>NW_026521883.1:5000000-10000000 GCF_021234435.1 Artibeus jamaicensis
TGTATTAGAATTTATTTAACTATCATCTATTAAAGAATATTTTAATTGTGTGTAGTTTTGTTTTCCTACAAATAATACTTAAATATTTACATGCACGTGTGTATTTTTGTTGTGGCTTGTTTTGTTGTTATTATTGTTATTATCGTTATTATCCATGGGGGAAAATCCTGGAAATAGAACTGTTAGGTCAAAGGATATATGTATTTTAAATTTTAATTGATATTTGCAAATTATCCTACAAAGAAATTTTAAATGCTGAGTCTAGTGCCCTTGTCATCGGACTAGATTTTCATATAAAGTACAGCTTTGCCGTGTGGTATGACAAGTAAGTCAGACGATGACAAATATATGAGATAGAGTGGGTGCATTTGTGAAAATGTTTTGAATTGTATGGGCAGGGGTGGGGAGGGAGCGGATGGACTCCTGACAGTGGCGCTTTCGTGGTAAAGGAGAAGAATCAGGAGTGGTTTCCACGTCTAGTAACTGGCAAATGGTCAGCTCCTGGTGCAGTGCATTTGCCGTATTGACATGGGACCTCCTAGCCACTTACTCCTCTGATCTACACCCAGGTTGCTAAAGGGAATACGTCTCTGTGATTCAGACGTGTGTACTGTCCTGATTACATCAGGTAGCACAGAGAACGTACTCTGTAAAACCCACCTTCCCCTCTGAAGAGTGCATCTTAAGGTGTGCATTCCTGGGTCAGGTTGTGCTAAAGTTACTTGACTTTTTTCATCCAAGTCACCTGAGAATCCAGCAATTCCTTTGACTTGTGGCTTCTACAAACTCCCACCTAAACTGGGGGATTTGGAGTGAAAGTGATGAACACCCTAGGACCTTCTGTCCTTACCTGAAGTTGTACTGCAGTAGAGAACCAAGACTGACTGCAGACTTATCAGGGGAGAGGATTAAAGCTATCAGCCATGGTAAGAGCTGTAGATAGATATGAGCTTCCTGTGTAACTTCCACCTTCCTCCTTCATTACTAAGGATGGTTAACCTAGTCTGTATCTGGGATGATTTTACTATCCCAGCAGGCTACACCTAGCCTCATGGAAAATCCTATTTAGATGCTGGAAAATAAATTTCCTGCTGTGCCAGACCCACATCATCGAATTAACAAAATATACTGAGTACCGACCTCATATCTGGTCCTCAGCCAGGCACTACAGGAGACAGAAAAGAAATATACAGCTGTTGGACCCGGGCAACTTGGGGCAGAAAAAGTGGATGCAAAGTTGCTGGGAACCTGTTACAGCAACTCAGGAAGGAGATGGGGAAGGCCTGGCCTGGGGTGTGCTAGCAAAGGCAGGACAGAAGCAGCACAGCTGGGAGTCACCAGAGAAGATAAATGAGGGCGAATATGACAGCGGAGTGCAGGGAGCACAGGGTGGGTTGGGATCCATCTATACCTGATAGCCAGCCGCCTGGCCTCAAGGGCCTGAATGGTTCTGAGCCCCTATGTTTCACCTGTGTGATTAGAACAGTAATACTGTCCCCCACCTCACTGGTTTATTGAGCTCAGCGAGTTAGCACACGGCTCTCGCATCCTGGGGAGTGCTCCAGGATGTTCGTTCCCTTCTCACCTACTCATCTCTGCACCCACCCCCTGCCGGGGAGTGAGAGGTGCCTAAAGAGGAAAGGGGAAGAGAGGGCCAAACGGTGGTCTTTATTTGGTGCCATTCAGTAGACGGATAGAGAAACGAGAAGGAGAAGATAGGGTTGATTTTTGAAATTTAGAGTTGGAAGTGACGGTAGACTAGTCATGCTGCTGCTGAAACCCAAGGGCTGAGAGACGGCAACGCGGACAGGGCAGCAGGAGTCCTGAGTGGGGACACTAGGGCTGTTCAAACCGCAGGAGTCTCCGTACCTAGGAGAGGCAGCAGCGGCCATGGCTGAGGCGGACGAGCACCCTTGAGGCCTTTGGGCTCAGTCACAAAGACTCTAAAGAAGAAGCTGGTATCACATCACTGACCAGACCACCGGAACCCACGGGAAACTCGGCACCTAACTGAAGGTAACAGCACCAGTGCCAGTCTGCTGGCTGCTCTGGTTACCGGCTTTCATTTACTTTTCGAGTTGACAAGAGCAAGGGGGCTGGTGTCAGAACCCACTGCTTCTGCTTTCCTTGTCTGTGGGTCCCCTGGATTGGTAACTCCCGGAAATAGATGTATGTTATCAAGCCGTGTATTAGCAAACAGGCTTCCTGCTGAGCGAGGGCCAGAAACAAACCAAAGTCATCTATTCACATTTACCGAGTTCTTCCCAGAGGCCAGGGTGCCTCGCACATACGAGGCTCTTTGTGTTTATAGAACAGGCATTGAAGGGAGTCACCAGAAACTGAGAGAGAAAAGAAGTGACCAGACCATCTCCATGAGCAAGTGGTGATAAACTGTCTGGCACGATGCTGAATGTTGATTAGACCACTGGTCTCAGGTACGGTCTCCCAGCCCCCTACTTTCCTGCAGACAGTCCGGTTAGGTCATGCTCCTGGCAGAAGCTGATCCCCACAGAAGGGCGGCATCTTCAGAGTGGGAGGACTATCCCTTGCTTGGTTCTGTGAGCTTGGGGAGTCATTCAGCCTCAGTTTCCTCCTTTGTGCAATAGCACAGAAGTATCACAGCTTTCTGTCAAAGTCTGAGCACACGTGAAAGCACTTTGCTTAACCTAGAACCCTGGAGGTAAGGATCAGCGCCGTGTTCCAGGCCCGTCATGTCTGCCCTCAGGAAACAAAGGTGGTCAGGTAGGTCCTCTGCCCAGAGTCGGCACTCGGGAGGGCAGCTGTGAGAAAGTGCATCTTGTTTCCCATCTGTAGTGGTTTGAATTGCAGCCCCCAAAAAGACAAAGTCCTAATCCCCAGTATTTGTGGATGTGACCTTTTTTGGAAATAGAATCTTTGTGGATGTTATTAAGTGAAGGATCTTGCGATGAGCTCATCCTGGATCTAGGGTGGGCTCTAAATGCATTGGCTGGTATTTCCTTATAAGAGAATGGAGAAGGAAATTTGAGACAGAGAGGGAGGCCCTGTGAAGACACAGGCAGAGCTTGGAGCAACGTCTCCACAGGTGGAGGAACTCCCAGGGTTGCCAGGAGCCACTAGAAGCCAGAGAGAAGTGTAGAACAGACCTTCCAGAGGAACCAACCCTGGCAATGACCTTGATCTCAGACTCCTGTCCTCCAGAACTGTGAAAGAGGAGACTTTTGTTGTTTTAAGTCATTAAGTTTGTCCTAATTTTGATACAGGGTGCAGCCGGGGGGGGGGCAAAAAAGCAGATTTGGAATGGTGTCCAGAATTCAAAGTGTATAGGAATATTGGAGAGACTTATTAAGATGTCCTCACCGCCTCCCCCCAGGGGGAAGAAACGAATGGAGCCAGGCCATTGAGAGCTGTTTTGCATAGCAACAGTTTTGCAGCTAACCTCTGGAATGATTATTTAACATATCTATAACCTTTAACTGGTTTCATAGATATGTTAAATAGCTGTGGCCAAGTTCGGAGCCAGGGAGAAGGTAGTGGACTGGGGCTCAGGAGGAGGGAACTAAGGTCTGGACTCCTGAGGGAGAAGGGCTTGGACTCAGATGGTAACTAGGGGCTGCGCTCCTGAGTGAAGGCTGGGGTGGGAGCTTGGAAAAGACTGACTCCAGGACATGAAGGGTCCCCGCTTGGCCAGATGAGAGGGAGAGCCACGCGGTTTCAGCAGAGTGAGGACCCTCTCTTGGTGAGGTGAAAGAGGGAGCCACGTGGTTTTGGCAGGGTGCAGACCCCCTCTTTACCAGGTGAAAGGGAAAACCACACACCTTTGCCAGAATGGAGATCCCTGCAGCCAGGTGAAGAAGACAGCCACATGCTTTTGGTGGAGTGCGGACTCCTGCAGCTTTGGTAGAAGAGGCCCACGCGGCTTTGGGGATCCCCCTTTGGCTGCGGGGCCTGAAAAAGCAAGAGGGACTTTGACTGGAACTGGGTACAAAGGACTCTTGCCAGTGGACCATGAGAGGGTACCACAGTACTTTGGATTAACTCGAGATCCTGCACGGTGACACAGCTGACGGTGCCAGCAGCCTGCAACACAGACGTGTGCTCTTTTCCTGATTTACGGTACCCAGAGTTGGGACAGTGGGAGAAGGGAGCGCTGTGTGGGTGTAGGAGTATACCCTAAAGGACTTTGATATTTTAGTGGTGGCATTAGGCCTGAATAGCATTAAATAAACATTTTGTTTCCTTTTCACAAATCTCTGGCATTGAGAGATGTCTTTCCAATTGGCGGCGGACAGAAGGGCCCAGTAGATTTTAGTATTTGTTTTTGGGAGGGGCCCCTGTTGTATAGCAGTTTTGGGCATCCCTAGGTGGGCCAAATATTGTATTGCCCCTCCCTCGGACCTCTTGTTCGGTAACAATTTGTTAGGGCAGCCCTAGGAAGTTAATACACCGCTCAAGTTGAGAAGCGTTAGTAAGAGGGGCTGCCAATCTGCTGGGTCGCTTTGGCTGTTCAGCCAGGCCCTACTGTCCTGAGGACCACAGTGCCCCTTCACTGTCAACACCCTCTTTGTCAGCTTTTGGTACAGAGTTGCTGAGTAGCAGCACTGCATTTTGATATTGGTGTTTCCCTTCTCAGAAGCTAGTTCTGCACCCTGTGCAGTGGTTCTCAGACATGGCTGTTCATTAGGATTAGCTGGGGAGCCTCTAAAGACCCCATGGTGAGGCTGCAACACTTACATATTAAGCCAGAATCTCCTAGGATGCGACCTGAGGATCAGGTGATTTTAATACGCAATCAGATTGAAAGCCAGGGGTTCACAGGCACTCGTCCCTCCCTGACAGCCAGATCAGGAGAAGCTGAGAGGCCAGAAGATGTCCTGGCTGGGCTTGGGGCTCATCCCTTGCAGACGGGCTGGTGTTTCTCTAGAGGTGGGAGAAGAAGAAGACAGACACCAGAATTCTAAGGAGGCATTTCCTCCCTGTGGCCGTGGCCTAAAGGCTCTGTCTGGGGGCCACCCAGAGAGGGGGCTACGGCTGGGGTCCCAAAGATCTGGGTGCAAATCCCTATTTCTGGTACTTTACTTGCTTTATGAATTGATCAGGTTCTTAACCTCTTTTTGCTCTCCTTATCCATAAAGTGGGGATAATAAAAATACCGACCTGAAAGCAAAGCAGTGAAGGATTAAAGAAGTAAATGTGAGGAGCCGGGCACAGGCGCTGTAAACGGCAGACACTCAGTAAATGCTCATTGCCCTCCTGCACCCTCCCACCCTTCCCACCCTCCCCCTCACCTTCCGCACCCTCCACATCCATCGCTCTGCTTCCTCCCTGCTCTCTCGTCTGAACCGGTGGGAGAAACAGAGGCAGCTCGCTTGCAGCTTGCTTTCTAGTTTCACCACCAGAGCCTGGAACCCGGAGTGACACTATTTTTGCTATTGAAAGAAATCTTCAGGACTGCCTCTTCTTTGTTTGTTCTTCTGAGATCCCTTTTAAATACGCATGCCTATCCCCCCTTTCTAAATAGTGTATTTTATACCTCTTTATCCACTTTGCTTTTTTCACTTAAATATATTTCTTGAAAACTAGGTCAGAACAGTATCCAGAAACTTTCTTTTTATTCCTTTATAGAACACTCCATCCACACAACAGTTTATTCAAATAGCTCCCTCCCTCTTGCCAGACATCAGGGTTGTTACTAGTCCATTGCTGTTTCGGCAGGGCAGCCACGCACTGCACTTCTCCGGCACGTCCTAGGGGTGGATTTTGCCAGCGAGTCCTAGGGGTGGATTTTGCCAGCGAGTCCTAGGGGTGGATTCCTAGGGCTCTTGCCCACTGCTGCTCCCGCTGCTGCCGCCTCACCGTGACTGCCCTGCAAGTCCCTCAGCCTAGCTTCCTTTTCTTTTTTATTTAAGTGCTTTATTTATTTTTAGAGAGAAGGAAAGGATGAGAGGAAGAGAGGGAGAGAAACATCACTGTGTGGTCGAGTGTCAAATGCCCCCAACCGGGGACCTGGCCTGAAACCCAGGCCTGTGCCCTGACTGGAAATCAAACCAGGGACCCTTTAGTTTGCAGGCCAGCACTCAATCCACTGAGCCACACCAGCCAGGGCTCTATGCCTCCTTTTTCTGGGATTGGTCTTGACAGCAGAAACGGCAGCAGAAAACCAGCCTCACCTTCATCTTTGTCTGCCGAACTCTTACCAGTGCTCCTGCTGGGGAACCAAATTTGCAACGGCAACTCTGGCTGCAAAGGAACCAGAGAATGTAGCTTTCAGCTTCCTGTTTCAGCCCACACGGGAAAGCTAGCAGAAGCAAGCTGAGTGACAGGCCTTAAATCCAGCTCGGGACTTCGTTCCTTTATTTTACAGATGAGGACCGTGAGGCTCAGGAGGAGTCTGCTATTTGCTGAAGATCACACAACTGGTTTATGGCTAAAAGCCTGGAGTTTGTCCCCTCTCTGTCCATGTAGTTTGTCAACAGGAGTCCTTGTGAGCTGGAGTTTCAAGAAACCGAACACCTTAGAGACACAGAAGACCCTCCATGCGCCATAAAGTTCTCATTTTCTCTATAAAACAAAACAAAACCCTCTGGGGCCTTCTTTTTGATGCATTATAATCATTTAGTGACTGTCATAGGCCGAACTGTGTCTCCCCTGACCCCCAATTTACATGTTGAAGTCCTAACTCCCTGAATCTTAGAATGTGACTGGTTAGGAGATAAAGCCTTTAAAGAGGTGATGAAGTTAAAATGAGCTCATTTGGGTGAGCCCTAATCCAATAGGACTGGTATCCTTTTAAGAAGATGAGATCTGGGTGCAGCTGGCACAGGAGGAAGATAACGGGAAGACGCAGGGAGAAGGCAGTCGACCACAAGCCAAGGAAAGAAGCTTCAGGAGAAACCAGCCCTGTTGACACCTGATCGAGGACCTCCATCCTCCAGAAATGTGAGAAAAGAAATTTCTGTCATGTGAGCCACCCAGTATCTGATCCTTCGTTTTGGCGGACCCAGCAAATCAATGCAACTAAGGACCGGTAAGAAAAAGAAACCTGCATGGTAGGAGACCTGCAGTGTGCTCTCTGCTACGTTGGCTGTTTCTGCACATTCATTG
The DNA here is from genome assembly GCF_021234435.1 of Artibeus jamaicensis. Taxonomy (NCBI): domain Eukaryota; kingdom Metazoa; phylum Chordata; class Mammalia; order Chiroptera; family Phyllostomidae; genus Artibeus; species Artibeus jamaicensis. The sequence goes on from NW_026521883.1 coordinate 5,007,084, forward strand.
CTCCAGCCGCCTTCTCTCCTGATGCTCCTGCCAAGCCAGCCTCTCCCCGGCAGCCTCCCCTGTGAGGGGATCTGTCTCAGAAAAGCGCTTCCTGCCTCTTACACTGTTCAGAAGTCTCTGGAATAGAAGTCTTCGAATGGTAACAGAAAAGCCATGGGAGCACCTGAGAGCTTTCGCCTCATCAGACACTCAGTGAGGATTGTCACTTACTTTTCTATCCCATGTTCTTGGGGAATGGTGGCAATCTTACCTTCAATGTATTTCTCCCCCATTTTCATAGGAGATAAGTGTGGCGTGCAAAATGCATTTTTAATGACTGAGGTCTGCATTTCATTCTATTTCCCATCTTTGCTGGGTCATTAAGTCTTTAAATTCTTCAATATTTGAAGGATTTTTATAGTTTGGTGATGTGTAGGTTTGTTCGTGTTTTCATCCCCTCGGTGCTCCCTTGTCCAGAAGACTGCAGCCAGGGCCCGCAGCAAGGGTGGTGGGACACTTGGCCCTGGCCCGGGAGGGTCCTTTCTTGGCACCTGTCTCCTGTGGTGGCCATGACGAGATCAGAGGCACATCACACCGAGGCTTAGGTTCTGAGGACAGTGAGGATGGTCCAAATACCCTTGGAAATCCTTTCAGAAGTCGCTGTTTTAGAGACGGTGACTCTGTTTCTCACCCAGTCCAGTCCGACCAGCTTTTCCTAACTGGGAGCAGAATAGTTAGTGTCTCTTCGGTGGAGCCCCAGGTGAAGAGCTGGCCTATATCTAGGGGTTGTGTACATAAAGCCTTGCTACTTCCGACACAATGAGAAGGAGGCAGAAACCAAGACCGATTGGGAGAAGCAGATTCATATCCCTTCACCAAATGCAAGAGCAGGCAGAATGCCAGCACTATTTAAATAGCACACACGCGCGCTCTCTCAATTTTAGTTTTGCTGAACACATTACAATTCACGGCGTGGCTGGATAGAACATAGCAAAGAGAGAGAGCCCTGGACTAGGGTCCAGAATACCCAGGTTGCAAGGTCAATTCAGCTACAAGACCAAGGGACTTAGGAGGCCGTAGACTCCTGAAGTTATAGAAATCATTCCTTCCTCTGGGGCTTGGTTTCCTCACTTGTAAAATGCATTATTGGGGTGGTATGATCCCGAGGGAGCCCCTGACATGGGTGAGTCCAAGCCCAGGGCTCTTGGCTGAGAAAGACTGGCCATCCCAAACAGCCTCCATAACCCAGGGAACTAGGAAAGCACCAGGCCCCTCCCCGCTCTGTCTGGGAATGTCATGGGCAGACGTAGGCGAGATAAGAACCAAGATGAAAAGTGGGTACTCTAAGGGAATTCCTGGTAACCCACACTGCCTGCCGCCAGTGCTTCTCCAGTTCAGCAGCTCTTATTTTAGCACCTGGTTAGGACAGGACAGGGTGCTCGGTGTTGGAAAGGTAAAGACAGATAAACTTCCTTGTGGAACTCCCACTCTTGGTATAATTTTGAGTGTTTCATCACAAATGAGAGAGCTGAGTGCTTTTTGTCTTGGGGTGAAATCCACTGGGAAAAATTATGGTGTCTCAGAGCACCTTTTTGCCTTTAACTCCTAGATTCACATCTCTTTGGAGCTGTGATCATTATTAGTGCTGTTTGCCAGATATTTACAGTTTTACTTTACTGAGCATTATGGTAGATCATATTTCCCTGAGCCACTAAGGTGTGGCCACGAGACTCGCTTTGCCAAGGAAGTGTGCATAGCACGATAGATTTTACTTCCCCGCAAAGCCTCAGGACCCATCACACGGCTCTACACGGTTCTTTTCCTCTGCCGTGTAACCAGCAACACTCCTGATGGTGAAAGCCTGCTAGCCCGTGTCTGTCAGTGAGGACAAAGTGACGTAGATGAGTGGAGACCTTACTGATCCTGAATGGACATGTAGAATGAGCAAAAACCAAAACCTGGTTGTTTTCAGCCACGGAGATTTTTCAAACTTTTATTATAAAAATTGTCAAGCATACATATATAAAAGCAGAGACAATAGTATGTCAAAACTTTATACCCATTATTTAGCTTCAGCAATTACCAAGATATGACTCTGTGACTCAGACCTTGCTTGTTAATACAGCACAACCTATACTAATCCTGCTGAAAACAAGAGGAAAGGGTGTTATTTTATAGAAATAGTGAGTGACAAGTAGGTAAAGAGAGTGGAAACAAAATTTATGAGATCCAATTTTTTATGCCATACTTTTCTTTTTTTAGTGACTTTTAAAAATATTATAAATGAAAGGCAATTGGATTTTTCTTGTAGGAGATGCCTTCAGTTTGATCTATTTTCCTCTAGAAAGCTAAGCACATCTAGAAACCTGAAGCTCAAATTGCTTGGCAAGTCCACTGGAATGCCCACAGAACTAAAGTTAATTGCCTCCTTCCTTTTAAATGCTATCAAGTACCATAAATCTTTTGGAAAATGTGGTTCTCTTCATTTATAACATACTTAAAAAGGGCTTTCCTGCTTAATTGTGTCTGGAATGTGTGTGTGTATGTAAACACATACAAATTTGAGCTTTCCTTGTTTCACAGCGGTCTGATGGACTCATTGAACAAATGAAATGAAACCAATACTATTAGGTTGGCCAAAAAGTCCATTTAGTTCTTTCCGTAAAATAAAAGACACATTTTTCATTTTCACCAATAACTTTATTGATTTGGATATTTTGAGTATGTCGGCTGTTCCTCACGTGGTACAATGTTGATTGTTCTCAATTAATGTCTTGATTTGATCACTATCAACTTCAGCTGGTCTACCCAACTGTGGAACATCATTGTCCAGTGAGAAATCTCTAGCACAACACTTCACAAACCATTTTTGACCCGTTCAATCATTCACAACACCTTCTCCATACACTACTCAAATCTTTTATTGTGTTTCAACCTTTCTTGAAGTAATAAAGTGTAATATACCAAAAAAATTGCATATTTTTCCATCTTCAATAGTTAAGTGGCTATACAAAAATTCACCAATTTTGATAACTTTTTTCAACACACGCTCATATGACAGTTGCCACAATACAATCTAACGAAATTGTTTTGAATGAAGTTAAAGTCAACTAAGAGCTGCTAGAGCCATCTTATGGAAAAAAACCAAAGGAACTTTTGTCCAACCCAATATTTCACACAATTAGTCCACCTACCAGCAATGGTACTCCACTTTTTATTTTGTCTTCTGTCCAACAGAATTCTTAGTAACTGCTCTACCACTTATTCTTGATGCAAACTTGAGCAAGTCACAACCTGCGTGAGCTTCAGTCTCCTTACTCATGACTGGAAATGCCTCTGTGTATTGCCCCAATCAGACATTAAACCAAATCTGCCATCCAAGGTTTCCCGGAGGAACAAATGTCCTCAGGGTCCAGGAGGAGGCAGTGAAGGGGGCAGAGCCAGGAGCCCCAGGGACTGAGCAGGTCCTTCTGCCCCACTGTTTTCCCTCCCAAGAGGATGTCTGCGAAGCCAACCTTGGGAACTAGGAAGTTATGCCATAGTTTTCTTAAAGTTAAAAAAAAAATTTTTTTTATGCTTTTAGGAATTTAGGTGAGCTGAACATCTGCATGGATTAGTTGGGGTAAAAGTTGCTGGACACTCAGAATGGGGCTGTTTTGTGGAATCCTTGTTTTTCGGTCTCAGCCTAAATCTATCTCTAGCTCACCGCCCGCTCCTCTGGCTGTGAGAGCTGGTCTTCTCATCCGCTGCACAGCAGTTTTCCGGTGGGGAGACAGATGCTCCGTGACTCTGTACGCCGGCCTGCCTCAGTGTTCTCAGCTGGCTCCTTACATCTCGCACCACAGGGCCGCTTGGCTGCTGCTGACTTTAGGAGGAGCCGCCGCAGAGTTAGGCCTGTGCAACACAGTGCTGTTCTCTCCACAGAGCCACTTTTTTGCAGTTCAATATTAGTCACACAGGGACCTCAAGGTACACATTCTGTTTGTTCCTCAAGTATACCCATTGCAATGTCGTAGTGTAGCAGAATATCCCAACAAAACTTAACTTGTGTCTGGACCCACTGAGAAGGTGTATTTCAATGCAGTGCTCCCCAGCATTGCTGACCACAGACTGGTTCCCATTTCATTTAAGACTGGGAAGATGGGGCAGGGAGCCCTGCAGAGCTCAGGTGAGCTTAACCCCAGCCCCCCACATGTGAATGGGGAAGAGGAGACCAGGAGGCGGAGCTCAGGTGAGCTTTGCTTGCAGCCTGGTTACTAAGAGGCTGTGGACCAGCCTGGGGTTTGGTGACCCCTGTTTTCATGTAAAGTATATACATATATAGCACATGGGTATATAGCTGACCTTTCCGTTCTGTCCCACTGGCCAGAACCACGCTGCTATTCCTATGGTTTTGTAGTGTATTTGATTGAGCAAGTCTACCTTCTCGACTCTTCTACAGTTACTTTAATGATTATTTACTGAATTCCTCATAAAGAAACCCTGCTGGCCCTGACTGGTGTGCATCAGTTAATTGGGTGTCATCCCTGTCAGGGCACATGCCTGGGTCGCAGGTTCAGTCCCAGGATGGGACAAATACGAGAGGCAACCATCAAAACTGATGCATGGTTCTCTCTTATCTATGTTTCTCTCCCTCTTTCTTCCTCCCTTCCCCTCTCTCTAAAAATAAATTAATTTAAAATAAAAAAGAATAAATCCAGCTGGAATTTTGAGTGGAAGTGCACTGAACCTGTAGGTTAATCATTAGTTAGTTCTTTTTTTTTTTAATTTGTTTCATTTATTTATTTTTAGAGAAAGGGAGAGGGGAAGGACAAAGAGAGGGAGAGAAACACCAACGTGTGGTTGCCTCTCGAATGTCTCCTACTAGGGACCTGGCCTGTAACCCAGGCATGTGCCCTGAGTGGTAATTGAACCAGTGACCCTTCCTTCCATTCACAGGCTGGCACTCAATCCACTGAGCCACACAAGCCAGGGCTAATTAGGTTTTAATAGAGCCATCATCCAAGATAAGTCATTTTATATTAGGTAGTTTAGTCCAAAAGCATGGAATATGCTCTACTTATTCAGATCGCTTTCTGTCTCCTTTATTAGAATCTTAACAATTTGTATAGAAGTTTTTGTGTACTGATGGTTAATGACTGGATATTTTGTGAGTCTCATAGCTATAGTGAATGATTTCCTTCTAGTAACGTTTTCTACCGGCTGTTGTGGGCGGTGAGTGCTATTGGTCTGTGCAGGTTGGTCTTGCATCTGGCAAACTTGCTGAACCTTGTTAGTTGTAATGTGTTTGGGTCTTCATTTTTTGTAAGTTGACATTTGATTTTTCTATTGCTGTGGTTAAAAGCGCCCCCTCATGCCACCCCACCCCCATTTAATTTCTAGTGGTGGGTACGTGGTGGGGGTTAGGGAGATGACTCACTAGAAAGGAGTAGAAGATGTTTCCTCCCTCCGATTGGGGGGGGGGGGGTTGGGCCTCTGCAGTGCTGACGCCTGGGTTCTCCGTAGATTCAGAGACTTGCTCGTCAGGCCACTGACCACTGTGATGGGAGCGTGGGCAGCCTGAAGTTCTCTGGTAACAGGAAACGGGAGGAGAATGTCACCAAAAAGAGAAAGGGAGAAACATAAAGAAGGGGAAGAAGACAGAGAAAAGGGGAAGACTCTGGGGGGGGGGGACATGGATGGTGAGGGGGCAGCCCGGGGCCTGGGAAGTATCAGGGACAGTAGATGGGAAAAGTCTCCAGGTTCAGAAGAACAGCTGGACTGAGACCCACTATCCAGCAGTTGTCAGCCATAGAAGCCCTGGTTACCTAACGTGGGGTCAGGGGGAGACAGGCATGGTAGACAAGCATGGGCACCTCCAACCCCTCCCACCACCCACCAGCCCACACTGACTGATAGAGGTCCTACCCCGTGCCTGCCCTTGTCACCGCACTTTGCTGTGACCCTCATGCCCAAAGCTTCAGGGCCCCAGGAATTTCCCAGGGTCTGAACCTCCTGCATCCTCAGAGCTGCCACACGTCAGAGCTGGATGCACAAGACACAGCCGGGTTGGGGCCCCACACTTGGTCCTGACAAGAAGTTTGCTGAGGCAGGGTCAGGAGTTGAGAATGTTTTCACCAGACAGCTGGTTTGCCTGATTTAATGGATAGCTGTAGCTGAGTATTAAGGTTGCTTTGGTTTGGAAACTTCTCTGCATACCGGACAAATGGGGCTGCTCTGTGCTCTGCTCAGTTTTGACTAGGCTGCTGCAGGCAGGATGGGGAGCCCTTGGTTTAATAGCCGTGACTGGCGACTCAGATTTCAGTCCAGGGCTGAGTGACTATAAAATCAGGAAGTGAGGAGGGGGTCCCCTCCCAATCCCTCTTCAAGGCTTTGCCCTGGATGAACTGATGGCTACATTAGTGCAGCTGTTCTTTGCTGACCTCTGCCCCGCTCTTTGCTCCTTGTTTTACTGCCTTTCATGAATTCCGCACCCCAGGCACCAGAACCCTGACTGTGTGGAAACTCTCCTAGGAGGATTTGCTTTTTTAAAAAATAGAGACTGGGATGAGCAGAGACAGCCAGACAGGTCTGTTCATTCAGGAACACGGGAGGGGGGTGGGGATGCCTCGCTTCTCACTCAGACGTTAGACCCCTAAGGTCTCAGATGGGAGGTGGGTGGGGGGTACTGCTTATAAGCAAGCCCTCAGGAGGCCCAGCTTTCCTTGTAAATGTGTAACTCCAAAACAAGGAGGCTATTTGGCAGCAAAGAATCCAGAAAAAGAGATCAATGGAAGAGGGATCTTGGTCGGTACTGTGAATACCCTGAGCCTGTCAAGATGCTTCTGAGAGCTGACAGGCGGACCAGGACAGCCCAAGGCACCCCCCGAGGCCGGGGTGAGGCCCGAGTTTCTGGGCGTGCTTCTTACTTCCTGTCCCGGGATGTCTCCACATGCTGAGTGGCTATGAAACAATGGCTTGCAGTGACTCAGCTTTATGAACAGGACATTTACAGTGAAAATTATAGGAAATTCCCAGAGTCTTCTGCTGGGGTTTATTTTAGGTGTTCGGCTCACACAAATGAAGTCCCAGCCACCCTCCTCCAGCCTCCCGTCCTCCAGCATCCTTGGACAGTCAATCTGAGGCCCATCTCTGCTGCCCTGTGACCAGAAACCTCCGCAGGTGAGGTCCGAGAGGCACCAGGAGAGGAGACTTCCATCCAGAGCAAAGGCTGTACTCGGACTGTCCCCGGAGAGCAGCTGACACCTGTCTCACAACTGCCACATGCCAAGCCCTGTGTCCAGCTCTAGCCTGAGCCATGTTAATTTTCACTTGCTCCCAGGAGGAAGGTGCATCATGATTCCCATTTGGTAGATGGAGAAACTGGAATCCAAAGCCGCGTCTGACTCATTCTAGATCTCAAGGACAGACACAGACTCAAGTTCCCCTGAGCACAGACTAGGCAAAAGGATCACAGTGAAGAAAGGAGAGCCCTCTGTTTTCTGGAGAGGAAGACAGGAGAAGGGTGCTAGTACCCTGGAATGTGGGTATGTTCTTGCCAGGGTGCAGTCTCTGGGAAGCCAGACTAGAGCTTCGAGTGGCTCTGTTTCCGGCTGTAGCTGGGCTTCAAGGAGAAGATAAGAGAGCTGCCCACACAGGGCCAGGAGGTTCTGAAACTGGGAGTGTGGGGGGTTGGGACTGGGAGGGGACTCAAGCCATTGCAGGTTCAGGAACTAAATGCTGTTTAAATATTTGCCTGGCACCTCCCAGTGAGCTTTGGAACAAGCGGCAGGAGCAGCCCTTGCTGAGTCATGAGTGCTGAAGCATAAAACAGAAATGTGGATGCCATGCCTTTTCACGGCTCCCAGCCTCTGCTGTCCATCATCAGCCAGGGTCCCTCTCACCAAGGAGCCCGGTTACAGGGACGGGGCTCTGCGGCTAGGCTGCTGCACAAGGTGGCCCCTTCTGGGGATGAAGCTGGCACACTCACGCCATCATCCAGCGGCTGGACTGCCAAAGCTTTTCTGAGCTACAGAACTCTGTTTCCAACAGTCTGTGAGAGTTCTTCTTATAGATGCCCGCAAAGCTTCTGAAATCACCACATTCAAAATAGAACAGCCCAACTTGTCTTCTTATATTCTCTCTTTTAGGTAATGGCCTCACCGCCTAGTCACCCTAATTAGAAAGTGCTGTGTCAGCCCAGTTCCTCTGCTCCTCTCCTCCCCACCATGTGTCATTGATTCTCCCTCCTGATGTCTTTGCCTTTATGAAGTCCCCACGCCTGGACTGGACAGCCAGCACCGGGGCCTGGCCACATCACTCCCTCCCCCTGCCTTTTTCTGACCCAGGGGGCACCACATGACCCATGCTGAGCTTGTTGGAGCTCTTCCCCAGGAGTTTTTGAGCTGAAGCAGAGAGCTGAACACCTCTTTCCTCTCTGGTTGCCAGATGGAAGTCCTGTGGCCAGGTGCCCTGCTGCCTGGACAAAGCTGATCGGCAGCAAGAGAGACCTCAACTATATTGCAGAGAGAAGCTCTGGTGAATGCAAAGAGAGAATTTCCGAGGAGTCAAAGTCCCTAATTCAGGGACTGAGCCCAGCTCTGTCCTTCCTCCAATCCCTCCTGAGTCACCTGAGTTCTGTACCACTTTTCCAACTGTTTGTTTAAAAAAAAAATCAAACTACAGAGAAGTTTACAGAATGACCCAATGAACACCCTTATATCCTTCACCCAGACTCGCCAACTGTTTGGAATTCGGTCCCATTGTATTCTCTCTTTTTCTCTCCCTATATGTGGACACATTTTTGTCCTGAACTCTTTGAGAATAAGGTGCTGATGTCTTAACACTTCTTCCCTAAATATTTCAGTGTGTGCCACCTAAGAACTTGAATATTTTCTATATCGTTACCATATCATGCAAGAAGTTTTATAATGATGCAATATTATCTGATATATATCCATATTCAATTTTTTCAAGGAAATATGAATGCAGATAGGTTATACAATATTATTTGTTATTTTTTTTTCTTTCTCAATTTACGATTCAGTCAAGGATGACAGATTGCACTTAGTGCACTCTGATCTCTTTAGTCCCTGGAGTCAGAAGAGCGCCTCCATCCTTTTCTGCATTTCATGATGTTAATACTTTCGTAGCATATCCCTCAATGTGGGTTTGTTTCTCCTTGTGACCAGAATCTGGCCACACATTTTTAACAAGAATACAATGGAGATGATGTTGGTTCTTCTCAGGGCATTACATTAAGAGGCATGTGATGATCAGTGTGACCCACTGTTGGCGCTGTGCCCCGATAGCCACTCCATGCCTCTTCAGTAATGAAACCCCACGTCCCCTCAGTAGCCGTGCGCATGGCTTCTCAGAGTTAAGCCTGCATTTCCCATCTTCCCTTGCAGCAAGGTGTGGCTGTGTGACTAAGTTCTGAGCAATGGGCTTTAAGGATAATGTGCAACTGCTGAAAAGGGGCCTTAAAGGATGAGGAACAGGCCATTTTCCTTCTCCTTCCTTCTTCTTGCAGCATAAAATAGCCTCCCTGCTCCACAGTGATTCCTAATCCTCTCCTCTTCTTTGTTTTTCTTCGTAGCACATAACATCATTGACATACTATTCATTTTGCTTGCTTAGCATATTGTCTGCCACCTGTGTAATGTAAACTATAAACAGAACTGGCACATCATGTATATTAGCACCAGTTGTTAAAATACTGAAATACTTCTGTACCCGTTGGTGACTAGCCACCACCCCAAGTGCCCATGGATCATGCTCCTACCCCCTGCATGGTACCCAACAACCTTGGTTGTCCAGGCTGCCAGAACACAATTCCACAGAATGAGTAGCTTTAACAGCAGAAATTTATTTTCTCATAGTTCTGGAGGCTGAGAAGTCCAATAACCAAGTGATGGTCACTGGGGTTCCTGGAGAGAGCTGGCACTCTTCCTGGCTTGCAGATGTCTCATCGTATACACACACAAGAGAGAAAGGGATAGAATTCTCCAGTGCCCTTTCTAAAAATAAGGGCACTGATATCACCGGACCAGGGCTTCATCCTCCTCTCCTCACCTACCCTAAGCACATCCCAAAGGCCCCACCTCCAAATGCCATCACACTGGAGGTTAGGGCTTTAACGTATGAATTTGGAGGGGAACACAATCATTCAGTCCCTAACACAAACTAAACAGGCACTGGTTCACACAGTAGGGAGCTTCCGAGATCTGAGATCCTACTTCTGCATTAGGGCCAGTGACAGGCTGGTTAATCAGTGCCTGGGCTGAGCCCCTGAGGTGCTCAGTAAAGATTTGCAGAAGGCGAGCTTGCTAGTTCCTGGGATGACACCAAGCCTCTCCACTGTCTGCCTTACACACAAGAGGACCTGGAGCCAGGTTTTTCAGTAAATAAACAGGAAAACAATAAACAGCAGTGCTTTGCTATTTTAAAACAAAGGATTCCTTATACTTTTTCTCCATTTTTTCCTGCTCCTATCCCACCCCATAGGGAGCAGGAAGTGACTCAGAGTAGAAATATAGAAGGGGGATCATCTTTTTTTCTGTCTTAGGGAAATGCTCATACACATGCACCAGGAGGCATTACTTATAACACTGGAAAGATGTTTCAGTGAGCTAGTTGTCCAGCAAAAAGGAAACAGCTTAGTGAAATGTGTCATTGCTACAGCATGCTGGAAAACCACTTACAATTTACAAATGAGGAATCAATCTGTGTGGACTGGTGTGGAAAGACCCTCACAAATTTGGTGTTGAGAGGAAAACAACAAGATGAAAATAATACCTACAGGATTTGTATATTATAAAACCTCCAATACTTTGTTTTCTTTCTAAAACCTACCTCCTTAAAGTGTTATAATGTTAAGCATCCAGGAAAGTTTGGAGAATAAAATAATGAACACCTATAGACCCATCATGCAGTATTTTTAGTCAATGCTGGCTTTCATAGAAGCCATTTTCATCATTCAGCATCTGAAACAAATTTGGTTATTCATTTAGTAAATGTTTATTGAACGTATACTACATATATGTTCATACATGCACATCATCATTAAGATTGTGCGAAGGGACGTGGGTGTAACCGAACAAGACAGACAAGCAACCGCCTTTGTGGAGCTTACCATTTCAGGCAGACAGAAGACAAGTAATAAAGCAGATACATTGTTGCAAATGATGCTAAATGGTATGAAGAAAGCAGAGGATAATAGGTTTGACTTACTTGGGACAGGGCAGGATGGTCGGAGCCCGTGATCTGTGTGTGAGCTGAGACTTGAAGGACGAGAAACAATCTCTGGGAAGAGCAGACTGGGCAGAGTCTCAGAGCCGGAGCTGGCTGTCTGATTCGCTACGCCCAGTGTGAATGAAAATTCAGGCCTGAGACCAGGGGTGGGTGTCCATCTCTCCTTCCCCATCCCAGGGGCTCAACACCCCAACCCACCCCAGATGAAAGACCCTCAAAGGGTGGCAACCTCTGTCCCAGGACATGTTTGATCCTTGGATCCAGACTGGGCGACGGACCACTGTTGTCACCTGCTAAATGCCCCATGGGGCTGCCTGTCCTGACAGAGACGGCCGCTGCCATGCCTGGTCCTGAGAATTCACACCAGGTGCCTGACTCACACCATCCCCACAACTATGCCCAGCCCCTGACAGGGGTGAAGGGTGACAGCAGCATGTGGGCCTCCCCCTGCCTGTGTACCTGGCCACTGTTCCCGGCAGAGGGTGGCAGCAGTCACATGTAGGACGTGGGAAAAGGTTGGAAAGGGAGATCGGATTGGACCTGGGGCCCTGGGGAACAAGGGGAGGCATGAAACAGGAGCCCAGGTTAGCTGAGGCTCCAAGCCCAGGGCAAATGGCATGCTCCGTTGTCCCATCAGACAGCACTTGCAAAACACCGATTTAAAACTAATTATTAAGAAATTCAAGATGGAGACTCCAGAGCATTAATCCCTAAGCACAGAGGGCCCCTTCTGAGCGTGGAGCTCTATGTGGCTACACTGACCGCAGGCCCTGAAGCCGGCCGGCCCTGCTCAAAGTGACAGGAGCAGTGGGGAGCAGAAGAGGGACAGGGGGCCAGGAAATGCTGGGATCTGCGGGTCTCTGCAAAGATTTTCGATTTTGTTCTTCGTCAGTGGGAAACCACCAAAGGGTTTCAAACATAGAATTGACAGTTTAAGGTCACAGGGTCTGTGGTGGGGAGAATGGGTTGGGCCGTAAAAGAGTGGAAATAGCACACTAACCAGCCCGGGCAAGAGATGACAGTGATTTAAACTCTGGTAGAGGCCATGGAAATGGAGAGAAGCGGATGGATGGGAAATTACGTTGGCCACAAAGTTTTAGTTTTTCCGGTAAAATAAAAGGCATGTTTTTCATTTTCACCAATAACTTTACTGACTTGGATATTTTGAGTATGTTGGCTATTTCCCATGCAGTATAACATTGATTGTTCTCAATTAATGTCTCAATTTGATCGCTATCAACTTCAACTGGTCTAGCTGACCACGGAGCATCATCCAGTGAGAAATCTCCAGCAGAAAACTTCACAAACCACTTTGACACATTTGATCAGTCACAGCACCTTCTCCATACACTGCACAAGTCTTTTTGTTTGTTTCAATTGCATTTTTACCTTTCTTGAAATAATAAAGCATAATATGCCAAAAACGTTGCTTATTTTCTTTCATCTTCAGTATTAAAATGGCTACACAAAAATTCACCAATTTTTAAAAAAAGATTTTATGTACTTATTTTTAAAGAGCTGGGAAGAGAGGGAGAAAACAAAGAGAAACATCAATCGATTGCTTCTCCCATACTCCCGGTTGGGGGCCTGGGATCCAGGCACGTCCCCTGACCACAGTCAAACTGTTGTCATTTTGGTTCTCAGGACAGCGCTCAGTCCAGTGAGCCATGTCAGAGGGGCAAAAATTCACTGATTTTGGTAAGTTTTTTATATATTCATGCTGATATGATAGCTGTCACAAGACAATCAAAAAAAATGTTTCAAATGAAGTAAAAGATAACTAAGCACTGACTAGAGCCAGGAAAAAAATGAAACAACCTTGTTTGGCCAACCCAATATTTTTTGGACATAGGGTAAAAGAAAAGGAAGATGCAAAGGTCAAGGAAGTGAGACTCCGGGAAGGAAGACGCATACTGCGGAGTGCCGGGGAAGGCTATGTGATGGAGAGCTAAGCCTGTGCAAGGTCCATCCCTGACCTGCCTGTACCCCAGGATCCCGGGAACCTCAGTGATGCAAATGATACTTGTTGGTTGAATTGTTCTTATGTCTGGATGAAGTAGGCAGAGTGAGCTGAGCTCTTCTCTGTCACCCTAGCAAGTGGTACCTCTCCCACCTGACCTTTTCCACCAGACACTAGCCCAGAGGGCTCAGCTCATCAGCTTGCAGGACAACTTGTCTGAGGAAACCAGGGAAAGCTGCGGGTGCCTGTTCTTCCCTCCCATGCTCAGCAGAATGGCCTTGCTTTTAAAACCCACATGCGTGAATGGAAACAAGGGCCGGCCCACAGCTGGATCCATAGTGAAGAAGAGTGAGAATAGAGGTCGTATCTGTGAAATCGACCTGAACTTTGGTTATCTTGAATGCGAAGTGTAGCCTGCCTGCCTGCCCAAACTCTTTCCTCTGCTCAGGACCTCTGCTCAGTAGATTCTGAGCATGTGTGTTTGCAGGGTGGGCTAGGGGTGTGGCAAAGAGAGATACTACCGCTTGACTGGCTTTCCCAGCAGAGAGCTACAGTGGGGTTTCTATTTTCATTCAAATAGCAATGTCAAAGGACCTCAAGGTCTCCTTTTTGTAAACAGTAAGAAATTTCCAACAAGGGAAGAAGCACAGAGGAGAAGTGGGGGGGCGGGGGGAGGGGGGAGACCGGAGGATTAAGGAGGAAGAAAAAGGCAGAGGTTTGCCAAGCTGAGTGCTTTGTGAGAGCTGACTGCCAGCTGTCCAGGCTTCTGGAGGTTGTTGGCTTCTGAAAAGAGGCCACAGGCAAGTAAGGAGAGGGAGAGCATTCTTACAGGCTTTGCTAATGCAGATGCAGATGCAGACTGGGAGGGAGGAAATTCAGTCCTGGTTTGACCTAACCATCGGCCCCTCTCGAATCAATATTAAAAGCTGTCATTTTCTCCTTCCCTGGTGGCAATGTTAGTGGAAAGAAATCCAACTATAAGTAACATCTTAAACCTATTAATTTAGCGTCATCAGAAAGAAAAGGAGCCTGAAGAAGAAAGAAAACTCGAGCCTTTATTTTCTGTTAATTGGGTCAAGGAAAACTCACATTACCGAGCTGTTCTCATTGTTCTCCAGCAGGTGCACAGAGCGCCGTCTGGCTCCAGGTTTGCCCGTGCTCGAGAGTGCTCAGGACTGTCACTTCACTGAGGACAAACAGCATGGTGGGGTCCAGCATTTCTCAACGTGCCTGCAGGAAGCTAGTAACTCCAAGAAAAGATAAGTTTGAGAAGCACTGGATTTGGAAGAAGTTAAATGGGTTAATAAAGAAACTAAACTAGAGTCTTAAATATGCTCATGGGCAATGTGAATCTTTAAGAAAATTGTGGAAGACCCTGCTGATTTTCCACTCAATACCATTCACCCTCCCACCCCAACACTTCCTAGCTCAGATAGCCTGGATTTTGTTTGGCTATGACACCTGTGTGTTTCCTGAGCTGCTTCTCCAGTGCCCAGGTTGGTCTAAGCCATCCACTCTAACAGTGGGTGCTTTAGGTTTGGACATGTGCTGTAGCCCTGCTCATTGTGGTGTCAGAAAAATCAGGCCTGGGGACTCCTAGAAGGGTTTTCCTTACTTTTAAATGAAAACACAAGATGTGTACTTGCCTCTTCCTGTCTTTGGACATTATCACATGTAGACACGTGCTTGGAGCTACTGCAGAATCACTGGGGAAAGCCAAGGACACCCGAACAGCTGATCTCAATTCCCGATGCTATGTAAATATTGCGTTAGAACTTTGGGTTTGTTTCTTCATTGTTCAGGTGCTCTGTGTTTTTTTTTAGCTAATAGTGTCCCAAACCAACGGGGACAAAAATATGCAGACATTCCTAAGTTCATTTGACTGCAGAGGTCCCTCTGGACCAGCACTCACTGAGAATGCTTTGGGAGAGGCCAGTGGAGTTGGGTGTCAGAGCTGCAGGGGGTTTACTTTAGGTTTTAAAAATCACATCGGCTCCTCAGCCTCCTTTTCGATTTTGTGACAAGAGCGTATTAACTAAGACAACATAAGCCAAGTGCCTAATACTGTGTGTGGCACATAGTAGGCGTGTCATACATCATTATTATTAATAACATGAGGTAGGGGAGGAGAGAAATACTCCAGCTTTAAATCTCATTTCTGTCTAAGAGTTCTAACCATTCCAAAAATAAAAACCCATGTATTCTGGCCCCATACCAGTTTATAACACCTTCCAGCCCTCCACTCAGCAGGTCAAAGATGAAATAAAGACACAGCGGGTGCCCTCCACAAGCACCCCGGCTGCAGCGCCCACAGTTCCCTCGCTCTTCTGTTACAACGAGCCCAGGCTTCTGCTGGGTGCAGCTCCCTGTGCTGCAGGGGAACGTCTGCAGGGGGGCGGCCACTGTCCCCCTGTGCATGCTAATGGCTCTGGTACACTTCACAGCGAGAACTTCTGCACGTACCAGATGCCTAGAAACTCATGCGGATGCCAAGAGATTGAGTTCCTCCCTGTTCAGTGCCCCGGTTGAGACTCAGAGCGGCAGCTGGCACACAGCTGACCTGGGCTTGGTCCTCTCCCTCTCTCTTCCATTGAGACAATTTGTATGTATGTATTACATACCTAGAAAAAGAATCCCAGGATTTTCCCTCTGCGTGCATTCATCCATGATGCCAGCTAAGGTCATCAGTCAGTATAATGAAACCAAACAGAGAGAGGGGAGCAAATTGTTCTGCCATTTTTCTAGACCTTTGAGTTGTGCATCAAATCTGAAGCTACACACTTGCTTCACCCACACTATTCTAATGGGTTGGTGCAATTCACAAAAATGTCCCCAGTTCTGTGATCAAGTGGTGATTTCAAATTCGCAGTGTAACTGCGCTTCTTCATCCCTGTTAGAGACAAATGATGACTGTGGAGCACGGCCTATTATGAACTTGGCCTGTCTCATTTTATTGGTGTCGTTGACGCTCTTCGGCTAATCAGCCAGGTCATTCCTGGCTTTAAGGCAGCACAGAAAGACAATAGAAAAACTGGGGCTTTGCTGTGTTCTGCGTGGGCCGAGGAACAGCGCAGAGAGGCTGCGGCTGTGTGCGCATGCGCACCGCACCCCGGCGTAGTCAGGCTCAGTGGAAATGCGGTGAGGTAGACTAGGCGGCGTTGTTATCCTCCTTTTACACACCAAGAACTTAGATGTTCAGAGAGGTACAGGGACCTGCCCAGGGTCACATCACCAGTCGGTGGCAGAGCCTCTTGTGAGAACAGGCCTCTGGCTCCCAGGCTGTGAAGAACATGTCAGCTGTTCAGCAGTGAACTCTCTCTTCGAGGCAGATACATATTTAAACAAACAAACAAACAAACATTTCTACTGCAGCCTGGGACTATGAATGCTCCAAGAGCATTGAACACTTGCCTCCTTCTCTCCTTCCACCTGTCCCCATCTCTGAAGGGAAAAGAGGCCGTGCCACAGGGGCAGGTTCTCAGGAGAAAAGCAGATGAACTGAAGATCTGCATCACCCCAGAGGCCAGGTGAGGCAGGGGACCCTGCATGTTGGGACACCTGTGGGGCTGAGCACGCACAGAGAAGACAGGGAGCAGAGGTACCAAGACGAGGGACGGGACAGCAAGAAGGGGGTGTGCTCTTGACTTGGGGGTACTTGGGGATCAACACTCCTCTTTAGGCAATGCTTTAAATCCGATAGTTCTCTGTGACTGGGTTGTGGGAGGCCTAACCTGAGACATGTTGCACTTGCAGTGGTGCAGACGCCCACTGTCCACTTAGAGGAATACCTGGCGAGTGGCGTGTGTCAGTCCAGGAAGCCTTCCCGGAATACGAGCTTCCGAGCCGAGTTTTAAAGCTGTGCTTCTTATTCTCTGAAGTACATTGGAATCACCCGGGGTCTGATTCAGTAGGGCTGGGGTTGGGCCTGTGACTCTGCATTTCTAACAAGCTCCCAGATGATGCTGGTGTTCTGAGTAGCTAAGTCACAAATAGTTACCTGATTGAGAAGTCAGGGGGGTGGGGGCAGTCATTCAGAGAAGACATTCCTGGTAGCAGGCAAGATAGAGCAAAGGTCAAAGGTGAGAAGTACCCTGAAGAGCAGAGTGTGTGAAAGGGGATGGGTGAGGCTAGAGAGGTGGGTAGGACCTCCCCTAAAGAGGGCAAGGGACACTGAGGAGGGTTTGGTAAGTGAATGAAGAGCTTGCATTCATCTCATGGATCAAAGTGCTTAACTGCCTGGAGACTAGTTAAGAAGGTGAGTCCCTTGCCCCACCTAGCAGATCCTTGAATTTATTGGTTTTGGTGAAGGGATCAAATCTGCATTGTTAAAGAAGCTCTCAAGGCAGTTCAGATACAAACTAAAAGTTTAACAACCCAGTGCCAGGTATTTAAAGGGTTTCAGAGTGGGGAGGGACAGATCAGATTTGCATGTCACATGGATTCCCAGGGAACCAGAAGAACACGGGCTGGGAGCAGGGGTGTTGGGGAAGGGGCCAAGGTGCTTGTGCAGACCAGAGAAGCTGAGGACTTGGGCCAGGATCCTGGCAATAAGAATGAAGAGGAGGGTGAACTCAAAAAATATTCATTGGTGACTTACTGATAAACTCCCAGTTATGGATATATTGGGGCAAGAGATGATGAGTTTGATTTTAGACCTGCCAGTTTTGGGGAACATCCAGGCAAAGAAGTTATTTGGACAATTGGGATTGAGAGTCTGAATTTCAGTGCAAGGACCAAGTCTGGCTACAGATTTGAAAGTCAGCAGCTCGTAGTTTATTTACCTTTAAACATTACAGTGAACTTCATTTTGGCTGAAGTGGGCTTTTCAGATTTTCCTGATTTCCATCAACAATGATGTTTATACTTGGTGTGTCCACAGACCAGACCCTTCCTGGAAAATTCTGAGCTCAGGGGAAAATAAGTACTCACCGTGGGAGGCTGACAAGGCCTGTGAAGGGATGAGGTTTGCCTCCTAGAATCAGCTCAGGAGAAGGAAGGAACTTGGTAAAGGGTCCTACCTATCAAATCCATCTTCCTGCTGTGATTTGACCTTACACAGGTTTTCACACACCAAGGGCAAATCATGACAAATGTGGCAGCATCAACTCTCTTTAATTTCTCCCTTTCTTCATGTATGGAGCCATGCTCTAGGTTCCAGTCCTTACGGCACCCGCAGTCAGCTGGAAGAGACAGACAAGGAGCTGGCTGTCTGTGGTGCCGTGTGTGGAGTGCGCCGAAATCTAAATAAAAATGAGGCTTCAGGAAAGACTTAGTGGAAAAGGTGGCTATATTTGAAGGAGGAATAGAAGTTGGCTGGATGACAAATGAAGGCGAGGGAGAGGAAACATTTCAGAAAAAAGAAACAGCACCTGCCAGGCATGGGGTCATGAACTAGGACACGGTCAGGGAACACTGAATAATTAGAAATGGCTGGAGCAGAGGGACACACACTGGGCATGAGCCTAAGTGGGGAGCGGGGCAGAGCCTGTCATGAAGGGCTGCACTGTATGCAAAGGTACTAAACTTAAAATATAGTTGTGTGCTGCATAGCAGAACCATATATGCTATGGTGGTCCCCTAAGACTACAATGGGGCTGAGCCCTGGCTGGTGTGGCTCAGTGGATTGAGTGCTGGCCTGCAAACCAAAGGGTTGCTGGTTCGATTTCCAGTCAGGGCACAGGCCTGGGTTGCGGGCCAGGTCCCCAGTAGAAGCCACATGAAAGGCAAACACACATTGCTGTCGTTCTCCCTCTCTTTCTCCCTCCCTCCCCACTCTCTAAAAATAAATAAATACAACCTTTAAAAAAAAGATTACAATGGAGTTGAAAATTCCTATTGCCTGCTGACGTAGCCATGGTAATGTCACAGTGCAACACATTGCTCACGTGTCTGTGGTGATGCCGATGTAAACAAACCGACCGTGCTGCCGGTCATGTAAAATACAGCAGTCCAGCTGGGCGTGGTACCTACTACTTCATAATGATAACCAGCAGCTATGTTACTGGGCTATGTATTTCCCGTAGCGTACTTTTTATCACTACTTTAGAGTGTAATCTTCCTGTAAAACAGTGTACCATGTTATGCTGGAAACAGCTTCATACTTTTGTGTTTACCTCATCTCTTGATTACATCATTTTCTCTTGTGCTTGATTTAATCCATGTTGTTTTATGAATTTAGTGTAGTCAAAGTGTGCAGTGTTTATAAAGCCCAAAGTAGTGTACGATGATGAACTAGGCCTTCACATTCACTTACCACTCACTCGCTGGGAGCCACTGCCAGTACCATTTTTATCTCTTCTATGGTACTTTTACTGTTCCTCTTCCGTGATTAGATGTGTTTAGACTCACAAATAGCTTTGTGTTACAGTTGCCTACAGCACTCAGTGTAGTAACATGCTCTGTAGGCTTGTAGCCTGTGAGTAACAGGCTGTACCATCCACGTGTGTGTAAGTGTCCTCTGTGCTGTTCACACAACAATGAAATCACCTCGCAGCGCATTTCTGAAAATGTATCCCTGTCATTAAGGTGACTCATGAATGTAATCTTGAAAACCTCTAAGGTGCCATTTAAGGACAGATGGGTGTGGAACATTGGTGATCACCCAGGTGTGAGGGGGACTTGAACCAAGAAAGTACAGGCTCAGTCCTCCGCACTTCCTGCTGGCCCAACCCCCAAACATACCTTCAGCTTCTCCTCCTGACAGCCAGCAGCCAAACGAGCCACCATCTCTTGGTCCAGGCTCCTGCTGTAGCCCCTCCCCAGCCTTGCTTCTGTACGTCACAACCCATTCCCCACAAGGCAGCCGGAGTGACCTGTTCATGATGTAAATTGTACCACATCCCTCCTCTGTTTAAAACCTTCAATGGCTTTTCATTGACTGCTCTTGGAATGAAATCTAACCTCCTTACCACCGTGCACTTGATCTGGTCCTTCCTACTTGTCCGACCTCATTTCCAACTGCACTCTGTCACTGTTCGCACTCCTAACACCTGGTCCTTCTTTCTGTTCCTTACACACGCCTGGCACATGCCCAGTTAGAGCTTTTGCGAATTCTTCCTTCTGCCTGGACCTCACACAGCTATCACTTCTTGCCTTTCAAGATGTCATTTAAATACAGCTTCTTTGACAGTCCCCTCAATCTACAGGAGCTACCGAGTGGTTCTTTATTGAAACGCCCTGTTTCAATTTCTGTGCAGCTTTTATTACTGTCTGGTACTTCCTGTTTATTTGTCCATATATACATATACTGTCTCCCTCCTCGGTAGCTGATAGTCTCCAAAAATAGTCGCTGTCAATTCCTTCTCCCTGTACTCACATGCTGGCCCGCCAGTCACCAGGGGGAGTCTGTTTCTCCTTCCACTGAATCTGGGCTGGCCCCGACTTCTTATCACTGGCTTCCACTGACCAAATTCAGCAGAAAGATGCTGTGCAGTTCTGGGCTTCACTTCGGAGAGGCTTGTCAGATTGGCTTCCAGTTTTATTCTCGGGGGTCTGGCTGCTGTGTAACAAGTGGGACTCCCTGAGACCAGGCTGCAGGGAAGACATCCATGCTTCTGGGTGGAGAATCACTGAAGGGACAGACATGCAGTGATGGTGAATGTCAACAAGTGAGTGATCTCAGCTGATCCCCAGAGCAGCGGCAGGGCTGCCTGACCCACCCCTGACCAGTTCCTGACAGAGAACCGCGGGATCTAATAAACCCTTCTGTTGGAAGTTGGAGTGTTGGCATTCTGTTATACAGCAGTAGGTGACTGAAACATCCTCCTACTAGAATGAAGCCTCGAGAGCTTTGCCTGGCCATACCTGGCACACACATAGACTCTGTAGGTGTTTGTTGAACATGTGAGTTTGAGGAAAATGGAGTTAACCATTGACTAGTCTCAATAAAGCAAAGATGCTGATGTTTGACAGTACGAATGCTTGTTACCAGGGAATTGAAGTTAGAAAGTGGGATATAAGAGATGCATGTGTGTGTGTGTGTGTTTAAACAAGTTTGGAGATATTGGAGTTTAACATTTCACTGCTGAATTTTGAAGATATACAGGATAGGAACGTGGCTGAAGTAGAGGGAAGACAAAGACCTCTGAGGTGCAGCTGGTAAACAAACTCGATGCTAGGATATTGGCTGAGACACCTATTAGGAAATTAAACTTTCCCAGGATGATAGCTGTAGGCAGAGCCCCTGGAAGTTTCCACCTGAGAGCTGTGAGAGATCCATGGGGAAGGTGGTAGGTATCCTTGGGAAGATCTAGCTTCAGTGAAGGCATAAAGCATTCAGTGAAGAGTCTGAGGGGGTGGGATGGAGAGAGGGTTCCCCGTGGAACAGAGGAGGGCACCCCTGGGGAAGGTTGTGGGAGAAGGCCGCAGTGGGAGACAGGTCTGGGGGATGATGCAGAGAACAATGCAGGGCTGAGAGTCGAGCAGGGCACCCATGAGGCTTTCACTCAGAGCGGAAATGAAGGATGACTAATGAGATCATGAGGGAAGTCAACTGGCCTCAAGATTTTGGCTGGCCTGGAGAGAAAAAAATTGGTTTTCCTGCCAACCCATGCAGAAGATAAATAATGTTTGCTGTTGGCAGTAGAGTCAGCAATCTGAGACCATTTCTTAGGATTCCAAATGAAACTGGCGAAAGGATGCAGGTGGGGCGTGTTAGGCCCAGGTCAGTAAACACCCCAGTGCCCTGCTGGCCTTGACATGCAGCTCTGAGCAGAGAGGGGCAGAGCAGGCAAACTGAGGCCTGGGGAGGACCTGCGGGGCTCACCCACTTCCGGGCTCTGCGAAGCTTGGCTTTAGGTCAAGGGTTGGCATGACTGATCTGAGTTAACCATACAGGACTGGTACCCTAAAAGTCTACAGAAAGGTAAACTGGCCCTAGTCACATCTTTTCAAACCCTTTAAAACAATAAACTGTATTATTATTCTTTCATATTGTCAAAGCAAAATATGTTTAACATAAACACTTTGTTTTCAAATCTCCAAAGTGAAGACAACTTCTAGTCCATGCTCCTCATTCCTGTCTCTGTCTACACACAAAACAATGAGCATGAGGAACAGATAAGTCCTTCACGTACTATTAAATTCCCGTTTTAATAACCCAGCCACAGTCTCTCTGGGCTACTCAGTTTCTTGCCCTGATTCTCAAGTCAAATGGAACTAGGCAAAGGACGGGTAATGGAACTGTAACAATGGTTTCCTTCAAGCCCTTCTGGTCTGTTATTCCAACTGAAAGGTATTTATTAAGTTCCCACTCATTCGTCAGGTCTGTTTTGATTACAGGGCACTGAAATTTGAGGTAAGCTGGCTTAGGCCACGAAGGAAATTTTTAGGTTTACACAAATTAGAAAAAAGAAAAGTCTAGAGGGTCAACTCAATCCACTGCTTAAATGATGTTGTCAAGAATCGCACTCCCCACTACTCCATCTTCTGAGTTCCCATTTTTTTTTTCAGTATCAGCTTTATCTTAGGCAGGATTTCTCCAACTAGTGACTCTCAAAAGCTCTAGGCTTATTTCCTGCCAATTTAGTAGTATCCACAAAAACGACACCTTTCTGAGGTATGGTTCTCACAGGTGGTCACTTGCCTATCCCTGTACTAATCATGATGAAGCGGATGTGATGCTCTCATTGGTCAGACCTGGATCACATGTTCCCTCTTGGGGAAGGCAGTCCCATCCACACCACACAGATAGGAAAGGGTGGCTCCCCAAATGAAAACTACAGTTACCAGGAGCAGGGGCATGGCATGCCGCGATGATACAAAGAGCAGGTAGCTGCTACGGAGGCCAGCTTCATGGATGTGTGACCGCAGTCACACAGGGCCTGGCCCTTAAAAGGACCCCACACATTGTACAATGCTCCGCTGCTACTATTTTGAAATTCTTAATACTTTTTGAGCCAGGGGCCCTACATTTTCATTTTTCACTGTATCCTGCAAATTATGCAGCTGATCTTACTGCTACACTACTATGTGCACTGGGAAGGCTTCCACATAAAACCAAGTCCCTGTAGAGACAAGGAAATACAGGGCACATTTAGGAAAAAGTAAGTTGTCTGTGCTGGTTGAAAGGAAATAATGGAAAGTACATTCACTCATTAATTCATTTACTCACTCATTCATTTAAAACTTCACTAAGGGGATCCTGCTACTGTCAGGGAGCAGGAAGAGAAAAACTTTAGGCCCTCAGTGCTGTCGAGGCCCTCAAAGAGCTCAGTCTGTTAGAGAGACATGTACCCAGACAGCGAAAGGCAGAGTCGGGGTTGGTATAAAAGGAAGCACCAAAGGCTGTGGGAACACAGAAAAGGCACTACTAACCCCGCCCGGAGAAGGGACCAGTGGCAGAGGCATATGATTGCTCCGCAGAAGCCAATAGTCTTGGAGCGTGTTAAGTTTCTTGGTTGGCAACAGATGGGGAGACTTAGCGAGATGGTTCCACAGAGAAGGAGACATCGTATAACGCGCTTCCCCGTGGAGGCTTGTGGATGAGCTCCCCGGTAGCCCCACCACCCCAACCCCCACCCCAGCCACAGAACATCCTTTAGGTCTGACTTCAGTGCCAGACCTAAGTGTCAAGATTTTTGCAGTTAACTCAGCACATAAAATACTTCTTACATCTTGGGCAGAATATAGTAAATACTCGATTTTCCAGTAAGGAGACAACTTTGAAATGATCAAAGAAATTTTACCTTCTAACCCCAGGACTTTTCATTTTATATGAACTATCTTCACCCCTATTTTCCCGATAGAATGATTTAGCCTTGTATACTGTTTTTTTTTTTTTTTTTACATTGAGATTTGAGCATCAGACTCGTATTGGGCAGTGCAATTTTCCTCTAGCACATATTTGACTATTTGTCCCTGTGGAGAATCATCATGGACTTAGGCTTTTAACTGGTTCCAACGAGCTATGATCACTTTTTCCCTCAAAAAGTTAAAATTTGTCCAAAAAAGAAAATTAACCTGGTACAAAAATTAAAATTAAAGCAGGTGCCTGCTCTCTAGGGGCTTACATTCTGTTTTGGGAGACCAAGCTCTAACAGAGGGACAATGCCGTGAACAGAAGGCTGCAGCACACACGAGAAGCTCTTCTGTCGTGCTCTTTGAATGCACTGATTAATGTGGGAGCTGAGAAGTTTCCTCTGGGGAGAAAACTTGAGTCAGCTTTGCAGCCGAATTCAGAAACCTACACGCATTCTGAAAAGAGGGGAAGGGCGCACCTGACTGTACAAAGCCGGGAGGAGAAGCAGCATGACCCAGTGTCCCCCTGGACTAGCGAGTGAGGGCTGAGATCACTCACGGACCAGTGCGAGACCTCCTTAAAGCAACGAGGAAAGGCTTCAGACATCGATTGCTGAGAACTTAGGGACTTAAAACAACCACAATCATTTTATTCTTATTGTTCATGGTTCCAAGGGTTGACTGGGATCAGCTAGCCCATTCTTACTCAGAGTTTCTGATCTCTAATTTTCATGGTTACAGACCAATGGTGGTCGTAGTTGGAGTCATTGCAAAAGCTTCTCTGCTCTTACTCTGGTTATTCTGGCTTTTAGCTCATCTGGGGCTTTCCACCAGAGCACGCCTGTCCGTGAGGCCAGGCTCCCTCACAGTCAACCTGAGAGGCTCCCTCACAGTCAACCACAGTCTGGGTCCTGAGAGTGAGGCAGGATGTGGAAGCTCCTTGTTTCTGAAGGCCTAAGGCCAGAAACTGATGCGGCATCTCACGCCTACATTCTATTGGTCAGTTTCAGAGACCAGATTTGAGAGGGGACAGAGAGCACCACCTTTGCGAAGAAAGTGTGTCCAAGAATGTGGGGGCCATTTTAAAAAATGGAAACACTTATTTGAGTTTGAAGTGTATTACATGGATTCTCTGAATTCTCACAACTATTAAGACCA
This sequence comes from Artibeus jamaicensis, assembly GCF_021234435.1. NCBI lineage: Eukaryota > Metazoa > Chordata > Mammalia > Chiroptera > Phyllostomidae > Artibeus > Artibeus jamaicensis. The sequence continues at coordinate 5,032,150 of NW_026521883.1, forward strand.
TTTTACAAATGAGGAACCAGGCACAGAGAAAACAAGTGATTTGCTCAAGATCACGTAACACTTTCGCTCCAACACCCACGTGTTTAGCTGCTACTATCTATTAGGTTCTCGGTTCCTGGAGGAAGAGGGATCTTCAAGGAGCAGAGACCCTCAGTGCAAAGGGACCCGAGCAACCCTGAACCAGACACTAGGGTGAATCTGACTGCACTGGCCCAGGTGTTCACGTAGAGCCTGCAGCACTCAGGTTAGATGTTGCCTGATACAGCCTTTCCACAGGGAAGGGGTTCAGAAATAGGAAAAACACTGGTGTATGGTGACCTGTCCATGGAGAACTTTATAAGTATTTTCTTTGTCTGGGCCTTGAAGGGTAAATAGGATTTGAGTTGTGGAGAATAGAAAAGAATTAAGGTTTTCTTGTGGACACTCTCAGGTCCTCAGACTTTGGTCTTCATTTGCTTCATTTTCCTGATGCTTCATTTGCTTCATTTATCAGGATCTCCTGTTAAAAATAAGTCATCCTTTCCTTACATGTCTTCAGTTTGGGGACAGGCGATTTGCCAAAAAGATGTTGAGTTCAACTAAAACGGATTTGTCCTACTATGCAAAAAAATTATTCTTGGGTTGTGTTAGTATATGATCCCCTTACAGAACCCAGAGCACCTTCCTCGATGGGAAACCTCAGTGACTTGCGCTCTGGTGAAAGCCTGTTGAAAAGGGCAGGGCGTAATTCAGCAGAAGAAAAGTTGGAGTTTCAACTTAACTCTGGCTTGATCATGTGGTTCGAAGGTCAAAACAAAAACCTGCAACATTAGTTTTTGTTCAGAGTTCACTTGGAGAGATTGCATACGACTCTTTGATCTTGTATGGCAGGGCCCGAAGGCGTCAGGGCTCTCTGACTGTATTTTGTGGTGAGGTTGCTGGGTTTCTGAATAAAGACCTATAGTTAGAGTGTAATTTCCTGTCCTGCTTTCTGCAACGTGGTTATGGTCTGCTTCACACAGTTTGTCTTGGGAGAAGAGAGATGTGTGGCTGTTTTCTAAACTCAGATTGGGACCCTAAAAGAAAAAGTTCTGAGGCACATCAAATTTTAGAGGAAATCCTGGAAAACATTGTGATGAAAAGGCACCGCCTCCTTAAAGCCAGAGCAGTTTGGCCGTGGCACTGAGCCCTGAAGCTAAGTGAAAGGCTTAAGAGCTACTGCTGGTAGATAAGATCAATAGATGTTCACCCTTATGAATGGTGGAGTTTTAGCCCCCTAACCTGTAGAGTATCCAAGGGACCTGGGTTCCCTTCGCATACATTACACAGAGAGAGAGCAAGGCCAGGCTTCAAGTTCAAAGGAGACCCATCCATTTCCAGCAGGCTACTTAAATAAAAATTTTAACTAAAAAATATATGTTTATTATAAAAAAGCATAAAACTGCACAAAAAAGACAATTTTTTAAAAAGCTACCTGTAATGCTATTACCAAAATAATCACTGTTATTTTGGTAGAGTGCCAGATCTATATAAATACACTTTAACACACACACACGTATATACAAGTGACTATAGGGTCATACCTTTCATGGTGTTTTATTCCTTGCTGTTTTTTGTATAACACTATATCATGAAGGTTTTTCATGTTAATAAATACATTTCAATGGTATTGTTTAATATTCCTTTGCAAAGTTATGTTATTATTTAAATAAAGGATCTTTCATTATTAGAGATTAATGTTTACCTTTTTTTGCTATTATAAGCAACACTGTAGTGACTCTATTCTTAATTATTTCCTTAGGAAATATTCCCAAAAAGTGTAATTGCTAGGTCAAAGCTTATGCACAATAATAAGGATTTTGTTATTACTTTAGTCAGGATAGGCTAAATGTTATACCAAACTCCCCCAAATCTCAGTGGCTCAACACAATAAAGATTTATTTCTCTCTTGTATTACAATTCAGTGAAGTCATCTGGTTGGGGGTGGAGGGCGCTTTGCATGGTCCTCTGGACCCAGGATTTGTTCCCCATTTGCCAGGGCCTTGGAGTTCTTCCTGGGTCTTCGGAGTTCAGCTGAAACACAAAGGGAGAGGGAGTCCAGCAGCAGAGAGGGGGGAATGGAAAACTGCACAGGTGGTTTTAGGGCCACACTTGGAAGTAACTCACATCACTTCCTCTGTCCACCTTTCAGCTGTCCAGAACCCAGTCACATGACCACTTTCCAACTGCAAGAGCATCTGGGAACTGTAGCCTTCCTGAGTGTCCAGCAGGGCAGGAGTACAGCGTTTGGTGAATATGGAACATTGTCTCTGCCTTAAACATAAATTTCCAAATTGCCAACAAACCAAGTTTTCCCAGTTTACCTTCCCACCATCAGGGTATGAGAATTCCTACTTTCCTACGCTGCCTATTTTTGTGTTCTGATTTCTGTAGATCTGCACGTGATGCCGTTGTCTCTCTGCACAAGCAGACCCAAGTGCCTGTTTTTCTCTTCGGAGGTAATCTCACTGCGATCGGGACCAAGAGAGCCTCTAGAAAGCCAGGACTCTGCATCCCAGACGGTTCAGGACAGCAGTCTTATTTCCTCAGCTGGCCTGTGTTTCTGGGTCTTTCTCTGCCTACTTTTTCCCTCTCTCTGCTGTAGAATAAGGTGTGGCGTGCATGTGTCGGCTGCCTTGGTGACCCTTGCAGGGACCCTGCCCCAAGGCCTGGCCCCAGCACCATCCTGAATGCATGGCTCCTTCAGGGACAAGGGAAAAAATTTCTTCTGTGCCATCTCAGTTTGTGTTCCAGCTTCCCAAACATTTTCACACACACACACACACACACACACACACAGTCAGAGAATGAAATTGGGAGACAAATATAGCACCCTCTGCTGACTTGGCACATTGACCTTGACTAAATCATCCAGTGCCTCATCTTTAGTACTCACTGTTCCACAGGAATAATCCTTCCCCAATGAGTAAACTGTTAGAAATCATAATGGGAAGGCAATACAGTTGTGCAAAGCCCATGCTTATCTGCCTTCAAGTGAACCCAGGTTGCTGAATACCAGCTTACATATGAGCTGTGGTTTCCTCCTCATTTGGAAATTTAGTTTCTAGAAGATAATGTTTTTAAATGGTTTCTTGTTCATGTCTTCTCAGGGACTACTCGCTGTTGCCTGATGGTTGTCTGGTAGGCCTGGCTCCTTGGCCAAGCAAGGTTTCTAGTGAGGTCTTTGGCAAAAAGTCTTTTTAAATTGTACGTGTTCAGCCTCTCTAGGGAACTGAGGACCTTGTCATCAGTACAGAAGAAAATGCAAACCAAGCAAGTGACAGATTCTCTAGGTGTACCGAGCTTCTGGGCCTAGGCACGAGCATTCTGAAAAGCCAAGGATAGTTTGTATGTTTTCTTAAGAATGGACCAAGACTTTTGTCTTTTCGAGTTGCGCTCTCTGATCCATCCCTGGGAGGCAGCAGTAGTTTCTGAGGAGAGATAACAGCAGAGGCCCCTGGGTGAGTGAATCACAGCGACTGCAAGCTAGGTGTATGACCTAGAAATGGAAACAGGAAGTGGCTCAGAACTATAAAGAGCACGCCAAGGAAGGACTGCAGTAGAATTCTCCTCCGATGACAGAGTGTACAATGTGCAGAAGTGGAGCTTGTTATCTTTTCTTTCTCTCCATTGTCATGACACCGCCTGGCAGGGATGGGCCATCTGAATGGGGAGTGAGTGGGATATCCTCCTAGAGGTGGGATCCAGGCTGGGGAAGTGGGTCAACTGTGGATCAGTAGCTCTCTCCAGAGTGAGCACATCTGTGGGACGTCACAGTCCCCTTCCACTTCACCTTTGCAAGTGGATTTGAGTTATTGAGATATATTTTGCCAGGTCTTGTAAATCTAAATTCTTAAGGCACTTCCAACAAGAAAACCCAACTTCTGGTAGCTTTCAGTAGTTCCTAGAGGGTTGTCTGAGACATGGGGAAAAGGCTTTCTTCTTGCACTTGTGCCGAGAAACGAAAGTTCACTGTCATCCCAGCTGCTCTTCTCAGCGCCTCAGGACTACCTTTCCCAGGCTCCGCCCCATTCCTTACTGACAGTGGTGAGCAATGGATGCTCTGCTGTGTTTTTAAGCCATTCCCGTACCTCTCAGCACAATGCTGGGCCCACATGTCCTAGGGGATGAGTCCTGAAGACCAGAAACTGAGGCAAGGCAGGGCCTGGTCACTGACCAGGGTCCTACTCAGGGGTCAGCTCCCTATCTACAAAATGCCTCCCGAGGAGCCTCTTCAGACCAGTTTCTCAAGATGAAGACCTCAGGCCACCCACAGTGGAATGATGGGGTGGGAGCTGTTCAGAAGGCTGGTTCTTGGCTCCCTTTGCAGACTCCCAGAATCTAAATTTCTCAGAGAAAGTCCTGCAAATCTGTGTTTCTGCAAGCACCCCGCCCCCAAGTTGGCCAGCACAGTCAGGTTGAAAAAACTTTCTCTGTACCAGTCTTGGTTTCATTTGTTATCTTTTTCATGAAAAATAATTTGTTTCCTTTCAACCCTTTATGACCTCTGAAAACGAATCTGAAGCAGAGGGATCCACTTACATAAGAAACGTCACCTGTGGCCTTAATTGGCGAGTGTGGATGGCTGATCGTATCAGGGGACTTGAAGGAAGCCAACCTTTGATTTTCAGGCTGCCCGTGTCTACTTTTCCATGGGCTTGTTACCATTACAGGGAGCTCCTCAGCTTTTTCTTCTCTCTTCTTTTCTGCAAGAAAATGGGCCTGCTGCTCTTGGAGATTGTGATCTTAAAGTCCTTTAGCATAGGGGCGGTGAAAGTCAACTTCTTCATGGTCTCTGATGAAGCAGAATCCGTAGGCATTTCCACAGAGACAACACTGACCCTAAGGAAACGTGTGACGAGCAGAGAAGGAAGACATGACCAAGACGTTGGGAAGCACTAAACGCCCTCTGTCTCCTGCCTTCTCCTCCAGTCCTCTCAGAGCTCCTGCATGAGGACTGCCCTGTGTGCTGGTAAAGCAGCTCTCTTTAAAAAGGGGGGGAGACCAATCTGAAAGATTTGCCTAATTCCATAGTGTAAATACACCTACCATGGCCGATTTCAAGTTACCAATGGTTCAACAGTGGCTCACCAAATTCTTGAATATGTAATAATCAAACTCTTGCAAACTAGGAAGAAACAACTCCAGCACATCATCGCCTCAGACCTGCCCCAGAAAAACCCCCACAACATGCCCAGGGTGAATGTCACTCTCAGCTTCTCAGTCAGAAGGAGAAGTGGTTGAAGCATGCTTAACTGTTATGACTAAACATGATGGTGAACGTGGAGGGGTAGGATGCAGGGGAGGACTTTGTTTGTCTGCCGCGTTGGAGACGGGTTTTCATTTCTCAATCCTGTTCTCGTTTCTCCCAGGGCTGGGGAAGTTCGAGGGAGCCCTGCTCACAGATCTCTTGAGCTTCAAGGCAGGGCTTGGCTTGAAGCCTCCATAACCACTCCCTCTTTCTTGCCCTCTCTTTTAAAACCTTGTGGTCCCAGGCCAGATAAAGGAAAGCCCCTTCCTTAAGTTTACCATGGGGGGTTTGGGAGCCATTCTGGATTCTGGATCCTGCCTTTTCACTCGTATGGTACTCAAAGAGATTCTTGCTTAAAAACCTGGCTTCAGAAAGACTCTCTGTAGGCTGACCAGCGTGGACTGATCTTTTCCTGACTTTTTGGGGAGTCTTAAACATGAGGAGATGTGGAGCAAGCCGTTCTCATAAAGCTGAGCATGACCAAACTTGCCCACAGCCTGTGACGCCAGAGATCACACAACTCTTCCTTCCCCTTTAGAGCCTGGGGACGTCACTGGACCGAGGGAAGACAGTGACCTACTTTTTCCTCCCAAACACTGGGCAGCTGGTTGCATTTTCAGATCTAAAACTCACCCACACTGCTGCAGTGTTTGTTCCCCTGCCTCCTGGGTGTGCTTCTGGCACTGCTGGTTCTGTAAAGTGGAGTCGGCTGTGGGAGTCTTCCCCGGGGAGGCCGTTCTGACAACCCCAATCCACGTCCCTCCCAGCATCGTCGTGGGCGCTCAGGCTGCTCAAGTCCATGCCAATGTGCAGCCCTGGAGAGTCTGGCGTTGCCCTGGTCTCAGCCAGGAAGCTGTTCAAGAGAAGTCGCCTTGGAAATGGGACTTGAATCGGGGGCTTCTCTAGTATTCTAATCTCTCAAAGTCAGCCAGTTAACAAATATTTATTGAGGGCGCATGAAGGAGTTTCAGAACATGCCACCCCAAATTATTGATTATTTTTCGCTGAAGGCACTTGAGGAACAGCGGGTACAGCAAGGCTCTCTGATTTCCCCCTTTCTACCTGAAATCAGGTTATTGATTTTCCCCTGAGAAAGGTGCCTTCCTTCCATCCCCCCACCCCCACCCCACCAGGGAGAGAAGAATGTTCTTATCGCCAGAGACTGGGAGACAGGGCCAAATGGGCCTCTGCCAACACACCTACCTACTCAAATAGCACTTGTCTTCCTTTCATTTCCCCCAGGTATTTCCTAGTCACTAGTCCCAAATTTACTGCCCCTAGCCCAAGCCCCTTTGTCTCGTCACATCTGCATGATGTATTGTTCTTTGTTTTAAAATGTATATAAGATTTGGGGCCTAATGGCTTCTTTAGGTCTTCATTTTCCCTTTTGAAGACTCCTATGTCCATGTAAAAATATTAAATAAAGTGTGTATACTTTTCTCAATCTTGTTAACATGTTTTATGTCAGTTTAATTGGCAGGTCCACCTACAGAACCTAAAAGGGTAGAAGGAAGTTGCTCCTCTCCTACCCCCATCAGTTGCAGAGATAACGGGGAGCAGGGCAGGGTCCCTGCTGACACAGAGCTCACCGTCTTGTTCACAGGGAGGGCAGTCCTTACACTAACAACTTCAGAGAGTTCGGTAATGACTAGAGTGCAAAGTGCTTTGAAGGAGAAACGCAGGGTTCGCTGGGCTCATAACGCAGGCTAAGAGGTTGGGGGGACTCCTTGAGGAGCTGTGGTTGGAGCTGAAACCCAAGGGACCATTCAGATGTGGTGGAAAATGAGGTGAGAAGGGGAGATACTCCAGGACATGAAGAAATTGTGCTTCAGAAATATTCTCTTTTCAAGGATAACTTAGCAATTTAAATAGTAATTTCTCCCTTCATGTCCAGTACAGTGGCAGAGACCACAGTTTGCTCTCCAAAATTTCTTCTTTTCATCATAACAAATCCTTAGTTTTTGCTAATTAAATAGCTACCAAGAGAAAAGATTATATAGCCACATTACTAAGTTCTGGCCAATGAGGGATAGACATAAGTACTGTATAGGGTGTCTGAGAAGCCACTTTTCTGCTGCCTGGTATCTGGGTGTGATGGCTGGAGGCTGAGCAGCCATTAGGGACCACGAGGAGACATGCTGGCGTTCGGAGAGCAGTATATTAAGTGGAGCCTGATTTCCTGATCATCACAGGAAGGCCTTACCAACACTGGATTGACTATCTCCAGACCTCTTTTATGTAAGGGAGAAATTAATATCAATCTTTATAAAGCCTCTGTTATTTGGGGATTTTCTGTTACACAAACCCAAATATAATACCAACCATTACGCACAATTTCCTTTCAGCTTAACAAAAATTTCATTTATCTGGACTACCCAGAAATTACCTATTTTATAGAAAATTCTGTCATAATATCTCTTTTTCCAAACCCCGTTGTGCCCTCCCTGGTCCCCCTATCCTCCCCATGTCCCCTGTGCTTCCTCTGTTTCTGAGTCCCCCACCAAAGCCAGGCCTGACCTCAGTGTTTCCACCTCCACGAACTGACACGCTCACAGCCCAGACATTCTTGGACTCCTGCTCCTTCCCTTAGTGGCTGCCTGGCAAGAGTCCCACTACAGAGAGTAAGTCGCACAAAGCCCAGGGCGACAGCCAGCCTTCTGAGTTCCTTCTTGTCCTTCCCAAGGAGGTGTGAAGAATTAGAATGGATCAAATATAAGACCTGAAACAATAAATTACACAGAAGAAAACATAGGTACTAAACTTAGAGACCTTGGTCTTACGCAGGATTTTTATGAATTTGACCTCAAAGGCAAGGGAAGTAAAAGCAAAAACACATGAATGGGTCTACATCAAGCTGAAAGTTTTGCATAGCAAAAGAAAGTGCCAGCAAAACAAAAAAGCACCTAACTGGGATGTTTGTAAACAACAGCTCCAACAAGGGGTTAATATTCAAAATATATAAGGAACTCATATAATTCAACCCCAAACAAATAAATTAAAAAATGAGCAGAGTGCCCTGGCTGGTGTAGCTCAGTGGATTGAGCGCGGGCTATGAACCAAAGGGTTGAGAGTTCGATTCCCAGTCAGGGCAGATGCCTGGGTTGCAGGCCAAGTCCCCCATTGGGGGTCACGTGAGAGGCAACCACACATTGATGTTTCTCTCCCTTTCTCCCTCCCTTCCTCTCTCTCTCTAAAAGTAAATAAATAAAATTTTTTAAAGCTGAGTGTATTTATTTACGATATTTACATAGAACAATTTTATTTTAAAAAAATGAGCAGAGGAACTGAACAGATATTTCTCCCAAGAAGACATACAAATGACGAACAGATATATGAAAAGATGTTCCACTTCACTAGCTATTAGGAAACTGCAAATCACAACCACAATGAGATACCACTTCACACCTGTTAGAATGGCTATCATCAACAAGACAATCACAAGAGTTGGAGAGGTTGCGGAGAAAAAGAAACCCTCATTCATTGCTGATGGGAAGCCACTGGTCAGCCACTAAGGAAAACAGGAAAAGAATAAAGAATAAAATTACCATATAACCTAGCAACCTTCTTCTGGGTATCTACCCTCAAAATTTGAAAACATTTATTCAGAAAGATACATGCACCCCTGTGTTCATTGCAGCATTACTCACAGTGGCCAAGACTCGGAGACACCGAAGTTGAAGTGTCCTTTGACAGAAGATTGGATAAAGATGTGGTGCATGTATACGATGGAATACAACTCAGCCATAAGAAAAGATGTAATAGCCCTGGCTGGTGTAGCTCAGTGGATTGAGCACGGGCCTGCGAAGCAGACAATCGCGGTTCGATTCCCAGTCAGGGCACATGCCTGGGTTGCACACCAGTTCCCAGCAGGGGATGCACGAAAGGCAACCATACATTGATGCTTCTCTCCCTCTCTCCTTCCCTTCCCCTCTAAAGATAAATAAATAAAATATTAAAAAAAGAAAAGATGTAATACTGCCATTTGCAACAGCACGGATGGATCTTGCAAATGGGCTAAGCGAAATACGTCAGACAGAAAAAGTCAAGAACCATATGATCTCACTCATACGTGGGATATAAAACTGCAACTCCTAGACACAGACAACAGCACAGTGGTTACCAGAGGGGAAAGGGGGGGGGGGCGGTAAACGGTAAAGAGGGTCAAATGTATGGTGAAGGAAGATTTGACCGCATGTTGGGAACACAATGTGATGTACACATCATGTATCATAGAAATGTACATTTGAAACCTATATAATTTTATTAACCAATGTCACCTCGGTAAATTTAATTTTAAAAAACTACCTCAAAAAAGTTATAATTGGAGAACATGTGCCAATTTGGAGAAACCACAAAAATAATTAGAGACACTTAAACGACACCTCTCTCCATGGGGCTTTTCAAGCTGTTCAGGCTTTAATCTGTCTGTTTCCCTAGCCTCTGGCTAACTGAGTCCAAGAGGTCAAGATTCAAAGGGAGAAGGTCAGTGTGTGTGGCTGATCATAAAACTCAGGGCTGGTAGGAGTGGGTGCAGACTTCAGCAGGCTGGGTCAGACGAGGCGAGGCCTGGTGTGAACTAAATTTTGTCGTCCCCCCCAACCACAAAAAAATATGTGAAAGTCTTAACCTCTAGTATCTCAGAATATGATTTTATCTGGAGATGGGGCTGCCGAGGGAATCAAGTTAAAATAAGGTCATTGGGGTAGGCCCTATCCCAATATGTCTTCTGTCCTTATAAAAAGGGGACACTTGGAGACAAACAGGCACAGAGGGAGAATGCTGTGTTAACATGAAGGCAAAGATGGAGTGATGTTTTTCATGCCAAGGAATGCCAATGATTGCCAGAAAACCACCAGAAACCAGGAGAAAAACCTGGGACCATGTCTCCCTTACAGGCCTCAGAAGGAACCAACCCTGTGGACACCTTTATCTCAGGCTTCTAGCTTCCAGAACTTTGAGACAATGAATTTCTGTTGTTTAAGCTACATCGTTTCTGGATTTTTATTAGGACAGCCCAAGCAAACAGAGGGGTTTGGGGATAGCCACTGGTCTCAAAGAATTTCCCTGCTGCCTCATGTCGGGATACGAAGTTGAGAGCAGCCGGAGTCTCCCTTGGTCATTACTCTTAACAGAGAACCTCAAGGAATCCTCTCTCCACCTGCAGGCAGACAACAACCAGAGGCTTAGCCAGTGAGATCAGATTCTTCAGAAGAACCATTTCTGCTCGCCTCCTGGGAGTCACTTTAAGGATGCTTCCTAAGGATAAAGGGCTGATGCTAACTGGCATGGTCTATCTGTGAATATGTCTGTCTGTCTATCTATCTGTCTATCTATCTATCTACCATATGTGTGTTTGCTTTCCTTTTCTTGGCAGAAAATTAATGTTTAGATGGGTGGGAAAAGTGGTATGCAGTCTTTTAAGACCCCAACTAAAGCCCTTCTCTGTTGAATGATTGTATACACAAACACAAGTGTGAAAAAAACCCCAAGTGCTGTGCTCCTCCCCTATCCCTCCAACTCTGCTTTCCACTTGGGGGATTGAAAGGCAGAAGGGATGGGGGAGGAGGGACACAGGACTTCCAAGGGCTCTGCAGAAACAGGCCAGCAGGCCAAGTGGCCACCGGCTGCTCCTCTCATCTGCTCGCTTTATCCATCTCATAACGTGACAGTCTAGGCTGAGACAGCTTTGAGCACACAGGGCATTTTTAAAAACAAAGTGAGGACTTGCTGCTACTAAGCACCTGTGTTGCTTCTTGTCCTGTTGATGGTTCTTCATTTTTACTATTTACCCCTCACCATAACCAGCTGTTAGCCCATTTTTAAGAGGCTGAATCTGAAACTCAGCAATTTACCTGGGATACCCAAGTGGGAGATTTGGAGACTGGGCTATAGCAATTCTGAAAAGTCTACTCTGTGCCCATAATCCACAGCACATCACCTACAAAGGTCCCAGAAAGAAGTTTGTGCTAAGTGGGCACAGGGACTATTTTTTTTTCCCCATTTGCACAAAAGTAGTGCTTTGGGTTGATTTTCAAGAGTTAGCTTCAAGGCAGACAATGCTAATAATGGGGCAAAAGTATAAGGAAATTGATGGTAAGCCATTTGCAGAATATTTACGCAGATCTACACTATACCCAGAGAATGCAAACATTCACCTTTTTTTAGGGCCCTAAAGTCTCAATGGGAAGACCAAACTAAACTCATGTGAAACAATTATCATTGGATGTTTCTCTAAACTCAAAGGAGTTTTATTCAGGACTTGCTGATGGTAAGGACAGAGACCCCTCAAACTGTCCCAAGGAAATAGGGATGCATTAAAGAGTTGTGTGGTTGGCACAGGACTTACGACAGCTCTAGGGACTGGCAAGCCTTCTCCCCTCTCTCCTAACCTCAATTTACAAATAGCTTCTACCTGCTCTGATGCTACCTCAAGGCATCCTTTCAACCTTCAGTACTACCCCAAGTGGTATATTCTTTCTGTATCTGGTAGTTGTTTGGTAGTTCTCTTTATACTTGATTGGTCCGACTCCTAGGCATCTGTGAGCTTATATTTTGGCTATCCTGAAGTCATTTGCCATCTCCAAAGGTCCAGTCAGTGATGGCCCAGAGTAGTGGATCACAACATCATTTAAGGGGCTATGGGCAGATAGACACCAAAAATAAATCCAGTATGGGGACTACTGATTATAAAGTCCCCTGAAGGTCATTAAGAAGAAAAAGCACTCTGAGCTACAGAGAGTAGGCTTCATAGGGCAGTGAGATTGTTGGGGTTTCAATATATGACATTTGAGTTGTGGGAGAGAAGAGGAAAATGGAAATGCAGGAATAAGTACTGTGACAGATTACAGTAGTATTCACAATTATTTGTTTCTTCTCCCTATTGGAAGGGTTATACATCCCTACGCAGATGACAACAGACTTGGTCATATGACTTTTCCAATAAAATATGAGTAAAAAGGGTGTCTGTCATCCCTAGGCAACAGCTTTCATAGCTGTTGCATGGATCACCATGCACTCTTTTCCCTTGGCATTGAGAGCAATGCTGTCCCAGATGAGGAATGTTCCATCAGCTTGGCTCCCAGGGTGAAAACAACTTGGAGCAGAACCAGAGCAAGTCCATGATGGATAGATAGTGTAAACAAGAAGCAAACCTTTATTATGTTAAGCCAGTTAGATTTTGGAGTCATTTGTTACTGCAGCATAACCTAACCTAGCCTGAGTGATATGAAGATCAAGATGCATTCAAATAAATGGGAGAGAGAAAGCTGGAGATAAAGAGATGATGAGAAGAAGGGACATGAATTCCGATGTGCAGGAAGGAAGATCTGAAGCAAGAAAAGACCTGGAAAGAATGAGGGAATTTTAAGAGTCATTTGAAAGGAAGATGTACCAGGTTTTTGTAACAGGTTGAAATAGAGAATAAAAAAGAGTAAGAGTAAAATAAGTAAATAAAAATCGGAACACTTATTTTACTAGCCTACCATAGTTGGGAGTTGGAACCACTTTGAGAGGAAACTATCCTTTTTAAAAAATAGAATTAAAGGTAGAATAGATATTTAGATAGTGTTTTTCAGTAGGCATTTGGGATTGGGGCCAGGGCTAGAGACAGAGATTTGAGAGTCATCAGAAGAAGGGTGAGAGCTGGGTCAGAGTTTTTTGAAACGGTCTCTTGATCTATAAATGTAACAGGCTGTGAGTTATGGAACACAGACACATTAGGAGAGAGAAAGCAACACTGGATGGACAAAAGGAAGAAGAAGAATGAAGATCTTCCAGAAGCATCACTCCACTGCCTTGAGTAGGCCCTAGGAAAAGGAAGTCTGCCCACTCAAGACTTCTCATCATGTAGTAGAACAGGTCTCCCAGGCAGTCCTGGGATGAGGTCTCACATGGTATGTGGCACATGGCAAGGCTTCCTCTACTGAGCCTGGGTCATTGAACTACTAATGTTGTGGATCAGGCACAATCAAATGTAATACAGAGATTATTCTTTAGTTTTTGAACCTCATTCACATGCATTGTCTCATTAATGTCTCAAAAGAAAAAAAGAAAAAGAAAACCCAGAAACTTGTTATAATCTCCATTGTAAAGCAAATGAAACAGAGGCTGGGAGAAGTTAAGGAACTTTCTTGAGCTTAGCAGAACTCAAGTTATCAACCTGGAGCAGAACTTGTTATTTATCATTATTGGCATACCACACTGCCTCTGAGATTCCACTTCAGTCTTACCCCTGAAAAGTCTCAGAATCCCAACATATACACAGGACCCCACATTCGTAGACTTTGCAGAGTTGGGCATGAGCACAGATCAAGAAAAGGACAAGGGACCATGTAAAGTGATGACCATGTAAAGCTCTGAGGGTCTCTTTCTTTCCTCTGAATTTGGTAACAGTTGAGCCAGGACTATCTCAGTATTAGGAGAAAGTATGTCTTTTGCACTAACAAAGATTTCCACTAATTTTGAGGAAACTCCTAAAGCATATATTTGCATTTTCTCTCACTTGGAGAGGTCACTCAAGAACTGACCACTACTTGAGTTTTCCATAGAATCTCTGTTTGACTGGAATGGTCTTCCCAGACGGCTCAGATTCCAAAAGACTAGATCCGGAAATTCCCATGGTTAGGTTCTCATGATGGTAACAGCTTGTGCATAATTTCATTTAATGCTTCTTGAGAGCAGTTGCTGCTATGTGAGAAGCACAATTGTACCCATTGTTCCTGCTGGCAGAAACTGACTTCTGGCTCTAACTTCTTTATTTTCTTCTGCTTCCTGGTCTCCTTTAGGAGACCAAAGAACAGCTGGAGAGATGAGGTTGTTGGCTTGCATATAATAGGTCCTGAAATTGCCTCTAGCCCTCTCCCAGCCAAGTGAACTTGGCATTATTTTGTACAGTAAGACACCATGACATTGCAGAGTGAGCACCAGCCAGCTCACTGTCTCTAACCCACCTGGGAGAGCCAATCAGGCTCACCTCTCTGGCTTATCTGTTTCTAGGGTATTCAACTGAAATCCCTCCCAAAAGGAAGGTAACAGCTATATTCTCGATGGACCTTTAAAATAAGAAGTTAGGAAGTTTCCCTTGAATCTACATTCCAAGGGCAAAAAAAGAAAAGGATTAACCTAGTTTAGCTATATTTTAGGAAACAACTGCTGGGTACCAGAAAGCACATTATGCTTCTAGCTATAGGTTTTCTGGAAAAGAATACGAGACAGAGCTTATCTTTGAGCAGTGGGCAGAGTGTGTAGGATAGAGCTTGTTACTTAAGGACCTTACAGTTTGGGACCCTCCAATGAGTAGATCCATGAAAAAGAACACTTGTGACCATACTCTGTTGAATGTATGCATTTGTAAGATGCTTTTTGCTCAGGCACCTTTCAGAGAGTTTCTTTTCTTGGTGTGTATATGGCAGATAGGGTTGGGCTGGTCCATAGTAAGAATGAATAGGGGTGGGGAGGACATGTTAAATGCAGGCTCTGCCTTAGTCAAAGCCTTTGAAAAACATCACATGGAAACTCAGTCCCAACTGGGAAGCCAGGATTACAGGAAATCACCTTTAGCTTAAAAGAGAGTGCCCTTAAGTTACAGAACAGCCACCAATGAGAAATTCCATTTCTACAGCTTTGTAAGGTTTATACATGATGCACGTTTCATGCTCAGTGTTCACATAGGCCACATGCTTACAACTTCTGGAAAGGGAGCTGGTGCCTTCTAGCCACCCACGAACTGGAACTCTTTCACTTAGGCCTGGAAAGACACCCAGTCCTGTCCCAATGACACACTTGCCCTAGGCCTCCAGGGAAGCTTCCTTTTTCCTAGTGTGGGACAAGGCCTTGTTGAGGGGTAACCTGGGATTTTATTTCATCTCTCTATTTTTTTTTCAAAGAAAAAAACCCCAGTTTTCCTCTCTTATTTAACAAATGACTATGAGATTTACCAGTTTAAAGCAACAAAGCTTTTATCATCTATGAGATGACATTTATCATCTCAATAGTTTCTGAGAGTTAGGCATCCAGGAGTGGCTCAGATGCTGGTTCTGACTCATGGTCTCCTGAGCTCGCAGTTAAGCTGTTGCTTGCCCGCAGCGGCAGTCATTTGAAGGTTCAGCTGGGGAAGGATTTGTCTGCAAGCTCGGGTGGTTGTGCAGAGATCTCAGTTCCTCATTGGTCGCTGGCCAGAGAATTCAGTTCCTCACAACGTGAAGCTCTCACCTGACTGAGTGTTTCTATGATGTGGCAGCTGGCTCCCCCCAAAATGAGTGACCAAGAGAAAGAGAGAGAATCCAAGGCAGAATCTCAGGAGCAACATATCATCATATCTGTTATATTCTATTGGTCATACAGAATAATCTTGGTACAGGGAGAGAGGGGGCTATACCAGGGTACAAATACCTGAAGGCAGAGACCTTAGGGACCATCTTAGAGGCTGGCTACCACACCCTGTTTAGGAAAGAGAAATGGGGAAGAGGGTCATGCACTAATAAGGTGAATGGTATGAACTGGCTAGTGACAGACTCATTTATTAACCAGTTGAATGTGTTTCAAAAGTTGGCTCCTCTGCTCCTCATCTCTGGGCCTCTCCTGTAAAGGCAGGTGTTTAAACTAGCACGATCTTTAATTGCCTTAAGGTATGTGATTCTAGTGGCTTGATGCTGGTGAAGAGAGGAGCAAAGAAGAGAAGGAGCAGGAAGAGAAAGGAACGTGGGTTTTGTGAAGCAGCCCCAAAACCTGAGCCCTGAGCTAGCTCCAGGTCCCAGACTCAAGTGCCCCACAGTACCAGGCTCAGGCTGAATGCCCAAGTCCTGCCATTCGCTGAGGGAGGAAATGGGAGCAGGAAGCTCTAATTTAATAGCTTATACCCTGTTTCCCTGAGGTTTTTAGATCTATTTCTGTACAAGAGCAAAACAGCGATAACTGAGGGCATTCTGAGCCTGGGGATAGGGCTCCTCTGTTTTCCAGAGCTGGTGCCAGTTTGTGTCTAAATCAGTGATAGTTCCTTATTGTATAAATGTTTCTCAGAGGGGAGTACAGCCACCCGGCACCTGTCTCTGGGGAGCAGCTTTTAAGACCATCATTGCTTATTGTACATCCTGCCCAGCTATTCCAGGCCCTTCTCCCCACGGGTGATGGATCCATTGGACTTTGGGGGGCCTGTCACCCAGTGGGCACCTAGGAACTTTGATATGAAGGTGTCCTTGAAAGTCTTTCATGGGGCCAGTCCTGCTTGGGGGAGCTGCCTGCAGGAAGAGCAGAGCCAGGCTACACTTGGTCAACTTGTCTTCCTTTCTTCGGGTTCAGCACAGGGAAAGAGCAGCTCCTCAGAACCAGAGATGCATGGACTTTTGCAGTTTTTGAGCTAAAAGACATGTTCTCAGAGATGAGTTAGCTACTTCAGTAACTGTCTTGGGCATTCTCTGAAAGCTCTCAGGCATTATGATTACCCGTGTAATTTCTTGGCACTGTTGGTGATGCCTGAGTCATCCCAGAAAATATCCCAGGTGTTTATTCCCAAATACTAAGATTTATTCCTCAAGTTTTGAGCTGTTCCTTCTGGAAATCTAGTTTTGTGCTTCTCATAATAAAACCAGAACTTTTAACTGCTTTAGGAAGCCCTCAGGACTGAGGGGGAGTGCCCAAGGCTGCCAGACCATCAGGCAAGTCATCTGTACTTTTGCTGAGCTGGGGTTGCGTGTAGCCAGGAGGAGAAGCAGTTGGGTTCTGGTTGAGCCAAAAAGATGAAACACTAATTCCTCGGCAAGTTTTCCTTCTGAGAAAAGTTAAAGGAACTCATTTGGAAAGAAAGAGCATTATCTAAACAGTCAGGCAACATCAGGGGTTGCATTCTACTACACTGAGAACATCCTAGTGTTTCAGACACAAGGTCTGGGACTGTATGTTGTCATTTCAATGGACTGGGGGTAAATAAAAGAGGTGAATCTGTATAATGAGTTATATGACTCTGTCCCTGAGACCAGAGCTACCCTAGTGAAGATCCATTTCTCACCTCTGAATATATTCAGGAGACCTAGATCTCCAGGGCTGGACCTTCTCATCTGGCTAAGCTTCTCCCAGGATTTAACACTTACCTCCTTTATTTCACCCCTAATCTTCTCTCCTTTCACTTGCCTCCTTCCCTTCCCTGGCCTTCTTTGGTCTCAAAAGGACATTAAATGATTTCAGATGTGGAAGCTCAGAACATTCTTGCACCCAGAATCTAAGACATAGAAGGGGTCTTTGTGGTTGTCTAGTTCAACCTCTTTCATAATTCAGAAATCTTCAAAGGTCTGGCCTTTGTCACTTTATGAAAGGGACAACACTATGGCACAAAGCCATTCATTCTCTTCAGATGGCTCTATTACCGAAGGATCCATCTTCATATAGACTTTCTAATACTGAAATCTGCCTCTCTGAAACTTACTCACATTGACTCTTATTTTTCCTTCTGGGACAACCTAGACTTTAGTTACTCCTCCTCTATAGCAGCCTGTTAGCTGTTTGAAGAAAATTGATCCAAAGCCTACAGTTTAGATCTGGGTTGAGTCCCAGTGCTGCTATTATTGGTAGTGTGTGATTTTTGAAAAAGTCCCATAACCTCATCTGCAAGTAGAGATAATACCCACTGTACATAGTGGTGTGTTGGAACCACTGGTGTGTTGAATGTATCTCCTCTCAGCTCTGCATTCAGTAATCTCACATTAGTCTCTTAAAATGAGCTATGGCGGGAGTATTTATACCATGGGAAGTGGAAAATGTGATGAATCAAGGTTTTTGTTGGTTTACTTTTGTTTTACCAGCACACTACTGACCATATCTTAACTTAATTGTAAGGATCAAATAAAATAGTACAAGAAATGTTCTTTGTGAACAATACAGACTTTAGAAAAAATGGATGTTAGTTTTTTTGAAAGACTGCTGCAAAACAGTCCCAAATGAACCACATTCCTGTGTTCACACTTTTTTTTAATCCTCACCTGAGTACATTTTTTTGCATTTCTTCCAGGGAGAGGAAGGCGGAGGGCTAGAGAGAGAGAGAGAGAGAGAGATCGATGTAACAGAGAAAATGAATGGTTGCCTCCCACAGGCCCCCTGACTGGGAGGGAATCAAACCTGTAAACTTCTAGCACACAGGACATCACTCCAACCAACGGAGCCACACCGTCAGAGCCTGGGTCCACCCTTTTGTGTAGTCCCTTTCCATATTATATCTGGACTGTTCTTATGACTTGCTTGGTCCAGTAGAATGTGACAAAAATTAGTAGTCCTGGACATTAGGAGCCTTGTAGCATCTGCTTTCACTGTCTCTTTGTCCTCAGAAGCCATGAGGCCTGGGCTGCTTCCTTGAGGATGAGGGGCCATGTGGAGAAGGAGGCTGAAAGAGCATGAGCAGGGAGGTGTGGCCATTCCAACCATCCCATCTGAGGTGACAGACTGCGAGTAAGACAATGTCTCCTCCAGCCTCAGTGGACCTGCCAGCTGGCTGCACCTGTATCAGAGAGCCCCGCCCACACCACTACACCATGTGGGGCAGAGAACCTCTCCAGCCCAGGCTGCAGAATCATGAGCAAATGAATGGTTATTGTTGATTTAAATCACTAAATCTTAGGTGTGGTTGAGACACAGAGATAGATGACTTATTACAGTTATTGTTGTATCAGGCTCCTCCATGTCTTCTCACCCAAGTTAAACTTCCCCAGATCTCTGGGTGGCTTCCTGGTCTTCCCCTGGATGGGCTCCATTCACCAGCCCTGGAAGGGACATGGTGCTGGCTTGCAGTGCTCTAACATGCAGAGGCTGAGCGACGTCTGCCCTCTGTGTTCTGTATCCTAGATGATCATTGCAGCAGGAAGGGTGAGCCAGAGATTTTGGCATTTGTGCGTCATTCCAAGGGCTCATTCTAAGCCTTTGCTGTTAACTCAACACCCCCACCCCACCCCCAGCTGTGAAACTAAGCTCTCTCAATCTAACGTCTTTTTATTTTAATCTAAGTATAAGGGTTTATATTCATCACCATTAAACTTACCTTTTCACTTTCGACTTATTATCTTGGCCTTTTAAAATCTGGATTCCAATTTGATGTTAAAAATTTTATTTATTTATTCCTAGAGAGAGGGGAAGGGAGGGAGAAAGAGAGGGAGAGAAACATCCATATGTGAGAGAAACATCAATTAGTTGCCTTTCTCATGAGCCCCAACCCACGACAAGCCTGCAAGCCAGGCGTGTGCCTTGACTGGGAATCAAGCCATCAACCTTTGGCTTTGTGGGATAATGACCAACCAAATGAGCCACACTGGTCAGGGCTTCATTTTGGTTTCAAATTTTGTAACAGTTATGGCATTTCCTGATGTGCACACATTCACCCCCACACCCAAACACACACATATCCAGACTCATGCACATCCAAATACATACAAACACACAATTGTATCACAACAGGCAGAAACTCATGTCCAGTCTCCTCTCCTTGTCATTCCCTGTGTCAGTATCAGAAAGCACAGCTCCAACTGTGACTTAACCAAGTAAGGTTTACTTTCCTCTGGCACCAAGAAGCTCAGAGGTGAGAGCCCAGGACTAGGATTGATGTCCCGTGGTGCCATGGGAGGTCAGGGTTCTTCTGTGCTTCTCTCCTGCCATCCTTCAAGCATCTCGTGATTTCAAGAAGGCCCCTCTGCCATAAGTGTTACATACAAGATCCAGGCAGGAATCAGACAGGAAGGAAGGAGGGAAAAAGGCAAAAGGCAAGTGGCGTATAGCCTGTTTCTTTTTATTGGGAAAACAACAGCCTTCCTGGAGGCCTTGCCTGGGAGACTTCTAGTTACATTCATTGGCCAGAATGGCCACATGGTCACCCCCACTATTAGGGCATCTAGGAAGGTGAATGTTTGTAACTGGGCACATTGCCACCTTGGTGAAAAGAATTAAGGTTCTGTAAATGAGAAAACATGGCGAAGGAACAATGAGTAGAGAACTGGCAGCCACGTCCTCCCACACATACGACAACTTGTCAACCTTGTATACAAGACGCATGCCAAATTTATTTGTTAAAGGTTGTAGAAAATAAGAAGTGGTTGATTACAAAACATAGTCAAAATGTCCTCCCATTCTTGCATAAATAACTCCTTCCAGTGTGACTTTGACATTCCTCCCTACAGTTTTGACCAGTAGAATGTGGCAAAAGTGATGCTATGTGACTGCCTAGCTCATACCTCAAGAGGTCTTTCAGCCTCAATGCTTGCCCTCCTAGCACTCAGCGCTACATACAAAGAGGCTCAGAGGAGCTCTCTTAGCATGAGAGACCATATATATACAGAAACCTAGCCAGCAGCCAGCATGGACTACCAGATGCAAGAGTGAGGCCATCTTGGCTCACCTCCCGCTGTGGACTGGGTTGGTGGGGAAGGGACAAATTTGGGGCCAGAAAGTGGAGGTTGGCTCCAGGCAAGCTTTCCTCGTGGAAGGGTTCCTAACACTGTCTGCAGCCCCAGGGGTTGGGGACCCCTGCTCTGTATGACAGCAGCTATATGAGTAACTCCAGGAGGCCCCTCCCCCTTGCTGAGCTCAGCCCAAACGGCTGACCCATAAGACCAAGAGCAAATACAATGGCAGTTGTTTTCAGACATTAAGTTTTCGGGTGGACAACAAACTAGATAATTCATTTGTGGAATACAAGTAGAGTTGATATTTGTGATGGTGTTGAATTCCCGGATCGATTGAGATCTGGTTTTCAAACTTAGTTCCCAGGAGCCACATGTGGAGGACCATGGGGAGGGCGGATGCATAAGGCCTGTGTAGCTCTTAGAGGTCCATACTAGATATGGTCGAAATGAGACAAGAACGTTCTGAATGGCACTTGCCCATGAGAGCAAAAGTGAAAATTAGTCCCTTAATGCTAACATTTTTCTAGAGACTTCCACGTGTCATGAGCCATGCTAGATGGTTGTGTATCTCGCCAAATCCTAACAGTGCCAGAAGATAGGCCTTGTACTCCCTCCCACTGCACAGATGAAGAAAGTGAGATTCAGAAAGGGGAGGTAGCTTGTGTGGGGCATCTCAACGAAAAGGCAGAGTTACACGAGCCTCAGAGAATGTACACAGGCAGTGATTGGGAGAGTTTTCTTTTGAGCCTTCTTGTGTTATTGTCATTGAACTATGTCTGTTTACCTTTTATGGTTTAGTTGGTAAAATCTGTCATTTTCAGAAAAGAGACCCCAAACCAGAATATCTTCCCAGAGGCCATTTCAGACCTCGGACATCTTTGGGGGACCAGAAGACAAGCAGATGCTGTAGTTAAGACTGACCCTAGATGCTCCTGAGATGGTCATGTGTTACCACATGCCTGGGTTTCTGTCTTTGGGGAACCACTTGTCCCTCCATAGATGTGGCACAGGGGGCTGTCAGTCACAGGGCCACCCCCCCCCCCACACCACCTATGAGCCTCCATCAGGTTCCCATCCACCCTGACAACAGTGACTGGCCCAAGGGGTGGGGACATGCTGGCCCTTCATGTTGCCTGTGCCGGTCATGCTTCTAAGCCCAGGTCTCCTGAGTCCAGGATTTGCTTCCCTAGGGTCAGGCAGCAAACCTGCAAAGTCCTAGCGTGGAGGTACAGCATGAACTCTGGAGCCACACAGCCTGGGCCCAGATTCCCTTTCCACCAATTAATAGCTATGTAGCCTTAGGAAAGCCACTTAACTGATCTGGGCCTCAGTTTCTTCATTTGCAATGCGACCTAACTCATAGGCTTTTTTAAAAATAGGGATTAAATAAATTAATATTTGTGACCTGCTTAGAAGACCGAACAGCTACTTTGGTGTTGGATTTAAAAGGAAACATCCTGCAGCTCTAAGACATGTGCCCAAGTGAGGCCAGCATCCTTTCCTGGGATTAATTTTCAGAAGTGGAGAAAGGAAGCTCTTTTTTCTACTGGGATTTCTAAATTAGGGCTTCAGGTGGCCATGGTCCGCACCATGTGGACAAGGCTTCTCTGCTGAAAGAGAATGAGGGCAATGTGCAAAGAGATGCAGAGACAAGCAGAGCGGAGAGCTGGAGAGAGTCCTGGGGGCTGAATGGCCATTTTCTGTGATGCCTGCAGTCCTTCCTTTACTTCTGTAGCTACCCATGTATCCTTCCAACTTCACGAGCCAGCCACCCCTCTTTTTATTTCTGCTTAAATTGGGTGGGTTTATTTTCTGTTTTTTTGTGATCAACACAGTCTTAGCTAATCTAGGTGCCTTAGGTCAGGGTTTGCAAATTCCAACTCCAATGGGAGCTGGGAAGCCCAGTGTTGAAAAATAATTGTTGGCGGTTGAAAAATTATTTTTGATGGCAAAGGGCATGTAGAGAAATCTTTCTCTACTCTAAGGAAAGCAGCAGGGCAAGTGCAAGGCCAATAGCACCCTGTCACTGTGTGAGGGATGTCACAGGGTGTGGTGGAGAGTGTGGAGAATTGTCAGGCATGCACTCTGTGTAACCAGCACAGACCAGTTTGTCATGACAGCCCAGTTCTTGCAATATTGTACAACACATGTGTAGATGAATGTGTCCCCAGCATTGCCTGTTATCACCATAGAATGTGTCCAGTTCTAGGGTTGTCCTGTAGGGGAACTAGCCCAGGAGTTCAGGCCTGGGGTTCGAACTCTTCCGGAGGGTTTCTGGATTCCCCTGCTCCACCCTCCACATCAAAGCTGGCCTCTGGAAAGGGATTTCCCGTTGTCTGTTGGACAAGTCCCCTCCTCATTAGTGTTCTAAGCTCCTCTCTTTGGCTTCTTCCCCTGACCCTAGCTTTCCTTTTTTCATGTTTTTGAGGGTGGGGCACTGGCGGCCAAAAGTGACCCCCCACCCTGGTGTTGGATGCTCCAGTTTTGCTTGGGTACTTATAGCTCGTATAGCAGGAACCTGGGTATCAGAGACATTAATAGCCAGCCAGGAAAGTAACAAAGAGGGAAGCTCTTCTAGAAGTCTCTGAAGAAAGGCCTGTGGTGTCAGCCTTCAAGACCTATCTTCTGTCTAGCTGAATCCTCAGCCTCCTCTCCTGATGCATCACTGCTTAGAACGGGAGAGTGAGGGGACACAGCTACTTTAATGTGCGCACAGCAGGAAGTATTTGGGGGCTCTCCTTGCAAGGCTCTTTTCCTTCACTCTTCTGGAAATTGAGAGGAAAAGGCTCTTGTGATGCTATAGCTCTTGTTGGTGTAAATCTCCAAGAGGTAATTCTCCAGAAACAGCCTAGAGGTAATTCTCCAAGAAATAGTGGGAGGGTTTTGGAAGTGGGAATTGTTTCCATGTAAATGAAAAGTGATCTTCAGACTCCTTTTAGAATACAATGAGATGAGAGATGAAGCAAGGGGAATGCCTACTGGATGCAGCCTCCAGGGCCTT
Source organism: Artibeus jamaicensis (assembly GCF_021234435.1). Lineage (NCBI taxonomy): Eukaryota > Metazoa > Chordata > Mammalia > Chiroptera > Phyllostomidae > Artibeus > Artibeus jamaicensis. The sequence goes on from NW_026521883.1 coordinate 5,055,791, forward strand.
CCAATGAGGGCCCAGCAGCAGCTCTGACCAAGCCTCACTATGACATTTCGACTTCATTCACCTGGTGACTCTTGGTGGAGAAGCCCAGTCCCTGAGAAAAGCCAAACAGTCTTGAGTTGTCTCATGGAGACTATCTTCTTGTCATTTATCAAGCTAAAGTGTTTCTGGGATTCTAAAGGAGATTTGAAAATGCTGAGCCCAGGAGAGATTAAAGCTGCATCTAGAATCCTGTAAACTAAGGTGTTGGACTAATTTAGAATCTAGGATATTAGCACCCGGGCATCAGGCTGTTTCTGCTCCCTTCTCTCATCCTGATCTGTCTCAATCCCTCACAAAAAGCCTGACATCAGTAAGCACTCAAGTAACGTTGGTAAACTACATTGAAATAAGATTCACAGGAAATGAACTCATTCATTCATTCTTCATTCATAAGTGCTTATGTGTGCTATACACTGTCCTATCAGAGTGGTTCAGTGGGCGGGGCACTGCTGAAGTTATGCCACTGAGTACAGCACTGGACTTATGTATGGCCCTGCTTAACTGCAGCAGGAATGCTGAGCTCTGGGCAAACTGGAGAATTGAAGATGGGTCCAAGGGATATGAAACCTTGTTGCTGCTGAGGACACAGCTTCATCCGGGCTACAGGCACAAGTCGGGGAATTTTAACCCACTTGCTACCATGATTGTAGGGGTTTTAGAGTCTAGGTAGATGAGCCAGCCAACACTCTAGACTGTTAATTCCTTGACCTCCGTCATTGCAGCAATATTCATCTGATCTGTATCAGGGTCATCCTTTCCCAGCGTCAGCCTGCTTTCTCCTTGAACTTCATCATCTCATTTCTTATGCACTGCCTTCTGCCCTTCCAGACTTCTGGTTTTTGAAACTATACCAATTCCCATTCTGTTCCTTTGTTTTGCCTTAAAACTTTCCTCTATCCACTCTAATGCCACCTACATGGGTGAGGACAGTTAAATCACTGGGGCTGTGGTCTCCAGCACACTCAATTCTTTGCACTCCGTATCTTACCCTCCCACCTACCAGGGAAATCTTACACATAGATTCCTGGTTTCCAACTTCAGCTGAGTCCTCAGATACCTTAAAAAAAACTAGTGATACATGGAAATAGGGGCCCAAGGTAAGGATTAGAAGGTTGAGAGGCAAAGTGATGGGAGTAGATGAGCTCAGCCAGGCACAGGAGGGAGGCAGAAAGGGCTGCATGGTCAGCAATGTCAGGTGCTGCAGAGGGGCCAGGTAGAACGAGGGCTGAGGGAAGGTTGTTGGAATGCATCATTGGGTCCGTGATGACCTTTGGTAAGGCTGTCTCTGCAGGGGGTGAATGCAGAAAGCAGGCTGCACAGGCTGAGGAATGAATTAGAGGTGAGGAAGTAGACCCACGGAAAGAGACATCTTTAAAGAAATCAGGCTGGGGAAGGAAGCAGAGAGTGTTTCACAGCCCAAATACAAGTGAAGTTCAGAGCATGAGAGGCAGATGGGCCTGGAATTGACTCCTAATTTCACCACTTTGCAACTGTGTGTACTTGGGGATGTCACTGGGCTCCTCAAAGCCTCAGTTTCCTCGTCTGTACATAGAAAGGATATCACTGGGCTGGTGTAAGGATTAATCAAGCTAAGGCAGATAAATCACTATGAACCTGGAACATAATATGAACCAAAACCGGTGTCTCCCTTACATTCCCAGGCTCATGGGAAAAACCAGTGGAAATGGAAAAATTAAAGATTCTGGAGGCAGTGGTAATTGGTGGGATATGTCCTAGAGGAGATGGGAGAGCATGAGTTCAGACAAAAGAAGGAGGAGAAATAATCCTTCTTCTGAAACAGGAGGAAGTGAAAGGAGAAAAATGCAGATCAAATGTTGAGGGGCTTGAAGTTGCAGAAGTCCCCATTAGAAGGTTTCCACAATAATCTGAGAATGACGTGGCCCTTCTCAGCCTTCAGTTCTCCAGGCTGCCTTTTCCATATGACCAGTCAAATATCTGAAGAAAGTTGTCATGTCCATAAATTGTTTTTATAGACCGAGTATCAACGATTTCTCGTGTGGTGTACTTTCTACACTAATATCATCCTCCTCAGGGATCCTTCGAGTATATTAAACTGTCTCTTACAATATGAATTCAGAACTAAGCTTAAACATTTCAGATATGTCCTGCCCCGAGACAAGCCCAGGGGCTTCTATCTTCTTCTCTAGACACTTGTCACTCAGTCCAAGGTTGTTTGGGTCTCAAGTTGCCAGATTAGCCCTTGGTTCATACTGAGCTTGCAGTCTACCAAAATCTCTCAGTCAGTTTCACATAGAACATCATCAAGATGGGATTTCTTCTTCTTTCCCCTTTATTTTTTAAATCACTAAGTGCAAAACTCTACTGTTATTCTTTTAAATTTTATTTTCACTTTGACCCATCCTTCTACTCTTTCAGATTTAGCTCCTCTGGTCCCAGAGGAGGAAGTTACACTTCAGACTGTGTCAGGTGACTCAGCCCCGTCCACACAAAGAGTCTTTATTAGTTCCAACCAGTCACCTCTGACTTCCCTGGGGACAGCTTGGACTGTACGGAGATACTTCTGGTTTTGCATGCCCGTGGGGGGAGCTGGGAGGCGGGCACTCAGCTGGGCTAAGGATATGTAAGACTATTTTGGAGAAGTGGGCCCCGCCCTCCGAACTGTAGACACAGCTTTCAGAAAAGTTTCTACTTTCAAGTCCAAAACCATGCTTGAGAAATGACACTAACTGTACAGAAATGTTGATGCAAATACATGCCCTTCCTGGTAGCAAATGGAGGCAAGATTTCCAGATGGCGCCTATTGGTGCTCAATAAACACTGAATGGATATAGAAGGAGTAAATGAGTCACTAAATGAATGGAAGAAAAATGTGCATGATGGCACTGTAGCCATAGTCTGCTGGCACAGCAAAGGTGCTGTGCGGTGGGGAGGGGAGTGGCCCTGGGGCAGGGAAAGTGGCTGCACCAGGCGCAGACGTGGAGGACACAGGTGCCCACAGATCAAAGAGCTGCCCTCAGGTCTGGTGGCAGAGGCTTCAGCTCGGGAAATTTCCAGTCTTCCCCCAGGTCTCTGGCATCTCGTTTTACTCTCCGTTGGGCATTTTATCCTGCCCTCTATTTCCTCCTCCATCGTTTTTTCCTGGGAAGAGCTGGTGTCAAGATTAATTCAAAACAAAGCTGCTATGTCGAAAAGCCAGCTGTTTCAGTCCTACATTCCAAAGAAAGATTTGCTGTGAAACCAGTTCTCAGGAAGTTCCCCACGATTCACAGATATCGCTGCTTCCATCAGTACAGATGGCGAGAGAGGGAGGGCGGGGGCTGGGAAGAAACCACTGCAGTGGCTCTCAGCTTGGAGAGGCGGGAACTGAGGCAGGGGCTCACCCAGGGAGAGGAGGTGCCTGGAGCAAACCGAAGGCACCACCGCCCCTGTTTCCAAGGACATTGTTCTGCCTGAGATTCCCCAAACCCTGGCCCACGGGAGCTACATGGAATCCTCTCTATTTCCTCCAGGGGACAGAATTGGGTTTGGGACACCGGCCTGTTCACAGGCACAATGACAAATACAGAGAGCAGGAGCCCCAGCTTCTTTTCTGGATTAATTTTTGATTTGTTTTGATAATCAACATGAATTAAACAGCTTGTTAAAATAATTTTTATTAGAATTGTAAACTTGAGGGCAAAGACTGGTGCCTTTTCCATCTCTGTGACCCACCACGGTGCTTCGAGCAGTCCCTTATACAAAGTTGATGTGTCATAAACATTTCATAAAACATTAATAATAAGTCCTTTTCTTACCCACAACACTCAGGCCCATATTCCACTAATATTGACTGAGTCCCTAACAAGTGCCAACCAGCATTTTAAGCACTTTGCAAATGTTAAGCAGTGAGTGGAGAGGTTGGGGTCCTTCCCTAAACGCAGTTTGTCATACGGTTGCACATGCATGACCTTCCAAGGCAGTGACAGTTCTGAGCCAAAGAAGGCACTCAGGGATCAAACAGCCCGGTGTGGAATTTCACAGTTCACTTATTCATAAATGAACCCAATGTCAAATGGTAGTGAAATATATCAAGAAACACACTCCACTTTATTTTTCCACTAAGAAAGCTGCTATTGTTTATTCTCAGCTGAGACGGGGTCATGTAGGGACATGGCTCCTTTGCCTGCTCTCTGGCTCCCAGTGAGTTTCCTAAGATATTTCTGCAGATCTAATGCCATTGTAAGTCCAGCTGTCCTTGAGGCATTGAGATGGGATTTGAGGCCTTACTCCCTAAGGGCAGTGACCCCTGAATTGTCAGGACGGCTAATGATGGGGTAGGCTTCCCTGGGTGGTCCCAGGCCACCCTCTCAGCATTTGCAACAGGAGGGTGTCTGTATCCCTGTGTCTGGAGTTAGTCATCCTTTTCCCCAGTGGCCCCATCAGCATGTCCCTGTCCCTGTGAAGAGCTCTGCTTTGGCACATCATGGGGTAACCCATATGGCAGACTCCTAGTGTCCCCACTATCCATTCTACCTTTCTTCCTTAGTAATACGGCCCCCCTGGTGCACACACAGGAAAAAGGGTGCCTTTCCAGAGCCCTTGCTGGTTGCGTCCATGTCCGCCCAATGATGTAAGTAGAAGCGGTTTGTGGGGGTGGAAGGAGAGAGGGAGGAGGGGAGGGAGGAGTGAGTGCATATGCCAAATGCTGAGGATGGTGAGAAGGCAAGATAAAAAGATCCTGGGTTCTTGACAACTTCAGGAAGCCTAAATCCAAACTTCATTTACATGAGAAGAAAATAGATTTGTATCTTGTTTAAACTCCTTTGGGGGTGGAGGGTGCGGCCATTAAAAGCCGAATCTAATTCTCCCTGGCACCTGGATGGGGAATGAGGCTGCTTGTTTGAAGACTTCTGGAAGTGGAAGGCTTACTCCAAGAACTGTTTTTCCAAGTCGGTAATGGGGGAACCAGATCTCCTTCCCCACGGCCGCTGCCTGTCAGCTTGGAGTGACGGTTAGGGGTCAGAACAGTCTCTGGAGGGATTCTCAAGGAAAGGACCCTTGGGGAGAAAACCTACTATGTTCTAAAGGTTCTCCATGACCAGAGCAAGTCTCTCCAAGTCTCCTTTTCAAGGGTGTGCTGCTGAAGGCACAGTAGACACAGATTACAAGGTTCTGAGGGAAAGAGGGGAATGAATGGTTTTAATAAGCAGAGAGAAAATGTAAGGCCATATTTCACAGACTCCAGCCTCTCTGCCCAGGTTTCGCTGTTATTCTCTTCCTCACCTCTTATTTTCTCTCTTTTACCTGAAGGAACGCATTGTCTTTGATTGCCAGAAATCAGTTTACACTTCATCCAGCTAGCAGCCAGCTCTCTTTAAATTGAAAACGATATAAATGCCAATTCAAAAAGACTTAAGCAAAAAACAAAATTCACCAGCTCATATAACCAGAGGCTTCACACACAGCTGGATTCACGTGCTTAAACAGTGTCACCAAGAATATCTCTCACATTTGCTTTTTTCTATTTGCCTCTCCCTCCCCAGGTGGTGTCAAGGTGGCCACCAGAAGCCTTAGTGTCTGTCACATTGTTCCAGTTTCGCAAGCCCTGTGGAAAACCAGACCCTCTCTGCTAATAGTGTCAGCACAAATCCTGGGACCGACTCTTTGCAGGACTTAAGCCTGGGCCTATCCCTGAACACATTGCTGACCAGCCCAGTGGATTTCTGTGCTGAGCTGGGGTGCAGTCAGCCTCAGCAGTGAGCAGGGGAGGGGCAATGCTCTGAGAAAAATCAGGACAATGCTGAGCAGCCAAAACAAAGTTTTAAAGCTGTTACATCCAGGGACACGTGGATTTCATAAATCCTGCCCAGGAGGCAAACCTGGTTTACTAGTATTTGTGCTGTTCATTAGAGAGACACATACATGATAGAAAAGGAAACTAGGAGAGAGATGGAACAGAATTCATTTGTTTCCAAGTTGAAAGCTAGAACAGTCCAGATAAGGCAAGGGAGGTGCTAAGGCTGTGGTCCCTTGCTGTACAGTGTGGCAGGCACCTTGGAGCTCTGGATAAGCATGTCTTCTGAATCATAATTGCTGATTTGAAATCATGGCCAAATTTCCCTGGACAGGAGAGCTGGATGCAAAGAGATGTTAAGCAGGAAATGAGGGAATCCAGTTCCATGCAAAACTGGCCCAGCAAGATATGCAAATAGATATTACTATACTGGGTGGTGGTGGGGGGTGCGGGGCACAGCTGTCAGCACCTCACCCCCACCCCCACCCTGCCTAGGGATTGGAGGCCTCAGGGAAAGGCCAGGCCTCACAGCCAGGAGAGCAGAGCAGGTCCTTTATGTGCACACTCAAACACTCACACATATACTCTGTCATTGTCACCTTAGGAAGCAGGTGCTTCCCTTCTCATACTGCAGAGGAGGAAGTTGAGAATGAGACCTGCATTTTAGGGGACCTGCACAAGGTACAGGGACTCTTCATCACTGTGACAATATGCCTTTTCTGTATAATAATGACCAACCCTGCCATTATGTCACCAGCACTGGTGTGCTGATCTGTGTGGGAGAGCAGGAGAATGGCCAGGGCAGTGGCACCACTGCCCCTGTCAAGCTCTGCTGTCTAGGGACACAGTGGGATCCATGTGTATACGTGCTCTCTGGGTAAATGCTGCTGGCCTCATCTGCCGGCTCAGGCCTGGACCAAATCTCAGGGGCCCATTGCTAAAAAGGGCACATCCTTTTCCTTCTTCCTGGCATCTTGGGTGCTTGGACACCTGCAGTTAGAAACTGGACTGGGAATTTAATTCTTTTCTTCAGCTTGGTACTAAGAACTGAGGATCAGGATTTTGAGTTCATAGCACAGCCTGTTCTTATACCACTTCCTAAAATCAGTTAAGATTAGTCATCTCCCATCTTACATAAGATTATAGTTAAGAGACTTCCGGTCAAGATGACAGCATAGGTAAACCTTCTTGCACAACCACATCAAAATTACAACTAAAATATAGAACAACCATTACTCAGAGCCATCACATCAAGTCAAATGGAAGTCTGACGACTAAGGAATTAAAGAAACCACATCCACCTAGACTGGTAGGAGGGGCAGAAACATGGAACAGGCTGGTCCCATATGCATCCATGTGTAGTGGATAAGAATTAGGGAAGGATATCTCAGGAATGAGGAGTCCCAGCCCCATACATGGCTTCCCAGCCCAGGGTTCCAGTGACATAAATAAAAGTCTCCATAACTTCTGTCTGCAAAAACCAGCAGGGACTCAGTCAGTGGAAGACACTGCTGGAGTCCCAAACCATTCCTTTTCAAGAACTCACACATGGACTCACCTTCTGAGACTCATTCCCTCTGAGCTCTGGCACTGTGGTAGCAGCTTGAAAGGCACCAGTGACATACAGGAAGGAAGTGAAGGGTCTGATATCAAGGTAAGAGCTGGGAGACAGCTTTCTTCCAGGCAGAAAGGTCATTATCCCTTGTCTAAACCCTCCTTCCACAGAGCCAGCAGGTGAGTGTCATACATGAAACACTATCAACTTGGCTAACACTGTTTGCCCTGCCCTAAAGATCCTGAGGCTCCATCCCACCCAATTCACAGACCCACCCAAGCTGTTAACCACGACTTTTCCATATGAATAGCTGGTTTTGGCTCATGCTTCACAAATTCCTAAATCCTATCAAACAAGCAACAGACAATCTCAGTAAGCCCTGAGCCCTGAGCCTCTGTAGCTCTTGCTAAGTGGCCCCAGGCCCAGTGCTAGCAGTAGCCAGGTTAGATTCATAGCTTGGCTTCACCTGGGCATCTCCAAGCCCAGCAAGAGTAGCAGCCATCTCAGATTGCTTTATAGCCCAGGCGTGGTGGCCCCTGGCCACCATGGGAGCTGGTGGGAGCTGACTTTGGTCTCCACCCCTCAGGAAACTCCTGGGTCAGTGCACCCAGTGGATAGCTACAGACTATGTCAAAGCACCACCACCCTGCCCCTGCACAGCTGATCCTTGGCAGGGGACAGAGGTTGCTGGTCATTAGGCCACTCTACCAAGACAGGGAGTCATAGGAGCTCTACCTAATACACAGAAACAAACACAGGGTGGCCGCCAAAATGAAGAGACAAAGAAACATAGCCCAAATGAAAGAACAGATCAAAACTCCAGAAAAAGAACTAAACAAAATGGAGATAAACAATCTGTCAGATGCAGAGCTCAAAACACTGGTTATAAGGATGCTCAAGAAGCTTAGTGAGGACCTCAAGAGCATAAAAAAGATCTAGTCAGAAACGAAAAATACACTAATTGAAATAAAGAACAATTTACAGGGAAACGATAGCAGAATGAAGCTGAGAATCAAATTGATGATTTGAAACATAAGGAAGCAAAAAACAACCAACCAGAACAAGAAGAAGAGAATATTCAGAAAACAAGGATAGTGTAATCAGCCTCTGTGATAACTTTAAGCATTCCAACATTTGCATCATAGGGGTGCCAGGAGGAGAAGAGAAAGAGCAAGAAGTTGGAAATCTATTTGAAAAAAATGATGACAGAAAACTTCCCTAATTTGGTAAAGGAAATAGACATGTAAGTCCAGGAAGCACAGAGAATCCCAAACAAGATGAATGCAAAAAGACCCCACTCCAAGACACATCATAATTAAAATGCCAAAAGTTAAAAATAAAGAGAAAAACTTAAAAGCAGCAAGAGAAAAGAAGTTAGTTACCTATAGGAGAGTTCCCATAAGACTGTTAGCTGATTTCTCAAAAGAAACTTTGCAGGCTAGAAGAGATTGGCAAGAAATATTCAAAGTCATGACAAATAGGGCCCTACAGTCAAGAGTGCTCTACCCAGCAAAGCTATCATTTAGAATCCAAAATTAGATGAAGATCTTCCTAGAAAAGAAAAAACTAAAGGAGTTCATCATCACCAAACCATTATGATGTGAAATGTTAAAGGGTCTTATTTAAGAAAAAGAAGAAGCCCTGGCTGGGGCAACTATAATAGTATAATCAATAAAATATAATTCAAAAATAAATAAATTTTTACAAATAATATTATAGTTAAGATTGCAGTCATTAAAAATCAGGACTTTGGACCCTCTGAGGACCAACAAGGAAGAGAGAAGATATATTCTCATAGAATAAGCCATTATTTTTAACAATCAAGACCTCTCAAGTCTTTCACCATTTACATTTTAAAGACTAATAAAAATCTCAGCCACAGGGTTAAACATAAGAAACAACACACAGTAACAAATATTAAAGATATTATATCACAAAAGCATCTGAAGCAACACCAGAAATTTGCTGAGGCCCCCTTTTAATTAATCCAACTTGAACATATGGCTTTGGTTACAAGTGGTTCCAGGCCAGAGGCATGAAAGGCAAGGGTCATGGGAGAGCCAGAGAGAGAAACTGCCAATGCAGGCCATGAGTGAGCCCCTCCCCACTCCATGCTGACACCCAGGTTCTGGGACTCCCACCTCAGAGTGCACACAACACCCATCCTATCACTTCACTCCTGCACCAAGCCCTCTTTTAACACTTGCAAGATTGTGAGCTCCTTCATAGCATGAATATTGCCTTACTCATTTTAGAATCCATGGTGTGCTTATGGAGAGAATGAATTCATGATTGAACATAAATGAATGGAGGGAGACGGAGAGGGAGGGCAGCTCTCATCAAGGAAACTTGCTCTTTCCTAGAAAATTCTTAATGATCCTGGAGAGAACTGGCAGAACAAAAAGTAATAAAACTCTTGTATTAGTACTTAAGTTACTAGAAAAGCTGAGAGGTTTTTTTTAAAACAATTTTATTAGAAGGAGCAGAGATTCACTAGGTTCCCTCCAGCTTGTGGGATTTATTTTAGGGCCACATACAGGTAAGAAAGTAAGGGCTATAGACCAAATGATGGGTCTAAGGGCAACCCAGGACAAGTCACATGGCTCAGCCTATTGGGGGGAATAGGAGTGTTGAACCTGAGCGGAGCCTGACAGAGTCCAAGACAAAGCTCAGGAAGTCTTTCAAGACTGTCTGCGTAATAAACTTCTAAACTGTAGAGAATTTTTATGACTTTATTTGAGCCAAAACTGTGGCTCAAATACCTAGAAGCGAGATCTCAAATGCCCCAGAGAATAACAGTTTTGCAGTTTATTCTGTGCATTTGAAATTAAGGAGGGGATTTAAGGAAGATGACAGGAAGGTGGGAGAAAGAAAGCAAGGACTGGACTACAGGGTAGTTAAGATCACGTGCTCTTGGAGGGTGGTCACACCTACTTCAAAAGTGTGTTAACCTAGATGCATAAGAACAATGGACAGGGATTGTTTAAGGCAGAGATAAACCTTTCTCCAAAGAAGTTCCATGCCTGGGGCATGACTACCCACTATAACCTACCCATTTAGGAATTTATGATCAGCTCACCCTGTGAGGTTACTTTCTGTAAAACCCTTTTTTTTTTCGTCCACATGATCAGACAGAGCTTCAAAAAAGGAGACACTCCATCTCCCGTCTAGCTCAGCAGCAGCAGCAGCAGCAGCAGCAGCAGACTCCATCAGTCCTTGCCCTTGTCTGCTACTAGGGCAACTCGGGTATTCCTTTTTCTGCCTCTGTTCTTCCTGCTACTTTATTTAAGCATCTACTGCTTTAGGACCTCAAACGCCTGCCTTGTCTCAGTCTCATTTACTACCAAGTGTTCCCTCTAACTCTCCTTGTCAAGTTTGCCAAACCAGAGGATCTCATTGGTATAGTTGGGCTAAGCCTTCCCTGGCCAACCAACAAGTAAGTGAGTTGCTGCCGGGCCGTGTGCTCAGCCGAGGGTGGTGGGGTCATAGGTATGACTGTATGTCTGACCAGAGGTTCTTCACAGAGACTGAAGGCTGGGTATTTGAAGGCACAGTAGTTGTCCTGAGGGCCAGAGCCCTTCGCCGCTGATCACAGACCTGACATAATTAAAATGTGACAAAATGAACTATCAAGCAAAATAGAGACAGACCCACAGACAGAGTAGGCTGACAGCTGTTGGGGGGAGGGATTGGTGAGTTGGTTGGGTGGGTGGAAGGAATGAGAAAAAAGAAAAAGAGAAAAAAAACTCATGGACATGGACAACAGTGTACGGACTGCAGGGAGCGGGGCGGAGAAGGGTGATAAATGGCGATGGACAGAGTCTTGGCTTGGGGGTGAAAACACAATACAGTGCACAGATGATGTGTTGTGGAATTGTGCACCTGCAACAGGCATTTTTTAATGATGCTTTCCTTTCCTTTTTAAAAAATTATTGATTGATTGATTGATTTTAGAGAGAGAGGAAGGGGGAGAGAGAGACATCGATTTGTTGTCCCACTTATGCATTCATTGGTTGATTCTTGTGTGTGCGCTGAAGGGGGATCGAATCCACAACCTTGGCTTATCAGGACAATGCTCTAACCAGCTGAGCTGCCCAATCAGGACTGAGACATGTACAATTTTGTTAACCAGTGACAGCCCAATAAATTCAATAAAAAGGATAAAACATGTGAGAGGGGAGGGGAACAGATTACTTGAAGTAACACGTTGAGTTTGCAGTTTTGACAGTTCTAGTGTGTTTCTGACAATCACAGAGATTTCCTTTACTCTGCAAAGGTAGGGAGCACATGCATATCCCCAGGTCCCCCCAATGTTCTAGGTACGCTCCCCTCGGGCCAGAGAATCAGCGGTGGGTGTGTAGTGTGCATTGTAGCTGACAGTGGGTGAGGGAGGGGACTATAGAGGAAGAGGAATATGAAGCCTTGACAAAAGATGGTATGCCAATGATTTCAATAATTCATTAATAAAGGAATCTGCAGGATTACAACGCTACTGTAAAAGAGGATGTGAGAACTCCGAGAACACAAAGGGATGCTGAAGTAAGATTGCAAAGTTAGATACAAAACTGGTTAATGTCCTGCAGAGTAACAAAACTGTAACCTCAGGGTTATTTTGTTCTACCAGACAGAAATCATTTGCATCTCTAGTGAACAGAAGAGTCATTTACATTTTAACAGCTTTTATACAGTATCATCTAGTTTTACAGAGTTATGCATGTTTGGACTCCATTTGATAGTAAATAGCAAGCAGAAGTTACCTTCCCCTAGGGAGCCAGATGACCCCCAGATGGGCTTGTTAGACGTTGTTTTATTTTAATATTGAGAGTTTTTTGCCCTCCACCCCAAGTTTTAATAATTCTTCTTAACAGAGAGAATAATCACCCTTTTGCTTTAATGGGTATCAAGGAAGGAAAAACCACAGTGAATGTGGAGTGGGGCCCCAGGGCTCTCTCCCTGGCTTGGCAGCTGCCGGGCAGTGTGGCCCTAAATCTGATCTAACTGGAGCTCAGTGTCCTCATCTATAAAATGGGGCTATTGAACTGCACACTTGGCAAGACTTTGCCCTAAGAGTCATTTTCAAAATAATAATTAAAAAATGCACCACACCCTTTTCAAAAAAAGGAAGCGGGAAACAGCCACAGAGGCAACGTATGTGAAACGCTCTGGGCTGGGAGAGGATCGTTGCAAGTTGACAGGCGTTGCCTCTCGAGCTGAGTGCGGCAGGAGGCTGGTGACGTCACGCTTCTCGGCCGAAGTCGGTTACTCACTTCCCCCGCCCGCGCGGCAGCCTCGGCTGCGCGCGGACCGCCGGGCGCCCCGCCCCTCCCCCAGGCCCCGCCCCGCGGCCCCTCCGGCCCCGCCCCGCGACCCCTCCCTGCGGGCGGTACCGGAAACCCAGCCGGGGCGGCCCAGACCCGTCCTCCCCGCCAGCGGGGACCTGCTGCCTCCCGGGCTCGGAGCCAGAACCTCCCGGATTGACTGTATCAATGAGCCGCCCTTGTTTTGTTAAACACACACCGCGGTTTCAGGCAACACTCGCCGGTTGCCATGGGCGTTTTCTGTTTTGACAGAAGCAGGGACACACGAACCCCTGGACTGGGAGTCGCGGGTTGTGGATGCCGGCGTCTCCGCCGCTTCGTCCGGAAGAACGGAGATCGGCGCCTGCCGTTCTCACTTCTCAAGTCCCCTGACCTTGGCTGAGTTCCTGGTGTTTTCTCTTAGGCTTGAGCCATGCACACCCCTTTCCCTGCCGGGGGAGGAGAGGTGAAGGCCACGTCCGCGTTTCCTCTCCGTAGTAGCCTCCGAATGGGACCAGACCCACGACAGGCCAAGAATGAACTCTCCGCAGTAACCCCAGGCAGGCGCCCCGAACAGGGGGAAGTAAGGAAGGGGGTGCGGGTGGGGGCGGGAGGAGGGCAAAAAATAGCAACGGAGGTGTTTAAACCTGCAGAGGAGGTTTTAAAAACACAGTGCGGAGCCCTCGTCCAACCGCTGCCTCGCAGTGGGGGAGAAAGCGCCGCGGGCACCGGGGGCAGGGCACTTCTTGGCCTAATGGAGACCGGGCTGCTTTGCAGAACGTGTAGCATCGCTGCTTCCACCTGCGTTAAATGCCGGTAGCACCTCCCCACCTTTGTGCTGACCAAAGATGCCTCCACCTATGTCCACATACGCTTTAGAGATTGAGGTGCCTCCTTTCCTAAACTACATTCTGAAAGATATTAGCTAGTTCCTTGAGATGTAAGTGGGTATGCTATGAAAAGAGACCATGGTCAGTGTTATGCCATGGTTGGGAAATGGTGGGTTTAAAAAAAGGGACAGAATTTCTCGAGTACAGGACTTCTCAGAGCCTTTAATATGGGATTGTCGAAAGTAGGTTTACACTTGTAATATGAATAAATAACTCAATAATTAATAATATAAGAATAAACTGATCCACGTACTCACAACTATAAATCTATACTTTTGCCCACCCCTTTTATAAACACGTGTTTTCAGTCATTAAGACTTCCCAATCTAATTGACAATAGAACTCTTTCTTTTGAGGGTTCTCGTTGGGTGGACACAACTTTGATAAGTCTTAAGTAAGTCTTCAATAAGTCCCCTGGGGACTTCCGTGTCCTCCACCACGCGGAGCACAGGGGTGTATGCTCAGAATGCCCGGACGTTTTTACTAAACTGAAACGGCTTCAGAACTCTGGCAAACCAGAATGCGTGAAGCTACCAGGAAGGAGGCCAGAGTGCCGGGTACCACCGCAGAGATGACCTCACAAAGAAACCAGTGTGCTGGGGATCCTGGGGCACTCAGGCGGGCGCCCTGCTCCTGAGGAGGAGCAGGCTGATGGCGCCTCTGGCTTTTATGGTTCAGGGAAACTAAAATAGCCCGGGGGGTTCGAAGAGAAGTATGTATGGATGAAATTTTTCATGACACATGGATTGGAGGTCCCCTTCCTGCCGGCCTGGCAGCCTCTGGGTGGAAAGCCTTGTTGGGGAGAAGTGTCCCGGCAGCTCTGGTGAGAGGCTGGAAATGAAACATAAATCCAGGCAGATATAATGGCAGCGAGTCCCAGTGAACCGACAGCCACCAGCAGGTGCTCAGCAGGGAAGCTGAAGCCAGAACGTTCACTGAGCTGAGCAAGGAGCAGGACCATCCTGTTGTACGAAACACAAAGAGCAGAGTGTTCAGGTCCAAGGATCACATTTCTCAGCATTGAAGCCTGAGCTCTGCATGGTGAGTTTCAGGCTTTGCTCAAGGTCAGGTGGACAAAAACCTGCCTATTCCCACCGAGGAGGACGCCATCCAAACACACCCGTTCCTCCCAGGGCATGGGCAGGGGGCCAGGGCTGACGGAGATCTGCCAGTTCCCGTGAAAAACTGGGTGAGCAGCTGGTGGCAGAGTCCCAGCACCTCACCCACACCCTCCTAGGCTTGTGAATCTGGCTTCTGCCATTCAAGGGTGCCCTGTGCTAGTGAAATTTCTCTCTGAGCTGTTGACTCCTGAATTTTTCCAGTTTGACCTGACTGGCCTGTGCTTGAGGCCCTGAGTTCAAGATCACAGCTCCAAAGAAAGAGGAGAAAAAACACACAGTCCCCACTTCTGCAAGGCTGGCGGGCTCTGAGGGTTCGGCCTCAGCCTGCTAGGCAGCCCAGCGTGGTTTCATTTCATTTCTTCCTTTCTTTTTTGGGCCTGGGCAACATTTTTGCTCACAGGTCATTATTAAACTTGGATGACAGTAAACCAATGAGTAACTGGATAATTAAAGCCACAAGTCAAGAGGCCTGGGCGGGTCCCTCCTCTGGAATCTCTAGTGGCCTGTTCCATGGGCGAATGAAGTGCTCCTCACAGCAGAAGTGCTTTTATGAATTGAAAACCTTCTGTGGTGACCTCCACCTCCTCCCAAGGTCACTTCTCCACTTGTCCTTTGCTCCATCCCCTCGCCCACCGCCCCTGTCTACTGCAAGGAAGGAGGAAATCAAACCACACTCCCCACGGCTGCTGCCACCACAGGAACATGACAGAAGGTTTCCAACTAAAACCAAAGTTACTCAGCAGAGCTTCCTGCCAGGCTGCCGTGCCGGAGGGCATGCGCGCCTCCCTCCGCTCTTTCTGTTCTACACCAATTCTCTGCTTCAGTCGCTGGAGAGCCTCCCCGCTTCCTGGGAAGAGTGGCTGAGAACTTCAAAGCGGACAAGGCTGCCGCTGAGAAGACCCTGGCTTGCTTCAAAGGCTGTGTCTCCTCCCTGTCAGAAGCACTCAGTGAATGTTTCTCCCTCATTTCTGAGACAAAATGAAGAGCTGTTGGTGTTTACAAGGTCCCCAAGGACATTTCTGTATTTCTCCCCCTGAGTGGGCCCACGAGCCCCGACAGGAGGCTCCTGTCTGTGGCCGGCACCGTTTTGCTGTTTCTTCCCGCTCCGCTGCCCCTCCGCCAGGCCCTGCGTCCTCCCTCTTCCCCACGCGTGTCCTCCGCTCCTCTGTTCCCCCCCCCCCAACCCCTTACCTTAAGGAGCAGCCCCCATCCACTGAGGAAACATGTGTAAAGGAGGGTATGCAATTGGGGATGGGGTGAGCTATGTGGTTTTCTATGTTATTCCAGAATAGGTTTGTGGTTATTTTAATTTAAAAAAAAAAATCAATGTTCCCTCCAAATCTTTGAGAACATTTGATTCCAGGAGAGTGTGAGCCACGGCCAGCCTGTGGCTCCATGCTCTCCTGGCACTTGGCAGGCTGTGGCTGACCCCTAGATAGAAGGACCCAACATTCCCTTTTTAACAAGAATCTCTTTCCAACAAACTGTGAAACTCTAGAGGGCAGGGGTTCTCTGACAATGAATTTCATGGTCTTATGACAGTGCCTGGAAAGGAATAAGTGTTCTCAGGTGATTCGTGTTTGTTGGATTACAATGATTCCTTAAAAAAAAAATTAAAGTCGCTCTATTCTCAAGATGCGTGTGACAGTGTTTAGGCCACGTGCATGTTGAAAAATTGCACATATATTGTCTATATCTCATATCACTGGGAACTAATGTTGCCAAACCTCTTGTCTCAGCCACCATTTTATTATCTGTGTTCAGCAGACTCAGATGTAGCAAACCAGAAGAGACTTTAGGAGACATGCAGACTGATGAGGGTATTTGAGACAAAGAAAACCAATGGAGTTCTACGGCAAAGTGTAAAGTGGAAAGATGGTCATGCTGTGAAGTGGCCTCAAGCCTCAGTCCTGTCCTCGAGGTCACCATCCGCCTCAAGGGCCAGGGCACATGCTCACCGTCAGCCTCTCTACTGGGGTGGGACTTCCTGGTCGGTCAGACCCGAGGGAGGCGGCGGAGGAAGGGGTGTGGGTGAGCTCAGCGAGGCAGATGAAAGCGTAGCTCACACCCGGAGCGGCACAGGGAGCTGGCTTAGGATAGAGGAAGATGCGGCGTGGAGCACCCCCTCTGCCGAGGTGGCTTTGTCCCCCAGACACACACTCCAACTAAAAAATAATAATTGTGCATAACTCTGAAGGCAGGTCCACACCTGTGTGAACATCCATACCCGTGAGTATGTGCTGCCAGATGTCTTTGTTCCTGAGGAGAAACATAAGCTACAAACATCACATTCCTTTTCAGTGTTGAATTACTACTGCTTGAAAAGTCAAAGGAAAACAGTGCAGTCAAACCATCTATTAACAGATACATTTAAGCGAGAACGGTGCAAGTTCCTGCCAGGTGCTGATGGCCAGTTTTCCAGAACAGAACTGTGTGCCGTTGAGGCCGTTAATAAGTATGATGACAACCACCAATTTGTTTATGTATTTATTTTAAAATATTGAAGCCCTCTGAGTTATGCATAGATCACTTACTTGAAATAATACCAAATAATGGCATTATGGTGACAGGGAGAACTCAACCACTTCCTGGCAATAACAAGTATTTCACTTTGTACTGCCTTTCTAAAGTTTAGAAGTCACTTTGAAATAAACTCTAAGGAAATCTTCCCTAGTCTCCCTTAAGTTTGCTGATCCCAGCAAGGGGATCATGGGCAGGATCCTCTGGGGTATATTCTGAGGAATGAGATTGAGTCCCGGTCCCTCATGCTATCTGTTGCCAACCATCCATGGCACTGGGCCTGGAGGGCTATGTGTTGGCGTAATGAGCCATCTGGCCACCTGGCAGAAGAATCCCATGGGAACAGGTGTCTGGGATGTTACTGACATTACCGCTGACCTTTGCCAAGGAGTCGGTTTGATTTTACCTTGAATGGCACAGCCTAGAGGTCAGGATGGATCTTTTTGGTCCAGGATACTTTCAAGGACAAGGCTCAAAATTCTTAACCACCAAATTGAATATGTTCTTGAGCAGTGGGGCCAGTGTTGCACCTGGGATGTTCTGGGAGCTCATCCTGCCCACGTCTCTCCCCATTCACAACGCCCTGACAAATCACAATGGCAGGGCCAACACTTGGCTCCTAGAGGCTGTTTTTTGTTTGTTTGTTTAACATCAACCAAATCAGGTTTATTATTTTTTTTATTGATTGATTACACTATTACAGTTGTCTCAGTTTTTGCCCCTTTGCCCCCCTCCGCCCTGCACCCCCACTCCCTCTGGCAGTCCCACACCATTGTTCATGTCCACGGGTCATGCATATAAGTTCTTTGGTTGCTCCATTTTTTATACTGTACTTTACAACCCTGTGGCTGTTCTGTAATTACTTATTTGTACTTCTTAATCCATTCATGTCCTTACCCATTCCCCCTTATCTCACACCTCCATCTGGTAAACATCAAAATGCTCTCTATATCCATGGTTCTGTCTCTTCTTCTTTTTGCTTAGTTTGTTTTTTAGATTCAATTGTTGATAGATTTGTATTTTTTTTTTACCATTTTATTGTCCATAGTTTTGATCTTTTTCTTAAATAAGTCCCTTTAACATTTCATGTAATAATGGTTTGGTAATATGAACTCCTTTAGTTTTTTCTTATCTAGGAAGCACTTCATTTGCCCTTCGAAACTAAATGATAGCTTTGCTGGGTAGAGCAATCTCGGTTGTAGGTCCCTGTTTGTCATGACTTTGAATATTATTCTAGACCAGTCTAGCCTGCAAAGTTTTTTTGAGATATCAGCTAACAGTCTTATGGGAACTCTCCTATAGGTAACTAACTTCTTTTCTCTTGCTGCTTTTAAGTTTATTTTTAACTTTGGCATTTTAATTATGATGTGTCTTGGAGTGGGCCTCTTTGCATCCATCTTGTTTGGGACTGTCTGTGCTTCCTGGACTTACATGTCTATTTCCTTCACCAAATTAGGGAGGTTTTCTGTCATCATTTTTCAAATAGATTTCCAACTTCTTGCTCTTTCTCTTCTCCTCCTGGCACCCCTATGATGCAAATGTTGGAATGCTTAAAGTTGTCACAGAGGCTGATTACACTATCCTTGTTTTCTGAATATTCTCTTCTTCTTGTTCTGGTTGGTTGTTTTTTGCTTCCTTATGTTTCAAATCATCAATTTGATTCTCAGCTTCATTCTGCTATCGTTTCCCTGTAAATTGTTCTTTATTTCAATTAGTGTATTTTTCGTTTCTGACTAGATCTTTTTTATGCTCTTGAGGTCCTCACTAAGCTTCTTGAGCATCCTTATAACCAGTGTTTTGAGCTCTGCATCTGACAGATTGTTTATCTCCATTTTGTTTAGTTCTTTTTCTGGAGTTTTGATCTGTTCTTTCATTCAGGTCTTGTTTCTTTGTCTCCTCATTCTGGCAGCCTCCCTGTGTTTGTTTCTATGTATTAGGTAGAGTTGCTTTGACTTTGTGTCTTGGTAGTTGGCCTAATGCAGTAGGTGTCCTGTAGGGTCCGGTGGCACAGCCTTCCCTGTCACTCAAGCTGGGTACTTGAGGTTCACCTTGGGTGTGGGCTGAGTACACCCTCCTCTTGTAGTTGAGCCTTGGTTGCTGTTGGCAGATCAATGGGAGCGCTTTACCCAGGCCATCCACCTGCAAGGATTAGCTGTGACCACTGACCACCAACTTCTACCATCTGTGGAGGATCAGGTGTGCAGGGGCAGGGTGGTGGTGCTCTGACATAGTCTGTAGATGTCCACTGGGTGCACTGGCCATGGGGTTTCCTGGGTGGTGCAAACCAAGGTTAGCCCTCACCTATGTTTTGCCTTGGCTGCCCTTCCTAAGCCATAAAGCAATCTGAGATGGCTGCTACTTTTGCTGGGCTTGAAGATTCCCAGACAAAGCTAAGCTATGAATCTAGTCTGGCTGCTGCTAATGTTGGGCCTGGGGCCACTTAATAAGAAGTATGGGGTTGGGGGTTGAGATCGTCCATTGCTTGTTTGATAGGATTTAAGGAGTTGTGAAGCATGAGCAAAAATCAGCCATTCTTACAGAAAAATCACAGTTAACAGTGTGGGTAGGCTCCCAAGTTGGGTGTCATGAGGTCTCAGGGGACCTGCAAGGCAGGGGAAACAGTGTTAGCCAGGTTGATAGTGTTACAGACATGGCACCCACCTGCTGGCTCTGTAGTTCTATTAGGGGAGGGCTCAACAAAGGGACAAGGGCCTCTGCCTGCCTTTCTGCCTGAGAGAAAACTGTCTCCCAGCTCCCACATTGATGGCAGACACTTCAGTTCCTCCCTGTGTGCCACTGGTGCCTTCCAAGCTGCCACCCCAATGCCAGAGCTCAGAGGGAGTGAGTCTGAGGAAATCCTTGCGTGGGCTCTTGAAGAGGAACTACTTGGGACTCCAGGAATGTCTTCCGCCAACTAAATCCCTGCTGGTTTTTGTAGCCAGAAGTTATGGGGACTTATCTTCCTGGCACTGGAACTTTGGGCTGGGGGACCAGGAGTGGGACTGGGACTCCTCACTCCCAAGATACCCCTCCCAATATTTTATCCACTGTATGTGGATCTGACACCAGCCTGTTCCACATCTCTGCCCCTCCTACCAGTCTGGACGGTTGTTGTTTCTTTAATTCTATAGTTGTCAGACTTCCAATCAAATCAATTTCTGATGTTTCTGAGTGACGGTGGTTCTATACTTTAGTTGTAATTTTGATGTGATTGTGTGAGGTGGGAAGCCATGTTTACCTATGCCACCATCTTGATCAGAAGTCCCTTTTTAAAAAAATACATGTTCATTTATTTTTTTAACAGAATGCCCTCTCCTCTCCTCCCCACAGCACACGTGCATGCTGCCCCCCTTCCTGCTTGGGTACCTGCGGGCAGTGAGGGAACACACTCCCCTGTTCTTTCTGCCACTCGGAGGGAGTCTAGACACATTTCCAGATTAAAGTCAGCCCTGGGAGCCACTGTGTAAAACATAAAAGCCTCCTCCCCATTCACTAAAGCCAAAGAATGTCAGGATTAAGCCATAATTGAAACTTTCAAAAGAAGAGCTAAAGGCAGCTTTAGCCTTAGCATTCCACAGTCCTGGGACAACTGGAGACACATGACCGAATTCCAAAGCTCATGTGAAGGAGACCTGCCTCAATAAGGCAAGGCCTGCTTGTCAAGATTCTTGACGTGCTTTTCAGACTCGAGGTTGACTCTGTGTCCCAGACCACGGCACAGTGGTGACAAGGCCCACATCTTCAGGAACAAGGCAGTGGATGACCACAGTCAGGGCCCAGCACTGCTGGCCCCAGAGAGCCCTATCTGCAGGCTCCAAAGCTGAACCAGCCAAGACACAGGTTTGTCCTGGAGCCCAAGCACAAGGGGCCGCCCTGGAGCAGGACGCTGGGCCACATTGGCTGCTCCCTGAAGTCACACACTGACTTTCTCCTGGGGGTCCACTATGAGGGCTGCCATTTTCTCTGGACTGAATAGTGTGGAATGTGCTGAAAGGGACTCCAGAGTCAGAAAACATCAGAGCTCTGTGAGCATCTTAGATAACATCTGCTCTGGGGTTACCAATTATGGCTGCTCTTCAGAATCACCTAGAACATGTTCAAAATATGGGTTCCCAGGCTGCAGCTCTCATATCTTTTGTCCCCAACACACACACACACACACACACACACACACACACACACACACACACACACCATACACAGTGATTCTCCTGAGCAGGCAGCTTTGGGAACCACTGATATTGTCCATAGTCTCACCTCTGTTTCTGAAATATAATCCCAGGTTACCTAACTTTTCCCAGGCCCCTCAGCTGGTTCGACAGGACTGGTCTCTTGACTGTAACCCAGGGCTTTTTCCACAGCACACCACCTCCTCCTGGGTGAGCTCACGAAGGGGCTTCCACACTACCCAGAGATTCTGAATGCGAAAGAGGGTCAGAAGCATAGTCTTTGTGCATGTAAAGTAACCCCAGGCAATTTCCCCATATTGGCTTCCGTTGTGGTTTATGACCCAGATGTCTCAGTTTCAAGTCATCTGAGCAGCAGATTCTGCTTCTGGCTCTATCATCACCACAGTTTCACTAGTTCTCTGCAAGGTAGGGGAGAGAACTGTGTGTGTGAGTGTAGACTTCTCTGTGCCTCAGTTCACCTCTTTAGACCATGTAGAGAATGACTGGCACCCTTATGTCTGCTTCTTCAGCGCTCTGCAGACTCATTGAATGGGAAGGCATCTGGTGATTCACTCCTAGGGAGAAAAAGAAGCCTTCTGTACCCACACAAAGTTATTCTTGAAGTCCAGGTCACTCCTGGCACCTTTTAAATAATTTGGATGTCAAAATATCATTGTGGTTCTTCTGGCTACCCTGCATGTCCTCCAGGAAGGGCCAACTGCCTTCTCTCGGTTTCTGGAGGCCTGGTAAAATATTTCCTGTGGGCAATCATGGGAGGAGCCCCAATTTTGAAGGACTGAACAAGATAAGAAATTAAATACTACTACTAATAATAAATAGCTAGCACTGAGTTGTTATTAAGTACAGGCATTCTGCCAGACACTTCATATATATTATCATATTTAATCCTCATATAAATGAAGTGTTGTGAGCATTCCCGTTTACAGATGTGGAAAATAAGACTCAAAATATTTAAAGAACTTGCCCAAGATCACATGTCTGCTAAATGACAGAGCCATGATTCAAGCCCACATCCTTCAGGTCTAGGGGCAAAGATCTGACACACAAGGTTAATGACAGGCCACTGTTGTCATGAGCTTGACCTTTCCTGTAGCACTGCCTTATACGTCCTAGTCGATGTTACACCCTGATGCAACGTAGGCCAAGGACAGTGGGGCACTGCAGCTGTGACGGTGTGCTGGGAGGGGCACAGCTCTGTCAGTTCAGGGACTGCCTGACCCAGCCTCGCCAAATTAGAGCAAGTAATGGGTGTGACATAATTTGACATGTACAGTGTTAATTGAACCCCATGGGAGATGATTTTAAATAGAGACAAATAGCATGCTGTGTGAACTATTTCGGTTATGAAGCCCTTATTCCCTGACTCTTGCAGAAAGAAAGAATTGTGTCATGATAAACTGAAAAGCCCAGGAAGCTGTTCCAGGGTCAGGAGAGCAGCAGGCTAGCTGGACTGGGGAAGATTCTCCCGGGGAGTTTCAGGAATTTCTCTCACTTCCTAGCATTATACCCATAAAGCCCAAGTTAAGAACCACTAACTCTACCCAGAGACTTCCAGGGGGGACTCAGAACCCCTATCAAAAAGCCAGCCCTGGTAAAACAGCAAAACAGGCACAGTTTGAAGCCCCTCCTTGTGCCCCTCCCATCCTGCTTTCCCTTTCTCAGGTTCACAGAACCAACGACCTCCCCAGGGGCCTTGGTGAGGGGCCCACACATGTTCACTGTCTCTGGGCCTCCCCAGTACCCAGTTCCTCCTTCCATTTTCCCATCACTAGCAAGGCTGACCTGTCCTATTTCCCACACCCTCGTACTTGCTTCTGACCTTCATGAACAGTATGTGTGCCCCCGTGGGCTACCCACTAATCATAATGTGCTAAGATGTGCCCATCCTCTCGGGCAAGACCGTCTGGTTGTATCACACATAGCCAGTATCCCAGAAAAGTTCATTGTTGAATTAATGAATGACAGTAAGAATAGCAAAGATTCTCTGGAAATCCCATGCCTTACCCCAAACTAATATTAGCATACTGGCTGGTAAAAATGAATTTGGGAGCAAAAGGCCTTTGCCTTTTTAAAAGTGGAAGACTTTTAAATAACACGGCGGGAAAGGCCAGGAGAGATACAGGACACGGGACGGCCTCCCCACACGCATTCCCTTTCCTCCACTTCCTATCAAGGTTCCATACTTCCCACCCATGCAGTTGGGAGGGATTAATGTAGTTGCCGTTGTCTGGGTGGACCTTGGTAGTCCTCCACCATCCAGCGGGCTCCATGGTCCTTGCCATCCTTGCCACAGATACTGGTTTGGAGATGGCCCCCTGGCCCCGATGCAAGGCGGCTTTACCAAGGGCCTCTGGGATCTTGAGGGCATCAGGTGAGCCAGCCTAAGAATGAAGCCAGTGCTGTGACAGGATAGTAAGAAGCGAGGGAAATTCCTTGACAAATGGAATAAGGGAAACTGAAACAAAAGAACTAAACAAGGCCAAAAGATTTGAGCAATTTACAGTCAGCTAAAGAAACACAAGGTTTCATCTTCCTTAATCAAGGACACTTAGGATAAATGGTTTACACATTCTACACGGTCCCAGGACAGAATGGCCTTAGTCCTGGTCTTTCTTTGAAAAGCTAATGAATATTCTGTTAAGACCCTCCCCTGGGATTTGGGTGGGCGGACCAAAGAAAGATAAAAAGCCAAAAGAACCTTTAATCCAATAGAAAATCCATAAAGAACTTTTGGGGATCTCACTACAGCACACCCAAGCCTTGCATCTCTGCTGTTTTTCTCCTAAACTGGAAGGGACCCCAGGAGACTTGTAAAGAGGGAAGCATTGGGCAGAGGCAGCTCATCCCCAGCTTACACCCTGAACCTATCTATCTTCAAGGCCTCCTTTTCCCTGACTAAATCTCTCTTGTTGCTTCTTCTACCTTAATAAGCCCTTCCTTGTTTCACTGTCCTCAGCTGTAATAAACATACTCTCAAAATCACCAGGACTTGTGTTGTGAAATCTTCTCTGCATGATGTCAAGAACCCACACACTACTGGCGGGCCCAAGGCAGACCCACTGCAGATAGGGTAAACAGTGCCACGGCAGACCAGTACCATGAAGCCACTGAGACTTCACTGACTTGTCCAGCTACTACATGAGCCTACCTGACTTCTGGACTTTTCAGTGACATAACAGAGAAAGCCTCTTTTTGGTTTAAGCTAAATAAACATACAACACAATATTATAACCCCTTGATTCTTTTTTATAATTGATCTCAGAGGCTGTGTTTTTTTTTATCTTAAATTACCTTTATCTTACAGCTTATGTAACTTAAATAAACACATCAAAAAAAAAAAAGCCTCCTAATTTTTCACTCTGTAGTCAAAGCCTTCCCAAGATCCCTAGGCTTGTGCTGTCTCAGGTAAATGAGAAAACAACAGTGATTTCAATAAGATAGAAACTTATTTTTCTATCATATAAAAGGCAGCTGGAATCTGTCTGGTGTGGGAGCTATCATGTCATCAAGGTCCCAGGTTTCCTTTTTCTTTATGTTCTGCTATTCTTACATAGCTTTTATCTTTAGATTCACTTCATGGTCCAGTGTGGCAGCTGGAGCTCCAGCCATCACATTGATCTTCCTATTCCAGGAAGGTACAGAAGGAAGGAAGAAGGAGAAAAAAATGAATGTGCTTGTAGTCCAGCTCCCCTCAAGGAGCCTTCACAAAAGACCCACCCAACAACTTCTGTTTATATCTCAATGGCCAGTCCAGCTACAAATGTGACTGACAAATGTAGTCTTTAAGCTGGGTACATTGCCACCCAGATTAAAATCTGGGTTGTGTTCCTACAGTAAAATGGGAGAGTAGACACTAGGTAGGCAACTAGCAATTTCTGCCCCACCCTACTTATCAGACAAGTTGGGCTTCTGTGTTTAGTTCTGCTCCTTGGTTCCTGTTTCCAAGGAGACCTCCTGGTTCAAACTGCAATTATCCTCTCCATGGACCCTTCACATCCCATGCTGGTTCCCTACTGCACCCCACCCAGGAAGCCCTGACCAGCAGCTTCTGATTTATTCAGTTAAGAAGCATGTTTTGAGCAGCGACTATCTTTTATTAGACAACATTAGTCTTTCATGAGAACCTTGGCTTCAATTTAACTCGTTGCACACTTGAACTTCGTCTCTGTCAGTGTTCCAGTTAGACTTCATTTATACTTATCCTTCTTCATTCACTAGTCTTTCCCTGGAACTATGTGCTTGCCAACACAGGTCTGCTCTTCAAGAGTCGGTTTGTAACTTCCTTCTGTCCTCAATACTCTAAACGCCATGGATGAGGCCTGCGTGGCCTAGGGCAACATGGTCATGGTCAGCAGCAGCAACTGAGCCAGGGCTGGGCTTCTGCACATCTTCATGGATAACAGGTACGATTTTGCCCAGGTATAGGTAACTGAGGGAGGCCAGGGTGATGATATATATTTTTTATTCTCTCAAATTCTTCTGACCCTAATGGTACATTTCAGGCCTCATAGATAGCATTGCAGGGCTCAGTCATCCATAAAGAGCATACACAAGGAAAAGTCAGACAATGATAATGAAGTGAATTATTGTCTAGACAGAGACAGAACGTCTCCTCCCTACCTCACCTGCACAAAGCATACAAATAATGTCTGATAATGCCAACAAAATGCGTTATTTTGAGTCCTCATATAAAGAATACCTTTCAGAACTATTTAGTTCTTTCACACAAATTTTCCCATTTTGGTTTTAATAATTAACTAAAAGCTGTTGTAAAAAACACAAAATTTTACTTTCTATTATGTCTTTTCAAATAAAAACATCCTTAAGCAGACATGAACAATTATCCCCAACTGTTTTTTTTTTTAGTTCAAGATTTCAGAAGAATAGGTACATTATGCTTTAGCATTTTACTTTTATTTTTTTAATCCTCACCTGGGGACATGCTCATTGATTTTAGAGGAAGGGGAAGGGAGGGAGAGAAGCACTGATGTGAGAGGGAAACCTGGATCGGTTGCCTCCCACGCGGGCCCTGACCAGGGAACCTGAACTGCGATCATGGGTGGGACAACGCCCAACCAGGTGAGCCGCACAGGCCAGGGCTAAATTATGCTTTAAAGCATTGCTTTAAATTTAAAACTAAATCTATGAGACCTGACTTTGTAGGTTTAGCCGAGAGGGCTTGATCTGGATTTAGAAAGCTCGTTGACTGGTCTGGTCGTATTGATTCTAAACAAACGTTTGTGATAGCGCGTGTTTCGGGGCCAAAGCATTCATTATCGTGACGGCCAAATGCTCCAGGGTGGAAAGGTCCGAACTGCAAGAAGCTCTGTTCCTATATCGAAAGGGCACATAAATTCCAAAAGAAGGTGTTGGCATACGTCCCCTCTGCTTTTCAGTTTCCAACAACAGATGGTGACATCACAGTTCCAAGTATTTCCCATATAGTACTTGGCTTACACAGAGCTTTATTCTCCCGGGAAAGCAGGCAGCATCAACTAAAAAGAAATGCATTTTGCTGATAAGCCGGTCTGTTCTTGGGCGTCACAGCACTGTCAGAAAGGCAATACTGGGAATGACTCCACTCCCCTAGGAGTGCAAACAGTCACCGGCACCCAAGGACACCGGGGAAATGGTTGGATATCAGAGGATATGTCCTTTTGGTGCTGATGAAGAAATACTGAGGCGTGCAGACAGTGAAACAGATAGGACTTATCTCAGAAAGGTCATTTGAAGGAGAACTTACCGAGGAATGACATTCGCCTCTGTCGCTGAGTAGAAAACCAGCCAGGACCTGGCAGCCCGACAGCCTGGGCTCCTTTCCAGGGCTGCAGCTCCCTACAGGCAGTTGAGCAACGTGACCCTGGCGGCAGAGAAAGCCTGGACGGGCCTCTGAGGCTGGGGAGCCTGACCACTACCTCACTGGTGAGACATTGCACCGTCCTTGGAGACACTGTTCTTGCCTCGACTTTAAGGACCTCCCTTTGTTTTTTTCCACTCCAGCATACCACAGCCTGACATCCTCTCCCCTCCCTGCTGCAGTATTTTGCCCAGAGGACCCTGAGCCATGAAGCTGGTGGGAGGTGAGGAGAAGAGCTGTGGTGTACATCATTTTGCACAAGAGACAGGGGACCTGTCCAACCAGCTGTGTGATCCTGGGCAAGTCCCTTCTCTGTGCCTCAGTTGCCACAAATATATAGTGGGACTTATAATCACATTCACCCGATAGGACTGTTAAGGAGCATTCAACAAAATCTTGCTGCAGAGCACTTAAGAACAGTGCCTGGCTCCCAGTCAGCACCACAACTGCAAGCTTTCACCAAGAGGGGAACGGTTTCTACTCCACTTTCGCCCTGGATACTTCACTGAAACAAACATTGGCCCCTCCTGACACAGGACAGAGATGATAAGAAAGGGAAACATCTTACTATCCTTTAATTCTGTCAGTAGTTCTTGACCTATCAAAAGATACCTGCGTGCCCATGTGTATATGTAGATTTTCTTAATTATACAAAGTCTATGCTGATCTGATTCCATTTTAATCTAATGATGAAAGGCTAAGTCACATCTGTTCAACTGAAAGTGCACAGGCTTCAGGAACACGTGGATAAAATGTAACTAACGTTATCTTGGTTCAAATTCCTTTTGCTTGACCCGACTGCTGTCTCATTGAACCTTTGCAGGTTGTTTTTTTTTTTTTCTCAGTTATGGCAGAGAGTAAAGTAAGCACATCCAGGTCCCCACACATGGCAATAGACTGACACCAAATCAAGTCTGTGGAGGCCTCATCATGGATTCTCTGGTCCCGAGCAGAGCATATTTCTCATGCACGTTGAAGACTGTCCATTAGTTCTTGGCAAGGAGGCTAAGTTCTCAGATCCACTCTCTCTAACCAGTCTCCCTTTTCTCATCCTCACAGATCCTCACTGAAGGGCAGAGGTTCTCCCCACTTACAGGACAGAGGTGGACAACTGTGGTCAACCTGCTTCATGACATCCCTGGACCTGATCCAGGTCAATCATTAAGTTCCCAGTGCACACTGCCCAGACCCAAATCTTGGCCTTCCTTACAGGGGAGAAGCATCTTCTTTTAATTTCAAAATCATGAAATAAGGACCTTGAAAATTAATTTACAAACTTCTTTACCTCTGGGGAAGGCAAGTCCATTCACATCTGAAATTTTCCCTCAATGCCTTAGGTGGTGCACTGACTGAGCCACCGAGCTCTCACAATGCAGCTGAAAAAAAAATAAATAAAGTTTTGCCCTGTCTGTGTGTCTGTGGAAATGCAAAGCCGTAATGATGTAGGCTGAGCCAGAATTCTCAATGGAATCCTTAGACTGGTTCCTGGGAGGAAAATCCAGTCAATTTCTGTTACCGTACCTACTCGCCACGGGGTGTGGGCTCCTTGGCCCAAATGCTTCTGAGCAAAGCCCCCTTCTGGGAAGGGGGTGAGCACTGCAGTGAAAGGCGCTGATGTGCCAAGGATCAATATTTACTGGTGACCAGCATTTTGGAGCATGGTTACCATGGTAACATTGTCAGCCCCAAATGACTGTCATGAGGTGAAAAAACCTTCTTAAAATAAATGAAAGCAGGAAAAGTTATATTTATAAACCTCTTACCGAACACCTATCTGTTCACAAAGTAGAATGCATCCTTTAGGCTATAGATATTCAAAGATTTAGGGGAAATTTCATGCCATAAACATTTTCTTAAAAGAATTATTATTCTCATCTCTCAAAAAATAGTCTGTAAAATAATATGGATTTTTTAAATGAAGAGAGTTCTAAGGATTTATGGGCTTGTCCACTTAGATATTTAATGCAGTTGTGACATTAACATTCTGCACTAAGTTACCAACGGCTTATTTGGAATATGTAAAGCAGTATTTGACTAGGAGTTTTCTTCTAAGTTGTACAAATTATTTCTGGCAGGTTCAATAAATAAAGTGTCATAAAATGTGTTATGCACTGGGGAAAAGACATCGGGGACACAGATGAAGATACTTGTGCACAGTTTTTGCCAAGCTCCATCCCTCGCTTGCATTCCCTTACTAACAGAACCACAATTTTATTTAGAGGAGCAGTGCGCTCAGCCAAAAATACTGTTTCACCTCCCTTGCCGTTAGAGGTGGCCACGTGATGTAGTTCTGGCCAATAGGATTCAGGCAGAAGTCCCTGAGGAGGGTATTGTTGGGAGACAATTCTCCCTGGTCTCTCATGTATCTGTTTATCCTGCGAGCAGAGGCACTATCTTTTGTTTTACATTCTCCTCCCAAGGATGGTTGCATGGCATACAATCCTGGAAGAGAGGCATATCGCCTCTCCAAACCTTGGAAGACAGAGATCCTGTTTTACCGCAGGGCAAAGGTCAAGCTTACCTACTGACCGTTTTGCAAGATTTGAGTTCCCTAAGTTCAGCTTCCTCTCCTGTCGTGCATTCCTGCGGGCCTCTCTGTATTGCTCCTTTGGGTCTTGAGGGCAAGGAGAACTGCTACAGATAATGCTGATACTTCTGCTACTTGATGTGTTGTGGGTAATAAAGTCCTTTCCCTCTGCCCCAGGAGTCTCTCGACTTCTGCCAGCATCCATGAAACCATGGCAGACTAACTTTTAGTTTGTTAGTAGGGTGAAACCTCAGACTCTCCATAGTTCTTGACAAGATATTCCTTTCAGAATATAGAAGTGAGGCAGGAGAAAGCTCTGGCCTCTTGGCCCTTCCCCTTTCCTCCTGCCTTGAGGTACAGTGACCCATTTGGAACCACAAGGTGACAGCGTGAAGACAAAGTCTACATCTGAAGATGGGATGGCAGAGAAGAAACACGAAGACTCTGGGTCCCTAACAGAGAGTTGCTGCACTAGCCCTGGATTGCGTAATGAATTTCAGGTTCTGGTTCTCTGAGATAAATGAGCCTCTGACTTGGTTATGTCAGCATTGGTTTTGTTTTTGTTTCAGGCAAATGCATCCCTAGAGTTTGTGTCAAACTTGATAACACAGTGATTACATAATAGGAACTGTGTCAAACATATGCTAGTATGTTGCTGTCTTCCTTACTTATTGGTCCTATTTCTATCTTTCTCTATCTTAACATTATTGTATGTATCTCTTATAAATGAACTCAAACCCTTCTGGGAAAGATGTGTAAAAAATCAATTCAATAAATACAATTTGGTCCCAGGCCAAATGTGTCCCTGAACTTTCCTAAGTTGTCTCTTAAGTTATTAATCAAGAAGGGAAAACAATAGAACTTCTCCTCTCTGCAAACTTATACCTGGTGCTTGAGGCCTATTCACTCACCAATGTTATATAGCTCCCAGCATAATGGCTGGCTGAGAGTAGGCTTTCAAAAATTTACGGACAAAGTGCTCTTGAAAGGTGTCTCTTTATCAAATGTGCTGGTTAGGCCCAAAGAAAATTAACATTTAACAGAGAGTATTTCAATATGTTAGGTCTGTCATTTGACTACAGTAAGTGTGTTAAGAAAAACACCGTAGCTCAGCTTCAAAGAACCAATTTCTTAGCTTTGTTCCTAAGGACAACAAGATGCCACATAACAACGGAATCAAAAGATTCTTGCCCTGGCTGAGTGGCTCAGTTGGTTGGAGTGTCACCCTGTACACCAAAATGTGGCGTGTTCGATTCCCAGTCAGGGCACATACCTATGTTGTGGGTTTGATCCTCCACTGCGGTGTATATGGGATGCAACCAATTGACGTTTCTCTCTCACATCAATTTTCTCTCTGCCTCTCTCTTTCTCTCTCTCTAAAATCATTAAACAGCTCTGGCTGGTGTGGCTCAGTGGCTTGAGCACTGGCCTGTGAACCAATGAGTCGCTGGTTTGATCCCCAGTCAGGGCACATGCCTGGGTTGCAGGCCAGGTCCCCAGTGCGGGGCATGGGAGAGGCGACCACACCCTGATGTTTCTCACCCTCTCTTTCTCCCTCTCTTCCCCCCTCTCTCAAAATAAATAAATAAAATATTTTAAAACATAAATTTAAAGAATTCTTAAACATATCCTCAGGTAAGTATTAAAATTTTTTTAAAAAGCCCACACAACCTCAAAGTCTGCTTCAATAGGATACCAGAAGTAATAATCGTTGTCATCAGAGATCAAAACATCTTTGAAAGTCATGTACAAAAGTTATTTTTAAAACATTGGAAAAAAATTCAAAACTTGTATCAGGAAGAAAAATTAAAACACAAGATGAGAATATAGAACAATGTAGACTTTTACACCAAAAACAGGATAAACAAAAAGATACTGTGCATAATAAGATGAGTTACAAATATCCTTTGTTTGAAGTCTGGTTGAATAAAGTCTAGCCATCGTTAATCTAATGAGAACAGTTTGTGCAACATCGATGTAACCTGGCAGCCAAGGAGAGTGGACTCGAATGCACATGTGCAAACAATGACGACTTCATTGTACTAATCAGGGGGGTGGCAGACGTCACTGATTGAACATGTGTGTTGTGTGGCCATTGCATTTTAAATGGCTGAGCAGGTAGAGCAACAAATCTGCATCAGATTTTGTGTTAAGCTTGAACATTCCTCCGCAGAAACAATTTGGATGATACAGAAGGCTGCAGGTATGGGCAACTGGTGATTGACAGCTTCATTACAACAATGTGCCCACTCATGCATTATGTCTTGTGCAGCATTTTTTTGTGAAACATCAAATCACCCAGGTCACGCAGCTCCCCTACAGCCCAGATTTGAGGCCCTGTAACTTCTGGCTTTTCCCAAACTCACCTCTGGCTTTACCAAAACCACCTTTGGAAGGGAAGAGATTTGTCGATGAGATCCAGGAAAATATGACGAGGCAGCTGATAGTGATTGGGAGAACTGTGTGAGGTCCCAAGGGGCCTACTTTGAAGGGGACTGAGGCACTGTTGTCCTATGTACAATCTTTCTTGTATCTTCTTTAATAAATGTCTCTATTTTTCATAGTGCATGGCTGGATACCTTCTGGAAAGACCTCATATTATTTTCAGTACATTACAATGATTCTTATTTTCTGTTCAAAAACTGAAACAATGTGAAATTGCCGATAATATGTGCCCTCAGTATGATTTCTGTTTAAACCTCTATCCAAACCACAAAGAGATACCATTTCACACCCATTAAGATGGCTATTATTTTATTAAGAAATAGAAAAAGAGCAAATACTGGCAAGAATGTGGAGAAACTGGAGCTCTTCTGGGCCATTGGTAGGAATGTAAAATAGAGTGCCACTAGGGAAAAACAACTTGTGGTTCCTTGGGAGTTCAACATAAAATCACCATGTAGTTCAGTAACTCTGCTCCTTAGTACATACTCAGAAGAACTGCAGATGGGGATTGCACACCCATGTTGACAGCATTGTTCACAATAGCTGGCGGTGGAGACCCCCCACTCTCCATGGGCACATGAAGGGATCAACAAAACTTGGTGTTACCACAGACTTACAGCTGAACCAAAGATCTCTGTCTACATTATAAAAGGAAAATAAGCAGGGGATTGGAGTGGGAGCAATCTGAAAATAATATATTTACCGACAGAGTCTGGCCCCGTGTATGCCTGAGCAGGGCGGTGGGTGGGGGTGGTCCAGGGATACACACGCCTGAGACGTGAAGAACTGGAATAAAATGCGGGTACACGCAGTGGAATGTTAGTCCTAAAGAGGAGTGGAATTCTGGTGTACAGGCTACAACATGGAGGGACCTTGAAAACATCAGGCTAAGTGAAATAAGCAGACGCAAAAGGGTAAATATTATATGATTCCATTTACACGAGGTACCCAGAATAGGCAAATGTGCAGAGACAGAAAGGAGCATGATGGGTACCAGGGACTACAGGATGGGGGATGGGAAGCTGTTGCTTATTGGGTATACAGTTACTGTTAGGATGATGAAAAGTTCTAGAAATAGATCGTGAGGACAGTTGCACAGCATTGTGAATGCACTGACTGGCCACTGAGCTTTACATTTACACATGGTTAAAACGGTAATTTCTGTGTTGTGTATACTTTGCCACAATAAAAAATATCTCTGAGAGAAATTAAACCCAAATGGTGGGAACCAGATTTTAAATTTTGTACGCGGGTTTTGCTTCTTCTCGTCCTTGCTTTCTTCAAGCCCTGCCTGCCTGCGCCAAGAAGCAGAGTGACTGAGATGACCCCAAGACGCTGCCTTTGGGGCTGAGGGTTTGAGTGGTCACGTGCCTCGGGAGGTCCTACGTCATTTGGAAAAATTTCCGGCTCAGCAATTTTATTCTGTTCCTCCACCCCCACCCCAGACATATGTTGGGCCAGAATTGTTTGTGAAAATATTATTTTAGGATTCCTTCCACTCTTATCATCTGCTTATTTTCCTTCCTGCATATTTCATAATGTAGGGATTTCTGATTCAGCAGTTAAAATAGTCTGTGCATTAGTTATCACTTCCTCGTGACCCACTTTGTACACAATTTCTCATTCTGGCATAGAAAGTTCAGGTTTCAAAAAAAAATTTCCTGTGACTAAAGTATGTGTCTGAAGAAAAAAAGGAGGGGAAGAGGTGTTGACTGAATTTCTATGGCAGCACTCCGGAGATCTCAACAGTGGGCCCCGAATCAGCCCTGAGAGTTCCCATTTTATTTACTCTCCTACAACAGCTCTCAAATTACACCCTCTGTAGTTATTCCACACCCATAACCCTATTTTTCCACTTCCCCCCTCTCATTTCCTTCCTAAGAAATACATCTGTGCACTGAATTCACCGAACACCGTGTCTGCTGTGCATCGCGGTGCTGAGCGCGCTGGGGGACACCGAGGGCCCTGCGGGAGCCCCGCTCTGAGGAGTGGGCTCCCAGCGCCACTACGCGTGTATGAGATGCAGGTTCCCAGGCTCCGTCACCAGCGGATGACTCAGGTGGTCTGAGCTTTTAGCAGCTCCCAGAGGATTCTGACTGGGATCCTAAGAGCGCATTTTGTGAAACACTTCGATGAGTTGGAAGGCTGTAGAGTATCTTCTGTGTTGTACTGAGGCAGCTCCAAAGCCACAAACCAACAGAGAAAGAAGAGACGGAATTGGTCTGAGACACTGAGGGAAGGCTTCGTGGAAGAGGCACTGTCACCAGCTGCCACCCAAGCCCTGAAGGTGAGGGCCAGACTTCCGGTCACACTGCCCCCCACCCAGGGCCTTTGGAGAATTGGGGGAGGACAGGAGACTCTGGGACAAGGAGTTACACTCATCTCCGAGAGGGTCCAGGCAGACGAGGTCTTTTCCTGGGGTTCCCTCCCCCACACTGAGCCCCAGTCCCAGGCCGACCTGCCAGCTCTGGACGAGGTCCTTCACTTCTGCAGCCTCAGGCAGTGGATGATGTTTTCTGTTCTAAAGTCTCCGCGGAAGAATTAAATGAGCCAATGTGTACAGAGCTCTTGGTACACAATTAAAATTCAGTATGTGACAGCTAATGTTATTCTTACTGTTCTAGATTTTTCTTTAGGATAAATTCCTAGAAGTGGGATTACTGAAACAAGGAGTGTGTTACTAAAAGATACACATGGATACCAAGTATGCAACTTCTAAGTTTTATGAAAGTGTTTCAATTTGACTTCTGGAGGTAAAGATGTTCATTCATATCTATACAAAATATTAATAGTGTTAGCTTCTGAATGGAAGGGATTGAAAATATTCTCCATGTTCTTTTTGTTGCATTGATCCACTTATTTCTGCTTCCTCCTCCTCCTCTTTTTCCTTCTCCTCCTTGTCCTCTTCCTTTATCTCCTCCTCCTCCTCCTCCTTCTCTCTGACAGACACCGTCCCCCTCCCCCCCTCAATGCATTCCAGCTTATTCAATGCCTAGAAACCCCTTTAAATGAACACCTCTTCCCCACAGGAGACACTATTAAAATGTAAACATGTTACCTGTGAAAAGCACCACATTCAATTCCAAGACCTCGGCCTTTCCCCCAGGTCATTGATCCGATCAGCTGGCTGTTATACACCTGGCTCAGAATAAGGCCTGGACGGAAGGTCTGAGTCAGAACGACCACCCCAGAAGGACCAGCCCAGAATAAGAGGCAGCAGTGAAGGTCCTGAGAGCTAAAAGGACATAAAAAAAAATCAGATGCTCAAGATAAGAAAACCAAAACCAAAAGGGTGGGCAGGTTTTCAGAGGAGTCCTTGAAAGGAAACAAGCACCCCGCTGTCTGAGATGGCTTGTGTTCAACGTCTGGAAGCAGAGAAGTAAAGCGGCGGGCCTTGGGAAAGCCCCTGCACAGGTCTGGGAAAGTGCAAGGATGGGGTGAAGACAGAAGTCTCGGGCTTATTTGCCCATGCCTATTCTTATAGGCACATATCGTAGACCAGGTTACAGTTTATACAACTGGGTTCCAAAGTGCTAGTAAGAAAAGCACTCAGAAAGCAATTCTAACGTCTCAAAGGAGATGCCATAATAGTTTGGACTGATTCATTCAAATGCTTTTTGTATGAAAACTTTCCTTTCTTGATTATCTTATTTCATAGCTGTGTTACTTTTGAACATAGTATTGGTTTTAGAAAACCAAGACCCTTTTAACATTTCTATCCATAGATTTCATACCATAATTGAAATCTACTTTTTTTTTTTGAGAAAAACTTAGAGACACTGTTATGTCTAAAATGCAACTTTGTAGTTTTGGGTCTTCCCAAATTGTCTTAATTTCAGTTTGGAACAAAAACAATTTTACCACATCCTCCAGATGCTCACCGATTTCTGTTGCAGGGTGGCTCCTCCTCTGGACCCTCAGCTTAGCCAGGGCCTCAGCCCTTCTCCCAGGTAGACTCAGCCTGGCCTGCTTAGCTCCCCCCGCCACCCTGACTCCGGGGGTTCTCTTCTAGTCACCCCTGTAGCCTGTGGCCTAAGAGGCCCACCTGACCTCTGTTATGGGCTCACCTTGCCCTTCACTGAATCAGACCCCAGGGAAGGCGCTCTGATTCTCAACTCAACCATCTCCCACGACATATGGGAACTTCTGAGTGCTGTCCATGCCATGTGGAAACTGAATGAGGGTTCAGGGAAGTCAAACTCCAGCCCTTCCTCTGCCCAGTCACACTACTCTGTCTGTTTCACTCTGATGGGTCAGGGCAGTCTGAAAGGCATCCCCCTTTCAGATCCCAAATATGAGGCAGGGCAAATCCCCTACATCTGGTGTGCACATCAACCTACCTGACCGGCAGACAAGGTTGTCCTTCATCTGTACCCTTCTTATCTCTGTGGTGGGGCGTCTGCAAAGATAACCACTGTTAATTCATCTCTCCCTGTATGTGCTCATTGCCCCTCCCATCAAGAAGTAGAAGCTACTTCCTCTCCCTGATTCAGGGATGGCCTTGTGACTTGCTTGCTTTGATCAACAGAGTGCAGTGGAAGTGATGTTCTGGTGCTTCTGAGCCAAGATCTGAAATGCACTGGCAGCTTCCTCTTTCTCTCAGTGAGAAGCCATCTACTGTGTAAGAAGTCCAACCACCACCCTGAGATCATCATGCTTCGAGGAAGTCCTAGCTATCCACAGGGAGAGGTGAGGGAAGGCGGGGGCTGGGGGTGGGGAGAGAAGGCGAGAAAGAGAGAGAGAGAGAGAGATGCAAACTCAGCACCAGCTATTTCATGTATCCCAGACACGGAAGTTAAGTTTTCTTGGGTGTTGCAACCCCAACAGATACTCCACAAATGGAAGAACCACCCAGCTGAATTCAAGCTCAGATTGTGGAATTATGCTAAATGCTAAATGTAGCTTTAAGCCACTAAGTTGTGGGGGTAGCTTATTGTGCAGCCACAGCTAAGTGACACACCTCTCCAGCTGCATCTCTCCCCATTGCCTGCCTTATACTTTATGCTCCAGCAACTCCCACCAGCTTGTGGTTTGTTGTATATGCTATGCTGTGTCTCATTTCCTTACTTTTTTAGAGCTGTAACTCCTTTTCCCATCTCTCTCCTTTGCTTGGTTAACTTCTGTTCCACTTTTGTTTCATTTTTTCTTCTCCTTGGCACTCATGGTAACTTGTACAAACCACTCTCATTGCACCAAAGACATTATACTGCAATTGTTTCTTTATGTATCTGCCTCCCAAACCGGGCTTGAATTCTTAAATTGTGGATACTACGTCTTATTTGGCTTTGAGGTACCACTTTATTTGGAAGTGAGAGCAAGTCCCTTAAACTCGTCCAGTTTTCCCTCATCAGTTAGGGACTGCATTCAGTTGCCTATAACAGAAGCCAACTTCACTGTTTTAAACAAATAATGTTGTTTTTTTTTTCCCCTTCACATTAAGAGTTTAAAACTAGTGTTTCCAGGGCAGAAACAGTGGCTTTGCAATGTCAGCAATATCCCAGTTTCCTTCTGTCTTCCTGCTCCACCCCCCATAGAATACGGCTCTCCTTCACATGCCCACAACTGGGCTGTCCTGCCAGCAGCCTCATCTCTACGTTCCAGGCCGGGAGAAGGAAGGAGCAGGGAAGAGAAGGCAATGCCGGCGTCAGGAAAGCAGCACTTTCCCTGAAGTCTCCCAGAAGACTTTCTTTCGGGTCTCACTGGCCAGAACTGAATCACAGAGCCATTGGTAACTGCGGAAGAGGCTACAATAACTGTTCTGAGAACCTAAACTTTGGACCAGAAGCAGTAACTGTGTGGAGCTGACTCTGCAGGGAACAGAGAGAAAATGGATGCTGCATAGCAACTGGTAGTACCTCCTCGTTCCTCACCTGGGACACAGGATCAGGATTAAGGAAATGCAGGCAATGTATTGTTTTTAGTACCAAGGACATATAAGCATTTGATCAAAGCAATCACCTTCCCACATTTCCAGATGTGGCATTTGAATTTAAACATCTAAGGATTTTCTCTGAAGGGCCAGAAAATTAGTTGGCTCAAGGCAGTTGTCCCGCTCTCTGCCTGCCATTCTCCTGCAGTGGATTTGCCTGTGATTAACAAGCCTCTCTCAATCATCTGTTCAACTGTTAATAAGTCCAAACGGATTTATCACTGTGACTCTTCACTTACGACGTGTGACCCTGGGAGAACAAAGCTCCGAGAGACACAAAAAGCAAACGAGCCGTTCTCATCACTTTGTGGCTCCGGCACTCGCATATTTCACTTCTGATTCATGGAAAAATATCCAGCACGTGAGAGTCAGCTATATTGGCAAGAGGCCTCAGACCAGGGGGTATAAAAATAAAGTTTCCAATATCTAAGTCACTGGGGCCCAAAGAAGCTGACCTGGAAAAATGTTAGCAATAGTTAGATTTCCTTGTGCTAGTAACCTGTGCTGTGAATCTGCCACCTCCACGTACCCTCACAGTTTTTTGTGTGTATTTTCTGTTACTGTTTATTTGTTTTTGCTGGTTGTGTGTTTGGGCTCATTTTTTTGTTGTTGTTTTTGCTTATTTTTGCAAATTATTTCAAGACTTTTATTTTGGCTAAGACTTTTTTGTTTGCCGAGGAAAAGCATAAAATGGCTTGTTAAAAAGTGAGTTTATTGGCTTGAGTGACTAAAATGCCCAACAGTAGTTTCAATGACTAAATAGGTCCCTGGCAGCTCCTAAATTACACTCCACCAGTGCAGCAACCCCAACAGAAAGAGGAGGCATTTTCCCCAGTGGTTCCAGGAAAAGCGTCAGGACTGACCCGGTGTGGGTCACAGGCCCATCCTTGAGCCAGTCAGCAAACTAAGGAAATATGGTTCTCTTACTGGCTAGTCTGGGTCACATGCCTGAGCCTGGATCCCAGGGTGAGGTCAGCCTCCTTTAAACCACTTAGGTTGAGAGTGGAAAAAAGATGGTCTTCCAAAGGCTCGTTGGGTGGCTCCTGCCAGCATGGTAGTGTGCTGTGGCCAGGCCTTGCAAAAGCTCGAAGTGCCCTGCTCAAGTCCAGATCCCTTTAGATGTTATCAAACATAAATACCATAATAATGCCAAAGATGCTCTTCCGCATCTGTCAAAATCCTACTGCTTTTTCAGGCTCCTTTCAGATGTACCACAAGCAAATCTCCCTAGTGAGATTAATTTTCCATCAGCACTCTGTTTATTTTTCTCTCAAGGCGAGTATCATATCTTGCCGTGGATTATGGTGAGTTACACACCCATTTGTCTCCACTTGGGTTTGAAAGAAACTTCAGGCCGAGCTTGAGCAGGGCACGCCTTCCATTCATCACCAAAAGCCTGGGCATTAAGGTTTCTGTCTTGACGTGACCAGGCCTCAGAATGGAAAGAATGCGGCGTGGTGTGGAGGGAGAAACCCACGGCTCCATGCATGATGGGAAGTGGCGTTTTAGAAGTCAGACTGGTGTTCCTTTTCGATGTCATCCTGGAACATCTTTCTTTAACACGCATGGCGAAACCTGGAGGGAAGCTGAAAACAGATTCAAACCCTCAGCTGGCAGTAGTCTTGGAAGTGTCATGTCCTGAATGAATTAGAGAGAAATTGTGAGAAGACTTCCTCCCTTCAATAAACAAACATGCAAATACCCCAGATGCCTGTTACCCTCTCTCCAGGGTGAGCAGCTTATTAATAAGTTCAGGACCTTTCTGTGCTGCTCATACTTTTTACACACCATCTGTTTCCTCTCTCCTCCTGTCGTTGGTGGCTTCATTCCAGGGACAACCCTGGGGAGAAGGAGTCGACATACCAAGTTTCTGCTATTGTCCCCCTTGCTTGCAAGTACCTGCAGATTTCTCTTGAATGTTTCCTGGTCGACTCAATAGGTTTTAATTACGTGAACTAATATTTGCTCACTATGAAACCATATTTGCCCTCACGAAAGGCAAGGTCTGAAAGGCCTGGGATTAGGCAAACCCAGAAAAATCTCAACATTTATGCAAACAAGCTCGTGTTTCCTCCCACCTAGCACTTCCTCACCGCTCAAGTATTCTGCTTTTGGGACATCTATCTCCTGAGCCTTCCCATCTAAAGCAAATGACCAACCACATGTTCTCTCCCTCCAATTTCCATCTACCCCTGGTGGAAGCAGGATGAAGTTTCCCTCCTACAGGCCTTTCATCTTTCTGTGCAGAAATATTTTTTGTTGGCTCCTTAGAGAAAACTGTTAATGGCCCTAATGAAGCTGTAAGGTACTTCCCTTTTGTGGCTTCTCGGTGTCATTTATGAACCTAAAATTGAAGGACTGTGTCAGAAAATCTTCAGTGTATTGTTTCTCAGTTCTTGTCAAGCATATCACGTAGTTTGTTCTACTGCCGAGTTTCTCCCTCATGATTCTGCCATGCTTGTCCCAAAACACACTCATTCCCCCAAATCAGAAGAGCTTAATGAGATGGTAGGTGGGGGGCGGGGTGGGGACAGACTTTAGAACTCAAGAAATATAAACAATGGACACTAGTTATGTGAGGCTTCATTTATTATAATAGCAAACACAAAAGTTCCTAGGTTATTGTTTTTGGTCATTGTTAGAGTCCAGGGTCCTTATTTTGAGCTTAGACATAGTGAGGAGTCATTCCCCTCCCTCCACACTTACATACCAGGCTGCTCCCATGAGGAGGTGGGGTGCATTTTGGGAAAGGAAGCAAGAATCAAGTCAGGCACCTATCAATCAATTGGAAGTGAGCCACTTTATCTGCAAAGTAGGCCGAAGGAAGAGTGCAAGCATCCCATCCAGTGACAATGGAGGCTGGGTAAGATTGCCAGAAATCTGAACGGCACCGAAAACTCTCAGTGCAGTAGATCTTTAATAGGGTGAAATGCACGCCCTTCCTCTTCTCAAAAAAGTTCGGTGACAGTGGTGGAGTGAAAGTCTTCTGCTTTCAATACACATCATTCCGATATAAATAACTGCCTGCGGTAGTCTCAAACTTGACTTCCTTAAAGCTCACGTCTTCACTTCCCCCAATGTGTGGCCAAACATACCTGTCCCCCCAAAAATGGTAGGTGAATTCTCCTAAGTAAATCATCCTCAGATATTTCTGAGGTAAGGCCCCGTGCCCACTGGATCAGTTACACTTACATGCAAGATTCTCCACTGCATTTCCCCAAAGACACGGACTTACAAACCCGGATGTGCAGTTCTGGAAATCAAAGAAAATTTGCCATAACTGTTCTTTAGTCACTGCCTCCCAGTAGGCATAACCAGTTCAGCTGCAAAACATGCCCGTGCAGACAAGCCCAAGCTCGTGTGCACTGCACATGTCCATGCATACACATACATATGCACATACTCAGTGACATGTGCTACTAACAGTAGAAAATTCTGGGCTTTCAGAACAGGCACCAGTCAAATCCTTAAATTGCAAAACTAAGAACACAAGCAGTAAAATATGTGATTTCAGGCCACTTTTGATTACATTTCTGGAGCTTGGCCAGCACAGCAATTTCCAAGAAAACCAGCTCAGGCAGTTCACAGTTGCTCATCAGCTCACTAGTCTTAAACCAAGCTCTTTGTCACACTGAGGGGAACATTTCTTCTCCTCACCCCAGCTCGAGCTCCAAGTAATCAACTAAATCTCAAGTAATCGACCTTCCCAAAAATGTGTAAGGAAAAAGGAAAGAGGAGGGGCAAGCTGGACAAAACCACCTCACACCATGAGCAACTGGAGAATATGCATACAACCAATTAATTCCACGCTGAGCTCTGCAAGTTAATAGGCAGGGCAAGCCAGTGCTTGGTTTTAGACAAAGGGGCAAAATGGACACATTTCCCATATATATGACTCTACACCCATTGCCAAGCCAGCCAAGAGAGTAGTTTCCTTCAAGTGGTCAGTCTTGCCTAGGGAAGTCATGTGAGTAACCCATAGCTGACCCTGGGGGTTTGCAATGAGGTTCAAACTGGACCTCAGTCTATACTGGAGATGAGCTCAGAGCTCATAATCTACTCAGATTGGGAGGATAGGGGCTGTTAGGAGGGATAAGCAGTTGTGGTTTTCCCAGCGTAGGTCTGGTGTGCAGCCTGGACCCCTGGAGGGGGCCACAATGGAGTCTTCCTCCTCACTGGACACATAACCTGTGAGAACTGCCCTTTAAAGTTCCGTACATACACAGTGAATGACCAGTCACTGGCCATTCGTGCGCAAGGCAGTTTGGGTGCCAACTGCCGATTTAGAGCATGTGCCTGTTTAGATGTTAACTTGGACTCAACTTTGGGAAGACTAGCCTACAGTAAAAAAACAAGCAAACAAAAAACCCTTAATTTTTTATGGTTTCTTACCTCTTTGGTGTTATCATCTCCCTTGAGATTTTGAAAAATAAATATTTAAAAAATCTAGGCAACAAATGGTATGATTTCGTTCATTCCCCAAGTGTTAGATAATAAACTAGCTTCTGTCTCTCATCCCCGCAAAATAAATTCCAGACTGATCAAAGAGCCTAAAGTGAAAATCAAAATAAAATGAGTATTAGAAAGAAACATAAGAGAATATTTATCACCTTGACATAGGGAAGGATTTTCCAAGCAAGATATAAAACTCAAAAACTATAAAGAAAAAGATTTACAGATTTCACTGTGTAAAGTTTTAAGCTTTAGAAAGTA
The DNA here is from genome assembly GCF_021234435.1 of Artibeus jamaicensis. Lineage (NCBI taxonomy): Eukaryota > Metazoa > Chordata > Mammalia > Chiroptera > Phyllostomidae > Artibeus > Artibeus jamaicensis. The sequence goes on from NW_026521883.1 coordinate 5,098,629, forward strand.
AAAGGCAATATAAGTAAAGACTAGGAGAAATACTTACAACAGATATAATATAGAATTAATATCCAGAATAAACACAGCACATACAAATCAATAATAAAAACAAACAACCCAATATTTAATGTGTAAGGAATATTCATTGGAAATTCACAAATATAATTGGCCAGGGTACGTTGGTCAAACACTGTTCACAACCCCAAGTTTTATTTTTAGATATGTACCCAGTAGAACTTTATATGCATATATATACAAAAAGATAGGTGTAAGAATATTCATGGCAACATTATTTGCTAATAGCTTTAAGTTGGAAACAATCCACATGTCCATCAGTGAATAAATTTTGGTATATTGACATAATGGAATATAGTAAGAAATGTAAATGAATATACTACAGTTACAGGCAAGAACATGAATGACTCATAAACATAATGTTGAATAAAGAAAGCCAGACGCAAAAGAGTACATGCTCTTTAATTCCATTTATCCGAAGTTCAAAAACAGGCACGACTAATCTGTAGGGGTTAGATATCAGGATAGTGACTCCTTTGGGGGAAGTGGGAGAAGGCCTGGTAATATCTATTTCTTGATTCGGGTGGTGATTACAAGAAGAATTTGCCTTGTATTAATTCCTTAGGCAGTCTACTTGTGAATTGAGTACCTTTTTTGTATTTTAAAATTCAAGAAAAAAGTTCAAAAAATCCAGATGATCAGTAGGCCTATGAAAAGATACACAATCGAACTAGTAAATCAGAGGGATGAAATTTAAAATGACATAACCTTTTCTGTACATGATGCTGGCAGTTAAAAAAAACTGATAATGTCCAGTGTTGATGAGTATGATGGTGCCTATCTAAATTAGAAGAGTTTTAGGAGAGAGCCTTGATATTATTTACCAAAAATTGAATGTGCATGTCCTTTGGTCCATTCCTCGGAATATATCTTTTAGAAATACACATATGCACACAAATTTGTATACAAGAATGTGTGTTACAATGGTGCTAGAGCAGTAGGTAAAGAAACAGTAATACAGCTGTACAGTCTGGAAGGAATGTGGCTGTTAATGGGGGAAGCCGATATGTACCAACACAGGAAGAGCTACAGGGATTTACTTTTACATTGTTAAAGTAAAAGGGAAAAAAAAATCCCAGAACAGAACATGTTGCATGATCTTGTTTATGTATAAATGGCCTGAATGTAAACTTTAAAAACTCACAAAAAATGGAAAACAAAACTAAAATCTGGCGTGACTCATTTACTCAAATATCTCACAAAATAAACTCAGCTTCCCTCTTGAAACAGATTGCAGCGCAGGAGAACTCTCTGAGTCTCTCTCTGAAAGGACTGCCCCACAACAGGAAGGAGCTGTTTCTTTGTCCACAGCCGCCTCCTGGAAGAGCCTTGGCGCCTGCGAAATGCCAGCTCCCACACAGGCCTGAGCGGCAGCACAGCCAGTGTCTCCAGATCCTCCTGCTGCAGAGGTGCTTTCCAGTAATTAACGAATCCGCCTATAGGACGGGGCTGGGCTCCCGAGGACTGAGCGCTCCCTCCCCTCTGCCCCCTGCTCCTCTCTCTGGAATGCCAAGGCGTTCGTTCCCCAGAAATGGCTGTTCCTCAGCCCCTGCCCTCCCTCAGCTCCCAAATTCCGCTGGGCAAGATGAAGAGGGCCTTCAAGGCACCGTCCCGGCCTGTCTGTTCTCCAGGAAGAGTTACGCTGTTCTGTACTCTCCGGGCCCCACCTCCACCTATGTCCTCCTGGCCTAACCTTCTTCCTGCGGGCTGAGGAGGAACATGGCAACAGGCAGCGAGAGAAACATCCTACTACCGTCAATTTTGACTGCCGGTTTTTGCTCCAGGATCCTATGATCAACAGAAAAATGTACCGTCCTTTCTACTTCTTATTGTGCAAATAAAATAAATAGCAGACATAGTCTCTATTACATTATTTTCAAAACATTGGTGTCTGGAGCAAAGTTGCCCTGACTTTGGAATTTAATGAACCATTAAAATTCCAAAAATTTAGGGTGGCTGATTTTTATTTTGTGAAGTACAACCTGAACTGTTACACTGGCAGGGGAGATACTGTGATCACAGCAGTGGCTTTCCCAGGGCCGGGCTCACCCACCGCACTCCGGCTGTGCTGACCCCTGCCACGTCCCCAAATGTGGGGAACTCGACTGCATAACTTGTGGTCATGGGGGGGCTGTGTTCATGTTCTCCCCTGAAAAAATAATAAAAATAAAAAGCAACCTGAATGATTGTCACCATCATTTTAAATGTTTGGGCACCTTACCATGAGTGGTCACAATGATCTCAGACTTTAAAAACAGCACTTTAAGTTTAATACACTTAGATCTACAAAAATACACACATATTTCACATGGATTGGTGAACATTTCCTCACAGACGGGCACCGGTTCCCTTAGAAAGAACTGGCAGATATTAATCCTCAGTTTTCAAGCCTAGCCATGCCTGAGAAAGACAGGAAGGCCTTTTAAAAAATACCGATTCCAGGTTCCCAACCCGTATTTACTGCTTCAGTTGATTAGCCTCATCATGACTGGGGTATGTGTACTTCTTTTTGTTGCATATAAAATTAAGTTTTATCTTAGACGAGATCGGGTGCATTCAGGGTGGTATGGCCATAGACTAAGTTTTATTTTAAAAGGTTAAACTTTATACGTACCTTTAAAACATAAAATTTCAAAAGTATTAGGCAAGTCAGTCATACAAAGCTGTTAACAGCAGTAATTAAAGACATGGTAACATTTTACCGGTGCAAAACATCACGGAATTCAAACCACAACTTGGATCTTCAAGATTCAAGTGTTTTATTGCATGCAGTAAAATGTGGCCAGTTTTCGTTCTGTTTTGTTTTACAAATATTTAAGGTCTTTATTAACAGGTGCTTGCAGTTTGCTGACTTTGTTGGGAAAAAATCAAGTTGTAAACTTTTATTACAATTTTAAAATAAAGTTTTTAAAAATCTCAACTTTACCAGATATGAAACAATTAAAAAAACCTCTAAAGGTGTATTGAGAAAAACTAAACTTATTTAAAAGCAACAACAACAACAAAAAACACCACATTTGTCATTACCAAAAAGAGATGTCTTTAAATAAAAATAATAAAAACCCCATGCTGCATAGATAATGCAGATAGTTCTACTCATCTGGTCAACCGGCAAAAAGCAAGCACTGAAGGTCTTCACCTCCGATCTTTTGTTCACTTCTTATTGCTGGAATTTCATATTCCTTTCTCCTTGTTGGATGACTAAACCGGATGATGGCAGAGACAGTAAGCCAGCATTTATTCAGCCCTGCCCTGTTCAACCTCAGCAGCAGACAAATTCTCAGCTGGTGGATCCACTGCTTTTGTCTCTTTGCCATCTTGTGATTTAGGGTTTTCTGGGTGTCCCCGTCAGTAATTGAAGTTACCGTTGAGGTGGCTGCTGACCTTTGGTTTCAGCTCCTTGATTTCCTTATCTTCTTCATTGCCGTCCTCTCTGGGCTATCTTTGGCAAAGAGGGTCTCTGCGAAATGTGGTCTGTGGGCCCGATACATATTCTGTCTCACTGGTCTACCTTGCTCTCACGCACCCTGCTTGTCAGCACCCCCATCACTTCTCCCTGCACAGGAGGGCTGGCATGTTGTGGTCAAGCCCATGGGGTCTCTGCACATAGTAAGGTGGGAACTGTCGCCTGCGGTAGGGCCGGCGCCCTTGGGCCTGGCCTTCAGGAGCACTCTCTGATGCCTCACTCCCCCACTGTCACTCTTCTGGTAATTCTGCTGGTAATTGCGTGGAGGACCCCTGCAACGTGGACCATTACAGCATAACCTGTAATGGTTATGATCTGCTGCATATTTACTGCCTTGCACTGGAATCCACTGGAACTCCACCAGTGCCTGTAACATTTGCTGCCTCCGCACCCTTTTCTCCTTCAACAGCATCAAACTGCACAGTCTCTCCAGCTCCTACCCTGTGAAGGTACTTCCTGGGGTTATTCTTATGTATGGAAGTCTGGTGGACAAATACATCTTCCTTGGTGTCATTCCTGTTGATGAAACCATATCTGTTTCTTACACTGAACCATTTTAGTGTTCCCAAAACCTTCGTTGCAACGATCTTCTCGTCCCGCCAAGGTGAGGCTGCCCGCTGCTGCTCCCTGCACTGCTGCGCATGGTTGCAGTGATGGCGACTGGGGTCGGTTGCAGCAGTCGCAGCTCCCCCGTGGTGTGGTGGTAACCAGGTCAACGGCCGTGGGGCTGCTCGGGGCTCTCTGAGGGTCCGCTCTCTGCTCTTGCTACTGATCGAACTAAAATGTGGTCAGTTTTAACACAAATTTCCTCCTCTGGTTATCCTGTTCTCAATGAAGTCTTTCTTTGTCACCAGCATTTTACACGGTAGCATAGCTGGCCTGGGAGGCAGGTCCACAGTGGCTGTTCCAGTCTTCAGCCATCTTCACCTAGCCATTCTCGCCCCAGGCCATACTCCAGCTGCCCCTGAAAATCCCATGTTTTTTGTTAGCTTATACTGCTCCTTTAAAGTGATAGCAACCCACCAGAACACCACAATTTGGGTCTTCGCTGCTGCAGTGCAGATCATAATAAACGCCTTGTTCATAGAACCTGGAGCTGCCATAGCCTTCCTGTATAGCAACAGAGATGGGCCTCAGAGTCTTCATGAGGGACCACTGTTGCTGACGAATGTCAATGAAGCCACTGTCATTGCCAACAGAATTGTCAGGCTTGTGTTTGGAGGATCCAACCTTTGCATGATGTGGATAGGATTCCTCCAAGTCCAGGCCTGGCGGGACTTAACGCACTGGACGACATTATGCATTAGGCCACCACGGCAGCCCTCGTTGCCTTAAGACTGAGAGCCATCCACAAGGTCCCGCTCGCTCAGTGAACTAAGTTGGACAGTTTTCTGGAATATCTGTCTTTCAGGAGCACCGGATGCACTAGAAGCCCAAGAATCACAGTAGTTCTGACCCTTCACAGGAATTACATAGACTTCCTCTCTCCAGTCCACTGTTAGGGGAATTTCAGCTTCTTGTGCTTTTTTTTTTTTAGATTTTATTTATTTATTTTTAGACAGAGGGGAAAGGAAGGAGAGAGGGAGAGAAACATCAGTGTGTGGTTGCCCTACTGGGGACCGGGCCCACAACCCAGGTGTGTGCCCTGATTGGGAATCGAACCAGCAACACTTTGATTCACAGGCCACACTCAATCCACTGAGCCACACCAGCCAGGGCTGCTTTTGGTTTTGAAAAGCAGTCATCACCTGCCTGAATTCTCCCACTGGTCATGTCACCAAAGGCATTTGCTGCCTTGGGGACGCTCTGTTTCCCTAGATTGAATTGCTTTTTGTGCTGTTCAATCATTTTCATGTTCTTCTCCCACACTGCTCTCCTGCATCCTTCTTCATTCAAGCCACAAAGTTTCCTGTGTGTGATTCCACTGGTCCCATTGTGCATCTATACTGCCATGAAGTTTTGGAGCAGCTGAAGCTGTTCCTGAGCAAAAGGCACTCAGGAACAGCGAAAGATTCCTGTTTGAAAACCTGCGGTGCGTGCAGCTGCGCAGACGCAGTCCTCACCCTGAGCGGGTCCACAGGACTTCAAGCAAGACTGCAGCATGTGCATGTTTTTTAGAATGTTTTTGTACTGTGATAAAACACACATATGAAATTTACCACTTTAACTAACCATTTTAAGTGTACAGTTCTATGCCATTAAGTGCATTCGCCATTTGTGTCATCATCTCCACCATCCTGATCTCACACAGAAATCCTGCACCTGTTCAACGGTGACTTCCCCAGACTCCTGGCAACCTCTGCTCTACCTTCTGGGCACCTCGCATAGATGGAACCATAAAATATTTGTCCTTTCATGTTTGGCTTATTTCACTTAACATGATTTTTCAAGGTTTATTTATGTCATAGCATGTATTAGAATTTTATTCCTTTTTATAGCTAAATTATATACACACACACACACACACACACACAAAACATTTTGTTTATCCACTCATCTGTCGGTAGACCACTGGGTCATTCCTACCTTTTTGGCTATTGTGAATAATGCCACTATGAACATTGGTGTATAAGTATCTGTTTCAGTCCCTGTTTTGAATTTTTTTCTGTTTTCAATTTTTTAAATCCAAATGCCTCTTTGTAAAGTAAATCATGCTACCTGTTTGTTTTACAGTATGAATTTAAGCCTTCACTTGTTTAACGTCAGGTATGACTGCATTCTTGGTGGTTTCAGAACTTCACACGATTTCAGATATCATCCATTTGCTTCAGCATTTCTCCTACGTGTTCACCCTCCACCTTCAGGATGGACTGAACATACCTTGGTACATAGGTGCTGAGAGTAATAGTGGGTTTTGGAGGACTCAGCACCTTTTCCATCTTTTGCTGCTAATGGTCTTTTTTTGTAATAACCTGTTTGATGGCAGAGCCCAAAAGTCAAAATTGCTCAGGCATTAGCTGTAATTGTTTCTTCATTTCTCTCTCACTATCAGAAAGATCTGGGAACTGAGAATAAAAACTGCAAAGTACTTTATTCATCCTCTTCATGATACAGTCTGGTTTTTTTCTTGGCTTCCTCGTATTTGTCAGCTAAGTGCTCAACCATTTCTCATAGCCTTTTCCTCTCTCAAGATCTTCTAGTTTTTTCTTTTTTGGGTCACATAATAATGTGACCTTCCACTGAGTCATCTCCTTTGCCAAGTCCTATTTAAGAACGTACTGTTCTCTGGACACCTGGATGGCTCCGCTGTTGAGAGGAAGACATTCTTCGGGAGCCATATCTTTTTCAGATGATTTTTAAAAAATGCTAGATTTTCAACAGTATGTTGCAAAGTACTTCTAATGTGTTTTTCAAAGGAATTGTGGTTTTAGCCAGAATTTAGAGGGACTACTCTACTAATTCAACATTTTCTTGGGTATGAAGCAGGGGAGGAAATGCTGTATGTACTGTGCTTAGTAAAGGCCTTATGAGGCACTTGCAGGTACTGGTGGTGCAGATCATCTCCCAGGTACTGGTGGTGCAGATCATCTCAGGCCCAGAACCTTTGAATTGGAACTGGCTGCCTGCATGGCGGTGCTTCGTACAAAGGACATGTTCCACAGAGCATTTCTGTTCAGTAGCAAGTTCCCAGACTATCCTTATCTTCTTTATCTGATCCAAGACATTTTGGAAGTTTATAAATCCAAGTTAGCCCAACACTATGTACACCAGCTTCCTGAGTCTTGAGAGACACTTCGGATTTCTGTGAAGATTGATTGGACGAGAAAAGTCAGAATCAAAGAGGGATCATTCTCTACAAATGCGTTTCAGGGCAAGCTCCAACTCAGCACACTCCAACACATGCAGAGAAGGAATGCAGTCAGCCCTGAAATCCCAGGACTTTTCTGATGATTGGTTATCTTCTTCTTCCCCTTGCAGCACAACACAGCAATACAGCATTCCTTATTCAGCAGCAATCAGGAAGAAGTTGGACACATAGGGTAAGCAGAGTACACCACAAGCATTATAGCCATAGTTATCTTCAGCTGCAGGATGCGTGGGCAATGGACCTAACAGTTCCCTGATGTTCCCAGGGCTGTATAACACACTAATGTATGTAAGAAAAGTCTCTCCATTCTCACATAGGATATGCAGTGGGTATGCCACAACTTAATTTTTGCCTTTTTATCCAAATATATTTTTTGGGACTGCTGCCAATGGTCCAAAGTCAAATACAATTGCTGTCTCTCCTAGAGATGTAGTTTATACCTTCCTTTTATTTGAATATTAGATGTTCCTCTTCTGCTTCTGGCAATATGATGACCTTAGTGGGTGTCTGGGGCTCACATACAGAGTAAATTCTTATTATGCTGTCTGATGTTCATAGCACTCTGTGGGGACCCAACATTTCATTTGGATACCAGGCAGCATGCTAGAGTCAGAGAGGTAGAACTGGTGGAAAATCTCAGCAATTGGAATGGTACTATAGTTCATTGTTGATTTTCCACCTTCAAATTCAGAATTCTTTCTTTTTTTTTGAAAGAAAGAGAAACATTGATTTATTGTTCCACTTATTCGTGCATTCATTTGTAGATTTTTCAAAGTATATTTTATTGATTATGCTATTAGAGTTGTCCCAATATTTATTTCTTTGCTTCTCTTTGCCCAGTACTCCCTTCCCTCCAGCAACCCCCCTCTTAGTTCATGTTCATGAGTCATGCACATAAGTTCTTTGGCTTTTCTATTTGCTATACTATTCTCTTTTTTATTGTTGTTCAATTACAGTTGTTCCCATTTTCCCCCATTACTCTCCCCGCCCTGCCAACCAGCACTTTCCACATTCAATCCTCCCCCTACCCCACTGTCTATGTCCATGGGTCCTTTATACATGTTTCTTCATTTCCTATACTATTCTTAACATCTCCCAGTCCATTTTGTACCTACAAATTATGCTTTATAATCCTTGGACATTTTGCCCCATTCTCCTTCCCTCTCCCTGTTGATAACCCTCTGAATGATCTCCATATCTATGATTTTGTTCCTGTTCTATAGTTGTTTGCTTAGTTTACTTTTATTTTTTAGATTCAGTTGTTGAGAGTTGCGAGTTGGTTGTTATTTTACTGTTCAGAGTTTTGATCTTTTTCTTAAATAAGTCCCTTTAACAATTCATATAATAAGAGCTTGGTGATGATGAACCCCTTTAGCTTTACCTTGTCTAGGAAGCACTTTATCTGTCCTTCCATTCTAAATGATAGCTTTGCTGGATAGAGTAATCTTAGTTGTAGGTCCTTGCCTTTCATGACTGAATACTTCTTGCTAGCCCCTTCTTGCCTGCAAAGTTTCTATTGAGAAATCAGCTGATAGTCTTATGGGAACTCTTTTGTAGGTAACTGTCTGCTTTTCTTTTGCTGCTTTTAAGATTCTCTCCTTATCTTTAACCTTTGGCATTTTAATTATGATGTGTCTTGGTGTGGTCCTCTTTGAGTCCAACTTGTTTGATATTCTCTGTGCTTCATTCACTTGTATGTCCATTTCCTTGTTCTCCCAATCACTATCAGCTGCCCTTTCATATTTTCCTGAGTTTCACTGATGATCTGAAATCTCTTCCTTTTCAAAGGTTATTTTAGTTTTGGGAAAAGCCAGAAGTTGCAGGACATCAAATCTGGGCTGTAAGGAGGATGAGTGACCTAGGTGATTTGATGTTTGACCAAAAAACTCTGCATGAGGCATGATGCATGCGTGGGTGCATGGTCATGATGAAGCTGCCAATCACCAGTTGTTCACAGCTGTGAACTTCTGTATAAGCCACATAGTTTCCATGAAGGAATGTTCAAGCTTAACAGAAAATTTGATGCAGATTTGCTGCTCTACTCACTCAGTCATTTTGAATGTAGTGGCTACACAGTACACACGCTCGCTCAATGGCATCTATCGCCCCTTGACTAGTACAATGAAGTCATCATTGTTCATGCATGTGTATTCCACTCCACTCTCATTGGCTGACAGGTTGTATCGATTTTGCACAAACCAGTCTCATTATATTAACAATGACTGGACATTTTCCAGACAGACCTGGGTAAGTCCTTTTATTCATATCAGTGCTACATGATGTTGTACTGGACTGAAGATTGAATAGATTTCAAACAGGCAGAATTATGCAAAACAATCTCTGATTCTAAGAGAGGGAGGTCTCCTTATCAGTGCCACTGACACCCAGAAGGCAAACCACTAAGAAAGAGATGTCTTCTCCATCCCACAGAAAGCATTCTCCACTGAGGCTAAGACCAGGTTTCTTGTCAGCAACTGTGGTAGCAGTGGTGATGACCAACGCAATGGTAAGAAGCTGGTTTCTCATCCTCTGGTGAGCTCTGGATTTTCAGTCCCTCCCAGAGCTATAAGAACAGGACATGTTTTCAATTCCTTTAGGAGAAATTTCTGGGTCATATGATAATCCTATGTTTAACTTTGTGAGGAAGCACTAACCTGGTTTCCACAACAGCTGTGCCATTCTACATTTTCATCAGCAATGTACGAGAGTTCTAATTTCTCCACATCTTTGCCAATTCTTGTTATTCTCTGGTAGTTTTGTTTGTTTTCTCTTTTCTTTTTCTTTCCAGTAGCCATCCAAAGGTTTATGAAGCAATATTTCATTGTAGTTTTGATTTCCTTAATGACTAGTAATGTAGATCATCTTTTCATGTACTTATTGGCTATATGTATACCTTCTTTGAAGAAATATTTAAGGTTTTTGCCCACTAAAAAACCCCAGCAATTTATTATATCTCCCAATTCTGAAGGTAGAGTGGGGATAATTCTGTAGCTGGGGTCACTCATGCAGCTGCATTTATTTGGTACCTGAGCTGGGCTGGAAGAGCCAAGAAGACCTCACTCATGTTCTTCACACATTTTTAAATTATGTTGTTTTGGTTTTTCTAGTTCTGAGTTAGATCAATTTTTAATATATTCTGGATATTAATCCTTTATCAAATATGCGATTTACCAATATCTTTTCCCATCCTTTGAATTGTATTTTCACTCTCTTAATACTGATTTTTGATGCACTAAATTTTTTTATTTTGTTTAAGCCCAATTTTCCTTTTTTTTTGTCTGTGCTTTTGATGTCGTATCCAAAATAATACCAAATCCAATGTCATAAAAAATTTCTCCTTTTTTTTACTTCTAATTTTATAATTTAGCACTTAAGCTTAGGTCTTTGTTCTGTTTTGAGTTGATCTTTGTATATGGTATAAGTTCCAATTTAATCTTTTTGACTATGGATATCCAGTTTTTCCAGCACTATTTATTGAAAGCATTGTCTTTTCCCCACTGGATGGTCTTGGCACCTTTCTCAAAAATCATTTGACCGTATATGCAAGAGTTTCTGGCAGAAAGAGTTTTCTCTATTCTATTCCTTTGGTCTATATGTCTGTCTATATGCCAGTATCGTGCTGCTTTGATTACTACAGCTTTGTAGTAAGTTTTAAAATCAGGGAGCATGAGACCTTCAACTTTGTTCTTTTGCAAGATTGTTTTTGACTATTCAGGGTCCTTTGAGATTCCACTTGAATTTTAGAATGGGTTTTTCTATTCTGTGCAGATAGTGCTGTTGGAATTTTGATTGGGAGTGCATTCAATATGTAGAGCAATTTGAGTAGTTTGCAACACATGAACACAGTATGTCTTTCCATTTATTTACATTTTCTATAATTTCTGTCAGCAGTCTTTTATCATTTTCAGTGTACAAGTCTTTAGCCTCCTTGGATAAAAATTTATTCTTGCCCTGATCGGCGTGGCTCAGTTGGTTGGGCATTGCCCTGCAAACTGAAAGGCTGCCAGTTTGATTTCCAGTCAGAGCCAGTGCCCGGGTTGCAAGTTTGGTCCCTAACTGGGGCATGTACGTGAGGCAACCAATCCATGTTTCTCTCTCACATCGATGTTTCTCTGCTTCTCTTTCTCCCTCCTTTCTCCTCTCTCAAAAAAATTATTCTCAAGCATATATTCTTTTTAATACTATGGTAAATGAAATTATTTTATTAATTTCCCTTTTAGATTTTGTATTGCTAGTGTATAGAAATATAATTGACATTTCTGTGTCAGTTTGTATCCTGCAACTACTAAATTTATCAGCTCTAGCTGTGGTGTGTGTGCACACAAGTGTGTGAGTCCTTAGAATTTTCTACATAGAAGATTATGCCATCTGTGAGCAGAAATAATGTTACTCTTTCCTTTCCAATTTGGATGCCTTTTATTTCTTTCTCATGCTTAATCATGTTGGCTAGAACTTCCAATATTATGTTGAAAAAAGTGGGTATCCTTGTTTTGTTCCTGATCTTAGGAGAAAAGCTTTCAGTCTTTCATCATTGAGGATGATGTTAGCTATGGGTTCTTCTTTTATGTGCCTGGGGCATGACTATCCACCATGACCTGCCCAGTTAGGAATCTATGATCAGATCACCCTGTGAGATTACTTCCCTAGAATTACTTTACTGCCCACAGGAGGAACCAGGGTGCACTTGTGAGCAGCTTCATCTGACTGTAGTAGCTCCCATTCAATTAGCTTCTTCCCACAGTTATAGCAGATCTGTAGCCACTAGAGATCTACACAAGCCCTTAGTCTGAAGGAGAGTGAAAGGAAGAGGTATTATGTGCAAAATGCCACTCAGGGGAATCAGATGGCCAGGGGCCAGGTCCCTCTCTGAGCTCTGGGCCAAGTGAATGGTGCTGTGACCAGAAAGAGGAAGCTTCTTGGTACAAATTAATGTGAGGTTACTCTCACTAAAATACTTTCTTAGTCTGCTTATGCACAAAGATCACAGACAATGAAAAAGTGTCATCAGACTTGTAATTAGTCAGAAAAGCAATTTCCTACAGGTTCCTTTGCCTCTTAAACTTAGTCTTTCTTCTCCTCAGTCCTAGCTTTCCTCAGGCATTAGTCTGTGTTTCCAGTAAAAAAAAAACAAAAAACAAAAAACTTGTTTGGCTACTTGTGCAGAAAGAGGAATTGATTTAATATTTGAATGGACTGGTTCTCCTTGGGAGCAGTAGTCAAGTCGCCAAGTGAATATCTAAGAGAAGGAACAAGAGAAGAAAGAAAATGGCGCCAGGCCGGGAGGTGGAGTTCCTCAATCACCCTGCAACACCCTGGACGTGCACACAGCTCATACCCTCTCACCTGATGAGTCACACCTCCCACGCCCAGCAAAGTGTCGAAACTTTGAGTGAAGACCTGGATACAATAGTGAGAACAAGTCGAGCCGGTAGAACGTTCCCCTGCTGTCAATCTGATAAAATGCTGGACTGTGCTTCCAAATGGAAGGAAGGCAGAGGAGGGTTTTCAGCAATACAAGGTTTTGTAGAATCTCACAGCAACTAGGTGTCTGCAGTGAGGCTTGAGGACTTTTAGTCCCACAGGTATTTCCATCTTTAAACACAAAAGTGCATGAAAGCTCTGAACAGAGGTTTTGTTTGTTTTGTGTTAAAGGGAGGGGTATTTCTATAGAGCCTTCAACCCTGAATAGACAAAAAAAGAAAATTTGGAAGACCTGAGTTTCCTTTTCCAAATACGAAGTGTAGGTAAATCAACATTTACACTGTTCCTATTTCTACCTTTCCCCCACTTTTCACCTCATTCCTGTGAAACTGAGAAGAGGCTGTGGTAACAGGAGCCCAGTCATTTAGAACTGGATCAGAGACCAAAGGCCTTAAAGAGGTTATAACATTAACAAGAAAGGCTGTGGTTAAAAATCCAAAACTTAAGACCCAATGTTCAAATATCCCCAGCTACTGTTAGATCAGAAACATTATTTCTCAAGGTAGAGAAGAGGGACTGAAAAACTCCGTGGTCTTGCAAAGTGTGCACTTACCTCCCAGAATGCTGTAGCCTAAGCTCTGATCTTGATGAACGCAGAGATTCCTCTGCCTCTTTATAAATAGAAAATGTCCCAAATAAACTTGCACTAGGTCATCTCATCGTGATCATGATGGTTATTGTCGATAAACACTTATGGGGCATCCACTTGGCCAGCACTGACCTGACCAGACCTATCTCCACTTCCCTGAACCATCACTTGGACAGCAAATATATCCAGAAGCATTGCTCCATCACTGTTTTGGAATTATAACCTTTGAAATTTGTGTATAGGTATGTGACACAAGCTTTCATTGTAAGAAGGCACAAAAATAGAGGCTTATAATGAGCTCTCTGGGGAGGCAAAGGTATGGTAGAGCAGAGCTCAGCAGGAGAAAAGTCAAGGCAGGTGTTGAAGAAACATTGTGCGGAAGTTGGGGAAGATGGGTACAGAGGTTATTTGAAGTGTAGGCAATGCCACTGAAGTAGGGGGCAAAAAGGGAGTGCTATCGCTGCAGACCTTTCTGGTTAAAATTCCCATCCACATTAGCATGTGGCTCTGAAAGAGTACTTGCAGGTTAGCTAACACCATGCGATCTCGGAAACCTGCAGTAGGCTGGGATGTAAGCCACATGGCCCAGGACAGATAGATCACAGCTCCATGAGGATGGCATTACGTCTGATTCTGACAGTGTCTGTGTCTCCAGCCCCGTGTCAGCGCCTGCCCCGTGATGGGCTCTCGTTTTGTGTTTCTTGAATCACATCCTCCCAGACCTCCCCATTTATTACTTTCTTAACCTTTTGACATCTAAATCTAAGACTAGATGTCAACTTTAAATCCTCATTTCTCTAAATTTTAGCACCCTGCCACTGTACATAGAACTGGCCTTGATACAGAAGGAGTAGTAAGATACGTGTTGACCACTGCCGTGCCCTGGTCTGAGCCTGGCTGACCCCAGATAAGGTTCTGGCTGTCTTATTTTCAAAATGTTCCCTCCTTTCCCCTGGGGACACTCAGAGAGGTAACACACGGCACCAGGGCTCAGGCCCGGGGCCTGCTGCTGTCCATCCTTGGCAACCTTTTTTCTCACTTTGTACTGACTCTTCTTGCTACTCTCCTTCATATATTTGGAGACTATCTCTTACCAGTTTACTATAACCCAGATAGTCTAAAAACTCTTTGCTTGGATTATTAAAAGTGAAGTTACCATGGATTTGAGTGTTAGTTAAAGTTTAAAATTTTTGCACCCTATTATTCGTGACAGTGGTCTAGGTGATGCAGAGAAAGGCGCCCTGCAGTTGCTAACAGCAACATAAAGAAAACACTATGTTCTCCAGGAGTGTTTCTTCTTCCCCCCAAATTCATGAAGTTGTATTTGCACCAGGGATAGGGCGGGGTTTTCAGTGCACGAATTTGTTGGGAAGAATGATGTTCGGCAAAACTGTCTTTAGAGCAAATTAACAATTCCATTCAGTTCTCCTTACACCTCATTTTTTCATAGTGAGACAAAGCGTGGGCAATTTATAATAGCTGTGGAGTTTTGGTAATTACACAATGCTTCGCACTATATCGAATAACAATGTGGTTTCCAAATTAGTCTGAGTACAGTATTTTATTCCCTGCAGAACCCAAGAACATCAGGAAGCATCAGTACAAACCCCAACTTTCAAGCAGGTGATCATTTGGCTCAGTTCTTTAAAAGCTCTTTGTAAAATGAATCTACAAACTAGGAAGTATACGATACTCCAAAAATAAAATTCAAGAGCAGCCCAAACCTATTCTGGGATTTTAACATTCAGACCAACAAGTTAACGTGATATGGATCTTTTCTAAGCCAGCCCGGGAGCGGACTGGCAGGAGGGGTGTGGGACCCTTTGACAGGTGACAGCGCTGCTCGGCAAGAGGAGCCTCCAGAAGTCACCTGCTGTGACTACTCCCTGGTGCTATACAGTTTCTTCATTTTGTCTTCAAGACTCCCACCCTGAGCAGAGCTCTCAAGGGGTTTTATGTAACACCCCCCTGAAGAAATTGTTGTATTCATCATTGATCTCACCTCCAAAAAGCCACGTTTCTGGTCATTCAATGGCAGGAGAGAAAATATTCCTCCCCTGCTGTCATTCCCAGAAGTAGTGCTGGAGAAAATCAATCAGCCAGGCATGGTGTTACCACACTGAGATGGACACACCCACAGGTGAAGAGGGTTGCACAGCAGGGTGTAGGAGGTGAACCTCAGGTTTGCGGGAAAGCATAAACCCGCAGAACTGCTGAGCCTTCAGAAACTACCACATTGTAACTAAAGAGCTGGCAACGATGTCGATGAACATAGTACCTTCTCTGCACTACACTGATCTGTTCACTCACAAAACTGAAACTTGTAGGTTTTCTTCCCAAAGACTAACATTGGTTTGAAGAAAGCATTTTATTTTCATAATGTTATTATTAATATGTTCATTCACTACCTTTATATGAGGTAGACTTTCAGCTAAGTATTTTTATAATATTAAAATGCAATATATAAGAGGGGAATTGCATTGGAAAAAAAAGCAAAACTACAAGTTGTGGTAACAGTAGCTGGTGGTGATGGTACATTTCAGCCCATTAGAAAAGTTTCTTTTGATTCCTTTCAGCTAAACTTTATCAAATACCCCCACATGCTGACCAAACACTATGCTAGATGCTTTGGGAGTAAAGAAGGCAGTGTAATAAATGGTCTGTGCCCTCAAGTCATTTTTAGTTGCATTGGAAAGAGCAGTGATATGTAGATATAGATACAAAAATCAAGTACTCTAGGACATGAGTAGTGTAATGGTCAGGAGCACAGACTTGGAGCCCGATGGCTTTAGTTTGAACCCTAAGGCTACCACTCAAGGACAAGATTAGAGAAAGGCACTCACTTTCGGCACAAAATTTAATGCAATATTTTTAAAAATCAAATGAATGGAGGAACTCTGATGCACAGAATAGCAAAAGTTCAAAGAAAGACAGGTTCCAATAATGCTGTGTTAGGTCATAGCGGAGCCCAAGGCCAAAGAAAAAATGTGCATCCCTTTGTACATGGTTCAGTGTATGTTTTAATGGTTGATTTTTTCCAGGACATTAATGTGGTTGATAAAACATTGAAAATTATAAAGTAAGTGTTTAAAACATTACATTTAAATACTTAATTTTATCCCAAATAAAACTTGTTATAATTTTATTTTCTTGGCTTTCATGGAAGCAAACTCATCACTTACTAGCTTTGTAATCCTGGGGGAGTTGCTTGATCTCACTCTGTCATTGTTTCCTCTTCTGTAAAAAATGGTAGGGGAAACAGTGCTAAAATCTCACAGGGTCATTGTGAGGATTAAATGAGTTACTGTGTGTTAAGCACTCACGATAGCACCCAACACGAAGCAAATTCTCTTCAAAGTAAGCCATTGTTATGGCTGTATCTGACAATGAAAGTATTAGGAGATCAGAAATAAGAAGTCAGTTTTAGCAAGATGATTGAGATGATTTGTCACTACCTGAAACATTGTCACCTAGCTCTAGGCTTGCCACTCTGCACTCTGGTCCATGATAGATCAAGTCCCATAAAAGGCACTTGATACATTATAAGGAAGGTGGGACTTGAACTGATTGGTCTTGAATAGATAAATATTAAGAATAGAACTGGAGATGATGGAAGAGGGTAGGATGACTTTAAGTGTACTAAGTTTGAATTACTAGCAACATACCCAATTGGAAATATCCATCAGTCATATGGAAATGTGATTTAGCACATGGAAGAGAGAGAGAACCACCAAAGTGTAAACCTGGGCATAATTCCTGTAGTTTTGACAGGAGAATCGCGTATGCAGATGCCATCTCCAGGGGAGAGGATATGTACAGAGAACAGCAAAGGATTAAGTTGTGGAGATGATGACTGGATGAGTCTGAAGGAGAGCTAAGAAAGCCATCTGGGAATTCAGGACGATTCTCCTGAAGTAGGTGCCTCCAAATCACACAACATCTCCTTAACTCCTGAAACAACTCTCTGAAAAACGTGAAAATGATCTTGAGTAAGAAAGACTGATCACTAAGGGGCTCATTCTAAAATGTTTTGTTTCTTCTGAAACTTCATGAAAATTCACAAGAAACATTCAGCAGTTAGAACATAATTTAACATCATATATTTACTGCTAATTAAAATCTGTATAAGAGATGTTTCTAATAAGATGAGTAAAGGACAAAGTCACCAACTGCTTTGAAGAGCTAAAGAATTTAACCCCTTCCCTTCATGCTTTCCTCTTAACACGGAACACTTTATATGGCTCCTAATTTAGAAATTGAGTATTCTTCAAAAATTCATTCTTAAGCCATTAATTGAAAACACCAGCAATGTGGATTGGGAACCAAGCCTAATCCACCTTGCAAATACATGTTTTTTCCACAGTGTCCCTGAACCACATTATCAGTAGTTCTCTTACTCCTCACTTATAATGTGGTTTCTATAACAATCCTCATACTAGATGGTTCACCCATTTACTGACTTCCTCCTCAAGTTCCATAAGTGAAGAAGCTGTGCTTTAAGTACCTTTGTGTGCTTTAAGTACCTTTTTATCCTTAGTACTTAGCACTCTGCCTGACTGACATATGGTAGACACTCGATAAATATATATTAAGTGAATACATAACTAAGAGAACAGACTTGTGAGCTCTCCATCAGTCTTGTCAGTGGGGTATGTGACGGGGTGTGGTTTGGAGAGAGAAGACACTTGAGGTCGTTAGGGAAAGGATGATGGCAGGTGGGGTAACCCCAAGCATGGGGCATGTGGATAGATCATCAAGAAACACAGGAACACTGGACTTCCGCCAAGATGGAGGCATAGGTGGATGTGCTGTGCCTTCTCACACAACCAAGTTTAGAGACAACTGAATATTAGCAATAGAAAACACAGCCAGAACACAGAAAATTGAACTTTTCGGAAGTCTGTTAACAACAAATTCTTCAGCCTGACCTGTAAGGGGTGAAACCAGCGGCTGGTGGAGCAGGGTTGCACAGGAAAACTCGGTCAGACAGACTCAGGCACGTGGAATCCAGGCGCAGGGTTGGACCTAGTGAGCGACCAAGTGAGTGACCGCGGGGGAGACAGCAGGGGAGCAGGGCTGCGTGTTGACTATGGTCGCGCATTTGTGCGCAGATAGACAAGCAAGGGAGTGGACGATTGGACCGGAACCCAGCGGGTCCCCACAGCAAGCGGCGGGGAGAGCGCCGCCATTTCCCTGCTCTGACCCCACCTCCACATACAGCATCATAACCCAGCGACTCTGAGTGGCCCGGCCCAGGTGAACCACCTAAGGCGCTGCTCCTCACCCAGCTGTGAGAAACAGCAGAGGGGGCCACCATTTCCCCACTCTGACCACGCCCCCACATACAACATCACAACCCAGCAACCTGGGAGTCCAAGGCGCCGCTTCTCACACTTAAAAGGCGTGACAGACCAGAAATGGCCCAAGAAGATCTCAGAGCCCCAGAGCCTATAAATCTAAGCGACGAAGAAATAGCAAAACTCTCAGATGCACAGTTTAAAACACTGGTAATCAGGATCCTCACAGAAATGGTTGATTATAGCCACAAATTAGACAAATATATGAAGGCGAAACTAATTGAAATGAATGGAATTGCACAGGACACCAATAGCAATGAAAAGTAAACTGGGACTCAAATCAATGGAGTGGATCAGAAGAAAGCAAATAATGGCCAAACAGAAAAGAGTCAAGAAGCAAGAATTCAAAGAAATGAGGAGAGTCTTAGGAACCTCCAGGACATCTTTAAACGCTCCAACATCCGAATTATAGGGGTACCAGAAGGGGAAAAGGCACAGCCACCAGTGGAGAAAACTTATCTGAACAAATAATAAAGGAGAATTTCCCCAATCTGGCAAAGGAAATAGACTTCCAGAAAATCCAGGAAGCTCAGAGAGTACCAAAGAAGTTGGACCCAAGAAGGAACACACCAAGGCACATCATCATTACATTAGGCAAGATTAAAATGAAGGAGAGAATCCTAGAAGCAGCAAGAGCTAAGGGGACAGTCACCTACAAAGGAGTTCCCATCAGACTGTCAGCAGATTTCTCAAAAGAGACCTTACAGGCAAGAAGGGGCTGGAAAGAGGTATTCCAAGTCATGAAATCCAAAGACCTACAACCAAGATTGCTCTATCCAGCAAAACTTTCATTTAGAATGGAAGGACAGATAAGGTGCTTCTCAGATAAGATCAAATTCAAGGAGTTCATCATCACCAAGCCCTTATTATATGAAATGTTAAAGGGACTTATCTAAGAAAAAGAAGTTAAAGAGACATAAACAGTGAAAGGACAACAAACTCACAGTTATTAACAACCACACCTAAAATGAAAGCAAACTAAAAGGACAGCTAGATCAGGAGTGGAAACATAGAAATGAAGATCTCAAGGAGGGTTAGCAACAGGGGAGTGGGAGGAGGAGAAGGGGGGGAGAAGGTACAGAAAATAAATAGCATAGACAGTAGATAGAAAATAGATGGGGGGGCAAGAATAGCACGGGAAATATAGAATCTAAAGGACTTGAGACACATGATCATAAACTAAAGGGGGGGTAATGGTGGGGATGGGGGGGTAGGGTGGAGGAGAATGAAGGGGGGAATAGAACAACTGTAACAGCATAATCAATAAAAAAATTAAAAAAAACCCAAAAAACCCCACAGGAACAGAAATGTATAAAAGACATTTACAAGCTATTTGTAAGCTCATGGAGTATAAGTTGGCATGAAATACACCACTTGTTACCTGTCTAAATGTACCCCTTCTTTCCTTGGGAAAAGAGAGATATGGTTCCCGTGGCCATGTGCTGTGGAAAGGGCACCCTGGGTCAAGCCCCAAGAAAGTGGTCTTGATTCAATTACAGCCAATGAAAGAAGAGAAGGAATCTTCTGGGGTTGGGGAGAGTTCTGAGAGAAATTCTCTTGCTATTAAGGAAAGATAAGCAAGAAGAAACCATTCTTTCCCTCTCACTCTGGAAGTCTTTTTTTTTTTAAAGATTTTTAATATTTTTTTTAGAGAGAGGGCAAGAGAGGGAGAGAAACATAAATCAGTGTGTGTCATCTAGGGACTGAACCCACAACCCAGGCAGTGCCCTGACCAGGAATTGAACTGGTGACCTTTTGCTTTGCAGGTTGACACCCAACCAACTGAGCCACACCAGTGAGGGATCACTTTAGAAATCTTGATGGTTACAAGTGCTTTAGCTGTCTTGGGACTATTAGGGGAAGAGCCAACACAAGAGGGTGGTAGAGGGGAATGAAGGACCAGATCTGGGTCTTCTATGATGTCACTGACCCCTGGATTGACCAGTCCTAGACCTAAGCTACCTCTGGCCTTGTTAAATGGAACACATGCTATGGTTTAAGCCCATTTGAATCAGATTCTGTGACTTGAACTTAGTAGTGGTTATGATTTTATGAAAATTCACTGCCCCCACCCACCACCACTTCCTATTGATTCATCAGTTTTACCAGGATCCAGGTTTCACATGTGTGAAATAAACTAGACCTATAAATTGTGGGTTCTTTGCTTCTTGGAATCAGCATATAAAATGAATTAAAAATTGTTGGCAAATGCTTATTTTAAAGGTATCAGTGAACTATTAGGTCACCTAAACCACCTTGCTACCCATGATTGAAGTGGATCCTGTTCAGAGGAACAGCTGGAACATGGGACTCGGTAATAAGCTTGATTGTGGATTATGTGGCACTTTCATTTCTTGCACGCCTGTATCTTGGTGCTTTCATTTATAACACAAATATTTGTTTCTAGCTAGAGTAGAAGTCCCATATTAATTAGAGATAGAAATGCTGACTTGTTTTCCAGAACGTAGACAAGAAACACTCCCCATTCCTGACTCGAAAAAGTCAGGGTGTGAAAGGAGGGAGTGACAGTAGTCATACCCAAACAGACTGTGCCTCTTTTATGAAGTTTAAGGAGTCACAGAAGATACCGATGACAGATACAATTAATCCTCCTGCTAGGCAGCCATGGCCTTTCACACTTCTATTTTATTTCCCCTTCACTCATTTTACATTTTATTGGCAAAACTTTAAAACCTCCTTCCCTACCCTCCTCCCTTTTGATAGGTTCCGGGCCTCCTCGTTTCCAAGGAGGTTCATGGCAGAGCAGAAAGCACAATTGGCCTGTGAGACACCTTCCTTCTTTTTTTTTCTTCAGAAGTTGGGTGTGGGGGCTTGAAAGGGAAACCTGAGGAAAGTGGGATGTTCATCGTACTAAAAGATTCTTACAGATAGGAAAGAGGGACAGAGTTCTCTGGGTTCCTGAAGCTTTAGTGACAAGAGCCACCTCTTTAATAGTTCCCTAAGGAGGTGACTGAATCTTCAAAAGTTTATCTCTGTGGGACACCAAGGGAGATAACACTCTAGGTAGTAGCCTCGCCAAAGATTCCCAAGCTTACAGTGCCACAGGGGAACAAGTAGCCTATAGGCTTAAAGGGACTGCACTGGCCAGGACAATGGGTGGCTCAGCAGTCACCAAGACAGTCCAATGGCTTGTGACCAGAGGGCCTCTCCCAGATCTTGGCACTTTGAGACCCTGGGCTTCCAAATGACCCTTGAGGTGAGGGGGCTTTGGGGCCAGTCAGGTATACTTGGGAATACATTTCCTTCTTGCTGTGTAAGAAAAGATGAAGTTGAAATTAGGTTGATTTATACACATGAAAAACTTAGTACCTCTTGCCCCCTAGGTCTGTGGCCTGGGATCCCCACCAGCAACCATTGACTATTTGGAGCCCATACTCAATTAAATTTCTCTCCATTGTTGGCTGTGTCCATTTTGGGAATGTGCCAGCTTCTCTCATGCTTGCATCCAAATGATTCCAAACAGAGACCAACCAACAGTACTGGGAATACCTCTTTAGATTCGAGGACAGAAACTTCAGGTGGCCCAGTCTGATTCTTGGTCGCTAGCAACAAAAGCCAGCCCTGGCTAGTTTTCTCTTAACGGGACTGTATTAGAAAGATACTGAATAGTTCACAGATTGGATGGGAAGGCTGAAAACCAAGAGAGAATGGGCAGTAAGGATCATAGTCAAGGTCATGCCACAGGACAATCTGCCCCTGCTGGTACCCCACTGCTGCCCACAGGGTGACACTGGCAACATAAGTGGCTTCTGAAATCTTCTTGAATATTTATTTCATTCTCTTGAAATTCAAAGGCCCAGAAAGGAGGCACTGAGCCTGGGTCTTACACCAAACATTGGATGTCTAGGGTAGGAAGAGGGCAATCACCCTTGGTCCAATAACCTCCCCAAAACCACATGCAGTGGGCAATTCCCTCCAGATGAAAGGGGAATGCTGAACAGAACACATACCAGGCAAATGCCCAGCATGTTCCCAACCACTTATGGAAAACAGAAAGCTGTTAAAGTTCTGAAAGTTCCAGCTTTAAATGAACTACCCTGGAAATGTAATCACCTTAGTTCCTGGAGTCAAGCCCTGTAAAAGCTTTATGCAGGCTCATAACTTCACCCTCAGATCCATTTGTAAGCTCTGACTCTGAGTCCCGCTGTGTACTCTGCCCTGCTCATTGGCCCTGGATTGCTTCTTCTGTTGATTTTAGATTACTGCAGCAGCTCCGGGCTCCCGGGCTGAAACACTCGCCAGGCCTCTCAGTGCAGAACAACCTCTTCACTTCACTCCTCACCTCTTACCTCCACCCTGAATGTACTCGGGTCCTGTTGACTTCCTGGTAAAGTGAAGAGGGAAGATAAACTTAAGAACCATATAGGTTGAGAAGGCTACTGTTATCGCCTTACTTACAAGCAGAACTAAATTCTCAGAAAAATAGGAATATGGCCTATTTTTTAAGCCCTTCAGAAGCAGGAAAACACTATTCTTGATATATCCAACTGTAAATAAGACGCAGGCTGTATTTGAAGATGCAGTAGAAAACAAAGAACACTCATTAAAAACAGGAAAAAAAGATCCTCATAGACTACCTTCAGATTCGTTCATGGGCACAGGAGGAATATGTCCAAGAGATCACGACAATGGTGGGGGTATGTCACTCCCACATCTATGACCGCTCCTCACTGCTTCGCTAGCTTTGAGTGATGGGCACAATGAGCAGGCAGAGCCTTGTGTGACTTCTGAGGCTGGAAAGAAGGGCTCTCTGACATCTGGCAGCACTGGATGGAAAAAGCCTCAGGATATGTGTCTGACAAAAGAATCTCCCATTTTCTGGAGGTCCATTGGTCTCCATGACATGACAACGTAGACATATGCCCTGCGAAAGGAAAAACCAGGTGAGGTCCAAGGGCACATTCAAACCTACAGCTGTGCAACAGCAAGTGCCACTGAGTCTTCGAAAGTTTTATAAGCCATAAATGACCAATGATTAGTAAATGTTTCTTAGCTAATTTTCTTTTGAGAAGAAAAGGTTGGGAAATTTTACATAAAGGCAAAAATTTTCCAGTGCTTCTGGTTCTAATTTTCCCTAATTCTTTCACTTAGTTTGCTCCATATTTAAGGGTCTTGTGTTACTAGTTTGGCCAAAGGAAGGGCAAAGTCCCCCCAGGCTGTCCACTGTCCCCAACCAGTGTGTAACCAAATGTGCCAATTAGCAGGACCTTGAGAGCCACAGTGCCACTGGCCTCAAAGTTGGCCACTGGCCAAGAATAAACAGGTTCTGGCCAGCCATACCTGAGGTTTTGAAAGCTACTTAGTACCTACCCTGAGGTGCAGTGAGAAGCCTGGACAAGAACAGGCAGGCTTCTGCTGAGTTCTGGGGATGCGTGGCGTAAGCCTGCTCTGGGCCTCCTCCGAATTAGTCTCTGCAATGGGAAACCTGTGGTAAAGGTAAGAAGTCCCAAAAGGAAACAAATGAAAAATTTAAAATTCTAAGGGCTCCACTAAGATGCCAAAATCTGGGCGGCCGGCCAAGATGGAGACATAGGTGGAGGAACCACCTTGCCTCTGTGCACAACCAAATCTAAGAACAACTATTTTTAACAGCAGTCACAACCAAGCCACACGGAAAATCGACAATATGGAGTCCAAAGGACAACTAGATACTCAGCTGGACTGGTACGAGGAGTGAAGCCAGCAGCGGAACAGGTTAGCAAGAAAAAATTCCCGGGTGGTGCGAGGTGCACGCGCAAGCAGCCGAAAGCGCTGATCGAGAGAGAGCTACGGGAGCACACAGGGAAGAGGCGTGGTGGGCTGTCTGCGGTGGGTCCGCATCTGCGTGGGGAGAAACCAGTGAGAAGGGAAGCCTGCGCGGGGCAGCAGGCTCACACAATTCCGATTGGATAAACAGGCCCGAGGCGTGTGCTGTGACTGGACGGGCTGGGCTAGCGGAGAGGACCGCCATTGCTCCCTCTCTGACCACGCCCCCACACACAGCATCACAAACCAGGGAACTGGGTCGCCCCGTCCTGGTAAACAACTAAGGCTTCGCTCCGCTTACTTAACAGCACGAATAGACCAAAAATGGCTCTAGGACAACTCAGAGCCCCAGAACCAATAGATCTAAGCGATGAAGAAATAGCCAGTCTTTCAGATGCACAGTTCAAAACACTGGTTATCAGGATCCTTACAGAACTGGTTGATTTTAGTCACAAATTAGAGAAACATATGGAAGCTAAACTAATTGAAATGAATGGTAATACAAAGGAAACCAACAGTAATGGAAAGAAAATTGGGACTCAAACCAAGGGAGGGGCCAGAAGGAAGAAAAAAGTGATCAAACAGAAAAGAATGAAGAAATAAGAATTCAGAAAAATGAGGAGAAGCTTAGGAACCTCCAGGACATCTTTAAACGTTCCAACATCTGAATTATAGGGGTACCAGAAGGGGGAAAGGCACAGCCACCAGTGGAAAACTTATTTGAACAAATAATAAAGGAGAATTTCCCCAATCTGGCAAAGGAAATAGACTTCCAAGAAATCCAGGAAGCTCAGAGAGTCCCAAAGAAGTTGGACCCAAGAAGGGACACACCAAGGCACATCATCATTACATTAGCCAAGATTCAAATGAAGGAGAAAATCCTAGAAGCAGCAAGAGCTAAGGGGACAGTCACCTACAAAGGAGTCCCCATCAGACTGTCAGCTGATTTCTCAAAAGAGACCTTACAGGCAAGAAGGGGCTGGAAAGAGGTATTCCAAGTCATGAAAACCAAAGATCTACAACCAAGATTGCTCTACCCAGCAAAGTTTTCATTTAGAATGGAAGGACAGATAAAGTGCTTCTCAGATAAGACCAAATTCAAGGAGTTCATCATCACCAAGCCCTTATTATATGAAATGTTAAAGGGACTTACCTAAGAAAAAGAAGATAAAAAAGATGAACAGTGAAAGGACAGCAAACTCACAGTTATTAACAACCACACCTAAAACAAAAGCAAACTAAGAGGACAGCTAGATCAGGAGCAGAACCATAGAAATGAAGATCTCATGGAGGGTTAGCAACAGGGGAGTGGGAGGAGGGGAAGGGGGGAGAAGGTACAGAAAATAAGTAGCATAGACAGTAGATAGAAAATAGATGGGGGAGGGTAAGAATAGCAGGGGAAATACAGAATCTAAAGAATTTGAGACACGTGTTCATGAACTAAAGGGGGAAATGGTGGGGAAGGGGTATGCAGGGTGGAGGGGAATGGAGGGGGGGAATAGAGCAAATGTAATGGCATAATCAATAAAAAAAGTTAAAAAAAAAGATGCCAAAATCTTTATCTCCTCTCCTTCCTTGCTCCTTCTCTCATGGTTGATCGCTTTGTAAAAGAAGGAGTTTCTCCCTCTGGTAGCAGCAGAAACATTAAAACAAAGGAAGAAAGTGAAACTGTATTTGTCTCATTTTCACCAGATGGGAAGCTAAAGTTACAGCATTTATAACTATTACATAAACTGTAAATAAACTATATGATACTGAAACCCCTCACATTTTCCTAAATATGATTGACAGTGACTGAAGGTCATGCCATGGGGACTTTGTATGACTCACATTTATTTCTTTCCATTTCTTAGCTGTCACACTCACCCCATAATAAAAGGCTTTCTAGCCTATTATTACTTCAGGAACACCAACATTTCTCAGGGGACCTCCCTGCCCCAAGGAGTTTTTACTCTATCTCCAAAGAAGATATAACATTCTCTTAAAGACTGAGTCAATTTGTCAGATTAGTTAAGGCATAAATTACTCAGCCATTGATCTTTACATCTCTCCGAGGTGCGTAGATTTGCTATATTAGATCAAGTTCCACATTTGAAGACAAGCCTTCAGCCATCAGGAATTTCCAGTGTGAGTTTAATAAGCAGTGGTGGGGACCCTCATACTTGAATGGCCTTTAGTGTAAGTTGTTGGCTTTTGATCATGATGTCCTAGGGTTCAGAAGGAAGTGAAAAATGACTTACATTTCAAAGTGGAAGTGTAGTCTCTGAGCTCCACAGAATCCAGGTGCATCATATATCGTAGTTGATAAAGACCTTCCAAGCTCCACTGGTGTTCCTTTCGTGCTCAGCCTCCCACTTCATTGAGACGGGAGAGGGCATCAGGACAGTTAATGCCCACAATTACTCTCCTTTCTACTTCCTAACTTAGACTTTCGGTCACGCCCTTTCTTCTAGCTGAAGGATGTGGACCCCCTCCAAGACTTACCATGGAGCCCCTGGGACTACCCTCACCATCCTGGAACCTCAAGTCGTCCATAGGCCCCATTCTCTTCTTTCTTTAATTTCTTTCTTGCCATCAATCCCCCCTTTTCCTCTTCTGTTTAAGAAATGTGGTCAACACCCTTCACCCTGAAAAACTTCTCAGTTCTACTTCTCACCTTCTCACTTGCCAATCTTTTTGAATATAGTGTCTTCTCTCTTACCAGTCGCTCATACCTCACCCAACTGTCCCTAATACTAGCCTTTCTCAACTTATGTTTTCTCCCTTGGATATTTACATCTGTTCTCATGGTTTCACATATAACTCTTAAACTGATAATTCCAAAGAGCTATCTTTATCCCTAAATTCTCTTCTGAGTTCCAAACCATTTCTAAGTGCATGTTGGCCATATCCACCTGGGTATACTAGAGGCGCCTACGTAAAAAAGTCTAAATCAAAATTCATTCTCTGGTTCATCTCTTCTTCTCAAACCCACACATCCAGAAAATGCCTGTGTTTCATCAACCCAAGAAGTATTTTCAAATATCAGAAATTCTATAAACAAGAAAAGATTACATTTACATTAAATAACCCCAAAGGTACAGAGGAATATGGGGGAAATCTGTGCCATCCATAAAAACAAACAAAACCAAAGAATGACCTAAAATATTATTGAATAGAGAAACCCCGAAGTTGTATAAAAATCGTATTAAAATAGTGAATTAAAGTGGTGTCTGAGAGTCAACTAGTGAAGATCAGACATGTCTGACAATTAAGAAGTCATTAACTGATGGTGCTTGCTTGAACTTAATGTGCTTAGTCCTACCATTTCCAATTGAAAAGATCAAAGGACATCATTATCTGGAATATGATATCACTGTTGGCAAAGTGGATCTGCCTGTGGGATCTGCCCAGCACAGCAGGAAAGTTTGCCTACGGAAGAGCAAAATGATTTGCAGCTTTCAGTGCTCACTTACGGTAAGACAGCCACCACAGTAAGCAAGCAAACCCTGCAAGTACCAAAGGAAAAAGCCAGGAGAAGAGGGATGTCAAAAATCTTCACTTAGTCATGTGCTAAACAAAATGACACACTTCATAAATTAAAGTCACATATTACAAGTGACTCCAAGATATAAAAGAACTGGATTTAAACAATATTTGTCAATTCCCAGCTCTAATGTGTGACCTTTGGCAAATAACTTCTCTGAGTCAATTTCCAGATCTAAAAAAAATGGTCTCAGAGTTAAAAATCATTTGACAAAATCAAGCTCAGGCTCAAGAGAGATAGTTGAGTATTTGAAATTCCCAGTCCTTCCAACTGACTTGTAGAATGCTCAAATATAACTTTCCAGTTGCCAAAAAATGGAATAATGTTAGTTTACATTTCTAGGAAACGTCAGATGAGGCAACTTGGAAAACCCACCTGCTGTGCCTAAGCCTGAATCTAAAACAGTGAGTGGTCCATTTTTCTCTGCAAGTTGAGTCCTACTGAATTAATCTCGTTACAAGACGAAAGCCTGAAAGTAAATATGATGAATCACCCCGCCTACCCTGCCTGCTTGTCTGGTGCTAGCAGCCATGCCCTGCTGTCTTTCCAACACAGCTCTCGTAAGGAGCCAAGTCGCTGCAGCAAAGTGTGATCAACAGATGCTCCTTTCCATAACTGGCGCTTTTCCAGCAGCCAACCCCACATTTAATTAGCCACTTATCTGAAGCAAGAGAGGATTTCTAAAGCATTCTAGTAATCTGTGCTCATACTCTCCGCTGGTTCTTGCCCCAGTCCCACATGCCTCCTCACACAGATGTTTTTGAAGCGTGCATGTCAAGCACAGGGTGTGTGCTAATTCTTGTGGCCAATAAACAATTCTCTAAAAATACTCATGAGATTTTTCTACTAGGCACGAATAGTAATATCCCATTGAACTGAAGACCACATAGTACATGGGAAGGACGCTGGCAAGGGAGCTGTACGTGTAACTCAGTATTAGTGGGTCAGTGTTTTCCCTGAGTTAACTCACAGCTCTTTTCCTGTGACCTCCTCAGCACTGGGGTCCCACCTGCGGCCCATCCCAGGTGGTCCTGGGGGCTGCATTCATTTAATACCACTTGAGCCATACCCTCATTCCACTCTTCATTCCACTGACCTGGTATTCAGTGGGTTCTGTCATAGCTCCAAATTCCTGGGAACAAAAGAACTACCTACACTTAGTCCTCTTATTTTTTTAATTTTAAATACATTTTATTCTTAGATAACCTACATGATACATTTTTTTCTTAAAAACAATGTATCCACTCCAAATAAATCAAGGTCAAAATAAATGAAGAGCTCAAGATAACATCAGCCCCATTGTCCTAGTCTTGCTGTGGGGATGAAAGCAGCAGACGGTATGATAGATCCAAATTGCCAAATTTGTTAACATTTTTCCATTTCTATACCATCCTTAAAGAAAATTATATACAGGGTCACACTGTCCTCACAGTCATCCAGCAGAGCAACCACGCCATCTTGATTCATGCTGACACCCATAAAGAACTGGTAGTTTTTGAAATTAGCAAGGATGTGCTTGATTTGTCCTTCGGCCCCTGTCATAAAAGGCTTTACTCTTTCTGGTCTCTGTTCTTCAAGTTTCTCCTCGATTGATTTCATGTAATCTTTGATGTGCTTCTTGTAGGCTTCTTTTATGAAGCTGGTTTGCTGCAAATTATGGTTCATGACAATATCAATACCAACGATTACTGTGCTTTCTGTTCCTTGCCCTCGGGGCCTTCCATGGAGGCATTTCCACCAACAGGTGAGTCATCAATCAGTGTTACCCTCTGTCCTGCTGACCATCCTCCCCTCTACCTCCAAACACAGTGCATCTGCAACCTCCTGGATCTTGTAGCTACCAGAGAACATCTCATCATGGCTGATGAGGTCTCAGTAGATGATCATGGTGGCGGTCAGGAGGAGACAACAGCGGCATTGGCTGGCAGGAGACCGGAGCTCTAGCGAGCAGCACAGCCTGAGTGGTGCTCTGTGGGTGGGGGAAATGAGCGGAAAAAGCTACACTTAGTCTTCTCGACAGCTATCTGCTGTAAGATGAGTTTTCTAGGAACTTGTGTGAGCACACAACTCCACAATTGCCTCACAGGTTTCCGTTGGCTCAGGGGGCTGGTGTCAAGCTGAAACAGAAGCTACGTCTGCCCAAGGGGTGCTGGCAGATGGTGTGGGAGGTTAGGCAGAGCAGCACCTGCTGTGGCTGTTTCTCTCGCCTGCTCAGCACATTTTGCCCTGCCTGCTGGAAGCAAACAAAACTCCTGGTGGTGGAGAACCCGCCCACGTGGTTCCATCAGATGACCCTCCCCTGGCACTCCCATTTCTTCCAAGGCCACAGTGATTAAAGAAAGTTGGACCTATGATCCAGGTAGGTCGAAGGCCTCTTTGAAATTTGATTTCTCAAAAAATACTTTCTAGCTGGTCACTGAGCTGAAAAAATGTGTCTTGCTCACCACTTAGAGAGAATCTGACTACCAGGTGGAGGCAGGAACCATTCTACGCCACACCATTTGAGCCTTGGATCCAGCCCTACCTGGAGCTGAGGTTAGCCTGGATTTCATTCCCATGAATAATCAAGTTCCACTTCTACTAGGATGCAGTTCTTTCTCCCAAATCTTCCCTACTAATGAACACCTAACCTCATCTTCTCCCTAGCTTCTGCGTGACTTATTTAGATGGTTATCTTCTTTCCTTTTTTGGTTTTTGCCTTAAATTTTCCACATCCTCCCCTGCAGCCCTTTAAACTAAGGTCAAAATCTAACTCTTATTGGGACACTTTCTATCACTTTCTATAGTAACCCACACTTTCCAAAGGCTTACAGTCTTCAATGCACACATATATGGAGACGTTTCATCCAATAATTATATCCTAAGTACTAGTCCATGAGACCCATTCTTGAAACACTATTCTTTAACCAAGAGGTTTTAATTTCTGAAGATTCTCATTGTCCTATTAAAAATGGGCTCCCATAATGAAATATAGTGAGAATCCAAGATGTGTGTGTGTGTGTTTAAATAAAGGCTAATATTTTAAAACTTGTGTATCAGGCAAGAAAACCCCTACACACATTTTTTCATTAACTTTTATGACAATCTTATTTACTTGGTACTTTTATCTCCCATTTTTTAAAAAAGGGGTAAATAAACTACTCAAAGTCACACACCTGATAAGCTGAAGGTGCCAGACTAACTGAATCCAAAGGCCCTCTTACAGCCCCTGTGCCCACCACACATTCGTCACATGCATTTGCCTTCTTGGAATGCTCCAAGGAGGCTTCCTTTGGAGTTGTTCTTCACAAGTAATTTAGGACTGGTAGGTAGGTCAGGTTTTACCTGGGTTAACTCACAGGTCTTCTACTGAGACGCCCCCAGCACTGGGCTCCCTCCAACTCCTAGCCAATCCCAGGTGGTCCCAATGGTTTTATTCATGTAATACCGCCTAAGCAGCATTACATTATTCATTTCAGTAATAATATTATATCCATGTTTAGGCCTAAATGAAATATGCTTGTGTGGATAGGAGAACATCCAAATCTGTAGAAAATTTTTATCAAAATTATTTGTGTCAAACAGAGGATATGCCTGAAAGCAAGATCTCAACAGGCTGAGAGAAACACTTCTAAGAAATGACAGTTTGCACCATCTTTTATGCATTTGGAATTAAGGAGGGGACAGAAGGAAGATTACATGGAGGTGGGAGAAAGCGAGACATGGATTGGATTACAAAATGGTTAAGATTATGTGCTATCTTGAGGGTAGTCACCATTTCACTTTAGCAGGAGGGGTCTGAAAAGAGGCATTTCAAAGCTGTGTACTGGGATAGGAGAAATAGACAAAAAACTGTACTTGAAAAATAACTAAATTTAAAAAAAAGCTGTGTTAACCTAGATGGGCAAGAACAATGGACAGGGCTTGTTTAAGGCACAGATAAGCCATTTACTAAAGAAGTTATGTGCCTGGGGCACGACCCATTTAGGAATTAATGATCAGATTATTCACTGTGACATTACTTTCCATAGGACCCCTTTTTGTCCACTTCCCTTCCTGGTTCACAGCAATTCTGAAGAAATAAAAACTTAGAAGTGACTGTGCAGTAAAGGCTGACCACAGAAAACATTGATAGACAACAGATAGAGTTAGAAATGGCTTGAAAAACTGTTAAAGGAAGACCCAGAATCCACCCTTCCCAAGGCTCTTCATTAACTGACTCACAGACTCCCCTCAGAGCAAGGAGCCCTTCTACTATAGACTCTGAAGAAGAGCATCATCTCATAAAGTGGGTCCTTCCAGACACTGGGGGCAACACATAGCCCTGTAGAGTTGGCAAACATGAGTCTACTAAAGAGCTTACATGGGGATTAAGTAGGTATTATTTTTACAAATACACAACCATCAAACTGTCTTTACAAATATATAAATTCATCTTGGCTCTTCTCTATGTGGTAGTTTTGAGGCCAGAAATCCCTTCTAATAAATCTAACTTCATAATGTATCGCATGAGTGCTTGATGCCCAAGTGCCTTTATTGCATAGATAATGAATTCTATTTCTTTCTGTCATGAACCCATTGCCTTGGGTTGGACAAAAAGTCTGTATGATTTTTTCCCCTGTAAAATAAAAGATACATTTTTTTATTTTCACCAGTAACTTTATTGATTTGGATATTTTGAGTATGTTGGCCATCTTCCATGTGGAAGAATATTGATTATTCTCAATTAATGTCTTGATTTGATCCCTATCAACTTCAACTGGTCTACCCAAACCATGAAGTATCAGCCAGCAAGAAATCTTTAGCACAAAACTTCTTAAACCACTTTTGACATATTCAATCAGTCACAGCACATTCTCCATACACTGCACAAATCCTTTTCTGCATTTCAGTTGCTTTTTTACCTTTCTTTAAATAATAAAGCATAATATGCCAAAAATGTTGCGTATTTTCTTCCATCTTCAATATTAAAATGGCTACACAAAAATTTACCATTTTGATAAGTTTTTTAAATGCATGCTGATATGACAGCTGTCATAATACAATCTAACAAAATTTGTTTTGAATGAAGTTAAATTCAACTAAGCACCACTAGAGCCATCTTACAAAAAAACCAAAGGAACTATTTGGCCAACCCAATCAATATATTCATATTTTAAACATGGTCCAATTTGTGTTTTTTTAATATATCATTCTAGAGAAATTATTCCCTGAGACTTAAATGTTTTACTCAGAAAAGGACACTTCAGCTCCTTCGTCATTACCCCATACTTTTATTTGCCCACAAATCCAGGCAGACCAGAATGTGAATAAAAAGAGGGGAGAACGTTTTAGAAACAGGCACACTGATAGCGACAAGCACTGAGAAAAGTGGGAGAGAAAATTTAGATCCAAAAGTAATAAAAGAATTGGCTTAAAGTTGAAAATTACTGTCTCAGAAGAGAAGGAACCCTCCCCACACACTCACACTCCCATCTCTACTTCACAGTGTGAAAAAATGATTTTTTTAATGTATCAAACTTTGTAGAATTCTGGTAGTTAGCCTCCAAACTGACCCTGATGATGCTTGCCTGGTGGCATTCACACTGTTGTATAGTCCCTTTCCATATTGTATAGACCTGACCCATGCAAACAATAGGATATTGTGGGAACAGTGGAATGTGACTTCTGAGACTAAGTCATAAGAGATATTGCAGCTTCCTTCTTTCTCAGATCAGATGATCTGAGGGAGGCCAGCTGTCATGCCATAAAGACACGCAAGTAGCCCTGTGAAGAAGCCCAAGTGGTGAGAAACTGAGGCCTTCTGCCAACATCCAGCACCAGCTTATCAACCATAAGAATGAGCCCCTTTGGAAGTGGATTCTCCAGCCCCAGTCAAGCCTTCAGATTTCGTAGCTTCCAAATGCCATCATCTTGATTGCAACCTCATGAAAGACCCCGAAAGACCCCAGAACCACCAAGCTGAGCTTGTCCTAAATTCTTGACCTATAGACTGTGAGATGATAAGTGTTTTAGGGAATTGAATTTTAGGGTAATTTTTAATGAAACAATAGATTACCAGTACAAAAACTATGTACATTACATACTCATGTAACCTTGATTTTTAAAATTCAAATCTGTTGTACAATATTTTGACATATTTTCTGGGATCCTTAACAAATATCAAAATTCAAGACTATAGGGACTTCCAGTTGGTGACGTAGGCGGACGTGGCTCACTTCTTCACACAAGCACATCAAAATTACAACTAAAATATAAAACAACCATCACTCAGAACCATCAGACATTGAGTTGAATGGAAGTCTGACAACTACAGAATTAAAGAAACCACCCCATTCCAGACTGGTAGGAGGGTCAGAGATGCAGAACAGGCTGACCCCACACCCACATGTGGTGAATAAAAATTTGGGAGGAATATTTCAGGAGCAAGGAGTCGCAGCTCCACACCAGCCTCCCAGCCCAGGGTTCCAGTGCCAGGAAGACAAATCCCCGCAAGTTCTGGCTGCAAAACCAGCAGGGACTGAGTTGGTAGAAGAAATTTCTGGAGCCCCAAGCAGTTCCTCTTAAAGAACCCACACACATACTCACCTACTCAGACTCACTTCCTCTGAGCCACAAGACTGGGTTAGATGCTTGAAAGTCACCAGTGGCTTAACAGAGAGTAATTAAAGTGTCTGGTATCAGAGCGAGCAGAGACAACTGTCCCTTTTCTAAACCTTTCCCCCACAGAGCCAGCAAGCTGGTACCATATTTGAGACTCCATCAATCTACTAACACTGTTTGACACACCATGGTGATCCCCAGAGACTCTGTCCCACTCCACTTACAGGTCCACCCAAGTTGCTTTGCCACATGAATGGCTGGTCTTGGATCGTGCTTCACAACTTCCTAAATCCTATCAAACAAGCAATAGCTGGCTTCAGAAAGCCCCAGGACCAACACTAGCAGCAGCAAGACTAGTTTCACAGCTTGGCTTCATGTGGGAATCTTCAAGCCCAGCACAAGTAGCAGCCATCTCAGATTGCTTTATAACTCAGGAAGGGCAGCCAAAGCAAAACACAGCTGGAGGCTAACTTTGGCCTGTACCACCTGGGAAACCCCAGGGCCAGCACACCCAGTGGACAGCTACGGACTATATTGGAGCAACCATCACCCTTCCCCTGCATACCTGATCCTCCACAGATGGTGGAAGTTAATGGTCAGTGGTCATAGCCAGTCCTTGCAGTCAACTGGCCTGGGTAAATCCCTCCCAGTGACCCGCCAACAGCAACCAAGGCTCAACTACAACAGAAGGGTGTACTCAGCCCACAGAAAGGATGAACCTTGAGTACCCAGCTTGGGTGATAGGGGAGGCTGTGCTACCAGACCCTAAGGACATCTACTACATTAACCTACACTACCAAGACATGGAGTCAAAGCATCCCTCCCTAATACATAGAAACAAACAGAGGGAGGCTGCCAAAACAAGGAGACAAAGAAACAAGGCCTAAATGAAAAAACAGATCAAAATTCAAGAAAAAGAGATAAAGAAAATGGAGATAAGCAATCTGTCAGATGCAGAGTTCAAAACACTGGTTATGAGCTCTGATTATGAAACACAGGCTCAAGGAACTTTGTGAGGACCTCAACAATGTAAAAAAATCCAGGCATAAATGAAGGGTACACTAATTGAAATAAAGGACAATTTACTGGGAAACAACAGTAGAGTGGATGGAGCTGAGAATAGAATCTATAGTTTGAAATATAAGGAAGCAAAAAACAACCAATTAGAACAACAAGAAGAAAAAAAGAATCCAAAAACAGCAAGGCTAGTATAAGAAGCCTCTGGAACAACTTCAAGAGGTCCAACATTCTCATTATAGGGGTGCCAGAAGGAGAAGAGAAAGAGCAAGAAATTTGAAATCTATTTGAAAAAATAATGACAGAAAAAAATTCCCTAATTTGGTAAAGGAAATAGACATGCAAGTACAGGAAGCACAGGGAGCCTCAAACAAGATGGATACAAAGAGGCCAACTCCAAGACATATCATAATTAAAATGTGAAAGGTTAAAGATAAAGAGAGAATCTTAAAATCGGCCAGAGAAAAGCAGTTAGTTACCTACAGAGGAGTTTCCATAACATTGTCAGCTGATTTCTCAGAAGAAACTTTGCAGGCTAGGAGGAATTGGCAAGAAATATTCCAAGTCATGAAAAGCAGGGACCTATAGTCAAGATTGCTCTGCTCAGCAAAGATATCATTTAGAATTGAAAGGCAGATAAAGGGATTCCCAGACAAGAAGAAACTAAAGGAGTTCAATCATCACAAAACCATGATTATATGAAATGTTAAAGGGACTTACTTAAGAAATAGAAGATGAAAACTATGAACAACAAAATGGCAAAAAATACATACCTATCAACAATTGAATCTAAAAAACAAACTAAGCAAACAAGAACAGAGACAGAATCATGGATACATAGAGCATTTTGCTGGTTGCCAGATGGGAGGGGGATGTGGAGAAATAGGTGAAAAGATGAGATAAGAAGAACAAACAGGTAGTTACAGAATAGTCATGGGGATGTACAGTATAGGAAATGGAGGAGCCAAAGAACTTACACACATGAGCCATGGACATGAACATGGTGGGGGTTTTGCCTGAAGGAGTGGGGGGTGCTGAGTGGAGGGGGACCAAGGGGCAAAAACTGAGACAGCTGTAATAGCATAATCAATAAAACATAATTTTAAATTTTTTTAAATTTATTTTTAGAGAGAGTGGAAGGGAGGGAGAAAAAGAAGAAGAGAAACATCAGTGTGTGGTGGCCTCTCATTTGGCCCCCATTGGGGACCAGGCCCACAACCCAGGCATGTGTCCCTACTGGGAATTGAACCAGCAACCCCTTGGTTCACAGCCCACGCTCAATCCACTGAGCTACACCAGCCAGGGCAATAAAATATAATTTAAAAAATAATAAAAAAAGCTATGGACAAAATGATGTGTTATAAGGTCAGCTTCTGTATACAAGAACCAAACCTCTTTAGACTTTGTTCTGAAACATCAGTACTTAAATCCCAAAAGAACAATGAAACAAGGACCTTTTCATTCAGTCCTTCAGTCCTATGTTTAATCTTTTAGTTTACCTTCAGCCTAGCCAAGAATAAATCTGTAAAAGGGTGTGTGTATATTGGGGTGGAAGAGGGGTAGGGGGAGACATATACATGTGTATATGTCCATGATTAGAAGGAAAAGTCCAGAAAATAAAAGTATAAAAGTAATAGGTATACTCGAGAAAATTAAAATAGGTAGAAAAAATTACCTGAGGTCCAGGGACTAATAGAACTGCAGCTCACATTCTTGCTTACTTCCCTCACATATTTTTGCCTACTCAGCCTTGCTTGTTTTCTACAGCACTAGGAGTTGTTGACAATGACAAAGGATGAATCAATTGTCAGTCCTAAACTTGACAATCCTTGCAAAAGCTTTGCTAGACTACATTTTTTAAGACTCATCCTCAAAGGTACAGAAATAAGTAATAAAGATGTATGTATAAATATGTATAACGTGCACTTTAGTAAAATACTTAAGCATCTTTCAGCACTTCCTGTGTATGCCACACCAGAGCAGCTGTTTCCGGAAATCTGAAAGAAGGTATTTTCCACCCTCAGAGTCTAAATTTTATTTTATTTATATCACTATTCAGCCAACATCAAAACTCATTATTTTCATTATAAGCAAATGTCCATATTGTTCTGATCATTTGATATGAGAAAATTTTCTAAAAGTTTAGATCCTTTATTATTCTCTAATGCATAGAGACCTTGAATAGAATCTTTATATGATATAAGCATTCTTAGTTTTCACTTCACTACTGGATACAGAAAATAATACCAAGCTGGCTTAAACAGAATCAGGTCAGATGCTGGGTCTTCAGTTACTCTTGAGAAAAAATACTATTACTGAAGGCCGACTTTGTACCTAGCATTTTACAAAGATTATCTTTAATCCTCACAAGAGCCTCAGAAGGTAATATTAACCCCATTTTCC
Organism: Artibeus jamaicensis; assembly: GCF_021234435.1. Classification (NCBI taxonomy): domain Eukaryota; kingdom Metazoa; phylum Chordata; class Mammalia; order Chiroptera; family Phyllostomidae; genus Artibeus; species Artibeus jamaicensis. Next base: position 5,136,690 of record NW_026521883.1, read on the forward strand.
AGACAGGAAAAATGTGATTCAAAGGGGTTAAGTAACAGCATAAAATCCCCCCGCCGGTTAGTCCTGGAGCCTGGATTGCAAATTCAGTCTGTAACTCCAAAGCCTTTGTTCTTTTCATGGCACCATCAGCCCTATTAAACAGGGCTCTTATTTTCCATCTGATCCGCAGGCCTCCTGTTACCTGCACCAATATAGCTTTACAAGTCTTTGTCTTCCCATAAGAAAACCGAAGTATGTCATGAGGAACAGTGAGTTGAGGCCTGTGAGAGAGGTCAGGGATATAGAGAGGATGGGTGATTCCAACCGCCATTCCTTGGCCTTTCCACACAGACAGAAACGGAAACCAAACACCTTGCTCAGAACTTTTAATTGTTAAAAATTTATAAGTCCTTCCTGAAAAGGAATAGGAAAGTTTTACTCACAAGAGTTAAACTATTCACAGAACAGACCAGATACAGTAACTTAATCTTATTACTTAATCTCATTCATTTTTTTCCCCAGACACTTACTTCCTGGACCAGCAATTTTTATTTGCTGGCAGAATTACAAGTTGATTTCTTCCTATTAGAAACAATCCCTTCCTTGGTGTTCAGCACTTCATTTTTCCTTCTCTATAGTTGGAATGAGTGTGTTAAACATTCCCACTCTGAAACAGTCTCATTAACTATGCAGATTCCTCCGGCAGCTACAGAGCACTCTTGTGCCAGACACTGTTCTTGGAGATTTGAGGTGCTTTATCTTTTGAATGCAGAGTCCTGTCTGGCAGATGTTGAGGTGAGGGTTCAATCTTAGAGTCCCATCCTTTACACACCACTTCTCCAGTCAGTGACTTGTTCCAACAACGGTTTTTGAACACTGACTGTCACTTCACCAGCAATTCTCGATGTAGTTAGTCAGTAGTTGCTGCTCTGCTGGTTTGACTGCAGGTCCAGGGAGCAAATGAAGAAAATAATTAATGCTTGTCATGATAACTAACACAACTGGTTAAGGTGAGCCAGGCACAGATCAAAGTGCTTTACATACATTAGCCAATTTACTCCAACACCAACCTAATTTTATAGATGAAGAAACCGAGGTGCAAGAGAGGTAAGAAGCTTGCCCAAGCTCAGATAGTTTGCAGAGTCAAGATCTGAACCCGGGCAGTTGGGCTCCAAGTCCACATTCATAAACACTGTGCTACATTGGTGTTCACATGATTAGGTTAATAGTAGCTCAGGAATGCTGTTATTCAAAATTCGGACAACCCCCAAGAGCCAACTTTGGCAAAAGTCCTGAGCAAGGAAGCGGTTGAAATAAGCTGCTTCATGTGTTCTGTAATTCTGAGCAGTTCTGTATGTTGATTGCATCTATTACGTAGCAGCATGTAACTGCTGACTCTGCCATTAAGAAGAATCACATTGAAGCTGAACTGAGAATAGTTCAAAATTCACAAGCTTGGACAGACTTGAACAGTCATGCTTGTTATTAACATATAACAAAATCAGATATTTAGTAGACTATAGTAGAAAGTATAGAAGAATAAGTCTCAGTAAATCAGCAGATTCCAGGAATATTTTGGGGCTAAGAATATTTTAAGTATTTTCTATATATAAGAAGTGATGATTATTACTGGAAATAAACTCCTTAAGTTGATAGAGCAGTTTAGATTTCTTAAAATGTTTAGAAAGACTCAACTAGAAGAAAAATAATTTAAACTTAAATTTTTTTCAATAATACATAGTTACAAAGATACTACACAGACTTGTTATATACTGAGGAAAATAAATATTAACTTCTTAGCTCTCATATAATTAAATTGCAATATGCAATATTGCAATATGCAATAATCACAATTGCATATAACCTCAATATAATCCTTATAAAAATTATTTAATTTTCAATATAAGCAAATTTGAATAGTTTCTACCTATGAGACAGTGTTGGTGGAACTGGCACACTAGACTGAGACTAGGACACTAGAAGGCTACTTTACTGAAATAAACACCAAAAATCATATACTTTCCATTTCTTATTCAATTCAGTGTCAGTGACCCCTAAAGAATGAGAGAAACCCAAGTCATTTTGAGTCTGGAGATGTCTGCCATCTCTCAGAAGCCACCCAACAACAAAAAAGGAAGCAAGACAGAGAAATAAAAATCCCGTCTTCAATAAAAAACTTAAAATGGGTGTCTCTCTTTAAAAAAGTGGAAGAGGTACCAAAAGCAGTGGAGTTTGAGAAAAGGCATGAAACAAAGCTGAATGAGGGCACCCAAGGTTGTATATCTCAGAAAGAGCTTAATAGTTCAGCCTATAAGATGCATACACTGAGGTGAAAAATCAAAGATTCTGTTTGTACAGCACTGGGAATATGGTGGTATTATGGGTTGAATTGTGTCCCCCACTAAAGATGTGTTGAAGTTCTAACCGCTGGTATCTATGAATACAACCTTATTTGGAAATAGAGTTTACAGATATAACTGAGGTAAGATGAGGTCACCCTGGATTAGGGTGGGCCCTAATGCAAAGACTGGTGTCTTCCTAAGAAGACAGAAATGTAGACAATGAGACACAGAGAGGAGAATGTCATGGGAAGATGGGAACAGAGATTGGAGTGTGATGCACTTACTGGCCACGAAACACCAGGGTTGCCAGCAGCCACCAGGGAATACGATGGAGGCATATCTTCCTCAGAGTTTCTAGGTGTCCCACCTTTTGAGGTCTCTGGGCCACACTGGAAGAAGAGTTGTCTTGGGCCACACATTAAACACACTGTGACATGTTATCACACACAAAATAATCTCATAACGTTTTAAGTAAATTTACAGTTTTGTGTTGGGCCACATTCATAGCCATCCTGGGCTGCATGTGGCCCACAGGCCATGGTTTGGACACCTCTGCAAGGAACCAACACTACTAATACCTTTCCAACTTCTAGCCTCCAGAACTGTGAGAGCGTATAGTTCTATTTTTTTAAGCCAACTAGTCTGTGCTAGTTTGTTACAACAGCCTTAACCAGCTCATTCAGATGGGCCAGCTGGTAGCATGAGTTTCCCTGGATCTAGTTTGGTTTTGCATAGCAGGGGAGACGGGACTAAATAGAATTCCACAAACAAGTCATATTCCCAGGCGGTCATATGTTCATGAGGACATATGTGTAGTCTCTTTTCTCTCCTCTGCTCTGCAGCTCCCTATCTTTACTGGCTGGGCAGAAGAAAAGTATCCAGCCATGTAATATGAAAAATAGAAGCATTTATTGAAGAAGATACAAGATAGAAGAAGCATTGTACATAGGACAATGACACCTCAGTGCCCTTCAAAGTAGGCACCTTGGGATTTCACACTGTTCTCCTAATTGCCATCAGCAGCCCTGTTGTATTCTCCTGAATCTTATTGACAGTCTGAAATCTCTTCCCTTTCAAGGGTGATTTCAGTTTTGGGAAGAGCCAGAAATTGCAGGACACCAAATGTGGGCTGTAAGGGGGCTGTGTGACCTGGGTAATTTGATGTTTCACCAAAAAACTCTGCATGAGACGTGATGAATGAGCTGGTGTGTTGTTGTGATGAAGCTGCCAATCACCCATTGCCCATAGCTGTGGTGAATCTTCCAAATTGTTTCTGTGAAGGAATGTTCAAGTTTAATGTAAAATTTGATGCAGATTTGTTGCTCTACTCGCTCAGTCATTTCGAATAGCCACACAGTACACATGCTCACTCAATGGTGTTTACTGCCCCCATTAACTAGTACAGAGAAGTTGTCATTGTTCACACATGCGCGTTCCAGTCCAGCCTCCTTGGTTGCCAGGTTACACTGATGTCACACCAACTTTTCTTGCTGTATTAACAATGGCTAGACTTTTTCAGACTGACCTCGTGTTTCACATCCCTGGGCCCCCTCACAACACAAAACTCCTGTAAATAAATAGTTAATCTAGGAAAAATTATCCTCATTCAAAGATGAGAATAAAAAGGAACTGACAGGAGTATAAGGGAAAAAAACCAGAACAGTAAATGCAGATGAAGAGTTACCATGAAAATGTTACCTCAGAGCAGAGGACAATTTTCAACACATCTTTTACCTTAAATTTTAAAGAAATTTAATGAAGCAACTGTTTCCAGAAAACAAGCATGAAACAAACAACTCAGAAAACAGAGGATGAGATAACAAAAGATGAAACAGAAACTGACAGAGCTCAGGGAAAAAGTGAATGAAAAAGAAAAAAATAAAACCCTGGCAGAGATGCATGCAAAACTGGAAGGCGGGCAAGGGTAAAGAGATACAGTATGGAATATAGGGTTTGGAAATGAGCAAAAGGTACAAAATAAAATGTAAATAAAGACAAAATGTTCAGAGAGAAATATAAATATAAAAGCAGAAGTAAACAAGTATTCACAAAATAACAGAACCTGAGAAGATAACATGAATAATAGACAAGAACAGACATTTAAAAATACATTTCAAGAAAACTTTCCTGGAATAAAAGAAGACTTATATTTATAAACTGAAATAACATACCGTATTTCATAAACATCTTCATCCAAAATGGCCATAAGTTTACTAAATGCTGAAGATAAAAGATTATTTTCTTTTTTTAAAAGCTAGGCTTTTAATAATTGAATTTTAGAGAGAGAGAAAGGAAGACAGAAAGAAAGAAACATGGATTGACTCTTGTATGTGCCCTGAACAGGGATCAAACCCACAACCTTGGTGATTGGGACGATGCTGTAACCAACTGAGCTTCTCGGCCAGGGCGATGAAAGATCATTTTAAAATAAAGAAAGGCCCTGGCTGGTGTGGCTCAGTTGGCTGGGCATCATCTGTAAAGCGAAACGTCTCCAGTCAGGACACATGCCTGGGCTGCAGGCTGGTCCTCAGTTGGGGGGCATGTGAGAAACAGAGAGGCAACTGGTGGATGTTTCTCTCCCTCTCTTAATTCCTCCCTTCCCTCTCCTGAAAACAAATAAATAAAATCGTTTTAAAAGAAATCAATAAAATAAAGAATTCCTTTACCAGCCAAGGTGGAAGGAGATGTAGGAACGGAGGAATCAAGATATTCACAAGGGAAAAAAATCAGATTTGCCTCAGATTTCTCCATGATAACAATCAATAGCAGACAGGGAATGTAGCAATGTCTAGAAAACTCTCCCAGGAAGTTTATACTCCAAACCATCATTCACTTCTAAAGGCAATAAATGATTTTGAACATGCAATACTAAAACACTCGGGAAATATTGTTCCATGAGCTCTCGCTGCAGGAACCATCAGAGCACAAACTGCAGTCCTCAAGACATAAACAGAGGAGCTCCCATAAAGAATGACCTCTGAGCACTGAATCTATCTAATTGTGGGATTAGAACTAAAACAAAAGTGAGAATTGTGCTTACAGACCTGAATTTAAATGCTGTAAACTTGGACAAAGTGAAAACAATTGGAATATGAAAGAGGAGAGGGGATTGAAGAAAAGGTAGGATACTGATTCCTCTATTTTTTAAAAAATAACCGTGCGCCAAAACGTTTCTTCGAACTGAGAAATTGATTAATGAGAATATGGGCATAATTACTAGTTACCAAAAAAGATAATATAATCTTTATTATAATAATATAATATAGATAATAGATAATATAACTAAAATTAGGTAGGAGAAGAAAGGGAAGGAAGATAAAGAGGAAACAATCTCATCGGTGTTTGTATGGAGAATTAATAGATATTGGCTAAAGGATAGTATCTCAATAGACAAAACTTGGATCAAAGAGGAAATAAAAATTGACATTTCAGAATATGTGAAATATAGCAACAATGAAAACACTACAAATCAGACCTTAGGGATACAACTAAAACAGCAGTCCCAGGAAATCTCATAGCCATAAATAATAGTTATGTCAAAATAAATAGGAAAGAAAAATGGAAAACTTTAAGCTTTGATCATTTGATATGTTAGTTTTATTTTTCTTGTTTCTTTTCTAAGGAAAACAGAATAAGGCAATAAGGGTAAAAGTAGAGATCAGTGAATTAAAAAACAGAGAAAGGGTATAAATAAATCCCAATAGCTGATGCTTTAAAAACAAAAAAGGCAAATAAAATCTTATCTAATAAATGAAGGAGGAAAAAGAGAAATCTTGAATACACAAAATAAATAAAACAAGGAAAAATTGTCATAGGTACAGAAGAAATTAAAATGCTCCTAAAAGCTGACTTTGCTCAACCTTGCAAATAAATTAGAAAATCTTGATGATATGACTAAGAAAGTATAATTTAATGATACTTCCCAACAGAGAAAATCTAAACAGACCAATTAGAATAGAATCTGAGAAAGAGGTCAGAGCTCTGTCCTACACAAGCTCACCACCCAGGTGGTTTCACGGGGGGCCTTGTACTAAACCAGTCGGCCTCGGCTCTCCCATTACATTACCATTACCTTGGGAGCTTCTGAAAAATCTAGGACCCCAGGCTATGTGTGCCCCAGACCAATTAAATCAGCATCTGTGGGAGGTATCGGTAGTTTTTAAGAAAACTCCCCAGGTGATTTCAGATGTAGCCGAAGGTTGAGAACCACAATATAAAATTGCAAAAGACATTCACAATGCTATTTAAATGGCTCCTTTGCATTAAAAATATAGGAAATTATTAATAATTTACAAACTAAATTTGTATTTTAAATTCTTAATATTAATAGCATTATTTTGTATGATTTATTATAATTATATATTTATATTAAATATAATTAATAATTAATTTATAATATTATTGATAGTGTCACTTTATGATAATTTCAGTGACTATAACAGACACCAAAATATGACAAAGATATTATGCATACACAAAAAACCACCGACCAATATCCTTAATGGTTATCATGCCAAGGGGCCTAAACTGAGCATCAGCAAATAGAATCCAACATCGCATTAAAATTATAATCCCCAGATGGGTTTCCTTCTAGGGAATGCAATTTTGGCATAATATTAGAGAGCCTATTAATATAACTTACTGTATTAATAAATCTAGGTAGAAAAATCATGTCTATAATCATCTCTATAGATGCTATAAAAAGATTTAATAAAAATGCACTATCACTTCTTGATCAAAAAACCCTCAGTAAGATAGAAACACTACATGAATATTTCCTTAATGTGACAAAAGTTCTCTCCCAATCCCAAAGCTAGAATCCTCCATAATGGAGAAATGCTGGCTCTTCTCTCCATTCAGGGTCTTTACACTTGCTGTGTCTTCATTAAACACTCTGCTCCCAGATCTCCCCAAGGCTACTTCCTTCTGCATGTTTGGGTCCAAGTTCAAATGGTAACTCCACTGAAAGGCTTCCCATGACCATTCAGTGGAAGCATCTCACTGATCCAAAATACCCATTTATTCATTTTCTTATTCTCTGTCTTTCCTCATTCAGTTACAAACTCCAGATGAGGAGGATTGGGGCTGTTTGGGCATCACCACATTCCCAGCACCTGGATCAGTCAGTGCCTGGCTTGTAGTAGGCACTCAGTGGAGGGGGTGAGGAGAGAGAGAGAGAGAGAATATGAGAGAGAATATGAGAGAGTGAGAATGAAAACTTTTGGAATAAACCCAAAGCATAGGCTAGTGGTGCAACACAAAGGCCTATTTATGAAAAATAAAATACTTGTGGTTTGTGAGGGTTTTTTAAATATTTAAAATCAGACAATGCATTATCTGAAATTTGAAGCATTTCTTTATTAAGTATTACACGGCAGTCACTCAAAGGTTTCTTTTTTTGGTGAAGTCCACCTACTTAGAGGCATATGATTTTCATTAGCTGCTTTCTTCTTAAAAGTAGCCACAACAGGAGTTTAAATCTGATGTAGGGAAGAGTCTGCCTTACACCATCTTATCAGCTGGTTTCTCTTACCCACCTTCCACTTCCTCCCAAACCCAACTGATAGGCACCTCAGCCATCCCAGCTGACGGATCTTCCTCTGTTTGCTGACCTCGGCAATCATTTTGTGCTAAATCAACACGAAATGTCAGATAGAGAACAAACTAGAGATGGTCCTGACTTAACTTAACCTTTTTTGGGGATAAATATATCCCACAGCCCACACTTTCGGTCTATTAGGCTATTGAATTACAACCTAGTTAAGTGAAAAGAGGGCAAGCTAGAGGGTGAGACATGTTTTGACACCAGCATTACTGATTTACCAGGTCTTCTGCTAACATAAGAGGAACTTTTCTCAATGTTTTTAAGTTGCTAAAGCTGTCCTGAATGGGTGGCTCAGTTGGTTGGATCATTGTCCTGTATACCAAAAAAGCTGCAGGTTCAAACCCCAGTCAGGGCACATACCAAGGTTGCAGGTTTGATCCCTGGTCAGGGCACTTACAGAAAGGAACCAATGGATATTTCTCACATAGATGTTTCTCTCTCTTTCTTTCTCTCTCTCTCTCACTCTTCCTTCCTCTTCCTCTCTCTAAAATCAATAAACATATCCTTGGGTGAGGATTGAAAATTTTAAAAGTACTAATAATTTTTTAAAAACTGGCTGTAACATCAAAAAAAGTTGCTAAAGTTGAGTTTATTTTGAAATTATCAGAGATGTTCAAAAGCCTGAATCTTGTGTGGGGCACACGTCTGGTACCATATGCAATATCCCTGGGACTATCCCTCCACGAACACAGTACATCAAGGCAAAATGTATCAAATACAGCCATTCACCTAAATTTCAAAGTAAGTTATATTTAGAGTGAAGGCCATTAAACCTGTGAAATTCTTTAAATTAGACATTATATAAATTGGCAGACGTGTGACATAAGTTCCCCCTGAGAAGAAATGATTAAACATTTATGTGAGATATTAATTGTAAAGTACACAGCCAAACCAAATTAAAGACAGTCTCAGGGCATTTCCCCCGAATACCTTATTGTGAAAAATTATAAACAGCAAAGTTGAAAGGATTTTGTGATGAAGACCTATATTCCTACCACCTTAATTCAACCATTTCCATTTTATTGTATTTTATACTATATCCATCCTCCACAATCATCAATCCATTGTCTCTTTTTTTATTTACTGAAGTATCCTCCACCCTGATTTGGAAAGGTGACCATTCCACGCTATGGCAGCCATCCTCTAAGGTGGCCCCAGTGTTCCCCTCATTTTCATACATACACCTGGTTTAATCTGCTACCCTAGAGTGTGGGCTGGATTTAGTTGCTAAGTCCCATGATAACTCTATGTTTGCCATGTTGAGAAACTGCCAAACTTTTTTTCTAAAGTAGCTGTAGCATTTTACAATTCAGATAAACAACCCTTTAATCTATGGAACAAAATGCAAACTCTTTAACCTGAATTTTCCATCGTTTATAAAATGGGCTAATTTCAAAAATAAACACTAACATTCATTGAGCACGTACATGCATCAGCACAGTTCTAGGTAATTTCTAAGCTTTTACCAGCTGAAGCCCCTGTGGTAGGGTTGTCAGATAAAATGAAGGATACTCAGTTAAATATGAATTTCAGATTTTAAAAATGATTAATTTTTAGTATAACTATGTCCTCTGCAATCTTTGCCTGAGGTCTCATTGTAGTAAATGCTGCGAGGTACCAGCACAGGAACCCAGAGAGCCTGACTCTGGAACAACTGCCGCTAACTTCAAGTACTTCAAGCAGTTCTGCAAGACAAATAAATACGTAAAAGGACTTGGTACCTTCAGTAAATTTTCAGTGTTGTTCCCCTTTCAGGTGTCTTCCTTCCCTGTCCTGCTCCTTTCCTTACTATACCCCAACCTCCTTAGAATTAAATAAACCCTTCAGATGCTCATAGTTCTTTGCTTTACCTCTTTCACAGTAATATACGAGTGGATGTCAGTGTTGAATGATCATAATTCTTAAATTGAAACTTTAATGAAAAGTTACTTAAAAATCAATTTATCAAGATACGGTGAGAATACCAACATCCTTGAGGAAAGTTTAAGAAACAAACAATTAGAGCATGTGACATTTGGCTTGTTGTATATATCATCAGTTTGTCTCAAACTCTTATAAAAATGTTTAAAAAGAAATAAACAATTACTTTATAAATGCAGCAAAGTGAAAATCCCTACTCGCATTAAATTGACACTTGACTTTTAATTTTGTTCTTGAAAAAATAAATTTTTAATTAAAGAAATTGGAAACCTAAGTGAAACAATAATGAAAAGAAAATATCACTAACTTGGTAAAGGAAATAGACATAAAAGTCTTGGAAGCACAGAGAATCCCAAACAAGATGGATACAAAGAGGAACACCCCAAGATACATAACAATTAAAATGCCAAAAATTAAATACAAAGAGAGAATCTTAAAAGCAGCAAGTGAAAAGAAGTTAGTTACCTACAAGGAAGCTCCCATAAGACTGTTAGCTGATTTCTCAAAAGAAATTTTGCAGGCTAGAAAGGATTGGCAATACTGAAAGCCATGAAAAGCAGGGAGCTACAACCAACATTACTCTACCCAGAAAAGCTATCATTTAGAATCAAATAACAGATAAAGAGCTTCCCAGACAAGAAAAAGCTAACGGAGTTCATCACCACCAAACCAGTATTATAGAAAATGTTAAAGGGTCTTCTTGAAGATGAAAAAGAAGATAAAAAATATGAACAATAAAATGGCAAAAACTACATATCTATCAACAACTGAATCTAAAAAATGAAATAAATAAACAAACAAGGGGAACAGAAACAGAATCATAGATACAGAGAACATTTTGATGCTAGTCAGATGGGAGGGGTAGCGGGGATAAGGGAAAAAGGTGAAAGGATTAAAAAGTACAAATGGAGAAAAGGGAACCCTAGTGCACTGCTGGTGGGATTGCAAACTGATACAACCACTATGGAAACAGTATGGAACTTTCTCAGAAAACTAAAAATGGTTATGCCTTTTGACCCAGCAATTCCACTGCTAGGATCCTAAGAATCCTGAAACACCAATCTCAAAGAACCTATGCACCCCAATGTTCATAGCAGCACAATTTATAATAGCCAAGTGCTGGAAGCAACCTAGGTGCCCACTGGTAAATGAATGGATCAAAAAATTATGATACATTTACACAATGGACTTCTATGCAGCAGAAAGAAAGAAGAAGCTCCTACCCTTTGTGACAGGATGGATAAAACTGGAAAGCACTATGCTCAGCATTATGCATAAGCCAAGCGGTGAAAGACAAATATCATATGATCTCACCTTTAACAGGAACCTAATCAACAAAACAAACAAACAAGCAAAATATAACTAGACACTGAAACTGAGAACAGTCTGACAGTAACCAGAGGGGAGAGAAGAGGGAATTTCAGGGAGAAAGGGGGAGGGTTTGCAGGAACAAGTATAAAAGACACAGGGACAACAACAAGGGGGGTGTAGAATGGAAGGGAGGTGGAGAGGTCTGGGGAGATAGGCTGGGATGGGGGTAAAATGTAGAAAACTGTACCTAAACAACAATTAAAATAAATAATAAATAATAATAAAATAAGAAGTACAAATCGGTAGTTACAGAACAGTCATAAGAATATAAAGTGCAGCATAGGAAATACAGTAGCCAAACAACATATGTGAAGGACCCATGGACAGGACAGTGGTGTGGGGATTGCCTGAGAGAGTGTGGGGGCACTGGGTGATTGGGGACAGAGGGAGAAAATTTGGGATAACTGTAATAATATAAACAATAAAATATAATTGAAAAATAAAAATAAATCTTTAATTAATGATTAAGAACATCAAGCTTGATTGAGATATGAAGCATATTAATCTAATTATGTTCCTATATTATGAATGCCAATTGTTTAAATATACCAATGGCAGTTTTTTCTTCCAGGAATGTTTCTCAATCACATTAGTCTCCAGAGTTTATTTCAATAAGATTTGCAAGAATTTTTGAAAAGTAGATCTTAAGCTTTAGATCAGCAGATGAGTGGATAAAATAGCTATGGTACATTTACACAATGGAGTACTACTTGGTCATTAAAAAAAGAAAATTTTACCCTTTGTAACAACATGGATGGACCTGGAGAACAATATACTGTGAAATAAACCAGTCAGAGAAAAACAAGTACCATATGATTTCACTCATATGTGGAATCTAATGAACAAACTGAACTAAGAAGCAAAATAGAGACAAACTCATAGATAGAGAGCAAGATGACACTTCTGGTGGTGGGGGGAAGGTTGAAGAGTGGAAGGATCATGCAAAAAAAAAAAAGAATTTGTGGGCATGGACGATAGTGATTATGGGAGAGAGGGGTGTGACTGGTGGTGGAGGAGGGCATAAGGGAGATAAATGTTAATAGAAAAAATACAATAAAGTTTGATATACTAACATATAAATGAATAAAATATAACTTGAAGTTAAAAATATATTACTGTGGAGCCTAATAATAACAAAAATTTATAACCCCAAAAGTAGATCTTTAGCTTTTTACAATAATTGATGGGCCTTTAATCAATCATTAAAGAAAAAAAAGCATGACTTTTTGAGTATGACATCTCAGTGCTGTGTGGGAATACCCACATCCTTATGAGCAAGTGATCAACATTTGGTCATTCTCTGGAATTTTTTCAATTTTTTCAGTATACACTTATTCTTAGAAAATTAATATGGTTCAGAAGAGGAAACACTGGCAGATCTCTATTATTATCCTGAGATAACAGAGTAATTGTCTGTATATAAAGCTGGTTCCAGTGTCATTGTGGTCATTTTGTTTAATGTGCTTCTGGCCCAAATGCTCTGATTTCCAGCTGAAAAATAAGTTGGTCAGGAGCCATGCCACAGAATCTCCACCCTGAGGAGTGACTCAGATAAATTAAACAAAAACATTTAAGCCTCTGCAGGATTTTTTCAGGCTTCCCTCTTGACATTCCTTCCTCTTAAGTCAAAGAATTGATGACTACACATTTTGTGTAGGTGAAGGAAAAAACTACTGCCATTCATAAACCAATAATGACTGTTTTCAATCATGATTTTTAAAAAGGTACAGTATAACAAATAGTTGGCTCCTCATTCTCTTGAAAAAGTCTTTGTTTACTGAATATCTTTTTATGTATAGGATATTTTTAAAAACTTTTTATTGTAGATCATTTCAAACATGCAAATGAATACCCATACACCCATTCACTTAACTTCAACAATTATCAATTCATGGTCAATATTGTTTCATCTATAATCCCACTTCCAGATTATTTTAATGCAAATTTTAGTCATATAATTTCACCTTTAATTATTTCAATAACGCCAACTATAAATCTTGAGTCTTATTCCTGCCTTATTCTTTTAATGATTAAACTAGATGGAAGAAGGAAAAATGGAACTAACTTCTATTGAGCGCTTATCATGCCAGATGTTGTGCTGGAGAATTTCTCCTGAGTACTATTGGGTGAACACCCTGCATGAACATTTCAATTCTCATTTTTAAAAAAAGGAAACAGATAAACATTTCAATATCACTCAGCTAATGAGTTAGCAGGGCTGGGATTCAAACCTAGGTTTGTTTGACTCAAAACCCCATGCACTTTTCCCAAATCAACAATGTCAGGCATGGAATTAAAAGTGCCTTATAAAAGGTAGGAAGTGTCTTATATAACCTATTTGAGGAAAGGGGTACCTCTTCAATCTTTGGGCTTCCCTCCTGCTGTGAAAGACATTCACAGCATCACAAACAGGACATTTCCAGATCCTAATTCCTCTAGTATTTGTGACACTGTAATCCAGAATCCAAAAATTTCACAGTTTTCTAAATTACTCTTTTGATGCTCAGCAAAACAACATGGACTCTGAGGTGTACCAGTAGGCAACATTCTTCAGGATTTATTAGGATGGGACATGCAGCAAGAAACCCCACCCCAAAACCCAGCCTAGAAATCACCATAGGTTGAAAGGAGAAAAATTAACATGTCTAAGCATATGGAAACAATAGCCCTGCTAAGCATATTAATCAGAAGATTAGTTACCCAGGATATAACTTAGAAAATTTGTCATGCTAGTCTAAAATCTATGCTCTATTCAATGAGATGGCCAACAAATAAAAGAGTACCTATTATCATTTACTTAAAGTATTTTCTTCAAGACACCACTACAATATTATTACACTAAGTAAAAATAAATTGTTTTGTTCTATAATTCAAGTTTATCTCAATGACCAAAAAAATTAAACCAAAACAAAACATAAGATTCTTCAAGTAGGTTTCTAAATACTATGTTCTTGTGTGAAATGCATTAACTGTCTTAAGTATCATTTATGACTGGGGGAAAATAAAAAATGCTACCCAATCTTATAAAGAAGAATTCAAATCATAAAGATAATCATCAGCCACAAAAAGCCGAAAATTTTTCTATTAACAGTACTAGTGTTTACTCTGAGATACTTACCTGTGTTTACCCTCAAACATGATAATTACAGTTCAGATTTTTAAAGTTTCAAAAATAAGTCATAATGCAAGTTATTCAGTTTAGTTAAGGACTCAAGGTTCCTAAGAAGCAATTCATGTTTTAGGAAAAAATTCAAGTGTATCAAATATAAATATGATGTGCCAATAGCTACCAGCACCCCAGGTTTGTCCTAAGTCTATAAATTGTCATCAGTTATTAACCTCAAAAGTCTTGCTTTAAAAGCTGATTAGGAATCACTATTAGTTACCTAGAGCCAAATATGTAAAAAAAGATACTGACATAATGCTTTATTACCAAATCAATACATATTTTCTTGTTTTGAAGTACATAACTATTTTTAATATCCCTATTTTTGTACTAAATATTTGTTGAAAGAATGAATGAATCTCAAATTTTAATATTAAGAGATTTATAAAAACAAACAAACAAAAAGAAAAACTTGGACTCCCAGCCAAGATGGAGGCATAGGTAGACACACTGTGTCTTCCTGTACAACTATAAGAAGGATCATAACTAACCTCAAAACAAAAAACCACCAGAACTGCCAGAAAATCAAACTATATGGAAGTCCAACAACTAAAGATTTAAAGAAGAAATATTCATTAAGGCAGGTAGGAGGGATAGAGATAGGGAGCCAGGATGGAGAGGATGTGGTAGAGTGGTGGTGAGGGAAAGACAGTGATGGTGGCCGATGGAACAGGCAGTTCCACCTTTACATGTGGTAGGCAAAAGCTGGGAGGGACACCTGGGGAGTAAGCCCAGGACAGCCCCAGGCCAGACCACTCAGAGCAGATTTCCAGTGCTGAAAAAATAAAGCCTTATAACTTCTGGTTATAAAAACCAGTAGGGGTTGAGGTGGCAGAAGAAACTGTCAGTCTCTCAGGACAGTCTGTTTAAAGGGCTTCCACAGTCCTAGAATATATGCAAACCCACCCACTCTGGGAAGTACTAGGGCAACAGCTTGAGGGGAGCCGGTTGCAAATGGGAAATGGGTGAAGTGACTGGATACAACACAAGGGCTGAGCAATAGGCATGGTTCCCTCTCTGACCCCTCCTCCACACACAGCACCACAAAGTGGCAGAGAAGATTGCCCTGACCTGGCAAATACCTAAGGCTCCACCTTTTACAGTGAAACAGGTGCTCCAAAACAGGGAGTCAACATAGCTCTGCAGGAAGGCTGCCAAATTGAGGAGACAAAGAAATATGGCCCAAATGAAAGAACAGATCAAAACTCCAGAAAAAGAACTAAGTGAAACGAGATAGCCAACCTATCAGATGCAGAGTTCAAAACACTGGTGATAAGGACGCTCAGAGAAATAATTGGGTGTGGCAAAGTCATATGGGAAGAAGTGAGGATTCTACTAAGAGACATAAAGAAAAATCCACAGGGAGCCAACAGTGAAGGGAAGGAAGCCTGGATTCGAATCAACAATTTGCAATATAAAGAAGAAATAAATGGTCAACCAGTATAGAATGAAGAAACAAGAATTTTAAAAAAAATGAGGAGAGAATGAGAAGACTCTGGGATATCTCCAAAAGGGCCAACATCCAAATTATAGGTATGTCAGAAGGAGAAGAGGAACAAGAATTTGAAACTTATTTGAAAAAATAATGAAAGAAGATTTTCCTAATTTGGCAAAAGGAAATAGACATATAAGTCAATGAAGCACAGAGTCCCAAACAAATTGGACCCCCAAAAAACAATACCAAGACATATCATAAGTTATGTTTTGGTATAAAGAAGGTTAAAGATAAAGAGAGAATCTTAAAAGCAGCAAGAAAAAGAAAAGAGTTACCTACAAAGGAGTTCCCATAAGACTATCGGCTGATTTCTCAACAGAAACTTTGTAGGCAAGAAGGGACTGGCAAGAAGTATTCAGAGTGATGAAAAGCAAGAATCTACATCCAAGATTACTCTATCCAGTAAAGCTATCATTTAGAATGGAAGGACAGGTAAAGTGCTTCCCAGACAAGGTAAAGGTAAAGGAGTTCATCATCACCAGGCCCTTACTATATGAAATGTTAAAGGGACTTATTTAAGAAGAAGAAGAAGAAGAAGAAGAAGAAGAAGAAGAAGAAGAAGAAGAAGAAGATCAAAACTCTGACAGTAAAATGACAACAAACTCACAACTATTCAACAACTGAATCTAAAAAAAACAAAACAAAAACAAACTAAGCAAACAACTAGAATAGGAACAGAATCATATGGAGATCATATGGAAGGTTATCAGTGGGGAGGAGTGAAGGGATATAATGGAGGGAAGGTACACGATTAAGAACCATAATTGGTAGGTACAAAATAGGGGGATGTCAAGAACAGTATAGGAAATGGAGCAGCCAAAGAACTTATATGCGTGACCCATTGATATGAACTAAGGGGGAAGATTGCTGGATGGAAGGGACATACCAGGCAGAAGAGGGCAGAAGAGAAAACTTGGGACAAATGTAATAGCATAATCAATAAAATATTAAGAATAAAAAACAAACAACTCTACCTTTAATTTACCAATAGCAAACTAGATTTTTAAAATAATTCAATGTTAAACTCTCAAAGTTAAAGCCTCAGAAAAAGGAAAGTTTTGGTTCATGGCCACTGACTCATTTCCTTAGAATAGATGATTCAACCTCCTGGCTTTAACATTGCTTTGCCTTCCCCTCCCCCTTCCGATTTTAATTCAGTACAAAGGGAAATAAACTGCTGATACTATAGAGCTAGCTTTCCTGTGCCACCACTTTATAATCTTTTAAATAAATTAAGTCTTTCTACGAGCTTTCATATACTTTTGATATTAAAGTCCTATTATATAATTCAATTAACAGGGGATGAAACTCAAACATGCTACGCAATTTTTCTAAAAGTTACTGAAAAAGTTCAGTGATGTTTTGTCCCACATCTTATAAATGAATAATCTAATTGTTACTGGCACAAAGATGATTTTGTTGAAATGTGTATTTTTCTGCCACCCTGCACAAATGTTTGAAAATAAGTCTTGCTTTTCCATGATTTTGAAAAATATTTATATGTCTCAAATGCTGAGGTCCTTATGAATAAGTTCATGAATTTACCTAACACAGAGTCCAGACCCACAAAAACAAATGAAGAGTGTTAAACACAAATACACCAAAGGCACATCTACACATGTCCAGAAAGCCTTTCTGTTACGCAGGTGCATAACAGAAAGAAAACACATCTGGCTCCTCCTCTCCAAGTGCAGGCAAGACAAGATCTAGCCAGCTATAAAAGGTTCAGAAATCATGTGTACTGATGTTGCTGTTCAAAAAGAGCAACTTGTAAACTAAGAGGAATGCCTCTTCCTTCTCATCATTTATTACCCACTCCCTGTGCCAAAGCCTTTCTGTTAGGTGCTAGTGGATGTATAGAGAAAATGTTTGGGAGTTAGTATTTAAAGTTGTCAACCCTTCAACTCATTGGAGGGAAGTACCTTCCTCATACACTTCAAGAAAGTCCCTGCCCCTCAAAAATGCTACTTTGTCTCCAGGAGCACACACACAAGCCCCTGATAAAGTGTACTGATGACACATATCTGTTGGGTCACAGCCACCATGCCTGGCCAAGTGCATGACAGAAAGAGATTTGATGTTTAAATGGATTCAATGTTTAACTGGATTAGATGTTTAAAAAAATATATTACAGTTTGTTAGATTCCCCTCCCTTCCTAAAGGCTATTGCTTTGGAGTCAACAAGATGGGTTTGAATATAGACTCTCTTATTTAACAGCTGTGGTATCATGGACAAAATACTTAAATTTTAGTGCATTAAATTTATCTGTAAAAATGGAAGATAATACACCTATTTTGCTAGGCTGTTGTAAGAGTTACATTTTAAAAGCCCGTAGCACATTGGCAGAAACACAATAATTATTCAATAATGGGTACTATTATTTAATTCTATATTCCATTTTGTCATCCTGTACATTTTATTTCCTTCTAACTTCTAAGTCACTGTGAAAGAAAGTCAGTTGAGCAATATGGGTTTGAAACGTGTGAGTCCTCTTATATGTGGATTTTTAAAAACTTACGGTATTGATAAATATACACAGTACTGTAAATGTAGTTTCTTTTCCTTATTATTATTTTAATAACATGCTTTCTGTAACTTATTTTGTTGGAATAATACAGTATATAATGCATATAAAATATGTTAATGAATTGTTTAGTCAACAGTATGCTGTGGGAAGTCAAAAGTTATACACAGATTTTCAACTGAGGTGGGGGGAGGGGAGTGTCAGCGCCCCAACACTTGAGTTGTTCAAGGGTCAATTGTGATCTAAAATTCAGAATTGATACTGAAAGGATTAAAACCTCAGTTTATAAATCTTAAAAGAATTTTCATAGGCATGTTAATCAGCACGATGCCTGCATATTATACATTCTTTTCTATTTCACTCCATAGCTATAAGAGTGATAAGTACAAAGAAATTTTGAGTCTCGTCTCAGCTGTATCACTAACTGCTGGGATTTCCTGGACAAGTAATTGCCATCATGGCTTCCTATTTGCATTTGTGAAATAGGGATGCCACTGTCTATATCTGTAATTATAGTAGGACTATAATTTACTTGGGCTTGGTCATTGTAGTCATTTCCAAGAGGAAAGCTGTAACTATGAAAAAAAAGCAGCTTAAAGGAATTAACATTTTTCAAATGGATTCTTTTTTTCACTCCCCCTTACCTCCAGGAAATTGGTGGTAGGGGGCACATGCTCCTTATTCCCCACTCCACTCTCAACAATCAATACCTACAATGGTTAATGTTTTAAAGATTAAATGACCCTCTTCTATTACAGTGTTTTTACAAACTTTCACATATATCTGCTTTTATCACACACTTAACATCTATTAACATTCTGTCATCTCCAGGTTTTTGGAACACTTCTATTCGCAGCTTCTCTACTGCCTCCTGTCTCCTTCATTCCAAACTAGTTTCTGACAACTTCACTCAAATTTACCTAAGGTCCCAATGACTTTCCAATGTCGATTCTACAGAATTCATTTTGAACTTCCACCTTCTTAATCTCCTTGTGGGATAGGACATCATTAGCTCCCATTCCTTCCCAATTTTCTCTGGTATCACCCTCTTCTTCTACATCACTTAAACATCTCCCCAAGGAGATGCTCCATCCTCTACCCTTTATTCTTCTCCCAGGAAATCTTACTAGCATCTGTGGCTTTTAGATGAATTTGCAAGTTAACTCCTAAACCTCTGTCTGTAAACTTAGTGTCTCCTGACCTAGCTACTGCATATTTCCACATAGATGTCCACGCCATAGGTGCCTAAACCTGCTGTCAAAACGGCATGTAATCTCCCTCCTCTCATTAAACTTGCTCTTTTCCTTCCAATTTATATCTTTATAAATGTAACCTCATTAGCAGTCATTCATTCAGACTTTCCCCCTTGTTTCTATTCATTCTGTTGGCCAATCTGTTGGCCAAAACTTGCTGATTCTGCTCCTAAAATAGGGCTTCCAAAACTATAGTCCTGCCCTGACCCATGTGGCTCAGTTGGTTGGGCATTGCCCTGCTAAGCAAAAGATTGCTGGTTCCATTTGGGTCAGAGCACATGCATAGGTTGTAGTTAGGTACCAATCCTGGAGTGTGCAGTAGACATTGGATTGATGTCTCTCTCTCACATTGATGTTTATCTCTTTTTTTTATTCCTTCCCCTCCCCCTCTCTCTCTAAAAATAAGAAAGAATCAGAGAGAAAGAGAGTGCGTGAAAGGGAGGGAGAGAGGGAGGGAGGAAAGGAGTGAAGGAAGGAGGGAAATGAAAGAGAGGAAATGAAAGAAAAGAAAAAAAGGAAAGAAGGAAGTTAAAAAATACTGTAGTCCTTGGAACCCTTGTTTCACAGAACAGAGATGGATACTTGTTTTAAGAAGAGGGGTGCAGCTCTATGATCAAATTAGTTTGGAAAATACTAAGTTAAAGCAGGACTTCCAAGAACCTTCAATACAGGAGTGGGAAAATTAGGTCTACAGTTATGAGTACACAAAACTATTTATTATTATATTATAATTTATTATTGTATTATTTGTCTTCATTATTATTATTATTTTGTATCCTTACTTATGATTTAAGTAATGACGGCTAGTAATTTAACCTATTTTTGCCCACCATGGAAGTATTTGGCTAATACTTCCATGTATTGCTAAAGTACCTTGTGAATCCCAAATGCAAATAAAATATGAAGTATTAGCCAAATAGCTTGGAAGTCTTTCTTCTAAGGACTGTGATTAGTGTTCTACAGAACACACTTCGCAAAATGCCATTCAAGTATTTCTCAAACCTGTTCTCCCCTCTCCACCACCATAGCCATTGCTTCAATTAAAGAATTTTAAAGTAGGTTTCCTACCCAGGATCTTTACTCAGTGTTTACACAGTAGTCGGTTAGCTCCCTAAAATGTAAATTTCATGCAGTTTTGTGCTAAAAAATTACAAGGTTTTCCCAGTACCCAAATTATAAAATCAAAGTTCCTTAAAAAAAAAAAAAAAAGGCACTTCATGATTCAGACCCCGACCATCTTTCCATCTTCATTGCACATCATCAGTTCACCCTATGCTCCAGGCATAAGCTAGCTGTTAATTCTTGAGGGTGTTATGCTAACACCTTCTGGCCTTTGCACATAGCTATTATGCTGCCTAGAATATCATCCACCTCTTGTTTATCTGAATAACTCCTGCTCATGCCTTAGAAATCACCTCAGATGGACATCTTCAGAAGCCTTCCATTCTTCTGACTACCTCCCATTCTCTGGGGCAACATCTATCATAGCATACCTTTGTAATTATCTGTGCATACATCTCTATTTTTCCACTAGACTGAACTTCTTGAAGATTAAGGACACTTATTTACTTCTGCTTTGATGGCCTAGTACAGTGCTTGGAACCTATTAAATAAATCCTTGATGAATAAATGAATTAACATATATATCATCTTTTAGCCATTACATTATTTCTTTCTGAAAATCCATTTAAATGTATAAAGTATGTGTTCTATTCTTGAAACTTTAGTTAGGGCCTAGAACATTTCAGGCTTTGTGGGTCATATGATCTCTGTCATAATTACTCAGCTCTGCTTTTGCTATGCAAAACAGCCATAGACAACACACAAATATTAGTAAATGACCATGGATAGGTTCCAATAAAACTTTACTTATAAAAACAGCCAGTGGGCCAGAGTTGGCTTATAAACCATAGTTTGCCAATATCTCATTGATTTTAACTGGTATCTTCAAGTGCAGTTACTGAAATTATAGGTATGGTATTAGGGAGAAATAACCACCCTCTAACAGTGAACTGTGCAATATGATTGCCAGTAACTATGTGTGGCTATTGAGCACTGGAATGTAGCTAGTCCAAACTGAAATGTGTTTTAAGTAGAAAAAATACACTTTTGGATAGTGAAGATTTTGCATGAAATAAAGCATGTGAAATATCTCAATAATTATTGTATACTGGTGACATTAAAATAATATATTTGATATATTGGGTTAAATAAAACATTATTAAATTGATTTGACCTGTTTCTTTTGACCTT
This sequence comes from Artibeus jamaicensis, assembly GCF_021234435.1. NCBI lineage: Eukaryota > Metazoa > Chordata > Mammalia > Chiroptera > Phyllostomidae > Artibeus > Artibeus jamaicensis. The sequence goes on from NW_026521883.1 coordinate 5,158,599, forward strand.
TTTTTTAAAAAGACTTTATTTATTTTTTAGAGAGTGGGAAAGGGAGGTAGAGAAACACCAGTGTGTGGTTGCCTCTCATGTGGCCCCCACCAGGGACCCAGCCCACAACCCAGGCATGTGCCCTGACTGGGAATCGAACTGACAATCCTTTGGTTCGAAGCCTGCACTCAATCCACTGAGCCACATCAGCCAAGGTTCTTTTTACTTTTAAAAATGTACTACTAAAATATTTAAAAGTATGTAGGTGGCTTGCATTATATTTATATTGGACAGCACTGCTCTAGGACAGAATAGTTATAGAAAAGAATATTCCTCTTTTCAAGATTATAAGTGAGATACTTTTACCTAATTACCGAAGTGTCTCATTTAAATCGCTGTGTATCCTGTTTTCTATCAATGGTGCTATAATTATCTTTTAGATAAAGAATCAAACTCTTCAATACCTTCTCCTTCCACTAGTCGTATATGTTGACCAATAAATTTTACCTCACTTCTTTCTCATTTTCTTTATGCCTTCCTTGGTCCTCATTTTCTCAACTAAATTATTAACAGTCTCTTGAAAGAAATTCTTTCTTTAAATCTCTATCCATGACCCCAATACCCATGATTCTATACAAAACTACTAGATTTATATTCCTAAACATTGTGACTCTCCAGCTACATAAACATTTAAAATTTTCAGTGGCTGCTGTTATACACAAAACAATACCCAAACTCCTTGGTCTAGCTCTTGGGGCCTTCTAAAAATCTCATTTTCAATGTCCATTTTGAACCTTACTTCCTCTCCTACCACTCCAGTCAAATATAAGATTGCAGATAAATTATAGCTCATCTGGTATTTTAAATCTGAATTTCAGATAAACAACAATTTTTAGTATGCAATTTTAGTATAGTACTTGGAATATATTGTATTCAAAATACTGTTATGTGAAAATGAAATTTAACTGGGGGCCCTATATATTTTATTTGCTTAAAAAGGCAAACATGATCTGATGTGGTTTTTTGTTGTTTTTTTTTTTTGAGGGAGAGGTGAAGGGAAGGAGAAAGAGAGGGGAAGGAACATTGATGTGTGAGAGATATATAGATCAATTGCTTCCCCCAACCAGGGACCTAGCCCACAACCCTGGCATGTGCCCTGAGCAGGAATCGAATCAGTGACATTTCGGTTCAAAGGCCTAGCACTCAATCCACTGGACCACACATGCCAGAGCTGATAAGTCTATTCTTTATCTCCCAAATATAATATATAGATCACTACCCTTATGCCTTTGTTCATGCATTTTAAATAAGATAATGGATGTAACGCACTTAGAACAGTGCCTAGCACACAATGAGCATGCAATAAATATACTATAATTTCTCTGACTTTGTGAGTCCAACTCAATTCTCACTGGCCTTGCCTAGCCCACTTCAGCCCACAATATACCTCCTTTGTGCGTAGTATTTAAAAAGAATAATTGATTACTGTGAGCATTTCAAGCATATGCTTTACCTAGCCTTAAATTTCTATTGCAAATACAAATTACTGACAAATAGGATTTTTAGGTACGGCAATTTTGCATCATACCAATATTATCAACTTTCACTTATTAAGCCCCCGCTTAAACTCCCAAGTACATGATTAGAGCACCCTAGCTTACCCTAGACTCTAGGCCAGAGGTGCCATTTCCACCAGGGGCCACATCAGCTTTGCGGTTGCCTTCAAAGGGCCGAATGTAATTTTAGGACTGTATAAATGTAACTACTCCTTAACAGTTAAGGGAGAGCTCAGTATGGCCACTTGGCTGGGCCGAATAAACCAAAGTGGAGGGCAGGATTCTGCCCACGGGCCTTATGTTCGCCACCTGTGCTCTAGGCTCTTGATGACAGGGAGATATAGTGTTCTTCTTAGTAAACCTCACTTACAAAAATGAAGCTGTAATGGGACCTTAAAAGCAAGAAATTTACTTATTAGATAATACTAAAATGTCTGTAGTTATGATTCATCAGGTAGAGATGCAATATAAATTTTGCATTCTAAATTTTCTAGAATTTTTTTTTCTGTTCAGCCATTTCATGTAGGTAAAACTTTTCTTACATGAAAAGGCATATATCCAGGGTCCGGCACAAATCACGCCCATTTTTTATTACAAAATGTTTTATTATAAAATCATAAGCATGTAATTCTATAACATAACAATATCACACTCAAGCACACCATATGACATTTTAGGTGAAATGTTCAAATTAAAACTATAAATTATTACACCCATATTAATATTATTACCCTACCCACTACACTCAAGCAGGCCATACTTCTGCCGGACCCTGTATATAATGATGCAAATAATCAGATCAGTGAAAACTTTTCCTATTTTCCGTATGATATCTAAAATTCACAATCTATTGAGTAGTCACATGACTTTTACAGGAAAAAAATTTCTCAAACCGAATCTAAAGCAATGTTTTCCATTATACAGATGACTTAAATCATATGACTCAAAATCTGTTCATAATCAAATAATAAAATTACTGAAAGTAAGCTTTTTATAAGCAAACACACATACACACACACAAAGTACATTAATAACCACTTGTTCACCTCAATCACACTTAGAGTACAGACTACCTGAGTTCAAAGTCTGGCTCTGCTGCTTATTAACATATACCTTTCCTGAGGCTCAGTTTTCTGGACTATAAAATGGGAACCCTTTCCCCAAAGTTGTGAGGATTAAGAGAATATGCATGAAATTCTTAGAGCAATAAACTGGTATATGGCAAATGATTTAAAAATGCTCTTATTATTCTTGGAATATTTCCCAATTTGATCTCTTTAGGCCTAGATCCAACTTAGGACTTACTCACAAACACTAACTTTTAGAAATAAAAAGAGAAAGCACTTTGGTTTGCCACATTAGAACAAACTTCAAAGATTCAAATCCCTGCTTTTATAACTCCCATAACAAACTTTTTTCCCCTCTCATATGCTCTGATCTTCTTAGGCCAGTCCATTCAGGTGTAATGGGAAACAGCTTTTATAGTCATGAATAACCAGATTCACATAGGTCTTTCTGTGAACTACAAGTGTTTTTATTTTTTAAAGCCCACTAGTGAATGTCCTCTATAAAACATACTTTCATTAGTCTTGCTAAATTATTTGTTTAGTTTCTCTTTTAAGAATGATGTATTCCCACACCCTACTATGTAAGTAGTATATAACTCTAGGGAAGAAATAATTCATGTGTAAATTATTTTTTCTAGTTTATATTGGTTACAGGAATAATACCAGAAGAAACCAAATGTCATGTAACACATTAGTTTTCAAGTCAATAAAACACTTCCTCCTACAAAGTTTCATAATATAAAATATTGGACTCAGGACTTGAATACAGTAATACCAACTGAATAAAAGCCACAGTTCAATATCTGAACTTATTCCAAACTAATCTAGGTTATCTGGAAGCACTTTAACACAGAAGCACATTTAACTTATACCCAAAGACCAGCAAAACTACCAAAAAATAAGGAAAATATTTTTAATAAAATGATTCATAAAATTTTAAGAGATGTTAAAATTTAAACTGAAAAAACTATGACTTTATACATTTAAACTAATTTAGGGAAAAAGAAAATCTCAGTTAGACTACTCAATAAAATGTTTGAAGGATCCCTAAATGTTCAAATGTAGTAAATTATATTTACCACTGAATCCTAAAGTTTTTTAACTCATTCATTTAACAAGCGTTTTACTTTGAATTGTTAGATGTCCTATATATTAATATTTTTTAAAAATTGGGCTTTAGATCTGCAGTCAACAAGCATTTTTCATCATGAGCCAGATAATAAATATTTTAGGCTTTTCAGGCTAAATACTGTCTCTATTGCATATTCACATTTGTTTTTTGACAGCTATGGGGGAATTTAGGGGGCAGAGGGATTAAGCAAAAGAGGAAAAGGACTCATGGACATGGACAACAGCGTGATGATTGTGGGGGTGGGGTGGGAGGGGATGTAAGAATAAATGGTAATGGAAAAATACAATAAAAAGAAAAAGAAAATGACAGTAAAATAAGATGTCTTAAAGTTTCAAAAAAATTAAAGAAAAACAGGCTGCAGCCAGATTTATCCTTGCCCATGATTTCCCCACCCCTGCTTACTATATATATTATCTTCTTGTTACTATGTCAATTCCTGATACTAATTTTTCTCCCTTTAAATATTTGTTCAAATGTCACTTTCCCAATGAGGCCTTCTCTGAACACATTCCTGCCAGTCCCCATATATATAGAACATAGTATATAATACATAGTATATCACCTAACATTTTCATCTATCATTTGATCTTTGTCCCCACATCCCATCCCTGCCCACCACCACCAAGATAAGTTCTATGAAGGCAGGTATTTTTTCACTGATGTATCTCAAGTATATCAGTAGGTGCTTAATAAATTTACACTCACACTTATAAAACAAATACTATGGAAGAAATATATAGTATCCTAATGAAATAATTTAACAAATGAAAAGGTATGAGAGAACAAGACTGACAAATACTTTCATTTTTAAATTGTTTCTAGCCATAAAACATTTTAAAGGAAAAAAAGGTTCAAAATAAAAGCATTTTCTTACTGTCTCATAATATGAAGTATTCTCTTATTAATTCCTTGGAAGTTCGCCATTACTTTAGCTTATTTAATAACAAATTCCAATCGTCATTCCTCAACCTCTCCACAGACCTGTTCTGCCTCTTTGATCTCTTTGGTCTGTATTCTGTACCCATTCAACTCACTAATCCAGTCTGGCAACTTTGAAGTTTAGCAAATCAGGGAAAAGTTACTTTGTCTCATCTACGACTCCATTTCCCAGTATACCCTTTTGATATATTTCCTAATATTGTAATCTTTCATACTTTGTCTTTACCATTTAAAATAAAGCAAAAAGCTGTTTCTATTTAATGTTATACTCCAAATACATTATTCTCAGTGATTAGTTGGGCTTAAAAGTTATTTTTTATTGCTATGAGTGGTTTAACAATTTTCATCTATTAAAAAAACAAAACAAAATTTGCCTTACCATCACTGATATATACTGGGCAAGGTATTGAGGAATTTAGTAAGCACCACCACCTTTCAGATTATGGCTACTGTATTTCTAAATTTATATTAAAACATAACCTACTGAACAGTAAAATAGTTTCTACTGCTATCACTGATAAATTGATACTTGATAGCCATTAGTAAATCACAATACTAAATATGTTAATAACATTAATGTGGGGGTCTAAATCACACTAGAGATCACAGTAAGACATTCTAAAATCAAAGTACAGTAAGTGCCAATACAAGAGGAAATGCTTACAGCAAAGGAAATGTCTTAAGAACCCTCTTATCAAAGTTATTCTTCATCTACTATTTTCTTTCTAAATGTCTAGTTCTGTCTTTATCAGACAAGCAACAAGTCCAACTTTAAAATCCAAGTCAGTTGTTAAGGATTGAGATGACTTGCCAGGCCAGTTCTTTACAGACAAAAAATTCTGTACTCCTAAATATGCTAAGATTGTGATTTTGAAAAAACTAGAATGAAAACTGCTAGACAACTTTATTTTCTAAAACTTATCTTTCAACTGTTTTTGTCTCCTAAATTATCATAAAATCAGGTAAGTTTGGTGGAACTAAACCAGGGCAAAACTTCCTTATCGAGCTAGCATTACAAGAACAAAATTCTTTGTTTTTAAAAAAGTTAGGTGACTACCACATTAAGTCACTTTATACCTTATGTCCCTGGAGAATAACATGGCCCAACACACCACATGTCCCACTTAATCTAGTTCAAAGGAGCAACATAACGTGAGAAACTGCACTGTGTAATTCCTTTATTTTCTGCATATTAGTGCTTTACCAACACTACAACCATTAAGAACACAATTCCAGGTACTGTACTTTTTAGTTTGGGGCAGTCTACAGACCCATTTACTTATATTAGACAAGATTAACCTCATTCAAAATGTACTGCAGTTTATAAATTCACATGAATACAGAAATTGATGCAATTAAACAAAAACTTCAGGATCTCAGTTTTTAAATTCTTAGATTATAATTTTCTCTGCAGGCTATATAATTTCCTGCCCCAAGATCAGCAACAGTTATGGTTCAATTTAACTACATCAATTATCAGCCTTTTATATCCTTAAAAAAATGTAAGTGAAAATTACAATTTCTTACCAAAAGGTATAGGATTTTCCAAATTTCAAATATTTGTTTCCCCCTCCACCCCCTTGTTATTAAACATTTCAAATAAACTAAAAATAACCACATCTCACCTGCAACATTCAACAGCAATCACTTGATGTATAAAATTTTAACTATGCCCCATTAAGACACAAAAAAATGGCTGCCTATCACTCTAACTCTCATAAGTTAGAAATACTACATTTAGAATTAACACGAGGGTTTCAAGTTTCCTCCAGTTTAGGCATTTATACCTTTGTGCTTGTCTTGTTTCAGGATGTTATTATAGCATTGATATTTGTATTACCGATGTATGTACCTTAATGTAATAATTTGAAACACTAAGAATTATATTTATGGTAGAGCCTTGGGAATCTTAAAAGCAACTAAAGTGTTCTTAGATGTGTCTGCCAGCTTCATTTCTAGAGATATTTCTACTAGAGTGAAACTAAGAATTTTATACTTTTGTTGCATTTTTAATTCAAAAATCTCTCTGTACCATCAGGAGTCTGCAGCATAGCACCTTTGCTCATCTGCTTTAAGTAAAATGTTTTGTTGAGAGTTTTACTTTGAATAGTTAATTTCTTATAGCCTTTGCTTTTCATACATCTTTGGTAAAAGCTCCATCATACAATATGGCCAAAGCACGAAGGACCAATACTGTCCAACTATATACCATGATATCCCGCTCAATTTGTTCTCAAACACCCTCATAAAACCCACATTTTTTCCTGCATACTGCCTTTGCAGTCTACATTTCTGAAATTCCCTAACTTTAATTCCTTGAGGATCTCTAAACTTAATCCTTAAGGCTATTTAAGAACCACATGCTGCTTCACAATCCTTTATCAGGCATTAATATTTGGTTCAAAGTATTATCATAGTGGTCTCAGAAATCTAGTTACTGGTGCTAACCAGCTGAACAAGTAACCTTGTTAGGATCTAGATATGACCAAGCGAGCACACTGCTTACCCTTGAAGAAAAGTTAAGTTTACATTCATTGTCATCTGTAGGTTCTTTCTCTTCACCCTACTTCCCCTGTAATTTTCATTCCTCATGTCTACACGTCATTCATTCATCACATTTCCTTCCTTAAAGGAGATGGTATATTACTGAACCAACAGGATATCTGACTATTTGGATGAGTTAATCCTACAAACAGTACTAAGTATCTTTTTTTTATAAAACATCTTTTCCAGTGTTCTTATTAATGGAGGTGTGGATCACTCATCTATAAAAAAGACTTTTATCTTCAATCAGTTGCTGTAATGTAAAAACAGGAATGTATATTTTTCCAACTAGGTAAAAGGTGCATACAATTTGAATTGTTAAATGCTTTATTAATGAACAAAGTAAACATCCTAGTAATTTTAAAACTATTGATCTTAGACATTTGAAACATGGTAAAGTATATACTCCAGTTTTGCCCAAAAATCACTTAAAATATCTACAAATATTTTAACTGTGTGCAGATATACCATTATTGCTCTATTTTTTGGAAAGAGTCTTTTTAAAGTTAAAAAAGGCAAAACACGGCAAAGTTGTCAACTTTGCAGTGAAAAAATAGGTTCTTGGCTGGTCACACTTTCATATTTTTACATGGTGTAAGTTAGCTATGTAATGGGGAACTTGAGATTTAACCCTACTCATGCATGATGTGTGTTTCAGGACTTAATAGCTGGCATTTCAAAGAACCTTTTATATTGCCTTTTTAACATATTGATGTGCAATCGGAACATATTACAATGGTATTACTCATTATTTGCCACTGTGGGCTAAGTTTACTATATTGGTCTTAGATATTAAAGGTCACATTTGAAATATACTAAGTGAAAGAACTCATAAGGGAGGGGAAAAGGCCTTAAATATAAAAGACAAACGGCAGTTTGATTAAGCAATAATTTTCAGTTTACTAGATGAAACAGACTTGCAACACAGTCTGCATGAATGCAAAATAAGCCATCTACAGCAAGTGATAACAAAAATGGGCAAAAAGGGGAAAAAAAGCATACATTGGGGGGGAAAAAGATTCTCCTGAAATAAAAAAATCATACCATTATTATAAAGGACTTTACCAAGAACTGCTATATTTTCCCCATCCCATTTGCTGGAAGTTAACAAAAGTATCTAACACTTTGTGTTCATGTCAAATGTCAGATCAGATCATCCTAACGCAAAGCAAAAAGAAAGAAGAAAAAGAAACGAACAAAAAGGAAACCCCCTAACCCTCCCAAATTGTAGAACAGTAACTCCAGAGTTCAAATTCAAAAGAGAGTGGCCATTGAAAGAGGTGATGGTGGCGATAATCCTATGAATGGGTTTTTGATTTCTCTCCTTCCGGGGGATGGGTGGAGAACGCTCATTAGGATTTGTAGTTAGAGGTTAACCATGTGAGCCCCTCATAGAGTCCGTCCCCCGAGGTGGCACAGGAGGGCTGCACATACCAGTTCCTGTCCCGAATCCGGGTCAGGCCCAGTTTCTCCTGGATCTCGTGGGGTTTCATGGCATCAGGCAGGTCCTGCTTGTTGGCGAAGATGAGGATTATGGCGTCCCTCATCTCCCGGTCATTGATAATGCGGTGCAGCTCCTGGCGGGCCTCGTCGATGCGGTCGCGGTCGGCGCAGTCCACAACGAAGATCAGACCCTGGGTCCCGGTGTAGTAATGCCGCCAGAGCGGCCGGATCTTGTCCTGGCCGCCCACATCCCACACGTTGAACTTGACATTTTTGTAAGTCACCGTCTCCACGTTGAAGCCCACGGTGGGGATGGTGGTCACCGACTGGCCCAGCTTCAACTTGTACAGGATGGTTGTCTTGCCGGCCGCGTCCAGGCCCAGCATGAGGATCCGCATTTCCTTGTTCCCGAAGATCTTGGACAGCACCTTCCCCATCGCGTCGGAGGAGCCGGGGCCGGGGGCATTCAGGTGTCCCGCGTCCCCTCAGCCGACAACGCCGCCGACGCCGCGAAACCGAAACGAAGCCTCCCAGCCGCGAGGGCGCCCGTGCGGCCTGCGTGGGAGTTGCCTCCTCGGGGCAGAGGCCGGGGCCCGCCGCTCACTCGGGCATCACCGACCGCACAACTTGCTTCCTCCAGTCGCCGCCGCCGCCGGGGCCCTGAGTCTGCGCCCGGAGCCGCCGCCCTGCTGAGGCGCGGCCCGGCCCGGAACTGCCCTTCCCCCAGCAGGCGCCGCGCGAGCGCGGCTGCGGTTCCCGCTCCTCAGCCCTCTCCTCTTAACGTCGCGGGAGACTGCGACCCTCCGGTCCGCGACTACCGGGCTCACCACCGACCCAAACTACCCGAGGCAGCGAGGCTCCGGCGGCTCGTCAGGTCATTGATCCTCGCGGGAACTCGGTGCGCTGCCTGCAGAGACACAGAGAAGGAAAAGAGAGTTACCGTTGGAGCGCAGGAGGAAAGCGGCGGACGAGGTGGCCCGCCTTCCCAGCTCGGCCCGGGGGGTTACCTCCAGCCGCCACCCCGAGCGCGGGCTCCCGGCTGCCACCTCCTCCTCCCAGCTCTGCCGCCGCTGCCGCCGGAAAAGGCGCCGAGGAAACCGCCTCACTTCCCCTCCCTACCACGCACGCGCAGCACGGTCGGACCGTTCAGACCGGAGCGACCTCCGTCTGGAGAGAGGTCCGCGCGCCCAGCGTCACCAGCGCCACGCGTAGAGGGGCGGGGCTACGGCAGCTCGGAGTGCTTGCAGGTGCGGCCCTCCGCAGATCCACGTCCTCAGATTCCGAGCCGTGTGCACCCTTCTTACTCTAGCGTCTTCTCTTCACTCAGCTCTCTCTTCCCCAATACCCTACTCGAACTATAGGAGCAAAGAGATTGGGGAGCTGCCCAGGGTGGGGCCCGCGAGTAGCCCGCTCCCATGACCAACGCCTCCCCCATACTGTTTCCAGGTCTTTTCTCAGACCTCGTTGCCCGCCAGATCGGCTCAAGAGTACCCTCCATACCGCCCCAGCCTTCGTGCTCTCTCGGGCTGTCACGGAAGCCCTATCTGCTGTTTTTACCTTTCCCCCAACCCGTCCTTGGCTTCCTTTATTCCTCGTGCCTTCTGCGTTTCCTGTAAGACACGTGGGAGACAACTGTGTCGGGTGGAATCTGCCAGTCAGTGAGTGCGGTGGTTTTACCAGCTTGGGTTTTCTCTGAGGCCCTTCCAAGTGTTTGAGCCCTATCTTCACGTCAGAACCAGTCCGCATTTCTTAAAAATTACAGTATTATCAAGAGTTCCTGTCCTTGCCGCACTTTCAACTTTTTAGAATGTGGTAACTTTTCATATTTAAATATGTCCTTTTAGTGTATTAGTAGTAGCTTCTCACCCACCACCCATTAAGAGGCCTAGATGATATAATTTTAGCATATCACTTAGAATCAAAAGGATTTAGGAAACTACTTCTGTGGCCTAAATCTAGGTATTTAACCTTTCTAAGTTTGTTATCGCGTGTGTAAACAGTAATACAGGTCTTGCTCTCTGCGCCCTATTTGAGGTTTAAATAATATCAGGATTCCCAATATTAGGGAAGACTTTAGGGAACCATTTTGTATCAAATGACTAGTGATAAAGTTAAAACGAGGTGAAAGCTTTAAATAAATGAACCAGAGGGAGGAGAAACAATTTTTTTTTAAGGAACATGGTATAACAGCATGTGGTAACAGACTTTTTATTTCATAATTTAAAAAATGTGATAATAGTAGGTAGGTTAAATGATAACCTTAAAACTTCATGCCTGAAAAAACCTTAAGTTATCAATATTCGGACAATGATCTAATTTACTTTCCGTCTGCCTTAATACGCACTTAGTTCCCTAAGAGCCCCACGGGTTAGGTAGCATTAAAATGGTTCCTTTACAGTTGAGGAAACTGGGCTTTCCAAGAGATTCCAAAACCTCCCAGCAACTTAGGAGGAGCCAGGATTCAAACCCAGAGAACCTGTTTCAAAGCCTTGTGCTATATAGCCCAAGCCACAAAACCATACTTCCTTAGGGAAAAGGCCCCTGGCAGAGAGACTCACTTTTCTGCCATCTCTATGTAGACGACCCTCCTGGATGGTCTCCCTGGTGAATTTGCTCTCAGCTGAGGCAAAACAGGAAGAAGAAAGACTGCCTTTCTCCAGTGTCCCAGCATCCAGAAGGGTCAAATGGAGACTGCTCTAAGAAGCTGGCCACGTTTGGGGAAGGACAGATTACCTATGTTTCTGTCGCCCCCTGCTGTCCAAAGGAGAAATTAACATGCCCACAGCTCTTGGGGAGCATCCCAAGCCCACTGCAGGCTGGAAAAGGGTGTTAGGAGCAGTGCTTCCTAAGGCATCAATGAAGTAGGATCAGGTTGTCGTTGTTTTGTTTTTACCTTGCTGGTAACTTTTTGTAAAATGCAATAAAAATGAAATCGTTAAAAAAAAAAGAAAATTGCTTGAATGTTACAATGTCAAATTGCTATAAAATTTTCTAAATGCTTACTCTCAAATTCTCAAGTACTTCCTGTTCTTGTCTTCATATGGACAAGTAACAATAGTTTCTGAGCCAGCAGGGGTCCAGGTGAGACAGGATAGTAAGAAGTAGGAAAATTCTTGGGCACGTGGAATGGGGGAACCAAGACAAGAAAATTAAACAAGGCCAAACACTTTCACCAACTTACAACCAGCTAGTGAGTTGCAAGACCTTAGCAATTTCCTCCTCCCAAATTCCCAGGTTTCCCCTATATAAATTTGCTTCTGAAAGCTCAAGGGAAGATGGCTGTTAAGGTTTTTTACCTGCCACCTTTTCAGAGTGCTGGCCTCTGATATCAATAAAAGCGCAATTAGGCCCTGGCTGGTGTGGCTCAGTGAATTGAATGCCAGCTTGTAAACCAAAAGTTTGCAGGTTTGATTCCCAGTTGGGGCACATGCCTGGGTTGCAGGCCAGGTCCCCAGTTAAGGGCATGTTAGAGGCAACCAATGATGCACCTCTCTTCGCTTACGGTGACAGGCAGCACAAGCCCCAGATTTGGTTGCCCTCTGGTTTCACATGGACTGCACTTGGAATAAAACTGGTCAAATGGCCACTGCTGGCACAAGGTCCAATTCCCCGGGGGACTGCCTCAGCAGTGGGCCAGGGCTCCTGTACCCTTCTGAGGCTTGGGTCCTGCTGCTGTCTTGGGGTACGGATCTGGACCTGCAGCTGAAGCAGATGGGGTAACTTAGGCCTGAGAGAGTCCCAGGGACAGTGCCCAGAAACCAAGCCCTGGGCTCTACCCTTCTTGTCTATAAGAAACCATCTGGAAAACTGAGGCTGCCCAAGCCAAGGAGGCCTCTAAAAATACAACTCCTTTCCCTACGAAGCTGGAAGGTGGGAGGTTATAACCTGAAGCGAGGGCAACAATGGTAGTTGCCCTGGGTTTGATTCCAAAATTGTACAGTCACTTCACCTTGCCACTCTTAAGCTTCCTTTTCCACAAGTGTAAAAAAGGAGAGAGTTGGGTGCATGCTGAGTTCCTTGTAAATCTAACATGCTCTGCTTGTCCTGGAAGATCTATTGCCTGCCCTCAGGGAAGGGCAGCAAGGCTAATGCATCTCCAATAGGAAAAACCAGACTGAATTCAATGGAAATGGGTGTTAACTGTGCATTGCAGGATGCTCCCAGGGCTTATTCAGGAATGAGCAGGATTCAGCGCTGGAGAGACCAGAAAAGGGAGAAGAAGCAATTACATTATCCATTTGAGTCAGTTGAGTTCTTAAGATCAGCCATCAAGCCTGGGCAGTTTTTCAGCAGCTGGGGCAGAGAAGTGAGTGCCATAAGTCACAGAACACTTGTTATAAAGGAGGCATGGCTATGAATTCCCCAGAGGATACAAACTTTCTCCTGCCCCTAAATTTAAAAGAATTTTTCACATGTGACCTTATTTAGGGGACAGTAAGAACACAGCAGCCTCCACAAGTTTTATGGCAAAAGCAGAAGTGGTTTTCATGTGACTGTTTTCTTCCAGGAACCTTGGAGGAAGGCCAACGACACAACAAATAGCATTACAGCTCAGTAACTGGCTTCTTAGTTTTTAGACAACAAATGAACTTGAGCATATTAAAAGGAAAAGTCAAACTTGCTAAGTAAATTACACAGGAGGCAAGGCCGTATTAAAGTGCACTTGGCTTTCCTCTTAGCTGGGTTACTGATAGACATACAAATTTGCCTTTTCTTTCCAAGATACGGGCTGACTCTCTCACCCCTGAGCCAACAGCAAACATCATTGTCTGCCTGACTCCCACATGCTGGCCTAGGGGCACACTGGTATGACAAGGCAAATTTAGCCATTCCTATGATTAGCCACTGTTGGGCAGCATTGAGCCAACAACTGGAAAGCAAACTTGCAAAAATTCCCTTCATAAGCAAAGCCATCCAGCTTGTATGCAATTCTACCAATCTACTAATTCTATTAATCTTGAAAATTCAACGTTCAGCTCTTTTCATAAATATTTAAAGGGCATAAAAATTAAAAAGTGGTTTTAATAGTAGGAATTATTTCTCAGATTCTCTTAATATGTTAAGTGTCAATCCATTCTGTGAGAGAGAGCAAAGAAATGATAACATTTTTTAAAACACAAACTGCTGTTTTACATATACCATTTCATTCAATCTTATAAGAACTCCATAAGGTATTGTCATTATCCCTACCATGCATATAAAGAAACAAGTAACTCGCTTACTCAAGTGCCTTACCTAAGGTCACACAGCTGTATAGTGGCAATTTGAAATTTGAATCAACACAGGTAGTCTGACACAGAGCACTTAACCCTGTATGCCAAAGGACCTGTGGGATCTCACAGCTGGAAGAGTCTATCTAGAGTTCACACTCCTTCCTAAGCAGATACTGTCTTCCCCATTCCAGCCTCAGCCTAATGCCAAAGATTTTCCTTATTTTGAGCTAAAACTGTCTCAAAATTGGCCAGAGTTGTTCTCTCCAGAGCTTTTTGGAATTAGTTTCTTTTCCATATTAAAGCCTCTCCAATTTTTTGAAAAATTAAAAATAGTGCTAATTATTGCTCCCCATCCCTCAAACAGACCCGTGGCAGGAATTGGGTCATTATTCTCAATTTACAAATATGTCCCATCCCATTTCTGCTGGTTAGTGAAAGTGCTAGAATCTCCCAACATAGAAGTTTCACAACAGATCAGTTGCCTTAATCCACCAACCAGCACCTGAAACCATGATGCCATTACTAAATCATACTTAAAAGCTATTTAAAAATAATGCATGGTCATGATTTTAAAAATTCAAGTGGTATGGAAAAGGATAAGTTGAAATGAAAAAAACCTCTCCCATCCTTTCTAATGCCTCTCCCCAGAGGTAGTCACTGTTGCTACTTTTTAATCCAGTTTTTCTTTACATATATAAATATATGCATTTGAATGCTTTAGGATATCATGTATACAGGGTCTGAAACTTGCTTTTTTCTCTTAACAAGTTATCCTGGATATCTTCTAGTAGCAGCATTCTTGTTAATGGCTACATGGAAGCCTCCTCTTGTGTACTGTTTTTCCTCTTACAAATAATGCTTAAAAAATGCTTCAGTGAAATTATACATATATTTTTGGATGGATTTCTGTACATAAAATTCCTGGGTGGAAAGCAAGGGAACAGTGCATTCTGAGATATAGAGCCCTTTTACACTCCATTAAAAGTTGTATTAATTTGCACTCACAGTAACAGTCCATTTGCTAAGTGTTGTCAGCATGGTTTATCATCCTCCAACTTCAATATTTGAAGACATTTATTAATTCAGTCATTTGGTGTTTAGTATGCATCTTCTACTTGTCAGGCACATAATTATTTTGAGTTCTTTCATTTTAATTAGTGTTTATCTTTTCCAAAAGGTGGTTTTAAAATTGCACGTGGGCGCATTCTGCCTCTTGGAAGCAGCCCTGTGCCTTTGCTTTCCTCCTCTTCTTACCTGCAGCCACGTTACCTTTGCCTTTGTCTCTCCTAAACTCCAAGGGCCCTTCTTCTGCCTTTGTGTTTCCTGAGCCCATGCAGCTCAGCTGGCTCAATTCTACTACCTCTGTAATTTTCTTTCTTTTAAAAAATTATTTATTTACTTATTTATTTTTAGCGAGAGGAAGGGAGAGGGAGAGATGCATCAATGTGTGGTTGCTTCTCACCTGCCCCATTACTGGGGACCAGGCCCACAACACAGGCATGTGCCCTGACTGGGAATGAATTGGTGACCCTTTGGTTTGCAGGCTGGCACTCAGTCCACTGAGCCACACCAGCCACGACTACCCCTGTAATTTTCTAAATAAACTTTATCTTATTATTTGAAAAAAATAGTAGAATTTTGCATGTGGTTCTCTCCTTATCATTTTTAACTGAGAAGCAAAAAAAAAAAAAAAAAAAGTTAACAGAAACTTCAGATTTTTTTAAAAAAACTTTTCTCATTGTGCAACACAGTGACAATTAGGATTTTTAAAAAGTTGTGCTCAGCTCTGATTGATGTGGGCATCGTCTCACATAGCAAAAGGTCACACTGGTTGACTCCTGGTCAGGGCACGTAACTGGGTCAGGGCATCCGTGAGAAGCAACCAATCAGTGTTAGAGTCTCTCACATTGGTATTTCTCTCCTCTTTCTCCCTGTCTTCCCCTCTCTAAAAATAAATACAATCTTTAAAAAAAATTTTTTTAGATGATTTGTCAGTGGGCACAGTCTTTTCCTAAAATTCTCCAACATAGAAGGGATTAGAGAGCCTTTACACCCAATTCTGGCTTCTGGTTGATGCAGAACCATTAAAAGGGTGAGTTAGACAGCCAGCCATGGAACTAAGTATGCTTTCAGTGGCCACAGAGTAACTTTAAGAACAATGAAACTGTTTAAACAGCATAGCAAGTGTGCTTGGTAAACAATCGAAGTGTGAAACCAAAGCTGCTGCCTGATCGTGAAGGTTGGCAGGAATAGTTTTGAGGAATCCAAGATTTAGGCCAAACCAGGGGTGGTAGCTGTGTTCCTGGGACCTTAGGGAGAAGGGAAATAACATCACATGCCAACAAGCATTAATGAGCATGCCCACTCTGTTCACGCCCCAATATGCAGTACATCTTATTTACAGTTTGCGAAGAGCAAACCAAGCATCAGAAACTTAAAGATGGATGTAACTAGTTTTATTTCATATAAAAATGAACACAAGGCCAGCACATATATATGTGAAGGCCTTCTAATTTTATTATTAGATTGTTCTTTTAAAATGTTTTTTTTTAAGCTGTTTTTACTATATTAAAACATTTGTTTTAAAAAGCCAGCAGTCCATTAGGCCATGTTAACACTTATGTTGCTATAGTGTATATTTGTAATTGTATTAGTTTGGATAACTATTTGCTATTTATATCCCAATTTGCCACTTAATTTTCAGTTGTTCTGCATACTGTGCTTTCCTTTATCTTTTCTCTTTAACCCAAGTATTTCAACTCAGTGAAGTGTCAGTATTCCCTCCTACTGACGTTTGGAATTGTGCAAGGAATTCCTGTTATCCCAGGTCTCTCCAGAACTATGAGGTAGGTACAATCACTTTAATGAAAAAAAAACTGGTGCAGCCAGGGGAGAAAGCAGAAACATGGGGAGATGCTGTCAACAAGCTTTGGAGGTAGAACCTGCATTTTTATAAAAAATTTTCTTAAAAACTTATTAATTTTAGAGAGGGAAATGACTGGTTGCCTCCCAAATCCATCCTGACCAGGGTTTGGAGCCACAACCTAGATTATGTGCCCTGACCTGGAGTTGAACCCCCAAATTTTGGTACATGTGACAATGCTCCAAGTCACACCGGCCAGGGCCCTTCCACCCACTAATTTGTAATCTCAGGCATGTTAACTTGAGCTTCCCACTTAGCCTTCTGTGACATGGGGTCTCACCCAGAGACTGCTGTGCTGTGCCTAAGAATAAAGATCAGCAGTGCTGGCCCTTCTTACCTGATGAAGAAGGTACTTAACATGAAGCTATGAACAATCATTTTTGATACACATTCCTCATTGTTTCAGTGGCCCTTTTCTAATGTGGATACCAAAATTTAATAGTAACTATCCAATTATCGTCAGTGTACCTTCCCCCTTAAGGTCCTGAATTATTTACCAAAACTTTTATGGTGTACACACACTTAATGCCATCTCATTTTGGAGTTTTGTGCTGGTAAGGGGTCACTTACTAGAACTTGTTTTTTAATATAACCTTATGAGCAAGAATTCCTACCTGTAGTTTTTCACAGCTGATAATTTACAAGCATTTATTTTCTTATGAGCCTGAGATTTTTTACTATTTTTAAGTGCTTGGAACATTCCCAGAGATTTATCTTCATGTCCATGTGTGCAGATTATAGGGTATTCAATTTTTCAAGATGCAATAGCCATTTGCCCAAATGGTTGTAGTAATTTAGACAACCAGCCCAATCCACAAACTGGATTGAGTGGGACTGTTGTCCTGCTTTTCTTCAACTTCTGAATCTCATGCCTCACTGAATGGAGACAGGTTAGGAGCAGAAATGTTCCAAGTACCTGGCACATCATAGGTGCTCTCAGTATCAAAGTCCTGTTGTGCCTTGGCATTTTGAAAAGTGAACCTATTCCACTTCACACCACTCCCCCCACTCTGCCAGGATTGTGCTTGGGCATTAGCAAAGGAGCTTTCTAAATCTGAGGACTGGACCCCACCATAGACTCATTCATGCCTAGAAGACAAACCCTGTAATCATGGAATTAACACAGGTAATCTGGACAAGGTACCTACCCCAATCCTTTCTCCTACCTCCCCACATGCAGTTCTCAATGCAGGAATATCACATGTATTCTTAGTACAGTGTCCAGCTTGTGTCAGAGCAAGAAAGGTTGAAAGCCAGCATTAAAGAAGTGAGATCACCTTTATATAGCAAATCCCCAAGCAATCAGCAAGACGAGCAGCAGTAAAGTTCAGATTTTTATTGACTGTGTTACAAAAGAGGTTTAGTCAAATAGTCCAAAGCCCATGTCATCATCAGACTCCTCAGATTCTTCTTTCTTTGCTTCCACTTTCTTTTCCTCAGCTTAAAAAAAAAAAAAAAAAGTCAATCACATACCTTTATTTTAAACCCTAAAGACATCTAGCCCCTTCCACTTACATGGTCAAAATACCCAACTTCCCTCAAACCATGCTTTCTGTTTTAGCATTTCTATACACCATCACAATTCAAGGGCAAGTTTGCCTGTAGTAATTTTAGATTTCACTCCTCCCTCTAATACAAAGTTTCCTACCTGGGGCAGTAGCAGTTGAGGGAGCAGGACCTCCTGCTGGTGCAGCACTAGCTGCTGGGGCAGGTCCGCCAGCCCCTACATTACAGATGAGGCTCCCAATGTTGACATTGGCCAGAGCCTGCAATACAAGTGTATGCACAGGTAAATATTCGGTTCTGCCTTTCTGTTATAGTACTTACCAGAAAAAAAGAATGTACCGCCTTTCAAACTTACAATGAGTAATATCTTTCTTCTCCTTTGCTGGAATCTGCCAGTGACAATTTGTTACTCAGATTCTCTAAAACTTAAATCAGGGCAATCCACACAGCTATATTAAAAATAAGCACTCATAAAAAACTCCCCAAGCTTTAAATCTCTTGTTTGCATTCTATATTTAAGTGTAAGGTACAACTGGCCAAATTCCTTTTATAGATGGGAAAACTGGCCCCCCAAATGCTGGTTTAACCTACCAAAAAACTCAAGCTTTCTTAATCCAGGATTCCTTCCAGTTCCACATTTCTTTTTACCACTGAATTCATTTTCACTAATCCCAGGACTTTTTCCAAAAGGAATTTACTAAAGATGATGTAGGCACAATGTTTTTAATCTTTCAAAGCTCTTTGCAGTGCACAAGGTGTACAGTTAGCATCTATGAGCTTCATTTGCCAGACATTCATTAGCCTGCACAACAGAAGGTAGCTAGAACCAAGTTCTTTGGGTAGGAATCCTGTCTTGTATACCCCCAAACTAAGTGGCCCATCAATGGCTACCACACCCAACTTCCATTAAAGCATGCCATCATACTAGAAGGATTTGCTTGGAATAGGAAATAAGCATGGGACTTATCTCCTAGGAAACCCCTTTAAAGAAGGAATGACCTGGTTAATTCTTTTATAATGGTTTCAGAACAAAAGAGAAACCAGTCTGACATCAAGAAAGGAAAGACACAAGGACAACTGAAACCTTAATTAGAAATGTGAGGAAATATCACTTAAGAGTTGGCCCAGTGGTATATCGGGCCTTATGTTACTTTTTAATGTTGTTTAGTATTAATACCTTACTTAATAATCAGTAAGTCTTCCCAAATTTACCTCTCCAAATTACTTTGCCACCATCACCTTACCTTTGCAAACAAGCCTGGCCAGAAAGGTTCAACATTTACACCAGCTGCTTTAATAAGGGCATTGATCTTATCCTCCTGAAACAGATAAAATGACAATCCATCAGCAACCAAACCACAGCTATCTTAAAATGTCTACAAAATACCGCAAACTGAAAATAAATCGTTCAAAACGTGTGTAATGAACCATGTTTATCCATTTTCAATATTTTATGTTTACTTAAGACGACATTTTCTTACAACTCTTTTCAGCTTTCTCGAGTAACAGAAATGCCATCTGCTCCTGTGTGCAAGCACCTTGCAAAGTGGCAAGTTCATCGCTGCCATTTCACGGGCTGCGGCTTGCCCATGTAATGCTATTTTAAGTTATTACTAAAGACTGGGAGGTGGGGCAGAGATCATTTGCTCTCCTCCTCACTACGCAACCTGGCTCCACAGGGCCTGCTAAAAGAACCAGAAAAATTCAAGAAAATCAAACCCAAAAGATAGTTTCCTGGAATATAACCAGGTGTGGATTAGGATACCCACGCGCTGCAAAAGTCTCTCCAAATAAGCTCTCAAAGCCAGAGCGCGCAGCCGCAAACGAAAACCAGTCCTTCAGCAGCTAGCACGTGGCCTAGGCCCCTGATCAACTCTCACCTGAGTCCACCAGACCGGCTCCAGGCCTAAAGCCGCCGCTGGGGTGTGGAGTGCCCCACCTACAGCCAAAAGGACCTGACCCGGATGCCTGGGGGGAGGGCGGATAAATCTGCCGCCCATGGGCCATCCCCGCCGCGGTCTCGGGCCCCCACTCACCGTCACCGTCACCTCATCGTCGTGCAGGATAAGGGCCGAGTAGATGCAGGCGAGCTCCGATACGGAGGCCATGGTGTAGGCGAAGGCTGGGCGAGCGCTGCCGGCAGTGGTGCTAGTCGCCGGATGAAGTGAGGGTCTCACCCCAACGCGGCCTTAGCTTCCTAGGAAGGACAGAGCACCTTAGTGGCAGCTGGGGAAAAGAGAAGTTGCGCCTGCGCGCAGGATTTTATAAGGACCATGCGGGCCAATCCGCGCCGGCGCCTGGCGGAAAAGGCGGGGCGAGAGCCGTTTGCTACACTTCCTTGGAAGCGCCTGCGCACAAAGCATTGACTCGAGTTCAAAAAATTGGTAGGTACCTATCTTATACATCAGTGCTA
Organism: Artibeus jamaicensis; assembly: GCF_021234435.1. NCBI lineage: Eukaryota > Metazoa > Chordata > Mammalia > Chiroptera > Phyllostomidae > Artibeus > Artibeus jamaicensis. The sequence continues at coordinate 5,179,314 of NW_026521883.1, forward strand.
ATTAATCCATTGGTTTGCACGCAGCTCAGGGATTGTGACGATTAAAAATATTTTTAGGAAAAAGTCACCTGGGTGAATGAATTTTTCGCTGTAGCTCCTGTAACACTAGTCAGACATCCAGTTAATGACTTTCCAGCCCTGATCCCTCACCGCACCATCACTTAAAGGTAGGAACTACTTTACTGCCTTTAGTCCTTGGTGGTTAGTAGAGCGTCTCAGGTAAAATGAGTATTGTAGGGGGGAATGAGAAACTTGTAGCCTTAGGATAGCAGTAGCATTTGAGTGCCTACTAAGTCCCCAAGCTTTGAGCCACATGCTACAATGTTTCAATTAATTTTTACCCAGCATGAGTTAAATATTATTATCTCCATTTTATAGATGGCAAAACTAAGGTTTACCAGGGTGTTCACCCTTTTGGCATCTTTGGGCCACACTGGAAGAAGAAGAGTTGTCTTGAGCCACACATTAAATACATAAATACTAATGAAAACTGATGAGCGGGAAAAAAAAAAGGTTTTAAGTAAATTGACGATTTTGTGTTGGGCTACATTCATAGCCATCTTGGGATGCTTGTGGCTTTCGGGCACTTGTTGGACACCCTTGGTAATTAACCCAAGATGACACAGTGTGCGGTGGAGTCTGGATTTGGAATCCGGACTCCTAATTTAAGTACCATCTGTGTGTGTGTGTGTGTGTGTGTGTGTGTGTGTGTGTAGAGAGGGATGGACTCGGGGATTATGAGTAAATGTTATCTTCTTTTCCTCCCCAAAAAATAAAAAATATATTAGGAATGTAGGGGAACTTCCCATGTGAACTTCAATTTTTATTACTAAGGCACTTGGTGATGGGTGGAAATGCCTTAAAAGTGCACTAGAGATATTGCAAGCCCTACTGCTGCAACTGCTGCCTGGCTTAGGTGCTGTACTCCATTCTTTTTATCCCTTGAAACTAGTGAAACCTCTGTTGGGTTCATTTTGAGAGTATTTTTAAAATATGAGTTTTTAAAAATTGAGGTATAATTGACATTGTCAATGTAAGAAACACCCAAACCTGTATGAATTTTTAAAATGAGTTTATTTGAGCCAAACTGACAACAATTGCCAGGAAGCAAAACCTCAACAGATTGAGAAAATGCTACAGAGAATGGCAGGCCTGCTTTATCCATTACAGTCAAAACAGAGGACATAAGTGGGTTACATTAAATCCATTGGTGATAGATTAGAGAGGCGGGAGAAAGAAAAGCAGAGAAACTTCTGGGATTGGATAAAAAGTAAAATGATAGAAACACTAAAGGCAGGATTCCATTCTTTTTTATTGCTGAATTATATTCTGAATTATATTCTATTCTATACTGTATGGGCTCATCCATGTTGTTGCAAATAGCAAGATTTTTTTATTACTGAATAATATTTCATTGAATGTGTGTATCGCATCTTCTTTACCCATTCATTTACCGATGGACATCTAGATTACTTCTATATCTTGGCTGTTGCCAGTAATGCTGCAGTGAACATAGGGGTGCATATATCTTTTCCAATTAGTGTTTTTGTTCTCTTAATAAATACCCAGAAGTGGAATTACTAGATCATAAGGCAGCTCTGTTTTTAAAATTTTTAGAGGAATCTCCATACTGTTTTCCATAGCGGCTGCAGTAGCTCACAATCCCACCAATAGTGTACGAGGTTTCCCTTTTCTTCACATTCTCACTAGCATTTGTTATTTGTTGATTTACTGATGATAGCTATCCTGACAAGTGTGAGGTGATATCTCATTGTGATTTTAATTTGCCTTTTCTTGATGATTAGTGATGCTGAGCACCTTTTCATATGTCTGTTGGCCATCTATCTATATGTTCTCTGGAGAAATGTCTGTTCAGGTCCTCTGCCCATTTTTAAAATTGGATTGCATGTTTTTATATGCATATGTGTGTTATGTTGTATGAGTTATTTGTATATTTTGGATATTAACCCCTTATCAGAAGTATCATTTAAAAATATTTCCTCCCTTTAGTAGGTTGTCTTTTTTTTTTGTAGAAGGTTTCCTTCACTGTGCAAAAATTTTAGTTTGATATAGTCCTAATTGTTTATTTTTGTTATTGTTGTTTTCCTTGCCTATGGAGATATATCCAAACAGATATTGTTAAGAGTGATGTCAAAGGGTTTACTACCTATGTTTCTTTCTAGGAGTTTTATGGTTTTTCATCTTACATTTAAGTCTAATCCATTTTGAGAGTTTTTGTATATGGTGTAAGAAAGTGGTCCAATTTCACTTTTTTTGCATGGCCTTTATTTGTCCAGTTTTTCCAATGCAACTTTTTGGGGGGACTGGGTACAGTGAACTTTATTGATGGTGCATGACAAGGCAGGGCTCCCTAAGCACCCTGCTTCTTCAGCGGGTCTGAGATGGAAACTGTGGAAGTCAGGAGATTGTTGGTGTGTTGGGGGATCCATCCGGGACAAAGACTCCCCAGCATCCGAGGGCCTCTCTTCCTTTCCCTAGGGCTGGTGGTCCAGGTGGCTCTTACTCCTTGGAGGCCATGTGACCTATGAGGTCTGCGGTGTTGCTGTAGCCAAATTCACTGACATACCATTAAATTAACTTGACATAGTGGTCACTGAGGGCAATACCATCCTCAGCATCAGAGGTGGAAGAGTGATGTTGATACAGGGTGCAGCCAAGAGGGGGGCCCCAAAAAAGATTTGGAATGGTGTCCAGAACTCAAGGTATATAGGAATTATTGGAGAGACATATAAGATGTCCTCACCCCTTCCCCCCCACAGGTGTGAGTTGGGGGAAGGGGCACATGGAGCAGGAACATGCAGGGCTGTTTTGTACATCCACAGCCTTGTGGCTAACCCATGGCCTGGTCATTTAACATATCTATAGCCTTTGGCGGGTCACTTGGATATGTTAGTGGCTGTGGCCAGGCTTGGAGCCAGGGGGATGAAGTCACTTTCCCCCAAGATGTAACTGGGGTACAGGTCCCCCGAGTTACAGCGCCTGCATGGGAGCTTGGAGAAGATTGGCTCTAGGACATGGGGCCATACCTGCCCAGACTCACAATGGCAGCCCAGTAAACTTGTAATAATACAGAAGTATGGCAGGTGTAACTGATCATGGGAGGAGTCAGAAATAGGGGTACAGAGGAAGATTGGTATGGGGATTTAAACCCAGACACAGCAGCCATTGGAGGGGGAGCCATGTGGTTTTAGCAGAGTGAGGACCCCCTCTTGGCGAGGTGAAAGAGAGCCACGCGGCTTTGCCAGAGTGGGGACCCCTGCAGCCAGGTGAAGAAGAAAGCCACATGCTTTTGGTGGAGTGCGCTTTGGTAGAAGACACCCATGCGGCCTTGGGTGCTCCATTTGGCTGTGTGGCCTGGGAAGCAAGAGAGACTGCCTGGAAAAATAGGCACAAATTTTTGCCAGTGGATTGTGAGAAGGTGCCGCATGACTTTGGATTAATTGGAGATCCTGCCTAGATGGTGACACAGCCGATGGTACTAGTGGCCTGGAAAAACGGACATGTGCTCTTTTTCTGATTTACGGTACCCGGAGTTAGGACGGGGGGAGAAGGGAGCTGTGTGTGTGTGCGTGCACATGCACATGTAGGTAGATATCCTAAAGGACTTTGATATTTTGATGAAGATGCTAGGTCTGTATGGCATTAAATAAAACACTTCCTTTCCTTTTCACAAATCTCTGACATCGAAAGATGTCTTTCCAATTGGCCGCAGACGATCGGGCCCAGTAGGAGGTCTGGACGGTATTAGTATACCATCCTCTGGAGTTTGGGCCCCGGTGTATCTGTTCTGTAACAGTTTTTGGTGTCCCTGGGTGGGCCAGATATTGCTCCCCTTGGACCTCTGTTCTGTAACAGTGTCACTGTTAAAAGTTGCAGGAGACAACTTGGTCCTCAGTATAGCCCAGGATGCTTTTGAGGGGTTCCTCTGATGCCTGCTTCACTACCTTCCTTATGTCATCATATTTAGCAGCTTTCTCCAGGTGGTAGGTCAGATCTGTACAACTGACACACTGGGGGTGGGGACATGGAAGGCCATGCCAGTAAGCTTCCCATTCAGCCCAGGGATGACCTTGCCCACAGCGTTGGCAGCACCATGGAAGCAGGGGTGATGTTCTGGCAGCCTCTCAGCCATCACACCACAGCTTCTCAGAAGGGCTGTCCATGGTCTTCTGGGTGTCACGATGGCACAGACTGGTATGAGTCCCTTCACCATGCCAGAGTTGTCATGGATGACCTTGACTGGGGGCAGAACAGTTAGGGGGCAATGCAAGAGGCATTGCTGACAATCTTGAGGGAGTTATACTTGCCATGGTTCACACCCATCACAAATATGGGGGGCATCCACAGAACAGGCAGAGATGATAACCCTCATGGTTCCACCCTTCAGTGGAGCCCCAGCTTTTTCCAAGGTAGTGAAGGCATCAGTGGATTCCACAACATATTCAGCACCAGCATCACCCCATTTGATGTTGGCAGGATCTTGCTCTTGGAAGATGGAGATGGACTTTCCATTCATGAAAAGCTTCCTGTTCTCAGCCTTGACTGTGCCTTTGAACTTGCCATGAGTAGAATCATACTGGAACATGTAGACCACGTAGCTGAGATCAGTGAAAGGGTCACTGATGGTGACAATATCCACTGTGCCAGAGTAAAATGCAGTCTTGGTGTCCAAGTGCCCAATACAGCCAAATCTGTTCACTCTGAACTTCACCATCATTTCTCAGGGTTGTGGCTGGCACTGCACAGAAAGGCATGATTGTCTGTTAAACAGAAGGAGCAGAGAGCCCCAATACAACTTTTCGAAGAGGGTATCTTTACCTCATTGTATATCCTTGCCTCCATGGTCATGGATTAAGTGACTATATTAGCGAGGATTTATTTCTGGGCTTACTATTCTAGTCCATCAATCTATACCTAGTTTTATGCCAGTAACATACAATTTTGATTATTGTAGCTTTGTAGCATAGTTTGAAAACAATGTATGATACCTCCAACTTTGTTCTTTCTCAAGATTTCTTTGGCTCTTTGGGATCTTTTGTGGTTTCATATAAATTTTAGGCTTAGTTCTAATTCTGAGAAGATTGCCATTGGTATTTTAGTAAGGATTGCACTGAATCTGTATATTGCTTAGGTAGTAAGGACCTTTTAGCAATAATAATCCTTTCCATCCATGAGCAAGGTATATCCTTCCATTTATTTGTACCTTCTTCAGTTTCTTCAATGTCTTATAGTTTTCAGAGTACAGGTTTTTTACCCCCTTAGTTAAATGTATTCATTAGTATTTTATCCTTTTTGAGGATAAATGAGGTAGTTTGTAAATGAGATAGTTGTAAATGAGATAGTTTTTTAAATTTCTTCTTCTGATTGTTTGTTATTGGTGTATAGAAACACAGCTAATTTCCGTATATTGATTCTGTATCCTGAAATTTTACTCAATTAATTTATTCTCATAGTTTTTTGTGGAGTCTTTAGCTTTTTCATGTCACATGCAAATAGTAAGAGTTTTATTTCTTCTTTTCCAATTTGGATGTTTGTTTCCTGTCTTTTTGCTGTGGCTAAGACTTCCAGTAAAATGAATAAAAGTGGTGATAGTGGGCATCCTTGTCTTGTTTCTGGTCTCAGAGGGAAAGCTTTCAGCTTTTTACCATTCAGTATGATATTAGCTCTGGGTTTGTCATATATAGTCTTTATTATGTTGAGATATGCTCCTTATATACCCACTTTGTTGAGAATTCTTATCATAAAAGGATGTTGCATTTTTCAAATGCTTTTTCTGCATCTATTGAGATGATCATATAGTTTTTATCCTTTATTTTGTTAATATGATGTAGCATGGATTGACTTATGGCTGTTGAACCATCCTTGCATCCCTGTGATGAATCCTGCTTGGTCATGGTGTATAGTCCTTTTAATGTATTGTTGAATTCAGTTTGCTAATATTTTATAGAGATTTTTTGCATTTATGTTCATCAAGGACATTGGCCTGTAGTTTTCATTTTTAGTAATGTGTGTCTGGTTTTGGTATCTGCACAATGCTGGCTTCATAAAATATGTTTGGAAGTGCTCATTCCTTTTCAATTTTTTGGAATAGTTTAAGAAGGGCAAGTATTAATTTTTCTTTGAATGTTTGGTAGAATTCCCCTGTAAAGCTGTCTGGTCCTGGATTTTTATTTGTTGGGGTGTTTTTTGATTGCTGCTTCAATTTCATTGCTAATAATCAATCTGTTTAGATTTTATATTTCTTTCTGGTTTAGTCTTGGAGGGTTATATAGTTCTAGAAATTTTTCCATTTCTTCTAGATTGTCAAATTTTTTTGCATGTAATTGTTCATAGTATTCTTTAATGAGTCTTTCTATTTCTGTGATGTCAGTAGAAACCTTTCATTTATGATTTTATTTATTTGGGCTCTCTTTTTTCCTTGATGAGTTTGGCTAAAGCTTCACCAATTTTGTTTATCATTTCAAAGAACTAGCTCTTAGTTGTATTGACCTTTTCTGGTTTTTTTTTAATACTTTATTTATTTATATTTAGAGAGAGGGGAAGGGAAGGAGAAAGAGTGGGAGGGAAACATTAATGTGTGGTTGCCTCTCATGTGTCCCCGATTGGGGACCTGGCCTGCAACCCAGGCATGTGCCCTGACTGGGAATGGAACTTGCAACCCTTTGCTTCACAGGCCTGTGCTCAATCCACTGAGCTACACCAGCCAGGGCTGATCTTTTCTGTTTTAAAAAATTTGTTTATTTCTGTTCTGAACTTAACTATTCCTTCCCTCTGTTTCATTTGGGTTTTGTTTGTTCTTCTTTTTCTAGTTCCTTCAGGCTTAGAGTTAGATTGTTTATTTGGGATTTTTCTTGTTTCTTGAGGTAGGCTTGCTTTTGCTGAATCCCATAAATTTTGAAAAGTTGTGTTTTAATTTTCATTAGTTTCAGAATAGTTTTTTATTTCCTCTTTGAGCCATTGGTTGTTTACTGGCATGTTGTTTAGTTTCCATGTATTTGAGTTTTTTCAGTTTTCTTCCTATAGCTGATTTCTAGTTTCATGCCATTGTGGTCAGAAAAGATGATTTCAGTCTTCTTGAATTTATTGTGGATTGTTTTGTGGCCTAATATGTGATCTATTCTGGAGAATGTTCCACATACACTTGAAAAAAATGTGTACTCTGCAGTTTTGCGATGCAATGATTTATAAATGTCTGTTAAGTTGATCTGGCTTAATGTGACAGTTAAGGTCACTATTTTCATATTAGTTTTCCGTCTGGATGATCTATCCATTGATGTAAGTGGGATATTAAAAACCCCTACTATTAGTGTACTGATGTGGATTTCTCCCTCTATGTCCATTAATAATTACTTTATATATTTAGGTACTCCTATGTTGAGTGCATAGATATTTAGGATTGTTACATCCTCTTCTTGGATTAACCCCTTCATAATTATATTTTTATAATTATAAAAATAATTATACCCTTATTATATGTTTTTACATTTTTTGTTTTAAAATCTATTTTTGTCTGATTTGAATATTGCTACCCCAGCGTGCTTTTCTTTTCTACCCCTTTACTTTCAGTCTGTATGTGTCTTTTGATTTGAAGTGAGTCTCTTACAAACAGAATATAGGTGGGTCATGTTTTTTAAAAAAATATTTGATTTTAGAGAAGAGAAAGGGGGACACAAACATCAATTTGTTGTTCCACTTACTTTTTTGGACTGTAAGACATACTCCGCCTGCCCTCCCCCCAAATTTGGGAGGAATAATTGTTAATGCTGCTGTTGAGTTCTGTTTACATTTACATTGGTGAAATATTATGTTATGCTATTAAATATTTTGCCACATTTTTTGCTTAAATTTTTTTCATATTTTCTTCCTCTAAAACTGGTGCATCTTATGGTCCAGAAAATATGGTATTTATGCATTCATTGGTTGACTCTCATATGTGCCCTCACCAGGGATTGAACCCTCAACCTTGGCTTATCAGGATGACACTAATCAATTGAGCTACCTGGCCTGGGCAATGGGTCATGTTTTTTAATCCATTCAGCCACACTATGTTTTTTACTGCAGCTTTTTTTGAACTTTGTTTTTTTAAAAAAGATTTTTGGAGAGAGAGGAAGGGAGGGAGAAAGAGGGAGAGAAACAATGACGCGAAAGACATCAAACAGTTGTCTCTCGTATGCGCCCTGACCAGAATGCAATGTGTAACCCAGCCACGTGCCCTGACTGGGGATCGAACCAGTGATCTTTTGCTTTGTGGGATGATGCCCAACCAAGTGACACTGGTCAGGGTAGTACCGAAGCTTTTAATCCATTTATATTTAAAGTAATGATTGATACGTACTTATTGCCATTTTTTAAAAATCCTCACTCAAGGATGTTTTTCATTGATTTTAGAAAGAGAGGGATGAGAAACCTATAGCCAGTATCATACTCAATGGACAAAAACTAAAAGCTTTCCCTGTAAGATCAGGAACAAGACAAGGATGTCCACTTCCACCACTTTTATTCAACATAGTATTGGAAGTTCTAGTCACAATGATCACACGAGAAAAAGAAATAATTGGAAAGGAGAGAGTAAAACTGTCATTATTTGCAGATGACTTGATAGTGTACATGGAAAACCCTACAGGCTCCACCAAAAAACTACTCAGCCTAATAAGTGAATTTCGCAAAATAGCAGATACAAAGTCAAAATTCAGAATTTTAAAGCATTTTTGTACACTAACAATTAAATACCAGAAACAGAAACTAGGAAAAAAAAAACATTTACTCTAGCAACAAGAAAAATAAAGTATCTAGGAATAAACTTAACCAAAGAGGTAAAGACCTGTACTTGGAAAACCACAGGACACCGAAGAAAGAAATTAAGGAAGATACAAACAGAAGCATATACTATGTTCATGGATTGGAAGAATCAAAATAATTAAAATGTCCATATTACTCAAAGCAATCTATAGATTCAATGCAATACCTATTAAGATACCAATGACAAATTTCACAGATTTAGAACAAATATTTCAAAAATTTATACAGAACCAAAAACAACCTCAAATAGCTGCAGCAATCTTGAGAAAGGAGAACAAAGTAGGGGGGAATCACAATACCTGATATCAAGCTATATTACAAGGCCACTGTAATCAAAACAGTTTGGTACTGGCATAAGGACAGACACATAGATCAATGGGACAAAATAGAGAGCCCAGAAATAAATCCATATCTCTATGGCCAATTAATATTTGACAAAGGGGGCAGAAGCATAAAATCAAATAAAAACAGTCTCTTCAACAATGGTGCTGGGAGATCTGGAATGGTATCTGCAAAAAATGAAACTCTACCACTAACTTACACCATACACCAGAATAAACGCAAAATGGATAACAGACTTAAACCTAAGCCATGACACCCTAAAGTCTTAGAGGAAAACATAGGCAGTAAAATTTCAGATATCCCACTCAGCAATATTTTCATCGATGCAGCCTCTAGGGCAAGGGAAATAAAGGAAAGAATAAAGAAATGGGATTACATCAAATTAAAAAGCTTCTGCATCCTATAGAAAACATCATCAAAATGAAAAGGGGAACAACCATACAGGAAAACATACTTGCCAATGATACCTTGAGCAAGGGTTTGATCACCAAAATACATAAAGAACTCATACGACTCAATGCTAGGAAGACAAACAATCCAATTAAAAAATGGGTGACGAGCCCTGGCTGGTGTGGCTTAGTGGACTGAGTGCCAACCTGTGAACCAAAGGTTCACATTTTGATTGGATTTCCAGTCAGGGCACATGCCTGGGTTGTGGGCCAGGTCCCCTGTGGAGGACTCATGAGAGGCAACCATACCTTGATATTTCTCTCCCCCTCTTTCTCCCTCCCTTGCCCTCTCTCTAAAAGTAAATAAGTAAAATCTTTTACAAAAATGGATGAAGGACCTGAACAGACACTTCTCCAAGGAGGACATACAGAGATCACATAGACATGTGAAAGGATGCTCACCATCACTAGCCATCAGAGAGATGCAAGTTAAAACCACAGTGAGATACCACCTTATGCCAGTCAGAATGGCCATCATTAGCAAATCAACAAACAAGTGCTGGTGAGGATGGGGAGAAAAGGGAACCCTAGTGCACTGTTGGTGGGAATGCAGACTGGTGTAGCCACTGTGGAAAACAGTATGGAATATCCAAAAAATAAAAAATGAAACTGCCTTTTAACTCAGTGATTCCAGTGCTGGGAATATACCTATTCACCCCAATGTTCATAGCAGTGTTATTTACAATAGCCTAGTGCTGGAAACAGCCTGAGTGCCCATCAGTAAATGAATGGATCAAAAAACTGTGGTAGATTTACACAGTGGAATACTATGCAGCAGAAAGAAAGAAGGAGCTCCTACTCTTTGAGACAGCATGGATGGAACTGGAGAGTATTATGCTAAGTGAAATAAGCCAGGCAGTGAAAGACAAATACCATATGATCTCATCTTTAACGGGAACCTAATGAACAGAACAAACAAATGAGCAAAATAGAACCAGAGGCATGGGAACAAGGAACAAACTGACAGGGACCAGAGGGGAGGGAGGAGGGAGATAAGGTAAGAGAGAAGGGAAAGGGCCTAGTTAAAGAACGAGTATAAATGACCCATGGACATGAACAATGAGGTGGAAATTGACTGAGCAGGGGGCATGGATGGGGCAGGGGAGAGCAACAGGAGAAAATTGGGACAACAATAAAACAGCAATAAAAGAAAAGAAAGGGAGGGAGGGAGGGGGAGAGAGAGAGGGAGAAACGTTGATTGGTTGTTTGCCATACCCGCCCCAACCCTAGGTTTGTGCCCTGCCTGGGAATCAAACCCACAACTCTGGTGTGTGGGGTGATGCTCCAACCGAGTCACCTGGTCAGGGCTTATTGCCATTTTTAAAAATTGTTTTTTTTTTAAAGTAATTCTCTGTTCCTTTTTTCTTCTTGATTTCTTAACCTTGTGTTTTGCTGGTTTTCTTTTGTATTTTGTTTGGGCTCCTTTCTGTTAATGTTTTGTATATCTTTTGTAAATTGTTTTAGTTTGTATTTCCATGGGGTTTACATATGGCATTCTATATCTGTAGCAGCCTAATTTAAGCTGATAAGCATTTAAATTTGAATAGATTCTACAAGGACTACATTTTTACTCTCTCCTCCATGCTTTATGTTATTGGTGACATGCTTCAGATTTTTTGTGTTGCTTATTTCCTAATTACTCGTAGTTTGAAAATGGAGAATTATTTTTATTTTTGTGATACCGTATTACCATGATTTTTTCAGTGTTTGACAAATTGTGGCTCTGCTGTTGCATTTGGAATAGCACACCTTTCTTAGTTTTTTACTTCGTTAAAATTCAACAGACTGGCATATGTTATTTGTTTTTCTCTGGCTCATTTCACTTAGCATGGGGCATCTGTATTAGTGTTAATAATAAAAATAAAGGAAACAATTTCAGACTGGCAATTAGGAACCTTTATTTTCCAGAAGGTGGTGCAGTAGCTCAAGTTTTTGGTTTCTCTTTTCTTGAGTTGGTTCTGGGGCTGGCTGTACTCTGAAAGGAGTTTTAAAAAAAGTGGTATAGCAACATCTGGGGCAGAGTTAAGGAAAGTGTTTACCTAGCACCAGGGGCTTTGTGTGGCACAGTCTGGTAGGGGGTCCTTTAATGGGGGTGCCCTCAGAGGTTCATGTAGACTTCCTGCCGAAACCCAATGGTTCTTTGAGTGCCCTTTTTGATCCTTGTCACCCCTGTCCCTTTCCTCGCCTCCCACCCGGTCATGAGGGCCCTTCTCAGAAATTCCTGCTACTGAAGAGAAATAGGTGCCTCAAATTCGAAGTTCCTGGTCAGTTACTCAGTGTTTTCTTTCCACTTCCTTTGTGAGAAGTAGCTGCTGTCACTGCTGGTGAAAGCCCAGCTTGTAGTACCCCTGGGGAGTACTGACTTCTTTAGTCCTGCCTGCCTCCAAACCGGTCTCTGTCCCATCTGATGGTTTTCCCATCACGTTGGCTGGACCCCCACAAATTCTGTCTTCCTCGTGTGTCTACTTGTTTTGCACTGTCCGTTTTCACCCCACCTCATCACTACTGCACATTGGGATGGGAGAGCATCACTGACTCCTTTGGATCCAAAGTACCCTCGAGGTCCCGTCTACCTAGTTTCTGAAGCACATGTAGGTACAAATCTCTTGGATATTCTGGTGTAACATGCACGCTTTCTTTTCAGTTATGAATGACCAATTAGTTGTAAGTAAAAGGGGACAGAAAAACAGGACTCATGTTGCCACAATGCTGACAGCACTCTTTACTTTTTCTTTGTAGATTTAAGTTACGTATAGTATCAAGAATTAAAATTTTTGATACCTGGGAATTCATGAATGCTGGTTTTGAAACCCTGGCAAATCAACTGAATTAAGAAAAAAGGGGGGATGGAGATTCCAGGTCAAACACTATTTATCAAGGACTGTTCGTGGGCCATGGCACACCAGCAGGTTATGCATGAGTTGGGGTAAGATTCCTGGTTCTCAGCAGGGGAAACACCCCCTTTCAAAGCATTTTTTTTTGGTATGCTAAAACAAGTAGCCGTAATGTGAAAAACCTCTAGTGCTTCCTTTCAATTCATTCCTTTTTACTTCATCCCACAAATGTGTGCTAACTAAATGCAAGGCACGGTGCTAGGTGCTGGGAATATGTATGACCATTACACAACTGTGTATTTCTTAGTGCTTTTATTTCAGTTCTTTTGGCATATGTAAGTATCAGAAAGTGAATATGTACATACAAAGTTCAAAATAACTTCCTAAAATGGTTTTAGTATTGGCCAGTCACTAACATCTTTATTTTGAAAGCTTGAATTGTCAAATACTTAAAGTGCATTTTTTGCAGCTAACCAGTAGCAGCATTTGTTTTGTCTATAAAACCTTAAGAAATATTCAGGCAAGAGCTGGAAATGTCACAATAAAAAATAAAAAGTGATCTAGATAACAGTCTTTCTTAATCACCAAGACAAACACTTGCATGAGTTAGTTTAAGTGTACAAGGGCAATACAAAAAATAGTATGATTAAAAAGTTTATACAGCAATGAGAAAAGGAGGTATTTCTTTGCTCTTAATATTAAATATGGCAAGGCGTATACTCAACAAAGCTGGACTTGCACAAGACAGCGCAGAAGACTCCTCGGCGCGGTTCTGGAGAAACCACCAACACAACAGAGATGTTCTTTCATTACTGAGACCGTCAGTTCATGGCTTCTTGCGCCTAAAATGCAAAAACCAGTGTTCAGTGTTGAATTTTGAAATTCAAAATCAGTAACACATTCAGAGAAATCTAATCTCTAAGAGGGCTTTAAGAGATTTCCTGGTTTTATCATGGGAAAAGTTCAAGTCCTTCTGAGAATGCAAGTAACTGTTACAAAGTATGCTTATCTAGTATTTAATTTAAAAAACAGGACTTCCCATCTTTTTCCCATTGCAGTGATTTTACAAGATGCCTAAGGAATACAGGTGTTAAAAGTGGACACATGGACTTATGTAAGTAGATATTTGAAAAGAAGGAGTTATACTAGTATGGAAAAAAGAATGGGACAGGTTCTTGGGTACGTGTTTAATACAAGAGAGAAAAGTATGATTCCTTTCCCAACCATAAAACTCCAGCATTGTATGACTTTAGTGAACACTTAATTGCTATAACTAAGACCAAGAGGCAAGTTAGGAAAGAATGAATTACAGGAAGAGCTGCCATCCCTCACTAAAGCCTTTAGCTTCACCTCCTTATAGGTAATCTCAGTTCAATCTCTGAAAGCTTTGAGCATTGACAAAATATGAACAAGAGTGAGCCAGTAATTGATCACCTCCTGTTCTTGTAGCTCTAATTTTTCTTACCAAGCCTTCTGAGGGTCCCAGCACTGCTGCTGCCTATTGCAATCTGCCAGTAGGGCCTAGATATTCCACGGGGTAAACAAAAACCGCTTGTGTCTTCTTAAAAGAAAGTGGATACTAGGGAGGAAGGGTGGTGGTGGAAGTACTACAGGAGGGAAAACATGCACAGGAAGGCCCCCATTAACCAGTACTTACTTGGGTTGTGCATGATGCTGATATCCAGGTCCCAGCTGAGACCCTGCTCTCATCTCTACAGCCATAGAGCACTGATAGGAAAATTACAGAAGAGGAAAAGATCAGTTCCTCTCAGCAGCCTATAAAACACAATTCTGTTTAGCTAGGTTCCACCAAGGTGAAACCCAACACTGCTTTCTAGTTCAGCTCAGGCACCTGTAAAAACACCAGATACTCCCAGTTTATTTGACACAGGCCACAGGGACTGTGATCTGGAGTGGTCTTTAGAGATCATCCAGGTAAATTTACTCATTGTACATATAAAAAAAGGAGTTCCTGAGAAAGTTAGTGGCCAGAGCTTGGTCCCCTAGCCCCCACCTTCCCGTGCTCTATCCATATGAGCCTCTCATTAAGAATAACAGTTCCAGGGGAAGTTCTGCCTCTGACAGATTCCTATAAATTAGATGTGAATTCCTGTTATTCTAGGGTAGTGATGTTCTTCAACCTTTTCCATCTCATAGCACACATACACTAATTACTAAAATTCTGCAGCACACCAAAAAATGTATTTTTTGCCAATCTGACAAAAAAGTATAATTTAGACTGATTTACAAAAAAAAGAAAAAGTATTTACCTACCCTTTTTGCTCTAAAGTGGCTTTTTAAAAAAATCAGGTGCTTATACTTGTATATAAGGATTTCTGGTACCAAGAATTAACCAATCAGATGCAACCTTATTATGCAACATGACCAATAAGACACAACTCTGTTGTATGGCCTATATATTTATGGTTCAAGACAGGGCATTCACACCAATGGCTACTGTGTTGGCTGTTATCATTTTTTAATTTGACCATCTAAGGGAGAAGAGGTCAGTGCCCATGACTAAGTAGTCAAGCATCTCATGTTTTAAAAATCTTTGTGGCACATCAGGTGCAAATTGCTGTTCTAGGGTGATGCTCTCTGACTTGATTCTTGGGCCTTGGGCCCTGTCTGTCTACACTGAAAATAGGGGCTTTGAGCCAAAGACCTGAAGAAATATAAATAAATACCTTCACAGGTTTGCTAGGAAAGGCCTATAGGCTGTACCAGCAATGTGAGATCAGACCACAGCTACTTCAAAAAGCGTGAGAAGTAACAGCAGTGGGACTTAAAACATGGCACCCCTGATTTTATTAACCAGACAAATATTCATTTTTACCCCTACCCTTGTTTCTACATCGGTCCATTCAGACTCTGCACCATCTGGTTGGGCAGGTGCTGCCGAGGAAGATCTTCGTTTTCGACTGTGGGAAAAGGGGAGACATGATATGAGGCAACACTTATTTTCACATCTAACAGAAGACATATTTGCAGTAGGGAAATACCACTACACTTCTTCAGAGACTAAATAATACCCTTTACAAGTTATTCTGTTCCTTGAGAATGAGCAGCTAAGAAAATGACAGCCCTCTAAAGAGATACGTTTGATGATGGCTCACCTAGTCGGTGATTCTTGTTTCAATGTTTCAATATCAGTAAACTGAACAGATTGTCCACCACCCCTTGTTTTATAAACATCACCCTAGAGCCAAGAGAAAAGAGCAGCATTACACTTTGATAGCATCCAAAGATAAACATACATATATATTTCAAATTGAATTTAAGACTATTGTTTTATGGAAACTCTCATCCACAAAACTAGATAGTGCTTGGGGCTGCTGGGTCTGTACTATTAAAACACTTTAGAAATTCAAGTACATATTGCTCACTAAAGAAAAAAAGTCCAATGCAATGTAATCAGTAAAATTATTAATTGCAGAAAGTGATACTCCTTTTCATTCAACTTATAATATAAAAACTATGCTTAGGATCAAGAAATCTGCCAGAAATTTCTAAATATTCTAAGGCTTTATACTTTCCTCTCTAGCTGTGCCACTCCCTGCCCCCACAGTCAAATGACAGTACAGTCTTATTTGAAACTATAGTTATAATAAGAACCATCCTCTAAATTAAATGTGAAATGAAGAGAAAATTTTCCAGTCTTGTCTCTTACTTCCCTTATTATAGACTATGATCATCTGGGGAAAATTTTTCTATAGACATAAGGGAAAGGGCTTTGGGTAGCTCAATGCCAACTAATTTTGATAGGTCAAATTTTAATGTGGACTTTTAATCTTGAACTGACAGGAAGTAAAGGTAGTCCCCTTGTTTAGGTTTAATTTTTAAGTAGGGATTAAAACTAAATATACACTAATTAAAAGTAGATAATAAACCTGAATTCCTTTAACAAACCCGAGAATCTAAGCTTCATTCAATAGAAAGCAGATTTGGTCCCGGTTTAACAGATTCACACCCCGAGCAGTTACTTTAGTTCTCTAAGGAAGAGGTTAAATCAAATACCCATTTATGTTCCAGGAGACACTGCTTATGTGTCATGGGTTTTTGTTGACTTTCTGTATGTAGTTTTTCTCCCTGTGTAAATTTGTCTTTACCTTAATTAGTTTAGTTTCAATCTCCCCATCGGAGGCTAGTTCCTGGTGGGTCAGCATGTACTTCTCACACTTAGCTAGTGCCTTTTCATTTGGAACAGACACTGTGATGGCGTGAGGGACATGTGGCTGCATGACTGTTTCAGTTTGCACGTTAGAGGCAGGCTTATGATCTACCCATCTGTCTCCTGCAGAGCGTGATCGTCTGTGTCGGAGACGAAGTGGTGGTGCGTTCTGATCAAGTTAAAAGGAATCAAGAAAGAAGCATAACCCAGAATTAATTTAGGGGTATCAGAAGTGCAGCAGGTTTGGCTACATTACTTGGTGACAATATCAAAACAAATGCACAAACCTTTTCAAAAGCTAAATATTCAAATGATTTAAATGTCCTCTCTGATTTAAATGCAAAACCAACAAACATCTTTTAACACCAGCTTGCATATTATATATTCTACCAGGGGCGTCCCTTTCACCAATGAATGGAAGAAAAACTTCTGGTAATGCTGCTAGTCTTTCCTTATGTAGGTGGTATTTAAGACAAATAACTCATTTCGAATTCTTCACCAACATTTGTCCCTGCTATTGTGAGGTAATCTTATTAGGCCCACAACTATGATAAAAACTTTAATGATATCCATAAAAACCTAAACATCTCATAGGCCTCTAAACAAAGAGAAAACACTCCTTATACAAAGACAAAAAAGCAAAAGCTAATTGGGCTGTATAGTACAAAATGCTAAAGAACATAAGGGATAATTAGGAACCCTATGGATAAAATGATTAAAAGAATGTAAATAAACTCTTTCTGAGTACTTTCTGAAACTTAAAAAATTTTAAACTTCATTAAAAATCAAATAGAACAATTGCTATAACATACCAACTATTTTTTCCCATGAAACATTTCATAAAAGGTTCCAAGAACCAGATAAAGAATATAGTATCAAATCAGTCTCTATCACACAATGAAAAACTAGTTGCTTCTAGTCAAGCATCATTCAACCTAAGAAAAAATACTTCACGTATAGGAGAGAGTTAGTAGATTGAAGCAGTGAGTTATCTTTGGTACTTTGCAAACATGCTTGTTTGTAAAGCTGGAAGCAAATGAAACAGCCTGCCACAGGCCAAACCCTTCATAGCTGGTCAAGTAAGAAGACCCCAATTTCAAAATGCATACCTGGAGAACTAAAGGCATTTTCCTATATAATTAGAAAAAACAAATGAAGCACCAGTGACAAATCACGATAGTGTAAAAGGCAGGCAATATCGCCCCTTCTGGTGTGGCTCAGTTGGGTGCCATCCCACAAAGCACAAGGTCACTGGCTTTGATTCCCAGTCAGGGGACATGCCTGGCATGTGGGTTCCATCCCCTGTGGGTTAGCGGCTACAAGAAGTAACCATCGATATTCCTCTCCTTGCCCTCTCTCTAAAAAAATTAATAAAATCTTAAAAACAAAAACAAACATGGGCAACATAGTTTGCCTGTAAAGATGCCCAAGCCTCTCAGCAAGCAGGAAACTTCATGGTTAAAATGGCTTAATTAATGTTAAACAATACAGTCTGGCCCTCACAATCTACCATTTAGCAAAAGTCATGGTTTTCTTGAATACATTTAGTAATAAATACATTCTGAAATAAGCTTTGGGAAGATGATAGATCTTACAATCTACTATCACTTATGAAATAAATTATACTTAAATTTTTTTCAAGTATAATTTCAGTCCCCTGACCATAATTTTTCATCAACAAACCTAGATGCATAGATACTAGCCTAAACTTTTCTGCTGCACTTCTTAGAGATTTTGATTTCAAGTGAGTTCAAAGATCTCTAGTAAATCCTCTTAAATATCTTCTTAGCCAAATTAGGTATTAATGTTGAACAAGCATAAGGAGGCCTTGAATAGTTTTGTCTATAAGCTTTCATGAAATAAAGGGGATTTACAAGAGTTGATCAGAAAGACCAGTCACCATAATTTGCTCCCTACAAAGGTTTAAAGCAGTATCTGCAAAGTACATATAACTTAAGAGACTTTCAATTCTCTGTTGCCTTGGTATATACCTGGAGTTCATCACCATTCCTTATTAATCAGAAATGTACACCACCTGAATGAAAATATTCTGTACCCTAAATTATACAAGAAAATCTAAAGCAAATAGCTACTATAAGATTAATTTGTTTAGAAGAAAAAACTTAAAAGAGTAATGTATTAAGATTTTATTAAATGTAACTTCACAATAGTAACTTGGTTCATTTATTCAAATTCAAGGGAAGAAATTTACCCTAATCCTTAAGAAGAATATACAAATGTGAATTTGTTTAAACACCCTTAAATGAGGCAGAGCTCTTAGAAGCTGAAATGAAGGTCTTGAGATTAAAAGCGATTTATTAGGCATGCAAAGCTTCAGCAGTTACCAAACAACTGGCCCTGGACTCTTCAAAAACAGCCAGTGTCATGAAAATTCAAAAAGGAGGGACTATTTTATATTAAAAGAGATTAAAGAGACAGCAGCCCCATGCAGCGCATTCACCGTGACAGGACCGTGGACTGAGAGAAAAGAAGAGCCGTTACTGGGACAGCTGGGGAAATGTAAACGTGAACTGTGTATCAGAGGATATTTATTCAGAGCTGATGTTAACTTTCTTAGGTGTGATAAAGACTGTGGTTATATAGGACAATGTCTCTATTCGTGTCATGAAGTCTGACTTACTTTCAAAAGTCCAAGGAAAAAAACATTTACATTATCTATGAGAAATAACAATGGTAAATTTAGGTAAGGGGAAAAGATGACACTATCATTCTTTCAACTTTTCATTGGGTTTGAAATTTTTCAAAAGTTGGGAAACAATTTTTAAAGTAAAAGTTCAAAAGCAGCAAAAAAAAAATCTAACTTGGGGGGAAAAAACAAAAGAAAAAACTTGGAAAATGTGCTCTAAGACACTCATATTCACATGCTCATTAGCTTAGCAACTAAACAGCACAGATTACGCCGGCACGTACCCTACTGACCTAGGTTCGCTGAACACAAGGCCTATTTCTCTTGCTAAATGTTTTTAGGCTGTTTTGGCTGAAGAGCTAGGCCTCATTTTGGGGTGATTTGATCTTGCAAATTAACATAAAAATTAAACCTTTTTTACATGGGAGTTTAAGCATCTTTTTGTCCAACTTTTTGAACCAAGTTACAAAAACACAAGATTAAAATCTATTGCTATAACGCTTTAAAATAATACTGGCACACTAACCCTGCGGCATTGATCCTCTTCTATTTCTATCTCATTTCTGAATGTAGGAACCACCTCCCTGCCTTCAGTCCAGTACACCCCTCGCCTTCTGTCTGACACGATACAAGTTTTACTTTGTCCTGGCTCCTGCTGCCTACGCCTTGCAATGGATGTGACATTGAGAGGTGTGTTGTGCGGAGGAATTTTCTGCTCCCACTCCGAAATGCAGGAAGCTACAGAAATGCTGCTGCAAGAGTTAGAGCGCCTATGTAGCTGTGGCTGTTTCATGAGTTGCTGGCCGTTGGAAATCTGAGCAATATAGTTACCAGAAAGCTAAAAAAATTGAAAAGAAATTAATGAGCAAGACCGAAAAACTGAAACAATTCATTACTTTTCTACAATACACATGAAGATAACATTATTATTTGTATCAAATTACATTTCTATACTAAATTTGTATTTATACGAAGTTAAAAAATTAAATAGAAGTTTGAGAAATGTACGTAATATGGTAAGAAAACAAAAAAAATTTATCATCATAGAAATAATAACCTAATCTGAGATTTTATTAAGGTCTAAGTTACTGCACAACTACACACAACTCACAGGCACTGGCGATGGAGAAACGGATCTCTGAGTAGCTTTCTCTCGATCGCGCTCCCGAGAGGGTCTCTCTGGCTTTTCCGTTTTGGGTTCAGTAACAATAGCTTTCAGTTGTTTCAATTTTTCATCTTTCACCCAGAGTTTATTTTGCATCTCCAGTTGTTTAGCTGCCACTCGACGCTCCTAGACATTGTCAATGGCAATATACATTCTAATTCAATTACACCAAACAAGTACACCAGATTACTGAGACACTATTTCCTAAGAATGACAGTTCTCCACTTCTTCCTGATATATACTTCATTCTGCTAATGAATTCCAAGGGCAGAGAAAGAAATAAACTAAACTGGCAACTATTGTCACAACAACCAGAACCCAGGTACAATCATTCAAAACAGTACAGTTTGAAATAAGTCACCTGTCTTTGCGATAAGCACTACAGGAATGACACTTACGCATTCTTTCTCCCACTTCATTGTTGTTTCTGTCACCATGTCTTGTAACCTGGCCTCTAGTCTGCGTTTGTCAGAAAACTGTCGCTGAAGTTTCTGATTCTGGGCTTCAAGTTCATGTTGCAGACTACGCTTATCTTCTTCAAAGATAGTAGTTGTTTTCTCTAATATTTCAATCTGGAAGGCAGACCATTATGTTTAATATATGGCATGTAAATATTTCATGTAGCTGTAAAATAACCTCTTTATGCAAATAGTTGTGGGGGGGGGAAAAATGGAGAGCCCTGGCTGGTGTGGCTCAGTGGACTGAGTGCCGACCTGCAAACCAAAAGGTTGCTGGTTTGATTCCCAGTCAGGGCATATGCCTGGGTTGTGGGCCAGGTCTTCAGTTGGGGGGCATGCAAGATGCAACCAATGGATGTTTCTCCCGCCCCTCCCCTCTCTAAAAATAAAATCTTAGAAAAAAATCATGGAAAAAACATTTTCCTCTAAAATTTCATCTGAATTGCTACCTTCGTTCCTAGAAATGAGAACTTTTCAACTGCTAATATCTAACTTATAAAATTGAAGAGTACAATCTCCCCTTTCACTCACATTTCCCCCTTTTGGGGGTGGGATGAAGATTAGTAAATAACTAAGTGACAACTCTCAGTAAGTGGTGTTTACAGGCCAGGACAGCACAAGGGCTAAGTCAGAGGACAGTAGTGAATAATGCTAAAACCAACCTTATATTCTAAAGTCTTGTTTTTTTTCTCCAGTCGTTCTATTTCCAATTTCTGTCCTGAGATCACCTTTTCTTTTTCATTTAGTTTTCCTTGAATGTAATTTTCTTTATTTAAAGCACCACTGTCAAATTCTTGCAACATAGCTTTAAAAGTAACAGCTGAAACAAAAGCATGCAGGTTTTTGTTCACCCCAATTCCAAAGAGTCAATGCGATAAGCTTGTATTAGCCAATACTATAGTCTTTCCTTTTGTACTATGGCATTCTCTTCCCAGCACTTAGGGTAAATAATTTGCTTCAGAACAAATGCAAAAACAAAAGTAACAGTAGAGTCAATTCAGGAACACTTAGATCCCAGCTGAATCCCTAGTGTACCACTCTGTAGGTATGTGACGTGGGCAAGTTATTTTTTCAAGCACATTTCCTCATTTCAAAATGGGAATTTAAATACCATTTATTTCACGCCTTTTCTTGTGAAGACTACAATGAATTGATGCTGATGCTCAACACAGTGGATACATTCACTAAGCACTAACTATGTACTGGGCTGTTCACCCTTCTACCCCATTCTTGTACATTATCTCAAAACATTATTCTTGGAAGCAGGAACAATTACAGTTTTACCACCCATTTTGCAGACCGGGAAACTAAGAAATAGAGGATTGAATAACTTGCTGAAAAGTACTGTTATTAAGATATAATATACGAAGTGCCCTGCAAATAATTAACTAGTAGGAACGACAAAGTAGCTATGATTCCTTTGTGTGCATCGCCGTTAATTTAAGAAAAAAGAGCTGTGGAAAAGTTCCTGTCAGACTCATGAGACAATGCCTCGGCACTTACAAAGAGCAGAGACAAAATAACCCTTCCTTAAGGGTCCATCCCACCACAGAACTCAGGTTTGCTGCAAATTCCCGGAGTTAAAATGTCCTTACATTGTTTGTTAAACTCATCAATCATTGTTTGTCGTAGCAGATGGCGCTTCTCTAATGCTTCAATAAGCCTGGGGAGAGTTTGCTCGTCATTGATGTCCAAAATTTCACAGGATGGCAAAGGTGGAAAACTCTGTAAAACCACTTCTGTAACCAGCAGTTCTGTATTGAATTATAAAAAATTATAAAAAGTTACTTAGGAGAGAAAGAACTTATTTAAACAAGTTTAACACTGTGATTAGAGCCCCAGTCCAATTAACCATGTGCTTTCATGGGCTGTCATGATTAAATTTCTCTAAAAATTAGCTGTGCCCTGGCTGGTGTGGCTCAGTAGGTTGGGTGTCATTCCACAAAGCGTAAGGCCCTGTCAAGGCACATGCCTGGGTTGCAGGTCTGGTCCCTGGTCAGGGCACGTATGAGAGGCAACAAATGGATGTTTTTCTCCCTTTTTTCTTCCCTCCCTCCCCCTCTCTAAAAATAAATAAAATGTTTTTAAAAATTAGCTGTGAAAAAAGGGGAAAAGTTAAGAAAATGAGTTATATGTAACGAAAGAAATATCATTTATACATTGGTTCAGATTTCTTTCTGCACTTGGTTCTTGAGGGGAGGGGATGTAAACAGTTCTCCTATGTGAAACAGATTGAACAGAGACACGGACTACTCAGTGGGTAAACGGTCCGATCCCAAACCGTACCATCTCCGACTGGGCCTGCCCGCGCGTGGTTCCTGTATCGCCGTCCAGGTGTTAACCCACATATTGCCTTGTCTGCTGGTCTTGCTACTTCAACTTCTTGGGTCACTTCTGCAAATCTCATGACTTGCTAAGATACAAAACAAATAGAGTTGTTCTGTGTGTGTGTTTTTACAAATAAATATATCCAATTCTTCAGAAATTACTAAATGAAACAATATTAAATGGCTAGTTTCTGTAATGGATGGTGCTGCACCAATTTTTGAAGTATTCAAAATGTCATTCTTCATACCAATGTAGTTGTGTTCTCTGCAGAAACTCGGAGACTGTACAGAATAAATACATTAAAATTACCAAGCTTTCTTCATAATCTTCAGCCTTTGGATTCACACACACAATCATGCGTACTTTTCCTTCCCCATCAAAGTAGTTCTTGAACAAATGGGTTAATTTTGAATCTCGATATGGAACCATCTAGAAAACATTGAAATCCAAATAAATACCTAAGGCAAAAAAAAGCAGACAAATAAAACTACACAAATGGGAGACTGTTGCGTACCTTGTTAGTTCCATACATTTGGTTCTCTCTCAGGACTTCCATACAAGTTCTTAGTGTCATTAGTGACTGGTTAATGTTGCCTGACAGAAAAATATACATAGAAGACATTTGAAAACACAAGTAGGTAGAGTATGGTCTGTGTCTATAAAATCCCTGCTGTACCAAACTATTAAAGGGAAATAACAGATTTTAGTGCCTCGGGTTAAAGAGCTGTCCATGCAGGGTCTGGCAGTATTTCTGAAGTACTTGAATAGCATTGTGTCAGGAGAGGTTAAATACCATCCTTCAGGGATGCTGTCAAAAGGACTCTCCACTAAATGCAACATTACACTTCATGACCCATTAAGTTTCTTCCAAATCTTAAATTCTGTGAAAGAGTGTATTAGATGTAGGTGTTTAATATCCTCATATAAAATATTATCTCTGAAGCATGATCATTTCAGGACACAAGTTGGCTCCATCAACACTGACATCTCTCTCGCACCCAGCGAGACTCCGGTTTTTAGCAGGCAGTGTCTAAGGATCCAGCTAACGCTGATCCCCTCTCCATCTAAAGTGACAAGTATTTCTTAGGTGGTATACTTGTTACTTGTCACCACTCTTGTTTGGACAGATTAATCAAGCATCCAGTAATGCAGGAGATCTCACCTGCATAGACCCCAAAAGTACATAAGAATGTGTTCATTTTGGAACTTTGATTGGGGTTGACTAACTCTACCATGCTTTCATCCTTGACCACCTCTCAAGACGTATGGCTCACCTGTACCCCCATAATATCCATGACTGATAATTTATCTTCCTTGACCCCAATTCCTAATGTCCTTTCTTCTTCCACTGTGCTCTCAGGAACCCATCTTTGTTCATGGAGTTCCCTAACCCCTCAAACCTCTCACAGAACGTTCCACTGAACACTCTCCCTAGAGGCCAGGTGTCCATGTCCATGGGTTCGCTCCAGCGAGTCTGCATACTTGGATGGGAACTAAATGGCATCTTTGTTTTTATAGCACTATAGCAGTTTATTGCTAATCTCAAGATATTTATGTTCATTGCTACTTTGAAATTATGTAGTTATTAGGTCTGAGGGTGGGTTTCTGTTTAAAGCATTAGTAAAGCAGCACATAAATTACTGTATGTCAAATGTTATAGGAATACTTTAAAAATATATCTCAATCTAACTGGTTTCCTTTATAATCCCATGTATTTTGTGTCATACACTCAAATACATTCTGGGAATGGTCCACAGGCTTTTCTCCCTGCACCATGGCACAAGGCCCTGCAACCTCACCTTTATTTTCCCATAAGGGTAATGCTTCCCCCTGTAGCCCTGGGGTCTTTCTCAGTAAAAGTTGCTTTTCTTAAAGCAAAAACAAAAACAAGCATTTTCCTAAGCCTGACATTATATAAGGATGGTGACTAGAAGGTGGCCGGCAACATTTTCCTAATTCCTCGCTGCTGCCCTCAGATGTTCCTCCTACCTGCCAGCTCCTGGGTCATTTCGGCATTCACGAGAAGGGTCACTCTAAGGTGCTGTCACAGGCCCCGACCTCTGTTCCTGCAAACCTTTGTTTCCTTTCCAGTGCAGCTGCACACACGGCCAAAGCCTGGAGCACCTCACCCGGAACTGCACCATCTCTGGGACCTCGAGGCCATCACATGCCCCAATCTTCTTCCAGGTCTCATCCCTACCCTGTCACACCTGTCCTCATTAACAGTGATGGTCCTTTCTGTTTCCCCACCCTAACCACCAGAACCTGCAGGTTTCTACTTCCTTCCCAATCCAACCACACCACTTTCTCCGTCAAGGTGAATCCTTCCTCTTGGGATGTGAATTCCAGATTCCCTATCTTCTCATACCCCTCATCCAGGAGGGGTATGTTCCAAGGTCCCCAGGGGATGTCTGATACCATGGACAGTGCCAAACCCTGCACATACATATACTTTTGTCTTGCACATACATATCTATGGTAAAGCTTAATTTATAAACTATGCACAGTAAGAAATTAATAATAACTAATAACTAAGGAAATGTACTGTAATAAAAATTATGCGAATGTAGCATTGGTAAGTAAATTAAGGAATTCTTGAACAAAGCACCATGATACCAGGACAGTCGATCTTATAACTGAGGTGGCCACTAAGTGACTAACGGGTGGACAGCATATACAACGTGGACAGGTCACAGGCGGGACAGTGCAAGATTTCTTGCCACTCAGAGTGGTGCAAAGTTATAAGTTACGAAGTATTTCTAAAATTTTTCCATTTAATATTTTCAGACTACAGTTGACTGCAGGTAACTGAAACCATGGAGAACAAATGACAGATAAGGTGGGGGGGGCTACTGTATACACATATACAACATGTGTGTCTGTACTTTTTAGTTATTTCATAATCCTGTTAAGTGTTGGGAACCTTGCCCCAGGTCTCGAGCACCTGGCTTTTAGCTAAAAACATTGCGTTGATTACAGGAACCTGTAATCAACAAGGACTTTCAAAACAACCTCCGGCTAGCACATGTGCATGCGCTCCACAAGCCAATCGGCTACAGGCACATGAGGCGTCCACAAGTACAAGTTACACCCAAGTAACCAATAAGCGGGCCCTTCTTTGTCTCAAGCTAGCCAATAGCAAGCAACCTAATCTCCTTCCTCTCCCTCCTCCCCTATATATATACCCAGTTCGGAAAAATAAAGTTTGCAGCTTGATCAGAATCTTTTGTCTTGCTGCCATTCTTTGCGCCTCTTGTCCCCCCAACCCATTTGTTCTAGGTAGGTGGTCGAGCTCCAGTTGACTGCTCTGCGGGCCGGAGCAGTTAAGTACTGTCTCGCTCCTTCCCAGGTGCTCTAAATTAATCACAAGGACTTGGTTCAAGGCTCTTCCCTCAGCTTGTTCCTATCTGTTCTTCCTGAACAACCTTACCTCCCCCATTGCCTCTATCATTTCTCTTTCGGCAAAACTTAAACTTATAAACCTCAATCAAGTCAAATCTCTCCCTTCCAAATCCATGTACCTTGGCATTCAATTACTAGGCACTGCCACTTGAAAAATCTGAGCATCCCCAATACAAAATCCAGTGACTGCCCATACCTGCACCTCACACTGCCTCTCCTCAGTCAGTATCTTCCTCCTCCTCCTTACTCTCCACACCCAGGTGGACCTACTTCCTAACTAGCTCTCAGTTTTGCCTCCTATTCATACTAGTAAAAGGCTCCTAACTATTTTTCATCTCTAGACTTGCCCCTGGTAAGTTAATTCTCTATACTGGGAAAAAGATCTTTCCAAAAGACCAATCCTTCACTGACTTTATGACTTCATGGGGAGGCTGTGTAATTGTAGAGAGACACAAGTTTTGAGAGTTCAACCTTGGGAAAATGACTTCTAATACATTTCCTCATCTGAAAAATGGGTATGATACAATTCTGAAAAGCCAGAATCAAGAAATCAAGCCCATGCCCTTGGTCAGATAGCTTAATTGGTTAAAGTGTCGTCCTGATAACACTAAGGTTGTGGGTTCAATTCCTGGTCAGAGCAGGTACAAGATCAACCAATAAATGCATAAATAAGTGGAACAACAAATTGATGTGTATCTTTCTCTAAAAAAAAAAAATCAATGAAAAAGAGAAATCAGACTTCCGCCAAGATGGAGGTATAGGTGGATGTGCCGTGCCTTCTCACACAACCAAGTTTAGGGACAACTAAATATTAGCATCAGAAAACACAACCAGAACACGGAAAATTGAACTTTTCGGAAGTCCGTTAACAACAAATTCTTCAGCCCGACCTGTAAGGGGCGAAACCGGCATCTCCTGAGGGGTAGCACAGGAGGACTCCAGTCGGACGGACCCAGGCGCGGAATCCAGACGCGAGAATCCAGACGCGCGCGGGTTCCAAACGCAGGATTGGACCTAGTGAGCGCCGAGCAACCCACCAGGTGAGCGACTGCAGAGGAGACAGTGGGGAGGCGGTGCTGCTTGTTGACTGCGGTCGCCTATCTGCTCGCGAGCAGACAGGCGAGGGAGTGGGCGGTTGGACCGGCGGCGGCGGCTAAGGGCGCCGCCATTTCCCCGCTCTGACCACGCCTCCACATACAGCGTCACAACCCAGCGACCTGGGAGTCCAAGGCGCCGCTTCTCCCGCTTAAAGGGCCAGAACAGACCAAAAATGTCGCAGGAAGACCTCAAAGCCCCAGAGATAAATCTAAGCGACGAAGAAATAGCAAAACTCTCAGACGCAGTTTAAAACACTGGTCATCAGGATCCTCACAGATCTGGTTGATTATAGCCACAAATTAGAGAAACATATGAAGGCTAAACTAATAGAAATGAATGGAATTCCACAGGAAACCCATAGCGATGAAAAGGAAACTGGGACTCAAATCAATGGAGTGGACCAGAAGAAAGCAAATAATGGCCAAACAGAAAAGAGTCAAGGAGCAAGAATTCAAAGAAATGAGGAGAGTCTTAGGAACCTCCAGGACATCTTTAAACGCTCCAATATCCGAATTATAGGGGTACCACAAGGGGGAAAGGCACAGCTACCAGTGGAAAACTTATTTGAACAAATAATAAAAGAAAATTTCCCCAATCTGGCAAAGGAAATAGACTTCCAAGAAATCCAAGAAGCTCAGAGAGTACCAAAAAAGTTGGACTCAAGAAGAAACACACCAAGGCACATCATAATTACATTAGCCAAAATTAAAACGAAGGAGAGAATCCTAGAAGCAGCAAGAGCTAAGGGGACAATCACCTACAAAGGAGTCCCCATCAGACTGTCAGCAGATTTCTCAAAAGAGACCTTACAGGCAAGAAGGGGCTGGAAAGAAATATTCCAAGTCATGAAATCTAAAGACCTACAACCAAGATTGCTCTATCCAGCAAAACTTTCATTTAGAATGGAAGGACAGATAAGGTGCTTCTCAGATAAGATCAAATTCAAGGAGTTCATCATCACCAAGCCCTTATTATATGAAATGTTAAAGGGACTTATCTAAGAAAAAGAAGTTAAAGAAGCATGAACAGTGAAAGAACAACAAGCTCACAGTTATTAACAACCACACCTAAAACGAAAGCAAACTAAAAGGACAGCTAGATCAGGAGTGGAAACATAGAAATGAAGATCTCAAGGAGGGTTAGCAACAGGGGAGTGGGGGGAGGAGGAGATGGGGGGAGAAGGTACAGAAAATAAGTAGCATAGACAGTAGATAGAAAATAGATGGGGGGGCAAGAATAGCATGGGAAATATAGAACCTAAAGGACTTGAGACACATGGACATAAACTAAAAGGGGGTAATGGAGGGGGGGGCAGGGTGGAGGGGAAAGAAGGGGGGGAATAGAACAACTGTAACAGCATAATCAATTAAAAAAATAAATTAAAAAAAAAGTATATGCTTTAATTTCCCAATTAAAAAAAAAAAAAGAAAAAGAGAAATCAAGGCCATGTATAGTATAAACTATGAAACACAATAGTCCCTTAATCATTGGTAGCCATCATTATTCCCGCAAGATAAAATTCAGATATTTTAATGATAGACAAGGGCCTTCATGACCTTGCTCTCCTGCCTATTCATCACAGTTTACCACCCACACCTTCCATTTCAGCTGCCTTGACCCTGCCACATTCTCTCAGGACTGGTTTGTTTACAGTGGCTGCCAGGGACGATGCCTTTAACCCCACCCTTCTTCCTGGAGCTCACTACTCCATTTAAGTGTCACCTCCATGAATTCTTCCTCCAATCCCCCACCCCCACCCCTCCTCATGTTGGATGAGGCAGTTCTACTCTGTACTCCCGTAGTACCTAGTGCTCACTTCCGTCATCCACTGGAACAGTCTCATTATCTATCTGCCTACCTCTTGTACTGGGCTGGGCTCTCTAGGGTAGGGCTCCATCCTTTATATCTTAATTCCTGGCACACAGTAGGTACTCCATAAATGTTATTAACATAAAACATAACTTGAACAGCCACACAAAATTAAAGATTAAATAAAAAAACAAATTACAGATCTTTCTATCGGGTTTTGTGTTCAAAGATTTTTTCCTACCTCCAGAAGCCAATTTTTACAAATTTGAATGCTGGAGTAGCTGTTAAATGATTTCATTTTTAAAGACCCAGTACTGACAATACCAGCAATAGATAAAAATAGATCCTTTCAATATGAATACAATTTTTACTTATTTTACTTTTCCCTGCTCTTGAAGAAATCAGTGTATTGTAATAGATACCAAGCCAGCATAACTAAAGGAATAGCACTAACCACTAAACTCAGACTGTAAATTATGAAACTGAAGACAATTATGCTTAAACCTTCTATCGGTAAGCAGACGATAAACTAGCATTGCAAGCTTTTAAAAGTTGTAGCAATAGATAAGCAGTGAGCTTTACTCACCAGCTTCACGTAATCTGTTCCCCTCTGCTTTTGTCCGGTTAGTTCTTTCACTTCCAGCAAGATCTACCAGGGACAACTGGCTTATAGTGATCTGCTCTTTTTCCTGAAGGGAAGATCATAATGCCAATAATATAACATGAGTAATAACTAGTTTACAGTGTTCTTTAAATATATTCAAATTAACAAGTTATTGTATTATGGATATAATAGTTGCACAATACAAAATGTACTGGTAGAAGGAAAAGGATACAAATTTTGGGTGAAAAGTTTGCTAAAAGCATATGATAAATATACTCAAAATATTAATGATTACTCGCCCACTGTCTGTCTTCTCTGCATTTTGCTGGAAGTTCCACTGAGGGCAGAGACCCTGTCTTTCAATGACTTTATCCCCAGCACCTTGCACAGTGCCTAGCACTCAGCAGGAGCTCCAAAAATATCTGCTAAATAGTGAGTCTAGGACAAGGCTACTCTAAAATGTTCTATAACCAAATACTTAATAACTTTACAATCTAATAATTTCATAGTATGCTAATAATTTTTATGAGAAATGAAAGTCAAGAAGTATATAACTAATATTGTAATGTTAAATGTGATTCAAAGAAAATTAAGTGTATATGGAAGCTTGATTTATAAGCATTTTCTTTTCCCCTTCTTTCCTCTCTATTTTTAAACCAAGCTCTTTGCATGAATTACTTATCACCAGTCTGTTCTATATGCTGCTAATGGTATTGGCATCACCTGGATGGATGAGGCCAGTGTGCACACCCTTAGTGACGACACCAGCCAAGGCCAACATGGCACAGCACTGTTTCCATTTCCTCAGGGCAGGCTGCTGCCTACAGCTGATCAACTCCAGCGACCTTTTTGTCCTCTCTGTGGCCACCATCTTCCTGCCTTAGATGTGGGAAGGCCCCCAACTAAGAGCAGCTGCTGAGATGGTTGAGGAGGAAGGGACTTAAGGCATTTTCTAGCTAACATTTACCAAGTGCTGACTATAAGCGAAACACGGGACTAAGAACTTCCCACCTGCCGCCGCCTTTAATCCTCTCAACATCATAAGGAGTTCACTAGTTAGGTCAGACAGCTAGTAAATTAATAGGTATCAGAGTTCAAAACCTGGAGGTCTTTAGTACCATGCCTTACCATCTCCTGCCATCTGGAAACATTCATGATACCAGTTTCATAATTCATTTTGAATGGAATTATACTTTAATAGGTGGGGGGAGGGGGGGCACTGCTGGCCTATCAGCCCAGAGAACAGTTTAGAATTGGCCATCTCCTAAACTGTACCTGCCCCAGCAAGTTCATTGCTGACATTTGAAACCGTTAACTGAACTTGCACATTCAAAATGAGCCTTCAGAGATAAAACAATAAATTACATTTTTCTTATTTTACCTCCTCTATTAAAGAGATTTATGAAGATTTGTAAACCCCTTTCACAGCAAAAATCCAGGTTCTAAGATTCAGTAGCCAGTTTCCCAGAACTACATGTGTAATGGAACAACTAAAGCCATCACTTACATATATTATTAACTCTAGAGCAGTGATTTTCAGCCTTTTTCTTGTCATGGCACACAAACTAATTACTAAAATTCTGTGGCACACTAAATTTTTTTTTTTTTTGCCAATCTGACCAAAAAAAGGTATAATTTTGATTCTTTCACACCAGATGGCTATTGTTGTGTTGGCTGTTGTCATTTTTTATCTGACAGTCTAAAGGAAAAGAAGTCAGTGCCCTTGACTGGTCAGTTATTGCATGTTTTAAAATTCTTGCACTGCACTGGTTGAAAATTGGTATTCTAAAGAAATCTTTGTTGCAATGAAACATCCCTGATTTAATTCCAAAAACTCAGGGTTTGATTAGCAAAATAAAAGCTCCACACACTACAACTTACCTGTAAGACATTGTCTCCAGTTGCATCCAGTGGAGCTTGAACTAACTTAATGTTGAACACACTGTGGGAACGGCTGGATTCACGATTCAAATGTGTGTTAGCAATACGTCTTTTTTTCTGGCCTATAATAACAGAAAAAAAAATCATTGCTCAATACTGAACTCGACCATTTCATTATACATGCTTTCTACTAAACCAAAAAGTACTGCTGGTCAAACATATTCCTTGTTTTATAGTTTTCTCATTTTAATGCTAACCTCTCCAGAAAACGTCAAAAGCCTCCTCAATAGATTTCACTTCCACTTCTGTACATCCTGCAACATACATGTTATGATTCTTATCTTCACGAAGCACTTTAGATTGTGGAGGTCTATGGGAAAGAAAAAATGTAAGTTTCCTAAATTACAAGTTATTACTGTCTCAGTTTAAGACTAGGACTAAAATGCCAGGCAACATGACATCCATTGTTATGACAATGAGCCCAAGCAAGAACCCAGAAAAATATTAAACATAACTTTAAGGACACATAGTCAACATTAGTTACAAGAATGTATTTTGCTTTAAAATTTTTGCTCTAATTTGTTCTAACAAAGCACATGAAACAGCACTTACTAAACAATGAGACATCAAGTAGTGTTACAGCAACAACACATGCACAAGTTTAGCATTGAAATCTGGCATTTTCCTACTTTTAAAAGACAAAGAGAACTGGTTCTGACCTCAGGGTCAGCAAAACACAAAATCAGAAAGAGTTGGTGTATACGAGGAATGGCAATCCTTCCCAAGTGGCTGGTCAAGTTTTAGGCTTACAGGATAGGCAGATAAGGATGGGAAAGGGTGCTGCCTGTTTGGCCTTGTCTTAGGAACAGTGGGGATAGAAACGCTTACCAGACACCACCATCCAACAAATGGCAGCTTTTTCAGGGATCACGGAAGGGCTTATAGGTAGCAAAGAGCCCACTGCCAATGAAAAACTACCTACATGCAAACATGCCACAGACACCAAACGCTAACATGACTGCACCCTTCTCCTTAAGAAAAGAGTCAACACAATCACATACACAAAGTCTGCGTTCCTCATGGGCGTGCTGCAGCTGTTCCACCTACCGAAGGAACAAGGTATAGGTTACAAGGTACTGTTTCTACAGTGGCCATCATCTCACAGCAGCATGTTCAGTGCATAGTTTGTGACACTCATGATGAGTCGGATCTTAACACCCTCCAATGTGCTATTTCTTAATCGTATTTTTTAAAAAAACAGTCAACATTAATGAGCTCAAAAAAGCAGGTTACATACCACCCTAACATTAAATCTGAACTCAGTGCCAAATAAACATCTTGTGAGTTCACTCAAGAACTTACCAGGAAGGTTACAAGGCTTACAAGTCACATATGTTAGTCCTTTTGTGCAACTAAAAACTTAGTAGGGTCCTTCAAAAAATAATCTCATTTAGAACAAACCAAACAAAAACCTGGCACATGTGCAGACATGAAACTGATTGGTAGCAATGAAGGACATCACAAAAGGACAAGGGTATGCAGAACTGACATTTTTGAAGGAAATGGGAAAGTAATCAGTCTATACACTGTTTAATGTAAGAGTGGATATACCGACACCTGTCCTCAGTCTAATGGTTTTTTGAATCCAACTCTTTCTCCAATGTCAGACTAGATGTACACATATAAGTTATACGTAAGACATAGGTCTTCAAATTATTTATGTCCTGAGAGAACCTACCTAATAAAGAGGGCCCTGAAGGTAAGCATTTAGCTTAAGAACAAAACTATCAACTCAGAAACGAGATATTAGTATGAGACATGAGATTCCACAGTTAGCTCTGGCACAAAAGCAGATTGTGATGCCAGGTGATAATTGCTCTTCTGTCTAAGCAGGGCAAGACTCAAGGAAATCTAGGGAGTAGTCTTACTGGCAGAATGACGATACAGATGGCACTTCAGATTAATCAGTGAGGGAAGGGTCTGTGAGGTTTAGCTGTACAGACAACAGCTTTCGGCTCCATTCTTTAGAGATCACCAAGACAGATGTTAAAACGGCTACAAACTCCCAAAACTTAGTGTTAGGTTCTTGAAAGGTAGGCCCAGGGCACATCTATAGGGACACTTCTTTATCCAACTAAGGTCCTTCTTAAAATATAGCTCACAGACAAGAGTTTTCAAAAAATAATGTCTAATCTTTCTTCCTCAGGTCCCTAATACACCTGCATATCTAGTTAATAATAAAATGACTCACTGAGGACCATACGCATGATATACACAAATTATATTCAATTCTGAAAATAAAAATAAGGATTCTCCCTATTTATAACTGAGGAAACTAAGGCTCACTGAGGTGAAGTGACTTCCTTAAGATTAAGCAGCTAAGAAAGGGTTCTTTTTACTACTTACTTAGGCTTTATGGGATCAAACGTCACTTCTTCCAGTAGATCATATATGTAATTATTATATATTTCAATATAAGAGACAAATACACCATAGACACTATCTTCATCGACCTCTTCTGCTTTGCAAAATTCTTGTACATTTATCATATCTGCAAATTCTGGATCTATCTGTCGTCTGAAAAGGGGGGAAAAAACCCAAAAAGTGATCTTCTACACTGTGAATTATTATCAAAAGTAAATGATCACAAGAGGAAACTAAAAGATATAAGGGACCTGCCTCACCAGCAGAAATGCACAAAGCAACTTCACTCACATGCGGTCAGCCAGCAACAAGCCCACATCCTCCCTGATACACAGCACAGGCTTCTACAGCCGCTCCCACCCTGAGTGGCACCTTCACTACCTAGTAATTCAAAGGCAGTGCTCTGATAATTGAAGAGAATATCTGAGCATGTAAAGTTACTTAAGAACATTCCTCATCTTAGAGCTCACTAAAGCCAACTGTCAGACCACCTTCTCCACTCCGTGCTCGCCAATCCCTGTGCCCAACAAACCCATTGGACAGGGTTCCCCTTACAAACTCAATTACTTACTTGCCAGAAGGGGTCTTTGGATTGGGCATGGCCTCTCTTCTCTGCCGCTCTAATAAGGCATCCACTTCACACTGTATATCCATGCTATTCCTATCATTTGATTTAAAAACCTGAATAAAGTAGGGGCAAAAGTCAGACCATGATTTTGAGAATTTGACTTAATTACATAAGAAACATATTTGAGAACCAAGAAGCACTTATTTAAACATATTTAAGGTTTTAAAATGTATCCAATTAGTTCTCTTAATACTACTGTATCCACAGGTATATTCGTCCCTATGTCCTCAAGTGCAATAGTTACAACATAGAAGAGTTTTACTTACATATCTTTTAGCTTGAAATGACCCTATACTGTTAAAGATCATGTCCAAACAACGAGGAAGTAGCCCTCCTGCCCCTAGAGAACCAGTCATGGTGTGAGTTTTTCCACTTCCTGTCACGCCGTATGTAAAAAGGAGACCTATGACACAGCAAGCCACACTAGTTATGTCTTAAAAGTCCTCCACTTGTAGCATTTATTCATTGTATTAAAAAACACTTAAAATTAACCAGCTCAGTAAAGGTTTAACAACACCCTAACAAATCTGTATTCAAGGCCAAACATAAGCCAAATATGTAAGAACCAAAAAGTTTTATCAGAGAGGGAAAAAAGGAAAATCCAACAAAACTCCAAGAATCATACCATTTTTTACATATACACAATGGAATTCTATGCAGCAGAGAGAAAGAAGGAACTCCTACCCTTTGCAACAGCATGGATGGAACTGGAAAGCATTATGCTGAGTGAAATAGGCCAGGGGTTGAAAGACAAATATCATATGATCTCACCTTTAACAGGAAGCTAAACAACAAAACAAACAAGCAAGCAGAATAAAAACAAAGACACTGAAATAGAGAACAGGGGGACAGTGACCAGAGGGGAGAGGGGGAGGGAATTTAAGGGGGGAAAAGGGGAGGGATTTGGAGAAGCAGATATGAAGGACACAGGGATGAGAACTGGGGGGTGGGGGGGGAAATGGGAGGGGGTAGGGGTGGAAATGGGAGGGAGGTGGGGAGCACAGGTAGGGGGGTGGGATGGGAGAAGTAGGCAAAAAACTGTACTTGAAAAATAACTAAATAAAATTATTGAGAAAAAAAAAAAAGAATCATACCATTTTTGCCATGAATGAGGTCATCTACCAAGGGATTAGCCACAACATCAAAGAGCTCCTTCTGAGTGGTATGAGGACCGAACACTCGTTTAAACGAATACTGAATCTGTGAAGAAGAAAAAAAAATTAAAAAGCACACAACTGGATATATCTAGGCTAGAAATACATCTGTTTAAATTTATTCAAATGTTTCTTTATGAACATTTAATATCTAGATGCACAAAGAAAAAGCACTAATGGCCTTTAAACTTGGACCCCTTAAAGAAGTCATAACCTACCTCATTATACCAATTATAAATGTTAAATATTTCCAGTTATAACTACTGGAGAGAAGTAGAAAAATCTTAAGCCCACTAATCCTTCATAGACTAAGGGTGAATTTGTTTTAATTAAATGACAAGGAAGATCAAAAGGTATTATGATTCAGCTACAGACTTGTGAAAATTCTCATGGATCACCTCATTTTACTGCTTTCTGTGTTTTCTTATAAAGGTGTTGTTTAAACATAGTGCCCTGGCTGGTGTGCCTTGGTGGACTGAATACCGGCCTGTGAACAAAGGGGTTGCTGGTTCAATTCCTGGTCAGGGCACATGCTTGGGTTGCAGGCCAGATCCCTGGTTGGGGATATGTGAGAGGCAACCACACATTGATGTTTTTCTCCCTCTCTTTCTCTCTTCCTTCCCCCCTCTCTTTGAAAATAAATAAATAAACTCTTAAAAAAAGGCATAACAGCACAAAGCTAAGTGATTTGATGTTTTTTTTTTTTAAATGGCAATGAACCATAAATATAAACTCATCTGAGTTCATACATAAAAGAAATTTTAAATAAATCGTGACCTTTAAAAAGCAGTAACACATCAATGATCAAATCTTTCAAAATATGATTATAAAGTATAAGCATATCGCCAAAAATATTACTAAATTTCTATTTGGAAAATCAGATTGGAGATTGGGATATAAATTACGTAAATTAAAATGTCTTAATTGTCCAAGACCAAAGTGCTATTACTTCTGTTTTCGTTATTTTCCAGTTTTATTGGACTGTAGATACTACAGTTGTTTCTGCAGGTTTCCTGAATTTGTTACTTCATGGATGCCAGTACTGTTATTTGGTACATTAGTACTCATTAGAATTTACTATGGATTATAGCCTTTGTCAAGTGGCTCCCATTCTCATGTTTTACACCCTTTACCTTAAATTGAACCTGCAAAGATATCAATATGACCCTTGTGTTTTTATAATTAGCAGTTTTGTCCCCAGGAAGGAGACGTGTATAGATCAGTACTCAACTACAATGACAGCAGCAGCTGGCACTTAGCACAGACCATGTCCCAAGCACTACCTTGGCATGGTAGTGAATCATTTCATTCTTACAACCTCTGCTGTGGGTACTATTAATTATTATGCTCATTTTATAACTTATTAAAGATCACATACCTACTTCTTCTAGGCTAACCCTCACCTTGTGGAAGTTTTTATTCCGTTCCTGTGAAACAGCTCCAGAATTCGTAAAAAGAACTATCAGAGTAGTTTGACCCAGACTGAGGGTGCAAACAGAGCGCACATGTCCATGAGAAGAAAAAACATTTTTACAAACTTCCCATAATGGCATAACATAGTGTGGGGTTTTCTTGCACATGTAAAAATGTTACGAAAACCCTTAAGTCCTGCTATTTTAAATGAAATAATTATTTTCCAGGAAAGGAGGAAGGATTGAAGGAAGGAAGGAAAGAAGGAAACGAAAGAAAAGGGGAGGGAGGGAGGGAGGAAGAATACATGCCGGTGGCGCTGACAGGTTCATCAGATGACCTCCAAACCCTCACGGCAAACCCCTCCTTTCCAGGTGAAGAAAAGTGAGATCCAAAGGAGGAACTTGCCCTAAGCCCATGGAGCTAATTAGTATCAAAGCTGTTTCCAGCCCAACAGTCTTTCCATTATTCAATGTTAATCTCCACCAAAGCTTTCGTACTATTCACACATACATTCAACTCCAATGAATAAAATTCAGTAAGTCAGTTTTCAACTGTTTTATATTCTCAAAGGCCTACTCCTCCATGAAGCCTTCCTGGACCATTCATTCATGCTTAATCCATATTTATTGTTTGGCAAACAGGGTGGAGAAAGTATAACATCCCTCGAGGCTTACTTTATACCAGGGGAAAGAGATGATAAACAAGTAGATGTATCTATAGAGTGTTAAGTGGAATCAGGGAAGTCTGATGAGGTCATCTGGACACACTCTCAGAAGAGATAATACTTAAAGTGAAACAGGGCGAGGAGTTATTCATGATAAGAGCTAAGGGGAAACCAAGGCCCACAGAGCAGCGCTGAGGCAGGATGTTGGCTTATCTGAGGAATCCAGGATTGGAGGAATGCTAAGAGAAGAGGTGGCCAGACTGACAGGAGGCAGATTAACCAGGATTATGCCTATTTAAAAACTTTATTCCTTGGAAGTTTTAAACACAGAAATGGTGAGATCTGATTTATGCTTTTAAAGGTCCCTCTGGCTACTCTGTAGAAAACTGGATTAGAGAAGATTGGAGTGGAAGCAGGCAGTCCAGTTAGGCTTCAGTACATTCTTGTCAGCGCTGTTCAGATAAGGTCAGTGAACCGGTGCCACTCTGAGAACTGTTAGTTTCCATTCTAGCAGAAGATAATTACAGAAACGGAGAAGAAATGTTTAGAAACTTTTGCAGCCATTTGGTATGGCTGCAAGCTCCCAAAATGTGATCAATAGGTTTATCTTACTAAACAGATAGATAGGTTCTCTGCTGTCTGACATGATTAGTTCCAAGTGGCAAAGCTGCATAAACGTATCAGTCACAATGCATTTAAAAAATGCTGTTTGAGAAGCACTCAAACCAGTTCAAGAAGCACTGGTCTCCACGATTAATAACAGGCTGCACACAAGGATGGTGGCAGTGGAGATAGAAACTTGGCAAAGGACAAGTTCAAGATATACACTGGAGTAGAAGTGGTAGTGCCTACCAATGAATAGGATATGAAGGGAACCAGAGAAAGGTAGGAACAAGGTTTCCAGCTTGAGCAACTAAGCAGAAGGTGGCAGCATTTATTGAGAAGGGAGGAAGTGATTTAGAGAGGAAAAAATCAAGAGTTCTCTTGGACATGTAAAATTTGAGATGCCTATGTGATATCCATGCAATAGATGTTCAAGTTTATAGCCAGAAAAGGTTTAAGCTAGAGGTAAAAATTTCAGTACTACCATAGAGTCAACATTTAAAGCCATAGAAAAGTATAGATAGACAAGAGAGCCCTGGGTATAGGCCAGACTGGTGGACTGGGGCTGGAAAAGGAAGCGTCTGCAAAGAATGGCCCAGAGAGACCCAAGATGGAAGGTTGTAGGGGGTCAGGAGAGTGTCTCAGGAAGGAGGGTGCTCCTGATAAACAGATTGTAACGAGGACAAAGAGGTGTCCATTGAATTTAGCAGTGAAGAGGCCGCTGATGGGCTCTTGAGGAGCAATTTCGCTGGAGTAATGTGCACAGAGGAGTGGACACTTGAAAGTAGAACCATAGCCTGAATCGATCCTCTCATCCCCATTCCCAGTCATCTCTTTTAGCACACTGATCTTTCTGTCTCATCTGTTTGAGGGTTACATGTTTATCATGTGTCCCCGCACTAAGCTGTAAACTCTGTAAAGGCAAGGACTGTGTCTCACTTATTTTTAAAAATCTCCTTCCGCTCTCCAGCTTAGCACATGTTTGTTGAACTGAATTGAACTCATTTTGCTCAACATTTTACTAAAAATAAAAACACCTCATAAGAGGTATGGATAGAAGTATACAATGTCTGTTAAATGTTATTTGAATCTCCACCCATGAAATTTTGTGTTTACACATGTAAAACTTCCTAGCACAACCACTCACCATTCCACATTAAACTATCCCTAACGTATCCCCCAAGAAGCAATAAATACCCCATATAAGAAATGATCTAAAAAGCAATCTTCTAACTTCAGTATATCAAAAGTGTGTCTGTATATCCCAGGAAGTGTATGGTGGTTACAGTGAAGTAGATGTCTTTCAAAAAAGTGGGAACATGAATTTTGTTAAATTTAAAAAATGGAAAAGCCATTCAGGAAAGAACGTATCGAGTAAAAACAGCTTGGTTTCAATAGGGAATACCTCCTTATAGTCTCCATTTCGGTTGAGTCTGTAGCCTTCAGGAGTATGAAGCTGAACGGTTGTATTATTGATCACTTCTATGCAACACTCTTGATCGGGAAAGCTCAGTGGGCGCACCCTGCAGTATACCTGAAAATACAGAAAAGTGCTTAAAGAACAAAGGGTGACTTTTTACCAACTTTCCATTTACGCTTCCTATTCATTCATTCAATGAACATTTGGTGTCTTAATTTAAGAGATCAATATGAACTTAGAGCTATGAAAACCAAAACCTGCTACCCAAGATGGTCAAATGCAAACAGCCATTAGATATGAGAAAAGACTTTAAATGCACATAAAGTTAAAATATTTTTATAACAAAAAGCATAAAATCCACAGTGTCTCTTCACTATTAGTGGCGCAAATTTAATGAAGTCATGCTACTAATTTAAAACTCTCTCTGAAAATCAATAACATAATCACATAGTGAGAAATACTTGAAAATCTGTTAGCAGTGTTTAGAACTGTATGTTAAAATTTGCCAGCTTAATACATAATAAGTAAGTAGATGCAAGATCTGAAATGTGGTTTTCTTAATCAGTGACAGGGCTGAGGAAGAACTATGTGCCTCTGGTTCCCTCAACTCGGACCAAGAGACACACTCTGGTACCAGTGAAGGGGAGATTTAAAATGTCCCAGAGGAAACCAACCTTCTTGTGTTTGCCATTTGATTTTAAGGGCAAGTTCCCATGCCTGAAACTAGTGAAGTACATGCAATTATAAAAATTCAGACTGAATTAAACTGTTCTATCCCAAAGTCTTAAACTTGGCCCCATAAAGCATGGGGTTTGGGACCTTCCTCACGCAGTGTGTTGTCAGTTAGCGTGTAACAGTCCTGAAGGTAGGAGATGACACTCATCCGAGCAGAGTTCTCTCCCATCTTAAAGAGTACGAAGAATTCTCTGGGATAGTTGAATATTTTTCATTATTTAACTTTTCAAATTCTAATTAGTTATAGGAAGTACATAGCTGACAGAAACTTCATTTTGCTGGATTAATGAATCTTACACAGAAACAAAATTTCAAAGCTAGAACCAGCCTTAAGCAATTTAGTACAGTTCTTTTAACTGAATGTTCTTTGACATTTCCACGTGTACATCTCCATCCTCTCCAAGTATATGCATGAGACATAAAAGGAATGAAGAACACACACACGTGAGTTCACAGGGAGACCTTACCCCAACTGGGTCTTTAAGATTTGTTTGGGATCCTTTTTTCACTACAGGTTTCCTGGGTGTCTTAGTCCTCCTGGTCACAGATTTAAAAAAATAAACAACAAAGCATTTCAGTTAAACACTAACATTTAAAACCTCACCTATAATTCATACAGAGACAAACTTCCTATGGTTTAAAAATTACTCCTTGCTAGTTCCAAAACACTACACCCTCAACAACTAACATGAGTAAGACTAAATTGTGTTAGTGGAAGAGAGTTTATGGCACAAATGATCCAAAAATAATTAAAATTTTGTTTAGGAGACATTTTTGGTGCTAAATGTACCCACTCATATTTAAAGTAGCTTGGACCTTTTCCTGAGCAGCTATTTTACAGAGGCACCACAAGTCTGAAAAACCTACAGGTAAGCGACCACACTTACCAGGAAAGACACACACATCGCACCGAGAGCCACTGCCCGAGGTAGACTGACAAGTGATTGACTTCAGTGAATTATGAAAACAGATGGAGGAATTCATTCTTTCATCCAGATTTATGCCCTTACTTTCAAGGAACAGCTAGTCATTGAATTCTTAAAACCTATTGTCCTTTGTCCCAAAACAAAATGTGGTCCCTGAACTGCAATTTCTTGCTCCTTTAAGTAGTGTAAAAGAGATAGCAGGCCCCAAATGGAGTCACCTGTGCTATAAGCCTACATCACCAAACCAAGAACTGATACCTAACCTAATTAGAGTGTTAGTCTTTCTCAGGAATCTATCTCAGCCAGTTAGCAGGGGATTTCAGGTCAGCGCTTCAGAGGTAAATCCCCTCACAGACCCTGGAGGTCCATCAGAGGAAGGTGCCCATACCCCAGACAATCTGCTTTTTGCTTGGTCCTGCCCTTTTCTGCCTATAAACGTCTCCCACTTTGTACAGCTCTCCAGATCTTTCTAGTTGCTAAATGGATGCCTCCCAAAAAGATTTGTAAAACCTTCCTCAGTTGAAATTTTTATCAATAGGAACAATAGAAAAAGTTATTTTGATTTATTTCACCATTTTTCTAGCACGTCCCAGTCCCTAATTTATCTATATATAGGCTGGATGAATATTTAACACTAAAAGTGAAATTGTTATCATACTATAGATTAAAATATTTTCTTAACATTTTCCCAAATGGGAAATTATGGAGGCAAATTATGGTTTTAAGTGCAAGATCCTATGGTAGGTTTATTTAAATTTACTCGTCTTTTAAAAAGAAGATTTTGACTTTGCCTTCTTAAGAAGGCAAGTTGCCTTTTGCAAACTAGTAGCTTCTAATCTGATAATGATAATAATGATAAAGTCGGCCATCTGCCTTGAAAAATTATTTCTTGACCAGTAGCGGTCAAGGAATTCTGCGCGGAAAACGTCCTGGATTAAGAGGAATGTGGGCGAGTACGTCCGCAGCCGAAGAACAGACCAAAGTAACCGGTCTATACCACGGGATGGTCGCGGCCTCCGGGCCACGGCGCTGGGGTAAGAAAAGCATGCAGCGCGCAAGGCTGCCAGGGCTCTCTCCAGGGCCCGAGACCACCTAACCAACCTCAACCCCGGAGCTCAACACGACCCCATGCGCTACAAGACCCCGCACTAACTCGGCAAAACGCAGCCTGAGAACGCGGGCGGCCAGGAGACGGGAGGAAATTTAGGAAAGGGTTAGCGGAGGCGGCCCCGAGTCAGGGGGCTGGCAACACAGCTAACCAGAACCGGCGTGGTTGCACTAACCTCCTCCCCGCCCCCGCTGACCTCTCCGGGCAGCGGAGGCCAAGGCAGGGCGGCAGACGCCCGGCTTTGGGGGTC
Source organism: Artibeus jamaicensis (assembly GCF_021234435.1). Taxonomy (NCBI): domain Eukaryota; kingdom Metazoa; phylum Chordata; class Mammalia; order Chiroptera; family Phyllostomidae; genus Artibeus; species Artibeus jamaicensis. The sequence goes on from NW_026521883.1 coordinate 5,222,647, forward strand.
AGGGGGCTCCCACTTTGTGGACTCCGGCCGAGGTAGACCGTACGCGGCGAACGGCGGCGTGACGAGGGGCCCGCCCCAGCACCGCGGCCCAGCTCCTCCGCCCTGTACTCACGCAGGCTTCATGGCAGCAAGCTCCGAGCTCCCGGGATGCGCACGCCGGACGCCAGACTCCACCGGGAAGCCTGGCAGGGATGTCGGGTCACAAGGAAGCGGCGCGGCAACCTAACTCGGTGGCTACGGAGCTGCCCTCAGTGAAGCCGGGCGGTGCCGCCGCGAGTCCAGGTGAACTTACCGCCCTGCGCATTTCAAACGGGCCAATCAGCGCCTGCCCACGAAAAAGGCGAGGCCGTCTGGAAATTGACTGCTCCGCCGGAAGTGGCGCTCGTCTCCTAGGCGACTGACGCGGAAAGGGCGCGGGGAGTCTGGGTGTCCACGTTACCGCGCTGGACCCGCGACCTCAAGTACAAAGTACAATTCCCTCCGTTTCTGATGAGGAAACTGAGCGTTTATTTTCCTATAGCCTGAAAAATCCAATGGAAGAGCACGTCCAGAAGTCAGCACTGTCGTTCCGGCCCAGGAGCGTCCTATTTTTGTGTTACGTCCGGCGCCCTCTCTAGCTTTCATATCACCGCATCTTGGCTTCCTTTCTCTTCACCTTTCTTGGGTTCTCCAGCTCGTTCATTTAGATACATTGTTTTATCGAATTTTTTAAACCGTTTGATCATAGGCATACAGGAATGAGTGAAATTTGGTCTTTGTCCTTGAGGAGCAAGGTCCAGAACCACTCTTTTCTACGATGGCTAAATCTGTGGCTTTATTTTAATTTTTGATTTTAGAATGAGGGGAAGGGAGGGAGAAAGAGAGGGAGAGAAACATCGATGTGGGAGAGAAACTCCAATTGGCTGCCTTCCATATGCATCCCAAATAGGGACCAAACCTGCAACCCAGGCATGTGCCCTACCCAGGAATCGAACCAGCGACCTTTCGGTTTGAGGAACAACATCCAACCAGCTGAGCCATGTGACCTGGGACCATCAGTCTTTTCTTTATTGTCTTGTGTTTTGTATCACACTAGGAAAAGTGTTACCCACTGAAAGAATATAATTATATATTATCATAAATTATATATAATTTTTAAAATATGTATTTTTAGTGCTTTTCCTGCTTTGTTTTTATGTGTAAGTCTTGAACCATTAGGATTTAACTGTTGTCAGATGAGAGGTTGGGATCTGTACCATTTAGAAATTGGGCTTGGCCGCCGGCTTACCTCTTAGTTACTCTGTAGTGTGGCTTTGGCTTCAATCTCTCTGTTGGAACTCTTCTCACCAAGATCACGCCTCGTCCTGGATGCTAAATCTAATTGACCCTTCCCCACCCTTATCTTACCTGACCTTTTAATAGCACTAAAAATATTTATCATTCATTTCTTCCTATGCCTTTTTCTCCTGGCCTTCTAGCACCCTCGCCCCCCCCCTTTTTTGCCTCATTTGTGCATTCTTTCTCTCCCTTTAATGTTGTGACTTAGGGTTTTTACCTCCCAACCACACCCATGGTTTCACGTACCATTCATATTTGCTCTTCTGAGTTCCAGACTCATACATCCTTATGGATTCTCCACTTGGGTGACCCACAACCACCCCACACCCAGCATACCCTAATCTCTTCCCCTGAGCCTGCTCCCCATCACCATCTATCCATGCACCCAAACCGGAGTCCAAGGTAGTGTCCTTGACTTTTGCCTCCCCTTCTATTCCAACATTCATTTCCAAATCTTGAGAGTTCTACCTATAGCCTCCAAACCTCTCCACTTCTCTTCATCCCCTTGGCCACTACCATCTCTCACCTGATGATTGCAGCATTATCCTAACAGGCTTCCCTGCTGCTACCTTTCACACCAGGATCCTCTTTGCAGCCAGCTCACCTATAAATCATAGGTCTGGTCATGTCACTTCTGTTCTTGTAACACTGCAGTAACTCCCCATTGCTGGAGACCCTCAAGAGGGCTCCAGTCCTACTCAAGTTCCTCACCTACCATTAACCCCTGCAGCACTGCCCCCCAGCCACGTTGACCTTCAGGGCCCCACACTCACTGGGCTCACACACCACTCCCTCTTGCTGTCAAGCTCTCCTTCCGCCCTTCCTCTGACAATGACTCTTTATCCTCAGTTCTCAGCAGATCTGGATGCTAGACCCCTCTTTAAATCCACAGTCCCCTGCATTCACCCAGTCACTGCTCCTGCTGATTCCTTTGGTGCTCACTTCCCAGTTTACAGTCAGTTTATTACTGTCTTTTCCAGATTATCCCTACAGTCTCGCTAGATGGCACTGTTGCACCCCCAGAATCCCACAATGTGGATGCTCCATTGAGTTGAGAAGGAGTGAGTCTATCCCTTCAGAGGCCACCCCAGTGGAGGATTTAGGTCCTCCAGCTTTGCATCACCCCCAGCTTTTTTTCAAGCCTGTTTTTTCTTCCTCCCTTACTTCTATCCATATTAAGCTCTTTGGCTATTAGTTTTCCTTAAAATGCTAATTCATTATATCATTTTTCTGGGTTTCCCACAGGCACCTCACACTGAACACATCCTAATCTTTCCCCCTAAAAAGCTTCCATAACCAGTAAAAGATTTGTATTTCCATTAGAATTAGAGATCCAGACCTGGGGTGAGTAGGAGAGGGGATGCTGTTTTTTTAAAAGTCAGGTTTATTGGGGTATAACTTACCCTTTTTAGTTGTACTGTCTACATATTTGATGAACATACACTATCCTGTAACCACTGCCACAATCACATGTATAATATTCCCATCGCACAGAAATTCCCTCAGAGTCAACAACAGGCCCCTGTCCCAGCCCTTGGCAACCACTTTCATAACTTCCTTTGAGTTTTGTCTTTTCCAGAATGTTTCTTCTTGAACTCAGCATAATGCTTTCGAGGTTTATCCCTGTGTTGCATGTACTGGCAGTACATTCCCTTTTTAACGCTGAGTAGTATTCCATTGTATAAGTGCAGGACAATTTATTCATTCACTAGTTTGATGGACATTCAGGTTGTTTCCGCTTTTTGGCGATTATGAGTGAAATTGGTATAATTATTTGTACGAAGGTCTTTATTGTAAGCATGTGTTTCCATTTCTCTTGGGTGGGAGTACTGGTATTGTAAATGTAAGTTTAAATTTATAAGAAACTGCCAAACTGGACTGGGAGGGTGTTATGCAAATCTCTGAAGAGTGATGGACAATACACAAATTTGAAACCATAATTAATCCAAGCATCCAGCTAAGCAAGTACAGCTATAGGAACTGAATAAACACCAATGCCCAGAACCTACCAAAGCCCAGGAGGGGAGGTGGTAGAATGGAGGCAGGAATACTGTGGGAGCTGGGACACACCCAGCAGTCGAGGGAGAGAGTTCTGTCCTTTGCCCTGCTGTTCACTCAGTGAATTCCCCCTTGGAAACATCATCTCACATTCCCAGGACACTTATAAAATGACTGACTGGAAATCAATGCTTTATATACTATGAAAAAATGAGTAAAATCAACAAGCTTGGGGAGGGGAACTATAAAATTGACACAAGAAACGAATGGTCTGAACCACGTTTCAAATGGATAACATACACAGACAGGGAGGCTGACACTAACCCCAGTGATGAAGACTATTTACTACACGCCTTCAGGGTCAAGGCAGAACGATCTTGAAACTTATATTGAATTCAAATTAGTAGGCTTTTTCAGACATAGGTAATTTTAAAACAACATTGTGTACATCCTGGGATTGAGCAAATAAGTAAATGCACTGTGGATAACAGCAGAAGAGTATTTCCATTAAAGAGTTATTATAAATAAATATTGAAAGAGGGAAGGATAAAAAGTACCTGGGGATTCTTTGTTCTATTTGCAACATTTTTCTAAGTCTGAAACCATGTAAAAAAAAGAAAAAAGAAGAGAAACAGTTGGACTATATCAGTGCTTCTTAATCTCCCTTAACATTAAAAATCACCTAGGGCGTTGGCAAAAATTTAAAACTCCAACCCCCATCCCTAAACCCTTGAGTATTCTTTGTCTGTTCATTTGGGCCTGAGAATGTGCATTTTGCACCAAATACATTTTTGAAAGGCTGGATGAAATGATTTTTGAGGTCCTTTGTTCTATGCCTTGGAGGAGGTGAAAGTTAAGCCGGTTTTAGAAATCTGCGGCTTAAATGAAGAGAATGGGTGCGACGCCTCTTTGCAGGACAGTACTACAGGGTTCAAGCATTCATTCGAGTGTCAAAGGGGCACAGGAAAGCCCCTTGGCAATCTTCTAGGTAGAACATTCCAGAGAAATTCTAGAATTCTTCAAATGTTAAGTCATCCAGACACCTTTTGGAGTTACACAGGCCAGGGATCAACAGCCAGTGGTCCATCCTTCTGAAAGGACATGTGCCAACTGGCCTTTGCAGGTCCTGCCACCTTGACCTGAAACACCCGCCCCCCCCACTGGCATGGCCGGCACCTTTCTGCCCATCAAGCCTTGCCTTGAATGTCAGCTTATCAGAGTGGCCACCCACTCTCACTTGCCCTACCCCATCCCTCCCTATTCCTTTTCCAGACTTTTCTTTTTCTTTTTAAAAGATTTTATTTCTTATTTTTTAGGGAGAGAGGGAAGTGAGGGAGAGAAACATCGATGTGGGAGAGAAACTGACTGGTCGCCCCTCACACGCCCCCAACCAGGGACCTGGCCCGCACAACTCTTTTGGTTCATAGTCTGGTGCTTAGTCCACTGAGCCACACCAGCCAGGGCAGATTTCTTTTCTTTTTTAAAAAGCTTTTTAAAGGTTTTATTTATTTTTAGAGAGAGATGAAGGGAAGGAGAATGAGGGAGAGAAACATCAGAGTGTGGTTGCTTCTTGAGCGCCCTGCACTGGGGACCTGGCCCACAACCCAGGCATGTGCCCTGACTGGGGATTAGACCGGCAACCCTTTGGTTCATAGGCCTGCACTCAATCCACTGAGCTACACCAGCCAGAACAGACTTATTTTCTTTATAGCACTTACCACGATTTGAATTAATCTTGTCTGACTGACTGATCAGAACATCAGCTCTGTGAGGGAGGAGGGACAGTGTGGGTTTTGTTCACTTCTGTGTCCCCGGTTCCTAGGACAATGTTTGCTCTGTATACACCAGGCACTGAATAAATGCTCATCGAATGATTTAGCAATGCACACATGTTCAGGTGAATGAACACATCTGCAGTGTGGTAGATGAAATATTGCCAAAGCAAGTGGGAAACAGGACAACTCCTTTATAATAAATAAAATTTATTTATTTCTCCCATAGTTTAAGGAAACCAGACACTGAAAGAAAATCTTCGAGTTTGGGAATGGGTCTTTGCCTTTTATCCATTATGGATCATTGACTAGAACATCAGAGGCTGGCGTTCATGTTAGAAGGGTATAATGCTTCATATGAAGGGTATCACGGCCAAAACAAACTGGGGACACAATAGACCCAAAAGACACGCTTTGCCAATGTATCTGACAGTGTCATTCTATTCCATGCCCTTCCTCAGAACTTCTCATATGAGCAGGGTTCCACTTTGAAAAACACTGCAACCAATCAAATATTTAACTCACTTTTACTCAAAAGTTTCTGAACTCCCATTTCCAGTTCTAATCAACAATGACAGACATTTCTTCAACAAAGAAGATGGATTGTTCTTCTCTAAAAGTCGAGCAGTAGAAAATGAAACTCTACAATGTGTAAAGGGAGGGACAGTTGACTAAATGGCCTTGTTCGAACACATTCAAGTTTTATCACAGATGTAATGGCTGGTAAGTTTCAGAGTTGTGTTTCTCAAGCAGGGGGAAGGGAAAGAAGGACATCCCATTGGAAGTGTACCTGCCGGCCCCCACATCACCCCTTTTGAGACAGGGCGAGGGTGAGCAGGTGACACCAATGGGAGGATGGCACGTGTCTGAAGTGTGTCTGAAGTGTACAGAGACATCAGAGTTTGTTTGAGAACTGCATTAAAAAGCATCTTCCTGGGGAGGTCTTCGCCCAACCCACTGCCAACCTTTTTGACTTTCTGGGATGATGTAGGCAAAACTACACCCACTTCAGACTTAATACTTAGTGATAATTCACCTATTTGAACTCATTCTTACTACATCTTAGAAGCTTCTAAATCAGTGTACTGCAAAGTGTTATAAAACTTCAATGTGTAACACTGTCCAAAAATATACAATGGGACTAAGTTTACCAAACTTACAAAAACATTGTGAAACATTGGATCTTATTTTGAGGATTTCACATTTCTTTTGTCATCTTTAGGCTCGAAAAGTAACCACCAAAGATGAAATAATCTAAAAGCCCTTCAGGTTAATCGCCTGTTATCTTCCAACTATGTCTAAGCTGAATGCAGAACATGACTTTACTGTTATAAACAAGAGAATATGAAAGCCTTCATGTCTCTGGCATTACTAAAATAAGTTATTTAAATGCTGTTCTTTTTTTCACTACAAAATTGCCATTATAGTAAAATGAAATGGAAGCCCACTTACCCCGCTGGAGTAAAATTTTACTAATGATTTCAGATTGCTGTTAAAACACCAAATTTTGTCGGGTACAATAGTTTGCAATGAATGTACTGAGGCCAAAAATTTACCATATAATTTTATCAGTTTACTTTCCCGAGAGGGAGTAAACAGATAATAAAACTAATGAAATCATATTTCTTGACCACTCTCATCCAGTATAAATTGTTACTTGTCCTCAGAGGATTGGATGATGAGTTATTTACAAGGCCATTCAACCCGGGCCAATTAACCAGAAAGGCAGTATCCTAAGACATGGGGGTGTTCCTGAGTCAGCAAAGAGGATCCTGCATTGCAGACAGCCCCTTAAGTCATTAACAAGTGCAAATCAGGGGTGGATGGGCCTCTGTTGACAATCACTTTGCGTCAACATTTCTGTATGCTCTGAAAAATACCCTGAAATACTGAACTTCAATTAGTAATGCAACAGATGAGAAAATGCTCAGTGTTTTAGTGCTATGCAGAGTAGAAGCAGGGAACACATCCTTAGGTCACGAGTTGCTAAAAATTACATCAAGGAAAACAAAGCCCAGTGCCTTCTGGAATTCCTGACACCAGCGTTTCTTCAAGTTGGGCCTGTGGCCCTTCTGCATTAACATCACGTGGGCTTGCTCCAGTGCAGATGCCCTTCCGGGAACCTATATTTACACCAGCAAAACAGAGTCTCCTGGTTTCCCTGGGAGCCTGCATTTGTCACAAGCTCAGCAAAGTGTTCCAGATTCTCAGGAAAGCTTGGAAAATCACTACATTCGACCAATCGTTTGGCAAGGTCTTTAGTGTCTTCGGCATGTGAACACTAAAATTTGCAGCATATTTGAAGAGATGAAGCAACATGAGATGCATGACATCCCTACATACAGTGCTGTCATTGTTTCAAAAGGTGACCAATGAGCAGGACCAACAGGGCGTGACTCGGCCGACTCCCGCAGTGTAACACATTACACCTGCACTGCATAATACTTCACAGCATCAAACGGGCAACAAGAAACCAGAGCAAAACAGAACATATGAGATGACATCAGCCATAGGCTGTGGACTTTTACAAAAATCCAAATTCATACTCCAAAATGCAAATCCACTGACATAGGAATTTGCACTCTGAAGCAGAACAGACCTGAGGAAAAAGAGGGCGCTCTTTCTGTCCATGTCCTTCACTAGGTGGGAAGAGAAAGAAGACCCCTCCTCAAACCAGGTCTCTCTCTTCCTTCCGGAACGCCTTTCCAGTCCCCAGGGCTCCCACAGACCCCAGGTCCCCTCTCTAAGGTCCTGTCCCTGACCTTTCTGGCTCACTCCCCTCCCCTGCGGAAGCCCTTGGGAGAGGCTTTGCTACATGGAACTCATCAAATGAAGCAAGTTCCACTTTTAAAAAGTAATACTACAAGGGTTGTAAAGCTTCACCTAACTGTTTAACGGTAAAGCTGTGAAGGCAGTATGGTCAACCCAACTGCTTAAATAGAATTGCAAAACTCACTTTAAATAAAGTTAAAACTTAATGAAATAGTAATGATGTGCCTGAACAATGACTTGCACAAACCCACGTTCCCCTTTTAAAACCACACATGCAGAATCAGTGCACATTTAGAGAAATTTCCCCAGGTACATAACTTATTGATATGAACCCACTCAAAAATGCCAAGACACCAGTCATTATGAATATTTCAGGCCAGTGTGAACTGGTCCCACACATCTGGTGGGACTTGCTGGTGGTTAGGATGCTGTAGTTTGGCATTGACATCTGGCACAAAGAGGGTCTGACTCAGGCTTCTTTTTTATGTGGCTCTGGCTCAGGCGCCCGATACAGAACAGCTGAGAAGTAAATTATGTTGCTCAGGCTGAAGACGAGGCACAGAAGCACGGCTCCGGCTATCTGAGGCAGAGACAGGGCCCCGGCGCTGGCCAGGAGCCATTCCTTCCGCAGAGTCTTGTCCAGAAGGATGGCTTCCATCTGCATGTATGTAGCCAGGATCACACACACATGGAACAGCTGGTGACTGTGACCTACAGCAAGTACACACAAGACCACCGAGATCAGCAATTAAAAAAAGGAACGACTACGGATGCATGCTGGGGCACGTATGCTAGAACCGCCATGCTGAGTGAAAGAAGCCAGACACAAGAGACACAGACGGTACAGTTCCATTCCTGTCACTGGTCCAGAGAAGGCAAATCTGCAGGGACGGAGTGTGGACCGGTGGCTGCACTGGGTGGGGGTAGGAGTGGGGGGTGAACAGCATATGGGCTTGAGGGGTCTTCCTGGGATGATAGAAATGTCCCAAACCTCATTTATGGTGATGGTTGTACAGCTTGGTAAATATACTAAAAGTATCATTAAACTGTATACTTGAAATTGGGGAATTATGGGATATGTAAAATATGCTTCAGTAAATTTATTTTTAAAAAGTAATGTGAGAGAAATAGAAAGGCCATCAGAGCAAACTGAACTCAACAGTCCTGTTTTTCACGTGAAGACGTTAGGCTTCATGCTCTGCCAAAGGCCATCGTGTGAAGGCCAGTGCTAATGAGCTCACACTCTGACCTCAGTGCCAGAGAGCAGCCGCCGGAGTCTCCGTGGGCCACTTAGGACGTGGTCCACTCCCTACCGCTGGTTAGTCCCAGATGCGACCTGCAAAAGCTCTTCCTCCCCGTGGCCACCTGCGCATTCACCGGGTTGGGAGGGGGGCTTGCAGAGGATGCTGGGAGTGGGCAGGGACGGGCGAATTCGCTGGTTGGTGAGAAAAGAAGTCCAGGGCTGGGGACAGCTTTGGGAGACACCCTTCAGGAACCAGGAGGGAGATGAAGTGTCATGGGCTGAACTACATCTCTGTCTTCCAGATTCACATGTTGAAGTCCTAACCCCCAGACCTCAGAACGTGGCAATATTTAGAAATGGGGTCTTTTAGAGCTAAGTTAAAATGAAGTCACTAGGGTGGGCCCCCTATACTTGGTGTCCTTAAGTAAGAAGAGGAGACTAGGAGGTGCACATGCATGTACAGAGAGGGGAGACCACGTGACGGCAGACGAAGGCGGCCGTCTACAGACCAAGGACAAAGGACTCAGGAGGAACCAACCTGCTCACACCAGGATCTTGTACCCCTAACCTCCAGAATGTGAGGAAATAAACCTCTGTTGTTTAAGACACCCTGTCTGTGGTTCTTTTGTTATGGCAGCCCCAGCAGACTAACACAACACAGGCGTTAAATAAGAATTTTCCTTCAGTAAAAAATAAAGGGTTCAGTGTTGTACCCCAGGACTGCACCCAGGAAAGGGCCGGCCTGGACACCTGCACAGCTGGGCAGCAGCAGGGCTGGAAGTGAGAGTGCACCTGGGTGGTCGATGCGTCCCTATGGCGGGGAGCATCCCCATACGGAGAAGGTGTGTTTCAAGGTGCCACTCCTGCCTCACTCACTGCTATGCTCACACCACACTGACGGGCTGTGAACAGTTTCCAAACCCTGCGGGTGATGCAGCAAAGTGGCTTCTGTCCAGCAGAGAGCCATGCTCTCCAAGGACACAGGGCCAAGCAGAGAGAGGTGACTCGCTCTGCTCACCAACGGAGGCTCAAACTTGTCTCCGTTAGGACAGGACCCAAAACAACGGAAGAGCCCTGAGCCCTGGATGCACCTGAACTGCTGCTGCAGCAGAGGGAGTGGTTTCAGCAACCCCACCCACAGGAGTGGGGAGGGCTTCCTGGGGGCCGGCCCTCTCCAGCTGTTGCAGCACTTCCCTCTGGGGCCAGTGGAGAGGGAGTCCCATGTCCAGCAGACCCAGTGATTTAATGATCTCTCATTAACTGCTGTCTGGAGAATTTATCCCCATAGGGATGTCTTTCTGCTCCGTGTCACTAGGCCCAAGAGGACAGGAGAGAGTGAAAAAATAAAATGGTATTAAGGCAGGGAATTGGCAAAATAAATGGTATGAAGCCAGGGAGCTGGCGAAATAAGAGCCAGGAACGCTTTGCCCGCGGCCCCAGACTTCATGCGCAGTTACCTCAGCAGCACCAGCCAGGGTGGGGGGGGTGTGTGGTTAGTGGGCTCCCGTGGGCAGGTGCCCCTGGCCCTCTCCTCTCTCTTCTTTTTTGAAATCTGCTCTCTAAGCATTATGCTGGTTGTAATCCTCCCAGCAGGAGAGAATAAGTAAAGGAGATAAAACTCTAACCAGGACGAACAAAGCAAATCTGACCATGTGTCTTAGGTGGGAGGTGATGGAAAATTATAGACAAAATGGACTTGGAGAGAAGCAAGGTGCCTGCCCGCCACAAGGATCCCCACGATAGCTCGTCTGAGGGGCTCTCTCCCCAACACACATCAGCCTCGACGGAAGGGGCCCAAGGGCCTCCCCCCCAGGCCCAGAGCCGAGGTGGGGGAGTCGCGTCCTGCAGTGCCTGCCACACGTCCTTAGACAGCGAGCGGACGAACCCCACCAACAGGTGTAAGCCCCGTGGCTCCCACACCTCCTCGCCGCCACGTCTTCCTTAACTTCAGTGAGCACAGGCTGGGGAGAGAACCACACAGCCTCTGGGTGAGCACGGCCCCGCCCCCCATGTTTCTGGTTTGCGATGTCTGGGGCAGGGCCTGAGAACCTGCACGCTCCCAGGTGATGCTGAACCTGCCGGTCTGGGAGCCGTCCCTGAGAACCACTCCTCTCCCCCGACTCCTGGCTCTGTCGCACCCACCAAAGGAGGCCAGCACAGAAACGTTCCCCTCGGCACAGCCCTGCACAGTTGCGCCCTTGCAGCCGTGCGTGCCCTGTCTTTCCTCTTCCTCTCCAGGGACGCCCTCAGTGGTCATTGGACAGTGAGATTTCATGTTCTAGATGATAAGAGGGCTACCCCACATCCCACAGGAATGCTTTAGAGTCTTAGACCCACCGGCTCTCCCATCCTCCCTGGTCATTTTCTGGATACGTACATTCTGGATGTGGTTAACGCACAATTTCACTCGCCTTGGCCTGCACCTGGAGAACTTCCTGGAGACCTGCTTCTCTCCCTGCCCCCACCTCCCCGCTCCAGCTGCATCACCGGTGTCAAGGATGGGAGCCCCCTGCCCCCACCCCTGGGCTGGAGGGCAATGGCAGGGGAGCCACGGATCACTCACCGATGTAGTCGAAGCACCCGGGGGCCAGGCGCTCTGGCAGGTGCGCCGAGTAAAAGAAAGAGGCCAGGAGAGTCATGGCCACGTGCTTCTGGTGGTACAAGGTGGCTTCGTTCTGTGCACTCTCCCCTGGGAACAGGAACAGCTGCCGGTATTTAAAAGAAACATCGGGCCTTGAGAGGAGGCCCACTTCCTTGTGTCCACCGCAGACAGCTTGGCACCCACGCGCAGGCCCCGCGGGCCTGGGCCCCCGCCTCCTCAGGGCCGTGGCTGGGAAAGGGACCTCTCAGGGGCTGTGTGAGCAGAATTCCTATTCTGAGAGGGCTCAGCTGAGATCCAACGCAACTGTGTTTTAATCCCCCAACTGCTCATGAGAATCTTCTCGGTTAATTACAAAAAAAAAAAGGAAGGAAAACAAAAGAGAAGAGGAAAGGAAATGGAAAGAAAACCCCATTAGATACATTCCTGTTCTTTGTTCCAGAGGTAATGTGTAAGTTTAGTAGAAAGTGATCATTTCAGCCCCGGCTGGGTGGCCCAGCTGGTTGGAGTATTGTCATACACCAGAAGGTTGCGGGTTCGATCCCAGGTCAAGGTGCATATGGGAGGCAGCTGACAGATGTTTCTCTCTCACACCATATTTCTCTCTCCTCCTTCCTCTCTCTCCAAAATTAGTAAATATATCTTCAGGTGAGAATTAAAAAAATAAAATTTTTAAAAAGTGATCATTTCACTTTGAACTCGCTTCTAACCAGCACATCCACCGAATTGATACACCTAATTGAGACTTCAGGGTTTAGCAATTCCTCGAAGGCCTTCTGGGTCATCAGAAGGTATCACTTACAGCCATGATACTATTTCAGAGTTATGTGCAGTTTTGTTATTGTTATAAATGACGGCAGCAGCCACCACCCTCAGCGGTGCGAGGCCAGGCCCGTGGCTGCATCATTTCACGGGCGTCTCACACGCGCCGCGAGGCGGAGTCCATTATGCAGATGAGGAGGCTGGGCCAGAAGGTGACACGAAGTGACGTCAGGATCTGGATCCAAGCAGACTGATCCCAGAATCCGTGCGCTTGTCCCCGTTGCCGGTTAGGGCTGGACCTCCCTCCCCACTGCCCTCGGCAGCTGTGTGCCAGGAGCCCACCGTGCCTGTACCAACGCAGACCCTGAGCTGTGTGGCTTGGTGGCACAGGGGACCCGCTTGGCCTCTCTGCTCCAGTTTCCTGTGTGTGGCCTGTGTCCCCAAGGAAGCAGTGGCGGGAACGGGCTGCACCCCCATCTCTGGGTCTCCCCCAGGCCCACACGGACCAAGCACAGAGCATGTGGTTAGCTCTTCAGCTGGGGGAGCCCCTCTGCCCCTCCCCCTCACTCCTTGGCACTGCCATCCCGGTGGCAGGCATCGGACCCCCAGGCTGCCTCTGAGAGGGGAATGCCACTCGCTGGGCGCTGACCGTGTGCCAGGCATCGCCGAGCCCCACAGCTCTCTCGTTTTGGCGAATCCTCTCTACCCCACTACGAAGGAGGGGGTGTTAGTCCCATATACAGATGAAACTGAGGCTCAGAGAGGTTATGTGTTCTGTCTAAGGTCACACAGCCAGTGAGCAGTGGGACTGGGATTCGAGCTGAGGCCCATCTGTTTTGAGAGTGTATACACTTCCTGACTCCCATTCTTTCCTCCTACACCCTCCTATTTTGTGTTCCCCGTCTAATTCCCCTCTCTCCTTTAAGACCTTCATGCATTCTTTCCCATCACTACTAATAATACATTCATTGCTGATAATAAATAACAATGCTTTCTAGGGACTCTTGCTGCCATCTCATGTAACGCCCTCCCCAGCCTGATGAATGGGGTGTCACCAGGCTCATTCTCCCCATGAGAAATCAAGGTGCAGAGGTGATGGATCACTTGCCCACAGGCTCCAGTGAGTGAGTATTAGAGATCTGTCTTTAGAGCCCGTCCCCCGGCCACTCTACTAAGCCCCAGAATGCCTCCCCTGCCCGGCCCCCTGCCACTGACTGCCCCTGAGCCCTCCCCCCCCCCATCAGCACCGGTGGCTGGCAGGGCTCCTGTGGTCCCTCAAGGCCTCCGTGTCATGCTGTCTCCTAACCACTCCGCAAGTGCCAGTGAGGAAGCACCTGGGGCTCCACTCCTGTGTCCTGTGGTGACCAGCGTGGTGCTCTGACCCCCAGGGGCTCGTGAAATAACTGCCTCCCTCCCGGTGCCACCAGGCAGAGGGGATGGAGCAGGGCCCTTACCCTGTAGAAGATGGGGAGAGAGTCCCAGGTGTAGGGATAAGCGAAGGCGAGGACGCGGAGCATCTTGCACAGCCTGGGCTTCTGGACTTCCAGAAACCTAAATCGGGGCGGAAGGGTGGGGGAGAAATGGGAATGGAAGGAGTGTCAGTAAATCACACACACCTGCAAATTAAACATAGCCGAGGGCAAGCTGCCAGTGCTTTTGGGAGGCAAGCATTTTGGGACAACCTCCTCCAGCAGCTTCTCCACCAGCCTCTTCCTTTCTCCCTCCTCCCACCTCCCACGGGAGTGGCTCAGCCTCAGAGGTGACAAGATCTCGGGGGAATCTGTCTCCTGGGGCCATGAGAAGCAATGGCACCCAGATGACGCCAGGGAGGAGCACTCAGCAGGAGCCCTTCAAGCACCAAGTCATTTAACTGCCCAAGAGCCTTTCTGCAGAGCAGTGACCACCAGGCCAGGACATGCATGGGCGTGGGTGGCCGCAGTGGCACAGGCTGTGAAGCACATCTGTGAAGGCTGAGATGCCTCATTAGTCAGGGCCACCCTGGTGATTACCATGCAGAAGCCTTGCTTCAGTTAGGTGTCTGGTCACTCTGAGGGATTTCTAGAACATTTACTACCACACGCAGGGATACTGCTGCCTGGGGAAACTGAGTCAGTGCAGTTTTTCCTTTTCTCCTTATCACCATCCCCACCCGCCTCCAACACAAAGACAAGTGAGGCCAACATTCCTCATGCTGACCATCACAGACAGGCAGGTCCCCGGGATGGAACAGGACAGGGCCTCAGCTGGCCTGGGCCCAGCCTGCAGAGGGGCAGCGTCAGAGGATGGGGGGCGCGGGCCAGCACAGCTGGCGGCGAGAGCATGGGAGGGGCAAGGAGAGGGCCCAGGCAGAACCACAGCCCTGAACGGGGCTCCGGTAAAGGAACACTCATGCACCGGGGACGGGTGGCGGTGCAGGTGCCTGCTTCAATACTGCAGGGCGTTGTGGAGGGCTGGGTCCTCCCTTGGTGCCCACAGGGCTGCACAGGTGACATGCAGAGCCAGCATGCCAAGGCTCATGGGCTGTCTGTTCTATAGGACAATGGAGGCACTCAGCCTCCTCAGCCTTCCACACAGTTCTGTCTGTCATCACGCTCTACCGAGGGGACAGGGTTTTTGCCCCACCACCATGCCTCACCTCTGCTCCCCAAACCCCTGTCCCAGCCCACAAGCCTGCACCTTCTCCCCCAGACACGGTCTGCTGCTCCCCCCAGCCCAGGCCCATTTTCCCTGACCAGGTTGTCCATGTGCCCCATGAGCTGGTGCAGGCACCTGACCAGAAACCCTGTTGCTGCCCATATCCTTGGGAGTGGGATGTGGCAGAGACCCCCATGCCTGCCTCCTGCGTGGTCGGCAACCTTCTCAAGGGCTGGAGTTGGGTTTGCTCGGGTCTGGGTCCCCACGCTCAGTTCAGAGGCTCGTGTGAGGTCCTGGGCAGAAGACACAATCCATCAACCTGTGTTGGGCCCGTCCCTCGGGGTGGCTGAGCACAGGGGTCTCTGCTCCAGGGTAAGAGGCAGCCCTGCGGGACCTGAGGAGCCCCACAGACCCCAGAGACAGGCTTCAACTTCACTCAAGCCCACCAGCCCGTCTATCCTGTCTGGACCCTGTGCATAAATCAGAGAAGCACCTGGAAGTAGGAGGTGAAGAAACAGCTCAAGGAGAAGGAGGAAGAGAAATAAGGGATCTCCGTTCATCATCCCCCCAAACAAAAACCCCCGCCTTGGAGTAAACCACGAACCCTGGGGTAGGTGAGGCAGCCCAGTGCCTGGGTCCCGCATGCAGCATGCGCCCCGGGCAGCCTGGGCTCAGATCCTGCCTCTGCCCTGCGTGCCCGTGTAACCGCAGGTCCTGTACTTTGTGCACTTCGGAATCCTCGCACGTAACACGGCAACAACAGCCGTATCCCTTCACAGGCTTGCTGCAAAGACTTGATGAAATGGTACTCACAAGGAGCTTGTATCTGTGCACAGCACAGAGGGACCTTCATAAATGGCAGCTTCTACTGTTGTGTGTCTACTGAAGGTGTGTCGTGGGACCCATTCTCTCCCCTTCCCCACCTTGTAGCCACGTTGCACCAGAAACCAGAACAGGAGGGCACAGATGGATGCTGGCTGATTTGTCTAAAGTCAGAGGACTAATAAGGGGCAAAGCTAGGATTTAAACCCAGGGCTGTCTGGCTCCCATTTCACACCCCCACCCTCCAGCAGGCCTCAGACCACCATGCGACCTCTGTTTGTCCTTACCTAGACCCCTCAGCCCCAGGGGGCAAACTGAAATAGCCCCTCTGCCCCAAGAACCAGGGCAGGTCTCCACAGCCTCCTCAGTCTCCCCAGGCCGATCCGGTCGACCACAGCAAGCCCGCTCCCTCCTTCCCCATGAACTGCCACCCCCTGTCACATCTGGGTGAAAAGGGGCTCCCTGTGAAAGCATGCTCTTTCTGTGGCCACTTACACAAGAAGAAAGCTGGCTCTGGCTGGTGAGGGCCATCTCCCAAAGCATGAATTTCCCGTGACTTGAGACAACATTTCACCCAGCCTGATAAAGTGCTTTCCCAGGGGCAAATGAATCAGCCTCTCCGACTGCAATGCTGAGTCTACAGGGGGGAAAAAGGAGAAAAAGCAGAACAGAAGAGAGACAGCAATAGAGAATAAAAAGCAGAAAGGCTAGCAGCCAGAGAGAGAGGGGCCTCCCACTACCAAGGTGCAATTCCAGGCCAGGCCACGGGGTGTCGCCACAGTCAGGGATTCTGCCAGGGAAGGGCCAGCGCCTTGGACTCTGGCAAAGCGCCTCTAACCACAAAGCCGGGACTGGTAAGGCAGTCCCTGCACCCCAGGGTGAGGGGCCAATTCACAGGGAGTCAGACCTCCTCTGCCTAGAACCCAGAAACACCAGATTTCGGGCGAAGCCTCCATCAAGAGAGGGTCGATGCCATTCCAGTCTGCTTTAAAACCTGATCATTCTTATTGCAACGAAGCTGGAAGCATTTGCCAGCAAATTCTGGAATTAGTGCCTGAAACATGTGGGACTTTGGAAACACCATTCTAATGCTGAGGGTCCGTGTGTGTGTGTGTGTGTGTGTGTGTGTGTGTGTCTGTCTGTCTGTCTGTCTACGGCTGTTTCACTGTTGTCTGGGTGGCACCGCAGGGACGTGGTCGTGGCCCTGGCCCCAGCAGCCCGTGGTCATCTGGCTGAGCCCTCTGACCTCTGGTGTATCTTGAGAACCACTGTCTGCTGAGCCTCCGGTTTCCGGCTGTGACCTCCACACCCCATCCCAGGCCTCCACTCTGCTCTGACCGGCCGTGCTATGGTGTGGCTCTCACAGGAATGACAATCGCGGCCCTCACAGCACCGACCACAAGGCATCACGCTGAGCAAATATGTGTCAGAAAGAACCCCAATGGCTGGGTTATTTGGATGGATAACCATAAAAGTCCCTGCGGTGATTTGTGATGCACAGAAACACTGGAACTCACTTTCCTGGGCTTTTGGGTGCTGGGCAGGCACGAGCAGATGGGGCCTCCATCACCCCACCTGGATCCGAGAACCACAGAGGGCTCACACATCCCCCCAGTTCCCCTCTCAAATGCTACAGAACAAGAAAGCAGTTTTCTGGAACATGTTCATTTGAAACAAATTCCATGGTAATAAGGACCGCAAACCCAGCCAGGGGAGTCCACAGTTCTCTGTGCGGGGATTCGCTCTGAGGATCAGGTGAATGTGCACTGTGATGGAATGAATGGCGTTTGGACTGTGATATGCTGGTGGGCATGTGACTACGTGAAAAGCTACTAAGGGCGTCTCCGTCCCCTGCTGTGCTCAGGGGAGGAGAAGGTGGGCGGGTCTTCGCTGCTCATGGCCATACCACGGACTGAGGAGCTGGAGGGAGAGGCAGAAGAGAAATCTGGGCGAGGACGCAGGCATTGCAGAAGGCCCAGACCAGAAAGAACTAGAGGACGTCTTCTCAGATGCCCTTGTTTACGGTGGGCACACGGACGCCCAGAGGGGCAGTGAGTGACTGGCCACATAGCATGGCCGTGAAACTAGGAGACGGCCCTCAAACTCCTCTCTATCTGCATCTCCTGAAGTCAGTCAGGGCCAGAGTCCCTCCCCACCCACGTCATTCTTTTTACTCCTCAAATGTGGAAGACAGGGAATGAACACAAAGAGGACAGGCCTTGTAAGATCAGGGCAGCCACCAACCTGGACAAGGGGAGAAGGAAACCTAAGGGCCCTCACCGTGGGACATCCGCTCTCCCTCTGGCTCTGAGAATGTGGCGTTTTAAAGGCTCCGGTAGCTCGCCGTGATGGTACAGTGGTTAGTACTCTGCGTTGTGAGAAGATGGCGTTTGTCCGCTTTCTCCCCTTCTGGTCCTGCACAGGCCCCTCACCGGTGGTTGTTAACATGCCTGACAGCCCCTCAGAGCGTGGAAGCTGAGTGCAAGGAACCGTCTTCCTAGGAATATCGCTGTCCTTCAGGAGCACAACGCCAGTCCCCAGCAGGACACCTCCCAGTCCAGCCCTTTCCTGCCCCCTCACCCTGTCCAGGCTCTTTGCTCTGTCCAAGGGTCCTTCTGTCCTCCAGAAGAGAGAATGCCACTTCAGAGAACCCCGGTTACCCACGCCGATGCCATTTGATCACTGTCTGTGCTACATTCTGTAATGCTACACCTTAAAGGCCATTTCCCCACGGTCTGCAGTCTGCCCCTCCTAAGGCACTGGGCACTCTCCGAGGGCGAGGACTGTGCCCCACTCCTCCTGGTATTCTCAGATCTCAATGCGATGCCTGGACCATGGCAGGCATATAAGACGTGTGGAGTGGTCGGTCGGTTGCATGGATGGACAAACGAAAGGATGGACAGGTGGGTAGGTGGGTGGATGGTTGGCTAGAAGGGTTGATGGAATAGCCACAGATGTGCCCACAAATAAACAGAAATAATCCATTTCATTGAGAAAGGAAAAGCCCCCGAACACGGGCACTCAAGAGATTCCTGGCCAACCTGCCCTGCCAGACAAGTTTGTCCAACGGTGCCAGCCTTGCTGCGTGCAGAATACCTGCTCACTGTATCCGAACCATCGGGGGGACGCCTGGCCGGAAGGAAACTGTCTGCCCTGGTGGCTTACAGGTAATCTGGAAAGCTTTTTTTAAAAAAAGCACCAGGTGTTCCAGGGATTTGCACTGGTGAAGCATGCCCGGGAAGGCAGTGCTGGGCCCTGAACTCTGGGACTGCTCCTCCCACACCACAAAGCCTTCCCAGCCCCCAGCCCTTGCTGCCCCCTGACCCTGAATTCCAAACACCAGGGCTACATGGTCCTGCAGGAGCCAATCAGACAGGCTGGGGACTCATCCGGGTCCCTGGACCAGGCCATCGGCGAGCCTAGGCATCCAAGGACACTGCCCGGTGGCACGCTTCACCTGTCGAGGGGTTTCTACACATCCTTGTTACTTTTCTGTGTGTGTCATTCCCCGTCCCACCCAAGGCAGGGACCCTCATCTCTGCAGCCCTCCCAGCTCCTGCCAGCCCTGGGGCTGCACTGCAGAGAGAGATCTTTAATCACCAGTGTCCTTGAGGAATGGGGGGGGCGTCAGGAAGGAAACAATCGCCCCATGACATCCGATTCTATTTCTTACTCTGTGGGCAGACCCTGTCTCCTTACAGCTTTAAGGGAGCCCTGGGATTTCCCAGGAGAGGGAAGAGAGAGTCTACCTCCAACTCCCACGCCCAGGCCTTTCCACAGGACGAAGTAACAGGAAACCCAGCGTTGAGACTGCGCCTAGAAAGGAGACTCGCGCCCCTGGAAAGCTCGCTCCAACCTGTCCCTGGACGGGTAAGTGGAAGGCAGGTCAGGGCAGGTATTGCTGGTGCTGGTTTAAGAATACACCTTTCCATTCTTAAAGAAAACCAGTTTGTCAAGTTTGTGAACTTGACCTACCTCTTGCCTACCTCTCGGGTCCCATGGAACCTAAACGTCACCCTAAGAAAGCTGGAGTGCAAACCTCTGTGAAGTCACAGCAGCACGCCTCTCCCTCCCGTTTTCTCCTGTGTGGGTGCAGGGGCTGGCGGGGGGCGGGGGGGCGGGCACAGCTGTAGGGAACCCAATTCTTTGAGGCCTGCAGTTCACCAGGGAGACTCGGACTGGCTCATGGAATTGCGATAGAGGGCACTGACCCTCGGTGTGACCTGTCAGCCAACCTTGGTGCCACCGAAGCACCTGGCACCCCAACAGCTTCTAGAAGGGCTGATGCCCGACACCACCACTTAAGAGGTTTCCTAAGTAATTTAGGGCACTGGAGCTTTGGAGCAGTCAATTTTACAAGAGCTAAATAAACTAGTTACCCTCAAAACAATGTTTCTGGCTCTCCTTGAGCTTCCTTGAATGAAAGAGGGGACACTTCGAGGGAATCAGAGTGAGTAAGCTGGGTGTGACTTGTGGCTGTGGAGCTTGCTTCCCCTGGGGATGTGTCCGACATGTGACCACCGTGTTACCTGTCACACATATCTAGAGGCAGGACCGCTTAGTCACCAGTAGCAGGCACTCCTCTGGGCCAGGTTTGTACATATGTACGTTACCTACAATGCTTACATCCATCTCACAAGGCAGGTGTTGGCCCCATTTTACAGATGAGCAAACTGAGGGTCAAGGAGGATAAGTGACTGTCCAGCAATGAGACCAGCACATAATTTGCAGGGCATAGTGCAAAGGGAGAGCGTAGGCCCTGCCTTGTTCAAAAATCAAGAATTTCAGGACAGCAATAGCAGACTGTTGAACCCAGTGTGGAGCCCTCTGGATCGTGGGGCCCCGAATGACTACACAGGTTGTGTGCCGCTGAAGCTGGTCCTGCCCAGCTACAGGAAGTCCATGTGGAGCTGAGCCCCGGCTCCCGAGTGCCTGTTGCACACCACCCCCCCACCAACGATCTGTGGTGACACACACAAGGCCCCCTCCCCCTCCCATCTGAGACACAGTGGCCAGGTACCTGGAGTAGCAGGAGAGGCCGGTGCTGATGATGGTGTTCAGCACAGCCAGAGTCAGGTAGTAGTCATGGAAGGTGCTGCACACCAGGGTGTCAGGGAACGAATACGCACAGTAGGCAATGGCTGAGCCTGGAGAAGAAAAATCAGCCTTGGGCAAGAGGCCACTACTTGGCACTGTCCAGACTGTCGGGGAGACCAACCCTAGCACGTGGCCGAGCCCCATCCTCCCCGCCAACCAGGGGCAGTCCTGCTGCTACGCCCTCTTGTGGGCCCCCACCCCTGCCCGAATGCCCTCCTGTCTCCACTGCCTTACCCAGATCCTAGCCTGAGAATTTACACTGCTTCATGGGCTTTGCATATGTTAACTCACATAATCTTTAAATTTATTGATTTTAGTGGGGAAGAGAGACAGAGAGAGATCGATTTGTTGCTCTATTTACGTATGCATTTATTAGTTGCTTCTTGTATGCGCCTTGACTGGAGATGCAACCCACAACCTCGGTGTATCGGGATGACGCTCCTAGCTGGCCAGGGGCTCACAAAATCTCTACAACCACAATCCCGCACTTACCCTCGTGTTATAGATGATAAAGTGGAGGCACAGAGCAGTTTAGTAACCCACCCGGGGGCACACAGCTAGAAAGCAGCAAAGCCAAACTTCAAGCTCAGGGCCGTTCAGGGACAGTCTCTGCTTTTAGGTACATGCTATGGTCCATGATGATACTCCAGTGTGCTAGCTTCTCTCTGAGTGTGCACATGATGACACTCCAGTGTGCTAGCTTTGCTCTGAGTGTGCACATGTCGTCCGCCCTGTGGCACAAGGTGCTCCTTGCAGAAAGATCCAGGTGCAGGGAGGAAGGGCCCTTGCTGCAGTGAGGCGAATCATGTCAAGGGGCTGCAGGACTGGCCAGCTGAGAGGCTGGGTATGAGGCTGGCCTCGGGGTTTTTTGTTATTTGTTTCGGAGTTTGTGAGAGAAGGGCTAACTAAGGGACTTCATGAGACCTGTCTGCTGCAGCTTTTATTTGAAAGAACAGGGCAATCACTGCCTGGGGACCTGGATTCGATGGCCTCTCCAGGCACCCTCACCTGCTGAAGGAGCAGGGGCAGCCTCTGGGAGAGGCAGCCACGGGCCTGAGGGATTGGGCCTAAGGTCACCTACTATTCCAAAGACAGAGGATTTGGAATTCAAGTTCAAGGCTGAAACAGGCCTCAGGGCCACACAACTTCTGCCTCTGATCCCATTTGACAGATGGAGTCTAGGGAAGCCAGCCAGTGTTCCCAAGGTCACACAGGCAGAAAGGGCCTCAGATTGCTCCCTCCTGATGCCGTGCTCCCTCCTCTAGCAGGTTCCGGCCGGGAGCTCCTCCGGGGGGACACTGTCCTCTCTCCGCCTGACACGAGGCCAGGACGCATTCACCCTGTACATGCTGTCTGGGGCCTGGGTGCCAAGCTCCGTGGGTGGTACAGGAGCGAGGGGCCCCAGATCCTGCCAGAAACTGCAGTGAGACGCGCACTTGGTCAGAGCCTCCAGGCAGGCTGCAGTGCAAGGTGGGCGTTCACGATGGTGGGCATCCAGCCACGGCGGGGGAAGCCTCCTTAGAAGGGGGGGATTCTCACAGGGGCCCGGGGGCAGGGAGAGCTTCCCGGGGCCGTAGGGGATGGCTTTGGACGCCAGACTACGGAAAGTGCACTTCATCTTTCAGAAAAGTGGGAGCAACCAGAAGGTTTCTCTCTTTTTTTCTTTTATATATATATTTAGATTTTATTTACCAATTTACTTTCGTGAGAGGGGAAGGAAGGGAGAAAGAGAGGGAGAGAAACATTGATGTGAGAGAGAAACACGGATTGGTTACCTCTTCCATGTGCCCCAACTGGGGACTGAACCCAGAACCCAGGCATGGGCCCTGACCAGGAATCGAACCAACAACCCTTCGCTCTGTGGGACGATGCCCAACCCACTGAGCCACATGGGTCAAGGCTCTTCTTACTTTCTTAAAACAATTTTTTCATTACAGTTTACATTCAGTATTATTTTGTATTAGTGTCAGGTGTAACCAGAAGGTTTCCGAGTGGGGAGTAAGGTGGCCGCAACCTGGTGGAGGGGCAAGGATGACCTAGAGGGAGGAAGAGCGGGAAACCGGCAGGGGGGAGGTTGGGGGGAAGCTGGAGCAAAGCCACCTTCCAGGCACTGAGGGTTTCCACGGGGAGAGAGGAGAGCGGGGAGGAGAGGGGGCTGCAGACTCGGAGCTGGGTGTCCTGGAGGAACCCACAGGCTCTCTGGCCACCGGACTTTCCTTCCCTGCTTACTGAACTCCCTGCATCAGGTGCTGGGCTGCAGGCCAGAAAGCCAAGTGTGGAAGGTTCATGTTTGTCCTCAGGGAGCAGTTCCCAGTGAGGAGCCGGGGACCAGAGCTGCATGGAGGTGGGTCCAGCCCCGGGCCCCTGGCTCTGCCATTGACAATCTGAGTGACCTGGGTCACTGACCTTCACTGTGCCTCATTATTCTCACCTACAGTATGGGCACAATGAGGGTCCCACTTCAGGGGACTGCTGTCAGGGTACCTAGGTCACCATGGTAAATGGCTACCCTCCTATGCTTCCTAAGTGCCAGGCACTGTCCAAAGTGCTTCACTTCCAAAATGCATTTAATCTTCACAACACACCTATGGGGCAGATGCCAATTTTGTGGGTGAGAGGATTGAGGTTGAAGAGCTTAAGAAGTCTGACCAAGAGCACATAGCTATTAGGGCATGGTGGCAGCAAGGCCACTGAGCTCCCATTATGCTGCGTGCGTCAGTGCTCAGCGCGGAGTCTGCCCTGTACTGACTGCTCCCATAGTCCTTGTCACTGTGAGTCCAGGCAGGCGATCAGGGCTGTGGAAGCTCCGAGCTAAGGAGTTTGGGCTTCGTCCCAGGCAGTTGGGAGCCCTGAAAGGTGTTAAGTGGGAGGGCTGCCATGGTCAGAAGGTGTTGGAGAAACTTCCCCGGGACCACTGGGCAGAAATTGAGTTTGAGTGGGGGGGCAGAGAGGAGACTGTCGTGACACGCAGGGGAGAGGCATGGGGAGCTGAGCCGAGCCAGTGGGGCAGAGCCGCTTTGAAAAATATGGAGAAGACACCACACAGAACATGCTGATGAGAGAGGACGGCAGAGGTGGGGTGGGCTGTGCAAGGGGGAGGGGGAAGTGAGGGTTACCTACAGATTTCTGACCTGGAGGCAGGGATGGGAGACTGTGGGCAGTCTGGGTCACAGGGCTCGACATGGGCTGGACCTCAGGTAAGTGGTTTAAAGTAGAGGTGGGGGTTGGGAGCACCTTCCCCAGAGCAGGGCATGGTGGGGGCGCTGAGGGGAGCACCCAGGGAGCTGGGCCATTTCAGAGCAGAGGCCCAGGGACAGGTTCTGAGCTCACCCACGTTCGGAGGAGAGCAGAGAAAGGCCAATCAGCAAAGGAGGAGAAAGGGGTAGGGGTGATGCAGCAGGGACCAGAGAGGGGGGTGGTTCGAGGAGCACAGGCAGCCCTGCCTCAAAGTCTGCAGAGGGAGCCCACAGAGCTACACGAACCCTGGGCGTCAGGAGGAGGCTGGGCCTCGGCAAGCCGTGCGGTGAACGGTGGGGGCGGACAGCAGAGCACTGAGGAGTGGGAGGTGAGGCAGTAAAGGCTGTGTGTATGTGCATGTATATATGTGCACTGCATGTGTGCATATGTGTATGCGTGGTATGTGTCTGTATGCATATATGTGTGTATATGTGCTTGTGTGTATCTATACATATGTGTGTGTAACTTGTGAAGAAAGAGAACAGGAAATGGGATAGAGGTGGGCTCCTCATGGGAGCCCCTCCCGGGGAAGAGAAGACAATGCCTTTGCTCTCATACCTAGGGCGGGTCAGGAGGGAGAAGAGGCTGGAACTGGGAGGTGAGGGGACAGACGGATGCCCCCAGAGGGAGGGAGGAGACGACAGGCCGGGCATGCCATTCTTAAAGGAAAACATAAGATGGTAGGACACTAACTTTGGGTTCTCCGCTCTGTTCCGGTGGCGCTTTGAGAAAATCACTAACCATCGTAAGCCTCTGGACAAACGGGTTTGTGAGCGCCCCACTTCCCTGCCAGGCACGCGAGAGGCCAGCACTGATGTGTGTGGCCGGCTCACGCCGGCCTGTGAGAGCAGATGGCTCATTTCAGAGAACCCGTGAGCTCATTGTTAGACACGGCCATTGTTAACAATGGAATGACATAAACAAACGATTAAATAAATCATAGCAGCGAAAGTAGTAACTCTTCAGTTAGGCCATCACCGTGTTAATATAGTGGAATCACTGGGTCTTGGTGAGCTGCTGCGTCTCTCTCCCCACCTGGTCTGTGTTCAGTGCCGTCACGGTGGTGGACCTGTGGGAGTGTTTATGCCACAAGCCTGCAAACACCACAGATCAGGGCCTCTGTCCCCAGAGAACCAGTCGCTAAGTATTGCCAGCACACCTTTGGACAAGTTCATTGGGAAGCCTGCTCATTGGGAAGCCTGACGGGGACTGTGTTCCCACAACTCTTCTGCACGCCCATCGAAGCCCAAGGGTGACCCCAGCTCCCAGGAGAAGGGGCAGGCAGCTCAGTCCCGGCAGAAAGTGGAGAGCAAGACCCCACGTACCCAGGCTGAAGAGGTTGACAGCGCCGTAGTCCAGGAAGTAGCAGATGTGTCGGGCATTCTTGGACATGGAGCTGAAGGTGTGGGCACAGCTGGACACGAGGGGGTACACGCAGCTGGTGCTCATGTACACAAGCAGAGGCCAGGAGTAGCTGTCATTCTGGACGTCTGTCACATACAGTGCGGTCACAAACCTCCACACGAAGAACCTGGAACACAGCAGGGCCACTCAGTCCCTGCAGCTGGGGGCTCCTCTTACCTTCTCCACCTGACTGTCCTCTGCCTTTCACTCCCCAGGGAC
This sequence comes from Artibeus jamaicensis, assembly GCF_021234435.1. Lineage (NCBI taxonomy): Eukaryota > Metazoa > Chordata > Mammalia > Chiroptera > Phyllostomidae > Artibeus > Artibeus jamaicensis. The sequence continues at coordinate 5,248,523 of NW_026521883.1, forward strand.
GGCCAGTTCCTATGTGTTTGTTCTCACTTGGTAAAATGCCATGAGCAAGGGAGGGTGAGTATGGTCCTTTTCTGGTTGGAAATAAGTAGGAGGAGCAAAAACAGGGCCTTTATTTAGTCCAGTCCTCTCTCCCTGCTTCTGATAACAGATCCCTCTTACACTCTCTTGTCAAGTGATTCTCGAGCCTCAAACTGCATGCTTCCAGGAATGGGGAGCTCACCACCTACCAAGGCAGCTCTGAGTGTTAGAAAGTTCTTCATTGAGCTGCCATCTGTCTCCCTGGAGCCCCTCTCCATTTGGTCTGCCCCAGTGCTCCCAGACTCCCAGACCGGACCGTAGAAAACAGTCCCATCAAATATCTTAAGTCAGTCACCACACGCCTCCCCACCTCTTTGGACTTCACGCTAAATAACCCCAGTGCATTCAACCCCTCCTCATGGGGGCCACATCTGCCCTGGTCACCATCCCGGGGGTTTGTCTATGTCCCCCTTACAGGCAGGCTCCTCAATCAGAAGCAACCCCCCAGGTGGGGCCCTGGAAGTCCGGAGGCCAACGGGACGTTCTCCTCCCTTCTCTTCCACACCATTCCTCCGCTAACTTGGCGGTCACTTTTCCGAGGGGCCGAGGCCCAGGCGGAGTCTCAGCCGAGCCTGGGTCTCTGGGCTCCATCGCTGCACAGTGGTGCTGCACACTTCCGCATCAGGTCTGCCTCACCTGTCACCCGTGCGGGGGGTCCTGCCTCCGGAGCTGCCCACTCCCACAGACTGCTAAAGAGCCGGCCCCTTCCCTCGAACTCTCCCAGCAGAGACCACAGAGCTTCTCACACGGGAACGCAAGGAGGATCGTTAAATCCTCTGGCTGTACTGGTGATCTTTTTCCTCTTGTCCCAGCAGAAATAAAGCTTGAGCTATTTGCTGTTTCTCAAAACATATGCTTTGATCTGTCCCCCAGTCTCCCTTCCTCAGGGTGTCTGACTCCCGGCCCTTCCGAGCCCTCCTGCTACGCTGTGTTGTTCGGTGGGGCCTGGCAGCGTGGGGGTGCCCCGCTGTCAGACGGCTGAGGGCTCGTCCCACAGGACTTGCCCACGGGGCTTGGGCCCCACAAACGGGGATGGTCCAGGTCGGCACACAGGGTGTCCAAACTTTTGGCGTCTCTGGGCCACACTGGAAAGAGAAGAGTTGTCTTGGGCCACACATTAAGTGCATTGTAATACAGAATCACAAAAATAATCTCAGAATGTTTTCTGTAAATTTACAGTTTTGTGTTGGGCCACACTTATAGCCATCCTGGGCTGCATGTGGCCCGTGGACCACGGGCTGGGCACCCCTGCTAGCAGCACAATCTTTAAAACAGCCCGAATCACCTGTGGCCCATCCATAAAATGGCCTCTGTGCAGCTGTCCCAAAGCCCGAGAAGTCAAGCCAGTATGACCTCTGAGGTCCTTCCAGCTCTGATGTGTGATGACTCGGCCTCTGACCTCATCTCCACTCTCCCCCTGTTAGGCACCAGCACAAGGTGTGTCCAGCTGCCCTTGGGGCCCCGCCCCCTTGCTCAGCAAGGTCCTTCCCCTCTTTGCCTTCCTTGCAGCTCCTGTTGGTGCGTCCCAGGACTTAGTTTTTAGCTGCCCCACTAAAGTGGTGCCTGGCCCACTGCCTGTAGCTGCTGGGTTTCCAGAATGGTTACAGGCACCCATAGCTCTGTGCCCAATGCTTCTCGGTGACCCCAAAAACCTTCGCAACTGAAGGGGATGCGATCAAATCAGGCCCAAGAACAGAGGAACAGGGAAGACTGAGGAGCCACCAGGAGCCCCACGAATCCTACCACAATCCATGACCTAAAGCTCAGCCCAGCTCCACACCCACACATTTGGGGGACGTGGGAGTCCCCCAAATCTCAACACAACATCTCAACCCTCCCAACCCTCACGGTGTTTTAAAGAGGTCCTGGTTTCCAGGGCTCCCGAATCAGACAGCTGGTCAAGGGGGCTGGAAGGTACCAGAAGGGCAGCAAGTGAGTCCAGATGTTGAGGGTCTCATTGGTCATTTGGAAGAGGCTGAGGATACAGGCTGTGGCGGAACTCTGTGGATGTCGGTAGCCGAAGAGGATGCCCTGCTCATGGAACACCTGCAGGGGGTGGAAAGGGGGCACAGAGGTAAGAAGAGAGGGTGGCAGGCAGGTCTCAGGAGGGACATCTCTGGCAGCATCTGGTTTTTCCTCAGGCTGTGCACTTGAACACTTGAGCCTGGAACACTTGACCCCTGTCAGAGTGCCCACCCGACCACAGCTCCTAAAATCCCATGACCTTCAAGAAGCCTACAGCCAGCTGGAGGGGAGAACTGAAGGCTCTGGCTCCCTTTGGGAATCTAGCCTGTGTTCCATTCTCAGACACACTTACTCTTGTCATGAATGTTGCTTAAGAGTCTGCTTTGGCACCCTCTGCCTGGGGCCCGCAGCCTGGTCCCGCGATGCCCTTGTGGCTGGCCGACATGTGTGCAGCCTGAGCTACATGCCCCGGATGTCAGGGGCTGGTGGGAAGATCTCTGCAGAAGATCCCCTTGAATACATTCACCAAGGCGCTTCATAAAGGCCTTTTGATGATGAAGACTATGATGGCATCAGCCTGGGTGGAGGCAGAAGAGAGGGCTGGCCACTGCAGGCCCATCCAAGCCGCCCCCACCCAACCCAGCCCACCTGGCAAGTCTCTCAGTAACCGAGTCCCCATGAGACACTTGGACTGTCAGGTAAAATATGGGCTGTCAACCCGCCTGAAGAACAGCATTACAGCCATCAAAAGTCGTCATTGTGAAGACAACGAGGCAAGAGGGACAAGAGCTCAGGATGCAGTGTTAAGTGAAGAGAAGTAGAATGTGAACTGTATTCCAGACACAAGGATAAGAACTGTAGAAATGTCAGTGCGTGTGGTGGGGCAGAGCTCGGGGGCAACGGAAGAGTGGAGGGTATCGCTGGCTGAGGTGGCGGGGCTGGTAGGTCACCCCCTTTGTGTTGATTTGGGTCAGAGGTTCTCAGTCTGGACACCGTTGACCTTTTTGGCCAGATAATTCTTTGTTGTGGGGGCTGTCCAAGGTATTGTTTAGTAGTGCCCACGTCTCTCCCTCAAAGACGCCAGGCCCTGACCGGTGTGACTCAGTCGGAGCATCACCTCATGAAATGAAAGTTCGCCTGTTTGATTCTGGTCAGGGCTCGGGCCTGGGCTGCAGGTTTGGCTGCAGGTCAGGGAGCATACGTGAGGCAACCGATCAATGTTCCTCTCTCACATCAATGTTTCTGCCCCACTCTCTCTTCCCCGTCTCTAAAAATCAATAAATAAAAGCTTTTAAAAAAAGATGACAGTAGCGTACACTGTGCCCCGTCCCAAGTTGTGACAACCAAAAAATGTCTCCAGATGTTGCTGATGTCCCCTGGAGGTAAAATCTCCCCCGGTTAGGAATCTCCCTCATAGGAACCACTGATCTAGATGAGTGGTGCTATAACCTTCAGAAAGTAAGTTTAAAATGAGTAGATAATCGATGCAAATAATAATGATAACATCAGTAACCATAATACAAAGCAGGTCACGGTAAGTTTTCAATCTTTCCCTTTGACTTTCTAGGGCTGTGGGAGGAAGGGCAGGCTGGGAGAATTCTGACCGAGCCACCCATCTCTCATTTGAGTCACCAACTTCTTAGCCTGAGCGAGGACCTGACTCAAAGATACACAGTAGAGAGCACAACCCAAGAGGTTCTGCATCAAGAGGTCACTCGAAATAGAGGAGACGGAAGGGGGTTATTAGAGTAAAGAGTCAAATGTGGGCCACCAAGGTGCCACGTGACCTTGAGCTGGGTCCCACCCCCCAGGGCCTCAGTGTCCTCAGCCATGAAATGGGAGGCATTAGCCAGCTGGATGGTCAGTAGGCCCCCTTCTTACTTAGTTCAATTCTGGGTTAAACTGGTCCTCCGGGGCAATGGAGCCGGTTCATGGCTCAGTGAAGGAATACTGTTTGAATTCGATTTGGGTCTTAGCTGATTAACGCTATTTGTCCCAGTTTCAGATGCACGGTTCAGTTCTGCTGACATCCTGGCTTAGAGTGGACAGGCTCCTCTAATGGACAGCAGGGACCCTGGCCTGCAGCTGCCCGCCTGACCAGGGCTGCTGGCAAGGAGGCCAGTGGGCCGACGGTCTTTGGCCTTCGATCCACGAGAGGAGGATGGTGTGGGCTGGCGCGTACTCAGAAGGCCCTCCTGTAGAAACTACAGGTGGAATATTTCATTCTACCTCTTACGTTTCTTTATTTCTTCCTTAAAAAACAGGTTTTTTTAACTAAAGGACTGGCCACTTGTTAAAATGCAAAGACTCCCAAAAGGAGCAATTGTTACTATTCACTTCTTCCCACAAATGAGTTTAGCAGACCCTGTGTTGCAGGAGATCCCACGACGAGGGTCCTACACAGGGTGTGGGGTGGTGGCACAGAGGGAGGAAGCAAGGTGGGGCTGCAGCACAGCCGGACGCAGTGCACCACAGGTGGGCCCCGGGTGGGCACGAGCCAGAGAGGGAGCCCACCTACATTTTGTCTGGGGTGACTCAGGTGTGATCACTGTCCTTTCTCTGTGGGTCCTGGATTTCGGAGGCAAGAGAGGATGCTGACATGGTCAAAAGTCAGAGGAGAACAGAGGGGCCAGGAAATGCACAAACTGGACACCACACTTAAGAATCTGGCCCAGACCTGGAGAGGACAGCTCAACACCAAAGAGCCTTCCGAGCTGCTGTCCTGATGCCGGACACGGGTGGGAAGCCAACATGAACCTGCCATGGGGGCAGGAGTTAAAGCAACCCTGCCCCCCCAAAGCACAGGTGGGTAAAGAGGAGATGAAAGACGGAGTTGTTCCTCGGTCCCAGATCAGTGACCTTGGGACCTACCCACCCTCCCCATGATCCATTAGGCCACATTGCCAGGCGCGACCCAGTGCTGACCCCTCTGAGCCCAGGGAAGGGGACTTGGTCTCCCCATCTGCCCACTCCAGCCTCAGCAAAGCACTCTGCATAGAGGAGATCTTAGCAGAGCATGCACTACATAAATCTAAACAAACGAAACATTTGAAAACAATTTTGTATTCACACCCAGTTTGACCCCAAAAGGCAAATTGCAATCATTGCCTTAATGCTCTGTGGCTGGGCCTCATTGCTAAGCACCCCCAGGTCAGCAGGCGCCAGCTTATTGGCACAGCAGAATTGATTTGTAGGACTCTGCCTTGCATCCCTGGTTGCAGGCTGGGCAATTTACAGTGAAATGAAATCAAATTGTGCACAGCCTATTATTTAGAAGTGAGAACCCCCAGGCACGGGCTGGAGGGGCACGTCGGCAGGTTTTCCTTTTAGTGCCTGCCACAGGCTTGCCTTCCGCAAAGGACCCTGTGGACCTGCCAGCTGATGCCTGCCATTCCACTGTGACAGTTTTAAACCCTTGGTTTTTCTAGCTATTAAATTGCAAATCATCTGGGGAAAATAATTGGGCATTTGGGCTGGTGGCAAATAAGTGGATTTTGATAGCAGGTGACGGAGAGAGGAGAGCAGGGTCCGGAGGCTGTGGGTGCCGTCTGTGCGGACGCCTGCACTTCCCGTCCAGACCTCACAGCATCCCCATGAGCCTGTGAGGGAGAGCCTTCTATTGTCCCCATTTCACAGAAAAGGGAACTAAGGTCTGAAAAGGTTAAAGCAAGTATCCAAGATCCCAGAAATAGTGGGAGCACAGCTCAAACTTAAATGTAAACTCCAGACTCCACCCGCCCAGCCTCTCACACTATGGTTGCTGCTGCTCACACAGGCGCAGTCGGAGATGCAGTGAAGCTCTCACCTCTTGGCCTCCAGGTAATTTTGGACTGGCACATACGTCTCTGAGCCTCCATTTCTTCTTCATTAACGCGGTGTTATGGGCTGAACTGTGTCTCCCACAAAGTTCATATGTTGAAGCCCTCATACCTAGTACTTTAGAATGTAACCGTGTTTGGAGATAGGGTCTGTAAAGTCATGATTAAGTTAAATCAAGACCAATGGGTGCAGGGGTGGAGGGGCTACTCCAATCTGACCAGTGTCCCTTACAGGAAGGGGAAATTCGGACACATGGGGACATACGGGGTGTGTGCGAACAGAGGGGTGACCACACAAAGAAGCAGTAAGAAGGTGACCATCTGCGAGCCAAGAAGTTGCCTTCAGGAGAACCAACCATGTTGGCATCTTGGCCTTGGACTTCCAGCCTCCAGAATGTGAGAAAATAAACTTCTGTGGTTTGAGCCAGCCAGTCTGTGGTGCTTTGTTATGGCAATCCAAGCAGACTAACACAAAAGTGGTAAGGCTGGGTGACAAAGTCCCTTAGCCAGTGCATCTAAACTTTCTTCTGCAGGTACCTGTAGTTCACCTCAGGGTCTTACTGCAATTGGGTGGGGCTGCGGTGAGAGCCTGCATTTCTAACAAGCTCTCTGGGCACGCTGTTACTGCAGCTGCCTCCAGCTTCACAGCCCAGGCTCCCGCCTCAGCATCCTGCTGCCACCTCCCTGCCTGGAATCCAGTTCATCACAACAGAGGAGGTTCCCTTTAGATAAGAGGGATGAGATGAACTCTGAAACATGGGCATGAAAAGCCAGGCCAGGGGATACAGACCAGCGGGGAGTCTCATGGACCATTGTGGGCAGAAGACTAGGAGAGAATGGGGAGGGAAGAAGGCAGGGCATGAACGGCCACCAACAGTTTTAACCTGTCATTTAGTGAGTGCCTGCAGTGTGACAGACATGGGGTTGGATGCTAAGCACTGTCTCATGCAGGACCATACTTGGTCCTGGCTAGAGAGAATGCTTAGGTTCTCAATTAAACATCACGTATACACAACTCATATGCAATTACTTGAACTGTAAATACAGGGTCCAGCAGAAGTGACGCCTGCTTGCACGTGGTTGGTAGGGCAATAATATGGGTGTAATGATTTATAGTTTTAATTTGGATATTTCACCTAAAATGTCATATGGTGTGCTTGAGTGTGATATTGTTATGTTATAGAACTACATGCTTAAGATTTTGTGATAAAAAGGAGCATTGTTTGTGCCAGACCCTGTGTGTTGAATAGATGACCACTGTTGGGAGAAAGCCATCCTGGGTAAATGCTAACTTTGAACACGGGTGTGATATTCTTTATAAAATAACTGTCTGATGTCGATTAGGGATGCTTTTTGTACATGCAACACAGTGTTTATAAAAGATGGTGGTAAATTTCCTTAGGCCAAACATATAAGGATAAAAAGTAATGAAACAAATTATAACTATCCAGGATAGAGGATCTAAAGGATAAAGTGAGAAAAAAAGATACAAAGTATCTTTAAAAAGTAAGTATTACTAGTTCAGACAGGGGTGTCTGGGAGAGGAGTCCCACTGAATGAAAGACTGCACCACACAGGGCTGACGTACAGAAGATGAACGTGAGGAAGTGGAAAAAATGGAGCGTTCCACCCGTTTTACATTTGTTGTAAGAGCTAAGTCTTTGATTTAAGAACCAGGAAAATGATTTTCAATTATAGGCATTGATTTAAAAATCCGCCATGGGCAAGCTTCTGGTAGCAGTATGATTAGAAAGACTGTGGTAGGCAGAGAAATGGCCCCTAAAGATGTTCATGTTTTAATTGCCAGAATCTGTGATTACGTTAGATTACACGGCGTGGCAGAATTAGGGTCTCAGGTGGATTTAACGTCGCTAATCTAGCTAACCTTAAAATAGGAATAGCATCTGTGGTCTTCAGGTGCACCCAGTTAATCACAAGGGTCCTTACAAGGGGAAGGAGATGGAAGAGGAGAGGCAGAGGGCAGTGTGACCACGGTAGGGCAGTGTGACCACGGGAGGGCAGTGTGACCAGACAGGCAGCACTGCTGGCTTTACAGAGGAAGGGGCCGGGAGCTGTGGAATGCAGGTGGTCTCTGGAAACTGGAAAAGGAAGGAAACAGATTCTCCCCCAGAACCTCCTTCACCTTGACTTTAGTCTAATGAGATTCATAATAAACTTACCTTCTTTTTTAAGCCACCAAGTTCATTGTAATTAACACAAGGTCAGAATGTGGCCAAAAATCCCAAAGCAATCTTAGAGCTGGAAATGGCAGCACACACTTCCAATTCCTTACTAGGAAAATCGATGACTTCCTTTGGAACAACCCGAGGGTTATGTAGGGCATTCTCTGGACCTTCTCTAACGTGGGACGTCTTGTTGAAACCCATAACAAATTTGACCATAAGCTATTCTTAGTCACACAATGGAAACACCAAATAAATGCCACTAAACACTTAGATTTAATTTAGACAAGGTATAAGATGAGTAGCAGAATCAGTGAACTAATAGGCCCTTAAATATAGAGAAAATTGCATCTTGGTGGAAATTTATGTTAATTTTGAATCTGAGCTCTTCACAGACATTTATTATTAGATGTTGTTAGCAAAAGCCTACAAAAAAACCCCTAGGTTTGGCTACTTCATTTTTAGAAGAATTAAAAATACATATTTATTGTTTTAAATGCATACAGGACTTTTCTAAACCAAAGGAGTCACATGTGAAATATGCAACATAAATGACATTCAGCTAAAATTAAATTTGAAAAAAGAAACAAAACTTTCTATAAACTATGAACTGAAATACTCATACAAATAATCCTGAAATTAACTTCTACACTGATTATTATAAATTGAGGTATATTTTTCACTAGAAAAATAATGCTATTTTCAATTTTTAAAATAATTTTTTTCTTGAAAAACAAAATTAAATCAGTACTCTATGGATCTAGATGTTTTGAGAGTAAAAACAGCTATATAAAAGTAGTGAGTCATGTGAAATTAAAATACTTAATTTTTTTCTAAATGACAATTATGCATTATAATATTTAAGGTTGATATGTAAAATTTATAGTTCACTTCTGATTCTAAATATGGCTTTAAGAATATTTTTTGACGCGGGCCTGCGAACCAGAGTATCGAGGTTCGATTCCCCATTAGGGCACATGCCTGGGTTGCAGGCCAGGTCCTCAGTAGGGGGCGTGGAAGAGGCTACCACAGATTGATGTTTCCTCCCCTCTCTTTCTCCTTCCATTCCCCTCTCTCTAAAAATATATAAATAAAAAAATTTTTTAAAGAATATTTTTTGATAATTCCAGTTCTACCTCAGCAGAACTGACCTGAAACTTGGCAGAAATTTCTTCCAAATGAAAGTAATTAAAAAAAAACAATGACTCAAGAATAGTGGTGTGATGTGGTATCAGTGTTAATAAAACACAAATTATGTGATAAGGTTCATTAAACAATTAACTCATAATTTTGCAAGAGAAGTAAACTATGGAATAAACATGTAATAATTTATAAATTATGCATATTTTTATTTTATTACTCATCCAAACATCACTAACCCATCATTACAACATCCAGATGTGCAATAATAATTGAATTTCGTTATCTTTGGTATTTTGCTGACTTTAATTATATAAAATCAGAGCTTTACACATTGTTTTTTGTCATTATGAGGAGATATTGTCAAGGGAGAACTAGGCTGTTCCATATAACTATTTGCTAGCTTCATCTGTTTGCCAACACCATTAATAACATCTGTACATTTAGACTTATAGTCTGTGGCCCTATTTGTTCTCTGGATTTCGGACCCAGCACATGGTGGGGCAGAGCCCGTTTCATTGGACCATCATGAGAGCAAGGAAGGGACTGCCGCCCTCATTTCACAGGTGAGGAAACTAAAAGCCAGTGAGATGATGTTTCCAAGGCCACAATTACCTCGTGATGGTGTAGTGGTTGGGGTTTGCTGCTCTCACAGTTCAATTTCCAGAGTTTAATTCATTCCTTGTTTGCTGCAGCCATGCTTTTTCCTCTTTTTCAAAAAGAGAAAAAAAAAATCCCAAGGCATAATTAATAGCAGAATCAAGACACAACTCTAGTCTGTTGGACTGCAAAGGCTATGTCTACTTCACAGCATCCAGCCTATGGGAACTAGAGTTTGCTACAGATGTTTTATGGGATGCTAAGTATTATCAAAGTTTTCAAAACGAAGAGATCACTAGACCCAGAGTGATGAAAGAAGGACCTGGAAGACTGTTTGGGGAACTTCTGGTTCCAGCAAAATAGTAATCGATTAGGTATCATAAAGGACCCTTCTGACTAAAACAATTCAAATGCTGGACGCAGTCTTTGCTGTATGCTGGATAAATGCATCAGCGAGATAGCACAAAAGCAAGGAAGTCACAAAGCCCCCAAACAGAAAGAAGTCAGGGACCCTGTGAGATAAGCTGCTTTTGCCACCAGAGGAGAATCTGCTGTCAGACCTTGTAAATAAGAGATAAAACCTGTGGTCATCGAAGGCAGAGAATCTAACAGGCAACCTCACCAATAAGGGAGGCTAGGACTCTAAAGATTAGTGAATGCAAAATAAATCCCACCAGGCAGAAGGCGACAACGAGCAGTTGTCTCTCTGAAAAAATTCTCTCCCAAGAATTCAGAACCATCAGCTCATTTTCATAGAGGGTTCCGATCCAAATTCACACTACCTCTGTGATTACAGAGGTCAGAGTTCTGTAGCTTCCTCAGGTAAGTTACGAAAGCAAATGCAAATCGTCTCTGAAGAATTTCTACTTTAACGCAAGCATGTACATACCTGGAAACAATGAGAAATGGCAAAACAGCAGATGACAGAAAGAGAGTTCAAAGAACAGATAAGGAAATATAGCACAACTATGCTCAATGCTTAAAGAGAAAGCTTAAATTAAAAATATGGGGGACTTCCGCCAAGATGGAGGTATAGGTGGATGTGCCGTGCCTTCTCACACAACCAAGTTTAGGGACAACTAAATATTAGCATCAGAAAACACAACCAGAACACGGAAAATTGAACTTTTCGGAAGTCCGGTAACAACAAATTCTTCAGCCCGACCGGTAAGGGGCGAAACCGGCATCTCCTGAGGGGTTGCACAGGACTCCGGTCGGACGGACCCAGGCGCGGAATCCAGACGCGCGAATCCAGACGCATGGGTTCCAAACCCAGGATTGGACCTAGTGAGCGACCGAGCAACCCACCGGGTAAGCGACTGCTGAGGAGACAGTGGGGAGGTGGTGCTGCGTGTTGACTGCGGTTGCCTATCTGTGGGCGAGCGGACAGGCGAGGGAGTGGGCGATTGGACCAGGCCCGGCGGTCCCCGTGGCTTGCGGCAGTAGAGGGCGCCGCCATATCCCCACTCTGACCACGCCCCCACATACAGCGTCACAACCCAGCGACCTGGGAGTCCAAGGCGCCGCTTCTCACATTTAAAGGGCCAGAACAGACCAAAAATGTCGCAGGAAGACCTCAAAGCCCCACAGATAAATCTAAGCGACGAAGAAATAGCAAAACTCTCAGACGCACAGTTTAAAACACTGGTCATCAGGTTCCTAACAGATCTGGTTGATTATAGCCACAAATTAGAGAAACATATGAAGGCTAAACTAAGGGAAATGAATGGAATTCCACAGAAAACCCATAGAGATGAAAAGGAAACTGGGACTCAAATCAATGAAGTGGCCCAGAAGAAAGCAAATAATGGCCAAACAGAAAAGAGTCAAGGAGCAAGAATTCAAAGAAATGAGGAGAGTCTTAGGAACCTCCAGGACATCTTTAAACGCTCCAATATCCGAATTATAGGGGTACCAGAAGGGGGAAAGACACAACCACCAGTGGAAAAATTATTTGAACAAATAATAAAAGAAAATTTCCCCAATCTGGCAAAGGAAATAGACTTCCAAGAAATCCAAGAAGCTCAGAGAGTACCAAAAAAGTTGGACTCAAGAAGAAACACACCAAGGCACATCATAATTACATTAGCCAAAATTAAAATGAAGGAGAGAATCCTAGAAGCAGCAAGAGCCAAGGGGACAATCACCTACAAAGGAGTCCCCATCAGACTGTCAGCAGATTTCTCAAAAGAGACCTTACAGGCAAGAAGGGGCTGGAAAGAAATATTCCAAGTCATGAAATCTAAAGACCTACAACCAAGATTGCTCTATCCAGCAAAACTTTCATTTAGAATGGAAGGACAGATAAGGTGCTTCTCAGATAAGATCAAATTCAAGGAGTTCATCATCACCAAGCCCTTATTATATGAAATGTTAAAGGGACTTACCTAAGAAAAAGAAGTTAAAGAAACATGAACAGTGAAAGAACAACAAGCTCACAGTTATTAACAACCACACCTAAAACGAAAGCAAACTAAAAGAACAGCTAGATCAGGAGTGGAAACATAGAAATGAAGATCTCAAGGAGGGTTAGCAACAGGGGAGTGGGAGGAGGAGATGGGGGGAGAAGGTACAGAAAATAAGTAGCATAGACAGTAGATAGAAAATAGATGGGGGGGGCAAGAATAGCATGGGAAATATAGAACCTAAAGGACTTGAGACACATGGACATAAATTAAAGGGGGATAATGGTGGGGATGGGGGGGCAGGGTGGAGGGGAATGAAGGGGGGAATAGAACAACTGTAACAGCATAATCAATTTTAAAAAATAAATTAAAAATAAAAATAAAATAAAAAAAAACAACAAACAAAAAAAATATGAACAATAAATGAATAAGTTGGAAAAGAACCAAATATAGCTTTTAGAAACTAAAATAACTGAAATAGCCCTGGCTGGGTGGCTCGCTTGGCCGGAGCGTCATCCGGTCACCAAAAGGTTGTGGGTTTGGGCTCCAGCTGGAGCGCATATGGGAGGCAACAGATCAGTGTTTCTCTCACACTGGTATTTCTCTCTCCTTTCCTCTCTCTTTAAAATCAATAAACACATACTCAGATGAGGATTAAAAAATAATTGAAAGAAAAAGTCACTGAAGAATAAATAGCAGACTAGTCCTAGCTGATGAGAAAATTAGTCAACTGAAAGATCCTTCAAAAGTATCCAGAAGGCAGTCCAAAGAGATGAAGAGAGAGAAAATACGAAAGAGCAAGTAAGAAACACGGAGTATGTCTCCAGAAGGAGAAAAGCACCATGGTCTTCTTTGTGATATTTGAAGAGATAACTGATAAAGTTCTAGAGTTGTTGACAGGCCCAGTCCTCAGATCCAAGAAGTTAAGTTAGGTATGGTACAGACAGTTGGTGCTCACCAAATATTCCATGCACTTTCCTACAGTTTCCAGAATTTCTTGCAGTTAGCTCAGGGCCACGTGGCTATTTCTGGTTAGTGCTACCTTAAGGCCAGGGCAGTTAAAAGCAGTACGCCTTCTTGCAGCAGACATCTCAGTGCACTTAGGACAGAACTCCTCCCCACTTTGGAACTGAGCCACTCACCCCTCTGTGGGAATTGTTTTTGGCTAAAGGCCGCTACCTTAACCATGATGTACTCCCTGCCCAGGAGCAGTACGCATCCACTGATGCGGATACAGAGTCAAGGCCACCTTCCTCATTTGGGATGAGTCTGAAGGGCAAACCCCATTCCAGAGCACCCTGAGTGATCGATCAGCTGAGGCCTCTAATGCAACTTCTCCTTTTACCCAATCCTGTTTCTCTTGCTTCCTTACAGGTGTTGTTTCTGAGAACTCACCCTGACACACTCCCTACACACAAACCTTTGCTCAGAGTCTGTTTCCAGAGAACCCAACCTAAGACATCGCACTTTCTTTGCCTTCTGGGGCAAACCAGGAGGCCACGTGTCCCAGATGGCGCAACTACAAGACGGTAGATTTCCCATCTTCCTGGATCCCTCACAATCCCCCACTGAGCACCTGGTTATGTAATGTGAGTGTGAAATAAACCTTTGCCATGTTAATCCATTGAGCCATCTGGAGGAATTTTTAGAGTGGGCATAGCCTAGCCCTTTCTGACTAGTACCGTACTCATGTTCAAATAGCTGCAGTAGCCACCAAATTGACAAATATAGTTCCAGATAGAATTACAAAAGAATCGAAGGGGAGAAAATAGAATGTTAAAAGGAAAATAGAAAACAAGAGTGTAAAAGTCAATCCAAAGAAAGCAAAAAAAAAAGGTAACTAAGCCGAGAAAACAGGACAAATGGAAAGCACCTGAGATGATTGACATGAATGCAATGTATGGATGCCTGTTATAAACAGATTAAACTCTCCCATTAAATAAAAAATACTGTCAAACTGCAAAAAGTCCAACTATATGTCATTTACATGAGACAGTTAAGCGCAAGGTCAGGGAGGGACTGAGAGTCAAAGGAAGGACAGGAGGAAACCAGGAAAATAGCAAAACAACAAAGCTGGAGTGACTGTGTGACTTTCAGGTCCCAATGCAACAAGTGTTACTAGAGCCAGAGAGAATCCCTTTGAAATAATAAGAAATTTACTTTACCAGAAGGAGATCACAACTATAAACTTGGGTACACCTAACCACGGGTTCAAAATATATAAAGGAAAAATTTACTTATCTACAACGAATAATTCACAAACCTGCTATGATGGCAGAAGACTATTAACACATCTCAATCATGGTCAATAAAGTTGAACAAAATTAGCGATCATATAAAAATATTTGATCTTCTGGAACATGTATGGAATATTGTCCCCGACAACTGGAGACAAGACAACACTTTCAGGTACACTTGGAAGATTTATGAAAGTCGATCAGGTGTTCGGCCATAAAGCTAGTCTGAACAAACTTCGATGACTGGAATAATACAAAAGACATTCTCGGACAGCAATCAATGAAATTAAATAAATGACAGAAACTCCATTTTACACTTGGGACTTAAAAAATAAACACTTCTAAGCCATCATAAGTCGCATAAGAAATCAAAATGGAAATTAGAAATTAATGAGAAGAGCATACGTGGCCTATAGTCAAAGCAAGGCTTAGAGGGGGACAGACTCGTCGCTTACGTGAGAAGGCGGTGCTTAACTTCAGAAGTTAGAGGAGGAAAGCGAACAAAATAAACCCAAAGTAGAAAGGAAATAAAAGTAACAACAAACATTACAGATATGAAATACATAATAGAAGCTCTGCTGAGCCCAAGTTTGCCTCTTTTCAAATATTAAAAAATACAAACTGACAAGATTAATCAAGAAGAGAGAAAAACAAAAGTCACTCGATCATGTCAGTCAATGCAAAAAAAGCATTTCACGGCAACCAATACCCCTTCCTGCTAAGAAAACACTCATGAAAACAGGAGTAGAACTTGTTCAACTGAATAAAGCCCATCTGTGAAAAACCCGAGCTAACTTCTCGGTGGAAAATGAAACGCTTTCCCCTTTAGATCAGGACCAAGACAAGGATGTCTGCTCTCACCACTTCTACCCATTACCATAGCGGGGGCCTGGCTCGGTCAGCTGGACGAGGAAGAGAAATAAAAGGCATCAAGACTGAGAAGGAAAAAGCAAAACTATTTGCAGATGACATGATCTTACATTAGGAAATCTTAAAGGATTCACTAAAAACAACTATTGGAACTATTGTAATAAATGAGTTCAGCAAGGTTGCAGAATGTAAGAGCAATATGAAAAACTCAGTTTTATTTCTACATACAAGCAATGAACAACATGAAAATTAAGTTAAGAAAACATTTTCATTTATAATAGCATAAAAAACAATAAAATACTCAGAAGTAAATTTAAAATAAATTAAATCAAAAAAAAATGAATATAATACATCCTGAAACCAGATATTGCTGTGACCAAAGGATTGTGGTTCGATTCCCAGTCAGGGCACATGCCTTGGTTGCAGGCCAGTTCCCAGCAGGGGACGCAGGAGAGGCAACCACACATTGGTATTTCTCTCCCTCTCTCCTTCTCTTCTCCTCTAAAGATAAATAAATAAAATGTTTTTTTTAAGTTTTTAAAAAAGACTTAATATTACTAACATTAACTCTTAATCTTAATTAATTAAGATTAATCAACAGATTCAATGCAATCCTATAAAAATCCTAGCTGCCTTTTTTTTTTTTTGGCAGAAACTGACAAGTGATCCTTAAATCTGTTTAAGAAATGCAAGGGACCCTGAAAAGCCAAAACAATCCAGAAAAAGAAGAACCAAGTTGAAAGTCTCACATTTGCCAAAAATTATTACAAAGCTACATAATCAAGACAATGTAGTGCTGGCATAAGAACAGATGAATAGATCAGTGGAATAGAACTTAGACTCCAGAAACCAGCCCTGGCATTTACAGTCAGTTGCTTTTCAATAAAGGTGCCAAGGCAACCTAATGAAGGATAGTCCTTCAACATATGGTGCTGGAACTCCTTGATACTCACATATAAAAGAAAAGAATAAACTTGGACTCCTTGCTCACTGCACATGCAATAATTAACTCAAAAATGGACTAAAGACCTAAATGAAAGAGCTAAAACTCTTGGAAGAAAATGTAGGAGTAAACTGTCATGACCTTGGATTAGCCAAAGGTTTCTTAGATGTGAAACCAAGAGCATAAGGAACAACAAGAAAGTAGGTAATATCAAAATTTTAAACTTTTATGCTTCAAAGGATACCATCAATAAAGTGAACAAAAACCAACACATACAATGGGAGAAAATATTTGCATATCATATATCTGATAAGGGACTTGTATCTGGAATATTAAAGAACTTTTACAACTCAATAGTAAACAGACAAAAACAGGCCAACTTAAAAATGAGTAAATGACTTGAACAGACGTTTCTCCAAAGAAGATATACAAACGGCCAACAAATACATGAAAATATGGTTAATGCCACTAATCATTGGGGAAAAGCAAATCAAAGCTACAATGAAATACTACTTCATACCCATCAGAATGGCCACTACATATTTAAAAAGAAAAAAGAAAACAAGTTTTGGAGAGGATGTGGAGAAATTGGAACCCTTCTGAATTGTCAGTGAAAATGTAAAATGGTACATTCACTGTGTACCAAGCAGTATGGTGGTTCCTGAAAACAGAATTACTAAATAATCCAGCAATTCCCTTCTGGGTGTACAGGGTCTCAGAATTACCTGTACCCCTTGTTCACAGCAGAACTGTTCACAACTGCTGAAACACAGAGGCAAGCCAGTGTTCACTGGTGAAGGAATGGGTAAGCAAAACATGGTGTATGCGTACAGTGGAGTGTTATCCAGCCTTCCAAAGAAACAAAATTCTGACATATACTGCCACAAAATAAGTGAACCCTGAGGATATTATGCTAAGTGAAATAAGCCAGTTACGAAAGGGCAATACCACTTGGTTCCACTCATGTGAGCTTCTACAGTGGTCAAACTCACACAGACAGAAAGGAGAAGTATAGTTGGCTGAAGCCAGGGCAGAGGAGAACGGGACTTTTGTTTACTAGACATTGAATGGCAGTTTTACAGCACAAAAAGAATGCGGAGATGAGTGGTGGTGACTGTTGCACTACAATGCAAATATATTTAATACCACTGAATTGTGCGCTTAAAATGTTTAAGATGGTAAATTTCATGCTAAGTATATTTTACAATAGAAAGAGGTAAGCATAGAGTTTCCACGTGACCCAAACATTCCACTCCTACGGGTGTCCCTAACAGAACTGAAAGTGTGTCCACATAAAAACTTGTACACAAATGTTCGTAGCAGCATTACTCATAATAGACAAAAAACTGAGTCAACTCATGTGTCCACCAACTTATGAGTGAATGAAAAACGGAGGTATATCCATATAGTGGGATATTGTTCAGCCATAAAACATGAATGAAGTACTAATACAGGCTATGGCACAAGTGAACCTTGAAAACATTTTGCTAAGTGAAAAAAGGCTTTCACGAAAGGCCACCAATGGTATGATCCCATTCATATGAAATATTCAAAATAGGCAAATCCATAGAGAGAGGAAGTAAATTAGTGGTTGCCAGAGGCCTGGCAGCAGGGATGGGGTGGGTGGGGTGGGAAAAGTGTGCTAATTGGTATAGAGTTGCTTTCTAAAGTGATGAAAATGTTCTAAAATTGATTGTGCTGATAGTTTCATGCAACATACTTTGTGTATGTAGAGATACTAAAACCCACAGAAGTGTGTATACTTTTAAAGGGTGAACTTCATGGTATGTGAATTACATCTCAACAAAGCTGTTATATTTAAAAAAACCTCTCCATAAAGAACATTCAGCTGTAGAATTGAGTTGTTCCCTCTATAACTTGACAGGTTACCATGCTTGTAGACAAAAAGGCAAATAGCGTACTCCCTTGGAGTGGGCAACACAGTGGCCCTGCTCATTTCACAGATAAATTCTACCAAACACTCAGAAATGTGTAATTCTCATAGTATAAGTTTCTCCATAGGATAAATAGGCAACACTCTGCAACTCATTTGTGGTTGGCATAATCTTAATCCCAAATCCAGGCAATGGTAGTATAAGAAATTATGCACCAACTTATTTAATAGATTTAAGGATCCTCAAAAAATATTAGTTAATAGATTCTAGCAATAGACTGAAAAGATATGACAACATGACCAAGTTGTATTTAAATACAAGGTCGGTTTAACATTAGTAATCAATCAATGTAACTCACCACATTAACAACTGAAATGAATTCTATATGACTATAACAGTGTGCAACCAAGAGGGGGGCCCCAGAAAAGGATTTGGGATGGGGTCCAGAGCTCAGGAAATATTAAGATGTCCTCACCCCCCCCCCAGGGGGAAGGAACAAATGGAGCCAGGGCCATTGAGAGCTGTTTTGCATAGCAACAATTTTGCAGCTAACCTCTGGAATGGTCATTTAACATATCTATAACCTTTAACTGGTTTCATAGATATGTTAAATAGCTGTGGCCATGCTTTGAGCCAGAAAGAAGGGAGTGGCTTCTACCCAGGATGTAACTGGGGGCTGGTCCCCTGAGTTACAGCACCTGTGTGAGAGCTTGGAGACGACTGGCTCCACGCCATGGGGCCATACCTGCCCAGACTAATAATGACAGCCCAGTAAAGCTGGGAGGATACAGGAGTCCTGGCAGGTGTAACTGATTGTAGGAAGAGTTGGAAATGGGGCTGTAAAGGAGGATGGGCGCAGAGATTTAAACACAGACGCGGCAGCCATTGTGAAAAGAGCCACGCAGTCTCAGCTGAGTTAAGACCCCCTCTTGCCGCGGTGAAGAGGAGAGAGAGCCACGCACTTTTGGTCAGAGTGCTGACCCCTGCAGCTTTGGTAGAAGAGGCCCACGCGGCTTTGGGGTGCCCCCTTTGGCTGCGTGGCCTGAAAAGCAGGAGAGACTTTGACTGGAACTGGGTACAAAGAACTCTTGCCAGTGGACCGTGAGAGGGTGCCACATGACTCTGGATTAACGAGAGATCCTGCCTGACACAGCTGATAATACCAGCGGCCTGCAACACAGACGTGTGCTCTTTTCCTGATTTACGGTACCCGGAGTTGGGACAGTGGGAGAAGGGAGCGCTGTGTGGGTGTAGGTGTACAACCTAAAGGACTTTGATATTTTAGTGGAGGTGTTAGGCCTGAATAGCATTAAATAAAACATTTTGTTTCCTTTTCACAAATCTCTGGCACTGAGAGATGTCTTTCCAATTGGCAGCGGACAGAAGAGCCCAGTAAATATTAGTATTCTGTCCTTGAGAGGGGCCCCTGTTGTTCTGTAGCAGTTTTTGGCGTCCCTAGGTGGGCCAAATATTGCCCCCCCAGACCTCTTGTTCTGTAACATGACCACCTCAAAAGATACATTGATAGAAAAAAAAGTTCTGTAAACTTCATTCCTAATTAAAGTAAAAAGAAAACCCTAGGAAATTAGGAATAGAGAAGAATATCCTTAACTTGATAAAGATCATTCACATACACACCTCACATTATATTAAATGATGAAATGTTGAAAGCGTTTCCTCTGATTAAAATCAAGAACACCACCAGGATAACCGCAATCACGACTGCCCTTGTATTTCAGTCAGCTCCCAGGTGATTCTGCTGGTGGTGAGCCAGGCACCCACTGTGAGGAACCCGGGGCTGGAGAGACCAGCTGCCTGTTGCCGTGGCTCCTTGCTCCCAGGTGCCCAAGCCCACCTACCTAACACTCCCTGCCATTTACCAGCCCCTGCCTCCTTTCTTTCATAATAATCCCACTGTTCTATTTGACTCTTCTGGGATCTTCACAATAGCCCTGTGCGACTGGCCTACCAGATACTATCTCCATTTTATAGATAAGAACTGAGGCTTAGGGAGTTTGCCCAGGCAGTTTTGCTGGAGTTCCCACAGTAAGCGGCAGAGCTGCAGAGCAAGGCTGGGAAATGATCTCTTGCACAGCACCTCAGGGAAGCCTCCTGCCTGTGCCCCTGAACTGAGGCATCTGGGACAATGTCATGTGCTTACCTGCAGTTTGCCGGCCAAGGCTGGAGTTAATAAAAGATTCTCAATTTGACACGAAATGCCCTTGTTTCGTGTCAAAATGTCATGCTATGTTCCATATTAACTTACTATCTAGCTGTTTCTGTATTGTCTCTAAATTAGATCTGTGTAGGAATCAATGACTAGATATTGTTTCCATCCCTTGGCTGTTCATTCAAATCTTATTTCTATCCTCACCCGAGGGCAACCTTATTGGCTTTAGAGAGAGGGAGAGAGAAAGGGAGAGAACCGATGATTTGAGAGAGAAACATCAATCCTATTCAGGGAGCATATGAACCTGCCTCTCTTATGCTCCCTGAACGGGGACCAAACCTGCAACCCCAGCATGTGCCCTGACTGGGAATCGAACCCATGGCCTTTTGGTTTACAGGATATGTTCCAACTGAGCCACACTGGCCAGGACCTGTTTGTTCAAATCTTTAATAACTGGCTAACATGTCCAGGCCTGGTTTTAGGCATGAGGGATACTAAAAATTGGAGACATACACCTGAGTCCCACCTTCTAAGGGAAGGGAGGAACAGGCCTTTCCTGTAAGTAATCTATCAGCCAGGAATGTGCCAGAATTATGACACTGACGATGCCAAGAGGTAATGTCTTTCCTTCATTTAATCCTCACCACAATCCCAGGGAGCAGATACTATTCCCATTTTACAGATGGGGAAACTGAGGCAGGCAGATTAAGTACATTGTCCAAAATCACTCTGCAGACTACCTTGGGGCCCACAGAGTCCACCAAAAGTAAGCCTAACATTTGCCTGAAGTCTCCATTTTAAATATTTATGCAACTAGTGCATTTTTCTCCTTAATATATTTGCACCCGTTTTAATATCAAAAAATGCCTTTCCCCTCCCCCAACAAGTCCTCCCACAAAACCACCCTCCAGGTGGATGGAGCCGCTTTGCTTTCTCCTCGGCAGCAGGAACCTTGGGCGTGATGCTGGGAAGCCCAGGAGCAGATGTGGGCACCCAAGGAAGGTTCTGATGTTGGTTCTCCACCTCCGACTAGTGCCCTTTTAGTAAAAAGGATACCGTCATCTTCATCGTTTAAAAACACTTGACAGAGAAGATGTATTCATCTTTAACCCTCTGAGGTTTTCTGGTCCTCATCTTTAGAATTCCAGCAGGTTAGCAAAAGTGCCCATTGAGATCACTCTCGACTTCTTTCCCACATACAGTCTGAACCTGACCTTGACCAAAACACCCAGGAAGACATGCGAGCAGGCACCCAGGACGCCCGCCCCGAGAGTTCCCATCGCCATCTCTGCTCTCACTGTTCCTTCTAGCTGGAAGGCTCTCCCCACCTCCCAATTCTACCCATCTTAAAGGTGGCCCTCTTCACTGGACCATCCCCCACCCCTCCCTCCGCCCTGAGGGATGCGCCCCAATCCCTCCTCTGAACCCGTCTCTCCTCTCTTGGGACACACCTTAGCCCACTGTGCAATGGGAGTGCTTGTGTAAAGGCATGATTTGTATGCGATTATTCTCTGAGCCCTGCATAGAGTAATACCTTGCACATAGTAGACAGTCAATAAAAATTTCATGAGTGAATGGGATCAAAGAATCACTGTGGAGAGCAGGATCAATAAAACGGTGTCTGGTCAAGACAGGATAACATATGTAAAATAAGACAGCATCACTCATGTCAACCAAGATGGCTGCCAGTCAGCATGACACTTGGGTTCAAGAAAGAAACTACCTAAGTGATGCCAGCCACCCTGCCAAATGCCTCCCAGGACTGTACACCCAAAATATCCACACACACACACACACATGTCTGCAGAGAGGGCACACCTACGGACAGGCTCTTGGGGGACTTGTGGCTCCGAGTCTCAGAATTTCCCAGTTCCTTTGAGTGCCAGATATTCAGGTAAAATTGGACTTCACACCACTGCAGAGACAGCTGAGCACCGAGGTGCTGCCCCATGCCGTTCTGATCTCCTGATGGCCATGCTGCAGAGACTCTGCCCTGCTGGACCGAGGACTTCATCTGCCTCGCCACCAGCCCGGCTCCAGAGATTCCGCCTTGTATAACATTACTGATGGCTCCCCCTGGCTACCGTGCTGTCTCCCGGACCCATAGACTTGAGGCTCAGGTTCATTATCCTCCAATCCTCTTGTGAACTGTTATTGCTAATAGCATCTAAGTAATTATTATTATTATTATTAGATTAAGATGGGTTTGAATTAAATCTGCATTAATAAAATCTGAGTGAATAGCACAGTCACCTGTGTTGGCTCCCTGTTATTTCTCGGTGCTGGTATCACCTGTAGGATTGGTGGTTGTAAAGGCAGTTTGCACTTTTGGTTCTTACATCCCAGACCAGACGACCCAAGTTGGAATGGAAGGCTGGCTTATAGGAAAGACTATGTCACAAAATGCTTGTGACCATCACCCTGTCTTCCCACTAATCACAGCCATGTACTCAGTGGGTAGAATCAACCACTGAAACGCATGCACTAGAAGGGCAAGTTTACAGCCCCATGAGACCCGAGGCAGGTGCTCTGCTCAACAGTCTGGGAACCCAGTCTCATTTTGAATTTGTCTGTTACCTGCTGCATTCCTCATCTCTTCCTACTGAACAGCTCTCCAACATCCCCAGTTTCTCCTGGATGTCATCTTGCTGGAATCACCTCACTTCCCTGGCTTTTAGGAAGAACATCTGACAGTGTACCTCCTCTTTATTTTCCACTCATGCTGCAGAGGAATGTTGTAAGCGCTTGGTAGTCAAGTGAATGCAAAGGAGCTCTCCCTCCCTCTGGGACGCCCTCCAGATGAAACGTCCCACTCTGCAATAACACTTCTCCAGTCAAATGCAAGGAAATTGGACCGCAAAACAAGGGTATCATGAAATGATGTTCTCTTTGCAAGGGAAAAAGGGCTTGTACCAGTTGGCCAGAGCACAGCTCACAAGAAGACTGGCCTTATCTAAGGCTTATTTAAAGTACAGACTGCCAATGATTGTCAGGCATTCTGAGATGACTTCCCTTGAGTTCCCAGGCCCAGGAGACCAGGGGCAGGGCTCAGGTTCACTCAGAACCTGCTCATCACCTTGACCCCTGCCTGGCCTGGGCCTCCTGCAAGAGATGGGGGACAACACCAAAGTATATCCTGGGGTGTCCTCACCTCTAGTCTAAGTACCCATGGGAGGGCCCTAAAAATAAAGCTCTACCCAGTTAGATGGTGCTGGCGCCATCGCTTCAGCTCGAACCTGAAGTCTCAATGAGTTTACTTCAGGATAAAATACAGATGTCACAGGGAAGGGCTATATTGTAAATAGTTACAAAAGCATTTCCATTCCAGATTTGGTGTAAGTGGAGAATAGGAAGCTCTCATCCCCCGCGGAGTTTGGGGGGGAACTCCTTGAAGAAACAGACTGGCTGAAGACAGTGAGCGCAGTCACCCTGTTGCAGAAGCCATATCCTCGTCACCACCTGGAGATCAACCACTGGAGTGAGAGCACCTACCTGGGGCATCTGGTCGATGCTGAACACCCTGGGGAGCTTCAGGCTCAGCATCTTGAAGCCCTGTTGGGGAGGCAGGTGGGTGGCAGCCACTCCCTGTCACCGGGCTTCACTCAAAGTTCTGACATGGCCCTGGGGATGCTCTGGCCAGTGGGTGCCGGGGCTGCGTCCCTGGAAGAGGACAGAGTGAAGAAGTCCAGTCACTCTCAGCCAGACTCCAGCTGGATCAAGACCCAGATTGTTTATGGAACATATACTTGTGACGACAAAATAATCAGGCTTTCTTAAAAACAACAGCCAAACTATCAGACTGCTGAGTCACTCCCAGAGTGCTGGAGGGAAGTGGTTAAATCATAACACGGGCCATCATTAAATTGTAGATCTGGAGAGAGCCTCAGAGGTCATCCAATCCCCTCACATTGCACAGGAGGGTCAGAGGGGTGGAGTCACTTCCCCAGGGTTGCACCAGGAGGGAAGGGCCGGGACTGCCCGCTTTCCCCTGCAGCCTGTGCTGCCCCTGGGCAGGTGGTGTGAGCCCCAGTCTGCCTCCACCCGGTGGGCAGCAGGGGACTGAGAGCTGTGCTCCCATCGCCCAAAAGGAAGCAGCTCTTCCAGAAGCTGCTCAGAGCGTGGTTGCCCCGAGATACACAAAAGAACCAGGCCAGGCAAATCCTTCGCACTTGCTGGGGCAGAGCAACTTGGACTAACAAGGTTGTTTAAATGCAGGATTAAGACTGCTTAATAGTTCAATGATTAATGTGAACTAGAGAAACCCAAGGCCTCAGAAGAGGCCTAAGAACAAATACGAGCTGGTTTTAGCAAAGAAAGAGCAGAGCTCGGAAGATGCCATAGTCAACACCTCCTTCACCCCTACTCTCACTGGGCCAAAACCTGCCGCCTCCGTAGGGCCCCCTCCCGGGGTCCGTCCCTGCCTCTGGAGGCCTGGAGACCTTGCCGTGCCTCGCCTGTAGCAGCAGCACATCTGCCTGCAGGGTAAGTCACCTGCCTGGGCCTCTCCACTGTTGGAGAGGACCCTCCAGGATGCTTGGAAACCCAGACGGGTGCCTGGCTCATCCTGGGCCTTAATCAAACACTTGCTGGATTCTGCTAATTAAAGCAGTGCTATTCATCCTTTGAATTTCAAGTATGTCTTGTTTTTTATGGTTTGTTTCTATTTTTGCTTCTTAGTATAGTTTTTTTATATTCTGTGTGTTACCTGGAACTATGTAGCAAAATCCAATATATTTATGTTTCCTTGTCATAAATTTGCTTTTTGGGGGGTAAAAACACTGATGTAAGCATTACTCAAAATAGTCAAAAGGTAGAAATAACACAGATGTCCATCAGGAGAAGAATGGATAAACAAAATAACAAATACATAAAATGTGGTCTCCATATACAATAGAATAGTATTCAGTCTTCAAAAGAACGAAGTTCTGGTGCATGCTACACCGTGGATGAAACTTGAACACCCAATGTTATGTGAAATAAGCTAGTCACAAAAGGACAAGGGTGTGATTCCACTTGTCTGAGGTACTAGAATGGGCAAATTCACAGAGACAAGCCCTGGCTGGTGTAGCTCAGTGGATTGAGCACGGGCCTGCAAACCAGACAATTGAGGTTCGATTCCCAGTCAGGGCACATACCAGGGTTGCAGGCCGGTTCCCTGCAGGCCAGTTCCCAGCAGGGGATGCATGAAAGGCAACCATACATTGATGTTTCTCTCCCTCTCTCCTTCCCTTCCCCTCTAAAGATAAATAAATAAAATCTTTAAAAAAAATTCACAGAGACGGAGAGTGATTCTGGGTGGAGGGAAGAACAGGGGAGTTGTCTGATGGGTCCAGAATTTCTGTTTGGGGTGATGGAAAGTTCTGAAAATGGGTAGTAGTCACTGACTTGTACCCTTAAAAATAGTTAAAATGGTAAATTTTATGTTGTGCATATGTTACTACACTTAAAAAGGCATGTAATATTTCCAAATTACAGAATAATTAACAAAGAAATTTTTTAAAGCACATGGACATTTTACGCAGGTGAAAAAAACAAAAATTAACACTTTGCAAACAACACCACGGTGAGTGGGCCACAGTGCACCTCGGCTCTCTTGGCTGCCCAGGCCTCAGTCGCCAAGCCAGAAGCACCGCAGATTCTCCTGGTGGCAGGACACAAGGGGAAGGCCCGGTGCTAGGGGTCTCACATACACCTGGGAAACACAAACAGTACTGGGACCACGACTGGGTCGCTACACACCTGCCCGCCCTGGTCCTCTGGTCCCCCCTGGAGCTGACTCAATGTCATGGGCAGGAGAAAGAAAAGAAATGGTCCCTACTCTCATAGCACACGCTGCCCAGGTAGGGTGGCCAGACTAAGCATCTGAAGTGAGCGGTGATAGACTTCCGGTCAAGATGGCAGGGTGGGCGACTGCTGTGCTTGCCTCCTTCTGGGGCCACATCAAAATTATACAACAAACAACCTGGAGAATCGTTTGAAGGTAAGCTGAACAGAACTCCTAAAACTAAGCATATAAAGAAGCCACAGGGAGACTGGATGTCAACGGAATTGGAAAAATACAATAAGTGAGAGGCGATAAAAGTAGTATATGATTCATCCATTTCTTCAGCCAATGTTCACTGCATTTTTATCAGGTGGTGAGTCAGGGTAAGGGCTACTGTCTAGCTGATAATTCTGGGTGGGCCGCTGCAGCTTGAAGGAAAAAGTGAGAATTTAATGGACATAAAAATAGTAGCTGTTTTTGACACAAAGGCTCGTGGGCACCCTCCATCCCGTTCTATTTTTTTGTCACACAGGGAAAAGGGATGAATAAGACCCGCAGCAGGGTCCAGGGATTCCTAAAGGTGGGTAAGGCGTTGGCGATGGGTAACAGACGACAACACACCTCAAAGGACAGTGAAGCTCTGTTCTGTTTACTACAAGTCCAAGCAGGTTTTTATATTTTCATTTTAGATAGTGATTAACATTTGCAGTATAGCATGATCAGTTAAGCAGAGAAAATCAATACAAAGGTAACGAGGAAATATACAAGAATTTCCATAGTTTCAGTTATGTTAAACAAAAATTGTTTTGACCAGGAGAGCCATTAATCAGACAATTTGAAATAGCTCTATGTACAGAGTTTGAATGTCTTATTGTTATATTAAAGTTTCTCAGAATTTGGCATGGGGCAAAAGGTACGCTAGACCGAGCAGAGGTTAGGAAATTCATTATAAGGCCTTTGTGATGTCTAACTTAGCTTTCTATCTTTCTGTCCAAAATGTTTCTCTATGTACTATGGACTCTACTCCTTGGCAATTGTTTCTACATGTTTAGTTTGTGGTATCTAACAAGTTTTCCTGTTTCTTTGCCTGCTTAATTCTAATTAATATATATTCCTCTTCAAGGTAAAGGAGGGGCTGTTACTCCAACAACTTTTAGACATTCAGGAGCTATTTCATTAGAGGGGATTTTGTTCTCTGGTCAAGAAACTATTTTGTACAACTTCATTGGAATTATGTGAATCAATGAACCTGAAATACAGGTGTCTAACAATCCCACCACCTTTTTATCACCCAAACAAACATATAAGGAGAGATAAACAGGAAATTCAGCCACAGTTGCCTCTGCCTTGCAGATGCATCTCAACCGTCCCGACCGTATCCCTGGCTGTGGGTAGGGGTCTATATAGTTTTTACTTGTCTTCTTGGAAGACCCTTTGTATCTGTGGGTAAGGAACAGTCATGGGAAAGTCTTTCTAATCTGTTCTTCCAATCCCTCAACTGTTGGCAGCACAACCTGTGTTTGTAACAATAACCTGGTTCTTCATTAACTGGCCTTACCTGTTGATTTAAGAGATTTAACTTGTTTTTCTTATTTCTGGTACACCATGCAGTCCTGATCACTTTAAGTTGCTCAAACCAGGGTAATTTATACAACTTGACATGTTTTCCCTTATGGTTAATAATTATATCACCCTGGCTGTCGTACTCCCCTGTATAAGGGAGAGGGGAACCTGTGGGGATTTTTCCATCCTTTCAGGGAGTTCCGTGGGGAAGACTAATGTTTTCCCCTGAACTGTCCCTTCCTCTTGGGTGATTTTTTACAGGAATAAGTAAGTACAGTACAATGGCTATATTCAGTAGCAATAGTAAAATAATTAAAATAAAACAGTCAACTGTTAACCCATTTTGGATGCTACGTTCTCCTCCAGGGAGACAAATTCCTTGAACTTGACTCCTCCATGCCCAGACCTTGTCAGACAACATGGTTGGAAGAGGACATGGCAATAGTCCCTGTTCCCAAGAAATGTACAAAGAAAGAGATGAGACAGATAGGAACCAACTAACTAGCACAAGTCACCCTGAGAATGGGGGACACCCTCACCCACTCTGCACCAAGACTGTGCAGGTCACCCTGCCACCTGCTTTATCTCGTTCACGCTCGCCCCACCCTCTCAGGAAGCTGGCAGACCAGGTAAGCACCTGGGTACTGGATTCAAGCCATGGGGTTCACAGACCAGTTTGCCATTTCCTTTGCAACCCTGGGCAAGGGACCTAACTCTGCAGGCCTCAGTGTCTCCACCTGTAAAATGGAAAGAACAGTAATGCTTTCTTCATAGGATTCTTGTTATGATTGAAGAGAGAGAAGCCATGTGGAGGGCCTGCAAATACTTGCTATTATTATTAATTTTCACTTAGAAAATTGATTTTATATTTTTACAGGGAGGAAGAGTGAGGTATCAGAAAGTTAGGGGGCTTGCCCAAGATTACACGTGACTGAGGTGCCAAATGCCCACCTCTGCAAGATGATGAACAACTTTCAAATAGCTCACTATTAATTAAAACTGCAATTATTGTGTTTATTAATGCAGTGTTTTCCAAACTGCAGGTCACAACCTGTCAGGAGATCATAAAATCGATTTAGTGGGTTGTGACTAGCATTTAAAAATAGAATAGCACAGAAAATAGTAGAGCAAAATACCAGTGTATTGCCTCCAGTGAAGTTAAGTATTGCTCTGTGATATTCCTGTGTGTTATGCACATTAAGTTATATATATCTGTCTGTTACGTTATATGTGCCAACATGTACCTGCTGGGGTATGGCAAAAAGTATTTCTTACTTAAGGTCACAGTCAAAACAAAGTTTGAAAAAAATGTGCTAATGCCACAGAACACCTGTACTGATTATGAGGAGCTATGGCTTTTGAAATTTCGTCTGGAGTCACAGACACCATAATGCGTCCATAGAGTTTGGGAGACAAGCGCTCCCAGATATCGGATGGCAGAATGGCTGGGCAAGAACCTCTCCTAAGGTTCCTCGGTGTGTGGTAATCAGCACCCTGACCACCTGAGCTTGGAGAATGTTCTAACAGTGGAATCCCAGCTCCTCAGAAGCTTCTCAAAGAAAGGAGGCGCATGGGGCTTGGGATCTACGGTAGCCAAGGTCAGGCCTCCCCTGTGCCGTCTCCTGGATCTGACCTTGGCTGGGCTGTATTATTCTCCCTGACTCCTTGCTGTCATCTGTGAAATAAGGATATTGATACCTACCCAGTCAGAGCTGTGGGAAGCTAAAATGAAACAATGGATGTGAATATCCTTACAACTACAAATTCTAAATAAATGCCAGCAGTGTTTCCACTCCTCCCAGTAGTAGTGCCACTACCACTACTACTAATAACAGTACCCTCAGGAGAGGGGACCATTAGCTGCAACAATGTCTAGGATGGGGGTTTGTAACTGAGGTTAATAAAATTATAGGTAAAATTTTGTGTGTGCATGTATGGGCCCAAGCGTGTACATGAACACGTATGCTTGGGTCACTGGTGACATGGCTTTCTATTTCTTTTTTAAAGAAACTGTTTATTTATTTTTAGAGAGGGGGAAGGGAAACGCCAATGTGTGGTTGCCTCTCTTGTACCTCCTACTGGGGACCTGGCCTGCAACCCAGCCATGTGCCCTGACTGGGAATCAAACCAGTGGCCCTTTAATTCGCAGGCCAGTGCTCAATCCACTGAGCCACACCAGCCAGGGTAGGGCCATGGCTTTCTAGAGTGAGCTAGAAAGGTTCAGAAGCACTACTGGCTTCTAGGCCAGGAGTCACTGGGCCGACTCTGAGTGGTGGGAAACGGCAGACTCTCGGGGTTGTCTCTACCAGTCGGTGAATGAGGGCAGTGTTCCTTCACAAAAACCTGTTCCTGTACCCACTGCCCCACCCTGGAAACTGGCCCTGCTGTCTCGGAGAGGCATGCCCTCAGCAGGTGTGCTCCAGAGAGAGTTGGCTCTGCAGGCTGCACTGGCCTTGCCCTCTGACACGAGTCCACACCCAGGGTGACCAGCCTAGCCCCACCACTGGGTGGGGGGAATGGGAGTGGTTCTTACTGCAGACCCACCCTGGGCGGGGCTGGGAAGGCAGGTGGGCTGGGAGTGGCATGGGGGGGGGACCAGCAGGCACTGTCAGCACCACTACCACTGTGGGCCAGAGTTAGCCAGGGAGGAGGAGCAGCTGCTCCCAACACCCTCCCCAAAACTCCCAGGAATCTCCCCATTCCGGCCAGGCTTCAGGCCTGGCCACGAGCCTTGTACTTCTTCTCACTGTCCACTCTCTAGCTGCCTTTCAGACACAGCCCTCCCCAAAGGAGCCCTCTGCATTCCATTCCCCTGCTCTCCCCTTTCCCTGAGCACCTCCAGACACAGTGGTAGGCTGGCAATCACAGACTCTGGGCCAAGTGGGCTCCAGTCCAGAGATGAGAACAAGTCAGGTTCATGGACTGACGGGGCAACGCTGACCAAGGTGGGGTGCGGGCAGAGGGGTGACACAGAGGATTCGCCCATGACCTCAGTTTTGCTGAAAGGGAAAGAACAGAAATTGTGAGAGAAAGGTGTGAGCTGCTCCTGAGGAGGACGAGGCTGGGGCAGGTGTCGCGGGGCAGTGAAGCAGGGAGTGGCTGCTGGGGGCAGGGCGCTCACGCCCTCCCACTGCCTCTAGGGCTGGGAACGAAAATGGAAAGTGGACGTGAATATGCTCTGACACTTATGATTCACAGCACAGGTTTACTGAATACCTGCTATGTGTCCAAGGCCATGGCAGGATATGGGGAAGGAGAAAGAGGTAAGACGGTGCCAGGAGATTGGCACAAATAATCGACAAAAAACACATATGATGAGTAGCTAGAACCAGACAGAGGAGGGCCATCATGCTAGGGAGTCAGGAGAGACTTCTTCTTTTTTTTTTTAAGATTTTATTTATTTATCTTTAGAAGGGAAGAGAAGAAGAGAGGGAGAGAAATATCAATGTATGGTTGCCCCTCGTGGGTCCCCTGCTGGGAACTGGCCTGCAACCCAGGTATGTGTCCTGACTGGGAATGAAACCAGTGGCCCTTTGGTTCGCAGGCCTGTGCTCAATCCACTGAGCTACACCAGCCAGGGCAGGAGAGACTTCTTGAAGAAATGAAACTTGAGTTGAGTCTTGAAGAGTAAACAGGAGCACAGCAGCCACCGAGGACAGAGAATCTAAGCTGAGGGGCGGCATGAGCCAGGGCATGGAGGTCAGGAGGGCAGCTAATTCTGGGAGCTGTGGGCATTTCAGCTCGGGCGTGGTGGAGGGTGTGGAGGGTCAGGTGGCCAGGGTGGTTTCGAAGAAGAGCCCAGCTGAAGACTCAGGGGGCTAGGGAGTTAGGATTGGGGAGGTCAGGGGTGGTGACAGGAGAGAGAAGGAGAATTCTGAGTGGATGTTGGGCAATTTCAAACCCTGGCTCCATCATTCACTGCGTGCCTCTGGCAGATTTCCTAATCTCTTAAACTTGAATGTCCTTATCAGTTAAATGTGGATAATGAAAGGATCGATGGCTCTTGTGAGGCTGAAAAAACAGTGGGATCTATCAGATAACAAGCACTCAATAAACGAGGCTATTATCAGCACAGCACGCAGAACCATCTGAACTCTGCATTCCTGCTCCCTCACGCTCCCTCTGCCTTGGGTTCACTGCGCTGCACAAAAACACACTGCTCCCCTCTGGCTCTGACCCACCTCCCTGGCTGCAACTGTGACTAATGGGCACTCCGAGTGCTGCTGGGCAGGGTTGCCATGGCGACCTTCCAGTTTGGCTTTTGGATTCAGTGAGTGACCTGAACCTTTTCTTTGTTCCAGCTATCCCAGCGATCCTAGATATTTACTGCTAGGCAATTTGTGCACATTTCCAAAAGGCTGCACAATATTCTTTAGCACGTTGTAGAGAAGAATTGGAAACCATCCACGTTTCTGGCAATAGCGAGCTGGCTGGTTAAGTTATGGTACACCCATGCCGAACTGTACTGTGCGGCTATTAAAAATGTTACAGATCTGCGGTTACTGACAGGAAATGGTGTCATGACATGTTGTTAAAGGAAACGAGCAGGTTACAGAGCAGCATAAATCGTGTAACACCATCTATATAAAACTGTGTTACATTTAACAGCTTGTATTTATGAACAGAAAAGTGTTTGGAAGAATGTTCCCCAAAGGGTGCGCAGTGGCTCTCTCTAGATGGTAATGGTGAGCTCTAGGGATTTGCTTTGCTTTCTTCTTTCTACTTTTCTACAACACTAGTTTGTCCACAATGAGCATGTTGTTGTTATCATTATCATTATCATTTAGCAAAGCAACAGTAATGAAGGAGTCCTCTAACCTTTGGCCATTCTTACAGAAATTAGTTGTGTGAGCCAACCCTGGCAAGTTTGTACTGCAAATATTTGCATATTCATTGCAATTAGTGGCATTTCTTCACACACCTACACGAAAAGCGAAAAGCTCGTTTGCCTTTGCCCTGTCTGCTGGCCCAGGACAACAATGGCCTTGCAGTCCTCCATTCAGGGTAACTGGGCCCCAGGTCCTAAAGGCAAGTAGCTCAAGCATTTTGGAAAAACCAGCACCCTTCACAAGCCAAAGCCCTAAGGGTGCTGCTCCTCCCTCTGTCATAACCACGGTGAAGGCAGAGGTGGGCAGGAGTACCCTGCACTGGGAGCCCTGAAGGTCATCAGTCAATGAATAGACAGATACTGAGCACTCTCTGTGTGCCAGGACCACTGCTAGCCTTGGAGATGCATAGACACGGGGGCAGACAGAGGCCTGCCCCTCAGGCTTCCTGGCCTAGCACATATAGGGCTCAAGGAAAGGCTTAGAAATCCCAGCTCCATGGAGTTCCTGCAAGACCCTGCTCTTCTGACTCAGGGACACTTTATGCTCCTACAACAAAATGGTCAGGTCCCCTCCAGAAGGTCCCAGAAGGCCCCGCTCCTTAGCATATCCTCAAGCCTTCCACAGCCCACCCAGCCCCAGCCTCACCCCCCACAGCCCTGCCATATGCCCCACACACCATCACTGGTGATCATCACTCCGTCCTTGAACACACCGAGGGCCTTCACACCTGCATGCTTTTGTACTTGCTGTTTGCTTGGGTGAGACACCTCTTCCTCCACTTTTTCTTCTTGATGAAACTCTACCCATTCAAGTCAAGTATCACCTGCAAGGGTCTATATCAGCCCATCTGCAAACTTCACAGTGAACTACCAGTGCCCTGGCTCCCGAGGGTCAAGACTGACCAAGTCTGTCCGATTTGCTGATGTGTCCGAGGTGCTCAGCCTGGGGCTACGCGCACTGTTACTGCTGGAGGGGGTGCATATTTGCTGAACAACCGAATGACTTCTGCCACTTGCCACACTCTGAACCCTAGAGGCAGGGTCTCGCCCATTGCTCTTGAACCTTCCACCCAGTGGTGGCCATGCTGTGTTCATGAATCCTGCACTTCAGTGCCAAAATGGTGTATTGTGCTTTGCTCTAAATTTTTATTTCAGAATTTTTACGGTTTGAAATCTCAAACCAATGATTAAAAATGAATGTACCAGACGATTGTGGAAATCTGAACACTGGCTATTTCACAACAATGAGAAACGATCAGTTCTTAAAGTGCGATAATGGCACTACAGCTATGTTTTTTAGAGGGCTCTTTCATGTAGAGAAGTGCACTGAAGTAGTTACAAAGGAAATGATACGAGGTCTTGGACCTGCTTCAACAGACTCTGCTCGGGAGGAGGGCTGGTGGGTAGGGGCAGATGTGAAAAAGACTGGCCACGGCATGATGACCGTTGAGGCCAGGCATGGAAGTTCATTATGTGAATCTCTCAATTTTTGTATGTATTTTTAAAAGGAGACAATCACAATGTCAAAAAAAATACCCCTGAAATGTGAAATATGTCTAGAGTTCTCAGATGTGGCAGTAGCCGATGCAAAAGTCTGTTGCATGAATAATTATTACTCTATTCATAGACTTCCCTAAAATATGAAATATCGACATAGTTTAAAAACTGATACAAGAAATACTGCCTCAGAACTCTGTCTGAATAAGATAAAATAAAAGAACTTAAGGCTAAACTGGAAATGATTTAGAAATAAAAACTGTGGCTCCTGATAAATAAAAGACTGCAGTCCCTGATTAAAAAAAAAAAAAAAAAGCCAAATGGCCTTGTCAGCAGAAAGCATTCAAAGATATCTCACAAATTTCCCTTCTCGCCATGCCCCTGTGAGTGCAGAGTCAGGAAAAGCTTTTTCTAGAAAAGTAATAGGAAAAAACATACTTGTGACATGATGATACTGTCAATGTCCTCTGAATTTAAGATTCTGTTTCAAAAGGGATCAACTAAGATTTTGTCTTCAGTTTTTCATGACTTAACTTGTGTTTTTCAAGTGTGTAGATTTCAATGTTTTGAATACTTCATTTTTGTTTATCTAATACACACCAGAATTATAGCATCTATTGTAATAAATGTATGGTTACTTGATATTCTAAGCTGTTAGACATTTTTGTGTTTAAAATTATGAAATAACTGGTTTTACTGACTTAAGTTTTTAAATACCTTTTTTATAAAATATGAAGATTTACTCTAGGACGATGAGATATACGGAGGAAGATGGTCCAGGTTATTTGGCTGCAGTGTAACTGGTTCTACACATTGTCAGAGCTGGACAGGTGGGTGCTGGGCACCTGGCCCAGGTCCTTAACTCTGATGTACTTTAGAACCATCCAGGGAACTTAACACATACTCTATCCTCAGGCCCACTATTGCCCAGGTACGTTAGGCTCTCCAAAGGTCAGGGAAGGAGGGAGGAGGAGCCCAGGGCGTTGTAAGTCACAGCCAGAGTTGAGATGGCTGGGAGTCTAGGCCAACATGAGAGCAGACCCTACTCAGAGCTGGTCTGTGGCTGAGCCCTGAGAACTCAGGGAGCCTCTTCAGTGGTGGTTTGCTGGCCTCCAGGAAGGCCCCTCCCCATAGGAGGGGAAAGGGTGAAGTCCCTGCCAGGTTGATGAAAGGTGAATGCAGGCTCTGACTGTTAGGGTTCCCCTCCCCCCAGCAGGGAAATGGCAGGCTGCTGGGCTAAGCGTGATCTTATCTCCACCATCCCGCCCCCTCAAGCTTTTAACTTGATCAGGAATGTCAAATCTGAGATAAAGCTGTCAGCCTGTGAGAGCCCAGGGCGCAGAAGGAGGAAAAGGAGGGAGACCCAGTGAAGATGGGGCAGCAGATACCTTCCCACGCCCTGGGGAAGCAGGTCTGGAAACCAGGAAGAGGCCAAGCAGTCCCTGAGGACGGAACCAAGACCCCCAGATGGCAGCCACAGAGGCCTGTCCCTCAGTGAGGAAGGGGTGCTCCACCCAGAAAATGTCCTAGTGGAGTCTGGGGTGCTGACCCTTGGGAGGAAGGTGAAGTGAGGGGTAGAGACAGGCCTGGAAAAGCTCTCCAGCAATAAGTCCCAAACCCAACCACGCATCCATGTTACTCCGGAGTCTTGCTGCAAACAGACCAAGCAGGGGAGCCCATCCTAGGCTTTCTGAATCAGAATCCCTAGAGGCAGCCTAGTTATCAAGCACTAACGGTGATTCCCACACAAGGCCTGGTTCTGGAACAGCCGCCCCGAACTTCTGTGACTGTGTACCTTCAGGTGGCCTAGAATCCACCCAGCAGACGAGGCACTCAGGGCCCAAGGCATACAGAAGTACAGGAGCTAGAGACCTGAACCAGCAGGGAGGTGAAAAGTCATTGCATGCCAGGGCGGGGGTCCAGGGCAGTGTGCAGAATGGGAGTCTAGTAGTGACAGGTGCCGAAGGAGGTGAGTTTTAGATTTGGTTCCACGTCCCCTCCTGCTCCATGCTCAGGTCCTTGGCAAGCAATATAAGAAACCATGGCTGTGCTCAAGGAGAATCCCGTCTTTCTGAGGAGTTGACACAGTTATAAAACTGTGAGGTATTAACAGAGACAGACCTCTCTTTGAGACCACCTGCCTTCTGGATGGGCCCCCTTGGGTGTTTCACAGGTGCCTTGAGCCCAACACACCCCCACCTGAATCCTTATTTGACCACCTCTGCTTCCAGATGCCCTGCCCCTCATTCTTCATCTGCCTGGAAAATTCCACTTCCCCTTCCGTGTTCACTCAAGACCCCACATCCGACTCCAGTGCCCCTCACCTCCCTCTGCCCCAGGGTTACCGGGATCTCCTACAGCACCCCTGCCACTCGTCACGCTGCACACGTGCCCCTGGAGCACATCTATCCCCCTCATGAGCTACAGGCTGGCACCTTGCTCATTGTGGGTCCTGGGGACCAATCAGAATGGCTTACATACTAGGAAGTGCTCAAAACCTTGCCCAATAGCCTGGAGGAGTTCAGAGAAGGGACCCAGCAAGGATGTTGGGGCAGTCAGGGAAGGCTTCTGGAGGAGACAGCGCTTGAGGTGGATCCCAAAAGGCGGGGAGGACTTGCTTTGGTAGAGAAGAGGGAAGGTGCCCCCAGGGAGAAGACTTTTAGAGCAAAGGCCCAGAGTAGGGAAGTGGGCGATCAGTGAGTGAGCAGTGAGGCCTACTGGTGCTGAACTCGAATTTGGTGAGACAAGAGATGGGAGGGGCACAGGGCGCCAGCCAGGACACGGTGCCTCATGGGGGGTGTCTCCTCCAGGGCAGGGCGTTCAGGGCCACCTCCCTCTGCAGAGACTGACATTCCTCAGAAGCTCTCACTGGCAATCATTAACCCCGAACTTCCCCCAGCAGGACTAAAGGGATTGACAACTGATCACATTGCTGGGTGAGTCATTCACATAATTATTATCCAAAAAACACACCCCACAGGTGAGGGGGAAATGGTTGGGGCAGAAGGAAGAAGGTCACATGGACCAGGCAGGGGACCAGCCTATGCCCAAACTTTCACAGTAGAGGACACTTCAGAGAAGGACATAAGGCCCAGGCGGGAACAAGGTTGACTGGCAAATGGCCCCACAGCCCGTGAGGAGCTCGGACAGGTGGAGCCTCTCCACCTGTAACACAGCCATTCCCATCGGGGATGGTGGGTCTGGGCCCTGGAGGCAGGGAACCCGGCCTCGAATCCTGAAGTCTCCCCAGGCCTCACTTTCCTCCGCTGCAAACTGGGGACGATAGTGTTGATTTGAAATCCCATTTATTGCACACTTAGTCTATTCCAAGCCTCGTATAGGCATTTTACACTCCACTGAATTTTCACAAGATGCCTCTGGGTGAGCAGGTTTATAATCCCCAGAGTGACTGCCTCTGTTTTGAGCATTAACAAGAAGAGCCCATGGAGGGCTGAGGGCACAGCAGGTGTTCAACGGGGCACCTGCCCCTACGATGTCAAAAGGAAGGACCCTTCTCAAAACTGCCACCGGCTACAAGGCAGACTGCAAACTGATGATCCTGCCTCCTCACTAGGATGGTATTTTTCCTGCTAACCCAATGTCACAAGAAACACATTTCACATTTGAATGCAGCAGTGGATTAAGAGCCCCCGTGGCTGAAATGTGACACAAGGTCATTATTCTAGCATTATTAAGCACAGGCTTTTTTAAAGGACTGAGGCAAATACATTATTCAAAAACCCATGAAGAATGGGAATAACGGGAAAAATGGTTCACTTTTGCCCAGGGAGGGAAAGCCAAGCCTCTATATGAGAAGGAAAAAAAAAAAGAAAAGAAAACATACTCCTGCTTAAAACACCCCTGCCTAACAGGTGTCCCTGTGGTGACAGAGTGCTGTGTTCGGAAGCTCCGTGAACGTGGGAACGTGCTTGAACGTAGGTCTCTGTTCCTTGGCTCAGGATTGTCCCACTGGGCTTGGCATCTGTATCAGGAGGTGGGAAAGTAGTCACCTCAGCAGTGTCAATCAGGGAGCGCCCCCACACCCCGAAGCTGCAAATTTCACCATTACAGATTCATTTCTTTGGGCCTTCAGGGAAAGGCCTTAGGAACATACTGGTACTTTGGGCAGAAGGGAGATGTCATGATGATTCCCTGAAATTATTAGAGGAAGTTCTTTTCCTCTCATTTTTCATACAGAGACCCAGATCTTCCTCCCTGAGCAAAGTGAATTCATTTCCACACTAACTGGTGGCCGCTGGCACTTGGGCAGTAAATCAGAACAGAAGGGGGAAGAGGAGGGGCGCAGAACCCAGCTGGGTTAGGGCACATCATACACAGTTTGTGGGAGGGGAGCACTGGGCTGGGAGTCCAAAGACCTGGTTCGAGCCTGACTGAGCAGTCCCTGAGAGGCCCGAGGGAGTGCACAAGCTGCACGACCTTCCCATGCCTCAGTTTCCCCATCCCGACAGGAGAAAATGGAGGTGGCAATCCCTGCCCCGCACCCACAGGCACCCATAAACAGCCCTGAAGGCACAGCTGCACACGAACAGCTGTGTGGAACCCTTTGGCTCACCCAGAGCAGCAACGTTTAACCCCCCAGAAACTCGGGTCAGCTCCACCCTCCCCGCTCCAGTAGCACAGTGGGCCCACAACAAATGGAGCCCGAGTGGGGCTGTCTTTAGTGGAATAAAGGCCCACTTTCTCAGGAGAGGGGATTTCCCTTTGAAAGTCAAACCTGAGGCTTTCCAATAAGGAGGGGTGTTGGCAGCACACCCAGGCAGGCTGGGCAGAGGCCCAGCCAGAGGCCCCGCCCGCGGCACCTGCGGGAGCTTGACCGCTGGAATTAACTTCCTCAGACTCCTGCTGTCTTCGGGCCCTGAAGGAAATCTTGAGGATGACAAGCGATGACCCGATCGCTCGGAAAAGCCTGAAAGGCACCACCTAAAAGACCAAACTGATGCTTCCAGGAGAGAAGCCAAGGTGTGAAACCCAGGCCCAGGCCAGAGACATCGGACAGCTAGCTCGGGATCACATGACAGCTGGGCCCAGGGTAAGTCCTGGAGCCCCCAGTCTTGAAAAGCAACATTCCATTCGAGGAGCACCTGGGGGACTTGGAGGAACTGTCCCTGGAGGATGGGGAAGGCGGAACCCACCCAGACTAGGAAGGAGGGCGGAGGCAGCAGAGCCAGCCGCTTTCCCTCCCTCACCTCCTCCCCGCAGCCCCATGGGTAAGCCAAATTTCCATCCTCCTTCACACAATTTCCTTTTTTTAAATCACTTACATAAAAAAAAAAAAATTGGTCAGGTTCTAGAGAGGATGTGTACCAAAAACACTCTAGAAATAAACTCTTGAGGTCCTACAGTCCAGAAATGAACTTCCTCCCCTTTTGGCGGCCTCCTCACAGCTGCTGCGCCCCCACGGCCCTTTCCAGAGAAGCGCTCCCTGAGAGAAGCACCACTGAGCCCTGATCTGAAGAAAGACTTGTCCCTGGCCCTGGGGGCAACAGAGGGGTCCTTCAGAGCCAACGACACCCCAGTGGAAGTTTTCAAAGCCTCCCAGTCCCTCAGAGAGAAGCAAGGTCACCGAGTCCACCCCATCTAGTGCCAGGGTCCCTCCACTCTGGGGCTCCCGTGCTGGCCGGCCAAGATCCCCGCCGTGACAGAGCCCGCAGGTGCTCCGCCACCATTCCCTTTCCATCTGCGAGGTTCATGCGCTGCCCCAGGGGGACCGTCACCATCCTCTGGCCTGATGCTCCATCTCTGTCGGGACACCTGGCCAGTGGAACGCCTGAAACAAGGGGCCTCCTCACACGACCGCATTTCCCCTTTCCTCCCCTTCCCTCCCCCTCACCACCTTTTCCAGTCCCACTGTCTGCTTCAGTTCCCTTCCTTTCAAGAAGCCTTCTCTACCAGCCACAGCCCAGCTGGCCTGCCTTGCTCCTCTGCACTGGCTCCTGGGGCTGTACTGGTGGATTGCTGCCTGGTGTCTTTCCTGCCACAAACCCGTGAGACCCACAGCACCGGGCCCAAGTCAGAGATCATAAGAAATGGGTAAGCACTTGCTGAGTATGAGGTTATTTTGCCCCAAATTCCACTCTCAGGAAGGTAAATAACTCCCCAGGCAACAATAAAAATCACAAGGTAGCATGAGTCATTGCCAATTGTGTACATGCGTTTGTGAACTTTTGGTGGATTTATTGACTTACAGTACATAGGCCTGGAATCTAGGCCAACATTATTAGAATAGGCAAATTCTCCGCTGCCCTCCAGAAAGATTCTGTTCTGATCACTGACCACCCGTACCAACACGCTCCCCTGTGCCTACTAGTCTGTGGTCCTGTATTCCCTCCTGAGGCCTTGCCTTGCTTCCAGCCCACCTCCTCCAGGAAGCCTGCCCCGAGAGCTGCTTATTCAACCACTCACACCATGAGAGTTCAGGAGCTTTGCTGAGACCTGAGGTTTACTGCCCCTCATACTCTGTGCCTGCTAAGAGTCGCCTATGTCTCAGTGGTACCTGCAGGATTGTAGTTCTTGGAATTGACGGAGTAACACCTGGAGAGGCTAACCGCGTTGAAAGAACTTATTATTTATATATGTTTCTCAACAGAAGAGAATGCCTCACACCACACGGGGCCACAAGGTGGGAGTGGGGGGCACTAGGTTTTAGTTACGAGGTAGAAGCAGAAGGGAAGGGAAGGCCTAGGCCAGAGCCTTTATTGGGTTTCCATGGGAAAGACAGGGCAGGCAGGTCAAACAGCTCACGACTGACTCACGTGAATAATGCCAGGCACTGGGGGCACAGGAGCTGTCCCTAGTTGTCTGGTACCTGCCTCGGGCTGGTTTAGAGCAGGGGAAACACGGGCTTGGTGTGCGAGAGTGAGATAAGGAGGTGGTTCGGAGAACAGACTCTGGATCACAAGGGAGGTGTAAACAACTTTGGCCGTTAGTTTGGCCCTACGATTAAAGGGTGCCAGACAGACAGACAGACAGAAGCAAAGCAAACACATAACACCCACCCCCTCACTTCCCCTCAACTACCTCAGCTCTGAGGGTTCGTTAATCCAATCAGTCTCTTGCCAATAGAGCAATTCTCCTGCCCCCTGCTTCTCCAATACCTCCCTAACATAACCCTGCTCCTGGACGAATTCAACTCTCAGTCTTCATTCCCCCAACCTGTGGCCACCAACCGCTGGGCATCGGCACCCTCTGCCCTTGCTCCTGCCTGGTACAACAGCAGAGGTGTTTCCCGGCCTTCCATGTCTGGAATGCACCCCAGTGCTCTGCAGGGACCCAGCATTCACAATTCTTTAAAAAAAAAAAGAGAAGCAACAGCAAAAAACTCCTTGATGAACTGGGGGAAAACCACTTGTAATTTATATTCTAAACAAAAGAATAAAGATCACTTGCCTTTCAATAAATAAAGGTCAGTAGCCTGATAGAAAATGACAGAAAACATATGCATAGATAGCTTATAGAAAAGGAAATAGAAATGGATCTTGTCTATGAAAACATGTTCAACCTGATTCACAGCAAGAAAAATGCAAATTAAAACTATATCTAGAAGTTATTTTTGTCTTCCAGATTGGCAAATACCCGTAAGTTCGGTAACACTGGATGTCAGAGGGGGTGGAAAAATGAGCATCCCCCATACATGGCAGGAAGGAATACAGATTCTTAGCAATTCTCTGGACAGCAATTTGCTGATGTCTTTCAAAATACAAATTCACATAGTCCTGACCCATCAATTCCCCACTCCTGGGACCTTATTCCACATGCAACTATCTGTATTGCAAAATAACTAAAGCCCAGGTAATTCAATGGGATGTTATTTATGATGTCCAAAACACAGGAGATGAGTTAAATTATATGACATCCATGTAGTAGTGGAATGTTATATAGTTGCAAACAAGAATGAAGATGCTATGCACTGATCTGGAAACTTCTCAAGATAGCTAACTGGGAAAAGAACGAAGCAGGGGCAGAAGACTACATGGAGTATGCAACCATTAGAGGGGCAAGACTCCATATGTTTACTGATTCGTGCATGAAGTATCTCTGGAAGAATCTGGAAGAAACTGGTGAAGTTGCCTCAGAAGAGGGGGTAGGACTGGGAGGCTAAGGGAAATGGGAATAAAGACTTTTCACACTGAAATCCTCATTGTTTTTGAGTTCTGAACCATGCACATTTCTTTGCTAAGGAAAAACAGAAAAGGTGTGTGTGGTGGAGAAGGGAGGGAGACAGGCAAGATTAAAAAAACAAAACCCTCCCGGACCCACTTCCCTTTCTGGCATCCAGCTTCCCTCTCGCCACCTTATTCCTCAGCTACCTCCGTCTGCCCTCCCTCTTGGCGTTTACTGGTGTCTAAGTCCAGTGGCTGCGTCCCAGTCCTCATCTTACTTAAGGAGCCAGAGCTCCTGAGACATCACAGAGCCATGTGATGTCACAGGGCCAGGCCCTCTTCCTTGGACACGCTTTGGGGGCACCACACGACCTGGGTTCCTCTGCTTGTTCTCTGGGCCTCCTCCAGTCTCTGCAGGCTCGTCCTCACTCTCCAGAGCTCTCCTGGAGCTCACTTCTAGGCTTCTCCTCTTCTCTTCTTGGTCCACGCTTGCTTCCTGGCTCCTCCAACCCAGGACTTCATTTACCTTCTATGTGCATGTGACTCTCAAATCCACATCTCTAGCCAGACCTTGCTTCTCAGCCCAGGGCCCTGCCTGGGTGTCTCCGGGGATCTCCAACCCAACATAATCAAAATGTAACTCAACAGCTTCCAGCCCGTTTCATCCTCCACCCTCAGGAGGCCTCTCTGCCTGTGTTCCTTTTTAAGTGACCCTAGTCCGTTCACTCTTCCCCCTCCACCACTGCTCACCTACTGGATGCCTCTTCATTGACTCCACCCTCTCCTCCATAGTCTTCCTCGTGCTCTTTCCTATCTCAGACCCTTGGCATGTAGAACACTTTACCCTGAACACTCCTCCACTCTCCACATCTGCTTATCTCAATGCTTATCCGTCTTCCAAAACTCAGGTTAATAGCATTTCCCCCAGAAACCTTTCCTGGCCTCCTAGACCAATGGATCTCAATGGAGAGCGACTTTGCCCCCAGGGGACATTTGACAATGTCTGGAGTCACTGTTTGTTTTCACAACTGGCATGGAGCTGTGTGTGGCTACTAGCATGTAGTGGGTAGAAGCCAGGATGTTGCTAAACATCCTATAATGCACAGGACACCTCGCAGCAAAGAATGACCTGGCCAAAAATGTCCACGGTGTAGAGGTGAGAAGTGTTGGCCTAGACTAAGTCATGTCCCCATGACATACTTCATAACATGCACTATTTCTCTTGTGTATCACCTATCATAATTGTGATTAAATATTTAACTATACAGAGGTACTAGCCAAGTTCCATTTTCTAAGCTTAATGGAGTAAATAAATGAATTATATTCACTGGCTCATGTTTCTCTCTCTTTCCATCCCCAGTGACTAGCCTGAAGCTTAGAACCTTGAACTTGGCAATGAAAAGGTATGGGCTGACCTGAGATGCTCAAGGCAGGGACTGACCTATTTTAAGCAGATGCTGCCCTGAGTCCTGGCCTCCAGATCCACAGGGCCTTCTCTTGCCCTTGACCAGCTTCTCTCCCAATACCGCAGTACTTAGTTCTATACAGACACCCCTCAAACCTTCATCTCTCTAGGTGGTTCCAGGGGCCCTCCAAATCAACTGGGCCCCAGCTACCACTGTTACCCAGTTTTTGCCCACTTGGTTCTTGACTTAAGCTTCTTTCCCTCCCAGTCCACCTGTGACATCAGTCCCAGCTATGTCTTCCTAAGGTTGCAAATGGCATGTATAATTTCCCAATTTAAAAAACCCTTCAATGCTTCTCACTGACTACAGTGTGGAGGCCAAGTTCCCTAGCCTGGTCCAAGACCCTTCGCAGTCTACCCTGCCGTGGCTTCACCAGCAGTCACATTGCTGCTTCAGTCCCAAGCACTGGGCCACCAGCTTCACACCAATTTTGGGCCCTCCCCTCCCCTTCTCCCCCTCCCTCCTCTCATCTTAATGCCCTCCTCCTTTCTCTTCTCTTCCCCTTCCTCTACTTAGATACCTGGAGGTCTCATGTTCACCCTTAAAGTCCAGTTCAAACACTTCTTCCTCAACAGTGCAGCAGTTCCCCCCCAAAATTAAACAGATAGGATCCAGTGCTCCTACTTCTAGCTTTATGCCCAAAAGAATAAAGCAGA
The DNA here is from genome assembly GCF_021234435.1 of Artibeus jamaicensis. NCBI lineage: Eukaryota > Metazoa > Chordata > Mammalia > Chiroptera > Phyllostomidae > Artibeus > Artibeus jamaicensis. Next base: position 5,292,721 of record NW_026521883.1, read on the forward strand.
GATTCCTAGAGGTATTTGCACACGAGTGTTCACAGCAGCACTGCTCACACAGCTAGAAGGTGGAAGCAACCCAAGTGTCCATCGACAGATGAATGAAGGGGTGGGGGGGAACTGGATGGGAGACGGTCAAGGGATTAACCAAAGAACATTTATGTACGACTACTGAACAATGACAGGGGACTGGCTGAGGGAGGGGCGGGGGTGGGGCTGGCTGGAGGTGGGAAAAGGCAAAAAAGTGGGAACAACTGTAATAGCGTAAACAATTAAAATATATAATAAAAATTTTTAAAGTTTGCAAAAAAAAAGTGTGGCCTACCTGTACTATGGAACGCTATTCAGCCTTAAAAAGGAAGGACATTCTGATGCACACCACAGCGCAGATGAACCTTAAAACATGGCGCTAAGTGAAAGAAGCCAGACACTAAAGGTCACAGGTAGGATGATTCTACCGACATGAGGCAGTGAGAGCAGGCAGATTCAGAGAGACGGAAAGAAGAATGCCGGTCACCAGGGCCGGGCGGAGGTGGGGGGCAGGTGGGTCAGTGCTTAGAGATTCAGGCTTGTAGAGTGGAAGGAGCTCCACAGTTGGGTGGTGGCGACGGCTGTACAATGATGTGACTGTATTTAAAAACACTGAAGTGTATACTTTAAAATTATAACAATCATATATTTTATGTTATATCTATTTCACTACAATAAAAGTACAAGGCAAAAACAAAGCCTAAACCCACTACTTTGTATTGAAAACCTCTACACGCTACCACCGCCTCACCAAACGCCATCTATGCACACACACAACCCCCAACTCCCTGCATCGCGCCCTGGGTGGGGCTGACCCGGCCCTCCTCCGCGTAGCCTTGCACGTGGCCTCGGCACTCGGCCATTAGGGATTCATATCGGGTCCTCCCAGGCGGAAGGTTTCTGTAGGCGGGGACTACATCTAACTCACTGTTCCTTCCCCAGCATCTAGCCCACAGTCTGGAGCAGTCTACAGTGCTTCGGTGGGGACTATAAGAATGAATAACCCAAATGAATCATTTTGAGTTAATACTACTCCAAATCTCACAGCCTGTTGTCCTGAGAACAGTGATTTATTGAATACTTCCAAGATTCATGGACAAATCCCTCCCACGCCTGGAAAAGATATATCTTCATCCTTCCATTAAGCAATAGGCTCAGAAGGGGCTTCCATGGACAAAGATAATAAACAGCTAACTTGGGAGGAATAAACAAAATACAACCACGGCCGGGTGGGGGCAGGAGTGAAGGGCCCTTGCACCTAACATCACCACGGTCTGTCCTCTCCGTCCCCCGCTAGGACAGTGAGGGAGAAGACGGTGGGGAAGCCCAGTCCTCTGAACACACAGAGTTGACTAGTCACTGGCTGGAAGGCTGCCGACGTTAGTGCGTGGGCTGACCACAGGCCTGCTGCCCCTGCCCCCCACCTTCTTATGTAACCCAAGGTCTGGACAGCAAAAGGAGCTCGGTCTTGGCTACCAGCAAGAGGGCTGGCAAGCCGGGCCTTCCTTTTTCTTGAATCCTGCCCTCTAAGCCCTGGGAACCCCTATGCACAGTCACACACAGTCCACATTTACAACACCGGGCTGGAGAGAGACAACCGTGTCCTGGGTCCTGACAGTAATTCTCAGGAGGGAATTCGGAGATCGTCTAACCCAATGCTTCCCACCAGAGGCAACTTTGCCCCGAGGCCACATCTGGCATTGTCTGGAGACAGTCTTGGTTGCAAGGAAGGAAGGGAGAGGTGGTGCTGCCGACCTCTGCTGAGTCCAGGCAGGGATGCTGCTCGGCGCCCTGCAGTGCTCAGGCCGGCCCCCACGGCAAAGCCCACCCAGTCCAACAGGGCAGTAGTCCCTGATACAAGCCAAGCTGCCTCTTTCACAGATGAGAAAACTGAGGCCCCGGAAGGGACAGAGCCAAAGTCAGCTGTGCGTTAGTGTCAGAATCCAAGGCTCCCGACCAGCCGCACGGGCCTCTCTCCCAGCAGTGCAGCGAGCGCTGGCCCAGTGGCTTCGCTGGTTACAGGGCTGATCCCGGGGCACATACCGAGGTTGCGGGGTTTGATCCCCCATCGGGGCGTGTATGGGAGGCAACCATTGACGTTTCTCACTCATTTCAATATTTCGCTCCTCCCTTCCTCTCTCTCTCAAATCAATAAACATACCCTTGGGTGAGGATTTAAAAAGAAAAGAGTAACCAACTCAGACTGGTGGCAAGCTGGTTGAGTGGCTGGATTTGGGACCGCACAGCCTAGGGACCTGTGCCGGCTAAACTCTGGGCCTCTGGGCTCCCACTCAACAAGAGAAAGAGGGTCTTCGGGGGCCACGGGATGTCCGGGCACACGTCTGTCTCAGCCCTGGTGGGTCTGACTCAACTGGCTGGAGCGTCATCTTGTAACTGGAGGGTTGAGGGTTCGATCCCCGATCCCTAGTCTGGGCAAGTATGATCCCTAGTTTGGGTGTGATGGGAAGCAACCAATCGATGCTTCTCTCTCACATCAACATTTCTTTCTTTCCCATCCTCTCTCCTTTCCTCTCTCTAAAGCCATGAAAAAAAATGTCCCCAGGTGAGGATTTTTTAAAAAATGCCTGTTTGAGGCTTAGGCAAAAGTTGTCACTCAAGTCTGCACCAAACATGCTAAGGGTGGTCCCAGCCTGGTATCAAAGCCAGAAGAGTGCACAACCCTGTGAAATAAACCCTGGTTAGAGAACAGGGCACGGGTGGGAACTGCACCTTAGATCACTGCTTTGGGGAAGACCGTCTTTTTTCCTCTGATGCCAAAAATGACTGTCTCTCAGACCTGTTGGCTCCTCATCGCCATCCTGCATGATTTCCAAATAACATCTCGGGCCACCCTTGTCCTTTTCCCCAGGAGCTAACATCAGCCTTGGGCCAGACACGAGGGCACAGGGCCAGGCATCAGAACTGACGGTGCAACCCCATTATTTATGAAGGACTGACTCACATCATGTCACAACAGCTGTACTTTTCCATCCACTGCTGCGGAGGGCCACCAGGCTCGTAGCGATGGTGGTGATAAAGAGAAGGTCAGGGGACGGAATGCATGAGCTGTGTCTGAGGCCAAGGCCTCCCCCTCTTCGGGGGATGGGAACCCAGGACGGTGGGGGCTGTGGGGGAACCTACAGTGGCTCCAGAAACAGGATGAGTCACCATTATGAATTCATTTCTTCAGGCTAAGAATCATTATTGTTCCCTTCACCTACCCTGTTCCCTTCCTCTACAACTTTTTCAACAAGCTGATAAACTCCCACAAACCCTTCAAGTCCCAACTTCTGGAGTTTCTTCCCCCAAACCAAGCCTCAGGTGCATCCCGGTTCTTACTTTGGCAAGCCACAGTAGCAATGGAAAAGGATGTGGGGGTCAACAGCAGGGCTTGCGGGAAACCCCAGCTCCCACGGATGTAAGGTGTGGGCTTGCATGGGACCTGCTTCCCCTGTGAGGGGTGAGCCTACCCCCCTGGCCTCCAGGCTCCCTGTCCCATGGCCGTGGCCTACCTGGCCGACTGAGGCAGCATGGCGTGGAGGCTAAGGCTGCAGACTGCTCGGGCTAATTCTGGTGCCCCTGTCCCTACGAGTGTCACCTTGGGCAAAGTTATGCCACCTTTCTGAGGCCCAGTTTCCCCATCTGTGAAATGGAGCTGATATAGTTTCAACCTCATGGAGTAACTGTAAGGATTAACTAATGCATGTCAAGGCTTTAGGACAGGGCCTAACACCCAGCTCCCAGTTGTTGGATGTTTGTTACTCTCATTAATAATGTAGCTGCCCAGGCAATCAGGGAAGAAGCCAGGGTCTATACTTCCTGGGAGTGGAAGTGCTTCCAGGGACCCCAGCTGCCATCTCTCCTCCTGCAATAGCATCACAGGAAGTCTTGCCACCAGTCTCTTCCCCTGCAACCAACTGCACATGGCCCCACAGTTTGGCCTTAGAATCCGATCATGTTCCTTTGCTGAAACAATGGTGGCTGACAGAATGAACGGGAAAAGGGGTTGAAGTTGCTAGGTGTGTGTGGATGTGTCTCCTGTATTTCCATCCCATAGAAAGCTCAGCTCCTACCCAGACATAGTTCTTGGACTTCCACCTCCACATCCCACATTTGGGCTTCTCCATCCTACTTGTCTCTACACATTCTCTCAGAAATCCAAGCTTGTATGGCCCCCAAGGAAACCACCTTATCAGATTCCTAAGTGGGGCCTCAGCCCCACGCCTTCCCGGGGCCCGGAGGAGAATAATGTCCTCACTTCTCCTGGCCCACATGTCTGGTTGCATCTTCTCAGACAGGTTTGCCGTCTCTGGCCCAGGTGATCTGAAGCTCTGCCCTCCTCCCCAGGATGGCGGGGACTTGGCTTTGGTCTCCTTGGGTTCTCCAGTGCCTGGGGAGCTTAAAAGGAGGCCTGGAGAGGGTGCATTTTTCACCACTAACGGAGGAACTGCCCACTCTTGGAGGGCAGCGTTGGAAGGGTTCTTTTCAGAAGGAGGGTCTGACCCAGAGCACTGCTCCCGGGCTCTCTCAAACCGCCCTGTGTAGGTGGCTGTCTGTTCAGCCTAGGAGTAGCACCTTTGGGTGAGGCAGCTGCCTTGAGGCACCCCTAGCAACCCCATGCAGGGGTCAGAGACCCAGCTTTGAATTAGTTGGAGTCCAATCAAGAAAAACTCCAGTGCTGCTTCCAGCAGATCACTCCTCCTCTCTGGGCCTCAGTCTCCCATCTGTCCAGTGAGGATGGGGGGGCTTGATGCACCATCTATTCAGCACATGGAACCAGGCACCCACCACACACACCAGGCACTGCTTGGGTCCCTGGGGCCAGAGCAGTGAATAAAACAAACAAAAGCCCTGCCCTTGTGGAGCTGATGATCTCACAGGGACTACAGGCAATAAACAAGATCTTTTAAAAAGTGAAATGTACATGTTACATGGCAATACAGACTATGGAAAATAAGAGGGAAAGGTGTAGGATATAACCTCCAAGGCTGATTCCAGCTCAGCAATTCTGAGTCTAAAGCTCTAGTTAAGACCTAGGAACCAGCAGTGGGCAGCTCGGCAGGGACAGCTGCAGGGAACTGAGGGGAGCATGTTGGTACCACTCACAGTGGCCTCCTCTAGGGAAAAGAACTGACCAACGCTGGGTGTCCTGATGTGTCCTCAGGCCAAAGCAGCTACTGGGCTCTGCTGAGGAGTCCAGGGGGTTATGGGTTCCTGGCAGGGCCTCAGTTTTCAGAGCACAGCCGCATAAAACCTTCCAGGGCCCTCCTCCATAGCCAGCCCCCGGGACCCTGACTTCGGGTAAACAGGAAGACAACGACCATTGCCCACTGCCGTCTCCAGGGGCTCTCACCCCCCCCCTCCCCACCCTCTGTGTACGGGAGCCTGTCATGGGGAGGGGGAGAGGGATGAAAAACTCTCCCTTGTTCTACCAATTTTAGCAATTTCTCATCCTGTAGAGAGTGTTTTTGATCAATAAATACTTCCTGTGAACCTACCGTGGGCTCAGGATGAGGCCAGCTCCCTGAGGGAGTCTAAGATGCAGAGTCGCTCCCCAGAGGAACCCACAGCCCACCTGGGCAGGTCAGGCTGACACGGAGGGACCTGAGGAGGAGGTGACTATGGTTTGCGCCGACACTTACAGAGCCCTTTGGGCTGCTCACTCTGCCAGAAAACCATGCAGGTTCTGTTGTCCCTATTTTACAGGTAAGGAAATGAAGGCCCAGAAAAGCAAGTTCTCTTTCCTCAGTCCATGGTTGCCCCGGGGGAATGGTAACAAGAGGGAGGAGGCAACAAAGATGGCTGTTTCCAAGTACGATTTTCTGGAGGGATGGATAAGACTTGGAGGGATGGATAAGACTTGGGTGTAGGCGGGACAAGGGTCCTCTGCTGCCTCCAAGCCAGGGTGGGCCAAGCTGGGCAGCAGGCCACCTCCCTCTGCTCCCCCCTGGCCTGACAAGTAGTGGATGAGAGAAAGCAAAAGCCGGTCTGTCTGGAAAACTACACCGGACTATGGATGTGCTCACTGGTTAGAAAAGTGCCACATTGCCTCCAGTCGGTAAGAATGTCGAAGGCCTTTGGTGGTGGTGGCGGCCCCTTTCTGGTCCAACTTTTCAGAGTGCCCTTTCTTCCACTCACCACGGGCAGAGAGGCGCCAGCTGGGAAAGAACCGCTGCCGTTTCAGGTTAATTCATCCAGTTCATGTCGAGCACCTCTGCTCCAGGCACTCTGGCTACCACCAGAAACAAAACAGGGCCCTGCGCTCCTGGAGTGCTGAGCAAGGAGCAGACTGTCCTGGAGGAGCACTTCCTGGCCAGATTTTATTTCTCCTTGGAGGCCCCCTTTCCTAGCCTACCCCTTCCAGGGGAGAAACCTCAAGGGAGAGGGAGAAAAAACAAACCCCTGCTGAGCTGGGGCGTCCAGCAAAAATGCCCAGGAGCCACCATCTGGCTCTAGAGACTGTGGTTTGAGGTCCACCTCCACCACTTTTCGTGAGCCTCCTCTTCTCCTCACCCACCAGTGGAATAAGACCTGCTTAGGACGCTGGTTTCTTGCGGGGGTAAAATGAATCAGAGATGTGTTTTGTGTTAGTTCTTCTCTGACCCACTGACCTCCCCCGACCTGTTCTCTCTGGTTCTGCACAGAAAGGGGCACTTTTCACCCCCAGCTCTACCTGGAGCCTCCTTGCGCTCTAGCCTGGAGGAAGCCCATTCTGCTCAAATGAGCAAGGATTATTGAACGCTGGGTCTCCGCCCCTCCTGTGCGGCAGGCCACCCTTTCTCCTGCGCTCCTGTCTCTGGGGCCTGGAAAGTGCTGGGGGAGCCAAGGATGCCCATCCAGGTCTGTGGCCTGCCACAAGACAGGACAGAAGCCAGGACACCCCTGGGCTGGGCACCCACTTCAACGGCGCCCAGACGGACCCCCTGAGCTCCGGGCCGCTCACCACCTCACCCTCACCCCTGCTCACTCAGCCCCGGTGTCCTAGCGGGTGTTTGGCCCCAGGGGGCGGGAAGCACAAATGTAAACATCCCTTAAGACATCACCAACTCCCGCAGTCCCCATCCTAAATTTTTTTCCAGGGATCGGGTAGCGCGGGGAGGGCAGCAAAGGCTCAGAAGAGTGAGCGATGGGAAAGTGAGAAGGCAAAACTCAACTGATTTCAGCGGAGACCCGGTGCACCCGCGGCAGCAGCCGCACCGTGGCCCCAGCTCCACGCAGCGGGAGACGGGCGGAGGGCTTGCGGGGAACCGGGCTGCCTTTCCCTGCCACCCGGCGCACAGGCGCGAACTTTCTAAGACCCGCCCTCGGAGCGGCCGGCGGGCTCCAGGGAGCCTTCGGGCGGCCACGGAGTTGGGCGCCCGTGGACTGGGAACGGGGAGGGCGCGCACGGGTGCACGCGGCGGCACGAGCGAGGAGTCCCGCCCTCGGTTACCTGCGTTCCGAGGGTCACGGGCGTCCAGCCGAGAGGGCGCGTGGACCCGGGAGCTCCTCCGGGCGTAGCGGCCCCTAGACACGCGGGCGGGCGCTGCACCTGGCCCGCCGTCTGCGCGCTACCCCTCCCGTCCCGCCCGCAATCTCCTGCCGCGCGGGCCGGGGCGGGGCGGGGAGGCCGTGGGAGGAGCTGCTGGGGGGGGGCACCCTCCCCTCTCCGGCCTCGCACTTAACAACCAGCCGGCCACCGACACTGGACTCAGTGACCTCCACAGGTTCGCACGACCACTCCCCAGGCTGAGGTACGATGGGAGCCCGGCGCCAGGGGGTGCTCATGCCCCACCCTCACCTTGTACCCCTCCGCGCCCTTCACGCTTACCCGCACTTCCTGGATGGAGCCCAGGGTCCGGAGCCTGAGGTCTCATCAAACGTCAGGCCCCTGAGCATGACCTTCAGAAGAATGCATAGGGTGGAGCACAGGGAAGAAAAAACAAAACAAAACCGGGTACCCGCAGCCACACCCCACATGTGCTCTTCCCGAGTGGGAGAGGCTGCTGGCTGCTCTGGCCCGGTTGTCAGTTACACCTGGCTCTCACCGGAGTGGCCCAAAAGTCGGTCGAGGCGGTGAGGGCGGTGTTGCTTGGCCACCCCTCTCCCAGTCTCCCAGGTTTCCATTTCCCAGGTTTGGATAGTGCCGGGCCTGGGCCTCTGCCACTCAGTGGACACAGAGATAAGAGTTGAAGGGACACAGAGGACAAAGAAACACTTGGCCCCTGGGACCTAGACTTTGTGGCTGCTCCCAGGTGCTGAAAGAACAGGTTGCAGCTACTTCCTGTCCCCCCTGCTCCCTGCCCCTTTCTGGAAAATCCACCCTTTGAACCAAACTCCCCGACTGAAGTGGAGGGTCACACCCCCTTGGGCTTCAGGCTCTCTGAGCTCTGCTTTGCAGTGTTTTTTTTCTAAGTGCACAAACAGTGGCAGGAGCACTGCACCTGGAGTCCAGACGCCTCCATTTAGCTCTGTGACCTTGGCCAAGCCTCTGTCCCGTTTCGGGGTGTCCCCATTTGCAGTGAGTTGGTTTCCACTGATTGTTTTTAAGGCCCTTACAATGGATCCTGAGTCGTGTTACTGGGCATCTTGCTTTATAAGTTTTTCTGTGGCTGCACATCTTGTAAAGGTGGGTCTGTGTGTGTCTATGTATGTGTGACCCTCAGTCCAGATTAGCTTGTCCTCTCAGACTTGGATTCTTTTTTGAATAAAGCATGTTTTAAACATGCCTCCAGTTTTTATTTCACTGATTTGTTTTAATCCTCACCCAAGGGTATGTTTATTGATTTTAGAGAGCAAAGAAGGGAGAGAGAAAGAGAAACATTAATCAGCCGACCTGCAACCCAGGTACACACCCTGATCTGGGATCAAACCCACAACTTTCTCGTGTAGATGACACTACACCCAACTGAGCCACACGGCCAGGGCTGAGACTTGAATTCTTGAAGGGAAAGTGACTGAAGGCATTAAAAACAGGTAGGTCGTCCTGTGAAAAGCAGAGCTTGACAAGAATGGCTGGCATTGGGGAAGTAAATCTTGGTTCCAGCTTATGCTGAATTCAGAGCAGCCTCAGACAAGTCCCTCATTAATAATCCTGCCTTTGCCTTCCCGAAGGTGTGGGGGCTGAGATATTAGATATGGAGTCCTTCACTTGGGCGAGGCAAGAGGTTGTGTGTTTTCTGATGCCATCTCTTGATACCTGTGACAGTGATGAACTTGGGAGGCAGAAAAGGACCCAAGATGTTCAGAGCCTGGTGCTGCTGGCCTTGTCCACCCTGTAGAAGCTGCAGGATGGACAGTGCAGGCATGTAACTCACCCCCGCTTCCACCACTAGCAACGTGAACAGATACACAGCACCTCCCCAGACTCCAGCCCCCTGCAGGCCCCCGAGTGCACCTTGGGAAGCTGAAGAGGGATGATCAAGAAGCTCCCGACCTAAAGGGAGGTGGTCAGTGGGTTACTAATGAGCCTATCAGCGTGTCCCGGTTGAACACCTGGTGGGTAGGTGCCAGACACCCAGCTCTGCTCTTAGGAAGATTAAAATCTAGCTGAATGATTAAAAAGGAATGCTTTGGAGAGAGATGGGGAGCAAGGAGAGGCTGTGGCAGAGGTGAGCACACAGGGAGGGCAGAGCAGGGAAATGGGAAGGAAGGGAGCCAGGCAGGAGGGGGTGGTTTGGGTCCTTCTGTGCAGCCCAAGGAACTGTGAAGCACAGGGAGGAAGGGGACGTGTACCAGTGTCTGGGAGAAGCATTCCTGTCGGGAGATGGAGCTGAGCCCAGGTGCAGAGGTGGGAGTGAGCAGGAGGAAGAGGGGGTGCTTCCAAGATTTTTGAGGCCCTAGCAGTTGGGGAGACATGGCACGGGATATTCCCAGAGAGGGACCGTCCCCAAATTACCCATCTTGGCAGCAGATGACAGGAAGTTACTAAGGCGACGTGGAAAAAGCACCAGGAGTCGGGCAACCTGTATCCAAATGGCTCTGAGCAGTTGTTTCTCTTCTCTGACCCTCGGCTTCTTTTTCTGTAGAGTCAGGATCATAACGTCTTTTCTTTAGGGTCATGGTGAGGACCACAGGATGCATTCATACGTGCTCTACCGCTGCAGAGTACTGAGTGCATTCAACCTTTGGGGTTTGGTTGTTTCCTTCAGGGGCCTCAGTGAACATTTGCGGAGCTGACCCACGTTGGGTTGGGCCCTGTGCGTCTCTTCCTGGCGACAGGCGCAGGGACCACGAAAGGGGAGGAGGATCTGCAGTGGTCAGAGGGACCCAAGGAGAGCAGGAAGAAAGGAGAATTCCAGTTATAAATGTCACATCTCCTTTGGACACCTTTGCAATGAAACTCAAATGCCCCTTTTGGGAGGATAGTCCTGCCCCATTCTTGGGACTGGAATCTCCTATCTCTGCCGCTCCTGGCACATGGGTGTTCAGGGTGCACAGCATCAGAAGTTACTTCCCTCCCAGGCGCTGGCCCCTCCCGGGTGGGCCTAGACTGTCCTCCACGTTGGAAATGCCTTGTCTGACTGCAGGAACAGCACAGCGGGGGCCGGCATCCCACTGCACAGCAGGACTCGGGTCCCTCTTTGCATTCTCAGCCCTCTCACACCCAGCCTTAATTTGACACGTACGCCCTCCCCATCTTGTTGTCTCCTCCAGGAGGGAGTCCTCAGGGTAAGGCTAACTGCTCTACTTTGTAGATGAGAAAACCGAGGCTGGGAGAGGTGCCCAGACTGATCTAGAACCATTGTTTCACCTGCCCCATCAGGACCGCCCTGCTGACAAGGCCCTTTCCCGGCCACCATCCCATCAGGCCTGGGAGACAAATTAGCCTCGTACAGAGGAAGACAAAGCTGCTTAGGGACTGTCTGTGGGTGACGGGGACTTCTCTGAGAGCCCTTCTTTCAGGCTCAGAAAGAAGGTCTCGCTGCTACAGTCACTTTCCTAGGGCTGTCGTACAAATCAGCACAGAGGCAGTAGCTCACACAGAAACTGGCTGTCTCACAGCCCTGTGTGCTGGGAGCCCCCAGGCCTGGGGTCTGCTGGGCCACACTCCCTTTGAAGTTTCCACAGGACAAGGTGCCTTACTCCTTCCAGCTTCGGGTGGCCCTGGGAGTCTCCGCCTCTGCGTTCACATGGCCTTCTCTGTGTCACTGTGCCCTCTCCCATTTGTTTAAGGATGCCAGTCATTGGGTGCAGAATGATCTCATCTCGAGACCCTTAACTTAATCACATCTGCAAAGACCCTTTTACCAAATAAAGTCACAGGGACTGGAGGTTAGAACACAGACTTCTCTTTCAAGGGAACACTGACCTGCTCTAGTGCCTTTCCTCCCAGTGGCAGTACCTGGTGGTCAGTCCCGAGGTACCCTCGAGGTCAGTCTCCTTTCCTTCTCCCTCACCTGCTGCCCTCACTCAGCTGCCTGGAGAGAGCTTCCTACTGTGTCTTCTCCCATCTGCTGCTGTTACAGAGGAGGAAGAAGGCAAGAGCCATGTGGGGGCCGTGCTGGGGGCACTGAGTTGGGGGACTCACCCCCCTTTGACTTCCCCTACCACCCTCTCAGTCTGACCATAGCTGTTTGAACAGCACGCTTGCACCCCTTCCTCTAACACCTTTCTGTCATGCGGTATCTGTGGAAGGCATCTTGCCCTCTTGCCCCCTTTTGAAGAATGTGCTCACCCGACTCCATGCCCCAACCCTTCTCCTGATGCCCAGGTGCTGACAGCCCTGTGCCAGGGAGCAACAAAGCTTCGCATTCTGTGCAGAGAGTGCAGCCTTCCAGGCAAAGCCCTCTGGAGTTGGGGGCACAGCAGTCGCTCCCAAGGCGTGGGTCCTGTCCTCAGAGCAGCGTGGAGGGAGGCAGAGCTTGAAAGGCTGGCCCCTGAAGAGTGTGTGTGGAGAAGGAAGATGCTAGGCGGGGAGCAGGATGACCTACCATGTCTGGGGCTCACACTGGCCAGGGCCAGGCCAAATGGCCATGCTTAGGCTCAGACCCCTGCCCCACCAGAGAGAGACCACGACGGCCCGACACCTCAGGTCCCTGAAGGAAGCCCCAGTGCCAGGATCTGTCAACAGCCAGATAATCCAAAGGGCCTGCACTCTTCCATACAAGGGGCTTTGGCAGCCCCCTGCTTGCAAGGGGAGAGCTAGGGGACCAGTCTTGAAGCTACATTTCAGAGAAGTGTGGTTTTATTTGGGCGGAGGGTTTATCTGGGTGGCTAGGGAAAGGGCACTCATAGAGATTACAAAGGGGGGTTAACACACCGCCCCCACCATTCACCATCTCTATTCCCTCCTCCTAGCCTCAGAGGGCCTCTGTCCCTGCATCCAAAAGTGCTCTGATGAGAAAATATAATACTCAATCCAGTCCTGGATCTGGATCCAGTTTTTGGTTCTCAGTCCTGGTGGATGTCCGCATCAGCCACTAATTCAATCCAAACCTCTCCAGGTGGGAACAAGTCTTTTTAAAGGTCCCCAGGTGGTTCTGATGTGTAGCCAGCATGGAGACCCCACGATAGTCCAGCTCCCTCAGCTGCTCGACTCTCGGGGTGCCCAGAGAGCTGCGGCCACCATCACCCGGCCCCACAGCACCCTGGACTGGGCTCACCACACAGCAAATATTCTGAATATGCAAAGGAATGTGTGTGGAGCACGGGCAACCTGCCTTGACCGCTTCAGCCCATGGCCCGTGGTGGATTTCCCCCGCAGCAACTGCAGTTGCTCTTCCTGCCTGAATTCTGGGCCACCCTATGCATGTGGCTCACCACTTCCCTAGGTTTCTTCCTCTCCCAGAATCCTTATCGCCCACCGGGGATGCCACACTTGCTGGAGGAGTGGGAAGGAGGGAGCTCCTCTGGGTGGCCTCCGGAATCTGCCCTCAGCCTGAGGCTGCTGCCTCTCCTCCAGGGCTCACAGCCTTTGGGGATTGCCCCTGAAATATCTTAACTACTCTAGGGAACCCACGGATCCCCTCTTTGACCTCCGGCTCTCCCTCAATCCCCAGGTACCAGCTGTCTGTAAACTCTAGACAAAACCTAGGCTCAGCTCCCTTTCAAGAGCCACACAAATATTCATCACCTTTTACCCAGCAATCCCACACCTAAGAATGTATCCTGAGGGAATAATCCTCGAACAATGAAAAGGCTCTTTGAACAAAGTTCCAGCATTATACCTAACAGCAGGGAACTTGAAGCAACCTCCATGTCTGGCTCCAGAGCTCAGATATGAAGCAGCCCACCCATTTTAAAAGCTAACTGTGAAGACCATTGCAACGTGGGAAAATGCCGATGATGCGGTACTGAGTGCAAAATGTCATCGGGCAGGAGTCCAGCCATGAAAAGCTGTATATGAGCACATACAAGGGCTGGAGGGGAATTGGGGGGAAAAAAGAAAACCAGAATTCTCATTCACTAGGTCTGGGATTGTGAGTGATTCTTTTTCTGATTTCTGGGATTGTGTTAATAAATATGCAATAAATACATATTTTTATGAGTATATAATAGTAATTATTATTAGTCTTGCATTCAGGGAAGGCTCTTGAATCCTCCTGGTCCAGCTCAGGGGTAAAGGAGCACAGGTCCTCCCGTGGCTGCCTCTGTGGAGTATTTGCTTTTGAAAGAAGCTAAAGTTTCCGACAAACTGCGGTGCTCAGGCCAGGGGGGCAGAGTTATTTTACAGGTGGGGAAGCCCTGAGGTCCCCACCTGCGGGTGAGCCCTCTTCTCTATGCTCCACCCCCTCAGCCTTCTGGGCTCAGTGTGCCCACCTCGTGAGCTCACGGTACCAGCCTCTGAGCTTCCCCGGCCCTGCACGTTATTTTATTCATTAGTAAGAATATCTGTGGAGTCAGACAGGGACACTGACCAGTGGGGGGGTTTATCTGAGGGTCCTCAGGTAGCAGGGGCAGGGCTGAGATCCCAACCCAGATGGGACTCAGCCAGGGGCAAGGGCCTTCTCCCCTCTGCCTTTGGGGCTTCTCCCTGGGGTGCAAGGGTGACCCAGTGCTATCCAGAGCCTCCTCAGCGGCAGCCTGGATGGCCAAGAACACCTCAAGAAATAGGGCTGAGACCGACTGCTAACCCCAGGAGGAGGGGGCTGGCGCTGGGCCCCAGGCTTCCTCAGAGTCTGGGTGTGGACCTTTTGAAGTTGTGTTCTCAGGAAAGGACGGAGGAAGCCTTGCTGGGCTCTTTGTCCACACCCACTCAGGAGCTGCTAGCGGCGGGAGGCAGAAGAGCTGCCCGGGGTCTCCTGGGGCCTGGCCGGGAGGGCAGCTCTGCCTCCAAAGAACAGCATGGCCTGCCCAGTCTGCCTACGGAGTGGAGATCCAGATTTACATGAAACATTTAGCTGGGCGGGAAGGCTTCATTTTAACAAGAGGATGTAAAGGGATAACCATAACCAGCATTTACCAAGCTCTTATTACAGGCCAGACACGGTATCTCATTTAATGCTCACCCAGCCCCATGCCTGTCATTGTCCCCATTTCACAGATGGAGAGTTGAGGCAGTGACCTTGTACAAGGTCACTCAGTCCGTATCAATTCAGAACTGGTCCAGAGTTCGTGCTCTCAGCTGCTGCGCCGTACTGCCTTTCTTATTAACCAGAGGGTACATTTCAAAGTCCCAACACTAAATATGTATATAATTTTTCCTGGAACATGCCTTCCCCACAACATATATTCTGCAGCTAACGGCCAAAATATGACTCCAGTTCACGTTAGCCAGCCAATCTTGAGGCTTTCACAGGATCAAGCCTTTGAGAAATTGTCCACTTATGGGAAATATGGAGAACTTACAGTCAATTTCATACATTAGAAGAATATAGGAAGGTAGAGCTCTATTAGCTATTCCAGGAAAAGTGAGATCCTAAAAGGGCAAGTGACTTTTCTGAGGTCACTCCATGAATTAAAGGCTGAAATTGCATTCGATTGCCAGCTGTCCTGCCGGGCTTTCTTCCTCTTCAAAAATTCTCGTGCAACTGTGTTCGGGGTGGGTTCTGACACTAGAAAGTCCCTTCGGGTCCAGTCTGTGTTGTATCAGCCTACGCAGTTTATTTAGTTTGCCTTTGAAAGATCCCAGTGCAATGTCTTTCTTCCAACACGCAGTTCCGAGCAGGCCTAGTGGTGGCCCGGGTCTGCCAAGAGCAGTGGTCGCAGTCTTCCTCACTGTTGAGTTCCTTTCTGACCCGTTGCTCTGTTTGACAATACTTCTGAAGTCCCTGCTAAATATTTTAGCATGGGGAGGGAGTTGCTAAAGAGAGGGAGAAGATAGTTGAAGGCTGTGTAAATATTTAATTTAGCCCCAAGCTGGTATCCTTAATTACGGAACATTAATGTCTTTATCATAGTATTCCTGAGTCTAACTAACAGCAAACAGCCTTTCTCAGGCTCACATAAACCCCTGGTCCGAAGACTCCAGACAGAGCCTCTTTCTGTTAACTGAACGCTCTGTTCCCTCCATCCTCCCAGCCCACACACATGTGGCCTTTCCCATCCCTGGCACATCCTCGTCACCACGGGCCAGGGCAGCGGTGGGACAGATTGCGTCGTCCCTGCTTGTGGACAAGGAAACTGAAGCCTTAAAGAGTCAGAGAAGCTGGTAAATGCTGAGTCCAGGCTTTTTTCCACTCAAACTCAGAGCATTTTCTGCCCCACATTGGGGTTCACAGGGAGGCGCCCCGGACCATGGGCCCCTGTGACTTCTCCCTTCTTGGAGTTCAGTTCTCCAGTAATGATGTCTAAAGGGAGTCAGCAAATCGCCTAGAGACAAAGGGCCATGGAAGACCTGAAGCCTAGTTCATGCCCAGAACTGTGGGGGCTGGGGGCCAGGGGCCTCAGGGCAGGGGTTAACTCCTGGCTACCCAGACTCAGAGCGAGCATCGGCGCCCCCATGCCTGGATGCCTGGACCCAGTTCCAGCTCCCCTCCAGCTCCCTCTTTCACCCCTTCATCAGCATTAGTCTCCCTGCCCCCATCCACCGCCCCAGGGCCCGGACTTCATTGCTTTCCTCTAGTTCTCTGGACAGTTGTGGTGAGGCCGATGTTATTATCCCCGCCCCTCCCCCACCCGCAGATGAAGTCACAGAAGAGGAAGACTTGCAGAGTGGTTAAAATGCCTTAGTCCAGCTCATGCACTTGGCAAATGCTGAGTCAGGACTTGAACCCACAGTGCATGTTCTCTTGACCCCAGATACCCAGCTTGTCCAACTGGCACACCAGTTATTCCCTTCACCCCCAACCTTCAGATCATCAGTCCGCCTGCCCCAACACCCCCCCTCCACCCACGTTTGGTGAGTGCCACCTGCCGGGCAGTGTCCTGGCTGGTAGAGCCTCAGTTTTGGGCCTCACCTTCCCCTGCCCTGGGCACCTGTCCAGTTGAACTGAAGGACCAGTGTGCCCAGGAGCATTGTGGGGTCTCATCGCCTCAGGACCAGGTCAGAATCTCACAGGTGAGCCTGGGCTCACAGAGTGGGGAAGAGGGGGGCTTCATCTGGCCCCTGATTTCTTTTTTTCCTTTGCTCAATCAGGCTTCATAGAGAGCCTGACTGAGCACCTGCTCTGTGACAGAGGCTCTGGTAAGCTGAAAAATGTCACATGCAGATTCCAGATCCCGTGAATATGTTACCTGTATGGTGAGCAGGATTTTACAGATGTGGTAAGTGAAGGATCTTGAGATGGGATGATTATCCTGGAGAATCAGAATGGGCCCTTTGTAGTCACAAGGATTCTTGTAAGAGCAAAGGCAGGAGAGTGAGAGGTCAGAGAAAGAAGAGCAGCCACAGACACAGAGGGCAGAGCAATGCAGCCACGAGCTAAGGGTTGTCAGCAGCCTCTATAACCTGACAAAGGGGAGGAAATGGACTTTCCCCGACAGCCTCTCGAAGAAATGTGGCCCCTCCAACACCTTGCTTTTAGCCAGCGACTCTGATTTTGGACTTCTGATCTCCAGAACCAAAAGATAATACATTTGTATTGTTTTAAGCCACTTTGTTTGTGGTAATTTGTTAGAGCTGCAATAGGAAACCAGTACAGATGCCGGGATAAGTGGGATGTGGTCCCTAACCTTGAGGAGCGCTGTATGGGGCTGTGTAAGATTCTGGGAAGGGCTGTCAAACACCGACCCTGGGCCCCACCCACAGACTTTCAGATTCAGCACGTCCGAGCTGAGAATGTGCATTCTAATCAGCTCCCAGGAGCTGCTAAGGCTGCCATCTGGGGGGGCTGCACTTTGAGAGCCGCTTTTAATGTGCTTCCCATGTCCCGGAGATCTTGTTAACACACAGGTTCTGCAGTTATATGCTCATTTATTTGTTGCCACGTTTATTGCCTGAACCCCCTACTAGAAGGTCAGGGCTTTGAAAGCAGTACCTGTGCTGCTGCTGCTGCTAGAGCAGCACCTGGCAGTAGATTTGCAGCGAACATCTGCTGAGTGGATGGGTGAGTGAGCAAGGGTTTGGAGCTGGCAGGAGCCGTTTTACGTGCAACGTTGAGACGTGGGTGTCCTGGGTGCCCTTGCTGATGCCACAGAGTGAGTGAAATCCTACAGGGACAGAATGAAGAAGATCAGGAAGGAAAAGGCAGTAGAGGGGGCGGCAGGAATAGTCACAAAAGAGGCGAGGGGAGAGTGTGGACAATGCTAGGGGAAGGGCTCTTCCCGGGAGGGTGGGAGGTCAGGAGCGCCAGAGCAGAGCGCCAGGAGGGACCTCTGGGTAAAGTTGTCAGGAGTCGGGTGGCATGTCCTCTGTGAAGAACTGAACAATTAGGGTTGGCTTACAGGTACAGACACACATCCATTTTTTTTCTCTTGACTTAGTTAGACAATTTATAAAAGCAGTATGTGTACGTTGGGAAACATTTTGGAGAATTCTGAGAAGTAAGGAAAAAAACCTTAAATCACCTATACATGTCATGCTCAGAAATGAGGCATATTTATATTTTTATGTATTTTCATCTTTACTTAATGCAAGTATTTAACATGCACACATACAAAATTTTCCTTCAAATTGAGGTAATGCTTTATATCTTTAACTCATTTCTTTTACTTTATATATTGTTCTATTTTTGTGTTATTTTGAAGAGGAAAACATAATTTTTGAAAGGTAGATAATACATTTTTGTAGTAATGTACCATAATCTACCTACACCCTTACGGCTTTCTCCCCTTATCTATTGCTTTGCTTTCTGTGGTTTGTTACCCATGGTCAACCTCGGTCTGAAAATATTACATGGAAAATTCCAGAAATAAACAATTCATGGAGGAACAAGTATGAAGGACACAAGGACAAGAACTAGGGGGGTGGAAATGGGAGGGAGGTGGGGAGCACGGGGCAGGGTGGGCTGGGATGGGAGAAGTAGAAAACTGTACTTGAAAAATAACTAAATAAAATAAAAAAAACAATTCAAAAGTTTGAACTTATGCATTGGTTTAAGTAACATGGTAAAATCTCGCACTTCCTGCTACGCATAGGCTCCCCTCCCGTCAGTCACTTGGGAGCCCACTCAGCGGTCAGAGAGAGAGGGACCCCATTCACATAACTTTTATTGCATTAGGTTGTCATCGTTGTTCTATGTTATCATTAGTTATTGTTGTTAATCTCTTACTGTGCCTACTTTATAAATTAAACGTCATCATAGATCTGTATGGATAGGAGAAAATATAGTACAGTGTATACACAGTCCAGTTACCGTCTGAGGTTTGGGGCATCCACTGGGGGTATGAGCATGTACCCTTTGCACGCGAGGGGGAACTATGGTATTTTTGAGCATGTGAGTCCTTTCGTTGTGGTTTTGATTTACATTACGCCCAGATGCATAATGCTTAGTATCTTTCATGTGCCATTCTTATTTCTTCTTTGGTAAAATATCATTTGAAGTCCTTTGCCTATTTTTAATTAGGTCATTTCATATGACTGACTCCTTTATATATTCCGAGTGTAAGTCCTTTGTCAGAGATATGATTTGCCAATATCTCCCCAGTCTTCCTTTTCAGTGTCTTTTGCAAAGCAAAAGTGTTTAATATTGATGAAGTCCAGTTTATTATCAGTTTTTTCTTGTACAGATTATACTTTTGGTATCTAAGAATTCTTTGCTGAACCTGAAGTCACAAGTATTTTTCTCCTATATCTTCTGGAAGTTTTTATAGGGTTTACATCTTATGTTTGAGACTGTGACCTAGTTCTGACTGGTGTGGCTCCGTTGGTTGGGTGTCATCCTGCAAAGCGAAAGGTTGCTGGGTCACTTCCCAGTCCTGCCACACGCCTGGGTTGTGGGTTTGGTCCCTGGTCTGGGTTCTTTGGGAGGCAACCAATCGATGTTTCTCTCTCACATCTATGTTTCTCTTCCTCTCTCTTTTCTTCCCTTCCCCTCGCTCTAAAAATAAATAAAATATTTTTAAAAGACTATGATCTATTTTGGGGTTAATTTTTTACAAGATGTGGGATAGGTGAGAGGTCTTCTTATTTTTGGTCCTGCAAATAGAGGCCCAGTTGTACCAGTCACTCTTGCACCTGTGCAAAGCACGTGAGTGTGCACCTGGGGCTGGATGTTCATGCGAGCACATCCCCATTTACACACAGAATAGATGCAGGAACTCACCTTTACACCACACTCCTTTCCCACAAGAGATGTGCTCTAGGCTTGGGATCAGGTCGCTGCTTGTTTCTGGTCTGTCCCTGATTCTCTAGAACAAGTCATCTTCCCAGGCCTCAGTCCCATCATCTGAAAATTGCAGTAACCACCCTGATCTTGCTGGGTTGTCCTGAAGGCTATGGAGGTGTCATCTGGGAGTAGGGTTCTAAACATTCAGGCAGCTGAGAAACTCCTGATGCATTTCCATGGAGCTGGATCTCCTGAAACCCTAGGAAGCAGCCACAAAGACTGCTTGGTCTTGCTCTGTTTCTTTGCGGTGAAAGGGCTTCTCTTGTGAGAGACTGAAGTTAGACATTAGGAAGAACTTTCCTTCTGCCAGAGGAAGGTGTGAAAAAGGATAACAGTTAATGGTGGAGAGAGTAGCATGGATCTTGCCTGGTTGTTCTCACAGGGTCCGCCGGGGCCTGACCCAGCCAAGCCTCTTCATGCTCAGTTCTTGCTCTGACAATACCTGGTTTGGTTGGAAAGGGCCTCTGCTGCCCTGCAGGTGGCGCCCTCATGCCGGCTCAATGTGTGGCACCGATTTGGTTCCGCTCTCCTAATAGCTGGGACCTGCAGCCAGATGTCTGGTCCCTAACCTGCTCCACACAGAGCCTCAAGCAAGGTGCTGCCAGACCCCAGGCCTCAGGCCAGAAGGGGCAAGGAGTAGCTGCTGTGGCTTTAGTGTGGAGACAGAGAAAACTCTGGATTGGGGAGCAGCTGCCCACTGGCCCCAAACTGTTCAAGGGTCCCGTCCTGCAGGCTTTCTCGAGGGTGGTACTTAGTGTGTGGCAAGCCAGCTCCTGATGCTGCCCTGCACTATCTGACAACACCAGACAAGACCTTAGTATCTGTTTCCCCACCCTAAGAATGTGAATAATCCTTCCTACTTTATAGGGCTGCCAGGACACACAACAAGCACTTAATAAACATTAGCAGTTCTTGCTATTCAACACACAGGATGTATCAGAATCAGGACAGGATAGACTGCCAATGAAATGGACATTGAATGTTAGAATCACTAGTGGTTTTGCTTTTATAAACTAGTTAAAATATGATTATAATTTCAAAAATTAGAGAATTCCAGGTTTGGGTCATTTTGATTTTAAGTTTTGATAGTCATTACTTATAATTTGTATTTGGCCTTTAAAATTTAATAGAAGCTTTTGAATATTTTAGAAAAAATTTGTTGCATATATTTTCAAAAAAGTTCATTTTTTACAATTGATTTAATTTACATTGCTATGATGAAAACATATTGCAATTTTATACTCATGATGTAATTGATGCTATTGTTAATCCCATGGATCGTTGAGAATGAGCACAAACAGAGGTTGTGATAGAAAGAGCAATTCTGAACGTGGGTGGAGCTGTGACAAATGAGGCAAGAAGAAGTAGAAAATCTTAACACTTTCTATTTCTTTTTCTGCTTAAAATATTTAAAACTGCCAACAAAAGTGAGCAGATCTTACCTGCACCCCTAAAAAAACACTCATACAATGAGAAACCTACAGCCAATATCATACTCAATGGACAAAAACTAAAAGCTTTTCCACTAAGATCAGGAACAAGACAAGGATGTCCACTTTCACCACTCCTATTCAATATAGTATTAGAAGTTTTGGCCACAGCGATCAGGCAGAAAAAGGAAATAAAAGGCATCCAAATAGGAAAGGAGGAAACAAAATTGTCACTGTTTGCAGATGACATGATAGTGTACATGGAAAATCCTATAGACTCTACCCAAAAACTGCTCAAACTAATTAATGAATTTGGCAAAACAGCAGGATACAAAGTCAATATCCAGAAATCAAAGGCATTTTTGTATACAAACAATGAATCAGCAGAAGCAGACATCAAGGAAAAAATCCCATTCGATATAGCAAAAAGAAAAATAAAATATCTGGGAATAAACCTAACCAAAGAGGTAAAAGACCTGTATGCAGAAAACTACACAGCACTGAAGAAAGAAATCAAGGAAGACACAAACAAATGGAAACATATACCGTGTTCATGGATTGGAAGAATTAACATCATCAAAATGTCCATACTACCCAAAGCAATATACAGATTCAATGCTATACCTATTAAAGTACCAATGTCGTATTTCACAGACATAGAACAAACACTTCAAAAATTTATATGGAATCATAAACGAGCCCGAATAGCAGCTGCTCTTTTGAGAAAGAAGAACAAAGTAGGAGGGATCACAATACCTGATATCAAACTGTATTACAAAGCCACTGTAATCAAAACAGCCTGGTACTGGCATAAAAACAGGCACATAGACCAATGGAACAGAACAGAGAGCCCAGAAATCAACCCAACCCTCTACAGTCAATTAATATTCGACAAAGGGGGGCAGTAACATAAAATGGAGTAAAGATAGCCTCTTCAGCAAATGGTGTTGGGAGAACTGGACAGCTACATGCAAAAAAATGAAACTTGAGCACCAACTTACACCATACACCAAAATAAATTCAAGGTGGATAAAAGACTTAAATATAAGCCATGACACCATTAAAGTCCTAGAGGAGAACATTGGCAAGAAAATCTCAGATATTCCACGCAGCAACATTTTTACAGATATGTGCCCTAGAGCAAGGAATATAAAGGAAAGAATAAACAAATGGGATCTTATCAAAATAAAAAGCTTCTGCATGGCTAAAGAAAACAGTATTAAATTAAAAAGACAACCAACTGTATGGGAAAACATATTTGCCAATGATACCTCAGACAAAGGTTTAATCTCCAAAATATACAAAGAACTTACACGACTCCACTCTAGGAAGACATCGAACCCAATTAAAAAATGGGAAAAGGACTTGAACAGACACTTCTCTAAAGAGGACATACAGAATATCCAGAGACACATGAAGAGATGCTCAGTATCGTTAGCTATCAGAGAGATGCAAATTAAAACCACAATGAGATACCACTTTACACCAGTCAGGATGGCTATAATAGACAAAGCAACAAACAACAAATGTTGGAGAGGGTGTGGGGAAAAGGGGACCTTAGTTCACTGTTGGTGGGATTGTAGACTGGTACAACCATTATGGAAAACAGTATGGAATTTTCTCAGAAAAATAAAAATTGACCTGCCTTTTGACCCAGCAATTCCACTGCTAGGATTATACCCCAAGAATCCTAAAACATCAATTTCAAAGAACCTATGCACCACAATGTTCATAGCAGCACAATTTACAATAGCCAAGAGTTGGAAGCAACCTAGGTGCCCATCAGTAAATGAATGGATCCAAAAATTGTGGTACATATACACCATGGAATTTTATGCAGCAGAGAGAAAGAAGGAGCTACTACCTTTTGCAACAACATGGATGGAACTGGAAAGCATTATGCTGAGTGAAATAGGCCAGGCATTGAAGGACAAATACCATATGATCTCACCTTTGACAGGAAGCTAAAGAATAAAACAAATAAGCAAATAGAATAAAAACAAAGACGCTGAAATAGAGAACAAGTGGGCAGCGACCAGAGGGGAGAGGGAAGGGAACTTAAGGGGAAAAAGGGGGAGGGATTTTGAGGAACAAGTATGAATGACACAGAGATGAGGACTGGGGGGGGGGGAATGGGAGGGAGGGGGGAGACCGGGCGGGGGGGGGGAAGAGGAAAAAAAATGTACTTGAAAAGTAACCAAATAAAATTATTAAAAAAAAAAAAAAAAAAAAAAAAACCACTCATACAGTTACTAGAAACAAAAAAGGAGCTGACTAAACAGCCCAGTGCAGACAGTTCTCAATGAAAAAAGCAAACAGCGGGGGGACTTCCGCCAAGATGGAGGCGTAGGTGGAAGCACTGTACCTCCTCGCACAACCAAGTTTAAAAACAACAAAGTTTTAGCAACAAAAACACAGCCAAACCACAGAAAATTGAACTATATGGAAGTCTGACAACAATGAACCCTTCGGCCAAACCGGTAAAAGGAGCAGAGCCAGGAGCAGAGTGGGTCAGGCAGGAAAGATCCACCAGAACAATCTGAGCGCGCCCAGGTGCGCCAGCAGCCGTGGGCGGATCCCAGGTGTGGAGAAGCGGGCAGACCCACTGAGGGCGCAAGGTGGTGGACCCACTGAGGGCCGACCGCGGTCACACATTCGCACGCAGATAAACTGGTGAAGGAGTGAGCAGTGAGAGAGACTGTGCAGGCCTCAGCGGGAAGTGGCAGAGGGGACCGCTACTGTCCCTCTCTGACCCTGAACATATGTCACAAACCAGCAACCTGGATGGACCCTCTCTGACCACACCCCCACGTACAGCAACACAAACCAGTGATCTGGGTGGCCCCGCCCTGATGAACAACTAAGGCTCCGCTCCTCGTACCTAAAAGGCACAAACAGATCAAAACATGGCTCAAGAACAACTCATAGCCCCAGAGCCAATAAATCTAAGTGATGAAGAAATAGCCAAACATTCAGATGCACAGTTCAAAACAGTGGTGATCAGGATGTTCACAGAACTGGTTGATTTTAGTCATAAATTAGAGGAACATATGAAGGCTAAACTAAGTGAAATGAAGAGAAATGCACGGGAAACCAATAGTAATGGAAAGGAAACTGGGACTCAAATCAAAGGAGTGGACCAGAAGGAGGAAAAAAATGACCAAGCAGAAAAGAATGAAGAAACAAGAATTCAAAAAAAATGAGGAGAGGCTTAGGAACCTTCAGGACATCTTTAAATGTTCCAATATCCAAATTATAGGGGTACCAGAAGGGGAAGAGGAACAGCCATGAGTGGAAAACTTATTTGAACAAATAATAAAGGAGAACTTCCCCAATCTGGCAAAGGCAATAGACTTCCAGGAAATCCAGCAAGCTCAGAGAGTCCCAAAGAAGTTGGACCCAAGAAGGAACACACCAAGGCACATCATCATTACATTAGCCAAGATTAAAATGAAGGAGAGAATCCCAGAAGCAGCAAGAGATAAGGGGACAGTCACCTACAAAGGAGTTCCCATCAGACTGTCAGCTGATTTCTCAGAAGAGATCTTACAGGCAAGAAGGGGCTGGAAAGAAGTATTCCAGGTCATGAAAGCCAAGGCCCTACATCCAAGATTGCTCTATCCAGCAAAGCTTTCATTTAGGGCAGATAAAGTGCTTCCCAGATAAGGTCAAGTTAAAGGAGTTCGTCATCACCAAGCCCTTATTATATGAAATGTTAAAGGGACTTACCTAAGAAAAAGAAAATAAAAAAGATGAACAGTGAAAGGACAGCAAACTCACAGTTATTAAGAACCACACCTAAAACAAAAGCAAACTGAGAGGACAGCTAGATCAGGAGCAGAACCATAGAAATGAAGATCATGTGGAGGGTTAGCAACAGGGGAGTGGGAGAAGGAGAAGGGGGGAGAAGGTGCAGAAAATAAGTAGCATAGATGGTAGGTAGAAAATAGATAGGGGGGAGGGCAAGAATAGTATGGGAAATATAGAATCTAAAGAACTTGGGACATGTAGTCATAAACTAAAGGGGGAGGAATGGTGGGGGAGGAGGTGTGCAGGGTGGAGGAGAATGAAGGGGAGAAATAGAACAACTGTAATGGCATAATCAATGAAATATATTTTTTTTAAAAACTGACAGGGAACATCAATGGGGTAGTTTAAAGCATAAAATGAGGTGCCCATTGTATTTAGCCAAACAATGTTGTGTTTGGAGTCAGGAGAGGCACTGCAGATGTAATACAGAAAACAAAATAACAAAGCCTAGGTTCAGTAGAAATGAATTTAAATTTTGATGCTAAAATAGGCAAACATATAGATAGACTTTTAAGAAGTGAAACAAATAATTATTAGGATGCAGAGCTCAAAATGAGATTAATTTGGAGGGTGAAAAGTGAGAGAAGAAAATGAACAGAAAATTAAAAAAAAACAAATATCACTCCAATCAATTAGGTTGTATCAGGGACAAAAGCTACATTGAATGACTAATATTTATTTTATGAGTTTTGAACTACAAAAAAAGAAATGTCAAAATAAGGAGTATTTCATTAATTTTGTGCCTTTCATGAAAAATATAGGCTTTGATTAAAGTGACAAACTGAATAACAACTTTCTATTACCGGCATTATTTTAAAAAATTTGTCTAGGGTAAACCTCTGATGATGCTACTAATGTGACCAAAATTGAAGACGCACCCTCTTCGCTGGGTGAAGCTCATGGCTTCAGTTCAGCTGTGCCTGTGCCACGGCTCTTTGGACATTCAGCAACTACATCTGATGTTTTCTGGCTCTGTCCCAAGGTAGAACATCTCAATGAAACACATGTCAAATTTGACCTTATGGCCACTCACGGGCACTTGATTGGAAAGCCAGCAAATGTTCCTAAAGGTGTCAGAAGTAACTTGGACAAGATGCAGTATGGTTAGGAGAGGTTGGTGAAATAGCAGAAGATCCTCAAAGAACAAGTCATGGTGCTTGAGAGAAAATAAAATTAATTTAAAAATTTGTGCTGCCCATAATTATTTGGTATAAACTGTTGCTTGTCAATAATGTTAGCAAACAATTATTTTTGAAAAAACAGGTTTAGGATTTCCAGCCAAGATGAAGGCATGGGTAGACACACTGTGCCTCCTCACACAACCAAAAGAAGGACAACAATTAAAAAAAAAAACCCTGAACTGACAGAAAATCCAACGGTATGGAAGTCCTATAACCAAGAGTTAAAGAAGAAACATTTATCCAGACTGGTAGGAGAGGTGGAGTCAGTCACCCGGGTAGAGAGGACTCACCAAAAGGCCATATCTGGAGGACTGGGCAAGGCAGTGGCTAGTGGACTGGGCGGTTCCACATTTGTGTGCAGATAAACCAGGAGGGACAACTGGAAAGTGAGATAGACTGAGCAACCCAGGGTCCCAGAGCAGGGAAATAAAGCTTCATAACCTTTGACTGGAAACACCTGTGGGGGTTGAGGTAGCGGAATAAACTCCCAGCCTCATAAGAGAGTTCATTTGAGAGACCCACCTGGTCCTAGAATGTATACAAACTCACCCACCCAGGAATCAGCACCAGCAGGGCCCAATTTGATTGTGAGTAGCAGGGGAAGTGACTGAACACTGGCAGAGAGTGGAGCAAGCAGCATTATTCCCTCCTGAATTCCTCCCCCACTGACAGCACCACAATGCAGTGATGTGAGTGCCCTGCCCTGGTGAACATCTAAGGCTCTACCCCTTACTACAAGACACGTGCTCCCAGACCAAAAAAAAAAAGTGGCCCAAATGAAAGAACAGATCAAAGCTCTAGAAAAAATACAACGAAGTGAAAAGAGAGCCAACCTATCAGATGCACAGTTCAAAACACTGGTAATCAGGATGCTCACAGAAATGGTTGAATATGGTTGCAAATTAGAGGAAAAAATAAAGGCAATAAGAAGTGAAATAAAGGAAAATGTACAGGGAACCAACAGTGAAGGGAAGGAAACTGGGACTCAAATCAACAGTTTGGAACAGAAGGAAGAAAGAAACATTCAACCAGAACAGAGTGAAGAAATAAGAATTCAAAAAAATGAGAAGCTTAGGAACCTCCAGGACATCTTTAAATGTTCCAACATTTGAATCATAAGGGTGCCAGAAGGAGAAGAGGAAGAGCAACAAGTGGAAAACTTTTTTGAACAAATAATGAAGGAGAACTTCCCCAATCTGGTAAAGAAAATAGACTTTTAAGAGGTCTAGGAAGCTCAGAGAGTCCCAAAGAAGTGGGACCTAAGGAGAAACACATTGAGGAACATCATAATTACAGTTTGCAATATTAAAAATAAGGAATCTTTAAAAAAATTTTAATATATTTTTATTGATTATGCCATTACAGTTGTTCTATTTCTCCCCTTCATTCCCTTCCACTCTGCACACCCCCTCCCCTATCATTCCCCCCCCCTTTAGTTTATGACCATGTGTCTCAGGTTCTTTAGATTCTATATTTCCCATACTATTCTTGCCCTCCCCCCTATCTATTTTCTACCTACCATCTATGCTACTTATTTTCTGCACCTTCTCCCCCCCTTCTCCTTCTCCCACTCCCCTGTTGCTAACCCTCCACATGATCTTCATTTCTATGGTTCTGCTCCTGATCTAGCTGTCCTCTCAGTTTGCTTTTGTTTTAGGTGTGGTTCTTAATAACTGTGAGTTTGCTGTCCTTTCACTGTTCATCTTTTTTATTTTCTTTTTCTTAGGTAAGTCCCTTTAACATTTCATATAATAAGGGCTTGGTGATGACGAACTCCTTTAACTTGACCTTATCTGGGAAGCACTTTATCTACCCTTCCATTCTAAATGAAAGCTTTGCTGGATAGAGCAATCTTGGATGTAGGGCCTTGGCTTTCATGACCTGGAATACTTCTTTCCAGCCCCTTCTTGCCTGTAAGATCTCTTCTGAGAAATCAGCTGACAGTCTGATGGGAACTCCTTTGTAGGTGACTGTCCCCTTATCTCTTGCTGCTTCTGGGATTCTCTCCTTCATTTTAATCTTGGCTAATGTAATGATGATGTGCCTTGGTGTGTTCCTTCTTGGGTCCAACTTCTTTGGGACTCTCTGAGCTTGCTGGATTTCCTGGAAGTCTATTGCCTTTGCCAGATTGGGGAAGTTCTCCTTTATTATTTGTTCAAATAAGTTTTCCACTCATGGCTGTTCCTCTTCCCCTTCTGGTACCCCTATAATTTGGATGTTGGAACATTTAAAGATGTCCTGAAGGTTCCTAAGCCCCTACTCATTAAAAATAAGGAGAGAATCTTAAAAGCAGCAAGAGAAAAGGAGACAGTTACCTACAAAGGAGTTCTGATTCGACTATCAGCTGATTTCTCAAAAGAAACCTTGCAGGCAAGAAGAGTCTGGAAAGAAGTATTCCAAGTCATGATAGGCAAGGACCTATATGCAAAATTACTCTCTCCAGCAAAACTATCATTTAGAGTGGAAGGACAGATAAAGTGCTTCCCAGATAAGGTCAAGCTGAAGGAGTTCATCACCACCCAGCCCTTATGATATAAAATGTTAAAGGGACTTATCTAAGAAAAAGAAGATAAAAAATATGAACAGTGAAAGGACAGCAAACTCACAGTCATTAACAACCGAACCCCCCCCCAAAAAACCAAAAAAACCCAAAAACAAACTAAGCAAACAACTAGAACAGGAACAGAACCACAGAAATGGAGATCATATGTAGGGTTCTCAGTGGGGGAGTGGAAGGGGAAAAGAAGGGAAAAAGGTACAGAAAATAAGTACCATAAATGGTAGGTAGAAAATAGACAGGGCAAGGTTAAGAATAGTATAGGAAATGTGGAAGCCAAAGAACTTATATGTATGACCCATGGACATGAACTAAGAATGGGGAATGGGGTCGGAAGGGGTGTGCAGGGCAGAGGGGAAATAAATGGGTAAAAATGGGACAACTATAATAGCATAATCAATAAAATATATATTTAAAAAACAGATGTAAATTGTCACAAATGACTGAAAATATATTTTAATGGTTAGAGAATTTTTTTAAGTCAATAGAACAAACCTTTATATACAATATGCAATAAAAGTGATATACCGATAAAATATAGGAAATTAGGAAACACAAATAAAATGACCATAAAGAAGATTCACATTCACATAGTTCAAATATAGAGCCTATTTTCCAGTCATTATAGCTGAAGGCAGAGTCTCAGTTGAAGAAAGGTTTGCACAAATGAGCAAAGTACTGGCATTTTTGGTTTTCTTTATAATATCTCAGTGTTGAAAAATGTGAAAGAACTTCAGAAATGCCACATGGAATCTTCATGCTAATTAGGAAATGTAAATCAACATACTGCCTTCTTCATCAGGAAAATCTTGCTGTGAAAAAATCCAGCCGAATTAAATGGTGTGCCTGCAGGGACACAGTCTTTCACAGCCTCCCTCCCTCGTCGAGACCAGCACCGTGTTCCAGGGGTGGGATGCTGTGCGGCACCAGGCGAGGCTGTGCTGCAACCGAGGCTGCATCTCTAAGTGATAGAAATTTGTATGGAAAAATCAGAATATTACATAATGCTTCCTGTAATAATAAGTTATCATTCATATAAAAGCCCATTTGAATGTTTGAACATGATATGTAAAATTTATGGTTCACTTCGAAATCTAAATACTGCTTTAAGGAATATATTGATAATTCCAGTTCCCATTGTTTTAGAAAAGTGAAGTATCTCCATGCAGAATTTAAAGCAGAACTGTGTCTGAGAACTCAAGAAAGATGGTCTAATGTGGCATTTCTGCCAGTAGAACAAAACTTTGTAAAAATCCTTATTACAACAAGGTAATTAGTAATTTTGTTGGAATAAAGAGACAAATTTAATGAAATAAAAAATAGTGTATAACTTATGCGTTTATATTTTATTGCTCTTTCAAACGTTGCTAGTTTATCCACAGAGCATTCAGACATACCTAGTACCGATCAAGGGCTGTCATCTTTGACATTTTAACTAACTTTCAGCCATATAAAAACCAGTCTTCAGTCATATGAAAACATCATTTTTCTTTAAAACTTATTTTAATCCTTGCCCAATAACACATTTTTATTGACTTTAGAAGGAGAGAAGATGTGGGGGGGAAGGAGAGAGAGAGAGAGAAGGAAACATCAGTTTGTTGTCTCCTGCATGTGGCCTGATTAGGGATTGAACCTGCAACCCAGGCACTTACCCTGACTGGGGATTGAACCAGCAACCCTTTGGTGCATGGGACCACGCTCCAGAACCACTTTGAACCACTCAGACAGGGACAAAAACCACTATTTTTCAATTTTGTCATTATTAAGGTATTATTTGTCAAGGTAAGAGGAGAAAAAAATTTTTTAAGGGCTTCTGAGCCTGATTAATAACTTAAAAATATTTCAGCACAGGACTGAGGACCTCCAATTGCACCCTTCAGGCCCCTGAATGTCAGGAGCCACCCTGCAGACCTTGGTGGGCTGTGATGTGATTTATGCCGACGCCTCGCCGGCCTCCTTTCCACGGGCTGTGAGGCATAACGGGGAATCCTGGGTTTGAAACAAGGGGACCCACCTGACTCTCCTTATTTTCTTTTGTCATCCGTAAATCAAAGGTGATACTGCCTGCCCGTGGCGCTGTTCAGACCATGTGAAATAACACCCGAGGAAGCACTCCGTGGCGTGGAGAGAGAACTGTCCAGGCGGCAACTATTCTACCCGGAGCCCGAGACCCCTGGTGACGCCGCCTCCCCCTCGGCATCACCCTTTCCGCTTCATAGATGGAGTCACAATTTTCTTGTGGTTTAAGCAAAGAAAGTTATAAACTCTGAAGTCTTTTATCCAATGCATAGACAAAC
Organism: Artibeus jamaicensis; assembly: GCF_021234435.1. Lineage (NCBI taxonomy): Eukaryota > Metazoa > Chordata > Mammalia > Chiroptera > Phyllostomidae > Artibeus > Artibeus jamaicensis. Next base: position 5,323,645 of record NW_026521883.1, read on the forward strand.
TTAGGTGGCTCGATTAGGTTGTCATCTACTAGAATTCATGAAAGAATCAAATGTTCTTGACAAGGTTTAGAATGCAATGCGGCCCCAGAAAATGGACTTGGTAGCCATAAAGGTTACAAGAGAAAACCTGCCATGACAGAAGCTATCATCAGTGAAATTTGTTATTGACAAAAGTTCCATCTATGAAGCAAAGTTCTGATATAAAGCTTAAATGAAAAAAAGAATTGGCCCCAATGAAAATAGTATCAGTCAACTCAAAATGAAACAGTGAAAAAATTGGAAATAGCTTAACTGAGCTTTATAGAAAATTGATCAGGGAATTAAATTGACTTAATGGAGTCCATTCCGGAAAACCCTTTCCCAAGGAAAATTCATCAAAGTCAACATACTTTCTAGTTACATGTTTGTGTTCAGAATGTCTCGAGCGGATTCTGTGTGGGATTTTCATTAAGAAACAAGGGGCAGGTGTCCGTGGCTGGAATTGCACCCGGGAAGCTGCAGAGGTGGCTGGGAGGGGGGATGGGCAATGCTTTCGGGGTGGGACCCCCTCTTTTTATAAAAATATAGTATTAAATGTAATGTGACTAAATTGGATAAAGATGAATATAATCCAGGCTAGATTCATTATTTTATATTCATTACTACATTTTTTGTTCTTCTGATTTTAAAAGAAATTAAAATGAAAACATTTTTGTGGGCCTGAGTCACTTTGAGTAATAAACAAGTCAGCCCAGTGGGAGTGCAGGTCAAAGGTAAGCAGGCGATCAGAAGCTAGCAGAGGGGTGGGGCGAGATGGAGGGAAAAGATGTGGCTTTATCTGCATCTCCTGAATGGAAGGGGCCAGAGTGATGGCTTTACCCAAGGCCTGGGGTTCCATTCACGTCTCTCTTCACAGTGAATGCTTCGTCTCTCAAGGAGCCCTGGGTGTCATCTGTCCTTACACCCCAAAGAACCCAACTACACACATAATTCTAATGCTCCCTCCCCAAACTCATGAAGCTTCTCTCAGTAAACTCACTTCATGGTTGTCATCGTTGCCTGAGCTGTCTGTGTAGAGAGCCAACGTTCAGGGGCGCCTTCCTGACTCAGCTGTGTACTATTTGGGCTGAGATGGGATCTTTCTCTTTTTTAGGCTCACCCCCTTGCCATTCCACCTACTGTGTACCAGATGCCGAGAGCATGGGATTAACCAAGTCATAGACCTGCCCTCAAAAATCTCCTTCAGGGTCGCTCACAGCAGGGTTTCTCAACCTCAGCACTATTGACATTCAGACCAGATGGTTCTTTTGGGGGTGGGGGGAGCAGTGCTGTGCATTGCAGAGTGTTTAGCAACATCCCTGTGCTGCCCTAGTAGATGCCAGCAGTACCTTCCCCCCAAACTTCTACCAGGGAAAATGTCTCCAGACATTACCAGATGTCCCCTAGGGGGCAAAATCTCCTTTGGTTAAGGACCACTGGTGTGGGGATGGGAGGTGACCACTGAGTCAGACAGAGCTCAGGAAGCACACTGTAGCTCTGGCTGTCAGGCTGCTTCATGGCTGAGGTGCTGTTGAACTTGGGTCTTAGAGATGAGCAGAGCCCTGGAGGAATTGGCAACAGCACAGAGGAAAACAGGTGAGAGAACTCTCACCAGGTAAGACTAAGGAGAGAGATTTAGGTGGTGGGCAGGTTTCATTATCAGTTGGAGGGTGAGGGTGGGTATAAACACCTGAAAAACCCTAAAACAATAAAAAGGTTACCCATGAGTTAAATTTAGTCTAAAGATGTATTTTGTTCGGTACATCTGGTAATAATTTAATTTTTGAAATTAAATTTGAAATTTTAAATGCTTAATTTTAGTCACAGTCCCCACCATTCCTTATCATACACTGACCCAGTTATTCATTTACAATATTTTAACCACTAGGTTTCTGAAGGCTTGCGAGTTTATATTTTTAAAATATAAAAAAATATAGTTATTTTCCAATTGGGTTTCATGGACCCTCTCCAGATCTTTGGATAAAATTCAGGGCAGTGGGAGGCTCCATGATTTTGGGGCAGGAATCATGAGGCCTGAAACGTACCTAAGATTTTCTGAGCATTTTTCTGGTGAGAGAGCCCCTAGCTATCAGAGTTCTCCCCCTTTCCTGAAAGACATCTTGCTTGGTAGGGAGAGGGCCTCCGCCGGTCCCCGGAGAAATTTCCCACAATCAGCAAAGGAGAGACCTAAGGCTGAGTTCTGCTCACCTTTTCCTCTCAGTCCGTTTTAATTCAGCTGGTAATTAAAAATATTAATGCACCGTGAGATCTGCTTAGAGCATAGGCAGGCTCTGTGGCTGTCACCAGAGGGCTGGGTGCATTGATTTAAAGCAGCCAGGCAAAGTGAGTGACTTTGTGAACCAGAGAGAAAGCCTTCAGTTAATGACTTCCTCCCTGCATTAGGAGGCCGCTTTGAAGGACACAGATCCTGGGAGGGAGACAAGCATACAGCTGGGAGGCTGCCACCTGCCAGGGACAGCAGTGGGCCAGGTGGTGTGGGCCATCCCAGGCCTCTCCCGCCCCGGCCCAGGGGTTCCTGGCTGTGTGGCCTCCCAGCAAACCACTTGTACAGAAGGACCTCTTACTCCATTTACACCCAGGTGTAGGTGTTGAAAACAGTTTCCTCTGCATTTTGACTGCGATCATAGTTCAGCCACAGAGCTGTGTCTGATTTCCCAGTGGCTTGCTGGGGTTGAGAGGTAAGGGTGGAGGATGACTTTGGAATGAGGTCTGGTAGGAAGTTTGGGGGAGGGGCGGGAGCCCTGTCCTCAGACCCAAATCCCTTTTCTTTATCTGAGACCTGGAATTGTTCTCTGAGACCCAAGCACAGTCCGGCATTGTTTCAGGGTGGTTCTACCAGAGCACAGACATTCCTTTCCATTAAAATGACGGCACTTGGGTAGGATTATCCTGACTTCTCCAGGTTTTCTGTAAATCTGGCCTCCTTGAAACTTTTGACAAGAGGACTTGCAGGGGCGGGTGGGGGGGGTGGCTCTGGATTCCCCAAGGGGACAGGCAGAGTGCTCACTGTGCTGGGGCACACTCATGCACATGTGCTCACACTCAGGTCTGTCCCTGACCCACCAGAAAACTCCATGCTGAGAACTCTGGGCACTGGCCTGTTTTGGCGGGATGGAGAAAATGAAAGTCTTGGGGAAGTCCCTGTCCAATCAAGGTTCAGCTACCACCCTGGGTGACGCCCTAGTCTGATGGCGTGGCCACAGCCCTCTATTCAGAGGAGGAGGAAGAAAACAGGGCCCAGAGAATGCGGAAACTAAGAGAAGGGTGCGCTAATACAACTAAGGCCAACAAGTGCCCTGCCAAGGCCTGCCTGCACCAAAGACGGAGAGGCAATCACATATTTCCCTCCCTCTTCCCACCCGATGTAATTCAAGCCTTATCTGTGTCCATTCATTGAGCTTTGGACATAACACCAGACACAGGCTACTTCTGCACCTTGGCTGCACATTATAATCAGATGCACGGTCCAGTCCATACCAAGACAGATGAGATTGGAAGCACCGGGAAGTGCTCCTGAAACTTCAATATGCACACTGGGTGCCTGGGTCCAGTGAAACAGGGGGGCTCTGATTCAGTAGCTTTGGGATGGAGCCTGAGAGTCTTCATTTCCAGGAAGCTCCTGGCTGATGCTCGTGCTGATGCTGCAGGGCAGAAAGAACACCATCAGAGTGCTGTGAGGAGGAAGCTAGCTCCCCGTCCCCTTCCTTCTCTGGAAGCTTTCAATAACCAATTAATGAAACACCCACCATTTATTGAGCTCATTCTATGGGTGGAGCTCTGTGCTAGGTACTAAGAACAAGGCAGAGAGAGACCTGTGCTATGCTCTTGCTCTCAAGGAGATTGCACCCTGTGGGGGAGGCAGGGCTGTGCACGGGGCAACCGACATGGGAACAAGTCCATTTCTGTTGGGGAGAAAGGCTAAGCAAACACAGAAAGCAAGGTACTGTGATAACGGGCACCCAGGAGGCTGCCTTAGCTGGGTGGCCTGAGAAGCCTCACCAAGGAACTGACCACGGAAGTTGATGACTGAATGAGGAGAAGCCATGAAAAGTCAGGAAGCAGAGTCCCAGGCAGAGGCAGAGCACTGTGAAGTCCCAAGGTGGAGCCTGGCTGTTCAGGAGGTCCTCAGTGTTGAGCCCAGTGAGTGACGGGGAGAGGCTAAGAAGGAGCACCAGGCCGGGGGAGGCAGGGCTGGCTCGCTGGGAGCTGCCAGCCTGCTGGTGAGGAGTTTGGATTCTGTTGTTGGGCAATGAAAAGCCACTGGAAAGTTTTAAGCACCTGATTTTTTATTCTAGAAGTGTCTCTGCTGGCTATGTGAACACAGGATTACACAGAGACAAGAGTGAAATCCCAATGGTGATTAACATACACACCCTAAATCCTCTTCCTCCTCAAACCTTCAAACACCCTGGGAAAAGGCTCTGCTCTCAGGCCCAGGAGGGGACCCAGGTCTTTAGAAGACCCCTGTTTGATCATCCAGACCCCCATCTCAGCCAGCGGCCCTTCTGCACTCGATCCCTTGTCACCCCTCACCCTGCACAGCCAGCCCACTTGCTCTGCCACGTATCCTCACTGCAGCCACATCTCACCACCTCACTTCCATCCTGCCTCTCACCGGAGCCCCTGCAACGCTCACCCCACTGCCACTCCCACCTCTGCAACCCCATGTCCACACAGCCAGAGGAGTCACTGAGGTGCGAAGAGTAAGTTACTGCACCTCCCACAGCTAGTGAACCGCCGGTCAGTCACCCTCCCCACGGCGGCATGAAAATGAAGACTGGGGAGCCACTCAGGGGCGGAGGCTCAGCTTAGGTTTTCCTTGGGAACAAAACTATCTTTCTTAAAGTTTGTGAAGCAATTGGCTTCTGAAGATAGGGTATTTTCTCCCCTAAAATGTGTTTTCATTAGATAAAAACCTATGTTTAAACATGGTGACTGAGCAACATGGAGGCAGACCTCCGGGTGGTTTTCTCTGTCACTTCCTTCTGCCCTGTCAGGAGGGCTCAGATATGATGAGACACAGCTGGATAACCAAAGAGAAACAAAAACCAAGAGAGGAGCGCCCCCTTTTTTATGCCAAGCTTAGGGCCAAAGGAGACAGGACAAGGCCCTGCTCAGGTCCGCTCCGGGCAGCGCCCTCCTGGGAGCTCCTTTCTACAGTCCAGCACGGGACGCGAGGGCAGCGCTTCAAGCCCAGAGACCCGGTTTCGGTTCGGCTCTGCCACAGGTGCGCTGGCTCTGGACCCACCCCCACGCCTCTGCTCCCCCATTCAAAGGAGACTCCGGCGCCTCTGGCCCCCTAAGACCATACTGAGGAAAAACTAAAATAATGAAAGGACTCTAGACTCCCATTCATTCAAACTCTAATCGGGAATTGGTAATATTTTAAACATATTTTGTTTTCATAGCCAAGAATAAAAACTGTGCCTCTAGAATCTGTTACTTCGAAGACTCATAGAGGGGCGGGGGCCATCCTACTCAACACTGTAGCCCCAGCAGAAGGCTGGGTAACTGTTTGTAGCCCCACCAGAGTGCCCGGTAACTGTTTGTTGTGAATCCGTCCAGATGTTTTCTGTGCATTTACATATGTGTGTGTGCGCATTTGCACATACACAAGCACACGTGACTCTGTAACATATGTAGTTTTTCGAGTCTGTTAGGGAGACGGTAAACAGCAGGAGGGGGTTGGAGAGGCCGCTGGAGGGGCTGTGATGCTGGGTCATCCCAAACTGAATGTAAACAGATGGTGCAGAGACGCTGAAGCAATGGGGCACGTACCAAGGAGACTTGGTTGCTGAAAAGCCTCCTGTCTCCAGGCTCTGCTCATCGTTTAGTGGAGCAAGCACCACTTTGTGCAGATCTGCTATAGAGAGTCCATGGGTGAAGCGGACTCATCTTCTTGTCTGGTGGGTGCAGGAGAGCGCTGGGTGGAGATCCATGCCCCTGGTGGAACACAGTCTGCGGGACCCCTGGGGTGGAGGCAGATGGTGGGTCGTGACTATTGAAAGGGGTCAATGTTTAGAACATGGCATCTGGGGGCAGACATACCTGGTTTCCAGACCTCGGCTTATCCAGAAACCGAAAGTTGTTTTAACATCTCCAAGCTTGTTTTTCATCTGTCAAGTTCACGTGACATTTTCGGAATTAGAAAGAATGCCCGTGGAGTCCTTTGGCAAGAGCTTCACCACAGGCCCTGGGCCACTTTAGCTGTCATGACACCACTGCTCAGCCTTTGCCTGTGGAAAGGAAAGGCTCCCCAGTGCCCACCAGAGAAGAGCCCTCCAGGCCGGGACTGGGGCAGGAAAGGGGTCTTCTCACCTCTTCTGTCTCAGTATGTAGGTGGTACACGATTGGTAGAAAGGTGTAAGTATTTAGTGAAAAGAATTGGGTGACCTGCAGCAAGTTACCTTAAGTCTTTCCTCTTCTCACTTGCCTCCAGAGCCGGGCTTCAGGTCGTGGTGAGACGTAAACGACTTTCCGTTTGGGGAACTCCTTCCATGGGGCTGGTTCCTTCTCCCTGTTCCCCAAGAACGAAGCCCCAGCACAGGACCATGGTTTGCTCTACCTAGACACTAAGAACTCTGAACATTTACTCGTGCTTGTAAGAAGTTGCCCAGATAAATGTTGCAGTGGGTATCTCCAGATGGAGCTGGTGCCTCTCTAGGTTACCTGCAGGAGTTGGAAGCTGCCCTGCTGTCCTGATTACCTTGCGTGTCAGTGATGGGATGGGAGAACGTGTTTGGGGCCTCCCACTCTATATTCAATTGAATTGCAGTTAATATCGCTGGTGTTAAAAAAGACAGAGTAACAGGCATTAAATTAAAATCATGCACTTTTGCCAAGACCCCCACCCCTACCTAGGGATTTACCTCTTTCTCTAGACCCAGAGATTAACCCTCTTTACTAGGTTTTCTAAGCTGAGAGGGTTCAGCCATTTCCATCTCAGTGATTTCACTGGGTGCTGATGAGAACAGCACAAAATCCCAGGAGGGCACTGGCTCTTCGGGGTGGCGCCTGGATGCAGTGAGCTTGGGGCTGCCGAGCAACACCAGCTCTAAACTGTTTATCATTAGCCCAGGGGCAGCTCTATTTCTCTCTGTCTCTCTCTATTTTGGAGAGACACACACTTCATTTATTTATTCAATAATAATTGTTTTAGACATGGAAATATATTCCCAATACACATACATAAGGGCTGCTCTACTTCCACTCCTCCCACAGCCTCTCCTTCCCTTTTTGTTGTTCACTCTGCTCCTGTTCCTCAATGGTTTGCTTTGTGGTCCTGTCATTTCAGAAGATCCTTCTACTCCTGGAAAAGGATGAGCAAAATTACAGCATTGCTGCTGCTTAGCATTCAGGAGACGCAGCACAAACACACAAGTTACCAATCATGCCTACCAGATGGTGAATGAATCTCATTTCATCAGAAAGTGAGCAGCAGCAAACATTCAATTTCATCACCAATACGATGTCTAAATTCATATCCATTTCCAATTTGACCTCCTTAATGAGTTGGCGAAATAAAAATCAATATTTTATCCCTATATTAATAGTTTGTAAGTTACAGTAAGGCAGACCTGAGATTTAAAAAATTGTCATTAAACAAATCTAACAACTTGCTATTTTGACATACTCTGTATCTCTATTTTTTTTTTAAGTGCCCCAGGCATGAACCAGCTCTGGCCACCAATGCAGGCAACAAGCTAGGATGAACTAAGGACTGGGCAACTGCTTTGCCCGACTGATATAAGAGCAACACCACCAATCAGGTGAGTCCTCGCCCATTGCCAGTTTTTTTTTTTTTTTTAAATCTGTCCCAATTTTGGCTTCCTGGGGAAGAGATCATTGGCCCAGTTTGAGTCAGGGACTCACCCCTGATGTGACAGTCATGCCCGGAAGAGGCAGAGTCACAGGGCACACAGTGGCCGATGGAGCCCTATGGATATGAAGGAGGCGTCCTCAGGAAAGAACTCACCAGACTGTGGAATAAGTGCTCTGTGGCGTGGAGGGTCTGTCCCCACTCAGGGGCAGTGGGGAGGCGGATACGTGTTCAGTGTGCTATAGCAGAATGGCTAATGTGGTAACCGTTTGGCTGCACATGGCAAAACCTCAGCAAGAGCAGCCTGAGACCTCATCCAGACCGCAACTGCTTGCCCTCCTACGGCTGTTTCCCAACTGAGGATGACAGAGAAGGAAGAGAGGCCAAGAATGTGGACTACCATCCCATCAAAATGTGTACCCATCAACTGGAAAAAGCTGATTGGTGATCAATTGGAATTCCATTATATAAATGCAGCATGTTTATAACCCCCCAAAACCATGTGCAATGAGACATAATGTGAAGCCAGACTGGTCTATGACTTTATAGGCATTTGGGAGCCCAAATCACTTTTTACTCCCTAACAACAGGGGAAAAGATTAAATAATGCTTATTGTTCTAGAGAAGGGACCACTATAGAAAAAACAAACAAAGGACCAACTTTCCAATCAATCTAAATCAGATATAAATAGTTACCAGCCTGAATTAGCTTGGGAAGGACGTGCTCACAGCTAGCGCGCAGCCTGGCTCTGCTCCTTACTTTACCCTCTTCTTCCACCTGGACCCAGGCCTGCAGCCCCTGCCCGGGCTCTATCTCCTGCACAACACCTTCTCTGACTGACCACACCTCCTGGTCAAGGCCCCTGGGATGTACTCCTCCCCATACTGTCTTAGAAGGTCTGATACGCCTTTTAATAAACACTGCTGCCTGACTAGTTGCCATGGGCTAAACAGAAAATGATGGTCAGAAATCTGCTTGTTGGGATAAAATAATCTTAGAATAATTAGAGAAGAAAGAGAAATATCCAGGCATATTCCTTTTAAGATAAAAACTTTATTTTACAATTTTATAAAGCAGCTTTACATTAAGCACAAACAATCCATTTACTTTGTATAGAAACAAAATACCTTTCCATCTGCAAAAAATCAACTTCTGCTGTATATAAAACTAACATGTGCACATTGTGCTTGAACTGCAAAGTCTGTACAGCTTTACAAAGGACTACCCTTCAGAAGGGCATCCAGTAAACACTTTATTGCATATTTAACACATGGTATAGAACCCACATGTACAATGGAGGAAAACAAGAAAAACGAGTTCAAGGAGGATGCAAATAGCAGCTTTCAGTGGAAGTTTGCACGCTGACAAAGAAGGACCGCCACGCCTGCAGAGTTGTGCTTGTGTGTCATTTCTGTGTTTGCTCCCACACACTGGCTAATTTTGGGATGAAGCCTTTATGTACAGTAACTGCTAAAGGGTCAGTCTTGACCTTTATCTCAGACTTTTGGCTAGTTTAAAAACTGAAGTGGCAATAGATTTAACTTAACATCAAAGCTAACTCAAGATAAGTATAAAATAATACCCATAATCTTGACACAAAGACAAATTTAAAGAAACAGACTAAAACTTTAAAACACCGTCCTCATTCGCTGTAAGCACTGAATAAGTAAACATTTTACATGCTGTAAAACCCTAGAAAAAGCCAGAGGTGTTTAGGAACAAAAATAGCCAGAGGTGTTTAGGAACAAAAATGCAGCGGATGCTCCTGGGCAGTGTTCCTGCATGTGGACCCCCGGACCACCTGCATCAGAGTCACCTGAATGTCTGTTAGCAACTCAGGTCACCATGGTTCACCGGCAGGTTTACTGAGGATCTGGAATCTGTATTTCAGCAAGTTTTCAGGTGGTTCTGAGACGTCCTAAAGTTTGAGAACCACTAGTATATACCGACGGTGCTGCTACAGGTTCAACCCCTTCTCTTAGAAAATTCCGGGATCTCGAGAAAAATCAAGTCGCTGTTGCAATGTGGAAGGCAGTGTGAAACCAACAGCAGTGAGAGAGCAATGCCATTTCTAGGTCAGAGCGCCTGTCCGTTTTCGCTGGGAAAGGACAGACATGTTGTTAAGGCACTGATATTTGTCACAGAAGCAGTACCATACCATTTTCACCGAGTCCCTTAATCTGAAATACCAGTATGCAAACTCAAGGCAGGAGCCAGACTATTCTAAAATAACAAATACGATGAAGTAAAAAGGTTCCAGACTGGAGAAAGTTTATTTTTGAGCACTGAAATTAAAAAGGAGGGTATCCAGATATTCTTGTTGAAACAGCTAATGTTTAAGAGCTTCAAAGGCCACAAGCTACGGGGAAACCTAGTAACCAACAACTATTTTATTGTGGGCAAAATAGAGTTGCGATGTGCATTTAATATAGGTCACAGACAAATGCCACTGCCTGTACATGACCCCTGAGAATGCGGGGTCTCACATTCCCGATCGGTTGAGTTACAGTACTGATTTAGTGTGTCATCATGCATGAAAACAAAAGCCAGCAGAATCAACCTCCCTTGGTTCTGACCTAGTGCTTGAAGCTCTACAGCAGACACTGTCGAAAGTGTGTGGGCTAAGAAACCGGCAGGTATGGTGGGGTGCGGTGAGATATAAAAGCTAAATAAAGTCTGATTACGCATGTACAACAAATGCAGTAGCTTCAATTCTATCCAATGGTTTAAATAATTTAAAATTTAAATTGCAAAAGAAAAAACAATGATGCACTGAGCCAATGGTTTGACAAGCTGATGACCAAGAAGGACCTAAGTAGGAAAAACCTGCTGTGGCTCTTGTATATAATATCTGACCTTGTATTTTCCCTCAAGGGGGAAAAAGTCCTAAAAGGGTAGTGGTGGTGGACTTATCAAAATTACTAGCTCCTTCTCAAATCTAAGTTTATAATAAAATATCCCAAATAATGTCCCTTCAAATAGAAAAAACTCTTGAGTATAGTGTGAAATGAAATACAAAATTCTAGATAGTGACAAAAGAAACCATCGCAATGGGGACGGGGGAGGGGTAGATCGATTATCAAATCTTTTCTGATTGTAGATCAAGTTTCATAAAACAGGTGACATTTTTGTGATTCTTGTGCAGTCAACATGTTTCATTTTAGTTGTGCTTACATTACGCAACTGTGAAGCCTGAACACCGACTGTGTTTTTAACTTACACAACAATAAAAGCATAAGTTCAAAATATTCTCCATATATAACAAATTGAACAAATGCAACAAATGATCACTTGCCCCCAGGAGGTTAATCTATAGGAAAAAAATATCATTTTAAAAAAGTTGCACACAGTCCACTATTCAGGCTACAAGTATTTACTGTATCACAGCACATTATTTTTGAAAGTCTGCTTTCAACATAAACATAAATAATCACATTTTAAAAGCACCCCATACTACGTTTTCAGGGAAGTGATAGACAGTTGGCCAGTTACAGCTACTTACCATTCATTTTCCCAAACCAAGAGGCCCGGGCTACCTGCAGAACTGTACCCGGTGTGAGCAAGGCAAGGCTAAGCACCTTTGTTCAGCCCACTGACTAAACACTGTCCTGCTCTAAATGCCACCTACAATTTTAAGCACCCAACCCATGGAATGCAGATATCTCAGAAGATTGATTTTAAGGATCATTTATCACTTTGACGTCATCCACAAAAGCCTAGTCTACCTTTTAGCAGGTGCCTATGCTCTGCTGAGATAGGGCCCATAGTTCTGTGTATAGCAGAGGTCGCAATAGGACTTTGGTTGTGAGCTCTAGTTGTGCTTTGCCCTACTGCCTTTCAGATAGCTTTTCCACCTCTTGACAAACTCTTTGAAGATCGGAGACTCATCAATGGTGCTGAGGAGCTGCAGCTGATTGATGTGAGTGGTGTGATAGTCCCAGCGGGCCAGGTTGGGGGCGATGCCCAGCATGAAGTGCCGCAGGTCATAGATGGTTCCTGAGCCAGTGTCATACAAGGGGAGCATGGCTTTCAGGGACTCCATGCCATGCTCATACAGGGACTTCGCTTCTTTCCCGAGTTTTTCTCCTGCAGTTTCTTTTAAGTCATAGAGCCCAATTAAAGAATACATAAAGCCATTTAAAACAAAAGAGCTAGGTGTGGTCGGATACTCTTCATACCAGTCATGTTTATTCATAAACACAGCTTTAACTCCATGCTGCTCTGATAGAAACTTGTAAGGGGCTGTTGCCCTTAAAGCTGAATTGAGGAATACATGGTCTTTTGTTAGAAGATAGGCCCTGACTAAGGTAGAAATGGCTTGCCCTTGGGCCATGGCAGAGTACCACCCCGGCTCTAAAGACTTGAACCCTTCCCCTAACTTACGAGTTACCATAATTGGCCAGCCACCTTTCTCGTCCTGGTTCCTCACCAGCCAATCACTAGCAGCGAAGAAAGCGGCCATGTGGGCTGTTGTAGAGATGGTAATGTTATCAAGGAATCCTTTCCCTTTTGCAATCAAACGTACCACCTTCCTGGGCATTATTTTGGTTGGCTTGACAGCTTTTGTGTTGGAAAGACCCACTCCTTTCCTGAGGTCAGTGACCAGGTCTCTGGTAATCGTGCTCCATGAAGTTCTGGGCCCAATGCCATAGTATATATCTCTTTCTTTAAAAGCAATTAGCTGGGTATTGGAGACATAATGGATGGTGAAGAGCTGATTCTTTTCTGTAGTCTCCAATACCACGGACACACTTCCATTTGTCAAGAACTTGAGGTCGAATGAAATAATAAAATCTTTTGTGTTCCCCAGTTGCAAAGATACACCTTCACTGGTCTCTGTAGGGGATAAAATATATCAACAAAGACTGATTAGAATAAAACCTCTTTGGATTTAAAAGTAAACTGCAATTCATCCTTGACAACCACTGATCATACTAAAGTAACACTTCAATATTTTGTGTCAGATCACCATTATTATTGTTGGTCTTATTACTATTTTTACTAAATTAACCGCACATGATAGGTGAGGCCATGATGGCTTGTGAGCTTCAGACTAACATTCTGACCTTTTGGCCCTCACAGTTTACATTAGAGGGTTAAGAGCAAATGGCCAAGGTACTGCTGACCGAACAGCATTTCACGGGTCCAACGCTGGCCGACCAACAATCTGTGACTGTTCTAGTACACCACTCTACCACAAGAAAAACAGCCCAAAGCTCGCTGAACCCAGGTGGTCTGGCTCCACAATACATGCTCCCAATCACTATTTGATATTAAATACGATAGGTTTGTTTTCAGATATCTGCTGGAACTGTGAATAAAATTTCTGGTAATTAAGGAACAGGTCCATGTAGTCAACAAAGAGTGAGGGAAACTGAGGGAAGTAGAAGCACAGACTGTGGAGTTTAAAAGAAAAAGAACCTGCTTGTATGAATTCTTACTCTACCATTTACTAGCTTCCAGATGTTCAATAAATATGCCTCTTTGAGTCTCAGTTTCTTCACATGTTAAATAGAGATAATATTACTCTGCAAGGTCATTGTGAGAATTAAAAAAAAGATTGTGGCTTTGATCATAACAAAAAAATGATAGTGACTATTAATATTATTCTGAAGCTTCAGAAGATGATAAAACAGTAGAAACAATTCAATCTGGCAAGTTATTAAATAGAAAACTTCTCTTGAATATCGGTAGTACAACAACTGGCTCCCCAAAACACGACTTTCCGTCCACTGCTGTGCTGGGTCTACCATGCAAAGAGGTTGAGCTCACTGAATCAGGCAGCGGCAGCAGCAGCAGCAGCAGCAGCAGCAGCAAGAGAAATGACCAAAAAAATGCCACACAAATTTTTAATATTAAAGGCAGATATAAATATCTTGATCTTTATAGAGCTTAAACATTCAAACACATTCACATGTATTATCTCATTTAAGCCTTACAATAATCTACTAAGGCTGGTAGAGCAGGAATTACCACTTCCATTCGAGGATGAAAATATAGAGGCTTTGCAAGGTTAAAAGGTTTGCCCAAAGTCAAATGCTAATTACTGGTGGAGTAGGGACTAGAAACCAGGATTCCTGAACTCAAATTCAAAGACTGTGAAAAAGAAATGATATTGGAAGTGGCATTCTCAATGAGAATAACCAGTGAAAGAGTTATTTCTCTTAAATATATAACCAGAGAGTCAGATCTGCTTTGAGTAGTCCTTGGGGAAATCTTTAGTGTGTGACCAGGAGCGAAGACTAGAAATGTAAACTGATGATAATGTGGACAGTGTGATTAGTTTGGAGAGTATTAGCATGCTGAGTTGATCGTTAACTCTCCTAACACTAGACTTTACCAGTGTGGATATAATTGACCCAAGGCTCTTAATTACTTCATCTGAGAGACAATTATGGAAACTGTATTAAGAATGAGAACATCTTGCCCTGGCTGGTATGGCTGCGTGCCTGCCTGTGAACCAGGTCGCCTGTTCAATTCCCAGTCAAGGCACATGCCTGGGTTGTGGGACAGGTCCCCAGTGGGGGCTGTGTGAGAGGCAACCACACGTTGATGTTTCTCTTTCTTCCCCCCTTCCCCTCTCTAAAAGTAAATAAATAAAATCTTTAAAAAAAGAAAAGTAAAAAAAAAAAAAACAAGAATGAGAACATTTTCAAAGACTTATGCATCAAATAATGCTCTGGGTGATTTTTTAAAAAGTGATTTCAGAAGTATACTTTTACAGTTAAAATCGACTTAATCTGGAAAAAATACCAACATGAAATCTCTCTCTTAACTAGCATTTTTCTGCATCAATAGTAAAATGGAATCTGATGCTCAGTACATCCCTGAAACACTACAGGATTCTGCTGACTTTGAATCACTCAAGACTGAATTATGTTCAGCAAAGCAGACTATTTTGAGTGCTACTTATTTTTTCCTTCCTAGGGTAATGCTTCATTAGTCAGACAAGAGTATGAACTATGATGTCCATTTTCACCAAAATGGTAACAATGACCCATCTTTAGAAGTTCAAATGGGACAAAGTTGAAGAAGTACCCATTTTTCTCCCAGAATTCCATTCTGATTTTCACTTTATGTATACAAATCCAATGAAATGATGTAGTTCAATCAATCACCTTATGTCTCACTATAACAGATTAGTTCAAACGACTCAGTAAGGAATGATGTCATGGAATGCAACCTTTTAAAAAACTACTATTAATTTTCCTAAAACCTCACACCATCAGAGGGGATTATTGAGCTACACAGGGGAAGTGACACAGAAGTCACGATCCCCAATTTAAATCAATCTACTGACAATCATAACCTTCATGGCAATTTTGTAAGATAGTTCCTTTAACTCACATTTTATAGATGTAGAAGAAAGGTTAAATAACCTGTCAACATCATTCAGAAGGATCTGAATGGTAGAAAATGCAATGGGACTATGGGTGGTTTTAAAGCAACCACAGTGCTTTAAAACTACTAATAGAACGCTCTGAGTTTCCTAACTGTTTGAAATCCATGACCTCTTCTCTCTCTGAACAGTTATTCCCAGGAGTCACGACAAGTGTCTATTTTTAGTATATGTGTACACATACTTTAGGCAACAAAGAATGATAAACATTTAAGAGTACTCTTTCAATCAGTGTTTTCACATAAAACACAAACTGTTAGGAGTCATTCACTTCATCAACAGGTGTACTATGAGAGTGAGAAGAGGCCCTACTCAAAACACTGGGAGATCGGGGCGAGATGGAAGAGAAGCTCACAAGAAGCCTGAGAAAGAATGGCTACAGAGAGAAGAAAAGTGTGGCCATGGAAATGAAGTAAAAAGAGTGCTTTGGGAAAGAAAAAGCTAATTTAATTTTTAAAAAAGATTTTATTTATTCAACTTTAGAGTGAGGGGAAGGGAGGGAGAAACAGAGGGAGAGAAACATCATTGTGAGAAAGAAACATCGATCAGTTAGTTGTCTCTTTCCGCAACCGGGGTCCCTGGCCCACAACCCAGGCATGTGCCCTGACCAGGAGACCTTTTGCTTTGTGGGGTGATGCTCAACAAACTGAGCCATGCTGGTCAGGGCAGAAACTAATTTAATTTATTAGAGTAGGACAGGTATGGAGTTTCAGTTATTCCATTTCAAAATTAAGAAGAGGCACAAAATATTATCCAATAAGCAAAACAATAAAAAAACAGCTGTAGATCCATATTATGATTCTTTCCTCTAGATGATTTTGTACCTTTTGGGGGCAGGGGGAATCAAGGGCAAATAAGAAAAAACAAAAGGCCAAAAGCCCTCAGGCCTTGGTTCTCTGGAGCCTCATTTCACTTAGGCCTATGCTTTTACATACAAGTCCTGATTTCTTCTCAACAGTGATTCTCTGAATTTCTCCCCTACGAGGTTGATGTTTTCTAAAAAGCCTCATCTCCCATACCAATGCCTTAATAAAACAGACTCACTGCTGGGATGCCTTTCTCCTGCTCTAAGCAACAGCACCCATGTAACTCCAAGTCACTCTCCCTCCAACACTTGTATTGAATGCCACAGCAGGCATACCCAGGGTATCCAAACAAGCACTCCATCCCCAGTGAGCACACTCCCATCAACAGGGAATTCCAAGTGTAGCTTGTGTCCTACTGGCAGAGTTACCATCACGGACAGAGTTCCCTCCTCCACATGCTTGAAACCACCTTAGGAAGTAGTTGTTGAGGGGACCTATCTTTTGTATTACCCAGGGCATCCGAAAGTGCACTGTAAAATCTATTGTTCTAAATAGGATAGAGTTCAAAAGATTGTTCTAGAAAAACTCCCAGCATTTGAGGAGATCAACATGAGGGCTGCTGTTTTCTACCCAAATCCTAACAACATTATTAACTAGTGAAAAAATAAGTGCCTTTGGTACACACCAAACCTAATATCCTTTTGCTTACTCTAATCATTCCCTGCTATAATAACCTCTTAGGTATCACAAGCTAAATATTCTTAAATATTTCCACATACTTTCTCACCCAGCCAAACCTGCTGTTCTACAACAAGCAAAGATGTTCTATGCACAGAATGCCATAGAAGAAAAGGAGTTCTAGTCACAATAGAAATGAAAGGTCACTCATTATTTGCACTGTGTTAAGCACTCATAAATCCATTACTTAAGGCCACTCAGAATGAGTAGATTTGTGTTGTGGCTTTCAAGGTCCGCAAATTACCCAATCATCAATAAAGGACAAGGAAAGAATACAGAAGCAGTCTTATAATCTTCTCTTTTTCTATTTACCAACTGCAAGGTTGGCGGGAGGTGGAATGAGTTCTGTTCTTGATGACATTTCCCCATAGAGAATTTAAGCCTGAAGTGCTAGCTAAAATGATTTCATTGTCCTTTTAAGTAAGGGACTTATTAATTCTCATGGATATTGATTAGTAGAGAAAAATGCATTACATCCTAATTAATGAGGCTGTCTTAGTAAAAGGGGAAATGTTGCATAAAGTTAATTTGATTTTATAAATGATTTTATCAATGAAATGGTTTTATATGAAGTTTGAGACAATCTAGTACATTAACAAAATTCAATATGGGTGCACGCCTAGTCGATAATGCTGTCTTACCTCGAAAAACATTAAAAACTACTGCTAAAAATAGGCAAAGGAAAGGATGCCTCTTTCTATAAATGCAAAATAGTTAAAAAATTAAAGAATAAATACTGCACTTAAATATTAAAATAAACACAGAAACTTCATTCTCATGGGCTCTACATCCCTGGAGAGAGATGCACACCATGCAGTAACTGGGCCCAAATATGCAGTCTGCAGCTTGGTTCTTCACACAGTAAACATGCCTTTTATACTTTAAATTTTTAGCTCTTTCTTTTTTTTTAAAATTTTATTTATTTATTTTCAGAGAGAGGGAAAGGGAAGCAGAGAGGGAGAGAAATATCAATGTGTGGTTGCCTCTCATGTGTCCCCCACTGGGAACTGGCCTGCAACCCAGGCATGTGCCCTGACTGGGAATCGAACCGCAATCCTTTGCTTCACAGGCCCGTGCTCAATCCACTGATCTATACCAGCCAGGGCTTAGCTGTTTCTTTACTAGGGATTTCTTTCACTTGAGTGATACAATTTGTTTCTTTATATATGTAACATAAAGGTCTGCTGATGTATTTGAAAAAAAAAATTTTTTTAAGAGAGACTCAGATGCCAAAATCAACATAAAGTTAGCAGACACACAATATGTCACTCACCTGGAGCAACGAACTGTTTCACATTGGTGAATCTAGACTTATCAGCCACACTAGCCACAAAGCAGCCCTTTGGCACGGTCCAGTCATTGGGCTTGCTGGTTTTGTCCCTGTCTTCTGCTGTTTCGTATACCTCGATGTGAGGAGGTTTCTCAGTTAGATTCTTGCTGTAATGACTTAACCCATACTGTGCAATTTGGATTGGGTAGAAATAGCCTTGAGGTCCCCATTGTGTAGATAAAGGTACACCTATAAAATAAAGAAACAAAATACATAACTATATCCAGATACTCATAAATTTGTTGTGAACACCACTCTTCACTGTTTTACTTCTGGGGATATTATGAGGTTATCAGCAAAATTTGAGCTTCTTTATTATATTGTCTTCATATTTAACTAAAAATAGTACCAAAATACAAGATATGAAAAAACAAAATTAAGGGTTCATTCCGTTTCATTCATTATTTGTTGCCAGACAGCAATTCGATGCTGTAGATTATCTTTTAAGGACTGAATTTTTATGTAACTGTTGCTCATAGTTACAGATGTCATGTTTCATAATCCTGCTTCATACACTCAAGTTTTGCACTATTTAAATACATGTAGATGTTACTATAGTTTTATTATAGAATAGTAACCCTGAACTTTCTTAAACATTTATACTTAACAATCAAGTAAATTGCACATTCCTCTCTCTCCAATGTCGAGATGTATTCTCATAAGTGTATAATCTGATGGTTAAAGCATTTGCTTAAGAACCCAGTTATGATTAGGCAACTTAAAGTGTAAACAAGCTTGCAACTCTTTTTCATATCCTTCATGTCAAAATGTAATTCTGGAGAACAAGTAGTGTTTTTTTTAAATGAATAAAAGTTATATGTTTAAACACAGAGTCTTGAAATAATTCATTAATGGATTACCTCTTGTAAAGTTCTAAGGAAAATCTTTTAAGCGTTTGGTGTATTTATGTTAGTGATTCCCTACATGGGAAATACAATCGTACCACACTGCACAGATAGTTGTACTGTTGTGTCATGGTGCTCTGTGGTAAGAGATAAACTCCTGTCTGTATGTAGTTCCAGTCTGAGTAGAAACTGGAAACCCATAAAACTGAATGTGTTATGATCTAGTTTCAACATAGTTTAAGAAATTAGGGGCCAAAGAGGCTAAGAAACCTAGGCTACAAATAAGCTTTTAAACTTCTGAATTCTTTTTTCCAAGGGGTGGTTTATTTTTTTCAAAATTCAAAATTTTATTATTTTCATTTATGGTAATAAAAGGAAGGCTTATGCAATCCCACTAAAGATGGGTGATAACTATTTACAGTAATGTACAATTGGTCTAAGAACCGATAGACCCCAATCAATGGAACAGCTGGCCAGTAACATACTCTAGTATTCAAAATATTTTAGTATAGTGAGAAAGCCTGCATCATGAATTAGTGGGGAAAAGAGGAGATTATTCAAAACATGATAGGGGAAAAAAGCCTAAAGTAAGACCTTAATCTTTTACCACTTACCAAAACATTAACCAATTTAGCTGATTTAAAAGTTAAATGTACAAAACAAAAAAACCCCCATAAAACTGTTAGTGAAAGTACAGAGGAACTAAACACAAAAGGAAGAGGTTAAAAAAATCCCAAAATTTAGTAAATAGAAGTGAAAACTTCTAACATTAATAAATCATAAGTAAGTGAAAAGTCAAATTCAGTGTGGCTTTCTGGTCAACCCTAGGTCGGAAATACAAATTTCAAATTGTACTAATGCCCTCATTAGAAACAGCAACTGCTCCAAGTCTGAAAAACAATCTGCAACAGACTACAGCAGTGCAGAGTAAGTGGAGAGAAAATGGTATCTATTGCCTACTTCTGAGGACTTTAAACCTCCATTAGGAGATGATTCCAGTTAATCTGGTAACAAGATTATATTGGGACAATGATGGGTCCATTGAATGGTCTTTGCTCCTTTCCATCTTCCTCTCATAGGATAATACATATTCTAACCAGAATTTCTGGAGCTCCTGTGCCATGGCCTTATCGGTGAAAACTTTAGATTCTGAGGCAGGTTAATGGAATAATCCTATTTGATCAGGTATAAATAACATCATCTAGAAAGTTGCCCTAGGTTCAGAATAAATTGTTACTCCCTGCTAAGTCAGAGTGATGAATGATCTCTTGATAGTAAGCTACGTATGTACTTGCTATATAACGAACACCTACAGTTTCTTGTTCCTCAAGACAATCAGGATAGAAAAATGCAGTGGAGCAAAGATATACTAACCTTCAACCCCACTTATACACTTGACTCTGTCTCGAACTTCCACATTGTAGCCTTCAAAGGACATAAACACACCATCAGGATGATAAGGGGCTCTCTGTGCATAGACTTTGGAATAGCTGTGAGAGAACTCAAACCGATCATAGCCATCATACTGAACCACCTTTCCATACACATCAAAGTATTTCTCTACCCAAGTGAATGGAAGAAAGATTTCATTCCCCTCTCGTCTCCCTTTAATTGTGTGGTCGTCATTTATGAGACAGTCAATTTCTTCATACTTGAGCCCTAACACCTTGCTTCCCCCATTGCTATTGAAGCCCCCAGCGACAGGGGGTGCTTTCTGCTGTTCTGGAGGAAATGCCTCCTCTGAATGTTTGGCCAGATGATTCACATAGTTGTTACTCTCAGATGCTGCTGCTCTTTTTTCTAATCCATCCACTCTGAAGCCACTACTCAAGTGCCGTGGAAACTGGATCGTTTTGTCGCTGGAACACTTATTCCACAAAAGTACTGTAACCAAAGTGAAGAGTGCGCAGATGATAATCAAAGTCTTATAGTTGACCCGAGCTGCCAAGCAACGCATATTCAGACCATACCTATGGAGGCAAGAGAAAAAAATCATGCAAAGATGTACTAGGGACATTTCACAAGATTTTATTTTTTTATGTTGCATAACCACATTTGGGACATTTTATTAATCACATGTAATTTAATCAGATTTAAAATTACTAACTCAAACTTTTCAGCAGAGACAAAGAAAAGACAAGAGGTACTTTCCCCTCTTATTGGTTGGCCAAAAAGTTCATTTAGTTTTTTCTTAAGATGGCTCTAGGAGCGCTTAGTTCTCTTTAACTTCATTCAGAATAATTCTGTTAGACTGTATTGTGACAGCTGTCATATCAGTGTTTATAAAAAAAGCTTATCAAAATTGGTGAATTTTTGTGCAGCTTTTTAACACTGAAACTGGAAGAAAATATGTAACATTTTTGGCACATTGTGCTTTATTATTTCAAGAAAGGTAAAAATGCAACTGAAACACAAAGAAAAGATTTGTACAGTGTACAGAGAAGGTGCTGTGACTGACTGAATATGTCAAAAGTGGTTTGCAGTTTCATGCTGGAGACTTCTTGGGTAACCAGTTCAAGTTGATAGCGATCAAACCAAGACATTAATTGAGAACAATCAATGTTATTCCACTCGGGAGAAAGCTGGCATACTCAAAATATCCAAATTGATAACATTACTGGTAAAAATAAAAAATGCATCTTTCAGTTTATGGAAAAAACTAAATGGACTTTTTGGCCAACCCAATAAAATGCTCAGCTGGCATGACCCTCTAAAGCAGAGATCCCCAAACTTTGTTTGTGGCTCCATTTGTACCTTAGTAATTTTTTCACAAAGCCCATAGACCCAAAGAAACATCTAATAGTTCCATTTATTAAGTAGTTGGGCCCAAACAACTTAATACATATTTTTGTCTTAACAACTTAGTAGCTGTTAAAAAAAACCAAACAGGTCTTCTTAAGGTAAACACTGACATCCAGGCTGCCAAATCCAACAGTGAATTTTCAGCGCTCATCCTATTTGTCCTCTTGGCAGTATAAAACAGTTGGTGACTCCTTGTTGAAACACTTTCTTCCCACGGCTTCCGGGCCACCACTCTGTCTTGGTTCTCCTTACGCCCCACTGGCTGTGCCTCCTCAGTCATCTTTGATCATTCCTTCCCATCTCCCTGGGTCTCAAAGATGGGAGTGCCATAGGGTCCCAGTCCACAGACCTCTTCTTAATCTCCTCATCCCTCAAAATCCAACCTCAAAGCCAGACCTTTCCTTAGAACTGCAGACACATATTTCTAAGTGCCAATCCAAGTAACTGACATCTTTACTTGGAGATCGAATGGACTCTGAAATATAACACCCCAAACTTAACCCCTAATCCTTTTCCTCAATCTGTTTCTCATTTCTAACTGCTCAGACTAGAAATCTTGACTTCTTTTTTGCTCACCTCATGTCTAATCAGTCAGGAAATCCTATGGGCTCTACCTTCACATTATACTCAGAATCAGATCGCTTTTCTGTTACCTCTATTACCACCACGTCAGAGCCACTGTCATCTTTCACGTGGAATACAGTGATGATGTCCAAACTGGTCTCGTGCTTCTACCCTTGCACTGCTATTCTACCCCCAAGTCGACTTTCAGTGCAGCAGTCAGAATGATGCTTTTAAATGTAAGTTTGATCATGTCATTCCAGTCCAGATGGGAGAATTTTGGTACTGTTGTCCCTGCTGGCCACATGGTATACCAGCCAGCTGTGATTGCACATAAGCAGTCCCAGTTGCCTGTTGCTGGGGTCACTGAGAAGTATGAAAAATCATGGGTTAGTTATACGTGCCATTTCAGCCTGCTCAGCCTGCTCAGAGTAAAGGGAATAATTAGTCTCATTGTTGTTTGCTATGGTAGGTCTGTAATTTATTTTGTGGTGTAAATTCACAACTACTTAAAAAAACATTTTATTCATTTTATTTCTAAAGAGAGGGAAAAGGAGGGGAAAGAGAAACATTGCTGTGAGAGAGAAACATTGATCAGTAGTTGCCTCTCATATGTGCCCTGATCAAAGATGGAACCTGAAACCCAGGCATGTGCCCTCACCAGGAAATGAACCAGCGACCTTTTGCTTTGCTGGACGATGCCCAACCAAGTCACATCGGTTAGGGCAGCACAACTAATTTTATTGTTTGTAACTGACCTTCCCCATTTCTTTGCAATAATCCCTTTTTAACACCAGTGAGATTTTTTAAAAATCAAAGCACAAAATGAAAATGTGTAATGAAAAACTACACAATAAATTTGTTTCTCAAGAAGACTGATGGTGAATATGTAATCCATTCATTTAATTCCAAGAGAAGGTAAAGTTGGAGTTCTTGCCTGTCTGAAAACAACTTTATTCTGCTCTCATCTTTGATTAATAGTTTGATAGGATATAGGACCCTGGGCTGCAGTGTTTTCTTTTGAAATGTTGTCGGTAGTATTGTAGCATTCAAGGTTACTGATGAGAGGTTTGATTTTAGACTGATACTTGTTGCTCTGTACATGACTTTTCTCTAGATCTTTAATCCTAGGAATCCTGCAGTTTCACAAGAATGTGTTACAGTGTGACATCTGATCCACTATTTCAGTAGCTGGTGCATCCTTTCAATCTGAAAACTTCTGTCCTCTCATTCTTGTTTAATGGATGTTGTATCTTTTTGCAGCTCTGAGTTTATTAGAGTTCCTTTTTTTGTAAAGTTCTCTCTGGTTAACTCAAGTTTCTCTAGTGGCATATTTTCTGATTATTTTAGTCTTTCATGCCATTAGTTTTCCTCCCATGCCTTGTAATCTCTGGTTACTCATTCATATTTAGGCCGGAATGACACATGAGCCAACACAGATTTTTTCTGTTACTGTCAAGATGGTCTGTTTTTTATTAGATTGCTCTCCTGAGGAGGCCTCTGTGTAGGCTAGGTACACAGTGTTCCTTTAAGGTTGTGTAGGAGGGGAGCCAGCAGGCTCTCTAAATGCCAGAATAAAGATGGCTTTTCCTTTTGTTCTGGGGACATAACTTGTACCCTAGAAGCCTTAGCTTTTCTCAATTTCTCTACAGAAAATCTGCCTGGTGTTTTGCCTGGGTTCATGCCAACTATCTGTAATCCAAATACAGGGGTGGGAGAGGTATGGGGAGGTGAGAAGAGGGTGTCTTCTAGTACTCGGGAAAAGATTCAGAAATCTGTTCAATTATCGCTCTTGGGTGGTCTTCCTACTTATTGGTATTGGCTTCTTCATTTCTTATTTCTATGCATTTTATTTCTGTGGGGCATCAGGAGGAAAAGGAAACAAAGATATGGGTTTAATCTACTTTGGAAATCATACAGACTTCAAGAGCTACAATCCAATAACATTTTATCATCTACATTATTACTATGAGAAAGTGTGTTGAATGCTAAAAAAACAAAGTGTGATATAAACTAATCTTCAGAGAATTTCCTTATATTGTAGTACAAGTAAACTGATAACACTAAATGGTGTTTATTTTATAAAAGGTCCATTATTAAAAACACTTATCTGGCCCTGACTGGTGTGGCTCAGTTGGTTGGGTATCATTCCACAAAGCAAAAAGGTCACTGGTTCGGTTCCTAGGCAGGGCACATGCCTGGGTCGTATTTAGTCCCTGGTCCAGGTTCAATGAGAGGTGCTACCAATTGATGTTTCTCTCCCACATCAATGTTTCTCTCCCTCTCTTCCCTTCTCTAAAGATACATAAATAAAATCTTTTCAAAAAGCCCCAAATAATTACCTGCCATAATTTGAATCATCTGTCAGCTATACTTAATATGTAGACCAATTAAAATAGAAATATAAAGTTTGTTGTCCCCCCCCCGCGGCTGGTGTGGCTCAGTGAATTGAGTGCCAGCCTGCAACTCGGGGGTTGCTGGTTCAATTCCTAGTCAGGGCACATGCCTGGGTTGTGGGTCAGGTCTCCAGTTGGGGGTGTACAAGGTGACTGATAGATGTGTCTCTCACATGTGTATGTTTCTCTTCCTCTCTTTCTCCCTCCCCTCCCCTCTCTCTAAAGATAGATAAATAGAATCTTAAAAAAAAGAAAAGAAATATGAAGTTCTTTTGTCCCATCTTTGAGAAGTGCCCATTCTCCATGATCCAAATGAGAGTAACTCTGCTCATGAGAACTAGGGTACCATTATGATGAGGCACATGAGAGGAATAGAAAGAAAAATCATAATTTAAAACATTCAATAACCTTTATGTCCTGATTTTACCCGATGCCATTCCGTACTAAAAGCAATAAGGACTTCTTAGAGAAATAGAAGATTTCATGTCTAGGACCTTACCATGACAGAAAACAATGAAGACTTTCAAATATCAATAGGATCATAATCCAGGGGATCGATAAAGTAGAAGAGGACAAATAGAAGAGGACTGGAAATATATAAAGTTGAAAGATACCTTGGAGGTTCACTGTATTTTTCTCTATACTTTTCTTTATGTTTAAATGTTTCTATAATTTAAAACATGGTATCAGAGCAAAAAGGCACAGGACAGGGATCAGCTTGAAAGATCCCCTTCCTTGCTAGTCAAAGTTGTGAGAATTAAGACTGATGCTAACTGATCCAATAAAAATTCATGAGTCTACAATAATATTAAAAAGGAGAGAGCCAGAAAAAAAAACTTACATCATCTTCTGAGCTGGTTAAAGAATTTATCTGACCTTTGTAGGAGAACAAACCGATAGCCTCAGATGTTAAGAAAAATTCTGTTTTACAAACTGTGGCTAATAATGTAGAAATAATTAATTTTTAAATTTCTTTTCTTTAAAATAATTTTTGTTTTCATTACCATTTAGTCTCATTATACCCCTCTCCCCCCCACGGCAATCACCAGACTGTTGTCCATGTCCATGAGTCCTTTTTCCTTCATCCCTCCCCCCACCCCTCTGCTTAGCTGTCATTCTGCTATCTATGAGTCTGTCTCTATTCTGCTTGTTAGTTCAGTTTGTTCAACATATGAGTGAAATCATACAGTATTTGTCTTTCTCTGACTGGCTTATTTCACTCAGTATAATGTTCCCCAGGTTCATCCATCCTGTCACAAAGGGCAAAACAGCCAAGTAGTAGTCCATTGTGTAAATGTCCTGCAGTTGTTTTATCTACTCATTTACTAATGTAAACTTGGGCTGCTCCTATATTTTGGCATTTGTAAATAACACTGCAATGAACATAGGGGTTCTTTTCTTTTGAATTAGTGTTTTGGGTTCCTCTGAATATATTCCTAGAAGTGGTATTGCTGCAAGCTTTGCCTGAGATTTTGCTGCCTATGCTTTCTTCTATGATTTTTTGGTTTCAGGTTAACATTTAAGTCTTTAATCCATTTTGAATTTATTCTTGTGTGTATTGTAAGAAGACGGTCTGGTTTCATTTTTCTGCAAATATCTGCCTAATTTTCCCAACACCATTTACTGAATAAACCATTTTTAGCCCATTGTATGTACTTAGTTCCTCTGTTGAACATAATTGACCATAAAGGTGTGGGTTAATTTCTGGGCTCTCTGTTCTGTTCCATTGATCTATGTGTCTGTTTTTATGCCAGTACCATGCTCTTTTGATTACTATGGCCATATAGTATAGTTTGGTATTAGGTAGTATGATTCTTCCAAATGTGTTCTTCTTTCTCAGGATCACTGTTGCTATGCGGAGCCTTTTGTGGCTCCATATAAATTTTTGAAGTATTTATTCTAGTTCTGTGAAATAAGTCATAAGAATTACAGTGAAACTATAGATTGCTTTGGGTAGTATGGACATTTTAATGTGCTAATTCTTCCTATGCATGAACATGGTGTGTGCTTCTACTTATTTTTATCTTCTCCAATTCCTTTCTTCAGTGTCTTACAATTTTCAAGTACAGGTCTTTTACACCCTTGGTTAGATTTATTCCTAGGAATTTTGTTCTTTTTGAAGCAATTGTAAATGGGATTGCTTTTTAAGTTTCCCCTTCTGTTAGTTATTGGCATATAAAGATGTAACTAATTTCTGGATATTAATTCTGTATCCTGCTATTTTGCTGAATTCATTTATCAGTCTCAGTAGTTTCTTGGTGGAATCTCTAAGGTTCTGTATGTATAGTATCATGTCATCTGCAAATAAAGACAGTTTTACTTCTTCCTTTCCAATTTGGTTGCCTTTCATTTCTTCTTGTCTGATTGCTGTAGCTAGGATTCTAGTACTATGTTGAATAAGAGAGGTGATACTGGACATTCCTGTCTTGTTCCCAATCTTAAGGGGAATGCTTGTAGTTTTCCCCCATTGAATATATGATGCTGGCAGTGGGTGTGTCCTATAAGGCCTCTATCATGTTTAGGTATGTTCCCTCTATTCCCACTTTGCTGAGAGGTGTCTTTTTTTTTTAAACATAAATGGGCCCTGAACTTTATCAAGAGCTTTTTCTGCATCTATTTATATGGTCATGTGGTTTTCATCCTTCATTTTGTTTATGTGGTGAATCATATGTATTGATTTGTGAATGTTGTACTAATCTTGCATTCCTGGAATAAATCCCATTTGATCATGGTATATGATCTTTTTTGATGCATTCTGTATTTGGTTTGCTAATATTTTGTTGAGGATTTTAGCATGTATGTTATGTATGGCCTATCATTTTCTTTCTCTGTAGTGTCTTTATCTGGTTTTGGAATTAGGATAATGCTGGCCTTGTAAAATGAACTTGGGAGCTTCTCCTTCTCTTGAATTTTTAAAAATAGTTTGAGAAAGAAAGGTGTTAGTTCTTTCCAGAATGTTTGATAAAAATCACCTGTGAAGACATATGGTCCAGGGCCTTTGTCTGTTGGGAGTGTTTGATTACTGCTTCAATTTCACTAGGTATAATCAGTATATTCAGATTCTCTGATTCTTCCTGATTCATTTTTGAAAGATTGTATGTTTCTACAAATTTATACATTTTGTCCAGGCTGTCCAGTTTGTTGGCATATAGTTGTTCATAAAATTTTCTTACAATCCTTTGTATTTCTTTGGTGTCAGTTGTTATTTCTCCTCTTTCATTTCTGATTTTATTTGGGTCCTCTCTCTTTTTTTCTTGATAAGTCTGGTTAAAGATTTGTCAATTTTGCTTATCTTTTCAAAGAACCCAGCTTAGATTCTTTGATCTTTTGTATCATTTTTTAAGACTCTATTTGGTTTATTTCTGCTCTGATCTTTATTATTTCCTTCCTTTTACTCACTTTAGGCTTTGTTTGTTGTTCTTTATCAAGTTCCTTTAAGTGTAAAGTTAGATTGTTTATTTAAGTGTTTTCTTTTTCTTTTTTTTTAATAGGTCTATAATGCTATGAATTTCCCTCTTGGATTGCTTTCCCTGTGTCCTACAGATTTTGCATTGTTGTGTTCTAATTTTCATTTGTTTCAAGGTCTCTTTTGATTTCTTTCTTGATCTTATTGTGTACTCATTTATTGTTTAATAACATGTTATTTAGCTTTTGTGTCTTTGTGTCTTTCAGTGTTCTTCTTGTGATTTTTAGTTTTATACTATATGATTAAAGAAGATGCTTGATATGTTTTAAATCTTAAATTTACTGAGACTTGTTCTGTGTCCTAACCTGTGGTCTATCCTAGAAAACATTCCAGGTGCACTTGAAAAGTATGTATATGCTGCTACTTTGGGGTGACATGCTCTGAACATATCAATTAAATCCACTTGATCTAGTGTGTTCTTTAAGGCTGCTGTGCCCTTGTTGACTTTCTGTCTGCAAGATCTATACACTGAAGTCACAGGGGTATTAAAATCCCCGACTATGACTGTATCTCTGTTGATCTCTCCCTTTATGTCCAACAAAATTTGCTTTTTATATTTAGATGCTTCTATGCTGGGTGCATGAATGTTTACTAGGATTATATCCTCTTGTGGGATTGTTTCCTGTATCATTATGTAGTGTCCTTCTTTGTTTCTTACTACAGCTTTGGTTTTAAAGTCCATTTTGTCAGATATTAGTGCTACCCCAGCTTGCTTTCTTTTTATTTTCATGAAATATCTTTTTCCATCCTTTTACTTTTAGTCTGTGTGTATCCTTTTGATCTGAGGTAGATCTCTTGGAGGCAGCATATATATGGGTCTTGTTTTCTTATCCATTCAACTACCCTATGTCTTTTGATCAGAGCATTTAAGCTATTTACATTTAAGGTGATTATTGATAGATGCACATTTAGTGTCATATTATTGTTAAACTGTTTTCCTGGGTTTTTTTTCCCCTTTCTCTTTTTCCTCTTCTTCTTAAAGTAACCCTTTACTTGTTGCTGTGCTGGTTTGGTATTTACAAACTCCTTTAGCTTTTTCTTGTCTGGGAAGCTCCTTCTTTCTCTTTTGATTTTAAATGAAAGCCTTGCTGGGTAACATAGCCTTGGTTGCAGGTTCTTGCTTTTAACACCCCGAATATTCCACATCACTCCCTTATGGCCTGAAATGTTTCTGTTGAGAAATTAGATGACAGTCTAATTGGTGATTCCTCGTATGTAACTACCTGCTTTTCTCTTGCACTTTCAGGATTTTCTCCCTTGTCTTTAAGCCTTGACATTTAAATTTTGATGTGTCTTAGTGTAGACCTCTTTGGGTCCAACTTGTTTGGGACTCTCTGAATTTCTTTGACTTGTGTGACTTTCCATTCACCAGATTAGGGAAGTTTTCAATCATTATTTCTTCAAATAGGTTCTCAATCCCTTGCTCACTCTTGTCTTCTGCTATGCTTGTGCTACAGATATTGTTATGTTTCATGTTGTCTAATATGTTTCTTAAGCTCTCCTCAGTTTTTACAATTCTTTTTCTTTTTGTTGCTTTGCTTGGGTGTTTTTTTTCCTACCTTGTCTTCCAAAGCACTGATTCAACCCCCTATTTCATCTAACCTACTGTTTATTCCTTCCAGTATATTTATTTCACATATTGCATTCTTTATTTCTGACTGGTCTTGTTTTCTTATCCATTTAACTACCTTCTGTCTTTTGGGCAGAGCATTTAAGCTACTTACATTTAAGGTGATTATTGATAGATATGTATTTAGTGCCTTTACATATTTTTTATGGTTTCTATGTCTTTCTTCATGCTGTTGAGTATCCTTATTATCATTACTCTAAACTTTTTAGCTGATAAATTGCTTGCCTCCATTTCATGTAGTTCTTCTGGAGAACACTCTTGTTCTTTCATTTGGGGTCTGTTTCTTTATTTTCTCATTCCAGCTGCTCCTTTGTGTTTGTTTCTGTGTATTAGATAGATCTGCAAGACTTTGGTGAACACCTAAGTCAAACCCTGCCTGTGACAGGCCCTGGGCAACCTGTTTGGAGCTATCAGAGTCCACAGTGTGTGGCTCCCTCTGCTGGGCCTGGGTGTGTGCAGAAAGAACGAGGCTGTGCACCACAGCTGGCTTTTACCCACACCAGGACCTGAGTCAGGTCAGCTAAAGCCTTAGGGCTCCCAGCAATCTGCCTCCACCTGCAGGTTTTCTGTACTCCTCAGTAGCAGGGGTTAAGCAGGGTGGGGCAGAGTAATTCCTATGGGTGGGAGCTATTGCTTCCCCTCAGGCTGATACCACTTGGAAGGAGTGCTGTGCCTGAGAAATATGGCTCCGGCAGTATGGGGAATGACTCAGCATAGAGATGCTGGTGGCTGTCCCTTCAGTTCTCTCCCCAGAGCCACTAGGCCCAGGCTCTCCTCAAGCTTCTCTAGCCCACTCTGCCCTTCCTCTGCCAGAGCCCAGGTAAAGTGGCAGTCACATTGTGGCTTCTTCCGTCTGTCCATGGTTATAAGGCTTCTCTCCAGCTAGTACTCAGTTGGTTATTCAGGATGATTTTTCCATAATTTAGTTTAAGTCCAGTTTGGTCCTGGGAGGAGGCTGATGTAGCTTCTGCTTATATCTCTGCCATCTTGGTCTCAAAAAACAGTTCTTTTAAGTCAGAAAATTAGTATTATGGACTCCCTATGAAATGAGTAATTTAGGTAAGTATTATAGTCAGGTATATGTTCAATAGGGACCTAGAGATTTTTTAGTCACAGGGAGAAAAAGATGAAACTCTACAGTAAAAAAACTGAATGGACATTAATTCAGTGGTCAAATTCAGTTTCACCCAGATATTGTGTTTCTTGATGAGTTAAAATATAAAGTACATAACTTATTACATGGCTCAACCAAAAATGTTTAATTTAAATCTCTCAGGCCTTAAGATTTAATTTCTAGTTAACAGGAAATACAAGGTATAGAGGAACAAGTTATATGTGGGAGAAACCAGACACATTTAGGAGGTAAGACATCTAGCAGGATATCTGGCCCTGTCTTCTCAATAAATTAGTGGTATAAAAGAAAGGGGGACTGGATTAGACATTTTTAAAGAGTTGTAAGGAATATAACAACCAGATGTGAAAATTTGTCCTACACTGGGAAATCTGACTATAGGCTTGATAAAAAGGAAAGATGGAAGAACATAGGGAGGATGTTGTTAGTTTAAAAAAAGGTTATAAAAGAGGTTATAAAAAAAGGTTAGTTTAAAAAAGGTAATATAGTATGATCTCACGTTAGTATAAAATGAATACAAATACAGGTCTTTATTTTCTAATTTTCATGATTATATTTGCTGTTTTTTAAACTGTAAAAATTGACAAATAGAAAGGACAAAGTCAATTTTGTTAAAATATTGAAAGAAAGAAATGTAAAGTTTAAGTTGAAAAATATCTGTAAGTATTTAGTTTTCAAAGTAGGCACTGGTACTTTTGGGGAGAAGGAGAGAGACTGGAGAGATAGAAAAAGGATGGAGAGAAAGAAAACACTGAGCATTGGCACATGGTATTAACCATCAAATGAGGCTTATGGAAAGGTAAATGTGAACATTTTATTATAATATTGCTCAAATGGTAAAAAACTGACCACAGAAATTTTCAAATATCAAAAAGTAGATTGCATTGACATTTTGCTAAGTATAAATGACAGTTACTTTAAGAGCTAATATGACGGTTTTCTGCTGAGTGGTGATAAACTTCCCATTTAACTTTAAAGCTTTTGCCACATCCATGAACTAGATTAACCTTTCAAGTTACAAAAAAAAGTTAAAAAAACCTATAAATTCAAAAGCCTTGAAACCTCATCTACTGCTGACCCTAAAAATCTATTTTGTAAGAAACATAATGCATTAAAAATTGCATTATGGAGATCTAAAACAGAAAATAATATTCAGTAAGATTGTAAAGAAACTGGAAAAACTTTGCAGACATGAATAAAAATTAGGAAAAACAAAATTTAACTTAGGTTTTCTTGGGAGAGCAAACTGTTCTCTTCTAAAACGATCTTCATCCCTGGCTGGGGTGGTTCAGTGGATTGAGTGCCGGCCTGACAACCAAAGGGTTGCTGGTTTGATTCCCAGTGAGGGCACATGCCTGGGTTACAGGCCAGGTCCCCAGTTGGGGGCACATGAGAGGCAACCACACACTGATGTTTCCCTCTCCTTTTCCTTCCCTTCCCTGTTCTCTAAAAATAAATAAAATCTTTTTTTTTAAAAAAGATCTTCAATCCAAAGAACTCTTCTATGATACCTTACTTTTCAAGTTCATTTTCATAACCAAATATTTCAAATGACCATTAGAGTATTTCAGTAAACATTAGAACTGTGAATATCAGAATGAATCTATAAAATAGGAAGGTCATATTTCAGTTATGAATAATCTTTAAATAAATTTGTAAAAGATTTCATAGAAAGAAATTGGCTGTTTCTTTCCTCTGAATAATGTAGACCAAGGCTTGTTTGCTCACTCTTTTCTCTTATTTATTTATATATCTAACAATTTAATTTCTTATAATCTCTTTGGTATCAAGTAGAAGGAACAGTAGTTAATCAACAGTAGATACATCAAACAGTAGATAATCAAACTGACTATATATACAGAAAGTAATGAGACAAAAACTATAAAAAGGCTGCACAAATGTGGTGTGAAACACAAAGAAGGAAGCCTGTAACTCTTATTTTTGTAAGGTATTGAGGAAAGCTTCAAGGTGGAATGAGTAGAAAGTTGACGGCCAAGCATGCTCACAACTCAGGGTTTTGCACTTGTGATTCTCTCTCTCTGGTACTGTTTCCCCAAACATCCAGTGGCTGGCTCCCTTACTTCTTCAGGTCCTTGCTTAAGGAGCAATATATCAAAAAGGACTCTTCTGACCACCCTATCTAAAATAGCAGTTCTCACCCTGTCATTCTCCAGGTCCTGGGTAAATTTGACTTTTCTTCTTAACTTGTATCACCACTTGATATTATGTATACATATTTAGATTATGAGCTGTCTCTAATCCACTAGAATTTAAATTCCACAGGGACTGTGATTTCATTTCTGCTGGATCCCAAGTGGCTAAAAATGTGCCCCGTTCACAGTAGGCATTCAATGTAGATTTGGTGAATGAACAAACAATGTTAAGCATGCGATCTTAAAACCAGACATTTGAAATAGACAGCTTAGTTTTTTTCCCCATATTTGGGTATTCTGAAATCATAATCCAAGTAAAATTGAACATAATGGATGCAAGAGAACATGGATTGTGATGCTGTATATTGGTCAACTTTTAAAAATATATTTATAATTCATTATTGTTCTTAGTTATGTTCCATCTATTTACTGATTGATAGATCAAGATTTAAATTATGCAGTCAAGTATTCTGTGATAGCTCTAACTCAAAGGAGAACTGATCTAATATTTCTGGTGGTCAGGTCCCTTCCAGTAATGTAAACAAGCAGTATTCTCTGGCAACTACTCTCAAAAAGGACAAACTAAGAAGATAATTTTGCTAGTCTGTTTTTAAAACAGACTAGCAATTTGATGCATTGTGGCTCAATGCATCAAATAACATTATATTTCTAGGTAAACATTCCAAAGAAATTGAGCAGGGGGTATATGGTATATTACATTATTTACACTTTAGAGGTGAAGAGAATAAGTTATAACAGCCCATAAGAACTTCACTAAAGGACTTCACCAAGATGGAGGCGTAGGTGGAAACACTTTGCGTCCTCCCACAACCAAATCTAAAAACAACAAAGTTTTAACAACAATAAACGCAACCAAACCTCAGAAAATCGACAATATGGGGTCTGAAAACAACGACTGCTCAGCTAAACTGGTGAGAGGGGCGAAGCCAGCATCAGAGTGGGTTGGGCAGGGAAGATCCCCCAACCTGGGCAGTGCAGAGGCAGCCGAGGACATGGATCCCAGGTGCGGGCTAGATACGGGTGGAACCCAGGAAAAAGGCACGGCTGGCTGTCTACGGTCGGTCGAGCATTTGCACGCAGATAAACCAGTGAGGAGGCGAGTGTCGAGACAGACTGCACAGGCCCTGGCGCAGGCCGCGGGCTCGCACATTTGTGCTCAGATAAACAGGTGGGGGCCAGCGGAGAGGACCGCCATTGCTCCCTTTCTGACCCCGCCCCCACATACAGCGCCACAAACCAGCCACCTGGGTGGCCTGCCCTGGTGAACAACTAAGGCACCTCTCCTCATACATAACAGGCACAAACAGATAAAAACATGGCTCAAGAAGAACTCAGAGCCCCAGAGCCAATAAATCTAAGTGATGAAGAAATAGCCAAACTTTCAGATGCACAGTTCAAAACACTGGTGATCAGGATACTCACAGAACTGGTTGATTTTAGTCACAAATTAGAGGAACAGATGAAGGCTAAACTAATTGAAATGAATGAAAATGCACAGGAAGCCAATAGTAATGGAAAGGAAACTGGGACTCAAATCAAGGGAGTGGACCAGAAGGAAGGAAAAAATGACCAAACAGAAAAGAATGAAGAAACAAGAATTCAAAAAAATGAGGAGAGGCTTAGGAACCTCCAGGACATCTTTAAATGCTCCAACATCTGAATTATAGGAGTACTAGAAGGGGAAGAGGAACAGTCACGAGTGGAAACCTTATTTGAACAAATAATATAAGAGAACTTCCCCATTCTGGCAAAGGCAATAGACTTCCAGGAAATCTAGGAAGCTCAGAGAGTTCCAAAGAAGTTGGACCCAAGAAGGAACACACCAAGGCACATCATCATTACATTAGCCAAAATTAAAATGAGAGAGAGAATCCTAGAAGCAGCAAGAGATAAGGGGACAGTCACCTACAAATGAGTTCCCATCAGACTGTCAGTGGATTTCTCATAAGAGACCTTACAGGCAAGAAGGGGCTGGAAAGAAGTATTCCAAGTCATAAAAACCAAAGACCTACAACCAAGATTACTCTATCCAACAAAGCTTTCATTTAGAATGGAAGGACAGATAAAGTGCTTCTCGGATAAGACCAAATTCAAGGAGTTCATCATCACCAAGCCCTTATTATATGAAATGTTAAAGGGACTTACCTAAGAAAAAAAAGATAAAAAAGATGAACAGTGAAAGGACAGTAAACTCAGTTATCAACAACCACACCTAAAACAAAAGCAAACTAAGAGGACAGCTAGATCAGGAGCAGAACCATAGAAATGAAGATCACATGGAGGGTTAGCAATAGGGGAGTGGGAGATGGAGAAGGGGGGAGAAGGTACAGAAAATAAGTAGCATAGACAGTAGATAGAAAATAGATGGGGGGAGGGTGAGAATAGTAGGGGAAATATGGAATCTAAAGAACTTGAGACACGTGTTCATGAACTAAAGGGGAAATAGAACAAATGTAATGGCATAATCAATAAAAAATATATATATATTAAAAAAACTTCACTAAAGAAGAGGACAGGGACAAAGCCAAGATAAAAGAGAATTTAAACCTGATTAAAAATTGTATTTCCCCTATTTTACAGATGATAAAACTGAGGCTATGTGATGTTAAGTAATTTACTGTACCTAGGTCACAAGATTATTTGATAGTTCACTCAAGATTTGAACTCAAATTTGTTCGTCTGACTCCAAAGCTTGTGTTCTAGCTGACATGTCCCAGGGTATCTTTGAGCATATGCATATAGCATTTCTGAAGCTGAATACTACCCTTCCTCAGGAGATATTCTAATTTATATCAGGTTATCAGTTGTGAATTGAACTCAAACATTAACAGGTCTTATTCTAGACAAAGCTGAATTTTGATG
The DNA here is from genome assembly GCF_021234435.1 of Artibeus jamaicensis. Classification (NCBI taxonomy): domain Eukaryota; kingdom Metazoa; phylum Chordata; class Mammalia; order Chiroptera; family Phyllostomidae; genus Artibeus; species Artibeus jamaicensis. The sequence continues at coordinate 5,359,645 of NW_026521883.1, forward strand.
TTGAACCAATAATTTTGCAAAGGTAAAATACAATTTTAGAAAAAGTTATCTAGATATTCTAAAAATTTATTAGTATTTCTGAATGAAGCTCCCTGGATTTTTTAGTTTTCTTCAAATTCAATAGTGTAATTACATGCCATATTAAGAAAAGAGTTGAAATGAGTAATAATTATGGATATTTATGTATATACAGTTCAATAAAGCCCTTGAAAATAGGATCCCCACTGGCCCCACAAACCCAGCAACAACTTACAAATGCATTACAAAGCTTCATTTCTGCTAATAATTATATTGATGTTCTGGGATAGCTTGTTAAAGCAGAACTTTTCTCCAGAGATAGAACTGGAGCATAATTACAGTTTCATCAGTCCATGTTAACTTGAGGCTTTGAAAATAATATGTTGGTGTTCTAAAAATCCAAAGGTAGAAGCATATATAAGGAGAGTAAGTAGTATTAGTATAAAAGGTTGGGGTGTAAAAAGTATAAATCTTAAGATAAAAAATATCTTCATTTCATGATTGTCTTTAATTAGCCATAGCCAGGAAACCAAACCAAACCAAAATACTACAACCTGAAATGTAAATGTTTTAATATTTTTATCCTATTTAGTTTAATTTGGCAAGTTTAATTTAGTTTAATCTGGCAAGAATATATAATCTTGGATTTAGATTGCCTTTATTATCCTCAGAATAAAAATTATCTGTGACATCAAAGCTCATATTTATCTGCTCAGTTACTCAACATGAATCCGCTTTGAAGCAACTTAACCCAGTACTTTTGCTTTCTCTGCCATTCTCCTATAAACTTATCCATTGCCACACACACACACAAAAAACAATTAAGCAAAATAAAAATGAAAAACTTCTAACTACAGAAGCAAAGGGGAACCATTTAATAAGGAATGTTACTTGTATAAATAAACACTCAAAAAGAAACTTGGGAACTGGGGAAGATGCACTTGTGGTTTGGTCCTGTATCTGCAAGGAGAGCTGAGCCCACCTGCTGTCTTTTATTACTCCAGAGTGTAGAAGCTCACTGTCTTCTCCTCCTCAATTAAAAAAAATGTGGTAAAATACACATAACATAAAAAATCATCATCTTAACCATTTTAAGTGTACAGTTAAGTGGTATTAAATACATTTATAATGTTGTGCTACCATCACTACCACTTATTTTCATAATGCTCTTCACTGTGTAAGGCTGAAACTCATTAAACGTTAAACAGTAACTCCCTATTCTCTCACACCACCAGCCCATGGCAACCACAAATCTACTTTCTGCATTTATGATTGACTAAGTATTTGATATAAGTGAATCATATAGTATGTCTTTTTGTGATTGGCCTATTTCACTTAGTATAATGATCTCAAATTTCATCCATGTTGTAGCACACGCCAGAATTTTCTTCCTTTTTTTAAGGCTAATTAATATTCAATTATATGTATATACCACATTTTGCTTATTAATTCAATTGATGGATACTTGGATTGCTTTCATCTCTTGGCTATTGCAAATAATGTTGCTATAAACATGAGTGTACAAATATCTTTTTGAGATCATGCTTTCAATTCTTTTGCATATAAACCCAGAAGTAGAATTGTTGGATCATATGGTAATTCTATTTTTAAGCTTTTGAGTAACCACCATTCTGTTTTCCACAGTGGCTGTAACATATTAATTCCCACCAAAAGTGCACATCCCCACCAAAATGCACTTGCTATTTTCTGTTTGTTTTTTTAACAGTAGCCACTGCTTGTATGTGAGGTAGCATCTCATTGTGGTTATGATTTGCATTTTTCTAATAATTTATGATGTCAGGCATCTTTCTATGTGCTTATTGGCCATTTGTATATTTTCTTTGGAGAAATGTCCATTCAATTCCTTTTACCACTTTTGAATTGGACTGCTTATTTTGTTATTAAGTTTTAAGAGTTCTCTAATAATCCCTTACTAGATATGTGACTTGCCAATATTTTCCCCATTCTGTGGGTTGCCTTTTTACTGATGTTGTCCTTTGATACACAAAATTTAATTTTCATGAAGTCCAATTTATTTTTCTTTTGTTGCCTATGCCTTTGGTGTCATATTCAAGAAACCATTGCCAGTCTAATGTAAAGCTTTTGTTCAAAGTTTTCTTCTAAGAATTTTATAGTTTTAGGTCTTACATTTAGGTCTTTGACCCATTTTTGAATTAATTTTTGCATATGTTGTAACATAGAGGTTCAACTTTACTTTTTTGCATGTGGATACCCAGTTTTCTCAGCAACAATTGTTGAAAAAGGTTGTCCTTTTGCCTAGTAAATGTCTTGGTATTCCTGTCAAAAATCATTTGATCATGTATGTCAGGGTTTATTTTGGGACTCTATTCTAGTCCACTGATCTGTATGTCTGTTGTTATGATAGTACCAGACTGTTTTGATTACTGTAGCTTTGTACTAGTAAATTTTAAGATTAGAAATGTGAATCTTCTTGTTTTGTCCCTTTTAAAGACTGCTTTGGCTATTTGGGGTCCCCTGAGATTCTACATGAATGTTGGCATGCAGGTGAGTTTTTCTATTTCTGCAAACAGATACTGAAATTCTGATAGGGACCGAATCTGTAGACTGCTTTCAGTAGCACTGACATCTTACCATTAAGTCTTCTAATCCATGAACATGGGAGGTATTTCCATTTATTTATGTCTTAACTTGGAAATTTATATTCTAAGCCTACTGGGGTCTTCTACCTGACACCCTTAGTTTTGTAGGAAAATCTTAGTGTGCCAACAGACCACCAAAGCAATGCCAGTTTTTAAGAATGTAACAACATAATGTAAAATGCTTTATATTGTTAAAAACATTTGCTAAATAAAATAATTTAAATCCGTAAAGTACAAACATTGGTTAGGACCATATTAACTACCTGTCCATACTAATAGAAGGAAAGCAGCTTTGTTTACACAAAAATATTAAATTAATGAATAGGAAATCAATTCCTACAGTACCAGTTATGACAGTGAGCTAGTGAACAGGCTAAATTCAATTAAGTTATTTTACTTGGTATTACTATGCATAGAACTGAGCCTAAGATCTGACACTGAGGAAAATATAAAATGCTGACGTACAATCCCTGCTGTCAAATGACTTACAACCTCAAAGAGACAAGACTTGAACACACAAGAAACAAGTGAAAAACATCATGTTGAAAGTGTGTAAAATAAAAATAACGGTTCAAATTGCAAGTTGAATAAAAAGTAATATGGCAGGTAGTTAGGAAAGAGAAAGATGCTTGAAAGGGATGCGTGGAGAAAACTCAATGAAGCAGAACACAGATGATACACACTGGTCGGCAAGAGAACATTAAACAACCATTACGTGAGTCCCTTTTCAAAAACAGAATGGTATACATTCACGACAATGGATTTCCTTACCTACATTGCCAAATACTTTTTATTCATTTCTTTATTTAATTCCTGCAACAATCCAATGGGATGGGCAGGAAAATGAGTGCTATTTTACAAGATGGAAAACTGGGGCACAGAAACTTTAAGTAGCTGTGGAGTAAAGTACAGGATCGAAGTCTTCTGATTCTAAGCTCTCTTATACCAACAATTCCCAAAACCGGAAGATCAAGTCTCATCCAGGCTGGGAAGACATGTTTCAAGATGTTCCCAGGTGGTTCTGATGATTAGTTAGGTCTGGGTGCCAATAAACTATACCAGCAGTTTTTAAACTTTACTGGGCATCAGAATTACCTGAAAGGCTCATTCAAACACAGATTGCTGGGTCTCACCCCTGGGGTTTCTGATTCTATCTGGGTAAGGACCCCCAAATTTGTCGTTTCAGGTAAGAAATATACGCTGTTGGACCCCACTTTGAGAATCATTATAACATACCGTATGCACTAAGTATATTTAATTAGTAAGTACTATTTATAAGTGATGAAATATGAGTGCTGCCTGATCTCAGAACCATCTTAGGCAATTCTGAAGATTAAGGCCAATTAGCACAATGATTTTTACAAAAATAATGAATCCATACTCCATTGAGAATTACTTCAGTTAGTGTCTTTGCTTTCTAAAGTTAACAAAGCAGCAATTCAAGAGCTAGCTAAACCCAAAGCATGAAGTCATACTTGGAATGAAAGTTGCAAGCTGTAGCTTTTACCTGTATATTGAAGAATCTCTCAGCTAGAACATATTTTGAAACAATTTTTTCAGAAGGGTAGGTGTGTGGCATATACTTTGAAGCCTTGTTGAATTAAAAACATATGTTGCTTCTTAGTCAAATTGTCTAGATCAAGAATTTTGGGGTCCATGCCCTGCCTGGTGTGGCTCAGTGGACTGAGTGCGAGCCTGTGAACCAAGGGGCTGCAGGTTTGACTCCCAGTCAGGGCACATGCCTGGGTTGCAGGCCAGGTCCCCAGTGCGGGGGAGGGGAGGGGGTATAACAGACAACCACACATTGATGTTCTTTCCCTCTCCCTCTTTCTCTGTCCCTTCCCCTCTCTCTAAACATAAATAAAAATATTACAAAAAAGAATTTTAGGGTCTAAATTGTACACAGAATTCTGTAGACACTGCTCAATTGTTTCCTGATGTTTAATTGTATGAGTAATCTAAGGCTGTTATGCCTTTTTTACCTTTGTGAGTAACATGTGTGTTTGTTTTTCCTTTTCCCTGGATGCCTGGTTATTTTTGACAAGAAGAAGTACAAAGTTTCGCCATAGTAGGCTTAGTTGTTGTTTCTTTTTATTAAAATTTCCTGGTATTTGGAAACAATTGTTTAAATTACAGACTAGGGTCATCCTTTCAACTCAGGAAAATGTTTTTCCTTTAGTGTGTTTAATAGTTGCTGCTTGAGGAACAAGTATGAAAGACACAGGGATGAGGACTGGGTGGGGGAGAATGGGAGGGAGGGGGGAGATGGGGCAGGGCGGGGGCTGGGATGGGAGAAATAGACAAAAAAAATGTACTTGAAAAATAACTAAATAAAAATTTAAAAAAATAGTTGCTGCTGTTCAGTTTGTTCTAGTCTCTTACAAAGCATCAATTATCTCTATGTTGGATCTCTTTTACTTTACCTTTTATGTCTGTCATCTTTTTCTTCATATTTTCTTTTTTCCATCTCTTTTTTCCTATTCCTTTGCACTCTGGTAGAGCTTCTTAAATTCATATTTCATATCACAGAATCAATCTTAAGTTTCTTATCCACTCTCATTGTTTCTGCTGTACAATTTAATTTGGACTGCATATCTAGTTACTATTCTATTGTTTCTTACTTGGATACTGCATTTTTAGTTTTCAACCTACAGTTTTTTTTAAAAAAATACTTTATTATGTATTTATTTATTCATTTATTTATTTTTAGAGAGAGGGGGAGAGAGGGAGAAAGAAAGGAAGAAAAACATCAGTGTGTAGCTGCCTCCTGCACACCCACACTGGGGACCCGGCCCACAGTGCAGCCCAGGCCTGTGCCCTGACTGGGAACCGAATGAGTGACCCTTTGGTTCACAGGCTGGCACTCAATCCACCGAGACATACCAGCCCGGGCAACAGTTTCTTATATTATCCAATATCCTTTAAATTTATGCTTCCCAATCAATTAGCTAGTCACCTTTCTTCTTAGTCTACTATCTTACAAACTCATTTTCCATGTTTTATTCCAAATACTCCACAATTTTTGAAATTTTCAAGTATTTTTAAAAACTTCCAAAGATTCCCTAGTTACTAAAAGTGACCTTTAGTATTGTGGACAAGAAAGGGGCCACGTGTTAAACCTGACAAGCTCAGGGGAGGCCTGCATGGTAGGCCTTACAAACTCAGAGGCAAATAAATCACTTCGGAAGGCCTGAATATAAAATTCCTAACTAAAAGCAGTCATGGTGGTAGTTACCTCCTAGGGCTGTAGCTACTTGGACAATCTTGACCTTAAGCCAGCCTGTCTATAGTCTTTTTACATCTGAGAACATGCCTTTGAAATGTCAGAGTGAACCCCTGTGCCAGACCCCTCAGGGCACAGCTTCTGCACCAGAGCAGGAGACCACAGAAGCCCATTATCTTGTTCCCCATAACCATCTCTATGGGCTATAAATGGTAAATGTTAACTATCCTGTACCCACCAATAGAAAATATGCGTCTCTCTGTCTTACTTTTTATCTAATCCTAGAATTTCCCACTTTGCTTTCTCCTGCCCCCAGAATCAACCATCAATGAATTTCATGTAACCCTCCTCACATTTCCTCTTATTCTAATGTACAAAATAAGCTGCAAAACTGCCATTCTCAAGAGTATTTTCTCAATCTGTTGAGATGTTGCTTTCTGGTAATTGCCACCAGTTTGGCTCAAATAAATGTATAAAAATTCTCTACAGGTTTGGATGTTTCTTATGTGACAGTATCGAGAGTAAGCTTTTGCCCTGTACCGAGTGCCACATTCTTCTCTTTTAGTGGCTGCAGAGTCTTATCTCAGATTCTGTTCTGGGTATTTTCTGTAAAACAGCTGCTGGATCTACAGCTTGATTTTGGGGGTTTGGTTTTTCAGCTCAATACTTTAAGGCAGAGGTGTGAACTTTCATCAGGAAGTATTTAATGTCTGATAGTTTCTCTTTTTGTTATACAAGTATTAATCTGTATGTTCAGGTGTTGTTAGCCTGATCCAGCCATTATAAAGTTCTTCATCAGTAGTCCATCTAATAGTTTTAGCTACCACTGATCATTGTTTCAGGCATAACAAAATGATGCTCTTCTAATTTCATCAGCCCATCTTAATGTATTAGCTGGAATACTTCTGCAAAGAAAATCTTGCCTTTATCATTTGTTTGGTTATTTTAAGGTATATAGTTTGTATAGGAAATGCAGAATTAGTACTTGAATCATTCTCTTTTACTTATCGATTTAAAAAGTAATAAATTAGCTCCCTAAAAACCTCCAAAAATGAGCAATACATTTTTAGTAGTATATGAACTCAAAAATTCAAAACATATCCATTGCAGTTATTACTTCTTGATGCTCCAATTATCCCATCTTTCATCAGTACGAATTCTTCAAGTTGGCTCCTAAGTCCTTTTGACACAACTCAAATAGTTTCTGATAGCTTTCCTGCTTTCTCGTATGTCACAATACCCCAAATTCATAATGCATACTTCCTGCCAAAGATCTGAAATGGCCACTCTTCAAAGAGTTCTAGTTACTTTCAATAGAATATCTAGATTATTTCTAATAGAAATTTCTTGACATTTCTGTATTTTAGGTAGATAAATATTTCCTTTCCATCTTTCAGTGCTGGTGTACCGTTTTTAGATATATTAGTCATTTTCAATAGTGACTAGGGGTGGTTACAGGGAGTCAAATGCCTATACGCAAACTGCTATCTGAATCTGTTAGGATTAGGTTCTGCTGCTACTAGTGGACACCAGAAAAAAAAAGTCCTTATATATCCTAGCCATTGTCATTTTTCACAAAAGTAAAAAAAAACACAAACAAACAAAAAAACCAACAAAAACCCTGTTGACCCTGAGAAGAATGTACCTGCCAAGAAAGACTCCTTGTGGTTAACTAAACTCAAATTCATTACCAGAGTGTAAAAGCCATTGTTTACAGAAGTCTCTCACATATGCTGCATTTCAGGGAAGAGCCACAGACTGGGCTGTCAAGCCTCCTGCATTGTGTAACTGCTTTCTGAACCAACCCTTATAAGAAAGCTCCTAGGATGGTATTTTAACCAATAGGACCGAGACTTCCCCTGTCCAATGGGAGCTGTGCAACTGTATCTTCATTTGCATCTTTACCAACCAATCAGAGCAGCTCTGCTCTGACCAATTAGGACAGTACTTTTTGGATCAATCAAACTGAGAAGACTTGGAGCCCTCATTTGTACAAGAACAAGCCTATCAGAGCCTGGGAGCAGGCACTGCTATCTATGTAAGCAAGTGACTTCTGCTTCCTGGGAATGCCCTCTAAGTGCAGTCTTTCCACCAAAGATTGTGTTTCCCCAGGTGGAGCTGTAACATCAGAGCTGGAGCTGTATCTTCAGAGGTAGAGCTGTAACACCCGAGCCTCTTGGCTGGAGCTGTTTAACACCTGTGCTGTTCCAAACCATGCTATATCACTATTAAGCTATCTCACAGCCATGCTGTCTCACTACTAAGCTATATCACAATTGAAATATTTGCACTGGATAAAGTCTCTCTTCCTTCACTGCACTTCAAACTGGGGACTCCTGTTGCTGTTGTATTGTCAACAATACTTTCAGTTGACAAAACTCAGAAATAGTAGGCAGTCTGGACCTAATACATACCTACATCATCAAGGATCTAGGCCCCTTCCATCCTTTTACATCATACTGTGGCCCAGGAAAGCAGCTGAAACCTCAGTATGTTTGTGTTGTAGCCCAGAGGAGAGATGGAGGGTATAATGGCAAACCATTTCTCAGTACAATGTCTTATCCACTGTAGGTACTTCTCAAATATTATATTGGAATGTACCTTATTCAGCCATACTAAAGGTATGTATCTAGTCACAGTGTTTATAGTCATGTATATTTTCTAACCAATCTATTGACTTGTGCTACCTAATATGGCAACCTAGTCTTTCCATAGTCCAGAGTTTGTGCTAAAAATCATCCCCAGAATTCCATTGGTAGGTCAACCCTGTTACCTTTATCTATCCTCAAACCTGCATGAGACATATTCAGGTTTTTGAAAAACTATCTAATCATATTTGAATGATAACTTTTTTTTTGGTGGGGGTAGGAGGAAAGGAAAGATTTAATGGGTAGTTTTACCATATGCCAGGTGCTACACATAGTTTCAGTCACTGAAATCCAACCCTGAGAAGGAGCTCTTATCACAAGCATAGTTAAAAAATTGAGTAGTTTTAACATTGCTGGAAAAAAATTATTAGCAAGCACACGCTGGGATTTAAACCTAGATTTATCTGGCTTCAAAGTGTAGGTTTTTATTATATCGGACCACAATAGCATATTATCTGTCTCCAAGTCACCATTTACTTTCTCGCCAACTAGACCAGAGCACAGTGATCTGCCCTAGGTTTGTGCAGACATCTTAAACTGCTAGCATTACAGAGCAACTCCTGAAACTAGAATTTGTTTCTGAAAAGAGCTTCTAAATATATTCAGCTTAATTCTCTCTCACACTGAAAGCAGTAATATAAAGAACTAGGACAGGAATGTTTTTTAAAGAGCAGCTTTGTATCCAAAAAGCTAAACAATTATAGTGTAGCTAAAATGTTCTTTGAAGTATTGTATAGTACTTAACTAAAAAAGGTTTCTGCTTCTTCTAAGCAATGTGTCAAACTAAGCATATGCTATGTAAATAAATCAGTTCAGAAAGGAGTTCAAGGCCTCTCCAGTGGTGTAAGATTTCTCCCCTCATTAGGAAAGTCAGGAGAAGGAAAACCTAATGATGTGTTTACTCTGCATGACTCATAGACAGAGGAATTTAAAATACAAACTGGTAGAACTATCCTAAGAAGTTCTACAAAATGGCTGCTGATAATGTTTTATCACATTTGGTGCAATCCTGCAAAACAGGAATGACAGAAGGGGAAAGGTTCATCGAGATGCTTGCTTATAGTAGTTTAAACAATCATAAGGCATAAAGATAGTCTTGGCCATGCAGAAGATGTATGTGGAAGAATAAGTGCTGATTTTTAAACGTGAGAAGTTAGTTACTAGGCTAATTTTTGACACAGAAGTAGTAAATGCTGTTGTGAGCTACTTCACAAAACCATGCAGAAAGCAACACACTGGAAAAAAATAACAGAGAATGTGCTAATAGGACTCACGTGAGAACACTGTCAGGTTGTTGGACTATACTGTGAAGTGTATTTGCTAGCTGACTTACTGTTTTTCTAACGTTCACAATAAAAAGAAAAATCGAATATACCAATCTTCTGACACTATATAATCTTTTACAATTAAGAAAAGATAAGGTTAGCACCCACATTTTAGATTTCTCTTAATAACAGTTAACAGAATAGTAGAGCAGGAGACAAAAAAAAGGACCTTTGTAAAAAGGAATGGGAGAGACTACCAGTTCTCAGTTCTGAGTCCTTATTAATATAATCGCATATAGCCCTGGCTGGTGTAGCTCAGTGGACTGAGCGTGGGCCTGCAAACCAAAGGATCGTGGTTCGATTCCCAGTTAGGGCACATGCCTGGATTGCAGGCCAGTTCCCAGCAGGGGACACACAAGGGGCAACCATACATTGATGTTTCTCTCCCTCCCTCCTTCCCTTCCCCTCTAAAGATAAATAAATAAAATCTTAAAAAATAATAATGATCACATATAATTCTTGTAACTGCTCAGTGAATATTAACACAGTACCTCTAAATTTTGAAAACAGTCAACATGTTTTTCATCCCCAACTTCTAACAGAGAGCTCAGAGCCCTTAGTGAGGAGTCTTGTTTTAGATTATCTAAGACTAAGGGATCTGTGATCTAGTCACTCAAGAAAATGCCATACTAACCCAGAAATTCTAAAACTCAATAGATTATGAACATGAATGTTTATAGTTTATTCATAATAATTCCAAACTGGAGAAAAAAAAGCAAATGTCCATCAACTGGTGACTGGATAAGTAAACTGTGGTTCATTCATACAATGAAATACAACTCAGCAATAAACTGATACCTGACATCTGCAGCAACATGGATGAATCCTAAAAGAATTCTGCTGAGAAGCCAGACACAAAAGGTTACTTAACATATGATTCCACATATGAGACATTCTGGAAAAAGTAAAACTATAGGGATAAAAGTTAGATCAGTGGTGGCAGGAAGGGACTGACTATAAAGGGGCATGAGGACCTTTGGGTGGGGAGAGTAATGAAAATGTTCCAGATGTTGATTGCTGTGCAGGCTACATGAAGGTGTATGTCGGTTACAACTCATCTAACTGTACACTTTAAAAGAAGTGCACTTTATTGTATGTAAATTATACCTCAATAAACCCGACTTTTAAAACAGCCTGTAAAATTAGTCAAGAATAAATGCATTTCTATAGGTTTTATTTTGAGTAATAAAGGCTATGAAAATACAGAAGAAATTAATAAAACTGGTCAAATAAAAGGAGATACTATATTTTGGAAAAAGCCTGACCTCCTTGAGTCTAACAGACCTAAATTTGAATACCGGTAAGCTAGACAATCTTGGAAAAGTCAGGTCTTTCCAAATCTTGATTTCTCAGCTGTAAAGCTGAGAAAAGACCTTCTGCTTCATAAAGCAGCTGTGAAATTAAATGAACACTTAATTTGGTTCCCACCACATAGCAGGCAAACAAAAGAAAATGTCTACAGATGAACTGATGTCTCTCTCTTTTTAAGTCAATAAAGGAGTAATCATCTACCTGTATCAGTTCATTTAATTAACATACAGGGGTGGGCAAAAGTAGGTTCACTGTTGTGAGTAGGTGAAACACAGAGTTTATCCTTGCGGTGTTATTCATTACTGTATTATTTTCCACACAAACAACTAAAAACCTACTTTTGTGCCCCACCCCTGTATTATTTGCTATGCATCTATTATATGAGGGGTGTGGGCCCCTCCAAAAAACTGGAATTATCTTCTAGAGGACCTGTCCCTTGTAGCACAGGCTTCCCCCACTAGGTAAGTGTTCTAGGAACCCATCTGTATTGGTGCACCAGCTGGTGTTGTTGTGAGAGGCTGCGTTCAGCTTTGCATTTCTCCATCTCATGCTAGGTGATTTACAAGCACACCTTACTAAATGGCATTGAGTGTTCAGCAGTTTTCAACTAAAAATAGCTTGACCCCTGTGCCCCACCCTCTCTATTCACCTGATCTCACCCCAAGCAACTTTTCTGTTGTTGTTTCCCTGGATTAAAAAATGTCCTCAAAGGAAACATTTTGCCCATGTGGAAGAGGTGAAACAAAAAACAGCAGAAGCATCAAAAGGCATAAAAATCAGTGAGTTCAAGAACTGTTTTGAGCAGTGGAAGAAACATTATTGCATCTTTGAAGGTGAATAAAGTTTAAATATGTAAGAATAAACACACACTTTTTAATAAATAAATTCTGGGTTTTTTGGAGTCTCCCCCCACATGGTATATTAACATTTTCCAAACAGGCAATCTGAAAAAAGAGAGAAATACACCTCTCCACCCCTGAAGAGAACACCTTTCTCTAAGCTTCGGTAATTTTTATTATGTCATAAAAGTTGATAAGAACAGCAATCGAGAAACACATACAATCTGCCTTTCCACAGAATGATATATTGGTATGGAACATAAATTTTATCAGCAATAAATGTAAATTAAATAAGATTTAGGTTAAGATTTCCCAGACGTACAATTTTCTAAGCAAATAGGAAGGTTACCAAGTTGAATTAACTTCAGCAATGTAGGAACTTTCACTTAACTCCTACATAAGACCTTACTGCATGCTGAGCAGAGGGTATAGACACTTTCTGCTGGTTTTTAAATTGGAGACAAATGTAAAGTACAACACAAACTCCATTTACCTAAATTAATAAGGTGACTGAAATAGAGATGAAATTTATTTAAAATAATGTTTCTTAATGTATAGAAATATATATTTGTTCTAAGGGTTGAAAGTAAGTTTTCACTAACACATAAACAGTCTCAGAGCTTGGCACTGGGATTATTTACAAAGGTAAGATTTGAATTATAAATATTTGGGCAAAGAGAAAATTACATCTTCTGTTTTTCTCCCCAACTTGAAAATCTTTTCTCCATTATTGTATGTATGTATCACGTATGTTCCATATATCTATATCTATATAGATATATATTTTCTTTCTGCAACAAGCCTCACCACTGCTTCATGTTTTTTAAAAATTGCTCCTTCAGAATAGAATTTAAAAGTATTCTCACATCTTATAAGCTTTAGGCTTTGAACTGTGGAAAATATTGATTAAGGAATAAGAAATTAAGATGATACACAAATCCTTCCTTCTCTATTAAGCTAGGAGCTCCAAACAATCCAATAGGAATCTAAGGTTATTAACTGAGTTTCTCTTATGCTCTATGATGCAAACTCGTAACAAGGACAGAGATAATTTTTGTTAGTACCAAAACTCCATCTTTAGGAAGCAGAGTGAATTTAAAAAGAAGTTTAATATTATACACTGCATTTGAAGGTATGGCACAATTGTTTTCTACTCCTTATTGCCTGAGGTAGGAAAGGAGGCCATTCAAGTGTGTTATTGATAGTTATTTCTTGACTGAAAATTAAATTCTTCTAGCAGTTTCTTGGTGTAAATTTACATAGCCTGAATGCAGAAACAAGAGTTTATTTATAGGCTAAAAACAAGCAGGTCATAGGGAAGTTGGTGGTTTTAAGACTTTTGGGGGTCACATGGAACATTTTATATGTTTTTCATATACTTTAAATCTGCAACTCTTGGAGGTTATAGAGCACCCTAAAATTAAATATGCCCAACCTGAACATATTTTTCTGGAAGGAATGACTCATCAAATCTAGGCCAGTATACCTCCCTCCAACTTTTCCTGAAAAATGAGAAATTACCCTAAAATGCCCAAATACAGATATTGTATGTCTTTAATAATGTCAAGTAAGTTATTCCTTTACAACTAGATAATTATTGCTCATTTGTATATTCTCTGCCTCATTTCTCCTGGTTGCTGCTCTCCCCATATAGTACCTCCTCCACTCAAACAAAATACTTGTATTTAGTGTTAGAATTTTTTAAAATTTTTATTTATTTATCTTTAGAAGGGAAGGAGAATAGGAGAGAAACGTCGATGTATGGTTGCCTTTCATGCATCCCCTACTGGGAACTGGCCTGCAACCCAGGCATATGCCCTGACTAGGAATCAAACCGCGATCCTCTGGTTGGCAGGCCTGCGCTCAATCCACAGAGCTACACCAGCCAGGGCCTAGTCTTAGGATTTTAAACTAATCTAAACCTTGCAACTCTCCAAGGGTAAATTTCTTTTACAACCTTGCTGTTGCATTTATATCTGAAAATAAACTCCTTAGGGGAGAAGCCATGTACAAATCGATTATTTACCCTCTCTCAAAATACTTAGGGTAATGCAGCTTTGTTTTTCTTCCATGTAATAGTCTAATTATTCCTGAATACATTTGAATAAATTCTTATGAATAGAATTCCCACTTCAAATTCTACTTTGCTAAACACTGAGTTACATCTTCCCTGTAAGGGGAAGCAGCCAGTGAAACCCATTTGGACTTCTGACTGCCAGAACTGTAAGATAATGAATTTCTGTGTTTTAAACCACTAACTTGGTGGTAATTTGTTACAACAGCAAGAAAAAACTAATACACCTAGCAATTAGTAAGCCCCAGTATTTACTATTTTAACTGACCTGCTTGTAGATACTTACATAGAATCTTCACCTTTGATACTACTATAATCAGATTTGGCTGGCATAATCTTTTGGCTAATGAGACAGCAGATACTAATTAGAGGAAAAACATTAAAACTAAAATACAGTTTCCAACTATAATTGTGTATTTATCTACTTCTCCTTTTAGTTCTACTAGTTTTCCTTCATCTATTGTTAAAGCTCTGTTATTACATGCCTACCCATTATGGAATATCTCATATTTCTTTCTCTGAAATCCACATTTCTGAAATTAATATAGGGACTCCAGCTTTCTTTTGAGTAGTGTCTACACTGTATATCATTTCTCATCTACTTACTTTTAACCTGTATATTGATATTCAAAGTGTTTTTGTATACAGTATATAATTGAGTCTTTTAACAAAATCTAACCAGACAATCTCTTTTCATGAGAGTATTTAGAACATTTACATTTAATGTGATTGACATGGCTGAATTTAAATCTCTATCTTTCTATTTGTCTATTTATAACATTTTTTCTTTGTTTTGTTTTTTTTCTCCCCATCATCTATTGGTAATTTTTATAATTCCATTTTCTCTCTACCAATGACTTATTAGTTATACCTTTTATTTATTTTACTTCTACTTATGTTATAGTCACATATATTTTTATTCTTGTTCTAATTAATCCTTGAGGAAAAAAACCTTAAATGAAGAGAAAATGGCATTTATATCTACCCATATATTTACCGTTTCCAGTGTTCTTCATTTCCTTTTGTAGATGCAAATTTCTACCTGGTATCACTTTCTGCCTGAAGAACTACTGTTAACATTTCTTGTAGTGTATGCTTATTGTTGACAAATTCTCTGAGCATTTTTATTTAAAAAGTTTTTATTTTGCCTTCACTTTGGAAAGATCTTTCTTCTTGTCCAGTACACTGTTCTAGGCTATTTTTGTTTTCTTCTTCTTCCAGTACTTTAAGAATGTTACTTTACTGTCTTCTGTCTTCAGAATGTCTTCTGACATTCTGATCCTGTTCCTGACATGCATAGTTTCTGACAAGAAGTCTGCATGAATTTTTATATATCTGTTCATCTGTTATTTAAGGTGATACTTTTTACCTCTGGCTGCTTTTAAGGCAATTTTCAAGACTTTTGTCATTTGGTTTCTACAATTTGATAATTTTGCCCAGTTCCTCTACTTGGAGATTTGTGAAATTCTGTAATCTGAGGGTTTATAGCTTTCATCAAACTTGGTAAATCTTTGTCCAGTATTTCTTAAAATATTTTTTCTGTACTCTTGTCTCCTTCTGACACTTGTTTATCTTGTGTAAACTGCATAATAGTGTCTCATGACTCACTGATGTGTTTTTTTTCCAAGTACTTTTTTCTCTTGGTGCTTCTTTTTAGATAGTTGCTATTGCTGTCTTCAGGCTCTAACTAATCTTTTTCTCCTTTAATATCTAATCTGTTCATCTTATTTGCTGAATTTCCATTTCAGATACTGTATTTTTCATTGCTAGAAGTCCTATTTGGGTCTCTTTTTAAAAAACAATTTCCATCTCTCTCCTTGGCATGCTATGTACTCCTCTACCCTCCTGCACACATGGGGTATATTTGCAGTTGCTGCCTTAATGCTCTTGTCTGCTACTCCAATCATATGTGTCATGTCTTTCTCTTTCTATTGGTTGAATTTTGTCCTGATGATGGGTCATATTTTCCTGCTTCTTTGAATGTTGGTGAGTTTTAGGGTGCAAAACATTTAAGAATTTTTCATTGTTGGATACTAGATATTTTTTCAGATTTGTTATGGATATGTATTTATCATTTGTGCTTAAGTTTCACTATATAAACATATTGTAAATTTTTAATTTATAAAAATATATTTTATTTATTATGCTATTACAGTTGTCCCATTTTCCCCCCTTTATTCCCCTCCACCCTGCACACCCCGTCCCACCGGCATTCCCCTCTTTAGTTCAGGTCCATGGGTCATACATAAAAGTTCTTTGGCTTCTATATTTCCTATACTATTCTTAACCTCCCCCTGTCTATTTCCTACCTACCACTTATGGTACTTATGCCCTGTACCTTTTCCCCCTCTCTGCTCCTCCCACTCCCCTACTGATAACCCTCCATGTGATCTCCATTTCTGTGATTCTGTTCCTGTTTTAGTTGTTTGCTCAGGGTTTTTTGTTTGTTTGTTTGTTTGTTTTTAGGTTTGGTTGTTAATAGCTGTGTTTGTTGTCAAAGAGGGACTCTTTGGGACTCTCTGAACTTTCTGAAAGTCTATTTCCTTTGCCAGACTGGGGAAGTTCTCCTTCATTATTTGTTCAAATAAGTTTTCCATTTGTTGCTCTTTCTCTTCTCCTTCTGGCACCCATATAATTCGGATGTTGGAACGTTTAAAGGTGTCCTGAAGGTTCCTAAGCCTCTCCTAATTTTTTCTGAATTCTTGTTTCTTCATTCTTTTCTAGCTGAATGTTTCTTCCTTCTGTTCCAAACCACTGATTTGAGTCCTGGTTTCCTTTCCATCAGTGTTGGTCCCCTGCAGATTTTTCTTTACTTCACATAATACAACCTTCATTGCTGCCTGGATCTTTTTTATGCTATTGCAGTACCCAGTTGAGTTCCTGGAGCATCCTGATAACCAGTGTTCTAAACTGTGCAGCTGATAGTTTGGCCATCTCTTCGTCGCTTAGCTGTATTTTTCCTGGAGCTTTTTGATCTATTCTTTCATTTGGGCCTTTTTTTTTTTTTCTCAGAGCATCTGTTACGTAGTAAGGGGTGGAATCTTAGGTGTTCACCAGGGCAGGGCAACACATTCATTGTGGCGCTGTATGAGGTGAGGGGTCAGAGAGGGAACAGTGCTGCTTGCTCTGATTTCTGCCAGTTTTCAGTCACTTCCCCTGCTACCCACAATCAGATTGGGCCTTGCTGGTGCAGATTCCCAGGTGGGTAGGTTTGTGTACATTCTAGGACCCTGTGGATTTCTCCAAAAACTCTCCTCTGAGGCTGGGAGTTTCTCCCACTGCTGCCTCAACCCCACAGGTGTTTTGAGGCTTTATTTCCCTGCACTGAAACCCTGGGTTGAGAAGTCTGTCTTGCTCCCCAGTTGTTCCTCCTGGTTTATCTGCATGCGAATGTGGGACCGACCAGTATGCAAGCCACTGCCTCGCTTGGCTCTCCAGCCGCCAACTTGCCAAGAGTCCTCTCCCCCCAGCTGCCCATCTCAGCCCTACCCACTGGTCTAGATGAATGTTTCTTCTTTAACTCCTTGGTTGTCAGACTTCCATATAGTTAAATTTTTCTGGCAGTTCTGGTTGTTTTTGTTTTTAAATTTGTTGTTGTCCTTCTTTTGGTTGTGTGAGGAGGCACAGTGTATCTACCTACGCCTCCATCTTAAATTTTTAATTTTTTCATATTGCGTATTTTTTAAAAAGCAGAAAATGCCATTTATAAAAAAACATGAGTAGACAAATAAATTTGTATAATTTATTTGTTTGTCTTCTACAAAATTTTAAGTGCTGTTGTTGAACATTTTGGATTGTTTTTCAGTTTGGGGATAGATGACTACTGCTCAGGGAACACTTATTCATGTGTTTTAGTAAACAGATGTTTGCATTTTGGTTGGATATACGGGGTGGGCAAAAGTAGATTTATTGTGCCATTGTGACATTCTTTTGAGCCAGTAAAGCTATTTGTAATAGTCACAACCTGCACGTCTTTTCCCCTGTGAACTGTAAACCTCCTATTGCCTATGAAGGTACACCAAAGACTAGAATTTTAAGATCACGTGGTATCTCATCATGGCTTTACTCTGTACTTTGCAGATGACTAATAAGTCTGAAATATTTTATTAATTTATTTTTGGAGAGAGGAGAAGGGAGTAAGAAAAAGAGGGAGAGAAACATCAATGTGTGGTTGCCTCTCATGTGCCCCCTCCAGGGCATGTGCTCTGGCTGGGAATTGAACCAGTGACCCTTTGGTTCACAGGGTGGCACTCAATCCACTGAGCCACACCAGCCAGGGCTATGTTTGCTTTTTAAATATGTTTTGGGAAATGACCATTTAAGTGTATTGCTCATTTTTCTCTTGGGTTGTCTGTCTTCCTTATTGCTGAGTAAGAATTTTTAATATATTCTGGCTGAGTTCTTTGTCAGGTATATATGTATTGCAAATGCAGATATCTTCTCCCCACTCTGTGGCTTGCTTTTTCATTCTTAATGGTGTCTGTTAATGAACAGCATTTCTTAACTTTAATGTGGTCCAATTTATCATTTTTTCTGTTATTGTTAAGGTTTTACATAGTCTGTTTCAGAATTTTTGCCTACCTCAGGGTCACGACGATACTGTTTACTTCCAGAAGCTTTATTATTTTACCTTTCATATCTATAATTCAGCTATAATTAATATCTTTATATGGTTTTGAGATCAAGATTTATCTTTTCTTTTCAGATGGATATCTAACTGACCTAGCACAATTCATTGAAAAGAACATCCTTTCCTCTCTGCACTACAGTGTTATCTTTGATATAATGCAGTAACTATGTATGTGCACAGCTATCAGCCCTGTTTTGTTTCACTGGTTTGTCTTTTCTTGTGCCAGAACCACACTGTCTTTATACTGTAGCTTCATAGTAAGTCTTGGTATCTTATCATATAAATCCACCAGTTTTATTATTCTTCAGAACTATCTTGGCTATTCTTAGCCGTTTGCATTTCCATAATAATTTGAAAATCAGCTTGCCAATTTTGAAGAGCAAACAAATCTTTTGTTTGAGACTGCACTGAATTTTGTTTGAGACTGTATTGGATTTATATGGAAATGATATCTTTATAACACTAAGTCTTTTAATCCATATTCTGACATATTCTTCTATTTGTCTTTTTAATTTCTCTTAATAATGTCTTAAAATAATCAGTATAACCCTGACTGGTGTGATTCGGTGGGTAGCACATGTCCTATAGACCTTTGCAAACCGAACAGCTGCCAGTTTGATTCCTAGTCAGGGCACATGCCAGGGTTGGGGGCGAGCGAGATGTTTCTCTTGCACATTGATGTTTTTTGTCCTCGCTCCTTCCTTTCCTCTCTCTCTAAAAATAAATAAATGAATAAAATCTTTTTAAAAAGTTTAGTGTAGAAGTCTTTTGTTAGATTAATTTTGGGTATTTGATGTTTTTGATAGACTGGTACCACTTTTTAAATTTAATTTTTTTGTTTGTTGTGGTATACAAGCCTAAAATTGATTTCTGTATATCAATTATGTATCTGGCAACCTTGCTAAATGCACTTTTAATTCCACTGTTTGTAGTTTAAAAAAAATTTTTGTAACAATCACGTCATTTGTGAATAATGGCAATTTTATTCCCCTCTTCCTAATCATTATGCTTCCTTCCTTATTGCACTGTCCAATAGAACTTTTTGTGATAATGGAAATGTTCTATATTTGTGGCATATGGTAGCCACTGGCCACATGTGCCTATTGAGCACCTGATGTGTGGCCAGAGTGACTGATGACCTATAACTTTAAAATCAAATACTTCTAGTCGGTAAAATCTATTGAGATAATATTATTCTCTTTTTCTATTAATTCAGTCAGTTCATTGACTGAGTTCTGAATGGTAAGTGAAACTTGTGCTCCTATAAGTAAGGGCAACTTGCTCATGGCATCTACCTACATCTGTCTTCCTAGATTTGATTTGCTAAAATTTTCAGAATTTGTTCATCTATGTTCACAAGTGAAATGGACCTGAAATTTTCCTCTTCTAATGTCTTTACCAAGTGTTGATATTAAGGTTATGCGACTCTCTCTTTTTATTGTCTCAAAGAGTCTTAGTAATATTCATGTTATTTCTTCTGAAAATTCTTAGAAGTATTTATTTACAAAGCCCTGTGGGCCTGGAAACTTCTTCACGCAAAAGTTCCAAATTACAGATTCAATTTAATTAATAAATATGGAACTATTCAGATTTTTACATTCAAATTTGTTAAAATTTTCAAATCTATTGACAAAGTAATTTAAAAATCCTCTTATCTTTTAAGTTCTATAGTATCTAAGATATCCTTTTTTTCATTCCTGAAATTGAAAATGTATGACTTTTCCTTTTTTTCTTCATCTGTCTTCCTATGGAGGTTTATTATTTTTATTAAATGTACTGATTTTGTTGAGTCTCTCTTTGTTTTTTATTTCATTAATTTTGGCTTTAACTTTCACTTTCTGTGTTCTACATTCTTTGTAGAAGAATGCTTCTTGTAGTAGGGCTTATGTTTGGACCAAAGCCTTTGACCAGAAAAAATTATCCCCCTTTTTTAACGGTTATATAAAAAAAATTAATTGACTCCTCTTACTAAGTTATCTAACAGTTCATTCTACTGAATGCTTTGTTTTTAAAAGCTTCCTCTGACATACCTACTCTAGTATCACCTGTGTAATGAGAAGATAATATTCAAGGCTAGTGACTGATGTTGTTGTTATTGAGCTTCACTAACACTGATGTTTTCTCTCCAAGTATCCTTTTATATAAATAGGGGTCATCTCTAATGATTAATTGGATTCCCTTACCGTAAAACATACAAATTAGTCTAGTTGAGATAATCATGGCCTGGGGCAGTAAAAAAATATTCCCCATACTCTTAGTGACTTAGCAAACAAATTTATTTCTTGCTCACATATAGTCCGCTGCCTCAAATTCAAATTACATTTAAACAATTACCATTGATTTAACTCACCAATGATTTAATTAGGCAATAATTCTGTGTGTGTGTGTGTGTGTTTCTACTGACATACTCAAGATTATACTACTTAGGAGGCTTACTCTGGCTGAAGCATGAAATCTATATTAAAAGTCTTGATTTACAGATTAGAAATATACATTCACATGAAGTCCTTATAATGTTTATATGCAGCCATGTTTTGATTTTCACTAAGTTGTAATTCATTTTAGTATGAACTTTTCTGCTTGGTCATTTAGCATTACTTGGAGGATTCCATTAATTACTCCTCTGCTATTTTGCAATAAACACTATGGACAAAGTAAAAATGCTACATTTAAAAAGTGACTGAGTGGCTATATCATTGTCTCAGATTTTTCTATCTTCTGCATTTGTCCATTTGTGCAACAGGCTGGATTTATATAGACCAGGGAGTTTGTGAAATCATTACAAAACCATATCGTTTGCATTGTCTATTCATTTTTATAGAGTACTCAGCAATGTTTGGAACTTTGCCAAAATCATGTTTATTATTCATTAAATAGTTCTAAATTGTTAATAATTTGGAACAAAAGTGATATTTGTGTCACAGACCCAATTCTTTCTAATTCACCTAAAGATAAGTAGTTTAGCAACAGAAAATGCTAGGATGACAAGACAGTCTAATCACTATATCTGATAACAAAGAATTGAAATAGGTGTGTGTGTGCATGCACATACTTAGGAAGGTGAGTTTTGATGAATTTAGGGCCTCAGTCCAACAAAAATCTGAAACTTCACACACATAACTTTGGGAAGCTATGCAAATTAACAGTTAAGGATGTAGGCTTCTAACTGTTCCTTCTGGGTGTGAATCCTGGCTCTATCAATTATTAATAACTCTGTGTCTTTAGGACATTTATTTAACTTGTTTACATGTCAGTTTCCTCCTAAACCTATGAGCTTCAAAAATAGGGTAGGATTAAAAATAAGAGGTAAAACAACAGCCCCTCAAAGCCTTATAATCATTATTAATAAATTATCGTATTTTGCCAAGTATAATGCACACCTTTTTTTGCCCAATTTTTTGAGCGAAAAATAGGATGCTTATTATACATAGGTAGTGCCTGAAATACTTTGTACCTGTTCTTGTGTTTTGTAATTATTTGTTACATAAAATTTCTTGTACCATAATATGTTAAAAAATAAACGCTAAAATTCTTTTTTAATACAAAAAAGTACCTAAATACTAATTAATTAATTAAAACAAATGATTTTTTTCCCTGAAAGTTTGGGCCAAAAATGTGGGTGTGCATTATACATGGCAAAATACAGTATTTAACCATATGATCTCACCTATAAGTGGAACCTAATCAACAAAATAAACAAGCCAGCAAAATAGAACCAGAAACATTGAAATAAAGAACAAATTGTAAAAGACAAAAAACTGTACTTCAACAATAATTTTTAAAAAAAAGAACAAACTGATAGTGATGGGGGGGTGGATAAAAGGGGGGATTATGAAGTGTTGGTGGGGGAAAAAAGGAGAAGTGTCCCCAAGGAACATGTACAAAGGACCCACGGACAAAGACAATGGGGGAGGGGGGCTAGGGTTAAATGTGGGAAGTGGGGGTGGGTAGGGCAAAGGAGAGTAATGGGGACAACTGTAACTGAACTGTAATAAAAAAGGGAAAAAATACAGTATTTAGTATTAAGACCATACATAATTAATGCTGATCTTGCGGCAAAGAACATATATTTTGTCTAAAATGACAGGAAATTCCATGAGAGCTGATGCAAGAATGTCTAATGCATTGCAGGCATTTCCAGAACTAAGGGCTGCCTCTGCCAAGCCTAGAGAGAACAAAATAATGTAACCCTTCCCTACCTGGGGGGAATGCTTTAAAAATATTCGGCTAATATTATAGTCTTTCATCCCTAATGGCAAAAATCATACTTTTTTACATGTACTGTATTAGTGTAGGTATAAATATAGTACTATAAGCACTCAAATTCATCAGCATAATTGTGTTGAGCTGTCCATTCCAAAAACAAAAACAAACAAAAACCCACAACAATCCCTATTTATTGGTTAAGAATCAGAAAAGAAAAGTTGAACTGCACCTTTTATGTCAGGATTACTACTGATGTAACTTTTGGCATAAGAATCATAGAACAGGGAATAATCTTGGAAACCACAGTCCAATTACTTTATTTAGAGACAAAAAAATTAAAATCCAGAGAAGTTTAATGACTTGTCCAAAGTCACACAACTAGTATTGGCTGCATCACCATTAGACCTCAACTGTACTAATTTCTAAGGCTGTACTTTCTGTTTCAACTTGCTTCCCTCACTGATCAACCTGCAACACCAAAATAAATAAATAAATAAGAAAATAAATAAATAGGCTCATGTAATACTTTGAAATTTTGAATTCTGGACTTTTTCCTTATCAGATGCCAACTAACATTTAGAACTTCTAAAACAAAACATCTATAGTTTGCTTATACATGCTAAAACAATTTCCCATGCAAATTTATCATATTTGAAATACTTTTATATTCAGTCATTTGAGAATTTTAGTATGCTAAAAATAAATACTAAATAACTAGTAACTGGCTTATAGATAAATGAAGCATACAATAAGATCACTAATGTAACAAAAATGTTAAGAAAAACTCTTCCAACCAA
This sequence comes from Artibeus jamaicensis, assembly GCF_021234435.1. Taxonomy (NCBI): domain Eukaryota; kingdom Metazoa; phylum Chordata; class Mammalia; order Chiroptera; family Phyllostomidae; genus Artibeus; species Artibeus jamaicensis. The sequence continues at coordinate 5,383,337 of NW_026521883.1, forward strand.
CAAGTCTACAATTAAGCGTTAATTTTGGCAGTATATTATTACTACAGAATAAAATACCATTAAGATAAAGAGGGTCTAATCACTGTGCAAATGGAATCTATTGATCTACCATAAAATGAGTTTATTGACAAGCAATTTAAAGCATTATTTGCAGTTATACAAGTTTGCTTTGCAAATGTTATACCACGTATCATTTCTGGAATTTTTAATTACAGTATTAAAAAGTTAATGCAAAGGCTCTCTGCTGCTTCTGTTCGACACACAGCCATGTCTCCGTGCACAGTGCCAGCTTCAACCCTGAGATAGGATAGGGAAGGTCAGAGTGAACAGATTTGGCCATATTGGGCATTTGGACACAAGGACTGCTTTTAACTCTGGCAAAGTGAATACTGTCGCCATCAATGACCCCTTCACTGACCTCAACTACATGGTCTACATGTTGTAGTATGATTCTACTCATGGCACAGTCAAGGCTGAGAGCAAAAAGCTTTTCATGAATGGAAAGTCCATCTCCATCTTCCAGAAATGAGATCCTACCAACATCAAATGGGGTGATGCTGGAGCTGAATATGTGGTGGAGTCCATAGGTGTCTTTACTACCTTGGAGGAGGCTGGGGCTCACTTGAAAGGGGGAGTCAAGTGGGTCGTCATCTCTGCTCCTTCTGTGGATGCCCCCATGTTTGTGATGAGTGTGAATCATGACAAGTATAACAACGCTCCCAAGACTGCCAGCAATGCCTCCTGCACCACCAACTTCTTGGCCCCTCAGTCTAGGTCATCCATGACAACTCTGGCATGGTGGAGGGACTCATGACCACAGTCCATGCCATCACTGCTACCCAGAAGACTGTGGGTGGCCCCTCTGGGAAGCTGTGGCATGATGGCCGAGGAGCTACCCAGAGCAAGGTCCCTGCTTCTAATGGTGCTGCCAAGGCTGCGGGCAAGAAGCTTCCAATTCACCTTCTCCAGGTGGCAGGAGCTGAATGGGACGGTCACTGACATGGCCTTCCGTTTCCCCACTCCCAATATGTTGGTTGTGGATCTGCCCTGCCACCTGGAGAAAGCTGCCAAATACAATGACATCAAGAAAGTAGGGAAGCCCTGGTTGGGAGACTCATTTTGTTGGAGCATTGTTCCGTATACTAAAAGGTTGTGGGTTTGATTCCTAATCAGGGCACATACTGAGGTAGTGGGTTTGGTCCCTGGTCGGGGCATGTACTGATCAATGATTCTGTTACTCTGTCTTCCTTACTTTTTTTTTTTTTTAAAGATTTAATTTATTTATTTATCTTTAGAGGGAAAGGAGAGAGGGAGAGAAACATCAACGTATGGTTGCCTTTCATGCATCCCCTGCTGGGAACTGGCCTGCAGGGAACTGGCCTGCAACCCAGGCATGTGCCCTGACTGGGAATTGAACCTCAATCCTCTGGTTCGCAGGCCTGTGCTCAATCCACTGAGCTACACCAGCCAGGGCTTGTTTTCCTTACTTTCTTAAAAATCAATGGACATGTCCCTTGGTGAGGAATAAAAAACAAAGAGAGTATATGCCCTGACTGGTGTGGCTCAAAGTACTGAGTGCCAGCCTGGGAACCAAAGGGTCGCTGGTTCAATTCTCAGTCAGGGTACATGCCTGGGTTGCAGGCCATGTCCCCAGTGGGCAACCACACACTAATATTTCTCTCCCTCTCTTTCTCTCTCCCTTCTCCTCTTTCTAAAAATAAGTAAATAAAGATCTTTAAAAATATTTTTTTTAAAGAGAGAGTAATGAAAAGCAGGCATCAGATGTCCTCCTTAAGGACATTCTGGGCTACACTGCAGACCACGTTGTCTCTCCTGACTTTAACAATGACACCTATTCCTTTACCTTCAATGCTGAGGATGGCATTGCCCTCAGTGACCACTATGTCAAGCTCTTTTCCTGGTATGACAGTGAATTTAGCTACAGCAATAGGGTGGTGGACCTTATGGTCCACATGGCCTCCAAGGAGTAAAAGTCACCTGGACCACCAGCCTCAGCAAGAGGAAGACAGGTCCTTGTCCCAGATTAGGCCCCCAGCACACTGAGAATCTCCTGAACTCCACAGTTTCCATCCCAGACCCCCTGAAAAAGGGAAAAGGCTTAGGGAGCCCTACCTTGTCATGCACTATAAATAAATTTCACTATACCCCACAATAAGTTACTGCAAATATGGTAAAGTTTTTAGATATTTTTACTGCTAACAGCAATGTACATGTGTATAATTTCTGAGACTAGATGTTTTTATTTTCAAGAAAGCTACTAGTTATCACTGATATCATTAGAGAATTCTAAGATATCAATTAGAGGCTCATATAATTAGCATTAACAAGTACTATGTTGGCTGTTCCCTCATATAACATGTATAAAATAGGTTTTCCAAAAGTGACACCCCTCAAGGGAGAAGAAAATACTACATAAAGTTAAGATAATCTCAGTCTTATCTAATTATTACTTTTCCTTCCAGGGGCTTAAAAATTCAGAGATTTTTCTAATGATTTTCATTACGTTTTTAATCTTAGGAGAAGTAGTGCAGTATAGTAGATAAGAGTGGACTTTTAAGTAAGAAAACAAAAATTCAGCCCTGATCGGCAGGGCTCAGTTGCTTGAGCATCATCCCACAAAGTGAAAGGTTGCTGGTTTGACTCCCAGTCAGGGCATGGGTCATAGCTTCCGTCCTCAGCTGGGGCATGTAGGAGAGGCAACCAGTCAATGTTTGTCTCTCATACCATTGTTTCTTCTCTCTCTCCCTCCTCTCTACCCCTCTCTCTAAAAAGAAATAAATTTTTAAAAATTTAGAAAAAAGAAAATGAAGGTTCAAATCCCGACAATACCAATTCTGTTACCTGGGATAAATTTTCCTTACTTGTAAAATGTGGGTCATTGTGCATACCATGTAGGGTAACTATGAGGATTAAGTTAAATAACATGCAAAGCAAAATGCCTAACTTGGAGTTAACCAAAAAAAGTTGCTCAAAAGAAATCAGACATCATCCTTCCTCAGTCCCCCAATTTCAAAAATGCTTATTTCAACACTGTCAGGTAACACTGTCAACTGTCACATACGCACAACTGTTTATAGCTGCTACTTTATTAGTGTTGGGCTCTACAGAGTACTCAACTGAAGTCTCAACTTCATCTTCCAAGTCGTCCATAAATAAAGAAGCAGCCTGCCATCAAGACCTTAACAAACAGCCCTGGCTGGTGTAGCTCAGTGAACTGAGTGCGGGCTGTGAACCAAGGGGTCGCTGGTTCAATTACCAGTTAATGGTCCAGGGCACATGCCTGGATTGAGGGCCAGGTCCCCAGTGGAAGTCACATGAGAGGTAACCACACACTGATATTTCTCTCCCTCTCTTCCTCTCTCTCTAAAAATAAATAAATAAAATCTTAAAGACAAAAAAGACCTTAACAAAAAAAAGTTTACACCCTCCTTTCTTAATCCGTATTGTTCAGGAAAAGGGAAGGATGAAATAAAATATACATTTATAATATAAATATATGTATATATAGTTCCCCCCATTCAAAAGGCTAGGAACACTGTCTTATTTATATCTTATTTACTAAGAGAGCCTGACAAAGTAGGACAGTATAAGTTATGTTATGTATGGTAATCAGAACAGTCACCATAGACAGGTTTGCACCCTCCAATTTAAAACCTGCTGGGTTAGCAGCAGTCTTGTCCCTTCTTGGACCTTTCCGCCATGTACTGAGCCATGAAGCAGTGGAGCAGGTTGCCCTATCCAGCAAATACCTAAGGCTCTGTCCCGTACAACCTGGAAGGTGCGCCAAGAGAGGGAGTCAAAGCAGCTCTACCTTAGACACAGAAACAAACACAGGGAGGCTGCCGAATTGGGGAGACAAAGAAATACGGCCCAAATGAAAGAACAGAACAAAAGCCCAGAAAATGAACTAAGTGAAATGGAGATAGCCAACCTATCAGATGCAAAGTTCAAAACACTGGTGATAAGGCTGCTCAGAGAACTCACTGAGTATGGCAAAAGCATAAGGGAAAAAATGAAGGCTACACTAAGTGAAATAAAGAAAAATACACAGGGAACCAACAGTGAAGCGAGGGAAGCTGGTGTTCAAATAAATGTATGGAAGATAAGGAAGAAATAAACAATCAACTAGACAGAATGAAGAAACAATAATTCTAAAAACAAGGAGAGAATAGGAAGACTCTGGGACATCTCCAAAAGGGCCAACATCTGAATCATAGGGATGCCAGAAGGAGAAGAGAAAGAGCAAGAAATTGAAAACTTATTTGAAAAAATAATGAAAGGAGATTTCCTTAATTTGGCAAAGGAAATAGACACACAAGTCCAAGAAGCATAGAGTCCCAAACAAGCTGGACTCAAAGAGGACCACACTGAGATCCTCATAATTAAAATGCCAAAGGTTAAAGATAAAGAGAAAACCTTAAAAGCAGCAAGATAAAAGCAGAGAGTTACCTACAAAAGAGTTCCCACAAAACCATCAGTTGACTTCTCAAAAGAAACTCTGCAGGCAAGAAGAAGAGACTGGCAAGAAGTATTCAAAGTGATGAAAGGCAAGGACCCACATCTAAGATTACTCTATCCATCAAAGCTATCATTTAGAATGGAAGGACAGATAAAGTGCTTCCCAGACCAGGTAGAGCTAAAGGAGTTCATCATCACCAAGCCCTTATTATATGAAATGTTAAAGGGATTTATGTAAGAAAAAGAAGATCAAAACTATGAATAGTAAAATGACAACAAACCCAATGATCAACAACTGAATCTAAAAAAAAACAAAATAAAAACAAACTAAGCAAACAACTGGAACAGGAACAGAATCATAAATATGGAGACCATTTGGAGGGTTACCAGTGGGGAGGGGGAAAGGGGAACATATGGGAAAATGTACGGGGATTGAGAAGCATAAATGGTAGGTACAAAATCTAGTGGGGGTGGTCGTGTTCAGAACAGTGTAAGAAATGGAGATGCCAAAGAACTTATATGCACAACCCACGGACATGAACTAAGTGCAGGAGGGGGGTCGCTGTAGGAAAGGGGGGTACCTGAAAGAAAGAGGCTAAGGGGGAAAAATGGGACAACTATAATAGTATAATCAATAAAATATACTTGAAAAAGGAAAAATATGCAAATGGTCAATAAACAAAAAAAGGTCAACATTACTAGGGGTGGAAAAATGCAAAAATTAAACAAGATAGCATTTCTGCCTCTGAAATTAACAAAGTTTTTTTGTTTTTAATAGTAATATCCACTGTTAATTAAATACAAGTAAATAAATACTCTCATACATTACTAGTAGAATTTTAAATTGTTACAGAACTTTTTATAAGTTTGAATTACAGTTGATTGATACATTTTGGCATTCAGTAACAACAACAGAAAAATTAAAATACACATGTCGCTTTTCCCAAAAAATTCTCCTTTCAGAAATTTAAGACAAAATTAAGTTAAAGATTTGACTATAAGAATGTCAATAACAGCATTGCTTACAATGATTAAAAATTTAAAACAACCTATATATCCAATAATAAGAAGGTGGTTAAATTATGGTAAAACTGGTTAAGACACCTTTAAAAATAGTGATGTACATACCTACTTATTGACATGAAAAAATGGTATATTGTGAACTCAAAAATATAGGCAAGAAAACATCATGCGTAATATAAGCCTAATTTTTTAAAAGAAAAATTATATGAAGACATGGAAAGACTATTAAAACTTAACCAAAAATTTAAAAAAGCTCTGCCAGCTTAAATTCCAAGAATGTCATCACCATAACTACAACAAACCTGGGTTTAGCCACTAGAAATATCAGTGACATAATCACACTATCAAATAGGATGCTAAAAGAGATATGCTCATTTTGGTACACAAGACATCTTTCCATTGTAATGACTTCTAACACCAACATTTTCAGAATCTGAGTGTCTATATAAAATACTGTTTTGGCTACCTCCTACTGAAATAAAGGGTTAGCGCACCTAGTTAACTAGAATCTGCATCAAGGGAAACAATCATAATTACCCAAACAATGTAATAGGAATGCTATCCTTCAAGGCATATAGTAGTCTCCCAATTTAAGCATATATTTTATGTAATATATTAAGTTCCTGAAATGACTTTATACAGAGAAAAAAACAAAACAGAAAAATCTATTTAAATAACACGATTATCTCTGCACATATTGTCATAAATATAGGTTTTTACAAAACAAAAATAGTAAATATAAAGATCAAATAGGGTAAAACATCATTCACTAAAATTTTGTCTTTATTCCAGTCTGATAAAAGTTAAATATAAGCTAAGAATTCAATTAGTTATTGAATTACAGGTTTTTAAGCAGCAATCTTTGAAATTCTAGAAAGTAGAATTCCACATATTTTTGTTAATTCAGCTCAAGAAAGCAAATAGTTGTTTTTTAACCTGTCAGTCAATTTAAATGTTTACATAAAGAGGCCCAAGTTTAAAAACATTCACTTGTAATCTCTTTCATCTAATATCAACTGATTGGTTATAAGAGCATACCAAAGGCATTAAATAGTCATCAAAAGAAAGTATCAGCTTTCCTTTTTTAGATGATAGTCAAAGGGGAAAAGATCTTACCTAAGACCCTAAAATTTCTTTTTCTAAAGTGACATTTGTCAATCCAATGCCAACCTTTTCCACTAACAGAATTTATTACATTTTACCTTGCCTTACATGTCTTTTGAGCCCAAGATGTAGTTTATGAATAGATTCTTACAAAGCAATCTAGTTTTGAACAGTGAAATTCTCATTCAAATATTCAGCTGTATAAAAAACTGTATCTTCATTCTATTGCACTAAGCATAGACAACTGAAACTCATATATGGAAATGTGTACTTTTATTAAAAATATAGGCAAACATTCAGAGATGATGGCAACTTGTTCACTCAAAAATATATGAAAAAAAAGCCCCCCTATCTATTTGGTTGATCATAAAAGGAGAAAATTAAGAGAAATAAAAGGGACCAGCTGCCCCTTCACAAACATATGAATGGTATAGCAACATCATTAGTCTTAGAGAGAATGCAAATTAAAGCCACAAGATACCACTACACATATAACAGAGCAGCTAAAAGACAAACACAAGCTGACAAGTACTGAAAACTATGGAGAACAATAGAAACTTTCATACAATAGTGGTATGGAAACAAAATTGTATAGCCACTTGGAAAAAAGTAAAGTTAAATATATATTTACACTAAGGTACATAATCCCACTCCCAGGTATTTACTCAAATGAAATAAAAACAAAGACAAAGAAAGAGACAAAAAATATAAAACACCCTTATGCTAATGTTTGTATAGAGCTTACTAATAACTGCCCAAAGCTGCAAATAGTCTAGATGTCCCTCAAAAGGTAAATGGATAAACAAGCTGGTAATACAATGGAATGGTACTCAGTAATAAAAAAAAACAAAGAACGAATGATTTATGCAACAGATGGATATTAAATAAATTTTGTCAAGTGAAAGAAGTCAAAGATTCCATTTATATGAAATTCTGGAAAAAACTAACTAAAGGCATGGAAAATACATCAGTGGTTGCCAGGGTTTGGGGCAGAAAGAGGGGCTGACTACAAAGGGGCAACACAAAGGAACTTACGGGGTGATGGAACCATTGTTGGTAAATACATGACTCTATGCATTTCTCAAAACCCACAACTGTGCAACACAAAGAGTGAATTTTACAGAATACAAATTTAAACAAACCAGGGTGTCAGGGAAACTGAAGATGGAATGCAAACTGTGACAAATGAAACTGTGTTAGAAGTGAATGACATAGCAGACCGAAGGAGATATGACAGAGAAGACCTCACTTAATTAACTTTGGAAACGAGCATTTTGGTTGGATACTATGAGAATAAAGATAAAAAAGAACTGTTTACAAACACTGCATTCTGTTTGATAAATCTGTTTCTCATAGGAGTATGGGTTAATAATTCTAAAACTACTATCTATACATGTATAGCAAATATGTAAATGTAGTTGCAAATAAGCAAAAGAGAAATGCTAGAATAATCCCTATGGTACTAGATTGGATTTGGAGGTATCAGTATAAACTAACTTATTTCTGTATATACAGGTAGATAATACATACAGAAATAAACATAGATGTGTATATATATATACAGGGTAGAGTAAAAGTAGGTTTATAGTTGTGAATATGAAAAACACAGACCTTATTTTTGTATTATTTATTAATTATTGTTATTTTTCATACAAACAACTAAACCTACTTTTGCCCTCATCCTGTATATGTATGGATTAGTAAATAAGCATACATTCCTATCTCTGACAGCTGAAAGGCCTAGAAGCAGCAACATTTCAGTAGCAATGAGCACATCTAGTACCCAGAAGTTGGTTTCTAAATACTACTTTCCAATAAGATGAACCTGAGCTCCCTGGAAAGTGGGTAATTCCAGGCCTGCAGCAGGGAAAATACAAGATGAGCCTCGAGCATCTTGCAGAGCCAGAAAGTTGAGAAATTACTTTAAAACACACACACACACATACACACACACACACAAACAACATATAAGACATGTTGAAAGAACACAAAAGCAAACTTCAAAGAGCTCTCTGTGGCCAAAGCTAGAACAATTTGAGCAACAAAATAAATAACAATAGCTGCAATGCTAATCCAGAGAATAAATATCCATCAGTGTGCACTGATATAAATACATGATTAGATAAAATAAATGTGGGGAGGAAATACAAATCAGAAATTTTTTTTAAAAAAGATGTTTTAAGATATGATTTTGATAGAGGCAAAAAGCTTTAGCAGTACCTTCTTACATCATCTATCATTTAAAAGGAAATTCTTGCCCTGCCCAGGTGGCTCAGCTAGTTAGAGCATTGTTCCACACACCAAAAGGCTGTGAATTTGATCCCCAGTCAGGGCATGTATAGGAGGCAACCGATCAATGTTTCTCTCTCACATGGATGCTTCTTTCTTTCTTCCCCTCTAGAATCAATAAACATATGCTTGGGTGAGATTTTTTAAATGTATTAAAAATAAAATAAAAACAAAAGGAAATTCTTATGCATATGTCTCAGTCTATGAATCAGATAGGCACTTTACAAGTGCAATCCAGTTTAGACCACAGTACACAAAATACTAAGGTGGCATTGTTGACATATTCAACCGATCAGGATTCCTACCGATTCTTCTGCAGCTTAATTTTATCCGTCTTTTATAATTCATATGTATAAGCACTCTAGTTCTAATTTATACTGATTTACATATAAAATGTATCACAGTATAAAACTATGCAAAGATATCCTTTTTTTAAATATATTTTTTTATTTTATTGATTATGCCATTACATTTGTTCTATTTCCCCCTTCATTCCCCTCCACCCTGCACACCCCTCCCCCACCATTCCCCCCTTCAGTTCATGAACACATGTCTCAAGTTCTTTAGATTCTATATTTCCCATACTATTCTTGCCCTTCCCCCCTATTTTCTATCTATCGTCTATGCTACCGTCTTATTTTCTGTACCTTCTCCCCCCTTCTCCTTCTCCCACTCCCCTGTTGCTAACCCTCCTTGAGATCTTCATTTCTATGGTTCACTCCTGATCTAGCTGTCCTCTTAATTTGCTTTTGTTTTAGGTGTGGTTGTTAATAACTGTGAGTTTGCTGTCCTGTCACTGTTCATCTTTTTTATCTTCTTTTTCTTAGATAAGTCCCTTTAACATTTCATATAATAAGGGCTTGGTGATGATGAACTCCTTGAATTTGATCTTATCTGAGAAGCACTTTATCTGTCCTTCCATTCTAAATGAAAGCTTTGCTGGATAGAGCAATCTTGGTTGTAGGTCTTTGGTTTTCATGACCTGGAATACCTCTTTCCAGCCCCTTCTTGCCTGTAAGATCTCTTCTGAGAAATCAGCTGACAGTCTGATGGGAACTCCTTTGTAGGTGACTGTCCCCTTATCTCTTGCTGCTTCTAGGATTCTCTCCTTCATTTTAATCTTGGCTAATGTAATGATGATGTGCCTTGGTGTGTTCCTTTTTGGGTCCAACTTCTTTGGGATTCTCTGAGCTTCCTGGATTTCCCGGAAGTCTATTTCCTTTGCCAGATTGGGGAAGTTTTCCTTTATTATTTGTTTAAATAAGTTTTCCACTGGTCGCTGTTCATTTCCCCCTTCTGGTACCCCTATAATTTGGATGTTGGAGCGTTTAAAGATGTCCTGGAGGTTCCTAAGCCTCTCCTCATTTTTTTGAATTCTTGTTTCTTCATTCTTTTCTGTTTGGTCATTTTTTTTCTTCCTTCTGGTCCACTCCCTTGATTTGAGTCCCAGTTTCCTTTCCATTACTATTGGTTTCCTGTACATTTCCATTCATTTCAATTAGTTTAGCCTTCATATGTTCCTCTAATTCGTGACTAAAATCAACCAGTTCTGTGAGCATCCTGATCACCAGTGTTTTGAACTGTGCATCTGAAAGTTTGGCTATTTCTTCATCACTTAGATTTATTGGCTCTGGGGCTCTGAGTTCTTCTTGAGCCATGTTTTTATCTATTTGTGCCTGTTATGTATGAGGAGAGGTGCCTTAGGTGTTTGCCAGGGCGGGGCCACCCAGGTCGCTGGTTTGTGATGCTGTATGTGGGGGCGGGGTCAGAGAGGGAGCAATGGCAGTCCTCTCTGCTCCCCCCGCCTGTTTATCAGAGCGCAAATGTGCGAGCCCGCCGTCCTGTGCCGGGGCCTGCGCGGTCTGTCTCAATGCATGACTCTTCACTGGTTTATCTGCTCGCAAATACTTGACCGTAGACAGCCAGCCACGCCAAGCCTTCCCTGGGTCCTCCCGTAGCCACCCTGCACATGGGATCCACGCCCTCAGCTGCCTGCGCACCCCCTGGGTCAGGGGATCTTTTCTGCCCAATCCGCTCTGCTACTGGCTTCGCCCCTCTCACCGGTTTAGCTGAGCGGTTCATTGTTTTTAGACTCCGTATTGTTTGATTTTCTGTGGTTTGGTTGCATTTATTGTTGTTAAAACTTTGTTGTTTTTAGATTTGGTTGTGCGAGGAAGCAAAGTGTTTCCACCTAAGCCTCCATCTTGGCGGAAGTCAGAACTGTCTGCAAAGATATTCTTAAAAATAAATCCATATATTTCTTCCTTTTAAAAAGTAAACTTTTTAAAGTTTTAAACTCACTTTTCAGAATGCAAGCAAAGATACCTCACAGATGTCTTTTAGGAATCCAAATGTATCAGGTTCCACATGACATAATAGAGGGTATTTTTCAAATCATTTGATTCTTAAGAGATGAAGATTTCAGAAACTTATTTTATTTTGTTAAATTGTCTAAAAACTAGCAAAAAATGTCTTTTAACAATTTTGGTTTCCAAAACAAATTCAAAACAAGAAAATTCTTTTTATCACGTATTTTGTTTGCTACTGCACTTAATCTGAGATTGCTTGGAAATTCAAATTTACATGTCATGTTAAAAAAAATTTTTTTTTCAGCCAAGAGATTCCTGAGGAGCCAAGCAAACATTTTATACACTCTCTAGGGTCAAATTTTAATTTCTCCTTCTATCTTATGTTTTTTAAACACTCATAATTTTAGGAATCACAAACAGGTATATGTAATTCAATATAAACCTCAGAGATCAATATAATTCTAACTTTAAGCACTAAACACAGTTTTACATCAGAATGTTTTCATTTAAAATTTCATATAATCTAAATCACTGTTACTAAGACAGATACTAAAAACATATAATCACTACTCTCAAAATGTTACTACTTCTGTTTAAATTTATGAAGAAAGACAAGATATAATTAAGTACATTGATGTGAAAAAAATTTAGAGCAGGAAAAAGCCTGACTTTTTTCATATAAACTTTTATTTTTAAAGACCCATACAAAATAAAGATCTACTCAGAAACAAGCACTTGGCATTTAGCTGCTCACAGCACTGTCTTATTTTTAAAATCAGTTACTTAAGAAAATTAATACCTCTTTCTAAGAAATAGTACAGATCATTCACTTCAAGAAGTATGGCTTGGGGGAGGAGCACATCTACTCGTATGCACATTGAAACCCTCAAGTAGTTTTCATACTTGACAGCACTTACCGACAACTAAAAATTGGTTAGCTACCACCTCACACGTCATAATTATACAGCACAGTAGGACAGCATGTTTTGATCATGTAGGCCAAGGGTCAGCAAAATTGTCTTAAAGAGCCAGATTTTAGGCTTGTAGGCCATACAGACACTGTTGCGACTACTCGACTCTGCCACTATAGTGCTAAGGCAGCTACAGACAACATGTAATTAATGGGTGAACTATGTATTTACCAAAACAGGTGACTGGCCTGTAGGCCACAGCTTGCCAACTCCTGCACTAGGCAAACAGATCTGATTATCAATATACAACCTCTTCGGTAAACATATAATCACGTGTTCCCCTCATATCTGGAAGTTGTACCTGGACCATTAGCTATTCAAATCACAAAGGAATCATGAAAAACTTTTCTGAGGTCAGGATCTCAGGTAGACTGAAAAGTTAAAATGTGTTAATAAAGCACACATTAAAATATAAGTTTGAAAATGATTAAATGTTATTAAACAATCTTACCTTAATCAAATGAAAGAATCTAAACTCTAATACATGTCTGGTTTCAAACTCAAAATAATTTTTGATCAAAACTTCAGTTTCTTGTCAAATTCCTAGAAAAACGAAATTAAAAACTTGTAAGTCAGATTCCAGTACCAGATAAAATGGGGTAGTCACACTTTACTTTGGTGAGTGTATATACAAGACAGACTACATGGAGCACCTACTTGAGGACTCTGAAAAGTGAACACTAGTAGCAGGTTGGGTAAGAAGACCAGAATTTGAAGTATCACTAAAAGAGCATTTTGTTTCCCACTGGTCTCTTCCAGCCTGAACTTAATACAGCCCCACCTGAAAGTAGGCATTAGCACACAGAAAGCTTCAGAAGCAGTCTAGTGGGGGGCTCTAGGAAAAGGAAAGTGTGGAAACAAGAAAAGTGTGGATATGCCTCCCTACTTTCTTACTCCATTCCCTCAAGCTTAGCATCCTGTGGCAGCTGTGGCAATAGAAGCCACCAGGACCCTAAGACTGATGGTGAGGAACACCTTCCTCTCTGATCAGAGTGGCTATGCTCCCAAGGGGATGTGGCGAATCCCTGTTGCTTGTTTTCCTCTCCCTCTGTCCTCCTGCCACTTGGCCCTAGGTACCGACACAGTTGTAGGTAATACACATTGGAGAGGGATAAATAAGTCCCTCCCTTTCTGGTCAGAGAATGGAAGAGAGGAGCCCCAAAGAATCAGAAATTACTGGGAGACCCCAAAGGAGGAGTTTGAGAAAGCAACACTTCAAAGTTGCTTATGAACTCCTGGGCTTACCCTCAAGCAGCACATGTGTGGATCTGAGCCAAACAAGCATATACAGACTTTGAGACTTGAACCCATGGGACAGACCACTATCAAGTTCCAGAATGGCCAATGGGTGGTGGGCATGCAGGAGAGATCCAAATCCAAATAGCATGGCAAAGTCTTTAAAAATTGATGTTGTAACCACTACCCACAGGACTTGCAGTTTGAACCCTAAAGGGGCTGATTGCCTACTGAACAAATACATCAACGTTCTGCATAGGATTTAAACAAGACCCAAAATCTCAAGACATAAGAGTCAAAGTGCTCAGGATATAATCCCAAACTACTTGACATAAAAGAACCAGGAAAATCTCAGTTTACATGAGAAAAGATGCCTTCACCAAGAAAACACAATACAGGAATTATCTAAGAAAGATATAAAAATATTAAAACAACTATTTTAACTGTTGTATCAGGTAAGATCAAACATTCTTAAAACAAGTGGAAAAACAGAAAGACTCAAAATAAACAGAGGATATAAAGAACCCAATGTGAATCTTAGAATTAGAGAAATATCAATAACCAAAATTAAAAGCTCACTAGATGAGCTCAACAGTACAATGGAGATGAGAAAAGAAAGTCAATGAACTTAATATAAATGAGTAGAAACCATCTAATGTGAACAATAGAGAGAAAAAGATTGAAAAAAAGAAGAGTGCCTTAGGTTCAATATTTGTGACACTAGAATCCCAGCAAAAGAGAAGAGTTCAGTGTAATAAAAGTATCTTAAAATATTTTCCAAATTTGTTCAAAGACATAACTCACAGATGCAAGAAGCAGAGCAAATCCCCAAACAAAATATACACAAAGGAATCCATGACCAGATACATACTAATTAGACTTCAGACAACAAAAGACAAACAAATCGTGAAAGATGAAGGTGAAAGAAAGACAGTCTTAGATGAAGAAAAACACGAGAATGCGTTGACAGCAGAACTACTTTAAAAAATTGCTAAAGGAAGTTCTTCCAAAGATGATAAAGGGTATCATAAGGAACCTGAAACACCAGGAATGAAGAAAGAGCAGCATGATTGTTAATTATCTGAGTAAATATAACAGACTATTCTTATCTTCTCGAGTATTTTAAAATAAATTTGATAATTAAAAGTAGTAAAAAAGTAAAATGTTATCTGATGGGGCTTCCAATGTATATATTTTAATATGTATGTAATACAATGTAATATGTAACAAAACTACAGCATAAGGGGGCAAGTAAAGTGACTTCAATGGTGGTATATTTCTCTTTTTTTCTTTTTTCTGGTAATTACCAGAGGGAAATGGGGGTGGGGGAGGTAGAAGCAGGGATAAATGGTGATGGAAGGAGACTTGACCTGGGGTAGTAAACAAACAATACAATATATAGATGATGTATTACAGAATTATACATGTGAAACCTATACAATTTTTATTAACCAATGTCACCTCAATAAATTCAATAAAAAAGAATGGTGGTACATTTCTATTGCCACTTGAATAAAAAATTAACCCTAAGTAGACTGTAAACTTAAGTACACTGTAATTCTTAGAGTGATCACTAAAAACACCCCCACACAAATATAGTTTAAAACACAATCAATAAATTATAATGTAATACCTAACCAAAAACAAAAGAACTCAATCTGAAAGAAGGTAGGGAGAGAAAACATAGAAACAAAACACAGGAGCAACAATAATAACAAAAAGAAGAAATAAAATGGTAGGCACAGATCCAAATATATTAATAATTACATAAATGTAAAAGATCTATAAACACCAATTAAAAGAAAGAAAAAAAAGAATAGCGGAAACATTCTTTAAATATAATGCCATAGGTAATGAGGCTATTGCTGAAAGGGGTCATGAACCAAGGAAAGCGAACACCTCTAGGAGGCAGAAAGGACAAAAAAATTCTCCCATAGAGTCTCCAGAAAGAAATGCAGTCTTGCTGACATCTGGAATTTAGCTCAGTGAAACTGGTCTCAAACTTGACTTCCGGAACTGTAAGATAATAAATTTGTGCTATTTAAGCCACTGTTTACAGTAGTTTTAAAAATTTTGCACACAGTGCTAGAAAACCAATATACTGGATCATAAAACAAACTTTTACAAACTGAAAAAAGAAAAGAAATCACATAAAGGATATTATCTGATCAATAATAAAATTAGACTAGATATCAATATTAGATAACAGAACAGCTTCCAAAGAGGAGGAAATTTAAAAACACACTTTTAAGCAATCCATGGGTCAAAAAAGAAGTTTCAAAGGGAAACAGAAAATATTTTTAACTGAACTAAATATATAACAAATCAAAATTATAGCATGCAGCCAAAGCAGTAGCTACAGGATAAATTATAATATTAAATGCTTATATTAGAAAAAAAGAAAAGCCTAAAATTAATAAGGATTAATTTTAAGAAATTAGAAAATGAGCAAATTAAAAAGCAAGTAGGAGAAAATAACAGCAGGAGAAATCAATAAATTTGAAGCCAGCAATATAATACAGAAAATGAATAAAACCCAAATTGGTTCTTGGAAAAGTTCAATACAAGAAAGACTGGCACCGACAAAAAGGGAAAAGAACACCAATTCTCAGTATCAGTATACATAAGATTTTGCCATAGACCCTACGAACATTTAAGGAATAATAAGAAAATTCTGTGAACAATCTTATGCACATAAATCTGACAACTTAGATTATATAGACCACCTCCCTGAAACTACAAACTACCAGCATTCACCCACAATGATACTAAGTTATAGTCCCATAACTATGAAATAAATTGAATTTGTAGTTAAAAGACTTTAAAAAAAAGATATTCTCCAGTCCAAGATGATTTCACTAATTTACCAAACATTTAAAAAAGAAATAACTGCAGTCCTGGTCGGTGGCTCAGTTGGGTGGAACATCATCTTATACGCCTAAAGGTTGTGGGTTTGACGCCCCATCAGGGCACATACCAAGTTTGCAAGTTTGATTCCAGTCACAGTTCATACCGGAGGCAATTTACTGATGTTTCTCTCATTGATCTCTCTCTCCCTCTTTCTCTCTCTCCCATCAATAAGCATGTCCTCAGGTGAGGACTAAAAAAGTTAAAAAAAGAAATAACTGCAGACTGGTAAGACTAGAAAGAAATAAAACCGTCCCTATTTGCAAGTGAGATGACTATCTACATAGAAAATTCCAAGGAATACAAACAAACATACAAACCCTCCTGGAAGTAATAAATGAATTTATCAAGGTAAAAAAATAGGGTCAATGTCAATTATATTTCTGTATACTAAAAAATGATCAATTAGAAACCTACAAAGTTTTAAATAATGCCATTCAAAATGGCTCCACAAAACCAAAATACTTACGTATAAATCTGATAAAATATGTGTAGGATCTATATCCTAAAAACTACAAAATGTTGATGAAGTAAGTCAAAGAAGAATTGAGTAAATAGAAATACAGGCTATGATCACAGACTACAAAATTCAAAATGGTAAAGATGTCAATTTTCTCCCAAACTGGTCTACAGATTTAATTCAATTTCAGTCTAAATCCCAGGATCTTTTGTAGTTATAGAGAAATTAAGTCAAAAATTAATATGGAAAGAAAAAAGAACTAAAGTAACCGAAGCTATTAAAAACAAATTTTCTAAAAAGAACAAAGTTGGAGGAATCACCCTATTCAATTTTAAGACTTTAAGCTATAGTAGTTATTAAGACAGTGTGATATTGGCAAAGGGATAGACATATAAATCAATGGAATAAAATGTGTCCACAGATAGTTCCATACAACATGGTCAATTGATTTTTGAAAAGGTGCAAAGTCAGTAAAATGAGAAGAGCATAGTCTTTTGACAAACAGTACTGGAACAACTGAGTATCCATATGAAAAGAAAAAAAAAACTTTGACCTAAACCTCTTGCTTTATATAAAAATTAACTCAAAATGAATCATAAACCTAAACATAAAATATAAAATTTTTAGCAAAAAAAGGAACAAAATCTTTGTTACCTAGGAATGGACCAAGAGTTCTTAAATATGACACCAAAATAAAAAGTAGAAAGTGATAAACTGGACTTTATCAAAATTAAAAACTCTTGCTTTGGGGAGATAGCTAAGCTAACATAAAGACAAGCTACAAACAGGGAGATAATGTTTGCAGATTAGATATCCAACAAAGCACTTGTAGCCAGAATACAAGGGGGGGACCCAAAAAACCATTATTTATCTTCTGAAGGGTGGGCCCCTTGTAGTACAGGCTTCCCTCACTAGGTAAGTGTTCTAGGAACCCATCTATATCAGTGTACCACCTGGTGTTGTTGTGAGAGGCTGCATTCAGCTTCAGTGAATTTTTTTAAAGATTCTTTCAATGTGTCTGCTCATTTCATGATGGGTTATTTATGAGCACACCTGCCCATACCACGATGAGTGTTCAGCAATTTTTTTACCATAAAAGGCACGACCCCAATGCCCCAAACTCCCTATTCACCCAATCTTGCCCCGAATGATGTTTTTTTTTGTTTCCCTGGATGAAAAAAGTCCTCAAAGGGAAATGTTTTGCTCACATGGAAGAGGTGAAACAAAAAATGGCAGAAGCACTGAAAGGAATCAAAATTGACAAGTTCAAAAATGTTTTGAGCAGTGGAAAAAATGTCTCAATAGGTGTATTGCATCAAATGGAGAGTCCTTTGAAGGTGACTGAAGTTTAAACATGTAAGAATAACTACACAATTTTTTATAAATAAATTCTGGATTTTTTTGATTCCCCTCCATAACTCTCAAAACTCAACAATTTACATATAAGCAGAAGCACACCAATTAGAAAGACTAAAAAACTACTATATATTTTACCCAAGTGAACTGAAAACTTACAGTCACACAAAAATCTGCACACAATTGTCTACCTGAAGCTTTACTCATAATCACTATAACCTGGAAGGAACCAAGATGTCCTTCAACAGGTTGTTAAAATGACTAAAACAATTTGGCTGATGTAAACTTAACACTTCTTGAAATGGACAGTTTCCATTCAGAGAACTGCAAAATAGGGCAGGAGGCAGGAATTTTTTAAGATAAAGAATAAAGAACAAGGAACAGAAAACCAGGAAATATCTAATTAGCTAGGGCCACACAGTCCAGGGTAAGAAGGCCCAGGGTTGGGGGTTGGCAGTCAAGTGGAGTATTTACAGGCACACAGCAAGTTTTGCTTTGCTGACATGGAACCTCGGGCAGGAGTGGCTCCATCTTGGGCCTAGAGGGTTAGTTCAATAAGGTAAATGGAAAAATAAATTTTGGTGTACTCATACAATAGATTACTCTGCAAGAATAAAAAGGAATAAACTATTTGATTCATGCAATGACATGAATAAATTTTAAGTGAATTTTGCTGGATCTTGAAAGAAGTCAGATCCAAAAAGCTGTATACTATATTACTGCATCCACTATGATACACTGGAAAAGGCAAAACCACAGGAAAAGAAAAGAGACTGTTGGGGAGCGGAGGATAGGGAAATGGCTGAATACAAAGCAGATGCACAGCTGCAGTACTGTGATTTGTAAGAAATATGTATATTTGGTCATTCAGGTTACCAAAATAGATTTTTCATATATATTTGGTCTTCATCCACAGCTCCCCAAACTCTTGGAATTTCACTAGTGCTAAGTGCAATGGAAGAATCCTTTGTTATAATATTTGGTCTCTTGTCCTCAACATCAGATAACTGAGAACCATGAAGGTGAAATGGGTGTCTTATCATTCATAACAAGCCCCTTTCCACCACATTGTGTTTATGTTAATAAGGTGACTTTTGGAAAGCAACTAAGAATAGGGCCCAGTTGCCAGGAGAATCAACTATGTGACTAGAAGGTAAGGATTTTCCGTCCCCAAACCCTACCCACAACATGGGGGGGGGGGAAGAGAGGCTGGAGGTTGAATCAATCACCAATGGCAACAGCCAATGATTTAATCAATCATGCTTGCACAACGAAGCCTCCATAAAAGCCAAATGGGAGTGTTTCAAAGAGCTTTCAGGTTGGCGAACACGTGAAAATTTGGGGAAAATAGTGAGCTTGGAGAGGGCACGAAGGCTCCACACCCTTTCCTTATACCTTGCCCTATGCATCTCTTTCATCTGGCTGTTTCTGAGTTATATATCCTTTTGTAAACCAGTAATCTTGTAAGTAATGTGTTGCTTTGAGTTCTATGAGCTGCTGTAGAAAATTAATCAAACCCAAGGAGGAAATCTCCAATCTACAGCTGGTGGGTCAAAAGCACAGATGAGAATGCGGTCTTCAGATTGGCATCTGAAGCGGGGAGGTGAGGCAGGGGTGAGCAGTTTTATGGGACTGGGCCCTTAATCTGAGGAATCTGATGTTATCTCTGATAACAGATAGTATCAGAATTGAGTAGAATTGTAGGACATCCAGCTGATGTCTGAGAATTACTTGTTGGTGTGGGGACCCTCTGCAATACACACATTATAACTGGGTCCAAATCCTTTCTTTTTTAACATTTTATTTATTTATCTTTCGAGGGGAAGGGAAGGAGAGGAGAGAAATATCAATGTATGGTTGCCTCTCATGAGTCCCCTGCTGGGAACTGGCCTGCAAACCAGGCATGTGCCCTGACTGGGAATCGAACTGCGATTATGTGGTTCGCAGGCCTGCGCTCAATCCACTGAGCTACACCAGCCAGGGCCAAAGCCTTTTAACAGGAGGATTTTTTAAAGTGATGAAATTATCTGTATGGTTCAAGGGTAGTATACAATGACACTGTACATTTGTCAAAATCCATATAAAATTATGTATCACAAAGACTGAACTTTAGTGTATGCAAATTTTTAATAATCAACTAAAATGTTGGGGGAATTTCAAGAGAAGACAGTCTGTGACAAATGGATCTGACTACACTATAAATGAATAGCATATCCCCACTGAGGGGAGTATGGGAAAATGAGTAGACCTAAGTAAATCTGGAAAACAGTGTCCTGAATGGAAATTTAAGTCTAAATATTAAAGGACCTGTACATAAACACTATACTTTAGTTGATATATTTATTTCTCATCATGGTACTAGTTAATAATTCTGAACTTGCTTTACATGTATACCAGGGTGGAATAAGAAAGTAAATGAATGACTGAAGCCAGGTACCTCATTGTCAGAGAGAAATTACAATAAGCCAGGGGGAGAAGGCTAGAATGAATCTATGGTATTCCGTCAGAGTCACAGACATTGGAATAAACTTAACATATTTACTGCTTAATGCGTAGTACATTCATAAAATGAAGCACATCCATAAAATGAAGTGACTGACCCACCACTTTGAGCATAGGCTGGAATTAGTGACCCACTTGCAAAGAACAGAATACAGAAAGACAAAATAACTTTACAGTGGAGGAGCCTAGCAAACACAACCTTAACTGAGCGACGTTATCATGTACTCCCCAATACGATGTGATGAAAATCTTCCCTGAAATCCTTAACCTCCATCTAATCATAAAAACATCAAACACAAATTGAGGGAATTCTACAAAATAACTGACAGTACTCAAAACTATCAAAGTTACAAAAAAACAAGAAGAGACTGAGAAACTGCCACAAACTATAGGAGACTAAAGAGACATAACAAACGCAATGTACAGTCCTGTATTGGATCCTGGAACAGAAAAAGAAAGCTAGTGGAAAATCCAGCAAAATCCAAGTTTAAAATTTGGATGTACCAGTGTAAAATTTGGATGTACCACTGGTGGTTTCTTTTTTTTTTCCCTAGGAAAATATAGTTTATTTTTATTTATTTATTTTTTATATAGCCAATTAATTTTCTTTTCTTTCTTTCTTTATTTTACATTTTATTTAGTTATTTTTCAAGTACAGTTTTTTTTTGTCTATTTCTTGGATGTACCAATGGTGGTTTCTTGTTTTGGACAAATGTACTTAGTTCTGTACGATGCTATCATTATGGAAGTTCTGTATTATCTTTGCAACTTTTCTATAAATCTGTAATTATTCCCAAGTAAAAGTTTCTATTATTTTAAAAAAATGGACACAAGACTCGAACATACTATTCACCAAAGAAGATATATGTATGGCAAAAAGCACATGACAAGACATTCAACATCATTAGCTATTAGGAAAATGCAAATTAAAACCATTATAAGATATCATTGTAGACCTATGAGAATGGCTAAAATTACAGACTGACCATACCAAGTGCTGACAAGTAGGCAGAACAACTAGAACTATCATGCACTGCTGATGGGAATACAAAGTGGTATGGACACTTTAGAAAACAGAAAAGTTTAGCAATATCTTATAAAGTTAAATTATATACTTGCCATCTGATTCAGCAATCCCAACATTATATATTTATTTACTCAAGGGAAATGACTGTATCCACACAAAAGCCTGTACACAAATATTTACTTCTCTGTTCAACTTAGCTAAAAACTTGAAATAACTCACAATCCTTCAAAGAATGCATGGATAAACAAACTCAGTATATCCACACAATTGAATACTACTATGTAATTAAAAGTAACCTTAAGGCATTATGCTAAGTAAATAAATGCATGTGTAACAGTTTCAAATGGCTACATACTATATTAATTCCATTAAGTGATTATTTTTGAAAACACAAAACTAACATGACAGAGGACCTGTCATGAATTACTGACAGGGTAGGAAAGGTACAACCACAAAGAGAAGTGATAGCACAAAGGAGTTTCAGGAATTAATCAAACTGTCTGGATACTGACTGGGATGATAGCTACATGAACCTACAGACATGTTAAAATTCATCAACTGTGCATAGAAAGAGTCAATTTTGTTGCACATTCACTTAAAAAAATAAGTTTATAAACTAAAACAACCTTTAAATCAGCAAGGGTTTTCCAGGATATTTAGTTTGGATTTTATAGTCTATAAAAATTCTCTTGTTTATTTTGGCTACTTTTAAGACAGAGCAGTGACAAATATCATAGCTCAGTCCTAACAGGCGGAGTCACTGGGAGATCAGTAACCTAAATGTCAGTTCCTCTAGGTAGTACATCACCTGCAAAGAAATCTAATCTGCTAACAGTCACAACCCCACCTAACTGAAGAGTAAATCCTGACATCTACTTAAAGGCATCATCATAAAAGAACTTCCATTAAAGTTGAAGAATACTGATTTATAGTGAAAGCATTCCCAGGAGGGAAAAAAATGTTTGTGTTTAATTCTACTTCAAATGCACACAGAGCATTCTAAAATAAAAAAGTAAAACACAATAATTTATTTCCACTTTTATTATTGGGGAAAATTGCTTTCTTTGAATAAGCAGGGCAAGGTAAAACAAAAATGTAAAACAGATGACATATATATTGTATGTAAATCAGACAATGTATAGACCATACACTATAGGAATTAATAAAAATTTTTAATTTTTATTTATTTAATTTTTTTAGAGATAGGGGAAGGGAGGGAGAAAGAGGGGGAGAGAACAGTGATGTGCAAGAGAAGATTGCCTCTTGCATGCTCCGAATGGGGGACCTGGCCTGCAACTCAGGCATGTACCCTGACTGGGAATCGAACCAGTGACCTTTAGGTTCACAGGCTGGCACACAATCCACTGAGCCACATGTGCCAGGGCGGAATTAATTTAAATATAAAAGGCATAAGTAAAAGGTGATACCTTTCCTAAACACCTTTATTGTATTATTTAATCCATTCCATTCCTAAATTTATTTTAGGTGTTATTTTTTTAAAAGCATATTCAGCCAAATACTTGTATTTAAGAAACTCAGTGATTACTTCTGTTTTAAGGATACAATTGTTCTCAGCTCTGCTATTAAATTTAGCAGCAATTTCACATTGCTACACTTTATTTAAAAGAATCAGATTTTAAAAAATAAGGCCAATCTACAATTGCGTTAATTTCAAATGAAAAACAAAAAAACTTGTGTAAGAAATAGTTTTTGCCTTAAGGCCTTTTGTTTTCCTAATATTACATTTGATTAGAAGTGAAGTGGCTTGCTTCAAGAATAATTTAAGATTATTCTGCCCAGAAACACATTTGGAAAAATATATGATTTACATCTGGAACATTATCCTTTCTAACTGAAGCCACTGATGTATTCACTCTAAGAGTTCACTAAAACCATTTTAGTTTCGACACCCATTAAAATATGCTTATTCCTCCATGTAATTTTCTCAGATGTTCAATTTACTAAACAAAGCCTGCTTTAATAATTCAAATCTGACTTCTAAAGATGCAATGCACCTCTCAAAAGCTTTCAGTAAGACAGTAAATTTCATCTGTCCCTCTGTGGCACTGCATGTATTTAAGTTACTCCTTTATTTTAAGGTCCATAATCACAAAAGGGCTTTTCCCTCTCTTTTCAAAAGAATCAAGAACTTCAGTCATTTTTATCATTGTGCCATTCACTGATATACTTCCAGCTGTCTTCAAAAGTTTCCATTAAATAAGAATTTTTACATATGAACAAAATCCAACAGGATGCTACACTTTCCTAGACAAGAGACAGCAAAAAAATTCACAGAGCTTGGCTGAGCTGGAAGAAAGATGGTGGCAGCCATGTGACAAGATTTGGTCCAGCTCATGAATTAGAACAGCTCTCATAAAGATCCGGTGAGCAAATATAGTCAGATCCTGGAAAATACCATTCAGTTATCTTAGGCAGAACAACTAGAAGCTTTGAAAGTTTTTGTGGAAGCAAAGGTAAATGAAAATGTCAGCTTCATGATCTCTCGACAGTTGCTGACTGATTCCTGCACTTATCTCCCTAACTTGCCTGATGGCAAGCCAAAGAAATTTTTTTTATTTTCACCTTAGAAAAGATCCTGCCTAGAGTCATTTCATATGAGGAGCAGGTTGCTTCCATAAGACAGTATCTTGCAACCACATATGGGAAAGAAGGATGCAGAAAGGCAGACCAGGTCTTGGTAGAAAGTCCTTTGGAAACAGTAAAAAAAAAAAAAGTATAATGTGGATTATAAACTGAAGACATAGCTGAAGATTGCTAGGCTATATATATCTAGAGGATGTTGATCCAGTCCAGACAGATGCTTACGTAAGTTAAGCAACATTGCTTCAGACAGATCAACCAACGAACACTTACAGAGACATTACAAAGTATGCCATGCATGCATTTTAGATTATTAAAGAAAATTCATTGAAGCTGCACAAAGGTATAATGAGCTCTCTTACAAGACAATAGTGCACAAAAGTGAAAGACAGAGGCCTTAAAACATGTTTGCATTGTACCATCTTAGCATCAGCAAGACAAAAGCGTCGTTGAATGCTAGCTACTTTCTTAAGGATGAAAGATGCAACTTGCTGCTTATGGGATCCTAGAGAAAATGTTCCTGAACAATCATCCAAGGAAATGAACTTTAAGAATTTGCTGCCATGTTCATGCCTCACCAAAAAGGAACTACAGCTGATGATTCTAGCATCTTGGACAGAGCACTGTTAGTGAACACAATTTGTTGTCTGCAAGCAAATTATATAATAATATTAACTTTGAAGAACTTGGAGCTCTTTTAGAGACTCCTGCAGCTAAGGCAGAATAGATAGCATAATGATAACAGAAGGACGTATGAATGCATTTATTGACCAGATTGCTGGAATCATTCATTTTGAAACATGAGAGATCCTGCCAACATGGGACAATGAGAATCAATCACTTTGTTCCCAAGCAAATAACCTTTTGGAGAAAATTAGCACCAGAATAAACAGCATAAGCCTTGGAAATCCAAATGTGGCTCTGTGGGGGGAGGGCTCACAAAAGGAACAACAGCTTTTGCCAGCACTTCCTTGTAGAATTTCTGTGCAAACTACATCTTTTTCCATGTGTTACAGTGTAGGGAATCGTTTCTCATGGCATGGAAATGTAGCTCAGCTCCCATGTGGAAGACCAGTGGGAAGTGAGTTGGCATACAGGACCAAGCCCACGGAGTGGTTTTCCTGTGGGGAATCAGGCCTGCATTGTACCTAGACTGCTCTTGCTAAAACTTCTTCATCCTGAATTAAGGCAGAGTGTGCTTACTGTAACTTCCTAAAGTCTGTTCTAAACCTCCCAAGTATGTAGTGTAACCAGTTCAACCACTTTTCCCCTGATCTGCAAAGTCCTTCTCTTTGAAGTAATTAGCAACATTCATTCCTTTGTTATCTATAAAAGGTAATCCCCTGCAGTGAACCTGTGCAAAGTAAATGAGGGCTGTCCTCAATGTAATGTACCCAGAGAAGCAATAAAAAGCCTGTCCAGGCAGGGGCTGGGGCCCTCTCAACCCTTCTCTTTCTCAGAGAGTGGCCCATGCCATCCCTTTTACTACATAGGACTTCTGTTGTCTGTCTGTATTTGTTCATAACAACCACAACACACAGATCCTGCAGGCCAGGATCTGCATCAGTACAGACGACTTTCACTATCTCCAAAGCATTTGCATCATGACTCTCTCTATATATATTTCAATCCCTTTTATGCTGGATTCCATTTAAAGAAGACATTATTATGGCAGAGGTACAAGCACTTAAAAATATGTAGTTCCCTCTCCCAGTCAAGATGGTATAGGCAAACACAATTGGCCTCCTTGTATAACCAAATTATAAATACAACTAAACTACAGAACAACCATCACTCAGAACTATCAGAAATTGAGCTGAATGGAAGTACTAAAACTACAAAACCACATCAAGACTGGCATAGAAGGGGCAGAGACGCTGAACAGGTTGGTCCCACATCCATGTATAGCAGATAAAAATCAGGAGGGATATCTCAGGACTGAAGGGCCACAGCCACATACCAGGCCCACCAGCCCAGGCTTCCAGTGCCAGGAAGAGAAGTCTCCATAACTTCTGGAGTCCTTGGCAGTTCCTCTTAAAGGATCCATGCAAACTTATTTGGACTCACTTCCTCTGAGCTCCAGCCCAGGGGCAATAGACTGAAAGGTATCAGAGATATACTGAGAGGAACTGAATTATTCAGTATCAGGGCAAGAGCTGGGGGGCAACCTTCTCCCACACAAGAGTGCTGGTAGAGGCAGGAACAATTTGATTGTTCCTTTTCTGAGCCACTCCCTCGCCCCACAGAGCCACAGAACCAGGAGGCATGTACCATATCTCAGACTCCATCAGACTGGCTCACACTGTTTGCTCCACACTGCTGATTCCCAGAAGTCCCACCCCACCTAACTTTCAGGCCTACCCAAGCTGTTTCCAGTGCTTTTCCATACCAATGGCTTGTCTTGTCCCATGCTTCAGATTTTCCTAAGTTCTCTCAAAAAAGCAGCATCTGGCTTTAGCAAGCCCATATCTCTCACTAAGTGGCCTTAAGCAGGGCAATATTAGCAGCCAGCCTTTGTTCACAGCTTGACTTTGCCAGGGCACCTCCAAGCCCAGCACAAGTACTAGCCATACGCAGATTGCTTTGTTGCTTTTTTTTATGTGACCACACAAAAACACAAGTGGACAGAACACAAGTGGTAGCTGACCTTGAATGTGCCAACAGCAATCAAGGCTCAACTACAAGAGGAGTGTGTAAACATAATGGGTGTCCAGCTTTGGTAATTGGGGAAGCTGTGCCACTGGACCCTATAGGAGACCTAATGTATTAGGCCACTCTACCAAGCCTGGGAGACGTAGCAGCTCCACTTAATACATACAAATAAACACAGGGAGGCTGCCAACATGAGGAAACAAACAAGGCCAAATGAAAGAACAGAACATAAAACTCCAGAAAAAGAACTAAACAAAATGGAGATAAGCAATGTACTAGATGCAGAGCTCAAAACACTGGTTATAAGGATGCTCAAATTGGTTAGTGAGAACCTCAAGAGCATGAAAAAAATCCAGTCAGAAATGAAGGATACTAATTCAGAGGCGTCAAACTCATTTTCACTGGGGCCCACATCAGCCTCAGGGTTGCCTTCAAAGGGCTGAAAGAATTTTGGGACTGTATAAATGTTACTACTCCTTAACTGTTAAGGAGATGAAATTATATTCAGCCCTTTAAAGGCAACCTTGAAGCTGATGTGGCCCTTGGTGAAAATGAGTTTGACACCCCTGCACTAACTGAAATTAACAACTATTTACAGGGAATCAACAGTAGAGTGGATGAAGCTGAGAAACAAATTAGCGATTTGGAATATAAGGAAGCAAAAAACATCCAAATAGAACAGCAAAAAGAAAAAGCATCCAAAAAAAAAAAATGAGGACAGTGTAAGGAGTCTCTGGGATAACTTCAAGTGTATTTACATTTGCATCAAGGGATTCCAGAAGGAGAAGAGAAAGAGCAAGAAATTAGAAGCCTATTTGAAAAAATGACAGAAAATTTCACTGACTTGGTGAAGGAAACAGACATACAAGCCCAGGATGTGCAGAGTCGCAAACAAGATGAACCCAAAGAGGCCCACACCAAGACACATCATAATGAAAATGCCAAAGGTTAAACATAAAGACAGAATCTTAAAAACAGACTGTCAGCTGATTTCTCAAAAGAAACTCAGCAGGCTAAAAGGAATTAGCAAGGATTATTCAAAGTCAAGAAAAGCAAGGACCTACAACCAAAAATATTCTACCCAGCAAAGCTACCATTTTGAATGGAAGGGCAGATAAAGAGATTTCCAGATAAGAAAAAAATTAAGGAGTTCATTATTATATGAAATGTTAAAGGGACTCTTTTAAGAAAAAGATGATCAAAACTATGAACAATAAAATGGCAAAAAATACAAATCTATTAACAATTGAATCTAAAAAACAAACTAAGCAAACAAGAAGAACAGAGACAGAATCATGGATACAGTGAGCCTTTTGATGGTTGCCAGATGGGAGTGTAGGTTATGGGGGAATGGGTCAAGAGGTGAGGGAATTAAGAAGTACAAATAGGTGTTATAGAGTAGCCAAAGAACTAATGTGTATGAACATAGTCAGGGGACTTGCCTCAGGGAGTAGAGTGCTGGGTAGAGAGGGGACAAAGGGGAGAAAATCAAGACAAGTTTAATAGCACAATCAATATATTAAAAAAAAAAAAAACCTTAAGTGCTTTGAGCCTCTACAAATGTGCTTATTCTAATAGATGGAGAAATGAGCAAAAAAATCTTTTTCACAGAAATCAACCTTATCTAGTAATGTTTTATAGATTACATTAATCTACCTTTATAAATAAAAGTAGCTATTATATTCCTTCACTCAAGTTACTGACATCTAAATTTAATACGACAATAGCTATCTCTTCATAAGCCAATCAAACGACTTTTCTATCCACTATTCCAAGTTATTTTTTCAGAAATTAAATGTTGTATAAACATAGTTTGGCTATTTGTTTGGAGACATAAAGAGTCATATTGATAAGAAATTATACATAAATAATGTTAAATTGCCAAAGAATCATGAAGAAATTTTGGATGGAGAATGCATATGTATTAAGGTGGCCTAAGAGCCCATGTGACATTTACACTCTGTAACCTAAACTTCTGTTACAAGTATATTTAGCCACTCACAGTAGTCCCAAGTTAAAAAAAAAAAAGATTTAAAAAAAGAAAAAAAATTTCCTCTGTAATGGTCAAGTTTGAAATTAATGCCAGGGTAGATTATCTATAAATTACCTATATCTATGCTTACCCATCCACCAATTACTAAAATTCCACATTCCAGTTTTGGGAAACTACATAGTACATGATTGTAACCTTGACCGTCTCTGAAAAAATTAAGAATAACTGTCTCTAGAAGTCTTTGAACACTTGATAAGAACCCTCTGGTTTTCCCATAAAGGGTAGACTGACACTCAGCACAGAGTGGGAGCACAACAGGGAATTGTACATGAGGAAGGCAGAAGCTCTAAGAGATGTAAATAACAAATAGTAAATCTCTTTCATTATTTTAAGTCTATCCACCATTCACAGAAAAGCCATACTGAGAAGTTTGTTTTAATATGCTTCTGGGTTGGCAATTCTTTACTATCTACTGATGAACACTTATTTAAAGCAACTGTCGGTCATTTTTTAATTGGTAAGTACTTTATGGCTATTGAATGGGGGGGTGAAGATTTATCAATTTATATGATGACAGCATTTTTGAAGCTGCCTTTAGCACTTTAGAGTTTTTACTAAGAAAAATAAAATGGAGTACTACGTGAAAATTCTTTCACTTTTTAAAAATCCTCACCTAAGAATTATTTTTAATTGACTTTTTAGAGAGAGAGGGAGAGAGATAAACATTGATGTGAGAGAGAAACACTGCTGGGTTGCCTCCCATGCACATCCTGGCTGGGGAGCAAACCCACAACATTTTTGGTGCATGGAATGATGCTCCAACCAACTGAGCTACCCTGCCAGGGCATACATGATGATTCTTAAGCAGAGATTAAAAAAATTCTTCAGCAGAATCTTAAAATGACACCAGAGACTGGACTACTGAACTCAAAATTCCTCATTGCTTTTGGAGTAGAACATACCAAAAAGAGCAAAGTCAAGTTCCCAACAACACAAAGGAAAAACAAAGTAAGCCTTTGTTAACAATATCTGTTGAGCATCTAGTCTAGTATGTAAAACACTTGCAGTGGTGGGGTGAAGGGCCAACACAGAAAACACTGCACTAGTACCTGCTTCCAAAGAACTTACATAAACACAAAATACACAAAGAATCCTTTATTGAGTATTGCTGTATCTGTTTTGCTTTTTTTAATATAAGTATACTGCTGTATACATAAGGACAGGGGCCATGTCTTGACTTGTTCGCTACAACAACCTCAGTGCCTATTGCACTACCTAGCACAAAGTAATAAAAAATTACTTTTTTTTTTGATAAATGAAGACTTTCAACAGTTATGTCAATACTGACACCTGGCTTCCTGGCCTCCAGGAACCTACGGCCTAAGACAGGCAGGATAATGGCCTCTGAAGACATCCCTGCCCTTCTCCCTTAACCCCCAGCCTAGTTTTCCTGACATGGCAAAAGGGACTTTCAGTTATAATTAAGGTCAAGGACAACAAAACGGGGAGATTATCCTGGATGATCCAAGTGGACCCAATTTAATCACATGAGTGCTTTAAGGTGAAAGAGAAAACAAGAAGATGGGTCAGAGAGATGAGACAGAAGGAGGAGATATTGGAAGTCTTAAGGAGGCCTGACCTGTTGTTGCTGGCTTTTAAAATGGAGGAAGGAAGGCTGCGAATGAAGGCATGAGAGTGGGCTTTAGAAACTGGGAAGGGCCTTCATCTAACAGTTTGCAGGGCAATTGGGATTTAACCCCGACAACTGCAAAGAAAAGAACCCTGCCCTGCAACCTCTAGAAAAGACACCACCATGTTGAAATTTTTATTTTAGCCTTGTGGGACCCCCATGCTGCCCTAATGACCTACAAAATATAAGATAAAATTTTCTTGCTTAAACCACTAAGTCTGTAGTGATGTGCAATGGCAGAAATGGAAAACTAATGCATTCCCTCTAACCTCTGCTATAGCAACCCCAACATATTGCTTCTTCTCATCATACTATCACTACTTCAGTAAGAGATCTAACATTCTTAAATACTTCAGTCTGATCACAATATCCTATTCTTATTAACTCTTCTACTTCCCACTTCTCCCACCCACCATTATGAAGAAAAGATCTTGCTTAAAAGAATGGATATCTTGAAATAAAAAGAATTAGTATTTTCCAGTTATAATATTTGGTGAACATTGTGCCAAAGAGTCCGTGACAGCTATGTAGAATAGTTACATCAAAACATCAAATTTCACATTCTTTGCAACATACAGTACTAAGGGCATACACTCAAATGTGTTATTAAACAACCCAGTGTGTCAAATCTTGATTTACTTTCAAAGGAAAGGCCTTTTGTTTTGAAATTTGGAACCATTTCTTTGCCTCTTTGCACTTGCTCTAAAATATTAAAAACAACTTCATAAACAATCTGTTTAACCATAATTAGAATTTTATCTAGTTAAAACAACAGCAGAACATGCCACAACACAGATGGCAGAAGACTTTCTCCTTTCCTGAGCAGTGTCAAAGAACTGATCTATTTCATGAGTAAGAAGAACCTTGGTGCAGTCTACCCCATTTACAAAGTACATAGTTACGAGTGGAAGGGCAGCTTTATTAAGAAAGACTTTGTTCAGCAGAACTCTTGCCTGTTTCTCAATGTAAAGATTTTTTTTACTGCCCAGAAAAAAACCTAGCCAAATATATGATTAAGGAATCAGAATGGATGGAAGTCTATACTATTGATTTTACTTAGTTTCAAAGGCATACTTAGGCATACAAAGTTCCTAATGAACATACTTAGCTCCTTAGGCATACAAATACTTTTATGGAACAGGTTCCCAAACTTGGAGCTTTTAAAAATCCCAGTGCTCAAGTTCCACCCCATACCAATTAAATCAGAATGTCTGGGTATGAGACAGGCATCAATATTTTTAAAGATCCCTAAGTGGTTCCAATACAGTTTATTATTAGCAATGCAGTATGGTTTCAGTGCACTGAATGGAATCAGGAGGTCTGGGATCTGGCATTGGCTCTACTACCACCAGCAAGCCTGGGTATGTCACAGGGTAGTCACTTCTTTCTCTGTAAAATAATAAGCTTAGATAACTCATTACTAATACCTAACGTGTTACCAGTCTAGGATGAGATTCCATAGTTCTCTTCTAAAGAGAATTCTTCTAAATGGCCTCAATATTTAAACTATGCAAAAAATTAAAATACATGATCTAATACTTATTGTAGCCTGTTTAAGGCTGATTTTTGTAAGGAAAGATTATCTTACAGTAGAAATTTAGCTATACTTCAACTGCACAGATTTTGATATACCATTATATCTCCCCAGGTCATAAAATGAAATGTGCTGGGAATGACAAAGATGCTTGAATTATCTCAAAATATAGCTCACTATTAGACTATTTCTTGAATGCCCATTAAATTATATACTGCATGTATTCTGATTTTCTTAACTAGCATTCCTGGTTTCATTCCTAAAGATATAAAATGACTGACTTTTTACCAATATTAACTCATTTCATGAAAGCAAATCATCAATGACACCAGAAGCATGGGTGGAAAGAACCCCTAAGTAGCAAGTTATTGTTTGACAGCCTCAAACTAAATTTGTACCCTTGGCCAGGCCTCTTACAAAGAAATGTTACCAGCTAGGAGGGTGCATAGGGAAAGGTAATTCACTCAACAAGTTAAGCATTTTACCAGGGTTTGGGGATTGGGGAGCAGACTTCTAAGATGCACCCCCAATGATCTCAGCCTCCTGGTATTCACATGCTTGTGGTGCGTCCTGTTCCTTTGAAGGTGGGCTGGGCCTAGCGACTTTCTTCTAAAGGAGAGAATATGGCAAAAGTGATGGGATGTCACTTTTCTGATTAGGTTATAAAAGACTGTGATTTCCTTTTTGCTGGCAATTTTTCTTGCCCTTTCACTTACTCGCTCTGATCTCAATTGCTTGTTCTGAGGACGATGCTCTATGAAAAGGTCCATGTAGCAAGAAACAAAGTGCTGGCCAATCCCAAAAGGAAACTAATCCTACCAACCACCACGTGAGTGAGCTAGAGAAGTGGATCCTTCCACAGCAAGCTTTTCAATGGATGGGCTGCAAGCCCAGGGATTCACTGATTATAGCCTTGTAAGAGAGCAATCTAAGCTGTTCCTGCATTCCTGATCTACTGTGAGATAATAAATGCTGTTCTAAGCTACTAAATTTTGAGATAATTTACTATGCAGGAAAAGATAATTAATAATATATAGGCACACAGAAGTGAATAAAAACACCATAGTGAAGGAATCAAAAGTTGAATAATGAATAGGTGACAACAATTTAGTAATGGGTGAGGGACATGTAAATACAATAGTAGGCGCTGTATTAATATTTGTTTAATGAATGACTAAACCAACCAAGAGGATTCTCTCATTGACCCAGTACTCTAAAAAACTTCAAAGGTACCAAATTTTACATTCATATTTTAATCATCGTGATTTATGTTCTGACAGATTTAACTTCTTAATTATACTCATATTGGGCTTATATAAAGTTAGTTTGCATTCCCCTCACTGCATACTAATTAAGAGGGGAATTGTAGTCCAGAATCATCCTAGACAACAAGGAGCAACTTTAAAAAAATAATTTTTCAAAGATAATCCAAAGTGCAAAATCCACATGCAACATTTAATAAAATATAACTGTTAAGAATTTTCAAAGTCTAAGAGCCTAAGAGAGGATGAGTAAACATTTCAATCAAAATTTTACTACCATAAAAAAAGCCCAGGGGGACTTCCACCAACATGGAGGCGTAGGTGGAAGCACTTCGCCTTCTCACACAACAAAGTTTTACCAACAAAAACGCAGCCAAACCACAGAAAATTGAACTACACAGAAGTCTGACAACAATGGAACCTTCAGCCAAACCTGTAAGAGGGGCAGAGCCAGCAGCAGAGCAGGGTCAGGCAGGAAAGATCCACTGGACCCAGGTGTGCCAGCAGCCGTGGGCAGATCCCAGGTGTGGAGAAGCAGGCGGATCCACTGAGGGCCCAAGGCGTTGCACCCACTGAGTGCACAAGGCAGCAGACCCACTGAGGGCAGACAGTGGTCACACATTTGCCCGCAAATAAACCAGTGAAGGAGCTAGCGGTGGTGAGACAGACCTCACAGGCCCCGGCGACAGAAAGCAGCAGAGAGAACCGCCATTGTCCCTCTCTGACCCCGCCCCCACATAGAGTGTCACAAACCAGCGACCTGGGTGGCCTCTCTCTGACCACGCCCCCACATACAGCTTCACAAACCAGCAATCCCGCCCTGCTGGCCCTGCCCCACCCCTAAGGCTCCTCTCTTCACACTTAACTGCGCAAACAGACCAAAAATGGCTCAAGAAGATCTCAAAGCCCCAGAGCCCATAACTCTAAGCAACAAAGAAATAGCAAAACTTTCAGATGCACAGTTCAAAACACTGGTGATCGGGATGCTCACAGATCTGGTTGATTTTAGTCACAAATTAGAGGGACATATGAAGGCTAAACTAATTAAAATGAAGAAAATTGCACAGGAAACCAATAGTAATGGAAAGGAAACTGGGACTCAAATCAAAGGAGTGAACCAGAAGGAAGGAAAAAATGACCAAACAGAAAAATATGAAGAAACAAGAATTCAAAAAAAATGAGGAGAGATTTAGGAACCTCCAGGACATCTTTAAACACTCCAACATCTGAATTATAGGGGTACCAGAAGGGGAAAATGAACAGCCACCAGAGGAAAACTTATTTGAACAAATAATAAAGGAGAACTTCCCCAATCTGGCAAAGGCAATAGACTTCCAGGAAATCCAGCAAGCTCAGAGAATCCCAAAGAAGTTGGACCCAAGAAGGAACACATCAAGGCACATCCTAATTACATTAGCCAAGATTAAAATGAAGGAGAGAATCCTAGAAGCAGCAAGACATAAGGGGACAGTCACCTACCAAGGAGTTCCCATCAGACTGTCAGCGGATTTCTCAAAAGAGACCTTACAGGCAAGAAGGGGCTGGAAAGAGGCATTCCAGGTCATGAAAACCAAAGACCTACAACCAAGATTACTCTATCCAGCAAAATTTTCATTTGGAATGGAAGGACAGATAAAGTGCTTCTCAGATAAAATCAAATTCACAGAGTTCATCATCACCAAGCCCTTATTACATGAAATGTTAAAGGGACTTAT
Organism: Artibeus jamaicensis; assembly: GCF_021234435.1. Taxonomy (NCBI): domain Eukaryota; kingdom Metazoa; phylum Chordata; class Mammalia; order Chiroptera; family Phyllostomidae; genus Artibeus; species Artibeus jamaicensis. The sequence goes on from NW_026521883.1 coordinate 5,418,447, forward strand.
CTAAGAAAAAGAAGATAAAAAATACGAACAGTGAAAGGACAGCAAACTCACAGTTATTAAGAACCACACCTAGAACAAAAGCAAACTAAGAGGACAGCTAGATCAGGAGCAGAACCATAAAAATGAAGATCACATGGAGGGTTAGCAACAGGGGAGTGGGAGAAGGAGAAGGGGGGAGAAGGTACAGAAAATAAGTAGCATGGATGGTAGGTAGAAAATAGATAGGAGGGAGGACAAGAATAGTATGGGAAATATAGAATCTAAAGAACTTGAGACACATGGTCATAAACTAAAGGGGGGGAATGGGGGTATGCAGGGTAGAGGGGAATGAAGGGGGGAAATAGAACAACTGTAATGGTATAATTAATAAAATATATTTTTTTAAAAAGCCCAAAATACCTTAAGGAGATTTTATACATTTTTATAGGTAATTTATAACCTATAGATAATATCATGTGTTTCCCATCCATTTTCCAAACTACATTTACTTCATTTCCTTATTTTTAAAACTATCAGTGATAGACGACATTAACGACTTAGGTGAAGCAATATTTAAACAGTTTCTCAAAGATAAGAACAGGACTTGACTGAGCTCAAAAAAAATTTTTATAAATATTATTTTTACATTTGTATAGTATTTTACACATTTACCACGGTGCTATTACATCTTTATTATGATCTTCATATTGACCTACATGTGCTTAAATAAGCAGGCAGATATACTCACATCCTCCCCTACCTCCAACATACACACAATTTACAGATGAAAAAAATTGAGTCACAAAGAGATTGACTGACTTACTAAAGATCAATAAGCTGTAAGTGGTTCAACCTGTATTATAACAGTTCTTTCAAATTGTGCTTTTTACCATGACACATTACCTCACCCAGTGATTAGAGGAAAGGTATTGCTGCATAAGTCTACAAAGACATCACTGTGAAGATGTCTGCCTTCAGGATTGGGGGTTGCACATTCCAACCTATTATAAAAGTGTTTTGGAGATGTTACAAATGTGCTAATATTCTTCTAGGAAATAAGAAAAAAAATCAAAGAAGTCAGTAAAAATCAACCAAAAAAAACCTTAATATCCAAAGCAAAAGTAAAATGAGATTAATGGTTATTCTCTGTACACAAGAGCAACATTTTAGAACCTTTGAACTATTAAACAGATACCTAATACCACTGCAGCCAACAGAAGATACTTAACAGAGGCTACTTCAGGTAACACATATTAATTACGCTAGACCTCATACTAGATCCTTATCTGAATAACCCTGAAAATCTGGACTGAAAATATTAAGAATGAATTCTTTTGCCCTAGAAATGAAATTTAGATTCATTTCTAAAGCCATGTCAGACTTACTGGGACTCTCAAACTGCAAATATGGCTGCCAGCCCAGCCCAGTGGGCAATAGCACACTTGGAATGAACAGAATCTCGCCTTGGTGCTGAGGGCCATTCATTTTTAGGGTCAAGTCTAGGATATACTGATTAAAATAAAGGACAACTTACAGGGGGGAAAAATCAATGATGTGGAAAATCAGGATGCAAAAAACAACCAACCAGAACAAGAAGAAAATAGAATCCAAAAACACAAGGATAGTATAAGCAGCCTCTCTTTTCATATCATGGAAATACCAGAAGGAAAAAGAAACAGCAAGAAATTCGAAATCTATTTGAAAAAATAATGAAAGAAAACTTCCCTAATTTGGTGAAGGAAATAGACATGCAAGTCCAGGAAGTACAGAGTCCCAAACAAGATGGATGCAAAGAGGACCACCCCAAGACACACCATAATCAAAATGCTGAAGGTTAAAGATAAACAGATCATCTTAAGAGCAGCAAGAGAAAAGCACTTAAGTTAGGTACAGGGCAGTTCCCACAAGACTGCCAGCCGAAGGGACTGGCTAGAAGAGATTGGCAAGAAGTATTCCAAGTCATGAAAAACAGGGACCTACAACCAAGATTGCTCTACCCAGCAAAGCTATTGTTTAGAATCTGGATGGAGAGAGACAAAAGGGGGAAAATTGGGACAACTGTAATAGTATAATTAATAATTTTTTTAAAGAATAAGAAAATGTTATGTTTACATCAATAAATTTAACTCAGACAAAATAGACAAATTACTTGAAAGACAAACTACCAAAGCTCGCTTAAGAAGAAACAGATAACCAGAACAATTCTATATCTATTAAAGATATTGGAATTACAGTGGCACCTCAATACTTGTTGTTAATTGTTTCTGCAAGTCTTGACAAGTGCCAAAAGCAGATGAGTACCAAACGATGAGCATTTTCTTTTGAGGGGCCACTGTGATTCCTACAAGTTCTAGCAAGTGCGACGAGTGCCGAGCAAGCGCTGAGTGCTGAAACACGTTTTTCACATCAAAATACGAGGAGTATAGGGTTTGACAAGTTCTAAACCTGACATGTTTCTGAGGTAGGACTGCATAGTTAAACATCTTTCCACAAAAAAACAAAAACTCTAGGCTCACTTACTTCACTGACAATTTTTCAAAAATTTAGGAATAAATAATACTAATTCTAAAAAAAATACAGAAAACTGAAGAGGGAACACTTTTCAACTCATTGTATAAGGCCAAATCTCCCATTAATGTAGATGCAAAAATTCTTAATATTTCCATAAATCAAGTTCCACAATAAAAGAAAAAATATAATATACTATGACCAAGTGGTGCTTTTACAAGAAAAAGCAAATTTGGTTTAAGATTTGAAAATGAATCAATGTTAAAAAAAAAAACCTTTTATATAAGATCCTATTCCTTAATGTGGTATGCATGTTCTTATTTTCTTATTCTTAAACTGCACACTCCTATTAATTCTTTTCTTCATTTGAAAAAGAAAATAACATCTTCCTCAAAGAGGAGTTGTAGTAATTAAATGAAAGTGGGTACAAAAAATGTAATGAAAGTAGAAGTGAGAGAGGGAGAGTGGGATTCCTCCATTAGAGTAATTTTGAGTTTACTAAATCTCTAAAGTTCAAATGTTTCTTTTGTTAAATGAAGATACACTCTCCCATCAGAGTGGAGGAAAAATAAAGTGACATAAATGTTAGTCATTTTATTTTGACTAATGCATAAATGTTAGGTACTTGGTATGCTTGTACGTAACAGCAGACTAAACATGTTAGTTCTCCCTTCAATGTCAATAAGTCTCCAATATAACAGAAAAAGACATTCTATAAGATCTATCTTCTCATTTAGAGAAGGGTAATGCCCCAAATCCAACATGATAGATAACAGCAATTAGCTCAAAACTAAAAGGTAAATGATAATTAATTCAAGAAGCATATATGCTTTGTTTCACCAATTATCATTGGTACAGAGAGAAACTATACTTAACGCTCTACAGTTTATTAACATATTCAGACTCAACACCTACATCAACTGAAGACATGATGAATATATTAAATGGTATTTTAAAAGTCAAATTTCTTAGTGTCAACTTAATTTCATTCAACTCCAAATACAAAGTTTTGCTCTTGAGCTCTCAGCAATGAAATGTGACATCTCATTTGGTAATAACAACCAAATTCCACCCACATTTGTGTGAAATCTCAGGGTTCTTTTAAAAAATAATGTTCCAAGAAAGGAATAACAGAGTAGATATGAGAACAGTCAATAACTCAAATAACTAAATGTATCCATCATACCCTGCAAGTCACATAAAGCATTACACTTTACATTTACTCTACACTTGTTAGCTTCAAAAACACCTTTAACCAAAAAAATCAGAGCAAAAATTAGAAGTAAAAAAAATTCTGGGGAATACTTGAAAAGTAGCCACTAGGTTACACTAACTAGAATCAAGCCTTCGAAGAGATTTTGTAAAAACATCTTTCCAGTATTCATTAAGCACTCAATTTTGAAAAAATCTGGACACATCTTTATTTTCTACTGATATATTTTGAACACTCAGAATCTAAGATCAATTATTTATTTTTTAGGAACAGAATGCCCCATGTTATTTAGGCTTCCTCCTTTTAACTGCCTACTCTTTAATTAGTGTTATACTAAGACAATTTAAAATTGTGTATTACTCTCTACTTCTCGTATTTTTTTCACATCACTTTATTTAACTCCCATAAACACAATTTGGTGAGAAGATAGGTAGTATTATCTCAGCCTATAGAAAAGACAGTTGAAGATCTGAGAGAGGAAGTGATTTGCCCATGAGCAACATATAACTGGCAGACAGTGAAGCTAGAATTAATTAGAACCTTAATCATAACCCACCTCACTTTCTACTTTATCACAATGCTTCAGGCAACTTGAAGAGAGAAAGGAGATACAAATCACTAGTCTCTATGTAACTGGTAGCTAAGTCAATTATCTGGATGTAAAAGCAGTTAAAAATTATTGGTTACAAGGAGATATAGATTCAAATTTGCCAACTACTCCAGTCTTTTCACTACTTCAACATTCTTTTTAAAGAAAGGAATGCTTAATAATTGCTATAATATTGCTTTATATGACAAAAAGCGCTGAACATGGGTAATTAAATGAATAAAACATGACTAAGCATATTTTATCTCATTATGAAAGTATAACCACCACCAAAAAAATGGAGGAAAAACCTCGGAGCCATTCCACAGCTCCAAGTGGCAGCACCTTAAAGAACTAATAAGGGTGAGTCTATCACTGCCAGAAACTGATTCACAAAAAATGAACCATGCCAATGACCCACGAAAAGGTTTTCTGGTAGCTTCTGGTTAAGTTTGTCCTTTCTGCTGAGAGGAAGCCAGACTTTTTCTTCCCTGCAGAACATATGGTTACTTTCTGAGAACCACCCTACAACTACAAGGAAAATCCCTCCTTGGTATAAAGCCAGCATTATGGAGTGGAACAATGCAAAGAATCTGAAAGAATCCTTGCTGTCTTCATTAAAGTACTGACCAAATCCTAAAGCTTACAGTACCCCTGAATTCCAATATGTTAATAAATTTCCTTATTGTGTAAGGAAGGCTGTTTGAATTGGGCTTTCTGGTACTTACAGATGGAAGGGGCCTAACTGAAACAGACATGGAATACATGTAGCTGATGGGCAAGAAAAGTTGCCTAAGAACGAAAATGAGCTCTTAGATTTTTTTAAAAGATTTTTCAGAACACTGTTATTCTTTCAGTGGGTAATTTAAATATAGTAATATAAAATAAATGAAACAAATTATAAAACAACTTTTAAAAAGAAATAGAACAAATCTATTCTTAATTTTTATAATTAATATTTTTCTCTGGATCGGATATTCCTTCAGACTTGGAGGGGGGTGGAGTTCATGAGAGAGGAGAGGTGTCATTTTCCTGCACTGCAAGACTTGTATGCTGAAAGTGATAAAAGACTGTTGAAAGACATTCAAGAAAACTTAACTGGAAAGACATCCCATGTTCATGAGTGGGAAGGCTTAAAATTGTTAAGACGGCAATATCCCCCAAAGCGATTTACTGACTCAATGCAATCCCTATCAAAATCTCAATAGCTATTTTTGCAGAAACAGAAGAATGATCCTAAAATTTACATGGAATTAAAAGGGATTCCAAACAACCAAAAGATAATCTTGATTTAAAAAAACTGTAAGACATACTTCCCTTTTTTTCCCTCTCTATTTTAAAATGTACTAAAAGCTACAGTAAGCCTGCAGTACTGGCATAAAGACAGACATACAGAGCCATGGAAGAAACTTGAGAGCCCAGTAATAAACCCACTTACCTATGATGAACTGATTTTTGACAAGAGTGCCAAGACCATCAATAGGAAAAGAACAGTCTTTTCAACAAACGTTGCTGGGATAACTGGATGTCCACATGAAAAAGAACTTGGACCTCTATCTTACACCATATAAAAAAGTTAACTCAAAATGTAGCAAAGGCCTAAATATAACATCTTAAACCATAAAAATCCAAGAAGAACACATAGGGTTAAATTTGCATAGCCTTGGATTGGGAATGGCTTCTTACATATGACACCAAAAGCATGGGTCACAAAAGAAAAAAATGCATCGATTGGACTTTACCACAATTAAATTTTGTGTATCAAAAGATACTATCAAGAAAGCAAAAAAGGAAACCTACAGAATGGGAGAAAATATTTGCAAATCACATCTGACAAGAATCTAATATTCAGAATATATAAACAACTCTTAAAACTTAACAGAAAGACGAGCCTATTAAAATTGGGCAAAAGACTTGAATTGATATCTTCAAAGACGATATACAAATGGACAATAAGTACAATACATGAAAAGATGCTCTGCATCACCAGTCATTAGTGAGATTCCAAGCAAAACCACAATGAAATGCCATTTCATACCAACTAGGATGGCTACACCTGAAAAAAAAATTAATGTTAAGGATGTAGAGAAAGTGGAACCATAACACATTGCTGGCAAGAATGTCAAATGTTATAGCTGCTATGGAAAACAGTAGAAGGGCAGGAAAAGTATGTTTATGATTGTAATACAAATAAATCATAAATAATAAAATAAAAATAAACTGTTTCATGCATTCACTATATACCTACTTTTGTCCACCCCTGTATAGTAATTCCTGAATAAGTATAATAATTTCTATATTATACAACAATGTTGTTCCTGGTAGATATATCAAACAGGTGTTTTTTAAAAAAGAATTTTACACAAATAGTCACAGTAGCAATATTCACTATTGCCAAAAAGTGAGAACAACCCAAATGTTCATCAATGAATGAATGGATAAATGTGTTATACCTACACTAAGAAGTATTATTCAACCATAAGAAGGAATGAAGTAGTGCTACATGCTACGACTTGAATGAACCTTGAAAACAATATGCTAAGTGAAAAAGCAAGACACTAAAGGGCACATATTGCTTGATGCCATTATATGAAATACCCAGAATTGGATATTATATAAAATACCCAGAATTGGCAAATTCACAGAGACCAAAAGATTGTTGGGTGGGGGGCAGTGTGGAAAAAAGAGGAATGGGGAATTATTGTTTAATGGGTACAGGCTTCTTTTCGGGTGATGAAATATTCTGGAACTAGACAGTAGTGATAGTTACACATTATTAATGAATTAAATGCTTTGCTCTAGTTTAAATTTGCATAATAATATTTTATTACTAACACTTGCTATTATGAAACCATTAGGTGTTGAGAACAAGCAATGTACCTAACAGGAAGTTTTGCTGTGGAGAATTACAATCAATGAATAATTAAAAAAGAAAAAGGTTGGAGCTGGAAAGTCCATAGAGAATATCTTGATTAAACTCTGTTCAATACATACTTTGATGCCTCAGTGACAGAGTGTCTACTCTATTTCCATGTCAGTTGTTAAAAACATCAATATGTACCAGTATTTCCCCCCTTCCTCTTTCATTCATTGTTCCTAGTTCTATTCTCTGGGGGTGCAAAAGATAAGTTTAATTCCTCTCCTACATGCCATTCCTTCTTGTTTCACAGAATCACAGATTTGAGACAGACAGAATTGGAAAGATCATTCAGTTACTCAATTTTAAGGGAATTCCCCATGAAAATGTCCTTTTTTCCAGGCTGAAAATCTTAAATGTTTCAATTATTTAGCAAGCACCTGTTTCAAGACAGTGCTTCATACTGATTACTCTCCTCTGAATATATTATCAATGGCCTCCTTAAAATATGACAAATGGAACGGAGAACACTAAGCTAAATGTAGAGTACAAAAGGATAATCAACTATGTCTGGACAATATGCTCCAAAATAATGTTATTTTTAGTGGGTGTTAGTCTTTGGGGCAGTTATAATAAACCACTGACTCACCAACTGCAGACAAATAAAAAGACAGACCCTGATGCACACCTGCTTAAAAAAAAAACCCATCTACTGGTTAGGTCTCCAAGTTCCCAACTCTGTATTTGTGCAGAGCTTTGTTTGTTTCTATCTAATATATACACATGAAATACAAACTTATTAGAACAAATAATTTCTTAGATACAATCTTTCATTCTAATTGTTAAAAATAAGGGGATCCGGAGGACAGGGAGGATCCTGATTCTGTCACATAACAAACATACTATTAGCACTCCCCCTCACAATTTTAAAAGTAAAAAAACATGGTACTGGAGAGTATTATACTAAGTGAAATAAGCCAGATGGTGAAAGACAAAGAGCATATTATGATCTCACCTATAAGAGGAATCTAATGAACAAAACAAATACACAAGCAAAACAGAACTAGAGACATGAAACAAGGAAGAGAATGACAATCAGAAAGGAGGGGGGAGGGGGATAAAGGGAAAAGAAGGGGAAGGATCTAATAAAAAACCAGTATAAGTGACCCACGGACAAGGACAACAGGGTAGGGACTGACTGGGGGAGCAGGGACCGGGCAGAAGAAGCAACAGGGGAAAACTGGGACAACTGTAACAGAACAAAAAAATAAAAAATAAACATTTTAAATAGGACATGGGGGAAGACAGCATCTTGAGGCACACCACTAGGAATAAACTGGAGTTTATTTTTACCACCAGCCCATTAATCAATTACAAATCTGCCTACCTGTGTAATTATTCAGACTACATTACTTGTCTACAAAGATATCTTAAAAAACTGTCACACATATAACAGTATAACCTTGGGGGTCTCTCTCCTTATTTAAGACAGGACTAAACAAGGCCATGTTTAGTATATAATTTAGTAGCTATAATTTTAGATAGGCTATAGTTAAGAGTATCTCCTGGGGTACCTACCAGTTTACTTGCCCTGTAGGAAAAGCAGTGAGGCTAGTGTGGCATGATGTGAGAACCCATGCTGGCTCCTAGTGATCACTGTCTTATCATTTAAGTACCAACAGTACATGTGTTTAATAATCTTAGAATCTGTTCAAGAATTAAATCAAAGTCACCAGTTTATTATAATTAACTACAGTTTTTACTTCCTTTCCAATATTGTACATACTTAAGAAGCTAAAACACTCTTTTACACATAGTAGGTATTCAAAAACAAGGTTTGTTGAATTCGTTCAAAAATTGAGACAAATTTCTTAATTTTGATCAATGTGCCGTAATTATATAAGAGTTAACATTAAGGGCCCTGCCCAGTGTGGTTCAATTAGTCAGGCACTGTCCTGCAAAGCGAAAGGTCACCGGTGTGATCCCCAGTCAGAGCACATGCCTGGGTTGTGGGTTTGGTCCCCAGTCAGGGCCTGTGCAGAAGGCGACTGATCCATGTTTCAGTTCTTTCCCTTTCTTCCTCCCCCCCGAAATAAATAAATAGATTTTTAAAAAGATGTTAACATTAGGGAAAGCTGGGTAAACGGTATATAGGAATTCTCTGTACTACCTTTGCAATTCTATGAATACATAACCATTTCAAAATTAAACATTTTTTAAAAATCCAGGTTATCTTCTACCACCTCTGATAAATTCTTTCTTAAAGCTCCACAAATATTACCAACTATTATTAGGTGAAAATTCTTCAGTAGCCTTTTTAGCCCTATAATTAATCTGGAATAGGAGAGACAAATTCCAGCAAATAGGAGCTCTTATAAAAACTCTATTTATCCTGGGCCACATAGAAAGTTAGTATTCAGTGAACAACAGTCATCCCAAAATTTTATTTCTGGAAATAAGGGCCTTTAAAAAATCTATCCCAAGCAAATATCTTTTCCTTAAAACATTAAAACTCTGTAGAATCCACTAAAACCTCTGACTACTTATTTAGCAGTGGCATTCAACTCAAGCTCAAAGACCTTAGATGTATGAGACAAATTACTACTATAACTATACCATAAAATCTTTATAAAATTTATTTTTAAAATGTGTTTATATCATGGTTGATTGGCTTTTGAATTAGGTAAATAAGAATTTAGTAGTGCCACTTGCAACAACATGAATGGGCCTTAAGAATATTATGCTAAGCAAAATCGGTCAGAAAAAGCTAAGAACCATATGATTTCACTCATACGTGTGATAAAAAACTGAAACTCATAGACACAGACAACACTATGATGGTACCGGAGGGAAAGAGTAAGGGGGAGTAAAGGGTAAAGAGGCCATATATATCATGACAGAAGATGATTTGATTTTGGGTGGTCAGCATACAACGCAGTATAAAAATCACATATCACAGAAACGTACATTTGAGCCCTGGCTTGTATGGCTCATTGGACTGAGTACCACCCTGCAAACTGAAGGATCTCTGCTTTGAGTCCCAGTCACAGCACATGCCAGGGTTCCAGGCCATTCAAAAGGCAACCAATCAATGCTTCTCTTCACACATCAATGTTTCTCTTCCTCTCTTTCTCCTGCCCTTCCTCTCTCTAAAAGTAAATAAAAATCTTTTAAAAAAACAGATGTACACTTGAAACCTATATGATCATATTAACCAATGTCACCTCAATCAATTTAATTAAGAAATAAGAATTTAGGAAAATGATGACTTTTATTTGCAATTATTTCAGGTTCGAACTATTACTGTTAAGCAGTGAAGTCATGAAAATTTTGCTAAGACTGTAACCATTGAGCACAGAAATCCTAACATACCTAAGAATAAAGTATCTTTCCACTAAATGTTCTCTTAAATACCTCCAAATACCCTTTATACTTCACAGAGTTTCTTTCAGGTACCAACTGTCTAAAACTTGGCTTTCCATTCTGGAACAGTAGTATAGAATCAGTACTATAAACAGAAGTGCTATTGTCAAAGAATCGATCCAATAATAAAAAGAGCTAAGGCCACTTGTCTTATAGAAAATTACTGCCAAATACTGCCAGACCCTGCTTTTCTTCCTTCTGGGCCAGTAGCCAGATACTAATCATTTTTAGACCCTTTCTAATTTTTAGTACACAACTTAGTACACAATACCACATCTGAACTAGACACAGTATTTTAATGAATCTTCTCCATAATTTGTCTAATATCCCCTCCCACACACACACAACCTACAATACCTCTGGAAGTACATGAAAGGAACTGCCAACAGTGATTGCCTCTGGGGCAACTGTTGGGTTTTTTATAATAACTATCCAAAAAGTTAATTTTTCTATTAAAAGGAAAAACTAGAACAATAAAACATTAATTCTAGTTGAAATATTTTACCTTAAAAATAACAGATGAGGAAAAATAATGCATCGTTATTTTTCATCTCCTAAAGGTAAGGCATTAGCTTTTTAAAATATTTTGTAGGAGAAAAGACTCATGGACATGGACAACAGTGTGGTGACTCCTGGGAGAAAAGGGATAGAAGGGGACTAAAGTGTAATGGAAAAATATAAAAGATTATATATTAAAAAATAAAATAAAAAGAAAGCTATTTTATAATGAACTGTTTCAAAAACAACTTACAATGTTCAACTTTACTTATAATCAAAGAAATACAAATTACAGTAAGATCATTTTTGCTTATCAAATTAGAAAAGATTTTTAAAACTAGTATTGAGGAGGGTGGCAAAAAACTAATATTGAATACTGGCAATATAAATTGACATAACCTTTCTAGAAAGCAATGTGTCAATATCTATAATTTTTTTAAGTTCTTAAAAAAGTTCTTACCTTTTCATTGAGCATTTTTATTCCTGTCGTAAGAAAATGCTCAAATATGGAAAAACATTTATGTACAAAGATTTTCATCAATATTATCATCAGAGGAATAAAACATTCAATAATTGAAATGATTAGCTCATTATACATCCACTCAACAGAAAATATGCTGATACTAAAATTAGGGTTTTTAATTTTTTTAATTTCTTAATTTTAGAGAGAGAAAGAAAGGAGAGAGGGGAGAGAGGGACAGAGGGAGACATCAATTTGTTGTTTCACTTATTTATGCATCTTTGGTTGATTCTTGTACGTACCATGACATGGGATAGAACCTGCAACCTTGGCATAAAGTGGGGAGCATAGAGGGACAGAGATGCTCTAACCAACTGAGCTACCTGGCTATGACCTAAAAATTAGGTTTTGAAGCATTCTTTTTATCCTCAATGAAGAACATTTTATTGCTTTTTACAGTAAGGAAGAGAGGAAAGGAGAGAAACATCAATGTGAGAGAGAAGCATCAATTCGCTGTCTCCCAGATGCGCCTGAACTGGGACTTACACACACCTGGACTGAGGACCAAACCTGCAGCCTAGGCACTGCCCTGACAGAGAATTGAACCTCACTCTTTTGGTTTTAAGACAATGCTCCAACCAACTGAGCCACACTGGACAGGGGAGGTTTTGAAACACCTTTAACGAAGTAGAAAAATCTTCATAATTTACTGCTTGCTGGAAGGATAATCGTTATACAAGTAAATAAATACATTCATGGGAGAAGGAATACTCACATATATCATAATATTAGCAATGCTTAAATTTGGGTTGAGGCATCAGATTTTTGTCTTTGGTGTTTCTCCAAGTTTTTAAAACAAGTTCCTAGAAATTATAAAATCAGGGGTAATTATACATATTATATATGTATAGACCACACACAGACTTTTACGTTTATAATATTGCAAAACTGATGTGGTATTTAAACAGCTAAAACAAATTAAATTTAATCCTTCTGATTAATAATATTTATGGAAGCCAATGATGAACTAATCTAGATACTATATATAATTAAGATGATTCCTACCACACAATAAGCACTCCCAGATAGTTTATTTTCAAATCAATGCAATAAAAAAGAAAACTTTAGACTATCACATGATTATGGACAAAAAATTATACCCCAAACAGGGATTAATAATGTAATTATAAATTAAATTCTAATACTAGGATAAATAATACCCTTGGAAGAAGAAACTGATTAAACTAACAGATAACATTAAATTAATAAATAAAACCAAACTTTTCCTTTAAATGGACTGAGTGTACTAGTGGGAGAAACAATACTTACTATTCATAGTCTGAAGTGTAAACAGAGTTTGCCCCTAAAGATTATTCCTACCACTAGTTGCCTAACTAGGAAACCACGAATCTCAGTCACTATTATGCTTAGCATCCTCCAGTGGGTTACCACTGCTTTAATGCGGTCTTTACATTGGTTATAAGAGCCTTCATGCCTTGCTTTCTTTCTTTCACTCCCTACTCCTTCATTCTTACTTGCTTTCTATGTTCTAGACCAGTGGTTTGCACAATGTGATCCTTGAGCCAGCAACATCTCCATCACCTGTGAACATGTTAGAACTCCAAATTCATGAATCTCCTACCAGGAGATTCATATGCACATTACAGCTTGAAATCCCTTGCTCTAGTCCTCCTGAATTGCCTGCAGATCCCCAAATATGCCTTGCTCTCTCTCTCTGCAAATGCAATTCGCTGCCTATAGTGTGCATTTACTCCCCCATTCCCTACCAGGTATCCCAGCTACCTTGTTTCCTATTCATCTTTCAAGACAAATCATAGGTGGAGGGGGATGTAAGAGGATTAAATGATCATGAGAAATATACAATTAAAATTTTTTTCTAAGAAAGATTTTGCTTAGGAATCATTTCGAAAGGGAACTGAACACTTTTCTGGTATTAGAAAAACATTTCTCAGGATTTTTCCTATTACTGTAGGGGCTCTCATTTGCATTCTTCACAAACTAAGCCACTTCTAAAATGACTTAAGGCCATCAAAAAAAAGTCTTTGCTTGACATATCCCCAGATATGTTATTAACACATGAAAGAAATAAAAAACAGATCCAGTTCTTCTAGCCATTGATTTCAAACTATAGAATAGTAGAAAAACATAATTATGATAAAACCAGTTGAAAAAAATGACCTTTATTATGGAAAAAACATAGGAAAATAGCCAATAAGCTCTGAAATCCACATTTTGAAATTAATTTGATGTTTCTCTTTTACACACATATCTCTCCCATCTTCTGGAGGAAGGAGAGCAAGTAATAAAGAATATGGTTTTTATTTTTCTTATTTTTTAATTTATTTTTAGAGAGAGGAGAAGGGAAGGAGAAAGAAGGGAAGAGAAACATTAATGCCTCTCATGTGGCCCCCACTAGGGACCTGGCCTGCAACCCAGGCATATGCCCTGACTGGGAATCAAACTGGCGACCCTTTGGTTCTCAGCCCAAGCTCAATCCACTGAGCTACACCAGCCATGGCAAGAATATGGTTTTTTTAGAGGCTAAGCAAGAGGAAAAAAGAATGTGTAAGAACTAGTCTCCAGTATTTTAAATAAATTTGAGATAATCTCACAGTACATGATTAATTTTTAATTTACCTTCAGCCATTTAATGACCATCTAGGATATGCTAAGAACAATGTGGGATTAAGAATTATGTGTATCTATCTAGAAAGAGAGAGATGAGGTTAATTCCTAGTTATTTAGCCAAGAAATGAACCTTATGCTCACTAAAATAACATGTATAAAATTGTTCATAGCAACTTTGTTCCTAAGAGCTAAAAACTGGAAATGGCCTAAATGTTTATCAACAGTAGAATAAATAAATATTTACTCATAAAATGGAATACTAGACAATAGTAAAGAATAAACTAGTGCTAACTCTAAAAACATGAATCTCACAGACATAAGGTTGAACAAAGGAAACCAGATTATAAAAGGATGATTTGATTCCATTTATATGAAGTTCGGGAATAAGCAAAACTAACCTATTGTGATGAAGATCAGAATAGTGGTTACCTTTGGGAAGTAGGAGAAAGCATGAGAAAGGCTTCTAAGGTCCTACAAGTATTCTACATCTTGAACTGGTTGGTGATTATATGTTTACATATGTAGAAATTCATGGAGTTTTTCATGACTTCTACATGACTTCTACAACTTTTTAAAAGTCCTATAAGCTTTTTTAGAAAAAGCTGGAAGAAAAAGTTCTTCCTCCTCCTCCTCTACACTAGCCAGAAGGGATGGGAGGAAAGGAGGAATGGAAGGGAGGGAGGAAGGAAGGGAGGGAGGGAGGGAGGGAGGGAGGGAGGGAAAGTAGGTAGGTAGGTCAAATGATCTTCACATTTCTGTTTTAAAGTTCAATTGTCTAATTCATTCAACAAAAATCTGAGCACCTACTTTGTAACAGGTACTGTTCTGGGTGCTGGGTATATAACGTTGAATAAAGTGTGTGAAAAACCCCTGCTCTTATAATCTTATATTATAATAGGGATAAAAAGACAATTAAAATATAGAGTATGTTGGACAGCAAAAAGGCACAAAAAAGAAACAAAGCAGGGAAGAGGAATATGAAGAGATGTGTGGAAGGGATATTATAATGTTAAATAAGGTAGCAAGTAAAGGCCTCGAAGAAGGGGGATATTTTAATTAAGACCTGAAGGAAGCCCTGGCCAGGCAGTCTGGCTGGTTGGAGTATTAACCCGTACACACAAAAAGCTGCAGGTTCAATTCTTGACCAGGGCACATACTTAGGTTAAGGGTTTGACCCTTAGTCAGGATTTGTATGGGAGGCAACCCATCAATGTTTCTCTCTCACATCAATGTTTCTCTCCCTTCTCCTCTCTCTAAAATCAATAAAACATATCCTTGGGTGAGGATTTAAAACAAACAAAGACCTGAAGGAAGTAGGGAGGGGGACATACAGACCATCTGGAAGAACATGTTTTAGGCCTTCAGAAAAAACAAAGCGGTCACTGTGACTGAAGAGAAGTGAGCACGGATAAGATTAAAAAAAAGAGGTTCGAATTTTCCCGTCTTCCTTCTTTCAGTTGGAGTGGTAACTCCAACTCTTCATTTAAAGACTAACTTAATCCCTGGCTGTGTGGCTCAAAGGAATGAGTGCTGGCCTATGAAACAGGTCATGGGTTCGATTCCCAGTCAGGGCACATGCCCGGGTTGCAGGCCAGGTCCCCAGGTGGGAGCATGGGAGAGGCAATGTGTATCTTTCACACACTGATGTTCCTCTCCCTCTCTTCTCCTCTCTCTAAAAATACGCAAATAAAATCTTTTTTAAGAAGACTAACTTAAGATAAACCTTTTATACACAGAAATTTCTATAACCACTAGCCACTCCATACTTATTTAATCTTCTCTGCTTCTAGAGCTGTATTATTCATGGCATCTTTATATACTATCTTGTAATCAAATACATGAGTGGGCAAAAGTAGGTTTACAGTTGTTCATATAATACAATAATTAATTAATGATACCAGAATGAGCTGTGTTTTGCTCACTCACAACTGTAAACCTACTTTTGCCAGTCTTGTGTAAACTGCCTCCTACTCCCAAATGAACTAAGCCTCTCCAGAGCAGTGACTAGATTTTATGCTTTTTTGTATCCCTAGTATTTGGCTCATGGTTGGCACTTAAATGGTTACCAGTAAAGGCCAATGCTAATAATAACATCAGGCATAAGATTAGTAAAGTTTAGATTAGTAAACTTTAAAAATAAAAAAGAGGAGGGAATGAAACCGAGACTAGGGAACTATTGGGTTGGCCAAAAAGTCTGTTACATATTTTTCTGTAAAAGACACATTTTTCCTTTTTACCAATAACTTTATTGATCTGGATATTTTGCATACACCAGCTGTCTCCTGCTATTGGCCTCTAGTGGGTAGATGCCAAGGGTGCTGCTAAACATCTTCCAATACATAAGACAGCCTCACGGCCATGAATTATTTGGTCAAAATGTCAATAGTACCAAGAAACTTCACAAACCAATTTTGACACATTCAATCAGTCACAGCACCTTCTCCATAAACTGCACAAATTGTTTTTGGGTTTCAGTTACATTTTTACCTTTCTTGAAATAATAAAGAATAATACACCAAAACTGTTATGTATTTTCTTCTCTTTAAAAATTGTTGTTGAAGTACAGTTGTCTCCATTTTGTCCCCTCCACAGCCCCCAGCCCCACCCATCCCCACCTCCCACCCTCGAACCTATCCCCTCTGGCTTCGTCCATGTGTCCTCTACACATGTTCCTTGATGGACCTTCCCCTTTTTTCCCTCCATTATCCCTCCCCCCTCTCCCCTCTGGTTACTGTCAGTTTGTTCTTTATTTCAATATTTCTGGTTATATTTTGCTTGTTTGTTTTGTTGATTGGGTTCCATCTATCTTCAATATTAAAATGACTGGATAAAAATTCACTAATTTTGATAAAATTTTTAAAAGATTTTATTTATTTATTTTTAGAGAGAGGGGAAGGGAAGTAGAAAGAGGGAGAGAAACATCAAATGGGTGGTTGCCTCTCATGTGTCCCCTACCAGGGACCTGGCCTGCAACCCAGGCGTGTGCCCTGACTGGGAACTGAACTGGCCACATTTTGGTTGGCAGGCCAGTACTCAATCCACTTAGCCACAGTAGCCAAGGCTGATACATTTTTTTTTAATGCATGCTGATATGACAACTGTCACAAAACAATCTGACAAAATTGTTTTGTATGAAGTTAAAGACAATAAATACATATGGAAAAAATGTAATGGACTTTTTGGCCAACCTAATACACGAGTAAAGGTACTGAGGTGTCTCCATGTGTCATGATCCAAAGTCAGGATTATCTCTGAGACATGTTCTTAAGACTCTGAAATCCTCAACATCACTTTTGTAAAGGCCACTCTAAGCTGTTCTTCCTGCAGGGGGCAGGAGGGTGGGGAGGAGCAGTGGGAATCTGGCCTCTGGTATTCCTTTCAAATAATGGTTTTACAATACTAATGTTCACATGAATAACTCTTAACCAACTGGCTCTGTAATTTTGAGCCAATCATTCAACTTCTATCGCCTGTGTAAGTCCCCTTATATGCTAAACGAGGGAGCTGGATTAAATAGCCCCTAAAGTCTTCAAATTCTCTGATGTAGTTTTTAATGAAAAATCCAAATAAACCTTACAACCTACTTCTCCAATTTACAAAATGAGTAAAGTATCTTAATAATTTTAAATACTCTAAATAAGCAGTCATATTCAGGAAGCATATTCAGTAACTTGAAAAATTATAGAATCTGAAGTAAGACAGATCTGGATTTAGTCAGAGCCTGTTTCTTAGTAGATAGTGACCCTGAGTAACTTATTTAATCTATAGAACTTGTTTTAAAAACTAAAGGCAATGTATGTAAAGCAATCATTAAGGGAATATAAAAACCAACACACATTGGCAACAATAATTTCCCAGGGAGAAACCAGCCAAGGCAAAATATCTACCAAATATCGGATATCCAAGATCTGAAATACCCAAACTAGCTCATAATATTCTCAGCAACTTTAGATATAGAGATTAGGGGTTCCCTCAAAATTCTACAAGACTTTCCTGCAAGTTAAAGTACTCAATTTCTATAGTGCTGGGGAGTCTCACATCTTAAATGAGGATAAAAACTACAGATCCACTATCAGTTTGAGATCACTGAGACTAGAGAATAAGATAATTCAGAAAGACCCAGATTTTAGAAAAATAGGACAAGACTGAGATCTGGACTTAACTCATTTCAGATATTATGAAGCCATTAGTTCTGACATTCTGAGTTACAAACATGTAATGAGTGCTAACAGTGTAAAGTAAGAAACAGATATAAAAAGTAATAAGACAGCCCTGGTTGGTGTGGCTCAGTGGATTGAGCGCAGGCCTGTGAACCAAAAAGTGGCTGGTTTGATTCCCAGTCAGGGCAGATGCCTGGGTTGGAAGCCAGGTCCCAAGTTGGGACGAGTGAGCGGCAACCACATACTGATGTTTCTCTCCCTCTCTTTCTCCCTCCCCCTCTCTAAAGTAAATACATAAAAGCTTTTATTTATTTATTTATTTATTTATTTATTTATTTATTTATTTATTTATTTATCTTTAGAGGGGAAGGAGAGAGGGAGAGAAACATCAATATATGGTTGCTTCTCGTGTGTCCCCTGCTGGGAACTGGCCTGCAGGAAACTGGCTTGCAACCCAGGCATGTGACCTGACTGGGAATTGAACCACGATCCTCTGGTTCGGAGGCCTGCACTCAATCCACTGAGCTACACCAGCCAGGGCAATACATAAAATCTTTTAAAAAATAAAAAGTAGTAAGACAAATATAAACCTGCCTTTCAGTCCAGGAGGAGACAGACAAACAATTATAGCAGTCTAAGAAACATGAGAATGAATGAACAAGACATACAGAGTGAATAACCTAGTGGAGTGGGAAGAGGGAGGACCAGAGGACACAGAAGACTTAAAAAGCTGGTAGTGCTTAAGTCATATCTGATAAAATCAGTAGCCCTTGTCAGCAAGGCAGGAGAGGGGAAAACATTCTAAGCAGCATGGAGGGAAACATGAAAAGACTCCAAATCAGGAAACAGTATGGCTCTTTCAGTAAACTGATTTTATTAGTACAGTTAGAGCGCAAGGTTTATGAGGGGGTGAGGGGCTGGGGGGGGGGGGAATGGCAAGAGATGAGTCAGATGATGAAGGGCCCTGTAATGATAAATAGTTTGGACTAAATACTGTAGGTAAGTAAGAAGTATAGGTTTTAAGAAAGAGGCACTGGACAGATTTGCATTTTAGCAAAATCAGCTTGGCAGTAGTGTAAAGGATGGATCAAAGGGGGTCAACCGCTAGAGACCTCATTCTGCAACCAGACTTATATAAGGACATTATCATATAGATATTCTACTAAAGAACCAGGCATCAGAAATAAAAACAACAATGCTTTAACAGATAAAGCTAAATTATCAAAAGGAAATCACTTACCCTTATGAACATATATTTTGGAATTAAGTACTTCCTACATATCTTAAAAATGAAGAGGCTTCCAAAATTAGGTATGATATATAAAAATTACATGGAACTAGTTGTATCCTGAGAACTAGCTACTCTTATGGCATCTGTCTCTTTTTGTACATATAATACTGCAGATCTACAACATAAAAACCAGTGTAACAGAATCCTTGGAGTTGGAATTTATATTAATTAATTACAGAGGCTTCTTTTGCTTTAATTTTATATATGCAGAAACTGAGGCCCTGAGAGACTAAGGAATTACTTATGGTCATATGGCTAGTTGCACAGTGAAGAATGGAATTTACGTCTTATGATTTCCTTTCTAGAAACTGCCTTAGTATATCATATTTATAATTCTAGAATGTTGAATGATAATCCAAAAGACACTCTGGTATTGTAATTTTCAGTAGTGTAATAATGAACAATAAAACTATTTTTATGTTTCACATGCCTCACAAGAAAAACATATTAGATCTGCATATGTTTCACAAAAAGAACTCTCCCTGATGTCTGTGCTACAATAACAACACCTTCCTCTCTGCCATAAAACCACACCCTATTCTTCTGGAGGGAATCTAAAAACTTCCTTTGTCAAACTAAGGACACAATTAAATTCGAAAGAAGAAAGGTCTAAGATTAATTTATCTTTATGTAATTAAATTTCCAATGCTTTGAACATGTTTTAACATTTTACTTAGGTCCCAGTCTTTTTCTTCTTTTTGTCATGCTCCCCACCCCACTGCTATAACTCTGGGATCCTGAAATACGTGTGTTTCCTCCACTAACTAGTACACACAAGTAGAAGTGGCAACACACACAAAGCCTAATAAATACTGTACTTTTCACAAATTTGCACAGTGACCAACATGTTTTAAATTTTTGACTTCTCCAATTTACACTTAAGTAATGTCTGTTCATTGAAATAGATTTAAATAATATAAAAACATAAAATTAATAGCTGTCTTGTGCCTTTGCAATTTTCTCTTGAAAAAAACCCAACACTGATAAATTTGATGTGTGTCCTTTCAGATTTTCTATGCTTACGTAACAAAAGGCGCTAATCCTCTGAGATGATACATATTTAACACCCAAACTCTACTTCTCATAATTTAATATTTCTTTAATAATTCAGAAGGTAAACCATTATCTTGCTTGGTTTCTAGTTACCACAATAGGCATCAATTGTATTATCATTCAGGAGTGTGAGCTAAACCTCAAGCATGCTGTTTATTTCTTCCTTATTGACATCTCGATTATTTTATGTATGTATTTATTTGTTGTCTTTCCCTCTCTCCACGTAGGTTACATGAGAGCCAGAATCATTGTACCTTCAGTGCTTGACACCTAGGAGATAATCAAATACTTATTGACTGATAAGTATGTTTACTTGGAAATTAGAAAAGCTGTTTTTTTAAAAAGTTATTGAAATCTGCTTAATATCTCATTTGTCTTTCAAAAGTGAGGGGGGTGAAAGTCTGCTTAAATTTTTTTTTTTTTTGGCCGTAGTTCCATACAAGTATCTGCTCAGCTGATCAGTTTTAATAGTTATAAAAGTCAATCAGGGATTTTGGTTTGAATTATAACAAAAAACCAATCTGATCTCTGCAAAAAGTTAAATATTGCTGTGTAGGATTCCACTGTTTTTTTAAATGATTGCAAGATTCAAGGATTAAGTACATTATCCTTAGCATTTCTGGACCCAAGACAAAAAGAAAAAGACTAAGGAAGGCAAAATTCTTTGCCTTGAAATACTCGAATTTGTCTATTTACCTAAAATTACAGAATTACTATTTGTACAGGATCCACTGCCTGCCACATTAGACTTCATTTACAGGCCTCTATCATAAAAAGCCAGGCAAATGCACAAACTTTCTGGTCTACAGATTTTAACTAAACCTTATACACATATATCCAGATCATTTTACTTTAATTCCACCTTAATCTGGGCTAGTTACCAAGAACTCTGCATAAGTTTCACCAGGAGCTGTATCTTTATGATCAAGCAGGTGAGAGAGGTTCTCTACAAGAGCTGTTAGTCTCAAAAGATGCTGTTGCAGAATTCTAGCTTAGGGACTTCAAATTCCAGTATGTTACTTGGAGGCTAAACTTGAAGTTATGCCTCCCCACAAATGCTTTTCAAAGAAGAGAATCCAGAACACACCTCCCAGCACAACCTGCCTCTGTCTAGTATTCAGGCAAGACTTCAGTACAGATCTAATAATGCAGTATCAGCAAAGCAGACCACCTAAGGAAAGGAAGCCCAAACCACCAAAAGAACACGTTCTTCGTTCTTCCCCATCCTTGGCGGCTTCCACACCCAACCTGAGGACACTCGCCTCCTAAAGAACCTACAGTCTACACTCCCACCTACAGTGCTGCCGCTCATGTTCCCTGAGCAGCGAGACCAGCTCGCCCCACAGGGATCCTGGGACAGAGAAAAGAAAACTACAAAAACAAACCCACTATTTCTCCAACTAGGCAACAAAACCGATCAACCCTTCAACTAAGCATTGAGTACATTCTCATCTGGAAAGAAAGACCTGTTCCAGGATGCCACAGACTGTCCACTGGGCCGACTCAGGATGTGACTTAAAGCCCCCTCTCGCTGAGAGCCACCCCAGTGCCTGATGAGCCGCACCCTCCATTCGAGATCACCCGGGGACCCGCCTAACTCGCCCTTTTGCCCCCGAAAAGACTCGAGACCAAGCCAAGGTACTGCCCCCCTCTGGGCAAAGCAAAAACCCCGGTAAAGACGTTGATCTTTGAGGTACACCCTTCCGCCCCCAGCAGCACGCCAAGGCGGCCGGATCCCTGCAGGTCGCAGAGACATCGCACTCTAGCTCGGAGACCCAGATACACAGACCCCTTTCCCCGGAACCCTAATAAACTGCTTCTTCCTCCCCGGAATGCGAAACGCTCAAAGATCCCTCCCGACCCCAATGATCTGCTCTTCCAGAGACGCAGCACCTTGCTACACTGAATCTTAAGCCCCCAAAGAGCCTAAGACCCCGATAAAGGAACCCCTTGTCCCAGAACCCTGCTACAACACCCCAAGGAACCTCAGAAACCCAATAAATCTCCCTCGATCCCAAAGAACCGGCACTCTCTCTGCCACCACCCACCTCCACCCCAAGCCAGAAGAGCCCTAGGACCAGCAACGAACTGCCCCCTCACCCCGAGGAGCCCTGGCACCCTCTACACCCGCCCTTGGGTGCCTGCACCGGATCCCACTTCACCGCCTCCTCACCCTCCGCACTGCCGAACCCAGCCAAAGCCTTTCGCCCACCAGGCAGTGCCACGCTGCCCCGGGAGCCGCCCCCGGAGCCGCCCCCGTCGGGAGCCCGCTGCCCCGGCTGCTCCGAGTGCCCACTCTTTTGCAGAGACGCGCTCTGGGCTGTCTTACCTGGGCAGCGTCGGAGGGCCAGCGGACAAGGAAGCCCTGAGGAAGAGGAGGTGACAGAGAAGCGGGGGCTCAGGCCTGCGGCTGCCGCAGCTCCCACCTCTCCGCGAGGAAGCGCTTCTGTGAGGAGAGCCCTCCCGCTCCCAGAGCCAGCAAGAACCCCAGCCACAGCCTTGCCCGCAGCTCTTCCCGCGAGATCCTTGCCACGGCTAGAGGCGGGGCCACGACGGGGGCGGTAGCGGCGGCTCGAGTGACAGCGCCCAGAGCCTGTCCGCGGCGGCGTAGGAGGCGTGACTCAAGCCCAATTAGGACCAATTGTAAATTAGGAAAGTGATTCGCCCCGCCCACCACTTCCTTCCCTTCTCCGCCCCTCATCAATGATGTAGGGGCAAAGGTAATACCGAACTTAAATAGAGGCGGTGGACGTTCAGGAGGGAAAGTAACTTCGATAGCGAGTTTGGCTTGTATCTGGACCTGCACAGCCTTCGCTGATACACCTGGTTTAGGCAAGTAGCTGGTCTTCACACCCGTATAGGCAGAAGCTCTGTTACCCTTGGTTACAGCTTTGCCTGAAGTGCGGACTAGGTTCGCACGTCTTACCGTGTCTAAACCACTGTTCCCCCATCTCGGGCTCTCCTCTCTCTCCACCTCAAATATGGTGCCGTTGTTCAGATGCCCATGTTTTCTAAACCCCAATTCAGGACATCTGGTCTGACAGTACTCTTTTCTGATTCGTGCATTTATTTCTACTTAAAGCCATCTAGAAAAGTAAAAAGTAAATCTTACTTGAGTCACCAATACAAGAGATGACAGGAAAAGTCGTGTCTCTGTAGACCCCAGTGTCTGGCACACACCGGACACTGAGTAAATGTGAAAGGAATGAATGAAGAACGTGATATTTAAATATATGAAATCTGATTCACCCCCTAAAATTCTGGCTCTTCTAGCTTGTCCTCTACACGGAGAGTCATGCCCTTAAATCCAATCTCTTCATTGTTATGCCTATCCTGTAGCCTTCTTTCACTGTCCCCTCCTCATTGTCTTACCCACAGAAGCAAGAAGTGCCTTCCTTTTCATCAAGGTTAACCCCAACACCTGTGCACTGGATCTCAGCCGTTCCCAAATTTTGTCTAATCAACTATCTTTTCTTTCCTCATCAGTATCCCCCTTCTAATCTAGCACTTTTCTTCCACAGACACACTCAATCGCCTCCATCTTTTCAACAGAACAAAACCACCTCTCAAGCTACTCTATCTCCTTTCCTTTCTTCTCAGAATCATACTTTTTTTTAACTTTTTAAATTGATTATGCCATTACATTTGTTCTATTTCCCTTCCTCCATTCCCCTCCACCCTGCACACCCCTCCCCCACCATTCTCTCCCCTTTAGTTTATGAACACGTGTCTCAAGTTCTTTAGATTCTATATTTCCTCTACTATTCTTACCCTCCCCCTATCTATTTTCTATCTACTGTCTATGCTGCTTATTTTCTGTACCTTTTCCCCCCTCTCCTTCTCCCACTCGCCTGTTGCTAACCCTCCATGTGATCTTCATTTCTTTGGTTCACTCCTGATCTAGCTGTCCTCTTAATTTGCTTTTATTTTAGGTGTGGTTGTTAATAACTGTGAGTTTGCTGTCCTTTCACTGTTCAACTTTTTTATCTTCTTTTTCTTAGGTAAGTCCCTTTAACATTTCATGTAGTAAGGGCTTGGTGATGATGAACTCCTTGAATTTGATCTTATCTGAGAAGCACTTTATCTGTCCTTCTATTCTAAATGAAAACTTTGCTGGATAGAGCAATCTTGGTTGTAGGTCTTTGGTTTTCATGACTTGGAATACTTCTTTCCAGCTCCTTCTTGCCTGTAAGGTCTCTTTTGAGAAATCCGCTGATAGGCTGATGGGAACTCCTTTGTAGGTGACTGTCCCCTTATCTCTTGCTGCTTCTAGGATTCTCTCCTTCATTTTAATCTTGGCTAATGTAATGATGATGTGCCTTGGTGTGTTCCTTCTTGGGTCCAACTTCTTTGTGACTCTCTGAGCTTCCTGGATTTCCTGGAAGTCTTCCTTTGCCAGATTGGGGAAATTCTCCTTCATTATTTGTTCAAATAAGTGTTCTACTCCTGGGTGTTCCTCTTCCCCTTCTGGTACCCCTTCTGGTAATTCGGATATTGGAATGTTTAAAGATACCTGGAGGTTCCTAAGCCTCTCCTCATTTTTTTGAATTCTTATTTCTTCATCCTTTTCTGTTTAGTCATTTTTTTTCCTCTTTCTGGTCCACTCCTTTGATTTGAGTCCCAGTTTCTTTTCCATTACTATTGGTTTCCTGTGCATTTCCATTCATTTCAATTAGTTTAGCCTTCATATGTTCCTCTAATTAGTGAGTAAAATCAACCAGTTCTGTGAGCATCCTGATCACCAGTGTTTTGAACTGTGCATCTGAAAGTTTTGCTATTTCTTCATTGCTTAGATTTATCAGCTCTGGGCCTCTGAGTTGTTCTTGAGCCATGTTTTTATCTGTTCATGCCTGTTATGTACCAGGGGAGGCGGCTTGGTGTTTACCAGAGCAGGGCCACCCAGGTCGCAGGTTTGTGACGCTGTATGTGGGGGTGGGATCAGAGAGGGAGCAATGGCGAGCCTCTCTGCTCACCCAGTCCACCTCACCGCTTGCTCCCACATGCTTATCCGAGTACAAATGTACAAGTCTGCCGCCCTGCGCCAGTCGCTGAGGCCTGTGAGATCTCAACGCTCGCCTCTTCACTGGTTTATCTGCCTGCAAATGCACGACCGACTGCAGACAGCCAGCAGCGCCTCTTCCCTGGGTTCCGCCCATAGCTAGCCCGCACCTAGAATTTGCACCCCTGGCTACCTGTGCACTGCCCGGATCTTTTTTGCCCAACTGGCTCCGCTGGTGGTTTCACCCCTCTCACCAGTTTAGCTGAGTGGTGCGTTGTTTCTGGACTCTGTATTCGATTTTCTGTGTGGTTTGGTTATGTTTATTATTGTTAAAACTTTGTTGTTTTTAGATTTGGTTGTGCAAGGACGAAAACTGTTCCCACTTACGCCTCCATCTTGGTGGAAGTCAGAATCATACTTTTTGAGGAACATTAAAGTATATTTGCTATCTATACTTACTCACTTCTGTTTTTCCCCATTACAATGTTGCCTTTGCCCACACAACCTGCTGTTCTCTCAATAATCACAAAAGACCTCTTTCCTAGTGGACAAATGTCCTATTTGGGAACATCTTTCCCAATTACCTCTCTGCAGCCTTTAGACAATGCTGACCATCACCTCCTTTGGTACCTGACTAACCATATTCTACTGATTCTCTAGCTGTTCTTCTTCCTGGTTTGAAAACTGTTGCATGTTGATGTTCCCTTATCTTATAGCCACACACTGTGCATAGTAAGAAAAATGACTTCACACCATTGTACACTTTGAGTGCCAATAAGTGGCTCAAACAAAAGCTATTAGAAGAATCCAGAGGGAGGAGACAAGACTATGAGGATGGGTCTTAAAACAGTAGCTTGGTCTACCCAAATGCAGGACAGAAATGGAGGCCTTTCAGAGAAAAATAGTGTGAACCTGAACACAGAGAAAATGACGTGGGCAGAGCCTGGTGATGGGTAAACCAGTTTGGTGCATGGGAGTTTCCTGCAGAAGAGCAGTGGGAGGAAATATTAGGGAGGAGCCAATAATAAAAGACCTTAAAAAACCAAGCCAGATAATTCAACTTGCTTCTTTATTAAATGAGGAATCAGAACCAACCATAATGTTTGCAGAACCCACAAAAATGCAACATGTGGAGGCCCACATGTCAAACGTCTAATATGTAAAAGCTATAAAATAAGCCAACAATATATGAAATTAAAAAATTGGAAGACCAGGTTTGCACTTAGAATTTGGGGACTTCTCAGTGTTCCCTGCTGGAACAGGGAGAGCTGGTCCCCACAAAGAGCAGTCTTGCCCCCTTTGCTTCCCACAGCCAGTTCAGCCCACACTGCAACGTACTCCACATTCCCTGGGCACACCAACCCACATGTCCAAACTTTGTTCCCATGTTTCCCTCTATAAAGCTGTCATTTCTTGGCTGTTCCACAGGTGCAGGAGTAATATTTCAGGATCTAGGGGAGAAGCCCATATGGGCCCTGGATGCAGGCTCAGGGCCATTTGAGCAAAATATTCTGGCTTCTGGGTATGTGGAGGAAGGTCTAAAGGTGTCAAGTCAGCTCTGGACAGGCACATTATTTTCCATTTGATGGTCTTTCATTTAGTAGGTAGGAGTGAAGCTGGAGAGGGGCCAGGGCAGAGCCCCTTAAAGGCAGGCCTCTGCCACCTGCATCTATAGGTAGTACCAGGAGAACCACTGAATTTCTTGGGTAGGGCAATGACTCACATGATTGATCTGTATCTTGAAGTATAAATAAATATCTGTGTTTTCTATGTTTCCCCCCTCCTCTGCTCTTGCACTGGTATCTTAATGGCAGTAATGTACTGGAAAGAAAACTTATTCTTCATTCTACTTCGCCTTTATATGGTACCTTCTTTTGCCTGAGTTCATAAATTATACCATTCTATGATTCCTTATTAGTGTATCAGAAACCCAGGTGTCTCTAAATGTGGGGGAAAAAGAAAAGCTATGAAATGCTCAGCCTTATCCTGGCTGGTGTAGCTCAGTGGATTGAGCATGGACCTGACAACCAAAGGATCACAGTTCAATTCCCAATCGGTACACATGCCTGGGTTGCAGGCCAGCTTTCAACAGGCGATGCCAGAGAGACAACCATACATTGATATTTCTCTCCCTCTCTCCTTCCCTTACCTTCTAAGAAAGATAAATAAATAAAATCTTTTAAAATAAATAAATAAATAAAGTGCCCAGCCTGGACTAAAGCTTGGAACACTTACATTTGACTTCTAAATTAAAATGCTTTGGAAGTAGAAGCTCTTGAAGAGGCCCTACGTGAAGGGTACACAGGCAGGATAAGTACTAAAAAGGCAGTACGCTACCACAGACAGGGGCAACCCCTCTCACCATCTGTCTTTATGGCACGATGCTTCATTCTGTGGTCTGACAGTCACGCTCTGTTCTTGCAACCTCTCCATCTGGTACCAAGTGCTCCTTTCCTCACATCCCACAATAAAAGCCAGAACCATCATGGTTTCTGTTTTTGAGATCCAAGCCTAGAACTCCTCCCATAGATTCTGCACATCTCTCAGTGGTGCTGCAGATAATTTCAGCAGGAGGCTTTGGCACTTGCTTGATCCCAAGAGTCGATTCTACTCATAGTCTCACTCTCACCATCTGTGGCTGATCTTTGCCAATCAGCAGCAGAACAGAACCAACTAACTCCTTACTTAGGTCTTACCATCTGCTGCCTGATTCCAACCTATTGATTCAAACAAGTACAACCAAACACAAACACATCTATCCCTGTTCAGCACCCATCCTTATTGCTGTCCCACTCTGCTCATACCCCGGGAAGAGCTACCTCCTGGCCACTGTACATTCGCAAGGGACATAGAAAACAGTATTATGTGAAAAGCTGAAAGAAATCTGCTTCTCTTAGGCCCAACCTCCACTCCATCCTTTTAGAATTTGAGTAGAACACCACTTCAGTTAGGTTGCAAGGCTGAAATTCTGTATGACTTACCTCAAGATTGGTGGAGCAGTATTCATCTGTCCATTTGCTGACCATGAACCTCTGACTTGGGTTAGTTTTTGCAAACACCCTGTAACAAAGAGAAAAAAATCAAAAGTAGTGGTTTAAAGTATGTCCACAAATTCTTCGATATACTTCCCTTCAAGAGGTATAATTCCCGTCTCCCTGAACTGAGTAGGGGCTAGACTAGTGATGATTCATTTCCAATAAAGAGAACACGGCAAAAGTGGCAGTATATGACTTCTGAGGCTTGGTTGTAAGAGGCATTGCAGCTTCTTCCTTGGTCTCTCTCTTTGACCACTCACTCTGGAGGAAACCAGCTGCTGTCCTGGGTACATTCGAGTAGAGACCCACATGGGAAGAAACATAGGCCTCCAGACAATTGCTGTGTGGGTGAGCCATCTTGAAAACCACACCCAGCCTTCAGAGACCTACAGCCCCAAGCCAACACCTTGGTATACCCTCATGAGAGGCTCTTAGACAAAATCACTCAGCTAAGCCTCTCCCAGTCCACCCAGAAACTGTGAGAGATAATACATGTCTATTGTTTTAAGCCACTTCATTTTGAAATCATTTGTTATGAAGCCATAGCTAGCTATTATGAGAGTCTTGAGAATAGTTCAGTCCACTCCTACTCCTAAACAAAAATTGAAAAACTCACATCCTGGTAGTTGTCAGGTACTAACATGACCTAAAGGGCAAAGAACAATGGATTTGTTGCCATAACTTGCTACATCTAAAAGTCAAGTGGTGTTACACCAAAAGAAAATGGAAGAAAACATATCTTGGTGGGAGCAAAGATTCTTGTGCCCTACAGACTATTAAGAGCATCATAACATTCAAAGATAACAACAACCGCAGGGGGGTGGGCATTTGGAGGCAGTTAACGATAGGTTTTGAGCAGTAGAGACACTTCACACTCTCAAAAGCTTAGAGTACTTTACAAACATATTACTGTCATCCAATCTTATGGTAAAGTATATGTTTCCATGAAAACAGAGAGGGAAAACCCTCAAACATCCTCTTACCCATCCATATTAACTAAGAATAAAAAATTGAAAATTCTATCTATGGGGGCTGTGTCAAAATTAAATTGACATGCTGACCATATTAAGTGTCCATGTTAGAGCAGAGTATGTTTGACAGTAAGAAGATTGAAATTCTTTCTAAATATAAAACTGTGTTTCTGAAGTTATAACATTGTGAATTAAGCTTCGGTGGGAGAGCAATTTGCCTATTAAATAAAAAATGGGGGTAAGACATGTGAAAAGGAGACCAGCTAGCTAAGTTACATACATTGCCTGTCTAAATTCATTTTACATATATAAGAGTCATATAGATGGGCCATACATACAGAGTCAAATAATTTAGAAGTTACCCAGGAGATGACTTACAGCTAAGAAGGTATATTTGGGATTCATTTACATCTCCATGATTTAAATGGCCATAACACAGATGCGGTGATCTTTCACTTCCTTTAACAGTGAAGGCAAAAATTAAGTCTTTGAACCATGAGATCTCTGAAAAACTGAATTCTACATCCTTCTCTCAACCCTTCACCATCAACTTGAAAAAAAAATCAACAAATACTTATTGGATATCTACTAAGTGCACAAGCCATGTGCAAATCAGAAATATACAGTGTGTTGACTGTAGTAAATTCTCAATTGCTAACAGATAAGTTGATGACAAGGCTCCCTGGGTGGCCACCCCTGATTACCCAGCCACCAGCAAGAATCCCACCCCCTCCTTCTTTCTAACAGAACCCAGCTTTAGTTTAGCCATGCCCTTGCTCCAGGAATGAATCTTGTTTGAACTCATCCAATCTCCACTATTCCATTTCCCTTTGCCAGATACAGTAAGTCCTCACTTAACGTGGATAGGTTCTTGGAAACTGACTTAAAGCTAAATGCTGTATAAGGAAACCAATTTTACCATGGGCCAATTGATACTAACAATAATTAAGTTCCTATGGCTTACTTTTGGTCACAAAAATGTCACCAAACTTCTAAATAAACACCCAAAACATTTTCTAATATAAAACATTGAACCAAGTGCGAGTGATACATACATTTATGAAAACAAGTAAAAGAATTGTTTTCCAACCTGCTTGTTCCAGTTTATGGTTTCAGGTGGCTAGTGCCCCTCCTGGCAGCTCAGGGCGCAGAGTGGGCACCCATCCTGGAGAGGATATGTTTCCATCGCAGGGCCACTCATACCCACTCGCACTCACTCAGACTGGGATAGACACGTCGGCTCACTTCATGTGCACAACACTGAGATATGGGAGGAAACCAGGGTCCATGGGCAAAATCCACACAGACATGGGGAGAACATGCAAATTCCACGCACACAGTGGCCCAGCCAGGTATCAATTTCTTTTCTCATCACTTACAATGAAATGACATTGAATGAAACAATGTTATTTGAGGACCTGCCGTACATTGCACATGCTCAACAAATATATGTAAAAGTAAATAGAAGAAGGTAAAAAAGAAATCCTATAATTTTAATCCTATAATCGTATCAAGGCTTGGCATCTATTTCAGCCAAGTAAACTAACTCTTTCTCCCTGAGCCTGCACATATCATGTATTGGGAAGTTGAGGGACAAGGAAAGGGGAGAAAAGAACACAAACCACGCTCTCCAGAAATCCTCAGGGTGTGTGGAGTATGACTTGTGATACAGCTGGTTCTGGGATCACAAGATAAGACAATGGCTTTGCCTTCCAATGAAAATACAACCAACTTTCCCCTGGGAAGGCTAGGAGCCTGGGGAGTGAGTGGTCAGGGATGGAACCCATGAAACTAGTGGGCAGATAACCATGGCAGGCCCTGCATTTCCGTGCCAGCACCTGGGCCGTGGTGACCGTATGTCTCTGAGGCCTCACTTGCAAAAGCCACTGTCCTTCTTGTAACTTTTTTTTTAAGTAGCACCTAAAACAAACTGTTCATTAGCAATCCCCAGAAGTTTTGTTTAAACATCCGTATTGTATCATTATTACTGGCCAAGAGTCATCCATACTTATAAACTTTTGTATACATGTTGGGGCAGAAAAGTCTGAGAAAAACTGCTTTCGAGTAGTTAAGAACGGCTTCTCTTTCTTTCCATGCAATGCAAACAATAAACCTTCCATTAGCCTTGTGCACATTTTCTCATATTCTTATAAGCCTCTGCTGTCAGAAAAAAGATACTTCTGTAATACCTTAGTAAACTTGCTGTGTTAGTGGTAACTTAACCTTTCCCTGATTTTAAATCAACCAACAGGGAAACAATAAGTTGCTGTAATTAAAGCATTATCTTCATTAAAGATTATTAAATGGGGAAGAAACAGGCTCCCTGAAAACCAGCATGTGCTCTCTGGGTGTGACAACACCCAGAATTTTGAAAAGAGAATGATTGAAGGGTCCAGAATTGAATTTGATGATTAGATATCTTTGCAAAATATGAACTGTGTTAACAATGATTCTTTCTCCCCAGTGTGTTCTAAAGATTGTTTCCATGGCAATGTACATTGTTTTGTCTAAATTATTCTTCATGCCATTTTCCCCTTTATCTAGATATTTGTGAGGCACCTATCACTTGAGTATCTCTTTTCTGAACAAGTCCTCAGGAGGAAAAAGAGAATATTTCTTGGAAGAAATGAAAGGCTGATGCTTGTCAAAAAGAGACCAATTTGTGAGATTATGGAGCGCCTGAGGTTCTCTGCAGAGTGCCTGAGATCCATTTTCTGTTCAGGTGGTAGACAAAAGCTGTGGTCCACATCTTTAGTCATTTCTATGACGTCACCTTAGGCTTCTGGTCCTAGGCTTCCGGTCCTAGGCTTTGGGAGTCTGGTTTCTAGGCTTTGGGCAGAACGATAAACTGGGGCAGGGGAGGTGGACTAGACAGGGAGGAGATCACACCTAGAAAACAGACACCTCCCCTTATACAGCACAGACCATGCTATTTGTACACCAACCATTCCTCTTGCTCCTGACACACAGGAATACTGCACTTTCTAGGTGCAGCCAGGTACTAGTTCTAATCAGTGATGAGGGCAGAAGCCAGGTCCTGAATCACCTGGTGGTAGACTGTTGAACACTTGAACTATGTGGGTGAGAAATAAATCTGTTATCTATTAGGCTACTGAGATTTGGGGTTGTCTCAGTAGTTGGTCTAATTGATGAGATAGGCACGTTTTCTGAGGAGACCCAGAGATAGATGGCAGCAGAAAGTCCATGGGGGGGGGGGTGGTGATAAAAAACAGCAACCAGAGATGAGATGGATTGGAAAAGACTCAGAGTCCAGCTTAGGGTCTTTGAGGTAGTGTTAGCTTGTCATTAACTGAGCAGCATGACAAGAGAGAGTCTTGGGATCCAAGGACTGAGGATCCCCTCCCACAGGACTCCAGCTCCTGAGGGCACTGTCTCCACAGTGATGGTAAGACAAGACCCTCATCCCAAAGACACAAGATAGAGCATTTAAAAAGGAGTGGGGAGGAGCAGGGGGTAGAGCAGAAAAATGAGATATAAACCCAGTGAGTAGGACTGCAGCATCAGGCCGAGTCTTGGACACGGGAGAATAAGGCAAGAGCCTCTCCCCTGACCCAGAGACATTTCAGAGGAACAGAAGCAGCAGCCATAGTAGGGCTGACTCAATGTCAGTCTTCTGGGGTAATAATACTCAGAGAGGAATCTTATAGAGTGGTGCTTACAGGAGGGTACAAAGTGGCATTATGAACATTGTCAGAAGATGGCAGAACATGGAGCAAAAGCCAGTCACACTGTGGAACGTCAGGAAACCAGAGCTCAGGAAGAGAGACAAGAGTCAAGAGACCACCTATAAGGTCAGGAGGTAAGAGATGGCAGGAAGAAGTTAAAAGAGTAATTGGAGAAAAAGCAGCAGGAATGGAGCTTAATGATCAGCCAGTTGCCTTCTAATACTAGGTCAGGTTGACTTGAAGGGTGGCAACAAGTGGGAGATAAGAAGGGGCACTGATGAGCTAGGATAGGAGGCCAGGAGGTACCTGAAACCAATCAACAAGGAAAGGAAAGCAATCACCCCACGGCAACACCCTCATTCCTCCCTTGCAGCCCTGTGGATGAACTGTGTCAATGTGTTGCTGAGGTCTGGCTTTCCCTGCTCATCACTATAATCCACATGTTCTCATATAGAGAGTCAGCACTCATTCAGCTAGTAGGAGGTGGAATTAACACTCTAGCTGTAGGCACTGGACAGTCGCCTGTTACTTAGACACTCATTAAAGAGTTTTTATAGGCAATGAGCTATGAGATTGTTAACATTTACATTCTGTCCCATGCTTAGGAGTTTAGCTTGCTGTATGTGAAGGATGAGAGTTCTGTAGTTGGTCATATGGGGTGTACTGTGTGTTTATTGGGAGAAGTGGTTAGAAGCTCTTGGGGTAATTAAGCTTTCATCCAGAGACTGAGGGAGCTCAAAATGAGCAAGAATGATAAGCACATTCAATTGGACAACTGGTTAGTTGAGCCCAGGATTCAGTGTCTGGTGCAGAATGGTAGATATTTTCCCACAAGACTCTCACCGTGGGCTGAAAATTCATCGACCATAGAAAGAATTTCCACAACATTAAAAAGAGAGAGAGAGCCTTTTGTTTTATAAGCTGAAATCAAATTTATAATAAAAAAAAACTCTGCAAGAAAGAATTCACTGGCTTATAGGCTATAAATAATCTAAATATTTACACTATAATGTAAATGACTAATGTCAGACACTTTCCAGAGTAGGTTTTTAATTGTGGAGTGGCAGAGATCAGGGTCTCAGAAGTAGGGGTAAAGTGGGACTATGAGGAAGGCAAAACTCACAGAAAGAGAGGTAGCTAGGGATGCTACTGGTACTCTTTCACAATGTGACCTCCACCTACTGCTCCAGCCTCCTTCCACTTTTTACACCTGCTTCCAACACTGACCAGATATTGACCTTTCTCAAAACACATTATGTCCTTTTATGTCTCTGTGCCTCCCATGTCAACTTCCCATGCTTGGCACTTTTTCCCACCCATGGTCTCTGCCTGGACAGCTTTTACCTCTCCCTCCAAGTCTAAATTAAATGTTTTATTCTCTGTGAAGCTTGCCAATCTCCCAGGCAGTGCCTGTTGCTGCTGCCTCTGTGTTCCATCAGCATTTTGGTCAGGCTCTCTTTAACACTGGTTATGTTAGATATCTTTTCCTTTAGGCTGTGAAGCCCTCAATGGCAGGGATCATTGTTAACTTGTCTCAGGATTCTATGTCCAACATAGAACCAGGTATTGTCACTTCCCAATCCATGGCCTCCACATCGGTGAAAATTTTTCTACTTTACAACTTCCTCCAGAGTTCAACTCTTACCTCAGACTCTACCCTATAGCCTTGGTTCTCTTAGTCTCTCACCTCTCATTTTCTTCATTGGTAAATTGGAAGTAAGTATACTTAAGAGTTGTGAGAATAAACAAGGAAAGAACTAAACTTAAAGTAGGAACAATCAAAGCATCAAAGCAACCTAAAATGATTGTTTATATGGCCCTGACTTTGGAAAGGATTTAACATCAGCTGTTGATTCATAAAAAACAAACAAACAATAAAACAACCCTTTTCTAAGTACCAATTATGCCCCTAATGATTGACTGGAAGCTAGCCTTTTAACTTAATTTTAATAGAGTTTATACACATTTTCCATTTCAATCTTTTATTGAAGTATAATTGAACTGAAACATTATATTAGTTTCAGGTGTGCAAATTAATGATTCAATATCTGTATGTATTGCAAAATGATCACCACAATATCATTCCAATTTATTGAGAATAGATGAGACCAAAATATTGCATGCACTAGAAGATATTATTCTTCTGGTCTCGTCATGCACCACTATGATTAGAATTCATATTTGAATGAAGTTAATGACCAGTCATTAAGCTAATGACCAGTCAATTCAGAAAGATAAAACCCAGAACCCAAAGCAGCATAGTAAAGTAGAAGGATCTCAAATTTGAAGAAAGTGGTTCATGTCCCACCTCTGCTGTTAGTAGATGTGTCTTAATTCTTGGTCTTTTTCTTTATCTTCAAATAAAGAGGGCTTGGCAGACATAGAAATGTAGCTCAACCTCCACATGGAAAACCAGTCTGGAGCAAGTTGGCACACAGGACCATGCCCAAGGAGAGGTTTACCCATGTGGGAAATACAATGTGGGAATCAGATCTGCATTGTACTTAGGCCATTATGAGACTTGCTTTTGCTAAAACTCCCTCACCCTGAATTGAGGCAAAAAGTGCTTACTGTAACTTTCTAAAATCTGTGCTAAACCTCCAAAGTATGGAATGTAACCAGTTCAACCACTTTTCCCCTGATCTGTAACATTCTTCTCTTTGAAGTAATTAATAACATTTTTTCTTTTGTTATCTGTAAAAGGTAATCCCCTGCAGTGAACCTGTGCATAGTAAATGAGAACCATCCTCCATGTAATGTACCTAGAAAAGCAATAAAAGCCTGTCCAGGCAGGGGCCAGGGACCTCTCTCACACTCTTGCCCCTTTTCTCTCTCTTTCAGAGAGTGGCCATGCCATCCCTTTTTCTCCACAGGACTTCTGTTGTACATGTGTATTCATGCAAAGCAGTTTCCTACACCAGACATCATGGATCAGAGAAAAAATTTCTTGTGCTTGTATAAAATATTGACCCAAGGAATCCATGAACATAATAAAATGGTTGTCCCCGGAGGACACCTACTTAGGGTGCATAAGGACACCCTACCAAGACTGGGAGTCATAGTAGAGCTATCTAATACATAGAAATAAACACAAAGAGGGAGACAAAATAGGAAGACAAAGAAACATTCCCCAATGAAAGAACTAGAGAAATCTCTGGAATGAGAGCTAAATGAAATAGAGGCAAGCAACTTATCAGATATAACAAAGAAATAGTTATAAGGATGTTCAAAGCATGAAAAAGAACCATAAAAAAGAACCAGTGAGAAATGAAGAATACAGTATCTGAAATGATGAATACACTAGTAAGAATAAATAGTAGGTTAGATGAAGCAGAGGACCAAATCAGTATTTGGAAGACAATGTAGATAAGAACACCCAATCAGAGCAGCAAAAAGAAAAAAGAATTTTTTAAAATGAGGATAAGGGACCTTTGGGACAACGTAAAGTGTAACAACATCTGCATTATAGGGGTACCAGAAGGAGAAGAGGGAGAGCAAGGGATTGAGAACTTATTCAAAAAAATAATGGCTGAAAACTTCTCTAACATGGTGAAGAAAAAAGGCATATAAGTACAGGAAGAGCAGAGAATCCCAAACAAGATGAACTCAATGAGACCCACTCCAAGACACATCATAATTAAAATGCCCAAGGTTAAAGACAAGGAGAGAATCTTAAAAACAGCAAGAGGAAAACCAATTAGGTATCTACCAGGGAGCTCCCATGAGACTGTCAGCTGATTTCTAAACAGAAACATTTCAGGCCAGAAGGGATTGTCATGACATATTCAAAATGACAAAAAGCAAGAACATTCAACCAAGACTACTTTAACCAGCAAGGTTATTATTTAAAATTGAAGGAGACCTGGCTGGTATAGCTCAGTGGATTGAGCATGGGCCTGCAAAGCAAAGGGTCACTAGTTCAATTCCCAGTTACGGCACATGCCTTGGTTGCAGGCCAGGTCCCCAGTAGGGGGCATGCAAGAGGCAACCACACATTGATATTTCTCACCCTCTTTTTCTACTTCCCCTCCCCTCTCTCTAAGAATAAAATAAATTAAAAATAAAACAAAATTGAAGGAAAAATAAAGAGCTTCCTAGAAAATAAAAAAGCTAAAAGAGTTTGTTATCACCAAACCAGTATTACAAGTAATGTCAAAGGGACTTCTTGAAAAAGGAGAAGAAGAAGGAGGGGATGGGGAGTATAAGGAGAAAGAGGAACATAGTTAAACACATAAAAGGGTAATAAATACATCCATATCAATAATCACGTTAAATGAAATGCTTCAATCAAAAGACATAGGGTAGCCAAATAGGTAAGAAAACAAGATCCATATGCATGCTGTCTACAAGAGACTCACTTCAGAACAAAAGGTGCACACAGACTGAAAGTAAAGGGATGGAAAAAGATATTTCATGGAAATGGTAAGGCAAAAAATCTGGGATACTGATACTTCTATCTGACAAAATAGACTTTAAAACAAAAGCTGTAATAATAGAGAAAGAAGGACACTACATAATGATAAAGGGAACAATCCAAGAGGATATAACCCTTATGAACATTCATACACCAAACACAGGAACACATAAATGTATAAGTAAACCCTGATGGACATAAAGGGAGAGATAGACAGTAATACAATCATAGTAGGACATTTTAACACCCCACTGACATCGATGAATAGACCTTCCAGACAGAAAATCAACAAGGAAACAGTGGCCTTAAATGATACACTAGATCAGATGGTTTTAATTGATATCTTTAAAGAATTTCACTCCCAAAACAGCAGAATATACATCCTTTTCTAGTACACGTGAAAAACATGAATAGACCACATGTAGGACTCAAAAGAAATCTCAATAAATTTAAGAAGACTGAAATCATATCGAGTATTGTCTTTGACTATATGGTGTAAAACTAAAAATCAATCACAAAGAAAAAAATGAAAATTACACAAAGACACAAAGGCTAAATAACATGTTACTGTACAATGAATGTGTTACAATGAGATCAAGGAAGAAATCAAGAGGTACTTTGAAACAATAAAAATGAAAACACAGCCTTGGCTGGTGTAGCTCAGTGGATTGAGTGTGGGCCTGAGAACCAGAGGATTGCAGTTCGATTCCCAGTCAGGGCATATGCCTTGGTTGCAGGCCAGTTCGCAGCAGGGGATGCACGAGAGGCAACCATACATCGATATTTCTCTCCTTCTCTCCCCCTCTAAAGATAGATAAATAAAATCTTTTCTATTCAAGAAGGGAAAGAGAAAGAGGGAGAGAAACATCACCCATCCACCGCCAGGGAATAAAATCTTTTTAAAAAATGAAAACACAATAACCCAAAATCTATGGGACACAGAGGAAAATTCATAGTATTACAGGCCTACATCAAAAAAAAAAAACAAAAACCCAAAACCTCAAACAATTTAACTTTACAATGAAAGGAACTAGAAAAACAGTAACAAGCAAAACTCAAAGTGAATAGAAGAAAGGAAATAATCAATATCAGAGCAGAAATAAATAAAATAGTCTAAAAAACAGTA
The DNA here is from genome assembly GCF_021234435.1 of Artibeus jamaicensis. Classification (NCBI taxonomy): domain Eukaryota; kingdom Metazoa; phylum Chordata; class Mammalia; order Chiroptera; family Phyllostomidae; genus Artibeus; species Artibeus jamaicensis. The sequence continues at coordinate 5,457,355 of NW_026521883.1, forward strand.
TAAAAATCAACGAATCCAAGAGCTGGTTCTTTGAAAAGATAAAAAAGACTGACAAACTTTTAACCAGATTTATCAAGAAAAAAGAGAGATGACTCAAATAAATAAAATCAGAAGTGAAAGAGGAGAAACAACAACTGACTCCACAGAAACACAAAGGATTGTAAGAAAAGAAAATATTGTGAACAATTGCATGCCAAAAAAAAAAATTGGACAATCTTGACAGGATGGATACATTTCTAGAGATGTACAATCTTCCAAAACTCAAAAGAGGAAAAATCAAAGAATTTGAATGGGCAGATCACTACAATTGAAATAGAAGTCATAGTAGTAATAACAATAATAATAATCTCTGAACAAAGAAAAGTCCTGGACTGGATGGCTTCACAGAAGAATTTTACCAACATTCAAAGAAGAACTAACACCTATCCTTCTCAAACTATTCCAAAAAATTCAAGAGGAGGGAAGACTTCCAAGCTCATTTTATGAGGTCAACATTACCTTAATTCCAAAACCAGATGAAGACACTACAAAGAAAGAAAATTATAGGCCAATATTCCTGATGGACATACACACTAAATTCCTCAATAAAATGTTAGCAAACCAGATATAGCAACACATTAAAGAGATTATACACCATGATGGGTAGGATTTATTCCAGGAATGCAAGGTTGGTACAATATCCTTAAATCAATAAACATGATGCATCACATGAACAAAATAAAAGATAAAGATCACATGAACATAACAATGCATGCAGAAAAAGCATTTGCTAAAATCAGTACCCATTTATGACAAAAATTCTCAGCAAAGTGGAATAGAGGGAACATAACTCAACATTACAAAGCTCATATATGACAAACCCACAGACAATATCATACTTAATGGGTGAAAACTAAAAGCTTATCTCTTAAGATTAGGAACAAGACAGGAATGTCTGCTTTAACTACTCTTATTCAAGATAGTACTGGAAGTCCTAGCCACAGCAATCAGATAAGAAGAAAAAATAAAAGCATCCAAATTGTAAAGGAAAAAGTAAAACTCTCATTATTTGCACATGACATGATACTCTATAGAGAGAACCCTAAGGATTACACACACACACACACAAAAAACCTACTAAAACTGATAAATAAATTCAGCAAAGTATCAGGATACAAAATAAATATCTATAAATCAGTTGCATTTCTTACAGCAATAATGAACTATCAGAACAGGAAACGAAGAAGACTATCCCACTTACAATTGCATCAAAAAGATGTACCTTGGAATAAAGTTAACCAAGGATGTAAAAGACCTGTACTTGGAAGATTATAAGACACTGAAGAAATTGAAGAAGAGACAAATAAGTGGAAACATATACCCTGTTCATGGATAGGAAGAATTAACATCATTAAAATGTCCACACTACCCAAAACAATCTATATATTTGACACAATTCCTATCAGGATACCATTGGAGTATTTCACAGATCTAGAACAAATATTTTAAAATGTATATTGAACCACAGAAGACCTCAAATAGCCACAGCAATCTTGAGAAAGAAGAACAAACTGGGAGGAACAAACTGGGAGGAAAGAAGAACAAACTAATGCTACTGATATCAAACCATATTACAAGGCCATAGTAATCAAAACAAAATGGTACTGTTATAAAAACAGACCTATGGATCAATGGAACAGAATAGAGAGTCCAGAAATAAAACCACACATTTATGGTCAATTAATATTTGACAAAGGAGGCAAGAACATATAATGGGGAAAAGACAGTCTATTCAATAAGTGGTGTTGGAAAATTGGACAGATAAGTGCAAAAAATGAAACTAGACCACCTTATATCACATACAAGGATAAACTCAAAATGGATTAAAACTTAAATGTTAGACTCAAAGCCATAAACATCCTAGAAGAAAACATAGGTAATAAAGTCTTGGATATTTCTTGTAGAATATTTTTTCTGTTATATCTCCTTGGGAAAGGAAACAAAGAAAAATAAATAAATGAGACTACATCAAACTAAAAAGTTTTTGCACAAAAAAGGAAACCATCAACAAAATGAAAAGACAACACACTCAATGGAAGAACATATTTCCAGTGATATATCTCAGAAGGGGTTAATAACCAAAATTTATAAAGAACTTTTAAAACTCAACACCAAAATAACAAGCAATTCAATTCAATAATAGTCAAAAGACTTGAATAGCCACTTCTCTAAAACATACACTTGGCCAATAGACATATTAAAAGATGCTTAATGTCATTAATCTTCAGGGAAATGCAAATTAAAACCACAATGAGATATCACCTCACACCTGTCAAAATGGTTATCATCAATATATCGACAAACAAGGAGTGTTGGTGAGGATGTGGAGAAAAGGGAACCCTCATTCACTGTTGGTGGGAATGCAGATTGGTGCAGCCACTGTGGAAAGCAGTATAGTGATACCTCAAAAAATTAAAAATGAAACTGCCTTATGACTCAGCAATTTTACTTCTGGGAGTTTATCTGAAGAAATCTGTAACACTAATTTAAAAGAATATATGCACCCCTGTGTTCATTACAGCATTATTTATAATAGCCAAGATTTAGAAGCAGCCCAAGTGTTCATTAGTTGATGAGTGCATAAAAAAACTGTGCTGCATTTACACAATGGACTACTGTGTGGCCTTAAAAAGAAAGCAATCTTACCTTTTGTGACAACATGAATGGACCTGGACAGCATTGTGCTGAGTGAAATAATCGAGTCAGAGAAAGACAAGTACCACATGATTTCCCTCGTGTATGCAATCTAATGAATAAAATAAACTAACAAAATAGAAACAAACTTAGAGAACAGATTCAGCTGTCAGAGGAAAGGGGGTTGTGGGACTGGGTAAAAGAGGTAAAGGGATTAAGCAAAAAAAAATTAAAAAGAAAAGAAAAAAAGCTCATAGACACAGACAACTTTATGGTGATTACCAGAGGGAAAGGGAGGTGGGGGAGGAAGAAGAGGGTAAAGGGGGGAGAAGGTGATGGAAGGACACCTGACTCGGGCTTGTGCACACACAACACAATATACAAATGATGTATTATAGAATTGTACACTTGAAACCTATATAATTTTATTAACCAATGTCACCCTAATAAATAAAATAAAATAACATAGTTGTCTCATGCCATCAAGTTTTGAGGTGGTTTGTTATGCAGCAATAGGAACTGGAATAGATGGTAACATCTGTCCTGACTACCTTACAAAGTTATAGAGATCAAATGAGATTACTATGTAAGACCATGCTCTGCACATTTGAAAATAGTCTACAAACAAAATTCACTAAACTTATGTGAAGCAGTTGCACCTGGTATTCCTAATCTCCCGACCTCCCTGCCCTTGTAGGTTCCGAGTCACCACTATGGAACAGTGAGACCCTAAGGAACCCAGTTTGAAAACCTCTGTGATCTCCCGACCCATTCATTTTAAGGATGAGACAATATAGGCCCAGAGTGACTTGGCCAAAATCATAGCTGGCTATGTGCTTGCTCCAATTTGTCATGCTGCCTGCAAAAAGAGAACTATTTAAGGTAGGACCATCCTTGTCTGAGAGCCAGAAAGTTGCAAGCAGGGACAAGTAAAATCACTGTGCGATATTTCTTTTCAAGTCTCAAACAGACACGTTGAGCTGTTGCTCAAGCATGCCAAAGACAAGCCCGTTCCATTTCCCTCGTTCCCTCCCCTATACCTCTCCCACTCAGTCCTAGTAGCATAGATCATTTCGTTGGGTTAAACAAAAAGACTGAGCTGCCTGCTCCATCCACATGGAGCTCTGGAGGCTGTCAGCTCAGTGATGAATGGAGAGCTGAGCTAATGTAATGCAGAAGTCCGCTGGGTTTGGGTGAAGCTCTGATCACCCGTCATTGGCATTCACGGAGAGTTCCTAATTGTCACTTGGTGATGGGGTGCTGCACTGTGGTTAAGTGCATGGGGACCTCTCTTGGTTATTAACCTTTATGTTGCCTCTCTAGCAGTGAGGGCAGAGGCAGGCTGGAATTCTGGTCAAGTCATATTTAATGCACTGCCTCTCTTACTCAGCTAATATTGCAACTATTTCAATCAAAGAAAAAAATAATAAACCCAGAAACCAAACCAAGCAGGAAGGATAAAGGTGAAAACTATTGACCCGAGTTCAGTAATGGCTTTCCATCTGATGTGATACGTTCCTATACCTGGAAAGGCCCTGTGGGCATTGATGAAGGACCCCTGACATTCTGAAAGCCACAGATTCATAAATCATTGAGTTTAAAAAAAGGCTTCTGGTGCTTGTCCCCTGAAATAAGGGTGTTGTTCACTTCAGATTTATGGCTCTGGGGCAGGGGATATATCTAAATGGCTAGAGAGAACATTAATGGGAGACTTTAGTGTTTCCAATCCAGTGGGAGCCATGGAGGTGGGAACTTTACATGGGAACCCAGAAATACCAGGTTTAAATGAAACTTTAAAAAAATCTATGAATGCAGGAATTACTGCATAATCATGCGGTGGTAATATTAGTGTCTATACACTCGAGAATTAGATAATGAACTATCTTTAAAAACAAAGCAAGGCATTTGTTATAGTGTTTCATGGCAGAGTATGGAAATTTTATATTTTAAAGACTTAAAATGAGCATTTTTATTACTGTAAAAGTGCATGTTCACTGAATAAAACTTGGTATATATAGAAAAGTGTAAAGAAAAAATTCGAGTACCCATATTCTCACTCTGCAATAATAACCACAGTAAATATTCTGGGTGTCTTTTCTTCTAGTGTTTTTTCTGTCTGCATGTGTGTACACACACACACAAATTTATATGCACATATATAATTTAAAATTAAAAAATTTGTACAAAAGCGTTGCGTTCTGCTTCTTTACTTGACATTATGTGATACCATTTCACATTCTTCAAAGTATGTTTTGTAGAAACATGACATTGAGTCATATACACGCACCATAACATATTTAACCGTTCCTCTTTATGAGATGTGTAGCTGTTTCCCACTTTCACACTGTCTCTGAAATTTTCTCTAGGTAAAACCCTAAAGGGTGAGATTCCTGAATGAAAAGATACATGCTTTTTTATAGGGCACTTGACACAAATTGTCTGTACGGTTTCTCAGTCACTTCATTGTCTCTCTTCTTTTGCACCGGGCTTTGGGACTGCAGCTCTACTTGTTGCCTGTCTCCAAGAATGACCATTGGGTGTGTCATTCCCTGCCTCTACTCCCTAGCCCACCATTCCACAATTTGGTGGTTTGCCCTTGAGTTGACCTCTCCCGTACCTTACCTGGGAATTTGTTTACTCGTTCTTTGTACACATGCTGCCTTTGCCACCCACACTCACTTGTCTTCTGTTGTCCCCTTCCACAAATCCCACCCATCCTCTGGGTCCAGTTGAATCTCTCCTCCCCCACAGAGCCTTCCCAGAGGACTTTATCCATGGCTACTCTCCTGACTGCTCCATAATTTATTGTCTTCACACCACTCCTCTGACAATTAATCAGCACTTACCAGCTGTATGACCTTCAGTAATCCCAGAAGCTTGTCGTGAGAATTTAATGAGATCAAGCCTATAAAATAAATACCTATCACAGATTGGGGTGCACACTGCAATTGAGCAATTAGCGGAAGCTGTTATTAGTATTATGGCCAGATTGCCTTGTGACATTTCTTCTGGTTAACGTTACATAGACCTTCTCCCACTGCTATTTAACTGTGTGTGACCTGGATTCCAAATTCCCTGAGGGCAGCTGCTCTGTGGTACTGAGAGCAGCTGCTCTATGGTCCTGGGAGCGCTGTACTCTCAGAACGTTGAGCACTGCTGCTTGTGACCAAGGAGTAGAGGCATCCAAGTCTCTCCCCCTTGCTTTCTCCCAAAACTTTAGCTTCTTAGATGAGTTTGGGACCCAAGGCTATGAACTTTTGTGCCTCTTGGATGACTGTCGAGGCTGCTGAAGTACATAGCAGGATTCAGTAGATTTCAGCAGGATGCAGTGGTTCATTGCCAGTTTTGAATGAAGGGTAGACACGTGACTATGTTTATGCATCAGAATTTCTGAGTTGGGAGCTTATAGGTCACCTGTCCCTGGGATCCATTCTCTGAATATGGAGAGATACCCAAGTGCTGGGCCTGGGTTGGCCACTAGGAGGTCTGAACTCTGGCTCTTCTATTCATGAAGTTTTGCATCCTAGACAAGTCACTACCCTTTCTGTTTTTCTGATTATTCATCCATCAAATGAGACAGTTGGAATAGATAATAGCTAAAGTGCCTTCCAAATAAATTTTACGATTCTGTGAAGCTCTGTGAAGGCCATAGAGCTTAAGCAATTTTCCTAAATTATGGAGACCTAAGACAAGAATAAAAATCTGACCCAGAGCTTTGTCAACTATGCCAGTCTATCTTATCAATCAGAGGCATTCACCTAATGCCTTCCACATTTCAGACACCAGTTCTCACAATATTACAGTCATGGTGGGAACACAGGCACAAACAGAAAACTACAAACCTGTTAGGTTGTCCCCCAATATCTATTCAATCCTCTCACTCACACAATATATAGAACTCCCAATTTTAACTTGACATGTAGTCACACAGAATAATGTTTAATCTCTCAACTCTTTTTGTGGCCAGGGATAGCCAAGTGGTTGCGTTCTGGACAGTGAAATGTGATTAGAATTGTTCTGTGTAACTCCTAGGTCATTGCTGCCTCTCACCTAATTTTTCCTTTTCCAATGGCTGGAATGTTAACATGGTGATGAGCTGTCTTGGACCACGTGAATGAAGGCACTACCCTAGAGTTGAGCTATAAGATAGCAGAAGTCTGGGTCCCTGGTACCCTGGGCAGCTCCCACTGGACCAATCATTCTTGCACTGTTAGGGAAGACAGAAATGTATGTCTGGTGTTAAGTGAGGCAAAAATGTTATTTTGGATCTCTGTTATAGCTTCTAAACTCACTTCCTAACTAACAGTTGCACTAGATGAGGATCAAAGATGTCCGTGGAATACAGGTGAGGGGGCCATTCCTGGAAGGCCTGGTGATCAAGACCCTTGTAGATGGAGTGTGAGATGGGTGGAAACAGAGAAAAGCCAATCTAAGCGAAGTCCATGGCACTGAGCAAAGTAATGGAAAAGGTAAACTGGAGAGTGAGTAAAGAAAATGTTTGTGTAAAATGATGGTTTCTAAACCAACTCATCGTCATATCACTTGGGAGAATTACAAACAGATTCGTGGGTCCCAGCATCAAGTATTATGGTTGCAGTAAATCAGAAATGGGATCCAAGAATCGGTATTTAAAAGCTTCCAGATGATTCTGATGATGGACAGCACTGTGTCCGCAATAAGAAGAAGCGAGACTGGGACCAGATCATGGAGGGAGGGCTTTAAAAACCATGCTGAGAATCTACTGTTTCCCAAGACTGTGCTGAGCACCACCTGACCTTCTTAGATTGTGCTTTAAAACCAATTGTCTGTAACATCTATAGATGATGGAAGTCTGGGCTCTTCGCTCTGCCTTTGCTGGTCTGTGTGTGGCCACATATTTTTCCTCCAGTTTTGGCTAAAGTAGAGCAGTTATCGTATAAGGTTTCTGTCTTGATTGAAGTGAGTGGGTAGTAGGAGAGAGGACAGGTCACTTGAAGAGAAGAGGTTAAGGATCTGAGCAGCTGGGGTATTGGAAGCATCGTCTACATTTACATTTAAATCTCTAGGAATTCAGAAAACAGTAGCCTTAGAGAGAATGACAGGAGGCCAAAGTAAAAAATCTTTGAGAAATAAAAGAAATTCACTGGTTAGTCACTGACAGCATCTAGTATCATGATGATTCAAACCAAGAGTTTCAGGGAAGAGAATGGACTTCTACACACACATGTTTGGGAGGGGCAACCCTGCTCTGTCATAATGTTTTGTTGTTAAATATAGTTTTATTGACATTCACCTGAGTTGTTGGATTTAGCTAGTTAATATTAATTCAGGATTTGTGTGTCTACTATCACATATGGTATTTATTTTTTCTTTTTAAAACTGCCACTAATCTGCTTTTGATATCAAGGTTAAAGTTACCATAAATGGAGTTAGGAATTTTTCTTCCATTTTATTCTTTGTCACTTCTTTAAATAAAAGGTATTGTACATCTAAAAATAAAGAAGCTAACTGTCAGGTAAGAGAAGCAAGTCAGATCTAGCCTCATATTCTAGCGCGACCCCTTGCCAACTGTGTAACTGGGAACATGAGCTGCAATTTCTTTACCAGGGAAAATAGAGGAGAAAAGCATTGCCGTGGAGATAAAATATCTAGCTCAGCTTAAACGTCGATAACGTCAGATAACGTCGATGATGTCGCTGCCGTGTTAGCAGCCCTCCAGGCACTGTGCTCCTGCTCTGCCTGTTGTGTAGGACATGGAATGATTCTGGGGCTGGGGGCGGGAGTGGAGTTGTGGGGTGGGTGGTCAGGAGGTGAGGACTGCAGCCCTGCCTCTGGCATCTACTCACTGGAGACCTTGGAACCCTGTTAAGAGTGGACCACACCAGCCCGTGTCACTGGCCCCAGGATAAATAATTCAGCCTTGTTATTATTTAGCACTCTGTGGTCACTGCTGGAGACTGGCCAAAGTCAGGCCAGGCCTCTGAGGCACCAAAAGGCTCCCGTGGAACCCCTGCAAGCTCAGCCTTCAGCTTTGATCTCCATTAGTTCAGGGTGGAGGAGAAAGGGCACATCCTGGAAGCTCTCAGTGTTCTGCATTGAGACTTAGTGAAAATAAAAGGGCTTAATTACTTTGGGCTAAATTACATAGGCATTTGACATTTTGAAAAATGATGTTATGACATTACGTTGATAGGTCTGGACCCGAGGCAGCTGCTTATACTTTAAGGAGGTGACAGAAGGAAAAGGAAGTGAGCAAGTAAGGAACCTCAGTATTTTAATGACACTCTGTTATATTTACAGAATGCTTTATACTTTGCAAAGCAGCTTTATATTCATTACTAAATTACTTGATATTTACAATTACTCAATAAGGGTGGGAAGTGGGTGAAGAAATTCTGCTATTTACTAACTTGATGCATGCTGGCAAATTAACTTTTCTAACCTCAATTTCCTAATCTTTGAAAAGAGGATGTTCTCTAAAAGACAAGGGGAATGGAGGGAAGGGGCGGGGGGGGAAAAAAAATGTACTTGAAAAGTAACTAAATAAAATTAAAAAAAAAAAAAAGAGGATGTTCTCTACTATGTCAGCTTGTGGTGACAATTAAAATAAAATGCAAATGACAAAGACCCCAGTATAGCTACTAGCACAGAACACATGGTCACTAGCTGAGAGTTTCTTTATTGTCTGTTCCATTATAGAGATGGGACAACTGAGGAGAGAGAAATAATGTGAGTCCATCAAGTGAAATGAAACAGGGTCTGGGTAATGCCCGACCCAGGGGTTTTTCTTACTACAACATAGATTCTCAGGAAAGGACAGGTCACAAAAATATGACAAATACTGCCTCTCATATTTCCCCCTAAATTTCAAACTGAGAGTGGGATCTGAAATGGATTTGTTGTTGCTCCTAATAAACAGGATGAGAAGCAAGTAGGAGGAGAGAGACCCACGGTGGAAGGCAACAGCCAAGCAGATGGATGTGGGGAGAAGGAAGCTCATGGTGAGTCTGGCTCCTCACAGTGTGTCTTCTCGCCAAGCTTCCAGTGGAACGACTGGCAGAGCACACAGAAAAAAGCATCCAGAGCTAGAAAAAGTTCCAGCACAAGGCTGGGAGGACCTGCCAGAGCAATGCACCACCAAACCAAGGCCAGAAAGGATTTTGACAGATTGAATGACTAAGATGAAATCCAAAAGAACTAAAACCAAGGTCATGCATTAGATTCCAAACTGATAGCGCAAAATAGTGAATGAGACAAACTGACTTGAAAGCAGTAGATGCTTTCCCCTTCCCTTCTGAAATGGCAGCCAATCAAAAGGCAACCTGATGTAGTAGAAAGAGTACCACCTGAGGAGTTAGGAGTCCCTACACTGTCCAACTCTGCATAAGCTATGAGTCACTTCCCTTCTCTGGGCCTCAGGTTCCTTTCTTGGAAAATTAGTGGATTGGTCTCTTCCTTGGTGCTGCCTATGGAGGTGGCAGCCATCACCTACTTGACACCATGGCTGCCCTCTGCTCCTTCATGAAACCCAAGATTGTCAAAAACAGGACAAAGAAGTCCATTTGGCACTAGTGAGACCAATGTGTCAAAATTAAAAGGTACTGCCAGAACCCAAGAGGCAGTGATAGTAGGGTACGTAGAAGATTCAAGGGCCAGATCCTGATGGCCAACATCAGCTACAAGCAACAAGAAAACCAAGCACATGTTGCCAGTGGCTTTCAGAAGTTCCTGGTTCACAACATCAAAGAGCTTGAAGTGCTGCTGACATGCAACAAGTCTCACTGTGCTAAGATTACTCACAGTGTCTCCTCAAAGAACCACAAAGCCATTGTGGACAGAGCAGCTTGGCTGGCCATCAGAGTCCCCAAATCCCAATGCCAGGCTGTGCAGTAAAGAAAACGAATAGACAGATTGTGTACACACTGTATTTGTGTTAATAAACCCCCCCCCCAAAAAAAACAACCCTCTGCCATCTGGCAAAAAAAAAAAGAGAGAGAGAAGAAAATTAGTGGATTGGACTATTAGATAATTCTTACAGTTTATTTTAACTTTAACATATAATTCTATCTCATTTTAGCCAAGTCAAGAAGACTTGGTAGTTTTAATTGGCTGTAAGTTCAGTAAGAGCCAATAATTTGCAAATAGCAATTGATGTAGACTTAGGGTATCCAAGCAGGGTTATAGCAGTTACTTAAGACAAGGCAGTTGCCCAGCTGACCTCAATTTCTTGGCAGACCTCTTTACAGTAGTCAGTCCGAGGGATAGGCCATATTTTGAGGGGTGTATAGGAAAACTAGGGTCTCTCTGGAGAAAGCTCTCCTACACTGTGAAAGATCATATTTGAATTAGGAAATATTGAGAAACTGGAAATATTTACTCTGAGGAAGAAAATCCTGAAAAGAAACATAATAGCTATAATTCCAATATCTGACAGGCTGCAGCTCAAAAGATGAATCAGGATTATCCTGAGCTCTAACTTCTGGCAGACAAAGTGGGTCAGCTTAAGCCCAACCTATGAATCTGCCACAGTGGAGCTGGGGCAGGAGAACCATTATGCACCGAGGGCAGGATATTGTTAGAAGTGTGGGGCCAGCACCCAGGGACCAGCTTCCATAAGGTGCAAGCTGAAATGTGATGCATTCCAAGATCTCTTCTAATTCTGAGACCTGAGGATTCAAATCAAGGAAGGAGAAGAAGAGCCTGAAAATAAGGCCACCGGAAAAATTAGAGGAGCAGCATGAAGGTGAAGAGGAGAGAGGGCCCAGTTGCCTCTGTAAATGCTGCATTAATTATGTGGCCACCACAGACAGGGATGTTACAGCAATTAGCAAGTGGGCAAGAGGCAACATGGCCAGTGGACTGTCCCATACAACCTGAATGCAGGGCAACTAATTAGGGTGGGGGCCATGGGTCAGCAGAGCTCAGTGGCTTCCATTTTCTGTCTGTTTTTGTCTTTTATATTGTTGAACCTCAGAGAGCAGGGATCTTGCTTAGATCTTTCTGCTTCCCCATCGGTTAGCTCCTGGCACCACTTCAGACGCACTACTGGTGCTCAATAAACATCTTGTCAACTGCCTGTGTGAATGGACAAAGGAACAGCCGGAGCTCAATAAACATCTCTTGACTCAATTAATTAATTAATTAATTAATGGAAAATTGATTCAGGCTTTCATTCTGACCTCAGGAGGGTGAAACTATGAAAAAGGAAGCTCACAGTGGACACAAAGATGGAGGTGATGAAAACTAAGGAAGCAAGAGACATGCTGGAGGAAGCCAAAGAGAATGAAGCAAGAAGGAAAACCAAAATGCAAATAAAGATTAGTGATAGAGGACCATCAATACCGGCTTTTAGGAATGGCACTTCACCCATCCACCCAGCCAGCCAGCCAGCCAGCCAGCCAGCCATCTGTGTATCCATGAATTCATTCCATTATACTTCATTCTTCTGACCAGACATTTTTAAGGGCCTACTATCATCTCAGCTTGTTCTAGAAAGTACCTAAGATACCATGAGGCATAAAACTCAGCTACTGCTTCTAGTGCTTACACCAAAGGCTCATTAAAAAAAACTCTGTAGTTTCCTAGGCCATCAGACACCAGACTGGAGGCAAGCTTTAGGAATACTATTTTAAGAATATTTATCTTTTATCCATTCTATGGCACGTCAAACTTCTTCCCATGTCGTTCTGAGGGTTCCCACTGGGTAACACTCTATGTTTATAGAGGCCTTGGGGACCAGATGCCAGCCCACTCATCTGCTCTGCTGTACTGAGCTGAGGTTTTCTGTCATCTCTAAGAGCATGGGCAGTGGCCACAGAGGGTGCCCGCCAAAGCTTGGTTTTGGGGGGCACCACCAGGATCCCACTGCTGCAGGTGTTCTCAGGGACTTATGCTGAAGCCACGCATGTCTAACACTCCCTCATGCCGCACACTGGCCCGTGCCCCATACCTGGCATAGGTATCCAGAGAGACACTATCTCTCATCCTGCTGAGGCAGCAGTTGGGGGCTTCAAAGCAGCATTATCTTAGACCTTCAGCAACTGCAATCATCATTATGAAGATAATCTTTTACATACTTTTTGTAGCCCTTCCCACCAGTAAGGACTCAGACGTTAGTCCAGTGGAGCTGGGCTAGGTCATTTTGAGCAGCAAAACCCATACCCCTACTTCCACACTATGGGTGTTATACTTCAGTCTAACTTCTGTGACTCCCTTCTCTCTTCTCTTAGAATAAATTGTTTTCCAGGGGACTCCTTGGTTCCTCATGTAAACAGATCTCTATTGGGTGTCCGACCCACCCACCAAACTGGAACAGCCTGACTCTCAAGGGATAAAACAAATGAGATGTAGAGAAAGTGGTCTAGGTTCCAACTGGTGTGCAGCCTGGAACACTGGGTTGAAGACTCTGGGGACTTATTCAAGCTTAACAGGGCACAGCACAGTGCAATGATTAACCATTGATGCCTGTCACTTACATTGCAAGGGCAGGAACACCACCATGTCTACACCCTCCCTGACCTACTGTTTGCCTTAGAAGAGTAATGAGTGGATAGGAAGGGAAGGAACTTAAGATTGGCTTACCAGATATTTAATGATGACTATCTCATTACATCTCACAACAACTCTGAAAAAGAAATGTAACAACATACTTTATGGATGAAGATCTAAAACTCAGAGAAGGTAAGTAATTCACTTAAAACCAGACAGCTACTAAATGACAGAAGCCATGCTTTATCCACCATCCCACGTGCTCTCCTAGTGCATAGGCTGAAATGGATAGACCACAAGACCACTGAGGGAAGTGATGAGAACTTAGGTTGTGTCCTACATAGGGCTTTATTCAAGCACCGTACATCGGCAGGCATTCCAGTAACTCATCCTGGCGGTGATGACTGATAATGATAAAGACTGTGGGGATGTTGCCCTGGTCCCCTTCCTCATAAATGGTTGGACTTCACAGCAGCGGAAAAAGGGCTAGTTGCCCCCAAAGGCATCTTTATATGTGATAGATTACAGACCAACTCCTGGTCATTTCAAAATGCACATATTCATCAGCATTATCCAAGCCTCACAGGAGCACTCAGCCGGGAGATTCACCCGAACGCTTTCCCTAAATGCAGACTCTGTCTTCGTCCTCCTCACTGACACCAACCACAGAGGGCTAGTCACCTTCACCTTGGACTTCCAGCTGCCCCTGACCCTCAAGGTGTCTGTACACAGTAGCTGGATTTTATGCCTATAGCTTTCCTGTGGCATTTTCCAGTTTAAAAAAATATGACACGAATATGCTTCGACTCCACATTTATGTACCTCCAAGTCTAGTCACTCCAACTAAGGAGTGTTAAGTTTCCATGAGAGGTGAGTAGGGTCTGCTCCTGCGTCCACTCTGCTCCATGACACATACCCAGCAGTCCCCTTTCCCTTATCCCGCGGTCCTCTAAGGGCAGGAAGTGGAGTGCCAGCCAGGCTGCAGGTACTGAGCACTCAGCACAGTGCTGATCACTGCGGAGAGGACGGAGGGGATGAGAAAAGATGGAATTCACAGACCCTTCTCTCGAAGAGATAAGGAGACCACCCAGTCACAGCCACACCATGTAGCACAGAATTAAGTGCTGGATTTTGAGGGAGGAAAAAGAGAGAGAGAAAAAGAAGTAAATGTAGACCTGCATTTTCAGAGAAGGCTTCATGAAAGGTGGGGTCTGGAGTGAATTAAATCTGGGTCTTAAAAGAGGCTAGGATTAGAATTCGGAGACAAATCTGGGCTTGGATTTGGGATCAGTCTCTTATGAGCTGGTAACCTTGGCCATGGGCCTTCTCTGAATCTGTTTCCTAATCTATCATCCCAAGTGCCCAATAAAGTATCGGAATTACGTCACAATGCCTTAGTGGCTATTCTGATAACCCTAATGTTCTGAGAACCAAAAGTGATCTTTTTTTAAAAACTTATTCATCAGGAACAAGACAAGGATGTCCACTTTCACCACTCTTATTCAATATAGTATTAGAAGTTTTGGCCACAGCGATCAGGCAAGAAAAGGAAATAAAAGGCATCCAAATAGGAAAGGAGGAAACAAAATTGTCACTGTTTGCAGATGACATGATAGTGTACATGGAAAATCCTATAGACTCTACCCAAAAACTGCTCAAACTAATTAATGAGTTTGGCAAAACAGCAGGATACAAAGTCAATATCCAGAAATCAAAGGCATTTTTGTATACAAACAATGAATCAGCAGAAGCAGAAATCAAGGAAAAAATCCCATTCGATATAGCAAAAAAGAAAAATAAAATATCTGGGAATAAACCTAACCAAAGAGGTAAAAGACCTGTATGCAGAAAACTACACAGCACTGAAGAACGAAATCAAGGAAGACACAAACAAATGGAAACATATACCTTGTTCATGGATTGGAAGAATTAACATCATCAAAATGTCCATACTACCCAAAGCAATATACAGATTCAATGCAATACCTATTAAAGTACCAATGGCGTATTTCACAGACATAGAACAAACACTTCAAAAATTTATATGGAATCATAAACGAGCCCGAGTAGCAGCTGCTCTTTTGAGAAAGAAGAACAAAGTAGGAGGGATCACAATACCTGATATCAAACTGTATTACAAGGCCACTGTAATCAAAACAGCCTGGTACTGGCATAAAAACAGGCACATAGACCAATGGAACAGAACAGAGAGCCCAGAAATCAACCCAACCCTCTACAGTCAATTAATATTCGACAAAGGGGGCAGTAACATAAAATGGAGTAAAGATAGCCTCTTCAGCAAATGGTGTTGGGAGAACTGGACAGCTACGTGCAAAAAAATGAAACTTGAGCACCAACTTACACCATACACCAAAATAAATTCAAGATGGATAAAAGACTTAAATATAAGCCATGACACCATTAAAGTCCTAGAGGAGAACATTGGCAAGAAAATCTCAGATATTCCACGCAGCAACATTTTTACTGATATGTCCCCTAGAGCAAGGAATATAAAGGAAAGAATAAACAAATGGGATCTCATCAAAATAAAAAGCTTCTGCATGGCTAAAGAAAACAGTATTAAATTAAAAAGACAACCAACTGTATGGGAAAACATATTTGCCAATGATACCTCAGACAAAGGTTTAATCTCCAAAATATACAAAGAACTTACACGACTCCACTCTAAGAAGACACCCAACCCAATTAAAAAATGGGAAAAGGACTTGAACAAACACTTCTCCAAGGAGGACATACAGAACATTCAGAGACACATGAAGAGATGCTCAATATCGTTAGCTATCAGAGAGATGCAAATTAAAACCACAATGAGATACCACTTTACACCAGTCAGGATGGCTATCATAAACAAAGCAACAAACAACAAATGTTGGAGAGGTTGTGGGGAAAAGGGGTCCTTAGTTCACTGTTGGTGGGATTGTAGACTGGTACAACCATTATGGAAAACAGTATGGAATTTTCTCAGAAAAATAAAAATTGACCTGCCTTTTGACCCAGCAATTCCACTGCTAGGATTATACCCCAAGAATCCTAAAACATCAATTTCAAAGAACCTATGCACCACAATGTTCATAGCAGCACAATTTACAATAGCCAAGAGTTGGAAGCAACCTAGGTGCCCAACAGTAAATGAATGGATCCAAAAATTGTGGTACATATACACCATGGAATTTTATGCAGCAGAGAGAAAGAAGGAGCTACTACCTTTTGCAACAACATGGATGGAACTGGAAAGCATTATGCTGAGTGAAATAGGCCAGGCATTGAAGGACAAATATCATATGATCTCACCTTTGACAGGAAGCTAAAGAATAAAACAAACAAGCAAACAGAATAAAAACAAAGACGCTGAAATAGAGAACAAGTGGGCAGCGACCAGAGGGGAGAGGGAAGGGAACTTAAGGGGAAAAAGGGGGAGGGATTTTGAGGAACAAGTATGAAAGACACAGAGTTGAGGACTGGGGATGGGGGGGGAATGGGAGGGAGGGGGGAGACCGGGAGGGGGGGGAAGGGAAAAAAAAATGTACTTGAAAAGTAACTAAATTAAAAAAAAAAAAAAAAAGAAAAATTACAAAAATGTCAAAAAAAAAAAATAAAGAAAATATATTCTTCAAAAAAAAAAAAAAAAACTTATTCAACAGCCACATCTGCCCTGACTGGATGAACTTGGTGGTAGAAGCTAACCTCAACTTAGGAAAACCTGTTGATGATCTTATTTATTCCATGTAGTGGGAATAGTTATAGATTTCTCTACAAAAAGAATTAATGTGTTTGATTATGGCATGCTGCCTCAGATTTCATCAGGCATGACATATAATATACTGTATGTTATATATTCATGTACCAAAATTTGAGCAGTTCTGAGTTCTGAAACACATCTGGCCCCAAGAGACCTGCGTTATTCTGCACAGCCTTGGCCAGAAGGAGAGCAGTGGGCAGTTCCATCCCCCTAGCCCCTGTGAGTGCAGCAACGGCTATGGAGAGCAATACTCACAGACTTCCTTCTTTAAAGGGCCAGGTAGCAAATATTTTAGGCCTTGTGGGCCATATATGTTCTCTGCTGTAGCTATTCAACTCTGAAGCATGAAAGCAGCTACCACATGGACTTGGCTGTGTTCCAATAAAACTTTAATTACAGGAACAGGCAGCTGGCTGGATTTGGCCCAGGGGCTGTGGTGGGCCCACTCTGATGTAGAGGAACGGATGGGTCTGAGACGTGGAAACAGCTTCAGAAGTCACCTGCTCTATCCCACCCCTGCTTCACATTCTGAACGAGGACAGGAAAAGCCAGAGCCAGAGCCAGAGTTCAGGCCTGTGGCTCTCCCCATTTCCATGTCAAAGGTGAGTCCCTTTGGTAAGTGAGTCCCCAGTGTGGTAAGTTACTGTGGTAAGTCCCTGAAGTGGACTTTGCTCTGCTGCCTGGGCCTTCAGACTCTGGGAGCAGGGCACAGGGCCAATGAGCTTCTTCAGGTCCTGACCCAGTGCCAGAGAACATCAGAAGCAGAAGAGAATCTGAAGTTCCTCATGAGATGAAGTGAAAATATCAACTCCAAAATCAAAAGCGGTGAGAAGTGTACAACCAAGTCTCGGTGTTTTTCATCTGTAAAGACCATTTGGCTGACTGGTTGGGCTGCAGGTTGGGTGCTGCCAGCAAAGAAAGGCCACAGCCAGAGTGAATTGAGGGTGGCAGATGACAGCCACCCAGGGCCTGGGGGCAGGAGCAGCTCTGCTCACCATCTGCCACCCTCCTTCTCCCTCCGCAGCCAGATGGGAAAAGAGCCCTACCTTTTGGCTAGGAACCACAGGGTGCTACCCCCTCCCCAACTTCACACCAAGGAGCAGGAAAGCAATGACAGATGCTCACTGAAGGCTCTGGGGTGGGGTAGCGGGGCAGAGCTTGGATGGTAGCCACAGGCCTGTGCCTGCTAGGAGAGAGGCAGCTGGGGCAGGAGCTAGCCAGCCTGAACCTAGAAAACCAACGGGAAGACAAAGCCCTGGGGCAGAGCAGGGATCATACAGCCTTAGCAGAAAGGTGTTTCAGCAATGCTGCACTTCAACTCCTACTCCCATTTTACAGGTGAGAAGACCAAGATCCAGCAACACACACTTGTAAGCAGCAAAGTGGGAGCTACAAGCTGTGTGTTCTGATTCTCAGCCTAGGTCTCTTTCCACCAATAAATGCATGTCTTATCTAAAAGGCTTTTTGTCCATGGGAAATGTGTCAATCAGTAAAAAAGGGATGTAATAGTTGTATGTATGTCATGAAGTTGTTTTGAAGGTTAAAGGAATAACTGCACAGTATAAGCTTTCCCAGAAGTGGTTTCATTACTCAGACCATCCTGTTGTTGGCTCCCCTTTGTTGATTCAGACTGACTAATTGATTTTTTCACGGATGAAAAGAATGCGCTGACTGGTCATTGATCGGCTCAGCATAAAGACCTCTGTCTGCCTTTGTATTAGTCAAGAGAAAAGGGATGATATGCTGTTGATTGTATATATATATCCATTCTCCACCTTAATCATTCTCTTTCTGTAGATTCCATCTTCTTTTCATATTTATAGAACGTTGTCCTTCAATCAAGCTCAGAAACAAACAAACAAACAAACAAACAAACAAAACAGGCATTTTCCAGTGCCTTTCCCTCCCTCCCCAAGAACAGGGAGAGTGTGGGCAGGTGGCCCAGAAAGCCATCTCAGGCGCCTGTCCTCTGTCTGCACCCTTGGTCTCAGGGGCTGCAGGAGGCATCATCGATTGCTGGGCAGCTGCTTCTGCCTTGATGCAACAGGTCTCCCCCCCCCCAACCTGAAAGTATCATCCTCCTCACACACTGGCTCCCTTTCTCAGTTATACTGTTGGAGACAGGACCACACAGTGAGTGACAAAGAATCCAAGATCTGGGAGCCAGGACGCTGGGTTCACATTTTAGGCCTACTATTTCCTTATCGGCGACAATGGGCTAGTTGCTTAGTCTCTCTACACCTCAGTTTCCTGTCTGTAAAATGAGGAGAACAGCGATCCTGCCTTATAGGATTGTGGGGGGAATGCATCAGGTAATATGCTGTGTGTACACCTATTAAGCACCGCCATACAAAAGTGAGCAATTAGCATTCCATGTCCACAGGTACCACTCTTACTTTTCCCAAACCCTAAATGTGCACTGGCGTGGCTCTAGTCATGGGGGCCATGACTCTGTGCCCCAACATGCCGTGTGCTTCCAGCCTCGCCTTCGCTCACGCCATAGCCTCCGCCTTCTTCTCCATCCTGCTGCCCTCTGAGCAGCCCTGTTGACCTCTGCTGAGAGTGGTCTTTCCCTTGTCCGAGGTCTCCCAGCGTTCCAACTCTGCTTTTCACAGGAGCCAGCTCTTGCTTCTTAATAATGAGGAGGAGATCACTTTCCAAAACAAATTTTTTCAGGGCCTTTGAATTGAACTGTCTACCATTGAGTCAGCTCTCCGAATAAGATCAGTCATTGGAGATAGTCAAGCGCTCTTCCTCTCTCCTCCCTTTAATGTTTAAAGTCACTGGCCAGCTTTCCAGAGTGGCTCACTTTTGAAAGTGAATGACGTTTTCTCCCTAACAAAGGCCCCAAGGCACTGGTCAAGCGCCTCTGTTTGGTGGCATTTTCTAAGACACATTGAGAATTGTTCAACAAAGATCGACCTGCTCATTGGTCGGGTGGCTCAGTTGGCTGGAGCAGGGTACCATGCACCAAAACGTGCTGGTTTGATTCCTGGACAGGGCACATACCTACGTTGTAGTTTTGATCTCTTGTCAGGACTCTCAGAGGAGAGGCAACCAGTCAATGTATCTCTTTCACATCAGTGTTTTTTTCTCTCAATCTCCCTCCCTTCCTCTCTCTTTAAAATCAATAAACATATCCTCAGGTGAGGATTACAAAATTAAAATAGAAATTTAAAAAAAAGACCAACCTAGAGCCCTGGCTGGTATAGCTCAGTGGATTGAGCACAGGCCTGCGAACCAGAGGATCGCGATTTGATTCCCAGTCAGGGCACATGTCTGGGTTGCAGGCCAGTTCCCAGCAGGGACTCACCAAAGGCAACCACACATTGATGTTTCTCTCCCTCTCTCCTTCCCCTCTAAAAGATAAATAAATAAAATCTTAAAAAAAAAAAGACCAATCTAAAAAAAAAAGGCCAACCTGTTGGTCAGTTGATCGGCTGGACAATTGACAGCTTTCCTATAAGCTGGGCGGAGGGCACTGGGCCCAGCTCACAGGGCAGGGGCATGGGGCCCAGTCTGCAGCACCCGGAGGAAGCGGACACCAACTTCTCTAAGCCCTGCACCCTAGCTTCTTTGATCTGCCTTCAGTTTCCCCTCTCCTTGGGCTCACTTAAGCCCAAACTGGCTCCTACGAAGAACCTGCTGGGGCCCTGTTCCTCCGGGGCTGGAAAACTGGCTCCGAGAGAGTGCTGGTGCAGCCCTGATGGATCCTGCCTGGCAGGGGGACAGTGGCCCGGCTCTCCAATCGATACTGCTCAGTGGGGGCCTTTTCAGAACAGCCAAAGAAAAATGGAAAGTGTTATTTGCTTAGTACATGAAACTTTCTGGATCACAACTTTATTTTCTCTTTCTTCTCTTAGCTACTGGCCAGTTACTCTAGCTTCTCTTTCCGCCTTTCCCCTCCTCCCCTCTTCTCTGTCAACACAGTAAAGGTATTGTATGTCCTAGTAACAAAATAAGAGCTTTAAGCTTTGCTAATCTGACCCAAATAATTTTTGGAAGATGTATAAAATAGATGAACAAATGACTAGATGGATGGAGGAGTGGGTCACAGCAAACTAAGAGTATGGCACTTGAGCTTGCCTGCCCCTTCTTCTGAGGGACTCATTTCACCTGTTTTCTAAAGCCATTAGGACGGGGACAAATTAAAGGGTGACCAAACTTTCCGACAATGCTATTTTCTTTACATTGGGAGTTTTCTTGTTCATATTTGTGGCGTGGGTTTGACGAGCTGGCGTATCCATTCTGGGTAATTTATCTGTGACCTGGCTGTGCTGTTGTCATCAGGTGGCAGGTCAGCTGTGTCCCTTCCTAGCCTACTGGTGCTATCCAGTATGTGGATAGGTATGCGGATAGCGCCAGAAAGTGTCCACGCCAGAAAGTGTCCACACCAGAAACTAAGGTTTGTCTCTTGTTCAGTGTCTTTGCAAAAGTCACTTCACCTGTCTAGGTCTCAGTTTTCTCACCTGAGGTCTACTGAGTAGAATATGTTCAATGAATTTACTTGCTTAAGGGTTCCTGTCCCCCTTGCATTAGAATCACCCAGGGACTTGATAGAAATGTACAGTCTTTATTCAGCCATCATTCTCAGTAGTAGAGACTGTTAGTTTTTCTTCCAAATACCATTCTCTCTTTTTTCCTTTTGTCCTAGATTTGCTGAATTAGCTGGTCACGTAGTACCCAGAATAAAGACTGTATTTCCCAGCCTCCTTTGCAGTCAGATGTAACCATGTAACTAACTCAGCCTACTAGAATAGGAGTTGATACAATGTTTGCACCTTCCTTAATGGGAAAGAATATCCCCCTACTGCTTTTCCTCCTTTCTGCCAGTAGAAAAAAGTTGGCGGTGAGCAAGCTTCAGTCAGTCAAAAAATATTTATTGAGCATCTACCATGTAGGGGCACTCTTCTACGCACTTAGGATAGTGAACAAGCAAGACAAAGATACCTGCCCCAGTGAAGTGTATAGTCTAGCAGGTAGAGACAAAATAAACTTGCCTTTTGGGGGTTGATGGGGACACCATTCACCCAGCTACAGGCACTAAGAAGCACGTAATATGTTACTTGAAAGTGTGTGCTCGGCCACAGTGCTCAGCAAGTCAGACAGATTCTTGCAGTGCTTGGGGTGGGCTTCCGTGAAGTGGGCCAACCAGCCCCAGCTGCTGAACGTACACTGCTAGGGGCGCTCCGGCCCTGTGCACGTGCCAGTGTGGACAGATGGCTAAGAAGAGCCCTCCTGTCCCATGTTACTCTTTACAAATGGCTTCACCTCTTTTAAACTTAATGGATCTGAATCAACCCACAAAGGAGTTAGACATAAAACTACATGGAGACCTAAGAGTATTTTAAAAGCTATGTATAAACAAGGCACCCTCCTCAATGTCTCAGCTCTCAATGGAGGAAACGAGGGGTCATGTCAAAGCATGACCAAGGATCAACTTCAGCTGGGCTTGGACTGAGGAAAGCAAACTTGAGAGGGCCAACACTATGAAGTACAAATGTTATAAAAATTACCATTTCTCTGAAATCCTAGCATCTAATGTGCTGGGTGCGGCAGGTACATTACCGTGCATTGCCAACAACCAGGAAGGCTCGGACACTGGCCTGTTGGAACTGACCCTGGCCACAGCCCTGGAACCAGATGTGTAGGCTCCTGCTGCGTCCGACATGGCCTTCAGCTGCTGATTCTTTGGTTGCCTGGGGGTTCTTCAAGGGGGTGGCTAGAGTGTGTGGGGGTGAGGGAAATCCAGGGGCTTAGAATAGTGGCTTTTCACCAAATGTTACAGGTGCATTTGAACATTCTAACAACCAGAATACCCCCACCAATGTATACTAGCTGAAAAACAACCTTGCAAGGCAGGTGTTGATACCCTCATTGTGTAAATGAGCACGCCAAAGCTCATGGGGTGAGAAGGTTTCCCTGGGGGCCCTTGGCCAGTAAGTGAAATACTTTGGTGGTGGGGGGGGGAAGGCTGTCAGAGTTGCTGGTAGGATGTGGGAGTGTCTGGGCTACAGCTTTGGAAGCAGTAAAGGATTTCAGCTAGGAAATCTCCCCTGACAGTTTTCATCCGAGGAGCTTAGAGAAAAGCAGCCACTCATCGGATAGCTTACAAGGGGAATCTCAAAGCAGCTTCTTCCTCCCCAGGGAGCCCCCAGTCTCCTGTTAAATACACTGAAAACTCATCAGCCGTGCCCAGCCCCAGAGCTCTCCCTCCCTGAGAGGGACGGTGCAGCGTTACAGCTGCCCAGCTTGGCAGTGGCGTGCAAGGAACAGAATGGAATGGAATGTCCAGATACTGCCGGGCACAGGGCCATGGAACAGAAGCCTTCGATGTGGCGGCAGGAGAGGCCTGGCAATCAAACCGAATGGCCGACCGTGCGTGTTTATGAAATACTTGGCACGCGGAGCATTATCTGGTGTGAGAGGTCAGCTGGGCGTCCTTTCACCAGGTTTCAAATAGCGCAGCCAGTGCGGAGAAGGGGGAGGCTGAGCGTCCCACCCTGCTTCAGCCACAACACCTCTCTTTCATTTGGTTTACACAATTAGGGTGCGGATTCCAATTGTACAAAGTGGTTCTACTGCTAACATTTTTTTAAATCCATGAACCACTGACCTTGTTCACGCATCACGTTCTACTGATGAGGAAACTGGAGTGCAGAGTTGGGATGCCCGGCCCTCACACAGGAATGTTCTCCGGGTGGCGAGTCCACTTCCACTGCCATGGGAGGGCGGGCGAGAGTGTGCAGACAGACAGAGGGAGGTTCACGGGCCTGGTGGTGAGAAGCTGAGGGCGCGGCTATTATCTCAGACCAGAAGAAATGTGAGGTGAAAAGTGTGGGAAAGGGAATTCACTAAAGAAATGTGCTAAAATTTCATTTGGATAAAGTTTAAAGACTATATCTCAGATTCTTAGTAGGTACCATTAAAATGGAATTTGGGGTGAGTTCTCTTCTTTCTTTTTTCTAATATATAATCCCTAATTTTCTCCCAATGAGCCTAAATTAAATATCTAATTAAAAAATACTTTTTTCAATCTGAAAAAAATATATGTCCTGGTGCTGAGCCTGAAGGAACAGCCAGCTAAGCTATTAAAGGTATGTACGCACCATCAAGGTGGGAGATGAGGTAAAAGTGAGCTGTTGCAGGTGTGTGTGTGTGTGTGTGTGTGTGTGTATGTGTGTGTGTGTGTGTGTGTGTGTGAAAATGGTTGGAACTGAGCAGAAGCCCCAGGCATGGACAGTTTCCAACGAGAGTCATGATCTTTTGGATGAACACCAGGAACAAAGGCATCATTACCCCACAAGGACACACGTGTCTGGGGATTTGTAGAACATTGAGGCGTTGGGACGCGGAACCCACTTCCTTCCTTGGAAGATGCAACTCTTGTTCCTGGAGGCTCTGGACAGTCATGCATCTGCCGAAGACCTGCTTTCTGTAGAACAGTATGCCCTCCGCCCTCTCCTCCCCATCACCCCATCCTGGCTGTCACCCCAGCTCTCTCTCCCCCAGGGCTCTCATTCTCTGGGTCATTCCCAGCAGCATACAAACTTGCTCTAGTATCTCCTCTACTTAAAAATCTGTGTCTTACTTCTCCAAGGAGGATATACAGAGTGTTCAGAGACACATGAAGAAATGCTCAATATTGTTAGCTATCAGAGAGATGCAAATTAAAACCACAATGAGATACCACTTTACACCAGTCAGGATGGCTATCATAAATAAAGCAACAAACAACAAATGTTGGAGAGGGTGTGGAGAAAAGGGGTCCTTAGTTCGCTGTTGGTGGGATTGTAGACTGGTACAGCCATTATGGAAAACAGTATGAAATTTTCTCAGAAAACTAAAAATTGACCTGGCTTTTGACCCAGCAATTCCACTGCTAGGATTATATCCCAAGAATCCTAAAACACCAATCCCAAAGAACCTATGCACCACAATGTTCCTAGCAGCACAATTTACAATAGCCAAGAGTTGGAAACAACCTAGGTGCCCAACAGTAAATGAATGGATCAAAAAATTGTGGTACATATACACAATGGAATTCTATGCAGCAGAGAGAAAGAAGGAGCTCCTACCCTTTGCAACAACATGGATGGAACTGGAAAGCATTATACTGAGTGAAATAGGCCAGGTGCTGAAAGACAAATACCATATGATCTCACCTTTAACAGGAAGCTAAACAACAAAATAAATAAACAAGCAGAATAAAAATAAAGACACTGAAATAGAGAACAAGGGGACAGTGACCAGAGGGGAGAGGGAAGGAAACTTAAGGGGGAAGGGGGAGGGATTTGGGGGAACAAATGTGAGGGACGCAGGGACAAGGGTTAGGGGGGTGGGGGGGAGGTGGGGAGCATGGTACGGGGCGGGGGGGAGACTTGGATGGGAGAAATAGACAAAAACTGTACTTAAAAAATAACTAAATTAAAAAAATGAGAAAAGAAAATCTGTGTCTTAACCACTGTCTTAGTTTCCTATGGCCACTGTAACAAAGTCCTACAAAGTGGGTAGCTTAAGACAACAGAATTCGTTGTCTTATAATTCTGGAGACTAGAAATGCAAGATCAAGGTGTTGGCAGGGCCGGGCACCCTTTGAAACCTGTGGGGGAGAGTGCTTTCTTGCCTCTTCCTAGTTTCTGGTGGTAGCTGTAAGTCTTTTGTCCTTGCGTGGCATTCTCCCCATGTCTCTCCAATCTCTTCTCCTGTTTTACAAGGATACCAATCATTTTGGATTAAGGGCCCCCCTACTCCAGTATGACCTCATCTTAATTTACATTTTAATTACATCTACAAAGAGGTGGGGTGCAATTCAACCCACAACCACCACCACTTCCCTCCTGCACCTACACCCTCTCTGTTTCTCTCCCCTCTGCAACCCCCCTGTTATTCATCTAAATGGCCTTCACAACACTATCTCCACCTCTGCACCCTCCAGTCTCACCCTCCATCCCCCTATAATGCCACTTGTCCCACTGCACCACGGGATTACTTGTGCAGTCATCCAAGCCGCCATCACTAGACTACTCTAGACAAACTAGACTAGACAAACTCCTAGCTGGTCCCTCTGATTTTACTTTTGCCCCTGAGTGCGCTCTCTGCACTGATCCAGAGGGGATCTTTTAAAAATACAAATCAGAGCATGTCATTGCTCTGCTTAAAACCCACCAGTGGCTTTCTATCACACTTAGAATAAAATCTAAATTCCTTACATGGCCTGCAAGGTTCTACTTCATCTGACCCTGCCTACTTCTCTGACATTATCTCCCCCATTCCCCATGCTCCCTTTTGCTCACTGATCACTGTTTATGGTTACCTTTCTGCCTTCTTTAGGGTCTTTCCCTTCCCCCTCCTCTAGAACGTTGGCCAGGAGATCTCCAAGAGAGCAGACACCTTGGATCTCTTTTTATGTGTATGTCCTCAATGCTGTGCCACTAGGATCTGACACTTAGTAGGCACTCAAAAACAACTTATTGAATAGTACAAACGATCTGGTAGACAGCCTCCAAGATGAGCCCTGATGACCTCTGCCCCCTAGGATTCGTGCCATTGTCAGTAGTCCACTCCCACACTGAAATGGCTGATTTGCATAATCAATGCAATATTGCAGAAGTGACAAAGTGTGATTTCTGGGTAGATTATGAGTGAAAGACATTGGAGTCTGTGTATTGTTCTATAGGATCACTTGCTCCAGGGGGGATCCAGCTGCCAGGTCATGAGGATACTCAAGCCGCCCTAGGAGAGGTCCATATGGTAAGAAAGAGGCCTCCTGCCAACAGCCATGTGAATGCGGTACCTTGGCAGCAATCTTCCAGCCCCTTGAAGACTTAAGGTAACGTTTTGACTACAACCTTACGGACAGACTGTGAGCCAGATGCCACTTCTGAATTCTCGACTCACAGAGACTGTGAAGTAATAAATGTTTATTGTTTTAAGGCACAAAATTTTGAGGGCACTTTGTTATGCAGTCATGGATAATTAATACACTTACAAATGTGTGTTTTCTTTAAAGGGGATCATAATATACACACTGTTCAGGAAACAACTTTTTCACTTAAACAGTGTATCATGAACATCGTCCATGTCAGTGAAGCCGTATCCACAATCATGTGTAATGGATGTTCAGAATTTCATTGAATAAATGTCCCACAACTTAGTTCCACTCCTCTAAGTCTCAAAGTTTTTACTATTGTAATAAAATTGCAACAGCCAATTTCGTAAGTAATTCTTCATGGTAGTCACGATTCTCTTAGGATAAATTCTTAGATGTGGAATTGCTGAGTCAAAGGATGTATTGTGGGTTACATATTTCCAAATTGTGCCTCTAGAAAGCTTGTGTGGTTCTTCCCAGTAGGATTTGAGAGCATTTGTTTAATAGGCAAACTTTTCAAAAACTATGTTGCCCACCTGATAATTTCTTTAAATGGCTTTTGATTATTTGAACATACATTTCTCTGATTCTTAATTACAGCAGCTTTGAAACCATGTGGGTGAGAAACCCTGAGTGGGGAGGTCTCAGAGGTGGGCAGGGCTCTGCCAGCCCCTGCTTTGTCCCAGTATCCCACCCTTTCCCCAAACAGCCTTGGGGATGCCTGCATTTCCTCTTCTTCTAAGCTATTCACTTCTTTTTCTCCCCCAGCAACGGCCAGAGCAGGGGTCAGGGGTTTCCTTCTGGAGGCCGGGCTGGGCTCTTGGTCTTTCCCTGCAGGGGAAGGCCCCCAGGCTGCTGATCCCATCCTGCCCTTCTGACTGGCAGAGTGAGGGACGGCTCTCACCTCTGCACAGCTGATGGCCAGATGCCTGTCCTCAGAGACTGAGGAAAAAGCACAGCTTCCATTTCCCCACTCCCAGTTCATTCTACCAACGAGCTTGAGGAAAAGAAAAGAAAGTGGTATTGAAATTAGTGATGCCACTGACAAGCCTGGCTTAGCCTCAGAGTCGGACTAAGCCACTAGAGCCGCACTCATTGGAAGACGGTGGATGCCGCTATTCTCAGGAAGGCTTCCTCACCCCACTGCTCGGCGTCCCCACAGTTGGGAGATCTCCAGTGCACACACTTCCCTCCGCATTGTGATGTGTGGGGAGAAAGCAGAGGAAAAGGGGAGAAGGTAGGGAGCGTATGGGATCAGAGGAAAGGAAAGGAGGAGGAGAGGAGAGAAGGAAAACAATCAAGGAGGAGAAAAAAGGAAGGCAGGGAGGAAGGTGGGTTATTGGAACACAAGCCTGATTTGTTTGGCAGTCAGTGATGTCGCCAAAATAGCCAACTCCATCCACTCCCTGAGCTGGGTAATGTTGATTTTACGGGGATTCCTTGGGGAGAAGGAACAGGTTTCATCACACCCTGCAACAGCGTACCCTAATCAAACTGTCCCATATTTCCTTTCTCCTAACTCTCCCATAGCCTATTTTTTTAAAATCCCTTCAATTTTCAGATTGCTTCAGATCTTCATCTCAGCCTAAGTACCCTGAGGAGCAGGAGGACCACCTGGTCTGCAGGTGGCCGCATGTCTCACACCTTGAATCCCTTTCTTCTTCCAGTCCATCTCTGCTCCCCTGGGTTATTCCAGAAGCTAGAGTAACACTCTGGCGAGAGCTGTGTGCTTCCCCGGAGGCTTCTGCTTCCCTGGAGCCCCACCACCCCTCAAAGGCCCGGCTCACCCATCCAGCCTCTCCCTAAATTATCTTTTCTCAGGAGTGGGACAGATGGTGACTGCCTGGCAGATGTTAGAGTATCCTGGAAACATTCGCCAGTCCTCTCTGGGGCCTCCATTTCTGGAGCATGTGGGTCTCCATCTTCCCTCTAGGTTTGAGAACATGACATTTTATATACTTGGTTTGAATGGCCACAATCTCCTTAGTGCTGGGACCAAGAAGAAGGGGAGGAGAGGAGCCCTCAGCCCTCTTCTGACTTGTATGACACTGGACCAAAGAAAACCACCGCCCTAGATGAATGATTTGCTCCAGGGAAGAGGGTCAGTGGGGTCTGAGGTAGGACCACAGCTCTGCCTCCAAACCCCATTCAAATCTCTTCCATACCCTAAGCACAGGGCCGCATTATGAGTTCCCTGGGCCTTAACCACTTTCTCCTTTGTGGGCCCCTTCTACCATTAAAAAAATAAAAACCATACTTTATGATTGCATTGGTATATAGACAAATAAAATCTCAACCAAATTAATTGTTCTGTATTCATTATTCTATTTTTCGTCTTACAGTTTTAAAGGACACGACAACCACAACCTTTTCATGTCCCCTCAGGGCCCTCTGGGCCCCCTGGGCCCCAGGCCCAGTGCCTGCTATCCTAAGGGCCAGTGTGCCCGCCCTGGCAGCATGCATGAAAGACTCCGCACAGATTCACTGCTGCTGCTTTTCAAAGTGCTTCCACAGGTGTGGGGGGAGAGGAGGAAAAAGATCTAGCTTATTAATAATGTAAAACACCTGTGTGCCTCCGCGACCTCCAGCTGGGAAACACACAAAAGCCACAGCTGACCACCCGAGTAGCCAAGGGATGGGAGTTTGGGTGCTCCTGGCTGCTCGGGTTCTTCAGGTCCCACCCACCCCTTGGTCCTCACCACCCTGACAAAACCAGCTTGGCGATCTGTGCAGTTCACCCCACATCCACCTCGTGCTGCTGCGGAGAGCACTCTTCTCTCTCTCTCTCTCTCCTCACCATCTACATCAAAGGCTTCCATCATGAAGATCAAGAAGAAGTGTGCTGTGACTAGGGACAGCTCCAACCTTCCTCAGATGATACTGGGAGACAGTGTTCCATTAAGAGGCTAAGTTATTCTTTCAGTGTGAGCCTTTGAAGATCCAGGTAATGACTTCTATAATTTTCCCACCCGTAATTGCAAGAATCATAGCCTGTCTTTTTGCCTTAAGGGTGGAGGATACTAAAGCAGAGATGGTAAATGTGGGTTGCACATTTTCCCAGGCCCCCTGCCCAGACTGGAGCAGACGCTTCTGCCCTGCCATGTGCTCTTTCTCACCCAGTCAGTCTTAGAGGCCTTCACAACGCCAGCACAATGCGGCAGTGCAGTCAGTGTGCTGGTGGCGCCTGCAAGTCCCCCCACGTGAGCATCAGAGTGGAGACCTGTCAGCTACCCCTGATCATAACTGTTCACTTCAGTCCTTACTCCTTCCTCTCTTTCTTTTGTAGCTTTACAGAAATACATTCA
Source organism: Artibeus jamaicensis (assembly GCF_021234435.1). Classification (NCBI taxonomy): domain Eukaryota; kingdom Metazoa; phylum Chordata; class Mammalia; order Chiroptera; family Phyllostomidae; genus Artibeus; species Artibeus jamaicensis. The sequence goes on from NW_026521883.1 coordinate 5,487,431, forward strand.
TTAAAACAGAAATATGATCATAAGGAATCCAAAAGGCACTGCTTACTTTAAACCTTAAAATAATTATACATATATACACAGTATACACTTAAATATATAATCACTGTCCCTACTATATAAAGGCAGAAAGTGAGGCTTAAAGAGGTTAAATATTTAACCAGCAACTAACAAATGGTACAGCTGGGGTTTGAATGCAACCTGACTAACCCAAACCCAAAATGTGGTTGAGTGGAGATGTGAATTCTAGCAGAGATAAGCCCTTAAATTAATAAGAAAATGTTGACTCTCCGATTCCTGGTGATGGGGAACTGGGGAAATTGGAGTATCATCACCCTGGAACCGTGTCGTGTGCCCAGTGAAACAGATTTCATTTGTCCTCCCACCCAAGTCTCACAATGCAGGTATAGGCTATAAAAAAAAGGAAGGGGGCTGCTCTGGGGCACAGCTATCTGCTTCTTTAGGGGCATATCTGCCTCTCAGGATACTCTCAGCTGCCTGCCAGCAGGTAACCCCAGGCAGCAGCACTGGGGCAAAAGTCGTCTCCAGAACGGCCTGTGTCAACTGCTGCCTCTCTTCTTAACCCTGAAGACACAGAATTGCAAGGAAGCTCACCACTTCTATTTCCACCAGTCATGTCCCGCAGAAAACCTTTAGAGCATTAACTCATGCACCCAAAAAGATTAGAATAAAGTAGTGAGAAGCTCAGCAAAGTCAGCCCCACCCAGAACCTGGTGGTGAGCCTGGGCCACTGGAGGTGGAACACTACACCCCAGTGCCAGTCCCTGCAAAACAGAGGAAACCAGAAGGGAAGAGTCAGTCTCACGTTTGTGCCTCCTCCTCTGTCTCGGCGTGCAGTCCAAGTTCACAAATCCCCACCTTCTCCCCATTCCACCCAGACTTCTGTATGGGAAATGAGGTGGGGCAGGTTGGGGAGAGGATATTAGCACCCATTAAGCTCTTATTATGTGCAAGTAGTACTTTATACATCTTATGTCATCTCTGGAATTGGTTGGATCCAACAAAGCTGAAGAGATTAAGTACTGTGCCTTGGGCCACGCAGCTGGAAGGCAGAGCTAGGAGTCGGTCCCAGGTCTGTCTGTCTGACTGTACTAGCCAGATAAGACCTTCCCTCCCCTCTCCCAGTCCCCGGGTTAAACCCAGATACTCCCTCCCTCCTCCCCATTCAGAAGGTCTGGGGTGGGGGCTGAGAATTTGCATTTCTAAGGAGCTTTCAGATGCAACTGCTACCTGTGGGGATACCACACTTTGAAAGCCACTCCAAATTGTAAAATTGGGTCTCTAATGATGGAGTTTCAGCCATCTAGCAGGAAAATATTTGGGGCTTCAGGAATTTTTCCAGCCACCCTTGAATCACACTCAGTAGGCAGCTGCAGGCGCCTCTCCCTCAAGAAAGCTTCTTTTGCTCAAGCCTTTGATCTTGTCCAAGGTGGAGCCAGAGAATGTGCTCTGTAACTGGATCTTTGGGGAAGGGCACCTCAGCTCCCGGTCTCTAGCCCTGGTAGTGCTGGGCGCTGGAACTGCCCAAGCACTCGGGAAACCAGAGGAAAAGCCAGGTCAGCCGCTGAGGCGGCACTCAGCTTTCCTTTTGCTGGAGATGTATTTGCCCTCAGGGTGAGTCTGGCAGGGGGCTGATGGGCCACAACAGCTGCCGCCCAGTCACAGCAGCTGCCCCCACCTGCCTGGTAATCAACACAAAGCAGTAAGGGAGTCAAAAGGCAGAGCAACTGCTCACCTCCAGCACCTCACGAAGGGCTGGGGAAGCTGCCTCACTGACAACAGGCTCCAGGCTCAGGAAGGAGCTTCCTGCTCACCCAAGCCTCCCAGGAACACTCTCCTTAAGGTGGGAAACCCAGACTTAAGGCAAGTATAAAAGGAGTTAGGTAAGGAGGGCTGAGTCAATGACAAAGAGGCTCGAATACCAGCCTCCTGCCCCTTCTAGTGAGAGCTAATATTTACTGGGTGTTTACTATGTTCCAGGCACGAAGCAATGCATATTAGATGCATCATATCATTTTACTATGCTCATTTTACAGATAAGGAAAGTGGGGTTCAGAGAGGCTGAATAAAACAGCACAGCTTGAAGCACAGCTACTAACGTAGCCAAGCTGGGATCTGAGTCCAAACCAACCTTCTCCAGACCCCATGCTCTTCATGATACTGCCTCTTTCTGAGCGTGAACTTCCACCATTCATTTGTTTTTTTATCCGCCCCTGTATTTATACACTTGTTCCTTTACTTACACATTTTAGGCACTAGGAATAAGACCCAATTTTTGCCCTCAAGAACTTCACATCTGTAAGGACAAACAAGTGATTTGCAGAGTGATAAATGCCAGGAAAGGTAAAGTTCAGGGGCTGTGGGTGTTAGAGGAGGGCACCCAACTCATCTGGGCAGGAATACTATTCTTACTACTGAGTGGATGAATGAATGAGTCAGTCTCTAGCCCCCTAGTTTAGAGTGGGCTTAGTCTGGATGACAGCTAGGGTAGGGCAAGCTAGTCCCACTGAAGTGGCTTGAGAGCTTTCTGTTTGGGCGTTTCTCAACTTCATTGCACATTGGAATAAGCTGGGGAGCTTTTAAAAATTCCTGTGCCCTGGCTGCTGTCAAAGTAATTCATCAGAATGCTGGTACGGGGACTCTCCAGGTGACTCCAGTGAGTAGCTGACTCTGAGAGCCACTGTCTTAGATGCCCTGCTAGGCACTCGGGCGGGGGGGGGGGGGGAGCAGCAAGTTACCTACTTATTGCCCCTGTTTCCCATGGAACAAACCAGCGTTTGGGGAACAGTAGAGTGGGATTCTGGTGCTTCCGGCAGAGGCACTTTAAAGGCCTAAGAACACTGGTTGTGAGTTTGTGACTTCTTCTAGCTGAAGGTTGAAACTTTAGAAAAGAAACGTGCCTATGAAAAGAAACAGCTTGATAGATACACAGAGTGAGATTGTAACTCCAAGTTCCTTATTTACCCTGAGCCTTCCATGTGAATGCAGTTATAAAGTCGGATCTCTGGGTCTGGTATTCTGGACCACAGTTTATGCAAAAGAAATGATTGGCTCCTAGAAGGGACTCAGTGCATTTCAGCAAGACTTAAAAAAGCCTTTTTGGTAAAAGAATTGCAATGATTACTGCTTCAATTTCATCTGCTGTTATTGGTCTGTTCAGGCTTTCTGCTTCTTCTTCATTGAGTTTTGGAAAATTATCTTTTTCTAGGAATTTGCCCATTTCACCTAGGTTTTCAAATTTCTTGGCATAAAGTTCTTCATAGTAATTCTTACAATAACTGTATGGGAAAACATATTTGCCAATGATACCTCAGACAAAGGTTTAATCTCCAAAATAGACAAAGAACTCACATGACTCCACTCTAAGAAGACAAGCAACCAAATTTAAAAAATGGGCAAAGGACTTGAACAGACACTTCTCCAAGGAGGACATACAGAGGATCCAGAGACATGTGAAAAGATGCTCAATGTTGCTAGCTATCAGAGAGATGCAAATTAAAACCACAACGAGATACCACTTTACACCGCTCAGAATGGCCATCATAAACAAAGCAACAAACAACAAGTGTTGGAGAGCTTGTGGGGAAATGGGGACCCTAGTTCACTGTTGGTGGGATTGCAGACTGGTACAACCATTATGGAAAACAGTATGGAATTTTCTAAGAACTCTAAAAATGAATATGCCTTTTGACCCAGCAATTCCACTGCTAGGATTATATTCTAAGAACCCTGAAACACCAATCCCAAAGAACCTATGCACCCCAATGTTCATAGCAGCACAATTTACAATAGCCAAGAGTTGGAAGCAACCTAGGTGCCCATCAGTAAATGAACGGATCAAAAAACTATGGTACATTTACACAATGGAATTCTATGCAGCATAAAGAAAGAAGGAGCTTCTACCCTTTGCAACAGCATGGATGGAACTGGAAAGCATTATGCTGAGTGAAATAAGCCAGGCGGTGAAAGACATACACCATTTGATCTCACTTTTAACAGGAAGCTAAACAACAAAACAAGCAAGCAAAATATAACCAAAGACACTGAAATAGAGAACAAGGGGACAGTGACCAGAGGGGCGGGGGAGAGAATTTCAGGGGAAAAAAGGAAGGATTCACAGGAACTAGTATAAAGAACACATGGACAAAAACTAAGAGGGGTGGAAATGGGAGGGAGGTGGGGAGAAGTGGGGGATGGGCTGGGATGGGAGTAAAAGACAGAAAACTGTACTTGAACAATAATTAAATAAAAATGCTTTAAAAATAATAAAATAAAAATAAAAAAAGAATTGCAATGACAACAATGGCTATTTCTGAGCTTTTACTAACTACTGTGTCAAGCCCAACACTATTCCTTTAATTTTCACACCTAACTCAAAGATAAATATTATTATTCCCATTTTAGAGATGAGGAAATGGAGGCCTCGAGAGACCACCCAGCCAGTAAGGGATAGAAGCAGGATCTGAACCCAAATTTCAAAGCTCTTCCCCTGACAGGATAAGAGGAAACCTAAAATCAAGGAAAATAAAGGAGGCAAGATAAAACTGCAAAACCAGCAGCTCTGCACGGGATGCGGTCGTTACTTGAACTTCAACCTCCCAAGCACAGTGCTGCCTGTTGTTGATTTGGTTATTGGGTTATTGATTTGGGATCTGAAAGAAACCAACGCTTGTGGACAACCCACAATGTGCTAGACACAGTGCTAAGTGTTTAACATAATTCATTTCATTTACACCTCAACTAATGAAGTAGGGAATGATGCCTTCATTTTACAGAGGGGGACACTGAGGCACTGAGAGATAAAGTTCTTTACCAAGGCCCCTAGCACATATTAAACCAGAACTTCCATTAGAAAGAGGCCTGGAGGCAGAGCCCTGCTGGTTTACCTCAGAGAGTATCCCAAAGAGCAAGTGGGCTGGGGGAGAAGGCAGCTCCGTGGCCACTGTGAACTGAGGCCCACTTGATCCTCCTAGTGAAGCCCGTGGAAGTGGGCAGCCTGGCTCCAGCCGAAACGCTGGCTCGGCTCCCGGGGAACATGGCAAGGTGATCACCAATCCACTCACTTCATAACCACACAGGCCAGGGGGAGCACCTGATCCTGTCATTTCAAACAGGCTGTAAAGAAACAAGTGAGGGGTAGTTGGGGCAATTTCCTGATCTAGGCAGCTTGGGGGTGAGGCTTCACAGAGGAGATCGGGGTTCAGAACTGCTGGGGAGCAGGGGCGGGGAGCCAGGTCAGAGGGTGGTTGGAAGGGGCCATTTAGACTCAGCTTGGCTTCTGACCTGGCTCTGCTTACCAGCTGGGTTTGCTCACTGCTCCCGGCTTCGGACTTCCCATCTCTGAAATGGGAACCACCTTTCTTCAGAGGGTTGCTGTGGGATCAGTATGCAGATAAATAAGATAAATGTGAAGAGCACTTGGCGCAGCTCCGGGCACATAATGGTAGCTTACTGAGCAGTAGATAGCTAACACAGAGATAAATAGTTTGGCTTTTAGACGTGAGGGGAGGGGAGCTACAGCTCTGAGATGAGTGAGGCTGTTTCCTTCTGCCCTCAGACCTAAGAAGGGACAAGTCCAGCACCTACCTGGGCCACCTTCTTCGAGATCTTGGAGAAAAGTCCCAAGAATTCCTGTAGCTTCTCCACAGATTCCTGGAGAATTCTGCTCCCAGCCTGTAGAGGATAGAGGAGTTCTGATGTCTAAATGCAACTATTTCCCTGAGGCTCCTTGAGAAGGGAGGATGAGAGGCTGCACCCCCCTGCAGACCCTCAGAGCTGCTGCCTACTCCACCCCTCCCCCTGTAGCGGGGGCAGCTCTGAAGTAATAGGGGAGTGGGGATCTGTTCAGCCAGGAATGAGGTTTAGAACCAAGACTATCTCAGGTGCAGCTGACAGGAGGCAGCTTTCCGGCAAAAGTGCTGCATCCACAGGCTGTGGTGCTGGTCTGTGCCTGCCTCACCAAAACCCTACCAGCCTGCCACCATCCTGAAAGCCCAGGCTGCCTGCTCTTACCACAGCTGGCTTGTCCACCTCAACACACCCCTGAACACAGGAAACAGGAACTGGAGTTGTCCATTTTCAGGGAAGGTTTAGAAATGGCTCTACCCATTAGACAAGACCACCAGCAAGAAGCAGGGACCACAAGGCATGTCCTTGATTTCAGAGAACGTGCTATTCAGCTGAGAGCTCAGAGGAAAATCACAAAGTATGTTATTAAGGATCAAAAGGAACATCCCAGCCCATAAGTGCTTGAGCCATTGGAAGGAAACTGATCGTTAGAGACTGAGGTGTGGCCAGGAAGTCTTAACAGCAGCTGCGGGATTTGGGCTAGGCCGTGGGTAAAGAAGATTTCACTTAGAAGAGGAATGGAAAGAGTATTTTTTCCAGATGGAGCAGCTGGCATGAGCAAAGATGTGAGGGAGAGCAGTAAAGTACGGGGCCTGTTTGAAAGCTAGGAGGAGGCCAATTTGAAGGGCAAATTGGGTACAGGCAGGAGGAGAGGCAGGTGAGGTGGGTGAGGCTGTGCCCGCCAGGCCATGGTGGACGGTGAAGGACAGTCTGGGACAGACGGTCAGGAGGCTTCGGGCTTGACTCTGTGGGTAATGGAAAGCAGTGGCAGCGTCTTGAGTCTGGGTCTGTCAGAGGTTGGCAGAAGTGCGCGGGTGGGTTGTGGAGCAGAGGCAAGTCTATAGCAATGCAATGGGACAGGAAGGGAGTGCAGATAGGACCCACACTGCTTGTGGCAGTCACAGGCACGGGTACCAAGAGAGAGTGGCAGGTGCCATGGGAAGAAGACATGAAGGGGTGACTCACTGCCTGGGGGAGCTGAGGAGGAGGCAGGAATCTGAGGGGGCTCCAGCTCTCCAGCCAGGGTGACTGGATCAAAGGTGCCTGAGAACCAAGAAAGGAAATAAGGTAGTGGAGGCAGGGGCCGAGTTTTTAGGGGAATAGGCTGGAAACATGGACTACAAACCATTGTGCGTGGACTAGGGAATGAGGCACCTGGCATGGGAGATGGGTCTTGAGAAGATTTCTGCAAGAAGCCAGAGGCAATGCAGCAATATTGTACGCTCACAGGGAAGCCTCAACTCAAAGGCTCTCCCATCACCCTCTCCTGGACCGCTCACGCTCCCCTACCCCTCAGTCAGTAGTAGAAGCTCCAGAAACAGCCCCAGGACTTCCCTGAAGCCCTCAGGCCAAATCTCCCTTTAATTAGTTCATATCCCAACAATAGGAGCCATGTAATGATGATGTTGTTGCACCCAGCAGCAATTAAACAGTAAAAAGGTTAATTACATTTATTTTAAAAAATCTGTGTAAATGGAAGATGTTCAAAGAGTTGGGCAGACTAATTGAAAGCTAATGTCACTAAATTGAATTTCAAATGAATTTTACATCCATAGTTCGTTTTGCTAATTTCATTCTCTGCATCCTGTAATTTGTTGACAGTGATTGATTATTTAAGTGAATAATATCTGTGTACCAGGATCATTTAGTAATAAAAAATGCCACACATGATCATAATGTTAATGAATATTGTTGACTCGAATTTTTACTGCCTACTTAGTTTGCAGACAGTGTTGGGTCATCAGAGCTAGCCTCAAGATTCATGGGACCAGAGTAACTGTGGGGACCTAAGGGTATTGGGGTTATCTTCACATAAGGAGCTCGATGGGTCCCTGTACCTTTAAGACATCAAGTCACAGCTTCACATCATCTGTGGGTCATCTATCACTGTTTTCTTTTCCAGCTAAAAGAAATCAGAAGCAGACCCGGATTTCTGGGTTTGGAATGTAGGAACCATTTTTGCACAGATTACTGGCTACGTGGGTAATGAGAAAAACAAGCTGTGTGTGGGCAGTGAGGGGGGAAGGTGAAGAGAAATTTTTGATAGAGCCAGAGTAGTGCTTTCTGGATAGAGCTACAGTAAACACACACCCACACACCTCACATAAGCTGGAACCTAAAATTCTGAAGTTTCAATGTGCATCTGAATCACCTGGATGCCGGTTTAACCTGTAGCTAGATCCCCAGGCTCCATTCTTGAAGAAATCTAGGAAAGGGCCCTGGGATATGCAAGTTCAACAAGCACCCGAAGGGATGCTAATGTGGGTGGCCCTGCATGACACTGAGATACACTGTTCATCCCAAACATTCACCAAGACCTGCCTACAACTCCTTTCCCACCTGTTCCTGATCCACTCCACTCCTCGTACCTTCCTCTCCCACCTGCAAAACAACTTTATAAAATTAGCACTGTTATTATCGCCATTACTATGGTTGAAGAAACTGAGGCACAGAGAGGTTAAATATGCAGTAATTACCTGTCCAGCTTCTGGTAATAGACCTGGAAAAGAATCTTGATTTTGATTCTCACTGTATAAACTTGGGCAAGTAAATTCCTTAACCACTCTGACCTTTAGTTTCTTCAAATATAAATAAGGATACTAATCCCTCCCCAACAGAGGATTAAACGGGATTAAGTAAAGTATTTCACATAATGCCCAGTGCCCAGCAAGCATCCAATGAACTGCTGTTATCACTCTTAGCTGGCTCTGATCATGAGCGCCAGCCAGAAGGAGACCATGAGAAGCAGAAAGCATGGACAACCAGATGGCTAGCTCTGGCTGGAGGCGTGGGGAGGATGTGACCCTCATAAACATTTATTAAAATTAGTTCAGTGATTTTAAAAATGTACTATGCTACAGTGATTATTCATAAGTGTGAAAATAACCTGCGTACAATGTTTCAGCATTATTTGGAACATCAACAGATTGAAAACCACCTACATGTCTATTAATCAAGGGCTGGTTAAATCATTTTAAGGTTTATACATACCACGAAATGCTACACATGGTAAAAAAGGAGTGAGGAAGTTCTTATGAGCTGATGTGTAATACTTGCAAGTTTCAATGTTAATTAAAAATCCAAGGTAGATGATAGATATCAGATATAAAATCTAGAAGGACACAAAAGACACATATCAGTTGCCACTGGACAGAGGAACTGACATGGGGCTTGATGGAGAGGGCTCAGAGGAAGATGTGGTAAACTTTGTACCTTTTGAGTTTTGAATGATGTGAGTGTATGACATATGCAGAAAATAACTAGAAATAGAAAAGGTATATTAACAGCTGTTTACTTGTTCATTCACAGAGCAAATGTTTGTTGAACCATGCCAGGCTCTCTTCTAAGTACCAAGGACTCAACAATGAGTGAAAGAGGCAGGAACACCTACCTGTTCTGGAGGGACAGAGCAATAAACATAATAAATGAAGTGCAGAGCACCCTGGAAGATGACGGATGCGATGGGGGAAAGGAAAGCAGAGGAATCAGAGTGGCAGTGCAGGGGGGCCGCATTTAATGGAGCGGTCAGGGCAGGCCTTACTGAGACTTCAGGAGGCACAGGAGCGAGCACAAACACCTGGGGAAGAGGCTTCTAGGCAGACAGACCCGCCAGGGCAGGGCTCTGAGGGGAAGAGCATTGCACATTCAAGGAGCAGAGAGGAGGCCATTGAATAGCCATTGAACGGGGTAGACGAGACGAAGAGAAGTAGGAAAAGGTGTATTGAGAAAGAGGGTGGACAGATCAGATGGGGCTTTTTAGGCCACGGTAAAGAATGCAGCTTTAATTTTGAGTTAAATCCCACTTTCAGTGGGAACCACTGAAAGTCTGGAGTAGAGTAGGATGATCCGACTTATGTTTTAGAGGACTGCTTTAGGTTGTGGACTGAGAAAGGATCATAGGGAGGTAAGGAATGGAACAGGAAGACCAATTCAGAGGTTGTTACAATGATCTAGGTGAGAGATAACAGTGATTGCATTCATTTCCTAGGGCTGCCTTAACAAAACTAGCCACCTTATTACAAATTAGGTGGCTTGAAATAATAGAAATATATTCACTCACAGTCCTGGAATTTATAAATCCCAAGTCAAGGCGTGAGCAGGGTTGTGCCCTCGCTGAAGGCTCTATAAGAGAACCCTTCTTGCTTCTTCTAATAGCTCCAGGGAGCTTTGCTTGAAAGTGCAAAAGTGATCCCATGGCCCCTCTCTGTGTCCCTGTGTCTCTGACCTCCCTCTGCCCTTCTCTTAATAGAATTAGCTGTCATCGAATGTAGGGCCCACTTCGAATCCAGGATGATCTCATCTCAAGGTTCTTAATCACAACCACACAGACCCTTTTTCCAGACAAAGACACACTTCAGGGGTTAAGATTTGGACAAATCTTTTTTGGGGGGGCGGCCATAGTTCAACCCATGACAGTGGCTTAGAACCAGGATGGTAGCAATAAAGGTATTGAAAGTATTTTTGATATTTTTATATTTTTGAAGGTAGAGTCTACAGAATTTGAGGAGCAAGAGAATAAGTCAAGAATGACTCCACAGTTTTTGGCTGAGCAACTGGATGGATGGAGCTGCCAGCAGCTGAGCTGGGAAGGCTGCAGGTGAATAAGATTGGTGGAGAGAGACTATAGATCGGAAGTTCAGGTGAACATCCTAAGTTTGAGATGCGTTAGGGCAACCAAATAGAGGTGTCAGGTAGGCAGATAGATATAAATGCTAGAGTTAAAGAGAAGTTCTAGGCTAGAGACATAAACTTGTGAGTTGTCGTTTTTAAAGTCATAAACTGGATGAGAGTGTCTCAACAGTGAGTGTGTGGGAAGGAGAGAAGAGGATCTGAGTCCAGGACCTCTCCTGGGCTGTGGGCAAAGATCAATTTGATGGTTCCTGCTTCCAAGTACCCCACAAAGACAGATAGGTACAAAAATCAATGCCTAGAAGTGTCCCACTGCCAGCCACCCCTTCTCCCAAACAGCACCCAGCCACCATGGGGCATGACTATTCTACCTACATACATTTTCCAAGAGGCCAGTAGGTCACAGTTTCCATTTTATAGACTTCCTGTAATGATTGGTTCTTTTGTACATCCACACATATAAAAGAGTAAGAGCAAGAAGAGAGAACGCCAAGCCCCTTATACCTGGCCACAGCACCCCCAAGTTCATTTCCACCACAGGAGACAGTTCCCATTTCTGATTTTTCTTTCTAAACAAAAGGCCAATCAGATGCATCAATTCAGACAAAAATAACTCTGCTTACCTGAGCGGCGTTGCCAAACTCTGTCCACCTCTGCAGCCCTCATTCTTATTTGTTAAAAGATGAGAAGACAAATATATTGGCAGATTGTCATGAAATATTTCTCCCCAAATCTAATATACTGTGTGTGATTCAAATCTATTTATACTCTTTAAAAATTAAAATCAATACTTCTGTTTGTAGCACAGCTATTTGTTCTCGTCGAGTTTACCTTCACAATGAAGATATGAAGATAGAAAGTGTGGTGAGAACTTTCTCCATTCAGGAAACTTGTGTGTTTCTGCAGGTGCCTGATGGAGCCAAGGTTTTGGAAGAGGCCATTGCAAAGCCAAGGTTAAGAGTATCACATTTTGTGAATTGTCAGTTTAGTTATGCTTTATGGCCACAGAATATTAGGCCTTATGGCCCATAGAATTATGCATTTGGGGAAAAGGGAGGCAGGAATTTGCCTATACTGCTGCAGTTTCTGTTGATACAACTAATTCATACATTTTTAAAGATTTGTATATCCTCATATGGGACCAGAGCCTACAGATATCCTCATATACGTGCACAAAGCATATTGCAAGGATGTTATCTGCAGCACTTCAGTAATAGCATAAAACTAAACAACCTAAAAGTCCATCAACAAACACGTTTTTGTACCATCTGTAAAATGGAATACTATGTGCCAGGATGTATCAGTCATCTAGGGCTGCCATAACAAATCCATAGGCTGGATGTCATAAACAAGAGAAATTTATTTTCTCAAAGTTCTGGAGGCTAGAAGTCTGAGATCAAGGTGTCAGCAGGTTGGTTTCTTCTGAAGCTTTTCTCCTGCGCTTGTGTATGGCTGCCTTTTTGCTCTGTGTTTACATAGTCCTCTCTCTGTGCGTGCATGTGTCTGATGCCTCTGTCTGTGTCCTAACGTCTTCTTAAAAGGACACCAGTTATGTAAGAGTAGGACCCACCCAAATGACCCATTTTAACTTAACCACCTCTGTAAAGGCCTTATCTTTAAATATATTCTGAGGTACCAGGGATTAGGGATTCAGCATATGAATTTTGGAGGACACAGTTCAGCCCGTAACATTGGACCAGCTCCATGTATTCTGACTTGGAAAAATAGCCATGAAATTCTGCTTAGGGGAAAATGCAAGTTGCAGAAGAGTATGTGTAGTATGATCTTCATGTTGCTTTAAAAATAGTGTGTGTGTGCATGTGTGTGATTGAGGTGCAGAGGACTTCAACTTTTTATCTTATAACCACCTATATTGTTTGTTTGAATTGTTATAACAACCAAGCAATAAGTTCATAGCTTAATTTTTGCAAATCTGGCAGGAAAAAAGGAAGGCTGCTCTTGCTCCCTGGGCAGGTCCGATGATAGTGCGTGCTCTGGCATTTCATCATTGTCACTGTATCCATGCCTGCTATGTGCCAGGTGTTTTACCGCAAATCTCGTTTGTGCCCCCACTATAATGCTGGAAGCCACATATTAGCAACCCCATTTCACAGATGGAGTGCTTGGGCTCAGAAAGGTTAAACAATTGGCCTAAAGTCACACAACCAGTCAACTGGCACAGTCAAGAGTCAGGCCTGGGTCTTCCAGAAGCCATCCATCAGGCCATGTGGGTGGCTTGAATCAAATCTTCCCCTTGGTCAGAAAAACAAGCTGGGTTGCCTGCTGCTGAGTAGGGCATTGTTGATGATAGGGGATTAGTGACATTTACTTAAGGAAGAGATGCCCCTCATTGGCTACTGAGGGCATAGCAAGGAGATGACCAGGATGAATTCTCTAACTGCTATTCCTTCAAGCCAGTGTTGATGAGTGTCCACCACATGCCTGGATCTGTCATAAACATTTAACATCTATAAGTAGATCCCTCTTAACAACCCCATTTTACAGATGAGAATAGTGAGCTATGTCACAGATTGTGTACAGAATGAAAGGGAATCTGAGTGAGTATATACTGTTGGCTTTGTGCAGGTTGCTGAATAGCTCAGGGCTCTGCTCTCAATTACGCACAATAATAATGAGGCAGGAGAGCATGAATAATACAAATTCCCTGATAATCAAAAAGGGTCAATTTAAAAAACTGTCCAGATGGCAGTGGAAGTGAGTGAATTCACCAGTAAGTGAGATAATGGATGTTATAGGGCCAAGGGGAGTGCCGGGCACAGTGTATGTCCTCCTGGACATGCAGGACTCAGACTCAGACTGCAGGCCAAGGACTAGGTGTCTAGGATGGGCACTACCCAGGAGCTAAGTGTAGGAGAGAGTGTGGGCTTATATCCAGAGGCAAAGCTGAGATCTGGGGCCAAATACAAGGGTGGGCAAAAGTAGATTTACAGCTGTTTGTGCTTACATAAAAGATAAATAATAAGTAAGGATACAAAATAATAGCAATAATAATAAGACAAATGACACAAATAGATAATACAATAATTAATAAATAATAATACAAGAATAAACTCTGTGTTTTGTGTACTCACAACTATAAACCTACTTTTGCTGTAGTTCAATCAGGAATCAATCTGGGACTTCAGGCTCTGGGGTGAAGCTTGGGGTTTCTTTCTGGTAAGGGGGCAGGTTGCAGAAGAGGTCTGTACAGTTGTTAGGACATGAGGATGAGGGAGATGGCAGGTTTGAGCACAGAGTGGCTCTGAACTAGTTCTGAACAGACTGATTTCCTTTCACTCTGAACCTAATGAGTGTTATTAGAGCATTGGTGACATTTGGCCTGCCTCGGAGCTCCACATTTCTAGCCAACATTTTTTATTAATATCTTCAGACTGCTCAGCTTTCACTGGGGTATTAGGTCCGGCTGGTGATTTCAAGGAAGGAGCATTGTTCAAAGCAGTGCACAGAAGCAGGTTAGGGAGAAAAAGACAAAATTCTCCATGACAGAACAGGAACCGACAGGGATGAATGCAAAGTCATGCAGTGAGGTTCAAAATGTCATCATCGCACAGGTGGACCAAGGGGCCAGGCCGGACAACACTTTATATGAAGACTTGAACTCACTCTCTTGGCCACAAGTTCCATGTGACCTTAAAGTGTGATATGACACAGCTGCTAGGAAAAGCTATTGCACATTTAGTCTGCATTTCTAGATGCATGGTGTTTTGGTCAAGTGAGCTCTCCTCAGGACGGGCTGGACCTCACTGGGGTATTGGATCTAACGGGGAAGCAACGGCAGTGGGTGTTAACCAGCAGCCCAAGGGCTGGACTGGATCCAGCCTGCAGGCACATTTGGTTTGGTTTACAGGATGCTGTAAAAAAAAGACTTTAAAAAAATATGATCTGATAGAAATCAAAAGTTTTCAAATAGAAACCCAGATTTCCAGCAACTTTTGAAAAGCTCAAAAGATCTAAAATAGCACTTGCCTGTTTGTCCCAGGGCTTGCCACTCCCTGTGGTCCCCCAACAGTGAACTGGCAGAGAAAAGCTTCTGTGTATCCATGTCTCTATGAAAAGCCAGAAAATGAGAGACTGGGGGCCATGTGATCTCACTGGACCTGCCCTGCTGTATTTATTTTCAGTTCAGTCTTGTGTCTGTAGAAGTTTGCATTTGCAGTTTGAGTGCAGTGTACACAGAGGAAGAAACGTTGCATACAGTGTGGTTTTGTGGGCCAGGGTTAGAATGGCTGTAGGTGTTTATCTTGGAGAAGAAAAGCCCAGAGGTTCCTGATTGTGGAGGAGAGATATTAGAAGATCTGTCCCAGAGCAGAGGGGACTGACTGGCCTGTTATTTCAGTGGGCAGACCAGACAAGGAGAGTTCCAGAAAAGTAAACTTCAGCTTAACTTATGCAGGAATTTTTGAGCAACCAAGCTTTCCAAATAGGAATGAGTAGTGGAGAAGTTGTCACGGGATAGGATAGAAAGAATGGAGGAGTTGGCAGTGCATAGGCAGGAATTTTGGTCCCGCCATTCACTGTGCCCTTGAATAAGTTACTGAACTGGATGCCTATAAAACAGACATTCAAATCAGACTACTTTTTAGAGATGGAGTGAGGGTAAAATTAAAGAGTGCAAGTAAATTATTTTGTTTATTGTCTGGAATGTAGTAAACTTTCAACAAATATTAGGTATTATTATTTGCTGTTGGGCACAAGGTTGTATAATTTATTTCTAAGAGCATTGCCAAGTCTAAGTTCTGTGATTTTAGGTCTCATTCATCTGCATTTCCTCCTTCCAACAAGTTGCTGAAAAGAAAGAAAATGACTGAATTTCAATCTCATTTCCTTTTATTGCTTCTCCCATCAAGGCACTTCTAACTTGTGAAATGGCCACCGGCTAACTATGTAACCTGCAGACTTTATTTTTAGCTCTTTCTATGGCCTCTTCTTTTGTAGCAGACATCTTTGGAAGTCTGCAAAGTTCTGCAGGAGATATGATCATTTGGAAATGTTTGCTCATCTCCATTGCTTCAAGCTTAAAGTCGATTGCCCTAAGACCTTTACTCAGTAGTGGTGGTGTCAATGGGCTGAATCAAGTTCGAAATCAATTAGCTTCTTATGAAATGAACCTGGAAGAAGCGGACAGGCAAATATAAAATGCTGAGCCATTAAACTGAGACAGAGCACTCTCCCCCTGGGCCTGGGAAAACTGACTGCTGGGCTTGTGGTTTTATGGCTACATTTGGTAGAGAAGGAGAAAATTTTGAAAAAGACACAGCTGTTTTCTTTTTCTAGCAGAAGCTGGTAGTGGCAGACACTGCAAAATGTATACCCATTCCTCCTTCCTTCTTATGAGTCAAACCCCCATTGTGTGGGAGGTAAGTGTGTAGTCAATCACCCTTCCCCTGCTGTGCAGCTGGTTCTGACCAGTGAAACACAGGCTGTTTCTCATTACATGAGCATGACAAATCTCCCAATGTTTAAGTCGTTGTGTGTCAGGTGTTCTATTACTTCCAGCCAAACAGAACCTCCGCAGTTCTCGAATCCTCAACTGGGTGTCCAACCATTCAGTTCAGTTCCGACACCATCTACCTGAGGTTGGCAACAGACCCCACAGGGCAAGGGCTCAGGCTCATCAGACTGTACCCACCTCAGGTCCCAGTCACGTACTTCTGACCAATCAGCTTAAATCAGGGATTCTCATGAACCGCCCTCAGCACAGCATCAGGTCTGATAATGTGCTAGAACAGCTTTACTTATGCTTACTGGTGTGTGGTCTCTCAGGAACAGCTCAGTGGAAGAGATGCAAGGGCAAGGTGTGGGTTGTATGTGTGGGGCTTTCGGCCCTTTTCCGGGCTCCGCCCTGTGAGCACTTCCGTGATTTCAGCAACCCGGAAGCACCTCGAACCCTGTTGTTTAGAGGTTTTTATGGCGATCTCATTACACAGGTGATTGAACTCAATTTCCAGCCCCTCTCCCCTCCCTGGAGGTGGGCTAGAGTAGGGCTGAAAATCCCAACCCTTTAATTATGCCTTGATCTTTCTGGTGACCACTCCCATCCTGAAACTATCCAGGGGTCCCAGCCCCCAGTCATCTCATTAGCATACAAAAGACAATGTCATTCAGGAGATGACAAGGGTTTTAGCAGTTCTGTGGGAGGAACTAGCCACAATGACCAAATATTTATTTTTTACTTTTTATTATACCACAGAATCCTAATCTGATTCATAAGGCCAACTATTCATTAGGTGTTTCCATTAATTTCACTGTGTAACCAAACACTCCAAACTTAGTGGCTGAAAACAGCCACGGATTTGTTATTTCTCATGAGTCTGTGGGTTGACTGAGGCTAGCTGGCCAATTCTGCTGCATGTCTCTCTTAGGGTCCCATGTGTTTGCAGTCAGGCAGTCCAGGATGGCTTTACTTGCATGCCTGGCCCCTTGCAGGAAGAGCTGAAAGACTGGGTCTTCCCTTTCTCTCTACATGGTCTTTTCACATGGCAGCTGGATCCCAAAAGGAAGCATTCCAAGAGGGCGCATTCCAATGTACAAGGATTGATCAAGACTTTGCTAATGACCCATTGGCTAATACCAGAGTCACTGTGTGAGGGGACTCCATCAAGACCACCCAGTTAAAAGTCTACCACACCAGGATGCTGTAGAAGCAACACATTCTTTATGTGGAGGACAGAACTATATAACCCACAGGCCTCTTCTAAATAGTAGATTCCTTTTTACAATGTTTCTCACTACTTCATCCTTTTGCCTTTCTTACTTTATTCTTTCTGTTTTTCTCTCTTAATAACTAGCCCTCTACCCCCAAAAGCAAAAAAAAAAAAATGTGCTGAATTCCTACAGAAACATACCTGTGAACAAGAATCTAGAAAAGAGGAGCTGAACCCTTTAACAAGTGTTATAAACTGATAGCCTATAGACATGTTTTGACTGGAGCTCAGTTTTCAAATGCAGGAAAATTTCATATTAGACTTCAGAGTCCCAGTCTCTCTTGAAGATTTGAAACTGCATGCTCTTCCTGGGCCCTGGTTCTTTCATGACGGTAACCAGCAACAGCTGAGTTGAGGCTCCCACGTCCAACAGCCAGGGGTCTCCCGTTTACCATAGTCCCCACCACTCCGTGTTGTCTTGTTCAAACTGGAACCACTGGTTCAAATTTGACTTGTCTGCCTCATTCACTTCCTTCTATTATCTGTCTGGCCTCTGAGGTTTTGGAGTTGTAACCCCTGCTTTAACCTTAATCTGAATTTTCTCTCACTCACCATCCTCCTCCCTAACTTACCTCCCCTGAATAAAATGTGCTGTTTGTCGTTCCCCATTCACTCACCGTAATTCCATTACTGTGCCTTATCTAAAGCCTTTCCCAGCTTGAGGTCAGCTCATCCAATAATGCCTCGTCTTTCATTTGAGCAGTGTCCCAACACCCACCTCCTTCAGAATCCTAGCTTGACTTAATTGTAAAGCAGCAGTGGATCATCTGGATTCAACTGTGTTTAAACCCAGGGCCTTAGGATTCTATGCCTAATGAATGGCTCAGGCCAAATCTTGATTACAGATGCCACTGTTTCTGGATTATAAAAAGATGCCCAAGACACAAAGACAGGGTTTTCATGTAAAGTAATACTCTGTGAGGTGAGGACCAAGAAACACTGCTGAGTCCTTTTCAAAGAGACACGTTTGGCCCAAATTTGGAGAATCATTGAAGGCAGTAGCTCTCAAATTGTAGTCCTCAGAGTGGCAGCCCCAGCATCACCTGCAAGCTTGCTACATATGTGAAGCCTTGGGAGCTCCCCTGACCTAGCGGGTCAGACACTAATGGGAATGGAGCCCAGCAATGTGGATTTTAACAAGCCCTTCAGGTCGTTCTGATGCACTGACCTAGAGCCATCCACACCATTAGGCCTCATGATTCCAACGAACTAAGCAGAGTAAGAGCATGGCTCCCCACAGGGCGGCTGGTTCTGCTGCCTTTTTATGTTTTCTGAAGTCCCTCCATGCTACAAATAGTGATTTCCAAAGTGGCTCAGCATCGGCACCACCAGAGGAACAGTGACCAATTTATCCCTCACCCATCCCACCCCTGCCACCACCATTCTGGATCAGCAGGTCGTGGGGCTAGAGCCCTGAAGTGTCTGACAAGCTGCCAGGTGACGATAGTGATCACTTAGGCTTGGAAACCATTTGTAGAACGTGCCCGTTAATGGGTTCATGTCTTTTTGCCTCTCACTAAGCACAGGTTGGGGCAATCTGACACTGGAGTTCCTAGAAAACCTCTTTCAAAGCCTGTTAATCCTGCCGCTAGTTTTGGAAGGCCCCTGAGTGGCGGCACTGGGGCATCTGCAGAGTGACACACCTGTATGCACACCACACCACACCACTTCTGCATGCAAACTGCAGCTCTCTCACCTACATGCCCACTTGGCCAAGCAATTTGGTCCGCCTGCCCTTTGGGGCTTTCTTGTAATAGCATCTGACCCATAATGTGCTTTCTGCCTGGCCACAGGGGATTGTTTGCAGACCTTCTGGAGGGTTAATAAATAAATGATGGGCTTCTTTCTGGCCGCAGGAAACCATCTCAAGGTCAATGATATTGCAGAGCAGGGCTTTTATAGAGCTTGCTAAGATTTAAAAAATCATCAGCTTCCACTAACCACATTACCTCTTTTCTGAAACTTTGAAGCTTTGCTGCTGCAAAAAGGAGCGCAATTAAGCCTCGATAAAATTTTAATAGCGGGAATTATGCACTCTGCAACCAGCCTACAATTAGCTGTTGCTATGCTACGAGCAGAACCTAATCATGATAATGAGGCAAACAAAGGGAGGGAATTAATCAGGGCTGTAAGGTTAGTGCACAGCCGGTTCCATCTCAGAGCACTGATTTCTGAAACGCAGCAGTTGGGCCCCTGGGAAATCTCAGTCCTACACAAGGTTAGATTAGCTGGTGTGGGGTGGGTGTGTGTGTGCAATTTTCAAGTAAGAAAAGCTGCTTGTGATATCATTCCTACCACCACGATGTGGATGCATTCACTTAAGAAAGTGATGAGGCCCCTACTGTGTACAGGAAACCGTGCTAGATTCTGTGAAATACTGCTATACAAAACACAAACCTGACCTCTAGGTCCTTGCTATTCCAACGGTTGTAATTGAACGAGCAGTATTAGTAGTACCCAGGAGCTAGTTGGAAATGCAGAATCTCAGACCCATCCCAGACCTTCTGAATCACAGCTGGATTCTAACAGCTGCTCTATAAGCCCACCAAAGTGGAGATGCCCTGCTCTAGGAGATTTCAACCTAGTAATAACAGTTGCTATTATAATTATAACAACTCTTGTTTCTACCAGGTTCTGAGTGAGGAATTCTACATGTGTGATTATTTCAGTTAATCTTCACCATAGCCGGATGAGGTTCTCCCCTTTGTGCATGTGAAGAAATTGAGGCTCAGAGAAGTTAAGAAACTTGCCCAAGGTCACTGAACTAGTAGGAAAAGGAAACAATCATAATTCCAGGGTTTTCTGATTGTAACGTCTAGGTTCTTAGTCCCTGGCCCGGAATGCCTCCAATCACACAGATGGAGAGAGAATAAAGATAATCACAATTCAGATTAGCATAAGATCATCAGCGAGTTCAAACAGGAGAATGGTTTTAAGAGATCGTAAAGGGGTCATGGTCCCTTCTGCTTGGTGTGATCAGAAATGGAGGAAGCAGTGTTTGAGCTGGAATTTGAATAAGCAGGATTTGTGTAGACATAAAGGTGGGAAGGGAATTCCAGGCAGCAGGATCAGCATAAACAAAGCACGAAACTTAAAGGCATGAAGAATGTCCTTGGGACTAATGAGTAGAACACTTGTACAATATGTGTGTGAGGTAGGGCTGGATTATGGAAGGCTCTGAACATCAAGATAAAGGTTTGAATGATATTAGGAGGTGATGAGGGTCCATGGAGAGTATCTGAGGTTGGGGTGGTCTGGTCAAGCTTTAGAGAGTGCTTCTTAGATGTCATGAGCTGGGTAGAGAAGAAGACCAGAGGGAAGTCTGAGAGCTTTAAGTCACCATGAGTTCTGTGGTGTCTGAACTGGTGCCAGTGAGATGGGAAAGTAAGGGGAGCTGAGACACCCTCATTAGGGTTGGGGGAACAGTCACTGGGGTGAGTTGGAGTCTCCGATTCCAGGTTCCAGCCTTGGGGACTGGGGGAGCACTGAGTCAAAGAGGAAGATGGTTTGGAGAGAAAAACGACAGCATGGTTTGAGATGTATGACATTTGACGATTCACAGCCTCTCAGCAGTGGCATCAGTGTTCATTCCACAGACATGTACTGAGAGGGTCAGCAAAATGAATAAGGCACAGAGCAAATGAGTGACAGCTCATAGTACCTGAGGACCATATGCAGTGCTGAGCTTGGCACTATACAGGCATTAATTACCCTTCTAACCCCACTATGGCCTCCTGAAGTGACTTGTCATCCAGTCCCTCAAAACCCAAGAGGTACATTATAGTCACCTGGGAAGCTTGAAAAAAAGTGCCAGAACCTGTCTCTTTATCTCCCCCCCCCCCAAAAAAGATGTGTGCACTATTACTGAGTTGAGTGAGGATCCTGGTCCAAGCCGGTGAAGGTCTCAGATGAATCTTGGTGGAACCTTCAATTCTGTTGATGCCCTTCAATGAAAGACCACCTGGAACCCACTGCAGTTAAACAACTGCAGTCTATTCCTCATCACAGGGAGGAGAACATGCCACGTGGGGTGCATTTTTCCCATGAGAAGGTGTTAGAAAGAACCTGTTATAGCATGCGGGCTTTGATGGGGTGTCTTGGGGAGGGTCACTCTAGACTGAAAGGCTTCAAAAATCAGGACAGTTCCGACTAAATAGTTCAATAAATCTCGTCTATAGGAAGGGGAGATGAGAATGAAGACAAAGTTGAAATGGATAGAGGTAGCAGTCACTCATCCTGCCAAGAGAAGCGGGTATTTGTATGTGGTGGGTGGTAGAGTGACCTTGTTTTTGTCTGTGCTGAGACAAAATCATGAAGTGGCCTTGCTTCATCTAGCATTATCTTGGTCTCAGAGTAAACTGGCCTGAGGTTGGTAGTCTGCAAAACCATTTATACCTAATAGGAGCAGAGCCTGGTTTAGCTGTGTGTGTCCGGCCGGCTTGGGAATGTCAGGGGCTGCCATTATTCTTTCTCATCGCCACACCCTCATTGCTCTCTATCCCCCATCCTCTCCCTCCACCAGAAAAGGAAAGAGAAGATAGAGTAGAAGAGAAGAGGAAACTGTGAAGAAGGATTAAAAATTAAGAAAGCAAAAAGAAGAGGAAAGAGGAGGAAATGCTAAGAGTGGGGGGTGGAAGGCATAAACCTCATGGATTTTGCGTCCCAGCTCCACACGGAACCACATCTCAGCAGAGTGTGGGCAGCAGGGTAAGAGGGCTCTGCAGCCCAGCCCTCACTTGTTAGCAGTGACCTTGTTGCCCCTCACCCCTCAGAGGGAGTGTTCCTTCCTGCCATCTGTTTGGCATTGGGCAATTGGTGATGCTCAGCTTGAAATGAAGGGAAACCTGTTCATGAAAGGGGAGCCAGCCTGCCGCAGCACGTGTGTGTGTGTGTGTGTGTGTGTGTGTGTGTGTGTGCGCTCTGGCTTAGACAAATCTTGGCCAGACTGTTCCCTGGGGGGTTGACACTCAAGGTGTGTGTGCCGAGGGCTGTTCCTGAATCCAGAGTCTGGTCCTAGAGCAGGTGTCTATAGCCTGCCTCCTACATTCAAACTTATTAAGAGGAGGGGCATGGGCCTGAGCCCTTTAATACCCCCACCCGGCTCAGGGGTTGCCGTCTGGGAGGCTGGCGCCATGCCTCCACTTTGGAGCTGGCTCTGTGGAACTCAAGCTTCCAGGACCTTGGAGGCAGCAGGGTCCAGGTGGCATCAAACATGTCCCGTCTGCTGTGCCTTTCTGATCTTGGCTCAGGCTTTCCCTCTTCCTGGAAATCCTATGCCTACCCTGCCCTATTCGGCCTTCAAGACTGAATGCAAATGTCTGCCTCCCTGGCACAATCGATGATCCCCTCCTCCACACTCCCAGAGGAGGCTTCTCCTGATTTGCACGTTGTAGTTCCTAGTATATACTCCTTACTTGAGCATCTCTCTTACTGGACATGGAGCTGGCCTATTTATTGCTTGATCCCCAGACCTTTGAGCTTGGTCAGGTCACAGTAGACATTTGGTGAATAAATGTTTGGGCAAGGAAAGGGAGTGAAGAGAGAGGACTCGATTGCCACCCAGCAATGTCTGAGGGGATGTGGGGGCTGCAGAAGCCCTCCCTCTGGCAGCCAAGGGTGGCCTGGTTGCTGTTGAAGAGAGGCAGGGGTTCCTCACTGGGGCCGAGCTGAAGCTGGTCCCCTGCCCTTTTCTCTTCCCATATTACCAGAGCTTTAATGGGGTCCAGAGGGTAAGAGGCAGACATGAATTAGTCCTGAACTCAGGAAGAATCTAGGCCACAGAGAGCAGCAGGTATCTGGGAGTTAGTTCAGAAATGCCTCAAAGAAAGGGGTGACTGGCAGGTGGCTCCCCTGTTACCACAATTTGACCTACAATTTCTGTTCCTCTCTAAAACCAGCTTCTCACTGAAGCCACAGAGAAAAACAGAACTAAACTGAAACCTAAAGCAAAGTTCTCAGGGCAATAAGTTGGGAAACTTGGGGATTAGGAAACACATAACTCACCCCTGATCTCCTTTGGCAGAAGCAGGGCTACTTTATCACTCATCCGGGGCAGCAGGGTCCCTGAGCAGATGGAAGCTGTGTCTCCTGGCCCTAGTCTGGCCCTGCGGGGGACGTGTGTATCATGACGTTCAAGTAGAGCCAGGTCTCCTCTTTGCAAACCCAAATTGTGCAGTGCTTCATGACGCACACCAGCACCTGGAGTTTTGGTAAATAGACATGCTAAATGAGAACGATGATCGGCACATGCATAGTGATCCACAGCATTTGTTAATGTAGGAGGGATTTCTTTTCTCATTGTTTTTCGGCTCACCAGCCTGTCAAGTCCTACCTCTGGCTATGCTGGGAACCACGGGCACCTTGTTTCAGAAATTCAGACCCCCAGCCCGGGTGAGTGAGGAGCGGTGAGAAAGTTGGAAATAACATTTGAAATATCCTCCAGAGTGCACCCCCCATGGGGCATCAAAGGGCACAGGGGAAAGATCTGGGCTCTGATGATTTCAAAGAGGCCTCTCAGCACAGTGGAGTGAAGTCTCGGAAGTCAGGTAGGCCAGGGTTCAAATCCCAGCTCCGCTACCTCCTAGTTCTGGGACCTTAGACAAAGCACTTGAACTCCTAAGCTTTTGTTCCATCTTCTGATATGAAGAATCATGGCCCTCCTCCAAGGCTGTTGGGATTGGATTAAATTAAAGAAGATGCCCTATAGGAAATGAGGGAGTAGAGGCCTACCATATGAGAGATACCCAAGAATGAAGTTCCCTTCCTTCTACCTTGACCTCCTCCTTCCCCTTCTCAGGGTAGGAGCTTGCCTTCCCAGGACCCTCCCTGCCAACACACAAGGCAACACACCAGACAGCCTGGTGTCCCAGAAAATTAAATACCTAGGAATTCACCTGTAACTAAACAGTCTGGTATGTCCATGATGAAGAGGAATTGGCTGGCTGGAGGTGGTCTTCAGCGGGCTCCACATATGGACCCTCCTTTGCGTAAGGTAGAACTTCTAATTTGTCCTAAAGGATTGCCATCCGACTGCGAGTGACAGGGATGGGGGTGGGGATCTTCTGTGGGGAGTGGGGATGGGGCGGGGAGGGGAGCGGGGTGGGTAGCTCCAGCTGGAGCAGGCTGGGATTGGACAAGAGTTTTTCCTCCCTCGTCACAATTTTATCGACCCTAATGGGCTCTCTGTCCAGACTTCCAGCCTCCAAGTTTTCAGCTTCAAGTGATTCATCTTAAAGGCCACCCCCATGAGCCCCTCATCTGCTATTTAATTGGAGAAGGGGGTGCTGGAGGTCCCAGTGCCTTAATTGCATTTGTTAATGGGTAGGTGCAATTATCCCTGCCACACTCCTGCACACTGCCAGGCAGACAGGAGATGATTAAGGGGATCTTTAAAACTCCAGCTCCCTACAGCCCTCTCCACTAATTGAGCAGTGAAGGAAATGATATTGAACTCCTCCACTTCTTTCTTTAAATTAACTCCTGGCTCCAATGTCCTCCTTGGATCGGTGTGTTGGCCACATGGCTTACAGGCTTCCGTTCCAACCCCATCCGTCACCTATCGCTTAGGCACAGGGCCCAGCCAGATCATCAGTGGGTCCATCCATTACCCACAGACAGGGAGTGGACTGGGGGCAGGGAGGTGCCTTCAGGGCCCTGGAAGCTGGTATCATCCAGCCTGACTGTAGCATCTGACTTAACTGAGGGGAGGCCCAAAGGTGTTGCACTGTCCTATGACCTTGGCCACCTGTGCTTAGCTCAGTCTGGACTGCCATAGTCACTAACCGGGCCCCTGCTCCCTGATTTAGTGTGTTCTCTACCTGGCAGCCAGAATGGTCACCTTAAATCATAAATGGGGGGGGCAAGGGGTGTAAAACACCAATGTTAAAAACCCTTTGGGAGATTATATTTTGAGTGGTGAGCACACCACAAAATATACAGATGTTGTATTACAGAATAGCACACTTGAAACTTACATAATGTGATTAACCAATGTCACCAACAAACTTAAAAAAAACAACAAAAATCCTTCAACAGCTTCCCAATTTACCCAGAATGCAATCTAGACTCCATGCCGTGGCCTACAAGGCCCCAGGTAGCCTGGTGCCTGGCACACTCTTCATCCTCAACCTGTGTTCTTCTGGCCCTCGCTTACTGAGATCTAGCTACACTTGTCTTCTCAGTTCCCAACATAGGAAGCTCTTTCCAGCCCCAGGACCTTTGCACATGCTCCTTCCTCTGCTTGGAAGAATTTGTCCTCACATTTTTCATGGTCAGCACCTTCTCATCCTTCAGGGCTACATTTAAATGTTGCTTGAGAGAGGCTTTCTGTCCTTCTGTGACTGGCATAGCTTAAGTAATTTTCTATCTTTTTAGTTATTTTTAAAAAACACTCATTTGTTTCTTTCAAAACGTGTGTCACAATTTTGTATTATTTTAGGTTTTTTGTTTTATTTTGTCCTTTGCTATATATGCTTAGGGTTGTTTCCATATCTCTAGACTATAAACTCAGCAAGGTCAGGATTATTCTCTCAGCTCACTGTTTTATCCTAAGTGCCTATCGTAGTAGTTGGCACATCCTTACTCATTCAGTAAATATTTATTAAGCACCTACTATGTGCCAGGTACTTTTTTTAGGTACTGGAGATATACCAGTGAACACAAAGGAGAAGACTCTCTGCCCTCCTGGATCTTACATCCTAAAGGGGACAGAAGAGGCAGGCAAAAGACAATAGCCATAATAAATACATCCTATACCATTTATGAGGTGATTAGGGTTCTTTCTATTAACCAAGGCTAGTGATGAGTAGTCCTCTGTGATCCTGAGAATTAAATATTGCATTAAAAAGCTGAAGAGGAAAAGAGTGTGTGTACTAAAGTGTGGAAGGTCAGTCAGGAAGAGGTGGAGAACATTGAGATAGGGGTGCAGTTGGTTCCCATGAAAGAAGACTAAACTTATAGCTTCTTTATTCTGGGGGTCCATCTCCCAACTGCCACTTGAGTTGATTCTGTCTTCTCTGGGTAGCACCCCCATTCATGCTTCTTGCATTTCTTTCCTCATTCTCTGTAGAAACTTTCCCACCTTGTGTTCCATCGCAGCATGGTACAGTCAGGTGAACTTGGCTTTTGCCTGCCTGGCATTCGCTCCTCTTTCTTCTGGAAACAGCATTCCAAGTTTTCCTTGGGGGCCACTCCCTAGCCCATTGGATATAGGCTTGGTAAAGCTGTCAGTCACAGCATCTGCCGTCTCCCACCCAACACATGGCACTGCACCCAGGCAGGCCCTCCTGAATCTGAGTCCTAAATGGTGAGACAAAAAGATTTAAATACCAAAGTGCATTTATTCTGACGAAGTGATTGTCCATTCATTCCTGCCACCCAGTCCCTTGAAGCTGCTCTGTTTCCTGTCCTTTCCAATCGCGTGTCTCACTTTTCCTTTCCTTCCGGAGCTGCACCGCAGTCCTTTGGTATATTCTTTCATGGTTAGGAAGATGGGGGTTGATTTTTGTTGCTTGCAGCTGGCTGATTCAGGCTGACTGCATCAGAACCAACTGATAAGGTTGCAGACAAGTTCTCTTGTTTTTCAGTGCATGAACTTGGGCTAGAAACCCATGATTTTGGACCTCAACTTTCTTGTAATAAGATGAGGACAATAATAGCATGTTCCTCTTGGGGTTACCATGAGGACCAAAAGGCTTGAAGTGTTTGCATGTGAACATGTCTGGCAGTCCTCCCCTCTCATACTAGTCCTAACCTCTCACATAAGTCCAGGAGGAGCTGTGGGGAAGGAGGGACAGCAGGTCCCACAGAGTTTGCCATGGGAGTCCCAGTCACATGTGCAGCATCCTGAGGGGTGCCTGCAGCTGCTGGGGGGCCATGTCTCAGTAACCACTTTTTGGAGCACACAGGCCCAGCTGTTCTTGTCTCCTCAGGTCCCAACTCAGCTTGGTTCACAGAACTCCAAACGGAGCAGCTGTTCAGCCTGGGGAGATGGGATAAAAAACATACTTTGTGCAGCTCTCAGCTTCCAGTCTCAGGGGAGGCTAAGGGTAAGAACATTACTCAGCTTAGAATTCTCAGGCTGGAAACAAGCCTTCAGGAGCCACGAAGTCAACCAACCCAACAACAAACCTTTAGTGCACCGGTTCTGGGAGCCCAGCCCTGAACTGGGTAGATAATGAGGGGGACAGAGAATAGCAAACCTTAGTGGAGGACCTCACTGGAAATAGAAATAAATATTAAAATAGCAACTGCAATCATCATGACACTGTGATTGACAGTCCTATAGCCAAGAGATAGGGAGTGGTCCCCAAAGAAAACTTGGGAAGAGAGGCCAAAATAGCACCCACCATGTGTTAGCCAATCAGCTAAGTTCTTCACATACATGCCTCTAGTCCATACCATGAACTCTGCCAGGAGGTAGCAGTGAACCCTCTTACCCACAGGCAGGCCAAGTGCAGAGAAGTTACGGTGCATGCCTGGGTATTACCTAGCGAGGAAAGATCACCTAGTGTGATCCAATCATCTCATGGACTGACTCACTTATTCACTCGCACCCACAGCCTGTGTGAGCACCTGTTTTGAACTCTGTACTAGAGTTGCTCACAGGTCAGTGGGAGAAGCTCATGTACACACAGGTGATGATAATACTGGCAAGGGCCAAAGAAAGGACTGTGTGAGCTACAGGATAGGACAATAGCAATGCCTTGAATGTCAGGGTGAAGTGGGGTGATGTTGGCTGAGCTGGGCCTTGAAGGATAAAATGAGTGCTTCTTCAGCACAGGAAATGATGGAAGTGGAGAGAAGGGAATTTCACATGTGAGCCCAGGGTAAGCAAAAGTGTGAGGCATGGGGCAGGGCAGCTTCCTTCAGGAGGCCCTCAGCTGGGGCACTGGGTGCCCAGAGCTTCATTCCAGGGGCTGAGGCCAAACCACAAGCTGAAGCCAGATTGCAAAGGGCCTTATGTTAGGTGCCAAATGACTTGAACTTCATCTTGTAGAAAAAGGGAGGCCTCTGAAGGGTTTTAAGCAGGGGAGTGATGCAGTCAGATTTACCCGATCCCCCAACAACCTCTGCTCTTGTGTGTTGAATGGACAGAAGTGTGGACACCAACAGGGGCAGCAATCCCACCAGGAGACTGTTGCTACTGTCCAATGGTCCAGGTGGAGATTGAAGGGCCTAGGGCTGTGGCAGGGATGGAGAAGAGGGACAATTAGGAGGGGTTTCAGAGATGGAATCAGTAGACTCTCACTGGCAGGAAGCCAAGGACAAAAATATATTCTTTGCCAGGAACCTTTGGGTGTGTTTCTGTATATTTGTATGTGCAGGTATGTGACTAACTACATACATGTCACGTGCATGGTTGCCTATGCGTATGCATTGAGGCTGCTGCCAGGATGCACACTGGAGCCAGGTATGCACCTGTGCACGTGAGAGTGGCTATGCTTTCAGGCACATTTACATGACTGCATTTGTGTGTCTGTGCCCGTGGCCTCTGTGTCTGTCTGCTGCTCTCAATCCAGCTGAGAAGCCCCCCGCAACCTTGCTCTCCTCTAGGCTCAGTGAAGGATTCTGTGTGCCAGACACCCCCAGGGACTTAAGCTGCTTTAGAGGCTCCCACTGCTAATGGGAGACACATCTTTCACCCCTGTCTGATGCTGCAGAATCAACCCTGAGGCTGTTTTTCAAAGGGAGTAACTGAGAGTAGAAAGAAAGAGAGTAAACATCGGGATTCAAACTGTGAACTGTCTCTGCCCCCCTGGCCCAGGGACCTGACCCCCACAGACAGGCTTTGATTTGTCAACCGCATTTTCCAGCCAGGCAGAAGGAAGGTGGGAGGGGGTGTTGGGGGGGAGGGCGGTGCATGACTGAAAGGGGTTCTTGGAACAGAGAGATTGGCAAGGCTGTGGGAGCAGGCTGGGGAGCTGGCCCCTCCCACAGGGAGAGTTCCCATCCCTTGTGGAGCCCCTTTGATGTTTGAAATAGGGTTTCAATGGGCCTGTCCTCAGGGGCAGGGACAGAGGAGTCCTCCCTCCTTCCCTTCCTGCCCTTCCTTCCCCCTTTACTTCCCTCCCTTCTTCCTTCTTTCTCCTTTCTTCCCTTTCTCCCTCCCTAACCACCATTTCCAGAGGACTCTGAGACTTCAAACTGACCCCTATTTGAGTACTGTGGTATTATGTGATCGTGTGATTGTGGGCAAATGCACCTCTGTTTTAAAAGGTAGCTGCTCCCCCCACAGGGTTTTGTTAGGATTAAGGACATCAGGCACGTGAGTGCACAGCACAGTGCCAGCCCTGACAGAGGCACTCAACACGTGGTCGCCATCAGAACTGTTGTGACTGTTGCCCAGGGATCAGTGAGCATCTCCCCATCTCAGATCGCCTCCACCAGTGGGAGACCAGTCAGATAAACAAATGGTACAGTAAGAGTTTTATAAGAGATGGGGTGCTAAAATGCTTAGAGGGGCTCAAAAGAGCAAGCGTACACTCTTCTTAGGAAAGGGGCAGGATCATGGAGAGCTTCCTGGAATAGGTGAGTCCTGAAGGACAGCTGTTTCACCAAATGAGTCCGGGGTGAGGGCATCCATGCCAAGGAGGAAATTTTGCTGAGATGTGAGAGAGGAACTGCATAGACACCATGGCGTCCAGGCCTCAGGTTTTATGTGGGAGTCCTACAAGAATTTAAGTATCCCTGAAAAAATTTAACCAGGTTAGGAGCGCTGGGGCTGAGAGGCCTCAGAATACCTCTCTAGGCTGAAAGATCCTTTCCACTCAGCGGTTGTCTGGATGGTTGCAGCAGGCACAACAGTCAGCCCTTTCAGGACCTCCTAAGCGGCAGAAAGTAGCCACATCCAAGGTCACAGCTCATCTCCTGGTGGCCCACATCCAGGGACTGACCAAGGCCAGGGTATAAAGGCCTGGTGGCTATTCCAGCCCAGGTCAAAACAACACTCAGGGGATAATGTAACTCCAGGCCTTGTTTTTGACCTTTAAATTAATGGAACCGTGAAGTGTGTACTCTTACATGTCTGGCTTTTCTCACTCTAGTGTTGTTTTGGTGAGATGCATGCACACTGTTGCAGGTAGCAGTAGTTTATTTGTTCGGACTGCCACACGCCCTTCCACGGTCTAGATTTCCACATTTCATTTAACCACACATTGCAGACGGGCATTTGGATAGTTTCCAATTTGTGTCAGTTACAAATAGCTCTACTATGAACATTCTCATACATGATTTTGGTGCATTGATTAAAAATATTTCTGATATATACCTGGGCTTGGAATTTCTGGGATAGATATGAATATGTTCAGCTTTGGTGACACTTCTGAACTGTTTTTCTAAAAGGATTGAATCTATTTACCTGTTCACCAGCAGTATATGATAGTTCCAGTTGCTCTACACCCTCATCAACACTTGATATTGTCCATCTTTTAAATTTTAGCCAGCCTGATGTAGTTCAAATTTGAATTTCCGTGATGGCTAAGAAGGTTGAGCCTTTTTTCATGCTTATTGGCCATGTGGATATACTCCTTTGTGAAACAGCTGCTCTAAGTTTTTTGCCTTGCTGATTTGTAGGAGCTCTTCATTCTGTACGTAAGTCCTTTCTTAGATCCCCATGCTCCTTTTTTGGAATTCAGATGGGAGAGCGAGGCCCAGCATCACCACCACTTGAGTGACACCAATTTGCTCTCCCCCTCTCTGGGGCGGGGAAGCCTGCCAGCAAGAAGACTTCCTCACTGAGGCTACATTTCCTTTCCTCTTACCAGTCTTCTTTCAGCAGGGAGAAACTGAAATTCAAAAGAAGAAACACTTAAATAGAATTGCTAGTTTCTCTCCTAAAATTGGTAAGATAGACCTGTGGTTTCTGAAACAGCAGGCACTAGCCAGCCACACAGACCTAATGAGCATTTGAAACGCGGCTAGTCTGAAATGAGATGCGCTATCCGTACAAAGTACCAACTGGATTTTGAAAAAAAATGCATAAAATGTCTCATGAATAATTTTAACATTGTTTACATGTGGAAATAATAATACTCTGGTATATTGGGTTAAATACAGTTTATTATTAAAATTTTAAAAAGCACACACAAAAGAAGAGACACAAAGAGTCCCAGGAGCAGAGTTCTGGAATTTTTACAGCAGGAAAGTTGAATAAGAGAAAGAGTTTTGTTTTATCTTGTTGCTTTTACATTAAAAATTTTTTTATTACAGTTGACATTTAATATTATTTTGTATTAGTTTCAGGTGCACAGCATAGTGGTTAAGGGGAAGAGTCTGACCTCCCCCTCCTCCTGGACGTGAAGAAGTGGTGAGCCCCCGCTGTCCGCCTGTGAGTGAGGGGAGCAGGAAAGGGCAGCAGGCATCCCCAGGCTCGGACCCCTGGCAGGGCACTGGAGGACGGTGAAGCACCTTCCCCACGCCAGTGAGACGATGCACAGAGCCCAGGGGGCGCTGGAGAGAGAGGAGAGAAGGAAAAGCCAGGGCACCAGAAGGTCTTGCTGAGAGATGTGACCCCCTCAATAGACAGGCCTCTCTCTTCTTTATCCCCAGATCCCTGGCCCTTAGCAAAATTACGTGTCCCATATTTGCCCAGCAAATAGGGCACACGTGGAACTTTCTGAAGGTAAGCTCTGTGAGAGGAGAGTGTAGGTGCTCATTCGTATGAGCTGAATGGACAAAGTTCAACATGCCATGTAAATAACAATAGCTTTATTTTTTTCAGATGCATTTACATGCTAGCAGGTCATTTACTACAATAAACACTTCCATTTTGCAGATAAGAACAGGTAACTTGCCAAGGTCACTAAGCTGGAATTCATACACAGCTCTGCCTGACTCCAAAGCCACCGTGCCTTCCCCTTGAGCCATACAGCCCCGCATCAGGGGAGCCACAGAGGGCAGCTCACCAGAGCATTCCACGGGCAGGAGGCACCCTCTCCTCCCTCCCAGGTCAGGGAACACAGGGTAGCTCTGAGAAAAGGAGGGGGAGAAAGATGAAATCGCAGGCAGTCCTCCTTTCCTGCCCATAACCTCCCTTAGGCACTATATTATTGCTTTCCTTCTCTCCCTCCTTCCTTCCTCCCTTCCACAAATACTTCTAGAACATGTATGTGATCATATGCGCCATGCTAAGGGGTTTGTGAGTTCTTCCAGCAGGCCCTGCACTAGGGCCAAAGTGAAAAAAACAAATACAAAAATCCCACCTTCATGCAGCATATGCTCAGGGGGTGAACCCAGGAGACAGCCATTTACCAAATAAATATGTAATTACCAATGGAAGGAGGAGGGTGGAATCATTCACTTGTGTTTGCTCTTTCTGCCTCAGACACTCCCCCAGCATGGGAGGCGGCCCAGCGTCTGTAAGTTCTGTTCTCAGAGGCCTTTGTGCTGCCTGGTGTGCTGGGAGCCACCCACTGCAGTTCGTTGCCAAG
The DNA here is from genome assembly GCF_021234435.1 of Artibeus jamaicensis. Classification (NCBI taxonomy): domain Eukaryota; kingdom Metazoa; phylum Chordata; class Mammalia; order Chiroptera; family Phyllostomidae; genus Artibeus; species Artibeus jamaicensis. The sequence goes on from NW_026521883.1 coordinate 5,520,078, forward strand.
CATCCAGAAGACACACCCCTCCACGCATATCCTGGCTTTTGTTTTGTGAAAACACATTTTCAGGGGAATTATGCTGCATTGTCTGAGAGAGGGAAGGCTTGCAGCAAGCAATGGAAGCAGCTAAAGAAGATAATTGAAGTGTTTCTCCCAATCAGGAAAGAAAAATGGCAGGCTTGGGAGGTGGGGACCACACCCTGATGGGACCTTGGAGGGGAGTGGCCATGGAGGATCCTACTTGTCACACAGGCTGCTAACCTTGGCAAAGATGCAAATAATCCTACACACACACACACACACACACACACACACACACACACACTCAAGTGTATGTTTGGCAAGGACATACTAGAAGCTTCAGTCTTGGGGTCTAGAAAATATGGACACAGCTGTACGTTTGGCTTCAAGGGTAAAATGTAGACCAGAGGACCTAGCCTGAATGATGTGGGTTCTGTAAGGCCCCTGATACCCTTACTTGAGTGAGGAGGAGCCCTGACGTCAACTGCGATGCCATTTTCCGCCCTCAGGAGTACCCCCAGATCCTCACCTGGATCTCCCCACTTCATATTCAAAACTCTTTCCTGGTCTCAGAACACCGAGAGGGGCTGGGTGATGATAATACTATGACTCCCTGGGAAGCGGTGAGGATTAACCGAGATAATCTCCCTGTAGCATTAAGTACAATGCCTGGCATGTGGACAGTGCCCAATAAACATTAGCTGGTGCTATTAATTACCTTTCCAAGTACAGAGAAAGCAGGAACGCAGCGGGCCCAGCGGTGTGGAAGTGCAGGGCACATTTGAACAGTTTGACTGCAGACAGCTCAGTGCTGGGCTCACGTGAAGGCAACCAGGGTAGGAAAGTGACCCGGGGCCTAGAGTACGTGTGTCATCACATGTGCCATGCGATGGGGTTGACGATTTGTTCCGGCCACCTTGGAAGTGCTGGTGTTTTTAAGCAGGAGAGTACATTTTTAGAGAGCCCACTCAGTCGAATTGTGGAAGATGGACACGAGTGGGCGAAACTCAAGGACATGCTATTACATGCCATCGACTCTGATTTATGAGGAGGGACTTCAGTGTGTGAACAAGCTGTGCAAGAAGGGGAATCTAACCTATCTTCCAACAAAAATCTCATTTTTAGTGAGTGAGCAACTTTAGAATCATGTTAATTATACTGTCAGGGAGTGATTCAGCAGGAGGCGGGAAAAACCCTGTAGAGATTGCAAAATAGAAAATAGAAAACCTGCCGATTGTGTAGGTCCTGTAGCTAACAGTGATTCAGTGTCAAAGTTTCTGTAATCCTGCCACCTCCCCTCCCACCCCATGTTCTACCCACTGACCTGGGGAGATCTGTTTCTCAGATTGTGGATTAATTAGTGCTCTGTATTGCAAGCAGCAAAACAAACAAATAAAACATCTGATAAAGTTGACTTAAACAGTAAAGGGAAATTAATTGACTTGCATAACTGAAAAGCCCAGAGGTAGACATAGCTTCAGGTGAGGCTTGATCTAGTGGTTCCAACAATGTTATCTGAAACCTGGTTTCTCTCTGTAATTTGAGCTTCACCCTCCAGCCTCACTCAGAGCACCTCCAGCAGCTCTAGGCTTTCCCCTCACCCTTACTAATAGCTGCACTGGTGCCTGACCTCACATCCTTAACCTCCTCTTTCCCAGCCAAAGGGCTGTCTCCCTTCCAGTAGAAGAAATCCTCTTTCCCAGAATAGCCTCTCTTTCCTCAGACCACATGAAAAACAAAGGCAAAAGGGTAGCTTCCCAAACTGCCCTCAAAAAGTCGGGTGGGCACATGGGGCCACCATGACCTCATTTTCTCCGTGTATCCTCCTTACTTTCTATGGCCACTCTTCTTAGATTTTGTGGCTCCTCTTCTTCTCCTTTTTAGTATGGGGTCCTCAGGGTCCTGTGTTAGGTCTTCCCTCTCCTGAGCCATCTCACCCTCTTCTGCCTTCCCCGATGACCCATTTGTTGGTGACTCCCGAACCCACGCCACACTCCAGATGTCACTTCTGTGCCATGAAAGAACAGATGCGATGGGCCTCAAATGGCACGTGTCTAAAACCCAACTCAGTCTCACTTCCCCAGCCACACAGCTCCAAATCTGCCTTCCTTTCTGTGTTTGTTCTCACCATCACCACTGAGCCGGAAACCTGCTGATCCTTGACCCCTGCCCCTGCCTTCTCCCCAAGAAGTAATCGAGCTCCAGGCCATAAATCTCTCTGGAATCCATCTAGTTCTTCCTAGCTGTACCACCCAGCTTGTGTTAGGTGCTCAAGAGGTTAGGTGACCAGTGGCGCCCATTTCAGCCAAGGCCCCATCCCCTGGGATGTGGGACCTCCTCACTGCTGCCTCGGCCAGCTGAGCGGCCTTTTCCTGAAGGTGGGGTCTATATATTGTCACCAATGCACTGACCAGAGCCTAGGACAGTGCCTGGTATTTAATAATTTCCACAAAAAATGTGTGGAATGAGCAAACAAATGAATGGGAGAGAAAAGAGTAAGAAGATACTTCTTGGGAAGGAGAGCCAACGTTTCTGAAGGCCCAGGAGAGCGGGAGGCCCCAGAGGACCTGAGCTGGACCTGGGCATCTGACCCCTCCTCACACCATGCTCATCAAGTCGAGGGCTGCCCGCCACCAGGCAGCGGGGCTTCAGAGGGGCTGCTGGTGTGAAGGCAACAACCGGTAGGGAAGAGGGTTTCTAAAGACTCATCAAATCTCTGGATCCTGGGATTCCAAGAGTTTGCCTTTTCATTTAAGCTCAGCGCAGTTAGCCCCAGTTACCACCTGAAGCAGCTAAAAGTAGAATTACTCCACTTCTTGTTTGAATTCACCTGAAAATTAGTACGCCTCAGCAGGGGCCCTGGGGACAGAGTGGGCTTGTTCTTCCCCTCCCCTGGTCACGGTGCTGGGCATGTGGGCTAACGACAGCTAGGATTTCAGCTACTGAAGCAACATTAAAATGCATATCGGGGAGGAGGCACCATGTGCCTGTTTGGCTGTAAAAGGCTCACAAACTTTATTAACCTTCTGTGACTTGGCAGAGACGGCAAACTGGTGGCAGACACACAAATGTGAAAATAGATATGTGTCTGCATGACTTCGGTTTTCTCTATGAGGCCTCTGTACTCTCACAGACAAAGACTTGCTCTTACCTCTCTCCAGTTGAACAAGGCCTCCTTTAGGCCTTGACGGGGTTGGGAAGAAAGGTAAGGAAGGAGAAGAAAACTTGGTTTTGTTGTGCTCCTGCCTGGGCCAGTCTTCATGCCGCCCATGCAGCTCACCAGGATTATCTTAAACCTCACAGTGACCCCAAAAACAAACATCCTCACCATCTCTGTTTCTATAGATGAAGAGACAGAGGCCCAGAGAAAACCCCTGACTTGCCAGAAGTTGAATGGCTAGTGAGTGGCAAAACTGGGACCTGACTGCAAACCTGTTTCCCTCACAGCCCCAGAGGCACCAGGGTGATGACACAATCATGTTTAGATCTTCGGCCCTGGTAACGTGGGTCCCAGATGCCAGGAGCCCAGGGGACTGGGGACTTATTACATTTCAGCTGGCTCTAGCCCCCAAGGAGGAGCCCGAGTAACAAACCTCACAGAACAGCCCAGTGCTTCCTGTTGGCAAGAAAATAACACACATATATACAAATATATAAAAAATAGATTCTCTGCCAGACTTGTCCCTGTATGGTCCACCTGTTATTATGCTGGTTAAACATTGTTTTTTTTTAATTTAAATAAACTATTTTATTTATTTATCTTTAGAGGGGAAGAGAGAGAGAAAGAGAGGAAGAGAAACATCTACATGGGGTTGCCTCTCGCCTGCCCCTCACTGGGGACCTGGCCTGCAACCCAGGCATGTGCTCCGACCTGGAATCAAACCAGCGACCCCTGGTTTTGCAGGCCAGCACTCAATCCACTGAGCCACACCAGCCAGGGCTAAACATTACTTTTTTAAATACAGAAAGATACCAAGAAGAAAACCAAAAATAAGTCATAATCTCCTTGGTTGGATTAGCCTTTGTTGACATTTTAAAAAATCTATTAGCAATACTTCCTGTGGTATTTTACAATCTACACATGCATGAAGTCATCACATTATACGCCTAAAACTAAGGTGTGTTATATGTCAATTGTCTATCAATAAAAAAAAACTGGAAAAAATTCAAAGTATAAGTTTAGAAAATTCAAATAGCAGGAACATTTTTTAAATTAAATGCCACTGCCCTCTGTGCCTCTCCAAAAGGCAATCTTTGCTATCATTTTCTCACAAGAAATCCCTTCCAGTAAAAAGGAACATGTATAACCCTGTGTGTGAAGCTCCATTTTGTTTTTTATGCAAATGGGGTCATTTGAGCCCCCCTAGGTGTTCTGTAGCTTTGAGTTTGTCACACAGTAACGTATCTGACAAGGTCTTCCCACTTCGACACAGAGCCACGCACGCTTATTTCCTGAACACACGGTGTTCATATTCTTTGCTCATTGAAAAACCTGGTTTGGGTTTTCTTAAACGCTTTATAAATTAAATAAATGAGTTCTTGGTCAATTGTATGTGTTATAAATGTTTTCCCTGATTTTCTGCTTAACTGCTTAACTTCAAATAAGGGTTGGCATTTCTTGTTTCTAGAGGTAACTCAAACGATCGCCTCATAAGGATTACCGGGAGGAAAGAGGGCTGTGTTTTCTTTTGCTGCTATGACGGAGCACCACAAACTTAGTGGCTCAAAACGAGTAGTGATTATTGTTGACAGTTCAGGAGTTTGGAAGTCTAAGCGTGAATTGGAAGGGTTGCCATCCCTCCTGGGGGCTCTGGGGGAGAATCCACTTCCTCGCCTTTTCCAGCTTTGAGAGATCACCTTGGGGGCCTGTGGCCAGTCTTCAACACCAGCAGGGTGGTACCTTCTCTCCTCTCCAGCTTTTGTTTCCATCCCCACCGCTCCTGTTTCTACCTGAGCCTCTTGATTCCCCCACATAAGGATCCATGCGATTACACTGGGGCCATCCAGATAATCCAGGATAATATCCCCCTCTCAAAATCTTCAATTTCATCACAGCAGCAAAAATCCCCTTGCCATGTAAATTGACATATTCACAGATTCCAGAGATTAAGACATGGACATCTTAGAGAGGTTGGTATTTAGGGGAGAAAGTGAAGATGGGGTGGGAGGAAGAGGTGGCACTCTTGCTGCAAAGCGTGGCCATCTCCCCATTTCTAGAACTCTCTACACGTAGTGTGACCTCAGCCTCGTGGCAGACCTCGTTTCCCAACCCCCCTTAAAGGCAATACAAATTCTTGCACTTCAAGGGCTATCACATCACCATGTTTGTTCCTTATATGTCACCTCCTCCCCCTCTTGGGCACAGGGAAAATTTATGGAAATCTAGCGCATGTGCTGGGAAGTGAACTCTCCCAGCTGGGCTTGCCTCCTCATTAGGTTGCAAGCTCCTAGAAGCGAGGCGCCAAGTCTTAAGCTTTTGATGTTGGTGTTGTATTCTATACAATATTCCTGGCACTGTACCTCACACCATCAGAGAGACAAAGAAGGAAGGAAGGAAGCGAGGGAGGCAGCTGCTTCTCTGCAGACCCACCAGCACTCCTTGCATGGTCCTGGGTCAGTGAGCTCCCCTGTTTCTCCCCCAGGATCTCCCCTCACCTGGGGCTAAGCTTGACTTCTTTCCCCTTGGGTAACTGTCTCTTATAAGAGGACACTGCCCACAGGCTGCTCCTAAAGCCACCCAGGAGCAAAGACTTTGCAGGACCCTGCCCTATTTTCTGTTTAGCTGAACACTGGAACCACAAGAGTGGCCAAGATACTTAGCATTGATTTGAACCTCTCTGGGGATTCTGCTGGGTGTGGAGGCAAGGGATAATATTTGACATGGGGAAGGGAGTTCAGACATTGTGTTCTCTGCAGGCATTTTGTCTCAGAGGCAAGGGAGATCGACTGATGGCCTCTCACGGTCCCTTCCAGTCTGACCTGTTCATAACCACCCTGTCCCCATCTGCGTTAATCTGCCTCCGACATCTTACTAAGAAACTTCCAGCCTTAAGGCCTTCCTGGGCAGATGAACATGAGATTTTCCCCACTCCTGACTATAAAAATAGCACATATCTAGTACTGTTTAAAATTGACAAGTTCAGAAAAGCATAAAGAAGCAGGAAAATACACCCATAATCCAGATATTCAGAGAGAACCATGAGTAACATTTTAGCCCATTTTCTTGTAGATTTTTCCCATGTACATATATTTGCAACTCCTGTGAAAGGCTTCTTTCTGGTGTCTTCTAGAGAGGGCACGTCAGGAGGTCAATTCACTATCTCTGGGTGTCCCCAGTGGGTGAACACTGTTCATGCCCAGTGGCTCTCAATGAAGGTGCTGCTTGGCTCACCCCACCAGGGAGGAGGTTGGAGAACCTTTCTCTGCAGTGACCCTGGACCCTAAAGAAGATTCCAGTTTTGTACTGAATGAGAAGACTACCTCTAAGTCCTACAGCCACATTTGGTGGGGATGGGAGGGTGGAGTAGGTACCTTGTAATGTTCCACTGGCTTCCACAAGGTCTCCTGCTGGGCTCTCTCTCCCTCGCTCCTTTCCTCCTGTTGCCTCTCTGACTCTTCACCTCTTTCCACTAAAAAATCCAGCCCATCCCCTTCTGGGAATGGACTTGCTTCAGAAAACAAATGAGGAACTCTTGAATCCACTCCTGTGCCTCCCACATCCCCGGCCTCTGGCTTTAAAGGACCATGTCTTTTCCCCAGCACTGCCAGCTGCTGCTGGAGAAGACAGTAGGTTTCCTGGGGGTAGGGTGCGCAGGACAGGAGGGAGCGCTGTTCTCCAGGGTGCAGGGGTGGGAGGCAGAAGATGAGGGGTCTCCACTTAAACTGTAGCTGCTTCCCCCAGCAGCGTTATCTAAAATAAAGCACCCCATTACCCCAAGACTAATTTCATTCAAGAAAAAACCCTCACAACCATACAAATAACATTTGACTCACATAAGAGATTAATATTCTCCTTATTGCTATACTTGTAACTCTATTTCCTGTGAGCAAACACCCTGACCTTATTAGCCAAAGAGAACATTTACCTCCTCTCTGTCATGGTTAGATGACAAGCTATCCTTCATTAACTTGACAAAAAAGCATATTGCTTTAATTGCTTGGAAGGGGAACAGGGCTGGGTGTGGGGTGGGGTGAGGGCAGGATGAGAAGTCTCTTTTTACTCCACCACACGTATTTTTTAACATACTCAAAATCACACGGTTTTGTATCCGGCTTTTCCCCCAAGATGATTAGCATTCTCCCAAGTTTTTAAAAACTCCCTAAACACCCTGCCTTATATTGCACCATTTAAAATGACTGCGTAACGTTCTACTGTAGAGCAGAGCCTGGGATTTTTAGGGCAGAAGGTAAACATCAGGATTACTCTTGCTAAAGGAAATCTTTTAAGGGGGAAAAAGGGGAGGGATTTTGAGGAGCAAAGTGTGAAAGACACAGGGATGAGGACTAGGGGGGAGGAAGTGGGAGGGAGGTGGGGAGACAGGGCAGGGGGGCTGGGATGGGAGAAATAGACAAAAAACTGTACTTGAAAAATAACTAAATAAAAATTTTAAAAAAAGAACCCTAATAACTAGTTTAGGAATTGCTGGAGACTTTGCAAAGAAATCGCCGGTAGGGGACTGCTTACATGAGACTGGAAATGCAGCTCCAGTGACCACAGCTGTGTGCAGAAGGCACCCGGCTAGCCCTGTGCCGACCATGTGGCCTGGTCCAGACGCACATTTTAGGAGAAGCCAAGGTAAAAGTATTTTTTAAAAACTAGATGCAAAAGACATATTACATGTGTGATCGTGTCAGCAGCCATCAATCCGTCCCCGGGGAGTTGAATGGAAGATATTTCATCTTGGGCACAGGCAGACTGGTGTGTTACCGGATAGGAAAAGAGAGGCCTGGGCCAGCAAATTCCTCAACTTTGAACTCTGACCAGCTCTGAGGCTTCGATTTTCAACCCTCACTGCACATTAAAGGGAAAAAAAGAAAAAAAGGAAATGCCCAGGACTTATCACATACTGATTAAAGAAAAAAAATCGGTTTTTTTTCCCCTCTGGAGAAAGACAAAACTCTCTTTAATTTTGCAGTTTAGATATCCTAGAAAACCTTTCTGGAGGCAGGGAGTGACCCGTATGACTTCTAACAGGCGACTCCCCCGCCCTGCCCCTCACGCCCCCCCCACGCCCCCAGGGTAGGAATCTGTTTTAGTCAGGACTCAGCAGGAAACACTGGGATGGCAACAATGTTCACAGAACATTTTGTACCCAGTTTTTTTTGGCATTTAATGATTTTATTTATTTTTTAAGGAAGCAAAAGTATTTTTTAAAAAATAGAGCCTATATTTAATGTTATTCTGTATTAGTTTCAGATGGACAGCATAGTGGTCAGACAATCACATACTTACAAAGTGTCCCCCAGATATGCCCAGGGCCCACCTGGCACCGTATGGAATTATAGCAATATTATCGACTGTGCTCCCTGTGCTGTACTTTATATTCTTGTGACTATTTTGTAACTGCAAATCTGTACTTCTCAATCCTTCACCTTTTTTACCCGGACCCCCAGTGCCCCACTCTGGCAACTAACAGCCTGTTCCCTGTATCTAGGAGTCTGTTTCTGTTTTGTTTGTTCATTTATATTGTTCTTTAAATTCCACATATAAGTGAAATCATAGGGCATTTGTCTCTCTCTGACCTGGTCTGGTCTCCGTGCCACAGCTGGCATAATCTTCCCAATTTGAGAACTTCTGATTTGAAGATGGTGTCCAGTAAGCAATCCCCACTTCTTTTACTGGTAATAATCCAAAGCCAGAAAGGAGTTGAGAAGTAAGTACATAAACCCTATTTTTCGTAAAAGCAGGAGCCACCTAAAACACAAAATAGGTGGAAGAGTTGCCTCGAACAACGGATCCTCAGCAGAGGCACCGGTAGGATTCAGTGGAGTGAGGACACCGCGCGGTGGAGCCTCAGGGACGGCTCAGAAACACTCACCGCAGGTGCAGTACCTCGCGGTGGGACACGGCAAGCGCTGCTTTGCGACAGCAGGAAGCAAGGGCAGTGCTGGTAGCATGAGTCCTGGTGCGGACCGGGACTAAATGAGGCATTACCCGCACTAGCCATCTTTGTAGGAAGTGGTCTGTCTCTGTGGCAACAGGGGAGGAGAAACTTTTCATTGGGAAAAGCCTCACCATTGGCTGGGAAGAATTCAAGGCTGAGAACTCTGACATTAAGCTTGGCTCATAAGGAAAATTTAGCGTACTTGGAAGACAACCTTGGTTGCGTTTATACAGGAGGTCCGTGGGGAAGGGAAAAAAAAATCACTTGCTGCAGTCTATACAGAGTGATCTATCTATACAAAGGTCTGACAAGAAAAAAGGGAGGAAAAGAAACCCAGCAGGCAAAGAAGACACATCAAAAAATATTTCCATGGAGCAGGTGAAAATTTTAGCCAGAAAATTTTAAAAACACAGTGAAGAAATTGTGTCTGTGAAAGAAGCACACGCATCAGAGAGCAGGAAGAGGTCATGCAGCCCCAGGAGGCTGGGAATCGGGGCTGGCGGAGCTCAGAGAAAGAGTGCAGGGAAAACAGACAGCCATCCAAACTTCATTCTTAATATGAAGTCTAAAATTGGAAGGAGGAAATGGGAGGATAAATACTGCTAAAAACTCGGCAAGAGAGAGAGGAAAGTCAGCAAATTAAATAGAAATAAAAAAAGGATTAGAGAGAAAACTGTAGATATGAAAGGCAAAGACGATCTGTTTGTACAGGCATTAAATATCTCGGAAAAGACACATGAGAAATCGATCATGTGGTTTGCTTCTAGGAAGGGAAACTGGGTGGGTGGATGGGTGCTGGGAGGCATGGGTAGAGGAAAGAATGTTCACTTGTATGTCTTTTAAAGTTTGACTTGTGTGAACACATAAGCTCATCAAAAAAATTCTAATTAAGAAGTCCCACAACTCCCCCCACCCCACCCCAGCACTCAGAGCCACTCACAAATCTGACTGTTGACTTACTCTCCTTTCAAGCCCTTGAATTGTTCTCATTGCTGTTAGGATAAAAAGCACATGTCTCAAACAGTTCTGCAGTAGGGCAACTACAGAAATTGTTATCCAACAAGGCATTTTTGAGATTGAATGGAGAAGGTGTTAAAATTAAATTAGAATAAAAGGTCACCTGTTTCGAAGGCCAGTCCTGATCTGGCCCTTGCCGCCCTCTCCAGCCCCTCCTCGCCTTCCAGCCCCGGGGCCCCTCGCCGGGCCGCGCTCCAGCCTCTCAGCACACGCTGCTCCCTCCACACATATTCTACCTCCTCCACCCCACCCCACCCCCACCCTTTGCCTTATTCTGCCAAATGTCCTTTGGACCTGAGTTTACCTCTCAGTGCTTACACAGTGATATTTTATCCATTCTAAAATGCACATTTGCCCCCTGTATTTGCACATCTGAAATCAGAATAGGTCTTGCTGTCCCTGGCCTGGCACAGTTTCACTGGCAGCATTTGTTAGTGGCACAAAGGATAATGGTACGTCTTGTAGCCAAAGGCATCTGCGATTCGGTAAGCCATGCGATCACACTGCGCTGTACTGCACCTATCTAGGTCCAAGGCTAGCTTCCCACCAACGGGGGTATCTCTGAGGGCAGGACCACGTGTTATTTTTCACTGATTGTCTGGTGGTGCTTACTGGAAAACAGTGGTTATACAATAAATAAATTCTGCAATAAAGCAGAAATTTTCAGAAAAAAATTGGCTAGAAATAGATTTTTCTTGAAAGTTTTAAAAAATAAATCTAACAGATTTAGCTAAGTTTATTTATTTATTAAGGATTTTTAAAAAATTTGTTTGTAGAGAGAGGGGAAGGGAGGGAGATAGGGAGAGAAACATCAATGTGAGAGAGAAACATCAATCAGTTGCCTCTGTTATGTGCCCCCAGCAGGACCAAACCCACAACCCAGGCATGTGACCTGACTGGGAATCAAACCGGTGACCTTTCACTTTGCTGGTTAATACCCAACCAACTATGTCACCACGGTCAAGGCTGAAAGGCTTTTTTTCTCAAGAACATTTCTGGTTTCTCTCAGTCTTTGGATCTCCAAGTATCCAAACTTAATGACTGAATGAAGGAAATCAAGTCCCATATAAAATACACCTTTATGTTTCTAATAATAGGACTTTACATCTATAAAGAAAAGTGAGGTAAAATATTGTCTATATTTTTATTTTCTTTCAAAGTTCCCATTTCCAGCTTGACTTGGTTCATAAGGTAGAAGTGACAAAATACGGAGAACATTTATTCACTCAACAAATGTCCATAGACTTCCCATGATTTTCCTGCACTCCTCTTCACACTGAGAATAAACAACATTCAGTAAACAACATTCAGTTCCTTCCCCCTTGGAGCTTATAATCTAATGATGGATGTAAAACAATAACATGCACACAAATGAAAATATAACATGTCAGAAGTGGTGATTAAAGTGATGATAATACGAGAATATAGCATTTTATTACAGTTGTGGGTCCCCAAGCTTATTTGATGATAACAACCACCAAGGAGATCTTCAAAATACAAAGTCACTGGCCCATGTCAGATCCACTGAATCAAGAGCTACAGGGGAGCAGCCTGGGCAAAATTACTTGGAGGAGTTCTCTAGCTGATTCTTGGGGTCACTGGCTACCGAGGCTGTATCGGAGATTTTAAACTTTGGCTGCATAGTAGAATCACTTTGCCCAGGTCCCTGCCCCACAGATTCCAATTTAACCCATCTAGGGGTGAGTCCTGAGCTTTTCGTATTTATTTAAAAGTTTACCAGATAACATTAGTGAGCAGCTGGGGCTGAGAACCAAGGACTATGCTGTCTCAGGGATGGTTAGAGACTGACTTTCACACCTGGTTTTACACTTTTGTTCTGGCTTTTCCTGGGATCTGCTTCCTGTGCAGAGCTACGTGTGAAAGGTGACCCCACCATGACGTTTTAGCCGCGCCCGGTCCGATCCCTTCTGCACACAGCTGTGACAACCGGCAGCAACACTTGCAGGCGCCCGGTGCAAGCTGCTCACTCTCTATTACCAGTTTCTTCAGTAAGTCCCCAGTGAATAATTTCCATTAGTAACTGCATTTTGAAATCTCATCAAGTCTACCAGGTGTTATGCCAGGAACCCAGTAATCAAACAACCTAACAGCTCCCTCTTTAAAAAAAAAAAAAGTGTTTTCCTCCTTCAGCTCAAGATTTCCAAAATCATTACATCCCTACACCTGGCCTCTAAGGAAAATTAAAGAGGGAGAAGAAAAGGTGGGAGCTCCAGCCGATCCCCACCCTGTGTGAAGAGCACAAGTATGCTCTTTTCCTGTGTCTGACCTCTGAAGTCCCCCCTGCTCAGACATGAGGTTGAAGGGGAAGCCCCCCAAACGCCTCAGTTACAGCTGTGTGAGCCTCAGCTTCCCTGTCGATCAGTGTTGTAAGACTCGACAGTGAACATAACTGAAGCAGCAAGCACTACACCTTGCATGTAGTAGGTAGTTGTGATTGTTATGACCGCTTTTCTGTCTTCTGGTGTTTTTCTTCTACAGAACTGACTTGTGTTGGGACATTTTTATGTCATTGCTCAGTAAGCCAGAAACGGCAGCCCTGCTGATTAAAATTCTGGTTTGCAGGGAACTGAGTGATAGTGTTGACATTTGCAGAAAGCTTTCTCGCTAAACTTTAAACACTTTGCAGATCTAATCCTGCTGGCATTTCCTGTTAATGATATTTCTATGGCTATGACGGGCACACCAAGTTCAACAGACACACGGGGAAAGGGCAGGATAATTGGTTTCAGTGAAGTTAGGTGGTCACCAAGTCTATTTTAGCATGAAGGAAACTAACATATTGAGTGTTACTGAGAAGGGCCAGTAAGCTGGGACAAGTGGAATAGGGAAGCTGAGACAAATAGTAATTGGCCAAGCAGTTTATAGCCATCTAGTAAAGTGCAAGACCCTCTCTTCCCTAACTTAAGAGTAAATGGTTTGTAATTCTCCTCTCCAACCAGAGCGTAAATGTCTTAAATCACCCTAGACTTTTGCACCTTTTGTTTTGAGACAGATAGCAGAAATCCAACTAGTGCCATTTGTGCCAGCCACACTCAAGGACTGTTGAAGTTGGAGGAATAAATCTGATTTTGGCACATCACCATAAAACTGATGAAGGTTCTATTGAGGCCCTCCCCTAAAGTGATAGCCCTTGAAACCCTCAAGCCAAAGGACCCACGGTGTGCTCTCTCCACACCTTTCTTCCCCCACAGGCACAGACTTCCCAAATTCTAAGGGTCCCCATAAGACCCGCAAACAGAGGAGCAAAAGGCAGCCACCACTCCTCCTGGGCTAAGCCCCTGAAGCTGTCTCCAAGATCCCTGTTCTCTGACTTTCCAATGAGCCCAAACAGCCTTGCCTGGGCTCATTTCTTTCCTGTGACATTTCTAGAGAGCCACAGCAGCCCCACCAGGCCCTTTCCTGTTGCTTCTTCTATCCTAAGTCCTTCCTCGTTTCACTGTCCCCAGCTTTGATAAACATACTCTCAAAATCACCTGGACTGGTGCGTGCAGTCAAGAACCCACACACTACAGGCCAGCCTGAGGCAGACCCGCTCTGGGCCTGGGTCCTGTCTGGTAACATTACATGCCTGGCACATAGGAAGAGCTTGAAAAATATTAACAAGCTGAATAATATGAAGGAATGGATGGATTAATCACGTGGGCCAACATGAACTAGGTATTTTTATTCTGTACTATTTGCTATGTATAAATGGCTAATTTCAAATACTGATGTATTTATTTGTACGCAACGGTATGCCAGACCTCATGCTAGGTTTCCAGGATGTAACTGTAGACAAAACAAACAAAATCTCTCTGCTTCTGAGACTGCTCAGTTCAGAGAGGGTGACAAAAAGGAAACGGGAATCTTCTCTGTATTCGTCTGCTCAGGCTGCTGTAACAAAAGTCCATAGACTGGGTGGCGTAAACAACAGCAACTTATTTTCTCACAGCTATGGGAGCTGGAAGTACAAGATCAAGGTCCAGCTGACCCAGTTTCTTGTGAGAGCTCTCTTCCTGGCTTCCTTCTTGCTATGTCCTCATAAGGTATTTCCTCGGCGTGTGCATGAGAGACTGAGAGAGCCGGGGGGCGGGGGGCTCCCTGGTGCCTCTTCCTATAAGAATGCTAGTCCTGCCCTGACTGGCGTGGCTCAGTTGGTTGGGCGTCGTTCGGTCAAGTGAAAGTTTGCTGGTTCCATTCATAGTCAGGGCACATGCCTAGGTCGCAAGTTCAGTCCCCTCTTGGGGCAAGTAGAAGAGTCAACCAATGTTTCTCTCTCACATTAATGTTTTTCTTCCTCTCTTTCTCCCTCCCTTCCCTTCTCTCAATTAAAAAAAAATGCTAATCCTATGAGATCAGGGCCCTATCTTATGACCTCATTCAATCTGAATTCCTTCCTATTCCAAATATAACCACGTACGGGTTAGGGCTTCAACATATGAAATTGAGGGGTGGGCAGAGGCTGTCATTGTCCTTGACATTACCCTACAGTGATAAGTCCCATGATGCTAACCCCGCCTGGATGGGAAGCTGGGAAGGAGGGAAGCTGAGAAGGAGGGAGTCGGGTTTCCTCTGGAAGAATGGAAACATAAGCTGGCTAGGAAGGGTGAGTGAAAGCTAGCTAGGTGGAGAGAACAGAGGAGCCGGCCAGGCAGTGGGAACTTAGAAAAGGCCTGGAAGGAGAAAAAAGCTGAGCTTCTGAAGAGTTGGCAACTGGTAAGTAGGGCTGATGCAGGGAACAGAGAGGACACAAGATGGGACAGGTGGGGTGGGGAGCGGGGGGGGGGGGGGGTCCAGCAGTGGTGCGAGCCTTCCTGAGGTCGTCTGATGCACAGGCGGGTGGGCCACAAGGCAGGGCAAAATGGTGGTAGTTGCTGTTGTGGAAATAATTTGATCAGGGATAAATCAGCTCTTATGTAAAGTTGCATTTGTGTACTGCTCTTATTTTAAATTACATTGATGGTGGTTCCCAAAGCTGCATAATATTTGGGGTCTCTGAAGGTCTGCATGACACTCTGATGGTGAGTTGTGGTAAGACCACAGCAGCAAGGGGATAGTAACAAGCCCACCTTACTCTTTCTTCCATCTCAGGTGCAAGGGAAGTTGGTTTAGAAGCAAACAGACCTGGCTTCCTTGACGCAGGCCCAGCCTCCCCAGAGGAGGGCGGAGAAGAGTTGGGTACTATACTTGGTTTCTTCCTAGACACAGCTGTCCAGGTCAACCCAGGCAGGGTGGGGACAAGCAGGCAAGCAGTCGGCTGGATCTCAGAGAAAGAAGCCTGCTTCTCCCCTGGTGCCACCACAACCTCACAGGGGTGCAAACCAAATTAATCCTCTCTGTTCTCGAACCTGATTCTTCCCTCCCTAGGTCTTTATGCATAACCAGCCTCCTGGGCTTGCTGTTGTCCCCTGCAGGGTGGCGCACAGCAGAGCACCCAGGAGAACAAAAGCTCTCTGACACCCACCCTGCCCCAGGTTCACCCCTACGACCCCTTTACCTCCTCTCCCCTGACTCCCCCTCTGCCATTCTGTGCAGCCCGCTGCTCTGTCCTTTAGGGTGTAGACACCCTCTCCAACCATGTGCTCCCTCAAATCCCACAAGTGGGGCACAGGGGTGGGGGCAGGGCGAGGGAGGTGGGATCAAATCAGGTAGTTACCATCTTCCTCCGGCTCAAAAGCAACCCCAGCCCCTACGCTGAGCAAATCCAAAGCCACAGAGAGGCAGTTCCTTCTTGTTGTTTTTAGATAAGGGACCTGTCTGTAGTCAAGACTCACTGGGTTGTCGCATGTCTCTCCCACTCATCCTCCCTTTCTTCTATCTCCTCTGTCTGCCTGCCTCTCTCTCTCTTGTTAGGATTTTCCTTGTCTTATCACACAGTGGAACACACAAATACGTTTTCACAGTGAGAGTTTGAAACAATACATGCATGAGACTAGGAAGCAAATGCCATCCTACTGCACTCCCACTCCCCTCCCCCCCAGGTAGCATGCCTGCCAGCACTTCGCTCTGCACCGTTTCATCCCTGTTCACACAGAGATAAATATATGCATGTGGGTATATGCAAAACGGCTTTTTACAGCTGTGCATATACATATATGTATATACAACTTTGTTTTTATATAGTTGGGGCCACACCATTTGTATTCAGCAAATGCCTATTTTCACATGGTAATACGTTTGCAGGAGCCACCAGTGACAGGACAGACGGTCTTCTGCACATAGTCCTACCTCCTTCCAACCGCTGCACCTCCAATCCATGGCAACCTCATGGCTTATTTAACCTCCAAGTGGCTTCGGGCTTCACTGGTTTTCATGAGATTGTGGTCCAGTTGTTGGCGGGGCTGCAGTCACTGAGGTGTGACCTAGTGCTGGAGGGTCCACTCTGGGGCTGGGGGCTGGGTGTTGGCTGATGGGGGGGATCCTTTGCTTTTCCCCCTGTGGGCCTCCTCACCAGGCTGGAGTGGCTTCGCGACTTGGCGGCTGGCTTCCCCCAGAGTGGGTCATCCAAGAGAAAACAAAGCAGGATTAGCAGTGCCTTTTATGACTCAGCCTCAGAAGTCACACATTGTCACTTATGTCACACCTATGCATTAGAAGTGAGATACACCCCTTGTAAAGGGTGGTTTGTCAAAAAATGTGTGAACCTATTTTAAAACCACTAGTACTACACTGATACATAATTTTTATATAGTTGTATGAATATTTCCTTAGTATAGATTTCTAGAACCAGGATTGTTAAGTCGATATATGCACTTTTCATTTTGATAATTCTTATTTGTGTCAGATACTGTTAATTATCCCCCAATCTCCATTGTCCCTCTTCTTCCTTTTCAAAATAGAGCTCCTGAGTTTTTGCTGGACATTTTGAGTTGTATTTCCCTGGCTCCTTTGCTGCTGCAAAGGACACATAACCAACTTCTAGCCAAAGGGAAGTAATGCGCGAAACTTCTGGGTCATGCCCTTAAAGAGGCTGGTAGCCTACTTTTCCTCCCCCCTGCATAACGCTGGTTGGAGAACAGATGTGGTAGGAGACAGCTTCTACCACGTGATGAAGGCAGCACCCTTGGGGATGGTAGGGTGGCCATAGAAAGAACTTGGGTTTCTTGATGACCTGGTGGAGGCAAACCACCCTTCTTCCCAGGACTTTCTATCAGCTCAGACTTTTGTATGAGAGGAAAATAAAACTTATGTCTTGTTTAAGCCCCTACTGTTATTTACTGATGAATTTTCAGGCATCAGCATAGCTAAATGAGGGACACTTGGCCTGGTTGGGGGTGCTTCACTGATGCTGTTGAAATCATAATTTTTAGGGATTTGGTCCCAATTGCCCCTTCTCCCCCACCCCCTGTCTTGTCTCCTCTCCCCTCTCCTCTGCTTTCTTTCTGCCTCTCCCTGCCTAAATGGCCATCTGAGTCCCTGATGATTCAATGTGATTACATTTCCATAGGCAGGTGTGTGTCTTGTTTAGTCACATTAAAAATAAATCACTTGGCCACACACAGTCAATGCATCAATCTGTTACTTTCCTCTGCTTTCCAGGAACAGATTGCTCAAAAAGCAAATGACTGTTGAGTGAAATTTGAGTAGGAAAAGGAATGAGATGGAGTGAACTGAGCCCTTCCAAGCTTGCCCTTCAGGCTTCCCACCAGTCAGAGAAGGAGTCAGTCATGGCCGCAATTATGCCAATCACACAGCATCAGGCTGCATTCTCAGGACCGGTGACAGGGAGCTGTGGGAGGAGACAAGGGTTGGGAGGAGCCATGGAGCTTGTGTTTACTGAGCACCGGCTATGTGCTGGGCCCTGTGCTGTTTGCTTTTAGCATCTGTTCCTTTCTAAAGGGGAATCAGGGCCCTAGCTGGGGGACTCTGGGTAATTTTGCCTTCAGGGTCTCATTTCTTTAGACACATTTACACCATTCTCTAATGATTCCTTCTGGTATGATGAAAAAGTCGTGGTGTTAGACAGACCAGCGTAATCTGACCACCCTGGCGGACAGGTTACGTAACGTCTCTGAGTCTCAGTTTCTTTATTTCTAAAATGGGGATGGAGATTAGGATCAAATGGGATGATGTATCTAAGATGTCTTATAACTAGGCAGCTAAAAAAAATTAATGGTGTTTAATCTCTCCTTCATCACATACACGCAACTTCACCCTCTCCAAGACTTTGTAATTTTTATAGGTTGAGGCAGCAGTGTAACAGGAAGGCTGGTGTGTGTGTGTGTGTGTGTGTGTGTGTGTGTGTGTGTGCGCACGTTTCCTACTGTTGATGAAAACAGCCTGAGGGCGAGAACACCTGAGCCCTTCAGAAAACCAGACCCGGGCCTCCACCAAATGCTACTGGGATTCAGTCAGATACAAGCGCGTGTCAGAGACGTCGCCCAGCAAACCAGCCTCTCTCCACACCCAGGCCTGTGTGCTCCCCTACCCCACTGGATCTGGGCCGCCTTGGGACTTGTTTTAACAAGTAAAGTGTGGCAGAAGTGACCCGGGAACAGTTCTGTGACCTTAGAAGTCCTAGAAGCTTACACTTTTGTGCTTTTGTGGGCCTTGAGCCAACATGTGCGAGACTTGGTTTCTCTGTGTTAGAAGACCCTGCAGACAGAACACGTGGAAAAAGAGAACATTTGGACAAATAGAGAGTCCTACCTGCCCCTGTTCCCAGCTGAGCCCAGCCTTCCAACCACCTCTCCAAGGCACCAGGTAGATGAGTGACCCATTTTAGCCCAAACCAGCTCCCAGATGGCTGTGGCCCCAGCTGGTATCATATGCAAACTGAGAACTGCCCAGCTGATCCAAATCAAGGTTCATGAGAACTACCATGTTTAGAGGGGAAGGGAAGGAGAGAGGGAGAGAAATATCAATGTATGGTTGCCTCTCGTGTGTCCCCTGCTGGGAACTGGCCTGCAACCCAGGCATGTGCCCTGATTGGGAATCAAACTGCGATCCTTTGGTTCGCAGGCCAGTGCTCAAGCCACTGAGCTACACCAGCTGGGGATACATTTGGGCTTTCACTGTGGACCAAACCATGTGCTCTCATTATGAGGGATACTGAAGGACCACCCTCTGGAACTTACTTTGGGCAAGGAGACTCTTCTTACACAAATAATGTCCTCAGAAGTGCAATACAAGCAGGCTGTTTAGTGATGAGGTTGGGAAGGGGAGGCAGGGAACACTTTCTAGAGAAAAAAAGTGTGTTGACCTGGATTTTGAAGGCAAGAGCAGATGCCATTAGATGACATTTCCGAGAGCAGGGCATGGGGCATCGATAGCAACATGGCAAGAAAATGAGGAGCACAGAGAGAGATGGAGTGGAGAAACTTCAATTTGATGTTAGCTGAATATCAGAAAATGGAGCTAAAAAGAGATCTTGCCAAGTCAGGTTCTAGGCCTGCAGCAGGGACCTCAGGAAAGTTGGTTAGTTCATGATCTTCCCCATCTCCTTCCCTTTTGGTAAAAATATAACTTGCGAATGGCAGCATCTCTTTCCTGCTGAATCATACATGCCAGGCTTGGGACTGTGGAGTCTCTGGAGGAAAAGTCCCTTCAGAAAAGTTCCTTTACAACACCCACTGGAGGGAGCTCAGCGGGATGTGCAGCGCCTGTTTGCAGAGAGCCCTTCGGGTCTCCCCGAGGCCAGCTTGTGGGGGGTGGGAAGTGAGGTTGGCAGGGCCCCTCCATGGAGCTGGAGGCTTAAAAGACTGTGAAAGCAGCAGCCTCAACCAGAGCTAATTGGTTGGTAATTAGCAGGTTAATGGCTCACATCAGGGATAATGCGAGGCTGGAGCCATGTGGCAGAAACGACTTTAAGTGCCCCCTCTTTGCTTCTCTCCCGCCGCTGTTTTGACACTCTCCTCCCTGGGAAGGGCTGGGTCCTATTTGCCTCCTCAGCTCTGGGCGTGGGGTCCAGGCCAGAGGGCTAGCGCCAAGAAATAGCACCTCCCCAAAATGAGTCCTGCTGCCCTTTCCCCGTGGGACAGGGAGGGGTGCAAGTGCAAGTTGGAGTGGGGGAGGGATGGGTGGTGCGCAGTCTGGGCAGAAAAAGGCTGAGGGTTAGGAGGCCACGTGCGTCATCACAGCATCTTGTTTCAAATTTGGGGGGGTACCTGAGTTCGTGGGTCCACAGGTTTACTCCATTTATAATCTCAGCATACTCTGTTATTAAGTTTTACAGGTACTGAATGAATCAGGAATATATTTAGTTGTAAGTAATAGATCTCCCACCTGACAGTGGCCTAAACAATAAAGAATTCCCTCAATCCACAACGAGGCCTTGAGAGGTGACAGAGTGCCAAGCGCTCTAGCCCAGGGGCAGAACCTTGTCCCCACCCCATCTCTATCTTTTTCCTCCCTTGACTCTTTACCGGCTTCTTCCTCACGGCCTTTGGATTGCTCAGAAGTCTAGGAATCTCCGTCAAGACTGGGAGAGGAGATACAGCTGGCACCAGCCTCACCTGTTCTTTTATAAGAGAGCAAAGCTTTCCCAGAAGCCCCAGCAGACTCTGCCTTATAATCACAAGGGAGAACAGGCACTTGGCTACATCAGAATTTTCATGACTGAATCTGGTCATTATTTATCACCTGGGGTTGCCCAGAACAGTCAGCAGTGAGCACAGAAGAAGGGAAAAGGTATTGGGGTCAAGTAGCCTTGCTCCACCCTGTTCATGGGCTGAGGCAGACCCTGGCGGAGGCCAACATTCCACAGGCAAACACACTATTGCAAATCTTTGTAAATTTAGCAGTAACATAGATACAACCCAAGATCTAGTGAAATGTCTTTATGGAGTACCTGCTGTTTGCTGTCTTTCAAATGCTCTGTAGGAAATGTGTAGGGGGAAGACAGGACCCAGCTTCGGGGAACTTCCAGATGGGCTGGAGGTCACGCCCACACACAAGAAGGAGCCTGTGACCACGAGAGAGTAAAAATGCCTGGGGAGGACTGGAGGGCCTGGGGACTGAGCAGAGCCCCAAGTAAAGGCAGTTTAAGAGGCGTTCTCTCGGCCTGTCCTGCTCACACCCCTTCTGGAGAACACGTGACAGCTTCTAAAGGGATAGTCCTTTCATATCCAGTGCCCCCAACCCCGGCCCCAGCCATGGCCAAGGTCCCTGAGCCAAAAGCCGACAGCCACGAGGGGAGCTGGGCTGCTCAGATGCTCTCTTGAGAATCTGAAATAAGAGGCACAGAGTCTACTGCCCAGTGTGAAAGGTCCTGGCATCCTGTGGGGCCATGTCGAGAGGCCTTGCAGGTCCTCACTCCTGACCTGGGTCCATCCTACCCCGGGGCTGGGGTTGCCTGTTGCATCCTGACCATCAGCTTTCCCTTCATGGGGGCTGGTTTGAAGGGGTTTTGTGTCTCACTTGATTAGTCTTGGGGTGGGAAGCCTTCGTCCTCCCCACTCCCCCTTCTCTCCTTCACTCACTTCTTACCCCTCCCCTAGGTCGTCCCTGCCTCGGCCTCAGCCCACCTCCTCTTCCTCCCAATGCTCTCCCTGCATTTACTCTCCCCTCTCAGTTCCATTTGCCACTACTTCTAAGATGACCTGTCACACACCCTTGCTTTGAACCTTTGACTGGCTCCTCAGAGCTCAGGCTCCAGGCCGGCATTCAACAAATGCTGCGTGGTGAATGAAGGAATGAGTGATTCTCTAGTGGTGAACTAGTAGGACTCAGATCACTTGACAGGCTTCACTGGGCACAGCGGGGGCGTGAGGAAGGGGCTTTCCTCTCCGGGAGATCAGCCTTAGTCCAGCCTGGGGGAGGGGTGGGGAGTCAGGTGCTTTTTGAAGCTGTCCAGCCTCCTTCCCTTAAAGCCCCCATCTCGCTTCACCCCTGGAGATGGGCTCCTGAAAGTTAGCTTCCCCTCTCCATCACCAGCACCGAGGATTTCTTCACCAGGAGCATTTCCCTGTTTTCCTCTTCTGGGGAAGTAGAGCTCAGAGCGGAAGCCAGAGGGTGGGGAAGTGTGGATCGGATTTGATAAACAGGCAGGAGATTTCAGAGGCAATCAGGGAAGAAAAGAACATCCATTATCCCTGGAATTCACAATGCAGCACTAATGAGCTGGGGGAGCTGTGGTTTGATCTCCTCCTGCCGCCTGCAGCCCAGGACTAGTGGGTTTCAGAAAGGAGCCTGTAGGGGAGCTGTCTGCTCCGGCATGTGTACACTGCATGGCCAGGGCTTCCCCCAGGGTGTGAAGGAGGGGGCGGAGGTGTTTGCTGACCCCTGGGAGTCTTGTGGTTCCCCTAGGGGAGGGGAGGATGTGTATTGGTCCCCAAATGTGGCTGATCATAAAGAACCAGAAGACGAGGGGCTGCAGATGCCTCCTGGTGGCAGCTGGGCCGCAGTAAGAGGCTCCTCACCAGAACCCCACCATGCCAGCCTCCTGATCTCAGACCCCAGCCACTGGGACCATGAGAAGTAAATTCTGTTGTTTATACGCTATCTGGTCTGTGGTATTTTGTTATAGCAGTCCAAGTGGACTAAGACAGAACTAACCAACATCTACTGAAATTTAACTACACACCAAGCTCTATTTGAAGCACCTCTCTCACAGTAACTCATTTAATCCTTCTCATGATTTCTAATAGGTACCATTTTATTATTGTCCCCATTTTACAGATGAGGAAACTGAGAGCAGAAACCTTGACTCTTCCATCCATGGTTGAACTCCAGCACCCAGGACGGTGGACACTTAACAAATTCATCTACTTGACGCCACAATGTGCTTTATCGTGGAGCCCAGGGACCAACAACCTGCCAGGAAGTGGCATAGTGTCACCTGGAGATGGACAGAGGCTCCCCACACCCCTCCCGCACTCTTTTCTCCCACACTTGTTTTGTTAAGGGCCTCCAAGATGCAGAACTTGTGTGCAGAGAAGCATCAGGTGTAGCTTGTGGCCCAAGTAGATTATAATTACAATGTAATAAACAGGGATAAACTGTGAATAAAAACTACGGTACAGTAATAAAACAGGAAAAGAAGCCAACAAAGTGCTATCATAGTTTTGTTGTCCATCCATCCATCCCCTCAGTCACTCATTTGAGGAGAATCCATGCCTTAAGCCCAGAGACACAGGGCCGACTGTGACTTAGGTGCCGTTTCTGGTGGGATGAGGCAGAGGCTGCCTCTGTCAGCATGGCAGAGGCTTGGGGGAGAGCAGCCCAGAGAGCGGGGCTCAGGCTTCAGGCCTGAGGCCCAACCCCAGTCCCCCTCCTCCGCTCTGAGGGGTGCTTTCCCCAGAGTCGGCCCAGCCCAGAGTGGGGCCTCCAGGCTCTCTGGCCTGTCGAGAAGGCAGGTCAGACAGCCTTACCCTTGGCCTTTGGGCTGACTGTCCCCTTTCAGTGTCTTTGGCCTTTCTCCCTCTCTCCTTGGTGGCAGGCAGAGGGCCCTGGGCTCCTGGCCTGGCCTCTTGTGCACGGAGCTGTCTACAGACAGTGCGTGGCCGCTCCCACCCACCTGCCCCCAGAGCTCTGTGGGGTGATTGATGGGGCTGCTCTCACTCTGGGTCCCAGAATGCTCCTTTGAATAATAACTTGGCAAAATTACTCTCTCTCTCTGTCTGTCTTTTTTTGCTCTCCCTATTTCTGATTCATTCTTTCTAACTAATTCATCTCTTTTGAGTTCAAGGAAGAAGAATGAGGAAGAGGAGAAAAAAAGTGTCACAGTTACAGGAACCATTAGCTCCACCTCCTCATTTTACAGCAGGAGTTGGGGACAGACTGCCCTCAGCCATAGGAGATCTGTGTTAAATCTGACCTCAGCTTGAAGAGGAGAAGGGAGGTGAAGGAGCTGTTGGGGGGCAGGACTCCTGTGGCCCCCAAAGTTGCACTCTGAAGGCTCGCTCTGTCCTCATGGAAAGCTGGTCCTGTCTGCCTGCAGGATCTTGGCATTTTCTCCTCGAACGGGAGAAGCAGAGAAGGTAGAAAAAGGAAGGAGAGACAGGGTCTGAAGGAGTCGTGTCAGCTCACCAGCACTCTCTTTGATCACCTCCTACGTGCCAGGCACTGGGGAGATGGAGGCGAACACACTGTTCCTGCCCTCGGGTTGTTCCCAGACAAGTAAATGGGTAAATGCAATACCTGCAGTAGGTGCTGTAGCTACAGCGTGGGTCACATGCTGTCATGTGGGGGAGACTGTTTATTTCATAATGACAGGGACCTGCAAGGAAGCCTTCACAGATGGGCTGATGAAAAAATGTTCTGAAATCTCAGTCTGAAGGTGGAAGAGTGGGCTGCTCATGTCAGACACTGAAGAGGCAAAGGCTTGAAGGTGTGACACTGTGTGGTGTTACGGGGAATTCTGAGTTACTGGTACACTCAGTTTTTAGAGGATGGAGAGTGAGGTAGACAATGGCAAGGCACGAGCAGTAGACAAGGGCAGGGATAATACTGGTTTTAATAATAACAGATCTTAATGGAGTGCTTAGGTGGGGCAGGCCTGTGTGCGAGTCTCAGGAGTTCGATGACGGCAACAGGACAGTGGTCCAACAGGAAGTTGTATGGTAAGATCCCAACAGCGTGGAGGATGGATTGGAGCTGAAAGAAGCCGGAGAAAGGAAGACCAGTTGGGAGGTGGATGCAATGCAAGAGTCCAGGCAAAAGTCAATTTATGCACTGAACCAAGGCAGGGCCAATAGGAAAGTGAGTGGTTCTGAGAAACATGTAGAGTCTCACCTTGAAAGGGCTTAGCACTGACTGAAGCGAGGAGAACGGGGGAGGTAGAGGCGTCCAGGGTACCTCCTGGTGCCGCCAGCTGAAACAGGGCTCGTGGAGGTAGAAACATTTATGAAACACTGTCAAGCACCTACTAGGTGGTCACACTATTCCGGTCACAGACACACAGTAACAAAGAGTTTATTTCTCTTGAAATTTCTTCAGGTTATTCAAAGACAAGCTTCATCTGTATATATAAACTCACATCCAAACAAATTGGGGTGAATCTCAGGACTTTTTTTCTTTTACCAAAAAAGGCACGATTTTCTCTCCCTGGCCAGGTAGCTCAGTTGATTGTTTTATGTCCTCTATACCGAAAGCTTGTGGGTTCGATTTCTGATTAGGGCACGTACCTAGGTTTCAGGGTCAATCCCTGGTCGGGGCAACCAATCTGTTTCTATCTCACATTGATGTTTCTCCCACCCCTGCCCTGCCCCCTGTCCTTGGGTGATTTTTTTTAAATGTACCTTTTTCTCTCCCCTGTCACATTGGGATGGTTCAAGACAGCCCCATTTGTCCATGGGCAGGATTAGGGCAGCCCTTTGGGGGCCGTTCCTGCAAGGCCGAGGGTTCGGTGGCTGAAGGTTTCCCTGACAATCAAGTCTCCTTCCAGCCATCTCTGCCATTCAACTTGAGTATTCTTCTTCCTGGGATAGATTTCCTCATAAAATAAATGTCTTGTCTGAATTAATCTTATTTTTAAAAGGAGAAAGTCATCATATTGTAAAGACAGACCATAAAAAGATGCATCAATCTGTCAGGAAAGCTGGTTAATGTGAGGATTTGTTTAGTGGAGACAGCGTGCCCTGAGGCATCCGGGCTGCAAGGCTGGGCAGGAGCTGGCCCCACCGTGTGTGCAAAATTTCCCCGAATGCCTGTGGCCTCTGCAGTCCCTCTGGACCAGCCCCAGGCCTGGAAGAGACCTTTTGTTTTAATATTCAGACCTTTAAAGGGCAGCTTTGTATATTGAGTAGGGCTGCTGGAACAGCCTCACCTTTCAGGAGCGGCCCATAGCTGGACGGGTGGTCCCATTTCCCCAGATGTGCCCGGAACACTTCCATTTGAGGACTAATCAGTATGAGGGGATTTTAGGTGATAGCTCAGACAATCTCTCCATTTTATTTTATTCTTCTAAAAATGTACACAGGCTGTAATATAAGTCTATAGATAAAAAAGTAAAATATGAGTAATACATGAAATACATAGTGTAAAAATTCTATACTGTGAGAAATCGCATGAGAAACACATAAGTACATGAAACAGAACAATGGCAAAGTCCCCCTTTACCTCTGCCACCGCGGACCCCCACAAGCTATGTGGCATTCCTCCTTCTCACCCTCTTCCAATGCATCTGCACCTACTTATTGTGTGCACAGTACATAGGTGTGTGCAGTTCATGTTTTGTTCCATGAATAGAATCATCTCGAAATTTGGTACTTTACCATCCTATTTTGAGTTTATTTAAAAAATAAAGTTATACATGTAGCAAAACTAATACATGTTTATTACAAAAACTTCAAACATAAAGAGGGGAAGAAATAGAGATGAAAAAAACAACTATTTCCTTCTGTGTCACTCCTTTCCCACTCTTTAGAGCAAGCAGATAAATCCATGTCTCTGTATGTCTTTGAAGACATGATTATGCATACACTAGCCTTTAAACACAGGTATCCATCATTTGTTCATTTTATAGATGAGGAAGTGAGAGCTCAGAGAGGTCATGGGCAGATCCAGGTCGCACACCTGACTGGAGCAGAGGAAAATGTGAAGCCCAGTACCCCGACTTCACTTCAGAGGCCAAAGACCTTTCCTGCGAGGTGTCTTCACACAGCCAGTCTGGGCTGGTGTCCTAATCCCTTCCTAACCTTGACCTGGTCTGCAGGGCAATGACACTTCTCACTACTGCCCATGTCGCCCTCCCCTCCCAGGAATGCTGTAGGTTCTCAGTGTGTTAATGGACTTGTGCTGCACATCTGGGGACCTGCCTGACCTTTTGTTTCACCAACGCCTGCTGTATCCATCAGAGCTGTGGTCACAGCAGCCCTCTGTCACAGAACCTGGGGAAGCAACTCACTCAGTGAGCTAGCATTTGCACTTTTGTTTCCACATTACAAACGACAATTATATGCAGAAAGCCCATCCCAAGGATAGTTCCCTTTTAAGCAACCTTGTGGCTTGGTCTTAACTGATGTCTGCATTCGGCCTGTTGTCCCTCCCTTTGTGCTAGATTCGGGGCCCAGGCCTGACCCCCGGAGGCTCACAGCACCCATCCCCTGTCTGTCTGCAGTTGGCCTGTGCTCCTCTGTTCAGTGGGTGTGTGTGTCAGCCTTAGTTATCTTGGGCCCAGGTGTATCTACAGCATTGCCAACATCTGGGTGACGAGAAAAGTCAGCCAGTCGTGCAGATGCATTTGACTCCTGTTGACAGCAGGATGGCCCCTTCTGGACATCTGGGAACCATCCGGTGGACAGACCGAGGGATCTGCACACCCACATATTTGATCCTGCCACCTGCAGTCATATGAGATGGCAGAGCCTGGGCCTACAAACTCTCCCCAGGAAGGCCCATCCTGACCTTGCAGATGGGCAAAAGGAAAGCCCAGAATCTGGTCACTAGGTTTGGGCGAGGAAGGTATGTGTGGGTGCTCATGTGCGAGTTTGTGTGTTGGGACAAGAAGCTGGCAGCTAGAGAAACTCTGAACATGAACACTCTGATGTCATAGTTGTGCCTGAGACTGGGTCTGGCGTGTTGCCTTGAGCCAGGAGCTCTGGAGTGAGTTGCGGTCTTCCCTAGCCGGTCTCTGATTCAGAGCCACTCAGGAAGCAATCTCCTTCCCAGCAAATGGTTGATCCCGGGATCCCTGATTCAGCATCGCCCTCCAGTGGGCAACTGGAATATGTCTGGAGAGAAAGCCTTGGGACACGCTTGGTCACAAATCAAACACGTGGATTTTAGATCCTTGATTCTTTTCCTCTCCTCCCCCAGGGACCTCCAGCCCAACCGTGGAAAAGAAAGGCACAACCTACAATCTTGTTGGGAAGTGCCTGATCTCAACCCCATGAAGGTAGCTTGGGGATGAGTGTTCTAGACTGTCACAGAAAAGACAGAACCTGGCAAGACTGGCTGCAAGGTGGAGGGTGCCCTGGAACCATGGGGTTTACAGGGGCTTGTGGCACAGGGCAGCTCATATCCAAGGGGTGAGGCCAGCCTTCCCACCTCTGCCCGAAGCCTAGGGCCTCTGCTCCCCAAAGTGTCTCCTAGGAGAGCTTTCGCATCTGCCGGCTCTGCCATCCACTCCTGCCCAGAGAGTGACAGATGCAAACGGAGCTGGGATACAGAGAAAGAGGGAGCCCCGACACAGCCAGAAGATGCAGGAACAATGATAAAGAACCACACAGGGATGGAAGATGAATGCCCTGAGCACTTACAGTGATGTCTCATTTCACTTTCGGTCGTGACTGGAGAGGTCATCAGTCCCATTATTCAGAGGATGAAACAGGCTCAGAGAGCTTGCCAGGGCCATGCAGCTGGGGTGCGGCTGAGCTGAGCTTCAGGTGGCGACCTGCTTGATTTCTGGCACAAGGCCCTTCTGTGACCCTACAGACACACAAGCACTGTCTACGTCCTATTTCTTAGTGAGTGAGGAGACAGGGGGCACTGACAGGCAGAGCAGAGGAGGGGCACTGAGGGACACCCCCAGGAGGGAGAGACAGAGAAGACAGAGAGGGAGGGAGAGAGGAAAAGGGGCACAGACAGAGATGATGGGGAGACAATGACACAGAGAAAGGTAAAAAATATGGTGCTCATCTCTCCCTACGGGAATAGATTTCGGAGAAAATATGCATTCCGAGTCTCACCCCAGATCTTCAAAATCAGAATTTCTGGGAGTGCAACCCAAGAATCAGCACTTACAGAAATCTACTCCGAGTGGTAAAGTGTGCTTTGAAATGCATCACAAAGCAAGAAACACTGCCGGGTGGGGGGAGGGAGGGAGGGACAGATAACATGTCCTAAACCAAATACAGCAAAATGTTCATTGAAGACTCTAGAAACTAGATAATACTGTTCACTGTACAATTCTCTTAATTTTCTGTATGTTTGAAAATTTTCACAAAACAACAAGGGAGAAATTTCCCAAGTGACTGTGGTGATTCGGTGAGTCTAGGACCCCTGTTGTAGGGGGAGATCCCCACGGGGGCTTCTGGAGGAGCAGCTGCCCTGGAAGCCCCCCGCCCCAGCCCCTGGTAAGGGGAGCCCATCCGTCCGTTGGGGCCTCCGGCTTCGCATGTGGAGCAGGATTCAGTGGCTGCCCGAGGCTGGGCCCTGCGGGGTACTGGTAGCAGTGCCATCCAGCTGGCTGGTGGCGTCGACTGGGGCAGAGCCTGGAGAGGAGGAGCTAGAAGTTCTCCTGGAAGAATCTGAAGCCAAACCGCTCGCAGTGGGCCTTGAGCACCTTGGCCAGGGCTGGGGAGCCACAGAAGAAGACCTGCACCTTGCCCTTGTTCTCCGCGGCCACTTTCTGGAACACCTGGAGTCCACGGGGTTGGGGAAGAGCAGAGCGAGAGGTGAGACTGTGGACCCGCCCGGTGGCACACCCACCTGAAGCTGACAGTGTAATGGGTGGGCAGTGGCAGCGATGGCCCCTGTCCTCATGAGGAACACTAAGACTCAGTTGCTTCTCTTCAGAGCAGAAAGTCCAACATGCAGCCATTCGTCCACCCATAACCTGACCCAGACCCCAGAGAGGGGGTGGGCCAGAAAAAGCATAAGACCCAGGCCCTCGCCCAAGGAGCTGTCTGTGGGGAAGTGCGTACCACACCAATTGCTGGGCTGGCGGACTGCAGCGTGGCCAGCCAAACTCGACTGCCTAAACCTCAGGTGGTGCCCAGCTGGCCGCTCCCTCCAGTGAAATGTCCCTTCCCTGAAGTTAGGCACCCCCCCCACCACTGTGGGGTCCCTTTTCCACCCCAAATTCTGCTTAAGAATCGCCTTTGGGGAAAGTCCTCTTTGTTGCCCAAGCTCCACTGGCATCCCGTTCCCTTCTCGGCTCTCACCAGGGACCTGAACATAGGTTCCCTGCCGCAGGTCCAGCCCTGACATACTGATGGACTCCAGATGCCGGCCTCATGCGTTGCCACTGGCTGCTTGACCCTCGTCTACCCGGCCCCTGCTTCAGGCTCTCATCCCCACTGGTCCCTCCCTGCAGGCTGAGTGCCTCCAACTGGCCTTTACCTTGTTCCAGTCTGGCCGCCCAGGCTGGGTGCGTGTCTGCAGGCCCGTGATGGAGTCCTTCTTCTCCTTGTTGGCCACAAGGTCGAGAGCCATCTGGAGGCCAATGGCTTTCATGTCATTTTTGCTGAGTGCAGAGGTCATGTACATGTGCAGCTCCAGGAAGCGGCCTGTGTGGTGGGAGGAGAGGGTGACATTGAAGGGCCAGCAGCAGTGACGGTGACAAGGTAGAATGTCAGCCACCTTGCCCTGGAGCTTAGCGAGACACCAAGAGGGCTTGGAACTCACAGCCACTGTGTTCCCCCAGGGCCCCCACGTGACCAGTGCAGTAGAGAGGAGCGATGCTCCCTGCTTGGGCCGGGCCCACCCCGTGCACCGTGCACACAGGTTGGTTTTTATCTGTTATCCAATGTGAGCCTCACAATCACCCAGGAGTTCCAGTTCAAGAGGGGAATTAATCCCAGGGCAGCAGAGCAGTCCTTGGGCTCTAAAGTGTGTGTCTTCCATTCCACATGGTGCGTGCTCAGCCAGGCTGGGAGCACAAGGCATGCACACATGCGAAGGTAACTGGGACCAGAGGACCAAGGGCTGAGTGAGCGCTCAGAGAGCACGTGCTACTGGTGCCCAGGGAAGGGCTGGACAGACAGAGCTGCCTCCTGGAAGGGCGGGGACTGGGTTAGGTCTTGGAAGACGAGCAAGGTTCAAAGAAGAGATGAAAGTTCTCCACTAGCTCTCTACTGTTTTGTGGGGAACCAGGAGCCCAGTTTCCCCTTTTTCTTAAGGTCTTGGCCACTGTTTAAATGCAAATGGCCTTAGAAGGGATACCACATTTTATTTCCCATATCAGTGAACTTGAGCAGTGCTGGGAGGCGTGGGAGGGACAGTGAGGGATGTCTGCCTGAGAGAGCCCTGTCCCTCTTCTCCCTCCTGCAGTCACCACACCCCGAAGAGGGGTAAGAGAAAAGAGGAGGAGACGCTGTGAGGGAGGGAGGAGAAAGATCTGACCTGTCATAGTTTCACCCTCTCCAAAATAGCTGAGGTTGAGACATTCGTCCCATTTCTGGGATGCTCTCCTAAGGAAATCATCCAAGGAAGGAGGAAAAAAACTACGTGCATGCACTTATTAATAACAGCTTTACTTATGATAGTGGAGAACCGGAAATTAAAAATATAGTTAGTAGTAGGAGCTTGACTAAATAATTTGTGGCAAACCACTAACTGTATCATTCATTAATAGCCATTAAATACTGCTACTTCCATTGCTAGTTTTATTGAGTAGTTACTACTTCTGCCACTATTAAGTTTATTGAGCAGTTACTATTACCATTACTACTGTTACTACCAAATATATTGAGCAGTTATTAAGCTCCAGCCACTGTTCTAAGTGCTGTACAGATGACATCTCATTTAATCCCCACAACAGTTCCACGAGATGGGTATGAGTCATAGCCATATTTTTCAGATGAGGAAACTGAACCAAAGCAGTTAAAAATGTGCCCAAGCTTCTATAGCTATCAAGGGATAAAGATTGCAAACCAAACAGAATGACTGATGCTTAAGCTATGAAAATTCAAAATAAGTCACAAATTCTTTAACTCAAACTATCATACAAAATCAAAATTAAAATTGAAATCAGAGGCTACAAGTTTCAGATGCAGTTTATGCAAAACCTGGGTGACAATTTGCCTCAAGTGACCTTGAGAACAGGAGGCACTGGGCTAATGCTTATACCCTTCGTTTCCCCAGATCGGGAGGAAGCAAGCAGCAAAGACTTACACACCAGTAACTAGAAATTTAAATTAAATCTGTACTGTTCCCCTCCCTTGTCATCATAAAATCCAGTCTCTAATGAATTATTATACATAAAACCATTTAGAACAAAGCGGATACTATAAATATTTGCTATAATGTTATTTACAAGAAAGGGCAGGGAGAGTTCCTGTAACATTCTAAGGCTTAACAGTTATCTTCCAAAGACTGTTGACTTGGGCTTTAAGGCTTTGAATGTTTGTTGTAGTCATAAATTACATCTGTTTGAATGTTTCTCATAGAAAACTATCTTTGATTACTTGAACTTATAAACTGTTTATTATAGGAATTTCAATTTACTCATGGCAACCTTATGATAATTAAACTGCCAAAGAAGATCTACTTCCAATGAATTCAACCAGTGTAAAAAAATACTAATTCTCTTGAAGTTAGAAACATATCTAAAGATATTCCTCCCTGTATAAGTTATTCCACAAAGAAAGCAAAACAAAACAACAACAACAAAATGAACCTAACAGGTTAACTTCAGAATGCAGGACAAAACCTCAGTGTGCCACGAAGATGTCCCGTGTGATGTAACTCAGAGAAGCATGTTGTCATACATACTAAGCACTGGTTTAGTAAACAATGTAGAATGTACACTGGGTGGGGAGGGGTGGACTGCGGGGCTGGAGGGCAGCATTTGAAACATTCATTTTAGATGAAGGTGTAAAAGGAGGGACCATACAGTAAAAGAACTCACAGACGCTAAAATGCTTATTTTAGACCGCTCTTTGGGTGTTTTTATTGCCACTGCATCAGGGGAAATATTGAAGCTTCAATCTCAATAAATATACATGTTTATTCACATGTTCATTTCTACTAACTGGTTCCATGCATTGAACATATAGGTCAGAGTAAGAAGAATTATATATACTTTCTCACCTTAAACGATGGACAAAATGCATAAAACCACGGTCAACGGGTACTATGGGACTGTAAATGGCACCGGAGCAAAGGAAGTGAGACCTGTAATTGCCCCAGCCTGGAGCTGGTCTCACCAAGTGAGGAGACAGAAACTGGGGTTCGAGGAGGCCAAGACAACTAGAACATGCAGGCCCAGTACCAGAAAAGGGGAACTGCAGAGAGACAGAGAGAGAGAGAGAGACAGAGAGAGAGAGAGAGAGAGAGAGAGAGAGAGAGAGAGAGAGAGAGAGAGAAGGAAGAAGAGAAAGAGAAAGGGAGGAAGAGAGGGAGTCACGGAGGGAGCTAGCTCTGGAAATCTGCATAAAGCTTCCCCTCAGCCTTTGGCTAAGCATCAATCTGTACATTTGTGAAAGAAAATTGCCAGAAAACACTAGGTTGAACAGTACTTGGAGCTCAAACAGAGGTGGGGCAATTTGGACTTCCACCAGCAAGAGCAGAGAGATCTTGTAATACCCAGGGCAGTAGGCAGAGTCCTCAGAGGTGTAAGGTCTTACTTAGTAGTGAGGTTAAATTAGTCCCGCAGTAAAGTCTGCTCTGGACTCACCATACCAAAGTTGAATGCAAGTCTTGAGAGGATCCAAATTATCCTAAATAATGTAACTGTGCACCAGAACAAAAACTAAATATTATTTAAAGAAACACCACAAAAGAACACAACGACATGCAATTCACAATGCCCGGCATCTAATAAAATGACTGGGCGTGCAAAGAAGCAGAACACGATTCATAACGAGGAGAATATCAATAATTAGGAACAGACCCAGAAACAACAGGTGTGATGGACTTAGACAAATATGCTTCACAAATATGAGAATGTCTGAAAATCAAAGCAAAGCAGGTATGATGAGGAGAGAGATGAAAGGCACAAGAGACCCAGAAAAATACAAGCTCACTGAATAGGATTAACAGATATTTAAGGTCCCTTGGTTTCCCAAATAAATTTTAGTATCAGCTTCTCAACATGCATTTTTTTAAAAACCTGCTTAAAGTTTGCTTCAGATGGGAATAACAGAAAAGATGCTGCAGAAGAAAAGATCAGTGACCTTGAAAACATAGAAAGGGAAACCACCCAAAATGAAGAACAGGTTGAAAGGGAAAAATAAAAAAGGACGGTGTCAGAGACCTGTGAAATATCAAACCGTCTAAAATCTGTGTAATGGAAACGACAAGAAGAAAAAATGGGAAGAAAGAATGGCTGAAATTTATCCAAATTTGATGAAAACTGTAAGCCCACATATGCAAGAAGTTTAATGAACTCCAAGTACAAGAAATGTGAAGAAAACCACTTCTCAGAAGTGTTTTGTAGTTTTCAGTGTTCAGATCTTGCCCATATTTTGCTACACTTATCATTAAGTATTTCATGTTTTTCAAAATTTTTCAATTACAAATCATTCGTTGTTAGTAAATAGTGATACAGTTGACTTTTGCATATTGACCTTACTTCCTGACCTTGTCAAACTCACTGTGATGCTGACATAAATGAAGAGCTAAAATTACAACATTTTTATAAGGAAACAGAAAAGAAAATACTCAGGACTTGGGTAATGCAAAGATTTTAGGCAGGACAAAAAAAGCATGAAGAGTTTAAAAAATTGATCACTTTCATTTTATGCTTCAAAAGAGTTTAATAAAATGAAAAGATAAACAGCAGACTTGGGACAAATGTCTATGAGATGCACACCTGAGCGAGAACCTGTTTCCAGACTCCAGAGACAATGCTTACAACTTAATAAAGAGAAGACAACACCTGGGTTTAAACAGTGGACTAAATATTTGAAACTTTACAAAGATGTACAAACAACGAACAAAAACATGAAAATATGTTTCATATTATTAGTCACTAGATGAATGCAAATTAAGAGCACATTAAAATACTACTACACACCCTCTAGAACAGCTAAAATTAAAAAGACCGCCCACGCCAAATCCTGATGAGGTATGGCACACCTGGGACTCCCATCCATTATCGATGGAAATGCAAAATGGGAGGGTCCCTTTGGAAAACAGTTTGGCAGTTTCTCAATAAAGTTAAACCTAACACACACCCAGCAATCCCACTTCTAAATATTTATCCAAGAGAGATGGAAACACGTCCACACAAGAACTTAGATGCACACATCTATAGCAGTTCTACTTAAAATAGCCAAAAAGTGAAAACAACTCCAATGTCCATCACCTAATGGATAGAAAAACAGATTGTGATACATCATAAAAAACTACTCAGCAATGAAAGGAATTAACCACTTACTGGTACATGCAACGACATGGATAAATCTCAAAGATATGTTAAGTGAAAGAAGTAACACACACAAAAGACTACACATTACATGGTCCCATTTATATGAAATTCTAGAAACCATAATGAGAGAGAGCAGAGCAGTGGTTGCTGAGGACAAGTTGGGGGCGAGGGCGTTGATGCAAAGTGGGATGAGGGAGCTTCTGGGAGCAATAGAGATTTTCCTATTTCGATTGTGCTGATGGTCACACAACTGTACACATTTGTCAAAATGTCACTGTATTCGTTATACAATTATACTGTGGGGGGCAACTTTGCCTGCAAAGTCCCCCCGTCCACCATGGATGAAAGTGAAACTACCAAGACATGATCTGCTTGGGGAGGAAAGGTGGCTGATTCCTCAAAGGAGAAGGGCCAAGAGCCCCTTCCTCAAGGGGCTTTTATTGGGTTCGTTTGCACAAGAATACAGGTAAGGATCAAACAATAGATAACATTCAAAGAACCATGACCGCTTATTCTCAGTCAGGGTCAGATAGCTAAAGAGCCATACAACTTTGAGGAACAAACTTCTTGCTTGGACCCTTATCATTTAAATGAGAGCATTCTAAATAAAGCAGGTTTCAGAGGATTTTACATATTCTTTCTTAGGCCTGATCACCCCGGTGCCTGCTCTTGGTTCCTGCTCTAGGATCCTGCTCTAGCCAGCAAAGGGCTGCACTGCCTTCCCCATCATGGCTTTTTAGGCTTAAGTGGATTAGAGCCAGGAAGCACTTCTCCCAGATGGAAATGGGGACTCAGGCTATGTCAGAATAGCTGGGAAGGGGGGGGTGGGCGGTGGAACAAGGGACCATCACTCCTCTTTGTTGCAGCCCCCCCAAGTCCTTCCATGAGGGCCTCCCAAGTAACTGAGTCTGGCTTAGGTCACCCCCCTCTGAGGGGACACACCTTGTCATAAACTAACTGACCAAGCATTGGGGGCAGGGGACAAGCTTTGTCTCCTTAGTGGCTCACATTCCGGAGGTCGCTCACTCAGCGTTAGCCATCGGGGGCAGTTACAACTCCTGAAACTAGGCAGAGTGGTTCCAAACAATACTGATGAATTTTATTGTATGTAGATTATCCCTGAGAAAACTTTTTTTAAAAAAGGGATGAACAAGAGTCATCTGAGAAGTCTGTTAAAAGTGTATATTCCGGGACCCTCACCCAGACAAACTGCTTTGGAAGATCACTGGTGAGGCCTGGAAATCTAAATTTTTTAAATTAGATTATTTGTTTGTTTGTTTGTTTATCTAGTGCAGAGAAAGTGGAAAGAAGGGAGAAAGAGAGGGAGAGAAATATCGATGTAAAGTGCAAAACAGTAAGTTGCCTCTCACACACCCGCAACCCAGGCTTAGGCCCTGAATGGGAATCGACCCAGTGACCTTTCCCTTTTCGGGACAATGCCAAACCCACTGAACCACACCAGTTAAGAGCCGGAAACCTGAATTTTTAACAAGTACTCACTTTGTATTAAAAGAAATATAGTGAGCCCTGGCTGGGTGGCTAATTGGTGAGAGTGTCGTTCTGTGAACCAAAGGCTGTGAGTCTGGCCCTGGTCCAGCACGTTCCCGGCCTTTCGTTCAGTCCCTGGCCCAGCTGTGAATGGGAGACAGCTGAGTGCTGTTTCTCTCTCTTTCTCCCCCTTCCTCTCTCTCCAAAAGTCAATAAAACATATGCCCGGGTAAGGATTTAAAAAATAAAAAATAAAAGGAAAGAAATGTAATGGAAAAGAGAAATTAGAAAAAAAGAAGGGCATACATTTCTATAAGCAGTGAATGAGAAGAAAATACCAACAGGGACCCTTTAAAAGCCTGGAATAGTCTGGATAGCTGGGTACGGTTATGAATGACTTTTTCCTCCTTTAGTTTTTGTTTCACGAAATGTTACATTTAAGTAGGAAATAAAAGGAACCCTCTCTCCCCTGTATTTTTTATAGAAATGGAATAATCGAAACACCTTCTCCAAAGACCAAAGACCCTGACCCTGGGCCCCCCCACCTCACACCCACCCCCTTGGGCCCTGTCCCTCTCCTACCCTCCTGAGTCTCCTCGGCCTGGTCCATCTCCAGCTTGGTCAGCAGGCTGACAAACCACTCGAAAGCCCGCTGGTGTCGGTTGATCCAGATGAAGTCCACCTAGGGAGAGGGGCCTTCGGTCTGAGCCGGGGCCTGCCTGCTCACGGCATGCTCGTACCTGTGGTCTGCGAGGCCACCCTGGTGTGAGCAGGGCACCGCGCTCATCCCCTTGGAACACAAGGGAAAACCGAGGCTCACAGAGGGAGGGGCCTTGACCAGGTCACTGAGCAGCAGAGGACCAGGCCAGGGTCCTGACTGCTGGGTCGGGTTTTTCTGCAATACTCTCTTGTCACAGCACACAGCACTCTAAGATCTTACACAGAGGACAGCCAGAAAAACATGACTTATTTTTGAAGGGATTCTTGGAAGTGGCCCAGTCAAAATAATACATGTTCAAAAGGCAAACATTTTCATTTTTAAAACCATCACTGGGTGATGTTAGTAAGCGTCATGGCTGTAGCTGAATCCAGGCTGCCTGACTTTCAAGCTCCTTGGTGTCTAATGAGATGCTGTCTTCAGAAACTCTCAGAGGTGACAAGGGGTGATGGCAGGGGGCAGCCTGGACACTTAGGAGGCACCAAGAAAATGTGGAGCACTCAGGGGGGTCTGGGGACCAGCAGACCCCAATAGGGGAGAAGTCATCCGTCTTCTATCTTGGCACACCTATCTTGGCACAGGAGGGCCTGGCCCTGTTCCAGGTGCCATCCCAGGGAGAGGGCTCCAGGCCCGCCTACGGGAGGCCACGCTCACCTTGTGGAGCTTCATGTCATCGTCCTGGACGCCCTCCATCCACGAGTGCTGGCAGCTGGGGCAAATGCGCTTTCTCTTCTGGTACCTTAGGGGAGGTGGGGGCAGGGGTTTTGAATGCAGGGTGAGTAGGAGACTTTTCAGGACCCCAGAGAACAGGGCAGGGAACAAGGAGGGAGGGGGAGTGACAGAACCCATCCTATGAGGAAGGAGGGGGATGAGACCCAAATAAGAAAGGCTGGAGGAGTAGGGGAGGAAAGACAGAGAAGGGGAGAGAAGGGGGCGCGGAAAGAAGAGGGGAGGGCTGTCTCAGGACTCTGCCAGGAAGCAGGCTGGGGCCACGGCCTGTCCACCTACCTGAACATGATGCTCTGCAGGATGGAAGCAAAGGGGGTGATGCCAATGCCCGCCCCAATGAGCACCGCGTGCTCAGAGGCGAAGATCCTGCGGGTGGGGGTTCCATAAGGGCCATTGATGTAGCACTGCGCACGGGAGAGTTTGGAGGAAAGAGGGTGAGTGGGTACGAGGAGAGCTGGACCCCAAAACTTCAGGACCCGCTTTACACACAGGCAGTCCTCTCCTGGCCTGGGACCCAGGTCTAAGGGGCTCCCACTCCTGTGCTCCGAGCACTCGTCTGGGAGAGCCCTAGGACTCCAGAATGCAGAGCTGATGGGAGCAGGGCTCACCCAGCGTCCCTGTGTGCAGCTGGGACAGAGGGTTTGGTTCCATCACCTGGATACCTGGAAGTCATCCCATGGGGACCTGTGGGACTTGGGCATCGAGGGCCACAGCTAGCCTTCCCTACAGGCAGGTGGGGGCAGGGTTTTCTGGAACCACTTACCTTGATGTTACAGAATTGGTGGTTCTCAGGGGACAGCTCGGAGACCTGTGAGGAGTACAGTAGTGAGCTGTGGGTCTCTGGGAGTGGGCATGTCAAGCATCTCTCAGAGGCTTCCTGGCCCTTGCCGGTCTGAGCAACTTTACGAAAAGGGAATTGCTTTTTCTGCCCCAACCATTCCAGGGAGCACAGAGCACTTCAAAGGGAGAACATCAGTGGTGTTCTGGAAAATACACTTTTCAACATCACCACTAAAACTTCCGATTTTGGTGTTTGTTGATTCCTGGTGTAAATAGTGCCATCTGGGCTTGCACCAAGGTCTGTGTTTGGTAACACTCACTCCCAGTTTCATGCATGTAGCCAAGTCCCCTGGCCTTGAACATTTTTTAAAAGATTTATTTTATTTTTAGAGAGAGGGGAAGGGAAAGAGAAGGAGAGAAACATCGACACGAAAGAGAAACATTGATCAGTTGCCTCTCAAATGCTCCCCAACCAGGGTAGGGGAACTGAACCTTCAACCCAGGCCTGTGCACTGACCAGGAATCGAGCTAGCAACATTTCTCTTTGTGGGACAGTTCCTACCAAACAGCCGCACCGGTCAGAGGTTAGACATTCTTTTCCCTCAGCCTAGAGCAGTGTTTCCCCGGCCCCGGCTGACAAATTCCTGTGCATCCTTCAGCATCCAGCTTCTTGGAAGTGGCTGCCCCTCCTCCTCGAAGCAACTGCCCAGCTGAACCAGACAGGAAAGCCAGGGGCCAGCCTGACTGAGCGCTACCTGGGGTCAGGGAGCAGGCCCGCCTGACTCCTCCAGGACTGAGCAAGGGCAGGCAGTCGGACTAGATTTGTTGAGTTCAGATTCTGGAAAGTAAAGGAAACAGACCCACAGACAGGCTACAGGGCCCTGTGCTAATTCCCTCTCTGGGGCCAAAAGGCAGAGTTAGGAGTGACTTCACAGTCAGCCAAGCCAATCCCTCATTTCACAGCTGAGTCTGAGAGTGCACCAGCGAGGCAGTCAACTCTTCAGCCTGGGTCTCCTGCCTGTCCAGTATTCTTGACATTCCCCGTGCCACTCCTTCATCTGGGGAAAGCTGCATTCCCCATGGTGTTAGACGTGAGCTACTTACGGTGGCTTAAGCAGTGTAAGTACTCTGTGAGCAACCTTGTGCCTTTTAATTTTCTAAAATCCTGATTGCAGAGAGAAAGCTTTATGTTATAGTTTCTACGTCTTTAACACTTACCAATCCCTCGTCTTTTTTTTCTTTTAACAGTGAGAGAGAGAGAGAGGACAAACAGACACGGGCAGAGCAGTGGACTGCAGCTTCCGGCTCCAAGCCTTGGCAGGCAGAAACATCTGGCAAGAATCTAATAACAGCTGGTTTTCATTGTTTTTACTTTTAGAGCTGCTTTCTGTTTATGGCATGGGATACTAGTTTTCCATTAACAAGAGCCATTGAAAGAGTCCTTTTTAAATACAACTAAGTTTAAAGTCATGTTGGGATATAAAGAGAAATGCTAAGTAGGAAATACCTAATGTTAGGTGGGAAGTGAATATGGCAAAAGCTACCAAGGTGGGACGCAGATGACTGGCTGCAGAGACACCGTGAAATGTGCGGTGCTCCCTAAATGTGGACTACCCTGAAGGCCTCCCCTGCCAAGTTCCAAGGACCCGCCACTGCTGGGGACACAACCCACTGGCTCTCCAGCCTCTAGCCCAGCTCCCTTAGCCTTACCGGAATCGGGTAGCTGGCGGGGGCTCCCCACTGTGCCTGAGTCCTGTCCTTTGTCCCTGTGTGCACCAGGCCCTCGTCCCCCTGCCACGGAGTATCCTCATGTCTGAAGGATGTCAGCTCCACAGTGACGTCCTTGTTGGAAGCCACCGGTCCCTGTGCCAAGGTCTTGGAGTCGTCAGGCTGGGGTTGCAATCCCTGTTTGGTTTCAAAAAGGGAATTGCTGTATTATTTAAATCACAAAATGAATCCATTAGTTTTAAAGATTGAGATATTACAGAACCTTAATGAATAAAGTGAAAAAGTACCTGAATCAGACAATATAACTTCTCTGAACATTTTCTCATGTGCTTCCAGATTCTCACTTGCTCTCTCTCTCACACACACACACACTTTTACAGAAATGGAACATACGACTCTGTGACCTGGTTTTCCCACGAATTCCATCGTGTCTAGGTTTTCATGCTTCCTGGTGCTTATCTTTGTTTAGGTGACCCACGGTTCCATTATCAGGGTGATTAGTAACTTATTCAGCTTCTTCCCTATTGTGAAATTCTGATTATCCTCATTTCTGTTAACAACTACCATTCACAAAATTGCACCTTTTCCATCTCTATGCTTTACCCCAGTGATTTTTCAACTGGTGTGCTGCAAGAATTATTAAAACATGCAAAACACCTGACTATTCAGTCAGGGGCACTGACCTCTTTTCCCTTAGACTGTCAAATAAAAAAATGACAACAACCAATGCAACAATGGACATTCGATGTGAATGCCCTGTCTTGAACCATAAACACGCATATATAGGTCATATCAAAGAGCTATATCTTGGTCATGTCACATAATAAGGCTGCATCTGATTGGTTAATTCTTGGTACCAGATATACTCATATACAGGTATAGGTACCTAATATTTATTAAAGGCACTTTGGAACAAAAAGGGTAGGTAATTACTATTATTATTATTTGTAAGTCAATCAAAATGATACCTATTTTTGTCAGAATGGCAAAAAATGTATTTTTTGATGTGCTGCAGAATTTGGTAATTAGCTTATGCATGCCATGAGATGAAAAAGGTTGAAAACTACCTCTTTACCCTGATTTATTTTCCTCATAGTATTTGTTATTATTTGATACAGTATCTATTTTGTTGGGTAATTGTCTATCTCTTCACAACGTAAGCAATGACTGTGTCTATCTTGCTTACTGATGTATCTTCAGCATCTAAAACAGTACTTGGAAAACAGTAGGTGCTGTGTTCAATACATATTTGCTAAATGAATGAATGAACAAGGTGATGAACATACTTCTTGTACACCTATCTAATTAGCTTTTTTAGGACAAATCCCTAAAAATGGAATTGCTGGGCCAGTGGGTATACTGCACATATGGCCAAACTTTCCAACAGAAAGACTGTGACAACTTATTTTTTGGCAGCAATGCTAAAGGCCCCAAGGAAACACAGATTTTAATGGTTCCCGGGGTACCAAGGCTCTCCTGGTATCGGAAGTCAGCTTCCTCCTTCAGGAAGTATCCCCTGGTTAACGGCAGAGAACGCTCTCTTATTTCCACCTAGCCCTCCATTTCCTAAAGCTTTGCTCTTGGCAGCATTCTAGAAGGGTCCTCTGGTCTGGCCAGGCAGGATTCCACCCAGTTTTCCCACTGGACTTTAAATTCTTTTAGGGCAAGGCAAGGCTCAGTCAGACCTGAGGGCTTCTCTTCTTTTGACCTTCAGCAGGGTTTCACATGTGAACCTGCCTCCCAGCCTGGTGGTGCAGCCCACTACATTTCAGGCACCATCGGCCTGCTTCATCTATTCTTACTTCCTCCATCTGTGCTGCTCTGATCTGTGTCTTCCTCCACTCCCAGCACTGAGGAATACAGGCACTGTATTCACTCCAGGAACTTGTCAGCTTTGTGGGTTTCACTGGGGCTCAAAAGACAATGATGCTGATGCTGATGCTGATGGTGTTGATGATGACAATGAATGGCCCACCTGGACCATGCAGCCTAGGTCACTCAATACTTTACAGTCATTCATTCCATTGGTCCTTAAAAGAAATGTGTGAGAAAGGGAAGCAAAAGAAGGGAATCACCCCAATTCATAAATGAATAACCTGAGGCTCAGTAAAATAAAAGGATGAGTGGATGGCCATACAGTTAGCAAGTGGTGGAGCAGACATCAAGGTGAATTTTCCTGATCTCAACTGCCCCTCTCTTTTCATTATTCCCCCACCTTCTAACAGAGAACCTGGTCTGGGGAGCACCTGGGGGTCAGGCTTCAGGGAGGTTCTTGCATCACACAGAGCTCAGCTGCCTTGGCCCCCGCGCTGCTGCTCAGACAATGTACACACCGCTGCTCAGTGATCGGTGCCCACCAACTGGGAAGGAGGCATCTTGGTCCCCATGTGTTGGCCTCCATGGTGGACACTTCCTTCCCACAGCCACCTACCTGGGGCTTCTGCTGGCTCCTTCTCATTCTCAAACTCCTTGACAGCCTCTTGGAGTCACAGCCCACTGGGTCTGATGCCTTGAAGGACTCGTAGAGCCTGTTTGTCCACTGGCCTTCTGACCGGATGTGTAGCCAGATGGTATCTGAACAAGAGATGGGCGGGGGAAGGGGACGTGGGTTGTCAGTGCTGGACTCCAGTGGGGTTCTCATCTGAGGGATTGGGGCTGGGTATTCACTGCTCAAGTCCTGGACTGAATGTCCTTCCTCAGATCCAAACCAGCAGCCACGGCCACAGGACATGAAGATCTGATCTCTCTTTTGCAAATTTCCTCAGTGGAGTCAATCTAAGCCTACGTAATAAGGGTTTAGTCTCCTCTGCCAAGGTGGGGTCACAGCTGCCCCGAACACACTAGGAGCTCCCTAGGGTCCGTGGGGTCCCCGCCTTCTCTATCAGGCCAGGATCTCACCAAGGAGGGGATCGTTTCCCTCCCACCTTCAGCCAGGTCCCTATTAATGGCTCTGCACACGGTACAGACCAATGCACACAGTACGTGATGGGACCAACGACTTTCATTTCACCCAGTGCTTGGTGCTTACTAAGGTTCTTTATTAAGTGGATGACTGGCAGGAAGTGGTGGGGGCGGCCACCCTTCTGCTGAGGGGACCAGAGAGAATCCACACCATTAGAGTGAGGAGGCCCCTAAAAGATCTCCTTTTTCTTTTCTTTTCTTTTAAACCATGAACGGTTTTGGCAGTTCTTGAAGGAAATGAATAGACTTCTCCTCAAAATAAGGTTTTTAATATATAAAGTAACATACATAGGCATTACAAATGAAACCAGTCATAATGAGAAAGTTATCAAAATATTTTAAAAAACCAAATGTGTGCCCTGGCTGATGTGGCTCAAAGGACTGAGTGCCGACCCGCGAACCAAAGGATTGCAGGTTGGATTCCCAGTCAAGGCACATGCCTGGGTTACGAGCCAGATCCCCAGTAGGGGGCACTCAATAGGCAACCACGCATTAATGTTTCTCTCCCTCTCTTTCTCTTCCTTTACCCTTTCTCTGAAAATAAATAAATAAAATCTTCTAAAAAACCCAACTGTGTGGTTTAGGAATACATGTGCTTCTTTATCAACACATGATATACTCCCCAGTGGGGAGTGGCATGGCCACTGGAATTCTCTAGTAGTGCCGAGGCATCAGCCACACTGTTGTGTGATATGAAGGAATGTACAGTTCTTATTTAGAA
This sequence comes from Artibeus jamaicensis, assembly GCF_021234435.1. Lineage (NCBI taxonomy): Eukaryota > Metazoa > Chordata > Mammalia > Chiroptera > Phyllostomidae > Artibeus > Artibeus jamaicensis. Next base: position 5,564,255 of record NW_026521883.1, read on the forward strand.
AAAGTCACAGGTATTGCTAACACTACTTTGGGTTGTTATCTGCATTCCTAATTGAAAAAAGGGCTGGATTTCAATTAGAGGTTAGTGAAAATAAAGATGTAGGTCTTCCCCCGTTCAAGTTCATGAATAAACTGGTTTAACTCTGTATTTGCAGAGGCCCCAGGAGATGTGACCTGCTCTCACTGCTTTGTGAGGAAGGAACTGAAAAGTCAGGACCAGAGCTCATCTCCTCAGACTCTGGTTCCCATGCCTCTCTCTCAAGTTTCCTCTCCCTTTCTGATGCAAGTGTGTGTGTGTGTGTGTGTGTGTGTGTGTGTGTGTGTGTGTGAGAGAGAGAGAGAGAGAGAGTCTGAAGGGGGAGGCTATGCCTTCTCTACACAAATGCACCCTGAAGTGCTTCACACAGTGACTCACACAAAAGAAGCCTCCCTAAATGTCAGCTGTATTCAGCCAGCCACAGCTGCCAGCCCGAGTCCCACTCCTGGTTTCTGTAACCCAGCTTTGTAAACAGAGCATTTACCATTCCCCATAAGGACTCAGCTCATTGCCAGAGGTTCAGGGCTCAAGAGACAGGCAAATCCCTAGCTGAGACCCTGAAGAAACCCCTTCAGAAACTGGTCAAATAAATGACTTGTCCATACAATAAACATAGTCATTATCATCAGACTAGTAGCTACCTGCTGGAATACTATGCAGCCATGAAAAGGGAAAGTTCTTTCTAAAAGAACCGACATGAAAAGATTTTCATGACATCCTGTTCACTGATAAAACGTTGCTTGCAAAACAGCATGAACAGTGTGATCCTACGCATGTAAAACTATCTCCGCATCTGATTATCCATGTGGGTGTACAGGTTGGACACTGCTCACCAAAAGATTGACAATACTTTTCTTTGCATGGAATTATTTGAGGGGTTTTAATTTTCTTTTGTACTAATTTCAATGGGCAGACCCAGTAAGGCACACAAGGCGGCTGGCTGACCACAGTCACACATTCGTGTGCAGATAAACCAGGCAAAAAATGAGCAGTGAGACACACCACGCAACTCAGGGCCCCAACACTGGGAAATAAAGCCTAAAAGCACCAATTGAAAACACTTGTGGGAGTTGAGGTGCCAGGAGAGACTCCCAGCCTCACAGGAGAGTTCGTTGGGGAGACCCACAGGGTCCTAGAATGCACACAAGCCCACCTGCCCGGGAATCAGCACCAGAAGGGCCCAATTTGTTTGTGGGAAGTGGCAAAAGGGACTGAAATCCAAACGGAGCAAGTGCCATTGTTCCCTCTCTAACTCCACTCCCACATACAGTGTCACAACCCAGTGACTGGGTTGCCCCACCCTGGTGAACCCCTAAGGCTCCACCCCTCATATATAACAGGCATGACCAGATAAGGCTCAAACGGAAGAACAGATCAAAGCCCCAGAGCCAATACATCTAAGCGACCAAGAGGTAGCTGACCTAACAGATGCGCAGTTCAAAGCACTGGTGATCAGGATGCTCACAGAACTGGTTGAATTTAGTCATAAATTAGATGAGAAAATGAAGGCTACAATAAGTGAAATGAAGGAAAATGCACAGGAAACCAATAGTGATGGAAAGAAAACTGAGACTCAAATCAAGGGAGTGGACCAGAAGGAAGAAAGAAACAACCAAACAGAAAATAATGAAGAAATAAGAATTCAAATAAATGAGGAGAGGCTTAGGAACCTCCAGGACATCTTTAAAAATGTTCCAACATTCGAATTATAGGGGTACCAGAAGGGGAAGAGGAACAGCAACAAGTGGAAAAGTTATTTGAACAAATAATAAAGGAGAACTCCCCCAATCTGGCAAAGGCAACAGACTTCCAGGAAGCTTAGAGAATCCCAAAGAAGTTGGACCCAAGGAGGAACACAACAAGGCACATCATAATTACATTAACCAAGATTAAAATGAAAAAGAGAATCCCGGAAGCAGCAAGAGATAAGGCGACAGTCACCTACAAAGGAGTTCCCATCAGACTGTCAGCGGATTTCTCAAAAGAGACCTTACAGGCAAGAAGGGGCTGGAAAGAAGTATTCCAAGTCATGAAAGGCAAGGATCTACATCTAAGATTGCTCTACCCAGCAAAGCTTTTATTTAGAATGGAAGGGCAGATAAAGCGCTTCTCAGATAAGGTGAAGTTAAAGGAGTTCATCATCACCAAGCCCTTATTATATAAAATGTTAAAGGAACTTATCTAAGAAAAAGAAGATCAAAAATATGAACAATATGAACAGTAAAAAAACAGCAAATTCACAGTTATTAACAACCACACCTAAAACAAAAGTAAATTAAGCAAACAACTAGAACAGGAACAGAACCACAGAAATGGAGACTGCATGGAGGGTTAGCAACAGGGCAGTGGGAAGAGGAGAAGGGGGGAGAAGGTACAGAGAATAAGTAGCATAGACTGAAGGTAGAAAATAGACAGGGGGAGGGCAAGAATAGTACGGGAAATGTAGAAGCTAAAGAACTTATGACACATGGACATGAACTAAAGGGGAGGAATGTAGGTGGGAGGGAGTGTTCAGGGTGGAGGGGAATGAAGGGGGAAAATGGGACAACTGTAATAGCATAATCAATAAAATATATTTTAAAAACCAGAAAGGGAAGAAAAATAGAAAGAAAACAACTCACCCTCTTCAACCCTTATCCCTATGTTTGTCTCATTGTATGTCCAGGCCACCAACCAGGATATTCCAGGGCAGGTGGTGTGCAGTCTGAGTGGCCTTGGCCTTGGGTCTGCACCCTGAGCTGTGGGAGATGGGTCCTGCTGAGCCCCGGCTAGGAGGCATCCTAAGTGAAGCTACCTCTTAAGGGGATCTGTCAGAGAACTCCTTTACCCTTCATGAAGCCAAGCAAGGGTCTCATTGTGACCTGCCTTGCCAAGTCTCTCCTGACAGAAGCACCACCTGAGGTGGGAAGGCCAATCTCTGGCCTGGCCAGGAGGGCAGAGGTCCGGGTGCTGGTTCCAACAACAGCCCAGGACCAGAGGGAAGGCACAGGCATGGTGGGGGTCAGAGGACAGCTGGGCCAAGGGGGTTCGGCTGGGCAGTTCTGTGGGTGCTGAGGACCCGCAGAGAACTGGGAGTAGTGTAGGACAGACGGCGGAGGGTGAGAGGGAGTCTGTTGCCCGGGGGCTCCGCTGGGCTCTTGCCCACAGGGAGCGGGAAAGCCTGGCTTCTTGTCACAGACCCCCTGTGACAAGTACCTGGAAAGTATCCAGGTACCCCTTCCTGTGTGCTGGCCACTTAAGACATTCATGGGCTGCCAACTGCCTGCGCCACCCAGCTTCTAAATCTGCATTCAAAATCCTCCTGGTCTCACACGAGCTCTAACCGGCTTTTCCAGCCACTGCCTTTCATCACTTTTCTGACCCTCTCTCCTGTCCTCCCACTCTCTCTCTCTGTCCCTCCCCTCTTAGCTCTAACAACACTGGATGTTCCACGCTTCCAGTTTTTCATGCTTTTGCCTCTGGTCCTCCCTCTGCCTCCTCCTGCATCTCCTTCCCTGCCTACTAAACTCCTACTAACCTTTCAAAGTTCAGCTGCAATGCCATGTGTCTATGAAGCCTGGCCCACTTATCCCACCATGCCAGGCCCTCCCTTGCTACCCTCACAGTATCTGGTCAGCCCTGACCACACCATTCAGTGAGCGTCTGCCCATCTGCCTCCTTGTTTCAGAGGGATTTTTTGGAGGTCAACTTTGCACCTCTAGTTCTGTTCACCTCTGTGTGCCTGGCTCCAAGCCTGTGCTTAGCACACAGAAGAACTCAGCAAATGCCTCAATGACTGGACGACTTAGCATACCTTTCTGCTCTGGAGCACTGCTGATGGTGAAGGGGTGCCACTCATAGCGAGCAATGGTGGGAATGTTCAGATACAAATAGTCCCCAGGCCTGTAGTTGAAAAGAGGGGGCCTCTCGATGAGGAGATGAGTCACCTGAGGAAAGAAGGAAATCAGCATCTTTTGTGCAGATCCAAAGCTGTCCGGGGCCCGGAGACCAGAGGGCAGAGGCCCGGCTATCTTCCACCATAAACCAGGCCAGCTCAGACATGAGACCCTTCTGTGCCTTTGAGTGGGGGCCACCCTTGAACATATCTGCCAACCAGGGCAAGACAACTATCAGAGAAGGGAGGAGTCAGGAAGGGGTTTATAGCTTGATTCTATTTTTTTATGGTGTAAATGCTGCTTTTTAGTGGGCCCCCGCCTCTGTGAAGCCCTCCCTCACTATTCTAGCTCCTTTCTTGGTACTTCTGTAGCACTCGGCCAGCACTGAAACCACTGACGGTCATCTCCCCTACAATAATAACACCCTCCCGGGTGATAGCATCAGTTTATTGAGCACTTACTGTGTGCAGCACTTTAAGTGCTATCTTTAGTCCTTACAGTAACCCTTTGAGATTAATGTTATACTTTCTCCACTTTCTGCATGAAAAGCTGAGGCTCAAAGAAGTTAAATAGCTTGCTCAAGACCATCAGCTAGGAAACCATAGAATTCGAATCCTGAACATAAACCACAGCCTCATTATTAACTTCCATGTCCTCCCACTCCAGTTGTCCAGAGCCCTGCCCACCCAGCGCTGTCTTCCCTTTCTCCATAAATGGCCCCAGTCATTCCCCAACTACCTGGCAGATGTCCTAGCCTCCTTTCTCTACCCTAAAATGCATCCAGTTACCTTTTGAGTCTTACTGTGATAGGCTCCCCTCCCCACATCAAAGCCACTACCTAAGTTCAGGGTTAAGGCCCTTATGAGTTCTCATCTGCATATGTGCAACAGCTTCCCTAACGATCCTCTCCAAGCCACCTTCCACAGAGAAACTGAAAAAATCTGTCTGGAATATAAAGCAGCTTAATACCCCTGCCTGGTCCAGGGTTCCCTGGGGCCTGCAAGTGAGGCTCCATTCACCACCAGGCCCTGCCCAGGCCTGCAGCGATACCCTTCCCTGTCTTGTCTATCCATCAAACTCCTCCACATCTCTTGAAACCCTGATATGGCATCTCCCCCTTCATTCAGAAGTCTCCTCTGACGTCTCCAAGACAACGAGTGTGATGCCTCCTGGAACTCGACTTCTCTCACCAGCGCAGCCCTGCACTACAGTGAAAGGGCCGATTCCCTGCTAGCCTCTGGACCTGTGAAGAGCAAGACAGTGCCTGAGCTCTCAGTGTGTCTCTGCCACCTAGTGCAGGGCCTCCCACCGTATAGGCACTTAATATATGCTGCCTGAGCATGTTCTATGCAGGCCTGGCCTTTAGTGGTATCCTGTCATTCTCCTTCCTACAGTGTCACTCCTGAAGGGCTGGACTGGGTCATGCACTTTGCTTGTCCTCTCCACTGCGCTGGGGCTCCTATTTCCTTAGGGGTAGAACAGGGCATCGAGCCGCTGCACCCTACCACCACCTGCATCTCCCCTTGGCCTCAGAGGCCATTTTTGCACCTTGGAGGGAAGGAGACTGACTTCCACGATGCTCAGGGCTGCCATGCGGGACACTACCAGCCCGATGGCCTTCTCCAGGAAGAACACGATGCCAGGGACCAGCAGCCACTTCCAGAAGTTGGGCCCATGTAGGATGAGCAGGATCCACATGGGGAGGTAGGACAGGTGGGTCCAGTAGAACACCTGTGGGGATGGGGGACACAGTTGCTGGGGTTCAAAGCCTGGGGTGGAACAGAGCCAGGGCTCTGGGTCATCCTTAAAGCCAGGATGGTGCCCAGAGGTTTGGACATACACTCCCTCTCCTGGTCACCTGGCTGAGTAAAAGGCTGGGCGTGGGAAGCTCCCTTGCTTCTTTGTTCTGGGGGCCTGGCCCAGGGAGCCTAGAAGGCAAGATTCCTGGTGCCAGCAGGCAAACATCTGGAACATTCCCCTGGAGATGTTCTGAGCAGAGTAGGGCACCCCAAAGGGCTCATTAACAGTAATGTCTCGTCACACTGACCCTTTCTCAGGGGAAAGAAAGAAGAGACAGCAGTGGTTTTCTGGGAAGGGAAGAGAGCTGAGCACTGAGGTTTAGCATGTGCCCTGCGGCTAGCTTGAGACGTGGCCTAGTAAATGACTTTTCTGAGCTTTAGATTCCTCCTCAGTTGAGTGAGGATGCTGATTCCTACTTGAAAGGATTGTCGCTGGCCCTAAGTGGGTGCTCTGTATATGTCTATCTCTGAGGTGACAAGATCAGTCCAGGGGACAGCCAGGGTCTCCAAACTAAATCGTCTGTGACCTCCTGTGTCTTGAGGAGGTTAGAGAGAAGGAAGCAAAAATGAAACTATTATAACATTTTGGGGCACCTGTGTTCCAGGTAGGTAGTTACTGGCTTCACATATATTATCTCACTTGATTCCTAAAAAAACTTCAAAGGTAGAAGAGTACAGCTTAATTTTACAGATGAGGAAGCTGACTGGCCTGAAAATAGTGGGGTGGGGATTAGGACCTCGGGGGCCTATGTTCCTTCCCCTCCCTATGCCATTTTGAGCCCAGTTTAATCCAATTAGGTCAAGGGAATGAGCCAGAGAGTCTTCTAGAGCAAAATATTTGCATGTGGCAGACATCAGCCATAGCCCAATGGCAGAACTCAAATCACATGCACATAATATGCATGCTGGCTGGGAACCTTCCTGGACTCTGGAGTAAGTTAGAGGGCACATGCCACGAAATGAGGGTGGGAGCCCAGCCTAGGAGAGGCAAAGGAGCAAGGACTGCGCACCTCAAAGTGACCGTTCCTGCGGATGCAGGAGCTGGAGCAGGCGAACATGAGGAGCAGCAGCAGTAGGAGAGCCACACCGGTCGGTGAGGCCAAGCCGTGGACCCAGCCAATGCCAGGCCTTGTGGTGAGCAGCAGTTCCCAAAACTGGAAGGGGCTGGACTCAGACTGAGCCTTGAGTGCTGGAGACAAGCACAAGACAAGATCTTCCCATTTAACCTTCCCTTTGTGTCTCTAAGTCTCCCCATCATATACCCAGGCAAGCAGGGACTTTTGTCCAGAGTTCTGGTTATCAAGGGCAACACTTCTTCACCCACTGGGCAGGCAGGACACATGGGGGCTGGATAACTAAGTGATCTGTGAAAGACTCAGTCCCACCATCCCCAAGCCCCAGGCTACTCACCAAAATTCACAACATGGGCCACAGTGTGTACGATGGAGAGTCCGACCACCACGTAGCCCATAAGCTGGTGGAACTGGATGTTCTGGTCCAGTGGCAGGACTTGAGCCAGCCACGTGGTCCTCAGCCATGTGAGGCAGCGCCTGAGCATCAGTACCTGGCAGGTACAACGGGTGGAAAGCCACCTGGCTCTCTCTCTGCTTTGTCCTCCTTCTCCGGCAGTTATCTCCCTGCCTCCCTCTGACCTAGCTGTGCTTCCTGAAGGGGCCCCATCACCATCCACCCTGCCCCCAAGCCTTCTGTGCTCTTCTGGGTCTATAGCTGTGGTCTCTAAGACCCCAGGGGTGTGAAGAAAAAATGTTACAGAATGCTTACTGGTATTACTTTAATCTAAACCCATGAGAAGCACATATGGCTTTACTAACACTGAATATCTAGGTTGACGTGGTGCTCTTTCAGTCTGTATGTTAGATGGGCGCATGTCACATGTGGCTCTCAAGGTGTCCTGGGGAAAGACTTGGTTTCCAAGGGACTTTTGACAAGGGCTCCCTCACTTGCTCAATTGCACCTAGATATGTGGACTTGCAGATTACATTATCTATTTTTAACTTTAAGATAACTACTCTTCATAGAAGTGACAAGTAGCTTAAAAAGATTCACTGCAAAGAAAACGAAGATTGAAAACAGTGTTGATAATGCAATAGCAAGTTACCGAGAAAATGAATCATGAATCTCCCACCCTCGATAGGAACTCTTTGTCCCAGTTATGAGGTTAAAATTACAATCCACTCTAATAAGAAGCTGATATTACCAAGAGGAGTGTTTGGCCCTGGCTGGTGTGGCTCAGTGGATTGGGTGCTGCCTGCAAACCAAAGGGTTGCTGGCTTGATTCCTGGTCAGAGCACAAGCCAGGGTTGTAGACCAGGTCCCCAGTCAGGGACGTGCAAGAGGAAACCACACATTGATGTTTCTCTCCTTCTGCCCTCCCTTCCCCTCTGTCTAAAATAAATAAATAAAATCTTTGAAAAAAGAAAAAAAAGAAGAATGTTTGTACTGGAGATGTACATTCCTGACCATTAAAAATGAACCTTGGCTGCTCTGAATAGTGTGGTTCAGTTGGTTCAGTATCGTCCAGCAAAGTGGAACATCACCAGTTCAATTCCCAGTCAGAGCTCATGCCTGGGTTGCTGGCCTGGTCCCCTGTTGGGGTGTGTGTGAGAGGCAACCAATCGATGTTTCTCTCACACACTGATGTTTCTTTTTTTCTCCTTCTCCTCCCTTCCCCTCTAAATAAATAATTTTTTAAAAAGTCTCTTTGGCTTTCTACTTTGTAAAAAAATTAAGCCTGGGGTTGGGCCAAGGCCAGGGCGCAGGCAGTGGGTGGCAGGAGTGAGTGTACACTGACTGGGCTGGTGGTGGAGTGGCCCTGCTCCTGGTGGCAGAGTTCATGCTGGCCAGATTAGGCCCTCAGCTACTTCTTTCAGGGAAGAGGGCCAGTGCAGGTACTCTTGCAACCAGAGATCTTGATCCACAACCATAGGTTGGAATTTTGGTGGGCCAGCCATCCTCAGACACCCCACTTAGGACAGATGTCTGTGTAGGTAAACATAACTTGCCTTTCCACACAAACAACAGGCTGGTCCCACACCCACACGTGGCAGATAAAAGCCAGGAGGGATATCTCAGGAGCCACGGATCCCATCCCCACACCAGGCCCCCCAGCCCAGGGTTCCAGTGTAAGAAAGGTAAGTCTCCATAATTTCTACCTGTAAAAATCAGTGGGGTTTGAGGCTGTGGAAGACAGAAACTTATCGAGTCCCAGGCGGTTCATCTTAAAGGGCTCACACACAGACTTACTTGGACTCGCTCCCTCTGAGCTCCAGTGCAGGGGCGGATTGAAAGGCATCAGAGATACATGGGCAGGAAGTGAGTTGTCTGGCATCAGGTTGAGAGCTGGAGGGCAGCCCTCTCCCAGACAGAAATGCTGGCAGAGGCCATACTTCCTTTTTAGGCTTCAGATTTTCCTAAATTCTCTCAAACAAGCAGAATCTGGATTCAGGTGCTAAGATGCACCAGACCCAGGAGTAGCAGCATCTGGCCTTGGTTCACAGCTTGGCCTCACCTGGGCACCTCCAAGCCCAGCACAAGTAGCAGCCATCTACAGATTGTTTTGTAGCTTATGCTGTATGACCCCAGACAGAACATAGGATGTGGTTCATCTTGAATGTGCCAACAGCAATCAAAGCTCAACTATAATAGGAAGGTATACATAGCCCACAAAGGTAGGCACCTTGAGAACCCAGCTTGGATAATAGGGGAGGATGTGCCACTGGACCCTACAGGACACCTAACACCTTAGGCCACTCTATCTGGGAGGCATGTCAGCTCTACCTAATATATAGAAACACAAGTAGGCTGGCAAATTTAGGAGACAAAGAAACATGGTCCAAATGAAAAAACAGATAAAAATTCCAGAACAAAAAAACTAAAAAAATGGAGACAAGCAATCTAATAAATGCAGAGTTCAAAACACTGGTTATAAGGAAGCTCAATGAACTTAGTGAAAACCTCAACAGCATAAAAAATATCCAGCCAGAAATGAATGATGCAATAATTGAAATAAAAAACAATTAACAGGAAATGAACAGTAGAGTGGATGAAGCTGAGAATCAGATTAGTGATATAGAATATAAGGAAGCAAAAAACCAGTCAGAACAGCAAAAACAAAAAAGAGTCCAAAAAAATAAATGAGGACAGTATACGGACCTTCTGGGACAACGTCAAATGCACCAACATTCACATCATGTGGGGTGATGGAAGAAGAGAGAGAGCAGAAATTGGAAATCTGTTTGAAAAATAATGGCAGAAAACTTCCCTAAATTGGTGAAGGAAATAGACAAGTCCAGGAAGCACAGAATCCCAAACAGGTTGAACTCAAAGAGGCCCACACCAAGACACACCATAATGAAAATGCCAGTGTTAAAGATAAAGAGAGAATCTTAAAAGCAGCAAGGGAAAATCGGTTAGTTATCTACAAGGGAGCCCCCATAAGACTGTCATCTGATTTCTCAAAAGAATCTTTGCAGGCTAGAAGAAATTGGCAATAAACATTCAAAGTGATGAAAAGCAAGAATCTACAACCAACATTACTCTACCCAAAGATGCTATAATTTAGAATCAAAGGACAGGTAAAGAGCTTCCCAGACAAGAGAAAGCTAAAGTAGTTCATCATCACCAAACCAGTATTATATGAAATGTTAAAAGGTCTTCTTTTAGAAGAAGAAAAAAAATATGAGTGATAAAATGGCAATAAATACAAATCTATCAACAATTGAATCTAACAAAATAAACGAACAAGCAGAACAGAAACAGAATCAGATGCAGAGAATGCTTTGATGGTTGCCAGGTGGGAGGTAGGATGGGGAGATGGATGAAAAGGTGAAGGGATAAGAAGTACAAATTGGTGGTTATGGAATAGTCATGGGGATGTAAAGTACAGTATAGGGAATAGTGTAATCAAGAAACATATATGCATGACCCATGGACATGGACAATGGTGTGAGGATTGTCTGAAGTGGGGGTGCTGTATGGAGAGGAGGCAAGGGGGGAGAAATTGGGGCAATTGTAATAGCATAAACAATAAAATATAACTTAAAAAAAATGAACCTTGCCTTATTGTTATATTGCATCATAATTCTATTGACTAATGATAATAGGCATGTATATAATTATAAGTAAGTGAGAATATACGGGGTTATTGGAAGGGTCTTTTGTTTTAAGTGTAGTAGTGTGCAAAAACATTTGGAGACCTCACTCCCTGGCCAAGAGGATCGATCACATTGACTCCTTAGTCTGGCAGGCAAGGCTCTTGAAAGGTGCTCTCTGGTTGAAGCTGTGCCCTGGATCTAGTTCCACCTCCTCCAGATCCACCATAATTTTCTTGTGAAGATCAAATGAAAAGTACTTAGCACACTGATTGGTACGCAGTAAAGGACACAAAAATGCCCACTATGTCATTTGTGGGTTGTATGAGTATGGACAAGTCACTGCCCCTGTCTGGGCCTCAGTCTCCACCATGGAGTATTGACCCTGATTTCTAAGATGCCATCCTGCCCTGGCACTCCAGGTGTCCACGTGCGGGTTGTTTAGTCTATGAGGAGCCTACATCAATCCCCCTGCCCGCCTCCCTGCATCGTGCCTCGGATCCCTACCACAATGAAGCTGCAGTCGAAGTTGAGGCATTGGCCACAGCCCTTGGCCACCATGACGCTGATGCCGAAGTCCCGGTGTGCACTAGCTGCCAGTGTGAAGAGCAGCACGTGGAGGCCTGCGTAGATCACCAGGCAGAGGACCTGGCTGCGGTGATTGTGCCAGTAGGCGGAAGTCAGGGGGCGAGGACGGTGAAGGCGCTGCTGGGTGGTGGGGGGTGTCAGCCAGTGGGCAGCACTGCGGAAAAAAGGATGTGGTGGGACCAGCTGGGGAGGGGAGGAATCCAAGTGGGTTGTGATGGGAAGCCCACCGCAGCCCACCGCAGCCCACTGACTCTCTGGAGCCTTGCGGCAAGCGGGCCAGCCTCCTTTTGCAGTAGGAATCAAAGGACAAGAGATCTGTTTACGGTCACACAGTTAGGTAAATCTGGGTTGGAACTCCGGTCTATCTGATGCCACATCTGTGACTATTTCCATTACTATTTCTACTACCTCTCCTTACTTCCCAATTGAAAAAAAAACAAAAACAAAAACAAAAACAAAAACAAAAGCCAGGAATTGAAAAGGATGAAAGAATCGGAAATGTTCTGTGTTAACTAACCCACAAGAAAGCTAATAATACACCAAAAGAATAAACTATAAAACCGGCACTATTCAGAGCTTGGGAGAAACTTGGCTCTGTTACATCCTATTTACATTATTTCTCCACAGCCCTTTTTACATTTGTACTTCTCTACTTTATGTATTCGTTTATCGGTGTAAATTATGTGTCTCTCCCTCCAGAATGCAGCCCCACTGGGACAATCCCCTTATTCAGAACAGTGCCTGGTACACAGCAGCTGCTCAGCTGAGTTGAGTATTTACTGCCTTTGCTAATTACTTGTATGATCCTAGTAGGTATGTCACTTCAGGTGAAATAACTTTAATTTCCTTTTATAAGTATACCAGTGCTATAAAATGCACTGCTATAATTGTAAAATGTCCAGCACATAGTAGATGCTTAATGCTGCGAGTTGATTCTAAAAAGACAGTAGAAAATGGAGGCATGACTATAGCTGTCCTCTGTGGAAAAGTGGGCAAGACTGGGCTGGGTTGGATTAGGGCGGAGTGAGGCAGGCTGGTCTCTGCTGGGCTAAACTGACTTGGGGCGGGGCTAGGTGGGGCTGAGAGATCGCAGGGAATCGCAGGGGAGTTCAGGCCACTCATCCTACCTGGAGTCCAAAACCAACAGGTGCGGTGCCAGAGACAGGGCCATACCTGATAGTCAGGTTCTCCATGACCCCAGGGAAGCGCAGCAGCTCATCTCGGAGCTCCTCGAAGGTGATGTCGCCACTGCAGTCCTTGTCTGCAGACTCAAAGAGCACCAGCGTTAGCTGGTCTAGCTTCTCATCCGACAGGGAGATGGAGCTCTCCTGCAGGCACGACTGAAGAACTGTGCGCAGCTCGTCCGGGTCGATGGAGCCATTGCCTGTCACAAGAGAGGATGAAGCCAAGTGGGCACCTGCTCCAGGACCCCACTCTGACCTGCAGACACCCCTGCCCTGTTCAGTCATGGAATAGAGTGGTGACCTTTTCCTATTCATCCCCTCAAAGTTCCTGCCAACCAATCTGTCTTCCAGGTATAGACCAAACAAAAGACATGTGTCGCTCTCAGCTCACACACCCTCCATGGCTTCCTAGTGTCAAGCTCAACAGGGATAAACCCCTCCCCAAGCATGGAGACTCCTCGGCTTTGATGCACGCCTGGCTGCAGGATCTGCAGCCTCCTCTTTAAGTACCACTCAGTGTCCAAGACCAGCTGTACAAAAGATGTACCTGTTTGCTTAACCTACAAGGAGCCTTGTGCTCAGAGTCTCAACTATCCAGAAGCAAATTGTATGAGGTGATAGTGAGGGGTGCGGTCCTTGTTGTTCCCCAACTTGTGGAAGGCTCTGCTCATCCCCTGAGAGGCCATGGCTGGGTACTCAATTCAGCATGTGGCCTTATGTGAACACGAGTGAAGTGATGTAAAAAGGAAGCCAAAACTATCAACTAAGATGAGATTTTGGGCATTTTTTTCCATATATATTTTTATTCTTCAAAACAGCAGGACCCTCAATTAGCAATTTTTGGCCAGCTTTGGATATAGACACACATGCAGTAACATGCTTCTGCCCCTTTCTACCTGTGTGATAGTGAGCTGTAAGTCCTTTAGGGTAGTGATTGTTATTTTGAAAGGGGGGGGGTAATAAATCCTCCCTTTCAGAATTAATTATGTTCAAGGATGAGTGATTTAATTATAAAGTACTTAACACAGTATCTAAAAGGAGGTAGCTGCGTATAAATGAAAAGTCTTATTGGCTGTGATCATCACTGGGGCCAAAGCAAAAGTGTGTAATCATGTTACAGAGCAGAGTCTAACATCCCTCTGCACCACACCTCCTCTCCTCCACTTTCCAAGTCAAGAGCATCCATGCAACAGGTTTCAGACTGCATCCAGAGCTCCAGTCCCTCCCCTTCATACCCTCTCATCCATCCAGTTCTATTCTCTCCTTAGCCATTTGCAAATCCAGAGTCCTCCTTCACAATTATTACCATGTATACATTCTTCTTCCTTACTCATCTGTTCTTCTATTTCACTGACCCTAAAAATATCCCACACCAGGGTGAATACAACTATCTGTTTTCTCCTTTCTTGCACCAGGGAAGCTAAGTGAGCATTGCTCAAAAAAAATCACTCAAGAGGACAGGGATTGTTTGATCCCCAGCCATGGCAAGATCTGCAACTTGCCCAGCAGTCCTCTCCTGCTTTTCTGGTAAGGTCACTCCTAATATCAGCAAGGACCACTTCTCACCTCCATGCCCATCCAATCAACCCCTCCTGAGCTCTCACTGAAAATGGGAGCCATTGGAAGGCAATGCTCTCTGGATCTTATTGTAAAACTACGAACCTCCTTACACCTGCCCTGCCATGTCTTCCTGCCCACCTCATCTGCAAGAGGAGGAGTGTGTTGCTTCCTTCTGTTTCAGCCAATCTCTCCATCTGAGGTTGTCAAAAAATCCCACATGTGACCAGTGCTTGGTGGTCAGGACGCAGTCAGTGAAGAGGGTCCCATGATGACTGCAGTGGGGTCTGAGGAGAATCCCAGGAAGCAGCACAGCCAACTGCCCACGGGGTGGGCAGGCAGGTCAACTTGGGGAGTAGGTTCCAGGAATAAGGTGTGGCTAGACTGAGTCAGGTGGGAATGGGAGCAGAAGAAACCTCACAGGCCAGAGGGCCTTGCCCACTTGCAAGTCTGTGGGTAGGTTGAGCTTCTTACGATGGAAATCCAGCCTTGTGAGTCCTCTGCTCAACAGTCTCTGATGGCTCCCCGTTGCTCATTGTACTGAGACTTCAAACCATGGCTTCCGGGGCCAGCATAGTCTGGCTTCACTCAACATTCCGGTCTCATTGGGTGCCTCTTTCCCATTTCAGCCTCCTTTGTCCTGATGATTCCAGGCCTTCAGAAACCCTTTAAGCTACAAAGTCACCAAAGATGGAAATCGCAGGATGTGTACTGCAGTATCATTCGTAATGTAGAATGGAATTCTCCATTTTCGTAATAGGGCTTGAGTAAATAATGATAAGTAACAGCTGACACCTATAGAGAGCATATCCTGTGCTAGGCACTGTTCTGAGTTTAGATAAGTTAACTAATTTACACCTCAGATCAACCTCATGAGTATGTAACTGGTGGATCTGAGATTTGAACCTAAGTAACCTGGCCTCGGGGTCAGAGATCTTTACTACTATGCTATGCCATATGGAGCATAGGATCACACGCATACGGTAGAATATGACACAGCCACAAAACTGATGCTGTAACTACATTGAGTTACCGCTTCATACCTATTAGGATGGCTATTATTATTAAAAAAAAAATAGGGTATGATTCTGTCCTGCATGTTTGCTCTGAAGAACAGAAGTCATTTATCTCTGTCTGCCTTCTCTCCCACCTAAGTGCATGCTGCCACCCCATGGAAGATGTGATGGACATGGACATGAGCCCTCTGCAGCCCCAGAGCTGTCCTTCCAGTTGTGAACGCAAAGCTAACAAAGATTATCACTTGAAGGTGGATAATGGTGAAAATGAGCATCAATTATCTTTATGAACAGTCAGTTTAGGGGCTGGTGCAAAGGATGAACCGCACACTGTTGTAGCAGAGGCCGTGAGTTGTGAAGGCAGTCCAATTAAAGTAGTACAGGTCGCTCTGAAATGCCTGTACGGCCAATGGTTTCCCTTGGTGACTTCAGAATAACACCGCCTGTGGTCTTGGTCGAAGTGTGGTCCGGGGCCTGTGCACAGTACAGCACTTAGTAGCTATGGAGGAAGATGAAGAGGAGGAGGACATGAAACTCCTAAGTGTGTCTGGGAAGCGTTTTGCCCCTGGAAGTGGTAGCCAGCTTCCACAGAAAAAAATTAAAATTGCTGCTTATGAAGATGGTGAAGACCACGATGATGAAGAAGACGATGATGATTTTGAGGATGAGAAAACTGATGAAAAAGCTCCAATAAAGGAACCTACATGAGATACTCCAGCCAAAAAAGCACAAAAATCAAACTAGAATGGAAAAGACTCAAAACCATCCACACTAAGATCAAAAAGTCAAGAATCCTTCAAAATTCAGGAAAAAACTCCAAAGACACCAAAAGGGCCTGATTCTGTAGAAGATATTAAAGCAAAAGTGTAAGTGTAGAAAAAGGTGGTTCACTTCCAAAAGTAGAAGGCACGTTCATCAATTACTTGAAGAATTGCTTCTGGATGAGTGACCAGGAGGCCATTCCAGATCACTGGTCATGGAGGAAGTCTCTTTAAGAAAATACTTTAAACAGCCTGTTAAAATTTTCCATTTAATTTCATTTCCTGGCTGTCCTTTTTATAATGCAGAGTGAGAACTCTCCCTGCCATGACTGATAAATGTATTCCAGCGTTTCAGTTTGGAAAACCGACAAGTTCTGGAGATGGACGGTGGTGATGGCTGAATGCTGTTGACCTGTACGCTTACAATGGTTTAGGTGATAAATTTAATGTTGTGTATCTTTACATTATAATATTATAAAGCTTTACAGTCTCTCATGAACAAATGTTCGGATCATTTAGTGAAGAAGGCAGCATGTATAGTGTAACCCTGTTTTGTTTAAAAATGTGTGTGTGAAAAAAAAATATGTGTGTGGTACATATGTGTGTAATCAGAAGACAGTGCAGAAAAAGATTATGGGTAATTTTTGCTTTCTTCTTTAAGCCATTTTGTATTGTCCATAATGTTCATAACAGGCTTGTATAATTATTATAAGAAAAAAGCAACAGTTTTTTTTTTTTTTCAAACACAGAAAAAGACAAAGGAAAGTTCTAGTTTCTAGTGAACTGAATCAAGGGCATTTATGTCCTGGGCCAGAGTCTTTCCTTCTCCTCCACCCCCCTTATGTGGGAGGCAGGGACCAGACGGAAAGATGGGGGGAGGGAGACACAACAGCCTCATCTGAGGGAAACTGCCCTGTGTTGGTCACAGCACAGGGACAGGCTGATTCCCTTTGCCCCCTTCCACTGAGTGCCCCCTTTCCCTACAAAGAGCCCTTACCATCGACATCATACACCTGGAAGAGGAACTTGAGTTTGTCCATGGGGCTGCCATGAATGAGCAGGGTCAGTCCTTCCTGCAGCTCCTGGAGGGTGATGGTGCCACTTCCGTCCGAGTCAAACAGGGTGAAGAATCTCTCAGCAAAGAAGGACTGTGGCCAAGAAGGGTGGAGACAAGCACAAGTATGGACACAGGGCCTGAGCTTTGAATTCATTCGCCGTGTGTGTGTGTGTGTGTGTGTGTGTGTGTGTGTGTGCGGGGTATCACGGGGCAGTGGTACTCTGGGGGGCTCTAGTTGTCATCTGCCCACAAGACCACACCAGGATGCAGTGTCCACGGCCCTTCCAGACTTCTGAGAGCAAGTTTGTGCTCCAGGGGAAGAACCATGCAGAGCTCCACAGCAAGGATGGACTTGTGTGGGGGGCTCAGGCCCCCTTCTGGCCCCTGGGCCCGGCCATTTGTGCAGGCTCTCTGTCCCTACATGCCATCACCCCCATCAGCCTTGCAATCCAGACCTCTAGTGGCCCCTCACTCAAAACGGGAGAAGGGTCAGACATGGGGTCCTCCGGCTGGCTCTCCCAGGGTTTTCCATCCCCTTTGGGGTAAACCAGGGATATGGGAGCCCAGGAAGGACTTACTGAGTAGATGTCATTTGGTTTCTCCTTTACATGTTTAGGCTACCTACAGCCTACAATTAAGGCTTGTTCTTAAGTGCCAGTTCATTCATTCATTCATTCAACAATCATGTCCTGCAGAGCCCCTGCTTACCAGGCCCAGTATTACTCAAAGGCATTGGGTAATGCCTCTATCACTTTCTACCATCCTGAAATGCCCTTCATCATAAAACATTTTACAGCCTCCTATTATGATGGTAATGTGTTGTTAGGCAGAAGGTCTCCTTTTCCCTCTCCGTAATTGCAACGGAAGGAGGCAGAACATTTAGAGTTCTTTGAAGTATCCCAGGTACTTTGAAGTACCCAGCAAGAGAGGTACCCGCCAATCAAAAAAGGAGCATTCAAATGCTCATGGGCTGGACCCTATCAAGAACAGAGGACACCAACAGATGGTGGTAGCCAGGGGACAACTGGGGAGAAGTTGTCATTTGCAGGCTCACTCCTGCTGTTTCTCTCTAATGTCACCACTGTTTGTCAGGCATGCAGGTTGTTGTGGAGGTGGGCAGAGGACCCACAAAACCCACGGAGGACTGAGAATGGTGTGCCAGTGTGGGAAGCTCATTTCCTGGAGGGAGGTTTACAGCAGAACATCAACTCCACCCATGAGGCTAGTGGACATTGTGAGATCAAATCAATAATACTTCTTAGTATTTGACAAGATACTGTGTTGTTTTGAAGATCGTATGATGCATGGCTACCAAGAGGGATGGAAGGGCTCTGGTAACAGAAACAGAAATACCCTCCAGTGCTGCTCAGAAGTGGGGCCTTAGGCCCAGAGGACACCCAGAGAACTCAAGGGAAACTTTCACTCCTCGTGAGGCACGGTGTCCTGGGAACCAGGTCACTCGTCCTCTATAAATACAGAATCCCTACTTCCGGAGTAGATACTTGCCTCTTTCACGTTCAGGGCTGTTTTGAATTCCTGCAGGTTGATCACCCGGTCTTCCCCCGCAATGGTCTCAAACTGGTGTGTCACCCACTGAAGCCACTTGGCGTCTTCCTTGGCACTCATGGTGCTGAGAGACAAAGGAGGCAGGTTTATGGGTGGGATGATCTAGCCCTTTAGTGGTCTCAGGACCTCTGCCTTCCCCCCATGGGGGTGAGTCAGCTTCAGCCATGGAAGAAGAGCCTCCTCACAGGTGTTGCTTTATGTCTCTAAGAACCTGTCTCTTCCTTCCATCTAGCATATCTACCATCATCTGGCCCAGCTTCGTGCCTCTTTAGATCCTGGAATGATAGGGCTTCAGTGAGATGAGCCCCAGACTGTGGGCACCAGGTCATAGAATGGCACACTCCCAGAGTGCTCTTAACATGATGACAATGACCTTTTCACTCAGATTTACACGACTGTATACTGTTTCCAAATACTTCCTACCCACTTCTCACTTTGGCCTCTGTGACAATCTGGTGGACTACGACATTTTACAGGAAAGAAATAGGCTCAGAGTAGTTGAATAACTCAAGAGAAATTTATTCAGCAGGTGGGAGACAGAGCTCAAATCCAAGGCCAGTGTTTTTTCCATCATACCCCTGAGCCTCCACCCTCTACTTGAACACTTCCAGTACAAGTCATGCTAGGACTCAGTCCTCGGCCCTGGACTCTCCAGGTCCGGGGCATCTTCTATGATACCCAAAGGGTATCAACTGTCTAAAATGCTCCCAGAGGAGCTAGTGATCCAGAGATCTGAACAGAGGTTAGTGATGCAGTGAGGACATCAGGACCCAGCAAATTGAAATGAGGCAGTAAGTGAGAATTTACAGCATCCTGTTGCTATAAATTTTCTTCTGAGAGAGTGGCTTCGTCTGTAGCCCATGAGTTTAGTGTAACCTTAAATGATTTAGTTACAATTGATCCTCATTAGCTGCAGATTCCGTATTTGTGAATTCACCTACTTGGTAAAATTTATTTGTAACTCCCAAATCAATACTTGCAGCACTTCTGCGGTCATCATGGACATGGGCAGAGCAGAAACTAATTTGAGTCTCCGGCTGCACACCTTCCCAGCTGAGGTCAAACAAGGCAACATTCTGCCACCTTGTTTCAGCTCTCAGGGAACAAGTGTCCTTTTCATGATCTATTCAGTACTGCATGTGTCACATTTTTATGCTTTCTGCTGGTGATTTTGGTCTTTAAATTAGCCTTCTAGAGTTGTGCTAAAGTGCTGCCTAGTGTTCTGTTCCTAAGTGCAAAAAGGCTACGATGTGCTTTATGGAGAAAACACATGTCAGGTAAGCTTCATTCAGACATGAGTTCTAGTGCTGTTGACTGTGAGTTCTGTGTAAATGAGTTAACAATTTATATTTTCAAAGGAGCCTTTAAATAGAAACACACATAAAACAAGGTTATGTATTGATCGTTGGATGAAAACTTGTGCCCAGATGATGACAAGAACCAAAGCCTGTATTTTCCGTAGCAGTAATGATTCAAAATTCTGTACTGTTTGCAGTGACTTTATAGAACATCACTGACATGAAAAACAAGAATTGACTGACTTGTCAGAGCACACCATCTAGACTAAATACCGAATTATGAAGTGCACTACTTCTGGTCCCAGTTTACTTGAGCTCTGCGAGGTCCAAAGGCCCTTATAGGCTCTAGGAAGCTGAGTCTTCAGCCCAGGTCTTTCAGCAATGAATGTTCTCAGCTATGCAAATGAGAAGTTTTACATGTGATGAAACAAAGAGCCCAAGAGGTTTGTTCTCTGTCCAAAAAAACATGGCTTATACATGGCAGACCCAGATGCAGATAAATTCCAGGGACCCAGAGCTTAGGAGTTTTCTCTATCAGAACTGGTGCAATTGTACATGAAGAAGTGCCAATTCAGAAAAGGAGACACACTGGGCTAAACAATTAGAAAGTTTTTATTCCCCTCTGACTCACAGGATCCCAGGCTGGGTGAGCAAAGAAAAGGCTCCTAGTGATGTCAACATGACTTGAGTATTATGATTTTTTAATTTTCCCATGCTTTCTTCTAGTACTTATTTTTTCTAAAATAAAAATGGCTTTGTTCATTGGAGCTTACTTAAACAATACAGAAAAATTAATTCAAAAAAGAATTGACTGTATTTATAAATAAAATTTACAAATAAATGAGCTAACTCCCATTTAAGGAACTAGAAAAAGAATAAAATATACAAATAAAGGAATAGAGTGTTAAAAAACTAGAAAACTTCAAGAATGGTCCAAGTAATCAATTTATTTTGATTATGACAATGGTTTTACAGATATATCTACACTGGTTCTTTGAAAAGACGAAATAAAAAATTGTGATAAAAAAAAGAAGAAAAATACATATTATCACTGATGAAAACAATGAACCCTCAAAGTGGAGGGGTACAGAGACAAGAGTATCAAGGGCAAATGTTTGGTGAAATTAGGGAAATGAATTAATTTCAAGAAGTAACAACCTGAACTGACCAATAATCATTTAAGAAATTAGAAATGCATTTAAATGTCAGCGACTTAAAATATTGGTCCACCTTGTTTTTATAGCTGAGGTCTATCTAATCTTCAAAGAATAAGTCCAATATCCAACCATCTCTGATTGTAGAAAATAATAGTAAGATTTCCAATTTATTTTACAAAGATAGAATCACACAATCCCAATGAAGATTGCATACAAAAATAATAAAAGAGAAAATTCTACACAAATTTAACTTACAGAGATGCAAAACTCAAACTAAAATGTAGCCAACCTGAATTCTAAAGTCTACTTTAAAAAATAATAATCCGCCTGGATTGGGAAAGGCTTACTCCAGTAATATAAGGATAGTCACTATTAAGAAATCTATTGGTGGCCGTCTGCAGCCCAACAGTGTTGTCAACTAAAGAGTAGTGGTCCCCTGTCACCAAAAAGAGTATTGGTTCCCAAACCAAAACTGATAAGTACCTGTCAGAAACACGGAGAGCTTGCTAAAATGCAACCTTTGGGGTGGGGCCCAAGAATGTGCACAATTAAACAATACCCTGGGGGGTTTATGACCCATGGCGGGTGGTCCAAGCTCATACCTGAAGAAATGTTACCCTGAGAGTTAATCAACCCTCACTTTTTTCACCTCTTGGGACCCCATAGGAAAACATTCCACACAGCAGAGTGAGCTCTAGAAAATTAACTGCATGCAAGTCCTAACCCAGGGAAGGTGGAGATGGGGTATCTAGTGTTTACCTCCCTCTTCTCAGAAATGTTAGTATGTCAGCCTGTGGAAAGAGAAAGGTAATTCTGGGAAGGGGATGGAGAAGAGGAAAAGCTGGCCTTAGGTAGGGGGTGAGGGTGTGGGGAGAAGGCAGCACTGAGGGAGACAAAGTCCTGACAAGAAACTGGGGATCTTCAGAGTCCAGACCTCCAGGGAATAATGTGTTCACAGAAGCCAGAGCTGACCCCAGGAGACCAAGATTTTAGGTCCAGCACTGCTTTGCACCAATTGAATAACTCATTCCATTGCACTATAGTTTCCTCAGTGACAAAATGTGACAAGCATTCTTTCAACCAAGGGCTGCACTAAGGACCAAATGCAATGCTATTTGGGAAAGTACAGCTGGCAAACACTGTACAAATGCTAGCTCCTTTTATTAATCTGACTTGGACAATTTCTTATTTTACAGATGAGAAAACAAGACCAGGGAGGACGAGTGACTTACTCAAGATTGCACAGCTTGTTAGTAACCAGGCAAGAACAGAGCTCAGGTTTCCTGACTTCTGTCCCCAGGCACACACAGTCAGTCTTTGTTGATCCCCCAAAAGGCAGTGAATCCTTACCTTTCCCTTGTCTCTGGCATGGAAATCTTGACAAATGAGCCACTCACCCTGTGCAGCCTTCAGAATCTGCCTGGGCTGGCTTTCTTGGCATGCTCATCCTTTCTCCTGTCTTCTAGACAACAGGTACCAAAGAAGCTGCTGTCAATACAGCAGCCTGTATGGTGGAGCCCACAGCTCACCTCTCCCCAACTCCTCCTTTTCCGACTTTCCTAAATAGCTACTCACGCCCATAGTTCCTCTGTCATCCATGTGATGAGAGATCCCAACTAGGAAGCCTGGTACAGGGGTGGGGCAAGACTTTCACTGGGAAGAATGTTGGCTGTCTTTCTTCTGGCCCAGTGTCTTCCACTTTCCCTCTCTCAAGGAGAGAGTGCAAATAAGAGACCTGGAAATGTACAATGAAAAAAATTACCAACGATTTGAGGCAGGCACTGCTTGATACCAATGAGCTACCTGAGGCTTCACCAATGACACCGATTACCAACAAAAACATTAGGCAATAGGCACTTAATCTGAGTTGAGCACTGTGCTAAGGACTTTACACATATTGCACAATATTGCAGCATCGTCCTCTCTCTGAACCCTCCCACACACAAAGCCACAAAGCAGTGACATGGGTTTCCCACCCTGGGATTACCTAAGGTTCTGCCTGACTAAATTTACAGGGTACACTTTTCAACAATAGACCACACTACTAAGACAGAGTCAAATCATCTCTACCTAATACACAGAAACAAACACAGAGAGGCTAGCAAATTGGAGACAAAGAAATATGGCTCAAATGAAATAACAGAACAAATTCCAGAAAAAAGACCTAAATGAAATGGAGACAAACAACCTATCAGATGCAGAATTCAAAACACTGCTTTACCAGGATGCTCAAAAAACTGAGTACAGCAACATAAAAAAGACCCAGGCAGAACGGAAGTTTATACTAAGCAAAATAAAGAAAAATCTACAAGGAAACAACAGTGGAGGGGATGAAGCCAAGAATCAAATCTGTGATTTGAAACATAAGGAAGGAAAAAGTATTCAATCAGAACAGCAAGAAGAAAAAAAGAATTCAAGAAAATGAAGATAGACTAAGGAGCCTCAGGGACATCTTCAAATGTACCCACATCCAAATCATAGGGATGCCAGAAGGGAAGTGGAAGAGCAAGACAACGAAAACCTATTTGAAAAAATTATGAAAGAAAACTTCCGTAATTTGGTGAAGGAAATAGACATAAAAGTCCAGGAAGCACAAGGAGTCCCAAACAAGTTGGACTAAAAACAGGACCACATCAAAACACATCATAATTAAAATGCCAGGGGTTAAAGATAGGGAATCTTAAAAGCAGCAAGAGAAAAGGAGACAGTTACCTACAAAGGAGTTCCCAGAGTGCCTCGGCCCGCGAGGCAGTCAACGGGGTCCACCGATATACCTGTAACGGATGAAGAGGGATGGGACAGGAGGCGCGAAGAATGGCAGCAAGACAAAGGATTCTGATCAAGCTGCAAATTTTATTTCAAAATGGAGGGAGTTATATAGAGGAGGGCAGTGGAGGAAGTGCAGTGGATAGGTGGCTTCGAAGCGTGCTCTAGCCTGCGATTGGCCGGGGGGTGCATGGCGGGCGCGTGATCAAGGCACTGATTGGTGTGCCACCCGCATGTCCAGGAGGGGGAGTTCTATGGCTCCTAACCGCAGCATCCTGTTATTCGGGCGCAACCTTCAGGTCGGATTGTATCAGCCTGTTTCAGGCTTATCCCAGCCCCCAACACCAGAGGACTCTCAGCTGATATCTCAAAAGAAACCTTACAGGCCAGAAGGGGCTGGAAAGAAAGGCAAGGACCTACATCTTAGACTACTCTATCCAGCAAAGCTATCAGAATGGAAGGGCAGCCCTGGCTGGTGTAGCTCAGTGGATTGAGTGCGGGCCTGTAAACCACACGATTGCAGTTTGATTCCCAGTCAGGGCACATGCCTGGGTTGCAGGCCAGTTCCCAGTAGGGGACTCACGAGAGGCAACCATACATTGATATTTCTCTCCTTCTCTCTCTCTCCCTCCCTCTCTAAAGATAAATAAATAAAATCTAAAAAAAAAAAAAAAGAATGAAAGGGCAGATAAAAGTGCTTCCCAGATAAGGCCAAGTTAAAGGAGTTCATCATCACCAAGTCCTCATTATATGAAATGTTAAAGGGACTTATCAAAGAAAAGGGACAAGATAAAAAACTATGAGCAGTAAAATGACAAAAAACCCACAACTATCAACAACTAAACTTAAAAATAGCCAACCACAACAAAAATAAATAGTAAGCGAACAACTAGAACAGGAACAGAATCAAAGAAATAGACATCATTTGGAGGGCTTTCAGTGTGGGGGGAGGAGAAGAATGGTAGGAAAGGTATAGAGAATAAGAAGCATAATCGGTAAGCATAAAATAGACAGGGAGAGGTTAAGAATGGTATGGAAAACAGAGAAGTCAAAGAACTTATATGTACAACCCATGAACATGAACTAAGGGTGGGGAATGTGGGAGGATTGGGGGTGCAAGGAGGGGGGATAAAGGGGGAAAATTGGGAAAACTGTAATAGCATAATTAATAAAATATACTTAAAATTAGAAAAATACCTAAAAGTACAAAAAAGGGCTAATTATTTTTTAAATTATAAAAATACCTAAATGCACAAGAGACAATTGCTCCTTGGTGACTGAACCCACAATATCCTCAAATGTTCATGGATGGGAGCCCCAAGCCACCAAGGTATGGCTCATATTGAACTGAGGGGATTGGGAAGCTGAGCAGAAGCATCCACAAAACTTCTAGAGATGGGCTGAACATGAACACACATGTGCAAGCATGCACACACTTACACTATGCAAGATGAGCCAGCACACTGGTACTTCAAAAGACCAAAAATAATGAATGCCAGGACTATAGTCAATCAAATTAATAATAGGGAGAATTTTTTCTGTAAGAAGTGAAGATAATAGACTTCATGCATATGTATTTAGAATCTTCAAAAAGAGAAAAGAGATAAAAATACCCATTTAAAAAAGGATAAGAACTTAAATAAGAATAGGAAGAAATTAAACCAGCCCCAGGTGGTGTTATAGAAAACCCAAATTACACATATGGAGAAATATATAATTTTTTAATTTTTTAAATAATTCAATGAATAGAATAATTTTTGGACTAGACATAGTTGAAAAGTGGTTTTACAATCCCTAAGATAGTATTCACTTGAAATAATTTTATAACTTTTTTCACTTATCCTGGGGGTGGGGGGCTCCGCCCACAGAGCCCTCCCAACCTACCAAGACATGATCTGCTTGGGGAGGAAAAGTGGCCAATCTCTCAAAGGAGAAGGGCCAGGAGCCTGCTCTTCAATGGGCTTTTACTGGGTTCAATTTGCACAGGAATACAGATAAAGCTCATCAATCATTGTCAGGCAGTAATGATTAAACAATACATAACATTCAAAGAACTATGAGGGCTTATTCTGAGTCACGGTCAGTTAGCTAAAGGGCCATAAAACTTTGGGAAACAAACTTGTTTTATGCTTGGACCCTTATCAGAAAATGTGGGACATTCACCGCAAAGCAGATTTCACAGGATTTTATGCATTCTTTCTTAGGCCTGATCACCCCTAGGGAACCCACTTTTTTCCAGCACAGGGCCACACCCACCTCTGGCATTGTTTCAGGCTTAAGTCAGGCAGCCAAGAGATTAGGAGACTTCTTGCAGACAGAAGTCTCCTTCTTGAGGACTCAGGTTATGTCGAAGTTGAGGAGTGAGGGTCCATCACCCCCTTTTTCTATAGCCCCCCCAAGCCCTTCCCTAAAGGCCCCTTTGCAACCATGCTTGTCTTAGGTCATCCCTCCCTTGAGGAATCTTACCCATCATTGGCTGACCAGTAATCTGCCTGGAGCCATGCAGGGTGAAGGGAGCAGAGGCAGTACCCCTGCCATGGAGATAAGCCTTGTCTCCTTAGTGGCTTATGGTCTCTTGGTCTCTCACTCAGCCTTAGCCATGGAGGGTTACCACTTCTGAAAACAGACAGGGCGATTCCCAACATTTACCAATATATTTTAAGCATTTCTTCATAATATGAAATATGAGTGTGTCAAATGTTATAAATGAGTCCTCTATGTTTAGACAGTTAATTTTCTTTATATTTATGTTATTAACTGTAACTTTCTCAAGTTTGTGAGAAATCTTGTGATTAAACCTTTTTTTCAAGTTTCCAGTGGTTTCTCTAGGTTGGATTCCCAAAAGAGGAATTACTGAGCCCCAAAAGTACAAATTTTTCTAAGTCTTTCAGTATAGTCAAACTGTGTCCCTAAAATCTTGAACCAGTTTTCACCCTGAACTTTGTTTGAAGAGAATGCCTGTTTCATGAAACACTTGCAAATACTAAGGAATAGCTTTTAAAATATTTGTCAATTAGGCTAGAAAAGAAATAATACCTTGCAGTTTTCATTTGCTTTTATCCCCTCATTTTCTGCATTATTTTCCCCTTCTCTGCTCAATCATCCTTTCTCCAGCTGTTGACCAACTTTTCCTTAACAGTAAAATTTCCTGAAAGAGTTACCTAAACTCAATGTCTACTTCTTCATTTCCCTTTTTTTGGTTGGGGGGAAACTTACCCCAATCAGACTTCTATCCCCCAAAGCAACCTTTATTAATAAGATTATCAGTAACCTCCTCATGGCCAAATCCAGTGATCACTCCCAGTCCTTAGCAGCAGTAACAAAGGTGAGCACTCTTTCCTTCTAGATCCTGTCTTTACTTGATTTTCAGGTTCCTGGTTTCCTTTCTAACTCACCTACTCCTTTTCAGTGTCCTGATTTACTGATACATCCCATTCCTTTATCCAACCTTTGAAAGTTGGGATTGGTCTTTAGACCTCTTCCCCCTCCCCACCCCTATCTAGATTAACTTCCTCATTAAGTTCATTTATCTCCATGGTTTTCAAGTGCATCAACAAGAACATGTCTCCTACCCCAGCCTTGGCCCTGAACTATGGCCTATTAGATCCAACTGCTTATTTAACATCTCCACTTGAATATCAATATGCATTTCAAACTCAACATGCCCCAAACTGGACCCATGGTGTCCTTAACTCTGAACCCTTATGTTCCCATCTCAGTGAATGACCCATTCCCCATTCACCTAACATTAGAATCATAAAGTACTCATCTATTCTTTTCCTCCCCACCTGCCTGATATCCAATCCACAAGCAAATTTTGTTGCTTCTATATTAGAAATAGATTCAGAATCTGACTGCCTTTCTGCAGCAGCCACCCCAGCCAAAGCCAGAATAGTCCACTCACCTGGGCTCTTCTGACAGCCTCCTAACTCACTGCGCTGTTCCACATTTAACCTTTTATAGTCTGTTCTTTATTCAGCTGCCCTGGCAATTCTGTTCAAATACAAGTTAGTTAAGATCACTCCCCTGCTTAACATCATATGCTTTCTCATCCCACTTAGAATAACCACCAATGCCCCCTACAGTCCCTCCACAACATGGCCCCATGCCCATCTAGATGCCCTCATCTCCTGCTCTCCCCTCCAGCAGTCAGGCCTAGCCACACCGGCTCCCTCAGTATTCCTTTACTATAGCAGGCACACTTCTGCCCCAGGGTCTTTGCACTGGCTGTTCCCTCTGCCTGCAATACTGTCCCCAAGAGAACTACCTGGCTAACTCCCTCACCCCCTTCAAGCTTGTCTCACTTCCTCAATGAAGTCTGCCCAGAGCACTATATTTTAATTGAGTCTCTCCTCACCCCAAACTACTGATCCTCATTACCCTGCTTTCCTTTCTTTTCTCCAGGCACGAATCATCTTCTAACATGCTATATCATATGTTTCTTTATAACATTTATTGTTCTATATCTGTCTCCCCACCTAGAATGTCCGTTCTGTAAAAGTAGGGACTGAGGTCTATTTTATTAGCAGATGAATCTCAAGATCCTAGGAGATTGCCTGAACTACAATAGTCACCCAATGTTTAGTAAATGGCTGAAGTGGGCTGGCTACATAGAGGAAGCTCCACACTCCAGTCAACCATTCCCAATGTCAGCAGGAGCAGAGGACCAACCAGCTCCAGGCATTAATCAGGAAAGGTGACCTCTACACACAGCCTAACTCACTACAGGGCCTGGGAAAGTCACCTCCTCTCTCCAGGACCCAGTCTCTCATCTGCTCAATGGAGATCTTTTTTTTCTGTACTCCCTGCCTCAGGACATAATATCAGAGCAGACAGGGATAGGTATTTCTAAAGCCAAAAAATTTGTCTTCTACACTATGCCACTCATGTCTAGGAGGAAGGCTCACAAGGAGCTGTTTATAGGCCATTTGCTAAGGATAATTTTCCCCCAGAGGCTTGTCCATCAGTTTGGTATCCATGGAGTCACAAAAACAAGCAGAATGCTGATGTTAAGTAGGATTTATTCAAATGAAATGAAATGTTATCATTCCCCACCCCTCTGGATTGAAATGAACTTCTCATGAAAACAGGGCAGTTAAGGTCACTAAGATATAAAATTTCAGAGGACATAAAGTTTTACCAGTTTTTTGTATCTTTTATTTAAGCCCTAGATGGCTGGGACCCGTCTTCTTCCTCCTGTACTTCCTGCACGGCTCAGCCCACCAGTGGGTGCTGCTCCATCCGTGTGGGCTGAGTTGGTCCTCATCAGTTTCCTGTACCCTGGGTTACTGCTCCTCAGCTGGAGGAAAACATGGAGAGAGCAAACACTGTGCTTGTCTCAAGCAACAGGTTTCTCAGGGAGCCCTGGAGTTACAGTGAGCATCAGCATTTGCATAACATCTCTCAAAGTGTCTGTGGAGGTGACAGTTGGGAGTTCGTGGGAAGTGTCTGTGGAAGCATCTTCCGGTCCACCACACTTTGAAATCTATGTCTGATAAATTGCTTGTCTCAATTACACTTTACTCTTTTGGGGAAGATTCTTCCTTTTCTTTAGTTTGGGAATTGTTTCTTTATCTCCTGATTTTAGCTGACTCTTTTTGTTTATTTCTACATATTAGATAGTTCTGCCTTTGTTCTTTGTCTTTGTGGTGTGACTTCATGTGGTGGGAGTCCTGTGGGACCCAGTGGTGCAGCCTCCTTGATCTCATGCGTTGGATGCTTTAGGAATGTCACTTATATGAGGTCTGTGGGCTCTGCTCTTATATTTGAGTCTTGATTGTTTTGGGCCCATTCATTCGTGGGATCTTCTCTCTGGCTGGCTGGCTGCAAGGCTCAACTTACAGCCCCTTCTGCCACATTGTATAGCTGTTGTCCAAGTGCTGACAGAACAAAACATAACAACACAAAAACCAGAACCAAAACAAGCAAAAAAAAAAAATCAACAGCAAAATCAATGACAATAGAGCAAAGAATAATAAATAAAAGTGGAAAGAGTAATAAAATAGTAAAAGAAAAAAATAGTATGAGAAGACCAAAGGAAATAAAAATGATTATGAGAGGAGAGAAGGAGGAGAGACAATAAGAGTAAGGAATAGAGAGAGGAAATTGTCAAAGAAGAAAAATGAAAAGAAAAAAATTTTAAGGGAAAATGGAGTAAGAACAGGGATGGGTAAAATAAGAAATATGACAGAAAAATAGAAGAAAAAGAAAAAATAATAAAAATGCTAAACAAAATAAAACAGTGAAAAAGAACAAAGTAGAATTCGGCTCAGCAGAGTTTAGTGCTTGCCTATTGGGTTCTCGCTTTGGATATGGCTCTGATGTTGTCTGAAGCTGGTATAAGCCAATGTCAGATGCTGTTCATGTCCAGCCTTTGGCAGCCTATTTGAAGTTACAAGCAACCCACTGTTTGCAGCTGTCTCCTCCGAGCTTGGCTGTGTCCAGGATGAGCCAACACTGCAATGTAAGGCTTGCTTTTATCAGCACAGGGCCCAGGGGTGGGTCAGCGAATGGCCAAAGCCACCACAGGATCTGCATCCACCTGCTTCTATCTGCTGGCCTGCTGTCGGTCTTAGTCTAGCCACTGACCCTGTCAGTGAGGGCTTCTGTCAGAATATGGACGACTGGGCCCTTGGATCTCTCTTGGGAGGTTCTGTTCAGACTTCAGGGAACATAGTGGATGTGTTCCTCCATCCCTGTGATACATGTCTGGGTTTGTCCAGATTATTTCCTTTAACCGTGGTAGAAAGTAAATGGGGCTACCATAGCCTAGTGTTTGGGTATGCTGGAAACCAGAAGGGTGTTTCTATGTCTCCCACAAAAGGGGGAAGAGCAAGTCTGGTTCCTTGGAAATTACATGGAATGCCCACGCCCTAAAATCATCCTCTGACACCCCCTGAGTCTGCCTATGGGGCTGTCTCCTCCACAGTGTTTAAGATGCAGGGTGGGGTGAAGAGCAGTCCAGAGGTCAGATGAGCAGTTTCCCACAGGGTGGAGCACTTGTTTTTGCCCTGGGAAGGGCTTGCTCTTTCCGAGGAAAATGAGTGCTGTGGTATGTCTTGGCACAGGGAACCCAGCAGCTGTTCCCCAATGTTTTTCCCCAAACCTTCCTACTCCAGACTCCCCTTAGAAAACTCCAGTGTGCACCGCTCACCCTTTGCCCAAGCCCAAGATGGGTGGCTTTGAATGAGAAACCTGTGCTTTGGCCCCTTAGAAAACAAAAAATAAAAGACTGGCTTTGTCTCCAGCAGGCTCCATCTCTCCCCAGCAGACAAAAGCCTTGTGGCCTTTCAATGCCTGATGCCACGTGGATGGCTGATCCCAGCACCCTGTGCTTTGGAGCCCCGTCTGGGGTCCAGGCTTCTCTCCTCTTAGGGTGAGTCTCACAGCAGTGTGGGACTGCTGCCTGCTGCCTGTGGAAGAAGTGCCAGCCCTTTCTGCATCCCTACCCTTCCCACCGGTCTCAGTCTCGAGGTGATTTCTGCCCATCCTAACCAAGAATCTCCTCTTCAGGTAGTCTTTGGTTGTTTATTTTGGGTGGCTGTTGCCCTCATTATTTTTACTTCCAGTTTGGTTCTGGGAAGCAATGCAAAAAAGATCCTCTTCCTCCACTCCCACCTTACCCCTCTCCTCACAAGTCTTTGTCTTTAGCAGGAAATCATACCTCAGTAGGGTCCTAGAAAAGAGCCCTGTGCTAGGAGTCCAGTACCAGAGAAACCACAACCCTTTGGGTGCCTCAGTTTCCCCACCTGTGCCATGAAAGCTTCCCCTGGTACACTGTAGACCTCCATAGGGCCTAAGGGCTCCAACCCTTTTATGAGTGGGGCTCCCAATTTATCCAAAGGGCAAGGCCCCAAAGAATTTCTATCTAGGGTTGCCTTCCAGAAGCTGCCCACACGGGCCCTTGTCTCTGTGGTCCTTCCCGCTGTCCCACTTAAAAATAGTCCATATTCAGCTTTGATCAGATCAAAGGGATACATGCTGCTGTAACTTGCTGGCCAGAGGCTGCCCAGGTTAACTCTCGCCTGTTGGTCACAGGTGGGTTTTACCCAGTTCTCTGGAGGTAAAAAGAATAAATAAGGAATATAAACTCTACGAGGGCAGGAACCATGTCTCCTTCGATCCTTGATTTATCTCTCGAACAGTATAGAATATTTCTTGAAGGAAGGCATGAGTGAAATGGGGAATGACCTGGCAGGGTAGTTGGGAAGAGAAGAGGGTATATACACAAAAGTTAAGTAATGCCTAGGGGACCAAGTTAGCATACAAGGCAAAGGTATGAGATGTTGCAAGACAGTCTGTGTTCAGGTCAAATTTGTGGTGCAGACAGTAAGGGCTGAAGGAACATAGTACATCTCTGGGCTGGGTACAGCAGAAAGGGCCTCCAGAAGGAGGTGGACTGTGCAAAGTCCTTTGTGTTAAAAATGATGAAGGCATGCTCAAGCTGTTCAAAAGAGTGTAGGTCTCAGAGAGACTCAGAGAGAAGGGAGAGAAGGGCCAGAGAGAGAAGGGATACTGGGCAGAACTAGCTTGGCTGGCATTCTGTCCAGGCCATGCCCCTCTCTTCATCTGTCTAATAAGCAGAGGCTAGAAGTCCACCCCACTGGGGTCTTGTTGGGAGTTCATGGGAAGTGTCTATGGAAAATGCTAACAAGGACTGCAGGGCCACTATCGGACCCCTGAGAGCTACCACCAAGGACACCAGTGAGTTTATCAAGGCTTGCCAGGATGTTGGCACACAGCACTATAAGGCCTCTCTTAGCTACTGCAATTAAGGGAGATCGAGATCTCAAATGTTATAATTGTGAAAAGCCTGGTCACCTGTGCAAGGGCTGTTTGTCTGCACTGAAAAGGGGAAAAGGTGATTACAAACTTCCCCCCAAGGATTGTCCGTGCTGTGGCAGAGGCAGTCATTGGGCAAGAGAATGTCACTCCAAATTTGACAAAAATAACCAACTGATTCAGGGAAACTTCCAGGGGGGCGCCCACTCCAGCACCTCCAACCCCAAATGGAGCTTTCAGAAAAACCAATATCAGAGAATTTGAGAAAATGCAGTTTCCGACCTTCATGCAGCCACCTGTGGAGGCCCAGGGCTGGACTTGGTCACCACCGATGACCTTATTTTAAAGGAGCAGGATCATATAATTGTAGCTCCCACTGGTGTTTGGGGACCACTACCCCTGGGAACAGTAGGTCTAATTTTAGGAAGATTCAGCATTACTGCTGAAGGCGTCTTTGCTCAAGCAGGAGTTGTTGACTCAGATTATAAAGGAGAAATTAAAATCATGCTCAAAGCATCTGGCTATCATATTATTCCTGCTCAGACGCGCATTGCCCAGCTGCTCCTCCTCCCTTTTGTAGTCCCAAAGACTCAGAATGCAGTGAAGGGAGAGGGAGGCTTCAGCAGTACAGACAGTCAGTTTTCTGGACAGAACCCATTAAGCTAAATAAGCCAATCTTACAAGTGACAATAAAGAATAAAACTTCTCATGGTCTCATAGATACAGAAGCCGATGTCTCTGTTATCTCAAGTCAGTTTGGCCTCCTGAATGGCCTTTAACTGACAGTGGAACAGCTGTTACAGATGTTGGAGGAATTTCTTAACCTCAACTCTATGGTCTCTTAGATGCTATGGGCTAGAGGAACAGGTAGAGAGAATTCAACCGTATGTTTTGCCTATGCCCCTTAATATCTGGGGATGTGATCTCCTCAGCCAGCGGGGGATGCAAATCTCTCTCCCAAACTTTCCCTAGTAGCTGCTGCTCTTATAACTCCCCTACCACTTACTCGGCTCTCCAACACACTGGTATGGGTTCATCAGTGGCTACTTAAAGGAGAGCGACTTAAACAAACCCACCGTTTAGTCAAACAACAATTAGCAGTAGGTCATATTGAACCCTCTAACAGCCCATGGAACACACCTATTTTTGTTGTACCAAGAAAGTCTGGCAAATGGAAGCTTATTCACAACCTAAGGAAAATTAATGAATCCCTCCTGCCTACAGGCCCCCTACAGCCAGGAGCCCCTAATCCAGCTTGTATTCCTAGAGATTGGCCGCTTTTAATCATTGATTTAAAAGACTTTTTTCACAATTCCTTCAGCAGAAAAGGATCGAGAGCAGTTTGCATTTTCTCTCCCTGTCATTAATAACTCTCAGCCTTTAAGCAATTTCAATGGAAAGTTTTACCTCAGGGAATGCTTAATAGTCCAACTATTTGTCAGCATTTCCTTCATACAGCAATTCAGCCAGTGAGGGATCAATTCCCTGATTCAATTATCTATCATTATATGGATAATATTTTAATTGCAGCTCCCTCACAAGACATGCTAGCAAAAAACTACTTCCTTTCTTAAAAACTCTGTAGCCTCTGCTGGACTGATCATTGCTCCAGAGAAAACCCAGCATTCAGAGCCTTGGAAATATTTAGGTTATATCCTTTTCAACAGGACAATTCGGCCTCAAGTCCTTCAAATTAGTCCACCCAAGGATTTAACTCTTAATCGCCTCCAACAACTTGTAGGAACAATTAATTGGGTGCGACCCAGCCTTGGAATACCCACTCAGCAGTTAACTCATTTATTTAATACCATTAAAGGAGACCCAGATCTCAATTCTCCTAGGGAATTGTCTTTGGAGGCCTTAAAAGAGTTAACTATAATAAATCAACATATTCAACAACGACAATTAACCAGAATTAATCTACAACTCCCTGTCCAATTTTTCTGCTTTACAACCTTGGGTACTCCAGTGGGACTTAGAGGACAACTGATGCCTCATTTAACTATGATACAGTGGCTTTTTTTTGTCTCATCAGCCACGACGCACCATTATTGCCTGTATAACTGTGTGTGTCACCTCATAATAAAAAGACATGAATGAACACAGCAATTATTGGGATATGATCCTGACTTTATTCATATTCCCTTAACCCAGGTTTATTTACAGCAACTAACAACTCAGTCTTTAGAATTTCAGTGTGCCATAGCTGCTTTGTGGGAGGACTAGAAATTAATTTACCCTCAGACAGACTAGTTCAAAACATTCCACTCCTTCAAATAAGACTAGCAGAAAAATCAGCCCAGTACCAGTAACAGGAGTGAAAACCATATTTCTTGATGGGTCCGGGAAAACCGGACGGGCTGCTGTTGCTCGGAAAAAAGGCAATAGCCGGGAAGACTTTGTATCCTCAGGACATTCCTCTACTCAGAGGGCTGAGCTTTTTGCTGCAATTATAGCCCTGTGGCAATGGCCTACGGAAGCTTTAAATATAGTTTGTGACTCTGGATATACTGTCTATACTATTCAACATTTAGATCAGGCATTAATTAAAACTTCAATTGACTCAAATCTGCTTAACTTATTTCTGATTTTACAGTCTCTCCTTGACAAGCGAGAACACCCCCTCTTCATTACTCACATTCCATCTCACTCAGGCCTGCCTGGCCCCTTAGTGGATGGTAACAACAAGGCAGATGCCTTAGTGTTTTCACTGCTTTTCAGCAAGCAGTAGCTTCTCACCATTTTTTTTTTCATCAAAACAGCCAGGCACTTCAGAGACAGTTTGATATATTCCCTGTTCTCAAGCTAAGCAAATTATTAAGGAATGCCCTGACTGTCAAGCCCTTGCTAAGGCACCTCCATCCACAGGAGTTAACCCTCGAGGACTAAGTTCTCAAATGATTTGGCAAACAGATGTCACTCATTACGCTCCCTTTGGAAAATTCAAATACATTCACATTTCTATTGATACTTACTCTGGTGCCCTACATGCATCTGCTTTAACAGGAGAATCTGCTAAAAATATACAAGCCCATTGGCTTGCAGCCTTCAGTCATTTGTGTTGGCATCAGCAAATTAAAACTGATAATGGCCTAGCATATCTTGCCCATTCTACTCAAGCCTTCCTTCAGCGTTGGAATATCCAACATAAGACAGGAATACCTTATAATCCCACTGGTCAGGCAATTGTTGAATGGGTGCATCATACCTTTAAAAATCTTCTTAAAAAAACAAAAAAGGGGGAGTCAGGAGTCTACCCCCCAAAATTTGACTATGTTAGCTATGTTTACCTATAATTTTCTAAACTGTGATGAATCACTCTGTACTCCAATTGAGAAACATTTTCAGAAGAAAGAACCAAAGTCATCTTATCCTCAAGTTCTATATAGAGATCCACTGGGAGATGGTACTTGGCAGGGTCCTGTAGACCTCTTAACATGGGAAAGAGGGTATGAATAAAAGGGACCGCTTGAAGGGTGAAGCCTTATGAACAAAACTGACATCAAGCTCCACCACCTAGAGATGAACGCCAATCAGCTGACAGGCCAGATGGCCCACCTAACAGTGGACAACCAGAAGGAACACAGACACCCACGAAGTCGCACATGAGTTTGGGTTCACCAACAAAGGGGGATGCAGACCACCTCAATAATGGGGGCCAAGGTTCAGATGCCTCCGGTGGAGAGTAATAATCTTTCAGTACCTCATAATGTTCCTCTGAGACGTGTCCCCACCACATGGGGGGACATTAAGACTCTTAATACTCAAGCTGAGAAAATTCTTGTTGAAACTAAGGTGGAAAACACCCCAGAAAATAGGTTTATTGCTTACTTAGTGGTGTTGTCAGCCAATTCAGCTAAAACTTTGCTTTTAATTGCCATTATACTCTGCCGGGGGGGGGGGGCAGGGCCTAACTACTGAAAGTAATTCCTCTCATATTTATTAGGCTCACATTACTGACCCACCAGTATTTAAGTTGCATACCTGGTGGAGTTTTGAACCTCCCTTTTCTACTAATGACACTCAGTGGACTGGAGGAGTATGGATGCCCCATTAGTAGAAAACAAGCACTGGATGTCAGTGCCAAGAGATACTACTTATGTTGCTGAACACTCACCAGTTTGTTTTTCTGTTCTTACTGACACTTTGTGCTTACCTATAACAGAAAAATTCTATGCTGCAAATAAGGAGCCATACAGTGATTGCTATCAGCTCTCTATGATAACTGCAATTGGTCTACCTCCCCAGAAGTGGTTTATCATACACTCAGTCCCCCTCTAGTTCCACCTTGTACTTTAGACAAAAGTCACAAGGACTCAGTCTCTTGGTCTTTGTGCAGAGGACTGAATGCTACTATTGCTCTTCTCCCCAAAAGTCCTTTTGTAGTAGAGAACTGGGGAGCTAATTAGAAAGTACTGGCTAAGTTTGGCACAACAATAGTTTTGGCTCTGCCTGAAATCCCATATACTAATATGTGGTGGGAGGGGCCCGGTACCAGGGCACCTATAATCAGAATTGTTTCTCCCAACCACACTAGCCCTTGGCACTACATCTAATGGAAAATGGGCTTGCCTTTTATTGCTAGAAAACACCCGTATAAAAAAATTTTTTAAGCCTGTATCAGGATGGCCCTCTAAAACAAGATTGGGTACCTCTCACCCTTAATTGTTTTTGGCAACTCCCAGGACAGCTCAAGTCTTTTATAACGAATCAGCAAAAATTTATTCTTTGCCTGTCCCTACAGGCTCCATATATGCCAGCTGTCTTACTCATCTCAATATTACTCAGTTAAGCCTCACTACAGTTTATGTAGTTAGAAGACAAACTCAGATATGGGTGCCAGTTAATGTAACCAGAGAATGGGAAGGTTCCCATGGCATAATAGCGCTTAACAATGAGCTGGCCTCTTTAAGAGTCCAACGGTTTGTTGGCACTTTGATTGCATTTATTGTTTCTGCTATAGTTGTTGCAGCTACTGTGGCCACGGCAACCGCTGCCCTCCCTCATTGGGTCAGTTCAAACTGCTCATACTGTTGATGTTCTCTTAACCAACTCCACTTTAGAAATGCTTCAACAGGCCCAGACTGATAAAGAAATCCTGACTTGACTTCCTGCAGTTGAATCAGCACTCAACTGGAACAGTGAACGCCAGGATGCACTAGTGACCTGTCAGCAGCTGACCTGTGATCCTGGTTTCTCCAAACTGTGAGTCACCCCACTACAATGAAACTTCAGCCAATACTCCTGGAGTGATATTCAACATCACCTAAGAGGAGCTTTTTCTACTAATTTAAAGGGACAAATCAATAAACTGCAACTGGAGTTATACCAACAGTTGCAGGACATTCAACACTTAACTAAGCAGGAAATTCTTCAAACCCTTAATAATAATCTTGGCTCATTAAATCCAAAACACGGTTTAATAGACTCAACCTAAAATTGTGGGTCACTGGAGCTGCTGGTTGCTTACTGATTTTAATAATGTTTTGTATATTACGATGCATTTACAAATCATTTGCCCAGGGTTGCAAAAGAGACCAGCAAGTAGCAAGTCTTGTGGGATGTGTCACCACAATAGCCTTAACAAAAAGTAAAAAAGGGAGGGAATTGTAGGGGACTGGTTTGTTTTAGTCTGGCAAATGTGACTCAGCTCTGTATGGAAAACCTACAGAAGCGAAGTGGTGGGCAGGAGCCAGACCCTCAATTGAGTTTTCCCATAGGAATCAGGCCTAGAAAATGCATACAGATTGTTATGGCTTGCTCTTGCTAAAACTCTATCACCTTGGTCTATAACAACAAGTGTGTACTGTCTATCTTCAAGGTACTATCCAAAGCCTGGATGAGTTTTCCCAAGGACAGAGCTAACCAGCTCATCGCCATTCCCCTCTGCATGTTATTTTTGTTTTCTTGATTGCACCTAAAATATAGACAATAATATTCTATGTAATAGATAATAAATCTTTCTCTGATGTAAGACCCCAGGAAAACAATAAAAGCCTGTCTAGGCAAGGGTCGGGGGGCGCTCCCCTCTCAAGAGAGTGGCCGAGGCATCTATACCCACTTTCCCTTTGAGGGAGTAGCCATGCCGTTCCCTTTTTCTCCACAGGATTGTTGTCACCTGTGCATTTATTCTTGTTGTCAGCTATAACAGGTGGACTCTGCTGGCCAGAGTCTGCCACATCAAAGTAATGGTTATAAGGATGCTCAAGGAACTTAGAACTACACAGAACTTAGTAGGTACTACATGAGCATAAAAAAGGACACAGAAATTATGAATAAGAACCAGTTAGAAATGAAGAATGCTATATCTGGAATGGAAAATACACTAGAAGGAATTAAAAGCAGAGGATTGAACTAGCAATTTGGAAGACAAGGTAGAAAAAACACCCAAGCAGAGCAACAAAAAGAAATATTTTTTAAGAATGAGGATGGTTTAAGGAAATTTTGGGACAACATAAAATGTAACAATATCCACATCATAGGGGTACCACAAGGAGAAGAAAGTCAGTAAGGGATAGGAAACCTGTTTGAAGAAATAATGACAGAAAACTTCCCTAACCCGGTGAAGTAAAAAGTCACACAAGTTTAGGAAACACAGAGTCCCAAACAAGATGAACCCAAAGAGGCCCACATCAAGACACATCATAACTGAAAAGTATAAAGACAAAGAGAACATCTTAAAGGCAACAAGAAAAACAGTCAGTTACCTGCAAAAGAGATCCAATAAAACTGCTGATTTCTCAACAGAAACACTTCAGCCAGAAGGGACTGATATGAAGTATTCAAAGCAAGAATCTGCAACTGAGACTCCTCGATCCAGCTAGGCTATCATTTAAAATTTAAGGTGAAAAAAAGAGCTCCCAGGCCAAAAAAAAAAGGCAAAAGGAACTCATTAACACCAAACCAGCACTGTGAGAGATATTAAAGGGACTGCTTGAAGAAGAAGAAGAAATAGAAAGAGAGGAACATAGGTATAAAGAATAAAATGGCAATGAATAAATGCCTATCAATAATAATCCTAAATGTAAATGAATTAAATATTCCAATCAAAAGACATAGGGTACTGAATGCATAAGAAAACATGACCCATAAATATGCTGTCACAAGAGACTCACCTCAAAGCAAAAGATTTACACAGATTGAAGGTGAGAGAATAGGAAAAATATTCCATGCAAATGGAGACAAAAAAACCTGCAGTAACAATACTTATATCTGACAAAATAGACTTCAAAACAAAAGCCATAACATGAGACAAAGAAGGTCACTACATAGTATTGAAGGGATCAGTCCAACAAGAGGATATAACCTGTGTAAACATACACACTCCCAATATAGGAGCGCATAAATATATAAAGAAAAACTTAGTGGACTTCAAGGAAGAGATCAACAGCAATACAGTCATTGTAGGGGATTTTAATACTCCATCTATCAACAATGCATAAAATCAACAAGAAAACAACAACCTTAAAAGATACACTAGATCAAGTTGATTTAATTGATATTTACAGAATATGTCATCCCAACGCAGTATAATACACATTCTTTCCAAGTGCACATGGAGCATTCTCAAAGATAGGCTATACGGTAGGGTACAAAATAAGTGTTAACAAATTCAAGAAAAGTGAAATCATATCACGTATTTTCTCAGATCACAATGGCATGAAACTAGAAATTAACTTTAATTAAAAAATCCAAAAACATCAAATACATGGAGGCTAAATAACATGCTATATAATGAAAAGGTCATCTATGAAATCAAGGAAGAAATCAAAAAGTATCTGGAAACAAATGAAAATGAACACACAGAACCCCAAAACCAGTGGGACATAGCAAAAGCAGTCCTGAGAGAAAGTTTACAGCACTACAGGCCTACCTCAAGAAGATAGAATATCAAATAAATAATCTAAGGACTTCTGCCAAGATGGAGGCATAGGTGGAAACACTTTGCTTCCTCTCACAACCAAATCTAAAAACAACAAAGTTTTAACAACAATAAAGCAACCAAACCACAGAAAATCGAGCAATATGAAGTCTGAACACAATGAAACGCTCAGCTAAACCGGTGAGAGGGGCAAAACTAGCAGTGGAGCGGGTCGAACAAAAAAGATCCCCCGACCCAGGCGGTGCGCAGGCAGCCAAGGGTGTGGATGCCAGGTGTGGGGTAGCTATGGGTGGACCCAGGGAAGGTGTGGCGCAGCTGGCTGTCTGCGGTTGCGCATTTGCTCACAAACCAGTGAAGAGACGTGCATTGAGACAGACCGCACAGGCCCTGGCACAGGGCGGTGGGCTCGCACATTTGCGCTCAGATAAACAGGCGGGGGCGAGTGGTGAGGCAGACCCTGCAAGCAGAGAGGACTGCCATTGCTCCCTCTCTGATCCCGCCCCCACATACAGTGTCACAATCCAGCAACCTGGGTGGCCCCACCCTGGTGAACACCTAAGGCACCTCTCCTCATACGTAACAGGCAGGAACAGATCAAAACATGGCTCAAAAAGAACTAGAGCCCCAGAGCCAATAAATTTAAGCAATGAAGAAATAGCTAAACTTTCAGATGCACAGTTCAAAACGCTGGTGATCAGGATGCTCACAGAACTGGTTGAGTTTAGTCACAAATTAGAGGAACATATGAAGGCTAAACTAATTGAAATGAATGAAAATGCACAGGAAACCAATAGCAATGGAAAGGAAACTGGGACTTAAATCAAGGGATCAGACCAGAAGGAAGGAAAAAAATGACCAAACATAAAAATATGAAGAAACAAGAATTCAAAAAAAATGAGGAGAGGCTTAGGAACCTCCAGGACATCTTTAAATGCTCCAACATCAGAATTATAGGGGTACCAGAAGGGGAAGAGGAATGGTCACAAGGGGAAACCTTATTTGAACAAATAATAAGAGAGAACTTCCCCATTCTGGCAAAGGAAATAGACTCCCAGGAAATCCAGGAAGCTCAGAGAGTCACAAAGAAGTTGGACCCAAGAAGGAACACACCAAGGCACATCATCATTATATTAGCCAAGATTAAAATGAGAGAGAGAATTCTAGAAGCAGCAAGAGATAAGGGGACAGTCACCTACAAAGGAGTTCCCATCAGACTGTCAGTGGATTTCTCATAAGAGACCTTACAGGCAAGAAGGGACTGGAAAGAAGTATTCCAAGTCATAAAAACCAAAGACCTACAACGAAGATTACTCTATCCAACAAAGCTTTCATTTAGAATGGAAGGAAAGATAAAGTGCTTCTCACATAAGACCAAATTCAAGGAGTTCATCATCACCAAGCCCTTATTATATGAAATGTTAAAGGGACTTACCTAAGAAAAAGAAGATAAAAAAGATGAACAGTGAAAGGACAGCAAACTCACAGTTATCAAGAACCACACCTAAAACAAAAGCAAATTAAGAGGACAGCTAGATCAGGAGTGAACCATAGAAATGAAGATCACATGGAGGGTTAGCAACAGGGGAGTGGTAGAAGGAGAAGGGGGGAGAAGGTACAGAAAATAAGTAGCATAGACAGTAGATAGAAAATAGATAGGGGGGAGGGTAAGAATAGTAGGGGAAATATAGAATCTAAGGAACTTGAGACACGTGTTCATGAACTAAAGGGGAGGAGTGGTGGGGGAGGGGTGTGCAGGGTGGAGGGGAATGAAGGGGGGAATAGAACAAATGTAATGGCATAATCAATAAAATTAAAAAATATATTAAGAGAAAAAAAAATCTAACCCTATACCTAAAATAACTATAAAAACAATAACAAACAAAGCCCAGAGTGAATATAAGGAAAGAACTAATAAAGATTTGAGCAGAGAGACTTAATAAATGACATAGAGACTTAAGAAATTCAAAAGATGAATGAATCCAGGAGCTGGTTCTTTGAAAAGATAAACAAAATTGATGAACCTTAAACCAGACTCATCAAAAAAAAGAGATAGAGGACCCAAATTAATAATATCAAAAATGAAAGAGGATTAAGTTACTACTAATACCACAGAAATACACAGTATTGTAAAAACTACTATGAAAAACTATATGCCAAGAAATTGGCCAACCTAGGTGAAATGGATACATTTCTAGAAATACACAATCTTCCAAACTGAATCAGGAAGAAGCAAAGACACAAACAGACTGATAACAACTAATGAAATTGAATCAGTAAAAACAAAAAAAAAACAAAAGAAAAACCTACCAGCAAACTAAAGTCCTAGACCAGATGACTTCACAGTCAAATTCGATTACTCAAAGAACTAACCCCTATCCTCAAATTATTCCAAAAAAATAAAAAAGAGGCAAGAATTTCAAGCTTTTTTTATGAGGTCAGTATTATTCTAATTCCAAAACAAGGTAAAGACACATCAAACAATGGAAACTACAGTCAATATTCCTGATGAACATAAATGCTAAAATCCTCAATAAAATATTAGCAAACCAGATCCAACAATACATCAAAATCATGATATACCATGATCAAGTGGGATTTATCCTGGGGATGCAAGGTTGGTACAATATTCGCAAATCAATAAATGTGATACATCACAGAAACAGAATGAAAGCTAAAAATCACATGATCACATCAATAGATGCAGAAAAAACATTTGATAAAATCTAGCACCAATTTATGATAAAAACTCTCAGCAAAGTGGGAAGAGAGGGATCATACCTCAATGTAATAAAGGCTGCATATGAAAAACCTACAGACAACATCAATGGGAAAAAACTAAAAGCAATTCCCTTAAGATCAGGAACAAGACAAGGTGTCTGTTTTCATCACTCTTATTCAACATAGTACTGGAAGTCCTAACCACAAGGATCAAACAAGAAGAAGAAATAAAAAGCATCCAAATTGGAAAGGAGAAAGTAAAACTGTGATTATTTGCAAAAGACATGATATTGTATATTGAAAACCCTATAGGTTCCACCAAAAAACTTCTAGACCTAATAAATGAATTCAGCAAAGGAGTGGGATACAAAAATCAATACTCAGAAATCAATAGCCTGTGTATACACCAATAATGAACTGTCAGAAAGAGAAACTAAGAAAACAAACTCATTTACTATTGCAACGACAACAAAAAAAAAATAAGATGCCTAGGAATAAATTTAACCAAGGAGGTAAAAGACCTGTACTTAGAAAAC
Organism: Artibeus jamaicensis; assembly: GCF_021234435.1. NCBI lineage: Eukaryota > Metazoa > Chordata > Mammalia > Chiroptera > Phyllostomidae > Artibeus > Artibeus jamaicensis. The sequence continues at coordinate 5,607,943 of NW_026521883.1, forward strand.
TATATGACAAGAAGAAATGAGGAAGATACACATAAGTGGAAGCATAGACCATGTTCATGGATTGAAAGAATTAATATCATTAAAATGTCCCTACTTCCCAAAGCAATCTATAAAGTCTATATAATTTCTATTAAAATACCAATGGCATATTTCACGGATTTAGAACAAATATTCCAAAAATTTATATGGAACCAAGAAAGACCCCAAATGGCCTCAGCTATCTTACAAAAGAAAAACAAAGTTGGAGGGCTCACAGTACCCAATATCAAACTATACTAAAAGGCCACTGTAATCAAAACGGTCTGGAACTGGCATAAGAACAGACACATAGATCAATGAAACAGAATTGAGAACCCAGAAATAAATCCATGCCTTTATGTGTGGGGGTGGGGGACTCTGCAGAGCCCTCCTGGCTGCAATGGATGAGAATAAGTCTACCAAGACATGAGCTACTTGAAGAGGAAAGGTGACCAATCTCTCAAAGGAGAAGAGCCTGAGCCTATTTCTCAATGGGCTTTTATTGGGTTCAATTTGCACAAGAATACAGATAAAGCTCATCAATCATTGTCAGGCAGTAATGATTAAACAATAGATAACATTCAAAGAACTATGAGGGCTTATTCTGAGTCACAGTCAGTTAGCTAAAGGGCCATAAAACTTTGGAAAACAAACTTATTTCGTGCTTGGACCCTTATCAAAAAATTGGGGACATTCTCAGCAAAGCAACTTTCACAGGATTTTATGCATTCTTTCTTAGGCCTGATCACCCCCCAGGGAACTGCTTATTCCTGCCCAGGCTGCACGGCCCTCCAGCATTGTTTCAGGTCAGGCTTCAGTCAGGTGGGAAGTAAGGCAGCCAAGAGATTAGGAGACTTCTTGCAGACAGAATGAGGACTCGGGCTATGTCAAATCCAAGGGGCAAGGGTCCATCACTCCCTTTTTTCTATAGCCCCCCAAGCCCTTCCCTAAGGGCCCCTTTGTGACCATGCCTGTCTTAGGTTATCCTTTCTTTGAGGAATCTTACCCATCATTGACTAACCAGTCATCTGCCTGGGGCCAAGCAGCATGAAGTAAAAGGGAGCAGAAATGGTGCCCCTGCCAGGAAAATAAGCTTTGCCTCCTTAGTGGTTTATGGTCCCAAGATCTTTTTACTCAGCCTTAGCCAAGGGGGGGGTTACAGCTTCTGAAACCAGGCAGGGCAGTTCCCAACATTTATGGTCAATTAATATTTGACAAAGGAGGCAAGAGCATACAATGGACTAAAGACAGTCTCTTCAATATATGGTGATAGGAGAACTGAACTAGTACTTGCAAAAATATAAATAAATAAACTAGACCACCAACTTACACTAAGCAGCAGAATAAACTAAAAAATGTTAAGAAACTCAAATATAAGTCATGGTACCATAGAAATCCTAAAGGAAAACATAAGCAGTAAAATTTCAGATATCTCACATAACAATATTCTTTCCAATTTATCTCCTAGGATAAAAAAGAAACAAAGGAAAAAATAAACAAATAGAACTATCTCACATTAAAAAGCTTCTGAACAGCTAAAGAAACCATCATCAAAATGAAAAAGGAACCCATGGTATGGGAGAACATATTTGCCAATGATATATTGGACAAGAATGGATTCTTCAAAATATATAAAGAACTCATGATTTAACACCAGGAAGACAAACAAGCCAATTAAAAAATGGGCAAAGGACCTGAATAGACACTTCCCCAAGAAGGACACACAGATGGCTCAGACATATGAAAAAATGTTCATCATCACTAACCATCAGAGAAACACATATTAAAACACACTGAGATATCACTTCACACTTGCTGGCATGGCCATGACTAATACATCAACAAAAACCAAGTGCCGGTGAGGATGTAGAGAAAAGGGATCCCTAGTGCATGGTTGGTGGGTATGCAGACTGGTGCAGTCACTGGGGAAAACAGTATAGAGTTTCCTCAAAAAATTAAAAATGTTACTGCCTTATGACCCAGAAATTCACTTCCAGGAATACGTTCTAAGAATCCTGAAACACCAATTCAAAAAATATATACGTGCCCCTATGTTCATAGCAGCATTATTTACGATAGCCAAGATTTGGAAACAGCCTATGTGCCCATAGTAGGTGAATGGGAAAAAAAGCTATTCCACATTATCTGATGGAATACTATGCAGCAGTGGAAAAAAGAAGGAATCCTAAACTTTTGTGAAAACACGGATAGAACTAGAGGCTATTACACTAAGTGAAATAAACAAGTCAATGAAAGACAAATAACAGATGATCTCACTTATAAGTGGAATCTAAGGGACAAGATAAACTAACGACCAAAACAGAATCAGATGCATAGAAACTTGGAATAGACTGACAGCTGTATAAGAGGGGAGGGGTGAGGGGGGATTGGTTGAAGGAAGATGAAAGGACTAGTCAAAGAACATATATGCATGACCCATGGACATGGACGACAATGTGGGGATTGACTGTAGGAATGGGGGGGGTGAGCTGGGTGGAAGGAGGCAAAGAGGGAAAACTGGGACAACAGTAACAGCATAAACAATAATTTCTTTTTTTAAAGTGAAAGACTAGTTTACCTACTTAGCTATTGGGAGCAGTTCCAGCATGCAGGAGCATACACATGGAGAAGAGAAGAATCTGGTAGGGAGTGGAGAAGTTCACAACTTCAGATATTTTACAACTGTTTGGAAAACAGTGGTTCTGAGCATTACCTTTGCATCCAGAGCTGGGCCAGGGGCAAGAGGGAGAAGGTGGCTTACTCATGGTCCTCTGTTCAAGGAACTCACAGGAGACAATTAGCTGTTCAACAACTGTGACCAGCAGGCCCCGTGGTGGGAGTGAGATGAGTGAATGAGAAGAGCTGGCCTTGCATGGATCTCTGCCCTCCCTTGCAGCCCACTAACCCTCACTAAGCCTGACCACTTTGTAGGATGGGCATCACGTCTGCTCGGCCTACAAGATCACACAGTTGTGAGGGTTAAGTGAAACACCTGGCCCAGAACAGACACGATTCACCCTCATGCATTCCAAAGGCTGTTCTGATCATTTTCAACCTCCTCCTTTGTGTCCCAGTTTCCAGAAATAACTGAGTGCACATGACCTGAACTGCCTGCCCAGGGGTCGTGATCCAGATGCCCTAGCTCTCTGACCACCCACAGAATTGATACCTGGTATACCACTTGATGCCTGAAGCCAACCTGCTTTCCTTCCCTGTTCCTCACTTTTCTTACCTGTACAAAGGGGTCACTTAGACCTATATTCATGAAGTCACTGGGCTCTTCCGAGACACCACAGGTACACCCCTAGCAGGTGGCACTGGATCCACACTGGCCACGTTCCCCTTTTGTTCTCCTTCCTAGAGGAATTGGTTCAGATAGTGTGGGCTGAGTTCTGAAGCTGGGCAGGGGCCTCTCATCCTTGGCCGCCCTCTCCCATCCCAGCCCTCTGTATCCTTAGCACAGAAGCCCCACTTCCTCTGCAGAATCATCGAACAGAAACACATGCAGTAAGGGCCAGTGGCTGCTGCCACCATTTAGCTCAGGAGACAGGTGATGTGTGTGAGATACACTCCTCTTTTGTAATAAAGGACAACGAATGGGAGAGGATTGCTGAGGGGACCTGCAGAAAGAGGTCCAATGCCATCTTCCCACTCTTTCTCCACTTTTGCTCTGTAAGTCTAGAGACTTCTACAAATTAGGTCTGGGTACAGTCTTGGAAATTATTTATTCCAGCAGCTTCCAAACATTTAAAATTATTTTTAGTTGTGTGGTTAGAATTTTTACTCACTTCTCCCCAAAAGTGTACATGCTCATTTTTTTTCTATGAAAGATTTAGTGTGACCTTTCCTTTCCAGAAGGGAAAAATCGGGCCCACAGAGTGGTCATATCTTCCTGGAGGTAACTCAGGAGTTGGTCGAGCTGGGACTAGGACCCTGATCCCCTACAGCAGGGCTCTTTTCACTAGCCTTCACACTGAGGAGGTGATTATAAAACGTGAGACTCGGCCCTGCATCTGAGAGGTAAGGAAGGAAAAAGCAGGGTAGAGTATTTGCAGTGTAAGTGGAAAAAGAACCTTAGGCTGCTGATGCAAGAACTCTTATCATCGTATGTCTTATTCTGGTTTCCTAAGAATTGTTTTGGGAACAAGGGTAGGATTTTTTTTGGAATAAGTAAAAATATTATTCTTGCCCTTTGTTTTTAAGATGTGCCAACAATCAATCATGAGGCTTTGGGAGTTAGATTTCATATGATCATATTTCCATCAGAGGAAGGAAATATGAGCCCTGTGGACAAAGAAAAGAGAGTTACCTCATGGGGTGATCCCATCATAAATTCCTAACTGGGCAGGTCACAGCCTAAGATCTTCACCCAAGCAAACTCCTTTCCCTGACTTTCTCTGCCTTGCAGTCTCTTTCCCATCCCCCTTCCCTTTTCTTCTTTTAACCCTATACAGTTTGTACCCACAGGAATCACGATGTGAATGACAAGACCTTACTTTGAGGCAGCAGCCCCAGCCTGTTTCCAGAACACTGGTCCCACCAGAGAAGGAGCGGGACATCTGGCGATTCAATGCGTGTTATCATCTTACAGGTTCCATCTTGACCAAACACGTTCTAGCCAGCTCACAAGAAGACATTGCTTTCTTCCAGGCTCTGAGCCCATCTGAACCTGTTTGGTAAATCCTGGAGATATGGAGGGGTTGGGGCCACGGCAGCATGGTGTTGTCTGGGAAACCTCCAGACCAAGTCAGGCGCTGGATCTCAGCACCAACCACATCATAGGTCTCCTCCTCACTTCTTCACCTGGTGAGCTCCTACACAACCTTCAAGGGCCACCGCAAATATTCCCTTCTTCAGCACATCCGTCCTCAAGAGACCTAATTTAGCTCTCTCCTCTAGTTCTCACTCCACTTTACTCGTATCCTATCAAGACACACTTAAACTGAAAGAGAACTTACTAGCGATTTAATGTAGCACAATTTATTGAGAAATTAATTTATATCCTTTATTGTACTTATTGACTCAGCAAGGAAACAAAACTTTTTGGAGCCCACGCTCTCGGAGGGTAGACTGGTTTTTTTCTTAAAGACGATATTGGTGCTCCAGCCCTTAAGGAGCAATAAACCATCTTCTCGCTTCCGGGCCAGGAGGGAGCCTGGTGTGAGAATGACTTAGCCCCAAGATAACCTCTGAAAAGTGTGTTCAGAAAACAATGGAGGCAGTTAAATTAGGTTATCCCAGAGGGGAGGAGAATGGGTGCTTGGTGCTTCAAGGTAGAGGGTAAAGATGTCTTCAGGTAAAAAGTCTGTCTTTAGAGAGTGTGTACTCTGCAGCAGAGAGGACTTCACGCAGTGTCTTCCTGAAAGAACACTGCTGACTTACACACTAGTGCTGGTAGCGACACATTTTCAATATTTGGGACCCAGGCTGCTGTGGGAATGCTGCCGTCCAGTCTGGGGGGTGGGGGCGGGGCGATGTTGTACTAGCCCCTTACACAGAGGGCTGGGAAGGCCATGACTGTATCTCGGTGTCAGCAGGAGCAACAGCTGCCAAGCGACTCGAGGCCACTGGACGCCTTTTTCAGACTCACCCCAAACACATAACTTCTTTCATAAAATGTTTGTTGTTGTCTTAAGCAAGCCCCTTCCATTGTTTCTGTGCTTCTAGATTAAAACACTTTTGAAATATTCCCAGTTTGGATCCCTTAAGACAGCTGTCCCCAGCCTTTTTGGCAGCAGGGACTGGTTCTGTGGAAGACAGGTCGGGGGGAGCAGCGTGGACAAGGAACAAGGAGGTGGAGCTTTGCTCACCTGCTGTGGATGATGGGGGAGGGGCAGGGAGTGAGTTTCACTCACTCGCCAGCTGTGGAATGGGGGCAGGGTGGAGACGGGAGGCAGAGCTCAGGTGAGCTTCACTTTTTAAGAGAGTACTTTTTTTAAAAAATTTTTGCCTACAGGAGAATGTTTATTATGTTTGAGATGATACATCAAGTGCTCTCTGAGCTACAAAGGGTAAAAGGAAATCCTCTTATTACAAACTGACAAAGGTAAAAAGTAAAATGTTTTTCATAACGCCAATAATCACATACTCAGAAATAGGTCTGGATGTAATACAAATGATGTAATGTTACCGAACAGAGGTCCAAGGCGGGGGGCAATATTTGGCCCACCCAGGGATGTCAAAAACTGTTCTGTAACAGTTTTTGGCAGCCCTGGGGCCCCTCCCGAGGACGGTATACTAATACCTACTGGGCTCATCTGTCCATTGCCAGAGGAAAGACATCTCTCAATGTCAGAGATTTGTGAGAAGGAAAGGAAAGGTTTATTTAAAGCTATGCAGACTTGAAGTAGTGACCCAATGTCCTCATTAATATATCAAAGTCCTTTAGGATAACCACAGATGCCCACAGTGCTTCCCCCCCACCCCCGCCCTAATTTAGGGTACCGTATCTCAGGAAAAGAAGCACACGTCCATGTTTCAGGCCACTGGCACCGTCAGCTGTGTCACCGTCCAGACAGGATCTCTAATTACTCCAAAGTCATGTGGCACCTTCTCATGGTCTACTGGCAAAGAGTTCTTTCACCCTTCTTCCAGGTAAAGTCTCTCCTGCTTCCCAGGCCACGCAGCCAAAGGGAGCACTCCCAAAGCCACATGGGCCTCTTCTACCAAAGCTGCAGGGGTCTGCACTCTGGCCAAAACCGCATGGTTCTTGTTCTTTTCTTACATGGTTGCAGGGGTCCCCACTCTGCCAAAACCACGTGGCTCTCTCTCCACCTGGGCAAGAGGGGGGGTCTACACTTCACCAAAATCTACTCTCCAATGGCTGCTGCGTCTGCGTTTAAATCCTCATGCCAATCCTCCTTTGAAGCCCCATTTCCAACTCCTCCTACAACCGGTTACATCTGCCAGGACTCCCATATCCTCCCAGCTTTACCCAGCTGGCTGCCACCGTGAGTCTGGGCAGGTGTGGCTCCAGGGCGCGGAGCCAATCATCTCCAAGCTCTGCCATAGGGAGTTTGGGCAGGTGTGGCCCCAGGGCGTGGAGCCAATCATCTCCAAGCTGTCACGCAGGCACTGTAATGAGGGCTGGGAGTTGCCTCCCAGTTACATCTTGGGTAGAAGTCACTCCCTTCTCCCTGACTCAAAGCATAGCCACAGCTATTTAACATATCCATGAAACCAGTTAAAGGTTATAGATATGTTAAATGACTATTCTAGAGGCTATCTGCAAAACTGTTGCTATGCAAAATAACTCTCAATGGCCCTCCCCCTTTTGTCCCTTCCCCCAACTGACACCTGTGGGGGGGTGCGGTGAGGACATCTTACTATTTCCTGGACACCTTGAGTTCTGGACCCCATTCCAAATCCTTTTTTTTTTTTTTTTTTTTTTGCCGGAGGGGGGCACCTCTTGGCTGAGCCCTGTTACAGTAATTCCTAGTCATCTACAGCTACTTGTATAACTTCATACAGATAATGAGTTAGCCTAAAATGCACTATATTATTTGGTAGACTTCAGGACCAGTATCCTTATTACATCACAAAATACATTTTGATATCCCAAAGAAGCAAGACTTGCGAGTAGGCGTTATAACCATAATTAATCTATAGCTACAAAGTTCTACTCTTGACAGCATTTACCTTTCTGGGAAGTCTCCCAGTCTCCAAAGGATAAAAGCAGAGAGTGGAATCAGTATAACTCACAGACGGAAGGCCGTTTTGTAAAGGGTATAAAGGTTTGCAGCACAGTGAGATGCCTCTGCTCCTTCGCCCTGCCTCCGAATTACATGCATTATGTCGTATCTCTTGGTCCACTGTCTGGTTACCCTGTCACGCCCTACTCTGTCGGTCAAATACTGAGTGGCTCTGCTTCCAATCAAAGGATCTACAGGGATACAGTCGGTCAAAAGAGCAGCAGATCCTCTGAAATAGTCAAAGCAGGACTCCAGTTGTCTTTTGGGGTGACTCCCTGATTGTTGATGTTGCAGGAGCGGAAAATAACCTTTGGTGGCTTAAATGGACAATCAGATGAAAATGTGACATCCAGATAAAACACACCACCTTTATGTACAGAACCTGGTGGACCAAATATAAGTCGATCTCCATTCATAAATGTTATCTCCTTTAGGCCCAGCACTGCAGTTAGGAGGAAGATCAAGGGTTATTTCAGCTAGCTCCTTCTGAATTCTTTTAGTGCTTTTGCTAGCAAGTTTGGTGTTTTTCTTTGGCTGGGTGGCAGAAGGTTTTCTTTCTTCTTGCTCTTTGGGCTCCGTAGTGGCTGGGTCTGCATTTGAGTACTACTGCTGGGGCTGCGGCTCTCATCATCGGATCTGTAGCCAGTCACTGGAAGTCTTGAAGGAGTTACAGCTCCGAAACCTCAGCTGCCAGCCTTGCGGGCTGGCGCGCCACTAGGGAGTGGGGGAGGGAAAGAGGAAAAAATCGGAGAGTGTGTGCAGTGGGTGCCTCGGGCTGGAGGGTGGAGCCCCCAGCGCCTTCGGAAAAGAAATGGGCGGGAGAGGAGGTGGGGGTGCGGAGGTGATTGGCGGAGCTCAGCTGGGCGAGGTGTAGGGGACGCAGGAGACCCCTGTGCGTTGTGGCCTCCGCCAACACCACGGACGCTGTCCAACTCCGCTCCTCCTGGTAGCACAGTCCGAGAGCTCCCAATGTTAACTACCCTGTAATCCCATCCTTCCAGGGCTTCCTCCCACTTCACATAATCCTTTTACCTTCCCGAAAAGGAACTGCAAACCGTCCTTCTTGGAAGCATTTATCGCAGTCAGATGAGATTTTCAGGCATACCCTCTTTCGTACTCAGGTTTTTATAAAAATTCTTTACAGGTTTGGACATTCTTATATTGACAGCAGTTCTAGTTTGTTAAGAATACAGCTTCTTGCTCTCTTCTGTTGGAGAGTTAGGTTTAATCTGTAGAATGCGGGGAGGTTATTATGACAATGAGAAGGCATAACTAGTATTTAATGGCAAGGGCTTTAGTTTGAGAACCAACTCTGCTCCCGACTAGCCTTGTGAACTTGCTTAATATTCCCAAGATTCAGTTTCTTGATCTGTAAAGTGGGGTGATAATGCCATCCACTGTGCTACTATACACCAAAGAAAGTTTAATGAAGTGGTCGAGGGTATGCACTCCAGAGTCTCACTGCCAAAATTTAAAACTGCTCCACTGCTTACCAACTTCATGACCTTGTGCTTAATTTTTCTGTGCCCTAGTTTCTTCATCTATGAAATGAAAGTGATACTAGTATCTCCCTCAGAGGGCTGTTAGATTTAAGTGTTCCTACTTACACAGATTAGAATAGAGTCTGACAAAGAGGAAGGACTCAATCAATGGTAGCTGCTGCTATTATTAATGCTGTTATGATCATCATCTTGGCAAGAGAAAGAGGCTTTAACTAGGGCAGTGGCAGAAGGACTAGGTAAATATGAACACAGGCACACAATTTTAAAAAGAGCTCCGAGGGACAGTGGGAATGAGAACATGAGGGTGTGCTGACCTTCAACACAGGGTGGTGAGGTCAGTGGGCGGACTTGGGGGACTGCTCCTGACTGTGCCCTGGCTTCCTGAGGGTCTTGGATCAGTGTTCCTTGAAGGTTTCCAGTTTTAATATGCTGAAGTTCTAAGAGATTTCATGGTGATATTCAAAAAAATTCTCTTGTTTGCTGGTGAGTTGGGGCATCTCCCCATATTTCCAAGTTGTCGTATTTTAGGCTCTGAAAAACATGTTGATTCTCATCACCACACTGGCACAGATCTATGGGACCTGGGCAGGGCAGGGCCTTCTGGGCGTGCATGTGAAGCTCAAAGGCTGCTGGTTGATTCATCCTCCCGATGCTATCTGGGTTTCCAGACCAGAAATCTCATCTGATCCTTCCACCCCCAGCTCCACCTGGCACTCCAAGAAATGTCAGCATGACCTCTGAGTTGTGCAAGAAAAACAAATGCAAAAACTTTGGTCCTTTTCCATCTGCTGCCATCTATGAGGGACCATGTTCAGGATTGAGGGATCCCAGTCAGTGGAAATTGCCACCCAGAGTTGGTTAGCTCCTCAGTAAGCTTCTGCAGAACCGGATAAAGGTGGAAGGAAGCCCAAGCCACTGTAACAGACAAATCCAGAATCCTACCTCCAGGTTCCTAGCCATTCCTTCTAAGCAAGAACATGGAGATGTCCATAGCAGCCAGATTATGAGGCAATAAACACCACTTTTGCTCCTGAGTAATTTAGTATTAGATTTCCAGCTAGTGTGGAGGTAGTGAAAACCCTCACCCCTGTTACAGTTGACGATGCAGCTTGGAAACCAGGCCTTCCTTGTGACTCTTAGAACGTGCCCCACAGAGAAGGAAAATTCTCTTTCCATGGTGAAAAAAATATATTGCCTTAAAAATTGTATATTTAAAATAAAGCAAAACAAAATCTACAGAGTCAAAGCTATTGCCACTTCTTTGTACTGCTGAATGTAGACCCTGAGGAGACTGGCAAGTGCTTATCAGAGTCTCTATGCAGGAAGTGAGAAGATGAACTCAGAACTTCATTAGAATTGAGGTGCGAGCTGGAAGGTGCTAGAATTTTGGGTTGAAGTAAGGCAGCTAGAAATGAGAGAACTGTGGAGAGGATGTGCAGGATCCAAGAAGATGGTGCCAAGATGAGGCCAAAGGGGAGATCAACAAGCAAGCAACTCCTCTTGGTGAGGAATGGCGAGTGGATTTTAGAAATGTGTTGTCTTAGAGTTTGCTAAGAACTTTTAAGAATTATCTATTGTCGAACTTTCTGTCAAGGTGGCAGAGTAGGCTACACCACACTAGTAAGAAAGGGAAGAAGAGTGTAGAAATTTCTATGTTTCTTTTCCCCAAATATCTGTTCTATTCATTTGATACTGTTGAATTAATATTTGATACTATTTGATATTGTTGAATTTTAACCATCTTCTAGTATTTTCACTGAAAGTAACAAAATAAAATACTACATGGTACTTACAAAAGAAAGAATTATTTACTGTTAAGAACCTGCCGTTACTATCACTTATCGTTAAGAACCGATTCCCAAAACAAACCTGTGTAGCTGAGTCCACTTTTATCAGTCCACTGTATGACTGGGAGTTCTCCAAATTAAATTCTATGTAGCACGGACTGTTCATTAAAAAATAAGCAATAAATGTGATCATTTGGAAACACATAATTTTAAAACTCAACAAAACCACAGCAATTGCTTAGAACGTGGACTTACCGAAGAATTTGGGAGGAAAGGAGTATTTCATGTAAAGCAAACACAAGACAAGGCCAAGGCCTAGGTAAATGATTCCACTGGTAAAAATACATGGAGCCACCTGTAGGTTCAGGCAGTTCATCCCTTCCACAGACAGTGAAAGAACAAGTAGCCAGAGATGCCAGCTGCCCCACGATCCTCACCCCGTCTATCAAAAACAGAAAGCACTAAAACACAAGGAGCCAGATGATTGCAACATGAGCTGAAGACAGACGGTTGCTCAGGAGCCAATTCCAGACTGCAGCTGAGAAGTTTTATTCCTGGCAGCTCTGTTCAGAGCTGGCAGGGCGGGAAGCCACACACCTCATCAGGATCCAGAAAGTGACAAGAAACTGTCCGACAGCCTCCCAGGGGAGTTGTGGAGGAGACTGGGAGATGATTCGAGGCAGCTTCTCACGCTTCTCATTCTCCAATGTTCCAGGAGGATCCCAAAGCTTTCTTTCAAGGCTCGCATTAGCCACTCAAGCCTTTGCCTGCATGGCCTATGTGGGTACGTGCAAAGTCACCAGGTTGTCAGGATGAAGCCCAGCACATTTTACATTTGATTGCTGACTTTGTTTAAAACTGTTCATGTGTGGTGACAGTGAAAAGCAGACCACATTTTATACCATTTTATTACTTAGGTCGCAGGCCCTTAGCACACAGCACTCTGTCTTCAGGTTCTGGTAAATCTCCTTCCCTTCTCCTTTCTAGGTTAAGGGAAATCATGGTGTCCCTGCTATTGCTTGCCCTGGGACTCCACACACTTTGTGGTATCCCTGCCCATACCTTTGTAAAAAACTCTCTTTATTAACCCTCCTCAAATTACCTACCTTGAGAATGCCATCTGTTTTCCTAAAGTGGTATGAAATATGGCCCCAAGAAACAGATCCTCAAAATAGGATTCCAGGTTGGATTGCTCACCTGTATGAGGAGCACAGTGTTCCTGACCTGGGAAAAATGGTGAAGCGAGTGATCTATGGCCCATGGTGGCAGCATAATTACTGCGGTGGCCCAGCGTAGATTAAGAGGTGCCCTAACGCCACATCCTCTTAGTCCTTCTCTGACTTCAGCCTCCCACCCATCTCAGATACCTGCCTTGTTCTCACCACTCTTCTGCCGCGGGGCTTCCTCCTGAGCCAGGAGGACCTAGTCAGCCCACAGGAATGCACAGCCTGGAATTGCAAGGGAGCTACAATCCATAAATGGGGGACCAGAATGGTGGTTAAGAGACACTGCCACTCTTGCTCTGAAGGGACATTTCTGAGGTACATAGCTCATCATTTTTCAGAGTCATTTGCCAAAGGGTTATTAAACTCCTCATTGCCCACAGAGATTCCAACTCAAAACTACTCTTGTATTTCCTGTCTTTCTCTCCAAATTCCCTTATCCCTGCTTTGTTTAGTTATCTTCCAAATAAACTTTCTGTACTCATGTCTTTGTCAAACAGTCTACTATACAGGAGAAACAAAATGAACATAGTTAGTGCCAGAAATGGCACTAGAAAGAAGTCTCCTTGGGATGAGATTCTGGAACCAGATCATTCAATCTGTGGCAACATGCATTTCATTGCTGGTAGTTAAGTAGTGTAGTTGCACTCCCTGACATGCTGAAGCTTCATAATTCCTAAGAGTCTCCTGTGTGGTAGGTAGGGAAGAGGTATAACAGGAAGATGAAGTACTGGGATATGCAAGTGCTCTCCACCAGAATGGTGTGAGGCTATCACAGCAGGGCAGGGCTAAGGTAAGGCAGGAAGCCTGGGCACAACGCTCAGAGAGGTACCCACTCTCGGAGTCGTGCAAGTGCGTGGGTAGCATCTGAAGGTGTTTCCTTGAAGTCTGTACCCTAGGTACCTCACTTGCTTCGCCCTGGTCCTGACCCTGCATCATGGCTCCTGGTCAGAGAGGGGATTCAAGAAGGCCAGATGATAAACTGAGCTCTTGCTCAAGTCCGTTTCACAGAGGTTCCAAAGGGCCCACCTTCTGCTCATTTCTCCATCCTGGACTGTATAATTGAGACCAACTTTCTGAGCAGCTCCTAGTTCTCACATTGTTTTCCTGACCTTCAGCATTAGTCATAATATAGAAAGGGCAGGTGAAAGCTCCCAAATTAGTGCCCTCCCTCGCCAAGCAAGATAGCAAGTCAGAAGAAATAATGAATCCTTGATGAGTGAGTGACTCTCAAAAGTCTAAAGGATTTGGGGGTGGTAATCCCCATTATTTTTCCCCACTCACTTGAATGCCTTCAGCAAAATCAGACAGACTGCAGTGGCAATAGTGTGCTAACTGAAAACTCAACCAAATGGTAGCTCTAGTTACAGCAGCTGTGCCAGGTATTATAGGTTTACTATAACAGATGCAATACTTAGTATGTGACTAACGTTTTCACAAATGCCATATTTTCAATTTCCACTAATAGAGAAGAGTAAATGACAATATTTACATGGAAAGGACAAAAGTACACACTCGTTGTCTTGCCTCAGGGCTATGTTAATGCTCCTATTCCCTGTCACGATTCAGTCCACAGGGACTTTGATCATTTTAACATTCCACAATATATCTTACTGGTTGACTATATTGATAAAATGCCCTGTTAATTAGATTCAGTAAACAAGAAGTGGGATGTTCTAAGGAAATGTGCCACAGGGTAGAGGATAAACCCTGTCAAGATTTGGAAAATGTGGATCAGTGGATAGTCAGGCCATGCCAATTCATCCTTTTACATCAATTTTTGTATTTCTCACCCCTTAATACTAAGAAAGAGACACAGTACTTGATGGATTTCTGTATTTTGGAGATAACATATACTTCTTTGGTGAATATTGCTCTAACCCATTTGTTGGGTAACTTAGAAGACTAACAGTTTTGAGTGAGGCTCTGAGTAAGAGAGGGCTCCATTGCAGATCCAAGCTTTGAACAGTCCTGGCATTTAGATGAAATGATCCAGCCTAACCAAGGTGCTGGAGATATCCATGGTGGATATGTACACTATGAGGAGTCTCTGGCAAGTCCCAACAAGAAACCTGTAATTCAGACCTCTGATGTTCTGGAGCAAAGCCATGCCTTCTGCAGCTGAAAAGAAGGTCCTGTTTGAAAAGCAGGTCCTGAAGTGAGTCCTGGTAGAGACTGAGCACCTAACCATGGAACACTGAGTAACTATGAAACTGGAGCTGCTCATCATGAGATATATAGTATCAGATCCACTATGCCGAGAGATGGACTGATGCAGCATAATCCTTCATATGGTGGAAATGATATATTCAGGATTGGGCTCAAGTGGACACAGAAGGCACAAATAAGCTACAGAAACAAGTGAGCAAAACCTTCCAGACTCCTACATCTTTTGCAGCAAGACTTTACCTCAAAACTTGTGGGGGATTCAAACAACCAGATAAAGGAAGAAGGAAAAACTTGGGTCTAACTTATGGATAGGTCACATCGGTACATTAGTATGAGCCAACTACTGCTGCAGCACATCCCCACTCTGGGGTGTACCTAAAATACAGTGTTGGGTGGTGGTGGGGAATCCTCTCTATGCATAGAGCTTTGAGAAGAACAGTCACCAGTTATGTATGGAGGGAGTGATGACCTAAATTAAAGGTATACAGGGGTGCCTGTGTAGTAACAAATGATCTGAAAGAAGCAAGAGTGAAGACTAGGAGCTCTGGGAAAGAAACACGTACATGACCCACCAGAGTGGGCATAGCATGTAGACATTTGTCTCTCAGTCAATGCCTATTTGAGAGTAGCACTTCAGTGGGGCTCTGAGAAACCTAGTGAATAGGATGATTCACCCAGTGCTATACTCTGTCTCTAGCCACCTCAGTACTTGCAAAATGATCGCACAGATGGAATAGCCATAGTGGCAACAGTGAGACCAAATGTTGGCCTAACAGCATAAACTCCTACTTTACCAAGGTTGATCTAGTTATTGCTACTGCTGGCTGCCTGATTATAGATCAACATAGAAAGAACCTGAGCAGACTTCCGGTCAAGATGGAGACATACGTGAACATGGCTTGCCTCCTTGTACAACCACAGGAAAAATTACAACTAGGCTATAAAACAAATACTGCCCACAGTTGTTAGAAAAATTGAGCTGTATGAAAGTCAGACAACCAAGGAGTTGAAGAAGCCACATTCATCTAGATGAGTAGGAGGGCTGTGAAGTGGAGATGCAGAGATGGAGAACAGGTGGTCCCACACCTATGTGTGGTAGATAAAAATTGGGAGAGATACCTCAGGAGTGAGGGATCCCAGCCCCACACCAGACCACACAGCCTAGCATTCCAGAGACAGGAAGGTAAGTCCCTATAACTTCTGGCTGTAAAAACCAATGGGGGTTGGGGAAATGGGAGGCAGAAGAAATAGTGGGATTATTAGTAGCCTCTTCTTAAAGGGCCCAAAATGGACTTAGGACTTACACAGACCCACTCCCTCTGGGCTTTAGCCCCAGAGCAACAGTTGGAAGGGCACCAGTGGCACAAAAGGAGAAATTGAAGTGTCTGGCATGGGGGCAAGTGCTGGGAGACAGCTTCCTCCCAGACAAAACTCCAGAGGCCAGCAGCATTGTCCCCTCTCTAAGCCCTTCCACACAGAGAGCCACAGAGCAGTGACACAGGTTGCCCACCTTGATGATTACCTAAGGCTTTGCCCCACCCAACTTACAGGGAGTTTTTCTACAACATGCCATGCTACTAAGAGAAGGAATTAAAGCAGCTCTACCTAATATATAGAAACAAACACAGGGATGCTGCCAAAACAAGGAGATAAAGAAATATCGCCCAAATGAAAGAATAGGACAAAATGTCAGAAAAAGAACTAAATGGAAATAAGCAATCTATCAGATGCGAAGTTCAAAACACTGATTATTAGGATGCTCAAGGAGATCATTGGTTAATTTAACAGCATAAAAAAGACCCAGGCAGAAATGAAAATTGTACTAAGTGAAATAAAGAAAAAACTACAGGTAACCAACAGTGGAGTGGATGAAGCTGAGAATCAAAGTAATGACTTGAAACGCAAGGAAGAAAAAAACATTCGATCAGAACAGCAAAAAGAAAAAAAGAATTAAGAAAATGAAAATAGGCTAAGAAGCCTCTGGTATATCTTCAAATGTACCAACATTCGAATTATAGGGGTGTCATAGGGAGAAGAGAAAGAGCAAGAAATTGAAAACATAATGAAAGAAAAATTCTCTAATTTGGTGAAGGAAATAGACAGTCCAGGAAGCACAGAGAGTCCCAAACAAATTGGACTCAAAAGAGGACCACACCAAGACACATCATAATTAAAATGTCAAAGGTTAAAGATAAAGAGAGAATCTTAAAGCAGCAGGAGAAAAGCAGAGAGTTACCTACAGAAGAGTTTCCGTAAGACTATCAGCTGATTTCTCAACAGAAACTTTGCAGGTAGAAGGAACTGTCAAGAACTATTCAAAGTGATAAAAAGCAAGGACCTACAACCTAGATTACTCTACCCAGCAAAGCTATCATTTAGAATGGAAGGAAAGATAAAGAGCTTCCCAGACAAGGTAAAGCTAAAGGAGGCCATCATCACCAAGCCATTATTATACGAAATGTCAAAGGGACTTATTTAAGAAAGAGAAGATCAAAACAATGAATATCAACGTGGCAATAAATTTATAACCATCAACAATTAATATAAAAAACAAACTAATCAAACAACCAGAACAGAAACAGAATCATAGAAATGGATATTATTTGGAGGGTTATCAGTTTGGAGGTGGAAGTGGTAGAATGGAGGAAAAGGTTCAGAGATTAAGAAATACAAATTGGTAGGTACAAAATAGAGAAGGTGATGTTAAGAACAGTGTAGGAAATTGAGGAGCCAAAGCAGTTATATGCATGACCCATGGTCATGAACTGGGGGGAAAGTAGAAGGCAATAGGCAGAAAGTACTGAGTGGAGAAGGGATAAGGGAGGAAAATTGAGACAGTTGTAATAACATAATCAATAAAATACATTTTTTAAAAAACGGAAGAAAGAACCCGAGCAACCCACAGGGTATCATCTCTTGAGCAGAATGGCCAGCTATTTACATCAACCTCTTTCATCATGGAAGGGGCAGTTATTCCTCCTTCCTGGGAATGGCATGATTACATTATATTAAGTGTTCAGAATAAGTAAATCCATAGAGAAAAAAGACAGGTTAGTATTTGCCAGGGGTTGGGGGAGAGAAGGATGAGGAGTAACTGCTAACAGGTATGGGGTTTCATTTTGTGGTGATGAAATTCTGGAACTAGATGTGATAATTAAAACTTTATGAATATACTAAAACCATTGAATTGTATGTTTTAAAATAAATGTACATTAAATAATAGCGATAACACCAAATGCTGCTTAGGTTTCAGAGAAACTCATATATTGCTGGTGGCTATAGGAAATAGTATAGCCATTTCCACCCTAGAAGACAGTGGGCAGTTTCTTATAAAAGTGAATGTGCAACTACCTTATGACACAATAATTTGATACCTGGGCATTTATCCCAGATACATAAAAGCTATGTTCACTAAAAAATCCGTAAATGAATGTTTATAGAAGCTTTGTTTGCAACAGCCAAAAATTGGACACAACCCCAGAGGTTCTTAAACAGGTGAATGGTTAAACACACTGCTCAGCAATGAAAAAGAATGAATGAATTGATAAATGCAATAACCTTGATAAGTCTGCAGAGAATTGAGCTGAATAAAAAGAGCCAATTTCAAAAGATTATGGACTGTAAGATTCTATTTGTATAACATTCTTAAAAGGCCAACATAATGGAAATGGAGAACAGAATGGCGATTGACTAGGGAGGGAACCCTAGTCAATACCAGTGACTAGGGAGAGATGAAAGCAGGAGGGAACTGGGTGTGGCTATAAAAGGGCAACATGAAGGTTCCTTATGGTGATGGAAATGTTTTGTATCTTATTTCAGTATCTGTATCTTGGTTGTGATATTGTACTACAGTTTTAAAAGATATTACCACTGGGTAAAATGGGTGAAGAGTACATTAAACAGATCCCTTCGGATTATTTTTACAACTGCATGGTTATCTATGATTATTAAAATAAAAGTTTAATTAAAAAACCAGTAGGTCACAACAAGAAGACCACCAGACATCTATTGGAACATTAAAAATTCAGAACACTGACAACAGCAAATGCTGATGAGGATGTGGAAGAACAGAAACTCTCATTCTTTGCTAGTGGGAATGCAAAATAGTACAGCTATTTTGGAAGACAGTTTGATGGTTTCTACAAAACTAAACATACTCTTACTATATGATCAAGCTACTGTGCTCCTTGGTACTGTCATCCGATGGTAACTGGCACCAATTCGACACCAACAGAAACCCCCAGTTTGGGGTGTGGTGAAGAAGGAAACTTTATTCAGTGCAAAACAGCTCAATTGTGTGATACGCCACAGCTGTGAAAACACTGTGACTATAGAACAGCTCTGGGGCTAGGCCCCACCCCACATAGACAGCTGTGTTCTGCATGTCTCTCTCTCTCTCTTTTTTTTTTGGCAGTTTAGCACTTTATTTTATTTATTTATTATTGTTTATGCTATTAGAGTTGTCTCCACTTTTGTATCTGGATGGTCTGTTCTGCTCCGCTCTGCTCTGCTCTGGCCAGACATCATCCCTGTTTCAGTTCAGCCAGGAGCCTTAGTCTTCAGTTTTCGGTGGAAAGGCAAAGTATGCTCTCTGAGCTTATCCATTATTGATCTGTTCTCATACAAATGAGGAATCCAAATTCTTGCAGTTTGATTAGTCTAAAAGGCACTGTCCTGATTGGTCAGAATAGAGCAACTCTGATTGGCTTGAGTAGCACAGCTCTGACTGGATGGGGAAAACCTCAGTCCTATTGGTTCAAATAGGATTCCAGGAACTCCTTTATCAGGGCTGTCACAGATGGCAGACACAGAGTGCAGGCAGGCAGTTCTGTGCTGGATTTTCCACGAACTGTAGTTTGTATGAGAGTCTCTGTGTGGACATGGCTGCTAGGCTCTGTCTCTTTTAAATTGAGCCCAGTTAGCCCATAGAAGCTCTTCTTAGTAGGTGCTTTTCTCCACCTAACGTCCCCACCACAGTTCAGAGTATTTACCCAAAGAAATTGAAAGCTTAT
The DNA here is from genome assembly GCF_021234435.1 of Artibeus jamaicensis. Taxonomy (NCBI): domain Eukaryota; kingdom Metazoa; phylum Chordata; class Mammalia; order Chiroptera; family Phyllostomidae; genus Artibeus; species Artibeus jamaicensis. Next base: position 5,627,345 of record NW_026521883.1, read on the forward strand.
GTTCACACAAACACCTGCACAAAAAATGTTTTTAGAAGCTTTATTAATAATTGCCCAAACTGAGAAGAAACCAAAATATCATGGAATGAGTAAATAGCTAAATAAACTATGGTACCTTCCCATAATGGAATATTTTTCAGAGCTAAAACTGAATGAGTTATGGAGTCATGAAAAGACATGAAAGAAACTCACATGCCTATTTCTATGACATTCTGGAAAAGGCAAAAACAAGGAGACAGTAAAAAGATTAGTGATTGCCAGGTGTTAGCAGGGTTGGAGGAATAACTAAGCAGAGCACAGAGGAATTTTAGGTCAGTGATACTATCAAGGTGGACACACGTAATTATGCACTTGTCCAAACCCACAGGACGTACACCACCAAAGTGAACCCTACTGTACACCGTGGACTTTGGATTATAATGGCATGTCAATGTAGGGTTTATTAGTTGTAACAAATGCACTGCTCTGGTGAGGATACTGACAATGGGGAAGGCTTTGCCAGACGGTGTAGAGAACCCCGGCATGTAGATAGAAAACCTCTGTACCTTCTGCCTAATTTGCCTGAAACTGCTTTAAGAAAGTGTGTTTTTTTAAAAGAAAAAGAGATAAAACAATTAAAATACTAGAATGAAACAGGAATATTGTGAAACCTCAGAGTAGGAAAGGCAGGACACAACACATAAAGGCCTCCAAAGGAAAAAAGTATAAGTTTGATTCATAAACGTTTTAAGTTTCTACCTGGAAAAGTCAAAAGACAAATAATAAACTGCACCAAATATTTGTAAAAATATGACACAAAATTCCAAATCGGCATTATAGGAAAAGCTGGTACCACTAATAAAAAGCAGACCAACAGAGAACTAAACATGAACAGACTATTTCCAGAAATAAAAATGTAAGTATGAAAAGAAGTCCAACTTCATTTATAATTAAAGAATTCTATATTAAAACAATAACTAAGTAGTATTTTTCATCTATCATTTTGCCGAAAATGTGGAAGTTTGCTAATATATGGCATGTTTAAAAGTGTGAAAAAACTGGCACAATCGAAAACTTGTGTCTACACTAAAACCCGTACACAGGTGTTTACAGCAGCCTTATTCATAATTACCAAATCTTGGAAGCAACCAAGATGTCCTTCAATAAACTGGAAAAATTGTAGTGTATTATACAATGTAATACTATCTACCAGTAAAAGAAATGAGCTATCCAGCCACAAAAAGACATGGAGGGATCTTAAATAGCTATTGCTAAGTGAAATAAGCCAACTTGAGAAGTCTGTACACTGTATGCTTCTACCTATGCTGTATGAAATTCTGGAAAAGGCAAAAGTATAGAGACTGTAAAAATACCAGTGTTGCCAGGGGTAAGAAGAGGGAGAGGTGAATAGTTGGAGCACAGGGGACTTTTAGGATAGTGAAACTACTGTGTATGATGCTGTCATGGTGAGTATATGTCATTATGCATTTGTCAAAAGCCACAGAGTACACAGCGCAGACTGAGCCTCAATGGACATGAAGGACTTACATGCATACACACAAGCCAAAAAGAAATAGGTGAGGATGCTTTACTACCGGTCCAGGTCACAGTCCCTCACTGATACTCCAAAAATACTTAACAACAAAGGAGAAGAGATATCTTAATATATCACCCACCTCTCAAAGGAGGCAGACATACATCCAAATGAAAGTAGTTTTGATACAAGCTCCACTCTTCTATGCTACTGAGACAGAAAACTCAGATTCTCTTAAAGAGTAATAAAGGCCATACACCCTAAAAATTCACATTTATAGGCAATCATTCAAAACAAGCTACATATATAGATTGCACAGTCTCTTAACTCATCAAATGGGTGAATTTAACTAAGTTATTCAAGTAAAATCAAAGCTTAAACATTTTAAAGATTAGACCTTCATAACTTTTAAAATTAATGAAAGAAAACTACAAACTCCTGAACCAAAATTTTATTTTACATTTTAAAGCATATTAGTGCATATGAAAAATGTTCATAACATGTGACATAAAGATGTTAGCACATTGAACAATAGGAAACATTTTTATACAACTTTTGAATCACTAATATGCTTATTTCACCTCTGAATATAGGTGAATGCCAAGTTCTCTGAATATAGGTGAATGCCAAGTTCTCCTAAGTCACCTTTGTCATGGAACATCAAGTAGGTTTAAAATTTTTATATTATTGTTTAATAACTTCCTAATAAGGTTTTGAACTTCTAGTCGACTTACACATAATATTTTTTTCAATGTACTGATTACTGTAATAACTTTTTCTCTCATCTCCGATGGAACATATTTAGTATCTAAATATTGAGATAACTTTGATCTGGAGTTATACAGCGTGTTAATAACAGTTTCAAGGTCGTCAGTCTCGAAGCCGTTTTGCCCCAGGGGCAGTAACTGGGACCTATACATCTTGTTCAGCCTGTGCTCGGCCGCGGCGGCCACTGCGAGGCTCCGTTTCAGGTGCTCTCTGACGGCTTGAATGTCCGCTTCGTACTCTGGCTTGAGGTTCTCAGCGAGAGGTACCTGATGCACTTTCGAACTAATGTCTGAAATTTTTTTCAAAATCTCTTCATTACCCAAAACGAGTGGGTGTTTTTCAAGTGTTTGTGTTTCATATTCGCCCAAGAGCTGAGGAACATCTTCCATGTCGGTGGAGGTATGCCAGTCAGTGCTCCTACTTGAAGGGCTGGGAGGAGATTCGGTGACATAGGGCCACGACATCGGTGCCTGGGTTTGTTTGACCTTTGGCTCTGGCTCTGGCTCTGGCTCTGGCTCTGGCTCTTCTTTGACAATGTAAGGCTCCTTTGTATGTAAAACAACAGAAATATTGCTTGGTTTAATAGACCAGAATGCTGTACTTTTAGTGTGTTTTTTCCTCCTTTGTTCTGGTAAGAAGCTTCTAGTCGGGAAACTTGTCGTTTCATCACTCGCAGGGGTGGTTACAACATTCTCAGTGGAAGCTCTGTCAGGTGTAATTATCGCCTTAAGTTTCGATACCTTTGGTTTCATAGAGTGAACAGTACTCGGAGACTCTGATTTTTTCTCACTGGCTGGCTCCCTGGTGGGAACACTTAACACTAGGTTCTGTAAAACTTGTACATAATGATTCACATTTTTTTCTTCATCAGATGTCACAATTTTGCCTTAAGAAAAAAACAAGCAAACAATAAGTAGCATTTATTATGATATATGACATATTGACAAAATATACCCAAATTTACTTTATGTGACATCACTTAAAAGTTAAGGGAAAGCCCTGGCTGGGTGGCTTAGTTGGTTGGAGCATCATCCCATACACACAAAGGTTGTGGGTTCAATTCCTGGTCAGGACACATACCTAGGTTGCAGGTTCGATCCATGGTCAGGGCCGGTACACTGAAAAGCCTGTTCATGGCTGCATATCAACACCCTCCCTTCTACCTTGCTTTGCCTCGTTTCTTTATGCACCATTTGTCTTTACATTGTTCTGTTGTTAAATCCATCCTCTCCCCACACACTTCCCATCTCCTACTTTGTCCCCCTAAAATATCTACATGTTTCCTATTGACCTTCTCTGTTCTACTGATCAGAACTGCTCTTGCCAATCAGTTTGGTCTTTATAAAAATGTTTACAGGCAGGTAGTAAAAGAGAGTCAAGCTTCAAGTATCCTTACAAATGGCCCTGGCCACTGTAAACACATGCTTTATCCCATTTTTTAGGAGAAGCTAGAAAGATGAACAAACTTCAAACTCTTACAAAGACCAGGCTACTCTGCTAGAAGTTGTGTTATTAAACTTTGACTGTTTGTAGCCTATACTGGTGTTCTTTATCATATCTCCTCTATTTTACCAGTAAGTGATCCAACCATACACAACGATGTCTCAGAATGTGGCTATACTAAGAGTCCCTTCCACTTTGAAAAAACATAATGCTGCTTCCCAGAGCCTCTAGTTAATAGGATGGCTACCTGCTAAGCAGGCTTGAGGTTAGTAAGAATCACAGATATGGAAGTTATAGGGGAGTTGAGGCTGTCTGCACTTCTCTTCTTGAAACAGACTGGGGAGAATTAGGCACATGGCAAGACAGGAAAGTAAACAAAATGGTAAAACAAGTGTAGGAACAAAGTGGCACGCGGTCTGAAGGGGAAATTAGAAAATAGTGATTAGAAAGACCATAACAGCTTCAACTGACTAATTGCTCTGTGCCTTACTACAGCCTTTGAGTGTGCTTTTATAAAGAGGGTAAGGAGGGTACTTAGAAAGGACAAGTAATTTGCCTAAGATTATATCCAACTTGTCAATGGTGGGAATGGAATTGGAACACATGCTGTCTTGCTGCAAAGCAGGTACACGCAATGACTACACAGTGTTGTCATAAAAAGATGACACAAGGATGCAGGCAAAACAGCAGGTGTGTAGTGATACAGTTGTCTGGGAAGGACACAACTCTGTCTTAAAATACATGTGAATAGTCAAATATAATCAATCAACAAATAAAATGAGATTTTCAAAATATACAAAAGTTTGCTCTACTGAAACTAAACCAGTTACCTTTGATACATTAGGATGTATTTTGAAATATGAAACATATCTGATCCAAATTTAATATATTTTCTTACTATAAAATATGGGCAGGAACTGACAGTCAGTGACCTACAAAAGAATAAATTCCCTTCACGCAGAGGTAAACAGCCAATTAATTAGTTTTGAGTTTATTGTAGGAAAATGATAGAAATTATCATTTAAAATGAACAATGAAATATAAAATTTCAATCAACAAAAAGTACATTCAAAGCATGTATTTCCTTCCCATAGAAGGGCCAATTAAAGGAGGAAGAAGAGAGTATAAGGAGCAACATAAAAGCCAATTAGCACGAAAACTTTCTAAAATTCACTGTTCACAAAAGAAACACAAGTTAAAAACAAGTTTTAATATACCAGTCAAGCAGGCAATTTTTTTTAAACAATAAAACCTAGAATTGTACACTGAAATTAAGAACAGGTTGACAGTGACCAGAGGGGAGAGGAGAGGGGAGGGAATTTCAGGGGGAAAGGGTAAATGGTCTGCAGACACAAGTACAAAGGACACATGGACAATAAAGGGGGGGCGTGGAAATGGGAGGGGGTGGGAAGGGCTGGGGGGGTGGGCTGGGATGGGGGTAAAAGGCAGAAAACTATACTTGAACAACAATTAAAATAAAAATTTAAAACATTTTCAAAAAACCCCTAGAATTGTCATGTGCATATATTACTTCCTTAGCAAAGAAAGTAACTTCCTTACTGTCCTATAATCCTGAGATCCTTCATTAGTCCATCTCTAGTACACTGATTTTTTCTTTATAGAATTTAGGATAATTTAACTGTATATATTTGTGTCATGATTGTTAACTGCTACATATTGTAAGCTCTTTGAGACTGTGACAGTGTCTGCTTTGTTCTCTATAGCCCCTAGGCAGTGCCTAGAGCCACAGTAGACAATTACAAAGCATTTGTCAATTGAACGATTGAATGAATGAACCAAAAGCTGCAAGTATGTAAATTAATTGTGCCTCCAGTAACTTATCTTAAATAAAGAAAAATGTATAAAATAAATGCTGTTGAGGAAAACTCAACTTCATGTTACGTTTAAAATAAATCTGCTGGCCCTGACTGGTGTGGCTCAGTGGGTTGGGCATCATCCCTGCAAAGCGAAAGTTTGCAGGTTCAATTCTAAGTCAGGGCACATGCCTGGGTTGTGGGCCAGGTCCCCTGCTGGGGACTTGCCAAGAAGCAACTATTCAGTGTTTCTCTTGAACTTCCATGCTTTTCTCTCTCTCTCTTTCTCCCTCCCTTCCCCTTTCTCTAACAATAAATAAGTAAAATCTTTAAAAATTAATTAATTAATTAAATCTGCTGGTCTAAAAACTGTTTTTGTTTTTGTTCGACTTTTGGGAGGTATGAGAGGAGTTGCATTAATCATCCAATAGTTATTAAGGGAAAAATCTGGGCAATAAAAAAATGTTCTCTTATTTTAGGCAAAGCAGGCAGTTTTTATGATAGAAGATACAGCTTTAACCATATTTTTCTAAATTTTGAAGTGTGAAGTTTATCTAAAGCAACATCATGAACGTTGACATTCAACATTTCCAGTTTTCAGGAAGACCCTGCATGTCTTCTAACTGGCCCTTGCCAAATGGCCTAGTATAAATTTAGGTCACTAAATTTACCTAAATTTGCTTAAGTTCTATTAATTTCATATTATTGGGTTTTATCATCCCTAAAGTAACGCTGCATTAACATAATTTTAAGTACATTATAATCTTAAGTAATGTTAATGTATCTTCATAACTGATCTAACCCATATTTTAAGACAATTCAGTCATTTTTAGTATATTCACGGTTATGCAACTGTCATCACCATCTAAGGTGAAAACAATTTCATCACTCCCGAAATAAATCCATTCCAAATTGCCCCATCCCTCAGCCTAGGCAACAACTAATCTACTTTCTGTGTCTATGGATTTGCCTATCATATACATTATACATAAATGAAATCCCACAATATGTGGTCTTTTGGGACTGACTTCTTTCACTTAGTATATTTTTAAGGTCATCTATATTGAAGCATTTGTCAGTGTTTCATTTCTTTCTGTAGTATCCATTGTTACTTCTCTTTCATTTTTTATTTTATTTACTTGGGTCCTTTCTCTCTTTTTCTTTTTTTCCTCTTTTTATTGAATTTTATTGGGACGACAGTGGTTAACAATATTATACAGGTTTCAGGTGCACAATTCCATAACATATCATCTGTACACTGTAGTGTGTGTTCATCACCCCAAGTCAAGTCTCCTGCTACCACCTTTTATCCCCTCATCCCCTCCTCTCTTCCCCCCCTTCTCTCTTTTTCTTGATGAATGTGGTTAAATGTTTATTAATCTTGTTTATCTTTTGAAACAATAGGTATTGGTTTCATTGATCATATATATATTATATAGTCTAAATATATACTATATAGTCTAAATATATAGACTATATATTATATATATTATATTTAGACTATTGTTTATTTCTTCTCTGACCACTTTGGCCCTTGTTTGTTGCTCTTCTTCCATTTCCTTTAACTGGAAAGTTAGATTATTTATTGAGATTTTTCTTGTTTCTTAAGGTAGGCCTGTAATGCTACGAGTTTCCCTCTTAGGACTGACTGGTTTTGCCAGGCCCCATAGATTTGGGGTTGTTGTATTTCTCATTTTCATTTGTTTCAAGGTATCTTTTTATGTCTTCCTTGATCTCATTGTTAACCCATTCATTGTTTAGTAACATGTTATTTTGCCTTCATGTGTTTGTGTGTTTTCAGTTTCTTTCTTATAATTGGTTTCTAGTTTCATAGCATTGTAGTTGGAGGAGGTGGTTCATATGATTTCAATCTCCTTAAATTTATTGAGATTTGTTTTGTGTCCTGACATGTGTTCTTGAAAAGAATGCATATTTTGCTGCTTTGGGTAAAATACTCTAAAAGTGTCAATTAAATCTATCATGTCTAACAAATAGGTCATTTAAGACTGCTGTTTCCTTTTTGATTTTCAGTCTAGAACATCTGTCAATTGGTGTCAGTGGGCCATTAAAGTCCCCTGGTATGACTGTTTTCCTGTCTATCACTCCCTTTATGCCCGTCAATATTTGCTTTTATATTTAGGTGCTCCTATGTCGGGTGCATAAATGTTTACAAAGGTCATATATCATCTTGCTGGACTGATCCCTTTATTATTATGTAAGATCTTTTTTTGTCTCTTTGCTATAGCCTTTGTTTTAAAGTATTTTGTCTGACGTAAGTATTGCTACCCCAGGTTTTTGTTTGTTTCTGTTTACATAAAATATCTTTTTCTGTCCCTGTACTTTCAGTCTGTATGTGTCTAATTTCAAGTGGGTCTCTTATAGGCAGCATATTAATGGGTCTTGTTCTCTTATCCATTCAGCTAGCCTATGTCTTTTGATTGGAGCATTTAATCCACTCACATCTAAAGTGATAATTGATAGGTAGTATTTATTGCCATTATATTATTTATATTAATGTTCCTCTTTTATTTCTTTCTTCTGAAAGAAGTCCCTTTAACATTTCTTATAATACTGATTTATTGCTGATAAACTGCTTTAGCATTTCCTGGTCTGAGAAGCTCTTTATTTCTCCCTCAATTTTAAATGATAGCCTTGCTGGGTAGAGTAGTCTTGGTTGTAGGTCCATACTTTTCATCACTTTGAATATTTTATGCCAATCCCTTCTGGCCTGGAAAGTTTCTGTTGAGAAACTGTCAGCTGACAGTCTTATGGGAACTCCCTTGTAGGTAACTAACTGGCTTTTCTCTTGCTGCTTCTAAGGTTCCCTTTTTGTCTTTAACCTTTGGCATTTTAATTATGATGTGTCTTGGTATGGGCCTCTTTGGGTTCATCTTGGTTGGGACTCTCTGACCTCCTGGACTTGTGTGTCTTTCTCCTTCACCAGGTTAAGAAAGTTTTCAGACAATATTTCTTAAAATAGGTTCTCAGTCCATTGCTCTCTGTCTCTTTCTTCTCCTTCCAGTACCCTTAAGATGTGGATGTTCTTACACTTGATGTTGTCACAGAGGTACCTTAAACTATCCTCATTTAAAAAATTTTTTATTTTTCTGGTTTGATTGGGTATTTTCTGCTACCTTGTCTTCCAAATTGCTAATTTGATTTCCTGCTTCATCTAATCTGCAGTTGATACCTAGTAGTGTATTCTTCATTTCAGATATTGTAGTCTTCATTTTTGACTGGTTCTTTTTATGGTTTCAATGTCATTTTTATGCTTACTATCTCAATGAGAAGGATCTACCCCCAGGCCAATTGGCTGCAAGAAACAGCAGCAGCTACTGCAGAGGAGCTGCTGTGCAGGGACCAACCCCACAAAACAGGATGTCATTGATGGGGCTTTCCTGTCTGATGAGTCTGCCCCGTGACTGTGTTGTTTGTGAAGGTGGTTGCTTGGTGCTCTGGTATGGTCTGAAGGTATCCACCCACTGTGTTGGCTCTGGGGCTTCCTGGGGGCCAATCCTAACCTTAACCCTAACCCTGGCTTGGAGTCATCCAACATGAACTACAAAGCATTCCACAAATAGCTGCTACTTGGGCTGGGTTTGGACATGCCTGGGAAAGGCCAAGCTGTGAACTGAGGCCTGGCCTGGGGCCTCTTAGCAAGAGGTATAGCATATGTAGAGGCCAGATGCTGCTTCTTTGGGGTTTGTGAACCTTTAAGAGATTTTAGGAAAGTTTGCAGCATGAGCTGGGACTGGCTATTTGTATGGAAAAGCCACTGGAAATGACTTAGGTGGGCCAACAAAGAGTAGAGTCTCAGGGATCACCAAGGTGGGATGAACAGTGTTAGCCAGGTTGGTGGAGACTCAGATGTAGCACCTGCCTGAACCTATAAGGGGAGGGTGCAATGAAGGAACTATGGCTTCTGCCCCTCCAGCCCTCGCCCCAAAGCCAGGCAATTCAGTTCCTCCCTGTGTGTCCCTGGTACCTTTCAAGCCGGCACCCCAGTGCTTGAGCTCAGAGGGAGTATGTCTTAGTAAGTGTGTACATGGGCACTAAATGGGACACCTGGGACTCCAGAAGCTCTCCATCTCACTCAGCCACAATCCCTGCTGGTTTTTCACAACCGGAGGGTATGGGGACTTCTTTACCCAGCACTGGAAATCTGGGCTGGGGAGCCTAGTGTGGGGCTGGGACCTCTTGCCCTCTCAGGGCACCTCTGCAACTGAGATATACTTCCTGACTTTTAACCATCACACGAGAGTGTGAGAACAGTCTGTTCTGCATCTCGGCCCCTCCTACCAGTCTCGATGCAGCTTCAGCTAGATTTCAGGCAGTTCTGACTGATGGTTATTCTGTAATTTCGTTGTGATTTTGCTGTGGTGGTGGGAGGAGATGAGTATCACATTTACCTACTGCACCATCTTGACTGGAAGTCTCACATTCTTGTGTTTATAGCTTCGGGCCCATGAATATTTAGTGACGTCAAATTGTAAAGACAAATTATTAATTTATTTTAATATCAGTTAATAGTACTTGAATATATAACAATTATATTAACATAATAATTATGTTATGAAAGTTATACATTTTTTAAAGCAAAAAAAAAACCCAATTCTCATTTAAAAAAAGGCAAGTTGTGTTACAGAAACTGTCCTGCCTAGGTTTTGTTGTTGTTGTTGTTCTATGGTTCTTCTTCACCCACTGCTGGTAGGAACTGCGGCTCTCAAAGCCAGAATTTGGTAAAAAAGAAAGGAACTATTTATTCAAAAGTTATGCAGGTTCAGATTAATGGTGGAATGTCACCGTTAAATCCCAAAGTCCCTTTAAAACACCCACAAACATGCACACAGTACTGCCTCCCCTTGCCAAACCAGGCCAATCAGGGGTACTGTAGCTCAGGAAAAGAACAAAGAAGTCCATAGCTCGGCCAGGCTCCCACTATTAATCCAAAACTGCATTCTCATGGTGGGTTGGGGAATCCTTCTACATCCTTCCCAACCACCTGGCCGAGAGAGAGAGCTCCACACAGCTGCTACGTCCTGCTTTCTAAGCTGTGTGGTCAAGAGCCCCCCTCCACTCCAAAACTGCATGGTTAAGCCCTAGCATGGGTTTAAAACCTGGTGCAGACCTTCCCCCATAACCCCATTTTCAACTCCTCCCACATTGGGTTGCACCTGCCAATAGTCTAGTTTCTTCTGCCTTTCTCAGCTGCCATTGTTAGTCCTGGCAAGTGTGGTCCTGTGATGCAGAAGCCACCTCCAAGCTGCTCTCGCAGGATCGGGAGGTCCTTCCGGCTACATCCTATTGCAGGCTAGAGTCATGCCCATCGCCCAGGCTCCGAGTGTAGGCACAGCTTTTCAGCATTGTTAAAACACTGGCCACATTCTTCAGCTGTGCAAAGAAGCTCTCAATGACCCTGCTCTGCTTCCCTCACCCCCCAAGTGATAGCTATGGGGGGTTTCTCCATTTGGGGGAACCTCCAGCTGAACAACCCATTATAGCTATACAGTGAAAATATTAAAGAGGGATGATTTTTTGAATTGGAAAATATTTAAAATTAAAACTATAAAAAATCAGATGTGAAGACATTGATGTGCACACACACACACACACACACACACACATATATAAATTTAAATATATAGTTAGGTGTTTATCTAGCCCCATCAGGATGTATGTGTATGTAGAAAATGTAGACTGCTTTACACCCTTTTGTTCATGTCATGCTGAATTTACACTAAACAAGTTGCTAGCTAAATTTCAGTGGTCTATCAGAAAGAAGGAGTTACCAGAAGTACTGAGGTCTTCAACAAATGTAATTACTTAATATAATAGCACGGATTTTTGTATAAAACAACCTCAAGACTGTCTTAGTACTCTAGGAAAAAAATGTCAAAATTGAACTTTCATTATAAAGACCCATGTGCCTTTTCTTTGGCATGAGAGGACATTTTTTTCTATGATTCTCTCACAAAAAAGAAAAATGGTTGGAATAGTGGTCATATAAAATAAAGAGTATATAATTGAGTTAAATCAAACACAAGGATAAACCTGGTTTCTTTTGGTGTACTTATTCCAAAAATAAACAAAATCAAAATTACTTAGAGAAAAGAATGAGGGAGGCAGACATGGATAGAGTAGCCATGTTAACATCGCTCACATACCCCTTCACCCACTTCTACACAACAGGAGTAAGCTACATTTTCTAAAATATCTTCTATGATCTTTGGCCCGTGTGTATTTTCCTCATGTCTTATTGTATATCATCTATATCTTCAACACAAAATCATTCCTTTTTTTTGAGAAGTATCTTTTAATTTCGTATAAGCTTTAAGGAAGTTTAGGGAAGAGGGTTCAAAGGAAAAGAATGGGCCATGAAATTACGAAGTGAGTATGTAGGAGACTGCTTTGAGTTAAGTGACTGTCCAGGGGCTGCTACTCACCAGTCCCAGAGTGCACTATATGACAGTATCAGTGTCACCTAAACTGAACTTTCCATGTGTGTTAGTCAGTTGTGACCTACTGATGTACAACCACCAAAATGCAATAACTGGTATTAGTAACAATGACCTATAAGACATCAAGATATCTTCTGTGTTCTGTTCCTTACAGCAAGAACATTTTTACATGGATTTTTGTTTAAAACAATGGTCAGTGCTAGTATTTAATGGGCTAAAGTTATCTAAGATGCTTTATCCAGAACTTTTGCCACTGCGATTTGTGATTTAGTTTGCATTGTATTTTCATTTTTAAATATAATTTCTAACTACAACCCTTTTAACAATTCTGAAATGTAGCCATGCATAACTAGCATGCACTTCGGTCCTTTACACCTACCTAATAAATTTTACTTGGTTAAACAAAACCCCAACATTACAAAATGCTACAGTGAACTACAGTTAGACTTAGATGGACAAGCCACAAGTCATACCTGGAATATCAGACACTGGACTTAACTAAATACCTCAAGGCATCCGCCTCATACTAATGTAGTAGGTCTTAGTGCCCCTAAATTTGACCTTACTAGTTTTCAACTACTAGGGAGGGACAAGTTGTGAGTTATAATTCTGCTTAACAAAGGCTTTTAATGCTGTGCTCCCAAGGATGCTCTGTAGGAGTGCACAGGGGGTCTGTGAGGGTCCCAGACCGCCACCCATAGTCCACATGTTTTCCACATTTCACCACAGAGGTTAAACTTTCTCCGTAAAGGGCCAGGCAGTAAATAGTTTGAGCTTTGCAGGCCATACTGTCACTGTGGCAACTATTTAACTCTACTGTTATAACAAGGGAAGGTAGCCATGGACAATACATAAAGGAATGAGGGTGTCTGTGTTCCAATTAAACTTTATGAACAATGAAATTGGAATTTCATAATTTTTTCACTTGTCACTAAAGATCACATTTCATATTCACACTTAAAAATATAAAAGCCATTTTTGCCTCCAGCCATATAAAAACAGGCCACTTTGGCCCACTGTCTGCAGTTTGCCCACCCCTGCTTTATCGCCAGTGCAGAGTCTCACGTAGAAGCGGGCAGCGTTAACACCAAGGAACACCAAGGGCCATCCTCGCAGAGGTAAGGAGGCCATACCCGCGAGCCCCACTTGCCCAGTCCGCGCATCCCGGGTCAAGGCTGGGACCCACTGCCTGGACCGCTGCGTTTGCGTTGCCAGGTCAGTCCCGCAGCGTGCAGGTCGGAGATGAGAAGAGGGACACACCTTGGCATCAAAGGCCAGGCCCCTGGACAGTGACGTTTAGGAGGAGTGTAGGAGCGGGGCAAAGAAGAGCCGGAACTCCGGTGGGCCCCGGAACCCGGAGGTTCCCCCAGGTCTGTCCCCCGGGTCGTTGCTCCGTCAGGCTGGGTCACTCACTCGGATACGCCAGCAGGAAAGAAGGCCATAGCAACAGCGCAACTAGAAGGACTAAGGACCTCACGGGCATCGTCCGTAGCACTCTGACAGGCGACTGGAACGTCCTGGGCCACCAGGACAGGTATTTCAAAGCCAAAAAGGGAGCTTTCTGGGCCCTGGGAGCCCCGCAACGGCTGTCCCCAGCACGCAAGCGCAGCCAGGACTGGGGAGGGGGGTGGATGGTAAGAGCGGCAGAGCCCCGCCCCCTCCTGGGGCCACGCGCTGGGGGCGGGATGGCCACGCCCTGCCCCTCCCCACCCCGCCCTGCCCGGTGCGCCCCTCTCTCTGCCTAAGAAATTTGGCACCCAGCGCGGGCCTGGGAAAGTCTTGACATCCGGGCAAGTACAGGTTGCTCTGCGGAGTTAGGGGTGGCAGAGCTCTGTGTATCCAGGGGAGCCGGGCATATAACAGTGCCTAAAGCACGATCCCTGCACAGAAGGAGTTGTCTGTGGGAAGAGACAACCTGGCCATTGGAACAGCCTGAAAGTGTTACAATGGAGGAAGTGCTGGGCACTGTGGAGCGCACCTCTCTAAAAGAGTTGAGAGTAGGTTGCCTAGTTGAACGAAAGCGTGGAGCTCACAGGTACTGAAAATAGTTTAGTCTAATTGCAAGGGGTGGGGGGCAGTTGTTGGAGGTGAGGGAGGACAGATAGGCAGAGGCATTAAAGCAACTTTAAGGGGCTTGGGATTTGTTTTACTTTTTCAAATTTACACCCCCCCTTTTTTTTTCCCCCAGAAAGACAAACCTGTAACGATGGAGGATAGATGGGTGATTGTCAGTGGTTAAAGATGGGCCGGTGACTATAAAGGAAGAGCACGAAGAAGTTTGGGGGGAGGAGTGGTGGATAGTTGTGGTGGCCACAGAATCTTAACTAAACATGTCTTAAACTTTATAGAACTGTACAACACGAAGAATGAATTTTACTGTACAGTAATTTTAAAAATCCAGACAATGGTAATCACTGCTTCAGGAAGCAAGGGGCTTGGATTTTGTTCTGAGGTGTCGGGGACATACTGCTGAGAACTGTGTAATTAGATTTGCATTTCAGAAAGCTCACTCCTTACAGCATAAAGAATGGGTTGGAGGGAAGCCAGGCCGGAGGCAGGGAGCCAAATCAGGAGGCTGTTCCAGTAATATAGGCACCGATTAACAGAGGGCTGGGCTCAGGGTGGCAGAGGGCATGAGACACGCGGGCAGATTTGACAGACATTTAGAGTTACAATCAACAAGACTGAGAAATTGAATGTGAGGAATGAGGGAGATGAAGAAGGTGGTGCTCATATTTCTGGGTACCTCTTCATGTGCTGCGAGATGGGTAACACAGGGATGGAGGGTGGGGAGGAAGAGAAGTTTAGTTTCAACATTGTTCTACTGAGATGGGCTGTGACCTACTGGAGTGGCCAGTATAGGAGCAGATGGATGTAGGACCCCGGAAAGAGACGAGATGGAGATGAAGGGTTAGGAGGCATCAGCATCTAGGAGTGGGGATGTACGAGATTACTTGAGAGTTTTTAGAGTGAGGATGTCATTGGACCTTAGATCCCTGGGTAGGCTAGAAAGAGAAGAACGGACCAGCAAAGGAGACCGAAAGTGGGAAGTTGAAAACCAGGAGAACATAGAAGCTTCATGGAAGAGGAGGAGCACAAAACTGTCAAATGCCTCTGAGAAGTCAAATGAGAGAAGGACTGAGATTAAGCAACAGGATCCTCGGCAGAAACAGTTTTAGTGGAGTGGTTTCATGTTGGGGCTAGACGTCGAAGTACTTTTGTAAGAGTGCTGCTTAGGTGAAAAGTTTTACTTGTTTTGTTTGTGTTTTAGGTGGACATGGTTGGATTTGAATGTCAAAAGCCAAGAGCCAGAGAGCATAAACCATTGGTTAAGGACAGATTTAGGATGATGTCAGTTTCCTCCATCCACAGTCAAGTTTCTGGGAAGCAGAAAAAGAAGGTTGCAGTTTGCATACAGACCCCCCTCATAGGTTTGGTGGCTGGGGCGAGGGGTTGTGGAAACTGCTTGTGTCTTCCTTCCATGAAAGGTGGAATTCAGAGGAAACTTCAAGTTTCTCAGATATGCTGCACGTCCAGTATGGGGCCAGAGCAATTGTGCATCTTTGGCTGGCTCAGCTGAGTGGACAAGTCAGATTGATAGTTCAGATCGGGTGAACATTCTAGGGTTCCTGTGCCTCTGGGGAGACTCAGGAATGTTGAGAGAGCACTTCTGAACCCAGACAAGTCTGGCTTAGAACAGAAGGAGGCAGAATGTGTGGACCTGGCCCATAACAAGTACTCAGTAAATATTAACTTCACTGTGAGGCGGGCCCAGTAACTTGACTCTAATGAGCAGAATACAACAAAAGCAATAGGGTATCACTTCAGAGATTAGAACGCAAAGCCCTGTGGCTTCCATACTGGGTACCCACTCTTACTCTCTTGCTCACTCGTGGTGAGGGAAGCCAGCTGGTATGTGAGGTACCCAGGTAAACCATGCTCAGATTCCTGACCAAAAACTGTAAGATAAAAATGTTTGTTGTTTTAAGCCACTCAGTTTGAGAGTCATGTGTTACATGGCAACAGATAACTAATGGATGGTGTTCCACAGAGCCCATGATCATGGTACAGATGAGCCAGCCGGAGCACCTGTTGTTGAGGATGCTGCCATTGACACTGCCACCACCATGACATCGCAGGATCCCTGAGACCTGAAATTCTGCTTCTTTTGTTTCCCCACCACAGCTAGAGTCCAGGATCACTTGTTGTGTGACTTCCAGAGTGTCTGCTTCTATTGCCATCTCTGGAACCGCACAAATACCCAGGGGCCCAGTCTTGCCCACAGCTACTGCTTTCCGGAAGTAAGCCAGAAATGGGTAGGACCTCATACAAACAAAATAAGCCTTCTCCCACCACCTGTCTTTCACTGTCAGAGCCTAATTGGAACCTGCCCAGCAAGAGAATCTGAGAAATGTGTTTGATAGACTTTTGGCCTCTATGATAACCAGGAAGAGTATAGAGAGATGAATCACACACATGCACATACATATAGTTTTCCACTAATAATGGAGTGCTACTGGGCAGCTCATCAACCTGATGAATCGCTAGGATACCCTGTGTGCTGGTGAGATGATCTGGTTCTCTGCCTACCAAAGAGTGACACAGCTTTATTATAGTTATAGTTATATCAACTAAGGCAAGATGATGTTCAACAGTTGTTTCCAGGTGAAAATAAATTGCTTCTGGTATGTTTTACCTATTAAATAGATGGGGTGGGAGGATTTGCTCAAGCAGTGTCTCCCTGCCAGCACCTCTGCTGGTATGTTCCTTAAAGGAGACCACACCTGGAAAAGCATTGGCAGGTATATTACCTGATTGAGTTTATCATCCTCAGTCATTCTTCAAGACCCATCCATTTTCATCCCCAACAAAGTTGGCAGGTCAAATGCAGATTTCAGACCTTTGATGGTGATTCTTGCTATATCATTAGCCAAGGAATTTGTACAGCTTCTGTTTTACTCTTTCAATTTAGGGAAGGAAGGATAAAGCTCTGTGGGTTCCCACCTAGTGTTTTCTATCATTATTAGTCTTGTTTTACTTTTGTTGTTGTTCCACTTATTTATGCACTCATTGGTTGCTTCTTGTGTGCGCCCTGACCAGGGATGGCACCTGCAACCTTGGTGTGTTGGGACGGTCCTATAACCAGCTGAGCTACCCAGCCAGGGCTAGTCACTTTTGTTCTAAAGGTCTGGAAACCAACGTGAAAAGTTTGCTGGCACCTGAGTATATCTTTCAACTGTACACTCAAGATTTGGAAAACTAATCACAAAAAGTGTTTAGGGTCCCACTAAACTTACTCTAAGGTGGATTCGGATTATTGTTTCTTTGACCACCTCACCTCTCTGTAGAGTCCCACTCTAACCAGTGAGCCACAGGGGCATCCGGATCTCTAGGTGTTAGTGTAACTGATAGCCAGGGGTCAGAAATCTCAGTGGACTGGAGTTTTCTTTTTGTCCGTGTGGACTTTCTGTAGATGACCACTGGTCCCTTTGGATAAAAGTGGGAGTGAGAGTCACAGCACATACTTGTGGTATTATTGCTTATTTACTCCTCAAAGGTTTCTAGCTTTCCCTTCGCTTAGGAGACTCTGGTTTTGTAAATAGACTCAGGTCTGAGTATTGAGTGAGGGACTGTCAGTGAGAGGTTCAGATAAGATGTCTGTTAAGCCCCAAGTTGGGGTTGTTTTTGCTTGTTTACTAGTAGCCCTCATCATCTGGACTTTCAAAATGGACCTGTTGAAATAGCCAAGGTATAGCCTTACTGTGGAATTCTAGTTCAGAAGAATGAGTTTTAACTCTGTGTATTCTATGATCTATATACTAACAGAAAAATCTTCAAAATACGGTATTGACTAAAAAAAGTGCAAAAATCCCACAAGTCCATTTATGTAAAACACAGCACAGTCAAACATTTACATGAGCTGTCCTGGAGGAAACCCAGCAAGCAGAGAGCAGTGCTTGGGATGAAAGGTGAGATGGGAAAGAGAACAGGAAATTGTGAAGGGGCAGTTTTAATTTTCACTATAAATATTTTCCTTCTCCCTTGAACTTTTCCAAACAATATTATGTTGTATATTATGCATTGTTCATTTAATTAAAAATAAAACAATCAACTTTTTACCAAATCTAGTAACTTGAAAAGGGGGGGCAGTAATGGAAATAATATGTATCTTATATCTCATGCTCTCTACTGCTGAAATACTTTTCCAGTGGCTAATTCACCACCAAATATATATATATGTTTAGACTGCATCCCTGCTTTACTTCTGAACTCTGTAGATCGTATGATACCTAATCACACAGCATCATTTAATGCAGCTTTTTTCAGGGAAGTATTTTGTCTCCTTTTGCAGTGGTTCGTATGCTTCCCTACTTCACACAGTACTTCGTTGGTGCTCAGTAAAGCCTTGCTAAATGATTAACATCTCATAACCTTGCAACCTAAATGAAAAGAGACGCCTGACCTCCAGGGCCTATCAAAATCCTGTGTGTTTCAAGGCCCAAATACCACATCTGCTAGGAATCCACCCCTCTCTAATCCTCCCACTTAGATTGCATCTTTCCTATCCCATATTTTCATAATGCTATGCAATAGCCATTATTTTATTGAATTACTGAATTTTATGTTTTTACAAGTCAATCCTTTCTAGACCAAGGGTTTTGAGGTGCAGGAACCAGATCTAAGTTATCTCTGTTCCTGCCAAAGTCTGGCATTCACCAGCTGCTCAATAAATGCATGTTTGAGTTCAATTGAAATTAAAAAGTTGGGAGTTTCACATAGGTTTACAGAATCCTAAAAGGACCCAAGAATAGTAAGACAGCTGTACAGGCAACTTCTGGCACAATCTTCAGTCTTAAGAAGGAACTCCTCTGCTCGAAGTGTCTGGGACTATAATTTAAGCCCAGGTGAAGTGAATGGCACATGTGGCCACTTTGTCTTTTCTTTCCTCTATGCCTCTCTGCAGGAAATCATGGACAGGAAATTCCTAATTGTGGAATTGCTGTGTCAAATAAATTGCATCAATTTCCATACCCCCCAGTAGTATAGTGACTTACTAATATTGGGTGTCGTCATCTCTGAGGATGAGCCATGTTAAATATGGTATCTTGTTTTTTAGTCTGTTTCATTTCTTGCAGTGAGGCAAAGGGTTCTGTCTACTTTCTCTGTCCCCACTTCAAACTTTCCCTTCAGTGTATATTGAAAACTCACATTTCCTTGCTTTATACTTTTTCTGTGGGTATGAATTAATAGGCTATGAGATGTATTTGGAGGAGTAAGCATGTTTGAGGATTCCTGTCTTTGCCTTCTTAGACCACTGGCCACTGCTCCCACTATTTTCTTGGTATGAAATGCACAGGGTACCTCTGACCATAGTTTTTTTCAGATGTCAGATCTCAAAAGTCACTTCCTATCGGCACTTGTGATGGTGCCTGGAAAAAATAATTTAAATTTTATATTAACTGGGTGAACAAGTCAATGAATCCACCTATTTTCCTATCCATCTGTCCACTCCATCATTCTCAAAACCACCATAATAACACTTAGTACCAGAGCACCGCAGCTTTGTCAGAGAAAGGCTTTGGCCACGTGGGGGCAGCAGAGCCTCGCCGATGACTAAAATGGTTCCTGGCAATTGCTGGAGATTGTCACTCCAGCTGTGTGAGTCTGAGAACCGGATTCTGATTTTGTTGTGCTGGAGCGTGTTTTGCTATTGGGTGTTTTGTTTTATTCTCATGTCTTGCATTATAAATGCACGAGTAGCATGTAATAATACTTAAAATGATTCAGTAACAACAGCCTTTGTTCTCCAAGCGAGAATTTCTTCATTGCTGGCTGTCGAGAGGAATGTTGCACATCTAGTCCTTCTCTGACTGTTAAAATCTCCACGTGCATGCAGCCCACTGCAGATGGACCGAGGCTGCAATCAGTTTGAAAAATGAGCCCAGGGAGCACACAGAAAAGGCAGGCCAACCCTTGGAAGTGCCCTCTTTCAGCAGGTTCTGCCCCACTTTAGGCAGACCAAATGTATTTTTTACTCACGATACAGGCTCCAGGGGCATGTTTTCTTTGCTCACTTGGGTGTTTTGTCTTGTTTTGTTTTGTTGGTTGGGGCTTATATTTTATTTATAAAGTGTGCATTTTGGAGCTGTGGGAATATAATTTGCTTAAATGACAGAAGACGATTTTATAATTTGTCTAGGTGCCACAACAGGAAAGAGAGTGCAGTAGAGCAGTACAAGCACCCACAATTCCTTTTGCCCAGTGTTCAGATCAAAAGGGCCTGATTTCTGTCACTGGGGTCCCCTCCTGGGTCATGTTGAGACCTGCTTGTAGGACTTAGGAACGGCACAGAGGCACCAAGACAGTCTGAGAGTCCCCTCCCTGAGAGGCCTGAAGCCCAAGGACACAGGAACGGTTGTAGGGTGCTGCTCATTCTGCTCCCTGAATTCTCTGCCACAACAGCAGTTACCCCTGGCTGCTCCGAGGGCTTTGGGCCTGGCTTTCTTCTCTGGTGGCTGTGTGTTGGCTCTGTGAGTGGAGCTCTGGATGTCCCATGGGTATTTTTGGGTTTGTTCTAATAAATGGATGGCAAAGAAACCCCGGAATGGGGATGGGAATGGCTGGAGAGTAGTTGCAAGCATATGAACCTCAGAGTGTTTTTAGTTCCATACAGGAAGACCCTCCCCCTTTCCTTTCGACTCTACCAAAGTCAGTGGGCAGCCTCATGAAAGTCTGAGAATGCAGCTGGTGACTTCCAGAGATGTCAGAACAATGATTTATTGCTCCACGTGGCCATCTACCTGGGAAGGTCCTGGGATTCTAAAGGCTTTCTCAATATAAACTTAATTTGAATTCACTTAACCTTTGAAAAGTGGAATATGTCCCTACTACGAAGGAAGATTCTTAAGGGCAGGGACCATGTCGTGTGTGTGTGTGTGTGTGTGTGTGTGTGTGTGTGTGTCCCAGGGACTTTTCATAGTGCCTGAAAGAGTGTGGGCTCTGTAAGTCTTATCAGATAACACATGACCCTTTCTGGTGACACTACCAAATCAATAGGTGACCTCAGGTAAGAAGGACCTTAAGGTCTCAGGATTTCATTTTCCTTATCCCTCAAATAATAACTATATAATTGAATAGTGGCTTTAGTCTAGCTCCAGACCTCACGGACTGTCCATTTCCTTTTATCCTGGAAGGGTGGGCTAAACTGATACTCGCACCCACCTCCCACAGAGAAGAAAACTCAGCGCAGGCTAAACGCTTTGGCCAGGTCCTCCAGCCACGTCCTCATGCAGGAAGGCCCTGAAACCCAGGTCTTTTGACTCTAAGGACAACACGCTTTTCACTGAACCTCTCCAGGTTATAAGAGATCGTTGCACTTGTCCATCTCTTCAAACCCTTTTTCTGTCTCTAACAGCAGTTCTCAGTTCTTACAGCACATTAGAATCCATGCAGAGCTTTAAAAATAAATAACCACTAACCAAAACTGTAGTATTGGTGGAGGGATAGACACATAGCTCAATGGAATAGAATCGAAAATCCAGAAATTGATCCAGGCATGTGTGCCCAGCTGATTTTTTTACAAAATGCAAAAGGAATTCAATGGAAAAAGGATAACCTTTTAAAGAAGTGGTGCTAGAGCAATCGGACATCCATAGGTTAAAAAAAGAAACTCAACTCAAACCTTACACTTTATTTTAAAAAGTTAACTCCAAATGGATCACAGACATAAGTCTATAAAACTTTAAGAAAAAAGGAGAAAATCTTCAGGACCTCAGACTGAGCAAAAAGTTCTTAGACTTGATGCCAAAAGCATGGCCTATACAAGAAAACAATGTATTAATTGAACTTCATCAAAATTAATAACATTTACTCTAATAAAGACGCTGATAAGACAATGAAAAGACCAGCTACAGTCTTACAAAAAACATCTGCAAACCACAAATCTGACAAAGGACTAGTATCTACAATATATAAACAGTCCTCAAAACTCAATAGTGAAAGACAAAAATCCATTGAAAAGTGGGCAAAAGACACAAAAAGACACTTCACCCAAGAGAATAGACAGATGGCAAGTAATGCACATGAAAAAGATGTTCAAAATCCTTAGCCATTAGGGAATTGCAACTTAAAATCTCCACAATATACCACTATACACGTACCTGAGTTACTAAAACAAAGACTGTGACACAGAATGCTGCGGAGGATGCAGAGAAATGGAGTCGCTCACCAGTTGCTGGTGGGGTGTAAAATGGTGTGGTCATTCTGGAAGGTAGTTTGTCATTTCCTCATAAAACTAAGCATGAAACAAACAATTGTACGACTTGAGAATTGCAATCTTGGGCACTTATCCAAGAGAATTGAAAACATGTTTATACCAAATATGGACACAAATGTTCATAACAACTTTATTCATCATAACATAAAAATTGGAAATAACAAAGTTGTCATTCAATGGGTACAGGGTTAAGCAGGCTGTAGTACATCCACAGCATGGAATACTACGTAGCAATAAAAAGGAATAATTACAGATACATGCAACAACTTGGATGACTCTCCAAGGAATTATGCTCAGTGGAAAAACCCAATCCCACTTGGTCATGGTGTAACTTCTTCTTAACACACTTTTAAATATGGTTTGCTCATATTTTATTGAGAATTTTTATGTTTTAATCCTCACCCAAAGATTTTTTTCATTGATTTGAGAGAGAGAGATTGATCATCCACCCTCCTTGCGCATCCCAACCAGGATCAAACCCGCGACCCAGATATATGCCTTCACCAGGAATTGAACCCCCAACCTTTTGTGTACAGGACATTACTCCAACCATCTGAACCACCTGGCAGGGTGCTATCTCTAGATTACGTTTTATTTCTGCCTATCCATTTTCCAGTTTTTCTTTAGCTGTTTGTAGTTTCCTTCGGCTCTTTGAGAATATTAAAGACAACTGAGTTAAAGAATTTTTCTAGTAGTAAGTTCAATGGCTTGTTCAGGGACAATTTCTGTTTGATTTTTTTTATCTTCTGTAAATGACCTTCTTGTTTCTTTTCATACTTCATTTTTTTAAAAACTGAGTATTTTGAATATTATAATGTGGCATATCAGATTGTACCTCCCTTAGTGATTGTTTTTGTTGCTTGCTGTCGGTACAGGCTTCAGCTGTTTGCTGAAGTCCCTGTCCCTTCAGCTGTGTTCAGTTAGTGCTTTGACAGATTTCCTTGAATGCCAGGAACTGAATGGGGTGGTGGCTTGAGAGAGAGAGGCCTCTCCCAGCCTCCTGGCTCAGTCCCGGGATGCTCCTTCACTGCCCCTTCAACTTCTAACTGCTCTGGCTAGAACTTTGAGTGTGATGTTAAGTAGCAGTGATAAAACAGGGCATTCTTGTCTTGGTTCACATCTGAAGAGGAAAGGTTTCATTATTTCACCATTGAATATGATACAGTGATGGCTTTTTCATGAATACTCTTCTTGGGTTTTCTCTTGTTTTATTTATTTATTGTTTCTTGTCAAATCCGTACAGAACCACTGGTTATAGAGGATCACTGAGTGTTAGAAGTGGAAAGTACCTAAAGTTTATAGCCAAAATCTCCCACTGGACAGATAGAAAAGCGGAGGCCCAGAGGTGCCACATCTCTTATCCAAGTTTACTAGAGTTGTTAAAGGCAGAGCTTGGCCCAATAATGATAATAATAATAATAATAACTGTGATTTAGTGCCTGCCAACTGAATGTCAGTTACTATGCTAATTTACATTACCTCATTTATTCTTCATATTAACCCTGTAAGGTAGGTACCATCATTTTCGTCTTATAAATGAGGAGGCTGAAGTTTTGGAGAGTTTGAAATTTGTTCAAGGTCATACAGCTATGAACTTGATCATCCAGTGAGCCTGGCTGATCTAGTTGTGATAGAAAGTAAGGAAACTTTCAAATGCTTATAAAAACTTATCAAATGGAATAAACCAGCTTGGAGGGGTCATCCTGGCCAAATGCACAACAATGCGAATGTCAAAAATATTTAATGGAATTGGTTGAAATACTTAGCATTCCTAAGGATATATTATAAATCCATAATTCTATTCAAATAATAATAAGACAGCAAACTCATTTGTCACCAGAGGTAGTGAGTATAACATTAACTGTGAAAATTGGTCATTCTTTTACTTCAAAAATAGGTTATTAAAGGAAAATAACTAAGCATTTATCCCACACTTTCATTAGGAACTATTATCAGGACAACCAAATAAAACTTGGTGTGGAAAAGTCTTATTTATAGAGGGATGCCAGATAGTTAATGTAGAGGAATAATAAAATTAGAAAATCAATTTGTAACCCCTTAATGAAATAGTTGATTATTCAGGCAAAGATCAGTAAAAGATGCTAAAACCATTTGGTGAAAGATTAATGGAAAATCGGTGTTTTACCTCTCTGCAAAATTTCACCTCACAGGTTGCTTGGTAAACGTGAGGGAAATGTAACTTTACAATTTTAGGATTAGGCTATCGTTATCTTAACCAAGGGTCCATCTTAGCTTTGCAAATATTGGAAGAACTAGATTTATGTGCCTTCTAATAGGATGAGATGTGAAGTACTCAGCACCACCTATGGAGTATTTTTTTGCCAAAAAATATTTAACTTCTAGTTAAAAAGGAGTAGAGGGGATGCAGAAATAACTCCCCTGTTCTGTGAGGAAGGGAGCAGACAAACCCGGAAGGTGGACTTTGGCAATGGAATGGCAAAATGGCTAAAGATTGAAGAGATACACAATAGAGCACAAATGAACAAATCGACTATACGGATGCTTTGGGGACAGTTGGAAAATCTTGAGTAACTTGTGGATATTAGATTATGTAATTGTAAAATTATCGTTAGTATCATTATAGATGATAATGTTATTATCATCATATAAGGAAATGGCCTCAATTTTTAGTGATGTTGCTGAAATACTTAGGATGAAATACCACAATGTCTATATTTACAACATCTTGACAATAAGCTCAGCATGGCAAATAGGGCAAATGTTAACAGTTGTTAAGTCTAGTTGATTGGTATGTGGATATGAACTATTCAACTTGATCTATTTTTCTTTTTGTTGAAAATTTTTATCATAAAAATTGGGAGGAAGGATTCTAGGTAAAGAAGGTGCTCCTGTTTGCTCCTAGACACACCAGCATAAAGAACGAATGTCAAAGAAAGTCCCAGGGGGGAGGTCAAGTCACAAGGAATAGTCAGCAGTACCTCTCCGAAGTGATTGGCAGGGACAGGGGCTGGGCTAAGAGTTTTGCACCTAAAATAAAAGGCTACCACAAATGCTTTGCTCTGGGTCACCCTAAAAATTCTTAGTGGAGGATCTGAAGAAAAGTGGCATGAGATGATGGGGGATGCCCTGTGCCGGGAGGAGGACACTGACCACCTGCAGTGAGTGGGATGATGAAGGGGGAGTGGGGGCCAGAAAACTGGAGGCTCCCCCTGGCAACTTCACTCACCCCCTCAAGCAAAGGAGCATGTCTACTTCCTTCCTGGGGGACATGGTGAAGCAGGACATGCCCTTGCAGGGACCCACAGAGGACCCAGAGAGATTGATGAACTTGGTCATGCTCCCTGATTTTCCTGCATTTCTCAGGGAAGTTGTTGATCATAAAGTTTCCCTTTGTAAGAGATAGACCATGTTCACGGGTTGGAGACCTCAATGTTGTGATAATCTCAATCCTTCCCAAGAAAGCCCAGAAACAGACCCACACATACAGTTTCCTGGCATTAAAAACAAAACAAAAACAAAAATAAGGTGTTTCTGGAATACTGAAGTAGTATTTCTTAATTTGGATACTGATTACATGAGAATGTCGGGTTTATGAACATTTAACAAGCTGTACATTTATTAAATGTATACTTTAGTTTTTGTATATTATACATCAATTATATTTTAATCCCTTTATAAGAATTCAAAAGTTTTCCAAGATTAAACTGCTATTGTTTAGAGCAATGCTCCTTGATTCTCTGCATTTTTAGTACTGTTTATTAGCTCTTGGGTTGCTTTCACAGAGTACTGGTGATTGACAGACATTGTTAATGGGTGGGAACCAAAGTGCCGTCTTAGTGAATTACCCTTGATCTCTGGATAGTCGCTCTTTAGTCTCTTAATAATTATTGGGTCACTTAGATCCCACAACTATGTCCTGATCCACTCTATTCACCCAACCCATTTGGAAACTTCTAGAAATATCACGTCTTTTAGAACCACTCACAGACAGCTTCTGCTTTCTGTTTTAAAATATCTTAAAATTCACTTTAATTGAATGGTGTCTAGAGAGAGATAGATGTAGGCATGGGAAACCCAGGGAGTGAGAAATAACTTACAGAAGAAGGAAAAGAATTCTCTATATTGCAATTATAAAATAGAGCAATAGGTACAAATATATCATTTTAATTCTTCAAGTAATATATTACCTTTATTTGATAAATGACTTTAATGTGTTGCCTAATTGAAACCTTTGCCAAAAATACAATAGAATCAATCTGTTCTTTTTTTTTTTTTAACCTTTCCTTCTGTACTTGGGGTGGGATGGAAGGGCCTGATTTCACTTACAGGATCTGTGGAATCTTTTTACATACAGTCAGTCACCACTGTCTTTTGTCACAGATGTGATCGGTGCCAGGGATAAGTACAATGATTTTCAGAGTCAGAACCCAACTGACAACATGCTCCTTTGTTCTTAAAAGAAACACAAAAGAAATTCTTCTTTAAAAAACAAAAAGTAATAGAAGTACATCCTAAAAAATGCAGAGGAAGCACTCCCACTCCCCAGCAGTAACCATTCTAAACAGTTTGCTGTGACTATAGTGTTTACTGAATTATTTATGAGCGCACATTGAATGTGTATTCGGATTGCTTTTTTTTACATTTATTTTACAAAATAAAATCATACCACACATGCTGCTGTGCAACTCGCTGTTTTCTCCCCAGTAGACCCCAGACTTGCTTCCAAGTCAATGTATGTAAAGCAACCCCCTTCTTTCCGATGGCTGCACAGTGTTCTTCAGTGTGGATCTGCAGTAGGTTTTTAACTCTATTGTTAGACATCTAGGTCATGGGCTTTCCACTTTGAAAAATAGTATAAATATTTAGTAATGAGTTTTCCCTGTTCATATATTTTTGCCAATATTTCAGAGCACCAAATTCTTACAAATGGACTTATTGAATCAGAGGACACTGTGCTCCAAGATTTGTATAGAGGGCCAAGTTCCCTCTAAAATCTTTGTACAGTATTCACCCGTTATCTGTGGTTTTGCTTTCTACAGTTTGTTACCCACTATTAAGCAAAGTATGAAAATATTAAATGGAAAATAAACAGTTCATAAGTTTTAAATTGTACACTCCTGTGAGTCGCAGGATGAAATCTCTTGCTGTCCCTCTGTGTTGTGCCTGGGATGTGAGTCACCCCTTTGCCCAGCGTTTCCAGGCTGTGTACACTGCCCACCCATTAGTCACTTAGTAGCTGACTCAGTTATCAGATCAGCTGTCATGGTATCACAGTGCTTGTGTTCAAGGAACCCTTACAATAGCCTAGCACTATGTCACGATACCTGTATCATTCACCTCGCTCCATCTCCTCATGTAGGCATTGTATCATCTCCCGTCATTACAAGAAAATGAAGAGTGAATACAGTACAATATTTTGAGAGAGACCACATTCACATAACTTTCATTACAGTATATTGTTATAATTGTTATTAGTCTGTGGTTTCAGGCATCCATGGGGGTCTGGGGATGTAGACCTATGGATAACGAGAAACAACTGTACTAATTTTCCTTCCCAAAACACAGATGTAAGTGTTCAGACCACATCCCTGTGGTGCACCTTTCTTGTTTGGCTCTCACACAGCTGATCCATTTTCAGTCATTCGTGAGTTACAACAGCCTTCGATTGGACTGACACTGCCGTCTAAACCTTACTGGTGCTGCAAATGGCTAGGGTTTAAGTGCTCAGTTAATGAAGTTTCTATAACCTACTTATTCTTTTAACATGTTGATGTTTGTCTTTCAGGTCTAGAAGCCTTTTATTGTTTTTTAAATAACAACAGGCAAAGATGTTCATCAACCTTGGTCACAAATGACTTTGTTTCAAGTTGTGGGTCCTGTCGTAAATCATTATTTATGGCCTCCCCAGATCATGCCATTGGCTGGAGGGCAACATATGATGCATGAAAAACACCATAATTCTCTTTTACTACTATCTGTTTCAGCACAAAACTTCCACAATACAATAGCTCGATTGTCAGTAACATTGTGTATTGATTTTTTAGTTATTTAACTCACAGGGAGTACAGCTTTAGATGGATCATATACTCTCCAAACCTTTTATTTCATTACATATTCAAAAGTCTCTATCCTTCAACTGTCTTGCATACTTCAAACTTCAGCCCTGAAATGCCAAGCCTAGGGTTTTATGAGCTGACATCAGGTAGCTGTGACAGCAGCATCCAGATTTTGAGAAAACTAAATCTGCCAAAAACTTATAAAGTTTCTATATTCATCTTGGTTTTAGTTTATAAAACACACCACTGTGACTTACACACATAATTGCATTTGTTGTTGTTGTCATCAAAGAAATGCTCTATCTGAGGTAGAGAGAGGTCAGGTTGGGGAGGAGTTGGTGCATGGAAGCATCCAAGTTTCTATCCAAATGCTCCTAGCATGAGTGCCTGTTTCAGCATGAAGGGGATGGCTAGCTTCTGTTTCTCTCCAGAAAAGACTTCCAAGCTGAGCTTGTGAGAAATCAGACACCCAACAAGGCAGGAGTGTGCTATACTCTGAAGGGTATAGGTAGGGTGGCCAACCACCCTGACTTGCCAGGATTGCCTCAGTTTTAGCACTGAAGTCCTGCATCCTAGAAAATCCTTAATTCCTGGAAAACCCAGAAGATCGGTCACCCTAGCAGTGCGAACAGGCTCAGCTACATCTATTACTTTGTCATTTTGTAGAAATGACAAAATAGTTATAAAAATGATGACAATTTTTAACATTTACACATGACAAAATAACCCATTTAAAAATACCCCAAATGTACTGTTCATTATACTTGGGCTATTCACAAGATAATTTCAGAGTTTTCCATAATATTAATTTACAGCAGTTCAGTAATGGCATAAAAATTAGAAGGTGGGCTTCTGGTTGAGATGAAGGCATAGGTAGACATACTTCACTTCCTTGCACAACCACAAGAAGAATCACAACTAACCACAAAACAAAAAATACTCAGAACTGCCAGAAAATTGAACTGTATGGAAGTCCAACAACCAAGAACTTAAGCTACATTTATCCAGACAGGTGGGAGGGGTGGAGATAGGGAGCTGGGGTGGAGAGGACTGGGTGTAGCACAGACAGGCAGTGGAACAAGTGGTCCCACATTCACATTTGGTGGATAAAAATTAGAAGGGATACTTTGGGAGTGAGAGATCCCAGCCCTAGACAAGACTGTGAAGCCTGGGGCTCTAGTGCCAAGAAGAGAAAGCCTCATAACTTCTGGCTGAAAAAACTAATGGGGGTGGGGGTAATGGAAGAAATTGCTAGTTACTGAGAAGAGTGTGTTTAAAGGGCTCACATGGTCTAAAAATGTATATAAACCCACCCATTCTGGGACTCAACACCAAGTAACTGGAAATAGGGCAAATGCTGGACAAACCTCCGGAAGCCAGGTGGCTGCATTGTCCCATCTCCGATCCCTTCCCACACACACAGTGCCACACAGCGGTGAAGGAGGTTGCCTGCCCCTGGGCAAATACCTAAGTCTCCACCCCATACAACTTAACAGGCATGCTAAGACAGGAGGTCAGAGCGCCTCTACCTAATACACAGAAACAAACACAGTGAGGCTGCCAAATTGAGGAGACAAAGAAATATGGCCCGGTTGAAAGAACAGAACAAAACCCCAGAAAAAGAACTAAAGGAAATAGAGATATCCAGCCTATCAGATGCAGAATTCAAAACATTGGTGATAAGAGTGCTCAGAGAAATCATTGAGTACAACAAAAACACAAGGGAAGAAACAAAGGCTACACTAAGTGAAATAAAGAAAAATCCATAGGGAACCAACAATGAAGGGAAGGAAGCTAGGATTCAAGTCAAAGATTTGGAACATAAGGGAGAAATAAACATTCAACCAGAACAGAATGAATAAACAAGAATTCAAAAAATTGAGGATAGACTTCTGGCCAAGATGGAGGCATAGGTAGACACACTGTACCCCCTCCCACGCCAAAATTAAGGACAACAAAAATTTAGAAACAAAAAAGCACCCAGAACTGACAGGAAATTGAACTGTATGGAAGTCCAACAACCATTCATCCAGACCGGTAAGAGGGGTAGAGTCGCCGACCAGTGGAGAGGGGTCCTGGCAGGAAAAAGCGGTGGCTTGTGGACTTGGGTGTGCAAGCACCGCTGGCAGACCCTGGGCACAGGGTGGCAACAAGCAGACCCAGTGAGGCACACAAAGCAGCTGGCCGACTGTGGTCACACATTTGCACACAGATAAACCAGGTGAAAATGGGCAGCGAGGCAGGCCACGCAACCCAGGGCCCCAGTGCCAGGAAATAAAACCTAAAAGTACCAATTGAAAAAACTTGTGGGGGTTGAGGTGCCAGGAGAGACTCCCAGCCTCACAGGAGAGTTTGCTGGAGAGACCCACAGGGTCCTAGAACGTACACAAGCCCATCCATCCAGGAACCAGCACCAGAAGGGCCCAACTTGCTTGTAGGAAGTGGCAGAAGGGACTGAAATTCAAAAGAAAGAGGAGCAAGCACCATTGTCCCCTCTCTGACCCCACCCACACATACAGCGTCACAACCCAGTGAGTGGGTTAACTGGGTTGCCCCGCGCCAGTGAACACCTAAGGCTCTGCCACCACTGTGTAACAGGTGTGACCAGACCCCCAAAAAGTGGCTCAAATGGAAGAACAGATCAAAGCCCCACAGCCAATACATCTAAGTGACCAAGAGACAGCCAACCTATCAAATGCACAGTTCAAAGCACTGGTGATCAGGATGCTCACAGAATTGGTTGACTTTGGTCACAAATTAGATGAAAGAATGAAGGCTACACTAAGTGAAATGAAGGAAAATGCACAGGGAACCAATAATGACGGAAAGAAAACTGGGACTCAAATCAATGGAGTGGACCAGAAGGAAGAAAGAAACAATCAAACAAAAGAATGAAGAAACAAGAATTTTAAAAAAATGAAGAGAGGCTTAGGAACCTCCAGGACATCTTTAAACACTCCAACATCAGAATTATAGGGGTGTCAGAGGGGAAGAGTAAGAGCAACAAGTGGAAAAGTTATTTGAACAAATAATAAAGGAGAACTCCCCCAATCTGGCAAAGGAAATAGACTTCCAGGAAGTTCAGGAAGCTCAGAGTCCCAAAGAAGGTGGACCCAAGGAAGAACACACCAAGGCACATCATAATTACATTAGCCAAGATTAAAATGAAGGAGAGAATTCTAGAAGCAGCAAGAGATAAGGCAATAGTCACCTACAAAGGAGTTTCCATCAAACTGTCAGCTGATTTCTCAAAAGAGACTTTACAGGCAAGAAGGGGCTAGAAAGAAGTATTCCAAGTCATGAAATCCAAAGACCTAAAACCAAGATTGCTCTATCCAGCAAAGCTTTCATTTAGAATGGAAGGGCAGATAAAGCACTTCTCAGATAAGATCAAATTCAAGGAGTTCATCATCACCAAGCCCTAATTATATGAAATGTTAAAGGGACTTACCTAAGAAAAAGAAGATAAAAAAGATGAACAGTAAAAAAACAGCAAACTCACAGTTATTAACAACCACTTCCAAAACAAAGGCAAACTAAGCAAACAACTAGAACAGGAATAGAACCACAGAAATGGGGATCACATGGAGGGTTAGCAACAGGGGAGTGGGAGGAGGAGAGATGGGGGAAAGGTACAGAGAATAAGTAGCATAGGCGGTAGGTAGAAAATAGACAGCGGGAGGGCAAGAATAGTATGGGAAATGTAGAAGCTTAAGAACTTATGACACATGGACATAAACTAAAGGGGGGGAATGTGGGTGGGAGGGGGTGTGCAGGGTGGAGGGGAATTAAGGGGGGAAATGGGACGACTGTAATAGCATAATCAATAAAATATATTAAAAGAAAAAGAATTGAGGATAGTACAAGAAGACTCTAGGACATCTCCAAAAGTGCCAACATCCAAATCATAGTAATGCCAGAAGAAGTGGAACAGCAAGCAGTTGAAAACTTACTTGAAAAAATAATAAAAGAAAACTTCCCAAATTTGGTGAAGAAAATAGACAGGCAAGTCCAGGAAGCACAGAGGATCCCAAACAAGTTGGACCCAAAGAGGACCACACCAAGACACATCATAATTAAAATATCAAAGATTAAACGTAAAGAGAGAATCTCAAAAGCAGCGAGAGAAAAGTAGAGTTACCCACAAAGGAGTTCCCATCAGACTCTCAGCTGATTTATCAAAAGAAGCTTTGCAGGCAAGAAGGGAGTGGGAAAAAGTATTCAAAGTTATGAAAAGCAAGGCCCTGCAATATAGATTACTGTATCCATCAAAGCTATCATTTAGAATTTCAGGGCAGATAAAGTACTTCCCAGACCAGGTAAAGCTAAAGAAGTACATCATCACCAAGGCATTGTTACAGGAAATGTTAAAGGGGCTTATTTAAGAAAAAGAAGAAGATCAGTTCTATGAGCATTAAAATGACAATAAATTCACAACTATCAACATCTGGGTCCAAAAAACAAAAATAATACCAAACTAAGCAAACAACTACAACAGAAACAGAACCATAGATATGGAGATCATTTGGAGGGTTATTAGCTGGGAGTGGAAAGGGGGAGAAAAGGGGGAAAGGTACAGAGATTAAAAAGCATAATTAGTAGGTAAAAAATAGACAGGGGGCCCTGGCTGGTGTGGCTCAGTGGATTGAGCACTGGCCTGCACACCAAAAGGTTGCCAGTTTGCTTCCCAGTCAGGGCACACGCCTGGGTTGTGGGCCAAGTCCCCAGTAGGAGGCACATGACAGGCAGCCGCACATCAATGTTTCTCTCCCTCTTCTTCTCCCTCCCTTCCCCCCTGTCTAAAAATAAATAAATAAATAAACTTTAAAAAATAGAGACATGTTAAAAATAGTATAGAAAATGAAGAAGCCAAAGAACTTATTTATATGCATGACCATGGACATGAACTAAGGGGGGGCGGGAAATGGTGGAGGGAATGGAGGTCCTGAGTGGAGAGAGTCGAAGGAGGAAAACTGGGACAACTGTAATAGTATAATGATAAAATATACTGTAAAAAATTGTCACCCTGGCTGGTGTGGCTTAGCAGGTTGAGTGCCAGCCTGTGAATCAAAGAGTCGCTGGTTCAATTTCCAGTCCGGGTACATGCCTGGGTTGCAGGCCAGGTTCTCAGTAGGGGGCTTGTGAGAGGCAACCACATACTGACGCTTCTCTCCTTTTCTCCCTTCCTTTCCTTCTCTAAAAAAATAAATAAAACTTACAAAAAAGTATAAGGTGAACACCTTCTACCTTTATTCTTTTTGTTTAAAAAAAGTATGATTTTAAATATTCCCACCTTCTTATTTATCTCTAAATGCCAGGGTTATTGATCATACTGAAAACACTTTAAAACAGGTCCACGGCAATCTCCAGATTACTCTCGGTGACCTTGGTATCCATTTAGCCATGTTTGGGGACTAGAACACCATATAAAATTCATTTCTTCTTCATTGTCGTTGGTCTATCTCTTTACTACAGGAATAGCTTCATATACATCACAAGTCTAAATTCTAAAGGTAAGGCCCTCTGTGAATGCCAGACCTGAGCCAGGATAGGCTCTGAGGGAGTCGGAGTGGGGTATTCAGTGGTCATCTCATCATTAGAGAGGCAAAATGCCGGAAACTAGGGAGGGTGGATTACCAAGGGCAAGGTAAGCCTGCCCCTGGCACAGACAACGGCGGGACTCTGAAGAGAATTTTAATGCAATAATAAAACTGACTGAAAGGTGAGCCACTTTCGATTATCACTGCTCATTGACCATTCTAATAAACATCAATGATAAAATACTCCTCCTTAAAAAAATATGTTGTCAGTCTAACAATGCCAAGGATGACTGTTGTTTCAAGACAACAGAGGTGAGGTTAACTTCGAGTTAGCACAGGCCTTTATCATTTGTACTTCGGTAAGCCTCATCCTGTTTGCAGAAGCTAACTTGGAGAACTGCCAGTTACACAGGTATACAGCGAACTTTTTCTTTTTACCCTCAGTTGTGCACTTTGCACTCAGCTATGTACTTTTTTCTGTCTTTTTTCTTGTTTTCTTCTTAAAACATGAGCAGTATAAATGTAGGCCCCCACTACCAGAAATCATGCCGTTGAGTCTCCCACATTTGGGGAAATCTCAGGGGTCGGCACATCCAAAGTGCAATGGATAAGCCTTGTCCTGGGAAAACCACCTTCGAGATCATGGTATCTCCCCTACCAGGTAAGTATGCACTTTTTTTTTTTTTATTGAGTTCAAACTGTTCAGGACTGTCCGAGCTCTCTTTGGCATAGCGAGTGCCTCCAGCAGTTGCTATATGACATATCCCTGCCTTTAGACAATAGATTTGATGACGGCACACAATTGTAAAGAAGAAGCAGAGCCTAAAGTACTTCAATCCCATCATTCTTTGGGAGTTTTTACTTGCATTTAAAACTAAAAACAGTGAAATAGCACGTCAATTTTGATATATGTCTCAAAAATATGTTTTGAGATATAACTTGTGTCAGTGCAAATTTTAGTTCATACTTGAAATATCTTTAAAATGTATCAGTTCTTTTAAAGTAGTTGTTATAAAACAAAGAAACAAATTAAGAAAATTATTATCACTGATTATCACAGAAACTGTTTTTGTGGTATAGCAGACAAGGATGTGTTAAATGTTAGTATTTACATATACCTGCTTTAACATTAACCGTTTTTTCTGTTCTGTTCTTATCTTTTGTTTGTAAGTCA
Source organism: Artibeus jamaicensis (assembly GCF_021234435.1). Classification (NCBI taxonomy): domain Eukaryota; kingdom Metazoa; phylum Chordata; class Mammalia; order Chiroptera; family Phyllostomidae; genus Artibeus; species Artibeus jamaicensis. The sequence continues at coordinate 5,662,369 of NW_026521883.1, forward strand.
AGTGACTCGCCCAAGATCGTACAGCTAGAAACTAACTCAGCAGAAATCGAAACTCTTTTCTTCTGTGTCTACTGTCGGTACTTCCCACAACCACACAATCACTTTCGGCATCTGTTCTTGCTCATTTTCCAACTATAATTTAAGTCTTAGAAATCTGAGTCTTAAAGTCCATCTCCAAAAGAATTAATTTTTTTAAAGGCTAAATGTCTTTTAGGTGCAAAATTTATTTTGCACAAAAGAAGCCATGGTTGTTGTCTATTTCTTTTTTTCTGAGTGTAAATTAAGGTCTGTGAGACCATCCTTATAGCTCATCTGTGAACTGTAGGCCCCTCTGGAATGCTCTTCAGGGAGTATATAGCAGAGCTTGGTGGGAACTAGACCAGAATCAGGAATTTCGGAGGGTTAGTCCCCCATCCCTGTAGGCTCATGGGTGAGGTGAGACCCACACAGGAAATAATCCCAAAGTTAACAGCAGTGGCTGGGGAGAGACCCATAGCGGACACTTGAAGATTTTGTATTGATGGTACACATCTGCACGGCCAATTTCATCCTGGTCCAATATTTAGATAGGCCCTAGGCATTGTCACAAAGTGGTTCATTATGCTGCTAATGACAAAAACATGTTCAGGATGTTTTACATGTACAGTGAAGGCATCAGTTGTTCCATAACTTTCTATTGGGTTAGCCAAAAAGTTCATTTGTTTTTTTTTCTATACACCGTCTCTAGTAGCACTTAGTTGTCTTGAATTTCATTTGAAACAATTTTGTTAGATTATATTGTGGCAGCTGTCATATCAGAGTGCATTTTAAAAACTATCAAAATTGGTGAATTTTTGTGTACCATTTTAATATTGAAGATGGAAGAAAAGAAGCCACATTTTGACATGTTATGCTTTATTATTTCAAGGAAAGTAAAAATGGCACTGAAATGTACAAAAAGACTTTGTGTAGTGTATGGAATAAGTGCTATGATGGGTCAAATCTGTCAAAAGTGGTTTGTGAAATTTTCATGCTGGAGATTTCTCGCTGGATGATGCTCCAGGGTCAGGTAGACCAGCTGAAGTTGACAGTGATCAAATTGAGACATCAACTGGGAACAATCAACATTATACCCTGTGGGAGATAGCCGACATACTTAAAATAACCAAATCAATAAAGTTATTGGTGAAAATGAAAAAATGTGCCTTTTATTTTATAGAAAAGACTAAATGGACTTTTTGGACAACTGAATATGTTCTTTCTTCCCAGGCTAGCTCTGCCCTTTAGTGATGAATCACACCGATTTCAGGAAGCACATGTTAGTACTATCTGCTTTCAAGGACAGGTACTTATGGGCTTTCTTTCTCCCCCGTGGGGAGGGAATGTAATTTCTATACAAACATTTTGTATTTCCTACTAAACATTGGTAAGCTCGGGTGCATGTTGAACTTTAGCTTTAATTTAACACATTCTGGTCTAGCTAGCAGTGGGCCCTCAGTGAACAGTTTCTGAACATTTTCTGGTCTTATCTTTGAAAAGGTTGTACAACTTAGCTTGAAAAACTTGGCTTGTTTGTTTACTAATTTGTAGGAGAATGAACTCAAAAAGTCAGATGTGTGAAAAGCGAACTATTTTAATAACATGTAATAACAACTTAGCTGATAACACAACCCCGCTCTGCTCACCCCACGGCCTCCCGGCCACCTGCTCAATTCCGACCTGCAGGAATGGCTGGGAGACTCACACAAACTTGGCACGTATTCCTTGACATCATTTACTGTATTTAAGTGCAGCGGTGTACCTAGAGTCAGACAATGTCTTCACCTCGGGGCTTTAATTATATTAAGAGACATATTTCGGCAGCAGACGAGAATCCAGCCTTGGTTCTCGCTGGAGTTCGCAGCTTCTCTGGAACACCTGGCCGACCCACTCTGGCTCTGTCCTTGCACAGGTGGCCCTCTGTCCCCCTCCATCCACAACAAAATTCACTTTCTTTCTACTTCTTCATAATCCATTAGTTCAATAGACATGTTGGTTGTTACTTATTTTTTCCGTTTGTGAGTTGACTTTTTAAAAAACATTTTTGAACTTCCCTTTAGGAGTACATTTTTATTTTTGTTTATTTATTTAAAGATTTTATTTATTTTTAGACAGAGGAGAAGGGAGGGAGAAAGAGAGAGAAACATCAATGTGTGATTGCTTCTCATGCACCCCCTAGTGAGGACCCAGCCTGCAACCCAGGCATGTGCCCTTGATCTGGGAATTGAACCTGTGACCCTTTGGTTCACATGCCAGCGCTCGACCTGCTAGCCTGCGGGTCAACCACTGAGCTACACCAACAAAGGCCAGGAGTACATTTTTAAACTAGAATCAATCAGGATTTCACTTACAGTAGTTGAAAAAAATTGGCTTTCCTATTTTTAGAATAATGCATGCAAATAAAAAATTTATTGCTATTAATGAAAATTAAGTGATACTAGCATATAAAATATGAAATAGGCAAAATATTCACTAACATAAAATGCAAATGAGTCGATCCCTGGTTATTCAGTAACATAAGGGAGGGATGAAAGAGCTAGCCTTCATTTTTTACCTGAAAAAACAAAATTGAACAAAATATATCAATGAAAGCAATTTAGGTTTTGGCAGAATTGGTCTCCCCAGGTCGGCAAAAATAAGCACCATGGGGTCTTGGGGACAATATAACTTCACTTCCTGATAATTACATGAAAATAGGAATTATCAATATAGTGTTCAACCCACAGATTTGTTATTTTGGGAAAAACAAGTTAGATTCTATTTTCATAGCTTATGCCAAAAAATATCTAGGTAGATCAAAGAGTTAAATGCAAAAATATCAAGTTGTAAGTGGAAAAATGTGTACTTGCACACCTATCAGGTTGTACTCCTTAAACACAATTTCTCTCTGAATGGGAAATGACTTTCCAAGCTGAAAAGAAATGTTAGAAACTCAGGGAAAATAGCAGGAGATTTAAAAACATTAAAATGTTTAAAATCTATATGAGACAATAAACAAATTAAAAGACAAACTAGAAGCTAGGAAAATCGTAACAAATATGATGAATGGTAAACATCCTTACCAAATAAAGGTCTCATAAATATAAGCAAGGGAATGCCCAGAACAATGGGCAGAGAATGTTAGTGGACAATCTTAAAAAAAGTAGCTCATCAACAGGCAGAAAATACATGTAACTTCAATTTTATGCAAGTTTATATAATAACAAATACCATCTGCCTAATTCAAATAGTGTACATAATTTAAAATTAATCATAATAAGAAATTCTTGTCAAGATAAGATAAATTCTTATTCACTATGGTACATGTATATTTGTAAGATTTTTGGAATTAGTTCAGTAAAAACGCCAGTTATCTGAAAAGCAGAGCTACTATTTGACATAAGGGTACCATTAGGCTGATTGTATCCTTGTGACATTTAACATGTTTTTGGACCCAGTAGTTGATTAGATTCGGGTTCAATTTTTTTCCTTTTTAGGTAAGGGTACTTGCTACCTATGTGCGGCTGTGTGCTTCATTTTGCATCACCTGAGGAAGCGTGAGAGACCTGGCCGTCGCATCCTTAGTGATGATCAGTAACACAGTAAACCACTGAGCCTTTACATCTGCAATGGAGTCTATTCCTTTATGAGATATGTAAAATAATCAAAATCAGATAAAAACAACCTTAGAAAGAAACTAAAAACATACATTTCATTTGTAAATATGGAGGAGAATATTTCTTCTAATGTATATTGTAAAAGAAATTTAATGTTAAGCATGCAGTTGGTGACATATACTTCAAATATGATACAATTAGAAAGTGATCCAGAGAAGTCTTCTTTCCATTTTCTATACCACGTGAAAGAATCGTCATTAAAGTGGGTGAATCCAGATGCTTCTAAAAATAGAATTATAATGCATTGGATTTTGGTCTCATTATCGATCTAGGAGTTTTCCAACACCAAACTCTGCCGCTCAGTCTAAGGAAGGACTCTCTCCATATTTTCAGTTTATCCTCATTTACTCTCAGTTACAGGAGTTTGGGCCCCTCCGTCGCCCTCTCCAGTCTTTGCACTGCATGAAGTAAGCTGTTTGCCTCAGCTTAGAAGATCTGAGTGGGACCCATCTGTACATGAACTGGTAGAGGGTTTTTTTTTCCAATTACAATTTATAGTCAATGTTATTTTGTATTAGTTTCAGTGTACAGCATAGTGGTTAAGAATTGGTAGGGTTTTCATGGTTTCTTCTCTTGGGCAAGGGGTACTATCCCACATCACACTATAAGCTGCAAGGTCTTAGATGTGATTTTTAAGGTGTGCTTGAAGATGTACCTTTACCACACAAATTATTGAATTATGGCATTTGCGAGGGTCAGCAAAAGCTTGCCCCGTGGCTGGCTGACACCCAATGCGTGGAATTTGGGGAGAGTCAAATCATTTTATGGTAGAAGATTCCTAACTATGCCAAAACATAGTTAGGGATATTAAGTTATCTAATATAAACCTATTTTGAAATTTTGAATTGTAACCTCAGTTTTTAGAGTCTACCCCACCCTCTAGGGCCCTGTCCTTCCCCTTCCGACCCCATATGTTGGAGGAACAGAAAGTCCTACGAGCCTGTTCATTAATATTTTAAGGGAAAAGTCTTATCCTTCTGTATGGATATAACAAAAACATCCTGAGAATATACTTACAGTTAAATGTGGACAAAATTTTTCTCGCTTGAATAAAATTAACCTGAGTATTATTTATTTGGAAAAAATATCAATTTGCAATTATTAGAGTCTCATGACTTTTTATAATAGACTTAACCTGTTTTAATAAATTGCATTTTTAATAAAGCTTAAATGTCACACCTTGGCAAGGGCGATTCAGTGTAATATCAAAAATCCCATCTGAATTTTTTAATGAAGCTTGAGAAGATGTTTCCTAAACTAAACAGGAAAATCAAATATACAAGAATATCCAGGAAATTTTTTAAAGAGCCATGAGGAAAGACTCGACTTTCTACAGAGCAAGAGATACTGTAAAAATATCAAAATTTAGATCATGGAATAATTTAGAGCAGTCTGATTCCTGGTGACAGGAAGTAAAATGGCAGTTGCCAGGGACTCGGCAGAGAGAGGGACAGGGAGCGGTTGTTAATGGGCACGGAGTTTCGGTTTTGCAAGACGAAAAAGTTCTGGAGGTGATGGTGGACTGAACTGTTTAAGGGCACTGAACTGTGCACTTAAAAATAGTTACAATGATAAATTGTACGTCATCTATACTTTACCCAATAGACAAAACTTTAAAACTATATTAACAACAACAGAAATCATGCAGTACCGTCAGAGAAATTACAGTAATGGAAATATTGGGCCATGTACGTAGTAGCCTTCATACTGCATCTCATGTTGGAGTTTGCACCGGGCTCCACACAGCCCAATCTTCCAGACACTCTGAACCCCAGTAGATGTTCTGGGCCAAGAAGTCCAGGTGGCAGGTCACTTCCACTGCAGTCTGGTGTAGCTTGAGAAGTTCCTGTTTCTCTGGGCCTCACTCAAAGCTAACAAGTTTTTGCTTCTCCCAAGATGGCCTATAAGTTATTGCATGTCTGTCAGGATTATAAAGGCACAAAATTAAGAGATTTATCTTTCACTGGGGAGCAACTATTCATCATAATTCAGACTACTGGACTCTCAGAAACTTTACGGAGGTGATAATTGCCTGATTTTTCTTGGGATATATGTCCCACCTTCAGCATGCAGGTGTCTTGCCACGTCAGCCATGATACCTGTTCCTATCATGGGGACACCAGTGTGGAGGACCAGGACTGTGTCCTGCACAGGTGAGATGATCGAGGTTTCTATGTACAAAACTGAAGCAGAAAACCATGGAGCTAATGTAAGTCTGAGGCAAGAATCTGAAAGAGCTCGGCAGCCCCTGCCGTGTGAAAGCAAATGGCTACTTTCATTGCGATGAAGCCCTGTTCACATTAATAAGATCATATCATGGGCTGTGGAAGAGACAACATCTGTAAAAGCAGATGCGATTTAAGTTGCTGTCATTCCATTTTCCCAGTTCTTCTAAACTGTGTGCATCAGGCAAATCAACAGATAAATGGCAGATGTGACAGAAATGATCACTTGTGTAACTTTGAGGTTTTTGATGGTGGCACTAATTTGCTACCATTCTCCCAGGGTTACAGTATTACTCTTTGGTTTGGTTAAAAAAAAAAAAAAAAGAGGGGGAGGTCTGGGTTTTCCACCTGTAATAGCTCTCACTGCATGGATTAGGGGTCCAGAGTAAAGATTCTGCCAATTTCTAAGTATATCAGTTTCAATAATAAATTCAGGAACTTGGGAAATAATCACCAGGTTCAAAATACCTTATCTCATAGGTTCTTTGATTCCATGGTTTCAGTAAAATAGAAGGTTGCCAGCTTCTGTCATTCTCTGCTTTCTCTCTACACATCTGTGAGCATAATTCTATGGGATGGTCCTAAAAGCGGAATGGCTGGGTCAGGGGAAAAGCATCGATTTTCATCCCATAAACAACGCATTGACTTATCAACCAGCATGGTAAAGTGGGTATCTCATTTTAATCTTCCTTTCTTTAATGTTTAGTGATACAAAGAACTCTGTTTAGGCTTTCCTTCCTCACCCCAAACATCTCTGAATGTCCTTAAGTTCAAGTCCCAATGTGCCTACAATGAGATAGATACGATCGGAGCACCGTTTATTCCCCTTACTCTCCCACTTGAGTCCCCACCCTCACTGATAGACCACAGTGGCTGGTAAGCTCTTGGTATTTTCCTTTCTGTCAGCATGTAGTTACTTAGTCAGAGCCCACCCTTCTCTTTGGCGAGGGCTCGGAGCCAGAGTCAGTCCACCCTTGTGGTGCCATTGCCTCTCTCCCCTTAGAGGGCTCCCAGCTTCCCCTCCGTTCTGGATCTGTGAATAGACTCAGATCTGGGCACCGGCAGTGGGCCCAACTCTCTGGAGCAGTGGGTCAAGGCAGGGCTCCGTGTGCTAACCTCAGACTGGTTTTTGTTGTTGTCATTGTCGCCGGTGTTGTACAAATGAAATACAACCACAATGGGCTGCCCAGTTTACGTCTGATCGAGTGGGAAGAGTTTCATAGCTAACCTGCACCATACCATGAAACACAGTCTTCAAAAAAGGTGTATCTAAATAGACTGACAGGTAAAGTTCCCTAAAGTACATTGGGCTGCAAAATAAAAGTTGAAAACAAATTCAAAATGTTACCATTTATATAAAACACGCAGAGACCGAAACACTACATATTTGCTTATATACATGTTTGTCCATAAATGCACAGATAAAGTTCTCCAAGGATCCACACCGAACTGGCAATAGTTGTTACCTACGGGGAGAGTTATGGGATTGGGGGTGTTGGGAGTGGTAAAGGGAGGCTTTGATTTTTTTTTTACTCTTTATGCTTCAATTTTTGTCAAAGCATTTCAAAATTGGTTCATATAACATTAAGAAATAACAATACCTTTCAATCCAGAAGCCCGAGGAAAGGGGGTGGTGAGAATGTACCTGCTGTCTCTTCCTTTGCCCAATTATAATTTATCGTGCTTTTTCTTTCTTCTCATAATACTTTAAAATACACGTTTCATTCCCATAATATTTATTTTATTTTATTATAATTACTGTATTTGAATTTGTCACAGGTCAGCCTTCCTTCTAGACCACGTTCCTGGTGGGCAGAGGGCCAGGTATCAGCCACTCTCATCACAACACAGTTCTCCATCTCCAGCAAAGCTTTGCACCAGAAGGTCCTCACTCGTGTGCTGAATTCAACTGAAATTAAAAAGATGGGAGAGGTTGTCATATAGAAATGCTGTATTCAACTGAAATTAAAAAGATGGGAGAGGTTGTCATACAGAAATGTTTATACACATAAATCTGTTTTTATGTAATCTTGCATGGAGTGATCAACAGCAGTTCAGCCTGAGACAACCTCCCACAGAATACTTACTCTTCCTCTCTAGAAAGAAGCCCCTCCTCCAGAAGGGGCTAGGATCCTACTTATTTAAGCCCACCCACACTCTCTTTTTCTGCTAGGCTCTCTACATACCCACGCCTGTAATTGTCTAGGGTGATTTCCCAGCAGTGAATTGGCTGGGTCAGACACAGAATTTCTATTCTCACCAGCCCTGTGTATCATCCACCTTTGTCAGTCAGCTCGCTAAAATATGGCACCTTTTTAAGTTACATTTGATTTTCTATTCTTCTGCCTTATCTCCCTCCCTTGCCTCCCTCACCCACAGGACTTCACGCATCCCTAGAGTCAACAGCTTCCTGATTTTAATCTTTTCTCATGTTAACCCAATGAAATGAACAGGTAATCATCTTAAGTCATCCAGGGTTATGCTTGGTCATGTGGGGAAGAGGCCAGAGTCAGATCAAGGAGGGCCTGCCTCCAACTTCATGGGCCATTAGCCCAACAAGGGCAAGGGTACCTGAGGCAATTAATTGGGAAGTTCGGTACATCCCCTGCCCTAGTTAACTCCAACTCAGTCTTCAGATCTCGCTTCAAAAGGCAATTCCTCAGGTGACCCTTTGCTAACCCCCGGTTGAACTCAGGTTGCCCTGTTCTTCCCTCTAATAACTATTAAAGAATTGTATACTTATGTTATTAATGTCTGTAATGTATATGAGGAGAGGGGACTGGTTTTTGTTGTTGTTTTGTTTTGCTTATCATCTCTTATCACAGTACTTAGCACCTACTAGGACCTCAATAGTATTTTGTGAAGTGAATCAAGAAAACCATGAATTGGTAATTTTGTGTTCATCCTTGTGCAGGGGCCATGCTAATCTTCGCTATATTGTTCCAATTTTAGTGTATGTGCTGCTGAAGCGAGCTCTGAATTGGTAATTTTAAATGAAATCACCCTAGCACATTAGAAGCACCTGTGAAGTTGTTGTTTTTTAACTCTCTGGAGGTCACGGTCAAAAAAATTAGAATTAACTATAGAATATCACACACCTTTATGAAACACATGCTATAACAAAACCGACAACTTCACCATTATGGCTTAATATTAGTCAGGTGCAAACATGCAGCTAGTCATGACCTTGAACCTGTGCACCCAATATATGTAACAATACTTAAGCACTACCAATGTCCATGCCTACCCCAGATCTTCTCTAAAAAAGGCTTTCATTCTTAGAGCAGTTTTAGGTTTGCAGTAAAAATAAAAGGAAGGTTCAGAGATATCTCAACTACCATTTCACATGTATATAAGCATATATAACATACATTAGCATCATAATCAAATACATTATTGCTACGAGTATTTTGAATAAACTTTTATTTGTTAGATCAAGTAAGAATAACAAAAATAAAAGTTTTTATTTGACCTTTACTTAATTCTTCTTTGATACTCTTTCATTCTTAATTTAGTTCCAAGTTTCTGACCTATATTATTTTCATTCTCTCTAAAGGACTTTTAAACATTTCTTGCAAGGCAGTTCTACTGACAGCAAATTCCCTAGATTTCTGTCTGAGGAAGACTTTAGTTCTCCTTCATTTCTGAAGGATAACTTTTTAGGGTACAGAATTCTAGGTTGGGGGATGGTTTAATTTCTTTCAACTCTTTAAATATTTCACTCCACTCTGCTTGCTTGCTCAGTTTCTGAAGAGAAGCTGGATATAATTCTTATCTTTGCTCCTCTTTAGGTAAAGTCATTTTCCTCTGGCTTCTTTCAGGACTTTATCTTTGATTTTTTGTAATTTAAAAAAGATCAAATTCAAGGAGTTCATCATCACCAAGCCCTTATTATATGAAATGTTAAAGGGACTTATCTAAGAAAAAGAAGTTAAAGAAACATGAACAGTGAAAGGACAACAAACTCACAGTTATTAACAACCACACCTAAAACAAAAGCAAACTAAAAGGACAGCTAGATCAGGAGTGGAAACATAGAAATGAAGATCACGTGGAGGGTTAGCAACAGGGGAGTGGGAGGAGGAGAAGGGGGGAGAAGGTACAGAAAATAAGTAGCATAGACAGTAGATAGAAAATAGAAGGGGGGCAAGAATAGCATGGGAAATATAGAATCTAAAGGACTTGAGACACATGGTCATAAACTAAAGGCGGGTAATAGTGGGGATGGGGGGGTAGGGCAGAGGGGAATGAAAGGGGGAATAGAACAACTAACAGCATAATCAATAAAAAAATTTAAAAAAAATAAAAACGCTATGCCATGGTGTAGCTTGTTGGTGTTTTCTTGCTCGGTGATCTCTGAGCTTCTTGAATTTGTAGTTTGGAGCCTGATATTAACTTGGGAAAATCCTCAGTCGTTATTATTTAAAATATTTCTTCTCTTTCGTTTTCTCTGCTGTTGGTATTTCCATTACAAGTATGTTGCTCTTTTTGTAGTTGCTCTACAATCTTTGGACATTTCTTTCTATTTCTTTTTCAGCCTTTATTCCCTTTGCTTTTCAGTTTGGGAGGTTTCTATTGAAATATCCTCAAGCTCAGAGATCCTTTCCCCAGCCATGCCCAGTCTATTGGTAAGCCCATCAAAGGCATTCTTTATGTCTGTAATACTGTGCTTTTAATCTCTAGCAATTGTTTTGTTTTCTTAGTATTTCCATCTTTGCTTACATTGCTCATCCATTCTCTCACGCTATCTATTTCATCCATTAGAGCCTTTAGCATATTAATTACAGTTGTTTTTAATTCCTGGCTGGTAACTTCAAGATCCTGCCATGTCTTGTTCTGATGCTTGCTCAAGCTCTTCACATTTCTGCCTTTCGGTAGATCTTGTAATTTTTTCTTGGTAACTGGACATGATGTACCAGATAAAAGGAACTGCTATAAATGGCCTTTAATAATGTTGTGGTGAGGTGTTCTGGGGGGAAGGAAGCATCCTATAGTCCCTTAAGTATGTCTCAGTGTTTCAGTCAGCCTGTGCTTCTCAACTGGCAACTTCACAAATATCTTAACTTTTTTCTCCCCTCTTAGGTGAGAGAGGATGGCTAGAATGGTTTGGAGCTGGGTATTTTCTGTTCTGCCTTAGCTGCCTGGAGTTAGGTATTTCCCTCCCCCCAGGCCAGTTAGGCCTTGATAATATCCCAGCAGGTGAGGCTCTGCTTAACTAGTGTCTTCTGAGGGCAGGTGTTAGGAACAGAGTACTCTGGGGTGTTTTTAAATGGTTCCTTTTCCTCCTCCTCTAGCGTGAAGTGTGAGAGGATTTTTCTCTGATATTTACTGTGGGAATCTAGCCAATCTCCTGGAGGTAAATTTCACAATACCCCCACCCATGACTGTTTTTAACTCTCAGAGTTCCCCAGTAATTCATCAATTACTGTCCAGGGTTTCCTATCCAGCACGGGTTCCTGAAATGGTTTCTGCTCTCAAGTGTCTGCTCCGTTGAGCTGTTACTCTCTGTATTCTCCTGCCGGTCTCTCCAATCCTGGGGGCTGCCTTTTGCCCTGTGTTCTCACCTCTCTTACAAATCCTAGAAAAGTTGGTTTTCAGTCTGTTCAGCTTTTTACTTGTTAAGATAGAGTGGTGGCTTCTGAGCTCCCTACATTCAGAGCCAGAAACTGGAAGTCTCACAGACCTTTTAAATCAGATCTCAGGGTGATTGCTAACTAGTCAAGCCAAGGCTAAGAAACTGACAAGCGGTAAGTGCCAATCACTTCTCCAATAGGGAAGGTCATTGGCCAACAGGCGGCGCCCAAGCAACACCAGTGGTGCCAGAAACACAAAGCTACCTAAGAACTCCCTGCTTGGGAAGTTCGTCTCTGCAGTGAAAAGTTTAGGCATGTTTTGCTTTTGTGGGATACACGTACACATTAGTGCTTTGAATAGAAATCATGATGATTATATGAATAGTGATTCAAAAATAATGAAGAATAGCCCTCATTCTCCAGGTGAGATTTGCCTCAGTCCAGGGCACCCAAATAGAGCTTCTCTGCTTGCCGTTTTCGATAAAGCTTAGGATCTGCAGCTAAACTGAGGGTGGCTCCTGAGCTGACACTGCTTTGTAATATAAAAACATGGACCTGAACAGTGGGCACAGTGTGTCTCTCATAGCTGCTGCTCTACCTGGTGAAGCAATGGTTTTAATCTTCTACTGCACATTGAATTGGTTCTGTGGGGGAGGAACAAGCTTCTTCTACCCTCAAGGTTCTTTGGTCTAATAATCACATTGACATAAGACATGATAGCAAGAGAAAATAACCAAATGTAATACATACATATGTATGGCAACCCCGCGTACACAGGAAAGTGAGGGTCCCCGCAGGCAAGATCGTTTAGAGATAGAAACAGAGGTGGGTGTGTGAGACGTCTGAGGTAGGGAAGAGGTCAGGTGAGCAGTTGCTTGGAAGTTTGCCCCGCCCTATAGATAAGCCAAAGCAGGTTAACCTTGGTAATCTTTGATTATGGGCAAGGCCCCTGGGTTAAGTTCTTCTAGGTAGTTAGTGGAGGGACAGAAGTAGTTCTCTTGAGCCCAAGGCTAAAGTGGCCTTTAGCTCACAACAAACTGCATACCACAGAGGCACATTGTGGGGTGACTCGTTCTGAACCCCCATAGTTCTGTGGGCTGCACCATGTTAACACATGGATGGTGGGGAGTTCTTGGTTAGGAGGCGTTGCAATGGACAGGTGCTGGCCCCAGTTCTCTCAGGACAGGTCTGGGAGACAACAGCCATCATAGCTGCTTGGTCGTAAAGATTAAGACAAGTTACTGCTCAGTTAGCTCCCTTCAAGTGACAGCTGTACTTGAAGGTTTGTGTCTCAAACACCAGCCATCCCTTTGCTGGCAGAAGTATTATGCCAGAAAACCCAAGTTTGTGCCCCAGTGGTCAACGCTCATATCTTCATTGCCTTTGTGAGCCAGACTTATGCTAAAGATTTGGGTTCATCTACACATTAACTCCCTAGATTGTGATAACCACCCTGCATAATAGCTATTATTATCTCATTTTACAAGTGGGGAGGATTGAGCTCAGAATTTAGTAATTTGCCCAAGGGCAAATGCATCTTTTGATTTTGAGGCTGAGTGTAGCCAAGCCAGCAGACCCAGCTACGCTGACAGGCTGTACATACTTGGCAAGCAGTCAACTTCTTGAGGCTCTGTCTTCTCATCTGTAGGATGGATTGTTATGGAAATCAAACAACCTGCAGAAAAGCAGCTAGTAAGTTATGCAAACAAGGTAGGCAGTTCATAAATATGTCTGTTTGTCCATCTTTCTTTCCTCACTTGTTCTGGCCAGCAGGAGTAAGGTGGGCAATCAGATGTTAGCTGTGAAAGAGAGCGTGGTCTGCTGTTTTGTCTTCCAGCTCTGGGCACTCGCTGCTAAGTGGGGCCACCTCTTTCTCAGCTGGACAATAAAGCTCTTGCTTGCAGTATCTTCACTTAGATGTAAAGGGGAGTATTGGGAGAATTCCCAGATGGCAAATGCACTGAGACTCTGAAACACTTCTACTGAGGGAGGAAACTTCTTCCCGGGAAATGCATGGTTCTCCATGTCGCTTGGGGTTTGAATGCCCAAAAGGCAGGAAGTATACAGAGATAGCACAAGACTTCTCATTGGTTTTGCTCACATATACCCCAAAAGAATTGTATATGTTTTTTAAAAAAAAGATTTGTTTATTTATTTTTAGAGAGAGGCAAAAAGAGGGAGAAAGAAAGGGAGGGAAATATCACTGTGACAGAGAAGCACTGGTTGATTGCCTCTCATATGCGCCCTGACCCAGGCCCCAGCTGCAACCCAGGCATGCGCCCCAACTGGGAACTGAACCAGTGACTTTTTGCTTTGCAGAACCATGCCCAAACAACCAAGACAATTTTACACTTTTTAAAAATTGACCTCAAAGATTCTTATTACATTATTTCTTGCACATCATAAAAACTAATATTTAAAAAAGAAATCTTTCAGTTTGTTCTATTTAATTTAAACAATGGAAAATAAATACCATGCAATTTGATTGTTGAGGTTGTCCATGTAAACCATACTGAACTAACTTTAACAGTAAAACATTTTATGTCACTCTTTTTTCTTCTTGAACTCAGAATTTTCCACAAAAATCTATCTTCATGTTTCAAATCCTTTTTTAAAAATATTTTATTTATTTATCTTTAGATGGGAAGGGAAGGAGAGAGGGAGAGAAATATCAAAGTATAGTTGCCTCTCATGTGTCCCCTGCTGGGAACTGGCCTGCAACCCAGGCATGTGCCCTGACTGGGAATTGAACCACAACCCTTTGGTTCGCAGGCCTGCGCTCAATCCATTGAGCTATACCAGCCAGGGCTCAAATGCTTTTTTAATTGATTACCTTGTCATCCACATCTGCAACTAAAATACTGGAAATTATTTTATTTTATTTTTAAATATATTTTATTGATGATGCTATTACAGTTGTCCCAATTTCCCCCCCTTTGCCCTCCTCTGCTGGTAGCCCCCTTCCCTCTAGCAATTCCTCCCCCTCAGTTCATGTCCATGGGTCGTGCATATAAGCTCTTTGTCTTCTCAATTTCTTGTACTATTCTTAACCTCCCACTATCTATTTTGTACCAACCAATTGTACTTCTTAATCCCTGCACATTTTCTCCATTCTCCCCCTACTTCCTCCCAGCTAATAACTCTCCATATAATCTCCATATCTATAATTCTGTTCCTGTTCTGGTTGTTTGCTTAGTTTTTTCTTTTTCTATTTTTATTTTCAGATTCAGTTGTTGATAATTTTGAATTTGTTGCCATTTTAATGTTCATAGATTTGATCTTCTTTTTCTTAAATACATCCCTTTAACATTTCATGTACTAATGGCTTGGTGATGATGAACTTCTTTAGCTTACCTTGTCTGGGAAGCACTTTATCTGTCTTTCCATTCTGGATGACATCCAGCTTTGCTGGATAGAGTAACCTAGGTTGTAGGTCCAAAGCCATCACTTTGAATACTTCCAAGTCACTTTTTACCTACAAAGTTTCTTTTGGGAAATCAACTGAGAGTCTTATGGGCACTCCTTTGTTAGGTAACTCTCTGCCTTTCTCTTGCTGCTTTTAAGATTCTCTATCTTTAACCTTTAATTATGATGTGTCTTGGTGTGGTCCTCTTTGAGTCCAACATGTTTTAGATTCTCTGTGGTTCCTGGACTTGTATATCTATTTTCTTCACCAAATTGGGGAAGTTTTCTTTCTTTTTTTTTTCAAATAAATTTTTAAAGATTTTATTTATTATTTATTTTTAGAGGGGAAGGGAAGGAGAGAGGGAGAGAAATATCAATGTATGGTTGCCTCTCGTGTGTCCCCTGCTGGGAACTGGCCTGCAACCCAGGCATGTGCCCTGACTGGGAATCGAACTGCAATACTCTGGTTCACAGGCCCGCGCTCAACCCACTGAGCTACACCAGCCAGGGCCAAATAAGTTTTTAATTTCTTGCTATTCCTTTTCTCCTTCTGGCATTCTTATGATTCAGATGTTGGTAAATTTAAAGTTGTTCCAGTGGTCCCTAAGCTTATCCTCATTATTTTGAATTCTTTTTTTTTCTTTTTTTTGCTGTTCTGATAGAATTCCTGCTGTTCTGATGGAATGCTTTTTCCTTCCTTGTGTTCCAAATCATTGATTTGATTCTCAGCTTCATCCTCTCCACTGTTGGTTCTCTATAGATTTTTCTTTATTTCACTTTATGTAACCTTCATATCTTCCCTTACATTTTTGCCATACCCAGTGAGTATGTTCATACTCATACTGTGAGCATCCTGATCATCATATCTTGAATTCTTCATCTGATAGGTTGGTTACCTTTATTTTGTTTAACTCTTTTTCTGGGTTTTTGTTCTGTTCTTTCATTGGGCCATGTTTCTTTGCCTCCTCAATTCAGCAGCTTCCCTGTGTTTGTTTCTGTGTATTAGGTAGAGCTGCTTTGACCTCCTGTAAAAGGTACCCATCTGGATGAATGTGGTTTCTTTAAATCCTTGGTTGTTGGACTTCCATACAGCTCAATATTCTGACAGTTCTGGTTGTTATTTGTTTTGAGAAATAGATGTAATTCTCTCTGTAGTTGCATGAGGAGGCAAAGCATGTCTGCCTACGCCTCCTACTTGACTGGAAGTCAGCCTGGAAATTTTATTTTAATTTTGAAGTTTGATGTGACCAAAAGCTCTAAATGTTTTTTTAAAAATTCTAGATTGAGTTAGCATTGCAGTTATTATTAGTATGAAACTAACTTAAAAAAAGATAATTGTACATTTTCATATTTCTTAAACAAAATGTTAAATTTCATTAAATGTTTATTTTATTTAATTTTGTTTTTTAATGTCAAATTGTGTACTTTATTTATTTGTTAAAATTTAATCTATGTTGTATTTTTTTAAAGTATTTTATTTATTTATCTTTAGAGGGGAAGGGAAGGAGAGAGGGAGAGAAACATCAATGTATGGTTGCCTTTCGTGCGTCCCTGCTGGGAACTGGCCTGCAGGGAACCAGCCTGCAACCCCAGTAAGTGCCCTGACTGGGAATCGAACCACGATTGTCCGGTTCACAGGCCTGCACTCAATCCGCTGAGCTACGCCAGCCAAGGCTTATGTTATGTTTTTTACATTACCTTTTATTCTCCTTATATCCCTTTCCCCCAGTAATCACCACACTGTTGTCCATGTCAATAAGTCCTTTTTCCTTTTTGCTCAACCCCTACACCCCCTAACCTCCCACCCTCACTAGCTATCATCCTGCTCTCCATCTATGAGACTGTCATAAATAAGTAAATTATTTAAAATTATATATGAATTTCTTAATGTAATGGCTGTGGCTTTGTTTTTCAGTTAGTTTATATATCTATAATAAATATTACTGATTATTAAAATGAGCCAGAGATCAGCATAAATTGTATTCCTGTTTCAATTTCTATACATAAATGATTGGAAAACACGCTTACAAATATCACTGAGTTGAAATGGAAGGAATTTTATTATACAATGTCATTCAACTCTTTAAAAGTTCTTGAGTTGTGTCAAAAAAAGTCCGTAATGGTCTAATGCTATGTTGTGCTCTTCACACAAATATGTGTAACCAATGAAAACACAAAGCCTTGCCTTCAATTTGTGGTGTCATGACTGATATTAATAATTAATATTTCAGAGTCCCCTTTGTTTGGTGCCCCAGGGGCAAAGAAGCACAGTAAAAAGTGAAGTGAGTAAGTGAAATACCTTCCTTTTATATGGTGAGAGGAACAGGATTATAAATTGAGATGAAAGGAGAAGCTCCATGACACCTGGGTTTCAGACACGTTATCAGCAGATATAGGGGCTTTGATTTCCTGTGATGGCAAGCGGGGTTAATAACATGGTCTTGTAATGTGTAAAGCAAAAGTTGACAGAATTATAAGGATAAATAGACAAATATGTAATTACAATGGAGTATTTTAATATACTTATCTCAGCAATTAATAGGAGAGGCAGACAAAAAAATCCAGATAAGGGATACATGTACAGACCTGCAACAACCATCTGAAACATATACATCCTTCATATCACACATGGAATATTTATAAAAATTGACTGTATACTAGGCCATAAATCAAATCTCAGCAATTTGAAAGAATTGGCAATAATTCAATCAAGATAGAACTCAATAACAAAAACATAATGGGAAGCACATTCTTCTCAGTGACACATTGAGGAAAGGAGCACAGCTGGAGACTCCAAAGATGTGAAAGTTCTATCTTCTTCCCATTGGGTCCTATTGGGATGTCCAAGGGCATCTGTCCACTTAGAAGAGTCCTGGAATTCTTATGTAATCTTCAATCCAAATCAGTAAGAAAAGGAAAGCCCAGTAGAAAAAAGGACAAAGTCTTAAGAAAGCACTTCTCAAAAGAAGAAATCCAAAAGGCTAGTACCCATATCAAAAGGTATTCAGCATCAGGAAAATGCAAAGTAAAACCACAATGAGTTACCACAAAACATTGGTCAGACTGGCAAAAATTGTAATGCTTGTCAACACTAATTAGAATAACCTCATACACTGCTGGTGGGATGGAGAACTGGCACAACCACCTCAAAAACCAATTAGCACTGTCTGGTAAACTTGAAGATACCCACTGGCAATGACTCAGCTGTTCCACTCCCAGAACAACTCACACACATGTGCCCCCAAAGACACACACACACACAATGATAGTCTCTGCGACGTCATTCACCATCTTCCTCTAGAAACAACCCAAAACATCCATTGGTAGTATGATAGAATGGTTAAGTATATTTTAGTGTAACGTGATAAAATGCTATGTTACGTTCAAATCTGAGAATGCCTCTTGAAAACACAAAGTTAGAATGAATCCAGTGTACTTCTCTGTGAACTAGAGAACCTAACATATGTACATGAAAGCATACAAGTTGACATCGTACTGCTCAATGGATTTTCACAAAGTGAACATACCCGCGTCACCAGTACCCATAAATCGATTTTATTTTTGAAAAAGAAATATATTACCCTACTTGATAATGAGTTTCTTTAGGGCAGGAACAACTATGTCTTTCACTGTTTGTGTCCTTTGCAATGCTTGGCAAAAGGATAAGTTCTGTAGAGTTTGTTGAATGATATACAAAGTTCTTCTGATTGGTGCCACCAAATCAAAGAGCAGATGATCTTAAGTACAGGGGACTTGAGAATGTCTGCCCTTCATTTTCCTTATCTACTTAATAATAATGCCTTATACTTTTATTATCTTTTGACTTTACTAATACCTTTCACACCCTCTATCTCATTTCATATTTCCGACAATCCTAAAGGTGGACCAAGCAGGTATTACTCACCCATCTGTCAGAGTTGGGGAAGGGTCTTGGCCAGTCAGCTGGATACCACATGGGCCAAGATGAGGATGCCCAGGTCCCCTCTGCCTTAGTGCAGCATTCTTTTCTCTATATAGCACTGGACTGGTCAACTGGATTCATCAGATTCCAAGGGGCTTCTTACAGCTTTAACTTCCAAACCCATGATGTTTTGGGGCCACAGATTCAAAAAAGGCGTTGAAAATGACTAGAAAGAGGCAAACGTACCAGAGATTGTACCAGGCAGTCCTTCATTAAAATGCACATTCATGCACTTGGGAAAACCTCCTGATACTTTCCTTTTTAGTGTCAATGTATTATGTTTTTTCTGAACAAAATTTTTTGACATTTTATTTTTTAGGTAAAAATTCATGAATATGATACAGCTTACTGTATCTACATCATACCTCAACAAAGTTGTGTTTGGTTTTTTTAAGTGACAGATACTACTGCTGTCCCCTGGAATGCTTAATACAGTCCAGAGCCTTTTGTTTGGTTTGGCAGTGGCCACATGGTCGAATTCCAAGGTGAAATCTATGACATGAGAACTTTAAATTACTCCTGCAAGTTTACCACATGCATGAGAAGGATCAATCAGTTATCAAAGATGTCAATTTCCTCAAGTTAACATGTTCATTTTTGTCTGTATATGTGTATCTAGACAAATGGGTTTTCATTTTTTTAAACAATAAGACAATAAATAAGCAATATATTCAGAAGAATTCTGATAAAAATAATTAGAGGTCAACAGCCCTATTAGATATTAAAACATAAACTATAATAATAAAAAGTGGTACTGAAGTCAATGGAAAATAATAGGAGATTCAGAAACAGGTCTAAATACAAACAAAATGTGGAATTAAAGGTGGTAGTTCTAATCTGTGGGGAAAAGCTGGATTATTTAATAAATGCTATTGCCACATCTGAGTAATCATTTGGGAAAAGTAAACACCTATGTCTTACAAGTTACAAAAGGACAAATAACAAATGAATCAAAATGTATATGTAAAAAATGCAAGAAAGCATAAAAGTACTAGAATAAGTAAGGGAGAAAAAAATCAATATAAGAAATGAGGAATTCCTTTCTATGAAAAAGCATCCAGAATCCACGGGAAAAGGTGGGACGTATATGTATATGTAGATATCAACTATATCATAAATTTAAGTACACACACAAAACGCCCTAAGAAAAATCAAAAGACAAATGCCAGAAATACTCAAAGTGCATCACAAAGGGACATGCAAATAACTCAATAGAAAAATAGGGAAAGAATCTGAATGATTGATTCACAGAAAAGAAATAAAAATACATCTTAAACATATACATATACATTTCCCTTTTATTAAAGAAAAACAAATTGAAACACCACAAGATATCATTTTTAATTTAGTAGACAGGCAAAAATCAGAAAGCTGGGTAACACACTAGGATTCAAAACTTAAGGAAACAAGGCCTCTCTCACAGTCCCTTGTGGAACTGAAAGTTGGTCTATCCACGGTGGATAATTTGGCAGGATCTATTAAAACCATAAATAAACATCCCTTTTGACCCAGGATTTTTCTCTTCTCAGAATTAATCCCACAGACATACTCACACATGGTAATTATGCTGTACTGGGTTACCTACATAATGTTGTTTCAATATCAAGAGGTCTGAAATCATCTCAACATCCACCAATAGATGACTAGTTAAATAAGTTATGATACACTCATACCACCGAAAATCATAGTTGATAAAAATAATAAATCTCTTGCCCCAGCTGGTGTAGCTCAGTGGATTGAGCGCAGGCCTGCAAACTAGAGGATCATGGTTCGATTCCCAGTCAGGGCACATGCCTGGGTTGCAGGCCAGTTCCTGGCAGGGGACACACGAGAGGCAACCATACATTTATATTTCTTTTCCTCTCTCCCTCCCTTCCCCTCTAAAGATAAATAAATAAAAACTAAAAAAATAATAATAAAGCTCTTAATGTACTAGTATGAAAACATCTCCAAGATAAATTAAGTGGAATAAGTACAAAACCATGTATATCATATTCTACCATTAGTGTGCACAGGATGGGAGGAATATACACTTGTTAAGATACACACACAGAAATGTATACAAAATCTCTGAGGCAGTCACAAGGATTTGATGACCATGGTTGCCCCTGAAGAGAAGGGCTGACCAGGGGATGACAGGGGAAAGTTTTACCGTATATAACCTTTTATTGTCTTTGGATTCTGGAATGTGTCATTGTATTACCCATTCATAAATATTTGAATATATCAGAATAAGCAGAAATGAAAGAGAATACAGGGGGTCAGTGGATGGAGTTGAAATTTAACGAGGGGCCCCACCAGTAGCCTCCACACTAGGCTGAGGCCATGCAGAGGTGAAGATGATGAGACTCGGTGGCAGGTTGGAGAGGGTACCCTGCCAGGCTCAGGCTGGAGGGGGACCTCTCAGTGAGTGGTTGAAAGATCCTGATCCCCAGTCCAGAGAAGCCACCACTTGTCATGTCTGCAGCCCACAGAGCTGGGAGCTATTGGGCATCTCTCCCTCCACAAACCACGTGTTTGCTACGTGCAGGGGTGGCGGGCTCCCGGGAAGACTCCTGACACCTGAGGTGGCCCCTCCCCCTTCACTCTGGGCTTCTCCTGTATAATAAACACCTCTGAGAACTCCACCAGG
The DNA here is from genome assembly GCF_021234435.1 of Artibeus jamaicensis. Taxonomy (NCBI): domain Eukaryota; kingdom Metazoa; phylum Chordata; class Mammalia; order Chiroptera; family Phyllostomidae; genus Artibeus; species Artibeus jamaicensis. Next base: position 5,683,839 of record NW_026521883.1, read on the forward strand.
GAGGTCATCTCTCCTCACTAGCTCCTTCCCCACCCCATAAGAAAAGCCCGTTTCTTTTTTGTGGTGAGAACATTTAAGATCTACCCTCTTAGCCTCCTCTCAGATGCATCCTGCCGTGGCCTCCAAGGGGCTGGCGCTTTGTGTGACTCCAGACACCCAATTTCAAATCAGACTCCCAACGGCCCAGTCTCAGGGACTCACTAATTTTGGACAGAGGCAGAACTGCCTCAGTTTACCCATACTGGAGACACGACGAAACCTGGCGGCCTCCTGGCACAGCCCTGGCCTGACTCACCAGTCCAGGATGCCGCTGGAGAGTGTGTTCTCCCACACCCCCCTGCTGCCGTCTCTAGTGGAAAGCAATGGAATCCACAGTTGGGGGGGGGCGACAAACCTCCACCCTCAGCTCTCACTGACCTCACTGGGCCTAAATTCATTTATTTTTCTGTCGAATTTCAGACACACAATTAGATTAGTGATAATACTTAGTTCATATCACACCAATCCCATTAGTCAATCCACGGCCCTCTTTTATCATATCGATTTATTCCTTCCTCTGGTATCTAGAACTTCACCTACATGCTCTTCTCTTGTGAGCCCCCTCCTTCTCCCACTTCAGGTTACCATTATTCTCAACTGTGCATTTATCATATCTTTGAATTTTAATACTTTATTGCATAAATATGTATGCCTATACAGGATATTTTTAAGAAAATAAATTAATATTTATATAGTTGTTAACCACAGTGAAAATTAAACAGGTGGGAATTCATCTGTGGTATACCTTGAATGCAAAAAACCTAAATAACCATGAATGTCAGGCAAACACTTTTTCCTATTTTGACCCCAAAATAAAATTTTTTACAAGCACTAATTTTAATGAACATTATGAGAGATCTAATCTGGTTTTGGCACCTTAGGGCACCCCTTTGTGCTCCTTCTCTGTTCCATCCCCTTCATCCCCAAACCTTCCAAGAAATTTAAGATCCTGTTCGCTCAGCCTCCCATTAAACATTCCTTAATGAGGAAATAATAATATCAGTCATTTACTCTTCATGGTAAATGAAATTCATGGGCTACCTCTCTCAGGGTTATTTGCAGTTCACATATCTCCACTTGAGATTTGTGTTCTGTTAAAAGAATTTCATTCTAACCAGGAGATAAGGGAAGTATTTTAAAAGAATTGAAATTTGTCTTCCACAGAAATATGACTCAGAAGAAATTACAACATACAGAAACTAGTAGAACTTTATCTACTAGGGATTTTGCTTCAATGTTATCTCTTAGGCCTGCCTGGGCCACATTACAACTCTACCTTTAAAAGACACACAGTTTTTAAAAACACCAACTGCACAAAATTGAGGCAATTTATTTCCTCGATTTACAGCACGCCTTGATATTATTCTTGCAAAGCCCCTCTTTTGTCTATTTTTTTTACTACTTCCTTCAGCTCTTCTTCAATTCCCTTTCTCCCATATACAAGAACTTAAAAAAAATTTTTTTATTGATTATTTATTTTTAGAGAGGGGAGAAGGAGGGAGAAAGAAAGGGAGAGAAGCATCAATACATGAGAGATACAAGAGGTACACTGATACATGGTTGCCTCTCACACACCCCCAAGCTGGGAACCTGGCCCACAACCCAGTCATGTGCCCTGACTGGGGATTGAACCAGCAACCTTTCAGTTCACAGGCTGGCATTCAATCCACTGAGCCATGCCAGCCAGTGTTACAATCACTTTCAATAAGTCTTCCCAGTCAACATTTTTTTGAGATATAGTTGACATATAACATTGTGTAAACTTAAGGTATATGATGTGTTACTTTGATACACTTATATATTGCAAATTACCAGAGTAGCATTAAGCAACACCTCCATTACTTCACATAATTGTCATTTCTGCTTTGTAGTGAAAATATTTGAGATTTCTCTCTTAGCAACTTTGAAGTACATAATGCAGTATTGTAACTATAATCATCGTTCTGTGTGTTAGATCCCTAGAAACTGTTTATCTTATAACTGGAAGTTTGTGACTTTTCAAAGATTTTATTTATTTTTTCCTTTTTAGAGAGCGGGGAAGGGAGGGAGAGAAACATCGACCAGTTGCCTCTCGCACATGGTTGCCTCTCGCACAGCGCCCCAACTAAGACCGACCAGCCCGCAGCCCAAGCAGTGCCCTGACTGGGAATCAAACCGTCGACCTTTCACTTGCTGCCCCAAGCAGGCCTAAGACACACCAACCAACTGAGACAGACACTCCAGTCAGGGCTGGAAGTTTGTAACTTTTGACCAACATCTCCCCTATTTTCTCCAGTCCATGGTCCCTGGCAACTGCCACTGTATTTCTGTAAGTTTGGCTTTTTTAGATTCCACCATATAAATGATATAATGCAGTATTTGTCTTTGTCTGACTTACTATACTGCTCGATCATGGTGTTTGAATTTTTTAAGGTGCTACGGAATTTGATTTGCTAGTATTTTGTGGAGAATTTTTACATCCAGATGCATCAGGGATATTGGCCCATAGTTTTCATTCTTGTAGTGTTCTTATCCGCCTTTGGTATCAGGGAAACGCTGCCTGGTGAAATGAATTTGGGAGTGTTCCCTCCTCTTCTGTTTTTCAGAAGAATTTCAGAAGGATCGACATGAATTTTTCTCTCAATGTTTGGTAGAATACACCACAAAAACCATCTGTTCTTGAGCTTTTCTTGTTGGACATGTTTTTATTAATGATTTAATCTCCTTATTTTTTTATTGGCTTGCTCATATGATCTATTTCTTCATGATTCAGTCTTGGTATGCTCCCTAGAATTTATCTATTTCTTCTAGGTTATCCAATATGTTGGTCTATAATTGTTCATAGTATTTTTTATGACCCTTCTATTTTTATAGTATCAGTTGTAATGTCTTCTTTTTTTATTTCTGATTTTATTTATTTGATTCTTCTCTTTCTTTTTTCATTATTCATCTAGCTAAAGGTTTGTGTTTTCAAAAACCAACCCACAGCTTTGTCAATCTTTTCTTTTGTTTTTCTGTTCTCTATTTCACTTATTTCTGCTCTGATCTTTGTTATTTCCTTCTTTCTGCCAAGTTTGGGATTGGTTTGCTGTTTTCTAGTTTTGAAGGATAACTTTGCTGGGTAGAATATTCTTGGTTGGTAGTTTTTCCCTTCCAGCATTTTGAATATATCATCCCACTCGCTCTGGACCTACCAGATTTCTGCTGAGCAATCCACTGATGGCGTTATGGAGGTTCCTCTGTAAGTCATAAAGTTCTTTTCTCTTGTTTCCTTCACAATTCTCTTTTTTTGTCGTTGAGGTTTCTGATACTCTCACTATAAATGTGTCTTGGATCTCTTTAAGTTGAGTTTATTTGGTTACCTATGAGCTTCATGAAATGATATGTCCTAATTTCTCCCCAAATTTGGAACTGGTTGGAGGACAATAATAATAATCACAATGGTTTATATTTATTAAGAACTTTACTAAGATCCAGGCCCTGTGGTAGAGATTTTAGATGCACTAATTCATCTAATTCTCCCAATAACTCTAAAAGGTAAGCCCCCCATTTACTCCCATTCTACAGACAGATGGCACAACTTGCCTGATGTTACACAGCTGATGGCCCAAGTGAGACCTGAACACAAGTCTGTGTCCCACACTCTTCATAGTTATTCATCACCATAGTGCATATCACACAAATACCAGAACAATATTTTCAAAAAATAAATACATAAAGTGTCCATGATAAAATATTAAGTTTTTAAAAAGTAAGATAAAAAACCTCAGTGTAGGTGCTGGCCAGGTAGCTTAGTTGGTTAAAGTGTCATTCTGATACGCCAAGGTTGCAGGTTTGATCCCCTGTCAGGGCACATCCAAGAAGCAATGAATGAATGCATAAATAAGTGGAACAACAAATATCGTCCCCCCTTCATCCTTCCTCTTTCTCTCTAAAATCAACTTTTAAAACCCTCAACATATAGGTTCCTAACAGTTCTTTTTCTAAATTAAATATGTATTAATTTGCCTCATAAAAGATAATGGGTATGTCAAAACAAGCTATTTCTAAGAGGTAAAATTACAGGTCATTGTTATTTTTTCCATACGCACCTCTTTTTTCTCATTCTTAAAGCATGATTTTTTCATTTTTATGCATATTTTGCACTTCAAAAGAACTGGATCATGTATCATTGAAGGTTAGGTATGACACCTCCAAGACTTCATCGAAGACCCAGGGTCACACTCTCTTGTGGCTCCATCACTCCAAGGCCTTCCCATTTTCATACCAGCAGCAGGAAAGAGGAAGGGAGCTCCTTTTCTCTTGAAGGAGACTTTCTGGAAATGCATACACTTCCGTTTCCATAGCACTGACCTTTTGGTTAGCCACAGGGTCACCCCCAGCTACAAGGGAGGCAGCAAATGGAGCCATTCAACTGTGTGCCCTTGTGGGTCTGTTAGTAAAGAATAGACACGCAGACAGTTGGCATTCTCCTCCACAGACCATTATAATCGCTATAAAATAAAAACAAATTATGTTTCTTTAATTGCTCAAGTCTACTGCATAGTATCCAACTAATTGGGTTCCATTTATACCCAAAATAGAATCTTTGACCCTTTTGGCCTTTACAGAGGGTGCAGTATATAGAATAGTGATTTTTTAAACTAAACTTTTAATTTTGGAATAATTTTAGACTTCTGAAAAAGTTACAAATAAAGCACAGAAAGCACCTTGTGTACCCAGTTTGTTTCCCCAAATATTATCTTCTCAAATTACCATGGTGCAATTGTTGGAACTAAAAAGACAACATTAGTACATTACCATTAAGTAAACCCCAGATTTGATCAGATTTCTAGTTTTCCACTAATGTTCTTTTTCTGCTCTAGGATCCAATTCAGGATCCACACATTATATTTAGTTATCATGCCTCCCCAGTCTCCTCTGGTCTATGACAGTTTCTCAAGTCTTTTCTTGTTTTGTGTTTTTTCTAATGGCCTTGACAATTTTGAGGGTTATATTTCAGCTGTTTGTAGAACATCCCTCAGTCTGGGTTTGTCAGATGGTTGGTTTTCCCCATGATTGAACTAAGGTTACAGGTGTGGGGCAGAATAGCACAGAAGGGAAGTGCCCTTCTGTCACATCCTATCAGGGAGTACCTGATATCTACATGACATCACTGATGGTGTTAATCTTCATCACTTGCTTAAGGTAGTGTTTGAACATTCTCTACACTGTAAAGTTATTATTTTTTCCCTTCCTACACTCTACTCTGGAATGAGTCACTAGGTCCAGGCCGTACCTGGAGTAGGAGGTGGGAGTACCAATACATATTATTTTGGATTCTTCTGTAAAGAAGTGTGTCTTCTCAGTGCAGGAGAAATTTTTAAGGCTCAAAATGCATTGTTTTTGCTTCAAGACAATGAACAAGTGATGAGAACATTTTATAGGCATTGTGGCCAGTGCTGGGGATACCCTGATATATCTCTGGTTTCAAGGAACAAACAAACTTGTCAGGGATTTTTTAAAAAATGTAAGCAAATAGTCATGGTCCAAAGTGAGAGTTACTCTAAGCGTTGTGGGCCCAAGGTGCCAGGAAGCTCTGATGGCCCAAGTGAGGAAAGTTTATTCTCTGGGAGGGAGAAGGTCAGGAAAGGCCTCAGGAAGGAAATTATATATGAAGTTAACCTGTCTGGTTAAGTAACTAGCTGGAGATCCTATTAATGATTATCTACAAAAAAGACCAAAAGCTGCTTTGTAGACTATTAAAACTTTCAGTGTTTGGTTTATTGAATCTGAAGTAGGAGCAGATAGTTTGAACTGAGTCCTGGGAAGAAGAGGGAATTCAAGAGCCTGGCCAAGTGGTTCAGTTGGCTGGAGAGAACTGGAATGGTGTAAGGAGAACTGGAATGGTAAATGCAAAAAAAAAATGAGACTAGACCACCAACTTACACCTTACATCAAAATAAACTCAAAAAGGATTAATGACTTAAACATAAGCCATGACACCATAAAAGTCTGAGAGAAAAACATAGGCAGGAAAATTTCAGATATCCCACACAGCAATATTATCATCAATACACACTCAAGCCCAAGGGAAATAAAGGAAAGATTAAATAAATGGGATTACATCAAATTAAAAATCTTCTGTATGGCTAAAAAAAAAATCATCAGAATGAAAAGGGAACCAAACATAGGGGAAAACATATTTGTCAATGATAACTCGGACAAGGGTTTGATCTCCAAAATATATAAAGAATTCATATGACTCCACTCCAGGAAGACAAACAACCCAATTAAAAAGTGGACAAAGGACCTGAACAGACATTTCTCCAAAGAGGACATACAGAGGGCCCATAGGTATATGAAAAGATGTACAACATCACTAGCCATCAGAGAGATGTGAATTAAAACCAAGTGAGATACCATCTCACACTAGTCGGAATGGCCATCATTAACAAATCAACAAACAAGTGCTGGTGAGGATGTGCAGAAAAGGAACCCTACTGCACTGTCAGTGGGAATGCAGACTGGTGCAGCCACTGTGGAAAACAGTATGAAATTTCTTTAAAAAACTAAATATGGAACTGCCTTTTGATCCAGTAATCCCACTGCTGGGATTATACTGTAAGAATCCTGAAACACCTATTCAAAAGAACCTATGTTCATAGGTTCAAGAACCTATGAACAATGCCAAAACCACTCCAATGTTCATAGCACATTATTTACAATAGCCAAGTGCTAGAAACAGCCTAAAGGTCCATCAGAAATGAATGGATCAAAAACGATGGTACATTTACACAATGGAATACTACATGGCAGAAAGAAACAACTCTTAACCTTCAAGACAGCATGGATGGAACTGGAGGGTATTACACTAAGTGAAATAAGCCAGGTGGTGAAAGACAAACACCATGTGATCTCACCTATAAGAGGAACCTAGTAAACAAAACAAACAAATGAGCAAAATAGAACCAGAAGCATGAAAACAACAAACAGTCTGATAGCAACCAGAGGAGAAGGGGCAAGGGAGTAAGGGAGAAAGGAAGGGGAAGGGCCTAGTCAAGGAACAGGGATAAATGACCTAGGGATGTAGACAACAGGGTGGGAATTGACTGTGGGAGTGGGGGGGGGGATAAGGGAGAGAACAACAGGGGAAAATTGGGGCAACTAATAAAACAACAATAAAAAAATACTCATTGTAATTATTCATCACCATAATGTATTTTATACAGCCATCAAAACTATTTTCAAAAAATGTAGAAAAATGTTCATGACATACTATTAACTTTTAAAAGCATGATTAAAAACTCAATGTATGGCCCTGGCTGGTGTGGCTCAGTGGATTAAGCACAGGTCTGCGAACCAGAGAATCGCAGTTTGATTCCCAGTCAGGGCACATTCCTGGGTTGCCGGCTGGTTCCCTGCAGGCCAGTTCCCAGTAGGGGATGCATGAAAGGCAACCATACACTGATGTTTCTCTCCTTCTCTCCTTCCCCTCTAAAGATAAATAAATAAAATCTTTAAAAAAAAACCCTCAATGTATGTAATTTCCATTTTATAGTATGAACTCATACTTGAATTCATACTATAAAATGGAAATTACATACATTTCCTTATGCTGTTAACTTAAAGCAGAGGTCAGCAATTTATGGCCTATAAGTCAAATCTGTCCATCTGCCTATTTTTTTTTAAATAAAGTTTTATTGGAACAACAAAAAAACTCAATGTATAAGATCCTAAAGAGTTTTATTTTTTTATCTAATAGCTACCCCATAAATATACTAGATACAATGATAAGAAAGTCCTTTGTACAAGAATGCTACTAACACATGTAAAAGTAATGATTAAAGTTATCATTTTACTACAACTGAAAAAATAATTCATTCAGACAGGCTCATCGATGGACACGAAAGCCTTTGAATGGCAGGGTGGTGGGGAACAGGGTATTCACGCAGTTCCTGAGTTTCACACCACAGGTGTGATAATAAAGAGAGGGAACAAACCTATCACCCTGCATGGTAAGACAGCAAGACCTCAGATGCCCCCTGGTGTGATGTAATATGGGAAACACAGTATTACCTACTAATATTCTTGCCAAAAATGTTTAACCGATTACTGAGATCTAATTTTCATTCTATGAGAAATCTGGGAATGGGGGAGCAGGTTACACTGACACCGTGAGGAGTCAACCAAATGAATCCAGAAGGTAGAACACACTGCAAGACACCTGCCCTAGTCTCTTGAAAACACACGTCCTGATGAAAACATGAAGGCCCCTGCCCAGACGGGCGTGGCTCAGTTGGTTGGGCATCATCCTGCAAAGTGAAACACTGACAATTGGATTCCTAGTCAGGGCAAAGAGGGTTGCGGGTTTGGTCCCCCGGTCAGGGAGTGGACAAGAAGCAACTGAGTGATGTTTCTCTCCCTTTCTTCCCCTCTCTCTAAAAATAAAAATAAGTAAAATCTTAAAAAAAGAAGAAGACATGGATACTCCTGACTGTCCTGTCCTAGATCTTAAAGAGTTAAAGATGCATAACTATGTTGCATAACATTGGTCCTTGATTGAATTCTGGTTTGAATAAATTAGCTTTTAAATACAGCTTCAGGTTAATGGGAAAATTTTAAATGTAGAATGGGTATTAGATGATACTAAGGAGTTATTGATTATTTCGTTAGAGGTGACAATGTGTTGGGATTAAGCAGGACAATGTCTGTGTTGTTTGGAAATACTATGGTAATATATTATTGCTCTCAATTATTTTATCCCTCTTTCCTGGATAGGAACTGTATTTCATCACATCCCCTCACCTCTTGCCCTGCAACTTGCAGGGATTCTTCTAGAAAGGAGTCTATTTCCCCACCCCATTGACATCATGCTGGTCTTTGGTCAGTGAAATATGAGCAGAAGTGACATGGGTCTCCCACATACTTTTTTCTTTTTTTTATTCATCTTCTTTTTAAAAAATTTTTATGCCATTTGTTGATTATGCCATTATAGTTGTTCTATTGCCCCCCCCTTCATTCTAGATCGGGAGCAGAAACATTGAAATGAAGATCTCATGGAGGGTTAGCAACAGGGGAGTGGGAGGAGGAGAAGGGGGGAGAAGGTACAGAAAATAAGTAGCACAGACAGTAGGTAGAAAATGAATAGGGGGAGGGCAAGAATAGTATGGGAAATACAGAATCTAAAGAACTTAAGACACATGGTCATAAACTAAAGGGGGGGAAATGGAAGGACAGATAAAGTGCTTCTCAGATAAGCTCAAATTCAAGGAGTTCATCATCACCAAGCCCTTATTATATGAAATGTTAAAGGGACTTATCTAAGAAAAAGAAGATAAAAAATATGAACAGTGAAAGGACAGCAAAATCCCACATACTTTTTTCAAGTACAGGCATTATGCATGTCTCTCGGCTTTCTAGATTTCTCTGAATTTGGAGAAGCCGTGGGAAGGCACTGTGAGCACCTGTGAGTGCCTGTTCTGGGCTCACCCCACATGGCATGCTGACGGAGAGGCAGCACTGTGCGGCCCTCCGGGACCGGGCACCACAGGCTCCCAAGCAAGGCACGATGCACACAAGGACAATCGCGAGACAGTGGATGGCAGTGAATGGCAGGTAGTGGACGACGCAGCCCACCAGAGGTGAAAGTAGCCTGCCAACAGCTGAGACAGCAGAGCTTCCTTGAAAGATGAAATCTACACGAGTCAGGGAAAGGCAATCGGACTTAACTAACCAGACACAGGGAGGGGCACACGTCTCAGCTGAGGGAAATGACAAGACAGAAAGTGCAACATCAGGGCTGAGCCTGTGTCGCTGAGGGAAGGTGGAGGGCATTCAAGGGGGAAAGACAAGGTTGGGCCAGATAATGGGAACCTTCCATCCAGGATGGCTGTGACACAATGAAGTGACGAAGTTGCACCTGTAAGGGCGTCTGTGTGGCAGGGACATGAAAAAGGAGAGATCTGGTGTTATCTGTCAGGCACAGCTGCGACATCATCTGGAGCAGAGAAAACAGGAGTCTTCTCTACCAGCCCAAGTGCCAGTGGAAAAGAATTTGGGTTAAGGTCTGGGCAGCGGGAACCTAGAAGGAAAATTTCTCAGGTGTGCTTGAAGGGAGAATCGGCAGGATTCGGGATTCGGGATGTTTACATGCCTTGCATTCAGACACTCATGGCAAGCAAACCTTATTATAAACTAATTTAGCATTCAATGATTTTGAAGATATATGCATAAAATGGAAGTTGTTTTTTTAAAACCTCTCACTGTTATCTCCAGTTGTGTTTTTTTTAATCCTAAACACAAAAATGTAGTCACTTGGTAGGTAAACAGATTTTTCAGCTTATTTTTTTCATCTCTGAAAAAAATGCTAGTGCAAAAGCAAATCAAAAGTATGTATTAGGAAAGTTCAATTTGCAAAATTTTGTATTTTATACTGTTCATCTATAGCACTTAAAACCAGTTTTATTTAGGCTCAGTATTTTAGTGTTAATATTCTGTCCAACATGTAAGTCACTACTGAGTCTAAAAAATGTGGCCAGTCCAAATTGAAACGTGCTGAAAGTGTAAATTATATGCCAGATTTCAAAGACAGTGAAATAAAAAATATAAAATATCTCTTTAATAATTTTATATTGATTATTTGTTAAAATGATGATGTTTTGAATGTATTGGGTTAAATAAATATATATATTTTTTTAATTTTTAACATGGCTATCAGAAAATTATATATGGGCTCACATTTGTGCCTTGCATATTTCCATTTTAAAGACTTCATATTGTTTAGAGGTATTGTTACAGATTGGCCCATACTGCGGTTACTGACATTAACAAGTCTTTGCATGCCCAGTAAATGAAATATTGTTTCATACATTTCTATTTTCTTGCAAGCTAAATCTGTGATTTAGTGGTAAGTCATACAAATACCCTGAAGCACATGCTATATTACATGTTTTCAAGAACAGCCATTTATATGATTGTGATTTCTTTTCCCATATGGGAAGGAATAAAAAAAGATTTCAAGAAAATTTTCCATTCATTAAAAAGTGTTCATAAATACTTTAGATTATCACTGAAGCATGATAAATAATGTGCCCGAATCATTGTAGCATCAGTTTACAGAATCTATATGCAGCCAGCAGGAGGCCCCTCCTGAGCAGTGTGGTGTTCGTTGTTATTGTTTAATTAGGTCTCTCAGGTGTCTTTTAATCTACATCAGTTCCTTTGTGGCTGCTGCTTTTAAAAAAATTTTTTATTGAACATATGGGGATGAGATTGGTTAATAAAATTATATAGGTTTCTTTTTTTGTTTTCATGGCATTAACTTTGTGAAGATTTCAAGTCGATTGCTTTATAGAATAATCCTACATGTTGTCCTTACCTTGTCCCACTATTCCCTGAATTCCTGGGAAATGAAGGTCAAGTGTAGAGGAGTTGATTACATTCAGGCCACACATATCAGCGAGAATACTTAATAACTGATGTTCTGTGTTTAATATCAAATCATATCAGAAAACACATATATCTAGTTTTTGTATGATTGGTGATGCTGAATTTGATCACTTGTTTAGAGCTTAACAGATATCTTCATGGTAAAGGTATATATTTTCATTTGTGATTAATAAGTGATCTGGGGATGATGCCATGTGAATATCTGGTTTCCTAATAATTGTTCACATAATGGCCATAGCACACTAATCTTTGTTTGAATCAGTTATTTCACTAGGAGTTGCAAAATGGTGGCTTTTAAATTCTATCATTCCTTTTACAGCTGTCCACTAGCCCTCTTCTATAAAGAATCACTTTTCTCTCTTTTTCTCCTTTTGATTACCATGAATTCATAGATTGTTATTTATGCAATATATTATAATCAATTACAGGCATTATTCATTTCATGCTCAAATTGTCCCTATCATTATTTGAGTGATTCCTTGCTTTCTGTCACAATGAAATGTCCCAGGCTCACTTTGTAAATTCACTGCTCCGTTCACAGGTCCCCTTCAGTGAAGAAAGATATTTAGAAGCCAAAACCTGGACACTAGGTACGCTCAGGGATACAAGGTCTCTTAATGATTAGTTTTGTAAATTGAGATCTAATTCACATGTCATAAAATTTACTCTTTAAAAATGAACAATTCAAAATGCAAATCAAAACCACAATGAGTGCTTTAGCAGCACAGAGACTAAAATTGTGAAGTATAAAAAATAAAAACAAAAAACCTGCAAAGAGATACCACCTCACACTCATTAAGTTGGCTATCATTAAAAAAAAGGTTTTTTTAAACAGAAAATAACAAGTGTTGGCCAGGATGTGGAGAAACTGGAACTCATGTACATTGCTGGTGGGAATGTAAAATGCTTCAGACACTATGAAAAACAATATGGCAGTTCATCAAAAAAATGAAAATAGGATTTCTCTATGGCCCAGCAATTCCACTCCTGGGTATATACCAAAAAGTACTGAAAGCAGGGTTTTGAAAAGATATTTGAACACTTATGTTCATAGCAGCATTATTTACAACAGCCAATCAATACTAAGGTCTATCAACCTAAGGCCTATCAACAGATGAATGGATCAACAAAAATGTACTATATACAGACAATGAAGTTTTGTCTTGTCTTAAAAAAGAAGGAAATTCTGTCACATACTCCTGCATGGATGAACCTTGAGGACATTATGCTCAGTGAAGTGAGCTAGTAACAAAAAGACAAAGTATGACTCCACTTACACGAGGCACCTCGAATAGTCAAATTCATAGAGGCAGAAAGTAGTATGGGGGCTGCCGAGGCCTGGAGAGAGGAGGGAATGGAGAGTTATTGTTCAGCGGGGTACGGAGTTTTAATTTTGCAAGATGAGGAGTTCTGGGCATGGATAGTGGTGACACTTGCATGACAGTGTGAATATACTTAATGCCACAGAGCCATAAGCTTAAAAAATTGTTCAAATGATACATTTTATGTATTTTTACCACCATATTTTTAAAAAGTGTACAATTCGATGACTTTTAGTGTGTTCACAGAGTTGTACAACCATCACCACCATCTAATTTTACAACAGTTCCATCATCCCCAAAACAAACAGCCTGGAGAAACTGCCAGACCCGTTCCCCAAAGCAGCTGCACCATTTTACATTCCTCCTGGTGTGTGAGGGTTTCAAGTGAACAGTTTTTAAATGCTGCATTTTCTAAGCTTTCTTTAAAAGGTTGCGTAACTTGGTTTGAATCATACAGCTTTGTCTTTTGTTTTGCTTTGCAAATTTGTGATCAAATAAGCTGGGAATGCCATACATGTGACAAATGAATTATTTTAATAATAAAATCTATAATACAACCTCTGTTATCTACAAACCAGATTATTTTTCTATTCAGCCCTGACACCTGTGGCCTCCTGACTCGCCTGACTCTGACAGGTAAGTGTGGATCTGATTCTCAGAACTGGCACGTGGCGCTGGAGAGACTGCTTTGCCCTCAGCATCACTCCCACCCCTCCTCCGCAATGCAGAGCGGTCAGGGAACTACGTTTCCCAGAATGCCCCCTCTTCCAGGTTGAGTTTGCTTGGAAGGAATTTGGGGGAAATTTGGAACGCAGACAGAAATGGGAACCTATTATTCTCTAGAGGTGGTAATAGCCAGATGCGCTCAGATTTAAGATCACCGGGGCTTCCAAGCAAGCCCTCAGGAGCCACCCGCCTTCGGCTGAGACCTCCAACGTCCACTGTAGCTTCGCAGCCGCTGCCCTGAGCTTCGCTCTATCCGCTCTTCCAACAATCGTGTAAGCCTCTAATGCTGTATTAAACCCTTTGTATCCAGAAGACGTAGAGTGACTTGTGTTTTCCTGAACAAACCCTGAATACTACACATGTATATGGGGGCAGAGGTACCATTTAATATACAGAGGTAACGTTTAATATACTTGAAATGCAGCGAAGGGGGTGGAAATGTGGTGTGTCTAAAGACGTTTTTCACCAACAGGGAATTTCTGTTTTAGAATCAAATTGCAGCCCAATTTGATTTACTATCCTTACTATCCTTAATTTATCATGAGCATTTTAAAAAGCATTAAAAAATTGTCGTTATAAACTCATTGTAAACACCATTTAATGGTAGCTAATCTATCAAACAGATACCCAATGATTTAACTAACTAGTCTCACTGTGTGGACGTTTAGGTTATTTTTATTATTTTGGCTATTATGAATAATCCTAAAAAGAGTGACTTTAAAAATTGCTTCTTTTAGACAGATTCTGAAAAGTGATATTTCTAATAAAAATAATATAAGCATGTTAAAGATCATTCATACACATTGTTAGATTGGTTTCCAAAAATGTAGCAATTTATACTAGTGACCAAGAAGTCATCTTGCCACTCTGTGAGGGCGGTCAAATACTGTAATGTAACAAAGTTTGCTAAGTCAATAGGTAAAATTCAAGTTCATTTTCATTGACTTGTTGATGAGCCATTTTTTGTTCCCTTTCTTCCTAATTTCTTCCCCTCCCTTTCTTTCCCCTCCCCTCTATCTGTCCTTCTTTTTTCTCTCTCCCTCTTCCCCTCCATTCTTCCTTTCTTCTTCCTAGAAGTCATCTACTTTGCCTATAAATGAGTCAAATACTATGTTTTTATAAATACTCCCAATATTCTGTTGCATTTAATTTTATATATCTTAGTATTTTTTGCAGCAAAAATCTATTCCTTTAGATTCCTAACATTGTTTTTAGTATTAAAAAATTTACTTGCCATTCAGAAATCAGATAAATATTAACTTCCATTTTGTATTATTTATGGCTTGATTTTATACATTAACTCTTTCACCTACCTGAACTTTTTGCGGGGGATCTAAAAAGGAGGAGCTCTAACTGGATTTTCTCCTGAAATGACTAGTTTCTTGAGCACACTTTGGACAAATCCTATCTTTATATAATTATACTTTTAGATCCTAAATGTGGCTATTTTATTTTATTTACTATAATTTTAACAAGTCTTTATTTCAGATACAATTAAATTTCCTTATTTAGGATATAGGAAACACACTTCCTTGAGTCCATTACTTTAGGTAATTGTAATTTCCGTGAATAGAGTTATGAGTGTCATTTGAGTACGTGCCTACATGTTTGTTGGAAGCTTCTGAAGCCATTTCTTGGTAGGAATTCCAGTTTTTCTAAATTCTTTCCTTCAGGTATTCCATTTTGCATTCTTCATAAAAGGCAGGATCCTTATAGTAAGCCATTAGACATTCTTTCAATGCAGAATTCTCTTTCCAACGCTTTATTGACGTAAGGATTCCAGACTCCTTGCAACATTTGGTAAAATCACTTTTTAAAAAGATTTTATTTATTTATTTTTTAGAGAAAGGTGAAGGGAAGGGTAAAGAGTGGGAGAGAAACATTGATGTGAAAGAGAAGCATCAATCCATTGCTTCTTGACCACACCCACTACTGGGGACTCAGCCCACAACCCAGGCTCATGCCCGAACTGGGAATCAAACGGGTGACCTGTTACTCTGCAGGATGACACCCAACCATCTGAGCCACATGGATCAGGGCACATTTCCTAAAATCTTGCATTTGTTCAGAACATCTCTCTTGGGCCTTTTGTTGCATTATTTTAGGGATCAAAAGATATTTTTTTGACATGTCTGAGATGCTGTTCTGCTAGGTCAAGCACCATCTTGGCAACAGAGAAACAAATGTGGCTCTTTTGAATAATTAAGACATGCTTGTTGAAAAATGTTCAAACACCTGAAAAATGCATAATATTTTTTAAAGTGAAAAATTTACCCCCTAGAGAGAACCACTGTTGATGATTTAGTGAATATTTAATTCACTAAATTATAGTAATTTAGTGAATTAGTATATCACCTAAGGATGTGCTCATTGATTTTAGAGAGAGAAGAAGAGAGGGAGAGAGAGAGAAATATCTGTCCATTGCCTCCTGCATGCACCCTGACTGGGGAATGAACCCACAACCTAGACACGTGCCCCGACTGGGAATTGGACTTACAACCTTTCGGTTTATTGGCCAATGAGCCAACCAACTGACCCACAGAGGCCTGGGCTTAAAAAAAATTTTTTTTTAGGCCCTGGCTGGTGTGGCTCAGTGGAATGAGCTCAGTCTGTGAACCAGAGGGTTGCTGGTTCCATTCCCGGTCAGGGCACATGCCTGGGTTGTGGACCAGGTGATGTTTCTTTCCCTCCCTTTCTCCCTTCCTTCCCCTCTCTAAAAATAAATAAATAAAATCTTTAAAAAAATTTTTTAAATCTCACCTGAGGATGTTTATTGATTTTTAGAGGAAAAGGAACACAGGGAGGGACGGAGGAGGAGGTGAAGGAGGAGAGAGAGAAAGAGGGAGAGGGAGAGACGGGACAGAGAAACATGGCTCCGTTGTCTTCCATATGCTCCCTGACTGGGGATTGAACTGGCAACCTAGCTATGGGCCCTCACCAGGAATTAAGCCTACAATCTTTTACTGTACAGCACAATGCTCCAATCAACTGAGCCATGGCCAGGGCTAAAGATTTTTAAATTGAGGTATAGTTTACCAAAAATAATATGCATAGATTCTATGTGTATAGTTTAATGAGTTTTAACAAATATATGCAGTCATATAACCACCACCTGATCAACATATAAAACATTTCTGCACCCAGAAAGTTCCCTCTGGGAACTTTCCAGTCAATCCCCATTCCCCCAAAGCAAGAACTGTTCTAAATCAATCTCTGTAGTTTAGCTTTGACTGTCCTTGTACTTAATATAAATGGAATCATAAACATAAATTGTTTCTGGCTTCTTTAACTTAACTCTTTTGAGATTCATACACATTGTTCTGTGTCTTAGCTGTTTGTTCCTACTTATTGCTTAATAGTATTCCATTGTATGGATAAACAAAATTTATTTATCTATTCACTTATTGATGAACATTTGGGTTCTTTCTAGTTTGGAGCTTTGTCAAATAAATCTGCTAAGAACAGTCTGGTAAAAGCTGTTTGGTGGACATTTCTACAAGTGAAATTGCTTGGTCATGGGTTATGTGTAACTTAAAATTTTTAAAAAACAAATACAAGCAAAAAGGAAAAGGATTCAGGTGTGGACAACAGTGTGGTGACTGCAGGGGTGGAGAGGAAGGGCTTATAAGGGAGATAAGTGGTAATGGAAAAATACAATTTAAAATTTTTAAAAAAGAAACAGACGTGTTTTCAAAGTGGTTTACCATTTAACCATCTACTAACAGTGTGGGATAGCTGCTCCACTGCCTCACCAACACTTGGTACAATATTATCTTTTGTGTGTGTGTAAATATATTGGGTTGGCCAAAAAGTTCGCTCAGTCTTTCAGTGAAAATAAGACACATTTTTCATCTTCACCAATAACTTTATTAAACAATGTATTCACCCTTTCGTTCCACTACTTTCTGGCACCTTTCAGGCAACTTCATAATTCAAGTTTTTTTTAAATTTGATACAATCACAAAAGTTGCAAGTACAGTAAGTACAAAGAATATTCTTTTTGTCCCCAGTGTAGAATAAGGTGTCAACCTGATGCCCCATATCCTTGTGATTCTTTAATGTGCATTTCATACACATAACCATCAAAATTAAGAAATTAATATCAGTCCATTGCTACTATCTAACCCTCAGACACTATTTGAGCTTTAACAACTGTCCCAATAATGTTCTTTCTAGTAAAAGAATCTAGTTGAAAAGTATGTGTTTTATTTCATTGTCAAATGTCTTTAGTCTCCATCTTTAATCTCCATCAAACTGGAACTTTCTCATCTTTTCTTTTTTAAAGTTTTGAAGTTTCTAAGCCAATTATGTGGTAGAATGGCCTCAAATTTGGGTTTGTCTGATGTTTCTCACAATTACATTCAAGTTATACATCTTTGGCAAGATTATCATAAAAGCACATAATTGGCTTAGAAACTTCAAGCCAAAAGAATTTAATTTGCTCCCTTATTGATGATGTTCGCTTTGATCATTTGAATAAGGAGGTGTCTGCAAGGCTTCTTTGCTGTAAAGTTAATTTTTTCCTTTTGTAATCAATGCTTTTATGGGGAAGTTTTCTGATATTAGGGTAACTGATTGCATTGCTTCCCAGACTTTTAATTTCTTTGCAGGTTAATTGATATCTGTATGAACTCATGGTTTCCTGTGCCCTTCAGTGGGTTGTAATCTATTAATATCATTATTTATTTTGATAGTCAAATTATACTGGATTTGACCTTACAAATTGGCTTGTGTGTTCTTTGACATGTCCCAAACATTATTGGAACAATTCTTTGCTTTATGGCATAAGAATATCCAGGATCACCTTGTACTTTCCTGCCCAGCCCTGGAAATCAGCCATTTCTCCAAGGAGTTTTGGCAGGGGGGGGGGGGGAGGCAGTGTGTGTGTGTGACGAATGGTATTTAGACCATCAACAAAACTAAAGGACAATCTACTGAATGAGACTGGATGGGAGAACATATTCACTGAAGATACATCTGCAAATGTGTCACTAGGTTTAATATCCAGAATTTAAATAAAGTCCTCATACAACTCAACACCAAAAAAAACAATTCAATTTTAAAATGGGCAAAGGACCTTGATAGACACTTCTCCAAAGAGGACATATAGATGACCAATAGGCATATGAAAAGATGTTCAGTGTCACTAATCATCAGAGAAATACAAATTAAAACCACAATGAGATACCACCTCACACCTGTCAGAATAGGATCATCCATAAATCAACAAACAAGTGCTGGTGAGGTTGTGGAGAAAAGGGAACCCTTGTGCACTGTTGGTGGGAATGCAAATTGGTGCAGCCACTATGGAAGATAGTATGGAGGTTCCTCAAAAAGTTAAAATGTAACTGTCCTATGATCCAGCAGTTCCACTTTTGGGTATATAGCCAAAGAAACCCAAAAACTAATCAAATGCATATAACCTCCCCTATGTTAATTGCAACATTATTTACAATAGCCAAGCTATGGAAGCAACTCAAATGCCCATCGATAGAGGAGTGAATAAAAAAGTGGTGGTACATATATACAATGAAATATTAATCAACCATAAAAAAAGGACAAAATTGCCCTGGCTGGTGTGGCTTGGTTGGTTGAAGCAACGTCCCATAAACCAAAAAGTCACAGGTTTGATTCCCAGTTAGGGCATATGTCTAGGTTGCAGGTTCTGTCTCTGGCCCAGGCACATGCAATGTTTCTCTCTCTCCCTCTCTTCTCCTCTCTCTAAAATCAAGAAGCATGTCCTCGAGTAAGGATTTTAAAATAGAAAAAGAATGAAGTCTTAACCATTTGTGGCATCATGAATAGACTGAGAGGGTACTATGCTAAGTTAAATAAGCCAGTCAGAAAAAAGCAAATAATACATGATTTCACTTATATGCGGAATCTAGAGAACAATATAAACAAACAAACAAAACAAAAACAGACTCATAGATACCATCAACAGACTGATGGTTGCCAGAGGAGAGGGGGTTGGGGACTGGGTGAAAAGGTGAAGGGATTGAGAAGTATAGGTAGTTACAGAATAGTCATGGGGATATAAAGTACAGCATAGGAAATATAATCAATAATGTGGTGATAACTATGTGTGATGCCTGATGGGTACTGGAAATATCAGGGGGAACACTTTATACGGTATATGATTGTGTAAACACTATGCTGTACCCCTGAAACAACACAAAATAATATTGACTGTAAACTGTAATTGAACATATAGAGTGGATTTAGGTCCATGGTGTGCTCATTATTATCAGTGTATCACCACTCCCAGTGCCTCTCTCGGGAGAAAACTAGGGAATATATGGATGTACACATACAACAGCACATTCATTTACATCTATGTCTTTTTTTTAAATAAGACTGATTTTTTAAAAACAGTTCAGTTTATAAAAATATTTTCTTTATTTTTAGAGAAAGGGGAAAGGAGGGAGAAAGAGAGGGAGAGGAACACCAGTGTGTGGTTGCCTCTGGAAGCACACTCAGTCATGTGGCACCCACCTTGCTCTGCTTCACGTAATGAATGGCTCTAGGACTGAATCTTTTGGGAGGGGAATGGAAGAAGAAAAGGAAAGAAGAAGGGGTGTGGAGCTATTATCATTCTTTTAAATTTTAGTTACTCTAAATGGTATGACATGGTATTTCATCATGTTTTTAATTTGGATATTTCTAATGATCAATGGTATGGAGCTTCTTTATGTGCTTACTGACCATTTGCACATCTTTTGTTAAGTACCTGTTTAAGGTTTTTGTGCACTTACAAAGTTGTTTTTCTCTCCCTCACTGACTTGCGGTCTTCATATATTCTGGATCTAAGTCATTTATACGTGTATGTATTGAAAAACATACTCAACCACTTTGTGGCTTGCCTCTTTATTTTCATAATGGTATTGATGGTCAGAAATTTTTACTTTTTATGAAGTCCAGTTTATGAGTTTTAATTTTACGGCCAGTGTTTTTTTGTGCCCCATCTGAAATATTTGCGTATCCCAACTTCATGAAAATATTCTCCTGTGTTTTCTTTAAAAAACTTAAAAGGTTTAGATTTTATGTTTAGGTCTCTGATACACTTCAAATTAATTTTTGTGTATACTCTGAGACAAAGGCCGGAGTTATTTTTTCCATACAAATACCCAGTCATGAATTGCATTTCCTGATGAATGACCTTGGATCTTTTGTCAAAAAGCAGTCACCATACATGTGTGGATTTATTTCTGTACTTTCTGTTTTGTTCCATTGATCTGTAGACCAACTCCATTGTACTTTATTACTGTAGTATCCTCTGCTTTTATTCTTTTTCAACATCATTTTGCTAGGTTCTTTGGGTTTTCATATAAATTTCATTTTTAAATATATTTTATTGATTATGCTATTACAGTTGTTCCATTCTTTTTTCTCCTCTTCATCCCCCTCTGCCCACTACCCCCATTCCCTCCAGCTTCCCCTGCTCTTAGTTCTTGTCCATGGGTCATACATATACATTCTTTGGCTTTTTCATTTCTTACACGATTCTTATAATCCCCCTGTCTATTTTGTACTTACCATTTATGCTTCTTATACCCTGTACCTTTTCATTCATTCTCCCCCTTCCCGCTGATCTCTCTCCATGTGATCTCCATTTCTGTGATTCTGTTCCTGTTTTAGTTGTTTGCTTAGTTTGTTTTTATAGATTCAGTTGTTGATAGTTTTCAGTTTGTTGTCATTTTACTGTTCATATTTTTATCTTCTTTTTCTTAGATAAATCCCTTTAACATTTCATATAATAAGGGCTTGGTGATGATGAACTCCTTGAACTTGACCTTATTTGAGAAGCACTTTATCTTCCCTTCCCTAAATGAAAGTTTTGCTGGATAGAGTAATCTTGGATGTAGGTCCTTGACTTTCATGACTTTTAATACATTTTTACAGCCCCTTCTTGCCTGTAAGGTTTCTTTTGAGAAATCAGCTGATAGTCTTAAAGGAACTCTGTTGTAGGTAACTATCTTCTTTTCTCCTACTGATTTTAAGATTCTCTCCTTATTTTTAATCTTTGGAAATTTGATTATAATATGTCTTGGTGTGTTCTGTTTTGGGTCCAACTTCTTTGGGACTCTCTGGGTTTCCTGGACTTCCTAGAGGCCTATTTCCTTTGCCAGATTAGGGAAGTTCTCCTTCATTATTTTTTCCAATAGGTTTTCGATTTCGTGCTCTTCTTCTTCTCCTTCTGGCACCCCTGTGATTCTGATGTTGGAACATTTAAAGTTGTACTGGAGGTTCCTAAGCTTCTCCTTATTCTTTTGTATTCTTGTTCTTTATTCTTTTCTGGTTGAATGTTTACTTCTTTCTTCTGCTCCAATTGTTGATTTGAGTCTCAATTTCCTTCCCTTCATTATTGGTTTCCTGTATATTTTTCTTTATTTCACTTTACATAGCCTTCTTCCTCTATTTTGCAACCATATTCAACATTTCTGTAAACATCCTGATTACCAGTGTTTTGAACTCTGCATATGATAAGACTGGCCATCTCTTCGTCGCTTACCCATAATTTTCAGACCATAAGACACGCCTAGGTTTTAGAGGAGGGAAATAGAAAAAAAAATTTGAAGCAAAAAATGTGGTAAAATATTTAATAACACAAATACCATAGCATTTCACCAATGTAAATATATACAGAACTCAACAGCAGCATTAACAACCATTATTTTTCCCAAATTTTGGGGGCAAAGGTGTGTCTTATAATCTGAAAAATATGGTAGTTCTTTTTCTGGAGTTTTGATCTGTTCTTTCATTTGGGCCATATTTCTTTATCTCAGCACACCTGTTATGTTATAAGGGGTGAAGTCTTAGGTATTCTCCAGGGAGGGACGACCCACTTTGCTGCATTGTGGCACTGCATGTAGGGGAGGGGCCAGAGAGGAAACAATGTCACTTGCGTGGCTCTTGCCTTGCTTTCAAGAGACTGGTAGTTTTTCCTACTACCACAGCTCCCACAGGTCTTTACAGCCAGAGGTTCTGAGCCTTTATTTCCCCTGTGCTGGTATCCTGGGTGGCGCAGTCTGTCTCGTTGCCCCATTGTTCCTCCCAGTTTATCCACATGCGAATGTGGGACCTAGTCCACCAGCTGCTGCCTTTCTGTGTGTCCTCTTTGCCCCAGTTGCCCATCTCTGCCTCTCCTGCCAGTCTGGATAAATGTTTCTTCTTTAATTCTTTGGTTGTTAGACCTCCATACAATTCAATTTTCTGGCAGTTCTGGTTGGTTTTTTGTTTTTAAATTGGTTGTGTCCTTCTTTTGGTTGTACAAGGAGGCAAAGTATATCTACCTATGCCTCCATCTTGGCCAGAACTCCTTGGGTTTTCATATAAATTTTAGAATCAACTTATTGATTAGCTTTAGAAATATTGCTTGGGATTTTGATTAGCATTATGTTGAATCTATAGGTCACATTGGGAAAAATTGCCACCTCAATAGTGTCAAGTTTTCTCTTTCATGAATTCCATGAACATTATATATATCCATTCATTCATTTAGGTCTTTGCTAAATTTTATCACAATGATTTATAGTTGACAGGATAAATTTCTTATGGATATTTTATCAAATTTATTCCCAAATATTGTTTTTGAACACCATTATAAGTGGTATTTTTAAAAGTTAATTTTTTAAATTGTTTGTTTACAACACATACATATACAGTTGATTTTTGTATATTGAACTTGTATCATGCAGTGTTCTTAAATTCACATTTCATCTTAGTATTTTTTCATAGACAACATTTTTCCCATGCAGACAGTCATGTTTTTTGTAGTAAAGACAGTTTACTTCAATCTTTTTCAATCTGTATGCTTACTTCTTTCTCTTGCTTTATCACACTGGCTAGGACTTCTAATACAATGTCAAACAGAAGTGGTGGTATTGAATATCTTTGCCTTTCCTGATTTTAGGGCAATATTTTTAAATATTTTACCATAATCATATAACATTAGCTGTGAAATTTTCTTAGATGCCCTTTATCAGATTGAGAAAGTCCCCTGACATCCCACCTTTGAGGTGTTTTAATTTTGATGTTCACGTTTATCAATGCTTTTTCTGAATCTACTGAGAGGACGATATGGGTATTCACCTTTACTTCATTATTGTGGCAAATTTCAGTACTTGATTTTTGTTAAACTGCCCTTGCTATGCTGGAATACATCTCATTTGCTAAATTTTGTTTAGCATTATTGTGCCTGTTTATGAAAGATGTTGGTATATAATTTTCCTTTTTTGTAATATCCTTGTCACATTTTATATCTAGGTTATACTGACTTTATGTCCTCTGTTTACTGAAATAATTTGTGTAAAATTAGCATTTTCTTCATTAAATATGTGATGGGGAATTCTAATGAATTCTAATGAAGCCATCTGTGCTTAAGAGTTTACTTTGTGGAAAGGTTTGTTATAAGAGTTCCATTTGTTTAATAGACATGATTATTCAGATTTTCTGTTTCTTCTTTATTATATTTTGATACATTGTATGTTTCAAGGAATTTGTCCATTCATCTAAATGCTCATATTTGTTGGCATATAGTTATTCACAATATCTCATTCTTGATATTGGTATTTTGTGTTTTCTTTGTGTTCTTATTCAGTTTTGCTAGGGTTTTCCCAATTTTATTAGTTTCAGTAAACAATATTTGGCCATGTGGATATACTCCACTGTGTGTGTATTCTATTTTATTGATTTCTGCTTGTATTTTTATTATTTCCTTTCTTTTGCATCCTTTGGATTTTCTTTGAGGTTCTTTTTCTAACTTCTTGTGTTACAAGCTTAGATCATTGGCTTACAACTATTCTTCTAAACATACATTTAGATCTACACATTTATTTCTGAATACTGCTTTAGCTGCAACTCACAAGTTTTGATAGGTTGCATTTTCATTTTAGTCATCTCAGAATATTTTATAATTTCCATTGCACTTACTTCTTTGACCCATGGTTTATTTTTTAAGTATTTTCCTTAATTTCTAAATAATTTGAGATTTTTAAGTCATAGTTCTGGGAGTGAGTACTAATTTAATTCTGGTGGTAAGGAATAATACACTATATAATTTTTGACTTTTGAAATTTGTGGAAATTTGCTTTATGGGCTGAAGCTTGTTTTGATAAATGATATATATGTACTAGAAAATAATATATTTTCTATATTTTGGGATGTAGTATCCTATAAATACTAATTATAATTGGTGAGTAGTGTTATTTAAATATTTTATATTTGAATTTTTTATCTTATATGTTATTGGGACCGTGTTGACTTCTTCAGATATGATTGGATTTACTGATTCATTTATTATGTAAACTGCTGCTTTATGCATTTTAGAGGTGTGTTCTTATGTGCATATTAATTTAGCATTGTTGTTGCTTTTTGTTGAGTTAACTGTTTTACCAATATGGAATTTCACTCTTTATTTTGTGTAGTAGTTTCTTGCCCTAAAATTTATCTCTCTTTTTTTTTGTATTAATATAATGAAATTTGCTCTCTTTGGTTAGGTGTATAAATGACATATTTGATCCATCCTTTCTACTAAATTTTTTTTTCATATTTTGTAGGCAACATACAATTGGGTCTTTTTAAAAATCTACTAACAATCCGTTTTTTTTTTTTAACAAAAGAAGAAATCCACCTTTATATATTTACTTTTCAATGAGTTTAGATCCTTGAAGGATACAGCATTACATGATTCTGTGTCCACTGGCCTTAGCAGGAGTGTTGTTTTGGAATCTGGCCTGAGCCATGCCACTGCTTCCATGAGCATCAATTCCCTTTCCCCTGGTGACTCTGCTTTTGTTGGGTCTGCCACCAGGAGTCACTGTGGTGTTCTTTGTTTTATGCACATAAGAACATCTCTTGCCTGCCTAGACAGAATTCAGTTTCATGTGGAGCATAAATACCTTTCATTTTAAGAAGAGCTGTGCATTCCCTGTGGTTCCAGAGACCCCATGTATAGCCAGCAGAAATGGCTTTGGACCACAGCCTACCAGACGTGTTTGTCGTTTTAGAAGTCCTGTTCCCAGCAGGCCTCCACAGCCTCCAAGATGGTGGGAAGAGACAATCTGTGTCTTTAAATTAGGAGTTTTGTTCCTTTATTCACTCTGTTCTTTTGTTCACTCTGATTGTAAAGTAATTAAGTTGCAATTAAGTCTATAAACTTGCTAGTTTTTTTGTTTTTCTATTTGTTTTTCTATTTGTTATTTTCTTCCTCCTTTCATGCCTTGTTTCTATTAGTCAAGGATTTTAATATTCCATTCTATCTTTCTGTTTTCCTGTTACTATCAGTCTTTTTAGTAGTTAATCCTAGAGTTTAAAATATGTATTCTTAACTTATTATGGTACCTGTCATTGCCACAAATAATGTGAGCATCTTGCAACAGTTTGTCTCATTTACCCCACACACACCTTTA
Organism: Artibeus jamaicensis; assembly: GCF_021234435.1. Lineage (NCBI taxonomy): Eukaryota > Metazoa > Chordata > Mammalia > Chiroptera > Phyllostomidae > Artibeus > Artibeus jamaicensis. The sequence goes on from NW_026521883.1 coordinate 5,709,745, forward strand.
TTGATTTTATATATTTTATTGCTTCCCTGTGTATAAACCACACAAATATTTGTTATGATTGTTATTTCAGTAGTCATGAGTTTCTTATGTTTACTCAGTATGATGATGTAAGATCATTTACCTTCAACCTGAATAAAGTTCTTTAGGATTTATTACCACATTAGCCTGTTAGGTATGCAATTTTGCAGCTTATTTGTCTGCAACATTTTAAAATTAGAACATTTTTAAAAACTTTCTTTTCTTTTTTTCATGGGAAAGTATGGAAATCTAGATTGACAGGGTTTTTTTTTCCTTTCAGCTGTTTAAAGATGCTATTCTATTGTCTTCCAACTTCTATAAATTTTTGTTATAATATCAACTATTATCTTTATTGTTGTTTTTTGAAAAGATATGGTGTCCTTTGCCTGCTTTTGAAAAGATGTGGTGTCTTTTGCCTGCTTTAAAGATTTCCTATTTATCTCAAATTCTCAGAAGTGTGATTGTGGTATGCTTTGGTGTTTTGTTTTGTTTTGTTTTATTGTTATTATCCTGCTTGGTGTTTGTGAGGATTTTTGAATCTGTGAGCTTTTCATTTGTTAGTTTGCCTGAGAGACAGGCAAACTCTCAGTCATCATTCTTTAAATATTGCTGATGCATGTCTCTCTCACCGCTTCTGGGACTCAAATTAATTGTATACTGACTTTTTTGCCTATGCCCCATATCTGTCTCATACTTTGTTCTTTTTCATTACTTTTTCCTCCTGTGTTCAGTTGAAATATTTTCTGTGATTAACTCTGAGTCCAGACTGGTGCCGTAACCATTCAAACTGTTCATAAATTCAGATATTTCAACTTACACTTCTAGAATGTCCATTTGATTCCTATTCATAAACTCAAATTCTTTGCTGAAGTACTCTGTCTTTTTATCCATTTTGTTCACCTTTTCCTCCAATTTCTTTAACATACTAATTGCAGTTATTTTGACATTTTTATCAGGTAACTCTAATATCTGAACCATCTCTGGGTCTGCTTATTTTATTGTTTTACCTCATGACTATTTGTTTGTTGGGTTTTTTTGTTTGTTAATTTGGGGTTTTTTAAAAATCTTTGTGGGCGCTTCATTCAGATGGCTGGCAATATGAGAAGATGGCAGGTTCATCCCCAACAGACCATCTTGGTTGTTGTTTTTACTTGGCATGTCCAGTAAGGGTTTTTTTGTGTGTTTTATTTTAGTTTTCTGTTGGTTAATATAGTTTTTTTGTTGTTGTTTTGCTCTGTTTGTCTGCTTCTTTTACTGCTCATCTTATGATTTGTTTTTTTTTCTTTTTTCTTTGCATATCCAGTGGGCTTTTTAAAAAATATATTTTATTGATTATGCCATTAGTTCTATTTCCCCCCTTCATTCCCCTCCACCCTGCATACCCCTCCCCCACCATTCCCCCCCTTTAGTTTATGACCATGTGTCTCAAGTTCTTTAGATTCTATATTTCCCATACTACTCTTGCCCTCCCCCCTATCTATTTTCTACCTACCGTCTATGCTACTTATTTTCTGTACGTTCTCCCCCCTTCTCCTCCTCCCACTCCCCTGTTGCTAACCCTCCATATAATCTTCATTTCTATGGTTCTGCTCCTGATCTAGCTGTCCTTTTAGTTTGCTTTTGTTTTAGGTGTGGTTGTTAATAACTGTGAGTTTGCTGTCCTTTCACTGTTCATATTTTTTATCTTCTTTTTCTTAGATAAGTCCCTTTAACATTTCATATAATAAGGGCTTGGTGATGATGAACTTCTTGAATTTGATCTTATCTGAGAAGCACTTTATCTGCCCTTCCATTCTAAATGAAAACTTTGCTGGATAGAGCAATCTTGGATGTAGATCCTTGCCTTTCATGACTTGGAATACTTCTTTCTAGCCCCTTCTTGCCTGTAAGGTCTCTTTTGAGAAATCTGCTGACAGTCTGATGGGAACTCCTTTGTAGGTGACTGTCCCCTTATTTCTTGCTGCTTCTAGAATTCTCTTCTTCATTTTAATCTTGGCTAATGTAATGATGACGTGCCTTGGTGTGTTCCTTCTTGGGTCCAACTTCTTTGGGACTCTCTGAGCTTCCTGGATTTCCTGGAAGTCTATTTCCTTTGCCAGATTGGGGAAATTGTCCTTTATTATTTGTTCAAATAAGTTTTCCACTGGTGGCTGTTCCTCTTCCCCTTCTGGTACCCCTATAATTTGGATATTGGAGTGTTTAAAGATGTCCTGGAGGTTCCTAAGCCTCTCCTCATTTTTTTGAATTCTTGTTTCTTCATCCTTTTCTGTTTGGTCGTTTTTTTCTTCCTTCTGGTCCACTCCCTTGATTTGAGTCCCAGTTTCCTTTCCATCACTATTGGTTTCCTGTGCATTTCCATTCATTTCAATTAGTTTAGCCTTCATATGTTCCTCTAATTTGTGACTAAAATCAACCAGTTCTGTGAGCATCCTGATCACCAGTGTTTTGAACTGTGCATCTGAAAGTTTGTCTATTTCTTGGTTGCTTAGAGTTATGGGCTCTGGGGCTTTGAGTTCTTCTTGAGCCATGTTTTGGTCTGTTCACGCCTGTTACATATGAGGAGGGGAGCCTTAGTTGTTCACCACGGTGGGGCCACCCAGGTCACTGGGTTGTGACTCTGTGTGGGGTCAAAGGGGGGCAATAGCGGTCCCCTCTGCAGCTTCCCACTGCTGGGGCCTGCGAGGTCCATCTCATTGCTCGCTCCTTTGCCAGTTTATCTGCGCGCGAACGTGTGACCACAGTCAGCCTGCCGCTTTCCGCCCTCAGTGGGTCCACCTGTTGCTACCCCACACCTGGGATCCACCTACAGCTGCCTGCGCGCCCGGGTCTTGCGCCTGGGTTGGTCCAGTGGATCTTTCCTGCCCAACCCCACTCCACTGCTGGCTTCGCCCCTCTTACCAGTCTGGCTGAATGGTTTGTTGTTGTCAGACTTCTGTATAGGTTAATTTTCTGTGATTTGGCTGCTAAAACTTTGTTGTTTTTAAACTTGGTTGTGCGAGAAGGCACAGGGTTTCCACCTACACCTCCATCTCGGCGGAAATCTCGCTCCAGTGGGTTTTTTATTTTGTTTTGTTTGACTACTGGTTAATAAAGTGATTATTACATTTAGAGGTTCTAGATTATATCACCTTCCTCTGAGTGTTGAATCTTGTTCTGACAGCAAGTGTCTATTTAAGTTTAGTCCTTACTCCTATTGTGTAACACTGCTAGTTCGTGGTCCTTAATGCTAGGATGTTGACTTTCTGGGGTATCCATTAAGTGCCTAGATATTCACAAAGGCTTATACATTTTAAATTAGGCTGGGCTTAACCTCTCATGTCTTCCCATTGTTGTGTAAACCCTGAAATTTCTGTTCATCTTTCTGCCTCCCAGCCACTGTTCTCTGCTAGGTCTCCTGGAGTCCTGCCCCATTCATATGTATCTTAATAGTGGGCCAAGTACCAAAGGGAGATTTTTATGCAATTTTAGAAGGCTCTCTCTTTTAAGGAACTTTGGCCTTCAAACCCAGCTATGTTATTGGGCTTGAGCTCCAGTCCCTGTTTCCTCTGCCCACAGACACTGCTGTCCTCTGCTTGGGCTCCATATGCCTGTGCTGGGATGAATGTCGGGCTGGCCTCATGTGCTTCCCTTTTCTGAGGGGTAGTAATCCTGCCTTGGGTGCTATCCAGTGCCTGCCATTGTTGTTTTACACAATTTTATTGTTGTTTACAGCAGGAAGGTGAGTCCAATGTCAGGTGCTCAATAGTAAATAGAGCTGAAAGTCAAGAGATTTTAAAAGGAACAAATCCATGTTTAAGGAATCATTGTTTTTCTCATTTCAAGCCATAATGCCAGTCTACACATAAATAGCCTCTTACCGTATTCTCCCACTCAAATTCAAACCCCAAATTGAAAGTGCTGTCTTTTTATAGGGTTGTCTTTTATTTTCATACCTTTATAAAAGTTAATAGCTTAATACAATATACTTATCCTAATCTTAGTTAAATTTTCTATTCATATAATTGGAATAAAGCTAAAACATTTATATATTGATTTTATTTCATAAACCATTACAGAAAAATGTTAGATTTACTAGGTCAAATATAGAAAGTGAAGGACAAGTGCTGGATTTCCTTCAATTGTTAAATAAGAGTGAAACAGATGAGCTTTGTCATATCATTTTTCTGTCATTTTTAAAAACTTCCGGTTTTATTCAGATGTAATTGTCATATAACATTATATTAGTTTTAGGTGTATGATGATTTGATATATGTACACATTCCCAAATAATTACTGTAACTTTAGTTAACATCCATCCCTCAAGAGTTACAAATTATTTCTTCTAGTGGTGAGAAATTACTCTCAGCAACTTTCAAATATACAGTACATTATTGTTAACTTTAGTCACCACACTGCACATTAAATGCCCAGAACTCACATCTCATAACTGTAAGTTCATATCTTTTGCCCACCATCACCCAATCTGCCCCCTACCTACCCTCTGCCTCTGGCAACCACCAATCTGTTTTCTCTATTTGTGAGGCAGTTTGTTTTTTAAGATTCCACGTATAAGAGATCATACAGTGTTTGTATTTCTCCGTCTGACTTACTTCGCATACCATAATGCCATCAAGGACCAGCCATGCTGTTGTAAAGGCCAGCACTTCCTTTTTTATCACTTCAAGCTATAGATAGCTGAGACATGGATGGACACAGATCTCCCACATGCTCCGTACCCATTCACCCATCAGTGGACGCTCAGGTTCTCTCCATCTCTTGGCTGATGTAAAAAAGGCTGCCGTGCATGGAGATGCAGATAGCTTTTCAATATAGCAACTTCATTTCCTTCAGTCAGAAACCCAAAAGTGGAGTTTCTGGATCATATGGTAGTTCTATTTTTAATTTTTTGAGGAACCACCACACTGTTTTCCACAGAGGCTGTACCAATTTACATTCCCACCAACTGTGCACAAGGATTCTTTTTCTTCACATCCTCGCCAGCACTTCTTGTTTCTTGTCTTTTTGATAATAACCATTCTAGCAGGTGTGAGATGGTATCTCATTGTGGTTTTGATTTGTAATTCTCTGATTATCAGTGATGTTGAGCACTTTTTCATGTACCTGTTGGCCATTTGTATGTCTTCTTTAAAAGATGTCCATTCATTTCCTCTGCCCATTTTTAAACTGGGTTTTTTGGTTTATTGAACTACAAGTTCTTTATATGTTTTGGATATTAGCCCTTATCGGATATGATTTGCAAGTATTTTCTCCCATTCCATAGGCTGCTACTGCATGTTGCTGACTGCTGCCTTTGCTGTGCAGAAACTTTTCATCTTGACGTAGCCCCACTTGTTGATTTTTTGCTTTTGTTGCCTTGGCTTTGGGTGTCAAATCCAAAAAGTAATGGCCAAGGCTAGTGTTAAGGAGTTTACCCCATATCTTTTCTCCTAGAAGTGTTATGGTTTGGGGTCTTTGAGCTTTGTCATGTTATGCCTTCTTGCTTTTTGCTGAATATAAAGCCCAAAGAAATAAAAATTGTGCACCTTCACTAAAATTGCAGGAGACAAAAAATTAGAGTTAGGGAGCTCTGTGATTCCCACCTCTCCCACAAATTGCCTTTTAAGACAATTCAATCCCTGGGTAGGAGCCTAAAATAAAATGTTTGTAGTAGAGAAACTTGTGTGTTATGGTCATAGAAATAATAATTTAGTTTGTTTCCCTCACATTGGAAAGAATAAAGAAGTTACTTAGTAATCCCTATTTCCCCAATATCCTGTTGCTACTTACTTGACATTAAAGATTATACTAATTTAAATGTTTCAAAGGGACTAGGTTCAAAGCATCTATTTAGTCATGAAATATATATTGAATATTTAATGTTCAAATAACACAGGGGGTAACAAAAATGTCAAACACTATTCTCATCTCCAAGGGTTTTTTGTGGGGGGGGGATGGGTAAACAAACATAGTACAAGGGAATGGCCTTATTACTGCCCTTAATAGCATTATGAAATTCAAGAAGGGAAAGGATGTTTGGGTGGTTTAAAAAGGTTTCAAAAAGGCAGGTCTCAAATTTTGGGTATAATTTTGATTGGTGGGGAAAAAAGAAAAGGGTATATAAGCTGGGAGAATCACATAGTTAAAAGCAGAAGAAAGGGAACAGCAGAAGATCCAATTCATCTGGAAATTAGAAATCAGATGGGAAGGTAATGTGTGGTCTCTTTACTGGGAATTTAAACCCATGGTTGGGGGAGGGAGGCAGGCCATGGGGGACCAGAGAAGCTGTTGCGGGTGGGAGGGGCACTGTGACTGGAGCTTAGACCCATTTATTTGGCCACAAGAGGACATCAGGGCCAGTGCTGGTCCATGGAAGAGTTTCCAACTACCTGAGTAGAAAATCTTGAATAATGCAGTGAGTTTGCATAAAATTAAATTCATTTAATGTAAAGGAGTCTCATATATTCCAAAGTTGAGTTCTCCCTACATTACTGTTTTTTAAAATAGTCTATAGAACAGGAAAGCATTATGCTAAGTGAAATAAGCCAGGCGGTGAAAGAGAAATGCCATATGATCTCACCTATAACTGGAACCTAATCAACAAAACAAACAAGCAAGCAAAAGATAAGCAGAGACATTGAAATAAAGAACAAACTGACAGTAACCAGAGAGGAGGGGGGAGAGGGATAATAGGGGATAATGGGGGGCGCCATCAAGGAACAGGTATGAAGGGGGTAGGTTCAAGGATGGGAGGTGGGGATTGGTGGGGCAGGGGGGCATGGTGGGGTGAAAATGGAGACAACTGTACTTGAATGACAATAAAAAAAGAAAAAAGAAAAATAGTCTATAGAAAAATAAGTAATAAATGCCCATGTTCATTGCAACATTATTTACAATAGTCAAGACATGCAAACAATCTAAATATCCACTGATGGATAGATGCATAATACAAATGTTTTATTTATATATTTATCTTAACATATATATCACATAAAGAAGTTTTTTTAAAAATGTTTTTATCTGAGCCCTAGCTGGTATAGCTCAGTGGATTGAGCATAGGCTGTAAATCAAAGTGTCATCAGTTCAATTCCCAGTCAGGGCACATGCCTGGGTGAGGGCCAGGTCCCTGGTAGGGGGTGTGCGAGAGGCAGCCACACATTGATGTTTCTCTCCCTTTCTTTTTACTTTCCTTCTTTCTCTCTAAAAATAAATAAATAAATAAAAATTTAAAATGTTTTTATCTTGCAAAATTAAAAGTTAGTGATCCTATGTTGGTCTTTCAAATACTTTTTAAAAAAATTTTGGGCCCTGGCTGGTGTAGCTCAGTGGATTGAGCGCGGGCTGGGAATCAAAGGGTCACCAGTTCAATTCCTAGTCAGGGCACATGCCTAGATTGCAGGCCAGATTCCCAGTAGGGGGCATGTGAGAAGCAACCACACATTGATGTTTCTCTCTCTTTCTCCTTCCCTTGCCTTCTCTCTAAAAATAAATAAATAAATTTTTAATGTTGGTTTTTTTTTTTTTTTTACCATCACCTGAGGACATTTTTTTTCATTGCTTTCTAGCAGGAGAGAGAGGAGGAAAGTGGGGAGAGAAAGAAACATCAATGTGATTGGTTGCGTTTTCATGTGTCCTGATTGGGGATCAAACAAGCAACCTGGGCATATGCCCTGACTGTGAATCAGACCCACAACCTTTCCGTCTACTGGACGACTCTCCAACCAGCTGAGCCACGCTGACCAGAGCTTTTTTTGAGATGTTATTGGTAAGAAAAACAAGCACATGGGGTCAATTGACCTGAGGGAAATTGGAGGTTGTGTGAGTGCTTTTGGATGTAGTAGAGAAAGTGGACTGAAAGGAGGAAAGCTATTTGAGAAATAAAACTTAGAAGATGAGGTAACCACTTGGCTATGTGAATTAAGGAGGGCGATTCCAAGGGTGTTTTTACCACTGGTAAAAACAGGAGAGTGAGGCAGCACATGATAGTATTTCGGTAGAGGCAAAGTAGGCAGAGGCTGACAGGGAGGATTATTTCAGTTTTGGAAAAGTTCTGTGGATGTTCCTGTAGGAAATGTCTCATGGGCAACTGAAATGTCAGTCTGGATCTTGGAAGGAAAAATCATTTATTGATAAACAAGAGACATTTATTTTATAGCTACTATGAGTCAAGCACTAAATTGGGAAAAAAGATATTTGAGTGTCACTTACAAAGACTTTCTTACAATTCTGTCTTCATTAGGTTCTTGTTACCTAATATAACTCTTTTATGTTCTATGGTGGTTCTGAGAGCCTGTAGGTCAAAGATATATTGCAAATATAATATTTGAAATTTACAGTTGATCTACAAAATCATAAATGAATACGAAGCTAAGACTGATTTAAAAACTCTATTAGTGTTAGTTAGCACAGGCTGCAGTAAGTCTCAAGTGTGTAATGGTGCACAGCGCCATAAAGTCTCTACCTTGGTCACAGTTCATCTCTTAATGAGCAAGTGAATAGGCTTCTAGATGGCTCTCTGTAGAGACCCAGGCTGAGGGACGTTCCAACCTCATGAACAACATGTGGTTTCCAAGGTCACTCTGTCACCTCCAGCTCAGTCAGCATGTACAGAAGATTTCAGGCCTCAAAGTGATAAACATCACTTCTACTTTCACTCAACCATCTAGCACTCAGTCCTATGCACCCAATCTAACTACAAGGCCAACTGGGAGTCACAGTCAAGCTTTGTGTCCAGGAAGGAGAGGAAATAGATTTTATTTAATAATTAGCAGCCTGCCACTATTTGCATTGAAATCACCTGCAAAGTTAAATTCTAATATATAAAACACTTAGTCATAAAGAGTATTTTGTGTTTCTTTCTTAAGATTTTATTTATTTATTTTTAGAGAGGGGAAGGGAGGGAGAGAGGGAGAGAAACATCAATGTGTGGCTGCCTCTCGCACACCCCCTACTAGGGACCTGGTCCACAATCCAGGCATGTGCCCTGACTGGGAATCGAACCAGTAACCCTTTGGTTTGCAGGCCAGCACTCAATCCACTGAGCCACATCAATCAGGGCACACTTTGTGTTTCAATGAGCAGAATCTTTAGCACTGTCTCTAAAGAGAAATCATTACCATTCAGAAGAAACTTCTATTCACATAACAGTTAAATCAAACATTAACACAACTATAAAAATTAAACTAGAAAACAGCTGAATTCCTATAATGTTGTTCCAAGGCCTTGCAAGGGCATCATCTGCTTTTTCTAGCTACGGAGCCGTCTAAGCTAAGTGACCTGAAATGATGGGGCGCAGGAAGAAAGAGGACAAGATCCTAGGATTAATATGTTTTCTAAGCAGCTCCTTTATGACCTTTCTCTTTGTTCCCAGCAATATGGGTCTCTTTGATGTGTTTGTGGTTTTTGTATTTCTTTTACCATCAGCATTTTTTCCCTTCAAAATTGTCCTTAAAAGTGACTGCCTTCTTTTAAGAACCATTACTTAGCCTGTGACCACTTACCTTCTTCCAATAAATATTTACTACAAATCTCATACCCTTCGGTTTAGTTCTGCACTTGAGCCTGACCAGTGTGCAGAGTGGCAGAGAGAAACCCATCAACAGTGATACATCTCTACTCAAGATCTCCCAGCACTTGATATCTAGAGATCTCTGTGTTTACTCATGAACTGTAACATGTAGATTATTCTATCTTTAGTGTATCCCTTAGGATGAAATTTCTTATCATTTTAAATCAAATAGCTCTTCTCAAAATCTGAAAGTTACTATCAGTTCTGCTTTGTTATCATTGACATCAACAACAATATATTGTATCTTCTGGCCTAGGATTTGGAAAGGGAAGCACTTGTAAGAAAATTAACAACTCCAGATATTAGCTGTTTTAGGTTGATCCTAAATAGGTGATGTAGCCTGTCTTAGTCTGTTTGGGCTGCAGGAACAAAATACCACAGGTTGTATGGTTTATAAATTAAAAAAACATTTATTTCTCACTCTGGAGGCTGGAAGTCCAGGATAAGGTGCCAGTGTGGTCAGGTGAAGACCCTTTCAGGTTGCTAACCTCTAGCTATCTCCTTACATCACAGGCGGCAAACACAAGGCCCAGGGGCCGAATCCAGCCCTCCATCTTGTTCTATCCAGCCTGACACCTTGTTTCTACCCAGTGGCAGTGCCAAGTTCCTTGCCCTAGTTAAGGAGTAGTTACATTTATACAGTCCTAAAATCACTGTTTTTTTTTTTGACAAAATGCACCTAGGCTTCAGAGGAAAATATGAACAAAAAAAATTGAAGCAAAAAATGTGGTAAAATATTTAATAACATAAATAACATATTTCACCAATGTAAATGTAAACAGAACTCAACAGCAGCATTAACAACCATTATTCCTCCAAAACTGGGTGGGAGGTGTTTTATAGTCCCCAAAATACAGTACATTTGGCCGTTTGAGGGCAACCTCGAGGCCGACGCAGCCCCTGGTGAAAACGAGTTTGACATCCCTGCTTACCTAGAGGGAAGGCTAGGGAGCTCTGTGGGCCCTCTTTATAAGGGCCTTAATCTCAATCATTGAGGGCTCACGACCTAATTGCTTCCTGTTAAGAAGAGGTCCCACCTCCTAAATACCATCACTTTGGGCATTAGGATCTCAACATACAGATTGGCAGGAGAGGGGATAAAAACATTCAGACGATATCAAGTCTCTTCCTGACAAATAATTGGGAGCAAGAAAGGAGCTAAGATGGGTAATTTGGATCATTAGAAAGCCTTCACAGTACTGTTTAATCAGAACACTTTGGTAGATTTTGGTTTTGGTCACCTACCACCAGAATACTTTTCAGGAGCAGGGGGACAATCCTGAAGTAAGTGGGAGGCAGTGTCACATGCCCACTGTAGAAGCTAAAGGGGGCAATCTTTTCTGAGAGTTGGGAAATTTGCAAACGTTTCCGTTAAGTGCTTTGAATTTTGAGGGAGTGACATAAAAAATGATGCTCCTTAGCAATCATTTGCAGCAATGGAGGGGTGTGGAGTCCCTAGCTTGAAGAGATGACTTACCAGATGTGGGGTCCTCTGCAGACCACACCTGGAGCACCATCTCGGCTGCTCCAGACTGCCCAGCTTTTCCTGTTTCCTTCTCTTTTCTTCGACCATGTTCTTTGGTCCTGTGATAGTTATAAGAAATTGCTTTCTGTTTGCATCGGTCAGGGAAAGTTTCCGCTACCTGCAACCAAGAATTTTGACTAGCACACACACATACCCCAAATCTGCTATATCTATATATTTCCACTGAAAATAACTTTATTATTGCAAAAATTATTTATCAACTGAAAAACTTAGGAAATATTGACAAAACAAAACAAAACAAAACACTGTAACCCCATTACCCATAAAAACTTAGTAAATAGAAAAAATACTTTCTGGTGTATACTCTCCCAGACTTTTTTCCTGAGCACATAAATATATTCTTTATTAGCTTTTGTAAAAAGTGCTACCACACTGTGATCAACATCCTTGTTATTCGCCTGCTGTTCTGCCTCATCCTACAGCATTGCCTCTCCACATGAACATCAACACAGACATGAGCTGGTCCAGCCTAGTGAAAAGTATGTCACTATTACTCAAGTTGCCTCTGAATGAATATATGTAGAACTAATATAATTCTCACACACAGAAGGCATATAAAATGATTTTGGGTAAATTTCTGGGACAAAAAAGCAATCTAGCAGAGCAAAGCGTGCATGTATTACTCTGCTGGGTAGGAGTCCTCAAACACCTAACCCGGCTATCTCATTTGGTCATGTACGAGTGAATGCATAATTTTTATACTCAAGTTGCTAGGATTCAGAATTTCCAGCAGAAGTTTAGGGTACAGGTATTCTGTCCTGAGGACCTACTATTTCCATTAGAAATACATTTAAAAATTACTAATTTCTCAGAATGCATGAAATTGATGTCTAATTCAAGAAGAGTTGTATATATTTCAAATTACATAATTACTTCTAGGTACAAATGAGAACTGCTATATCAAAGTACATGATTTCAGAGAACAATTTTACCATATATAATTAAAATTATAAACACTATTTGCAAATAGTAAATATGTTAAAAGTTCTTAGAAAGTTTGTTCTCTATCTCATGTCTTAATAGACTTCAGTAACTTCTTCTTCAGAGGTATACTTCAACCCCAGGCACATGGACACAAATTAGTAGATTCTAAGCTAATTGCATTTCTGTTTTTTCAACCAAGATTGCCTTTAGTTATGGTCTTGAACTATGACTCCACATTCCACTGCCTTTAAAGCATCTTTTTTCCTTTATGGCCATATTTTAATACTAAAAATAGAACCTATGGCTCTGGTTTTCTTCCTGCTGAGTGGTAAACAAACTATCCTCTTATGGCTACTTCTTTTACCAAATATATTTAAGAATTAGAATCACAGAATTTCTAGTGATTTCCAAACAAGTGCACAGGTGGTAAGTCTTTTTGTTTTCACCTTTAAGTTGGTTTTAAGATTTTCACTATTTTAAAATCACATGTGACTATTTTTCCCTAGAAGTGCTTTTTTCTCTGTGACCTGCCTAGGTTAGTTACCTATTGACAAGGTAACTAACTATTCAATAATTTAAAAGTAAAACCATCTAATGCTTTATTAAGCAAACAGGTAATTTTTTAGATCCTGGGCCTCAACATTCCTTTGCCACTCAAACCAAAATGCAGTAGCAGTCTCACACTTATTACCATGGATTTCAAAGAATAATCTCCATTTCTAAAACCTATTTATAAGGAAAGATAACGAGAACATAATTAAAGCTGGAGTCTTTCCGTATCACTGTCTTTTGGGGTGAAAAAGTATTATGGCCAGGTTCCGGTGTCTGTGACTCAAACTGAAGACAAAAAGTTGGACTGTGACTACATTAGTTTAACTTGTAAAAAGGATGCTACCTAGAGGGTCTCCATTTTTAGAGGTCAAAAACAAACGAGCTAAAATAGTAGTAGGATGAATGTGGGTTATTTATAAAACAGTACTTTCCAACAGGTATCAAGAGGTTAAGGACACATATTACTCAAACCTCCTACAGCACAAGATAGGCTGCTTATTTGTTTGGGCTGGCTCTTGATGGAAAGTGTTCTGAAAGGGAGGAAGATACCTTTCAGTACTTAAGTCTGTCTTTTTCTTGAGGGGCTCAAACCTTTGAATTGTATCTCATTTATCCCTCTCAGTGTGAATCAAATCCAGTTCCAGAGGTTACAGACTCTCTATCTTTCACAATCTAACTTCCATTGTAGAATCATCACTCACTCTGTTCCCACTCCACATCAAAATTTAGCCAAGATAACTTGATGGGGAGTTTCTTTTCTTACTACATCTTCAGATGTGCAATATGCAGAGCCATTCAGAGCACCGATTTACTACTATGACATGCAATGAAATGTAATTTAAAAAACAACTCTGTAAGACAAGTTGTTTTTTAAAAAACAATAACAGCAAAAGCAGTAACAGCAAGTTTTTAAAAAACGTTTGGTTAAGAATGTGGGGCAAATGACTGAATTTTAGCTATCTTCCTATTTTCTTTTGATAATAAAATCAAAATCATTAAAATTTCATTTAAAGTAAACTACAAATAAATCTATTTGTAAAAACGAGAGGAAATCTTTTCTTTTAAAGTATGCTGGAAAGATGGGGTGTTAAGTATTCAATTAGTTATATACATTTTTTGGACATTTCAGCATCTGTAATGATTGACATCTGGCAAAGCCTTCTTTCCATTTCTAACACCAGTACAAAAGCTGTTACAAAAATATATAAAGGTAAGGTTCTTCTAAAAATCACTTACATTAATATTTTGATTTAGTGATCAAGCCATTATTTTTTTTCAATCCTAATCTTAATTTGTATCTGTTCACTTTCTTTAATGGAGGTTTGGGCTTCCAAGGCATCTTCTTCAGTCTTTGCACAATTAAAGTGAGCTATTTGCTTCTGTTTAGCAGAGGTGGATGAGCAACATCCTGCATTTGACTGGTTGGCTTTTAAGGCATTACTTCTCTGGAAAGGCACTGTCCTAAATCACATTGCTAAAGGTGTGGACTTAACTGGGATTAAATATTTAAATGGAAGGATCTACCATCAGAGAACATAAACTTCAGGACTCCTATATTACATATTCTACACCTCATATTGACTTAATCTTTATGATGGAGAGCTCTGTTTTGGAACAACCTTAAATACCATACCCAGAAAGAACAACTGACTCTGGCAAACAGGTAATTTGGGGTCCAATGTTTTATGAATGGGGACCCAAACAAAAATGGAATTATCTTCCAGAAGATGGGCCTGCTGTATGGTATAGGGTTCTCCTCCTAGGTGTGTTCTAGGAACCCATCTGTATCAGTGTATCAACAGGCATTGTTGTGAGAGGCTGCTTTTGGCTTCAATGAAATTTTTTTTTTGAAGACTCTTTCAAAGCATTTGACCATTTCATGATGGGTGATTTATGATCACTCTCACCTGCCCACACCACGCTCAGTGTTCAGCAGTTTTTGACCAACGACAAAAAAAAACCCACGGCATGATCCTGGCACCCCACCCTCCCTATTCACCCAATCTCACCCCAATTGACTATTTTTGTTGTGGTCTTCCTGAATGAAAAAAGTCCTCATAGGGAAACGTTTTGCCAGTGTGGAAGGGGTGAAACAAAAAACAGCAGAAGCACTAAAAGGCATCAAAACAGACAAGTTCAAAGAAGGTCTTGATAGGTGCACTGCATCAAATGGAGAGTATTTTGAAGATGACTGAAGTTTAAACATATAAGAATACACAATTTTTTATAAGTAAATTCTGGTATTTTGAATTTCCCCTCATATAACAAAGCCAGTATAATTTTTAAAATAATAAACTCCAACTACACACACTGACTTCAATAAGATCGAGGAAGACATGTATCAGCCGTCAAGTCAAATAAACTATACTATATATGTCCATATAAACTAAAACAATGACTTTCCATTTTTATTCCCCATTTCCTAGCTACTCAAAGAATAAACATGACCACTTTTCAAACTGCACTTATTTTATCTGAAAGAATTTATCAAGTAAAATACTTAGTTGCAGGATTTTACTCCTGTAATCCATCAGGTTACAATTTTAAAGTTACTACAACTTTCCTCCCCAGTGTAAGCATTCTGTATGTGCGATTTACTTTCTGTCACTTTTTATTTCCTCCTAAAGTTTATACGCCCAAGAATGAAACTGTACTGGTGTTATGTAACATTTCAGATTTGCAACATACATATTGACTTATTTCTCCCTTGAACCCACTTCCTTGAAAACACATGTAGCCAAACAGAAAAACTACCTTAAAGTGTATGGGGAGTGTAGACGTGTAGAAATAAAAGCATTGAACAACAGTGCATGGAAGGGTCAAGATGTATCTGTCCTTGTTGACAACAATCCCCATGATTTATTAACAGCCATAGGCAGCCAACTTAGTACAGGACAAGATCCTAAGCCTGCCCACAGGAAATTGGTAACCCACCAGGAATTAAAGCTTTAAGGTCTCTTACAATTAATGTGATTCGAAAAACCCAAAGCAAGCAAACCAAAAAACCTGATAAAGTGCTTCAAGTAGAGCCTCTATGGCAACCCAAATTGAACCATATGACTCAGGTGGACGATTAGACTAAACTGCGCCGTTTTCTTTCACTAGGTCTATGAAGCCCATAAATTGGTCCAGAACACCATGAGTTAGAAGCACCTTCCTTTTCCACTTTTAAATATTCTATACATCCAGCCAACCGTTCATAATCCACGATCATCGTTCATTTATTGACTAAACAAGATATTGGATGCCTTTTGGTGATCACTCCTTCTTAAATGACATTATATGACAGCAACTTGAAATGCCCCTCCGTGGAAAGGGTGGAGACCGCAAGGTAAGTCATCCAAAGGTGGACGCAACTTGCTTTTATTTACTTATTTATTCGAGGGACGCCGGCAGCTGCGGCTGGACTAGGACGAGGCTGGAAGCGAAGGGAAGTGCGGGTTGCGGGCTACGGCCGGAGTTGGGACCTCACAAAGACGGTGCGGATCAGGAGCCAAGCACCACCAACTCCGCCCGTCGCACCCCCAAAACGACCAACCTTCCTCCCCAAACACACAACACCCTATATCCCTGCCCTTCTTCCCATGCCTTTCATCCGCCCGCCCGGCAGCCGGCTGCTCGCAGACTTCACGCTGCCCGCCTCCTTCCGCGACCCGGTGGGGCGGCGCGCGCAGGCCTAGAGCGGCTCCGGGACGCCCGCGGTCCGGCCAGGACCCCGACCCGACCCCTCCGGCCGCGCCCCTCCCCCTTGTATAACGCACCTGCGGCCCCGCCCCCGGCCAAACGCTGAGGCGGCGGCGGGCTGGCGAGGCCGGGCGGCTCGGCTCTCGAGGCAGTCACCTTCCCTTCCCCCGCCATTCCTCCCACCCCCCTCGCTCAGCCACGGAGCTGCAACCGCGTTCCTCAGCCGCCCAGAAATCTAAAGAGGTCCGTCTCCGGCACCACAACCAAATGGCTGAGCCTCTCTGGCCGGCTGCGCAGCCCGCCCATTGGCCCCTTCCCCCCCCCGCCGCTGCCACCACTGGCTGTTGCTCGGAGATCCTCGGCGTCGATTGGCTGAAGCTGCTGCCGCTCATCCGCGCGGCCGCAAATCCCGCCTCCACTGTGATCAGGTTTGTGTGCGCCGCGGGTGCTGGGGGCTCGAGAACCGAGCGGAGCTGGTTGAGCCTTCAAAGTCCTAAAACGCGCGGCCGTGGGTTCGGGGTTTATTGATTGAATTCCGCCGGCGCGGGAGCCTCTGCAGAGAGAGAGCGCGAGAGATGGAAATGGACAAACGGATTCATTTAGAGCTGCGGAACAGGACGCCCTCTGATGTGAGCATTTGCCAAAAATATCTCTGTCGGTCCATTCTCCTACTTTGTGTGTGTGTCTGTGTGTGTGTGCGTTGCGGGGTGAGGCACTTTTTTTTTGAGGGGGGGAGCCCGGGAGGTATCGGTTTGGGGGTCGGACTGCAAATGAATTACAAGGTTGGGGGTTGCAATGCCATCCGAGCATGTTCCGGCTGCCGCCGCCGCTGCCCTTGGTGTGTGACTACCTGTGCGTGTGCTCCCGCGTGTGCGAGTGTGGGTGCGAGTGTGCGTGCAAGTGTGCACCCATCGGGGGCCAGCGGGCGCACGCGTTTGGGTCTGGGAGAATAGGCAAAATGACCCTCTGAGCTCGCTGCTCCCATGACTCCGTCTAGGGGAAAAGATTAACGAGGGAGGAGGAGGAGAGGGGCTGCCTCCTGGATTTAACAACAACAAAAAAGGGGGGTTATATTTTATAAATGAATACCCCCCTCTAGCCCCCTCCCGCGCCTTCCCCCTCCCTTTCTCTCTCCCTCGCGCACACACAATAAGTTTTGGGCTCCGCGAGTCCGGTTTAGTTTCTGATAAATGTGGGCCGAGGCCCCCAGGGAGAGCGCGTGGGGAGGGGGCTGCAGTGGAGTTGGGAATGGCTCGAGTTTAAAGTGCGTCTTCATTTCTTTGCAGTGATGAGGCGAGAGACGGGGGAGCCATATTTGTAACTTTGTAGTGTTCGTGAACGCGCCCTTTCTCTCCCTCCCTCCCTTTCTCTGCCTCCTTCCTCTCCTCCTCTTTCTCCCTCACTCTTTCCACCCCACCTTCGGGCCAGATGCTGATATTTCTTCCTTTCCTTAGGAAGGCAGGATAAATGGGAAGGAGAGAGGGAGGGATTTTCGAACGTGCGAAGGCACCGATAATCCCCGCGCCTCCCCACCTCGAGCGATCGCTATTGCAAGTTACCCAAAGGCTACGTCCCGGTCCCCCCTCGCCCCTGTTCTTTCCGGACGCCAGCCTTCGAACCCTGGTGTCCCCGGTCGGTCTTTCTCTAGGGTGGGCTCCCGGGCAGTCACCTGGCTAATAAATGGGCACAGGAAACTTTGTCAGGACGCGAGCTGCCCGGAGCTGGTGCCCGTGGTGGGTATTGGCTGGGTCCAGATTGATGCGGGCATAGCGAACACGCAGCTTTGGGATGGGAGTTTGCCTTCCCGTCCCCGTTATTGATTGGGCAGCAGCGGGAGTAGGGCCGAAGGAAACTTACACAGCTGGGAACTGGGAGGCTCAGTGAAAGCCCACCTCAAGGAGGGGGAAGGCCAGGGTGGGTTACTCGAACGCTGGTTTTTTTGTTTTTGTTTTGTTTTGTTTTTTCTGGCTCCCTCTCGCTTTCAAACAGTGTTTTATGCGAGTTGGCGGCTCTGCGGAGGAGAACCTGGGTCTGAGGCAGAGACTCTGGCCGACTCTTTTGGTCGCCCCTAGGGTTGGGGGGACCAGGAGAACACCGGAGGGAGGGCCTTTGCTCCAGCCTTGGTGGCCAGGGTTCCAGAGTTGGGGGAACACTGTGACCTGTCGCCCCTCCAGTTGGTTAAAACCCTAATCCCTGGCTAAGACAGGCCTTGCTTCCTCTTTTCTCTAGTTCCTCCCCCAAACCTGAGTGAGACTTTTGAAAACAAGATCCTTTTTGTGCCTCTCCCCATCATAACGCAGCTGTGGACTGTAGACGTGCAGTGCCTGATGGCGCGCAGGGCGGGGAGGGGGTGGCGGAGAGCGGGGAGGGGTGCCCAGCGGAAAAGGCAAGAGTTGCCTCGAACAATTTGCCGGCGGCTTGCCTTTTTCTGGCCGCTTTCATCCTGGCTCGAACCCCCAGCCGGAGGATTTGGGGGCTGGGTGTGGTGGTGGGGGAGGGGGCCCCGAGCCTCGGTCTTCCCGCGTACTTTCCGGAAGCCCCCTGTGCGGAGGGGGAATGGCGCCGAGCAGGGGGTCTGGGTCTCCGCGGGTGGCTGTGTGTGGGGACTCGGATCACCTGGCCAACCCATCCACGCTGCTGGCCAACTGGGAGCGAGCTAGAAAGCGGGTCGAACCGGCTCTTTAAACTTCCCTGAGTGTGTGCTGGGGGGAGGGGAGCGCGCCGGGCTGGGAGTGATTTCTCACGCTTCGCCCCCTCGCCACCCAGGCTCTCTGCCCACGCGCTTGCCCCGGGCCTCAAGGCCAGGTTGGGTTCAAAGTGGAGGGGGCACTTTCTAAACGTTTGGGGAGGAGGGGGAGAAAGCTACCTAATGAGGGACAAAAGAGGTGGGGGAGGAGGAACTATTTTTCTTAACGTTCTTAAGACAAATAGCGTCCGGATAGCGCCCCCTGCTCCCATGCCCACCGTGCAGCCCTCAGGGGCCCCCACACACCCACCTTCTGAGCCTCTCCCAACTCTGGTCCGGGGGCTGGTGGCCACGCCGCGAAGCTGAAATAGGACGAGCAGCCATGTTTCCCGGGTCTCGCGCGGCCCGCCCCGCCCCTCCCCCATAGTGCGGCCGGCGCCGAGCGCGGGCCCAGAATGCGGGCCCTGGGCTCCCTGTGGGCTCTGGCGGGAGGGTGGCTGGGCCTGGTGCGGGTCGGCCGGGGCGTGGGTGCGCTGGTTGGCCCCGTGCTGGCCTTTGGGTGTCCTGAGCTGGTGTGGAGCTCGAGGTGTTTTATTTATTATGTCTTTAACGGCCAGGCCCACCCGAGGCCGAGACCGAAGGGTGCCGAAGCGTTATTGGGGGGCAGGGGCAGCCGCCAGGGCCCTGCTTGCTTGTGGCACGACTGGCGGGCGCCAGGCTGCCATTTTGTCACCGCGGCTGTTGTCGCTGGGATGGGGGGGCGGGCCGAACCTTGCGCCATCACCCCGACGGGCCTGGACGTGAAGGCAGCAGGGGGAGCTGGCCCCGGGACCCTCAGATGTGGTTGGGGCCCCTGTGAGTGTTTCCTCCGGTGCCATCGGCCTGAGGCTTTGCTGGGGCTTAGCAATTGCCCTTGCACTGGGAGGCGACGATCTTTCGTTCCAGGGCTCCCTCTACCCCCCAGTGGTGCTCCCTCCCCCATCTTCTCTTCAGTAATTCGCCCTTCCTCCTGCAGGCGTTTAGACGTAGTTAAATGTGGCCCTAACGAACTGATTGCCCTGGTGTTTATTCACGCTTCGGAACTGATAGCAGGGTGGGGGAAGAAATTGAACAGGAGATTTCTTTTTTGGGAGGGAATACGCACGCAACTCTAGAGGCCCCCAACTGAAGCCAAGGACAGCAGGCGCTACCCGGGAGGGACGAGTTGTCGGGTAGTTGGGGAACCGCCCTCAGGCTGGGCTCTACGGGGAAGGTAGGTCTTGTTCCGTGTTTCAAGTGGGTATTGCAGCGCCCTTCAGGCTGTGGGGGTGGGGGCTTATTTCTTCTGTGCCCTCCTTTTATTTTTCCCAAAGGGAAGGCAGCTACAGTAGCAAATGTAACCATAAACAAGAGAAGGGAATACGGTTTGCTTTTTAAAAAGTAAGTGATGTCTTTCTGCCGACTGCCTTTCTCTGGCTATTCACTGCAGAGGAAGACAATGCATCCTGTAGGTGGCATCTCTCTGGGACTTTTTAAAGCTGGTAGGGTGCTGATTAAACACCTCACTGGTTAAACTGGTGTCTGCATAGAGACTGGCTTTCGTAGGAGTGCTGGGCAAAGGCTGCCCAGTAAGCCAGATTTAACTTTGACCTTTGGAATACACCGCATGATGTTTTCCAGTCTGACTTACTGCCTAATTGGGTTCAAGTAGCCTGATATTAATTCCAGTTTATGCAAGCTAACCAGGAATTCACAGGCAGAAAATTGAACGTGAGCTCAGGGTAGTCATGGCAGTTATGTTTTGTTACTGAATTGTTGCTGCTGATGGTAGTTTTGAGTCTGGGGGCTGAGTCCACAGTGAATCTCGGTTCTGGAACCACACAGACCTGAGATTGAATCCCCCCTGCCACAGAAAGGTAATAAGGTAAGTTAACCTCCTGGGACCTCAGGCCAGTCAGCCTAACCTGCCTTTTTGAACCTTGGCTTCCTTACCTGGAAAACAGAAATAATAATCTTATTTAGTGAGTTAAGTGACAAAGCTGGCTTGATCTGGCCCTCGGGTGCTTAGTCTATGACAGTGTTATTCCTTGAGAGGTACTGGGGTGTCATGAGGCACAACTCAGCTCCTCTTTGGGTTAGAATAATAATGGCTAATAATAACAGCTAATGCAAACATTGTACCCATGCTGTGCTTGGCACGGTTTTTAGTGGACTTTGCATATCAATTAATTTAGTCCCCACAACAGCATTATGAAGTAGATACTCTTATTATTCTTACGTGACACACAAGAAAATTGAAGACAGCTTACCGCAGGCAGTCTGTACGCAACCTCTACTCTCACCTGCCTCTTCGGAAGCACCTTTTTTTTTTTGTAAAATACCTTAGGGAAGAGCTTTTTTGTTTTCAGAGGTTTTGAAACTCACCTTATGAGCTAGTGAGTTTTCTGTGGTTGAAGGCATGAAGACTGGAAAGCCTCCTGGTCAAACATGTTGACGGTGTTGGTCAGGACCAGCAGCTTGGTGGATGACCGTTTCAAGGAGGAAGCCGTGCACTTTCTGGGTTTCGTTTAGCATGAGACCTCTGGTTAAGCTGAAACGAATCTGGCCTTTTAGGTGTTGAGGGGTGTGTGTGGGGCAATGAGAAGACAGACAGGAACTTGTTAGGCAGTGGTTTGTATGGGATCTTGTCTACAGCCAAAAAACAGAACAGAATTGGCATGTCCTCGGTGTCTAGGACTAGTATGCTAGTAACACCTCTCAGTTCCTTTCAATCCTCCCATCAACTCCTTCCTGGTAGGCCAAGCACTGTGACATCCTGTCTCCCTGTTGTGATAGTGAGTCACTAGTCACTGAGGATGGGAGAGAGGGTCCCGAACAGCCGGCACGCAGCAAAGTTAGGCTCTCCTCCCGACGTAAAAACCAGAGGCCCTTTAGTGGGAATGTAAGAACCTTGGAAGTTATATAGTGCGTTGGGTCCCAAACATGGCCCAGCACCAGATACACCTGAGGAACCTCTTTGTGTACAGCCCCATGAGCTAAGAATAATTGTGCCTATAAACACTGCACTTAATTTGATGATGTGGAACACTTAACTTTGAATCCCAATTAAATAAATAAATCGTATCCCCCTACTCAAAAAAGAATTTTATTTGTTAGTTTCATTACAAAAATTGTGAAAATTATGCTCATTATATATTTTTTAATTTTATCAAGAAAAGAATGGTGGAAATTTGTTTTCTCTCATGAAACTGCCAGTGTAACACTGTCAGTTTTGCCTTTAGGTACAGTTTACTATCTAGTTCTTTACAGAAAAAGTTTGGTAATCTCTGGTTTACTAGCTTAGGGGGAGGGACCCTGGAATCTTGAGTTTTTGAGTTAAATTTTTTTTATCAAGCATATGGCAAGCCATTTATTTGGTTGGTGTTGTGGGGGGCTTTTCAAATTCTATTATGTGTGCCCTTTAGTTGATACCTAGTGGAAATCTGACTCAATCCAAGAACCTGCATTAGAAGACAAATTGCCCTTGTTACCCATTTAAAATAGAACGTTCCTACTACCCAGAGGTTCTGTGTAACCAGCTAAAATTATTTATCTTGCATACTCAGAATATTTCAAAAGGCTTTTGCACATCTTGTAGTTAAATGGCTGCTCTTATATTTTAGATGTCTCCTCAGAGCTAGAGGGAAGGAGCTTTGAACTGCAGCGGTTTGCGCTCTGAGGTCTGCATAAGGTGCAGCAGCTGTGTACTCAGTGGCTGACATCAGACCCTCAGAGCACAGATCGTTGCAAACCACAGATAATCCTGGAATCTCTTGTTTGGTCCTGCCGCTCTTACACCATTCATGTTTCCTGGGGAAACCAGCAGTAAAGTGGCTTTGAGTTTCAGAGCTCTTCTTTCTAACTCCAGCCTCCTGTGCCTGAGCTAATGAACAGAAAGAATGGATGTGAGAGTGGCCAGGTCTGGGGGGAGAAGATGCTAAATCCAAGGGAACAAATCTCAGTTTCCAGTCTTAGCTGCTGTTGCACCACCAGCCTCTCAAGGTGACTTACACAATCCTTATTTCTAACACAGGCACCTGATTGAGCTTTGAGGGCTGGTCATCCCAGAGCTTCAGTTCAAATTAATCATACCACATTGAAATAGAAACTTGGAGCTTTGGTAATCCTTTGTGGGTGGAGGGTGTGTAGGGTATTCATCAGACATCTTTCCACTGTGCCTGCCCTCTTTACTTCAGTGTAGTCACTGAGGAAAGGAGCAAGGAATTTGTGGCTGAGTGGTGATGAGCCCTGGTACAATGAACTTGGCCCATTTGTTTGCCCTGAATTCTGACTTGGTAAAAAGGTTCATTACTATGGTGCCCAGAGAGGGCACTCCTTTGCGAATAGATGTTTGCAGCCATACCCTCCCCTTCCCCTTTTCTGCCCTCACCATTCCCTGCTCTGGCTACTTCTAGTCTCCTAGAAAGTACCCTCCACTAGTTCCCATCACCACTGCCCTCCTGCCACAAGTAGAGAAACATGGACTTGACTCTGACTCTTAACCTTACATTGAAATATAATTTTACAACAGATGATAAATACCCAACAATGATGTTTTCATTAAAGAGATGGCGTCTGGCAGGGATGGAGAATTGTGAAGGCATCTGTTGTTCAGAACTTCTCATTTAATAAAATTTGTCGAAAGAGATGCACAAAGCACCCATGGCCCTGGGCCACCTGCCCAGAAATGGAAGCAGCCTCCTTGTATGGAACCAGTTGTCCTGATACTTGTCAATTCAAAGTTTGTAAACAAGATACAGGTCTCTGTTCTGCCACACCAGGTCCTATTCTGTGCCTGCTGGGCCACATCCTGCAACCCCTATGTTTTCACTCGATTTTATTTTGCTTCAGCTCCACAGCTACCTTGTATGCTCATTTTATCTTCTCCTTTACCCAAACGTGCTCCAGGTATCAGATCTAAAAGATCAGCTTACTGTACTCCACTATGTTTTACTCTAATGTGGAATAAAGTCAGGGCTGGCTTTCCCAGAAGTATTTGCATTTGGAGATTCCAGTTTGGTGAGGAAATTACCAGAGAACTATTAGAGACTTGAGTGCTGTTCTCAGCTTTGCTATTAACTACCTTGATCAGCTGCTTTGGGTCTGTTTTCTTCACTGAAATAAGGGTATAGAATGAGACCCGTGGCTTTCAGACTTGGTGATCCCAACAGTAAGAAGTGTTTTACCCCACTGCCTGGTGAGCAGATGTGTTATTTGAAAAACTGACAGCAAGCCCCTTACTATGTAAAACACACTATCCGTTCATTGAAAAAAAAAGTGTGCTGGCTTTGACCCATAAATTGATTTCATTACTTGTTAGTGTATGAAAGACATTTAAAAGAGAATATTATGGTTCTTTCACACTCAAGTATTTATTTTGTGGTTTGATAGGGAGAATGCCATTTGTAGCATTGTGAAGGTCAGTGATTTCTCCTGCTTTTAAGCCAGCTTATCTCTGAGTCGTCCCTCCCTTTTTTTTTTTTTTTTTTTTTTTAATTTCAGGCTGCTTTCTTCCTTCTAGGTCTTTCTCAACCCAGACTTTCATGGCATTAGGGAGTCATTATCTTAAATTCCTACCCTGGTGGGATGCTGTCTGGGGTTGCTGGTGGTGGGTCAGGCGTGTTCCTCCACCTGCTTCTCTCTGCCCTCGTTGCCCATTGCCCTCCATCTTTTGGTGCCCTGCACGCTTGCAGGTGCCTGGGGCTCCCACATTTATTTACCAGTGAGGAGAAAGGTTGTAGAGAGGAGTGCACTTGGCTACTGCTCCCACCCAGACCGCTGGGTGTTTCACCCTGTCCCTCCCCACCCCCACCCCATTCAGCTGTGGCACTTGGGCAAGCAAACCCCTTCACCTCACAGTGCCTGCCTTCCTTCCTTGTCTGTGTAAAGTGACAATGTGGTTGTACCTACCACATGGTCTCTGGCACACAGTAAGCACTCAATAAACTATGTGTTGTTATTATGGTTAGTTCTGTTAGAACACCACAGTTGGCATTCACTTAAAAATAAACTTCACGTTATCAGCAGACATGTTATATATATTAAAAAAAAAGTAACATTTGTTTCAATGGGAAAAGAGGTTAGAAGCTATAGATTCAAAATTGCCAGAAGTTATTTTTCCCTACAAGCAATTCCGCAGTAAATTTGTTGCTTCTAGATGTGTTTATAACTATACCATAGTTTATAACTATACGTGCGCAGCCCCAGCATTGGATTGTTTCTGCCGAGTTGTTTCTGCCGAGGATAATGTCATGACTTGCCCCTCTCCCAGGCAACTCCTTTTGTCACTGCCCTCAGCAACTATTCCAGACTCTTCTCCAACTGCCCACTTAGCCTCTCAAACCTTCCCCACCCCCTCAGCCCCCATCCCACCACAACCTCCTTCCTCACAGAGAACTTTGAAACCTCCTAGTTTCCAAAGAAATTACTACACCAAGTCTGCCCAGCTCACCTGTTCTTTGGGTCTCGTCCCTGCCTGCTCTCCGGTCTTCTTCTGGGCACCTAACCACTGTCACACGGATACTGCTCCAGTTGGGGTGTTTCTCCCATCCCTAAGCAAATGGAAAAGCTCCCTCAATTCTTTTATCTCATTGCTGAACTGCGCATCTCTTCCCTTTTACATGCAGCTTAGTGAATCGTCTGTAACGACCTCCTGCCTTCCCTTCTTTCACACCTACTACCCTCTCCAGTCTGGTGTGCTTCCTAAACAACTTCCAAAACCCCAACAGCCTTCACTGTCTTCTCCTGTGTGACTCCTCAGCAGCAGTGTTTACACCCTGACCTTCAAGAGATACCTTCCCTCTTGTCCCTCCCTTTCTCTTGTCTTTCTCTTGTAGCTCTGGCTGCTGCTCAGTTTCTGGTGGCCTTTTGGCCCTCTGTAGCCATGAAGTATTGGACTCAGTTATACCTGGGCCCTGGGCCCTCTTTTTCTGTATTCCCGCCCGACAAAGGCTTATCCTCCGGCATCAGCAGCTGCTGTTTACTGGGCACAGGACTCACCTTGATGTCTCCACCTGAGTATCCCCAAAGCACCTCATATTCAACATACTCAAAGGGGAACATGACCAGTGTAGCCTCCTTCATCCCCCTCCTAACATGTACACACATGATCTTCTTTCTATCCATTACAAGTTCTGTCAACTCAAAATACTTTCTACTGCTTGCCAACTAATTTCCCTGCCTCCCAGCCCCCTGGAAGCTATGCTTCAGACTTCAGCCAGAATGCCCCTACCAAAACAGATGAAATTGTGTTACCCCATACTTAAAATACACCATTGTTCTTAGGATAAAGTCCAGACTCCTTAGCAAAACAACAAGGTCCTGCGTGGGCTGGCCACTGTTGGCCTCTGTCTCCCATCTTTTCCCTTGCCCCCCTTCCTGTTGTGCTGGCCTCACTCGCTGCCTTTCAGTGACTCAAATCTATTCCATGCTGTAACTGCCACCACCACCTACTTAGCATCTAGCCATCTTTACCATCTCCTTCATCCTCCACCCCTTGTAAGCCCTAGGTCTGGTTCTTTTGTTAGGAAACTCTTACAGAAATTACCTTCAAAGTGCTTCAGTTTGCAATTATACATTCCTGAATGTGAGTGTTTTAATTAGCATCTCTCCCCCTGCTTAAGCTGGTAAGCTGCTTGATTTAAAGGACCTGTTTCTGCTTAGCTCTGTGTCTCCTCAGAGCTCAGCGCTGCACTTGGCTCACGGTGGGCACTCTAGAAGTGTTGGTTGGATGAAGGAACCATGTACTTGCACGTTCTTGTCATTTTTACCACCCTCTCTTCGGTAAGCCAAGCACCGAGCTGTTAGCTCCCCACTGAGTGGGTTGGGAGCTTTTGCCACTGGGTGGGTGAGTTCATATTTTTTCAATCCTGTGGTCTTCAACTTTTTCTGATTTTTACATCCCATAATAGTAAAATAATTTGAACCTGAGTCCCAGTATGTTTACCATTTAGTTATGGCTTATTCACATACACTACATATAAATATATGCATGTTATAAAACAACAGTAAAAATTAAGGGGAAGTTAAGAGATATTAAAAGTCCTAATATTTTCTTCCTGGATCCCAGTGGATTATTCTTGTTGTGATCCACTTAGGAGACCGCTGGTCTAATCAGTTGCTTATTTTATTTTTAATTCAGTCATGAAAGTTCATGCTACATAGGACGTGCCTGTACTTTTTCCTTATTAAGGTCTTCCCAGGCCTGGTGTGTGATGGGTAGGAGTAGAGACCATTCTTAACCCTTCTTTGAAAAACGGGGGAAATACAATGATCTGCCTGAGATCCCCAGCAAATCAAGTGTCCGTTTCTGGGTGTCAGCTCCGTGCTTCGAAGTTAGGCTGTGTGTACAGGTCTCCCCTGCCCCCTACCTGCCAGAGCTCCCTCAGGTTATGCCTTAGGGTCCAACAAAGGCCAGATGTCTAGAGAGGCTCAGAAGTGTCTGCAGTGAGAGGATTCATCAGCAGACTTCTCTTGCTTGCTTATCCTCAGGCTGAGAATAAGAGAAGGGCAGGATCAGCTTCAGGCTGCAGGAGCAGGGATGGGGAGCCTGAGTGAAGCTGGAGGGGGAGGCCTGCAGTGTTTGTGTGAGGCATCTTAGCAGAGTGGTGTTGGGACCTGGCAGTCACAGGTGTCTAGAAGGACTGGATTGCCAAATTCCACTGCCTCCTGTAAAAGTCACGGGAGAGTGTGTCAGGGGAGGGGGAGAAGACAGAAAGGGTGGGGGTGAGCGGATGGTTGAGGCAAGATCCTGTGACAGTAAAATTAAAAAGATTACTTTCAGGGGCATGCATCCCAGGGAGGGACTCGACCCACATTATGTAACCACCTTAGCTGTTGGCCTCACCAGCAGGCAGAAGTGGTGTGACTGGAGGGAGGGGTGAGGGAGCCCACTTTCACTGGCAGGGCCTGCTTCCAGTGTGATGCATGGAGGTATACATTCAGTCTGCTAGTTGAGTATCTCAGTTCCTGTGTCCTGGACTGGGGGGAGTGGGTCACAGAAAGGTGGTGGTGGGGTTGGGGGGACGCTGGAGAACTCAGCACACAGATGGGGTGGGGGGGCAGGTGTGTGGTTAGGGAGGCAGATTGCAACCACAGCTGTATGTCAGAACCATGAGAGGCACACTTTAAGAAATTCCCAGGCTCTGCCCAGCTAAGGAATCCTCTCCAAGGGTGGTGCCCAGTCTGTATTTTTAGAAGACTCTGAGCAGGGCTCTGAAGCACAGTTGGGAGCCACTGCACTGAGGCAGGCGCAGAAGTTTACAGCAGGTAAGAAGAAAACTAAGTAGAAGTAAAATGAGAGGAAAATGGAACAAGGAAAACAGGAAATAGGAAAGAAGGATGCAGAACTTAACCTGCTGGGGGCAGGGAATCCGGTCCTTGGCCTGGCCGCACAATTCACATACATGCACATTCCTGCTCATCACACTTGTAATTTCTCATTTACCTGTATTTCATGAGGCTGCTCCTGGAGTGTTGAGCAAGCCTGGACTTGATCCGTCCTTGACTTTCAGGGGACAGGGAAGCAGGTCAGTGGGCCTTCTGTAAGTCAGGTATAGTGGGCAGTGTTTGAGGTAGGAGCTCCACTGCTTAAAGATACCTGGCAGGTGCCCTCTCTGAGCCTCAGTTGCCTCATCTGTAAAATGGTGACTAAGAGTATCTGCTTTTGGGAGGTGTTGTTAAGACTGAAAGAAATGACGTTTGTGCCAGGTGCGTTTTGTGGACAGCCCCTGAAGGTGAGTAGATTCTAACCAGCACAGGCTTGAACAAGCTGTTGGGACAGGGGGAGCCAGCCTGTCTGAAGGAGGCCCCTTCTTAGGTGTCTGAGCTTGTGTACGGTAGGAGTAGTTCTTGGGGGAGCTGTCTTTACCTGTCCCGGCAGGAGGCCTCACTAACACAGGTAGGAGGGGGCAGGAGGGGCCCCAGGCAGGCGACAGAGCCCCCATATTTGAGGTGGGGCTGGAGTAACATCTGTCTAGATGTGGACTTCTCCTGCCCTAGGGTCTCCCTTTCCCATCATAGCGTAGGGGTTGGGGTTCTCTGCCAGTAGCCCCTCCTGCCTCTTAGGTCTCCATCTTCAGGAAGTCAAGAAAGGGAGCAAATTGTGTCTTTCCCAGGTGATGTAAAGATGAAGTCCCAGGGCCTCCAGGTCACGCCACAGTGTTTGTCAGCTAATTCTGGTAGCACCTCCCTGGGGTGTGCACTGTGGCTTCACTCACCATCGGGTTGGTCAGTGCCTCTTTTTCCCCCCTCTGGAGGGCACTGGGGAGAGCCTGCAGAGCCCAGCATAGCTCCCCTGCTGCTGGGTGCATGGCAAGGCTTTGTGATGACGTCATCTGGTCTCCAGCCTGGCTGCCTGTACAGAGAATCTGTCTGTTCTGGCACGGGGACCTGCTCCATATGGAGGGCCAGGGGCTGGCCATCACACTCACCCAGGGCGTTCCTTCCACTTCTGTACATTCTCCCTTCTTCATGGAGTTTTGGGTACACCCTGGGTGTGGCCTGGGAAGAGTGGGCAGGCATGTACTTTAGCAGAGCTCCCCAGCTGTCTCCCTTGTAGGCCTGAAGAGGCCTATCTGCAGAGGCTGGCCTGCTGCCATAATGATTGGTTCTGCTTTTTTTAGCCCCCTTCCAGTTTGCAGCTCTGTTGCAGACATGCCCTTATGTGTTCTGTCGGCACGTTTAGGTGTGGTCTGTGAGTCTGGGGAGGCTTCTCTCAGAGTAGGGCCTTCCAAGGCTGCCGTTTGGGGCGGGGGTAGCAGAGCAGACCTAGGAGCTAAAAGGGAATGCTGTTCTGTTAAAAGTGAAAGTGCGCTTGGTTCAGGCCAGGCAGCTGGCCTCGGTAGGTAGACACTCAGGAGTCTCCCCTCAGTTCAGGTGGCCAGTGTGGTTATTGCGTGGCCTCTGCAGGAGAGGGTCGGATATGGGAGAGAAGCACCTTCTAGTTTGACCAGTGGCCCTAGACTCCACAATGTCTGGATCTGGTCTAAAAGGTGCCCACTGAGCCGTAAGCCAGACCTGTATGGGTGAATGCAGGGGGCTTATTATGGCCATAGGTGTCCATGATGGTGAGCAGCATGACCTGCTCCTGTATGATGTTTGTTAATCTGAGTTATGAGCATGATTTCTGCAGATAGAAAATTTTGTTTTTACACAGATACTGCATTCTTCACAAATTGAAGGTTGTGGAACCCTGTGTTGAGCAGGTCTATCAGTGCCATTTTCCCAACAGACTCTTAGCATTTTGTAGCAATGGAGTATATTTTAGTTAAGGTATACACATTTTTTTAGACATAATTTTATTGTACACTAATAGAGTACAACATAGTGTAACTGTAACTTTTATATGCCTGGGAAACCAAAAACATTCGTGTGACCCACTTGATTGCGATATGTGCTTTATTGAGGTGGTCTAGAACCCAACCTGCAAAACGCCTGAGGCATGTCTGTGTTGGTTAAACGCCTGTTGCATGCCTGGTTCTGCTCTCTGTGTTCTGCATGTAGCTAGCATGGAAATAGATGAGCACATCATCTGTACTTCCCATTGAGGGAGACAGTCAGTAAGCCAGCCCAAGTCAAACTGCTGGTATGCCGGGTCCCATGAAGACAAATCCATGTTAAAGGGGGTGGGTGATCCAGAAAGACCTCTCTAAGGAGGTGGCATTGAGCAAAGACTTGAGTAATCGACACTGGACTTCTAGCCCCCACAAACCAGAACCTTAAGTATCTATCTGATCAGTAAGTAACTGAATCATCTGCTGATGAGCAAGCCGAGGCCCAGTGAGGTTAAATAAAATTCAAATTCATGAGGTGATTAATAGGAGAGTTGAAATGATACAAAAGAGGTACAAAATATAACTGGCCAGTATTCTGTTCACAAGCTTAGATATTTTCCCCGGCCAGCTGACCAGAGGCCTTTTCATCCCAGAATGTTTTATTATCCTCTTCACACTCAACGCTTTGAAAAATTTATACTTCTAGATTGCATTTATTAACAATAATGGATTTATTTTCTCACTTATGGCTGGGTGTGTTAGGGGCAGAAATGTTAAACATGTCTGTAACTGTCAGCCCTGGAGGCAAGGGCTTAACCACCTGGAGTTGATTTTTTTTTTCCTGCCTATATAGAGATACAGCCCAAATTTGATAACCACAGGCGCTCGCTACCTGTCACAGTGGGATTCCATTGGTCTTATTGAAGTGGCAGTTTCTTGGAGGGCCCCCATTGCTACCTTGGATTCCAGCTGGACCTTTCAGGCCCTCCCACCTAGTTTGAGGGTCCAGATCCTTTGGGTGGGCTATGGAGAACCTACCAATACCTCTGACCAAAGATGGGGAAGCAGGACTAAGGCCCCTCAGGGCATGTTTGACGGGGAGAAGCCCAAACCTGACCCACCTCTTCCAGGGACAAAGATGAGTTTTAATTGGCTGATAGTTTTCATCTAGAAGCAGGTGTCCTTCGTGAATTTGAAAGGAGCTCTGGTGAAGTAAGACTTCATTAATTAGCCTGTTAAGGAACTAGCATCCCATTATTATGGGGGCTGAATAATTTGATGCCTACTCTTCTGATTTGAGCTTCTAAAGGGAAGGCATTAGATTTTCATCCTTTAAATACTGAGAAAAGGTAGTATCTTTTCTATATTTTGTTTATTTTTAACTATTGAATGTCTATGTGCCAGACACCTATTTATTCTTTTTTTAAAGGTTTTATTTATTTATTTTTAGAGAGAGAGAAAGGGAAGGAGGACAGAGAAACATCAATGTATGGTTGCCTCTCAGAGGCCCACTACCAGGGACCAGGCCCACAACCCAGGCATGTGCCCTAGACTGGGAATCAAACCAGCAACCCTTTGGTTTGCAGGCCTGTGCTCAATCCACTGAGCTACACCACCCAGGGCTATTTATTCTTATTTAATCAATACAAAAATACTACAACATGAGTGGGATTATTACTACTTTGAGAGAGGAGAGAACTGAGGTTCAGAAAGCTATTTAAGTAATTAGCACAAGGTCACATAGTACTGAGGAGCTGTGCTTGGGTGCAAAGCCAGGTCCTTGACCTCAGAGCAATACCCAGAACCTTGAACCTTCACCTTCTCCCAGCCACTTTGGGGCTGCTGGTGATATGGAAATACTCTGGACTCCTGACTTCCATTTCTGTTCTGTCATAAAATCTTGCTGCATTTGTTTCCCTAGGAAAGCAGAAGACATGATGCCAAAGTTTCTGATTTTTAAAAAATGTTTTATTTTGAACTAGAATGTGCATTAAAGTAAACAAAATAAATATGAGGTTCAGTGGTTTTTCTCCTTTGGATTTTTTTTCCTGTAAATGATTAGTTTACACTGTCGGGGGAGATCCCAGTAAAATTCACTTTTTGTGTGCCTGCCCTTGCCTTTTTTGTGCCGAGGCCTGAATGAATGTGTCTGGGTTTCCTCTGTGACTAGCTTCGCACACGAGGGCTTGTGTACACGGATGAGAAGCACGCCCAGGGTGCCTCGGAGGCATTAGAAAGGGTCTGGAAAGTGGGAGAAGGCCAATCATTTTCCAGTAACAGTAGGCTAAGACATAATTAGGGACTTGGGTGCTTCTTTGAAGCCAGGAGCAGTGTATTTCAACCTGTGAGGAGAGTCGTAGAGCAGGTGTGGTGATGCTGTTGTGCATTTTTGCCTATAATACCTTGCTGCCCTGCCATCAGCAAGACACCCTTCTGGGACAGGAATTGGGTTCGGAAGTTATTGAGCACCTACTATGAGCCTTGTATCATGCTAGGTATAGTTAGCAAGCATTACTCTTTTTGATCTCCTGGGTCAAAGTATGGCTGCCCATTTCCAGACAAAGAATCAGATGGCCTTCAAGGTGCCTGAACTAACTGCACCTGTGTCTTGTAGCACAATACACAGGTACAGTACACTGTAGTACAGGTGTAGAAACAGTACACATTACCTGTGTATTGTTTCTCCAAGATTGGACACTGGGAGCAGAGGGCAAAGATACCTTTATCATTGGATCCCTAGTGCCTGGTGCACTGGCATTTGATAAGTTTGGAGTAGTATTTATTGAATGAGTGGAGGGTGAAGTAACTTGCCCACATAGGCACAGCAGTGAGTCCATTAGATCGGAGGACTGCAAGGCTCTATGATTGCTGCCCCTGTAGGTCAGAAGTGGGATCTGATTCCAGCTTCTTGGTTAATAAGCAAGGCTAATGGGAAGTGACTTAAGTAGAATTATTATAGCAAAAGATTGGAAGCAATCCAAATAGCCATTGGTATGGGACTGGTCAAGGAGCGTGATGGCACATCCATACAATGGAACACAATGCAAGTAAGAAACAAGGATGGCTTTTTTGAACCGTAATACACAAAACTCCAAGGGGAAAGGCAAAGCAGAGATCTATACATAATCTTACCCATAGTTTGGGTAAAAAGGAGAAACATTAGATTCTGAAGTAGTTATTGTATTTGTAAACAAACCCTGGTGGGATGGTTAACTGAATGGGGTGGGAAGGAGAATTAACTGTTTATTTTATACTTTTTGGTTTTGAAACCATGAGAATGCAAGTGTTACTTTTTAAAACAATTTTTTCTAAACAACAGAAGTGACTTTGGACCAGCTCTTTTACTTATCTGGGCAGTTGGATTCGATCCCTACATTGAGTCAATTGGATTAGATCAGGGATGTGGAGTTTTCATATATGTTGCATATATTGTATATCTCTGGTGTTTGCTAGCTTTTTCAGGAGACCATGATCCTGTCCTAGGATGATATATAGTCTCTTCCTTTGATTGGGACCTAGATCAGGTCAGGCTGTTTGAGGAAGTCTGGGGTGGTACAAAGAATAAGGAGTCTTCTGCAGAGATGGCAAGCCTTGTTCTTGTCCCCATTCCTGGGACTTGACCCTCTGAGAACCCTCCCCTGATGTGATTCAGTGGTTCTTCCCCCAAAGTGAAAGATTACAGGGAAAAGAGACTGTTCTGGGGCATTCTTGCAAACTGCAGTTTCATAGGAAGAAAAAAATGACAGAATGTTTTCCCAGATTATTTTTAATGCTTTTCAGTTCAGCAAACATTTATTGAAAGGTACATGCAAGGCAGTGTGGGGAAATCAGAGCTGCATAACACCTCGTCTCTGCTTCCTGGGGTGTAGTCTTTGGTGAGAAACTTGTAAAATTTCTCTCTTGCTCCCTTCACGTATAGCAGTTTACCTCCTCTGGTCCCACAGAGATTAGTAGGAGTTCTCTCCATTTTACAGATGAGGAAAGTGAATCCCAGTGAAGTCTTAACCCCAGTTCACAGTTCCTAAGTGGTAAATCCCAGAACCAAACCAGGTTTTTCTAACTATTTCACATGCACCCAAACACTCATAACCAACATTTTGCCATAGGATATTTCCCAGGGGTGAATCCCATTTCTCCCTGGAAGCATTGGGTGAGCACAACCCTGAATCAAGCTTCTTCTCTTTTCCTTTAAGGAAGGTCAAGGGGAGTCCCAGGTTATGGTTGGGACTTAGATCTTACCCCTTTTGCTGTGGTCCAAACAATGCTAATTTCATGGCCTGTGAAACTCATGCCCTACCCACTGCCCTATGCAGTTGTTCCAAATGCATGGGAGACAGCTGCCTGCTTCCCACCCCATTCTCACACCACCACTCCCCTTCCTTCCTTTTCCCCACAAACTCTGTCATTGCCACTTGCCCTCTTTCTTAGCTGTTCCCCAGAATGGCCAGACACACTCCCCGCTCTCAGGATCTTTGCCTTGTTCCCTCTGCCCAAAAGGCTCCTCCCTTGGTCTTACTTGGCTTCAACTCCCCACTGAAAGCTCAACTTTGAATAGGCTTTCTTCTAAAGTAGTGTCCCTTGTTGCTGTTGGCCATCCTCCCCTTTTTTTGGTAGCATTTATATGTATATTTTATGTACAGCTATATACATTTATTAGTTTATTATTTTGCTCCCCCACTAGACTGTAAACCTGTGAAGCCAGGCACCTAGCTTTGTTTACTGCTGTATCTCTAATGCCTAGCACGGATGCTCAGGATCTAATAGATACTGTAAATATTGTCAAGTGAATTAGAGGGAGCCTGTGGCCTAAATAAATACATGTCTTTAAAGAGCAAAGAATGAGACTACAGCATTGTAAGAGAAGGAAAGACCCAAGGCGTATCTCTTTGTGATGCCTCATCATACAATAGTACTCATTTAATAATCACTCAGCACTGTTTATTTGTCAAGTTCTTTGCAGATCTTTTCAGTCACTTAGTAGCCTCCAATCCCAGCACTTTACAGGGACAGAAGCTCACTAATTTTTTCTTTCTTTCTTTTTCTTTTTTTTTTTTTTTCAGAGCAGCCATTCTTTTGTGAGGAAGTGTAATAATTTAAAATACCCTCATATTTTATTTTGGGCCAAAAACTACCTCTTTGTAATTCTCAGTATTTCTATTCATATATGACACTCCTTCAAATAGGTGGTGGAGAAAGATAGCCACCAGGGTTCTCCCGGCCCTCCAGCCTAAACATCGCTGGTCCTTCGGTTGTTCCTCCTGGGTCAGTTTGAAGCTGCCTTCCCACTCCGGTTGCCTTCCTCGAGTTTGTCCTGCTCGAAGGTTCAGAATTTGAGACTCGGTACTCTAGGGCAGAGTGTTTGGGGACCCTGACGGAGGAACAGCGTTGGGTGCATCCCACTTGTTTCTGTCAACACGGGCCCAGGCTGGCCTTGCCTGTGTTGACTGCCTTGTCTCCTTCATGAGCTTCTGCCAGAGACTGGTATCATTAGATTCTTGCTTACGGTGTCTCCAGTTGTTGAGCCCCTCCCTGACTCTTGAAGAATTCGAAAGATGGTGAAGTTTTTAGTTTTTAGCTTTTGGAGATTAAAGCAATTGTAGACTAGTGAATGACAATAAAAAAAAAACAGTTAAAATATGTACTATCACCAAAATGCAAGTGAAAAGGGTGGAACTTGGAAAGTAAAGCAACACCTATAAGCCTTGTGACTTCCTCCTTTCTTCCCTCTTCTTGACTGCCTGTGTCTTTTCTTGGGTCTGCCTGTCTCCCCCTCTTCCTCCCCTTCTCTCCTTCCTCCCAGCGGCCCCTCACTTCCCCATTCCTTCCCTACGTGCTCTTGTTCCATTGCTTTCCATTTTCCCCCTTGCAGTTATTAGATGCATGGAGCATTCACTTATTAGCATTTCTTACACTTCCATCTCCAATGCTTGGACCATAAGCATTTCATCTACAGATTTAGGCAGGTTGCACATAGAGTGTGTCTCTAAGGGAGAAAGAACTGAGGTTAAATTGCTTCCTATGTGTGACTGTTGGCTGATTTGTTTAGTGGTCTTGGACAGAAGGAACTGTCAGCCCCTAGCCTTAGGTTCTTTTGCATGATTGGCTTCCATTTTTGCCCAAATCAGCGGTTTCTGACTAGTGGTTGGACACTAGCGCTTAAGTGCAGTGGTGTTTGCTCTGTTTCTGTCACTGCCAATGCCTCTGTCATTTTGGGTAGAGGTGGCAGGGAAGGAGGCTGAGGTTGAGGGTTTCATCTCTGAGGCCACTTAGCCTTTCCTGCCTCTTCTGCACTCCAGCCCCATGGATGTGAGCGTGGAGGCAGGGAGGAGGACCGAGTTTGCGCACTGGGGCTCTTTTGCCAACACCTGTTTTCTTTTTCCTCCTCCGTGTCCTCTGCCTGCAAGAAATTCACTATGGAGAGGCCTGTAACTTAGGGGAGTGAGCACTGAATTTGGAGAATTGAGACGGGCCCAAGATTTGATTCAACAGTGAACTAGCTCTGACCTTACATGAATCACTGAGTTGTTCAGTTGCCCAAGAAGCTAGATGGGATCCCTTAATTCTCCAAAGCATTTTTAAAAAGCTAGTTTGGAAATTCAGCAGAGGCCTCACTCTGAGGCTGTGGAAAGTGTCTCAGCCTCCAAGTCTGACTGGCATGGTATCTTCAGTGGGTTATTGTGGTGGGTAGGGCTGGACAGAGGTTTTTAATTGCCAGCTGGTGGATCTCTGAGGAGTAGAACTAAGGGAATGAATTAACTTTTGATTTGCAGGCTGTTATTCCACTCAGGGACCCACAGGGAGTAGGTAACTGGCAAGGTCTGCACCACACTCATGGCAGAGACCCTGGGCTGTGCACCCTTTTCAGACCCTGCTGACCCAAGGACTCTGGGGGGGGTCTCTGCAGCGGATAGCCCCAGCTGTCCACAAGCTGTCCCAGCCCAGCCACACTTAAATCCTTCAATCTGCTTTTCAGAGCCAACATCAATGGTATCATTCAGCAGAGGCGGAGGTCCTGGAAACCATTTTTAAAAATATTTTTGTTGACTTGCCCAAGAGTGAAGTTAGCGGGGCACTTTGCTTCAGAAAGTGAATAAAGTGTTAGCCTTTGCCCGCCCCCATTCCTTCCCCTCCTCCAGCACGAGTGACCTGTGTTTACGGAAAGCCAGCCCTTCTGGGCAGAGCACCAGGCGGACACTGAGACCTCGGACTTCAGTGAGGCTGTGTTTGGAGGAGAGACAGCAGGATTAAAGACTGCCAGATGTCCTGTGGCCCAGCAGCAGTGCTCAGAGGGTCCTGGTGGACAGGGACAGTTTCCCTGGGAGGGATGGAATGGGTAGAATTCCAGTTGTCTGGGCAGAGTTCAATGAGATGATGCCTCAGGAAGCACTCTGTAAACCGTCACATGGGGAAGAAATGCCAGGTGGTGTCACTGTGTTTGCAGCAGGTCAGGGAGCCTGGCAGAGGGGTGAAGTGGGGACAGTACCATCACAGGGAGCATGGGGATTGGTCAGGGGGATTGATGGTTGGAGGGCTAGAAATCTCTCTGGATTTGCACTTGATCCGCACGACCATTAAAGGCTTTGGCACAGGGAGTGATGGGACACCATGAGCCACAATCAGAGCAGCATTTTAGGAAGATTGACCAGGATTTACCCCACCCCCGCTCTCCAGGTCTTCCTCTTCAGTCTCCTCGTGGCTTTTTCTTTTTTTATGAACTGCGGGATTGTTGAGCAGGGAATAGCAGTCTGCTCCCTGCCTCTTTGTGAGGTGGTCGACTGCACATGGGAGGCAGCCACGCTTCCACGTTTGGGACCCACCACCCCAGACCTCTGGGGGCCATTTTTGTGATCCAGGTGTGTTTTAAGAAACTACATGATTGATTTTTGCATTTCAGTAATTATTGGGGTAATTGCCCTGTGTCCTCGATTTCCTTTCTGGCATCCCTTAGTGATGGATCCTGGACTTCTTAGCCCATGAAATCTCCCACCTACTTTTGGGGAATAGTAGGTGGGTATGGGTATGGGTAGGACTGAAAATGTGGACTGCAGAATTTGGGAACCAGAGGAATGGCATCTCTGCACTCAGACCCTGTTGTTCAGTGCCATGGATTTGGAAACTGGCAGAAGCCCAGAGAGTGGGCATGACTTCTGTCAGGGCACACAGCAAGTTAGTGGCAAAATGGGCACCAGAGTCCAGGTCTGCCTGCTTGTCAAGTGTCCTTTGCACTGTGCCTTCTTGCTTCTGTCCCCCTTTCCTTCTGGTCACCATTCACACGCCACCTGCTAGGGCCAGTGTCTTCACTGGACTGTGCTTCCAACTCCAGCTTCTTCAGACCTTCCAGCACCCATGGAAGGTAGAAAAGGGCAACCACTTCGATGATGCAGCCTGCTCGATTTTTCAGTTGATCATGTCATTTACTGGTGCCAAAGTCTCATCTCTCCCTCTTCAAACTGTTGCTCCCTGCTTCCTGACTCCCAGACAGCCTTCTGGGCTTATTTTCCTCTGCTTGAGAATACTTTCCTTCACATGCTCTTAAATCAGGCAGTGCTAGGTCAGGGTGGGCAGTCAGGGAAAGCTTCCTGCAGGATGTGGAACTAACGAGTCCTTGAAGTGAAGTGGACCGGCCGTGGAAGGGAGGAATGAGGTTTAAGGGGAGGAAAGCAAAGGCATAATGTGAGGGACCCAAACTAAAGTTCATAGGCATAATGTGAGGGACCCAAACTAAAGTTCATAGACTGAACCGGCCCTTTGGCCAGGCCCAGGCCACAGGTCCCACACGTACCCGGGCCAGTCCTGGGGTGGTGACTGCCCCGAGTTTCCTTCTGCCTAGAGGAAGCATCTGCAGTGGAACCAGCTCCTCTGTCCTGGTGAGATGGACACCAAGTCCTCCCTACACCCACCAGAGGAGGTAGGAAGCTGGTTCCAGGTGGCAAGGGAAGCCAGTCACAGGGTTTATGTTAATGCAAGCCCTCCTCCAGTCAGCTCTCACTCAGCCTATTAGCCTGGCCAGCGACAGCTTAATTACCTCTGGTGCAGCATACTCAGGCTTGCGATGCGTGGTTCCCTAAAATAATAAGGATGGCGTCACCGACTTCCCGTGGCCATGTGCTCCCACCCGTGGCTCCAGAGCTCTATTGTAGGCAACAGATAAAATCCAGACACTCAGATGCTTTTTTTTCTTGGAGAGATTTTTTTTTAAGCAATGTGGGGGCTCACCCCTTAGTGATTTGAAAAGATCTTTAAGAGGTGTGGACATCCGAGTCTTAGCTACCATTATGGCTGCAGAAATAGCCTCCTGTTAGCAGGTGCCGAGAGCTATGTGGATGGTTCCAGGGTCTTCCACTGGGGACGGTGGTTTCTGATCAGCGCAGTGGTCAGTGCACACGGTATGGCAAAAGAATCCCCCCAGCCCAGGGTTCCTGGGCTCGAGGCCAGCTCTGGATCTTGTTTCTTACTCTGGAAAAAGAGCCAAATTAGACCAGCATTTTGCAAACTATGGCCGTGTGTAAAATTTATTTAATGTAATAGAAAAGAGTAATGTTAACAGGGTAGGTTTTGTTTCACTGCTTACGTCTACGTGCACACAAAAACGTGTGTGCTGAGTCAAGGTACGAATGTACTTTTTTTTACTGTGGGTTGTGGTCAAAAAGCCACTGACCTAGATGATCCCAAAGGCCTTTCCAGCTTTCGAAATGTCTGACTTTTCTCCCAGAGCCTGACTTTCCCCCATAGAACCCCCTGATTTTTGCAGGTTTCATTCATCACACTGTGACTGAAGCAAAACTGGATTTTATGGTTAAAATGACAATCACAAGCATTTGTCACTCTAATCGAACACCTTTGGGAAGAAGCCCATTTCCCCTCTGTTTTGGTGTCTCAAACAGGCTGGCCTTCTAGCTAGAAATCTGCAACAGGGGATGGCCCATTTAAAAGCTGACCTATTTAAAACCCATGAGCACCAAAAAAACACGGGGTCAATTTGATTTGTCTTCTTTTCTGTGCAAGGCTGGAACCTGAAAACTAAATTGGTCAGGGACTGACAAGGTTGAAACCAAAGCTACAAATATTTATTGAATTCTTGCTCAGTGAAAAAAAGAAAATCAAGGGTTGAGGTTAGTGGGGAAAAAGAACCAAAACAAGGTGTGGATGTAAAATTAAGAGGGGTGTGTTCTGGGCACACCACATTAATTCTCCAAAATATTAAGAGGTCTCATATATTCTGTGAGGATGCCTTGCAAACAGCTGAGGTGACTGATCGATCTCCTGGCCTACTTTTGTTTCCCTTGTTGTACCTCGACAGGGCACACAGCAGTAAAGGGGACTGTGGATGAAGGGGAAGGAAAGGGTTTTTTCCCAAAGCTGGGCATACCCTGACTGCCGTATGCCATTAAATCCAGCCCTAGGTGATAGGCACTCTGGTTACTGGAGGAAGCCCAGGAGAGGTGAGATGAGCTAGTGAGTGGAGAGTGGGGATCGGAGCCAGGTCTGTCTGGGCTCCAGAGCCTGCCTTCTGTCCACCTCTCCACCTTGCCTCAGGAAGTGCTGGACGGTAAAGAGTAATTCTCACTAGAGCTGCTTTCTCTCTGGTTCTGGCCTTCAGAGGGCTCAGTTTTAGGCCCAAGCTGTCCACTTAAATCAGGGCCAACTTCCCAGGCACGTGACCTGCACAGTCACACAGGGCCCCGGGCTTAGAAGGCCCTGCTCTCTTGGGTTTAATGCACTGCTGTTACTGTCTTGGAATTCCTAATAATTTTTGAGCAGGGGGTCTCACATTTTCATTTTGCACTGGGCCTTACAAATGATAAGGCCCATGCTGGCTTTGATACAGTGTGTCCCCTTTCTTGGTCTTTCTAGGTTCTCTCTGAGATGGAGGCATTTGAAAAAAATGCAGTTTCAACCTCAGGCCTACTGCCTGGCACGCTGAACTGTAGTTGTTTACCAGCTGTCTGTCTCCTAGCCAGCCACCACACCTCCTGCTCTCTGTAGCCTTCCTGTCCTCTCAGCATTTGCTTCAGTGAACAGTGTCACAGGAGCGTCCTGGCTGGAGAGAGGGGTATCTGGTGGGCAGAGCACTGGGTCAGGTCAGGAGGAGCGTGCACATCTGGCCTGCCTCCTAGGGGCTTACGCTTGTCTTGGGGATACAAGACATACAGAACAATATTGCCACTGCTGTTTGTACAAGGTAGGGGTCATTCAGCTCGTCTTGGACCAGTTACATTGTAAATTTTACGATGATTTGACTCTATGCCCCATACCTAGTCTTGAACCTGGCACCATAGACAGGACATTGGTTAAGTAGTTGCTCCAGTGTCCACTCCCCACTCACTAGGCTGATTATGGAGGACAGTCCCTGACCTCTAGGAGGATCGGATGCTTAATACACGATTAAATGATTCATGTAGCAGCTTCCCTTGGTGCCCTGGGATGCTCAGAGCTGGGTGGGGGGAAGGCCTCCTGGGGAGAGGGACCTTGTACAAGGATTGAGGGACCCTGGAGCAATGAGATTGGAGGAGTGGGGGGAGGTTGATAGTAGA
The DNA here is from genome assembly GCF_021234435.1 of Artibeus jamaicensis. Classification (NCBI taxonomy): domain Eukaryota; kingdom Metazoa; phylum Chordata; class Mammalia; order Chiroptera; family Phyllostomidae; genus Artibeus; species Artibeus jamaicensis. The sequence continues at coordinate 5,751,524 of NW_026521883.1, forward strand.
AAGCTTCTTAGATCAGTTTAGGAACTTGAAGTCCCTCTCCCCCAGGTGGCAGGAAGCCAGGAATGTTTTCTAGGCTGTAGTTTGCATTTTATAGGTTAAGCAGGTACCATCCTCTGTCTGTAGAGGCAGAACCTAAGATCTTGGGGATAGAGTCAGGGTTCATGCAGCCAGCTGGCCAGGTCCTTGGCCCCCAGTCAAGCTCTATTCCCAGTAGTCCAATGTCTCCGCTGCCCTAGAGGCCCCATTTGGGAGCAGAGCAGGCTTCCAGTGACTTATTTGATTGTGACCAGGACTGCAGTGTTGGGAACACAGAGGAACAGTCAAATTGGAGCTATCTGTAAAGACACAATTTCATAGTTTAGAAATAGTCAGTGGGTTGTTCCTCAGATAATAATGTGTTTGTGTTGACCTTTCTGCTCCCATTGGTGAGAAGCGTCTGCTGTGTTCTTGCTTTGGCGACAGGTTTTCCAGGAAACACTGGAGCCCGGCAGTCTGACTTCTAGGGAACTTCTCAGTGTCCCACTCACATCTCCCGGGGCTGAGCGTGGATGTTCAGTCTTCTCCGGGGTGTTGGCAGGAGGCATAAAGCATAGGATCCTGTGCAGGTTTGTTGTTGGTGGGATTTGAAGAGCTCCTGGTAGAAGCAGTGCCATCTCGGTTGTTGGACTAGAGAGAATAACCACATTCAGTTATTTTTAAATGGCCAGCGGAGTTGGGAGTGAGTCTAAACCCAAAGTACAAATTTTTAGGTTAATTTTAACTTTACACTTAGCTCACACCCAGGATTTGGCAGGAGGAAATGGGCATTAAATTTCTCATCTTCTCTTCTCTCTTCCCTTCTTCTCTTCTCTTCTCTTCTCTTCTCTTCTCTTCTCTTCTCTTCTCTTCTCTTCTCTTCTCTTCTCTTCTCTTCTCTTCTCTTCTCTTCTCTTCTCTCTCTTCTCCCTCCCCTTCCTTCCCCTTCCCTCCACTCCCCTCCCCTTTGCACAACACTCCTCCACTGTCAAAGGGATGCTCTCTTGGCAAGGAAGGGTTTAGAGCATGGTCACCAAGCAGAGACGGGAGGAAGCAGGTTGGAACTGCAACAGTTTAGAGTGATTGAAGGAACTTGGGGCGAGTTAGGGGGAGTGAAACACAGTAGCCTGTCCCTGTTAGGGAGCTCTAACGTATGAAGGCTGGGGATGGGCGGTGGACTGAAGTCATCAGTCGACAGCTGATGATTTCAGCTGTTGGGCTGGCATTTTTGTTTTCTCCTGTTTGGTCCATTTCAGACACATCACAAGCAGCTTATCTGCCATCCCCAATGTGACACATAACCTCTCAAAAAAGCAGTGGATTTCCCCCAGTGTGGTTTGGGCTTTTTGGTGATATTATCAACCCGGGGGTCTCAGCCTGGACCTTGCCCCTTCTCTTTCATCTCACCCCAGACAGTGCTGAATTCCTGCCGGGAAGGAACTGCAGAAACCTGGGACCTTGGAGGCCCCGCAGACCACACCACAGGCTCCCCTTCCCAGTTACTGGAAGCAGCCCCTTGCTCCCTGGGGAGATCTCCACATCCGTTCTCCCTGACTTCAGCCTCATCTGCCCCAGGGCTAGGTTGGGTTTGGTGCTTTGGTTACTGAGGAAGTGTCACTAGGGTGCGGGACTGCTGGGAGAGGCCCCCACTGGCTGCTGGGGCTCCAGGGGAGCAGGTGGCCATCAGGGCAGCTTGTCCGATTGAGTTGGGGGTCTGAGAAAGCCTATGCCCGAGTGTCAGAGCACTCCTCAGGAGCCAACACTGACCACCTCGGTCTAATAGACACCCTCCTACGATCGCTCTGCCACTTGAGGACAGGTAGGTGGTTCTGACGTGGCTGTAAGATGGCAGAGTGCCCCATGGACACGTTGGGAGGGGTAGCTGAGCCATTGTGAGTGAAGCATGGTAGAGTGTACCTGCTGAGGGCTTAGGAAAGATCCTGTGATTGTTATTAAGTAGTGGTGGTGGTGGTGGTGGTAATTGCATACTGGTCCTGAGAGGGAGGGCCACCTGTCTGGGTGTGGTGCTGGAACTGACATCTCCATCTGGAATTCCCAGGCAACATTGTGCTGCTCTGGGGAAGAGGTCAACTTCCGGGAGGAATTCCCTTGACTCTTCAGCACCACCTCCCCCGCATCTCTGGGGCCTTCTCCTGGACTAACGGCCATAAGAGGAAAAACCCTTGACCCTGTTAGAAAAACCGCTATCTGAAATCTTTGAGGGTATCTGGATTGGAATCCCTTCTCTTATTTATCTTTCTTTGGTGGGGCTTAAAGAGCTCTCGGGGCCTTCCAAGGAAACAGTAACTAAAAAAAAAAAAGCTGGGCCTATGTCTCCCTTGCTCACTGCAGACTGATGGAGGGTCCTCCCTCCCCCAGTACCCTTGATCCCCCTTCCTCGGCTCTGCCCCCCTCCCTTGAGGCCTGGCTTCCTGGCTCTGCGCTGATTTCCTGCCCTAGGATAGGATTTATTCCCAGAAATTCTTGTCACTGACTTTGAGAAGGTGGCTTGCTGGACGAGAAAAGACAGGAAAGGACCACAGAGAGGTGGACCTCGGCGCCAGTGCCTGGGCCCAGAGTTCCCTAGCTGTGTTAGAGTAATGCCCTGCCTGGCTTTGCCCCTCCTTGCAAATTGCCACTGTCCTGTGCTGAGCTAGAGGCTGCTGGGGCCCAGATGTGCCCTGCACTCTCCTGGTCTGCCAAGTGGCAAGAGTGGACTAAGGAACTCATCAGGAGCCAACCACAGGCCTGCTGTAGGTTCTGTTCTGTTCCTTCAAGTTGGCATTTAACCCAGAGATGCCCCCAGTAGGAGGGGCACCTGGAGGACCGTCGCAAGGCAAGTCACCCTGGGCCCTGCAGGGGGAAATTAAGCCAGTTGGCCTGCTGCAGGGAGGGGTCAGGGCAGCCCTGGACTGGGACAGATTAGAAGGACCGCCTGCTTCTCCCTGAGAAGAAAAGGCTCTGAGGGGCAGGAATGATCCTTTGAACACTGTGGGATACTACTGGGAAGGACTCGGACCATATGACCCGAGGGTGAAAATGAGAGCCTCTGGGTAGAAGTCCCAGGTGTCAGCATGTCCAGGCAGTAGCGGCACATGTTCCCAGAGGCTGCAGGGAGCAGATGGGGTGCTGTGTCAGGCACCAGGTGTGGCCGAGAGGGATCGCCTTTAAGGTGCCTGCCCGGCTGCTCAGGGACGGGAGTGGGGAACCCTGAGCACCTGCCTGGAGGGCCAGCCAGGGCCCTGGCCGCCCTGGTTGACTCCCTGAGTCAGTTTAGGCCTGAGACGTGGTTACATTTCCTGAGCTCCTCTGTATAGAAGCCTGGCATTCCACCTTCAGCCAAGTCTACCTTCTAAAAACCTAACAAGAGGGTAGCTTTTTATCAGTTTTTTCTACTTACTAAAAGTAAAGGATTTGGAGCCCAAGAGAGGAGAATCTAAGGACCCTAATAAGATGAACTGCCTCCAGAGAGTTGGGCGGGGGACAGAGCCACAGAGGTGCCTCCAAAGACCAACTTTTGGACTTTGTCTACCTCAGCATTTGTTGTGAGTCCATCCTGATTTGTGGATTTCCATTCTCTCCTTCCACGTCCACTCAGGACCCGGGAAGGGCTAAGTCGAGAGCTGTGACAGTTGATGTGGTAGCCTACATGTGACTCTTCACGCTTACCTTAATTAAAACTAAATACAATTTAAAGTGCAGTTCCTCGGTCTCGCCAACGACTGTGCAGGTGCTCAGTGGGGACACGTGGCTTGCGGCTCCACTCTTGGACTGTGCAGAGATTTCTGTCATCGCAGGAAGTTGTACAGGACAACATTGGTCTAGCGAAGAGAGAGCTGGAGGAGCCCTCGTTGGCTCTCCCTTCCCCGGATAGGCCGAGCAGTGACCATGGGGACAAATTCCAGGTCAGGTGGACAGGTTTTGACTGGTGTCAAGAGTGGGGTGAGAGCAAGTGAGGGGGAGGTGCACCAGCAGAAAGAAGGTCACAGGCGTGGAGGTAAAGGGACCACGGGCTGAGGAGGGGAAGTAGGGAGCTGGCTTCAGGACGGGGTGAGTCTGGGGCCATGCTGGGCATGGGGTGAGGTGCGGACACCCCCAACAGTGGTAGAGCTAGGATCTGGAGGCTTTGGTATTGAGTGAGACCACCAGCCTTGCCCGTGGGTGGGCTGGGGGCAGGGCTTATTGAATTTGTCTTGGGCAGTTCAGCTACTTCTCCAATCTGGAGAAGCCCCTGGTTCTGCAGCTCTGCTAATGTCAACCTAACCCCACCCGGGCGGAAAAGACAGGGTGGGTCTGTGCGGTGCAGTGCTCCAGAAGCACTACTTGTGTAGGACGGACTGCTTCCCGGGTGTGTCTGTCCTCAAAGGAGGCCTGCTACCTTGCCCACACCTCAGCCCCATTCATTGCCTCCACTCACACAGTCCTTCCCTTTCCAGGTGAAAGAGCTTGTCCTGGACAACTGTCGGTCTAATGAAGGCAAAATCGAAGGCCTCACAGATGAATTTGAAGAACTGGAGTTCTTAAGTACAATCAACGTAGGCCTCACCTCAGTCGCAAATTTACCAAAGTTAAACAAACTTAAGAAGGTAGGTAGAATGTGGGTGTGTGTATTCTCAAGCAGGGAGGCGGGGTGGGGAGGAGGGAGGGTCATCACCCAGCTTGGGGAACATAATCAGAGATGAAACCAGACACCTGCCTGACACACCTGAAGAGTCCAAGACCCAAGATTTCACCAGGCAACTTTCCCTTCCCTGTCGTCTGCTGGGAGCCAGGACGCTCTGAGCCCAGAGCCTTCATTTTAAGAGTTGTTTATGCTTTTTCCTCTCTGCCTTGTTTAGCTTGAACTAAGCGATAACAGAATCTCAGGGGGCCTGGAAGTATTGGCAGAAAAGTGTCCGAACCTCACGCATCTAAATTTAAGTGGCAACAAAATTAAAGACCTCAGCACAATAGAGCCACTGGTGAGTCATTTGGGTCCTCCCCTCTCTGCACAGGGCAGGAGGCGGGAGGGATTGATATCAGGGAATACTGCTTTGGAGTTTTTACAACCTCTTCTATTTTTCTCACTTACCTTACTTTTCTGACTTCATTTAACTGTCCCTGTGTACTGTGAGGTGGAGCTTGTGCAACTGTTTCTGCTTCGTCCCCAGAGAAACTGAGGACTAGAGAAGCTAAGTAAGTTGGCCAAGGTCACACAGTCAAGGCGAAGAGGGGCAGGACCCTGGTCTCAGTTTCTGGCCCTAGTGCTTTTCCCCGTGCAGTGTCTGCTTTGGAAACTGGAGTTGTCCTTTCTTCAGGCTCTTGTCTCTGGGGAGGGAGGATCCATCCAGGAATTAGTTGATCCTGGAGATGACCAGCCTGTTTTCTCCTGGGCCACTGGCCTGAGGCTGGTGCCTCTGAAAGTAGGGGGAGGTGTTGGCCCCGACACAGGCCCCCTGGGCTGGCTGAGAACTGTGTGGTCTGGGACCCTGGTGGGGGTCATCCACTGTCTCTTGCACTGAACACACCCGAAGCTTCAGGATTTACTAGCCAGAAGGGGGAAGTCGTGGTCAGAACAACAATCTCTACGTAATCTGAGTGACAGTGTTCTCTTGATTTTTAAGGGGGTCACCTGTAAGTGTGTTGCTGATTCAGTAATAGACTTTTTTGAAAGAGAAGTACTACCACATGAAATAAACACACTTAACTCTAAATGGACAGCTAAGAATCACATCATAAACCATGCATCTTAGAATCAGGGAAGAGCCCTGAGGATCTTTTGCCAAGTTGAGCATGTATCCCTTTTCTGAGTTTACTGGGTGGGTGCTGGGGTGTTCTCCAGTTTGGGTTTGCAGGGCTCTTGTCCAGAAGCACTCTGTGCCCTCCGTAGACACTCAAGGGGGCCTGGTAGGTAGGCCAGGTGACAGAACAGAAAGCTGGCATTCCTTTTTCAAGCTCAGATTTATCTGCCCATCTGTGGCATGGGGTCAACCACTGGAATATGCTTCCCATAGAACTTCTTTTCAAGTCTTTCACTGATTTTCTAGGGAAAGCAGAACTATTTTGATATAACTGAAAGTCAGTTTCCTTACAAAGCGAAATTCTTGAAGGTCTATATATGTGTATGGGAAGTGAGAGACTGAGGGTATAAAACACTGAACCAGTCCCCATTAGAGATCAGCTGTAGATACACACACGCACAACCCATGCCCCTCCTGCCCAACCACACATGTTTTTGTAGCTTCCTCCTCCCTAGTTATCAGTGTGACTGATGTGTTATACTCACCTCCAAAGGGTGGGAAACTGCTTTGGTTGGAGGTGATGGGCTCATCCACCCAGACCACAGCCCAGGTTCCCTTCTTGCCCTAGACACTCTGCTGAGAATGACCAGGTCTCGGTCATATGCTCTTGAGAGGGTAACCTAGTTTCTGGCATTGACCCTGAGGGACAGTGATATTAGTGGCCAGTTAGGCCTGGCCCCATTGGAACAGGGACTTGGCCTGGGACAGGGTGTTCGTGTACCTGTGCCTTGAAGACATGTCAGGTGGGAGGACCAGGTGCAGCTCTGTTTCTTGCTGGCTGTGTGACCCTTGCAGTTCTGGGCTTCAGTTTCCACAGACACCAAACAGGGAAGAGATGAGCCAGAACCCTCTAAGGAAGAGCTCTGGCAAAGCAAACACTCTGCAAGCCATGGACAGTCTGGCTCCTCCGTCCGTCTTGTCCTTTGTGCTAGGCGGTGTTGCAGAGTAGGAGGTCTGAAGCGGGGCTGCCTGATTAAACCCAACTCTCTGCCCTGCACTTCCTCATTTGTAAAATGAACCAATAACTATTTCTACCTTATTGAGGTTCTGAGGACAAATGAGTTAATCCTCGAAGTGCTGTGTAAACTATGATTATAATTATCATGATTCACAGCAGGAGTTAGTTTGTTGGCTTATGTCACCCCTGGCCCCTTAGTCACAGGGGCAAGCAGCAGAATTCTTACTTCATGCTCCAGGAGAACCCCACCTGAATTTCAGGCTGGTCACTATGAAGGCAACAGCTGTCATTGCAGAATAAAAGTGTTCGCATTGGATAAGATTTTAAAGATTAAAGTCCAGCCCTTTGTTTTCCAGGTGAAGTACCTGAGGCTCATCAGCCAAGGGTGGCATGCTTATTAGGTGGACATTGTGGCTGAGCAGGACCAAATCAGGGTTTCTTTACAAAACCTGTGGCCTTGTTCCTCACACTGTCTCACTTCATCCCTCCCTGTTTCCCGGGGCTGTTTCTCTCTCCACCCCCCCCCCCCCCCCCGCACCTTCCCCATCTCCTCCTCTCCTGCCTCCCGCAAACCGCTCACTGTTGACTTTATTTCTCTGCTTGCAGAAGAAGTTAGAAAACCTCAAGAGCTTAGACCTTTTCAATTGTGAGGTAACCAACCTGAACGACTACCGAGAAAACGTGTTCAAGCTCCTCCCACAACTTACGTATCTCGATGGCTACGACCGAGACGACAAGGAGGCCCCTGACTCAGACGCCGAGGGCTATGTAGAGGGCCTGGATGACGACGAGGATGAGGAGGATGGTGGGTGGCAGAGGGGTGGCCTGGGTGTTGGGAGGCCCCCACCAGCCGCCGAAGAATATGGCTGTCAGCCTCTTTCCAGAGCTGTGGAGGGGGCTGCTTAGTGGTGTCCTTAGTTATGTAACTGGTTGACTCTCTTAAAGTCTCATGAGCCTCAAGGAAGCAACCTAAGACCATATAGTACTGTAATTCCTTGAAAACCATCTAGGTGAAGCTTCACTTTGATTCCTGCCCCCCTTCCCAGAAATCCCACTGGGAATGAGATTCTACAGTGTCCCCCTAGTGTGACCCTACACTTGGATACTCCTAGGGAGGGGGTGAGCAGGTAGAAGAAGGTGGGACATGGTCTGAGGGTCCTCTTTTCCCCATCTAGGTGTCCAGCCAGAGGGCTGCTGCAGCCCACGGGGCCACAGTCCAGGACTTGTGGGGTGTGGACCCAGGGGCCCTGGCAGCAGAGTCTGTGGGTGGCACGCTGGCCCCCTGGCAGTGCAGCGAGCAGCCAGCATTACAGGAAGGAAAAGAAAAGGGCGCCTCCTCTTTTTTTGCCATGTCACCAATGCAATGTGGCTTTCTGCAGGTCTTCATGGCCAAAGTAAAGTTGAGAGTGGAGACACTTGCCCGATTAATTCAGATGCAATATTTTGTTTTTCCTTGTTAGATGAGAGTAATTTGTGAGATATTCATGTGCCTTGTTTGCCTTAGTGATGCCATATAAAGGACCCAGGACTGGAATACTAACTAAGGCCAGATGTCTAGGCTCAGACTAATTTGATGTGTGACCTTGAACAAGTCACTTCTTCCCTCTGCCTTAAGTATCTCCCTTTTAAAGTGAGGAGTTTGGCTAGGTGCTCTTTCTGAGAATTGACTTCTCAGCTTTCCCCGGCCCTGTAACTTGTTTCTCTGATGTGGCAATTTCTCTGTGGTTTCAACCTCCACGAAAGATCTTTCGTTTTTGTAAAGCTCGAGGAGGAGGACGGCTTAACACTCGGATCACTTCAGGCCTTGTTCAGTCACCTTGAGGCATCCAGGCCTGGGTGTAGGTGGGGTTGTGAGGGCCACAGGTTCCCCACTGAGGACCACACCCTGCCAGGCCCCTCAGCCTGGGGGCTGTGCTGTGCGAGGGAGGAGCCAGCTCACCACCAGTTCTGTTCTTTCCCCGTTCCACTGCACAGAGGAAGAGTATGATGAGGATGCTCAGGCAGTGGAAGACGAGGAGGATGAGGAAGAGGAAGAAGAAGGTGAAGAAGAAGATGTGAGTGGAGAGGAAGAGGTAAGTGGCTGGGTTGTGTGGGGGTACCATTTCCTCAAGTCCCTGTTACTTGGTGCCTCTGAGTCAGTCCCACTAAATCCTCAGTGACCAGCCTTTGGCAGCCGGGGAGCCCTGGTTGGGGACACGGGTCTGTTTCAGGGCCTTTTATTGCGTTGGTTTGAGAGAGGCCAGACTTGTAGCAAGTGCTGTGAGATTGGATTAGGAGGGGGTAGGAGGGAATTCTGGAGGCAGGTGAAGAGGGGATCTTGCCTGCTGGGTTAAGGCCAGCTCTTGTTTCTGTGTGAAAATTAGTTCTTATGGCACCCATGTCCCATCGCTGCCTGTTTGCGTTCACGTGTTCATTTGCTGAGCACTCACAGTGTACTGGGGAAAATCAGACTGTCTTGAACTGATGGGTAGTCGAAGACACTGCTGGATCCCAAGTCGGCGACATGGGTGTCATGCACGCAGTGGCAGTAGTGCCGTTTTCCCAACACATCGGCTGGGTTCTAGTGTTTTCCGACAAGGTCCATGAGTGTAAGGTAGCACAGGGATTTCACCGCGTGTTTCTGGACACATTCCTTGGCCTTTCTGAGCCTGTTTCTTCATCTCTTAAATAAGCGTCTGGGTTGTAAACATGGATCAACTCATCAGATTAGCAAGAGGATGATTTATAAGTAAAATGCTGAAGGACAGCATCTCATAAAAAGGGCGTCTGACCACCTAACCATTTTAGACTTTCACACCCTTCCTTCTCCAAGGTGCTGGCCCAGAAAGCTGGGTTTTGTGTTTGGGTGTTCTGAGTCTCTCTCTGTGTATCTGGAGTCATTTTCCACAGTTTGCTCAGAATTCTACAACAGCCTACTTGGCTGATTACGAAAGTTAGACCTGGCGAAGCTGGTTTAAAATGACCGCAGCCCGGACATGACACCTGGTTTCTCTCCCTGTCCTCTGTCTCTGCACGGAGTGCACAGACGCAGACCCGCTTGGGCAGGGTCTCCTGGCCGCCTGGTTTCAGTTTGGGAGAGGCTGGCAGGTGCAAGTGACGAGCAGAGCTGCTGAGATAGGCTGGGTTCCTGCCTGGTCTGCACTGGGGCTTCTCTTCTCCCAGGTGAAGGCTCTGGGCTAACCTCTAACACCTCAGGAAAACAGCCCCCCGCCCAGGGCAGAGCAGTATTTGACTAATGGATTTTTTCATTTTGCTCTTTCTGTCACAGGAGCTGCAGCGTGCGGGGTGGGGGTGGGGGTGGTGCGTGTAATCTCATTGACCATCTGCAGGTTTCCAGCTTCCGGTAAAGGAGAGCTCATACACTCACGGAGGCTCTCGGCAAACAGACTGATTGGGGTACTCTACCCTTGACAAAAAAGAAGTCTATCACCAACTTCTTTTTAAACAGTAGGCTGCCTAATGTCTTAGCAGCAGTGTTCAACATAACAGAGCTTTAACTGGCATCTAACATGAGGAACAGCACAAAGCAAGAGTCCTGTGTTGAGACTGAAGTCACACACATCTTGCTGGATCTCAAGGAGCTGGGTGATGTCCTCGGGGTCCTTGAATTTGTTCTCCCCTCCAAGCAGTCCAAGTTTGCAAGAGGGTACAGGCTAGGTCGGGTGAGGCTGGACCTGCCCGCAAAATCTGGGCTTGCTGAAACTGGGGTCTTCCTTGAAGCTGAAACTAGATTGAGGACAGATGAAAGGATGGCCTAGTTTACATGGCAGAGTCGGCCTAGGAACTCATTCCCCTAAGGGAGTGGCAGATTAGAAAGATGCCCAAGCTGTTGGGACCAGGTCAGGAGTTCTTAACCTGGGGGTAGAACCCACAACCCCCCCTGACATTTTTTGCACATATTACATGTGATCGGACTATTTCCTAGGGTAGGGTGAAGTTTCTACAGAGTCTTTAAGGGGTCCTTGATGCAAAAGAAGTCTGCTTTAGAGTCATCCTGAGGTCGTGCACCCCAGTGTGGGCTCTGAGAGGCTCTTTTGGGGTCAGTGTAGGGAAAGTGGCTTCCTCAGCAGGTCTGGGCCCCGGAGGCACCTCTGATGCGTGGTGTGCATCTTCTCTCCTAGGAGGATGAAGAAGGTTATAACGACGGGGAAGTAGACGATGAGGAAGATGAAGAAGATCTTGGTGGTATGACAGCCCTTTTACTCTTGGCTGGTAGCGGCTGGCCCCTTGGTTGACAGTAGATTGTGTAGGCCTTGAGGACCTGGCCATGGGCAGAACACGCCCTTCCGAGGCCACGGCCACCTGCCTGGCTTTGCTGATGTCCTGCCTCGGAGTACTGGGATGGCGGAGCTTCCTAGACATAATGGTCCCGTTTTCCAGTGGGTGGTCTGTTAGGGGTGGGACCAGTGTTTAACCTAAATCCCTTTTCTTTACTCTTCCAGAAGAAGAAAGGGGTCAGAAGCGAAAACGAGAACCTGAAGATGAGGGAGAAGACGATGACTAAGTGGAAAACCTATTTTGAAAAATTCCTATTGTGATTTGACTGTTTTTACCCGTATCTCCCTCCCCCCCCCCAAATCCCGCCCCCCGAAACTTATTTTTTTCTGATTGTAACGTTGCTGTGGGAACGAGAGGGGAAAAGTGTACTGGGGGTTGTGGGGAGAGGGTGGGCGGGAGGGGGTGGAATAAAATACTATTTTTACTGCCACTCTTTATTTTTTTCCCCTACTTTTTTTTGTGTCTGTTTTTGTCCCTGTAATTGCAATGGCTGAGTACACACCCAGTGAGCATTTGTTCCTTACTCTCAGAGGATGGTTTGGAGTCTCGTACATTTCCTGGTGTTTCCTGAGTCTCTCGAGTTGGTTGGAAGGCCATGGCTGGCCTCAGTTTGGTTTCTCAAAGCCCAGGAAGGGCTGAGCACCAGCCACATCTTACCTCTTGTTCTGGTTCACGTGGTTTCTGCATTTCTTCGGCCTGCTAGAGGCAACCAACGCCCTGGTTTTAAATAGCAACCTAAAGGCGTATTTTGGCACTGGTTGGGGGACAGTCCCCATCTCTCATTCCCTTTCCCTCTTGACAGATGGTGGTGGGCTTCGTTCTACAAAGAAGACTCCGATGTCACTCTTATGAGCAATGATACAAGCCAGAGAGCTGAAACAGCAGGCCCAGAGTAAAATGGATTTAGTGATGATGATTAAAAAAGAAGCAAACCCTTAAACGTCAACCTCTTTAAAAGATTTTTTTAAGAACTGTCCTATCTTGTTCTGTAAGATATTAGAACGCTTTGTTTTACAAAATGGCAAGAGAATTCTTCCACGTGCGCTTCTGTGCTTAGACCATTTTTACGAACCTAAGTGCGGGAGACATTGCTGCATGTCGGCTGGGCTGTTTGTTTGTTTTTTTTCATACACCCGAGCACGGAAAAACTAACGCAAAATTGTATTTTCTTACCTAGTGGAAATCTGAAATGACTGCAGATTCCTAGTGAATGTACAGGTTTGCTTTCATGTCCCTCTTCTGGATTGCTTTAGAAGTGACGTGTTGTTTCCCAGCCCGCGTTTCATCTGTACAAAAGAACATCCGCACCGGTTTCTCTCCTCCCCCTCAGAAGAGCCAAACTTTTGAGTTTTATGTCTGTTTGTCATTGATAAATTTCAATAAATCTTTTTATACAATTTTTTGGGGATGGCTTCTTTGAGTCCAACAGGCCCTTGGTCTTTCTGAGATGCATTCCAGACAACCCGCTGATGGAATAGCTTTTCTTGTAGGAAATGTGACCCGATACTAAGTTTGGACACTTTGGGTCGCAAAGCAAGACTCGGTGGTGTGCTTTTTTTCACTCGAAGCTTCATTTCTGAGGTGAAAACCTGTAAAGTGATAAAGATTTAAAAAAGCTAAACACCAAGCCAAAAAATTAGGCTGACTTGGGACCTGACCTTATTCTAAGCATCTTTTCATTGAGATGTTCAGACTGTGAAAAAGAAACGATGTTTAAAACCTCAGGAATGCATAAGGCAGCTTCGTTCCTTTTTTACGTAACCATTATTAACAGTCTTCTCTCTACCTCTAACGTGTCTTCAAAAGCCATCTAAAAAGGCTGTGTAGTGGTCCATTAGCTGTTCTGAGTTGCTTCACCCTAACCAAATGGTGAGATGTTTGGGCTGTTTCCTGTGGACCACTGCAGTGGACATTCTGTTACACTTTTTTGTGGATTTCATAGGACAAATGCTTAGCAGTAGTGTCTTTGGACCAAAGGTGGACCTTTATAAGACTTGTGTGCAAGATTCCATGCTTTCCAGAAGGGATCTACTAATGTTCCGTGATAGTTTATACATGCGCCCACATACTCGTTCTCAGCCTTACAGCCTTGGACCGGCCCCCCCACCTCTGAGCCCTGGTTCCTGTGCAGGACTGGGAGGCAGCCTCCCGGTGGCCTGGTGCTGTGTAAAGCACAGGGGCTGTGAGGATGAGCGAGGCAGGTGTTCTGTGCCTCCCAGAGCTGGTGAGAACCTGGGAGCCGTGTGAGGTTTTCCGGCCTTGGCTCCCTTTAGGGGGGTTTTAAGGACCAGTTGACTCACAGATACGGAATTCTATTAAGTGTAAGGCAAAATGGGTGACAACTGGGTTAATGCTGGTGGGAGTGGGGGAGGGAAACCCTGTCTGAATCATACTGAATGTTCACATCGACACCCATGTAGTCTCGTAGCTCTTTTATTGATGAGGAAAACCAAGGTCCAATGGCTTGCAGGTGAGAAGAGTGGAGCCAAGGGGAGCCTCAGGTCTGGACTGTTTTTACGGAGCCTAGTCAGGAGTGGCAGGGAGGGTGAAGCTCAGCAGGGGCGTGGGGCCAGGGAGAGCTGGCCTCGGCCGGGCCCTCGCTGTGTGCCGGGGACTGAGCTTTACAGGCAGTGTCTCTGTATTGAATCCTCACAGCCTCCTCCGGTAGGTGCCATGCCCCTGTATTCAGTTGACTGGTCACAGCCAGAGAAGAGCCTCAGGAATAAACCAGGGGTGTGTGGTTCCAGACCCAGCCCTTTGACCTCTCACTGGACTTCCTCCCGCTCCCTGAGACACCCATAGGAACCAGGCATGCTGCGGCTGTTGCTTACCTTGCCCAGCAAACCTCTGGTGAGTGAGATTTCCCCGCCAAGTGCTAGCAGGTGCCAAAGGCTGGATCCCTGAGAAGGAAGGGCCATTAGAAGATCAGCCAGAGAGGGTAAGTGATGCGCATGAGGTCACCGTGCAAAGCAGTGGCAGAACCCAGGAGCCCAGGACTCCTGGTCCGGGGCTTCTGCACCTTATTACGGAGCTCACTGTATGGTTGCAGGAGGCCAGCTCTTGTGAGAATCAGAAGATACACAGTGTAGTATCTTCCAGGAAGAACAGCCAAGCCTCGGATGGTCAGGATGCAGTGAGCGCCACAGTGTATCTGTTTTATGTGGCTTTGGAGTGCATCCTATATTTTTGAGTATTCATGGCTTGACTTCCTAGTGGTGTCCAGTTAGCCATCCCTGAGAAGGGCATTTCTTGATGCAGACAAGTGCCTGGAGAGAATGGTGGTGCTAGTTCTAGATTATGAGCTCCTACTCTCATAATTTATATCCATTGCCTCCCTTGTCCTCACACAGATTTCATAGATGAACCCAAGGCTCAGACAAGCTAGATGACTAGCCCAGCAAGTACATGGCAGCTGAGCCTCAAGCCTGTCTCACACGAGAACTTGTTCTTATTATCCACTAGGTTAAAAGCCAGGCAGATGAGGGAAGGGAGATGAGCAATTCAGTTTGTTACATTTGCTGATTTGCAAAGGCTGTTTTTATCCTGGTTCAGAGACTCATTGTTCAGGGTTGGAAGGATTCCCACAGTGGGTCCCTAATAAGCAGCTTTGGACAATGGTGTACCTGAGTCCCTGGACTGGCCCTCAGATAGGCCCCCGTGGCAAGCTGGGCCCAAGGGCGAGTGGGGCAAGGAGAGGGCTGGCGATGGTTGGACAGATGAGGGCAGGTCTGCGACTGAATCAGCCTGACTGTGGCCCACAGTGCAGGCTCTGAATGTGCCCGAAGGGAAGATGGGAAAGATTCAGACCTGACGGTATGTCTGCAGACTGCTAACTGTGGCCTAGGGAGCTGATGGAGGGGACGTCTGTGGAGTTACCTGCCAAGCATCACCTCCTCTTGGTCTGGCAACAACGCTACAGGAAGCCACCACAGGTACGTGAATACAGCCCATCCCCATTCCTGAAGTTTAGATGGGGCCGACCACCATCTGTCTGGTTCCTGGGGTGAGCAGACCTGGTCCTGAGCAGTCAGCACACTCCAAACTGACCCTAGTGACTGGTACAAGGAAGGGCCTGAGACACAAACTGGTTAAGGAGGCTTAGTCCCTAGAATTTGGAAAATAAGAAACTTCCTATTGTGGGTACCAGGCTGGGAGGATGGAGACAAGGAGTTGCAGGGGCAACATCGCCTGGACAGACTCGACGATCCCATTTCAACCTGAAAAGAGTCCCGATGGATGCAATGAAGTGAGGGCACCATCGTAGATTTGGGCATTGCTTGTTTCTCGTCATAGCCCTATCCAGCAGTCATTTTATCCCCATTCCAAAGGCTGAGCCCATGTAAGTGCTTGGTGAATATGTACTCCTTAGTGCCTGACACACGCTAAGTGTTCTATAGAAATCAACCTAGTGTTTTCCAAATTTCCGTGATGAAAGTCCCTGGGGCCTGTCAGACGGCCAGGCCTCACCCCTGGGAATTCTGATTCTGGACTCTGGACTGGGGTCTGGGAACCTATCTTTTAACAAGTGCCCACAGGATTCTCATGGGGGATGTTTGGGAAATGCTGCATTAAACTCAATACCCACAGCAGGCCAAAGAGGAAGGTCTGTGGCCATGCGCACTCAATGCTGAGTACGGCTCGGAGAGCTAACCTGCCCAAGCTGACGGGTGGCGAGCGACAGAGCTGGGGTTTGAACCTGGTCTACAGGACCTTCATACTCCTTGTGAAAGGGATGATGACAACTACCTGTGTGTCTCACAGGTCGTGAGACGATGGGAAAGTGAGGAGGAGCATTACCAAATAGAAAGCAAAAACTGATATTGAGAAGGATGCCAATTTTATGAAAAAGAAGGCTAAGCAACTCAAATATTATCTGTAAGAAGAAAACAGTCTTACCACTCTAGTTAAGATAATATACACAAAAGTACTTCCCCCTCCCTTTTAAAATTTACATACGATAAAACACTGTCATAATAATAGTTCATGGATGATCTTAGTTTTTCTTAAAAAACTAAATTTTCACTAAAACTTGCAGAAGGCCATCAAGTCTTGACCAGAGCTCGGGACCCAGACCTGGGCTCTCCTCCTGGCTCTGAGACTCACTAGCTGGAGACCGCATGTAAGTCACCTGTGTGTCCTGTAGGAGAGCCATGCAGACTGCATGGCTGCCGGTAGCCTTAGTCAATAGTCTGTTGTTACCATCTTTCCCCACTGCCCTGGGGCCCTCAGTTGGGCCTATATTAATAGGAAGTTTAGTGAAGGTGTTTCCTGGCAAATCTACGGGATGGCAGTAGAAAGGATCAAGGGGGGAGAAACAGCCTTTCTGCTGAGGCAGGAGAAAGCTGCTGCCTAGTTAAAAAGCTGATGCAAAATTAGCAAAACAACTTTCTGAGGTCTGAACATGTGGACTGCGCGGTCGATGCACCTTCACGTTTGCCTGGGTCAGTAAGGAAGCGGAGATGAAACGGCTCCGCACAGGTAATCTCATCTCATTCTGACCGCAGAATTCTCTTTGAGGAAGTTGTTCTCCCCAGTTTCCAGATGAATCAGCTGAGGTTCAGAGACATTATGAAAATTGCTTGAGATCTCACAGCCAGGAAGGCACGAGCTGGTATCGGCACCCATCCCTTCCTGGCCTGAAGCATGGAGATGTTTCCTCAGTTCTCGGGTCCTGAGCAGCCTACAGCTAACTGCAGCAAGATTCATCTCCTCCAAATCTTGGTTTGACTAATCTCACACCTTTTCTGAAGAATCTAGCTCTCAGGCCCAGCACAGTCCTCCCACTCATCTCTACAGTTCTTCAGACTGTGACAAAACCAGTCTCCCCATAGTCCCCGGGAACAGATGCCTTGCAACAAAAATGACTTGAACCTCGGGAACACGGAGAACTGGTTGCTGCCTCTGGAGAGAGGGACACTAGATGTTTAGAAAGGACAACAGCAGCTCCTTCCAATGACTGAAACACAGAAAGGGGCAGCCTGCCCGGTGGCACTGGGCTAGAGCCAGGAGGCCTGCGGGACCTGGGCTGAGCCTCCTCTCTACACCGTCTTCCTCCCAGAGCTGCTGGGAGGTAGAGAGCCCGTCTGCATGCTGATGGGAATGATCCTGTGGAGAGGGAGGCGGCAGTGGAAGAGATGGAAGGAATCTCAGAGAAAATCTGAGGTCTGGGGCCCTGTAACTAAATAGGAGCTTAGCCTTTGGTAGAGAAAAGGACACGTCATCCTGTGTCACAGGAGAGAAAGATGTAGATCCAGGTAGATGGGGAGATTTGGTGGAGGGAAAATGCCAGACTTCTGGTCTGCTTTTGCAGGAAATAAGAGGCAAGGTTGTCAGGGCGGTTGAGGGCAGAGAGGGGCAAAAGGGCAGGAGAGAAGAGAAGGCTGAGATGCTTGTTTTAGAGGGCGGGGAAATACCCTCTCTGGGACACCTGGGAGGGGCACATGGTGACTGTGACTTGACCGGGTGACCAGTCAGTGTGGCTCAGCTGCTTGAGTGCACTCATCGAGGCAGCAGACGGCAGGTTTACCTAACCAGGTGACAATGATGCATAAAGCAGGAGGCGAGGCAGGTGTTTAAAAGACTTTACAAGACTTTAATTAGTGAGGATGGACCCTGAATTATGAGGTAGCTGAGAGGGGAAGTGAGTTGTGACTGATAGGGGGAACATGGGAGAAGGTCACTAGAGTGGAGAACTGCTAGAGTCGATGGACTGTTGGGATGGGAGTACCGAGGTAAGCGAGCTGCAAAGAAGGCAGGGCCGCAGTCAGAGAGTGCAGAAGTCCAATGGCGTACTGGTAGGTGAGGAGGTCAAGGCTGTAACTGTGGGGGTGGGTCTGAGGTGGGATGAGGGAACAGATTGTTATCAGAGGTGAAGAGATTGAAAAACTGAGAGGCCAAGGTGTTGGATGGTTCCTGCTTGAGGTCATTGAAGTTACTGAGAATAATAGAAATAAAAATAGAAAAAATGATAGTAAACCAACTGCTAGAGTCCTCACTAATGAGGAGGCAGGTAACAGGAGCAAAGAGGCATTCATACCACTGTAAAGGAGGGAGGAGAAATGGGAGCCTTGAGGGGAGCAAGAATGACTCTCCAGTTGCAGGCTTTGGGGTGCTTGAAGGAGGGGTCAGCCTCCCTCGTGGCCCAGAAGACTGCCAGGGAAGTGGGCTCATCAGGTTACAGCCAGTTTACTGGTGGACCATACATGGATCCAGAAGGTCTGAGGTGAAAGGGCACCCTTCTTCCTAATGCAGCTTCCTTGCATGTTCAAGTTGGTGGAGAAGGGGGACTGGGGCAGGTGAAGGGGCCAGGTCTTTCCCACTTGGGTGCTTGTGGGTGTCCACAAAGGAGCTGTCTGTCATGTCAGACTCTTTGGAGCTTGCTGGCTTCCTCTCAGGAGGCTGCCGACTCCCTGTGACCCCACACCCCTGACTTCTCTGCTCTAGCCAGGTAGAGGTGGTAGTCTGTGCACATGGGCTCAGGCCTACCCACCCTGAGGACTGTTCTGGCAAGAAGCTCCCCAACTGAGTGTCCATTTAGCAACCAGTAGCCTGATATCTAAGCCACACATCCCCTTTTACTCATACCCCTTCGGCCAGTGTTGCACACTTCAACCCTGGAATTCAGATGGCAGGGGGAAAGCTGGAACCCCCACACAGCCCAGCCTCCCCGGGTCCCAGCCACTCACAGGCATCTTGGAGAACTGCAGCAAAAAGTCTCCTCTGCCCTCAGATATTTATTATAATGGCAGCTCCGGGGCCTCAGCCATTCGGTGGACCCCGCTGCTCTCTGCATGTCCCACCGTCCCCACCCCAGGCAAGCAGGGGGTGCCTGAACTGCTTAGTCACCAACAACAGGGAGCCTTCCACTGGTCAGGTTCTGGCTTGGTCACCAATCCCCACTCCAGTCGTCTGGCCAGGGTGCTCCAGCTTTATTCTGGAAGCACTACGAACAGTGCAGAAAGGCTGGGCTTCTTTCCCACAGAGGCCGTGGGCATGCTAAGCACTTGAGGCTACATGGACTGTCTGAAGACCCGAGTCTGAGCTCTGAAGCCCACACTCACGTACTCTAGGCCTCTCGCATGTCCTTGCCTGCCCTCACTGGCCTCTGGAAGTCTCTTTGACGCCACAGTTCAGGTTCCTGTCACAGTCCTTCTGCTCCTGATCAGTTCCAAGCTGCTGCCATTCAATCCTTTTTAAAATCTTTTCAAAGCATATGAATGTATCAAAACACTAAGATGTACACATGAAGTATACATAATTTCCATATCAGTTATACCCCAAAAAGCTGGGGCTGGGGGTAGAGTTTCTAGTAAAGTATCTTTTTTTTTTTTTTTTTTAGTCTAAGCATATAGTTTTTTAAATTTTTCATTATGTATCAGTTTTTTGTACAGAGTTTAGTGGTAATACAATCATATAATTTATATAGAGTTCCCTTCAATGTTTCCAGTGCCCCGAATGGCACCATCCATAGTTCTCACAATATTATTGACTATACTTCCTATGCTTGCTTCCCCGAGACTATTCTGTAACACCAATTTGTGCTTCTTAATCTCTCCAACCTTTCACCCCAACCCCCCCCCCCTCTGGCAACCACTGTTCTCTGTCTGTAGTTATGAGTGTGTTTCAGTTTTATTTGTTTATATCATTCTTTAGAGTCTACATGTAAGTAAAACCATGTGGTATTTACCTTCCTCGACTGACTTACTTCACTGCATGTAACCGAACAAAAGAGGCAGCAAACCCATGAGGCAGGCGCCGGTGCAAAGGGAAGGAGGCTCACTCAAGTGCCACCCAACCTGGGAGGACGGTGGGCTCCCATCCCAGCCTTTCTGCTCGAGCCAGAGGTTCTTTCAGGGATAGGGAGAGGAGGCCATTTTTCCCTATCCGGTTATCACTCCAGGTTTTGACGCGCTTGCAGCCCTCTCCATTCACCGGCCCCACTTTGGGTGAGCGTGGGCCCCACCCATTCTTATTTCCAGCTCTCAACCCACTCAGTGTAAGAGCTTCCTGCTGCCACTGTCTTGGCCCGTGGGGTAGACTTCCCAGCACTCCAGCTGACTGAGAACAAGCAAATACCCTCTAAATCCACCCGTGCTGTCCCAAATGGTAGAATTTCATGGCCAAATAATATTCCGTTGTAGCCCTTCAATTCTTTAGAAGGCAAAAAAGAACAGAAATATGGAGTCCTCACAATGAGGGGCCTTAAGTAGGAGGATAGATCAACAATTCTGTTAGCGTCAAATTCTCCCCAAAAGATCAGTATTTAGTGAGACGGACCACAGAAAATATTAAACAAGTAGTTATTGACCACCATGCTGGCCACAGCAGAAGGCATTGATTGGGACGCTTATCTTCTACCCTGTTCCAGATGGCAGACAAGCACAGTGTGGGTTTGAGGTATCCCTTGAAAGTTTATAGTGACAAATTAAATTATGCCAGATTTTATCAGTGGCCACCCAAACTGACAATTCTTATAACTGTGTCATAATGGGAAAAGGTTTTTGATGCTTTAAAAAATCAACCAAGTTTCTAGGAGGAAATGTTATAACACAATATTTGTTGAAAAGAACAGAAAACAACATGTATATAAGTAAAAACAGCATGTAAAGTTTATTATCAATGAAAAAATAACATGTTCTACCATTCAATAAAAACAAAAACTCCGATGAAAAAAATGAACAAATTATGCGAACAGACCACTTCACAGCGGACCTCCCCATTGACTTCGCCCATGGTGGATACGCACATGAAAAAGTGCCCCATCGGGAAATAGCCATCAGGAAACGCCAATTAAACCTTCAGTGAGTTACCACTCACGCCCACCAGAATGGCTAACATTAAAAAGACTGACAACTCCAAAAAGGGGGGAGAACGTGGAGCAGCCAGACTTCCCTATACATTCAGTGGGTGCATCAGAGGGCACAACCTGGACAAGTTCTCACCATTGCTTTTAATTTTATCATTGTCAATCCACCTTCTGACCCAGCAATTCTCTGCTTAAATATTTATTCAGTAGAAATAAAACACTCTTACAAAAACATTTGAACAAGAATGTTCTCAGTATCTTTGTGACAGACAAAGACTGAAAACAACCCAAATGTCCCAGAACAGGTGAATAAAGAAACTGGCATATCCATATAACAGTAACTACTTCCTGCATAAAAATAAATGAAGTACCAATAAAAACAACGCTCCAGAAGAATACCAAAACTATAACCTTGTCCTGACTGGTGTGGCTCAGTGGGTTGGGAGTCATCCTGCAAAGTGAAAGGTGGCAGTTACCTCCGGGTCAGGGCACATGACAAGGTTGTGCGTTGAGTCCCTGGTCAGGGCACATACGAGAGGCAACCAAACAGTGTTCCTCTCTCACATCAATGTTTCTCTCCTTCTCTTTCTCTCCCCCTTCCTCTCTTTCTAAAAATAAATTTAGCCCTGGCTGGTATAGCTCAGTGGAATGAGCTCGGGCCTGCGAACCAAGGAATCACGGTTCAATTCCCAGTCAGGGCACATGCCCAGATTGCAGGCCAGTTCCCAGCAGGGGACACACAAGAGGCAACCATACATTGATATTTCTCTCCCTCTCTCCTTCCTTTCCCCTCTAAAGATAAATAAATAAAATCTTTAAAAAAATAAATTTAAAAAAATTTAAAAACTATTATCCTCACACCACCAAGCTGGACATAAAAGCACATACTGTATGATTTCACTTACATAAAATTTAATAACAAGCACAATTCATCCATGGTGAAAGAAGTCAAGCAAGCACAGGGCGTGGAGACCGATGGGAGGGGCGCACGAGTGAACTGTCTGGGCGACAGAATTATTCTGTCTTGATTAGGGTGTGGGTTACGTTTGTCAAAATTCATTAAACTCAAGATCAGTGCATTTCACTTGGTGTAAATTTTAACTAAAAAAATTAAGAAACATAAATATTTAACTTTAGCTAATGATATGTATACTGATGTATTTAGAGGTGAAAGACTGATTTCCAGAATTTATTTTTAAATGCATAAACCAGTAAGAGGGGTTGATGGATAAGTGGTAAATATAGCAAAATGTTAACTATAGAAGCTATGTGGTAATTATATGAGTGTTTAATGTACATTGTTAAAGGTATTCTGTATGTACAGAACATTTCAGGATGAAATAATGATAAATGCAAAACAAACATACACATTAGAGAGGTAAGATTATGGATGACTTTTAAAATTGCCTAAAACATTAACTTTCTATTTTACATTCAGCTAAAATACTGTGACATCATTCTGGTATTACCAAGTTAAAAAGGAAAGCTTATTATAGAAATTTTGGAATATGCAGAAAAGGAGGAAAATTTGTTATAATTTGTAATCTCATGACTCACAGAAAATCACTTAGTGACATATTCATATTTTTACTTCTATCTTGAACACTTCCCTGTCATTAAATATTCTTAAAAACATGATTTTTAGATAGTACTATATCCCATTGTATACATGTACTATATATAAATTGTTAATCACTCCCTATTGTTAAGTGCTGGCTTGTTTCCCAGATTTTCTATTGCAAACAGAGCTGGGGAGAGCATTGCTGTGCATACGTCTTTGACCACATTTTGATTTTTTCCTAAGGATGGATTGATTCCTTGAAGTTGGGTTACTAGGTCAAAAGTTAGAAATATTTTTTTACATGTAGTACTAGCAATTTGCTTTCCAGAAAAGTCATAGTGATTTATACATCTCAAATAGTATAGGAGAGTGCTTTTTTTTAATCTGTTTTTTTTTAATTCAGTTATTTTTTCTCAATTTCATAGGAGGAATTGTATCTTATTATAATTTTAATTTGTATTCCTTTGAATACTATTAAACATTTTTCTTTCCAAGTTCTTATTAGTGATTTGTATTTCTTCTCTAGATTATCTGTCCACATCCTTTTCCCTATTTTTCTGGGGGAATTTTTATTATTTTAACATTAAGTTATTAAGGCTTTTAAAATATTGATAAGACTTTTTGCAAAATGAGCTACTAACCCCATACTTTGTTTTTGCCACAGATATCTTTCATAGTTTATTGCTTCTTTTTCATTGAAATATACTTTATTAATTATGCTATTACAGTTGTCCCAATTTTAACTCCTTTAACCCCACCACCAAGTACCCCCCTTCCCCCTGGCAATTCCCATCCCCACCCCCTGCTTAGTTCCTGTCCATGGGCCATGCATATAATTTCTTTGGCTTCTCCATTTCCTATGCTGTTCTTAACATCCCCCTGCCTATTCTGTACCTACCAGTTTGTACTTAATCTCTGTATCTTCTCTGCCATTCTCCCTTTCCCCCTCCCAACTGCTAACCATTGAAATGATCTCTGTATCTGATTCTGTTCCTGTTCTGCTTGTTTGCTTAGTTTGTTTTTTAGATCCAATTGTTGATAGTTGTGAATTTATTGCCACTTTAATGTTCATAGTTTTGATCTTCTATTTCTTAAATAAGTCCCTTTGATACTTCATATAATAATAGCTTGGTGATGATGACCTTCTTTAGCTTTGCCTTGTTTGGGAAGTACTTTATCTGCCCTTCCATTCTAAATGATAGCTTTGCTGAATAGAGTAATCTAGATTGTAGGTCCTTGCTTTTCATCACTTTGAATACTTCTTGGTAGCCTCTTCTAGCCTGCAAAGTTTCTTTTGAGAAACCAGCTGACAGTCTTATGGGCACTCCTTTATAGGTAACTCTCTGCTATTCTCTTGTTGAAGTTTCTCTCTTTATCTTTAACCTTTGGCATTTTAATTATGATGTGTCTTGGAGTGGGCCTCTTTGCATCCATCTTGTTTGGGGCTCTGTGCTTCCTGGACTTGCATGTCTATTTCCTTCACCAAATTGGGAAAGTTTTCTTTCATTATTTTTTCAAATAAGTTTTTATTTTTATTTTTTTTACAAGTTTTTGCTTTGATTTATTTTTGGTTTTTTAAAAAATTATTGATTTACTTTTTAAATTTAAATTTTTTAATTTAATTATTTTTCAAGTACAGTATTCTGTCTTTTACTCCCATCCCAGCCAACCCCCTCCTCCAAATAAGTTTTTAATTTCTTGCTCTTCCTCTTCTTCTGGCACTCCCATGATTCAAATGTTGGTATGTTTAAAGTTATCCCAGAGATTCCTTACCTTATATTTGTTTTTTGTTTGTTTGTTTGTTTTATTCTTTTTTCTTCTTGCTGTTCTGATTAAATATTTTTTCTTCCTTATGTTCCAAATCATTAATTTGATTTTCAGCTTCATCCACTCCACTGTTGATTGCTATAAATTTTTCTTTATTTCATCTGGTGTAACTTTAGTTTCTATCTGGGTCTTTTTTATACTGTTGATGTATCTAACAAGTTCCTTGAGCATCCTAATAACTAGTGTTTTGAGCTCTGCATCTGATAGCTTGCTTATCTCCATTTTGTTTCGTTCTTTTTCTGGAGTTTTGTTCAGTTCTTTCATTTGGGCCATATTTCTTTGTCTCCTCATTTTGGCAACCTCCCTGTGTTTGTTTCTGTGTATTAGGTAGAGCTGCTTTGACTCCCTGTCTTAGTAGTGTAGCCCAAAGTAGAAAAGCACACTGATAAGTTGGTTGGGGAGGAACTGTCGGTAATTGCCTAAGTTGGGTAACCCATGTGAACCAGGTTAATGGAGTCTCAGATATGGTGCTGCTGCTCTGTGGCTCTGATGGAGGAGGGCTCAGAAAAGGGACAGTGACTGCTGCCTGGCCCCTGGAGTTTTGTCTGGGAGGAAGCTGTCCTCTGGCACTTGCCCTGATGTCAGACACTTCAGTTTCTCCCTATGTGCCACTGGTGCCCTCAAGCTGCTGCCCTGGTGCTGGAGCCCAGAAAGAGTGAGTTTGCATGAAGTCCTAAGTGTGTTTAAGAGGAGACACCTGAGAATCCTATACTTTCTTCCACCACCCCAACTCCCACTGATTTTTGCAGCCAGAAGTTATGGGGACTTATCTTGCTGGCACTGGAACCCTGGGCTGTGTAGTCAGTCTGGTGTTGGGCCGGAATCTCTCGCTCACAAGATAACCTTCTAGGTTTTTATTTACCACACGTGGGTGTGGTGCTGCCCATTCCATTTCTCCATCCCTCCTATCTTTGTGAATGAATGTGACTTCTGTAGTTCCTTGGTTGTTGAACTGCCATATAACTCAATTTTCTGATGATTGCAGATGACAGTTGTTTTGTATTTTAGTGGCAATTTTTTGCTATGGAATTCAAAGAGGCACACCATGTTTTCCTACACCTCCATCTTGACCAGAAGCTGAACCTTTTATTTTGAGATAACTGTAGAGTCACAAGTAGTCAAAATAAATAATGCAGAAAAATTCTGTACACCCTTCACCCTATTTCCCCCAGTACAAGATCTTGCAAAAGTATAATACAATATCATAACCAGGATATTAACATTGATACTGTCAATATACAGAACATTTGATCATGACAAAGATCCTTGTGTTGCCTTTTTAATAAACATGCCCACTTTCTTCCTGCCCCCAGTCCCTCCTTAACCCCTGGCAATCAATATTCTGTTCTCCATTTCTATAATTTTGTCACTTGAGTATTATACAAATGAAACCATACAATAGGTAACCTTTTGGAATTTTCTGTTTTCACTCAGCATAATTCTCTGGAGATTCATATCAGCTGTGGCAGGGATCAATAGCTTGCTCCTTTTTATTGGTGAGTATATTCCCTACTATGAATGTACCATGGTTTATCCATTCTACCAGTTCTAGGACATCTGGGTTGTTTCCAGTTTTTGGCTATTAAGCATTCATGTATAGGTTTCTACATGAACATAAATCTTAATTTTTCTGGGATGAATGCCCAGGCATACAATAACTGGATTGTATGATAGTGGCATGTTCAGTTTCTCAAAGAACCTGCCAAACTCTTTTCCAGAGAGGCTATATCACTTTACATTTCCACCCCGGAATGTATAAATGATCCAGTTTCTCCTCATCCATGCCAGCATTTGGGGTTTTCACTATTTTTTATTTTATAAATTTGGATAGCTATATAGTAATATTTCATAGTGGCTTTAATTTGCATTTCCCTAATGATTCATTACATTAAACAGTTTTTATGTGCTTATTTGCCGTCACTATTTCCTCTTTGGTGAAATGTCTCCTATACTTCCTGTATTCTAACTGGATTACTTCTTTCTCTTTTTACTGTTAAATTTTCAGTCCTTTCTGTATACTAATTACTAGTTATTTTGTTGATTATGTGGTTTGCAAATATTTTCTCCCAGTCTCTGGCTTGGTTTGCTTAAATTCTCTTAGCATGGTCTTTTGCAGGCAAACATTTTCAATTTTGATGAAGTCCAGTTACTGTATTTTGCCATGTATTGTGTGCATCCCCATTTTAGACCCAAAATTTCAGGACAAAAATCTTTCTTTTAATTTTTTAAATCAATCAACCAATTATTTATTTATTTATTTTTATTTAGATAGTTCTTTTTGTATTATAAAAGAATTTTAGCACTTGTTTTTGAACATATTGTGGTCCAAGAAATTTTATGTAATAAATAATTACAAAACACAAGAGCAGAGGTGAGGTATTTGAAGTACTACCCATGTATAACGTGTGTCCTTGTTTTTGCCTGAAAAAATTGGGCAAAAAAATGCACATTACATGTGGCAGAATATGATAATTCTCTTATAGCTGATGCTTTTTATGTTAAGATTTAAAATTCTGTGGTGACCCCTATATCTGGAAGATTTTCTCCTCTTTTTTGAGTTTTATAGTTTCACATTTAAGTCTGTGATCCATTTTGAGTTCATTTTGTGTTTGGTGTGAAGCTTATATTAGGGTTTTTAGTTTGTGTTTTTTTTCCATTGTCTTTTTTTCATCAATGTTGTCAAATTTATGAGTGTAGAGTTGTTCATAGTATTTATTTTCTTTTTGATCTCTACAGAGTCCGTAGTGAGATCCTCAATTTTATTCTTGACATTGGTAATTCATGTCTCCTCTAATTTTTTTTTCTCTGTCTTCCTACTTATGTCAATTTTATGGATCTTTTCAAAGGATTAGCTCTGTTTCATTGATTTTTATCTATTTTTCTGTTTTAAACTTCATTGATTTCTTGCCTTTATTATTTCCTTCTTTCTTCTTGCTTTGAATTTGTATGCTCTTTTTTTGGGTTCTTGAAGTGAGAGTTCAGATTGTTGATTTGGCATTTTCTCTTTTCAAGTGTATGCATTTAGTGCTAAAATTTCTCTGTGAGTACTGCTTAAACTGCATTCCACAAATTTTGATGTTTTATTTCCATTTGATTTCAGTTCAATGTATTTTTAATTACTTTTGGGATATCTTTAACTCACGGATTTTTTTCTTAGTAGTGTCTTGTTTTCAATTGTTTGAAAACTTTACTGTTATATTTTTGTTATTGATATCTAGTTTCATTCCACTGCGTTCAAAGAATAACTGTATGATTTTTTTTTATCTGATTTTAATATTGCTACTCCTTCTTTCTTTTGAATAACATACAGGAGGTTTATTTTCTAAAAAGCATCTTTAAAATGGAAAACAAATGGTGAGAATTCTAGTTAAATATCTTTTTAACAATATAGTAAACTCTTAGTCATCTATGACAAAAAGAAACTGAAAATTCAAACACCAAGTAGCATTGCTGAATCCATTTATTTTGTTCTTTGCCTTGTTGTCGGTGAACAAATGAATAAAAGAATAGAAATGAATCTTAGTGACTTTGATATGCCTGACTCAAAGCTGCCTTATATCAATCCTTGCAGATCTTACGGCAAAGAACAGAACTACAGTTAGAAGTCTTCTCCTAGTTTCTAATTTCTGAGAACAATTCTCTCCAAACTATAGAATTTTGCTAGATTCCACCAGGCCTCATCACATTCACAAAACATCTTAAATATAAATGTCATCATATTTCCAAATAAATTTATATATGCACATAACCACACAGACATGCCAACAAAACTGAAAGAAAATGTTTATTCGGGAACTTTACACTGGTGTTCCTTCACTGACCCACACTGCTGATCATGTGCTATGAGAACTATTATTTTTATGAATTCTGTAATTATCTTCTGAATAACACAAATATAGTGAATTTTCTTATTTCTGTTTTTTTAATATTAAAGAGGCCAATTTTAAAAGTATAGATATTTAAAATATGCTGTAATTTTTGTGTCCTCATTAGGGTATTTCTTCATTTTTTTAATTTACCAGGAATTAAAAAAAAAAAAAGCCTTAGCTGAGGTCTCTTTTGCTGGCTTAAGGCACAGGTGGCAAACACAAGGCCCGAGGGCCGAATCCAGCCGTCAACCTTGTTTTATCCGGCCCGGCACCTTCTTTCTGCCTGGCAGCTGTACCGAGCTCTCACTTAACTGTTAAGGAGTAGTTACATCTATACAGTCCTAAACTTACATTTGGCCCTTTGAAGGCAGCTGTGAGTCTGATGCAGCCCCCCGTGAAAATGACTTTGACACCCCTGGCTCAGGGAGTCTTTGGTGAGCCCTGAGTCTTTTGAGTAGAGCGTGCCCAGAGCTTTGATGACTAAACTCATTCATATCAGCTAATTCTTTATCTAGAAAAACAGCACCCAGGTGCTTTTCTCTTGCACTGGAACAGCACCCTGGGAGAGTCAACACTAGAAGGATGGTTGCTCTTTACCCAACCTCTTAAACATGAGCCCACAATCTCTCAGCTCAAATACCATTTAGCCAAACCAAAATGCATCATGTCCTATCCTTCATGTAAGTGGTAGCAGGAGGGAGCTTCACCAATGAAATACAAATTAAAAGGAGATATTTTACCATCTTTTCTGGAAAGCCAAAAGCTTACTCAAAATTCATTTGCAAGCTGATGCTGCACCTGTGTCATACACATACAGGTGGTCCAGGTTCTGGTCCTTCAAGATAGGATTCCTGGGGAACCTAGATATTCAAGAGATATAGATCCTCTGAATTCTGATGACGGGAAATATTGGGAGAGCCAATGGCCTCACTAGACTGAACATTATAGTGAGTTAAAAGACCTAAAAAATCGATATACAATACAGCTGACGTTCATGCTAATCCAGTTCACTCACTGGAGGCAGAGGCCCGAGACCGCACACTGATCAAAGTGAAGGGTGGAGCTATGCTTGGGTTATGTGTTACCAACCTTCAGTTGGCCTGCTCGGGCAGATCCATATATAATGTGTAACGATGGGATTCAAGCCTTGAAATCATGGTATTTGTGATTGGGATTAATGGAGGGTTTCATCTGTTATCTGTTATTAATTTTTTAAAAGGTTTATTTATTTATTTATTTTTAGAGGGGAAGGGAGGGAGAAAGAGAGGGGGAGAAACATTAATGTGTGGTTAACTCTTGTGCCCCCCTACTGGGGACCTGGTCTACAACCCAGGTATGTGCCCTGACTGGGAATCGAACCAGAGACCCTATGATTTGCAGGCTGGTGCTCGATCCACTAAGTCATACCAGCCAGGGCTGTTGTTACTTTAAACACAATGAAAAAAATATTTCTGAGGCTTAAAAGATAAATATGAAAACAGCAAATGGGTACAGAAATCTCATTAACTGAGTACTCAGGGCCACTTTTCTCACACCACTGGTCTATTAATTTGAAGCAAAGTTAAAATTGCTATCTTGCTTTAGTCCAAACAGGTAATACATTCACCTGGGTCAAGAATCAAATAACAGTCCTGGCTGGTGTAGCTCAGTGGATTGAGCGCGGGCCTGCAAACCAAACAACCGTGGTTCAATTCCCAGTCTGGGCACATGCCTGGGTTGCAGGCCAGTTCCCAACAGGGGATGCACAAGAGGCAACCATACATTGATATTTCTCTCCCTTTCTCCTTCCCTTTCCCTCTAAAGATAAATAAAGAAAATGTTTTTTTTTAAAGAATCAAATAACATAAAAAAGGTGTACAATAAAGTTTTACTTCCACCCATTCCCCAGTTACTCAGTTCCTACCCACTACCTACTAATACACTTGCATTGCCTTTTCTGGGGCATTGCTTTTATTACTCCTTCTAAGATTTTGCTTGCAAATATGAAGATATTAGTATAACTCCCTCCTTTTAATTTTTTTTTACACAAAAAGTAGCATAACGTGCACTGAGAGCATGTTCTCTGAAGCAGGACTGCCAGTTCTAACTGCAGTTTTCCCACTAGTTAGCTGTGTGTCTTTTTTTTTAAGTTTTATTTATTTATTTTTAGAGAGGGGGGAAGGGAGAAAGAAAGACAGGGAGAGAAACATCATTGTGTGGTTGCCTCTCACACGCCCCCTACTGGGGACCTGGCCCTCAACCCAGGCATGTGCCTTGACTGGGAATCGAACTGGAGACCCTTTAGTTCACAGCCCATACTCAATCCACTGAACTATACCAGCCAGGGCAGCTGTGTGTCTCTAAGCAAATTTCATCACTTCATAGTGCCTCAGTTTACTCATCTGTATAATAAGGATAATAACAGCCCCTGTCTCGTATGGCCATTTGAGGATTAGATGAGCAAATACATGTATGAAGCCCTTAGGACAGGACCTGGCCCACAGTGAACTCTCTCTGCGTCATATGCCACGTGGTGTCAAGAACGTGGGCTCCGCAGCAGGACTGGCCAAAGGCCAGATCTCACTTCTTTACCTGCAAAATGTAGAAAATAATAGCACTTGCTCTCCCCAGTCATTGTGAGGTTGGAATGAACAGTGCCTCGCAGTTGGTAAGCACTATTGCATTTTATCAAATCCAAGATGCCAGGGACTGTAAAACACATCGTTATTTTGTAGACTAGGAAAGGAAAACCATTCCAATTAAATTATGACATGCCTTTGACTCTAACATGTCCTCATTTCAAAAATGTTACAAAGTGAAAAAAAGCATGTTTCAGGATTGAAGAAATACAGGATACAAGTGTTAGCTATCACGTTTTTATTTTCACTTAAAAATACATCTTGGATATTGTTCTGTACTGGTACAAAGAGAGCCTCTTTTCTTTTTTTAATAAATGACTGTATAGTAATCCATTGTGTGGATGAGCCATAAATTATTTAATGAGTCTCCTATTAGTTCCCAGGCTATGGCTGTTACAAACAATACCGCAATGAATAACCTTGCAGACATGTCATTTTGCAAGTCTGCCAGTAGTATACCTGTAGGATAAATTCCCAGAACAGGCACTGCTGGGTCAAAGAATATACTTTTTGAAATTTTGGCAGGTATTTCTAAGCTCAAGTTTAAGTTGCCAGGCTACTTCAAACTAAGTACACCCCCACTCCCCCACAACCCCCCCCAAAACCATGGGTCAAGAACGTTTTAAAAGGGTTGCACTAAATAAGAGGGCACAGAAGATTCTGGCCACAAAGGGGTGGGAGAAAGAACACTCTCATTCACTGCTGGTGGTCCTGTATATTGGTCGGATTTTCGAAAGCTGTTTTGGCATATCTCTCTATTCTGCTTCTAGAAGACTATCTTACAGAAACTCTAACACAAGTTACAAAGGCATATGCAGTAAGGACAAGCACCTGCGATGTACTTGGCTGATACGAACTCATCTGGTCCTGACAGTGCTGCAAGGTAGGACCACAATCCCAGCTTCACCAACATGGACTTGAGAGACACAAGGAGAGTAAAGCTAGAAAGCTGTAAAGAATGGGCTGCACCCAAGCAGCCTGGTGTAAGCCTGTGCTCTTAAGCATTATACAAATGTTATTTCAAAATAGTAAAAAAATTAAATTGAAAAGACCGAATGTCCTCAAGTGAGTTAGTTAATATTATGATAAACCCACACTGTGGGAAACAACGCAACAGTGATAAAGAATGAAGTAGATTTTCAAATACCAACCTCAACATATGTCCATAATGTTACTGTCTTGTAAAAAATTAAAAGGAGGCTGCAGAGCAGTCTTCAAAGCATGAGTGCACATCACTGTAGGTGAGTGAATGACGAATCAATCAGATAGATACGTGATAGGTAGATGATGGGTATTAAAAAGTCTAGAAGGATAATTAAACAATTAAGAACATTCACTCCAAATACTCTTGGGTGTGAGAGAGTAGTAGGAAAAAGGGCCTTCATTTTGTATGTTTTCACATTATTTGTATCTTTTAAATGATGAGTGTGTTCTTGTGTGAGCTTGTTGTTAAAAAGGCATTTAATTCTAGACTCTTACAATTTTATATCATCCCTGTACCCATATCATCAAAACCACCAAAAGTGATTGGGTGTATAGGGCCTATGGACCGTGTGATTTAAAGGGGGGGAAAAAAAGAAAAAAAGAAAAGAAAAGAAAAGAAAAGAAAAGAAAAGAAAAGAAAAGAAAAGAAAAGAAAAGAAAAGAAAAAAAAAAAAAAAAAAAAAAAAAAAAAAAGAACCAACCCAGATTCAAAGTTGCTTTTAGGAAAGAATGGTGCAGCTGTCAGAAGAGGGTTTGATCAATTGTTAGATCGGCTCACAGAAATCAAGAAGACACTTTACTTACCAATTTATTTTAAAGGATACAATCAATTGCCACATGAAGAGGTGCATAGGGAGGCCAGGAAGGATCCCAACACAGGAACTTCAGGGTCCATGAAGTTGGGGTACACCACCCTCCCAGCACACCCACATAGTCTTCAACTCCAAAGCTCTCCAGATCCGGTTGTTCAAGAGTTTTTATAGACCTCAGCCCCCAGCCTTCTCTCCTCACCTTGCAGGAGGTCAGTGTGTGGAGCCATAGGTTCCCATCCCCTCACCACTTGGTCTCCAGTGGACTAGCCCATCCTCTGGCTACCTGGGGCCCCCTTCTGAGTCACTACATCAGTATAAACTCAGGTGTGATAGATGGTGACTCCTTATGAGCAACAGAAGCTATGCCTTTCGCTCAGGAAATCCAAGGCATTTTAAGAGATCTTTTTCCAGAAAAGAAACAAAAAACAAATATTTATGTTATTATATAGCATTCTACAAAAAGCAGACTTTCAGGTAACAAATGGCAAGAGATGAGGCCTGAGAGCTAAGAGACAAGAAAGAACTGTAGATGAGATTAAAGAATCTCTACTTTAGCCTAAGGCACTGGGGAGCCTGTCCGGGTTTAAATGGGGGAGTGGCAAGGATGAGATTCACTCGTCGTAAAGGTCACCTGGGCTGGAGAACTGATTAGAGGGGCTGGCCTGGCGTCAGAGGAACTAGTAAGAAAGCTACTATCTATTTTTTTTACTATCACATATTTTTATTTTAATTGTTGTTCAAGTACAGTTTTCTGTCTTTTACTCCCATCCCAGCCCAGCCACCCAGCCCTCCACCCTCCCTCCCATTTCCACCCCCCCTAGTTTTTGTCCACGTGTCTTTTATACTTGTTCCTGTAAACCCTTCCCCTTTTCCCCTGAAATTCCCTCCCCTCTCCCCTCTGGACACTGTCAGCCTGTTCTCTATTTCAGGGTCTTTGGTTATATTTTGCTTGTTTGATTGTTTTGTTGTAGAAAGCTACAATCTATTGTAATCCTGGTGGCCACAAGGTTGGCCTTGGGAAATCAGGAAGGTGGAAAGAAGGGAGTGGGTCAGGAGAAGGTGGAGCTGGTCCAAACGTAATTTGAAATGCACTGTGGTCTCTACTATTCTTCCAGCGATTAATGTGTTCTTCCTTAAAACTTTTATTTTTATATTTATTCCTATTTTTAAAATGCTGTTATTTGGCTTTTCATGCATTTATGTCTTATCTCTCCAATATTCCTTAAGACCTGAGATTACCTCTCATAGCTAATTCAAATCTAATTTTTTGATCCTTTGGTCTTTAGTTTCCTCATTGTTAGCATGGAGGTGATAATCCATGGCTTTCCCACTTCATGGGGCTATTTTGAAGACCCAGTGTTCAATGAGGTCAGATGAAGAATTTAAATAACATGCATAAGCAATAGATTATTGTCCTAAAGGAATTACCTAACTGCACTAGGTTAGCACTGTTCTGAGTTGGTCAGGATACAGTCAGAAAAGAGAAGAAAAAAGCTGGTGTAGTCTCTTTTGTGTGGCTGATTCTCAAACTGTGACTGAAGTTCAAGACATACTAGCCAAATAACACTGACTTCACCCAGAGAGAAGCCTGGAAAATGTTTGTCCTGATAATGGGCAAGAATTGGATAACCGATAATTTCAGATATCTACTGGGGTAATTCTAACACCTCAACTTCGTATGTGATAGGTATTATTGAAAAAACACAATTCAGCTGAGTAAATTTGAAGACCTAATTGGCTTTATTGAGTGATTCACCAATTGGGCAACTAGAAGGGGGGTCCCAGGGGTATTAGAAATGGAAGGTTTTTACGGGGAGAAGCGTTGACTAAGCGTATGTTTCTGGGAAAGGTCGACACTGCAGTTAGATTCAGTATTAAATCTAGAATTACTATTGTGGACTTGATAAGAGAGATCTGATCAGATCTCTGGGGAGGAGGAGGAAGGGACTGTGGGAGGGAGCTGCCAGGACAGTGGTAAACCGTCCAGGGCAGGATTGGCTGCGAAGCTCAAAGCCTCCAGAGCACCAGGAATTAGGGACCAGAAGATTTAAAATAGAAAGACGGCAGAGATGGGTTCTGGGCTCTTCTTCCTCAAGGATGCCTGGATGATCATGCTGCAGCTGCCTGCATTGCCCAAAGGACAGTATTTTGGGTGGGTTTTGGATGGATTTTGGATGGGAGAAGAAATTCCGGGCACAGCCTAGGCAGAGGGTGGCAGGGTTATTCTTCTTTGGCTGTTCTACAGGGGATAAGCTTTGAAAATTGTGTAGCTTTTTGTATCTTATGTTGTTTTAGGTTTGTAAAGTAATCCTATGGAAATAAGATAAAAACTAACCAGGGAAATTATAAGAGCTCAGGTGCTAAAGATTTTAGCTGTAATTGATAGGCTTAAGTGGTTAGAGTGGTAAGTGACTAATGCATGTGGAAAGCTGCTATTCTAAAATTGTGTAGCTTTTAAATAAAGACTCCTTTCCTTTATCACCAAACCTTTGCCTCCCAAATTTCACCTAGAAGGGGGCAGCGGGCAGCTGGCAGCAGGACCCCTCTTGCTGTTCGGGTAGCAGGCTTTTAACATGAGTGACATCATTTTGAGACTGTGGTTTTTCTCTTTAACAGTCCAAACCCCATATCACAAGGTAGGAACGAGCTTTCTCTAAGATTTCTGTGAATTTCCTGGATTTATAATTCTGTGTCACCACTGACTCTAAGTTTCCTTCTTTGCTTTTTTGTGGACACACCTTTCTATGCCAGAGTTGCTAAGAGCTGAACACAGCCCTTTCTCTTTGACACCTGCTCCCACAAGGCAGCTTCGTGTGACAGACACTGATCGGAGGTTTGGAGGAAGGGGTTACACTGTAAAAGAGGGTTGGACTGAAGAACTGCAGACTGGACATCTCTCTTTATTAAAAAGCCTCCCCTATTTTCTACCCACTAAGGCTTTAGTCTCTGGCTCTATTGCTTATTTTCCTTTTTTTCTCTCCTTTGTTCCTCATCCTGAATTTCTTGCTCACTTCTTAGGTGGAGCAGTTAAGCTATCTTTGTTTTTTCCTCCCCACCCATCTCCTCAGAGCCTCACCTTCTACCCCAAGGGGCCTATCCAAGGATTTTCCTAAACAATGACACTTCCTTTCCTAAAAGGAACTCTGGTGCCAGCTGATAAAATAATAACTTCTGTAATCTGCTATAACAATGACAAGGTTGCCTAATCATGTTTATTCTTCGGGAGCTCTGACATTAATTGGGTCTTCTGGCCCCAGGGAAAAGGAACCGCTCCTCATTCCTAGTAATTTAGGTTTGCAGCCATTATGTCACTCGATCTGATGCTCACAAGTTTGGGAGTAAAAATGGGTAGTCCTGATTAACCCATATCACGAGGGGCAAAGGTGGGGTGTAGGAATGTTCAGTAACTATATGAATGAGCTTCTGACTGGAACTTGAACCGAGATCTCAGCTCATTGAATTCTCTTTCCCTTGAGCATTCTTATGAAAACGGAAAATGTCCCTGGTTTCTTAGTCAAGTGAGCTGTTTTGAGAATGAACTTGGTGCCCCTGTGAAGAAGGTCAAAAGAGACACGAGTTATTTGGCAGATAGGTTTTACATAAGTGCTGGAGGAAAAGATAAGCTGTCAGCAAATGCTCTTCTGTGTCAAGACCGAAATGTTATCCGCCCAAGATAACTATCTTGAGGCCATTAGGAATGGCTGAGGCAAGGGCAGAATCCGGCAGGACCGCTGGGACCCACCTCAAGGCCCCTCTCTGCCAGGAGCCCATTTCCTCTCCTCTCACCCACCCCATCCTCTTTGAAGGCCCACTCGCTACTGGAGCATCCCCTGGAAAGCCATCGCTGACAGCCATGCAGGATGATATCTCCCTCCCCTTGGAATCCCAGTGACAATTACTCTCTGCTTTGCATCATTGGTGAGTTCTAGATCAGTGACTTTCAAAACTAGCTGATTTCGACCCACAGTAAAAAAACACATCTTTTCCCTTGTATCTCAGTAGACACATGTGTCACCCTCTCTCTCTCTCACACACACACACACACACACAGAGCAATACACACATGTATATTACTGAACAAAGTTTCGAACACAGATATTTACTCTTATTTTGTGTGACACATGCTCTTTTTTTTCTATTCTACTTCATCTTGTATTATCCTACTAAAAAATGCTTGTTGCGACCCACTAAGTCAATTTTATGACCCACTTAGAATAATTATTTCTTTAGACTTTCTGCAACTCAGAATGTGGTATTTTATTACTTACTGCAGCCCCCCCATCACCTTTCCTACTGCTTCCGAGTTTCAAGTTCAGCTCCCTTCATGTGCCACCTGAATACTCCTTACCAGCCTCATTGCCCTTGGTCTCTCTCTCTCTTTTTTCAATCTTCCCCATGGATTTTCTCAAATGCAAATTTTACTTGACCATTCTGATGCTTAAAACCCTTCTGAGGCTTTCCATTGCTTAAAAGTGCATTTCAAATAAATAGCCTGGCTCTAAGATCCTTTGCAGACTGTCCACTCACCACATTCTCCTTGGTTGCAGCAACTCAAGGCCTTTGTGACTTCTCCCCCATCCAAACTGACACACCAGCTGTCCTTCTCAGTGACTCTGCACATGCTGTTCCCTGACTGAAATGCCCCCTCTCTCCCCTCTGGTGGAACATTGCTTTCACTTCAAAAACTCAGATTACTAGAAAGAAGGAAATCCTGCCATTTGGGACAACATGGACTTTGAGGGCTTAATGTTTAGTGAAATAAGTCAGACAGAGAAAGACAAATATTGCGTGATAGCACTTACAGAAACAGGGAACAGAATAATGGTTATCAGAGCTCGGGGTTGGGATGGGAGATGTCGGTCAAAGGGTACAAGCTGGTGATCAGTATGTTCCAGAGAGCTAATGCACAGCATGGCGATCAATCAACAACACTGTGTTACATCCTCCAGGAGTGCTAAGCGACCAGCCTGACTGGTGTAGCTCAGTGGGTCGTGTGTTGTCCCACAAAGCAAAAGGCCACCGATTCAATTCCCAGTCAGGGCACATACCTACAAGAGGCAACTAACTGATGTTTCTCTCACACATCAATGTTTTCTTCCCTCCCTTCCGCTCTCTCTAAAAATAAATAAATAAAATCTTTTAAAAAGAAATGCTAAGAGACCAGATCTTAAATGTTCTCAGCACACACACAAAAAATGGTAATTACGAGAATGAAAGTGTTAGCTAATACGATGGTGATTGTCACATTGCTCTGTGTAAACGTATCACATCAACATGCTATACAGCTTAAATTCACGCAACGTAATATGCCACTTAACATCTCAGTGTGTAAAAATAGGGCTCAGGTCACCTATCACTACGAGCTCTTCCTCTGTCGTCTGTGTTTGGTTGCTCCTATAACATGTGACTTTGATACAGTATTTGCCATACTGAATTATAATTAATTTTTCACATGTCTGCATCCCTCAGTAATCCCAGGGCCTACAACTTGTGCGTTTCATTTTGTTTTATATCCCCGGCACCTAATACAATGCCGTTGTCCACCTGATATTGATTAAAATTAGCAAAAGAACACTGTTTTCTGGTGCCACATCATTAATTAAATGTCTTCCGTTTTATATGGTTTTAGTCTCTCTGGCCATTTGAATGATCCAGTTACACGCAGTGTGTGTGCGCGAGTGCGTGTGCATGTGGGGGGCGGAGAGGGTGGATTCGGGAAATAACAGTGTCTATCTTTACTTCCTGGGGTACTTCTCTCCACCCCAGCCAGAGGTATTTATTCCCAAAGGGCATATCAGGATTCTGATAGCAGGAATTTTTAAAAAGTCATGGCTGACACAATAGTCTTGAAATCCAAGGGCTTTGACTGGAGCAGAAAGGACTCGATGCCAGAGGAAGCAGGCCACAGGGTTTATGCCATGGAGGTGAAGAGCTGGTGCACTCTGCTCCTCCACAGGCAAGACTAGGAACCGGGGCCACGTAGGGTGGTATGGCAGGAGGGCAGTGGGTGGGGCCAGACAGACCTAGAGGGACCAGGGAAGGCCAAGTCAGCCTCAGCTGGATCCATGGAAAGCAGAGCCAGGGCCCCAGCGTGAACCTGTTGCCACCTTTGCTTGTACAGGGATCCATGTGAGCTGTGCAGCTCGGTGGGTGGGGGGTAAGCGCTGGGAGCCTCCTGCCAGAACTCCACCTGTCAGTGTCCAGCGGAATTGACCCCTGGCCAGAGTCTGCTCATCCCATCCAGCTACCCACGTGGGCAATCTCTTCTGGTCCGGAGGGGCAGTGGCGATGGGGGAGGAAAGGTCCCCATACCCATAGCTGGTGAGCTGAACAGAACAAGCCTGAAGTTCCATCCCAGGAGAAAGAGTTGGTGGCAAATCCTAAGCTTTGATATGTCTTTGGAATATCTTTAAAAGCTGAACAGTACCTTCCTCTCTTATTGAGAAAGATTGTTTATTGTAGAAAAATGCAGCTATTAAAAAGGAGCAGAATTAATCTGCTATCCCATCCCCCCAAGATAATCACTGTGAATCATTTGGGGGCTCCCAGGCACATTCCTCTGCCCTGCACGGAATTTTAAGTGTAAACTGGAGCGGAACCTCTCTGAGAGCAGGAACCACGTCTTGTTTGTTTCCTCAGTCCCAGCACCTAGGACAACACTTGGTGTAGAACAGGCACTTGATGAAATAGTTTTTGAATGAAAACTCTCAGATCTTCCAGTAGGCAAAGAGGGGGGGAAATTAACCCATTTTTATGATCATGGTGGACAACCCAGCCATAGGACAAACAAATGGATGAGAGTCTGGTGCGGGCCGAGTTGGGGGTGGGGCGGGGGAGGGACTTCCACATGGCAGTGCCTGGCAGCCCCACGGCACAGCCAGATCTTTCAGCAGTAAAAGATCCCAATGCGTTTTCTAAGGATGCCTTTCCTCTGTCAGCTGGTCCCAAGGACCCTTGCTAAGCAGGGTGCAGCCAGCATTGTCTGAGGCCCCCCACCCCCGTTGGGGGTGGTGCTGGTTTGAGAAAGGTATAAAGAACCATGTACGGGTCCCCATCTGTTGGCAGAGGGTGGCTCATCTCCCATCCCAGCCCTGGTTCTATGCCTGGGGGCTCTCCCTGTCCCTCTCCTCCTCCCCCTCCTGCCCCCACACCCCTGACCACAAATGTCCACGCTGAAGTCTGCCCTGACCATTGCCCTGGGCCCACACCCCCAGTCCCCATCTCCCCCTGGGCTGGTGTCTCACCCTTTCTGACCCGGCTCCTTGCTTCAGTGCTGCTGTCAAACCCTTTTCCCTTGCAGCTGCCAGAGGGAGGTGTCCATTCCTGCTTCAAGTCCTTTCTTGGCTCCCCGTCTAGAATTCAGGGCTTCAAAGCCTGGATGCGACCCCTCTTCCTCTGTCCCAGGCCTGCGTCCGTGCCTGGGGCGCTGCTCCTGTTTGTCTCATCAGGAACTTCCTGGACACTGAGTAGACCAGGGCTGCTCAGAGCTGGCCGGAGCCCCTGCTCCTCCTCCCTATCAAGTTCCCAGCTTTTCCTTTGGCCACCTCTTCGGGCCCAGGCCTAATTGAATTGCAGTCTCTGGGGCTCCTCCCTATCATTGTCCCTTGGTGGGGAAGCTGCTCAAGGTCACAGAGCAGGTCAGGCGCAGGGCTGGGCTGGGATGTGAACCTAGATCCAGCCTCTTTCCAACTACTCTGGGGAGGTGGCCTCTGCAGAAGACAGAGTGGTGGGCGCCCTCCTCTGGCCACTCCCTGGAGACAGGGGCCCGGGGCAGTGTGAGGGTGGGCTGCTGGCTTTGGAGCCTCCCTTCTCCTACACTTGGGGCGATTCAGGTCCTGGCTCTTCTCTGGGCCTGCTTTGCCACCAGGCCCTGGTGCTTCTGGCTGGGTCATTAATTCTGGGGTGGGGTGGCAGGTGGCAGAAGAGACCCCATTTAGGAAATAAATGGGCTTGATAGGAAGGCCATAATCTGCCACCTGCTGGCTGGATCCAAGCTCTGAGCAAACTCTTTCTGGTCTTTGAATCTTGCCTTAATCGCTGTGACCTTGAAATCCCAGATCTCTGTCCTCACCCCCATTCTCCCACTTGGGCCCCCTCCTTTTCATTGTCCTTGTTTCCTTCACTCAATCTGTTAACCCTTTTCACATTAGTACCCCAATCCCAGGGGTCTGAGTGTGAAGAGGGCTTGGTCTGGGCAATGACTGTGGGCTCGTGGGAGGATTCCAGGCAGGGTGACAGCCAGGTAGGTATAAG
The DNA here is from genome assembly GCF_021234435.1 of Artibeus jamaicensis. Taxonomy (NCBI): domain Eukaryota; kingdom Metazoa; phylum Chordata; class Mammalia; order Chiroptera; family Phyllostomidae; genus Artibeus; species Artibeus jamaicensis. Next base: position 5,792,284 of record NW_026521883.1, read on the forward strand.
CAGAGGCCATGGAACAGGAGCTTCCTAAAACTCCCCAGACCCAGCCCTGTAGATGCTCCCTTTTTCTAAGGAAGGCTGACCCATTTGTGTTTGTTACTGAATTAAAATTCCAAGGGAAGTCAGGCTGCGGGTGTTCCCAAACAGAAACACACTGCACAGAACACAAGGTGCTTCTGCCAGCATCCCAGACAGGGCCCCCTTCCCTCCCTGCACCACAGGCCTGCAGTCCCTGGGCTGGCCAGCCCAGGGGAGGACAAGGAGGGATGCGGTAATGCTTCCCGTGGCCAAGGTAAGTGTCTGCTCCAGCTGCAGGCAGCAAGGCTGAGGGGTGGAGGCCTTGTGTGTAGAGGAGTGTTTTCAATATGAAGTCATTTCCCACAGTGAAGAAGCAGCACCGTTCTGTACGGTCCACTGGCAGTCTGGGACGCTTGCCCAGTACCAGGAGAGAGACTGAAAATGCCCGAGTCCACCTTGGGATCTCAGGAGGCTGTCTGGGAGAGACCCTGGGAGTCAGCAAATCCCACGACTGCCTATTCCATGCTGAACCAAGCAGAGGGTGGAGCTCATTCCAGCCTCCAGGGGCTCTTTGTACCACTAGATGACGCGATGCCAACGGATGGACCACTGGCCATAGGCCCCCAAGGACAGGCCTGATTCTTTCCTGTCACTGGGTTCCCAGCACCAAGTACTGAGCAGATCTAGCTACCCAAGTATTGAGTTGAAAATCCAAGTTGGTGTGATGGTCAGGACAAGGAGTTGCAGGCATGCCCAGGAGGACCTCTTCTTAGAAGAGAAGGATTCGGAGTTTAGCCTATATCTTCACTGGAGAAAAGAGGGGAGCAAGCACCTGGTGGGGAACATGGCAGTAAGAGCAGGTTCAAAGAGCCAGAGGGGACTTGCGTCCTCCATTGTTTCAATAATCAAAGCCGTGTGGTTGGCCAGGCCATGGCTGGGTCAGCACAGCAGACTAGGCAGCATATGCTTTAGTATACGAAGGACTACAAGACACACAGACATCCAATGAGGGATCATCCCTACTTAACATATACAGTTGAGAAATAGGCCAACTGGGGGGCAATCGTGTTTGACCCTGACCGTAGACAATTTTTCATAATGAGTAATGATTACAGAGATATCCAGTTAAGCTCAGAACTGGGGATTCAATGGGACAGACAAACATGAGACAGATCACCTGGCCCATTCGCCTGCTCCCTGAGCCCAGGTGGGCGCAAGGATGGATGTGTGGGGAAGCCCTAGTCAAGGAACTAGCTCCATCTTCCTCAGCATCCCAAGAGAAAAGCAGCAGGACTCTCAGTGATACGGTGCTTCTTTCAGGCTCAGGGCTTTGTGAGCTGATCTACAGCAGAAACTCCAGGGGTGTCTTTGAATTCACGTGTAGCAAGAGCATTTTTCTGCACCAACCCCTGGAGGAAGCTGTCCTGCTGCTTCCCTTCCCCTGATATTCTTCTTTGCACCACTCGTGCTAGACTATGGGTGGTCTTGGGGATTTGTCCCAATCTCACAACTGCTAGTATAATAGAAACGTGTTAGACCAGGAAGGGACTGTGAAGTTGTCTTATCCCTTCATTTTAGAGGTGGAGAAAGTGAGGCTCGGAGAGAAGTGAGACTCAATGTTGCATACCCAGCTGGAGGCAGAGCTGGGCCAGGGATAACCCCTCCCTGTGTCTGGTGTCTTGCCTACGGCTCTGCTGCAGCCCTTTATTCGTTTTCTCTCCAGCTCTGTTTTAAGATTTTCATTGCTTTCCTCTGGCTGTGTTGAGTTTTCTGTGGTGCCCACACTGCTATGTGCCTGTCCACTTTGCAGTCTGACATGTCTGCTCCATGACAACCCTGGCTTGGTGAGAGATGAGGGCCTCCCAGTGGCCGGCAGCCCCTATCCAACAGCCCGTGTCTGTGATGGGGCCCAGACCTCCCCCAGCACAAACTTGGCCCACAGCACAGAGATTGGCTGGAGACTGGGAGCGTGTGCCTTCTCTAGCTTTGGCTCATGAGATTCACATCCTTGTGTGGCTTCCCTACTATACCAGCTGAGCAACCTTGAGCATGTCACCACACTGCACCTGACCCCTTTGTTGAAACTGGGAATATTAGAACATACGTAAAGCTGCTGTGAATGAAGAGCAAGAGTCAAGTACATGGAAGAGTGCTTTGTGAACTGTGAAATCATTCCTGTGTAAAATGTTGGAGTCCCCCAGATCTTAACACAGGGCTAGATACAGAGCAGATGCCTGTTGCATAACTACAGAACCGTGGTTCTCAACTGAGGCTATTTTGACACCCCGGGGGACCTTGGGTGATGCCTGGAGGCATTTTTGTTTATCACTACCAGGTAGGAGTTCCTATGGAATCCGATCAATAGAAGCCAGGGGTGATGCTAAACCTCATACTGCACATGGCAGCCCCATAGCAAAAAATTATCTGGCCCCAGACGCCAATAGTGCTGAGGTCTAGAAGCCTTGCTGAGGTGAGTGAAAGTGTGAAATTGTATCTGTAGAGACAGATGTGGTCTGTTGTCCCAGAAAGGCAAGGGAGCTGTGGTGGGGGAGTTGGCCATCAAGATACGGTGGTGACCAGAAGCAGGTTTGGTAATTTGAAAACATTTTATTTCAATTCTACCCTTGGGAGGCAGCATAAATAATCACAGAAGACCACAAAGGTCAATGGGGAAGAAAAAAAAAAGCGCAAGAAGTGTGGGGAGGAGGCAATGAGAGCTGACACTGTCCAGCTGCGCGGGCGGGGGTGAGATGTTGCTCTGGCTGGCGAGAGGATGGGTGGTTCTGGTGGCGGGGGGAACCCCAAGGGCCGGAGGGCTCTCCATGCCTGGGTCACCAGGAGGGGCTTACAGAACCCTGGCCCCCCATGGTGGATGTCCTACAGGGTGGCCACGGGAAAGGCAGGTGTAGGGCACAATGTGTGCGGCAGATCCAAGTGAACAAGAGCAGGGAGGGCACCCACTTGATTCCCAGGCCGGATCTCACCCCCAGACTGTGGTGATTCTGTGGAGAACAGTGTTTATGGACACTGTGGGTGGTGGGAAATGGAGAAAAAGAGAGAAAAGAAAATGTGTAGAAGACCAAATGAAATGTGACATCTCCAAAGAGTCTGTGACCTCAGGCCACTCCTTAGTTTCTTCATCTACAGAATGGAAAGACTGCTCCCTACCTCCGGGAGCAGACCAGAGACTCCAGTGAGATCCGATGTATTGAAGAACTGCGTAAACTTTAAAGTGCTACACCAGCGTGAAGGGCTGTGGTCATTCTACGAGCATAAGGCTGAATGTGGCTGAGATAGTAGTGGTGAGAGACACACACAGGGCATCATCCACTTGGTGCAAGTGAGCAGACCCCTGCTGTGCCTTCTCCGGGGCCCAACTCCCCCTCCTCAGCCTCAGCTTCCAGGAGGAAGAGGCCTCATCTCAGAGGGAGTCCCCTGGGGGGGAACAGGGCAGGGGGGCCGAGGGGATGGAGGGGCACTGAGTGTGAGGGGCCTCAACTGGGCAGTGTGACACATTGGCACTACTGGTGTTGGGCAGACGATAGAAGTGGCTTCCAGTTCTCATTCTCCACACATACTTGGGCACTGGGGAAGCCACCAGAGGATTGGCATCTTGATGCAGTGGGAAGGGCCCTGGCCTGGGGTCTGGACACCCTAGGACCTGGGTCCACTGTTGACCTGTTGGGTGACTTAGTAAGTCACTTCGCCAGTGCAGCTCTCAGTTCTGGCATTTGTAAAATGGGGACACTGTTCCCTACGCTGCCTGCCTCACCAGTTAAATGGGGAAGGAGTATTGCAAGAGCTTTGAAGAGATTCATGGGAAGGCAAGGGGTCATTATGGCCTTGGCGAGCGATCCTCTTAATTCCCTGAAGACAAGAAAGAGGGGGCAAGAGACAGAAAGGAGCGGGGCTGCTTGCAACCCTTGTCAGATGAATCTGGCTTCCAGGGCTGCGGGGGGGAGGAGAGGGGAGGGAGAACAGGTGATGCCTGCCGTCCAGCCCTTCCAGGTTGGTCCATCAGGGTGCTGTGATCCCCAGCAGTGGGTGCTGAGAAGTCATGGCAGCAGCCTCCTTTGCAAGGGAAAGGTTCCAGTTCTAAATCTACGGGGGTCCCAGTTTCCTCCTCTGCTCCCTGGTCTGTGGAGACCACCCCTCAGGGAATCCATGGTCTTTGTCCAGCCAGGAAAGTGGCAGGCAGGAGATGGGGCTGCCAGTGGTGGGTCTCCAGCAGAGGCTGGGACCTTTTATTAGCATGAGGTCAAGAGATCAAAGATCAGCTTCCAGTTCTTGAGGTGACAGGTGGGGCTCTCCTCCTCAGCCTCTTCCCCAGCTCCCATCCTGGCTCTGTCTCTGGGGTCACAGGATAAGGGGAAGGTAAGAGACGAGTAGAAACCATGGAGAGATCGGCTTAGAAAGCAGCCCCACCGAGAGCTAACAGTTCTTGGGGCTGTTGCGCAAGTTCTTCAGTTCCAGCTGTAGCTGCCGAATGCGGATGTCCTTCTGGGCCAGCTCCTCTTTCAACCGCCGAATCTCATCCTGCTGCCGGAAGAACATTCGGAGGAGCTGGGTGGACAGAGAGAGGGGGCCACAGAGGGGCGGGGAGAAAGGAGGTAAGAAGGTGATTTCCAGAGTGGGTACCCCCACCCCTCGCCCCTGCTCAGATCCCCATCGTGGCCTCTGCCACCTCCCCCAGACCTTCCACCGCCCCACCCTGCGGTGTCCCAGATGCCTGATGTCACCGCAGCTCTCACGACTCCTACTTTCCCCTGTGAGGCAGAGAAAAGAGACAGACCTGCCCCGGGCCTGACTCGGATCGCTGAGGAAGGGGGGAGTCCACGCAGGCCATTTCCCCAAACATCCCGGCCTCACCCTTTTAGAGCTTCAAACCCAATACTTTTAGTTACCGTTCTGCATGGAAACCTTTCTAAAATGTTTGCCTAAGGGGGCTCCGGATACAGAATGGAATCCGGCCTTTTTCCTGCAGACGTGGGACCACCATAGGAGCACCGCAGTTTGTGCCAGGCAGTGACCCACGGCAGGCTGGGCACAGGCAAGGGCAGGCCCTCTCTTAGACAATCCCCTGGATTAACCCATCGCTCCGTTTCCTCTGTAAAACAGACGGCAGGTGGCCACAGAACACTGAGGCCTGGAAGGCCCCTCCCTCCGCCTGAGTTGAAAGTTACTAACAAGCAGTTGGGTTCATCCTCAAACTTCCTGGTGGGAGTTCCATTTGTTCTGGTAATTGCATAATGTGATTAAATAGGTTATAAACTGATGAAGTGTGAGTACAATAAGACAGTTGCTGTTTCTATAAAACTAAGTGGAATGCTTTAGAAAAACCTTGGTAAAGGTGATGCTAAAAATGCTACTGCTGAATGAGGCGCAGGTGACGTTCCACAAAACACTGGGGGATTTTCTGTCTCTGGGTTGTGTGCGGTGGTTACATGCGCATCAGAACTTTTACACGTTTGTCAAAACTTAGGGAACTGCACACCTCAAAGGATGGATTTTACTGTAGGTGAATTGAACCTCGGTGACGTTCCTTTTTAAAGAACTGGGGGAAACCTGGAAAAAAAAAACTAGGGCTTTGTTTTCAGATTGACTTTTAAGTACTTGTTCTACGTAACAGAAATGAAACTGGAGGTGACGTGTGATTAATTTGAGAAAAACACAGCCCAGCCCAGCCAGAGATGTCCTCAAAGGAACAGTCCTGCTTCAAAATGTGTTGAATGAATGTATTTGTTTTAAATGAAAGTGAGTGGTTTGAAGAATACATCATTTTTATGATGTCTTCTTTTAACTGCCTTTTTAAAAAGATTTTATTTATTTATCTTCAGAGGAGAAGGGAAGGAGAGAGGGAGAGAAACATCAATGTATGGTTGCCCCTTGTGCGTCCCCTGCTGGGAACTGGCCCGAAACCCGGCCATGTGCCCTGACTGGGAATCAAACCGTGATCCTCTGGTTCGCAGGCCTGTGCTCAATCCACTGAGCTACACCAGCCAGGGCTAACTGCCTTTTTTTAAAAAAACAACAAAACAGCCCTGGTTTTGTCTGAGGGAAGATACGTTATGTGCTTCTGTATACTCCTGTGCCTTCCAAATTCTCAACATTTCTTTGTGTAATTTTTCAGTATTTGTTTAGAAAGGCCTTATTGGGGGTGTAATTGACACTCCATGCTTTCCCTTAATTTAAGCACGCCATCCAGTGACTTTTGGTGACATTACAGAGGAGACCCCTGAGTGTCCTCCCTGGGGCCGGCCTGGCCCTGCAGTTACCTCTTCGCACTTAGATCGGCGTGTCTGCTGTTTGCAGCCCCCTTTCTAATGGGGCTGCGTCCGAGCTGCTGTGAAGACTAAAACAGCAGGTCAAGCCAGAGTCAGCAGGCTCCGAGGGACTCTCTTCGCAGTGAGGACCGGGCACAGGCCTTAGTGCAGGGAGACTGTGGCATCTGTTCTGTCTGCTCAGAGCCTCTGTACGACTCTCCTCTGGCTCCTGGGTTCTGATGCGCACGGACAATAGCTAGTGGCGTTCTCTTTCACCGCCAGTCCCTGCTGCCTGCGGCGCACCAGCACTAGAACTGAGCTCAGGCTCCGGTGTGGCCCACGTGGGCTGGCAAAGCAACTCGGGTGCTTCTGCCTTCTCAGAGTACACGAAAAAGTTTGTATTAGAAAATGCCAAATACATACAAAAGTGGGAAGATTAACACCACGAATCTCCAAGTACTCATCAATCAGCTTCAACGAATGACATGTTACCACTTTTCCTGCTTGATATCTACCTATTCTTGGTATTGGCTCCTGCCCACTTCCCTGGCACCACCCCCCTCAGGGGTTATTTTGAAGCAAATCCTATTTATCACATGATTTCAACCAGCCCTAGACATCTCAACATCCCTCTATAATGGCACATAACTATATTGGATAATAATGGCCTGTTTACCTGTGAATTTCCACTTTAAAACTGTGAGGTCCCAGAGGTCAGGAATAGCTTATTTTTGTGAGTAACAGTGGTAACCATAAGTTGTTGTGATAAGAAACCTCTAAGATGCCCCCACCCCACGTTCTCCCCTGCCCTCACGGTGGACTGGGCCTAGCGAATGAGTAGTATATGGCAGGAGTAATGAGATGTCTTTCCCAAGGTCAGGTTACAAAGAGACTGTGGCATCCCATCCCGGACACCCTCTCTTCCTCACTCCAAGGGAAGCCAGTTGCCGCTTTGTGAGCCGCTCTATGGAGAGGTCCACGGGGCAAGGGCCCGAGCCGGGGAGCACCTCTGGCTGACAGCCTACGAGGAACTGAGATCCTCAGTCCAACAAGCTGGGAGGAAACCAGTCCTGCCAGCAACCATGTGAGTGAACTTGGACGCAGATGAGCCTTCAGATGTGACTGCAGCCTTGGCTGACACTTCATACCCTCGTGAGAGACCTCGAGCCACAGGCACCCATAGACACTATGAGATGATGAATGTTTGTGGGTTTAAGTCACTAGGATTGAGGGTAATTTGATACATGGCCATGGATAGCTAATACAGTCAGCTTCTTTGAGCACTTAGTGTGAGCCAGGAAGAGTGTAGACACTTAGAGATAGAGTATCTCTCTCACGCTCACAGCATTTCATATCTCCATTTTGCCATGAGGAAATGGACTTTGGTCAGGAAACTTGCTCAGGCAGAGCCAGGATTCACATGCAGGTGGGTCTATGCAGCCATCTCTGCCTCAGCTGCATCAAGCCAAGTGCCTGGCACACAGTAAGCATTCTGTGAGTCCCGGCGGAGCTGAGCTGAGCTGAGCTGTTTGGCACCAGGGACTGAGGGTAGGGTTGGAAAGAGGAGCCTTCGGGGGCAGGGACAAGGCCCAGCTATGGCTGCCCCTGAATGTTCCCACTGCAAATGGCACAGACGGCATTTCCATAAACATCCAGCATCTTCCACAAAACAGGAAGCTGTGAGATGGCATCAGTGCTACAAGGCCAGGAAGGAAGACAGTGCTGGAATGCATGAGACTGGTTTTCCTCTGTGAGGCAGAGATTTCTATCTCCTGTAACACCAAGTGACAGCGACACTCTGGAGCGGATGCACAAGGAGACTGAATTCATGCGTAACTGTGTGGGTGAGTGAATTTGAAGGTTGGAGGGGGGCATCATACCCCAGCCTCTTTGTATCGGGGTCAGGGTAATGGAAGCCAACACCAGGCTACTTAGGGTGTTTGTTACAGAAAGAAAAAGGCCTCAGAATGGCGCTGGCTTGAAGGCCTGCAGCCCACAGTTGAAACACCAAGGTCTCACTCTTCCAGGGCCTGTGCAGGAAAGAACTTCTATTCCTTACCTCATTCTCTGTCCTGGGTGGGACATTTTCTAATAAATCTATTCCATTGACCACAACGCTCTTCTTTTCTTTGATGGGAGCCTTAAATACCATTTTTGAGGACTTCTTATAGCCTTCTTTCAAAGACATCAGCACGGGATCTAAGAAAGGCAAGGGGCACATTGACAACTGATGCACTGTGAAATGACAGTCTTTCATTTACCCCATGCTTGACAGTTGGCCAAGAATGAGGCAAAGTCCCAGCAGGAGCATGTGTGGGGGACATGGGGTGAGCCAGACTGAAGGCAAAGCTCACGCAGTCTCAGCCTCTTTTGTGAAGCCCACCCCTAACAGTACTTACCTCGGTTGATGCCTCCCAGCCACTCATCGGGGGTCAGGGCTGGCTCTGTGCCTGGCGTCATGGGGTAAATGTCTTCCTGGTAGGAATCTGACTATAGTGTGGGGAGCAGAAGAGGGAACAGATGGGGGGCTGCTGAGAATAGCCCTGCTTTCCAGTCAGACTTTTCTCCTCGCCGACCTCCAACCACGCTCCCTGCTCTCCTGCCTTCGAGTCTTTGCACTCACAGTGTCTCCCACTTGGAATTCCCGCCCTGAGTTCATCAGCAGACAGAACTGTCCCCACCTTGGCATGTCCTCCATTCCCCACCCCAGCCAGTCCACAGGAAAAGGGCTCCTTCTTCTGGGCTCCTCAAGGCTTCCAGTCACCATGGAGCGGGCTAGGATTCAATATGGGGCCCTTGGGAGCCCTGCCCAGCCCCACTCACCCTCCGGGGCACGATCATGGAGATGGGCTCGATCAGGCCCTTAAGAGTCACCAGCTTGTAGAAGCGGAACACCTCGCAAGCCGACACATCCAGCCCGTGCTTGGGCATGACCCCTGCGGACAGGCACACACGGTTCTCTGGGGCCCAGGGGATCCCCCCCTTGGTGCCGCTCTCTTCTGTGATGTTCCCAGGCGGGGGAAAGACCACAGAGGAGCAATACCTTTGGAGCAATGGCCCATGCAGAGGGCAGGGGGTGGGCCGAGGGCTTCTTGAGTCAGTTCTGTGTCTGGGGGGTGACTACTCAAGCCCTGTGGGCCAGACCTGCCTCACACAAGTGCATGGCTTAGAATTGGTACCGTGTAGAACCGGAAGAAGCTGTAGAAATATTGAGACTGAATCCATCCTTTTTACAGACAAGACTCTTAAGGGTCAGAAGGGAAGGAGCTTGCCCAAGGTCAAAGAATATTGTCACAAAAACATCACAGAGCTGAAATGAACTGGCTTATTGAAGCATTGGTGTCCTTGGTTCTCAGAGAGATGGAAGGAAAAATCCCTTTCCCATGCACCCCCGAAGTTTAAGTGCAGCGGGACTGCTGTTCTGTCATAGTCCTAGGACTGAGCACATGTACGCATGCGCGAATGCATGTATTGTCTGTGCCTGCGCTTTGGCTGCACAGTCCCTAACAGCCACATCTACTGATCCCCTACTGAGGGAGCAGTCCAGTGTGACATCAGGAACACAAGCTAGGGGGTAGGACAGACCTCGGTTCTAATCCTGGCTCTGCCCCTCTTTATGACTGGGAGTCCTTGGGCCCAGGATGATCTCTGAGCTTCAGGGTCTTTGGCTGGCTAGTGGCAGAAGGTAGCAGCCCCTCCTGTGATGGTCAGGGGCTGAATGTGAAGAAGCTCATGAACTGCTTAGCATGGTGAAGAGCACATAACATGTTTCTGTCTCCATGATGTGAATGTGAGTTAAGGTTCTACCTCCCCTCAGCTGGAATGGAAGGCTGCTCCTCCAGATAAGGGAGTCCCAGGAGCTGGGGTGGGGGGAAGTGGTGTAGGTACCAAAGTGGGATCTGGAGCCAGCAGACTATGAGCTCTGGCTCCACCACTTAACAGCTACGTGATCTGCCTGGGATGACTTATGTAGTAACTCTGAACCTTCGAAAGCGGCCCATTCATGGTACTGGCCCAACAGTGGCCACAGGTGAGGAGAATGAGAAATGGGTACCCTGGGCCCTCCCTCTGCCTCCTCTCCTCCCCAGGTCCCGCTGGCCCTCCTTCTCCACATCTCCTGGATTCTTCCTCCTCTTCCATTGCCATGCCATCCCCCTAGCTACTCCTGTTTCTTGCCTAGACATTCACAGTGGCCTCCTTCCTGCCCTTTCAAAATCCATGTTCCCAAATCCACTCTCCCTACAGAAGCCAGAGCAATCGTCAACTAAACTTCCAGATCACATCATCTTGTCCCTTAACCTACTCACCCACCCATGAGAAAGAAAACCCTCCAATGTGAGAACCATGTTGGGCCTCAGCCTCCCCCTCTGCAAATAAGAATGAGGACACAGTCACATCCCTGCGGGCTGCTGATGGCCAGAGATGGTGAAGGACGCCCAACACCATGTAAGGATGAGCCAGTCGAGTGGGTGCTGACAGGTGGCTGAAGGCCAGCGGGCGGACATTCACAGGGGCAGTACCTGTAGGTTCCATTCTGACCTGCCCATGGGCTGAGGCCTTCTGAGTCTGATAGTTTATTGGGGCTGGGGGGTAACCCATGAGCCAAATGTCCAGTGTCTTGTTCTGTAGTCTAATAGTCACGCAGTGTCTTGACTCCTTACCGAGGCCTTTTTGCGGTGCTGGAGAGCGGAACTCCATGAGGTAACTCAGGTAGGGCTTCTCTGTGCTGATCTCATAGTACCGGATGTTTCCATCCCCCTGAGGGCAAGGCGAGAGGGAGGTGAGGAAGACAGAGGGAGAGGGGAGGACTGAGTAGCCCTGGTCCAGGGGTCTGCTGAAGACAGCCTCTGCTGTGCCTCCAAGGTGGTCAAAGACCAGGGAGGCCTGGCCTTTAGGCCCCTGGTGGGCTTGCCACAGGGGACTTGCCAGGGGTGATGGTGGTGGTGTTGCTGCTGCTGGTGTGTGTGTATAATATGTTGCTTTTCTGATAAACAAGGCCATGTTTGTCAGAGATCTCCTGGCAGGCGCCTCAAATTCCATCATTAGTCCCGGTCTTCTACACTTCAGGCTCAGATCCTTATTCCGATGTAAAACCCTCTCCAATTCACCTCTGAAGGAATTCTTAGCCATTGACACTTCAGTAAGAGTAAGTGTCAGGCTTAAGAGTAGGTTTCAATGGAAGAGAGGGAGACCCAGGTTGGATTTGGTGAAGGCCCAGGTTAGGCTGGCTCTTCTTAGAAGTGTAGGGGAGGAGCAGAGGCGCAATGGGGGCAGGGATCTCCCACAGGCTGCCCCGGGCCCACCCCCATCCTCCACTACCTTTCCAGCCAGGTAGAGCATGTGGGTGTCGGCATCATAGAAAGGGAACAGGAGGCCAGAGAGCCCGTCAATTTCTTCCTCGATCAGAGGCATGGACAGGTCCTCCTGCGGGGAGGGGGCCAGGATCAGCCTATGTCCGGGAGGATGGCACCTCACCTTCCCAAAGTCCAGCACAGTCCCCAGAGCTACCACCCTTTTATGTCACCACCCGGCCTCCCTGTGGCTGACCTGGTCCCAGAGGGCAATTTGTCTTGTGTTCCACCTGGAGACCCCTGTCGTGAGAAGCCGCTTCATGTTCCCCAGGAACACCACCCGGTTCACTCTGTGGTTTTTGCAGCTGGCCTCCTGGGGGAACAAAAAGTTGGTGAGCCAGGGCCCAGGCACCAGGGTCCTGTGGTGGGCTGAACGGTGGCGCCCAGAAGACACTCCATGTCTTCATCCCTGGAACCTGTGGATGTTTCTTTATTTGGAAAAAGAGACTTTGCAGATGTAATGTTAAGAGCCTTGAGATAGGGGGATCCCCTGGATTATTCGACTGGACCCTAAATGCTGTCACGAGAGCCCTTAGATCAGGCATAAGGAGGTTGCAGAGACTGAGAAGAGAAGGTGAAGTGACTGTGGAGGCAGAGTTTGGAGAGATGTGACCACAAGCCAAGGAAGCCAGCAGCCACCAGGAGCCGGAGGAGGCTTCTCCCCCAGCGCCCCCCCAGCGCCTCGGGAGGGAGTGTGGCTGCCGACAGAACTCTGGCCTCCAGAACTGGGAGAGAACCCATTCCTCTTGCTGTGAGCCACCCGAGTGTGGTAATTTGTTACAGGAGCCCCAGGAAACACATACAGGGGCCAAGGGGCGGTGGAGCCCTGAGACTGGGACACAGGCCTCTCTGCCTTGTCCCAGAAAGGGCAGGGGCAGGAGAATGGGGAGCTAACATTGACCAAGTCCTGGGCAGGGCCTGCAACGCCCTGGGTGCCAGGGCTCTCAGCAGGGCCCTTTTAACCTGCAGAGCAATACCTACTGGCACGAACCTTGGAGGGTGAGGCTCCTGAGGTTCAGGAGGATGGGGGCTCACACTGGCTCGCTGGCTCATGACTCGCTTCACCAGGGGCTCCTACAAACCCATCCTCTGCCACTTCTGCCTCGCAACTCATGACACTTTCTTTTCCTGCCAATGCACAACCGTCCTCTGCCGGCATGAGTCAGCATCAGGTAGAAAACAGAGGCTGGCGAGCAGTGCAAAGACCCAGGCTGGCGTCACTCACTCTGCATTTCAGTCCCAAGTTCTGCCAGGAAAAGCATAACCCTCACCCTCTCTGGGCTCGTGTCCATGGCCGTGAGGGGGAGGCTGGGTTCTCTGCTCTCTGACACCTTTTTCTGTTCAGCATGGGCTCTTGGGTCCATCTGGCTGGGACTGAACTCTAGCTCCTCCCTGACTGTGACATGCAAGTCTCTACCTTCTCCAAGGCTCGGAGTTCCCATGCGAGAAATGGGGAGAGTCAGGGGACCCACCTCAGAGGACTGTCGGGAGCACTAAATAATGGAACGACGTGGGGGCCGTGACCCACCATAGGCTGCACAGTGGATTCTGGGTACGTGCTGCCAGTGATGCTGATGCCCGGGGAGTCACTGTTTGCAGAAGCAGTGGCAGAGCCTCTCCGGCCTCACAGTAGTGGACTCCTCCGAGATGAACACAACCAGGTCACCCCCAACCTTTTCCAGTGTAGTAGGTAAATCTCAAATTCAGCCCAAATTTTCTGTCCCCCTCGGTGACTGGCATGCCTCAGAAGCTCAGGGGATGTTCATTTCCTATTCCCAAGTGGCATCTCAACCCTTCTTCACAGTCGAGACCCAGGAGACTAAAAAACCAAAACTGGAGTTAAGTTCACTATCTGCCTCCTCACTTGGAGTTGTCCCTGGGGCTGGCAGCCTCAGCCATTTCCGCCAGGCCCGTCCCACACAGGTGGCTGGGCAGCGGGTCCAAATGCCCTCCTCCTGGGCCCATGGTGAGCCTCACCGTCGAAACCCAAGGATTCACGGGCTGAAGGATGTCGCCAGCTCAGCCCCCAGAGCAGAGCAGAAGAATCCCCTCTGGGGATCAAGTGCAGTGGACAAGAAAGGGTTCTAAAGCCCCTCCTCACCCAGAACAGGGCAGGGTTCCTGTGAGCTGAGAAGGGCCCAGACCCGGATGGTCAGCAGAGGTGCTGGCCAGGTGCATGGGAGAAGGGAGGTGGCTCGGCCTTTCCCTGGTCCTGGCTGGATGCTAAGCCCCAGGCCCCAGTACCTTCCTTTCCCCTAAAACAAGCGGGGCTTCACCTGCAGAACACGGCCGGAGCGGGGCTCAATCACACGCAGCTTCTTGTCCTTGCACGTGGTGGTGAGCAGGCTGCCATCGGTGTTGAAGGACATGCAGAGGATCACATCCGAGTGGCAGTCGATCATCTTCACAGGCTCACCCACGTCCAGGTTCCAGATGAGGACCTGGGACAGCAGACGAGCAGGAGTCGGGGTCAGCCCTGCTGCTGCTGTCACAGGGCGCCTGTCCCCGTTCCACACCCAGTGGTGCTGGGAGAGATGCCCGTGCAGGGTCGGAGTGTGCTGGGATGAAGGATGCTGTTGTTGAGCTCTGTATAAAAGGCCGACGTGTCCCCGTCACACAAATCCACCACTATCCTCGGGCACATCCCAGCTCCAGCCTGGGCTCAGTTTCTGCAACTATCAAGAAGGGTAAATGTTCCTTGCCAGGTTCCAGTGGCTGGCACACCTCTTTTGAGGGTCTGCCTGGGGGTGGGGGCTGGGGCTCCATTCTCTTCCCTCCAGCAGCTCCGGTTGCTCCCTTTTCCCCCAGCAGGAGAGTGTGGGCACGGAGTGGCATTCACTTCCAGTCCATCGGCACTAGAGAAGGCAGTACAGATGCCTCCAGCCTCTGTGAACCCCAGAAATGATGGGGTGCACAGAAGATGCTCAGTTGTGTGTAGTGAATGAAGAAATGAACAGATGAGACAATACTGGTTAACATGCTCAGGAAAGTAACAGTGCTTCCAGCAGGCCCCCAAAGATGCCCTTCTCTCTCCTTCCGCATGCCCTCAGCCTGCTGGGCTGCCTACCTTGTAGTCATAGCCGGCACTGAACAGGATGTTGTTGGTGGTGGGGTGCCACTCCACCAGCCCCACGCGCCGGCTGTGCCCGTGCAGCTCCAGGAGAGCCTCCGTCATGTTCCGCTTCAGCCCGCCCTCCGGGATCTCCCAGATCCGCACCTGCAGGGGAACAGAGCGGGGAGGGGAGGGTCTGAGCCTGGTGGGCAGGGCAGCAGAGAGAGGCCCCGATTGCCTATCCCTCTGACATCAGGCTTTCTGAGACCTGCTTGGTGAGGCACCTCATGGCCAGGGCGGTGGGCAGAGCTGAGTGAGGCCTGCGCAGAGGTTCAAGGGTGTGATGAGAGAGGAAAGAGGCCATCTCCTCTCTTCCTGTGGGAGGGTTTTCTCCGAGAAGTCTCTGCAGACCTCAGCAACTATTATCACTGGCGTGTTATTGTTATGGACTAGCCAGGCCCAGAGGCCCACACACTGATAGCTTTGAGCCAGTGTTGAATTAAAAAGTGTGCCTCTGCTTCCCTTCCCACAGCCTCCGAAGAGATCTGCCTTCGGCCCCAGCTCCTCTGATTGTACCACAGGGCCTTGTCCCCCACTCTGTCTCCAACCCAGGATGGACACCTGAGCAGAGGGGAACCACTCTGGGAGGCTGGGAAGTCCAGAGCCCCTGCTGCGACACGTAAACCGAGGGGCAGGGATCCTGATTAGCTGTTGGAGCCTGAGCTGAAGAGACGGGCAGAGCCCGGAGGCAGCTGCTATTTCTAGGCTCCCGGGTGCTGACAGAGAAGCAGAAAAGATGATCTGCAGAGGAGGCGGGGACTCGCAGAGAAGCAGAGAAAAGAGACCACGCCCCCAAGTAGCTACAGCTGCTCTGGTGGGCTTGCTTTTCAAGCTAAGCCGGTTGTGCAGAGTTCCAACGGTTTTATCTATAAATGGAGGGGGTGGGGTGGGGATGGGGAATCTTTGCCTGGCCTCGCCTACTGCCAGAATAAAAGACATACTGCTTGTAAAAGTTGGTAAACTGTCAAGTTCTCTGCAGCACTAAGGATTATAATTCTTGTTCTAATTGTTGTTATTAGCATCATTAATGCTATTTATTATGATCTGACTGGTGAAGAGAAAGAACTCTTGTGACTAGAACTTAGGACACTTTTAAAACAAATCTTTTAAAAATCGAAACTCCACCCTTGCTAGTAAGGGGAAAAACTGGGAAAACAGCTGAGGTACCACTTACAATCGTCTTAAACAGCCAACTGAAAAACCAAGCCAGCGCTGGTGACTTCCACTGTAGTGTCACCGGTATTGGCAGGGTCATAAATCAGAGTCATCTTCTGCAAGCCATTTGGCCATCTTTAGTAGGGACCATAAAGATAGTTATATTATATTCTTTGACTTAGTGACTTCACTCTTAAATTCGAATATAAGCAAAAATCTTTATGTATGATATGTTCATGGTAACACCATCAATACAGAAAACTTAGAAACACTCTAAATGACCGACCTGAGGGGAACTGTTTAATATGTCATATCAATGTGGAATATCAGCCCCTTGATTATAATCCTGAAGGCTCTGAATAAACACAGACAGCACGTCACGGAAAGCCAGCTCCGGGCCGTCTCTGGGACAGGGCAGCGGAGCTGGGAACCCAGGGTGCGCGAAGGGAACTCCCCTGGCAGGCTCCCCTCCTTGGCACTCTCCCCTCCGACTACAGAAATATTTCCTGCTCGCGTGTCCCCCTGAAGACCCGGCTCTGCACATGCAGGTGTGGGAGCCATCAGGGAGACAAAGGCGGGTCTAGTCCAGGACTGGGGGCACCCCGAGGTGTACCATTCTCTGTTTCAAAAACACACTGGAGAAAAAGTTAATCATTAGAGGACAGCTGAACGTTTCCCCACCCTCTCTGTCATCTCCTTCTGTTACTCCAGCTCTCCAGCTAACCCCGGCCCTCCCCAAGAGCCCTGCACGGAGGCAGGCCTGGGGAGGGAGGTGACACAGACGGGGCCTAGCAGGCCCCAGGGTCCCATCCCCAGCGGCACTGTGTGAGCGCCTGCTGGGGTGCCATCCAGTCTGGGAATGGCCCCAGGTAGACGGCTCAGTAGTTAGAAGACATATTACTCTTGACCCCAAATGTACCAGAGAAAGGTGACCCTTGAAGAGAGGAGACCAATGTTTGTGTTAGACACACACACACAGACACCAGACACAGAGCACATGAATAACATACCACACACACACTTCTTTCTTTTCTACACAAAGGGATATTATTATACATGTACTTGTACAACTTGCTTTTCGCATGTAACAGCGGATAGGGGGCATCTTTCCACATGGTTACATATGATCTACCTTTATCTTTTTAAGTGGCCACAGGGACATCTGTTGGATGAGTGTGCCACAGTGGATTTAGCCAACCCCTAACAGCGCACACCTGGCTTCTGCCCACTTTTCCACGATCACAACCCGGTCCCCGATGACAGCCCTGGATTACAAGTCTGTGAGTGGCTGTGAGTGTTTCTGTAGGACACATGCTTGAAAGTGTTTCATTATAGTTACCGTAAAATTGGTCCCAAAACCGTTCCGTTTTCCTCCAACAGACTCTGCTTCTTTACTTATGCCTCTGAAGTTGTATTTTCAACACTGGATTTTTGCCCATTGGATCAAAAGTGCCACCTCATTGTTGTTTGGATTTGCATTTCTTTGATTCTTAGAAATACAAGTCACCCCCCCTCCCCGCATTGTTGTTTGCAGTTGGGAAGCTTGGGAAGCTTTCAGACTCAAGGGGCTGAGACTGTAGGGGTAGGATGACGGCCAGGTGGAGGCATTCGGGAGGGAGGATCCTGTCCGTGGACACCTCACGCTGCCTCTTCAGGATGGCGCACCTGGACACAAGGACAGGCAGACGGAGGCAGGAGAGTGCTCTCTGGTCTTCGAGGAAGATCTTTGAAAGAGAGTTGAGCCTCATTACTTCCACTTCTGCCTCTTATGAGCCAGGCCCTTGCCGGCCAATAGGGTGGGTGCTAAGCTTGCTCCGTGCCTGCCCTAGAGCAGCGTACAGTGGGTCTGATGCACTAGAGCACCCACCAGGGTGCAGAGAGTGGGGAACTTGAATCCTGTCTTGCAGGTGATGGGTGGGAGGGTTGTCCCCTTATGGTAAGGTTGTGGGTTCAATCCCCAGTCAAGGCACATACAAGAATCAACCAATGAATGCATAAATAAGTGGAAAATAAAAATCAATGTTCCTTCCCCTCTCTCAAATCAATTACAAAAAACAGGTTGAGCTGTGGATAAGGGCAGGGAGACAGAAAAACGATCCGTGTATGTGGGTTCGGGCACAGTGCGGGGGAGACTGCAGGCTGGTCAGCCTGGCTGGTGTGCGGCAGGCTGGCAGCTGGCAGAGGAGGCCAGAGGCCCAGTGTGTCCCACCTGGTCGCTGAGGCTCAAAAGAGTGCTGCTTGGGTGGAATCTCACAAAAATTCCCTTCCCAGAGAACAGCCTAGTTCCTGAGCAGCCAGCTAGCCAGCTAACAGAGGTGTCCCTGGATTTCGCCACAGGCCAGGTTAAGGTAGAGACAGGGGAAGCTGTGAAGTGAGGGTCCACCCAGGGTCTGATCCCACTGACGGGTTGGATGACCGTGGACAAGCCAGTTAAGTTCTCTGAGGGTCACGCTCCTTGTCTAGATGATGAATTGAGACGTGTACACCTTTTAAAGGTGCATGAGTTAGAGTAAACTGGGCTCAGAGGCCTCCTGAGTCTGAGCCTTGGTTTGGGGGACAGCTCTGCCTGGAAACTAACTGGCTTGGCCAAGAGGGCGGGGAGGGCAGGTCTCGTCCACACCCAGGCTCAGCCTCAGACTGGGTCCACATCCTGTGGCATGAAGGGCTGCAAGGGAGAGGCCACAGTTATTGGCTGTTTTCACCAATAACTGCTGGAGTAGTGTCCCAGGTAGGGCTTGGGGACCCTGATGAAAAACGTCCCAGCAGGGGGAAGAGGTGCCTTACCTTATCCCCGTTGGGTATCAGCCACTCCCCGCCCCTGCCCCCAGGGCCCTGGTTTTCCATGCACACATTGAGTCTTCAGGGGTTGATCTTCCAAACTGTCCTGCTGTTGACATCACTGAATGTATCTCTGGGGGAAGAGACTAACGCTGTTTGATCCACCACTCTGCAAAGAGTTGGCGTCGCATGCGCTAGGAGCTAAGAGGAGGAGATGAAGTTCACAGCAGGTCTAAGAGCTGGAAAAGGAATTCCAATCCCTTAGTATTCAAGGAATTTGCTGGAGGAAAAGAATGGATGGGTGTGGGAGGAACACGGTGGGTCTGCCCAGAAGCTGCTCTGGGAGCTCACTTCAGTTGAACAGGAAACCCAACAGGGTCTGCGGAACCGGATTTCTGAAAGGAACGGCAGGGGGAAAGTGGCAGAAGCATTCTCTCTAGCAAGCCAGCTGTGCCTGGGACCGTCCCCTTCCTAGGTCCATGGGTCAGAGCCCTGTTTATCTCAGTTATAGTCATCCAACATAGTATGCTCAGTCCTGCCCTGTGCCACACACTGCAGATACCAGGGTGTGGTTCTTGGTTTCAAGTAGCTCCCAGTCTTGTAAGGGAGACAGCAAACTTGTGCAGACCAGGCTAAGGTAAGGCAGCCGATAACGACTGTTAACAGAGCAGCAAAACCAGTGTCTCTGCACTCAGAGGAGGGAGACGCTGGTTGGCAGAGCGCTTTGTGGTCTGACAAGTTCCACTGAAATCTAGACTCTGAGCCCCGGCTGCTGTGGCTCAGTGGATTGAGCTCCAGCCTGAGAACCAAAGTGTTGCTTATTTGACTCCCAGTCAGGGCACATGCCTGGGTTGCCAGCCAGGTCCCCAGTAGGGGGCGCATACGGTATGGTATGGAGGCAACCATACATTGATGTTTCTCTCACTCTCTTTCTCCCCACCTTCCCCTGTCTAAAAATAAATTAAAAAAATATCTTTTAAAAATCATGGAAATCAGCCCTGGCTGGTGTAGCTCAGTGGATTGAGCACAGGCCTACGAACCAGAGGATCGTGGTTTGATTCCCAGTCAGGGCACAGGCCTGGGTTGCAGGCTGGTTCCCTGCAGGCCAGTTCCCAGCAGGGGATGCATGAAAGGCAACCATACATTGATATTTCTCTCCCTCTCTCCTTCTCCTCTAAAGATAAATAAATAAAATCTTTAAAAAAAATCATGGAAATTAACACAATTCATATTTTTTAAAAAACCAGGCTCTGAACTTATCAGCTGTGAGACTTCAGCCAAGTCACTTAGCCTCTGTCACCCTTAGTCTTCTCCTCTGTGAGAATAATTACACCTGTAATTATAGTTGCTATGAAGACTAAGTAAAAATAAAACATATGTCCTACCAAGTAGATTACTAAGCACTTAATAGTACTTTGCTAAATATTAAAAATCATATGAGAGTTTTATACAGGTCAAATTTTAGATGGGATTTATATTTTTCATGTGCACTTGGCTGAACCCTGTGTAGTCAATGTGTATGGTATAAAGTTGGTCTCCATTTTACAGAACACAACACATATGTTCCCTTTTTAAAATTACGTTGTGATTGTGAAGGTGTCTGGTCGGGCCTGTCTCTGCTTTTGACAAGCTGAGGGCCTGGGCTGCTGCGGAGGAGGGCCCGCGCCTGGCGAGGCCTCCTCAGGGCCTCTCGCGACATCGTTCCTGCAGGCAAGACGCGCAAGGGTGGGCCTGCTTGTTGCACAGGCACAGCCCGTGTCTGCAGTACAGCAGCCCGAGAAGGAGCGGAGGTGCACCCTGGTCCTATGCAGCCGGAGAAGACATAGATACTCAGCACTCCAACTACTTAGTGTTTACTTATTAAAAGCACTCTATTCGGAGCAGTGTGCGGGGAAACAGGGAAGTATACAATATGGGTTCTGCCCTCTGGAAGCATCTGATGCGCCTACACTACATGGCACAGACATCGGTCCTAGGATTTCCATCCCACCCCTCTGTGGATACCATGCCTGGGTCCACAGTCATGGCAATGCTCACGTCTTCTACAAGGAGAAGAGAGAACTGTGAGGGTCTTGCCCAGAGCCAGGAGGCTCCTCCCCTCCCCTCATTTCTTGCCAATTATTCTGTTTACTACTAGAAACTGATCTAAACAAGTCACTTTGTCATCACTCATCTAAACAAGAGGTAGAATCTCCAAGACTACCCGCATGTTGGTATCTTCTGACCACCTAACTGTTTCCCAAAGTGAGAAACAAAGCACTTCAAACCCAGGGAGGTGCGAGAGGCCACCTGAGTGCCCAGAAGGAAGCATGACTGAGCGTCTACTGCTGACAGTCTCATGAGGTGGCTGCTGGAGGTTCAAATGAAATGGTAAATGTGGAGCCAGACACATGGAGGATCTGTGCTACCTATTACCATTATTATTGCAATATTATTGTTATCATTGTTATTATTTTCATTAATCATTACTCTTACTTACACAGACAAGGGAATGGGCACAGAGAGGTCAGGAAACATGCCCCAGGTTGCACAGCCAGGAAGGGAGGAGCTGAGATTCCAACACAGGCTTGGAATCAGGCAAACTACCCCGTTCCTCTCTTCTGCATCCCTGCCCTTGCCCGATCCCTTCCTTCTCCCCTGGCTGGGATCTGACAACGTGGGTAGGCCATGGTCTGCCCTTCTGCTCATCTATTCTAGGAAGCTCCCTGGCCCCAAGTATCTAGAAATCATCCTTCCCGGGGCACAGACAACCAGCGAGGCTTCCCACTGGATGGTCGACTCATGGATGGGGTCTTTTAATCACCGTGCTTTCTCCAGGGTAAGGAACAGTGAGTGCCTGACTCGTAATAAGCACTCGAGACACACTTGCTGAAGGCATGAATCACTGGAAGAACCCGAGAAAGCCCAGAGGCCATCAGCAAGTGCAGCAATGAGTCACCCCAGACCTGGGGTGAGTGGGCTGGCCCCCGGCCTTTCCTCCAGTTGGTGGTAGACGACCGGATAGAGGAGAAATCACGCTGGTTTGGAAGAGGGGCATGGTGCGGGGCTGGATTTCTTTCCTGGATTTTGAGCTCAGCATCCAGCTTAGTCCTTTTGGAAAACTAGGGATGCAAGGCCTATCTGGGGGCTCAATGGGCAAAGAGTGAGAGGTAGCAGAAAGAGCGTGTTCTGGGTGTCTGGCTTCCAGCCCGCTGGTCACCCCTCACTGGGCAAGTTATTTAAACTTTTTAGTCCCCACTAAGCCTAAGGCTAAGAAAGTAGCAGTTAATATTTATGGAGTTCTTAGGAGCCATGAAACATTTTTATATTCATTTGGTTCTCATGATTGAGAACCAATAGGGTTCCCAATTTGAGGCAGGGCAACTGGGACCCAGAAAGGTAAAGGAACAGGTCCAAGGTCGCACAGCTGGAGACTGGCAGAATCATGGCTTGAGCCTAGGCCTGTGGCCTGCACAGCCTGGCTGCTTGACATCCGAGACACACTGCCAGTGTCTCCGTGGCTGCCCAGTGGATCGGTCAGCTGTCCTCCTATCTCTAAAAAGGGTCTGTGGTTCCCTCCCAGCTCCAAGAGGTACTGATTCTCAAGTGTGTAGGAGGCAGGGTGGTGGGTGGCTTCAGGCTGCCCCTGGTAGAGCCCCATCCCACCCCCAGCGCATCCTCTCTGAGGAGGGTGGGGTGAGATGAGGTGGCTGAGGGCAGCCGTTGGACTGAGGAGCAGAGGGATAGTAGGCAAAGGAAAGGTGCTGAGCTCGGCCCACCAGGGAGCGGGGCCTGCCTCCCTCTCCCTCCTCCTTCACTCCTCTGAGACCACTCCCTCCTCTCCTCTAGTTGTCAGAAAACTCTCCCTTCTCTCCCCCCTTCAGGAGGGGAAGGGTCTAGTCTAGGGACCTGTATAAAGGACCCATGGTCAAGGACAACAGTGTGGGGACTGACTGAGGGGGGTCGGGGGTGGGCTGGGCAAGGGAGAGCAATGAGGGAAAACTGGGACAGCTGTAATAGAACAACAATAAAATAAAATAATAAGAAAGAGAAAGAGAGAAAGAGAAAGAAAGAAAGAAAGGAAGAAAGGAAGGAAGGAAGGAAAAAGAAAGAAAGAAAGAAAGAAAGAAAGAAAGAAAGAAAGAAAGAAAGAAAGAAAGAAAGAAAGAAAGAAAGAAAGAAAGAAAGAAAGGAAGAAAGAGCTCTCCCTGCGGCTGCAGAAGTGCTGAGAGCAGGAGGCTTGGAAGCCCATAGCGCCCTTCCCTGCTGCCTGCCAGCCGCCCTCCGGAGCTGCGGCAGAAGCTATAAAAAGCACAGCCCTTCAACAATAGGTGACATCACCCAGCAGCAGAAAGAACTGGATTCTGCCAGATGCCAGAGAGTTACGGCCCCCACCCCTCCCTCCTGACAGGAGCCCTTGGGAATGGGCCTGGGTGTGTTCCACAGGGTCCTGGAGGGTGGGTTAGACTCCCAGGGATCTTCCCACAGTCTGCGGGAGGGGACCCTGATCCTCGGGGACAGGCGGGATGGATTTCACTAGAGATTCTGAAAGGATGGGGGATACGGGAAAGGCACTGAGGGGGGGGGAGGCTTGCTAGACCCCTTCAGTGTCCTCGGAATGTTTCGAGACAAGCAGAGCACGAGGGTGGGGGGTGGGGACAGGGAGTGGGCGCACAGGCAGACCCACTGTGAGCAGCTTCTCCTGGGCCCCCTTGGGCCAGTTCCCTCCCTGGCCACAGTGCCTGGCACACAGTAGGTTTGCTGATGGACCTCTGAACCCTGGTTCTGGATGTCATTTCTGACGTGTAGTAAGCTGACCGTTTGGGCTGGAGTGGGTCGGGGCCTCTCAGAGGCCCTCCCTTCAGGTGCTTGCCCTGGCAGACAGACTGGCCTTCTCCGGCCCCAGGAGCTGCAGCCTGCAATGCCTGTGCATCACACCCTCCCAGGACCTGGTCCAGGCGCGCCACGTGGGCTTCGCACAGACAGAATGCCAGGTGTAAGTACCTAGCGTTTGAGGGATCTGGGCCCTCCATGATGCTGAGCCTGTTTCCTCACGTGTAACGCTGCAGCTGCAGGTGAGGTGCTCAGCGCACTGGCTGGGAGTCAAGAGACCTGGGTCACAGCCCTGCCTGGGACACAGACTCCCTGTGTGACCTGGGACAAGGCGCTGTCCCTGGGGCTTCAGTGTGTTTTTCTCCAAGGGGGGCTAGGCTCCAGCCTCAGGGGCCTATTGGCTCCTGGCCCAGACCCTTAGCCCTGAGGTTGGGGGGGGGGACAGAGGCTCGTGGGACAAAGAAGGACTCAGAGCTGCTGCTTCTGGGGTAGCTGGGCTGGCCACCAGAGCAAGAGTTCTCAGTTCCTCTCTGGTCTGGAGACTTAATCTCCTTCTCTCTGGATCAGAGCCTGGGCCAGCCACCCCCCTCCCTGTCCCCCAAACCCGGTGCCTTTTCTCTTCACCCCCTCCCCTGGGGGCTCCCCTTCTCTCTGTGGAGCCACATTCCAGCACTTGTCCAGCTGGCTTGGGCCCCACTCCTCCACAAAGCCAGTCCTGACCCTTCAGCCCCACTAATTCCCCTCCCCTGCCCCCCCCCCAGACCATGCAGTGACTCCCACACACAGCCCGCCGGTGTCCCGGCTCATGTTCACAGGGCATGAGTCGCACAGGCCTCACTTCAAAGTGCAGCTGTGCCCCCGGCATCCCGAGCCGTCTCTCCCTGCTCCCAGCCTCCCTTCATGTCCCTCTCCCGCCCACTCCCCTCCCTGGCCACCTCCCTAGCACTGCAGCCACACCCGACACCTCCACTTTCCACGCACGCACTCTTCTATGGTCTGAATGTTCGTGTCGCCCCAAAATTCAAATGTTAAAATCCTAACCCCCAAAGGTGATGTAAGCAGGAGCTGAGGCCTTTGCAGGGTGACTGGGTCATGAGGGTGGGGCCTCAGGAGCGGGATTTGTGCCTTATGAAAGAGACTCTAGAGAGCTCCCCGGCCCTGTCCACAGTGTGAGGACACAGTAAGCACCTGACCATGCTGGCACCCTGACCTCCGACTTCCCAGCCTCCGGAACTCGGAGCAATACACATCTGCTGTTCCTGGACCAGCCAGTCTGTTGCATGCTGTCATACTGGTCCAGGACGACTAAGACACACTCCCTTCAGGCCTGTGCCTTTGCCCCCCCCCCCCCGGGGCATCCTTCTACCCTTCGCCATCGAAGTCCTGCCTCCCCAGGCCCCAGCTCTCTCCCCTACTCTGTCCTGCCTGTGTCTTGGTCAAAATTAATTATTCTCTCCTGCCTGGGCACACAGCCCTGCCTGACCTTCAGTGGCTGCGGTGGCTTCATTCTGTACAGCCTTTCAGTGAATGGGGTGCAACGCTGCCCCTCCGCTGGGGGAGCTTCCAGGGCAGGGCTGAGACTAGCAGAGACTTCCTTTTGTCCTCATTGCAACTGACAGGGATGTACCGTTATTATCACTACTACAAAGATGAGCAAAAGTGAGGCTCAGGGAGGGTGAGTAGCATGGCCTCGGTCACCCAGCTGGTGAAAAGTGAAGCTGAGATTCAATCCCAGGGCAGTCGGATCCATGGCCAAGCCTGCTCTGAAGCCCAGCATCCAGGAGCACAGCGGGCACACTGTGGGAGGGAGCACTTGGCTCCTGTGGCCAGGGCTGGGGCTTGTGCTCTTCTTGAACACATGGCACAGATGTGTGGTTCATTAGCTGGGGTCCTGCAGCAGGAGGTACCTGATTCCCAGGTGACGTAGGGTGCTCAGTGAGAACAGGGAAGGGCTGTGGACACCAGTGACCCCTGCCACCCTTGCCCTGACTCGAGCAGAAGTTTTCACCTGAGGTGGAACCAGGATGGCCGGTGACCTGGGGAGCTCTGGCCTAGCCTGTTCCTCCCCATCGCAAGCTGGACCCTGCTCTCCTCTTTCCCAGCTGACTCCCCCGGAGACAGGAGCCGCCGGAGGGGCCTGAGGCTCCCTCAGGACTCTGGATTCACGTCATGCTGAGACTTCGTAGAGCAGGAAGGGCTGGGGACCACGAGCCCTCCTCAGCTTCCCGGTTGTGTGACCTGCCCCCAAGCCTCAGTTTGGGGGTTGCAGTGCCTGGCTCACAGGGTGGCCACAGGGGCCTGTTGTGTGTCAGTGTCCAGCTCAGACAGGGTGAAGGAGTCCAGACAAGGCAGCCCTGAGTTTCAGGGGGTTTGCTCC
Organism: Artibeus jamaicensis; assembly: GCF_021234435.1. Lineage (NCBI taxonomy): Eukaryota > Metazoa > Chordata > Mammalia > Chiroptera > Phyllostomidae > Artibeus > Artibeus jamaicensis. The sequence continues at coordinate 5,818,147 of NW_026521883.1, forward strand.
CTGGTGGATGGTGAGAGTCGCTGAACACTTTGCACGGCCCCAACGGGGCTGCTGTGGTTGCCGGCACCCCCTGGCCTCCCTGTGCCTGGAAGAGGGGGATGGGCAGCATCGCCAGCTACCCTCTCTCCTGGTGAGCCCGGCCTTACCCACGCTCACCACTGACCTCTCCAGCGCCCACCAGCTCCAGCTGCCTCCTCCCCCAGCCAGGAAGCAACCAGCAACCTCCTTCTTCCCGGGCTTCCAGACCTGTCTTGGGCTCCATCACCTCGTGTCCATCCTCTGGCCTGCCTGTGCTCTGGCCCCAGGTCACTGTCCCCATTTAGTTGAACAAAGTAATTGAACCTAATGGCCCATGTCACCACCCATTCTTGGTCCTCTGCTCACGTGGGCCCTGTTCTTGCTGCTGCTGCTCTCAGCGACCCTCTTGGGTTGACTTAGGGCTTTGAAAACCTTCCGGAGCTGGTCAAGCCTGTTCCACTCTCTCAGGCCCTGCCCCGCTACTCCCTTGTAATACGTGCTGTGCCAGTTGGTCTCCCCACCCCACCTTTATTATTAATCAGTGGGGACTATGTACTGTGACTCTCTTTGGATAACCGATTAGCTGGGCCGTATTCATTCACTCACATACTTATCTTTCCATTCACCCATCTATCCTTTCGCTCTCATCCAATCATCCCTCCTCCGCCCAGGGGACAAAGCCAGACTGCATCTGCCATGCCCAGCCTGCAGAAACAGGGCTCTTTTCCATATGGCTCAGCCATTTTCTTCCCTGTCCCCTTCCTCCTTGTCCATATTCCCCCTCCTGCCCTTCTCCTCTTCAAACCACACATAGGTGCTGAATCACATATTTAATCTTTGTGTTCTAATTTGCCACCCATAAAAGAATACCTCCAAACAAAAGCACTCTAATGACACAAGATCTGTTGATCAGTCCTTATCCTAACTCCCCATCCTGGGTCAGACGAAGGGCAAAGAAGGGGGAGGGAGGAAGACTTTAAAGAGGAAGGCCTCACAGGAGCAGGAGGCACCCCGGTGGCCCATTCTCCTCCGGACCCTCCCTCCTGCTCACCGACGTGTCCTCCGAGCACGAGGCAATGATGTTGTCAATGAAGGGGTTCCACTTGATGTCCAGCACATTCCCTTGGTGACCACAGACCTTGGGGTAGTTGGGTTCAATCCTGCCTGTCTGCCGGGAAGAGAGAGAGAAGGACATTAGTCTGATGGCCCTGGGCTGGCCCTGGAAGGACAGCATTCGTCTCTGAGTTCCTGCATCAGGATGGGCCAGAGCGCCCTGTATCTCCCCAGGTGATGGGGCGGGGCAAGGGAGAGGGTGGGGCGGGAGGAGCTGCTGGTCCACATGACACCTTTGTGCAAATTAGCAAAAGGGGCCTCTTCTTCAAGTGAAAACGTTTGAAGTTAAGATGCTGCTGTCCACCTGAATGACCAAAGGTGGCTGCCCTGGCGAGCGTGCACCCAGACATGGGGGTGGGTACACACTGTCCCCCGTGCCCACACTCCCTGCTGCACCCAGGAGAGGTGCTGCATCAGGCCTGGATTCCGTGCAGAGGCCCGAGCCTCAGCGTCCACCTGAACACTGTCATATACATAAATTGTTCTGCCAGCAATGTGAACAGTGCTGCCCCCAGATATGGCAGGCTTGTTCAGCGTACACCTCCGACACCTGTACGCGGGGCCCTGTGGTTAAAATCATAGTCCTTGGAGTCGCGCAGGCCCAAGTTTGAATCACAGCTCTGCCACCTTTCAGCTATAAGGGGTGGGTGAAGTCAATGAATTTCTCTTAGCCTTAGTTGCTTCATTTCTGAGATGTGGATAGCAACACCTACCTCTTAGCATTGTTGTAAAGATGAAATGAGCTAATGTGCTTAGCAAAATGCTGAGTGTGGAGAGTATCATCATAAAGATTGCTCAATATATGATAGTAGTTATTATTACTGGACAGATTAGAGGACGCCTCCTCCAGGAAGTCTTCCTTGACCTTTCTCAGTGGGTCACGAGCTCCTCCTCTGTGCACTTGCGGCGTTCTGGGTTTCTCTTCATCATAACGTCATCGCATAGAATTGTGGTCTGTTTCTATTTGTGAGCAACTGAGGGCAGGGCGATGTCTTCCTTGTCTCTGACTCTCCAGCTCTTACCAAGCCCGGCACATAGTAGGTGCTCAGTACATGACCCGAAAGACATCCTATGAGCAGAGTCGAGTCCACAAAAGATGGAACAAGGGATGTGGCGGTGGAGGATACAGGAAGGGTAGGTCCATGCTTAGTGTCTATAAAAGGAGGCAGGGCAGGGAAGGGAAACAAGGCAGAAACTGTGTCTCCGCCTTTTTAATACTAGTTTTTGGGGGAGTCGGAGGACATGGAGAGAGTTCTTCTGATCACCGCCCCCCTGCTAATGGTGGTTAGGTGGTCAGAGGCACCTTGGGTGGGTTACTCCTCACGCCCCTTCAGGTGCCCGGACTGGAAAAGAGAACCAGTTTCTGCCGTGGCCCTGCCACGGTGCCCTCTGCTTCACCAGAGTGGGTCCTGCCGTCACCTCTCCGCACCCCACCCCCACTTCCTGCTTGCATCTCTGTTGGCTCAATTCCAGATCCTTTGTTTTTTATTTATTTATTTTTTGGTGACCTGGCGATGACAGCAGGGGTGGAGGAAAAAGAGCCCTAGGAGGAGACGGCAGTGGGGTGGTGGGTGAGGAAGGAGGCAGAGAAAGAGTGGGAAAAAGCCTCAGGGGTTGCCCTCCAGAAAGCTTTACTGGTGCGGACATGGCGGGGAAACCAGAGAGTGGAGGAAAAGGATTTGGGGACGATGGGTATCAGTAAAGAATGGGATCCCCTCTGACATCACACGAGGGATGCAGTTCAAATTGGAACGTCTTTGCAATTACTTTCAGACTGTTGAACGACGTTTCTTTAGGTGAGACTTTGAGCAGAGACTGAGCCATACATGGCCCTGGGATTTATGAGGGTTGCACCTTACCTTATTTAACTCTTATGACAACCCTGTGAATTTGACTCCTACCTAGGGGAGACCATCAAGGTTGAGCTTTTTGAACCCCACTGCTCACGGCTGGCCAGCTCCCCTCCTCCAGCTCCGATGGCCCTGGGCAGACGGGCCCTGCACTGTCTCTGACAGAGCCATTTCTGACATCGAATCCCAGAGGCTGCGTTGGAATGATCCCTGAGCAAAGCTGTTTGCATTAAGCTTTTGGCACCCAGCCCAGGCCAGGCAAATCTGAGGGGCACTGAATCAGTCAATAGGTGGCCATCAGCTAACAGCAGCTCTGGCCAGCAGCCTGTGGGTGATGCACTAGAGGGACCAGTGAAGCAACATCCCTGGAACCTATTCAGAATGGGGAGAGGTCAGAGCCCTGTGTTGGGAAGGGAGTAAGTCTTTTGAAAACAGAATAATCCTGATGTAGTGTACGTGTCTGGGCGGACCTCTCTTTGTACAATGGCTGCATCCCCCAATGGGGCAGGTAATTATAACCATCATGACTTAATCGCGCTGTTGTTTACGTGAATGGCCCCTAGAGTTCTGTAGTAAACAACCTCTGTGGCTGCCCTGAAGAGAAGGCTTTCAACCTGGCAGGTCTGGGTTTCCTGTTTTATACAGTAGAATTTCACAGAAATGTTTGCTAGAAAAACAATTATATTGCTGAGAAGAAAAGTTTAAAAACCAGTGTTCCACAGAGAAATCAAGCAAATTAAAAATACAACGATTAATTCCAGGAGAAAAAGATGTATAAGAAAGCTAGTGCAATCATAATGCATGGTGATTTGTACAATATTTACATAGTTATAATAATGGAAAACCCAAATATTTATTTAAACGAGTTGTGCTTTAATATGCTAGGAGGACAGAGGCAGGGAGTGTGTGTGTGTGTGTGAGTGAGAGGGAGGCAGAGCGGGAAGACAGCCAGGTCCACATCTTCCATAATGGGAAGTCAATAGATAATGTCTAAAAAATCGAGACGTGGCCGTAAAAGCAGGTAATTAAGAAATATGAGGATAAGTGCAAAAAGAAAAACAGCTAAAAGCAACAAAAGCAGCCACCTTTAGGCACTGGGAAATGAGAGGTACGGTGAAGTGGGACGGGGTGGAGGGCAGAGGCCGTGGGGTGCTGGTAGGTGTCCGACCACCAGCTCCCCAGTAGGAAAGAGGCCCCGGGTTGTAGCATTTGCCCATTTGAGTGGTGTAAATAGTCCCGCTGCGGCTAATTCCAACTTGTGGGGAGATCTCACCAAAAGCGGAGTTAGAAGAGACTCACGATAGCACGTGTTATATAATATTTCTGTCTTATAGATACAGCCATCCTTAAGTATCTGTGGGGAATTGGCCAGGACCCCTGTGGATACCAAATCCGCAGTTGTGCAAGTGCCTTATATAAAGTGGCGTAGTTCTTGATTATCATACACACACATCCTCCTGTCTACTTTAAATCAGCTCTAGATTACTTACTTATAATACCTCATATGACGTAATGCCGTGTAAATACTTGTTATACTGCCATGTTTAGGAAATAAAGACAAGAAAAAGTCTGCAGGTGTTATTGCAGGTGGTTGCGTACAGACGTAACCACCACAAACCTAACTACACAGTTCACGTCAGCAACAACGTAACAGTTTTCCAAACGCCTCAGATCGGCGGTTGGTCGCGTCTGTGGATGCGGAGCCCCCTCCTACCAGACGTCGAGTGCGTGATAGATGCAAATCATTTCAAGAGCGCAAACTGTAGTAAAATAATTAGAATGTACTGACTTTAATAAGAAGTACGTCTGTTTTTAATAGAATTTACTTAATTGAAAGTTTGCATAATTTAATGTTTAATAATGGCTGTATTTAACAACCAGCTTGCAGAACTCCTAAAATTTTACCAATATGCTGTCACAAGCCCGTGCAGGCGGACGCCAGCACATCACTTGCGGTGCTTTGGGCCTTGCCGTCCTGTTAGACTTTAGGAACCCTGTGTAATCGTTACTCTGCAAGACGGAAAAACTAAAGCGCAAACAAGTAAAGTGTATGTACTAGGTGTTCTAAAGGAAGCTTGGTTTGAAATTTTTTAAATGTGAACAATCAAAAAAAAAGGTGGAGAAAAATGTGAACAATCCTCTCCCAGAACCTTCCCCCTCCAATGCCTTTGAGCTCTGCTCCGGTTTGTGTGGCGGTGGGACCAGAGAGAAAAGCGGACCTGGCTCTTCACTGCTCCATAATGCTACCTCCTCACACCTGTACACATACCCCCGGTCACACCAACACTCATGGCTACCGTTACTTTATTATATTAATACAGTCACATTTAATCCTCCTAACCCTACCTTACTGCTGAGAAAACAGAGGTTTGATGAGTGGAGTCAAGACTTTCCAATGTTTCATAACTTAGAATCACTGTTTAGATGGTCAGCTCACAGAACTGTCCCAGTGGTAGGGTTCTCAGGGGTCCTGGGTCTCATCTGCCACCTGGTCCTTGAACCTCAGAGCTTCAGCCTCAGCAGAGTCACGGCGGAGTCCTTGCTGCAGGGGTGGGGTGGGGGAGCCGTGGTGTGGCATCTGGGATCACCAGGGAGGTCTTCACACTGCTGGTGGGCCACATCCTAAAGGCCTCAAGGGACAAATCCCCCCACCCTAAACAAAAAGGACAAATTCGGTCTCTCTTCTGTGGGCCAGACCTTCAAGGTCAACTGTTGGCAGCTGTTGCATCTCAGGGAGGAGCCCAGTGCTGGGGATCAGGCTGTGTTTCAAATGTACCCCACCTGCCAAAGCCAGAGTTGGGGGGGCAGGACCCGCCTCTCTACAGGGTGGGCGGGGGCTGAAGGGATGTGTAACCTGCCACAGGTCCATTTGACAGGTTCTCAGAGACTTTTAAAAGGTTCGTAGGCTTTGACCAATGATTCCGCTTTGGGGATTTATCCCAGAGAAATCAACAAAGAAACATACTGAGACATCCACTGCTTCTCATTTAAAATAAGGAACAAAGCCCTGGCTGGTGTAGCTCAGTGGATTGAGCACGGGCCTGCGAACCAAAAGATCTCGGTTCGATTCCCCGTCAGGGCACATGCCTGGGTTGCAGGCCAGTTCCCAGCAGGGGCCAGTTCCCAGCAGGGGATGCACCAGAAGCAACCATACATTGATATTTCTCTCCTTCTCTTCCCTTCTAAAGATAAATAAAATTTCGAAACAAACAAAGTGGCACATAACCTTGTGTGCCTTGTTATGTTAAAAAAATAAATAAATAGGGAACAATTTCTAAAATGCCCAACAACGAGGACGTCACCGCAGTGAGTCACAGCACACCAGTATAATGGAACCTTGCAAGTGCATTTAAAACCGTGTTTTCACCGACCGTGTAATGACACAGGACTTGCTCAAGATCCACTGGGTGGTAAAACCGTCAGATCAAGTTTATACGTAAAACGACGTCTACCTATTAAAAACACGCACAGTTAAGGAGACACATCAAACTGTTAGTCGTGGCGATCCCTGCTCGGTGGGCATTCGAGCTTTTCAATTTTTCCACAATGGACATTTAAAGCTTTTATTAGCAAGACAGATGTCATTTAACACATACACACACACCCCTTATGGCTTTGACTGAAAAATATTCTTCTCTGGTTTGGGTCAAACAGCTTTTAGAGAAACGAGGCGCGGGCTGGAGCCCACCAGATCTCCGTGTTGCAGGGGCTTTTGTGGAGCGTTGATGTGTTTGCTCAGGCAGGCTTCTCTCCTCCCTCGTTACCACAAGAACGGTTTGGGCGGGGAAAGAACATCCTTTAAATCGAATACAATTATATAACTAATTGAAAGCGGGGTCTCAGCGTGTATGTGTGCATCGCGAGAGCGTGTGGTGTGTGTGTGTGCGGGGACAGCCAAGGCCAGGCCCCCCTTGGGAAGGTCGCTGGGGTGTCTCACCCCGCAGGCTGCCCAGGGGAGCGGCGGGTGCTGTGGGCCTCAGTTCAGGCTTTATCTGAACCCAGTGAACTGACTGAAGATGAGATATTTTCCCAACAACCTGCATTGCAGCTTCAGCGTTCTAGAATCCTGCATCTCTGCAAAGCTGAATTTCGTACACAGAAGCAAAATGCTTTCTTACCTGGGGAATCAGCTTAGCAAGGCAGAAAGAACAGACTCTGAACAGGAGGTAGGGTTTCTAGACACAGTTCCACACCCACCTCACTAGCTGAATGACCTTGAATATGACCCCGGCCTCTCTGGGCTTCCCAGAGTCCCAGACCCTGGGCTAATGCCCTTTCTGCTTGACGGCTGCCCTTCTTACTGTATGAAGCAAGGCGCCCCTGCGGCCAGAGGGCTTTGGTAACAGAGAGCCACACCAAGCCTGTTGTCAGAAAGATGCAGGCTGGCAGTGCTAATAAAAATCACTGTAATAACAGACAATTAGACAAGCACTTATAAAGAGGACTAAGCAACTTATATACATCATTTTATTTAATTCTTTTAACAACCTCACATAATTTCACAAAACCCTTTTAACCCTCCCATAGCAACCCTTTTTCTGGATGAGAAGACTGAGTTCTGGGATGGGACCTGCCGAAGGTGACGCTGCTGGGAACTGAGGAGCTACAATGTGCACTTGGCACTGTCTGGCTCTGAGGTACCTCGGCGTTGCTGCCTTCTATTTCGGAGTGTGGGTGGGTGAGACACTTGATAAGTTAGTGGGGAAAGAGGGGTTCTAAGAAGGGGCTGGCTGGCAACTCTGTGTGCCCCTTAAACTTGCTCTTGGAGACTCTCCCTCCCCTCCTCCTTTCTCACTCATGCTCATCCTTCCCCCCAGAGGTTCCCAAACTTTGCTACATTTTGGAATTACTTGGGAAGTTAAAAAAAAATCTCAGTGCCCATTGCTCCCTGAATGTTTGGCTAAGATCAAAAAATCCCAGTGCCCAGGTTGTACCCTGTATCATTTTAATCACAAGGTCTGGGAATAGGAGCCGGGCATCAGTATTTTTTAAAGATCTGCCAGTGATTCCAAAGGGCAGCAAAGCTTGGGAACCACTACCTGCCCCAGAGGCTCCCTGTTCTGCTGGGGCCTCAGGGAAGCCCCTGCAACACTCACACATTTTAAGACAGGCTCAGCGGCTGCCTGCCTCAGTGTGGCCCAGTGTGGGTACAGAGGTGGGAAATCAAAGAACATCACTGCACGCTTAACACAGACTTGTTTGCAGAAACTGCAGAGAAAGCAAAGAGGAGGATGACAGTCGCATCAGGAGGACGCAGGGTAACGGATAAAGCCAAACCCAGGTGATGGGTGACCTAATGGTGGAACCCCAAGCTGCCAGGTGGCAGATGAGTTTGGAGAGGCCCCGCTGGTCATTGAGTTCCCTCCTCCATGAGCCACCCCGTGCATCCCGGACCATCTGGTCAGAATGCTCACAGTCTTCTCTGCTTTCTCTCCTCTGGATGGAAGCTGGTATTAAATGAGAGTGAGTCACCATAGTTCTCCCCCCCAACCGGGGGCAAAGGTCAGGCCCTCTGTGTCCTAGCCTCTGGGGTCTGAAGGAGGTCTTGCCCCCTACTCGAAGCACTTGCACTTACAAGGTCTCAATTCATGATTGTCCAGGGAAGGTGCGACTCAATACCTGAGGGGACTTACCCCCGGCTGCCCCAGCTGGCAATGAGAGCCAAAGGGGGCTTGTGCAGGTTCCGAGCTCTGGGCACCCCCGTGGCCTTCTCAGCAGAGGTGACGGGGTGTCTCACATTCCTAAATATTGTGTGCCCTCCATCTGAAGGGTGGGTGCTCCCACCCCAGGGTGTGCCCGATTTGCCAGTGACTGTCCCCAACACACATGCAGACACGTACATGCACACACACATACTTGCACAGTTATACACACACTCCCACACAAGCTCCTCTCCACGGCCACTTCTGCCCAGGCCTTGGACGCTGCTCTTTCATTTCCTGCGTCTGAAACAGAACATGCTGGTCACGCGACCTACACTTCAGGGCCATTTTCTCTTCAGCCAGCTAATCTAATAAGCAAAAGCCTAGTAAGGGGGCACTGGGGGGAAGGAGTCAGCCCGTTCTCCTTGCAGGTCGCGTGTGTGCATATCGACAGGAGCCACTCAGTCAGCGGTTTCACCCAGAGCTGGACCCTCCCAGGTTTCCTGCCTGTTGGGCAGTCTGCCGAGAGATCTATTTTGGGGGGAGATCTGTGTGTACCCTGGACCTTGAAGGACTGTCCTGGGGACTTCTTGGGTCCACTGCTTTGTCTCCCTGCCTCCAGGGTCTGCCCTCATCAGCTCTCTCTCCGATCCATGTCACACACCTGCCTCATTTGCAGAGGGCAGCGGCGGCGCTGCCATGTGCCCCTGATCCGGAGTTTCCCATGGCTCCCTATTGCTAGACTCCTTATCTAGAAACGGGGCTGTGGAACAAAGGCAGTGCTCCACACTGTAACCCCAGTGTCTGGAACAATGGTAGCTCTCATGAAGTCTGTGTTGAATCAACAATGCCATAAACTGTGGATCTAACCGGGCTCCTCTGCACAGTGACAAGGTTGTGCATTGCACAATTCAAAAGGCTTACCAGCCAGTCACCTGGTATTCGGCCTCCTTTGCTGCCCTGGACTGACCCACGATGCTGCCCTGGCTCCCAATTTAGCACTGCCTCCTGTTGTTTGCTTTATATCATGGGTGTGGGTTACCTTCCACGAGAGATTATTAGCACTTTCATCTGAACTAAGATAATCATGGAGGGGTTCCTAGGAGGGCGTGGGACACAAGTGAATCCAAAGAAGCATGAGACATGCTTCTGAGGTTCTCTGGCCCCAAACACAACGCCAGTCTATATTCAGATCAAATGGTTCCCCAGCCACATGTTGCCAGTTGCACAGATGCTGCCCTTGTCGGCGGTGGGATTGTATCAGCGTGCGCCATCCACAGTCCCCCTGGCTGAACCATTCGTCTGTCTGGCCTCTGGGACCATCCACTGAGTGACCCAGCACGAGTCAGGAGCATGGGGCCTCAGCATGGCTTGCACACCATCTTCCTCGCCTGGACACCACTGAGACTAAGCCCTGGGCCGTCCCTGCCCACACGGACCCTGTGGAATCTGTGGGCAGGACAGGAGACCTCTGGCTCAAACCCTCCGCCTTGCTCCAGCAAGGGCCTCCAAGAGGTCAAAGAAAAGGCTGCACCACTGGCCTTGGGACCTTGGTGGCTTTGAAAATGCCCTTTAAATGGAAACTGAGTAGCCCAATCCTAAGGTACCCACCTGGTCCCAAGCCTTCCCCTGCTGTGTCCAATGAGGTCAGGTGGTCCTCTGGCGGGTGGTGGGAGGAGGGACAGACTGCACTCCAAGTTCCTAGGAACCGGGTCTAGTTTGGCTCTCCCCACGCCAATGAGTGATGAGCAAGCTCCTTCCTCCCTGGGCTGCAGTTCCCTCATGAGACAACGAACAGAAGCTCCTCCCAGCACAGTGCCAGGCACCAAATAGTCACTCAGCAAATACTATTGATCATTATCATCTGCAAAATGAGGGTTTGTGTCTCCCCTCAGCCCTTGTGCTCTGCACACTCCCCCGCCCCGTGCTGTGCTCAGGGTCTCACGGTTCTGTCTCCGCCACCTGATAGTGAGCGCTCTGAGGGTAGACACATGTCTTACCTGTCCTTGTGCAGCCAGCCCCGAACACACATGCTCAGCAGCGTCGGCTGAGCAGTGAAACATGGGGGCCGTGTAGCACTGAGGGTCTCGGTCAGAAACCGAGCGTCCCCGCATCCACTCATCAAACACTGAGCAGGGCCCCCTGGGTTTCACGCAGGCCACCTAGAGATGAAACTCGTCCTTTTTTTTTTTTTTTTTAAATATTTATTTATTTATCTTTAAAGGGGAAGGAGAGAGGGAGAGAAACATCAATGTATTTCCTCTAGTTTCCCCTGCTAGAACTCCTCAGACCGCTTGCAACCCTACTAATAGCTCCAGCCTCTCCTCCCAGCCAGGGCGAAACTTGTCCTTTGAATGTCCACTCGTGACAATCTGCCTGTTTGGGTCACTACTATATTCCCAACACCCAGCACAACACCAGGCACCCAGTGGACTCACTCTCAGTAATATTTACTGAGTGGATCCCTGGGTGGGAAGCAGGTGACCCTTCCAGAACGCCAGGGCAGGGCCAGCTCCCACTGTCACGCACAGCCAGGCTGCCAGGAGGGGACCGCAGCTCTCTCATGCCTGTCACCTGGCTTCTAGTCAGATCCATTAGCTTTCCAGTCACCTGGGGCCATTCTAATTCTCAAACGATACAGGGGAGACAAAGCAGGCCTGGCTAGCGCCGAGCTCCGGGAGTCGCAGCTGCGGTGCGGGGCGGGGGCTGGGCACGCAGGCCCTCATGCAGGGGGCTCCCACGGGAGGCAGTGTGGGCAGCTCCTCTGAGCCTGGCTCTGGCCGCCCACCTGCCCACCCCCGGGACACTGTCAGGAGCTGCTGCGCTTCCCACGGTCGCCCGTGGCCCGGTGGCCGCCTTCTGTGGGCTCTGTGTGAGGAGGGTGGAGAGGACCCCCATCTGCACGAAAAGTGGGGCTCCCTGGTCCTCCAGAGCCCACATTCTGTGCTATGGAACCTCGCGGAGCTCTGGGCCACTCTGCCCGACTCCTCCCAACACACAGTCGCCGAGGCCTGGGGCAAGAACAGCTATTCCTCTGTGTTCTTCTCCCAGATAATCTTTGCCTCTCGAAGCAAACCCTCAAACCCCACTGGGCCACAGCTTAGTCATCCCTCCCTGCCTGGCCCTGCCTAGAAGAGCCCCCTCCCGGCTGCCCAAGGAAGTTCGCTAGAAAGGGGCCTGTGCTCTTCAGCCACACCTGGTAAGGGGAGGGTCTCAGTGCCACCACCCGCTGTGCAGCACTGGGCCGCCCTGTCCTGGTCTGGGCCTCACTCACACCACCTGTACAGTAGGGGTCGTGCTGGGCCACCGCTGAGGTTCTGAAGGTTTCCCACTCCGGGACCCCACTCAGGCTCACTGGGGCAGGCAGTGAGCGGAGTTCAGCTGGACGGGAAGGACGTGCAGGGAGGGCTGAGGGGCGGGTCACCGACAGGTGGCCCGGAGGACCACAAGCCCCACCGTGCCACTAAACAGATCTTGGGTCACCTCCAAACCTACTGAATCAGTTTCTGGGGGACAAGCACTTCAGATGTGCTCCCCCAGGGGTTCAGAGGTGCCCGGACCAACAGGCATCTGGGAGCCAGTGCTGCAGCAGCCGAAGCCCCAGCCCCAGCCTGGGAGTCTCGTGGACCCGGGTTCAAGTCCTGCCTCTGTGGCTTTTTGGAAATCATCGCCCTGCCCCACAGGGGAGCAGAGAGAGTGTGTGGAGGTGTCTGGCACTTGGTGGGCTCAGTGAGGGGCAGTTATCCTTGCTGTTACAGCAGCCCCTCACCTTCTGTCATCTCAGTGCTGACAACTGAGGACAATGACCTTCAGTAGATTGGTCCTAGGAAGTCCAAGGCCAGGGTGGGCCAGAGGGAGGTACTGCATGAAGTTGGGGCCCTCCCTTAGAGTGCCAGCTCATAATGGCTCCCAAACTATGGCCCTCACCCACAGGTGCCAAGGCTCAGAGCCACCTCAGCCACCCCCCAGTGCCACATGTGCCAAATGGATTGGCTCGGAATGAACACCTATTTCAAGTGCAAGACAATTATATTCCCTGACCACACTGTCTGAAGTTGCATCCACCTTCCACCGCCCACCCCCGTCCCCTTCCCCAATTTATTTCTCTTCCTAACACTAATTACCTTCTATTATCCCAATGATTTACTTAATTATATCTCCCTCACTAGACTGTAGGCACCACAAAGTCCAGACTTTTGTCTCCTCTGTTCTCTTCTGGGTCTACAGTGCTTCCAACAGTGCCTGCACATAGTAGGTGCTCAGTAAAAATCAGCTAAGTGAACGAATTCTCTCCCAGGGAATGTGATAATGGCTGACATAACTGATTGCCTACTATGTGTTAGTGCCTTCTAAGCACTTTAAATATGCATCACTTGCTGTTACCTCCACTTTACAGAGGACTTGTCTAAGGTCGCATAGGAGGAGAGGCAGAGTTCAAAGCCATCCTGCAAGGGCTGGAAGTGTTATGTGTGTGTATTGCATTATTCTACTACTGACCTTGGTTTTATGGTTTACAAACATGTTTACAAACACCTTATGTGAGTCTTACCACTCCCCTGGGGAGGTGTTATTTCCCTAATTTTAGAGATGAGAGAACTGAGTCTCAAAAGACTTACCAGTACTTGACTTGCTCAAGGTCATGTAGCAAAAAAATAAAGCAGCAGAGCTGAAACTAGAACCTAGGACTTCATATCCTCCAAAGTTCCCAATTCTTTCCAGACACAAGGCCACCCTCCATGTATCTAGAAAGTGCCATTCTTGCCCTCAGCAGCTTACATTTTCCCTGGGAAGAGGACGGGACAGGTCTGCAGGCCCACGTGGAGACTGACCTGACTGAGGAGGGGAATGAATATAAGCTTGTTTCCCCTCAGTCACTGCAAAACCCTCACAAAGGGCTGACAGCCAGGCAGAAGGCGGATGCTGAAAGCGGCACTCCTGAGCACACGGAAGAGGGTACAAACACTCCAATTCATGCTGGATTAGAAGCATTTTCGCCATCATGGCTGCCCTCTTTGGATTACCTTCCGCTCTATTTCCCAATTAAAGGATGGCTCACGGAGCTAAGAACAACACTGTACTTCCAGCCCGTGGTCTGACCGGTGCAGAAGGAGGGGGGAAGTTTCTTCTTTCTCTCTTGACTCTAAGATTTTGCTGATTTACAGAAGAATCTCTGACTCCCCAGTTGACTCATATCTGAAGTTCCACAATTAGGGATTTATTCCTTTGGTGCTACACCTTGATGCTCTTAACATATGGAAACCACTGAGAAGGGCATAGTGATGGGAAATGCTGGTCATTCTGAATGAAATTGGGGATCTATCTAGAGGCAGATATGAGGGAAAGGAGCATGAAGACACTAGTGGAAAATGTGGAGAGAGGTAGAAAGAAAGAGAGAAAGAAAGGAAGGAAGGAAGGAAGGAAGAAAAGCTGCATGGGGTCAATGCAAACTTTAACTGCAGATCTTGCCTGATAAGGCCACTGGGCATCACTGAACTCGGTGTTTTTCAGGCTGTGTCTCACAGAGGAGCCCCTACCTGTGAGCTTGCTGGAGGTCAGAGTCCCTGCTCCTCACCCCACCATCAGCAGGAGGCCCAGAGAGAAGGGCACTTGCTCTAGGTCGCCCTGTGAGTAAGTAGGCAATGGCTATGTCCAGGGCCACACCCAGGTCTGCAGACACTCAGGTAAGTGTCCAGTCCCAACCCTGTCAGGTCTAGAGGCGCTGTGGCTCACTGGCTTCACTGCCATGTTACAGACACCTGTGCAGCACGCCGCTGGTCTCATCTGCCTTCCTGCCACATCTGGGGGGGGGGCATAACCCCACCCACTTCCTGAAGCCCTCCAGCATGAAGCTCTCAGACCCCAAAAGGTTGCTTCCTGTCTAGAAATCTTTCCCTGGCTAGAGGGCAACACAGTGACCAAGCAGAGGAAGCCGCGCTACTGAGATTCTACCAGCAGAGGGCGGTAGCTGCACTGCTCTCAGCAGCATTCAGAAGTTTGGACTGTGTGGAAAGAAACTTGGCCACCAGCTCTTCCAAGACGGGCGGGGGGGGGGGGGGGGACTGAGACATTCCCCACCTTGCCTTGAATGCTCCCAGTGCTCAGTTGACTAGAAAATTCTTCTTTAAATTGAAATGAAAGTCCACCTCCTTGTAATTCTTGCCTTAATTGCCTGGCTTTGCTTCTGGGGCCACGCAGAAAAAGTCAAGCACTTCTTGCTTTGCCAGCTCTTGGGAATTGAAGTCCCTTTCCTAGTTGGCCACCCACAGTGCTGTGTGACTTTGGGCAAGACGCTTTCCTTCTCTGTGTCTTTATTCCTTACCTATAAGAAATGGACCCGGATGAATTAATTCTAAGCCTCCTTTCAGTTTTGACACCCTGAACAATGTCTCTTTCACCACTGAAAGGGCAGAAGAGGGGACACTCCACACCCTTCAAAAAGCTTATACTAATTTGTATTCCCATGAGCGACTCAAGAGAATGACCATTTCCCTATACCCCTGACAGCACAGGATATTAGAATATCTTTAAATTGCGTGTATTTAGATGAAAAATAAGATTTCATTGTTTTCATGTGGAAGGCCTGGGTGTCCCGTAAGGCCAATTGTGTCTTCACTGCTCATTGGACATTCGCACCTCCTTGCTTGTGAATTCCCTTGTTACACGCATATGAGGCATTCCATTATTTTTCTGATGAAATGTTTATCTATTTCTTGATTGATAAGAGCTCTGTATATTAGAGATATTAACTTTGTATTAATTCCTCATCACATTTATTTTCCTTTTTGATCCTTCTACAAAACCTAATGATTCTGAATATTTCTACTTGGCTTCTTGGTCCCTATTCAGTGCCCTCCCTAGTTGGTGACCTGTAAACAACCTTTTATTAGAGAAGTTTCTTTGTGGAGTTCTCATACCACCTTTGGAATGACCTCACCAGCCAGTTCAGGCTGATTCCTGGACCTCAAAGGCATGAAATCATAGCGGGCTCAGAGGTGGCCTCCCTCACTGCTCTCCGATAGGACAGGGCCACGAGGCAGGGGCAGCCACAGAAATGGTTCCTCTTGTCAGCACTCCTGGCCCTGGTCCACTAGGTATTTGTGCAAGGCAGTGCGGTTTCGTTCAGAGATCACATCCCACACACTGGTCCAGGAAAACCTACCACGCTCCTCTCACCCACACCCACTTCGCCCTGGCTGGAGAAAGGCCCTGGATGGTTCCCATTAGGGACTCTGCCCATCTGCAGGTTGCAAAGCTGCCCATGTAGATTTCAAACACCCAGATGCAAATAAGCCATGGCCCAACTGTGAACAAGGAGCTCTGCTTCTCAAGGTCAAGTCCTATTTCAAACTTTCTAAGGAATGTATTATTATGTGTATTTCTTTGCTTAGCTCAAGTGGGAAATCCTCCAACGGCTTCCCACTGCACAAGGTGAAAATCCAAACTCCTTTGTGTGATCTCCAGGATGCTGGGTCATCTAACCCCTTCCCATGGCTCCAGCTGAACCTCCCACTGCTCTCTTGCTCACCCGTGATGCCCCGCCTACACTGATCTTTTTTTTTTTGCCTTGGGCCTTAGCATATGCTATTCACTCTTGTTAAGACACTCCCCTATGGTCTTCACATGACTGGCTCCTTCCCATCCAAGTTTTCAGAGAGGTCTTTTATGACACTTTTGTCTAATATATTCTTCCCAAGTCTCTATCACATTACCGAGTTGAGTTTTTTTCCCCACATCTCTGATATAATAATCATAATGACTGGTTTGTTTACTTGTTTATTGTCTCCTGGACTGGCCCACATAGCTCCCAAGAACAGGAAGCTTGCCTATATCCCTTATCTATATTGTTTGCATGATCCAGAAAGCTCTCTGATCTTCTGTAGCTCCCCTTGCTGCTCTCCCTCCCCCACACCCAGCCCCCAAGCTGTGCCTGCGAATTGCCAAGCCTGGGTACTGGGGGCGGGGCAGATGCCCCAGGCCATCTTGTTGACTGAGGCTCCTACCTGCCAGGTCCTGCCGACCTCTAGGCTGCATCATTCTTTTTTCTTTTGGTTCTATCACTTTCAAGCTGTGTGACTTTGGGTGAGTTACCTGACTTTCCTGTGCCTCGGTTTCCTCATTTGTAACACAGGACAACCCCTGTTTCATGGGGTTGTTGTGAGTACTCAGTAAGACAAGGAACAGTCTCTGGCCCGTTTATGTGCTCGACAGGTGTGACTGATTGTTTTCATGACAACCCTGCCAGGTAGGATTTACTACCTCCCATTTATAAGTGAGAAAGCCAAGGATTTAGGTGCTAGTAGCTCAGCTAGGAAGTAACTGAGCCGGATTCTGAGCCCTGAACCATGACGTCACAGCCGCACGTTCTGGTTCTGCTTTCCAGGGGAGCAAACCGGCCTGAAGTCTCTCCCCTTTCCAGCAACTCCCTTGCCCCACACACAGAAGTAGTTTTTTCTGCATTCATGCAGCATGAGGCAAGGCCCACACTACCCCATCTTCAATGCTCTCTCCCATCTCACAGGTGGGGCAAACTGAGGCTGAGAATCCCACAGCAAACCTGCTTCACTGGAAATCCTTCCAGACACCCAAGCAGGCTGCTTCTCCAAGCGGGAAAATGACTGCGGGCCACTGGCTGGAATCTGCCAGAAGCCTCTGTCTTGTCCACAGGGCCTCACCCGTCACACCCCTCACTCAAGGCCAAAGTGCTGTAGTCTGGGAGACTTGGGGGTTTGGCCAACACCTGTTACTACCCCAAACCTCAAAATGTTATCCTGCCTGAAAAGATCTGGTCCAGGATCCTGGCAGAACCCTGGATGTTGGGAACAGGATGAGTGAGCACCGTTTCCCAGCCTCAGGAAGCCCAGTGGGTAAAAGCAGGAACAGGTGTGAAAACAGACTGAGCCCTCCACCCTCCTCTCACGCGTATTAGCAGAACCTGGTGGCAGACCAGAGGAAGAAGCATGGTGGTTCTGGAGGGCTTCTCCAAGCTGGTGGCTTGGAGCTCTGCAGGAAGGATAGGCAGGAATTGTCCACAAGAATGATGACAGAGCAGGGCATGGAAGTGGGGAGGACCAGCACAGGCTCAGGGTTGGGGTGGAGGGCAGTGTGGGTCCTGAAGGAGAGGTGGGAGATTCACTGGAGTCAGGGTAGGGATGGACTTAACCCAGAAAGGAAGGGGAGGGCCTAGGAGAGTGAGGGAAGATCTGGGAGAGAAGAGGCTGGGAGAGGAAACTCAGTGCTCGTTTGCCAAGGACCTTCCTGCTACAGGTGCAGACTGGCACTTCCATTGCGACTGTTGGTACCATCCAGAGGAGCTGAGAGCCATGGCCCATCCACCCAAGGTCATGCAGCTAGTTGACGGTTCCAAGATTTGAACCCAAATTTACCTCATGATAAAACAGTGTACTTTCTTTTGTATCTGTTTTTTTTTAACTCAAGGTGTGATTACAACAGTACAAATTTTTAAAAATGACAATGCAGAGGCCTCCTGTCTACCGCAGGGTTGAGAGAGATACAAAGCTACCCTGACCCCTTCCTTACTGGTCCCCAACCCCCAGCCCCCACACCCCACTGTGCTTGCAGCTCCAGCTGTCCAGGAAGAGCTCATTCAGGGGAGGAGGGAAGCACCTTCTCAAGCCACTTCCTTTTCTTTGTCTGGGGCTATGCCAAGAGGGGTCAGCTGGACTCAAGCAGGAGACAGAGAAAGGAAGAAAGGAAACTCCCACTGGTTGCCAGGAAAGACTCTCTCCTGGAAATGCTATCCTCCTCTCTGGGTCCTGTAGAAGTTTGGAACAGTGCAGGTGGGGGAGGCTGTCATCCTTTGCCTCCTTTCACCTGGGCATCACCCTACCCATGTGCTAAAATGTACATCTGAGCACCATCTGATGACTTAGCATCTTGTGGTCAGATGCTGGGCCAGCTACACAGAATGTCCCAAGGAATTCTCTGAGCTGCCTCCCCACCTCAAACAGGGCAGCAGCAGTGGTAAGTGCAGTCAGCTGTTAGGGCAGAATCTAGGGGGTGTCCCCTGCAAAACTGTTTAAACTTTCAGGTATGTTTGAAAAGTTTTGTAATAAAAAAATGAGGCAAAAGATATCCTTATCTACCCAAAATATTTAGTGGGTAAACATCTGATGTATTGCCATCAAAGTTAGGAATAAGACACTACTATCATTTAACACTTTCCTGGAGGAACTATCCAATGCAATTAGAAAAGAAAAAGATAGTAGAGGTATAAAAATTACAAAGAGGTAAAATTATTACTTTGCTTAAAACAGTAAAGAGAGTATCCTAGAGAACCTAAGAGAAAACACTGAAAAAAACAACTGCAGTATATATAATTAGTGAATTTAGTAAACACGGCATCATAAAAAATTAACATACAGAAACCAATGGCTTTCAAATATACAATCACCAAACAGAAGATACAATGGAAAACAGGCCCTGCTTATATTTATATATTATATATATAATACCAACAAAATGGTAACTATTTGTAACAGGAAATGTATAGGGTTTATGTGCAGATAAAAATCAATACACCACAACAGGCACAAGAGACTAGAATAAGTAATCAAGGTTCTTAGATAGTTCAACTCAGTATCACAAAGTTGTCCACTTCCTTTAATTTGCTCTGTGAATTTAACATAATCCCAATGAAAATAAGAGATATTGTGTATCTATATAAGCAGATTCTAAAATTAAGTATTAAAATAAATAAGCCAGAAGAGGCAGTTAACTTCTGAGAAAAGATCATGATGAGTGATGAGTAACCTTATTGATATTTTTGGTTTTGTTTTTCCCTTTTTTAGTATTAATATTAAAATGTATTATAGAGCCCCAGTAACACAGCATTGTGGTACTAATATGTTAATAGAGATTTGCAATGGACAGCCCGTCAATAAACCCGAACACATACAGAAATGTAGTGTGTCACAAAGACTTCACCTCAAACAGTGCAAGGAAGACCTATCACTCACTAAGTGGTATCAAGACAACTGGGTGGAAAAAAATTAGGTTGAATATATACCTCATACTTTTAATATCAAGATAAATTTCAAAGGTATCAAAGATTTAAACATAAAAACAAAATTATAAAAGTACTGGAAGGCCTGTCAGAAAACAACTTTATAACAATGGAGAAGGGAAGGCTAGTCCAACCAAGGCCCCAGATCCAGAAGCCATGAAGGAAAAGACCGGTAAGTTAGAAGTCTTGAGATTTAAAAGGAGAAAACTGCACTGCAAAATAAAACCAAAAACAAACAACAACCTTTGAAAGGTATATTTGCAAACCAAGGGCTAATTTCTCCTCATATACAAGAACTTATTAAATCACTAAGAAAAGAACCAATGACCCTATGCAAATGAAGGATATGAACAGACAATTCTCACAAAAAGGAGATGGAAATACATTTCAAGCATATAAAGATATTCGACCTCACTTTAAATAGGAATTCTACTTGAGCCTACTCTGAGAACGTGTCCTGGCAGAAACGCAGACAGTACGGTGGCACTCCATTTCCAACAGGGTCAGGAAACAGGCCCATTTACACTCTTCTAGTGAGAACGTAAATCGTTGCGGCCTTTGGGAAGACAATTTTGTCAATGTCTACCCAAAGTTCAAAGGCGTGTACTATCCCCTGCCTCTCCTGAAATTCATAAGGTATGTTGACCTCCAATGAAATACAGAGATCTTAGCTGTCCAGCTCTCCACGTTCTCATGCTGCGCACACTCCATGACCACCACCTCAGTCACGACAAATACCATTTCCATCACTCTAAAAGTGCCCTCATGCCAGCACAAAATGCAGCCATTGTCCTGACTCCAGTCACCACAGGCCGGTTTTGCCTGCTAGTGTACAATAAGTACACATAAGTCTAATCATACAGTAGGTAGTGTTTTGTGTCTGGCATCTGTCCAACAAGTTTTAAAGATTCACCACACCGCTGTGGGTATGTACAGTTACTTTTTTACTGCTGTGTGCTATTCCATTTATGAGTCTACTACCATGATTTGTTCTGCTGATGGATGTTTACATTGTTCCTAGTTAGTGGCTATTATGAATAAAGCTGCCATGAACATATTTATACAAGCCTTCTTTGTGAATACGTGTACCCGTTGTTTTTTTTTGGTGTAAACCAATGTGTGAAATTGATTGGTCTGAGAGTATACACTTATTTAACTTTATTAGACATCTCAGAACAGTTTTCCAAAGTATCTGTAACATTTTATACCCCATCAGCAAAGTATGAGAGTTCCAGTTGCTCCTCAATCTCATCAACACTTAATATTGTCAGTCTTTCTCATTTTGGCCATTCTGGTGGGTATATAGTAGTAACTCATGATTTTAATTTGCATTTTCCTAGTGAGTAATGGCCACAACACAGAGATAAACAACTCCCACAAAGGGAAGTGCAAACAGGTCTTAAACATACAAAGAGATTTGCAGCCTCAGTCTTAACGAAAGTGCTGATTGAAACTGCTTCGATGAAGTGGCCCTGCTTCACAGCCTTCTTGGCCATTTGGGTATTCGCTTTCCATTTAAGTTTTGTCTTAAAATGTTTTTGTCCACTTTAAAACCCAGCCATATATTACAGACACCAGTCCTTTTTCAGATATATGCCTTGCAAATACTGCTCTCATGTCTATGGTTTGCCTTTTCTCTTTCTTAATGGTATATTTTGATGAGCAAATTTTTTATTTTGATAAAGTCCAATTTATCAGGTATTTTTGTAATTACTGTTTTCTGTGTCCCGTGAGACAATCTTTGCCTACTGCAATGTCAGGAAGAAATTCTCCTCCGCGTGTGTGATTGTGTGAAGTGTTCCCCGGGACAAAGTCCATCCCTCTTAAACCACCAACGCAATGTCTAGGCATTTAGTCCACCACTGTGTGCAACAAGGGGTGTCCTTAATTATTCTGTGCAGCACTGTTTGTGACAGCGAAACCATGGACATAATCTAGTAGCCATCAGTAGGCTGTATCTATGGCTCAACAAAAGAGGGTACATCCAAACAGTGGAATATGTGTAACGTAAAATGGGTGAGGAGGCCTGGCCAGTGTGACTCATGTGGCTGGGTGTCATCCTACAAACCAAAAGGTCACCAGTTTGATTCCTGGTCAGGGCACATGCCTGGGGTGTGGGTCCCCAGTCGGGGTGCATACGAGAGGCAACCAACGAATGTTTCTCTCTTACATCGATGTTTCTTTCCCTCTTCCTCCCTCCCTTCCCCTCTCTACAATCAATAAAAAATTTTTTTTAATGTTTAAAAATGGACGAGGAAACTTTCTACATTTAATGTGGAAAGATCTCCAAGATGTATAATTACATGGGAAACTGGCAAGACACAGAGAGAACAATGTAAGTAGTGTGCTATCTTCCTGTATAAAAAGATATACATATGAATAATTTCAGGGAAGACAATTGAGAAAGTGTTAACACTGGCTGCCTCCTGGAGAGGAGAGGAGAGGAGCCGAGTGACTGGAACTGTGATGTGACAGACTTTTAACTGTGTGTTCCTTGACTGCTTTGGAAGTTTAAACCATCTGAAGGTTCTACTATCTCAGATAAATACTTATTTATACATAGATGTTACTCTGCATGGGCAAGATTTTCCGTGAGTGGATCCTGGTGAGTGAGGGCGGTGGGAAGGGACAAGGCAAAGCCGCCTGCGTACTCGGGGGCCTGGGGCTGAAGGAGCCCTTCACAGTCCTCCGCCCAGGCTCTCATCTCGGCCTGGGCTTCAGTTCCAGGGGCTTTCATCGTCCCCGTCCCCGGAGGTATGCCGTCTTGGATGGCCTGTAGCGCTGAGCCTGCAGAAAAGTGTTGGGGACACTTCATCTACCCTGTGTCATTTAAACTTCATTCTGATCCCAAAGGGCAGTCTTAGAAATGCTGTCTATTGGACAGAGGAGGAAAGTGAAGCTCAGAGAGGTTAAGTGACTTGCTGAAAGTCACAGTGGCTTACCTAGTCCCAGGGCTGTGTATCCTCCCCTCTCCAGAACACTAGGAAACCAGGGTGAGAAAAGGGAGGGTGGAAAGAGTTAAGCACCCAAGAGTAAGCAACCAGGCACTTCCACAGCTTTCTCTGGGGCAGCCCCTCCCCCTCGCACCCAGGTTGCTATCTGGCCTTGGGCCCCATCAGCACCCCCTACCCACCCCCAGCCGGCGACTGCAGGAAGGAGGCACAGATGGCAGGCGAGGGTGAGGCCCCCAGCCAGGCTCACCCAGCTGTCGAGTTGGAGAGCACCGTGCACCTCCTCCTCCCACTGCTTTGAACAGTTGGGAGCCAGCCAGCCTGGCCCCAGCTGTTCCCTCTCCCTGGTCCAGGGCTCTCGCAGACCCACACTTCTGAGGCCTTGGCCACTGGGGAGTGGGGGAGAGACACCAAGTCCCAGCACAGCAGAGTTGAACAGGACGTCAGGGGACACCGGGTCCAACATCACCTCTTACAGATGGGGAAACTGAGCCCAGGAGGGCTAAGGGACCTGCCCACGATCACAAAGAACCAAGCAGAAAAGTCAGGCTTCCTCACTGCCAGCAAAGCTTAGGACGTGGGGGGCACTCCACAGGGCGAGTGGCGCTCAGGCCGGCTCCAGTGCCCCACCAAGCTTCAGCCAGGGCAGCTGTTCATCTTTACTTTACACAACGATTTCCCTTCTGCCCTTACGTGCAGAGGTCTGTCTTTAACCTGGGATACCAGAAAAACTGCATTTGTATTTTTACTAGCCTCTAAATAAAATTTAATATTCCTTTTGCTTATAAATGTAGGCAACAAACCTCGGCAGGATTAGCTGAACCCGTAACGTTTCCACCAACAGACAGCACAGATATTTTCAGGTCACGTGGCCCTGTTGCCGCTCTCTTAAAGGCTGTCTGCACTCACCACTGCTCAGGAGGTACGGTACTTATTAGGTTCTCTGCTCGATGGTGCTATTTAATATATGGGTATAAAAGCACACATTCCTCTATATTACAATTGTGGTATGCATTTGGATAACTACATTTCAATATAATTTCTTTCCTTTCTTATCTTATTTATTTTATTTATGTACTTAAAAATTTTACTCTGGGAAGAAGTTCATGGACTTTTACAGACAGCCAAAGGCATCTATGTACCACTTCCAAAGTGAAAAATGTATTATTATATTTTTTTGGACACAATGTTCCAATGTTAAAAGTTTGAAAACTTTTATCTGACACCTGTAACCTCATAAGACTGGTAAGAATGAGGCCGAACTGCCTTCACAGAAGTAATGGGGGTGGGGTGGGGGGAGCAGGTAGGGGTGCAGGGGCCCTAGGTGAGGAGCCCGGGTGCACGCCCTGTGCCGGGCACCCTCCCAGGCTTTAACGCCTCATCGGATCCTTAGAGCAGTCTTGGGCTGCGCCTAGCATTTCTCCCATCTTGCAGCCGAGGAAGCGGAGACAGACAGTTAGGTGTCTGATGACTGATGGGGCTGGGATTTGAATCCAGGCCGACTGACCCCAGAGCCTTTGTGCCTCATCACTGGGCATCCTGCCTCCCTGTCTGGGTAGATGGAAGTCTCCCATGGAGGGTCCCTAAGGTGTGGATGCTGCCTGAGTGCTTTTCTGGGTGGGGGTGGGGTGGGGGAGTGGGAAATAGGATTCTGAAGGGGTTGCTGCCCCAGCTGATCGTCTGACACATGGGACACGAACTAGCTGTGCAAACGTGACCAAGTCCCTTGCCCTTTCTGGGCTTCATTGTCTCCACCTGTAAAAGTGAGCGTCACCTCTGCTTTCCCCTCCCGTGTTCCCCTGAGGGACAACCCACTTAAAGACTTAGCTACAGGTTGTTTAGCAACCAGAATCAAGGTCTTGGCTGAGTGGAATGGAAAAGGTGGAGGATGGGCTAGCACCGTGCCTCGCTGATGCCACAGAGCCCTCTCTCGTTTTGAGGATGTAAGTGCTGAGATCTACACCCCCACCTCCATTAAAGTGACCTGGCCCTTTAAGAGCCTTGGGATGGGGGTGAGGTCAGGGAGAGGAGGAAGGCTATCCTGAAAAGGAAACTGCCCTTAGGACTAAACCAGGCCTGGAGTTTCTCAGGCAAGGCAAACACATACTCATTGTTCTGGAAGCTGCCATGGGAAGGGTCAATTAGTAGGGGTCTTGGCCAAGGCCTCAGGGCCCCAGTGGCCCCTGGGGAGATGCTGTTTCAAGCCGGTCACTTTAGTTCCACTCACAGTGCCCCCACACACCCTGGATCACTTTTGCTCCCTGAAGTGCTAGGGGCCCATGGACACAGGAGGAGGGAGCTTCCGAGGCTGGAATTCCTCTATTAGCAACACATCCCTTTGGGTCTCCTTAAATCTCACCCTAACCTTAACCAAATGCAAATTCCTTATGAAGGGAAGCCACCGTTATCACTGACACCATAGCAGGTCTGAGTTTTGGACTCTGAGAAGTGGCCAAGGACAAGAATTCCTGGGAAAGGGCACCCAGGGTGTCCAGGCAGGCTGTGTGGCCTCGGAGGAACACTCGTCTCTGGGGCCAGCATTTCTCATGGGTGTCACTCGGGACATGTGACTGCTGGAGTCGCCCCGTGTAGCAACTGTGTCAGCGTAAGACAGGAGCTGGGGCCCGGGGATGGGGGTGTGAACTCTGGGCATCACGTGGCTTCAGGCCGACCCACCCGATGAGCCAGGCAGATCCAGAAAGCCCCTGCTCCTCATTTCCAGCACCCTCTTTCCTGCACTAACCAGGAGCTTGTCCTAGTAGGTACAATAACAGAAATAACAGCAGTGTAGTTTTTATTGAGCACCTGCTGTGTACCAAACACTGTGGTTAATCTTTGCATGCCTTATCTCACTTAACCCTGGCCGGCAGGCAGACTGTGGATAAGCAGGCCCGCTGACCTCAGAGGTGCATGGTCAGCACCAAAGCGAGCCGAGCCCTCCTCCCCTTCAAACTCTCCTTCCTCCCGGCACTCAGCCTGGTACAGTCCCACCAGTCAGGCTTCCCTGGAGACAATGACCACCACCCCTTGATTCTGAGCACAGATGACAGGGACTGTGGGCTGGGGGTGCCTTCCTCTCTAGGCAGGGTGGGGCTCACTGCTAGGAAGCTCAGGGGCTGTACCAGACACGAGAGACTGCAGCAAGAGGGCCAAAAATAAGCCTCCCCCTCACTGGCTGCAGGCTGGGCAGCCCATAAGCTATTTCTGGGCCTGGGTGGATAAGAAAGGGGAGGGGATGGGGACGTCCACCAGCATCACATAGCCCCTCCTGACTGAGCACACATCACATGCCAGGCTGGGTGCTGAGGGCTTGAGCCAGTGCCTTACGTCATCATCACGGCACCCTGAGAAACAAGTGCCATCATTGTCATTCCAGAAACAGAGAAAGGGAGGCACTGAGAGGGTCCGTGCTCAGGGGTTCAGAGGTGAGGGACAGAACTATGGTTTCTAAAGGTGTGGGAGTCTCCAGGCCTTTGAAGAAAATGGGGAGCAGAGAAGCTAACTGCCAAATTGATTTGGGTCCAGGCCAGTGTCCCTGGGCAGAGTCAGGGCTCACAGCCCGAGTTCGCAGGGTCCTAGTGAACCAGCCCTGCCGTTCACTGGGACCAGCCCTGTCTCCCTGGCCCCGCTAGGATCAGAGGAATGAAGCTAAGGAGCAGCTAGTGGAGGCCCTGGCCTCAGGCAGAGGGGTGGATTCTTTGACCTCCCAGCCCACCCATCAGCCAGGCTGTGTCCCTGGTCCTCCCCCCCCCCCGCCCTGTGCCTGGAATCCAAAGGATGCCCCACCATGAAAAAAAGCAAGGAAGCCACATTTCCACCTCTGCTGAAGGCCCTGCCTTCACTTTTCTCAAAAATAAGCAGCCATTCTTCCAAAAAAGGGAAAAACACAAAGCAAGGCTGTCAATCTCGGGCCTCAGACAAATGGAATAAAGTTGCGCCTTCTCCCCCTTTCCCAAAGTCACTTACTGTACTTTGGGCTGTCACAGCCTTTGAGATGCAAATCACAGCAAACAGAAGGCAGCTTGAAGAACAAAGACCCATTGAGGAAAGATGGAAAAATGGATTTGGAAAAGGCTCTCTGAAT
This sequence comes from Artibeus jamaicensis, assembly GCF_021234435.1. NCBI lineage: Eukaryota > Metazoa > Chordata > Mammalia > Chiroptera > Phyllostomidae > Artibeus > Artibeus jamaicensis. The sequence continues at coordinate 5,844,828 of NW_026521883.1, forward strand.
CTCCCCGGGAGATGGGGAGACATGCCCGCGGAGGGGAGCAGTGATGAAGATCTGGGGCGATTTCACGGGCCGGAGAAGCCCGAGGAGCCCCGTGACCGTGGGGAGTGACGGAGAGGGAGAGGAATCTGGAATGGAAGCATAGGCTTCAGAGGAACAAAAAGGTCTGATTGTATTACAGTGTTCGGTACTGAGCTGGGCACTTTCTGCTCCCCCCACACCCTTTTTAAAATATCAGGCCTCCAACATACTGTGAGTCATGGAGCTAACTGGTTTGCCAGCTACTGGGTTCCGTTCCAGAGTGAGCGTGGCTGGGTGGGGCAATGCTGTTCTAAGGGCTTCAAGGGTAGTAGGATGCAGCCCCCCTGCAGTCTGGGGAGCCCCTGCAGGTACCACAGTGTCCCTGGGGCCTGGAGGGGAGGGGACCCCAGGACCCACGAAGGGAAAAACCCAGCTGGGGAGATGTGCCCCCAAGGACCTGGCCTCAGGCCAGCACACCTTGCTGGATGCCTACTGCACACAGGCCCAGTGCAAGTCAGACGCGTTCCCCACACTCTGGGGCTGTCAGTCCAGTCAAGGCAGCTACCAGGACTACACACCCCATGCCCACAGGGACTTGGTCTTGTTTACGGCTGCAGCATGGATCCTGGACCTGTGACCAGAACACATACATTTGTTGGATGGATGGGTGGGTGGGTGGATGGGTGGATGGATGGACTGACCACCTAGGAGAATAAAGAAGCATATAAAAAGTACTCTAACAACGACAGATACAACATGCGTCAGGAGGGGTATTGGGGTGGGAAAAGCTTCATGAAGCTCACTGCATTTGAGCTGGGCCCTGAGAAATGAGAAGCCATTCTTGTATTCTGCACAGTAACTCCCAGCACACTGGTGAGGACATATCTCACTAAAATGGTGTTAGAAGGGAAGAGAGTGTAAGAACTAAAGTGAACTCTAGCGCTCATGTGGTCCAACCCTATCATTTTACACAAGGGAAAAGCAGTGCACAGGGAGGTCAAGTGATTCACCGAAGGTCACACAGAAACTACGTGGCAAGGCAGAGATTCAAACAAGGTCTGTCTGCTTCTAGAGCTTGATTTCTTAGCCCTTGTCCCTTGCTGCTTTCCTGTTCCAGGACTCTGCTCTTCCCGTGGGTTTTTGCTACCATTTCTGGCCCAGCCCACCTCCACCACACATGCACACACCCCTGCATGGCCGCGGAGACCGGGAGCCATTGCCCAGTCCTCGTTAGGCCTCCCCGCCAAGAACACTGGGCACGGAACAATGAGCACACGGATTGGGTGTGAGAAGAGAATGCAGCGCCCCATCCCTGAGACTGAGGAGGAAATGTTCTGCGACCAGGTTGAGACCGAGCAGGTGTGGGGATGCGGAGGCCACAGGGCTTATACGGGGGGTAGGAGTGACCCTCAACTGAGGACCAAGCCCAGCGCCCCAATTCCAGGACTGGCTTATTTTCATAAAATACAGTTAAACTGAACATGAATGAACTGGGGATTCCAGTTTCTAGAGAATGCGATAATGTCCCATCACTTTGAACTGCCTGGAGCAGGTAAGAGGAACAGTTCAGTAGCTCCCTCCACGAGACAGAGTTGGTTCCTTGAGCAAAACATGGGCAGGACCCTTGCAAGGAATTCCTGCCTGTCTCGCCTGCCAGTGGGGCGTGCCCAGGCCTCCAACACCGGGCCTGCTATTACTTGGGTCCTCAGGACCTGGCATGGGCTGAGTGTTCAGCCCACGTCCCAGGACCCAAGGAATGATGCTCTCTTGTCTGGCCACCTCTCTCCACCTCTCCTTGCTGACTGAAATTGTGGCTTCAGTCCTTCAGAGAAAGGGCTGCCCACAGAGTCTAGAAAATGCCTACTCTGCTGGCTTCCAGAAGAGGGGGACACCGGTGGTGTCAGCACGTCAGAGAAGCTCACATAGTACTCGTTTTGAGTTAATGTTCAAGGAAGTCCTTGGAGACGCGCAAATGACGGCGTAATAACACCAAGCACATCTGCAGACCCGCCTCCCCCACTCTCGGTGAGGTGGGCAGGCGTGTGGTTGGGAGGGCCCTGGGCTGAAATTCTGCCCTTTGTGTGCTGCGCAATCCTGAAGGTGTCGCTTGACTCCCTCAAACCTCTGTTTCTTCATCTGTAAAACGAGAATAACTGTGCTTTCACCATGCAACTAGAGGTGAGAGTGAGAGAGCCCAAATGTGTTAGACCCCCAAAAGCCCCCTAGGTGACTCCAGAGTGCAGCCGGGGCTCAGAACCGCTGGGGAGAACCCAGGCTCCGGATTTCCAGGCCAGGCTTCTCTCCTTTTTCCCAGGTGCCAGCTGGGGTACTAGGTAGCTGGCTAAAGCTTAGGCCTGCAGGACTGTGCTTACAGCTTTGGCCTTCTTGGGCCCGGATCGGGCAGCCCTGGTGGAGTGCGGCAGGAAAGAGGTGGTGCACCTGGGGGGGCCCAAGTGGTTAATCAGGCCTGGGCGCAGTGCCTGGTCTCTGGAATATTCATAAGGCCCCTCCAGCTGTGCCAGGCAATCAGGGTGCTGATTGCTCCCCCATCTGCAGCTTAACATTCCACTCCAGAGAGGAGAAAGCTGGCTGCTGAATGTTAACTAGGGAAAACCAGGCCCTGGCCTTCACAACAGTCTGAACAAGAGCCCCCGGGAGGACAAATCCACTCCTTCGAGATCTGCCAACCAGCCAGAACGTAGCTGTTCACCAGCGTCGTGGGCCGTGGAAGGAGTCTTGGGTTCAGAAATGAGAGAGCTGGTTTCAGGTCCAGCTCTGCGCTGACCAGCTGTGTGCTCATCTCTGTTCCCCCAGCTGTGACCAGGGGGTGGCCCTACCCCCCCCCCTCAGAGGACTGATCACTGCAGAGCACTGTAGGAGGCTGAGATATCGCCCTGGTTGTTTGGGGTTGCTGGGGACACGGCTCCTACACTACAGACGAGTTTTTACTCACAAACATTGAAATCCACAGGCCAACTGGCTTTGAGGACACGGCACAAAGGGAGAGAAGCTTCACTTCCCGAAGCCTTGCTCCAAAGGCTCAGGATTTGGGGGTCCTGGGCTCATCCAGCCCAAACCTCTTGGAGAAGCAAGAAAGAAGTGAGGAGGACACAGACAGCAGATGGAAAACAATTTGGAAAAGATGAACGAGGACAATGTTCTGTGACCTTCTGCTTGCTCAGGACAACGGTCTGGAGCCACTGTGGGACAATGTAGAGGAGGGACAAAAGTGTGCCGCCTGAGTTCATAGCTCATAATTAACACTCAAAGCAATGAATAGGATTCACCAAGAAAAGGCCCAGATCTTTTCTGTTTATATTGAACAACACAGGAAACTGTTTTTAGAGAGGTTTCTATCAAACTGAGGTGGGAAACCTAGAGTGGAAATAATATAACCTTCCCAGAAAATCGACCAGCATGGAACAGCTCATCTCTGCGGAGATAATGAGGGGTTTCTGAATTCGCCACTATTGTTATTGTTGTTTACTAGACCAACCTCCCCGCCCCCGCCAGCCGGGCGCTTGCCTGCAGACCCAGCTCTGACCACAGGGGGCAGGAGACTGACAGACTAGGCCCTGGCAGCAGGGGAAGGGAGGAGCTGGCCCTGATCCCCAAGGCCTCTAGGGGCGGGACCCTGCTCCAGTACGATCGGAATCTTAGCTCAAACTAATAAATGAACCACCTAGGAGCTGCCTCACCCTCCCAGCCACCCCTTCACCCTCACCCTCACCCCCACCCCCACCCCCTGCCCTCACTATAGATTCAGTTTGCGTTTTCTACAACAAGCTCATAAGTGTGTGTTATTTGGGAGAAAACGTTTGCAGGGCACATAAAGGGGCACTGACGGGAACCAGCTTTGGGTTGTGTGGCCTGGGAAACCTCAGCGGCTCCCTCTTCACAGCAGCAAATTACTTTTATGAGACTTTTTCCCCCTAAAGTTCAAAACATTAATGTTTATTCAAAAAATGAAAAAATATTGTCAAGGACAATGCAGACGATGAAAGGGCACACATGACCCCAGTACTTGAGGATGACCCCTTGTAATATTAGGTATCTATTCTCTCGGTCCTTCCCAGACAGGTAGATAGATACATAGGTATTTTTAAACGGGATAGTTTTTTCCACTTAACAGTATGTTATAAACAGTTTTCCCTCATTAAATATTCTCCTGCACCAGTGGTTCTCCAAGTATGACCTGGGACCTCGGGGGATCCCCAGGGCTGTTTCAGGGGGTCTGCTGGTTTAAAGCCATTTCCCTAATCACACGGAGCCACCGTTTGCCTTCTCAGCCCATTCTCTCCGGAGTGCGCGGCGGAGTCTTCCGGAGGCTGCCTGACGCGGGACGTCATAGCAGGCTGGATGCAAAGCAGACGCTGCACAGACTGACAACAGGGGTGCAAGCCCTGAAAACAATGCCATTCTTCTCGTTTGTTTTTTTGTTTTGGAAGACAATTATTTTTTTCATAAAAACAGGTTTGTTGGAGAACATGACTTAATTTTATTATTGTTATTTTAAGTAAATTAACATACATATTTTTGAAATTCCTTTGTTTTATTTTAAACATGCTAACCATTGATAGATACAGCCCGTACAAGCAAAGGCTCTTTGGGGTCCGAAATAATTTCTGAGAGGCAGGTGACTCTGAGGTTGACACTTGAGGACTGCGCTACATCATCGGTTTTGATGACTGCACGGGGTCCCCTTGTGCCACGGTCCCCTAATTTGTCCGCCCATTTCCTCGCTGATGAGCCTGTGGGCTGTGTCCAGCTTTCACTGTTCGAGAAGTGCCGGGTACATCAGCACATACTCACGGAAAGAGAACATTTTGTGAGCTGAGAGAAAGCAACAGAACCCAGCTGGTGGCTGGGCTGTGTGCACCATCCCTCCCCGTCCACTATCAATCAAATTAAACAAAATGTACGGGAGAAGGCGAAGAGATAAAGTTGGAAAGCTGTGTGTGCATGGACCAGACTCTACATGTGTGTGCACAGAGAGAAACCTTACATGTTTCTGCATGGAGACACTTACCCTGTGAGGAGCACTCACTTTTCTGTTGTCCTTGAAGTGCTGACAGAACTTGGTCATATTCGAGACCAGGGCTACCGAGAGCATGAAACACTGGTACCATTACAGAAATCGACAGGAAGAGTTTAGAAGCTTTTATGTAATTTGATAAACTTTGTTTTTGTTGGAAAGAAAAAGATGATGTTTGTAAACAAAAATCGAGTACTAGGAAATGCTGCACACATTCCTGGAGACTATTTCTGTGGGACGGGCCCTGGAGGCGGAGCAGCCGGGCGGTGACAACGTGCACCCTCGCTTGTGGGTGGACCTCGCCGGGCCGCCTCCACTGACACCTCACCACGCAGCGTGCGGAGAGCGTGCCTGAGCGCCTACCCTCTCACAACTTCGGCAATACCGAGGAGTATTGCTCTGTTAACTCTTTGCCCAGTAATGAGTTAACAGATACATTTTGTCTTCTGAGAATTGCTTACTCATCTCCTCAGCCCACTTTCTACTAGGTTCTTTTTCTTATTGGTTCCTCTGGAGCCCTTATATATTCTGACACGAATCTTTTGTCTGTTGTATATTTTAACTATTGTACTCAATTACGTGGTTTGCCTTTCATTTTGCTTACATGTCTCATTGCAGTACATTTCACCCTTCTGAAAAGAATTAATCTATTAATCATTTACTTTATGGCTTGGAGATTCTTGTCTTGCTGTAGAAAGCCCTTCCTTATTGCACGATTAAAAAAATGCTCTTCATTTTCCTCCAACATACTTGCAGCTTTTCTTTTTGTTTTCTTTTAATGTTTAACCCAGCCGGAAATAACTTTTGTTGTGATGTGAGGCACCTTTGCAAGCCAGCAAGGGCAGTATGGCAGGGGCCTGGCAACAGGCCTGAGCCTAGTAGGGATGTTGCTAGGGACCTGCAGGCTGGAGCTGAGCTAGTTAGACACGTATCTGAGCCCATCTGGTTTGAAAGGGGAGACAAGCTACATTTCGGAATCCTTTCGAATGTGTTAGAGCCACTGAGGGCATCTGCAAAGTTGAGGAGCAGAGCTGATGATTCCCCCAAGAAAAGAGTAAAACATCTTAAACATGTCGTGTGGTTCAGAAGTTTTCACGTCCATTATCCCACTCAATGCCGACATCGGACATAGGCAGAAGAGGACTTTGAATCCCCATCGTGTCATCACAGAAAACTGAAGTGCAGAGCGGTTAAGTGATATGCCCAAGGTCACACAGCCGGTAAGTGGCACGGCCCAGCCAGAACCCAGACCTCTTGCTGCCAAGGCCGGGGCTCCTTGGACCTATCGGCGCCTTGGGCTCTGTCCTCAGTATCACCTCAGCTGCCCCCTTTGGTGGAAGGGAGGATCTGGCCCAAGTCTTTCCCAAATCTGCGCTCCCCCACTGTGGGCAGGAGAGACTGGAAAAAGCCATCCTCCACCACCAGCTGACAGTGGATTTCAAGAACCAGGCCTTCCTCCTTATGTACCTCCTCCTCCCCCGAGCAGTTTGGCAGGAGGTGGGAGTGGAGATGAGTCAGAAGAAGAGCTCAGCCATAAACAAGCAGGACTGACAGCGAGTGCTTTTCCTGAGGCGCATGACCTCCCACAGGCCTCTGGGGACTCTGCCTGAATGGCAGAGCCTCAAAATGTCATGATCCAGGCTTTGCAGGTTGAATTTGCTAAATTCACAAAGGCAGTCACGGAGGAGGGAAACCTTTAGGTAGAAGGTGGGGGATGAGGGAGAAGGTAAATGACTGCCAGTCTCTCAGTAGAGAGCTGGCAATGGTTTTCTTTTCTTTCTTTTTTTTACATGTGTGCCATTTTTGCAGATGCCCAATGTACCTATGGCCAGGTCTTCCTCCTTTCCAGCTCCTTTCCAGCTCCAAACTAAAAGAACGTCCAGGACACAGAATAGTAGAGCTGGGCTTGGAGATCAGATGTTCCAATCCCTCGGGTTAATGAGAACCCCAGGTACCCTAAGGAAAGTGACTTCTCCATAAGCACACCTTTGGGGAAGTTCTGGGACCAGATCTCAGGTCTCTGGACCACAGCCTGCACTTGTTCTTGTGAATCCCAGGAAAACCTTGGGAAGGTACCAACACTGGACACAGGATGAGGAAGTAAAAGGCGGTTGTGGGGGTGCAGAGAGAAATAGAGGCAATCACCCAAGAGTGACCAAGGAGGGCTTCTCTCAGCCCTGGGGCTGCCACCAGGGATAGGGAGCGGCGGGCACCTACCTGCTCCAGGGGGATGACTAGGAAGGACCCTCCTCCCGCGCTCTCAGTGACGATGGCCAGGAAGCGGGCGTTGACGGCACAAAAGTGGTTATCATGCACGTTCTTGGTGATGGGGATCCCATCAAAGCAGTGCTCTCGGTTGGCCACCTTTCCGTATACGTTCCGGAACTTGGAGCTTCGGTACTGCGGACGCCAGGACATCTGTGAGGGGCCAGAGGAGACAACGGTCAGGCTGGTCACTGCCTTGGGCTGGGCAGCAGGGGAGGGAAGCTGCTCCCCAGGAAGGCAGGGGGTGGGCCAGCCCTGGCACCACCCTCAGAACACAGGGAGAAGGGAAGGAACCTCCAAGAGTTGCGTGCCAACCTGTGCCGAGGACTGTTAGTCTTTCAGTAAAGTCCTACAGGGGCGAAGACTGGCTGGGGGCATTCACACATTTCCTGCTTTTGGTACACATGCCCATCCCACCTTCCAGAAAGGACGCAGGGTCCTTTCACTGCCAAGGATCACGCCATGTGACCGAGCAGATCACACCCCCAGCAACCCGAATGGGCTGCCTCCCACAAGCCAGAAACCACTCAGTTCAGCACAGGAGGTGCAGACAGAGGAGGCCGGGCGTTCACAGACAGAACATGGCTGATGGCCAGGGGCGGGAGGACAATGTCCCCTCTACATGCAAACAACCACCCCTCGCCATCTCCTCCTCTGATTCTCTCGGCCTTCTAACCCACAAGTGCACCCTCAGAAATCGTTTAGTCTGCGTGTCACCGTCACTGTTGTCAGGTACAAAGCAGTGAAGGGACTCGTCCAAAGTTGCACAGCTAATGGCTCAGACCAGGAACACGTGCTTTAGGCTGAAAATCTGAGAAGTGTTCCCACGCCAGGCCACCCTTCGGAGAAGGGCTTCCCAGTGTGTGACCCACCAGTCACCTGTACCAGAATCATTCATTTGGCGGGGGTGGGGGATTTCCGATCTTCCCTCCCACATCATCTGTTGGAAATGCAGATCCTGGGATCCAGTCAAGACCTACTGAATTCAATATTTGGAGGATGGAGCCCAGAAACTAGCATTTTAGTCAGCTCCAATGCCCTGCAGTGAGACTGAAGTTTAAGAGTCTGTGTTCTGGAGAGTGCAGTGGTGCCTGTCCCCACCCCTCTCTGTCCAGTATCCATGACACAGGCTCCAACCAAGCGGCCAGCTGACCGACCAGCTGGTTCCTCCTGCAGGCCATCCCCTGTGTGCACAGAGGCTGGGCGGGGCCTGGACGGGCAGCCCACAACGGAGCCAGCTTCCCTGTGGGACGGCACCCCGCGGGGAACACTACAAATGGATGCCATCACGGGCGGGGGGGGGGGGGGGGGCTGGCAGACACACATCCGGCGAGGTGAGCCATAAACGAGCACCGGCCCAGGGCCTGACATACAGCAGGAGCTCAATAAATGCTTTGCAGAATGAATATGCTGTTCACCTGACTTTGCCATTACCCATCACCTCCCCTTCCTGTCACACCTCCTGATGTGTCTTGCGTCTCCCAACCTATCTCGGGACAGAAAGCAGCAGGCTCATTTCTTCACATGAACTTTCCGAGGGGAGGAAAACAGAAGGAAACCCAGCCACAGAATCAGGAAACCAACTCTGGGAATTTGACTGAAAACAAGGCTTTGCATTTGATTTAAATAAAGCCAGGAGCTCACCCACAAGTCTTTACTGGAGGAAGAATTTCAGAGCCCAGGAGGAGAATCACGGGGAAGGCTCCTCGCCTTTACTCCCCACCCCTTCTCCACTCCCCCCGCCCCATCCCCCTCCGCCCCACAGGGCCAGTCTCCCTACTCTCCACTCCTCCCATCCCCCCAGCCCTTGCCCTCTCTGTAGCCCATCGCTGCCTGCCTTCTCCTCTCTCTGTGGAATTCTGCCCAAGACCATTCAGATCGAAGTCCTGGTGACCAAGCCCACGGGACAGCTGCCCGGTTGCCCGCTCTCGGCTGCGCGGCCTCCTGCAAGCCCCTGCCACTCTCTCAGCATCTGATTCCTCGGCAGGATTCCATCAGCGCTTCCCAGGACGGGCCTCAGCTGGACACCTACAGTCCCTTCACACGGTGCAGAGATGAAGTTTATAATTACGGTCATTATCTGTTTATTTTAATTTCCATTAAAAAATATAACTGGCATGCCAAATCCATGATGTTGCGGATATTATTGCTAATAAGGCTAAGTTAAAAATAATGAATCAATTCGAAGAAACAAATTGTATGAAAATTATAGTATGGGTGGTCCATGGACCTAGCAAAGATTCAGTCTGATCGAAGTGCTGGCAGTTGCTCTGCCTTTTCCCGGTAGACCGTGCGATTCCAGAGTTTCCGTGGGAGAGAAAGGAGGTGGCGAGCATGCTCACTCCAACCTCCTGTTCCTTGCTGGTGCAGTTCTGGCCTGCAGTGCCTTCACCCCTCTTCTCTGCCCAGCACAGCATTAGCCTGCCCAGCTCACCCTGACTCCACAGCCCATAGTGGCCCCCTGGGAGCCGTTGGACAACCAGCACCTCTTCCTCAGCTCCCAGCCTATGCCTGTCCCAGGCTCTCTTGTCCTGAGGGGCTGGTCTCAGCTCTGCGATGGCAATGACCCCACAGCTTCTGAGCAGGACTGAAGACTCTGCTTTTCTGGGGGCCCAGGTGGGTCATGGATACCGTGGGGAAACCTGCTGGGCACCTGGCCCCATGACAGGCTGCTCGAAGGGAACCCAGCCTGGTGGGGAGACGGGCGGGTGCAGTTCAGCCTCCACCAGTAGACAAGGTTTGGAGCCACTGCCTACCCAAGTCTGGTGAGCAGGACCATGAGTTCTTTCTCCACCTGCAGCACAGCCCATGGCCAGCACCTGGGACAGGCTGAACAAGGCCTGTGCTGACTTCCTTGCAGGGTCTCATGGGCAACAGTGAGAAGCAAGGTAAAAAGACCCAGACTGAGAGCCACACACATCTGGATGCAAGTGCAGCCTCTGCACTGTCCAGCTGTGTGACTTGGGCAGGCCACTGAACCGCTCTGTGCTGCCTCCAGTTACTGAAAAGGAGGCTAATGATCTCCACAGCCTCCAAGTGTGTGGAAGAGTCAGTGCCAAGTTGCCGTGATGTCTGGCACCCCTCTGGACACTCATTTAATAGGGCAGAATAGGACAGGCTGGGCACTGTGCCGCCCTCCCCACACCCGGTCCAATCCAAACACTCCAGAGCCCTGCAGGCTAAGGGGCTGGGACTGAACTCGGGCTGAGTTCAGGGAAGGGACTGAACTTGGGCCTACTGGGAAATGTAGCATCCCAGAGCTCCTGGAATATCCAGACAAGATGACCCTCCACACCACATGCCAAGTTCCCTGGGGAAGCTTGCAGTTGCCGGCATCTCCAGGTCTGTTATCCCACTGGACTTCGTTTCTTTTTTTTTAAATTTTTAAAAATTGTATTGATTATGCCATTACAGTTGTTCTATATCCCCCTTCATTCCCCTCCACTCTGCATACCCCTCCCCCATCGTTCCCCCCTTTAGTTTATGACCACGTGTCTCAAGTTCTTTAGATTCTATATTTCCCATACTATTCTTGCCCTCCCCCTATCTATTTTCTACCTACCATTTATGCCACTTATTTTCTGTACCTTTTCCCCTCCTTCACCTCCTCCCACTCCCCTGTTGCTAACCCTCCATGTGATCTTCATTTCTATGGTTCTGCTCCTGATCTAGCTGTCCTCTTAGTTTGCTATTGTTTTAGGTGTGGTTGTTAATAACTGTGAATTTGCTGTCCTTTCACTGTTCATCTTTTTAATCTTTTTCTTAGATAAGTCCCTTTAACATTTCATATAATAAGGGCTTGGTGATGATGAACTCCTTGAATTTGATCTTATCTGAGAACCACTTTATCTGTCCTTCCATTCTAAATGAAAGCTTTGCTGGATAGAGCAATCTTGGTTGTAGGTCTTTGGATTTCATGACTTAGAATACCTCTTTCCAGCCCCTTTTTGCCTGTAAGGTCTCTTTTGAGAAATCTGCTGACAGTCTGATGGGAACTCCTTTGTAGGTGACTGTCCCCTTATCTCTTGCTGCTTCTAGGATTCTCCCCTTCATTTTAATCTTGGCTAATATAATTATGATGTGCCTTGGTGTGTTCATTCTTGGGTCCAACTTCTTTGGGACTCTCTGAGCTTCCTGGATTTCCTGGAAGTCTATTGCCTTTGCCAGATTGGAGAAATTCTCCTTTATTATTTGTTCAAATAAGGTTTCCACTTGTGGCTGTTCCTCTTCCCTTTCTGGTACCCCTATAATTTGGGTGTTGGAGCGTTTAAAGATGTCCTGGAGGTTCCTAAGCCTCTCCTCATTTTTTTGAATTCTTGTTTCTTCATCCTTTTCTGTTTGGTCATTTTTTTCTTCCTTCTGGTCCACTCCCTTGATTTGAGTCCCAGTTTCCTTTCCATCACTATTGGTTTCCTGTGCATTGCCCTTCATTTCAACTAATTTAGCCTTCATATGTTCCTCTAATTTGTGACTAAAATCAACCAGTTCTGTGAGCATCCTGATCACCAGTGTTTTGAACTGTGCATCTGAAAGTTTGTCTATTTCTTGGTTGCTTAGAATTATGGGCTCTGGGACTTTGAGTTCTTGAGCCACGTTTGGTCTGTTCGTGCCTGTTACGTATGAGGAGCAGAGCCCCAGGCGTTCACCAGGGCGGGGCCACCCAGGTCGCTGGGTTGTGACGCTGTATGTGGGGGCGGGGTCAGAGCGGGGCTATAGCTGTCCCCTCTGCTGCTTCCCGCTGCTGGGGCCTGCGCGGTCTGTCTCAATGCTCGCTCCTTTGCTGGTTTATCGTGGACTTCATTTCTTCCTCCTCCACCTCTCTTCCACCAGTCTCCTTCCTCTTTTCTTTGTTCTTTCCACAGTGTCCCACTGTGGAAAGGCTCCTAGTGGACACACTTGCATTCTTCCTGAACATATTCCACATTGCCCCTCACAGCCCAGCTAGCATTTCTGAACTGGATGTTGCATCCTGGGGGGCCAGAGCCCTCAGGGACTGCACTCAGTTGACATGTTTTTTCAGCGAGTACCTCTCCTGGGGTAGCCATGCAACCCCTACCATACACCTCCCCTCCATACCACCCCCAGCAGGCTCTGGAATGATGCAGGCTGTATCATTTCAGGAGAAAATGGGGTGTGTCTTTTTAAGGGCTTTGTTCCCTCCAAGCCTGGTGCTGGCCTCTCCCCATTGGCTGATAGACCGGGGCTGGATCTCCATAGAGATTCTCTGTGCTAGGCCTTTGGAAGGGCTGCTGGGGGAGGCTGGGCCTTTGTTCACCAGTGGTTCTTCCTCCCTGAGCCCGCACTTCATCCCACAGGAACCCGGAGCAGGTGTGCATGGCAGAGTCCTGAGGGACTTCACAGTCCTGTGTTTCCACTCCCCATTCCACTCCTACTAACCCCGTAGAAGACCCTTCATGTCTCTGAGTATCAGGTGCTCCATTTCTAAAATGAGACCCATAATTTCTCACTGCATGTGGTTGTTTGAAGAATCAAGGTAAGATGATGTAGGTGCAAGGTCCCATTCAAGATAGACTATCACTGCTGCTCCTGAGGGCCCTTTCTATTTGAGGGGTGACCTGGAAAGCACCAGATACAGACCCTGCTTTCAAATGTATTATATTACAAGCCAGGGAAGGAAATAAAACCAACGCAAATTCAACAGACATTTGGTGGCAAACAAACTGTAGGGAGGGACTGTAAGTACTACAGGAATGAGAGGCCAGGGAAGGCTGGAGTAATCACGGCAGGCTTCGTGGAGGAGGGGTCCATCTGCCTGAACTTGAGGGAGCACCAGCCACTGTGCACACATTGGTTGGTCTCATAACCCACCATCAGGAAGAGTCTGAACTCAGCCAAAGTCCAGACAGCAAGCACAAGGTTGATTCAAACCTGTTCTTTCTGACTCTGAAGTCCATATTGTTTTCTCTGACTTTTCATTATAAAATATTTCAGCATACAAAAATAGTCAAGAGAACGGTACAACAATCAATGACCATCTAGATGAATCATTGTTTTGCCATACTTCTTTGTGTGTGTGTGTGTGTATACTTTTTTTCTTTTGTCAAGTCCTTTGAAAGGAAGTTGCAAACCTCACGCCTCCAGCCCCTGTTGCACAGAATGCATTTCCTACAGAGAAGGACAATTCCCTAATTAGCACATCATGATTAGCACATCTAAGAAAATTAACAATTCGTTGATACCATCTGACACCCAGCCCTTATTCAAGATTCTCCAAAACGCCTTTCACCGTGATTCCTCCCCCATGTTGTGAGCCAGGGTGGGGTCCCCCCCAAACCACCGCCCCCCCCCGCCCCCGCTTCCATGTGATCCATTTGGTCGTGATCTCTCTGTTGCCTCCTTTAAATCTAGAACAGTCCCATCATGTTTTTTGAAAAAAAGTTTTTAAGTGACACAGGCTTTTAAAGACACTAAGTCAGTTATCTTATAAATTAATTGTTTCAGTGATCTGTCTCATGTTGTTTTGTGGTATCTTCAAAACCATTCCTGTATTCCCTAGAAAACTTCAGGAGTTGGGTGCAAAGCCTCGATCCAATGCATGTTGAAGACCCTCCTGTTATTACCTGGCTTTGCTGGGGGTGAAGCTGGCAGTGGGGGCAGAGCAGACGTGTGAGCATGTACATGTCCACTGGCAGCGAGGGGGTCGGCTGAACAGTATCGAGGGTTGTTTGGGAGGATGGTGGGTTGAAAGCTGGAAGACCTGCGAGGTCAGATCAGGCCCTGGTGCAAAATGTGGCCAGAGTGGGGCGTCCACAGGGAGGTCTGACCTTCCCGCCCGCAGTTACTAAGGGACTGACTTCATTCTGAGGTCAGACACATGGGTGTGCAGGCAGGGAACAGAAAAGGCTCCTCCCCACTCTGCCGAGGTTGGGACTGGAGGAGCTGCCAGACCTCAGAGGGTAATTGGTGGGGAGAGCCAAGAGGTGATCCGAAAATCTGGCCCTTTGCCCTTTGTCCCTTGCCCCAAAAACCCAGCCCAAATCCTGGTGAATTGCCCCAACTAGTTCTAGTGAGGGCAGATCACACTCTCTGAACCTTTCAGGGCAAAACTGAGACATACTGAGCTTCCCAAAAGAAAAGACTTTTTTAATGGTTAGCACTGCCTTGGTAGCTAGTGAGCTTCCCGTCCCTGGGAGGGCCAAGACTCAGGTGGCTGACCTCTAGTTGAAGGTCACGTGTAAAAATGGATGGAACTAGACGGCCTTCCAGCCAGAGAAACAGCACTCCTCTACTTCATGAACAACAACACTGTGTGGAGACAGAGAGGGGCACAGAGGTCGGAGTGCCCAGCAGGAGCCCTGGTCTGGCCACCCTGGCCAGGGACCATCGTCTTCCACAAAACAGGGATCGCGATGCCTCCCCAGCTGGGCTGCTATGACCCCGAATGACACAGCTGTCATGGCAAATGCTATCTCCTCCCAGGGCATCCCCCAGAGCTGATTAATGCTTGGCCACTTCTTTTAAGCGGTAGATGTGGACTTCCAGGCAGTCCTATCACGCAGGCACCCCTCAGCCAGGGCATGCCAGGGCTCCTGTGTTTATAGCCATGCGGACCTCACATGGGTTGATAAGGCTCCCTGACACCCCCTGAAACAACATGCCCAGTGAGTGTGTTGTTTGACTCCCTGACACCAGGCTCCCTGGGCACCAGGCTCTCTCTTCTGCTACTAGATTGTAAGTTATCTGATCATCTGCCTCCTCCTGGCCCCTGTCCAGCCCCAGCCCACCCCAAGCCCGGTCCAGGACTCCTGTCTGGCAGGAGCCTGCTAGTGACTCTGACTGAGTAATCTCTCAGTGCGGTGGGAGGGCAGGACGAGGTCAGGCACCAGCGCTGTTCCTTGGACGCTGTGGGTGCGGTCTCCCTCAGAGCCTCCCCTCAGGGCTGTGACTTCAGTTTGCTGAGGGTTTGAGTTTCATTGTCAGGACGATGCTCCACCTCTGCACACAAGACGAGGGTCTGGTCCTGACCATCCCCCCATTACCACTTTGGGGTCCAAGACCTTTCTCTGCAGTGTTTGTCCCTGTGGTCATGCAGCCCCATCTCCCATGAACAACTTGTCACCAGGACACCAAGGCCCGGGAACTCAGCACAGCTCGCAGGCTGGAGATTAGTGAGTTCAGTATCAGCAAGGGGACAAGCATCTGAGGACCTGCCTGCAAAGGCACCCACAGCCCCAGCCATGACCCTCTCTAGACACCTCCTTGTTCTCCACTACCCCCAGCTGACCAGGGGGCAGAGCTGGGCAGACACTATGGTCCCACTGAAAACATACGGCTTATGTTACTAATTAGAGACTCAAAGGGTGTAAGAGTGTAGCCTAAAGTTACAAGCTATGCAAGTTGCAGAGCTGAGACTTCAGCCAAGAACTCTGACTATTGGTCTTCAGCTCTCCTCCTTCAGCCTCTCCGCCCAAACCCATACCCCGCCCCCCACGTTGCTCCATATAACGCAGGGCAGTACACAACAGTGTAAAAAACTGTACAGCAGGGAGGGTTTTGAGTCAGAAAGACTTCAAAGGTTTCTGTCTTGCCTCTGCCATTTGTTAGCTGTGACTTTAGACTAGTTACTCAGCCTCTCTGAGCATCAGTTTCTTTCACTGTAAAATGGAATAATGTCACCAGGCTCACTGAATGCACTGAAGTGACAGAATGCAAGCGCCTGGCAAAGTGTCTGGCACAGGGTGGCTGCTTGCCTTACACTAGTTCTACCCTCTTCCTTTCTCCTGTAAGGGAGAGGCTCTGACCTCAATTGAGTGTTTACTTGGGGAGGCCAGGCTCTGCCAGGGGGCGGCGGGGCCTGGGCTGGGCCAAGGGTCAGCGGCAGGGAGGGAGAGGCTCTGGCCTCCAGATGTGCACAGCAGCTGGGCCCACTCCCGGGCCCAGGGCCATCCTAGTCTCCCTCTGAGAAGGGGAGGGCCCGGAAGGAAGTATTCATTTCGCAGCTGAATGGCCTTTATAGCCTCTTGAGAAACTAAGGCTGGCTTTTCTCTCCTCTGAGATAATCACTGCGTACACCCCACATGGAAGAAAATGGTATCCTGTCCTCCGATGCCAAAAATGATTTATTGTGGCCAGCGGGAGCATTTTCTAGGTGATGACGACTAAACTCCAGTCACTTAGCTGGAACACAGAAATGTCCGAGGGAGTGTTTTCTTTTCTCCGGCTCAGGTGAGAGGGGAGCTCGCGACTCCGTCCCGGAGAGCTGTCAGCGGGGCGCCCAGGACACCTCTGCCACAGCCGCCCCTGCCTGTGTGCCGCCGCAGGAAGGCGGCACTGGCAGTCTCCTTTGGGTCACTAGCTGTGTGGCCTGGGACAAGGCGCCGTCGACGGCACTTTCGTCCTAGAATCTTTGTGAGGACAAGGACAAGAGAACACAGAGCACAGGGGCTTTGCAGATGGCACACCTCCCTGCTGAGCGCCAGACACTCCCATCAGTACGTCTGTTGCATTCGCCCATAATGTTCTGGGTCCGTGAGCAATGGCTGACCACCCGGCCCCCGCCATTGCTGAGCCAGCTCTGCTTCCCAAGCCCAGGTCCGGGCACACGGAGGGACACAGTCCACGGTCCCAAACGAGGGAGCAGACATGAACCAGCTCAGGGTCCTGAGAAGCTTGCCAGGATGGGCAGTAATTACTGACAGGCTCTACCTTTCAGCTTCCTTTTCCATAAAACGAAGGCTTAGGATCATTTCCTTGTGGCAGGAGAACTCTTTCTCCCAATGAAGTATTACTCAGAACTCCAAATGTGAAACGGACCAACTCAGAGCTGTCTGCGTTCAAGTCATAAGGAAACCAGGAGGGTCTTCAAGCCACAGTCCTGGGGCTGCACTGGGAAACCTGACGTGACACCCTCTGGTGTCAGGGAAGATGTCGGGAATCTGCGTTCTGGCCAGCTCAGCTACGAACTCACTGGGGACCCTCAGGCAGACCCCTCCCCCTCCCACGGGGGGGTGTTTGGGCCAGAAGGCCCACCATCTAGCTCTGCCGTTTCATGTTCTAGCCCAGGACACTGAGTTCTCACTCATTTCCAGGACTTCTGAGAAGATGTTGTAGCCATTCAAGAAATTCCCAGCACAGAGAAGCTGGACCACACATCTTCTCTCTTAGGTGCTCTCTGATGGCTGGGCCCACTGGGCTTGGGCCTCCAGGGACCCAGGAATTCCTGCAGGGTCTGCCTCTGAATTCTTTGGCCTCTGCAGCAAGGCCAACGGCAGCAGGGGCACAGGACAGAGGGCTGACTTGCTGCCCAGTCCCACCAGTGGGCCGGTACTCACAGCTCAGTGCACTGCAGTGGATGGCAGGGAGGGCTACGCCTGCCTTTGAATCCCGGCTCCGCCTCACCCAGGCCAACCTGGACGAGTGGCCAAACCCCTCTGCAATGCACCTCCCTTTATCTGTGACATGACCTTGTGAGGATGCTCTTCCCCCTTCTCACCTCCTTCAGGTCTTTTCTCAAAGGCGACCTCTCAAGGAGACCTTCCCCAAGCACAGGTTACGTATCAACCATGCCACGTATTTTACTTGTGCGGTGTGTACCTTCTCCTCCACTAGACCGTCAGCTGCAGGAGGGCAGGGGTTTGTCTCCCCTGTTCACTGCTACGTCAGCAGTGCCCACAACGGTCCGTAGAACACGGTGAACACTTGAAGAGTGTGCCCTTGGCCTGCCGCCAGCAGGTCAAGGGCAGTGGTGGGCTGGCACAGGCCAAACAACCAGCTCCCTGAGGGAGGGGAGGGAGCCCTGGTTTGCAGTGTCTGCCAACTGCCACCATGGCTGACTTCAAGGTACTGACACGGCAGCACTGAGTGTGCGGTTAGGTCACAGTTAAACTGCAATGGAAACGGGACGACCAGAGAGGAGGCGGAGTCCACCACGGCGGGCAGACAGAGTGCAGCGGGAGGCTGCACTGACTCTGCGGTCTTTACATTCCCCTCGGTATTGCATCTCCCAGACCCCTGCTCTGGGGGTCCTCTCACCAGGCTGTGCAACGGAGTCATCCAAGGAGCACGTTGTAAAGGCAGGTGCCTGCAGACCCCGGCGTTCGAGGGAACCCGCTCTAGCTTATGTGCCTAAGAACAGGCCTGGGCTGCACTGTCTCGTATAATGGCTACTGGTCATAGTGGCTGTTTACATTCAGATGAACTAAAATTAAATCAAATAAAAAATTCAGTGCCTTTATGTTCTATGTCTTGATAAAAGTATAGGTTACACAGGCATAAGCATTTGTCAGAACTGATTGGATATTTAAGATCTGTGTGTTGCACGTTAGGTAAACTATGTCTTAATGATAAAATACCTCTTCAGAAAAAAAATTCAGTTCCTCAATTAGACTAACCACATTCTGAGTGCTCCCCAGCCACATGTAGCTGGTGGCTGCCACAGTGAACTACATAGGTTACAGATCACTTCCATCGTGCAAAAAAATTCTGTTGGGCAACAATGGAAGAATATCAATTAGTCCCAAAAGTCGTGCCCTATAAGAAAGGAATCATACTGAACCCCATACCTAGGAGTTCCTGGCTGGGACACATGGGGACCGTGCAAGGTCATAGTCTGTAGCCACCCGAGCACATACCGAATGCCTGGGTTCCGGGCCAGTGTTTGCATCAACACAGAGCCTCATGGACAAGCCCCTCAGTCTTCTTAACTGTGACACCGGGATTCCCCACCTCTGCCTGGCTCCACCCTGCCTCCCTCATGCTATCAGGGAGCAGATCAAAGTCAAGCAGAACTGAACATGTTGGGGTGGTGCCTTCTCAACAGTCTGCAGGTGGGAAGATGCGGATCCAGCATCCATGGATGCTGTGTTCTGCCCATCACCCAACACAAGTCCAGCCAGACACGAAGTCTATTCCTGGAGCAGGCTTCCGTTCCGAATCCCTGCAGTCTTCCTGTTCTGCTGAGCAGGACTGGACACGTGAGGGGGGGCTGCCGGCCTCATCTCCTCCAAGCTCTTCAGGGGAGCTTCTCACCTCCCCGAGACAGTCCCCGAGCTGGGAAGTCTTTCCTGAAGCCCCCAGATTCTGCCCTGTCTCTTCATCTCATTGATGCTTTTCCTGGCTCATCACACTAACAACAATAGCCAACATTTATTAAGTGCTGGCTATGAGCCAAGCATTTTACATCCATTACATCCTATAATCCTTATAACAACCCCAAGGAAGAGCTACAACCATTATCCCCATTTTCAGATGCATCTGGGCTTGCCCAAAGCCACTTCAGTGAGGAACTGGCATCTAAACTCAGGTCTGACATCAGGATCTCTGCTTCGCATGCTGACCGCCACACTGGATGTTCTCCAGGGCAGATTGCGTCTCATCCTTCCTCATTTCTCCAGGGCCTCTCATTAGGTTTAATACATCATTGATCCATACTCATTAACTACATGAATGAGAGAAGGAATAAAAGGACAGGAATGAGAAAGAGTGACTGTCGCTTCCCCCCAAATCCTTCAAAAGCCCCCTTGGTATTTCCAGATCACAAACCTCGTCCACCGCCTCATGGGGTCTGCAGGATGAGCTCCCACCTATCGAGATCCAACCTGGGTGGAAAGCCGGGACAGAAATGTCTGCCTCCCTGTGGGCCCAACTTTTCCTTCCTGACACACACAGAAAGGCTTTTGTGGAAGCATAGCCTGCCGGGGCAGAAAAGGACCCTGGGGTCCACTAAAATTCAGCCTCTTATTTCACAGACTGAGGCCCAGAGGAGGAAGTGACTTGTCCAAGGTCACACAGCAAAGTGTCATTGAATGCCCAATACACACCGTAACCCTCCAGAAGTGGAAGGCAGGGTGAGGAGGTGGAGGGGGAGGGCATGGTGCTGCCGCAGCTTAGCAGACAGACCCAGAGGGAGTATCTGGGTCTGGCAGGCCCCCCTCTCCCTGCATCCACTGTCCACTGGGGTTATGAGCTCTGCATTCCTCTGCTCACCAAAGGAGGGCTGGTGGAGCTCAGAGAACAGGCCCAACAGATGGTTTCTATTGCAGTCATTGAGCCTGGTCTTGCCAGACTTTTGACCTATTTTGAGGAGCTGAGGGCCCCGCTGCCTCAGGGATTACTTCCCACTCATACCCCTTAACCCACAGTTTGGCAGAAGATCAGATGGATGGTTTGGGGCCAGTGGAGAGAGGGAGTGGAGGAGGAAAACCTTGGGAAATGAGCCCGGGGTGGATACCTGCAAGCTTGGACCCTGGGGAAGGAATCCTGCTTGGAGTCTTCTGGGATGTTTGCAGAAATTCAGGTTCCCGGGCCTCACTTCAGACCTGCAGGGTCACACTCTGGGGCTGTGACGAGGAATGTGCATTTCCCCCAAACTCCCCAGTGTACTGTCTGCAGACCAACAGCACTGGCGTTGCTCAGCTGCAGGTTAGCAATGCACAATCCTGGGACCCGCCTGGGACGGAAGCAGAGTCCACAGTTTGACAAGATCCCCAGGGATCGCAGACATCCACCCGGGCTTCTCAAACATGGGCACACATCACAATCATCTGGGGAGGCTGTTAAAACAGATCATTGTGGGGTGGGGCCTGAGAATGCTAATTTCTTATAGACTGCCAGGTGACTCTGAAGCCCCTTCAGTCCCTGACCTACAGGGAGCATGGGGCCCTCTGAAGCGCTATCTCTGCAGCTTTTCCTCAGTCCTTCTAGCTCTCTGAGTCTCAATTTCCCCATCTGTAAAATGGACATATAATTCATACCCTTCTGGGATAGTTGTGAGGCTCCAGTGCAATAACAACGTGTTTGAAAGTACTCTGTAAACTACAATACAAATATTATTCTATAAATCAACCTGCTTAATTAACCAATTCAAAGAGACTTCAGGTGATCTTATTTGGCCTTGACAGTCTCCTTGCCTTACAGCAAGTCGGCGGGAGAGCTTTATTCTGCATTCCTAGGCTGCCGAGCACAAGACCGGGCACGTAGTACTCAATAAGGGCTAGTGGAATTCGACCCAAGACTCCTGCTTCTCAGCCCAATTCTCTTTCCACTGCAATCTTTCTCCGTAAGGTAAGGTGAAGCAAATTTTTTAACAAAGATTGTTTGATAGCTGAGTCCAAAGGCTGAGCCGAGTAGATCCAGGCATAGCCACCACCCTGCAGGCTCATCACCGGGGAAGGGCCTGCCTGACTCTCAGGATGACTTGGGACCCTGAGTTCAGAGTGCATGCCTGGCCCAGCCCTGACACATGGTGTGTGCGCGCTCTTTGCAGCGGTCCTCCTCCCTGCCAGCTCCAGGCAGTCCTATCACGCAGGCACCCCTCAGCCAGGGCATGCCAGGGCTCCTGTGTTTATAGCCATGCGGACCTCACATGGGTTGATAAGGCTCCCTGACACCCCCTGAAACAACATGCCCAGTGTGTTGCCCAGGAAGGGGGCAATCGCAGCTGTATCCTGCTGAGGGGCCCTTCTAATTATCGGTCCCTGTAGCTGGGGTCTCTCAGACCGCTAACTCACGGACCAGGACTTTGGCTCCATGTCACCTGGCAATGCAGGAAAAAGAAGGGTTGATAAACTGTCCCTGGAGAACACAGTAGCTCGGCTTGGGCCTTTCTGCTCCCAAGAGATAATTTATCTAAATTGCAGCCGGGGAGGGCACAGAGGAGGAGGGTGGCCTGCGTGCTGTGTTATAGTGTGTCCGCTGGAACTCAGAGGAAGCCAGCCCGTCCTTCAGTGCCCCAGATGAGAAAGAAAAAACGGAAATTTTTGCATTACTGTTAGGCATCTTGAGTATGAAAGAGGGCAGAGAAGCGCTCTTTCGTAGAGAAGCAGAGAAGCAGATGCCAGCCACATGCACAGGGCTTATTTGGAGACAAGTTGCAAGGCCCACCTCACACTGTTGCCACGGGGTGTGTGTGTGTGTGATGTGTGTGGTGTGTGGTATACACTGTGTGCGTATGTAGGAGTCACCATTTCTCCTGGACTTTGATAACAATTCCAGGGCTCTCATCAGCTGAGTATTTAAAAACTGCAGCAGACACTTTTTGATTAAACTGCATGTTACTGAGAAAATAAAGTGGCTTTTGTTTGGAAAACCCTCTGACTGATGATATCTCATGATGTTCTTCTCTACCTTTCACTCACTGCCTTGTAAAAAGAATCTCCTAGGCCCTGGCTGGGTAGTCCAGTTGGCTGGAGCAACCTCCTGATTTGCCAAGGTCTCAGGTTGGATTCCTGGTCAGGACACACACAGGAATCAGCCAATGAGTGCATCAGTAAGTGGAACAACAAGTGGATGTCTCTCTCCCTCTCCCTATTTAAAAGTCATTAAGTAATTTTTTAAAAGAAAACAAAAACAAAAGAATCTATCAGTTAATTTAGGACTGGCAAGGAAAGGGGAATCTACCTGCACCTTTGGCCAACAATTTCCCTCTGACAGCCTCTCCTGTTCCCCGAACTCACAAGGGGTGCTGACTTCTCTAGGTGGCCATGTTGTGTCCCACATGACCTCCAGCTCGGTTCCCATAGGAGGCACCCACACTCAGTGGCCCCTGCAGCTCAACCACACAGCACCTCCCTCGGAGGGTCTAAATGTGAGCTGCATTGGCCACGGCTGAAGCAGGAGCCATGGCTGAAAGAGGGGCCTGGGCCGGAGGAGAGAACAAGCTGGGAGGAGCGTCATTTTTTGCTTTTCAGACACGTCTGTGTGCTTTACCCTTGCGCTCACTAATTGTGGCCTTCCCTCCTCTAAATAGCATCTGTTTACCCAGAGAGGGTTTAGGACTGTAAGAACAGGAACCAAAAAGAATTCAGGTCCTGACATCCAACACAGGATTTTGCAGCTCCACAACCATCTCAGGAGCCAGGCTGGAGAGGCTTTTCCCGACTCCCATCTGCCTCTGACAGCAAACGAGGCGTCTGGCCTGAATGGCTGGACGGCTGGCAGAGAGGCCCAGCTGGACCCTGGAGGAAGGGGAGCACGCTCTTGGAGGGCAGAAAGACGGAGGGCAGAAAGACGGAGGGCAGGAAGACGGAGGGCAGGAAGACGGAGGGCAGGAAGACGGAGGGCAGGAAGACGGAGGGCAGAAAGAGGATGAGAGGGAAGCAGAAGGGAAGTGCACGTTCAGATGTGCGTCCTGATTTTCCAGACTTTGGGCCCAAATCTTTGGTGGACCTGTGCTGGGTAAGTGGCACTGACAGTAGAGTTTCTCTCCAACTTCTTTGCTGGGATTCTAGGAGACAGGCCACTATTCAAAATGGCCCTGGGCCACATAAAAGGTAGCCCCGCAGAATTAAGACGGCCAAGGGAGCTGGCCCGACAGAGAGGGCCGGGCATGCACTCTGAGCCCCCTCCACACTTTGGCTGGTGGAGAGAACCCAGCCGCCCCTGCTCAGCCCAGAGATGATCCAAGAAGCACAGGCCACCGACAGCTGCCATGGTGAGGGGCAAGCCAATGGCATCAGAGGCCGTGAAGGAGACGCCTGGGCCAAGAAAAAGTGGGCCATGAGTTTGTCAGCTGCAGACTTCAGCAGCAAATGCCCAGAGAATACCCTGGGATGGGACGGGCCAGCCACAGCTCAGTTGGGTGTCAGCTAGGACACGTCCAAGAACCAGCACAGAGTCAGAGGTCCCCTGCCCCTGGTACCTGAAGTCACTTAAGCCACCCCCATCTATTATATTCCCAGATGCCATTTTGGAAAAAAGCCAGGGGAGGAGGAGCAGCTCTGAAAGATGAACCCTTTGGAGTCATCCAAGCAGAAGCCAAATTACTGCAGAGGCTGAGCCTTTACATTACAGGACTAGTTAAATTACCGACTCAGACTGACACCATTGGATGAGGCTGAATGTGTTTTGTCACCGAGACCCTGAGAGGTAAGACTCCTGAATGAGACCAGATTAGCTTCAGAGGAAGTAAAGAATCCGTATCTCCTTTGCACATTTGAGTGGTCAGGGCCTCCCCACAAGGCCAGGAAGGCTGTGCCCTACATGGCTCGACCATGTGAATTGTGCCCCTGGAGCTATGCAACCTGGGAGCGGGGAGGAGGCTGCAAGTCCTTTCACGATGAAGTGGCTGCAGAAGCAGGAGGCAGAGTCAGAAAGCTTCACCGCCATCCCACAGGCCAGGCTTGCGCAGACAAGGTAACTGGGGGACCCTGAACACTGGTAGCTCTGAAACTCCATTCCAGCCTTCTAACGCCTAGTCATACTGCCGCCCCTGGGAGTCTGGGAGGCCTGCGGGTCACCCCCTTCCTAACGGTCGGCAGAGGAAGTCTGTTTCTAGTAACCAAGGGAACCCACTTGAGTCATGGGAAGGGACATGCGGCCATCCTGGGGCAGCTGCCCTGGGCCATTCCAACCTCCAGTGTACACTGGCAAGTGTCTACACTAGCAAGTGGAAGCGACTCATCCCTGACAACTCAAGATGAAGAGCTCTCCTTGCACAGGTATGTCAGGACTGTCTCCAGTGTGTCTGTTGGTGTCAAAGGGCTAATACGCTGGCCCGGGGGCATCTCTGAGCACCTTGTTCCTGGAGACTTGCCCTTCTCGAGTAGCTGTAGTGCTTCCTGGCTGCAGCTCCCAGGGGCACTCGGCATATCCTTGATGGTCTGATCGGTTCTCTTTACAAGTGAGAGAGAAAGCTCTAGAAGTCCATAAGCTGGGCCCACATGCCAGCATTGAAGGCTGGAAA
Organism: Artibeus jamaicensis; assembly: GCF_021234435.1. NCBI lineage: Eukaryota > Metazoa > Chordata > Mammalia > Chiroptera > Phyllostomidae > Artibeus > Artibeus jamaicensis. Next base: position 5,869,787 of record NW_026521883.1, read on the forward strand.
GAGCAGGGACTCTAAAATTAGACAGGCCTGGGTCAAAACTCTAATATCATCACTTACTAGTTATGTACCCTACCTACTTTGGACAAGTTCCATTGTTTTTTGGAACTTGCATTCTCATCTGTAAAAATGGAGAATAACAATGCCTGCTCCTTGGGGCAGTTTCCACCCCCTTGTCTCCCTTGGAGTGTCCCACACACACTGTCAATTACCAATTGTTGGGTAAGACTCGATTGGCTTTTTTGAAGTCAAGCATCAACTTCAGAGCTGTTTCAGACCCCGCCATGTGGGTGTTCCCTTGGAGCCGTGGAACAAGTTATTCCCGGATAAGGGAGGTGTGGCAGACGCTGCTGACAGGCTACATAGCAGCCATTTCCATCTACATTCACTGAAGGAGGGCTTTTCACTGTCCCATTCACTGAAGGAGGACTCTCACATTTAGGAGAGTCCCTGTGGTCCAGTTCTGTGCTGGGGGACTCCTGGGAAAGTTTTTTTTCGTATTAATAAAAGAAAACACATAAGAAAGTCTCTTTCTTGACGCACTGGCTGATACACTACTTCCTGCCTTTGTTTGTATTGGAGACTGTAAAGCCTGGGGCAGTGGCAGCCATCTTGGGCCCATGAGGTGATAGCCCAGGATCCAAAGCCAACATGCTGAAGAGGCAGACCAGAAGGATAGAAAAAGTCTGGGCCCTTAATGACACTGTTGAGCCACAAAACCAGCCCCAGGGACGCCTCTGTCCAGGCTTCTTGTTCAGTAAAACATAAATATGCACATAACTTGAGTTATTCTTGTTTGGTTTTTTTTGTTGTTGTTACTTATAGCCTAAAGGATAAAGGATGAAGAAGAAAGGGCAGGAGGTGGCAGATGTCTGAGTGCTTGGACACTCACTCCCTCTGACCTATCTCCTTGAGGTCTCTGTCTCAGAGGCTCTGCCCCCACAGCCAATAAGCTAGAAATTATCAGGAGTCTCAGATACCCCACAGCCCTGCCCATGCCCAGCAGGTCAAAGGAAACCCGCACCCCTCCATTCCCTTTCTGGTTTTCCGCTCATGTCTCAGCAGAGCTCCACTGGGTGAGCCCATGCAGCTGTGGAAGAGATGCACAGCTCACAGCTCCGGGGTATCGGTGATGGCCCTGGTGGCAGTGGGGGTGTGCGGGGGAGAACTAATCCGATTCATACTGCCCGGTGCTGCACAGCCACCCACACGGCACCTCCCGGGCCCAGCAACACGATTGAGAACTGAAAGGAGATCTCCCCCGACTTTTTTCCTTTATTTCTCAGAGTGTTGTCATTACGACAGAAGCCATGAGGAGGAGCAGAGCTGAAAATGAGGTCGTGTGGGCCTGGGGGGCAATGAGCAAACACCAGCACCGTTCCCATCCCCTTCCAACATGGTGGCCATGTGGGTGACAAAACACAGCCGTTGGGCAGCCCCTAGAGGGGGTGGTGTGTCCGTCCTGCTGGGATTCTTGCTTTCTGAAGTACTCTTTCTCCTTTCCCTCATGGCATACACACACACACACACACACACGCACACACACACACACACGCACACACACACATACACATGCACTCCTGGCTCCTGCCCTTCTGCTGGTCTCCTGCCCACCTCATGGGCACATTATGAAGCCCTTGAAGTTGCTCGTTGCTCAGCCTTTCCATACACATCATTTCCTCCCAGTCTTGGCCCCAGACTGTGTTCTCCTTCGGGCCCTCCTGGTCACCATGCAAATCAAACTGGCATCATCCAGCCTCTGCAGACACCTCTACAGACAGAGTCTCTCTATCACCCCTCCTCTGGAGCCAGGACCACCCCAGTCTGTAGGGCACGTTTATGAAGTCAGCAAAAGGTGCCCCTTCCTGTCGGCAGATGCAGTGTGGGGCCAGAGCCCACAGCTCAGTGAGCCCGTAGAACATGGGCGGAGGTCGGCCTCCCCTTGCTCCTCTCCCAGCTGCCCTCGTGCAGGCACAGCTCCACACCTGTATGGGGCAGCCATGCATGGAGTCTTTCTAGTTACACCTTCCAGGGTTTCTGACCTGAATGCCAGTCTCAGACATTGACTACAGAACTTCCAACGTGCACCAGCCCAGCTCAGGGGGCAACAGCCTTCCAAAGCACCACAACCTCCTCCGTACTCCCCAGCACAATCCAATGGCTCAGCGGGTACCTCCGTGCAAGACTCACCTCCTAGGTTCTCCTCTGCTAACACTAGTTAAAGTCACAGCGCCTCCCAATTCCAGCTCATTCCTCCCTGCCCTGGCTGGAGGTGACTCTCACAGCTGTCCCCAGAGACATGGGGTCTCCCCACCCCAGGTTCTTGTTCCTCTCTGGTGAGAGGTCTCAGTCCTCAGAGCAACCTGATGAGGTAGGTGTAATTATCTTCACCTAATTATAGGGGAGGAAACTGAGGCACAAAGATTAAGTAACTTGCCCAAAGCCACCTAGGGAAGAGGCAAAGCAGTGATTTGAACCCAGGCCTTCCAGCTCCACTGATCGCTTAACAAGTAAGCTATGGGGCTATTGTGGGAATGAAATGAGATAAAGCATGCTTGGCACACAGAGGGCACTCAACACATGGTCATTATGTTAAAGTGTCATTATTGTTAAACGTTTCACTTTATTACTCATTGTGCAAAGTGCCCACCGAAACTGAGCTGCCCCTTCTTCCCTCCCTCCGGCGCCGATATGGCTGTTTTGGTGGTGGGTGAGGGTCTTGGCTGGGTTTCCAGTTAGGGGGTGGGGAGAGAAGATTTGGGGTACAGAGGAGAAGGCAAATAAACACCCTCAGCCCAGAGCCTCATCAAACTGGCGGTACCTTAGCACAGAGCAAATCATGTTGGCTACAAGAGAGGGTTGGAATCTGGGGGTAAGTAGCCAGGTCTGGGGCAGAAAGGAAGCCATCCCTAGGAGCCTGGAAGTCTGGGGGGGGTCCCCTGAAGGGAAGCAGATGGAAGATCAGGCTGCCTCTTCAAGACTCAACTCATCAAATGATAAGTAAACTACCTAATGTAATTCCTGAGGCCTACTACAAATGCCACTTCCTCCAGGAAGCCCTTCTAGATGTCCCAGTAGAATCAACTCCTTCCTCCCCTCTGCTCTCAGAAAACTTTATATTTCAAGCCCAGCCTTGCCCTGTCCATATGATATCTGCTCTGTTTCAGATTCACAGCATAAAGAGCTTGAATGTCTTTTTGACTGTAGGCTTCTGGAGAGCAGGGACCAGGTCTGTAATGTCTGTATGTACAGTCGAGGCTTAATGAATGCTGAGTGATTAGTGAAAGAATGACACACAGGTCCCACCTGCTTTGGGACTCTATTTCCTGGAACCTCATCACGGCAGAGCAGCCATGTGGTTGGTGAGCCCTCAGAGCTGGCCTGGGAGGTGCAGGGAGGGAGGGTCCCACCGAAAGCCACGGGACAGTGGGAGAGGCTGCCACGCCTTTCCACTTATGACGAGGCTCTGCCTCTGCAGCAGGAGGGCAGCATCACTGCCCACCCGTCCGTCCGTCCCCGGTCCTGGGTCCGCTCAGCACCCAGTCACCCCCGCAGTAAGGTCCCAGACCAGGTCTGTCCAGGCCCCTTTTCCTTCCACTGCCCAGCAGGGAAAAGCCCAGCTTCTCACGGTGCCTCCTGCCAAACCATCGTCCCAGGGACCCTCCCCTACTCCCTCTTTAAGCTGCAGGCAGACCTGTCTCGCTGTCCCTGGCACGTGGTGACTCCGGGAGCATGTGGTGACTGCCCCTCAGAAAGGTTTAGGTCATGATGGGTGGTTGGTTACACAATCACAGTTGTTGAAACACACAGAATTGCACATGCAAAAGGATGGCTCTTACTGCATGTAAATTATATGATAAACCTGACTTAAAAATTCCCTAAAAAAATGTTTGTGCTGATCCTCGATAAAGAGCTTCTCATAAAACAAACTGTGGGAAGTTTCCAGTTTAGAGACTCCTAAACCCCGTTTGGTGGCCTGAGGAGGCCTGGGTCCCTCCACCCGCCCAGTGGCACTCTCTGAAAGCCACCGCAAGGGGCCTCAGTGGGGTGCAGAGTGAGGGTTCCTGGGAAGGCTGCCACTTGTCCTATAGTGTCCCTACTCTGGGCAGGTGTGACCTTCAGTCGCCGGCATTGAAGTTAAAAAGAGAAACTCCTGGCCCCACCCCAGATCCACTGAACTAGAACCTCCGCCGTCTGACGTGTGAGAAGCCTCAGGTGATTCCGAAGCACAACCAGTATTTGAAACGCATCCCATGTTGGTTTTAGGCCCCAGAGACAGCAGTTCTTCTCACGAGCTCCAGGCCAAGCAAGACACTGCCTTCCCGAGACTCTGAGCGTCTGTGCCTCATTATTATTATTTGTGTTAGAAACTGTGTTTGCTCTCAGTTCTGTCTTACCTTGGTAGGGTCCTTCAAGCTTACACAGCACCCTGACATGGATTCCGTCTTCTGGGCCAGGCACCTGGCTCTTTTCACCCCCATTTATTGAATGGGCAAACAGCACCAGAGAGGGGTTACGTAGCCTGCCAAGATGGGGCGGGGGCAGGACCTGCGACCCTGGTCCTTTGAGTCCATCTTTCCTCTCTTCTATCACCCCGCCCCACGAGCTCAAAATCCTCCTTCCTGCTAGAGGCAGAACTAAAGAGGGCAGGGCAGAGTGGGAAGAATCAGAAAGGGGTTCCTCTCGGTCGGCCACCAAGAAACCCATTTGTGCCCCCTGAGTCCAATAGCAGAGTGAGTGCTGGATCTGCGACGTAGGCAGTGAGGGGTGGGGCTGCTCAAGGCTCTGCCTCCAATCTCATTCAGCAAGTGGCACGAACTGGGGTCACCGGAGCTATGAGCCAGATGCAGTTACCGCCCCCACCTCCTGGGTGCCGGATGGAGAAGCCCAGCAGGATTTCTGGAGCCAAGGAACCTGCAGGCTGCCCTTCCCACCAGGAGTCTGCCCCACTCACTGCCTGAGACAACTCCTGGACGTCATCCCAGATGGCCTCAGTCCACATCGCAGCTGGGAGAGGCTGGCCTCACCCCCTTCTTTTCCTTTGGGATGGGACAAGGTGGGGCTGAGGAGGAAGGCTGTGGTCGGGGAGGGCTGGAGGTCACTCGCGTCTGCTTGTACATGTTAGATACTCCCAGCTTCCCACGTGACCTTCCAACAATGTGCCAAGGGCCCGCAGTCTTACTCCTGCTGCTCTAGTTCTGGCCCCAGTGCTGCTGCTCTGGCAAGGCTCAGGGCCTCGGGTGGAGGTTTAAAAAGCTGGGCCATCTCCTTGCTTGGGTGACCCCAAGCAAGTAACATCACCTCTCTGAGCCTCAGTTTCTTCATCGATAACATAAGGATGACACGAACAGTGCTCACCACATAGGGTTCTGTGAAGTTTAGATTCCATAAAGAAACACAGCACCCAACACATTCTTGGACTCTGTAAACTTTAGCTATCATGGTGACCATGACCATCCTCAGTTTTTCGGTCTGTTAAATGGGAATAATCTTAACCCCTGCCCTGCCTACCTCAGAGGGGTGCTGTGAGAGACGGTGAACAAAACTGCAAGCTCCAGGAGGGCAAGGCCTGTGTCTGCCTTGTTTCCTTGATGCATCCCCAAGATTCAGAATGGTGTTTACAAATAGTAGGTGCTCAGCAAACACAAACGAATGGATGGATGGGTGGGTGGGTGGGTGGGTGTACAGGGTGTGGGGATACATGTTGGGACTCTGAAGGCACTCCATGGCGGTGGGCTGCTTTTGTTTCTAATGAGTGGTCGGTGATGCGCAACAACAAAATGGATTGTGTTGGAAGTGGTGAGCTTCCTATCTCTGGAGGCAACGAAAGAAATCAGAAGGTCTCTTGGCACAGGTGCCAGAGATAGGATGCACACAACAGGTTCAGCGGGTTGGACTGGATGACACCTCAAGAGTGAGGTGTCATCTCTCCAGCTCAGAGAGATTCTCCAGCTCAGAGAGGATCCTTCCAGACCACAACAGCCCTCAGTCAAGTCTTGTTTAGTCAACTCACACTCAGGTGAACGTAAAACCAACTGTCACATCCTCATACGGTGGTCCCATTCTCCACCGAGAGGGCCGGTCTCAGCAACATCCTCCTGTCCACACTCACGCACTCCAGTTTGCACACGCAGACACTCACCGGGCAGTTGCCACGCCATGATCACTGAAACGGTAACAGCTAACGTAGGAGCTCTCACAACAAGCGAGGCTGTGGGCTAAGTCCCCCTCCTACTTGGTCTCAATGAATTCTTACTCCTAAGGGGGAGGGCTCATTATCCCCATTTTAAAGATGGAAAACCAAGGGTCAGAAGGTAAAACGACTTGCCCAAGGTTACATGGCTGGCCGGAGCAGAGATGGGCTTTGAACCAGCCCTGTTTCACTCCAAAGCCCTTCCTCCTGAGCCACACTTCCTCCGAAACACAAACCAACAACCACACCAAAGCCCACCCAACTGCTTCTCACAAGGCTGCTCCCAGCCCAGCCATCGTCCCAGTCTGCAGGGATGGTGGAACCAGTTGGGCAGCCTGCCCACTGGGAAAGGCAAAGTTGTGAGGTCAAGGGCACGTTCTCACCTCAGGCGCACATTAGGGTTAGGTCTTACTACGTTCATGCAAGTGTGAACCCCAGCCAGCTGTGGACTCCTTGAGGATGGTTCTAACCCACCTCTGTAGCTTGTCTTCGCTACTGCCTCCCTCAGCCCTGCATCGCGGCCAAACTGGACCCTTCCTGGTCACCTTCAGGTCAGGAGCGCCTTCTCCTCTCGACAAAGCCTGTGCGAAGTCACAGGCACAGCTCAGACATTGCCCTCTCTGTGAAGGATCTGATCCCTGCAGGAAGAAGCGCCGCTCCCTCCCTCCCCTGTGCTCCCTCCATAACACTCGGTCCATTGCTCCGTTCCAGCACTTACTGCATTGTTCTCTGGCTAGTTGTTTATGTGTCTGCCTGCCTCACCAGACTGGGTCCCTTGGGGTCAGAACAGTGTCTGATTCAGGGTGAGAGTCCATCTGTGAGCACCGTAAAGGCGCTCAGTAAATGCTGTGGTTTCATTACTTCTAGTCCACACAGGGCACTGGCAGGGTTCACAGTGGTCACATAGCTGAGAATGTTCACCGCTGACATCATCCGTCCACACCGAGCTCAGTGACAAGTCCATCAGCAAGCAGGCAAGGAGACCGTCTGGGCTCCTTCAGAAACCATAGCTTCCTGGAGGGGAGCAGCGGGGAGCCCGCGGGACGGGCTGCAACGCTCCCGAGTGGAGCCCGGCCAGCAGCCTGCCCTGCTTTCACCCAGCCCACTCCCTAGCATGCGTTGGGGGATTTCGTCACAGAAACTGGCTCCCCTCCCGACTCTGCCTGACACACGTGGCAGGAAGGCCTGGCTCCGCCACGGCTGGCTGGGTGACGGCGGGCCCACCCTCTCTCTGGGGCTCCGTCTGTTCAAGAAAACAGGAGGCGCAGGAACCCCTGCCGTGTCTGCCTTGTAGGACTGGGGTGACAGGGAAGCGAGGCAGTGAAAGACAGAAGGCACTGGGAAATATAAAAACGATTCAAAGCAAGATGCAGGGCCAGATGAGGCTGGAAGGGAAAGGCACTCTTTACTCCTATGGCTTAAAATAACCTACAAGACCCACAGACAAGGGCCTTTCTAGGCGAAGGTTTCATCACTTTCCAGGCGAGGGGTTGAACTGAATCAGTGTCTCCAAACTTCATAATTTGTGTACCAACACACTTTTGTCATCTCTACAAATTACCTGAATCATATTTATTTAAGAATTTGGTTTAAATTGACTCTTTATAAAACTTAAATATCTGCCTGAGCCTCATTCTAAGCAATTTTCCAGCACACATTAAATAAATATGTGGCAACTACACCAAACCCCATGCATCCAGGCCCCACTGAAATTGCCTCACGCACCACTGGTGGTCCATGTGTGCTCTTCGAGAAACAGAGAGAGAGGGACAGGATCCTCTGGGCCCTTTCCAGCTCCAACAGTTGCAAGGTTTACGCCTACCACCTGGCACCCAGCCCTGGGACAGAAGTCCCAGAAGATGGTAAGATAGCCACCACCACTCTCCAGGACCTTCCAATATTGTCTGCAGAAAAAAAAATGCTCTCTTGTTGCTTCAGTGTGTTTGACTTCATGTTTTATTTGAAGTATACTCTAAGGCATTTTACCAAAATGCATACATTCAATGGGATGAAAAATTTAGTAAGTGGTGGGATTCAGATGAAAGAAAATTCATGGTAGGAGAACTAAGGCAAGAAAAAACATAAGTACATAAAAGGCTCCCTGGAAGAGTACTACATATCGGAGCCCTGAGCTTCCTAGCAGCCAAAGTAAAAAGGGAAACATGAGTTATACTTTCATTCTCATCAGCATGTGCTAATGTCCTCAAATGCATCCCTATGACAAGTATGACATAATGGTCTCTGAGGATGCTAACCTGGACAGCAAGTTGCTGTTCCCAGCTCCTGACAGGTGCCCCGACCTTGAGCCCGAGTCTTCTATGCTAATGCCACTGCGATCTTCCCCAATTAAAGTTTTGATATTGTCACTTCCCTTTCTCAAAAATGTGTGTTTTTCTCTTATCTCCAAAATGAAATTAAGTATTTCCAGGCTGTTTTCATGCATCCCCATGAATTCACCCAATATGTTTAGGGTCACATATTTAGGAAGCTCACATTTAGATCTCAGTGGAATTGTCTGAGTTCCAATCTTGGCTCACCATTTAGTAGCCGCATGACCCTGGGCAAGTAACACAACTTCTCCAAGTCTCCGCTTCCACATCTGTACCATGAAGAGTTCTTGTCTCAGTAGCATAGACGGTAGGTAGAGAATAGAAAGGGGGAGGGTAAAACTAGTATAGGAAATGCGGAAGTGAAAGAACTTATATGTACAACCCATGGACATGAACTAAAGGGGGGGAATGTGGGTGGGAGGGGGTGTGCATGGCTGAGGGCAGTGAGGGGGGAAATGGGACAACTGTAATAGCATGATCAATAAAATATGTATTTTTTAAAAGTTCTTGTTTCACAGGATTATTATGAGGGCTGAATGTGGTAACCCAGGAAAAGCGCTGCTCACACGCCAGACATGTGGGTGTGGGCTCCTGCGTGGTGCACTCTCCTATCTCCTGGCCGTAATCGCGCGGTTGCTTCAACCTGGCTGCCTTTCCCCTTGTCTGTTGACTGAAATCCTATCATTCATCCTGATCCAGCTCCAGTGCCACTTGAACTGGGCGCCTTCCCTGATTTTCCCAATCAAAAGAACCCACTCCTAGCTCTCTTTTCCCACATCGCACTATGTATGTGCAAGACAATAAATGCAATACAGTGTACAACACTCCACCAGTGTTTCTCACACTGGAGGGTCACCTCCTGTTAGCAGGCTATGAAACCAAAGTGGTAGGTTGCTGTCAGCCTTAAAAAAATGAAACAGAGTATAAAATATCGGAGTGCCCGGCAGGATTTTGGTTTTACATATATAACGTCTATGCATGTGTATGTGTGTGCACGTGCTCTTGGTCTCGGTCACAACAGAACCTCATTTTCTAAGAGGTGTACCGCAAACACACGGGAAAGCCACAGCGCTGACCGAGGCTTCCTGGAGGGCAGGGATGGAGCCAGGCTGACTTCTGTGTCCCTAGCCCTTCGCACAGAGCCTGGCACGTAGTATTGTAGATCCTCAATAAACACTTATTTAAGTGACTGAAAATCCAGCAGTCTGGAATAGAGTTCTTACTGGGGTGCTCCAGGTGCCCAAGTTTCAACTACAAACCCCCAAGCTGCCTCTGGGCTCTGGCCAGACTTGTAAAGCTGGAGGGAACCTATGTCATGTGGAAGCACGGCCTTGGAGACAGACAGACCCGCTGTCGCCTCGTCCCAACAATCTAAGAACCATTTCCTCAACCCTCCCAGCCCTGGGCCCTCATCGGGTAGCCAAGGCTACTTCTCTCCACGTCCACAGTTCATGGGAGGACTGAGTGAGACAAGGTGAAATACGGACCCGGTAAGTGTGTGTGTCACTTCCTTCCCTCCGCCTCTGCCCTGAAACCTGTTGTTTCAGCCTCAGGAATTTCTCCCAGATAAAAACTAGACACCTCCGACCACCTCCTTCTGCTTTAACACCTTCACTGTCCCCTCACTAAGAGAACGAAGTCCAAACTCCCCCACCCAACACTCAAAATCCTTCATGGATTGGATCGTCTTTCTTTCTCTCTTTAGCCCTTTTGTCCATCAGTGAGATGGCAGTCACCTGTCACCTGGGATCACAGAGTCTGCAGAGAACGAACACACACAGCGCTCTCCCCTCTGACTTGCCGGTCCCGCATCCTCCTTTCAAAACCCTGCCCCGAAAGCAGATCTGTGGGGTTGGAGCCAGTCTGCCTGCGTGAGTTGGGCTCCGGACCCAAACGCCCTCCGCTCCCTGTGTGCCTGCCTGTCTTTCCCCTGAGACCGTGAGCCCCTGGGAGGCGAGCTGCAGACCGTGGGCCCTTGGGTGAGGCCAGCCCCTGCACATGGGGATCTCACGGATGACTGCACGGTGGGATTCCCTGAGCGTGTCCCGGTCCACGTGCAGACAGCTGAACACATGGCCTATCAGAGTCACACAAGCTGCAGCCTGGAAGACTCGCACGGCTGCCTGGGCGTCCAGCAGGCAGTCTGACCTTGGCTGCAGGGTGGCCACCTGATTTAAGGGAGTGCAGCTGGGCAGCAAGGCCGGTGGGCCAGGCAGCATGAGTGACCTTGAGCAAACTCTTCCCATTCTGTTGGACTCCTAGCAAAATTCTGAAACCTATAAATAACACTACAAATATGGCTAAATACTTGTCTGAGAGAAACTAGGACAGCTAGAGAGTTTATCAAGCTACATGGACCCTGCTCGAGGTTCTGAGCCCTCCTCCCCCGGTTCCCGTGTACCAGGACTTGGGGTAGTAAAGGAAGGTCGGAGTGGAAAAGGCCCCCGAGGTAATGCTGATTACTCATGGACACACAGCAACCCAGTTATGCCCACCACGTCACTGCTCACGACCAGATCACGGGCTGTACTAGCCCACAGGCAGCCCAAGGACACGGTGCCCAGCCAACCCGAGCCAGAACACTGTGCTCCAGACAGAGCGAAGGGCAGTGGAGAAAGGGTTCTGGCCATGCAGAATGGAGAAAGGGCTCCTGGGACAGGGCTGCCGGGAGGAGAAAGTGAGCCCTGCCTGTCAACTGACCTTTATTTTTCAACTGACTGGTGGGTCTGGCCCATGGTCATGGCTCTACAAAGGGCAGCCCCCCTCCCCTCCTCATCTGGGTGAAGTTCAGTCTTCCTTCAGGCCATAAGTGCCCAGGACAGAGGGCTGTGCATCTTCCTTCTGCTTCTCCTCTAAGCCCGGGCCACGGCTTCTGGCTCAGGAATCAGCCAGAAAGGCTTGGGAACCCTTTCTCATTGTGCACGCATCTGCTGTGTGGCTGCCCTGCACCAGGCCCCCAAGTTAGGAGCTAGAGAGAGGAGCAAGACCCGCCTGCACCCCTCAAGAGGCTCCTCGTCCAGAGGGAGTGACTGATTCTCTGATGGCAGCTTGTGATTTGATTAGGAAGGTCAGAATTAGGCTTGTCTCACGGATACCTGAGACCCGCAGGCCACTCCGAAGGTACCCCAGAGAATTCCTGCAGGAAGGCCTGTAGCGGCACCATGACACCTCACCCCTCTCCTCTCAGAGGCACCACTGCAAAGCCCATCTCCTGTGTGCAGCACCCCCCACCATCCCACCCTCTGGGCATCCAGTGCCTGGTAAATAAAACTCTGTGGGGGGCCAAGCCCTCACCCCACCCAGTTCCCATACACAGAAGCTTTGTCTGAGCTGCTGATGCATAATACATGGGCACAGGCCCGGGCCAGCCGCGCGCCCATCCAGGCCCGTCACTAAGAGGCTGTGAGGGGCACAGCCAGGACACAATGTGCTCCAGTCAGAACTAAGGGCAGTGGATAAAGGGCCTGCGGGGACCCTGGAACCAGCCCCTCCCCCAGGGCACAGTAGGGGGCAAGGCAGAGAGGAAGGCAGGACCCAGAGGGCGCCCCCCTTGAGGAGGGGTGGGTGGTGGTGTCCTGAAATCCTCCCAGCCACTTTCCAGTGCAGCCTCAAGCCACATCCTTGACTCTCAGGCTCAGCTGCTTCGCCCTGTGACCCGTGGGGAGTCCCCAGAACCCCTCCCTGTCTTGGTCCCCATGTTCCTTCTTTAAGAGCTTTTCCAGCCAAGTGTTGCCCCGCTGGGGTCTTGGCTCCTTAATCTTGGCTGGACCACAGGCCCCTGATCTACCCATGCTTATGTTTCAGTGGGAAAAATAACATGGGGATTTAGCACAGATTAAGAGAGGGGCGTTACAAATCACCTACTACATACTCCCTAAAATAAGCTACGCACAATTTTATGTGATAAGACAACACCTTTTCTCTGGCAGGATATTTAAGTAGAATAAATCCACATGCAACCCATTTCTATATAAGCAGAATTGGGGAATTATAAGCACAGTTACTTTAGCAATAGGGCTGGGTGACTTCATTTTGAACCTCCATGCAAACACACTAGAGACAGACATGGTCAGGGGTTCTTGCTGGCACAGATATGCTGGTGCTGGGGCCCTCTCCCGGGGATTATGATTCCAGGGGTCTGGGCAAGAGCCCAGGAATCCGCATTTTTAACAAGCACCTAAGGCAACAGGGTGTCAAACTAATTTTCCCTGGGGGCCGCATCAACCTTAAGGTTGCCTTCAAAGGGCCGAAAGTAATTTTAGGACTATATAAATGCAACTCTTCCTTAACAGTGAAATGAGAGCTGGGGGTTGCGGCCAGGTAGAAACAAGGTGCCAGGCCAGGTAAAACAAGGTGGAGGGCCGGATTTGGCCCACGGGCCTTGTGTTTGCCACCCGCGCCATAAGAGATCCCAGTGTGGGTGGTGCGCGGATGATACTTTAAGACGCAGTGGTCAAAGAAAAATCGTATGTTTCAAATATGCAAATAAGTACCCCAGCACTAAACAAGCCACAAAAACCAAGTCAATACTGAAGGGCCTAAACTCGTACCTATTTATCACAAAAGAGCAGGAATGGCAGTCACTGAATATGGGAACCAACTCAAGACGACACTGAGGGCACAGTGTCCTCACTGGGAATTTTGGGAGAGCCAGCAATCCGTGCACATGCCACGTGGCAAAGGCACCAGCTACCTTTGTAGAATGCTGATTTCAGGGCCCCAACAAATTCCACAGACCACTGACTTGGGTTTATGAATGCCATGGTTTGCTAATCCTTCTTTAGGAGGATACAGGAGGATATTTCTAAGCAGCCTTTGGCTGTGTATTAAAATAAAAATCTGTGAAATTGTGTTACATTGTCTCTTAAAAACCCGAGGAAGTGCTTACAATCCTGTGTCTGTTCTCAATCCTTCAGGGAGAGCCTTGCCGCCCACCAGTGGTCTTGGGAGGGCAGGATAAAGGCTGATATTTTATGTCCATCTTTACACTTTTTTGATTCTCCCAGCATCTAGAATGAACAGGTAAAACTGCAGTCCGCAAGAGCATGTCTGCAGGGAGCCGGTTCCCAGGAGCCGTGCTCTGGCGGGGATGGACTCTCAGCGCTGAAAAGCCACAGTTGGCTTCACCTAGCTGTTGTTCAGGACATGGAATGCTTCCCAATTTTCTGCTAAGACAAGTGAATCTCTGTACAAAATGCACCTTTTATTTTTTTTTGGGGGGTGCATTTCCTTGGCCGCTTTCAGGGCATAGAATAGAAGGTGCAACCTGATGTCCCCGGGTGTTAGGTGGTGTCCCTGTGCACTGGAGTCCGGGGACAGGCCAGTTCCGAGGCCCCTTTTCACTCTGGTGTTCCGTTTCCGTGTGAGAACATTCCGGACCAACCCGAGGCCCTGTTAGCCTCCAGACCCCCCTCACGGTGCCTGAATTTTTTTGACTGGTAAGTTGAGTGTTGTACTTTGCAAGGTGATAAGCCATTTTAACCAGAACAAAAACCTTAGTTCTCTGAGATGGGACGCTGGGAGAGGTGTGTACCCTCAGGACAGAAATGGACGTAGAAGCTAGTCTGAAACTGGGTATCCGCAAACAGGGTGCTTGTGGGGAAGGAGGAGGAGGGATGGGAGAGAAGGAGGAGATGTTAGAAGGGAGGGGGTGAGGGAAACGCAGAGGGACATGACACCAAAGGAAAGGGCACAGGGGAGGAGACCTGGGGCGCAGGAGACGAGCGTCTCCAAAGCAACATCGAGCAGCAAGCTAGAATTGCGGACTGCCTTCCTGCAGGGCCAGAGAAGTGCTGTCTCCACCACCTTTGGCTGCCACACCAAGCTCCCTGGAGGCATCTGGACCAGCAGGAAGAAATCCAGGAGGAGGTGGGAGTTATGCGGGGTAGGAACATGGAGGATGCTCACAAAGAATCCATATCCACGTCAGGATGTGCCCGGAGCTGCTGATGCCCAGCAACCCCAGGGTTGGACCGGCCAGACCTTCAGGAACTGTCGGAACTTTGGACTAGGTAAAGCCAACCCAGGTTTGGATCGCGACTCTTCCCAGTGACTTTCGGCACCTCTGTGCCCTCAGTGCTCGGTTTCAGGAAATATGAAACAGAGAACATAAACCAAGTGACCTGTAGAGTCCCTTCTTATCTGGACATCTTATGGATCTAGAAGAGATGACAGTCATTGGTTTTTTAAAAATTTATTTTTAATAATAAATTTTATATAGTTAAGGTGTAAAAATGATTTCATCTACATAAAACAGTGAAATGATTATTACAGTCAAAGTCATTAATATATCATCTCTCAAGTTACCATTTTTTGTGTGTGGTGAGAGACCTAAAATCTACACTCAGTGAATCCCCAGGACTCGATACAGCACATTAACCACGGCCCTCGTGCTCTACATCAGGTCTCTGACGTATTCACTCTGCGCAAGTACGCTCTGTACACCTGACAAACGTCTCCCCATTTCCGCCACCCGCACCCCTAGCCCTGCTCCTGGTAACCACCGTTCAGCACCTGGATATTTGGCTTTTTTACAGTGAAATCCTGAAGCTTTTGTCTGTGTCTGGCTCATTTCACTGAGCATAATATCCTCCAGTTCCGTCCATGTCGTCGCAAGTGCAAGATCTTTACCCATTTATCCACTGACAGACACTTATGTTGTTTCCGTGTCTTGGCTATTTTGAATAATGCTGCAGTGAACATGGGGGATGCAAATAGCTCTTTCAGATACTGATTTCACTTCCTTTAGATACACCCAGAAATGGAATTGCTGGATCATGTATCTGTCATCTATCTGGTAGCTCTAATTTTAGTTTTTTGAGGAACTTCCATACTGTTTTCCATAGTGGCTGCACACATTTGCATTCCCACCAACAGTGCACAAGGGTTCCTTTTTCTCCGAGTCCTTGCAAACACTTATTTTTTTTTTTATGATCGCCATCCTGACAGGTGCAAGGAGGTATCTCACCGCAGTTTTGATTTGCATTTCCCTGATGATTAGCAGTGATGAGCACCTTTTCATATGCCTGTTGGATGTTTGTATATCTTTGGAAAATATATCTAGTCAGATGTTTTGTCCAATCTTTAATTAGGTTTTCTTTTCTTTTTTTGCTCTTGAGTTCTGTGAATTCCTTTTATATTTTGGATATTAACTCTTTATTGGATATATGGTTTGGAAATATCTTTTCTCTAGGTTGCCCCTTTATTTTGCTGATGGCTTCCTTTGCTGTGCAGAACTTTTGAGTTTGGACAGGTGGAGGGATGGGAGGCAGTCCATTTGTTTACTTTTGCTTTTGTTGCCTAAGCTTTTGGTATGATCCAAAAAGTCATTGTCAAGGTCAGCGTCAAGGAGCTTACTATCTATATTTTCTTCTAGAAGTTTTGTTTTCATGTCTTATATTTAAGTCTTTAATTAATTTTGAGTTAGTTTTTTGTATGCTGTAAGATAAGCATTTAATTTCATTCTTTTGCTTGTAGATGTCCAGTTATCCCAGCAACATTTACTGGAGAGACTGTATCCTTTCCCCTTGGCATATTCTGGGGGCCCTCACAGAAAATCAATTGACCATATATGCTTCAGTGTATTTCTGAGCTCAGGTCACTCATTTTACTCATCAATTACCGAACATGTCACCTGTGCAGTGAGGACCACAGGAGCTGCACAGGGGAATGGGTGAAGGGAACCACTCTTACAGAATACTTAATACTGTCAGGCACGGAGCTACCCTGTCATTAGTGACAATCCTAGGCAGCAGGTATTATTTTCCCCATCTGACAGGCAATGACACTGAGGCTCAGACCTGTTAGGTCACCTGCCCTAACAGAATGGTTAATGGTTGAGTTGAGAGGCTAACCCAAGTTAGCTCACTGCACCTCATCTTCCCTCTCAGAAAAAAGAGCACCAGTTGTGCCTTCAAAGGGCCCACACACCAGTGAGCGTCTGCGCCAGATAACTACGGGCAGTGCTGCGCAAGCGTCAGAACAATGCCTGATTGACCCTGACAGAGAGATGGGGACGGAGTTGAGGGGAGTCTGGCCTGGGAGTCTGCCTGAAGCTTGACTCAGATTCCAGATTTGAGCGCAGAACCAGGGGTGAGGGACGGGAGGAAACAGCACAAACAAAGGCATGAATGGGGAGAGGGTAAAGTTCATGGGCCATTTGGGAAAGAGCAAGGAGTCTGTTGTTGCCGGAATGAGGGAGTCTGGAAATCAGTGTGGGAAACAAGCCCTGGAAGATGGGCAGGGCCAGGTGGCAAGGGGTCTTGGAAGTCAAATTAAGAGCAGCAGTGAAGGGGTGCACCGGGACCTAAGCCAGCCCCCACCCCTTCCTCCTCAGGGTCAGAGGTAAGATGCAGAACTTCAGGGTAGGCAGTGGCTCAGCACTCGCTTTGTAAACCAGGCACTGGAGACCCCTGCTATGCTGCGGAGGCCTAGCTCCTCTTTCAAGCCGCATCCATCCACGTTTACTGTGGCCTACTGGTGCCGTGGCCAGAGGACGGCAGGCTCCTTGGGGGCAGCACTGGTTTTGCTCATTTCGGACAGAAATTCAATACCCAGTAAGAGGTGCTCAATAATTATTCCACTAGTTAATTTTGAAGAGCAAATGAAATCATCACCACATCTGCTCTCTGTGCCTGAGTCTCTGGCCTGGTTTCTACCAAGAAAACTGGGGGGTGGAAGGGAGAGGCTGGTTGCACGATTACAGGGCCCTCGGGGACAGGCAGGCTGGCCAATCTGGATGACTCATACAGATTCCAGGTCCCGCCAATGTTCCGAATGGGGCCTCTTCACACTCCCCCACCCCATTCCACCCTGTCTGCCATTATTGCCAGTGACAAGGCCCAAAAGGCCCGTCCTCATGGCGTGTGGTGGAAGACAGCTCTCCAATCCCATGTCCTCACTGACTGACCTCAGCTGACTCCTGGGAGGCCAGAGCAGCAGCCTTCCCCCAGTAGCTTTCATGCCTTTGGTTAAGTCACACAGAACACTCTGGACAAAGTAGAGAGAGAGAGAATGGCCAGGCCAGCAGGCTCAGGCCTGGCACTAGAGAGAGCTGGGAGGACAGCAGCTAAGGGAAGATGGAGACCCCAGGTACTCCCAGCCTCTGCACCTACTCCCCATCTCCAGGGAAATCTGCCATCAAAAAGTTTGGTTCTCTGAGTTAAGGATCTGCAGGGGGAAGGTAAGGCCTGGCCCCGGAGTTCAGAGATCTCCTTTCCTTTTCCTCTCCATTGACCCACTCTGGTTTGGGCTCATTACCTCATGCCTAGAAGCCCATAGTAGACCACAAATGGGTCCTCTGTCCCAAAGCTCACACAGTCAGGGCACTCTTCTGAAATACGGGCTGTGGGAGAAGGAAGGAAGACTGTTCCTAAGGGTCTCTGTGACCCCCCAGATCCTCTTTCCCCTCGATAAGCAAGGACTCAAGACAGGGAGCACTGGAGGATGAAAACAAGGTCCCCTGACGTAGCACCTGTGCCCTGCAGGGCAGCTGCACCCCAGTCCTGACCAGGCCCCACATGTAGGTCCTTCCTGCCACCCTCGTTCCTTTTCCCTCTCGCTGCCCTATCCGCTGGGGCCAGATCCCAACCACCCCAGGGCCCAGTTCAAATGTTGCTTCTCCTCAAGCCCTGCCTTATTTCTCCAGCAAGGTGCGCTCACACCCTGGGGCTGGCATTTCCCACTGGCACTGCAAGTCCATTTCTTCTCTTGCCTTGAGGACAGGGCCTGAGTTTGAGTTCTCTCTCCATGCCTGGCGCTGAACAGGAGTTTCAGCAAATAAATACTGGCTGCAATACTTACTGAATGGATAGATGGAGGGCTAGAATGGTGATTCAGGGGAGGCAGAGGATGAGGATGAGGATGAAGAATTCCAAGGTCTCCCCCGGAGCCCCATCCCTCCAGCTGTGGGAAGTTTCAAATAGGGCATTTGGGAGTCTGGACAGGAACAAAGAGGTTCCAAGAACAAAGCCTCGAGGCTCCGCCCATTCAGGATTCAAAAATTCTGGTTTCTGGGGGCATTCCCTCTCTGGGAGAGGAGGAACTGGGAAAAAGAGAGATGTCCCCACACCTTTGATTCTCATATCCTTCTGCAAAAATCCCTTCACTGCACAAAGAGCCAAGTCCTTGAAAAACAAAAATGCACCAACTCATACACACACACGTAGAGAGAGCTAGGCACCCCCTACCTGCCCTCAGCCAGCACATCCAGACTGGCCTGGCTAGGGGACCTGTCCCCAAAGCTGAAGTCTTCCAGGAACCAGAGCGTCGGGGAGGAAGAATCTGCCTTGCTGGCCCTTTTCCCAGGAGCCTGCAAACTGTGACTACTACCCGTCAGGTTTGGTCATGGGCAGCCAGCTGTAGGAGGCCAGAAAGTGGTCACTTCTCTCCGAGCACTGCCTAGCCGCTGGCTGCCCGAGCTGGGTCTGCAGTGGTCGGGAGGAGGCCGCCTGGTCTGGTTTTGGTTGCCTCGGTCCAAGGGAATGGAAACACTGGCCCCGAGGCAGGGTGCAGGCAGAGTGTGACAAGTCCTCTGGCGAGGGCAGTATTGCACAGTCTACACCACCTTTCCCAAGTTGTAGGCCGGTAGCTGCAGCTGAGCCCCAGGATGGCCTCTGTGGACCCAGGGTCCTTCACTTCCACGCCCCTCTTGCATGAAATGCTAGGCCAGAAGGCCTCTGGTTTTGACTGAAAGATGATAAAGACCCTGAGGTCTCAGGAAGACAGGGACATGAACATCATGTCTGTTCCTAGAAACTGAGTCTGATCGCCCTTAGGGAGAGGCTGAGGTGACAGCCAGAGATGTGCTGTTTGAAGAGGACTCCGAGGTGGCTGCCACGTCCCCTCTCTAGTGTGGGAATGACACCATGTGATTCTGGGACTGGGTCGTCTGAGGTCATGCCGCTCCTGCCTTGTTCTGTGGGACCCTGGCCCCCCGAGTCACCATGCAGGAAGTCCGGCTGCCCCGAGGCTGCCGTGCCACACAGAGATGGCTTGTGTAGATGCTCTGCCCCACGGCTCCAGCTGCGCCCGGCCTTTGAGTCATCTCGGTCCCAGCACTAGATGTGAGAGTAAAGAAACTTCCAGATGATCCCAGCCTCCCAGACGTTCAAGCCAGTCCCTAGTCATTTGCATTTTCCTAGCCAAGACCCCAGACATTGTGAAACAGAGACAAGCTGTCCCCTGGGTGCCCTCTCTGGATGCCTGACCCACAAGCCACGTGGCCCCTTGCCAACCCCTCTACCTGTTCCAAAGCCCCAGTCTCTGTCTCCAGCCTGGCAAGCCGAGGGAACTCCAGGAGGGGCTTGGGACGTTTGGGGCAGGCCCCTGCGTGTGGTGCCCTTTCTGTGGCTCTGAATTAATCCTAGCTGATGGAAGACATACTGAGCACCCACAAAGTCCCCGCTCTGTGCCAGCAGTTCCAGGGGATGCCAAGAATGTCTTCCAGACCCACCCCTCTGTGCTCCAGAAACTTGCTCTCTATCTGGAGCCAGGCTGGAGGCCGATCAGAGACATTGGGGGAAATGTCACTCCATGTTCAGTTTTGCTCAGACTTTCCTGCATCTGTCCCAGTTCCAAACACTCTGCCACACTGTACTCATGAGCCATCAAAACATCCCTGCCATTTCACTGCTTTTGTATCCAAACTGCATTTTCTACATGGCCTCTTCCACCCAGAAGCAGCGCAAAAATCCCACAGACCGTGTGCCAGAATCTGGGGTATGGAAAATGTTTACTTTACAGAAAGCAACCGACGAACAGCTGTTCTGTTCAGTTCAACAGAATGGACGCTTCCAGCCTGCCGCCTGCATGTAAGGCCTGGCGCTGGGCTCTGCGGCACCCAGATCCATGGGATCCCAGAGCTGGAAGGGCCTCAGCCACACGGCTGAGTCCAGAGTCTGAGGCCCGAGCTTGCTCTCTGGATGGCAGCTGGTGCAGGTGACCAATCCCTCGTCCTTGGCCACCCCTTCCCCGAAGGCTTGCCATCAGGAGCTCCTGGCTCCTACCCAACCACCCCCTCTCACTTTAGCACCCACCCCAATCTGCCCCCCCCCCCCGCCGGAGGTTCTGATTCACTTGCCTGGAGGGGTCCCAACAGTAACTGTGGGTGGGACACACTGCCCCACCTCTTCCTTGCTGAAATCATCTGCAATCAGGTATCTAAATGCTGCCTACGAGCTGATGGTCCCGAGTTTCCACCCCCAGCCTGGGCCTTGTTCCTGAGCTTCAGATCCATTCATTTGAATTCTCCCTGACATCTCTGACCTAACACGTCAGCAACTAATTACTGATCTTTTCCCCACCCCAATGTGTTCCTCCTCTGCCACCATGACTCCTAATGAATGGGACTTTCACCTACTCAGACGCTCATCACCCAAACCTGAGAGACGTGTGTGAACCCCCTTTTTCCTGGGCCCACCCCCAGGCTGTCAAAGTCTCCCTTCACTTTTCTAAGAGCAATTATATTTGCCAAAGAACTTGGACACAGGTATAATCACAGTGTGCGTGAGAGTTCGTAGGCCACCTTTCCCACTTAACACACACATCTCACACGGCAGTGACATTTGCTATCAGAGGTTTTCAGGGCTACAGTGTTCCACCAAATGAAAGCTGCCTCACTTACCTAGCCAGTCCCACGTTGCGAGGCCTGTATTCTGCTTCCACATTTCAATTGCTACAAATAACAGCATGATGAGCATCCTGCTACACAGAGCCTTTCCTGCCTTTAGATTGTTTCTTTGGACACCCTCCCAGCAGTGGGGTGACAGGTCACAGCAGACGGACACTTTTATAGCTTGTGATGCATGTTGCCAAATTGCTCTCTAAAAGGTGATATTCCTTTGATAATGGCTTACACAACGTTGGAATATGCCACCTACGATTTCTGGGAGAGTCCTGGGCACCTGGGAGTTTGGAGTCCTTCCCTTTTTTTAAAAGAGATTTTTAAAAGTTTGCTTAAGGCCCAACTGGGTAGGTAGCTCAGTTGGTTAGAGCATCGTCCCATACAGGCAAGGTTGCAGGTTTGACCCCTGCTCAGGGCACATGCAAGAATCAACCAATGAGTGCATGGATAAGTAGAACAACAAATTCTCTCTCTCTCTCAAATCAATAAATTAAAAAATGTTTTAATGTTGGCTTAATGTTGCCCTAATTATCAAACAAGATTGGGGACATTCAGGGTGGTATGGCCGTAGACTAACTTTGTCCTAATTATCAATGTAATAAATGCACAATAAAAAAAGCCAAACATGGGATTGTGTGACCAAATAAAACAAAAGCAGCTGTAATTCTGCCTTTCCAGAGATTCTTAGGAGACAGGACTTCGGAGCGTCAGCTGCTGGGATGACGCACTCGGGCTGAGCCGGAGGCTGCCCGTGGTCTTTGACCACGGCACACACTCGGGCACGAGCAGACCCTGCCTTTCCACAGACGCCCCCTGGAAAGGACGTGCACGCACTCCAGTCACACCACGGAGATCAAACACCACCCCTTCACCATCACATTAAAAAAATAACCTTTAAACTCCTGCCGTGAAATCCCGCTTAGGACTGGCAAGTTATTCTTAGGGACACCCTCAGTGAGGGCGTCTTTGTCCTTCAGTAACAATGCTCCTCTCCTTAGGCACAGTCTGGACAGAATCTTTCAGACATAAGCTTGGTCCTTTCAAGGTGGGGAAGATGGTTGAGGGGCAGGGGGAGGCTGGCCATGAAGTGCCAGACTGAGTTCTCCACGTTAGAAGCTGGGTACTGAAAGGAGGTCCCTAAACATTCTGAACTGTGGCCGCTGCCCTTGGAATGTGTTGACAGAAGGGGGCACCCAGGGCGGCACCACTGAGGAGCAGACGCTGCCAGGGTGAAGAGGGGCGGCTCGGGTTTACTGAGGACTCGCCGAGCCTGGCTCTGTGCTGTTTTGCATATGGAAGAGAAGTTTCAGGCTCACAATGCTACTTGTACAAGGAGTTATCACAGTAATTATAATTATTATTCCCATGTAGAAATGAGAAAGCTGAGGGTTGAAAACCTGTCCCGGACCTCACACCTGGACGGTGGAAAGGGCCAGCACTTGGGCCCCGGCCAGCTGCCTCCACAGCCAGGGCCGTTACTCTGAATCTCCTGGGTGTGCACGTTCTGTGGGAGCTTCCGAAGGACACCAGGTGCCCTTCTGAATTCTGTGACACAGCCTGGTGTTTCTGGGTTCTTCCCACCTTGACTTCCACACTCAGGTCCATGGTCCCCACCTGTATTAGTCTATTAGGGCTGCCATTGCAGAGTGTCAAAGCCAAGATGGCTTAAACAACCTCACAGTTGTGGAGGCTGGAGTCTGAGACCAAGGTGCCAGCAGGTCGGTTTCTGGGGAGGCCTCTGTCCTCCTGGCTTGCAGATGGCCACCTTCTCATCGGGTGCCCACAAGGCCTTTCCCCATGTACCACACACTCCTGGTGTCTCTTCCTCTTCTTATGAGGACCTACGGGGTTAGGAGCCTACCCTTATGAGCTGGTTTAACCCCAATCACCTCCTTATAGGACCTATTTCTAAATACAGTCACATTGGGGGTTAGGGCTTCAATATATGAATTTGGGAGAGACACAATTCAGTCCGTAATATCACATCAACCGAACTCTGCTCTGAGAAACTCAGACTCGTACATCTTCCAGGTGACCTTGCACTGTCCCTGCAGCTCCTCCTCCATAAAGTCTCCTTTGTCATCATGTCTCATGTTAGCATTAATGACAAGCATGCTTTCTTCTAAAGTAGATTTTAGTTATTTGGAGGTTACAGGCCAACTTTTACCCACCCGTACATACCCTTCCATTCACTGATTCAGCTTATCCATTCATTTGGTCAGCCACTCAGCCATCCAGCAACTAGATTCATAGGTACCTCCTTGGAGCCAGGCGCTGTGTCAGGCCTGAGACTCCAAAGGTGCACAAGATACAGCGACACTTCTGCAACCGAACTCGGCCAGCCTGCCCACTGCTCTCTCCCCGCTGTGCTTCCTGGGCCCAGTCCACCGGACATCTCTCGCCTCCTATCCTAACACTCCCTTGACAAACGAGCAGGCAGAAGGCTTTTTAACACCCTCCTCCTCGGGGGAAGCAGATGGTGTTAATCTTATGGGGCATCTGTTTCTAGGCAAGGGGTTGCAAAGCTGTACATCCCCTTCTGGGAATAAAATTACACCTGTCCCAAGAAAGGAAATAAATGTGTGCCTGCAAGACAGACACAAGCAGTCTCTCGTCACTCAGGACATACGCATGCTGCCAGGACATGTTTCTCTTAGAAAATGGAAAGGGCTCACCTTCAGTGCACCCAGGTGGCTGGTCCTCCTGGACCTCCCTTCACTGATGCAGAAAACCACGAAACTCACACCTACCATCCTCGCCCCGGAGCAGGCAGAACCATGGGACCCCACCAACCAGAGCCCTGGGAGCCAGGGAGATAAGCTGGATCCTGCTTCACTCTGTACATGACAGGGATAGATGGGTTAGAGTCACGCATTATAAAGAGCAGTCGGGCCTCTTTTGGCTTGTCTCTCTCTTAGTGGCCTGAAATTTCTACAGCAAAGTGAATGAAAACATCTAGGGACAATGTGCATGTCAAGGTCAGCCTCTAACCGGCCAAATATCCCAACCCTGCAGCACCTGCCTTACTCCTACCTGTTCCCGTCCAAGACACCAAGTGCGGCCTTGAATGAAAAACTGAGAATATTTTAACTTTTATCCTAAAAAATACATGCTAAAGTGACCTTCTAAAACATTAATCTGCTATGACTCCCCCGAACAGTTCCCTCCCTGACCCTCGGGGTCAAGTCCATGGTCCTTGTAGATTGGATTACGTCAGCCCTCCTTAGCCTGGGGGCCGCCCCGGCCCTTCTGTGCTCCTCCAGCACTCGACTTCCTCCCGTTCCTCAAAGCCTGTGTGTCTCTCCTCCGGGCCTTTACACCTGCTGTTGTTCCCTCTACTTTGATCATTTTTCAGCTACTCTTCCCGTGGCCACACCCTCCTCCTTTGGGTCTCCTCTTCAGAGCCATTTCCTCAGGCTGGCCTTCCGATCCCCCTCCCCCCCCAGCCTGTGTCAGCTGCTCCTCCTCTGAGTTCTCATGTAATTCCCCGCTCCTAGCCTTCAGCACACAGTGCTGTGACAGTTGCCTGCTCAGACCCTGTGCCCCACCCCACCCCTGCCCACAGTGCCCTTGACTGTAAGCTCCCCAGCGCCTGGAACCTCGGCCACATTTATCACTTTACCCTCCGCACACACAGGAGCGCTCAGGGGATGCTGGCGGAACCAAGGCCTAGTGACGGGCAGGCCCCTCTTGATGCTGGCCTTCCCCACAGCCCAGGAGGCCAAGGGCAGCATCTCGTCCATTTCTACTTCTCCAGGACCTGGTGCAGGGCTTGGCACATAGCAGGTGCTCAAGAAATGTTTGCTGTATTAAGGGAAGGGGCTGTGGAGAAATGAACAAAAAAACTCAGCTTTCTGGATAGATTTTCAATCTCCACTTGGGTCTGTCAGCTGTTCACAAACTCACACACCTGCACACCACCTGTCCCCCTTGACGAAGACACACAACACCTCAGGGAGTGCCGCTACCTTAAAGCAAGAGGCTGTCCTGTCCTTTTTAATTAAAAGTCAAAGAGGCGGCTTCCTCCCCACTCATTCCTGTCTCCCCAGGTCATTTCTGGAGCTGAGGGTCAGCAGGACAGCTGAGAGGGAGGTGCGGTGGGTGTAGAGAAATCGCTGGGCTTGCATCTCTGCCTACCAGCCCTCCTCCCACACTGCACAGTCTTCCTGTGGGTGACTGGGCTGAGGGGACCACAGGCAAGGGGCCGTGGCGGGGCCCAGTGACCAGGAAGCCGGGGACTGGGCCAGAGCTGCCCCCAGCTTACTGTTTTCACTTCAAGTCTCGTTTCCTTTCGCACTCCTTCCCCAAAGTCCCGGTTTTAGGGTGTTCCCTTCTTTCTCCAGGGAGGAAGGCCAAGCACTGGCCTCCTGGCACGAGCCACAGTCACAGGGGGCAGGAGGGTCTCTGCAGGCCGCTGAGCCACATCAACAGAGAAACTGCCAAGCCTGGGCCCTGGGGTGGGACTGAAAGCACAGAGAGGTTAGCAAAGACCCCCTTCTCTTTCTGACGGAGCCCCACGGAGGTCTGGGTCTGGGGTTCCAGAGAGGAAGGCGGGGCTTACATGCTAGGGCTTGTCACCTGGTGCAAAGAGCCTGAAGCGCACTCGGCGAAACACTTCTGGGCAGAATGTGCTGAGAACGTCGCTGAGGCACAAACCGGGCACAGTGGCAGAGTGGGGCTGAGAGAGAGAGACAGACACTCCAGGAAGGCTTCCTGAATGAGGCGGCTCTCGGGCCTGGCCCCCAAGGAGGAGTGCAACTTCCACATTCTAAAGATTTACAGAACGAATGGCTCTCAAATCACTGGTTTTTGCTGTGTGTGTGCATGCACGTGCCTGTGTTAGATGAAGGGCTGTGTGTGAGGGAAACTCTGGCCGGCAACAAGGCTGTTGGGATCAGCTGTGAGTGTCTTTTATCTCTGCAGTGCTGGCAGGAACTGTGGTTAAGCACAGGCGTCTCAGTGGCTGCTACACAGGCTGCCTCCATCCCCTCTCCTAGCCCAGGCCCCCTCTAGAGGGCCTCCACTAAGCAGCAGTCCACACGGAAGGGTGGGCAGGGACCCTTGAACCAGTCTTCAAGGACGAAGTTCATTAGGGTGCATCCTCTGTTGCCATGGAGATTCCAGGCCCACAGAGCCCAGCTAATAGCCCCTGAATTCACTCAGGCCTCAAGCACAATTAGACGAGATGAATTTTTGAGTTGGAGCTTAATGAGACCCGGACGTCCGGAAAGCATATGGCAACCGCCCAGGGGAGGGCAGAGCCCCAGGAGAGTACACTGCTGTCACAAGGTCACCAGGCCACAGCCTGTCTTGGGCAGGAGGTCTGGGAGGCACTGGGGAGCACTTTCCCTCCTTTAGAATTCTTCAAGGGCAGCACAGACTCTTTGTGCGCAGAGCTGGGGGGATGGGAGAAAGGAAGAATAGGTCCCCTGTATAGGTCCCCGGCCCTGCGGGAACCTTTCTTCTGCATCCTCTGATGGATCTGCCAGCAAATGCATCTCACACGGCTGAAGCTACACTGCACGCACAGAATGGATTCTTCTGTCCGTGCAAAAAAGACAAATATGTCATTCGAAAGTCTCTTGCCGGAACATCTATGAGCCAAACACGAGGGAACATGCCCTGAGATCCGTGGCATCGCATGCTCCCTCCCGCGCAGGTCACTGGCCTTGTCCTCTGGCTGGGGAGACAGGGTGTGGGCAGCCACAGCCATCTCCACACAGCTGTGACATGAGAAGGACAGAGTGTGTTGTGAGGAGAGATCAGAGAAGGCTCCGTGGAGGAAGTGGCATTTTTCCTTGGCCTGAAAAGCAGGGATCAAGAGACCTTTCCAGTAGACAGAACAGAAAAGTACAGGTTTGGGGGCAGCAAGCAGACAAGGGTGGCTGGAGGGCAGGCTCTGGGCAGGGGCCAAGGAGGTAAACGGTGGGAAGCCAGAGCAGGCAAGGCTCTGAGTGCCTGGCAGTGGCGGGCCAAAGAATGCTGCCACTCAGGTGGGCAACGGGCTCCAGCAGCACAGGCTGGTAGGTCCCCTCCCCTCCCCCTGCTCCAGGGCCGCCCCGGTCCCAGCACAGGCTCACAGCATGGCCGCCCCTGTTCCCATGCACACTAGCTTCTTTCAAGCAGTGTCGCTCTTCTAGAAGTTCCGGTCAGAGTAGAAACTTTCTCCCAGCAAGGCTGCGTACAAACCCCAGTGTCCTAAATGCAGACCAGTTTACAGATCAGCCCCTCAGTGCCCAACACAGAGAGCAGAGGGAGGGAGCGAGGTGGGTCTGTCGCAGAGTTAAAAGGAGGATCGAGAAGTTGGAAACAGTGGGCTGCTCCAGAGGCACAACCCAGGTCTGACAGCCCCGGGGAGAAGCTCACCAGGCAGGGACTTGCCTCTCTGGGGCCCTGAACCCCCTGCTTCTCTAAAGTCCAGGCTGTTTTAGAAAGCAGGCCCACTCTTCTGAGAAAACGAGATTTCTGTCCTGGGATCAATTTCTTTCCAGGGGGTCATTAGCAAAAATCACTGACCCTGCATGACACAGGGGCCGAAATGACAAAGCTTCCTGTTTGTTTTCTGCCCCTGCCTCTCACTCTCCAGAAACCCGGCTCCGTTCCTCGGGAGCAGGGCACACGGACTGCAGCCAGCTGCCAGCCACCTTCCCCGGATGCTGCCTGCCGAGCCGGAGGCACCGGGCTCCGGCCTCTGCAGGATCTCATTTTCTGAAACTGAAAATGCTTGAAAAGCTACCAGCTCTGTGGCTCCAGGTAGATGGTCCCCCCGGTCACGTGGGGCGGAGCTGGGTGTGGAGCTCAGGCCCCTGACCAGACCCACTTCTTCCTCGGAGGTTCTCCATCTCCTTCAACAGCAAGGCCAGGAGCCCCGGTCATCCACTGATTTCTACCTCATCCACTGACTCCTTAACCTCCGAACACCACCCTGTGTCCTGTGTCCTCTCCGGCCCTTGCTTCTCCCACCAGGCTGGTTTAGGCCTCGCCTAGACCACCACAGTGGTCTCCTAGCAGGTCTGCTGCTGCTAGGCTGGCCGAGGGCAGTGGGTCCGACTGTGCAGGTCCCGGGCAGGGGCAGGGACAGAGCCACAGCACAGCCAGTGGCTCCTCTCTGTCCTGCTTTACCTCAGCGACTCTACTGAAGCCTCTGCATCTGTAGCAATGGGGGCTTTTTGTTCGTTCTTTTCTTTTCTTTTTTTTAATGAGAGGGAAACAGATATTAGGGAGAAGCTATTGGCTAAGTGCAATGCTTTGGAGAAGCAAACAGCCAAGTAGTTAAAGGGCATAGCTCCGAAAGCAACAATCACAGGGATACAATCACACCCTGGCTCTGTCTCAGTTTACTGGCTGTGTGACCTTGGCTGAGTTATTTAACTCCTCTGAGCCTCAGTTTCTTCATCCACAAAATGGACATAACAGTGTCACCCACCCTGTGCCTCATAGGCTGCCGAAAGGGTGGAAGGATGCATGTAAAACAGCACCGTCCCTGCCTGGAACGTGGTCGGCACCTAAACATCAACCATTCGTACTTCGTTACCGGTGAACACAAACCCTACGGTTCCTCCCTCCGTGCCGCTCCAAACCCAAGCCGGCCCAGAGCAGATGTGCCCAGCTGCCAGCACCGCCGCCTCCCTCTGTCACTTCTCCTTGACCCAAGAAGACTGTGCCTCTTAATTGCTCTTTGGTTTTACTCAATTTGAAACGAGCAGGACACCAATTCCCTGCAGGAAAAAAATAAATATGCTTCTGCTCAAAATACTAATGAGGTTGGATGCAAGATGAGGCTGGCAGGGGAGGGCAGCCCCTGAGGACTTCCTTGCATCCTGGCGGCCCTGCAGGAGGACGCAGCCCAGTTTGGAGCATTCTCTAGAGGGCAGAGACTCCAGAGAAAGGCTCTGGCTCACTCCACAAGCGCAGGTCAGCAGGCCGAGGGGCCCCATCGGAGGGGGTGTGGGATTCCTGCTGTGGTCACCCCTCCTGGACTCACAGACCCAGATCTCTGGGAAGCTCCAGTACCACCTGGCTATTGTTTTCCTTCCCCCACCCCATCATCAAAGCCTGCAGATCTCTCTTCTGCATGCCACTTGCTCTGTGATCCCTCGCTCAGACCCTCATTGGGTCAAAGTGGCTGCCAGGATCCTGTTCTGCAGCCTCTCCTTGCTCCTGTCCTTCCTCCCCTAAGAAGCCACTCTCAAATAGTCAGTCAGTAAACACATGCGCAGGAAGCAAGTGCCAGCCTGTGAGAGGCAGGACCGCCTGTGACCAGATTCAGCTTCAGCTCCTTCCGAGCCCTCTCCCTGGTGCTCCCCAGAGGTGGCGGCTGCACCTTCAGGGGCAGGCGGCCTCCTCCTCAAAGCCCGTGAGGGTGCTGCTCTCTCAGCCAGAAAGACCTCCCCAGATTCTGCTCCACGCCTCCCTCACTCCCCTCTGGGCCCCAGTGTCCCCTTTTCACGGCCATCCTGTCTAAGTTTCCCATTGCTCTGTCCCCTGACCCCACTGTGTGTGTCTGAACACAGCTCGCCACCGCCGGACATCCTAACATTCGTGTACTTGTGTTCTGCATGGTCTCCCCACCCTCCAGGGCCAGTCCCCCGAGGGCAGGGACATTTTCTGTTTTGTTTACTGATGTTGATGTGTCCCATCACCTAGAAGGGTAGTGGCACAGGACGTGCTTAATGAGAATTTATTATGGTGGAATTTAATGACTCGATCATGTCTCTTTCTCATAAAAAACTCTTTACTGACTTATGCACCCCTAGCCCCAGCCTCCACCCTCCCCTTCCCTCTGCCTGCTCCTCAAGCCCACTCCCTACCTTCCCAGGGGGCCCCTGAGCCCTCACATTCGAACCTCCCTGGATGACCCCCAAGCTCCGGAAAACCCAAGGGCCACCGCTGCCCTTGCCTTTACTGATGCTGCACTCGCCCTGTCCTGCCCTTCCCCAAACGCCACGTACTCTTCAAAGTCAGACCGAGACCCCACCTCCTCCTGGGGGTCTTGTCCAGTCACCCAGCGCCCACAGCATGGGCCTGAGCCTGCCTCCCGAGCAGAACTCAGTTCCCTAAAGGTCAGGGAAATCAGTCCTGCCGTGTCCTCTGAGCCAGCACAGTGGCTGGCGGGGAGCAGGGGCCCAGGAGATGGTAGTTCCTATTAAGATTCAGGTTATTCGAATGCTAATAATTGCTATTAACTATTACCTCTAACAAGGCCTACCAGGAGAGACAAGAGCAGCAAGCCAGCTGTAGAGCTGGGAGCCCCCACCCTGGGAGAAGCCCTGAAGCTCTGCACCACGGGCCACGCTTTGGGCAGGAGGTCTCCATGCCCTGAGTGAGGACAGCTGTGATCCACACGGCTTGGGGCACAGAGCCATGGGCTTTCACATCTGAAGACAAGGCCAGTCCCATTGTCAGAAGCAAGTGCTGCCTTTCTCCTTGGTGCCTGCAACTCCCAGGGGGTGTAAACCGGATACTCGCATCTCCTTCCTGGGAGGAAATCCTGCCAGAATTCTCAGGGACATGGGACAGCAGGGCTCAGTTGGAAGAGGAAGAAGGGAAGGGGCCCCAGGGTAGGCCAGGGTCTAGGGCTGACCCCCTCGGCCACAGCTGAGACTGCCAGCTGGGCTGGCCACACAGTCTTGCTCCCAGTCAGTTCTCTGTCCTTGAAGGCTGCGCAGCTGGGACTTCTGCATGGTCCACTGCTTCCTACATCCCCTCCCACCCCTTCACGGCCTCAGAGCAAAGCCACTCTGCAGCTCATCTGACTCTCTAAACACTATCAAGGGGCACGAAGAACTGGATCGATACCTCCCTCTTTTCAGAGTTGGAAACAAAGACCCAGAGAGGTTAAGCTCCTTGCCCAAGGTCGCACAGCATGTTAGAGACAGCGCCCAGAATGGAAATGAGGCTGAGATTTCAGTTATTTGGAGTCACCAGGAAAGCATGTGCTAAAAGGCCTTTCTGGGACTAGAGGCAGGAGGTTGAGAGGGCTTTCCGTCCCCTCCAGAAATCCCACCCCACCCCCTTCCTTCTGCAAGTACAACAGGCTCCGTCTGGCTTTAAACTCAAAGAGATTCCATCTCTGCTCACTGGCTTGCAGACACGGGAAGCAGCCCGTTCCCTGTGGCTTCTTCCCCAGAGGATGCGTTCAATAAACAGAACCCCTTTCTCATCTTCCTGCATAAATATTTCAGGAGATGAAGAAACAAACAGATCTGCGTGTGATCTGCTTCTGGCCACTCAGAAATGGGGGCTGCTCCATCCCCTGCAGGGCCCTCACCCGCTCCAGGCACCTGAGTGTCCACCGAGCCATGGGAAGTACGAGGTGGCAGGGACAGCCCCCTTTATGCAGGGGCCGCTCACCTCGTGGGGGAGCACAGTGTGGGCTAGAGAGCAGAGTCCCGTTTCTGCCAGAAGCGCACCCCCCACACCGCACCACCCACTGCTTGTTGTTCCTGGAAATGAGAGGACATGGTATTCTCCACGTCTGTTCTTGGGGACAGCAGGGGACACGAGGTTCCTGCACAGACAGGCACTGCCCACGGGGAACAGGGTGCAGAGCCTCCACCTCCAAGAGTGGGTGGGCTGCAGTTCTGGCTGGAAACCTTGGGGACTTAGTGGGCTGGTCCCCTGTAAGTCTCCCCCAAACATTCCTTTTGTTTGTTCATTCGAATGTTCGTTCATGGAGCACATTATTATTGGACCCGGAACATTCAGCGGCTCCCCACTGCCGACAGGATTCTGACTTCCCAGACTGTCATTTCCTGCGCCTCCCAACCTTGTCCCGCCCCAGCTTCCCAACCGCATCTCCCCTCAAGTCCCACTCCCACTCCAGTTAGCCTGGCTCCTCCCTTCCCTCAGATGAGTCCTTCCCTTTCCTAAGTGCTGTTCTGCCTTTGCCTTTTCTTCTCTCCCTTTCTTTTCTCTTGCCCTTCTCAGGATGGCACATGTGCCACCTCCTCCATGAAGCCTTCCTTGACCACTGCACCCCACAACAATGATCCCCCCCCACCCCGAGCTCCCTCATGGATCGCTGCCACCACTGCCACTGGGAACTGCTCCTGAGACACTCTTGCGTATGAAGTCTTGTCATTCCAACTTGGTTACAAGTGTCTACAGAGCTAGGCTCCAGCTTCTGCTTCAGCCGAGTGTCTGAGCGTAAGGGCTGCACGTGGAAGGAAACTCAGCTTTAAAGAAACCCTGGTGCCCAGGCCTCACCTCCCAGAGGTTCTGACTCCTTTGTTCTGGGGGAAGTGGGGAAGAAAGGACCAACTACATAATCTGTAGGTCCCCTTGACCAACACAACAATTAGAAAAAATTCCAAGGTCCTAGTTCAGTTGGTCGCTGCGCTGTCCTGACATGCCAAGGTTGCGAATTCAATCCCTGATCGGGGCACATACAAGAATCTAAGAATCAACCCATGAATAAATAAATAAGAACAACAACAAACTGATGTTTTCTCCCTCCTCACTCTCTAAAATTAATAAATGAAAAAAATGAATTTCAAGACAGTATCAGAATGAGCTGCCCATAGTTTGCACACTCAGGAAGCTAGCCCTGGGGACAAACACTGACACGTCCCCAGGTGATTTGCAGCCAGCACTGACAGCCACTAATAATGGCTACGGGGAGCCACTTCAGGGTCTGCACCTCAGCTCCCACGACAGCCCACGCGTCTGCGTCTCCCTCACCTGCGTGTGCCTGGACTGCCGGGGGCACAGACGGCCGTGGGTACAGTGAACGAGTACGGGATGGATGGAGAGGCAGCTGGGAAGGACCTTAGGTCTGTTTGGTTTTTAATTAAATACAAGTATATTATTTTATTATATATAAATATAATTGCTCTATGTAATAAAATATTAACATTCAAATACTGAAATATATCCAAGAGGCCTACTGTGTTCAGCTTGAAAACTTTTTACACATGCGTACATTCCCCTCACCACCGTCGCTCCAGAAGGTTCTCCCGAGCCCTGTCTCAGTTAATACCATACCCAACCCCTGACCCGAGTCACCAGTGAAAACTGGATAGAATTTTCATCAGGGAAGGACGTCCAGCTGAAGGAGGCTGATGTAAAATCCCCTTATATGTGCGAAGGGCTGATATTTACACTGAATGGGAGGTTCACACAGGCTGAATGACTTGCTCTAAGTTATGGGCAAGCCCGTGGCAGAGTCAGGACTCGAACTCTGGTCCTCAACTCCCGAGTTTTGTGAACTTCCACAGTCCTCCGCAGTCTGAACGAGCCTGTGTGTGCACAGGCATGTGCTGGAGGACACAGCTCAGGAGGAGACTCTGGCTGCAGGGCCTGGGGAAGCCGGGGGAGGGAGGAGGACGGGGCTGGGCCAGAGGCTGGGCAGCCACAGGGCGTAAGCTCTGGGCATAAGCACATCCACAAGCTCACTCCTGCACCCAGACTTGAACCAGGTGATGTCAGTCTCAGATAGTTGGGGAAACTGAGTCCCAACCAGACTAAGAAGCAACCTATCCAAGATCATGTGGCCACAGTGCCAGAGCTGGGGTCCAGGCAGGAGCCTCCAAAATCCCACTGCACCAGTCCCTCACCATGCCATAACCAAGTCTTCTTGGAAGAGGACTTACGGCCCTTATCTCCTCCTGTTTTCTCAACCCCAAGGTCCAACCGTGGGAGAGGCCAGTGCCTTGAAGTCATCCCAGCCACAGCTGTCTCCCTGATGGAGAGAGACATGTGCAGCTCCCATTCCCAGGCACAGGGAGATGCCTGCGGAAATTTGGGTTGGGGGCCAGAACCACACCCCCACCTCACTGCACACGGGATTTGACAATGACCACTCACCTTTCCGCTTCCAGGGCCACACGGGCTGGTGCAGAACACCAAAATTACAAGTGGGATCATGTCATTCCTCTGCTTAAGACCCCCCCACGGCTCCCCCAGCACCACAGGGTGAGCCCAAGCCGCCCTGGCTCCTACCTGCTTCTCCAGCCTGTTTCACCACAGGGTCCCACCCTTTCCACCAGCAGCACCCAACTCTTGTCTCTCCAGGAATAAGCCACACCCATGCCCCTTCCACGCCTTTGTTCGTGCCACCCCCTCTACACGGAGTACCCTTCATCTGCCTCTGCCTACTCATCCTTGAAGACGCGAGCTCACATCTCTGCCTCCAGAAACCTTCCCTGGCCTCCCCATCTGGTCCCCCGAGACTCCAGAGTTCTGCGCACACATCTTTGTCACTGTCGCCCCACACCCCTGCTCTCCAGCTCCCTACCCCTCCATTCCTGCAGCCGTGTTTCCTCCTGAGAGGCCTGTCTCCCCGACTAGACTGGGATCCCTGAGGAAGGGACGGCTTGGGTTCATCCATGCACGTTCCACGCCACGTGCTTTGGGCCTGGCACACAAAGGCTCAGCGAATGATTTTTTAATGAGTCTGGGGGACTCATTTTTATTCGACTAGGGGTGAGGGCTTGGGAGGGTGCTCAGAGGTCCGGGAGCAGGGCAGCCAGGCTAGAGAAGTACACAAAATAATGGCCATCCTCTCCAGCCCCATTTCCCTGCTCCTGGTCACCAGCTGTCCCCTCCTGCCTCACTGTCCTCCTCGGGAACCTCTCCTGATTCTCATCACTTAGGGTCCTGCTATCTATCAGCCCATGGCACCCATTTAAGGTATTATCTCTCCCAGGGAGACTCACATTTTAATAACATCCAAAAAGCCCACAGGAATGGAGCTCTACAGTAGTGGTTCCTGGGCGCAATGACTGGGACAGCGTTTTGGACAAAGCAGGCACAGTGCAACCAGTCGGCTCTGCCGGGCCAGCGGGCTGCTGCGCGTCCACGGGGCTGTGCGACCAGACCCACCAGGGCTGGTCCTCCTCGGCCACCCTTCCCTTCTGTGAGAGCCAGGGCAAGTGCCACCCTCTCTGAGGTTCAGGTTCCCCTCTGTAAAGTGGGGACAGCAGCAGAGTTGTGGGGTTACATGAGATGACTTATGTGTCCCGCTTGGCACGCAACTCAGGAGAGCTAGCTGTACCGGCCACAGAGCTTGCAGCTCCCACAGCCAGCTCCTGCCTGCTTCTCCAGGGACACAAGGATGGTGCTTTGTTTGTGGCTCTTGAGCCCCTCCTCTATCTCCCTCCGCCCACTCTTCCTCCCTCTCTCCCTCCCTCCCTCCAAGCCAGAGTTCCAGGGAAAACTTTGCCTGGAGACTTCTCAAGCCCGTGATAAGGTCTGGCCAGGGAAAGCTCTTAGCAACCCTGCTCCCAACCCAGAGGCCCTTCTAATGGTTTCAGAGAAACAAAGGAGGGAAAGATCGCCTTCAGCCCAGGGTGCCAAGAGGGCCGGCTCTCCCCCAGCTTCCAGGAGGGAGAGAGGGGTTCACAGGCTGCCTTGGAGGCCAGGGTGGTGGCCTGGCACGCAAAACATGTCACTGCCAGCTCTCAGTAATCACAGCCCCACCCCACCCCCGCCTGGGCAGGAAGAACCTCAGAAGTTGCTCCTGCCTCTGCCACCGCCATGGCCAGGCCACAGAGTGGGCCACTCCTGGCTAATGACTTGGGGGATCAAGCCTCTCCATTCAGGTGCCCCCTGTGCTAAGTTCTCAAAGTCTCCTTTCTGCAACTTTCCCCCACCACACACTTCTGAATCAATCCTTGGCCTGATTTCTCCTAGAAATCAGCCCAGAAAAAACCCCTACACTGAATCTCATAAAACCTGAGCCCTCTATGAACCCACCCAAGGGAGCTCCAGGTCTCGCGTGGCCACTTGTGCCCACTTGGGTACAGCTTCTGAGGCCTCTGCAAAGTGGGGGATTCCATAACATCTCCATAGGGTCCCTTCCGGCTCTAGCAATCCATGGATCTGTAAGAAGAAGGACTTTGCCCAAGCAGCCATGTCAAGGAAGCGGTCAGGCCTGCTGCAATTCTGCCCAATCTTGTATCTTCCCACCTGGCCCCCTAAATCCGGACCACACCCTTGCCAAGTGCTGTGATAGGTCCCAAAAAGGACCGGCATGATCCCCAGGCCTCATCAAGCTCACAGCTAAGTTGAGGAGTCACGGTTCAGGCTCATAAAACAATCAGCAAACAACATAACACCGTAGGCCTTCGGCTGCACGGGCGTCGGGGAGACCGGGGTGCTGCTTGAGCTCTGAGGCAGAGGAATTACCGGACCCTGTTCAGACCCTGAAATAGTCTCAATCCACAACAACTTGAACTTGTTCTCAGATAGTCCGATGACATGGCAGGAAGGCAGGCCCAGGGCCTTGGAAGGACAAATTTGTGATAATAAAATGCTATGAGGTACATAGAAATCCCCTTTCCCAGAATCCCATATTTCTGGGAATCCAAAATTTCCCCTGCATTCTTGCAAACCGACCTTTTACCTGGAGGTTGGCAGGGAAAGCGTAAACAGCACTTTCTTCATGCAGTTGAACAGAAAAACTCAGAAATTAACTTGTTTCGTCCCCTTTCACCAACACCCTTTTTTCCAACTGTTCCATATCCTGGAAATTCCCCTGGGCCCCAGATCATAAAGCTATTTATTATTCTGAAATCACACTCAGGTGTTTATAGGGCTTGCTGCCAATGCCTCAGGTGGTCGCAGATATCCCTTTTATAACGCCCCAAAAAAGTAGATCCAAGCCCCCAGGGTGTCAGAATGGGTCTGGAGCAAAGGTCAGGGTCATGTGCCAGTGGGGACTGGGTCTCTCTGCCCAGAGACCTGAGCAAGACTGAGGCACCCTGGAGCCTGTCTCCACGCCACCTTCCACAGGGCCAGGATGATTCAGATCAAGGAGTAAGGCTTTATTTGGCTCCCTTTTCAAACAAAAGCAGGACACCCAGTTTGTATAGCCAGATTATTTGTCCCAGATATTAAAACAGCCAGAAGAGGAAACAGGGAAAGCACCTTTTCATCTGCACCAAACTCGCCTGTCAGAGGAAAAATACATAGAGGCTGTTCAGAAGAGACAAAGTTGTCTCTTCCACCAGCAGAGTGTGAACCAGTTCCAAGGTCAGGACTGCAGCAGGGGAGAAGTGGACCAGCTGCTGGACCGACTGCCTAGCGGGGAAGGCCAGGGAACACTGGGAGGGGAGCGGGCAGGAGGGGCTGCAAATTCGACCCTGCAATAAACCACCCCCTTCCATGACATCTACAGCACCCTACTCACACGTTTCCATACTACAGCATCCTAGTGAGGCTGAGTACTAACTCCATTTTTGTGGGTGAGAAAAAAGAGGCTCAGAGACGTTGAGGGACTAGCCCAATGCCACACAGTAAGGAACAGAGTCAAGAGCCACCAGATCCCCAGCTCTGGCCACATGTTTCAGGGTCATTCCAGACAGACAGTGGCAAGGCAGAAGTCCTGGGGGCTGGCTCAGCCCCTCACCAGCTTCGTAAATCCCAGTAACTGTCACCTCCCTTCCTTCTCTAGGTATCTGTTGTGGCAACTGTAGAAAGTGGACCAAGAACAGCACAGACCTCAGGAGTTGTCATGAAGATTAAATGAGTAAACACATACGAAACACTTTTTATATGCCTGCCACAAACTAAGCACTCTAGAAAGGCTAGCTACTCCTGTCGTTATTGTTTATTTCACTGACAGTTCCTTAAAAGCAGAAACCTAACACCTGGTAAAAGGCTCGAACTGCTTACCCGTAAATTAGTATTGATTAAATGGATCTAAATTAGATGAAGAGTCACTCTCATGTTCCTAGAAAGCATGGAGGCAGTGGACTGGACCTGATGACCTCAGCTGGCCCTGGATGAAGCACTGAGCACGGGGGCTTCTCCCAAGGACCTGTGTGAGCACCTGCTCAGCCAGAGCCTCCCGCACCCTCTCTCCAGGCAGCCAGGGCCTCCAAGGGTCTTACCGTGCATTTAAGTCCGTGGCAGAAACTCTATGTCAAATGTCCAACTTCCCTGAGCTCAGGCAGGGCAGAAACCAAATGCAGGTACCTAATGGACTTTTAACATTAAAAGATTTTATATATATATATCCCTGCAGTTTTACTTTAAAGACCAAGGCCCAAACCAGATCATCAGAAAAACTTAAAGGATAAAAATGGTCATAATTGGGCCCCATAAAAATATAACATGGAAATTTTCCTGCCAGAGCAAAATTTCCTTTTGGAAAAATAAATGACCCCTCCCCAGAGCTGCCTGTGACGCAGGAGGGCCCCTGCCCTCCCTCACCCAGCCCGGGGAGGCTTCGTGAAGGGTGGCAGACGGTTGGACAGCTGGACGTGGCACTTCTGCGCCCCTCCTCCCAGGTCAGTTTAAGTGTCCCAGCTACAGACCACCCTCCCTGTGACCACCAAACCGCAGGGAGGAGGAAGGACGGAGCGCCAGACAGAGAAGGCCCCGGGTGGGGACCAGCCTCCGTTCCGCCTCACTGGGTGACTTGTGGGGGCCTACTTGTCCTCTCTGTGCCTGTTTCCTCCTGAGTGACGTGGGGACAGCAACAGTAACAAATGCCATGAAGTGGTTCTGAGGGTAACGAGCTCACGCACGTCCCGAGCCCGCACAGAGCTGCAGGAAGCGGTCCGGGTGTGCTTGCTGGTTTGGACTCCAGCCATGGCCCGGGCTGTTCCCTCAGCCCGTTATCTTCTCCTCAACTCCCTCCTCTCACCTGCCACCTCCTACTCACCTGTCTGTCGTGATTCAGCGTAAAGTCACTTCCTGATTCCCCTGACCAGGTCAGGACCCTGCTAGTATTCCTCAAGTTCCCTGTATTCTCATTTCGTAATCCCCAGGATGCTCACGGTCAGCATTTCTTTCATTTTCTTTCTTCTGGATGCGAATCGCCAGGCATGTGTTAAGTGCCTCATGCAGATCAGTTCATTTAATCTTTATAACAATTCTTTTAAGTACTACTATTATCAATCCCAATTAACGGATGGGGAAACAGATGTTAAGAGAGGTTAGGCAACTTACTGAAAAACACACAGCAAGTAAATGATACAATGCTACCCATCTGATTCTAGAGCTGGCATTTTTTGGAGTCACCACCCCCTGGGAATCAAGGGCCATACCAAGGGAAGGGTATCATCTCCCGGTGACCTGCAGGCCTGGGCCACAGACCTGCATTCCCTACGTAAAAGCGAGCTTCCTGGAAATGGAGAGGTGGTCCTGCCTCAGTCACACCTTGGTCTGCCCCCCAGCCGGCCACCATGCCCGAGCAGCCCTACCTGAGGCCAGATGCCATGTGCGGATGCCCTCCTCACCCAGCACCCCTCCCCAAGTCATTTAGGAAGGCCACAGGAAGTCTAAGCAGGACGCATCCACGGGTATCACCATCAAGGCGAGCAGCGTTTACCAAGCCCACAGCACTGCCCGGACCACAGACGCACCAATGAGAGCCCTGCACCTTGGGGTGGTGGGAGTGGAGGGTAGAGCACCGCCAGCAGAAGAGGCCTGGAGCGCGTGCGGGTGAGTGTGTGCTCTGGGGTCAGACGGCCCAGGCTCAGGCTGCTCCTCTCCTGCCCATTGAACCTGACACCTGAGAGTGGCTCACCCACCCTCGCTGAGCCTCAACTTCCCCCTCTGGACAATGCCATCATCCGGTGACAGAATC
Source organism: Artibeus jamaicensis (assembly GCF_021234435.1). NCBI lineage: Eukaryota > Metazoa > Chordata > Mammalia > Chiroptera > Phyllostomidae > Artibeus > Artibeus jamaicensis. The sequence continues at coordinate 5,909,467 of NW_026521883.1, forward strand.
AACCACATGGCCGTGCAGAGTAGGTACGATCATGTGAGCTCCTTGCCTGCTTAGTAGCAGTTGTTCTCGTGATGAGGGTGATGGCTCTCCGCACGGTGTAGACCACTACGCAACTGGACTGACGTTGCTCTGACTTACAGTCAGAAAGCCTGGGTTTGCACCCCAGTTGTGCCCACATTAGCTCTGCAACCCGCGTGTGGCCACCTCTGCGCTCATACTCCGCTTCCTCATCGGTAAATGGGGGAGCCCACGCCATGGGACCGTCAGGGATTCAGTACATAACCCCCGATAAAGTATGCAAACCAGACAGTTCTGAGCAAACCTGGGTGCCTCCCATTGCTGTGTCAGTTAATTGGAAGGAGGGTGCCAGCCAGAAACCAATTACGAAGTCCCTCCAGGGGCCTCTGCGGGGGAGCAGAGAGGAGAGGGCAAGGGAGGGTGGGTGCCAGCCCCTCCCCTCCTTCCCACCCTCCTCCCCGCCTGTGCTCCTTCACAGTTGGTCTCACACTCCAGGCCCACAAAGGAGAGGCTCATTTGAAACAGCTTCTTTTCATGCAGAAGCCACTGGATTTGCATCTGTCCTTCCCTGGCAGGGCCTATTCCGCGCCAGCTGCTCTGAGTTTGTAGGCTGCCAGGGCTGGGCCTGAGCCTTCAGGTCTACAGTCAGGGAAAGGAAGGGGGACAGAACGAGCTGACCGGGAGAAGAGAAAAGGAGAGGGTGGTGCACAGAGGGAATGTCTCATCTCCTGGACACCAGACAAATTCTGTGGCCAGCATATCCAAATCAGAATCTGGGACGCCCCAGTGCCAGGAGCCGCCAGCGGCTGAGGCCATGTCTGCTCCAGACTAGCCAGCCCAGGAAAGAAATGGAAAAACTCACTCCATCACTGAGCTGCCAGGGCCTGATGCTGCCAGACCACTGGTCCAGCCAGCGTCCACACTCCTAAGCTCAAGTCTATGCTGACTCCCCAAGGCAGACCAACTGTGGGGTGATCCTGGGGCCCTGGGGAGCCTCAGAATCCCTCCCACATGCCCCGAAGTGCTGCCATAGATGCCAAGGTGGGCACCCTCAAATAACTCACCAGAGCGCTCCTGGAGGGCGAGTTTCATTGCCCAGAAGGAAAAAGCCTGCATTTACTGAGCACTTACAGAATGTAGGCAAGACAGACTCTCTCCTGGCTCATGTCCCCAGGTCCTCGAGACTCCTAACTCGGGACTTGGACACATCTCTTTCCATATCCATCTCCTCAAGGGTCCAGGACAGCAGGGGCAATGGCTTATGCATTCTGTCACCCTAAAACCTAACACAGGGTGCAGCCCAGAGTAGGGGCTCTGGAGGGTGCTGGCTAAACAAATGAGTGATGTTGGCCTCACATCTTCTGCATGAGGGTGCTAGGGATCTGGAAGAACTGGCGGGGAGGAGAGGTATAATGACTGCATGGAGCAGAGCAGGCGGAACCTCCACTCCAGCCCAAGTGTCTGGGAGTTGGGTGTGTGCCTTTTCCCTGAGGCTGTGGGACATGCTGCACTCACATCTCTTCTCCCAGTAAGAGCCAGACAGGAAAGAGGTGCTGGCAGAGGGGATGTCTAGGGTAGGGGGATGGGGTCGTAGGCTAGATTCTGGGTCAAGGATTTGGAGGCAGAAGGGCCTTGCCATCCCTCCCTCCCCATCACGATCCTAGGTGTAGCAAGGGCTCCCATATACTTTGAATCCCAATGTCTGCTTCCCAGGGAAGAGGCTGTCCAGCAGAGGGGAAGCCAGATACCAGCAGTCCAGGTCGGGCCCACACGATGGGGTAACTGGAGTGGGGCCAAGACACCTGCCCCTGGCTGGGCTGCCTGGAATCGCCCTCACAGGGCAGCCAGGCATATGGAGCACTGACCAGCAGTCAGGAGGAGCCAGGTTCCAGAACCTTTAGCCTCATACTTGCTGAGTGACTCTAGACAGGTCACAGTTCTGCTCCCTGGACCTCAGCACCTTCATCTGTCAAGGCAAAGGGTCAAATGATCAGACCACAGGGAGAGACATGTGGTCTTTGTCAAACAATTAACTGTTATTAGTTACCTGGGAGAGCAACACCATCCTCAGTCCTATCCCAATCAGCAGGGCCCAAGGGCTCCCAGCAGTGAGCTGAGCTCTGCTGGGTCAGGGGCAGGAGGAAGGCTGACCTGCAGAAACAGGGACAGGGCTCTGGCTGACACGCTGCTTGCAGACCTGAAACGGATTGCTTACAGAGGGAGCTGGCCCCCAGGGTCTTCTCTTTGCTCACGTTCCTCCTGCTTAGTCCTTCTGAAAGGCAGCAGGTATTTCTGCTGCTCAGGCAATTTTATTCCTGGACAGCAGACCCACTAAACTAGCCTCGTGAACTTGGAAAGCACTGAGCTCACCGGCATGTAACCCAGCAAGGCACACCTGGGAGCAAGGGAGCTGTCATTTCATGTCACCACCTTTAGCACCTAGAAGCCCCATTTCTGCTCACATCACAGACAAAAGCCAGGAAATCACATCTAAGGACCTCTGAGCAGGAAAAAGGAGGTGGAAAAGTCCTACATTACAGCCTGCAGGCCTTTCTTACAGCCCACTGGCTTGTGCTTTGCGCACAGTGCTAACGCATTTGTTCCGGTTTCCCAGCTGATGGCAGTTTAGAGACAGATATTTAAAACTGGAGACGCACTGTGAGTCTGGCATATGACTGCAATGGAATAGAGATAGAAAAATTATAAAAAGCAGCACAAGAACTCAAAATAAAATTATCTGGAATAAAATCCTCTTGTTACTAGGAAAGTAGCCACCCTTCTCTCACCCCTGACTGGTCCCTACGGAAGGAAAGTGGACTAAAACTGAGAGGAGGGGGGGGTCTTTATCTCCTATGGATGATCACAGGCTGGGAAGCTGCTTCTGGCCCCTTCCCCTACTGTCTGTCTCTCTCTTCCTCTCTCCTCCTCCTCACTACCTAAAGCAACTTAGGTAGCTTATTAAAACACACAATAAAAACAGAGTTGAAAACATCACAACCAGGAACAATGCCTTCAGGCTAGAAGGTCACAATCTGCAGGGCTCGCTACTTGTAGGACTGATTAGGGCGGGAGACCCTTTAGGTCCCCCTTCCCCAGGATTTCTATGCAGCTGCACCAACTGTATACCCTACAATGAAGGAGAATGGGGATGTGTATGAGAAGCAGGGTGGTCGGTGGAAAACAGAGGCCTGCCTCCATTCGGAAAGCACAACTGATCATCCAGCAGCTTGCTCCTCTGATTTCCTCTCCTCCACTTTCCAGGCTCTCTGGGCTAACAGGATGACCTCTTGCAATCCCCACCAACCCTGGCCCCGGGACCCTGTCCTAGGGAGGCCTGACACAAAGGTTCAGTGCAAGGTGCAGGAAACCAGGCTCCCTCAAAAGGCATGACCTTGCACCTGCAGGAGGAAGAGCAAGGGCTGTGGTCATTGATCCCACCTCCCAGATGTCCTTTAGGGTTCTTCTTCATAACTGTCTTCTACCCAGACCACCAAGAGAACAGAGTGCCCCCAATCTCCATGACAGCTGGCTTCTTTGCCGAAGCTGAAGATGACCCAAAGCCCAGCAGGAGGGACCGTAGACATCATCAAAAGCAATTCCTGCATTTCACAGATGGGAAAACAGAGGCCTAGAGATGGAGCTGACTGGCCCAAGGTCCCACAGTCTGTCAGTGGCTGATTTAGGACTAGACGCCAGGCCTCCAGACTCCCAGAGCACTGTGGTCTCTTCTAGGACCCCAGGAGGCCCCTCTTCCAGCAGGCTTTCCAGCAGCCCCACTGTACCCAGGCCTGTCTCCTGCATCCCTCTGCTCTGCCAGCCCTACACAGGAGCACTGCTAGTCCGTAGAGGGCTGGCCAGGGGAGAGAAGATAGGGTTAAGGTGGGGATTTTATTTAATCCCCTGAGCTGGCTTAAACTGATGCCACACTGGTTAGAGCAGGTGGGGAACGGTGGGGTATGTGGAGGGGGTGTGGCATTAGTGAATAATCACTAGATATGAAGAGGCCAGGCCTGCCAATGGGTTTTAACAAACAAGTACCCACCTTCATGGACCCCCTACCTCAGCGGCCAGGCCTCCAAGTAGTGACCCTCTACCATGGAAATAATACAATCTCCAGGCTGCTCAGCAATGGGAAGGTCGCAGGCCACAGATTATGACAGCCCTCAAGGCAAACCCTAGCTCTGCTGCTTCCTCACTGTATGACCTTAGCCAAAGCATCTCGTGGCTCTGAGCCTGTTTCTTCCTCTGTAAAGGGTGCTAAGCACACCTTCCTTGTAGGCCTCCTGGGTAGGTAGGAAGCCTCAGCTCATGTGCATAAAGAGACACAGGGGAAGCACTGAATTCAAATCCCAGTGCCATTGTTACAAATTTCACACCCTTTACCTCTCATCCAGGCCCATCCATTACTCTTCTTCCCTGGCCGACTTGTGTCTTGACATTAATAACCTTAATAATAATAATGCTTCCCAGCTGAAAAGCATCTGTAGCATTTTAAAACACAAAGCATCCTATCCCCTGTGGGTCACAACAGCCCCACCAGGAGGAGCCAGAGGTAAGGTAGCCCCTGCAGCCCCAAGTTCATCTTCCTACAATGAGCCCAAAGACCCTGAATGAGTATGTTGTCTTGTAGCAGATTCAAGGGGGCACCAGTAGCCGCTGGCTCATCAGAAGGAGTCAGAACCATCCCTCTCATTGCTTCACAGCTGACCACAAGCAAACTGCCCTTTCCACTTTGGCCCCCAACACCTCAGTTCTGAGAGCCAGGTGGACCGCTAGTGGACTCTGCCCTTTGGTGCATGGATGGCCAAAACCAAGGCCAAGGCCAGGCTGTGAGCTCCTTACGGTGACAGAGCTCTCTCAAAACTACCTTCACACCTTTGATCTTGCTGGTTCTTCAACTGCCCAGCTTGCCCTCCAGGATCCAAGGATTGATCATTCTCGCACTCCACAAAAGGAAACTGAGGCCCACAGCAGAAGGGCCCAGTCCAGATCACCCAGGAGTTAGGGTAGAGCTGGGAAGCGAACTCAGGTCTCCCTAGCCTCCTAATTCTGGGCACCTTCCACTACCCTGTCTGCTTTGCTCTTAACTCCTTCCTCCTCACAACAGAGAAGCCCCAAAGTGCTCCAGTAAACCTGGACCCCGGTGGCAAGGTCTAAGAATGTTCCCATATCTTCAAGCCGATCACCTGATCACCTCAGAACCTTTCCTATCCCCAGTAGCAATTCCCGGGACGAGGGAGCCCCTCTTCCAGTGCGTGGCATTGGCAGAGGGCCAGAGTCCCTGGGATTGGCTGCAGAGGCCAGCAGGTGTGGTGGGCTTTCCCCTTCGGTGGCCTCCTCCCGGCGACAAGCCCATTCCCACACCACACTGCCCAGCACCAGCCCCTGCCATAGGCTCCCCCAGAAGCGCGCTCCAGTAGGGGACACCGAGGAGCTGCCCAACTCTGCTCTCCAGGGTTAAAAATGCAGCACCCCAAACAAGGGTTAAAAATGCAGTCCTGGGGTTGGGCTGGTGCGGAGGGATGCTGTCCAAACCACAGCGGCTGCCAAAGAGGCATCCTCCCCCATCCTTCAGCGGTCCTCTGGGGCCGGAGCCACTCCAGCGACTGGGGGAGCTAAGGAGGCGCACGCCGCACCTTCCCCGCACCAGTGCCCCCTCCCACACCCCACCCCTGCGCCCCTCGCAGCGGAGGCGGAGGGCTGCGGACGCCAGAGGGTCCGCGGCGCTTACCTTTGTGACAGTCATGCAGGAACTCCCGGGCGCTGCGGAGGCGCGGGCGCGGCGTGCGGGGGCGGCGGCAGGGTCTGATGGGGGGCCCGGGCGGCGGCGGGAAGGGGTCCCGCGCGTCTCCGAGCGCTGGCGGCCCGGGCGGCTCTGGGCGCGCTCCGCGCGCCCCGCGGGAGGCTCAGCCGAGCCGGGGGGCCCGCGCTCCGGACGGGCAGAGCGCAGGGACGGCTCGTCGGCGCTCGCCCGCCGCTCTTCGCTGATGTCAGCCCCGAATGTGCATTTATAATAGATGAGCCTCTTTCGCCGCAGGAAGGCGAGGCAGGAAGAAAGGGAGCGAGGGAGCGGGCCTGGGCTGGGGGGCGGGGGGAGGAAGAGGGGCCGGGAACTCGCTACAAAGGAGGAGGCGGAGGGAGGAGGAGGAGGAAGCGCCGGCCCGCCCGCTGCCGAGTCCCGCGCCTCCGGGCTGGATCGCTGGCCTCCGGGCACCGCCGCTCGGGGGGCCCGGGCCGGGCGTCCAGGCCGGCGGCCTTAACCTCTTCAGGCCCGCGGACGCCCGGCGGCTGGGCGAAGCGGGGTCCTGGCACCTGCCGGCTGGGCAGTGGGCGGCGACCAGGCTTCTTGGTGCCCCACTGGCCGGGACGCTGGTGAAATCACGCGCTAGGCAGCCGCGGCGCCGGCCGAGAAGACCGCCGGGCTCGACCCCTGGAGGTGCGCAAAGCCCGCCCGCGGGCCTGGAGCGCGGCGGGGCGGACGGAGAGGGGCGTGGCCGCCGCCCGGGCTCCCGCAAACTCGAGGCGCAGGGTCGCGGAATGCGGTTGCTTAAGCGATCGTTTGAATCTGATTCTTTGAGCGATTAGTTGGCCCGGAGGGATCGTAGGAAATTTTATGCAAGAAGAAACAGAGTCCTAGAGTGGAAAGTGACTTAGACAAGGGCTCGCGGCCGGCCGGACTGCCCCCCGGCGTTTCTCCGGACGCCCGCAGATTTTCGCGGCGCGCAAACTCTCCACCGCAGCCCTGGTGACAAAAGGTGCATTCTAGAGACAGGACGGGCCCTGCCGCAGGTGTGTCTGCACCGCCTTTCGTGCGACGCTCATCAGGGAAATGCAGGTGTGTCCTGTGCGGTGAACTAACCCTGACCTGGGTCACACCATATCCTGGAGCTGCTGCAGGGACTTGCGACAGTCACCCGACGGTGACCCTGCCACTCTTCAGTGGGAAGGCTTCGTCCTGCATACCTGAGCAGAACCGGTTTCTGCCGACACTGAGCCTCGTAGACTGAGCAGGGGAGGGGTTAGCGGAGATGGAGGGCACGGGGCTGTTTTGTGCATCACCACCTCCCTGCAAGTCCGGAGGTGCTGGCTTCCTGCTACACGGAGATTTTACAGTGAAACTAAGTATATCCCGACGTCGTCCATGACGCGGTGGATGAACACTTGTGTGTGCAAGGTACCAGGGAACAGAAACAAAATGATGCCTGCCTTCAAGAAGAACACTTCATAGTACAGAAATAACAGCATCTGTAGAGTGCTTTGTGTATCATCGCACTATTTTTATTTGCATTTCCTGTTGGAATCCTAAATGCAACAGTGTGTGGAAGAATGACCGCCCTTGTTTTGAGGTTGAGTGAACAAGGGGGGAGCGGACCTGCCCAAGATCACACAGTCATGACATGAGCAGAAAGCTTTTGTGCTTTGGACCTGAGCAGTCCAGGGCAGCGGGGACCTGCTGCCTCGTTGGAGCTTCCCGCCTGTCCTGGGAGCTGGTTGGATGGCTGCTGGTCCTGGTTTCCTATATGAGGCTTTGAGTCTCATACTCAAAGGGGAGCAGATGTTGCCCCAGGCCTCAGGCATCTCATTTGTGCAGACTCTTCCTAGGTGTGTTCCCATGCTGGACCTCATGCCTTCGACCACCTCGTTCACCTGCCCAGAGTGCCCTCCTCATCCTTCTGCATTAATCCAAACACTTCACCTGTCACTATCCCATCTCCTGTCCTGCTCCTGACCACTCCAGCCCCCTGGATCCACCTGTTGCATTTGGGTGTCTGGGCTTATTTTCACAAGCTTCCTGTTAGTATAGACCTTGAGCTGGGAAGCGTCCTGAGCACAAGGACATATCTCCTCCTACCCTGTAGCCCTGGGCACTCAGTAGGTGCTCAGCAAATATTAACGACCACCAAAAACAAGTCAATCCAAATAAACCTCCAACCTGCGGCAGAAGAAATTTAGATTGGACCCTCAAAAGCATGTTGTCCAGCCTCAAAACTGGGCACAGCCCCAGTCTGGACTGTCTTGGGTAGGTCAGCCTCAAGACAGGAGGATGTCCCTAAAGGTCCTTCCAGGACACTTGGAAGCCATTAAAGGGCACCTCAAGGACACTAGTTTTCCTCCCCCATGGCTGTGACTTGTCTACTTTTATCTCCCATGGAGATTTAAAATCCCAGATTGTCACCCTCAGCTGCCCAGCACGTCTCCTGGCGCCTTCCCCATCAACTGCCAGCGTTGTAGCTCTGGGGGATGAGACAAATACTTAATATCAGCTCGAGCCAAATGTAATTAGGAACATCAATCTGCTGCCCACAACCCACATGACATGCTCCAAAGGCAGAAAGAAAACGTTTCTGATCTCTTACATGTTGCTGACTCACCCCTCTTATCATGTCTCCCCAGTCAGAACGGAGGTCTGGAAGAGGAGAGGCCCTCTCAAAGACTGTGTCACCTTGTCGAGTTCAGGGCTTGGTCCGCAGAAGATCCTCAGAAATGGTGTGGTGTGGTGTGCATACTACAACACCTCCCACTCTGGGTCTCCAGCAATGTGGCCCATCTTAGCTTGGACTCTCCCCAAAGCAGAGCCTGAGAAAGGGGTTGGATGCAGTGGTTTAATTGGCAGGTGTCCCAGGAAGCAGGAGTGGAAGAGTGGGCGGGGGGTGGGTAGTGAGACTGGGCAGGAGGAAGAGCCAATATAAAGACTGGCTCCAAGGTCACTGCTGGAAGACAGGGCCCAGTTCCCCAGAGACCTCTGGGATGAGTCCAGGATTGGCCTTGGGAGTCAGTGATGGGCATTCATCCACTGGCTTCTCTTCCCCGAAGTTTGAGGGCTGCCCCTGAGGGTTTTACCTGAGGTGGGATGCTGTCAGCTCAAGTCTGAGTGTCCTCCAACCATCCCCTGAGCTGCAGGTGAAACCAGAGGGAGGCGGAGGACATGTGTTAACAAACTGTGGAGTAGACAAGAGTGGGCAGTAGTAGCTCTGGTCTGCTCTGGACACTCCCATGGCCCCAGGCTTTGCCTAGGCCCCCTCCCCAGCCTCCAGTGCCTTTACCCCTCTTTCTCTGTGCAGCAAACTCCTAGTCGTCTCTCAAAGCCCAGCTCAGGGGCATCTCCTCTACACAGCTCTCCTGATACTACTTCCAGGGGGGCCTGACTCATCCCATATTATCATTATCAAAATTAAATATACTTGTCCTGTATTTTCTGATGGCCTGTGACCAGGTGTTCTCTCTCACTCTCTCTCTCTCTCCTTCCCTCCCTCTCTCTCACTGCAAGGAGTAGCTGGCACATAGGAGATGCTAGATAGCTGTCCAATCAAATAAGGCTGCCACGGGCACCTTTAGCTTCTGTCTTAATAATCCATTGTCTCAAGTCCCAGACCCCCCAGGGAGGCCTCAGGCATCTTGACCTCAGGTCCTGCCCTGCCCACCACGTTCACTTGCCCAGGCCCCGTAACAGCGGGCGCCACTGCACAAAGTGAAGAGGGCTTTGTCCTTGCCTGCAAAACGTTTTTGGTCTCCTAGGAAAGACCCACAGGCATGGCACGCATTCAGACCATGGTGGGTGCTGCCCTTCAGCAGGGGCCAGAGGGAGATTCCCAAGGCTGTGGAGACCCTGCAATCCTAGACGGCTGCCTCGTTCCTGCCACCCCGGGACACACATCTACATTCCACCTGCTCTCAGGTGTTCAGCCTTCAGGCCCTGCAGATCTCACTGCCCCTCAAATCTGTCCCCTCCTCTCCATCTCTGCTAATACTGCCCTAGTGCAGCATTTGATTTCACTTGCGATCACACACACAGAGACCTGCATCCTTGAAACCCATCAGGGGCACCTGCTGTCTTCAGGATGAGACCCAAACAGGGTCTTCAGAGTCCCGTCCAGCCCTCGCTTCTCCATATTCCTTGTCCCATCACACTCTTGCCTCTATCTCTCTCAGCACCTACCAGAGTCTTCCTCATTCTTTCTTCAGATGTCACTCCCTCCAGGAAGCCTTCCTGGACCATGACCAGTCTTTGTACTATTGTAATTTCCGTAATTCCCTGAGCTTCCTTCTCTCTGCACTTGTGCATTGTTTCATAATCTCCCGTTTGTGTGTTTGACTTCCTGCAGAGGATGAGCTGCTTGAAGACAGGGACTGGCTCTTTAGCTTGGTCACTCCAGCGCGTGGGCCTTGCCCAGTCCCCTTCCCTCTATGTAATCTCCTGGTTCCCCTTTCTCCCTTTCTGTCTCTTCTTTTTTATTGTCTTCTCAACCCCCTCCCCCTCTACATGTCTCCACCCCCAGGTTCTCCTCACCTGTTTCTCTGTTGCATCTACCTTTCCATGCTTCAAATCTCCATGTCTGTCTTGGAGACAGACATGCCCCGCAGATGCCCCTAATGCCTGCCTTTCCCACTCTGCCCTCTTCATCTGCCCATACCCGCCCCCCCACTGCTCTTCATGCCTTGGTATGGGGTCTCCTTCCCTCTCTTGGACTTTGTGTTTTCTCTTTTCCCCTTGTCCCTCCCCAGCTCTGTTCTCCCATCCCATCTGCTTGTTTTCGTCCCCCTGCCCTTCTCATCTCTGTGTGTTTCTGTGTCCATCTCCCTGTCTCCGTGGACGTGTCTCTGTCTCTCTCCTCTGTCTCACCCTCTCTTTCTTTGTCTCCCCCACCCCCACCTTTCTCCTTGGCCTCTAGACAGCACACATAATGCTGACTTTGGCTTGGGGGTGTGCTGGGGCAGGCGGGCCCAGCCCTGGGGCTGTCAACTTCCACCGCGTATCTGAGGGGTGATGATGGGTGAGCCACCTAAAAGCGTGTACTTTGGGGGCCTCTGAAGGCTACGTCCTTGACTGTGAATGCCCTCACCCAAACGCCAGGACCTTTGTCCTTTACCCACTCTGTGAGCCTGTGTGGCATGTATGGGATTGCACGTATGCATAGTTGTATGTACGCACCTGTGGGGTGTATGGAAACGGACGATGAAGGGAGGAGCCGCAGAAGTGAGCTCAGTGAGGGAACCCGGGGCCCAGCCTTGCTCAGAGGTCTGCCCTCCCAGCTTCCTTTTGGACCCCGATGGCAAAAAGGCACTTTCAGGCCCAGAGAGGACAATGACTCTCTCCAGCTGGGCTCCCTGTCAGACCCTGCATGTGCAGCTCCGAGACAGGTGTGCTGCAGAAAGTGTGCAGCACACACTTTCAGGTGTGCTTCAGCCAACAGCAGAAGGGGCCCAGGGCCCAGGTCTGGCTGCACCTTTGCTGCCCTTCCCACAGCCTGGGCCACCGGTGGAGGAGGGCTCTTTGGGGAGGCACAGGGGAGGGAACCCAAGGCCCTGAGAGTTATCTATTGTCTGGCTTTGCCACATACGAGCATGTGGCTTACCAAAGCCCCACAGCGTAGCCAAGTCATGGCTCACTCATTTGTAGGACAGAATTACAGAAATCCATCCACTTAAGAACTATCAACTAGCAAACATTTTAAGATGAAAAATGTTAGGGAGGAGAGAGAGAAGATGGCGATGCTGCCAACCACCAACAGAGGGCATAAGTTGACCCTTGTCTGTAGTCCTTGGGACTTAGATGTCCAGCCTTTAAAAATCTCCCCACTGAAGAAGACGAGGAGATTCCAAGCATGGCAGGGAGCAGAAAGGTGAGGGGAGGAGGCCGGAAACGACTCCAGCAGGGGCCAGAGCTTTGGTAGCTTGCTCTCTGGCTCGAAATTGCGTGCAAACTTAGGGCTCTGGGTTGAGCTGCAGATGCCCCTCTGAGGCTGGACATGATGGTGCCCCCAGGAATGGGAATGGCAGTGTCCTGGCTGCCTCGTGGGAGACACCCTTCTGGGTTTGGAGAGCAGAGGTGAGGCCTCAGAGACTGGGAGGAAGGTCTCTGAGACCCCCTTACATTCCAGCAGCCCCTCGCTAGATGCCCTGCAGCCAGACCAGTCCCTGGCAGTGTCCTGCAGGTCCCTCCCCACCCCTGTACAGCTGGCCCCAGTATGTTCTCCTCCTGTCTTCTCCAGGCTTTTGATCTGGCTACACTTCAGGGCTCAGCAGAAAGCCCTCTCATTCCAGGGAGACCCCCTACCACTACCCAGGCCTCTCTCTTCACTGGGTTCCCAGTGCTTACAGCTTGTCCTTGTTAAATACCCCTGAGGTACCTGTCATTACTGAATCTCAGTTCCTTATCATTTATAAAGAGCAGGCTTTGGACCATATGGTTGCTGAGGTCTCCTCTGTGTGATGCAAGATGTTCTGAACTCTGGGTCACAAGAACAAGGCTTATTTCACCCCCGGGCAAGGCTGCCCTTAGCATGTTCAGAGCCTTGGGCAAATTCGTGTGTGGGGGACAGGACCCACGTCTATATAAATAATTTGATTTTAAAATATAATACAAAACCCCTGGCCTATATGCAGTATTGTGATTTACTGATGAAGACATAGAATAATGGATACAGAACAGGTACTAGTATATCTGTGCATTGTCCAATCAGTGCATGGGAAGACTCTCTGCTGGGTCCAAGAATCATCCATTCCTTTTCAGGTCCAGGGACCAGCTCTTCATGTTCTTTATTGTCAAATATGTCATTCCTGGCTAATATCTTATCTCTCAGCACAAGAAAAAGGTGACAATGCTGTTTCTATTCATGACACCATGACTCTTAGGAACCTGTTTGCATTGAAACAATTTGGGTCTTCTCGCTCCTGCAGCTCCCTGCTACTGTTTATTAAATGCTGGTTGCACTATCACTCATGACACTGGATCAGCCACTGTGTTGCTCGTGAATACTGGATTCCAATGACTCTCTCAAATGCTCTTCGTCTGCTTCATTGCGGATGGCCGTAAATGCAGGTCTTACCCAACGTGCAGGAGATGAGAAGAAACACTGGCTTCCTGGTCATGAATTGACCATGAAATGTAAGAGTATACCTGACAAACCCTGTAGCCGTAGAAGACAGCAACGGGTGCTTGTGGAGGTTGGCACCGGGTAGAAGGGTGCTTGCCACCACCCCTGCCCTTCTTGGTGCTGTTGGCGAGAGGTGACACCATGGTTGAAACACAGAGGGGCAAGAGCCACCTCACAGCCCCTAGACTGATGGTCGCCCAGAGGTCTGACTTTGCCGTGATTCTGATGTGGTAATCACTGAAATCAGCATGCCGGCACCATTCTAGTGGCCCAATCTCTCATGACCTCGATCCGCAAAGGCCCTGTGGCACCAGCCAGACTGTGGGAACAGCCTGCTCACCAGACCACCCTCTTGGAACTGCAGCCTGGACACAGGATTCTAGGGAAGCTCTCCAAGTGTGAGTCCCAGAGCTCCTGGTGAGGAATTACCAAGCCAACCCCATGCCTGGGGTCAAGGTCAGAAAGTATCCAAAGGAGAGAAATGGGGGGCTGAGGCCCAGGTGGGGTTCAGATACACTCCCAGGCACCTTGTATAAGTGGCATTACAGGCCCCAGCTGACCTCAAGTACCAGAAGGGAACTTAAAAAGAAGGCATTCCACTGTAGGGACCCCTGAGGGGTCAGCAGAAGGGCCCCTGGCAGATGTTTTGCCCTCCCAGGGAGGGCTGCTTTCTACTTTTTCCCATCCCTCTCCATCCTGGCTTTCTTCTGTGCTCTGTGACTATTTGTGGGTTGGCTGGGCCAGCCAGGGAAAGGCTAGCTGGAGAGTCTCTCTGTAAAACATTCTGTAAAGCAGGGCTTCTCAAACTTTAATGAATCCCCTGGGCCTCCTATCTTGTTAGCGTGCACATTGTGATTCAGTAGGTCCCGAGCTGGACTGTATCACTCTGCATCGCTAAAAGCTCCCAGGTGCTGTTGCTGGTCTGCAGGCCACACTGTGAGCAGCAAAGCTCCCAGGTCCGGGTCTACCTCTGAGATGGCAACACCTACTTTCAAAGACAACTGTGCAGGTGGCTTGGGTGATGGAGAGGATGTTGGTCTAGGGGTCAGAGGACCTGAGCCTTATTCTATCTTACTCTGCACATGAGCCTAACAAGAGTCCACCCCACCGTTAACCTGGGAGGGACCATTACAGGAGAGGGCTGAGGCTGGACTGTGTGGGCTAGACTTTGCCTCAAAATCTTGCCTTCCCCATGAGATGCCTCCCTCCTATTATTGCTATTTCCACCAGGATAATGGCATTCATTAGAAGATTCATTTGACAAATATTTAACAGACATCTAATCTGTACCAGTCACCGTGCTGGGACCTAGGGATGCTGGTGGGAACAAAGCCAAATCCTTGCCCCTCTGTAAGCTTTTCTTTTCCTGTGGGTGTGTTGGGGGCAATGTGCAAATTACTAAGTAAGGACATATCAGGGCGAACTAAGTATGATACAAGATAAGGGGTACAGGGAGTAGGGTGGGGGTATTTCTGGAATGGTCAGGGGAGGCCTCATTAATATGTGACACTTGAGTAGATCCCCAAGGAGGCCAGGATAGCAGTCCTGCGAATGTCTGGGAACAGGAAGCCCAGGAGGCCCATGTGGCTGGACAGAATGGGAGAGAAGGATTCAGCGATGTTGCCGGGCAACCCATCAGGAGCTTACAAAGAAGCCAGGTAAATGTTCTAGGGCAGCTTTTAAATAGATGTTCACCATCAGGTCTCTATCCCCAAACTCTACCACAGCGTGGGGCCCAGCTTTTAGATGTTGACTACTCATTACCTCTCTTCATCTTCCCCGGAAACTTCCTTCCACAAGGACAAAATCCTGCTAGGGTCCCCTTGAAGTGGGAAGATTAATGCATTCTTCCATCTTCAGAAATGGGGACCCAAGACCAAGAATCAAAAAGGGACCAGTTCCGGGAAACTTCCATGCACCAGGTGTATTGTCTCAGTCTGTCTTCATTGTAATCCTGGAGGGGGTTCCTCTTGTTCTACAGATGAGAACGTTGAGACTCAGAGATTTGGAGCTACAGGCCATCCTAAGAGGCAGTGATGCCCGCAAGATGGGACTGTGGGTCAGCCTGGCTCCACCCTGGGCTCTTGCTGCTGCACCATGCGGGGCTCTGCCTGTAAGGACACAGATCCTTCCCTGGTGTTTCCCTCAGCAGAGCTGGGACAGGCCTAGCTTCCACGGTCTGAACCCCAGGGGGGAACAGAAGGGGAGCTTGAAAGTACCTCTACTTTCCCACTTTGGGTTCCTCAGGGCCTTGGACCAGCCCACCTCTGTGGGCACATTGCTTCTTCTCGTCATCTTAGTCCCTGGTCCTATCTCAGCGAGAGGACACTGACTTATTCACCACCTAGAAGTTTCCCCTGATGTCTTAGAGTTTCATGATCAAGGCCCACAATAGGGATTCATTATTTAGGTTCCAGCTAAGATGGAGGTATAGGTAGATACTCTTTGCTTCCTTGCACAACCAAAAGAAGGATAACGACCAATTTAAAATCAAAAAACAAGAACTGCCAGAAAATCAAACTGTATGGAAGTCTGACAACCAAGGAGTTGAAGAAGAAATATCCATCCAGCCTGGTAAGAGGAGCAGAGATGGGAAGCACAACAAGGCAGCTGCTGGGTGGACCAGGGAGGGTGAGGTGGTGGCTAGCAGACTGGGTAGTCCCACATTCAGATGTGGAGGAACAAGTGGGAAGTGAGACAAACCACACAAACCAGGATTCCAGCATGGGGAAATAAAGCCTCAAAACCTCTGGGTGCAAAAATCTGTGGGGGTTACAGCAGTGGGAGAAACTCCCAATCTCACAGTACAGTCTCTTGGAGAGGCCCGTGGGATTCTAGAACATACAAAAGCCCACCCACCCAGGAATCAGCACCTGAAAGGGCACAATTCGCTTGTGGGAAGTGAGGAAAGTGACAGAGAGTGGGGCAAAAGCAGAGGAAGCTAGCAAGGAACATTATTTCCTCTCTGACCTCTCCCCCACACACAGCATCACAACATAGCAATTTGGGTTGCCCCACCCCAGCAAACACCTAAGGCTCCACCCCTTACAATATAACAGTTGTGCCAAGACAAAGAAATATGGCCAAAATGAAAGAACAGATCAAAGCTCCAGAAAAAGAACTAAGAAACAAGGAGATAGACAACTTATCAGGTGCAGAGTTTAAAACACTGGTAATCAGGATGCTCATAGAAATGATTGAGTACGGTCGGAAAAATAAAGGAAGAAGTGAAGGCTATGCAAAGTGAATTAAAGGAAAATATGCAGGGAATCAACAGTGAAGGGAAGGAGACAGGACTCAGATCAGTGATTTGGAACAAAAGGAAGAAGTAAGCTCCAACCCAAACAGAATGAAGAAACAAGACGTCAAAAAAATGAGGAGAAGCTTATGAACATCCAGGACAACTTTAAACGTCCCAACATCCTACTCATAGGGGTTCCAGAAAGAGAAGAGGAAGACCAAGAAATTGAAAACTTATTTGAAAAAATAATGAAGGATAACTCTCCCAATCTGGCAAAGGAAATAGACATGCAAGTCCAGGAAGCTCAGAGAGTCTAAAACAAGTTGAATCCAAGAAGAAAGACACCAAGACACATCATAATTACACTACTCAAGATTAAAGATAAGGAGAGATTCTTAAAAGCAGCAAGAGAAATGAAAGAGTTACCTACAAAGGAGTGCCCATAAAACTATCACCTGATTTCTCAAAAGAAACTTTGCAGGCAAGAAGGGGCTGGAAAGAAGTATTCAAAGTCATGAAAGACAAGGACCTACATCCAAGATTACTCTATCTAGCAAAGCTATCATTTAGAATGGAAGGGCGGATAAAGTGCTTCCCAGATAAGGTCAAGTTAAACAAGTTTATCATCACCAAGCCCTTATTATATGAAATGTTAAAGAGATTTATCTAAGAAAAAGAAGATAAAAAACTATGAACAGTAAAATGACAACAAACTCACTACTATCAACAACAGAACCTAAAAAAACAAAAACAGATTAAGCAAACAACTAGAACAGGAACAGAATCACAGAAATTGAGATCCTATGGAGGGTTATCAGTGGGGAAGGGGAGGGCAAGAATGAGGGGAAAAAGTGGAGAGAGTAAGAAGCATATTTGGCCCTGGCTGGCTGGTGCAGCTCAGTGAGTTGAGCATTGGCCTGTGAACCAAAGGGTCACTGGTTTGATTCCCAGTCAGGGTACATGCCTGGGTTTCGGGCCAGGTCAGGTTCCCAGTGGGGGGCATGTGAAAGGCAACCACACACTGATGTTTCTCTCCCTCCTTCTCCCTCCCTGTCTAAAATAAAGAAATTTTAAAAATTAGTGTAAAAAGAAGATGCAAAATTTGTAGGCACAAAAACCAAAAAGACGGGGGGAGGGTGGGTGTTAAGAACAGTATAGGAAATGGAGGAGCCAAAGAACTTTATGTACGGCCCATGGACATGAACTGAGGGAGGGGGATTGCTGGAGGGAGAAGGGATGCAGGGGAGAAAAAAATGGGACAATTGTAATAGCATAATCAATAAAATATACTTGAAAAAAAGACCCACAATACAACCTTACTGATTCTAGCTATGAGGCCAGAATTACCCTGATACCAAATATAGACAAGGACATTACAGGAAAAGAAAACTTCAGACCAACACCCCTTACAAATACGGATGGTCTAGTTCTAAATCATTGCTGAGTTACCTGAGGCACTTTATATGCCTAGTCTCTGTTGATCCTCCCAACACCCCCATGAAGTTAACTCATTTTTCAGGAGGGAAAACTAAGACTTGGAGGCTAAGGGACTCGAAGGCAGTGAGTGGCAGAGCCACGATTCCAACTCCCAGCCCAGCTCCTCCTGCCACACCACCCAGCCGTCCACTCAGGGAAAGAGAAACAGCTGACCCTGCAGATCTGCCCTTTTGTTCCAGTACCAGCTCTGCCCAACTGTTTGGTCAGGTGACTCACCAGAGCAGCCTCTCCCTGCAGGTGAGACCCTTCCCCAGGCCTGCAGGGAAGGGCACAGACCCCCCCCCCTTCCAGGGAAGTGACTCCTTAACCAAAGAACACACATCAGCCTGCACACTGGGAGGGTTATGTGTGTAGGAAGAAGGTGTAGAGGGAGGGCAACGCGTTGCTTCCTGGGCAAAGCCTTTACCTCTCTGTGCCACGGTCCCCTCGTCTGCCAGATGGGGGCAAAGCCCCAAAACACTGGCAACAGCAAATGCTGGCAAGAATGAGGAGCTCTCTCTTTCACTCTTGGTGAGAATGCAAAATAGCACAGCCACTTCGGAAGACAGTTTGGCAGTTTCTTATAAAACTAAACATACACTCACCATACAATCCACCAATTGCACTCCTTGGCATTTACCCAAAGGAGTTGAAAACTTATATCCACACAAAAACCTACACATGGGTTTATAGTAGTAGGCAGCTTTATTCATAACTGCCCAAACTTGGAAGCAAACAAGATGTCCTTCAGCAGGTAAATGGATAAATCAACTGTGGTACATCCAAACAATGGGATATTATTTAGCACTAAAAAGAAATGAACTGTCAAGCCATGAAAAGACAGAGGATATTTAAATGCATAGCATGAAGTCAAAGAAGCCAATCTGAAAAGGCTACATACTCTATGACTCTGTCTACACGACATTCTGGAAAAAGCGACACTATGGAGACAGTAAGGAGCTCAGAAACCGCCCAGGGTGGTGGGGAGGGAGGGCTGAGTGAGTAGAACAGAGGAGTTTCTGGGCGGTGAAACCGTTGTGCATGCACTGTGAGGGCAGATACACACCGTTGTACATTTGCCAAAACCCACAGAACCAAAAGTGAACCCCAGTGTAAACTACGGACTTCAGGTCATCGTGACGTGCATAGGCTATAAAAACGTCCCACTCAGGTAGGGATGTTGCTAGTGGGGGAGGCCATGTCCACGTGGGGGGAGGGGTACATGGGGACTGTATTTTCTGCTCCGTTTTGCTGTGAACCCAAAGCCGATCTAAAAAATAAAAATCTAGTTTTAAAACTGGGGCAAAACCACCAGGTCTCAGGCCTGGAGAAACAAGCTAATGCCCACAGAAACAGCTGTGGGGGAGGGCAAGCCGGTCCCTTTGTTGGTTTGGTTTTGTTACAAGGGATTGGCACCGTTCAGTTTTTAAGCCCCGGCTGTGCCAGAAAACGTCAGTGGGAGTTCACAAGGGTCATTTTAACTGTTTGGGTCCCAACGTCCTCGGCTACAAACAAAGACTATAATACTCATTTTTTGTTCCCATCCCCATGATAACCTCTCAGAATGTAAGTGGCAAGGAGTGGTAATGATGACGATAGTCGCCGTTTATGGCAGGGCACTGTGATAAGCACTCTGTACACATTATTCCGTTTAATCCCTACAACTGATTTTACAGATGGGGCATGGAGCTGGGAGAAGAGGGGGAAGAGGAGGGGGTGGGGGGCAGGCAACTCGCCCAAGTCACAGAGCTAGTCAGTGGCCTGGCGGGTTCTGAAGACTCAATGCTTGTACTCAACCTCCAGCTTCACCCCCACACTGCCCAGCTGACCCAGAGGCACACAGGGACGGCCCATTGCCTCATCACTGGACACTGGCTTCGTAATAACAAACGATGATCGTAGCCGACCTTTCTGTAGGACTTCCTGTGAGCCGGGACAGCCTGTATCAGCGCACCGCTTCATTGAACTCTTACAATAACTCCCAGAGGTCGGTACTGTTATTGCGTGCGTTTACAGATGAGAAAAATGACGTGTAGGACTCAAAGAACAGAAGACGTCAGACCCAAGAGGGAGCGTGGGGCTCAGCCGCTCCCAGGCTTTTGTGGGACAGTCTGCCTCCCCCGGGGTGTCCTCAGGTTCTGCAGCTAAAGCAAGGCCCGAGGGGTGTGTGTGTGTGTGTGTGTGTGTGTGTGTGTGTGTGTGTGTGACACACACCGCGCTGTGCTGCGGCTGCGTTGCTTCCTTCGAGACCCACCTAACCAGCAGTCAGAGGCCACACCTGGGCCTCCGGAGCCCTGTCTCCTGCTGCAGTGGCCCCAGGAGTACCCCGCAGCACGGGCTTCCTCCCCACCCCCAGAATGACATTTTGTCCCCACAGGCCAGGCAGGAAAGGGAAGTCGAGAGCATGGAGACTAATTTGCCCCTTAACGGTGGAGGAGGCCTGTGGAGCAGGAAGGAGCCACAGCAGGGGAGGGGGCAGGGGAGCAACGCCTGTAAGGCCTGGAGGCAAATCCACTTAGTGTCGAGACTCGGCGGTCTGGAGGGGACAGGAGGAGCCTCCTCTTGGTCCCCACGGATCCGAGACCTGGTTTTGAGTGGGAGTTCCTCAGAGGACGTTTTGTACAAGGCCGTAGAATCAGCCAGATCTGAGTCCAAATCCCGTCTCTGCTGTTCCCTGGCTGGGTGACCTTGTTTGAATTCCGTAGCCTGAGTGAGAGAGCCCCAGTTCCCTCCTCTATCAAATGCCGGTAATGGTGGCAGCCACCCCACAAGGCAAAGTCTGTACCTGGCCTGGGTCAGGGCTGCCACGGAGTAAGGACTCAGAACATTATTAGCTGCCTCAGTGGTAGAATGGATTTCTATTTGTTCCTGCCTTGTTGTGAAGGTTAAATGAGTAACAGACATGAAAAATGCTTCAGAAGGATCCTGGCACAGAGAACCGCTGACCCTTTTATTATTAATATCCTCTCTCCTCGCCTCTCCTCCTAGTCCAGGCAGGGCACCTAGGGCCTGGGCAAGGGGGCTGCCCCACTGCAGGATGCAAAGTGCAAAGCTGGCATCGCTCTCAGCCGTTTTCCCACAGCCGTGGGGGAGAGATGGGGCTGCAGGTTAATTCGTTAGCACCAATTAACACAGGGAGGCTCCTTCTGCTCTCACCCTGGCCTGCCTCCCTGCGGGCTGGGGGCCTGGGACTACGTGGCAGAGGAAGCAGCCAGGCTTGAGGAGAGGGGCATATGGTGGAGCCACCCACTGAGCCCAAGCAGGTAGTATTCCTGGATGCCCAGGGAGAGGTGCAGCCACCATGAAGCACAGAAGGTCCTGCTCCTCAGGACCACGGACAAATGCTTGTCCCAGTCAGGGGCCCTCCTAGTGCGTCCCAGCCCCAGAGTGGGGACCATCCGTCACCCCAACCCTAACCCCATACAACAAATGCTTTCAGTTATGATCTCACAATGAAGGAAGTCATAAAAATGGCTGGAAAAGAAATGCAGACAGTGACATTTTTTTAAAACTTTATATATATGTTCATGCCAATAAAAGTATGAAAAGAGAAAATAGTAATGGATTAATAGTTTTAATTACCCCAAGGTGTTTTGGAAAACAGGGGGAAACATATTACTCTATTAGTCTGTCACCGTAGCAAATAACATTACCACTTCTGCCTACCTGTGACTGGTGTCCAAACTGGCCTTCTCAAGTTCATGTTCAATGGACAGTAAAGCTGTGTTTGCCCATCTATCCTTACTCATCATTCACTAAAGAACACTTTTATTAACTGAAAACTTACTTTCACATGAAGCAACTGATAAATAAGTAGTTAGGAAAAGTCTTAAATATAAGGATAGATTTGGTAGAGATTCTAAAACTTTCATGTCACAAAAAATTCTAGAAATTGCAATATGGCTTTTGTCTTTCTTTGGTATTGATTACAGTGGTTTTCAAATGTTTCTTGTAGTCAGGAATTTCCAGTAAAATATCTTGACCAGAAAATTTTTTCACTCCATTTGGTAAAATCTTTTGAAACTATTTTTTTCTCAAAAAGTTACAGAAAATGGCTGACAGAGAACACGGATGTGATTTGGTGATTTGACCCCCTGCTCCGGAAGGGCAACAGACTACATGACACTGCTCATCGGTGATTCTGAATCTACCGAGACCCAAAACTGAGCCAGAAGAACGTTCGACAGATCTCACTACAATGACATTGTTTTCTCACCAATTCCATGTCGAAGCTTAGTGAAGTGTGCCCCCTCCCCATACAACTGGGGTTCTCTTAATCGAATTAGACGTTCAAAACAATGCTTATTAAAGGGTAAGTCATAAAACATGCTGTCTCACAAAGCACTCCTCCCTTACACATTCAACCAGAAACAGACCAGTTACTAGAATGGAGATCAGCTCATGTATCTAAGGGATTTGGCCAATAGTTGGGTTTTTTTTCCTTGTAACATCTCTGTCTATATTTGGTACATGGGTAATATTGCCGTCATAGAATTAGTTAGGAAGTGTTCCTTCCTCTTTTATTCTTTGAAAGAATTTGAGAAAGTTGGTGTTGATTCCTCTTTAAATTATTAGTAGAATTTACCAGTGAAGCCATCTGATCATAGACTTTTCTTTGTTGGGAGGTTTCATTATTGATTCAGTCTCTTTACTTCTTATATGTCTAATCAGATTTTTTTTTTTTTTACTTCTTCTTGAGTCAGTTTTGTATATAGTTTGTGTCTTTTAGAAATGTGTCCACTTCGTTTAGGTTATCCAATTTGGGGGCATATAATTGTTCATATTCTCTTATCTTCTTTTTTATTATTGTAAAGTGAGTAGTACTGTTTCTAATTTAATTTCTGATTTTAGTAACTTAAGTCTTATCTTGTTTTTCTTAGTCATTCTAATTAACAGAGTGTCAATTTTGTGGATCTTTTCAGAGAACCAACTTTTGGTTTCATTGACTTCTCTATTATTTTTCTAGTCTATATTTTATTTATCTGTTCTCCAGTTTTTATTATTTTATTCCTTCTATGGCTTTGGTTCAGTTTGCTCATCTTTTTCTGGTCCTTATGTTTTAAATTTAGGTTATTGATTTGAGATCTTTCTTCTTTTATAAGGTAGGCATTTACAGCTATAAATTTCCCTCTAAATGCTGCTTTGGCTGAATCTTAGAAATTTTGGTATGCTGTGTTTTTGTTTTCATTGTCTCAAAGTGTTTTCTAATTTCCCTTGTGATTTCTTCTTTGACCTATTGGTTGTTTAAAAGTGCACTGTTTAATTTGCATATATTTGTGAATTTTCCAGTTGCCCTTCTGTTGCTAGTTTTCAGTTTTATTCCACTGGGGGCAGAGAAGATACTTCAGATGATTTGCACTTTAAAAATTCATGGAGACTTGTTTTGTGACCCAACAGCTGGTCGATCCTGGAGAATGTTTCCCATGCACTCAAGAAGAATGTATATTTTGTCTGTTAGCAACGGAGCATTCTGTACATGCCTGTCAGATCTGTTTGGTTTATAGCTCCATTCAAGTTCTCTATTTTCTTATTGATCTTATTTTCTAGTTGTTCCATGCATCATGGAGAGCAGAGTATTAAAATCTCCAGCTATTTGTTTAACTATTTCTCCCTTCACTTCTGTCTTTATGTATTTTGGGACTCTGATATTAGGTACATATTTGTTTGTAATTGTTATATCTTCTTGATGAATTGATCTTTTATAAATATATAATGTTCTTCTTTGTCTCTTATAATAATTTCTGGCTCAAAACCTATTTTGTCTGATATTAGTACAGCCAGCCCAGCTCTATTTTTATTATTATTTGCACGGAATATCTTTTTTCACCCTCTCACTTTCAGCCTGTTTGAGTCTTTGGAGAGCTACCATGTAAGGTTGCCAGATTTAGCAAATAAAAATACAGGATGCCCAGTTAAATTTGAATTTCAAGCACAATGAGTAAGTTTTTAGTATAAGTATATCCCAAGTAATTTTTGACATTCATTTATCCCCAAAAGAAATCATTCACTTTTTAATCTGACATTTAAATTTGACTGGGTACCCTATTCTAATAAGAATGTACAGGCAGACACAGGCCCTGCACTCTGGGAACTTCTTATCTAGGGGTGACAACCAGAGCCTACCCTGGAGAGTGTCCCAATTTAAGAGGGACATACACGTCTTGCACAGGGAGCTGACGACCTGAGGAGAAGGAGAGACACGGCACAATCTTACCAGGAAGGTGAGAGGCATTAGCAAGGCCTTCCTAGCAGGGCCCCTTCTTGGGTCTCTCAAGGTTTCCCTGCCCACACCTCATTGTCCGCTCAGTGTCTAACACCCAAAGTCCACTTCTTCATCCAGTAGGTAGGAGCTGGGGAGTCTCAGCCAGTTTGCATTGGGGAGCAAGATCTGTGGAAGAACAAGGCACTCCCCCCAACCCATCCACATTCATCTGTATGTGCACAAACTCACATGACACTCATGTCACGCTCCCAGGGACATGTTTACTATACACACATTCCCACACATCAGCACTTGAGGCCTGTCCAGAAGGTAACCAGCCATGTACAATGAAAAAATAGAGACATTTACTGAAGAAGATACAAGATACAAGAAACATTGTGCACAGGACAATGACATCTCAGTTCCCTTTAAAGTAGGCACCTTGGGATCTCACAGAATTCTCCCAATCGCGATCAGCTGCCCCATCGTATTTTCCTGAATCTTATCAATGGTCTGAAATCCCTTCCCTTTCAAAGGTGACTTTAGTTTTTGGAAAAGCCAGAAGTCACAAGGCACCAAATCTGGGCTCTAGGGGGGCTGAGTCACCTGGGTGATTTGATGTTTTGCAAAAAATCTGCACGAGATGTGTTGCATAGTGAGCACATGGCCGTGATGAAGCTGCCAGTCACAGTTGCCCATAGCTGTGGCCTTCTCGGTCATCGGAATAAGTTTCCATGGAGGAAAGTTTAAGCTTAATGCAAAATCTGATGCAGAATTTGTTGCTCTACTCACTCAGTCATTTTGAATGTGATGGCCACACAGCACACATGCTCAGTCAATGGCGTCTACCACCCCCTCCGACTAGTACAGTGAGGTTGTTGTTGTTCATGCCTGTGCATTCCAGTCCACTCTCCCTGGCTGCCAGGTTACATCGATGTTGTGCAAAGGACCTGAATAAACACTTCTCCAAAGAGGACATACAGATGGCCGGTAGACATATGAAATGATGCTCACGGTCATTAATTATCAGAGAAATGCAAATTAAAACCACAATGAGATATCATCTCACACTGTCAGAATAGCTATCATCAATAAATCAACAAAGAGCAAGTGCTGGCAAGGATGTGGGGAAAGGGAACCCTTCTGCACTGTTGGTGGGAATGCGACTGGAACAGCCACTTTGGAAAGCAGTATGGAGATACCTCAAAAAATTAAACATGAATCTGCCTTTTCACCCAGTGATTCCACTCCTGAGAATACATCTGAAGGAACCTAAAACACTAATTCAAAAGAACATAAATACCCCTTGTTCGCTGCTGTGTTATTTATAATCACCAAGATATAGAAGCAGCCCAAGTGTCCATCGGTAGATAAGTGGATAAAACAACTATGGGACACAAGGAATACTACTTGTGTATAAAAAAAATTTTTTTATACTTTGTGTCAGTATGGATGGACCTGGAGAATATTAGGCTAAATGAAATAAGCCAGTCAGAGGAAGAAAAATACATTATGTTTCACTCACATGTGGAATCTAATGAACAAACTGAACTAACAAGCAAAACAGAGACAGACTCATAGATAGAGAGCAGACTGACAGCAAAGGTGGGGGTGAGCTTAGAGGGTGGAGGGGTTGAACCAAAAGGAAAAAGGACTCATGGACAACAGGGTGGTGATTGCTGGGGAGAGGGGGGAGGCTGAAGGGAACTAAATAATAATGGAAAAATACAATAAAGATTGCATTAAAAAATGTAACATTCCCATTACATTAACAACGGCTGGACATTTTCCGACAGACTGATACACACAGGCCCACTAGCAGGATAAACACAGGCCCGTACGCCCAGCCCCACTGAAACACGCTCCACTCCCACAGACACACAGCCCTGAGCACATTGGCAAACTCGGCCCTGCATGCCAGTAACAGATCGCAGTCGCAACCAGCCCCATATGCTCTGCCTGTCCTTTCTCAGGTTCCAGATGTGTGTGTGTGTGTGTGTGTGTGTGTGTGTGTGTGTGTGTGTGTATGCACTTTCTCCTGTCCTCTCTATCTGGATATCTGTCTGTCCTTCACTCCCCCACCCCAGCTGCCTGCAGCCCTCCCTGCAGAAAAGGGCAGGCCTTTTCTTTATGCCAACCAAGGCCCCTCGACTCTGGGAGGAGGCAGTGCTGGCTTTTGCTCAGGCCCTTGCTGAGTGGGACTGGGGGGAGGACAGGGGTGGGGAGGGGAGAGGACAGGATGGGATGACCATCTGGACCTGGGAGAGTGGAGCTGCGGGCATTGCCCGAGGACTCCAAAATGGCATATGGGCATCTGGTGCCTGAGGGGCTTGGGAGGGGGTCCCCCAGTGTGGCCTACGCAGGAAAGCCCCCACTCCACCCCTCACCTAATCTCCCAGAGCATCCTCAGATCTAACAGATTCTGGAAAACCCTCTCAAAGCTCCCTTCCTTGGAACCCAACCAGCACTCAGAGGTGAAGTTGGGTTGGTGGTGAGGGGAGGGGCACAAACCCCTTAAAACCCTCCAGGCTCTTGTACCTTTTGTGTTCAGTTCTACAGGAGGAAGTGTGGCCCCTCCCACCCTCCCGTTTTGGATCTTATTCCTGGAGGCTGGTGGAGAAGATCACTCTGTGCCATGGAAAATCCGGAGGAGTCGGTGCTAATTTGTGCAAACCTCACAACAGGGTGAGGAGGGCTTGGCGTGGGCTCCTCTGGGTGCCCCATACCAAGTGCATTAGTATAAGGCCTGTTTACGCCTGGCACGCTGCCCTGGAGGTCCTCAAAGCCGGACTGGGAAGGGAAGGTTTAGGGAGGGCAGCTAGAGAGGGGCCCCGACCAGCCAGGGGAAGAGATGAAGAAAAGGGACCGTTTGTGGAGGGCCATGATCTGAACAGCGGGCGGCTGCCCGCTGCTCCAATCCTCTTTGAGAAAGAACCTGTCTATCAGCCTTGCAATGTGCAGTTATCGGACAACCTCCAGCACTTTCTGTCCCTGAATGTGAAGCCCCATCTCCCCACGTGGCCCTCAGCCAATGACTGAGAGCAACGAGTGTCAGGGACCTGCTGGTCCTGTCCAGGACCCCTCACGCAGGCAGCCTGGGCTCAGAGCTCCCTGTTGGGTAGGGGCTGGCGGGGACTCGGTCAGATTTGCATTTGACAAATGCTTCCCCCTGCCAGTCCCGCAGCCTTCCTCCGTATCTCTCACAAGTTTAATCTCAACGTGCACGCCAAACTCTGTTTCAGTGTCTGCTTATCAGAGGACCCAAACTGACCGAGATGCCAACGTGTGTGTATTTGTGTGTGAGAAAGACAGAGACTGAGAGACAGAGACGTGTTAATGGTGTTCCTCCCAGCCCTCAAGGTCCTAAGTACATGGGCCACCCGCCCCCTGCTGGAAATTCCTTGCAACCTCACTTCCCCAACGGGAGGCCCCTGGGAACATGAAATGGTTTCATTGCAGCCACTGGCTCAAACTGTTCTCTAACAGAACTTCAGGGATCACTGTAGCAACGGGGAAACTGAGACCCATAGAGGGAAAGGATTAAAGACACATTTGGGGGACATCTTGTTACCAACAACGTTGTTCCTCTGCCCCCCATCTTGTTCCTTCTTCCTGTCTTATGGGCCCATATCAGCTCCGCCCTCTTCCCCTGCATCCATAGCCAGCCCCACCCTGCACCCCTCCTTACTCTGGCCTTCACGCCCACTCCCTGGGGCCACAGTGACTGCTTCCCCAAAGGCCCCTTTGCCCCATCCACCTCTCTGCAGCCAGGCGACATTCCTGAGTACAAGTCAGACTCCATTCCTTTCTAGCCTAACGCTCACCACCGCACCCCGGATTCAAGGGGCCCTGCGCTGTGGCACCACCTCCCTCTGGCTCATTCCTCACTCTGGTTCAGTTGTCACCGAGCACCCAGGACCTGCAGAGGTCCCATGTCCCCCAGCCCAGCTGAGGCTGTTCCCTCCATGTGGACTGAGTTCGCTGCACCCACGGCCCGTCTCAGAGCCCGCCTGATACCCCTCCTCCTCGTCCCCTCTCCCTGACCACTGTGGGCTGATCTTTACCCCAGTGGCAGGTGTAATCCTTTCTTGTTTCTGCTGTAACAAATTACCACAAATCTAGTAGCTTAACAACAACTCAAGTTTATTTTCTTACAGTTCTGGAGGTCAGAAGTCTAAAATCAGTCTCACTGGGCCAAAGTCAAGGTGTCGGCAGGGCTGCTCCCTTCCAGAGGTTCATTATTCAGCCGCACTATTCAGGCCACTGCTCAGTAGGTAAGGCTCAGTCCCTGCTTTCACCCCGTTAAAAAGGAGACAGGTCTTTATCGTCTTAAGCCCAACCGACCTCCCGAGGCATTCCAGTGTGGACTGTTTTTTCCCACGTCACCAAGCAATTTGCTGATTCTCAGCAGACACTGACCGAGTGTCCTACACATTCAACTCAATTCTGACACTATCTACTTAGAGATAGAATCAGATCCCACAGGTTAAGGTCTCCGTCCTACAAGACTTCCCCCCACCCTACCAACACCCATCAAAAGTCCCAGCTTGTCACCTGTGCTTTTGACCTGCCAGCTATAAATAGGAGGTTCCTAGGACCCCTCCTTGGCTGTGATCCACTGGCTAGAGCAGCTCACAGAACTGAGAAATGTTTACTGATGCTTACCAGTCTAGTATAGAAACACATGACCTTGGAACAGCCAGACAGAAGAGATGCACAGGGCAAGGTCTAGGGCAAGGGCTGAGAACTCCCGTGCCCACTCCAAGCCCTCCACTCTCCCTCAGTCTCTGAGCCTCAGGCTTGCGGAATTTTCCATTTCAGGGTCTGGGTGGCTTCCTTTCCAGCTGTGTTGCCCGCTAACTGCTGGCGCCTGAGCTTGCAGAGGTGAGAGGGTGGACCGCCCATTACCACCACCACAGGCAAGTCGGGCTGCAGGCAAACCTTGGTCGACTGGGCATGCGGGTCAGTAGTTTCAGCAAGTGGTTAGAAGGGAGATAAAAATCAACTACCTCAGCGTTTTCGAGTGGGGCATGGAGGGCTGCTGACGTTTTTGCATTCCTCCTAGCCAGCTGGTCTTCACTTCCTGGCCTCCTGATATTTCCTGTTCCCCAGGACAGAGTTCCTCTGCTGTTTCAAGATGACTGTCTGCTGCTGCCCCTGCCTTCCTGCTGGGCACACCGCTCCCTGAGAGGGGCTGCAGAGAGCAGAGCCACCCCTCTGAGCCATGGTCCCATTCCTGGGATACCCCCCAGCCAGCTGCGAGTCCCCCAGCTCACCAAGGCTGCCCCTCTGAGGCGCTGGGGCCGTGTTTGGCCTGGAGTCTGACCTCCCCAGGCAGGGCCACTGCCTACACCAGCCCTCAGCGCCCACAGTGCCGATCCCACATTTGGTGCAGCCCAGCCCAGTCCCGCCAGCGGCCTAGCAACGAGTCTCAGACCTCCATATGCTCTAAATCTCGTGGGCAGCTTGCTAAAATACAGATTCCTGGGCCCTGTCCCCGGAGATGCTGCTTCAGTAGAGTAGAAGTGGGGGCTGGGAATCTGCTTAACTAAGGGTTTTGGGTCCGTCAGATCTGGGGGTTGGGGGTTCTTTTGGCGACACTGTGACAAAGAAAGCCTTGAACTTCTAAAGTAAACACATGTGTGGAAGTTCATCAAAAGCTTTCCATGCCCCCTGGGCAAGGAAGCCACGGCCTCCCTCAGAGACCGCCACTCCTCCTGCCAGTGAGCAGGGAGATTCATTCATTTATTATTTTTTCTTATGCAAATGCTTTCAGCAAAACAAAGCACAGAGTAATTTGTACATTAAAGTATTAATAAAACACAATGCCACTTTTAACTAGCAGGGGTGCCCCTTGCCCCTCTGGTGTACCATCCTGGTAAGAACAGCCACTTCCCACGCACGTCTACCCACTCCCCTCTTCTTAGCACGTAAAATGGCGTCCAGCAAGTAACACGTGGTCAGTGTTATTTACTTAATAAAACTGAAGATGATACAGCAGCAAAAGAGAAACGTGCTCACTCCTCTGTGGCCTACACAGGTCACTTCCTCCTCTGTTATTTTATTCCTCACAACTCCTATGTAGGGTGAGTACCAGGACCTGCAGATAAGGGGCTAAGGCTCAGAGAGGGGAATTAACTTGTCAAATGTCACACAGCAAGTCAAAGCAGAGCAGAGATTTGCTCTGAGATCCATGTGTCTCCTGGCATCTTTCCTACAGCCACTGACAAGGAGTTAGGAAGGAGGTCAGTGGTTCCACATCCTCCTCCCCCTTTTATCTTGCAGACCGCATCCTGTCTGGAGTCCAGGGGAAGTGAGTTTGCTTTCTCCTCCCCACCCCCACCCTCCCAGCCATGCGGAGCTCCAGCAGGATCCCCGGGCCCTGCAAGCAGTGGCCACAGGAGACAGCTTCCGGAGAAGCTGGGCTTTTAGCCCAGAAATGCATTATGCATGGGGGTCTCCACGGACCCCCACAGTGTATCCCCACGGAGGACAGGGAGCCAGCCTCACCCAGCAGCTGCTTCTTGTCTGCCCTCCCCCTGGTGCTGGCCCCTCCCCCACCACTGACCTGCCCCTGAAGAAGCCCCTGTGCCCACACTGCCATTCCTTTCAAGGAGGTGCCAGCAAGTACCTGTCTGGCTGCCCTCTTAGCCACTGAGTTAAGACATCCCTCAACTGCCAGGACACCCCACAAAGGCCTCTCATAGTGTCCAAATGCCCACCACTGGAAGCATGTCTTCAGGGCTTCCCAGATACGTGCTCAGTCCAACTGGACAGAGGTAACACGTTACCTGGGAGGTGTGCAATACCACTGTCCATCCGTCATTCACTGCACCCCTGTCCTTGCTATACTGCTGGAATGCCATGACTCGGGCTGATGGAATCCTGGTGGGTAGTGCAGACTCTGATATTGGCTGCCTGGGTTCAAGTCCCAGCTTTGCTACCCACCAGCTCCATGACCTGGGCCACTTACTTAACCTCTCTGCACCTCCAGTGATGGTGAAAATTGTGGCACCTACCTTACAGGGTAGCATGTCAAGTGCTCAGACCAGTGCCCAGCCTGCAGTGATCGATTGGAGATGATGCTCTTCTGGCAAAGGTGTTGCCCCGCTTCTGCAAAGATGAGCATGACCTGGGTTCCCCACCTGCATCGCCATCCCCCGGGTGCTCTTGGGTGGATTAGCCCTGAACTCTAGCTTCCTCACTGGGAGCCCTTCCTGGTTTCAGTCAGGATTACACTGTACTTATAAGTCTCTGTGCACCCAATTCAGAGCGTTGGAGAAAACGTCAGTGGGTCAAGATCATGTGTCAAGCCGTGTATTCCCACCCCTGCACTTCCGTGAGGCAGTTAGACTTGGCATTCCTGCCCCAGGGGACAGTCAGGGGCAGACCAAGGTAGGAGTTGCCAGCAGCAGCCACATCTGCCTTCGGGGTTTTGTTTCCAAAGCTGGAAGTGCTTATACCCACGGTCCTTGAGAGGAAGCTGCGCGGGACTGGGTCTGAGAAGAAAGGAGGGGGGAGAAGATTCTCATGGGTCTCCTTCCCACCAGGAGGGAGCGGGGTTGTCTCTGCAAGTGGTTTAAAGGGGGGCAAAAGGGCAGGGTCATGTTGCCAGGAATCTAGTCAAATGCCCCAGCCTGAGCAATGGTAGTCTCGGGAGGGGGGGTCTTAGAACTGGTTTGCTTTTCCTGCTAGATCTGCAAAGAAGGGGTCTGAGCTGGAGGGCTGCCTGAGGGAGGAGGCAAAGATCTGTTCAAGATCAAGGATGTTCTCTTTGGAGAGACTGTGAGAAGGAAACAGGGGAGAAGGCAGGAAATGAGGCAGGAAGAGTCCTGTTCATGTTCGGGGTGGTGGGGGAGTCCAGTGTGGGCAGGGGTTAGTCTGAGGTGTGTGTGTGTGTATGCGGGGAGGAGGTCATTCCAACCAGCTGGTGCTGAAAAACCTGGAGACTCACAGGCACACACTCTGCACACAGCCTCCCCCTAATGGGGCTGTCACCGAGGCAACAAATGAATCTGGTTGCCCAGCAACGAGACCCTGCCTCCTCCATCCCTCCCAGGGCCATTTCTGCCCCTCGGGAGTCTTGTGCCCTTCCTGGATCGCTCCCATGTGTAGCTGGAACCACATTCCTTCTGTGTCCAAATACCGAGGGTAGCAGGGTAAAGGAACCCTGTTTCTTTCTGTGATTGTGCTGGCTGGGGCCGCCGACTCAGCATCCAGAGAAAGGAGGGCCTCAGTGGTCTAGGTGAGGAAAAGGGAGTAAGTGGTGGTTCAGCCTTTGTTTATGCTGGGCGTTTTCCCTTTTCTGTTCTTACTGAGGTGAAGCAGGAACCACAGCCACCTGGGAGTCAGGAGAGCGGGTGCCAGGTCTGCCTCTCACTTGCTGAGCATTACCAGCAAAGGACTTCTCTCTGACCCTCAGTTTCCCCATCTGTGAGGGGAGAGCTGGGGCAAGCTGACCACCATGGCCCCCTCTGTGATTACGGAACCTCAGGACCAAGATGGAGGGGAAGCGGGGCTTCGAGTCCCAGCCAGGTCTCTTCACAGAAGCACCCCCCCACCCCCCACCCCGCCAGGCCTGCAGCGTCTGGCCATGGCCCGTTGGGGGAAGGGAAAGGGCCATTTCCCTCTGGGCCTTCCATTCACCAAGGGCCCAAAATCTGGACCTTAGATGTCATTTCAAACAAAGTTACAGTCACTGTCATGTTTTATAAGCAAAAAGCATTAATCTGTAATCACTAGCATTTAAAATAAGCTGTGGTCTTTGTAAGTCTAGTTGCCATTCTTCATTTTTCAAATGTACCTTGAGCTAATGGTGTGGAAGTGGCCCAGCCCCCATCTGTCTGTGAGGGCCCTGACCCCACCGGCTCCAGGAAAGGAGGGTGGGGGCCACTCAGTGTCCCTCATGGGGGCTGCCTGGAGACCACCTGGACTGGCAGAGGGAGTGGTTAAGTTCTAGGTCTTAGGGAGGGCTGCAGTAGGGGGGGCAAGTGTTGAGGTGTGTAAAAGAGGCTGGGGAGGCAGAGCTGAAGGAGGGCCCTGGCCCCCGCCCCCCATATCTCTGCTCCCTGTCCTCCTGGGAACAAGAGTGACGCCTCCTTGTGCACAGCCCTTGAGGGGACCTGGGGCTACGAATCTCTAAGACACAAAGAGCTACCTCTAGTGCTGCACCCTAAGCCTGTAGAGAACCTCTGGGGGTCATACACTGACAGTGAGGAACTGGCTGGGCTGGGCTGGGGTTGGACACACAGAATCGGTCCCTGAGAGCATCCTGGCTCTGTGCCCTCTGATCCGCCTCCTCCACATCAGGCCTTAGGTTCTCCCAACTGCACACTCTCTGCCCACTGTGGCTGACGGTGGCTGGGGGCTGCTGAGTGAGGAACTCTGCTCAGGGTCATCCAAGGGGTGGAGACCTGGTCCCCTTTCCCCTGGAGAGTCAGGAACCATCTGTCCCTCCACCCAGACACACACCCAGCACGCTTCACCCACCCAACAACCCCCACCCATGGGAAGCAGTCAGCTGGCAAGTGGGGGGAGATTGGAGGTGTGGGGAGAGAAAAATATCTCTTTCTGGGAAGCATGTGGCCTGTGTTCAAGTCCTGTCGTGACTGCAGGAAGACAGCATTCCCACTTTAGTCTCAGGGCCCCTCTCTGGAAAACGAGGGAGCTGCACTCTCCAGAGCCCTTTCCATCTCGGCCTTACTCTGGGTCCAAGGCCCCCCCTGCCTGCTGGAGAAAACCTTTCTGCTAAGCAGCTGGAAGATTTGCTCTGAGACAGCACCACCTGCTGGCCATTCTGGAAAAGACGCCCATCCTTTCCAGGTGCTCCGGAATCCCTGAAACTTGCTGTACGGGTAAGGAGGCTGTCAGAATGTACCCGTTGAGTCTTACTTTGCACCTGGATTATTTCATTAAAATTTTACAGTAACTATAATGTGAAGTAGGCGATATTGCTTTATAATCTTGTACACTATTAAACTGAGGTCTAGAGAGGTTGAATAACCTGCCTAAATTGGTAAGGGGCGGGGCTAAACTTCAGCGCTGGCCTTCTGACTCCACAGCCCCTCGCACCACCACCCAACCCCGTGAGGGGTTGTTTCCAGAAGGGGTCCTGAGGCCCAGGCCGACTGGCTTGCCGAGGCCACGTGGCAAGTCAATGACAAAGTTGGGGAAGAACCTAAATCAGAGAAGGTGCGTCACACCCCAGGGGCTCCTCCCAGCTTGCTTTGGGGACTTGTCTGAGAAACTCCTAATTTTCATGCTGGCAAGAAAGGAGTAGCTCCAAATCAGCCTCAGGCACGTAGGTTTCTCCCCGGAGAACCCTCAGCTTCCGGCACACCTGGGGCCCGGCATCTCCCCTGTCCCCTCTTTGGTGGACTCTACCTATTTCTAGGTCTGGAAAACCCACCACAGGTGGTTTGCGGCCTCCAGGAAGCCGGAATCAAGGAGCTCACGGAGACTGAGAAGAGCGCAGTGAGTCGCCCTTGCTCACCGGCTGTTTTGGAGGAGCTGGGACTACAACGGCGTGAGCCAATCACCAGCTCAGGGCTTTTCCCATTTCATTCTCCTTGTGGCCCCTTCACCCTGCGCCACAGAAGGCCTGAGCTGATTCGGCGGAGCTGAGGGCAGCGCAGGAGGAGGAGGGAAAGGGCTGGAAGACTGCCCAAAACAGCAGGAGGTTTTGGTGCCACAAGAGCAGACGCATTAAAACAACCAATCAGAAAGCAAAAAAAAGGTCCAGATCTAAAATGCCAGGGAGGAATGTTGACAGATCAATAGTTGCTAAACCACATTCTCAGAGGGCTAAGTACTCCACAGCAAGATGCCTTGCGGGGCTGACATCACTGGCCCACGCGGAGGGTCAGTCTAAACAGCCTTATGTACATAAAGGAGAGGAAGGTCATATACCAAGGTACCGACAGTGCTCATTTCTGGGTAGCAGTGTTGTTCATTGCTTTTCCTTCTTATTGATTATATGTAGTTTCTAATTTTTTCTGCAAAGACTGTATTGCTCCTGTAATAAGACAAAAAGTAATTTGTAAAAAAAAGAAGCAAGGAGGAGAGTATCTTTATGATTTGGGGAAGAGGAGGAAGAATTTCTTAAAATAAAAAAAGCATAAATCAATAGAGAAAAGATTAGAAAGTAAGACTAAAAATATTTTCTCTTCATAAAGCAGACAAGGGATGAAGATATGAAGTAGGAAGAGCTCCTATGAATCATTAAGAAAATGATAAAAAAAATTTTGAGATAAAGTGGGCTAAAGATGTGAATGGGCAATTCGCAGAAGAGGAGATCCAAGTCATCAACAAACACATGAAAAGGTGTGCAGTCTCACTGCGTCTTACCATTCATTCCTTAGTCACCATATTGGCAAAAATGGGAGTCCGCTGTGCCCCGTGCTGGTGAGGGTGTGGAGACACGAATTCTCCCACGTGCTGCCGGAAGGAGTGTGACTGAGAAAGGCCACTTTGGAGAGCAACTTGGCAATGAGTGGTAAAGCTGAGAATGCCAACAGCAGCTTCACTTTAAGCCATATCCCTAGAGAAATGCTTCCAGACAGCCGGGGGAGGTAAGTGTGCTGTGGTGCCCCAGAGCTGCCTTGGACCAGTTCTCAAGCCCTGATTTTGTTCGACTCCCCCCAACTCTGCATTCAGTGATGTTATGTTGGTGTCCTGGAATCAGTTAAGGTGGGAGAATTTACACCATGGAAATTAGCAAACCCTACACACCAGGGTGCTTTCCTCCCCCAGAGAGCTAATGGTTAAACATTAACCTGCATACCACTGCAGGTACCCTCTTTGCAGCTCTGATATTGGCTCATCTACATGTTCTTCTAGGAGAATAGGTTAATAAAATGTGCCCTGTTTATTCCATGGACTAGTATACAGAAATTAAAAGAATTAGATTTATGTTGACATTGACTGATCCAAAAAATATACTGTTAAGCTAAAAAGTGACAATGAAATATTCAGTAGGATATGGCTATGTAGACTAAAAACAACAATATAGTATATGAAATATATTTCTGTATTTTAAATTGACTGGAAGGATAAACACCAAATGTATCATGGTAGTTCCTGTGGAGAGAGGAAGGTGAGAAAAAAAGATAAAGGACTTTATCTGAGGTGTTCTATTTCTTTTCTTTTTTAAAGTAATGCTGACAGCCCTAGCTGGTGTAGCTCAGTGGACTGAGTGCAGGCCTGTGAACCAGAGGATCTTGGTTTGATTCCCAGCCAGGGCACATGCCTGGGTTGCAGGTCAGTTCCCAGCAGGGGATGTACCAGAGGCAACCACACATTGATATGTCTCTCCTTCCCTTACCCTCTAAAGATAAAGAAATAAAATCTTAAAAAAAATAAGTAAAGTAATGCTGACAAAATATTAACATTGTAAATGGTGTACATTGTAAAATATTGTAAATATTTTTACATTTACAATATAAAAACATTCTACATTGTAAAATGTTGTCATTGTAAATGGAGGGGTGGCATGTATTTGTGATGATTTCTCCACTTTCCATATATTTGCTATTATTTTCTTTTCAAGGTGGAAAAGAAAATTCTGTGTTGAGGTATCACAGTTTTGCAGGTAGCACTAGGTTAAGCTTAAGTTATCTCCCTGGTTTACCAAGGGTTTGGAGCATTAGTGGGACTGATCCTTCGCCCTACACGGAGCCTCCCTCCTCTGCTCAGGTAAGTCTTCCAAGGCTGATGACCCCCCTGGGAATCCCAGCGCTGCCGAAGGGACCCTCCAGTCCTACGATCAGGAGCAGCTCGAGAGTCTAAAGCAAGTGGGACTAGGGTGCTTCAGGGTAATATGTTCAGGAAACAGAAATTTAACGTCCTGTTGATAGAGTTTTTAAAAGCATCACTTGGATGAGTAATCAAAGCCTGCAAGCAACTATTGTCCAAGATCAAGAATGACGCTACCTCTCTGATTCATTCACTCACTTAATTGCCCCCAGGGGAAGCCTAGAGGCCAAGTGTGGGCTGGGCTGTGCGTGACCAGGGACTGGTGCTTGTGCTCCTGGGCACTCATCTGTTTGCAGGTCTGATCGGACGATTTCCTTAATCTCCATTTTCTTTGGACAACCCTCTGCTCTTTCTTTATGTGTCTTGGAATGCTTGGATCAGGCCATGCCCCATCTAGGGCCGTGTGGTTCCCAGGACTCTAGAAATCCATGATTTGGGTGGTGGATGGGGGATGAGATCTGGGAAAGAATGTGGCCTCTGCTGTCCGTCACCGCAAAGCCTTGTGGAGCAGGGACAGCCACACGCAGGGGCTTGCCACAGGGCTCTCGCCTCCCTCTTGGCCAATAATCAAATGGCAGTGTTATGTTTTTAGAGTTTAGTAATATAATTTTTAAGCCCTTTGGCCTAAAAATTGGGAGATGTTATTCCACCCAGTGGAGCCCAGAACAGCAGTTCCGAGCCTCCTCCATCCCCATATCCCTGCTGCGCCGCCAAACCCTTTTCCCCTTTCTCCTTTCTCTCCTTTCTTTTTTTTTTTTTTTTTTTTCTCGGCAGGAAAACCCCACCCCCCCCCCCCCCCCCCCCCCCCCCCCCCCCACTTTTCCCCCCTCCCCCCCCCTTTCCCCCCCCTTTTTCCCTTTTTCCCCCTTTTTGCCCCCCCCCAGCTCCTCCTTCTTTTTTTTTTTTTTTTTTTTTTTTTTTTTTTTTTTTTTTCATCCCCCCCTTTTAAAATAAAGGCGGTAGCGCTGTGAACTTTCTGGCTCTACTTCCGGTCCTCGAGGCCACAAATATGGATGCAGTTAATTCACATGGACTCTCTTAATGAGGAAGCGTAACTCCAGGTGCAGCTGGGAGTCTCTAACACGTCTTTACTCGGGACACTAGGACATTCCCTAAGTGCATGTCATAGGTCGTCCCCTTTGCACTGGCTGTTAGGAAGCTCAGGGGCAGGTGTCTGCCCTATCTCCAGAAATTATACTGGAACTCCAAGTTTGCATTTATGACATTCTTTATGTTTAACTTTATTTTTTAGCATCGCTTTCCATTTGCTGTAATTTTTGTACCTGTTTGTTCTATAATACTTCATTTGTGTTATATTTAAACTTATAAACTGATTTGAGTCTTTTCTGGAATGAATCTGGTTGTAAGTTAATTTATTTTTTCAGATCCACCAGGTAGATAAGATGTGATCCAATAAGAGAGGAAGAAAATATCCCGAGTGCTTACTTAAAATGTTAGCTAATATTTGTAGGGTTTTTTTGTAGTTTTGTGTTTTCTTTTTTGTTCCGACCTAAAGGACCAGGTAATGGAGTGGACAGGGGGCAAACACTAGTCAGCTAAGGTCAAGGCCAAGGTCAGTGGAGGAAAGTCAGCATAAGACCAGAGAAAGGCAGAAACAAGGCAGGATCAAGAGCAGAACGGGGCAGTTTGGTTCGTCCTCCCTCCCTTTCCTCTTTCCTTCTCATTCACTCATTCATTCATTCATTCAGTGAGTATTGTGCACCAGGGAAGAAGAAAATGCACTGTACTGGGCAAAGAGGGCGGGTCAGGCAGGAGGCTGGTAGCAGCTCCTGGGGGTCCATCTAGGCACCTCTGGCTCTAGAGGAACCACAACCCAGCTTGGGACACTGACACAGAGCAGCCAGAGAATCTGGGCTGCAAGTGGCCAATTGCTCCCACTTAGACAGGACTCCCTGCCGGTTCCATGGAAACGTTGGAAGCCCTTGGGGTAGCTGAGTTAGGGCTCAATGTACAGAAACTCATTCCGCACACCCAAATTGGTGCATAGTATTAGGAAGGCGGAGAAACAAAACAAGTGTAAACGGGATGGCAGAACCCTAAACCCAGCACTGGGAGGCCCGGTGGCAAACCCCGCAGTGTCTCTGAGCCGGGTGTCCTCTTTTGCAGGAGGAACATGGCAGTTCCTTGTCTGGTCACCCTCCTGGCAGGAAATGTGAGGGTGGAGGGCACAGGAACTTAATGGACCACCAACAATATATTCGGAAAAGAGCCTTCAGTCAGTCCGTTCACTGCCCAGAGATCGGAGGGTGGCAAGCACAAATCCCAGTTGGCATTTTGCTCTGGAGAATGGGTGACACGAGTTGGCCAAAGAGGGAGAGCAGAGTGGGGGAGGCCTGGGGGTTTAGGAGACCCCGTGTGGAGGAAATGAGAACTTTTGTCGGAGGAAATGCCAACTCCCTGGGTGGCCAGTGGCCGTGGCAGACTTTCCGGGCTCTGGAACAGCTATGTGCCCCTTTCCTAACCACAACGTTGGGGCCGGGGACTGGGGACGTCTGGGTCGGAGCCCAGGAAATGACCTCAGCTCCTGTCACACCCTCGGGGGTGTCCCAGCCTCTGAGACAGGCTCCATTTACCCTGGCTCTTTACTGCCAGTGAACGGGAGGGCGGGACCTTTCTCTCCCCAGAAAGGGGTGTTTCCTCCAGTGCCTAAGGAAGGGGAAGCCTCTTTGGCCCTTCAGATGCCACCCCAGCTGCCGCCCTGATCCCTCTCCCCGTATTACCCCCCTTCCCCTTCAGGCTGGGCTTCCCCTCAGGGGCTTCTGGGTAGTGAGAAAGGCCAGTGGGGAAACCCCACTCTCTATCTCAAGAACTTTAATATGTGAAGAGCAGCCACACCCACGCAGGAGATGCAACACAATCCACGATTGATTCAAAGGATTGCATTCCCCACCTAATGTTTCCAGGACTGCAGCGTGTAGGGTAGGAAGGCCCCAAACTTTGGAGTCAGATAAACCTGAGACCTAACATTTACAGCAGCAAATGCCTTTCCACATCAGTTCAGTGGAAAAGTGGAAATAACTTTGCTTTTTCGAAAGGTGGAGGAGTTAGAGAAGAAACCATGGATGCTTAGTGGCAGTTTTCACTTATTTGTACCTTCCTCTTGTACTGAGCACTCCGTACGAGCCGGGCATCATCACTTTTATTTATCAGAACTCCTTCGATCCTCGCAACCCCACAAAGAAGGAAGGATTAGTTCCACCATTTTATAGCTGCAGAAAATGCGGCACAGAAAAGTTACAAAAGCAGTAGGTTCCTTAGCCCTGCAGTGTGCAATGCCCTGTACCCAAGCACAGCAATGTCTGCGAAGTAGGCCCCATCCTCTTAAGAGTTTAGGGTCAAGTTGGGGTGTGGTGCCCTCCCCTTTGTCCATTGTTGGGAACTCAGCTCAGGTGTCCTCCCCCAGGCAGAAAGGTCTGCTCCCACTGCACAGGCGCAGTTCTGCAGATGTGCGTCACACGGTGTCCAGACTCTGTGTACCTAGCTCTCCCCTCGTTAAAGGAGGCCCCTTGAGGGCACAGGCCCAGCCATAGGCATTCCTAGCTCAGAGCCTGGCAGAAATGGGGGCTCAGGACACATGTGCCAGATGGATGGGTCAATAGATGGATTAAATGATGACTGGTGAGGTCACTAGTAGCACGCACACAGTGCTTGTTACATGTTGTCTCAATTACTGCCCCCAGCAGCCTTCTGAGGAAAGTACCGTCGTCGTCTCCCTTTTGCAGATGGGGAAACTGAGCCACAGAGAGAAAGCCACTTGCTCAGGGAGGGGTGGAGTCTGGGTGTGGACACGGCAGTTGGGGGCTGGCACCTCAGCTCTCAAACACTCCCCTTCCAGTTGGCTGTCTACAATGGGGGCCGTAGAGCGTGGGCTGGGCTGGTGGTCACCAGGTCGGCCTTTTGACAATCAGAGAAAGGGGTGGGAGAACACCCAGGAAGAAAGCACACAATTGGTCCAGCAGACTGTTGGTTCTGACTGGGGGGGGGTAAAGAGAGGATCCGAGGTTGCACTGGGCATCATCCCCTCACCCGGGCAGCTGCTGGAGGCTGCTGGGCAGGAGACCGCAAGGTAAGCTGGGGAGACTGGACTGGCATTCACAAGCAGGAGGGATGAGGAGGGTGGAGGGAGAGACCAGGGCAGGAAGCAGACAGACCAGAGATTTCTATCGCTGTCTTGAGGGGAGGAGTGGAAGCCCTGAGCCCAGAGGCAGGCAGGGGGGCTGGAAAAAAGGCACAAGAGTCCTTACAAGGGAAGGGTCCTTGGGAGCAAACGGGAGGGTCTGTATGGGAACTGTCGAGTTCGC
Source organism: Artibeus jamaicensis (assembly GCF_021234435.1). NCBI lineage: Eukaryota > Metazoa > Chordata > Mammalia > Chiroptera > Phyllostomidae > Artibeus > Artibeus jamaicensis. The sequence continues at coordinate 5,950,354 of NW_026521883.1, forward strand.
CTCTGGGAAATTGGCCTTGTTGGCCTTAGAGTTGAATTGCTGTCATTCCCACAAGCCCCTGGGGTGATAGAGGAAGGAGGGGAGACAGTGAAAAGGTGGGGGCGGGGGTGCAGCAGCCCCTGAGACGCTTTTACTCTCTGTGTGTCTGCAGAGTCAGGAATGGGCTCAGACACCAAGATAAACAACTTGTTGACCTGGCACAGGCCTGAGAATGATGCTGATAGTGACTGTGAATCAGCACCAGGCTCTGGTCCAGGACAGACATTTCCTAGCCAGGGGAAGGGAACAAGCCAGCCACTGTTCTGGAAATTTCCACTCGCATTGTCCCTCTTTTAGAGGGGAGAAAGCTGAGGCCCGCAGAGGAGACATGACTTGTTCCAGATCATCTGGCAGTGGCAGAGCCAGTGTTGGAGAGCACCTCTGTGAGACCTAGGCCCGGGTCACTGGGATTGTGGGCATTTTTGATTCCTAGTGCTGCCCCCTGCTGGAAGCCTTCCTGAGTTGTTGCCTCCGGGCCAGTCTGATGCTTTCCTAGAGTTTCTTTTGTTTGACAATAAACCCTGACGATCCAGGAGAAGTTTGGGACAAGGCACTTTTTTGTTGTTAAATTTGTTAAATGCAAAGCATGACTCAACAAATCACATATTGACTGCTGATTATCAAGTAGGCATTGGGGCTGGTTGAAAATTTCCCTGTTTCCCTCCTTGGCACGTGGTAAGATTGGACATCTCTGCTCTCTTTGGAAGCTAAGTAAGGCCATATGACTTTAGCCCACCTATAAAATGTGAGCATAAGTGACATACGACCATGTGGGGAAGCCTTAAGAGCCAGTGTACAATTTTGTCCGTGTCCCCTTCTTGCTCAGCAACTATGGAATCAGGACTTGAGACGGAACCTCCAATGGCCTGGTTGCTGAGTGACTCCCAGGAGTGAAGTCCCTTCTTTGTGGTCCACATCAGACATACAGTGTGAGCCAGATGTGAACTCCTATTCATTTGGGGAGTGTTAGCAATAGCTTGGCCTATCTTATTCTGACTGACACAGAAACTTATCTTCGGAAGTGGGATGCAGTGGAAACAACTAAAAGAGGCAGCATTCTCTTAGAGGTTCAACGGCAGGCAGGCAGGAGACTGGCTTTGGAGGCTGGGAAGACAGCGATCCTGCCGTGGAGAAGCATTTGGTAAAACTATTGCCTATGGTTGCTTGGAATGCACTCTAGGGAAAGAAGTTTGAAGACGGAAAGTTAAAAGTGATGTGCTCAGTGTTGGCTGCATTTGGCGAGGCAATGCAAAAAAGTGATGAGCTCAGAAATTGCGTGGTTAAGCGTGGGTCAGCCTAATTCATGGGTGCACCGTGGGATAATATCTGGAACACTTAGGGGCTTCCAGTGCCAGCCAAGAAGTAAGAAACTGGGTTGACCGGCCTACCCGAAACAACTAAAAATGTGAAACAGTGGTTTTCAATACATTGGAACCCCAGCAACAGAGGACAAGGATGCCTAAAACACAGCAAACAAATGAGACAAGTTCCCATCCCGCCGCCGTGAGAGTGTGTCCGGGCCACAGTGCAGGGGGAAGGGACAGAGGCCGATCCCAGAAGGCTCTCAAGTGGAGAAGGCGGAACTGACTCTGGGGAGACCACGGCAGCTGGAAGTCACAGGGCACATACTGGAGAGGAAGGGGCCACACAGAGAAAGCACTCCAGAGATCCACAGGGGTCTCTCTCCAGACTTCAGCAGGGCACTGAGACACCCGTTGGAACCGCGCGGGCAGGGGGCGGGGGGAAGAACCGCCTGAAAGAATTTGAGGGAACAGTAGCAGAAGAAGCTCACACGGGGCCGGGAATGATGCTTGTTCTCCAAGCCGACTGAACTGGGTCATAATTCACAGGGCACCGGGCAAAGCACTCAGGAGGGTCTTGCTTCAGTGGGGCATAATCAGCTCTCAGTGACATCATTTGGGTGAAACTACATCGCCACTGGCACTATGATTGTGGCACTGACCTCGGTGGTATAGATTCCTCTGGGGTCAGCATCCTATTATCCTGTGATGACCCCACTCACTCACCACTGGGTTGGCCCTAGAAGTTCATTTGGCTTTTCTGTAAGATGTCTCTAGGAGCGCTTAGTTGTCTTTAACTTCATTCAAAACAATTTTGTTAGGTCGTATTGTGACAGCTGTCATATCAGCATGCATTTTAAAAAGAACATCAACATTGGTGAATTTTTGTGTAGCTATTGTAATATTGAAGATGGAAGAAAATATGCAACATTTTTTGTCATATTATGCTTTAATATTTCAAGAAAGGTAAAAACACAACTGAAACAGACAGAAAAAGATTTGCGCAGTGTACAGAGAAGGTGCTGTAGTTGATCAAACGTGTTAAAAGTGGTTCGTGAAGTCTTGTGCTGGAGATTAGCTGCTAGATGATGCTCTACAGTTGGGTAGACCAGGTGGAGTTGATAGCGATCAAATCAAGACATTAATTGGTAACAATCAATGTTTTACCACACAGGAGTCACTGACATACTCAAAATATCCAAATCAATGAAGTTATCAGTGAAAATGAAAAATGTTGCCTTATATTTTACAGAAAAAAGTAAACAGACTTTTTGGCCAACCCTGTACTATGTAATCTTTCTTCCCATAGTTTGATGTCCCCCGGTAAGAACTCATCATCAGTGTGGGATACCCACTCCTAGTCTCACCTTCCCTTAAAGGCAACATGGTACTACTGGGCTCCAACAGGATTCTCAATTCAAATAGGGCCCCAAAATCACATAAATGTCCTTAGTTATAAAATGTTTAAATAGATCTACAATGTTCAAACTGTTGGCCACAGAATCTTGGCGGTTCCTGAGACCCTTTGGGGGTCTACAGAGTGAAAACCATGTTCATAATAACACACAGACAGTGCTTTTACCTTTCTCCACGTTCAAATCTGCACTGATGGTGAGAAAGCCAAGGTGGGTAGAACTGCTGGCGCTTCAGCACGAGGGACGTAGCGGCGCCACCTGTGCAAGCAACCACTGATTATGTTTCTCATCGCCATGCGCTTGCAGACCAAAAAAAGAAAAGCCAGTTTGGCTTAAGAATGTCTCTGATGAAGCAGCAGAAATTTTTTATTTTATTAAATACTGAACCCTGAGTGCATGTCTATTTAATACTCTGGCTCTGTGTGAGGTAGTGGGAAAATGCGTGGAGCAGCTCTGCCACCTGCGTGGGTGGGGGCGAGGCCTGGAGACGAGGCCTCCGGCGCCTGGCCGAGCTGTGAGCCCCCGGCTCTTGTGTTGGGTACTAGGGTTCTTACCGCAGACAGACAAAGTGCAGCTGCTCAGAGTTAGGTGTTTGGCAGACACAATTCTGAAAATGAATGAAGAGCTTACCTCTTCAAGGAAAAATAATTAAATACTTGTTGCCAATTAGAAAAGTCAAGCTTTCAAGTACAAGTTAGAATTTTGGAAAACTTGCATTTGCCATTGTAAGGATGACAGTTTTTCAATACATTGTGATTGGTCGTGATATTTAGGATTTTTTTTAACATTGTATAATGAAAGGTATCCACATTTGGAAGCTCTACATAACAATTCAATGAATCAACATTTTGCACATGATCAATGAATAATATTTTAGGAGCATGCATAGACAAGGTCCCTTTAAAGCGCAAGGCTGACAAGTGGATTAGGATGTGACAGAGCACAAAAGTTCGCTGCTGTGATTTCAGATTCCTCAGTGCAGCCCACCTTTAAGGAGCTACCACTTGTTGAGCTTTGGCACACTGTCCAAGAAGAGCAGTCACAATCAACTTTAAAAACAGTTGAAATACTCCTCTGTTTTCCAACTCCATAGCTGTGTGAAGCCAGATTTGCTTTTAAAAAGCTCATAAAAACAGCTTTACTGCCCTGGCTGGTGTGGCTCAGTGGATCAGGTGCTGGCCTGTGAACCAACGGGTCACCAGTTCAATTCCTAGGCAGGGCACATGCCTGGGTTGTGGCCAGGTCCCCAGTAGGGGGCGTGTGAGAGGTAGCCACACACTGACGTTTCTCTCCCTCTCTCCCTTCCTTCCCCTCTCTAAAAACGAATAAATAAAATCTTAAAAAAAACAGCTTTGCTGATATATCATTGACATAAAAATTGTATATATTTAAGGTATGCAATTTGATGTTTTGTTTTATTCATTGTGAAAAGATCACCACCATCAATCTAATTAACACATCATCACCTCACACGGTTACCACTGTGTGTGTGCGTGTACATATGTGCGTGGTGAGAAGCAGATTTTCTTTGTATACCTCAACCAAAACAACATATCATAACAGACTGATTGCAGAAGCAGATGTGAGAATCCAGCTGTCTTCTATTAAGTCAAACATCAAAAAGATTTCCAGAAGTCTAAAACAATCTTACTCTTTTCACAATTTAATTTATTTTGGAAAATAGTTATTTTGATAAAAATGGGTCTATTGTTGTTATTTTTAAATAAATAAAAGCTTCAAAGATTTCTCAGTTTTTTCAACAAGGTAATTGTAGCTTACCTTATGTACCTGTTAGCAGTTTACTGATTCTAAGTTCTTCACTGCCAGCTCTGCAAAAATGGAGCTGGGCCTTTTAAATATTTTTTTTCTTTGCCAGCTGGCACAATGTTTGCCAGTAGAGGGTGCTAGAGAGACATTTCAGCAGGAAGGGGTCTTCCTCCGGTTCAGTGTGCTCCCTTGGCAGGCTCCTACAGTTCCGGCTTCTAGAGTTCCCAGTTCTGTTCTATGGTGACTAAACTTTCTTATTGCCCCCTGAGCCATTTCCTATGTTGTAGAAACCTATAATTAAATAGCACGATACAATTCATATATAATGCACATACAAAGCACATACAAGTGTTTAAGTTTAGGCACAAAAACTGCAACATGAAAGTATGACTGCCATTATGTGATGTAATCAATTAAAATAATTAATAGTTTTCCAAACCATCAACATATCCAGATTTACATAAGATTCCTACAGAACAAGCTTTTGAACTTATGAAAGATTCCTAGTGGCCAAGGTACATGAACATCCAAATTCCATAATTACCCTGAATTTCATACAGACTAGGATCCCAGAATCACACAATAATCTTTTTGAGCAAGTTTCTGAAATAACACAGTGTTATTACATAATATTCTGATAGCCAGGAGCCTAGATTCAAGCATATTTCTTTCAGGCCAAGTGTTCAGAATCACAGAATGTTTCAGTCAATCAAGTTTCCAAAATCATGTAAGTTTATTACGTGTCAGATTTCCAGAATCACACAAGCTTATGAAGTGGCATAATACTGTTGTAAGCCAATACTGCAAATCACAGAGCCTTCTTACAGGCCAATGTTTCAGAGTCACCCAAAGGCTCTTTGGGCCGTTGGATCTAGGATCACACAGCATTCCTGAAGCCTGAGGTTCCGTAAACCCATTCGGTTCTCAAAGACCAAGTTTCCGGAGTCATACAGTGCTCTTCACCTGAGTTCTGGAACCTCAGGTTCCTACAGGTGACATTCCTGGTCTCCAGCTCCTAAGCAGACCACTAAGCTGCCACTGAAGTTGACTATGTCTGCTTTCAAGTTAGGAATCGCAAAACATTCCCCCGTCCGATGCCAGGAGCAGGCCTTTCCAGCTGCCGTGTAACCCGTAACAGATTCTTGAAGTGTTTATATATTTGTGAGAGGCAGGAGGAGCAGAGAGGTGGCATCATCAGTGTATGAAGGGTGAATAATAATCAGAGCACCATACTATATGTATCATACTAGTTCTTGACATATTTTATCTATTTAATTATCCCAGCCACCCTTTGAAGTATCAGTATAATTAACATCATTAATAATTATCATCAATGCTGTCATTTTTACATGATCAAGCTCAGTTCCAGAAAAGTTGAGTAACTGCCTAAGATCATACCATGATAAAATGGTAGATTAAAAATCATAAGCCTGGTTGTTTGCTCCAGGACTGCTGGGAGATGCCGCCAGTTTTGGAGCAAAGCATAAGGAAAAGACCATCCCACTCCCGAGATCAAACACTACTAACTTTCAACAGGAAAGTGATAAAAGGAGCCATCTACAGAAACGATCCTTTCTGGGAGGGAGTAGGAAGCCTGGAGCCAAGCAGATCTGGGGAGGCGCAAATCTTAAGCAGGTGGCTGGGCAGCCTGGAGTGCATTCCCAGGTCAGGAAGCACCACGTGACTAGACTCACGGGGCTGGCACATGCGGAAGAACAGAGGCATTGGCAAAGGGGCTGTAACCGCCAGCGCATTTTCAAAGGGTAATTTAGCAGTTTTTTATCCCCTGTGAGTAGAGAAAAAGGATGCCTGGGTTGGCCAACATGCGTACTCTGGTTGGCAGGCAAATTCCTAAGGTGGAAGTGAGTACATCACTCAGCAGTCATTTGTTAAGCTTCTATCATGTTCCTTGGTTTGGAGAGAAAATACTATTAAAATGTATAAGGCAAAAATACAGGGTCCAGCACAAATACCGCACCTTTTTAATGACGAAATCTTTTATAACAAAATTATAAGCCTATAATTGTGGAACATAACAATATCACACTCAAGCACACCATCCGGCATTTTAGGTGAAATGTTCGAGTTAAAATGGTAAATTATTACACTCATATTATTACCCTATCAACCACACTCAAGCAGGCATCACTTCTGCCGGACCCTGTATTTGTCTTTTTTTTTTTTTTTTTTTAGATTTTATTTATTTATCTTTAGAGGGGAAGGGAAAGAGAGAGGGAGAGAAACATCAATGTATGGTTGCCTTCCGTGCGTCCCCTGCTGGGAACTGGCCTGCAGGGTACTGGCCTGCAACCCCGGTACGTGCCCTGACTGGGAATCGAACCGCGATTGTCTGGTTCGCAGGCCCGGGCTCAATCCACTGAGCTATACCAGCCAGGTGTATTTGTCTTTAAGAAGTCCCACTTCACCTGGATGAACAGGTAGGCGAACCACAACCAAGCTTACGTGCAGTCGTGGGAGGCCGGCACGCATGTGTGTGCGCGCGAGCCCTCCTTGCATGCAGAGAGAGGTGAGTAGAGAAGCAGGCTTCACGGAGAGGGAGACGGTGAGCCGCATCTGTGAAGACAGAAGAAGTCTGCTGCGTGGGGCGACACTGCAGAAGTGTGGGAGCCCTCCGTCCAGAGGACCCGCAAGACACACGGGTGCCCCAGGGGAAAGGACACCTGTGTCCTTGGAGCAAAGCATGTGATGGGGAACCACGAGGACTCCTGCCTGCCACGGACACAGAGCTCATTGTGGGAAGCTTAGGGAGCAGGGAGATCAGGGCCAGACTGAGTCCTGCCGGGCCTACGATGGCAACAGCAAGCTATGGCACGTGAGGTCCTGAGGTGGGGCGCTCCGCACAAGCATGTGGGGTGTGGTGAGCAAACAATCGCGATGAGGTCCCCACCCTTTGATTGCCTTCACGAGCTCTCAGATTTGGGGGCACAGATATTTCATACTGCTTACCCTAACAAATTTTTATTATTATCTTAACAACTGTCATGTCAAATGTAATCTTTGAAAATGTTGGGAAGACGCTGCTTTTTGAGACCGTGCTTGGGGAGCCACGGCTGTTGCCTTCCCGGTCTCATTCTATCGCGGACCCTGCCCAGGGGAGGACCAGCTCAGGTTGGACTTCCCTCCTCTTCCCACGAAGGAGGGGCAGTACCCCCCCCCCACATCAGCCAATTCTCAGTGCTTCAGCCCCACCGGCTTCCCCTTGGAGAGGTGGATCTGTTTATCAGTTTAGGCATTCACCGATATTTCTGCCCATGTATCACATATCCGTTTAATAGACAAATTTTCTAATCCATCTCTGCCTCCCTCAGCCTAGCTGAGAGTGTCTGAATTAAAGTTCAGCATGCAGGGTTTCTACACCTGACCAGGATAGGGCAGCAGAGTTCAGGCTTCCCTTCCTGCCATTATAAACTAGTAAACTGATCAAAGCCTGTCAGACATTTTTTTCAGACAACAGTTAACAGGCAGCATGGGAGTATGATCCCCCAGAGAAGGGAAACAGATGAGATGAACCCAATGATGTCCACAGATTTACGTCTAGAGGCACATTTTGGACTGTGATGCAGGAAGGAAATCTGAGGCAGAGCACAGTGGCCTCATTGTGTTGAAGACAGAGATCAAATTTCAGGGATGTCGAAGTAGCCAGAAATGTGGCTCCAGTTCTAGGGAGAAGGGAGCTATGCAGAAAAAAATCTAAAAAATTGCACAGGGGTTCCCTTGAATGTTTGCTGAATTCCAGGTCATGTACACAGTAGCTGAAAGTCCATGAATCCACACAAAGAATAACTGTGGATTTGTGAGTTGAAAGTTTCCAGGGTTTGTACAGAGGAGGAGATGTTCCGGCTTCGACTCAACAGAGCGCAGTTCTTATTGATCACCCAGAACGTTCAGCTCCCAACCTGCCCTGTCAAAGGGTTATGTGAGCCTTGAAAGGAGCAAGTTAGTCTTTTGGCAAATTTAACTTCCTGATCTAAAAGGCACAACACCGTTTACAGGAAGACAAGAAAATACACAACTGCATAATATTCCCATTTAAACAAAAATGTAATTAAAATTACTAAACATGCCAAGAAACAAGGTAATGTGACTCGAAACCAGAAAACAATCAAGTCAGTAGAAGCAGAGACAGAAATTACAGAGATGACAGAATTAGCAAACAAGATCTTTAAACTAGCTATCAGAAATATACTCCACACATTCAAGAACTTAAAGGAAAATATGGACACAATAATAAAAAATAGAAGACACGAAAAAAACAAGAACCAAAAAAGAACCACAGAATTTTTGGAGGCAAAAATAGAACATGTGAAATGAGAAATTCCCTGGATGGGGTTAAGAGCAGATTAGAAGAAAGCATCAGTGAAATTTAAGACTTAGCAATAGAAACCACCTAAACTGAAGCACAGAAATAAAAAAGGCTGAACAATAAGCAGAGCCACAAAAACCTACGGGGCAGGAGGAAGCAGTCTAATGCATATGTTGCCGAAGTCCCAGAGGAGAGGAGCAAGGACAGAAAAATATGTAAAGATGTATTGGGAAAAGTATTTTTCAAATGTGATGGAAAATGTAAACCCATAGAACCCGGAACCTCAATAAGGCTCAAGCAGAACGTAAACAAAACCAGAAAAAGGCACATTATGATACGATTGTTGAAAATCAATAATTAAACTATTAAAAAGCATCTACAGAAAAAAAGACACTCTATTTCAGAGAATAAAAGATAAAGACACCACAGACTTTTTTTGCCACCAGAAAACAGTGAAAGGCATCTTAAAAAACTTACTGTTAACTTAAAAAAAATTCTGTACTCATAAAAATATTCTTTAAAAATGAAGACAAACTGAAGACTTTTTCAGTTATACAAGGCCAATAGAACGCATTACTGACAGACCTACAGTATAAGAAAGCTTAATAAAGAAAACTTTAAAAATCAACACTCGATGAAAACTTGGACCTATTGGAAGGAACAAAGAGCATAAAAATAGCAAATACCTTAATAAATTAGTAAATTTGAGAGTACTTTTTAGGGAGTGACATCACAGAAATGGCTACATGGGTCATTCTTGGCCTTACTCTCCCTCACAAGAAGAACAACTAACAACTATTTGAGAACAAGACACCACGGAGAGCAATTTATTTTCTCAGTTCTGGAGACCAGGAGTCCAAGATCAAGGTGCCAGTTGGTTGGTTTCTGATGAGGCCTTTCCTTGGCTTGCAGGTGTCTGCCTTTCGCTGTGTCCTCCCATGGCCTCCCTGTGCAAATGCACATCCCGGGTGTCTCTGCCTCTTCTTATAAGGACGCAAGTGCTTTGGATTAGGGCATCGCCCTATGACCTTGTTTAACCTTAACTACCACCTTAAAGGCCTAATCTCCAAATACAGTCCCTGGGTGGTTAGTGCTTTAACATATAAATTTTAGCAGGTACATAATTTAGTATACAACGCTCTTTATCAAAATTAAAAAATTCTGCTCCTTGAGCCCTGGCTAGTGTGGCTCAGTGGGTTAAGTGCCAGCCTGGAAACCAAAAGGTCATCAGTTTGGTTCCCAGTCAGGCACATGCCTGGTTTGTGGGCCAGGTCTCTCTGTTAAGGGCATGCCAGCGACAACCCATTGATGTTTCTCTCCCTCTTTTCCCCTCTCTCTTCCCCTCTCTCTAAAACTAAATAAATAAAATCTTTCTTTAAAAAAAACCGTGCTCTTTGAAAAACATCTTTAATAATTGAAAAACAAGCCACAGGCTGGAAGAAAATATTCACTTTACAGATATCTGACAAAGGACTATATCCTGGATCTATGAAGAACTCTCAGAATTTAATAATAGAAAACCCAACTAAACTGTTCAGTATATTCAAAAGATACTTCACAAAAGGAGATGTCAGAATGGCCAACATCATTAGTCATCACAGAAATGAAAGTTAAAAACCACAATAAGATATTCATTGCATTGGTCTGATTAAGGTTAAAAACTGACAATTCCTAGATTTGGGAGGATGTGGAACATTGTTGGTGACAGCACAAAGTGGTCTGACCCCTTCAGAAAATTGTGACAGTTTTTATAAAGTTAAATATACATTTAACATATGACCCAGACATTCTATTTTTATACCCAAGAGAAATGAAAATATATGTACACAAAAGACCTACACACAAATGTTTATTAGCAGCTTAGGAAAAGCCGCAAACTAAAAATTAAAAAAACATTCATAAACTAGTGAGTAGATTAAAAAATTCCAGTACATCTATGCCATGGAATACTACTTGGCAACGAAAAGGAATGACTATTGATATATGCAACCACAGGGTTGAATCTCAAAATAATTATGCTGCACAAAGAAAGCTATGCTTAGGGTGTCCTTCATTTGGAACCTGAGAAACTTTAGAAACAGCTACTTTAGAAACTTTCAGAAATGTATGCTGCGGTGATGGGAAGCTGCTGGTGGCTTCCTAAGGCTGACTGGAAGAGTCGTTTCCCGGGGCAGGGCACGAGCTTGCTTCTGGGGGGTGAGGGGGTGTTCGGTATCTTGACGTTGTTCACATGAATGGTAACACTTGAAATGGGTGCATTTTACTGTGTATGCACACACATGCACACATATACAAGTGTGTGTGTATATATATATATAAAACACCTCGATAAAGTTGATTAAAATAATATGAAAAACCCAGCAAACTAAGCTTGACTGTCTGCTCAGCAGCCCATTCTGTAAACGACGTGGACAACTTTGACCTTCACCATGAGTTGTGGCTGCAATCTGCACTGGGGACAAATGTGAATTAGACTGAACTTGAAAGACAGGAGTTTGGAGATCTTCACTGAATGAACAAGTAACAGAAATTGAGTTTCTACTTTTTAATGAATGAAAAAATGTTTGCCCCACACCCCACAAAAGGCTCTGTCAAGGGCTGAGTTTGTCTCAGCTTGGTGACCGGACAGCCTTGGTGAACCCTCCCATGACCCGGAAGGAGGGGACACTAACCTTTTCCAAATTTTGACAAGCTCACTAGTAATTTGCTTTAAACCTTTTGTAGGCCTTGCTGACTTTTCCAGCAATGTTCCACAGATAGCGTTTCATTTCAAAATGCTTCAGAAATTACTTTGAAAAGAACGCGTGTCACCCCAGCCCCTCCCCACCCCTGGCATCTTGAATGACTTATTTCAGAAATGACTCCAATTCACATGCCTGTCATTTTAGATCATAAACGGCCTTGTTAACTATTAAGCGATGTCAGTTTTCTTTTCATTTGCGTGTCGGTGGGGGTTTTGCTAGGTTAGGCTGCCTGTCTGAGAGGGGCAGATTTGTCCGATTTAGTTACATCCAGATGTGCCTAAACATAAGACAAACTGAGTAAGAGTTGCAGTGCATTTATATTGTATTCCTCATAAATTCCTGTGGGGTTTTTTTGGCACCAGAATTTAATTTGTTGTTCACAATTCCTTTTAAACAAAATCTGATGCAATAGTTAGGGGCCCGGGTCAGGTCGGGAGCTTCCACCTCTGAGGAGCTGCAGCAACAGAACAGACATCCACCCAGCGAGCACTGCGCGCTCTTCCGTCATGCACTCGGGCCTTTGGTGAGCCCGTTGGCACATTCAGCAGGCTGTAGCTTCAGAAAGCCTACACTCAGAGAAGAAGCCTGCATGGTGGCTGGACTTTGAGCTCAGTGACTCAATTTTAGTTAGGATTCATCTCCTTTGTTAGCGCAGCTCATTCGAGGATTCATCTAACTTCTTTGTTAAGTAAAGTTTAATGAGCTTCAGTGTCATGATTTCTAAAACAAGAAAACTGATCTCCATTTGAACAATTGGGTTGAGGTTCAAAGAAGATAATGCTTAGGATGTGGGGTTACAAAATATAAATGCAATAAATTGTAAAGATCATTTATTAGAATGTGATTGGGGAGCTCAGCTCAAGATGACACAGCAAAAAATGCAGGAACGTATTTACGATTCATTTGTTTATGCTCTCATGGAACAACAAAGAGGGCTTCGGGGAAGCAACAGTTTCAATTAACTTGTAAATCACGAAAAGACTTCAAAAATGAAGAAGCTTGTGTCAGATCAAAATTTTCATTGGGATCAATTGAAATAGCTGGATAAAATTTTTAAAAAATTTTAAAGAATTATAGGCCTTCCAAGGCAGCCACTCTTCAAAGGGCCAAGGAGAAATGAAAAAAAAGAAAGCTCTCTGAAAGATCCCAACATCTGGTCATCACTTTTCCCCTTGGGACATTTGGAGTAGGGTGAGAGGTGGGGGGGGGCTGGGAGAGGTCACCCACAAAGAGGCAGAGAGGCCAGCAGAGCTGCAGCTCACAGAGAAGGGAAGCCGCACACACAGGCCTGCGCTCCCAAGGCAGCCGGGACTTGAGGAGTCAGGATCCGACAGACCAGGGAGGTCTGGAGAAGCTAGCCCGGAAGTCAGCACTTCGCTCCTTGAGGCTACTTCCAGTTCTTAGCTATGCAAGATAAGAGGCTAAGAGGATGAATAAAAGGTGGCTGGAAAAAATTCCACTATCCGGAAGAGAGACAAATTTGAATGAGATTACGCCAAAGGTGAAAGGATCCAGGAATTACCCAGTTACTCAGCTGGGTCCCCTGCGGGGCCATGGCCCGGAGCAGAGATCGACCAGGGGAAAAACAAACTCACAAAGGCCGAAACCAGGCCTCACATCAGTGCAGCCCTTGGCTGAAGGCCTGGACAGACGGCCCTGCCAGAGGATAGGGGCATCCTCTGTGGAGGACATCATGCAAACTCCACATGTTTCCATGTAAGCTCTCCTGTACTGGATCAAAGATGCTAAGTGTACTAAGTCACAGGACCAAGAGATGACAGAGACAAAAACAGACAAGAGAAAAGGAAACACAGATAACAGATGTTAAGGTGATCAGACATTAACTTCAAAATAACTGTGATCAAGATCCATAAAAATATATGACAAGATGGAGAATTTTACTTGGGAAATGTAATTCATTTAAAAAAAGAATCAAGCAGAAATTCTAAATCTGAAAGAGAATGTAACTCATAAAATTAAGAATTCAATAGATGGCTCAATAGCAGATTGGAAGAGAGGAAGGGGATTAACTAAGGCATAGTTAAGTCATCAGAATATATACAAGTTGAAGTTCAAAACAAAACAAATACTGAATATAGGATAAGACACACATAGGACATGATGGAGAGTTTAAATATACATTCTAATACTCATAGAATCGGAGACACGGAGGGGAAGAGAGAAGAATAGCGAGGTGGTGTATAAAGAAATGATGACCAAGAATCTTCCAGCAATGACAAGACATCAAGCTAGAGATTCAAGAAGTGTTATAAAGTCCAAACAGATTAAATATACAGAAAATCTCACTTAGGGACATCATAGTGAATCTTTGAACACCAATCTTTGAGAATATTCTTAAAAGTGTTCAGGGTATAAAATACACACTTTCAAAAACGCAATAAGATGCAGGCCACAGAAAATGGAATAATTTCTTCAAACTGCTAAAATAATTGTCATTATAATCATCATCATCATCATCAAACTAGAGTTATATACCCAGTGAAAAAATCTTCCAAAAGTACAGGCAAAATAAAGTTATTTCTAGACAGACGAGAACCAAGAGAATTCAGTGCCAGGAGGTCTGCACTAAAAATAAAAACTAAAGTGAATCTTTCAGGCAGAAGTAAAATACCCCTAAATGGGAAAACTTTTTAAAAAGGGCAAATAGGAAGAAATGAAGGACAACAGGAAGGTTAAATGTGTGGGCGTGGGCAAGTCTAAGTAGATATAAACTTTACAAGATAATGAAATATGAAGTTTCAAATATACACGGGATTAAAATGTATGACAATAACCCAGAACAAAGGAGGAAAATAAATGGAGTTAAAGTGTTCCAAGCTTCTAGCATTATCTAAGAATTTACAAAAGCATTACTTTATATTAGACTCTAATAAATTACAAACCCAAGAGCAATCTGTAAAATAACAGTAAAAGAATGTAAAACTGACAAGCTGATAAAGTAGATGGAATAGTGAGAAATATTTTATTAATGCAAAAGAATGTAAGAAAAGAAAAAGTAACATAAAACACATAGAAAAATTAAGAAACAAATAGTCAAGATGGTGGATATAAAACCAAATGTGTTGGCCAAGGACCAAAGTACTCTGATTAAATGTAAAAAGGGGACATACTGAGAAGAGATAAAGACATACAGAGCATGGACCAAATACTCCATTTAAAAGCCAAAGATTTTCAGACTAGATTTAAGAATGTATATATGCTGCTTATAGGAAACACCTTAAACATTAAATCGAACCATATGAAAATGCCAATATTCAACCATTTTCAATCCACAAAAATGGTGATTTCATATGATTCAACCAAAAATCATGGCACAGTAAAACTGGAGGTAAAGGGATAAAAAAAATATACTGTGCATCCAGGAACCAATAAAAAGTACATTTTTAAGGCAAGAATTACTAGAGTCAAAGAGACACATTTCTTTTCATTCATTTATTTATTTATTTTTAATTTTTAGGTAAGGGGAAGGGAGGGAGAAAAAAAAAGGAGAGAAACATCAATGTGTGGTTGCTTCTCACGTGGCCCCCACTGTGAACCAAGCCCACAACCTAGGCATGTGCTCTGACTGGGAATTGAACCTCCGACCCTTTGGTTCCCAGCTCAAGCTCAATCCACTGAGCTACACCAGCCAAGGCAAAGAGAGGCATTTCTTAATGATAAAAGTGCTAGTCTATTAGGAAGATACAACTCTCCAAAATTTTTTGTGCATAGCTTCAAAATATAGAAAGCAAAAGTTAACAGAAGTAACAGGATAAATAGACAAAGGTTGCAAATAAGAGGCACTCTAATGTCTCTCTTAGTAACTAATGAAACAAGCAACAGAAAATCTATAAGGAGGCAGATCTGAATGGTGTGGTGACAAGATCCACCTGCCTTAAAGTGTTCAGGATAAAAGACGCACACCTTCAAAAGCACAGTAAGATGCAGGCCACAGAAAATGGAATAATTTCTTCAAACTGCTAAAATAATTGTCATTATCATCATCATCATCATCAAACTAGAGTTATATACCCAGGGAAAAAAATCTTCCAAAAGTACAGGCAACATAAAGTTATTTCTAGACAGACGAGAACCAAGAGAATTCAGTGCCAGGAGGTCTGCACTAAAAATAAAAACTAAAGTGAATTATTCAGGCAGAAGTAAAATACCCCCAAGTGGGAAAAATTTTAAAAAGGGCAAACAGGAAGAAATGGCCTGCACCTGACATCGACAGAGAACACACCACATGTGCGTGAAACATTTCTCAACACTGATCGCATGCTGCCCCCCCTAACACGGATCTCAACACATTTCAAATGGTCAGAATAATTAAAAATATGTTCTTCGATTACAGTGAACTAAATCTAGGACAATAAGAAAAAAACTACAAAATTCCCAGATGTTTGAAAATACAGCATTATGCTTCAAATATATGGCTTTTTAAAAATTACAATAGAAATTGGAGAATAGTTTGAACTGGGTGATATGATAAATATGACATATCAAAATTTATGAAGCTAAAGCAATGCTCAGGGGAAATTTTATCCACGTAACTATGCCTGGGTTAGAAAACAAAAGCTGAAATCACTTTATCTGATGTTCATCTGAAGGTACATCTGAAGCCGTACTCAGACAGGGACAGGCTTAAACTGGGGGGCGGGGGCAAAGGACGACTGGGGCAACTGGACTAGCGTGAACAGTGAAATATTTTTTAAAAAGAAGAAAAGCTAAAAGCCAGTTATATAAGTATTTATCTCAAGAAACTAGAAAAAGAATAACAAATTATACCCAAAGACAATAGTAGGAAGGAAAGAACAGATAGAACATTAAGATATTAATGGAATAGAATACAAAACGACAAAGGAAAATCAGCGAAGTCGAAAGTTGGCTGTTTGAAAGACTAATGAAATTGATAAACCTCTAGAAAGACAGATCAAGGAACAGAGAGAGGCTCAAATGGCCATTGCCAGTATTTTCACTGCTGGTGAATATTCGCAGTGAATTCATACGGGCCAGTTGGCAGGCTGCTTCAGAACGCAGTCTCCAGCACCAGACTGCACAGGTCTCTGAGGTTCAAAACAGAACTAATGTCACTCACAATGGCCAAGACATGGAAACAACCGAGCTGTCCGTCAATGGATGAATGGATAAAGAAGATGCGGTGTACACACAATAGAATATATTTCACAGATATATTACAATATGTCTATGACTGTATAATAGCATAGATGAGAAGAAGGGATATCCTGCCACTTGTGACGACATGGATGGACCTTGAGGGCAGTATGCTAAGTGAACTATTAATTAATCAGACACAGGAAGACAAATACTGTGTGATACCACTTATACGTGGAATCTAAAAAAGTCAGACTCATAGAAACAGAGTGGAGAATGGTGGTTGCTGGGGGATGCGGGGTTGGGGAAATAGGAGGTGGTGGGTCAAAGAGCACAAACTTCCAGTCGGAAGATGAGTAAGTTCTGGGGACTTCACACACTGAATAGCGACTATAGTTAATAATCCTGTGTTCCATGCCCGAAAGTTGCTAAGAGAGTAGATTGTAAGTGTTGTTACCACAAAAGAAATAGTGATCATATGACATGATGCAAGTGTTAGATAGTCCTGTGATGGCGATCAGTTTATGATGTGTAATTTTATCAAATCAACACCTTCTACATCTTAAACTTACAAAATGTTATGCGCTGGGTATGTCATTATATTTAGTAAAGCTGGAAAAAGAAAATAGCATGGAATTAACAATGTAAAGCTAATATGGTAGACTCAATCTGCCTGATAGTTTTGGGAAATTCTGGGCCATCATCTTTTCAAACCTGGCTTTTGCCCCTTTTCCTCATTTGTCTCCTCTTGGGACTCCTCTCACACGCGTCTGTGGATGTACCGTGTTCGGGTTTTCACACTTCGTGAGCAGTCAGATCTCCGTGGCCTCCTCTGCCCTGGCTATATTTTCTGCAGGCTACTGGGACTGGGTTCTCCCTGGGAGTCCCCTGCAGGACACTTTTTTCCTGGGGTGGGGATGGATTGGGTCACAACCCCATAGCCATGGTTCCCGTGCACACAAGTGTGAAGGTCTCCCCAGGGCCCTGTATGCACTGCCTTCGTTTCTGTTGGGGCCTGGAGCTGGACCGCCGTGCGTGCTGTCTGAAATCAGTGACAGGAGAGCAAAGGCCCAGCCCTCTCCTCCTGGACTTGAGGTCATTCTGGGGCGCAGAACCAAGGGTCTGGAGACCCAGAGCCTGAGGATTAAGCACATCTGGCTTGCTTTGTGTCCGTAGGGGCCCCTGACCTCTCTGCATTTACAGCTGTAAGGAAAAGACCTCTCTTTTCTCCAGCCAATCCCCACCCAGTCTCCCATCAAAAAAAAAAAAGCGAGACAGGTCATCACTGGGTTACCAGGGAGCCCCTGGGAAACCCTAGGATGGCAAGCAGCCCGAAGTGTGTCTCCAGCTACAATTGTTCCGAATTCCAGAAGTAAGACTGTGTGGAAAAAAGGGACCCCACACAGCTTGCTGGGGGCAAGGGCAAGACAGCCCCAAGGCAGGAGGAGAGAGAAGAGAGGAGAAGAGAGAAAAGACTGACTAGGATACTGGGAGGGAGCAGACTTGGGAAGACAGAGGTGGGGGAATGAGATGAGGGAGCCGAAGAAGGCAGAGAGGAGGGGGCCTGCCCTAGGCCACTGCCACGCACGCCTTTCACATGCTGGCTCAGAAGTGTTTGCATGTTGCTGGAGATGGTGCCTCCTATCTTAAAACAGCAAGAATTAGTGGGGGATTTCAGGCACAGGGCTCTCAAATGCCCGAGACTCCCCTCAGTCTCCGGGACCTTAAGTTCCCTGCCTTGGTTTAGGATTCATCCCAGGAAGCTGGAGCCTAACCCTGGCAACCGAGAGCTACAATGGGAGAATGGGAGAACTGAAAATGTGTGTTTTCAAAAAGCCTGTGCTCTTTGAAAACAACTTCTTTTCAGTGAGGAGCTTGAAAACCAGAATCATTCTCAAAGGATGAAAACTGCCTCCCCCAGCCCTTGTTCTAGCTCTCAGGAGACTCTCTCTCACCCTGGGACCACGTGCCCAGGCACCCATGGCCTTGTGAGGACCCAGGCAGTGTGAGGAATATCATTTCAAAGCTGGGCAGCCAGACTGATGATAAATCACTCTCACCATGTATGGCTTGGCTCAGTGGTCCTTCTGGGAATGGGGACTCAGGGCAAAGGAATCTGCCCTAATGGATTTTCCAAAGGCCCAGTCCCATGCTTTTGTGATTCTGGCCTTCGGAAGCTCCCTTTACCTCTGCCCAGCCCTTAGCCAGGACCATCCCCTCCTCCTCATGGCCCGAGAGGCAGCTCTCAGCTGTCTGAGAGACACAGGAGAAGGCAGTCCATCCGGTCGAGAGGGAGGAGGAACGGGGCCACGAGCTGCAAAACAGACCGCCAAGCCAGGCCACCACTGGCAGGGGAGGTGGCTTTCCAAGTGGAAAGCAGCGAGAAATATGTTGGAATCCGCCTCCACAGTCATGAAGCTTTTTAAATGTTCTTTTCAAACACATACTTTGAAAGAAATATTTAAAGGCAGGGGAAATTAATTAGGGCTCTTTTGTGCTGGAATCGTCTTCCTGGAGCTCCACTAGCAAGAGAAGTAAAAATAGAGCCTGCTCGGGGTTGAAAATGCACAGCACACAAAGGTCATATTTAAAAGCCCGGCGAGGCGTGGCCATCCAAATAGAAGAAAGAAGCTAATCATTTCCATCGCTGCAGGGGAAACGGTGGCAGTCTTCTCGGGGTCATCGAGAGCAGCCTGAAAACTAGAAAACCCCCAGGAGACTAGACAGAGAGGCAGACCTGCTCCTGTCTCCAAGGGACAGACCTGCCTGTACCCCTCACATAACCATCACTTTTGTCCTAACTCTGTGTCTGAGGAGGAGCAAGGAAAGCAGGGAGAAGTAGAGAAAAGCAAAAGAGTTTGGAGGGCATCAAACAGCTCTTCCAATTATGCAACACTTTGACCTTTTAACTATACTCTTCCACACATTTGACCCTCAACTACCACCCCGCCCCCCGCAGGAGGTCGGCCTAATGCAAGTTCTCGTTTTCTCCAAATGAGAAAGCTAGTTGAGTTCAAAGTGACACAGAGGTGTTTCTGGCAGGCCATGTAAGGTCCAGAGGCAGAGGTCTGACTCCTAGCCTGGCCACCACCGTTCAGTACAGCACAGCGGGGATGAGGGCCAGCTTTAGAGCCAGAGGGCCTGGGGATGGAGTCTCCATCCAGCCCCTGGAGGTGCAGGGCGCCCCTTGGATTAGGGTGAGCAAAGCGTGGTAGCTGTGAGTGAGGACTCAGGGGCCACCTGGCTGGTGTGTGGCTCCTGACTCTGTATTTATCGTGTGACTTTGGACCATTTACTTGACCTCTCTGTGCCTCAGTATCCTCATCTGCACAAGCTTGTGAGGGTTTAAAAGAGTTCTTCCATGTAAAGCACATAGCATGTAACTAATATGCCTAAAATACTGGCCATTCTGAGTGTTTCCCTTTACAGATGATGAGGCTCAGAGGTGACGTGCTTTGCCTGTGGACACAGGTCTAGTGAGAGGTCGAGCCTGGGCTTGGGGAGCGTGTGACCTCAGAGCTGGAGCTCATCCCTCTGTACCTGCAGCAGCCCCACCAGGAGACTCCAGGAGAATAAAATTATCACCCTCCATCATCATCACCACCATCCCCTACTTTTTAAATAATGCCTTATAGTTTTAACTATAAATTTCAACAGCCTATCTTATTTCATCCGCACAGAAACTCTGATTCCCACTTTACAAATAAGAAAACCTAAATTCAGGGAAAATGATGATTTACCCAAGATTGTAAACTCCGTGGTGGGACAGTCAGGACCCTCCCTCCACACAGCAGAGCTGCTGAGTAGCACCCTCTGCCTGTTGCCTTAAAGCAGCCACACTTTCCTCCATGTTCCTATCTTCCTGGGTTGGCTCCGGAGGAGCAGGGCAGTGCCGTCTCACAGCAGTGTTAGCTGGGTGTGTTGGAAGCAAAGTGGCAGGCCACCCCCAGGTTGGGGAGCAGCCCTGTGAGCAGGCGGGGCCGTGGGTTACAGGGGGCCAAGTTGCTAAGAAGGATCGGGCCAGAACACATCGATGCACAGAGGACAAGAGCAGAGGCAGCCTGGCCAAAGCGGTCAGCCTGGGGCTCTCTGCAGTGGGTAGGCCACTGAGAGCTGCCCATGAGGCCAGAGCCAGTGCAGGCCCCATGGAGGCTGCTCTCTTGTCCATGGCTCCGGCCACACTCTGACTTCAACCCCTAGGCAGGATTGAACTCAACTCTGGCCACACAGAGACCCTTAAAACTCGATACAAACTGACTCCAAACCTCAGTCATGGGCTGACCACGCCACCAAGTTACCCCACCTAGACGCTGACTTAGAGACAGCGTCTGAGCACAAACCATATTTGACCCCAGTCCTCCAGGGTTGCCCCTAACTGCCACGGATTAGCCACACACTAACCACAGGCTGACTTCTAACCCCAGCTCCAGACTGAACTATTGCACCCTGGCCAGTCTGACCCTGGAGCAGCCAGACCTAAAGCATTTGTCACTGGTCAGACAAGCAGGAGGGAGGTGCAGGCGGGTTTACCGAGCACATCTGCACTGAGCCCCAGAAGGCTGGGGCTAAGGGACAGCATCACCTCTCAAACACATCAGTGACCAGGATTCCCTGAGGAACATCCTCGATCAGAGGAAATCACATGGTGAGATGGTCTCAGCCGCCTCCTCCAGGCCCAACAGCACTGGAGATCACCTAACAGATATCCTGACCAAAACAGAGAAATCTGCCTAACTTTCTTTTTTATGACATTGCTTTTAAGACTTAATAAGAAGAGGACATAAAAAGAAATTTACAGACTATTTCACTTATTGCTATAGTTGTAATTCTTCATAAAACATCAGCATATTGTTTTAAAAACAGCACATCATGACTCAGAAGGGTTGATGCCAGGAATGTAGGGATGGTCCAGTATCAAGAAATCTATCCATGTATTTCAACACATTCATAAACTCAGGGAGGAAAATCACATGACGTCTCAACAGATGCATAAAGTTATTTTAAAAGTTTATCTTTTTGTATAAAAAACTCTTAGAGACTAAAACTAGAAGGGAACTTCTTTAACTTTAGAATGGTTCTCTTTTAAAATTCTACAGTGAATATATTTGATAAGGAATTTTAAGGTTAGATACATTCTTCTTTTTTTTTTAAATTCATTGATACCTTCTTATGTTAAGGTTTAGGACAGTGCTGTCCACCATGACTGCTGCTATTCAGAATAGCACTGGAGGTTCTGGCCTATGCAATGACATAAGAAAAAGAAATGAAGATCATAATACAACTGTTGTAAAGGATGATATAAAACTATCAATCATAGATAATATTATTATCCTCAAATAAAAGCTAACATGCAGCAAACAAATGAATAGAACTAAAATCGATTGTTCTTCAAGATGGTTGGATCAATCTACCAAATTTATTAGCATTCCTCTAAAATACCAATAGTCAACGATAAAATATAGTAGAAAATAAACTTCTATTTATAACAGCAGCAAATTTACAAATCACCTAGGGACTAAGCAAGTGAAAAATTAATAAGATCCTTTGTGGATAAAATTGTAAATTTTTATAACAAAGCTGAACACCAGCTGGATGTGAAATGTAAATCTGAAAAACGCATAGACATACTAAAAGAATAGCTTTCCTCTGGGGGTAGAGAATGATTTTTTACACAAAGCCCCAAATATACAAACCTTAAAAGGGAAAAGTGCTGATTTGTCTACATCAGAAGTAACCATTTTTGTTCAATAAATAATGCAATGTACAAAGTTAAACAAGTGGCAGCCTGGGAGGAAATATTTTCAGGGAGTAAAATGGAGTATGGAGGGAGAAAGACACATAGGGAACACATGCCAATCAACCAGTTAAGACACACACTGCAATGCCAATGGACAAATTGACAAAGAAGAGAAATGTTATTCACAGGGAAAAAAATGCCAAACAGCTGAGAAGTGTGTGAATCCATGCAAGCTCATGGCCCTCAGAGAAATTCAAACTCAGATAACTATGACATGTCCCCCTATACCCATAATTTGGGCAAAAATAGAAAGTTGAATAATATGAAACATTGTTAGAGAAGTGGGTATAAGGACTCACTCACGTGGGAGCGTGTGTTTGAAAGAATTAACTACACTCAGTGTGCACAGGCCAACAGTCACACCACTGGGTGGACAATCCAGAGAAATTACCTCACAGGTACGTGAAGAAGACGTGTGAGGATGTTCACCCCAGAAGCGCTGGTGGCCACTGAGCACCGGCAGAGAGCTTCATGTTCTGAGTTGGACGTGGGCGGCATGTGCCGGGCAGCCCGAGAGACAGGCGGATGCACACACTGCACGTACACAGAGTGGTGAGGACAGGGCTTCTAAGACTTCGCATTGACAGAAAAAAGTATAAGGAAGTATGAGAACTAAAGCACAATAACACTTACGTGAATTCAAACATATACACATAAAAAAGCCTGATACATTTCCGCAAGAGACACACATATGTAAAGACATATTGGACATATCCTGAAGTGGGGGCCAGTGGGAAGGTGGGGAGCTAGACTAGTTTGGGGGATAAAACAGGACAAGACAGGGGGTATATTAATTTTCTATTGCTGGCAACACATTTGTACAAACCTAGTGGCTTAAAACGACATAAATTTATTACTTTACAGTTCTGGAGGTCAGAGGTCCAAAATCAGTCTCACGGGGCCAAGGTCACGGTGTCAGCAGGACCGGTTCCTTTTGGAGGCCGCCGGGGGAAAGCCTGTTTTCTCTTCTTCACCTCTGCTTGTAGGGACAGCCTGCGCTCCTGGGCTCACGGCTCCTCCCTCCTTCTCTGAAGCCAGCAGTGCAGCACCTTTCCATCCCCTTCACTGACTCTGCTCCCACCACCCCATCGCCCTCTCTGATCCTGACCCTCAGCCTCCCTCTTACAGGGCCCCTGTGACCACACTGGACCCACCCCAATCATCCAGGACAATCTCCCCACTTCACGGTCCTTATGTTAGTCACATGGGCAAACTCTGTTTCTCCGTGTAAGGTGACATAGTCACCAGTCCTGGGACTGGAGCACAAACATCCTTGGGTGGCCATTACGCTGCCTACCACAGGGACTTTGCATGGATAGGTGATGTTGGAATCACATGAATCAAAGAGAATCATTTTCTCAACTCTCTGTGATTCATATTTTACAGGAAAGTGCTTGGAAGAAATGTGGATTGCTGGGAGAGTAGATGTTGCTGGCACTGTGTCCCTTCTTGGAAGGCTTGGATGGCTTTCCTGAAGATATGATGTCTGAGCAGATCTCTGAAGGACATTCAGCAGGGCCAAGAGGAAGGTCTGGAGGATGCTGGCATTGAGCTTCTTTCTAGACCTCTGTGTGCCCCGCGGCCCCCTGCCCTGGCCCCCTGCCCAGCTGTGCACTGTTACCAGAAGAGCAGCCTCGCCCACCTCACCTCCCTCCCTTCTTCCTCCTTGGGCTCCCCTCTCTGCGGGCTCCGGGTCACAGCACCTCTCAGCTTCTTCGTTCATCTCCTTTCCCGCTCTCAGCCTCTCCTCCTTATTACCCTGGGGACACAACCCATTCGCATCATTCCCACAGCAGAGACAGGAAACACACACATCTCCCTCAAGCCTCGTTCCTTGCCCCATCTCAGAACCCTCTTTCTCTCTCCTTCCTTCTCCAGCCCAGTTTCTGCAGAGCTGTCCATACATGCACACGGTGCTCACCCCACACTCCCCACTGCAATTTGGCCTTTGGCCCCACCCCTAGTAATGAAATGACCTTTGCCAAGATTGCTAATGACCTACTTGTTGAGAAATTGGGACATATATTTCTTTCCTCGCTTTCTTGCCTTCAAGACAGCATTTGACACTGCTGGCCATTTCCACCTTGTCAAATACTCTGCATGGCTCCATGAAACTCCTCCTATGGGTGCCCTCCTCCCTCTCTAGCCACTGCTTCCCAGTCTTCTCTGCAGATTTCTTTCCTCCAATCATGCAGTACAGCTGGATGCATCCAGGGTTCTGTCCAAGGCCGTTTTCTCATTTCCCTCAGGGTGCTTTCCAGGCAAATGATTTCAGACAGGTGATGTGCCTGTCTTACTTTCCTAGGGCTGCTGTCACAAAGTCCTTCAAATTGACTAAAGACCAAAATTTATTCTCTCACAGTTCTGGAGGGCTGAAGTCCAAAATCAAGGTGTCAGCAGGGCCGTGCTCCCTCTGAAGGTTCTGGGGGAAAATCTATTCCATGCCTTTCTCTTAGCTTCTGGGGTTGCCGGCTCTTCTTGGTTTATAGAAGCATCACTCCGATCCCTGCCTCCCTGATCACATGCCTTCCTCCCTGAGCCTGTGTCTCCTCCTCTTCTGTTAGGACATCAGCCATAACAGATGAGGGCCTGCCCTAATGCCCTCCCCTTTACTTGTTACATCTGCAAAGGTCCTATTCCCAAGCAAGGTCACAGGCATAGGTACCAGGTGGGAGGACCTCAAAGTATCTTTCAGGGGGACATAATTCAAGCCATAGCAGTGTCCCTGCCCCACAGCACGGCAGAGCTTGTCATGCTGCATGGCAATTGCTGGTCTATCTGCCTACTTCCCCACCGGCACATGAGCTCTGTGACGCCAGAGCCATAATGGTTACGCTCACCATTACCTCTAGACCTGGTACACAGTGCATAGAACCGTTTTTGAGTGACTGAGCACTGACATAATAAGTGAATGGATCCCTGCATCTACTGTGCTCACTGGCTCCTTCTTGCCTGACGGGCTGGTTTGAATCTGATTGTATCTGCCACATCACACCCATTTAGCACCATGGAGGAGTCTTAGTTTGAAGGGGATGGACAGTGACCTGTCCAGTGAGCCACTCCTGTGACCTCAAACTGGTCTTGCCCGGCAGCAACACAGGTGCACAGGGCACATACCTGACCCCCACCTGGGCCACCTGCAAATTCACTTGGAGGCTGCAGCCAGGGCTGCTGGCCCAGCCCCAGTGACCACGGCTGCACAGGCTCTCCTTTCAGAGGGCAGGGTCATGTCGCACAGACAGCACCCCAAAACCATCATCTGATTCCTCATCTGAGCGCTTCCCCACCGGAGTCGGAGGTGGGGCCGGTGGAAGGAGGTGGGGGGGAAACGTGGGCAAAAGTGAACCCCTTTGGCCTGGTTCTCATTTAGAAACCGTGAGTCGTTCTCACTGATGTCACCAGTGAGAGTGAAACTGACATTCCAGAACGAGGGAGAAGCCTGCCGGGGCCCCTCGTTAACCTGCTACCTGGGTTGGCATGAGGGGATTGGGACTCTGCTGTGACACTGCAGATGTCAGAGCAGGTAACCCGTCTGGATCCAGAACCATCGCTCCCTTTAAATTACCTGGTGGGAGGTGCTGAGGGGGTGGCTCGAATAGTGTATGGGGAACCTCAAAGCAAAGAAGCACGAACTTCTGCAGATGGTTGAGGCAGCAGCATCTGATACAGTTATGCTGCATCAGTTCATTTGTTCAGTGGCCTTGGAAGGCAAGAGGACAGGAATCATGGGAAGGGAGAGGCCGGCCCTGCCGAAGTTTAGGCTGGAGGCTGGGCCGCACTGGCAGGGCCCTGAGCCTGCACTGGCTGGTACCTTCTGGCTGGAGGCCTAGTTTATAATCATTGGACTCTGTCCCATCCAGTAAGACCCCAAGCCCTGGAAGTTTCCAGGAGGGTGGAGAAGGCTTCAGGGAGCCTGGCTCAGGGATTCTGCAACCCAGTGTGATGGCTGTTAGGAGGCCATGAGCTGCCATGCGCGGGAGCTGGAAGACCGGCCCTGGGGCCTGCAAATGTCATTACTCCAAAGAGACGTGCCTGACTGTTCAGAACTTTCAAGTCTTTTGATGAAAACCAACCTGTTAACGCTTCAGGAATTTGCTGTTGGCTCAGGCGTAGCCCACTCCCCCTGCCTGCTCAGGGGTGAAGTTTCCAGCAGAACCAGGCCAGATGTGGGCCAGCTGAATGAACACGAGAGGTAGTGAGATCGTGGTTCAAAGACAGTGAGCAGGACGGGGGTTGGGGAGCAACCTCCGGGGCCTGGACGGGCTCCAGGGCTCAGAGCGGACATTAACATCTACCTGGAAAAGGTAAGGACACTTCACTGACTCTGTCTGACAGATCCCCCTCCTTTAAGGTACTGCTCAAGAGCTTCTCCTTCGCTAAGAGACCTGTCGTGCCCTTAGACATCCCCACGACCTCCCCGTGCAGTCACCACAGGCTCAAACAGCCCACAGCTCTGAGCGCAGCCCAGGAAACACCTGCCCAGCCCGACAAGCAGGCTCAGGTGCAAACCCACCCTGTTTTCAATCTACAGAGGCTGTCTGTTCACATCCCCAGACACCCTATGCCCTCCATCTGCTCAGAGCAGAATCACACTCTTCATCCTGTTCCTGCCAAAATGTTTTCCCAGTTCAAAGGGCTCTGGGATCTAATCATTTCATTAAAGTCTAAGTCTTGGGTGAGTAGTCAAACTGAAATATTGCTGTCACCGTTCACAGTTCTAACTTCTCTTCCACTCTGGATTGCACTCTTCCCGTGTCCCCCTTTTCTGACTCCAAACACTCCTGCGGGGGAGAGGCTGTGGTAGCGCCCCTCCAAGATGGCCCCCGTGACCCACCTGCTGGTGTTCACACCCTGTGTCATCTCCGCCACCCGGTGCCAGGTCGCTCTGAGTGAGCAGTAAGGTACGGCAGAAGTGAGGGTGTGAGACTTCCGAGATTCGGTTATAGAAGACGCTGCAGCTTCTGTCTCAGGGGTTCTCTCTCTCTCTCTCTCTCCCCTTCACTCCTCTCCGTCCCCCGTATCTCTTCCTCATCACTCACTCTGGGGAAAGCCAGCTGTGTGCCGAGAGAAGCTCTAAGGGTCCGAGGCCTCCTGCCAATAGCCCCATGAATGAGACTGGAAGCAGGTCCTCCTGCCCCAGCCAAGCCTTCAGACACCTGCAGCCTGGGCTGATAGTGTGACTGTCACCTCATCAGAGGCCCTGAGCAGAGTCACGTAGCAAAGCCACTCCCCAGTTCCTGCCATCTGAAAACCGTGTGAGACAATAAGTGTTTGTTATTTTAAACTGCCGAGCTTGGGAGCGATTTGGTATGCGGCCATAGATAGCTGATACAGGGACTCTTGGGTGGGGTAGGGGGCCCAGGCTCAGCCACTGCACTGCCAGCTGGGGCAGCAGGGTGAGGGGCAGGTTTTACTTCCGCTGGAGGCACAGCCAGGAGAAAGAAGCCCAAGCCTGGGCTTGTTTCTGACTCGTGGCGGTGGCCCCTATAGATGGACGGCCCCAGCTGAGTGGGTGGGGCATGTCCCTGGCCAGGGCACAGCTTCGTGTCACTCCTCCGTGGTCAAGAAACCCTGTCCCGTGTTTAATACACGGTGGCCGTGGCTGCAACTGACTGGGCCCTGCTCTTGGTTTTGGCCCTTCAGGGGATTTCCTCTGGTAAGAAGATGTCAGGCTTTTGCAAGTTCTAGAAGGTTCAGCTGTTTGGAGCAAGCCTAGTATGGATGGACAAAGTGCATCCCTGGGGACGAGGCTGTCACAGGCTGAATGGGGCATGTGTTGGTTGCACAGGACACTGCGGGGACAACCAGGACAACCAGGACAGTGAGTCGATGGCCTGTTTCCAAGTGGGACCAATGGGTCAGGAAAGGAAGAAGCTGTGGCCGGGTCAGCGGGCACAGCAGGCTCCCAGGCCCCCGCATGCCCAGAGCAACTAGTTCCAGTCCTCACCCAGCAGGGGTGAGGATCCTAGAAGACACGCTGCCTGGCCAGAACTGGCTCATGGTGTGGGTGAAGGGCCTGAGGGGCTGCGGTCAAGCAGAGGTGGGACTGATAGCCTGAGCCTTCAGCCCTATGGACAGTTCTGCCACGGCACGGCAATTGTTCGGTCTTCCTCTGTGGCAGCCTCGGGAAGCACTCCAAACACGGCACCAGGAGCAGGGAAGACTCTCTCATCTGCAAGGCAGAGACCCAGATGGATGTGGACAGTAAGCAACACTTATTCGGAGCTTGCATCTGCTCTATGAGTTTTCACTCAAACCTCCCCACACCCTGGATATCGGTATTCTCATCCCATTGACAGATGAGGGATAGAAGGCAGAGAGCAGACTCACCCAACATCCCACCGGGGGCATGTGGGGAAGCCAAGATTTGGCCTGGGCAGGCTGGCTCCAGAGCCACGTCCTAAGCCCCCGCTCAGAGGGAAATCTCAGAAGACATGTGCCTTCGGATATCCCTGCACCCGAAGCTCAAACAATTTCACCAGGATCCCACTCTCCTCGTCATCTCAAAGCCAGCTCTTGGTGCTGACTTTCATCGCCCCGGGCCTCTGCATGTGGCCACCAGCGGCACAAGGCTCACACCAGCCCCAGCTGTTCAAACAAAAGTCCCAGAAACGAGTCTCGCTGGAGTACCTGGGGTCTCAGGCTCACCCTCAAGTCACCCTCTGTGGCCCAGGGCATTTGATGCTCTAAAAAACACCAGCTGGTCAAAGGCTCCACCTGGGAGGCAGACCCGGAGTCAGAACAGCAGAACCACTTGGCCTGAGAGTCGTAAGAGAAGACATTTGCCCAGAAGACAGGAAAGTGGGTGCAGCCCAGCCAAACACAGTGAATGTGCCTGAAGCAGCATTGCTTACTTCCAGTGTTTTCCGATGGGGCAAAGGGACATACTCACACCATTAAAGAATGTTCAGGAAACACACACAGAGCGCCCTCTATGCCACACCCAACACAACCGTTCTTTTCATTCTAGCTCATCACCTCCGGGCTGGCACCTTGGAGGCAGGTGTGGCCACAGGGCAGCTCCCCTGTGTCCCTCTCCAGTGGTTAGGCTGGACATGGCGCCGCTGATTCCATCCTTATAAGACATAAAGGCATCTTCTCACTCTGGCCATCTGCCCACAATCCTGTAGTTCTGAGTGTTTTTTGGCTGGTTGGCTGGTTGGTTGGTTTTACGATGCTGGGTTTTGCCCTGCAACTCTGTGGGTTGTTTCCGGGATGCTGGGCATGTAAGACTGGGAAGTGCCAGCTGGTAGCACTGGCCCTGACCTCCACCGTCCCCAAGCCACACAGACGGGCCTCACCAGAGTCCTGGATGGGGTGGCCCCTATACTTGGGCTCACCTGGTGGGAGCCCTTGGTCAGTGCTGGGCCTGAGAGCTGGTGGTTGAATTCGTGCTCTGAGCCCAGGGGTCACGGTGGGAATGGTCAGCACAGTGCGTTTTATGCACGTGTTCTGTCTGTGCCAGGTACAGTGCACGGCTTTTTTGCACACGTTCTTTCACTGAACTCTCGTAACAATGCTGTGACAGGTACTGTTGTTGCCCCTCTTTCACACGTGGGTTTAAATAAGTGACCTCATCAAGGTCACACAGTTAGGGAAGGGGTAGCCCAGATTTAACTCCCCTCCCAGTTAGACCCCGTGTTCACAACCACTTAGAGAAGGAAAGTAGTGGGTTAAAAGGCACAGACTCTGGACCAAGACTGCCCGGAGTTAAACCCATGCTTTGCTACTTACTGTCTGCGTGACTCTAAGCAGGTTACTCAGTGTCTCTGTGCCTCAGCTTTCCTGTTTGTAAAATAGGATAACATAGCATCTACTTCAAAGCGCTGTTAGGATACATAGTAAGTGGATTCTAGCTATTAGTATTACACTTGTGCAAATGCTTGGAAAAGTGTCAAATCTTGGACAAGTGGCTGAGCCACCAGTGCAAATAGGACATTGTTCTTCATGCTGGGTAGGAGCGCAGGATAGAGGGGCAGAGCAGAATCACGGGTGGGATAACAGATATATACAGCAAACCAAGATGACTATGATTCGTTCTAGCATACCTTACAGACATGTGCTCAGAGACAGAGGGAATATTGTTCAGGCCTGAGTGGAAATCTGGAAGGACTTCAAGGAAGTGGCAGCTTTTGACTTAGCTCTTGACAGAAGCCCAGGGCCATACAGTCAGATGAGAAGACATTTTAAACAGAAGCAAGGAGGTGAGGAGGGTGTGGGGTGCTGGCCTGTGACTGGAGGGTTAGTGCTGGGACGGAAAGAGGGAGGGAGAGAGAGAGAGAGAAGGAGGGAGGGATGGGAAAGGACCCCAGAGTGTGGGGCAGGAGCCCACAGGAACTTGGAAGTGTTTGCTCCGAGAGGTAGCAGCAGAACAGGGATGTTTATGATAAAGTCCTGCAGGCCGGGCCATGCTCCCCGCCACCCCATCTCTGTGTGTTCAAGGCCGGTGGTGGTCACAGGCTGGTCCACCTCCACCTGGGTGGGCTGTGCTGCTGGCACAGGATCACTGGCAGCCAGCTCACAGAGACCCCAGGAGGAAAAGCAATCATTCCTCTCAGACTCCATGCCTGTCCCAGGCGCCTTCCCTGAACAAAGCGAGCCTTTATAGCTCAGCTCTCTGGGGGAGGGTTACCCAGGCTGTTTATGACTTGGGGTGGAGGATTTTCCTGGAGAGCAGAAGCCCCTTTCTGTCCTATTTGAAAGCCATTTGGGCTTTGGAAAGGGTCTAGGGGATGGCATTTTGCCCTTAAAAATACGACGAAGACCAGAAGCTGGAAAGAACTCTGATGACGTTATTTCTTCTTCCAGAGACCTGCTTCGGCCCTAACAAGACTCCCAGGTTTCGGAAACTCGGGAAGTCCTCAGTCGGGAAGAGCTGCCTCCCAGAGCAGGGGACCCACGGTACCCCGGCACCAGGCCAGCCTGCTGGAAGTAGGGAGTTGCAGGCCCTTGCCCACGTGTTCTGGGACCCACCGTCTCACTCTGGTCTGGCCTTGGTGTTCCAGCCGCAGGAGGAGGTGGGGGCAGATGGGCCAGCTGAGCTCTAGGGCCCTGGGTTGACATTGCACCCTCTGCTGAAACCCCTTCAGGCCAACAAAGGTGGGGGAGGAGGGAAAGAATTTCAAGTTGCTTCCACTGTCCTTACCGAGAATGGTGGCTGTCCCTTTGATGCCCAAGCCTGGGTTTAAGGTCTTTACTCATCTCACATCCCTGTGGGCTGCCTAAGAATCTAGGCCACGCAGAGAAATGAGTGATCCCTAAAACCTGGTCCTTGCCAGGGCATGCCCCAAGCTGTCCCCACTCCCTGCTGCTCTGTGTGACTGAGGGGCTCTAGGAAACCTCTTTCCTTGCCCAAATGGTTCCACCAGCCCCCGCCACAGCACCGCTCTGGGGCCCAGGCACTTCCACAGTCAGATTCACAACTTCAGGTCCAGGGACTCTGTCTCCAGAAGCTCCCCTTCCAAGCAGGCATCACGTGCCAGGGAAGGGAGGGGTGAGTTAGGAGCAGGGAATTGGGCAAAGGAGGCAGCCTCGGAGAATTTGGCAAACTTGGGAAAGAGAAGAGCCTTACAGAATGTGTCTGACCAGAGTTTAAAATCTGGCAGGGTGATGAGAAGTAAAGAGGGAAGTGGAAGTAAGAAAGGGTGCAGGACAGAAGGGATGGAGAAGTGAAGGGACAGGAGGAAAGAAAGGCAGAGGGGCTGAGAACAGGAGGGGGGGGCCAAGAAGGAGGGCCGGGGGGAGCCGGTTGGGAGCAGTGGGAGGGAGACCGGAGGGGGAGGAGACTGAAAGGACAGGAGGGGAGCAGGTTCTCAGGACCTGGGCCTGTCCCTGTCCTGAGTGTCCTAGTGGGAAGCCCCAGGGCACAGCCAGTACCTCCCAGTGGGGCTTTCTCTGCCCAGGTTCTGGGCCAGAAGTGCTCTCCACCTGCTGTTTGACCTTGGGCTCTGGGAGCTTTTTACCTCTCCCCTTCACCCCCCATATTATGAGCTGCGGTTAGCCTTTCTTTCCATTCTGAAGGAAAGAGAATGTAAGTATTCCCAGGGAAGCTCGTTACCTCTGTGGCAGACCCTCGGTTACCTATCCAGTGGACAGACAGACAGACACAGGTGCACACATGCACTCTCTAGACCTGCCGAGTCCGCAGTGGTGGGCATACTGTTCTGACCTGGACGGCCCAGACACGGAACACTTTCATCCCTGCAGAAAGTTCTACTGGACAGCACTGCTCTTCGGTCTTGCCTGAGCCCCGATTCTGCTTAGCTATTTATCTTTGCCTGTGTTCTGGAAGGCAACACCCAGCATCAGGCTACCCCAGGGGTGGGTGTTGATTAGTTTAAGCCACTCGTGGTCACTCCTGATCCCTTATCAGTGATGGCTTTAGTCTGGGCCTGTGATACAGCCCTGGCCAATAGGATGAAAGGGAATTATGCTTGGGAAGGAGAGGTAGCTTCTGGAATATTTTCCTCACTAATAAGCAGAGACAGTCAGCAGCCAGCGCTCATGTCCTTCCCTGAACTCCACCCTGCCTGTGCAAATCCCCTGGAATGGCCACACCTACCCTGCCACTCCATGGCAGTGACATTGAGTCCTGAATTCATCAGCTCCAGGATTGCTGGAGGCTGATTATGTAAAGTCATATGCATTTCTCATGTTTTAGTTATGAATTGTTATTTGCAGCCAAAAGCATCCTAATACACATAATAGGTTTTTTTAAAAGATTTTATTTATTTATCTTTAGAGGGGAAAGGAAGGAGATAGGGAGAGAAATATCAATGTGTGGTTGCCTCTCATGTGTCCCCTGCTGGGAACTGGCCTGCAATCTGGGCATGTGCCCTGACTGGGAATCGAACCACGATAACTCTGGTTCACAGGCCCATGTTCAATCCACTGAGCTACACCAGCCAGGGCCACACATAATAGTTTTTAATGAAAGAATTTATTAGCTACTCCCTGAAAGCAGAGACCAGTGAACTGACCCAGTCACAAGATGGAGATCTATTACATGGGGATGAAAATATTTGTCTTGTGATGAGCGGAAGAACATTAAACTTGGAATGACCAGAGCTAAGATCCAGACCTGCAACTTCTGCCTTGGACAAGTCAAATGCTTCCCTGAGTGCTAGTGTCCCCACCTGTGAGGTGGGGAGAATGACACATCCTTCATAGTACAGGTACAGGGCCTAAGGCAGTTAGTTATTATCAATCCCTTTCCTTTGTACAGTGGAGAAATACTCTTGGTCGTCTGGTCTATAAAACTCTCTCAGGTCAGAATTATGGCCTGCATGTCAGAGGTGAGGACACTGAAGCCCTGGGTACGTAAGGTTTGCCAAAGGCAAGTTGCAGAGCTGGGATTTATACCTAACACAGGCCCTGGGCCCTGTCTACTCTGACCTGGGAGGGGCTGGGTGGCCTTCATTCACACTTTAGAGTGAGTCAGCTTCAGATTGTCCAACTGGTGGTGGTAGCTGAAACCCAGGGTCTAGGAAAGAGGCAGAGGCTGGGGAACGGGTAGGCGTGGTAGAGGCCTGGAGACCTGGCTCCACCCGAGGCAGGTGAGCTAGCCCGGGGCCATGCTGCGGTGAGGGTGCACAGGCTACCACACTGGGGCTGGGAGGGACGACTGCAGACTTACCTGGTGCTGTGCAGGGTTCTGGCTGAGGCCTTCCGAAGACCTGGTTTCAATTTCCAACTCTGTTCTTCCTAGCTGTGTGACGATCGTGGACATGTCCCTTAATGACTCTGAGCCTCACTTTCCCCACCTGCAAAATGGAAACAACAATTCTTGCCCATCCCGTGTTAATATTACATAGGTCGACTGAGGTACTTTATGAACTGTAATGCGTTAGAAAAATCCAAGCCGCTGCTTTCGAGGGGAAAGACCACTGAGAAAAAAGACCTACGTGTGTTGACAGGCAAAGCTTGTCACTTGTACGGTAGGGCCCGGGTCTTGCTTTGGGGTCCCTGGGGGCCTGTGCCAGCAGTTTGCCTGGAAAACACGGACAGAGAAGCCAGAGAAGGCCAAGGGCAGCTTGTTAAACACCAGCCCGGAGAGGCTCTCCCCCTCCCGCTAATGAGGTGCCATCCTGAAAGCACAAGACCTGGGTGGGTTCTGCAAAGAGTCTGTTGGCTTTGATCCCCTTTCTCCTATAAAATGTTATTTCTGCTCTCTGCCCCTCAAATTCCTAGACGGACGAATCAGTCTGGGCTGCCCGTGGAATTTGAAAACAATAAGTTTTCAAAAAACCGCACTGGGGAACAATGGTTACCAGAAGTGTCTGGGTCTCGGAGGCAAACAAACACCCAGGCCCCCTCCTGCCTGCCCCGTCCTGCACCTCCCAGGAGGCCTGTGTCTAATGAGGAGCTGGTTCACCCCGGGCTTCTGAGGCCCGAAAATAAAACCGACCAGGGGCACCCGCTGAGTCCTGGAGAGGCCCCTGCCGCACCTCCGTGGGAAAGGAGTGGCCCAGAGGGCTGAGGGCTTGCTCCCCGGGCACGTGTGTCCTGGCGGTGGCGGGGGAGCCAGGCCCGCCGAGAGGGAGGAGCGGCACTCGACTCGGCTTCTACCTGCCATCAAAATGCGTTCGTTGACATTTTAGTTCTAATCGAAGCAATGTGTGTGTTTAGTTTTAAAAAGTCAAATAGCACCGTAATAGTTAAAACGAAACAGCAGTATCCTGATTTTGAAAGCGAGCCAACCATTTTCAACACGTGGAGTGTGCTTCCCTGCAGGCTTCTACGTCGTGAGCTTATGATCCTGATTCTTGATTTTCCAGTTTTAGACATTAGCCATTCACTGTCAAAAATGACAACTGAGTTCTCTTACACTTCTCTCCTAACTCTGACACATGCACACACACACACACACACTTCCCAAACTCCCATCTTTTCAATGTAGTCATATCACAATGTTTACCTAAATCTCCATTCAGTATGAACATACTTATGACCACAGCACACATAGTGAACTATGATTCCATTTTCTTATTTTTTGAACAGTTTTTTTCAGGAGTTAATAACGGCCTTTCCCCTAGCACTTGTTGACTTTCCATGAACCTGGGATTAAATTCACCCCAAACTTTTAGTCAGAACCATCAACAGTTCCCTGCCATGTTCAATCCAGCCACCTTGTAAAGCTTAGACTTTTTGAGCATCTGTCCTCCAGCTCCAATCTGAACCAGCTACCCATGCAGCCTGTGTGGATCGGTCACCCTGGGCAATGACAAAAACGAGTGGGGCCACCAGGTTGGAGAAGGACCGCCTTGGTCAGCGAGCTCTGTGCAGCTGGGAGCAGCACACCCGTGTCCACGTGAGAGTGGCCCACGGCGGTGCGTGCAGTGTTGGTGGACAGCGAGGAGGGTGTAAGGAGTATGTGTCGGTCAGACCCTTTATGAATAGACAGCATGCAGTCTGATTGTGGAAATCAGAGAAGCCTTCCCAGTGGAGGTGGCATGGGAACTGGGCTTTGGGGGATGAATAATTTGATACGCTAAAGAATAGAAAATCCAAAAGTTACTTGGGACAGAGGAAACAGTATCAGGAAGGGAACAAAGACCTGAAAAGTGCATGGTAAGGAGTGGTGTGTGTTGCCAGGGCCTGAAACCTGTGGGAAAGGTGTGCTGGGAATGAGGCCGGAAGGGGAGGAGCCAGCCTGGGCACAGAGGCGGTGGGGGAAGGTGCACACGGAGATCCCAAGGAGCGAGTGCACGCGGTGGTCTCACATGGGCCTGACTTACTCCATCCTCACGGTGTTCCGTGCCCCAATCAGGATGCGCACTTCATCCTTTGCTGAAACAGGGCTACCGAATATCAAAGTTTTGAGCAAGAGAGTTTTCCCTCTGCTGAGGGACAGGATGAGCAGAGGCCAGAGGGGAGAATTCAGGGATGGGGGAGGAGTACAGCCAAGAGCTGGAGAAGGCATTCTTACTCTATAAAACAGAATGTGCAAAAAAATGTGTTATTTTATTAAAGTCAGTCTTACCACTGTATCTCTAGAACCTACCTAGGTGGGTGCAGGCACACAATGGGTTAGGGTGAATATTTGATGGATGAATGAATGAATGCATCTCCCTAGGCCCACAGTTGGACCACTGCCACAGGGAGTGGATCCGTAACCCACTGACTTCCAGCCCTAGTTTGTAGGGCTGGGAATCTCCACTGTCCGTTGTTGTAGGGGACAGAACATTGAGAAAGAAGACCTGTGCACACGCTGACTACCCCAGTCACGCCCTGTCCCGTCTTCTGCCGATTTTTCTCCACCAGCTTAGCCTTTGTCAGAAGGCTCAAAAGGAGATTGTTTCAGATTCACTTCTCTTTTATCCCTGCAATGGTCCCTGAGGAGAGGGAGCTCAAAAACCCAGCCTCAGTCTCAGAGTGGGAAAGAACTCAATGTGAAGAATGAAGACCCTAGGAGGTCTCATCCTCCTGGTGCTGCCACAGAGCAAAGGGAAACACAAACGAGCGTCTCTGCACTTAACCCTGTGCCCGACGTGTGACAGCGCTCCAGGCTTCCCACTGACACCAGTAGTTCCTGCTGAGTGCCACCTGGGGTCTTCCTTAGGCGGGGTGCTGAGGGCACCTCTCTCCCTCCCCAGCTCAGGGCTTCAGAGCCCTGGGAAGGATATCAGGTCAAGGTCATGATCCCGGCTACCTCGGAGAGGTCTCCACTGGCTCTGAGCTCTCTGCATGCTCCACCGCCAGGCCCTGGGGAGACAGGCTGTGAGGTCACTTCTGGCAAAGGCACTGCCCTCCACCTCTTTCTTTTCCTGAGCCAAAGTAACCCATGATTTAGCCTCCAGGGAAGAGGAATAAAGAAGAGTGTTGAAAACAAGCTGAAGGGCACGAGGACAGGAGGTCTGGGACAGGAGGGCTGACAGGAGAGGGGACATTGCTTTTAGAGACTAACTATAGCCCCGCTTTCCTAACTGCAACCTACTAGTTCTGTGTGAGCTCGGACAGGTTATAAACCTCTCTGGGTCTCAGTTCCCCGTCTGTAAATTGAGAATCATTGTCCCTGACCCTTGAGGAGTTGTGAAGTTCAATGCAGACAGTCCCTGTCCGTGAACCGTGTTTTCAGCTCCCCTCTGCAGCGAAATAAAACAGAAACAGAGGGTCAGCGCTCGGGACCGTTGATAGCACTTTGACACTGCCCGACATCCAAGCCCGAGATCAGGGGAACTGTCTCACTGGACAGGGTGTAGACCAAAATATTGATCTTCATTGAATTAGAAACACATTTTAGAGACAAAATCAAAGTTCCAAGCACATGGTCCTTTACCACCTGTAATTTGGGCAGCACTGCCGTGAAAAGGCCAGCTGCCCGCTTCACGACCTTGAGACGGGAACAGGGAGACACTTGGAGGGGCATCTCCCCGTCCCAGCTGCACAGGTTGGTCCATTGCAACCTCCCTCTTTCTTTCCTGGGGCCTCCTTCGTGCCTGGCACTGGGCTCGGGACTGGACGGTCACCTTTGCCTCATGCCTATGGCCCAGCCCTTGGCATCCAACCAGTTGGCAAATCCTGTCTCACCCACTGCCTGTGTGTCCCTTGTTTCTGGCCCATTCCCTCTGGTCCCTCTGCCACCAGCAGAGAACAGGCCTTCCCCTCCGGGAGGATGCTGTGCCTGCCCCCGCCCCCAGCTCCATTCCATCCCCTACGCTGCCTGCAAAGGGAGTTGCTTTAAATTTATTTAAATAAAATCTTTGTTTGAAAATAGTTTTAGATTAACAGAAATGTTGCAAAGATGGTGTATAGAGCTCCCACACACCCATCACTCTTGTCACAGCTAGTGAACCAGCACTGGTACGTCACCATTCACACACATCCGTGTGGGTTTCCTTAGCTTTGCCCTAAACGTCCTTCTTCTGTTACAGGTGTTCATTGCATTTAGGTGTCAGGTCTCCTTAGCCCCCTCCGGTTCTGTGACAGTTTCTCAGCAGAGAGTATTTTAAAACAGACCTCATGGACTCGCGTTCTGCAAAAGCCTTAGGTGCCTCCCCACTGCCGAACTCCATGGCCTGCCATGACCTGGTCCACACTACTCACCCTCTTTTTCCATCCACTGCATTCTCCAGCCATCTCAACACCGACAACAGCCAGCTCTGGATGTGGCTTGGCAGTCCACATCCAGAGGCCTGAGGGCCAGGAGAGCTAACTGTAGTCTCGGCCTCAGGGCGGGAGACTGATGTCCCAGCTCAGCAGGCAAGCAAAGTGGCTTGGACACTCTCCGAGGCTTTATTACCCTCTTTCCTTTCTTGGGCTATGAAAACTCTTCTTACCCTTCAAGAAGCAGCTGGAAGAAAATCTCCTGAGCCTTTCTGATCACCTATGCATGGCTCCTCCATGGCCCACTGTTTCTGCCTCTGCTTAACATCGATGCTGCTCAACTTCTGTATCTTTCTTCCCACTGCGTAGAACACCCCCAACAGGCCATGCGTGTTGTAGTAGACTCAAACAGATACGACCAACCCAATGGTTTTACGTTCCACAGATGTCTTAGCTTCTTTGTGACTCAGTTCTGTTATCTGTAAAATGAGACTAAAAACTCAGAGTCACAGGACTGGGTAAGGGGTTAAGTAATATGTGCAGAGCACATCACATAGTAAATGCTCAAGAAACACTAGTTATAATAATGTCACTATTACTATCTTTGTATCTACCCCAGCTCGCCCCTCTACAGAGGTTGGCAGCCAAGAATTAAGTTGAAATTTTTTGTCATTTTCTTTTCTTTTATTTTTATTTTTTAAAATTACTTTATTGTTGCTCAGTTAGAGTTGTCTGCATTTTCTCCCCACCCCTCCCCCCGCACTCCATCCAAACCCACCTTCCTCCCTTGCTTCCACCTTCCCCCTTGGTTTTGTCCATGTGCCCTTTATAGTTGTTCCTGAAAACTCTTCTCCCCACTATCCCCTCTCTCCTCCCCTCTGGCTATTGTTAGATTGTTCTTAATTTCAGTGTCTCTGGTTTTGCTTTTTTCTTTTGTTGATTATGTTCCAGTTAAAGGTGAGATCATATGGTATTTGTTTCTCATCTCCTGGCTTATTTCACTTAGCATAATGCTCTCCAGGTCCATCCATGCTGTCACAAAGGGTATAAGTTCCTTCTTTCTCTTTGCTGCACAGAATTCCATTGTGTAGAATTGAGTTGAATTTAAAAGCTCCATCCTCCTGCCAAGGTTTTTAGCATTTAGCAAGAGGACCATCTCCTCTCTCTCGCACACACACAAAAGAACAACACCAAACCCAATGCAATAAATGGCAAATGGTGGCATTTCAGGCACCAGCAGAAGAGGTGTTTGGGGAAAGACGTTTTCTGTCTGTGTTCTGGAGTCCCGCCCATCTGTCTATGAAGCCTGGCCACAGTGGATTTGAGTCCTGGTCCTGGAGAATCCTCACCAACTCCACACAATGCCAATTCCCACACTATCGATGTGAGCACTTGTCTCTGGGGTGAATTCTCAGCCAACCCAGAAGTCTGCTTTGGAGACTGCCCCACAGGCCCCATTTGGGCAGATATGGCAAGCAGGGTTTCCAAACACACAGGCACCCTGCTGTCACATTAGTCATCAGATGTCAGCAGTGAAGAGGTCCTTGGACAGCATCTCGGTGGACAGATGGGGGAATTGAGGCCCAGAGAATAGAAGGGGCTTGCTCACTGCCAGTCACCACTCATCTATTTACTTGTTAATTCATTCATTTGATAAACATTTGGGGGCATCTTCTCTAAACCAGATCCCATGCTGTGGGAGACAAAATGATTAATGTGATTCCACAGTTAAAAATAATAAGAGTAACAGCCCTGGCTGGTGTGGCTCAGTGTCCTGAGTGCCAGCCTGCAAACCAAAAGTTCACCTGTTCGATTCCCAGTCAGGGCATGTCTGGGTTGCAGGCCAGGTCCCCAATAGAGGGCACGTGAGAGGCAACCACACATTGATGTTTCTCTCCCTCTCTCCTTCCTTTGCCCTCTCTAAAAATAAATAAACAAATAAAATCTTTAAAAAAAATAGTAAAGCATCCGAAGCTCAGTAATGCAGGAACATGCCCAGAATTCCTCCCAGGCAGCTGCATGGCCCCCACTGGAAGCAGGGGCCTATGGAAGGCTCCCCAACAGCCCCGGCTAACCTGTACGGAGCCTGAACTCCCAGGAGGCGTCATTCCTTCCAGGTAGAGTTGTGTCCCTGTGAGCCTCAGGGTCCTCCTTTGCATAACAAGATCAAATGAGACCTTACTTTATGAAACATCTGGTTCTTTATGTGTCTGCCACACAAAGGGTAATCTAACAAAACAACTTGGTCGCCTTTATCTTTCATTGCTTCGTTTGTTCTGATACAGAGAGGCAGTGGTGTCAGGGCAGGACAGTAGGGGCAGGAAGCAGACTCCAAGCAGGAGCTCTTCGAAAACCCACTGGTGTCGTCAGCCACTGAGATTTGGGGATTATTTGTTACCACAACATTACCTAGTCTATCCTGACTCATACAGGGCCCCTTTGGGAATCTAACAAAAGCTTGGATCACATCCACACATTCATGCAAAGTTAAGAACCTTTCAACTTTAATGCCATAAGATTTCCTCTGTGTTTCTAAGATCCTTGATGCCCACGGCCTCCTCTTCTCAGCCTTAAAATTTGGGCACCGGGATGTGAGTGATGTTGGGTCAGGGGTCACAAAGGTTCATGAGACTGAGATTTGGCAAAAAGAAAGTGACCCTGTCACCATGGAGCAAGACCTAGGGTTGTGGAAATGAGTCAGGAGCTGGGGAAAGAGCTTGAGCCCAAGCTTGACTATTCGGGATGCTTCCTTATATCTGAACTTGTTTTCCAGATGCTTTCATGAGCCTGAACTTGTTTTTTGGATACTTCCTTCTGCCAGCTACTTTATAGCCCCTCCCAGTGTGACAGCATCTTATCATCGGAGGTCTGAAGAAGAAAGGGTGCTTGTTGCTATTGTGAGCAAACACTGCATAAACAGTCCGCTCACATTGTCCCAGAGCATGTGACCGGTGGCTAACATGAGCGGAGAGAGGGATGTTCTGAGGTCAAGGAAACATTACTTGGGAGGCACCTCCATAGGTGGGAACAATCATTGCCAAGGCCACCTGCCAGGACAGAGGGTCACAACTGCTGGATGGAGCTTTGAACAGGAGGGGGTAAGCAACCTGAAGAGTCCACACTTAGAGCTTGAATCACACATTGGAGGCTTTCCTGGGTCATACATTCCCCTTTGGATGAAAGGCCAAGCTGCTCCTGGGCCAGCTGGTGAGTTCAGACTGCTGCCTTGGGATGTCTCCAGCCACCCAAGGGCGTGCACTTGAGAGTGAACAGTTGGGGGTAAAGGAAGACCTCAGCCTAGGGGTCAGGACTGTTGGTTCAAATCCTGGCTTCACCATCAGGCTCCTGGGTGACGGGCATAGATCACTCCTCTCTGGGCGTCTGGTTGTCTGGGAACTGAGGTGCTCTTCCCAGCTTTGAAGCGTCTCCCTCACTCAGCTGAGGGTTAGGGCTGGCTTCTCAGGGATCGGCAAGTGGTCAACCAGTGAAGCTTGGCCACCTCCTTCTGCCAGGCGTTCACACTTCGTCTGGGGGCAGGGGTCACAGGAAGCTCCATTGTCCTCATGGCTCCAGAGCCGTATTGTTATTCAGTGTAGGATGAGAGACCACTCACCTGCGATTGCAAAAACAACAAAAGACCCGAGGTTCCAGCTTTAGAGCTTCACACTCTTAGGATGATGCTGTGTTTCCTGTTAAAACGCCAGTGCTCCCAGGCAGAGGCCACTCCTAAGGCTTTTGTTACTTACACACACCTTAGCATGAACTGATTAATAGGCCCTCTCTGGAGCCAGCTGGCAGGGATTTGGATAAAAGGGAGAAAGGAAACTTGGACGCCTAGAGGGTGGGAACAAATTTGTGTGGGAGCGTGGTAATAATACGGGTAATAGCAACCATGACATATCACGTGTTAAGTGCCAGGCCCCATTCCAAGCAATTAATATAGATATATAGAGAGACATACATTCATTTAATTCTGACAATAGTCCCATGGTGCATTGTTATATCATCATCATTTTACAAATGAGGGAACTGAGGCACGGAATGGTCATACATGCTGGCCTTTGCCCCTCGAGACCCACCCTTCACATTTATCTCCTCTGCTCTTTGCCCCAGAGGCTGATCTATAGTCACCTTGCCTCTGCCTTGCCTTCTGGCTCCTAGTTGGCTTCGGCCAATGGGGGCACTGGCAGGAGGAGGGGGAGGTCAGGGCATTCACCTGGCTTCCTCCCTGCTGGACACTGCTTCCTCTTCTGGCCGTAGCTCCCATCCTCAGCTTCTCTCCCAGGACTACAGCTCTCACCAGTCCCCATCTCACACTCCCTGCCCACACCCCTTTCATCCCAGAGGTGGCACATAGCCTCTATAGAGGTCATTAAGGCTGCCCTATGCTTTGTGATTCACTCACCCCCGTGCGTGCCCTTGTGAATAGCCCCTTTTGCAAACTGCTCACTTACACCCTGCGAAGGAGTTGTTTCCTACCGGATCCTGTTCAGCATCTAGTAAGAGGCAGAGCCAGGACTCAAACCCGGGCTGTCCAGCTGCAGGCCACCAGGAGCCTCTTGTCAATAAAGGGCAGCAACCCATTGCCCTGCTGCACAACAGGGTCTGTAGGATGGAGTCCGACTGGCCTGGGCCCTGAGGTCAGTGTCAATGAGGAATGTGCCACACCAGGTGTGCTGGGCTTGGTAGGATGCTCGCACCAGGTGAAGTTCACAGCCACGAGACTGACTGAGGGTCCAGAACATCACTGCCATGCATCTCATGCTCTGTCCCGAGTGTTCTTTGTGTGAGGGGGCAGCCACAATCACCCAACATCAGGCAAATTCTCTCCTATCAACAGTCATTTGAGCATTATACTTTAAATCTTGGAAGTTCTGAAGCCTTTCTAGGGAAGGGTATGTGCAGATGCAGCAAGGTGGGCAGACCCAAAGGAGAGGAACCTTACTAGTAAGCCACGGGTGGGCAGGGAGCTCCATAGAGGTCCTCTGGACCATCCCCCTGTACCTCAGCACCCTTTCCTGAACCAGCCCAAGCAGGCGGCCACCACCTGATTCTCCAAGCATAGCACTGCCAGAAGCCTCCCCAGCTAGCCCGGAAGCTCCCGTACATAGCACCCCTTCCTCCGCCAAACGCACAGAGTGGAGGAATTTCCCCTGAGAGTTCCACTCACTGTTCTGAACAGGAGCCCCTGCCAGGGCTCAGTGTCCTTCGATTAGTTTGTTGACAAAAAACCCCAAAGCCCCGAAACCTAACAAAATGGCCTAAGTGCCCTGGGGGATGGCTGTGGTGACCTCTGCAGCTCCTCCCCCACCAAAGCACAGCAGACCCCAGAGAAGCCAGATGGGCCTGAGACGGTTCAGTCCAGCCCCCTCACTTGCAGAGGGGGAAACTGAGGCCCAAAAAGGGGTGTGACTTGCACCAGTTCTCCTGGCTCCCAGCCCGCTGGCATTTCTCTGGCACTCAGCGGCCAGAGGAGGCCTTCAGCTCTGGGCAGACAGGCTGACGATTTCCACTGGAAAGAGCCAAACGTGAGGTTGGCAGGAGGGGCTGGAGCTCAGCGCCCTCCCACCACCGACATTCCAAGGCTCCTCTGTCGGAAGCTTTCTTTGGAGCCTAAACACTGGTAATTGGGAGAAGTTGGTGTGACTCATGTATCAAATGCTGTTTTTGTTTTTCCCCTTTCTTAAAAATCTCAACTATTGGCTATTTTTATTTCAGGGCCAGATTCGATTTCATCATCTCCACCCCCCCCTCTTTTCCTGAGATTCTTTGCCCTGTTGCCATGGGAACCCTGGCCCCCCTCCCAAGCTGTCATGAAGGTGCCTGCTTGACAGTCAGAGAGAGGACAGAGGGGCTCAGAGGCCACTCAGCAGCCACAGCCAGAGCAGGACTGGGCTTCCCTGCCCCATGCCTCACTCCCAGGCCAGCCCAGGACCTCGGCTGCCCTGTGTTCTTGTCCTCAACTGACCCCATGGGCCCCAACACTCGAGTCTTCTGGGGGCCGAGACCTGCTCCTTTTTACTCAGGTCCTACCTTGGTGGCCCTCCCCCAGGAAGCTTCCTTCACAGGCCCTGCCCTGTGCCCCCCACCCCCAGCCTCCCCCAGCCTCCCTCAGCCTCCCTGCCTCCAGTCACATTGCCAGCACCCCTCCCCCACATGGCTACCGAAGCCATCGTTCATTTTTAATTTGTGTCTAATCAAAGTAGCACATACACATTATTTTTTTAAATAGTGCTAAAAACTGACGAAACCCTGCAGCCCTCTGC
This sequence comes from Artibeus jamaicensis, assembly GCF_021234435.1. Taxonomy (NCBI): domain Eukaryota; kingdom Metazoa; phylum Chordata; class Mammalia; order Chiroptera; family Phyllostomidae; genus Artibeus; species Artibeus jamaicensis. The sequence continues at coordinate 5,995,166 of NW_026521883.1, forward strand.
CCCTGCCTCTGGTTCCTCTCCCTCGCAGCACCAACTTTCCATTCTTTTTAGCCCTTCTGGTGTTTATATTTTTCAAAAGAAATATATATGTGTTTATACTGCTATTTCTTGAATTGTTTGGTTTTAGCAGAGTCTCTTGGCTTCTTGTCATGGCATTTTGGGATTTAACCCGTTTAGCTGCGGTTCCCCCACTTCCCTTGCTCTCGTGTTTCCCCAAGTGCAGTCTTTCGTTACATCAGTGGGCAGTGTTCACATTATTCCACCTCCGTAGAAACTGTTCCCGCTGGGTCCACCCGTGACCGCGTTTGCGTCCTTCGGCACAGAACTCTGCCTCCCCTGGATCTGTCCCTCACACCTGGGCCTCCCGGGTTCCACCCTGGGCCCCACGCTGGCCCTGCTCCTACTGCATTTCTCTGGAAGGACCAAGCAGTTTCCAGGGCCAAAGGGATGTCCCTTCCTGAGACCCACACCCCTCCTCTCTAGGCCTTGCTTCGGGCTCCTAGGACCCCAGAATTCCTTGGTCAAATGGCTCAAGCCACATCCAGGGAGTCTTCTCTGGAACCATCTCTCCCAAGCAGGGTCCCCACTGCTGGGTGCACAGCCTTAGGTCCCGGGTGGCCCAGAGGATGCTTTTTGGAGAGGTGTACATGGAACTTGGACCTGAAGGCTGGCACATCTGCACACATGGACAAGGCCATCTTGCGGCAGGATGTGGGGGCAGACCTTGGCACACTTGTCCTCTTGCCAACAGCAGGATTGGTCTTGATAATGGTTTTCTTCCAGTCCCCCCACCCCTCCCCTTACTCAGTGTTCTGTGTTAGCACACCACTTCCCCAGAGTGGTCCAAAAGTACCTGTCAAATGTTCATCAGTCAATTTACTGAATACTCCAATTCCTCAAATCACCTAACCCAGCCATTCTACTGCCCCCTCTTGGGTGAAGAAACTAAAGAAGAAACACTCAGTACCCACTGGGTGCAGACAAGGTTTTGGGTGCTGCGGAGCCGGCAGTGAGCCTGGCACAGTGCATGGGTGCCTGCCTTCCTGGAGATGGCGATTCGGTGAGAAGGAAGCGGGAGTTTTGAGGCAGCTTGTTGAATGCTCTGAGGGTCCCGGCACCCGTGGTGGCTGCAGGGGACCCAGATACACAGAGAATGACAGGCAGGCAGGCCGCAGAGTATGATGGATGCTTCCCTATTAGAGATCCATAAACTTCCTAATGTGAAATTCTTTCAAGCAAGTGGAATGGGAGAAACCTAAAACCGATAAGGAAGATAGAAGCAAGTTGTTCCTGGAACACTGGGAGTGACTCAGCACAGTTTGAGAACCACTTCCGAGGCTGTTATACCAAAGGGGTTCATAGCGACGTTGCCTTTTTTATGATTGTAAGTGCCAAACGGGGACATCACGTTTTGCTACTTGCTCCATACATGAGTTGAAATTAAGCCAAGGGCTTCTCCATCCAAACTGGGGAACAGAGTCTTCTTACTTCTCTGCCTCCATTCAAAGCAGTAAATGGCTAGTAGTAGATGTGAGGGCCACACCACACTGAGAATTGTTTGACTCAGAGGTTCTGGATCCTGCGTTCCTCAAGTCATGTCACAAAGGCAACCGCCTGCTCCAAAAAGCATCAGGAGCCCCCTCTGCGGGCACCCAGCTCTCCTTCCTTCACTCATTCATCACACACCTGGAGAGCACCTGTGCTTGCAGGTTCTTTGTCCGGTGTTTGGAGCTACAGTGGTGAACTTGACCTTGTCTTGGGGATCAGTATAGGAGATAAGGCCTGTGCTGAGAGGGAGGTACCAGTCAAGTGGTCTGGGAACTCAGAGGAGGGAGGAAGCGCCCCATCCCCAATCCGAAGGGATCAGGAAAACTTCCCTGAAGGATATGGCACGCACGCTAAGCCTTGAAGGACAGTGAGACCTGGACGTGGGAAGTGAATCAGAGGGAGCCCATTTCAGGCCAAGGGTCTGGTTGGGAAGGCATGAGAAGTAGTTCCTTTCACCAGAGCACAGGTGGGGTGGAGGAGGGCAGAGCAGTGGTGAAATACCCCTCCCCCCAAACTGCCCCGAACCCAGACCCACCTGGACAACTCCAGCGCATGGGACCCTTTCCTGGTATTTTTCACGTGTGCCTCTTGTCCTATCACCTCCAGCACCAGCACCTCTGGCCAGTGCTGTTTCTTCATTCATGGGATGGTGTCTGCACGAAGGGGGTGGTGCAATAAATACTTGCTTGCTTCATTCATTCATCCATTCATTCATTCATTCATTCAGCGAATGTTCATTGAGCCCCTACAGGCCCTGTTGTAGGCACCGAGATACAGAAGTAAACAAAAGAGACGATGACTCGCCCTTGGTTGTTGTCACTTTAATGAAAAGCAGGCCCGTGTTCTTTCATGGCTGGCTAGCAAGTCATTCCCCACCTTACCCTGAAGACTGAGAAAATCGAACAAGGATTCTGTCTGCACACCAGAGTGGCCTGGGTTCTAACCTCAGCTTCCTGCTTAGACCTGGAAGACCTCTGGAAAGCTGTGGTACCTCCCTGAGCTGGTATCCCTGCTCACAGAGTGGTGTTTATAATACCACCCCATGATGCTGTCGTGGGACTGAAATGGGTAGATGCCCATCTGGGCATAAAATTGGCCAGGGTAAGCTCCAATGGAAAAGTGCCCAACACAGCGTCTGGGCCCAGGAGTGGCTCTTTTTCACAAGTATTAGTCCCTTTCTCTTCCCCACTTTAAGGCCTCAGTTTTCTCATTTTCACAGTGATCAGTTCAGGCCAGGCGGTGTATTTAGAAAAGTCCTTGCAGCTGTAACACTCTGTGATTCCAAAAATCCAAAAAGGCAGGGGCAGTGGGACGGCTTGTGTATTATTCTTTGCAGCAAATCAGCCCCTGTGTGAAGTCACCTCGCCTCCCTGGCATTCGTCAAGTTTTCCCTTTATGTGCCGAGAACTTTGGGACCTGCCAACCCCGCAAAACCACGCTGGCTGCTTCTCCGAGTGTAAATGGCTTTACCATCCACGCGCAGCTCCACCACCCCGCTGCGATCCCATGGAGAGAAAAATAGCCTCTTCTTATGCAACCCTGTCTGGAGACACAGACAGCAAATGAGCACAGCTAAAAATATTCCATTTTCATGTGTGGTGGGGGGCTGGGGCGGGGGCTGAGGGAAGGTGGGTCACATTCCCAAATGCTCTGGATTTTTCTCAGTGCTTTGCTGGGAATACGAGAAATAAGAACACAGGAATGGCAGCTCCAGCCACACGGAATCCATTTCTTGGCGCTTATTGGATTCTGAAGTGGTCTCTCCTTCTTCCGCCTGGACCGTGCATCTAGCCTCAAGGTGCTACCCCAGGTCTCAGGACTAGACGAGTTGATGCCATACCCAGGTTCGTTCAACTTCCATTCTCCAGCTTTTTGGAGCTTCGTTGCTAGTGGCTAACACCCATGACCTTCAGCACATTGCTCTTGGACACAGAACAGCCTCACTGCAGGGAAGGCTAGATAGTGCAGGAGCGGATTTTCACCCCTCATCGCCCCCATGTCCCATAGCCAGTGACTGATCGGTGTGGGAGCCTGAGGTGTAATTCTCACTTCAGAACACCCCTGGGATCAGGCTGCGCGTGGACTCCACCTGTAACTGCCCCTAGCTTGGCTTCTCCCCCAGCCTATCCTGCTTCATCCTTTCCCTAACTAGTCATCTGTGGGAGCACTCTCTTTGCCGGTCCATTGCACTTGATGCCTTGGCTCGGGCCTGCCTCTCGGAGAACCCCACATACAAAGCCTTCTGCCAGGAGCCCAACCCCACTCCAGACCAGTTGCCTTTTCTGCACTTTCCTGATAAACTCTTCTCTGGTTGTCGGTAGCAAGCGCTGAAGTGCTCCCTTGGCACATGCTCTTGTCCTTTTTTCTGATCACTAGTGTGACACCACAATGACCTGGGATGAAGGAGGAGACCTACATTTTCATCAGCTTGCCCTACTCCCCAGGATATTCTCATACACACTATATTTTAAGAACCCCGGCCTAGATAATTCTTCGACTGTTTTTTATCTCTGTTGCCAGACCACAAGCCCCTTGTAAGATAATAACTATTTTCTTACATTTTGTGCAAAATGCTTTGATATGCATCAAGCCATTTGATCCTCCTAACCACACTATACTTTTTGAACTGCCGGTGACAGAAAGCTTGCTCAAATTAGCGTACGTAAAAAAGGATATTTATTGCAGTAGCTGGCTTCAGGCCCAGCTGGATCTAGGAACTCTAACAATATCAAGTAATTGCTTCTTCCATGTGGCTGGGAAAAAAGATCCCAGTAGTCCCCATGTCATTCTTAGAATTATGGTCCCAGAGGAAAAGAAAGTGCCCTTTCTGATAGGAGGAGAAGAAGGAGGAGGAGGAAAAGGAGGCTTAGGGAAAACTGTGATTGGTTCTGCCTTGATCATAGCCCAATACCAGAACCAATCATTTTGGCTAGATGGATGAGTCCTTGACTGGCTGGGCCGTGGCATCGTGCCCACACCTGGAAAGGTCAGCCCCACCTGAACCACAGGGAGTGAAGGAGAGGATTCGGGCAGACCAAGGGACTAAACCACAAATGACTTGCTAGAAGTCAAGCACTTAGTAAATGGTAAAGTTGAGACTTGAACCTAGGTCTGCTGTCTTGATGCCAGGAGTCAGTTCCTCTACACCACAGCTGTGATCCATAGCACTTAGCTAACACCAGAAACACCATCATGGTCAACATCAGTAGTCATGGCAGCTGTTAAATCCATAGGGCACCTCCAACCTTTCAAATTACTTTGACCAGCACTCTCTCCTCCCCCATTCCCAGAAAACTACGAGACACATAGATTAGTTGCAGATTCATATGCATGTGTGAGAAACAATTTAGAGAGATCCCACGTATCTTCTACCCAGGTTCCCTCAATAGTGACACCTTATAAAACTATAGCACAGCATCATAACCGAGATGTTAGCATTGGTACAGTCAAGGAGACATGAGCATTTCTAGCCACGGGGATGTCAGATGCTGTCCTTTCTTGGCCACATACGCTCTTTTCCCGCCCCCATCTCCTCTTTAACTCCGGCAACCACTGGAGAGCAACCTGTCCTCTGTTTCTAGAATCTTGCCATTTAAAGACTGTTGTGCACATGGAATCATACAACGTGCACACGTTTGGGGACTGACCTCGTCCACTCAGTGTGATTTCCTGGAGACTCAGCCCAGTTGTTGCATGGACAGCTGGCTTGTCCCCTGTTGTCGCCAAGGGACATTCTGTGGCGTGGAGGTCCACTGTGCGTTTGACCATTCGCCTGTAAAGGACAGCTAGTTGGTTCCAGTTTTTGGCTATTACAAGCAAAGCTGTTGTTAACATTACTGTACATGTTTTATGTGAGCCCAACTCTTCATCTCTCGGGAATAAGGGCCCAGGAGCCCACCGGAGGTGCCCTGCGACGGTCGCATGTTTAGTTTTTAAAGAAACTGCGAACTGTTTTCCAGAGTGGCTCTCCCATTCTCCGTCTTCACCAGCACCACACGAGCAACCCAGTCCCTGCATTGTCACAGTTTTTTTTATTTTCGCCATCCTGAGAGCAACGACACCTCATTGTAGTTTTAATTTGCATGACCTGAATGGCCGATGAGAGTGAACATCTCTGTGTGCTCATTTGTCACCAGTGTGTCTCCTCCAGGGAAATGTCTGTGCGGGATTTTGCCCTTTTCTTAACTGAATTGTTTGAGCTTTTAGCTGTTCAGTTTTGATAACTCTTTAGATTTTCTAAATCCTAGTTCTTTGTCAATTATGTGGCTTGCAAATATTTTCCCACAGGGTGAAACAAGATATTTTTCAGAGTAAAAGCTCTTAATTTTGACGAGGTCCAACTTATAAATTGTTCCTTTTATGGATCATGCTTTTGGTGTCAAGTCTAAGAATTCTTTGTCTCACCCTAGATCACAAAGACTTTCCTCTATTTTTTCTAAAAGTTTTATAGTTTTACGCTTTACATTTAAGTCTGTAAAAATTCTTGCCCAAGGTGTGAGGTTTGGAGCAAGGTTCATTTTCCTGCCTGTGGCTGTTCAGTTACTCCAGAAGCACGTGTTGAAAATGCTATCCTGCCTTCACTGAACTGCTTTTGCACCTTCGTCAGAAATGAATCAGGTGTCTTTGTGCTGGTGCATTTCTGAGTTCTCTGTCCCATTACATTGTTCTGTGTGTCTGTCCTGCTGTCAACGCCTCATGACCTTGACTGCTGTAGCTGTTTAGTAAGTCTTGAAACTGGGTGAGCTGATGTCTTCCAATATCCATCTTTTTCAAAATTATTTTAGCTTTTCTAGTTCACTCATATTTTTATATAAATTTCAGAATAATGTTGTCTATATCTGCACAGTATATTGCTGGGATTTTTATAGAAATTGCATTAAACCTATATATTAATTTCAAAAGAATCGGCATCTTTACCACATGGAGTCCTCAATCCATGAACATAAACACACACAAAAACACAGCAACACAATACTACTTTTATAAAAATTAAAAACAAAACCACACTACAATGCAACATACTAATTTGTCAAACATGTTTTTAAAGTAAGGAAATGGTGAGTATAAGATTCAAGACAGTGGTTATGTCCATGGGGGAGGCGGGAAGATGGGGCGGGAAGAATAAGCTACCAGTGTTATCATTCTTGGTCCTGGATGGGAAGTTCAAGGGTGATCAGTGAGTACCCACACAAAAACTTGGCTGTTCTACAGCAGTGACAACGTAGCAAATGTCAGGGACCACACAGACGTATTCACACTGGGCAGAGTGTGAAACGTATGATTTGGGGAGATGAGACCCTTCAAGGAAAAAAATATACAGAAATTCAAATATAAAACCAGAAATAAAAGTAAATAGTTATGTAAATTAGAAACTGCAAGTTGCAAGTTTTAATAATGTAGCACAAAACTCACAAAATCCAGAAGAACATAATATTTTTAAAGAACATAATATTTTCTATCGATAATAACTGACAACTTAACACACCGGAACAATACTGATCCTTTCCCCCCATATCTTAACATTTCTGACGGTATTCTCTTTGGTCATGCTTGACATAATAAGCATTTTATAATATTATTTTCTTGTGCAAAGAAAGAACTTAGTCTGCCCTCTGGCCTGGATTATCAGATGTGTTTTGTGTTGTTGATAGTTTGGAATAGCCGACCTCACAGCTCGTGTTACTGATAATATAACACGCACACAATCTTCCCCTGAAATGTCTGGTTCGGCTGCTGTGTGCGGGGGTCATGCCTGGGCACCAGGCCCAGCTCAGCCCAAATGTCATCAACCTTCTGGACAGGTACCTGAGGAGCAGGGTGATGGTAAAGCCTTGATTGTAGTGGTGTCACCTTCGGAGTCTTCTCTATGGGCATTAAAAGCAGAGCCCACGTGTTCAATGACATCCCTTGGGTGAGGAAGGGCGTGGGGATCTCTATGGATTGTGGGGTGGCACGGGCACTGCCTGAGCACCGGTTAACAGCCAGCCTGCACCCCCAGCAGAGAACAGACCTCCTGGGAAGGTCCTGTGAAAGAGAGGGGTGCTGGGGCCTCATGAGCACCTCTGTCCATCATGTCCAGAACCACAGCTTGTGCGTAAGCCAATCTGCTCTTCTGAGGTCACTAGTAATGAGACACCCTCTCCCGCGCCCCCAGCAGGGAACCAGTGGGAGTTGTGGCACCTCTCTGGAGCTCCCTGTGAAGGGAAAACTACAGCTTGGTCACATAACCTAGGGTACCAGAGAGCAGCAAGACCAGTGGCTTTATTCGCATGTACTGCCTGACTGTACTTAGTCATTCACTCAACAAAGAATTAGTGAGCATCTACTATGTGCTAGGCTCCATCCGAGGCACCTGTGTATGACAGTGGGCCTGTCCTGGGGGCGGGCTTCCTTACAGAGATGACATTAGTTAAAGTCTGGGCACGTCTCCCTCCCAGAGGTAAGTGTTCTAGACCTTGGCCTCCTCTTGCCCCTGCCCTTACTCCATCAGACCATCATGTGTCTGTTTCATGGGGACTGGGCACATTGGTTCATTTGTGTCTGTGTCCCCAGTGCCCTGCACACTACTCAGCACACAGCTGGAGTCAGTATAGGATGGAGCCAGGCAACCAGAAGGACCTGGGGCAGGGAGAAGGGAGGCTGTGTTCGGAAGAAGCCTGGTGACTTTAGCACCTCAAATACATTCCCAGACTGGTGTGACTTTGGTTTCCGAGGCTCCATGGGAAGCTGATCACATCCACAGGGGACCTCTCTCCACTCCACCCCCAGGACAATGGGGAGTCACCGTGGGAAAGCAGGGAGAACTTTCCTGGGGAGAGAGGGCTCGAGGAGGAAGAGCATCGTCTGGGCTTTGAGAACAGACAGCAGCAGACTCGGATATCTGCTGCACCGCTCCCCACTCTGCAGCCCTGGGGCCTCCCCGATCCCTGCACACCCGTGACCTCACTCTCTGTGAGTGATGATGGTGCTGGCTCAGCAGTGTCTCCTGGGAAGGACCGAGGCAGAGGGAAGGCTGCTCTTCTACAAAGTGCACAGTAGCTCAGGGTGGACTCTCAGCCCTTCTGGTCACCACAAAGCCTCTCACTCCTGTGCTGATCTTACTCCTGAACATAAGCTCCAAGAGGGCTGGGGCTGGTCTTTTTCCCCTTGGGCATCTAAGACAGTGCCTCAGACATAGGGAGGCAAGATAAATATTTATTGAAGGATGGAAGGAAAGATTATACTGCGGAAATATAAAGAGCAAAATTGTGTATTGTCAAAATGATGCATCATGAGGCTAGTTGCTTTGGTTAAAACGAATTCCCGACTATAAAAAAATCTGACCTCAAAAATGTGTTTTCCACTCTTCAGGAGGACAAATGCCAGTCTGGGCTATTTGAAGATCTCTCTCTCTCCTGTGTTGATGCTACTGTTACTAACTCACTGTGAAAGGTCTGACTGCCGGCTCGGAGCAGAGGCGGGCTGGACCGAAACAGGACTGTCTTGGTCTCTGCTCGGACGCCAGCGAGCAGCACGCCTCTTCCCTCCCCTGACCTCCACACATCAGATGTCTCAACCAACCGCCCAGCAGCCTCTGCGGCCCTAGATGCACCCCACGCTTAATCTTGGAATGACAATGGAAGAGGGTGACTGTGTGCACATTACACATGTGCGTGTGTGCACAGGCGCATTTGCATGGGCATGTGAGACTGTGTGTAATGTCCCTCCCTTTCCCATCGGGTGTTCAGAACACATTTCACTTGCACCTCTGGTGAGTGCTGCAGCCAGGCCCTCCTCCACTCTGTCGTATCCCTTTCGTCAGAAGAAGGACTGGCGCACCATGTTCTGTAGGCATGAAACCCATGGAAGGATGAGCCAGACCTATACATTTTCTCTTCAGAGGCTTCCCGGTCCTGTCCAGGTTGCCTCATCTCCCTGTACGCATGACTCTATAGCTCACTTCCCTACGTATCAGTCCCACACCCCCACCTACAGCCACTACCCACCTATAGGCGGTTGGTCTGCTACACAGATCCTGCCCGCTCTGGTCTGACATAAGATCCAGCCTCATCTTGTCATGGTCCCTAACCACCATCAGAGGCCCCCACTTCCCTCATCCCTTCTATACCCTTAGACATCACCTCTGTGACTTCCTCATGGGTCACCCGTATCATTGTAGTTTACTCCCTGATAGGAGAGCTGTCAGCACTCATCTCCTGCTATTGTCTCCTTCCTTCTTCTTCGTCCTTGTGGGCTAATGTTTTCTCACTAGAAAGTAAGCTCTACGAGGGCCAGATATCTGTCTGCTTTGTTCACCAAGTCATCCCCAGTGCCAGACACGAGGTAGGCACTCAGTAAATGTTATTGAACACAGATAAATGCATAGTATGGTGGAGCAACTGGCCAGTGGCTTTAGAAGTAGCTCAATTCATCAGCTTCTGGAAACCCTAATGGCTCCAGAAAGGGTGTTACTCCAGTCCCAGGAAAGGAACGGCCTCCTCTCATCAAGAAAATAAACCCACTTTTCTTCTCCCCACCACCAATTCCCATCAAGAATTCCATCATTTGTTCTTTGAGACAAATCCACTTGGGGCGTAAGAACAATAGAACATACAAGGGATCTCAGTTTTACCAGGCGCATCTCGGGTTCCCTTAGAGCCATGGTTTGCCATTTTAACCTGTGGCATTTGTTTACAAACACCATTCCTAACCCTGCCTGGGATTGCTCAGTGGCTTGGAGTGTTGTCCTCTGAACCCAAAGGTTGTGGGTTCGCCCCCTGGTCAGAGAGAGTATATACCTGGGTTTGCAGGAGATAACTGATCTCTGCTTTTCTCTCTCCCTTCCTCCCTCTCTAAGAGCAATAAAAATGTTCTCAGCTGAGGATTAAAAATAAAAACGCCATTATTGGACTCTATCTCCAAAGGCTCGGGGTTTTAGTAGGTCTGTGATGAAACCCAGAATCTATATTTTTAATAATCTCCCTAGACAATGTAGGGGCAAGTGGCTGTCACTTTAGGAGACTTTGTCTTGAGTTTATTATGGCAAATGAAAATTTAGCTGAATGTGGTCAGATAGGACCTGGTGGTTAAGGGAAGTTGGTTGACAAAACCAGTATGGCAGCATCAGATACTCTATGAGCCACAACTGGAAAAGGACATATCCAAGAACAAATGCAAGAGCATGATGTAGAATTCTTAACAAGGCTGAAGACCAGAATAAACTGAGGGATGTTTCTTGAAGGAAATTGATGTAGATATTTGTGGACTTGTCCTGTGAAGGAGAGTGCGGACTTCAGAAGAGCTGCTTCAGAGAGTAGTTGTTATTTACGGAGGCAGATTTCAGCTCAAGCATAAGAAAGAACTTTATGACAGACCCAATGTAAAGTGAAATAAACTCATGATTTGCTTAGAAATTAAAGACAATTGTATTTACCACAGAACAATAAAGACAAGAAGCTGGACTTAAGAGTGAAATAAACCCCCATGAGGAAAACTTCCATAAGAAAAATGTGATCACTGTTGCTCAATAATTGCTGGTGAAGGCAGGTCTGGGAAGCCATGAGTTTTTATTTCCCTCCATGGGCAATGCAAGTTTGGGCCGGAGAAGAACTGCTAGAAAGAGTATTTAAGAACTGTATGGAGCCCTGGCTGGTGTGGCTCAGTGGGTTGAGCATCAGCCTGTGAACCAATGGGTCACCGGTTTGATTCCTAGCCGGGGCACGTGCCTGGGTTACAGGCCAGGTCCCTGATTGGGGGTGTGTGAGGCAACCAGTCAATGTCTCTCGCACACATCAATGTTTCTCTCCCTCCCTCCCCATCTCTCTAAAAATAAATAAATAAAATCTTTTAAAAAAGAACTGTATGGAGAAAGGGTAGAGGAAGCGTAACACTGCAGCATGCGGGGAGGGGAAGCCTTGGGGAGAGCAAACCTGAAGAGAAGGACGTCTGGGGGCTTTTACTGTTCTGTTGTGGAGCATAACACGCACCTTGCCTTCATCCTTCTTCAAAATCTTCATTGAACTTTATGGCTTTCGCTAGTGCACCGGGCAGGAAATTTGCTCTCGAGGGACATGATAAAGTCTTGATTTCTGATCAACAATGACCTGGGACAAGAACCAAAGCTTGCTCATAGCAAAAGAGCTAAATACGGGTTTTAGTGATATGAATTGCTATGAGTTCATTAAAGGTATTATTACATTTAATTCTGACCATAATCCCATGAGATAGAAATGGTCATCTCTGCCTTTCAAGGGAAGAAACTGAGGCAGCAAAATGTTAAAAGGTTTGTTCAGCGCTGAAGCTGGGATTCCTTCCCAGGCCTGCCTGGCCTCACGGTCTGTGTTTTTAAATACTATTTTCCCCTGTCACTGGAATGTCCAGCCTGATGCTAGTGACCCTTTGTCAGCTATGTGGAAAAGGGACTTCTGACGGGATTTCAGGCCATGGAATTATGCCTGCACATAACTGCAGTGGATGCAAACACAGACACAGACACACACACACACACACACACACGTGCGCGCGCGCGCTTTCTGGGATATAAGCACGGGATGCACATCCGTGTCTCTCCCACACTTACAAATGGACCAAACTGCTCACGGCTCAGCCACACTGCATCTTTTTCTCAGAGCTCTGTGAGCACTCCATCGGGAGCTTCTGCGTCATGGGATTGTGGCACCCGTGGAAGATTCAGGACTTGCTTCCCCCACTCTACAAATATTGATGGGGTTCTTGCTCTGCACCAGACCGGGTACCGGGCACTGGGGATACAAGAGTGAGCAAAGGCAGACAAGGCCTCTGTTCTCAGGGAGAAGATAGGCATTAACCAAACAACCACAAAGACACCATGCACCATGACTCCACCGTGATGGGGAGGTCCGTGGTGCTACCGGGCAGGGCCCCTGAAGGACTGAGACTGAATGGGTTTGAGGACACCTGGACTGAGGTCTGAGGATAAGCAGGTGCTGTCAGGTGACATGTGGAGAAGAGCTCTCCAGGCAGAAGGAATAGCATGCACTGTGGAGGGGCGGTGTGGCCTTGGGGAAATGAAGGCGGGCTGGTGCTGCCCGGGCAGCCAAGGAGGTACAATGAGGCCCGAGACAAACTGGGAGGTAAGTGGGCAGACCAGGCGGGCTCTGGAGGCGTGATGACAGTGACAACTCCCCAAAGCAGTAAGAAGCCATTGGTGGGCTTCTAAGAGGGGCCACAGAGGAGTCATAGCACATTTATATTTTAGAAAAGGGACCCTGGCTTCTTTGTGGGAAAGAGATGGAGGGGACTAACCGGGATGTGGTGAGCCCTACTGGGAGGTGACTGTGTAGTCCAGGGCCATCAGAGATGATGGTGACAGATGCCAAGGTCTTTTAGGAGTGAACCCCAGGCCTTCGCCAGCCCCAGAGCCCCCAGCCTCACCTACAGGTGGTTGGGTTCCAGAAAGGGATGCTCCACTTGCTGGCCTACCCCAGAAGAAGACAGGCACCTGGGGGCGGCCAGAAGTCCCTGATTCATTCACCTAAGAACCATCTCCCCTTTGGCTTAGCTCAGGCATGTTGCTAAGTGGTCGGGGAGAGTGGGGTTGGGGTGAAAAGGGAAGGCAAGCTCTCTTATTTTTGGACCACTTTCCCATTTTTTTGTGGGAAAGTGCCCTGCAGTTATCTGTACAGATTGTCAGATTGTCTGGCAGAAACCCCAGCTGGGGCCCTTTGGAGAGAAGAAGTGCATGATTCAGCCCATGGGATGGAGCCAGAAAGGTTTTCGATTGATGAGAGAGGTGGTGGGAAGCTGTAGATGAGGGGTAAGGAGTGAGAGGTTTGGAGTTCCAGGCAAGAGAGCTCTGGAGAGGAGGACAGAGATGGTGAGGAGGCCAGTGAAGAGCCGGCCAGTGCCCCAGGCTTGCCTAGCAGAAGACAGGCTCCTGTGTGCCACTTCCTGGAGGCAACGCTGCTCAGCAGGGAGCCAAGAAATAATAAGATAGGTCTGATTAAGTGACTGATTCAGCAGTGGGGTTGCTCTTGGTCTCGGCCCAGCCTGCAAATTACAGGCCTGGGTTGCAGCTTCCGGGACAGCTACTGGAATCAGGGGCCCGCTGGTGACTGTGGTCAATGGCCACATGGCCCTGCCCGCCCTCCTGGGCCGTGGTCATTGATTGGGGGAGGGGCCCTGACTTCTGGTTCAGGCTGGAGAGCTGCAACCGTGAAGGCCCTGCCAGGCCACGTCGGTCCCCTGGGAATGCAACTATCAAGAAACACTCCATCACTACTCGCTCAGCCTGGCTCGCCCAGTTCTACAAGACAAAGATGCTGAACTCTAAGTCTCCGTTCACAATGGACGTGAAAATGCAGGTGTGTGAATGCTATCATGGTACGAAGGAGCTAGGAAGTGGCTTTCTAGTCCTACTCTGCCACTGTTGTGTGACTTTGGAAAATCTACCTTCTCTTTCTGAGCCTCAGTTACCCAACCTGAAAATGGAGGCAACAGTACCTGCTTTGGCTCACAAGACTGCTGTGATGGCCGAAGTGAAACACTTTGAAGAAAAACAAGATAAGACTGTAATGACTGTGATGACATCCCATGTGCCCTTCACCTGTGAGAAAAGGACCTTTAACCCTATTTCCAAGGTGAGAAGGTGGAGGTTCGGGGAGGTCAAGTATCTGACTAAGTGGATGGTGAGCCGCTGAGCCAACACTCTGGTCATACCCACCGATCCTAAAACCCAGGTTCCCTCCACCATCCCACAGCTGACTGTGGGCTCATCAGGAGCCAATTTTCATTTTAAAAGGTTTAAAAAATATTAGCCCTGAAATACAGAACCAGAGACAACAACGGTTGCCTTAATTTTCAGACTTAAAAGTAAGCAAGACAGAAAAGGTCAGCAACCTCTCTGTGAACTCCAACCAGATAAAGTGTCTGGAGATTTGTCCCCACAAGTCTTTGAAACAGAAGTAGCAAGGTTAGAGTTTGGTGGATTTTTGCAGCGATCACAAAGTGGCAGGAACTTCAGAGACCAGATATTTCCCTCACCCTCATCTTATACATAAGGAAGCCGAGGTCCCAAGAAGGGAGGGACCCATGTCCTGTTGTCACTTGTCCAGTTATATGCAGACACAGCTGGGCTGAGAACTTGAGTCTTCTTTATTCTCCATATGATGCTCTTTCCAAAATAGCGGCAGCCTTGTGACTTTATCACATGTGACTGGGTGATCTCAGGAAGTGAGGGGTGACACTTGGAAGGAGCTCTTCAGCATTGTACACCAACTGTAACTGAACAAATAAAAGACCATCTTTGCCTCACCTTCCAGAGCCAGACTCCACGCTGCTGAGGAACAGGCATAGTCATTCTGGCCCCTCCCCTGGATGGCTGCCTGCATCCCCTGAAGACAAGGGTCTCATTTTGTAGTAGCAGAGTAAGGGGGCCGCTTCCATCCAGTGCTATAACATTCCTCTGGTCGACTGCCTATAGAATTCCCTCCTTTGCTTTCTTCCCTCCTTGCCTTCCCACTCTCTGATCATCTCTGCGTATTTCCAAGGACCTTGCCTTAACTGTCTTCTCTGTAGACTGAGAGCCCCTCCGTGTCCACAGTGCAGGATCCCCGCTTCTTTCTAGCAGGTCTGGACAGCACTCAGAACGGGCTCAGGCCTGTGATGGAGAGGAAGTGGTGTCTCCCAGCTCCCTGAGCATGTCCCCTGAGGGGGTGTGATCAGTGTCTCACCATCACACAACTAGAAAGACCGGGCAGGCCGCTCCGTGATAGCCACATAAGAAGTGCCTGTGGGCGCTGGCAGCCTCAGGCACACGATTCCCAAGGGCTTAGATGAAGGCAGTCACTGGAAAAGTTACCTTCAGAGACAGAACGACTCCCAGGTCAGCAAGAGTGAGCCTAAAGCAACAACGTGCAGGGCAGGTGGAGAGGGCTTGTCAAGGACAGAAGCCCGGAGGAGGGCGAGGTGCCCAGACCAACACCGGCAGGGCCTGGAAGCACAGGGAGAGGAGGCCCCACACTGTGCACTGGCAGCATTTCATTCACAGAACAAATTTCACTTCATTCAATCTCTAGTCATTCATTTGTTCATCAAACACACCTTTGTCGGGTACCCCTCTAGGGTCTGAGATTCGCTGGTGCACGGAAGAGATGAGTTTCCATTTCACTGATCAGGGTTTGTAACTTTATCTTTAGCTGTGTAATCAGTCGGCTATGTCCTGCCTCCGTGGTTAGGCTGTGAGTGTTATGCTCAATGCAAGACCCCCAGTACCCACCAGGGGACCCAGTTCATAACAGCACCTGATAAACTCGTACCAGTTAAATGCACAATACGTCATCCCTGTTGAGACAAGAGAGGCATGAAGTTGTATCAATAGGCTGTGAGGATCCCGGCCTCACTGTCAAGGCCATCCAAGTGTGAGAGGGATGGTGCCCTGTCCTCACTGTGAGCACACTGAACTCCTGGAGATGAGAGTGTCCATATAGTACCCCCTTTGGGGAGAGAACGGAGGCGCCACGTGAGTACTGAGCTCTACTTGCAAATGAACAACGCACAGGGCCAGCCCTCAGGGTCAGCCTGTGCGCATGTGCAAAATGTCCTTATTTAAGAGTGGAGTGTACAAATAAGGGTTTGTGCATGAAAACAGTGCAGGCAATGCCACACAGTCTCCAAACAGTCTCCTCTATTTACACTCGCACCAGCAATGGAAGAGTTTCATGGCTCTGGATCCTTACCAATACTTGGTATTATCAGACATTTTATTTTTTGCCTATCTCATGAGTGTGTAATTGTGTCTCATTCTAACTTGCACTTCCCTGATTACTAATGTGGTCAAGCCTCTTTTCCTATACTTTCTTTGTCTATGATATCCTTGTTTATAGCTTTTGCTTATTTTTAAAATGTTGTCATTTTCTTATTGACTACTATTTATATATTCTGGATGCTATTAAGCCCTTTATTAGATTTATGTGTTGCAATTAATCTTTTGCTATTTTGTGGTTTGTCTTCTGAGCTTTAGATCTTATATTTTTCAAGTCATAATCTACTTGATTCTGTTTCAAATCCATTTATTTCTTACTTATATTTACAAGGTACCTTTTATTTCTTTAAACATATTAATTCTAGCTTTTCTGACTGCTCATTCCCGAATATGAAGTCCTTGTGCATCTGATTCTGCTGCGTGGTGTTTCCGCTGACCTTACTTTTTGGTCCCTTATTTCCTTGTGCATTTTGTTTCATTTTTACTGTAAACTGCTCATTTGCCTTGGAAGTTTATTTGAGGGAATTCTTTGAGAGATGGGTTTAAGTTTAGTTCCTCCAAAGATGATTCATATTTGCTTGTTCCAACATAGGACCACTTAAAATTAAATTCGCCATTTGAGGTTTTGGGGCCACACTGATAGTATGAATTTGGGCTACACTTACATAAAGACCAGCTTATAGTTTTGAATTTTCAGAGTTTTTGTTCCCCTCCATCTATAATAAAAAAAAAATTTAAGGCTAGTTTTCATGTTTATTCTCTTTGCAGAGTTTACTTCTTATTCACTTAAGGTGAAAATAAAGCTTTTGAGGGCTACCCTAGCTTTATGAAAAGAGACCTGGTATTCGATTTTCCACCCTGGGTGGACCCAAGGCTTACAACTGTATTCTCTGATCCTGTAAAACTACAGACAGAAGCTCCAATTCCCACATTTTGACAGAAACATACATTCCAAAGAGAGTTTTGGTACCAATTTATATCCATGGATTTCTGGTTTCACCTCATTGTGATTTCTTACCTTTATACCAGCTCCATGGGGCAATTAAAAATATTCTTTTTTTAATACAGCATTGCCCACCTTTTTGTTTGGTAGAGTCGTTCGTAGTATCTAGTTTGCTGTCCTGCAGGAAAAAATGTCTCCATAATTTTGCAAACGAGGAGACTCAGTTGTAGAGAGAAGCCAGCTCACAGCCAGGTAGATGCTGACGCTGCCACAAGGAGAAAATGGGTCACTGAGAGCATTGCTCATAGAAGACCCCTGGGGCCACGGCCGACCTGGCAGGCGGCTCACCGTGGCCACTGTGGACAGCGTCTCCTGGGAAGTGCCTGGTTGATGGTCGAGGAAGATCAAGTGTCCCCAGCACCTTCTACTGTTCCGAGCGCCCTCTTCCCTCCCATACGCACACTCCACTGTGCATGCCATCACCTTCACTTCACAGGAAGGTGGCCCGGAACGCACAGGGGGACGAGGCCTGTCTAGTTGGAGGTGGAATCACGAGCTTCCTCCCCGTTATGGTCACTCCTAAAAATGCTCTTTGCCTCTTCCCGCATCCATTGGCACGTACCGGGTTTCAGCTGGCCTCGCTTGGCTCCCTGTCTCACGCTCAGCAGCGGCCACCTAATGTCTAGCCTCTGGCCCTCTGGTGGCCAGCCAGATACTGCTTAGACTCCTGGGAAGGAAATACCTGGCTTGGGAGTTAAGTGCTACCTTTCACGGAGCTTGCTCTCCAGTCTCTGCCCCAGGAACAGCAAGTAGGAGAAAACTGAGTTAGAGCTGAGTACTCAGACTCATTACCACCATTGTCTTGAGAGCTCATAACTTATTTACTGAGTGCTTTCTTCACATTAGGCCCTGTGCTGCACTCTTTATGTTACTCTAATTCCTCTAATTCTCATGAGAACTCTAGAGTTAAGAGAGGTTAACTCCCTTACCCCAGGTCCCCTATTGGTAAGTGGTGCTGGGCTTTAAACCAGATCTCTCTGATCCCAGAGACCATGATCCACCACCCTCACAGCACTTCACAGCCTGCAGTGACGTGTTAGACAACTTAATGCGATCCTTTCTTTTTGCAGAGGACACTGAGACCTGGGGAAGTGGAACAACTGGCCCACGGTAACGCAGTTTGTCAGCGTTGGTGCCAGGCTTTGCATGGCTTTCCTGTTGATGCCCTGTTTGAAAGCAGAACTCGGATGTGTTTGTGGATAATGAGCCAGGGGAAAGGGCCATGACACTGCCTCTGCAAGGCTCTGACCCAGCCAGACTCCAGGCACACAGGACCAAGGGAGCCCAGACGGTTATTCTCCTTCACTTCTACACACCCAGACGGAGGAGGAGGAGGCAAATTCCTCACCTCATTCTCTGGGTCCTCCCAGAGCTGCCAGCCCAGCTGCCTGCCTGCTGCCTACCCGCAGGGCTGTGGTCAGGCCAGCTAGGGAAGTATTAGACGCTGCTGGATTTCCATCTTTCCATCCAGCTCTGGAAGGCCCCCTTCCAGATCTTTGAGCAGCAGGCAAATTTGGAGAAAACTGAAAAGTTGGCTCTCTTTTCTGAAATCCTGTGGAGCACCAAGCATGGAATAAAAAATAGAACCACCGAGCCATGGAACAGTCTAATTTCAAGATGAGATCCCCATTTGGGGAAAAGAGAAGCTGCCCAAACGAATGAACTGTGCCGACCTTCAAACACAGACAAAGAGGCAACCAACAACCTTTTCTTTTTACTGGGTTTCATTGCTCACCCTGCTATTGTTTCACATGAGCATTTTCAATGTGAGGTTGGGAGTCTGTGGTTGGGAATGTGAAAATACTGTTTTCCATTTGTATTTGGTTGAATCCATGGATATGAAACCTCCTGGTAGGAAAGGCCAACCCTATTTGTTGGGGGAAAAAAATTCCATGCACAAGTGAGTCCACTCAGTTCAAAGCCATGTTGTCCAGAGTCAACTGTATTTCTCTCCTGGAAGCAGTCATCTGAGGAGGTCAGTTCTAGGCACAGAGAAGTTCATCATGTAGACCAGAAGGATGTGTGTAGCATCTATGCGGGGTGGGGGAGGGTAAGGAGGGGCCAGTTGAGGAACAGTGGTGGGCCTGTGGATCAGGGGGCTCATGAGACAACAGTGGTTGAAAACGTATCTTCAGACAGAGCTGGAAGAGCCTCCCAGACCACTTAGTCCAATACCCTTGTTTTACAAATGAGAAAACTGGGGCCCAGAGAGGGGGAGGAACTGCGCTGCAATCACACCACCAGTGAATGGCAGCTACAGTTTAGGAGTCAGAGTGTCCTCATGCTCAGGGAGTCTTGGCTTACCCAAAGTCTGGCGACTGCCAGCCAGAAAGCCCAGTGGAAATTTCTCTCCAGTTAGAGCAGGGAGGTCATCAACCCCAATTGTCACAGGGGAGAGAACAGGAGATATTTTGATGGGCTGCTTTGAGGCATGGTCCTTACATCCTACCTCCAGGGCTTCTTCCCTTGGTTTATCCTTGGCACTGACCTTGTGGCACACCCTTCACCTGTACAGAACCCATATCAGGTCAGTCTCCTCTATCAGACTGTGAGCTTTTAAAGGTCATCTTCATAGTCCTGGCACCAGGCACATAGTACACATTCAATGTTTGTTGAATGAATGAACAAATAAGTGGACAGATACACGTGTGTTTAGATAGATGAATGAATAAGCCAACCAGTATTTCCCTAAGGAACAAGATCACTGTTCAGTGTTGTACAAAGTTTCCAGCATCTGGAAACAAAAGGTAGATCGTTAAATCTGAGTTCACTTCTTATCAGCATATGACTTGAGGCAAGTCACTTAGCCCATGCCTGGCACTTGGCAATGGCTACACTCATCTGCCAGTCCCAGAGTTAAATGCTTAATTCACATTGCCTCATTCAAAATTCACAAGTAACCAGTGAACAATAGGAATATTGTTCCTATTTTACAGAAGCAGAAACAAAAGTGCAACAAGGTAAAGATGCAAGGCCTGAAATGAAAGTCCAACATTATGTGCTGCCTTGATATCTGGTGATACTTGGAGGGCCCTAAGTGTCCTAACAGCCAGTTCCTGTTTCCACTCTGGTCTCATGGATGAGGCTCTCTAGCCAAACAACTTGTGCTGTCAGACAGGCCAGGTATAGTCCTTGCTTATCACTCAGCAGCAGTTTCTGGTTCCCTGCCAGCCTGCAGGAGTATTCAAGCAAACCAGTCACGTCCTCCGGTGGGAACCAGGGGGCGCCACAGCCTCTGGATACCACAAAACCTGCCTCCCACGGATCCCACTGCTCACCTTGGTCCCAAGCGAAGCCCAGTGCGGCCCTGCAAGGTACATCCTCTTCCCCAAGATGAGTATAGGCGGCTAATAAACTACCGTTTATCTCATCTGTCTAGTGTAAGCTATTATGTGCTCAGCCAGCCCCATAACCTTAGAATGGTGATCAAGCCCTCAGCAATGGCGTGAAGAAGAGGTGATCAAAACAAAGACTTGTCCAGGGTCACATAGCCAGTGAACCATGAAGCTGGGACTTGAACCCTAACATCTGCCAGAGTCTACAGCCTTTATATTTTTTTTGCCAGATTGCTTACAGTAAGCATTGCATAATTGCTACCCTATGCACCTGTGAGCATTGTAAGGTCAAGGACAGTGTTTTATTCGAAACTGCATCTTCTGTGTCTACCATACACCAGGAGTACTGAAGAGCCCAGTAAAGCATTGTTAAGTGACAAAATGGATGATTGAACCTCTCATTTCTGACTGCAGTTTCCACATCTGGAAAATCGAAAGAATAATCTCCACTTACCTTGATAGAGATTATTTATCAAAGCAGATAAAGTCATTAGCTTTGGAACCAGGTGACCTGGGTTTAAATCCAGGTTCCATCAACCATATAACCCCCTGAACACTGTGATTCAGTTTTGCCTTTATAAACTTAGGACAATAATAGGACTTACCTTGTCGGGCTGTCATAATATCTAAATGAATTTATACATATGAACACTTAGTAATGTGAGCTATTAATATTGGTTCATGGGTTATTGTGAAGAATGTGGTAGGGGAATTCCACCAAGATGGAGGTGTAGGTGGAAGCACTGTATCTTCTCACACAACCAAGTTTAAAAACAACAAAGTTTTAGCAACAAAAACACACCCAAACCACAGAAAATTGAACTACATAGAAGTCTGACAACAATGAACCCTTCAGCCAAACCGGTAAGAAGGGCAGAGCCAGCAGCAGAGCGGGGTCGGGCAGGAAAGATCCACCGGACCCGCCCTGGAGTGCGACCCAGGTGTGCCAGCAGCTGTGGGTGGATCCCAGGACCCACTGAGGGCGCAAGGCAGTGGACCCACTGAGGGCTGACCACGGTCACACATTAGCGCACAGATAAACTAGTGAAGGAGCGAGCAGTGAGACAGACCGTGCAGGCCCCAGTGGCAGGAAGGGGCAGAGGGAACCGCCATTGTCCTTCTCTGACCCCGCCCCCACATACAGCGCCACAAACCAGTGACCTGGGTAGCCCCACCCTGGTGAACACCTAAGGCTCCGCTCCTCATACGTTACAGGCACGAATGGATCAAAACATGGCTCTAGAACAACTCAGAGCCCCGGAGCCGATAAATCTAAGTGATGAAGAAATAGCCAAACTTTCAGATGCACAGTTCAAAACACTGGTGATCAGGATGCTCACAGAACTGGTTGATTTTAGTCACAAATTAGAGGGACATATGAAGGCTAAACTAATTGAAATGAATGGCAATGCACAGGAAACCAATAGTAATGGAAAGGAAACTGGGACTCAAATCAAAGGAGTGGACCAGAAGGAAGGAAAAAATGACCAAACAGAAAAGGATGAAGAAACAAGAATTCAAAAAAAGGAGGAGAGGTTTAGGAACCTCCAGGACATCTTTAAACTCTCCAACATCCGAATTATAGGGGTACCAGAAGGGGAAGAGGAACAGCCACAAGTGGAAAACTTATTTGAACAAATAATAAAGGAGAACTTCCCCAATCTGGCAAAGGAAATAGACTTCCAGGAAATCCAGGAAGCTCAGAGAATCCCAAAGAAGTTGGATCCAAGAAGGAACACACCAAGGCACATCATCATTACATTAGCCAAGATTAAAATGAAGGAGAGAATCCTAGAAGCAGCAAGAGCTAAGGGGACAGTCACCTACAAAGGAGTTCCCATCAGACTGTCATTGGATTTCTCAAAAGAGACCTTACAGACAAGAAGGGGCTGGAAAGAGGTATTCCAAGTCATGAAATCCAAAGACCTACATCCAAGATTGCTCTATCCAGCAAAGCTTTCATTTAGAATGGAAGGGCAGATCAAGTGCTTCTCAGATAAGATCAAATTCAAGGAGTTCACCATCACCAAGCCCTTATTATATGAAATGTTAAAGGGACTTACCTAAGAAAAAGAAGATAAAAAAGATGAACAGTGAAAGGACAGCAAACTCACAGTTATTAACAACCACACCTAAAACAAAAGCAAACTAAGAGGACAGCTAGATCAGGAGCGGAACCATAGAAATGAAGATCTCATGGAAGGTTAGCAACAGGAGAGTGGGAGGAGGAGAAGAAGGGAGAAGGTACAGAAAATAAGTAGCATAGATGGTAGGTAGAAAATAGATGGGGGGAGGGCAAGAATAGTATGGGAAATATAAAATCTAAAGAACTTGAGACATGTGGTCATAAACTAAAGGGGGGGAATGGTGGGGGAGGGGGTGTGCAGGGTAGAGGGGAATGAAGGGGGGGAATAGAACAACTGTAATAGCATAATCAATAAAATATATTTTAAAAAGAATGTGGTAGAATGCGTATGTATAAAACACTAGGGGAACTGTAGAATGGGTGATTTGTTTTTGGTGACGTCTGCATCTACTTCCAACCCCCTGTGGTGAACACCGGTGGTCGTCTGTCCAACAACCATTCTTCTTTCTTTCTAACCGAACCCAGGTTTTTTGTAGATTTGGCCTCCATGACTCGAGGGAAGAGGGCCCCATTCCTAGCCAGAAACAGATGGTGACTTGTCTAGTCCACTGTGGTAATTTAATTCTCTCTGTCTGTGATTGGTATAGGAGAGGGCATGTGACCCAGTTCTTCCCAATGAGAGACGAGGAGAGGTGTGCTGGGGGGATTCCTCTTTTCCCTCGAGGTGTCTCCATGGCTGGGTTAGACAAATGAAACTTCATCTCGTACCAGGCTGAAGATAACAAAAGGGAAGAGACAGAGCAGTAGCTACGGTTGTGACGGCCACCATCTGAGTTTCCCCACCTCTAGACTTAGAATTTTGTGAGAGGTAATGCATTCAGTCATTATTTAAGCCCACTTGGGCCTAGTTTTCTGGTGTCTGCCATCAAAGCATCACAACTGATGTAATTCTTCTTTTACTTGGCACCCTCATCCTCTTCCTATTACAATTGATTGTTCTCGGTCAATTTTCCTCTCAATCTGTCATCACATTTGAGTGCAGCTATGTTTTTTTAATTTGTCCAAGCCTCTCTCTCTCTCTCTCTAGCCTTTCAACTTTGAGAAGGAAGGAAAGGTGTCTGCTTTGCTCACCACAGTACACCCAGGGCCTAGATCCACACCTGAAACATAGAAGACACTCAATAAATATTTGTTGAAGAAATGAACTAATTTCTTAGTCCTCAAGCTGTTATAAGATGGAAATAAAATCACCATCCAAGAGTACTTGCTTTTGAGTGGAAATTCTAGAATGTTCACAAGAAAACTCTTGCTGAGTTTTATGAGTTATTATTTAAGGGCATCTCGAGGAAATGACATTGTCATATTTTATATTATATTTCCAATTTTGGCAGATTGAGTGATGTAGGCAAATTTTTCCTCTGAGGAGAACTCAAAAAAGTAGACAAGATACTTGCCAAAAAGTAGCTTGAAAGTATGGAAAAGCTATCAAGGTCATAAAAAGTTACTGGACTGAGATCTGGAAGGGGAAGAAAGGCCCAGAGAGGGGGGCTTGGCATTCAGGGCTGCCTGTGCCCTGGAGGCATTTCCAAATCTCGATGGCACAGCTGAGAAACTGGAAAACAGTTTTGACAGTGTTGGTAGGAGAAAAAGTCGTAGCTGACGGTCTACGCAAGTGGGAATCACAGTAAATTTCAAGCACTTTTAAACCCTAAGAGTGAGGGTAAACTGTCAGCAAACCTCTCCTCACGCAGACTGCAAACCAGCTGCCAGACATCTGGGTACCCAAGAAAGTCTCACTCCTAAAATATTACTGACAGTATTCAAGTGAGCCGAACGGCCTCAGGAACCTACCAGAAGCAAATTATCCTCCCTGGAAGATAAAATTCAAACTCTTAATTTGTTTTTACAAACAGTTTTTAAGTCCATGACATATGCACAGTCAGAGGTAACCAGTCCCATGAGGAGACATCACACATGAGGATGATGAGAAACAACATACAAGAGGAACAAACCGTAGTAACTGCAGCTAATCAGACACAGACTTTAAAATAATGGTGTTTCCTGTGTTTGAGGAAATAAAAGACAAAATGTAAACTTTTAACAGAGAACTGTAAAGAATGAAATAGAAATTCTCCAAGTAAAAAATTAAATAACACAAATCAAAAACTTAAAGAACAGGTTTTGAGTCAGCTGGGGAAAGACTTAATAAATTAGAAGATAAGGCAGAAAAAATATTCAGAAATAACTGGAAAATATAAAAAGAGGACAAAAGGCATGAAGCAACTGTCTTCGTCCATTTAGGTTTATTATATGGCCTCACAAAAATGCTTAAGGAACAAACATGTAGTTCTCACAGTTCTGGAAGCTGGCAAGTCCAAGATGAAGGCACCAGCAGATTTGGCATCTGGGGAAGACTCACTTTGTAGTCCAGAGATTAGGTGCTTGTGTTGTAGAAGGGGTGAGAGAAATCTCTGAGGTCTCTTTTATAAAAGTACTAATCCCATTCACGGGGTTCCACAGTCATGATATAATCAGTTCCCAAAGGCTCCAACTCTTTTTTTAAAGAGTTTATTTATTTATTTTTAAGCAGAGGGTAAGGGAAGGAGAAAGAAAGGGAGAGAAACATCAATGTGTGGTTGCCTCTCACATGCCCCACACTGGGGACCTCGCCTGCAACCCAGGCGTGTGCCCTGAGTGGGAGTGGAACCGGCAACCCTTTGGTTCATAGCCTGTACTCAGTCCACCAAGCCACACCAGCCAGGGCCTAAAGGCACCAGCTCTTAAAACCATCCCATTAGGGGTTAATATCTTAACATGTGAACTGGGCAGGGGGTCATTCAGTCCATATCCAAAACAGTGATGAATTCTAACAGTTATTGGAGTCCCAGTGGTTAAGGAGAAACGAAATGGGATAGACACAATATTTGAAGAGGTAATGGCTAAAATTGATGAAAGGCTTAAGTTGACAGGTGAAAGTCCTTGAGGCATTGGTGCTCTGTGGTGTTGGCATCTTGTCAAGTGTCAGCCTGTATGTGCATGTGCCGACATGGCCTCAGATGATTGCACCCAACAAGCAACCCAAAGCTGTGGGCCTACCTCACCCAGCAGAGCAATCAGCCCAGTGGATTGGAGAGTTATGGTGGCTACAGCCAGTCAGGGGACACTTCAGGCTATGCCCAGAGCACCCGAGGTTCTGATGGACAGACTCTGAGCACAGGCTGTGAGTCTCAGTCAGCAACCCAGGGATATGGCTCAACTGGTGTCTATGGCGTGGTCAGAGTTCTCACTCGTCTTACGGCAGCAGTCCTGCCCTGGCTGTGGCCAGCAGCCCGTGGCTGCCTCCTGAGGTTCTGGAACAGCTTTGCTTCTATACCCAGTGTTACCCTCATTGTTCTGTGACCTTCCAACTGCTGATCACCCACAGGTTTCTTTGTGTCAGACTATGTAATCGTAACTATATCTTTGGCTCCCATAAAAAACTATCATTTTATAAACAACAAGTGCTGGTAAGGATGTGGAGAAAGGGGAACCCTTTTGCGTTGTTGGTGGGAATGCAGACTGGTGCAGCCACTGTGGAAAGCAGTGTGGAGATATCTCAAAAGATTAAAAATGGATCTGCCTTTTGACCCAGCTGTCCCACTTCTGGGAATATAGCTGAAGGAACCCAAAACACTAATTTAAAAGAACATAAGCACCCCTATGTTCATTGCAGTGTTATTTACAATTGCCAAGACATGGAAGCAGCCCAAGTGTCCATCAGTAGATGAGTGGATAAAACAACCATGGGACATTTACACAGTGGAATACTACTTGGCTGTGAAAAAGAAGAAATTGTTACCCTTTGCAACTGCGTGGATAGACCTGGAGGACATTATGCTAAGTGAAATAAGCCAGTCAGAGAAAGGCAAATACCATATGATTTCACTCATGTGGGGAATCTAATGAACAAACTGATATAGCAAACAAAACAGAGACAGACTTGTAGATGAAAAGCAACAAGTTATGGGGGGAGATTAGGGGCTGGAGGGATTGAGCAAAAAGGAAAGAAAAAGGGCTTGTGGTCACAGACAGAAGCGTGGTGACTGCTGGGGGTGGGGGCATGAGGGGACTAAATGGTTATAGAAAGAAATACAGTAAAGATTAAAATTTTAAAATAAAATAAAATAAATAAAACCCATCATTTTAGTTTTAAAAAAGCCAAGTTACTCTCAGAAGGGAAAATAAAAATGAACCTATATCATAGCAAATCTCCTGGAAGCAAAAAATGAAAAAGAAAAAATATAAATGTGCCCATAGGAAAATTAGACATTTTATCTACAAAGGAGCAATGATTAAGCTAACAATTGACTTGTCAAAAACAAGAATCAAAAGACAAAGGAATAATCATTTTAATGTGCTGAAATAAAAAGTAATGCCCAGAGAAAATGTTCTTCTGGAATAAAAATAATATAATATTTTTATACAAACAAGAATGAGGAGAATTTCAGACCAGAAAATCCAGTCCGAAAGGAAATACTAAATGATATTCTTCTGGCAGAAGGAAAATGATGCCATATGAAAAGTCAAAGATCCAGGAAAAGCAACCAAAAGGGGACATGTGTGGATGAATTTAAATATTGATCGGCTGCCGAAAGGATTCAAGTCTCACGGTGTGTGAAATATGGGGAGAAGCAGAATGAAAACAACGTGTGTGCACAGTAGGTGGGCGGGAAGTGGCGGCGGCGCCGGTGCTCTCAGCCCCCTGCGCTGACTGGGAGCAGAGAAAAGGACTCTTCGCGTGAGACTTTTATAAATCAAAGATGCGGGCTGGAAACTCGAGGGGGTCTTTGATGAGTAGCAAATGGTTTTATTCCTTCCCAGCTAACAGAGGGGGAACTAGGATGATTTTAAATAATCTATCTGACAGAAAGCAAGAAAAGAGAGAAGGAGGACCATACATTAGGCAAGACAAAGACAAGACTAAGATACTAGATTCAAACTCAAGCACAGCAAGAATTCAATGCAAATGGGCTGACACTCCAGTTTAAAAACAGTTTGGCAGGTTAGATTTAAAAAACAGCTGCATGTTGCTTGTGTGAGATAGCTCTAAATCACAAAGATACAAAGAGGCTGAGAACGAAAAAAAGGCAAATGATACCCATGGGAACACTCACCAAAAGATAGCCAGTGTAACTATATTCATACAGACAAAGTACTGTTTCAGGCTAAAGACATTACTCAAGATAAAGGCATTTTTAACAATGGAAGGTGCAAGCCACTAAGAAGATATAAAATTCTAAATTTGTACACACCTGATATCTTAGGTTCAGAACCTATAATGCAAAAGAAAAATGACAGAGCTATGTGAGAGGCACCGCACATGGTTCTGCAATCTTCGTGGCAGGTCGTTTTTCTTTTTCCGTAAGCAAATGGCACCCGCGGTGGGCCGGCCACCTTTCAAATGCTTTACCTGTGTTAGCTCGTATAATCCTCCAACAGTCACGTGAGGTCGGTATTCTCATTAACAGGTGCAAATTCTAAAACACCAAGAGCTGAAGACGCTTGCCCAAACTCGTAGGATCAGTAAAGACGAGGGCTGAGATTGGAACCACGCTCCAGAATCTTACCGGAACTGGCGGGAGACCTTGACGCGGCTCCCTCAGAAACCTGCAGGACGCAGGCAAACCTCCAGGGGAGCAGGTGCTGTGGGCACAGCCACCTGATTCCACAGCACAGTCGCCGTCCTCAGCGGCGTGTGCCCCAGTCGCGTCCAGGAGAGGGTGCTGGAAGCTGACCTGCCGTCCCATGTTTATGAGCTGGGAAATACTGGACAAACGCTAGTTCTATTGTTTGACCCTTGGTCTTCCACTCTGATTTACTTTGCAAGATTTTATAGCTTTATACCAACTGCTTTTACTGTGAACCCTTCGCATCCCTATTATAAAAACACTGAGCACAGTGTAAGTAACGAATTGGGTTATTGTTGCACCACAGTTTGTGCAGTTGGGTATAATCTGGGTGAATGTAACAGAATCTGAATGGGGCATATACTAAAGGCACACATGCGGGGGGTTTCTTGGCACTTTTTCCAGCCCTCACGGTGTGTCATTCAGGCTCTGGGGCATCTGTACAGAATGGCTGAAGGGGGCACGGCCAGAGCGCCAGTGTGGGGCCTTGTGCAAGTCACGGGCTTTTGGGCCTCCACGCCATGCTCACCCCGCAGTCCCGCCCACTCTGAACTGCCCCCTGCCCTCACAGGGCTCAGGGAGGGGTTGAGAGATGCAATTGGGAAAGCCCTTTGGATCACATACAGGGCTAAACAAATGCCAGGCTTTGTTAAGAATCTCAGATGGTGCGTGGCTAGCCTGACTAATCTGTTTTACACCATTTCATATGTTGTTAATAATAACAGTTAACATTTACTGAGGGCTTGCCATGTGGCAGGCGCTGTGCCAAGCAAGCCCTTCGCAAACTGCACTCTGTCTGCTCCTCACAGAAATCTAAGAGGCAGGGTGGTCAAGGGCGTTGCAGCCAGATACCAGCTCAGTGTCCTTGAGCGAGTCAGTACTCCCCTTCAGGCTTCAGTTTCCTCATCTGTAAAATGGGAATAATGATAGCACCAACTTCACAGAGCTGTTGTAATCATGCAAGGAGGTGGTCCACGACAAGTGCCTGAAAATGTACCCGGTACTTGGTAAGTGGTCTGTAAGAGTTCGTTTTATCATTTTCATTTTTCTTTTCATTTCATTTCAGTGGTGAAATGTTTGTAAGTGGCAAGTCACCCAGCTGATGAGGGTCAGGCTGGGGCTCTGAGCTCAGTCTCGAGCCCATGTGTTTGCCTACTACACTCCCTGCCCCCGGAGCCGCATGAGCAGCTTCAGGGGCCACCAGCCAATCGAAGCTCTGCAAAGACCAAGAAAGTTGCTGTCCCCATTTCCCTAGCAATCAACAATCCTCCACATGATGCTTAATGGTTGGCTTCCATTGAGGGGGAAGTTCTTAAGCTGCCTTAAGTCCAGCACTTGTGCCCACATTTTTCTCACTAATACTCAAAGAGAAAAAAAAACTCACAGAAACATTTGTTACCCAAACATCAACTAACACACCCATACTCACCATACCGCTCCCCCCCTCTCCCAACCACCACCACTTAGCCTCTGCCCCCAGCTGCAGATTGCTCAGGAGATGTTTACTGCTGGGACATGCTTGGGGATGAGCGGCAGCTGCGGCATTCTGGGGACTACACGCCCCAGCAGAGCAGGAGGTCAGTCCTCTTTGCAGAAAAGTTGTAGACTAGCAGTCTGCAAGCAAGCGCCCACTGGTGGCTGCCCCCACCTGGCAGGCATTCGATCACAGGGACAAGGCCAGCCCCTCCAGGCTGTGGCAGAAGTGGAGGTAGAGGGAGGTAGCATCCTTTAAAAATTCTCCTCACTGGGTTCAGCAAAGCTGGCTGGAGGCAAAGGGAGTTTCATCACTGGTCACGTTGTCACGAATGTTTTTGATGGTTCGTCCTGGGCTTTGCTTCCCTATCTTTCCTCGTCAACTTCCAAGATAAGTTATGCAACTTGCGATGCTCAGAAATCCCTGCACGTCCTTCCAGGCTAAGGACATCAGCCCAGGGGACCAGCTCTCAGCTAAACAGGGAAACGGGACATGCTCATTTCCATCACCCTCGAGGCTGCCTATCTGAGGGTCTGCTTTCCCCACTGGGGCCTTCCAGCTGCGAGAGGGCTGGTGTTCCTGACTCACATCTCCCGCCAAATCACATCCTTCCTCTTCCTTATTAAAGCTCCTACTCTGTGTAGGAAACCTGGGGAAGGCAATGATGTGGTACAAAGTTCACGCTGTGAATGAGTGACCGATGTTACCTAATATGTTAATCTACTCCCCAAGGGGATTTTTCTTTTCGAAGAGACAGAAACTAAAATGACAAAATCTCTGGCATCCCCAGACATTCCAGGAGCTTGGACAGATGTGAGGAAGTCTGGGGGCAGCACAATTAGAGTCCTCTGGGGGCACATCCGCCAGACTCAGACCTTCACTCAGCCCCTTTCTAGCAAGTCGCCTCACCTGTCTAAACCACCTGCCCATGCAGGTTCCCCTGGAAGTAGACCCTGATAGAAGGACGGAAGCATAAGTATTCTCAGGGGAGGCAGCCCCAGGAAACATAGCCAAGAGGAACAGGAAGGAAGGTGGGGGGGAGGAAGCAGTAGTGAGCAGGTGGTCTTTGTGGGTGCCTGGGGCTCCATTCCACTGGGCTCTCCCGGGACACTGTGGACGTACTTCAGAGTTGTCCCGCAGGGGGGATGTCTTAGTCCGTGCAGGTTGCTGTAAGAAAAATACCACAGACTGGGTGGCTTATAAACAGCAGAAATGTATTTCTCACAGTTCTGGAGGCTGGGAAGTCCAAGATCAAGGTGCCAACAGATTTGGTGTTTGCTGTGGGCCTGCTTCCTGGTTCATAATTGGCTGTCTTTTTATTGAGTCTTCACGTGGTGGAAGGGATGAGGAACTCTCTTTTATAAGGACTCTAATCCCGTTCATGAGAGCCCCACCCTCATGACCTAATCACCTTCCAAAAACCTCACCTTCTAATAGGATTCAGCAGGTGAATTTGCCGGTGCGGTCCATAGTAAGGGGTGTTGGAGTGGGGCAACCCCCTCCACCTCCCATCAGCCATTGGCCGAGGGCTGCCCCCACTCATTCCCCCGGCACCCTAGGCTGCTCAGAGGGCTCCAGCTTGTAGCTGGGAGCCATAGGGTCTGGCATCCACTCATAGGAACGGTGAGCGCCAAGGGAATACATCAGAGCAGCGATTCCCAGCCTTTGTCATCTCATGGCTTACATAAACTAGTACTAAAATTCTGAGGCACACCAACAAATACATTTTTGCCATTCTGACAAAAAAAAAATAGGTGCAATTTTGATTCATTCGCATCAAGAGACTATTGTTGTGTTGGCTGTTGTCATTTTTTTAAATTTGACAATCCGAGGAGAAAGAGGTCGGTTCCCCTGATGAAACAGTCAGGTGGTGCACATTTCAAAGTTCTTGTGGCGCACTGGGGTGCCGCAGCACGCTGGCTGAAAGTCGCCGCATTGGAGTCCTGACAGTGACTGCGACGTCACCCACTCGGTGGGAAAGAAAGACTCGGTATGTGCTGAGGGGGTAGATGAGAGGCTCTAAGGCACTCAGCACAATGTCCAGTCCAGGGTCAGTGCTGGTCAGCGATGGTTGCTGGTCCTGTTATTCTGAGGCCTTACCTCTCTGAGCCTCAATGCATTCCTCTTTAAAATGCAGATCATAATTATACTATATCCTAGGCTTGTCATGACAATAAAAGGAAATCATATCAGGAAAACATCTAGCACAATAAGTGGCTGATAAGTGTGCTGATAAGGGGCCATGTTTTGTCTCCTTCCCTAGAGTAGAAGCTTCACGGGGAGGCACAGCCCACGTCTGGTTTGTCACTCCATCCCCAAGTGGCGCTCAGGAACAAACGTGCTGAATGGCTCCATGCCTGGTCCCTTGCACTGTGTGGGCATCTCTCTGCCCCGGGACTTTGTTTAATGCCACAACTCTGCCTCCTGATCCTGCCCCTTGTGTGTGCTGTTCCGTGTGCACACCTCAGCCCAGCCAGGGCCAGGATGGAAGAGCTGGACGGCCACCTGGGCTGCGCTGATGAGTGAAGGAAGGAAGCGATGCAGGGGTCGTGCACTGTCTGTGTTAAGTGCTCAGTGGAAGGTAGTTTTCCTTCACTCCGCTGTCTCTGTGACCGCTGTTTCCGATGTGGCTTTTCCAGCTGGTCCGCTGTCCAGGGTTTAGGTCATCTAAGCCTCATCAGAAATTGTTTCTCAGCTAGGATGTTGACTGCTACCTCTAGACTTTTAAGACAATTTGTATTCTCTCATGCCCCTTGACATGCTTTTTCTTCAAAAGCATGTTTCCTGACCCACCCTGCGTGTCTGTTTCTGCTGTGCCATGTTCCTTCCCTTTGATTTCTTTACTGTGAATGCTGCACATACTTGTGGCTTGAGAAATGGAGATCAGAAAATAAGTTTCTGGATTTGGTACAGGTTGTATACAGGGCTTGATCCAATATAAAGCCCAGTGACTGACCCTCCACAACAGGACTAGGATCGGGGCTGAGGCACAGCATTTGGAAGAAGGTCCCGCCCACCAGCATTCCGGGCCCGACTTTCTACGTCGGGGAGAACGTGGCTGGGGCAAACAGAAGCTACTGGGGTAAATGCATTTACTCAAAGCCAATGTCCTTCACTCTGCTGCCAGGGATGAGACCTGGCATGACAAACAGAAACCAGGGAAGCCCTCTAAGCCCCTTGGTGTGTGACAAATGCAGTCACCTCCCCATCGTCCCTGAGATTGTCCCAGAACGGTGGCACACACTGCTCAAACGGCAGTTAACAAAAGCAATCTGTGGCTTTCTTTACTACTTTTTTTGTTGTTAACTTTGAAGTTTATTAAATCACTTTTTGGCAAAAGATGTGCCTTCCCAGTAACTGTAAGCTTGCTTAAGTTTGTCTTTTTTTTTTTTAAGTTTACAATTCCTAAGCACAAACCAACAAACAAGGAAGGCAAAGGAAGAGGCCAGATTCGTGAGGGGGACCCCAGTGCCCCGCAAGGTGGACCCCCCAGTGCTGACAGGGAGATAGATTCATTAGAGGAACCTAGAGGCAGAGAAGAGGGGGGGTGTGCGGCTGAGGAGAGGAGCAATGCCAGAGAGTAAAGTCGGAGCGAGGCAGAGGGTCCACCTTCTAGACGGAAAAGGCAGGGAAGAGGACCAGCCTGTCTCAGTTGGCCAGGGATTGTCCCAGTTTTGAAATTCGAAGTACAGAAACCCAGGAAACCCCTCAATCCCTGGCAATTCAGGACAGTTGATCACCCTACGTGGCAGAGGTGAAAACTCGGAGAGAGGATAGAAAATGAAAGCGGATTGGGACCCCCCAACAGTGCTGGTGGATGAAGAGCCTGTCAGTCACAGAAGAACCAGGCTTCTGTCATCGGTGGCCCCAGACAGCAGGGCTCCTTCGGAGGGAGTGGCGTCTCACCCACCTTTCCTTCCCACCTTTCCTTCGGGGAGAAGTCAGGACTCCCCAGAGGAGGGGGCTCAGACCCGAAGCTTCAGGGCCAGAGGACCCACGCCCGGCCTCCAGGCTGACCACGCACGTGCAGTCTGGCGTGAAACAGCTGCTCCCCTCACCCAGCTGTGATGCAGCCATGAGTTCCGAACCTGCTGTCGGAACACCTGGACTCTAATTCCAGTTCCGCCCCATGGGTGCTGTGGAGTTTGGGGTAAATTCCTTGCTGCTTGGAGTTTATATTCTTCAAGATGACTTAGCAAGTATGGATTTTGTCTGTCCAGTGTATTTTGTCATCTCCCTTTTCCTGTTTTCTTTAAAGAACTTCTCTCCTGTAGTACGTGGTCTTGGTGGGGCTGTGGATCATTCACCCTTTTCTTCTCAGATCCCCAGGGCTGGGCGTGTGCCCCAGATTGGACCAGTTATAGTCCCGTGTTCTCCAGACATGGATTGGTCCAGAGGTGGGCGTGAACTGGAACCATGGGCTTTTCTGCCGGAGCCAGGAGGGAGGGCTGTCTTCTCCCTCTAGAGTCTATAAAGTATAAGCTTGGAACTGATGGCTACATGTTTCTAGCAGGCAGAGAAATCCTGTCTGCTGCAGGGAAGGAGAGCAAAGTGAAGCTAAGACAAGGCAGAGAGAAAAAAGACAAGTCCCCTCGAGGCTCTGATCAAGCCACACCTGAAGCAGATCACCTTTGCACTTCCCACTTGGCTGGCAGAAGCTCGTACATTTCCTTTCCTGATTCAGTCACTTTATATCAAATTTCTGTTACTTGAAATTGAAAGAATCCTCACCAATGCAATCTCTTTATCTATAAACATGAATATAACTTCTTACAGGACTCTTGTGAGTATTAAATAAGGTCAAAGGTGTGAAAGGGATTTCAAAATTAGTAAAACCCCACGTACAGTCCTCATGCATCGCTTGTGGGAACACAAAACAGGACGGCTGCTGTGGCAACAGCCTGGCAGCTCCTCAAATGATTAAACATCGTTAACATACGACCCAGAAATTCCACTGCTAGGTACAGACCCAGGAGAATTGAAAACATATGTCCACACAAAAACATGTACACGAATTTTATAGCAGCATTGTCCAGAATAGCCCCAAAGTGGAAACCGCCCAATACCCATTACCTGATGAGTGAATAAACAGAATGTAGTGTATCCACATAATGGAATGTTGTTTGCAACAAAAATGAATGAAATCGGGATACAAACTAGAATAAGATGAACCTTGAAAACAATGTTCTAAGTGAAAGAAGCCAGACACAAAAGGCCACACACTCTATGACTTCATGTCTCTGTGAAATGTCCAGAACAGACAAATCCACAGAGACATGAAATAGATTAGTGGTTGGTAAGGGTGGGGTGAGGGAACGCGGAGCGGCTGCTAATGGTCACGGAGTTTCTTTGGGGGATAATAAAAACGTTCAGAGATTAGTAGCACTCGTCACACAAGCTTGTGAATATACTAAAAATTGCTGAATTGCTTGGTGAATATTACAGGATGTGAATTACATCTGAATAAAAATAAATAAATACATATGCTATGTACATGTAAAGGGTTATTATTATTTTTATTACTGCTCAACGCAAACCCCAGCCTCCATAAAGTCTTCCTCTGAGCTTCTGTCCGCTCAGCGTGGGTTGTGCATTTGTCACCCATACGCTGCTGCCTCGTGTGATTTAAAGAGTGTATAAAAATCATTAAATGATAAGTGATTTAAATGAATGATTACGTAACGAATGGCTGACAATAAATATGAAGTTAGGTTGCATCATCTCAATGCCATCACTAGCTCCTCGAGCACAGTCTTCTCTTGTGTGACGTTCAGAGCATCGGGGGCACAGGGCGCACTCAAATATTTGTTGGAAGAGTAAGTGAGGGCACACCCCTCCACCCTGTGCGGCTACACAGAGGCCCACACGCTGGATCCAGGACCCCGGTGCCCTGTGAGGACAATGTGAGCCAATGAATGGCAGCATGGCTTCTGAAAGACCAGCGGCCGCCCACTGTCGCCCCAGAGAGCCCTGCCAGCCAGCTGAGCGCAGCCTCAGAGTTCCGCCTTCAGCCCACCTGCACGGCAGGACACCGGCAGGGCCCATCAGGACCCCCTGGCCTTTGGGGAATCTGCATTCTTCACAAGGGCTCCCACACACCTGCAGTGTGGGGACCGCCAGGGAGGGCACCGATTCGTGCAAGGCGGGGAAGTGGTCTGCAGCCCTCAAGAGCTATTATCAGGATTCTCCAAGTTCAAAGTGTCCCAACTCAAGCCCACTTACACAATAAAGGGGACATTGGTCCCACAACTGGAAAAAGTTAGTTAGTTCATCCTAGGAGCTCTTTTAGAAGTACCAGAAATCTTTTGTCGTGTTGCTCTCTTTTAACACTATGGGCACGGTATGGCCATGCCCTCATTCATCTCAGCCTAAACCACGTATCCCTCTGCTTCGTCCCCCAACACCCCAGGGATGGCATTGGCTTCCCCCCCAAGTCTGTGGCTGACAAGAAGACGTGAGGGCGCCAAAATAAAAAACAGGACAGCTACCAAGAAAAGATCACAAGCCCACAACTACATTTATGTGAACCTGGACTTTCTCAAAACCCGCCTTGCCCTCCTTGACTCGGTGTGACTGTCACCTCTTCTGGGAAGCCCACCAACTCCTCCCAGACAGAAAACTGCAACCTCTGTGCATCCCACACCCCTGCACTCACCCACCCACCCACCGTGTTCCTGGTGGGGTGGGGGATGAGTGCTCAGTCGTGAACCAAACAGATTTCTACTCTAATGGTATTTTCTGTTTGGACAAAGAGAGAAAAAGTTCATCAAATGATTTTTACCAATTGATGTGTAGCTTCTGTGCTAAGTACTGTGTGTGTGTGTGTGTGTGTGTGTGTGTGAGAGTGAGAGAGAGAGAGAGATATCTGGGGATGGGACTTGTTGAGGATGGGGGCGTGGGAGGGTCTCCTGAGAAGTGATGAGGGGCCTCTGCTGTAGCTTTCACTACACTTGCCACCGGCCCTTCGGCCCAGCTCTCTCCCCTGCTGGGAAGGCCAGCCTCCACACCCATGGGTTGTGGTCCACGGCCCGATTTAAAGCTTGTGCAACAACTGTGCGTTGAATTTAATTGTCAGTGGTTAGAAGAGCTGGGAAGGAAGGTGGCTGGGCTCCAAAGGGCTTCACTGTTCTGGGGAAAGTGGACGTACAATCCTTCGGGAAGCTTTGGAAAGCCTCAGGTGTGAGGGATGGAAAAGGGGGAGCAGGGTTCTGCACTTTCCCAGGGTCGGAGGAAGCACTGTGCCTTTGTATTCATTCCAAGCCCCAGGGTGCAGGGCGGCAGGGGGGTGTCTCCGAATTTCCGAGGGACATCTACTTCCCTTGGCTAAGGGAGACTTGTGTCACTGTCCATGTTCTTGGACCATCTTAGGTACCCTTCCTCCTCAGCTTTGTGAAGCGCTTTGCTCTGGGAAATGGAAATACAAACCACTTTCTCTGAACAGACTCTGAATCAGGGGACAGTGGTGTAGGCACTGGCGAGCTGGTTCCCAGAAGCACTTCTCCGGGGTTTTCTCTAAGGCAGAGGTGGGGGCTCGGGGAGGGATCTGGAGACAGCGTCGAGGCGGCAGCGCGCCGCCAGCCCAGGTGGCGGAGGGGCCCAGCCTGGCGGGGCGCCAGAGCGGAGTGGTGTCCCGCGCCCCTCCCCGCCGCCCGAGCCCTCCCACTTCCTCTGAACTCGCCGGCTGTCAGGGAGCCGCGCGCGCGGCGGGCGCGCAGTGCAGGCTGAGGCGCCGCGCCCTGGAGGCTGTCGCTCCGGCCTGCAGACCCCGCTGCCGCTCCGCACCCCAAACCAGCCGACGCGCGGCGGGCCATGGACCTCTCCAGGGGCCTCCTGGTGGCCTGGGCGCTCAGCCTGTGGCCAGGTATGTACCCCTCTTTCCTCCCCTCGACTCCGGACGCGGCTCCCTGGCCCGCCGGGGCCTCGGATCCAGGAACCGGACGCGGTGCACCTCCAGGGGTCAGACCTTGGCTACCCTTGGGGACCTCGCAACCCCAGGGACTGGCTGCAATCTGGCGGCTCCGCCAAGTTCCATAAAAGAGGGAGGTTCTCGGGAGAGGCTTGGAGACGGTAGTTTAGTGTGTTTGGGAAGAGTTGAAGGGCTGAGGGCTGGTGGCCCACTGGGCTCCCTGGCTACCGCCGAGGGCCACGCCGAGGTTCCCGCACCGCCGCCGGGGGCACTCGGGCATCCCGGGAGCGCCTGGGGCGCGCGGCCCGGGCTGGAAAGGGAACGGGATGCTCGGAGTGAGCGCTGCCTCCCTGCCCTCCTGCCCGGCGCGGAGGGCGCACCCCGCAGTGTAGAAAGCGGGCTCGGCGGTCCGGGACTGCAGGGGAGACCTGGGAGCCACGGGCTGCCCAGAGTGGCTCCGGCCAGGGAAGAGGCGAACCCCAGGGCTGTCGGCCCCAAGACAGTGGTGAGCGGTCGACGGCCGGGCCAAAGGCGGCCGGGGACAGCTTCGCAGTCCGGAGCCCCCGGAAACGTTAATAGCTGACACTCAAAGCGGGGACAAGCACGACCCCCCATCCTATGCTCAGGATTAAACAATTGTTCAACAATCTGGGGAAGTAGCTGTCTCCGAGAAATGCGCTGCAGCCTAATACACTCCAGGTGTCGGGCGTCGTGGGGACACTGGGCCGGCAGGGCGCGGTGGGGAGAAGAAGCTCGCCCTGGGATCTCCGCGCTGGGGCACCCGGCCTAGGCTGCCCCACACCGCGGGCCTCGGCAGGAACCGCCACGCGGGGGCGGCGACCAGGAACGCTGTTCTATGGACCAGGAAGGGTTTTGGTGTCCCTCAAGTACCCTGGGGCCAGCGCCCGCCTCAGGGACTCGGTGCCTCCCCTTCCGCGTGTGCTCTGGGCTGGGGCTGCCGCCGGCACTGGGGGGTCAAATGCAGTGGCAGTGCGACAGACGCCCTCAGGGAGCATAGGTGGAGCCGCCCCCACCCCGGCCCAAGCTCCTTCACCCCAGTTCTGAGGTGCCACTGTAACATGCACCCCCTACCCAGTCCGTCCCTCTGTGGCGCAGCTGCTGGAAGTGCCTATGTTTGAAAGGGCTTCTGGTTGGTGGGGTTCAAGTTAGACCCCAGAGTCACAGTTGAAAACAAACATTGATGCATTTAGTCGTTGGGGGTGGGACATGTGGAGAGGGGAGTTGGGGAGGACAAGAGAAGAGCTGTGACCGCGCCCCATACCTCTAGAAACCAGCTTCAGGAGGAGGCAGCCCACTCGGGACATTTCACTGGGCAGGGAGGCAACTCCAGGAACCATATTCAAATCCCTATGAGATCCTGCTACAGAAAAAGAGTGCACTCCTTGTGATTCCACATAGGCAGAACCACCTCATCAGACCCTGAGATGGAGAGGCCGCCTTAGGGGCCAGAGATGGTCTGGACCCCAGGAAGCTAGGAGCAAAGTCTGTGAAATCAGACCTGGCTTCCAGTTCTGGCTCTGCTGCTCGCTCGTTTTGTCCTCCGTGAATGGAGATAGAAATCTTGAGTTCCTAGCACTGATTAAGACACTGTAAGAAACGTCCTTAACACAGGGCTTGGTGCCCAGCAGAGCAAAAGTAGTGGTTGCTAATGCTGTTACTCACACAGGGGCAGCATGGGGATGGGGAGTGAGGTGAAGGATGGGACAGGACTTGTGACTCAGAGCTCCCTTTCTATGGAGAGAGCCACCCCTGACTTATGTTTGGTCAGTTTGGGTTCTTGAAATATGGGATTCATTAAACGTATCAATCAATGTTGGAACAACATCTGCATGCAAGGAGCTGGGGCTGCACAGCCCAAGCGTGTGTGCAATCTTGGCCCTGCCCAGAGCTGAGAACAAGGCGAGATCAGGGAGAACTAGATAGACAGAGGCACTAGGGAGTGAATGGCACAGAAAAGGTATGGACTGCGGTTCAAACTTGGATAAGCAAGGGAGGCCTCCTGGAGGAGGAGATATCATCTGAACTGGGCTTTGAAGGAGTGTGCAGAGTGTGGACAGGCTGTAAAGTGAGACTGTTCATACATTACGGTTATTTCCTGTGGCTGGTTAAAGGAACAAAATGGTGAATATTTTAAAACCACAGAGATGACTCTGGCCAGTGTGGACTCTGAAGACTGGAAGTATAGCAGAGGTCACTGGGTCCATTCCCCTGGCTCCAGGACAGGATTGATGTTGGTCTCTCATCCACGCGTCACATGGGTTCAGTGAGGGCTTTGCCAGCTTGCCCATGGGTGACAGCCCAGTCTCTCTGGGCAGGGAACCTATTACAGGCCAAAGTTGGATGTGAGCCCTCATCAAGGCCAATTATGATTTCAGAGCTTCCATCTTTCTGGAGCTCCTGCTGCAGTCTGGGCCAGGTGATCGGGCGCACAAAACTATCAAGAAAGTCAGAAAAACAAATCCAAAGACTTTTCCAGTTGATGTTCAGGGAGAGCAGATGCGTTGACGAGAACTTTACTACCACAGTGCATTGGTAGTACGGATTGATGAGGTGATGATCCTTTAAAACCCAGTCTTCCGCCAAGTACCTGTTATCTGTCAGGCCCTCGGGGAGATCAGACGCAGTGTGAGAGTAAAGGCCCTGGGGTCTCACCACCTGGGTGAATCTGGGCTCTGCCAATTCTCTGTGCAAGTTACTAAATGGCTCCATGACTCAGTTTTCTCACCTGCAAAATGGGGATGATGATAATAGAACTTACAGATTTACTTAGAGTTAAATGAGCAAATGTATATAAAGTTCTTGAAAAGTTCCAGGTACATAGGACACACTCAAGATACTGACTGTTGAGTAAGGAATCTGAATACACAGAGCTGTCACTTCAAACTCAAGCCCACAAGAGAATTCTAGAGGGGGTGCCAGGGTACCGAATGCTCTGAGGAGACCTACATTCAAGTAAATCTAAAGTTGCCTATCTCTTCCTCCCAAAGACCTGGCCAAAGTCTTCATCATACTGGGAACTCGGGGTGGGCAGGGGTTGCCATTGAGGCTGCCTTCAAGTCAGTGTGATTTTAGCGTGAGTGTTTTGTGGTGTCAAAGAGAACAACCCTACCACTCAGCGTGGCCCTTGTGTGTCCTTGTGGGTGGGGTCTCATTCAGCAGAAAAACCTTGCATGGAAACAGCGCAGTACTAGGCACCGTGAGTATGTGAAGACTGCAAAGACCCAAGCCCTGCTCCCCAGCTTTGGAAGAACAGGGAAGGAGATGAAGTCATCCCTTTGCCCAGCCACCACCCATCCTGCGGGGAGCTTGTCGGCCGAGCCTCTCAGCGTCTGGACCCTTCCTAATCAGGCACTGGGGGCCTGAAAGAAATGGGTGTGGAGTGTCCCTCTCTTTCTACTTATTCACCACACCCCTACATCAACCCCACAGAGGACCCCAGCACCCCAAAAATGGGATGTCTATCTCCTTGCCATTCTCCTCATTCCAAGCCCATCCACACAGTGCCACGGGCCCTGGAGGACCTAAGATTAATTTAAACTCACCTTAATGTTGCCCTCTCTGAATCGCTTTCCCTCCCCTCCTGCAATGGAAGCTTCTGGCAGCTGGGAACCCCTTCTGTTCTCGCTCCTCATCGCTCAGGCCACTGCTACGCTGGCCTGGCGTGGCTCTTTCGATAGAGAAGGGAGCTTGAGAATTTTAAAAGGCCTCTTTCCTCTCCATGATACCTGACTTTTGAGAGTATTGTCTCACTATAAGCTTCAAATCTTACGTTGGGAGTCAAAGTTGAGCCACGTTCTATCATGATTACAAAGAGAAAGGATCCATCATAACCCTCCCCAGGCAGCGACAGCCTCTAGCTCGGCTACAAAGCAAAGTGTAAACGTGCACTAACATTTAAAAACTAGTATCTCTGCTTGTTGTCATTACCCAATGCCCCTATCCCACCAGCGTCAAACCGCGGGCTGCCATCAAGGATCCTGGCCGTTTGAAACTGTTTTCCCCCAAACAGTTGTGAGCTCCAAAGACACCCACGGGCCCTCAATATGGAGTGCTTGCTATAGGGAGTTTGGTGCAGGTGGGGGCCATCCTCAGCCCCCGTCATGTAAACCCTGACTGTGTGAATTCTTTGTTACCAGTGAGGAGAGAAGGGGAAGGGAGAGGCTGCAGTTGGTCATCTTGTAAACTGAAAGTAGATAAGCTCCCAAAAAATTCCCTGAAGGGTTTGCATATTATGTACTTATGACCTGAGTCACCAAATGAATAAAATCCCACCTGGAGGAAGAAGTCAGGGTGGCCCAACCCACTCCCTGCCTCTGTTTCTCATTCCCCCTCACCCCCACGCTTACTGAGCAACAGTAGCAGTCAGCAGGTCAGGCCTGCAGCCCAGCTGCCTGGGCTCAAATCCTTCCCACGTGGGTGACCCCGGTCGAGCCCTCTGGGCCTCATTTTCCTCAGCTGCAAAGTGGGGATAATAATGACTTCACAGGCTGATGTGTGCTGTGCATTAGATGATCGTACAGGCTTCGTTCATCTCCAGTGCTTGTGATAGCAGCCGGCACCCAGTGAGCCCTCAATTAACAGTAGCAGTTACTATGCTTCCCATCATTTATTATTTATTACTTGATTGATACCAGCCACTGTGTCAAGCACCTCTTCACATCTCGGGCCTCAAAACAGCCACATTAAGTCTTTACTGCAATCACCAGGTTATATGTGCGAAGTTACATGGCTCATCCAAGGTCCTGCAGATTGAGTAAGAGGTGGCATCAGGATTTGTCTGACCCCAAAGCTCCTGCTCTTAATCCGTGCATAATATCTCTTTAGCAACTGGGACTAGAAGGCAGAGAAAGACCAATAAGACATCCTTGCTAACGGAGCTGGCTTCGCGAGATCAGTGTACACACGGCCATTCTCACAGGGGAACCAGCCCACCCATTCTCACGGGTGGTAACCCCCTTCTCAGACTCAGCTAGACAGCGATTTCTCAGTCAGGAGGCCGGCTGGGTGAGAAGCGTCCTCACATGGTGCCTGCTCACCTGGGAACCTCTCTCACTACATCCTGGTTCAGGGCCAAGGGAGGCTCTACCACCTGCCCCCCAGTGCCCGGTACTCTGGGACACTGTGCCCCAGGGCTCCCTCTCCACCTCACCCCCAAGGTCCAGGCGGGAGTTCCTCTCCTCCCTTCCCACCTCTGCTCCCATTCCTCTAATCAAAGCCTGCTCCGAGCTCCAGGCCTAATGAGATAATTCACGTTAAATAGCACTAATGAGCAATGACAACTTCCTGTGTCTATCCAACGGGATTTACGTTTTAACTGAGCTGTGCCTTGAGCCAAAGGAATAAAGGGATAATGGTGGATGGAACTTCAGACACCAGCACCCGCAAGCAGGCAAAGTAATCAAGGCAGGGGGACCTGTCTGGCATGGTTCAGTTGCTCAGCCCATTTCCATTGCCAGTCAGGTGCGTCCTACCCTGGCCCCTGTGGATGATGACAACCTTATCCTATGACAAAAAAGAAGCTGGTCTGTGGCTTGGGTGATGCTGTTCTAAAGCAGGCAGAGGTTTTTCCACGTGGCATGTGGGGCGAGTTAGGCAACTTGCTATAGCAACGTGCTCCGGGATTCCAAACAGGATGACACACAGAAGTGGTTCCTGCCTCCGCAGCTGGGGCCAGCGGCTTTCTCCCTCGGCAGCCTCACTCAGTTGGGCTGGGCTGCCAAAATCCCTGACCCTGAAGATTTCTACAGCCTGTTTCTGTGCAGATCAGGAGGACTGGGCCT
This sequence comes from Artibeus jamaicensis, assembly GCF_021234435.1. Classification (NCBI taxonomy): domain Eukaryota; kingdom Metazoa; phylum Chordata; class Mammalia; order Chiroptera; family Phyllostomidae; genus Artibeus; species Artibeus jamaicensis. Next base: position 6,038,704 of record NW_026521883.1, read on the forward strand.
CAGGAAGGCCATGGAAAAACCGTGAAATGAAGGAGTGGGTGCAGCTCCTGAGAGTCTGCAGAGAGCTCTCCCACGTGTTGGTTCTAGCAGGTCAGGAAAAGCCGGGTGAGGCCAGGTGAGGCCAAAGCTGCCATGGGCTTTACATAGATGGGGAAACTGAGGTTCTTAGAAGTTGAATGATTTCCTGCGATTGTCCCAAGATCACTGGGGACTTAGGGGCAGGTGTTCCAGCCAAAGATGACGTTAGGAAACCAATTTGCCAGACCCATCAGAGAAACTTAAGGAGAAAGCAATGCTTCAGCCAAAAGAATGGAGTTCGGTATATTTTGTACATCTGTGGCAGGCAGGTAGGACAAGATCATTGAAACCATTCTCCGGAGACTTCTGGAGGTGTACCCAGTGTCCCCCATCCTCCCTCTTAGCCCAGCCCATCCCAGACCGCCTCTGCCTCCTGTACCAAGGAGAAGGCCACGGAGCAATGTCCCTCTCCCCTCCTGTCCTGGAACTGCTCTTTCACAGCCCCTGATATTCAGTGATTGGTGACCATCACAAAGTTCCCTAAATAATGTATATATGGAGCTCTCCTCTGAGTTTATTTGCACCAGTTACCACATACGGAGGACCTGTTATGTGATCTGTGGGACCCAGTACAGGATGAAAATGCAGGTCTCCTTGTTTTAAATGATTAAGAATTTCAAGATGGCCACAGGAGAGCATTTCACCAAGCAGAGTCCCTTCTGAATGTGGGGCCCTGAGCCCCATATTCAGTACTACCATGAAGCTGGCCCTTCACAGGGTTGTCCCTACGGGCCTGTAATTTGGCAAGGAGGCACCATGCTCCCACTTCACGGGTGAAGGAACTGAGTGGCTTGTCCATTTGGAGGACATGTGCTGATCACCCACTATATCCCAGGCACCGCCAGGTTCTGGGGACTCCACAGCCTCTGCCTCAAGGAACACAGTGGGGGCAGGAGGGCAGAGATCACATGCAGGCTGCTGGGCTCGTGCAAAGTGCTGGTGTCCATAGATGCAGGGGTGTCCGTGGAGCACTTCAAAAGGCACGCAGAATTCAGAAGATGCTTCTGTCCCCACTTACTGCCCCAAGGCCACTTTGAGAAGTTTTGTGGGGTGGGGACCTTCAAGCATGTGACACTGGGCTTTGGAGTAACCACCTTGGTGAATGCAAGAAGCCAACACTTGCAGGTGCTGAGCCTTCTGCTGCTGCAGGTGTTTGTGCTGCGGCGGTCCTGCTGGGCTAGCACTTCTAAGGAAGGGGTCGCTCCTCGCGTTCTTTTACCTGCCCACCTTGGCCTCCCCTCTTGGTCTGTGGTGGAATCTTGGACTATCAGCAAATCCAGTGTCCTCCATGCCCGATGAACAGAGAACAAACCCTCTGCCCAAGCTCCACCCCAGGCCACACCACCACTCTCCATGGTGGAGCCCAGCACTGGTATTTCCTTAAAACTCTCCAATAATTCTAATGGGCAACCAAGGCCAGGAATCACCGATGTGATTCAAACCTAGCTCCCAGTCAAGCAAAAGAAAAAATGCCATCCAGGGAAGGAAAATTATTTGTTTGGGGTCGCACAGCAGTTAGTAGGAAAGCGAGATGCGCCACTTCCCACTCTATTCCTCCTCCCCAGCCTGAAACTGCACAGGATGTGTAGCCAGGCTGGGATGGAGACACAGCTTGAGTCAGATTTGAGAGGCTTAGTAAAGGTGGAATTGGGGGATAAAAGTTGATAATTGAAGGGTTATACATTGGTGGCCCAGTCTTTGTCCACCCCAAGGCCATAGCTATTGATCACTGCGTGGTCCCAAGTGGGAAACCCAGGAAAGGCAAAGAGGGGCTACAGGGACTGGTTCGGCAGAGGATGCTGGTCAGAACTGTACCCAGACAGATGGAGCAGCACAGGAGTTTTGAGGGGAAGTAGGGGGTGTCCAGGAAGGGGTGGATAAAGCCCTTAGGGTCATTCCAACCCTGTGATTCTGGCCCCTGCTGAAGCTGTCATGAGCATTCAGGTAAAGGAAGCACCTGACAGGGCTGGGAAGGGATGCTCCGTCACAGAGAGGGAGAGGAGGCTGGCCTGGGGGCGGAGCAGGAGGGTCCTAGGAATTCTCTGAGTCCCCAGCCCACCCTCGGGTGTCATTGTGCCTCTAGCCCCAACCCATCCAGATCTTTCTTAATAGGAGCCAGAGTGAGGCTAAAACATAGGTCGTGTTATGTAGTCACTCCCTTGCTTACAACCCTCAATGGCTCCCTATTGCCATTAGGTTAAGTACAGATTCTTTAACAGAGCTAAGCAGAGCTTGAAAGGGTGGTCCTGGCCTGCACTCAGGACTCACCTCTAGCAGGGACCCCCATAACACCCCTGCAGCACCCCATCGAGCTGAGCATCTTCTCTTCTCAAACACTCCAGCTTTCTCTGGCCTTCACATTGCTTCCTTTCTACCTCTTTTCTCCTGGCTGTCTCCCACTTATTCTTCAGGTCTCCACTTGGGCACCACTTCTTCCTGAAAGCCTTACCTGACCCCCTTAACCAGACCTCAAAGCCCCACTTGTGTGGTCTCAAGATAGCCCGTACTTCACCCACCAGACAGTATTATAGTGGCCTGACCATCTTCCCCCACGGGACTGACAGCAGAAGCCACATCTCTAATTAGTCTCTGTGTCCCCAGCTCTCACACAGTGTCAGATATAGTAGGTGCTCAATTAATGTGTTGAATGAGTATAAGAACATTCTACCCCAGTGGACAGAAAGATATTTAAGGGCAAGACAGATGTCTTGAACTCCTTTGTACATGCATACCCAGGAGGTCCCAAGACTGTATGAGCCAGGCCCTGCGCTAGGTGCTGTGGGAGATGAGTGGGAAGTCCTGTCCTTGAAGGAGTAGATGGTATAGCAGGAGAGAAGATCCTTAGGTAAATAACTCTAATACAAGCTGCTAAGGGGAGTCATAAAGGCTATAAGGGAACAACAGATAAAAGACTGGGATTCTAGAGATGAGAAAGAGGTTATTTTCTAAGTGCGGGAGGGGTAGAGCCTGCATCTGGGAGAGCAGCCTAATGTCTGCTAGGCAGGGCTCTGAGTGTGTGCTGTGGGAGTGGCTGGAGGGAACTTGGGCTGAGGGTGCCGAGAACGGACCCAAACGCCAGCCAAGGCATCTGGATTTAGCAGATGGGGAGCCGCCGAAGGTTTCTGAAGGAGGATAGTAGCATGTTTTAATCTGTGTTTAGAAAAGCTCCTGGGGGTCGGGGGTGGAGGATGGCATAGGCCAACACCTGGGAACAGGCGGTGTAAGACGGGCACTGCAGTGACCCAGGCAAGAGGCCTCTGGAGCCTGCAGCGAAGGTGGTGACCTGAAAGAGAAGTGACACTGTGAGGGGCAGAGTGGAACAGGGCCTGGTCACCAGGGAAGGACAGGTGGCTGGGCAGTGCCACTGACCTGAGGGCAAGGTCTGAGGAGGGGGGAGTTGATCAGTCTGGACATGTTAACTTTGCAGGGTTCTTGGGGCAGGTGGAGGTGGCCCTCGGGCCATTGGGAATGTCAGCCAGGCCTTGGAAGCGAGCCTGTCACATATACCTGCCTCGGTGGCATGCAGGCCTGAGTGAGAAGGAGCACCCGGAGCTTGCGGCCTCTGAGCCCTCCATCCCCTTTCCAGGCCCAGAAGCAATGATTCATGCCTTAAACTCAAAGAAAACCCAGGTTCTGATTTTAAAAGCCTTTCTGAGCAGAAGTAACCAGGCCAGGCCAAACCACAAGCCAAACATCAGCTGTGGAATGTGCTTGCTGTGGATGGTGAGGCCAGCCAGGGGCAGAGACGCTGGCAGGCTCGGCCAGAGGCCCCACCAATTGTTCTGAATGTGTCCTGATTGTCACCAAGATTGTCCCTGCTCTTGTCTCACAGCGTGGATCTGCTTGTGTTCTAGCACATCTTAAAAGTAGCCCCTGCCCACCCCAACCCAGCCTGTTACTTCCACAGGTCCCACATCATCCTTGATGTGAAAGTCTGCCATCCATCTTCCCACCTCTGCTTAGCCTGGAGGACTATGACCAGGAAGCAGGCAGGGAGCTGAGGGCTACCGTGGGGGGCTCCTATGGCTTGTGGCAACAGTCACCTAATCGATCTCCCTGCATCTGCCCTTGTCCCCTTGAGGATCTTCCACCCAGTAGCCAGAGGGTTGCTGCTAGAATGTAGGTCAGATCGTGCTATGCCCTCACTCTGCTCCGAACCCTCCAGGACACCCCTTCCTACTCTGAGGAAGAGGTCAGGTCCTGTGTGATCTGGCTCCTTCTGCCTCCCTGACCTCATCCTCTGCTCCTCTGCCACTGGCTCATTCTGTCCCACCCACAGTTTCCTGAATGTTCTTCAAACACACCAGGCACCTTGGGCTTTGTACTTGCTATTCCTTCTGCCTGGAATGTTCTTCACCAAAAATCCTCTCTCACTTCCTTCAATCTTTCTTCCCACATCACCATCTCCTGGAGGCCTTTCTGGCACCCCCTAACTAGAATTTCGGCCTCCCCCGCTCTAGTCTCACTGAGATATTCCTCATCGCCCGGCCTCATTCCCTGCATATTTGTTCACCTCGTTTATTGGCTGTCTCCTCCAATGGGATGTCACCACAAGAGCAAAGATTCTTGCATGCTGTGTTTACTTACATGTCCCAGAGTCCAGAGTGATGTCAGCCAGTTGTGGGATGAATCAGTTAATCATCAGAAACCTGGCCCAGCCTGGTCCACAACACCACTAATCAATCCCTTTTGAGATGGGCATCAGCCCCTCTCTGTCACCTTCCTTGAGATGCCGTTCCCCTCGGTGGGCACGCTTTCAGTCCTAACATGCGTGGCTTTTTTTCCAGACAAGCAGGGGCTAGGGACAGTGGCAGGTGGGCAGGCAAGGAGGGCTGCTGAGGGGGAGCAGGAGCTCTTGAGGGGTAGGTGGCCTTGAAAGAGGCACTTCAGGTCACAGCAGGCAGCCCAGGCTGACCCAGCTGGCCCTGTGCTGTTCAGTGCCATGTACTGTAACTTAGAAACACAAGGAGACATGGGAAAAGCCTCGTTTTACACAGTGTAAACCTAGGTATATAATGAGACTTCCCAGGAAACCAGGGGCGTGGAGCAGAGGTTTAAAATGCCTCATTTCCCACAGAAGGGTAGTGGTTCAGACATATCTAGATACCATAGAACATGCCCATGCCATTTAGGACCCAAGAGGAAGCTGGCAGTGTCCAGAGCAGATGGCAAGGGCTGAACAGTGGACTCCAGTTTATGATCCAGTCCCCAGGAACCACCAGACCAGCATCTGCCCCAGTGACTTGGGAGATGACAAGAAGCCCATTGTACAGGTAGACGGCCTGAGCCTGAGCCTGAGCCCGACAAGGTTCATATGAGGGTCATGTTCCATTGACTTGGCATTTGAATACTGGCCCTGATACTTACTTTGTGTGTAACCTTGGGCAAGTCACTTTCTCTCTTTAGAATGTGCAATAAAATTATAATGTCTACTGTCTAGGATCATATGAAAAATGAGAAAAAACATGGATTGCCACACAAAATGATGAGGTGAAGATGAGGTGCTCAGTAAATGCCAGTACATTGCATTTAGCAGTAGTGGTACTTGCTAGCATTCCCCGAGGGCTTCCGTGCTAAGGGAAGTGTTTATGCTAAGTGCTCATCTTCTCGATAATTCTATATGAAAGAGGCACTATTTCCCCCACTTTAAAGATGAAGACACTGAGGTAGGCAGAAGTTAAGTTACTTACCCAGACCGCCCAGGCGATAGAGTCACAGCCTGGGATTTGAACACAGGCAGTCCGACCCCACGGACTGCAATTCCAAGAGGTTCTGTGACTGGCCCAAGGTCACGCAGATGCCCCCAAACAAACCAGAATGCAAACTCAGGTTTGATCTCCTCTCCTGCTGTGCATGTACTGCCCACATGGCTTTACACATATGTGTGACGCATGGGCTACTTTCACGTAATAATTTCCTTTAAATTAGCTTTAAATCAACTGTCTTTTCCCTTAACCTCATTTTAAGCAATAATTGATGTGAAGTCTAAGATTTGATTTTCTCATAATTATTTTTATCTATCTATCTATCTATCTTTCTTTCTATTTATTTGTTCACCCAAGGATATTTTCTCACTGCTATTAGAGAGAGAGGAAGAAAGAGAAAGAGAAACATCAGTGTGAGAGAGAAGCATCAGTTGGCTGCCTCTGACTGGGGACCAAACCCACAACCTCTGTGTGCCCTGACCCGGAACTACACCTGCAGCCTATCTGTGTACAGGGCAATGCTCCAGCCACCTGAGCCACACCAGCCAGGGCAGCTTATAATTTTTAAATATCCATTAAACAAACACATGAGTTGTCAAATTTTAATATTCACTCTGGTCCTGCCTACAGTCTTCTGGCCCATCACGCCATGGGGCTCACTGGGTCACAATGCGCAGCCTCAGGAAGGACAGACAACCCTGTCCCTACTCACCCAGAACTGTAGTGAGACAGGGCTCGGGTTTGACTGGTTTTTTTTTTTTTATGAGATGGACCATCCATCTGTGTGACATGATGTCTCAGTTGCCCTGGCGCTCTTTCCTTGGAGGTTTGACCAAGGCCTTTTCGAGGGCCAGCGCCCCCTTGGAGGGAATCCAGAGGAGCTGGCAGGTGTCCTGGCAACAGGAGGGACCGTTTTCTCTCACGCCCAGTTCACCCCAGGGCGAGGCCCAGGAGGCCACTTTCCTGCCTCCTGCTAGCCCAGTCCCTTGCTGCTTCTGCAGTGCTGTTTGGCTTGGCAGCAGCCCCACTAGAAGTGTCTCGCTGCTAATGGGGGCAGGCCAGGGAAGAGAGTCTGCCCAGGGTTCCCCGTGACGGGGGAGGGAGCTTTTATGTGGAACTAGAGGCCCAGATGAAAGCTTTGATGAGCATGGGTCTGGCCTAGAGTTGGTGGAGGGGGTGGGGTGGAAAAGATATGGTGGGGGAGTGAGGAACCACAAGTCTGTTGCCTCCACAAGAGGAAAGGAAAGGAAACCCCTAATCCTCTCCCTAACAAATGTTCTTAGTGGATAGAAGTTAAAGTAGAGAAGAGCTTTTTGCTTTTTCTGAACCCTAGCAGATCCAGAAAGGCCTCCTTTTCCAGGAAGCCCTCCTGGACCACTATCAAAGAGATGGTCATATTTCTGTGGGCTTTTCTATCTTATCAGCAGCACCCCCACTCTCCGTAAGGCCGCCTGGCCCCTTGGGCCGTGGACACTGTTCACTTGCTTCCCCTAACTTTCTCCTCCTCTGTGTAGCATTGCGCCATCCTGCCCTACATCCAACGCCCACCCCTTTTAGGGTTTGCTGCTGCCTCAGGCACTTCACACCAGCCAGCCGCCCCTCTTCTTCAGAACCTGGCTCTGCTCAGCCTGTCGAGTGGTAAAGCAACTATAAATAATTTACACCAGGGAGTTCATGGCTGACCCAACATTAGACCTAGCCCACCCCTTATTCATTTCTTTAGAAATGGCTACTTGAAACCAGCTGTGACTTAGCCCAGCTGGATCGATCTGGGCCAATCCTGAATGTTAGAGATGTGGAAACCAAAGCCTGGGACTTGATGACGTCTTTCACCAGCTGGACCCTCCAAGCCTAGGGTAATGAAAACACCCTGGGCGGCAGATGACAATCTCTGGGTCAAGCTCAAGTTCCAGTACTAGATCTGAGTGAGTCAGTATCTTCTTAAGAACATCATTTAATCACTTCTAAAATAAGCATTTGGCCTTCCTGATTCCGACAGCTCTGTGGACCGTGCTCCCACGCTTCCATAAGCATTCCTGATCCAGACAGAGCCTAGACTCTGCCGCAAAGGCACGTGTAACATAAGCAAGAAGTTGACAACGGGGACTCTGCTTTAAAATAAGTTCATCTAGCACATGGGTGGACCCAGCACTTAGTTGGCCCTTTCTCATCCACAGGCCCTGAGAAATGCTGGGCCTCTGGGGCCTCTTGAGAGGCCTCAGTACCAAGTATCTGCCTGGGAGGGAACTTGGAACCTGAACATCCTACACAAGTGGCCATCCTTGGTTTGCATCCCTGCAATGACAGAGCGCTCACTACCTCACAAGGCAGGCCTTTGTTTCCCAGCAAAGACAGATGGACTCATGAGACCTTGACTCTTCTAAGGACCTAAAATCAGCAGTAGACATTTGGGTTACTTTTAAAATGACACATACCTGCCATACACCAAAAACTGAAACACCTCTATCTACATAGACCTCAGGGAACCCAAACACTTTCACTGCTCAGCACCCTCCATCCCCACCAAGCCTAGCCAATAGCATTCAGCTTGACTTGGGTTCTGGTGGATCTATGTTGAGCTCTGTGCAGCCAGAGAACTTTTCAGATGGGCGTGGGTCTGTCCCTTGTAGGGCAGGCCCTGTAGGCTTAAAGGGAAGGGCCCCCACAATTCCTTTTTTTAGTTCGCACTCAGAAGCCAGGGGCAGACAGGCCCAGCAGTTCTCCGGGTCCCCGCTGCCCTGCTTGCTCTCCTCCAAGGGAAAGCCCTGCCACAAATTGCATGTGCTGAGCTTTGTCTTGCTCTTTGCCCAAACACTCCCTAGGCTGGGGCTAACCCCGGATGCACAGGGCTCTTGATCCACACACCCATGACAAGCAGAAAATAATCTTAGGAGTTAGGAAACCAAAACCAAACTGTCTGAGCCTTTTGAGCTGGTTAGTATGTCAGGAAAGGGAGGGACTCGCTGTCCGATTCGGCTCCTTTTGAAATGGCTGGTGGCCAGGATCAGAGTGGGAAGAGCTGCCACGTACAGCCGTGCAGGCTGCGCACCGCTAACTCAGTCAGCTCCAATGTGAGCGGCGCCCTCTGCAGCTCTGTGATGCAGCGCAGCAGCCCCGGGAGTCAGGGGTAAAGGACATGGCAACAGTGTGCAGAGAGGGGTTTCATTCAGTCTCATACAGACACTTGGAAATAGAGCATCTATTAACTTAACTGCGCCTTTCACAGTTAAGGAAACAGGGCCAGGAGGAAACTGGTCCTAAGTCATAAAATAAGTCAGAAGCCATGCTGGGATCAGAACCAGGGCTTCTGAAGCCAAAGGCAGAGTTCTAATTTCCTTCCCTTCCTGAAGCTTAGAGTGCCACAATCCCTTCAACTCCTTGATGGCAGGTTGTTAGTATGTGAGGCCTTGGAGGCCGGAATGCTTCTATTCATATACCTTTTTCAATCTTTTTTAACAAATACACATCGAGCAGATATTGTGTGCTAGGCATTGTTCTAGGTGCTGAGAAAGATTCAGTTTTTGTATCTGGTGAATGTTTAACAACCCATTCTGGCTCTTAGGATGGCGTGGGGGAGTCCTTATTTGAAGCATTTGAAGCCAATAACCATGGTGTAAATCCTCCCAACATGGTTAATTTTAAACCACCGACATGGCATCACTTGACTGGGAAGATTGCACACCGTCAGGTCTGTGAGCAGAGTCCACCACCCCTCTGGTCCCTTCCCTTGGATCTTAAGCTTCAGAGGGAAAGGAGACAGTGTCCAAATGAGCAAGTAGCTTATAACCATCTGTAATTATTTAATAGTAAGAGACAGAAGATGCTTTGATGGAGAATAATGGGTTCTTCACAGCACAGTAGGGGGAGATTTCTTTGAGGCCACAACATTAAAACTGGAGGTTGAGAAGGGGCTGGCTGAGTGAAGATCTTGGGGAAGAATGTTCCAGGCAAAGGGCCTTGAGGTGGGAAGGGCTGTGTGCGTGTGAGGGGCAGGCAGAGAGGCAGCGTGGCTGGAAGTTGCACGTGATGAGGATCCCAGCACAGGGGCAGGTAGATCCAGAAGCGCCTGGTGGGCCCCAGAGCATTTTAAGCAAGAAGGTGCCAGGATGTGATTGGCGTTTTAGGAAGATCACTCTGGCTGCTGTGAAGAGCGTAACTTGGAGCTGAGCAAAAGTAGAACCGGAGGACAAGTTAGAAGGCTCTTTAAAAAGTCCAGGCACAAAAGGATGAAAAGGACTTGGTCTGGGTGCTGTCAGAAGAAATAGAAAAGAGTGGACACATTTGGGAGGAACCGAAAGGGTAGAACCTGCAGGATTTTCAGGGAGTGGAGGGAAATCTTGGGGAACAACTTCCAAGCTTCTGACCTGGGCAGTCCAGTGGGTGGTAATGCTGACTCCTGAGTCAGAGAGACTTGGGGAAAAGCCAGTGTAGAAGGGAGAACCTAGGGTGCCTTTTGGTCCTATGAAGTGTGAGATGCTGTGAGACACCCAAGTGAAAATGTTCTACAGGCAGCTGGGCAATGATCGTGGGGCCAGAGGGCAGGTCTGGGCTGGCTGGGGTGTGATCTGGGTCTTCGGGAGCCTTGGCTCAGCCATATCCTATGGGTGTGTATTTGGGGTCATGTCTCTTGAATCCAGTTTTCCACACAGCTTGAGGTCTATGCTTGGGGTGTAACGTGGGGTCTAGTTGATCAATGAGCTAGAAACCTGCTTAATCGGCACATTGGCAAACATCTGATTTCCTTTTTAAAAATATTCATTTATTTCTTTTTAGAGAGGGAAAGGGAGGGAGAAAGAGAGGGAGAGAAAGATCAGTGTGTGGTTGCCTCTCACACACTCCCTACTGGAGACCTGGCCTGCAACCCAGGAATGTGCCCTGACTGGGAATCAAACTGGAGACCCTTTGGTTTGCAGACTGGTGCTCAATCCACTGAGCCACACCAGCCAGGGCTCTGATTTTTTTTTTTTTAATTAAAAGGGCAGCCCTTGCTCTCCCCAACACTTGCTCCTTGTTTGCATCTCCCTTCTCGGGATGCTTATGCAACTATCTCTCATTTGACCAGCATCCCACCTGTTCTAACAAGCATTTGGTCTTCTCCACTCGCCCCACTGATGGGGCCTTCACTGCTCCCTCAGGCTGCTTAGCCCAGGTCTGATTGTTTCTGATTTTGAAAATCTATCCTCCTATAGGGCGGCAAATGCTTTGGACATTTGAGGGGACTTCAAATGTCCATTGTGATAAGCCACCTAACAGCAAGCATTTGTTTATCTAGCACAAAACAGGACACTGAGTGAGCAGACATTTCTTCTGCTGAGACGAGGAAACTGCAGTAGGGGAGCCAGGGAGGCCGGCCAGGGCTGGAGGGCTCCAAGGTGGTAGACGTCCAGTGTGTGTCATAAGCCTTGGCAGGGCCTGGCCAGAGACAGCGGAGGGTAAATGGACAGGGCCGTGGGTAAAGGGAGGGAAGGCTGCCCTGTGACCCGTCTGCTCAGGTCCTTCCTGGAGGAATATCTAGTTAATTCAATGAGCTCACCCAGGCCCGTTCAGTCATTCATTTGTTTGTTCAGCCAACATTGTAGAGAGCCTGCTGTGTCCCAGTGCTGTGCAGGCAGGACAGAGATGGGGAGAGACAGATCCCCCTCGGCTTAGGTAAGGGAGCCTCTCTTTGGGCCCCGAAGAGGCTAGATAGAGCTATTCCTGGTCCAGCAGGGGGGCAAGGGGGTGTCATCTTCGGGCCTTAGTAGAGGGGCTCATCTGATCCCACCAAGGAGAGCTCTCAGCTGCCCTGGCCTGGCTCACACAGACACAGCTGGCCTGGAGGGGGCGCTGCAAAGGGGTGAGGATGTGCTGCCTGGAAGCAGACAGGACGAAGGCAAGTGAGTCCTGGAGCCTCTGTTTCCTCTCCTTTTCAGTCGGGATAAAAACCCTAATTGCTTGTTAGAATTAAGTGACGTGCTGCACTGAGGCACCTGGCCCACCCCTGGCACTTGCTCTGAGAGTAGCAGCTGAGCCCCGCCAGGAGGTTTGGGAAAGGAGCGGGATAAGAGCACGCACTGCCCGGGACCGGGGAGGCGGATCCCTGCTCTAACTGTGTTCCACCAACTAGAGGACCTTGGTCATGGCAGGCAAACTTCCTAAGCCTCCACTTCCCATTGGTGTGTGTGTGTTTGCTTCATGCCTGCTGGCTGCCTACTGTACGAAACTCTAGGCACCAAGGGGAGGCGGGGGCAGGGCAGGGCATGGGTCCCGTCCCCTGGACTCTCCACCTGGGATGAGGAGGGGCTTCAGGAGACAGGGCAGTCTCAGGGGCATAAGGTGGGATGGGGACGAGGTGGTTGACTGACAGAGTGAGTGGGGCACTGGGCCCCGCTGACAGATAGGAGCAGAGAGGGGCTGACAGTAAAAGAAGGCAGGTGGGTAGAGCAAACTGAGAGCAAAGGTGTGGGGGAGAGAGTGGCCGTGCTTCTTCTGCGTAGATGGTGTGCCAGAGGCCGCCTGTAAAGACCTAATGAGATCGTGACTGTAAAAGCTCCCACTTAACACCTCTGTGCCCACGTGAGGCGTCCTCGAGTCTCGGAGCTCAGAGGAAATGAGAGTTCATCTGGCGACGGCATCCGCCCCTCACCGTACACACAGGAAGCTTGCTGATTCCGCTGTGTCCTTCTTCACATATTTAGCATTAGGAGGACCTAAATGCTCATACTGTCCCAGGGCTTTTCCTCCTGGGGAAAGGGGGCACGTGGCCACAGGCACCCAGGAAACAGCTGCGGGTGCACTCAACGCCGCTCGCGGCTCGCTGCCAGGGCAGCGGTGGGCGTAGGCTGGGGACGCACCGGCTCCCAAGTGAGATCACTTCTCTGAGACACTTCCAAAGCAACGAGTGGTATGCTCGTGCCGTGGGGAAGGTGACACCTTTCCATGGAAGCCTCCACACTAATTCCTTCTCCCTTCTTTTCTCTGTCCAGACTGGGGTACAGCTGGTCCCTCACATGGAAGGCATCTCTGCCCCCGAAACCCTGTCCTTCCCATCGTTACCCCTTCCGTCCTGTCCACTCTGGCTAATCACTTGGCCATGCATGTGCGCGAACACACCCAGTGAGCTGTGCGAGGCCGGGGGACCACGGATATAAGAGTCCATCCAGACACATGGTTTTATCCAACAGAGGGGAGGAAGAGGAAGGATGGTGGTCTGGTGGTGATCTCAGTGGCTGGATGAACATGAAGCAGGATGGCGACTCCATGGTGTTTCTTCAGTGGGATAATGACCAGTTAGCAGAGAGACATGAACTGACATCTGGAAGGGTAGTCATTTTGTAAAGAAGTAAGATGCTGATGAGTTGATTAGAGGAGCTAGAAAACAGAGTGGTCTTTTGCAAGAGTAAAGAGGAGGGACTTTCTCTCCTGAGAAGACCCAAGTTTGGTCAAGTTTGCCTTAAAGCACAGGGGGCATCGGGCCTGATGGTTCCTACCTTCACAGCCCCCACTTCCAGCAGGGGGCTGTTTTAGCCGGATGCTGGAGACAGATAGGAGAGTGTCCTTTAGAAGTGGCCTGAAGCTGAGGGGCAGTTGTGTTGGACCCTGATATCAGGGGAGTGGGAGGGAACGGCGTCCGTCCTGAAAGCCAATCTCACAGAGACTTGCAGGGGCAATGACCGTCTGCCTGCCCTCCCCTCCCAAGGGAGATGGATTTGGAAATGAACCCCAAAGAGAAGGGCACAAAGACCCAGGACATACCAACTATGAAGGTCTTTAGACAACCTGGTCCAGCTTCCTCATTTTCTAAAGGGGAAATGGAGATCCAGAGAGAAAAAGCATCTTGTTCAAGGTTCCACCAGTCCTGATGGCAGAACCCAGGGGAAATCCAGGTCTCCAGACTCCCAGCCTCGTCTACTCGCCAGAGCAGTCCTAGCTCTCAGGGAGCGGCCGTGACATTCCCCTGCCCCCTTTTCTGCATCCTAGAACCAGCTGTCCTAAAGTCAGGAGTCCGTCCTCTGGCCTTTGACCTTGATGATGGTCCTCCACCCATTTCTCCTCACTGATGTGATCTTGGCTTCCATTCCTAGAAGATTCTAGGCAGAGAGAGGTCTCCACAGTTTCTGAAATAACAGTGGTCCGAAGGGAACTGTGGAGTTCCTGCCCACGTGCTCTAAATCTTGCTGAGGTCTTAGCAGCACATTCCGGCTCCAGGGCAGAGCTGGACTTTCTCGGGAAGGTGCCCACATTGCCTGGACCCTCACCAAAACCTCAGTTCTTCTGGCATCAGGGTGTGCCTAGAGCCTCAGTCGGGGAAGGAGGGTCCTGGGGCAGTTCTCCACGGTTTGAGTGAAGAGAGCGGAGCTGGGCCTTGGTAACGCAGAGCATTGGCTCAGGAATGCAAAATATGATCATTGTTTCCCGAAGAGGTCCCTTCCTAAATGAGTTTGGTTCCAACCAACATTAAGATGAGTTTGCGTTCCTCCACACGGCTTGGCCTCCAATTCTAAACTGTTTGCAGAGACTCAAGATAGACACTCACATGCCGAAAACTGGGAGCTGGTTGTGAGTTTGCCTAAGAGAAACTTTTTCATACATGTGCTGGGGGCTGGGGCTGGGTCCTGGATGCCAGAGAGTTTGAACCATCTCATTTTACAGAGAAAGAAACTGAGGCCCCATCTGGACAAGCATCATGACTCTCCACAGACACACGGCCAAGTTCATGACAAAGCTGAGATTAGAACCCAGATGGCCCTGCCCTGGTGCAACCTTCTCTCAGCCTCACTTCAGGCTGTGGTGGCTTGTAAACATGCCTCTTGGCCCACACATGCCATGTGGGTGTAGGTTCTGAAGACAGTAAGTCATGTCTTCTCGGACTTCGTGTCCCCACTGCCCAGCATGGAACCTGGAAGATCATAGGCCCAAATACATAGTTAATGAACTGAAGGGCTGTGGAGGAGGGTTACACAGGAGTGGTGGTGAGTCAAATGGGAATGAAGAAAGTGGTGACCTTGGGCAAAGCCCCATTTCTCTCCTAGCCCTAGTTCTCTCACTTATAACAAGGGTCTTCAGCCCAATCAAGTGGTTCTCAAACTATGTTGCAGGACACCTTAGTGTTCCCAGGAAGTGTCGAAGAACCATCACCGGGGGATGTGGAGCTAGTCCTTGCCCCTATCTCTAACCCCAACCTCAACTTTTTGTGTCTGCCTTTCATGTATAGATGCTGTTCCAAAAAGGTGGGGTTTGGTGCAGAAAAACAAAGTTTACAGACCACTAGAGCATTTAATCTCTAAGATCCCTGATTGCTCTTAAAAATAAAATCCTAGTGAGTTACCCCTGCCTGATAGCAGATTTGCTACATACCACCCTTGACCCGGTGGTTAATATCTAGGGTAGGGATGGAGGGGGCTCAGGGAACTCATGCCCCCAGGTAATTGGGAGGACAGATAGTGAGGCACCAGAGGGCCCTCATTCCGTGGAGGCTCCGCTGCTGCACAGAGGCTGCTCTGAGCCAAGAATCGATGCTGGCGAGTCTGTCTGCTTGTCTGCAACACTGTGTCTGCCATTCTGTGTCCTGATGAGGCAGGACAGCTCAGCAGGAAGGCTCGGTGTGTGGCTCAAGTAGGAGAGGTCATGGCCTGCTTGCTGGGCCACACTGCCTTAGGACAGGCAAGGTCCAGGCCTCACCCTGCCTCGTGTTGTCCTTCCCCATGAGCTCCTGACAAGGGAATGATGATTGGGTTACTATCCCGGAAGCCACGAGTCCCCACAGATCTCCAGTCGCCCTTTGCCTTTCATCTTTGTCTAGTCACTCTGAAATTGTGTCTCCTCCTCCTCAATTGTCCATCATTTAAGGGCTAGACTATGTCAGTTACCAAATGCTCTAATAATGCTATAGTATGCCCCCCAAATCTGAGAGACACACAGTAATTATTTAACTCACATGTCTGCGGGCAGCTGGGCATAGCGGACCCAAGCTAAGCTCGGCTGAGTGGTCCTGCTGGTCTCATGTGTCTGGGGGGGTGGCTCACCTCAGCTGGATGTGGCCAGGGCACATCCAGGGCACACCTCAGCCAGGGCAGCTCTGCCCCACGTGCCCCGCTCGTCCTTTTCCCGGATCCAGGGGCCGGCCTGAGCTAGTGCTGGATTTTGCCGTGTAGAATGTACATCCACATTTTTGGCCCAAACTTTTGGGGAAAAAGCTTTTTGTTTTAATTTTTAATTCAATTTTTTATTTATTTACATTTAGAAACAAAACCGATGATTGTATTCTAGGGTATTATTTTGCATATGGATATTGTTATTGCTTTCTAGAGTTACATTGGTAATGCATAAGCATAAAAAAAGAATTTAAAACATCTATACAGATACAGAATTCATGCCACCTGTGTACAATGCACATCTTTATTTTTGCCTTAAAAAATTGGGCAAAAAAGTGCACATTATACATGGCAAAATCCGGTCCTCACGTTGAAGTCCGAAGTGCAGGTGAGCATGCGGAAGCAGACAAGGTGTCCCAAGACCTCGGCTAAGAACTTTCATTTCCGCCACACGTGGCCCAGCCCAAAGCCAAGTAGTTGGGGGGGCGTGGGCCGGGAGGACCCTTGCTGCCCCTTCAATGAGAGGAACCAGGAAGTCGCACAGCAAAAGGGGCAGGTACAGAGGAGTGACAAACGGGGACTAACAATGCAACCTGGAAAGGGACCCTGGTTTCACAAGCCAGCTCTCTCACCTAGGAGATGTGCGACACAGGGCAAGTTACGAAAACCGTGCCTCAGTTTCCTCACTTCAGAAACAAGGGGAACATCATAACACCTGTCTCACAGGGCTGTCATGGGGAGTAGATGAGTTAACACATGTAACTCTCTCATATCTGATGCTTAACGGGGTTGTGAGTTTCACATAGGCAGAGCTGAATTTGCCACTTGGATTCAACACCTTTCACTCTGCCCCAGTGCTGGTCCTCACACTGGTCGGAGTCTTGGGATGGGGAGAAGATGTGTGGAACTCACTCTGCTCTGTGTGCAGGTTCAACCCCGACACTTAGCAGGTATGTACTAAACCCCTCCACGAGCAGAGGGAGGCACAGGCAGAGAACAGCTCACGATGCAGTGTGATTTTCCCGCCATCCAAGCAGCCACCTGCAGGGAAGGGACTGCATGTTTTCTCCACCCACAGGGTGCCTCCCAAGGGCCCAGACCCCACCCTCCTGAGGGATTCCTGGGGGAAAGCATGGTTACTAGGTCCCCTATGAAAGCAGCAGGCTCCCAAAAGCAGGGTCCCACCTCTCCCCAGAGTCAGAGGGCTGCCTGGGCTGAGACCACCTCCTCTCCAGTGCAGGCTCTTCCCTCAACCGGCCAGAAGCTGCTTTGATGAGGCTGGACCATGCTCACCAGTCTCTTCTTTCATGTATCACTAGTGCCTATCACAGGGGTCTGGGCTAGGACCCTCGGGCCTGGTCAGCAATGCCCCCAAACCTGCCTGTCCTTGAAACAATGGCCTCAGAGCAAAGGGAGAGATGTCTGGTGGCAGCCAGAGCCACCACCTTGTGGAACCTGCCCAGGCAGAGAGGCAGCGATGCAGGTGATGCAGCTACAGCTCAGTCACCTGAAGCTCATTCTGTCTCATTTTAGGACGTTTTGTCTTTTTCCTTCTGTAGCAGCAGGAGGTCCACTTTACCATTTCTTTTTGCTTAGGCCAGTGTCAGGGTCTTTTCTCCCCTTCACCTCCATCTGAGATTTGCTTTTAGATATGAAGATTCTTGGGGCCCGAGTCAAACCCAGAGAAGGAAGATAGTACCAGAGTCTGGGTCATATTCCAGCCTCCCTCACGGCCGTCTCAGGTCCCACCATCCAAGGAAAGTGCAAGCCTTGTTTACACAGGTGCATCTGCAACGGAGAGCTGGACCGGAAGGGGGAGCGAGGCCCGGCCACCGCGGCTGCTGGCGCTCTTCACTCCTGGGCTCCCAGAATCGCTTCCTCTTGCTGTCAGCCACCTGGTGCTCCATCCAGACCCTCAGGACTCTGGCTGGTCCTTCTGGTGACCTGGGCTGAGCAGTGCTCTAGTGAGCAGGGTCTGCAGGTGTGGGCCCAAGGCCGGGGGAGTTTTCAAGACAAAGGGGTGGGGGGAGCACAAGCCTGGGTGGGACCACCACAGTGAGGAACTCAAGTGGCCGAAGGGCGTGGGAGCTGAAGGGGATGCGGAAGACCATGGTGGCAGGCAGCGTGGGGCTGGGCCAATGAGGCCCCAGAGTTCAGCCCTGCCACTACCTAGCCAGGAGACCTTGGCCAGTTACCTGCCCCCTTTGTGCCTCAGCTTCCTCATCTGCAAAATGAGAATGTTAATGTACTTACCTCAAAAGGTTGCTGTGAGGATTAAATAAGTCTGGAGCAGTGCTTGGTGCCTCATGCTGAACGAGCCTGGGAGGAGGGTAGGGAGGAGCTGGCTGATCCCCGACACCGCCACCCAACAGGTGGTTTTTCCTCCTGTCCCTGGTCCCACATTCGCGCTAGGAATTCCTGCCTACCTCCTCTGGGCCAGCTCTCCAATTCCTACGCGTTGCCCACGAGGCCGGATCACACCTCCAGCAGCTTCCCGTAGCCAGCACACAGCTGTCCCTCCCTTCTCCAGCAATCACAGTGCTCTGCTTGCGGCGTTGCACTTTCTCCCCGGGTTTCCGTGGGCATTGTCCCAAGCTGGTGGAGTCTCCACGCTCTTCTCATCCTGCTTGCCTCTCAGTGGTGTTCGGGCCCAGCCCCTGGCTCGGTGCTGGGTCCAGTGATGAGCAAACAGACCCCATCCTGCCCTCACGCAGCCACCCTCCTGATGGGGAGATGGGAGTAATCGAATGATGGCAGGAGTGGTGTGTAATTCCTAACTGTGATAAGAAGAGGCAGAGTCCCGTCACCTGTTAGTGGGGTATGATGGGTGAGGAGATCACTGGGTAAGACCTGGTATAATCCATGGTGGAGGAGGCTTCCTCGGGGAGAAGGGAAGGCTATGACATTCGTGTTGAGATTTCAAGGCAATGAGAAGGTCATCAGAGCCATTCAGGCGGAGGAAACCACATGTGCAAAGGCCCTACAGTGGGAGGAAGCAAGGAGCATCTGGGGAGCAGTAAGGGGGGCCCTGGTGGCTGGACACAGGGAGGGAGAGGAAAACTCTCACAAGGCTGGGGAGGCCACAGAGGGCCTGGAGGCCATGTGGAGTTATTGGACTCTCTCCCAAGATCCCTAAAGTTATTTAGTTATTTGGCAGAGGTGTGGGTGGGTGTGGGCGGGGCCAGGGGCACAGTGGACTCTCAGCAGATGCTCCTTGAGCAGAGCGAGCACTCCCTGGGGAGCTGTGGGGTTGACGCTGGCTCTAGACGAGTGTTGGCCTGCGTGCCTCAGCCTTTGGGACTGTGACTGCCCCACCTGGTGACATGGTGGTGGCCTCCACCTTAGCCTGTGTTTAAGAACCGTGGCCCCAGTGATGCTCAAACTCTTCGCTGTAGCTTTGGTGACTTGTTGGGTCTCATGGATGCTTTTTAAACAACAATAAGATTCTGAGAAAGTGACCAGCTGCTGATGTAACTCTGGCCACAGGACGGCAGCCCAGGAACTGTGGTTTCCCCCCTCCGTCGTCCATATCAAAAGCAGAAAGTGGCAGGCTGCCCGCCCGGCTCCGGCGTCCCCACAGCCAGCCTGCTGGTTCCCGTCAAGAGCAACTTTGTTTTATTTTTTTGGTGTCTGGGGTCCATAAACCTCTGAGCAGGGTACATTCCTCAAGCATGAGAGCCACGCGCCATCTGAGGAGCGACCAGAGGTCTCGCCGGAGCTGAGGTCAGGGCGACAGGCTCGACATCACTTTTAGGAAATCCATTCTCTGGTCGGTTCGGTCTGGTCAGAAGCCAAGGCCAACTGGGGGAAGAAACCAGAACTTTGTAACTTAGTGACCCAGCCCTGAGGGCTTTTGTCCTCTTCCTCGTGGCCAGATTTCACTAACCCTGTCCCCAGGAGGCTGGGGGTGGGAGCAGAGGGGAGAGCCCTAAATGAGGGAAGGGCCCTGACTCCTCTCCCATTTCCTTCACCAAACCCAAAGGCAGAGGAGGGGGGACCAGAAGGTGGGAGGGAAGGCCTTCTCTGAAAGGCGTTCTCCCTGCCCCCAGTGGGTACTTTGGATGCAAAGCTGATCCCCCGGGGCTTACATATCACCCAGGGGCCACAAGCTACTTCATTATGGACCTGCTCTAACCTCCTCCCAGCCGAGGGATTTGGGACAAATTATTTAACCTCCCAGAAGTGTAGTAATAAATATCTCCTAGGGTTGGTGTGAGATTTAACTAATCCATATATAATTCATGGTTAAGTACCCACAATAGTGCCCAGAACATACCAGTAGTCAGTAAATATTGTTTCCCCTCCTCATGGACAGGGGAAAAGCCAACACGGGCCCTGGTCTCTAACAATTCTGTCGGCCAAGGTGTGTGACCATGAACTCTGAGTGAGATCGTTATCTGAGGCACCAAGGGTACCACAGTGAGGAGACAGCAGTGTCTCGGGTGCTTAGAGAACATAAGAACATCATAGAGTGTTAGCCACACAAGAGTAAGCAGAGCTGGAGCATGTCTGTGATGGTACCGTGAGGGGAAACAAAGACGAAGGGTTCAGGGGTGACGGGGTGGCCTGACCGGAGGGAGCCAGACATGCAGATAACTGGGGGAAGACCGAGCAGCCAGGGTGAGGATGCCGGCCAGGGAAACAGGTCTGACGCAGTCTAGGAACTTCGGGGAGGGCTGGGGGCAGTGTGGCCAGAGCAGAGGGACAGAGGGGAGGACAGGGACTGAGAGGTAGAGGGAATGGGGTGGGCTCATGCAGGGCTTGCAGGTGAGGACCTCGCCCAACAGTGAGGCAGGTGGGAAACACAGGGTGCAGGGTGGGCGGCTGAGGAGTGTTGGGGTCTGACGGGCCTTCGAAGGAGCCTTCTGGTGATATTTGTGCCAGAAGCGCTACGAGCAAAAAGGCCCCAGCGACACAATTTATGCCCCGTCTTTACTGGTTCTTTACTGCCGCAGGCCTGGGAGTTGGGGGGTTGTGTCTGGATTTTCTGACGGCCAGAGCAAGCCTTCCTCTTGTTCACAGCCACCTCCCTCTGCGGGGGTCAGATGCAGGATGGTGACAACCAGGGAATACTTCCAGGGGGAGCTGGAGAGCCAGAGAAAGTGTAGCCCTATACTCTGGGATTGGGTGTGGCCTGTGCATGTGTGTGAATGTGTGTAAGTGTGTTTCTGTGTGTGTGTCCATTCCTGGGACAGACTTAGAGAGTGAGTTCCTCTCTGTTCACTTCCCAGCTTTGCACAACTGACCCTGGTGTTGCTCTCCCCTGTGACTTGCCCTCACTGGCCAAGGATTCATGCTCCTCCATCCAACTTTGCTCATCTGACCAAGGTCTTTTTCCCCAAGGCTGCCTGCTGCTAGCCACTCATGGTCTGGGCTTTGTAAATAAGGGACTAATCAGCTAACGTACTCTTCATCTGTCACCCCCACTGAGGGCCCAGACACTAAATACATGTGGCAGATCAGGAGTCAGGAAGACGGGGGGCAGCTGTCCAGGCACTTGCCACCCCTGTCCTCCCCTGCATCTGCTCAGGTACTGCTCACCGATCACACTCACCTGGCCCACTGAGCCCAGACTTGACTTCAGAGTTTTTCTTAAGTCTGTGCTCCAGGCAGCACCGGTCCTCAGTTGACAAGGGTGAGTGAAATAACACATGTCTAACAGCCCTACTGGAAGGTATTTCTGTTTTGTCTCTGGAAATTCATTCTATGACTCTGATGATAAAACTTTTGGCCACTATATCCTTTGCTGAGCAAAAAAAAAATTTATGGCAAAAACCACTTGTGCAATAGGTGGCCACTTGTATCAAGTGGGTGCCCCAGGGCATCACCCCTGAACACTCAGCCCAGGGGCCAGTGCCCAGGAGAGGACTGTAGGAGGCTTGCAGATCTAAGCCTCCAATTCCCAGTTCCTCCCCAGCAGGCTGTGGGACCTGGGTCAGGTCAGTTCACCTCTCTGACCCTTGGCTTTCATTTCCATTTGCTGCTCCATCACAGGGTTGTCATGGCGATCAAATGATAACATACATGTGAATGTTCCTTGAAACTTATGAAGTGCCCTGTACATGGAAAGTGTGACAATAATAATATTCTATTCTGCTGATTGGTTTTCACTGATCTGGAGGTTTTGGCTTGAGGTAGGATTCCGCACCTTAAACCCCAGGGGTCCCTAGTTTGGTGGTCCTGTTAGTACTGACCACTGGGTGAAGATATCACTTAGATGTGTAACACGACCAAACATGCCCTGAAAGTGGAGGGAAGGAGTCACAGGTCCTCCTTCCTGAGGCTGCCGCTGACCTGCGGTGTGACCAGACTCTAACCTCACTGGGGCTAAACCCCCTGCCATATGCGGATGGTGCTCGCTCATTCTCCCAAGTCCTGCAAGGCTGAATGACGGCAGAAACCCAAAGTGCCATACAGATGTGAGTTGTTACTCCTCATAATTTGGCACAAGGATGCATAATTTGGCACAAGGGGCAAAGCATTTGACTCAACAACAAGGCTTTCCACCAGCTGGAAATGAACATGGGACTTTACCAAAAAGGGAAGGTCTTTGGGGCCGGGGTGAAAGGGTTACGGGACCCCATCTCTGCTTCGCCTCAGCTGCCTCAGCCAACAGCGGCCCCTGCTAAGCCAGGCAGAGCCTCGCAGACCAGTTCAGCCAGCAGGGCAGGGCCATGGCCACTAAGATGCCAGGCTTGATGGGAAGTTCCCTGACTCTTTAGCAAGCAATGATGAGAGAAAGGAGAAGGAGAGAGAGGGGAGAAAAGAGAGGGGGCAAAAAATTGGAAACACAGGCCTGCAGAAGCTGGAAGAAGCAGAGTTGGAGAAAGGAGTGATGGAGGACGGGAGCTTTCTCTCCCCTGTTGAAAATGAGAAGTTCCTGAGGGAGGGACTGGTCTGTCCACTCAGACCAGGTCTCCCTAAGAGTAGGCTCTCCTACTCTCATGCCTCCCCTATTGGATTTTGCTCCCCAAGCGAAGGGGTTGGTCCTCTCCCATCAGACTGGGCTCCCACAAGCAGGAACTCCTTAATAGAGGGGATCCCCAAGGACAGGGGAACGTATCCTCCCAGACTCTCCAAGCGAGGTGACCTGCTAGTGGGGTGACCATACCCATGGGGCCAAGACCTCCACCCCCCTGACTCCTCTGCTGTCCCCTCTCCTCTCCCTACCCCAGGGCTCACGGACACCTTCAACATGGACACCCGGAAGCCACATATCATCTCTGGCCCCAGGGCCGCCTTCTTTGGCTACACGGTGCAGCAGCATGACATCAGCGGCAAGAAGTGGTGAGTGAGAGCTGGCACCCACCCAGCCCTGACCTCCCCACCTGGCCCCCCATCCTGCCCCTGAGCCCAGCGGCTGCCAGACTAGTCCTCACGTGTAGACGCCCCCATTTCCAGTGACTAGACTCCTTGCCCTGGCAGGCAGAGGCTGCAGAAGCTCTGCCCTGATTGTGAAACCTTGAACATTCCACTTCACAGGTCCTCAATTTTCTCACCTGAGAAATGGGAATGAACACCCCTCCTCCTTCTGGTTATGTTACAGCACAGCCACCCCGAGACCAAGAGTTACCCCCTCCCAGCCCCTCTCAGGGCCTTGTGTCTCATCAGTGGGGCGGCGCCTCTGGCCCTGGCTTCCTGGAGAACTGTTCGAGGGTGTCTCTGCGGGGATGGATTGAACGTGCTCACAAGCTAAAACACAGACAGTGGTGGCGTGAAGTGAGAGCCAGGTGGGGTGGAGGGAGATTCCAGGGCCCTTTTGGGGAGGGGGTAATCAAGAGGATGGAAGGAGTCCTAACCCATGTGGCTCAGTGGGTCTGGTTTGATTCCCCCTCAGGGCACAGGCCTGGGTTGTGGGTTCAGTCACCTGTCGGTTGGTGAACTTACAAGAGGGAACTAATCGATATTTCTGTCTCACATGGATGTTTCATTCCCTCTCTTTCTCCATTCCTTCCTCCTCTCTAAAAATAAATAAATAAAATCTTTAAAAAAAAAAAGAGGAAGAAGGATTCACTTCTGATTTCTCAAATAACTTTATTGGGTGATATTTTACATATCATAAAATTTACTCATTTTAAGTGTGTAATTGGATGATTTTTTTAAGTAAATTGATCAAGTTGTGCAGCCATCACTGCGATCAGATTTAGAACATTTCCTCATCCCAGAAAGACCCTCACCCACATACACTGCTAGATGCCGTTCTCTTCCCTCTGAATGGCTTTCAGCAGACAGAAGACAAGGCCTTCTTTCCTTCCTGAGATAGAAAGGGCAAGGCCTTGGGCTGGCCTTCATAGATGCCTTTGCCAAGTTCAGGGACCATATAAAGAACACCGAGGGTTAATGTCCTGCGATGCCCTCTTCCCAATCGGGCCTTTGCCTACCCTCCCCAACTTCTTTTTCTTCCATTTCTCCTACCTCTTTTGCTGTGCTCAACACTCATCACTAGTGGAATTGCTTTATATCAGTTTTTCCAGTCCTCTAGATATGCTATGTACATGCAGTTCCCTCCTCCCATGATATCCTTTCCCACCTTCCCCACTCACGTCTCCCTGCCATTTGGATCTGGCTGATTCTCTCTGATAAAAATAGATGATAGAGATATGTAGAGATAGAGATAGAGATAGAGATAGAGATAGAGATAGAGATAGAGATGGAGATGGAGATGGAGATGGAGATGGAGAGAGAGAGATGGAAAGAGAGAGACATATTTTTATAAAGGAGTGTCTTACTTGATAGCTTTCAATGGAGGTGTAACTTAGATGCAATAAGCGTAGACCTCTGAAGTATACAGTACAGCTCAGCAAACTTCTACATATGTTTATGCCTGTGCAGTCACCTCCCAGAACATGGCATAGGACATTTTCAGCTCCTTTGTGTCCCCTGCCCAGTCAGTGATGCTCCAGGTAACCACTATTCTGATTCCTATTGCCATAGATTCCTTTCGCCGGTTTATGAACTTTATGTAGGTGATATCACACAATAGATACTCCTTTATACCTGACCTATTTTACTCAACATTATGTCTTTGAGGTCGACACACTGATGAGTGTGTTATACTTCATGTTTCTGCACTGGTGTGTAATAAGCCACTGTAACAATGCACCACAATTTATTTCTTCATTCTCTTGATAGACATCTGAATGGTTTTGATTTTGGCTATTTTGAATAGAGATGCAATTAACATTCTTTTTAAAGTATATTTTAATTGATTATGTTATTACAGTTGTCCCAACTTTTCTCCCTTTACCGCCCTCCTCCTCCCCTCCAGCAATTCCACCCACCCTTAGTTCATGTTCGTGGGTTGTGCATCTAAGTTCTTTGGCTTCTCCATTTCCTATACTATTCTTGGCATCTCCTGTCTATTTTTTACCTGCCAGTTACGCTTTTTAATCCCTGCACCTTTTCTCCCTTTCTTTCCCTTCCCCCTCCCAGCTGATAACCCTCAAAATGATCTCCATGTCTATGATTCTGTTCCTGTTCTGGTTGTTTGCTTAGTTTGTTGTTGTTTTTTGTTTTGTTTTGGGGGGGGTGGTTTAAGCTCAGTTTATAGTTGTGAATTTATTGCCATTTTAATGTTCATAGTTTTTTATCTTCTATTTCCTAAATGAGTTCCTTTAACATTTCATGTACTAATGGCTTGGTGATGATGAACTCCTTCAGCTTTACTTTGTCTGGGAAGTTCTTTTTTCTGCCCTTCCATTCTAAATGATGGCTTTGCTGGACAGAGTTATCTTGGATGTAGGTCCTTGCTTTTCATCACTTTGAATACTTCTTGCCAGTCCCTTCTTGCCTGCAAAGTTTCTGCTGAGAAATCAGCTGATAGTCTTATGAGAACTCCTTTGTAGGTAACTCTCTGCTTTTCTCTTGCTGCTTTTAAGATTCTCTCTTTATGTTTAACCTTGGGCATTTTAATTACTATGTGACTTGGTGTGGTCCTCTTTGGTTCCAACTTGTTTGGTACTCTCTGTGCTTCCTGGACTTTATGTCTATTTCCTTTGCCAAATTAAGGAAGTTTTCTTTCATTATTTTTTTCAAATAAGTTTTCAATTTCTTGCTCTTCCTCTTCTTTTGGCATCCCTATGATTCAGATGTTGACATGTTTGGAGGTGTCCCAGAATTCTTATTCTCTCCTCTTTTTTTAATTTCTTTTTTCTGTTTTGGTTGAATGTTTATTTCTTTCTTATATTCCAAATTGTAGATTTGAATCCCAGCCTCTTTCCCTTCACTGTTGGTTCCCTGTAGATGTTTCTTTATTTCACTTAGTGTAACCTTCATTTCTTCCTTTATGTTGTTGTTGTATTTATTGAGTTCTCTGAGCATCCTTACCACCAGTGTTTTGAATTCTGCATCTGATAGGTTGGCTATCTCCATTTCATTTTTTTCCTGGGGTTTTGCTCTGTTCTTTCATTTGGGCTATAGTTCTTTGTCTCCTGAATTTAGCATCCTCCCTGTGTTTGTTTCTGTGTATTAGGTAGAGCTGCTTTGACTCCCTCTCTGTAAAATTCTCCCATCTGGATGAGTGTGGCTTCTTTAAATTCTTGGTTGTCAGACTTCCATACAGTTTGATTCTCTGACAGTTCTGGATACTATATGTTTTGAGATTTAGTTGTAACTCCTTTTTGTGGTTGTGTGAGGAGGTGAAGTATGTCTACCTATGCCTCCATCTTAACCGGAAGTTGCAATTAACATTCTTATACATGTGTTTTTGTTGGACATGCACACTCATTTTTATTGAGGATATACTTATACACTCATTTTTATTGGGAATAGATTGCTGCTCACCGTTTGAACTCTATTTTCCTGTGGTCAATGAGGAACATGCCCTCATAGAAAGAGTTGGGTGAGTGGGGCTTTAGCTCCTATGCTTGTCTTTTCTCAAGTGTTGAGTTTTTCACCGACTGCTATCCCATGCCTGAAAATAGTCATATCTGTTTGTCTTGTTTTCACAGCTGTTTATAGCTGGAATTGAAAACCCTCTTTCATATTCTCTTATCAATTTAGATATCACTTCCTCTCAGAAGATGTTTATCAAACTGGATAGTAATTGCCTGTTTCATTGTCTTTCTTCCTGAAATCAGGGATATAATCACTGGCATTTAGTAGATGCTCATAAGAACATATACTTTGAAACACTGAATTAATTATTTGAACTTCCCTCAACTGGCCCACACATAAGAGACACAGCATCCATATTCTTTACATATAAAGGGTTAAATATTAAGTGGAACTTGGCTTTTCCAAGATAGAATTTGTTTTGTCCAATATTTGTTTATTAAGCATCTGTTAATAAATTTTGCTAGACTGCAAAATATTGATTTCAGTAAGCCATGGTTTCACTCTCAAATAACTCACAGACCAGTTGAGGAAGCAACACTAATATGCTTGAAATAATTAAAAAATGATACAAGACAAAATATGACCCAGTATTAATTATGTTCATCTTTGTAAGACACTTTCTCCATGAAGACTTGCTGGCTCCTTCTCTTTGCCGAAAATGGCCATACCTTCCCCTAGCCCTCTCTCAAATGGCACACATCACTTCCCACCTTGTGTTAGAGTTGCTTCAGCCCCACGGGCCAGGCTCTTCCTGCCTCCTGGGTACGGACCTGGCTTTCAGTCCTCAAGGCAGAACTTGCATACCTCACTCTGCATTTCCTGCACCTGCAGTGGGGCCAGGGAATCTGTGTTTTTAAAAGCTCCCCAGAAGATTCTAGCAGGGAGTCTGGGGTCACTGAGGCTCATCGTCTCCACTGAGGGCAGGGGATGCCAGTGGAAATATCCTCAATGCTCAGCCTCTGCCGCCAAATCCAGGCCCCAGCATTGCCCCAGAGAAGGGCCTACCAGCTCTCTCCTACCACAGGCTCCAGTTGGGTCTGGTCCCCATTTACCAGGTTGTGAGCTCCCTTAAATGTCAAGGGCATCAGACCCTGATGTAAATGGATGGAGGAGAGGGGGACACACCTGGTGGAGCAGCCGCTTTATTTTATTAACTCTTCACCTTCAGCCCAGTGCATGGCCAGCTCAGACCTCAAACTACGCAAAGCTGACAGTGCACCAGGGCTTCAGGCATCTTGAACAGTTTTCCACATGCCTGGGTTTTAGCAACAATAACAACACTCACAGTCACACAGAAAGGAAAAGAGAAAACAAATTCCTCTCGGGCTGAGTATTCTCTGCCCCTGCGTTTTAAGCCCTTGTGTATTTTCAGAGAAATTTAATCCACATGACTCTAATGTATGAACATTGAAATCATTAAGTCAGTTGGATTTTGAGAGCATTTGATGTCCCAAAGCTCCAGTGCAGGGTCCACAGAGGGCTTCTCCAAGCCTTTGGTCCCTTGGAGCAGGAAGCCTCCTGGTGCCGAGATGACACAGAGCCGAGCCCCACAAGTTTCCAATTTGTCATTGAAGTTCTCACCCCTGGAGAGAGAAGCCTCCGCTCTCGGCAAGGCGGGGCGTTTCCTCTCCTCCCCTCAAGAACCCAGGGAGCAGGAGCCTGACAACACCCAAGGGCTCCTGAAGGAGGACCCTTGGAAACTCAGTGGGCTTTAAGAGGCCAAAGTGAATTCCCTGGGATACAGGTTCAGGGACATGAGCAACTTGTAACAGAAGAGACTTTCTCCCATTTTATAGGCATGGCAACTAGGACTCCAAGAAAGAGATGATCTAATTAGTATGTGTCTGAGACAGGTCTGGAGCCCAGACCTT
Organism: Artibeus jamaicensis; assembly: GCF_021234435.1. NCBI lineage: Eukaryota > Metazoa > Chordata > Mammalia > Chiroptera > Phyllostomidae > Artibeus > Artibeus jamaicensis. Next base: position 6,067,267 of record NW_026521883.1, read on the forward strand.
ATCAGGCCTAAGGGAGCCCAGAACAGAAGCAGCCCCAGCACTGGGGCTGGCCAGGAACATACAGTCTCCAACAGCTGTGCTCTTCCCCACTGGCTACGCTGCTGACCCCACGAGAGAGCCAACGCTGCAGTGTTCCGAGGGCCCGGCACTAGCACATTCCCATAAACAGCACGTGGGAAGAATGAGTGCTTAGCCAGCCAGGAAGAGAGGCGTGTGCTCACAGAGCCCCAGTCCTGGGTGGTAACTGCCGAGAGAGGGCAGACAGAAGGAACTTTGGGAGTTTGGGGAAGGGAGAGCGAATTCCTAATTCGGCAGGACTGGGTGGAGGGAACCTGAAAAGAAGATGCATTTAGAGAAAGGACACTGTCCTAAGTGGCTGGAAGAAGAGAAGCCGGAAGTAGAGCAGTGAGAACAAAGACTGGGAAGGCAAAGATTTCACTTCAAAGGCTTTTAAATACCAGGGCAAGAGGAATGTATCCGGGAGGCACTAGGGAGCCACTGGAGGTTTTAGAACAAGAGAGTGGTTTGCCAGAGTTGTAATTTTTAGGGTGATCAATTTGGCTGCCAAATGGAGGATGGAGTTGAGAGAGGAGACCTTGGAAGGGGGTCTGATGGAAAGGCTGTAGAGGTCTTGGTGAGTGGAGGGTCTAAGAGGTGGGGTCTTGACAAAGGGGCTTGCTTTATGAGCATCAACAGTTCATTCATCCATCCTTGAGAACCTGTGTTAAGTCCTGAGAATTCAACGGTGAACAAAATTGCAAAGTCCCTACCCAGAGGCACCTTTTCTTCTAGTGGGGCAAGATGTATATCGTTAGTTTGTCCATCATCTGTCAGATGGTGAGATGCGCAATGGAGAGTCATTAGGCAGGGTAAGGAGACTTGGGAGTGGTGGGTAAGGATGCAGGCTGCCACCTTATACAGGCGTCAAGGAAGGTCTCAATGCTAGGGTGACAGCAATCAGACACCGAAGGAAAGAAAGAATCTCAGACAACCATGGATATTTGAGAAAAGAGCATTCCAGGCAGAGGGAATGGCAAGTGCAAACGCCCTGAGTTGAGAAGAAGCTTGGAATGTTTAAGGAATGAGTGCAGCTGGAGTGGGGTGAACTAAGGCGAGAGTAGAAGGAGGAGAGGTCAGAGACAAAACAGTGTGAGCATGACTGATTGGGAAGACAGTGAAAACACAGAACAGCACAGTCCAGCAACAGGGTACAGACTTTGGGAGAACAGGTAAGCTAAGCTTTGGGTCATTCGTTTGAAGTATCTGAGTCACCTGGATGTGGATTGCCAGCTGGGCTGGCAGCGGGGGACCAGAGCCTTTAGCTTAGCAAGACCAGGGTAGAGACTCAGATGTGCTGGGAGGACTATTCTCAGAGGAACAGTTCAGAGAGAAGGAAGGGGAGCTGGGGTAGACCCTGGGATGCCTGTGGGAGGAGAGAGAGATAGGAGGTAGGCTAGAAGAAGGCTTGGATTCCCAGAGGAGGGAATTGTGAGAAGGGGGAGGGGCTACCTGTCCCAGACAGGAAGTGCAGGTGCAGCTTTCTGCTTCCAATCATGCCTCTGCCACAAGCAGCTGAAGGAACCAAGCTGGGGCAAACCTCTGCACACACAGAGCCCTTGAGACATGACGAGTTACTGCTGCGTACATCCATGCACACAGAATAAGCCTAGAGTTTTTACAACGATTCCCTGCAACGTATGAGAAAAGTGTCTGCCATTACCATGCTGGAGCAGTGGCTCTGACCCCCGGCAGTGGCAGCATGCATTCGAATCCCCAGGGAGCATCGCTGGGCCCACCTCCAGAGTCTCTGATCCACTAGGCCCAGCGGGGCAGGAGAATTTGCCTTCCTAACAAGTTCTCAGGTGGTACTGTTGCTGCTGGTCTGGGACCACACACAGAGCCACTAGCAAGAGACTTCCGTTTTCTGTGTCTTAAGCTGGTGACAACAGGCCAACACAAAATTGCTTGGATCAGCCTTGGGGGTGGGGGTGGAGTTGGGGTTGGGAGCGGGGAGCGAAGCTATTTTTGAGATACACTCGTTATTGTCCTCCACCCAAAACCTCTCCTGTCTCTCTTAGTCCTTCCTCTGCCTCCTCCTACTCTTCAATTTTCTTTTCTATGCCCTCTTTCTCTTCCTGATTCCTCCATTTCCCACCCTGCTCCTTACTTTCTCGACTTTTCTTCCCCTCCTCCCCCTTTCCTTCTCTCCTTTCTTCCCTCTTTCCTCCTGCACTGGAGTCTCAGATGGAAATGGGCACGAGGGGGTTTGAGGCCTACCTGTCCCCCTGTGCCCACCCCCTCCTGCTTCTGTCCCTTGCCACCAATGGCATTAGTCTCATCAGCCTGCCAGGTACCCTTTAGTGGCAGGGGAGGAGAAGGAGCCCAGCCCAGGCCTCCCAGCACCTGCCCACCTGGCCAGCTGCGCTGCCCTCAGGGTGCCTGGGGGCAGAGGAGAGCTTGTACCCAGAGAAGGGGACAAGGGTCAGAAGAGGGGGAGTCCCTGGATGTGGAAAGAAAATGGAGAAAGAGAATCTGGTGGAGTGGAAACTTGAGAAAGAAGTTTAGGCCTGCGCTGGCCCCTGAAAAAACCAAACCAGCGCCTCAGTCTCCTAAATTCTGGGCTGGCCTGAGGGGAAACAGGAGCTTCTTGGCAGAAAGGAGCATCTCACCCCTGTCATCACCCTCTGCCATGGAAGGACAGACTTGGTGGCATGACTCCATCAGAGTCACAGTGAGTCCTGGGCTGCCTTCCCTCTCTTTGAGGGTCTTTCAGATTCTTCTTCAGTACCTCGGGGCTTGTGTGCCCAGAGGCCGGAAGGGCCCTGCATACGGACCTGAGGCCATGGGGAGGAAGACCCAGAAACCTGCTGGGCTTGGGAGCAAACCCTCTACCCGGAGCCAAGTACAGATCCCACCAGCAGCCCCCGCCCTGTCCACCTCCCCTCAGAGGCTGGTGTCACACAGGGGATGGGCCGGAAGGCAGACCAAGTTGAAATGGACCTGCCTGACACAAGCAGACAGCCATCTCCTCTGGAAACCTCTCTGCCTATGCAGTGTCGTCCACGGCTGGAGACCTCAAGCGGAGGTCACCCCCGCCGTGGTCTTCGGCAGGCTGAGGTGGGTGGGGAGGGACGGGGTGTCTGGGGGCAGGCTCAGGAGGCACAGATGGACAGTAAACATGGGCGGGGCCGGCCTTCAGGGCTACTGCAGCTTCTTCTGTATCTCCCCCCACCTAAGAGAGGCTTTGAAATTGTTTATCCTGACCCCCTTACTCTGCAAACAAGGAAACTGAGGCCCAGCGATAGAGACTACAGCAAGGTCACACAGCAGGTCAGCGGGAAAGCCAGCCCTGAGACCCGGGTGTCCTGACTCCCAGTCCCATTGCTTCTGCTTCCCGTGGTATTTCCTCCTGGAGCTGCTGAAAGGTTGGCTCACCCACCATCCTGGGTCCTCGGCTCAAAATGACGAGGTGGTATCCACCTAAACTACATTCTAACTGGGGTGAAGCATTAATTGCAACGCCTTCATGCACTGACCTTCCCCGATAACAAATTTGCATTTTTACTGTGATCCGTCTAAACCCAGAGGCCCACTGATGGTGGAATTTGGAGTTGACCGGAAAGGTAACGCATAAGGAAGTAATTTACAAAATCCCACTCCAAGGCTCAGCCCTCATACCCTGCGGCTCCCTCCCCTCCATAGCGGAGGTCCCCATACTCTCATTTGCAGCCCTTTTCTGCAGGGTTAGGGCAGCGTTGGGGTGAAGGCTGGGGCACAGGTCTTGGCCTCTGCAAATCAATGAAGGCAGGTCAGAGTGGCTCCTCACTCAGGAAAAGTCGAGGCTTCAGCACCACACAGACCTGAGCCCCCTTCCCCTTGGAGCCACTTTCCAAGCTGTGGGAACCGGAGCGCATCGTATCCAGGCTCTGGACCAAAGGGCTCTCAGGAGGAAGGAGATGGTGTGTGGAGTGTCACCACGGCAGACGCCAGTGTTAGCGCCTTACGCCGGCCCATCCCCCGGAAAGGACAGGGTGGCCAGGGAGAGGCTTCGGGGGAAATGGGCCTCAGGAACTGTTGCTTGGAGAGAACGACAGATCTTAGGGACAAGTCTGTCCCTCCTCCTCAGGTGACAGTGCTGCTTGTGAAGCCTGGGGCAGCCTGGCTTTGTTGCTGTGACATCTCTCTGAGGAACATCCTAGGCTCCCTCTTTTCCTGGCTTGGGCCCCCAGCGCAGGCTCCCAGCACCACAGCACGCAAATGCCCTCTGCTATTTTCTCTTGGAACAAATAAAATCTGGCACCATGACTCATGCTGGTTAAAGGATAAATCACTACAGGAGCAAAGCCCACGATAGATGAAACCACCCAGCGCACGAGAGCGATGGAAAAAGAGAGGAAAGGCTGTACTCATGGGGAAATGTTGGCCCGCGGCCCCCCGCCAAGCCACCCAGCAGACCCTGGCAGGCAGCGTGGACAAAAGAGTGTGGACCGCAGAGGGCTGAAGGAGGGGAAATCCAGATGCCGGTCCTCACAGGCAGCAGCTGGGGAACCTTCAGACCCTCAGCCACACACAGAAGCATTGAGAGCAGCCAAGGAGAGCCTGTGAGCAGAACACCGGGAGAACGAGGCAGTGTGTGCCTTTGAGATGCAGCCCGCAGGAGGCTCCCAAGACTCTTTGTATCTCTGAGCAGTTTTTTCCTGGCACTTGGAGAGTATGTCAGCGAGGGCCCGGGTGACCTCTGACACCCACATACTGGCCAGCCGGAGCCAGAGCTAAGGCCAGTCCTCAGAGCCATACAAAAGCCCAGGTGGGGGCCAACTATTGGGTGTTTTCAGGGGTAAGACACAGAGTCTCAGTGGTGGAAACATGGAAAGGCAAGTCTCCTAGTTACTAACTTCCACGAAAGAAAATAAACTTAATTTGGGCAGTTCAAGGAAGCCAGAGGATTTGCTAACTCAGCATGCTCTCCAACCGCCAGTGCCTGCCCCCCTTCAGCAGCCTGAGGGCTCTTTCTCCTTCCTCCTCCTCTGACGCCACCGATGTTGTGGGGTTTGTGAGGCCAATGTCCTTCGTAAGTCCAGCGAGCAGAGGGCAGAGAATTATGAGGAAGAGACTGAGCTAATGCTTCGATCCACTCCATCTGAAGAATGATTTTCTTTTAGAAAAAAACATTGTAATTGAATCCCGCTTGGAGAAGTAAGCAAATCGTAGTGACATAAGATACACACATAATGATCACATCCATCTCGATCTGTTTCCGAAGTGAACCCGCCCATGGAACTGCCGCGCTTCGCCGGGACCCCAGAGGCCGCCCCTGTGCACCCTCATTCTGATATCAAAAGTTGCCTTCAAAAGCAACCACTATTCTGACCATGATCAAAACGGATTAATTTAGCCTGCTCTTGAACTTTATATAAGTGGAATCATGTACTACTTTGTGACAGATTTGTTTTTATTGAAGGATAGTGGACATGCAAAGTTACATTAGTTCCCGGTGTACAACTGAGTGAGTCGACAGTTACAATCCCCACATGTGATCTCCACGGCAAGTCTAGTGACCATCCGTGGCCACACAAATATTGACTATATGGAAACCGCCCACAAAACAAAAAGGCAGCCTAGTGAATAGGAGAAGATATTCGCAAATATCCAAAATATATAAAGAACTCATCTGCTCAACATCAAAAAAACAATCAATTAAAAAATGGGCAGAGAACCCAAATAAACATTTCTCCAAAGAAGACATGCCATGGGCTACAGACATATGAAAAGATGCTCAGCATCACTAATCCTCAGGGAAATGTGCATCGAAACCACAGTTGGGATAGCACCTCACGCCTGTCATAATGGCTCTGAGCTAAAAAAGACAATAGATAACAAGTGTTGGCAAAGATGTGCAGAATAGGGAACTTCGTGCATTGCGGGTGGGATTGGAAATTGGTGCAGCCACTATGGAAAACAGTATGGAAATTTTTCAAAAAATTAAAGAGATAACTACCACATTACCCAGAAATTCCACTTCTGGGTGTTTTTCCAAAGAAAACAAAAACACTAATTAGAAAAGATACACGCACCCCTGTGTTCATCGCAGCATTATTTACAATAGCCAAGATATGGAAGCTATCTGGAGAATGACTTTCTATAACCTCATAGACTTTCAAGACTGGTACTCGGTTTTTAATTGCTCCTTGGCACTTCCTCTGTAATCGTCACACCTGACACTAGGAAAAGCAAGGCTACCTGGGTAATGGCTCCTCCCTCCAATCACCTAGGCTTTCCGTAGATCACTAACTCAGGGCAGCACGTGATTCTGTTCAGTTAGGCCATAAAATGTGGAAAGCAGGACTACTTACTGAAAACCGCAAGGTGGGATAAATGGGTTTCAAGGTTATATACAATTAAAAAAACAAAGCAGTGGCTATAAATGCTTTTTCTCACTAAGGTCACCTGTGATCAGTCACTATGTAATCTACCTCTTGTTTTCCCCAGGCTTAGATGAAGTATCTCTTGTCTTTCCCTGCCGCCTTCACGAGCAATTGAAGGCTCCTTGGGAGCTCGCCCTTTCCAAAGGCTTTTCTCCTCTCTCAGCAACTTCTCTTCCACACAGCTACACACTCAGACACGCCACCAATGGCAGGTGCTCGTTATTGACTGGAGACAGGGTTTCCATAATTTTCTGTTGAATTCCTAGATACTCTCCACTCTCCTCCTTGAATCATTTCTTCTTGGTTTCGTGTAATGAGTCACCCTCGGCTAATAGTACAGAGACATGGAGAGAGGGCTGTAGAAAAGCCAATTAAGAGAAATGGAAAATGAAATGGAGGAGAGGGAAGAGGAGAGAAGATGAAATGAAGAATAAAAAGCTAAGAGAGGTTAGTGGGGGCATAAGAGCTGTGAGCCCCAATACTAGGTCTTGCCTTTTGTTCATTTTTGCATCTTAAGGGATTGGCACAGGCCCACAGAAGGAGAGAATCGTTCTAGAAGTCTGCGTGTGACCCACGCTAAACCTCAGGGAAGCCCAAAGCTGGACACTCTTCATTTTTTTTCTTTCTCCTGTTTTTCTTTTTAAATTACAGTTGACATGCAATAGTATGATTCGACATTTAATAACTTACAAAGTGATCACCCCAATAAGTCTAGTACCCATCTGTATGTGTTACCATATTCTTGGCTATATTCCCTATGCTGTACCTTATATCCCCATGACTATTCTGTAACTATCAACCTGTACTTCTAAGTGTTGTCACCTTTTTTACCCATCCTCCCAACCTCTCTCCCATCTGGCAACCATTAAAATGTTCTCTGTATCTATGAGTCTGTTTCTGTTCTGCTTATTTGTTTATTTTGTTTTTTAGATTCCACATATAAGCAAAACCATATGGTATTTTCTCTTCTGCTGTATGATTTTTTTCACTTAGCATAATACCCTCTAGATCCAACCATGTTGTTGCAGATGGCAAGATTTTATTCTTTTTTATGGCTGCATTATATTCCAGTGTAATATACACCACTTCTTTATTCATTTATCTATTGATGGACACTTAGTTTACCTCCACATCTTGGCTATTGTAGATAATACTACAGTAAACATATGAATGTATGGGTCTTTTTGAATTAGTGTTTTGGATTTCTTTGTCTAAATATGCAGAATTGGAGTTGATGGGTCCTTCTTTGTCTCTTGTTACAGCTTTTGTTTCAAAGTCTGTTTTGTCGGCTGTAAGTATTGCTACTCCAGGTTTCCATTTTGTTTTGTTTCCATTTCCATGGACTATCTCTATCCATCCCTTTACTTTTGGTCTGTGTGTCTCTCCATCTAGAGTGAATTTCCTGTAGACAGCATATGTAAGGGTCTTGTTTTGTTATCCACTCAGCCCTTCATATGTCTTTTGATTAGAGAATTTAATGTTTGCATTTAAAGTAATTGTTGCTAGATATGTATTTATTGCCATTTATTACTCATATATTTTATCCTTCCTCCTCTTCCTCCACCTCCTCCTCCTCATCCTTCTTCTTCTTCTTCATGAAGACCCTTTAACATTTCTTATAATATTGTTTTGGTGGTAATGAACTCCTTTAGCTTTTCCTTGTCTGGGAAACCCTTTATAAGTCCTTCAATTCTAAATGATAGCTTTGCAGGGTAAAGTAATCTTGATGGTAGGTCCTTGCTTTTCTTCTCTTCTGCCCCTCAGTGTGTCTGTTGAGAAATCAGCTGACAGTCTCATGGGCTCTCCCTGATAGGTAATCAGCTGGTTTTCTCTGGCTGCTTTTAAGATGTTTCTCTATCTTTAACATTTGGCATTTGAATTATGATGTGTTTGAGTATGGGCCATTTTAGGTTTATCTTGTGTGGGATTCTCTGTGCTTTCTGGACTTGTATGTCCATTTCCTTCACTAGGTTAAGGAAGTTTTCCTTCGTTATTTTTTCAAGTAGGTTTTCAATGTCTTGCTCTCTTTTTTCTCCTTCTGGTACCCCTATATGCTAATGTTGGTACACTTGAAGTTGCACCAGAGGTTCCTTAAAATATCCTCATTTATTTAAATTCTTTTTTCTTTTTCTGTTCTGATTGGGTGTTTTCTGCTTCAAAGCTGGACATGCTTGTTATAAAGGGCATGGAGACAATGGCCCCATGAGAGATTGTGATTTCCTGTCCTTGTCTTTCCCTATAAAAGCAGGGAAACCTGAAACGAGGTCAGGCCAAGGGTAGGTGGCTGGTGGCTGGTGGTCTGGCCCAACTCTGGGCAGCTTGCCCTGTGTCAGCAGCTCCTCTCTACACTGTCCTCTCTGCCCCTCCCCAACCACCGAGTCAATGAATTTGTAACGGAAGGAGGAGGACATTTTCAAACATGTAATGGCAGACTTTGCCCTCCAGTGGTTCAAGTGAGTCCACAGCTTCTTTGTTTCCGAGATGGCTTCTTAAAATACAAACAATGCTGTAAGAAGAGCTGCTACTCATGATCCTGAAAAGAGAGGAGGGAAACCAACCTGAGCTTTGAACCAGATGGAGAGAACCTAGAAGGATTCTGCGTAGCCAATGATTCCCTAGTGTGACTCAGGGTTTCCAGATGGAACACAGAGCTGGCTTCTGTGTACCCTGCTCTCAAAGAGGTGTGGAAAGGACCAGGTAGAAGAGGGAGACAAAGAGCCACCCTTTCCCAGCTCAGTGAACTGGGCAAGTCACCTAGCTTCTCTATGTTGCCTTTTTCCTCAGCTTCAAAACCTCTCTCTCTCTCTCTCTCTCTCTTATTTTGAGGATTAAGTGCATCAGTGTCAGAGGAAGCACCTAGCGTAATCCTTGACACGTAATAAACTCTCCCAAACATTCATTCATGACAGTATTGATTTATTTGCATGTTCACACAATGTGCTTTGAAAGTATATAAACATATGACCTTATGTTCACCAACTATTTCTTGATCATGCATCCTGCCTCTAATCCCCATGTGACCTGTTTGCCATTCTGTCAAAGTCCAGTGATCATGTGATAATATAATCCAGGGTTCCCACAGCTGGCGGAACAAAATTGCCATTGAGAGTTAGGAAACAAAATACAGATTCCTCACCCTAATCCAAGACTTACAAAATCAGAATCTCTAGAGGTAGGACTTGGGAATCTCTGTTTTTAAACATCCCCATGTACATCCAATGCACAGCCAGGTTCTGGAACCAGTGACCTAACCTTTTTAAGGCATCTGTGAGTTCTCATGGATTCATAGGTTAACACCTTTTAAGGCTTACACTGAGAGTGACCCTTTAGCCTGCATCCAAAGGGATGACCAATGGCAAGGATTTAGAGACCCTAGAAAGCAGGTAGGGGTAACCTGGTCAGGAGGCAATGCAATGCCCGTGTAGGCATCTAACCATCTGTCTATACTTTGGGCCATTTTAGATAGAGTTCTTTGGACAAGTAGGGGAGAAGGCAGGGGATTCGGAGTGTCAGAGAAGTGTGGATGGGGAGGGAGAAGACAGATGAATGGTGCTAGCCTGGGGTCGAGACAAGTTCCTGGAAGGCAGGGACTTTGTCTCTCTGGGCCCAACCTTTACTGTGAAAAGGTACCATGAAAATAACCAGTGCATAAGCACTGGCACCATCAGAACTCAGCTGTCGTTCCCCGCTGTGGGCCCCAGTCCCTCTTCACCTGGGTGACATCTATTCACCCTCAAGGCCCTATCTGGGAGTCATCTGCTCCGGGAAGGCTTCTCACATGGCTGACCAGGCCCCCTTCCTCTGCACCCCTCCACACCCAGGCACCCCCTCTCATAGCCTTGTCCCCCACACTGAAATTGCCAGGTGTTGGTCTCTCAGTCCCCACCAGACTAAGGGTGTGGACTGTGTTTCGCTCATCTCCAAGTTCACAGGTCCCAGCACTCTTTCTTTGTACTGAACTTGTCCATGTCTGTCCTTTTACAGATGAAGAAGCTGAGGCCCAGAAAGGGCAGGTGGCTCACCCCAGGTCACTTACTCTATCTGAGAGTAGATCAGAGCTACCCTTAAATGCATCAACAGGCCCAAGACCAAAAAAGAGTGTCTCTCCCTTCACCTCTGGGCCTTTTCCTTTTTTTCTACCTCATCTGAGTCCGCGTGGCTAGAGCCCCAGACACAGTCAGAATTACAGGTGTTTCCACTGTGCCTCAGTTTCTACTCAGAGGATCCTGACATTCTCTGGGCTTTGCTTTCTTCTCCAGTCTAAGAGAATTGCTTTCCTGTCTAGTCACCTCCCCTGGTCATTGATCCGATGCAATGAGCTGTTGGGTGTGTACCCAGGCTACAAACCAACCTGACTGTGATCCTAAGTAAATAGGCCGGCCTCAGATGGAGAGCAGGGAGCGCCAAGGCCCCTTCCAGCAGAGGAGCTGTCAGCCTTCCACATACCAACAAATTTAAACTATACACACCGCTGAGAAACATCTGCCCAAACTATTATTGTGTGTATGTTTCATTTCCAGAAGAAAGAGCTGTTATAGAACTGGGGTAGGGTAGGAGGGGCGGCTCTCTGACCATGACTTGAAAAAATAAGCGAGAGTTTATCAGACATTTTGAAAAAAGAAAGGGAAATTTTTACACTTTGGACTCAGCCTCTCTGGGGAAGGACTGCTGATCACAGCCACCTCCCTGGGAGGGTGAGACCAAGGGCTCCCCAGGGCTGGTGGGCCATCTGCAAATGGGACCTGTAAGCACTCAGCCCAGCTCTGCTCTCAGCTGCACCCCAAGAGCGAAGACTTAGCTTGTCTTTGCAGAACAAGCAGCCTTCTCGCCGTCCACCTATTTGTTCAACAAACAAGTATCGAGCCTTGGCCGTGTTCACGGCGCTTTTATCAGCACTGCGGAGGAGATTTAAAGATGGGACAGGTTTTTTCTCTGCCCTCTAGAGGCAAATTACCCACAGGAGAGAAAAGACACAAGAGGGGTACAAACAAAGCACCATAGGAATTGAGGGAGAGAGCTTTCAGCTAGGAGATAAAGGAGGGCTTCTTAGAGAAAGAGTCCCTTGAGGGTGGATGGAAGGGGCCGGCCCAGAGTTTGGTTTGAGGAAACTACATGCAGAGAGGCAGGAAGGAGAGTGCATGAGAGGTGTGGCCCTGTGAGCCTGGCATTGGGGTGTGAGAAAGAGAGGGTCATCGTGCTCAGCCACACCGGCAGGCCACTCAGTCAGTAGGTCAGGTTCTTGTTTCCCTTCAGATGGGTTGAGAATGTCCTTTGTGGTTAACTTTCCTCTCCTGTTCTAAGTACTTCTGCAACTTAAAAAAAAATGCTGTTTGGATATAAGCTAGGTGGACCCAGAAGTTTCCAGGAGCAAAGCAGAGAGCCAAGCTTATGAAATCAACAGCTGTGTGAGGCTTGTCAGCAGGCTGCTCGCGGGGAGGACAGGGGCCGGGTCCAGGGCCAGCCCCAGCCCCACGGGCACGCGCACGGGCCTTGCACGTGCCGTTGCCCCCACTAGCTGCTCATGCACTGAGGCGTTTTCGTCCATTGGTAGTGATAAAAGTCCTTGTGCAATGGAAAATCTTTGAAGCACCTAATTATAGCTATCATTGAGAAAAGTGATGAAACAATTTAAATACCCATCAATGGGAGAATGGTTAAACAGAAAAGTGTAACACTGTGAAGCAGAATAAAGGACGAGGCAGAGCTGTATCATCTGTCCCAGGCCCAGCCCTGACATCTGCAGGGCCAAGACGGTAGATGGAGGCTGTGGCCACAGCACACATTTTTTCTTCCTACCTACAGTTCCCTCTGGGTAACTGAGGGACCTCCTGGGTGTGGACGCCCCATCCAGTGCATCCAAGCCCTGTCCCACACCCCTGCAAGCAGCCACTCCTGGGCTAGCCCTGTCGCAGTGAGCTCCACCACCACAAAGTCAGATCCAAGAAATGGGCCCGTCCCAGGCTGTTTCAGCAGGAGATTCCAGCATCCTGGGTACCCAGAGTGGTGACATGTGGGCTCTAGAGGGCCTGTGCCCTTGACCTCTAGGACTTTCCACCCCCCATAGGAAGTGGCAGAGCCAAGGAAGAGTCAGAGCAGAACCCAGGACAGGGGCCCCAGTGACCAGGTCCAAGTGTGATGTTGATATATACTAACATGGAAATTACGTGAAAGAATCAAGTGAAGAAAGGACGCTACAGAACCACGTCTGTAAAAGGATTCCGGTTTTTAAATGCCCCATGTAAATGCGGAGGAGGTTTTCTGTACCCTGTTCCTAATGGCGGGGCTGTCTGCAGGGCTGGGTTGAGAAGGCGAGAGAGAGGCCTTGCGTGTTTTACTCTGCACAGTGCGGCACCATGAACGTTGTACAACCAACGCGTATCACCTTCATAATCTAAAGAATGTAAATAATACTTTCATTTGTTTTAATTTTCTATTGTATTTTCCCGTTATCATTTATCCTCCTTACCCCCACTTCTCCCAGTAATCACCACACTGCTGTCCATGTCCCCTGAGTCCTTCTTCCTTTTTGCTCAGTCCCTCTGAAGTTAGTTCTTCTTGCACCAGTTAAAGTAGGTATTTCTTATGTGTTTTCTTGTGACACCCCCCCCGAAAAAACCCTAGTTTAAAGCCCAGTTGTGGACCATGTCTGGACTGTCAGTGAGGTTGCCGTGGACGTGACCCCCAGCTGTAGTGAAAGTTCCTGGCACACCCGTGCTTTCTCGGGTGTGTGGAGGGCCCCTGTCTGCTTCCCCTGTAGCTCCTCCACACCAGGGCTCCAATCCTGCCCTCACATTAGGGAGCTTCTAAAAATGGATTCCCTGGGCCCTGCCCGGACTGGCTGAATTAGAACCTTCTGCAGAGGAGGCCCAGGAACCTGCATTTATAACTCCTCAGGTGATTCTGCTGAGCAGCAAGGTTTGGGACCCACCCCCTTGAAACCCTGGGCAATAAGCAGCCCAGGTGTTTGTAGTCCCCTTTGCTAGATGAGAACACTGAGGCCCAGGGCAGTTAACAGCCTTGTCTCAGGCCATGGTGCGGAGTTGGTTAGCTCCTCTAATAGAGCTTGTTCTACTCTTCCAGCAGGGCTAGCAGGTGTTGGAAGACCGTGGAGGGCCTGCAGTCCAAGGTCCCAAATTGCAGGCTATTGGATTACGGTCATCCCACTAAGCCAAGTGATTAGATAATTAATCCAGGAATGATATTTCAGGGACCTTCTCTGCCAGGCACTGTTCTGGTTGCTGGGGTGTCTAGAGCTGCAAACCTGACTGACAAAACCCTAGCTTCCCTGCAGCTTGCATTCTATTGGGAGGTAAGGACGGCCCAGCCACAGTTGCAAGTCGCCGCACCTCCGCTGCCCCACATGAGCACACCTTGCACTGAGTTATGACGCTTCTCAAACTTGGGCGTGCATCAGCATCCCCCGAAGGGCTTGTTAAAACACAGATGCTGGACCCCACCTTCAGTTTCTGATCCTGTCGGTCTGGGTAGGGCCTAAGCCCTTGCATTTCTCACCAGCTCACCTGTTTAGGGGGAAGGCTGATGCTGCTGGACTGGGCACCACTTTGAGAACCACACTGTGTTGTGGTGCCTTGCAGACGTGCCCATCTCCTGTGCCATGCTGGAGGCCTCCCAAAGGCAGCGACAACGTTGTCCCTACAGTCACCATCGTGCCCCAGCGTTTGGTGCACTAACAGGAGCTCAGTAGATGGTTATGGTTCAATGAATGAGTAAGGGCATGGATCTTCAGCAACATGAAACAATGTATGGAAAGCCCTTAGAACATAAAGAGCACTGTGTATATGTGTTAGTCAGGGCTCTCCAGAGAAACAGAACCAATAAGATGTACATATGGAGATTCTCTTCAACTTACAATGGGGTTGCATCTCGATAACCCACTGTAAATAGGAAATATCATAATTCAATCATTAAAATGCATTTAATACACCTAACCTACCAAACATCATAGCTTAGCCTACCTTAAACATGCCCAGAACACTTATATCATCCTATCATTGGGCAAAGTCATCGAACTCAATGAATACACTGTAGAGTACCCCTTGTCTACCTTCGGGATGGCGTGCCTGACTGGGAGCTGGGGCTCGCTACCACTGTCCAGCATCACAAGAGGACATCATTCCATCTGCATATTGCTAGACCAGGAAAAGATCAAAATTCAAAGTATGGTTTCTCCTGAACGCATATTGTTTTCATACCATCGTAAAGTCAAAAATACTAAGTCAAACCATCAGTAATCAGAAACCATCTATATGCAAAGAGATTTATTATAAGGAGTTGGCTCATGTGATTACGTCACATGTGGGCCCACAGACAAGCCGGAAGGTCTGCAGAGTGAGTCAGAAAGCTAGAGCCCAGAAGAGCTGACGGTGTAGTTGCATTCTGAGGGCCAGCAGCCTGGAGACCAGGGAAGAGCTGATGTTCGATGTGAGTCCAAAGGGAAGAGCAAGTCAATGTCCCAGTTAGTCAGTCAGGAAGGATTCTCTCTTATTCAGAGGAATAGTTGGGTTTTTGTTCTATTCTGGCCTTCAACTGATTAGATGAGGCCCACCCACATTGGAGAAGGCAATCTGCTTCACTCAGCCTTCCAAGTAAAATGTTCATCTCATCCAAAAACACCCTCACACACACACCCAGAATAATGTTTAAATATCTGGGTACCCCATGGCCCCGTCAAGTTAACAATAAAATTCGCCATAGTGGTGTTTGTATTTGTTTAAAATACACACAAAGGATCCCCATCTCTGAAGGGTTTTTACAGCGGTAGAGAGTGTTAAGGATGTGCTGGCAAACAGCAGGGTCCTCATTTCCTGGCCCCCAGGAATCCAGGCCCTGCCAGGCGTCTGAGCCACAGCCAACCATGAGCCCCTCCAACCAGCCCAGGAAGGTATGCAGGTGCCTACATCTCCCCCCAGGATGGTCCCAGGTGAGCTCCCCCCACACCCCGCCCCAAGGGGAGCCCCAGAACTGCCCCAGAGCCCCTGCTCCCGGCAGGGGTTTGCTGTGCTCAGCATTCCCCAGCCCCGTCTTGAACACATTAGCCACCATACTCACCCTAGCTGGAGGAGATCACATTTTCCATGGAGAAGCGGAGAAAAAAGCCTCGCTAAAGAAATAGTCTCTCCTTTGTTCCCTTGATTCTCTGCTCCTCAAGTGGAACCCCCTCCCTAATGCCCCTATCTGATTTCAGGAAAGGAAAATGAAACCAGGAGAGAAATGGAACAAAGGGCCCAGAGTGGGTTTGAGAGGAGGAAGGGTGCTGCAAGAGAGGAGCAGGTGAGTCAGGGGAAGGGATGAGAGAGGAGGAGGCCAGAGGCCCCTGGGGCACTGGCCCAGCTGGCTCCGGGGAAGGCAGTCCTCACCCCACACTGGGCATTGCCCAGCCCCGAGAGCTGGGCTTCCTGAGCATCCCAGCCCTTCACAATAGTGGATCAAGCCCTGGGCATGGAGTCCAGCGCTGAAACCGACCAGTGTCTCTTCACAGGCTCGTCACATCCACTGTCTGAGCCTCAGATACTAAGGGCCCTTCCAGCCTCAAAGCTGTCTGGTGATCAAAATCAAATGCAATTTAATTGCATCAAAAGTGAGTCATTAAAATGAGAAGAATAAACAGTGATAATTGGATTTCCTAGGATGTGAGGTCAGGTCTTGCAGAGAGGATCAAAAAGGCTGGCCAGGGTGGGGATGAAACCCACTTCACCCCTTTCCTCGGCAGGCAGTTTGAGCTGGCCTCTGGGCTCGGGACCTCCTCCGGGGACAGGCCCATAGCCGGAGGTTTCCTCCTTCCTCCACAGCATCAGATAGCCTTTTTCTGCCCACGGCATCTGCTCACCCAGCCTAAGCCGTTCACACCCACCTCCCCAGACACAGCCAGTAACAACCAAGCTGGGCCTGGAGCCCCGGCCCTGCCTCCAGGCTTTCCACCCTCTGTGGCCTGGGGGAGCACTGCCCTGGGAGTCAGGTCACTGTACACAACAGTCCAGCTCTGCCACCCTCTGCTCTAAGACCTCAGACACAGGACTTCCCTGCTGCAGGGTTTCAATGCCTCTTGGTACGTGATGGGCCTAGTCCAAGGAACCACCAGATTTCTGCCCAGCTCTCTCTGCGAGGCCAGTTACCAGGTAACCAGGAGCTTCTGGAGTGCAGAAATCCCTACCCAAGTGTCTGTTTTAAATGGGATGCATAACGAACAAAAGGTTTTCTGTTCCCATAAGGCTGGGCTAGTGGACAGTTTTTACACAGGCAGTTTACCAGAGAAAAAATAACGTGCATGGTGTCTAAGAGCCCACCCACCGTACACGCAAGACATACATGCCCAGATGAAGCATGAGCTGGGAGATATGAATCTGCTCCTCTCTCATTGGTCTCGGATGCCATGTTCCTCCCATTGCATGGTAATATATGGAATTTCTAAGAGTAATTTAAATATGTGATGCTTTTTTTGCCTCGCACATTCTAGTTAGTATGTTTTCAGTTATGAACACCTGAAAACTCAACTCAAGTAGGTAAAAACAGTTATTGGTTATATATATATATATATATATATATATATATATATATATATATGAATCAG
The DNA here is from genome assembly GCF_021234435.1 of Artibeus jamaicensis. NCBI lineage: Eukaryota > Metazoa > Chordata > Mammalia > Chiroptera > Phyllostomidae > Artibeus > Artibeus jamaicensis. Next base: position 6,084,280 of record NW_026521883.1, read on the forward strand.
AAGAGGTGAGGCTTCAGGTATAGTTTGATCCAGGGGTTCACAGTATCATCAGACTTCAGCTCCTCCTCTTGATGCTTCTCTCAGCCACACCACCCCTCAACAATGCATCAGCTCACACCTCTCATTATCACAAGACTGCTGTCAGTAGTTGTACATATTATGACATCCAGAGGATAAGAACTACTTTGGTCCCTGAGTCCCAAGCAGAAGTCCTCAGATTCATTCTGATTGTGGTGACTAAAGTCATTTGCCCACCCTGACTCAATAACTACAGCCAGGAGATAAACCGGCCTAGCCTGAGGTATATGCTTGATCCCTAGAACAGGGGGTGGAGCCAGCCAGGTCCCCTGGGTCCCCATACAGAAATGAGGACTGTTGAGAAGAGGAAAGTCTAAACCAGGGAAGCAAGCAACATCGACTTTAAAGCTCTTATTTGTTTTTAGAGAGAGGGGAAGGGATGGAGAAAGAGAGGGAGAGAAACATCAATCAATTACCTCTACCCAGGGGACCGAACCTGCAACCCAGGCACGTGCCCTGACCAGGTATCAAACCAGTGACCTTTCACTTTGCAGGACGACATCCAGCAAATGGAGCCACACTGGTCAGAGCAATATCGACATTAGTGGAAATTGGGTTACTCCACTGAACCTCTCTGCATGAAAAATACTCAACTCAGAAACCCCTTTTCCAGGCACTGAATCTGGGGGCTCCTCTTAGGTCTGAGGTTAAGCCAAAAGTTCCTGAGGCCACTGCTGCTGTAGACTGTTAGACAGGAGGTCAGAGTAGCCAGTGGGTACCCCTTTCCAAGAGCCCTCCAGAGCACCCTGTGCAAGGGCAGCAGGGCACACGGGAACATCTTGGCCCTCGAGGAAAGATGACACCAAAACACTGGCAAACACACAGCAAGGATTAGATGCTAGTTTATGTGGAAGAGATTGGGGTAATCAGGGAAGGCTTCCTGGAGCAGGTGGGAATTTGTGGTGGATCTTAAAGGGATGATCTCCAGGGTATGGTGTGCATAAGACAGAGGATGTGCGGAACATCATACTGAGGCATAAAAACAAAATGATGCAAGTTCTGTGTATGTTTATATTTTATTTGAAAGAGCAGAATACAGATATTTAATATAGAGATTGACAGTTGGACACTGGCTTCATTAACATAAAAATTTACACACATTGGAAATCCATATTACTTTTTTTTCTTAACCTGTGTTCTGTTAGGAATCAAGGAACCAAGGGCCCAGGAGGGTCACGTTCTGCCTTCCTTAGGTGACCAGCTCCATGGTGAGCCTTGTCCCTTGGCCAGGCCCTGTATAGAGGGCAGCCACCAAGGAGGGGTGCTGCAGGGCTGTGGCTGAAGTCTGCCACTCCCAGGGCTGCTGGGGACCAGTCCTGCCATCCGCAGGAGCCCTGATCCCCATGCCTTCATGGGGAGAACACTGGGAGCCCACAGTCAGAGAGCCATGGCTCACAGCCCGCAGACAGGGCCTGCTGCTCACCACGACCCTTGGGGTTTGCCCTGCCGTACCGGTATCCAACCAGAGGGTACAGAGTGTCCAGCCCCCAAGAGTCACAGCAGCCCTGAGGCTGTAGTTGGCTGTGTGAGGCTGAGGCCGCAGGAGGCGGCAGGGGCTGCCAGACCCCAGGAGTAACTTGGCGGGTCTCGGTGGTGACGCAAACATTTTCCCTGTGCTCAGGCAGCTCTCCCCTTCAGTCTCGGGCAGCGAGACTGAATCACACCCTCAAACCTCAGGCCCGACAGGCACACATAATGCCGGCACTCAGGAATGACCCAGGCCCTCCCTTCACGGCGAAGAGACATTTGGGCCAACACAGAGAAAGCTCAGAGAACAAATCCTGGCTCTCTGCCACATGCTGTGGGACCTGGGTCACCTCCCTCTTGGGGCCTCAGTTTCTGCACCTGTAATATGGGGACAGTAAGCTGTCCGGCTATCTCCTACAGACGCCAGAGAGGTCAGGGCTGGGAAAATGGAGATGGGACGCAGGCGACCGTTGTCATTCTTTGGGAACGCCAAAGCCCAGCCTTGCAGCACATTCAGGGGCCACTGAGACTCGGTAGGTTTGCCGCCTGCATGTCAAATCTTGGCCGTTGCCAGGACACGTGCCTTCCAGGAAGCCACCAGTCTTCATGCATAACTTACGTTTGATTCAACCCCTGCTGTTTCTCGGTGTTCTTTGCCACCTGCGACTTCCCACAGTGTCCCTGAGAGGTAGGCTTTGCAGGAATTGCTAACCCCATTTCACAGCCAAGCAAACCAAGGTCTGGAAAGTTCAATGACTTCTCAAGGCCACATGGCAAACTGGTAACTGAATCAGAAATGAAGACGCAGCCTTTGGATTCTCAGCTCCAAAATCTCACCCTGTGTCAGGGGCCCCTCCAAGCAGGCCATGGGGCCTCAGAGTGCCCGTCTACAAAACGGGAAGGAGTGTGAGGAGTCCGTCTGGTCAAGCTTCTGGCGCATTTTCTAGAAGCCACCTGAGGGTAGCTTCCTAGAAGATGGCCATGATTTTTCTAATCTGAACCCTGAGGTGTCTGATTCTCCCAGAGGCACCTGCAAGCTGTTCCTCAAAGGCACTCTCTCCAGAAAGCACTTCCCACCAGGCAGCCAGGGTGTCCGGGAGGGGACACTCCTCTGAAAGACTTGGTTATGTATCAGCGGGGCTTTGAAAACCAGAGCAGCCAGAAAAGCAAGCTTGGAGCCTAAGCCTCGCACACTGACCTCTCTCTCTCTCTCTCTTTCTCTCTGGCTGGAAAAAAAATGGAGGAGACTTGACCACACAATCCCTCACAGAATTAAGTAGCCAAAAATTACATCGTCTAGACAAACAGATTTTATGAGTCCCATTAATTTCTGCCAGTCAAAAAAGGCATGTTTAATAAGCGATATATTTAGAATTTGTCATTATCTGGTCCCCAGGGGAGAAACCTCAGCTCTTATTTCACAGACTCTTAATTTCAAACAGAGCCCTGTTAACTCCCACCTCAGACCTCACTTGCTTTCCTGACAGCAGGGAGGGTAGGAGCAGGGGCTGGGGAGTTTGTCCATGAGAAGCCACCAAAGGCCTATGTAGCTTGACCCTCCAGGCCTGTCCCCTCTCAACCCTCTTAAGTCAGAAAACAAGTGACAGCTTCTTCTTTGGGCCACAGTGCCTGGGGGCGTCTCACCTGCACCTGGGCCCCAACCTGCATCATCTGTTCTCTGTCCCTCAGGGCCCGGGAGACCTCTCACCTCCTGCCACTCTGTCACAGAGGTCCCTCGAGGGTTCCATTTTTGAGTCTCTATGAGAACCAGCGCCTGAGCAGAGGAGGCAGTGGCTGGCTGAGAGTTGAGCAGCCCCAAAGCCTACATGTGCCAAGGGCAGGTGGCCCTGGCAGGGTGGGCAGGCGGTCACTGAGGGCTGGCTGCCTCTGACACTCTTAAGCCCTGCTGGCTGCCCAGACCACCCTGAGCGAAAACTTAGTGGCTCAGGGGACAGCCATGACCATTGAGCAACATGCCCACATCTGAGTCACTAGCTGAAAAATGGTCATATAATGTGAAAAATGAGGCCTCTGCTGATAGTGACAGGTGGCTCCAGACCCATTCCGCTGCCCGAATGACCACCTTTTCCACTCTCCTACCATTTGACAAACTCATGTTCAACGGTTGAGACCCGGCTGCAGCATCCTCTCCTCCATGGTGTCTGCCCTGCACTCTTCTCCCAGGGACTGGCTCCATCCCATTTGTTGCTGGGCCCACGTGGTCTTCATCTTCGTATCTCCGCATCTTGGAGAGGGCCGGGAGCTGGCCACAGGTGCCGTGACCTTGTGCTGAGAGCCCAGCATGCCCCCTTCAGAGAGACAAAGCCCCGAGTCTGCAGGCCTGCATGTGGTGGCCCCTCCAGGGCTCCCCGCTGCCCCATCCTCCCCCATCACTGCCCTCCGGGTTCCAGCCTTTACTGGGAAGGCCCACCCACCCCCAGCACCTTCACTTGTCTTCCCTCCCTCCCCAGGCTCGTCGTGGGTGCTCCACTGGAAACCAACAGCCACCAGAAGACAGGGGATGTGTACAAGTGTCCAGTGACCCACGGGAACTGCACCAAGCTCAACCTAGGTAACATGGGCCCCTGACCCCACCACCATGAGGCCCACCATGGTTGAGGGTGGGCAGGCTCCAAAACACAGAGTCACGCTGGCTCAGGCGGCTGCCCCAGAGGTGGCCAGCTGGTATCACTGCCCCATTTTATAGACGAGGACACTGAGGCCAGAGAGAGGAAGCACCTGTCCACAGTCACACAGCTTGTGAGAGGCTGGCCAGGCCCCAGTGGCCCCGGGCACTGCTATTTCTGACCCATCCGCTGCCCCTCTCCCAGCAGAAGGAAAACGCTCCTGCCTTCTTTTCTGATTTGGAAGTGCTGGCAACAGCAGCTAACATTCGAACATTTCATGTAATGTTCACTCTATGTCAGGCACTGGTTAAAGAGCTTTTAAGTGTTTTGACTTATTAATACTCACAACAATCAATGAAATGTAACCATTAAACAAAGGAGGAAATGACTGTCTGTGGTGGCCAGGGGACCCACCTGGGGTCGCCCAGCTAATAAGCAGCCAGGCTTGGGTTTCAGTCCAGGCAGGCTGCAGCCACCCTTTAGCCCTGGTGACGTAACGCCGCCCTCTGAAATGAAGGCTTTGTTCCTCGCTGTAGAGCTTTCAGCCCAGGAAGGTGCTGTGAGCAGCCTCGAGGCTTTCCAAGCCCTTGTAAAATCTACTTGTGTGTGCATGTGTGTATGTGTGCATTCACGAAAGCACACACACCAGTCCTCGAAAGCACATCCACTTTGTCCCAAAGTCAGACAGCAGCCAGGACACCACTTTGCTCACAGAAGGGAACGCAAGTTTCATTTGGGCTGAAAAGCCACGGTTCCAAGCCTTGCCCCAGAGGACTGGCCCACCCCGGGGCCAGGACTTGCAGCCTCCTTCTCTTCCAGGAGGGGAGCCTCTACCCTAGAGCAGTGTGGGGGGGCTCCCTGGGGAGGGGGTGCGATGGCAGGGCTTCAGGAATGAGCAGAGGATGAAAAGGCCCGCATCAAAGAGAAAGCCCCAGGAGCTCAGATCTCGGGCAGCCGGCCGCCCCGTCACATGGTGCTGGACGCCCCTGCTGTTCATATCTGCATCAGCACCACGGGTGGGAAGTTCAAACCCAAGTGCAGCCAAGGCCCAGGCTTCAGGAGGAAACAGTCTAGGAGAGGTGGGGGCCTGGCTGGCGGCTCATGGATCCCGGTCACCACTGCTCCAAAGCACAGCTTCCAAAACAGGCCAAGCTGGGTTCCTCCTTCCGGCAGTGCAGTTTCTTCATTGTGTGTTCATGGGGAGCTCACACCACTCTCTGAGTCTCCACCGGCTCCTGTGTAAAATGAGCGGGGTACGCCTGATGACCCTAGGGTCAGTCCATTCCAGTCTATATGGCCCCCAAACTTTCACAAGTGCCTCAGAGGTGCTCACACAATGCCGGTCACTGGGGATATGACAGAGAACAAGATGCCGTGGGCCCCGTGGGAGGAGACAGTAAGTGAGCAGACAAACCGGAAAGAAGGATAAGCTCAGGCCACAATCAGTGCTGTGTGTGTGATAAACCAGGGGTTTATGATGAGAGAGGCTGCAGGGGCGGAGGTGGAGAGCAGGTTTTACTTCAGCAAGGGGCTCGGGAAGGCCTGCCCAAGCAGGTAACATTGGAGCAGAGGTCTCGTGGTGAAAAGCAGTCAGGCGGGGCCAGAGCATTCCAGACAGAGGAAGAGCAAGTGCAAAGACCCTGAGACAAGAAGGAACTTGCTCTGCTGGAAAACAGAACGGGTGGCTATATGGCTGGGGCAGAGGGAGCCGGGGCTGATGGAAGCTGTGGGCACTGGGCTTGGGGCCTGGGCCACTGAGAGAAGCCCCTGGTCCAGGTGGGGACACAGATGCATGAACCGATTATTTGGTTTCCTCTATTGCTCTGGTTTCCAATGTGGTCCAAATTTCCCTGCAAAGGAGGAACCCCTGCCAGCAGTGAGAAGCCACCAGACCCTGGAAAAGATTCCTGCACTGGGGCATAAGCTGGGCGGCAGAGTGAGTCAGAGCAGAGGAGAAGTGCTTCATCTCAGGAGTGTGCTTCCCTACCACGCAGGAGAAAACGCGCAGCAGGAAGACCATCTGTCGGTTCATCCCACACTGGAAAATGCAAGGCAGGGAAGCCGGAGTGCTGGGTTTTCCAACGGCCTTTCCAGGCTCTGAGCCCTGCCAAGCCAGGAATGTTCTTTCCTCTCTCTCCAGGGAAGGCTTAGGGGTATCAGTCATTCACACCTCAGTGTGAAAGACTCCACAGATGGCGCTTTCTTCCCCACACCTGCATGAAGTTAGGTCCCCCGACCCTCACAGAGACCCACTGAGAAAGGTGTTAGTCTCTCCTGGTCACAGAGCAGAGGTCAGTGACTGCCCCAAATCCACGAGCAGCAGAAACAGGACTTGAACGTGAGTTTTTCTTACTCCAGCGCTAGGGTCTTCCCTACCTTGCCCATCTGCTTCTGGGCAGGCCCAGTTTCTAGGGACTTCAGTTACTGAGACAAGAGAGACAGAGGGGCCCGGGGAGGGGAGGGACATGCCCCTGAACAAACGGAGGGCAGATCCTTCGAGAGGGGTGGACGTTGCCCAGTTGGCGCCCGCGGCTTCCTCCCCAGATTTCTCGCTGCCGTCCCAATGCCACCACAGCCCTGCCATCAGATGGGAGGTCAGGCCGTAACCTCAGGTGCCCTGGGTTCAAGTCCCCACTCCGCCTTTGACCAGCGATTGCCTTTGTGGAGTCGCAGCCAGTTCTGCACCTTGATGTCTCTCCTTTGGAAAATGGAGCACGTGTGGGCGGGAGTTTGTAAATAACAAGAAATGACTTTAAAAAGCCAAGGTCATTACTATTACTTTCTCTCTGGTTTCACGGGAGAGACAAAGCAGAAAGCCATCTCAGTCACCGCAAAGCCCAGAGGGGCTGGATTTCAAAAGGAACTCGACTGCAAGCTGAGGGAGACAACAACAAACGCAGGCACCCCCTCTGCTGACGCCCACCCTGGGCCCCACTGGCCCGTGCCCAGAAGGCAGGCCAGCCCTGCAGACTCCCAGTGCCGGCTGTGCTAAATGCCAGCTCTGCCCGCTGAGTCCCAGAGAGCACGCCCCTCCCCCGGCAGAGAGGACGCTGGCTCCTCCTCACAGCAGATGAGGACTGACTTGTTCTGGGCTCAACGACATGCCCGATTGCCCCAACCAAACCCCCCCTCCGCGTGCACTCACACTGATACACACACGCACATACACTTACACGCCAACTCACGTCTGGGGAATTCAAGCTCACTTCCTTTGCTTCAGCGGCCTGACAGAATGATCCAGTAAACCCTTAAGTGATAAAATTTACTTAGCAACTCTAATCTGCCACCGCCCGCCCCCTGCACCCAGTTGGCTGATAATCCTGCTCTCTGATATCTCTCATGGCAGCGACCACAGAATGACATTCTTGGCAAGACCTTGTGCCTCTAGAATGTTCTTATTAGTTGGCTATTTGCTATCTGTGAGGAAGAATCAGGTATCATACAAAGTTTATCAGGTGAGCAGAGAACTGGGCCCTGTGAGAACTGGGCAGCGGACAGGTAAGTTTTGGTGGCAGGTTGGCGTGAAGAAGCATGTAGAGGAGACACAAGGGGAGTGTTGGGGCCCCTCAGAGGGCTGGAGGAGGAGAAGCTCTGGATGAGGAGATGGAAGGCCTGGCCTGTGCTTCCTGTGTGACTCTGGGCAGGTTGCTTGGCCTCTCTGAGACTCATTTTCCTCAGCTCAAGGGAGTAGAGAGGAAATAACTAGACAACGTCTGGGCGAGGCCTCAGTAGACCCTGAAAGTCTGCACCAATGTTTGGGGAGAGCTGGGGAGGACTCTGCTTGGCACAACCCTGCCACGGGCGTCCCTGGTGGCCAGCGGCAGCAGCCAACTCTGCCGGAGGCTACGCCGTAGGCGGGGTAGGGGGACTGCAGGCTGAGCTCCTCCCTCCCTCCTCAGGAAGGGTCACCCTATCCAACGTGTCAGAGAGGAAGGACAACATGCGCCTCGGCCTGAGCCTGGCCACCAACCCCAAGGACAACAGCTTCTTGGTAAGAGCCACGCGCCCTGCCCTCTCTCCAAGCCCCGCCCTCCTGCTCCAGGGAGCCTCCTCTCAGGACCAGGAGAGGCACTGGCGACCGGGTGTGTCATCACAGACACTCTGCACCCTGCTGCCAGGCTGCCCGTGTGCACACTGCGGAGGGCAGCTCCTGCACCAGCTCCCTGCTGTGCCCCCAATCTCAGGGGCGGGGCTACAGTCCAGGCAAGGAAAAGTATTGAGCCCCCTTGTGCACACGCCCTGGGGGTGGGGGACGGGCAGCCTGAAAAGGAACAGGAATAAATAAAGGCTGACAGTACAATGGGGGGCTACCCCTTCCTTTGGGGAGCCAAATGTCCAAGGCAGAGGCTGAACCTCTGCTCCAGGTTTGATCAGAGAAATAGGGCACCCCTCACACCCTAAGGAGACTTTGAAGGAAAGTCAGAAATGAGTGAACACAGACTCACTGCAACCATGGAAGGGCTTCAGAGTGGCGGGCCACCTGGTCTGCACAGGACCAGACGGAAGGCTGCCCAGAGGAGGTTTCTGTTTTGTTTTTAAAGAACAGACAGGCTTTGGTAGTGAAGAAGGAGGAGCAGGCACTTGGACTGCAGTGATGGAGACATTCATTCATTTTAACAATTGTTTTGAGCAGTCACAGTCCACAGAGCCCAATGCCAGGCACTGGGGCTTCAGCAGTCAGCAGAGTTGCCTCCCCCTGCAGCTCACATTCTGGTTTGGGGGTCCACAGTAAGCAAATGAGTGATGTAAACATGACTTGTGGCAGGAAGGCAGCCGTGAGGCATGCTCAGAGGTCTCTCACCTGCCCAGGTGAGCATGCACAGGTTTTGCCCACAGCAGGCGCATGCAGGTGGAGGGGCAGGTGCGAACTGCCTGCTCCTGGCCACCACGTTCCACTGAACCACCATGACTTTGGGTAAAGCTGGGGACTCAGAGCAGAATGCTTTTGAGACTTATTTCTTGAAACAGATGCTAGAGAAAATATCAGAAACAAATTCCTGGAGAAAGCCCAATAAGATGTACCACCCTGTGAAGGCAGGAGGGCTTGTGTCACTGTTCTCACCTGTCAGTCCTCTTCTGTTGACAAATGAGACATCCAGGGTGCGGAGCACTAGACACCAGAGCAATGGCATGATGAGGATGCCCAGGGACTTGAGGAGACCATAGTGGCTCTGCCGGCGGCAGCCCTGAGGCGCTCATTGTGTGGCGGACCCCCAGCCCTTCGTCACCCCAGCCAAGGGCAGACAGGACCTCTGGCTTGGACCATACGCACACCCCCCCCAGAGGGGGCCTCTGCTCCCAAGGGGGCTCCTTGTCACATTCCTACCGACTTGATTTCACCCACTTTACTAGATGGGGCGAAGGCCCGGGAAGGATGGTGATACACCATCTTGGGTGGATTAAGTCTCCAGTATATAAATAGCAACTTTTTAAACTCATTAACTCATCCATCCATCCATCCATCCATCCACTCATTCACCCACTTACCCACCTGTATATGTACCCACCCCCTCATCCTCCCATCTAATCATCCATTTATCTACCCACCCACCATCTTTTTACCCACCCATTCACCTATCCATCCATCCCTCAAGCTATCCGTCTTCATGCCTCATCCATCATCCATCCATCCATTTATCACCCTTCATCCATCCTCCCATTCTTTATTCTCCCCTTACTTCCAAAAATAATTTACAGCAGTTTCAACAAAGGATACCAATAAAACCACACATCTAAAATCTGAGTAAAAATAGAAAGCTAATTAAATAAAGAGATTGAAATAGAATAACTACTCCTCCAAACCAAAGGAAACTGCAGCACAAAATTTAGTCCTGGGTTTCCCGGCAGCAGGAGAAAACTTGAGTCATGGAGCCAGCTTTCACTTTCATTTAATGACCGTGACTCTGAGATGAACTTGCCACTCAGTGTTTCTTCTTTCCCTAGTAAGAGCCTTGGCCTGCTGTCGGACCAAGTCCTGGAAGTTTGCCCAGTAAGGGCCTTCAGGTGACCTGTTCGGACAGAGTCCATTCCCATGGATGAAAAGGCTTTCCCTGCACCTGTGCGGTAGGGGTGGGTGGGCAGGCAGGGCGAAGAAGGGAAACAGCCCTGGATGGTGGAATAGAGAATGAGACCCTTGCAAACAGAAAAAGGGAGCACTCTAAAATTCATTTTCTCCATTCCCCCGAAATCAAGGGAACTGGCAGTAAGAGAGCTCAGGTAGTAGATTCGCAGAAGCCCCTCTAAAGCTGGGGATAACAATACTCAGATGGGGGACATCTGTTGTGAGTCACGGAGTCTGGGACTGGGCTGAAGGCTGTTGGGCCTGGACCTACCCCGAGGGCCCCCGCTGACTGGGGTCTGTGATTCCCAGGCCTGCAGCCCTCTCTGGTCTCACGAGTGTGGGAGCTCCTACTACACCACAGGGATGTGTTCAAGAGTCAACTCCAACTTCAGATTCTCCAAGACCGTGGCGCCAGCTCTCCAAAGTAAGTGGCTTCAAATCTTCAGGCTCTGGCTGAGCAGCCGACAGTCTGTGGGAGGCTCGGGACTCTGATCCCCCTGTCCTGCAGGTGCAACATGGCACTGGGACTCTTGCTCCACCCTGCTCTGGCTCTGTGGGTAACTCACTTGACATCTCTGGGCCTCTGTGGGGTCATAATCTTGGCCCACCCTCCCCCACGGAGTGATGGGGAAGGGCAAATGAGCTAAGAGTATGAAGGCAATGCGGTAGCCAGGGATGCTCGCTGCAAAGCCAGCCTGAGTGAGAAAGAAGTTGCTGGGCAACCATATACAGCAGGCAAGCTGCACAATTCTGGGGACCTCACTTAGACTACAATGTAAATGGTGCTGTTTGATATTATGCAGTTCAGTCACACTGTAGGTGAAAGACCAAGGAGAACAGAAAGATTCCAGGTAATAGTCCCATGGAAGCAGTGTCCCTAATCATCCGTAAGCTCTGACCAGTTTTTCCAGAGCTTCACGGGACACTGAACCTCCCACTCACTCCCCACCCACCAGGAAAATCTGGGAAATAATGCTCAGACTTTGCCTCCTGCAAGCCCAGACTGCTTGGCTCTGAGCCTCACTATTTCCTCTGGGCTAAATACCATCGCCCAAACAGCTGCTGCCTGTTTTATTGAGGGCAAGGGAATTAGCGCTTCTGGCTAGCTGCAGCCTCCCTCTAAACAACAGGACCCAATCACGGACGGAAAGATGGTGATGCAGAAGGGGGCTGGAGAGGGGTCGCTTCAGGACGATGAGAAGGCATTGATTCCAGTCTCACAAAATGGCAGAGGAAAGGGCAGTGCTGAGGCTCAGGAGGGGCTAGAGGCCGTGAGGTGTGCTGGAGGGAGTGCTCCCCCCAGGCCTGCTATTTCCTCTGGCCAAAGGGTGACAATCTCAGCCTCTGGGACCTCCTGTGGCCAGGGGCCTCCCACCCACCTGACCAACAGCACCGCCCTGGGAGCTTATCAGAGTTCAGGGTGCCCCTGAGCTCCAGAGAGGTTCGAACTCAGCAGGTCTGAGATTAGCCCCAGAGAGTGAGTGAGTGAGTGAGTGAGTGAGTGAGTGAGTGTGTGTGTGTGTGTGTGACAGGGTGTTCCACCATGTTTAGGAACCACAGACCTAAAGCAAGACTCTTCCCAAGGTGTCTAATTTTATTTTTAATGTTGAAATTTTTTCCAATTACAGTTGATAGTCAATACTATATTGGTTTCAGCAGAGTGGGGCATATGCAGCATAGCGGTTGGCATTTCTGTAACTTACGAGGTGATCCTCCAGAAAAGTCTAGTAACCTTCCGATACCACGGAGTTACTACAATATTACTGCCTACTCCCTATGCTGTGCTTTGCATCCCCGGGACTATTTTGTAATTGCCAATTTGTACTTCTTAATCCCTCACCTTTTTCACCCAGCCCTCCAACCCCAGTTTGTTTGTCTCTGTATCTATGCATTTGTTTCTATTTTGTTTGTTCATTTATTTTGTTTTTCAGATTCCACATTTAAGTGAAACCATATGGTATTTATCTTCCTCTGACTTGTTTCACTTATCATAATTCCCAAGGTATCTTAAAAAGGGAAATTTGAAACTATAAGGGAAAATCAGCAATAATAAAGGCATTTAATAATAAAAACTTGCATACAAATCAAAAAACCCTGGTCCCTACCACTACATTAGAAACCCCTGCTCAGGAAGGAGTCTCTGTGTCAGTCACCTCTGGGGCCGCACTGTCACGGGGCGCTCCAGCAGGTGGGGGGTGCTCAGTCCACAGGCGCTGAGCCGGACCGGACCGGGAGAGAGCGGAGCCATCAGGTGCTGCCCGCGGGAAGTGCCTGCCCGCAGGTGCTGTACACAGGATGCAGGTGGGGCAGGAAGGTCTCACAGCTTCTCCTAAAACAGAGGAGACTGAACATGCAAACCACCCAAACGCTTCTAAAATGCCCTCCAAACACAAAGCAACGGGCACCTGGGCTCCGAGCCACCACCCTCGTCTCCCTGGGGAGCACTGGCTCCAACACGCTGTACCTTCACGATGCAGGGTTGCCGGAAGGCTCACACACAGAAGCTTCCTGCCGCACGTGTTGCGGCAAAGTCGATTTCAAAACAGTATGAAAATCCTCCAATAAAAATAAGCAGATGCCCAATATTTCAACATCATATAGTATAATACATATTATACTATAATATATACTATGTAATATACTATATACTATATAATGTATATTATGACATATAGCACAATACTTATATCATATTGAATCATACCATGTCTTATTTCAAAGTGACCCTAACCATTCACAAACAGAAATGAATGACTTAGATTTTAAAAGAAGTTTTTACATTTATTTACTTAAACAATATTTTATTAAATTTTTGGGGTTTTTATTATTCATTTTAATTTGGCATTACTATTACAAAAACACAGAGAAACCTTTATGCTCAGAGCAGAGATACGAGCATGAGAGCTTAACCCATGATGTCACTGCCACATTAGCGAAGTGGTTTGTTTTAAAGAAAAGTAATGTCAGCTAAGATTGCTTGAGGACTTACTCGGTGCTCTGCCCTTTAGCAGCATCCTCATCTTGTGAATTCCTCATGGCGATCTGCTGCTATCCTTAGGCATATTTTTCAGAAGAGAAAACTGATGCCCAGGTGTTAAGTGGTTTGCCCAAGTTCAAAGCCAGGAGTCAGATAGGTTCCCCATTCATAACCATTACACCATAGCAATCCTCCTAACAAGTGAAACCCATTCATTCAGGCTGAAAGTTGTGAATGCCAGCCTGCCTGTTACAGCAAACCAATGATAACCAGGTACTGCTTTGGGCGGAGTTGGCTGCCTCAGAAACACTGACCCGCCGACAGCGGTCAGTCCCTGGGGAGCAGAGGCAGCCAGGTATGGTTAAGCTTTGTTCAAACGGCCAGCACTGAGGTGCGGAGCACAGCCAGGAGCTCCTGGGCTTGCTGTTCATATTGCCCACACAGATGTCCTGTCAAGGACAGCTCTCCAGCCCAGGGAATTATACACGTGGAATCACACATGTGTAACAGGGTCCTTCTTCTCCTGTGCTTTGGACAATCGTCTGGAGAATCAGAAACTTGCAGACACTGGCTCCTTGGGTAGCTGTGACCATGTCCCCAACTTCCCAGGGTGCCAGACCTACATGGACATCGTCATTGTCCTGGATGGTTCCAACAGCATCTACCCCTGGGTGGAGGTTCAGCACTTTCTCATCAACATCCTGAAGAAGTTTTACATCGGCCCTGGGCAGATCCAGGTGAGTGTCTCCGGGACTCCTTCCTCCTTCAGACAGGGCCCCCCAGACCCATGGCAGATGCCGCCTTAGGATGTGGGGGTGCATCTTTGCATGAGCTAAGAAGGTGCAGCACCAGGGCCCTGCAGCCCAGGACACCCATCCCTGCTGGGCTTGTCAGAGGAGAAACTGGGGGAGACCTCACTTCCAAGGTTAAATGCTGGGCAGGTCACCACCTATTAGGAAAGAGGTTGACCAGATACAGAGTGAGAAGGAGGGCGGGAAATGTTGAGTAGCACTAGAACCCTGCTGAGTGAGGCACAGTGGAGAATCGGACACATTGACCTTGGAAAAAAGACCAGGAAGGAGGCCACAGCTTCCAGCACATACTGAAACCCTGCCTGGCTAAAGGGAGTGGATTCACTCTGTATTGTTTTGGCAGGCCAAATGAAGATTGATGGATAGAAGCTCCAAGGTGGCAGATTTCACATCAATCTAATAAATCATTTGGTAATGATCAGAGCTGTTACAAAGGGAGTGGGCTTTCTTATGAAGTAATGAGTTCCCCAGTACTGGAAGGCGATCTTTTAGGGTGTCTTGGGTGAAAGTCCAGCATTAGTAACCCATTGTTCCAGATAAACCCTGGACCCACCCAACGGTAACATGTTGTCATTCTAACCCTACCGTATTTTAGTGCTATTCGTATTGTCACTATTCTGTCAACCTCAGGATAGAAGAATCTTTCCTCTTCCAGGTTTTAAGGACGTGCTTAGTTCCAGAGTTTGGTGAACAAGCCATGGCCTCCATCCATGCTCTTTCTAATATTGTAGACTTCAATTCTATTCTCAATCTTTGTCTTTCTAAGCAAGAAACAACTTGTTGGGCTTTTTTAAAACCACAGTCTCCTCTCACCAAGCTGTCCGTTCATTCCCAGAACTTTGCAGAACCTGCTTCCCCTCGGCTTGGGGAGACTCCCAGCCCTCCTCACTCCTAACAGCCGCAGACATGAAATGGCTGCAGGGAGCCTCACCACCGCGGTCTACGAACGCGCCAGGGGTCAGGAGTTCCGACGCCCTCTCCTCTAACTTGCAGGTCGGGGTTGTTCAGTACGGAGAAGACGCGGTTCATGAATTCCACCTCAATGACTACAAGTCTGTAAGAGATGTGGTAGAAGCTGCCAGCCACATTGAGCAGAGAGGAGGGACAGAGACCCGGACGGCATTTGGCATTGAATTTGCTCGGTAAAAAACTGAAAAAATGTTAAATTGTTTTAAATTTTAGATATCATTCTGGTTATATATTGCTGGGTAACAAACCCCCACAAAATTTAGTGCCTTGAGACAATAATTCATTAATCCCTCAAGCTTCTGGGGATTGGCTGGGCCCAGCCTGTTCTCTCCTGGGTTTTTCTCATGTAGTCTGGCGTCAGCCGGGGCCGTTGTCATCTGAAGGTTCGATAGACTGGACATCCAAAATGGCACACCAACATGACTAGCAGTTGCTGCTGGCTGTCGCCTGGGAACTCAGCTGGGGCTGGTGACCTGAGCATCCACACGTGGCCACATGGCTGGGTTTCCTCATGACACTGCAGCTGGGCCCCGAGAGGGAGCACCTCCAAAGTGAGCTTTCCAAGAGAGCCACACAGGAACTCGGAGGCTGCCCACGACCCAGTGCAGAGGTCCCAGAATACGACTTTGACTGAGCCAGCCACGGACGCCAGCCCAGGTTCAAAGGGGAGAGAAATAATCCTGCCTCTCACTAAAGCACAGGCAAGGCAGACGAGCACTTGGGATGGTAAATGGTTTGTGGCCAACTTTGGACAAGATGCTCCGCCACAGGGACACTCCACCGCAGGGACACTATGAAAAGCGCATAGGTCCTGTGAGGGCGGAGTCTTCCCATGGCATCTTTGTGAGCAGGGGGGTGTGGAGAGCAGCGTTAAACCAAACCTCTGAGACTGTAGAATAATAAGGCCGGCTCCTTAAGAACCACACCGGGACATACCCGTGATGACAATGAATGCTGTCTCTGGCTGCCATCCACACAGACGGCTGCGTCTTTATTCCAGTGACGCTGCCATCACTGCTCAGAACGTCATGCTCACCCCACCCCACCCACCCGAGATCAGTGCGTGATTTTCAAGGCACATCCCCAAGAGCTTTCAAGTTGAGGCCTAAACTCCTAAGGTGACTATATCCGTGGCATTTGGATTTTAAACTGTAAATTTCACACCTGTGAAATTGAGCTCTGCTACGCTCATTGAGACCGCAGTCCCGGTTCCCTGTAATCCCACCTCGAAGAGGGGGAGCCAATGTGTTTACCAGAACCCTGCAGTGAGAGCCACATGGTAGTAACATGACTTCATGTGGTCAGAAGATTTTTTTCCAACCTCATAACCCTTATGGTTAAGTTATTGCTCCACTAACATATTTCTGTTTGCTGCTAAAACTCACTCGAGCTTTTTCCATAAATGAGCATCCTTCCATGTGAAAATGGCCCTTGCTCACTCTCACAAGGAACAAGCCATATTTCTGTTTTGCTGTCATTGGGCTGAACCCCTGAGACCCCGGCAGCCAATTATGAAATGTCTGGGGCAACAGAGGAAGCCTGTGGCCTGGAGCTATGGCTTCCTCAGTGTAAAGCTAATTACCCCATACAGGGAGGGAGCCCCCTGTTCTGGCCTCCCGTCACAGCCCACCAACCCCAGGGCTATGTGAAGTGTGTGACTCACCAAGTAGTTTGAACCTTTGACGACGCAGGCAACAGCCAGACCCACTACTGTAGTGAGCAATCTGCATTTCAAGTGACATTTGAAATCCGATCTTCCCAGCCTGCCAAGTTTGGGTCCCAGATTATAGCCAGTGAAAGACGTTCTCTCGTCACTCATTTATTCATGATGCACTTTTGCTGTGCACCTACAAAAACACAAAATCCAAGCCATGACTTGAGGGGTTACACTGAGGATCTCCTGTGGCCTGGGCCCAACAGGGAAGCTCTGGTGTCAGCCTAACTCAGTGAGGCTGAGAGGGGGAGGGACCCCCGGAGGGGGCCGGGAGAACTGCTAAGATGGGCCGCATGCATTTGACCTGCCCTAAGAAGACGCCAGGATTCCAGCAGGAGGAGGTGGAGAAAAGACAAGCCATGGAAGACACTCCGCTCTGAGGAAGACAGAGGAGAGGGCAAGCTAAGGAGAGAGGAACATTTACACCCCGAGCCACAGTCTGACCACAGGCTGAAGTTCATGTTGGGGGCTGGTGAGCCACACAGCTGGGAAGGTGACTTGGAGCTGAATTGCAAGGGTGGTGACATAGCTAAAATAAGTAAGAATGGGCACTGAAGGTTCTGAGGTTGAGCGTGTTATCATGAGATGTGCCTATGAAAGTCGATCTGGCAGCCACATAGGGCTGGGCGGCAGGTGCAGGGACGATATGGTGCAATTCGACCTTAGTTCACATGACTCTTTTTATTGAGCCCCTATTATGTGCCTCACACTGTTTTAGGCACTGGGATGGATCAGTGAACAAAACAGAAAAATACCCCGCCTTTGTAGAGTTGACATTCTAGTGGGCAAGGCAGACAATACATAAAAAAACAAATAACGATAAAATCTATGGGGAGAAATAGAGCATGGTCAAGGGGTCAAGTTGGAGAGGGCAGGTATTGAACCAGCACTAACAGAGTCCTCGGGGAGGCTGCCCTGCAGGCGGGGAGGAAGTTGGCCAAGCCAGTACTGGGGGAGTGTTTCAGGAGAGGGGCAGCTTGGACAAAGGCACTAAGACAGGAGCATGTCTGGTGTTTCCAGGATCAGCAAAGAGCCCAGTGTGGGCGGAGAGGAGCGAGCAGAAGGAAGGGCTCAGAGGGATAATGGGCCAGGTCAGAAAGGCTCTGGTGGGCCGGTGGTGGGACCTGGGAGACACGGCAGCCATGGCAGGTTTTGAGCAGGAAGAAAACACGACATGACCTTCTTTTCCCTGGGGTCATGCTGGCTTCCAGGTTCATGGAAACTTGTGAGTATAAAGCTCTCACCGCTCTCCAGGAATTTATAATCTGATTTACAAAGGACCCAAGCCACGTCTTTTGCACAACACAAAAATCACAATTCTAAATCTGATGATTCATGCCAGTACTTACCCAATTACAGATTCACACAGACATTCACACCAGTCTACTGCAGTGTGTGGAAATATGATCCTGAAATTGTTCTCGATTGAATCCACATATAATAAAACCTGTTTTTCCCCACTACGCATTTTTGCATGGAGTTTTGTTCCTGAGCCTGGTCCTCTAATGATGTCCTGGAAGCATCTAGAATCTCCTCTGAGGAAATAGCAGAATTCTCCCTCCACTGGATTGGACTTAAGCCCCAGATCCACTCTAGCCATGCTGAGTGTGCCTGTGCCCCCGTCCAGTCCACAGCTCACACTAAAATTAGAGGGCGTTTTAAGTCAGCATACCCAGAATATCACAGAGCTGCTAAGAGAATGGCAATGGTCTGTTAACCGGTGGCTTGAAGATGCTGTGAACTACTACAGTCCAAGTTTTGCAAATTCCTCAACATCTAAATCATGCACGTCAGCTCATCAGCTTGCCACGTAACAAGAGATACCTCTGGTCACCAAAGCCTTGGGGCCTGCAGACCAGCTCTCACCTGGCATCGTGGAGCTTCAGCCTGTGGGCCAGACCCATGAGGAATCCCTGCAGAGTCTAAGGGTCACATTTGTTTTTAGATCGTTGCTGGCAAATTCTACCTGCTGGGCCAGACTCTTGGGCCAGACCATGTCTGCCCTTCTCAGAACCTCGCAGTGTAAAGGAGGGGGAGCCACAGAGGCACCAGGAGCCAGTGATGGTTTAGGAGCCAGTTTTCCATTCTCCACAGGCAGGTTTCCAGCTGCAAGAGTCTTTCTGCAGCATCGGGGTCAGTGTGCCAGCCCCCTCCCCCGCCCCATCCCCTGGCTGGATTGCCTAACAGGCAGGCGGGCCAAGCGCCTTTTCCCAGCACTGAAAACAAAATAAAACATGAGAAGGAGGAATTATTTGCCGTAGAAGTTGATATTTAATAGTTCCAAAATTAGAATCAGGTTGTCCTCATGGGAGAAATCAGAACTGTCAGGCTTCGTTACCGGGTTTTCTGGATTAGTGTCGTGTGGGTGTTAAGTTACCCTGACCCAGCACCTCTTCAGCACGTAGGGAAGCAGTTCTCAGGGCTGGTGTCCATGAGAGCTTTCAAAAGAGACTGATGCTCGGGCCCCACCCATAGATCCTGATTTCAAGAGTCTGGGTAGGGCTTAGGCATCAGTAGTTAGTTACTTAGTTAGTTAGTCAGTTAGTTAGTTAGTTTGTTTGTTCTTAACTCCCCAGATGATTCTAACGTGCATCTGGGTTTTTCAGCCACCAACCGAGAGCCTCTGAAGTTCTCCACCTGACTCTGAACTCCCCTCCCAGGCCCCCCACCCCCTTTATTTGCCCAAAACAGCATGATCAGAACCCTAAGGGGCTTTTTAAAGTCACTTGTTGTTAAAGATAGGCAGATAGAGATCCACTTGAGTGGTCTGGGCATCTCGGCCCTGCTTCTTTGTGGTTCAAGGTCCTAAAACCTTCTGGGTTGCTGGAGATGGGAAGGGGGTGGGTGTTGGCCCTGTGGCTGCCCCTCTAAGGGACCACCAGGGGCTGCCCCATCCCCATGTTCCTCTTGTGACTCACCCCCCACCCCATGCTTGGGTTTTAGCTCAGAAGCTTTCCAGAAGGGTGGAAGGAAAGGCGCCAAGAAGGTGATGATCGTCATCACGGACGGGGAGTCCCATGACAGCCCGGACCTGGAGAAGGTGATCCAGCAAAGCGAGAGGGACAACGTGACCAGATATGCTGTGGCGGTGAGTCACTCCCTGCCCCCTCCCTGCCCCCTCCCCGCCCCTGCCCACAGGCTGCCAGCTCCCTTATTGAAGCTTTGCCATCAAACCCCTGGGGGACCCCCAGGGGCATTTTCTGGACAGTAAACAAGCATCTGGTCCCTCAGATGGGCCACTGCTTGTCCTAGTTTCTAAAGAGCAAAGTGAGAACCTCTTTTCTGCACTGCCTAGGCCTATCCACAATAGTCGTGGGTTTTTCCTCTATTTCTACGGAGGTTCTGAAACCTCAGAAAACTAGAAACCCTCCAGCCTCCCAACCCCCAGAACCCCATCCTGGAACAGGGCCATCTCTGGCCCCTGCTACAGAGTCTGTTTCAAAATGCAAATGGAACCAGGCGGTGAGAGGCAAGTACCACAGGATCCCACGGACAAGTGGAACCTAATCAACAAAACAAACAAGCAAAATAGACCCAGAGACATTGAAATAAAGAACAAACTGACAGTGACCAGAGGGGAGGGGAGAGGAGAGAGGAATAATGCGGTGGCGGGGGAGGGTCAAGTCCAGAAACACGTGTAAAGGACCCGTGGACAAAGACAGGTGGGGGGTGGGCAGGGTAGGGCAGAGTAATGGGGAAATGGGAACGACTGTAATGGAACAACAATACGCTTTTTTTTTTTAATGCAAATAGGACTTTGAGGACTACTCATGTCTATCAAAGCAGTGACTCCAGCCCTCCCTGGGCCCCAAGGTCAGGGGCCCGCAGGTGTGCGGGCAAAGTGTGCGCTATGTCCTGGTTTGTCGCCCCGCCCTGTTCCCTGGCAGGTCCTGGGCTACTACAACCGCAGGGGGATCAATCCGGAAACTTTTCTAAACGAAATCAAATACATCGCCAGTGACCCCGATGACAAGCACTTCTTCAACGTGACCGACGAGGCGGCCCTGAAGGATATTGTTGACGCCCTAGGGGACAGGATCTTCAGTTTGGAAGGTGAGTGGTTCATATAGAGAGGGGGCCCACATTCCTGGGGTCACCTCAGGTAAAGACCTCAGAGTGAAATGCAACCCGCAGAAGGAAATGGTTTTGCAGGAGTCCTCCCTTCACGGTCAATGCCAGCACTTGGGCGTTACTGTGCCACACACGAGGCCGTGTGCGCTCTACAGACAGCCCCTGGAGGTGGTTTTGCTGATTGCCTCCTCCTTTAGCCACAGGGGAAACTAAAGCTCAGAAGAGCTGGGTGACTTGCCAACGCACCCAGAGGTGGAGAAGGAGCTGGGGTTTGAATGACAGTCGCCAGATTTAGCAAATAGAAAACACAATCTTTGTGGCACACTTATACCAAAAAAGATTCACTGTTTGTCTGAAATGCAGTAACAGTGTCCTTGAACCCAGCAGGGCTGACTCCAGAGCCTAAACACTCTATCTGCCTCCCACTCCACCAAAGTGCCTTTTGCAGGGTTCCTTCAGGTTGCCTCTCCATTCCACTGAAACTCCAGGTTTGACCGGCCATATATTTGCACCGTGCATTGCAATGGAGGGCCCTTTCCACACCGCGCTTTGCCATGTGGGGGGACTGGCAAGAGGTGGGAAGCAGCGCCCCAAAGCCTGGGCAGTCTGCAGAGCGTCGGAAACGACGAGCTCCAGGCGCAGGAGACAAAACACAGACCCCACAGACAAGGCTAAATAGAAAGTATGAACCTGAGTTTTGACACTCACAGTAGAACTTAAATATCCAAATCAGTATAGTTCCCCTCAAAAGGATTGCCCTGGGTGACAAGAACACTGGCTCCGTTGACAAGCTGAAGGGCCCTTTTCGGGGAGGGGCTTTCAGCACACAGGTTTCTCGTGCACATCTGTGGGGGTGCCAGTCTCCCTCCTGAGGGTCTAGTTGATGTTTGAGAATCACCCAGAGGCAGCTGGAAGCAAGCATGGTGAGCAAACGAAGTAGGGAATTTCGTTTATTGCCCAAACTATTTCTTTCCGTGTACTTCTCTTGATCTCTCTCTGATTTTGACCGTCTCATGGTGGACATGTCCTGTGATTTGAGTTGTCCTGAGCCCTTTCCAGCGGGGAGTGGACCACTAATAATAACCCCACATGACCATCTGCAGGGTGTGCGGTGCCTTTCTGGCAGGGTGCCTGCCACTTGGGGCAGACAAGGCCAGGCTCTGACTCAGGGCCCCACTCATCTCCCTGAAGGTGCCCCCTGGGAAGCAATCCCGTGGATTAAGCTGCAAGTGTATGCAGCACTAAACCATCCACTATGGAACTGACCTCTTTCTGTCCCTCTGTCTTAGGCACCAACAAGAACGAAACCTCCTTTGGGCTGGAGATGTCACAGACGGGCTTCTCCTCTCACGTGGTGGAGGTATGGCCCAGATCACAGCTGCCCGCCCACATGCTCAGTGCTCTCGGTCAACCTCCTGCCTTTCCTGGTCTGTCTCTTACCGCCCTTCCCTTTGTCTTGGAGTCTCTCTGCCTCTCACTTTCTGTAGCTGGAAGAGGGACATGGAGGTCTTCAACTTACAGTAAGTTGCCTCACCCTCCCCGTGCAGAGCACTGATGGGGACATTGCCTTGAGGGCCAATGGTTCCATTTTGTCCATAGGGTCTTGTGCAAAAGCCAGGCCAACGTGGCAAAACCAATTGCATGTGCTCTAATAGTGCCCCCACGTGACCGAGAAGGTCTGTGCATGCAGGGACCCAGCCCTGCTTTGATGTCAGGAGGGTGGCCAAAGGTGTCCGATGTGCTTTGGCAGGTGGCCCTCATGGTCCCCCGCTCCGTGTGAACTCAGCATTCAGATTACATAAGTCCCAGGTAACACACGGTGTCACAAACAGCACATCCAGCCTGGGGCTCTGCATGGCAGACCCAGTGCCTCAGGCCATCACCCACCCTCTGCACACTTCACCTGGTTCTGATGCACAAGCTGCAGCTGAATCTCACAGCATTGCCTGAGGGGCAGAGGAGGTGCCACCAGTGAAAATGCTTTATAAACTGTCTGGGTGTAAGTCCTGCCTGGGAGCACCACGTGCAGGGAGTGCCTTGTGGGGAAAGCCTGGATGTGTCGGCATCCGCACAAGCTGTCATGCGCATGCTTCAAACAGACATGTGTCCCAAAGGCGTGTGCGTGTTCTGCCCAACTGAGATGGAAGGGGCAGAATTCCTGTTCCCAGTTTCCACCAAAGAAAAGAAACCAAGTCACAGAATGGTTGAGTGACCAGCTGAAGTGCTCTAAGTGAGAGAAATACCCCAAGCTCTTTCCCCTATGCTGAGCAGGTGCTCGGTGGGAGGATAGGGAATCTTAGGGGTCTGGGTCAGAAATCCCAAATCAGAAGGGTGGGGACAGACACATGACATGCAGCAGGCAGACGGCGGAAATGCAGCACAGGCTCGGCTTTTCCTGAGCAGCATCTGGGCAATTCCGCGCTCACTCGGATACAGCAAGACCAACGTGCAGCTGTCCCATAGCCCTAACAGTCGCGTTATGTGCAGAGCACTTACCGTTTGCCCAGGAAATTTGAATTCCTGCCACCCACTTCATGCTCAGGAGCAGTCCTGCCGCGTTGGCAGGGGTAATAGTTGTCCCATTTGAGGTGGTCATATCAGCAAATCTTTCCAGCACCTCCCCCATGTTGGGTCCTGTGCTGGATCCCAGAGGGTGCAGAGGCGAGCGTCCTGCCCCAGAGGGGCTTGCAGTCTGAGGATAAGGAGCTGGTCTGCTAACTCTGGGGACAGGGCTGATTAGGAACTTGAGCAAGGAAATGCAATTTAATTAAATCCAGCAAGCTTCTGTCAAATGCAACTAAGGTACCAAAAGGAACCAGAATTTCCTGTTGCCACCAGGAGTTTGCCAGCTTGCAAACAATCCAGAGCAGCTGGCCTGAGCTTCACAAGCTGGGTAAGACAAACCAGCGGATGTTTCCTAGGCAAGAATGTGCAATTCAGGACGTCCCCAACTGTGGAGCTCTTTAGGGGGAACCACAAGTACACGCCTGCCACTAATCAAGACAGTGTGTGATGGGGGTCTTACAGAAGGAAAGGCCCAAGCAGGGGTGGGGGCCATGTCAGGAAAGGATCTGCAGAGGGGCTGGCACCTGGGCCAGCCCCAAAGACAAGGGTTTCTGCAGCCACGTGTGGCAGTGAGCAGCAGAAGAGAGGAAGTTTATGTGCACGACACTGGGGGAACCTGCGCACACACAGAACCAGCCCTAATGTGAGGGACAGTGAGAGAGAGTTCATGTCCTTTGTCCCCTTCCACAGCCACTTTTGAGCATCTACCTATGTGTCAGGCTCTGTACCAGGAACTGGGGACGTATAAATAGATAAGGGTGAAGGTAGCAATTGGCACAAGTACAATAGAATAAACAAAAATTTTTTTCAAAAGATCAAGATAACATTTCAGCTGGCAGCAGCTCAAAATCTAATTGGGGAGATAGATTCTTAAATAATAAGTTCAGTCTCCTGCTTCTCATTCTGTGACCTGTGTACACCCAGAAATCAGGGAACCTGAAGAGAAGGAAAATTAAGATAAACTTCAGGTATTTGGGGGTGCTTGAGCTGAGCCCTGAAAAAGGCTCACACAGCTCAGAGTGTGGAGCAAGGTGAGTCCTTAAGGACCTACAGGTTCCCCAGCTGCAGGGGGAGATCAGGACTCAGAGCCCCAGCTTGTTATTTAGGTCAAGGTCCTGCACTGCCCTGTGCAGCTTCTTCTACATGCCCAACTCTTCTGCTGTTGCCCAGTCACAGACAGCAAGGTCCCCATCCTGTAGATACAGACCCCAGTTCTTCTATCACCCCTTGTTTTCAAGTGATAGGTACCTGAAACTTTTTATGTGATAGGACTTTGAAAAAGAAGATGATTACATTTGATTCTGAAACTCCTAATACAAAAGGAGGGAGGGAGGGAGGGAAGGAAGGAACGAAGGAAGGAACGAAGGAGAGAGAGGAAGGAAGGAAGGAAGGAAGGAAGGAAGGAAGGAAGGAAGGAAGGAAGGAAGGAAGGAAGGAAGGAAGGAAGGAAGGAAGGAAGGGGAAACAAAAATGGAGGGGAAGGAAGAGAGAAGAGGAGAGGAGAGGAACCCTTCCAAATCCAAAGAAACGGTGCAATTTGACGGTGGGCTGTCTGGTCCTGTGACCAGCCACGGGGTTACTATTTCAGAGCACAGAGATTTTTCTCAGGCCAGCCACTGATGCCATCCTAATTGGCCACAGCCAGCCTGTCCCTGTGAGTCCAGCCCCCCAGCTCTCAGGGTCAGTCAGATCTCTCTGGGGGTCGGGGGCAGGCGTGCCCAGCCTTTTAGCTCTGCCCAGAGCAAGTCCTGAGCCCAAGTGAGTCCATCTCCTGGGTGAGCCCCAGGCTGCTTCTCCCCCAGCCGAGCTCCACCCTGGTGGCCTCAGGCAGCTGCTTCCTGCGAATGTGCTGAGGAGCCTGTTTAGTTCTGTCAGAGGAAAGGCCTCTAATCCTGGGGGATGGACCCAGGAGGACGTTCTCAAACAGCAGGGGAAAGGCCCAGTGGCTCGTCGCCCTGTCTGCTGCCCTCTGTCTGGCAAGGAAACCAACCTTTGAGTTAGGAAGGGTAAAAGCTACAAGAGGAGGGAAGGGACCAGGGACCGGAGTAGGTGAGGAGACCCCGAGACATCACCTGGCCACCTGAAGAGCTCAAGGCTCCAGACCACAGAAATTGCATCCCACGCTGATGGCCAAAGATAGAGCCATTGGGAAAACTGAGAGCTGGAGCCAACCCAGGAACTGTAGTGTTGATTTAGAAAACAGGAAAAGAGAATATTCTGGAAATTACCCTCAGAAAGACCAGCTATGGATCCCTGGTCAAATCCTAGAATGGGTTTTTTAAAGCCAGTGTTTTCATTAGCATTTGGAAAGCTGTCAGTGAAAGTCACTGAGGGCTGAAATAGCTTCTATTACTGCTGGCTGTCTGCTGAGGTGGTGAACTCACTGTCAAGTTGGGTAATCAAGAAGAAGCCACCAGAAAGCTTGCAGAAGGGATCCATACCTCCCAAGGGGACATGGACACTAACAGTCTGAAATCTCCATGGGCCACAAGGGGAAGGTGTGGAGGAAGGAAGAGGACCGTAAATAATTGATGCCCACTGGTGACAGATGGACCTCCGGGGAGCTCCTCCTACATGAGGGCTCCGCTGAGGGGTTTCACACTGAACATCCTACTCCGCAGTCCATAAACGCCCCTCCACAACAAAGTTTACAGAAGGAAGCAGACTTTTTAGGGTGGATCTGTTTACACAAAAACTTGGGTGACTCACCCCAAGATAAAAAGAGATCATTTTTCCTGTAACCTGCATGCGAGGCGCTGACACCCTCCTGCCTGCTCAGCCTGTGCACTTCCACAGGCCCTTCTAGGGTGGTGGGCTGGACAGCTGAGGTTCTTGGTTGTTGAAGCCTTAAAGCTGTCATCTTTCCTAAGAGTCTTGCATTTGAACTAGTTGTGCACATCTGATCCAGTCCAAAGTGAACGAAACTAGTCCATGTGGTGAAATCACCCAGGAGTTGTGAACCCCCCCTAAGCCCCCATGTGCCTGAGCCCTAGAGTAGACTCTTCACCTGCCAGCTAGGCCAGGCAGTCGGGGCTGTCCATCAAGGCCATTCGTGGGCCCCTCCCATGATGCCAGGACATGGTATACTTATTCCAGATTATTTACAAGGTGACTCCTGGGGGCATGAATCATTTCTAGGTCACTGGCCCTCCTAAGTCCAGCTGTATGTCCTTGGGCTATGCGCTGTGCCCAGCACCCCACTCCTGAACCTTGTTCTGGGAAACTCTGAGCAGAGGCTGTCAACCCCTCTGATCTTGAATAAGCAGTCAAATGCAATGTGCCTCTTGCCCCCCACAGCCCCTTCTCACTGCCCTGGCCACCAGCTTCTAGCAACACACATGGTGAAGGGCTCCTCGCCACAGAATTGTGGAGGACCCACTTCTGGGTCCTTCCCACCCAACTGCATCTGAACATCCCAGCACGCATCCTTCCTTGGGCTCCACTTTGAGCTTGTTGAAAAGAAGTCTAATTCCAGAATCCAAGCAACCAAAGCATCATCCACCCTCTTAACCATATATTGGCCTTAGAATGGGCCCTTGAGAATGTAGTCCTGCCTCCTCTACAGTCACTTTAAGGTTGACACACAGGCACTGGGGAGCCATGGGAGAGCCTAGGGGGAGGTAGCACTCGGTGCCCTCGGGGTGGTCCCCCTGCACACCTGCACACAGGACCACCAGTGACCCCCCTCTGCCCGCCTCCACAGCCCGCTTCTCCAGTGCCAAGAAGAACTGCCGGCGCCTGGTATTCTAATTCCACTGCTGCCTGGCTGTGCAGTGCAGACAAATCGTTTAACCTCCCTGATCTTAGTCTTCGAACAGATGTCTGAAAAATTTTGTAGAATCGAATCTTGAGGCTTGGAACTGAAGTGTGCATTTTGAGACTTACGTAATAATCGATCAAGTAAAATTTTCCTAAAATCCCTTTCTAACTCTACTACGCACCCACCCCCTTTCTCAATTGGCCAGCCTCCCCTGTGGGTCCCCGAGCAGGCTGTCCTTGCCTCCGTCCGAGCACTTCTCACCAGCTGATGGGAAGACTCATCCGTAGCACTAACCTGACTGTGAGATCTGATCCTTGGACTCGTGCCTCCTGGAAGTGCTTTATGGATGAATTCATCGATGAGAAGAGCTAATACGTACCAAGCCCTTATTAGCTGCCAAACACTTGCTAAGAATTAAAAATGCTAATTCTTACGACAGAACAGCTGAGGAAGCTGAGGCTTGGGGAAAGAGAGAAACCTGCCCAAGCTTACAGCTAGAAGCTTTGGGGGAGGACCTGGAGGTCAGGAATGTCTGTCTCCAGAGCGCACGCTCTACCACAAGGCCAGGAATGCTCGGCCTCGGCCCACTGGTGACCCCGGCTGGATACGTCTACGCCGTGGGCTATACTAGGCACAGTAGGTGTTCAGCAGCGTCCGTGGCCTCTACCCGCCAGATGCCACAGCAACCCCAACACCACCCACAGATATGACAACCAAAACTCTTTTAAGGCACTGCCAAATGTTGCCTGGGGGCTAAACAACCCCAGCTGGGAACCACTGCCCTAAGTTACACTGCCTCCAGGGCTGGGGATGCGGCCCAACCTGGCTGGGAACATGGGCCTCTGGCACACGGAGCTTGGGGAGGTAGGGCCACGGCCCAGGGAGCACTCAGCTTGTCTGGGAAGGCAAGGCTGCTGCAGAGGTCAGGTCGTAGGGCAGGGAAGAGCTGAGCTGGCAGGACCTGACCGTGGGCACTGTGCCCAGGCAGAGACAGGTACAGGTCCTCCTCAGGGAGGGCACAGACTGGGCCTCGGGCCTTCTGAGGGTCACCAAGTCTGCTTCCTCATTTTTGCACAGAGCATTGGGAAAGTCAGCTTGTGCCAACGGCCATCTGTGCAAGGGCACCCAGGCACACCCTGCTGATGTCCGGTGGGAGCCCAGGGGGCCCCATAGGAAAGGAGGCCACAAATCAGGGAGCAGGTGCCGGACCTGGAGTGTGAGACCTGCTGCTTGTTTCCAGCTGGGCCTGCAGGCCTGGCTTTCTCTCTCAAGACTTTGGCCACATGCTTCGAGATGTTTTCCAAACTCTAAATGCCTGGGCTCCCACAGCTGGAAAAAAAATGGTGACATAGTGAAGCTGGCTCTGGTGGCCTTCGCTTATGTTCTCAGCCAGCCCTTTCCTCATGGTGCACTTGCCCTCAGCGGGGCTCTCCCAGCCCCCAGCAGACCCCTTCCCCGGAAAGAGCCTCCCACTGGGACCACAAGCCTGCAGCCATTACCAGGGTAAAATGGCATAAGGTGAGAGCCTATGAGCTGCCCCCGAACCACATGCCGCCAGGTCCAGAAGCCCCTGGGAATCTCTAAGCTCCACACGTGCTGAGTCGGCATCAGGTTCCACAGCAGAATCCCAGGCACTGGGCTGAGCCCGCCCTTCTCAGTTCATCACAGAGGATTCCAGTCCTCCGCAAAGCCAAAAATTCATCTTCAAAGTTTCTCCACGAAGCAAAAAAGCCTGATCTGTAGTTACAAATTTGAACTCAGCAGGCAGAGAGAGGGAGGAAAGGACGAGAGAGCTGAAGCCCAAGCGCTGCACTGCCCCTCAGCAGAGCTCAGATGGAAAGCTGGAAGCGGGACCCAGAGGCCTCTGGGAAGCAGACGGTGTTTTCTCTTCTCCTCAACCTCCCTCCCTGATTGACGTCCTAGCTCTGCTTCTGACTTGCTGTGTGACCTCCAGCAAGTCCCTTTCCTTCTCTGAACTTCAGATGCTCATTTGTCAAGTGCAGATAGTGACATCTGTCCTTCTGGCCTCACACAAATGGGTCACTGGGGGAGAAAGCATCCTGGAAAGCATGGAGCAGACCCAGGTTGGGGACTGCTGGCCACAACTCTGCAGGCAGAGTCCTGGAACCTGGCCCGGATCCTGGCTCCCGCAGACCATCAGGCCCCCCCAGGCTGAGGCTCCAGCAGAGCAGGAGGAAGAAAGCGAGTAGGAAAGCGTGGTGGTAGACACAGCCAAGTGCATCAGACTCCCCCAGACCGGTTTGTTTATAGTCATGAAAACACTGTCAGAACGGTCCATTCTACCTCTAGAATGTTGGGCTTTTCAACCCTTTGATAAAATCAACTTTACTCTTTAAAATGACACCTTGGAAATGAGAAAAGAAAGCTCTGCTTAAGGTTCACAATCTTGCCCCCTCCTCTGCCACCAGCAACACCAGTGCAGGGAGACCCTGCCTGTGTGTTTCAGTGGCTCTGACTGTCCCGAGGCCAGAATCACATTTTTCTATTGGTACCGTTGCTTTGAGGGTAAGAAGGGATCGAGTGCCTTGGACCCCAAACTGTGGGCAAACCTCGAATCCAAACAATGAGCCGGGCTACGGGAGGCTCAGTGGGAGAAACGTGACTTCGCCAGCTCCTGCTTTTCCCAGCCCAGAGCTGCTAACCCCGCCCTCAGTCCCAGTCACCAGCGTAACCCAGGAAGGCAGCCCCTCCCTGCTTCTACCACCCTTCTAGTCCCTCATTGCCCCTACCCACTTCTCTTCCCCTTCCAAGCGCTCGCTGTTTGTCTTCCTGAACCCACTAGTTCCTTGGATTTTTTAAGGAGGTGGGACGGTAGTGGACAGGGTGCAGGTGCAGCCCAGAGTGTGAGCGGACCAGTCCTCAGGAAAGGCCCCTGGGCTCAGTCACATGGAGACTTCACCTCCAGGAGTTAGAAATTCCTGTCTTCCTGCCCAAGAGCTGCGGCATCCACTTACCTTACAACTAATGACAGGGTCTGTCCTTGGGGTTGGTAGTCATGGATGGCCTTGGCTCATCTGTCCAGCCTCATCTTGAACCACTCACCCCCCTCTCACTCACCGTTCCAGTCAAACAGCCATCAAACAGCCTTCGGTTCCTTAAACCAGAGGCTCTAAACTCTCTCCAGCCCCAGGACCTTTGCACAAGTCGTCCCCACCCCCACCCAGTGTCTGGGTGCACATTACTTGTTCAAAATGCTTTTGCTGACCTCCACTTCAACCTAAATTAAACCTCACTGAGGCATCTATTACATCCCTCATCACATTGATCCCAGTCTGCCACTATTACATTTATCTGTGT
This sequence comes from Artibeus jamaicensis, assembly GCF_021234435.1. Classification (NCBI taxonomy): domain Eukaryota; kingdom Metazoa; phylum Chordata; class Mammalia; order Chiroptera; family Phyllostomidae; genus Artibeus; species Artibeus jamaicensis. The sequence goes on from NW_026521883.1 coordinate 6,114,699, forward strand.
GTCCATTTAAGATCTTTGCGCTCCATGAGGTGTCTGGCAAAAAGTAAACATCCAGTGAATTTTTACTTTAAAAATGAAGAAGTAGGGTTTCCACACAGGGAAGCAACTCAGACACCACAGAGGAACGTGGAAGGAGGCCAGGTGCAAGGGCACAGCCCGAAGGAGGGTCAGAAAGGACAATGACAAGAGATTTTCTGGAGGGTTTCTGAAGCCCAAAGGCTAATGGGGGTTTGGTCGTGGATTTGGAGTTTCTTTCTAGAACATTCTTCCTCTCCTAAGATCCCATCCTTGGGATTCGCTTGTCCTGTTTTGCTCTAAGGATGAGCTGAGGCAAAAATTCCTGTGTGTTAGGTTGGACAAGGAATGAGTTTTTGACTCATTCAAAAGCCAAAGATCCCGGCTACAAGTTGGGCTATTAAATACGAATCCAGAACAAGGTGCCCAGGGTGGCCGGCAGATGCCTCATGGTGCAGGACCTGGTGTGGCTTCCCAGAGAGGGCACGGGGGGGACAGTGTCCCCAGCTGATGCATGTCGCCTCCCCAATGCCAGGACGGGATTCTGCTGGGAGCTGTCGGCGCCTATGACTGGAACGGAGCCGTGCTGAAGGAGACCAGCAGTGGGAAGGTCATTCCCCTCCGAGAGTCCTACCTGAAGGAGTTCCCCGAGGAGCTCAAGAACCACGGCGCATATCTGGGTGAGAGTCAGAGTGAGGATGGGTGAAGGGCAGCAGGCAGGGAGGGTCGCCAGGGGAGCCAGAACTCACCCACACAGGGCACGAGCATTTGGTGCTGATTCGAGCACCAGTCAGGGCCATCACCTCTTCAGACTGGTGCCCACCATGCCTGGCAAGTAAGTAGGTAGAATAGATGGCAAGCCATGCACCTCTACCCGAAATGTGCTCTAGGGATTGCTGCAAGGCGCTCCTGCTCCTCCCAGAAAACCCTGGTGGGTAGAGCCAGGCCGAAGGCCCCTCATGAAGCCCAGTTGTCTGGCCTTAACTGCAGTCACTGCCTTGGCTGGGTAGGAAAGATTCCTCCCTACATGCCCCAAGCGAGAGCGGGCACAGGGAAGGGGACTGGGAGGCCAGGCTCTCTGCCTGCACGCTGAGGAAGCTGTGCGGCCTTCTGGCCCAGGTCCGCTGGTCAGGCCTTCAGGGAGGCTGGTTTGGCTTTCAGGGTGGCCCTGCCTGCTGGCCAAAGAGCCACATGGGAACTGAAGCCACCACCAACAGACTGATGGAAGCAGGAAGTTCTCAACGTTGCTTGGAGCTCTGGGGGTCGTCAGCCCACACCTGCCCCACCACAGTTGGCCCCCAGGCCCCTCCCATCACCACCCACCCCTCCTTGTGTGGGAGTCCAAAAGGTCAGGGCCTACAGCAAACATCCCTGGTAGTGCCACTGAGGGCTCAGCTCAGGAGCAGTCTCCGCCCCACATCACGAGGCCCCACCCTCACACAGGTATCCATGGTTGTGCTAAATATGCAGCCACACTGGGGACCCCCATGCAACATCCTGGTCTTTCCTGACCTTTCAAGCCCCATTTCCCAGAACACACTTCAAAGAGTCAAAAAATGTGTGTCTGGAACCAAAGTAGACACCCTGCTGCTCCCATGCCCTTGGCCACTGAACCTGCTCGTCTGTGCCTCCTGTAGCCACTCTGGAGCCAACCGGCAGGACCCGAGTGACAGTGTTACACACACATGCACACATGGCAGAAACAGACATCCACTCCCCAGAAATGGCCCAGAAACTGCCAACAGGCCTGACACCTTCTAAAAACTGGGATCTAGTCTAAGATCATATGGCAGGAAGTGGAACTCTCGGCTTGCACACCTGCCCCACTTTCAGGAGAGTTGCCTGAAGATGCTGCACACTCGCCTTCCAGATGCTGGGTGGGCAACTCGAGAGTCTCAATGATCGGGCAGTGCCATCCTGAGAACACAGACTGGTGCCTTTCCAAAGAGCCCTGGGTTTCCATTTCTTCCTCTTTCTCGTATCATATGTGTGGCCAGAGAGGAGCCTGGGACCGCCCTCCTTTGAGTCTGCAAAGCTGTGGGGCTGCAAGAATCCCTGAGATCCTTATGCCCACACAGACAACACGAGTTTTCATGAGCCACTTAGCAGGGGTTTATGGGAATGAAGAAGACACTGTTTGGTCCCCGAGAGACAATTGGTAGGGATCAAAAACCAAGCCTGCAGGTGAAGGAGGGGCCGTGCACATTCCAGCTATGCCTTTCAGTGGCCCCACCTGGCTTCCTTTATTCCTCCCACCAGGGCAGGGGGTACAAGCCCGGGAATGACTGCCCTGCGTTACCGCATCTGCCCGGCCTGCCCTGAATGCACCTCCCTGTGCTCCAGCACAGCTGAGCCATTCGGGGGGCCCTGGCAAGGCCTGCTGAGCACGTGGGGCCAGAGACCAGCCTGTTTCCTCCTGCGGCAGGGTACACAGTCACATCGGTCGTGTCCTCCAGGCAGGGGCGAGTGTACGTGGCTGGAGCCCCCCGGTTCAACCACACGGGCAAAGCCATCCTGTTCACCATGCACAACAACCGGAGCCTCACCATCCACCAGGCCCTGCAGGGCGAGCAGGTAACAAAGGGGGAGTTTGGGGGGTGGGGGACGAAGGAGGCTGGACAAATGGGAAAGGCTGGGCTGGAGGGGTCTCTGGAGGCCATCTCTTCCCTCTCAGTTGGATGATCCCAGGCCCACAAACATCTTTCCTGGTAGGGGGACATGTATCTCCTCCACATCAGCCTTGCAGCTGCACCGGCCCATCCCCAGAAAGCCGGGCCCCGGTCCCTGACACAGCAAGGAGAAGCTGGAGAACTTGTTCACCTCCATTTTGTGGACCTCTGCCCCCCACGGCCAGCTTCTCTGGATCGTGTGTAGAGTCCAGGGCTAGAAGCCACATCCAGACTAAGACCTGGGCTATGAGGGCACCTGAGGGGCAGCCGTGTTCCTCAAGCACCTTCATGCTGCCAGGAGTTGTGCATCCATCCACTCAAGGCCCCATGGGTTCGCCAAGATGCCAGCATCTTCCCTTTTCCCAGAACGGTGACAATGCAGAACGGCCCCTCGGCCAACGCCTCTGCCCGCCGGGGATGTGGTGGGCAGCCAGGCCGCGCTGCTAAGAGTCTAGTGTTCGACGGTCATGAATGCAAATTAGAAAGCTCTGATAGAGTCATTGGTGGTGAAAAGTTCAGAAAACAGAAAAGTCATTTCAGCAGCTGAGGAAAACTATGATCCTAAGAAGCAACATAGCTTTTCCAAGGTTATAGAGTGGATTTATGGCCAGGTCAAGTTCAGAATCCAGGACTCTTGGTGGGGCTGTCTGCATTACGCCACCTCCTGACTCCCGACAATCCCCAAACCAGGCCTCGGCCCCTCCTGACCGGCAGCATTGGCATCCATGGCACCCTGGCCTGGGCTGGGCCCTGTCCCGGTCCTTGCTTGTCATTCCCAGCAGCACCTCCACCCCCGGCAAGCTCCCCAGAGCCTGGAAACAGCCCTATCTCCTGCCTCGTCTGCTGCACTTGGCCTGTCCATGGGGGGGGACAAGCTCCTCACAGCGTCTAACCTAAACCCCTCCAGCCATTGGAAGCCATCATTCCATGGGGGACCCGGGGCACTGCTCTGTTCCCTGGCCTCCACCGCCCCCACCCACAGTCCCCCCAGGGAATCCGAGGCTAGACTTTGAGAGCTGGAGGGAATTTGCTGATGAATTCATGACATTTTTACTGCCCAGCCCTGCCTCCAGCAACCGAAGGAGAAACCGCAGTGCTGAAGGAGCTAAATTAGGTGGATTCTAAATCCCCGTGACCCACATGGCTGAGGCCACGTACTTGGACAATCTCCCTCCCTGCCTGCTTACTCCCTGTCTGCCTCTTAATTACTTTAGGCAAGCCCATCACTTCCCTCCCCCACCCAGTGCTTATGATTTTTTCTCCCTCTTCTGTATTTTTATCTTTCTCTTCAGTAAAAAGCTCTTCATGCTTCTGAAAGCACCCTAAGCCAGGAGATGACTGGGGGAGGGAGAGTCAGGGCTCCAGTGTCAGGCAGACTGAGTTCCAGCCCAGTTTGGCCATGACCAGCCTTCTGACCTTGGGCAAGTGACTCACATTCTCTGTTTAGTCCCTTCCCTATAAAATGAGGACATGAGGCTCACGCACGCTGATCCGAGGCTGTAAAGCATGTCATGCAGGGCCCATCCCTGGGCAGGGCTCCTTCCCTTTCCTAGGTGACCCGCTGATCCATGAACATTTACCGAGCACCTCCCGTGTGCCAGGTGGGGCCCCCGGGCCTGCAGAGGACACAGCAGGCACAGCACCCACCCTCACAAGGCACCTGTGAACGGAGTGACCTGAGGGATGGCAGACACTCATGGGGAGGGAGGAAAGAAGTGCTAACAAGAAAAAAGTTTATGCCAAAGGAAGCCTGTAACCCAGCCAGGGCCTGGGCCTTTGGGAGAAGAGAAATCACTGGGTGTGGCAGGAGGGGGTCTGGGAGCCAGACGTGGGGGCCGGAGGCTGGGCAGGGAGGGAGGGGGTCCTGTCCAGCAGGGTCACACTGCAGAGTTTGGACTTTGTCCCGAAACCGAGGAAGCAATGCAGTCAGCTGCTAGGAGACCACTCTGGCTGCCTGTGGGGTGGGCCAGAGGGGCAGGCCTGCAGGCAGGGAGGCCTTTGGATGGGGCCTGACCTGCAGAAGAAGCAGCAGAGGATGGAACAGAAGGATTGGGGCCATGTTTGGCAAACCCCAGGCAGGACTCCCTGGGAGACTGCAGGAGGTTGGAGGGTTAGGTGGAGGACGGAGCCGGGGGACCCTCTGATTGAGTGGGTGGGCAGTGCCCTCACCAAACTGGGGAGTGTGCACCCAGTGTGGGAGAGGAACCCAGTGAATGCTCAAATGCTGCAAAGAAATCACAATTCACCCTACAAGGTTCTACTCCCACAGTTATTTGTGACATTAGGAACTGAACCAGCTAAATGTTCAACAGTACAGGACTAATTAAACACACTTGGCACAGGAGTCATTTTGAATAATATAGAATCACCAATGACTATATAGTAGAAAAAAGTTAATAAAAGCTCATGACCCATCAGTATGTAAACTATACATATATATATATATATATATATATAGTATGATCCAGATTGGAAAAATTAACATGCGCACACACAGGGCCCACGCTCTAGAGAAAACAGACAAGAAGAAAATGCAGTACGACATTCATAGTAGTTGGATGTTTGGACAATAAGTGACTTATTTGCTTTACACCTTTTTTTTATATGCTCATTTTTTGCCATTATAATGCATTAATTACAAACAGAATAAATGGCGATTGATAAAACTGAACAATGGAAAGAAGGAAGAGCAGGGATGGAGATGGCTGAGGGGAAAAGAGGGGAAGGAAGGACGGACTGCTGGGTCAAGTTCACTCCTTGGGGGCGGGGGATGAGAGGCCTGGGCAGGGGAGGACCTCCAGTTCGTTCACCCCAAATCCCAAGTCAAAGGCTGTCACTGAGGCCTCTCCGCAAACCGGCCCCACAGCCCTCTCCCTGTCCCTGTGCCGCAGATAGGCTCTTACTACGGGAGTGAGATCACCTCGGTGGACATTGACGGGGACGGCGTGACGGATGTCCTGCTGGTGGGCGCACCCATGTACTTCAGCGAGGGCCGAGAGCGAGGCAGGGTGTACGTCTACAGCCTGAGACAGGTACTGCTGTGTACAGCTGGCAGCCGCCCGGGGCACCTGGTTCCTGCCTTCACTCCCGCATCCACCAGGGAAACTGAGTCATGAGAGAGGCCAGCACCTGCCTGCTGAGCAAGGGAGGAGAGGCTAGAACCCTCCTCCGTCACTGGGCTTCTGTAGCCAGAGAGGGGATACTGGGAAGATGGGGTAGAGCAAGGATGCTGCAGGCCAGAGGGGACCGTGACCCCGAGGGCCCTTGCCAAGTGCCCCTGGGCCTCTCCCTGGCCCGGCTTTACAGACCCGGTTTGTTTACAACGGCACACTGAAGGACTCCCACAGTTACCAGAACGCCCGGTTCGGGTCCTCCATCGTGTCCGTGCGGGATCTCAATCAAGATGCCTACAGCGACGTGGTGGTGGGGGCGCCTCTAGAGGACAGCCACCAAGGGGCCGTCTACATCTTCCACGGCCTCCGAGGCAGCCTCCTAAAGACGCCGAAGCAGGTAGTGCCAATGGGAGGAGCTGGGACCTAGAGTCCATGTAGCTCAGGCTCCGCCCCTGGGTTCAGGGTTGTCGGCTGTGTCCTCTGCCCAGGAAAGGGTTCCCACCTCCTGGCTCTACTTGCCTTGTGTCAAAGCTGTAAAATGGGTACACGTTTCTTCCGGGAAAATGGGCACCCTCTCCCTGCTGACAGCAGCAACATCGGAGCCCCAGGCCCAAACCTCACCCCTGCCACGTGCGTTCATGCCCTTGACCACAGTACAGAACTCCTACCTGGGCTCGCTCTTCTCCAGAATTGCCTCATGCTGGACCCCTTGCTCCCCTCAAAAGTGACCCACCCCGGGTCCCATCCCCTCAGGGCCATTACCGTTGCTCAATATGTTATTAGTATGATAGCATACCATGGTTAGAGATACTAATTGGGTTACCTGCACAATACATTCAGGCACAATACTTCAGTCCAAAAGTCTGACTTAGTTGTAAAAACTTCCGGTGCCAGCACAGTCCAGCAGACAGCTTTGGGCCGGAGAAGCGTCCCGATGGTTCCGGGCAGGCTCCCTCCAGGGTTCCCATCTGTGTGGGTGGCCATGCCTCACCCGGTTCTAACCGTGTCCGGTCCCAGCTTTCCCTCCTACTCCCTAGAGAATCGCCGCCTCAGAGCTGGCTCCCGGCCTCCAGTATTTTGGCTGCAGCCTCCACGGGCAACTGGACCTCAACGAGGATGGGCTTGTCGACCTGGCGGTGGGCGGCCTTGGCAACGCTGTGATTTTGTGGTTGGTTCCTTCGCTTTTCTTGACTCTTGGGCTCTCCTGAGACTCATGATGGATACAGGGTTTAAAAGCTAGGTTTCGGGATCTTTGTCTCTCGTCTTTAATCACTGTCAGCCGAACTCACCCTGTTCTTACCCCATCATGATTACAAATCTCCTTTGTATGAAATGACTGTGAATTATTCTCAAGTTCCAATCTCTCTTCTCAAGGGAGTTCTAAGGTTTTTGAGCTTTTAGTGTCAAAAAGCCTCTCTTAGAATTTACCCTAAAGCTCAGGCTACTTAGGCATTTTTTTTCAACTTCAGCCTTTCCAGCTACTTAAAGGAACAGATCCCCCTTCTCTGCCAGTAGAAAAGCACATACATCTAATACAGAGATTGCTTTCCTCCGAAGCCCTGAGTAGTGATGAACTTATGGACAGAGCCCACTGGGGAGACCGTATGGTCCAATCCCCTGGGTCTCACACGGGACTGACCGCCCATATGGTCACCTGGGGAGCTTTTAAAACTCTCACTGCCCAGGCTTTACCCAAACCACTTAAAGCAGAATTTCTGCAGGAGCGGCCAGCAGGTGGTAGTTTCCAAAGACTCCACTGGTGTTTATTACCAGTGAGTAGCTGAGTTTGAGAACCGCTGATATAAACTGTTATGTCTACACGGCAGCACTGTACACTGTCTCACTGACCTGCTGTGAGTCTTACGATTCCCACGGAAGAGACCATGTGACCTGCCCAAGGCCCCGGGAGGAACCAACGGAGCCAACACTCGGCTTCACCCTTTTCCCTCCTCAGCGCAGAGGAGGCAGCACCTCCCCTTACGCCAAAAAGAGCAGGGTATCAGCACAGTCAGTCTCACTTAAACTCTGAAGCATCTAAATCACACTACACTTATTTCGTTTTATACAAATGCATGGTTGGGAAAGGTGATACCTTTCCTCCCCTGAGTATGTTTGACTTAGACCAATAGAAGAGGAAGTTTGGCTGCCTGGGTGGGTAGTGTCCGGTACACCAGGGCAGAATCTCTGGTGCAGGGACTGGCTGCCCACTGTGGCTGCACGCTGGAATTGCCTGGGAGCCTCAACCCCAAGCTCTTCCAAGGCTGGTCCAGGGACCAAGCGCAGCAGCAGCAGCACCCTAGAACTTGCTAGAAAGGCGGCATCTGCATTTCCACGGATCCCCAGGAGGTGCGCCCCTGTATTAAAATATAGAAGCTCCACTTTAAGACACGTCAATGCCAATTCTGATTTAATTTGACCTGGAGTGCAACTTCGGCACCAGGACTTTGTTCAAGCTCTCCAGGTTATGTACTATTTTTCTGGGGTTGGGAACCACTGACCTAAAAGTGATGAGGAGACAAAAGGAAGCCAGTCTAGTCTGCAGCAAGGAAAACAAGGAAGGGCTGCTTCAAAGCTCAGGGAGGTAGCTGAGCCCACACCTCATCACCTGTGCACATTCTGCCCAATCCTTCAACAGCTGGGGCTCCTCTGTGCCCCCCATCCCCATCCCCTGCCTCACCCTCCAGTGGTGGCCTTGCAGATTCCATTCCCATCTGGCCCTCCACCTTTCCCCCAGGTCACAGCAGGGCCACCTTGGGTCCACCCTGCCCAGCTACACACCCTTCTTCTCCAGGTCCCGCCCCGTGGTTCAGATCAATGCCAGCCTCCACTTCGAGCCGGCCAAGATCAACATCTTCCACAGGGACTGCAAACGCAGCGGCAGAGATGCCACCTGCCTGGCCGCTTTCCTCTGCTTCACACCCGTCTTCCTGGCACCCCATTTCCAAACAGCAACAGTCGGTAAACCAGGCCCCTCTCCCTCCCCCATGGACTTCGGGATTGTGCTGCTTCAAAACCTGGATTATAAATGCCAGGTTACACCTCAGGCCACCTCTGATGACTGCTGGATGCCCATTTGGTGCTCTAATTCCAAGGGACAGAGAGGGGTAGCATGCCCATCCGGGGATGGCAGTGAGGCATGACCGAGGGCAAGGCCATGTAGAAGAAAGAGGTGGTCAGGGTGCAGTTGGGATCAGAACAGAGGACTGGAAGCAGTGGAGTAAACGGGGGTGTGAAAGCCATTAAGTCAGCCTGGATGCAGAGAAAGAGTCAGACCTGGGGCGGGGGCAGAAACCAGGCGATCAGGCGGATGAAGACCCAGGTGGCAGTGGTCACTGCCAGGAGTAGGAGTGAGCCTGTAGCAGGTGCTTTCCTTCTGAGGATCCATCACTCCACTTTCAGTAAAGGCTGGGGCCAGATACTTGCTCATGGCAGCCTTGGGACCAGGCAGCTCTGGGAAGTGACGGCTGCCAGTTCTAGGGCCCGACCAGGACCTGGCTAGGCCTGTGCAGGAAGTGGGGACTACACAGAGCTTCTCAGCCAAGGAGCAGGGCCAACCAGATGAAGACGAAACAGGTGTCTGGGGCAAGACGAGGACAAAGTCAGGCCTGGGTGACGTGCCCTGATTTCCACTTCTCCCTATGAAAGGAGAGAGACGCAAGGACCTGGCACACCCAGAGGACCAGCTGGGTTACAGGAGGAGGGCCCGAGCCCGTCCCGGAATCAACAGGAGATCAGCCTAATTGAAGGGGAGGAGGCTGTAGACCTTTAACCCCGGAATAGAGTCTTAAGTTTGAGGAATGGGTGGGAAGCTGGTGGGGACTGGCCCACCCTCTTTGGTGCAATGGGACCTGCTCCCCGCAGAACCTGTGAACCAGACACGATGGGATCCCAGAGCCGAGGGTAAGAGCTGGGAAGAGGAAAGGAGGGAGGTATAAAGTCACGTTGACTCCAGGAGGGGCTGAAACGGGCACCGCCCTGACCCCTTGGCCTGTCTTCTCTCCTCTTCTGCCACATTCGCTTTTCTCTCCATCTCTCCCTGTCTTTCCTTTTACTGTCAGTCCCAGCTCCCTTTCTCCTCCTCTACCTCCCTCTACTCTCGAGTTTCTTTCTCTTCTTCTTCCTCACGGTGTTGCTTGTTCTCTGCCTGGAAGTGTCCTGCCCACGTTGGGCCCTCTGAAGGGAGGGGAGCCGCTCTTTCCTGGCCAGCCTGGAGGGCTTCCTGGAGGAGGTTGACCTTCCAGAGGCTATTTTAAATGAGAGGCAAACAGGCTTGGATGGAAACGCGACTTCACCTTCTTGGTCTTGGCCTCTCCCTCCTCTAGGCATCAGGTACAATGCCACCATGGATGAGAGGCGGTACACACCACGAGCTCACCTGGATGAGGGTGGGGACCGGTACACAAACAGGGATGTCCTGCTGTCCTCCAGCCGGGAACACTGTGATCGGATCACCTTCCATGTCCTGGTGAGCCTGATGCCCTGCAGCCCCACTAGCAGGACCCAAGTTCCTACAAGAAGGGGACACAGGGCTGGAGGGTGTGCTGCTGTGGGGGAGTCAGAGAGCCCAGCTGGTGCCAGCAGACCTCAGGAGGCCAGCCCTCGGGCCATGTCCTGGACAGTGGCCACCCCATACTCAGGCCCCAGAGAAAAGGTTACAACCTACCACCTGATAGTACCCTCCTCCGAAATTCCTTCCTTCCCACCTTTCAAGTTCCCGAAGATTCTCCAGCAGGGGATGACGTGCAAGGAGGGAGGCGGTACTCACTGAGGTCTAGCGGAAAGAACAGGGCCAGCCAGCAGGGACCATGGCTTGAAAAAAAAGAATACGTGGGTATCGACTGAAACTGAAGACCAGGCAAAGCAGGCCAGTGGAGTGGATAAGCTGGGAGGAAGGGCAGAGAGAGGCCAGCCTGGCAGAGCGGGAGAAGCAGGGGGGCAAAGAAGAGGATGAGAAGTTCACCTCCTCCAGAAACTTCAAGTACCCAGGCCACAGCTCCAGCCTCAGGGACACTGCAGGGGACACTGAGAGCCTGCTGGCCCCAGGACGCAATGGGCAAGGTCAGAAAGCTAGAAGGAGGTGAGAAGTCCTCGCATCTGCTGATATGGCGCCTCTTCTGATGGGTTGGTGCACTGGTTCTCTAAGCGTGGACCTTGGACCAGCAGTATCTCCATCACCTGGACGCTCGTTAGAAATGCATGTTTTCAAGCCTCATCCTAGACCTCCTGAATCAGAAACCCTGGGGGTGGGACTCAGTGTTTTAATAGCCCTCCCCCAACCCCTAGGGGATTCTGATGCAAGTTCAAGTTTGAGAGCCACTGCCTTAGTACAAAGAAGCCACTCATGTCAGGACTTGGGATCCCTGGGGGAGATTGTTTCGGCAGCTCTAGGCAGACCCTCTTACTGTTCACACATAGGGCCACCTGAATCAGCCCTGCACTGGTCACAGGTTTTTCATTCATGTGTTTAACACACTTATTAAGCCCTGTCACAATGCTAGGACAGTGCCAAGAGGCTTCTGGGGGAGGGAGATGAACACAATCAGGGCGTTTGAATGCCACATGGAAGTGGCCGTGACAGGGCTGGACAGGACTCGGGGGTGGGTGCTGCCTGGCTTCCTGGAGGCTGAGGTGTCGGGGAGATGGGCGCCTGGCCGTGAAGGGTGACCAGGAGCTTGGTGAAACATCCAAGAAGCCAGATTGCCATACAACAAGCCCAGGGTCCTTTCCAGGAGGCACACTCTTCAGCTGTGGCCCCTCCTGGAACCCTCCAGCCCCCACCCCAGGAGCTCCTGCCTCCTGGACTCATGCTGAGGGTAGACAGGGCACTGCCCTCCGGGTTTAGGGAAATGAAGTCCTCCCTCGGCGGCTCGGCCTCAGCCCTCACTTCACCCTCACCCCCTCCCACACAGGACACTGCTGACTACGTGAAGCCAGTGACCTTCTCGGTCGAGTATTCCTTGCAGGACCCTGACCACGGCCCCATGCTGGACGACGGCTGGCCCACTACCCTCAGAGTCTCGGTATGTCCTGGCTCGCAGGGCACCCCATCCCCACCGCCTTCCCGAAGCCCAGGCCTGAGAGTGACAGGGACAGAGGAATTCTTCACCCCACACACCTTCCCATCTCCTGCCTGGCAAACCCCCCACCCGGCTCCTTCCCTCGTTCCTTGTGACCTGTGCTGAGCAATTTTTCGAGGGTAAGGGCCTTCTCCTCTTGGAGGGTCCCCCGTACCCCTGCTCAGGGTGAGCACTGAGTGGATCACAGGACCTGGGACTCACAGGACCAGAGGGGCTTCAGTCCCCGTCACCACCTCATTTACAGATGAGGGCCCTGGAGGCCCCAGAGAGCCGGTCTGTGGTTGCTGACTGAGTGACTTATTAACGGTCTTCCCCAAACTACGGGGTTCTAGCTCACCCTCGGCTCTGCCTCCCCATCAACCACACTCTCTAACCCCCGGCTTGAGGGACCAGCAGAATCCTCTGAACCTGACACTAGATGTTCCAGCATCTGCCGCTCCCTGCATCCGCCATCCATCCGCTCAAGGGACACGTCAGGCAGCCACCACTCTGTCAGAGCTGTGCAGGGAGAGCGGATGACACGGGGTCCCCACACCTGCACCCTCAGGATTCAGCAGACAACTCTGAAATACTCCCCAAGGCTTTCGGCACCATGGCCCGTGAGGTCGGTCTCTGAGGGTGACCATGGAATCCAGCCAGCAAACAGAATTCCAGACACTCACATTCTTACATGTATTCCTCCGCCGTGAAAGGGCCCCAACAGCACTGCCGAAAACCCCCTCTTCGCGGCCATCCACCCCTATCAAACCCCCACCCCGGCTCCTCTGGCACTCCCCTTTCCCAGACCGCCACACTCTTCCCAATTTTCCCTGATTCTGAGTCACAAACACAGGAGAGGCTGCCTTAAGATGCAGTTCAAGAGAGGGAGAGAGATGGATTGGCGAACCCAGGAGAGGGGAAAAGCTGGGGCACTGGGTCATTCACGCTTTTCCCACCACGGTAGTTACAAAGCCTTGACAGCAAATGCGTAAGTGAGTGCATGTCGCTCATTCTACGCAGGTGGAAGCACATGATGCGGATTAATGTGCAGGGCGCTCTCTGCTCCGACACCGTGACCTTAGGGCAAGGTTGTGGGACAGGCGGAAGAGCTCAGAGGAAGGGTAATCAGCAACCAGAAGAGGGGGCAGGGGGACTTCCTGGAGGCAGTGGCTTTCAACTGGACCTTCAAGGGTAGACAGGTCTCAGATCTGCAGAGATGGGGAAGATGGGCTGTCACTCTGGGAGCACTGGCAGCGTAGCCACGGTCTAGACATGCGTGACAGCGAGTGGAGGGATGTGTGAGGAAGAGGGGAGGAAGCCAGCCGGGAGAGACAGTCTGGGCCTGCTATCGAGGGCTTTGAGTAGCAGCTAAACTTCTGGAAATCCCGTGAATCTGGATTTCCAGCCCCCAGCAAATTAGGAACATTCTCCCCGTCACTCTACACAAATTCTTATGTAGCATCTATGCAATGCCCAGCACTGTTCTGCTGCTGTAACATCTCACCTCTCGGGGGAATGAGCCATTCCATATAATGCAGTAGAACAACTGCTCATCCCATTAAATTATTCCTTCTAATGAACTGGATAGAATTTTCCCCAAAGGTTACTGTGCAGTTTTCACACTTCTCTGAGTATGCTGGGCAGAAGTGGGAGATATTTTAATGAAGACTTGAAATTACCAAAATGTAATTTTTCCCTTCGAGAAAAGTTAATGAGGTTAGGGTGTGCGTGGCCACTGTGACACCTGTTCCCCACATCTTGGGTTTGGGCTGTGCTCTTGGTCCTGCCAGCTGCTGTTCCCCAGCTGCAGGCTTGAGTGCCCAGTGGCCTGAGCACAGCCTCTCCTTCCCCCTCCCCCCTCCACTTATGAATGAATGGTGAGACCATCCTTCCAGACACTGAAAGAGAAACTCAGCCAACACCCTGGGCCCTTTTCTCCCTTAGCCCTGAGGAACTCTGGGACTTACCAACCCCACCTCTGGGGTCCCTGACCTGTTTTTGCCTCTCCACACCCACTACCACACCGACACCAATCACATCAACCCCTTTGGAAACATTTCAGGGAAACTCCTCAATGGTCTCCCTGCCTGTGGCCTTGACTCTTCAAGTTCACCCACCCACAGAAGCCAGAGGGAGCCTTCAGTATACAGGTCTGGCAGGACACCCTCCTGCCGAAAGCGGTCACTGGGTCCTGTCACTTGCAAGGCCCCTGCGCACTCCCATCTCCTCCACTCCTCACTACAGCATCGCCAGATGACCTGCCGTTGCCCAAACTCCTCGTGCTGCTTCACGTCCCAGGACCTTTGCACAGGCTCGTCCTTCCTCCTCCACGCCCCTCTCCCCTCTGCTCCAGCCAGCTAACCAGTCATCCTTCAGGGCTTCCCTGACCTTCCCCGAAGCCTCCTCTGACCGTCTACAGGCAAAATAACTGTTTCCTCTCTTCTGCCTCTTCTATTCATCATGCAGGTTTCTATTCTTTGCACATTTCACACTGTATTTGTTCACACACCAGTCTTCCCATGAGCTGAGAGCAGCCGCCGCGTCTCCTCATCCTGTAGCCCTGGTATCCCAGGCCTGGCCTCCACACAGTGGAGGATCCGTAGATTTCCACTGGAACTGCTCTGCTGTGTGAGTGGGTATTTTGTGCTACCAGCTCAGTTAAAAACTGAGAGGGACCCAGAAAGAGTTGAATGTTGAGCCATGTTTTAAACAAGTTAAAATCTAGCCTGAGAAGCAGCAGCGCAGTGTCTGCGGAAAGGGCAGGAAAGATTCAGCCCACGTCTAGTGTGACAGAGAGAGGAGCTGGTGTGCTGTGGGGGTGACCGATGGCCCGCAGCAAAGACGGGCTCCGGGCTGCGGGTTTCCTGTCCAGCCGCCCACCCCTGGCTCTCTCCCTGGCCCAGGTCCCCTTCTGGAACGGCTGCAATGAGGACGAGCACTGCGTCCCTGACCTCCTGCTGGATGCCCGCAGTGACCTGCCCACAGCCATGTGAGTTTGGCTCCTCTCTGACCCGACTCCGAGTCCTCTTCCTTCCCTGCTGGGGGAGCCGGCACCCCCAGGGCCCTGGATTACTTCCTGCACATCCTCCTCATAAGCAGCATGGATGAAACACTGATATTGGAGCCTCAGTCTAACCCAGGCTCTGCCTCTAACTCCTGTGTGACCTCAGGCAAATCTCTCCGTTCTCCGGGCCCCAGGTACCTGCTCTGTAAAGTGCATGCTACTGGTCTGGACCAACGTCTTCAAACTGCTCAGTAAAAGGGACCCTTCCTTTGGGGCCCACACTACAAAACTGCCAAAGGTGGAGGCCAGGGGCCTGGGGATTCAGGTCCTCATCCTCCAACCCCCAGACAAGGTGATGTTTAAGGTTTACTGACTGACCACTTGAGTTCCATGCTAAGGAGACTGGCAGAAGAAGCCCACAATCCCCTGGAGGAAACAAACTAACATACGAGGAAAAATAAGGAACAATATCCTATTTTAAATGAATGTAATATATTTTCAAATAATTTGTGCTCAACTTTTGAACAACTATGAGATGATTTAGACAGAAGATATTTATAGCACGATACACCACGACATATACAATAAATAGAAATAGCCCATTCAGACCTTGTAGAAGGATGAAGAAGCAACTATTCCAAGCACCCAAGCTAATCATCAGAATTGTCTTTATAGTTAGCTCTGAGCTTCCTGGCAGCCAAAGCCTGAAGGGAAACGTGCTAAGTATAGAAGTGAAACATGAGTAGTCTGCCCTGCACACCCCCTTCCATCTGACCCCGGTGGGTCTCTTTCCTGCAGGGAGTACTGCCAGAGGGTGCTGAGGAAGCCTGCTCAGGACTGCTCCGCGTATACTCTGTCCTTTGACACCACGATTTTCATCGTAGAGAGCACACGCCGGCGGGTGGCGGTGGAGGCCGTGCTGGAGAACAGGGGCGAAAATGCCTATAGCACGGTCCTAAATATTTCACAGTCAGCAAACTTGCAGTTTGCCAGCTTGATCCAGAAGGTAAGACCACGGCGACCCGCCCAGCCTGCCTGAGGGGAAGGGCAGAGGTGGGAGAGGAAGGGTCCAGGCAGTGTTCGGATCACCTGGGGCTTAAAAATTCCTGCGTCCAGACCTCTCCCCCAAGTCCTAACTGACGGTCTGGGACGGGGCCGGATCGCTGTGCTTTTCCAGCTGCCCCAGTGAAGTCAGTGTGCTGCCAGGCCTGAGAACCCCCAGAAGAGGAGTCTGAGCCCTTCGGGAACATGGGGAGAAAGGTCCTTCAGCCTGTGCCCTTGGCCCTCACACACACAGATGTGCACACACCACCCCACCCCACCCCCCGCCTGCAGTTTATCCCCAAGGCTCTCTCAGAAGGAGCCTTCCAATAAGAATCAGAACAGGTTATCCCCACTTTAAAACCTCCCATCATTCCCAGCTGCTTTCCCAATAAATTTCAAACTCATTATGGCACACAAGGCCTTTCCCTGCTTCCCCACCCACCATCTGCCACCTCTGCACTCACCTCCTTACCCTTAGTTCCACCAGCCACCGCTGTGCCCCAGCACACCGAGGTCCTGCCTGCCATGGTCCCCTGCCTGGGACTCCCTCCTTCCTATGCCCAACAAGCTACTGCTCCTTCTTAGTAACTGCTAGCAGTGCCCAGGTACTGTGCTCACCTCTTAGCAATGATGGTGGTAGCGGTGGTGATGGTGGCAATTGGTGGTGGTGGCAGTGAAGCTCGTGGAGGCAGTGATGGTGAGGGAGGTGGTAGAGGTGGAAGTGGTAGAGGTTGATGGTAATGGAGATGATGGTGATGGTGGTGGAGATGGTGGAGGTGATGTTAATGATAGTAGTAATGGTGGTAGAGATAGTGGTAAAGGTGCTGGTGGTAATGATGGTGGTGATGGTGGTGGAGGTAGAGGTGATAGTGGTGAAGGTGGTGATGATGGTGGAAGTGGTGGTGAAGGTGGTGATGGTGATGGTGGTGGAGGTGGAGTGGTAGTAATAGTGGGAGAGGTGGTGGTGATAGTGGTGAAGGTGGTAGTGGTGGTGGTAGTGGTGGAGGTAGTGGAGGTGGTGGTAATGGTGGTGGCAGTGGTGATGGTGGTGGAGGTGGAGTGGTAGTGATAGTGGGAGAGGTGGTGGTGATAGTGGTGAAGGTGGTAGTGATGGTGGTAGTGGTGGAGGTAGTGGAGGTAGTGGTAATGGTGGTGGCAGTGGTGATGGTGGTGGAGGTGGTGGTGGTGGTGGTAGTATTCCCACATTACTGAGGAGAAAGCTGAGGTACAGAGAATGTTAAAAGGTCTGACGAGGACCCCCAGCTGGTAAGTCGCTGAGTAGGATTCCCACCCAGCAGCCAGCCCCTGAGCTTTGTGACAGGTCATAGTCCTCATGTCACAGTCTGTGTGATACCATCCCAAAGGCCCAAAAGACCACATGGGGCCCCGCAGAGCTCTCCGGCACAGCCCTGTGGCAGCCCAAGAAAATCACCAGTGACCGAATGCTGCGCTGTGGAAACCCTGCGCCCTGTCTTAGCCACATCTGTGCCCAGGGCCAGGCTGGGGACAGACACATAGAAAACCCTCAAGACATGTTGGTTGAGTTAAACGAAGACATTGTTGTCATGTGTGGATGCTGGTGGCGGGTGGGGTCCCAGGTGCCCTCAGACGCCATCTCTGTTCTCACAAATCTCCACGTATCCACGTGCAGCCCAGAGTGCGGCGGCCGGTGTCAGCACCTCTGTCCTCACAGCCACTGCAGAGCCGCCCAGCGCCACCCCGCCCACACTCAGTTCCTCTGTCAGGCGCAGGCCTGGGCCCCCACGCAAACCCCCTCCTCAACCTGAGTGAGGAGCCCATCTGAGGGTCTTTCCCAGCCCTCCCCTGCCCAGGGGTTTGGGTCTGGATTTGAGGTATTTAGAGGAAATTGAGCCCCACACACGAGGCCACTTTTTCCTGCTTCCCTGGCCCAGACGTTACAGCCCTGTGCCCGTTCACAACCCTAGCAGGATGGAATCATGGAGTTTTGTTTCCGTGGCACAGAAGGGCTTTGGGAGTGAGTGAAGGAAGAGGGAAGTGGGAAACGCGTTCTGTAGAGCGCTGTGTCCACGCACCCGGCGGTTGTGTGCAAGGCTGGCCCGCGGCCTGGCTCCTTCACAGAGGCCGCCCATCTGTCCCAGCCCTGGGGGCGCTCACAGCTTGGAGGTAAACGCCCTCTCCTCTGCCAGCCCCCCCACCACCACCTGGGCATGGGAAGCGGTAGCACAGGAGGCACCCCCCCCCAGCCAAATACAGGTGTGTCCGTCTATCACACACACTCAGTTCGCACACATGCAAAACACACACACCCACATATACATCCAAGGAAACACATGGCCTATGTATGCATGCAACTGGGCACATGTACACCCATGTAGCTATGGGCAGACCCCCCAAACACCCCTCTACATCCACACATGCATGTGCCCAGGCTGTGCCCAATGGTGCAGCACCTGCAACAGGTACAAATAACCCTCATAGTGACCTCTGCCACACATGGAATGGTTCACAAGTCTGGGCATTGAACAAGGCCCTGCATTTATATGCATTGTATCATTTAATCCTCATACAATTCAATGCTGCAGGTACTATGATTCCCATTTAACAGATGAGCACAATGAGACCCAAGCAAATGAGTGCACGGTCAACCAGCAGCATCTCACTAGAACACAGTGTGTGAGTCCCTCCCCCCTGGACCTGTGCTGAGGGGACACCCTGCTAGCCCAGCCGAGCCCCATCAGGTTGGGGAGCCTGGTGGCCTTCCCTCCTAAACTGTCAGCCATTTCTCAATGTCCAGCAGCCAGTGAGTGACCTGTTGTTGAGAGTCGGGAACCAGACCGTGGTGGGAGGGTTTGGAGGTGCAGAGCCACAAGGAAAAGGAAAGAGGAAGAAGCCCTCGCTGCCTACCAATCTGGTGGTGGCAGAGGCTCGGGAGAGCTCCCGATAAGGGAGCAGCCCTGCGCCGGGGGAGGTGGAACAGAGCCCCAGAAAAGTCCCCGGCGGTCCCCACCAGGAGTCAGTCAGCCCACAACCTGCCCACAGTTACCGTGGATTACAGAGCTGTGCAAGACCCCAAAAGCCTCATTTCTTGGCTCAAAGAGATCCTTTGTGGTCCTGATGGAAAGACATATGGTCCCTGAAAGGGCTGCAAAGCCAGAGGGGGCTGGGACAGCCAGACCAGAGGGCCTCCGAATCCCAGCTCTGTGCCACTTTCCGGCGGTCTGAGCTAGTTACGTCCTGCCTCTGGGCTCAGTGTCCCCACCTGTAAGGGAGGTGATAAGTCCTGTGTCTCGGGCTGATAGAGAGGGCAAGAGAAGGCATGTCTGGGAATGCCTGACCAGTCTTTCCACAACCCAGCAGCACTGAGCATGTCCCCATCACTGCCACACCCGAGCCTCCAGGGCCACAGTGGTCCCGGCATCAGAAGGCCTGTGCTGCAGCTTCAGTGTGGGCAGTGGGGGCTGAGGGCAGCCCCACACCCAGGTTTCAGGCCCCACCTAACTGCTGCCCCCGTGTCCCCCACCCACCCACAGGATGACTCTGACGGCAGCATTGAGTGCGTGAACGAGGAGAGGAGACTCCACAAGAAAGTCTGCAATGTCAGCTACCCTTTCTTCCGGGCCAAGGCCAAGGTTGAGGCTGAGGGCAGTTTGGGGAGGGACCAGGGTGGATACTGGGAGGCTCAGGGAGGCAAGAGAAATGGAAGCGAGCAGAGGGGAGGACTGGGGAGGGATGGAGAGGCCTGAGGGTGGGTTTTAAGCGTGTTCATTTATTCTCCCATGCAGTGACTTTCAAACGCTCTAACCAACCAGCCGTCCCCAGGACGGCAGACAGCCCACCCAGGAGTGCCCCAGGCCCCTCCCTTCACCTCAGGGGCAGAACTACCACTCCCACCCCTACCACTCTCAGCCCATTATTCCACTGTCCTTTAGACTCCTTTAAACTCAATGTCCAGCCTCTGTCATTGTGCTCTGCATGGGAGAAAAATGAACATTTCTCAAGCACCTGCCACCTGCTTCGAAGTGCACGTGACAGGAGTGTAAGCTCCGTGAAGTGAAGGGAGAAGCAAACGTGAGGGGACGGGAGGCCAACTCTGGATTGGGGCACATTTGCCCATCACCCCCGAGCAGTGGGCAGCCACTGAAGGTTCTGCAGCAAGAGAAGACGGAACTGAGGCCACGCTGAGTGCGAAGCAGGGGTCAGACAGAGGGGAGCTGAGGCAGGAGCCAGCTGGAGAGCAGGGGCTGCAAGGCTGGGGAAGGGGAGGAGGTGGGGGAGCGGGGTCAGGGCTCAAGGAACCTCCCCAGCCAGTGGAACGCAAGTCAGGATCTCACTTCCAGGGTACAAGTGAGCTCCCTGGGGCAGGGGTTGGGGGGCAGCGCAGAGCACAAGCTCCCCGCCCACCCCTGCCCCTCCCTGGGAGAAGGGGACCCCTTCTGGGTCTCCTGGGGAAACTCCAGGAGAGTCAGACCTGGGAAGAGCACAGTGGTCTGTACAAAGTGGCGAGGGCAGTGAGGAGGGTCAGAGGTCCCAGGGCCACAGTCAGTCAGGGATCCAGACCCACTCCCGGGCACAGGGAAGGGAAGCCGTCAGAGGGGCAGGAGGGCTTATTAACCCACTGGGCGGCCCTGGGTGGCCACCGCCCTTCCGTGGCCTCGCCTCCCACCACACCCGAAAGCAAGGGCTGGGAGGGCCTGCCTTTGCTCCCGGGTCTGGCCGCCCCGTACTGCACGAGGACAGCCAGCCCTCCTTCCCACCGGCAAGCCCCCCCCCAAATCCTGCAGAAAGAGTCTGAGGTTGAACTTGCTGCCTTCTAATACCTGTTGTCAAAAGTTAAAAAGGGAGGAGGAGGAAGGAGGGGCTGCCCCACTAGTCAGGAACTCCCAGCAGAGGGGCTCCTGTCCGGCTGCATGTCCCCCTCCGCAGCCCCAGGCCCAGCTCCTTCCCTGCCCCCGGCCCACCCCCAGCCAGCAGGACTCAGCCCAGCATGCAGGGGGACTGCCGTGGGCAGGTCAGGGCTTGCCCTGCAATGTCCACACGGGCAGTGTCCAGCCGCCCCAGCTCCAGTGACTTCTAACTCGCAGGTGGCTTTCCGCCTGGATTTCGAGTTCAGCAAATCGGTCTTCCTGCACCACCTGGAGATCCAGCTCGCGGCCGGCAGGTCAGGGCCTTGGCGGCTCCTTCTCCCTCCCCGCACACTTCTCCTGGCCCCGTTCTGCCCCTGCCTACACTGAATCTCCTGCCAAGCCCGGTCCCCAAGCCCTGTCTGTAACTGCCTTAACCCGGGAGGGCCCCTGGTCAGTCCCCAAATGTGGGCCAACCTGCTGCCTGCTGGGCTGCCACATTCAGTCCTAGGTGACTTGGATGCAAATGGTACCTGCACGTTTATGTTGTATTTTACATAGCAGCTCTTTCAAAACCCTATGCTTATAAAGCACTTACATATAATATCTGAGTCAATCCTCACAAGCAGCCCCCTAAGACAGGTAAAGCAGGAGTTATTCCCCACCCCACCTCCAAGTTACAGGTAAGAAAATGGAGTCTCAGAGAGGTTGCGTGCATTTCCCGATGACACACAGCACATACATAGTACAACTGAGAGCTGAACACTAGTTGCCCTACTCCCTGTCCAGGCTCTTTCTGTCCTGGTCACCTCTCTCCCCTTGAAATGTTTTCATTTTTAAAAAGTCTCCCCGTACTTTATGTAGGTAGGTCTGTCTGTCTGTCGGTCTGTCTCCCTCCCTCCCAGGGAGTTTGCTATTGGTTGACACCATGAATCACCCTGTGTCAGTAGTAAACACTCTTCTTTCCCACAGACTTGCCTGTGTGTGGGAAGGGAGGAGGGAGGCAGGAAGGGATCCCACAGCTTTGGAGCCTTGTAAATGCCCCAGACCCTCCTGGGAACTTTTCCATGCTGAGAAATAAATACTGAAGGCAACCCAAACACGGACATTCCAACACATGCACACACCTACACTCTCACACACTCACACACACTTGGGCAGAGGTCACGGGAAGGAGCAGTGGGGACCGACACGCCAGCAGGTGCCAGGGTTAAACTGTGCATTTGGGTGGAACTCCCATTTGACATGAAAAGGTTTGTAAGGTGTATCGATATCTGAAGGCCTCCCTCACGCTCTTCCTGTTCTCACGGGGAAATGAGTGCACTTGCATGGCAGCGTCTTTGCACAGCTGTGGGTGTCTGTGAGTCAGGCACGTGCAGGGGAGACACTGCGGTGTCTGCGTGCACCAGCACCCGCTTCCTAGTGCAGCCCCTGTCCTGGGGTGGGGCTCCCAAAGAGGGTAAAACTCGGTGCACGTAACAAGAGAAGATCCTACCTTTGTAAGTCTGAAATTATTTTTCCTGCTCCTTCGTGGTGCTACAAAGGGCAGCACATTTGACAAAACTCCCTCCAAAGGTCTCTAATTTCATTCTCCAGTCTTTTCAAGGCAGCAAAACACCTGAGCCAACCAGTGGGTGCTGCCCCGCCCCAGACAGCTCCAGGGGCGCGGTTCAGGGATAAATAGACAGTTCTACTGAGAATTCCGCACTGTCTGCCCCTCACCTGGACAGGGCAGGATGCCCAGTCCCACAGGCATCATCTCCGTCCAGGCCCACTGTGCAGGGTTTGGCCCTCTGCCCCAGGAGGGAGCGCAGCTGGGAGGGACTGAAATTAATGGCCAAGCCCGCCTGGTCCTCCCAGCCTCCACCCAAAGTCCTTTCCTGCCCCACACCAGCCCAGATGAGCTGCCCTGAAAAAGGCAGCATGAGGTAGAAGAGAGAAAGCGGGATCAATGGTGATAGGAGACTTGACTTTGGGCAGTGAGCCCAGGACACAATATACAGATGATGAATTATAGAATGAAACCTACATAATTTTATTAACCAATATAAAAGAAAAAGAAAAGAAAAGCTGATGTCCGCAGTTCCCCCGCTGCCCCAGCCCCTTCCCTCCTGTTCTAGTGCCATGAGCCTGGGGGGGAAGGGTGCTCCTTCCCGGTCTGAGGCAGACCCCTTGCCGCACTGGGCCAGTCTGCATGCTGGATGCTGGCAGGGCCGGGCGGAGGGAGGGCGTTTCCTTCCATGGTGGGTTCCTTCCCCACCATGCTGCCTGGCTGTCCCTGCAGTGACAGTGACGAGGAGGAGAGCACCAAGGAAGACAACACAGCCCTCCTGCGCTTCCATCTCAAATATGAGACCGACATCCTCTTTACCAGGTGGGCTGGGACCCCCGGGGCCCCAGGGCAGGGGAGGCATGGAGGAGTGAGGTCTCAGGTGGGACACCCTCTGGGAGGCCCCGTTAGGGTCAGAGGTCCTGGGAGCTGGCCCCAGCGCTGAGGGACTACGAGATGGAGCCAAACGTGTCCCTAAGGGGTCCGAGGGTGCAGCTCTAATGATCCACGGTACAGACACGGTATCAAAACAGAGGGAGGAAGAGACACGGACCTGACCTCCGCCTGCCCAACAGGGACAAGGGCGGAGGGCCGGGCAGCAGGGGGTATCCACCCCAGGTGCAGGCTGTAAGTAGGGCATGATCTGTGGAGAATTTTTAAATAGTCGTAAAGCCTACAAAGTCCTTCTGCTTTTCATTACCACCTCTCCCAGAAGTTCTAAGCAATGCGAGTGAGCAAATGCCCCTCCCCAGACAGGGCGCTCACAGTGCTCACACCCCTGGGTGTGCCCCGGGCCCCGTCTGTCCTCCGAGGACTCCCAGGCAGAGGGAGGCGTCTGAACAAACAGCAAACACACAGAAATAAAGTTCAGGCTTTCTCGTGACCTCTCGAGGCTGGAACGGCGCACAGTGGGCAAGTTCGAGTACAAAAACAGGCCACACCACTGGGCTGAGAGGCAAGGGCATGGCTGGGAACAGCTGGCACTTCTGGCTGGGGCCCATCCCACGCACCAGGCAGGCATCGCTGGCCTACCTCAGCATCCGTTCCTGCCGGGCCTCACCTTCCCACCGCAGTGCTCCCAGCGGACACGGGAGGAAACCTGTGTTTTTGTGGTGTAGGGGGAGACTGGCCCATGCCCACACCCTCTTTCATTCATTTATCCACCTAGCCAGCACTCACTGAGTTCACGGCAGCCCTGTCCTCTGTCCCTGCAGGAGCAGCAGCCTCAGCCACTACGAAGTCAAGCCCAACAGCTCCCTGGAGAGATATGATGGCATTGGGCCCCCTTTCGACTGCATTTTCAGGGTAAGGCCAGAGGGGAGCCAGGCAGAGGGCAAAGGTCAAGGGGCAAGGACCCCGCATTTAGGAGGGGAGGAATCTGAAATCAGTGCCAGTGCTCAGGGTCACCTTAGCCCTGCCACCCACACTCACTGGATGACTTTAGGCAAGTCACATCCTCTCTCTGGGCCTCTCAGTCTTCTTCTGGAGGCTAATGGGGCTAGACTGCAAGAGTGTATCAGTGAAAACTAAGTGTGACTGCATACAATATCATTTTTTATTTGTTAAGATAGATTTACTTATTTATTTACTTATTTATATTAGAAAGAGGGGAAGGGAGAAATAGAGGGAGAGAAACATCAATGTGTGAGAGAAACATCGATCAGTTGCCTCTCCCACACGCCCAACCTGGGACCTGGTCAGTAACCCTGGCATGTGACCTGACCAGGAATTGAATCTGTGACCTTTTGGTCTGTGAAGCAATCAATGCCCAACCCATTGACCCATGCTGGTCAGGTCAGGGCATTCTTTTCTCATTTAAAAAAAACACAGTGCTCTAAACACACCAGGGGTTACTCTCCCCCATACAAGAAGTCCTGAGTTGGCAGCTTCACGAAGTCACCCAGGGTTGGGTCTCCTGTCTTCATGTCCCACTGTCCTCAAGATGCAAGTGGCAACCTCAAGTCCCCCTCACGGCCCCAGACGGCTGCCGTCAGCCACCATGCTTTCATTCCAGGCAGCAGGCAGAAGAGGGGACAAAGAGCAGGAACGAACTCCTTGGCTGTTCCCACACTGTCCAGAACCTTGAGATTTAGCTATAAGGGAGCCTAGGAAATGGGGCTTTTTGTCTTGGTTTCTGTCACTAAGGGTGGCGGGAGAAGGAGCAGGAGGAGGCAGCTTAGCAATGTCTGCCACGGTGGGCCCTGCGATCCCCCCCACCCGGGACCTGCGTGTGAGAGCCAGAGGCAGGCGGACAGTTGGAACCTGGAGGGCCCGCCCCACAGAGGTTTAATAGCCTGCCCAAGGCCACACGGCTCTCCCATGGCGGCAGCCCTGAGTTATAGTCCCAGTCTTTCTGATTCCAGAGTCCTCCTCTTTATCACTGTGGCTCTAATACCAAATGTGTCACAGCTAGAATGTGAACTACCACACACTCACATTCATATCCTTCATTAACTGATGATTATCTCATAATAAATTAATGGCTGTCACCATCTCCAACCCCAGGGTGGCCACCAGTGCCAGGCAACAAAATCCCCCAGAGCCAAGAGCAGTCGGAAATGGAAGTGGCCCTTGCTCTCCAGACATGCTTCCTGTACCCCTCCCCTGCAAGGACTTGCCCTCAGCTCGAAAGAGCCCACCCCTTTCAGGATCCCTGCAGCCCCCGGGGTGACTTGGCAGAGCCTCGAAGCTCCCACAGTGAAAATGCCAGGGGGCTTAAGGGGCCTTTTTCCCAGCCCAGCTGAGGGATCACAGCCCTTAGGGGCTGGTTGGCCCCTACAGACCTTGTCCTCCACCACCTCTCCTCCAGCTGCTGCTGGTGCACTGACTCCTCCCTCTCGGCCACAGATCCAAAACCTGGGTTTGTTCCCCATCCACGGAGTCATGATGAAGATCACCGTGCCCATCGCCACCAGGGGTGGCAACCGCCTGCTGATGCTGAGGGACTTCCTCACTGACCAGGTACCGCTGCCCTCTGGGAGCTGGCTGAGAGGCGAGGGGACCGGAAGGAGACAGACATACCCCTAGGTGTGTCCCAGGTCCTCAGACCCCAGCTCCTTCTCCCCAGATCAAGCCCAGTGGGCCTTCTCTGGAAGAGGATGGGGAGGAGGGAACATCTGGATGCTGAGTTTGCAAGTGCTGCTTGTGAAGCTAGTTGTGTGCATCCTCCTGCAGGTGAACACATCCTGTAATGTCTGGGGAAACAGCACTGAGTACCGGCATGTCCCGATGGAGGAAGACTTGAGTCGTGCCCCTCAGCTGGTGAGTTGCCCCAGACCAAGAGCTCTGGGGAGGGGAAGGAAAACTGCTGCTGCCTGAGCTCCAGGGGCTCTTTCTGTGCGTAGCCTAGTTTGTCAGGAAAAGTTTGTTGAGCACCTATATGCCCAGCCTCAAACCAAGAAGAAACAGAATAAGAAAAAGATACTTCTTGCCCTTAGTGAGCTCATCATCTCTCAGGAGACACAAGAATGGGTACCTAAGGAGCCAGGGAACAAGCCTGTGATACATGTCAGAGAATGACAACAGGAGCAGACAAACTCGAGGAAAAGAGCGGTGAGAGGAACGGAAACACGAAGCACCCCCAAGTCCAATGCAGCACTGTTTACCACAGCCAAGACACTGAAAAAAACCTGTGTGTCCAGCAGTGGATAAAGAAATCGTGGTACATATAATGCAACAGAGTATTACTTGGCATAAAAAGGAAAAAAAATCTTGCCATTTGCAATAATATGAATGTAACTTGAGGGCATTATGCTAGTGATGTAAGTCAGAGAAAGACAAATATGGTGTGATCTCACTTATATGTGGAGTCGTAAAAAAAATCAAGCTTATAGATACAGAGAACATATCGGTCACACCCAGAAGCAGTGGGTGAGGATGGGAAAATGAATGAAAGGGGTTAAAAAGTAAAAAAGGAGGAGGAAAAAAAGAGGAGAAGGAAGAAGAAGAGGAAGGGGAAGGAGAGGAAGAGGAAGGAGAAGGAAAGGAAAAGAAGAGGAAGAAAAAGGAGGAGGAGGAGGAGAAGAAGGAGGAGGAGAAGAGGCAACAACAATGACAGTGGCTAGTGGACTTGCACCTGAGGCCAAGAAAGCCATGGGGTACAGATAACAGAGGGAGGGGAGGAAGCCACATAGATCATTGTTATGGGGGCCAGAACATACATGACTTGCATTGGAGACATTGACCACACCAACTGAGGCCTCCTTGTGCCCCTGGACATGAAAGGCAGCTCAACTCAGTTCCCAAAGCCCTCCCTCAGACACCTGCTGGTTTCCGGGTTTGTGTTCTCACAGTTACCTCTGTCCCCAGATGCCTACTGCTGTGCATGCTTGCACTATTCCTTATGGAGACAAAAACCTTAGCTGTTTTAGTTTGATTTCCCCAAACAAGTGCTTCATACAACCATTTTTTAATGTATTACATTTCACTGAAGACTTGGGCTTGGATAGGGTTGAGATGGATGCAAAAGGGTGACACAAATAACTTTATCCTAATACATTCTAATAATTTTTTGATGATTTGTTTGGGTTTTCCATTGAGACACATTATCTGCTGATAATAATAGCTTTACCTTTATCATTCAATCCTTATAAATTGTTTTTCTTGTCCTATTGCTCTGGCTAGGGCCTCCAGGATAATGGCAAGTAGAAATAATGAGTCTTGTCTTGATCCTGATTTTAAAGGAATTGTTTTTAATTTTTTGATTATTAAATATGATATTCAGCATAGGTTTTTTGTAAATGCCCTTTACTCAGATTCAGGAAGTTCCTGAGGCATTTTTATCATAAACTGAAGTTGGATTTCCTAAAGTGCTTTTTCTGCCTTTGTTACAGTAATCATCTATTTTTTTCCCTTAATCTATTTCTATAGTAATGACATTTACAGGGTCCCTAACACTGAACCAAAACTCTGTCCCCAGAATACACCCATTATGCACAACTTCAAATGCAGCATTGGATACACAGTCCGTACCTTGCCCTCCAGCCCCCCTCCGGCAGCCTTAGCCCATGTGTCCCCTACCTCCATCTCTCCCCTTGTCCCTTGTCCTCTGTCCCTCCGCTCCCAAAATCAAAACCCCACTTGACCTAGCAGTATAGCTAAGCCATCTCCCTGGCGGCCCAAGCACCTGCTCACATTCTCAAGTCATAGCTAGGTTTCTGCCTCCCCGATCCCCTAGAGTCTGGTTGTTCACCCCCAAGACTCACCTTCTTTTTCAGAATCACAGCAACTCTGATGTCGTCTCCATCAGCTGCAACGTGAGGCTGGCCCCCAACCAGGAAATCAATTTCCGCCTGCTGGGGAACCTGTGGTTGCGGTCCCTGAAAGCAGTAAGTACAGCACCTGGGCTAGGCTGGCAGGAAAACGGGAAGAAGGTGGGTGCTGGGAGTCTCCCACCTGGGGAGGGGCCAGCTTCGGACAAGACCTCTGTTTATACAGCTCAAGTACAAGTTGATGAAAATCACGGTCAACGCAGTCTTGCAGAGACAGTTCCACAGTCCTTTCATCTTCCGAGAGGAGGATCCCAGCCGCCAGGTGAGCCCCTGGGCACCCTGCGGAAGGGCCTGAGCCAGGCTTGCTTGGGAAGGGGTTACCCCACCCCCTCTAGTTTTTCCACACCCTCTGCTGTGTGTTCTTGTAGGAGAGAGATGGACAGGCCTGCCCGCAGTTAGTGCAGCATCAGAGGAGAGAAAAAAGGCAAGACAAATAGGCCTTTGGGAGCAAAAGTGGACAGGCCGAAGAAGCAGGCATTTGCTTAGAGCCCCGGGGGCCCCAGGCTCTGTCTGTAGCACAGCAGCTGAGGAAGGAGGGGAACCTGCGCACTGTACACCACGGGAAACTGAAGCGATAGGGGCCGCCTGCCACTCACTGGCTCCAGCAGCAGTGAGGCTGTGTCTTGGGCAGCAGAATGATCATCCTACTCTTGTCCTCCCCATCCATTCACACGTTACATCTAATGAAATGAGTGTGGCCTGTGCTTTAGAAGTCTGGTGTGAAGGGAATTGGTGAAGGCCAAGGGATGCAAGATGTCTTGATAGTGAAACTTCTTACAGTGAGTAAAGCCAGACTGTGGCAGATCAAACTGGCTTGAATTGGGGTCTAGGGAAGGCGGGGCGGGGCGGGGGGCGGCTTCGTGCAGTGCTGTCCTGGGAAAATGAGAAGCTGGTTTTGAGGAAATGTCCAATACTCTGGAAAGAGGCATCTCAGGCATGAGGCGCTGCTGCCCTCCACTGGCCATGTCCCCAAACTGCCAGCCTGGACTCCAGGTGAGCGGTCAGTACCAGATGCTGGGTAAACCCCCCAGGCCCACCCCAAAAGACACTGGAGAGCAAAACAGCCGTGATCTGGAAGCCGTCACTTCAGATAACATACAAATACCCATCACAAACAGGGTGGAGTGTGCCAGGCAGAGAGCCAGCGTGTACATGCAAGGGGGCCCCCCAAGGAGTGGTTTTATTTGTTCATTCATTTGACATTTGTCGGGTGTCTCTCCTAGGACTCAAGCCCCCTAGGGGACACAAAGGTAACTTAGGCAGACAAAGGAACGAGGACAGGTTGGGGGTGAGGGAAGGAGAGGTGGTGAAACGAAGGAAAGCTTTCTGGAGAGAGCCCATTTGAACTGAGCTTGAGAGATGTGTTAGAACTTTCCAGGGGACCCGGAGAGAAGAAGCATGGCACAGGCACCCACGCGCACATACAAACCACCCCCACTCCACACCTGCTCATGTCTTTCAAATGAATTCTCCTCCTCCTTCCATTACCACCCACTCCCCCAAATCTCCTTTGTACCTCCTGGGTACAGAAGGGGGTACCTTCAGACCTCACTTCTCCTTCTGAATCCAGCAACCCCAGATGTCAGCCCCTGTTGGCTCAGCTGTGTACTAGGGGCCAGGGGTGAGAAGGCAGCAAGGGACCTGTGACTCATTGTCAATCAGTCAGTCATTCAACACATTGACCGAGCTCCGCCCCAGGCACAGTGCCTGGCACTGAGGATAGAGCGGTGAGCAATGCAGATTAAGACTCAGCTGCCCTGACATTCCAGGTGGGAAAGAAGGCAACTAACATAAATATAGGGTGGGCAAAGTAGGTTTACTGTTGTGAGTATGCAAAACAGTTTACTTCTTGTATTATTATTTTTATTGTACTATTTTTTATATGAACATCTATAAACCTACTTTTGCCCATCTCTGTATATACAGTGTCAAGTGGTATGAGGTCTGCCAACAAAAAAAAAAAACAATGCAAGCACGTAAGGGTGGAAACTCAGGGGTGCTGCTTCATACAGGGAGATTAAGGAAAGTTTTTTCCAATAAAGTGACATCTGACAGAGACTCTGGGCCATGCGAGCAGAGGGAACAGCAGGTGTGCTTGGCATGCGGGAGGCCAGGTGGCTGGAGGGCTGGCGTAGAGAATGAGAGAGAAGAGTCAGCGAGGTAGGCAGGCCCAGAGAGTGCAGGCCCTGCAGGCCGGGGCAAGGACTCTGTGATTCGCTCCAAGTGAGGTGGGAAGGAGACTCGGAGGCTCTGAGCAGAGCAGAGCACAGATCTGCCTTTCTCTGGACGCTGTACCAAGAGCAGACTGCAGGGGCTGAAGCAAACGCAGGGAGGCAGTTAGGGGGCTATTGCAGTCTCCAGATGGGAGATGAGGGTGCCCAGACCCAGGAGGTCGCCCTGGGGGTGAGAGGAGGAGCCACCTTTTGGGCATTTCAAAGGTAAAACGGACAGACATTGCTGACAGAGTGGGTGTGAGGCAAATACACGGTTTCTGGCCTGAGCAACAGCAAGGAATCACAAGGCTGCCATTTGCTTTGATGGAAAAGACATTGAAGGAATAGATTTGAGGGTTAGGAGAAGGCTCAAGAGTTTGCTTGGGGGCCTGTTAAGGTGCCAGGAAGGCCAAGGAGACAGTCAGATACGAGTCTAGAATTCAGCAGAAAGTCCAGGCAGGCAGTAGAGGCAAGAGTGGTCGGAGGGCAGATGGTTCCAGCCCTGACTCCGCCCAGGGCTGCCTTGGGACTTCCATGGCCCTGGGCACTTTTGCCCTTGGGGCCCCTTCCTCCATTAAAAAAAAACCTATTTCTTTCTTATTTTAATTTATTTTTTGCATTTTTTATTGTTGTTCAATGTGAAAAAACTATTTTAAATGACCATTTCATAACTATGTGCATATAAAGACAAAGAGAATCCATGCAAGATTATATTCATTTATTTCTTCTAATTTTAAAAATGTTAGATCGCGTTCGTGGGCCCCTGGGCACGGTGCCCACCAGGTGTGTCAGCCCGGAGCTCACCAGGGAGTGACTGTAGATAGAGGAGAGGTCCCAGGACAGAACCACGGGACAAGCCAACATGCAGAAGTGTGGGAGATAACAAGGAAGCAGCAAATGAGAGGCGGAAAATGTCTCCAGGAGGAGGCAGGGCCACCTGCGCCACGTAACTCGGGTGTCCACTGGGCGGGGGCTGGGAGCTCCAGGGCCTCTGCCGGCTGGGCGGCACCCATCAGCCTTCTAGCATCTTTCCCTAAGGAAGGGGGTGCAGCTCTCCCACCAGGGGTCTGGTGTCTCCCGTGCTCCAGCCCTGCCCCAGGCTACCATTAACCTGGCCTCCTTCCTCCCCCTGCAGATCACCTTTGAGATCTCCAAGCAAGAGGACTCACAGATCCCCATCTGGATCATTGTGGGCAGCACCCTGGGGGGCCTCCTGCTGCTGGCCCTGCTGGTCCTGGCACTGTGGAAGGTGAGGGCCCCCAGCGGGCAGGAGTGGGGAGCGGCATCCTGACCCATTGGCCACCAGAGGGCACTCAACCCATGGCTCCCACTGTTTTGTAGGTCCCCTTGAGAACCTGATGGAAGCTAGGGTTCCTCTCCTCAGCAGAAAGCAAGTACAGTACACAAGCACAGAATGCCTCCCACAAAGTCAGGCTGTTACCAAACCTTCCAAAGCCCTCTGCTGTCTCTGAGCCTCAGGTTAAGAAGCCCTGGTCTCAACCTCCTCCTGTTCTAGATACGGTGGCAGAGACTCGGAGAAGAGTGTTAACCGGGGCAGGGTCACACAGCATGGCTTCTTGCCTCCCAGCCCAGGCTCTGTCAGCTCCAGGGCCCCCTCACCCATTAAGTGGCCCACTGTGAGGCTCACAAGTGAGCTGGAGAGAAACAGAGAGTACTCATCGTCGTCATCCTGAGCTGGGGTATTCTGGAGGCCTTCTGAGGGAAAAAGCCTTAAGAGGGTTAGTGGAGAGAGAGCAGCAAGGGGAGTTAGGCTTTGTCCACTCTGCCCACTCCTGAGATGTCTGCCTCTGCCTCCCCACAGCTCGGCTTCTTTAAAAGTGCCAGGCGCAGGAGGGAGCCCAGCCTGGACCCTACCTCCAAAGCGCTGGAGTGAGGCTCCTGAGCAGGCTGCGAGTTGACGGGGGCCAGGTCCAGGTGGCACGCAGGCCCAGGCCGGCGGCCCCACCCAGCTGGGGCAGAGAGGATGCCAGCTCGCTTTGCACTTGACCTCATCTGAGAAACCGAGCCTGCTCCCTCGGAAGGGAACTCAAGCCGGATTTAAGAGGGACTGTCCTACTGGGAAACCGAGACACCTCCAACAAAGATCCCTAAGGATACAAAGGGACCATTCCAAGGCACACCCCAAAGCCTCTCCCAGGCTCCGGAGGGGCATTTGCTACCCCCACCACTAAGGTGCTAGGAATTCCTGATCATCCCCATCCTCAGAAGAAACCCAGAGGAAGACTGCAAACGCAGACCCACTCTGCACACGCCAGGTCTCTAGTTCCCACAGGACCCCGCGGAAGGCAGATGGGAATTCTGCCTGCACTGCCCTCCCACCCCCCACGCTGCTGATGGCTCCTGAGTCACGCAAGCCTAACCCTTCCCCAAGCAGGGGATGGGTCCCTGGAGCCCAAGAGCTTGATGATGAGAGTTGCTGGCCAGGGATGAAGAAGGACTCTGGGACGCGGAGACTGTGACGGACAGGCAGCTGGCACCCGGGAAGTGAGCGGCCCACCCAGAGATGGGGAGGCACTTCCACATGCTCACACTGTCACCCACACTCCCCGCCACGCTCGAGGCCCGCCCCGCCCCCTCAGCTGCATTCCCCGCCCCCCCCTCCCCGCGGCTTTTGTTCCCAGTGCCTCCGGAAGCGTGCGGATGACGCAACCCCATGGCTCAGCATTCCCTGCAGCCTTCCCGTGCAGCCAGCCCCACGCCGGTGGAAGGGTGGGGGGGGGGTGCCCCCAACCCCCCCACACACACATGCACACACAACCTCCCATCTCTCCCTTCCATTCACCCGTGCACCGGAAAAGGGTTCGGCCTGCGCTGCTGAGGGGTCCTCTCTGGAATGCACTGAATAAGGCCGGTGCAGGGACACCCCTCAGTGGCAAATATGTGATCCGCCCGCCCTTGGGACAAGTGGTACTACCAATGATGGCACAGGACAGGAGGCACGCCTGGTGCCCAAGCCGAGTAATTTATGCCTTAACTTTGTTTTGAGGTAGAGATGAAAGGGGATACGTCAAAGGCATCTGTCCCCCGTTACATAGTACAACGTTTACTATCGTGAATATTTTTAAGAAATTAAGAAAATACAGTGTTTAAAAACAAACAAAGCGCTGACTTCCCTTTTCTGTGGGCAGAGCACAGCCTCGCTAGTTCACTCTCTTCTTTGAAGAAGAGGAAATGGATGGAAAAAAGAAAGGCTCCCTGCTTCTGAACCATTATCCATAGGTGCTGGGGAGGGACTTGTCCATCAGTTGCTCCCTGCAGCATCCTCCCCCAGTGGCTGCCTGGCCTGGGACACACTCCCTCCCTTCCTGCCAAGACCAGCCATTCCGTCTTTGGCCAGTCGGGATGGGTGGAACCCACTTGTCACTGAAGCGTCTACCCCGCGTTCCGACTCTCCCCTCGCAGGCCTCCCTGACTCCTCCAAGCAAGCATTTCTGTGCTGATCTCACAGCCTAGTGTTTCTTCACCTTCACATGCTGTCTGCTCAGAGCACATTGCTTCCCTTGTGTTCGTGTGCCACTGTAACCCCAAGGACCAGGAGTAGAACCCTAGAAATTATTTCATCTTGTTTGCCCACAGATGAGGGCCCTCAGAACCACAGAAAGTAAGAGGAAGCCCTAGGTTCCATGGCAAAGCCAAGGCTAATTAACCCCAGGACAGCTCTCGCTCACGACAAACTGTCATTCTAGCCCAGTAGCAGAAGGGCTTAGTGAAGGAGCAAAAAAAAATTGTATGTAAAATAACTCTATGGGAATTTCCTTTCTCAAATTGTGAAACAAAATCAGGAGGCATTTTAAAATCATATCTCATTTGTGTCATTACCTCCATGAGTGGAGCAACCTTGCTGGAAAATCAATGAACCCGCACTCAAAAGTGTTTTGTTTGATGAAGCGCTAATTCTCCTGTCAAAAATCATCAATTCTGAGAATGCCTTTTGTGGAAACCTGACTTTGAGACTAGAATTCCCTAATTTTTTTATCACCTTGCAACCACACTGCAGGCCCATGTACTTGCCCGTCAGATGCAGCCCAGAGGTCTCTGAATTGCAACCTGTGGACTCAAAGGCGGCCTTTCCCTGGGACTCCAGTCCCTCCATGCCATGCCCCCAGCCCCGCCAAGATCAACTAAATGATGAAAAGATGGAAAAATTGGAGGCTTCTACCTTCAAGCCCTTTGCATTGTGTCTCTTTATCAATTTTCCTTTCCAAATTTATTTGCTCTGGGTGTAAACATCCAAGACTGGCCTTAAGAATGCCTGGTGGGGCAAGCAGAAAAGACGTATCTTCACGAGGAGCAAAAAGCCTCATGCTAGTGCAGTTTCTCAAGCCTGGCTGCATATTAGGATTGCCCAGGAGCTCTGAAAGCTATCCATGCAAAGGTCCAGCCCAGGGATGGAGACTTAATTGGTTGGGAGAGATCAAAGTTCCCCTGGTGCTGACACTGGGGTTAACAGCCCAGTGAACATAGAGGCTAGAAAACAAACAAGGAGTCAACACGCACCAGTGACCTTCTACGATGAGTAATGGGAACTGTGCTCTCATCATAATGTTGTTCAAATTAACTCAGCTCCAGCCTGGAGTTTAGAACACACTCTCATCCCAGCAAGTCTCCAGGGCAGGATTTGCTGCAGATTTTTGCTGTGGTCTGGGATGGAAGATGAAGAGCAATTTTGGCATTTAGTGGCACACAACCCAAAGTGCAACCTCAAATCAACATTAAACTTCATATTGTGGTTCACAGATGGACATTATTAGCAACATTCTATCTAGTAGATTATTTATGATGGAGCCAAGGGCTGACCTCAAGAGTGTTAACATTAAGTGTATCTTAAAAATTTATTTGTTCAGTCTTCTTAAAGCATCACTGGCTTATCCTAGACACCACTCTAAACAAACTGCTCTGACCTCCAGGTACCCAGGTGATACTTCTGTGAGTCTGCAACAAACAAGTGCTCAGGAGAAAAACCTGCCTGGGGCAAGGTCTGGCTCTTGTGAGCCAAGTTATCAACAGAAGGTGGTTTTAGATTTGGTTCATGGATTGTGGGGATTTTTGAAGTTCTAGGCTCACTGTCCAGCAAGTTATGAAATGAGATGTGCAGTGTTCTGGTGTCACTGTCGACTCTGACAGGGGAGAGCTCATGTGGGGCGCAGCAGGCCTCAGACAAGATACAGAAGCTAAGGTGCAACCCGCAGGCAGATTCGAGAGAGACCTCGGGCCCTTATGCCATCGGTGTTCTGCAGGGAACTGGACGCCGACTGTGGTGCCAGCTCTGGCCAGCTGAGAGCTGGAAAGGAGAAATCCAGCGTGAGTGCTGCTTCTCTCGGGCATGCAAGCACAGAGGGCCAACTGTGCTTCTCAAAGTAGATTATGTGTCCAGAGCTGAGAGAGCCAGCTCAAAACGACAGACCAAGTCCTACCTAGACCTCCCAAATCCACTATGAGGTAATTTCAAGCACATTAAAACTTAAGAGAACCAGGGATCTAGACCCATGAAAGTCTTACTCTCATTGTCAATGTCAGTTTCTGAAACAGTGCAGCCTTTCTTAGCTGCCCTGGGTCCTATCTTGGTGGCAGCTATGGGCAAATGCCCCAGAAAAAAAAAACCCCAAGGGACCTCCTTCCAGTGCAGACAGTGGAGTTCCTGGGTTCTCCTTCCGTTAAGGTGGTGCCTCTCTCCAAGGTAAGTATCAGATGGAATGGGCAAAGTGCTAACTTGAATACAACAGAATAACTCTGCCAGGCAAGTGTGGAGAAGCTCCTGGGAGGTGTGGACCTTGCCTTCCCTAGAGGGCTTTAAGCTACAAGTTGCTATCTCCATCGGTACTCAAGACTTTCAGTGTCAATACCCAGAATAAGACACTAGACTTGAGTCAGTCCTACTGGCTTCAAGCACCAAGATGCCAAGCAGCCAATAATAGAAACAGCTGGCTTACCCACGCTCCTTTTCCGGCATGGTGACCCACTGCAACCACACCTCACCTCAAATGAGAAGCGGCCAGGTCTCTCCCCCACCAGATGTGCCTTCTTCAGTGGTGAATGATCCTGTTTTCATTCAATACATTAGCCTTTGTTTTTATTTTTGGCTAATTCATGTCAGCCCTTTACTTTGCACTATTCTTGCCATTTTAAAAAAATCCTGCAAATTATCCATAGATTAATATTAACATCAACTGGGCTCTTCCCCAAGGTCAGGCAAGCTTAATCGATGCCATTAAAATCTGCAGAGTGCTTCTGTGTCGGTCTATTCCATTAGCTTTGACATCACACTAAAGTAGGACAGCGTGTTCCAAAACAAAAACTGCAACGGAACAGAGGAGCTCTGCTGGTTTAGCGTGAGGAGGGTTAGCCTGGCAGCGGGGCTCTGAAACTTCTCACTGTGATGCAGGCTAAGATGCACCGAGCAAACTCATTAGGCTTACAGCAGGGCATAAGCGGGAAAACATTCGTTTTAAAAAGGATGGGATACCATTCCTTAATGGATCTACCCTGTCTTAGCAGCCTTTCATGTTCTTTGTTCTTCCCTTCTGGGGACTATATTAAAGAAAACAAGCAGCAACTCTCAAATGTCATTTTCAGAAATGTTTCAGAAGGTGGCCCAAGCCAAAGTCAAAGGTGACATCATGAAATTTTACTTGGGAAATAAAAATGACAATCTGAGGAAAACTAGAAAATCTGATTTCAAATAGGAGCATAGAGTTAGACAACGAGCTTACCAAGGACGGGAACCTTCTTTCTTGTCTGCGTACGGGCATCCCTGGCATAGTACCCGATACACAGTTGGCGCGTAGTAAGTGCTAATTTCCAGCAGTTTGTTCCCACTTGTTGAGGCAGGAGCAAACCCCAGCCCTGCTCTTGGGATGGCCTAAGGACAACCAATTTACAAAGCACTGGCAAATTAGAAAATACAATTTTGTCTACACTTGCCAACAAGTTTTGCTAACCACCTAAGGAGGAGGAGGAAGAAAAGGAGGAAGAGGGAAATAGGAGGGAGAAGCCATTAAATGACTAGGAGAAACCCTAGATTAAAAGATGTATGGTCTTGGAGACAACCTTACAATAATAAGCAAAATACAAAACTCAGATCCATTTTTTAAAAAAAAGATAAATTTGGCAATATAAAAATGCCAAAGTCAAAACACAAACTACAAACTGTGACATTTCTACAAAAATTTCCTGAAATCTCAAAAAAATTTCTAACAAGAAAAAGACCCCAAACCAAGACAAAACCCAAGAAATACAAAAGGTCAGTAACTATAGATGAAAGTGTTGACTTCATTCGTAGATACAGGGACACAGATCTCAACCATTAAATACTCATTTTCATCAATCATCTGGGCAAAAACTAAATGATTAGGTACTGGCTGATGTCAATAAGGGTATAGGGAGATAGAAGGCAATTTGATAATTCCTATCAATATTGTAAACAGTAACTAAAAAGAAGTTGCAGTGCTAGTAATGACCTTGTTCTAGTAATACGGTGTATTAGGGTGTTTACTAAAGCATCATTTGGAATATAAATAAACTGAAAACCTAAAAGTTCAATAATAAAGTCTGGTTAAATAAATTTTAGGGCCACCCACAGAATTAATTGCTATGAAGCTTTGTTTTTTTTAATCTATACATTCCAAAATTTTTAAATGTCTAAGACATGTAAAATGAACAAGACAAGATGCAGAGTAGTGAAGGAAAGGTAAAAGCCATTTGTACTTTTTAATGAAAAAATAAGTACACACATGCAAAGGAAAGTCCTGGGAAGCTCTTCCGGAAACTAGTTAGGTGACCGCCCTCTGAAGAGTCCAACTGGGAAACACAGATGGGACGGGACTTGTCTTTTTCTTTCTGTCTTTCTCTTTTACCATTTAAAGTTTTCTTTACTCTTTGAGTATATTCCCCATGTACATGTGTAACTTTTGACAACTTTTTTCCAAATCAATTCAACAAAACATTGTCTCAACTAAGGCACACTGAACAATAAAGACACAAACTTCAAGGTAGTTTTTTTAAAACATTTACTCAACACAAACACCATTTTTCCTTTTACACAGCAATTTTGTTAGTTTCAAATTAGCTGAGCTATTAGGACTGTCAATTGCCATGAAATTAAAAATGATTCTACATGTCAAACAGAAAATGTCATGCAATATATAAATCGCTAACAGATCTCTGGTGCAGTCAGCAAGTTTACTAAGTTTATTAAAGTCACGTGGATGGTTTGACAAAAGTGCACAATAGAATAACATCACTGGTTCGTTATAAATCACAGTGAATTACTAGAATACAACAATTTAGTTCCTCTACATGGAAGATTGCAGGATGGGGTGAATATTGTAAAGGATGGGCTCTTTTAACACATTAGGCCAGTCAGATCTCCCTCCCCAACTATGCACCTTTGAGAAGACTGGTTAGCAAAGCTGAGGGGTTTTTTCCCCATCACGTTTTCTCCTCTACCAGTTACTAAGCAACAACAATGAAAAAAGCCATGCACAAATTTTACAACACCTGATAAAAAACATACAAAACCTTGTTCACTTCATCATTTGGCAAAGCTTGCATCTTCGCTCCTTTGTTTTTCTGATTAGGCCATTCATTCATCACGTGACTCACCCTAAATGAAAAGCTGTTAATGACTTAGCAATACTCACCCCTGCGCACACATCAAGATACACTCCCCATAACCATCAAGATAATGTCCCTTCCCTACACATTAACACAAATGAACACACCACAAACCTAGGACTAAAGACCACATTTACTTTACAGCTGTAAAAATTAATATATCTATCACCACTATCGGTGTAGTATTTATTTCAGATCCCATATTTGGGGGCGGGATGCGATAAAACCCAGCCCACCTGAAGACGTGGGCAGATCTGCCAGAACTGTATGAGAAAGCCCTGCAACGTGCCACTCATAATTAGGAGCTTTCTGCTTTCCAGAGAGGGTATCCAGAGCACAGCTGTGCATTTTCACAGTAGAACACAGCTTAAAATTTTATGAACTAGTAGTAACTAACTTGTCGAAGACCAAAAGGCAGAGTTTAAATTTCTTTAACGCATTTTAATGTTATAGTATAGTCAGTGAGGAAAAATAGAATGTCATCTGTACATTGGTACATCTGGCTAGCCTGAAAAGGAACATCTGCGATTTTTACACAAAACCTACCATAAAAACAAGTCGTTTATACTTTTATCCATCTACTCACTAGTTTAATCACTGGCTGCTTCTTAAACCAGCAAACTGTGACCCAAGGTCCAGCAACTCACGCCTTCCCCTGCCCCACTCCAAACCAGAAACGCTTGGCTCGAATAACCCAAACGGTCCTGCCCATAAAGGAGCTGCGGTGGAGACTGGAGACAGGGTGTCGTTCCCTTGGGGTTTTAATTTCAAAATCATTCGCCCAATGCAGTTATTTAGGGACCCACTGCCCCCAAATCATATTTTACTTCACGCAGTGCTATCACACCAAAGTTTCTCATAATTACCAGTTATCAACCAAGATTAATATCATGAAATAAAACCCTTCCCAGAAACAAGCAAGACCGAAGCTTGCTTTGTTGGTTTCAAGTTCCCACAGCAAAGAGCCTTCTGGTCGTTCGCTGGACTGCGGCCTCCTTGAGCAACCAGGGCAGACAGAAAACACGGTGTCGCGCCAGAGTTCTTCCACCAAAAGCATCTCCCTTCTTCATCGATTCAGGGAATGGATCTGCTGCCTGTTCCTTGAGTTAAATAGTTACCTAAACTCAAGAACTCAATTTTAGCAACTCTATTAAAAGCACAAAATCAAGCTAAGTTTTACATGGTTTGCCCAGGCATTCACTCACAACTACTGAGGTAAGACAAAGAAGTTTTGGTTGAATTTGTAATGTTATCAAGGAAGACTTACAATCCAGAGCTTAATCCTACCAATAAGAAATGCAAAATGACAAAAAGTGGCTGGAAAATGGAGACAGCCTGGAGTTCTCAGAGCTGAGATACAGAACAATCACCTTTCTTACCTATTCATGTCCCTTAAACAAAAATTTAAAGACACAACTTAAGCTTGGGAAAGGTTTGGCCAAACATATTTTTAAATAACTCTACCAAAAACAAATAAAAAAACAGGCATGTAGATCACTTGTTTCAAAAATGGTTTTATACAGGTGTTTCACAATACATATTTGAATTTATTTTACAAGCAGAATCAGATCCTTAGCAATATAGTGCACAACGCACTTCTCTACTATAGTTCAAAAAAAAAAAACCAGTTACCATTATCAGAGTTCATAGTTTATTCCACTGTCTTCAAATTTTCTCCAACTTTGTCAGCATTTCAATCAGCAGTTTGACTTTCTCCAGCATTCAGTTCTCCCTTCTCAAAGACACTGTGCCGTTAGATTTTGATGTCTAAATATGTACATATAATCATTATCCTCACTTTACAAATAAACAATATCTAAAATAGTATTGGTCCTAGGTAGCCAAAGGGATGAAATGGTTTTTAAAACATGCAATTTTATATGATATTTTAAGTTTGGGTATATAAAAACCATATATATTATTAATGAAACCAACTTAATACCAAGTATGACAGCCATTCCTCATACCGTCAAATAAGCAGGCCTTGAAATCTGAAGAACGCAGGGTCTGATCTGAGCTGTAGAAAGGCATGATTCACTCACCTTGATGACGTGCATTTTCTTTCAGTCCATTAAGAGTTGCCAAAAGCAAGGTACAGTATTTCCTTGACTCATACCAGGAGGATCAAGGCCAGTAATTTTCAAATTAGGGTTCATTCAAATACCTCCCTTTAAACCATCCTAAAAACCTTCCTTGTAAAAATCTCAGGTTAGAAAAACAGAAATACATCACCATGACAGAGTTCACAATCAAAACATCCTAACTGAAGCAAGAAGACACACAAACTCTAACTACAGTAGCTATAAAATATCTTGCATTCTTGGGGGGAAAGGTTTTTAAAGTTCCCCCTTCCATTCCCTCCCACCCTTCAAAGTATTACATTTTGTGGGGTATCTCTATTTTATTTAAGGCCCTAGGTGCTAATTTTGGCTTGGTCATTATGTTTATACTGATCCAACTGCAACCTTTCTCTTACACTTCACAAAACAATATCCATACATAAAATGTTAATTGAAACCTTACAGGTTTTAAGTTTATATCTGATGTTGCTACATCATTATAATTCTTTTCATGAACGAAAAAAGAAAGCTGTAGGTCTTTACTTACAGTACCATGCACTACGAGTAGCTAAGGCATTCATTTGGCACTAGAGAGAAAAATACAGATATAGCTAATTTTATCATTTTTAACATCAATAAAAATAGGTGTGTACGCTTTACTTGAATTTCTGTGATGCTTAAAAGATAATCACAGAATACTCTTTTAGTCTTACATTTAAAATGTTGCCAATAAAACAAAACAAAACAACAAAAAAAACAAAAACATAAAGACCTCTGTACAGCCTGTCGGGATAAGTGGACAACCATAATTTTATGGTTGAAAAATTTGCAGCTCTCAGACAGAAATTATCTCTCAAAGTGGCATCGCAAATTATTTTCATCATCAAAAATATTTGATTTCCTATACCATACTAGTGATTATTTTTCTACTTCTTACACAGACTAAATAAAGAAAGTGAAAAAAATTAAAAATATCCTGGTTCCTTTCATCTGTCATACACACCTTATTAGGGAGGCACAAATAATGCCCTCGGAGAAGTAGTTTCCAAATTTTAAGAGAGCACACAGGAGGAAAGAGAGAAAAAAAGATAGAATGTGTAACTATATGTGACAATTTGTTTCATAAGAAAACACAGCATCATAATTTTTACATGTTTGTGAGTTGAGTCAAATGCAGACTGCTACAATGTAGATACACTACATTCAAACAGAGACTTCAAAGAATTTTAGAATTCAAAGCCTAAAGGCAAATAGTCCATCAGTATCCTCTGAAAGTTATTTTAAGATTTTACTACTTGGTATATACCACCCAGCATAATGCAA
Source organism: Artibeus jamaicensis (assembly GCF_021234435.1). Taxonomy (NCBI): domain Eukaryota; kingdom Metazoa; phylum Chordata; class Mammalia; order Chiroptera; family Phyllostomidae; genus Artibeus; species Artibeus jamaicensis. Next base: position 6,156,973 of record NW_026521883.1, read on the forward strand.
CAATTTCAATGGATTTAACTTTATAAATTTATACCTATTATTAAATTAGCACATTTTTAGATTAATCCGCAGCTATATAATTTCTAGCCCTCCTGATGTTATAATGTGCTGTATCACATGATTATTGGAAGAGCGAAAACTACCTACAGCAGTTTGGCATGTGCAGAACACCTGGTTATCACATTACTATTAATGTTCATTTTTAGTTGTTTTTCTTCATGAAATCCTCAAAACTGCTGCAAGGATAACATGCTGACAAAGGCTTAACAGAAATACTTTTGTAGGCAGTTTTTTCCAACATAACTTCAAATCATAATGTTGCTACATAAAAAACACTTTATATTCATTCCTAAAAAAAAAGGAAGAAAAATAGTCAAGTGACCAACCAATATTCAAACACCTTAGATTAGTCATATCTAAACAATGTGGCTTTGTTTAAAGTGTATTTGAAATCAATTACCATATGAGGCAAGAAGACCAAATACAAAACTAAGGAAGGATGGGGAGAAAGGGTAGTGGAAAGAAAAGTAGAATTTATGAACACATAATTCTATTGTCTGTGATTAAAGTTCTTTACTTTTTAGCACCACATTAAACAATTTTACATATCCAGTCACTTAATGAAATCCAACAAATTCTTCAAGAGTTCTGGGGATCTGGTCTTGGTAGTTAATATCATTAGCCCGAACTGCTCGGGCAGCCAGGCACTTGAGACTCATCTTCATTTGAGTTTTGAGTAGTATTTCGGATACCCCAGTTGTACTTTTGTCTAGTGGAGTCTTATTCTGTTTATTTGTCATGTCAGTGTGAGCGCCAGCTTCAACTAGGCTAATGATGATAGAGTGCAAGGTCAAAAAATCACTGATGGGCCTGTTGTACTGGACAATAATATGAAGGGCGCTGTTCCCTTCATTGTCCACAGCATTCACCTCAGCACCACAGTCTAGCAGGAGCTTGGTGACAAGCGCATTTGGAAAGCTGCAGACATCATTGGTGTGGAAATCATCAACTGGCGTGTTCGAATTGACAGCTAGATGCAGCAAGGTGAAACCTTCCCGAGTTCTGGGATCCAGGTGAATCAGGTTGTAGATCTGCTTGTTGATTTTGCACTGGTCTTCTTCACTGCACTGTGTTTTGGTGGAGATGCACACTAAATACAAAAAGGTGTACAGATTACATTCATAATTGTCCATAGCATTGTGGACATCTGCATCTGAAATATTTCTTACTCTGCTCATACTTTGTTCTATTTCCAAAACACTGCACCTCAAAACACATTCTATATCTGGCGCTTTCACAGTTTCGTTCAAATGTATCATCTGTGAGAAAACTTGAGCAAATCGAAGAAGATCTTTGTGGGTATTCCTGTTACCTTTCTGTCTGAGGTGCAGAGCATGAAGCCACAACTTGATACACTGTTCGAATTCCATGTTATCAGCATAAACAGCTCCCCTGTAAATGATAGGATGGGAAACATCAATATTGTCAGCACCTAAAATTCGTTCCCGAACTATAAGGCCTTCCATATGAAGAGCATCTCTGTCTTGTCGAATGGATTCCAGTTCCTGAGGATTTCTACATTCAGTTCTATTCCCATAAGCATGGATTGGTGGGAGGACCTCTTTCTCAAGAATGTTATTACGATCTTGAAACCTTTCCAACATGGCTAAATATAAATAGTGGTACGTTTTCGTGATGTCATAGTTCTCACGGTCATTTGCAAAGGAGGCACCCAAGAGTTCCAAAGCTTCAATCCGACTTCTTCGGTCACAATCAGCGTGAGAGAGCAACAGTTCGACGACATCAGCTTTGCAGCTTTCGGCGGCTACTTTGAGTGGTGTCATCCCATGGCCGTTCACGACTATGGCAGCACGCCACTTTATCAGCTCTTTCACAATGTCTATGTGCCCTGCTTCGGCCGCAAAGTGCAGTGCCGTGGCTCCGCAATGTGCTTTTGCATTGGGATCAGCGCGTTGTTCTAAAAGGTATCTGACCACATCAGTGTGTCCCTTATATGCTGCAATCATTAGGCAGGTGTTGTCATACTTGTTGGCAATGCTTATATTGGCATTATTTTCAACCAGGTACTTCACAATGTCCAGCCTGCCATCGAAGCATGCTGCCCGCAGAGGGGTCGAGTTAGTTACTGTAGTGTGGTTCACGTTGGCTCCATGACTGACTAGAAGCTTAACGACTTCAAAATGTCCCGCCCCCGCTGCACACCAAAGAGCGGTGGCTCCATCAATGACATACCTATTATCCATGAAAAGAACAAAGAGTTAGAAAGTGGAGGCCACGTACCCTAACATAAACGTACAGAATGTATTCATTATACTGACCAAAGCCTCAATCTACAGAATATTAATAAAACATTATTTTTGGTGAAAATAAAACCAGGTATTTTAAGTACAGTACTTTGTATAGTACCTGTACCTAGTATGAGCTCAGGAAACGTTAGCTATTACTATTATTACTGAAGTATATAAACTTTTTCTAAAAACATTACTTTTTACTAGCAAAAGTAAACAAACTTGAGATAGAAGAAATGTATGGAGGTGAATTCTTTACCACCAAACTGACGCACGGGCACATAACAGCACAGCATGTTCCTCATTCCCGGCACCCCCCAGGTACCAGTTTGTCTCAGCAGGTCGGTAAGAAAACCACCCCATTCCTACGGTAACATTGTGTTAGAAACTGCTTTAGGCAGAAAAGTATTTAAGCAGATAACTTTGCCCTAAGATGATCTGAGCTAAGCAAATATTATACTTCACTACAGCAAAGAGGATGAAACAATTATTGCTCCTACAACAATATGAATGGATCACATAATCATGATGCTGAGCACAAGAAGTCAAGAGAACACAGAATGTATTATATTACTGCATTTACATATCTACCTGAAGTGTTAGAAGGCAGGACGCTGGTTCATTTAGGGGGAGGTAGTGAATGTCAGGAAGCACAAAGGGGACTTTGTGAAACATGCACTTCTAATTAGTGCACTTGTCTCTATACGTTATACTCCAATTTAAAAGTTTAAATTGTGTCCATATCATGTCTATGTATGTTCCTTGATTAAGCCACTGGGGAAAAAATACTAACAGCAGTAAACAACTAATACTTTCCAAAAACCAAGTAGGCACCCTCCCTGACCTTTGGTCTATGACTGGACTCAGCAGCTTCACAGTTACCACCTACCTATTGAGTGTCTAATACATGCTACTTTCACTACTTGTATCAAATTAGCTTGCGCCCTGGCCAGGTGGTTCAGTTGGTTGGAGGTCGTCCAGTACACCAAAAGGTTGTGGGTTTGATTCCAGGTCAGGGCACATACCTAGGCTGTGGTATGTGCCCAGTCGGGATGGGAGGCAACCAATCAATGTTTCTCTCTCACACTGATGTTTCTCTCCCTCCCTACCTCTCTCTCTAAAAGCAATAAACATATCCTTGGGCGATGATTTTAAAAATAAAATTAGCTTGCTAGGAAGCCAATCTTACCCACCTTTCCAATTCAAATTTTCCCCAACCTCAGTTTCCCAACATTTCAATCTATTACTGACCCTCAATCCTAAAAACATATTTTTGCTAGAGATACTTAAATCTGCTGTGCTAGAAGCACTAAAATAAATATACATATTTGAACATGTTAAAGAAAAAGATCAATCAAAAATAACATGCACTAGAGCAATTTATTATTAAACACCTGACTGGTCAGTTTCTCACCACATAACACAGGTCACATTACACCTCCCATGAGGTGAAAGAGTATAGTCCCCCTATATAAACATAAACATAAAACTATATAAATATCATGGTTTAACCCCAATTAACAATACCCAGACAAAACCACCACCTATTATTTCTGCTGAAAATAAAAAACCCACTTTATAATCATTCAAAATCAGTTTACTTCTTCAGTTTCAAGTAATGACACAAAATGTCTGTAAGCAAAGTCTTCTCAGTACAGTTATCTATGGCGTTACCTATGGGACAGGATGTAGGGCTAACTGGGAAGAGGCTTAAAACTACTAAAATATCCTATATCGTGATCTAGGTACTAGCCACCTGGGTGGATATGTAAGGGGGGGTAACTCAACCTAACTGCACACTTAGTATTTGTGCTTTTTGAGTGCTGAGAGAAATCTCAAAAGAAATTAGAAGCCTTCTGAAGTCTCCGTTTAAATTGTTTTTTAAATGTTATTTAACTTAATTTTGAAAACTACAGAAAGAATAAGAAAAATAAGATATTACATCCATGATGTGTTTTAGTGGACCAACTGTACCTTTTACAAACAATTTAGTTTAATTAAAATTCATTTATTACATTTTTGTCATGATTATACACAGGGTTCAAAAATGTTTCTTTCACTGTCAAAAAGCATACCAGACACCAGAAAAATCAATATTCAGCAACAAGTCTAACAAAAAATATGTAAGATTTCCAAATTGAAAACCATAAACATTCGTAAGAGAAATTAAAGACCTAAGTAAATGGAGAAATAGTCCACATGCATGGTTTAGAAGACTCTTAAGAGTGTTAAGATGTCAATTCTCCCCAAAAACAATCTACAGATTGATTTATGCAGTCGAATTCAAAATCCAAGCAGGTACACTGTGTGAACACACATACATGCACCCCCATGTGTGTAGAAATTGAGAACCAATTCTAAAATGTATATAGAAATGCAAAGGACTTAGCACAGCGAGGATAATCTTGAAAAAAAATTGGAGAACAAACTACAGTAATTACAATAGTGAACTTGGCTGGTGTGGCTCAGTGCATTGAGGACCAGCCTGTGAACTGAAAGAACGCCGGTTCAATTCCCAGTCAGGGCACATGCCTGGATTGCAGGCCAGGTCACCAGTTGAGGGCTTTATGAGAGGCAACCAATATCTCTCACACACTGATGTTTCTCTCCCTCTCTTTCTCCCTCCCTTCTCCTCTCTGAAAGAAAACAAATAAAATCTTAAAACAAACAAACAAAAAAGGATAGTGTGTCATAGCACAAGGATAGACCAGACAAACAAAAATTCCAGAAACGGATTCACACATAGAGTTACTTGATATATGACGAATGCTCCAGGGAAATTCAGGTACAAAGTATGGTCTTTTGGCAAATGGTGCTAAAGCAACAAATGCCTGTATGGGAGAAAAAAATTAACCCTCACTCTTACTGTACCTCACACTCTACACAAAAATTATAGAAGTAGCATAGACCTACAATATGAAAAGCAAAACAATAAAAGTTTCAAAAAAACCACTATCTTCATAACCTCGAGGTTGATGACAAATTCTTAAAACAGAATGCAAAAATAGCAATAACCAAAAAAGAAAAAATTTGATTCACTAGACTACATTAAAATTAAAAGCTTCTCATCAAAAGACATTGTAAAGAAAGAAAACAGGGAATCCACTCACTGGGAGAACACATATATTAGATGTATTTGACGAATCAATGAGAAAAAGGCAAACAATCCAATTAAAAATGGGTAAAAAGACTGAACAAGACGCTTCACAAAAGAAGATATCAAATGACAAACACATGAAAAAACGTTCAAGATAATTCCAGGGGAATGCAAATTAAAACCAGGAGTTACTAATACACACCCACCAGAATAGTTAAAATTAGTAAGAACTGATGTGACAATACTGTTGGCCATGATGTGAAGCAACACAAACTCTCATTGCTGGTGAAAGTTGCTGAAATGTAATTTAGTTCAACCACTTAGGGAAAACTGGCAATAACTATTAAAGTTAAATATACACCCATCCTATGGCCAGCAACTCCATACTTGGTATATACTAAAGAGAAAACAATGCAAATGCCCACCAGAAAACCTATACAGAAATGTTCACAGCAGCTTTATTCAAAACAACCAAACATTAGAAATAACCGAAATATGCATCAACAGGACAAACTGCCATGTATTCATACAATGGACTACCACAAAGCACTCAATAACACTACTGACACATGCAACCACATGGATGGACCTCACAGACGGGCAATCACACACTGACGTTTCTCTTCCTCCCTTCGCCACTCTCTAAAAAAAATAAATAAATAAAATATTTTAAAATTAAAAAAATAAAGATTAACAGAGAGAAAAAATTGATTATTTTCTGATCTCAAATTTCCAAAAATGATGTAAGAGTAAAAATTAAATTACAAGTATATACTTCACTTGGTTTTTGCAATAGTTTCATACTTTCCCTGGTATAGCCTAATAACTTCCATTTTTTCATATTTTTTTGTGACAAACACCTTTAAAAAGTTTCCAGTACCTATTTTCACCGAGGCTGTTACAATTGTTTAAATAGTTTACGTTTTAAAAAATCACTGTAATGTATTATAAAATGACTAGTCCTTCAGAAACATTAACTGTAGTAATTTTTTAATTTTCACATCTAAAAAAATATATTAAATAGACTAAAGAGAATTAATTATAATCCTAACAGCTGACATTCCTTTATTCATAAAATTCAGCTAAAATTATAAGCATATACCACCTTAAACAAAATAAAAATTTGGTAAAAATCAACGCAACATTTACTTAGTGTCTACAGGAGAAACACTATATAAAACTATTATCTTTCTAGACTTAGTCCAAAATTGAAATGCAAACACTCTATTATTATTTCATCTTAAAAAATCAAGACACTATGATCTGATATCCATTCACCTTTTAAAACAATATGTATCAGATGATGGAAACACTTCACAATATAAAAACACTGCTGTTCGCACAACTAAGCTCAACTATTTTCTGGTTCAATTTGAAATAAAAATGTCTGGTTCAAGTATTTAAAATGGAAATAAAAATTCATTAAATATAAATAATCAGCACTTTATTTTAACCAAAGTCCTTAAAATCATTCATAAGATCAAATATAATTCCTGGAAATACATACTAGCAATGACTTTCTAAATGATGTCAAATGATGCAACTCTCATGCCTTCCCTCTACCTGGATGTCCCTTAAAAGTATTAATAGTGGCACTGACTTTAAAAATAAGAGCACTGCCCTGGCCAGGTGACCAGTTGATTGGAGCATGTCTGTACACCAAAAGGTTGCACATTCAATCCCAGGTCAGGGGACATACCTAGGTTGCAGGTTTGCTCTCTGGTCAGGGCGTTCCAGGTGCATACAGGAGGCAACCGGTCAGTGTGTTTCTCTCTCCCTTTCTTTCCTTTCCTTTCTTTCTCTCTCTCTTTCTCTTTCCCTCTCCTTCTCTCTCCCCTCTCTCCTCACTCTAAAATCAGTAAATATATCCTTGAATAAGGACTAAAGAAAAGAGCACTCAACAAAAAGCCTCAGAATTCCCAGAGGTCCTGTTCTTCTTCCCACCCATGCTGGCAAACCTCCACTAGTACCGATATAGAATAGGTAGGGGTCCCCACAAATTCTGGCACAGAGCATGAGGCCCAAAGAACTCAAACCAGCACAAAATTCCATGGTCACGTGACACCTAGCCTTTGTTCTGTTCCATTTCTATAACATTCTTAACATCTTCCCATTCTCCAACTGAAGGTTCTGTCATTCCTACTCATCTGTGTCAAGTTTAGCCTTCATATATTAAGCCATAAGTAAAATAATATCAAATGATGCTTCTAAAAATATGAACAAGGAGTCTCAAGTATCATTGTGGAGCTTAATCTGGGTGGGTGGTCCCTTCCCCCTGAAACTGTATTACGAATCAATCCATTTTTGTTTCCTGAGGTATTATGGAAGTTTTAGGCAGAACACACACTTTTTCTATTTTAATGTCTCTCACACACACATACACACGCAGAAAACACATTTTATATCAAACCCATAATTACGGGTTTGTAATTTGTAATTATGGGTTTGATATAAAGTAACTTATACTTAGTTACTTGGTATAAAGCTAAGTTACTTGGTATATGATATAACTAACTTTATACTTAGTTACTTGGTATAAAGCTAAGAAGTAAGACTTTTTAAAATATTAGGCAACTAACAGGAGAGGTGGTGAAAAATTTGGCAAAAAATTGTGAACATGCTACACGAGTAACTAAAAGTCAAGAAACACTAATCTATATTAGCAAGCACAGAGAACCTGTTTGTCCCCAACTGGCCATGGGTCTCAAGTGGCAATGGAATCTAAAATGGGGCTTTGGATTACTCTTTACCTTTTTCATCCAGCCCCCCAGCTTCCCTTCCCTTTGATAGCTGGCAGTCTGTTCTCTGTCTCTGTAAGTCTGTTACTATTCTGTTCATTAGATTTCCACACATAAGTGAAACCATAGGTTCTTGTCTTTCTCTGACTAACTTATTTCACTTAGCATAATATAATATTCTCCAGGTCCATCCATGTTGTTGTGAGCAGTGAGATTTTCTTTTTTTTTTTTAAACAGCTGAGCAGTATTCCATTCTGTAAATGTACCACAGGTAAAAAAAGGTGAAGGGACTCAGGGGCAGGGGTATGAGGGGAACTTCACAAACAAAGACAACAGTATCAACAGTATGGTGATTCCCAGAGCAAAAGAGGGGGGAGGGGGAGGTAGAAGAGGGTTAAAGGGGGATAAATGGAGACAAAAGGAGACTTGATTTGGGGTGGCGAACACACAATACAATATACAGATGATGTATTACAGAACTGTACTCCTGAAACCTACATAATTTCATTAACCAATGTCACCCCAATAAATTCAATTAAAAAAATAACAGCCCTGGCTGGATGGCTTAGTTGGTTGGAGCACTGTCCCAGACACTAAGGGTTCGATCCCCAGTCAGGGCACATGCCTGGGTTGTAGGTTTGATCCCCAGTCGGGGGGTGTGCAGGAGGCAGATGATGTTTCCCTCTCCCCCCACACCTTCCTCTCTCTCTAACATCAATAAAAACCATATCCTCAGGTAAGGAAAAATAAATAAAAATAAAATAGGCCAATAAATAAATTAATGAAAATGGTGGGTTGGCTAAGTCCCTCAAAACCCAGCCCCCGAGGGGTAAGTGAGCTTTATATTGTGAACACTTCACTCAGGCTAACATTTTCACAATGTCTGGAATGAATGTGAAGTGAAATCATCACATTTACAGTAACACTCTCTTTATCTGGTTCTAAAATGCCAGAATGACTGGGATAAACTGCAAAATACTCTCACAGAGTCATATGAGTGGGCAGAAAGGTGGCTATGAACTTCAATTCTCCTTTGTCAACTAGTAAGCTCCTCAAAAGTGGGAACTTGACATTTTTTCTGTATCTTCACAGAATGTGACACAGGGCTAGCTAGGCTCACCACAGGCATTTAATAAATAAAATAAATACTAAACTATTTTAACACAGCAGCTAATAAATTCATAATTGTAATGATCCATAAATGAACAAAGATAGATTCAAGAAGGGTCAGACGAAATCACAGATGACAGAAACGGCTGCGACTTCAGTCTCACCAGTCTGACTCTTGTTACTTCATACAAGGACCATGGAAGTCTGGCCTCCACCTCCATCCCATCTCCCACAGTCTCTGCTTAATTTCCCCGGCTTGTATCCCTTCCTGCAAGGGCACTGAAACACTTGTCACTGCAAGTGTGCTTTGCTGCAGACCCTCTTCTTCACTTCCTACAATCCTTTCAAGACTCAGCTCAAACATCACCTGGCTGTGAAGCCTTCCCTGATTCTCCCAGGCTTCTTCCTGTTTCCCTTGGTAGTTCAAAGGTTTCTAGAAACCTAACTGGCATAACATCTGCAATTCCTCACTGACAGATCTGTTTCTCTGCCCCCTCCCACTACACTGTCTTCCTTCACACTGGGAACAATATGTTATTCATCTCTGCCTACCCAATTAACACCACACAGCCTTGCACATAGTAGGTGTTCAATAAATGTTTGCTCACTGAATCCCTTAATTTCACAGGCCAGTGCAGTGCAGAGTAAGCCACTACACAGGCTCAATTTCTAGTCATTACAAGTTCTTTTTAACTGCCATCTCAAACTATCTTTCTCTTTGATGGTTAAAAAAGACAGCAATAAAAACAAAGCCTTTCCAAATTCTTTAGAAAACTGGTTTCTTTCCAGTATACTTCCCTCATCCAAATAGGTCTTAACCAGCTCATTAGCAGCACTGTCCCCAAGGGCTGTTTTTGCAGAGTTGTGTGTCAGTGGATGCATGTGCCTATATAATTGGAAAGGTGCTAGAAGATCAGGGGTCTTTCTGCTTCACTCCTGCTGAGGGCAGGGAGCTGTAGGGAGGTCCCATCAGGGGACTGCAGGGAGCTACAAAAAGGACATTGAAGCCAGTACGGGAAGCAAACATGAATCAGGTTGCCATCTTTGGTCAACATGAAAAAAAAATCCCCTTAATGTCTAGAGAGGTATTAAGGGAGATTAACCACCACCCATGAGCCATCATTTCATTAAAATGTAATACCTAAAATAATTTCCTCTCTTCTGAAACAGAAGAAAAAGACTCAAAATTCATCAATGCTCTAGTCATCTTCAAGAAGTGATTTTTTAAAAATCAGGTTTTAACCAAGCAGTTTTCAATCCCCAAAACTAGAGCTATGCATCTTTATGCCTGGACCACATCCACCTCCAAAGAAAATATCAGAATAGCTTATGTACTAGTACAAGTCAACAAAAAAAACACAATCAATGAAGCAAAATCATTATGCAGTTGTAATCTGTAAAACACTCTGTAATCACCCAGCACAGAAAAAAGAATGTCAAACCTGACAATTCTGTGTTCAATATTATCACACCCCCAAAAATGTACAATTAAACCCAAAAGGCAAATTTTAAGTATGACAATATGAATTTTTGAACTCCCGACCACGAAAAACAGTAAATTAGCAAGCTTCCCCACAATATCACAGGATAACATGTAATTTAACAATCGTATCATCTATAACCGGTCCAGTGCCATTTCTGCAGTCAGTATATCTACCCCCAGCAATATGGGAGAGTCAGAGTCCTATTTGGGGGTGTCTGGCTGCATCTGGAGCTGCTGCTGGTTCTAGGGGCTTATTTTGACATTAAGGCCCCAGCAAACCACTGAGGGCTTTATCAGACCACTAACTTGAAGGAGTAAAAACTGGTTGGCCAAGTCACTCATCATGGCCTAGTCACTCATCAGAGGTCTTCAGTGTTACCTGATGACCTCTTTAATTTCTGATCTCAGTTACAACCTCAGTACTAGTAAAGGTAAAACCTGAAAAGGCAGCCATCTCCGCCTTTCTGCTTGCTCACAGACTATCTACAGAAGAATAACTACTAAGCATCAAGACAGAGGGTGTGGCTATTTACCTCTAAAGGGATAAAATGTTAGGGCTGATGAGACGAGCGACAAAACATGGGATGGAGTAGCCCTGGAAGATGAGGTGGGCAATAATGGGGCAGGAGGAGGTACAAAAAGGGGTAAGAGATACCTCCATGAAGACATTGAGGGAGGGGAGGACCCATGAAGTGGTAGGTCGGCGCGAATAGAAGAGGAAGTTAGAGTTGGGATGTACCTACCCGTCGAAGCGGACGGTGCCAGTCTGCTGAGTCTGCACCCGGTAATGTTCTAACAGCAAGCGCACCACCTTGGCGTGGCCATTGCGGGCTGCGATGATAAGGGGCGTAGAACGCTGCCCTCCCTGCTGGCTCACATAGCCGAGCAGATAGCGGATGTCGCTTTCAGACCGGTTGAGGAGCAAGGCGGCTAGAGTCAGCACCTTGCCCTCGCTGGCCGCCTTGTATACATAGCCAGCCAGGCCCTCCATGGCCGCCGCCAACTCCAACACCCGTTTGGTCGCCACCGCTGCTGCTGCCTTGCGCCCCCGGAGGCCGCGTTCGCCAGCGCTACAAACCTGGGCCCTCACAGCCCATTCAACAGGGCGCCGTCGCCGCCGCCGCCGCCGCGCCCAGGCAGTAGCGCGGCCCGGGGAGGGCGGAGAGGCAGAGGTGGCGGACTGCCGCAGGGGGCACGTCCGCGACCCAGCACCAGCAGGGAGGAAGGCGGTCAGGGCCGCCCCCAAGGCGCGCCCTGGCACAGGCCCTGGGCCGAGGTGATCTCCATGGTGGCCGCCGCCCCAGGCCTCAGGCCGGACCCGTCCTTCCCGCGGGCTGAGACCAGCGCGTGTCAGAGCTACGGGTCGCTGGTGAGGTCCCAAGAGGGCTGCGGGCACCCGGTATAGCTAATGCGGGGCGCGTCTCACCCAACCCGGCCCGCCAGGCCTGAGGCCTGAAACTGCCTCCACCTCCGCTCTCCGACCTCCCCGGGTGGACGAAAAACGCAGGAGTTCGCCCACTGGAGCTCAGAAGTGCCAGGGGCTGTCGATGGCTTCGGAGCTCCGCGCTCTGGGGACCCCTGAAGCGATGCGGAACGCGAGCACAGCAGCAGCTCCGACCTCCGGCGGCGAAGAAGCGGAGCCTCTCCAGACAGGGTCGGGAGGGGGCGGGTGCGAGCGGGAGGGACGGTTAAAGTGGGGTGTCTCTTCCAAAGCCGCCCGGCTGGGAAACGAAGCCCCGGGAAAGAAAGGTTCTGCTGCGCGAAGTTCGCCCATCCCCAACTGGGGCCTGGATGTCCTCACTGCCCTTGACGCCCGGCACTTGCCCCTCGCCCCCACACGTACCTGGGGGATCCCTAGCCAGGAACTGAGACTGGCTGTGGGCACTGACCTGTTGATACCGGTGGGCTACAGGGCCCGCCCCATTTTGGTGTAGACTGTGTGGGCACACACCTGGGGACCCATCCCCTGCCACTCTATCCTTGATTGGGGGCTCTGGAAGAGGGTTGTGGGCACCCAACAAGGTCCATATTTGGAAAAGAGCGGTTTCTTTGAGCTTCCAAAATGTGGGAAGACTTCGAGGGCAGCTACACCATGTTGAGAAGGGACGGGAGGTCTGCCCCACCATCCCTGGAAAGGTGAATGAAATGTATGAGAAAGGTCACGGGAGAACGGGAACTGCTTCCGGTGAAGAAAAGACGAGGTGTCCTGGGAAGAAAGGGGACGTCCCTGTTCAGAGAGACCAGAACTCTGATCCTGAGCCTGACAGAACTTCCATTTTTGTCCGTGCCTAACTAGATTGTTCGGATTTGAAAAGATCATTTATCCAACGAATGCAGGAGGTCTACTATGTGCCAGGCTGTGCTTGGCACAAGGCATTCAGTGATAGACCAGATTGATACAGTGCCTTCCCTTTCAGGCGCTTGTGTTGTGGGGGAAACACAATAAACAAGTAAACAAATGATGGACAAGGCTGGTTAAGTGTTATTACCATTTGCTATGAAGCAAATGAAATAGAGCGATGGAGGGAGGCTAATTAAGTGTGGGTGGTCAGTCAAGACCTCCAGGACTGGTAACAAGAACTGAGTGTATTGTAGCCCGACAGAATAACTAGTACAAAAGCCCTAAGGGCCCTGGCTGGTGTAGCTCAGTGGATTGAGCACGGGCCAGTGAAGCAAAGAGTCTCTGGTTCAATTCCCAGTAAGGGCACATGCCTGGGTTGCAGGCCAGGTCCCCAGTAGGGGACAGTAACCACACATTGATGTTTCTCTCCCACTCTTTCTCCTTCCCTTCCCCTTTTTCTAAAAAATATATATATATATATATATATATATATATATATATATATATTTTTTTTTAAGCCCTGAGGCCCAAAAGTCTTGATGAGCTTAGAAACATAGGTCAGTGTGGCTTCAGCAGAGTGGGCCATAGGAGATAAAGTCAGCAGAGCGCAGATCATGTTAGGGCCCAACAACCTATGGTAAAGTATTTAAATTACTATTAAAGTACTCCTAAAGTGTGAGGGGGGCATTTGAAGAGTTTTAAACAGGAGAGTGATGAGATAAATTTATGTTTTTTAAAAGATCACTCTCGCAACTATGTGGAGAGTAAACTCTAGGAGGCAAGAGTAGAAGCAGGTAGTCCATTTAGGAGAAAAAGTCTTGGACTAGGATGGTAGAAGTGGTGGTGGTGAAGCTCCTGGGATAGTAACAAGTACAAGCTCAATATGCAAGTTACTTCCTCCTCCCCCGACACCCTCACCATCCTCATCCCCCACCCAAGGACAATATCTACCATAAAGAAAGAGCAAATACATTTCTTTGGTTCCAAGGGACCAGGCTAGGCTCAAGTTTGCATAAATTATTTTATTTGAACCCCACTATTTTCATCTTAGTTGGTGAAGCTTCACCTCAGCTGCAGAGCTGTCAGTGGGAGTTTGGGCCACTTCTCAAACTCTCTCCTCCGTTCTGCAACACGACTTTACCTATTTGCAGATCCCTACATAAACACTGTCCTCCACCCCCTCAACATGTTAAACAAAAACAACATTGGAAATGACGGCTGAAGGTGAGATGGTAGAACCTCTGAAATAGCTGGTGGAAAAGAGGTGGAAGCTGGTTGGTTTCATCCCGGGACTTCAGGGTTAGAAGAAAATCCGGTTGTGACCCAGAATTTTTGGCCTCTGGAGATTTGGCAGTGATACATGCAAATGTGTGACCTGGAAGCTGTCTTCCAACTGATTTCCTTCCCTAGCTCCCTACAGCAACCAAGCCTTCTCATCCTTCATCTCCCTCTCTCTCCCCATCTCTATCTCTATCCCTCTGTCTGTCTCTACACACACACACACACACACACACACACAGCCTTTTCCCCTGCATGTCTTCTTCCAGCTGACTTTTTAAAGAAGGTGACCCAGACACAGGCCCCTCCTTCCCTTCAGTTTTGTTTTCTGAAAGATACCCAATTCGTCCAGCTATTCATCGCTGAATAAGAGACTTCCTTCTTCCTCCTCTCACCCTTGTAGATAAACTGGGATTCATCCTAGTGCCAACACCTCAATTCAGGGTGTAACTGGGTGGGAGCTAGTGGGGTAAATGGACCCAGAGTCATGCCAGAGGAAGCCTCAGAACTTGCACTGCCTCCTCCTCCAGGTAGGAGTACTTCTGCTCTAGCAGCCCAAGGTCAGGAGCCTTGAACTGCTCTTTTTTTCAATATTTATTATAGTTGCCTGGTATGGGGGGGTTCTAGGATCCTTGGGTTGCTCAATAGCACTGGCTCATTTTAGAGTGTTTGGTTGCCTGTATTTACCTGGGCTTGGCAGGTGATATGTCTGTGATCAGGTTGTGCAAATCTGAAGAGAATGTGTAAACAGGACAAGGCTGCTTTCCCAAAGGCTGAAGCTGAGAAATAGCGCCTTGTGCTTCTGACCTATTCCCCTCCCCCTTGACAGAAAGCTACTGAGAAAATGAATGATAGTTAAGTATAACTAAAAGTACCTATAACCTGATGGAGATTAATTTGTAGATAACAAAAAATTGTGACCTTCCACTCAGACCAAAACAGAACCAGTCTTCAGTGCTTTGTTTCCTGGAGATTGGGAAGTTCAGCAGGATTAGTTGAACCCTCCACAGAGTATTTCTTTTAGCAAGCCGGGTAGGCCTAGCCTTACAGCTCTGAGTCAATGGAGTTTCTCAGATGTGATGTAAAGTGCATGTAAGATGTCATTTTCGAACACTAGAAAGATCATTGTTTTAGTCCTATAATCCTCCCACATACTTTAATGAAAGAGGATGACCCTCGGTGTTGAACAGATCTGAGTTGGACACTCTTCTCTATGGGCTGGCTATGGCCTTGGGCCAGTTTCTTCATCTGTGCATTGGAGTGAGTAAAATACTTCCCTTGCAGGGCTGGTGTAATGGCAGCATGCACTCTCCTTCACCCAGCCTGGTCCTGGGAAGGAGTCATCCTTCTGTGGTGACATTAACCTGCAGGAATGAGTCTGCCTTTGAGACTGGAGATTAAATCCATAGCATGCACGTGACCGAGGGGGCTCATTAACAAGACAGAAATTCCAAGAGAGCTACAGAGAAGGATGTGAGAAAGGAGTATGACAACCAAGAAACCACTGATGACTACTCTCTATCAGCCCAATTTCAGGGGACTCGTGGCCCATTGGCCTCACCTCCTCTTCCTCCCAATCCTTGCCTCTCCCTGAAAGGCACACCTTATGACTGTCAAAAACAAAACCTGCGGTGTAGGAAGGGGACAGATAGTCAGTGCTGTCTAATTTCTTCCAACCCCACTTCTCCCTGAGTCTTGGTGCCAGTCAAGGACCCTGGAATCATAACAGAAATAAAAATGGCTGGCTCTCACTGAGTGCTTACTCTATGCCAGACATTATAGTAAACACTTTACACACAAAACTCTGAATGACATACCAGTATCATCGATTCCCATTCTTCAGATGAGAAAGCTGGGTAGAGATGTTGTGTAGTTTGCCCATGGCCTCATAATTAGAGCATGGTAGACCACCAGGGTTTGGGCTCTCATAGTCTGACCCCCGCCCCGTCCCTACTACCAGCCCTCTGTGCCTCCTTTTATCCCCGAGGTAAACAAAAAACTTAACTTCCATGGCTAAAAAAAAGGATTTCTTAAGCCAGAAAAAGGACCAGATCCTGGGGCATGAAGCCTACACCACCAGCAGCAGTGCGAGGTGAAGAAAACGATATGTCCACTGCCCTGGAGTTGACCAGGCCATGTTTTGGGGAAGAATTATGTTGTCTTGAAAGAATTTGCATTGGCTACAGATAAGAGGACCAGCTCTGGACTGGTCATGGGCAATAGAATGGGAAATTCAGGTATAAAGAAGAAGCAGAGGCTCCTGGGCTTCAGTGGCACCCGGCTTTTGTCTTTCAGACAATCGTGGAAATAGCCACCTGGAAGTTAATTCAACAAATTCCAGCAAATACTCAAGAGTGTGAGCAGCCTTTGTCAACCAGACCCCAGGGATTAACAGACTAACTGCTGTCTCTTTCTCTCTCTCTCCAGGCTGCTGTAATGTAATTTAGAACATCTCGGAATTTGTTTTCTTGTCACCCCACCCAACCTGCTCTGTGGCTAGGATCTTGGCTGGAGGTCCCCGAGACTTTCCATGGCCCTGATCACGTCACCTGGGCCCAGGCGCCAATTAGCTAATCTAGCCACCACCATCTGTGCTAATGGGGAAGGGCTCAAGCAGGGGTGTCAAACTCATTTTTCCTGGGAGCCACATCATCTCCGTGGTTGCCTTCAAAGGGCCAAATGTAATTTCAACTCCTTAACAGTTAAGGAGTAGTTACATTTACCCAGTCCTAAAATTATTTTGGCCCTTTGAAGGCAACCACCAGGCCAATACGGCCCCCGGTTAAGACAAGTTTGACACCCCTGGGCTAGAGGAAACCCTCCCCCACTGCCACCCCCCAACACACCAGACATTCCACATTCCTGCACGGGAACACAGGTCCAAATCCAAAGCCCATGCCATTTCACCCTAGAGGTCGTCCTGGATTTTGCCCTGAGCTCTATTTCACTTTACATCTCTCTTGGGACCCTTACCTCTTTCTAATAACAACTCGTGTCTGCTCAGCACTCTGTAGTCAACAAAGCACTTTCCGATCCATCTATTCCAGCCCCCTCCTTCTAGGTTTCATAACCACCTAATGCACCTGGGAAGGCACAGACCATGGAGGTTCAGCACCCAAGCTCTGGAACGCCCCCTGCCGGCACCCATGCCCCACCATTTGCCAGCTGCCTAACTCAGGACAAGTTGTTTATTTAACTTCTCTACATCTGTCTCCTTCTTTGTGAAATGAGAATAACAATAGTGCTTCTCCCATCTGCTTATTGTGAGGGTTGAATCACACACACACACACACACACACACACACACACAGAGCAAGCAACTCAGTAAGTGTTGGCTATTGTAATCATTCTCTCACTAGGTCATACCCCAAACCCTATGGGAATAAGCAAAGCAAACAAGTTCTGTCATCTGACATAGAAATTAGTATAAACCAGATAATCTCTAAGCTCTCTTCCAGTTCCATTAGGCTCTGATTCTACCATGAGTCACAGTTATTTATGGACACATCTTAGCTCTTCTAGGCTGTGGCAACCTCCTAAAGGCCATCGCTTAACAGAGGGACAATGGGCTGTCCTGCCACATCGATGTTAACATGTAATAATGTCCCTGCCTCATCCAAGCATTGGAATGAACAAACGAGAAATTCCTGTACAGCACGGAGCACAGTGCTTGGCACAAAGTAAGCTCCTAATAAAACATAGTTACTTCTTACAGTGAAGCTCTTTAGCATGATTATTAAAACATAGACTCTGGAGCCATACTGCCCAGGTTCACCCTAATGCTTACCCTGTGAGACCTTGAGCAAATGAGTTAACCACCCTGGGCCTCGGTTTCCTCATCCGTGAAATGGCCATGATGCTAACAGCACATGCCTAATGAGGTTGTTGTGTAATTCAAACGAGTTAATATGAAAAAGGCACCTAGGACTGTGCCTGTCATGTGTTTGGTATATATAAGTAAGTGCTTTTTGTCATCATTTACACATGAGGAGACTGAGGCTCAGAGACATCAAGTCACATCCCCAAAAAGTAGTGGAGCTGGGATCCAAATCTAACTAGGCCCTGGCCAATTTCAGAACCTCAGTCTTCACATTAGGGATTGTTACTACCCCAAGTGGACCATGTACGTTTTAACAGGAGCCTTCTCTAATGGAGGAGATCTCAGGAGTGGAGGAAAGTAAGTTAGCACCAGAGATCCCTGGAGTGTGGGAGACCACAGGATGCCCTCAGATCATTCCAAAGGAGTGACTTTTTCCTCACCTGTGTCTGCCCCTATGGCGTCAGCTTTCCAGCAGGGCCAAGACCCAGAAGCCCATAAACATGGTACCACCCACACCAGCCCTCTAGCCCCAAATCTGCAGCAAAAACCTTAATATGGGCACTGCTGGAACACTCAAGGTGGACCCTAGCTTTCCAACGCAGGCCCTGGCCTTGAGGCCATTCCCATTTCTGAGGCATGATTCAGCCCGGAGACAAGACCAGACAGGCAGCTACCCGGAGAAGAAGGGCTGGGTGGAGGGTGGCGGGGAGGAAGAAAAACAAACCGGGGTTAGAGCTGGGTGAGCTGCTGCAGGGGAAGGGAGCAGGAGCAAGCAGGGAGGAGTGTGCCTGCTGCAGGAGCACAGAGCACAGCTGTCCAAGGACCGCTCTGTCTTCCTTGCAGTTTTGTACTGATTTACACACAGATCCAATGATGCTTCTGCAGCCCCAGAAAAACATTAATAACATTGCACATTTGTGCAGCATGTTCACACAAACAGCCTTAAATTTGAGTTGCTTTTTAAATTAATATGATTCTCTTACGACAAAGCAATAACATTTTCAGTAAATTTCCAACTAGTCTTCCTAAGCCCACATGCAGATGTACTTCATTAAACAAAAGTGGAGGCTTACAACATGAAGAGTTTTATGTCTTTTTTGTCATTTAACATAAAACCATTGGCAATGTCTAATGTTGTCAACCGTTCCGGCATAACAGTTTAACAGGACTGAGTTTTCAGCACAGATGTGCCACAATTTCTGTAGCCACGCCCTAACTGTTGGACAGTTAGGATGTTTACAAAAATGTTACTATTATAACTAATACTGCCACGAACATCTTTTTACTTACATTTTTGTCTCTGTATCTAATTAAAATCCAATGATAAAATTCTAGTAATAGAATTACTAGCTTGAAGGGTTTGAATATTTTTGAGTGCATAGAGCCCAATCACTCTCCAGAAAATACATTACTTCCACTCCACCGGCAATGTGTGAGAATGCACTTCGTACTTTCCGTTTTGAGCCTGTGAGTGAGTTAACGGGGGTCTCATGTTCCACAGGAGGCAAACCCAGTACAGAGAGTTTGACTAGCTGGGGTTCATGCAGCTGGGACTCAGGCCCTCGTCTCCCGGGGTTGGTGCCCGGACCCTTCCCACTCTGCCCTCCAGACAGGAGAGCTCCGAAGAGGCTTTCCTGAGTAGTGGAGTTCTATGAAACTTTCTTTTCATATCAATACCTCTTGGTGAAAATATTTCTTTTAATCTGCAGCTTGTTGACCTTATTTATGCCATGGTCCCCTTTGGCAGTCTGATTAAGCCTACCAATCCCTTCTCAGAATAAGGTGTTTATATGCACATAATAAAATATGTAGGATCATAAAGGAAACCAGTCATATTAAAACATGAAAACAAAATGATGATATGATGATATGGCAATACTTCTGCTTCTTTATAAAGTACGAATAACAAGGTCTAGTACTACATGTTGAAGAGGCAGGGCCCTGAATATCCCTGGACATTCTTGCTGAGGGCACCAGACCGCAAGGCTTATCCATCGCGTGACACCAAGCAGTTCCAGTAGCTCTCACTTAGGCAACCAGACTAGCCTATTTGTCACTTGCTTCATTTACTGCTGGCTCAAAAAGTGCTGGGTCCTTGGCCCTAAATTGCTCTCTTGTAACATAATCCCCTGCGTGTGCTCTTGTCACCTGGCCCTTCGTGTTGGCCTGTGGGAATTAGAGATCAGAGAAACAGCGCAAGTACAGTGACACTCTGGCCACCACTTTGCTGTGAGTAATCAAATCTTTCATCTAAGATCCAGGAGTTTCATGTCTCCTGTCATTAGCCATGAAACTGTGGCAAGCTGTCTTGTTAGCTTGCAAGTAGGGCAAAATCTCAGAGCCTCCACCGTTCTGACCCTACAGTAATTTCAAAGAAGTGGTGGGCAGAAATGATATTTTGAGAATATGCAATAGCTGTAATGAGGATTGAAAATACCTGTAATTTTTATGGGTGACAAGTCACCATGATTTGTTGCTTACATTCATAGTGGAAGGAAATGCTAAATTTCAGTTAAAGGGTTATGAAAATAAATATCAGGTTTTTTCTTATGATTTTGTGAGAACTCTGGTCTCCTACCAACTCCCCAAAAGAACACCAGAAAAACTTGTTCAAGCAAAGTAAATCCAAGTCTGTTATATATTTACTGCAGTGAGGGAGAACACCAGCTTCACTGAGACTTGCTAGTATCTCAGAAGGGAGATTTCAAGAAAGGCTATCTAGCCCTGGTTGGTGTGGCTCAGTGAATTGAACACCAGCCTGCGAACCAAAGGGTCACCAGTTCGATTCCCAGTCAGGACACAATCCTGGGTTCTGGGCCAGGGCCCCAGTAGGGGACACATGAGAGGCAACCACACATTGATGTTTCTCTCCCTCTCTTTCTCCGTCCCTTCCCCTCTGTCTAAAAATAGAAAGAATGAAAAGAAAGGCAGCCTATTTGTAGAATTTTGGAGTCTGAGCTCAAGTGGTTTAAGGTGATTTTTCAAAGCAAAAGAATTGATGGGGATTGGGCATAATTTGACATTTAAGACAGTTTAGGATTTGTAGGTACAGAGAAGTGCAGGTCCTGGAGCAAACTTTGATAAACTTTGTCACACAAGTGAGCTCTTTGCCCATGTGAGCAGTCTGTGGTCGTGATAGGGAAGCAGTCATCAGCCTTGTCCCAAACAACCAAACTCAGAAAAGTTAATTTCTTCAGGCACACAATTAATCTATTTCTCTTCCTGGGCAAAAAGTTCTTGGACCAGTTGTGTTGATACGGATGGTCTCAGTTCTTACTCAACAAGTGCAACCCAGCCTGCATCTCCTTTCCCATGAGGCCTGCCTAGTTCTGCCTGTTTCCACTGTCTGTCATTTCCATGCTGCAAGTTTACTGTGGGCAGGGCCTGCATCTCGCATTCCTCGAAGTGGGGTTTGATAGTTCTCTATATACTTGTGTTCAACATGTGTAATATACACTATTAATAATACTTTATTGTTTTTCCTGCTTTAAAAAAACTCTATTGTTATAAACATTTTCCTATCATATCACACAATCTATGAAAACCATTTCAATGGTTTTATATTATTGACCATGGGGTTGTTGAGAATATATTTTTAGCTAGATCCCAAAAAAAGGAATTACTGAGACAAAAGGCATAACGCTTCTTAGAACCTTAATAAACATTATCAATTGCCTTCCTAAATAAGTTTTTTCAATTTTCACACCTTCCAGCCATATATGAGGAAAACTCTCCAAACTCTGCATAACACTGAATATAATTCTTTTAAAAACATTTGTTAATTTGATATCTATCTTTGTTACATGGGTTTATGTTTGTTTGACTCCCCAAAATGCTGGGATTTTTAGGTGTATTTGTTTCCTAGTTCTATTGAATTTTTCACATTGTTTTTTTTGTTTTATAATTGGCACTCAGGTCCTCAGGTGCAGAGAATTAATAAATCACACTTCCCAGCCCAGTTTTTTGTCCTCACAGGTTGGCACAGTGGCTCTCTCAAATCTTTTCTCTTTTCTCCCTTCCTCTGTAATATACATAAGCAAAGGAAGCCACACTAAAGAGTAACTGTTGAATGATTCCATTTATATGAAGTTCAAAAGAAAGCAAAATGAATCTTTGATGGAGTTAGAATTTACCTGTGCGGGAGGTATTGACTGCAAGGAGACACAGAGGAAGTTTCTAGCATTCTTGACTGTTTTTGACTAATATGGTTGGTTACATGGTGATGCTTATTTGTAAAATTTATTGAGTTTAGTATAATGTTTATGCACTATACTGTATGTAAGTGATACTTCAAAAAATGTTTACCAAAAAGAAAAAGTAATATACCTTTTTTATACATGGGGATATTCACTTGGTGAGGATTTCCTAGTCCTGTATACCTTTCCATATGTATGTAATATTTGAATGATTAACTTTCTTTTTTAAAAAGAATACACCGCCTGCCATGGCCAGGTGGCTCAGTTGGTTGAAGTGTCATCCCATAAACCAAAGGGCTGCAGGTTTGATTCTCAGTCAGGGCACATACTCAGGTTGCAGATTCAGTCCCCAGTCGGGGCACATCCGAGAGGCAACTTATCAATGTGTCTTTCTCACATTGACGTTTCTCTCTCTCTTAAAAAAAATCAATAAACATATCCTTGGATAAGGATTAAAAAAGAAAAATACCCTCATAGCTATTGATTCTTTTTTCCTTTTTGTTTCTTTTACATCAAAATTCCTAAAAAGAGCTATCTGTATTCATTGTTTCTAACTTCTTTCCTTTCAGTCTCTCTCTCATTTTGAAATGCAATTTTTTATTTGGAAAATTAAAAACATAACAAAAGTAGAGAGAACTGTAGAGTATGCATCACTGATACATTCATTGTCCTCTTGGTTCATCCATACCCCATCCCACCCACATTCTCATTGTATTCTTTTGAAGCAAATCTCAGACATTGTGTCATTTCACCAATAATTATTGTAGTATATACCCTTAAAGATAGGATTTTTTAACCTAACCATACTATAATTTTAAAATATGCCACAATATTTAAAATATAATGTAAATATCATAATTACATAATATCTTTAACATTAATAATAATTCTTTCATATCATTAAATATCTAATCAGAGGTCAAATTCCCAAATGTCTCATAAATAAGAGGACATTTTTTTGTTTGTTTGAGTCAAGATTTAAATAAGGTCCATATATTGCATTTGGTATTGTAGAGATTCACTGTGCCTCCTTGATTTTTTCTTCTTTTAATATATTATCAAAGAAATTAGGACTTGTCCTGTAGTGTCCTACAGTCTGGATTTTGCTGATTGCATCCCCTCGATACGTTGCTTAACATGTTCTTATGCCTATATATTTTGTAACTTGGTAATTTGCAGTTAGACCTGGTTTTGCACGTTTAGGGGAGAGCATCTCAGAGGTGGTGCAGTGGTCTCCTACTAGGAGGCAGAAGATGTCCAGTTGTCTCTTTCACTTTGACTTGGTCTCTCTTTTGCCACCGTTGATAATGTTGCCAACACCCATGATTGGCTTAGTGGCTGTACTATTCCTTCTCTATTTAATAACGAGTGGTTTCATCAAGAGACACTTCCACCTGTCAGCTCTCTGCCTGACAGTAAGGCAGGTCATACTTGATTCTTTCCTTTTGTTTTTCAGTTTGTTTGTTTTCAAAATAGTGAATTGTATTTCCTTAACATCCTCCAGATGCGAACACTGACTATTTGGGAGGGATTTTATTGCATCATTATGAACGCAGGGATTTAGACAAACTTTGTATATTTTCATTCATTCTTATTGATGGAAATGCCATTTTTAATTGATCATATTGTCAAAGATCAAAAAGTTTGGGAACATACATTGTTGGTGAGACTAAAATAGTCACAGGGGTGAACCACAATTTAGCAATGTAAAACAAATTATAAAATACACATCTCCTTTGACCCAACACTTTTATTTTTAGGAGTTTATCCTACAGATAGACTCAGGCATGTACAAAGTGGTATATGTACAAAAGCATTAATTACAGCCTTGTTTATTTTAGAAAAAAATGGAAAGAGGTATTTGCATACCAGTGTTCATAGCAGCATCATTCATAATACCCAAAATGTGGAAGCAACCCAAATGCCCAATGATGGATGAAAGGGTAGGCAAAACGTGATATACACATACAATAGGATATTATTCAACATTAACAAGGAAAGAAATTCTGTCACGAGCTACAACATGGATGAACCTTGAAAACGTTATGCTCGGTGAAGTAGCCAGTCACAAAAAAACAAATACTGTATGATACTGGTAAAACTCACAGGAACAAAAGGTAGACTGGCAGTTCCCAGTGGTCAAGGAGAAAAAGAAGTGGGGATTTGGTGTTTGATGGGTATCGTTTTCTGTACTGCAAGATGAAAAAGTTCCGGGCATCGGTCACACAACAGTGTGAATGTACTTAGTGCTGCTGAACTGTACACCTAAAAGGGTTAAGATGGTAAATTGTGATGTGTATATCTTACCACAATTAAAAAGTTAAAAATTTGCAGGCCATACAAAAATAGGTGTTGGAATAAATTTGGTTCCTGGGTCATAGTTCTATAAACCCCGAGCTAGGGTATTAAACTAAATAAGCATATATATGCTTGTGGATGCCTAGAATCTGTCAGGACAAATACAGAAGGGGCTGGTAACAGTACCGACTCCTGCGTGGGGAAAATGGGTCATGGGAAACAGATGTGAGGCAGGTTTGCTTTTCACTGTATATTCTCACATATCCTTTTGGGGCTTTTATATGATAAAATACATATAACATTAAATTCAACATTGTAATAACTCTAAAGTGCACAATTCAGTGGCATTAAGTACCTTCACAATGTCATGCAACCTGACCACTGTCTAGTTCCAGAACTAGATGGGACCCCATACCTGCTAAAGCAGCAATTCCCCCACCTTCCCCGCCCCTCGCCACTGGAAACCGCTAACCTGCTTCCTGTTCTATGAATTTGTCTATGCTGGATATTTCATCTAAATGAAAACATACGACACGTGGTGTTTTGTGACTGGCTTCTTTCATTTAGCATAATGTTTCCAAGAGTCATCTATGTTGTACCACATATCAGTACTTCGTTACTCTTTATAAATTAGTAATATTCCATTGTCTGAATATACCACAATTCTTATCCATTCATCTGTTTTAAATAAAGCTTCTATGAACATTCATGTACAAGTTTTTGTCTGAACACCGGTTTTAATTATTTTGAATGTACACTCAGGAATTGGCAGGCCATACGGTAATTCTGTGTTTATCTCACTGAGGAACTGCCAAACAGTTCTCCACTGTCACGTACCTTTTTTTAAGAGTATACTTTTAAAAAGTGTGTATTTCCAGCCAAGATGGAGGCGTAGGTAGACACACTGTGCTTCCTCGCACAACAACAATTTAGAAACAAACAAACAAAAAAAAACAACCAGAACTGACAGAAAATTGAACTGTACGGAAGTCCGACAACAAACCATTCATCCAGACCAGTAAGAGGGGCAGAGTCGGCTGCCGGAGAAGAGGAGTCGTGGCAGGAAAAAGCAATGGCTGGTGGACCCGGGTGCACAAGCGGCAGTTGGCAGACTCTGGGCACAGGGAGGCAATGAGCAGACCCTATGAGCTGCGCAAGGCGGCTGGCTGACTGAGGTCACACATTTGCACACAGATAAACCAGGCGAAAATAGGCAGTGGGACAGACCGCACAACCCAGGGCCCCAGCACCAGGAAATAAAGCCTGAAAGCACTGATTGAAAACACTTGTGGGGGCTGAGGTGCTGGGAGAGACTCCCAGCCTCACAGGAGAGTTTGTTGGAGAGACCCACAGGGTCCTAGAACATACACAAGCCCACCCACCCAGGAACCAGCACCAGAAGGGCCCAGTTTGCTTGTGGGAAGCGGCAGAAGGGACTAAAATCTGAGAGAGACCAGAGCAAGTGCCATTGCCCCTCTTTGACCCCCCCCCACAAACAGTGCTACAACCCAGCTGCTGGGTTGCCCCGCCCTGGTGAATACCTAAGGCTCCACCCCTCGCTATGTAACAGGCCTGACCAAACCAAAAAAAAAAACCAGCTCAAACAGAAGAACAAATCAAAGCCCCAGAGCCAATACTTTTTAAGTGACCAAGAGATAGCTAACCTATCAGATGCACAGTTCAAAGCACTGGTGATCAGGATGCTCACAGAATTGGTTGAATTGGGCCGCAAGTTAGATGAACAAGTGAAGGCTACACTAAGTGAAATGAAGGAAAATGCACAGGGAACCAATAGTGATGGGAAGAAAACTGGGACTCGAATCAATGGAGTGGACCAGAAGGAAGAAAGAAACAACCAAACAGAAAAGAATGAAGAAACAAGAATTCAAAAAAATGAGGAGAGGCTTAGGAACCTCCAGGACATCTTTAAATGTTTTAACATCCGAATTATAGGGGTACCAGAAGGGGAAGAGGAAGAGCAACAACTGGAAAACTTATCTGAACAAATAATAAAGGAGAACTTCCCCAATCTGGCAAAGGAAATAGACTTCCAGGAAGTCCAGGAAGCCCAGAGAGTCCCAAAGTTGTTCGACCCAAAGAGGAACACACCAAAGCACATCATTATTACATTAACCAATATTAAAATGAAGGAGAGAATTCTAGAAGCAGCAAGAGATAAGGGGACAGTCACCTACAAAGGAGTGTCAGCTGATTTCTCAAAAGAGATCTTACAGGCAAGAAGGGGCTGGAAAGAAGTATTCCAAGTCATGAAAGGCAAGGACCTACATCCAAGATTGCTCTATTCAGCAAAGCTTTCATTTAGAACGTAAGGGCAGATAAAGTGCTTCTCAGATAAGGTCAAGTTAAAGGAGTTCATCATCACCAAAACCTTATTATATGAAACATTGAAGGGACTTATCTCAGAAAAAGAAGATCGAAACTATAAACATAAAATGACAACAAACTCACAGTTATTAACAACCACACCTAAAACAAAAGCAAACTAAGCAAACAACTAGAACAGAAACAGAACCACAAAAATGGAGATCACATGGAGGGTTAGCAACAGGGGAGTGGGAGGAGGAGAGAGGGGGAAAATGTACAGAGAATAAGTAGCATAGACGGTAGGTAGAAAATAGACAAGGGGAGTATGGGAAAAATTTGGTGAATTTTTCTGAAGACTTTTTCAAAGTGTTTGCCCATTTCATGATGGGTGATTTATGAGTGCACCTGCCCACACTATGATGAGTATTGAGCAGTTTTTGACCAAAAATGGCATAACCTCCATGCCTCACCCTCCATATTCACCTGAGCTCACCCCTAGTTTTGTTTTGTTTTGTTTTGTTTTGTTTTGTTTTGTTTTGTTTTGTTTTGTTTTTGTCTCCCCAGACGAAAAAATTCTTCAAAGGTAAATGTTTTTCCAGTGTGGGAGAGAAGAAACAAAAAAACAGCAGAGAGGGACTTCTAGCCAAGACGGGGTTGTAGATAGACACACTTTGCCTGTTTGCACAACCATAAGAAGAATCACAACTGACTTCAAAACTAAAAACAACTAGAACTACCAGAAAATCAAACTGTATGGAAGTTCAATAACCAAGGGTTTAAAGAAGAAATATTCATCCAGACAGGCAGGAGGGGCAGAGACGAGGAGCCGGGCACAGAGGGCTCGATGTGGCAGCAACGAGGCACTGCCGGCAAGAGAGGGGAGGCAGCAGCCAGTGGAATGGGTGGTCCCACATTTATGTGCGGCAGATAAAAACCTGGAGGGACACCTAGGGAGCGAGCGATCCCAGTCCCAGGATAGACCACCAAGCCCAGGGTCCCAATGATGGGAAATAAAGCCTCATAACTTCTGGCTATAAAAACAAGTGGGGTTCAGGGAAGCAGAAGCAACTGTCAGTCTCTCAGGAGAGTCAGTTTAAAGGACATGCATGGTCCTAGAACCTATGCAAACCCACCCACATTGGGATTCAGCACCAGGACAATAGCTAGAAGGGTGCCAGCTGAATATTCGAAGTGGGCGAAGTGACTGGAGATGGGGCAAGGCTGAGCAAGTGGCATTGTTCCCTCTCTGACCCCTCCTCCACATACAGCACCACAAAACTGTGAAGCAGGTTGCCCCACCACGGTGAATACCTAAGGCTTCGCCCCTTACAATGTAACAGGTACACCAAGACTGGGAGTCCCCTCTAGCTAATGCACAGAAACAAACACAGAGAGGCTGCCAAATTGAGGAGACAGAGAAATATAGCCCAAATGAAAGAACAGATGAAAACTCCAGAAAAGAACGCTGGAAAGAGGTATTCCAAGTCATGAAATCCAAAGACCTACAACCAAGATTGCTCTATCCAGCAAAAACTTTCATTTAGAATGGAAGGACAGATAAGGTGCTTCTCAGATAAGATCAAATTCAAGGAGTTCATCATCACCAAGCCCTTATTATATGAAATGTTAAAGGGACTTATCTAAGAAAAAGAAGTTAAAGAAACATGAACAGTGAAAGGACAACAAACTCACAGTTATTAACAACCACACCTAAAACAAAAGCAAACTAAAAGGACAGCTAGATCAGGAGTGGAAACATAGAAATGAAGATTTCCAGGAGGGTTAGCAACAGGGGAGTGGGAGGAGGAGAAGGGGGGAGAAGGTACAGAAAATAAGTAGCATAGACAGTAGATAGAAAATAGATGGGGGGGGGGGCAAGAATAGCATGGGAAATATAGAATCTAAAGGAATTGAGACACATGGTCATAAACTAAAGGGGGGGTAATGGTGGGGATGGGGGGGTAGGGTGGAAGGGAATGAAGGGGGGAATAGAACAACTGTAACAGCATAATCAATAAAAAAATTTAAAAAATAAAAAAAGAACTAAGCAAAATGGAGATAGCCAACCTATCAGATGTGGAGTTCAAAACACTGGTGACAAGGCTGCTCAGAGAACTCAGTGAGTACGACAAACACACATGGGAAGAAATGAAGGCTACACTAAGTGAAATAAAGAAAAATCCACAGAGAACCAACAGGGAAGGGAAAAAAGCCAGTGTTCAAATCAGTGATTTAAAACATAAGGAAGAAATAAACAGTCACCCAGAACAGAAAGAAGAAACAAGAATTCAAAAAAACAAGGAGAGCACAAGACTCTGGGACATCTCCAAATGTGCCAACACCTGAAACATAGGGGTGCCAGAAGGAGCAGAAGAAGAGCAGAAACTGAAAACTTATTTGAAAAAAATAATGAAAGAAAACTTTCCTAATTTGGTGAAGGAAATAAACATACAAGTCCAGGAAGCACAGAGTCCCAAACAAACTGGATTCAAAGAGGGCCACACCAAGACACATCATAATTAAAATGCCAAAGGTTAAAGATAAAGAAAGGATCTTAAAAGCAGCAAGAGAAAAGCAGAGAGTTACCTATAAAGGAGTCCTCATAAGACTATCAGCCTGACTTCTCAAAAGAAACTTTGCAGGCAAGAAGTATTCAAAGTGATGAAAAGCAAGGACCTACAACCAAGATTACTGTATCCAGTAAAGCTATCATTTAGAATAGAAGGGCAGATAAAGTGCTTCCCAGATAAGGCAAAGCTAAAGAAGTTCATCATCACCAAGCCCTTATTGTATCAAATTTAAAGGGACTCATTTAAGGAAAAGATATAAAAACTATGAACATTAAAATGGCAACAAACTCACAGTTATCAACAACTGAATCTAAAAAAAAAAACAAAAACAAGCAAACAACTAGAACAGGAACAGAATCATAGAAATGGAGATCACACGGAGGGTTATCAGTGGGGAAGGAGGACTTGGAGAATGAGGAGAAAGGTATAGGGATTAAGAAGCATAATTGGTAGGTACAAAATAGACAGGGGAAGGTTAAGAATAGTGTGGGAGATGGAAAAGCCAAAGAACTTATACACATGACCATTGGGCATGAACTAAAGGAGGGGATTGCTGGAGAGAAGGGGTTACCAGGTGCAGGGATGAGAGCAAAGGAGAAAACTAGGGGAAGCTGTAGTAGCATCATCAATAAAATATACTTTTAAAAAATACAAAATAAAAGTTACCACTGTAAAAAAAAAAAAGAACAGCAGAAGCACTAAAAGGTGTCAAAATCGGCAAGTTTAAAAACCGTTTTGAGCAGTGGAGGAAACGTCTTGAAAAGTGTGTTGTATCCAATGGAGAGCCCTTTGAAGGAGACTGAAGTTGAAATATGTAAGAATAAATTCACAATTCTTACAAATAAGTTCCAGGATTCTGGAGTCCCCCCTTGTTTGAATATCACAATTCTGGAGAATTTAATGGCTTTCTCTTCTTCCTATTTTCCTAATAACCCAGGTTGCCGGGAAAAGTTAGTCAGATTCACAGAAACTAAGATGCCTCATGTGAAGTGAAAGGTTAAGATCCATCCACTTTTTTCCCTTTTAAGGTTGGTGGAAAATTGAAAAATAATGGCCACATCTTGTGACCACACCTGTATATGAGCCACTTTGCAATGTGACTGTGCAGCACCCTTACTTAGTATACTTAGTATAGACTTAGTATAGAAATAGACTTCCATCTCTGGATGGAAGTCTATTTCTGGACTTGGCCATGTGACTTGCTCCAGCCAATGGCATCTTAGCAAGTTATGACTAAAGCAGCAGACACACAGAAAGTGTTTGCATACTGGGTGTTACTCTTTGGCTGATCTTTGGAATCTGGAGACTGCCAGGTGGAGAACCCAAGGCTGCCTAGTGGAGAATGACAGATCACGCAGAGCAGAGAGCTGGGATTCCCTGGGCGAGGTGCTCAGGCCTGAGTGCTGCTTGCTGGGTGCTGCCTTGCTGTGAGGTGCTCTTGCGGGGGCACGGTCTAGAGAAAGCAGCACAGGTGTCCTTCTTGCCCAAGGGTCTGCAGCCCAAACCAGGGCAGACAGACAATCCACGACGGTATTGCCAGCGCGGTGCAGGACCTTTCGCTGCCAGCCAGGGGAAGGGATGGCCACCACCACAGCGCCCCCAGACCCTCCTCCCCTTGACCGCGCCCAGACCCCGCCCAGACCGAAGGTGGCGGCAGTCTGGGAGCAGGACCAGGGACCTTGGGAGGCACAGGAGCTGTCCTGGGGAGGTGAGACAGAGCATGAGCCAAGGCCTCTAGCCCCTTGGTGCATACTCTAGTATCCTATGAGACTTCACCTCTAAAACTCAAAATCAATGATTGAATTTAAAAATGTTAAGGCAATGACAGCAGGGCATTAAACCAGGCCCTTCTGAACACTGGTCCCTGTAGGGCTGCACTGGCCCCACCCCCATGAAGCCAGCCCGTAAGGGGGTGTACTAAGTACGGGTGATAGCATCCAGAGGTCAACGCTGGCGGATAGAAATAAAATATGGGCCACACAGCTGAGCCCTGTATGTCATTTAAAATGTTCTAGTTAGAGCAAAAAAGGTAAAAAGAAACAGGTGAAGTTAATTTTAACAATATATTTTATTTAACTTATACTAAAATATTATCATTTTAACATGCAATCAATATTAACAATTATTGAGACGCTTTACCCTTTTTTTTTTCATACTAAGATTTCATTTATTCCCTGACCATGTGGCTCAACTGGTCGAGCATCGCTCTACAAAGCGAAAGGTCGCTGGTTCAATTCCCGGTGCTGGGCACATGCCTGGGCTGTGGGAGTCTATCCCTGATGGGGTGTGTGCAAGAGGCAATGGATGGATGTTTCTCTCACAGGTTGATATTTCTCTCTCTCTCTCTTTCTCCCTCCCTTCCCCTCTCTCTAATAATGAACAAAATAAAATAAAACATTTTAATTGAATAAAAGACTTCACTCACATACAGCACATCTCATTTCAGTTCAATTGCTACCTGTGGCTAGTGGCTAGTGTCTCATGTAGCGGACAGGACGGGCGCAGCAGCGAAAACGGAAGTGTGTGGCCGGGCACTGTTTGTTCTGTTGCCACTTGGTGGCTTACCCTCGGCTGCTAAAACAGAAATACCCACCCACATTTGTCAATCATGTTATGTTAACAAGCAATTTGGCACCAGCATCTCTGTGAGTGATTTTGATGACTATTGTGTTACTATTTTAACATAAATGTTAGTAGATTTAAAATATTCCTTTTTATATTATGACAGTATCATCCACACATTCACTGAACAGTGGCTCTAAAGCTAATGCTGAAAAACACAGCCCCAAACCAGTGAACACAGAAGTGAGATGGTGTTAACTGCCATGAGGCCAATCAACCAACCTCATGGTCTGTATTGTTAATTTAAGGTGAGCGCCATTGGAAAATTCTAAGAAATGAAAATCAGCATTCAAGCAGATACACTTTTAAGTTTGCAAAAATGATTACATAACCAAACAGAAAGGAAAACCAAAACCTAGCCACATGGCTTCAAGATCCTTGCCACAGTAACATGCACCTGAGCTGCCCTGGTTATCCAGGTAAACACTCTAAGAACACGAAGCCCTGTTTTATATGTGTTCCTACAAGGGAAATTGAATTGTTAACTAGAATGCAGCCCTCAGGTCCATTTCCCTTTTCAGCTTTTCCCCTACTGGAGTTACTTTACTGGCGGACTGGCCTGCCATGTAGTGGTGAAAGTCGGGAACTACAGGCTGCTTTAAAAACTGTTTAATGCCTAGTGTTTGATACATCAAGAGAATAAATGTGGCATAAAATAAATCCTGTCAACCCATCACTCAACTTAAGAACTAGAACATTACCTTTTGATGCATCTACCTGTATACCTTTTCCCTATCTCATTCCACCTTTCATCAGGGGTAAAATTTTACCCCTAGCTCAAATTTTATGTTGACACCATTTTTTGATTTTTGAAAATACATGCGGTTCTACCACATGTGTGTACACCCCTAAACAAAATGTTCAGTTTACTTATTTGACTAAGCTTTATAAATGTGGTATCATGATTGTATGTAGTTTTCCACAACTTGCCTTTTTTTATTCGTTGTACTGGACCAGGTTCTGTGTGTAGCTATAGCTCCCTCACTGTGTGGGCAGCTACTTACTCATCCGCTCTCCTGTCGATGGACATTTGGTAGCCTCCATCTTTTTGCCATTTTAATGGTACTGCAGTGAATATTCTTATGCATGTGCAAGAATTTCTCTGTAACATAGCTTGTTTAATTTTATAGAATATTGCCAAAGTGTCTTTCAAAGTTTACCAATTTACAACTTTGTAAAGTTGTAAAGTCCTCATGTGATATATAAAACATCCCACTGATCCTCAGCCCCACTAGCAATCGGTGTTACTATATTTCATTTCTGCCAATAGTTGGCAGGAAATGCTATCTTATTGTGCCATGGGTGTTTATTACCCAATTGTCAATGATGTTGTGTATATATTTATTTTTGTTGGCAATCTTTTTCCTTTTTTGGAAAGTGTCTATGATCGTCTTTTGCCCATTTTTCTACTAGTTTGGTTTTTTCTCAAGATTAACATCTCAATCTGGACCTTAGTTTTTTTGTCAGTTATATATGTCATAAATACCTCCTCCCAGTTTTTGTATTTAGCAACCTTGCTGGGCTCTCTTATTAATGCCAATCATTTGTAGATTCTTTGCGGGATCTGTTTATGTATATAAGTATATTAGCTGCAGATGATGACAGTGCTATTTCCTTCTTTTATCCACCTTATCTCTGCCTTATTGAACAAAAGGTGTAATAACAAACACCTTTGCCTTGCTCTGCTCCTAGAGGAACAATATTTTCGATGAGTCACCATTAAGAATCATTGCTACTGTGGGCTTTTAAAAAATTTACCTTTTAACATTAGGAAGTTTTTGTTTTATTCCTGCTTTTACCATGAATAGATATTGACTTTTATTGAATGCCTTTACTACATCTACTGAATTATATAAATTCCCCTTTTACCCATCAGTTAAAGTTACAGGTTTTTAACGTTAAATCATCCTAAAATTCTTAGGATAAATCCAGCTTAGTCATGATGAATTGCCTTTATTATACACTGTTGGATTTGATTTGCTAGTATGTTGTTTATACTATCTCCACCTATTTTCATAAAAGATTATTATTTTCTTTCTCATACAGTACTTGATTGATTAGACTTCAAGGTTATACTAACTTCATATAATGAGGTGGGGAGTATTGCTTCTCTTGATATTCTTTATAGGAATTTGTATAAAATCAGAATAATTTGTTCTATGAAAATCTGCTAGGAATTGCCTAAAAACCAGCTAGACTTGATTTTTTAAAGCCACTGATTCCTTTCTCTAACACTTGGAAACTCAGCCTTTCTTGATACAGCTCAATAAGTTATAGTTTTCTAGAAGTTAACCCTTTCTCATAATTTTTTAAATTAATTGGTGTAATATTATTTATGGTATGCTCATCTTATCTTTTTAATCTCTTCTGTATTTGCAGCTTTCTTCTGTTCTTTGGTCCTATTATTGTTTATTTGTGCATGCTGCTACCCTCCCCAGCCCGCCTTGAAAAGAATCTGGTCACCTGGCCAGGTAGCTCAGTTGGTTAGAGCATCATCCCAATATGCCAAGGTTGTGGGTTCCATCCCCAGTCCGGCACATACAAGAATCAAATAATGAATGCAATGAATACATAAATAAATGGAACAACAAATGGATGTCTCTCTCTCTCTCTCTCTCTCTCTCTCTCAGTCACTCTATTTCTCTTTCTCTCTCCCACCCCTCTCTAAAATCAATCAATAAATAAAATGTTTTTAAAAATGAATCCCGCCAAAGGTTTGTCTATTTTATGTGGTCTTGATTTTTCGATCACCTCTGTTGCATGTTTGTTTTCTGTTTCACTAATTTTTGCTCTTTATCTTTTTCCTTATATTTTATTTGGGTTTATTCCATTGTTTTCTTTCCCTCTTCGTGTGAAATACAGCTTATTAATTTTCAGCCTTTTTTCTTTCTAAGGTAAGCATCTAAAGCTAAAAATTCCCCTGTAGTTACCATTTTTCTGCATCCACCCATCTTGATATGTACAATTTTTATCACATATCCTATTGTTGCTGTGAAACTTTCAATTTCTCTTATGATTTCTTACTTGACTCACAAATTATTTAGAAATGTACCTTCTAATTTCCAAACCTCAGGGTGTGTCATCTATCTTCCTGTTACAGACCTCTAATTTAATTGCATAAGTTGGATCTATGACCATAGATCTTGAAGTGTAGCTTGTGTGAATCAGATTATTTGAAATTCATTAAAACTGGTTTGATATCCTTTTATACGGTCAATTTTTGGAAATGTTCCAGATGTGCTTGAAAAGATTGTCTGTTCCTTGATTGTTTGTTGTAGAATAATTTATTAATATCTACTAAATCAAGCTGGTTAATTGTGTGATTCAAATCTTCCTTGATGCACCAATAATTGAGAGCATTGTATCGAAATCTTCCAGTGTGTTAGTGGGTTAATTAATTTTTCTCCATAGTTTCATCCATCTGTATTTTACATATTTAAATGTTATTTTAGAGCTTTAGAACAATTATAACTTTATGATGAATTCTACCTTTTATCATTATAATGATAGAAGAGGTCCTTATAATACCTACCACCTTATAGTCCTTTTTGTCTGATATCACCAGACAAAATATAATTATACCAACTTTCTTTTAATTAGTATTTCCTGGTACATCTTCTTAATCATTTTACTTTCATCCTTCCTGTGTCCTTTTATTTTAGGTGTGTCTAGATTCTTAAATATCCAGGTCTGAGCATCTGTCCTTTAACTGGTCATTTAGCCCATTGATACTTATTGTGATTACTAATATTTAGATTTCTACCATATTATTTTTCATTTCTTCTCCTTTTCCAAACTTCTTTTTCTCCTTTTTTTCTAAATTGAGTTTCTGTTTTTGTCTTCTGATTCTATTTTCTCCTCTACTAGTATAAAAGTTATACTTCATCTATTTTTTGTGATTTCCCTTGAAATTTTACCATGCACACTTAACAAAATCTAAAATGAATCAATACTTGAACCTTCTCAAAAAAGAATATGAAGAACTTAAAACAGCCTCACCTCTTCTTCTACTGCCTATAAATTACTAGCGTTGTCCAGTTTCTGTTCCTGTCTTTTTTCAACCCCACAAATTGTATACCTTTATAATCTTTGATTAGTCATTTTTCAGACAATGTTTGGAATTATTCATATATGTACTGATTTCTCTACTTGTCATTTCATTTTCAGGCCTTCCTTCTGGAATCTTTTGTTTTCTTCCTGAAGTAGGTGTTCTAGAAGTTGTTTTAGTGAAGGTCTGTTAGTAATAAAATCTCTGTTTTTTCTAAAAATATCCTTATTTCAATTTCTGGTCAAGATGGAGCATAGGCAGACACTGCTCGCCTCTTTGCACAATCACGTCAAAATTACAACTAAAATATAGAACAACCATCACTCAGAACTGTCAGAAATCAAGCTGAATGGAAGTCCGACAACTATGGAATTAAAGAAACCACATTCACCCAGACTGGTAAAAGGGGCACAGATGCAGAGCAGGCTGGTCCCACAACCCAAGTGTGGTGGTTAAAAATTCAGGAGGGATATCTCAGGAGCAAGGAGTCCAGCTGCCACAGTAGCCCCACAGCCCAGGGTTCCAGTGCCAGGAAGATAAGCTCCCACAATCTCTGGCTGCAAAACCAGCAGGGATGGAGTCAGTGTAAGAAATTGCTAGAGCCCCAAACAGTTCCTCTACCTACTCAGACTCACTCCCTCTGAGCTCCAGCACTGGGGTAGCAGCTTGTAAGTCACCAGTGGTATACAGGGAGCCACTGAAGTGTCTGGAATCAATGTGAGCAGAGGCCATTGTCCCTTTTCTAAACCCTCCCCGCACACAGCCACAGAGCCAGAAAGCTGGTGCCACATCTGAGACTCCATCAACCTGGCTAACACTGTTTGACACACCCTGGACATCCCCAGAGACTCTGTCCCACATAACTTAAGGGCCCACCCAAGCTGCTTTTCCACATAAATGGCTGGTCTTGGCTCATGCTGCACGACTTTCTAAATCCCCTCAAACATGCAATGGCTGGCTTCAGTGCGCCCCAGGCCAGGCACTAGCAGCAGCCAGTCTAGATTCATAGCTTGGCTTCACCTAGGAATCTCCAAGTGCAGCACAAGTAGCAGCCATCTCAGCCTGCTATAGAGCTCAGGAATGGTGGCCTCAGGCAAAACACAGGTGGGGGCTGACTTTGGCCTGCACCACCGCGGAAACCCCAGGGCCATTCCACCTAGTAGACCACTTTGGAGCACCACCATGCTATTCCTGCACAGCTGATCCTCCACAGAGGGTGGTGGTTGATGGTCACAGCCAATCCTTGCAGCTGACTGGCCTAGGTAAATCCCTCCCACTTACCTGCCAACAGCAACCAAGCCTCAACTACAAGTAGAGAGTGTACTCAGCCCACACAAAAAGCACACCTCTAGTACCCAACTTAGGTGATAGGGGAGGCTGGACCCTAGAGGATGCCTGCTACAACATACATCTGCCTGATATATGTTGTGTTTTTTCTATCTATAGGATCATAATCATGTCTTTAATCAGTTCTGGAAATTCTTAGCTTTTATTAGCTTTTCAAATATTGTTTCTCTTTTATTCTCTCTTATCCTGGGATTCTGACTGGGTATTTTTCAGACTTTCTCATTTCATACTCCCTTCTCTTTAACCCCTCATTCAAATTTTTCATTTCCTTGACTCTCTGCATTCTGGGTAACTTTCTCAAATCTGTCTTTCAGTTCACTAATTCATTGTTCAGCTACATTTAATATGTTATTTAGCCTATTTATTGAATTTTTAATCTCGACAAATTGTTAAATTCTACTTGCTTCCTTTTCAGATATTTGGTCATTTGCAACAGCCTCTTTGCCTTGCCTATTTTTAATAACAGGTTTATTGAGATACAATTCCCAAGCGATAATATTTACCCCTTGAAAGTGTACAATTCATTGAATTTTAGTATAGTCATAGAACTTGTGAGACCAGTACCACGCTCTAATTCTTTTTTTTTTTTTTTGGTGTCTGTCCCACATTCTGTTTTGCCCACTTTCTGTTTTGCTAAGAAGGAGGTGTTTAACTGCATAACAATTCCTTTCCCACAGAGGAGTGCCACAACTGCCACCATGAGAACAGCTGCAGACCAGTAGCTGTGGAAACCACTCTCTAAAACATTCTAAACATTTCCATCACCCCCTAACACAACCTTGTACCCATTAGCAATCTCTACCAGTTTTCCTCTACATCTATCCTGGAAAACCCACTAATCAATTTTCTGTCTTTACGGATTTGTCTGGACTTTTCATATAAATGGAATCATACAACATACAGCCTTTTGTAAATATAGCCTTCTTTCATTTAGCATAAGGTTCGTCTAAGATTCATTCCTGTTGTAGTGTCAGTACTTTGTTCTTTCTCACAGCCAAATAATAGTCCATTGTGTAGCCACACCACATGTTGTTTATTTATTTACCAGTTGCAGAGCATTTTGATTGTTCTGACTATTTGGATATCATGAATACTGCTGCTGTGAACGTTCATGTACAAGTGTAGCCATACATTTTCACTTCTCGTGGTTACATACCTAGAAGTGGAATTGCTGGGTCAGCGGTAACTCTACATTTAACACTTTGAGAAACTGCCAGGCTGTTTTCCATAGAGCATGTGCCATTTTACAATTTCACTGACAAGGTATAATAATCCCCATTTCTCTACATCCTATCCAACACTTGTTATCATTCATCTTTTTGATCCCTTGTTTGTGACCCCATGTTTTATTTCTTTAAACATTTCCTATCTTATATCCTATTTTTATCTTTTATCTTCATTTCCTATAACTTCAGTCTGATAATTGCAATAACCAAAAACATTAGAAATCTCAATGTGTCATTGTTTTGGTCTATTCATGGTGGCGTATTTTCTTCTGTGTTTGATGATACATTTCAGTAAAAGTGTAAGGTAATATTTAGTTTTGTTCATTGCTGTATCCCCATCATCTAGAACAGTAACTGATATATAATAGGTGCTCAACAAATGTCTGTTCAGTAAATAAATGAGTCTTGAGCATCTAAGCAGTAGAGGAAACCCTGAACATGTGCTTTTGCTCCTACCATCAGCATCGACATGCCTATCATCCTGGGCTTGTTAGCCTCTATCAGTCGGGATGTCACTGAGAAAGTAGAAACCAAACACTCTATGTATTCCAACCACCAGCTGCCCCTGGGTGCAGCTCTCCTGTGCCCCAGAAGGTTGCTCCTTTCCAGAGACTGAGGGCAGGCAATCAGGAGAAAGAGATAAACAGGGAATGTTTAATATAAGGAATTATTAAGCTATGATAAAGAAGAAGATATATAAAGAAATATAAAACTGGAACACAGACTTTGAAGGGCGGCTCTCACCCCAAAGCTGGGGTTCAGACTTCACTGGAGAAGATGTGGTTATACCCCACTGTGTAGCAAAGAAGTTTTTAAGGTGGGTTGGAGCAGAGCCTACTGGAACCCCATGTGGCAAAGGATTCTGGGAAATGTAGTTTATGCTTCTCTGTAATGCAAAGGAGACCTCAGAAATGAAAGGTATAGGGGTGAGCAGTGACAATACCTAATTCTTCAGACACCTGAGCTAAGGTAGAGTCTTGAGTCAGATCCTGACACTGGCTTGGCCCACAGGCAAGCTTCCCAGTAGCAGATGAAATGAGCATGGGCCTCAGGGCCATCCGACCTTACTTTCCCTTCCCAGTTGGGGCTTCCTACTCCAGTCTCAGGTCCATGATTTTTTTGTCTGATTTTAGTGGTGAGGGGCCTTGGAGATTTCCCCTACTTCCTGAAACCCAACAATACATTAAAATTGTTTTTTTCCCAGGATCCAGTTGTTTTATATGGAGGGGGCCCTTCAGAGATTCTAGCCCATCACACTGCCAAAAGCAAAAGATCCAGGCTACTTTTGAAAAGATTGATTCCAACCTGAACACTCCTCTAAAATCAATGGAATAATGGTAATGCTACTGCTCACAACAGAAAAAAAAAACTAAGAAATAACTGCCTCAAACTTTTGGCTATATTACAGAGGCCTTTGAAGGTCTGATGAAAGCGAGGCATCCCATACGAATAGTACCCTTAGAACATGTCGCGTACAATTTCAGGCAGTTCAAAGGTCCCCAATGCCCATTTACAGACCCTGTCCCTGGACAGTCAGAGCCTGATCAAGGAGAAATAAGGTCACGTACAAAACCTTGGTCCAGCTTTTATACAGAGGCCAAGGCCATTGGAATTTTTCTCCAGTGCTTTTATGAACATAAAGTCATTTCTGATTATATGTTTATTTAACCACTCGCCACTTCTAGCACCTTAGTTTTGTACTATATTAATAACACAAGTGTCCCATTTTGCATGAAATATTTTGCAGTGGAATTAAGGCTCCTTGTCTGCAACGCCTTCATGCCTGTTTCATAAAGATCAACCAGAGTTTTACAAATACATTATTATAAAGATTT
The DNA here is from genome assembly GCF_021234435.1 of Artibeus jamaicensis. Lineage (NCBI taxonomy): Eukaryota > Metazoa > Chordata > Mammalia > Chiroptera > Phyllostomidae > Artibeus > Artibeus jamaicensis. The sequence continues at coordinate 6,197,616 of NW_026521883.1, forward strand.
ACATTTGTAACAACTTTGCTTACATGAGATTTTCACAACTTCATGTATGTCAAGACCTTAATCAGGAACAAAGTCCTACCTCAATGTTCTTATGGGGAAAACACAGTTTCATGCAACAGCCAGTTTATTAACTGTTTTCAGGGATGCCCTGAGTGAAAAACTGGATTGTCTTATTTCATGCAAGTTATTCTTGGCCCCTTAGCTGCCCACCACGTCCCCCAGGGAAGGACTGGCATAGCAGAAAGCACCGGAAGGCCTTTCTGCCTCCACTCTGGCTTCTTCCTGGTAGTCTCGGGCAGGTTGGTTTACATCTCCAAGTTTCTGTGCAATCACCTGCCAAGGGGCAATGACAATAGCCACCTAATGGTCAGGAAGGACCATACGGTTGCAGGAAATGTTGGGGTCGTGGTGCAGCTCGACAAATGCTTACTCACTGGCCAGGCAACTGAGAACGGGCTCTGGTTTGCTGTCTGGAAAAGGGACCCAGCTTTGTCTGCAGGGTCCGCTTATAATTATGGCTTGCCCATTGTTCAGTGAAGGATCCTGTAGCCAAACAAATAAATAGTTAATTTAAAGTCAACCAAGTAGGGCTTTTTGCTTTGTGTGGAAACTTAATTCCCAGGCAATCCATACATTATGTATAGACCACCTTGACCTGAGCCCAGTGCAGGAAGATCACGGAAGCACAGGGAAGATCGCAGGTGGGGGGGTGGGGGGGGGATGAGCGACCCGGTTCAGAGCTCCCCTCTCACACTGCAGGGATAAGGAAACTCGGGGGCCATCGGAGTCGTCAGGGCGGTATCTACCTGCTTATTTCTGCTGCAGTCCACAATCTTTCTTGACTCCTACTGCAATGCATTGCATCAGAAGTTTTTAAGATTAAAGATCACTTGAGCCCTGGCAGGGTGGTTCAGTTGGGTAGAGCATCATCCCGTATACCGACCGAAAAGGTCGCAGGTTTGATTCCTGGTCGAGGCACGTACGGGAGGCAACCAATCAATATTTCTCACCTGGGTGTTTCGCTCTCTCTCTCTCTCCCTTCCTCTCTCTAAAATCAATAAACATATCCTCCTCTGGTGAGGATTAAAATATATATATATATATATATAACTTGACATGGTTCAGCTACTTTGGAAGAGAGTCTGCAGTTTCTTACAAAGTTATGCGTATACTTACCATGACCTAGCAATCCCATTTACCCAAGACAGTGATTTTCAACCAGTGTGCCCCAAGGCTGCTTAAACACGCTGTACCTGTCCTGGCTGGTATGGTTCAGTGGACTGAGTGCCAGCCTGCAGAACGAAGGGCTGCCGATTCGCTTCCTGGGCAGGGCGCATGCCTGGGTTACAAACCAGGCCCTCAGTTGGGGGGGTGCGAGAGGCAACCAACCAGTGTCTCTTGCACATCAAAGTTTCTCTCCCTCTCCTTCTCCTTCCCTCCCCCTCTCTCTGAAAATAAATACAATCTATTTTTTAAATAAATAAATAATAAAGCATGCAATCCCTGGCTATTTAATCAGGAGCACTGACCTCTTTTCCTTTAGATTGTCCAATAAAAAATGACAATGGCCAACATAACAATAGCCATCTGGTGTGAATGAATCAAAATTATACCTACTTTCTGTCAGATTGGCAAAAAATACACTTTTAAGTGGGCCGTAGAACTTTAGTATTAGTTTATGCGTGCCACGAGATAAAAAGGTTGAACACTGTGGCCCTAAGAGGCATTTATTTACTGGAAAGAACTGAAACACAGGTCCACACCACAGACCTGAGTGTGGACATTCCCAACAGCTTTCTCAGCCACCCAGACTGGAAATGATGTGAACACCCTTCGCCTGGGGCGGCTCTGACCAACGGGGTGCGTCCAGGCCGCAGAATTCCATCAGTGATAAAAAGAACCCAACTTGGTACGTCCAACTCAACAAATACATTTCGAAAGCATAATCTTAAGTGCAGATACTCAGAAGCAGCTAGATGACTCCACTCATTTGCAATGTAGAGAAGACAGAACAGTAACAACACAGAAAAGGTCAGGGGTCGTCAGGGCCTGGGGGACAAGGGGGGCAGAAGTGACCGCAAAGGGCACAGGGAAATTTTCCGAGGGGATGGAACTCTTCTGTGTCAGACTGCTGTGGTGGCTATATGAGAATGTGCCTTTGTCAAAACTCATTAAGTTATACTTTAAATTCAATAATGCATATTATGTGCGAGTTATATTTTAATAAAGCTGATTTTTACAAAAATGATGTGGCTTGAAGCACTCATGTTTCTCAATAAAACCCAAGACTAGTGAAGTTTCCTTAAGTTTAACCTCAGACTCATTTTTCAGGCAGGTTGGCAGGTCTCAAAAGAATTCCGAGCCTCTGGGAGAAAACTTTGATTGGGGTTCTAACACCAGAACTTACAGGCTGTTTTCTGCTTGGGGACCAACAGGTTCCAAACCCAGGAAGGAATTCAGGGTCACTCCCATGATGGGGAACAGGATATTGAACCACCTACTGGGAGTAGAGGGAATTGGGTGACCCCTAGCCCTCAGATGACCCCACACTGGTGTTGAACTTCAAGTCTTAGACACCTGCTCTGGATTAAGCATTGTCTTCCCAGAGCTTCCCACTAGGAAACACATTTCTTGCCACCAGAACAATGACCAGGAGTTGACAAACTCCCACCTCCTTCTCAGAGCCTCCCGATAACCTTGGAAGGGGGCTGTTGTGCTCATTCCCATTTTACAGGTAAAGAAACTAAGACTCATCCCCTGGCTGGTGTGGCTCAGTGGATTGAGTGCTGGCCTGTGAACCAAAGGATCACTGGTTTGATTCCTGGTCAGGGCATGTGCCTGGGTTGTGGGCCACATAAAGCCTGGAGACCAGAGCGTAACACATAGTGACTATGTAGGAAATGTTAGTTGACTTAGAGTGAAAGAAAAAAAGACCCCAGATCCCTTTCTGGGCTTTGAACCTATAAACTCCAGAAACATAAAACCCCATGTGAATTCTGGTCTTAGAATTCTGCATCGGCCTTTCCCACCACAGGCTCAGAAGCAAATCCCTAGGAATTGAGACCCACTGACCTGCCTGAAAAATGAGTCTAAGGTCAGACTTAAGTAAATGTTGCTAGTGTTCACTTAGGTGATACTGATGTGACAGCAGAAGACTGGTGGGCCCTGGGATCCTCCCTCAGCTCCTCCCAGCTCTCAGCAGCAGATGGGAGGGAATGGGGTAGCTGGGGGCAGCTCAGCTCTGGGCTGCAATAGGGGAGGCAGGCTTCTGGATAAGGGTTGAATTCACACCCACACATAGGAGACAGTGATCTCTCCCACTGAGGAAGGAAGAAAGAGCACAGAATATCCTATTTCGGGCTTTTGTTCAAGTGTGCAAGCCCAAGTGAGTACACTGTCCTCTCCAGCCTACCTTGCCCGCCTGGTCAGACGGGGAGCAGCCTGGGTCGTACACAAGCAGGCCTCCCTCATGGGCCCAGGTGAGCACCTGCCTGAAGCTGATCCAACCAGAATCCCCCCATGGAATTCAGGCTCATTCTGCTTGATGCTTGGGTGGAAGAGAGACAAACCTGGAAGCTGCCACACTCCCCAGGATGCAGGAAAAGCTAATGTTCAGAGAGAGAGAGAAGGATGAAACACAAGAAGGTAGAGGGGTTAACTTCCTGGGTTCCCAAGTCCCAATGCTTCTCGTCTATGCTCAAGGCCCAGCTGCGCCCTTGTGCTTAGATTCCGTAAGAGGCGCCTGTGCCTTTATAACAGAAAATCCCATTTTGCCATCGACCTGTCCTTAGTTGTTTCTGGTAGTCACGACCACAAGAATCTTAATGAAAGCAATTTGAGGCAAACTCCTCTTCTCCTTCCCCACAGTGTGACTTCTGGGCACCCTCCCAGCTTCCTAAACAGTGACTTCAGCCTACAGAAGGGTATCCTACAGGTGACATCGGCTAACAGGGACAGTCAGCCTCCATCTCCTCCTGTGTCCGCTCAATCTTCCCCCAGTACCCTGGGGCCTGTGTTCGGGCAGCCTTCTAACCATGCATAATACGTGCTTCCCACACGCAGGGCTCCCCACGTCAGGCATACCTGACCCTTCCTTGTCCATTTCCTCCTTGTCTGCCCTCTTGGGTCCCAACATCCGAGTTCAGGGGTCAGTGTGTCATGCCTCCCAGGTGGCGGCCACAGTCTAATAGGGAGCTTCAAAGCCAGAAGGTCCCTCCTGTTTCTTTAAAACAGGAAGATATTTGGGGGGGGATTTTTTTTTTTAATTTCTTAAATTGACTTGATGGTAAGAGAGCTGGAGTAGGAGCTAGAAGTCTGGACTCTGGTCCTGGCTTTGCTTTTAACTTGCATGTGACTTTGGGCTTCAGTTTCTTCAACTGCAGAATGACAGAACTGGATGAGATCAGAGGCTTTCCAGGGAGCCCTGTGGAGGTCATCACCTTGGAAACCAGCAGGGAAAAGAAGATGCCACCGGGCCCTGCTTCCCTGCACTTGGAGCAGCCCCACTGGTGTCTATTTCACACACTGAGCATCTCTGTCACATGCTGGCCTAGCCCGGCTCCCTGAGAGGCAGAGTCTGAGGCAGAAGCACCTGTGCTAACATTTTGGGAGGGTGCGTAGTGCCAGGAGAGCTGATGTGAGGAAAAAGGAGTGTGACAGAGGAGGACAAAGAGCACACCAGTGCACTGCTGACCCGGCCACCGTGAGCAGCAGCAAATGCAAGATCTTAAGGAACCTTCTTTAACGAGTCTGCATGAAGCTTAGGGAAGTTCCTCCAAAAGAAGGAAGAGAAAAGAATGTATGTGCCAACCTGTTTCTTGTTGGTCAAAGGTTCACTCCATGGAGTGTCTGACACTCTGGCACTTCTGAGGCCAGAGTGTCAGAGGGGTGGGGGTGCGACTGGCTTGTGCTGGAATGAAACAAGTGGTGAGCACCTGGGAGAGAGGTGTGGCTGAGAGGAATGAAGGGGATGCATTAAAAAGTATCAGGTACAGCTATAGCTGAAAAAGAGTAAGAACATCCACTAAAATAAAAGTTGAAACCACTGGGCTGGATCATCTGAAAGGGCCTTTCCAGCTAAAAAGTTCCTTGCCGCTGTTCACTGAAATGGCAGCTCAGACAGCTGAGACCGTTTGCCCTTCTGGTGTGCAGGAACCATGTCCCCAGAAGGTTACAGGCAATGTCCCTGGAAATGTGTACCCCTCCGTGCCCAGGAGTTGGGCCAGCTTTGCTCTACCCCCCATTCCCTGAGAATCTCCATGCAATCTGAGGGCCCATGCAGATGGTGTTTTTAGAGTTCTGATGGGCTGAGAAAGAGAGGACTCATGTCCCGCCAGGCTGGGGGCAGTTCATCTTGTTCTTTCAGGAAAGCCTGGCTTCCCTCAGCCTGGACTCCCCTTCACTCAAGGGCCAGCTGCCGGCTCCAGACGGAACACAGATTTGTTGGTATTTAAGGGATTGGAGGATTAAATGGGTCAGAGAGGCCCCCTCCACCCAGCCTCATCCTCTAATGGCTGGAAGCCCACCCCCGGGTGTTACTAAGTCCATGATTCCTTCATGGGTGCCTCATGTCCCTTCCTTAGCAGATCAGCAGGCTTTCAAAGCCAGCAGCAAATGAGAAATTGGAGTCAGTGCGGGAAGCCTTGATGCTCCTTCTCAGGTATATACACAGATCGATCTGCAGATGGAAGATCTGATTCACCAAAATTAAACCTGGGATCCAAGCTGACACTGCCTGACCTTGGGCACACGACTTCGGCTCAGATTGATTTTTCTCTGCTTCAAAATAGGGACATCACCAGCTCTGCTTATGACAGGTGGAGAGCAAATAAGAAAGGATAAAAAGCTATAAAGCAAGCACGCCCTTCGGCGGAACACAAGGGGAGCAGCCACCCTAGGGAGGGGCCTGGACTGTACCCTGTGGGCATCGGGTGTGGCCTGTTGGCTGCTAGAGCCCAATGTGAGGCCGATGGACAATGACTGGATGCAGGCACCTTCCACAGCTGAGAGAGGGCAGTTAGGCTCTGATGAAAGAAGGAAAAAATCCAATACACATGTCCGAAGAGAAAACACAGGGAAGAAAGTGGAATGGAATAGGCATAGCTCACACCCCTCACATCTCAGAGGAAACATCAGGTTTAGGAGGCCACTGTAAGTAACAACGCCACCAGGGCTCTGTGCCAAGTGCTTCGTGTGCATTGCTTCATTTCCTCGTTGCAACCCTGATGCAGTGGATGCCCCAGGCTTCTCCTCCTCACAGCTGAGGACACTGAGGCTGGGAGGGGTTGAGCAATGCGCCCAAGTGTCAGAGCTACTGAGGAACAGCACCGAGACTGAAACCCAGGCAACCTGCCTCCCAGACTCTGGTCGGCTGTCACTTGTCTTTCTTCTCACAGGCAGTCAGGCAGCCTCTTTGCTTCTGATTGTTACTATTCCCTTGACACTCAACTCCCTCCGCCCAGCTCCCAGGTCTCATCCAAGCTTCAGATCCTTTCCCACCCCGACATTCAAGTCACAGCTAGGACGCTTCCCACACGACAATGTCATCAACTCTCTCCCCACTGTGACTGTTAGCAGTACAGGCCCTCCCTGGAACAGCTGCACCCCTCACACTCCACCTCTCAAGCCTCCAGTCTTGCCTTCTCTCATCCACCCCCTCACCACGGCTGGAAGAGTCTAAAATGCAATGTGGCTCTGCCACGTCCCTGCTCTACAGCTTTGTGCTGCTTCCAATAGTTCTCAGGATAAAGGCAGGGTCCCTTTCCAGGGTCGACTCTTACTCTCCGCCCAGCACTCTGCCGCTCTCACTGACCTTGTTTCTGTTCCTCCAAACACCAGCGTCCCTCCGGATGCTGGCCCTCCTGCCTGGTTGTTCCCACCGCCTGGAACGCCCTCCCCCCCACACCCCCACCCCGTGTCCTGTCGACTCCTGCTCAGACTTGCGCTGTCAGCTCATAAGCCCAAAGTCACGTCTGGGATGTCTGTCCTCCAGAAGCCTGTCTGACCCCAACCCCTCCAGGTCTCTGCCCGCACAATATTCAGTACTTTCCGCTTCACACCACTTACCGATCCCCTGCCCCCACCCCCAAACCCTGCTACAGTGGGGTTTATCCGTTCCTGACCGCAGATGAGCTGCTCACGGCTAGAAGTTAGTACACGCTCAAACAGGAGAAAGGGAAAGTGACACTTCCAAAGCCACAAAGTCAGAGTGACAAAGTCAGGACTGAAATCTGCATCACCCGCCCCGCCCCCCGCCCGCCAACTTGAAATGAATTCGAGGCTGCTCTGCGTGTTACCCTCCTATTCCACCGATTATTTAATTCCTAGCGTCGAGGGCCACAGAGCGGACTTTGTAAGAAGCGACGTCTTCCATTTGAGGGAGGAAGGACACGAATCCCCCCAATCCTTCCGGCCCTCAAGAACTAGGGAAACCGGCCTTGGCTCCTCCCCGAGGGAGCATTCGGGCTGGCCTTTCCGCAGGTGCCTGCCCAACTCCAGACCAGAAATCAGGCATCCTCCAGCCCAGGCAAAGCTACCCACCCCCACAGGCAACCCCAGCAAACCCCAGCCCCCACACAGTCATGGGTGCAGCTCACTAGGGCCTGCGCTCGGCTCCTGGCCGGAGACGCCAGGCTCGCCGCGGCCTTCCCGCCCGCCGCAGAGCTCGCCCCGCCTTCGTCGCTCCCTCGGTCCCTTTCCGGGTCCCTCCCTCCTCTAACCTCCACCGCCAGCCCCGCCCCTAGGTCTCTGTCTCCCGCCGGCCCGCCCTGGCCTGCCCCGGATCGCGGCATTTGTTGTCCCGGCCGACAGGCCAGCCGAGCCCTCTTGGCTCAGGAAAGCTGGGCGGAGCAGCCGTGGGCAGCGGGGCAGCCATGGAAGGCACGGCGCGGAGGCGGCAGCACCCAGGAGCGGCGGGCGCGCAGCCGGGCGCCTCCTTCCTGCAGGCCAGGTGGGCGCGCTCCGGCGGAGCGCAGCGCAACCGTGTCGCCGCCCGTGACGGGTTTGGGCGGCCCCAGTGGACCAGCGTGCGTCTGGGCCGGGCTGCGGCGAACCCCGGGGTGGGTCAGGGGCTGCCTAGGGGTCGGGCTTCCTTGCGCTACCTTTGCAGCATCCCTTGCCTGAGCCCCGCCTCCCGTTTCATTCTCTTCCTGGAGGTGCCCCAAGCCCTGCGACTTGGCCGGTGCTGGGACAGTCCTTCTGCTTGGAAGACCTCCCCAGGGGCCTTAAAAACTCCGGGTGGGGGCAGCGGGCTCAGAGGACACCACTGCTCACTCAGGTCCCCAACACACTTGCAGACTCGAGCGCCACCGCCAAGTTCTCGGGGTCCCTCCAACCCTGACCAGGACTTGGATCCTGGTGTTAATCAGGAGGCTGACTCCTTGTCCCGTGGAACCCAAGACTGAGAATGTAAAAGGAAGAGCGGAGAAGTGTGCACGCTCCTCCCCAGAGGAAATGAGGAAGGGCTGTCTTCACGTGCTTGCTGTCCCCTACGCTCACCGAAGGGAAGACTCTATTGGTTGGCACAGTTGGGACCAGGCAGGGTAGAGAAAGAGGCACGGGAGCCGCCTTTTAACCTCTCCCCCCGCCCCCGGCCCCATTCTACTTTCATCCCGTTTTACAGACTAGAAACATTCCAGTGCAGCAGGTATTCATTAAGCATCTCTAGTGTGCCCTGCGCTGTGCCAGGCACTATGGAGAAGCACAAGGTGAAGCCAGGAGGGGCTTACAGTAGGAAGGAGCTGGGAGGTCATCTTGGAGGGCTTCGTGGAGAAAGTGGCACTTGAGCTGAGTCTCAAAAGACTGGATAGGTGTTACAGGGAAGAAAAACTGTTCCAGAGAGGGAGAGTGTTTGGGGAACAACAAAGAATGCAATGGCCCTGAGCTTTCCAACTGCACGGTGGCAAGAGGACGCAGACTGGTTATGAAGGACCTTTAATGGCAGCAGGGCTAGGACTAGAGTGCAGAATTTAAGGAAGCACTCTCAGGACATGCTACAACCCCGGGAGTAAGTGCCTACCTAAGAGCTGGGCCCTACTTGCCTCACTGTCCTCCCCCTAGTTCCCGCTCTCATTGGCAGGTTAAAGATGTAGCCTTTATTCTGAGTACTGGAGAGTCACGGAAGGCTCTTGAGAACGAGGGTGCTTAGAGTCAATTCTAGGCAATTTGTGGTATGATTTCTGATGAGGGGGGAAGTCTGAGAGGCATGGCTGAGGGTAGCTCGTTGTCCTGCTATTGAGGGACATCTCAGATCAGGGGCCCTTTCACGCTGGGAGTGTAAGTGCCCCGAATTGTGGCAGCCCAGTTAGAACTGTCTGTGGGTGGTCACCACTGTATCTCAACGTGTGGGCCTTCCTTGTGCAGCATCTTAGTCTTTTTGTTTTGCATATGGGGAAACTGAGGCCCAGAGAGGTTGTATCATTTGCTGGGAAGAACCAGGGCCTAAACCCAGGGCTTCCGACCTCTGGTTTCTGCCCCTACTACTACACTACTCCTCCTCCTACTACTACTTTACTCCTGTGTGAGCTCCCCATCAATTAGGGAATTCCCTAGGAATGGGGTGAGAGGCTAGCTCTCTCTCAGGGTGTCTCTGCCCCCCTCACTGGGTGCTCGGCCCATTCTCAGTATGATTGATGCTCTTGACAGGTAAAATCCTAATTCCTAGGATTCGTGGATTTCCTCTGCTGCATCCTTACACACTTCTAATGACAAGGTGCTCATTACCTTTCCAGGTAGCTCATTCCTGCTCTATTGACAGGTTTTTTTGTGTGTGTATTGTAATCAAAGTGATACGTGGCCAAAATTAAATAAAATCGCCCAGAGGGTTCAGAGTAAAAAGCAACAGTCCCCCATTCTGTTTCTTTCTGGCATCAGAGAGAGCCATGTTAGTTTCTTTTAGCTCTTTCTGCCTGTTAAGTCGTATTTCTAAATAAGAATGACAAACACTGTGTAGCAGCTGCTGTGGACCAGGCCCTGCTCTAAGTTTCTGCACATATTAATTCGACAACACCTCTCGATGTCAGACCTACTAATTATTACCTCCTGTACAGATGAGAACATCGAGGTCCGTGAGGCAAGTAACTTGCCCAGGACCTGGTTGGTGGCAGAGCCGAGATATAAACCCAAGTGGTCTCCAAAGTCTATGCTCCTGAAAGTTATGTTCAGCTGTTACTTCTTGCTTTATCAACTTTACCTTTTAAGCTAAACACCGACTGACTTCTTCCTACTAGGATGTGGCTCACTTCTACCTCCCTCATCTTCCCAAGGCTGTGTTTTTAATCACCGTTTTCAGTATTTCTGTCACCGAGGTAGCCTTAGGGAATTGCATATACCATTATTTCTTTTTGGGTAAGTTGTAGGCAATACCCCTTGATTACTTTTCAAAAGGAGAATATTTGTCCTCTATCTACTCACCTTTAGCTCCTTTGTCCTTCCCTCCAGCCCCTGTCAGACAGAGTTCCACTCCAACGCTGTCCAGGCTGGCGACATTTACCTGCTGAGGTAAATGTTGTTGTCAGTGTTTTATCTATGGATTGATTCTAAACTTTGAAAATCAACATAATATTTTCATTAAATCAGCCATGCAAATAGTGTTCCCTACAGAGCCAAGCAATATGTAAGTTACATTTGCTTTCTTACATTGCTTTTTTTTTCTTGGAGTTTGTACTTGCCTTTTCTCCCTATTATGTGTCTTTATTTTCTCACATTTTGTGGAAACTTTGCATCATGTCAGGTATTCGTAGAACCCAAGTCATTCTGTCTCTAGTCCCTGTTCATGGGCCCTGCTTTACTCCACCACGGCCAAGGTCCCTTCCCTTCCTGAGGGGCAGTCCTGCAGACGCTGCTGACTGCTTTGAATATTTCAGCTGCATGGCATGCGCTCCCCAGCTGCTGTGGTGTCAGTGTCGCCATATGGTAGACTTGCAAACCGGCAGAGGAGGCCAGCCTTGTTTCGGGTTACCTGCCATTGTGCTGTCACTGTTCTCAGCAGAAGTTTCTGATGATTGAGACCTAGAGCTGCTATAGGCTTGGGGACATGCGGGTGTCAGTGTGTGAAGTCTGTGGAGTCAGCAACTTGGGACAGGCTTAAGATTGCTCACCCCCAGGACAGGGTCTGCAGGAGGGGACGACTTCCCCCTCCATGATCTGCCTGCAGTGGTCGGAGATCCAACTGCATAAAACAGTTAGATGCTGATCAGTGGTTCCCGCGTTGGGTGTCTGCCCTGTACCTGCCCTTTTTTTTCCTGCCCTGCTAAGCCAGGATGGACTGGTGGCAGGGAGTCCCACTGGCTGAGGTACCTCCTGAAGTGGAGGAGGGGATAGCTACTGAGCTCCTGTAGGGTCACAGCTTCCTGAGACCCACACCTACCTGCTTTTCCAGGCTTTCAAAATGCCTTTAGTCCCTGTACCAAACAACCTTCTCTTTGCCCAGTTTGGAGGCTTCTGGAGCAAAACACTGAGGGCTCTTATCTTCCTTCTCCATCCAAGTCCTTCAGACCTGGCAGTTGTCACTGTCTGCTCTTTGAGGCCTTTACCCACGGCTCACTGAGGGGAAGGGGCAGAGGGGGCTCAGACTCCTGAGCAGTCCTCCCAGTTAGCTTCTGGATGTCTACCCAATCTGAAGGCTCAGCCAGCCCGCCCTTCTCTTTCTCCCCACCAAAAGCCAGGCATCTCAACTCCATGCAGTGCCTTTCCCACTTTTACCTCCGGACCTTTGGTCCTGCTCTCCTGCTGCTTGTCTGCCTGGTTAAATGTGCCCATCCGTGCTGTGGGCTCCCTTCCCTGTGCACTTTGGGTACTGCTCCGGGCTGCACTGGTCCCTCTCTCACTTGATCGCCTAGTGGGCTGCACAGCTTAATCTAATGAACAGAAACAGAACAGCAAGCAATTAAGGGCACAGGTCTTAAATTCACATAGACCGGGTTTGAATTCTGTGCTATTCAGCATTCCTGGGTCTCTGGTGACAGAAAGCCGGTGCCAACTGCAGCACCCTTAGCAAAGGGGAGTGGATCGGCTCACGGGGCCAAACCACTGGCCTCGGGGATGCCTGGAACAGGAAATGTGAACACTCTCAGAGCTTTCTCTCCCCTTTTCCCTTGATCCTTTCAGTAGGGCTGCTTCGCTCTCACCGGGCTGCCCCTTGAAGCTGGAACCTTGGCCCCGGGGAGCTGTGGGTTTGCATCTTAGCACCCCAGCACCAGAAAGGAAGGTGTGCTTTCCACAAACCCTCGTTAGAAAAGTCTCACATGGTCCAGCCTGGGTTACTGGCCCTCTCTGTGGCTAAGGAAACATCTCTCTTTTAACATTGATTTTAGAGAGAGGGGGCGGGGAGAGAGAGAGACACCTGTTTGTTGTTCCACCCATCCATGCATTCATTCATTGTTTCTTGTATGTACCCCGACTGGGGATCGAATGTGCAACCTTGGCCTATCAGGACAATGTTCTAACCAACCAGGCTAGGCCTGGCCAAGGCAGAAACATCATCTCATACCAGAAGAAGCAGGGAGTGGGCAATAGGCTGACAAAAGAGACCATTGCTGCAGCTCCTCACTACGGTAACGGTGACGTTGGCTAAGCACGTGTTGCCTGTGAGCCTCAGTCTCCTCATCTGTAAAACGGGAGGGATAAGCCCTGCTTCCTGGTGTTGCTGTGAGGGTACAACGAGATGGTGCAGGTGGATCTCTTAGCACAGCAGAGGGGACCGCGCAGAGGGGCACGGAAGGCTCCGTTGACCTGGGAAGGCCCACACCAGCTGTCGGGCCTGCCACCAGAAGATGGCGAGATCCCAGGAGCTTGCCTTCCCCGTCTCATGTCTGCTCTGCCAGCCCAGTGTGGGCCATTCATGGAATTAGCAGAAAAGGATCCTGGAAAGTCAAAGAAGCAATAGCAGTCTTGACAGAAGAAAACCTCTGGGGTGTCTTTAAGCTAATGTTTGCCACTAGAAAGAATGAGTAACTGGTAATTGAGACTGTTTCAAATCAGCTACTAATCACGGAGCCTAAACCAGGTACTGGGCTGAGAACTCTGGAGAATACAAATCCATGCCTCACAGTTTCTGTTCTCAGCACAAATGGGGCAATGAAATGCACACCTCAATCATGTTAGGAGGTAGCTGGCTGTTTGTCACTGAGGTGTGCAACTGCGGCGGGGATGCCGAGAAGTGGATTTAGACTGGCGGGAAGTAGGTGAGTTGAGAGAAACTAAATGTCACCCCTCGTTTCAAAGGTCTGAATAAGAGAGGAACACTCCAGCCCTGTGCTGTCATGGCCTGGCTGGGAGTTAGAGACGAAGCACTCCCCATGGTGGCCCCGTAATGAAAAGCTTCATCAGGGATGCCTTCCTGGAGAAGGTGGGGTGTGCACTGGCCCTGGACTTCAGCTCACCTGTAAAGAGCAGAAGGCTAAATGCTTTGCGGGGGGTTGAGGGGCAGGCATCCAAAGATGTATTGTTAGATGGTGCTGTAAATCTTGCCATGGCTCTCATGTCAACTCATCACTGGCTTCCTTCTCAGGTTTCACTGTGGGTTGGTGGAAAGGGCCACCAGCAGCCCCATTCACACCACCTCATGGTTCAGGAACCAAGTGAGGGAGGGCCCATTCATCCCAGTCTACAGCCTTTAAGGCAAATTTCACTAGAGGGCTCTAATTGGTCCAGCTCAAGTCACATGCCCATCCCACGGACCAATCACTGTGGACACAATGATTAGGTTGGACGTTAAAAACAAGCTCTTAAGCCTAATTATTTAAATTCACATATTTAGCAACATAACTGAGCAAGTTACTTCATACCTTGGGTCTCCATTTTTTCACTTGTAAAATGGGGGTAATTCCAACCTCAAAGGGTTTCTGTGACTATTAAAACAATCAAATGAGATAATACGTGTAAACAGCTATAATAGTGCCTGGGATGCAGCAAGTGCTGGATAAAGGTTAGCTACTATCCTCCATCATCACGTCTCATGTTTTTTCAGCTGCATTTGAATTTTTTGCCCCATCTGATTTCCTCATCCTTCTGTAGATGAGAAAACCCAACACTTACTGTACCTGTTTGGCAGCTTCGTGCCTGAATCACAGAGAAGCTTAAGTCAGGGTAACTGGAGTTCACACCCAGGATACCTTCACCTTGGCCACATGCCCTGACCCTAGTGTTTCCTGCAAAGTCCCTTTCCTAGAACGTGATTATGTGTGCTTCCTCCTGCTCCCAAACCCCCAGACCTTCCTGTGGCTCCCTGGTGGCAGGCGGGGGAGATTTCCATGAGAGGAAGGGAGCGCACTCACCCCTCTTGTCTGTTCCTTCACAGGCACAGCTCCATCAAAGCTGATGAGGCCGCCAGCACGGCTCCCTTCCACCTCGACCTCTGGTTCTACTTCACTCTGCAGAACTGGGTTCTGGACTTTGGCCGCCCCATTGCCATGGTGAGTGTGAAGCTGTGGGCAGCCTCAGCCAGCGTGAGAAGATTTACCGTGACTTGAATTAGTTGAGTGACCTTAGATAAGTCATTTCCTCTACTGGTAAACAGCAAGAATAGGCCTGGATGATCATGTCCTTTGACTCCATGACTGTGGCCAGTGGGGCAGCTGCCAGCAAGCAGGGGACGGGCTCTGAACAGTCATACTGTGCCCTACTTATATCTCACCTGCAGATCATCAAACTAGACGAGTGTGGGAAAGGAAGCAGAGCATGTCCACTGGCCATCGCCACAGCCTTGAACAGTGTTATTTTTCTGGAGGTAGCGTATAGGCTGATTTTGCACAATACGTATGACTCTGAGCCTCGGGTAATTTTTGTGCCATCTGGTGAAACTGTCCCCTTCCCTCCAAGGCTACTTCATGCATCAGTGTATGGTGGTGGCCTCCACAAAGAAGGTTCCTACTGAAAGACCAGCAAAGTCCTCACTTGTGATAGATATAGATAGATAGATAGATAGATAGATAGATAGATAGATAGATAGATAGATAGATAACAGAATGTGAAACTATTGAATGAGGCACCACCATGTGCCAAGGTGTTAATTTTCATGTGGGGGCAGTAAAAATAACAACATCGTCCACTGAAACTGACACACTGCACTATGGCCTTGTAGTGATAATGCAATTAGCAAAGCCCTTTGGGAAAGCAGGTTGTCAAGGTGATAACTAGTACCTCGAATAGTGCCTAGCATGGTACATGCTCAGTACACTTTTATTGAGTGAGTAATAACAACACGAAGGTAGAAATAGCAGCTAACATACGTGAAGTGCTTATTCTGTTCTAAGCTCTTTATGTGGTGTTCTAAGCTCTTTTATGTGGCTCTTTACTCAGTTCTCACGTTAACACTCCATTAATCTCAACTTTATAGATGAGACATGAGGATACAGAGGGTGACTGGCTCGAGCTCACCCAGCTAGCAAGTGAGCGAGCCAGCATCGGCACCCAGGCACCCTGGCCCCGGCCTTTCCATCATGTAACTCTCCAGAACCTTGATATGTTCATCCCTCTGACCCAGTAAGATCCCTTCTAAAAATCTGCTCTGAAGACGTAAAGAGACAAACAGCCTGTCTAACCAAAGATGCTCATTACAGTGTAGCTTACGGTAGCCAAAACCTGTGAGTGGTTTGTGTCCAGCAGTAGGGACGGGTCAGTCAACTTCGCTGTGTTCAGTATAGAGCATGGTACCTGGCCATTAAGCACAGATTATGGATACTGTGGAGCAACCTGAAATGTTTAAGGAGAAAAGAGGTCCCTAAGTGGCATGAGTTATTGACAGATTGTAAGTCAGTTACAGTCCTAAGAATTTCTTGTTCTTTATTTCATTGTGTGCATTATTACACGTCCCCTTTGCCCTCCAGCCCATCACCCTACCAATCTCCCAAACATGTTTCAAAGGCAGAGGGGAGGAGGAGAAGCTTTCCTAGCAGTGTGTTAGGGAGGCATTATGGTGGATGCGGGTTCTCTTTTCTGCAGACTTTTTTTTTTTAATGTAGGAGAAAGAAAAAAGGGACAGAGTCAGGAGTCAGGGCATCTGACCAGGTTTTGGGTGACTATGGGCAAGCCACTGTCATTTGGGCTTCAGTTCTGTCATCTGTAAGAAGACTGGTGACCCAGCTGCTCTGAGCCCCCTTCCCTTCCAACATGAAGTTCCCGCATACTGGAGGACAAAGGAGCTGCTCGTCAGACTGGTGTTCCAGGGAAGGGAGAGAGGAGGCCAGGAACAGGGTCACGGCTCCGCCCACTGTCTAGAAGCCCGTCTCATCCTGCCTAGAACTGCTGTGGCCACTCTAACCCCAAGCCCACTCGTGGGGAGAAGACGCACTTAAAGAGCTCATGTATATACTGGAGCTTTTCAAATGTATGCACAACAGTCCCAAACTCCTAATAACTACAAAGTAAAACCATTTACCAGTTATAAAAGTCATATGCTGTAGCGTAACAAGTCAGTTCATACCCAGGTGTACAAAGTGGTAAGACTCCCTTTCCAGTCCCACCCCTGACAGTTTGGAGGACACCCTTCCACTCCTTTCTCTGCTCACACAGACATACATGTACATCCTTATTCTTTTCCTAACCAAAATGAGATTTTATTTATGCCCGTTTTACTATAGCATGGAGAGCTCTCCACGTCAGTACATATAACATGTCATTTCTGTTAGGGGCCACTGAGCCTTCTTTATCTGCAGTAAATATGTACTACAGTCTATTTGATCAGTCCTGTTTGGCTGAAGAGTCGGCCTCTTTCTGGTATTTTGCTGTCACACAGAGGATTTCAGCCACCATGCGTGTCTTGCTATAAATAAAGATACAGAGCTACACACGCAAATAAGAAAGAGAAAGAAAGAAATTGAGATTTCTGTATCCTGGGAGTTGTGTTTCTGCAGATTAGTTTTATCCAATGTGCCATTTTTTAATTAAAAGTTAAAAAGTTTTAGTTTTTACTGAAATTTTTGGCCACTACACATGTTCTCAATCAACAGACACTGGAAGTGTAGTTTGGCCGTGTGTGTGTGTAATATTGAATAAGGATTTTCACTGTGACGCCACAAGGCCAGGGCGTCCTGGGGTAGACCAGAAGGAAGGACCGCCCTGGTTGCCTCCTCTCTCAGGGGAGGCAGGGAAGGGGGAACTGAGCCGACTCTGGGGAACTCCCTTATTTTCTCCTTTGTTCCGAATGTTCCAAATCTTGATCTGATTTGGAAGGGGCCGCTACTCGGTGGACAGGGCCTTTTTCCACACCTGGGCCCGGCTGCCAGAAGAACTGGTCATTGTTGCAGGACCTGGAGTGCCAGATCCCTAGGAGTCCATTTAGCCACTGGGGCCACATTTCCTATGTTGCAGATGGGAAACCTTACAGAGGGCAAGGACTTGCCCAGGGTCACCAGGAAAGCTGGTGGCACCACCAAGTCCCAAAGGAGCCTCCAACTACCAGGCCAGTACCCAGGGACGTTTATTGAGCACCCCCCGGGTCAGGGGCTCTGGCTCAGGCCTGGATTTGCATCTCCCGCGTGCCTGGGGACGAGTCCGTTTAACTTGTCCATGCCACTGTTTCTCTGCCTGGGGGCTGCCAAGGGGACCCCAAGAGATCACAGAAAGAATTAAGAGTGTGTAAAGGAGGTAGGGACTCGCTCCCCAAGGGCCTCATGGGGCTGTGCCTGGTAAACCCACCCCTTTTCTTCTCAGCTGGTGTTCCCTCTCGAATGGTTTCCGCTCAATAAGCCGAGCGTGGGGGACTACTTCCACATGGCCTACAACGTCATCACTCCCTTTCTCCTGCTCAAGGTAAAGTCCCAGTCCCACCGCCCTCCCTCCCCACCCTCACTGCCACCTCCCGCCGACAGGCAGCTGGTGCCGGCCCGGGGGCGCCCTGAATCAGGCTCTCCCTGAGTCTGGGGACAAAGACTGTGATAGAGGGGACACATCAAAAGCCAGGGGGTACAGGGGAAACCATAATACATGTTGGGAGGCTGAGGCAGGAGGGGCTGGGTTGCCGGGAAGAGGGCAGGGACCAGTTAGGAAGGCAAGTGAGGGCCAGGTGACAGGAATGGCAGCAGTGGAGGGGGAACTCTGCTCTGGCCTGGACATCCCTGACTTTGAGATGCCGCTGGGAGCACAGAGCTTGCCAGGGCTGCGGGCTGTGCACTTTGCCACACAAGGGCCCTCCACTGTCACTGTCTGCTATCCTCATTTTGTTTTTAGATATTTCAAACCTCTGCAAGTCAGAAATGTGTAACTACAGAATTCAGAGGGGTCCTCAGCTAAACAATATAACTTCAGAAGCACCTGTCCCTCTCCCATCCCTGTCATTTTTTTGTGTTTGTCCTGGACCAGTCGCTCAGAAATCGGAGGGTCTCTTCAACAGGCCAGCCCAGCCACCCCGGGCCACAACTGGGGCAGTGGGAGGGCTGACCCTCGCACCCCAGCGTCTGGGTGGAAGGCCTGGCCGTCGCATCCAGGACCTGGCTTGTGTGCGGCCCTGGGCGAAGAGCTGGCCCGTTTCCTCTCTGGGGAAAGGAGGTGCTGTTCTCGTGGCCCTGTTGGAGTCCGAGGGATCATGTGAGACTCCGGAGGGTGGGCTGGCCCACTAAAGGGACCCACCAGTTTGTGAGGGACTTCCCAGCGGGTGGCACCCATCCTACCTCAGGTGTGAGGGCGTGAGGCAGAGGGTGTCTCTGGTTTTGACCCAAGGGGTCAAAGCACTAGGCCTCCCTCTGCCCGCAGCTCATCGAGCGATCGCCCCGCACCTTGCCACGCTCCGTGGTCTACGTCAGCATCATCACCTTCATCATGGGCGCCAGCATCCACCTGGTGGGAGACTCCGTGAACCACCGCCTGCTCTTTAGTGGCTACCAGCACCACCTGTCAGTCCGTGAGAACCCCATCATCAAGAATCTCAAGCCCGAGACTCTGGTGAGGCCGCCTCCCCCACCGCAAGTCAACCCTGGAGGCCAAGCAGATGCCCCTGCCCATCTCTGTGCCCGACCCTCTGCCGAGGGCAGTCTGCTAGTGAGGGCACTGTCGCAGGATAAGCCAGGACACCCCTGTTATTAGGGAGTGCGCGCTGACTTCCAGCGGGGCCCCTCCCACTGGAGCGCAGGGTGTGAGGACTGAAGGGGAGGTGCGGGGGCAGAGGCCGGGCGTGGGTGGGGGAGGGCGGCCAGGGGGCTGCGTGGGCCGGCCCCTCTCACCGTGTCGCCCCTGCACCCTCAGATCGACTCCTTCGAGCTGCTTTACTACTATGACGAGTACCTGGGCCACTCCATGTGGTGAGTGATGGGGTCAGTCTGTCTACGCAGGGACTCTGGCGCCCCGCCAGCTCTGCCACCGGCCTCAGGGACACCCGGCCAGACTCTCTGGGCCTCGGTCCTCCAGGCGGTCCTCGAGTGCGGAGGCTGGAATGGGTTCACCTCCCCTCCCTGCCGGGGAGCTGCGAACTCCGCGGGGGTGAGGCGAGTGGGCCCTGGCCCCTTCGCCTCCTCCCGCCGGGCTGTGCCCGCGGTGGCCACTAGAGGGCAGCGAGCGGCCGTCCCGCCCTCACCCAGAGCCTCCAGCAGATGGGGGAGGAGGAGGCCTTCGCGCTGATAAACATCCCCTCCACCCCGCAGGTGATGTGGGAGTGAGGACCCCCACGATGCCCTGCCGCGGCCTGTGGGGGTGGAGGAGGGAAGCAGCTGACGAGGGCCAGCTGGACCAGGTCGGGCGGTGCTGTTTGTGCTCCGCACCCTGAGAACTCCCAGGAATAGCCCCTCCCTTTCTCTCCGCACTAATGGGGGCTCAGCCACAGGACGTTCAGGGCCCGAGTGCGGAGCAGTCGTCCAGTCATCCGTCCCAAACACCCCGCCCCCCACCGCCCTACTTTACACAGAATAAGCTGGGGCCAGTGGAAGAAGGTGTGAGCATGGACTGACAGCTAGGTAGTGACAGAGGCAGCCCTGGACCTGGGGACCTCGCTCCTCAGTGGGGCGGGCTCTCCTGTCCCACGTGCCCTACACTTGTCACTGTGTTTCCAGGGTCTGTTTTGGAGCATGCACAGTTGCTCCTCCTGGCTCAGGGGGTCCTTAACAGGCCCCTTGCCAGCCCTCCCTGACCTCTGCCACAAGACCCTTGCCAAGGAAGGCTGGAGAAGGGAGGAGGAGAGAGGAGCTGCAATAGCAGGACAGGGAGTGTTTTGGGGGGCACACGAGGGGGAACGAGAAGGGCGGTGGGTAAGGAGACAAGAGCCGATGTGTCCACTCTTGCAGGGGAAAAGGGGTACATGGGAAGAGCGGCCTGTGTGGGGGGAGGAGAGACGGTGGTCCTTTCGAGTGAGGGGTGTGTGGGGGGCAAGGGTGAGGCTGTGGGCTGAGTGTGAGTGAAGGGGCTTCACAGAGCTCCTGGGTGGCCCCCACAGGTGCAGTTCTCCTTTGTACACACCTGGACCACAGGCTGCTCTTTGCTCAGCCCTGCTGCTTGCACCTGTTTCCCAGCCAGCGAGGGGCCGGGGCTATAGTAGGCTCCGAGCCCGAGGCAGAGACACCCTCTCACGTGACAGCATGAGCAAGGTGGCCAGGGCAGTGTGGAAGGAACATTCCCATCCCCCGCCAGCCTGTGGGCCTCTGAGTTGCATGTGTCCAGGGCGCAGGCCTCATCTTCCTGCTTCCTTCCTACCCCACCCTGGACCCCCAGCACAGGAAAGGCTGGCAGGGGCTACGAGTGCCCTCCCCCAAACCAGCCCAAACCAGGCATTTTGTAACCCATGAAGTGACACTGCACGAGATGTCGCAAGAAACCAGTACAAGGACCCGTGGGAAAGACGGACTGGGTGGAGGTGGGTGGGAGGGGCAGGCCTCTGAGGCACTGGCTTCCCTGTTGCAGGTACATCCCCTTCTTCCTCATCCTCTTCATGTACTTCAGCGGCTGTTTCACTCCCACCAAAGCTGAGAGCTCAATGCCAGGGGCGGCCCTGCTCTTGGTGGTGCCCAGTGGCCTGTACTACTGGTGAGTGGACATTGGGGATGAAGGGGACACTCTGATCCTGGCACTAAAAATGTGCCTTTGACCACAGAGCTGCTATGTGACCCCAGGTGAGACCCTTTTCATATTGGAGCCCCTGCTTCCTCCTCTCCTAGTTTGGACAGTGACAGTAGCATGTGGTGGCCAATCTGTTACCAGGGAGCCAGGCCTGAGGGTGTTATTGCCATCCTCGTTCCCCTCTACCCTGAGCCCCACTCCCAGAACCCCAGAGCCACCTTCGTTGGGGCCAGTAGACTCCATCTCTAACACCAAGCCCTGTAGAGCCCCTGGGTCTCAATTCCCCTCCCTGTGAGATGGGGCAATACCTGCTTGTCTCCACCTCAGGAGCTGGTCAGAATCAGGGGGAGACAAAGGAGCTTTATAAACCAGAAAGCACCGTGGCGATGACGAAGACAGATAAGGGGGGAATCCCATGGCCCAGAGCTCCCTGCCTGGTGTCTTTTTCCCTCCAGCTCTCTCTTCCCCTTAGAGGGGACCCACACTCTTACCCCTCCTCCCCTTCCACCCTGAAAACGGGCCCCCCCCAGGGTGGGGGGTGAGTATCACAGGAAGGACTGGTCCTTCTCTCGTGGGAAGCCTTCATCAACATGGAAAGGACCTTCTTTCCTGGGGCCAGCTGCAGCCCAGCTCCAGGGTCTGTCCCCTGACTGGCTGAGATGGTCCACCCCTGAGGACAGAATTTAAAAAATGGGTGTCAACTATAGCAAGAGGGAAGGAGGCTAGATGTGGGAAAGCGCTTCCTGCCCAGTTTGTCCCCAGAGCGTGTTAGTGCAGTGAGAGCCACAGCAGCGGCAGCAACCACTTGTCGAGCAGTGTGCTTTCCCAAGTGGGACGTGTACACAGCTCATCAGTAACCTTGAAAATGGGGCCATTTGTGCCCCCTCTATGAGGAAGAAAACGGGCTTTGAGACGTCATGTAAGTTCCCCAGGGTCACACAGCTGCAGAGCTATAATTCCTTGAGTGAAGTGGGTCAGCATTGGGGTTCTCTCTAGAAGAGGGGAGTGGACCAGATAACCTCTCAGAAGCCCTCCAACAAGTGTTGCTATGTTTCTGGCCACGTACTAGGTGCAGCCTCTGGAGCTGCAGGGAACCCTGGGAAATCTGAGACTGTGCCCCAGCCTTCAAGGAAACAGTAGTGACAAGTCCCATAAATCGCAGCCACATTCCCAAACTCAGATGTATATAGGAACCAAGCTGGTAACAGAAATGCATCAAACATCAAGTGAGGCAACAGGGAATGGTGGGGATTGTGGCAAACTGTAAAATAATGCTCTAATGGAGCAGCTGCTTTCTCGTCTAATCAGTTATTGTCATGTGAGAATACAAGTCTAATGTAACCAGAGAAACCAGAAATCCACATTTTCAGGTATTTTGTTATTTAAATATTGGCAACAAACTCAACATTTAAAAAAATAGCAACTTCCCAGCCAAATCACTATGGTACATAGGGGCTGTGGCTCAAAGCAGTATGGTCCCATGAGCCCCTCATTAGATGAGCTGTTCTGACTGACTGACTGATGGACTGAGGGGGGCACCCTGGTCCCTGGGTGGAGGGGGGATGGTGAGCAGGACAGGACGGTCACAGCACCCGCCTCACCTCACCCACTGGCCTCCTCAGGTACCTGGTCACCGAGGGCCAGATCTTCATCCTCTTCATCTTCACCTTCTTCGCCATGCTGGCCCTCGTCCTGCACCAGAAGCGCAAGCGCCTCTTCCTGGACAGCAACGGCCTCTTCCTCTTCTACTCCTTCGCCCTCACTCTCCTGCTTGTGTCCATGTGGGTCGCCTGGCTGTGGAATGACCCTGTGCTCAGGAAGAAGTACCCAGGCGTCATCTACATCCCTGAGCCCTGGGCCTTCTACACCCTCCATGTCAGCAGCCGGCACTGAGCCCCTGGCATCAGCCACTGGTGCCCTTTTGGCAGGAGATGGGCCATAGAGGGAGTCTGAGCAGGGGTGTTGTACATGCGTGTGCGTGTGTGTGTGTGTGTATGTCCACCCACCTGGGCATAACCGTGACTGAGAATATGAATGGGAGTGCTCACTGTGTACATGGATAGGTGTGCGTGTGTGCATGTGTGTGTCCACCCACCTGAGCATAACTGTGTACAACCATGCACAACCAAGAACATGAGTGGGAGTGTGCATTGCGTACACATGTGGAGTGTGTCATCAGGAGACTTGATTCTTTCAGTCAAGCTTCTGTTTGGTCTGGATCTTTCCAGGGTGGGATTTAGTTTCAGGCAGTGCGTCCAGGCCAAGATATGGGCCCTGCCTTTGCTGTGAACCTGGCGAGAGTCGGAGCCCATCTCTCTCTCACTGCTCAGGGCTGATCCTGTCTTCCCTCGAAGCCTCTACTGCTACCCCTGCAGGGGAGGCCTGGGTGTGGCCATGCAGAGGGGATCCGGTGTGTCTACCCCACCTGGCCTGCTCCTCAGACCCACCCTGACCCTGGAAACAGAGTACATACGTTACATGAACTTTCTGTGTATTACTGAGCAAAGCACATCCCTTCTCCGGGTTTCATTTGCACTAGATGAGCTCAGGGTCCCAGAGTGGATTGTGGCTAGTTGCAGTCTCCTCTCGGGGCAACCTGGGAATGGGCAAGAAGTTTTATAGTGTCCCTGTCCTCACACCCTAAAGGTTTATAGTGTCCCTGTCCTCATACCCTGAAAGGGGTATGTGCATCCCAGACCCTCACCCACCTCAGGTTACGTGAGGTGTTGAACCACTCGCCCCTGAGGATGCACCCACCCCAGCTGGGGTGTGCTCCCCACCCACCCCCCTAACCACCGGCCTGATGTTGGGGGTCTGGCAGTGGTAGCTTCCCCAACCAGCCCCTCTGCCAGAAGCCCTGTCTCTGTCCTCTCCCTCGGGGGTGGGGGGTCGTGGTACCACTTCCTGTCAGCCTGACTGCAGGTTTCCGAGCCGCAGCTGATGGCAGAGTTCTCGACTGAACCGTGGACTCTGTGGAGAGGAGGTATCAAGGCTCTCTGCAGTCGGCCTTGCCTCAGTCTGGACCTCAAGCCTTCGGCCAGGGCCCTGCTCCCAGAAGAGACTCCGCGTCCCCAGCAGGATGCCCCCAGCCCCAGTCTCCCAGGCGCCGCTGCACACAGGCCTCCAACAGCTGCAGGCCTGGCAGCCGCCTTCCCAGCAGCCCTGGCCCAGGTGTGCTTGTGGGAGTCAGGGGGCCTGTGTTGCTTCCCCCGGCCTCTACCTCCTCTCCTGTGTTCTCAGGGAGCCTATGCCTCAGATTCTCCTTTCATGTTGGAGTCCCTCTGCTGCCCCTTGGGTGTTCTCCAGCCTCTGGTCAGTCCCTGTCTGCTGGCAGCACCGGGCCCTGTGAATAAAGGCAGTGTGAAGCCACGCCTGGCTGGGGCTGCTTTGTGAACTGGGGAAGCAGGAGGGAGGGAGTCTGGGGCCCAGGCAGGAGTGCTGGGTAGACCCCAAGGGCCCACTCAGTCCCACCTGCCTGAGAGTGGGTGCTGCCACTGGCCCTCCATGCCACTTTGCGGGGTCCCCGGGTTGGGGAGAAGTGGGGGCAAGAAGGGCCTGGGTCAGTCCCAGCCCTCTTCAGAGGAGTAGGGGGTGGGCAGGAGGGGGCATCTCCAGACCTGCCCCTCAGAGATGCCCCAGCCCAGTCCAGAGGCTGAAGCAGAGAAGGCCCCCTTAGAGGGGGTTGGGGGCCAAGTTTGTTGGAGGTTGGTACTTAGCCTTGGGCCAATCACTTAATCTCTAAGGCCCTCAGCTCTTGATCTTCAAAGGTCCCAGCTTCTCTAGGCAGGCCCGGAACTTCCTGGGCTGCTGTTACCAGACAACACAGGGGGGCGCCTGGGAAGGAGCCTTTCTGCACCGCTGAGCCCCAGCGCCCCTACCTGCTCAGCAGCCTCGTTGATCCCTTTCCCATCTCGAGGACGCTGCCCCTCCAGCCTCTCTGGGGCCTAATCACAGACGGACGCAATAGGCATCTTCTGAGCAGGCGCAGGCCTGGCTGTGTGGAGACCTGGAGCTTGTACAAGGCGAGGGGCCCTTGATAAGAAAAGAGAAAGAAAAAGTGGATAAAAGGGATGAGAGCGAATACAGTTGACCCTTGGACACCACGGGGGTTAGGGGCGCCGACCCCTGCAGACCCAAATCCTGCGTGTAACTTACTTTTAATCCTCACCGAAGAACATGCCTATTGATTTAGAGAAAAAGAGGGGAAGGGAGGGGGGAGGGAGGGAGAGAAACATCAATGTGAGAGAGATACCAATTAGCTGCCTCTCAGATGCTCCCCAACCAGGACCAAACTCACAACCCAGGCATGTGCCCTGACCGGGAATCGAACCAGTGGCCTTTCAGTGTATAGCACATCCAACCCACTGATCCACACCCACCAGGCCCACTTACCTTTGACTCCCCCGAAACTTAACTACAGTCAGTCCTTATATCCTTGGGCTTCACATCCGTGGATCCAAAGAGTATTTCACTGACCACTAACAACCTACTGTTGACCAGAAGCCCAACTGATAACTGGTATTTTCTGTTATATGTATTATATGCTGTATTCTTACAATAAAGTAAACTAGAGAAAATGTTTTTCAGAAAATCAAGAGGGAGAGGAAATACATGTACTGTATTTATTGAAAAAAACCCACATGTAAGTGGACTCGCACAGTTCAAATCTGTGTGTTCAGGAGTCGACATAGAAGGGGAAGAAGTCACACTGAATTATTAGAGGCTTAGAAATTTCCGCCCCTTTCACAGATCTCTGGGAAGGGCACTGGGAAGGTCTCTCTGGAGATACTCTGCGACCTGGCTCCACTGCACCGTCTGAGTCAGAGACCCGGTGGTGGGGCCCCCCAGTGGTATGGAGGGGGTCTGCTTTCCCCTGCAGCGTTGAAGGGGGGCGGGCACACACCCAGGGCGCCACACAGGTTGATGTGTCTTTGGACAGTGAGCCTCATGTAGCCACCACCCTCCTGCAGGTGCTTCGGTCACATGAGAGACGATGCCCCTAAAAACCTAAGGAAGCAGCTGGCAAGGGTGCGTCTGTGAGATGCCTTTGGGGCGCACGGCCTCAAACCCCAGCACACGCTGACTTAAACCCAAGGAAATGTGTCTCCCCGACGAGCCCCTTCCCAAACGCAGGGGCTTCCAAGTGCGGGCGTTGGCCTGGTCCCCGCAGACTTCCCCCAGCCTTGGCCCTGTTCCCATGCCCTTCCAAGGCCCCACCTGACTGTCCTTCACCTCTTCTCTCCGACACTTAGAAGTTCCCTCCCCTCCTGCTTCCTGCACCAGGGGCCAGCCTCTCCTCTCCCCAGCCCCACCCGGAGGGAGGGGGAGCCCTCCAGCTGAAACTGTCTGGTCTAAGAGGTGATTCAACACACAATTTGGGGGAAGAGAGAAGCATCCACGTGGAGATGGCCAGGAAGGGAGGGAGGAGAATGGACCAGAGGCAGGCCCCCTGGTCCACATACATGCCTTGTACAAATTAGCCAGAGGTCCCTCTTCCTCTGGGCAGGTGCGGCCCCTCGCTGGGACCCACTTGTCTCCTGGGCCAGGACCCCTTGCACAGAGCACAACCTATGCAGCTATACATGCGGGTCCTGATGGAGGGGGGACCCTGGAGCTGCCAGCTGTGCACAGGCAGCTGGATGGGGAGAGCCCAGCCACCCGGCTGAGCAGCTCCAGGGAATGCCCCACCCTGCCCTCACTTCCTCTGAGTGTGTGTGTGTGTGTGTGTGTGTGTGTGTGTGCGCGCGCGCGCCCAGTGGGGGTTGGGGAGCAGCACAAACCACTGAGGAAACAGGGAGGGTCAGCAGCTTCTGACGGAAGAAGTGGGGGCTGTGGAGGGGAGAGAAGGGAAAGGAAGAAAAGGAGGAGCTTCCTGCCCTGGTCAGGAAAGTCGCAGAAGCTGCCTCCCTCTGAGCCCCCTGGGGAGCCCACCATGGGGCCTAGAGCCCAAAGCTGGCGCCCACCCCCACCACCCCATCCATCCCCAGGGTGCATGGAAGGAGGGAAGGGAACCGACACGTTGAGAACTACTGGACGGTGGCAGAGGCCATCACTGGGCTGCACCATCGTGGGATGGTCCCCTCCCCACCTACCAGGTGGTGGGCGATGACTCTTTAAAGAGACAGCATGCTAAGGACCTGGCATCTTGTCAGCTCCCCACTTAGTCCCAGGAGAGAGACAGGAAAGACCCCCTCGAGGGAGGCCCAGGGCAGGGCCCACTCTCTGTGGGCCACTGCCCCCTTCATGGAGTCCAGGGAGGGCTCCCAGGAAGGAATGTTTGTCCGTTTGCTTCGGAGCTTCCGCTTTCCAGTGCGGGACCAAGGCCCCAGGGAGCCCTTCTGCAGCCCTGTTTTCTCAAAACCCAACCAGCTGCTCTGCCCAGCACTTGCCGGGCATCAGCTGTGCAGGGAAGCTGGAATCCGACCCCTGGCGCTGGGCCTGGTCTCCATGGCAGCTGCGGGTTTATTACAGGGGCCTCCACCCAGCTTGGCGGACTTTCGACTTGAAGCACGGAGGAAGGAAACCAGGAGGGCAGTCCTGGGAGCGGGGAGCCCAGGGTGCAGCCGCAGGCCCCGAGATGGTAAGAGGGGGCCTGTGTCACCTGCCGGCTCAGCGGGCTGGGCGGCGGGGGTGGGGCGCAGGGGCCACATGTCCACGGTGTCCCTCCCTGACTGTTTCCCTCTGTCTGCTGCAGGCCAAGTTTTTTTCTCAGGACCAAATTAATGGTAGGTTGGGTTTGCTCTTTAATTAGCAGCTCACAGCAAAATATGGGTCTCATTAAGCAATTTGCTCTGCTGTTTTTGTTGGTGGGAAAAAGGCGGCTCAGGGGGGAGTTGGGCCCACCCACGGGCAAGAGGCGGCTGCTCGGTGGGGTGTACGGCTCACAGGTAGAAACGTTGGCGTTACATCTGCCAGCGAGATATACAAGGAAAGAGCAGAGAGAGCTCATTTGATTTTCCTCCGGAAGCTGGATCTGCGGGCCGGGAGGGGTGAGACAGGGTTGGAGAGAGCGACCACAGTTAACCGGCTGGGGCTGAGGGCCCGACCAGAGAGAGGACTTGTCCCGGCTGAGCCAGGGAGCCCCGGTCTGCCCTCACAGGCAGCATGCTTCTACTCTCTGGGGGCCCCAGTCTCCCTGCCTGTAGGGCGGGAGGTCCCCTCTGCCCGACGTCAAGGCTGTTGGAGTGTTTTATTCCCTGAACCCTGAGCCCCAGGCAGGTTTCGGTTTCAAGCCTGCATAGTTCTGTTTCCCCAAGGCCACGGGCCAGCTGGGTTACACAGAACTGGGGGCCCAGACCTGCAGGGGAGGAGGCCCAGCATAGCCCACACGGGGGCTGCGGGCCCTGGGGTGGGCTGAGAGTGACCTGCGCAGGGGTTCCGGAGCTCTGGGCACCCAGAGCTTGGTCTAGAAGGAAGACTGGCTGGGTTATAGGCACCAGGTGGGCACCTCCCCGTGGACCCCTTGATATTCTCACCCCCAGAGCAGGGCCAGAGCAAGGAGTTTTAAAGCACAAGACCCAGGCAGGGGCCTCTCGTGCCCGGTCTCAAGGAGAGACGGAGTGGAGTGTGGCTGTCAGCCTCAGTGTCCCCCACCCACACCTGGTTCCGAGGCTCATCGACCTTTTCTCTGAAGCTCCCAGAAGGAAAGACAGCAAACTTCCCTTTGGGTCCCGTGTCTGACACCAAAAGTAGCCACGAATGTTTAATGAATGAGTGACAGACGGGTGGCCCGTTGGAGTGGGAAGAACAGGAGCCTTGTGGGGAGCGGGCCTGGGGTCTCAGCACGTCTGAGCCTCAGTTTTCTCCTCTCCGAGGCGGGATAACGACCCCACCTCCCGAGGCTGCTGCGAGCCACAGACAGGATGTCAGCCGTGCGCCTGCCATGGGCCCGGTGCAACGGGGTGTCGCCCAGACGCGTGCCAGCTCGCGCTCCAGCATGAGCTGGCTGGTGCAGTTGTAGACGTGTTAGGAGCTGGTTGTTAAAACCAGTCATTATCAAATAATGTCAGATTAAACAATGTTCCACCCCCTGCATTTGTACAGAAAAATTAAAAAGATGGCCCTATTGCAATCAGCAGTGCTAAAGATTTGAAAGAGGTTTTGGTTTAATGAATATAATTTGTACAAGGGTAAGAAATAGTTTCATGGTCGATCCCTTACCGGATTGAACAGTAGTGCATTCCTCCAAAAAGGGCTGCCTCGCTGACACAAGACCCCACTGGTCGAGTCGCAGTCCCTACCCTCGCCCCGCCCCAAGCAGGGGCTCCACCTGGGGCGATCTGAACAATTCTGATGGCATGATGGCAGCCCACCCCCAGTTCTGAATCAGAGTCTCTGTGGGAGGGTCCAGGAACCTTCCTGAGCTGCCGCCACCTCGCTGCTCCTCCGGAGCTGGCAGCCGGGCACAAAGAGGCGGGTGGGCGCCCTGCTGCACTGGGCTGTGAGGATGTGGCTCTAGAGGCCTCAGCTCCTGTGGGCCTTTCATGTCCGTCAAGGGAGAGAGGGTTCGAAGAGAGATGCAAGTCACACCTGCTCAGAGGCTGGGACACACCCTGGTGGAACCCCTCGAAGTCCCAAAGGACAGGACCAGGACCTGTGTCAGAGGACAGCTCGGGCGCCTGCAGCCTGGAGGCTGGGCTGGAGCAGGGGGTCAGAAATGTCCCTAACTGTAATAACTGTCACCGCATAGGAGAGTCACTGGCTGCCAGGCTTCTTCCAAGGTGGGGGGTTTCTGGTCCTGTCAGTAGCCCAGAGGCATGACTGTCCCCCTTCCCCACATCAGTTGTCTTTGCAGAGCTGCCCTGGGTGTCTGGAGACCCTGCTGCAGACGCCGGGTCTCCCTGGACTGGACCTAGTGGGGAGGGTAGTGTGGGGAGCTGCCCTGTGCTTTGAGTCAGCTGTGGGAAGAGAAAAAGGGGAGCAGAGGAAGGGGAGTCAGGCGAGGGAAGAAATAGGGTTGCCAGATAAAATGCAGCACACTCGGCCCTGGCCGGTGTGGCTCAGGGGGCTGGAGCATCATCCTGCAAAGCTACAGGTGGCGGATGGATTCCCGGTCAGGACACCTGCCCGGGCTGCAGGTTTAGTCCCAGCTGGGGGAGAGGATGAGCGGCAACGACTGATGTTTCCCTGTCACATCCGTGTTTCTCTCCCTCTCGTTCTCCCTCCCTTTCCATCTCTAAAAAATAAATAAAATCTTTAAAAAAATACTCAGGGCACTCAGTTAAATTTGAATGTCAGATAAACAATGCAAAAATTTGGGACATACTTATCCCCGAAATATGCTCACTGTTTATTGGAAGTTCAGTTGAACTTGCCAGTCCTGTATTTGTACTTGGGACGGGAAGGGCGACGGAAGGAGTGGGCACAAGGAGAGGGAGGGGGGCGGGGGGAGGAGGAGGGCTCCTGAGTCTCCCTTCGGGGCTGTGTGCAGAGTACAAGGAATGCTTCTCCCTGTACGACAAGCAGCAGCGGGGGAAGATTAAAGCTACCGACCTCCTGGTAGTGATGAGGTGCCTGGGGGCCAGCCCGACCCCCGGGGAGGCGCAGCGGCATCTGCAGACTCATGGGATAGGTGAGTGAGGCTGGGCTGGGCTGGTGGGTGGGCCCTGAGCCCTGCAGCTGCGGTCCTGGGGCGGGGCCTGACAGGCGTGTGAACAGGTCAGAGGTCACCAGCTGGGAGCTGTGGAGGCGTTTGTCCAGGTATGTTGGGCATCGCTCAGACTTCCTTGAATCCTCGCAGCAACTGATGGCACCCTCGTCTCAGCGCACCAGGGCAGCTGAGCCCTCAACAAGGCAGTCACAACTCTGCAGTTGATGCAGGGCCAACAGTGATCCCAAAACCGCTCTGACAGAACGACTTCCTTTTATTGAGTATTTGTCGCGTGCTTAGCTCAAGCAACCCTGTGAGGAAGCACCGCTTTGCAGGTACAGATCAAGGTTCAGAGCCGTTGGATCACTTGTCCAAGTGCTTAGGCCAATGGAGGAATCAGAGTTGGAACCCAATTCTTCTGATTTCAAAGACTGACCTTCTAAAAACTCTGCAATTCTGGGAGGAAAAAAAAAAAAAAAAAAGGAGGAAAACCCAGCCAAAACGTTGCCAGGTGGTTCTCTCTGGTGGCGATTTTCATTCCTTATGGATGGTTTTCATTCCCTTTATCATTGTTTCCTGTGTTTTTGACAGTGGGGACATACAAGATTTTATAACCAGAAACAAGTTGTTGTTTTTTTTTTAAAGAAAACAACAGGGGAGTCCGAGGCTGGGGTGGCTGTTCGCATTGGTAGCTGGGCACTCGGGAGAGAAAGACTGGCCCAGAGAAAGCGGGGCTCTGGAAGGACCACTGGATGGGGAGGCCATCGGGAACTCAGCTGCCTCGTCTCTCAGCCGGGTCCCCACCACGTCACGACGTGCTGGGGCCGCCCCCCAGTCCCACCAGTGCGCCTGCAGCAGCGCTGGGCCGGCCAGGGCGGGCCTCTGAAGGCCTGGAGCCGGGCAACAGGGTGCTCAGTGACAGATGCCCTGCTTCCGCCTCGAGGGGTGGCGGTTTCCTTGGGTTTCTGTTTCCTCCAGACAGGAAGTTGTGGTCAGGGGAAGTTCCAATTTCCCGCAGTTATACCCACGCAGAGGCAGGGCCGAGCCCCTCGGGCATCCTCAGAGGAGGCGCATGGGCTGGGGAGCCTGGGGTGGTCGCAGTGGGGGGAAAGGCAAGCAACCAGCCCAACTGGGACTGGGGCTCGAGGGCCCAGGTGGGGTCACCTGTCCACCTTTGTGGATGTGCAGTGGTGGCTGCTAAAGGGGGCAGACACATCGAGGTACTCCCCTGCAGTTTGGGGCATGAGAGAGTCACCCAGAAGGGAGCAGAGGAGGTGGGGCTCCATCCTGGACCTCCCACAGCTCTATGAGGTGACTTCGCACTCAGAGCCTCCGTCTCCTTAGTGGGCAAAATGGGATGGGGATAACCAGTCCCTGAGGAATGTGGGGAGGATTAAACGAGGCATGTCCGTGCCGGGAACTCAGCAGAAGGGGCTGCACCTCTTCACCATGACCACTGCCACCATCATGGCCCTCCTGGAATCCGGTGGCCCTCGAGCTGGCCAGGGAGGCTTGGGGAGGAGGCAAGCTGGCTTCCCTAACGCAAGCCTTTCCTCGCCTGCTCACTCTGCTGTGTTTGGGGATTTCCTAGACAAAAATGGAGAGCTGGAATTCTCCACTTTCCTGACCATTATGCACACGCAAATAAAACAAGAGGACCCAAAGAAAGAAATTCTTTTGGCCATGTTGATGGCGGACAAGGAGAAGAAAGGCTACATCATGGCGTCCGAGCTGCGGTCAAAACTCACGAAACTGGGGGAGAAGCTCACCCACAAGGAAGGTAATGGCCTGGTTCCCTCTTTCCCCACAGTGGGAGGGGATTATGTGTGTGTGTGTGGGGAGCGGGGTGTGGGGGAGTGGGCAGGTGGTGACACCACCAGGATTTCGAAGACACTGCACTTCATGCATGTCCCAGAAGGCTGCGACGAGATGGCGAGGTGGGTGAGCTGTGGACTGGAGCCCAGGGAGAGCTGGGGGAGCTGGGGTGACAGGGGAGAAGTCCACCAGGCAAAGGGAGGGCCTGGGCAGTCCTAGGTGGGACCTGCTTGGGCCTCAGCCTGAGTTTAAGCTTTCACTGTGGGCCTTTGTTCAGAGTTCTGCCACTCCCAGGAACACCAGGGCCCTCTCATACTGACGAAGACGCAGGGGAGCCCAGTGGCCTGTGGTGGCAGAGCCGGAGTTGCACAGAGGCCTGTTAGACGCGTCAGCTCCTGCGCCCCAGGCCAGCTCAGGCTCGTTTCTTTCGCCACTGCTGTCTTCTGAAGTCGCTGCTGACGCATGGTTTACAAACTGACCTGCTCCTTTGTTCCCTCCCCTCATGCCTCAGCCACTCTAACAGCTCTTCCAGAAGGGTGTCCGTGGTGGCCTTTGTTGGGGCTGCTGGTCCCAGAATGCTGTGAGGTATGCCTCTGCTCCCAGCAGCGCAGTGTGCCTTCCAGCGTCCGAGCAGGACAAGGGCCCTGGGTCTTCCGGGTCTGCCGGGTCTGCCGTGGTTGGCGGAGGTGTGGGTCGGGATGGAGGCCCTCGGCTGGCACACAGCGGGTGGTGGAGAAAGGCTTTGACAATGTTGGCCCTTTAGCCGTGGGTTAGATCACAGTGAGCCCGTGGAGGGGCTGCCAGGCTGTGGTTAGAATTAGGTGTGAATCCTGGCTCGCCTTCATTCTGGAGGACCTCAGTTGGGTTTCTTCACCTCTCTCACCCTCCTCAGTTTCCATGTTGGGGAAAAAATGAGGTTACAATAGACAATCCCTCAGGTCCCTCCAAGAGCTAACATTCTATAAAGCCCACTGCTTAGATTTTATCTGCAGCCACGAAGGCACAGCGCAAAGCACTTAAAAATAGTGCTGCAGAAGGCAGATCAGCCCCCCCGCCGCCCCCCTGCTTTTTCAGGCTGCAGCTATCGTGCTCTTCCACTGTGGCTGTTTTCATGGGAACGGGGGAAGCATGGGCTCTGCCTCCCTCTCGGCCCGCAGGACACTGCTCGTGTGCCTTTTATGTACCGGGGGAGTGTTAACAGAGAGGGCCAGCTGGGGCCTTCATTCTCAGTTAATGATCTGTCTGAAGTTAGCACCACGGCCCCAAACTCGTACACATTTCTCATTTGTTTAACCAGTAAAGAAACATTTCAAAGAAAATGGCAATGTGTTCCCAGAGAGCCGGGGGACCAGCTTCCCTTGTTTGGCTGTGGGAGATGTGAAAGGTGATGCTAGAAGTAGGAGTCCTTCACCCTGAGTGACTGAAAGAAAACCTTCACTTTCATTGCGAAGCGTCCTTGCAGCGGCTGGAGAAAGCTGTCCCGGAGGCCTCGCACCTAAGGCCCAGGACAGGCTGACTCCAGCACCCTGATTCTTTCTGGGTTCAGAGCAGACCACCGTCCTCCCCAGCAGGCAGCCCCACCACCTGGCTGTCCGGTGTGGCCCCTCTTCTAGGCAGGAGGCTCGGGCTGGCAGGGCCGCTGGTGCTGGGCCAGTCCACCGGGGTGGTTTGAACCAGGTGGCTGGTGGGTAGAAGTTTCTCCATGAAGATAACTTACATTCCTCTTAACATTCTAAAAATATTCAGCACTCCCATCAGCCTGGGCATGGAGCATGGTAATTACACTTTAGAAGAGGCTGGTTAGACAGAGAATCACAGGGTATTTTCCAAGTCCAAAGTTACGCATCGGGGACGTCCAGGGCTGAGGAAGTTGACAGAGGGCAGTGAGGGTTTTTGCAAGAGGGTCAGGACAGTTCAAAGAGCCGAAGGTATGTTGGCCCCAAGAGGCCCCTGGGGAGAAGTTTAAGCCGAAATGACCCTTTTTGCCAAGATCTGGGACAAACTAGTATTTTGTTCAAGGAATCCAGAAACACAAGAAACGAGTAAATGGAGTGATTTTTTTGGAGCAATGTCAGAGAACAATGGCGGTTTTGTACCCTTTCAGCTTTAGACACAGTTGAATTTATTTTCTCTCATACTCTCCCCACCCCCAAAACACAAACTTTTAAAAAAAAAGGTGACCGTGGCAGACACCACTTGTCACCAAGCCCTCTCCTGGGGCGGGGCATGCCCACTGGAAGGGGAGGCCAGGGTGGCCCGGTGTGGAGCTGCCGAGGGGGCCCGTTCAGCTGGGAGGGTGGGCTCTGCGAGGTAAAACCCTGGATGAAGGTGTTCAGAAACACAGGGACAGGAAATAGAGGCTGTTAAAAGAACAAAACAAAACAAGGTGGTTCAGTGACTGAATCTGCACCAGCCCCTGCAGAAAACCCAGTGAACTCCCAATTCTCTCAGTGGTCTCCCGGGGGGTGGGGGTGGGCTGTCCTGCTCTGTTTGCTGGCTGATTTCCTGGTCTGGGTGAGCAGACAACTGGACGCTCAGGGAAGACCTCTGGGGAGCCCCAACCCCCAAGAACTCAATGTCCTATAACGTAGCAGTAAAGCTGAACTGAAAAATTAATGTGATTTATTGCAGTGGATGATCTTTTCAGGGAAGCAAATATCGAACCAAACGGCAAAGTGAAGTATGATGAGTTCATCCACAAGATCGCCACCCCTGTGCGAGACTACTGAACGAAGAGAATGTGAGACAGCCTCCCCGGCCTGCAAAAATCGGATGAGTTTTAAAGGAAGGTGTTCCTTTCACTCCAGGCAGCGAGATGACATCATCTAACTGTAGCAGAGGATAACTTAGCAGATGAAATGATTTGGGCCATGGAATTAGCATGCCTTCAATAAAAGATTTTTATTCATTTTAATCGCTGCTGTTAGTCCAGCCCCTTATAGCAGGGAAAGGGCCTATGGTCTGGAGTTGGCCCCGGCTTCCTCCCCCGACTGCTGTTTCCCAGCTGAGTTTGGGCAAATCATTTCACCCCTCAAACCCCCAGGGTCTTCACTAAAGCTGGATTTCCACTTCTTAGCCCAGGGAGCCTGGTGAGGATGGGCTGAGTTAATAATGCCTGGGGAAGTGTCTGCAAACTGTAGTGCACCGAGCAGTCCTGAGTTACCGTGGCAGTGCTCTTCCCAGGAAGGGCAGTCACCCAAAAGACCGTATTCTGTCTGGTGCTGGAATCAGCTTCCACGTTTCCAAGACAAGGCCAGTGCTCGCTGAGAAACAGCACCAAGCAGAACTTTATAAAACAAGTAACTGTGGTGACATTTTTTGCAGTTCCACAGGGCCACTTACAAATTCTCATTCCCATCTCAACACATAGTGACACAGTTGAGATTCATTCATTAACACCAAGTATAGTGTCCTGATGGGTGTCGTTCTGTTGGTTGGGTGTCATCCCAAAAAGCAAAGGTCCACCTGTTTAATTCCTAGTCAGGCACATGCCTGGGTTGCGGTTCAGTCCCTGCTCAGGGGACATAGGAGAGGGAATTGATTGTTGCTTCTCGCACTGATGTTCCTCTCCCTCTTTCTCCCTTTTCCTCTCTTAAACATAAATCTTGAAATAAATGCAGTGAGTATAGGGTGGAAACATTCACAGTAAAACAAGGCAGCCTCACCTAAACAGTGGGAAGAATGATCTGCCTTTATAGCCTGCACTGAAGGAAGCCAAAGCAATCGAGGTGTGAAAAGGTCTCACGAAACTTCAAAGGCCCTTTCTGATGCTCTGTCAGAAGTCCCAGCTCTTCCCCAGCCTATCACCAGAGTGGTCCACGAACCTAGGATGGGTCAGCTGGAACCTAGGATGGGTCAGCTCGAGTGGGTCAATTTGATCATGGCTTCAAGTCATTTCCCCATGACTAATGTAAAGTAATAAGGGGATATAA
Source organism: Artibeus jamaicensis (assembly GCF_021234435.1). Classification (NCBI taxonomy): domain Eukaryota; kingdom Metazoa; phylum Chordata; class Mammalia; order Chiroptera; family Phyllostomidae; genus Artibeus; species Artibeus jamaicensis. The sequence continues at coordinate 6,233,928 of NW_026521883.1, forward strand.
TAGGACATAACTATGATAGAGCAAGAGCCCTGGTACCCCTACAGCAGTAGCAGTACTGGCCCTGCTGGTAGCAATTCCAGATGAAGTGGCTGAGTTATGTAGCCAATAGGTGCCAGGCTGGTGCTGCCCGTGTGATCCAATCTGTGGATCCACTGGCAGAGTTGGCACTGCCCTAAAAAAGGGTTGAAGTCACACTGGCACGTTGAGGGGTGGGAGAAAGGGCAGAGCTCTAAATAGAGATCCCTGTCCTTGTATGTATCAAAACTGGGCTCTCTGGGCTGTGGCTTTGTCGAACTGTGCTTAGTGGCTAAAGCAAAAGAAAATCAAACTGAGGAAGGTCTGTTTTGGGGGAGGTTATACAAGACACACGTCTAAGGGCCAGGCACAAGGGGTACTGCAGGGGACAACAGTCAGGCTTAGTGCGACCATCTCACAACACTGTGGGCTTCAGACCAACCAAGATCCCTGGAAAGAACTTGTTTCCCCAACAGTGGAATTACCAATGAGAGAAATTCCCAGGAGATGCAGAGAAAGGTTTTGTGGAGGCCACGGAATAAATGGCACAGCCAACTCAGGTGAAGCTGTGAGCGTCTAGCTGAGAACGTAGGTTCACTGTGCAGGGGCAGACCCAGGTTTTGTGTGGTCTGAGCTTGTACTGTTTGGCAGGCTGAAGAATTGTAAAAATAGAAACACAGATTTGGTAGGACTGCTCTGAGGCCCCTCCGAGAGGCTGGAGCACATAAGGGGCCCAAGTACTTAAACTTCATTACCACTGTGGTAAATCCTCTCGGGTCTGGTAAGATGTTGACACCCCCTAAAGAACTGCTTTATTTCACTCTCAGGAAAGGCTCAAGGGTTAGGCCCACACCTCTTAACTCATCATGGATATTAGGGAGCAAACGCTACACAGCCAATATGGAATACCAAGGACTAGACAGTAGATACCTTTATTAGATGAAACAGGGCAAGGAAATTCTGGGATCTGATGATAAATGAGGGTACTATTCCTTAAAGCCTTTTTGTCTTTATCACTGAATGGCCCCAGTATGGTTTTAAGGCAACTTTTATTCTTCTCATTTGCCTCAAGTGTAGCTTGCCAAAAACTTACTAAGTGGTGTGGAATGGTCATTAGAACCCGGGGTTCATCTCCACGGACTCAGTGTCCCTAATTAAGGTGTTCAGGGACTAGGATTCTAGACTCCTATGACGTGTCTGACTTCCACCTCTACCCCAGGAAAGGCTTTTACACCACCCACGTCCAGGTTTTACGCTCATCCCTAAAACTCCAGCGGGTTCACCTAGCACTGATCTTATTTACAAAAAAGTGACAGTGCTCTTAGCTCTCAAACTGTAGATTACTGAACACAATGAATACTAAGCAGATGCTGCGGCTCATTACAAAGCCATATTTCGGTAAGAAAAGGGAACAATGGCTGTACATTCATTACTCACCTCAAAGCATGCTGCAAAGGAATTACTTGTCATGCTTTGAACTCTGGGGATGAAAGTGCTTTGGAAGCACAGGGCCTGCCCCCGGTACACCCAGAAGTGTGTTTCAGAGAAGACAAATTAACTGAAGGCTTTTCTTTTATTACATCTAAAGAGCTCTACATAAACAGGTAACATTCAATAGGTAAACAATTTTTTTCCAATGCATGTAATAAATATCTTCACTTGGTACTTTTATACAAACTGACATTGGTCTACTATACATTTTTAAAAGCCATTTTACTGGTTTGGCATGCGGTATGGAAATTCTAAGAGAGAAAGTCTTAAGGCAATGAATCACAGATTTAAGTTTATGGAGTTTATGGTAACTTTTATATATCTGTTTATATACATTTTCCCCTTTGTTAATTGAATAATTAACAGCAGCATACTCTGGAACCACCAGCTATTCTCCCTCCTTCTTTCTGAAATCTAAGCTTTGTTGTGTTTTTTTTTTAATTAAAAAAAATGAACTCAACGTTTACTGATAAAATAAGATCCATACTAAAATAATTTCAAATGTGCTCTAAAGTTCCGAAGATCTTGAAGTGTTTTATGTATTTCAAACTGGAATTGTTTAGAAACAGCATTCCTTTAACAATTAGAAATTAAAATTGGGACATATTTTCACTCAGTTTCAGACATTAGACTCAAAGGAAAATCTGCCAAGATACCACATTTTTGAGAAGCTTAAAAGTGAATCTTTCCTTAGTTGATAATGACACAGATTTGTGAAAATGTCTAAATTAATATAGTAGAAAAAATTTAATGTTCCAAGTACATTAGTCAACCAAGCGTGGTGTGGTTAAAGTTCAGACTGTTTAAAACAATGTGCCCAACAATGCCCACAAAATAACGAAAAGCCTCTCCAGCCCTGCGAGCCGAACAGCGACTTTACCAAGTGAGTGACGCGCCAGCGCTGCCCAGAACACGGATACACACGCCTGCCAGAAAAGACGGCGGCAAGGGGGCTGCCAACAACTCACCTAAAGATTCTGAGACTCGCTCTCTGTCCACAAACAGCATGTCAGTGGGAGTGAGGGTGGGCTTCGGAACAAGCAGATCGCATGACCATACACTTAAAAAAACAACTTAGAAGATAAAGATGCAATGCATGACTCTACTAAGAATGACTACAGATCATGAAAGTCTAATAATATTGGCCATGGGACCAACAGAGTAATAGCTACTACTAATGTCAACATTTTGAAAGGTCAGTAACTGAAGGGAGCCAACTCCTTCGAGGACAGAATGAACTAAAAGAGACAAATGAACAGTTAGTTTCTCCTGTGGAGACATGACCAAAGCCACTAACTAGACAGACATTGATTTCTCCCTATTACCTGTTCTTTCTGTGGGGAGGTATAAATGCAGGATACTAAGGGGAAATTAACCCTCTCTGAAACTGGGCTGAAGAAAGTAGAAGGACGGATTTTCAACTGGATTATTCAAAGAGTTTGTAATTCAGCATCATACACAAAGTTATTGAACAGAATTTTGAGACCACTTACCACCAATGAAAGAAAAAGAACAAACAGAAATAAACTACTCATTTTATCTTAGGTAGTTGAATAGAAATGTTTCCTATAGTAATGTAAAATAAGAAGCAACTCCCTACAATTTAAGTAATTTCTACTCAAATCTGAATTTAGACACAAATTATATTATTAGATATTAGCCTAATATGGCAATGAGAGTTCTTAAAGTATTCACTTACCATAACACCAGATTCATCTGAAAACTTAACTATTTCCTGTTTTAACCAACAATAAATCTTTTTTTTATTGCGAATTGTTTAGTGACTAACTCAGCCATGTATATGTGGAATACACATGCGTTGGGGAAGACTATATAACTCACTTGTCACTCACACACACTTGTCTATAAATACATATATACACACACACATATACATATCAACACCAACTTGTTTTTCAAAATTCAAGTCAACAATTTAGTGACAGAGAGATGCTGTAAGAAACATTATTTTCAGACGCCACATAGTCATGTGAACCATTAATTTTATCATACAACCAAAGATACAGCCATCTTGAAGTTTACCTGGATTACAGGTCATTCTGCTTCCATTGCAAGGTCTAAAATGACAATGTTATACACAAAGGTGGTCCTTCATCAACTCTGAGAACAGTAACAGTTGTGATATAAAAACCCAGTCTAGGAAACTGGTAATCATGATGCCCCTTCTTTATCTTCTCTGTTAAACCTGCTCAACCTCTCAATCAGCTAGAAAGTATTTCCCACACCTTCAGTTATTACCTGGAGAACGTGACACATTCTCTAATGAGGATTTTGGAACACAAGTGGAACCACTTTTCCTTCCCTCCAACCCTCACTCATGTCCTGAAAAACAGTTTTCAATATATTTACATGTTCCATTATTAGTAAGAATAGATCAGGCTGATCCACGAATTCTAAAAGAAAAAAGTTGACTTTCCTATGTCATGCTTGTCCTTAAAAGGTGAAGAATAAAATAATACAAACAAAACAACTGAGAATAAGTACACTCAAAACCAGAGAGTAAAATGACTAAAAATCAAGCCCATTTTGAACTTCAGCTGTTGACCAGAGAGCAGATTTCTACGGACTGACGTGTGTGGTGCATTGTATTTTCTGGAGAATATAGTTTTAGGGTAACTGACCTTTTTTTTGAGGTGACATAACCTTACTTCTGTTGTCCGCGCCAGACCCCCAACAGGGCTTCCTAGGCTACTTGTACTTCCCACTTCGGTATGAAGATCTCACATAAAAACTCATTACCCTGTGGCTAAAAAAGCAGGTGTTCACAGACTTGGTTTAAGTGCGTAATACTGGCAATCCAAATTTAGAATAAAGCACTAGACAAAGGTGTATTATTTGCAGGTCTGCTAAGCCTACCCCTTATCCAGACAGCTTTACTTCAATCTCTAAAAACATATTCTCGGGGTATCTAGCAAATAAAAGCGCATATGTGATGGAGAACATGCAATTGGGATAGTCATTAAAGATGCTCCTATGTGAGTTCAAGACCTTCGAAGCACTCTCAAAGAAGCAGGCTACTGATTTATCAACTGAATGCAAACTCGGGAGAAGGAACAGTAATGACAGAAAAATACAGACACACAAACTGAACACACACACCCACGAGCTATGTCCTGGAAATACACAGGGAATGCAGTGGGACAGATGAGGTTTATAACTTAAGGCTGGATAAAATATGCATACACACAAACAGAATCCAAGTCTGTCATTTTTAGAAAAACGGAAATTAAAACTATCCCCTCAGGCCCCTCCCCATAACAAAGAAAAGCCCACAATTTAAAACTTCATACATGCAATTCCTTTTCCGTTACTGCAAATAAAATAATGCCATTGAAGTAAAATAAAACCAAAACCATAGGACAAATAGTGAAAAAAAATCTTCAGAATCCAGAAAAATTGAACTGAAGGTGGTTTGTGGGTACTTGTTTTTTTTTTCTTTTTTCCTTTTCTTTCCTTTTTTTGGTTTTTTAAACAAGTGTTTTTATCAGACAGGCAGTCTTAGATTTATATACAAAAGTAAAACTGAAAATATAGTTTTGTTCTCTGTACATTTCTTTTAATTTTTTTCCCTAAAAAAAGGAAAAAAAACCACACACTTGTGTACTTTTCTAAACAGAGTAAGGTAAAACACAGCACAAAGTCCTCTTCTTTCTGCCAAGTTCATTTAACCTGGGGTGCGTGTGAGAGCAGCACGGACAAGGAGATCAGTCCAATGAAATAATGTCCGGTATGATGCCAAAGATGGACGCCGTGTCCGTGCTGCTCCTGTTGGCAACGGTGTGGCTGTGGCTCTCCCTTAGACTGTTGGAGGACACCAGGCTGCTGTTACTGCCACTGCTGCTTCCATTGGTGGTTGGCAGAGAAGTGCTGCCTCCTGCATTTAACTGATCGAGAAACATCTGCGAGGAGGTATATGGAAAAAACCGGGACGAGTGTAAGAGGTCTTGATCATCTGAAACTGCCGCTGCTGCTGCGGCGAGGAGGGAGGTGTTATAATGCTAGGGAGGGAGAAAGACAGAGTGGATGTTAGTGACACTTACAAATCCATAAGCTTTCTTCCTAGCAGAACAAAGTTCTAGCTTTAATATATTCTGAGATTCTAGTGTTTTTGAAATACCTAATAAAACATTCTGCAAAATCAAATGGCCTTATGAAATGATTGCATCATTGATCCTGAGACATTTTGGGTCTGAAACAGAAAAACATTTTTTAAATTGTATTTTTGTTTTAATTTGTATTGCAAGCAATTTTCAAAATTCTTTTTCCAAACTGGCACATGCTCAGAAGTAGCAGAAACGAGGACAGTCTACCCACTTTCTCTTACAGAGATATTTGGCCAAGAATTTATCAGTGCACATGGTTCACTTCTCTGTTTCATTCTAAAACAGTACTGGAAACCAACAAAGAGATACTGTTCTTACTATATACTCAGGCACAGATGACAAAGGAATTTTTATTTAAATTCTTAAAACCTTAATAATACAGTAGCGGGTATGACTACTCTGTATTTTCTAAGGAAATTTATTTCTTTCTCTTGGCTACATATTATACTTTTAAATATTTTAATATACAATCAAAATAACCATAGCTTTTTTCATAAAACATACCTGATTGTCTCCTGATAAGAAAGGAAAGAAATCTAATCCTGTGGGAGAAAAAGAATTCAGTTTTGAAAAACGAAACCAGGAAATTTTCCCAAATGCCCCAATACTTCGAAAATATATACAAAATCTTAAGTGCCAATTCTAATTCATTCAGAATTTTATTTAAACATGAAGAGTTGAGCAGAATGCTTTACATCCCTCCCTTCTCTAGATCACTAAGCCTGAAGCGCAAGCGTAGGCGTCCTCTCTCTCCGGGACTCCTCCGTGGGACCTGGGCCGTTGCCACCCTGTTAGACCCTGCACTGGCCCCTTAAACCGACATGGTGCTTTTCACCAAATGCTCTCATTGACTCCTCTTCAGTAACTTTTCAATCTACTCTAATTCTCTCCTCACAAGCACCTCACGAGGTGTGTTAATTATTGTCCTCATTTTTGTAAATGAGAAGGTTTGAAAGTTGTTAAGCAAGTTGGAGCACAGATTTTCTTCCTCTTTCTCAAATCTGCTCACTTGCCACTATCTGTACCATATTCTGACTCAAGAGTCTCCAGTGGCACGAGGGGGGAAGAGACCTGAGGGGGTGGCCCACTGCTGGGCGTTGGCTACTACAGAAGGCTCAGCTCTGATTCCCGGCTGCCAGGGAGTCATGGTAGGCCCGCCCCTTCCAATTTGCATTCCTGGCCATGCTGCCCAATGAGTAATGCAACGGAGATCCAGTAAACCAACATGAATAAAATGCCCCATTTATGACATCTAAATTTGGGGAAAGTGCAAGCAAAGACAGATAAAAATTTGAGAGCGATGCTAACACTTCAGGAATCCACCTACCGCCTACACGAGGACAGACTGCAACATGAAGACCTGCAGGGGGCTCCATGAAAAACAGGGCTGCAGTGTTCAATACAGTAGCCACTAACCATGTGATACGGCTACTTCAATTTACTAATATTAAATAAAACAAAAAATCCAGTCCTCCAGTCACACTAGCCACATTTCAAATGCTCAATAATTATGTGGCTAGTAGCTACTGTATTAGGCAGTGGATTACAAGATCTCCATCACTGCAGAAAATTCCGTTGGACGGAGGCGAAACAGGCTTTTCATTATAATCACTTAACCATTCAACTATCTCAGCTCCCAAGAATCCTTACCAGTGGACTAAGTTCTCTACTGGGGAGGGGTGGAGGGAAACTTCCACTGTGTAGTAAATTTTCTACAATGAGCCTATGTGGCTCTTTGTAATAACAAAGAAAAATGTTCTTAGATTATACAGCTAATGTACAAATTATTAAATTATAAATGAGAACTTATAATTCTTTTTGATAATGTAAATCATATATTATGAACTCAAAATACATTGTATAAATGAGTATAATGCATTTTAAACTACTTTAAAAAGAAGAATCAGTTTCACTGGAACAAAAATTACACTCTTGTAATTTTTCAGTTCTGCATTACCTACAAGATAATACAACACAGTTACCCACAATGCATGTTGCATCATAAGTGAATTCAGGAAACAAAAAATATCATAAATATCACAATTCAAATCAGCACATCAGAAGTCATCCAAAAACAACACGTGGACTACTTTGAATTTCACAAAACCTAAAGATCATTGCATTAGTTTTGCCACTGTTGGTACGCACTGGCTATTGACGAAAAGTACAAAGAAGTGAATTTGTATTTATTTATGACCTCTTCTGTAGGTCTAGGCCTTTCCCCCCAGTCTTTCTATTCTTTCTTAGACACACCCAGAAGACTATATAAATCAAAGGCATTCATAACGCTACGTGACAATATTGAAGAACTGGTGACTCACCTTGTAAGTCATAAGGCATGGGTGTCATGTGGAAAGGATGCCGATAGTCTTGGATGAGAGATGTGTTAATGTAGCTTGTGTCTACAGCAGGGAGGCTTGGGGTGCGGGACACTGGAGATGCTTGATGTGGAAGACTTAATATGCTAGAAGGAAAGGTTTGCATAATTCTCATTTGAACTTTTAAGTTTAACAAAGGAGTTGCATCTCACAATGAGTCCTAATTTTTGTGCTAAAGAAAAGCAATATATAATTCAGACTGTTATAAGTACAGTTGTTCCTTGGTATCCACAAGGATTGGTTCCAGGAACCCTCACAGACACCAAAATCTGCAGATGCTCAAGTCCTTTTAGTAGGCCCTGTGTATCTGTGGGTTCCACATCTGTGAATTCAAACAACTGTAGACTGTGGATGGGGAACCCTAAGATACAAAGGCTGACTGTATTAGGAAATAATCTGTATACTTATCAGCACTTTGCAGCAGCTATCAGGAGAAAATGGGTGGATGCAATCAATGGTGTCCAACATTCGATCATGATACCATATTTTGCTGTGTATGATGTGCAATTATTCTGTCCAATTTTTTTAGAGAAAAACAAAAACGCACATTATACATGAATATAATGAATACATATTATAAATAGGATATAATAATCCCATGTATAATGTGCACAAAAATGTGGGTGCTCATTATACACAGCAAAATACAGTAACCTACACTTTCAGAAAGCAGGGAGAAGGCATGGCTGAGCTACTTCAATGGAGTACGAAAGGTATTTACAGCAGATGATATTCTGAAACCTTTTGAAAATAAGCACTGGAGTGTCAGCTAGTAAAAAGGACACATAAGTTCTTGCAAAGAAAACACATATAGTAAGACAGGCGGATGTAGTAATCTGATGAGTGCAGAGTTAAGAGCTGGCCCCAAGACTCGTAAGCTTCATGAGAACAAAAACTAGGAATGGTTTATCTTGCTATACCCAATGGCCTGCACGGTCACCAGCACACTGTCCACATAAATGGCTTACTGAATGAATGAAGGCAACAAGACAAGGAGAAGAGATGCTCCAAAATGAACAGGTATGGAAACTTTTTAAAGGGAGAACAGTGTAACTACAAAAAGAAAAAAGAATAAAAAGTTGGATTCTGGAACAGAATGAAATGTTTAAGAAGTTGAGTAATCAAATAATTTTTTCTTTACCAATAATAAACAAAAAGGATGAAAAATAAAAATGAAAAAGGAAAGAATCAAAATGATTCTGAAAAGAAAAACAAAGAATTCTAATAGTCCTCAGTGCAAACACAAGGATAACATGCTACCCCAACCATTAGGAGGCTAATAGGTAAATTACAGAAAATAAAGAAAACAGAAGGCATAAAGCGGCTACCATTTGCTTTTAAAACTTTATGTAAAGTATGTGGGGTACAGAAATGCAATTTCAGTGGGACAGAATATTTCAGAAGATTCTAAGACTGGAGTTCCAGGAATAGAGTTTCAGTTCTGAGCATCTACCACGTTTTATGAATGGGATACAAAGCATAAAATACACTCTCATTTGCTTCATTAAAATATTTCATCTAATGGAAACAATTAAATCTCTTGCATCTATAAAAAGTGCTGTTTTCCATTAGCTGTCTCCTCTGACAATGCCTAAGGGATTACAAGAGAGAAGAAGGCAGCTGAAATGCTGGTCTTTGAACATCTTGGTACACCACCAAACAGCCAAGGGAACTTCTGGATGAAGTGGCCGAAGACAGCAAAGTGTTTTACATTTACTGACTCTTTTTCCTCTTTCTAATTCCCACCTGGGTTCTTTCCATTTTTGTGGTAACATTCTGAAGTGTATTTCCCCCCTTTACAATACACAATAACAAATGCAATATGCTAGCTTTAGGCTCTATTACTGGCTAGCCATTATTGTAAAATGGCCACTAATATTGAATATGGCATTGTTTTTCTCAAAATGTCATAAGCTTTCAGGCTGTTTGTTTTATCTGAAAATACAGAAAGATCTGGCATTTGCAAATACTATGTCTGGGTTCAATTATGCACTGGGAAGCTCAGGAAGTAGTTAATGCATCTAATGTAAATTTCTAAATAAAATAAACAAAGTTATCTTTGTATAAACAGCAACATAATATCCAAAGAAGAAATGCTGGATTTCTAAACACCCAAAAAAGTTTCCTTTAAGGGAAAAATATATATTCGGACAGTAAAATTATTGCAGTTTACATGTAATCAGAGGTAAAAATGTTCATTAAGTAGGATTTAAAGTAATATTAGTGTTTAAATATTCATTTTATTTAGAATAATAATACTGCTTCTAATGTCTTTATTTCTGTCTATGCTGAGACAAGCCATTCTGCAGTGAAAATAAAATACCAATCTGTGTTATGTTTGATTACATTATGAAGATTCCTGAAACAGTCAAATTCCCCCAACAAGCGAGGAGCTACATTCATCACTTTTACTGTTGCAACTTTATCTTTCCAGTAACTGCAATTATATTCAAATAGAAGGTTATTTTATCTCATCAAATAATACCAAACCTGAAAATAATTGAACTCTAAGCCTTCTTTTGGTCTGGTATTAACTTTCTTCTTGAACCCTGAAATCTGTAACAACGCCATCTGTGGACTTTCCTTCTTTTACTTACATTCTTTTTTTAGGCAGTAGTGTTTGTTGGAAGGAGATTTTTTTGAATAGCCCCTATTCGGTTACAACAGGCCATGCAACCCCCCTGAGATGTACACCTAAAAGGGGACACATCTCTTTCTAACCTTCAGTGAGCTACAACTGTGCTTCAGCAAAGCATGAAGTCTTTTTGCTGAGGATTCCCAGTGTGTCTCCTGAGACTAACAAACTGTTTAAGAATGCAGAGTGAGCTACCTTTTTTTTTTTTTTACCATCTTCTACAAAATGTTAAACCTTTTAAGGTTAGGAATGTATTTACTCATTTTATCATCACCCATATTCTTTAGCATGGGGTATCTTACATAAAACAGATAACAGCATTTCATGAACTGAACTGAAGCATAACCAAGGTACATTATTATTGACACGTGACTAATGGCAAGTGAGTCTCCAAAATAGAAAGCATTAAGTGTACTTTAACTTAAGTCTTAGGCTTCTTTAATTGCCAGCCTTACACATTCTGAGGCAGGGTGGAGGCATTTATCGGCTCTTCCTCTGCTTTCTACTTGGAACACCGTACTCAAGAGTTAATTTTACACTTACCAGACTGAGTAAATGCTCTAAATCCTGTAAGCAGCATTAGGATCATTTGGGCACTTATTTAGAAATATAAATGGTCTCACTCCCTGTTCCTAAATCACACACGGTGTGAGCAGGGAAGTAACGTGTGCTTTAACCAGCCCTCTGGGTGACTCTGCTGTACACCGAAGTTTGAGAACCAGTGTAGCAGACCCATCTTTTGACATGATGAATACTATAGCCAAGTGACCCAAGCCCTCAAGACTATCACAAACCTGGGAAAAATTTAACTTAATTGCTAAGGTAAGTTTTATAATCATGCATAATAATTTTATTTGGCAGATCTCTTGATCCTATTTGAAAAATTAGTGTTCACAGTGTCCTTTTTTAAGGTCTCAGCACTTACCCTTTATTATTTAGTGGTGATGTGGGAGACAGGGAAGGACAGGTCCTCTTGGCAGACGGCTCTTCCTCCTCTTCATCAGATGAACTGTCTATGGTTAGGTCAATCACCTCCACTTTCTTATTTTTACTTGAAGACTGGTGGTGCGAAGCCACCTGATGCTCCAGTGTGGAGCTCAAGCATCCTGTGCAGGAGTGATTAAAACAGAAGGCAAAAGGACCTGTGACACCTGTCTTTACTTCTCAGTGTGCTTATTAGAGTTTAGACTTATAATATTGCTGGGGTCAGCAAGTAGAAAACCAACAGTGGTTCTTTTCCCTATGGTTAAAAATACTATTTATTATTGGTTGTTAAAGGATTTTTTTTGAAAAACAATTCTGAATCAGGACAATCAAAAGTATGCCCATTTCAGAATAAAAGAAGTTTTGAGGGCAAAGACTATCTATTACGTATGTTTACCAGTACAGAACATGATATACTTATGAAATGTAGTAACACTTTTAGAAAGTCCTAGCCACGCCCTGGCCAGTGTGGCTCAGTTGGTTTGGAGAACCATCCTGTAAACCGAAAGGCCACAGGTTCAATTCCCAGTCAGGGCACATGCCTAGGTTGTGGGTTCAGTCCCTGGTTAGGGCGTGTACAAGAGGCAAGCAATCGATGTCCCCCCCTCAAAAAAAAGTCATAGCCTCTCTCCAGCAAACCCATACTAAAAGCCTGGGAAAAAAATGCAAATAAAACAATGTTCACCAATCTGTACCAAATCTGTTAAAAATTTGAAAGGATACCATTTCAAAAGCATGACTTCACAAAGACTTATTATTATTAGATTTATGTTACTTTGAAATCTTAGACCATAAAATTTTAAAAGCTGGCAAAAGTGAGTTTAAAAGGAGCCTTACTACTTTGGAACATTTAATCAATAACTTAGTTACTGAGCTATCCATAAACTGCTGAGTGTTTTTTTATAAAATTTGAGCATTTTAATATCGAAAACAAAGGCTTTGACAGCAGGAAGAGTGCTCTACCCTTTCGGAAAACTGACACTCACCATCAACTCCATTGTAAGAGGAAGAAACTTCCTGCACTTCCTTTTTCGACCTCATCGGTGCCCAGGAGCCATCCTCTTTAAACTGTATTTCATCACAATCTGTGCAGTACTTTAGGATTTCCATAAACAAGCTATAAAAAACAATTTGTCCTTTGAGTATCACATGTTAGATGTAGATAGACTGGAATTATTACTGCCCCAAACCCATTCAGACCCTCTATCTTTTATATAAGTATAAATGAGAGAAAAGAAAGGAGACTAGGTTAAGTTACATTTGTTCTCATAATCTAGGGCTATCTAGAAAGTAGTTTAAACTATGGTGCTTTTATGCAAGGAAATATAATGTAACCATGAAAAAACGAGGTTCCCAAACATTTTTTAATATGGGAAAATGTTCACAGAAAATGGGAAGAGGCTAAGAAAATAAAACCTTATTATTTAAAAAATAAGTCTGTATGTATATGGTATAGAAATAGCACTTATCAGCCTTGGCTGGTGTGGTTCAGTGGATTGAATGCTGGCCTGCAAACCAAAGGGTCGCTGGTTTGAATCCTCATTAGGACCCATGCCTGGGTTGTGGGCCAGGTCCCCAGTAGGGGGTGTGCGAGTGGCAGCCACGCATTGATGTTTCCCTCCCTTTCCTTCTCTCTCCCTTCCCCCTTCTCTAAAAATAAATAAAATAATAATAAAAAATAGAAATAGCACTTATCTAAGTGGTGATACTGTATTTTTCTCCTTTATATTTTTTCTACACAGTCCAAATTGCTTATAATAAACATATCTTATTTGATAAACTGAAGCAATACATACAAAAACATGTACTGAATGTTGAGTCTCCTGCTAAATATCATACTGATACTAAAAAATGAGATTTACAAAAAATGTGTAAAATTAATGGTCAAATTCTGAGGGTAAAAAATATTCATACTGTACAATCACAACTGTGACACTAACCCAGTACAAAAGCTTTCAATTGTCCTAATATTTCCAACTCTTCTTTAAATGTATATGTATATATGGTTTTTAGAAAACATAAAACCTCAATTGATGGGGTGATCTAAAGCAATATACTATACAGAGTCAGTAAAACATTCAATTCAGATTTGTTAGTGATCAGTGTTATCTATGAAAAGTTAAATGTAGAACATTAAATTACATGTTTATTTCCCCCTATGACTGAATGCCCTTGTGCTGCTAAATGTACTCCATTCCGCATGCTACACCTTCAGTCGCCTATGTTTCCTCAAACACCACAGACTAAGTTGCCTTATGTGTTTTCCTAAGAATACAGGGCATCTCAAGAAAATCCTTTTTTCACAGTTTCTTTTTCTGTTCAGTGGCAAGAAAGAAAAAAAAAGGAGTAAAAGAAGGCTAGAGAATAGGGGAAAATTTAGAGGAACATTCCAAGATGTTTGGTAGGGCAGTTAAAACATAAGATTTTTTAAAAACAGATTGTTACGATGCTGTAGGGAGAGAAGAAAATCAAAGACAAGTATTTCAGAGGAAATAGAAAACCAAAGTAAGCTACTACTCATTCAGTGTGTTGGTCAGTTTTAGGATCCCTTACAGCAGGGGACAGGCACGAGAAAATCTACAAAAATAGGCTAACTTCTAAAAAGCCCAATTTTTGGTGAACATAAGTTAAGCAGAGTTTCACAATCTTTCATTCTTTCTCCAGTATGGTCCACATGTCTAGGGATAGACAGGGTCACCTGTACAGAATGTGTGAGTATCACCTGCTGGGAGTCATTGGTGCTGAAATGGTAAATGTCAGGAGGCAATGATAGTGAAGCATGTATTTCCAAAACAAGAGGACATTAAGTTAAAAAGGTAAAATGTTCACAATATCACTTACTTTGGAAAATACTGATTTGTAGAATCATGAAAATCCTAAAAATATGTAACTCAGAAAACATAACCTGATAAATAACAAACCCAGGTAACATATCATTTTGAGGTAAAATGAAAAACTTTAAATGACGTACCCATCAATAATAAGGTGTTCATATGGAGCCTTCTTATCACAGACAGGACAAACCCAGGTTGGCTTTTTCTCATTCATCTGAATATAAAGAGTTGCATCAAAACACTGCAGATGAGAACACGTAAGGGCCCGACATGGAATTGTCAACCGCATTTTACCAAGCTTAAAAAAAAAAAGACAAAAGCAGGTATCAGACCACTGTTCAAAATTTAAATTTTAATAAAAATTTCATGAAGCACAATGTGTATGTGTTCTGATTTAAAGCATAGTGTTCACTTTTCATCAATATGGAAAAACATTAAACACATTTTCTGTGAAACATCTACAGGTTAAAAAATGACAGTAATTCTTTAGATATAAAACACAGTGACTATGGAAAGTCTACAGAGAGAGTTATTTACCCTCACTCACAGCTCACAGATGGGCTTTTGGGGGGAGGAAGGGCCATGAACTTGAGATAATATGTAAAATTTTGTCAGTATGTGCATTGTTCTGGAGAGAGAGCTTCCACCAAATTCTTAGAGTAATCCCTGACCTGAAAACAGTTAAGAACCATTTTACTAGGGATTTGGGAAAGGAAAAAAAGGTCGTCTTTTTAAATACTGCAGTATACAATGGCATTTACTACCAATCTGGTATCTGAATGAGTAGTTCGCAGGTCAAAATGAAATAAGTTGCGAGCATTCCCCACAATGTTTGACATAATTGCCAAATGACATCTCTGGATGGAAGCCAAGTATGTGCACTCTCCGTATTTCCTCTCACTGGGCACCATCACAAGTAATTCAGCAACGCCCCTGGACCTCTGGCACCTCCAGCATGTTTTAAGACTATCATATTGCCCTGCAAATGATGCTTAAGCTGACACAGGTTAAGTCTGTCCTATGTGCAATAAAATCTGCTTCATCTGGTCCTTGAGCTTTGGCCCAAGGCAGAGAAGCTACTGATTGATGTTCCCACAGGGAGCTGTCATATCACCACCCGCTTCCTGGGATAACTGTGTACACTGCAGCTGCATTGCCACTGTGGGGACCCCACAGGCCACAATGCCCGTATACAGCCATACCTTGTTTCAGGGCACTTGACTTTGTTTTGTTTCACAGATGCACATCTTTTTTACAAATTGAAGAAAAGACCCTTCACCAAGAAGATTATGACCCTCTTTACTGCAGTGGTTTGGAACTGAACATAAAATATCTGAAGTATGCCTGTAGTATAGAAGTTACTTATTTTCAGTAACTACATTATTTGCTGAATACCAGCAAAAGATTTTCCACACATTTGCAAGCTTACAAAATATAAAGGCTTGAAAAGGATTACGACTTAAATTAAGAAAAAAAAGGGGAAAAGATTCTTGGTTTAGAAGAATTTCAGGGAAATGTGCAATTTCCTAATCTACCAAGGAAATTGCCATTTGGGGCCCTAAATTATTGTTCTGATACCAATGACTTACTGTGCTTCTAGGCAAGGCCCTTAAACGCTCTGGGCCTCTTTTTCTATCTCTGAAGAAACACTGTTTCCTCCTTACTGCAACAGGATGTCATGATGAAGAATAAAAAAAGGGCCTGGAATGTGCTATAAACTTATGACAAAGGAGTAATACCAGTTTACACCCTAAGTATGAACAGGAGGGACGCAGAGAAAACTGAGCTCCCTTCTCTGTGCTCCCACATTACCCTGCATATAATTACGCTATTTATGTGTGTGTCCCCTCCTACCAGAAAGGACACTGGACTCATCTCCTTATCCTTGGCACCTGGAAATGCACCTGCTACACAGCAGGAAGATGGTCTGGTATACTGACAGAGGCTTCAGCTGAGCAGGGTGAGCAGTTTGAGGCACCATTCATGGAGGCTGTATGCAGCGCTTCATGAGGCAGCCCTGAATAGGAGTCTGGAGGTACCTAGGTTTGAATCCCGGCCCCACTACTTACTTATGAATCCCGAATGTTATTTAGTCTCTCTGAGCCTGTTTTGTAAAAGGGGATAAAAATAGCATCTGCATCATAAGCTTATGGGTTTAAACTGTTTACTGCACAGTGCCTGAAACATGCTAAGTACTCAATATACGAGGTCTGTCCAGAAAAGTCCAGCCATTGTTAAAGTAATGAGAATGGTTTGCATATCATCAGTGTAACCTGGCAGCCAAGCAGACTGGACTGGAATGTGCATGTGTGAACAATGACGACTTCACTGTACTAGACAGTGGGGGTGGTGGATGCTGTTCAGTGAGCATGTGTACTGTGTGGTTGTAGCATTCCAAATGACTGAGTGAGCAGAGCAATGAATCTGCATCAGATTTTGTGTGAAGCTGGAACAATCCTCCTCAAAAACTATCCAGTTGATTCAGAAGGCCAGGGCTACAAGCAACTGGTGATTGGCAGCTTCGTCACAACAGGCCTGCTCATGCATCGTCTTGTGCAGTTCTTTTGCAAAACATCCAATAACCCAGGTAACTCAGCCCCCCTACAGCCCAGATTTGGTGCCTGGCCACTCCTGGCTTTTCCCAAAACTAAAATCACCTTTGAAAGGGAAGAGATTTTAGACCACTGATGAGATTCAGGGAAATATTATGGGGTAGGTGGTGACTGGGAGAACTGTGTGAAGTCCCAAGGTGCTTACTTTGAAGGGGACTGAGACATCACTGTCCTATGAACAATTATTTCTTTTATCTTGTATCTTCTTCAAGAAATAGCTCTATTTTTCATAGTGCATGGCTGGATACCTTTTGGACAGACCTTGTATGTCACCCGTTACTAAAGTACAGGAACATGTTTGCTTCAAATCACTTTGCAAGCTATCCCAAACCTCAGCTCATTCTTCAATTCTATAGTCATACAATATTCAACAACTTCATTACTCCCTTTATATACTTCTATTCAATTTTTATTATTCGATTTACATAAGCACCTGACAAAAAGACACAAAGAACTAGCACTTGTAAAAGAAAAGGCATTTATTTACCATTAGCCAAGGCATGTTCCAACAGTCCAAAGGCATTTTCCAAATAACAATCTGGTTGGTGGTGCTAAATTAAATTTTTACATCCTAAATCAGAGTTTAACTTACCTGTGAAGTGCAAATTCCTACCGAGTAGATATTTTTGTTACGGCCTTAATACTAGGAGAAATAAGAGACTAAGAATCCTAGACAAATACAGTAACAGTAGACAAGTTCATGTGCTGCATAACTAGCAGGCTACTTCTGATAGTTCATGAAGATGATGGGTAAGATCATAAGGCTTCATCTCACATACCTTCATCCCTATAATCCCCAGCTGTCAGTTCATCTTTTTGGTGAGAGAGCAACTCTAAAGCCTTATGATAAGCCACACTGATATGTTTACCTACTGAGCTTTTTAAGGAATACTGCTACATGAGGCACAGGGAGAACATTTATAAGTAGGTATAAGGAAAAATTCACTTTCAAATGCACTGTTCATTAGCTGTCACACAAAATTTGCCTTGCTTCCAAGAATTACAAAGTATTATAATAATCCTCCTCATGTTCCTGATTTTTTTAAAAAATCACTGAATTTTAAGTATTTATCTACAAATGGATGGATTTCCTTAACTTGGTATCAAGACAGAAACTGAGCTTTGAATATCTTCATCTTGTAATTACAAAGTCCCTCCTTCCCCTTAGAGGATGTGGTGGATATCTACCATTATTTGCAAATACCTTCTTTGAAAACAACTCCCAAATGAGTTTTCTAATGCCACTAACTTTATTATACATAATAGTGCTATATTAGTAACTGAAGATGATGTGAGACAAAACACCCAAGCTAAATTTATGGGTGTTTAAATTAAGCTTATATCAAAACCAGCTTATATCAAAAGGACCCTTTTTAGCCAATAAAATATGTATTTTCCTTGTAAAAAGAGATAGTGTGGCATTAAGAATAACTTCAAACTTTTTCTTCTTCATCATCATCATCACCATAAATTTTCACAAATAAATTTCCAAGCAGGTTTTTTTCTTCTTCTATCAATGCCAAGCCATTTGCATTTGAGTTTATAGGTCTGAGGAGTATCTCACAAAGCTGGTCTTAAACATCCTTCCAGTTCTATTTTTAATAAATCAGAACTAAAAAATTCCCAAAGAGCAAAAACATTTTCAATTATTTTCATTGCCTTTAGCTAAATGGCACACAAACAACAGAAACTAATTTATTATGAGCTCTGTATGTCACAACAAGAGCAATTCAAATGCAGTCAGATATCATATTTACATATTTCAAAGGGTACAAATCTCTTTTATTATTCTATAAATTTGATATATAGATGAATTGTCATTATTAAGGTTTTTTAGAATAAGAACACATGTAATATATTGCATTACTATTCCAGAATAATTGTAAAGGGACTGTCCCTTTAGCAAAACAGAAATCCATAAAATGATTACAATTATGGTTTATATATAGTTTTTCCCCCATAATTAGAATTTTGATAGGAGATGTCAATTTAAAACAAACTGCTAAAATTGTTGAAACTAAAAAAGGTAATAGCAGGGGGAATATGGAAAGAAGTAAAACCTGGCCCATTAAATGAAGAGGTTCAAGGAAATAAAATGTGATTAACATTTTCTAATAATAGCAAAGATCACCTAAATTATAAAATTCAAAACTAGTTCTATAAATAAAATACAGATTTATACTGTAGCATTTGCTTTTATGAATAAATGCTTCATCTACATGTTAAATGACAAAAATATCATATATACATTAGCACAAATATAACTTTTAAAATAAAATTGCAGGAAAACAAGACTTCTTCTAGTGACAAATGGAAGATGAAGCTTATGCACTTTTCTAAATTTCTCAAATTCTCAGTACTGGTGTTTTATAATGAATGGGGTGGCAAGAAATGTGGAGGAGGAGGGTGGATAAATCAGGATTTGGGGGAAAGAAAATAGGATAAATATATATCCTTTTTTTAAATCTTTGTCTTCTTCTTATCCTCCACTTACCTAAGTCTGTGAACCATTTTCCTAAATGGTAAAAAAACAACAACAACAAGAAAACCAAACCAGATTCCTTTTACAGCAGAGCCTGTTATAATATTTATCTAGTTACTTAGGAACCCACCTCAGGCACTCCTGGCCAATATTTTTTATCGTGGTCAAAAAAACCCCAAAAACCCATAATATTGAATTTACCACCTTAAGCATTTTAAGTGTACAGCTCAGTGGTGTTTAGCATATTCACACTGTTATACAACAGATCTATACCTACTAAACACTAATTCCCCCTCACTGTAGTCTTTGGTAACCACCTCCTGTTTCTATGATTTCTGACAACTTTATACCGTTCAAATGAGTGAAATCATTCATTATTTATGCTTTTGTGACTGGCTTACTTTGCTTACCATGATGTTCTCAAGGTACATCCATGTTGTAGCATATGATAGGATTTCCTTCATTTTAATGCTACATGATATCCCATTGTATGAATGCACCATGCTTTCCTTATCCCTTCATCTCTCAGTGGATATTTCAGTTGTGTCCACCTCTTGGCTATTGTAATAAACATGGATGTGCAAATTATCTCTGAGATCCTGCTTTGAATTCTTTGTGATGTTAACCCAGAAGCCACATCATACGGTAATTCTATTTTTAATTTTTTGAGAAACCACCATATTGTCAAGAACAGCTGCAGCATTTACATTCCCACCAACAATGCACAAGGGTTCCAGCATCTTGACATCCTTGCCAACAGCTAATATCTTCTATTCTTTTCATAGTGGCAGTTGTCATGATGGATGTGTAGTGATACCTCATGCGGTTTTGATGTGCATTTCCTTAATGGTTAATGATATTGAACATCTTTTCATGTGCTTATTTGTCCTTTTTCTATTTTCTTTGAAGAAATGTCTGTTTCAAGACATGTGCCTATGTTTAAATCAGATGTTTGATTTTCTTGTTGAGTTGTACAAGTTCTGTAATATATTCTGAACTTGAATATATATTCAAATATATTTGAATAAGGGATTAATATCCCTTATTCAAATATATGGTTTGCAATGATTTTCTCCCATTCCACAGGTTTTCTTTTCACTCTGTAGATTATTTCCTTTGACAGGCAGAAAATTTTTAGTTTGGTGTAGTCCTATTTGTCTATTTTTGCTTTTTTTTTGCCTGTGCTTTGATGTCATAGCCAAAATATCATGGCTAATTCAATGAAAGTTTTCCCCCTATGTTTTCTTCTAAGAGTTTAATAGTTCAATGTCTTATGTTGTAGGTTTTTAATCCATTTTGAGTTACTTCTTGCAAATACTGCAAAGTAAGGGTCCAACTTCATTATACTGCACCCAAACACACAGTTCTGTTTTCCTAACATCATTTACTGAATACACTGTCTTTTCCCCATGGCAGAGTCCTGGTACCTTTGTTCAAAGTCATGTGGACATATATGCAAGAGTTAGTTTCTAGGCTCCCCATATCGTCTCACCGGTCTGTATCATCTATCTTTATGTCAGTACCACACCATCTTAAATGCTGTTGCTTTGTACTATCTTTTGAAATCAGGGAGGGTGAGGCCTCATACTTTCTTCTCACTAAATGACTGTTTTGGCTATTTGAGGTCCTTTGAGATTCCATAAGAATTATAGGATTGACTGATTGTTTGTTTGGCAAAAAATGCCACTGGAATTCTGAAAGGGAATGCACTCAATCTGAAGATCACTGTATTTTCCAGTTTTTAATGTATTAGTCCTTTATCTCTTTGGTTAAGTTTATTCTAAATATTTTACCCTTTTTGATGCTACAGTAAATGGGATTGCTTTCTTAACTTCATTTTCAGACTGGTCATTATTAGTGTATAGAGAGGCAACTAATTTCTGACTGTTGATTTGTACTTATATTCAGCAATTTTTCTGAATTCATTTATTAGTTCTAACAGTTTTTGTGGAATCTTTAGGGTTTTCAACATAAAAAAATCATGTCATCTGTGAACAGATAATTTTCTTCTTTTCCAATTTATATGTCAATTCCTTTTCGTCTAATTGCTCTGGCTAGAACTTCTAGCACTATGCTGAACAGTAGTGGTGAGAGTGGGTGTCCCAGCCATAACCCATTAGAGCAGGTGCATCTAACCCATGGCCCTGGATGGCTGTGAATTCAGCCCAACACAAAATTATAAATTTACTTAAAACATTATAAGATCTTTTGTGATTACATGTGACAATGTATTTAATGTGGCCCAAGACAACTCTTCTTCTCCCAGTGTGGCCCAACAGTGCCAAAAGGTTGGATATCCCTGTTAGAAATAGGGACTTTATTCTTTCCACACTGAGTATGAAATTCACTGTGGGTTTTGCCTATCTGGCTATCACTCAGGAAGCTTCCTTCTCATTTGTTGAGTGTGTTGATCAGGAAAGTATGTTGAGTTTTGTCAAATGTTTTTCTACATCAAGTGAGCTGATCATGTTTTTTTATCTTTCATTTTGTTAATGTGGTATATTACATTGACTGATTTTTGTTTGCTGAACCTTTACATTCCAGCTATAAATCCTACTTGGTCATGGTGTATACTTTTAATGCGCCAGTGAATTCAATTTGCTAGTATTTTGTTAAGGGTTTTCGTATTAATATTCACCAGGGATCTCTGATGTAGGTATTTTTTGGCTTTTGAAACTTGTCTGTCTTTGTCTGATTTTGGGATCAGGGCAATACCAGCCTCACAGAATGAGTTTGGGAGTGTTCTTTCCTCTTAAATTATTTGGAAGAGTGAAAAAAATTGGCATTAATTCTTCTTTAAATGTTTGGTATGATTCTGTAATGAAGCCGTGGGGAACTGGGCCTTCCTTTGTCTCCTCACTAGTTAGTTCAGATTTCTTATTTCTTCAGGATTCAAGAAGAAATATAACCATGATAGGTTATATTTGTAGAAATTCATCCATTTCTTCTAGGTTACTCAATTTGTTGGCATTTAACTATTCACAGTAGTCTCTCGTAATACTTCTTATTTCTGTGACACCAGTTGTAATGTCTTCTCTCGTCACTAATTTTAGCTACTTGAGCTTTTTCCTTTTTAGATTTTATTTATTTCTCTTTAGAGGGGAAGGGGGGAAGGAGAGAGGGAGAGAAACATCAATGTATGGTTGCCTTTCATGCATCCCCTGCTGGGAACTGGCCTGCAGGGAACCGGCCTGCAACCCAGACATGTGCCCTGAGTGGGAATCGAACCGAGATCGTGTGGTTCGCAGGCCTGCGCTCAATCCACTGAGCTACACCAGCCAGGCTTCCTCTTTTATTCTTAATCTAGCTAAGGGTTTGTCAATTTTGCCTATCTTTTCAAAAGTCAACTCTTGGTCTCACTGATTTTTTCTACTGTTTTTCTTTTCTCATTAATTTATCTCTGCTCTAATTTTTGTTATTCCCTTCCTTCTGCTGAGTTTGGGTTTAGCTTATTTTTCTTTCTCTAGTTACTTAAGGTAAGTTAGGGTGTTGGTTTGAGATCTCTCTTCTTTATTAATGTGAGCATTTTGTACTATAAAGTTCCCTCCTCCTACTGCTTTTGCTGTCTCCCTTAAGTTTTGGTTTACTGGATTTTGTTTTCATTTGTCTCCAGAGAGTTTCTACATTCCTTGTGATTTCTTCTTTAACGCATTGGTTGTTTAAAGGTATGTTGTTTCATTTCCACGTATTTGTTAATTTTCCTGTTTTCTTTCTGCTGTTGATTTTTACTTTCATCCCACTGAGGTCAGAGAAGACACTTTTATGATTTTATTTTTAAATTGGTTAAGACCTGTTTCGTGGCTGAACATGTGGTCTATCTTGGAGAATGTTTCATACACACTTGAAAACAATGTGTAATCCGCTGTTGTCAGATGGAATACTCTGCCTAAATTTCTTAACTCCAATTGATAACATAGGGTTGTTTACATCTTTTGCGTCCTTAATAACCTTCTGTCTAGGTGTACACATAATTGAAAGTGAGGTATCAAAATCTACTACTATTGTTGTGTTGCTATCTATGTCTCCCTTCAGTTTTTGTCAATGGTTGCATCTATATTTGGCAAAGTATTTTTTAATAGTAACATTAAAAGCCTGGAGTCAAAATATTCTAAGAAATGACTATGGTAAGGAATAAAGAAGAATAAAAATGATAGGACTTGGTGTTTTTTAACTGTATTTTTCCTATAGTTTAACAATGAACAAGAGTTCCCTTAGTATTCACAAGACAAAATAAGTTTTTTTTAAAAAGAGGTATGTTCACTACAGTATTATAAATTCAAGAGCTAATGACTTTTTCCATAATGTGTTTGAGGTTTTATAAATTAAAAATAGACTAAGATACAGAACAAATAATTTAATTTCTGTTTAATTTCTTTGTTTCTTCATTACAGAGTAGTAGGATCTCAATACTAAAAGCTTTCAATATCAACCTTGGCTGGGTGGCTCAGTTGGAGCACCACAGGTTTGATTCCCATTCAGGGCACATACCTAGACAGCTAGGTTGCAGGTTCCATTCCTGGTCAGGGCACATATGAGAGGCAAGTAACTGATGCTTTCCCTCTCTTTTCTCTCTCTCTCAAATCAATAAACATACCCTTGGGTAAGAATTTAAACAAATAAATATATAAAGAATAAATAAAATATTTTTAAAAAATCAAAGTTTCAATACCTGGTCTACCTGAACAAACCAGGCAAACCAGTAAACAGCTGTATCCACTCATTCTTCATACTTTCTCTCTAATTTATATATGATTAATTTGAATTATACAACAAAAAATAATCAAAATGTCGAAGTAATTCAGTTTACATATTTTTGTATAAAAATCACATTCATCTCCCACTCCTACTACTAGTGAAAACCTAACATCGAACTAGTTAAAAATAAATCACAACAATACTTTTTGGAAAACTCACAAGTTTAATTATTTAGTATCTTGGGCCTTATATTTATTTTGTACAAATGATTGATTTTGACCTAATTATCTGGTTTAAAAATATATCTAGGTTAGTTTTTCTAAAAAATTTAATTGTTGTTCAAGTACAGTTTTCTGTCTTTTACTTCCATCCCAGCCCTCCCCTCAATGGTCCCCACCTCCCTCCCATTTCCATCCCCTTTTGCTCTGGTCCATGTGTCCTTTACACTAGTTTCTGTAAATCCTTCCCCCTTTCCCCTGAAATTCCCTCCCATTTCCCCTCTGGTCACTGTCAGGTGGTTCTCTATTTGAGTGTCTTTGGTTATATTCTGCTTGCTTGTTTGTTTTGTTGTTTAGGTTCCTGTTAAAGGTGAGATCATACGGTATTTGTCTTTTACCACCTGGCTTATTTCACTCAGCATAATGCTTTCCAGTTCCATCCATTAGGTTAGTTTTAATGCATAAACAATTCAATTATTCAGGCTAAAGAAAACAGTTTTTAACTGGTAAATTCTTACAATATAGTCATTATTGGCAAAATTGTTACACTGTAATCATGGCCAGATTTTTTTCAGAAGGATATTTTTTTAAATAAATTTTTTAAATACACTGAGATAACCATTCCTTATTGGGAGATTTTATACTTGAATCTGAGAGACAGTTATTAATCACAAACAATATTTAAATGTTTTACTGAGTAGAAAAATTTTTATAGACTTATAAATAAATTTGTTCATATTCCAAATCCCCTAAGTAAATCATGTCTGTCCACTATCATAAACTGAAACAATGGTAGGTACACTTCAAAAGTAAACAAAATTTCTCAAATAATAAAAATACTTATTAAAAAATAATATATACTTTAAATCTTCTGGAAAGCAAATATCAGTTAACACTTACTGGACATAGCAGAGAAACCCTTAGGCTGGTTGTAGCTATTTCACTGTCTGGATCCGCAGTCAATTTCTCTTTAACTGACATTCAATGAAAAGAAAACAAACAGAAAGTTTACAAAAGATACATCGCTAATGCAATATAAGTAAACGAACAAAGAACTTAAGATGAGAAACCTTAAAAAATAGAACTCAAAACAATCTGTTCAATTATTTTCCAATCAACTGAATGGAAAGATAAAAATTATATGGTTTATAATTTCTACAATGAACAAAGGAAGGAAAACCATTGTCTATCTATAGACTGTCTACATTTCCTGTACATTTCCTGTTTCTCATCTATGGAGCAAAAACTGCACTGCAGTAACATAAAGGAAACCTCTATTAGGCTGACATATTCAACTTAGGCAGGCCCCTTTTCTTTTATAACCCTTTCTTTTAAACTATGGTCACATTATTTTAAAAGATATTAATAAATAGCAACTATAAAACAAACATTTATAAATTTTCCAAAAGCTCAGATAATAAAATATTGTTAACAAAACACATTAATTCAAATTTGAAATTATAAAAAAAAATACTTCAGTTGCTTTTTTGTCACCTAATTATTTTAGTTGTACACTTATTTATCCATAAACCTATTCTGTAAGCTTGGGCAAATCCATCTTCCTCCCTCAGCTTAATTTTACTTTTAACAAAATAAGAACCCACACTAGATAATCTCTAAGTCAGTTCAAAACTCCAGTGGTTCTTAATAGAGAAGTCACTATTAATTTCACATTTAACTGCATTCTGTTACTCAGTTTAATATAATAAGGACCTTTATACTTCTCATCTGGAAACTTGGGGCATCTATTCTAAAACCTACAACTTAGAACTTCAGTTAAACTGCAAAATAAAAATGAGACTGGAAATGCCTACATGTAACATTCCAATAACTTTCAAACTGTGCCAAATAGACAAATTATTGTCTATTTTAGACAATAATTTTAAAGTCTTTATAAGGAAAGGAAGCCCATGTGGAGTGGCTATGAACATTGCCAATCATAGAATTTCAGAGCTGTGGCACAACTGTGTCCAGGTAGTTAACATACGACGGCCAAAAAAAAAATAAAAAGGGGAGGAGGGAGAAAAAGTACTCAAAGAATGATGTCAGAGTAAATGTCTGTGTACTGAAAACTGCTTATGGGAATTAAGATTCCTACCTTTCCTGGCCAGATGGCTCAGTTGGTTAGAGTACTGAGGTGGCAGGTCAGGGCACATACAAGAACTGACCAATGAATGCATAAATAAGTGGAACAACAAATCCATCTTTCTCTCTCTGTCTCTCTCAAATCAATTGTTTAGAATCCTGCCTTTATTAAACACAGTGATCAGATAGTCTAAATTTTTTGAGATGGTCTAAATCTTGGATATTCTAACTCAACTGCCTCTATAAATCTCGTGATCTTGAGACCTCCAGTGAGCTCGACTAAGATGTACATCAGAGCTTTCTAACTTATTTCTCACTAAATCAAAATGGGGAATTTCTCACTAAATACCAACGGGTAATTTAAACTCATTTCATGGCCTGGAAACTCTAAATTTTTAACTTTATGTAACTCATAGGCTGCCTCACAGATGAAAAAGGCATTAAACCCCTAGGTTTTAGCTTGGGAAATACAGTTGTCACATCACTTATGCTAACTGATATCATATGTGAATTATAAAAAGCATGCCTTTCTATTTTAGACCAAATTTTAGTCAACTCTGTCTTATAAAGATAAATTTAATAGTACTTTTTAAAGGTAGCAATTGCCACACAAAATAAACATGCAAAAAGAATGCTAATATGATTACCAACCATTCTGTATGTCTTCACTCAACATTGCTCCAACACCCCATCACATACATAGCAATGGGAATAGTAACTGACTGGATTTTGTCTATTTCATCTTCTACTTAATGAAGAAATACCATAGATCAGCATTATGCAAAACAAAGTTGAATGTTTAGTAGTTCAAAAAGAAAATGAAAGAGGAGAGGCGGCCTGAAGTAGTGGTAAAGCCAGGACCTAAAACCAGCCTAGATTAGAATTCACCCTCAGTCAAGTCATTTGACTTCTCTGTGCCTCAGTTCCATTACTTTATAAATGTGAATAATAGACCCTCATACACTTTTTAAAGGATTAAATGAGTTAACCCATGTAAAATGCTTTAAAATAACCTAATATCATACTTAATTAATATTAAGTATTGTTAGTTGAAACAAAATGAGATTTTTATGTTCACTTTCTCCCAGAGGTGGGATAAGAATCAGCTTGTCAATTTCCGTGTTTTTAAAAAAGTTTTCTCTTTCACTTGCCATTACAGACTCAATCTGAGCCAATCTTTTCATGTTAAGATACTTTTAAAGATCGTAACTACTATCTTGATTGGATTGAACGTAACCTACACATCACTTGGAGAGAAGTGACATCTCTCCAATAACAATAATGAGTGTTCTCATCCATTAATGTGGTATATCTATATATTATTCAGGTCTTATTTTAATTTCAGCAACATTTGGTAGCATTCAGCACACAAATCTTACACATATTTTGTGCAACATATCCCTAAGTACTCCTTATTTTTGGATGTTCCAGTAAATTCTTGTTTTTTTTGAATTTCAACTTCCAATTGTTTACTGCTAGTAGAAATACAATTTATTTTTATAAACTGACCGTGTACTCCACAACCTTGCTAAATTCATATATTAGTTTTAGCAGCTTTTTGTTGATTGTTTAGGATATTTTTCTACATAAGCAATGAGGTCATCTTCAAATAAAGAAAATAATTATGCATTCATTTCTAATCTGTATGCTTCTTTTTTCTTATCGTGCTGGCTAGAATCTTGAAGGTAATGATAAACAGAGTAGTATGGTAAGATCAGATATTGCCTTCTTTCCAATCTCAGGGGTAAAGCATTCAACTTTTTCACCATTAACTATAATATTAACTAGCAGCATTTTATAAATACCCTTTATTACACAGAGGCAGTTCCCCTCTTTTTCTATTTTGCTGAGAGTTTAATCATGAATGGATATTGAATTTGACCAAATGCCTTTCCTGCATCTATGGATGATCATATGATCTTTTTCTTTCTTAGTATGGTGAGGTCAATTATGCTGATTTTAGAATGTTGTATCAACCTAATATTACTGGAATAAGCTCTACTTGGTCACTATGTATTTTTTATATATACATACTGGAGTTTATTGTTTGACTTAGTTAACACAATTCTGGGGAAAAAAAGTTGTTAGACTAATTCCAAGACTTACTATCAAGCTACAGTAACCAAGACAATGGTATTGGCAAAACGGCAGATATACAGGTCAATGGAAAATAACAGAGCCCAGAAATAGATTCATACATCTATGGTCAAATGGTTTATGACAAAGATGCCAAGCTAATTAAATGGAGAAAAAGACAGTCTTTTCACCAAAGTTGTTAGAACAACTGCATATCGTTATGGAGAGAAATGAACCTCTAACCTTCCCTTGCATCATATACAATATTAACTTAAAAAGCACAAACTATAAAAAGAGATGAAGAAAAGATTTGAACAGACATTTCATCAAAGAAGCTGGAAAGATGGCAACAAGCATATGAACCGATGCTTAACATCATTAATCATTAGGAAAATGCAAATTAAAACTACAATGAGATATTACTACACACTGATCGGAATGGCTAAAATCAAAGCAACCTGACAACAAAGCACTAGTGAG
This sequence comes from Artibeus jamaicensis, assembly GCF_021234435.1. Classification (NCBI taxonomy): domain Eukaryota; kingdom Metazoa; phylum Chordata; class Mammalia; order Chiroptera; family Phyllostomidae; genus Artibeus; species Artibeus jamaicensis. The sequence goes on from NW_026521883.1 coordinate 6,263,037, forward strand.
GATGGGAACAACTCTAAATCTCATACATCACTGACGGGAATGCAAAAACAGTATATGCACTTTATAGGACATTGCTGATCTATTTTTCATACACTTATCAGGACCCAGAAATTCCAGTTCTAAATATTTTTCCAAGAGAAAATGAAAATGTGTGTCTACAAAACGGGGATATCCATATTCAAAATGTAAATGTTTTAGCAGCTTTATTCACAACAATGCAAAACTGGAAACAATCTAAAGGTAAATCAACCAATAAACAGGTGGAAAAATTATGGTGCAAATAAGTGTAAATAAATGGAATACTACTCAGTAATAAAGAGGAATAAACTACATGAATGAACTTCAAAAGTGTTATGCTAAATACAATAAGCCACGCACAAAGGGGTACATGCTGTAGTAGCATTTCAAATACCTGACATTCTGTAAAAGACAAACTGAAGAGACAGAAATCTCATCAATGGTTAGGGGAACTGGAGGTAAGGGAATGAGATGGACTGCGAAGAGCCACACAGGGGCACTTTCTGGGTTGAAGATTTTCTGTATTTTGATTGTAATGTGGTTCATGATGCACACACCTGTCAAACTCATCAAACTGTACTCTTAAAAAGGTGAATTTTTGCTGCTTGTAAACTATACTTCAATAAACATAACTGAAGGGAAAATTATCATATTAAATTTAGTCATAAGAAAGTATGGACGAAAAATAAAGTAACTACTTATTCTTTGTGGGAAAGGGAATAAAAAATAAAAACAGGACATAATATTCATCTGGCTGCAACCAATCAACATGAGAAAGTCTTCTGGAAATTAAAAGTTTTCTTGTATCATTTTGAAATGCAGTGGTAACAGTATTTTATTATATGACCTATAATAAAGTTAAAGCTAGACACATTTAAAATGAACCCACCCAGGGATATACCAATTGATTTTAGAGAGCGGAAGGGGGAGACACAGAGAAATATCTATCAGCTGCCTCCTGTACTCGCCCTGACAGGGGATCGAACCCACAACCTTTCTACATGCAGTTGAAAGCTGCATGTGGAAAGGTGCACAGGACAAGGCTTCCACCGAGCCATCCAGCCAGGGCTAAAATTAATCTTTTAAAAGTTTCTGTTGTCACAGGCTATGAGAATTAGCTACTAGTCATGTGTGGTTGTATTTAAATTTATTTAAAATCCAGTTCCTCAGTTGCACTAGCAACATTTCAAGTGCTCAATAACCGCAGTTGCTGATGGCCACCAAATAGGACAACATTTGTAGGACAACAGATGTAGGACATTTCCGGCATCACAGACTGTTCCATTAGACAGTGATGTTCTAGGTTTGTTTTCTGAAGATAATTTTTATCTTTTCTTAATATTAGATTATTCTACGGGCTGGAAACAATTGAACATATTAAGTCCAATATTCCATTGTATAGGCAAGGAAACAGAGGCATAGACATTTGATTTTTATTCTGTAGCCCTTTTAAGAGTTTACATCAACAAACATCTGAGGATCTACTATGTGCTCGACGGGCACTGTGCTAAGCACTAGGAACACAAAGAAAAATAAGATTAAATTCCTGTCCAAAGAAACTAATAGTCCAGTAGAAAGTAAAGATACTAATGGAAATATGTTCAGGAGTCAACTTTGAACATAGAAATATGTTCAGGAGTCAATATGTAGAAGTCAACTCTTCTACAGTAGGAGTTCTGATAAATCTCACGGAGAACGTGAAACCTAAAAAATAACTAAAGCTGGGCAAAGGAGGCAACAGAGAAGTTTTGAGGCACAGGGAACAATACTCACAAAGCACCGAGGAAAAACAAGATAATTCTAAAGTATTTTTGAAACATAAAATATGAGAAGAGTGAATACAGATGACACTGGAAGTAATAAGCACGTGCCACATCACAGAAATCTACACATGTCATCCTAACAAAGTTGGAGTTTTTATTCCACTGGCGTTAAGGAGACATGGGTTGCAATGGAATGGTAAGTGGTTAGATCTGTATTAATCATTTAGGTTACTACCAAAAGAGAGATGAAGAGGAGCCAAGAAAGGAGAGGAATACTTTATTTAAGAAAAAGTTTTTAAAATAAAGGCAGGATATGAGAATTTAAATAAGAACAGTGATTTAATGAAGAGAGAAAAGACAGATGAGAAATACTTAGAGTGTAAGTTTGATAGAACTTGGTGAGTTCAGTTTTAAATACTTGCATTTGAGGAACCAACAGAATGTTTCAGTGAAGGCAGTTAGCTACACATTTCTATGTATGAAATTCAGGGGAAGGTCTGGGGTGAAGGTATCTATGTGGAAGTTGGTGCCAGTTTAAACCACAAGACTGGATGTGATTATCTCTAGGGAAAGTATGCACAAAAGTGGACCAAGGATGAAACCCCTGGGAAAACATTTAGCATGCTTTCCTTAAGATAATCCATTGAAGGCAAGCGTTGAGTAGTAATAGTCAGAGAAGAGAATTTCAAGCAGAAAGTGGTTGATATGAAACACATACACACAAAAAAAACCATCAAACATAAAATCTGAAAAGATAAGCATTAAACTTGGCAATCAGAGTACTGCTTTGTGACATCTGAGAGCAGTTTCAGTGGAAAGTTAGGAGTTAAGAGATCACAATGGGTTGCAGTGAGGAATAAGTATAGACTACTCTTTCAAGAAACTAGGATGAGAACAATAGGAGGAACACAGAGGTCTACCTCAAGAATAATTTGTTTTTCTATTTTTTTTAAAGGATAAAAAGAACTTGACAGGGAAGGTTGACAAAAAGAGCCTGTAAAGAGGGAAATGAAAATACAGGACAGAGTGCAGTAATATGGAGCCAGGTCTCTTAATACTCTTTCTGAGTATCAACTTCTGGATAATCTCATACACAAATCAAATACCAAAAGTCTAACAATGCACTCTGATCTCTCCCCTGTAACCTGGTCATTTCAATACTGTTTTCCATTTCAGTAAACAGCACTACCATGTAACCTGGTGCTTCTGAAGCCCAGAACACCTTTACCTCTCCTTTTTCTTCACTCCCCACATGTAACCCACCACAATTTCTACACTTCGACACTTCTTGAATTGTCCATTTTTCTCTACTTCCATCACCATTACCTTAGTTCAAGATATCATTATCTGTTATCTCTACAATACATTCCAAACTACCATCACTGCATTAACCTTAGCACTCGCCACCTTCAATTCAATAGTTGGCAATCTTTCTATTGCTCAAATCTGATCATGTCACTCTGCTTAAAAATCTATTGCCTACGTGACTTTGCCCTGTGGCCATCTCTCTGGCCACTCTCTTCCCTTTTTCTCTCCACTCCAGCTCCATTGGCCTTGTGTCTTGACATATCCACCTCACATCTTTGGGCTTAAATGCTCCTCATCCTTACAATCTTGTATTAAACATCACAGCACCAGAGAGGACTATGTTCTGTTATTACCTCTAGAGCTCCCTGTCTTTTTTCTTTAAGACACAAGTCCCAACTGGAATTCATTAATGACCTGTGCAATTATTTAATTCTGCCTTTCCCACAAGACTGCAAACTTCTGGGGGGGATGCAAGGCTGCATATGTCTTGTTTAATACTACATTCTCCTGTGCCTAGAACATAGGAGACTCTTAATATTCTTGAGTGAAAAGAGTAAATGAATAAAAGATTAATCAGGAAAAGGAATATTTCCTCCTGAGACTGAAGAAAATAAAGTAAGGAAGGGTACAGGTGCAGGTGCATTGAAAAGCAGTTACGATGGCACTAAGACTAACAAAGAAACTGACAGTTTAGAGAATTCACATGATGTAGCCCCAATTTTCCTGCACTGACAGTGCGCCGAGAGGAGGACAGTGCTTGCACCAAGTATGGCCAAGCTGTCAAGTGACTGCTTAAAGGAAGGGGGAGAGGAAGCAGGACCTTGACCAAGAATTACTAAAGGACTGTTTCTGTGATACTTGTGAGGGGACAATTCTACACAAACGTGAAAACTACAATATAAAAATCAACTTAATCAAAGGATGAATTCTCTGGAAAAAGTCTAAATACTAGCAACTTTATTCTTTCAAGAACATAATAGTGCCTGATTCAACTACTAAAACTTTGCCAGTAGACTTTATTGATGAGTGACTCATATTTATAGCTAATTTGATTCTTCAAAAATATCTAAGAAACCTACCAACATTTTCTTCTGTCAAGTTGTTTTATGTAATCTTTTAATTGCAGTTGATACGTTAGGAAAGTTATTTCTTTACAGATAGCATAAAGGCAAATAATCTGTTCTTTAGTTAAATACAGCAAATGTCTTATTGGTGGGATCCAAACTAATGTATTTTTGGTTCCTGAAGCCAGTAAGATATTAACTGCCACAACAATCCTACCCAATCTGCAGTCACCCTTCACCTCCAGCACTGTATCAGAGATGAAATCAATGGCTTTCGAATTATGCAGCTTTTGCTGCTTAATAGTGGCTAACAGTGGTTACTTCCAGGAAATAGAATAATTCTAGGCTCACCTCCCCACTTTCCCTCCAGATGATGCTGCAGCTACAAGTGGGAAAGAGTTAAGAGCTTGTGCAAAGACAGCTTGCTACTGCATCACTGTCATCATCATCATTAAGTATAACAGATTCATCTGCCTTATTTCTTGGTATAACCTTTTCCATACCTAGAATTAGGCTCACCTAATTCCAGAATGCTTTCTAATTACATGAGATCCTAGACTATGTGGCAAATACAAGAGTCTCAGTAGAATGACCAGGCATGGACTTCAGCTAGAGTGTGGGGAAAAAAATTCTTCTCTTGCACTCTCCCTCAAAACAGATGTCAGATCCTTCTTATTTTCAGGATCCCTTATTATCTGTTTGTCCCTGCCAAATGGTGCTTCTACTCCCGTAGACCCCAACCCATTGCTGTCATTCTAGCTCTCCACTGTCAATGAATGCCTACTGAGTCAGCCAAAAAATGTGTGCCTCCTGACTCAGGATTATTATTTGCCTTTTTAAAAAGCCCCTTTAGTATGGAGAAATCCTTCAATGAACTACTGTGGATATACAGATATTCAGAGGTAGTAGATTTTTTATTCTGGCATAGAAACAGGTTATAAAAAGAGACAAAAGCTATGTCACAAAAGGAAATGAGACAACAGCTGGCCTTACTATTTACTTTTTTCCACCACATCGTTCCTAACTATAAATCTTATCGTGGGCTTCATTAATCAGTTCACATCAAGAATCCTTAACGGGTAGCTACATTAACTCTTGTCTGCAGAAGTTTTATTCCCTAAGCACCCAGCCCCATTCCCAAATCCATCCATGAAAAATCTATCCCTCACAAAGAAAACAATAAAAGACCTTAGTCCACCTTTTAGAAAAGCTGACAAACTCTGGCCTTAACTCTCAAAAATTGAGGCCAAGAGAGTAAATCTGCAGACCTTACTACTACATCTCACTCGACATGACAAAATGAATCACCTAGTCACTAATACCTATGAACCCAGACTTTGGAGGGGTTTTAGAAACCAGATGGTACAAACCTAGTTACAGATGAGGAATATGAGCCTCACAGGAGTGCAGGGACTTACCCACGGCCACATAATTAATTAACAGCAGAACTCACTTCGTTATTATCTCTACGACTCCACTGACTCTCTTTTTGCTTTGTTAATGTGGGAATGTGGTTACCATATATCCCTGCACATTTTTCCTGGATAATCTCAAATGTGAAGTAATTCTCATGAAATATATATGCAAAGATTTCCTTCCCATCTCCTAGAATTGCTTAAACATTTACTTTATGCAGTTTTAGTAACATACCCTTCCACGTTCATGTACTGACTTTACAAAGTTCATGTTAAGATCAGTAAAATACAGATTATAAAATATAGGTCATGACAACTATATTAAATTACTCAAGTCTCGATTTATTCTACCTTGAAACAAGGTTTTCAGTTATGATAAGCTCTAATACTTTTTAAAAAGCCCTTAAATGTCTTGAGTTTAGAAAATACTACTCTAACCTTTACCAAAACAGTTCAACTACACAAATGAAGTAAGTTCATCATACGTACTTAAAGCTCTAGAATGATCCGGATTCCTTATTCCCTTTGCTCGTAACCTCTGAAGAAGAACTGTTGAGGACAACTGTTTTACAAGATATACTGCCATGGAATAGTTCTGGAAAAAAAAAAGATGCAGAAAACAAACAACATATGTAAGTAAACAGTACATCTAATTTAATCCCACAGTGATAGGGAAAGAAAACTAACACTTGTTAAACCACCTACTATATGCCAAACAGTATCTTAGGTGTTTTCATGAACAGTAGTAACTCCTTAATCCTAACCAAAAAGCTTCTGAGGTGGTCAGAAACCTACTTGGATGGATGAGGAAAGTAAAGTGAATAATGTAGAGAAGTAAAAGAACTTGCCCTAATTTTGCAACTTTCAAGTGATGAAGCCAGGTCTCTCATGCTTCTATATTGAAGCTAATCTTCAATAAGTGCTAAAGCACTTACATAAAAGAACACAATTACAACTCAATATAAACCAATGTCAATAAGATGCCAAACTCGTCATGAACCATCATTAGGAGGCTGTATATTTACATATATATATGTATATATATGAAATAGTAGTTATTTAAAAAATTACAAGTTAGATTGGCTTCCTAACCTATATTTATTTAATCTCTATGCCTTTAACTAGTCCTTGAAAAGACCCTACTTGGGCCATTATCACAACAAGCAGAGGGAATATTAAAGATTTTCAATAAAAAGCAGCTAGGTTGGCAAATGAATGAATATCCATTACCAGCAGAGAGACTACCCAGAGACGGGGAGGAAAGGAGGACAAAGGAAAAAGTTAATCAACAGGCCAAGGAAGAGAGAAGGGTATGTGACTGCATAACAGGAAGAAAAAAGGGCTGAGGTTTATGAGGGTAAGAGAGATCTAGATGAGAAGGCCCACTTCCCATTTGGTATGGGAATCAAGAGGAAGATCAAGAGATTTGGAAAGAAGCAAAAGAAAAAAAGTTACCGCCATCTTCTATCTTATACTTAGTATCTTATACTTACATACAGTTTTGAAGCACTCAATGTAAGACTATCTGCTTCATTTAAACCTCACAGAAGGCCTATAAGAAATCGGTAGGATAAGCATTTTTCTAAGTGAAGGGCTGATGAAACTGAGGCACAAAAAGCAACTTGCTCATGATCACATATCTGCTTGGTGATGAAGCTGCACTAGAAGCCAAGCGGAGAGGGGCCCGGGGCACGGACTGCACGACCGAGGTCAGCGGAGTTCTCCCCAGCTCCCGCCTTCGCACACTCCGACTGCTTGACTCCCCCAACCTAGTCCCATGCACGTTTCGACTTTCAGTTCCTCTCAGTTTTAAAAATGCTTTTCCCTCTTTTGACGAGAGAAAAATATCCTATAATACCCTCGGAAAGGTCAATTTTTCATTTAGAGTTCATGTTCACATGTTATACAAGTTTTAAAAAACGAAGTGTCAAAGCTAATTTACTTTCATTTGTAAATTTAACAATTAATGAGGAAAAAGTAATCTTAATATTTGCCTAAGTTTTAGAGAATACAACATATCAATCTAATATTAAACTTAAAAGGCTTCTTTTAGAGGGAAAATTTTTATTCACCTTTATTATTTATTTAATTAATGTTTCCAGTATGACAGAAACTAGAGAAATGCTAATTAACACTGTGAAATTATGTACTGACAGCTTGAATCTTCAGAACTAGAAATTACCCTAAGGGTTTATATAAAATTTTAAAGAAAGATCAAGTAGAACCACAACTACAAGTTCAGGAAAAGGCATGCTCACTCTAGTTGAAACATGTAACCAAAGAAGAAGAAAAAGAAAAAAAAAAGCAGAAGCAGCAGCAACAGCAAAAAGAACATCCGGATCCGGTATCAACAAATGCCACCTGTACTGATAATACGGAATTAAATCTTACATCACATGAAAGAGATTCAGTAGCAACACCCCTAAAAGTTAATAGTGGTATAGTATCTCTTCTTTTAGGTAGTTGTTACACTGTTCTCAGTAACTCTTCGAAGTACTACCTAACTCCGACTACTGATATATATTGCATTACACTGATGTTTTTGTCAAATGCTTTCTTTGAAAGTCTTCAAAACTGTCTCTCAAAGTTCATAGGCCATTTTCTCCATAATTAAGATATAGTCTACTTATTAAGTGCTTTTTATACCAGTATGTAAATAACTTCTCTACAATAAACATTTAAGAAATTCTAAATGCAGTGACTATCTAAGGTAGGATAAGACATTACAATAGAGTATCTTTACAAGTTGAATGAAAACTAGTGATTGAGAAATAACTATTAAATTGTCTTCTGGGCTTTGAAAAAGAGTAATTTTCTTTCAATGTTTTACCTCAAAAAAGGTCTCTAACCCGTAGATCGGGAGTCTATACGAGATCTCGCCTCACCTGGAAGACCTTCAAATCACTACCTGTTTTCTAAGACGCGGAAGCCTCTCCACGGGAAGAGCACCCCCCTCTGGTGCTGTGTGGGTATCGGCAACCACCTTCCCTCCTGTCCCGCAGGTTCAGCCTTGTTCTCAGTTCACTGTAAACCCTGATGTCTACCACACTTCCTTGGCAGGCTATACTTTTCTCGCAAGGAGGAAAAAAACAAACATTTTAATACCCCCTTCAAAGAAGGGGTCAAAAAGGGGAAACCCAAGGTATACTAGAAGTGTAGCAATAAAAAGGATTCAGAAAACCTAACAATATTAATTAGGCAAAGGAAACAAATGTGACCTTGGCAGATGTCAAAAAACTGATAAAATTCAAAATATGTTTCTCACAAGAATATCTACTAAAAGAGGAATATAGGAATGTATCACTGATGTAATAAGCTCTATCAGAAATTAATAATTATTATAATACTTAATGTTGTGACACTAGTAGTATCCTCATTAACATAAGGAACAAGTGAAGAAATGTCCACTAGCACATTATTTAACATTGTTTTGAAGGTTCTAGCCAGCACAACAGAAAGTATGGCCCAAGTATTAGGATTATTTGTATAATGATACATCTGAAACTCATACTACCTACCAAGAAGTAACAGGAAATCAAATAAAAAGTTATTGGAACCAATATATGACATAACTGGCTTTTAAATAAGTTAACAATAAATAAGATTTGGGGGAGTAATGCAGGAGGTACAAGCCTTTCTGCGATTACTTTTTCAACCTGTCTGGCCACCCTACTTTATTAAAGCCCGTTTAATCTTTCACTCTCAGCAGACTTACCTCACAAACCTAAGTCATCTGATCGGAACTTGCTCATCTCTCCAGTATCAATCACATATACTTATCCAGTCCTTTTATTCTTCCATTAAAAAATAGAAGCTGTCCCTTCTAGCTATCCCGCATTACGATGCAGTTCACTATCGATTATCCCCTTTTCTCTTGTATATTAATCTCTTCCTTTCCAAAGGATACCTGTCATCATCTTAACACATGTTAAAGACTCTCCCATTAAAGTCAAAAATAACTCTCACACTTCTCTCCAGCCACACTTCTATAACTCACTATCTCTACTGCCTCAGCTCCACCTGGTCACCTTCTGGCTTCTCCCACCACCCACCAAAAAGAGCCCACACTAAATAAAGCCACTTTTGTGTTCTTGATTCAAAGGGTATTTTTCAGGGTTTACCATACTTGACTTCTCAACATCTGTTCAACACTGCTTACCACATCCTTCCTTTTTGAAACTCTTCCATGGCTTCTCATGCCCACCTTCTAAGGCTGGGCCTTTCTTACCTCTCCAGCCTCATGTCAACTATTTCTCTGTGCCTTTCCCCGCACTAAAGCCACAGCGGCTCCCTTTCAGTTCCTTGAAAACAGCTGCGTTCATCTCTACCACAGGGCTGTTGTGCAGGTTGTTTTCTCTGAACCTTTTGCCTGATTCCTTCCACCCTTCTCTCAGCTCTTGGCCCAGTGAACTACTTTATCAGGGAAGCCCTGCCTCATCTCTTTCTAGTTCAAAATATCCTCTAGTGCAGTCTAAAATCACCACGCACCTCTCTCCCTTATGGTCCCTAAGATAAATACATTCACATTTTTGTGTGTGACCACCTGACCCTTGGATCTCAGGATCCAAGAGAGTAATAATTTTTCCCCTTGCTATGATACTATAGTATGGTTCATTGCATACAGTAAGCATTAAAGAAATTTCAATTGAATTAGTGAATAGATATGAGCTCGTATCACAAAACTGAATTAAAAACATTCTGACATTGTTCCAGAAAAAGAATGCTAGTATAAGAAATAATATTTTAAAAGTTCAGAAACACACCCAGGACAGATAAAAATCAAATAGATAATAATGGTGTATTCTGAATAAGCATTTATTTAGTGGTATTAGAACAAATGAATGACTAAAAGAATTAAAGTAAATTTTTATTTCACACCACACATAAATTTATGGATTACATATTTAAGGGAAAACAAGAAACCTCTAAGTCTAGAAGAAAATATAAACAAATACTATTTACATATCTCAGGGAGGACCAGTAGGCTATGCATTGACGGGGGCTAGGAGCAAGAGCAAAGACTATGAAGGGAAAAAAAACTGGCTCCATAATAATTTAAATCTTCTACACATGAAATAACTACAGAAATAAAAATAAAAGGCAAATAAACTAAAACAAATATTTGCAACATGGGAAGAAAGGTTAAGTCTTAACATTATTAAGAACTCACAAATTAATAAGAATAAGAAAAACAACATAGATATGAATATAATTTTAAAATAAAAATAATCACAAACATAAAATGTTAAATGTCAGTAATAGTAAAAGGAGTACTAATTAGAGCAATGTGGTGCCATTATTTATCTATTAAAATTAGTAAAGATTTAAAAAAAATACGGTGCTGACAGGGTAGGAGTCAACAGGCAAGTGAATAAACACTGAGAGTCAGAGGGTAAATCTGTACAATACATCTTTCATAAGGTAACCCACCAATGCACGCAGTATTTCTTTTTTTTTTTACACGCAATATTTCTTAAAATTCAGCATGCTCTTTGACTCAGTAACTCCATTCTAGGAATTTACTCTATGTAAATTATCATGTCCCTAGGAAAACTATAGATACTAGTATAGTCTTCAAAACGCTCTTTGAAATAGTAATGAAGTAATCAAAAAATAAATCAATTAAGTCCTGAACAGCAGGAATTAGACTAAATTACGGCACATGCACACTGGAATATAATGCAGCCGTCTAAAATCCTGTAGATGAATATGTAACAACACAGGAAGACATTTATGATAAACTGCTGAGTGAAAGATCGGGTTATAAAACACTGGGACTTTACGATCCTATTTTGAAAATGGGAACATGTTGAAAATTCATTATGAGACAAAAATAAATCCCTCTGCAACTCATTTTACAATGCGATTTACATATAAGCTCAGGTAGCCATGGAGATTAACCCATCGTAATATAAAAACTTGGTATATAAAAAAACTACTTACTCTTCCAATTTCTGCAGTCCAAGAAACAACAATGGTGTTTGGTACTGTTGTGGACAATCGGACAAGTGAGGTGATATTAATTGGTCGGCTGGGTCGCTTTGGTTCCACACCATTTTTAGTAGGTGGAAGATAACCCTAAGAATAAAGTATAATTTATTTCTGCTTATTATCTCTATAATCATTTCAACTTCCATTTTCAAAAAACCCCTACAAACCATGCACTAGAATATACGACTATTTCCATTAAAAAGTAGAGAAGCAAACATTTACAAGAATTGCCTGTGTTTCTCTAAACAACCCTATAGTCTCATTATACTAAGCCTAAAAAAAATGTTGGCGAGAGATCTACACTGGATCCTAGCCAAAAGGCTAAGAAGCAAACAGTGACAGATCTTAAAAATCTCTAAAATTAAAGAATCAGAATAAATTCATAAAAATCTCGAATAGGTATATACAAGGAATACTGGAAAGATAATTGATAACAGCCCCTCCCCTCACCCCACAGCATTCTTCCATTCTACCACAGGCTTCCAGATGTACATGAATATAGCTGAGGTCTTACTGAAACAATTTCTTCTCCCCCAAATCCAGTGCATCATTAAGACACCCAACTCCAAGTCCTAGATTTTGTCTCCACAGCTGTTAACTGTACATAGTTGGTAAAAAGCATTTCGCTCAGTGAATATATATCCAAAATAGAGATGTTTTCTCAATAAAAAAAACTATGATTAACAACAGCTGTGATGACCATTTAATACCTGTGTTGGCAATACATTTAGAAAAAAAAGCTTTTAGGACTTACTGGAAGGCTGCAAGGTTTTGTATTCACTTTCACACAAAGATTGGGTGGGAAGTGATCTTCTTGTGGACAACTGGTTTCTGATAAACAAAACCTAAACAATAAAGAACAAGTTTAATTTCCTTTATTAAAATGTGACTTCATTAGTATTTTTGCTCAATAGCTAATCTAAAAGATGGTCAAACTTAATTTAAAAACTATCAGACTAGACATTTCATAGGATGAATAAGCATATTTAAACAGGTTTAAAGTAGGTAATTCTGTCAATATAGTTTCAGTGATCAGGACTATCCACTTGTAGTTGTCTGCATAATGTTTCCAATTATTTAAGCATGTTCTGAGGGGATGAAGGGAAAAGGTTTTATAGTTGACCAAATTTAAGTAATTCTGAATCAAAAAATGAAATTAAGTTTTCTTAATATAGAACTTCTCAAGAGCTAGGCTAACATCCATGTAACTTTTTAAGAGGGAGATATAATACAAAGTATCTCCAAACTTTATTTGCCTGTGGAATTTTTTGTTTTTAGCAAAATGTTCTAAGTCCATCCCCTGGATCTAATTCTATCCACTAAGCAAGGCACTCCATTATTCCCTGAGAATCAAAGATTGATGAATCAAATGTTGAATAATAACATTATTTATATCCACATGCATTTAGAATACTATTTTAGAAACCCCATCCTGGCTGCTATGGTTCAGTGAGTTGAGCACCTGCCTGTGAACCAAAGGGTTGTGGGTTTGATTCCCAGTCAGGGCACATGTCTGGGTTGTAGGCCAGGTCCCCAGTTGGGGGTGTGAGAGAGGCAACTGATCCACATTTCTTTCCCACACTGATGTTTCTTTCCCTTTCTCTCTCCCTTCTCCTCTCTCTAAAAGTTAATAAATAAAATCTTTAAAAACAAAAAAAGAAAACTAGGTGAATTTTAAAAAATCTTTCAGGAACATTAACTTTTAAACTTCCGTATATACTGTAGTCAACACTGTACCTTAACTGGACCTGCACTGTGAAGTCACATTTGGTCCCAGAAATATCCCTAGAAAGGACAGAATAAGAACTACAATTATTTTTAAAATATGCACATGAAAGCTGATTCAAAGACACTGTTACTCCAGGTAGTTTTTCAAATGATCAAAAATACAACTGTTTTTTTGGTAACTAACACTATAATAGGATTTTCAAAACTAATATTTGCATGACACTAATGCCCAATATGCTATTTTTAAAAATCACTTATAGATAAGACTGGACTTAAAGGCCAAACTGCACGTTACACTTGAGCTGAACTTACATCGAAGTACTGATTTGCTGCACTTGTTGTGGTGTCAATGCAAAAGCAAAACAGGTTTCTCGAAAGCGCTGACTGTTGTCTGATGCTAAAGAAAAAAGAAGAATTATACTTTTAAATACCTTCAAATTCATCAATAAAGAACACAATAAAAATAAATAACCAATCACATGCCTTTCATTAACTGAGATATATTTTCGAGTTTAGATAACAAGGTAACGAAAGCACTAAAGAATATAAAATGTGCCAGTTGTAGGAAAAGGCACGAAAATGGCTAACTCCAGAAAATACATCAGGACTCAGATTCAGGAAATATGTAATCCAAGAAATATTAATAAAATATAATCTAATTGTATAAAGTTGGCATCTAAGAAGCACACTTGTAGATAAAACATGCTGATATTAATTTTACTTAAAGTAGAACATAAACCCACTTAAAGATAAAGTACATGGTTGCTGAGCTGAGTAACAAACACATGCACCTGGAGATCTGCCCAGGTAAGGTGACATCTAGTCTTTACGGCAAATTAAGACTTTCGTCATCTACTAACTATACCATTCAAGTTTTACCTAATAAATATCATCTATAGTTTCTTCTATGCTTAGATGACTTGACTTCGGAATCTGCTTGTGGTCACTCACTATCTCAAAGATGCAAAGAGTTACAATAGAGGAAGGGACTAAAGGAAAGGGAGAGAGAGAAAGGGAGGTGGAGGGAGAGAGAAAAGAGCCGAAGAACAAGCACAGGTCAGTGCAGAGCAGGGATTCACACAGCATGCTGCTGTGAGAAACAACAGCCCTATTAGCTTTTAATACACATTATATATACGAAAAATCAGTGGTCAACATCCCTCTTGGTCACTAATATTTTCTCAGTGCTTGGCACAAGGAAGTACTGAATGACGGTTGACCGAAGAAAATAATATGCAAATTAAGAAAGAGCAGATTAAACTATTTAAACTGTACTTTTCCAGGGTAATTTTCTAGAACTAAAAGATCCCTAAAAGCTAATACCAAAAGAATCCCTGGCCTGTGGGCCACTTAAACCTGTGAAGAAAAAGCAGCTGAATTTGGCCAACTCTTGCTTAAAAACTGGGTTTGATCCTACTTGCAAGCACCAATTCCTCTACAACTACCACCAAACTGCAGTGTGCCACACTGAACAATCTGTACAAACGTTTAACTATGAGGGGAAAAGCACTGCTGCTCTTTATCTCAAAAAGGACAGGTTTGTGTTTCTGCTTTCTGTGTGGCAGTTTTTCTCTTAAAGAATCTATCCCCAAGAAGTAGTTACTAACCAGAAAGTTATCTTAATTGTGAAGTATCAACCTGGCAAATGGCCAATAACCAAGGACCAGACAGTTTCCTGTGTCAGGCATAATGCAAGTAACTCCTTTGCTTCTTAGAGATGATGTCTCTATAAAGATTAAATTTAGTCCAGTAAGTTTAGCCTAATTTAGCTTTCTGGCTCCATTCTACGACAGTGCTAAAATAACTTCCCAAGTACAAACATTCATATTACTCAGTAGGCAAAATTTCAGATTCATTTTAGAATAGATGCGTACAGTAAGTTTTCTACATGTACATGCAGATTTAGATAGAGCAGATATGACTAAAATAATGAGGCAGTTTCTTGTGCCATACACAGAATCAGGTTTATTACTTAACAATAACCCCTAATTACAAAACATCCTCTTTTATACACAAATTATAATGTTCACAGTTATTACTATTTATCTGGAAAAGCATCTTTTTATACTAAGTAGTTTTCAGGCTTAATTTCTGTTATGAACACCAGTGAAGAATTTATAATTTGGGTCTTAGATAACAGAGTACCTAAAAACTTTAAGTGAATTAAGCTATCAATATCCTTTTTAGAAACATTCAAGCCAAACAATCATAAAATCTCCATACTCTTAGAAGTTATCCAAAACAGTGACTTGCAGTGTTGGGTGTATGCACCTCAGTGTTGTGTCTTGTATCCACACAGACACATGGATGCAGGGAAAAATAAGTACTTATAAAACAGGAGTTTTAAAAGTTGAGATTTTATATAAAATCTAAAATCTAGTTAATAAAAACACCTAAACTTTATGAAAACCTTACACTTCTCTTTTTGTGTTTTATAATATACAACATTAATAGTTTAATATACAACATATACATAGTATATGCTAAATTATTTTTCTGGGATATCCATATGATCAAATTAGTTTGTAGACCATTGATCTAGAGTTAAACCTTATTTCAATCCATCCATTCATACTTTGTTTAAATCCTTTTAGAGATGAGCAAGAGTGGCCATTACCTTATCAGGCAGAAGATGGCTGGTGATGAACAGTTTAATGGTAAGAAAGCTGGCCGCCCTATAGAGAGCAGCAAAGTTTAGTGGACACAGATGAGATCACACAGGCCTAGATTCCAAACTGGTTTTGCCACATATTTGCCTTGTGACCTTAGGTAGTTTCCCACTCTGAGTTTGTTCCCTTCAATATTTAAACACATATACACACAAACCCTAATTGGGTTATTTTGAAGAATATAAACACAGTAAGGTATTTAAAATAACCAACAATTCCCTTTTCTGTCCCCTTTCCTCCTTACGCTTTTATATTGAGTCGAAATATACAATGCTGTAACTTCCACCCATTGATGTCATACAGCATATCCAGCCATTTTTTGAATATTTTAGACAGCATTAATGTGCCCCCCACCCCACTGACTCTTCCCACTATGTTCCAGGGAAGATTTCGGAATTACCCACCACCCTAATAGTCTTCTTACTCTATAGGCAAATCCCAGGTTGTCACACCCTAAGGTGGCAGCCAGAACTGGACACATTCTGTCATAGCATACTTTATTCCAAATATTTGCACCCTCTGTACTGGCCCACCCCCACGGGAGGATTCCACCTCCAATGCCACTGATATTAGCCCTGCCCGGTGAAATGTGAGTGGAAGCATACTGCTTCCAAGCAGAACTCTGTCAGAGCTACCCTTCGGTTTTACCATCTTTCTTTCCAGTATGCTGTGACTCTAGAGTGAAGAGAGCATGGAGCAGTGCCACAGGTACAACACAAGCAAGAAATAAACCTTACTGGTTTGCCACTGAGATTTATGGTTGCTTGTAAGCTGACTGACATGTTATTCCTGCCAGGATGTGATTAGAACAGTATTTTTTTTAATCAACAACAACCATTTAATATTGTTAATGCACACAACAATCATGAAGAAATGATATCTGCTCTTTTTTTTAGATTTAGAAATTGAGGTTCAGGTGGTAATGTAACTATCAAGCCTCATATAAGTAGAACAAGAACTGGAACTCAGATCTATACATCTTCGAAGCTTATGTTCTCCTCATAATGTTAGATCTATTAGTTCCCCTAACAGGTGCTATACTTCTACAAATGCAGCCTAGTGTTATACTGGATCACAAAGAAAGAAGAATTACTCACGACCCCTCATCATAACTAGTTATCATTTTCACATATTTCCTTCCAGCCATTTTTATATCAAATTATGTATATAATTTGAAAGCTTTCTCTTAAAAATTATCCTTGCCACAACTATATTTTTCAATTACAATCTCTATTTTACAATCCCTGTATTTTAATTATTACATTGTATTCTATGTACAGAGTATATGAAAACTTTTATTACTTCCTTAATTAATCATTTAGGTTGTTTCTAACTTCTCATTATGTGAAACAACTCTGTGAACACCTTTGAATTTACAGGCTTGTTTCTGGAGAGCTAGTACTTATTATTGTCTCTGAATCAGTCCCAGATGTGAAGTTTTGGGGTCAAAAGGTATAGAGATTTTTATGGATCTTGACACATCAGAATGATTTTCAAATGGCTGTAACGTATGTAACATTTTAAATAAGGTTAGCAATTTATGCATCTACTAATTGTACCCTGCTCTGGCCTGCATTGGAGTTGTTGCTAATTTAATAGGTGGGTCCTGGTTACTCCTTAGTAGTTTAATTTGCATTAAGAATTTCCCTGTTTTTAGTTTCCTATTTAGTTGTTTAATCTTGTCCTACACCAATTTTTATATTTGCATAAGGATTTGATATATATAAACAGTGACCCTTGGAAATATGCTGAGTATTATTTCTCCCAGTCTGCTATATTTATTCATTCTGGCTACAATTTTGGATGATGTAAAAGTTAAATTTTTATGTTGTCTAATCTATCAATCGTCTTTGTAAATTCTAGTTGTTCCCTTTCTTAGGTTCAATCAACAAAAATTCAATTCTTTGGCCTGTTGTTTCTATGTAATTATTAACCCATCTGGAACTTATTTTAGAATGTGACACCTTAAAATCTAAATTTCTGCTACTACAAATTGCATACAGTTATACCAACACATTATTTGTTAAATAATCCTTCCCTATGGATATGTGTGCTTCCTTTATAATATATTAAATTCTTATATTCAACACAGTTTATTTCTCGGCTATTTTCCCAGTGATCTTTTTTATTTTGGTGCTAGCACTCTACTTTTTCATTGTATTAGCTTCATTACGTTTTAATATATTATAGCTAGGGTTCTCTCTCCATCTGTTCTTCTTGTTTCAAAACTTGAACATAGACTCAAATATTTATTCGTGTCCAACCTTCTGGCATTTCTATGCCACACTGGAAGAAGAGAAGATGCCTTGGGCCACACATTAAATACACTGTGACATGTAATCACAAAAATATCTGATAATGTCTTAAGTAAATCTACAACTTTATGTTGGGCTGCACTGACAGCTATCCTGGGCTGCATGGAGCCCACCAGCTGGACACCCCAGAATGATCTTCTGAATCCTTTGCTATTATTTTTAAAGCTCAATGGTATTTTGAGTAGAATTACAATATACCTATGAATTATTTTGAAATGACATCTTTATATCTTTAAATTTCCCCTCCTCAGGTACAGTACCTATGTCTGTTTATTCGTTTCCTCAAGGTTTTATCACTTTTATTATATAAATTAGTTATACAGTTCCCATTAAGATTATTCTTATGCCACATATTAATAATAGAACAAGATGAATAAATATTCATATAATGGAGTACTCTGCAACCAAAAAAAATAGAGACATCAGTAACACCAAAAGCTGGTTTCTTTCTGAAGATCAATAAAATTGGTAAACCTCTAGGAAGACTAATAAGAAAAAGAAAAGACAAAAATGACCAATATCCAGAATAAGAGGAGACATTACTATAAATTCTATAGACATTAAAAGCATATAGGAGAATATGATGAACACCTACATGGCAAATCTTCTGACAACTCAGAAAAAACTTTCTTGAAAATTTCCAGAGTATACTCAAGAAGAAGAAAGAGATTAACTGAATAGTCCTATACCTAGCAAAGAAATGGAATTTGTTGTTAAAAATCTTTCCTGAAAGAAAACTCTAGGTCCAGATATCTTAAGTCTACCAAATATTTAAGAAAAATATAATACCAATTCTACATAAACTGAAGAATTCTATCAAACATTTACAAAGTAATATAAATTCTATATAAACTCTTTCCAAAAAAAAATTAAAGAGGGAATACCCAACTCATTCTATGAAGCCATTATTACTCAAGTACCAAAGTAAAATAAAGACATTATAAGGAAATGAGCATAAACATAAATATTTTTAACAAAACTTTAATAAATCAAATCCAACTATATATATAAAAAAGATCATAACCAAAGGAGCTTTATCTCAGGAATGTTGCTTCGACATTCAAATCACTGGGTAAAACTAAAAATGAAACACCATATTGTCATTTCAATAGAAGTAGAAAATGCATTTGACAATAATTCAATATCCATTCCTGATTTTAAAAATACTCTCAGAAAACCAGAAACAAAAGTCACCTTCCTCAACCCAATAAAGAATTTATATGAAAAAACTTACAGCCAACATTGTATTTGAAAGTGAAAGACTAAATAAAACTTTCCCTAAAAAATTAGGAACAACGCAAAGATAGCCACTCTTATCATTTCTATTCAAGAATGGGCTGGAAATTCTCACTACTGTAACCAGGAAAAAAATTATAATCACCTGGATGAGAGAATAAGTAAAATTGTCTATCCACAAACAACAGGATGATCAATGTAGAATTTCTGTTACAATCTACAAAAAGCTACTAGAAAAAATTAATTTAGTGAGGTAAAGACGATACACAGAAGTCAGAAATTGACATTTAAACAACACATTTAGAATAGCATCCCTCTCATCAAAATACTTAGGGAGGGATAAATCTGACAAAGTGGTGCAAGATGTGTGCACATAAAAATCCTAACCACTCAAGAGAAATTAAGGACCCATACAAATGAAGAGATATACAGTGTTCATGGGTCAGAACACTCAATGTTGTTAAGATATCAGTTCTTTCCAAACTGATCTACAGATTCAATGTAATTCAATCAAAACCCTAGCTTTCTTCTTCTAATAAAGAAATAGACAAGGTGCTTCTAAAATTCACGTGGAAATGCAAAGCACCCAGAAGAGCCAAAACAACTTCAAAAAAGAACGAAGCTGGAGGGCTGGCACTAATTGATTTCAAGACTTACTATAAAGCTATAATAATTAAGTCAGAACAGTGTTCGTGTCAAGAGAGAAAATAGATCTATGAAGAATAGAGTCCTGACATGTACCTACATATACATGAACAACTGATTTCTGACAAAGGTGCAAAGGTAATTTAGTTACCAAAAAACAAAAAACAAAAAAAACCCACTATCTTCTTTTTTTTTTTTAACTGAGGTAACACTGATTTACAACATTATGTAAGGTTCAGGTAAACTGTCTTTTCAATGAATGGTGCTGTAAAAACTGGGTATCATATGTGCAAGAAAAAAAATGTTTGCCTCAAAATAGAGTATAAGTGATAGATATTACAGAAAGGGATAAAGCAGGAAACTCCAAGGGTTAGTCCCTCCTGCAAAACAACAATTAAGCTGGGAAAACATCAGAATCAATGAATTCAGAAGTCTGGAACCTGACCAGATACATACAGCAGCCTGAGGAATACCTGACGAAATTTGCTGAGAGCTGTGTGCGTGATCTAGGAACTACCCGCCATTCCTTAGCCTTACTGGGGCTGTGAAGACTGTGGCCCAAGTTCCTGGAAAGGCTGGCTAGTATGGACAGTAAGGACTTAGTCCTCCAAAATTTTGGGGCTGTGCATTTTGTTTGGTCTGGCAATTCCCTGAGAGACCAGAGCAGATTATTTCCCTTTGTTTCAAGACAGCATCAGGCTTCAGTAGCTTCCACAATAGCATATATCAAAAGATTTAAAAGAAATTACACCCTTTTGGGGGGGTTCCAAACATTTGGAGAGATGTCAGGTCACAGGCTGACTAAAGAGACAATGGAAGAGAAACTTCAGACTATACCCAACAAGAAACAAACACTGCAAAAATAGTGTCGAAAAAGTCACTATTCAAATGGGCAGCTACAGTCCCCAACAAGTAACAAAAGCAATCCCTGAAGAGAAGGAAAAATCTGATTTCCAGAGTTAGCACAGTAAAATACTCAAAATAGCCAGCTCTCAACAAAAAATTACAAGGATAGGCATAGAGGCCAAAATAATACAAGTGCAAGCCCAGAAATAAACCCTCACATCTATATGGTCAATTGATTTGACAGGCATCCTATTCAGTGGGGAAAGAAGTCTCTCCAATAAATGGTGTTAGGAAAAAATGGATATCCACAGGTAAAAGAGTGAAGTTAGACCTTTACATCATATACGAAAACTAACACAAAAGAGAACAAATGCTAAATTTAAGAGCTAAAATATAAAAACCTGAGAGGGAAATAATCTTCATAACTTTGTATTTTGCCAGGGTTTCTTTAATATGGCACCAAAAGCACAGGCAAAAGAAAAAATAGATAAACAAGGCTTCATTAAAACATTTGTGCATCAAAGGACACTAAAATGAGAGTACAAAGACAGCTCATGGAATAGCCACAAATATTTGAAATCATATATATGATAAGGGTTTAATAACTAGGAATGCCTAAAACTAAACAAGAAAAAAACAAACCCAATTAAAAAATGGCCAAAGAAGTTGAATAGCTATCTCTCTAAAGAATATATATAAAAGGACAACAAGCACATGAAAAGATACTCAGTATCAGTAGTCATTTAAAAAAATGCACATCAAAGTAACATATCATATACCCAAAACCAGATCCCACTTCACACTGACTAGAATGGCAGTAATTAAGAACAAAACAAAATAAAGTAAGTGTTAGTGAGCATACGGAGAAATTGTAACGCTTCCTCATACCTTGATGGTGGAAATATTAAAATGGTGTAGAAGTTGTGGAAAACAATTTGACAGTTCCTCAAAAAGTTGAACACAGAATTATCATAAGACCAAGCAATTCCACTCTCATATATATACTATCCCAAACAGTTAAAAGTAGGGACTCCAAGAGATACCTGCATGCCAATGCTCGTAACAGCTTTATTTGTGATAGCAAAAGGTGAAAGAAACCCAAGGGTCCATCAACAGATGAACGGATAAACAAATGTATATCCACCACTCAATGGAATATATTTCTCAGCCATAAAAATAAAGATTTTTTTTTAGGTTGACTTTTTAAAAAAGATTTTATTTATTTATTTTTAGAAAGGGGAAGGGAGGGAGAGGAGAGAAACCTCAATGTGTAGCTGCCTCTTGTGCACCCCGTGCTGGGGACCTGGCCCAGAACTCAGGCATGTGCCTTAAACTGGGAATCAAACAGGCAACCCTTTGATTTGCAGATGAGCACTCAATCTATGGAGCCATACTAGCCAGGGCAGGAATAAAGTTGTGATATGTGAAGCATGAATAAACATTGAAAAATTATACTAATTATAAAATTATAATAATTTTATTATAGTATAAATTATAACACTATACTATATTTTATAATAAATGTATAATATTTAATGTTATTTATTATACAATACAAGCATATATTGATATGTAATGTTTATAAGATATATGTTACTAATACTATATAGTATTTATATATTACATAATATATAACAAATATAGTATAGTAAATCATAGTACTGTACTATAAATTATAATACTGTATAACAATTAAGATACTATAATTTTATCATATAAAATTATTATAAAAATTATAATAAGACAGATGCAATAGGGCAAATATTGTATGATTCCAGTTATATGAAATATCTAGAAAAAGTAAATTCATAGAGATACAAAGTAGGTTGGGTGTTACTACAGGTTGGAGGGGGGAAGGAAGAGTGAGGTGTTACTACACAATGGGTATGAAGTTATTGTTTGTGGTGATATAAAACTTTTCAGAAATAGTGGTAATGGTTGCACAGCATTGTGAATGCAATTAGCACAGTGAATTGTACACTTAAAAATAGCAAATTTCCTTTTCATTGTATGTATTTACCACAATAAAAAGATTGGTAAAATACAAACCCAAATGTAAAATCTAAAACTACAGAAGTTTTAGGCAAACACATGAAAGAAATCTTTGTGACCTTGGGTTAGGCAAAGATTTAAATTATGATACCAAAAGCACAATCCACTGTTTAAATTGATAAACTGAACTTCATAAAAATTAAGAACTTATGCTCTTGAAAAGACATAGTTAAAGAAATGGAAAAAAAGCCACAGAATGGGAGAAAAAAATTACAAATCACATACCCATTAAAGGACTTGCAGCCAGAACATATTAAAAACCCTCACAAGTCACTAACAAAAAAGCTAATGATTTCATAAAATTTAAAATGAGCAAAAGATGTGAATGGATACCTCACCAAAATAAATATATAGATGGCAAAAAAGCACATTAAAAGATGTTCCACATCCTTGGTCTGTGGAATATGCAAATTAAAACCACAGTGAAGTACACACTTAACAGAATGTCTACGATCTTAAAAATGACAGTACTGAGTACTGACAAGGATGCAGAGCAACTGGAAAGCTCATACACTGGTGGTGAAAATGTAAAGTGGCCCAAGACTGTCAAAAACAGTTTAGCAGTTGCATAAAAAATTAAACCTGCATCTATTATATGACACTTACTCCGTTCCTAAATAATTTACCCAAGGAAAACAGTAAGAATATAACCATACAGAGGTGTGGGCCAAAATTTTCCTAGCAGTCTTCTTTTCAACAGTCAATGTCTAGAAACAACCCATGTGTATCAACAGGTGAATGAATGAATGGTATTATACCCACAAAATGAAGTACTACTTAGCAATAAAAATAAATTACTGATATACTGGACATAGATAAATCTTAGAATGTAACCTTAAGTAAAAGAAGGTAGACCTCCTCCACCCCAGAGTATACTATACACTCTGTGATTCCATTACATAAATGGAATCATGGAGTGTAGATTCTAGAAAATTCTAGAAAATGCAAAGTAACCTATAGTGACAGAAAGTACATCCAATCTAGGGTTTGGGTGGGATTGGAAGGGGGAGCTGGGAGGGATTGCTAACTTTGGGTAGTGATGGATATATTCATTATTGGGATTGTCAGAATGTCACGCACTCAACATGTATTAAAATATACACTTTAAATATATGTAATTTATGGTATGTCAAGAATATTTTGATAAAGTCATTTAAGAAAGTAGTGACTAAAGCAAAAAGGCAAAAAAAGGGCAGAAGAGTTGAACAAGAGAACTGTGGAGAACTGGTACTTATATTTAAGGCTCAAGTCAAGGAAGAATTGGCTAAAAATTCAGAAAGAAAAGTAGGGGGAAACGGCACTCTTGGTATCAAGGGGAGAAAGTTATTTCAAAGCCAGAGTGGACAGTGTTAAAAAATCTCAGATTTGTGAATTATTACCATACTATTTTGAATTATTATTATCAATCTTGAAAGCCTCCAAAATTTTATAGTGTAGAGTAATTTAAAATTTTGCTAAGAAAGGAGTTTGCTTATTGGCTGCTTTGAGGATGCAGGATGAGTGTCCTCAGCCTCTCAACGTGACCTGAATTTTATACTTGTCAGTAGCCGTGGTTGAGGGCAAAAACAGAAGTCACTTGGATTTTCACTTTATGTTTCAATTTAGAGAAAAGATGAAATGTTCTAGTGGTGGCTCATAATTAAGAATATGTACAAAGGCCACACTTTAGAATGTTCTCTTGTGAATATTAAGGGCTTTTTGTGTTCGTGGTAGATTTTCAACAATCATACCCTCATAAATATTAATTACTAATGTTTCATTTATAAGAAAGAAAAGCATTTCCCACAATCTGCAGGACATAGTTATAATTCAAAACACACAAAATATGCAGAGAAAGTTCAGGTTTTCGAAATTTCCCCTTTTTTTACATACCCACAGAGAGGTAAGTTAGACTTAAAAAGAAGAGGAATCATGTTGCAATTTACATAAATTCAAAACACTGGACTGTAAAACCTAGATACATAAAATAAACAAGGTTATTGAGATTCTGATAATAGAAACACTGAGCTAATCTAAGTGGCTGTACTTTCAACTGCTCTAAAAATATTCACTATTCCACCTCACCAGCAGAAAGAAAAGCTAAAAATAGTCATCTTTCTGTTATAGAATATTTCTTGCTATCTTGGGGAAAGTGAAACTAAAGTACCTATCTACAAATGTCAGAGCTTAAAATCTTTAATGAGCTCTCTGCTTTATTCACACAAACAAAAACCTGGATAACTATGTAATTTTTAAAGATATAGCTGAATGATAGTTTCATTGATTAGACTACTAACAACCATTAAGACAGCGCAGTTGGACCCCCAAGTTCAGGGCACATATAAGAAGCAACCAATGAACACGTAAATAAGTGTAACAACAAATTTCTCTCTCTCTTTCTCCCCGCCCTTCTCTAAAAACAATAAGAAGGTTGAAGAAAATTTGTTTCCTCCAATAAAAGGCACATACTGAATTATCAACTGGAAGTTTTTAAAGCAAACAATATTAGTGTCATGAGAACAGTCACAAACTATTAAAGGAAAAAAGGCACGATAGAAACTTGATATGTACAGCATAAGTACATTTATGTGTGTGTGTGTGTGTATATATATATATATATATATATATATATATATATATATATGCATTCAAAGGCCAGTAAGATTGAACAAAAACTAATTTCTTTGTAACTACTTTTAAAATTCTCCACATTAAAAAACCACAGTGTATCACACACATTAAATATACTGCTGGAATGTTCTATTGCTACATTGAGAATTTTCATGATGTCCAGTATTTTCCAATAAAACCTGAATGAAGTTTTTGGAGTATAACGAAAGTTACACATGCATTTTTCCATTCAGAAAGAACAAAAAATACCAATACTCACAATTGTCACATGCAATATTACTGGACTGTAGCTCTATAAAACCCTTTAATTTCCTTTTATCACACTTTAATTACATCATTAATTTACATTAATAAACTCAGTCTCAGTACACTTGTCTATTCTTCTTTCACCATCTTTCTTCTCTGGGGTTTAACTCTACCTGTTCTATTTGTCTGTATGTTATGGCTCAGTTCACTGAGTTAATAGCTGTTCCCTTGATGGACTTAATCAAATGAGCCTATATAGACTCTTTGGAAACTTTAAAGCTAAAAGTACAGTAAATATTTTATCTGGCCCATCTATCATAGCTGGCAGGCTATCAGGCTATTTTAAGTCCAGTGGGGTTAAGAAACAGGACTGAGTCAAACCAAGCCAGTCAGCTATGAACCAAGTCTGATGATCAATGTTTTAATGCAAAAATAGAAAAAGGAAGCCAACTGTAATTGGGAAGCTAGTTTTCCCTTTTTCTTTTACAAAAATATCTTTTCATGTTTTTTTTTCCTTGCTGGTAATATACAACCATTCCAAGTTAGGAAAAGAAATATAAAAATTCTGCTACTTAATGATAGCAGCTAGAAAGCATTTTGATATATATTCTTCCAGCCATTTTCCTATATATACAGACATCTAAACATAACATACACATTGTTTTCCACAAAATTGTACTGAACATCTTGTCACTTAAAAGTGTATAATAAAAAAATCTTCCCATGTTAATAGCATATCTTCATCACCATTTAAAGTGGTTACATGGCACAGGTGGCAAACACAAGGCCCACAGGCTGAATCCAGCCCTCCAGCTTGTTTTATCCGGCCTGGCACCTTGTTCCTACCAGGTGGGAGTACAGAGATCTCGCTTAACCATTATGGAGTAGTTACACTCATACAGTCCTAAAATTACATCTGGCCCTTTGAAGGCAACCACGTGGCCAATGTGGCCCCTGGTGAAAACGAGTAGACACCGGTTACACGGTATTCTATTATATAGATGTGCTGTAATGTAACCACTCTCCTACTGCTAGATTTTGACGTTATTTCCAACTTTTCCTTCCAAAACCAATGTTTGATGAATCCTTTCCTCCACCCTAGGTGTGTATGTGTGTGTTTTTTCTATAATCTTTATTCCCTTAGGACATTCTCTTACAAAAGGAACGAGTGGGTCAAAAGATATACACATTATGTACAAGTTGACAAACTGTTTTCAGAAATGTTGTTCACTTACGTAAATGGTATATGAGAGTTCTGATTTCCTTGCCAACACTGGACAGTAGATAAAAAAAGTCTTGTCTTAAATTTCCATTTCTTTGACTACTTTATAAGTTGACTACTTTCTATACCCTTATTAGTTTTATGTTGTGAATCACTCTATCTACTATATTAGTCATCTCTTAATTTTCTTTTGATGTTTCAAAACTGAGAAATGATTACTACTTTTAATGAACTTGATCTACATAACAGTTTCTTTGGCAGAGGGTAGGTGAAACCTACTTGGAAAAGGTTCACAAGAAAAAGGGAGGAAAAAAATCAAAAACAGTAAATCAACACACCCCTGGCAAGGAATTTTGTGGTAAAGGAAATAAAAATGGAGGT
Source organism: Artibeus jamaicensis (assembly GCF_021234435.1). Lineage (NCBI taxonomy): Eukaryota > Metazoa > Chordata > Mammalia > Chiroptera > Phyllostomidae > Artibeus > Artibeus jamaicensis. The sequence goes on from NW_026521883.1 coordinate 6,290,546, forward strand.
ATAGCTGGAGGGAAATTAAGAGAAATGTAATTTGTTTTTAAAATGAAAAAAGTTAACATGAAGTTGTATATTAATGGGAATCGTCTAGTGAAGAGGGAAATTGATGATATAGAAGTGAGAGAGAAGAATTACTAAGCAATATCCATGAATAAGCAAGTGAATGGGATCTAACGCATGAGTGTAAGAACTGGCGTTACCCCAGAGACTGAAGAGTTCTTCCAGCCCTGGCTGGTGTGGCTCAGTGGATTGAGCACAGGCCTGTGAAGCAAAGGGTCGCCGGTTCAATTCCCAGTCAGGGCACATGCCTGGGTTGCAGGCCAGGTCCCCAGTAGAGGACACATGAGAGGCAAGGCGACCACACATTGATGTTTCTCTCCCTCTCTTTCTCTCTCCTTTCCCCTTTCTCTAAAAATAAATAAATAATATATTTTTTTTTAAAAAAGAGTTCATCCAGGGTCACAGGAGGAAATGAATAAAGTGTACTGTCCAAGATGCAGATAGGTGAGTACAGGTACTTTCAATCGTGGGAACTTTTAGAAGTTAACTTTTGATTGGTTCCACTTTCTCAACACAGAAGAAGAAAGAAGCAAAGTCAACAGAAAATAGTGCTGTGTGAGAATAAGGCATGGAATAGTCATCTAGCAAAGTGAGACAATATGTAAACTAGAGTAACGCTACCTGATGGCTGGGCAGGGTTAAGCTCTCTTACACACAAATTACTCCTTATAGCCTTTCATATATTAAAGATACATAATATGGTCATATATTATAAATATTTTCCCTTGGTTTACTTATTTTGCCATTTAATGTAATAAAGGGTTTTTTTTAAACTGTCTTGTTGCCTTTCCTTCCTCAACCCAATATTACTTAAAATATTATTTGTGCATTGTTTAGGCATTTATTTAAACACAACCTATATTTCCTGATATTGAGCTTAATTTCAAGCAGTTAAACCTTTAAATAATTTTGATATTATTCTGATAAGTTACAAGGTAGGAATCTTATTTTTCAGTGTTTAATTACGTACTCCCAAACAATTTAATATTCAATTGATCCCATTAATGAGAAATCTCATTTTTATGCTATTTTCAAATTGCATTTTTTAACTTCATTAACTGCTTATTCAGGCACCAGTTCCACAGTTTCAATTACTATACCTTTGCATATATATAGTATATTTAATGTGGTATTGCATATACCCCCTTTTCAGAATTCCTCTATTCTCATTTTTTTTTATTATATTGGACATTTTGATCATGGTACCCACCATATCCAAATTCTTCTTACAGATGCACCTTTCCAGCCTGCACCTCCTACCAGGGAAGCAACTCTAGGTTATTTTCTGTACTGAACAGCCATTAATACGACCAGGGAGCACAGTTTTCTCAGGGGTGGCCTATCCACTGACTTCTGGGCAAAGCATTAAATGACCAGGCCTGAAGGGATCCATCCATTAACAACATATTAACTAAAATCAATTCAAACAACCTTCTTCCAGGATGTGGAGTGTGGAACATGGAGTGTCTTAAGTGCTCTTTGTACCCAGAGACAAACAAAACAGATGCTTAGAAAGATACAGAGGTGCCATAAAGGGAAAGAATGCACATAACCAGAGAGAAAAAGTACATAATCATAGATTTCCAATCCTGGTTTTAATTCCCATATTTTCTTACAATGAACTTTTCTTAGGTGACCTGAGGTATTATTCTTCCTTGTAATCAAAAAAGCCTATAACCCAAAGGAATTTTAGAATTTGATAAAGCTCTCCTCTTCCCTTCATCTCCCTCCCTATTAAATTGGATTTTTAATTACAACCACACTACATTTATTGAGATCAGACCTCTTATCTTGCCCAGGGCTATGTCTTTCTATATATTAACATTTTGGGGGGAGTCTGTAAACATTTTTTTCTTCAAATAAACATTTTTCTTCAAATATACATTTGATGAGTATTCTTTTATATTTTATTTTATTGCTACATGAGATTTTTCTTCAATTTTCTAACTAGTTCTTAGCAAGTACAGAAGTATTTCTCATAGTGTGCTCCATTAAGAAAACACTTTGAGATGATCTGAAGAGAAAGGGTTCCATGGTCAAAGAATATTTGGGAAGTTCTTGCTTAAAGCATCTCAGTCAGAGACTTATAGAGAACATTTAAAACCCTGAGAAATTCTGCAATAACAAAACTTATTTAAATTAAAGTTCTTAAACTTAATCAGACATGGTCAGACACCTACTGGGATCCCACAGAACCAGTATCCAAGGACCACATTTTGTAAAACAGCAGTGTATAAGCTAGTACACATGTCCTGTATATTACTTAGCAGTTTCGAATCCTCCAATAGCCATTTGTTTGTGACTTTACTTGGAGTCTCAGAATGGACCATATGACCGAAGTCTGGGCTGAAAAGTACATTGCATTCCCTTGACAGGACTGATTGGTCAAGGGCTAGACATGGCATTTAAAGTAGTTCAATCATAGTAAAGCTCAGGACTTTTCCTGGAAATGTTGGGACAAAGACTTTTCCTCTTTTTGGCTAGATTTAAATCTGGAAGAATTCCAGGAACTGCTGGGGACTACACAATGCCTAAAAAACTGGGACCAACATCTAGGAAGCAGAGTCACAAAATAGAGAACTTGAAATTAAATTTGTTACACAATCACTAAACAAATATTTACTGAGCATGGAATAGGTTTAAGATACTATTCTAGGTTCTTGGGATAATGAATGAACAAGAGATCCAAACCTCTGTCCTTATAACACTTAGATTCTAACTGGAAAAATAATATTAACAATATCATAATAAATACAGTATATTATAAAGTGATAAATATTATGGAAATATAGGACAGGGTAATAGGAACTTGAAAGAATGAGGTAAAAACTTAAATAGGGTTGTCCAGTTAAGTGTCGTGAAAAGTACTAATACCTTGAGTTAAAGGACACAGCCATGTGGCTATCCGCAGGAAGAACATTCCAGGTAAAGAACAGACCTGTGCCAAGGCCCTAAAAGAATACAGTATATTCAAGGAAAAACAAGAAAGCCAGTGTGGTTACAGCAAAGTTAACAAAAACACTAGTAAAAATACTAGTAAATGATGATATCAGACAAGTAATGAAGTGAGTACTAAATCGTAAGAATTTTGGATTTCACTGTGAATCATACCGGAGGACAATGGAGAGTTTTAAAGAGAAAGAATCACTCTGGCTGCTACGTTGATAATACTGTTAAGGGGGAGAAAGGCAGAAGTAGAGGTCAATGTATTAATCCAGGTGAGAGATGATGGCTCAAAACAGAGTAGCAGCAGTGAAGGTTATGAGAAGTGGTAAGATTCTGGATATATTTTAAAGATAGAGCCAACAAAATTTCCTAAGTAGATTTGGACATAATAAAAAAGAAACACCCAGAATGACTAAAAATTTTAGCCTACGAAACTACAAAAATGAAGATACCCTTACCCAAGAGGGAGAACACTGCGGATATAATTTGTTTTGGAAGAAAGAACAAATCTTTACTTCTGGATTTAACAAGTTTGAGATAAAGATCTGAATGATGTTTTCTTATAGGAAGTTGGATGTGACTCTGAAACTAATGAGAGGTCTTGACTGGGACATAAAACTAAGACCCTCAATGTTAAATTACTATTAAAAGCCTTGAGACAAGATAAACTCACCAAGAAAGTATAGACAGAGAAGTCTGGGAGAAGAAGAGGAACAAGCAAAGAAGTATAAGAAAAAATGACCAGTAAGACAGAAGGAAAATCAAGAGACAGAGAAGTGTCCTGAATGACATTGTGCTTGCTACAAACAGGAGAACCTGATTGACTCAGTCAAATGCTGCTAACAGATCCAGGAAGCTGGGGGTTGAAAAGAGACCATGAGCTTTGGCATCACAGAGCTTCTTGACAAGGGAGGTTTCAGTGGAGTGACTGGAGCAAATGCCTGACTGGAGTGAATTTGATTTGCTCATGAAATTTTGCCACCATGAGGAACAGAGCGGTGGGGTAGAAGCTGGCAGGGAAAGTGCAGGGTCAAGAAAGTATCTTGGTGGTGTTCACTGTGCTCAGCATCAAGCCCTTCATTCTTTGCTTTATAATCTAAATGAATTAGCTTTTGTGTTTATACCAGTTTTAGGTGGATTTTTCTATCATTTGCAGACTTGAAAAAGAATACTCATTTTTTTACATTAACTTTTAATTAACTCTTGTGCTGAATCCTTAATTAGTTCTAACATTTCCTCACAGTTGATTCTCTTGGTTTTCTTGTACAAGAGTTCTTGAAAAAGAAGCAGCTAGAAGTTTCTAACTACACTACCACTTTGCACTAGCAAGGGGAATTATTTTAAACGTTTCTACCTGGTAGTTCAGATTGAAATGAAATGTCTGTGCACTTAGTTTTTTCTTAAGTGTGTATTTTCTCTAGCTAAGTATAAACATTCAGTATTTACCATCAACCTTTTTCCTGTTTATAAGTGCTGGCCACTTTATCTTTCCATCAAACATTACTACTAGTTGTATAACTGCACTTAGGTATCACTTAAATAGCCATTTTCAAATCCATTCTACAATATCCTTTCTTTTTTTGAATGAAGTATAAAATATTAAAATTTGAGTAGCAGCTTAAAAAATCATTAACCCAGAAAAGGCTCCAAAGACTATAATTATCTAGTGTAAATATTAGGCATTTAATAACATTTACTCATAACTAATGTATATTTATAATATACAAAGTAGAAATTCCAGGCATTTATTAAATACTGATTGTACTTCTGAAATACGCTTAAGAGAACTCTACCTTACAAACTAGTATGTTTACTTGCCCATAGGAAGAAATGGAATTTCCTTCTTATAAGGATTAGGAGGACTCATCAGGTTAAAGGTGGTGGCAAATGAATCCATATTCACACATATGTGCGATGATCGGAGGGGAAAATAGCTGTAAATTAATGAATAATCCCTGACAAACACCTGATTACAAATAGGCAAACATGTACAAATAGCTATAATCCTGGACTACTATCCCTAAGTAGAAAACATATGTTTCAAAAGTAGAAATATTATGAATATCAAGATTAATTTAATGGAGCCAAACCAGAAGAATGCTCAACCAGAATTGAGCTTTTAGATTTAATTCAATGTTCAAAACCATTTTTCCTCTATGGTGCTAAATAACCATAAAAATGCCAGATATTTAGTTTTACCAGTCCCTAGGGGAGAAGGGTTTGGTTCCCTTCCTCAGTCTATTTCTTTGCACTTCTAACAAGAACATCCTGCCATGCTAAATATGATGCTAGTCTTTTAAAGATCCGGTACTGATTTTTCCCCCATACAACATGCCCCTAAACATAAGCCTACTTCATCTCTGTTCAGTCAAGGAAACAGCAATCTGACCCAATGCTGAAGGAAAGCTTACTGTGCTGTATATTGATTTAAACCTGGCACACTATTGTCATGGACAATTTCAGGAATTTTCAACAGTCGGACTAATACAATGACTTTCAGAACCAACTCCCTTCACTCTATAGATCAGACTGTTTTCTATTTTACAGATAATATTGGAAGGAAAATGGAGGGGTTTCTGGGGATTTCACAGGAGGTGCCATATACAGGCCTGGGGAAAATACCACAGTGAGGAGCTGAAGAAGGGGGCAATATGAGGAGGGAGAACTATGAATAAAGACAAAGAGCAAGATGCCAAAAACGATCTCCCAATGAAATCTGGGCTGGACCAATTTTGTGCATAGGTAAGGAAATAATTAATTTCTTCCTGCTTCTGAAGTTCACCTTCATGTACCAAAACACTCTCCTTTCATAGAATCTAGAAATTCTAGAAGTATAGGTTACTTTCCTCATGAGCACAGGGACAGGTTCAACCATCATTTTTAGTTTTGATAGGGGAGGAAAGGGAGTATAAATTGCTCAATACATGCAATCTCATTTCTTTCTCTTCCTCTCTCCAACTCTGGGTACAAACAAATGTATTATGTCTTACACACACATATTAATGTATGCAAATGCATGCATATACAAACTAGAGTATACAAAATCAACTGGAAAAGGGCACATCACCTTTAACTAAATGAATATCTAAATTGTAGTTCACCATACAGAAAAAGTACACTTTGCAATGACCTTCAGTTGATGAACTGAATCAGACTGGTAATTATCATTTTTAAATGATAAAATGTTTTATTGTGAGATGATTTCTTAATTATCAAAAATATGTATGCCTATCCTCTAATTTTATACAGAAAGTTTATGTATAGAATAAGAAATAAAGCAAACCACTATCATTACTAACTGTAGTTTCATTTTACATAAAGTTAAAACACATTTCAGAAGTTACATTAAAAGCACAACAGGGGCCCTGGTCCATGTGGCTCATTTGGTTGGAGCATCATCCCATAGACCAAAAAGTCGTGGGTTCAATTCCCAGTCAGGGCACACGCCCAGGCTGAGGGTTTGATTTCTGGTTGGGGTGCATACAAGAGGACTGCTGATCAATGTTTCTCTCTCACATTGATGTATCTTGCCCCCCCACACACCCTTTTAATATATTTTTAAGCATCACAGGATAAAACTAGAGGTGAAATGCTAGATTGGGGAGCAGAGTAAAAGTAAGCTGCACAATTAAAAAGGCTAATATAGATTATTCATGAGGAATAAAAGCTCCTGCACTTTTTAATTTAGTCACACTAAGTAAAGTCTCATTGTCTTCCGAACATTCTTCTGATTAAGCACACTTAGGTCTTACTGTGAGAAGGTGAAAATTAATATGCAAAACATAAATGTTACATAAATATGATCTTGACTTAAAACTGACTTCAAAAGCACTTCATAACCACCCTGACCCGTGTGGCTCAGTTGGTTGGAGAGTTGTCCCATAAACTGAAAGGTCGTGGGTTCAATACCCAGTGACTAACACATACATGCCTAGGTAGCACGGTCAGCCCCTGGTTGGGGCATGTGCAAGAGGCAGCCAATCAATGTTTCTCTCTCATATCAATGTTTCTCTCCTTCTCTCTCTGTCCTTCCCTTCCCCTCACTCTAAAATCAATAAGCGTGTCCTCAGATGAGGAAGCATAAGCATGAGCAAAGCGTACACAAATATACAAATGATAAATGCAAACATATGGCGAATTTACTTTATCTAAAAGTTAACCATGAGATCAATTCTACAGAAACTTCAATCTTAGGTAAAAATGTATTTTATAGTATTAAGGCTATATGATAAACAATAATGTACTCTTTCTACTAACAAGTAAGTTTGCCCTGATCGGTGTGGCTCAGTTTTGCATCATCCTACAAAGTGAAAGACTGCCAGTTTGATTTCTAGTCAGGCACATGCCCAGGTTGCAGGCTCAGTCCCAGTTAGGGCACATATGATAGGTGACCTATTAATGTTTCTCTTCTTTTCTTTTTAAGATTTTATTTACTTTTAGGGAAAGGAAGGAGAAAGAGAGGAACAGAAACATCAATGTGTGGTTGCCTCTCATGTGCCCCACACTGGGGACCTGACCTGCAGCAAGCTAGGCATGTGCCCTGACTGGGAATTGAACCAGTGACCCTCTGATTCGCAGGCCCATGCTCAATCCACTGAGCTATGCCAGCCAGGGCCTATCAGTGTTTCTTGAATCAATTATTTCTCTCCCTCTCTCATTCCTTCCCCTCTCTCTAAAAATATAAACAAATAGGTATAAAAAAGAGGATGTTAATTCACATGCTGCATGAGTTTGAAAATCTGAATTCCTAATCTGCTAGATGGATAAAATTATAATTTGACATTTTAAATATTATTATAGCTCCACTCTTTTGGTTGAACTTTAACTCATTTCCCGATGCATTCATCAGGCTTTCTTATCCCCTACCCATGCCGCCTACTTTGCACTGAATGACTGCTTCTTAGCTTTTCAATTTTATGTACTAGAGTCACTAAAAATGACTGTATATTTCTCCATTTTATAGCAATTCTTTCATACCCATGATTATTAATCTATTTAGATTTTTATTCTTACCACACAATGAGGGAAAAATGCTTGTCAATGATTCCAAGCATTACTTGTTAATATAAATCTTGAGAAACCAGCCATTAATACAATTCTGACAAAATAAATGAATAAATTAAATTAATGAAGAGGGGAAAAGAGATAAGACACATTGGTTACACTGAAAAACTGTTGATGTTGGTAGAAAACTTCAGGTTTAAAAGTGGTAAGTTTTAAAAAGTAAATACTCCCTGGCTGGTGTAGCTCAGTGGATTGAGCACGGGCCTGCAAACCAGAGTATCGCGGTTCAATTCCCAGTCAGGGCACATGCCTGGGTTGCAGGCCAGTTCCCAGCAGGGGACTCATGAGAGGCAACCATACACTGATATTTTTCTCCTTCCCTTCCCCTCTAAGGATAAATAAATAAAATCTAAAATAAATAAATAGTAAATAGTTATTAAATACTAATAGAAGGGAGAATTCCCAAACCACCAGAAAAAAGAAAGCATAATTCATCTTACTGGTCAGGAAACAAAAATAAACAAGAAAAAGATGGCAGAACAAAGACCAAATAGAGTAGTGATAACATAAAAATGAGAATAAGTTACATTTAAAAAATTTTTAAAGCAAACTATCTGATTGCCATTTATCAGTGAGAAAACCGACCATGAAATACCACTTCACACCCACTAGGTTGGCTATAATCAAAATGACAGTCAGCACTGACAAGAAACAAGAACCCTCATACGTTACTGGTGAGAACGTAAAATGGTGCAACTTCTCTGGAAGAGTCTGGCAGTTCCTCAAATGTTAAAACAGAGTTACCACATGACTCAGCAATCCTAGTTCTATATATATACACCAAACATAAACGAAAACATATCCCCATGCAAATACTTGTAGCAGCATCACCCACAGTAGCCACAAAGCAGAAGCAATCCAAATATCCATCAACTGATGAATGGATAAATAAAATGTGGTACTCCTCTACAATGAAATATTATTTCCCCATAATAAGAAATAAAATACTGATGCACGCTACAATATGGATGAAACTTGAAAATACATTAACTAATAGAAGCTAGCCACAAATGGTCACATTTTATATGATACCACTTACACGCAATGTCCAAAATAGGCAAATCCATAAAAACATTAATAGTTCCAGGGGCTAGGAAAGGTAGGAATGAGGAGTAATGGTAACAGGTACAGGGTCTCTTTCTGTGCTGATGAAAATATTCTAAAATTCAGTGGTGCTATACTAAAACCAATGAACTTATACACTTCAAAAGGGTAAACTGTATGGTATGTAAATTGTATCTCACTAAGGCCATTACATGTTTAAATGCAATGGACACCCTAAAACAAAATGCCACAAAAGGTTGGTTGAAAAAACAAAACAAAGAACAAAGTTTCTATCAGGCAAATGTTAATTCTTCAAAAAGTTTTAAAAAATACAAAAACAAGGTGGACTTAAAGAGAAAAAGCCTGAAAACAAGAAAACAATCAGTTTATGTTGAGGCTTTCCCCCTCAGACTGAAACAAAGAAAGGGTATTCAGTCTTACTAGTATTATTCAGCATTATACTAGAATCCCAACTACTGCAATAAGGCAAGGTAAGTAAATGAAAGGCACACCAATGGTAAAAGAAGAAATAAAACTGTTCCTATTTGCAGATGGCATAGTAGTCAATGTAGAAAATCCCAAATATTTTACAAAAAACGTCCTAGAACTAAGAAGTGAATTTAGCAAGGTCACAAGACATAAAATAAACAACCAAAAAATCAATTGTATCTCTATATACTAGCAATAAACATATGAAAATAAAAAATTTAAATATAATCAATATCGGTGACCACTCAAAAAGTTAAACACTTAGGTAGAGCTCTAACAAATAAGTACAGGACTTGTATATTGAAAACTACAAAATACTGATGATCAAAATAAAAAAATCTAAACAAATGCAGCCTCATCCCATGTCCACGCAGTGGAATGCTCAATATTGAAAAACTATTAATTATTCCTAAATTGATATGCAGATTTCATGCACATCTATCAAAAATCACAGTAAGATTTTTTTCTATAGACAGACAAGATAATTCTAAAATTTGCATGGAAAGGCAAAGAAACTAGAATAGCCCATAGAAACCTTTTAAGCAAAATAATAAAGTTAGAAATTACTTCTTATATAGCTACAGTAATCAAGATCATGTAGTATATATAGCTGGGAGACAGACACATAGAGTAGTCATGCATAACAGAGGATCCAGAAATAGACCCACACAAGAATGGACAACTGATTTTTGACAAAGGTGCAAAATCAATTCAATGAAGGAAGAAGAGCCTTTCAACAAGTGGTACAGGAGCAATCAAATATCCAAATATGAACCTCGACCTAAACTTCACCTTATATAAAAAGTAATGACAGATGGATCTTAATTTTAAAATGTAAAACATAAAATATAAGACTTTCAGATAAAAGCATTGGAGAAATATCAGACAGGGCTAGGCAAAGAGTTCTTAGACTTGACACCAAAAGCATGATCTATAAAAGAAAAATATTTTAATTTTGTTTTCCACAACTCTATTAACATTAAAAAAAACCCTATAAGGTATGAGAAAATATTTGCAAACCACATATTCAAAGACTTATTTAAAAATATAGTAAGAACTCTGAAAACTCAATAATAAAAAAAAACTGATATTCCAATTAGAAAATGGACAAGAGCTATAAAGAAAAATTTCACCGAAGAGGATACTCAGATGACAAAAACATAATCAATGTCATTAGCCATTAAAAAGCAATGAGATATCATTATAAATCTATCAGATGCCTAAAATAAAAACTAGTGATAAAAGTAAATGCTGCCCAGGCTGCAGAAAAATCTATCACTTATAGATCACTTAAACATGACTGGTAGGAATGTAAAATGGGAAACTTGTATATAAACAGTCATAGCAACTTGACTCACAATAGCCACACAATGAACTATTTAAATGTTCTCCAGTGGGTAAAATGGTTAGACAAATGGTAGCATGTTGTGTGATGGAATATTTCTCAACAATAAAAAGAACAAACTACTGATATAAACAACTTGGATGAACTTCAAAGAAATCATGCTAGTGAAAAACGCCAATCTTCAAAGGATGTATAAGGCATAATTCCTTTTATATAGCATAGGTGAAATAGCATAATTTAGAGCTAGAGAACTGACTAGGGACAGGAGAAGAAGGTGCGTGAATGTGTGAAGAGGTAGCAAGAAGGGGTTTTATAATATTAGAAAGTTAATATCTTTTTTTAAAATATTTTATTTATTTATTTTTTGAGAGAGGGGAAGGGAAGGAGAAAGAGTGGGAGAGAAATATCAATGTATGGTTGCCTCTCATGCATCCCCTGCTGGGAACTGGCCTGCAACCCAGGCATGTGCCCTGACTGGGAATCGAACCTCGATACTCTGGTTCACAGGCCTGTGCTCAATCCACTGAGCCATGCCAGCCAGGGCTGAAAGTTAGTATCTTGACTGTGGTGGCAGTTTAACACACACAAATGAGTACATAAAATAACTCAAAATTTGAATAAGCTTTGTGAACTGTACCAATGTCAGTTTCCTGGTTTTGGTATTTCTCTGTAGTCAGGAAAGATACTAACAATGGGGGGAGGCTAAATGAAGAGTGTACACAGGACATTCCTTCATGTATACTTTTTCATGACTTCCTTATACACATCTATAAATATTTCAAAATCAAAAGTTTTAAAAAACCACAAGGTATAGACTGGAAGAAAATAGCTGCAAACAACATATGAGTAAGGATTAGTGTCTGGAATATATAACGTAACTCTCAAAATTCAACAGTATAAAAACAAACAATGCAGTCAAAATATGTGAAAGATGTACACACACATATTTCACTAAGGAGAATACAGAGAGGGCAATTAGCACATGGAAAGATGTTCAACATCATTACCATGAAAGAAATGCAGACTAAGAACACAATGCGATATCCCTACATACCTACTTAAACATCTAAAATAAAAAGTAACAATATGCTGCCAAGAATGCAGAAAATATGGATTTATCATACACTGCAAGTGGAAATGACATTATTTGTGAGACAGAAACTGGAAAACCACCAAAATGCCCTTCAATAGGTGAAAAGATAGAGAAACTGTCCTACAGTCATACCATGAAATACTGCACTACTACTTAGCAATAAAAAGGAATGAATGGGCCCTGGCTGGTGTAGCTCAGTGGATTGAGCACAGGCCTGTGAAGCAAAGGGTCACCAATTCAATTCTCAGTCAGGGCATATGCCTGGGTTGCAGGCCAGGTCCCCAGTGGGGGACACATGGGAGGTAACCACACACTGATGTTTTTCCCTCTCTTCCCTTCTCTCTAAAAATAAATACATAAAATCTTTTAAAAAAAGAGGAATGAATGGTAAATTTTCAACACTAATCATAAGTACAGTCAAGAGATATCACACTGGAAAGAATAGTTGCAATTTATATAACAATGTGCTAAACTCCTTCAATTCTATGTATGAGAGGAAAAAGGCCAACACGCCACTTTTTTTTGGTAAAGATTTTACTTATTTATTTTTAGAGAGGGCGAAAGAGAAAGAAAAAGAGGGGGAGAGAAACATCAATGTGTGGTTGACTCTTGCACACCCCCAGCTGGGGATCTGGCCCACAACCCATGTATGTGCCCTGCCTAGGAATTGAACAGGCGACCCTTTGGTTTGCAGCCCGCGCTCAATCCACTGAGCTACACCAGCCAGGGCCAATAATCCACTTTTCAAATGGGTAAAGTTCTTGAACAATTCAAAGAAAAATAAATATAATCATCTCAAACATGTATTAAAAAAATCTTCATCCTCACTCTTAAAGGAAATGAAAGGTAAAACTATAACGAGTTGCAAATATTCACCTATTAGAATTGATCAAAAAGTGTAATAACAGTATTGCTAGAGGAATAGGAATTCTCTGCACAAACAGCAGGACTAAGAATTAACACAAACCTTTGGAGAGAAATTTGTCAACATGTATCAAAATTTTAAATGTCCATTCTTCTAGGAATTTATCTTTTAAAATACTGGATATACTTAGACATGTGTATAGTGATATGGGTCACAGAATATTCTCAGTAGCACTGTTTTTTGTAGCAGGAAAATACCTAAATGCCAATCAGTAAGAGAGTATTCAATAAAGCATAGTCCAATTAATCACACACTAAGGAGATGCTAAAAAAAAAAGAATGAGGCAAATATCTGTATATGCAGACCTCTCTGGAAAGACATAAAAGGAACTGAAAGCACCACCTGTGTTTAAGATAAATGGAGGAAATAGACAAAAAACTGTACTTGAAAAATAACTAAATAAAATAAAAAAAATAAAAAAAATAAAAAAATAAAATAAATAAAAAAAGATAAATGGAGGAGAGATTTCCTTTTCATTATAAACCCCTTTTGTAATTTTAGATTTTTGTCTCAAATGAATGTATTGTCTATCCAAAAACTGTAAAAAATAAAAAACTAAGTACAATAATTCCATGTTAGTGGAGAAATAAGATCTACTTATTCAAAAAAGTTTGGGAGAAAGAAGAGCCTTACTCTCATATAAAAAAAAAAAAGCAAAATCCAGAATTAGTTTTTAAAACCCCACAAATGGTAGAAATAGAAATATAAGAAGACTGTTAATTTACTTATCTTGGAGATAAGGCATCAAAATTCAGGCAAAATCCAAAAGCCACTGTCTAATATATAAAAAGCATTCAATATAATAGACCATATTAAATAGAATAAGAAACAAAACCCACAGGATCATCTCAAAAGATGGAGAAAAAGCATTTAAATAAATTCCAAAATACCTTCATGACTTAAAAATTTTCAACAGCCCTGGCTGGTGTAGCTCAGTGGATTGAACACAGCTTGTGAAGCAAAGGGTCACTGGTTCGATTCCTAGTCAGGGCACATGCCTAGGTTGCAGGCCAGGTACCCAGTAGGGGACATGTGAGAGGCAACCACACATTGATGTTTCTCTCCCTCTCCTTCTCCTTCCCTTCCCCTCTCTCTAAAAATAAATAAATAAAATATTAAAAAAATTTTTTTTCAACAAATAGGGCACCTATGAGAAAAATCCACAATTAACATCATACTCAATGGTAAAAGACTATAGATGCTTTCCCTCTAAAGAGCAAGATAATAATGTCTACTCTTCAAATTCAACAGTATATGAAAAGGATTATATACTATAATCAACTAAGATCATTGGAACATAATAAGGATGCTCCAAAATATGAAAATTAATCCATCTAATATGCATTAACAGAATGAGGGAAAAAACCATATGGTGACCCTAACTGATACAGAAAAATCTTTTAACAAAATTCAATGTCTTTTCATGATTAAAAACACTGAGTACCTAAGACTAGAGGGAAACTACCTCAACATAATAAAGAGCCTATGTAGCCAGGTGGCTCAGTTAGTTGGTTGGAGGGTCATCTTACACCAAAAGGTTGCCAATTTGATTCCTGGTGGAGGTGTATACAGGAGGAAACTAACTGATATGTCTCGATGTCTCTCTCCCTGTCCACTGCCCTTCCTTTCTCTCTAAAATCAATAAACATACACGTTGGATGAGGAAGGGAGGGAGGGAGGGAGGGAGGGGAAGGGGGAGAAAGAAAATCAAAAACCCACAGCTAACATCACACTCAGTGGCAGAAGACTGAAAATTTTTCTTTAAGATCAGGAACAAGACAACTTTCTATACAACATCACACTAGAAGTCCTAGTTAGAGGATTCAGAGCAATTAGGTAAGAAAATGAAATAAATAGCAACCTAATTTGAAAAGAAAATTATCTCTGTTCACATATGAAAAGATTCATATGTAGAAAACCCTACAGATACCACTAAAAAAAATATTAGTAGAATAAACATTCAAGAATGTTACAGGATATAAAATTAACACAAAAATCAGCTTTGTTTCTATACACAACAGTGACCAATCTGAAAAGGAAATTAAAATAACAATTCCATTTTCTAGTAAAAAAGATAAAATACTTAGTAACAATGCCAAGGAAGCAAAAGACTTGTATGCTGAAAATTTACAAAACAGTGCTAAAAAAAATTAACACAAGCAAATGAAATCACATCCAGTACTCATGGATTAGAGACTTGATATTGTTAGAATATCCATACTACCCAACATGATCTACAGAATCAATGCAATCCCTATCAATATCCCAATAGTGATTTTTGCAAAAAAAAAAAAAAAAAAACCTTAAAATTTATATGAAACCTCAAGTGACTTAGAGGAGCCCAATCAATCTTGGAAAAACTAATAAAAACAAAGTTAGAGGCCTCATTTTTCCTAATGTCAAAACACATAACAAAGCTAAAGCAATCAAAACAGTATGGCACTGTCATAAAAACATATAGACCAATGGAACAGAAGAGCCCAGAAATAAACCATTGCATGTAAGGTCAAATGATCTTTGACAAGGGTGCCAAGACCACATGGGGGTGGGGGGAGGGGTTCTGTTGAAAAAATGGTGTTCAGGAAACTGGATACCCACATACAAAATAGTGAAGTGGGACTCTTCCTTGGGTGTTCAACCTGTGGCCTGTGTAAATTTACTTAAAACCTTTTTTTTGCTCATCGGTTTTCATTAGTTGGATGTTTCTCTCACGCGTCACTGTCTCTCTCCCTTTCTATCTCCCGCTCTCCCCCACTCTCTAAAAATAAATAAAATCTTAAATAAAAAAGTTCTAGAGGTCTACTGTGCAACAATACCAATACATTTAACACTACTGAACAGTAAGTACATTTAAATATGACTAAATGGTTAAGTTTTTTTTACAAAAATTAAAAATTCTAAAACAGGAAATTAGACACATCCCATTAAAACTAATTATACTCCCCCCCAAAAGAATGAAGCACTGATGTATGCTATCACATGAATAAATACTGAAATCATCATGTTAAGTGAAAGAAGCCATATGTCATCTAACTCCATTTATATACTCTCCAGATTAGGTAAATCCATAGAGACAGAAAGATGATGAGTGGTTTTCAGGGGATGGAAGGAGGAGGAGGGGAATGAGAGTGACTGCTAATCAGTACAGTGTTTCCTTTAGGGGTAATAGAAAATTTTTGGATCAAATAATGCTGATCAATGTACCACTCACTCCATGACCATACCACTAAAAAACCATTAGGTTTAACAAAATTTAAAATGTGTGAATTATATCTCAATGAAGCTGTTTAAAGAAATCCAAACATCATAAACATATTAACCCACATATCTGAGTGACAACTGAGTTGTTCAACTTCTGTATAATGCAAGATATTGTAAGTTACACAGTAAGTGACAGACTAAGATATTTACAACATATAATAGAGAGCTGACTAGTTGCATTATACAGAAAGCACAAACCAGTAAGGGAAAAACAAATACAAATGAAGAAAATGAGCAGAGAATATGAACAAGCAATTCACAGAGTACAAAAGGATAATTATAAAATGTTCAGCTTCAGCAGTAAGCAAAGGTATATAAATTAAAACAAGGTATTATTTTCCTTTTACCACTTAAAATTTTTAATTACTAAAAAAATTGTGGGTAATAAGCTCTCTCATAAAAATGTTGGTAGAGTATAAACTTTAAGGGGGTGTAGAGGATGCAGTTTAATGGCAACTTAGAAGTATGTATATCCTCTGACCTTGGAAAACTACTTTGCATTTAAAGAAACACATAAGTACAAAAATATGTATTTTTAATATATAAGAATGCTTAATGGTATAGAGCAAAATAATAGAAAAAAACCTATGTTCACAGAAAGGATTATACATGATACATTTTATAGTAATTCAAATAAATGAAGTGATCTACCTGGGCAGCTGTGTATAATATCCTATGGTGTTAAGTGTAATTCAGAAGACCTGGGGTACAGGGAAATCTATTTTTAATAATAAACACCCTCAGTATTTCTGATTCAACTACTCTACAAGACAAAAAATGTTAAATTCATGCTCCCTGGTTAAGTATAATCCTTTTAATTTTTACCCTAGGTTATGCTTTTTAGTTTCCTTTGCCTTGTGCTGTCTAAGATGAACCTATGTGTTTGATTCCTGGACTAGCTCATGAACTCCTTTTATTGTCTTCCTGCCAACTAGAATGAATGGTGCTTGGCACAAACAATGCACTTAATATATATTAGTTGAATGAATAAACTTTTTAAAAATCAAAACTGTTATTTTTATATTTATGTTTTTTATAAAGTCACAAATCTTTTAAGAGAAAGGGATGGAAAGGATCTACTTCCATGGCCATGGATCATTTACATGAAAATGAAAACATGCTTTATTAAGATCTTGGTTCTTTTGGAATGTTTTATACTGGCTTGATGCATATGGAAAGGATAAAAATCAGCAAAAAAGGAACTAAGAAAGAAAATAATAAACTACATGAGTCTTCTCTAACTGCATTTTACCTTTTATTTAATTAATTTTAGAACTTTAAAATTTTGCCTAATACTCCCTTTTAAAAAGATTTTTCAATTAGTTTGTTTTCAGTAAGTATCACTTTGTATTAGTTTCAGGTATACGGCATAGTGATTAGATAATCATATACTTTACAAAGTGTTTCCTCCAGTATTTCAATACCTACCTGGCACTGTACATAGGGATTACAGTACTACTGACTATATTCCCTACTTTAAATCCCCAAGAACTATTTTGTGACTAACAATTCGTACTTCTTAATCCCTTCCACCTTTGTCACCCAGTCTCCCAACCTCACCCCCTCCAGCAACATCAATCTGTTTCCTACAAGTATGAGTCTCTTTCTATTTTATTTTTTCTTTAGATTCCACATATAAGTTAAATCATATGGTATGTCTTTTTCTCTTGTTTCATTGAGCATACCACCTTCTAGGTCCATCAATGCTGTTGCAAATGGTCAAATTTCATTTTTCTTTATGAAATGAAATAGTTCATTAAGTAATAGTTCACTGTTTATATGAACCATCACTTTTTTATCTACTCATCTATTGGTAGGCACTTGGTTTGTTTCCATATTTTAGCTCTTGTAAATAATGCTTCAGTGAACACAGGGGTGCAGATATTCTGAATTGGTGTTTTGGAGATTATATATATATATATACACACACACACACACACACACACACACACACATATATCTCCAGTAGTGGAATCACTGGGTCATAAGACAATTCCATTTTTTGAGGAACCTTCATACTGTTCTCCATAGTGGCTGTACCAATCTTCATTTCTACCAACAGTGTACGAAGGTTCCCTTTTGTCTACATCTTCATCAATACTTGTTTTTTTATTTTATTGATGATAGCCATTCTGACAAGTGTAAGATGATACATCATTGTGGTTTTAATTTGCTTTTTTTTTTATGTTGAACATCTTTTCATGTATCTATTGGCCATCTGCAAGTCCTGTTTGGAGAAGTACCCATTCAAGTCCTCAGCCCACTTTTAAATTGGATTTTTTTTGGTGGTGGTGGTAGTACTGAGTTGTATGAATTCTTTATAAATTTTGTATATTAATCCCTTATCAGATATATCACTGGCAAATAACTTCTCCCATTCAGGAAGTTGTGTTTTCATTTTGTTGACAGTTTTCTTTGCTGTTCAATAACCTTTTAGTTTGATGCCGTCCCATTTATTTATTTAGTTAGTTAGTTTCCCTTGCCCAAGGAGATAATCAGAAAAAAATATTAAGAGAAATGTCAGAGAGCCCTGGCTGGTGTAGCTCAGTGGATTGAGCACAGGCCTGTGAACCAGAGCATCTCGGTTCAATTCCCAGTCAGGGCACATGCCTGGGTTGCAGGCCAGTTCCCAGCAGGGGACACAGGAGAGGCAACCATACATTGATATTTCTCTCCCTCTCTCCTTCCCTTCCCCTGTAAAGATAAATAAATAAAAATCTTTTAAAAAAAGAGAGAGAAATGTCAGAGACTTTACGCTTACGTCTTTAATCTACTTTGAGTGTACTCTTGTAATACGATATAAGAAGGTGCTCGTTTCATTTTTTTTGTATGCATCTGTCCAATTTTCCCAACACTAAGTTGAACAGATTGTCTTTACCCCACTGTATGTTCCTGCCTCCTTCCCTAGTATTTTTAAGGACCCTTACAATCTTCATTTTATTTTTAAGGTCCCTCTACATCTTGAAAAAATACTGTAAATCATTTTCTTTAAGGCAAAAATTGTTTTGCTCCCCAAAGTATTAGAAAATCATCAGGAATATTTCAAGATTAATATATATGTCATTTCAATAGAATAAATCTTAGCAAAAATCTAAAATCTAGACTAGTCAGGAAAAAAATTAAGGTTTTCTTTAAAATATTCAGGTATTAAGTTACAGAAGGCCTATCATGTTAACAAAATACATACTTGGCCTTTCTCTTTTCTAGTCCTTCTATTTTCCCTAGTATCACTGTCTTTTCCAAAGAAACTCTGCCTTCTTTTGATGGCCCTGATATATGACAGCTTCGATTTTGTCATTTTTGCCTCCAGCTATGTTACAGGCTTAATTTGCTCTAGGATGCGATTCTTAGTTTTTTCTGGTGGCCCAAGGTACCTATAGAGCTCTCCTCCAACACCATATTTCAAATGAATGATTTTTTTTCCTATCAGCCTTCTTCACTGTCCAACTTTACTTTTATACTGGGGCTTAAAAAAAAACATTAATACATAGAAGTTTCACATACTTATGTAATCAATTCTAGCCATCATTTCCTTTGTAATTTCTTAAACTATCTAAATATGAATTGCTAACTTTACATTTTATACATATATACATACACACATTTATATACATGGCTTTAACTTCCCAAAATTCAAGTACAGAAGATCACAGCTTGTGTTGAATTGTTAGAAGGCAAAGTTTTTAAAAGCAGAGTAGAGTGAATCATAAAACCTTTGAATGCCCTTTCCAATACTTATCAGAGCCTGTGTCCTTGAATTTGCACCACCTGATCTCCAAGCACTGGCTATTAGGCATGTGGA
Organism: Artibeus jamaicensis; assembly: GCF_021234435.1. NCBI lineage: Eukaryota > Metazoa > Chordata > Mammalia > Chiroptera > Phyllostomidae > Artibeus > Artibeus jamaicensis. The sequence continues at coordinate 6,310,572 of NW_026521883.1, forward strand.
GGAAGGCAAACTCAATTATAAAATATGAGAGGCAAAGGAAACTGTGAAATATAATCCAATGCCAGAGGAGCCTTTGGCAGAAAACACTGGTAACCAATATTATTAAAATGTAACAGAAACCTTCCCCACACCGGACAAAACAAGATGGATCATTTTAACTATTTCAAAGTATTGAAGCATCTGCTCCTTTCTTCCTAAGGCAAAAAACCCAAGTCATGTCTATTTTTAAAAAACTCAAACCTTTTCTATAAATTACTCATACATCTTCCCAAACCTAAAATAATCGTAATTTTCTATACAAAAATATCCTACTTTAAAAAGGAAAGTAATCAACCTAGCTTTCTAAAATACTGAGACTATAAACCCAGTCCACCTAGGTTGTTGGTCAGTCCTCCCTAGAAGTATCCGTTTACTGTCCCACATCAGATTAGATCTGCTTGTAGGAATCCAAATACTATGTATATTGCAGACAACAGATACTTGTAATGTTTTATGTAAACAACTTTTTGACAAACAATAAACTTAAATAGAAGTCATCTTCCAAGGCTTAAAAATGAGAAAGATAAAACAAATAAGTGATCTGTTTAATCACAAATTGAATGACATTCACGTAATCAATTAAAATACGTCTCGGTGTTTTGAATTCTTCAGTACATAGCATCCAAATACTTTCCAAACAATATTAGGACACTTTTACAATCAGGAGAAATAAAAGGAGACCATCTTCACAGACAATTTCCAGTTTTTATGACCATGTTTAGTTTAAAGACACGTGTGAATTGTTTCATTTTATCATCATTAGTTACTGTCACTGTGGTCAGTGAGAAAAAGATTAAATTGTATTAAGTTCTATAAGAAACACTACAAACATAAAATTGTACAATCAAAACCTAATTTCCTTACCTCCTTACTGTTCTCAATCCTCCCCCCCCATTATAATCCTTCCAATGAAGGGACAGATAGCGAAAAGATTTCTTTAAAAAAAAAAACAAAACCCTCAACCATAAAAATTATGATCCATGTTATTCCTCCAGAGAAGAAACCACTTAAATTATTCTTAGGCAAGATAAAGAAAACTTCTAATTACCATATATTGTCTTTGGAAAGTTAAATAAGAATGGTACAAAAGAAAATCAGTGGAAGCCCTCTTAGCTAACCTCTTGGATTAACTGATGTTTACCAAGAACCAGGGGTGTTTACTCTCAAACCTGTTTATGCCAGTTGCACTTGTAATTACAAAACTTAAATATTACAACACTGATGAAATGTGTGGAAAGTTGCTGTTTTTATAAAAACTGTTTCTATAAAAACTAAATTGAATGCTCTGCAAAGACCCAATAAAAGCACACTGCTTTAAATAATATATATTGGAATTATGTGAGTGACAACTACAAAAGATGTTTCTCCCGGTTGTTAGCAGATTCTGGAATCATATTGCTTAACAAATGTTTATATGCTCTCTCTGCATTAAGGAATCTAAAATTGGGAAATCAGCAGTCTCAAAGGAAAGGCCTTGACCTACATCAAAAGACTGGCAAGTAAACATACATGGACATGTTTTACATTAAAGTGAGATGCTTAAATTACTATGTATCAATTTTATCATTCATCAGTCCTATCATTTAACTACTGGTTCCAATAGGAAGGAATACTGCATCTTTCATTAATCAACTACAACACAATTTAGAACATTAGAAACAACACTCAATGTCAACAATTATTCCTCATACCAATATGAGAAATCTCTAATCTGTGGATACATGATGTGAATTTATTGGGGTGTAGTTGAATAAATCCTTTAAAAATCTGAAAAGGAGCACTAGCAGGATAGCTCAGGTGGTCAGATAATGCCAGGGTGTGGGTCTATACCTATAAAGGAATCCACAAATGAATGCATAAGTAAGTGGAACAAGTCAATGTTTCTTTTTGTCTGTCTAATAAAAATCAATAAATAAAATAATAAAAAATAAAAACATGAAAAGGAAAACATCTCTTGGGGAAGATATAATTTGGTTTAAATTTGTTATAAAGCAAAATTTGAGATGACTCACCAAACTTTTACACAACTACTCCAAATAAATACAAAGCTGTCTGTTCTCTACATACTAGCCTCTGAAGTAATTATTAAATATTTGAAGTAATTATAAATATTTAAATAACTATGCTAAAAATGTATTTTCTCTTTGAAAATGTACCAGAGTCAAAGAACATAGAAGTAATGAAATTTGTAATAGATATGAAAAAGAGTATTAATGGAGTTGGTTATTCAATTCTGAATCAAATAAAGCACTGCATCCTACGAATTATTCTTTCCGTCGCAAAAAAAATTGTTTTTACCATTATAGTCTAACACAAGCAACTTAATAAACAGAAACAATAATAATTGTATTATTCTAAATGATATTAAAGGATTGAGGATAAACATCTTTCCTCAAAATTGATGTTAACAAAACATTTTAATTCAAAATTATTTGTCCATCTGATATTCATAATTCTGTAAATTTCATAACTCATCAACACCAAAAGTGGCACACTATTAAAATATTTCAAAATATACTTTTAACACATGGTATCCAATATACTGTGAAGATTAAAAATTTTTTTGTGCCTCATTATTTATATGAATCAATAATATATGTGACTAACATCTGGCTGGGTTAAGTCAGTATTTGAGTCTCCTCTTCATTAAAATGAAAACAAACACACACACACACATACACACAGAGTAATGGACTGACTACAGTAACACAGCAGAAACATTTTTAAAATTTATCTCTAAAGTAAGTAGTGTCAATGATTCTACATTAAACGTGATATATTTACAATTAGAGAAAATTTTAAAAAGAGTATATTAAATATCCAAGTCATTGATTAACCACAGAGGTCAGAGTAGGAAGGTCAGTGGAACAACAGAGGGAAGGATATACTTCTTTGACCTACTCTATTTTCCATCCCTGTCAAGGTACTGTTTTTGATATGTGGTACACCCCAGTTGTAAATGGATTAAAAAATGGTTAGAATTCACTGAATTAAAGTAAAAGACTATTGTATTTAAATGACTGGGAGAGCTAATAAGTGCTTACTTAACAACTACCACGTAACTGGTTTATAGATAGCTATTACAGATGAATACAGCAGAGCCCTTACCATTTTGAGAAACTCACAACAAAATGTTTAGGAGCATGTAGGAAAATGAAATTGATTAAAAAATGGAGTAGGAGGATAGACGGATTAAGTGAGGAATCTTAGAAAGAGCAATGGAAAAGTTTTTAAAAAGCATTTGAAATGGACCTCATAGAACAAATAGATTTTAATACTGACAGACAAAAATACACAAGAAATCAAGCATTTTACTTTACAACCTCCTTGACTTCATCTCCCAATTCCTCTAGTTAACTATGGACAATGAAAAGAATTCTCTCATTAATATGTGGTTCCACAATGAAGAAAGACCTTAAAAGTACTTTAAAATTAAACAAATAATAATAAATATAATGAATAAGAATTATCTAATAAAATGGAGGATAACAAAACAATTATTTTGATTTTCTAGAAATATGAACTATGCATTAAAAACATTCAGCTTGCATGAGAACATCTCAAAATCTGTTTAAATCTAGGGCTTAAAGCCAAAATAGAAGGGAAATAAATGAAAAACTAAATTTACCTGTCACATTCTAAACTAAAGTAATAATCACAACAAACTGGTTAGCTGTTAAGAGCTTGTAAAGATTTTACAATAAATATTAAGTATTGAGTTGGTCAAAAATTCCATATGCTTTTTTCCATAAAGCAAGACACTTTTCATTTTCACCAATAACTTTATTGATTTGGATATTTTGAGTATCACATTGACTGTTCTCAAGTAATGTTTCCATTTGATCACTGTCAACTTCAACTTGTCTACTTGACAGCAGAGCATTATCCAGTGAGAAATGTCCAGCACAAAACTTTGCAAACTACTTTTGACACGTTCACTGGATCAGTCATAGTACTTTCTCCATACAATGCAGAAATCTTTTTGTGTTTCAGTTGCATTTTTACCTTTCTTAAAATAATAGAGCATAATATGCAGAAAATGTTGTGCATTTTCTTCCATTTTCAACATCAAAATGGCTACACAAAAATCCACCCATTTTGATGTTTTTTTTAAATAAATGGACGTTGATATGACAGCTGTCACAATACAATCTAATAAAATGATTTTGAATAAAGTTAAAGACATCTAAGATACTAGAGCTATCTTAAGGGAAATAAACAAATGAATTTTTTGGCCCATCCAATATGTTTTAGAAACAAAAAGAATGCTGTAATTCACTTAACTGTTTTAGAAAATATTGTTTTGCTACATTCAAAACAAATAATCTGCCCTGGCTGGTGTAGCTCAGTGGATTGAGCATGGGCCTGTGAAGCAAAGGGTGACTGGTTCGATTCCCAGTCAGGGCACATGACTGGGTTGCAGGCCAGTTCCCAGCATGGAATGCATGAAAGGCAACCATACACTGATATTTCTCTCCCTCTCTCCTTCTCTTCCCCTCTAAAGATAAATAAATAAAATCTTTAAAAATATATATTAAAAATACTAATAAAATAAAAAAACAAATAATCTACTAGCAAAAGTAATCCTTTAGAAAACTGAATTCTATGATGAAGTCACTTCAATTAACAAAATACAGAAATAGTCTTTTAATAACACTACAGAGTCTTATAGATTTTTAATTTTATTTAATAAAACAAAAAGAGCCTTAAAATATATTTGCAGATTACTCAATCTTTTTTGCAATAAATCTTTTTCAGATTCACTGAGCTCCATTTCCCTACCCCAAATATTTACTGAATAAATTTCCACAATTACTCTCTGGTAAGAAATACCTTACAATTAATTCAAAGAAATAATTTTAAATGATTATAAGAGTAAGAATTGTTTAATAAAATGGGGGAATAACAAAAATTTTGATTTTTTTTTTTTAGAAACATGAACCATGTACCATAAGAACATTCAGCTTACATCAAGACATCTCAAAATCTGTTTAAATCTAGTGAGCCTAATGTCAAAATGGAAGGGTAAAAAATGAAAAATTAAATTTACCTATCACATTCTGGACTCAAGCGACAATCATAATTCCTTATTTACCCATTACCCATTAATAAGTTCATAAAGACAGGTGTATCCTGAAGTATTAAATCAATAAAAGATATAAATTATATTAACAAGCTACAAAGGCATGAGAAGACAATTAATAAACACAATTAGAAATAAACATATTCAAACAAAATGCCTCAGCAAAATATCATTTAAATTTTTCTTAAATTTAATTTAAATATTATCCAATATAATCATAACATGTGTCCAGTGTGCATTTCCACTCCTCTATAATAAAATTTAGATGCATATGTAAACAACTCTTATTTATACTGGCATTAGTAATTTATGTTAGTGAAAATGAAAACAGCAAGATATGTTAATTAACTAAAACTAGAAGAAAATCTGAAAGCTGGGATCAAATAAAGCCACCATTTTTTTTCTTTAAATTTCAGGTAATGTTCACTCCAGCATATTTTCGGCAGCAGAACACTGGAAATTTTTGTCTTTTAATAAAAAACTTCTTTGAATCATAGAATAGTATACAATCTTTAATAAGAAATAAGCTAGAATATGTGTATATACACACACACTCACATATGTACACATACATGCCATTATAAATGTGTGTGCATATATGGCCCTGAGTTTTGTGCATGTGCACACACACACACACACACATACAAATGTGATAAACAAGGAGAGATACCTGTAATATATTATGGGAAAAAAGACATGGCACAGAATGCTATGTATGATTCCTTCATGAAAAACAGGAAACATAATTTGTTTATACATATATGCTTACACATTAAACTGCTCACAAGGAAGAGACTTTGGCACTTGCACTTTTTATAATGAGCCTGTGTAAACTTCATAAGCATACAGTAGGTTCTCAACAACGTATAGTTAAGTATTCTTGTTATGGCTATTTTAAAAATATAATAATGTGATATAAAATTTGTGTTGTTTGAAAATGATCCCTATAATCTTGATTTACTCAGGTAAATTCTGCAAAATATAATTAAAAACAAACACTTTCCAGTTCAAAGAATTTCAGTAAATGTTTTCAAAATTTAACACTCAACAATACCCCAAACTGAAATGTTTAATTATTTGTAACAGGGGTCAGCAAATGTTTTCTGAAAGACAACAGATACTTTAGGTTTTGCAGACATACATGGTCTCTGTTGAAATTTTTTTTAAAACAACTCTTTAGGATTTTTTTTTAAACATCCTTAGCTCAGATCCACACACACACACACACACACACAAAAAAAACAGTCTGCTGGCTATATTTGCCTTGCTTGCCATAATTTTCCAACCACAGATTCATAAAAAAAAAACAGCATCTGGAAATCTGATATTTAAATAAAATACACCAAAGGCATAAGAGATCACAATAGAGTCAGTTTTATTCTTCATTAAATAAAGTAAGGTTGCATTATAGCAATTAAAATTACAAGTTGATTAATATATTCTATTAATATGCTAGACATTAATCAAATAATGGGAAAACACAGTAAATATTTCAAGCATTCTCATTATATAACCATGATAACGTGTACACGTGCAAAGCACATATATCAACTTTAGAAAATCAGCTGAAATTGAAATACTACACATCAAATCTCAAATCTCCTTTTCTATTAATTAAAACCACTGACTCATTTAAATAATCAAAACTAGTTAGTCATTTTTTTAGATGTTATCAACCCTGGGAAATTAAGAACTAAATTTAGAGGCTAGTAATAATTACTGGGTTTTTGTTTTTTAATTTGTATGGGTTATCATAAAATATTAATCAATATAAAATATACTTTACACGTTTATATTTTGAAAATGGTTTAATAAATACTGTGTCAGCAACCATCACTAAAAGCTTGATTGTACTTTTTCCTTTGTCGAAAAGACAGCTTTCATACATCTGATTCTATCTAAAATTGAAAGATCATTATCATCTGGATGTTGTTACCAAATGTAAATTTTATTTTATATAATAAAGTGAGTCAAATTAAAACTCTAAAGTGAAAAGTTATCCCCCCCGAAGTAACCAAATAACCATTAAAGAATAATCTTACCTAGACTGGTGGGTTTTATCAGTTCATCCAGTAAATCATAAAATGGTAATTTTTGAAGTTTTATATCCGGATGGACTGGGTGAAGAGCTGATGTAAGGTGTGGGAGTTCCAGTTCATGTTTAGGTCCCAGAAGAGAAACAGGGAGTAACGGTGATGATGCAGGGTGACCATCATAAGTGAGTTGTGGAATGGTAGATGGAGACAAAGTTGCTGGCATAGGACCTGAATGTACACTGGGGATGGACAAGTCCGCAGGCGTCATGATTTTCTGGGGGAACCTCCGCCTATAGAGTTCTTTAATTTTCATTTGTACAGCAGGACTGCAGCCAGCCTTTAGCAAATGCAGAGCTTTTGTGAGAAGTTCGTGTTTGCGTCCGTGCTTGTTTCTCCCAGCGTAGCCCAATAGTACTTGAAGTTCAGAAACTCTAAGGCTCATAACCATTTGCTTAGAGACAAAACAAAAATGTAAAGCATTAGTATTCCAAGAATATAATTTACAATATTAAACAATACTTGATTATAACACTTTTTCTTTATTGTTTGCTTAGAGGACAATTCATTTACCATCGATTCTACTTATTTTAAGTTTAGTTTAATCATTTAACATGAGTAATCAATGAAAATTAATATGTATAAACTCACTGACTTCTACCCAGGGGTATTTAAGATTAACCACATCTCACCTCATCCCAGTGTTCTGATGAAATTATCAAGTATTTATCAAGCACTTACTGAGTCTCCAGAAGAATGCTGAGTGCTACATGGATGGCAAAAGACAGTAATGAGCCCTTGAGAATGTTTGTTTTCTTAGGGGGAAATTGTAAGTATACACGAAACACATAAACAGCCCACCTCAAACATTAGATGTATGCAAGATATAAATAACATCAAGTATTATATTGTATAATAATTCTATAATTTGTAGGACTTAACCTAGACCTTTTCTGATCCATTATATGCCAGATACACTTAATATTTTCATATGGGTTGTCACTATATCGTTCCAACTACACAAGGTTGTTATCTTTCTTGCTTTACATAAAAAGAAACTAGCTCAGAAAAGTTAAATAACTTACCTAAGGCCACTGAACCACTAAGTAGCAGCCAGGATTCAAACCCAGTTAATGCATGATTCTAAAGTCTACACTCTTTCCACTAAACCATTAGGAAAAGGATGGAGCTGGAAACATTACTGAAGCACTCCCCAGCAAAGCCAGGCTAAAAAGTCCAGAAATTCAATCCACATGCCACAATGTGTAAGACTATGGTAAAGAACTCTATTTTACTTTGTTTAACCCTGTGTTCCCAAACTGATTTAGTCATTGTTTTTCTCCCCACTCCCCAACTACTAAGAAAGACTGTCAACAGAAAATGTCTATCTATACCAATCCTCTTATTTTAAAGGAGAGTAAAATGAAATCCACAAAGAAGAAATGGCTTACCCAAGATCACACATCTAGTAACAGCAAAATCTTGACTTTACCACCATTGACAGGGGAGTGTTAGGATGCAAGACACATGTAAGCTTACCATTGGCTATCTGTTTTATGTCCTCACCTCATACTAAATACCAGTACATAAAAGCTAAACTGCCTGCCTTCTCCACCACTCCCTGAGATGACAGCCTCTCCCAGCCAATCCTCTAGTTCTTTGCAGACTGCAAAACAATTAAAGAAAAAAGTAAAATACAAAAAGAGTGTATAAAGAGTTTTATATGCAATATAGCTGGTTAATCAAAAAAAATATAAGCCCTTCCCCTACTTTTCCGGCCTGGCATTATGCTTTGTTTCCTCAAAGTCCAGCTTTTGCTCATTAGGCCTGGAAGAAGTAATGACTCTCTCCACACTACTTTTCCTGGCCCTTTTTCCTGTCTTTATTTTAGCACTTACCTTGCTGTATTATACTTTTCTGTTTATACAAGTGATTTCATGACCAGACTGAGGCCCACTAGGGCACAGGATCATGCTATCCTGAGCATCTAACACTAGAGTCTGACAACAGTAGAAACTCTTCAAATGACAGAGAGAAAGGCAGAGGAAGGTGAGGGGTGAACTGAGAGGAGAGGGAAGAGAGGAAGTCAAACAAGAATGGGAGTAGAATCTATAGTGATTTGTTTTACATATAAATATAACATAAATGCAAATTAATTCCTAAATCCTTATGTTCTATAAAAGGCATAATGTAGGTATAGAGTTGGGATAGACTTAACATCAAAGTCCACCCCAAATCCTGTGTTTATTTTTAGGGGTCATCAGAGATTAAATTATTATTACCTATAATGTCTGTAAGATATCATTTTCCCAATACTATGTCCTCAGAATACAAAATAATGTAAAGATTTTTATTCCTTATTTTATAAGAAACAGAGACCTCAACAGAATAGCAATATATTAATAAGTGAACTTCCACCCTGGCTGGTGTGACTCAGTGGATTGAGCACCGGCCTGTGAACTGAAAGGTTGCCAGTTCGATTCCCTGTCAGGGCACAGGCTTGGGTTGTTGGCCACGTCCCCAGTTGGGGCCGAGCACAAGGCAAGCAACAGATATTTCTCTCCCTCTCTTCTCCTCTCTCTGAAAATAAATAAAATCTTTAAAAAAAAAGTAAGACTCTGCTTTTAAAGAAATAACAAAAATTATACCTCAAAGATTATAGGTTAAAAATAAATTGAAGCTGGCATTGGGCAAATGGACTTCACTGAGAAAACTGTAAGTTTTAGAAAGAGAAAAATGCCTTCCCATTTCAATTCAACTCCCTTCTCCTAAGTCAAACACAAACAAAAACGAAATTCAGTGATTACCATAAACTGATGGTAATTCAGTTCCAGTTTATTACCATAAACTGATGGCCATACACTGATGACCACTTGTGTCCTTATTCTATTGTTATAAAAGGGTTTAAATGCAGCACAGATGTAATTATCATTCTATTTTTATGGTATAATTAATTCACATAAAATAAAAATCTCTTGATAGTCAAAAAAAGTTAATGATGTATGTATAGTTTTTGGTTTTACAAGATGCATAATTAATCATCACAAATTTGAGGTAGATGTTACCCTCATTTTTACAGATGGGAAAGCTGAGGCCTAGGAAGGTTAAGAAATTGGTTGCTTTGGATGGTGTGGCTCAGTGCATTTAGTGTCAGCCTGCCAACCAAAAGCTGGCCATTTTAATTCCCAATAAAGGCACATGCCTGGGATGCTGGCCAGGCCCCCAGCTGGGCATATGCAAAAGGCAACCAATAGATGTATCTCTCACACATCCATGTTTTTCTCCCTCTTTCTGCCTCCCTACCCCTCTCTCTAAAATTAAATAAAATCTTTTAAAAATTTACTGACTGTTGCACAACTACTTCTACTCCAAACACTGTGTTTTTATACTGATACTGTTATTTACTTATTTATTTTGCATGCGCACCATTCCCAGAGGTACTGCAACACCGGCTGGATGTGGGGGATAGATGGAGGAAGCTCCCTTCCATCTCCCAGCTCCAAAAATTCATTTAAAATAATGTCCTTGGATAGAGGATGTATATGATACTATTTTTTAGAGAAAACAAGCCACATGTCCTTTAATTAGAACCAGAAAAACCATTTACAAGATTAATTTATTTAAATTCAATCTCCATTTCAAGCTTCAACATTTTGGCTTTTAAAAAAATGGTGGTTGCCTGGCTGGTGTAGCTCAGTGGATTGAACGTGGGCCTGTGAACCAGAGTATCGCAGTTCGATTCCCAGCCAGGGCACATGCCTGGGTTGCAGGCCAGTTCCCAGCAGGGGACACACGAAAGGCAACCATACATTGATATTTCTTTCCCTCTCTCCTTCCCTTCCCCTCTAAAGATAAATAATAAAGTCTTAAAAAAAAAGACAATTATGTTATTTAAAAAAATGGTGGTTAAGAAAAGAATTACCAAGATTCAAATCAGCCATTGCACCTTATAATCGGGTATACTGAAAAATGAGGTGCTATCTATTGCTATTATTGAAGTAGTTGTTCCATACTCTTAAGGACTGTAATAAGCATGCAGTATTTTTAAAACTAAATAAAAGGGAATGGGGAACACAAACACCTGAAGCATCACTCAACTGAAAAGCTTCAGAGAAGGAACAGTTGAATGTGAAGTGTTGACAAGAAAGCTAAATACATCTGAGATGTTGATCAATTGTCAGTGTTTACATTATTACTATGGCTGTAAATAATATTCACAGCTGAGCCAAAGGTGTATCATTACTTTTCCCTATTTGTATGAACCTGCTTTCCCTATAGTGAATAACTGCACCATTTTTGCATTTGCTTAGTTTTCTAATTCATCAGCAAGCTCTTGCTAAAGTGTTACTTTCCTATACCTCCAGTCCCCCTCCACCAGTTCCTACTTGGACTGCTTGCTCTCCAGGCATGGTATACAACTATGTTCATAGAATTTCCCTTTAACTTATCCTGGTAATTCCCTTGTCTTTCTTCCACAGTGGATACATCTCCTTGATCTCACTTCTTTACTGGTTTTCTCTTTTCAGTAGGGTATTTCTGTCTGTAATTTCCTGAGAACAGGGTATGGAAAGGACTTTTTAAAAACTGTTACATTGTTTAAAAATATCTTCACTTACCCATACTTAATAGCTGAAATTGACTCAGTATAGAATTCTAGACAGGAAAACATGTTCTGTCTGAATTTTGAAGGCCTTTCCTCCTTGTCCTCTGGCTCCCAGTGTTGTTAAGAAGCCTAGCACCATTCTGATCCCCAGTTGTTCATGGTCACCTGTATATCCCCCTCAAGAAGTTTACAGAAGGTTCCGTTTATGTGCTCTGAAATTTTATAGTATGTCTTGGGGTTGACTTGTGTTCCTCCTCCCCCCAACTGTTTGAAGTGATCACTGCTGCGTTTTTTTAAATGCAGAGATGAATGCTTTTCAGTTCTGGTAAATTTTCTTAGAATAATCTTCCTTAGACTTTTTCTACTCTTCCTCCTATGTCTATTATAATGTTCCTTGACTTACCTCCTGATAAACCCATCATAAATGAAAAATATTTTAGGTCAAAAATGCATTCAATACACCTAACCTGAAGATCATAGCTTAGTCCAACCCACCTTAAATGTGCACAGAATACAATATCCAAAAATCACTGACATCACAGTACACTGAAAAGTATTGATTGTTTAGCCTGATGATGGCAGACCTGACTGGGAGCTATGGCTCACTGCAGCTGCCTGGGATCATGAAAAAGTATCTTAACCACATATTGCTAAACCTGGGGAAAGATCAATGTATATGCCTTTTGCACCATCGTAAAGTCAAAAAATCCTAGGTTGAGAGCCATCTGTATTTTAAGACACTGGTATTCCCAGATTGATTCTCTAATTTTCCGTTATTTTTTTCCTTTGTATTTTATAGCCCTTGTCTTTTAGCTCTATTTTCTAAAAGATATCCTCAACTTTAGAAGTTTAACTCTTCTATTGTATTTTTAATTTCCACAAGCTTTTTTCTGTCTGCTATATATTTTTCTTCTCTCTTTTCTCTATACCTTATTCTTATTTTCCATAATATAGTATCTTCTTTTCTCTCTGAGGGTATAAATTAAGTGTTTGACATTACTGTTGTTGTTCTTCTGCTCCCTGCGCTGTCTCTGTAACCTGAGTTCTTTTTTGTTATTTGCTTTGGTCTCTGCCTTTCCTGCTTGACATTTTCTTCATGTGAGAGAGAGAATCCTTGGCTGTACATTTACATCTAATCAGATCCTAAAAAGATCTGTGTGAGTGAGCACACCAGTGAACTTTATTCTAGAATAACCAGGCAGGAGAACCTAGCTATTTTGAGGATTCCTTTATTTTCCTTTTGTCTGGTCACTTTTGACAGAAAAGAATCCTCCAGGGTCCTTCTCTGGCAGTGTAAGATTGACTTACAATGTTCTCACAGTAAGTAAATGGGAAGAGATGAGGGCAAGGTGCCTATAACTCATTAAGACAGTTCATTCAATCTCCTTTTCAGATATGTAAAATATTACAAACACGTGCACATATATACTGTTTATATACATGTATGAGAACACTATTCCAACTAGAGGCAGAAATATATTCTGAAAAAGATAAATACAACCCTATATTCAAGCAATATTAACAAGTATTGTAGACAGAGTACTTCTGCGATTAAATAGAAAGTGCCAATTTTATTGTCTCACTAGCTATGACCTTACATTATTAGAGATCATACTGAAATTGTGAATAAGACTTAGGCACTTCCTATAGAACAACATAATTACTCTCATTAACACATCCCACTGCAGTGGTTTAAAGGATTAGTCATAAAGCAGACTATATTATATTCTGAATCTTTATCTGGTATTAATTTATAACCAACTGTACACCAAAATTAATTCTAAAGATAGAAAAAATAGGCATTTAACAATGTCATAATATCTCATATTTTTACTTTCTATCCACAAAAGCAATCTTCAAAAATTCTGAATTGCATACAGTAATACAACAAAAATATTTAATTCATTATTTTCAAAGTCAGATTCTTCATGTAATGAAACTGGCTTCTGGATCATTTCTAATCATCTCCATTTGAAATAGTTAATAAGCAGCTGTTAGATTAGCAATTTGTCAACAATGCCCAGTTCAACCAGAAAACCTAGTCAGACAGTTTCTACTAAAGCAGCAAATCAAGTTGGTTACATACTTCCCCATAATCTTGTTCCACCCAATTTATTTTTTCTCAATAGAAGATGACTGAAAAATGACCCATAGTTCCTACTCCTCTAGCTGATCATCTTCCTCCTCCCCTTGTCTATTCCATCATACTTGTGGCATTTTGCTCCCACATAACAACAAAATATGGAGATCCCATTCTCCTGCAAGCAAAGTATAACCTAATATTCTCTTGAAATGAGGTACCATAACTTCAATTTTTGATAAATTAATCACCCCCATTTATGTACCATTATATCCATGGAACATATGGATATATCCCTTCAAAGGGCTCCTTCTAGATAACTTAAATGCTAAAAATAACAAACCCAACTAACAGTTCAAAAGTTAGATAAAATATTTCTTCTAATAAAAAACAAAGTTTAACTTATTTTTTTTTATTTAGAGTTTAAAATTCTAACACACTGCCAAACTACCTGCACAAAAGGAGAAAAACACAACTTTTATTTCGGTAAAAAGCTGCTGTGTCAACAAGATGTTCAATAAATTTTTTTTGGATCAATGCATAGGTCCTAAATAAGTACACAAAAAGAGGGAATATAGGAACAAACAATGAATACATAAAGATATGTTAGTCTTCAAAGACATACATACATAATCATATTAATTCAAAAGTTATTGAACATGTAAAATATATATATACTAGTACATTTAAATTTTGGGTTCTGGTACTAACAATCACCAATTGACTAAATCACAATTTTTTAGGGTCTGTTTTCTCACTTGAAAAAAGGAGAAATTAACAAGAAGTTCAACAGTCCCTTCAAATTTTTAAATTCTATAATTCTATTAACTCTTATTAAATGAATTCTTCTGATTCTTGTACTTTTCCATAGTTAAAGAAATACAAACAATACAAATAGTGAAATCTTTCTCTATTAACAATGTTTTCAACCAAATTTTAATTGTCATTTACTTGGGTTAATAGACTAAAAATAATGATAAACCTAATATATGTTAAATGCTTATACTATGCCAATTACATACTAATTACAGCCAACATGATTATCTTATTTAAACCTCGTAAAACCCCAAGAGACAGATCATTATTATTTCCATTCGATAAAAAGAACTGACATCTGGATTTAAAAAAAACAAACACTTTTTTTCAAATAAAATCAAAAATTAAAAAAAGAATAAGCAGGGCTTTAAGAAATCTTAGGTCGGCTGCCATTTCCCCGCTGACCACGCCCCCACATACAGCGTCACAACCCAGTGACCTGGGAGTCCAAGGCTCCACTCCTCGTACTTAACTGGTGCGAACAGACCAAAAATGGCTCAAGAAGATCTCAAAGCCCCAGAGCCTATAAATCTAAGTGATGAAGAAACAGCAAAACTCTCCGACGCACAGTTTAAAACACTGGTGATCAGGATCCTCACAGAACTGGTTGATTATAGCCACAAATTAGACAAACATATGAAGGTGAAACTAATTGAAATGAATGGAATTGCACAGGAAACCAATAGCGATGAAAAGGAAACTGGGACTCAAATCAATGGAGTGGACCAGAAGAAAGCAAATAATGGCCAAACAGAAAAGAGTCAAGAAGCAAGAATTCAAAAAAAAATGAGGCAAGTCTTAGGAACCTCCAGGACATCTTTAAACGCTCCAACATCCGAATTATAGGGGTACCAGAAGGGGGAAAGGAACAGCCACCAGTGGAAAACTTATTTGAACAAATAATAAAGGAGAAATTCCCCAATCTGGCAAAGGAAATAGACTTCCAGGAAATCCAGGAATCTCAGAGAGTCCCAAAGAAGTTGGACCCAAGAAGAAACACACCAAGGCACATCATCATTACATTAGCCAAGATTAAAATGAAGGAGAGAATCCTAGAAGCAGCAAGAGCTAAGGGGACAGTCACCTACAAAGGAGTCCCCATCAGACTATCAGGGGATTTCTCAAAAGAGACCTTACAGGCAAGAAGGGGCTGGAAAGAGGTATTACAAGTCAAATCCAAAGACCTACAACCAAGATTGCTCTATCCAGCAAAGCTTTCATTTAGAATGGAAGGACAGATAAAGTGCTTCTCAGATAAGATCAAATTCAAGGAGTTCATCATCACCAAGCCCTTATTATATGAAATGTTAAAGGGACTTATCTAAGAAAAAGAAGTTAAAAAAACATGAACAGTGAAAGGACAGCAAACTTACAGTTATCAACAACCACACCTAAAACAAAAGCAAACTAAAAGGACAGCTAGAGCAGGAGTAGAAACATAGAAATGAAGATCTCAAGGAGGGTTAGCAACAGGGGAGTGGGAAGAGGAGAAGGGGGGGAGAAGGTACAGAAAATAAGTAGCACAGACAGTAGATAGAAAATAGATGGGGGGGCAAGAATAGTATGGGAAATACAGAATCTAAAGAACTTGAGACACATGGTCATAAACTAAAGGGGGGTAATGATGGGGATGGGGGGTAAGGTGGAGGGGAATGAAGGGGGGAATAGAACAACTGTAATGGCATAATCAATAAAAAATAAATTAAAAAAATAAAAATAAAAAATAAAGAAATTTTATGTCATCAAATTATAAAAGACAGTATTCTTTGACAAACCCTGCAATCGAAAACAAACAAAACACTGTATTTGGAGTTAAAGTGTCAACAAGAAGCAATAAAAGAAACAGCATGCTCTATGTGAAAGAAGCCAAAAAGGAAAAAGAGACAAATATTAACAAAGCAAAAAGTGAGGGGGGAAATGCATTCTATTGCTAAATAATGTCCTTAAATCAGAGCCTTCAATCTAGGTCCCAGGAAGAGATTAAGGAAAAACCCTGGAAGGAAAGTATCAAGAGAACTATTTCAGAGTAACAGGTGTAACCTACTCAAGGTTACAGAGCTAGCAAGTTAGTGGGGCTCAGACTGAAGTCAGATGCCAAAGTGCATGCAATGCTGCAGAGTACTGACAATGACAAGCACTATTAGGTAATTTTAGAAATGCTGGGTTTTTTTTTTTAAATACAAGGATCATAACATAAAGCAGAACTTTATACATCTTCTCATCCAACTCTCCATTTGTGACCTCCTTAATTTATTGTCTCCCAGCCTCTGCTGAAACATTTCTAAGAGTTCACAGCCTAATTTTATAGCAGCCTACATTACTTGAACATCTATGAATCAAAATTTTCCTTTAACTTCCACCCAATGATTCTAAAAGGTTGTCCTGTTTGTGTACCAGTCTATTTTTAAAATGTGTTTAAGAGGTCTCCTTTGCTCCAACTGTCCTAGTTTCAAGACCACCCCCCACCCCACCCCTCACCTTGATCACTGTTCTCTGAGCATTCTGCAGTCCATCCTATTCAGAGTGAATGAAATCATCCAGATAGTGGTCTGACTAGTCTTGAATACAGCAGTATTACTACCTCTCTTACTATGAACACAGTATCTCTACCTATGTAACCTAATAAAGCATTCACATTTTAGGCTGACTGGCTTGTTTTATTTGGGCAAGGGGAAGGATGTGGTATGTTTTAGCAGGGAGTGGGAGCAGCAACCACAAAACAGTGTTGTTCATAAAAACCTTTATTCTGTTTTTCACATGAAGTGTTATTAGGTTAAACCTATTTATTCTCTAATATAATTTTTTAAATTTAAAAGTAGAACTTTGTATTTAATACTGTTTAACATTTTTTTCAGGTCATCATTTACTTGAGTTATCATCATTTACTCTTGATACCCTTTGAAGAACTGCACCCTACACCCTCCACTGCAGCATTAATCACATAGTGTAATAAATCACTGATTTTCTAGGTCCTCCCTCCAGACTTTGTGTTTTTCAAGGGTAAGGACTCATCTCTGTATCACCTATGCTAAGCATAGTACATGATATCTAGTTAATGCCCAAGAGATGATGATCAACTAACTCCCCTTGATTCTGTCATCTAACATTCTTCACAGTTTTGTACCACCTACAAAATATGAGTTTTGCCTCTTAAATATTCATACAGGTGGTCTTTAAAACTTGAAATATAAGGGGGTCAAGAGTATACAGCCCTGTGGCACATCCTGAGATTTCCCCCAACTTAACAATAAAGTTTAAGATTACAAATAAGATTGTTTAACTACTTAGGATTCAGAGCAGTATCTTTCCCCAAGGTTCCCCAATCTTAAACACTGTCTAGGTTACACAAGAAAAATAATGAAGGGTATCCCATTTGATTTGTAGATTTCAGAGAAAAAAAGTTAAGAAAAAGATGTACATTAATATTCTAAAAAGCCCTGACAATAATTCTTCACAAGCTTCAGAAAAAGAAAAAAATAGGTTTCAAGAAAAAATTGTTCAAATCTTGCAATGACAGCTTGCTTAAGTATTCTCTTACATCTTATTAGAAACCTATTAATGATAATATTCTTTTCCTTTCTACACAGAATAGAACACTTTTACCCAATTATTCCACCAGTTATAAGAGAAACAACTTCACAACAAAAAAATGTTTTATTCTACATAAAGTAAAATTGCTAAACCACTATGAAACTTAGAGATCATAATCTTCAGAACAGAGCATTATGGTTAATATTTTCCAAGTTTTTTATAGTAGTGAAAGCAAGTTTAAGAAAATGCTGATATTCTCTTCAGAAAAAAATTCCACTAATGTACATAAAAATACATTTCAAGATGAGGACCATAAAAATATACTACACACTCTTCCTGAAAGTTATGGAGAGGGAAGATGAGCTACTCACAAACTCTGGCGCCAAAAACTCTTAACAGAATCAATTTTAACATATTGAAAATATTAACAAGGGAAGGAGAAAAGGAGGGAGGGAAGAAAGAAGCAAAGCCAAAGTTATGGATGAAGAGTAACTTTTTTAATGCAAAAATGTAGCCCTGGCTGGTGTGGCTCAGTGGATTGAGTGCCTGCCTGCAAACCAGAGGGTCCTCGGTTCAATTCCCAGTCAGGGCACATACCTAGGTTGCAGGCCAGGTCCCTCGTACGGAGAGCAAGATAGGCAACTACACATTGATGTTTCTCTCTCTCTTTCTCCCTCACTTCACCTCTATCTAAAAATACATAAAATATTTTTTAAAAAGCCAGACTTTTCTCATAACTTTGATTCAAAAGCACTTTTCAAGACCTAACCAAGTGTGCATCACTGTGACAATTAAGTCCCTTCTTCTTCCCCATTTTTAGGCATAACTGCTGGATTCTATGAACATATATATGAGTATTCACAGTTAAGCATATTTTCAAAATAAGTTCTCCAAAACTTTCCTCTCATTTCTACCTATGAAATCCTCCTCTTCAAAGAATGCTATACCAAATTTGGTAATTCATAACACTATGATGCAGTTAACTAGTTTAGTTAGAAGCAATGGCTTAAAAACAACCTGGCAAGTAAATAATGTACAAAACTAATATTTCACTACCAGTTTCAATTTTATAGGTAACCTATTATTCCAAGTTACCTGGGAGGAAGCAGGGATTAGATAAAACGAGAGTGCACAAATTATAGGCCTCAAAATTTTGGAATATTCTATTAAGTTTGATGTTTTATCAGTCTTCTGTAAGTGATACATTCTTCTACAACGTTATACATATTATTTTGCATATACTATACCTTTATTTCTTTTTTAAAAAGCAAACTAGCACCCCAACCATTGTAGCTAGTTTGTTGGGCATCTACTGCAAAGCGAAAGGTCACGGTTCAATTCCAGGCAGGGTACATGCCTGGGTTGCAGGCCTGGTCCCCATTTGGAGTATGTGCAAGAAGCAACCAATCAAGATTTCTTTCACACATCAATGTTCCTCTCTTTCTCCCTCTATTATGCTATCTCTAAAAAAATAAATGAATAAAATTTTTTTAATTTTTTATTTAAGCAACCTAGCTTTGTCTCAGAAAACAATTTTTACTATCACTCAATATAAACCTTTTCAAAATCATAAATAGGATTTTTCTTGGCATCATCAAATGTCTGAATTTTAAACAGATTCTTGGACTGGGGGCTCATATCTATCAGCTAGCTACATTCACCATGAAGCTCCATGAGTTTTTCCAATTAAAACTTGGGCTTCTTTAGCATTTTGACTTTTCTAACAAAGACATCATGGAAAGGATAAATAGGTTGGCGAGCAATTTCTATGTCTCTTCCAATGTTATCTACAATCAATTTATTGACCACTTCTTTCAAGACATTGTTTGTATTTGTCTGATTCCCATAATCGTCTTGTGGATTTGGCAGACCTGTTAATACTGAGCATAAGTGGTCTTCTAATTTTGACTGTGGCATTTTTTTTTAGTAAAAGCAGCACAAAACATATAAAGCAAATAACCATCTTGACATCAACATGAGATTCAATCATGGTCTGCCATTTTTTGACCATGGAGGACATTCTGTCAGGGTAAGATCCATGCCATAGAAATTACCTGCCCTGAACATCCCCAGTAATTAGCTTCAATTTTCTAAATGCAACTTCATCATCCTGCAGATCAGGTAGCTAGGCTCACTTCAAAAACACAAGCCTTGGCCCTGACTGGTATAGCTCAGTGGATTGAGCACAGGCCTGCGAACCAAACAAATTGCAGTTCAATTCCCAGTCAGGGCACACATGTCTGGGTTGCAGGCTAGTTCTCAGCAGGGGACACACCAGAAGCAACCATACATTGATATTTCTCTCCCTCTCTCCTTCCCGTCCCCTCTAAAGATAAATAAATAAATAATTTTAAAAAACCACACACACACAAACAAGCCTTGGAGACCATCAGATGCAATTTTGGTTCCTTGAACTCTCATAACCAGTGTTTTTTCAATGTTTCTTACATTGAACATAGATGGTGCTTTCACATCACACCAATCTTTCTTAGAAAATGGATCCACCACTTTCTTCTTGCCTCCCTTTCTGCCATGTTTCATAAGGCACTTGTTCTGCCAATCACCATGCTGCTGCTCAGAGAGCCAAAGGGCTCAATGTAAGTCTTATTTCAACATTGGCAACTACTTGAGAATGGTTATCATATATTAATATAGTTTACATTATGAGCTTCACAGAAAGTTTACAATGTCTACCAGTTAAGTACAAACTGACCATACTCAACTATCTACCATATTCCCTCCCTAAAGAGACAAAAAGACAGTAAATTAAAAAAATTTTAATTCACAAGGACATAGAGCAAAACATAATGACCGACTGATAAAAAAAAAAAAAAAATAGGCAAATGGACCAGTCCTCTAACATAAGAAAATAGAAAAAATGAAAGGAAGAAAATTAACAAAATACTAATGGATTAATACAGGATAATTTCCTAGAAATAAAAGCCATGTGTCTTCACACTAAGTCACAAAGTACCTTAGCACAATAACTGAAAAAAATACACCAAAGCTTTTAACCTCGAAGTTTGAGCACACCAGGTTGGGCTCTCCGGCATTGTATACTTTAGTTTGTTACAAAAGAAAAAAAAAGAGTAAGAAAAGAAAATGTTTGTTCTAACCGTTCAAAATCATATCATACTTCAAATTGTCTAGTGTTTCATATCCAAGAGATAAACCTATACTTTAGAAAAAATTTCCTCAAAAGCTAGATTTATCAAAAATTGTTAAACTAACATTGAGTAAGATCATTATTAAAATTCAATGTTAACTTTATTTAAACTCTTTTGCTCCTAATAGATTTTGGTTACTTTAATTTAGCTTGGCAAAATAGCTAACCTAAAAATGAATGATACTTTTTTAAAACCATGAGGCTGGGAAGGGAGGGGGAGGCAAGTAGCTGGACAGGAGTCACAGGAATCTAGAACAAAAGACTTCATATAAATTCTTCAAAAGATTAAGTCATGGTAACTAATTTTTTTTCTATCAACCTAAAACATTCATATGGGAAAGTTGAGGAGAACCAGTTAATTTTCTTAAATATAATTCAGAAATGTAGAAATTCAAAAGTTAGGCAAAAAGTACTTATCAACTATACATATTATTGTTGGTCTTAAGCAGATAATTATGATGAAAGATTGTATGTTTCTATGGGTCCACTAGACTAAATTGTTTCCTGTCAAGAACTATGTTTTAGTATCTTTGTATACTGATGACTAGCAGAGTACCAGGCACACAGTAGACATTCAAATATTCACTGAATAAATGAGTGCATGAAAAGGCCTAACATATAGAAAGTAAAAAAGGTTTCTCTTCACTACTTAGTTTTAATGAGCTATGGCTACAAGAGAAAATATTAAGGAATTAAATAATTCTTAAATTAAATCAAAAAATTATTTCCATACTAATAAGGTATTACTGATGTCTTCAAACACCCTAAAGCCAGAGCTAATTAATAAGAGCTAGAATTTAACTATTTGTACTTCATATCAGTATCATTTTTCCCTTGGTTAATTTTATTGGTAGAATTATCTTGGACGGAAGACAAACCATTTAAATTCCAACAGCATTCACTCACAGCATCCTCACCCTGTCTCCATATACAAATATACATCACCCTCAGACCCCAATCCTTCAAAGGAATCGTGCAGTTACAATGACAAATGTTTGAACAAGAGGCCACTTTTACTAATGCTACAAATATTTGCAAAATACACTGTTCAGTATCATGCTCCATACTCAAATAAATCATCTGTTCGATCAGTAGATACCAGAAAACCAGTAACTTAGTTGAGTATGAAGGTTTACCTACAAGCAAATATGTTCTAAACAATCATCATCTAAACTATAAGTAGCAAAGTCAAACCTACTCAACAGAACTATCAAATACTTACAGCACATTTTCTTTACATGCAAATGCTGCTAGTTACTAATGAGTTTTCTCTAACATTCTTTCCATTAGGCACAGCAGGGTTGTCACTTGAAAAAGCTTTTTAAAAATAGTCTGAAATTAAGGGTTATTAATTTTCACTGCTGATCCTTAGTCTGAACTATTCCTTGGATTACTGTCTAAACTCAGGAGTGAAAACTAATGGCAATTCTAAAATTCATGTTCTCTTCCCTAAATATGATTCAATTACACACAAAATACCATTCTTTTTTTAATCCTCACCCAAGCATATGTTTGATTTTAGACAGAGAGAGGTAGAGAGAGAAAAACATCAATGTGAGAGAGAAACATTGACTGGTGGCCTTCTCATACATGCTCCAATCCAGGATCAAACCCAAAATCAAACTCCAAACCCAGGTATGTGGCCTAACCTGGAATTGAACCTACCACCTTTCAGTCTATGGGATGTCGCTCCAACAAACTCAACCACACTGGTCAGGGCTAGATTCTTTTCTGTTTTTTGTTTGCTTTCTTCTTTTTAAGGGCAGTTTGGTGACACTGCTTTAACTTGTGCTAATGCTGCCAGCAGCTTTGTCCACCATTGCTTTTTCACCAACAGTGCAAATGTTAATCTAGGGGAAATCTCAAATAACATCTTGTTTTGAAAGACCCCACACTTTGTTAACAGCTGGACTAGGAAACAGTAAGGTAAATCAAACTGAAAGGCTGATGGCCTAGAGGAGGGATTAAGAGGGAACTATAGAAAAGGCATGAAGATAAAACTCCTAGAAGAACTGTAGACGACCTTAGGGTTGGCAGATGAAAAAACTGAGGTTCTGTTATCTTAAGCAGTGATGTACCCAGCATATTTGACTCTGGAGCTAATCTTGTTTTTAATAAACTTTTCATTTTAAAACTGTTTTAAATGTACAAACATTGAAAGTTCCCATATGCTCCACACCCAGTTTCCCCAATTAACATTTTACATTAACTTAATATACTTGTTATAATGAACCAATGTTGACACATTATTATTGGGTTAGTGAAAGTTTCATACGATGGCTCTAGTAGTGCTTAGTTGTCTTTAACTTCATTCAAAACAATTCTGTTAGACTGTTATTATGACAGCTGTCATATCAGCATGCATTAAAAAAACTCTACAAAATTGGTGAAATTTTGTGTAGGCATTTTAATATTGAGGATGAAAGGAAAATATGCAACACTGTTGGTGTATCATGCTTTATTATTTCAAGAAAGATAAAAACATAACTGAAATGCAAAAAAAGATTTGTGTTGTGTAGGGAGAAGGTGCTGTGACTGACAGAACATGTCAAAAATGGTTTGTGAAGTTTTGTGCTAGAGACTTCTTGATGGATGATGCTCAATGGTGGGACAGACCAGTTTTAAGTTGATAGCAATCAAATCGAGACATTAACTGAGAACAATTAATGTTTTACCACACAGAAGATAGCTGACATACTCAAAATGTCCAAATCAATAAAGTTATTGGTGAAAATGTAAAATGTGTCTTTTATTTTACAGAAAAAAACACACAGACTTTTTGGGCAACACAAAAAATATACATATGAAATATTTACACTGTTAAAAACAATGAGACCACCTTGCTTCGAACATGTCGTGGCAAGATGTTCGGTATATGTTCCTTAGTAAAAAAAGCAAGTGGAAGGATACTATGCATAGTATGATCCAGTTTATGTTTTTAGGAAATATATTTATGTATAAGTACATTAATTTAATAAATACTTAAGAGTTCCTTCTATTCACCTAGTTTGCTTTAGTTTGAGACATATACACATACAATAAATTAAAATTATACAGACACACATAATTAAAAGCCCAGAAAGAAAAATGAATCGCTCAGACACAAAAGGCGACATATTATATGATTCCATTTATACAAAATGTTTAAAATAGGTAAATCTACAGAGACAGAAAATACATCAGTGGTTGCCTGAGAGTGAGATGAGTTGTGGGCAATGGGAGTGATAGCTGAAAGGTGCATGACTGCTTTGGCAGGGATAAGAAAAATATTCTAAAACTGGTTATGGTGATGAATGCACAACTTTTAAGTAAATTAAAAACTATTTAACTTTGCACTTTACATGGATGAACTATATGGTATATAAATTATCTCAATAAAGCTGCTATGCTCTGCCTTACCCCAAAAAGATTAGATACTGAAGTGGTTGGGGAGGGGGAATGATGAAGACCTTTAAAACTTTACACTATTGCCCAGGCTGGTGTGACTCAGCAGAATGAGTGCCAGCCTGCAAACCAAAACATTGCTGGTTCGATTCCCAGGCAGGGCACATGCCTGGGTTGTGGGCCAGGACCCCAGCTGGGAGCGTGAGAGAAGCAATTGATCAACGTATCTCTCACATTTTGATGTTCCTCTCCCGCTTTTTCCCTCCCTTCCCCCCCCTCTAAAAATAAATAAATAAAATCTTTAAAAATTAAAAAAATCTTTACACTATTTACCGCTATATCATTACAATGAGAAATATGTTCATGCATTATCTATCTAAAGATATATAAACCTGAAAGTCTTTCATAAATTATTGTGGAGTTAATGTCATGCAAGTTCATCTAAGAAACAATAAAAAAAAGTGTGAAGCTATAACTCCATCTCAGAACATTAACAATTATCTGACAAATAGACTTGTACATCAGCTCCCTAACAAAAATCTTGGACATAATTTGTTCATTTGATAAACATATCTTAAACACCACTGTGAGAATGGAGTGGTATACAAAACAATACTGGTCAACAAAAAGAAGCAAACTAACAGCTATAGCTTTAAGTTAAGGACGTTTGCTAGACAGCATCGAGACAAAACACACACAAAGTAGACTGGGGTCAGCCTACAGAAAATCCTGAATACAAAAGTGAGAGCTAAGACTTTATCCTGTTTTTGATGGAAAGCCACTGGAGTGACAGGATGAAAGGAGTGTTTGGGGGAAATTAACCTGGCAACCAAACCGGAATACTGAACGCAGAAAAGAATAGCAGGAAAGGTAAGGTAAGAAAGAGATGAAGTTTTTAAAAATAGGATCATTTGTAACAGTCCTGTGTTAGTGTTATTTCAAGCTTACTAATTAATGTCCAAAGAGTTTGTTTGTTTTGTTGATCCAAGATTAAGCAAAAAAAAAAAAAAAAAAAAGGTGGTTTGTTAATTTGGATGAATTTTAGAAGTGCATAGGGAAGAATGAAGGTTTACCAGAAAATTCTGAGGGCAGAAGGGATTTGGAGTGCTATCTTTTCATGGGATACCACTGAAACCAAGAATAGAATCAAAAGCAATGGGAGCTCCATAATTTTTAACATGGAAGGGTAAGTACAGTACAAATATTTTGTAGTTCAAGCAGCAAAAAGTGCATGGACTACTATAAAAAGTGCAATTAGAACTACTATAAATTGATAGTCAAGGGCATTTCACATTGCTCTATCACCAATTTCCAAAAAATCCTAATGATAAAATTTGTTACATAAATGCAGGTTTAGATGAGGACCAAATCTGACATCAAATTTAAAGTATGATCAACTTCACATCCTTAATTTTATCAACTGTTCCTTCCACAGTCAGTATTTTTCAGATGTTGTACAAATAATCTTAATCCACATATGCATTTATTATTTATTAATTGTCTTAATACATTAACACTTCCTTCTTAAAATACAAAAAATATTTTCATTGCCTATATAGCCTCCTTTCTGCAATAGCTTCCTGGAAACAATGTTACCTACCAATCTAATACTATGGCAATACTTCTCTTAAGATTAAAAATATGAGTAAAGCAAATTCTCATTTCCACTTTCTGAAGATTAATGTTCAGCACTATGTTTTAAAATGCCAGTTAAAAACAGATGAGCATCTAAACAAGGCACATAATCTTACAATATTTGACTATTGTCACATAATTTTCCAAAATCAAACATACCTGAAGTACATACTATTTCATAAACTGTTTCATTTTTGTTAAATGTCTGAATCAGAAGAAATGTTCACTTACATTTTTATAAAATCTATCTCTGTCATCATTTAATAATCTCATCTGATAGATTTACAGACGCAAAAATAAAGGTGTAGACAATGAACAAAAAATTACTTATTTCACTCACACTTCATCTAACTAAAATGCCATCTGCATTGCTCCCTAAAGCATCAAAAGGACTGTCACATTAATATATTTAGTTAGAATAAAACATTTGCAAACTTTTATATCATGCTGTTTGTCAAGATATTGTTTAAAATAGCAAGAAAGTGGAAATAATCTAATTGTCCAATGATAAGAGACTAGATGAATAAAATATAATGTTGCCTTTCAAATTATTATACAGACCTGGAAATGATCATACTTACTAACCTGGAAAGATAGCCATGAAAATAGCAGCTTACAAAGAGTACTATGATGTCTTTTTGTGATGAACATACAAACACATATGTTCACAGAGAGAAAATCTAACAAGATACCCAGATGTTAACCACAATACTTCTAAATGCTAGGATTAGCAATGCTAGCACTGATGTTTATTTTTCTGATGTTTACTTTTTTTACTATTCTCTGAAATTTTCCCAAGCAAAATGGTATTTCCAAGAATTAGTATCTATGACCCCAAATAATAAACTTCAAAATCTTCCTTGCAAAAAACCCAAGTAACACCCAAAATATCCTGGCAAAGAACAAGAGGAAAAAATATCAGCCACAATGTAACTACAAATCTTAGCAAATGAGGCTACCAGGACTAACAAGGCACCTCTAAAACAGCCTACAGTACGTTCTGAAATCACAAGACCTATGTTCAAGTCCCTGACACTTTTATTTGTATGACCTTGAGCTACTACTCACTTAGCCTTTCTGGGCTCCCTTTTTATCAATAAAAGAGATTATTACCTGCCTTTCCTAGCTCAAAAAACTGTTGGAAAGATCGAACGAGAAAATGAGATACATTATGAACTGCAAAGCACTATATATTATTCAAACATTTAAAAAACGTGCCTAATGCCAGGGCAGAATACTTCAGAAAACACTACAATCAATTCTATGAAGTAATGAACCAGTAGTTTTGTGTTTTTAAAGGCTACATCTCATCATAAACACCCAGTTTTTCAGAAACTTAGACACTTCTTTCCAGGACCCACTACAATCATTACCCATTTTTTAAATCCCTAGCTACCAGCAGGAAAAGGTACGAATTACACTGAACTCAAAAGCCTCAGCAAGCACCATGGAGCAGCATGGTGATGGAGTGCACTAGGAGAAACCCAAGGTTAATCAGCTATAGACTCACCACTAAGCGCTACAGCAATCAACAGGGATTACAGCAGATTCTTTGAGGAGAAAAACAACAATCACCCAGAAGAAAACGGTGGAGAAAAATGCAGTATTTCAAAAACAATTACAATGAAATACCTAAAAACTAAAGTGTTCTATAAACTGTACTCAAATAATGTTCACAAAAATGGTGACCTAAAACAAAAGCCGTATAAATGTGGCACTTGACAAAAGCCAAGTCATGGAAATTCAAAACAAATCCATAGTCAGATATACTTGCTTATATCTAAAATAAAAGCAGAGAATTTACCACAAATACCAAAATTAAGTGGCTATTTCTTGAAAATAAAAAGACAAAATATGATGATAGAATTTACTGACAGACTTATAGTACTTTTAAAAGTATGGTTGTCTTCCCATTGAATTCCACTATTCACTAAAATGATTACTAACTTCTTCCTTGCCACTGGTCCTCCTGTGAGCTAACATGCTAACATAACTTGATGAGTTTTAATGCATAAAGCATGTGTAGTTTTTTAAAAGTAATTTAAGAAGACAGAGATACACGGAGCTGTCGGATAACTCCAAGATCATCCAGCCATCACACCCTCTTGCTTTTAACTTCCTAAAGATAATAAAATCCTCACTCTCCACAGTCTCAACAAATGTCACTTATGGGTATACCCCTAATGAAAAATTAAACCTTTCACAAACAAATGTGTGCAGAGAACTCTTTTTGATACGTATGACTCACAATCCAATTTTTATTGGCAATATCTTTTAAGTGTTGCAGCTTGCACTATTCCTACAGGGGATACAGATTATTCATTTTTCTCATTTGATTTTTGTAGGTTTGTTATAGAGTTAAAAGGACACACAAAAAGGGGCTATGAGGAAAATAATTATAAATACAATCCACAGCAAAATATGTGGGCTGTGAATTCAAACAACAAAAAAGTCACTGCATTTACTCAAAGCCTCACAACTGGAAATCCACTGGCAGTACTTTCACCTAAAACTTTGAAAAAAAAAAATCTTGGTTTTTCTTCATTCTAAATGACTTTCCCTACCTTATTAGGAATGAATGCTATTTACCTCCAAAAACCATCAGAAAATGTAATTTCCAAAAGGAGCACAGGACATTATGTAAACACATTATAAAATAACTATGATAGGCATTCCTAAGATCAGCTTCTTCCTCCAAAAATAAGGGCAAATCTAACCATAATCAAATATTAACAAGATTTTTAATACAGCTATCACCTGCAAAGCAATTTATCACAGCTCCTCAAAGTACTGGGCACACACGACAGACCAGTATGTCAAAAGTTATTACAATTTTAAAAAATGTACAACGGGACCATAAAAGTAGAAAACAACTCCTCTGGAGAACCTCAAGTATATTTTGGAGAGCAAAAAAGGGCGATCGATTTTAGAAAAATGTTTTCCACCAACTGTTTAGCGTTTATCTGATACCGGCTCATTTTTGTAAAAAGAAACTTTACCTAACAAGACTCTCACCAGGGATCTGATCTATCTATCCCCAAAGGCACTTTTTTAAAATGAGAAAGAACAAAGGAGGAAATCTCCCAGCATGTGCTTTCCATACCAATTTCTTTGGACAGCATCAAGAGTGACAATATAGCCAGCACAAGCTTTTCAGCTTTACTCTGTGCTCCATGTAAAACAGAACTGATTAGCTTCATTCAAAAGGATTTCTAACAAAATAAATACCAGAAGGCAAAGATCACACAGTTGACTACGTCTTAGGAGCAAAACTACAGAAAACATGAACTAAAGCTATGTATTCTTTAGTTCAAGAGTTAATTACCTCCAAATATGCAAATTCCTGAGGCTTTTCCATCTCAGTCAATAGTTTAACTGGAAAAAAAAAAAAGCGAAACTAACCAATCTAAATCTGCTCTCCCTTCATTTGTAATCAGAAGTAAATTTTAAAAGAATGACACTCAAAGATAATGTCTGAATATACAAATTTGGGGATATTAACACTGCAAAATTACTGAGGAAAACGATCTTTCAGCGAAGCTTCCTATAGAAAAACTCTCCAGAAACTAACCTGGTGTCTGCTTCTTCTAGAAGTTGTCGTTTCATTATTACGCAGAAAAAAATTAATGATTTTTATTAACTATGAAAGAGGACCCCTCCAAGATTTACAACTGTATATCCCAATCCCCACTGATAGGTGTCAGTTCTCTGGGTCAGGATATAACCAGCTGCTTGGTTCACACATAGGAAGCCGCAGAGGGGAATATCGCGTTGAGAGCCTCCAAATAATACGCGTTAGTTAAAAACTGCTTGCTGCTAAACCAAAATTATTCAAGCGGAGACCCATTTATCACAATCCAATCATAAGGGTTCCATCCCCCCCGCCCCCGCCCCCGCCAACTGCTTGTGTAGTGGTATACTGCTTCGGTAAAGAAGCCATCATCAGGTAAAGATTGGGGTGGGAGAAAAAGCGGAGCAGAGGGGGCACCCTTTCATCCAATTTCGCGAGGCGTGAGTAATCGGTACAGTTGAGAGGAACGGAGGAACGTTCTATTTATTGGGGGTTGAAGTAGGATTAGGGGAGAATTTCGTTCAGATCAACATGGCCAGCAAGATGTCCCTACAAACAAAAGGCAACGGGGGGATATAAACACGAACCATTCACCTCCATCAGCTATAGCATCGCCATCATGGAGTGTGCAGAGACCCCCAAAGGCTCCTCTCACCCTCCACACTAGCCGAAGGAAAAGAGGTGCTTCCCACCACCCACGACTGCTTCCAAATACAGCCCCCCCCGCCCCGGTAGCCCAGAATCGCAGAGAGTAACGTCCCGCCCAGGCAGATTCCCCGCTACCCCGCAGCCGAACCCCGACGCCGCCCCGGGCTCACTAAACTTTACTGGAGCTTCTACCCATAACCCCTCCCCACCGCCCCAGATCGTACTGCCCTCGAGCGGGGCACCCCAAGAGCTTCCTGACAGGCGGGCAGTCGGGGACAGCCGAGTCCGCGGCGGGGGCGGCAGGGAGCCACGGAGGGGCGGGGCGGCCGGAGCCAAGTTCCCGAGGGTCTGAGGAGAGCGCCTGACAGGAGCCCGGGACTGCAAAGAAGGAAGAGGAAGCGGCGACGGGAAGCTTCCCAATCCCCCCTACATGTACACTCTACCCCAGCCCCCGCACCTCAAGGTGGGCCAGGGAGGCTGACTGGACTGGGAAGAAACCCAGCCTCAGGGGTAGCCGCAGCCCGCACCTCCGAATCCCGATCTCTTCCCCCGCCACCCCCGCCAGGGGCGCCCACAACAATAACACGCTGGCGACGACCCGTCAGCGCCCCCGAGGCACCCGGGGCCCGCGGCCCGCCGCTGCCGGGCCCCCTCAGCTAGGGCCCGGAGCGCCGCTCCTCCCTACAACTCCAGACTCGGGTGGAGGCAGGCCCGAGCGGCCCCCCAGAGCCAGACCCATTCCCCCCGGCACCAGCGGCACCGTCTCCGCGGCCGAATATTAGAAGTGAATTCGAGCTGCGCTTTACCTTTAGTTCCGCACTGTCCGCCATCTTGCGTCTGTCAGCGCAAGCGCACTGAACCTCGCCGGGGGCCGGGGCTAGACCCGCCCCTCTAACCAGTCTGGCCCCGCCCCGGCTCGTCCCATCTCGTCCCTCCACCTCCCAGGCCCGCCCCCCGCCTCCGCCCCGTCGCTGGAGCTTGGAGCCCCGCCCCGGGCGCGTACAGCTGCAAAACGCACACGTTGCATTTAAATAATGGCGCCAAGAAGGGAGGTTTGACAGTTACTCCCCCTTCGGCATCTCCGCCCCCAGTCCAGGCCGGGCTAGAGCCTCCAAGGACCCGCCACTGCCGGAGGGCTGCTGGCCTGAGCCCCGCCCCAACGAGGCCAGCAGAACCTTTCTGTAAAGCTTCCAGGGCTCCAGTCACAGGAAACAATAGAGCCCCGCTCTTCCAATCAGCACCTGCTACCTGCGGGGGTACGCGTGGACTAAAAATAACAATCCGTTACGTTTAAAGATCACTTAATGAAGCATTTCCAGGTTTATTAGCTCGGATCCTCCTCATGACAAGTCAGTGAGGCACACAGGGAAGAGATTATAATTCCCTTGGTATATAAATATGTATTCAGAAATAAAAGCTCAGAGAGGAAAAGTGACTAGCCCAAATAAGAACTTAACAAGGGGCCTTAGACAAAATTCTGAAGATGTTCATTCATTAACTACTTTGTTTTAGGAAGAATTATTTAGTAGCTAAATACAGGCCCTGTTTCTAAGGGTTATGTATACAATGTGATATTAAATACAACAAAGTCCCTGCCAACTCTAGTTTTTTCTATGGGAAAACAGACAAGTGAACCAATAAAGCTACTACAACTGGTGGTGTGTACCAGAAAAGAGCAAATTGTCCAGCGAGAGAAAAAAAGGAGGAGTATTTAATCCTGGGAGGGTTTTCTCCACTATTAACATTTAAGTGGACACGAACATTTTGCCCTCTTCTAAAAGCCTCCTTATACCTCTTCCCCAACCCCTACTTCTCGCTGCTCAATTTTGCCTCGTACCTCTTGCAAAATATAAACACACACATCATCAGCAAGAAAAAACTCCCTTATCTTCGCACCATCAAAACTACTCTTATAGGAATAGGAATTTGAGGTTACTACGAATGAAAAAGTATTCCTGTGCCTGTGAAGACCAGTCCTTCCACCAGTGACTTGGATTTCTTCCCCTTCCACATCCCTAAGGATTTTACTCCAACAATTAATTACCTCGCCCTCCCAGCATCATGACTTTCCCCCCTTTTATTAGTTTACTCCCATCAGCATATAAACCCAGTGATATTTCTCTCATCTAAAACAAGTCTCTTGGAGTACCCGTTCCTACTTCCTCACTTGACATTTACTTCTCAGTGTACTCTGATCCAGTATTGACTTCCCTTGTCGAGATCACTTATGGGGAGGGGGTATAAGGGGACTAAATGGTAATGGGGAAAAACACAATAAAGATTAAATTTTAAAAAATAAAAAAGATCACTTATGGAGATTACTGATGATCTCCAAATTTCCAGGGACGATTGCCAATTCTCTATTCTTATGTGAATTGACCTCTCATCGGACTACAAACATGTAACAGGCTTCCTTACTTTTAAAATATTCCCCCTACCCCCTGAACTTTCTTCAATGTCTCACTATTGGAATTTTCTTGTTCCTTCACTGGATCTCCTTTTCAAAATCCTTGATTTCTCCCCTTTGACTCAATCTTTAAATGTCCCAAAACACTGTCCTTACTCTTATTTTCTCTATCTTACTCTCCCCGAGTGATGTCATCCAAGTCCTTGACCTTAAGTTTATAAACTGATGACTTCCAAATTTCTGTCCAGCACAGACCTCTCCACCAAAATGCAGTTTCACAAATCCAATTAACTGCTTGATATCCCCACTCCATGATTCACAGTCATCTTAAACTCAAAGAGCCTTTGATTTTCACCCCCAATCCTGCCCCTTTCCCAGTATTCTCAGGGGATGACACCATCTTTCACCCAATTGCTCAAAGCAAGAATCAGGAAATTATCCTTGGTTCCTTTCTTTCACCCACCTCTCACACCTAATTCATCAACTAGTCCAGCTGCTCTGCTCGAAACCACATCCCAAGCCTTGCCATCTCACGGCATCTCCACTACCATCACCCTACCCCAATCTGCCAGGATTTCACAAACGGGCTGCTGGGAAGACTATTCAACTAACAAGACCACACTTAGACTTCTGCGTGGCCTTAGGCACTTTTGCCCTGTAGAGACTGTAGTATAATAAAAAAATATAATTCGACTTTGTCCTTGGTTTCCAGCGCAGAGTTCCTGACACCCTTGAAATTTCTTAATACTATTGTCTTTTGTTATTCATAATGAGCCTGAGTTTATGTTAATAAGGTCACTCAGGGTGGGGCTCCTGCTGGGAGTTGTCACTGGATTGGAGCAGCAATTTTGAACTGATGTGCCACAAGAATTTTTAAAACAAGCAACGCCTGACTACTTCGTCAGCGGTACTGACTTCCTTTCCCTTAGACTGTCAAAAAAAAAAAACCCCAAGAGCCAATACAATAGCTGTCTGGCATGACTGGATCAAAATTATACCTATTTTTTTCCTCAAATCAGCAAAAAAAAATTTTTTTGGGTGTGCCACAGAATTTTAGTAATTAGTTTATGTGTGCCATGAAATGGAAAAGGTTAAAAATCTCTGGATTAGAGGGAGGTTAGTGAATACACGGAAGTACCAGGAGGTGGGGCGCCAGGAGGGAGGGTGGAATCTGCATCTGCATCTGCTTCCCTCCGCATCTCTTCCATTTGGCTGTTTCTGGGTTGTTTCCTTTGTAATAAACGGATAAACATCAGGTAAAGTGTTTTCCTGAGTTCTGTGATTTGTTCCAGTGAATTATCAAACCTGAGTGGGGGAGTATAGAAATCCTCAAATTCGGTCATTTAGAAGTGCCAGGGGCGCATGGGGCTGAAGAGTGTTCTCTAAAGTAGGGACAATCACGTGGGAATAAGCTCTTAACCTGGGGGGTCTGAGCTTATTTCTGGAGTTAGTGTCAAAACCGAATTGTTGATATTGGAGAACTGGTGTGCAAAGACACTATGTATTTAGTGTCAAAAGGAATCTCAGAAGCCCCTACTTCCTTAAAAAACTATGTAAAATTACATTTTATAACTGCATGGGTATTGAGACTAATGTAATACAAATATACTTACTTTTCTTCTAATTTTAAACATTTAAAACATTTTTGTGGAACCCTAAAACTATTGTGGTCCTCACCCAACACATAAACATTAACTCAAAATGAACCTAAATATGAGTTAAAACTATAAAATCATGGAAGATAACTTAGGAGTAAACCTATATTACTTGGGTCAGGGATAGCTTTTTTAGATATGGAACCCACACACACTGTTGGCAGGAATGGTATAGCCGCTTTGGAAAACAGTTTGGCAATTTCTTTGAAAATTGAAACATGTACTAACCATACAACCAACAACTGCACTCTTGTGCATTTATCCCAGAGAAATTGATGGGGGAACTCAAGCATTAAAGATTTTAGCCTTAGCTATGGTTGATAGGCTTAAGTGATTAATGCAAGTAGAAAGCTGTTATTCCAGGAACTGTAATGCCTGACCTACAGGACTCCAGTAGGTCCACAAGCAATTCAACCTTTGTGCCCCAGGGAGTCTGCAAGGATGGAGAAGGTATCTGAGTCACTGTGCTTCAGGGAGGGAGCACAGATAAGGAATTGCTGACCAATAGGTGGAAGAAGTACTAGAGGGAATCACCTCCGGACTGTAGTTCTTATCTCATTAACCTTTTGTTTTTCCAAATGCCTTTCCTACCCTCTCTTCTGCTTATAAAAAGGTCAGCTAGAGATGAAATGTTAAGATGGTTTTTAAGGGCACATAACTGCCATCTTCTCAGATCGCAGGCATCTGAATAAAGCACCCGTATAGATCAATCCTTGTTTCTGCTAACTGGTTCTGGTACTGAAAGGCAGAACGAACACGAGTTTTTTGGTTTCAAAATGCAGCCTTATTTTCAAGCAGAAGATTGTACAAGAATGTTCATAGTAGCTTTATAAGTTCCTCGAACTGGAAACCATCCAAAGTTCCTTAAATGGGTAAATGGCTCACCAAAGTATGACATATCCAGCCCTAGCCTTGTGGCTCACTTGGTGGGAGCATCATCCCATAGACCAAAAGGTTGTGGGTTTGATTCCTGGTCAGGACCCACAGCTAGATTGAGGGTCCGATCCCCAGTTGGTGTGTACATAGGAGGCAACCAATAGATGTTTCTCACATTAGTATTTCTCTCTTTCACTGTCTCTCTCTCTCTCTCTCTAAAATCAATAAACATACACTTGGGTGAGGACTTTTAAAAAACAACAACTACAACATATCCATACTATGGAATACTACTCAGCAATTTTTTTTAAAAGAACAAACTATTGATACTCAGTTTGGATAAACTCATGGAAATTATGCTGAGTGGAAAAAGAAAAAGATATCAAAAGGATGCTTATTACATAATTCTATTTATGTACTATTAATGAAAAAACATAATTATAGAAATTTTAAAAAACACATATTAGTGTTTGTCAGGGTATTAGAGATGGAGGGAAAGGATGGTTCTTGTCAATGTCAACTTCTTGGTTTTGCCTTGAGCAATGTGGCTCAGTTGGCTGGGTGTCATCCCACAAAGCAAGAGGTTGCTGGTTCGATTCCTGGTCCAGGCTCATGCCTGAGTTGTGGGTTCCATCCTTGGTTGAGGCATGTGGAACCGATTAAGATTTCTCTTTTGTATTGATGTTTCTCTCCCTCTCTTTCTCCCTTCCTTCCCCTCTTTTTAAAACTAACTAAATAAGAACTTCTAAAGAAATTTCTTGGTTATGATATTGTACTATTGTTCTATAAGATATTAACTTTGGGGGAGCCTGAGTAATAATTACTATGACTTTCCTATACATTGCTTTGTAATCTCTTGTGAATCTATAACTATGTCAAAAGAAGAACATGTACATATTTTAAATACATATGCATGTCTAAAAATTTGTGTATATGCATAAAATGCAATATGTAATAATTTTTGGCAAGAGAAACATCAGTAAAATGGCAGACTAGGCAGCTCCAAACTCCGGTACCTCCACAGAAACACACACACACGTGAAATGTCCAATCAACATTGTAGGAACTTCAGAAAACAAAGAGTCACAGCAACTAAACAAATGTTTAATCCAAAAAAAAGACAAATAGTAAACATCTTGAAATGGTGAGAAAACTTTATGATATTTTTCCTCGACTCTGCCTTACTCCCTGTCTTACAGCTAGCAGAACACCTTGCAACGATGGAACCCTGGTCCCTGGCAGTCATTGTGCTTGTTTAGATCTGTCTGGGGTGGCTAAAGGATGAACTCAAGCCATTCATCTCCATTTTTCCTAACCTAAAGCCTACAACTAAAAAGAAGTGGGCATTGTTTAAAAATGTGGTAAGGTGAACAACCAACCTTCAACACTCTGAGACCAAAGATTAGGGTTGGTTCATGTAATAGACCATCTAAGGCAAGGATGTCCAAACTTTTGGCGTCCCTGGGCCACACTGGAAGAAGAAGAATTATCTTGGCCACACATTAAGTGCATTATGACACATCTCACAAAAAAATCTCATAATGTTTTAAGCCAATTTATGATTTTGTGTTGGGTCACATGATTCATAGCCATCCTGGGCTGCAGGTTGGACATCCCTGATCTAACTGGGAAGATTAGAGCATTCAAATTCAAAAGTGCTCATGAACACAGGGGGAATTTAGAAAGCCACCACATGCCTGGGACGAGATGAATGCTCAGAAAAACCTAGAGCGATCCTGAGATTTCACCCCATAGTCAGTGCAACCAGGAAGAGAAGGCTAAGGAAGAATGTTAAATGGCCTGGCTAGGTGTTAAAGGAACACGTCCACACAGAGCCAAATTGCAAAGATTGGGAAAGGTTCTTTTATAGATAAAAGCTTTTTTTTTTTTTTACTTTTTAAGTTCCCAGTGTATAGGAACTCTTAGTAAAAATATTTTTTTAGACCTAATGTACAAGTGTACAAGAACAATGTACAAGAACACAAGCTGAGGTTTCAACAATCAAGGACAGCAAACCCTGCCCTGGCCAGGGAGCTCAGATGTTCAGAGCACTATTCCAGTACCCCAGACCGTGGGTTTGATCTCCAGTCAGGGCATATACAAGAAGCGACCATTGAGTGCATAAATAAGTGGAACAACAAATTGATGTTTCTCTCTCTCAAATCAGTAAAATAAAATAAAATAATTTAAAAAATCGCAAACCCTAAAGAAGGGAGAGAATTTAATTTCCAGAGATAATGTATTATATTAAAATGGCCGTTTTTGAGGAAAAAATAAGTCACAAAATATACAAACAGGAAAATAAGGTCCATTCTATGAAAAAAAAAAATGGACAGAAATGACTCCCAAGGAAGCTCAGACATTGGACTTATTATACAAAGACTGTTAAGCCACTGTCTTAAATATTCACAGAGAGTTAAGTGAAGAAAGGAAAAAGATGTATGAGCACAATGAAAATATCATAAAGACATAGAAATTATTTCAAAAAGAACCAAGTAGAAAGTTTGAAGCGCAAAAACATACCAAAATGAAAATTTTACTAGAGGGGTTCAGGAGCAGCTCTGAGCAGTCAGGGACAAAGTCAATTAACTCGAAACTGACACAAATGAAATGATCCAATCTGAGGAGCAGGAAGAATTGAAAAGAATGAAAGAAGTGAATAGGTCCTAAGTGGGGAGGGGTACCATCAAATGGCCCAATGCATGTATTATGGGAATTCCAGAAGGAAAAGAGAACATTGGAAGAAATAATGGGCAGAAACTTTCCAAATTTGATGAAATATACCAATATAAACATTCAAGGAGCTCAGTAAATTCCAAGTAGGGTAAACTCAAATTGATCCATGAGACACATTACTGTTAGATTGTGAAAAGTTAAAGAGGGAGAATCTTGAAAGCAGCAAGAGAAAAACAATGTATTGCATAAAAGTATCCTCAATCAGACTAAGAGCTGATTTCTCATTAGACAACATTGATCCTAGAAAGCAATGAAACAACATATTTAAAGTTCTGAAAGACAATACTGACTCGTGTGGCTCAGTTGGTTGGAGCATTGCCCCATAAATGAAAAGGTTGTAAGTTCGATGCCTGGTCAGGGCACATGCCTGAGTTGTGGGTTCAATGCCTGGTCAGGGCACGTACAAGAGTCAACCAATCAATGTTTCACTCTCACATTGCTGTTTCTCTCCCCCTCTCTTTTTACCTCTCTCCTCCTTGCTCTGAAATCGATAAAGATGTCAAGTGAGGGAAAAAAAAAGAATTCTATATCCAGCAAAATAGCCATCAAAAAATGAAGAATATAAGACATTCCAAGACAAATAAAAGTTAATAATAAAAAAAAACTTTACAAATAAACCTGCCCTAGAAGAAAAGGGAATCTTTTAGGCTAAAGGGAATCTTTTAGGCTGAAATGAAAGGACAGTAAATAGTAATGAAGCCACGTAAAGAAATAAAGAACATTGGTATAAAAAAAACTACATAGGTAAGTATGTCAGTATTATTGTCTTTTTGGTTTTTAACTCTTACTTTATTTTCTATATGAGACAAATACACAAAATAATAACTACAGATATATATTGATGAGCACATATATATAAGAATGCAGTCCACGACAATAACAATATAAATGGGGAGGGGCAAAGATTTATGAGAGCAGAGTGTATGTTATTGAAATTTAGTTGGTACTATTCAGATAGGGTTGGAGAATCACTACGATTTGTACAGAAAGGGAAAAAAGGGAAGGAATCAAAAGAGAACACTACAAAACAATCAACCAGATACCATAAAAAAGGCAGTAATGGAGGAATTAAAGAACCAAAAATATATCTCATAAAGCAAATAAATAGTTAAATGGCAGAAGTCCTTTCTTTTCAGTAGTTACTTCAAATGTAAATGGATTAAACTCCTCAATTACAAGATAGAGATGTCAGAATGGATTTTAAAACCATGATCAGTCTATATGCTATTTACAAGAGACACTCTTTAGATACAAAGACACAAAGAGATTGAAAGTAAAAGAGTGGAGAATGTATGTATTCTATATAAAGAGCAACCAGAAGAAAGCTGGGGTGTTTATATCATTACCAGACAAAATAGATTTTAAAATAAAAAGAATAAGAGATAAAAAAGGACATCAGGTATTGATAAAATTGTTTGGGGTTTTTTTAAGAAGTTGAATATTTTATTATTGAACTTTCTTGTTTTCCTGCAAGGCTCCTGCTTCACTGTATAAAAATAGCACCAGCAAACTCAGCATATTGCTAAATTAAGATAGTATTGTTCATCATCTGACACTAACAACTAACAAAAACTTTTCTCTACTGCCAGTTATTCCCAAAGGAAAGTTCATTAAGTACATTATGACCCAAATCCAGAGACTGATGTAAGCAAATCACAGTATTATATAAGGGCTAAGATCATTTTTATAACTATATTTCACCGCAGATAATTTCAGGAATTTTGAATTTTATAAACATAGTCTAGCTTAAAAATTATAGGGCATTGTAAAACAGATGCAAATTGTATTATCTGCAATCATTAGAAAGTTAAGAGGTATTTTCTTCCTATAGCATTGTTGTAGTTTCTTTTTCAATTGGTAAGACTAAAAGTTACTATTTGAAAACTTCTATCTGCCACTAATTTAAGACAACTATACTGATCGAGTTGTTTCATACTACTTTATTTAGGAGGGGGTCGTTTTCACTCCTCAATAGATTTTCTGTATTTTTCATATGCTCCTGCACTCATTAGTTCATCTAGTTCTGAAGGGTTACTCAGTGCCATCTTGATCAGAAAACTGTCTTCATGATAAAATTTGTTGACAAGTCCTGGGTTTTCTGCAAAAGCTTCATTAATGTCCGTCGCTTCTGGTAGAGGATAATAGAGTTCACTGGCAGCTTTCACACTTAGCAAAGCACCAAACTCGTCTTGTTTGCCCCATGGTGTCCTAAGATCAGGCAGACTACAGTGAACAACATCTCCCAAAGCTTCCTGTGTAAAATTGCTGATTCCTACTGTTCAATACCATTTTCTGTGGTTATCCATTCATATTTCTCTGTGGACTTCCACAGGGAGAGTAGATTGGGGCCTGTGCGCAGCGTTGGAACAGAGCACGCCCTCCAGCTCCTGGGCCCATGGGCACCGACCCCAAGTGTGCAGCCTGCAGGCCGCAGGCTCAACGCCACAAGCTCTGGGCCACTCAGGGTGCTATTGCAAGGAGTGCCTGATATAAGTTTTCAGATCTGTCTGTCAGCCTCTGTGTTTTAGAGAAAGGGAGGAAGAAAGAGAGGAAGAGAAAGACCAATGTGTGGTTGCTTCTCACATACCCACAACTTGGAACCTGGCCCACAATCCAGGCATGTCCCCTGCACTGGGAATCCAACCAGCGACCCTTTGGTTCACAAGCTGGTGCTCAGTCCACTGAGCCACATCAGCCAGGGCTGAAATATTTACCTTTTTTTTTAAGGTATATCGTGAAAATTCTCGCTCCCCCAAATATGGAGTCTTCTCCCCACTCCAAATTATTAAGGTAGATAGACATCTCTTAAATAGAACACAGTAAGTGCCAACCACAAAGGAAAACATTAATAAGTTAGAGTATATTAAAACTTAAACATTTTCTTCATCTCTCTGGATGATCTCTCAAGAGAGAAAAAAGACAAGCCAACAATATGAGAAGATATTTGAAATACATGTATCCAGCAAAAGAGATCATCCAGAATATCAGTCATACTAGAAGTTTATTAAACTCCTTCAAATCAATTTAATGAAATAAGAAGCAGACAACCCAACAGAGCAAATACACAAGAGATTTGAACTGGCACTCCACTAAAGAGCATATCCTGAATGGCCAATCGACATATAGAGATGCTCAACTTCATCAGTCATCAAGGAACCAATCATTAAAACTGTAGGGTGGCAAATTTGGGAAAAAGAAAGGAAAACTTGGCTCAGCTTAAATGTAACTTTAAATGGCTCAGATGGCTCGCTGTCATCCCCCAAAGTGAAAGGTGGGCTAGATTCCCAGTCAGGGCACATGCCTGGGTGTTCTGTTCCCAGTAGGGGCATGCATGAGCAGCAACTGGTAGATGCTTCTCTCCCACATTGGTGTTTCTCTCCTTTTCTCCCTCCCTTAGCTTCTCTCTAAAATATATATAAATAAAATCTTTGTTTTTTAAGAATAAGCTCTAGGAGGTTAGGGTTTAGGTTTGTCTTGGTTTGCACTGTATTCCCTGCACTTAAAATAGGGCCTGCCACATAACAGGTACTCCAAAATGCTAGTTGAATGAATGAATGCATGAATGAATGAATACCTGCTTTCCTTACTACTCTGCTGTTTTGTCTGTTTCTTCACAGACAACGGGTTTTCAACAGCCATCTTCACTTAAATGTTTAATTCAACATATTTTCTTTTCAGGGCATTTTAAACTGTTATTAAGAAGTCTTCATTTAATGAGCCTAGCTTGAAGATAGGCCTAGAATCTAATTTCAAGATGAAAGGTTAGAAAGCTGCCTCATATTGCTACTTCTCAAATATGCCCAGATATTTATATAACTTTTTGGTTGCTAAAAAAAGTTCAATCTTGTCACTAACATTCTTTCACTCAACAAAGAAGATAACTGTAATTTTAAGAATATCCATTACTTTAGTGAACTAAATTAAGTCATTTCTTATTTTGAATAAAAATAAAAACTTTTATTTTGAATAAAAACTAAAATTTTTCTGATTCAACCCTCTTGCAAAAGCATGTTATTAACCAAGGACTTCAGTCTTTAATAAAGTTGCAGAATGAATTACCAGGGGAAA
The DNA here is from genome assembly GCF_021234435.1 of Artibeus jamaicensis. NCBI lineage: Eukaryota > Metazoa > Chordata > Mammalia > Chiroptera > Phyllostomidae > Artibeus > Artibeus jamaicensis. The sequence continues at coordinate 6,352,903 of NW_026521883.1, forward strand.
AAGGGAGAATAGAATAAGAAAATATCCCAACTATAACACATTTTGACTTTGTGGAAAGAATTCAATCTCAAGGATTTTATATTTTTACTCAGCTTTAAAGCAACATTAAATTTTTTTCTGAAGGTGGGCTTAGAATGTAGTGACTTACCCTAGAGCCATAAAAATAGAGTGGCAGAAGCACTACTTGCAGTTAAAAAACTTGACCCAGAGATATGGGTAATGAATGGTTGTTATTATTACCTATAACTTCACTGCAAATCCTCAAAACAAAACAAAAAAATAAAAACCTGTGATAGCCATTAAGTTTGTTCACAAATACCCACAGGTTCCTTTGATACTTTTGTAGGATTTTAACTGTAAACTTGGTAAGATGAACATATTTCCCACACCATTTGAAGTTATTACTCATGTGATTCGCTTTGAACACTAAAGAATTAGAAGAGGGAAGTTGTGCCACTTTGACATCTGTGCTCCATCCCCCACTTCTTGCTCTGATGGTTGTGGAAGCATTTGTTGAGGTGGAGCTTCTATCAGACCAGGTTCTTGAGTGACTACAATGAGCAGGTGCCACTGCTAACCAATGCTGGCTATGTAGCACAGGAAAGAAGTAAATAAACTTCTGTTTTACGTGACTGAGATTTTGGGGTTTGTTATATACTATAGCCTACCTTATCCTGGTGATCCCTAATAGGAGATGTTGCCAAAGTAAAATCCTACAAAAGTATCATTGGCTTTGTGGTGAGGTAGCAGTGACAAGAATGGTGAGTCATGTTATAGCACCGCAAAATATTCAGTAAATTGGTTGCCTGAAACTACTTGGAAGGTAGATCGTGTACCCAATGAATTTGCATTTCTAGAAGAAGCAATAAGGAAACATAACGTTGGCTGCATTCGACAAGGTATTAGAGACAGATACAGAGATAGTGATGAAGATGAAAGAAGACTGCAGAGAGGGAGAACGCAGAGAAAAGAACTGGATGGTTTGCACATAGGGATGAAAAGCAAAAGAAAGTGTTCAGATATTCAGAGACTTGCAGAGTTAGAAGACAGACAGCTTCTCAACACAAATTATAAAAATGGGAAAACCATGAAAACTCTCCCTTACAGCAAGGATATTGATTACACCTTTGCTCTCATACTCATGTTTAAAACCTCTTAATGGATTAAGGTGTTGTTGCCAAACTCAAGGGGTTCATCCCTTGGTGTGCTCTACTCAAGAACTTGAAATGTGGTTCTTGCAAGGTAGTTTTATTTACTTGCAGCAAGTAATGAAGATCAGTGTTTCCTATCCAAAGCTCTGTCTTCCCCAAGAAAGGCTTAGCCATTGCTTGTATATACTATTTGGTCAATTATATGTTGATTTTCTCTTTGCAGTTGTCTACTTTCATCACTTGAGTTCCTTAGTTCATCCTGTTTACAGCTGGATCTACAAAATACTATGCTACTTTTTAACATTTAGCAAGAGCCATTCCTAGTAGAGCACATGTCTAGGTTGTAGGTTGGGTCCCAGGTCAGGGCCAAGTGAGGGAGGCAACCATCTATATTTCTCTCTCCCCTGGATGTTTCTACCCCCCTCTCTCTGGAATCAATAAAAGAAAAAATAGCAAGAAAATGGAAATAACATTTAGAACTGCCCAAATCTTGAGACCCTTGTCCTGTCTAACAGTGGCAGAATTAAAGGTCCAACCAGAATGGGATTTGGGGGTTGACCTCTTTGGGAAAGGGTGAGTGAAGCTATTTTAGTTGTGAGAAAGGCATTTTGGTCATCAGAAGTATGGATTGTAATAGTCCTTACGAAACTGGAAAAGCCAGTGTTCCTGCTGCCCGTCATGTACCAGACCCAATGAAAAGAGACAGGGATTCAATCTTTATGTACGCTTTATTCAGGTAGTTGGCAATCTGAGAAGACAGGGGGTTTGTACCCTAAGAGACCATCTTAAATTCTATTTTAAACTGACCCTTTTTTATAAGAAGAAAAGTGTAGGTAAGGGGTTTGGATTTCAGGGAAAAAGTTAACCAGATAAAAGCTGCAGCATTCTTTCATCTGTGTCCTGGGCAGTGGTCTTTCATCTGTGTCCTGGGCCGTGGGTGGTGGACTTCTCACCCCAGAGTATTATTTATAGCTCAGTCACATATAGCTCAGTACTGATATGCTTGCAGTACCCCCGAGGAACAAAGGTGGAACTCCTTTAGTCTCCTGGAGTCAGGGTGGGTCATACCTTCAGTTCCTGAAACAATAACTTTTTACATGCTTTGGTTCCTAAGCTTATTAGCTATTACCTAAAACTGAAATTTTTCTAATATTTGAGCCCCCCATCACTTATGGCTGTTTACGAATACTTGGTTCTCCCAAGCATGTGGTTAAGATGGTACTTCCCCATTTTGTTTGAAATTAATCCTGACCATGTGATTGAATTTGGTCAAAAAAGGTGAAAGAAAATTATGTGCGTCCCTTTTGGGCAGAAACTTTAAGAGCTAGTGCTTCTTCATGGTCTCCTCTTCTCCCCCACCTCGGTGACTGCAGAAGCACAGCTTGATGTGCCGCCTCCATCTGCCTGGTTTCCTACATGACCAACAACCTGAATGGTCTGTGCCAAACCATACGCCCTTTGCCCTCGCGGTTCCTTCATCTTGGGATGCTCTTCTCCATGTATCTGTCTGTATAGCTCACTCCTCTACCTCCTTCAATTTCAGCGTGGCTCAAATGTCACCTTCCGAGGGAGGACTGCCTGGACCACCTACTGCATTTTGCCATGTATAATGCACACCCACGTTTTTGTGCACATTATACATGGGATCATTATACCCATGGTATGTAATAATTATACCCACATATAATGTGCATCCTTATTTTTCCCTCAAAAGTTTGGGCAAAAAGTGGGCATTAAACATGACAAAAATACAATATTTAATATTCGAGCCCCCTCTGTGCTTCCCTACTGTGGGCAGTCTTGATCCACCTAATCCACCTCTATTATTTCCCACAGTAATTGTCATCTTCCAACACTCTTATTAATCAATTCATTTATTACATCTATGGGCCTGTCTTTCCCACCAGAATGAAGTCTCCTCCAGGGCAGGGATTTTGGTCTACTTACGTCTTTCAGTACTTATTGCCTAGTAGATGCTAAAACAAATGCTGTTGAACGAGCAAATAAAACACAACACAAAGCACTAAGCACATAGTATTTCAAAGCACTTATTATTATTACTGAATGTTAGTATTATACAAGTGCCTAATGTAAAACAAATGCTTAGTAGATTTTTTTTTTAACTTTATATATCTTCCCTTCCCTTCGTATCTTTTACAGCACTTAGGACAATGCCTTATATGCACTCAACAGTCACTACTCACCTTCATGACCCCTTTTGTAAGTCTCTAGGAGTACTGTTCACAATGGCAAGCCAAGGACCGGGCCTCTAATCTTCGGCCCTCTCCACCCCGCAACATTCAGCCCTGGTGGCTCTGTGATCAGGGAGAGAGTGTGCAAGTGATTAAGGTGATGTCAGTGGCCCCACCTGATCAGATCTTGCTGAGCTGCTAGGGACTGTAGGGTTCTGTAGAAAACTAGCTCTGGCACCAATCTCTGAAAGACTATTCAAATGAAAAACTTTTAGCAGGTACTGAAGCCTGGCCCTATGATAAAACTGTTACAAAGTCTCCAGGGGTTGGAAAACACCTGGCTGTGTAATCACCATAGCTGGGCTTTGCTTAAATAAGAATGTTCAAGAAATGTGTTCAGGACTAAACTCAAACCATTTAAATTCTAAAAAATTCAAAAAAAATTAGGGCAAATACTTAAATGATTTTTAAAGATTAACAAGATAGGAGACTATCTAATTTATGTAGCCTCTATCCCTGGTTCTAATAATCAAGTCATCTTATGTGGCATGTCTGGGGATATGAGGATGGGGTCCATCTGTAGGTGTACAATGAGATCATACATCCTGGGTTTTCTGGGGGCATACTCAATATCAAATATTCTGGCGTTGGCACATCATGTATCTTGGCTTTTTGTTTCTGAAAATACGGCCACCATTTTAATCCGTTAGCATCAGCTACTCTAACACTGTTATTTTTACAAAGAAGAACACGAGGCCCGAAGAGGGACTCACCAATGCTGGGCACAGTTTCTGGCACATAAGTGCTAACTAAATAGTCACTGACTAAACTTAGGCCAATGACTTGGCTAAAATGAGTCAACTGTGGAGTTAAAATTCTTCCTTAGCCCATTCAGCTAGAGATTATCCTGCTCTCTGTGTGCAGTCTCAACTCCCCACAGGTTCTAAGCCAATACTGACCATGGTAGAGAGACTATTAGCAGCCACAGAACCTTCAAGTGAGCTTCTGCAACCTCGCTGGGGCCTCGGGGCACCAGCTGCACATTTCCCCAACAGCCGTCTTACTGGTAGAACGTGACACCATTTGTACAGGCCTCTCTGAGAAAGCTGTCTTGTTCTGAGGCGGGTAGCTGTGCAACCCATTCCCCAGCTGATTAGATGCATGATCAGGCCCAAGTCAGCAGTGGCTATCTTCACAGACTGGAAATGAGGAAGTTTATAGGGTGCCAGGCATGAGAACACTGACAAGCAAGCATGTTCTCTATTGTGGAGTGACTAGTGGACAAACCGGAACTACTCCTTAGAGGACAGACAGAAGTTATAGGGGATGCTGTGATTGATGTGCCACCATATCCCCCAACAGAACTGAAGTGTTCATCCATCCTGTTGCTGGCATTACTGGGGAGTCTTTTTTTTACCTAGGGAAGCCACTCTAAGACAGAAGGGGGCAGACAGTGGAGCAGAAGCCTGGAGAAGATGGTGAACAAAGGGCATGAGGTAGCAGACACCGTGGTCTCGCAAAAAATCATTTGGGAATCAGGCCCTAAAGTTAAAGACAGAGAAGAAAAGTAGAGTGATGTTAAATCTCTTTCTCAGTGCATTTTTAAAATCCCTTGAAGTTACCTGAGTTGTCCGCCCTTCTTCCAACAAGAAAGAGCCTCAGGACCACACATAGCTAAGCATTTGCCTTGTGTCATTGTCTTCCCACTTCCTGCCTTGACCCTGGGACCATAAGAATGGTACACTCTGCCCACATTCGTCTGCCTGGCCAGAGTTCTCTAAACCCTCAACTTCTGGCTGCAGTCCTGTTCTGAATTAAGTGGTGACCCAGATCAAAGGTGCTTCAGACTGTCTGACTCTCAGTACTGCATGTCCCTTTGGACACTGTCTTGGACCACTGCCACTCCTCTGGGGATTGGTCTGATGGCAGGGTCATTTTCTCCAGCTCCATCCCCTCAGGCTCTGCCTCCCCCTTATTCCCCATTAACCCATGATGCTAAGGGTACAGCAGGTACACTCACATTCTAATAATCTCCTATTCCTGTTGGCTTTAGTTTTACTTCTAAGAAAACGCAGATGTGGCTTCTTATAATTTTAGAGATTTTTTTAGCATCATTTTTTCTTCTCTTGGCCTTTATGTTTTATTCTTTAACAAGAGGCTTTCTTAAGATTCACAAATTTATCACATGAGAACTAAGGGTTATGTAGAACTTCTAACTAGTAGAATACAGTGTTCATGTTGAGTCTGAAATATTATTCCAATATTTCTTGTCATAATGTCAAAGTTGATGTGGTTTTTAGTGATTGATGCTTCCAAAATAAATTTTACTTATTTTTTAATATTAATATGTAAAATTCTAAACATATACAAAAGAAATCATATGATAAACTTTCATCTACTCATCATCCAGGCTAATTTATCTAAAATGTACATGTTTATTTCTACTCTGTTCAGTTGAGTGTGCAGTCAATTGATAAACCAACTAATTTATTTCCAGGTAACCGAAGGTCAACTTAAAATGACAACTACCAATGACATTTTTTGATTGACATGACCATAAGACTACTTCAGGCATACATACTGTGACTACCACCTTGAACTGGTTGGCAAAAATTAATGAATCTTCCCTCTACACATCTCTTGAACCCACCCCTTCTATCTCCACCCCGTTCCTATAGCTCTGGAGTGTCTTTCCTGTGTAACTAGATTTTGTGTTCTCCCCCTCATCCCCCAATGTGCTCCTCTCCATTCCACTCACTTAAGCAGAGGGAGGAATATGAACCCTTCAGAAAGTCTGAGGCAGAACAGAAGGCAGAAGCAGGCAAAGCTTTCCAGCTTTTGTTTCTCCCAAACCCAAGGAGCTTGAGGGAAAATTAGAGCTTTGCAGAGGAAAGAGGGGGAGAAAGCTGTTTGCAGATTAGAAAGAACTTGGCGGCAAAAATAAAGTTCCTTGGTGGGGGTGGTCCTTGGTCAAAGGAGAGTCAGGTTCTGTCTACCAGGAGGTAGCAAATTCTCTGAGTGGAATGGCTACTGGCTGTGTCTAGGCTAGATGGTTACAAACAGACTCACAAAAGATGCTCAAATCTCCAAGGAGACAGAAGTAACAGAGAATTGCTGGGCCTAAGGGGACTGTGCAGGCAGGCCAATGGTTGTCTCAGTGGTACCACACATCTGATGAAGGGACATTGCCCCCCACCCCCATCTTGGCACTGGGTGAGACCTTGACACTGTGAGGCACCAACCCTGCTGGGGAAGCTGGAAGAACTAGGGTCAGATATCAGTGGGAAGTTAAGTAACTTGCCCAATTTCATATAACTGCTAACTCGTGGCAGAGTTGGTATTTCAGGCCAGGTCTGTCAGCTTTAGCACCTGCATGCTTAATTACTCTGCAGGGGTGCGGAAATTCAGTACCTAACACCTCCATCAGCGTCCCCATAACCTTTTGCCCCAGAGTCGTGAGGGCTTGTATGTATACCAGACACCCTTTCAGGGGACTCCGCTCCTGAGGCAGCTGTGGGGAGGGAAGGGGCTTGGTGAGCACAGCCCAGACTCCCTAGGACTTGCTGAGCCATGTGACATTGCCCGGCCTCCGGTCCCTCATCTGTGAAATGGAGGTGCAACATACACCTCATATGCGAGTATGAGATAAAATAAAGAAAATGAAATAAGCTGTAATATACAAATGTCTGGGTTGGGGAGTAACATCAGGAAGAACAGTAACAACTCGCACTTTCACACACAAAAGCCACAGCCCTGAGGCCCTGCTGGGCCTTGAAGAGCAGTTCTGTTCCTGATGTCTCAGCTGTGTCTAGCCTGCTCCCCTTTCCTGGAACATCTTGTTCTCCCCTCCCCTCCCCATTTTCTCTTTGCAAACTTCTGTTGATCTTGTGATCTCAATGTAAGATGTCATCCTCACTGAACGGAGGACATTCCTGGACCACACCCCATCCAAATATCTAGTTGACACACCCCTGCTCTGGGCAGTGCCATCAAGAGGGCCCTGCCCCTTTAGCACGGAAACTCCCCATCCCCCAGCCCATCAGCCCACTCCTCCTCCCCTGCATCCTCCACTCTCCAACGACACTGGCAAGCTGCTGGACAGTGGGGGCTGTATCTTGTCTATCATTGTATTTTTGAGGTCTAGAACAGGGCCTCACACCTAAGAGACACTCACTATTTTAAAAATCTGTTGAATGAAAGAAGGTACAAATATGCCCTCTGAGTCATCAGAGACAGATTCATTTATGGTCTTGACAGTTTCAGTGCCAAGTATGTTGTATTGTAATTGAATTTCCTGAAAAGTGGTAATCCAAATACTGTTTAAATATGACAAAGCTAGTCATCAACCACCCACAAGCAGATCACAAGTTCCTCCTTAAAAGGCTTGATAATTTTTTCAATTGCCTCACTGTGCCTAAGAAAGTTCTTGAGAGACATTTTCTGAATAATCAGTAAACATCATACATCTTTCCTTGATCAGTGTGCATACATTCTTATTGTTTTCCACAATTCAGAGCTGAGGGGTGTTCTATGTTTCATAAATTATAAAAATTGGGAACAGGTCTTTTCCATAAAAAAATAGCAAGGTCCAGTGTATGTGAGGCCTGATGTCAGGAACTACAGGATGGCTGAGATAATCTAGAGGCTTGATTCTAGAGAGCCCTGCTGTCAGCTGTTTACAGTCTTACACTGGAAGATGATAAACAGTGCACCCTTCCCAATCTTCTCTTTGGCTTCTGCTCAAGTCTGCAGATTTGTGCTCTGCTCTCCTTCTCTACCCCAAGCCGGTCAATGAGAAGTTAATGAACTAAGAAGTCAGCCACGCCCTAAACATTGACTATACTGACCAGCCACAGACACTCCACAATGAATGATTAGGGGGAAATTCAGTCTAACAGCAAACGGCACTAGATGAATATGTCTCCCACAAACACCATGACAAGCTGTGGGGCCATTCAAATTACAAATTGACACTTAGGCCAATGTTTTTTGTTTGCCTGATGCCCTCTGGAGGTGTTCATCTCTCTGCCAGAGATGACACAGATGTGTGATTTCTTGGTTTTATCTTAGGCTGGAGTAAGAACAATGAAGGCTCCTGTAAAGATTTGGATAGCTGGTCTCAGGACAGGTGTCATCCTTTGCAACACTCAGCAAGCTCCAGGCACAAATTTTCTCCTAAGGGAAAAAATGGACGTAGAGATGCAGACTTTTTTCTGTTTGGCTTCCATGTGTCCCTCAGCCTTATTTTAGAGAAGAAGAAACTTAAAAAATAAGATTTTATGTATTTATTTTTAGAGACAGGGGAAGGAAAGGAGCAAGACAGAGAGAGAAACATGGGTGTGAAAGAGACACATCCATTGGTTGCCTCTGCATCGGTGTCTCTCATAGGCACCCCGACTGAGGACTGAATCTGAAACCCAGGCATGTGCCCTGACCAGTAGTCAAGCCAGCAACCTTCTTGCTTTTTTTTTTAACAATGGCCAACTAAGCCACACCATTCAGAGCTAGAAGAAGAAACTTTGGCGATGTGTCCAAAGCTGGCCACCTGGAACAAGTGGAACCAGTAAGCTCCTTCCCTGGGCATTTAGAATCAAGATTAAGAGATTCAGTGTGACTGGTTTAAGGACAGGATTTATAAACTCGATGTCTGCTCTTGCTGACTTCTGCCCCATGGTCTGTGGAGGAAAGAAAGCGAGAATACAGTAGGAAAAAAAAAGGAAAGGAGAGGGTAGAAAATGAGAAAGTTCTGACAGCATTCCAGTTCTTTTCTGAGACTTGGCTACTTATTGCTATTCCGTGAGATGACTCTGTGTCATCATAATAAATACCCCCTTTGGCTTAAGTTAGCACAAATTGGCTTCTCTTACTAACTTGTAATTACCAATTACATTCACTCTACCACCAATTTGATTTAATTTATTAGACAAAAGTTTCATAACTAACATAACACACAGGCCCATATTGTGGTAAGTCTCACTTTCAATAGGAATTTGAGGAGAGGATATACAACCGACACCACTGGTTGGTGCCGGGGCCAAGGTAGTGTCGGGCCTAAAGGTTTACAGTTTGGTGATTTTTCCAACTTCCTTTTTTTTGTTTTTAAGATTTTATTTATTTGTTTTTAAAGAAAGGGAGAAGAGAGAAAGAGAGGGAGAGAAACATCAATCGGTTGCCTCTTGCCTAGGTCCTGACCAGGGATCAAACCCGCAACCCAGGCATGCGCCCTGACTGGGAATCAAACTGGTGACCTTTTGCTTTGCAGGAGAATACCCAACCAACTAAGCCACATCGGTCAGGGCTTTGACTTCTTTTCTACATTTAACTGTTACTATTCTTTGATTTTGTCCAGAGGAAGCCATGGTGCTAAGACATTGTTAAGAAATACATATTTATGGAATTAATTAAGATTAATTACATGCAGGTAATTGTTTAACAATTGGCTTTCCCTCTGTGTATGGGTATTAGGATGAGAGTACTAATGTGTAGCATTTGCCAATTCCCAAGGTGTAAATACTCTATTCATGGCCAATGCCAAGCTATCTATGTGAAGTCAGCAAATGCACAGTTAGAAAAAATGCATAGTAGCACACTATTATACATGATTTCTTTCATTTATTTATTTATTTATTTGTTTATTCATTTTAATTTATTGATTTTAGAGAGAAAGAAAGTGGAGAGAGAAAAAGATATTGATTTGTTGTTCCACTTATCTGTGTACTCATTGGTTGATTCTTGTATGTACCTGGACCAGGGATCAAACCTGCAAACTTGGTATATTGGGATGACACTCTAACCAACTGAGCTATGCGGCCAGGGCCAATTTCATACACTATTTCTATCATACATAGACAATAGATGTAAATTACCTCAAGAGCACTGATAATAGTAACATGTAGTAAAATAATTATTCAATGAGTATTTATTACTTTTGTTTTCAATATAATGCATTTAATACATTCAAATGTATGCATTTTAATTTTAATTATGACTGTATTAAATAACTGGTAACATTCCTATTCATTCAACCATTTGCTTTTGCAAACTGGTACAAGCTGGCTCCAGCACACCACTGATTGAGATGAATGTTTGTTGGTCAAATTCAAATACAGGTTTAATACTGGGTTAATAATATAGCTAACGCATGGTAATCTCAGTTGACCTCTCATTTGTAGTGCTTGACACATATTCTTTTGTTGTTCTTCCTCACTCAGAACCTTCTCCTTCCCCATGGAAGATGTTCTAAATCTTTACCTATCCTTCTTTCAAAAGAAGTGATTCCCCACCCTTTCCAAGGCTCACGCACCCACCCTCATGGGACATGCCTTCTCCTCTGGGACATCAGGGTATTAATTGCAGTCAGCACATCCCAAACCAAACTCATTATTTTCTGCCTGAACTTGCTCTTTCTTCCCTTATCCAATTATTTTACAGCCTAACCACAAAGAACAATTTGTTCTCTATCTCATTTAATACCACCCGCAATTCGCTCTATTTCCTAAGGTGGGACTCTGTGCAGTACTTGTCGACCTTGGCTACACTGAAAAATACCTGTGCCTGTGTAGGGTACTACAGCAGTGATTCAGCCTTAATTGGTCTGAGGTGTGGCTTGGGCATGGGGGGAAGGGAGACATAAAGATTCCCAGGTGATTCTGATGTGCAGCCAAGTTACAAACCACTGCTTTAATGTCATCCTTAACCCACTCCCTCTTAGCATTTATTATTTTTAATTGGCGGCCAAAGAATAGTCAATCCTGCCTCTGAGATGTCTCCCAAACCCACTGCAGATTTCCATTCCTACTGTCTTTGCCCCACTGTCCCCTCTGCCCCCTCACGCACCATAACTGCTTCTTGACTGGTCCCCCCACAGTCCATCTCCCCTCCTGAAATATATCCCCTTGCGATCACCAGAGTGATCTTTCCCAAACACAGGTCTTATTCCCCATTGTAAAGCCATTCAAGCAGCAAGCATTTGCACTGCAATATTTGGATGCCAGAAATATAGCATCTCATTATCTCTCTAAATCAAATTAAATTGACTTTGAGCATCCAGTTTCCAGGACAGTGGCTTATTATTGAGAGTTTTCTTTCCTAGAATGGTAAAAGAATCCCAGGAGGCTAAAAATTGCTTTCCCTATACTTTCTGGCTCCATTTTTGTTACTATTAAATGTTCTTTTGTCTAACTTGTAAGGCAGTTCATTCCCTCTGATTCAAGCAGGTTCAAAGATCTTTCACCTAGACTTGCATGCCACAGTGTCTGGGGTCTGCCTTCTCTGGGCCCACCACACAGCCACCATCAATCTGAATTGTTCCAGGGGTTCACCCATGGGCTCCCTACCCTCAAACACTCCGTTCCTTCCCTGCGTTGGGGAATCTGACCGCCTCCTCAGCACTGGAAGACTTCCTTCTCCCAAAAGAATCAGTTTCAGAGTTCAGCACAAAGTCCTGTTTGCTGAAGCTCCCTGGCAGTCTGAAGCAATCCTTTTGATGCAGAGGAGAATCCTGACCTCCTGACCCTGGCCAGGTCTCAGCAGATCTCATCCTTGGGCTGGGAATCTCTTTTCTCAGAGAGAGAGTGGTGCTAGCACTGCCTGTGCAGGTAGCCGTGACTTTTCCTTTCCTAGGCTTTTGTTGTAGACTTGCCCACTGTCTAATCAACAAATTCCTCTTCTATGTAACTCTGTGGAGTTACAAAATGTTGAAGGAAGGGATGGTGTGGTCAATGATTAAACAACCTTGCTGTTAGCATGTCACCACTCACAGAATTCAGCATCAACCCAAAAATGCTGACAAGGTTGGGAGTTTGGGAGAATGTCTCTACTCTCTTCAGCTGGTTCTTTGTCATCCCTCTTGGCCACTTCTAGCCACCCTCCCTGAGTAGGAAGGGAACATGAGCTACCTGTAGTTCTCCAATCATGCACCCTCTCTTGTGGCCTTCATACTTTGTTCAAGCTGATCTCTCTGCCTATAATAACTCCCTTCTATACCCAGTGAGATCAGAGTCTTCATTTAACACTCATATAAATGTCACCTTCTCTAAAACACTTCCAAAGTCATCTCCTGAATACTGATTTATATCTCCATTTTAGGCCTTATCATGTTACTATCATTAACATTATACATGTTTTTTCATGTTCCCCATATTCACATTAACACCTCATACAGTAGTTCCCCCTTATTAGAAGGAAATACATTCTAAGACCCCTGGTGGGTGTCTGAAACTGTGACTCCTACCAAACCTTATATAGAGTATGTTTTTTTCCTATACATATATACCTGTGATAAAGTTTATGGCTTTACTTTGGCACATCCAAATTGCCAGCATCACTACTCTGTGCTTTGGGGTGATTATTAAGTAAAATAAAGGTTCTTTGAACACAAACACTGCAATATAGTCAATCTTATCATTGAGAAGGCTACTAAGTCGCTGATGGCGGGGAGCGTGATTTGCAGGACTGAACGGGACTGTGAGAAATTTTATCATGCTACCTAGATCTGTGTGCAATTTAAAACTTATAAATTGTTCGTTTCTGGAATTTCCCACTTAATGTTTTCCGACCGTAGTTGATTGTGGATAACTGAAACTACGGAAAGTGAAACCGCAGATAAGAGGGGGACTGCTATACTGGTGAATTTCTAATGGATAAGAATTGTGCTTTTAAAAAAATATTTGCATCTTTAGCACCTTTGGCAAACCAGGCATATGTTAAAGCATTTGGAGGTCATCTAATTCAATGGTTTTCCAACTCTATTTTAGTTCTGCCATCCCTTTTATCAAACAAAATCTCACACGGAAACCCGCTTTGTAAATGAGTGAGAGCAGAGAAGCTCTAGTTAAAGCAGGGAAGATACGGGGCCAGGGGAGATCCATGGACTCACAGGTCAAATAAACAACCCACGGGTCTTGCCCAAGCTATCATTTTACTGATGAGGCAGCCACAACCAGCAAGCATTTCTACTTCACATAAATCTGCTCCATTCAACATTCTAAGAAAGTTGTCACTTTATTCTCTCCAGTCTTCTAGAATCATCACAGGCTCACAAGAAGCAATCAATGCCCATTTTTTAAGTGTTTGTGGGATGAACAATTTCCTTTGCTATGTATTAGACATCCTATTAACCAATTCTTCAAGGAAGGTGTTTACAAGCAAGTTATTACTGTGTCAGGATTGCAGAAACATGAATAGCAATTACCCAGGTTTTTTTTTCTATTGCTTTAAAAAAATTTCCCCTATAACATTGTGTGGGCATTTGTGAAATTAACCAGATTGCGAGGGTGCCAGTAGCTGTGCCGTGTGCCTTACTGAGCAGTTCCGAGCTGCAAAAAGACTCTTCCAGGCCCAGGATCCTCAGGAAGTATTTTTAGTCTATTATTACAAGGGCCAGTTTGGTTTTATTGTTTTTTAAGTAATCCAGGAAGATAACCGAAGCACTCCCTTCTTTTAAGAGTCACAGGACGTTGAGCTGCAACTCCTTTTGAGGATGGAGGCATTTGCTTATACTTATCAGGTCTCTAGTACTTTTATATAAGGGAAGTCACATATACATACATACACACATATTATAAGGGAAGTCATTGGAAACTCTCAGGGTCAAATTACAATGGTTTTGAAGAGTAGATGCATAATGTGAATTTCCGCGGAGGGGATATTGTCATTTCTATCACAACACTTTGAACCTGACCCTTCCTCTCCTTTTGCCATCACCATCTCCAATCAGGCCTCACTACCTCTTTCATGGATCATTGTTTGCTGTTGCCTCCTAATACACTTCTCTGTGTTTAGTTTCAACCCCTCCAACCCACTTTTTAAGATGCTAGAATGGGCTTTTGCAAACTCATCTATGTCCTTGGAAAAGAACATCCAAATCCATAGAGAATTTTTATAAATTTATTTGCGCCGAACTGACAACAATGGCCAGGAAGCAACATCTCAATGGACTGAGAAAATGCTCTGGAGAATGGCAGTTTTGCAGTTTATTTTATACATTATGACCAGAGGAAGAGGTGTAAGGAGGGTTACCTGAAATTCATTGGTGGTAGGTTGGGAAGGCAGGAGATATCAAAGCAGGGAAGTCTCTGAGATAGGATGAAAAATGACAGCTAGTGCGGGGGAGGTGGCAGGGAGGTTAGCAGGTGGAGGGACTGAGCAAAAATGAAAAAGGACTCAGTGTGGTGATTGCTGGGGGAAGGGAGGAATTAGGGGACTAAATGACAATGAAAAAAATACAATAAAAATTAAATCCAAAAATAGAAAAGTAAAAAAAAAAAAAATTTAAAAGCACAATGGAGAGACAAATAGTTCTTTTACATTAGTGGATACAGGATGGTTAACAGTTAGCTTCTACAGCACACAGAGATGGCATGCAGAACAGGGTAACAGTGAGGGTTCCACCAGATTGCTCTGGTGGGAGCCCGTGCCCTGTGGGGTCTGGAAGAAAGAGGATTACTCTGTCATTTCAAAGGTATGTCATTGTAGATACAAAAAGACAATAGATGGGCTCAGTCGAGGTAAAGATTAACTTTCGTCAAGGAACATACAACCTAGGATAGGACTCCCTGTTATGCCCCATGTTTAATTAAGAAGTTTTAATTTCAGACTATCCTATGTAGTTTCTTTACATCTCTGAGTTTGTAAGGACTGTCATGCAGGTCTCCCCTGAGCTTGTCAGGCTTAGCAGGTGGTCCCTTTTTCATCCACGGGGTTGTGACTAGAAGGGGCTTCTGGGATGCTGGTCTTGTTCTGTTTCTTGATTTAGATTCTTGGTTACATGGATGTGTTCACTTTCTGAATATCCACCAAGCTATGCATTTATGACCTGTGCGCTTTTTTTGTCTTAGTGTATTACTCTACTATAGCTGGCTTATTGGTCCTGTTAGATTTGTGCTCCAGGGACACTTGCTTCATCATCTTTATATCCCAGTATTGAGCACATAATGGTTATTCTACAAATTCTTGTTGGATGTCATAGGAATACATGATTCCATCAATGCATGAATGGAATTGAAGACTTGGACTGCGAGGGCTGTGGATTGTTCCTTAAACTAGATGATTAGATAAATAAGAATGGAATAATGAAAATTTAGGGGTGGAATAGGAAGAGCATGTGTTTGTCCCAGGTGTAGGAAGGTTGTTTATAAGTAAGGTGTTCAGACCAGAGGAAGGCCAGAGTGAAACGGGGTGCTGGGGGGCACCCGTCCGCACAGCCACACTAAAGTCACCATGTCCTGCCCACTTCAGACCAGCTCCTCTTCTAGACTTCTCTGTTTTGGTTCCTGGGGCTGCTTTCCTGCCAGTGTTGAACAAACTCATTAAGAGCCTAGAGGTTTTGACTGGAAATAAATGATAAAGATAGATTTATTCAAGGGTTTTAGGATTTGCACACTGGAAACACAACTAGGCAAAGTGTGAAAAAGAAGAAGAAAGGAGAAGGAGAAGAAAAAGGTTAGAGTTCTTAGTGCATTCTTGAGAATAATCAGTCCCGCATTCTTAGCCCAGCCCTAGGATTGGTCCAGGAAGGTTATCAGACAGGTGTCAGGAAGTCTGTGCAATAGACGCCAGGTGGTCTGGAGGATAGGCGCCAGGAGGTCTAGTCACATCCGGTGGTTTGGATAATGGATCTCAGGTGGACGTCAGGTAGTCTGGATACGTGAGTGCTTCGGGGATAATCCGATGGTTATCTGGAGATCTGGGATGTGGCCGAACCTTGAAGCAGAATGGGAAAGTTCAAAAGTTTAAGTTCCTAGGATAGTTACCTCGTGCCTCAGCCCACTCGATTTTAGTAATTTAGCGTGACTACAGCGTATCCATTTTATTTTTCACTCTTTCCTCAGGCTTCTGGGGCTGCCACTCTCCTAGTCATGAAACATCAAAAATGCTTATTTTTCTCTCTATCTTGTCCCCTCCACATTCAATTTGCTGCCAAACTAAATGTTTCTGAAATCAATTGTCTTTCCATTCCCATTGCTGGTCCCTTTGTTAAGACTCTCATGCCTTCTTAGTCTAATACCTCTTAACTGGTCTACCAAGTAGGACTTTTGGAGAAATGGGGCCAATCATGGAAACAACGATTTTTAAAGAAGAGAAAGTACTGGAAGGGAAGACTCATTGAGAGATTATAAGAATGACTTATGAAACAGAAAGAGAGATGGAAGGAAGGGAGGGAGGGAGGAAGGAAGGAAGGAAGGAAGGGAGGGAGGGAGGGAGGGAGGGAGGGAGGGAGGGAGGGAGGGAGGGAGGGAGGGAAGGAAAAAAGAAAAAATGCTAGAGTCAAGGATAAGAAAAGTCACCAAGGTTTTTCTGTGCCTCTTTCTGTAAACTTCTTGGTGATTTTAGTCCGCACATCTTTCTCCTGTTCCTCAGACACCCTGGTAGAAATCGTGGCCATTGACCCACAGCTGAAGTTTTACAACTGCTTTCAAGATACCAGACCTGACAGGGACTAGAATCTTCCGGGCTCATTTCTAAATTCCCATGCAATAGACGCTGACTGTCCCGGAGTCAGGCTTCCACCCTTGGACCACTCAATTGTGTTTTGAGGACAAGGTCCCACTGTGCCAAATACTGTCCATGATGGACCACTGTTGCCACGTGGAAGGGGCAGGACCCTTCCCAGAGAAGAACAGCTAGACAAACAACCCAAGGATGATCTTACACCCTTGGCTTTGGATCTATTTGCTCTATAAGCCACCACAGGATTTTCCTTCCCAAAGGTAGCTGTGATCAAGTTACTTTCACTTAGAAACTTAGACCTCAGCTTGCAGTCACCTTGTCTTATCCTCATGCCCCAGGACAGTCTATAGTTGCCCTACAGTGAGACTGAGTGGGATGGTGACCCAAAAGGGTTTCTGGGGTGCTGGTCTCATTCTGTTTCTTGATTTAGGTTCTTGGTTACATGTATGTGTGTATAGATATATGTAGGCAGATAGATACAAAGGCCTGACCAGTGCAACCTGACCCCGGACAGCTCTGCCAAGCACGACTCCCCGCAGAATTCCCTACCTGGTTGGCTTAGGCTTTGATAAGCCTGCATTGCGATCCCACTGCTTCCTCTGCCCAGTCCTGTTTCTTTTCCCTTCCTTTCATAAACGTTGACCTCTAATACACTCTGTCTGTGTCTGCTTCCAGAGAAGCCAAGCTTCGGCAATTGCACATCCTTCTGCCCACCTACATTTCCCATCTTCTACCATCCCCCCACCCAATACACAATAATCTATAAATTCTTGCATTCAAAGGCCTATTTTTGCCTTCTTTTCCTTCTTTCCAAAGCTCTGCTCAGTACATGGTGAATTCTAAGTGAATGATTATTAATGTTCCCAAATTCTTGGGAGAATCAGGCAGTAAATGAATAAAAATGACAAAAGCTCTTGAATTTTTTTTCTTGAACAAGACAGGATACAAATACATTTTAAAAGATCAAATGTTTGCAAAATTGTTTGATCTTCTCTACTAGCCTACAAGCTCCTAAACACCAGGGAATGTATCTTATCAATTTATTCCTGTCCTTCCTAAGCACAGTTGTAGGAGTGTGCAAGACAGGGGCTGAACCCACCAGGTCTGCAGCCCACCAGGACTGAGGTCACCCCTTGACTCCATCACTCACTTCCTGTATGGTCTTGTGCAAGTCGGTTCATTCATTTGTCCCTTAGTTTTTTACTTGTAAAGTAGGACTCCACCTGCCTCATACAGTTATGAAGGAATTAAATGTGGTAACTCATATAAGGTATAGAGTCTGGGTATGGTAAGTGTATGATAAAAATTATATAACTTTATTTATTATTAAAGTGTGTTCTCTAATATTTACTAAATGAAAAAATACAAAGAAAGAAGAAGGAAGAAAATGACATGGAGAAAAATCTACTTAGACATTTGCTAGAGACCAGAAGTTGAAGGCAGAGATGTCAAGTCACATGAATTTCACAATTATTTCATCCTGCTTATAAATGAGAAGGCACTGCGTGTTTGCTCACAGAAGGCACTAAATAAATGGAGCTCTTCCAGAGGTCGGAATAGGAGAGGAGGTAGAGGGGATAGATCTCCCTTTGACTGGGGCAGCTGTTCTCAAACCATGTGGTCTCAGGGCCCCTTTACCCTCTTAAAAATGATTGAGGACCCAGGAACTTTTGTTTATGTGGGGTAGATCTGTTGATATGTAACAGTATTAAAAATTGAAACTGAGAATATTTTTAAATACTTATTTTTATTCTTTTTTAAAAGATTTTATTTATTTATCTTTAGAGGGAAAGGGAAGGAGAGAGGGAGAGAAATAGCAATGTGTGGTTGCCTCTCATGCATCCCCTGCTGGGAACTGGCCTGCAACCCAGGCATGTGCCCTGACTGGGGATTGAACCACTATCCTTTTGTGCACAGGCCCACACTCAATACACCAAGCTACACCAGCCAGGGCTACTTATTTTTATTCTTTTAAAAATAACAATAACAAACTCATTCTATTTTAACATAACTAACAGAGTTTATGAAAAATAATTGTTTTCCACACAAAAAAGCAATGAGAAAAGTGACATTGTTTGAGATTTTTTTAACTATGGTATTTTGCTGTGTATAATGCTCCCCTATGTATACTATACACCCAAGTTTTTGGCCCAAACTTTCAGGAAATAAACATTTGCTTTAATTTTTTATTCAATTATTTATTTATCTATATTTAGAAACAAATCAATGATCATATTCTATAGTATTATTCTGCATACAGATATTATTATTGCTGTCTAGAGTTACACTTTTAACACATAAGCATAAATAAAAGAATTAAAAACATTTATACAGAAACAGAATTAGTACTGCCCATGTATAATGTGCATCCTTATTTTTCCCCCAGTAATTTGAGGAAAAAAGCATGCGTGTGCATTATATATGGTAAAATACAGTACATTTGATGTCTGGCCAATAGAAGACAGCTGGATTCTCGCATCTGCTTCTGCACCCACTCTGTTGTCATATGTTGCTTTGGTTGAAGTGCATGTGGAAAATCCAGCCTCACACAGATATATAGATGGACAAGGAAGGGGTATTTTAGTAACCTTTTCAGATAATGTGGATATCCCTCTTTGCTATTGTTCTAAAACTTTCAAGTTATAATATCTGAAGATCAGTTGCAGTATGAATTCTGAGCCACATCCATGAACTTTTCTTACTCTTACATGTACTTTGAATGGATCAATTCACTCACATATGACTTTCAAACATTATGCTTTGGTCATTTGGAAAATATTGGCTCATGGAGTTGGACAGATCTTTCAAGTGTTGATATAGTTCATTATATGATATTAAAAATCACATTTGCTACTAATCTCATCAGAAAAGTCTTTAAGTGTTGGAAAGCTGTCAAGCTCCCAGTGGCAAACTCAGATTTTTGAAAATTCCAGTTTTAATTAAAAACTGGAATTTTATCACCAGCAACCAATATTATCAGTCATTTTCCTCAAAGTGACTGGCTCGCTTTGTTTATATTTAAGAGGCTGTCTGATGAATACCCAGGTCTGAATAACCACACTTTGGCAGTCTTGAATTCTTTCATGTAAAAAATGGGGTTTCATGAAAAAAGCAGGAAATTCAGTTTGCAACTCAAAACAATTGCACAAATGTTTCTCCTCCAGACAGCCATTGTTCTTCAGTATTTAATAGAAGTGCTTTCTTTACTCACACTTTCCACTGCATCATACAGGACAGTATGGAAAAGACATGCACTCAAGGGTCAAGACTCAATAAAATGAACACTTTCACTGCTTCATGAAGGACATTCTAAGTGAATTTGGATTTTTTTAAACGAGAGTGCACAGTGGTGAGGAATGTAGTGCCCATCAGTGAGGGCAGTTTGGTGCCACCGTCCTAACTCGTGCTAATGCTGCCAGCAGCTTTGCCCCTCATCGCTTTTGTACCAACAGCACAAGTGTCAGTCTGGGGGAAACCTCAAATAACATCGCGGTATTATGAAAACTGTTTTTGAAAGGCCCCTTAAAATAGTCTCAGGGATCAATAGGGGTCCACAAGTCACACTTTGTTAACAGCTGGACTGCAGGACAGAAATTCAGAACACAGTGAGGTAAGTCGTAACTCAAAGGCTGACGGCCTAGAAGGAGGGACTGAGGGGGATTCCACGGAGGCTTGAAGACAACCAGCCACTGGAAGGGACCAGAGAAGACTCTCGGGCTGGGAGATTTCAGTACTTATGTTTCAGTTCCTTAAGCAATGATGTACCCAGCATATTTGACTCTAGACCTGATTTTCTTTCGGTAAACTTTTAATTTTTAAAAAATTGATTTTAAAGAGAGGAAGGGAGAGAGAAAGAAACACTGATTTGTTGTTCCACTTACTTATGCACTCATTGGTTGGTTCTTATATGTGCCCTGACTGGAGACTGAACCTGCAACCTTGGTTTATCAGGACAATGCAGTTACCAACTAAGCTACCTGGCCAGGGCTATAAACTTTTAATTTTAAAATGAGTTGAGATTTACAGACATTGAGAGTTCCCATATACTCCACACCCAGTATTTTCCTTATTAACAGTGTCTATGAGTATAATGTAATTGTTACAACCAATGAACCGATATTGATACATTATTGTTAAAGCCTTTGTTTAGATTTCCTTAGTTTTTATTTAATGTCCTTTATTCCGTTCCAAGATCTCATCCAGGATATGACATTGCATTTAGTTGTCGTATCTCCTCACGCTCTTACCTCCTGTGACAGGTCTGATCATTCTAACACCCCCTCCTCTACATGACAAAATGTTTTTCAATGAGAATTACAAAATAAAACAAATAATATTAATGGCCAGGGTCAGCAAAAACTTTCTTTTACTGAACTTCACATATGCATTCGTGTCAGGAAAAAATAAAACTACAGTACAAGAAAAGAGAAAACTAATGAGTTATACTTAATTATATTAGTGTGTCTTCCTCTTTAAAGAGGAAAACATGTCTACTTATTAATTTGTTTTACTAATGAATGATAACAGTATAGTTTCCATTTTCTTGATTTGTTTTTTAGTTTTTAAATAATTAACTATAAAAGATGAATAAATTATAAATACTGTACAAGATATCATTCAAAACCATTAACTATTTCATGTGCAAACTAAAATTTCTGCATACTCAATAAAAATATTTTACCTTATAGTTCTTCGCTCTGTTTCAATGTTTTAAATTTTAAGCATAAATAAAAACATGCGGTCATATAGAATGGAAGTAAGTCAAGTTCTTACAGCCATGTATTGGACTACCATTGTTTATTGCATATTCACTGTTTAGATGCAGGAGGATGTAGTATCACCAGGTTTAGACATGAATTGGGTCCAAAGTGAGCTCAAGACGGCTTTGGAAGTGAAAGGATGTAGCTGGGTCTGCTTGCACGTGTAACATGGCCAACTGTGGAACTAAGTTCTCTGAATGAACTTCCATGTAGAATACAACGTGTATTAAGAGACATATAATCATGTCCCTTAAGCATTTATTTGTTTTACTTATAATTAAAACTCAACAATAAATGTCTGCAATTGTTTAGAATTTAGATCAACAAAACATTTTTTTCAGAGAGAATTATATTACTGACATTGTCTAGAATTGCCATCACATGGTGATAATCAAAAGCAAAGGAAATCTTAAAAGGGTTTATTTTTGTTTTCAAGTTTCCCAGAGATAATCCATACTTTTATCACCTGTATGTAGCGGGGACTGCTCCCAATACTGGCTCTTGGTAGTACATCTCTGTTTTTAAGAGACCTTGAAGGTCTGGGACCTGCCTGAAATAGCTTGCTCTTTACTTTTGTTTTCTTTATTATTTTCTACTTTTTGTCACAGATGCATTTGGGAGGACATAACATTTCCTTTTCTGTAATTTATCCTTGTTTGTACATGGTTTTCACATTATAGCATCCCTGAAATTGAGACCCCTGTAGAAATGAATGGCATCTTCTAAGTACTATTGGCCAGACGGATGTCATAGTGCTGTTGATGGTCATGTGTGAACTTGGTTATGGTTTCCCATGGTGTGACCAGCCTGCTGCACACCATCAATGTTTCTGTTGGCAAACCATTTGAGGAAAGAACATGAGTCCTGCCTGTTGTTTGAAAACCTCTGCTGACCCTGGGAAAGATGGATGACCAGACTGGGAACATGGGTTTGGAGGAAAATCCCGGAGACAGCCAGGGAGCACGCTGACGGGATGCTGCATGGCCCACACTCTCAGTGGCAGAGCGTACAGGACTGTGTGGAAAGCACAGACATCAATTATTTACCATCAGTTGAAAAGCGATAAGAGAGTTGGCCTTGGAATGTAAAGATATTTTAGGCCTGTCTTGGCCAATTGATTTGTCTATATTTCCCTCTTTATGTATGAATGATATGTAATAAAAGTAAATGTCTAAATGAGAGTGAGAGAACTGTTTCAGTAAGTATAGAATTAAAAAGTCTAAGTGGTAAGAAAGTATTATGTCGTGGTTTATCTGGCAGCATTTTTTTCATTCTTAGCCACTCATAAAATGATGGTGCATCTTATAATTGATGGTATCGTAGATTCAATGACTTGCAGCAGTATTTGGATTTACGTATACCCAAGAGTTTAGAAACACCACTCTTGTGAAGGAAAAAACTTTAATATATTTGTTCTTTGTTTCTTTCCTTATTGTTTTCTTCCCAGTACAAATATTGGCATATGTATAATGAAAGAAAAAAATTCAAAAATGAAATAGAATGCTCCCCATAAACTCAATCCCCAGTGGTATATATATTTTTAAATATACTAAATATACTTTATATTAATATTTAAGTGCTTGATACTTTAAAATATATATATAATGTAAATGTAAGCTATGAAGCATAAAACCAATAACCGTGAACCCATCTCCCACTTTAAGAATTCCTGTAAAATCCCTATAGATTATATCTCTTGCATACTCCTTCCCAAGCCCATCCCCCAGTCTCCCCACCAGAGAAACTGATTTTTTTGTTGTTGTTAGTTCTTTTACTTTCAGTATGATATTACTATATATGTGTGACTCTCTAAATGATGTGTTCTTGCCTTTGAACTTCTAAAAAGAATATTATACTGTATATTCTTCTGCAACTTGCTTTTTGCACTCAACATACTAATGCCTGTATTTCAGGGTTTTTCAGCCTTGACACTGTTGACACTTTGGACTAGGTAATTGTTGTAAGGGGCTGTCCAATGCATTGTGGTCTTGTATTAGAGCCTGACACATAGTAGCTTCTCAGTAAATGTTTTCTTTTGTAGTGGGTACAGTGGCTTGCACATCAAGGTGCTCAATAATAATATTTATTAAATGAATGAATTAATTAATAAGTGAGTGAGTTAATGAGGGAATGAATGAACTAAGCTTTACTTCCCTGGAGGATTCTATTAGGGTTTGTGCTGCCCTACCTTCTCACTGTTGGCTTGGTTCTTTTTCTTAACCTTTGAATTCCATGTGGAGCGGAACTAAATAGTGCCCTTTCACCACAGCCCATCTCCCTGTGAGAAGTCACCGTCAACCAGGAGAGTACTTGACCATCCAAAGAAGTAGTTTCTGGTCAGCTCCAACTGAGTGTACAAGGCCAGAATCTTCAGATTTTCAGAAGAATTCCAGCATTCTGGGTTGTATGGATATCTTTGATGTCTAAACATTAGCAATGAATTATTTTTTTTAACAACACACAAGATAAACCAGAAGTGTCTCCGGTTGGCTTTGGTCAGCATGAAGCCAGTTTATAGCCTTTGTTTACAGCCAGCCACCATGGGTCTGCTTTCGTATACCCATGGAGGTAATAGCCCTTGACCTTGAGAATAAGGCCCTCACACAGGCCTCCTACTAGAGCTTCTCTGGGCTAAAGACTAAGGGAAGGGTAAGAGATCTAACATTTGTAGATGCACCCTGCCAAATACACAAATTCCTTCAATTCCTACAGCAGCCTTATGAGGTAGGTGTTATCACCCCCATTTTGACAGAAACAGAAGCTCAGAGATATTCCGTCACTTGCTAGAGTTCCACTTTGCTACTGACTTGTAGGACTAGGATTTGAGCCCTGGACTATCTGACTAGACTGTAAAACAGTGCCTTCTTCCTCTCTGTATCCTTCCAAACACAGGCCTGGGCATGAAATCCATGCTTAATAAGCATTGCTGATTGATGACTAATTGATTGAGTGAGTTAGATATGCTTATGGATATATCTTCTCAACACTTAAAAAAGAATTTGAAATTCAGTTTGTCTGTGTCAGAGAGGCAAACCCTTCTACCAAATAAGAAAGACACCATGCATGAACAAATACATGAAATGATTTGAGTTGAGTTGCTATCTAAATTGGTGTCCAAGAGATATAGAGTAAATATTTAAAAGAACAGAGATATAGCCCTGACTGGTGTGGCTCAGTGGGGTGGGCATCATTCTGCAAAACAAAATGTTGCTGACTCGAATCCTGGTCCGGACAAATGTTTGGGTTGTGGGCCAGGTCCCCAGTTGGGCAGTGGGGGGATGTTTGAGGGGTGACCGATTGATTCTCTCTCACACATCAATGCTTCTCTCCCTCTCTATCTCCCTTCCCCTCTCTCTAAAAATACATAAATAAAATCCTTATTTAAAAAAATAATAGGGTTGTGATTACCTTCCAGCTTCTCCTAAGCTCTTCCCCTTCTCTCTCCTCCTCATCCACAAAAAGAAAGAACACATTCATGGTTTTTAAAAAAAGTCCCCAATTATTATTTCACAAGTATATCCTGAGTCCAATTCCATATACTAAAAACCTCAGTTATGGTGTAAGTGGCTGGTGCTGATGACAATGATACTTTAACTATGCACAGCGATTATGATCTCAATGTCAGTATTTCACAATATGAAGCTCAAGTTACAGACTTAATCCAATGGAAAAACATCAGAGGTATTTATAGTCAAAATACTTGTTGAAAGACTCCCCGTCTATAGACATATACAGAATAGCTCCAGGGGAATATATCATCATTTTCCTAAAAATTTGGCAAGAAGCAGGTAGGAGTCATGATAAGGCTGGCAATATGGAAGAACATTTCCTCTGTTTGGTGGCACCTGGCCAGCTTCTGACAGCCCTGTGCCAGCTTCCCAGAGCTGCAAATGGCTTGGGGTGATTTTATCTTGACTTTATTATACTAACTCACAACCTATAGAAGTAATAAAAGAGGCAACGAAACAGATGAAATATAAAGCACTAGCAATGAGCCGTGACCAATTTAAGATGAAGTTCAAAATCTATAACCAAGTAACAGACTAAAAATAAATTCCAGCTGTAGATACTGAAGTGGACAAGCCCCCCAGTCAAGTAGTGCCATTAGAAAAATACAAGAAAAGACAGTTCTGGCCAAGATGGGAGCGTAGGTAGAAACCCTTCACTTCCTCTCACAACCAAAGGAGGGTAACAACCAATCTAAAATCAATAAACAACCAGAAGCACCAGAAAAATCAAACTGCATGGAACTTCAACAAGCAAGGAATTAAAGAAAAAAAATCAACCAGAACAACCAGACCGGTGCGCCAAGACAAAGAAATATGGCCCAAATGAAAGAACACAGCAAAGCCTCAGAACTAAGTGACGAGGACATTGCCAACCTATCAGATGGACGATTTATAGCCCTGGTAATCAAAATGCTCACAGAACTGATTGAGCTTGGTTGAAAAATGAAAGAATAAATGAAAGATACCCAAAATGAAATAAAGTAACATATTCAGGGAACCAACAGTGACAAGAATGAAACCAGGATTCAAAGCAATGATTTGGAACAAAAGGAAGAAATAAACATCCAACTGGATCAGAAAAAAGAAACAAGAATTCAAAAAAATGAAGAGAGGCTGAGGACTCTCTGGGACAAACTGAAATGTTCCAATATCCTAATTATAGGAGTGCCAGAAGGAGAAGAGCAGCAGCAAGAAATTGAAAACTTATTTGAACAAATAATGAAGGAAAACTCCCCCAATCTGGCAAAGGAAATAGACTTCCAGGAAGTCCAGGAAGCCCAGGGAGTCCCAAAGAAGTTGGACCCAAGGAGGAACACACCAAGGCACATGATAATTACATTACCCAAGATTAAAGACAAAGAGAAAATCCTAAGAGCAACAAGAGATAACGAGACAATTACCTACAAAGGAGTTACGGTAAGGCTATCAGCTGATTTCTCAAAAGAAACCTTACAGGCAAGAAGGGGCTGGAAAGAAGTATTTGAAGTCATGAAAGGCAAGGACCTACATCCAAGATTGCTCTATTTAGCAAAGCTATCATTTAGAATGGGAGGACAGATAAAGTGCTTCCCAGATAAGGTCAAGTTAAAGGAGTCCATCATCACGAAGCCCTTACTATATTAAACATTAAAGGGACTTATCTAAGAAAAAAGAAGATTAAAAATGTGAACAATAAAATGATGACAAACTCGTAAATATCAACAAATAAACCAAAAAGAAAAGAAATGGACATCACACAGAGGGAGTTCGGTGGGGACTGGGAAGGGAGGAATAGGAGGAAAAAGGTACAGAGAAGAAGCAGCATAATTAATAGGCATAAAATAGACAGGAAAAGAAAAATGGTATAGGAAACAGAGGACTCAAAGAACTTATATGTACAACCCATGGACATGAACTAAGAAGGGGAGAATGCTGGATGGTTGGAGGGGCAGGGTGGAGGGGGGGTAAAGGGGGAAAATTAGGAAAACTGCAATAGCATAATCAATAAAAATACTTAAAAAAGAAAACTTACTAACAAGAAAGAAAAATACAAGGAAAAGAAGTAAAGCATTCCTTTGACTCCAAGTGGAGCGAGACCAGCAGAGGTTCTTTATCCTCTCGGGAGACTTGCAATGGAAGTCACGGATGATGAAAATGTTCCATATAATTCATTGCACTGAAATATTATTTATAGTGATATCATACTAATATTAAAATCTCATGAGAGTGACCATAATTTATTCATGAATTCATTTATGAAATAGGCTTCAACACCCACTCTGCCATGTTTCTGCCCTCAAATCACCCACGGTCCAGGGAGGGGGCTCAGTCGTAAAAACAAATAGTTACAGGACAAAATGACAAGTTACAAAACAAAAAGGTAAGGTGCACAGAGGAACATCCTGACTCCTCCCTTGAGGTTGGAAAACTGGGGGAGCAACTGAGACTCTGAGGCTGAGGCGGGGAATTCCCCATCATAGATAGTTGGGCCACCAAAACCAGAAGTCTGGACCAAGCCTAGGATCTATGCAGAAAGACAGAGTTCAGAGCCAGAATAAAAATCCTCAGGTGGCCCAAACAAAGGACTTGGGGCACCCCAAATCTGAAGAACAAAGGAAGCCAGATTGATCGAAATTGCCCGAGTAGCCCCTGCTGTTCCTATACCCATGTCTCTCCCCTGTGACCTCCCCACAATCCAGCAACCAGTGGGTTAAGATGGCCCACCAGGGGCTCCCAGGACTGAGTCAGCTGTGTGGTAGGCCTGCTTCTGTTTTGATTGCTTTTACATGCTTGTCAGGGGTATGAGCTGTGGGTGGATCAGCCAAGTTTAAGGGTTAAGAGTGTGATGAAGGGAGCATGTTGCTTTTCTAGGGGAAAAGGGGAAGTTTTCTTAGAGACTTTGGTAAGTAGGCAGGTGTAAGCTAGTAGAAGTAGGGAGTGAGGAGACAAGTGTGCAAAGGCAGGAACTATGTGAGGGTGTGAGCTATAGGCTGGAGAGGCCCTGGTTACCAACGAGCTGGGGTCAGTGGGCTTGAGCCTTGTGGGGACACCTCAGGTGCAGGCTCTGGGGCTTGGACTTTATCCTATAGACAAAGTGGAGGGCATCTCTTTTAAGGAGAAGTGGTTCTGAGCCTTCGGGTTTCCACGGGCTCACATTGCCTTGCTAGGTAGGCCTGAAGCTGGCAGTCACCATGATCTTTTCTGTGTCCAGAGGACAAACCACTGGGAAACAGAAGCAAGTTGTTTGCTGCTGTGTCAATGCCTCTGCACTGAGTAGGGCTGCAGATATTCAAGTCACAAGGAGTCCTGCTTGACAGAGAGTATCAAGGGGTGCAGATGTCAGCAGTACCCACTGACCATACCAAGGGAGCTTCGGGGGTGTAAGCAGCTCCATTTCCCAAGTCCTGGGATACAGCCATTTCTCTGGGCCTTGACCTTTGACCTCTAAGGCTCTCAGGGGCTAAAGGAATGCTGTCTTACTAGGGACACAGCTCATTTGTGCCTGGTCTGTCCCTTGGGGAAATAGCTGAATTATATCCAAAGTATAAATATCATCTGAGAATCCAGAGGATGTTCCTTCCTTCCCCTCTGGGCATAAATGTACCTGTAACACTACTTTGTTTTGTTCAGAGTTTCAGGGACTCCAAGGGACTATTTGATGCTGTGACATGTCATCACCCCATCCCACAACAGAGGAAACTGAGGACCAGAGAGGGTAAATCCCACTGTGAAGCTGAGACTCAAACCCAGACTTGCCAGAAGCCCCAGCCCATGCACTTCCCATGGGCTCACACTCTCTCCCCTCCCCGGGAGGAAAGGTCAGGCCAATGCAAGGACTGCCATTTCCCAGGGCCTGGAGTACTTTCTAAAGTTTGCTTAGCAGGCCGGGTACATTTAATAATCTTATAACTCAAATCATTCTGACTGGGCCTTGAAAATATTTCATGAAGGTGAGAGTGTTTGGGAAAGGAGGGTTCATACCAATATTTTGCATTTCTAGGACGCTCTGTGTTCCCAAGGCATTTTAGTTTCCACTGCACTGAGTCACCCAGCCATGCTGGGAGGGAGCAGGGGGCCTTTGTTATCTGAGGATTAGAGTGGGATCAGGAAGGCTGCTTGAACTGGGTTGTTCCAGGCTTCCTTGGCTTGTCCTTCCAGGATCACAGTTCTCCACTGGGTATCAGAAAGAGGGGTTTTCATGGTAGGGACCATCCAGAACCATGCACTCCTCCCTGACAGCTCAATGGGGCCTCCTGGAACCTTGCTCATGGTCCCCATAGAGCAAGCTGCTTTTCTAAAGTGGGCAGGCCACACTCACCCTTCCGCCCCCTCCCTGTATTCCCCTTCGCATCATCACACAAGGTTAAACTGGAGGAGGGTGGGGGGAATAACTCAGGGAATATCAGTGTAGCAATAGGAAAAAAATTAAGCATGCAGGCTATCTTTCCCCCTCCATAGATGGAGAGAGAGCGCCAAGGTCAAACTCTTCATCCCAGGTATGTCTGTGGGTACCAGAAGCCCCCAAGATTGCCGCATTGCACAGTTCAGCCCAACGTGGGACCTTTCAGTCCCTAACCCTGTGCCTCATGCTTATCTGAGAAAGCTTCCTTCTGTGTACTTCTGCCTTGCAGGTCTGCCTTGCAAATCTGTCTACTCTGCCTTGCAAATCTGCTCCTAATTTTTAGGAAACCCCACTCGTAAATCCCAAGGCTTTATCTCACCCCCAAGTATTTCATACCCCAGCAGTGCAGTTCCTTAAGTCTGAGTTACTTAGGCTGGAACAATGTCCAGAGGGTCCGCAGGACAGACCACAGAGGTAATGGTACTCTGCTCCTCAAAACAGAGGTTGGGAAGATCTTACTGATCTCCTTTAGAACCTCCCCTCCTCCACTACCGCCACCCTGTGAGTACCAGATAGGCTTCTTTATTTTTCTGATTAACCAGTGAAGAACTCTTCCAACAGATAACACACATCCCCTCCCAATTAGCCACAGTGCCCACCGTTCCCCACACCCAGGCTGATACACTCATTTATATCATCTGTGTTGCCCCCATAGGCATCTGTGTTTACAACCACTCTTCCAAACCCACAAGGAAGAAAAGAAACATTTTCCTAATTGTCTCCTAATTTGCAAATCCGCTTCTCTCTCGGTGGAGTTGGTACTGCACGTTATTACTGGCCTGGTGCTTCATCTTTTCCTTTAACCTTCTCCCTCCTCTCAAATATGGTTTCTGGGGCTCTGCTGGAATTTTAAAATTCCATTACTGAGCTGCTGTCTCTTAAAGGTTGTTCTTTTCTTTATACAAACACGTTCTCAAAGCTTCAAAACCTGCCCTCCTCTCTCTCCCTCCCCCCTTTAAAAAAAAAACAAAAAAAAAAACAGCTGTGGGTTTGGGGCAAGATGGTGGGGAAGGGCAGGCCAAAAATGACTTCCCTCTTACCAAGCAAGGCAGGTGAGAGGCCCTGACCTTCAGATGGTGATATTCTTTTCCATGTGAGTACAAGGTAGCTGCTCCAGATCCATTCACTAAGACTCGGGAGAGTGAAGGGCTAGCCACGTCATCGGCGGTAGAGGATGCAGGTCAGGTTAACCAGGGTCCCAGATGTTGCCATGTGAGCGACTCTCCATCCCACACACTCCTCCTTCCCACAACCTGGCAGACATGGTGCGATCATCGCAGCACTCTTCCCCTCGGAGCCGGCTGCTTCTGCACAAGCCTTCTCAGTCCCTCTCTCTGGGCAGCTACCAAAACTTCAGCAGGGCTGGTGTTGTGATGAAACCTACTTCCTATCCTTATACTGGATGGATAATCAAAAGACCTGGATTCTGGATTCAATGCTGCCTTTGACTCACCGGGCTATCTGGGGATTGGGCAAGGCTGTTTCCCTTTGTAGACATGTTTTTTCATCTTTTAAATGAGGTGGTTTGGCAGGCAATTAATTGGTTTCCAACCTCACAGCAAGGCTGAATGAGTGGAGTGATGATTTGGGTGAGGAGGGCTGGAAGAACACAGAAAAAGAAGAAATCCCCATGGGTCAATGGCCCCAGAGAGGGTTCCTAAGTTAGTAGAATCCACGCAGAGCTGCTGGTCACACTTGGGTAAACAGGAGGCTATTCCATCAGGCATAATCAGCAAAGGCATGGACGTGTGAGAATGTACTGAGCAGGGAGAGGGCCCACAAATTAATAGTAATCCTGTACATTTCTGGGCTAGATGCATGCATTCACTCTCAATAAACATTTCCTGTGTCCAATCATGTGTCAGGCATTGTGCTAAGTGCTGATACCCTACTGTGAATAAAAATCACATACAGAGCCACCAGTGCTGTACGCTGCCTCTTTACCCACACAGAAGCAAAAATGGAACTGGCTTCGGTTTGCCCTGAGGCCCCTCCAGAGGGTAAGATGAGGCATTTTAATGGCTGAGCGTGCACAGCCAAGTTACCCAACTTCTCTCTGCATTTGTGGAGAAGATAAGTGGGGCACTTAACGAAAAAGGCACCTTGTAGACTGGAAATCCTCCACAGATGTTGTCTATCAATCTTAGTTGTAATGATAGCAATAGGATGAGGAGCTGGTGGTGGAATTTCAGGCAGGGGACTTGAAGTGGCAGAAAGCACTCCAAGACCCTGGAAACCAACTCATCAAGGTAAATAAAGCCAACATTGACCCTTGCTCTCTGACCTGCCACCTTCAATGCTTTGACCCAGTTCAGGCTCCCCTTTTAAAAGCTCATAAGAAATGTTTCCTCACTATAATTACAGACGGGGCTCAGGATCTCTGTCGTAAGAAGAGCTGGTAGAAAAGGGACAATTAACCAAGGCACATAATTGAAGGGTAGATAAATATATCCGGTGGCAGATGAGGCCCCTTCCTATTGGATACTATTCCCAGTATCCAAGGGCAGAGATAGGAATGTGCTTCATTTAGACCAGAGGATGCTGAGCACTTTATTATTAAAGGCTCCTGTCAAGAAGAGAGGTGCATGTGAATGTGGGCGATGGAGACTTCCTGGTGCCTCCTGCGCGGACTGAGTCAACATGCTCCCTTTCCTACCCCCCAGGCAGCCCATGCTGCCGGCAGTGGCTCCATTTAAGACCTCTGCTAATCATGAGATTGGAAGGAACATTTGGAGTAGAGACAGTGTGACTCCTGTCACTGAGCAGAACAATGAAAAGTTCAAAAATAGTAGTATCCACTAGTGGAAAACCAATAAACATATAATTTCCAGGTAATAACTATCATATAATTAGCTCTCTACTTTTATATGCCACAGAGGAAACTGGGTCAAGGAGCAACTGTAACACACAGCTTAATAATCACCGTACATTCCACAGCAATATGAAGATCTTTTTTTCCAACATAAATGGAAGGCCAGAGAGCACAGACTGGCTGAAACTGGCTGAGACTAGGCCCAATTTGTACTAACTGGTGTGCACGTTTTTCAGGTGATATAAAAACGGCTCTGGACTCAGAATAGGAAGAGCTGGTGTTCATGTCAGCTCTGCCTGTTTTCACGGTGTGGTCATTCCTCCAGGTCTCAGTGTCCTCACCAGTAAACGGATGGCGTTGGACTACCTCGTGCATTCTCATCGCACCCAAGGGGGTAGAAATTGGTTCTTGGAAAGGCAAACAAATATTAGATGTTAGAATGGTTTGTCACCCTCCAAAGCTCAACCCGAATTAGGCAAAATCTCATTCCTCAGTGTTTATTTCCCTCATCAGGTTTTCTTTGGTATCAAATGAACAGCATTGGCGTTTAAGTTCATGAAAGACAGAAAAAATGCTTGTGAGATCAGTGCTGCAAACTGATGGCTGTGGTTGGAGGAGTTTCTCTTCATTGCTTGCTCCATCAAAAAGTCCTATCACCAGAGATGGCTTGTGTGTGCGTGTTGGCTGCCAGTCGCTGTCTCGTGGGTACTGTTGATGTTTATTTCACAGCGCTTTTAGGTGTGACTTGGGTTTTGAGAATTAAATAAAAATAGTTCATATTTCACTATTTCATTCCACAGTTATTTAATCCATCGATTTTTACGTCAAGTGCTGCAATGATAAACATGTAAACAATATCTGAAAGAATATCTAGCCAAACACAACACACATAGACACACACAGCGCATAAATGGATTGGTGTGCAAATACCTTCATGTGGTGTGCAAATTTCATGGGGGCAGTAATTAGGGGGAAAACTTCTAAAAAGACTCTTGGGAAAGTAATAATAGGTTGAGAACACCACATTAAATGATTCTGAGTACTTCCAGCAATGAGATTCCGTGATTGTGAATTAGCATCTATCCAGCAGAGCATGTCCCTTAT
The DNA here is from genome assembly GCF_021234435.1 of Artibeus jamaicensis. NCBI lineage: Eukaryota > Metazoa > Chordata > Mammalia > Chiroptera > Phyllostomidae > Artibeus > Artibeus jamaicensis. Next base: position 6,386,261 of record NW_026521883.1, read on the forward strand.
TGTCTTGTGAGTTTGGGAAGGTCCCTTAACCACTCTGAGCCTTAAATTTCTGATTTGGAATGAAGGAATGAACACATACCCGAGTAAATAACAGCATCTTCCTTTGAAGGGAAGTGAAGGAGACCAGTTTGACCAGTGTCTTAATTTGTGTTCTCCTAAAAGCAGGGCCACAGACAAGGACTTGAGTGCAGATAGTTTTGGGGGAGATAATCCCAGGAAGCAGGAGTGAGGGAATGAAGAGATCAAGGTGAGGAATTAAGAAAAGCTGGTAAAGGTGTGAGCTGGTCCACTGCTGTGGACAGGTGGGCCTCAATCCTGCTGGTGCAACTCTGAGGAAGCACATAGCATGCATCTACCTCAGGATTATTCCTCTGAAGACTGGGAGGCTGGGGTTTTTAAGTCCTGATTTCTATCCTCCTTGGCAGAAGGTTACCCCTGGGGATGTTGTCCCCTCTGCACTTCAGGGGTGCTCTGCATGTAGACTGAGGGGGGCTTCTGCAGTTTTGGAGAAAAACTTGAGGCAATAAAAGGGGTAAGATGCCTGAGGTGGGGCATTGTGAGTATGTGTGGAAATAGCATTCGTGGCTGCAGTGGTGGCCCAGAGCACACGGAGCCTCTGCCATAACACAACAGAGTGTTACTGAGTAGTAGTCCTGTCCATAGTACCATGCATACATCCATGTATCTTCTATGCATCCATCATTCATGCATCCGTGCACGATCTCTTCATTCCATCCATCCATCCATCCATCCATCCATCCATCCATCCATCCATCCATCCATCCAACCGCCATGCTCCTTCCTATTATGAGAAAGGATTTGAGGTGAGCCACCAACATGTGCTAAGATCTTGGGAAAGTCATTCCATTTTTCTGGCATTGCCTTTTTCTCAGGGGGGGGAAAAAGGTTGGGGTATTGTTATGGCTGGTCTACAGCCCCTGCCAGCTTTGGGTTCTAAAGTCTAATAAGATCAAGGATTGAAAAGGAAGGCAGAGTATGGATTGTGAGCAGCCCAAACAGCTGGAGAACTGAAGTAAAGGTGTGTTCTGGCGAGGCTGGCCGATTGTCCAGAGGCAAGGTCCTGGTGAGGTTACCTTTCTCCAGAGTCTTGTTCTCTGCACCAGAGCTTGGTGTCCTCCGAATGCTTGGCTATTGAATCTGGCTGTAACCAACCCCTGGAATAGAATTAAAGGTGGTTGGGAAGCAATATCATGAACACTGATTCAGAATTTCCAAGTTCATCTGATATACCAGAAAACAATTTGTTAATTTACAACTATAACTTGCCAAGAGAATCAGAACCCTCCATGGGTCAATCAGCACATTCTCTACAGGAAAGATGGGAAATCAAATGCTAAATTCAGGCTATTTGGGTGGTCTGAGTTCAGAGGCATGGGACACAGCAAGTGGTCTTCATGGCAGGTGTCACTGTGACAGTCTGAAGCTTCCATCTGTCTTTGGGGGCAGGCTTGCGGGAGAACTACCTTCTCCCCTGACAGTATTGAGACACATGGCCAAAGTCAGTTCTCTGAGACCTCACCCCAGTTGTCCACACTGCTGCTGAGAGTTCTTACAACTCTGAGACTGAGTACAATGCAATCAATTATCAATCAAGTTTCTTTTTTTTAATTTAATTGTATTTATTTTTAAGAGAGGGGAAGGAAAGGAGGAAGAGAGGGAGAGAAACATCAATGTATGGTTGCCTCTCATGTGCCCCTTACTGGAGACCCAGCCTGCAACCCAGGCTTGTGCCCTGACTGGGAATCAAACTGGAGACCCTTTGGTTCTGAGGCTGGCACTCAATGCAGTGAGCCACACCAACCAGGGCTCAATCAAGTTTCTTAACTGCAATCCCATCCCAGTTATGCTTCCTGAAAATGACATCCAAAGCACTGTGGTTGGAGCCCTGGGTACACCAACCCTTTGGGTAGCCTACCCAGGGCTGTCTGATGGCATCCATCATGTGTAGGTTTTTCCAGCATGACACTCAGACAGCGTGCTGGCTAGCCCCCCTCTGCTCCCTAGCAACACACATGCATCCCACCCAGACCTATTCTCTGCCCTACTGTGTTCCCCCAAGTCCAGCCCTGTGGATGTACCTTCCAGCTTCCCTCACCAGTTCGCTTCTGGTTGGCAGGAGACTGGAGACAGGAAGAGATATAGGTCGTATTTTTTCTGTCTCCCTCTCCCTACTGTGATGGACTGTCGTTGGTTGTGGCTGCCTCCCTCCATGGCCATAGCACCTGACGGGCAATCCCTACTTCCAGGGCCAGCTTATGCTGGGCTCCATGACACTATTTGCTCCTCTTGCTCCATCAGGCCTCTCGCCCTTAGATGCTAGTCCCTGAGTGTCCAACATCTGCTGTTGGTTCCCTGAACTCTGGTCGAATCTCTGTCTCCTGTTGTGTGTTTTCATTCGAACCATCTGGGGTGAATTCTACTTGCTATGACCCTGACCATTCCAGAGGGTAGGTATCCTTAGTCTGAAAGTCTCCTTAGGCACCCATGGTAATTTTCCACGTCTTCATAAGAAGGGCATTATGTTTTCATGTGACAACATATGTATTAGTGTAAAAGCAAAAGCAATCGACAGGTTTAGAAACTCTGGATACCTACAAAGTGTTTCAAGCCATCTCTCAGCTGGCCAGGAGCACATAAAGGAAGGAAACACTTATGACCATCAGTGACTTTCTCAATGTCAAACCAAAGAGGGCCTGCCTATCCTGAAAGTAATCCCATCACAGTTCACTTTATGAGAAAAGAGAGGTATCAGGTTTAGAAATTAAATAGCTTATCAATCATAGATATTAAAGTTATTAATTATTAAAATTCTAATCATGCATTAAGGTACTTTAAACATTTAAAAATACACTGAGCTTCTAACAAATTAAATTTTACAAAAAGAATACTGGTTGAAACTAATGGAAGTTAATTTCTCTGCACCTCCCTTTCCTCTTTTGTTTGGCAGAACATTTTTTATTATCCTTCTTACTGGTTTAAAAAGTCTAAGTCATTGTATGCCCTCTGCTACTCCGAACAAGGGCAAGTTCATATGTATTACACATCCATTTATAGAATATTTATGGAATACCTACCATGTGCCAATTGCAATTCTAGGCTCTGGGCATGTAGAGATGACAGAAAGAATCCAGATTCTTATGGAACTCAGAATCTAGAGAGGACAATAGACTCGTACAAAAGACATACCATACAAAATTATGGTATGTCTTTGCCCAGGCCAGTGTGGCTAAGTTGGTTGGAGCATTGTCCCAAAACTGAAAGACTGCAGGTTCAATTCCCAATCAGGGCACATACCCAGGCTGTAGGTTCGATCCCCGGTCAGGGTACATATGAGAAGGCAACCCATCAATGTTCCTCTCTCACATCAATGTTTGTCTCTTTCTCTTTGTCTCTCTCTTCCTTCTTCTCTCTCTAAAAACAATAAAAAAATGTCCTTGGGTGAGGATTTTTTTTTAAATTTAAAATTATAGTATGTCTTGGTAAGTGCTCCAATGAGGTTATGATTATGAATAACTTATGATCAAAAATAAGGCAGAGCAAAGAAGGTGAAATTTGGTCTGGATGTGGAAGGATAAAAATACTTTTTCAAGAAAGGCAATGGTGAAAGGGCATCCAGTATTGGGGAGTTAGAGGTGAAAAGACCGTGTGTCTGTGAAACAGCAAGCAGTCGGGGTTCGGGCGTCAGGGCGCGGGGCGGTGGGTGTGCGGGTGGGAGGCGAGGCTCTGCAGGGCCCTTCGTGGCCTCCCGGGGCTGGAGCCCTGGAACAGGGGTCGAAATCTTAGTTTCGCCTTTTTCTTCTGTGCCATTGGACACATGAATCTTTGCCAGCCACCATTTCCTTATCTCTAAGGTGAAGACGATAACACCTATTTCTTACTGCTGTTGCAAAGAGTAAATAAGGTCACAAATGGAAAAGCTCCATTTAATTTCCTGCCATACCACTTGCTGGTTATGGGATATTAGGCCAGTTACTTAACCATTCTGAGCCTTGGTTTCCTTGTGAGACTAAAATAATACTTACATTAAATTATGTTCAGAATTGCATGGCAAGCTTTTCCTCTCCAAATAACCGGTATGCATCTTTCTTTCTGCTCAGAAGCATTGTGGAGAAAGTTGTGTTTTTCTTTCCCCTCCCTGGCTGCCAGGACGCTCAGAGCGAGTCTGATGCAGGTCTGCCAGCAACTCCTCCCCGACTGCGCTCACCGCTGGGGCTCTTTAAGTCTGTGCTTTGTTTACAGTTTTGATTCTTGATTCTTTTTTCACTTACCTGCTTTTTTTCCATGAAAATATATATACTTACGAGGTAGGAATTTTAATCCTTCCAGAATATCCTTATGAATGGAAGCATTTTTATTTAACTAACTCCTGCTTCTAGAAACTGAATTATTTCCTATCCTCGTATTTAGAAGACAGAATGACAAACAGGAAGGTGGGAAAATAAAAATGCGAGGTATACTCATACACATATCGAGACCCCATATTATGGTACTGCAGCACCAAACAGCACTCAGACCTTTCAACTGATTATTAATTATTTTTAATTATATAGATACTATCTGAATACTTTCTCCTTGTAAAAAATTGAACATTGTTGATAAGGCTAAAGTTCTTTTGGAGCTCCTGACCCCAGTTCCCTCCCTGCCTCCCCAGAGGAAACCATTATTGTCAGATTATCAGTTTGGTGTATAAACTTCCCTACCCGTTCATATATATATATGCATTTATATGTATATGAACATATACACACACGTATATTTCTACAGAAAATGGACTAATCTTCTTTGTATTTTGACAGTTAATCTTTTGGGCTATACCTAGGGTTGCCTTTCATATTTATAGTTCATGTTTAAGACAAACCCCATGTATGTGAGTGAAATAATTTATGAAACATAAGAGAAAAAAGGGATCCATGAAAAATATCTTTATTGAAACTCCACAGGCTACAAAAATTAGAAAGCTTATATTTGTCCAACAGCTTCTGCTATTGCCTCTTTTCTGGTTTAGTCTCTGAATACTGAGAGCTTTCAGGAGTTGCCAGGAGTGGACGCACTTTGCCCCAGAGGGTAAGTGTAGGGAGGAAAGGTCCTCGGAGATCACCCCCAACTCCCACTCTACAGATGGGTACATCAAAGCCCAGAGTGGAGGAAATGAACTTCCAAGGCCACACAACTCAGTAGTGACCAGGCAGAAACCAAGAGTCAGATAGAAACCTGGACTCTTAATTCTCTGTTGGTGTTCTCTCCTTCTTTCTCTTTGGGAGCTGGTCCACAGGCAGACCTGGGTGCAATCGCTCAAAGATGTTAAATTAGCACTTAGACCAATGTTGTATATATACTGTGCACATTGCAGAGGATGTGGAAAAACTGAAACTGAAGGATATTGTAGGGATGTGTTCATTCACTCCCTTATCTGGATGTTCACAGAGTACATCCTCTATACCAGGAGCTGTGATGGGTGACATAGGGACACAGAGAGGCATCGTACCTGGTCCTGCCCTGTAGAAGCTCACCATCTATTTGAGGACATATGGCTAGCACAATAGCTGTGGTGCCAAATCTAAAGAGCCTTTAAGTGCCATGGGAGAGGTGGGGAGTGCAGAGAGAGCTCAGACCCCGCTGCATCTGCAAATGGGGAGTGAGAGAAAACTTCTTAGAACAGATGGCATCTAAGTGGGCCGTGAAGAATGATTAGGTTAGACGAGGGACAGTAAGTGAAGGGCACTCCAGGCATGGCAAGGTGCTGAGGAAGAAAAGCAAGGAGGGTTTCAGAGAAAAGGCAGAGTTCAGGTTAATGGGCAATGCGAGGATGCTTTTAAAGGGAGAGGAGCCAGGCTTAGCCCCTTGCCCTGGAATCAAATGTTGTTGCCTTCACTAGAGTGCTTGCCCCTGAAGAGAGACAGCTGGCCTCGTATCTCTGACTCCCTTCGATGCCGGGCAACATCATGCATACATTACATTATTATGGATCATATTATATTATGCTGTATAACATCAAAAATAGTTAACATTATATACAGGGCACACATGACATGTATATATTACACAATATATTAGCTACTCATACATATATTTAGAAGGGAGGAGGGGGGACATGTGAAGAGGGAACAAGGGAAATAAGTAAACAAACAGGCAAGAAAATTGCCTCCTCCTGTCACCCACTCTTTCTCCTTCCCTGGAGATGCTGTTTCCTTATTCTAGGAGTCTAAATAAATTGTCAGTTCAGTCTCATGAGGTATGTGGGTGTGTCACAAGTGATTTGACTGTGTGCTCTAGTATGGTAATCACTATTTATTACTTCTTAGAAGTTACAACGACTTCGCTGTTCTCCCCCTTAACAGGAACGTGTGACTGTCACGAATCCCTCAGGAACCAGGAATAAACACTTAACCAAATTCACCATTCTTTTTTTTTTTAAACCTCACACTTTCATTCTTTTTTTTTCTTAAGATTTTATTTATTTATTTTTAGAGAGAGGGAAAGGGAAGGAGAAAGAGAAGGAGAGAAACATCAGTGCATGGTTGCCTCTTGCATACCCCCCTACTGGGGCCCTGGCCCACAAGCCAGACATGTGCCCTGACTGGGAATTGAACCAACGACCCTTTGGTTCACAGGCTGACACTCAGTCCACTGAGCCACACCAGCCAGGGACCAAATACACTATTCTTAGAGGAAAAAAATCCTCTCTAATGATCAATATGAAATATAATTCTCCTCAAATTAGTAAAACTTTTAAATGAATGAAAATATGCATAAACACAATTGGGTTGTTTCAGTTTGTATGAACAAAGCATGTACAAAGAATCCTTGGACATACCCCTGGACAATAATGAACACTTCCACAGATTTACCGAAAGGAAAAAATCTGAAAAGTGGACAGAGTATTAAATATAAGAGTGTTCATTTCACTATTATTTATCATGGGGAGAAATCAGAAAATACAGAAATGTCCAACATGAAGGTTATGACTAAGTAAATTACAATCTACCCAGCCAGTGGAGTATTATTAAGTGGCTTGACAATGAATATTCATGAAAAGTTCTTAATGACATAAAAATATGTCTACATGTACGTGTGTGGCTTGTTTATCCCTAAATACTTCATGTGCTTTCTGTAAAAACAAAAGCCTTTCCACATAACAATAATCATATTGCAAAATCAATAACAATATATTATTATTTAATCCATAGACATTTTACCATTGTCCCAGTAACATCCTTTATAGCAAAAGGGAAAAAATGTTTCTTCTGGTCCAGGATACAACTCAGGATCCCATGTTGCCTGTAGTCGTCCTGTCTCTTTAGTCTCCTTTAACCTAGAATAGTTTCTCCCTTTTCTCCTTGTCTTTGATGATTTGCTTCTTTTTTAACATTACAGGTCAGTTATTTTGCAGAATGTCACTCACTCTGGGTTTGTCTGATGTTTCCCCATGATTAGATGTTGGTTGTACCTATTTGTCAGAAACGTGATGGGACGGTGTTGTGTCCTTATCCAACTGAGAGGCACCGGATATGCCCTTGCCACAGCACGGGTCACGTTAACTTTGATCACCTGATTAAGGAGGTGACTTGTCAGCTTTCTCCCCTGTAAAGTACTTTTCCCTTTAATAGGGAGATGCTTCTCCCTATGCAAATATCCCATTTCCTGCTAAAGTTTTACCCACTTGTTTTAGCAGCTGTTGATAATATTTATTTGAAAAATTTATTCCTATGGCGATTGCCAAATGGTGATTTTTCTGATTCCCACAATCGTACCTCACTTATTCATTGTAAGTCTACCCTAAGGAAGAACTTTTTCTTCTTTTCCATTTATTTATTTATTTATTTACTGATTTTAGAGAGAGAGGAAGGGGAGAGAAAAACATCAGTTTGTTGTTCTACTTATTTATGCATTTATTGGTCACTTCTTATATGTGCCCTGACTGGGGACTGAACCCCCAACCTTGGCATATACAGACAGCTCTCTATCCAACTGAGCTACCCAGCCAGGGACCCTGCCATTTATTTATTTATTCATTTTCTAGTATCAACATGGATTCTTATTTTGTTTATTTTTATTCTATGAGTTATTATTTATTATATTATTATTTATTTTGATGCTCAAATGTCCCCAGTTTGGCCAATGGCAATAGGAGCTTACTCAGCTGACTCTTGTGTGTGTGTGTTTTTTTAATATAAACCCACCATTTTTATGGCACTCCCATACTATCTGAAGCAACAAATGTTTCCAGCCTTATCTGGTGCTGTCCACACCTCAGTTCTAGAATCTGTCATTTCTACAAGGAAGCCTTGATTACCTAAAGTGGATAATAGTGTTTAGGAACCAAGATTTGGGCAATAAGTATACCCGTTGATATTAAAATGTCATTGCCTCTGGGCCCTGTCAGAAGTCACAGCTAGGACACACACACACACACCCTCATATTTGCATATCTTACAATATGTTTCTAATACAATAATAAGTGATTAAGTAGAAAAATACAGAAATATATATATACACATATATAATCAGACTGAGCCTACTCACAATCTTCGAAATGATAGAAGGACAAGCTACACATTCAAAAACAAGTAGGGGCTTTCTTTACGGTCTACAAGTGCAGGAATCTCATTGAGACTGAGAGCAGACAGGGAGCAACACCATGACGCTCCTCGTCTAGGGCTGGTGGGAGAAAGTTGAAAACAAAAAAGTACCAAGTAAATGGAGTTCTATGCAGCAGAGAGAAAGAAGGAGCTCCTACCCTTTGCAACAGCATGGATGGAACTGGAAAGCATTATGCTGAGTGAAATAAGCCAGGCGGTGAAAGACAAATACCATGTGATCTCACCTTTAACAGGAACCTAAACAACAAAACAAACAAGCAAGCAGAATATAACCAAAGACACTGAAATAGAGAACAGTCTGACAGTGACCAGAGGGGGGAGGGGAGGGAATTTCAGGGGAAAAGGGGAAGGATTCACAGGGACAAGTATAAAGGACACATGGACAAAAACTAACAGGGGTGGAAATGGGAGGGAGGTGGGGAGCACTGGCGGAGGGTGGGTGGGCTGGGATGGGAGCAAAAGACAGAAAACTGTACTTGAACAATAATTAAATTAAAAAAAACAGATTTAAAAAAAAAGTACCAAGTAGAAATCGACAGGGGAACTGTAGCAGCCAGGCCCATCGGCCTTGCATTTCTCCGTGGACTCTGTGTGTGCGAGCTTTGGGGTAAGTACTTGGATTAATGAGGAAGGGCCATGTACTGAGTGACTGTCAAAGTCTGGAAGGAATGGAAAACATCCAAGCCTAGAAGACCAGCTGCTGAGGTTCCCACCCGGCAGCAGGTCCTGCCCATCAAAATAGTAAGGAAGACAAGTTCCAGCAGCTGTTTTGCCCCTCCTCATAAGCAAACAGCTCAACCAGAGGCTGCCATCAGCCTAATAAGATATTACAACTGCAAAAACGCACATCTGGCCAAGAATCCATGCAGTGTGCAATCCTATGTTTTTTTAAAAAAAGATCACAGATCCAACAAACAGATCAATGTGTATCTGAGGAAAGAGAGTGACTAGGGTTACCAGAACTAGACTTAAAAATAAATGTAATTAGAAACCCTGAGAGAGATAGAGTATCTTATTCATGAAACAGGAATAGCTGGTTGTAAAAAAAATAAGGAATTTTGTAATAAAAGATACAATTATTGAAATTAAAAAATAGATGGGCTAATAGCAAAATGAACACAGTCAAAAGAGTAAATCAGGGAACTGGAAGATGAAGTCTAGGAATTCTTTTGGGATGCAGCACAAATAGAGATGGATGGTGAAAAGAAAACTTGAAGACACAGGAAATAGATTCAGAAGTGACAATATTTATCGAAAAAGAGTTCCAGAAATATAGGGCAAAGATAATAGAGAGAATACAATATTTGAAGAAATAATAACAGAGATTCACCTGAATTAAAAAAAAAAAGTATGTCTTCAGATTGAAAGGATCTCAGGCACCAATAGGGTAATTTTTAAACCCACATATGGACTAATCAGAGTGAAATTTCAGAGCATCAGGGACAAAGAAGAAAATTTAAATTAAATACACATTTAAAAAATCATATTAATCTACTACAAAAGAATGATGTCAAGTTTCTGCTTGGCAACACCAGCTCAGTATCTTGAAAATGCTAATTCAATGAACACTTAAATTAATTATTTAATAGCCAAATTGTTATTTAAATGCGAGGATGACATAGAGGCATTTCAGATATAAAAGTACTCAGAAAGTTGGCTTGCCTCTCCTTCTCTAGATTTCTTCTGAAAACAAAACTAAACAAAGAAAAACAACTAGATGTTGTGCTTCTGTTAAAAAATAAATAAATATAAGAAGAACCGGTGTCATACAAAAACCAAAGGTGAACAAAGAATTTAAGAAATCTTAACAAGAGCTTCCCCCAAAAGTTATAACAACCTGGGACTAAAATGTCAGATGTCAGCAACGTAAAATTGTTTAAGGAATATTCCACAAAAAGTGGGGGGGGGGACTAAAAAAGCTTGTTGTCAACATTTTTGCCTTGTTTAGGTGAGAACACACATACCAATGAATTCTTTAAAATATATTTGCAAATGTGTATTAAAATGAATTTTAATAAGCATGCGAAAAAATGCGCAACATCTTAGTCATTGGGGAAATGCAATTCAAAACCACCATGAAAGATCACTTCGCACTCACTAGAATGGCTATACTAAAAAGGAGATAATAATAAGTATCAGTGAGAATGTGGAGAAATCGGAACCCTCATACATTGCTGATAAGATTGTAAAATGGCACAGCCACTCTGGACAATAGTTTGGCAGTTTCTCCAGATGTTATATATAGAGTTCTGAGGTTTCTTTCAGGGATGATGAAATCTTCTGAAATTAGGGGTGATGGTTGGACAAGTGTATGAATATACCAAAAACATTCAATTGTGCAGTTGGAAAGGTGAATTTTAGGGTTTATAAATTATATTCTAATAGAGCTGTTATAAAAGTTAGTGTTACAAAAAAATATTATTCAGGCTTGTAAGTGAAAAGGAATCCTGACATGTTACAACATGGATGAATCTTGAAGACATGATGCTAAATGAAATAAGCCAGTCACAAAAGCACACATATTGTATGATTCCACTTATATATGGTACTCAGGGTAGTCAAATTCATACAGACAGAAAGTAAAGCGATGATTGGCAGGAGCTAGGGGAGGAGGGAATGCAGACTTACTGCTTAGTGGGGGAAATGAAAATGTTCTGGTGATGGATGGTGGTGATGGTTGCATAACAAGGAGAATGTACTTATTGCCACAGAACTGTACATTTTTAAATGGTAAACTTCATTTTATGCATGTTGTTCCACAATAAAAGAATGAATGTTAACCACTAGAAAAGAATATGCAACTTGCAAATCAGTAGGTGAAAAAGTCGAATAGATAAAAGTTAATGTTTCCCAAAAAAACCCAAAGAGAGTAAGGGAAAAAAATAAAAGAAACTCAGAGTAAGCATGGAAATGGAAAATAGAAGTAAGGTGGTCAGGAATAAGTGTAAGAATATCAATAACTGTAAAAATATGAATAGGTAAACTCACATATTAAGAGAGTTTTCATTTTGAATTTAAAAAAATACAGCATATATTTATTTATATTGAAAATACACTTTGAAAAATTACACAAGAAAGTTGAAAAAAATACCTGGCAAATAATTAGCAAAAATGTTTTTCACATTGATAAAAAGAGTAATTTGCCAAAAGTTATAACACTTGTGAGAGAGATTGTATGCACCTAACAACATAGCTTTGAAATATATAACAAGATTTTATAGAATTACTAAGAGAAACTCATAAATGTTTCTTTATAATGAGAGACTCTTACCGTACATCCCTCATATCTGACAAATAAGACAAAAAGTCTAAAGGTGGGGAATATCTGGGAGCAAAAGTGTATTAGTTTAGATCCCATTAACATTTGTAGCAAATAAACTCTCAAATATCAGGAGTGTAACCTCTAAACAATACAGGTTTATCCCTCTTTTGTGTGAAATCCAGTCTTTGGTCATGGGGTCTCTGCTCCACAGGAATTCAAGCTGATAGATAGTCCGCCAGCTTCCAATTGTGGTTTCTACAATCACCTGCATGTTGAGATCCAGCCAGCAGTCAGGTAAGAGAGAGAATGGAGAATTACATGTGAGCTGGTCCTGGAAGAGACACATACAGTTTCTGCCCACATTCATTGGCCCACACTCAGTCGTACGGCCACACCTACTGCTGGGAAGGCTAGGAAATGTGGCCTACTTGTGTGCCTAGGCATAAGGTGAAACCAGATTTTCTTTATTAGTCAGCTAATCTTTAACACTAACTAACAACCATGAATCTAACAGATACGTGTAGAACTCTGAACCCAATAGAGAATGTATGGGTTTTTTTTCCCAAACGGAATAGAATATTTATAAAAACTGACTATTAGGTTGTACAGTAAGTTTCCAAAATTTTTTCTAATCAATGCAATACATTGATTGATGATATAGAAATAAATGTAGATGTCAACAACAATATAAAATGGATGGAAACTTGTATACATGTGGAGAATTTAAAACAATTTTTTAAATTTATTTTTAGAGAAAGGAGAAGGGAGGGAGAGAGACAGGGAAAAAAACATCGATGTGAGAGAGAAACATTAATAAATTGCCTCTCACATACACCCTGACCAGGGACCAAACCCACAACCCAGGCATGTGCCCCAACCAGGATCGAACCAGCAACCCTTCGCTTTGCAGGATCACGCTCAACCAACTGAACTCCATGTAGAAATTAATTTTAAAGCACAGGTGTAAATAATTAATAGGTTGAAGAAAATCATAATAAAATTAGAATTGAATCAAGTACTACTTTAGGATCAGTCCTATTAATTTTTAAGGAAATACGCAGACTTACACGAACTTATTACAAAACAAAAAAGACTAATGATGAATGAACTCAGCATTAAGGCTGCCATACCAAATCACCACAAACTTAGTGGCTCAAAACAAGCAAAATTTATTGTCTCAGAGTTCTGGAGGCTGCATGTCTGAAATACAGGTGTTGGCAGGACTACCCTCTCCCTAAAAGCTCTGGAGGCCAATACTCCCTTGACTCTTGGTAGCTTTTGGTGACTGCAGACAGTCCTTGGCACTCCTTGTTCTAGACGCGTTCCTCCACTCTCTGCTTCTATCGTGTTCTCCCTGCGTGTCTGTCTCTGGGTCCAAATTTACTTTTCCTTTCAGGGACGCCAGTCTTATTGAACTTAGGGCCCATCCTAATTCAATATGACCTCATTGTAACTTGATTACATCTGCTAAGACCATATTTCCAAATAAGGTCACATTTCTAGGTTCTGTGTGGACATCACTTTGGGGGGACACTATTCAACCCAGTAAAAAAGTAAATGGAAAGCAGACCTACAAAATATAAGGGGAACGTAGAATAAAGAAAAATCATAAATACTGTGGTAGAAAGCAATAACATAGAAAAAAGTTAATTAATAAATAAAAGTGATTCTTTGCAAAGATTTACAGAAATAGATAAATTTTTCCAACCTTGATCAAGTGTAACAAAGGGAGAGAAAGTAAACATTATATAGATAGACAAAATGGTCAAACTACAATATAATGACTCAGAAGAGATTTTGAAGTTATAAAAGACTACTGAATAACATTATGCAGATAAGTATGAAACCCAAATGAAATGGTAACGGGAAAACATAAATTACCAGCAATAAAAGAAATGGAAATGATAGCCAAAGATCTGTCCACTAAGAAGATACTGGTCCATGTGGTTCCATGAAAGAATTTTACAAAACCATAAGGGAACAGATCGTTCCTATCTATATTATATAAACTCAGAGGGAAAAAAAAAGGAGGGGGAGAATGCTACTTATCTTATTTTCTTGGTGAATGTTCCATGTGAGCTTGAGGAATCTTTATTCTGCTGTTGTTGGATGAAATAGCCTATTGCTGTCAATTATACTCAGTGGATTGATGGTGTTGTTGAGTTCAACCATGTCCTCACTGATTTCCTGCCTGATGGGTCTGTCCATTTCTGAGAGAAGAGTTTTGAAATCCCTACTATGATAGTAGATTCATCCATTTATCCTTATGATTCTATCTGTTTTTGCCCCATGCAGTTTTAGCCTCTGTTTAGGCACACACATGTTAAGAATTATGTCTTCTTGGAGAAATGACCACTTAATCATTATAGAATACCCTTCTTTATGTATGCTAACTTTCCTACTTTGAAGTCAGCTCTGTCTGAAGTTAATACAGCTACTCCTATATTGCTTAGAGATATATTTTTTCTCTATCCATTTAACCTATGTGTCTTTATATTTAAAGTAGGTTTCATATATACAACATATAGTTGGGTTGTGTTTTTTGATCCACTCTGACTATATCTATTTTTTAACTGGTGCATTTAGACCACTGACACTCATAGCTACAATGTTTTTTACTGTTTTCTATTTGTTGCCTTTGTTCCTTGTTCTTATTTGTGTCTTCCACTCTTTTTCTAAATTAAAACCTTTTGTGGTTTTAATTTAGCAGTGTCTATGATTCCATCTTTTCTCTTTCCTTAATACATCAGTTAATAATTTTTAGTAGTTTCTCTAGAGTTTGCAATGTGCACTTACAACCAATCCAAGTCTACTTTCAAATAACACCATACCACTTCACAGGTGGTGTGAGTACCTTACAATACAGAATAATCCTAATTCCTTCCTCTTGTTCCTTGGGTCATTGTCATTCACTTCCCTTATATATAAACATATGTAAGAATTACATAAAATGTATACATAAGCATACACAAATACACTGTTGCTATTATTATTTTCAGCAAACTACTATCTGTTAGATCAATTAAGAACACAAAAATAAAAGTTTTCATTTACCTTTATTTATTCCTTATTCAATGTTCTTTTCCCCTTTATGTGGATATGAGTGTTTGACCTGTATTATTTTCCTTCTCTCTAAAGAACTTCTTTAAAAGTTTCTTGCAAGGCAGATGTACCCACAACAAATATCCTCATTTTTGTTTATCTGAGAAAATCTTTATTTCTCCTTCACTTTTGAAGACTAATTTTGCAGGACACAGAGTTCAACATCACAGGGGTTTTTTTCCTCTCAACCCTTGAAGTATTTCACTCCACTTTCTTCTTGCTTGCATGGTTTCTGGGAAGTCAGATGTAATTCTTATCTTTGTTCCTCTATAGTTAAGGTGTTGCCACTGGCTTCTTTCAAAATTTTTTCTTTATCTTCGATTTTTCTGGAATTTGAAAATGATATGCTGAGATGAAAGTTGTTGTCGTTTGGATATTATTTATCTTCCTGGGTGTTCTCTCACCTTCCGAGCTGGGTTCGGAGTTTCCTGAATCTGTGGTTCCGTGCATGACATTCATTTAGAGGAAATGCTTACTCATTATTGTTTCAAATCTTTTTTTCTGTTCCTCTCTCTCTTTTTTCTCCTTCTGATATTCCCGTTACATGTATGCTACACCTTCCAGAGTTGTCTCACGGTCCTTGGATACCCCGTATTTTCTTTCCCAATCTTTGTTCTCTTTGCTTTTTGGCTTTCAAGGATTCTATCGATATATCCTTTAGCTCAGAGAGTCTTTTCTCAGTCAAGTCCAGCCTACTAATAATGCCCTCAAAGGCATTCCTCAATTCTGTGACAGTGGTTATTTATTTGTTTACTTATTTATTTTTTTTATCTCTAGCATTATTTTTTTTGGACCTTTCTTAGAGTTTCCCTGTCTCCGCTTCCATTGCCCTTGTGCTTTTGCACACATACTACATTATCTATTAGAATCCTCAGCCTATTAATCATAGTTGTTTTAAATTTCCAGTCTGGTAATTCCAGTATCCCTGCCATTCTGATACTTGCTTTGTCTCTTCAAAATTGTGCTTTCTGCCTTTGAGTATGCTTTTTCATTTTCTCCAGTAGCCAGACATGCCATACTGTATAAAATAAACTGCTTTATTAATCATTAAGCAAAATTATTTTAAAAAATTACAACATAATTCTTCTGTGCCAGGAAAAAGTATAGAAAAAAGACGGAAAGGAAATGTACGAGAATGTTGAACAAGGGTTGCTGCTGGGTGTTGTGTTTACAGGTGATTTTATTTTCTACTTTGTTTTTCTTCCCCTGTGTTTTACACATTTTCTGCAATGGCCATGTGTCGCTTTATAATTAGCCATGAACATGGAAAAGAAAAATAAAGGGCCTTTGAAAAACCCACCGTCAAATTCAGTCTTTAATGAACAGGGTGCTTACTCCCTTTCCCCCTAAAGGAGGCCCTGACATTTTGAAACTGTATAAAACAGCCTGAAGCACCATTTAATCCTATTACTCTTCTGGACCTCCTACAAACCAGGGGATGATCCTTCGGCTCTTCAAAAATAAATCGCCCAAGGACATGGGGCTTGTCTGTAACAGAGGGGGATGAAACTCCCAGGCTACTGCTCCTCCCCTGCACCATCTGGCACCTGGGAATTTCATTAAACACTGATGGAGCCAGCCCCCAGCCAAACTTTCAAATTCGTTTCTAGGAGAGTATTACTCCCTCTTAGGATCGCTCCTATAACGAGCCACTGCTGGCTCTCTGGGCCGTTTCCTCCTCTGTAAAATGAGGGACTTGTGTTGTCCTAGCAGAGCTGGCAGTTCCAGGTTTCTAAGACAACCTATGCCTCCATCCGTTTCCCTGTCCCTCAAGGGTTCTGCTGCTTTCTGCTGGCTCTGTTCTGGTCTGGGCAAGCCGTTTTCCTTCCTAGTTCTGCCACAAACTCAATTTGTTGGGTGTCCCTAAGCAAGTCAGGGCCCATCCCAGGACCTCAGTTTTCCCATCTGTACAAGGAAGGTTTGGGCCCAGACCAGATATTTTCACATTCTGAGTAGTCCGGGGGAGGATGGATGGGGAGAGCAGCCCTCTAGGTGTCTGTTTTGCACATTGGAGTCCTGGGTAAGATATCCTTTGATACAAGGACTGTTGCTACAAACCTGCTTGAAAGTCACTGGGGCTGGGAGACCTCACAAGTTTTTTCCCAGAGCCGACATTCTCTCTCTCCCTCCACAGGACTCCTGCCTGCTTCCAACAGTAGGGGCTGGGCTGTAGAAAGCAGAAGTCGAGAGCGCTACTACATGGTGTTAAGATCTGAGATGCTCAGATCCCCTCAGCCCACTCAACCACTTCTCCCTCATCCCCACCCCCTCCCTGTCACCTAGGCAACCTGACTGGGCAGTGGGCCTGCGGCTCCTCCTCCTCCCTCCTTCTCCACCCACTCAAACTCCAGGCCTAGTTCTCACCCCTCTCTCTGCCCACAGCTTCTCTGAGTTCCACCTTTAGAGCTGCCTTTGTGAACATGTTAGCGGCATTCCAAGCGGGGGCAGAGCACAGTCTGTGGCTTCACTTGACCAACTCTGCTTAAAAACAGAGCAGTCTCCACCCCCACCCCACTGCAGAATACAGCTGGACAACGCCCCCCAACTCTAAAATAATCCTGGTTTGCATGCTGAGTTTGCCTGTTTTCCTGGCAGCCTGTTGCAAGCAAAGGGTCTGAGTTTGCAGGGCAGCTCTGGGAGGCCCGAATTGGTGCTGGAGGAGACCAGGGTTGCAGGGGCATGGGGAATGCTCAGAGATTGGGTGCCCCCAGCAGTTCTCTGCTCCAGATGGGAGGTCTGGGGCAAAGGGTCCTAGGTTTTAATTTACCTCGTTATCTTCGTGAGCAGGCAGCCAGAGCCAGGGTGGGGTAGAGTCCAGCTGGGCTCAAGATCATGGTTAAATGGGGGCAACGGGGTAGGGGTGGAGGTTGGGGAGTTGGAAGAGATGGACAGGAAGCTTTATAGAAGGAACTCGCTGGAATTTGTGCCTGCAAATCATGCTGAAAAAACTCCCTGGTTCAATTAAGGGAATGAGCCGGGCTCTGAATAAATACCAAAGGGAAACTGCTAAGCTGGGCTGAATCTCAGCCCTAAGAAGGAGCAGGACCTTGGGAATGTCCCAGATACTCAACAATTAAATGGCAATGGCAGAAAGTGTATGGACTTGAGCAAGAGTCAAATATTAATAAAGCAATTAGAGCTAATAAACAAATAGAGTTGCAGGGTACAAGATCCATACGCAAAAATCAGGTGTATTTCTATACACTAGCAGTTAAAAACTCCAAAATAAAATTAAGAAAATAGTTCCATTTATAATTGTATCGAAAAAACATAAAATAAAAGGGTATATCAAAACTCTCCATATTTTCTGCTAAATTTCTTCTGTAAATCTAAAAATTATCCCCCAAATACTTCATTAATTTTTTTCAAATTTGGGAATAAATTTAACCAAGGAGATGCAAGACATGGATTATAAACATTGCTGAAAGAAAATAAAGGAGCACTAAATAACTGAAAAAACATTTCAGGCTCATGAACTCGAACACATAATATAGGTGGGATGGCAATGCCGTGCAAAGCCATGTATTCCCATCCAAATGGCCTGTTCAGTGCATTTCCTATCAAAATCCCAAAGGCTTTATTTGGTGGAAATGAACATAGTGATCCTAAAATTCATGTGAAATTCAGAGAACTGCCAACTTGATTCTTCGAAAAGAATCAAGTTGAAGCAATCACCCTTCCTGATTCCAAAGCTCACTCTAATGCTCAGTAATCAAAAGTGTGGAACTGGCATAAGTATAGACACATAGATCCACGGAAACAAACTGAGATTCCGGGAATAAACCATTCATCTATGGTCAATGGATTTTCAAAGGATGTAAAGACCATTCAATGGGAAAGGAGTCTCTTCAACAAATTGTGGTGGGAAAATTCAATATCCACATTCAAAAGAATGAAGTTTGAACTGTGCCTCATACCATATTTTAAAACTAACTCAAAAATTAATCAAAGACCTAAATGTAAGAACATAAAACTCTTAGGAGGACACAAGGGGTAGATCTCCACAATCTTAGATTTGGTAGTGGTTTTGGAAAATGACACAAAAAGCACAAGAATATGAGGAAAAGGGGGATAAATTGGACTTTGTCAACACTATAAACTTTTTTTTATAATTTTTTTTTTAGATTTTATTTATTTATCTTTAGAGGGGAAGAGAAGGAGAGAGGCAGAGAAACATCAATGTATGGTTGCCTTTTGTGCGTCCCCTGCTGGGAACTGGCCTGCAACCCAGGCATGTGCCCTGACTGGGAATCGAACCATGATTGTCTGGTTTGCAGGCCCGAGCTCAATCCACTAACCTACGCCAGCCAGGTAAACTTTTTTTCATCAAAAAATGCCATCAACGGAGCGCTATGACAACCCTTGGAAGGAGACAAAATGCTTGCAAACCATGTATCTGATTAGGGAGTCGTATCCAGAATATATTAAAAATACAACAGAATAAAAGACAAAACCCCCAGTTTAAGAATGGCCAGAAGACTTGAATAGACATTTCTCCAAAATGCCTGCATAATTTGGTTGTCTTGAGTATTTTTCAAACCTCTGTTCTTAAGCCATTGGTCTTAACATCAAATGAGTGAGTTGCAAGTAATTACAAACATTTCAGACAATGAAAAAGTAAAGAATAGAATGGAAAACTATCAAAGTGCATCACAGGTAATTGAGGTAAGTACTAAATATTGTGTGTTAAACTTTTCTTTTGGTGGGCGCGTGTGTGTGCACACGCACACACTCTAAGGAGCACCTGTGTACCAAGTCGTGATGTAGCCCTTCTTGGCAAGGGTTGCAGTTTAAAAAGTTTGAAGGCCACAAGTTGGTAATGCCCAGAGACTTTCAGAAGGCCCCTGAGCTGAAGGAAAGCAGACCTGATTTGCTGGGCAGACCTGTGCAGGGCAGAAGGGAATAAAGGGGGGGGGGGGGGGGGATGGGACAACTGTAATAGCATAATCAATAAAAATGTTTTTAAAAAAGAAAGAAAGAAAAGAAATGTTCCCATCCCCTAGCAAAACTGGGACAGTGGCCTGCACTGGGGACTGGAATTGGGGAGGAGGGAACATTCTTTAGTTGTAAGGTGGAGATATTCAAAGGGTGGGACAGATGCCTTAATACTTGAATCAAGTTGTCAGGACTTGGAAGACTTCACTCTGTATACACATGCACACACTAGAATCATTTAAGCACAAGCCAAGCACCTGTCTCAAGTGTTTAGCTGTCTCTTTCATAGAACGCCTCCGGATTGGTCTGTGGCTCCCAAACAGCACCCGCCCCACCTCCAGCTTTTGTAATACACTATGCAGACTCATTTCAGAACTACTGGCTTTTCTGCTCCCTTAACCGCTCCCTTTGCAGATGTCGCCTGCTCCCCTGCTTCTAGTTCCTGTGGCAGTTTTGGCCCTACGCAGGCTCCACTGGTTTCCCTAATGCCAGTATGACAGAGCAGCACCCTTCCCCCTATACACACCCTTAGCCTCGCTAGAGGTCTGACCAGTGTCACAACCCTGGGCAAGGACTGCCTCCTTTGTGGAAGGGGTGTCCTAGGGATTTTCCAGCTGGGAATGTGTCCTGAGAAAAAAGCAGCAAAAGAGTTCAAAGTGTTGTTAAGAATGTGGGCAATTGACAGACCTGAACTATGATTTGGTATTGCTTAATCCAGGATTCAGTGGGTGGGAGGTGAAGTTGCCTTCTAGAGCTTGGGACCTCACACCCCAGCTCACACTGCACCCTCACTGTGTCTCCTTGCTGGAGAATGAAAGTTCAATGAGCACAAAAACTGTAAGGAGGGGAACTTGACAGCTGGAGAAGGATATGTTGAGACACAGTTGTTTTAAAATATATTTTATTGATTATGCTATTACAATTGTGCCATTTTTTTCTTCCCTTTATTCCCCTCCACCCTGCATCCCCACCATCATTCCCCCCCCCCCTTTGTTAATGTCCATGGGTCATACATATAAGTTCTTTGGCTTCTCCATTTCCTATACTACTCTTGACCTCTCCCTGTCTATTTTCTACCTACCAATTATGCTGCTTATTCCTGTACCTTTTCCCCCACTCCCCTCTCCCCCTCCCTGCTGATACCCTCCATGTGATCTCCATTTCTGTCTGTTTCTGTTCTAGTTGTTTGCTTAGTTTATTTTTGTTTTCGGGTTCAGTTATTGATAGTCGTGAGTTTGTTGGCTATTCGTATTTTTGATCTTCTTCCTTTACTTAGATAAGTCCCTTTAACATCTCATATGAGACCCAGTTTTTAAGGACTATTTATGGATTCCAAAGGGATTCATCAGGTGGGAGGCTTTAAATTCACTCCTCTGACACCCTGGGTATCACCTATGTGGAGCACAGCTTTGCTTCAAATGGCCTATCAGCCACAACCACAGCCAGAGTCTGTGGGCCTGTCACTTCGGCTCGTGAAGTTTCATCTTCACCTGTACGGTGCCTTAAGGAAAACAGGCATTCCACAGATGGATCAGTTATCACAGACATCTTTGCAGTGACATTACATTTCATAATTTGGTTGAAAATTAGTAAAAACACTTAAATCAAAATCACCCATAACCTGCTTAAAAAGAAAGAACTATACAAAGACACCTAAGACCCCACTCTCTACTTCCTGGATTAAAAATTTGCTGTGTATCCTTCTTTATTTTTTTTCTTCAAATTGGAATTGCCTTACCCACTGATCACTCTCTATCTCATCATGCTTTTTTATTATCTGTCTTTTTAGTTTTTTCCAATCTGATGGGCAGAAAATACCATTTCATTGCTTTATGTTGCATCTCTGACTAACGTAAGGTCAGCCATCCTTTTATGTCTTTTAGAGGTTTGCATTTTCTCCTCTGTGAGTTGGCCATTCAAACCACTTTTTTACTGCACTTTTCATATTTTTCTTCTTATTGAATTGTGGAGTACTTTTTGCATAGGAGGGACATTTACCTTTGATCTTCTGCAAATATTTTTCTCCACTCTGTCGTTGCCTTCTGACCTTATTTTTGGTATCTTTTGCCAGGTGTAAGTTTCTTTTTGGATTATTTACAAAGTCTTTCTTTTCTCGTTTTCCTGGGTGCACTGTTGGGGGTGTTCTCTATCCACTTCTCAGGGCCAGCTGGCAGAGAATGTCCTCGCGGAGCCCTGCCCCGTGCCTCATACCAGCACCTTAGGTTCTTATCTGTCAACACAGTGTAATAACATCTGGCGCTGGGAAGTACCACACTGTGTCGGAAGAGCCCCGAGAAAGGCAAGAGCGGCGGAGCCTCGGCCGTCTGAGCGCGCAGTGAAGGAAGCGGGGCGGCCCGCAGGTTGGGAGAATACGCTGAGGTTGCCCAGGGGAGTGAGGGGTGTGGGGCTAAAATTTTTTATTTTAAAATTTAAAAGATTCAATAATTCAACCATCAATATGGGTAAAACTGATGGTTAATGTAGGGAAGAACACACATTGGGTCATGGTTCACACCATCCACCAAAAAAATTATTTCAAATGGATGAAATGACTTAAATACAAAAAAGGAGGAGGAGGAAGAGGAGCAGAAGAAGGGGGCTGGGAGCTGAAGGGTTGAAAAAGCGGAGATGAGAGGGGAGACGAATTCGATGACCTTGAACTGAGCATCTGAAAGTCATGCTAGCTGATACTCTGAATAGGAATTTTAAAGCTAACAGAATCTTGGAAAGGAATTTTGTTTAACTTTTTCAAAACCCATTTCATTCTTTACAAGCACTACAAAGTGGCTGCTCCCCACACCTGGGAGGCATATAAAAGTCTCCTGCCAGACCTGAAATAAAAGAAAAAAAATGGGAAAATAGGACCTCAGCTCAAAAGCATGTCTCCTCGAGAGTAAATTTTAATGTTCCAGGCTCCATAGATCAAATGTTAATTTTTTTAAAAAATCAAGAAAGTAAGGATACTCTAGTTAGAGCAAGCCTGGGTTCCTTACCTCTCCATAGTTACCTTCCCGAACAAGCAGAAACAGCCCTGCAGCCACACACACACACACACACACACACACACACACACACACCCATGCCCTCAGGGAGGGAACGAATCTCTCATCCTGAAACAGCCCTGGGGTAAGCAGGACACGGCTTAGAGGTCTTTCTGAGATCACTGCAGCCCTGATGCCTGGAGCATTTCCTAATGGCCCTTGGCACCCATCGCCTCTGATTTTGGGGCTCCACCATCAGACAGCAAAACCACCTCTTACTCCTACAGCCTTGCTCCCCCCTGGGGCTGCTGCCCGCTGCTTTCTCTCTGGACAACCCCCTGTAGGCTTCTGCCTCCTGCCTAGACGGCTCTGCTTGGGATGCCACTCTTTGAGACTCAGAAAAGAGAGGGTCAGTTAGTTACTGGTGTCTTTTGGGGATGGTCTCATTGGCTGCTGTTTGATCTGTAGCCAGCTCTTGTTGGCTGTGTTGCCCGCTCCTGCTCCATGGCAGCAGAGTCAAGCAGCCAGTTTTCCTCAAAAGGAGCTCCACATGGGCCTTTGGGGCCCAAGAGTAATATAAGCTGTTTTCCGAAACTGACCCCTTCCACCAGCATACCCGACTACAATAAGGTTTGACATCTGGCTACCCAATTTATAGTAGGTTAGAAGCTGTTGATGATAAAGAGGGGAAATAGAAGATGAGAACGCATTTACAGCCATTAGCTAAACCTTATTTTTATTTTGCAGCTCCACTTTGTTAGAAGGAAAGCTAAGGAGGAAGCAGGCAAGTGGGGGCTCCACAGAAAATCTCATCACTGAGTAGGACTGCTGGGTCCCAGCTCTGTCTATCACAGGCCAGGAGAGGATCAGGGTCCTGTCCCCTTTGGTCCCTCCTATGGACCCAGGTCCTTACTACTTGGGGCTGAGGTAAGAAGTGGCCTTTCCTGTTTTTCCCAGGGACTCCAGCAGGGCATCCACACTATGTGTGTATAATACACATGTAATACACACACATAACAGATGTTAAAGTCTTGAGAGAGAGTTAGCCAGGCAAGGAGCGAAAATGACATTTCCTACTCCTCCAGGCTGGTTCGGAAGCAGCTTAACCGGGTGGTTGGTGCTCAGGCTCTCTCCTTTTTGTTCTCCTTAAACATTTATAAAGTTTTTGTTGTTGTTGTTGTGTTGCTGCTATTATTGAAATTCCAGGAGAAAGCATTAAAGGGAAGCAGCAGCAACCTGTGAGCAGGAGGAGTGGGGCTGAGTGAAAGAAATGTCTACTTGGAGAACAAAGTCAAGGCTGGGCCAGCCTCCTCCTCCCACTCTGCCTCTCTGCTCTCAGCAAGGCGCCTCCAGAGCTGACCTTGGAGGTCCTGGGTTTTGCTGTTATGAGGGAAGAAGCAAGAAGCAAGGTCCTGTCCATACCTACCGTATATCCATTTGCCAGAAAATTCAACTTGGGAGTCTTAACAACCATGTTTTGAGATTAAACTCAATCTTGTATCTATTTGGATTCTTAGCAATCTTTCAGATTTTACCATTTTTTTAAAAATCCAGGGTCATGATTAAAAACAGCCATAACTAACAATTCTACATCATTTCTAAGCTCTGAGTGTGACTCAGGATCCCTGCAGGGCATCAGTGTAATTTGAGGAAAGTTTAATGAAGAGACTGTTTACCGAAGTACAGCACCCTGGGGCTAGCAACAGCGAGGAGCCTTTGCTGCCCCCAGGCCTGGGGGAGAGAGGGGAGGACTTGGCGATGAGTAACAAGACAGGAATGTACAGAGAATGTCTTCAGGGGGGCTGTGGCCTTAAGCAGAGGCACAAAGTCAAATCATGGTAACCAGGCAGACAGGAAATTGAAAAGACATCTCTCTCCTCATTTTCCTCCGGTGTTCCTATCTCCCACCCACATTGCTGATTCGCCAAACCCTTCCAGAAGCGTGAGTGCGAGAGCTATGAAGGATGGTCTCCTGGGCACCAAAGAGAATGGAAGATGAGGGGCGGGTATAGAGGGGCCAATAGGAGATGTCCAGTGCTTCTGGCAGTGATATAAATAATAGTTATATTGTTAAATTAATTATGCAATGACAATATTAATAACAGCTCTCCATTTGAACCCCTGCTTTATGCTCTTTACACCAAGCTTGTCTTTTTCCAATAAGGAAATGGTGGTTCACAGGCCACTGTGATCCTCAGGGTCCTTGTAGAATGGCAATGGAGGGTACCCTCTGTGAAGGAAGTTCATAAGAATTAAGAATTAAGAATGGCAATGGAGGTTCACAGGCCACTGCGATTCTCAGGGTCCTTGTAGAATGGCAATGGAGGGTACCCTCTGTGAAGGAAGTTCATAAGAATTAAAATAAAAACGCATGACCTCAGCCATCTGGGGTATATTAGTTATCTGCTGCTGCCAACAAATCACCCTGAAACCTTGTAGTGTAAAGTAATAAACATTTACTGCTTCACACAACCTCAGTGGGTCAGGAGCAGCTTGACTGGTGGTTCTAGCTCAGGGCCTGTCCTGAGGTTGTCAAGAGGTTGTCCGGGGCTGCGTTCATCTGAAGGCTGGTTTGGGCCGAAGGGTCCTCCACATGCTGTGTGGCTCACTCACTCGCCTTGAGAGTTAGTGAGGTTCTTTGTGGGTTTCTTTTTTTTAATCCTCACCCGAGGTTATATTTATGGATTTTAGAGAGAGGAAGTGGGGTGGAGGGAAAGAGAAACATCTGTTCAAGACAGAAACATGGATTTGTTGCCTACTATACATGCCCCGACCAGGGCAAACCCGCAACCTAGGCATGTGCCCTGGCTGGGGATCTAACCCACAGCCTTTTGGTGCATAGGATGATGCTTCAGCTAACTAAACCAGTAGCCAGGGCAGTGCTGGTTTGTAGCAAGAGGCCTGAGTTCCTCCCCACATGGACCTGTTCACAGGACTGGTAGAGTGTCCTCAGGACACGGCATTTGGCTTTGCCCAAAGTGAGCGATCCAAGAGAGCAAAGCGGGAGGAACCACAGTGCTCTTGTGACCTAGTCTCACAAGTCACACACCATTGCTTCTGCCATATGCTATTCATTAGAAGCAAGACACAAAGCCCAGCCCACACTCAAGGCGGAGAGCGGGGGTGGAGATTAAACACCATCTCTTAAAGAGAAGGCTAGTAGAGAATTTGTGGCTATATTTTAAAACCACCACATATCACAATAGCAATATCAAAGATACTGTGGTTATATGATTGAAGAGTTTGGGGAAGGCTTGAAACGACACTGTACTTGTCACCAACTGAAGTGAAATCTCCCAAGGACACTGTGCGTTGTCTGAAGAAAGAGTATGTTAACAGAAGGGGGCCAGTTTCCAAGGCAGCTGTGAAGAGGTGGCCCAGAGAGATAATCCTGTGCAGAGAACAGTGAACCTTGAGGACACAAGCTGTCTGATAAAAGGAAAGCCATGCTTTGCTTGTGAACAGGAACCTATCATGTTGGATTAAATATCTGTCAGAATTCTCCATTTCCCTGGGTGGGAGATGCCTTCTAGGAAGGCAGTGTCCTAGGCAGTAGGCCTGAGGGTTTCAGTAAACCTAAAGAATCACCTCCATTTAATATCAGTTCATTGTTAATTTTGGCTGTTCATCAGGATTGTACGAGGGCAGCTAATGGGATGTGGGCCTAAGCATTACCATACCTGCAATGCTAAGAACTGGGTAGACCCATGAAAGTAGAGATCCCACCTGCAGGGTAGTTACTGCCATGGGTGACATCCCATGTCACCATGCTTTTCACTATGGAAGAGCCTCTTGTATAAAAGTTCACATGCATTTTACCTCCTCGCACCCCTGAAAGCAAGGTGGGTCACCAGCAGCATTCCTGGAGCCAGCCTCGAAATTCGGCCGGGGTCTCCTCTTGCTGCATCTGCTCAGATCAGCACAGGCTGACCTGGAAACACGGCCTCGGTGTGTGTCACCGGCCTCTCTGTCAGTGCACAGAGGATACAGACCTCATCAAAGTGGACTAAGTGACCTTCCTTGAATGGCTCAACCAAGATATCTACCTGGTGAAAAAAATGCTAGCGCTTCATACATCAACATTTTTATAAAAAACAACTGTAAGAAACGGGTGTGATAATGACAGCAAAGTAAGTGTGAACAGCCCTAACGTCCAGCAACGTGGGACTAGAAGCATAAACTATGCTACAGCCACACAGTGGGATACTACTTTGTTGTAAACAAGAATGAGAAAGATCCGCATAACTAGTGCTCTCCAAAAGAACGTTCTCCAATGGTGATAATATTCTTCTCCGCCCAATGGTAGACACGAGCCACATGTAGCTACTGAGCCCTTGAAACGTGGTTAGTTTAGCCAAGGAATTCAATTTTAGTTTAATTTTTTAAATTTTTTATTTTTAAAAAATATTTTGTTTATTTATTTTTAAAGAGAGGGAAAGGGAAGGATAAAGAGAGGAAGAGAATACCAATGCGTGGTTGCCTCTTCTGCACCCCACTCTGGGGACCTGGCCCACAACCCAGGCATGTGCTCTGACTGGGAATTGAACTCGTCACCCCTTGGTTCACAGCCTGCGCTCAATCCACTGAGCTACACCAGCCAGTGCAATTTTAATTTTACTCATTTTAGTTTAGATAACCACATGCAGCTAGTAGGCTCCCCTATTGGACAGTGTTCCTCGGTACGCTGATATCAGATTATCTCCAGGATAGATTCCTAGTTGAAAAAACGAGGTGCAGGAAATGTAAACCATTGCTTAGAGAATGTTACTTTTAGGGTGAGAAATTAAAAATATGTTTATATTTGCATGAATTTGCACTAAACCACTGAAAGGATAAATAAAAATGAATACCTCCTGGATAAGGGGAACAGGGTGGGTGGGGACAGAATGAGAGTGACACCTCTCAGTGTGTACTTTTTCGTATTATCTAGATTTTCAAGCCATACAAACATATTGGTTACTCAATAAAATAATAGAGTAAACCAAAATAAAAGAAAAACTAAAGGAAAAAGAGAGAAAATGCACATGAGGAAATATGCAGCATACGAATGTTAAGAATAAATCTCTCTCCTTTCAGGTGCTCATTGAATCTCTACTAGTAGATAAGGCAAGACAGATAAATACCATGCTTTTTTGCCTTAGTTGCCTGGTAGAGCAAAGAAAAATGTAGGGCTTAGCTATCATGTCTTGCATTTATCTAGCTTTCTAGTATAATCTCTCCCCACAGTCTTACCTTGTACTTCATTTTTGTTAATTTATCCTTCTTTCTTTCATTGTAAGCTTGTTGTAATAATTTTTAAGGTAAAATAGTCCAAAAAGGGCAAAAATAAACATGAAGTACTTGACTTAAGAAGACAAGAAGAAAGAATGGGCACTTTTGCACATTTTTTGATAGACGTTTAAAATGATAGCCTTTTCCACTGGCCATATGGAGGCGTAGGTAGACACACTGTGCCTCCTCGCACAACCAAAAGGACAAGAAATTTAAAAACAAAAAAACAACAAGAACTGCCAGAAAATCGAACTGTATGGAAGTCTGACAACCAAGGAGTTAAAGAAGAAGCACTTACACAGACCATTAGGAGAGGCAGAGATGGGCTGCCGCAGCGAGGTGACATCTGGAGCATCGGGGTGGTCCAGGGGTGGCTGGTGAAGCAAGCAGTCCCACATTTGCATGCGGGTAAACCACGAGAAACAACTGGGGAGTGAGACAGACTCTGCAATCCGGGGTTCCAGCTCAGGGAAATAAAGCCTCCAACCTCTGACTGAAAACACCTGTGGGGGTCACGGCAGTGGGAGAAACTCCCAGCTTCACAGGAGAGGTCATTGGAGAGACCCACAGGGTCCTAGAATGTAAACAAGCTCACCCACATGGGAATCAGCACCAGAAGGGTCCAATTTGATTATGGGAATTTGATTGTGGGTAGTAGGGGAAGTGACTGAAAGCCAGCAGAGGGCTGAACAAGTGGCATTGTTCCCTCTCAACCCCTCCCTCACAGAGCCACAACGCAGTGATGTGCTTGCCCCACCCTGGTGAATACTTAAGGCTCCACCCCTTACTATGTAACAGGTGTGCTGAGACAAAAAAAAAAATTGCCAAAATGAAAGAACAGGTCAAAGCTCCAGAAAAAATACAACTAAGTGATGAAGAGATAGCCAACCTATCAGATGCAGAGTTCAAAACACTGGTAATAAGGATGCTCACAGAATTGGTTGAGTATGGTTGCAAAATAGAGGAAAAAGTGAAGGCTGTGAAAAATCAAATAAAGGAAAACACACAGGGAGCCAGCAGTGAAGGGAAGGAAACCAGGCCTCAAATGAACAGTTTGGACCAGAAGGAAGAAATAAACATTCAACCAGAACAAAATGAAGAAATAAGAATTCAAAAAAATGAGGAGAGGCTTAGGAACCTCCAGAACAACTTTAAACATTCCAATATCTGAATCAGAGGGGTGCCAGAAGAAAAAGAAGAAGACCAATAAATTGAAAACTTATTTGAAAAAATAATGAAGGAGAACTTCCCCAATCTGGCAAAGGAAATAGACTTCCAGAAAGTCCAAGAAGCTCAGAGAGTCCCAAAGAAGTTGGACCCAAGGAAGCACACACCAAGGCACATCATACTTACATTAGCCAAGATTAAAATGAAGGAGAGAATCCTAGAAGCAGCAAGAGATAAGGGGACAGTTACCTACAAAGAAGTTCCCATAAGACTAGCAGCTGATTTCTGCAAAGAAACCTTACAGGCAAGAAGGGGCTGGAAAGAAGTATTTGAAGTCATGAAAGGCAAGGACCTATATCCAAGATTACTCTATCCAGCAAAGCTATCATTTAGAATGGAAGAGCAGATACAGTGCTTCCCAGATAAGGTCAAGTTCAAGGAGTTCATCATCACCAAGCCCTTATTACATGAAATGTTAAAGGGACTTATCCGAGAAAAAGAAGATTTAAACTATGAACAGTAAAATGACAACAAACTAATGACTATCAACAACTGAACCTAAAAAAACAAAAACAGGACTTCCGCCAAGATGGAGGTGTAGGTGGAACCACCTTGCCTCTGTGCACAACCAAATCTAAGAACAACTATTTTTAACAACAATAAACACAACCAAGCCACACAGAAAATCGACAATACGGAGTCCGAAGACAACGAAATGCTCAGCTAAACCAGTAAGAGGAGCGAAGCCAGCACCGGAGCAGGTTGGCAAGAAAAAATCCCCGAACGGGTGGTGCGCAAGCAGCTGAAGGTGCAGGTAGTGGGCTAGCTACAGGAGCACACAGGGAAGAGGCGCGGCGGGCTGTCTGCGGTTGGTCGCGCATTTGCGTGCGGATAAACCAGTGAGGAGGGGAGCCTGTGCGGGGCAGCAGGCTCGCACAATTCCGATCGGATAAACAGGCCCGGGGCGAGTGGTGTGACTGGATGGACTGGGCTAGCGGAGAGGACCGCCATTGCTCCCTCTCTGACCACGCCCCCACACACAGCATCACAAACCAGCAACCTGGATCACCCCGTCCTGGTAAACAACTAAGACTTCGCTCCGCTTACTTAACGGCACGAATAGACCAAAAATGGCTCTAGGACAACTCAGAGCCCCAGAACCGATCGATCTAAGTGATGAAGAAATAGCCAGTCTTTCAGATGCACAGTTCAAAACACTAGTTATCAGGATCCTTACAGAACTGGTTGATTTTAGTCACAAATTAGAGAAACATATGGAAGCTAAACTAATTGAAATGAATGGTAATACAAAGGAAACCAATAGTAATGGAAAGGAGATTAGGACTCAAATCAAGGGAGTGGACCAGAAGGAAGAAAAAAATGATCAAACAGAAAAATATGAAGAAATAAGAATTCAGAAAAATGAGGAGAAGCTTAGGAACCTCCAGGACATCTTTAAACGTTCCAACATTCGAATTATAGGGGTACCAGAAGGGGAAGAGGAACACCCACGAGTGGAAAACTTATTTGAACAAATAATAAAGGAGAACTTCCCCATTCTGGCAAAGGAAGTAGACTTCCAGGAAATCCAGGAACCTCAGAGAGTCCCAAAGAAGTTGGACCCAAGAAGGAACACACCAAGACACATCATCATTCCATTAGCCAAGATTAAAATGAAGGAGAGAATCCTAGAAGCAGCAAGAGCTAAGGGGACAGTCACCTACAAAGGAGTTCCCATCAGACTGTCAGCTGATTTCTCAAAAGAGACCTTACAGGCAAGAAGGGGCTGGAAAGAGGTATTCCAAGTCATGAAAACCAAAGACCTACAACCAAGATTGCTCTACCCAGCAAAGTTTTCATTTAGAATGGAAGGACAGATAAAGTGCTTCTCAGATAAGACCAAATTCGAGGAGTTCATCATCACCAAGCCCTTATTATATGAAATGCTAAAGGGACTTACCTAAGAAAAAGAAGATTAAAAAGATGAACAGTGAAAGGACAGCAAACTCACAGTTAGTAACAACCACACCTAAAACAAAAGCAAACTAAGAGGACAGCTAGATCAGGAGCAGAACCATAGAAATGAAGATCACATGGGGGGTTAGCAACAGGAGAGTGGGAGGAGGAGAAGGGGGGAGAAGGTACAGAAAATAAGTAGCATAGACAATAGATAGAAAATAGATGGGGGAGGATAAGAATAGTATGGGAAATACAGAATCTAAAGAATTTGAGACACATGTTCATGAACTAAAGGGGGAAATGGTGGGGGAGGGGTATACAGGGTGGAGGGGAATGGAGAGGGGGAATAGAACAAATGTAATGACATAATCAATAAAAAAGTTTAAGAAAACAAAAACAAAAACAAATTAAGCAAACAACTAGAACAGGAACAGAATCACATAAATGGAGATCACATGGGGGGTTATCAGCAGGGAGGGGAAGGGTGGAAAATGGGGGAAAACATGCAGGGAATAAGAAGCACAAATCGTAGGTAGAAAATAGACAGGGGGAGGTTAAGAACAGTATAGGAAATGGAGAAGCCAAAGAACTTTTATGTACGACCCATGGACATGAACTAACGGTGGGGGGGATGCGGGTGAGAGAGGGATGCAGGGTGGAGGGGAATAAAGGAAGGAAAATGGAACAACTGTAATAGCATAATCAATAAAATATATTTAAAAGAAAAATAAATAAAAACGATAACCTTTTTCAAATGTAATTTCAAAGTGTCTATTAATTTTTTACCATACATGGTCTTCAGTTCAACAATTGTAGGAATTTATCTTACAAAATACTTGCAAAAATGTGTAAGATGAAGTACAAAGGACATTCATCGTTCATGACAAATAATAATGAAAACTTATAACCAATCTAAATGTGCATCAATAGAGGATTGTTAAGTAAATTATGAAAAAAAACATGCAATAGCTAAAACGGGTGAGCCAGACATGTGTTCACTGGCATTTAACAGTGATCCAACTGGGAACACTACGGGGGGCGACAGCCCTCTAACTCTGGTCTCGGGACTCCTTTATACTCATGAATTGATAAGGAACCCAAAGAGCTTTCATTTGTGGGGAGTGGCTGGCTATTGGTAGTTACTGTATTAGAAATGAAAACAGAGACATTTAAAAAATGTACTTATTAATTTATTTAAAGTTACAATAATAAACTCATCACATGTTTACATAAGCCAAATCTTTTTATGAAAGGGAACAATATCAAAATATAACTTAGTGAGAAGGCTGGTGTTGCCTCCCATTTCTGCAAAGGTATTAAAATATCTGGCTTAACAAAAGACTGCTGGGTTCTCACATCTGCTTCTGCATTCAGTGTGTTGTGACACGTTGTTTTGGTTGTAATAAAGGCAGATAATGCAGCCTCATACACCTATGCAGTTGGAAAAAGGAGGATTATTCTAATAACCTTTTCAGATAATTGTGGATATTCTTCTTGATTGGTCACCCATATTCTGCAAGTGGTGGTTTCTTTTCCTTTTTCCTTTTTAAGATTTCATTTGTTATTTATTTTAGAGAGAGGGAGGGAAAAAAACATTACCAGTCAACTTTTTCCCGCAGGTGCCCCAACCAGGGACTGAACCTGCAGCCCAGACGTGCGCGCCAATGGGGAATCCAACTGGCAAACTTTTGCTTTGCAGGGTGACACACAACTAACTGAGCCACACTGGCCAGGGCAGGTGGGAGTCTCTTAAAAGTTGTAATGTGGACTCTAAAACCGTATCAATGAACTTTTCCTACCCTGTTACATCAAAATCCATTGGTCTTTCACGTTGAATGGTTCTTTTACCCATGTACAGTTTTGGAACATCATGCATCGGTCATTTGAAAAATGTTAGTTCACTGAGTTATATAGATCTTCATAATATTGACACATTTTATTAATAATATTTTAAAATCACATTTGTTGTAATCACCATCAAGCTCATCGCTAAAGTCGAAGTGTTGGGAAGCCATCCAGCTCACAATGGAGAACTGATGTGGCATTACTTTCTTCTTTGCTAAAAAGAATTCTAAATTTTGCTTGGAAGTTTGAATTTCATCACTAGTAATAAAAACTGTCAGTTTTCCCTGAAGTGACAGGTTCTTTTCATTCATTTTTTTGAGAAATTCCCTGAAAAGTTCCCCGATTTGTACCACTACAGCTTACCTGTTAGTCGTTATTTCAAGTAAAAACAGCATTTCATGGGGGAATCTGAATTCAGTTCGCAGGTGAAGCAACTGCGCGACGCACTGCCGCTGAGATGCTCTGCGCCCCGTCTCCTCTGTTGCACAGACTCGTGACAGGAAAGGGACTCCAGGGTTGAAATGTAACGAAGAGTCGTCATGAAGGGCATTCTCGGGGAAACAGGCATTTCTGTACTCTGAGTGTGTGCTGGAGAAGAATGCAGTGGCACCTAGAACAGCTTGGTGCCGACACCTTCACTGGCAGTTTCACCACTTCCGCTTCTTGTGACATCAGTGCAAAAGGCAACACTGGGGTGGGGAAAGCAAACAATGCCTTACTATTATTATTATAAAAACAGCTCTGGCCTTGTGAACTCCCTGAAATGATCTCAGAGACCTTCAGGAAGTCATAAGCCCACCCTTTGAGAACCGCCGATACAGCATAAATTCCTTTTTTGTTGAAATGAACAATAACAACGACATAAAACCCCAAACCAGGCTATACACCAAAATGCTAACAGTGGCTTCCTCTGGCAGCAGATAGTGATAAAGTGATGACGGTTACTCTTTACTTCACGCACTTTTCCATGTTTTAATCCTTTACGATGAGTATGTATTTCTTAATTAAAAAACACTAAAAAAGAAAAAGATGAAATTTAATTCAAATTATAAATGACAATGACAACACTCAGGAATGTAAAATGCCCTTAGAACTATGCTCATATTGAAGATAAGAGGAGATTAGAAACATAAAGCAGGGAGCTTAAATTATTCAAAACAAAACAGGACAAAACAGAACCCTCACCCAGAGAAAGCCCTGCCCCCACAGGGCCGGAGGAAGGAAGTGCTGCTGTGAAGGGAAGCTGAGGCACCCTCCACACCCGGGTAGCTGACACGCACGACCCGGCTGATACTTTTAGATGCACTTTGAACATAAATCTAAAACACATTTTCTCTAGAAGGCAACAGGATTAGACTTGAAGAGTGATTTGACACGTCAGAAAGCTCACAGCTTCCTTTCCATAGGAAACAAAAAATCAGGCACAGGACATAAGGCCTACAAAGCAGGTATTAAGTTTCTCCTTGGTGCCTTTCCCAGCAGCTCTGTGCCCTCTGCTCGCTAAACTGGGCCCACGCCCTGTTGCCTTTGTAGGATCCAGTGTCTTCCTGATCTCTTTGAGCCCTCTACCTAAAATACTCAGTGTCAAAAACCATGATATCAGTTATCTATACCCTAGCATAAATGAGCCTCCTTTACCAAGATGTCTCCCTGGTACGTTTGCTTATTAGGCAGATCTCTGATGGTGTAATACAAGGCTGGGTCTTTCACAAGACAGCTTAGGCATCACCAGCAACTGGTTGGGAAGCCTGTGAAGTGAAAGCCTCTTTCCAGAGCTTCTGAAATCATGCTCTGTGAGTGGCTACCTATAAAGCAAAGCTTATTCTTTCCGCCCTATTGTATCCAATAACATCAAAGAAGTTACCCTCCCTCTCTGGGCTCTGTAAACCAAGTGGGTTAGACTAGTGACCTCCAAGGTGGCCCCTGCTCCCGGGCTCTGTGACCCAGCTTCTTTAATGCAGGATAGTGCTAACTCAGGAGGCCTAGGGAAATGGCATCTTGTTTTCAGTTCCTGAATTAAAAGAAGATTCAGAGGAAACTCCCCGCATGCTCACTCCTTGCAGTTTGCCTCCCTCCCCCTTCTCTTCCTCCTGACCTGCGTCTCCAGGGGGAAGATCAAACAAAGAGGTTATGGAGGGTGGTGGAATGCTGTGTTTGGTTAAGTCCTAGGCTGGATGTGATTACAAAGTTCCTGTGACTGGGGAAACCTGATGGGGAACGTGGCGGGAGGCATTCTGATCTTTAGGAGCACACATGCCTACCACATATGCCCACACACATACACACACAAACACACGCACATGTGACCCTCAACACAACTGTGAGTTCCACAGTTGATGCTCCAACTCCCACCCCTACCTCATGTATGCCCCCACCGCCTCTTTTTTGAAAGTTTATTATTATATTATAGTTGACATATAATATTATACTATTAGTTTTGGGTGTACAATACAGTAATTAGACATTCACATACCTCACAAGGTGATCACCGCAGCAAGCCAGCAACCATCCGTCCTGGCACAGAGCTGTTACAGGGGCACCGACTGTGTTCCCTCTGCTGTACCTGACATCACTGTGACCTGTTTGATGATTGGCGTTTTGTACTGCTCAGTCACCTTCACCCTTTTTACCCATTTCCCCCGCCCCCACCAAAAACCATCAGTTTGCTCTCCTTATCTATGAATTTGTGTCTATTTTATTTTGTTTTTAGAGTCACATATAAGTGAAATCATATGGTATTTATCTTTCCATGTCTGACTTATTTCACTTAGCATAATACCCTGTAGGTATATTCATGTTGTCACAAATGGCAAGAGTTCATTCTCTTTATGTCCGACTAGCATTCCATTGTGTCTACAACATCTTTTTTTTTAATTATATGTTATTGATTATGCTATTACAGTTATCCTGATTTTCCCACTTTGTTCCTTTCTACCCAGCACCCACCACTCCCTCAGGCAATCCCCCCACCATTGTTCATGTCCCTGTTCTTCTGCTACTCCATTTCCTGCTGTACTTTTCACCCCCATGGCTATGCTGTAACTACCTGTTTGTACTTCTTAATCCCCTCACCTCTTGACTCATTCCCTCATACCCCCTTCCATCTGGCAACCATCAAAACACTCTCTGTATCCATGTTCTGCCTCTGTTTGTTTTGCTTAATTTGTTTTTTAGATTCAGTTGTTGACAGATTTGTCTTTTTTGCCATTTTATTGTTCATAATTTTCATGTTCTTCTTTTTCTTAAATAAATCCCTTTAACATTTCATGTAACAATGGTTTGGTGATGATGAACTCCTTTAGTTTTTTCTTGGCTGGGAAGCTCTTTATCTGCCCTTCCATTCTAATTATAGCTTTGCTGGATAGAGCAATCTTGGCTGTAGGTCCCCACTTTTCATGACTTTGAATATTTCTTGCCAGTCCCTCCTAGTCTGCAAAGATTCTTTTGAGAAATCAGCTGACAGTCTTATGGGAACTCCCCTGGAGGCAACTAACTGCTTTTCTCTTGCTGCTTTTAAGATTCTCTCTTTATCTTT
Source organism: Artibeus jamaicensis (assembly GCF_021234435.1). NCBI lineage: Eukaryota > Metazoa > Chordata > Mammalia > Chiroptera > Phyllostomidae > Artibeus > Artibeus jamaicensis. Next base: position 6,422,939 of record NW_026521883.1, read on the forward strand.
AACCTTGGCATTTTAATTATGATGTGTCTGGGAGTGGACACATTTGCATTTATCTTGTTCGGGACTCTCTGTGCTTTTTATCCACCACACATGGGTGAGGAACCAGCCTGTTCTGTGTATGCACCCCTCCTACCAGTCTGGATGGATGTGGTTCCTTTAATTCTGCAGTTGTCAGATTTCCATTCAACTCAATTTCTGATGGTTCTGAGTGATAGTTGGTCTGTATTTTAGTTGTAATTTTAATGTGGTTGTGCAAAGAGGCAAGCCACTTCTGCCTATGCCGCCATCTCGGCTGGAAGTCTATATAGCATCTTTATCATTCATTGATGGACACCTAAAGATCTTTATCCAACCATCAATAGACACCCAGGTTGCTTCCATTTCTTAGCTATTGTCAATAATGATGCGATTGAACACAGAAGTGCATCTTTTCAAGTTAGTATTTTGAATTTCTTCAGATAAACACCCAGAAATGGGATTGCTGGGTCATATGGTAGTTCTATTTTTAACTTGTTGAGGAATCTCCATACTGTTTTCCATAGTAACTGTACCAGTTTATAATCCTACCAACAGTGCACAAGAACTCTATACCTCACCAATACTTATCCTTTGTCTTTTGTTTTTATTTTAATTTTTATTTTTTGATGCTAGCCATTCTGACAGGTATGTGAAGGAGGAAGACACTTTCTTCTACCCTTCTAAGTTCTTCTGGCTGGTCTAATAATTAAATCAGCATGAGACAGATTAACAAGAGAAAAATAACCAAATTTAATTACATATGTATACATGGGAACCCCATATACATAAGGGAGTCAGAGACCCCCACATAGATGAGAAGTTCAGGTACAGAAAGTGAGAATGAGGTATAGATAGCATTCTGAGCCGAGGAGGAAGTGAGGCACCATGAGGCTTAGAGAGGAGGAAGGTCATCCTCAGACAATAAGAAGAGCAGATGTTCAGCAATTAGACGTTAAACGTTATCTCTGCTAATAACTTTTGTCATGGGCAAGGCCCCCAGTTTAAATTCTTTAAGGGAGAGACAAAAGTTTCTCTTGAGCCTGCAGGGTCTTAATTGCCTTTGGATCAAAATAATTCACCTGCCAGAGCAGCACATCTTGGAGAGGCCTGTTTTGACCCCTTCAGGTATGAGGTGATATCTCATTGTAGTTTTGATTTGCATTTCCCTGATGATTACACATCCTTTCATGGGCCCATTGTCCATCTGTATGTCTTTTCGAGAAATGTCGGTTCATGACCTTTGGTTCTTTTTTAAATTGGATTGTTTGATTTTTTTGATGTTGAGTTGCATGAGTTCTTTATATATTTTGGATATTAACCCCTACTGGATATATCATTTGCAAATATCTTCTTCCATTCAGTAGGTTGCATTTTTGTTTTATTGATGTTTTGTACCTTCGTGGTACAAAGCATTTTAGTTTGATGTAGTTCCATTGATTTATTTTGCTTTTGTTACATTTGCCCTAGGAGACATATGTCCAAAAAATATTGCTAAAATGATGTCAAAGAGTTTGCTGCCCATGGCTTATTCTAGAAGTTTTATGGTTTTAGGTCTTACATTTATGGCTTTAATCCATTTTGAGTTTGTTTTTGTATGTGGTATAAGAGAGTAGTCTAGTTTCATCTTTTTGCTTGTTATCTGTCTGGTTTTCTTAATACCACTTGTTGAAGAGACCGTCTTTACCCCATTGTATATTCTTGCCTCCTTTGTACTAGATTAACTGACCGTATAGACATGGGTTTGTTTCTGGGTTAATTCTTTTACACTGATTTAAGTCTCGTGCCAGTACCATACTGTTCTGATTACTGTAGAAGAGGTCTTTTATAGGCATTTGTTTTTCCCATATGGATTATTAGAAAACTGAAAAACTTTCACAAGTTAAAGGAATAAATAAATGACTTTCTTCTATCATTGTGCCAGGTCTGTCTTCCTGGCAATTTCTGAAAGGCGAGAGTCATGGCTGATTCCTTTCTTTATTACCCACCCCTTTCATTATGCCTAGGACATGTTCCATTTCACAGATTTTTGTTTAATGTACAGATGCGTCAAAAATGGAGAAATAAATGCTTCCACTAAGATTGCAAAAATGTTTAGTTTTTATTTTTTAAACACATTTTATTGATTATGCTATTACAGTTGTCCCAATATTTCCCCCTTTGCCCCCTGCCACCTGAAATGCTCCATTCCCTCTGGCAATCCCCGACCCCTCAGTTCATGTCCATGGCTTGTACATAGAAGTTCTTTGGCTTCTCCATTTCCTATGCTGTACTTTACATCCCACTGTCTATTCTGTACCTACTAATTTGTACTTTTTAATCCCTGCACTTTTCCCCCATTCTCCCCCTTCCTCCTTCCAACTGATAACCCTCCAAATGATCTCCATATGTATGATTCTGCTCATCCTCTAGTTGTATTCTTAGCTTGTTTTTTAGACTCAGTTGTTGGTAGTTGTGAATTTATTGACATTTTAATGTTCATACTTTCACCTGCTTCTTCTTCTTAACTAAGTCCCTTTAACATTTCATATAGTGAGGGCTTGGTGATGATGAACTCCTTTAACTTGACCTTATCTGGGAAGCACTTTATCTGCCCTTCCATTCTAAATGATAGCTTTGCTGGATAGAGTAATCTTGGTTGTGGGTCCTTGCTTTTCATCGCTTTGAATACTTCTTGCCAGTCCCTCCTTGCCTGCAAAGTTTCTTTTGAGAAATCAGCTGAAAGTCTTATGGAAACTCCTTTGTAAGTAGCTCTTCTGCTTTTCTCTTGCTGCTTTAAAGATTCTCTTTTTACCTTTAACCTTTGGCATTTTAATTATGTTCTTGGTGTGGTCCTTTTTGTATCCACCTTGTTTGGGAATCTCTGTGCTTCCTGGACTTACATGTCTATTTCCTTCACCAAATTAGGAGAGTTTTCTTTCATTTTCAAATGTTCTCTATTTCTTGTTGTTTCTCTTCTCCTTACAGCATCTCTATTATTCAAATGTTGGTACATTTGAAGTTGTCCCAGAGGCTTCTTAGACTACCCTTGTTTGGGGGAGATCTTTTTTTCTTCTTGTTCTGATTATTTTTTTGGTTCCTTATGTTCCAAATCATTGATTTAATTCTCAGCTTGTCCATTCCACTGTCTATTCCCTGTAATTTTTCTTTATTCACTTAGCGTGAACTTCACTTCTGCCTGGGTCTTTTTCATGCTGTTGAAGTACCCAGTGAGTTCTTTGGGCATCCTAACAACCAGTGTTTTGAACTCTGCATCTTAGAGATTGCTTATCTCCATTTCATTTAGTTCTTTTCCTGGGTTTTGTTTTGTTCTGTTCTTTCATTTGGGCCATTTTCTTTGTCTCCTCATTTTGGTAGCCTCCCTGTGTTTGTTTCTATGTAGAAAAAAATGTTTTTAAAGTTAACGGGGAGAAAGGGAGGGAACCACGCAGCTGTAGCAGTGCAGCGAGAAAGCCATGTGCTTCTGGCAAAGTGGGGACTCCTGCAGCCACATGAAGGAAAGAACCATGCTGTTACAGACCCCTGCAGCTTTGGTAGAGGAGACCCATGTGGCTTTGGGGTGCTCTCTTTGGCCGTGTGGCCTGGGAAGCAGAAGAGACTTTGCCTGGAAGAAGGGTGAAAGAACTCTTTGCCAGTAGGCCATGAGAAGGTGCCACATGGCTTTGGAGTAATTAGAGATCCTGCCTGGATGGTGACCCAGCGGACGGAGCCAGCAGCCTAGATCCTGGACGTGTGCTTCTTTTCCTGAGTTATGGTACCCCGAATTAGGGCAGGGGGAGGAGGAAGCACTGTGGGCGTCTGTGGTTATCCTAAAGGACTTTGATATTTTAATGGGGACATTGGGTCACTACTTTAAGTCTGTATAGCAGTAAGTAAACCTTTCCTTTCCTTTCCTTTTCACAAATAAAATAAAGGTAACGGGTTATTCCCCATCGAGTGTCACCATGTCACTCAACATGTTTTCTCCATTTTCTTCATCATAATTCACAAAAGACTGGCCTGGGAGATGTGTTCATGTTAGCTAAAGAAGGGGGAAATGAAGGGGCTCTGCTGGCACTTTAAGCTGTGTCATTTAAGAAAGTCAGTAGCCCTCTCTAGATCTCAGTTTCAACTAAAAATGAGGGTTAAAAATACCTGTTTCAAGTGTACAGGGAAGCCCTGAGATGCCAGGCGAGTGAAAGAGCATCACAGCCATAATGACTTACAACTGCATTATTAGAAGAGCTACCTAAGGCCAAAAGATTGGTTCAGGGTCATCCAGTGAGTCACTGACAGACACCGACACCTCTAGGTTGTGCTCTCCACTTGGTGCCTCACCTACTCACCCCCGGAAGACTCTAGCAACATAAGGGGAGAGTGTGCTTTATCTTCATCACCCACCAGCCCCTTGGGGCAGTTGGGACCATCAGCTCCATGGAACATCCTGGAAGTATTTGTAGGGAGATAGCTATCTGGCTGGGATGAGGTCAGGGTCACAGACTCAGGCTGTACCCATCAGATAACCTTCTGGGCACATGTACCTGCAGACAGCCTGGGCTGGTGGTGAGGGAGTGGGGGTGCAGACACCCCTCTAGTACACACAGTCGGTGTTGCACCCATATCCCCACAGCCTGCCCTGGAGGTCACCTATAGCTGTGGTGAACAGATTCTTGCATTCACAGGCTTTTTCCCTCAAAGCTTGCTCCTCTCTGTCTGAGGGCTTTCTGTAGAAGCAGGAGTCTGTGGCAGGCTGACAATATGGAACATCAATAGCCCCAGATGTAAGCTTAGGACATCAATGGTCCCAGTGAGGAACAGTTGTTGATGGATAACAGCTTCCTGGCCTCTCAGAGGGTCCCTGGTGGGACTGAGCTCCAGCTGCCCAGAGGAATAACATGCTCATCAATGCTCCTTAATAAGGGGGTGACTTTCCTGCCTTCCCTAACAGTTTCCCACTGCTTTGCCTCAACTTCCTGGGACTGTCCCCCAAAAGGCACTTCCCACCAAACCCTTGTCTGTGTGAGTCTGCTTTAGGGAGATTCAGGTGAGGACTGCTGCCTCTATGCTCTCCAAGCGGAGAGCCAGCTAGGCGGGTAGAGCATCGCATCCACATACCCCTTCAACAAGTCCATGCCCTGGGCACACTTCCTCTGTGCATCTTCTCTGCAAAGGCTACCATGTTAGGCAAAGGGACACCTGACAGCCAGGTGGTCAGGTCCCAGGGTGGAGCAGCTTGGGGGGGCTTAGCTGTCACCTGGGCAATTTGTTTGGCTTCTATTCCCAGTCAAAGTTGCTCTTTGAGAGGTAAGGCCAGGTCAAGGAAAAATCACCTAATTGAGAAGTAGGAGAAGCAGCTCCAGGGCCCAAGTGGTCTATTCGTTCCTTCATCCATTCATTCATCAGTTTTTTTTTTTTAGAGCAAACTATGGGTAAAGGCTTGTGCTGGAAGCAAACATGTAGCAGCAAGAAGACAGCAGCAGCTCCTCTCTCTATGGGGCATCTCAATTCAGGCCCTGCTGATGGTAGGGTTTGAAACAAGCCTTCCCCTGTCTGAGCTGAACTAGACCATCTCCAAGGGCCTTTCTAGGCCAGAGCACCTGTGCCTCTAAGACAGAGTCCCTGTCAGTCATCCTGGAGCTAAAATTCTAATGGTTCCTCAAGGACCTGAGTATTTGCAGGTGGCACTCTACACAGAAATGAAGTGGTCAGTGTTACAGTCCACAGTGAAATTTCTTCCTTCAAAAAGAAACATATAATGGGAAGAAAGTTAAGAAAATTTTTTTTGATTTGGCAATAAAGTAGCCAACTCTGGCTCCCCAGTGTAGAGGGTACCACAGTCCCAGGTCCCCAGCTGCCATTCTCAGCTCAGAGTTAGAGGGTTTGTTAGATAGGACAAGGGTCTCAAGGTCTGGCCAGTTCTAAATGTTATTTCTTGCTAAATGTTAAAATGTAGCATAGTATTTTGCAGATGCAGCTGTAAACAGGATGAGCTGAGGAGAACTCAACCAGATGAAAGGAGTCAACTACAAAGAAAAAATCAACATGTAACTGACCAAACAGTGTATATAAGCAATGGCTAAGGTTCTCTTTGGAGAGGCAAAATTGTGGGTATAAATCTCCTGTGTTCTTTACTTTCTGCAAGTAAATAAAACTACCCTCCAACAAGCCATGTCTCATTTTTAATAGAGCCCCCCCAAGCGAGAAACCCCTTGGGTTCGGTAACAGGTTCAGGGCCTGGCCACAAGAGCCATCTAACCCGCTGGCCTGCACACACCTATCCACATGGTTAGCTGTAGAGGACATAGGAGGAAAGTTGGGGGTGGGACATAGGACTCTCACCACCAAAGGGACCCTGGCCAGAAGTCACTCCCATGGCCTCCAACTCAGGCCTCCATGAAGGAAGTTCTGTGGTCCTGACCCTGTGCTGTGTGAGCAGTGTCAGGGGAGAGGCAGAAACACCTACAGCGTGGACACTTAGGGTCAACACGAGGTCACGAGAACAAGTGGCTGGGTGGCAGGCTTGGCCAGGGCCAGGCTGCCAAGCCCACGCACAGCCCCTTTGCCATCAGCTTCTACGTAACTGGTAACATTCTGCAGGTCGCTCGATCAGATGTTGTGGGAGGTGTCGCAGCTGCCATTCCTCTTTGTAAATACACTAGGAACAGAGTTGGTTTTGACCCCGACTGTGGCCTCCGGAGCCTGTGGCTTGCTGGTAATGGTGGGCTTCTCTCCTTCTGCACCCCCTGCCCTGTCCCTTTTATCTGTACAATGAGTAGGAGAGTGCAGTCTCAAATCCAGCTCTGTTTGCCCTCGAAGCCCACAATCTTAACCTCTATAGTACAGGGTCATTGGGCGAAATTGTCTTAAGCCCTCTGCCTGCTCTCTGGGCCTCTCTCCAGCACTCCCAGCCCCAGGTGGCCAGGGTCCTTTTGGTAAGCAGAAGCCTCCCGTTGGGAGGGAGGCAGCAGACAATAAACCCATTCAGGCTGAAGTCTTGTGGATTTATTGTGTTTCCCACTCTGGCCATGAGTGTAATCTCAAAAGGGGAGGTGGAACCAGAATAATTATTGTTTTAAAAAAATGGCTGAATTAGCTGTGTGACCTTGAGTTACTTACTCAACCTCACTGAGCCCCCAGTATGTTCATCTATCCTGTGGGCATAACATCATCTTTGCCTTGTGGTTGTAACAATTAAATGTGGAAAGTGCCCAGTATGTAAACCATTTAGAATCTTGGGCCCAACAAAAGAGAGATCCTGGTTTTCTTCACGTGCGAGACCCGCCACACTGATTTTAAGCTTCCTGCCTTTCCTCATAGAAGCAGGGGCTGCCTTTCCTTGGTGAATGATTTTGAACAAGGTTGCCTATTTTTAACAAGGGTCTGTGAAAGCCTGTGAGAGGTAACAGGACTCTGAGAGGCCCCCACTCCCGGCTCAACCCTAAAAGAAATCTGCACAGAGTCTGCGCCATGCGCTCCAAACCCCTAACACCACTGGCCTGTGTTTCTCTAAATTTCTACCAAAGAACCCTTTATAGCTGCAGAGAAGAATGTATATATACTGCCAGGAGGTTTAGATATGCATATGGAATTGGCTTCCTGCCAGTAGGAAATTTCTTAGAATACACTTGTGTGCTCATAAAAAATTCCTGCAGATTCTTATATTTTATGCCAAAATATATATGTATTTAATTTAAAATAAAAGAAAAAGCATGTCTCCCCACCCCCATAAAATCTTCACATTGGCACTTCCAGAAGACACAGTATGTTCAGCCTGTGGCTACATGCTCTGCCCGGATGAGCCACAGGCCCCTCCGGGTCTGACTGTGTTGCTCAGGAGTCAGAGCAGGAATCTGACCGCCCCCCCCCACATCTCTTGACCCCCCAGCCCTGGACCTGGACTGCTCAGCCACTGCCCACTCCACACACACTGCATAAATAAAACACAGACTTAGCAAGAGCACAAGACACACACAAACTGAAAAGTCTCACCATCGTTTGGGGAGAAAATGGGAGTTAAAAGACCTAGGTGGCCTGGGTGCCATATTCGTCAGGGACCTTAGATGGTAAGGAAGGAACAGAGATTGCCTCTGGGGAACTTACTCAGAAAGTACTTTCTTGTTCACCAGGCATTGGGAGCTCGGTACCGGGTGAGACCTCGGGCCGCATGAGGGCGGACTGGTTTGGAGGCTTGGCGGCTGTGCGGGCTCTGGTCAGATGCGGCGGGCTGGTGGTGGGCGTGTGGAAATGGCAGCCGCCAGGCTGCGGGAGGTGCGGGGTCAGATAGTACTTTACTGAAGATGCGATTCAACGGGAAGGCAAAGCTGAAGCCCAGGGTCCAGAGCAACAGGCAGGAAGGCGGCTCCAGGAACCTGGGAAGCAGACACAGGACGGCGCTCACCAGAACTAGGATGAACTGGCCCCAGATGTTTTCTGTTTTTGTAACATCCACTCAAGATTCAACTTCCTAGAAGAGATTATCCGGTTGGCCTACCTGGGGCGGCATGGCCCGCCCCAGGCCAGGGATGACGGAGTCCCACCAGGAATGTCAGACGAAAAAGCAGTCAGTTAACAACCGTAATAGAACAACAATTAAAAAGAAAAAAAGTAAAAGAAAAAGCAGTCCGTTATGGGCAGGAGCAATTCAAAGCTCCGGAGCCAGCCTGGCTCTCCCCAGAGGGCAGAGAAGTCACCTTCAGAGGGAGAGTCTGCCGGCACCAGGTCACCAGCATCATCAGCTGCTTCTGCGTGTCCCTCTCTCAGAACACAGAACCTTGCACCTCGAGCAAGAAGGTTCCCCATAAAGTACAGAGGGCCTAGGAAAGAAAGCCCACGTGGACAGGCCTTGTCCTGAGTGGACGGCCCACAGTCATAATCAGAGCCACGGAAGAACAAGGGTTTCAGTGAGAGAGGAGAGAGACATGCCCGCACAGGGAGAACCCAGGCACAGGCCCCGGTGCCTGTGGGCAGCCTGACCTCCTCCGCAGTTTGGCCAAAGATGGATGGTGGCGTACAGGTCTTTACTCGGAAGTCTTGAGCCAGGACTGGTGTGTCAGCCAGAATCTTCTTTCTGCAATGCCAAAAACAAAAACAAAAAGAGAGGTAAACAAACAGACAAAGAACCTTACAGCAGGGACAGCTAGACACTCAGTATACAAATCACACAGGTTATATAAAGCAACCGAGTAGTGCGGACCTGTTCTGAGTGAAAAATTAGAGTCTGTAAAATGACTCTTTCCCCAAGTCCCCCAAACATAGGCCCCCTTTTACAGAACCCCAGGTAGCTGCTTCTCCCTTCTCAGCTGACAGCAAGGGGAGTCTCCAGAGTGAAGGCCCGGAGAAACAGGGCAGGGACATGGCAGCGCTGCAGACCTGCAGCCGGAGCTGAGGGTGAAGGGGGAGCCTCTCCCCACCCCCAGCTCGGGGAGGAAGAGCAGCTCTCCCCTGGGCCTACAGGGCAAGTGGCAAAAAGAACGGGAGACAAGGTGAGGGCGAGAGGGGAGGGAGGGAGAGAAAGAAAATGACAGTTCCTTTTATTCCTTCATTCTGTCCATCTTCCATTTGGAGGGAGCAACTGTTAGCAATGTCTCCTTACTGGTTTACTTATAGAGGACCGGTAATCAGATGAGAAATCAGCTACGTGTTATTTTCCTGTAGGCATTTTACAAAAAGGAAAAAGATACTTTTTTCTCCTCTTCCTCTCAAGAAGGCACAGCTGCTCCTGCCCTGGAGGACCAGGCCTTCCCCATCGTCCTCCAGACAGAAAGGAAGCTCTGTGGGGCGGGAGCTGCGCTGCTTTTCTTCTTGTTTCTCTAGCACTCAGAGAGAGCTTGGAATATGGTCTGAACTGCCTAAGTATTTTTGGATGAGTGAAATTTCTTTTGTCAGCTCAGATGTCCATGAGATTCCTGTTTCGCCCCACCCTCCCTCTGATTTGACCAAGTTTGAGTGCGTTATTGTTCTTTCCAATCAACGATCCCCAGCTGGAGCCCCTGCAGTGGTTGTGCACCCCGCGAGGTAGGCAGCATGTCCTGGAGCTGGAAAAGCAGGGCTACCTTGTTAGGTCTGGAATCAGAGGACCTACGTTTGTGTCCCTGCTCAGCTACCAGCTGTGGGGGCCTGGAGAGGTGACGGTGACGCTTTGGTGTGTCACTCAGAGCCCCAGCCCAGGGCTACAGCAGTCATGACCCTAGCAGCTGGACGTGTGGAAGGCTGATGACTTTCAGCTGAGTTCCCTGGGGACTTGCCCTTGGCCCAGAAAGGACTTCCTTTCTAAGGGTGACCTCCTCTTCCTGAGGCAGCCCAAAGATTGCCTCCGTTCAGGAAGAAGAAGGCATGGTCCCTCTTGCCCATAGGGAACAACTGGCGGAGCCACCTTGGTTCCAGAGCCACTTGTGGGACAGCCTGAGGCCTCCGTAGAGATGCCTCATAGCGCAGCTTCTGTCTGCCCAGTCCTGCCTTCTTTACTTCCCTGGTTTGGTACTGAGAGCAATTCCCGATAAACTCCCTGCACACCGTGCCTCGGAGCCTTCTATCCAGGAGCCCAAAATGCAACAAAAAGCCACTTAATCTCTATCCCCAGCCTCCTTGGGGGTGTTAAAAATATGGGCTTTGAAGTCTGACAGATTGAGATTTCAATTCTAGATCCACCACTTGCCAGCTCTGTGTTTCAGGGCAACTTATTTAACCTCTCTGAGGGTGTAGTAGACACTTCTAGTGCCCTGTGTCCGGTCCCCTCGACTTAGCTGTGATAGCAGGGAACAGTTTCATTCCAGCTCAGACTCCCCTGTGCTAGTAATGTCTCACCATTTGGAGGGATGTCTCCGGGCCACGGGATCTCAGTGTACTTCACCGACGTGTCTGGGCCATAACGTGGGCAGGACTTATTTTCCATCCCCGAAAGTGAATGCATCACACTTGCCACTTTTTGCTCATTTGACCTCATTTACATGATGTCCTTGATATGGTGCACTGATGTGATGTCCTGTGAAAACTCCAGATGGTCTAGGTGCCTTCAGACTACGTTACAATGGAAGGCGGGAGAGTTAACACAGCTCTGATGCAAAACACAAATGTACCCTGTTGTCTGCTCCAGGTGAATTTTCTCTTTTCCTTTCTGACAGGGAGAGAAAATGGGGCAATAAACAGGCAACAGGTACTAGAAGCTGTGTTGATCTGCTCAGTGAAGATACCTTCTTAGCACAGCAGCAACAATCAGGGCTCCTTCTTGGTGAAGTTTGTGGCGGTTTACTCTCATGAAACATTTTACCTAGTGGATTAAGTGATAGAGAACATTAAGTGACAGGGAACATGACAGAGACCACCATTCCTGCATTCTTTCATCTTTGAGGGTGGCACTAATTCCTGTCATTCCCCTGGGCAAACAGTCTTGCATTTGATTTATCATCGGGGTGAGAGGCAATTTCAGAGACTTCAACTGGCCTTCTGTACTGTACTAGTCTTATCCCATAGGCCGAGGAGCCAATGTTGGGGTTCTACCAACAGCTAAGTATGTCCATTCCAAGGATATGCTCAGAGGCAGCGATCAAGCCACAGCGGACTCATGGCCCCGGTGAACTCACTGTGAGCCAGAGCTAGGCCGGGGCTCCATTACCACCTGGCCCTCGTGCCCTCCTCTTCCATGTCAGTTCAGACCCTGGGGTCAGTCAGCCTTCTTCAACGTCCTTGCCGTTCCCCCTTTCTCATGCTCAATTACACAATGAAATGGGCATGGATACTTTTTGAAAAGAACTGGTGAGAACACAACTGAATTTGCCATGAGGTCGCAGGTTGTTTAGTCAATGGCTCAGGTCCAGAGACAGGGTAAGGAATCCTGATGTTTTACTGGGGGCGGCTGCTTTTAGCCCCTGATCATCCACCCTTGACTTCTTTTGATTGTCTAAATTAAGCAACACAGTGTTGGCCACCCACCTATTCTGCCTGTAGGAAACACTGTGTTCTTTTAACCATATCCACAGCCCTCTGTGGCTCAGGCTCTCCTGAATGCCCCTCCCATCTGGCTGTTCAGTGCAATAATTGCGCCCACCTGAGCTCTAAAGGTTAAGCACTGCCACCTGACTTCTATGACTTTGGGATTCTCTAATCCCTGTAAGAGCATCTTCAGCTGTCAGTGACGCCAGTCCTCCACACCCCCGCCCCGCCCCAGCTCCTTCCTTACTGCTTCAAAGCCGAGTGCTCTCCAGGGCTTCCCACGGAACAGGGCTGGCTGGTGAGTCTCTGGCCCTCTTTGTGTTAAAAGACAGAATTCAACAGATTAAATTGGAAAATCTAATTTGCTTTATTAAGCAATTCATGAATCAGGCAGCATCCCATCTAGCTAGCAATTCGAAGGATGCTCCAAGGAGTTATACAAAATGGAAGGTTTTTATAGGCAGGAAGAGGGTGGGACAAAGAAGTTAAAAGAAACAGACTCGTACATAACAGAGAACAGACTGACGGTTGCCAGATGGGAGGGGGTTGGGGGCTGGGTGAGAAAGGTGAAGGGATTAGGAAGTACAAATTGGCAGTTACAGAACAGTCACAGGGATGTAAAGTACAGCAAAGGGAATACAGTCAATAATACTGTAATAGCTATGCATGGTACCAGGTGGGTACTAGACTTACCGAAGGTAACACTTTGTAAAAAGTATATGATTGTCTAACCAGTATGCAGCACACCTGAAACTAATATAAAATAATATTGAATGTCGACTGTACTTGATAAATCAATCAATCCATCCATCAAAGAGTGGATTATTTTTGTCAAGAACACTTTCCCTTAGGAAAAGTCAGGGGACCTTATCGGGCAGATCGCCTGTCATCAGGAAATCCCACAATGACTGGTTTAAAAATGTCGCTCCTGGGAGAGGCTAAATCTGCAATCGGGTAGTTATTAAGTTTTGATTTGCTGATGTGTTTGTTCGGCAAGAGTGGCTCCATTTTGGCCTGCTGTTCCTTTTTTTTAAAACCCTGTGCTTAGACCCGCCTGTATGTCCAGGTCTGCGCTGTCTGACCCCTTCCGCCATGTCTGCCTTGGCAGTTCTGACATTCCTGCCTCACTTCCTGTGGACCGCCGCTTCCCCCACACTTTCTAAGACCCATCTTTAAAGTATGTTAGCACCAACTCCTGGGGTCCTTGCCAAGGTATTAACTCTTGTATCCTGGGAGAGTACTTCCACGTCAGTACCTGCTCTTATCCAACTTTCCCTCCCTCTGCTGTTGACCCGGCCCCTCAGGATTCAGGTCTGTGCACACTTCCTGCCAGAATGCATTAGCCGGATCATGTAGCTCCCTCGGGGTATAGTCCTTCTGCTCTCTTAGCAGCCCAGCCCTACTGGGAGTTGGTACTTATAGTCCATCAGAGTCAGAAAGGGGGTGGAGGGCTGAGGGAGACAAGCGTTATCTTCAGGGGACCTGCTTCATTTGAAAACACATGTGACCTTCCAACTAGGGGACCAGTATCTGTCAAGAAGCAGGCCACTTCTGCAGGCCCGGTGTGCAGAAGGACTCTGACCTTGGCTTATAAGGCCTGTCAGGACTCAATAAGTCCTAAGGTCAGTCAACCCTCTGCAGGAAGGATTTCCTTAAAGGTTGCCCAGGAGGCCCTCTGGCTTTTGCCTTTTGCTTAGGTAATTTTTCAGTTTGCGACTGTCATGACTGCTCTTTAGTAAATCAAATGGGCTCAGCAACAGTCATTCATGTCCATAGTCCTTAGTCTCACTATTTCCCTCAGTTGCCAGAGACACTGCACAAGCCAGTGACCCCCTTCCACCCACATCTCACCCCAGTTCACCAGCGGGGGCGGTTTTCACAAGCATGAAGTTACAGCATGCCGGGGACCAACCACCCTTCTATACTAGTGATGGGTCTTCACTGATAGCTGGCTGGCAAGGACCCCTCTCCAAATCCCACTTCTGCCTCCCCGCGCACCCCCTTCTGACACTAACTGCCTTGGTTTGGGTCCCCTAAAAGCAGACTCTGAGATGGGGAATTGTCTGCAGATGGTTTATCAGGTAGTGCTCTTGGGAAACACAGCTGTAGGTAAGTGAGAGGACAGGTTTGGGAAGAGAGAAGCTGATTCCCAACGTGGCTGCACCTGGGACTTCAGCGCACCCTACAGGGAGCTCTGGACTGGGGGTTCCCTTCAGAGTGTCCCAAATAGAGGCAAGGAGGCTGGGCCTTTACATTTCCTCATTGGCCAGGTATCGCCTGCAAGACTGCCCTTGGGCGCTTGGCCTCACATTGCTGGAGGCAGCAACCTGTGGCCGAGGGCAGTTTCCGGTGAGGAAAGGAGCTGTGAGACATCAGTAGCCAACATTCCCGGCAGCTGGGAACGGAAGCGAGGACCCTGGATGGGGGAGCCCAGGAGGAATGCTGCGATGTCCACCAGAGCACCCACTGCATCAAGTTCTCGTGAGAGCTGAATGGGACAGGATGTGCTGAGAGCTCGGCAATGTGCCAGACGCATAATATTTTTGAAAAAAAGGCACCTGTTCTTGTTATTTATAATAATCATGATAGTTATAATTTTGTGATAATACAAGGCTGAACGATAGAAATTGTTGACATTTAACCATATCTGATTTATATGTATGGAGCAGTCATATGGTTTGTCCTGGTAATTAATAAGAACAATTAGTTTAATACCTGACCACTCATCTTGTAGAATTATTTGAGGACCAACTAGAGATGGGCATATGTAAAGACACTTTGTTATGTTGAAAGTTCTATTAAAATGTTGACACATTAGATTATTGGTATTATCTATTTTTACTACTATAGCACCTAATGGAATGAGTATGTTCAGGCTTCTCCAGCCAATGATAATATTTTATCTCCATTTAATATTCAAATTGCAATTTGCTTTGAACCCTGACCCGCATGGGCAGTCAACCCCTGCGTAGTTCCCAGCTGCTTTGGAGAGCCCTCGGGGCTGGGTTACACCAGCCCCAGACTTGCCCTTTGTGTTCCTCCCCTCCGGCTTCCTCAGCAGGCGCCCACACCCTCCGTGACTCTCACCTTGCTGGACATGGCCACCCTCGATGTGTGTCTGCCGCCCATGAGCTTACCACTCAGCCCCAAGCATGGCTGGGGCCCATTTCTCACAGCATCATACTTAACAGAAACCATGCACAGCTTCTAGCAGGAGCTGACGGAATCTGGGGACCATGGAAGCCGAGTAAAATGAGAGAAATCCTCACAACCTCGATCAAGGTGGTTTTTCTCAGAGCCCACAGATCCCAGGTCCACCTCTCTGTCCAGCCCCAGCCTGCTCCACATGGCAGGGTCCAGCTCAACTCCACCTGTTCTTGGAGCATATCTTCCCTCAATGAGAGGGAGGGGGACAGGGGAAGGGAGAGAGAGAGAGACTTCCCAAACGCCCATACCCTGAGCCCCCGACTTCTGCCCCAGGACAGTCTTCCTCCCAGGATGACTGGCAGTGGGAACTTCCCTTTGGTGGAATTTACCCCCCTCCTAAGGTCCTGGTCTTGCTCTTTGCAAACAGCAGGGCAATTACAGAAATACAGAACTGCCCAAGACAAGTACAGTTCAGGATATTGGGTATGTATACTATGTGCGTTCAGCCCAGCCTGGTCCAGGCCCTTTCCACAGTTTCTTTTCCAGGTGACAATCATGTCCAAATTAGAGTTCCAAAAACCTTTCAAAACATTCATTCAAAGTACCCACAGTTTTGTAAGAACAAGTAACAGATTATTACCCAGGGAACTCTTAAGACAGAACTGAGAAACCATTCTCTACCCTCTACACACACAAGAGCACGGTCTTAGCTGAGTGTCAGCTACATGCACCATACATGTGAGAGTTCTTATGAGCTTCCCAGTCCCTGGGGGTGAAAGTCATTAGAGCCCTGGTTGAAGGGACAAAGGCCTATCCAACACTGGAACAGACCTAGCACGCTTTTTATCATGTACTGCTGGAAAACTGTGATTGGCAGCTTCTAAAATAGCTCCCAGTGGTCCCTGCCTCCCGGAATTTACGCCTTTGGGTAATGCCCTCCTTGTGTGTTTGAATGTGTGCACATGTGCATGGTGGTTGGAGTGGGGGGGACAGCTGGACCTAATCCTAACAACTTTATCCTACCCTAACAACTGGAACACAACAAAAGCAATGGCTGTCACTTCCAAGAGTAAATTCTCAGAGCCAGGGGCTGCCGACTTGCTGCACTCTCTTCTCAGCACACTTACTTGAGGACATAAGGTGCCGCTATGCAGAGGCACATCTGTCCAGGCCCTGAGAGGAGCTAAGCCACTGGGTCCAACAGCTCCCAAGGAACTGAATCCTGCCAATAACCTCGTGACTGAGCTTGGCCTCTGATCCCAGTCCTGCCCTGAGAAGACTTCAAACTCTGCTGACGCCTTGATAACAGCCCGAGAGAGGCCCTGAGCAGAGGACCCAGTAAAGCAGCTCCCAGGTTCCTGACCCACAGAAACTGAGACAGGAAGGCTGTTGTTGCAATCCACCAGGTTGTGGGGCTATTTGTTATGCAGCAATAGATAATTAAGGCAGGAATAATCTTCACGATGCATTCTTAAGTAGAACAAAGTGCAGAAAAATGTGTATAATATTATTTATATAAAAAGGGAAACTATTTCATATGTGTGTGATCCATGTAAGTGTGTGTCCATATATATTTTTTCTTCTATGTGCATAAAATGTCCCTGGAAGGACATATATTGCATTTATAATTTGGAGGGAGGAGAGGACTCTGTGTTTGGGGGAGAGGGAATTTTCACTATATACCTTTTTTAAAATAAGTATTTTCTAGGCCCTGGCTGGTGTAGCTCAGTGGATTGAGTGTGGGCCTGTGAACCATACAATCGCGGTTCGATTTCCAGTCAGGGCATATGCCTGGGTTGCAGGCCAGTTCCCAGCAGGGGATGCATGAGAGGCAACCATACATTGATATTTCTCTCCCTCTCTCCTTCCCTTCCACTCCAAAGACAAATAAATAAAATCTAAAAAATAAAAAAATAAGTACTTTTTTGTTTATGCCATTACAATTGTCCCAGTTTTCCCCCTTTACTCCCCTCCACGCAGCCTGTCCCCAACTTCCATAGTCAGTCCCTACCCCATTGTCCGTGTGCATGGGTTCACTATACATACCTTTTATATCTTCATTGTGTAGTATTCGAATTTGTTGACTCTTCAAAGATAAACATATCTTTTCTGTGCTGTGTCACCTGTAATTAAATACAAAGACTCTTTCAGTCACGTCACCTAGAGCTCATTCCACCCGCTGCTCTGTCTGGCCGCCGGTCTTGTCTCTCTCCTCAGCAACTGGGAGGCAGACACCCTTTCCCCGGGGAAGGGAAATCCAGGGTTTGTTGTCTTTGCTAATCACACGAATGTTGGAGAGCCTGCTGGCAAGGCTGTTGCCACTGGCATCTTTCACATGAACTACATCCGAAGAACCAGTGTGTCTCTCTCTGTTGGTGATCATGCCAGTTCTCCCCAGGTTAGCACTTCCAGTCACCATACACAGGGCACCAGTGTCAAACCTGATTAATGAAACCAGAAATCTGCCAGCCTCCAAATCAGTCTGAATGGTGTCACTCACCTTGATGAGGGGATCTGGGTCACGAATGGTGCAAGCATCATGGGTCACCAGTTGAGGGATTCCTTTTGTGTCCACAAAGATCTTCATTTTGCACAACTGGTACTTGGTATCCTCGGGTGCAATACAATGAACGGCAAAGCAACCCTTGGTGTCATAGACCAGATGGAAATTCTCTCTGGTCTTGTCAATGCTGATCTTGTCACATCCATAAAAGCAGCAGGGTGGGTTATGTCAGTTCGGACCTTGCCATCAATCTTAATAAACAGCTGCATGCAGGTCTTCTTTACTCCGCCTCCTGCTAGAGCATACCTAAGTCTGTTCTTTGTGAAAATAATGAGAGGGAGACATTCTCTTAGCTTGTGGGGACCGTAGATGGACAAGGAGCAGACACACGGGTCAGCTTATCTAGCATCCAGCGCTTTGGAGCTGCCACACGCTCCAGATGCTTCTTGGGGCAGCGTAATATATGTTTCAAATAATAAAAATAATCAAGAAAGCACCTTGAGAAATGAGAGTGAAAATAATTTTTAAAAGCAGTTAATTAAGCCCCAAACTGAAGAGCTATTATTGATTTGTGCCTGCCTTTTACTCCCCACCTTTAAGTGCCATCAACTCTACTTCCAGAGTGTTCCAAAGCTGTCCCACTTCCCCTTTTCCATCATCACTCTTCTGCGTTAGACCCAGAAACACACATCTTTTGCTTGGACTAGATGATTGCAGTAGCTTCCTAACCATCCTCCCTGCTGCTGCTCCTACCTCTCTTTCTGATCATGTCCCTCCCAGCTGCCAGCGAGATCTTTAAAAATTAAAAATTGGATCAGGTCACTCAGCTCACACCGGAGTTTTCAGGCCAAATTTTCACTTTCTCTTCTGCCATCTTTGGTATAGGAGATAGCTTCCAATTTTAGAAATACTCCTAAAAAAAGGGAAGAAGGTGCTAATATTTATTGGGTGCTTATGTAAAGCAGACTTTACATATATTATACTATTTACTTTCCATAACAGTGTTATGGTAGGCCACAATTACTGTTCCTATTTTCGGATGAGGACAGTAGAGGTCAAGGAGGCTGCAGGAGAAGGCCATGGGAACTGTCTGTTGAGCACCCCCTTCCCCTGGGACTCACCTCCCCTTTGCTCCATCTACTTCCTTATTGTAGGAGCTGTCATCATCTGCAGTTATCCCGCCTCCTGGCCACCACTGATTGGTTCAAGGGCAGTCATCTGACCCAATCTGGGCTTCAGAAACCCCGGATCCTGCAGGAACCCTTCCCCACCTGCTAACAGCTGCAGGGAGACAAGTGAGCCAGAACAGGAGACAGACTTTTGACTATTATCACTCTCAGCTGAGAAGATGGATGCTGAATGGTGGTGGTCAAATTTCCCTGGGTTTGGACCAGGAAACCTAGCGACTCCTCCCCCTTCTACACTGAAATTGAGTTTGTCACTTTCTCTGCACCTCAGTACCAGTGTTTGTTTGTAAAATAACGGGATAGGGACTGGTGGGGTGGCTCGGACTGGAGATTATGTCTGAGGATCCTAACTCGCTCTGTGACCCTGGGAACCGTGTTTCCCCACTCTGGGCTCTGTTTCCTCAACTGTAAAATGAGCATTGAGTTGAAGATGGCAGTGGGGAGGAGGGGAATGGATGAGAGACCTCCCTAAAAGGTCTTTCCAGTTCAGAAACTCACAGGACCATCAGAGGTATCAGGATGTCTCCCCTCTCAAGAAGAGACAGACATCTTCCCCCCTAACTTTCTGGCTGAGCCCCGCCTGGCCTCTTTAACGATAGGATGGTGGACCTTCTAATCCAGGACTCCTGACTTGGAAGGGGCCGATCTCTCTGGGAACAAAATAACCACAGAGACGAAAACCATCTGTGGTGTGGTGGAGACCCTGCCAGAGGCCCCATAGCAGCCTGCCTCTTGCCAAGACCCGAGCCCCCACCCCCAGCCCTCTCGGCAGCCCCTTGCGCCTGAGATTTGATTAAATGTTACATTTCCCATCATGCACTAGGGCCTGCTGCTCGGAGGTTACTAACTGCTCTTAAGAGTTCTTTATACAACTGCACTTGGGCTCCCAGCCACCAAATTCTTCCTGTTCATGCATTACTTAGATTAGCTAAGGATGTTGGCATTTAGAGCCAAACTCCAGCATTTATCTCTGAAGGCGGCCTCGTGACTGCCGCGGCTGTTATTTCTGTGCAGGACTCCTCTGCAGGATTGTTCTTTGTGATGTGAGGTGTTATACAGGCTCTTGTTGTATCTATAATTCTGCAGTTTTACAATTATTTGGCCAGGATTACATTCCGCCGCTGGCCTCTCGCACGCCGATTGGTCTAGAAGACCAGGCAGTAGACTGACCGCCTTCGTGCCCGAGCTCCTCCTCAGAAGACCCCAGCGAGCCTCTCTGCTCAGGTACCGCAGGTCTAGTGCCCTCACTACCCGGGGTGCAGAGAGTCCCTCACATTTGCATGACGTTTGACAGTTTATGAAACTTTAACTTACACTCATCCTGCTGTGGTTGCCATTTTACAAACGAGGGAATTAGGTTTCACAGAGGAAATCTTTGTCAACTACAAAGCAAAGCACAAAATAGTAATAATTTCACTAAGCAGCCCAGTTTCTTAACTTTGAGACTAAGGCTGCTCCCACTGCACCACAACTGCCTACTGTTGTACTAAAAGAAAACCAACTTTGAGAAATAGATGCCCCACCCACCATGGTCCACACCAGATGTCAGGGCCAGGCTCAGCTGCTGTAACAAAGAGCTCTGATAGAACTGTGGCTTCAGGAGCAAAAGAGTTAATTTTTTTCTCATAGGATAGTCCACGGGGGCTTGCAGCTCTGCTGTACACAGTCTGCTGTGAGGGTGCAGAATGAGCCACCCTGAGATGTGCCTTTGTGGTTTACAGAATGTTTTAAGCTAAAGGCAACCAAAACCTTGTGGGTTTAAATGAAACTTCTGCCTGCACCTCCTCTTCCCTTTAACTACCTAGAAGAATTTAAATGGGAGGTCTTGTCCATAATGAAAATCATCAGAGATGATCTTTTTTGACCCATCTATATGGCAAGGCAAACTTACCATCCTGCAAATAACCTTCCTCCCCTCGGAAGCCTCTAGGTGATCCTTAGCTCAAATGTCAGATACTTCATTTTCCCTTACTGTCTTGGAACCTCTTCTAACTTTGTTTGTATGTATGGTTTCCACATATACGTATGAAAAGATATTTGGTTATTTTCTCTTGTTAATCTGCTGTGTGCAAATTTCATTACTAGACCAGCTGAAAGAAACTTGAAAGGTAGAGAAGTTTCTTCCTCCTCCACACGAATAAGACCCAGGTTTTCTCCAAGTTGTTGCTCTGCTGTCTCCAGAGTCCATTTATGATCTGCATGATTGAAACTGGTTCTGCAGCCGCATCTGGTTTGCAGCTGGTGGGAAGGGAAAAGAGGAGGAGGCGTGTTCAAGATCTTAAGGCCTGAGTTCCCAAATGTCACATATCATTACCACTCACAAATGAGTAGTCACATGGCTACCCTTAGCTGCAAGGAGGCGCTGGGAAATATAATCTAGCTGATTGCCCATGGAAGAAAGGGAGATGGATTTGGCTGGGTAAGTAGCAAGATCTCCCATGCAAAGCTTTGAAAATCTCCAACTGTTGTTTATACTCTCTGACCTTCCCCAGCGATAGCTCTCGCTCTCTCTCTAGCCTCTACCTGCACCTGAAAACCTACCATCTAAGGCCCCCTTTGGATTTTGAAGGCCCTTTGATCTTATAACAATCATTATTTAAATATTTTTTATTCTTTTGATTATAATCTGTCCTCTATACTCAATACATAATACAATCATCTTTTAAATCCTCAAAATAGCCCTAGCTGGTGTGGCTTACTGGATTGAGTATCGGTCTGTGAACCAAAGGGTCACTGGTTCAATTCCCAGCCAGGGCACATGCCTGGGTTGCAGGCCAGGCCCCCAGTAGGGGGCTGCATGGGACACAACCACACATTGATGTTTCTCTCCTTCTCTCTCCCCTTTCCCCTCTCTCTAAAAATAAATAAAATCTTTTAAAAATAAAAATAATAAAATCCTCAAGACACCCCATTAAGAGAGCATCATTATCATCTTTTTGTAAGTGAGGAGATTAAGACTCTGGAAAACTGAGTGTATGATCCAAGGAGGAGTCAGAATTTGAATTCAGTTCTGTCCAGCTTCGGAGACCGCCCTCCTCCTGCCATGACACAGCGATGCTGGGTGGGTGCACTGTCACTACGGCTCTGCTTCTCATCCAGAAACACCTTCTGAAGAGCAGGTGCTGGTCCAGGAGCCAGGTCTGCGGGACCTGAGGGGACGGGCAGGTGAAGGTCCGAAGTCTCTTTTCAGAGCTCCTGTATGGCCTGGGGGATGGCGCCAGGTCCCAGGACAGCAGCATGTTGGGACCATCTTTTATTTTAGGACTATGTTGCAGTTCTCGTCCAGAAACTCTCCAGGGCTATGACCCAGACTCTTCAAATTTAAAAAAGCAGTTCTTAACAAAACCAAACCATGTGTCTTTTTTTTTTCTCCTTACCCAGGGACATGCTTACTGATTTCGTAGAGAGGAGAAGGGAGGGAGAGAAACACCGATATGAGAGAGAGACATTGATCACTTGCCTGTTGTACACTCTGCCACAGGGGACCTGACCCACAACGCAGGCGTGTATCCTGTCTGGGAATCGAACCTGCGACCTCTTGGTTTAAAGATGACGCTCCAACCAACCAAGCCACACAGACCAGGGCTCACAGCACATGTTTTAGTTCCAGATATTGTTTTACAGAAAAGGATAATCGAACAAGAAAAACTTTTTTTCAAAATCCCTGGAAAAGCCCCACTTCTCTTATTACCTATGGACCGATATATGACGTTAAGCCCACGTCCATTGTGTTTTTGGACAATCTTGTAATTAACTTCTGGGACATCAATACCGAGTCAAGGGCAAGGAGGAGGGGCCACATGTTCAACAACTTCATGTGACAAACTTATTGTCTGCCTCCGTCGGTGAGTACAGGCAGAGAGTTTCCAATTCCAGATAGAGGGCAACGAAGAGTTATCGAAAATGAGACCCACGCAGGGCTTTCCTTTTTTTCCCACTGTGCAAGTCCCTCGCTCGGGCTCATTCGCTCCAAGTCACCACCTTACCTCTGGGCTGCTCCCGAGGCCTCCACATTTTTCTTTCAACTGAACTGACATCTTTTCCTAACAACATCCGTCTGCAGCCCCTGGTGTTTCCTCATCATCTAAACTAAATCTCATTCCTTCGCCATATGACAGCTCTTTACTTATCTAAAGATACGGCCCTACCTCCCAGACGCTCCTTTCCTCCGGAGGAAGATTCCAGGTCCTTTTAACCCTTTCTTGGGTAATAGCTCTGAGTTTTCTAACCCCATAAGAAGCTTCTCTGTACCCAATTCTCGTTTGTTCATCTCCCTTATATTGGTCAGGAATCTTTTGGTGAGTTGTGACACAAGTCCAATTCAAATCAAAGTAAAACTGATAAAGATGGGGGAGGAGTTGAGAATGGATTGGCTTGGGAAGCTGAATTCCAGGAAATGAATCTTTGCCTTCAGGCGTGGCTGGATCCAAGAGCTCAAACGGTATTATGAAGACTCAGCTTCAATGAAAACAGACACCCCCTCACTCTCTTACCCTCTCAGTCGCATGGGTTTCACTGTCTTATCTTTCTGCCTCCCAGAGTGCTCAGCACAGAGGGGGCTGAAAACAGCCTGCTGAATGGACAAGTGGTGCTCCGAGAAGAAGGCCAGCTCTGTGCAAAAAAGGAAATGACCCCAACAGGAGGCAAGTTACTCAACACATATGTGTTGAATGCCTACTCTGTGCCCAGGCATTGCTCCAGATTGTGGATGAAAAGAGCGTGCGTAATAAATCATGAATTTCTAACTGGGCAGGTCATGGTGGGTAGTCAGACCCCAGGTTTAACATGCTCTTAGTAAAGGTTTTTAAGCGAGCCCTGTCCAGTTTGTTCTTGGGCATCTGGGTTAACACACCTCTGAAACGCCAGAGCAATACCCCCTGAAGTCACAACCACCTTTAAGAAAGCACAGAATCGTAACTAATCCCTAATCCAGTTTTTCCTCGCTTTCTCCCACCTCCATGTCTTCTTCCTTATGTTCCCTCCTTAATTTCAAATGCACAGAAGAAATGCAGAATTGTTCACCTCCAGCACATTTCAGATCTTGCTCTCTGGCATGTGCGGTCAGTTTGGCTCAAAGAAACTCATAAAAATTCTCTACAGATTTGGACTTTCTTATGTCAACAAGATAAAGGAGCAAAACAAACAAAGCTCTTGTCCTCAGACCTCACTTTCTAGTGACAGAGGAGTTGGGGGTGGTGTGGAGACAACAATGATGAGAAGCAAATTAACAATTTGCACGAAATGACAGGTCGTATGGAATTCTGACTCATGGTGCAATGTGGGTGGGCCTTGAAAACAGGCGACGTGGGAGAAGTCAGGCCCAAAAGACAAATACTAAGTGATTCCCTTACATGGGGTATCTAGGGTAGTCGAATTCAGAGACTGAAAGTACAATGGTGGTCAGTACGAGTCGAAGGTGGGGGGAATGCGAGTTAGGGTTTGATGGGTATGGAGTTTCAGTTGGGGAAGACAAAAAACTTCTAGACCTGGCTGGCACAGCTCAGTGGATTGAGCGCGGGCCTGCGAACTACACGATCGCGGTTCGATTCCCAGTCAGAGCACATGCATGGGTTGCAGGCCAGTTCCCAGCAGGGGACTCATGAGAGGCAACCACACATTGATGTTTCTCTGTTTCTCTCCTCTCCTTCCCTTCCTCTTTAAAGATAAATAAATAAAATCTTTAAAAAAAAAAGTTCTAGAGATGGGCAGTGGTGACGACTGCACAACAGTGTGCATGTGCTTAATGCCATCAAACTGCACATTTTTAAATGGTTAAAATTGTAAACTTCGCACTATGTACCTCAGTCTTTAAAAAGCAGGTAATAATAAATGCTATTTAAAAAACAAAAGCAGGGAAAGGTGAATGGGAAATGCCACGGAAAAGAGAGGACATGTTATTTCAGATAAGAAAGGTCTTTCTCATTGGCTGACATCAAAGCAGAGTTCTGAATGGGCAGAGGAGTGGCCCGTGGGCTCTGGGGCGCCGAGAGAATGTGCCAGGCAGAGGCCACGGTAAACGCACTGGTCTGGAGGAAGCGGTGATGCTCTCTGTAAGGACAGTGAGGAGGCCAGTGTGCCGCCGAGGTTCGGGGGCAGTCGAGGCCAGACCTCCAGGGCCTTGGAGTCCATAATAAAAGGTTTAGACTTTTATTATGTGCTTTAAGGAGTTAGGAAGCCATGAAAAGCCTTAAATAGCATAATACTCCCCCCACCTCTTTTAAAAATGCCAAACATATTTACAAGTACAGAGAGTAGGATAATGCATACTTACCACCTGGGTTTAAAAATTGTTAACACTCTGCCCTGTTTGCTTCATCTTTTTTAAAAAGGTTTAGTTTATTCTCGTTCAAGAGAAAGGGGAAGAGGGAGAGAGAGAAACATTGATGTGAGAGAGAAACACCAATTGGCTGCCTCCTGCACGTGCCCCAGCGGGGGCTGAGCTCCCAACCTGGGCACGTGCCCTGACCGGGAATCGAACTGGCGACCTTTCAGCTACAGAACACCACTCCAACCCCTGAGCCATGCTGTCCAGGACGGCTTCGTCTTTTTTTATTCTGAGTTTTTGAAAGCAAGTTTTCAGACATCGTATTATTTTATCATTATTAAATACACACCTAGAGAAAATAGACATTTTCTACATAATCATAATACTGTCTTCATTACTAAAAAGATGAATGACTCTTTCATATCAATATTCAAATTTTGCTAATTATCCCCAAATGTTTTTTTTACAATTGGTTTGTTTAACTCAGATTTATGCATTGTAATTTTTTTTTGCTTATTTGAGTTTTGCTTATTCGAGTTTATAATTATTTATTTATTTTGGAGAGAGGGGAGTGAAGGGAGAGAGAGAGGGAGAGAAACGTCCATCAGTTGCCTCTTGCACACACCCTGACTGGGGATGGAACCCACAACCCTGTGCCCTGATTGGGAATTGAACTGGCAATTGTTTGCTTTGTGGGGATGATGCCCAACTAACTGAGCCATACCGGTCAGAGCTATTAATTGATTTGAGAGAGGAGAGAGAGAGAGAGAAACAATGTCCCCTGACCAGGGATCAAACACACAACCTTGGCATATGGGGACAACGCTTTAAACAACTTAGCTACCCTGACCAGGGCACAATTTTTCCTATGTCTCCTAAGTATTTAAATCTAGGATAGTCTCTAATCCCATCCCCTGTGCCTCTCTTCATCATGCTTTGATTATCAAGAGGTTAGGGCAGTGTCCCATGGAATGTCCACACGCTGGTATTGTGACTTACCTGTTTAAAGCAGCCCCCTTGCTTGTGTGTGGATAATAGGCTGTAAAAAGCCAAGGATAGAAGTGAAAAGATCAGTTAGAGGACATTGTTGTGTTACCTAAGAAACGTCCAAACCTGGAGAGAATTTTTACAGGAGTTTATTTGGGCCAAACTGATGACATCCACCAGGGAGCAAGATCTCAAATACTCGAAGGAATAACAATTTGGCAGCTTTGTTTTTGCATTTGAAATCAGGAGGGGATTTAAGGGAGACTACATCAGAGTGGGAGAAAGCAAGGCAGGGATTGGATTCCTGGGTGGTTAAAATTCTGTGCTCTCTTGGAAAATCGATAAGGCTTGTTTCTAAGCTGCGTTAACCTAGATGCATAGAAACAATGGCCAGGGCTGGCTTAAAGCAGAGATAAACTTTGTAAAAAAGTTTCCTGACCTGCCCAGTTAGGAATTAAAGATCAGATCTTGCTGTGAGGTTACTCTCCATGGAATATCGCTCCCCCACTCCTTCTTTTGTCCATAGTAATAAGAACAAAATCCAGGCCCACAAGGACGAGAGTAGAAGAATGGACACAAGAGGGAAAGAGAGTTGTCATCATGGGGGGAGAATGGACAGCTGACAGAGGGGCCTCGCCTGGCTTATCGGAGTAGAAGGAGCCAGTTCATCCCGCAGAAACAGAAAACAGCTCAGGAACCGAGGGCACCAGGTGACTCAGGAGGTGAATCGGAGGCCCCAAGACAGGAGACTTAGTTGGTTGTCACACCTGGGGGTTTCTCCTCCCAAATCCTCTCCCTGCCCTCTCTCCTTTAGTGAGGCCCGCCCGTTGACAGCCTTCTCAGGCTTCCATAAAGCTTTTCGGTGTCTCATTCCTTAATAAGAATAGACAAAGATTACCAGTAAGTTGAGGAAAGGCTTCGACATTAAAGACAGAAGAGAACAAACACAAAAACAGAAGCTTGGAGAAAACCGGAACAATGCAGGGAACAATAAAATTTACAAATAAAAAAGTCCCCCCCATACTTAATATCCTCAGAAGAGTAAAAGATACTGTGAACACATAAAAAGACTACAAGGCTATAAAAAGCAAAAGAGAACAAGACAGAGCTTTGAGAAATAAAAAATTGGGAAGCTAAAATAAAAATTATTTGAATAGGCAGGTTGGAAGAGATAGTCTAGGAAATGACTCCAAAAGCATATGTAAGAAATTAAGGCAGAAAATAGAAAGAAATAATGAAAGGATCAATCAAAGTAGGTCTAAAAAGCAGTGAATTTCAGTTTCAGAAAGAAAGACTAGAGAAATGAAGGGGAGAACATCAAGAAAGAAATATTGCATGGAAATTTCTCGGACCTGAAGGACATGACTGTCCACATCGAAAGGGTGCACTGAAAGCCCAGCACAATGACGAGACATTGGGCCTTGCCAAGGAGCCTCAGGTTGAAACTTCAGGACATTAGGAATAAAGAGAAGTGCATAAAAACTTCTGCAGAAGAAAAAACAGAGTATATACAAAGAATTAAGAATCAAAAATATATTACACCCCAGCTGGTGTGGCTCAGTTGGTTGAGTGTCATCCCACAAATGGGAAGGATTCCAGTCACGGCACATGCCTGGGTTGCGGGTTCAGTCCCTGGTCTGGGTGTGTACTGAAGGTAACCAACCAATCAATGTCTCTCTCTCACATTGATGCTTCCCTTTCTCTCTTTCTCTCTCCTTTCCCCTCTCTTGAAAAATAAATGAAAATATCTTTTTTAAAGGAAAGTATTTTATTTTGTTTATTTATTTTTAGAGAGAGGGAAAGGGAGAGAGAAAGAGAGGGAGAGAAACATCAATGTGTGGCTGCCTCTTATGCACCCTCTACCAGGGACCTAGCCTGCAACCCAGGCATGTGCCCTGACTGGGAATTGAACCAGCAACCCTTGGTTCGCAGGCCGGCACTCAATCCACTGAGCCACACCAGCCAGGGCATGAAAATATCTTTTAAAAAATATAGTATTAAAAAATCTACCCAAAAAGTAAAATATAAATATAAATATATAATATAAATATAAATATAAATATAAAGTATAAATATCAGACTTCTAACAACCTGTATGCTTCAAAATATTGAGAAAAAACCTGATTTTCAGTCTAGAATTCTACATGTTGCAAAACTATCTTTCAAGAGTCATCGTAAATTAAAGATATTTTCAGATATACCACATTTCAAAATTTTATGTCATATACTTTTTCACAGGAAGTTACTAGAGAATGTGCTCCAGCAAAATGAGGAAGTAAGTCAGAGAAGAAGAGATGGGGTCTGAGTAAAAGTGACCGAACATAGAAAAGGGAGCCAGTGGATTCCTTCTTTCTTTCTAGGAGTAAAGACGTCTCGGAGCAGGAGCTGAGCTCGAGCCGGGGCTCCCTGGGCCTGTGCTCAGGGCCCTGTCCACACTGAAGCAGGAGGCTGGAGGACTCCAGTAACACAATGACATGAAAAGAAAAAAAATGGATGCACCATCTGTTTAACCTTGTACAACATTGTCTTAGGGAGGCTGCTGAAGGTCAAAGAAACTACACAAATGAAAAAAGAATGAGACAGTTATCAACTCCAGATCAAAACAAAAGCTGTGTGAGAAAGGAAATGTCACATGGCATACCACCTGACTCGGCAGAGAACATCACTTAATCAGTCATAATAACGCAAACACTGAGTATTGACTTAACTGACAATACAGCCCTGGTAGAGTTGCTTAGGAGGATGGACTGCAGGGAGGGGAGCTGTTTAGGAGAGGCAAATTCTTGTCTAGCATAATCGAAAATTAATGAGTAGCACCTACAATTGCAAATTAAGAAAATGCAGAAATAGGAATTTAAACAATTAGAACAGGTGTCAGCACACTATGTCTCACAGGCTAAGTCCATACTGGTAAATAAATCTGCTTTTGTAATAAAGTTGTGTTGAAACAGGTCCACTCCCACTGATTTACGTGTTAGCTATGGCGATTTTTTAGCCACGGCTGAGCTGAGTAGTTGCAACAAAGACTATGGCCCACGAAGCTGAACACAGTTACTGTGTGGCCCTCTGCAGAAAGGCATTGCCCTTTCACAGAAGTAACCCCCCCGATTTAGAATAATGGAGATAAACATGTGGAGAAGTAGCCAAAGGGTTAAAAGTGGTTGTTCTGGGATGCTTCTGTCTTGTTATAAGCCTCTGAATACTGTGGACTTTTTAAGTTGTGTGCATTACAACTTTTGATAAAAATTTGAAACTGTTGTTTTTAAGGGGTTGTCCCGATGCCCCTGGAGGGACAGAGAAGGAGTCACCGGCCTGACTTCAGGGCTCCCCTCTGAGCCTTACCCTGCTGTCTCCCGCTCTCCGCCAGCTGTCCACCCTCTCAGCTAAATGGGGCTGAGTGAGTCAGAGCTGCCTGGCCAGAGTTTCACAGGAACTGGACACAGGACTATAGATACCAGTCTTGGGAGGAGCCCCTCCGGGCCAGCCTCCTACAGTACGCCATCATTCAGGGTTGTCCATACCATCAATGAGTGGCAGTATAATAGCACAGTGGTTTCAATGACCATGAGCTCTAGTGTTAGACTGCTTAGCTTCACAAACTTCAGGCTGTCCCTCTCAGTAGCTGTGACCCAGGCAAGTAAAGTTCTCTGTGCCTCAGTTTTGTCATTGATAAATGGGGCAAATAATGCCTCCTTACAGAGCTGTGGCGAGCTTAATTCAACAAATACGCGTGAAATCACCTAGCACAATAGCAGGCACATAGAGGCCTCATGAATGTCAGCTATTACTAGCGTTACTCTCACAAATGACACACTGAGATGCAGAGAGGGAAATGGCAGGCACAATGTCACACAGCAGTCAGAGGACGCATGCCTGGGGCTCTTCCGTCTCAGTGTCTCAGTGCAACACTGTCTCCTTGCACCGCTCCAAGGAGCTTGCACACACCTGAAACATCCCTGAAAAGACACAGAAGAAATGAACGACAGTGGTTACTTGTGGGCAGGTGGAGAATGGAAGGATGGGGACAGAGTGGGAGACTATTGTCACTTTAAAATTTGCAGACCATGGGACTGCATTATTAACACAACATGAGAAACCAAAAAAATGGTTTCATTAAATAAAGGAGATTAATAAAGCCTTTTTTCATGGTGGAGATCAAGTAAGATAAGAGAAGTGCAAGTCTTTTCTACACTGAAGTACTATCTAGATGTAAATGGTTGTTACTAATAATCATGGTGCTTTTTAGTAAAAGCAAACTTTGCTCTGGATTTTTGGAACAACGTGCAGGAAAGGATAACTTTCAGGATGTTCATTAGCCAGGGTCTCCTCTTTGAAGATGGAATAGGTTTCCTTGGCCACAGGTGAAGCCATCTTGGAATGCAGTGGAAATTTCCACCGGGGCACCTTGCAAATGAAAGGTCCCCTCCCCCCAACCTGGCTCTCCCAAGCCTAGCGCTTTGCATCCAGGCCCCCAGTTGGACAACTCTTCTGGAAAACATGATTAAGGCTGCAAAAACTGGGGGTTTTATTGGGGATGACAGTGAGGGCCACAGTTTGTTTTTCAAGGGAGGGAACGAAGTCCCAGAAATAGCTGAGCCTGAGCTGGCAGGAGGCTGGCAAAGAGCAGGAGGCCCCAGGGCAACGCTCCCAGGCCCTGTTGACTTTGGACGGGCCGCCTGAGCATTGTAAACAATTGCAGAAATGATTTCCTACCCTGGCAAATGTCTTGTTTGGACAAGGGGTCCCCTGCCCCCACTTCTTTAAAAGGCAGTTTTATCATTTGTTTGCAAAAATGCTCAATCCCCTCTTTCTTTTCTTGTTCTCTCGGTGGCTCTGGTCTCCTCCAGAGCCAGATGAAAAATCTTTGTGTTTCTTTAATGTTAACCAAACCCCCACTCCTTTTTTAAACTGTTCCAGGTCTGTTGGACAAATACTACCCAGCAACAGGACTTACAAGGGTCTGTTAAGAATTTTTTTAGACTGCAGTCTTTAGCCAGAGCAACCTAAAAAAAAATTTTTCTCTCCTTGTTTATTACATTTTAAGCTCCTAGCACAATAAAATCTGCACACAAGGATTGGGAATGCAATAAAAATGCAGCTCATAATGCCTTGGCCTGAACCAGCTAATGCTCCATCTAGACACTGAGGTAACCGATTTGGTCTCACTCACCCTCCCAAGGTGTCAGACTAGAAAATAAAATGGGTTTCTATAAGGAAGAAAGCATAAGACAGAACTGTGAGCTTTGTCAGGCTGCTGGGGAGGGTGGGGTTTCTGGACGACGGAATGCATATTCTGAAAGTCAGCCAGAGTCTGGAGCAGTGCAGAAAGAAGGAATACTCTGTTCTTGACCACCCAGGGACACGGGTGACCACAGACCAGATGAGGAACAAGATATACTAACCTATGTACTGGCCTATCACCTAGTTTCCAAAGGGAGAAGAAAGGAGGGAGAATGGGGAGGGTGAAGAGTAAGGCACGGCCGAAGCAAAAGGCGACAGGAGGCAAGGGGGACATGGAAGGAGGCAGAGGCTGGGTCGGTCATATTCCCCGCTGGAAACAGAAGCCCCCGTCAGGCCGGGTGACTGAGACGAGTTCAATGCAGGGACTATTGACAAGGCGCAGCCAAGAGCTGAGGGAGAACAAGAAAGGGATGGTGGGTGCTGCACCCCGGAGCTAGTAACAGCAGGGAAGCTGTCCCCAGGCCTCATACAAGCAGTTGCATTCTTGTGATGCATTGTACCATCAAAAAGTCGATCGTTCTATTTGAAGACATAAAAAACCACTGAAAGATGAATCCAAATTAAGAACCTACATGGGGGGACTTGAGGTATAAAAAGACTGGTGGTAAGCATTACATCTGTTTAAACATATAATTAAGCAATGATTGTTTACCGGGAGAATAATACAATTGTTATAGTTATTTTGAAAAACAAACCTACAATTTTTTTCTTCATTGCTGTTGACAACATAGCTGTTATGGAAGGCAAAAATCAAAATCATCGTTATAAAAGGAAATGGGAGAGAATAGAAGGAAAAGAAATTGATGCCTGTTTGTTGTTATGATAAAATATACATAACATAAAACTAACCATGTAAACTATTTTTAAGTGTACAATTCCACATCATTAAGTACGTTCACATCCCCTCCAGAAACTGTTCGCCCTCCCGACTGAAACTCTGTCCCCATTAAACACTAACTCCCCGTGTCCTCCTCGCCCCCCGGCCCAGCAACCACCCCTCTGCCTTCTGTCTCCAAGTATTTGGCTACCTTAGGAATCTCACATAAGAAGAATCATATAGTGTTTGTCCCTTTGTGACTGGCGTCCTTCACTTAGCATAATGTCTCCAACGTTTATCCACAGTGCATCACGTGTCAGAATCTCCTTCATTTTTAAGGCTGAATAATAATCAAATCCCGCATTTTGTTTACCCACGTATCTTGGGCTGCTTCCACCTTTCGGCCGCTGTGCATCGTGCGGCAGGAACACGGGCGCGCAAGTATCTGTCTGAGTTTTTGCTTTACTTCTTCTGATATGTACCCAGAAGCGGGATTCCTGGGTCATGTAGTAATTTTTTTAATGTTTTTGAAGACTTGCCATACCATTTTCCACAACAGCTGCAAGGGTGATTGTTTCTGTTTTTAAGTCACCAGTGTCTTTATTTTCCTTAAGAGGGAGTAAATGATATTGTTTCTTTTGAGAAGATGACACATTGAGAAATATTGGTTAAACATATTTAAAGTAACAAAGGTAACCACAAGTAGAACTAAAAAGCCTGAATATCTTCCAAGTTGCCAGAAAGCAATAAACAAAAACAGACCACACAGAAGGACAAAATCAGAGGACACAAAGTACGAGAGTAGACTAACCCCATCTGATACATGGATGAATAAAACTAATACTTTTTAAAAGAAAATAAAGGCCACTTATATATTACCAATAAGAAACATACTCAAAACAAAAGAACCCAGAAAGGTTCAAATTAAGGGAGGAATAAATATATTGTAAGCAAATACAAACAAAAAAATGGGCAAAAGTTTTGTTTACAATAACAAGGTGAATTTAAGCTGTTAAAGAAAAAAAAAAACCCCGCAGGCCCAAAATGCATCGTTCATGCTAAAGGCCCATGATACCAAAACTAGATTTTTATATCTTATCGAATTGCAATTTCAACTCCTCCCAGAAACACAACCTTAATCAAACAGTAGGGAACTTTCTGGTCAGGCACCAGTACATCTGTGACATGGACCCTCTCCATCTTCCATAAAAGCAAGAGGCAAGTTACGGAATGAACACCCTTCCTCCCCTTCCTCCCCACCCCAAGTCTAGTCCATATAACCGCTCCCCCTCCTTCCCTAACACCTCCCTGGCCCGCCCCTTCTCTGAGCAGCTCTCCTGCTTCCTGCTGCTCCTGGGAGTGTCCTTGCAGCTGTCAGACAGCTGCCCAGTTGCGAATCGTTGAATAAAGCTGACTACACCTTCAAATGCACTAGGTTGAATTTTGTTTTTTTAACGAACGTAAGAAACATTGTAATACATAATAGCATTGAAATGTTTAAAGTAAAAATAGAAGAATGATAAGGATTAATTTACAGAATGCAATGCTGAAATAAATACGGAAATAAAATTGGGATAAGATGCTTTAACTCAGCTCTCTCAGACCTTGACAAGTCAGAGAGAGAAGAAATAAGTTATGATTCTGATATTTTGAATAATATACTTAATAAGGTTGTAATAGATAGCTAACGACTTAGACAGACAGGTAAATAGATAGACAGAATATATATTTTATATATCTTCTGAATATAGTGACTATTTCTTATGTTCAAGCCCCCATGAGATATTTACAGAATTTGATAGTACAATAGGCCACAAAAAATAATTTATAAAAATAGAATCAGTCCTATTCTCTGACTACAATGCACCAAAACTGACAATAAACAGTAAAAATAGAACAAAAATTAGAAAACTCTTCTACATGCCTTCTGTGTCAAAAGGAAATTAAAACAGTAACTGTAGAAGATTTAGAAAACAAAATACCACAGATAAAGATCTGTGACCTTGAACACATTCTACGTGACAGATGACAGACACTCCCGGCTATAGACTGTATGATTCCATTTGTACGAAATATCCAGAACAGACAAATCTACAGAGACATAAAGCAGTTTACTGGTTGCCAGGGGCTGGAAGGACAGGGAATGGGAGTGACTGTTTTAATGGATCTGAGGTTTCCTTTGGAGGTGATGAAAATGTTCTGGAAGCAAATGGTGGACATGATTATATAATAATGCCACTAAATTATACACTTTAAAATGGTTTAAGCGATAAATGATAATTTTATTTTAATGTGTATTTAACTACAATGAAAAAAAGAGAAAAAATCTATGAAAAGAGCGATTTATGTTTTCATTAACAGGAGGCTGGATAATGCAGACCAACCTGGCGGCAATTAGGAAATCTGGACGGCATATGAAAAGCAAGGCATCACCAAAGAATAGGGCCAACAAGGGAACCTAGAGAGGTAAGCTCATTCCCAGCGTCACCCTTCCCCAGGGGGCATTTGATGAAGGCAGAAGAGGCAACTGAGAGGCTGGGAAGCTGAGCAGAGCATTTGTCAGCCTTTCGGGGCCAGGGACAAAAACTGGAGTCTTTTCTGCCACCAGCTGGTGCAGTGATACTGCTGTGGTGCTACACCCGTGTGAGCACAGACTCCGCAGGTTGACAGGCACAGTCAGCCCCGCAAAAGACCATCCTTACTTCAGACACCAGGCCACCTGCTCTTCTGACAAACTGGCTACAAATTCAAGCTTTCCCACGAGGCCCTCAGGTTCACTATTTTATCAGAATAACTCACAGAACTCAGGAGAGCACTATATATTTTTTATTTCATTTTTCAGTTATAGTTTCCATTCGATATTACTTTGTATTAGTTTCAGGTGTACAGCATAGTGTCAGACAATCATATACTTACAAAATGTTCCCCCCAATATTTCTAGTACCCACCTGGCACCACACATAGTTATTACAGTATTATTGACTTTATTCCCTATGCTGTACTTTACAGGAAAGCACTATATTTACGACTGCAGTTTATTATAAAGGAGCAGCCACGCGAAGGCGAGGTTTGGGAAGTTCTCAGACACAGAGCTTGTGTGCCCTTTCTCCATGGAATCGGGGCATGTCCCTTTCCTGGAGCTTCAGTATGTCCACCAGCCATGAAGCTCCATAGACTACAGCATCTCAAGCATTTCGAGATGCAATGGGGTTTCGTTACACAGGCGTGCTTGAGTGGATCACCACCCAACTCAAACTCCAGGCCCCATCTTCTCCTTGGAAATTGGCAAATCAGGCTGATAACACGAGGCTCAAATCATGCCACGTCCTGAAGCTGTCTAAGTTCTCACCCTGAGTGACCTCACTGGCACCAACTCGGGTGTGATCCCCAAGAGCACCAAGACACTCCGATCTCTTGGGAAATCCCAAGGGCTTCAGAAGCTCTGTTCAGGAGCCCGGGACAAAGACCAGACAACGTCTTTCTTCTAAACACAAGCCTCCCCCAGGCCATGGCTCCCTTATAACAAAATGATCAACCCTGTCAGAGTATCTGCATTTAGTGGAACATTTATGTGTCATATACAACAATAATATTAATGTGCCTAATATTTAGAGGAGCCAGTGGGGTGTATAGATAAGAATATTTTAACTCAATTTCCTAATACATTTGACCATCACTATCAGTATTATTATTAACTTGCCAACAATTCTAATGTTGTATCACTTTCACATTATGGCAGACGTAACCTGAAAAATAAGAATAAAAAGATATTGGAGCCCTGGCTGGTAACTCAGTTAGAGCATTATCCCCACATGCCCAGGTTGTGAGTTCGATCCCTGGTCAGGGAACATACAAGTAACAGGCAATCGATGCATAAACAAGGGGAACAGCAAATGATTTCTCTCTTTCTCTCTCTCAAACCAATAAATAAAAATTTAAATAAAAGAAAAAAGATATTGGCATATTACTAGAGCTCCCTTCAGTTACCGATCAATCATTAGTCTAGTCCATTATCACGATAGGTATGAGTACATGACTGAAATGTGTCTGAGGGCAAGGTCGCTCCAGTCTGCAGGTTTCTCTTCCATCTCAGCAGGTTCCAAGAGCAGCAGGAGTCTCCAAAGTATATGGCTTCGCTCTTCAGGGGCTGGGATACTTGAGCTAAGAGACAATATCATATCATGCTCTGAACCTCTTTTGAGGTGTTAACGTAATATTGAATTTCCCTCACTGAGCTTATTTATTTATTTCTTTACCCTCAGCCACTACTCCTCTGTCTCTGGATTTGTACCCACACCTCTCCACTTTGGGATGGGATGCGAGGCTGGGCCACTGTGCTGGACTGGGCCACAGGCCACAAGACTAGGAAGCAAGTGCCTCCTTTTCGGTTCCCTCTCATTTATCTGGGATAGGGCTTCGTGGGCACAAAACTAGGGGGATATTTCTTTTTTCTTGACAGGAAAACTTATTTCTTTTTATTTTTCCAGTTAGAGTTGACTTTCAATGTTATTTTAAATTAGTTTCAGGTGTATAGCATAGTGTTTAGATATTTACATAATTTACGACGCGATCCTCCAATAATTCTAGTACCCACCTGGCACCACGCATGGTTATTACAATTATTATTGACCATGTTCCCTGTGCTGCACTGTACATTCCCATGACTATTTTGTAACTACCTATTTGTTCTTGATACTATTGGGCTATTTCTACCACTAAGCAATATAGCTGCATTCACTGTGGTCCTCAATTTTGCCAGATCAGATGAAGGAATAACCTGTCTCGCTGGGCCTGTTAAATGAATTTAAAAAGTCTGGAGGCTTTGGCCAGAAATAAAGGATAAAGATTTATTCAAAGGTGTTAGGGTTTGCAAACTGGCAACACAGATGGACAGACACCCAGAAGTGTTCTGAAGAAGAAAGAGAAGTTGAGCATTCCCACAGTGCATTCCTGAGAGTCATACGTCCTGCATCCTTCACCCCAGGGCTGGTCCGGGATGGTTATCGGGAAGACAGGCGTCCAGCAGTCTGGTGGTGAGCGCCAGGTGGTCTGGTCCTGTCCAGTGGGCTGGGTAGTGGACGTCGGGTGGTCTGAATATGTGAGCCCTTCAGGGCAGTGGGTAATCAGAGACTTACCTGGAGGCCTTAAGTGTATCCACAAATTAACATGAGACTGGAAAGTTCAAAAGTTTAAATTCCCAGGTTTGTTAAAACAAGAATAAGATTGTTCCCTCATGCCTCAACCTACTTGATTTTAGTGATTTAGCAGGTTTATGATAGTGACTCATTTTATTTCTTTATTCTGTTCCTCAGTTCCCAAGAATTCTGACTATATTTTAAAATCTTTATGTTTCCTCTTGTGGATGTAAAAAACATCCAGACCTAGAGAATTTTTATGAGTTTGAGCCACACTGATGACAATTGCCAGGAAGCAAAATCTCAATGGATTGAGAAAATGCTCCAGAGAATGTTAGTTTTGTGGCTGACTTTATACATTAGAATCAAAGGAGGCGATATAAGGGCTGGGTGGTCTTAGATTAAGGAGGCAGGAGACAGCAAAGCAGGGAAACAGCTGAGACTGGATGAAGAGTAAAATGGAGAGACACACACTTTTTACGTTGGTGGGTGCAGGATGGTTAACAGCTAACATTCCAGCACATAGAGATGGTATTTAGGGAACAAGATAACAAGGAGAGGTTCTGTGGTCTCATGCTCCGGTGTGGTGGAAGTGCCCCGGGAGGAAAAGGAGATTACTTTGACATTCCAAATGTACGTTATCCTAGATGTGAAAAGACAATGGCAGGCCCTGACCCGTGTAGCTCGAGCTCAGCTGGTTGGGTGTTGTCCCGCAAGGCAGAAGGTCTCCGGTTCTTTGTAGGATCACTCTCCTGACCTCCCCGGAGCCTGTCATGTTCAGTATGTGGCCCCTTTTTTGTCCACCGTCCTTACGAGTCATCTCTTCTTCCGGAACTCATAGTGGCAGCCCTGTTCCTGGGACCACTTTATCAGGTAGGAAAAAGAAACTGAGGTCACGTGGGGAAAAAATAAGTAATCGCATCACCATCCTTCCCCATAGAAAGAACTGTACAGTTATACCAGCATCCTCCCCCACCCCATCCTATTCCCAAATCCACCAAAAAAACCCAGAGGAATCTATGTAGTGGGGACGCTGCCTTGGAGCCTTTATGTTGAGTGTGAGCACACACTCACGAAGGCATGTAAGCCAGCACTTTATGCCTGTATCTCCTCCCGTGTTAGACAACCAGTGTTTTAACTGTCCATTCCAATTCTCTATCAGACTGCTACTCTAAGGAGGACATCTCTCTGACCATTGTTGAACATCAGGGGCTATAAAGCATGTCCTTGGTCTGAAGAAATGTGACACAGAGCTCTAAACGGCCCCATTATCTTCAGTTGCAGTTCTTTTCTAGTACTTTGGGCATTAGTATCTACCACTAGGTATGCAAGGCCCTGCCCAGAGTAAGTGTCTCGTTCTTGTTAGGCCCCCTTTGCAGCCTCCAGCATCAGTCCCACCTGCCAGCTTTGTTCAGGGCTTTCTCCCCAGGGAATTGTCCTCATAGCCATCTGCAGTCTCTGCCACTGTGTTTACTGTCATTTTGTGTCTAAGGGGGTACAAAAGGAGGGTGACTAAGTCAGCCCATATCTGCATTGTTGCAGCCCCCCAGTGTTCATTCGGCTCTTCAACCTAGGTGGCCGCCTCAAGTGCATACACCAGGATAGCTACCCACTGGGCCCAGTGATCAGCTGGACCTGAGAACAGCTTTCTCTGATGGTGTTCTGTGTTTTCTTAGAGTCTGTATTTGTCTGTTTGGCATCCATTAATCACAGAGCCAGACTAGTGGCAGAAGTTGTTTACACCTCCCCTATGATCAAGAGTTCATACACCTCCTTATCTTACCCTCACATGCCAAGCCAATATTTCCCCTGCCCTAAGCCAACCCAGGGCAGGTACCAGACAACTAGGAACAGCTCCTATGTCCCAAAGCCCATTAGAGCTGTTCAAACTAACCAGTCCTAAGTGGCTCACCCTGCCCTGCCTTGCCTTTCCCACAGAAACCCAAGTAAAGGCTCTTGCCTAGGCCCTCGCCTCATTGCTTTCTGCCTCCTAACCAACACGGTGCTTTTCCTCGTGAACCTGTGTGGCATTAACATGCCCCCTCCTCTCAGGAAATGTAAGCAATAAAAATCTTCTTTCAATCGCATTAGCATCCAAGTATCATCACTCATTCACCATTTAAATTACAACCCAGGCACAAATAAGATAGGCATCGATGTGTCCTTCTTTAATACGCCTCTCAAACTCCTGTGGTGGTTTCCAGAGGGCTATGTTCCACGTGGGCGTCCTATTATTTGGCCAGTCTTTCCTCGCCCTTCTGCCTGACCATATGGCCCAGCCATTGACCAGTGACCATGAGTCAATAAAAACTCAAACACAGGGGCAAACAGCAGGCAATTCAGTCCACTAAGCTGACTTGTTTTGACCGTTTTTCAATCAGAGTGGCTGCCTTCCAAACAGGATGCTGTCCATTCACCTTGGAACTTCCTTCCATAAACTAAGAAGCTCTTTGTTGGTCCATAGAGAGCTGTTCATAGGACACTGTCTGTGCTGCGGGGGCTCCAGCAGCTCCTCAGACCGTTTCAAAGCCAGGCCTCAGGCAAAAGTCTACCTGCTTATGAATACGCTGAATAATTCTTTGTATTCCCTCATTACTGTATTAAAGAACTAGAAACCATAAGAGGAGACCAAATAGAAATTCTAGATATGAAAAAATACCATAACCACCAAATACAAACTCAATGTGTGGAATTTAATAGCAGATTAGACAAAGCTGAGGAGAGAATTCATGTACATAAAACACATGAACTAAAGAAATATCCAGATGTCATGGAGAGTCAAAAATAAATAAAATATAGAAGTAAAAACAAGCAATACATTAGAGGACCTAGCTTTCCTCTGCTTTAGGGCTCCACGCCTTTCCCGGGGCTTCTAGCAGCGCAAGGCTGGGACAGAGCACAGGGAGTTTCCCCAACCGCTGTGGCCTGCAGGGGCCACCATGAGGAGGCCCCGGGAAGGTTTTGACATTTTCAGTGCAAACAAGTGGTGGTGACTAGTTATGATGACTAAGTACTTTGGATCTGGATTTGCCACACCTTTCTTTATAGTAA
Organism: Artibeus jamaicensis; assembly: GCF_021234435.1. NCBI lineage: Eukaryota > Metazoa > Chordata > Mammalia > Chiroptera > Phyllostomidae > Artibeus > Artibeus jamaicensis. The sequence continues at coordinate 6,463,194 of NW_026521883.1, forward strand.
GACACCAGCTGCTTAAGAAACAAGGATGTTTCCGTTAATCCATGAAACAGATAATGAAAAGGAGCATTTTAAGAGGTGCTATCTCTTTGAAAAATGTTTCTAACTGTTTAACTCAACACACTATATGTGTCTGCAAGTAACTTATGGCACGAATCCTTAATGCCTCTTCTCTGAAATATGGAATGTGATAATTAACCATATGCATACTTTTTAATTTGGGTAGTATCACAATATTAGTTTCTTGATCGAAATATGTGTGACTTAGCTTGTTTCGTGGTCTTAAATTCTGAGACTTTATTTAATTTTTGATTCCTAGGTCATGACCTCATTGGTAATTTATGTCATAAAAGAGAATGAAAACTTAGGGAGGAGAAGGTCTAACATATGTGTAATTGGAGTCCCATACATAAAAGAGAGAGAAATGAGGCAGAAAAAACATTTAAAGAGATGATGGCTGAGAATTTTTGAAAATTGATTACAGATATCAAGCCATAGACACAAGAATTCCCACAAACTCCCAAAGGGGATGTAAAAAGATAACCATGCCTAGACAAATCATAAACTCAAACACCAAGAAAATTTTAGAACAGAAAACAGCTTCCCTTCAAAGAAGTAATAATTAGAATGGTATATAAAATCTCAGCAAAACAAAGAAATCCAAAATTTAATGCAATATCATCAGAGTGTTGATACTATACCTAGCAGAAATACTCTTCAAGACTGAACATGAAATAAAAGCATTTTCCAACACATAAAATTAAAGAGAATTCATCACTAGCAGATACGATGCAAAGGAAACATTAAAGATGTTCTTCAGGCAAATGGAAGAACATATCAGTTGAAAGTACAGAGATATAGGAAGAAATGAAGAGTAAAAAATGTACAGATATATAGATATATGACTACTGATTGCCAAAAACAGTAAGAATATTTTTGAGGTATAAAATATATATGTTCATAAAAATAGAATGCATTTTAAAAAATCACATATAAGTTGAGGTGGATAATAAATAAAGTGTTCTAAATTCCTTACATTATTTGGGAAGAAGTTAAAACTACCAAGTAATATTAGACTTCGATAAGTCACAGACTTATCTGTTATTATTGAGATAGCCACTCATAAAATACCAAGAGTATATACTTTCAAGTTAATTGAAGGCAGAAATACAATGACAACATATATCAGTCCTAACACAGACAAATAAACCAATAAATAGAATCAGACTAATACTACTTTGATCACCTAGTTGATAGCAAAGGTAACATTGCGGTGTATTGGGGACAAGGAAGACGTTTGATGACATGTTGCTGGGCTGACTGGATGTCCGTATGGAGAACACATTTGCTCCCTAACTCATACCACACCAAAAAATAATTCCAACAGGCTGCAGAGCTAAATATGAATGGGAACACAAAAGCACCTTTAGAAGAAAACATAAGACAACATTGTCACAACCTTGCAGAATGCAAAGATTTTAAAAATGGAACCAAAATAATGGGCTAACTATATAATGAAAAATGATAAATTGGACTGTTTCTTTCCATTTCTCTTGGCTATATTTAGAAGCAGAATTCTGGGTCATACAGTAACTCTGTGTTTCAACAAATTCAAATTTTAAAAGTTTAAAGGAATCCATAAGAGCAGAAATAAATGTAACGAAAAACAAAATTACAATATAAAGAATGATGAAAGTCAAAAGACTCTTCTGTGAAAACAGAAAAACTACAAATATTAGAAATGAAAAAGTTTCATTTCTACATTGCTACAAATCCAACTGACACTACAAAGATAGAATCACGAACAACCTGATATCTTTAAATAAAGGGAAAATTTAAGTGCGTTGAGAGAGTTCCTAGAAAGCTGCAACTTGCAAAAACCAACCAAACAAGGAATAGAAAATCAGAGCACTACTCTAGCTATTAAAGAAATTGCATTTATAATTTAAATCTTCCAACAAAGAAGACTCCAGTCCCAGCAGGCTTGACCGGCACATTCTAATAAATATTTAAGAAAGAGAAATACTGCTATTGCACATACTTTCCAGAGAACAGAAAAGAGGAAACATACCCAAACTCAAAGTATGAGGCCAGCATAACCTTGTTACTAAAGCCTAACAAGGATAACGAATAAAAGGAAAAAATACAAGTCAATCTCACTAATGAGCACAGGTGTGAAAAATCCTCAACAAAATAACAGCAAAGTGAATTCAATAATATACACAAAAGATAATAAATACATCCTGAAAGTTTGTGTTATTCCAGGAATGTAAAGTTGGTTTAAATTTTAAAATTCTCATTAAAACTTACCATATGAACAAGATAAAGAAGAATTATCTAATCATATAACAAGTTTTCAGTAGAAAAAGTAGTGAATTCAACCTCCACTGATGGTCATCCATCACCACTCAGACTCTTACGCAGATCCCTTAATCTAATTCAATTTCTCATTCTCCCTACTTCCCTCATTCTTCCACCGTGACCCTGGAACTCACAGTCCACCCTGGGCAAAACGCCCTGTCCAACCTCTTCTCCAAACATTCATTTCCAGAACACAAAGCAGAGAGAAAACAAAGAGTCAGTACTACTGTGCGTTATGTTTTGGTTCAGCGGGAGCCGAACCAAAGTTCTTTGAGGGTAAGATTACACATACGATTTTGGCTTTTTTTTAATCCTCACTCGAGGATATGTTTATTGATTTTAGAGAGAGAGAGGAAGAGAGGGAGGAAGGGAGAGAGAGAGAGATTCATAATTTGCCTCCCATATGCTCCCCAAATGGGGATCGAACCCACAAACTTTTGGTGTGTGGGATGACGCTCCAACCAACTGAACCGCCCAGACAGGGCTATGATTTCGTCTTTGATAATTTCCATAATGCTTAGCTCAGGATACACAGGAGGTGTTCAGTCAATGATAAATAATAAGAACTGTATTTTATGGGTTTACATGTAGCAGTTTTTAAAATGTTCTAAACACTTTACAGGTATCAGTTCACTTAATTCTCAAAAGGGCAATTATTATTTGCATTTTACAGATGAGGAACCAAGGCATAAGGAATTAAAAACTTTGCCCAGGGTTACACAGTTAGTAGGTGGGTGTCAGAGATTCAAATGCAGGGCGTAGGCAGCCCAGCCTTAACTACAAGATCCTGTCGAATGCAGACCAACTGGATGGGGCATGCTTAGTTCAGAATCTGAGACAACCGTCTGTATGTTCAACAATAGGGGCTGGTGAAATAAACTGTGATAGACTCTTACGTCGCCACCAAAATCATGTTCTGTGTCTATGTTTATAATACCAAAGCCATTCATAACATAATTGAAAAGAGCAAGCTAGAAAACTGTATAATAAACCTTCACATGATCGTTCATAGCAGCCTTACTCACGACTACCAAAAACTGGAGGCAAGGATGATGTCCTTCCAAAGGTGAGTGGATAAATAACCTGTGATACATTCACACAATGAAATATTATTCAGTGATAAAAAGAAATGAGCAATTGGCCCTGACCAGTGTGGCTCAGGGGGCTGGGCATTATCTGCAAACTAAAAGGTCACCGGTTCCATTCCCAGTCAGGGCACACGCCTGGTGGGTGGACAGGCACCCCCTCTTGGGGGTGTCCGAGAGAGGCAACTGATTAATGTTCCTCTTCCTCTTTCTCCCTCCCTTCCCTTTCTCTAAAAATAAATAAATAAAATATTTTTATAGAAATGAGTGATTGATCCATGAAAAGAAATGGAAGAATCTTTAAAGCATAGCCTAGTGAAAGAAGCCAGCCTGAAAATGTTACTGTTTGATTCCAACTATATGACATTTTGGAAAAGGTAAAACTAGAAAGACCATAAAAAGATTAGTAGTTGCACCAATCAGAGAGAGAGAGGCAGCAGGAGGAGCCCAGGGGATTTTTAAGATAGTGAAACTATTTTCTGTGATACTGTCATGGTGGGTACATGACGCTATGCATTTTTCAAAACCAAACTTCACAGCACAAGGAGCAAACCGTAAAGCTACGGGCTTTCGTTAATAATAATGCACCGGCATTGGTCCATCTATTGTTACCAAGTCAACCACACTAACGCAAGATGTTTATAACAGGGAGAACTGTGAGGGCGGCGACAGTGGGTGCAAGGGAGCTGCACTCTCTCCTCGATCTTCTGTAAACCTAAAACTGTTCTGAAAACTAAAGTCTATTATTACAAACAAACAGTTTGTAATACAGAACAGCACGATCCCTTTCATGTCACTATACCTCTGTGTTGTGGGGCATAGAAACGTCTGGAAGGACATAAAATTAGTAACAGTTGTCTCAAAGTGGTAGGATTCATGAGATCTTTCTCTTAGTTCTACTTGTCCTTATTTTCTTAACAAAAATATGCATTAATTTCATATACAGGAGTAAAGTGAGGATGTGGAGGGCTGGCCCGGTCCAGCGCAGCCCAGCGTTGGCGCCACGGAGAATGTAGCTTTGCCCAGTCCGCTAGGCAAACACCACCCTCGGCATCTGCTCCGCCCACCGCGTCCCTCGGCCTTTCAGCTTGTGTCCCCGAAGCTTGGAGAGAGAGAGAATTCCTCCGGTGCAATTGCGTCCGCACCAGCAGGATGATGCAGGGGCCGGGAGGGGGCACTGGGGGCTTGGCCTGAGGCGCAGACGCCGGGTGCAGTCCTGGGGGCGTGGCCGCCGTGCTTGCATGGCCACCAGTGGGCTGGAATGTTCCCGCGGCAAGTGTACTTTGTTCTGGGGATGGGGGAGGGTGAAGCGGGGGCAGGGATCCAGGGCCCCTGGGTCTTGGAGGGCAGCCAGGTTTCCGTTCCCAGGGAGCTGGTGGGGGAGGGGGAGTGTCGTCTAGTTCCCAGGCCGGGCAGCTGCGGGACACTGTTGGAACCCCTGGATTCTAGTGCCAGCCGTGCAGCCGCATGCCTCTGGGGTCAGGTCTCTGGACCTCTCGGGGCCTCAGTTTCCTCGTCTACAAAACCGAGGTAATAATAATCCTCATAGTTATTGCCAGGTACTGTTATAAAGCGCTCGACAACCCTTTGAGGTAGATGCTGTTAATATAATAAAATAATATCCTATTAATAAACAAATATTCCCTCACTGCCCAGGCCCTTTGGACAGCACAGATACTCTGGCTGTAGAAACCCAGATCCAGCCTCCTTCCAGGTGGTGACATGTGCACTACTATTTTTTCACTTCACAGATGAGGAAAGAGAAGCTGAGGAAGTTAAGTAACTTGCCCAGGGACACAGAGTAACTAAGTGGCCATCTTGGCGGTTAACCCAGCCAGACCAAGAGCCTCCGCCCTTAACCAGTCTACTTAACCAGCTCAGGAGACCCTTAAAATCTATGTATTTGGACATACTGCAGTCCATGCAACAACTCTGAGAAAAGTACTGTTAATAATCATTATTGATATTAAGAATGAGCATTACCACCAGCTGCGGGCTGTGATTCTTGCATTGCCCTATGAGATCAGCGTCACTGTTAATATTCCCACTTTAGGAATGAAAGATCTAGGCACTGGGAGGTCACTCACTTCTAGGGGGCAAAATTCATTCATCCTGAAGCCAGAGTCCCACAACAACTTAGCTATTACCTCCTTTTGCAGTGTTTTCCAGGGACTCCTCCAGAGTCAGATTATAGAGGCCAGCCTGGAGGGCCAGGCCTTCCTCCTCTAAAGTTTGGCAGAGCCAACTTGCCCTGGTAATCTGAGGAGCTCTGGAGAGTGTAATGAGCCTCAATGATATCCAACCCCAGCTGGGGAGCCGCTCCTCTCTCCTGGGTCTGCTGCTTCCAGGAGCTCAGTCGCCTGGAGCCTGTGGAAGGACCTGCACCCAGAGTCCCGGCGGAGAGCAGATCAGTTGCCCTGAACTGTGGATGATGTAGTTCTCCCTACGTGGTCATCGTAATGTTCCCTTCCCTGTACAGCCCCTCCAGCACGCTGCCTGGAAAGTCGTTAGTGCACTCGCTTCGCACCCCTCACCCTGGGGTTATGGGGCTGCCTCCCTTTAAAAATGTAAGTGCTGATATTACTTCATAACCCAGCCTCCGTGTACCCTGAACCCACCACCTTCTGGGAAAGAAGAGAAACTCTCATTTTTATTCTTATTCTTTTTTTTTTTTTTAGAATTTTTATGCATTTATTTGAGCCAAAATGACAACATATACTGGGGAGCAAGTTCTCAAATGCTCTAAAACTCTCATTCTTTGTAATAGGCCATGTTTGTCGAAGGTGGTTTGGCAAATAGGACATATTGCTGATGTTGTCATGTGGGCACACAGTGGGCACACAGTAACTGCTTTGCACCTATGTTCCCCCTGCCTGCAATGCTCTTCTTCCATTACCCGCCTGGCTCCCTCCCTCACCTCCTTCGGTTTTCCTTTAAGTCCCCTTTGTTGTGGGCCCTTCCCTGACCGCAGTGTTTCAGCACGCCCTCCAGCAGTCCTGGCTCCTTTGCCCTGCTTCATTCTTTCCCTAGCACTTGTCATTGTCCTATGCACTTGACCGTGTTTATTGTGTTTGTCTGTCTTGCCCCCACTAGAAGGCAAGTGCCACCAGGGTAAGGATTTTGCTCTATGCGGTTCATCGCTGTGTTCTCCAGTGCCTGGAACTGGGAGGAAGGAAAGAAAGAGGAGCTAGAAGGAGCTTCCTGGGCCATTCTGACCTATTGTGACTACCACTGCCCCCTTAAAAGAATACATATTTCTTATTTTGAAAATATTTTGTTTATTGGTTTTAGAGAGAGAGAGAGGAAGGGACAGAAAAATAGAGAGAGAGAAACATCGCTTTGCTGTTCTATATTAATTCATGCATTCGTTGGTTGAGCCTTGTATGTGCCCTGGCCCGGGATGGAACCCACAGCCTCGGTGCATCAGGACGACGCTCCGAGTTACCCGGCCGGAGCAGCGTACCGATCTCTTACTCGTGCTGTTTATTCAACATGTGCCATATCATATCCCCGGGGTGACTTTGCCTGTAGTGCCGTCTCATTCTGTTATTTGACTTGGCAGCTGTGTATCTTATCTACCTGAACAGACGGAGAATTTCCTGCCTCAGGACAGGGGACAAAGGGATCTGATTCTTTGTACCTTCCCGCCCCCGTACCAAGGACAGGGACAAATTTCTCCAGGTTCCAGGACTCTTTAGATGCCCCTCCCTCTCTTCTTCCCCACCTGCCCTCTTCTCTCCTGTTCGTCTCCATCAATATTAGATTTAGCTGCTTAAGTTTGTTAGAAGTTTGATATTTAATGATTTAAGCTAAATACATTCACTGAAGTTTTATGAATAACATTTAAAATTAGTTAATGGGGGTCAATATGAGAACTATTTCATTTCTTAACATCATAACTATATTCTCTCATTAAATGAAACAGAAAATTCCATACCTTGACGATGTCCTTGCCCTAATCTGCACCCTTTATTTTTCTTTACTGTTAAGAGGAATTTGTAAAGATTTGTTCAGGTGGTAAGTGAGAAAGAGGTGGACATAATGAGGTGCATTCCTGGGAGGTAAGTGAAGCCTGCTGGCTTCCTTTGGTGGTCCCCCCCCACCCCAGCCTTCCAGACAAGGGAATACACAGGTGGGGATTGCCCTTAGTGTTTGGTTTTGTTTGCAAACATACTGTAGCTCATTTTTTAAAACTTACTGCTGACATTCAGTATTATATTAGTTTCAGGTGTACAACATAGTGATTAGACATTTATGTGATCTACGAGGTGACCCTCCTGATAAGTCTAGGGCCCATCTGCACCACAGGTCCTGGTTCTATAGCGTCACGAGTGACGACAGCAAACACCCAATTTGCCCTTCCTGTCTCTCCCTGCGCTGCCCCAGGGTTGGCTGGGATGTGGCTGGTGTCACATCTGACACCAGAAGTGGAAGGGACTGCTTGAAAAAGACTAGCTAGTGAGTATAATCTTTATTATCCAGGAAAACCTAATAATGGCACAAATAAGCATTTACTACCTGTTTGAATATGAAATTTCATCATTATATTGCATGCCTGTGATGGTCTTGGTAACTGGCATCTGTTGAAATTACAGTAACAGGTGCCATTCTGATTGGCTCAATTCTAGGAAAAGTACCTCAGAAGGGGTCCTGCGGAACTTACACAAAAAGACCTTCGGGATCTTCATGAGCCATGTGGGAGAGACGGGTGACTGGAAAAGAGAATGGGTGGAGGACAGATGGGTTGACCTGTGCACAGGTGGGCAAACACACACACTTGTGAGTGCGGGGCAGCCGTGCAGATCACTGGCTCTGCTGGGCCCAGAGGTCCTTGCACCCACCACAGCACATACGATTTCAAAGACAGGTGTTCACACAATAGTCTTTCCTATCAGATTCTGAGCTCCTCAAAGGCAGACAGTTAATTTATCATTTTTTGTATCCTGGGCCCCATGCCCAGTGCCTGGCACTCTGACGGGGGTATCGGTTAGGGTGTCGTTTTGTCAGCTGTGACATGCAGTACCTCATTTACACGAGGGAGCACCGCAGGCCCACCGTGCACCCAGCAGGAAGGGAACGAAGGAGGGGAGGGCACCCATGCCCTCTTCAGAGAGGAGAGGACCTGGAAGTTGCACATTTCACTTCCACCCTCATCCCATTGGCCAGAAACTTGTCATATGGCCACACCTTGCTGACAGGTTGCTTGGAAATTTAGTCTCATTCTAGGTGGCCCTGTGTCCGTCTAAAAATCGGTGGTTCTAAAAACAGCAGAAATGGATATTGGAAGTCTCTGCCTAAGTAAGCACCATTCTTATTTGCTAAATGAATATAAACAAATACATGAATCTAACTGATATTGCAAGTCTGTGTTCTGAGAAAGAATGTTGAATCACATAAGTGAAGAAAGCAAAGTAGGACCGATGGATACAGTGTGCAATTCTTTGCTGCCCTTCTTCGCCGAGAGGCATTTTGTTGAGAGTGGCAACGGCCCAGATAAAATGTTCCACTTCCCAGTCTCCCTCCAAGTGGCCAGGTGATGACGCCACTGTGGCCAATGAGAGATAAATGGAAGACAGCTGGAGACCTCTGGGGGATGTTTTTGCTTTAATACAAGCATAACTCTCCCTCTTTCTTCCTACTTCTTCTTGATTTCTGAAATACACATGTGAGAGTGAAGTCAAGTTGTGACCGTGAGACAATCAACAGGAAAGCGAGAGCCACATTAAGTTTGACCGTCAAAAGATAGAAAGTAGCTGGGACATTGATGATGTCATGACAATGCTGCCTGACCTTGACTGCCTGCCCGCAGACGTCTCCTTAATGAGAAACAGAAGCGTATACTTGGTTAAGCCCGGACGGTGGACTTTGTGTTTTATGCAGCCTGACTGATAGACCTGTATGTATGTGTGTATATTCATCTGTCTCGGGTATATGTGTACACATGAAGCTCACTGACTGTGTAGAATAGCTCTGGAGGATGCACAGGACTGTGGCCAGAGCTGCCTGTCCTGGGAAGAGAGGTCATGAGTGACTGGTGGACAGGGGTAGACAAGAGACTTACTTTTTACTTATAGTCCTCTATTTGAATGAATTGTTGGAATTTATATATTCAACAGAAAAGTGTGGAAATAACACCTTACAATGAAGAAAGTCAGAAGACACTGTTTCATTCATCGGTTTGATGGTGCAAGAATGAATGTCCAGCAGGCGTATCATTGCAACGCTTTGTTATGTCGTCATCAGAGGCAAAGTCATCCCAGGACATGTACAAGTGGTGGGTCCAGCACTATTCACTAAAAATAAATTAAAAGATGAATGCTATACTTAATAAAAGTGGGAGTTCAGGGGGTTGGCTTATTTTGTTTTATTTAAATCAGAGAGACTAAATTGTCTCAGGCTTTAACTTTGTATTTTTAATGTTTTATCTGTTAATCTAGGTGCAGAGTATGCTGTTTTTTTGTCTTATCATTCACTGTATTTTTTTGATCGCCAGGAATACTTCTTAATTTGAAATTAATTAACTAATTAACTGTGGAAACTCACAGTGCATTCGAACATAAGAAAGTGCTCTCCCTCCCTTGAATCACTGTGCTCCTTCTTGAGAGAGAGAGAGAGAGACATGCTGATGGCGCGGGCGACCCCAGTAGTGCACGACCCACAACTTGTCTCAGCCTCGGCTCACAGCCATGACCCCTGTCAGCGGCCCCACAAATAGCTGTGGGGAGATAATGATTTTGGTGCCTGTGAGCTGTGATTCTTATACTCACCTTTATTTTCTTCTTCTTTTACCCATAGAAAAATTCTTAGTGCGGAAGGAGGCAGGCGAGATGCATCAAACACAAAGACCACATCCGCACCTCGAAGGACGGGAAGAGCAGGACCTGAGAACTACTTCTGCTCGGTTGGCCGATAAGTCCATTTAGTTTTTTCCATAAAATATGACACATTTTTCATTTTCACCAATAACTTTAACTGATCTGGACATTTTGAGTATGTTGGCTATCTCCCACGTGGTATAACATTGATTGTTCCCAGTTAATGTCTCGATTTGATCATTATCAACTTCAGCTGGTCTACCCGATCCTGACGCATTGTCCAGAAAGAAATTTCCGGCACGAAACGTCGCTAACTGCTTTTGACACGTTCCATCCATCACAGCACCTTCTCCCAACATGACGCAAATCTTTTTTGTGTGTGTTTCAGTTGCATTTTTACCTTTCTTGAAGTAACAAAGCATAACATGCCAAAAATGTGTATTTTCTTCCATTTTCAATGTTAAAATAGCTACACAAAAATTCACCAATTTTGATGCATTTTTCTGAATGCATGCTGACAGCTGTATTATGACAGCTGTCACAATACAATCTAACAAAATTGTTTCAACTTAAATTAAAGACAACTAAGTGCTACTAGAGCCACTGTACAGAAAAAAAATAAACGAACTTTTGGGCCAACTCAGTATTAGGAGTTGCATGGCAGTGATGATGACCGAGTCAAGAACAATCCGGCAGTGCAAGTGCCATTTGTCATAACCACTGTCACATGGACATGTGTGTTTGAGTTGTGCTATAGTTTTAAACACTAGTAAAGTAAGATTGGCTCATGTTTATTCTGCAATAGCATGTACTCGTTTCCTTCCTAATATCATTTGTGGTGGGAAGACATGGGAAAAAATGAAATTTACTAAAAGATCAATTTAATTCAACTATAACTTCAAGGGCTTCTGGTCAAGATGGGGGTGTCAGCAGACATGCTTTGCACAACCACAGAGAAAATTACAACTTAACCTCAAAACAACACCCAGAACTGTCAGAAAATTGAACTGTATGGAAGTCCAACAACCGAGGATTTAAAGAAGCCACATTCACCCAGATGGGTGGCAGGATGGAGAAAAGGAGACAGGCAGGGAGGTGAGGAGATGCAGGGTGGAACGGAGAGGGGGCAGCAGTGGCGGAACGGGTGGTCCCACAATCGCCACGTGGTGGATACAAATTGGGAAGAATACCTTGGGAGCAAGCGATCCCAGCCCCGGGCCAGACTGTACAGCCCAGGGTTCCAGTGCCGAGGAGATAAATCCCCCTAAATTCTGGCTGTTAAAACCAGTGGGGGTTAGGGCGGTAAAAGAAACCCCTGGATTTTCAGGAGATTCCACTTAAAAAGCCTGCCCAGTGTTAGAACATATGCAAACCCACCCACTCTGGGATTCAGCACCAGGACAATAGCTGGAAGGGCTCCAGTTGCATATGGGAAGTGAGTGAAGTGACTGGAAATGGGGCAAGTGCCTGGCAACCCTTCAGAAGCCAGGCAGTGGCACAGTCCCCTCACTGAACCCTCCCCCCACACAGAGCAGCAAACCAGTGAAGTGGGTTGCCCCACCTGACAATTACCTAAGGCTCCACCCCACACAATTCACAGGTGATTTTTCTATAATAGGCCATGCTAGTAAGACAGTGAGTCAAACTGCTCTACCTAATACACAGAAACAAACAAAAGAAAGCTGCCAAACTGAGGAGACAATGGCATGTGGTCCAAATGAAAGAACAGAATAAAACCCCAGAAAAAGAACTAAACTAAATGAAGATAGCCAACTTCTCAGATACAGAGTTCAAAACACTGGTGATCAGGATGCTCAAAGAGCTCACCAAGTATGGCAACAACATAAAGGAAGAAATGAAGGCTATAACACTAACTGAAATAAAGAAACATTTACAGGAAACCAAGTGAAGGGGAGGAAGCTGGGAATCAGATCAACAATTTGGAACAACAAACCAGTAACCTGGGTGGCCCCGCCCTGGTGAACAACTAAGGCTCCTCTCCTCATACATAACAGGCACGAATAGATCAAAACATGGCTCAAGAAGAACTCAGAGCCCCAAAGCCCATAAATCTAAGTGAACAAGAAATTGCCAACGTATCAGAGGCACAGTTCAAAACACTGGTGATCAGGATGCTCACAGAACTACTTGATTTTAGCCACAAATTAGAGGAACAAATGAAGGCTAAACTAATTGAAATAAAGGGAAATGCACAGGAAAGCAATAGTGATGGAGAGAAAACTGGGACTCAAATCAAGGGAGCGGACCAGAAGGAAGAAAAAAATGACCAAACAGAAAAATATGAAGAAACAAGAATTCAGAAAAATGAGGAGAGGCTAACGAACCTCCAGGACATCTTTAAACGCTCAAACACCTCAAACATAGGGGTACCAGAAGGGGAAGAGAAACACCCACGAGTGGAAACCTTATTCAAACAAATAATAAAGGAGAACTTCCCCAATCTGGCAAAGGAAATAGATTTCCAGGAAATCCAGGAAGCTCAGAGAGTCCCAAAGAAGTTGGATCCAAGAAGGAACACACCAAGGCACATCATAATTACATTAGCCAAGATGAAAATGAAGGAGAGAATCCTAGAAGCAGCAAGAGATAAGGGGACAGTTACCTACAAAGGAGTTCCCATCAGACTGTCAGCAGATTTCTCAAAAGAGACCTTACAGGCAAGAAGGGGCTGGAAAGAAGTATTCCAAGTCATGAAATCCAAAGACCTACAACCAAGATTGCTCTACCCAGCAAAGCTTTCATTTAGAAAGGAAGGACAGATAAAGTGCTTCTCAGATAAGATCAAGTTCAAGAAGTTCATCATCACCAAGCCCTTATTATATGAAATGTTAAAGGGACTTATCTAAGAAAAAGAAGATAAAAAAGATGAACAGTGAAAGGACAGCAAACTCACAGTTATTAACAACCACACCTAAAACAATAGCAAACTAAGAGGACAGCTAGATCAGGAGCAGAACCATAGAAATGAAGATTACATGGAGGGGTTAGCAACAGGGGAGTGGGAGAAGGAGAAGGGGGGAGGAGGTACAGAAAAGTAGCATAGAGGGTAGGTAGAAAATAGATGGGGGGGTAAGAATAGTAGGAGAAATACAGAATCTAAAGAACTTGAGAAACGTGTTCATGAACTAAAGGTGGGGAGTGGTGGGGGAGGGGTGTGCTGGGTGAAGGGGATTGAAGGGGGGAAATGGGACAACTGTAATAGCATAATCAATAAAATATATTTTAAAAACCAGAAAGGGAAGAAAAATAGAAAGGAAGCACAGAGAGTCCCAAACAAGACTGACACAATGAGGACCACACAAAGAACATCATAATTAAAAGGCGAAAGGTTAAAGATAAAGAGAGAATCTTAAAAGCAGCAAGAGAAAAACAGAGAGTTACCTACAAAGGAGTGCCCATAAGACCATCTGCTGATCTCTCAAAAGAAACTTTGCAGGCAAGAAGGGACTGGCAAAAAGTATTCAAAGTGATGAAAAGCAAGGACCTGCAACCAAGATTACTCTGTCCAGCAAACTGCCATTTAGATCTGAAGGGCAGATAAAGTGCTTCCCAGACCAGATAAAGCTAAAGAAGTTCATTATTACCAAGCCATTATTACATGAAATGTTCAAGGGACTTATTTAAGAAAGAGAAGAAATAAAAACTATAAATATTAAAATGGCAATAAATTCACAACTATCAACAACTGAATCTAAAAAAACAAACTAAGCAAACAACTAGAACAGAAATAGAATCATAGATATGGAGATCATTAGGGGGGTCATCACCTGGGAGGGGCAAGGGGGGGAAAAGATTCAGGGATTAAGAAGTACAAATTGGTAGGTACAAAATAGATAGTGGGATGTAAAGTACAGTATAGGAAATGGAGAAGCTAAGGAACTTACATACATGACCCATGGACATGAACTAAGGAGGGGATTGCTGGAGGGAAGGGGGTACAGGGTGTAGGAGGGTAAAGAATAAAAAATTGTGACAACTGTAATAGTATAATCATAAAATATATTTAAAAAATAAAATAAATGAAGCTTCATATTAAAAAAAATCAAGTCAGTTATAATTTTGTAGCCAACTTTCAAGATTTTGAAAAATCTTTTAAAGGACTGATTTTACAACTCCTATGTTACAAAGTGCTTTTATAGATATCATGCCATAAGGAAACTAAATGGTAATGCAAAAATATACAATAAAAATTAATTAATTAATTATAGATATCATGCCAAAAAATGTAGGAGAGGCTATTTATTTTACTCTCTGTGAAACATTTACTGCTCCTCACAGACAGATTATGTACATGAGAATGTGATGTCATTGAGTAAATAAGGCTGAGAAACAAAAGTTCTCACCTTATCAATAAATTCTAATGAAACTAATAATAAGATCAGAGGCAATTTAAAAGTGTCACTGAAGAAGATCACAGCCGGATTCTGAGAAGCAGTATGGGTGATAAATTACATATTTATTTTGTACCAAATCTAAAATTCTTACCATACTACCCCTAAGTCAAAAAGTCTGTATCATCCCATTTGGAGGTGGTTTGCTAAGATATACTCACAAATAAATATATGTCTTAAAAATACTTTATTAGGCTTTGAACAGGCTTAATAATAAAGATGTGTGTGTCTTGTTGAAATAAAACATATCTTTTAAAACACTTAAACCTAGTAGAATTTAAAAATAAGATATCTATCTTCTAAATCACAGCAAGATAAAAGCAAAACCAGACACAATCTGCACAATAAAAGACAGGGAAAAGTAATTACAATCATAAACAAGCATGAATAACAAGCAAGATTACCAAAAGCCAAATACATAATTTAAATAATTTATGTAAATGGGCTAAACCACCTATTGGAAGACAGAGAATCAAGGTTCAGATAAAAAAAAAAAATTAATCAAGCCATGGCTGGGTACCTCAGCTAGTTAACAGCATCATCTTGATATGACAAGGTTGCGAGTTTGATCCCTGATCAAGGCACATGTAAGACTCAACCAATGAAAGCATAAATTACTGGAACAAGAGATTGATGTTTCTATCTCTAAAATCAATCAATAAAAATTTTTTAAATCAATTATTTGCCTCTTATAAGAGACACACCCAAACAAAAAAATACAAAAAGGGCCCTGGCTGGTGTAGCTCAGTGGATTGAGCACAGGCCTAGGAAGCAAAGGGTTGCCAGTTCAATTCCTAGTCAGGGCACATGCCTGCGTTGCAGGCCAGGTCCCCAGTAGGGGACACATGAGAGACAACCACACATTGATGTTTCTCTCCCCCTCTTTCTCCTTCTCTTCCCCTCTCTCTAAAAATAAATAAATAAAATATTTTTAAAAGTACAAAAAGGTTCAAAAAGCACACAATACTATAACCCTAACTTCATGTGAGTTATAAATGTCACCACAGTAAGTATTTTTCAGTTTGGGGAATGGTGGTGGTGGTGAATAACTTCTAACAGAACACAGAATATAATGATTAAGCAGGACCTGGCTATATTAGCAAACTGTATGCTAACCCCGACTCCTCACAGCTGCCCAGGAACCCAGTGTGTGACGTCTGCATGTGCTGCTGGAAGGGGGGAGTAGCAGGGTGCCGCTCATTTTCATCTTTTGCACCACAAGCAGAACTTGAATACATACCCTCTGAGGCCAGAGAAAGCCACAGATGCCAAAGGCTGTTCCAGAATAGCTTGTTGGATCTCTAGGACACCAGGCCCAGGACTATTGTCATAGCCCTTAAGAGTGAAGACCATGGGAGGGGTGGATGGGAAAGGTTGTTTTTCGGGAAGGAATAATTTTTCTAAAAGATTTTATTTATTTATTTTCGGAGAGAAGGGAAGGGAGGAAAAAGAGAAAGAGAGAGCGAGAAACATTCATGTGAGAGAGAAACATTGCTCAGTTGCCTCTTGCACACGCCCTGTCCGGGACCAAACCTGCAACCAGGCATGTGGTCAGGCTGGAAATTGAACCAGTGATGTTTCACTGCGTGGGAGAAAGCCCAACCAACTGAGCCACACCAGTCATGGCTCAGTGAGGGACAATCTCACTCAGCCCCAGTTTATCTGCACTCTGGCAGTTCCCACAGGTGCTAATGCCATCTCACCTTCCAGGACGAGTGGTCTGACTTCTTCAATGTGACCGTCTGCTCCTCGAAGACAGGCAGGAACCCGGACAAGCAAAGCAGCTCTGCTATCTTTAATACATTTAAAAAATATATTTTATTGATTATGTTATTACAGTTTTCCCAATTTTTACCTCATTGCCCCACATTACCTGGTATACCCCATTCCCTTTAGCAAGCCCACCACCCCCAAGTTCATGTCCATGGGTCATGCATGTAAGTTCCTTGGCTACTCCATTTCCTATACTGTACTTTACATCCCATTATCTATTTTGTACCCACCAATTTGTACTTCTTAATCCCTGAATCTTTTCCCCCCCTTGCCCCTCCCAGGTGATGACCCCCCTAATGATCTCCATATCTATGATTCTATTTCTGTTCTAGTTGTTTGCTTAGTTTGTTTTTTTAGATTCAGTTGTTGATAGTTGTGAATTTATTGCCATTTTAATATTTATAGTTTTTATTTCTTCTCTTTCTTAAATAAGTCCCTTGAACATTTCATGTAATAATGGCTTGGTAATAATGAACTTCTTTAGCTTTATCTGGTCTGGGAAGCACTTTATCTGCCCTTCAGATCTAAATGGCAGTTTGCTGGACAGAGTAATCTTGGTTGCAGGTCCTTGCTTTTCATCACTTTGAATACTTTTTGCCAGTCCCTTCTTGCCTGCAAAGTTTCTTTTGAGAGATCAGCAGATGGCCTTATGGGCACTCCTTTGTAGGTAACTCTCTGTTTTTCTCTTGCTGCTTTTAAGATTCTCTCTTTATCTTTAACCTTTGACATTTTAATTATTATGTTCTTTGTATGGTCCTCTTTGTGTCAATCTTGTTTGGGACTCTCTGTGCTTCCTGGACTTATATGTCTATTTCTTTCACCAAAGTAGGGAGTTTTCTTTCATTATTTTTTAAAGTAGTTTTCAATTTCTTGCTCTTCCTCTTCTCCTTCTGGCACCCCTCTGAATTCAATGCCAGCACATTTGAAGTCATTCCAGAGTCTCTTTACCCTATCCTAGTTTTTTTTAAATTCTTTTTTCTTCTTGCTGTTCTGATTGAATTTTTTTTTTCTTCCTTATGTTCCAAATCATTGACTTGATTCTCAGCTTCATCCACTCCATTGTTGGTTCCCTGTAAACTTTTATTTCACTTAGTGTAAGCTTCATTTCTGCCTCAGTTTTCTTTATGTTGTTGAAGTATCTAATGAGTTACTCGAGCACCCTAAAAGCTAGTGCTTTGAACTCTGCATCTTATAGATAGCTGATCTCCATTTTGTTTAGTTCTTCTTCTGGAGTTTTGATCTGCTCTTTCATTTGGATCATGTTACTTTGCCTCCTCATTTTGGCAGTCTCCCTGTGTTTGTTTCTATGCATTAGGTAGAGCTGCTTTGACTCCCTGTCTTAGTAGTACAGCCTATTATAGAAAAGCACATCAGTAAGTTGGATGGTGTTGGAGCCTTAGATAATCAACCTGAGTGAAGCGGGTTGCTGGAGTCTCCAATATGATGTTGCTGTTCTGTGGCTTTGTGTGGGGAAAGACTCAGAAAGGGAATAATGCTGATGCCTGGCTTCTGGAGTTTTGTCCAGGAGGAAGCTGTCCTGCAGCACCCACCCTAATGCCAGACACTTCAGTTCTCCCTGTATGCTACTGGCGCCCTTCCAGCTGCTGCCCTGGTACTGGAGCCCAGAGGGAGTGAGTCTGAGTAAGTCCTAAGTCCACTGTGGGCCCTTTTAGAGGAAACACCTGAGAATCTGTTTCTTCTGCTACACCAGCCCATGCTGGTTTTTACAGCCAGAAGTTATCAGGAGTATCTTCCTGGCACTGGAACCCTGGACTGGGTGGTCTGGTATGGGACTGAGATCCCTTGCTCCCATCCATCCTGATTTTTATCCACCACACGTGGATGTGGGACCACCTGTTCCATGTTTGCACTTCTCCATGAGTCTCCACATCTCTGCCCATCCTACCTGTCTGGATGAATGTGAGTTCTTCAACTCTTTGGTTGTTGGACTTCCATATGTTGATTTTCGGAAGATTCTGGGTGATAGTTGTTTTGTAGTTTTTGCTGTGGTTGTGCGAGGGATTGAGCCATGTTTACCTACATCTCCGTCTTGACTGGAAGTTCCCTAATACATGGTTCTTAAGACCGCTCTACTTGTGACCATTTCTGATGAGCAGGAAGGCAAGAAGGATAGAGTACAGATCAAGTATCTTTAAGAATATTAAATTAGAAATCACATGGTCACATCCTATTGGTAAGAACTTGGTCACGTGCAGCAAATAGCAAGTGGAGGGTAATACTGAGAAAGGGGTGGTAATACTGAGAAATGTAATTTCTCTAGACGAGTTGCCTGGGGCCCACAAAGAAGGAAAGAAGAGTTTAGCCATTAATCTGCAAAAATTGTCATCAGTGGTCTGTGCTAGGCTCCTTGTTTCTGTTCATTCATTCACTCACTCTCTTTTATAGCCAAACCACACACCCTCTCAAATACCTTGGCAATTCCACTACTGTATTTAAAGTACATACTTTAAAAAATATTTTTGAGAACTATGTATTTTTTACTTGCATGTATTTTTATTCAATTTTATTGAAGTAAAATTTACATTAAGTCAACTGATCTTTGACAAAAGAACCACCACATATCCATAAAAAAAGAAAAAAGAATCTAGACATAGGCTTTCCATTTTTTTCAAAAATTAACTCAAAATTCATCCTAGTGATATGGGAACTCAGGAGTTAAAGATTTTAGCCTCAGTCAACAGGCTTAAGTGATTAATGCATGTGGAAAGCTGTTATTCCAGGAACTGGAATGCATGACCTACAGGACTCCAGGAGGTCCACAAGCAATTCAACCTTTGCGCCCCAGGGAGTCTGCAAACAATGGAGATTATATCTGAGTTGCTGACCAACAGATAGAGAAGTACTAGGAAAATTGCCCCCGAACTGCAACTCTTCTCCAGTTAATCTTTTTTCCAAACACTTTCCATACCCTTTCTCCTCCTTAGAAAAAGGAGAAGAGATGAGATGTTGACCTGGTTTTTGAGGGTACAGAACTGCCTGCCATCTTCTCAAAGCTTTATTCATCATCAGTATCTGAATAAAGCTTCCATACAGATTCGATGCTGGTCTCTACTTGTTGTTTCTGGTAGTGACAGGAAGCATGAACTCTGACATTTCTGGTTTCATTTTTCTGGTGACTCTGGTGGAATGCTCTCCAGATTCTCCTGTAAGTCTCGGTATTTGGCAGGGAGTCCTGTTGGGTGACTGGACTGGGAGGCACCAGGGTGCAGGTTTGGAGACTCCTTAGTAATTGGGTGCCAAGTGATTTCACGTGGGGTGTCTTCTCTGATTCTCAGCACTCCCTGTCACCTTCACTTTTGATCGAATCACCACTATACTTTCTGGTTCAGAATTGCAGTCCCAGGTCATGACTTAGAACGGCTATCAGGAATTAAGATGCCTCTGGTTTGTGTGATATTACAGAGCTCTGTCTGATAGAATTGTAGTCCTGGGTTACAACTAAGAATGGTAGTCAGAATTAAGGTGTGTGTTGTTTGTATATTACAGAGCTCTGTCTGGTAGAATGGGGGGTGCCTCCCTTCTGGGAAATAACCCTTTAAACCTGTGCTTATGAACCTAAGAAAATGGCTTTTATTATAACACTGCTTGGCTTATGTATAATCTGGACTCAGAAGAATGCCGGCCACTGAACAGGTCTTTAAACTACTGTACTATACTGCAATTACAGTCATTTTGCTAAAGATTAGAGAAATGGGAAAATGACCCAGAAGAGAGGGAATGTGCCCGTGGCAGACAGCAGAAGCTCAGAAGAGAGGGATCAGGAAGATCAGGATGGCTGCTGTGAGCATGGGCAGGGCCCCCACAGCACCTCTAGCCCTGTGCCATCCTCCTCCTTGGCTGAGGGAGCAGCAGGAGGTGAACCTGAACTGCTCTCTCCATCCTGAACCTGCCAGGGAACCAAGTTCAGTGGAGGACAAGCCCCTACAGGGGCAGGGCAATCATAATGCAAGGGAAAGGGGCACGAGAAAAATGAGTGCCCCAAGTGAGGGCAAAGGAGGTCAGAGCCTGAGAACTTGGGTAAAACTAACAGTGAGGGGACCAATTGTGGACCTTTTTGAATGATACTAAAGTGGCATATTCCATGGTCAGTAGACCTCTAACTGAGCTGTAACTGAAATTTCTGGAAGCCCTGAAAGCCCATTTTTCTTGAAGCCATTAGAATGTGCTCTGGGAGATACAGTTTTTGTCTTCTGGGAAGGGATTTGTTGTTGAAAACTCCATGCTTAAATCACTTTTTCTCTAGAAGAACAACAACCCCGCCTTCAGGTCCCTCCAGAGCACACTTGGCAGTTCCTTATGAAACCATGGGAAGAAGGAGGAAAACAACCCTGGCTAGAAGAACTTGAGAATCAGGTAAACCCCATTATGTGGGCTATTGGAAGGCCCAAGAAGGCTAAGCAAAACTCCTTGTTGAAATCAACTGTAGTTGCGGAAAGTTGTTATTCCAGGAACTGGAATACATGACTTCGGGAAGGTCTACAAGCAATTAAACCTTTGTGGTCCAGGGGGTCTGCATGTGATGGATACGGTATCTGAGTTGTTGATCAACGCATAAAGGAGTACAAGGAAAATTAACCCCAAACTGGAACTCTTACCTGATTAGCCTTTTTTCCAAACCCCTTATGTACCCTTTCTTCTTAGAAAAAGGTGACATGAGATATTAAGATGGTTTTTGAAGGCACGTAACTGCAGTCTTCTCACATCGCAGGCATCCGACTGAAGTTCCTACACAGATTCAATCCTTGTCTCTACTTACTGGTTCTGGCAGTGACAGGCCCCACGAAGACAGACATTTCCAGTTTCACTAGACCTACATGTAAGATGAAAAACTATAAAATTTACAGAAGAAGATAGGACAACATTAGGTAACTTGGGGGTTTAGCAATGAATTTTTAAATACAACACCAAAAGCATGAATCATGAAACAAAAAATGTGTTGGACTTTATTAAAATTAAAAACATCTAGTCTACAAAAGACACTGTTAGAGAGTGAAAAAGTCACTGCCTGAGAGAAGTTATCTATAAAACACATATCTACTAATACATTTGTATCCAAAATATAAAAAGAATTCTTAAAAGTCCACAGTAAAAAACCAAACAACCTAATTTAAAAGTGGGTAGAACATCTCAGCAGACACCTCATCATGAAAATAAACATAGCAAATAAGCATATAAAAAGATGCTCAACATCATTTGCCATTAAGGAATTGCACATTAAAACAATGAGGTATATTCATAACTATATTTTTTAAAGACTTTATTTATTTATCTTTTGAGGGAAAGGGAAGGAGAGAGGGAGAGAAATATCAATGTATGGTTGCCTCTCATGTGTCCCCTGCTGGGAATCCGGCCTGCAATCCAGGCCTGTGCCCTGACTGGGTATTTAACCAGCGACCCTTTGGTTCACAAGCTGGCACTCAATCCACTAAGCCACACCAGCCAGGGCCATAAGTATATTTTACTTTACACAAAATTGCCAAACCATATTCCAAAATAATGAACCACTTTTTATTGCATTCCCACCAACAATATATGAGTTCCTGTTGCTCTGTATTCTTAATGATAGTCGGTATTGTCAAATTTTTTTGAGTGTTTTTTCGATGTAAAGCATCTCATTGTGGTTTTAATTTGCAATTCTCAATGACTAGTCATACTGGAAATCTTTTTATGTGCTTATCTGGCATCCATATATTTTATTTGGTGAAGTATTTGTTTAAATCTTTTGTTTGTTTTTAAATGTTGTTTTATTTATTATTGAGTTGTGAGGTTCCTTCAGATATTCTGGATATAAGTCAATATCAGCCAGGGTCCAATCAGGAGAATTATTAACAGACAATTGGGGTAACGGGGAATTGACTGAGGGGTTAAAGATGAGTCTGACGAATACAGAAATAGCAAAGGCAGGACAGCCGATTCCGGCGGGGCACAGACAGAGTGTCAGAGGAGGAGCTCCAGCCTGTTGGAAGGAGCACCGCACGGCGCACCAGCGGGTACTGGAAATCTGCCAGCTCAGGTGTTGGGGACTTGCCACACCCTGGAACTTGCTGCATTGTCACCTGAAGAGTTCTGGGAGCAGCAGTTCGCTGTCACGTGCTGTGTTGGGGCACACCACTTGGAAAAGGTGCTGAGGGAAGCTTCTGGGAGATGGGCCCAGCTGGTTGCTGTGTGCTACCAGAACTGGGTGCTGGGAGAACTACAACGAAGCAACGGACAGAGCTGCGGCCTGCAGGAGCCCAGGATAGGAGAACTGGCGGCGGGACAAGGGAAACAGGCAGAGAAGACGCCTTCCTTCTCCAGAGTCTCTCCAACACCCTCTCCCACCACAGTCACAGCAAAGCCACAGGTGAAATATTCACCCAGCCCACCTCCATTATCGCCGCGCCGGCAAGGAAGGGTCAATTTGGAGCTGAGAAGCAGTAACTTCTGACTGGCACAAAATTCTTTATCTTATGTGTGTTCTGCCAATATTTCTTCCAGGCTGTGGCTTGTCTTTCCATTTTCTTAAGAGTGTCTATCCTGTTTTTCCCTATTTATTGACTTGTTCTTTAGAGAGAGAGAGAGATCAATTTGTTGTCCCACTTATTTATGCATTCGTTGATTGTTTCCCATCTGTGCCCTGACCAGAATCAAACCCCACACCCTTGGTGTATGCGATGATGCTCTAACCAACTGAACTACATGGCCAGGGCTCCTATTTTTTTCTAGAAATTCAATACTTATAACTCCTAGCTTTAGGTTTATGAACCATTTCAAGATGTGTATATATGCATGCCTCAAATTTTATGTTTTAGAAAAAATTTAAAAGACTTTTCCCTAGAGCAGTTTTAGGTTCACAACAAAATGAAGTACGGAAGGTACAGAGATTCCCACACACACAGAGCCTCCTCCACCCACAGCACCCTGACCAGAAGGGACATTTGTCATAACTGATGAACCAGCGCTGACACATCGTAACCCCCTGAAGTCCATAGTTTACATTAGGGTTCACCCCGAGTGCCGTACATTCTATGGGTTTGGACAAATGTATAATGACCTGTATCCATCAGGATGGAATCCTACAGATCATTCTCACTGCCTTAAAAATCCTCTGTGCTCTTCCTGTTCATCACCCTGCCCCATGTGCATTTTTTACATTGATTTTTAAAAAGCATATATTCAATAAATTACAAAAGTGTCTGCATTTTAACTTATGTAAATGGCATTGAGTTATTTATCTCATTTTGCTTCTTACTTTTATCACTCAGCACTGTTTTTAAGGTCCATTCATGTTGCTACGTCCCTTGCTTCTCTAACGGCTGGGTAGTATAGTAAACCCTTAATGTCTCTGAGAGAGTAAAAGAAGATATAACGAGTTTTAACATATGCTAACTGACATAAACAAGAGTTAGGTTTCCACAGTGTCTCGGCACTATAATGGAACGACGTTGAACAAAACGACATCATTCAAGATCCTGCTGTATTCTATTCTATTAAAGCATCTTCCACGTTTTACTCTCCTTCTCCTCTACAGACGGACAGTGGATTGTCTACGATTGCCCATTTTTGGAACAGACACAGCCGTGGACATTCTAACCCATATCCCCCGACGGGCCTTTGTGACCACTTGTCTGGTATATCCACTGAGGAGGGGGTTCACGGGGTCCTTGGCTATGCATGCATCTACTCTCTGCGCAGAGCCAAACTGCTCTCCAGAAAGGTGGACTGTTCTGCACCCCCGCCAGCAGCTCATGAAGAAGCCTGCATCTCCACACACCTTCCAACACATGGCTTTTCTCAGCTTTCTAACTCTTGCCAGTCTAATAGGTGTAAGGTGATTTCATTGTTGTCTTTATTTGAAATTCTCTGATTACTGATGATTTTAATCCCTAATAAATCTCTCCCAATGTCTGTTCAGGTTACCAATTTTATAAATTGCCTGTTGATAAACTGCCTGTTTTTCTTTAGGACCTGCTACCTTTTGCTTACTTTGGATTTAGTTTGCTCTTCTTTTCCTAGTTTCCTAGGATGGGAGCTTAGAACACTGATTTTAGATCTTTCTTCCTTTCTCATTATACATCAATGTAAATTGAATGTAAATTTCTAAGTACTGCTTTTGCTGTATCACTCAATTTTTGATTAGTCATAGTTTCATTTTCATTGAGTTCCAAATATTTTAAGATTTCTCTTGAAATTTTCTTCTTTGACCCATGTGTCACTTACAAGTGTGTTGTCTGATGTCCAAGTACCTTGATGTTTTCTATCTTTGTTACTGATGTCTAGTTTAGTTCTATTGCCTTCTGAGAACAGACACTGTATCATTTCAATTTTTAAAGTTTATTAAGGAGTGTTTTATCACCCATAATGTGGTATATCTTGTCAAATATTCTGTATGAATTTGAGGAAAATGTGTATTCTCCAGTTATGGGGTGAAATTGCTATGGACATCAATTACAGCCTCTTGATTGACAATCCACCCAATGGTTCCACTCAACCACATCCTTCCTGATTTCCTGCCTCTACAACTGGTCACCTCTGACAGAGAGGTGTTGAAGTCCCCGATTCTCTGACATATCAGAGAAGAGTTATTTTCAATTTGTTCAGCTTTTCCCTTAAGACAGAGTGCAGACTCCCAAGCTCTTTACTTGCTAGACAAAAAGTCTGTTTTGTTTGTTGGTCTTCATGAGTTACTTGTATATTCTATGTATTAATCCCTTATCATTTTGGGGTTTACAAATATCCCATTCTATCACCTATTGTCTGTCCATAGTATGTTCTTTTGAACAAAAACCTTTAATTTTGATGTCATCAAATTAATCCATTTTTCCTTCTGGTTTGTGCTTTTTAAGTTTTATGGAAGGAATCCCTCTCCCAGCCCAGGTCTCAGAGATACTCTCATATTTTCTTCCGTTCAGAGTTTTGTTTTTCATATTGAGGCCTTTTGTCATTCCCAGTGTATCTCTGCATTTGGCTTCAGGCAGGCATCCTGTTTTACTTGCTCCTTAGAGCTAGCGAGTTTAACCTGCCCCTCCTTCACTGATTTGTGATGCCCCCCCAACAGACCACATCCTCATGGCCTGACTGCGAGTCTCCTCTTCTGTTCCACGCTATATCGGTCTGTTTTTGTGCCGAACAGTGTTGTTGTTTTGCTTTTTCAGCTTTTTCTGTGGCTTTGTAGTATGCTGCTCTTTACTCTTTTTTTTTAAGGTTGACTTAGTCCTGCCTGTCCATATAAAGTTTAGAATGGGTTTATCAAGTTCTTGGAAAGTACACAAGGAATTTTCATTGGAATTTTCTTGCATTGATAGATTGATTCATAAAAAACTGATTCCTGTATAATATTAAATCATTCCATCCCAGAGCATAAAACCTCCCTCCATTTATCCTACATCCTTTATTAGAGCTTTAAATTTTTCTCATAGGTTTCTCATATATTCTTGGTTAAGTTCATTCCTCAGTATTGTACATGCTTTTTTGTTATTGTGAATAGAAGTTGGTTACTGCTGGTGAGAAGTGTTATGGATTTATTTTCTTAGGTTAATCTTTTCATTAAAAAATTATTTATTGATTTGTTTAGAGAGAGAGAAAAAAAACTTTGATTCGTTATTCCACTTACTGATGCATTCATTGGTTGAATCTTGTATGTGCCCTGACCGAGGCCGGAACCCACAACCTTGGTGTGTCTGGATGACGCTCTAACCAACTGAGTTTTTCAGCCAGGGCTTCTTAGGTTAATGTTGTATGTAATGATTTTATGGAATTCTCTTAATAAGAGTTTTAACACTCTATTTGTTGATTCACTTTATTTTTCATGCAAATGAGAATATTATCCTTTACATAATAATAATTTTATCTCTTTTCTTTTTTAAAAAATTTGTATTTATTTATCTTTAGAAGGGGAGGGAAGGAGAGAAGGAGAGAAATATCAATGTGCGGTTGCTTTTGGTGCATCCCCTGCTGTGAACTGGCCTGCAACCCAGGCATGTGCCCCAACGGGGGAATCGAACTGTGATCTTTTACAGGCCTGTGCTCAATCCACTGAGCTACACCAGCCAGGGCTTAGCTCTTCTTCTCTAATCCTTATACCTTATTCTTTTTTCACTAGTAGCTTTGGCTAGAACTTCCATTATTATATACCAAGTGGTACAGGATAGTTAGAGTCCCTTATTTATTCCAGAGCTTAAAGAGGATGCATTAAAGTGTCTTCATTAAGTGTTATGATTGTTTTTGCTATATAACCTTTAGCAAGTTAAGGATGTGTCTCCTATATCCAGTTTGCTAAGTTATTATTTAACTATAAATAGGTGATGAACTTTACCAAATGCTTACTTTCATCGATTGAGATACTCTGTCCTTTATTAATGAGGTAATTTCTGATGTTGAGCCAACTCGGAATTTCTGGGAGAAACCCTACTTCATCAAAATTTACTTTCTAGCCCTGGCTGGTGTAGCTCAGTGGATTGAGCACGGGCCTGCAAACCAGAGGATTGCAGTTCAATTCCCAGTCAGGGCACATGCCTGGATTGGGGGCCAGTTCCCAGCAGGGGATGCACCAGAGGCAACCATACATTGATATTCTCTCCCTCTCTCCTTCCCTTCCCTTCTAAAGATAAATAAATAAAATATTTTTTAAAAGAAAAGAATTTATAAAAAAAAATATATTTACTTTTTAGAATATATACTTGTGTTAGTTAACTCACACATATATATTTTAATCCTCACCTGAGGATATAGTCACTGATTTCAGAGAGAGAGGGAGAAAGAGTGGAACAGCAATGTGAGAGATCCCGATCAGTTGCCCTCTGCAACCTGGGTGCAGCCTAGGTACGTGCCCTGACCCAGGATCCACCCCCCAACACTCCGGTGTCCGGGATGACCATCCAACCAATGGAGCCACCCGCACAGGGCGACTCATATTTTATTTGGGATTTTTGCATCTAGATCTCAGGTAAAATAAGCCTATATTTTCTCACTTCCTGGTTTGTCCTTACTGGTTTGTAAGGTCCAATAAGGACCTTACTGGTTCTTATTGGTTTTGTAACCAAGATTACACTGGTTTTATAACATAATCTGGGGAGCTTTTGCCTTTTTTTCAATTTTCTGGAAAAAAAAAAACCACCCCAAAATAGGAATTAACTGTTCCTTGAAAGTTTGGTACAAATCCAGAAATTCATAAATGTTTCTCTACCTCTGCTGCCTCAACCACATTGTTTTCTACTATTAACACATGTTTTGAAAGCTATGGTTTGAATTAATAAGTAGGCACCCTTTCTCTCCCAGATGGCTACACCCTATAGAGAAAGTAAACACACACACACACACACACACACACAGCCCTCACAAATGTGCCATAGGCCCTGGCCAGGCAGCTCGGTTGGTTAGAGTATCATCCTGATGTGCCAAGATTGAGGGTTTGATCCCCAGTCAGGTTAATGTTTCTCTCTTTCCCTAAAAATAAAAAATGGTGCTACCACAAAAAATGTCAACCACTTCAATCCACTGTAACCCTTTTACCCTCAAGTAAAAAGCTGCGTCCCTCTCCTCAAATCCCTTCCCTCTTTAGCCCTCGCCCTAACCCTTGAATTGATGACTCTAAAGGGATCCCCAAGGGACGAGCTCTCTTGATCCTCCCCCACCCACTCGCACTGACTGTTGCCCACATCCAATAATGCCTCCTTCCACCAGTCTCAGAAAATGAGTGGGCCCTTCTCAAGTCCAAGGCAAGCCCTATAAACATGTTACCATACCCCGTCCCTTTCTCCCAGGGCCCACGCTCCTTTCCACACCCCCTGTCTCTCCTGAAATGTAAACTCTCTCTCCCTACAGGACTTCTCTCAGTCCCACAACAGAATCAAATCTCACTCATCCCCCAAACCCCTCCTTTGAGTGCTGTGCGACAGGCATTCTCACACACTGCAGGTGGGAGTGCAAACTGGCAAGGTCTTCCTGGGAAGCAATCTGGGAACTGGAATCAAAAGCCTGCAAAATATTTGCACCCTTTGTCCCAGTAATCCTGCTCCTAGCAATCCATCTGAAGGAGTAATCACAGATGCCGACAAAGAGACGTTTAAAGATGTTAATCTCACTGTGATTTTAACAGCAAAAATTGGAAACAATCTAAAGGTTCAACAATAGGGGATAGGTTAAATAAATTGTACTTTAAATAAAATGAAATGTGTGTAATCCCTAAAAATATAATTTTTAAAGAATAGCTGACATGAGACACTGTTCATGAAGCGATGTTATAAGTGGAAACAGCAGCATATAAATGCTACAGACAGTGTAGTGCTGATTTTGTGATATATAAAAACAGCTAACACGTCTGGAATGTCAGCTAGTACATACGTCCTCTCACTCGCCCTTCACGACATTCCTGTACAGTTAATACTGTTATTTACATTTTGTAGAGAAAGAAACCCACTGGAAATAAAAGCATCCATACCTATGGGGGGAGGATCATTAGTCATAAACTTTATTTTCTTCATTCTCTTTTGTGTTTTCCAGTTCTTTAAAGAGTATGTATTACTTCTTGTCAAACAGAACTACTCAATCATTCTTCTTTCTAGTTTACATATGCTAGTATCAAATAAGTTGAACAATACAGAGAAAATGAAAATCCTATTCCTACCACTGTTGAGGCAGGAGAGTAAGAAGCTAGGAAAATTCCTTAGAAACTAGAATGGGGAAACTGAGACAGCTGAGTAAACTGGCTGAGCAATTTACAGCCAGAATTAGAAGGTCGCCTCCCTAGAGGCAACATCTAGGCCTCTGTTGTAGTTCCACTCCCAGCTCAGAAAAGCAGCAAACCCAGTTGGGCAACTCCAGGACCAGCTGCAGTGACTAAGGACCCCCTGGTGCTGACCAGTCAGTAAAGACCACCATCCTAACGCAGCACACCTGGAAAACTAATGAATGTTTTGCTGAGATATCCCCCCCCAACTCCCCTAAGATACCTACCTACAATAGAGAGATAAAAACCCTCAAGACAAAGGACCTAGTGTGGGCTCTCCCGTGGAAGCATTCCCCACACCTTCCCCTTCTTCCTCCCCCACAGGCTCAAATCTCCTAAACTCTAAGGGTCCCCATGAGACTTGCAACCAGGGGAGCAGTGGCAGTTTTAGCCGGGCCTGGGCTAACCCCCACGAACCTGTCTCCAAGGCTCGCTTTTCTCGGATTTTTCTAGGCTCTCACCTGTTGCTTCTTCTGTGCTAAAGCCCTTTCTCATTTCACTGTCCCCAGCTCTAATAAACGTCCTCTAAAAATCACCTAGACTCCATCAGAGACAGCCACTGGGGACAATTTGGCTTTTCTCTTTATATTTGCTTTTAAAATGTGTTTATAGACATACACACTTTAAAAAGGAAACAAGATCATCCTACCATGTCAGTACATAAAACTCAAACCTTTAAGCCTTTGCATTTTGGTCTCTGCCCTGATAGATGCCTTAGGCCCCTTTCTGCAGGAACGGCCCAAGTTTAATTTTGCCAATTGCTGACTCTGCCTGTCACCCCAAGGACTCTAGGTTTGGGGCCTGGAGAACTGAGTTCCTTTCCTAGTCTACCACCTACTAGCTGTGCAACCAGATGGTAATCACTTTTTCTCAGGGGGCCTTGAGAAAAGTGCCTTGCCCCCTTTAAGGGGACACTGCAGTGTTCCAACCAGCTGATGGACGGGACTGGATAAGTGCTGCGCCCAAAGCAGCTCTCCTGGGGCTCCTCCTTTCTGCCCCTTTCCCATTCCACAGCTGCCTCAGGAACTCTTCCTGTCTGGAGAGGGCGGCCAGAGAGCCTCCAGAGGGGAAGGGACCTTGTCAGCAGATAAGCACTAGACCCCCCCCTCCCCCCAACGGAGGCTGGCTTTTGAGCCCCGCCCCTGCTCACAAATTCAAGAGTCTTGTGAAGATCGTCGCATAGGATGTCTGTCTAGGTGCGGGAGGTCGAGGAGGGCGCCTGGGCTGAAGCCAGGGAGCAGGGGCAAGCAGGAGCGGGGACTGGGGAGCTCTAGAGGGCTGAAAACACCGCGTGGCGTCCACTTCCCCAGCGCATTTTAAAGGCTCTGCGGGAGCAACGCAGTGCCGAGGCCAGGGCCATCCTGCGCGGAGCTGCCGCCCTCTGGTGGCGGCGCGCAAAAGTCACAGCTGCTCGCGGGCGCCGCCTTCCTGCTCGGGGGTTGAGCGGTTCAGCAACCTGCAAGCCAGGGGCCCTGATGAGCGCTCAGCCGAGGCCTGCCGCCTGCCAGTCACCGGAGAGCCGAGACTGGAACTTGGGGCTCTGGGTACCCACCCAATCGACGCTGACAGCAACCTCTGGTAATTGTAAAAGCATAAGGTACCAGACGATAAAGGAGATGTTCTTCAGACTATTCCAATATGGAAAGTGTTCATTAATGAGGAAGGCCTCCAGGAAAAAAACACGGCTGAGGTTCAGAGAGACTGGGAAGCAAGGGGAGTCATCAGCGAGTCTTATGCTAATAGGAAGAAAGGACGAGGGGGTTTAGTTTCTTGGAATATGTAAGAGCAAGGTGGTTCTTTGCAGTTAGTTATTTCCCCAGAACTTAAAGGGGTGAGGGGGGGAGGGTGCGGTTCTTAATCATCACTGCCCTTTGGGAGCACAGGACTCAGATGAAATTCAACGTTGTCATAATAAATGAAGCACACTGCAGGATGGCCATTTAAGAGGTGAGGCAAGTGAAGTCCACGTCAGCAACTGTGAGTTTTAGTGGCTGAGGCAAACTTTCCACCTGAAGGTACCAAGAGACTAGGAGACCCGGACCTGAAGTTTAAAGCTCCCTGTAAGGGTAAAATCAGAAAGTCACAGTGCAGTGGATTTGGCAGTGGGGTGATTTTTCAGAAGCGGGCCCCAGGACTTCCTTTCCAGTATTTTAAGATTTTATTTATTGATTTTTAGAGAGGGGAAGAGAGGAGGAAAGAGAAACATCGATTGGCTGTGGGCTGAACCCAAAACCCAGGCATGTGCCAACTGGGAATTGACCTTTCAGCTCTTGCTTTGCAGGAGAACGTCCACCCCACTGAGCCGTGAGGATCAGGACCCTTTCCCATGCTTCTCACATGACACAGGCAGCAAGGGAGTTAGCCAGAGCTTCAACACCCATTTAACCACATCCTAGTTGGGCAAATGACCTCACTCACCTCCTAAATTTTTTTACTCCCTCAGTTTCTCCATCTGAATGGGAATACCATAGTACCTACTTCAAAGGGTTGTTGTGCAGGTTCAATTAGATACTGCTTAGCAAAATTCCTGGGACCTTGTACATGCTCATTATTTCATTATTATTATTTCTATTACTATCATCATATGCCTCCTCACTCTGCAGCAGGACCTGCTGCTGACACCCGGGGTCATGCAGAGGACCAGATGCCCCTCTCCAGCCCTTCAAGATCCATAAAACCATCATTAATCCATTAATAAAACAAAAGCTTCACTTTTAGCCTCACTGGACTTATGTAATGGAGGTATGTAGCATCACCCCGTATTTTTAAAGTTTTGGAAGGTATAATAATGACAAATATCAAGCAGTCTAAACACTGGTTTATCTTTTTTAGTATTTTTTCACCTTAAGAATGATCAATGTAGTTCTAATCACACTGAATATACATATTTAAATTATACTGTTCATTAGTAGCATTATATTATACTTGCCATGTATGCTAAATACACCATTTCTCAACATTTCAAGAAAGAACTGTTAAAGGATAGTTTTTTAAAGTAAAATAAAAACTCTTATAAAATGCAAAATGAACACATCAAAGATTTTATTTAACTAATTACGAACCAAGACCCAGTAAGATGCTACAGTCAGTTCACAGATGAGCGCAAAGAACAGGCACACATACAGGTCAGGAATGCCGACGTGAACATGTGAACGGAGACCACCCAGCTGCTGCTAGTGAGGAGAGAAGTGAACTGAATGGCCACTGGACTGAAGTTTCGTTGGTCCCTAAACATTTCTGCTGCTGGCTGGGCCCATCCATTGTACTGTGGAAGACTGCCATCCAGGAATATCCTATGCAGTTGGTTTGCTACTCAAGGATGAAGGCGTCACACGGTTTCAGATGAACACAGCAGATCCAACTGGTCCCGTTACTCAGGACTGCCAGGAGGGAACACTCGCAGGTCACTTACAAAAGTGGGGTAAAAAGGGGGTCCACTCCACCAAGCATGTTAAAAAACAATATGGGTAGTATAAGCCCTCTTAAGAGTAATAATATCCCCAGCTACTGTGGCTCAGTGGATTGAGCACCAGCCTGTGAACCAAAGGGTTGCTGGTTCAATTCCCAGTCAGGGCATATACCTGGGTTGCAGGCCAGTTCCCAGCAGGGGATACATGAGAGGCAACCACGCTTGATATTTCTCTCCCTCTTTCCTTCCCTTCCCCTCTAAAGAAAAATAAATAAAATCTTTTAAAAAAAGAATAATAATAATCTATGTTAGGTGGGGCTATTAAAGATTTTCATTACCTTTGAGAGGTTTTTTTTGGCAATGTTTGACTTATTTAAAGTGATGCTATATTTTATAATTTTAAAAATAAGAGTCTATGGTGGTTTTACATGGTATACATTAGGACTGTATGGACACTTTCACATGTTCATTCATGCAATCTTCCTGAAAAAATTACTCAAATATATACTCCAACTGCCTGAAACATAATTCAAAATCAAGACTTAAGGAAATGCAGTGTGTTTTTCAAAGATGACAGCACCAACGTACATGTTTGCGTGTGTATTATTTTTAAATATATGATAAATGGAGACATTTTTAGATGGAGTGACAGCCGCCAGCCAGAGGAACTGCCTTGCACACCTTACGTCTCAGACTTCTGGAATGTTAAAGCAGGATCGAGCAACCCCTGACATGTTTTAGAATTGGTGTCACTGGGCCTGGCCGGGCAGCTCAGTTGGTTGGAGTGCCGTCCTGACACACCAAGGTTGCGGGTTTGCTCTCCAGTCAGGGCACATACAAGAAGCAACCAATGAATGCATAAATCAGTGAACTGGCAGATGAATGTTTCTCTCTCTAAAAATAAATTTAAAAGAAGAATTGGTGTCACCATGTTACACTGTCTGCACCAATGGAAAAAAGCCTTCCTGCTGTTGTTGTGACTGTCCCCTTCCCTTTCTCAGAAATACTATCATCTTCGATTGTCATTGGAACGTCATTTGGACTGCTGCCTGAATCAGTGCTCCCTGAATGACCATTCATTTTGATCTCGATCAAGTAAATGCTTGTTGCCTCTCACTCTGAAAGGCCTTTTATTTTTAGGCTAAAAATAGGCACATGACATGTGTGTATGTACGAGCATCCCACATGTTAGTCTTATGAAATGAAGTCGACAGGCTTCCATTAGATCTGGGCAGAACTCTGTAGCTGCCCCAGTCAGTAAGATGCACAGAAGCGACACAGTGATTTCTGAAGTTTAGACACAGAAGGCACTGTGGCTTCCGCCCAGCTCTCGCTCTGCGTGTGTGGAGGAAACTTGCTTTTAGAACTCAGCCTCTACTATATCGCTGTGTTGTGAGGATGGCCGGGCGACACAAGAGCGCATGTGTGGGACTTCCGGTCCGTACCCCCAGCCGGGCCCCAGCTGGCTGACTGCCAGCACCAACCACAGGTAAACCAGCCTTCAGAATACTAAAGCCAGGCTGGAGACTTGAGCTTTTGTGTCTTCCTGCTGAGGCCTCGGACAGTGTGGGAGAGAGACAAGCCATCCCTGCTGCACCCCGTCTAAGTTCCCGATGCACAGAAACTGCAAGAGATGATCAGTGATTACTGTCCTGAGCCATCATGTTTTAGGGTAACTTGCGCAGCCACTGAAACGCGCAGTATACATGACACTATTTAAACACAGTTCAATGTAAATAATTGTCATAAACATGGTGAAAACTCGAGTGTCAAATTCAAAACCAGTTTTTGAGAAAACAAGACCCACACAGTTTTTTAAAAACAGATATGATAACATGAGCCTTTAATGGAGAGGCAGGGAAGAGGAGCTGGAAAACTCCCCCCCTTGTCTCGTAAGGAGATGAAAAAATAGGTTTACCTGGGGTCTGATGGTTAGAGAAATGTGGGTTCAGGAAACTTATTCACAATGTTGAACGTGTCAACAGAATTAAAAGAAGAGGCTCTACTCCTTCCAACTCACAGAAAACAAAAACAAAGAAATCATTGTGCACACCACAGAAGGCAAAAAACTAAAAAAAACATAAAAAAGAGGAAGCGTAGACCAAAACATGAAAATAAGCCCAAACTTGCCAGAATAAGTACAAATGCCTTGTACTAACAGCCAAACTAACATCCAAAGACCCTCCAATCAAGTTAATATAATTTAATCACTGGAATACATCCATGTAACCCTAGTACATAAGGTATAGCTAAATGAAACTATACTCTTTCCATCTGTAGCATCTGCACACTCAGCCAGCACACCTCCTGAGTGGTCCACCCTGCTCCCCGCCTGCAGGTGCCTAGTGTTGGTCTCCAGGCAGGCACCGGCAGACTCAGTCTGACGGAAGCGTGTGGCCGGCAGAAAGAGCCACGCCAGAAAGCCTACCTGCGGGACGGCAGGTGCCGCCGTTTTCTGGCTGAGCAACCCCGGACAGGACAGTCAGTGAGGTGGAAGCTTCCTGTCCTGTGCTTTCTGTGGGGCGGCTCTGGGCCAGTGTGGAGGACGACATATGCGTGTGTGGGCTACTGACTGTGTGACTTGGCCCTGACCCACTGGCTTGTCATTCAGGAGTATTTCTCCTGGACCCCTGCCAACAGTTTGCCACTTTTTCTGAAAGGTTTTAAGTTTTTGTCTTTTTCTATGTCTTAATTAGCTTTTAAATTGGGAAGTTGGGAGGTGGTTTACAATAAGGAAGATTATTCTCCTGCCATCTTAACTCTAAAATCCTATAATCTGTCATTTTTAATAGGAGGGGCTTTTTCTCCCCGAAAATATGCCCATTAAACATCAGGTGTTGTGAGTACAATCAGAAGGTCTGGCCCCTGCCCTGGGGAGGTGCTCGGGGCTCTGGGCAGGGCAGGGGTGGCAGGCAAGTAAATGACTGACTCTGACGCTAGGCAGAGAAAATACACGTGAATATAGGTACTGGGCAGCAAGAACAGGGGAGAGCAATGAATGCTAATGGAGCAATGGGAGAAGGCTTCCTGGGGAGTCCAAGGGCCTCGCTCTGGGCCAAGAGAGGGAACTACAAAGGAGAAAACTGCCCACACACCTGAGGTGCTGTCAGCATCTACAGTCTAGGTCACCGGGGGCAGCTGCTCCACCCTGAGGGAAGGCCCCTCCCCCTGGGCAGACAGGCGGTGATTTCTTGGCAGGGGTGTGGGGAGGGGACAGATGAAATGGGTCACATTGGGTCTGGGGGAAAGTGGTAGCCCAGGGTGAGGTGGCACTATGCAGGAGTCCCCAACCCTGAGGACTTTGAGGCCTCTGACAGTTACCTAAAGTCAAATAGTGCTAATGGCCAGAGAGGCAAGTG
Organism: Artibeus jamaicensis; assembly: GCF_021234435.1. NCBI lineage: Eukaryota > Metazoa > Chordata > Mammalia > Chiroptera > Phyllostomidae > Artibeus > Artibeus jamaicensis. Next base: position 6,499,132 of record NW_026521883.1, read on the forward strand.
TAGGCATTTTCTCAGTCCCAGTTGGGGCAGGTCCTGGTTGGCTGCAGCCTGGGGGAAATGTGGGTGGGGTCTCGGCTAAAAGAGGAGGAAACTAACATCCACTGAGTGTTTATTTGGTGCCAGGCACTCCAGGGCATTCTAATCTTTGTAACTCTGCAAATATTTACTGAGCACCTGCTATGTGCCAAGTGCTGTTTTAGACACTGGAGATACAGTGGTAAACAAAACGAAATTCTTGCTCCTCATGCACAAATAAATATTTGACATAATTTCAGTGATAAACACTTATCACCAGTGTTAGGTACTGAGAAGAACGATAAGTGGGAAAAAATAAAAGGGAGTGCCACTGTTAGAAGTGGTTAGGGAAGGCGTCCTGGAGGAGGTGACATCTGAGCAGAGACCTGAATCAGCAAGAGTGGGAGCCTTACATCGAGTGAGGTTTCCTCAGTCTAAAGACGAAGAAACGCACCTCAGAGAAGGGCAGTGTCTTTCCCTAGATTACAAAGGTCCCAAGACATCTCTGGGGAGGGTGTTCTCCTGAGATCCTGTGCTCAGGTGATGTACTCACAGGCCACACCTTACCCCCAGGCCTTCCGCTCACGGACAGCTGTGGTCTCACAGACCCTTAGACCAACCCTGCAGGTCAGCCCACGGTTCCTTCACTTTATTTCTTCCCCTCCCCCTTTTTTCCACTTTCTCTGTCCTCCCCTGCTTCTCTCTCCCCCTCCTTCCTGTGTTCGTACAACACTTCATTGTAAACACTGGGGAGTTTATCGCACATAAACACAGAGAGGTCCAGGTCACTGAGTAATGACAGGGACAGTGCCTGAGCAACTGGCAGCAGGTAAAGAAGGAGAACCGTGCAGCCACCCCTGGAGACCGTGGCGTGCTCCTTCCCACTTTCATGTGGGGCAACCTCCTCCTTTCTTTTCTTATCATTTAACCACCTACATATGTGTCCTTAAATAATAGAGTTTAGTTTTGTCTCCTTGTAACCTTTATATAAATGGTATAACTCTTTATACTCGTGTCTTCTTTCATTCAGCATCCTGTTTACAAGATTTACCTAATGTTTCTGGATATACTATTTTTTGCTATGTATGTGCACTTTTTTGCCCAAATTTTTTAGTGAAAAATAAGGATGTGCATTAATCATGGGTATAATGATTACGTACTGTGGGTGTTATAATAATGCTATAATAATCCCTTGTGTAATGTGCACAAAACGTGGGTGTGCATTATACACAGTGAAACACAGTATTAGCTGGTTTGGGGCTCCCTTTACAAAGAACCATAGGCTGGATGGCTTAAATGTAGGAAATTAATTTTCTCACAGATCGGAAGCTAGAAGTCTGAGATATGGTGTCGGGGGGGGGGGGTTGGTTCCCTCTGAAGGCTGGGAGGGAAGGGTCTGTTTCAGCCTCTCTCCGGGGCCTGCAGATGGCCTGCCTTTTCCCTGTGTCTTCCTCTTCCTCTGCACCTCTCTCTCTACATCCAAGTTCCCTCCTTCTGGAAGAACAGGAGTTATCTTGGATTAGGGTCCACGCACTTGACCTCACTTTCCTTTAATTACCGATGTAAAGACCCTGTTTCCAAATACGGTCACGCCCTGAAGTATGGGGGTTAGGACTTTAACAGAGGGACTGAGCAGTGGGAGCTGCAATTCAGCCCATAACACTGGATGTAACTGTGTTACATCCTCCAGGATATAATCTCACTCATTTTCATTACTGCAGGGTATTATTCTATTGCATGAACACACCACAATGTATGTATCCATCTCCTGATGACAGGTACTTGAGTTGTTTCCAGTTTGGGGCCATCACAAATGATGCCGCTTTGAACACTCTTTCTCTTGTAACTCGGTGCACATGTGCCATTTTCTGGGTTTATAATTAGAAATAGGACCACTGAGTCACAGGGTAAGCTTATCTTAGATTTTAGAAGATATACAAATACTTTTCCAAAGTGGTGGCATCAATTTCCCCTGCCGCCAGCCATATAGTTCCATATCTCCACCCTTCTATTTCCTCACCAGCACTTGGTACTACCAGACTTCCTTGTGTTAGCTAGGAGGTGGTTTATTTTGTGTTTCCCTGATGACTAATGGGTTAAATGCACTTTCACACTGGCTATCTGGAACTCCCATTTGTAAAGTGCCTGTCCAAGTTCTTTGCCAATTTTCTATTAAGTTACCTTTTTAATTTTTAAATCTCTTTCCTTTCCACACTCATGGATATTTTATTTTATTTTAAAGCTACATGTTCACTTTCCTTCCAGTGGACCTTGGTCAACACCATCTGATCCACCCTGAAAATGTTTAATAACTTGCATCTCAAAGAACAAGTGCTGGATGTCCAGACCCTTCCTTCTCAGATCCCCTGGGCTTCTCTTAGAAACATTCTGATTTTCTCCTCCAACTTCCTACCTCCACATGTGGACAGAGGCTCACCCCATGTTCCAACAACCCCTCTTACCTGACTCGCCGCCATGCCACCCGCACAGGACACGAAAACTGATGAGGTACCAGTTAATGTACAGTGTGGTCCCTGGAACCCTGTATGCTATTAGTAAACATTTCCCTTTCTCCTTCTTGATGCTCTGCAGGAAGGAAGAAGAGCAACAGCTAAGAGTGACACTGACCGACTGCTACCTGCATGCCAGGTTGAATGCCAAGGATGACCCATTGCCCATCCTTTACCACCTCCCTCCTTCCTCATGCCTGGAACCTGGAGCTCCAGCAACCGCCTTGGACTTCGGGCCATTGCTCCAAAGGCTGAGAGAGCCTGGCCCTGTGCCGCAGCAGAGCCCGAAGACCTTGAAAGACAAGTTATCTCACGCAAAAGAGAAATCAGCCTCTGCCATCTTAAAGCCACTGTTATTTGGTTTTCTATTATAGGAGGCAGAACCTAATCCTGATACTTAAAGAAAATATATGTTTTTGGTTAAATAAAAACATGTATTTGCTTGAGGTTAGTTTTTCTGCTTCCATTCAAATCATTTTTGCTGGTCAGTATATGGTAACATATTAGTCTCCACACTCAAACTTATATTTTTCAAATGGCCCAGAATCAGTATTTTCGAGCTGATATCAGAGTAACTGAGACATAGTGTCTTAAACAGGCGAGAAATTAGTATTCCCTGGGATAGAAGATATTCCTTGGGAATGCAGATCCATGCAGCCATTGTGAAAAGCAGTGTAGAGATACCTCAAATAATTAAAAATGGAATTTTTACCTTTTGACCCATCAATCCCACTTCTGGGAATATATCCAAAGAAACCCAAAACACTAATTTGAAAGAACATAAGCACCCATATGTTCATTGCAGCATTATTTACAATAGCCAAGATATGGAAGCAGCCCAAGTGCCCATCAGTACATAAATGGATAAAATAACTATGGGACACTGGAATACTACTCAGCTGTAAAGAAAGAAAATTTTACCCTTTGCAACACTATGGATGTACCTGGAGAACAATATCCTAAGTGAAATAAATCAGTCAGAGAAAGACAAATACCATATGATTTCACTCATATGTGGAATCTAGTGAACAAACTGAACTAGCAGGCAAAATAGAAGGAGACTCATAGATAGAGAGCAGGATGACAACGACTGGGTGGACGCAATTAGCAGGTACAGGGACTGAGTGACAAGGAAAAAGGACTCGTGAACATGGCCAACAGTGCGGCAACTGCAGCAGGGGCGGGGGTTACAATGGCAATAAATGGTAACAGAAAAAATACAATAAAAAATTTAAAGTAAATATTTAAAAAATTTAAAAATAAAGTATTCTGCCCTGGCTGGTGTAGCTCAGTGGATTGAGCACGGGCCTGCGAACCAGATGATTGCAGTTCAATTACCAATCAGGGCACATGCCTGGGTTGCAGGCCAGTTCCTGGCAGGGGACACATGAGAGGCAACCATGCATCAATATTTCTTTCCCTCTCTCCTTCCCCTCCTCTCTAAAGATAAATAAATAAAATCTTTAAAAAATAAAAATAAATAAAATTAAAAATAAAGTATTCGTTCCTTTTTTTTAATAAGTTGAACTGTTGCCCTGGCTGGTGTAGCTCAGTGGGTTGAGCACGGGCCTGTGAAGCAAAGAGTTGCTGGTTCGGTTCCCAGTCAGGGTACATGCATGGGTTGCAGGCCAGGTCCCCAGTAGGGGACACGCGAGCGGCAACCATACATTGATATTTCTCTCCCACTCTTTCTCCTTCCCTTCCCCTCTCTCTAAAAATAAATAAATAAAATATTTTAAAAAATAGGTTGAATTGTTTACAACAGCTACACATAGGCATATGTCAGGATACTTAGGAGGTAATGAAGTCATTCTTTTTTAATGGAATTGGCATCAAATACCACAGAGAACGTGTTGTGTAATTAGCTGCGCTGTTTCCTGTTCAAAGAGAGACTCTCATGTCAGGGTCCCTACCCTCCATGACTGGAATGTGATAAAGATACAGGTCATAAGCCACTGTCAGCGTTCGGGTTAATGTGCTTGGCCTCTGAAGCATCATTACAATAGAAAGTGGTGTGCGCATGCGCAGGTAGAAACACTCGCTGCACGTGCCCCAGTGAGGACGCCGTGTGTGGTGCCGAGTGGACAGGGTGGGTTCTGAGTGTGAGGCCTTAGATGATTCACTTTATCTTTCGGGGCCTCCGTTTCTTCATCTGGTGGCTTATAACATGGTTGTATCATGAGGATTACATGAGAATGTGCACATAAAATGCCCTGTATTTTATATGCATTTTTATTAACACTCAGTGAATGTTAAATAAGGTGGGTTTCTTTTTATTTTTTAATTTGTCATTAGAATAATTTGGGGCAAAGAAGACCAATCTGTCACTTCTGCAGAAGGACTTACTCAAGCCACTTGAGGCCCAGGGAAGAGGATGCTGGAGCCCTGACCCTGACACCCCAGAGTCCCTCACTTCCCCAAGGCAATGACACTCAGCACCGCCAAAGCCCAGAGGAGTTGAGATTAAGTAGAGATTAAGTTTCTGTTTTTATTTAAAGATCCTAATTTCTGGCTGTTTATTTTGGGGATTACAGTGGTGGCTTAAGCTACTTTAAGACACTGTAAGTTGAAGTCTTTCCTTCACTTGGCTGCTAAAGTTTAATTCAGTCTAATTATTTCATGTGGCATCGACGATAATAGTTTCATAATTTCTAGTATATTAAGCACTTAATATGTTGTGTCATTTGAAATCACATATTAAATTCAGCAAAGTACATTTTAATGAGCGTTAAGTGGTGTGAAAACATTAATACAATGTGACGGTTCATCTCGGTGCTCGGTGTTTTGTGGGTCTGCTCTAGACGCACGCAAGCCTCACTCACCAGGTGAGGGAAGCATTTAACCACCTGGGGCTAGAATGGGTGTCTAACAAGCCCGTATTCCTACCTTCTGCCACCCAGCACTTCACACTGGAATTTCTCACTGGGCTTCATGACCCTATAAAGCAAATAGGGAAATCATTATTTCCATTTCAGAGATGAGGAAACTGAGGCTTATTGCTGGGCCATAAATACGGCTCTTCTTGGCTCAAAGCCATTGCAGTTTTGCCCTGTACCACAGCTGCTGTCAGTGTGACCTGGGGAGGGGGAGGGAGTGATGTCTGGACTCTGGGGCAGCAAGGATTTGGACAAGGTGTCGCTCATCTCCTGCCCTGCAACCTCACGTAGAGAAACTGACAGAGCCACCAAGATGCTAGCAGATCTTGTACATGGACTTGGCACTTCTTTTGGACCCTCTTTCAGAGCATACCTTCCACAACCTAAACCTAAACACCTCATGCTCTTAGGCCTCGCTGGGATTGCCAGAGAAAAGAGTCCTGACTAAATCATGCTGAACCCTTAATATAACAACGGCTCAAAATCATCAGGCATCAATGGAGGCTTTATGACAACAGAAAGAGAGGTTTGAGAGTTGCCCAGACCCCTGGAGTTGTACTTCCATGTTTCATCTAGGCGCAAAGAGCTCAGAGAGATCAGAGAGCAAACTCCAGCATGACTGACTAGCTGTGCCACTTTACCCCCCCAGCCCTAGGTCTTCCCCATCAGTAAAATAAAAATCATAAACTCCCCTGTGCTTATCTTGGAGACACTGGAATGAAGTAAAACATCAGAAGATCCTGTGTTGATCTTAAAAGGCAAGGACTCATATGTGACTGAGTGAACAGGAGTCAGTGAGTTTACGTGGTATCCCTTTCTGTCAACATAACTGCATTTAATCAGGCTCTTCTGTAACTCAAACCCAAAGAATTGGACAATTCTGGGTGAAAACAGCCTTCGTAGTGGCTAAGAAAAGGAGAAATATAAAACGCTAAGAAAATGAGGTACTAGAAAAGGAAGTTTCATTGTAGCTAAAAAATAGTACCCATTGTGGTTTTAAAAAAAAAAAGGGAGGGGGAAGATTTTTTTACTTTTCAAAAAGTTTTGTTTCATCCACAGTTGCAAAATTCAGGAAAGGAAAAAGGAGAGTAAGGAAGTGGTTATGTATTGAGTATTTTTATACCTACCATGTCCTTCCCACATGCCCAGGGCCTATTCTAATATTTCACATGAATCAGTTCATCTAATGTGCTAGGGCCTTTCACATTCAATCCTGCATTTAATCTTCAAATAACCCTGCTAAGTAGGCAGCAGAGTCCTCATCCTACAGATGGGGAAAAAGGCAGATGTGCACAAAGAAGAGATCTGGGGAATAGTGAAAGGCATGATCTGGACTATGCACCGCCTCCAAAGGCAAGCTGGGGAATGGACAGGGTTAATGGGCTCCACTGCAGTTGGGAATCTGGGATGGATTAGTCTAATTGATTTAACCACAGCGGGGGCCAAACCAGAAAAGCAAGAACTCTAGGACACAGTTTAGGAGGAGAAACTCCCTCTGAGTGGTCTGCTGGCCACAGCACACGCCACCTCTTCCCTCAGGCCTTCTCACAGACCCTGTTTTACCTGCCCCACCTTCCCTCCCAACCCCTTTTCCTGGGAGGAAACTTTGAAAAAACTCATTCTCACTGAAGTGGTTTAGGTGAGAGAGCACGCTTGAAAATGTTACAACAACAAGGCTTAAATCAGAGAACGAGCTGCTCAGAGGGACTTCTGGCAGCCTAGGGTATGGGTCTGGGCCGTTGGAGCTTCTGTGTCAGGCCTGTGAACTCGGCGTGTCTCTGCCCTAAAATCCAGGAAAGCCACAAATGCCTTTCACCCCCAGAGTTCCCAGTACGGAGAAGGCCTAGACCACTTCTCCCCACATCCCCGCTTCTTCTTCCCTCTGCAGGGGCTGATGGGGCTCCCTTGCCCTTCTCACTTCAAATGAAATGATATATGAAAACACTCAATGCTCTCTGGCTGCAGGGAAAGTACCATCACTTTAGAGAATTTTAAGATCTCATGTCTTCACCAACATATTTTCACTATGAAACTACACAGCTCTTCATTGTTCAAAATCAAAGTAAAGTTGGCTCTGTCCTCCCCCTTCAGGTTCTGCAGCTCACGAAATTCAGGGGAAGCTATTGGGACTCAGGCCACCTCAAGTGTACAGAGTGAAGCCAACAGCTCTGACAGCTGTCAGGAACCTGCTTCCCCCGCAGCCCTGAGACCTCTGACCAATGTCCGCCTCTCCGGCACCTATACACTCCTGTAGCATCTGTCCCCTCAGAGGCCTTTGGGAGCTTAGACTTCCCTGGAAGTCATGGTCCCCTTGGCTCACCCTCACTGAGTCCCTCCATGTGTCTCCTCTCCTGCAGCTTAATGCCACATAAAACCCACTTCCTCCCCTCTCACCTCCCACCCGCTTCCTCCACAATGGGCCTTCAGGGCTCAGGGGGCCAGTGTTATATGGTTCAGCAGGACCAGACCCTGGGTCCACAGCCCCTGTGGACTGTTCCTGGGGTTTTCATGCCCCAAGGATGACGAGCATTCCCCAACCTCCTAGAATAGAAAACAAAAAAAAGGTTGAATTTTTACATCTTGCTAATTAGTCTCAAAAAAAGTTCTTCAGTTACCCAATTACAAAAATCACAGCAATTCAAAGCTAAAAGAGATGCTAATCTCTAGAGAAGTTCCCCACTTTGCAGGAGACCAAAGAAGATGAGAGAGGGCCTGGCAGTTGGCCAAGGTCACAGACAGGTGTAGGGAGGGACGGGAACCACAACTCAGCTGTTTCCTCTGTACAATTGCTCAATACGAAAAAACAAGCAGGAAAACAAAAAACCCACCTCTGGCTCAAAATAACACGGTCGTGTCCCAGAAATGAACATCCTGGTCCATCTCCTGCTGGTTTCTGCAATAAGGCAGTTATGAACCCACAGGATGTACCTGTCACCATGGCACGTGTGTGCATCGACTGTGTCGAAAAGCCTCTCCTTCCAAATAAATGTAATTGAAGATTAGCATCATCTCCCATCAATGCTAATACGCTTTTCAGTTATTTGCAATTCCCTTTTGTAAATCTGAGGGAAACATCATTGCCCAAATTAGCTCTTTTCGCTCAATAAAGGCCATATTAGCATTCTGAGGTTTGCGTTCACTTACTGCTTAGAGAGAGGTCAGATGAGAAGTTGGGCAGCCTGAGCCCGATTTCCATTTTCACTAAAGACAGGTGAGGGAGGGGTCTCCGAAGTCTCCAGAAGCCTGCAGAACCCTGGCCAGGAGCTCCCTGGCTGTGGCTGAATGGGGCCCTCCGCTCTTATAGTGCATGAAATACCTCCACAGTCGCCTCTCCTCAAAGACTGGCCCAGGCGGGTGAAACTGACTCAGGTGGCTTCGAGGTCTTTCTCTGCCTGGAACTCTCACGCATCTCCCCATTATCAAATGACAACTTAAATGTCTCCTGCCCATCCACTAAAGTGGCCTTCATTTCCCACTCACTCTCTATCCCCTAAGTTTTTTCTTTGTAGCCGGGCTCAGTCCTGAGAATGCTCTTTCCTGGCTCCCTTGCTGGAATGGAAGCTCCGTTTCCACAGCAACCCTAGCCACTTGTTCACCCCTGTAGCCCCAGCGCTGACATCACAGGTGCTCGACATTTGGTGAACGAAGGAAAGCAGAAAGTAAAGTCGGGGCTGATAAGGCCTTGGGAGTATTGCCTAAGAGGTAAAAAGGAGACCGCACTCCTGGTCCCAAAATTTATCTGAGTTCCACAGTAAAAGGTAAAAAAGATCAGTCTCTGAAACCAGACTTGCATCGGAATCCCAAATTCTGTCACTACTGGTATTAAGGGGAATGGCAATAAGTGCCTGACCCAGCGCTGGATCAAAGGGTAGTGACCTTTCCACGACAGCCACCCTTCCATCTTCCAAGGCATCCTACGGAAAGCCTGCGGGATAGGGGGCTGATAGCGCTGGCCCTGAGAACCCCAGGGAAAGCGACGGCGCGCCCTGGCCCATCCCAAGGTGGCGGCCACCCCTACGCAGCCCCTTCCGGTTTATGACCGAGGGCTCCAACCCTCCCAGGGGTCACGGGTCACGGGTCACGGGTCACGGGCCCCGGTGCAGGAGATTGGTCAGCCTGATCAACAGGTCGCAACCGTTTGGGGGTCTCGGACCAGGCTTCTGTTGGGGATTTCATGGGCACCATTTAGCCCCTAGGCTAAAAAAGTGCCCGCACTCGCGCAGCGCAAAAGCTGCAGCGCGTACTTTCAGGGCCGCCGGGCTGCCGCGTCCCGCCCTCCTCGTTCTGTACCACCTCCGCGCTCGGGGAGGGGCCCCAAGATGGACTCCTCAGCGCCTAATTGGACTGGCGGGGAGGAGGTACGCAGCGGCACGCTCCACGTGACCTAGCGTGGCTACCGGCGTCGTCCTTGGGTCGCAATGGTCGAGCCCAGGAGAGCCAATTTCCCATGGTCCTTCATTTGCATATGTAATGTGAGGAAGACAATTATATTTAATAGGAAAATAATTACAAAAATATAATTACATTAGGCATTATACAGAAAACTGTAAATTAAATGTTTCAGAGTCTAAAAAGTGCACAGTATAGTCACCATAAATGAAAAAGTTTTTGTTTTTTAGACTTTATATACTTTGCAATAAGGCTACTAGATCGTGCTCGCTTCGGCAGCACATATACTAAAATTGGAACGATACAGAGAAGATTAGCATGGCCCCTGCGCAAGGATGACACGCAAATTCGTGAAGCGTTCCATATTTTTGTGTTGAGAGGTTTATGGGGGGTGCACAGTTATATCTCCGTGCAAACACTTCTCATTTACAGGTTCTTTTGCTCGTCACAAAGGAAACTAGTCCCAGAAAATGGGAAAAGGAATAGTGGGTAGTCGGAGTCTGCTTGCTTTTCTATCTGGCCGTTGGGCCCCAGTGTTAATCTTTTCAATTCTGCCTCTGCTTCCCCCTGCATTATCCTGAGTTTTACTGTCTCTTCCACCTAAGGAAAGGGCCTTGATAAAGTTGATCCATTACAGGTCCCAAAACATAACAGGACTTTACTGCTATGGTAAACATAAAGCAATCTAAAACAGGAACTCGGACCAAGACTGACTCCTTATCTACTGGCCCTGAATCTTAATAATGATGATGATGATGATACCTACTTTTTTACTGGGCATGTAACACGTGCTACGGGCTTCACCAATATCTCATCTTAATATTTCTGACTGCCTTGCCCTGTCGCTATTTACAGGAGATACTGCAAGGTAAAATGACCTGGACAAGGTTATGTAACTAGTCAGTGGCTGAGGCAAGGCCTGAGATGTTTAAAGACACAGACCCTGAAAAGATGGGAGACCTGCCCCTACATCATTCAATTGCAAAAGTCACACTCCTAACTAGTAAAGTGAGAAGAAGGAAAAGAAGTCCAACAAAGTTCAGGTTTCCTGTGATGACTCTGTCAATGTTTTATTGAAATATCAATTTTTTTCCCTAGGAGAAAAGTGTTGGTGCTTAATCTTTGATAGTGCCTGAGCATGCACGTAGTCCCCCTTGGTGGTCCTGCAGCCTCTGGGAGCCCAGTCGAAGGGCCTCCAGTGGTCGCAGCGTTACCTGACACCTGCCCCCCAAACTAATCCTATTGATGAAGGATCTTCTGAGAAGTAAACCTGTGCTTAATTAATGTTATGCAAATTAGCTTAATTGCTTCCCAGTAGCTACTGACCAGAAGCACCTAGGGATTCTTCCCCTCAGACATTTCCAGCACCTAGATGAACCACAGAGTTAGAACCCATTCATCTCGACAACTCTTGAGCAACTGTGAGGCGCCGGGCCTTGTGTTGGAGGTCACAAGGAAGAGCAAGCCGGGGCCCTTGTTGCAGGGGTACTGAAAGCCCTATGGGAAAGGCACACAGCCAAGGGTAACTTTGGGGAACGTACGCACCCCCGCTAGCCCAAAGAACCAAGTGTCATGGGAACACAGGGATTAGTCCCAGGAATCAGGCGTCTTTCAGGTGTCTTTTGCCTACCGGTTACCCCAATTTACAGAGGAAATGGAGGTAGGGAGCAACCTACTGGTTTCTCCCAGGGAGTGAAAAATCAAGCAACCTGATGTTGACTCCACCGGCTCCTCTAGCTTCGGTTCGCTCAGTTTCTCACCCCGGGTTCTCTGGGTGATGACAGAGACCGTCTGCCCCACAGCACCTCCCTGTCGTGGGACCGAAGTTCCTCCGCTGAAAAAGGGGGTGGGAGGTCGAAGGCCCACGGTTTGTCTGGTTCTTTCCCCCGACCTCGGACTCCAGAGCCACGCCTCCTGTGGACACGGCCGGGCGTCGGGGTGCGGAACCAGAGACCCAGAAAGAACGGCTGGGAGGACACTGTGCGCCCCCGCAGCCCGCTCCCAATTCTCCAAGCCCCACTTTTTCTAAGACACGGCGCCTCAGTTTTGGGCCTTCGGACGCTGGATGTAATGCCTAAAATATGTCGCAAGGTGGCAACATTGTGGCGAGAAATAGACGGAAAAAAAATCTTGTTTTTTTTTTTTTAAAGCATATTTTCCCTATTAATGTTTCATTTAACTTAGACTCTGGTAAACTAATTAAAGTAGCTACGAGCCCCGCAACCAGCAATAATTCGTATAATTATTGATAATTACATCCATACGAATCGTTGGGTTAGTAACATTTTGGGGAGAACGAACCACTTAGAAGGGACGCGGACCCCGGTGCGGTAGGGGCGCCCTTTCCGTCCAGGGCCCGCTGCCTACGGCCTTTCCCTCCAGGTTGGGGAACTCGGAGAGGAAAGGTGAGAGGAGTACTCGTTAGGCGCCGCTGTGCGGGCTGAGTCCCTGAACTTCCGGCCCGGGGCGTCGGTTTTTCCATTTCTCCGGGAACGAAAGCGCGGCTTCCGAACTGCGGCTGCGCCGGGGGCTCCTGTGCGCGCGCCGGCCACACCTGCGCGGCCCGGCGGGACCCCAGCGCCGCCCCCCGCCGCCCCTCGCACGCCCCGAGGACGCGAGTCACTTCCTCTTTGGACCCTAATTTCGTCTTTGGTACAAGGCAGGCTAATTTGGTCCATCCCGCTCATAGAAATTGTTCCCACTCTCAGAAGGGTCCCTGCAGGAGGTCGCGCGTCCCAGGGTCACTTCCCTCCACGACACCTCACCTTCACCTGGCGCCCTCACCGCCATCCTCTCTCACGTCCCCTCTTTGTCTATTCCCCGTAATAACCTGAGGACTCCGGACCCCAGTGCGCGATGCCCTGGGGACTGGCTACCTGCCTTGACTGCGCGATGGGCTCCCCGTCTGCACCCTTTCCTGGCGGCCTCGAGCGCGCACCCCTGCTCTCCAGCTACGCTCCGGGCCCTCTAGACGAGCCACCATCAAACTTACCAGCCCCAGCTGCTTTCCGGGCGGCGTGGAACCGCCTGCCAACCTTCAGGGTCTCCGCTCCCAGTGCCTCGCGGAGACCGACGCACAGGGAGAGCCTGAGTGTGTTGGGAGGGCAGGGTCCGCGGACCACTGCTGCCCTGCACTCTGCGCGCCTCCCAGAGCGCTTCCACGGGGAGAGGGACCTGCACATTATTCTACACAGGGCGGCACCGAGGCCCGGGTACAACCGGCCACCCCTGCTAGTCAGCCGAGGAGGTGAAACTAGACGCCAGGGCCGCACAGTTCCCGACACGGCGCACTCTCCCGCTGAATTTTCACTGTCCCGTGCCCCCACCCCCCAAAAGTGCGCTGCAGTTTCCATTCTTTATCTGTAGCTCCACCAGCGGGTGCGTCGTGGAAACCGAGGTCCCCGATCAGGTGAGGCTTCGGTAACCGCGGCCTGTGCGCCCTGCCACCCCCATCCCGTCGAGGCGTGGCGAGAGCGGCGACCCCGACACCTGCGGCTACCGGGCTTCGCTGTCCACGTCCTCAAACCCACTCGGACTAAAATGCACGGTGTTAAATTCTGCCGAGACTCCTTCCCTTCGGGGAGCGTCTGTGCCTCGTCGTCGAGCCGCACTCAGCCTTTCCAGGCCCACCCTGCGCCCCTCGCTCCCCACCCCGCCCCAGCGCTCCGGGGCCAGGTCTGCGGTGTCCGCGCCTCTGGCAACCGTCATTCCGGGCAGTGCCCGTCTCTGAGAGCCCTGGAGGTGTCCTCCTAGGTGGGACAGGCTAGAAATGACACGAATAAACTCTTCCGTCCCCCGAGAGCGCTCGAGAGGAGTCAGAGACCACGGCTCCAGAAGCCATGCGGCCGTAGTCCGCTTTACCCGGGCGTCGGACCAAAGGAGGGCCCTAGACTCCTGAAGGCCTGTGGGGTGGGGTGCCTCCAGGACCCGCGGAGAGGGCATACGCTCGCGGCTGCCCACCTGAGCGGGCGCAATTCTCAGCCCGGGCCCCCCAGAACCCGCACCGCTCTTCCCACGCCCACCTGTTGCGCAGCCCTTAGGTGGTCTCCGACCACCGACCGCCCCCCTTCGCCCCAGCCCCCACTTCCACTGCCTCAGGAAGTGACAGATTTTTTTTTATTAAAAACAAAACAAAAGTCACGGATACAGGGTGGTCTCCTCAAACAGGCTCAAGGTGGTCTCCATCTCGTGAGTCAGTTGTCGCCCTTTTTTTTTTTAAAGTGCTGTTACATCAAGAGGTCACAACAAAAAATAAACAAAGCAAAACCCAAAGGGACCGCAAAACGGGACAGGAAGTGGGTTCAGGAAAGGGAAGCAAAATAACGTACCGCATAAATAAATTAAGGTAAACTCAACACTGAACCAAGAGACTCACAGTACATTTACATCCATTGCACGTAGCCACTTTGTCATTAGGAACAAGTTTCAGAAGTGGACGGGACGGGGAGCGCGGGGGCCAGCGCCAGCGAAATTGCTACATTGTGATCACAATTGGGGGTCCGAGGCTGTACAGGGGCGAAGAGGGGACCCCCTCCCCCCTTTATTACCCCTTCTGTCCAGTTAACCCCATGAGGTCCAATGCCCTGGAGTTCTACCGTGGGGCGAAATTGGTATTTACACTTGGAAACCGAGACGGGGGCCCCAGGCTGGGGCGCCCAGGGGTGGGCGGGCAAGGCCCAGGCTTCCGGGAGGAGGACGGGCAGGCGGGAGGCTGTATTTACATCGGTCCGGTCCGAATGGCTTGTTCCTCGCTCTCGGCCGCCTCGGCCGCGGGTATTTACAGAGAGCAGCATGGCTTGAGGGCGCGTGGGCGCGGCCGGGCCGGCCCTAGGGCAACAGCGGGGGCTTGAAGGAGCAGTTGCCTGTGCAGTGGCGGGGAGTCAGCATCTTGCAGGAGAAGTGGTGCAGGGCATCGTGGGCTTCTGTGGAGACAGCCAGGCGAGCCGCGTTGGGTGCCTCACCTGCCCGGCTTCCCCCTGAGCGGCCCCCGCCCGGCCTCTCCTCTATCCTTCAGCATCTCACCCACCCTCTGCTGGCTCAGGGGTTCTCAAGGGAGTGAATCAGAATATGGGGGAGAAGATGGGGCGGAGGGGGGCGTAGAAGAGAGATCCTGGCCATTCAGAACCACTGCTCTGGCCCAGTAGCCCCATTTTTGGGACATCTGCCTAAAGCCAGATTTGGACCTGAGGGCAGGCTTCCCAAAGCCCAGAGCCCAAGGGGCTCTTTCTTCCTATCCCGCCCGTTGTGAAATCCTTTCCTCATTAGAAGCACATCCTGTTTTCCTCCTCTCGGCTTCTAATCCATGTAGACTTGGTCTTCCTCTCTCTCTCTAGCCCCGCCATTCATTCATTCATTCATTCATTCATTCATTCATTCATTCATTCATTATTAGTTTGTTCGCTCCCTCATTCATTCTCCAGCACAGCCGGTGACTGGCACCCCTCCTATCTTTGTTCCAAGGCTTCCGCACCTTTTAACTTCTGCTGGATGGCGTAGCGCGCCTTCCGCTCTTGGTCAAGTTCATTACACAGAGTGTCTGGAAGACATGGGGAGGGGCCGGTGAGGAAATGAACCTCCACCCTGACAGGCTGCGGGGTCACAGCCGCGGCCTCACCTTCTGCCCAGCTCTCAGCCCTTCGCAACAAGGAGTTGAGGGACTGAGGGTGGGGACATCAGTGTTCCCAACTGCAGACTGGCGGAGGGAAAAAAATGGCCTGGGATAGTGCTTAAAAGCAGACGGATCTAACCAAAATTAAAGCGAACTTAGGCATTACTTCCCAGGTAATTTTACGCCTCGATTTTTAATTTAGAAACCATGGAAATTGCCGCGATAAGAAGTTCAATCACTCCATGTAATGATGCCTGCAAGCCGTTTGCTGGGCTCGCTTGCCATTCTGAGGCTAATCAGAGTCTACAAAGGATATTAAATAAAAAAAATAATTGTTAAATTACCTTCAATTTAAATCCAAATGACTGAGCCAGCATTGCGGCTCCTGCCAGACAAGAGGCAGTTACGGCCGCGCGCGCGCTCACCTGACTCCCGTCTTACCTCTGACAATTTGCAGCTGTTGCACCATTTCTTCTCGATAAGCCAATTCCCTCTTCATTTGATCCTGAAAATTATCTGTGCAAATTGATTAAGTGAGAGCTGTTAAGCACAGCCCCCTCCCTGGGCCCCATCTTCCTACTCCCATTCCCACCCCCACCCCCTTCAGTGTTTGGCCTCCCGGGAAACCCCAGCAAAAGGGGGCTCCGAGGCTTCCGCAGGGGCTCAAGGCAGCTGCTTGCCCAGAACCCGGGCGGGCGCAGGGGAAGAGGGTTCTGGCCAGGAGGTGGGGTGGAGTGGGTCAAGGTGGTGGTACCTTTGAGACTCTGAAATTCTCGCTCCAGCTTCTTGCGGAGCTCCATTTGCTCCAGAAGCAGTTTTTGCAGTTCCTCTGTGAGGGGCGAGAGAGTGGGAGGTAGAGGAGGGAGGTGTGCAGGGCTCAGGGGCCCAGAGGCTGCGGGCCCTGCCCTGGCCAGTAGTTCTGAGATAGTTGGGGTGGTGGAGCCTGTGGGCAGAGGCCCAAGGTACTGTTTACCCATTTGCTTCCTAAGGATTTGGGTGAGGAAAAGGGGATAAATAGCCCACAAGAATCAGATCAGGATGGTAGAATGCATTCTCCACTTCTTGGTCCTGGCTCAAGGCACTAAGCAGAGTGGCATCTGGTTTAAGTTGTTCTTAACTCCCTAACCTCAGGGGCTAGCCCAGTAGGGCTCGATTTACCCCTTCAAAAATCAGACCTAATCCCTCCCTTCAATAATACAGAGCAGAGAGAATCTGGTCAAAGCCTTGACGCCCCCCAAGCCCTGGAAAAATACATCTATTCGTGACATTTTGTTTACAGTTTCAGGACATCCCAGACCCCAAGTACATGCTAAGAACATTCATATAAAGCACCAATGGTTTTCAAGGTAATTGCATATCCTGGAAATTTTGTAACTATGCAGAGTGAAAAGCCACCAATGCTTTTCTCTGTCCCCACACCAGTTTCCAAGCTCATCCTGCACTGGTGTGGGGGGAGGGGAGCAGGAAAGTGTGGAAAGCCCCGCTAGTGCCCTCAGAAACCAGCTCTGGTGAAGTGGCAGACAGCTCCCACGAAATTAGCAGCTATTGGTATCCGGTTCCTCCTGGGGGGTGTCTCTGAGAAATCCCTTCCTAGCAGGTGCTCAAAACACAAGAATGGGAACTAGAAGGGGCAAAGTGGGGTCAGAGGCTCCCTGCTCCTGTGCCTGACATCACACTCTTCTCCCTTGCAGGCTGAGCAACACCCCCAGGCTCCTGTTGTCCAAACAAGCTGCATCTTCACCCCACTGAAGGTGGGGCAAGTGGTTATGCCTTAATTCAAGGGGAAAAGTTTAACCTCTTGGACATTCCTAAAGTAAACGCTTCCTAAGAATCTTGCTATTCAGAAGCCGTGTGTTCCAGTGAGTTTGGGAGACCCAGATGGTCTTGTCTGATTGTCCACACGCATCCGACTCCCAGGATCTTTCCTCACTTCTCTTTCTCACGGGGCTATTCAGACAGACCCGGCTGTAGAACCCAAACTTCCAGTGAACCTCTGGGGGTCTGGCTCCCTCTAGTCACCCCCTACTCGCATACACACCTCTGTGCCAGGACAAGGTGCCCAGGGGTTTACCTTTCTGCTCAGTGGAAACCAGTTCCCCGAAATCCCTGTCTTCTCTCACACACTCCTACATGAATGACACCCCTCTACAAGAAAAGCTCCAGCACAGTGTACCCCATTTCAGAGACTTGACCTCACCTCTGGCCAGGTTCTCGAGATCTTTCTCCACTAGCTGCGTTGCCGTCACATCCAGGGTGAGCCCATCTTCGCCTGGGATACAAGGGCAGGTAAGAGGTGTCCTGTTCTGGGGGAGAGGCCTTGGGAGGGGAGGGGTGAGCTTCCTGGGAACCCGGCTAAGTCAGGGACCTGCTCCAAACACGCTGCCACGGAGGAGACAGTGACCAGTATCCAGTGCTACCCACCCTGCAAGCCATCCCTTCGGGGAGTGGCCCATTGGCGAAGACCCAGGGTAGACGGGCTCTGTGAGGGCAGGAGGTGCCTTTTGCCCGGTTTCACTTCCTTCTACAATGCCTTCTTCTCTTACCCGGAAGGGCCCCAGACCCCCCCAGGAAGTAAGCAACTCAGGAAACTTGGCCTGCACCTTTCCCCGAGCTGTTTAAGGATTTATCTGCCGGCAGCAGAAGAGGACACACAGCCGCTTACGCTTGATCGAAAACCGTGCCCACAGCCAAGGCCGGTGGGGATCCGGGCGACCGAGACAGCAGCTCCCGACCGGGGCAGGTGCTCGAGGTTCCTAGGGCTCACCTCGGTCTGTATTTGCAGGACTTGGCTGCGAGATACTCCTTTGGTCTGGATAGGATTTCCTCGTTTCCAAATCGTCGGCGGTCGAGTGATTGTCTTCCTTATCTGGCTCTTAAAGGCAATAAACCGAGTTTCAAGGAGAGGCAAAGAAACCGTGACCCCGATACGGCCAGAGCCACCGCAGTCCGGGCGCCCGAATCCTAATTAAAAGCTTCGCGGCCGCCGCTGTTCCGTGCTGTGCGCCTGGGCTCGCACCCTCAGGCTTTGGGCCGGGCATTCCCTCCCCCGCGCGGTCTGCTCTTCTCCGGCTCCACGCCCCCTCCCCAGCCCCTCAGAAAGAGCAATACGAACAGTAGAGCCCACTAGGGACTAGCGACCTACATCGCGCCCAGATACTGGGGCACCGCGAGCGCGCGTGGCCGCCGAGTCTGCCTGCGCGGCTCCCGCCGGGAACGCGGCCCAGCCTGTGACCGAGGACTGGTGGTGGCGAGGGACACACGCCCCTGGGCTTGGGGCCTGGTCTGGGCTCTTTTATGCCTCAGCCTCTGCGAGCCACTTGGTCCCTCGCGCGAGCGCGTGGGCCGCAGCTGCCACCGCGCCTGCAGGCGCACGCAAGCGCGGGGCCAAGCGTCTCTCCATTCACCGGACCCAGCCTGAACACGGGGGGGGGGGGGCTCGCGGTCCAACATCCTTGCTTTATAAGTGAAAGCACTTGAAAGGGGTGCCAGGCACGGTTTTAAAAACGCTTTAACCCAGGGTACAAGGTGTACGTGAGCATGTGTTTATGAGCTGGAGAAGGTTTGCCGTTACTAGGTAAACAAACGATGGAAGTTGTTGGAAGTTCTCGCTTAGCTTCTTTTTTTTCTTTCATTGTCTGTCCTTTTCCTCTTTCTCTTGCTTTCTCTGCCTCTGTCTTTCTCTTCTCCTCGTCCTTCACAGACCTCCCCTGGCCCCGGCTCCCTGCCTGCCGTCCCCCCATCGCACTAGCCAGCGACCCCCTCAGAGGGCCTGGGGGCTTTACCGTGGGCCTCGGGGGTGCAGAGGTAGGAGGCCGCGGGCCCCAGCGCCGCCGCCGCGCTCTTCACGTGCTCGTCCCGCTCGGGCGCGTACACCTGCGTCGGCCGAGAAAGGACAGGCGGTTAGGGGGACGCTCGGAGGCGGCTGGGAAGCCGGGTGGCGGTGCGCCGCACCGAGAGGGGACGCTGAAGGGGCGGCGGAGGTCGGCCAGCGGGTGGGACTGGAGCGCCCCGGGCGGCGGTGACGCACATGGCACAGCCTCACACCCTTGGGGGCTGCATCGCTGTGGTAGCTTCAAGGTAATTATCTGCGCCCTGGAGAAAATTATCCAGCACACAAAGCCGCTCCCAAGACCAGGGCCATTCAAAGCCGCCCCCACTCTCTTCGCCCGCCTCCTTTCGGCATCTTCCCTCCCTCCCGCTCCCGGTCCCGGGCATAAAAGACGCCTTCGCAACTGGCTAACGATTCGTGTTTTAATGGACCGAATGTAAATGTACAAGCGAACGCGCCCACTTTCAAATGGCCAACAATTCCGGCTCAGCCCCCTCCCGCCTGCACCGGCGGCCCCACCGCGCTGAGAGCCCCTCTCCCACGTCGCACCCCGTCTCGACAGCTTCCCACCGCGAACCCTGAGGTTTTCAAGGCGGGAATTGGAAGAGACTCAGACAACTACAGGCTGGGGCGGAGGGAGATTCCGGGGCCCCGTCCGCAGTGGCCCGGCTCTGGGGCGAGGCCGCCCCCTCCTAACCCGCCACTTTCCCTCCGAGGTCTGGTCCCCATCCGGGCGGGTGTGCTACGGGTGCGGCCTCACCAGCGCTCCTCTCTGGCTGCAGGTCCCTTTCTCTCCTTTGCTTTCTTCCTCCAGATCCCTTCTGTCCGTTTCTGTTTCTGGGTCACGGACCCTCTCTGCCTGTCTCCTCATCCCCATCAATGAGAACACAGCGCACGCGTTTCTCAGGCCCGTCCCTCTCCCCCATCTTCCGAAAGCCTCAGCGGGGGGTCCCAGCGCGCCCAGCTCCAAAGGGCTCTCCAAGCCGGGCCCACTCAGAGCAGCCGAGGCCTGCTGCGCCAGTGTCCGCTCGGAACGGAACTCCCGTCCCCTACCCGGCCAGGGCCGACCCCACATCCCCGTGGTGCCGAGGGGCAAGCAAGGAGGCGCCACCAGTGGTGTGGGCGCGGGGCTCACCTTGGCCGGCATGGGGCCCCCCAGCGGCCCGCAAGGCTCTCGCAGCTCAAAGCCGCTGCTCGGCGGGCTCCTCTCGGGTCTCCGCATCACGTCGTCAGCCGCCAGGTCCCCAAATACGGACCGGCTGGCTTGGGGTAGTCCCGGGCGGCGCGGGGTGCGAGGGCTACCGCCATCGGGAGAGTCTGTGGGACCGTCGGCGGCCGAGGAGGTGGTGGACGCGGGCCCAGCGGGCGGGTCGCTGTCCGGGCCGCCTCCTGCGTTGGGCGCGCTGGTCGCGCCAGACTGGGTCTCGTCCTGTGTGCCCTCGTCGTCGGGGAATCGGTTGGACTCCACGTCCACCTCGGGCTCGTCCGCGGTGTCCACGTCGGGAGAGGCGGAGTGGTAGCTGGAACTGCCCTCGCTCAGAAAGTCCGGGCTCACATAGCCGCCGCCGGATCCCGAGCCCGGCCCGGCCCCCCGAGCGGGCCCCGCGCCGTAGGCGTCGCGGGCGCTACCGTAGAGCTTGGCGATGCTCTCGGCGTCCTTGACCACTGGCCGGAAGGCCGACACGTAGGAGCCTTTGCGTGCGGGCGGCGGAGGCGGGGGCAACGGGGCCAGGGGCGGCGGCAGCGCCTCGTCCGCGCCATCCTCGTCTAGTGGCCCGCGGGACAGCGCGCTCGGGCAGCGCTCCTCTGGGCCCAGGCCGCCCTCCTTGGCCGGCTCCGCACCGTCCAGGGGCTCGGGGCCACCACCGCCGGCAGCCGCCGCTGCCGCCGCCGCTGCCGCCGCCACAGCGGCCGCCACCGCCTTAGCTTGGCTTTGCGCAGCTGGATAGGGCGGCACCGGGAGGCTGCCTGCTGCCGGCCAGAACATGGGAAACGTCGGGTATACGGTGGCTGCGGCGGCCGCTGCGGCTACGGCCGCAGCGTCCTTGGCTGCCCCGGAGGGTTGGTGACCCCAGAACATGGCGCCTCCACCTGGGCCAGGCCCAGTCCCCGGGGGCAAGTGGCCAGTTCCTGGGCCGCCTGCGCCTCCACCTGTGCCCGCGCCCCCGCCACTCCCGGTGCCTGGGCCGCCCTTGGGTTCGCCGGCCCCTAGCACCGGGTCGTCCTTTTTGGGGCAGAGGCCGAAGGCCGTGGGGAAGCCGTAGGGGTGAGGGAAGAGCGGCGGGGGCAGCTTCTGCAAGAGGCCAAAGCCCTTGCTCGGCACTGGGATCACCGGGTAGCTACGGACGCCAGTGCCTCCGCCGGGCCCTCCAGGACCTGCGGGAACGCCGGCGCCAGCCGCCAGACCAAGTCCCCGCTGCGGGTGGGGAGGGGGCGGCCCAGGAGGCCCAGCAGCCTCGTCTTCACCACAACGCAGGCTTTTGTGGGGCGGCGGGCCTGGGGCCATCTCCGCACCGCACCCGGGGCCTCCCCCGCCGCCGCCGCCTGCGCCGCCTTTCCCCTGCCCACCCGACCCTCCGTTAGCACCACTGCCGCCTCCTCCTTGCAGCGAGAAGGTCCGCTTTCGAGTGCCGCCATTGAACATGGCCTTGACGTCCTCCCAAGCGTGGCTCAGTTCGTCTGTGGCCGACTTGTCACTGAGTTTAAGGTGACGGCGCCACGAGTTAAAGTTGGCGGCGTCCGGCTGAGTATACTTGGCGTCGGGTGTGCGGTGCGAGTGGAAAATGAACTTGTTAGGCGAGAAGTACATGCTACAGTAGCCGCACTTGATGCACTTGGCACGCGAGCTGTTGTAACGCGCAGGGATGAAGCTGCCACGCGAGCCCCAAGCACACTCATGCACCACATCGAAGGCAAAGTTCTCGGGCAGTTTGGGTGGCTTGTGCTCGCCTAGGAAGGACTTGCACAGGCGTTCGGCCTCGCGCTTCGTGATCATGCCGCAGCGTCGCGATGAGATGGGCATGGCCCCAGCCCGACGGAGAATCTCCAGCTGCACCGGCGTGCATTGCACGCATGTGATGCCCAGGGCCACACGGCGGTTGTGGATCTCATTGTAGCTGTAGTTCTTGAGGAGAGTGTTGGAGATCTGTGCCAGGCACAGGCGCTCCTGGCCGTCGATGACCAGAGACACTATAGGCACCCCATACAGCGACGTCTCGCCCACTTGGTTGGGTTTGAGAGCGCTGGAGCCCGAGTAGGGCTGCAGCTCCTGCTTCGAGTTGGGTGAGGAGTTACCCTCACGCCCCGGCCCCAGCTGAGTGGTGAGAGCCTCCATACCGCCGCTCCTGCGAAACAGAGAAAGCAGAGAGCAGATGAGCCATTTTCAGCGCCGCCTCGGCTCGGGCCCGCCCAGCAGGGCGCACCGTGTTGGCGCGCAGGGGAATCTTGGCAATGGGGAGTCCAAGCTCATTCGCCCCCTAGACGGGCGCCTTTTGTTATTCAGATGCGTGCTGGCACTGGAACAAAAGCCCTCGGGGTTTGGGGGAGCAGAAAGGGGTAATTGAGACCTCAGGAATTCCCGGGCAACTAGGAATGCAATCCTGTTTTCGGAATGGGGAGAAAGTGGCGCCCAGAGACGGAGAGTGACTTGCCCAAGGCCACACAGCAAAGACATTGCCGAAACCCAGCTTCCCGGTGCTGAGATCCGCGCGCCTTTGACCACCTTCTCAGCCTGCCCTACCCGTCCAGGTCCTGAAGCCCCGACTTCGGGGACCGGCCGCCCCTTTGCTCAGTAGTGCGTGCAAGCGGGCGGGCGCTGCGCGAGAAGGGGTTGGGGGAGGGGCGGTCACTGCCCAGCTCCAGACAGCAGGGGGCGGGGGTGGGGAGCGGGAGGAAAAGGAGGAGGGTCTCCAGGTTGTGATGGAGGGGGGGGGTGGTGGGGAAGAGTCTGAGGCGACCGCTGTTCGCGGTGCTGAACCCGGCTCTCTCTAAAGCACACAGCGCGCGCCCAGCCCCAGGACGGCCCCCCTGCCCCCGTCATGCAACTTCGTGCCAAGCCAGCTCTCCGGGATAACAGCACTTGTTTCCACAAACCAGAGCTTCTCCTCTCATCTCCAGAGTCCCGTGTTCGTTAGGCAGAAAGATTCTGCTTGGAAATAGAAATGGTTTCCATTGCAGCCCTCAGTGAGAACAGGGTCAGACAGTTCCTAAACATAGTTCCTTCATTTTTAACTGCGTTCTAGACCAAAGCTGGTTTCCATCCGGGTCAGCGCATGAGACGTACAGGTTCCCAAGGAAGTTTCTTAGGAGCACTTCTCCTTCCCTTTTAACTGCCCAGTCCCTAAGTTTTTGCTCAGGCCAAGTGCAGTCTTTCTGGGCTTTGGGCTTCCTCTTTTTTGGGTGGTGGTGGCAGTGGCGACTCCTCTCTGAGTATCTTTTGTGCCAGGCTATCCTGGCTCCTTTGGGTTGAGGGGAATCCTGGCCGGTCTCCGAAGCCACTACAAGGTTCCAGGTGAAAAGTTGCTGCTGTTTCCATGTTTTGCTCACTGGACGAAGGAGGGAGGCAGCTGTGCCTGCGGACCTCACCAGTGGGAGGACTGGGAGACTGATGCGTGGAGCTCTCCAGGTGGCCGGGGCCAGCCACGTGTCTTCAGACACCGAAGGTTCCCGCCCGGCTCACTGCTGTGGGCGCCCCTGCGGCCCAGGCAGTCCAGCCCTGAGGGCCCCTAACCTAACTCGATGGGAAATAAAACCCCCTTTTCAGAGGGGCATCTCCAGACGGACAGGGAATCCGAATTCAAAAGCCTTCATCGAGAAGACTGAGATCTCCTGTCTGTCCCCCTCCCTCTGTCTAGATGTCCCTCATCTGTCGATCTTATCTTCCCTAAGCTGCCAGTCTCCCCCAGCTCCCTCCTCTCTCTCCCATCTGTCTCCGTGCCTTCTTCCAGCATCGGGCTATATCTGTTATCTGTCTGTTTCCTCTCTATCTCTGTGGATCGAATGGAGACAAGTTGACCCTCCTTTTGCACTGAAGTGCCTCCGTCACATTTTAGGAGGCAAACACACGGTCCTAACTCCCCAGCGGAGGGGTCAGCAAGACGTTCCCGCACCCCCCTGCAGGGCTCTCTGGTGGGCTGGGGGAGGCGTCGGGGGTGGTGGGCTTCGCGGTTCTGGGAAACGACGATGTCTTCTCGGTCTCCCCAAGTCGGCAGGCAAGTGCGCCCAGCCCGCATGCAGTGAAGGGACCGCTCGAGCCCCGGGAGTCTTCCTCAAGCTGAGGGTCTGTGGTCCCCGCGGAGTTTTCCTGAGTGGAAGGAGGAGGCCCAGGGTCCCAGGGCCAGGAGAAGGGGGACACTGAGAAAGGAACCAAATTTCGAGGGCCAAAGCAGAAAGCCCCGCCAAAGGGCTGTACGCAGCAGCGACGAGGAGCAGCGGCAAGGGCAGCTCGGACAGCCCTCGCCGGCTCCCGGGGCTGGAGAGGTGAGCTTGGAGAGGGCGACGAGGTGGGAGGCGGGCAGCGGTGGGAGTGAGGGGATGGAGACTTTAGGTATGATAATAAAAACAGCCACAAGAACCCAAATCGGAACTAAACGAAAGAAGCTGTAGGGGCAGGGTGCTGGGGCGGGGGGGGGGGGAGGGGGCGACCAGCCGCGGATACTCACCGTGCGGCAGCGGCGGCTGGAGCCGGGCGAACGGTGAACGGAGGTGCGCGGCGGAGTCCGGGATCCGCCGGGCTCTCCGGGTGACGGCACGGCCCCTCCCCGCGCGCGCGCACAGCCGCGCTCCCCGGCTCCCCGCGCTCACACCCGCGGCCCCGCCAGCCCCTCCCGCGCTACGCGGGCTCTCAGCAGGTGCAGGGCACCAGGGCCTGGGGCGAGGAGACCTGTGCCCTGCGCCGCTGTCCCTGAGGCCCCGGAAGGGCCCGGAGCGGAGGATGAAGCTTGGAGCGCATGGCGGGGTGACGGGCACGGCGCGGTCACATTGCGGGGCCGGCACGGGGCGGGCACGCCTGACAGCTGCGAGCCGGGGCGCCACACCCACCGCCCGCGCAGTCACTTGCGCCCTCCCGGGGCCAGCTAGCCTGCCGGCCACGCGCCGAGCCCGGCGCCTCCCCACAGCCTCTGGCCCATGCGGCCCAGGTAAGCGGTCGCACACCTGCGCCCAGCACCTGCGGCCCGCGCTGGCCAAAGGGGCCAGGAGGGAGAAAGGGCCCCGGACCGCGAAGTTTGCCCTTAAGAACGAAGTGGGAAGGTGCTTCCCTCCTAGGGGCCAGGGGTGGTCCAGGTTGAGCCTGGGTTTCGAGGTTCAGGCAGAAGATCTGCAGGGAAGGGCACGACCCCTCCGGGCCAGGGCAGTGGATCCCGAGAGTGGCCCTGGAAAGCCTGTGGGGTTGCCAGGGGCCCGGGGCAGAAACCAGGGGAGTCGGGGGTGCGGGTGGCCGCCGGGAAGCGGCCGAACCAACTCCCCCGCCACTTCTCTTTTGGATCGGAAGTGTCAGGACAGCTTCGTCCTGGGGAGGGGCGACCTCCTGCTCCCTCACTGAGCGGTTGGACTCTAGGGGTTTTTTTTGGGGGGGGCGGGGGGCGTGGGCTGCACCTTGGACAGAGAGAATGCCCTTTAGTTGATTGCTAAACTCTCCAGCTCTCCTGCTAGTTCACTCCCCCGTGGTGGGGGTCTAGCTCTCCGCTGCTGCAGACACCCCTGGGCGCATCCTCTCTTCTCGCAGCTCCGTTGCTCCCCATGCTCTTCCCTCTGCTCGTCGGTTTCTGTCTTCACCATTCTTTTCTCCCACAACTCCACTGAGTCCGTGTTCTCCGCCTCCTAATCGCCGTCTCTACTTCCTTGGAGTTACCAGTCGCGCTCCCCACCTCTTCGCCCGCACCCAGGCACCCTCTGGCTCTCCCCTCCCCCAAGTGGTATTAAGTGTCCTTAATGGACACGTTAATTAAACTGTAATTAATCATACTGTCCTGCCCAAGTTTGAACAATTACCCTAATGAAACAGAAGTTAATAATGGCAGGGATGGCCTGGGGCGCGGTGGGCTGCCGGGCAGAGGGCGCAGCGGCCTCTGCGGTTACCGACTTTGGCAGCAGCGGTGAGCTTAGCCAGTCCTTGGAACCCGGGGCGGCGCAATAAATCTTCTGTGGCCAGCAGCGCCGGGACGCCCTCCCGCCCCCACCGCCCCCTCGTTTTCCTTTTAGCTCCAGGTTTCAGGCCCTCTCCCCTCCTGCATCCCAGCTCCTCTGAGGTTCATCTCCCCTTCTCCACTTCTCGCCTCTCGTTTTGCTTTTCTCCACTGGCTCCCAAGGACCCCGGGAAAAGGCCCTGGGGGTGCCTGGATCACACCAGCCCAGCCCTGGGAGAGAGGGGGCGGCCCGGCCCAGCTTGAGGACTCATTGGGCACCTCCTCTCCTCGGATGAGGGGTCTCTGAATACTGCCCCCCAAGTTTGAGGGCTCTGTATTCTTCGCAGAGTTCTTGCTCTTTCGCCTCCCTCAGCTTCCGTCCTTCTCTCTCTCAGATCTCCCGGCCTTTCTCTCTTCTCCACCAGCGCCTGCTCCGCTCTTTTCTCTCGGTGCGCCCGCCCCCTCCGTCTTCCCAGGCGCTGCGTCTGTCCCGCTCTAACTCTTTCCCCTCTTCCCTCGCAGAAAAACAGGAGCCCATTTTCCCTCCCTCGGTCTCCCCCACCCCATAATTACAATTCCATTCGGTAATTATTCTTGGCCTCCTAATGATTTTTTAAAAGGCAACTCAGAATCCTGTGTGATGGTTGACAACGATCGCGGAGCCAGAAAAGAGGATGGGCAGGGTCCCCCGAGAAGGGCCTGCCTGTCCTGACCCTATTGTCCTGTGAGAGCCAACAGCGCCTTCGGGGCGCCCTGTCCGCGGGGCCCGGGGACATCTCGGACAAAAGTTCCCTTTCTGGTTTACGGCCCGAGGGGCCTGCAGAGTTGCCAGTGGGCCTCGGTTTAGCACCAAGCTGCGGACAGCTCCCTGCGCCGGTGTCTGGCGTCCGAGACCCAACCGGCTCTCAGACGCAGGTCTGAGCTGCAGAAACGTGGAAGGCGCGCGGAGAGAGAGGCTGGGGAGGCGCCGCCGCGCCCGGGGGAGGTAGTGGTCTCCGGGGAACGGGTCTTGGGGGTCGGACCTGGGCTCTGCTCTGGACCGGCGTCCAGTTGGTTAGTATCAGCACGACCCTCATTTAACAGTTTTCAGAGCTGGTTCCCGCAATGACCCAGGCAGTAAGTAGCTACCATTCATCCCCATTGTACAGGCAGGAGACTGAGGGCCAGGCAGTGGAAGCCAACCCAAGTTCGCCGGCGGACAGGGGACGCAGGCCCAACTCCCAGGCCCTGAATGTCGTGCCTTGCACACTGCCGGCTGGGCCTCATTTGGCGAAGGGAAGGAGGATAAGGAAACGCTGTCATCACCACCCTCACAAACGCCCCGTGCGCAGGACGCAGCCCCGGGCAGGTCACTGCTCAGGTGCGGGCGGCCAGTGCCAGGGGGCGCTGGGGCTTGAACTCAGGCTCAGGGGGGACGGGGCGGCGCCCCTCTTCATCAGAGGGGGCTCTGGGTCCCGTGGCCCCGCCCGGAGCCTCGGGAGCCCAGGGAAGTCTGTGCCCTTGGCCTTCCCGACTCCGGTTAACCCGGATTCTCCCTCTTTCATCCACTGGCGTTGGCACTGGGGTCGGAGGACTGGGCTCTGGATCACGTGCCCCCGCCCCCGCGGGGACTGCGCTGCCTCCGCGCCCCGGGCGACCGGGCCCAGCGGCCCAGCGTCCTGCGCCGGCTCCGGCGGCCGCGCCTCCTTCGAAGGCACATATCTTTTACCAGTTGAATTAACGGCAGTTTTCGTCAGTTAATTAGGTTTAATTTACATAATTAGTACAGTATAAAGAGGATTGGGGATAATCATGGGGTACGTAGCGCTTACTGTGTAAACACGTATTCTGAATTAAAAATCAGATGTAATTAAGGCGCGCAGGCCCTGTTTAGGCAGGGTTTTAATTGTAATGAATTTCTAATTAACACTCAATGATTACCAAATGCAAAGGGCTGTAAAATTTTCTTGTAGTTTTGCTAATTTATTGTTTACTTAATATCTGGATATTAATCCGACGGCCAGATAGACCCGAGGCCCTTGCAGTGGCCCGGCCCAGGCGAGTGGAAGCGGCTGGGCGAGGCCCCCGGGCCGCTCCGGAGCAGAGGTGAGCAGCTGGAAGGTGCTCAGAGCCCCTGGCCGCCTGGCTGCGGTGCCAAGGGGAAGACTGAGGCCCAGAGAGGGCGGGGACTGGCAGGAGGCTTCGGACCCCAGGTTCCAGCAGTCTAGACGGGCCCTTTGGGGTCAGAGGCCAGGCCAGCCCACCTCCTTGTGGAGGACCCTCCATTCCGAGGGCATCAAAAGGAGCGACAGTCTAGGCCCAGATCTACTTTTGACCACTTGAGTGACCATGGACATTGCACCTGCCTCTGGAGGATGGACTCACTGCTTGGCACTTTGTGGAGGCGAAGGATGGCCCAAGCCTGAGGCCCGAGGGCACTACAGATGAACAGCCTTCTTCCGGAACCTGAGAGGGGAGGACTGGCGGAGTGCAGGTTTCTTGGGGGAGGTCATGCGAGACTGGCTTTGCCCATCCTGGGTCTCTCTCTGCAGCTGGGGAGGCAAGTTCATCTGGGAGGGGCTGGGAGGGACTAACCAGACAGAGAGTCCCCTAAGGCCTCAGCAGAAGTTTTTGGGAAAGAGGGTGGTGAATGGCTCCACTGTCCCCAGGACTCCCCCCCACTTCCGAGTCTCTAGTTTGGGTCCCTGTCCACATCCTAGCTCAGCTGCGCCACTGACCCACCCAGGGGGCCCCTCCTGTCAGCCGCGGGTTAGCCCTGGTCTTTCTCTCAGCACAGAGAAGACTCTGCGGCACTCTGGAATGTCCAACTAACTTGGAAACTCGTCAAGAAGATTTAAAGGCATCTAGAAGCTTCCACTGCACAGAGCAGACTGCCTGGACGTCTGTCTTCAGAGCCTGCCTTTTAGAAGCTGCAGAGGCCGCTCCTGGGCGCTGCACAGTGCCGCCTCTGAGCCTACCCTGGGCTGGACCCCTCATACGCTCTGTCTCATGCTGCTTTATTTCACTGTTGAATCGTTCACTGGTTAATATTTCCTGATTGGGCATTTGTGTGGGAGTGTTGTCTCTCCCACTGGGATGTTTCGTCTGCCTGGTACATAGCAGGAGCTCAGGGTGGTTGAGGAGTGAGTGAGTGAGCAGCCCGGGTCCCAGAGACTTGTGCCCATAGTGGCTGAATGGTGCCATTGGTGTCTGCTGGCCAACCGGGTTCTTCCGAAGTAGAAGGTTCTTTGTTCCCTGGTGGTGTCTAGGAGGTCTTGGGGGTCCTACCTTCCACGCAGATCCAGGAAGGGCTACTCAGGCAGAGCCTTGAAGACAGCCTTCAAGCTGTCTTCAGGAGGTGGGCATGGGTCCTGGCAGGAAGGTGGGGACTGGGGGAGGGGCAGAGAAGCGGGAAGGTTGCAAAGGGCTCCCTTGCCAGGGCCTCCTCCCCCACTCGGCAACATGGGGGAACAGACTCTGGAGCCGGCTAGACCAGTTCATTCGAATCCCAGTTCCAGACCTGCATCTGTAAAGCAGTCAACAGGGGCTTCTCAGGGAGGTGATAGTGACGGAATAAGGTGCTAAGTGTACAGCACACAGCCAGGCCTGGCACTACAGTGAGGCACCCAGGGTGCCAAATTTGAGGAGGCATTCGTCCTCAGGGCCACGGCACTCCTCCTCCTAGTCACAGCCCTGCACGGCCGATGACACAAAGCCGGCGCTCAGTTCGGGAGAGGCCTCCTTCCCTGCCAGCTGCAGGTCACCTCGGTCAGCACAGGTCCCCGAACCCAGTTGGAGTCCCATCCGCTGCTGGGGCAGGCCGAGCCTCACTGGGATAAAATTCACACACTACACAGTTCACCTGTTGGGAGTGTGTAATGCAGTGGCTTTTCACATATTCAGGGACATGTGCAGCCATCACGTCACTGTGGGGACGACTCTACCACCACAGAGAGAAACCCCGGACCCATGAGCTGCACCCTTATCTCCCCGCCTGCCCCAGGCCAAGGCAAGCGCTACACTCTGCCTCTATGGATTTGCCTACGTTGGACATTTTATATAAATAGAAATATGCAATATGTAGTCCTTTGTGACTGGCTTCTTTCACCTAGTTCACTGTTTCTAAGGTCCACCCATGTAGCATGCATCAGTATTTCACCCCTTTTTATTCTGTTTTTCTTTTTTATTAATTGTTGTTCAGTTACAGTTGTCCTCATTTTTACCCCTAGTATTTAATTATTGCCAAATAATATTCCATTGCATGGAGAGCTTACCTGTTGCCTGTTCATCCTTTGATGAATATTTGGGTTGTTTCCACTTTTTGCCTATTGTAAATGATGGTGCTACAAACATTCGTGTGCAAGTTATTGCGTGGTTGTATGTTTTAATTGCATCTAGGTGTAGAATTGCTGGGTCGTATGGTGGCTGTGTCTGTCCTTCGGAGGAACTGCCAGGCTGTGTTTCCGAAGCACTTCACAGTTCTACCAGTTAAACGAGGCCTCCGATTTCTCCACACCCTTGCCAGTATTTGTTATTATGTCTCTTTTATCATAGCCATCCTAGCAGGTACGAAATAGTATCTCATTGTCGTTTAGCCTTGCGTTCTCTGATAGCCAAGGATTTTGAGTACACTTTCATGTGCTTATTAGCCATTTGTACATCTTTTTTTGCAGGAAATGTTTATTTGAAGGCTTTGCCCACTTTTTCAGTGGGGTTATTTGTAATGCTGTTATTGAGTTAAAGGAGTTCCTTATATATTCTAGGTACAAGCTCCTTATCAGATAGAGGTTTTGCAAATATGTTATTTGAATTGTCTTCTCACTTTCTTAATGATGTCCTTTGGAGCACACATATTTTTATTTTTGATGACACCCACTTTATTTTATTTCTTTGCTGCTTGTGTTTTGGTGTCATATCTGACCTTAAGGTTGTAAGATTTACTCCTATATTTTCTTCTAAGAGCTTTGTAGTTTTAGCTCTTACATTTATGCCTATGATCCATTTTTATTTTATTTTTTAAAGCTTTTTGTTTATCTTTAGAGACCCCAGCTCTCACCTTGACGACAGATACTGCACTTTCTCTCTGTACCACTGGCGCCTTTCAAGCTGCTACCCTGGTGCTGGAGCTCAGAGGGAGTGAGTCTGTGTAAGTCCACGTGCGGGTTCTTTCCGGGGAACTGCTTGGGACTCCAGAAGCTTCTTCCGCCGACTCAATCCCTGTTGGTTTTCACAGCAAGAAGTTATGGGGACTTATCTTTCTGGCACTGGAAACCCAGTTGTGGGGTATGTTATGGAGCTGGCACTCCTCACTCCTGACATATCCCTCTTGAATTTTCATCTACTCCATGTGGATGTGGGGTCAGCCTGGTCCGTGTCTGTGCCCCTCCTACCAGTCTGGATGGATGTGGTTTCTTTAATTTTGTAGTTGCCAGACTTCTATTCAACTAGATTTCCGACGGTTCTGAGTGATGGTTGTTCTATAGTTCAGTAATTTTGATGTGGTTGTGCGAGGAGGCAAGCCGTGTTTACCTATGCCGCCATCTTGACCGGAAGTGCTATGGTCCATTTTGAATTAATCTTTGTGTATGATGGGAGGCGAGGATCCAAATTCAGGCTTTTGCTCATGGATATCCAATAGTCTCAGCACTATCTCTTGAAAAGACCACTGTCTCCATTGGTCTTGGCACCTCAGTGTCTTTTCTGTCCTGTGGAAATGGCTACCCTCCTTTCCCTGCCAGCTCTCCTCAGAGAAGGGGCCCACCCAGCCTCCTTCCTCTGAAGATGCAAATGGAAGTTCACTGTAACTGCTCAGCATTCAGGAAGCAGCCATTCACCAGCAAACACTGTTGAGACTTTCCCCATTTCTCCCTCCCCATTGATAATTCACTCTGCCTCCCCCTTCTGATGTGTGCGTGCCTCTGTTACCGGGATGGAGTGACCATGGCTGTCCTGTCTCCCTTACCGGGGTGAGAGGCCTAGGAGAACGTGGCCTGCATCTTGCACGAAGGCAGCTGTTGCTGAGGAAATAGCCTTTACTTCAGACAGGCCTGGGTTGGAATCTTAGGCAACTACTTCTTAGATGTGTCGCTTTGGGTGAATCACTCCACCTCGCTGATCCTTAGCTTCCTAAACCATAAAACTGACATACTGGCATCACAGGACTTTTGGGAGAACTAACCAAGATGAGAGGTGCCAAGGGCCCATCTCAGTGCCTGGCACACAGTAGGGGCTCAAGTTCTCTGAGCTGGTATCAATGGAAATAGGAAAGTGACGTCCTTCCCAACACCACTGCTGCCTCCCCAGCCCCATCCCTCTCCATCCCTTTACCCTCCTTTACTTATTGGTCACAGTAACTGTCCCCACTTGAAATTACCATCTTCTTCCTTGTCTGCCTCTGTTACTGGAACGTCAGCTCCAGAGCACAGGGACTAGCTTGCCCCAGTCGCTGCTGTGTCCCCAGTTGCTGGCACACCAGAGGGGCTGAGGAAGTTTTTGTTGAATAAATATTGTCTCCAGTGCGTGTGCTGGGCCCTGCAGAGAATTCAGAGAGGCCCTGGGGGTCTCCCCCCTCTAGCTGGTGCCCAGGACTGATGAGGCACTGTAAGGGCCCAGGCTCCGGGGCTCAGGGAGGCTGAACTCTGGAGATGGAATGGGAAGGGGAGTGGAGCTGGAGGCCCGAGGGAGCCCTGCTCGTGAAGAGTGGGAATAATGGTGCTGGGTGCGTGGGCCGGGAGAGTGTGCGTCGGGGTGGGCAGGCTGGTTCGTAAGAAGGCAGCTGAGGACGGGGGCCTGGGACGTGGGCTTTGTAAGCTGTAAAGGGAGAGACACGTGGAAGCGTTTGTTCCAAAACATGTGGGGCAGCGTGGGCTGGGAGTGGACAGGAAACCGTCTTTGAGTTTGCTGTTGCTGCTATAGCAAATTGCCATGGTCTTTCTTTCTCTCTTTCAAGATTTTATTTTTAGAGAGAGGGCAAAGGAGAGCGAAAGAGAGGGAGAGAATCTTGGCGTGAGAAACAGCCATTGGTTCCCTGTCTCACGCCCTGAACTGGGGACCTGGCCTGCAACCCAGGCATGCGCCCTGACTGGGAATCGAAGTGACAGCCTTCTGGACTGACAGCACTCAATCCACTGAGCCACATCAGCCAGGGCTACTGTGGCATGTTAAAACAGCACACATTTATTTTTTTACAATTTTGGAGGTTGGAAGTTGGAAATGGCTGTCACCCGGCTAAAATCAAGGCACTGGCCAGACCGCATTCCTCCCGGAGGCTCTAGGGAGCATTGGTCTCCTTGCTTCTCCAGCTGTAGCAGGCAGGCTGCATTCCTTGGCCTTGGTTCCTTCCTCCATCTTCAAAGGCAGCAGGACAGCATCCTCGGGTCTGTCTCACCCTGCCGCTGTTCCCCTGCCTCCCTCTACCACTTTCACGGGCCCTCGTGGTTACATCGGACCTACCTGGATGATTCAGGATAATCTTATTTTAAGCTCAGCTATTAGCAACCTTAGTTCTATCTTCGACGTTCATTCCCCTTTGCCATATAACACAAGTACATTTACGGCATCTGGAAATCAGGACGTGGACATCTCTGGTGGGGGCGGGGGTGGTCACGTTCTACCCGCTGCAGATGCGGGTAGAGAGGCCACATCTAACAAGGGAGGCCGCTGGGAGATGGAGTGTGCATGAGGACTTGACTGGGGGCTCACCGCGAGAGTGTGGGTGTGCGGGGGTTGGAGGGAGGGCACTTCTGCCCCCATCCTCGCCCTGGAGTCACTGCCTGGGATCCGGAGCTTTGCCCTCATTGGCTGTGGCCAAGTCTGAGCCCAGAGCTATTGCACCGAGTTGTGCAGACCTCCTGGGAAGCTGGGGTAGCCCTGGGTGGGGGCCGAGGGTCTCACTGGTGGGGGCTGGTGTGGTCGCCCACAGACGCTGCCATTAGAGCCCAGAACACACATACCGGGCCCTCGCTGGAGGTGACACATCTCATATCCTCATCTGTCCTTCTCCAGACCTGGAGGGTGGGAGGCAGATGAAACAGTGGGGAGTCACATGGACCGAGGGGGGGTGGTGTGCAGGTTGGTGCGTAGCTGGGGGACAGGGAAGGAAACCAGTCCTTTGGAGGTGCTTTGTGTGTGTCACGGTCAGCAGCTAGGATGACTTCATAATGACACCGACACCCACGAGGTGGACACTGCCATTGCCCCTTTTCACCCCTGAGGCCCAGACAGGTGAGGCATCCTGTCTGGGGTCACACAGTGACTAGCGGGGGGAGCCAGGACTCAGGCCCAGGGCTGTGTGACTCCAGGCACAGGCCTCCCCCGCCGACTGCCTGAGGCACCGTGGGTGCAGGGAGGTGGGGTGGCACAGTCTCACTCGGAACGTGCCTCTCCTACCGTCCTGCTGGCTAATAGATTTAAAATAGTTTAAAAATGAATTATTTTTATTCTAAAAATGTGTCACATGAGAAAAATGCAAAACAGTGGAGAGGAAATTAAAGAGGACTCACAGCCCGTCTTTGCAGCAGTTTTTAGGAATGGCGGAAGCCGGTTCCCCAAGTCCTCTGAAGCCCCGCCCTCCCCCCTCTATTTATTTAACTGCTATTTCTCAGGAGCATCTCCCGAATGCAGGCTCTGACCCGGCTCCTGAGGGGCTCTCACTGGGACGATATAAGCAGACGGACAGATGGTGTAAGAAAACAGAGAAGGCCAGTACAATGGGGCGGGCAGTGATGGGGAGCCCTGAGGCCCGCAGGGGGTCAGGTGGGGTGCTGGAAGACCTCCACAGAGGAACTGCATTTCAGCTGAGCCTTGGAGGATGAGCAGGAGTTGGGCAGGAGACAGACCGGTGGTGGGGGGGGTGCCCAGGTGCAGGGATCAGCCTGTGCAGTGGCTCGGAGTCAGAGAGGTCTCGGCTCATTCAGGGAGCAGAGCATCACCCTCTGGGACAGGAACATGGAGTTGGGGACACCCCTTTAGTATGGGGCTGGGAGGACCAGATGAGGCAAGGGTGAGACAGTCTGCCATGCCCAGGTGATGTTGCAAGACAGCAGTAGTATTTCTTTTCCTTCTCAGAATCCCGGTGATCTGCACTCGGGGGCTCTGCGAACCCCTGCGCACCTTCCCCATCCCGCTGCCCTCGCCGCCTTTCCCGGTGCAATGTGCCTGCACTGCTGTTCTGTGACCCCCAGGAGCCCCCCTCAGGAAGGGGCGGGGAGCAAAAAGCAAATTCTTAGGAAGGGCCAGCAGCACAGCCCAACTTCCCCAACTGGCTTTTTAACTAAGTCTGTGGGCGGGAGAGACTTTTTATCCCTCGCA
This sequence comes from Artibeus jamaicensis, assembly GCF_021234435.1. Lineage (NCBI taxonomy): Eukaryota > Metazoa > Chordata > Mammalia > Chiroptera > Phyllostomidae > Artibeus > Artibeus jamaicensis. The sequence goes on from NW_026521883.1 coordinate 6,534,771, forward strand.
AGTTAATGCAAACTGTTAGGGAGATAAATAAATGACAGAGCTGCCGATGGACTGTCGGGCTTGAAGGGGGGACATTTGTCTCACTTTAGAAGAAGGACCTGCAGGGCCCAGCCCATCGACTTGCTCGTACTGTGTTATCTGCCAGAGAGGCGGTGACACAGGAGCAATTAAGACGAACTTCAGTCTGTACGTTCGTGCCTGCAATCTCCCGGCCTCAAAACAAGACAAATGACACCGCCAAGGGAGGAAACGAAGTCTTTTTCAGACTCTGTCCAAAGTCACAGTGAATATTTGTAGTCGTTCAGCAGAAAATTTGTCATTACAAGGCCTGGGCTCTACTGCTCCCCCCTGAACCCCCCACCTTGCACCACTTTACAGTCCATCTCGGTGGCCTGTCCCCGCTGTCCCTGGGGACTCCATCTGGCCTCGCACTGAGGGTTCCCACCCACTGCCAGCCCCACCCCTCTGCCTGCACCCTAGTTTATGAAGGTCTCTGGCAGGTCAGGGACACAACTGCTGCCCACCAGAAAGGAGTCGTGACATAGCCAGGAAGTGGCATAGGAGCATCTCGGCCAGGAAGGGCTGGCTGACCTCCTCCCCCTTCCCTATTGGTCCCCTCACCCATTGCCATGGCCAGTGCCCACAGGGGACCAGGCTCTGGGCTCCTCCTGAGCCACTGACCGCCTCCTCCTGCTTGGGATGCCCCACTAACTCCTCCCTGCATCGCCACACCTGCTGGACTTCCCCACACAGCCTTGGGAGCCAGTGCTGGTCCCTCCCGCCCCTGGGTAGAGCTTTTCCTGGCTGCTTGAAGTGGAAACACCCTGACCCTTGGGTGTGGAACTTGGGAGCTGGTCAGGTGCAATCTTGGGCGTCCACCTGGCCCTAGGGTGGCGGCAGGACGCTGTCCACGGCCTGGGCAGCTGTGAGCTGTGAGCTCGGCCTCCCTCCTTGCCCTTTTGAAGGCTTGCCCGCCCCACCCTGGGAGTTTGGGCTGTCCTCTCCTTCCCCAGCCTTGCTCCACAGTGAGAACAGAGGTTCCGTCCTGATAGGGCCCAAACTTAGCTAACGGATGGCGCTCCAGTGGGGAATCTGGGCAGCAGTCAGCGGGGATGGAGGTGTCTTTGAGGCAGAGTCGCAGCCTCTCCGGGCTCCCCCCACCTCCCCAGGCTGTCCACTCCCAACCCCTGTGACAGAGGGGCAGGCCCGGTCCCGTCCCGGGCCTCACGCTGAGTGCACTCTCTGGCCTTCAGCCCTGAGTGTGTAGAGGTCTGGAAGCATGTGCCTTCCCAGAAGGATGTGGGTCTGTTCGGCCTGAGCCCAAGGCCTCAGGGCCTGGGCCTCCAGCAGGACACTGGCGGCTTCCCTCCCTCCTCAGCCAGGTTAAGGTGCCCAGCTCACCTTGCAGGCCTCGCCACCTCCAACTGGGCCGAGCCTCAGGTTCAGGCTCTTCATCACTGTTCTGGGCCACAGGGACTGTCTGTACCTGGGAGGCAGGTCGCACCTGCCCTCTCTGTCCCCATTGCCTTTTTAGAGGATCTCCAAAACCCTGGGATCCCGGGAACTAGTTGCCAGGTAAGAAAACCAAGGGACAGAATCAGGAAGGGGCTGTGGGCTGAGGGGCTTCCATGTCTCCAAACCAGGGTGGCACCTGCTTCCCAGTGTGACCCCAGTGGGGCCTGTGAGGATGCGCCTGTCCCAGAAGCGGTCCCCTCCAGACCCCCCTGCAGGTCTGAGAGGCCCGAGGCTGCCTCCCATGGGGGTCTGGTGTCCGAGAGGCTCTGGTCAGAAGGCACTTGGGGTCGTGGGGAGTTGGAGCGAGAAGACCTGGGGCATCGGAGCTGTGCCTGAGGGCCCCTCCTTCCACCCCCCCAGCCCCCCCACCCCTTGGAGTGCCTTCCCCGCAGCGGCCCTGTACCCAGAGGGGGAATAAAGAAACTTTGAGGGGATGCTGCTGGAAATGGGCCTGAAGGGAGGCGTGGAAGCCGGCTGTGGAGCGAGGGTGGGTGGGGTGGCGTTCTGGGCAGAGGGAAGCACTCACTCCTGCTGGTGTCCCAGGTCTTGCCCCCCCTCACGACCCCTGAAGGCACAGACAGCTCGGCCTCAGGGCTGCCAAGGGTGGCTGGAGGGACTGCTGAGCCTAAATAGGCCAAAGAGGGCCCTGCTTTCCAGCCGGAGGGATCTTCGAACCCCTGAGGGGTCACACAGCTCCCCATCTTCCAAAGATTTCACACAGAGGGAAATGGAGACTTCTGGGGGGCTTCCCCAAAGCAGGGGCCCCACGATCCATTGTGAATGAAACTGTGCGCGCATCTATTCGGTGCATGTTACTCTGGGACAAGGCTCTGTCACTCTCACAAAATGCTGACGGGGTCCGTGGCCCTCAGGTGCGGGAGCTCTTGCTCCAGGGCCTCAGGGCTGGGAGGAGCCCCTGCATTCACTGATGAGGCAGCTGCAGCAGCTCAGGGGGAGACCTGAGGTCAGCCTGGAAGCCAGTCTCCGGTCCAGGGCTTCGAAGGTTCCAGTGTTCCGCACGGCCATCAGAGGGGCCTCTGTCTGGACATCCCACGCTGTATCTTTGCACTGCAGTTCACATGCAAACTCTGCTAGAGAATGAGACGTGTGTGCTCACATGCACATGCATGGCACTCAGAGAGCTGACTTCTGAAGCTGTGGTGAAGGGTGGGGTTATGAGTTCTAAACTGTGCTTTGCTACTTGCTGAGTGACCTTGGGCAAATCTGGCTTCTCTGTGCTTCAATTTCTGCATCTGTAAAACGGGCCAAATAACATCACCGCCCTCGTGGACGGCTCTGAAGATTAAAGGAGTTGGACAGCAACGCCTCAGCCCAGTGGGGGCGGGGACCTGCTTGTTTCCCCACCACCCTGGCCCGGGGCTTGGGGATGACAGGCCTGCGGGGTCCGTCTTCGAAGTGAGGACAAGAACTGTCTGCACGGTGGCGGGCTCACCCTCCGGGGCGCCAGGGCCCTCTGGGGCGCCCGGCCTGGCCTGCAAGTCAGCTGGCCCCGTGACCTCCCCGGCCCTAGAACTGCAGGTGCTCAGGAAGGAGACGGACACGGGGTCCGAGGCTCGGGGCAGCCGGAGGCCTGTGTCGCCTTGGAAAGTGCTGCTAAAATGATGACGACCCCAACCCTGAGAAAACGAAACGACGCCTCTCCGAGGGCAGCCCCCTCATGGGCAGTGACTGCGCCTGCGCTGGAGGCCACAGCCCGCCACTCCGGCCACTAGGGCGGTGAACGTTCAGTGGGCACCTGCAAAGCCTGGTTCTGTCTTTGGTGCTGGGACACCGGCATCTCTGCCCTTGTGGGGCGTACGTGGGGGTGGGGAAGCGAGGAGACCGGAGAGAACTTGTTACATCCGCCTCGTCGCAGGGTGACACGCAGTGGAGGGGGTGGTGCCGGCGAGGGGAGCCCAAGTCCAGGGAACAGTTGTGGGAGGGCTGCCATTTTATTTCCATTTTAAAGTATTTTATTTATTTATTTTTAGAGAGATGGGAAGGGAGGGAGAGAGGGAGAGAAACATTATGTGTGGTTGCCTCTAGTGTGTCCCCCACTGGGAACTAGCCTGCAACCCAGGCATGTGCCCTGGCTGGGAATCGAACCCCGATCCTTTGGTTTGCAGGCCTGTGCTCAATCCACTGAGCTACACCAGCCAGGGTGCCATTTCATTTTTATTTTAAAGTATTTTATGTATTTATTTTTAGAGAGAGGGGAAGGGAGGAAGAGAAGCAAGGATTTGCAAGAGAAACATCGGTTGAGAATCGAACCGGTGACCTTGTGGGAGGGCGCCCAACCCGCTGGGCCACATCAGTCCCAGCAGGGTTTCTGTTTTAAATAGTGGTCAGGTCAGGACTCACCGAGGTGCCATTTGAACAGACATCTTAGGGGTGCGGAAGGGAGAGGGGTGGGTGGGGGAACTGTGCCCCGCTCCAAGGACAAAGGCCCAGGCGGTGCCGCACACCGACCGCGTGGTGCGAGTCCAGCTCACAGACGGGCGGCGCCGGCGTTCCCTGGCTTGCCCGTCCCTCCACACGGGGGTGGGGACTCAGGCCCCTTCCATCTTGGCTCAGTCTTCCCCCACCTCCGGCCACAGGCATGTTTTTCATGTAGTAGGAGGTGGGGGAGCAGAGAAGGCGCATCTGCATCTTAAGCTTGTTGGCCAGAAAACAACCTACCGCCTGCTCTCATTCCACTGACGAGCACTGGTCACACGGCTCCTGTGACGCGCACGGGGACTGGGAGATGCTGTCCCAGGCTGGGCAGTGGCTTCCCCGGAAGAGCCTGCTCTGCGGAGGGGCAGGGACCTTCAGGGAGTTGGCCGTCTCTCCGTTGGCCTGACGGGGCTGTGCCTGGATGTTCAAGGCTCAGCAGGGGCCAGGCGGCTGCAGTAGGGTGCGTCGGAGTTGAGATCCAGATGGCGGGCCGACCGGCCACACAGGCCAGCTTGGGCCTTTGGCTTGTCCGCGGAGTGCGAGAGGAGCCCGTGGAGGCTCGGCGACTGGGAGGGCCACGATCCATCTCATTTGAACTGACTCCCCCCAGCAGCCATGTGGAGACTGGACCGCAGGGGGCAGGGGACGCGGGGCCTGGTAGGAGGCTGTGGCCATCGGTGCTCCGAGCATGGGGCCTCGGACAGGACAGGAAGTGGGGGAATTGATACATTTTGAAGGTGAAGATAACAGGACTTCCAGGTGGCCCAGATGTGGGGGGTGAGAGAGAAAGGCGTCACGGCCAAGTCCCAGCATGCACCTCAGGCCCCGGGTGGCGGACGAGGCAGCGGCAGAGGAGGTTCTCGAGGCGGGTGTGGCAGCAGTGGTTACTGGACAGGCTGGGCGCCGCTCAGACTGCCAAGCGGGAGCTCAGACTGCCAAGCAGAAACCCGAGGCTCCCGAGCCTCAGTGCCTCATCTGTGACGTGGGGGTGGTAGCCACACTCGCCTGGCAGGCAGTTGAGAAGATTACCCGAGGATGGCTGGGAAGGGCCTGCGGTGAATGAGATTTGCAGGGTGTGTGTATGGGGGGCAGCTTGCTGCAGAGAGGGGCGGGTGCTGGGGGATGGGAGTGGAGGGTGGAAGAGGGCCTTTCAGAACTTACCCCACCCCCACCGGGGCCTTTTCCCAACTCTTGTGCTTTGGGCCCCCCTCACCCCCCCCATCAGATCACGATGGCAGAGCCTCTGCAGCTGGTGGGACAGCCCAGTCCCCTCACGTGGGGCAGATCCCGGTCCCGTGGGGAGCACACAGTGGGGGCCTGAGGTCCTGAGGCCCTGGCTCTGCTGCTAGCTCAGCGGCTCCTTGCTGAGGGACTTGGCTCGAGGACCCTGTGCTTGGATTTTGGGTCTGTCAGTGGGCTGGGCTCTGGGCCTTGCCCTAGAATGTCGGGGAGCACTCAGGTGTTGGCAGGTGCTGGGGGGCTGGTGCTGCCACATACCCCTGCTGACTTGGGAGCCCCTGCCCCACCCCCAGCCTTGGGTGGGCGACAGACGCCCTGACCAGTACATCCCTCACAGGGAGGCAGTCACAAAGCGGTAATACTTTTATTCCCATCAGCGATGCTGATGGTGCCTGACCCTTTACAAAAAAGTGTTAGCAAGAAGGAAGAGGAGGCAGAGGAGCCCTCTGTTCTCGATGCCTCAAACCCTCCACCCTCCCTGCAGTCAGTGCCTCCTGACTGGAGAAGCGAAGGCTCCCCTTGGCCAGGGATGGCCACCCCGGACAGCTCCCTAGGCAAGGGCGTCTGCCAGCACAGCCGAGGGTGAGAGCAAGGAGGCTCGGGCCCAGCAAAGCTGTTCTGCTGCAGACGGAAGGGGGTGTGACGGGGGAGCTTTCCCCTCGGTGACCAGTCCTGGCTTTGAGCGCCCCACTGAGGCCTCAGGGGGGCCCTTGCTGGCTCCGCCTCTCCTCCAGCGCCCTGCACACCCACATGGACACCACGGCGGCATTCCCATCGTTGAACTGCACGATGAACGGGTGGCCCTGTGGAGAAGAGGAGCAGGCTGTGAAAGGCAGTCCCCGGACTTTGTTCTTTGTTGTATTTGCCTCGGCCTGAACTTGTCTCCTGTCCCCAGCAGCCCTGTGAGGCACGGAGACAGCCATCGGTCCCACTGCTCAGCTGGGTGAGAGGCCCGGGGTGTGGCAGTGTCGTGCACTGCACACCTCAGACTGCCTGGGGCCTGGCTACCTTCTCCTGATGTTGCAACTGGCCTAACTCCCCCACTGTGCACTGCCTGCCCCTCCTGGGCCCAGCCTCACCCAGCCAAGGCCTGGCTCCTGAGCTGTGGGTGTTCCAGGCCAGCTGCTACCACAGGTCACTTGGCAGAGGCTGTGTTAATCCCTCCCGTCTAAACCTCTATAAGCAGGTCACAGGTCACAACCTCCGAGTGCAGGGAAGGCAGGTGTCAGAGAGAGGCAGGATGTGCTAGTGTGTGTAGGTCTGCTCTGGTTCCTGGTGGGGAGTTGGGGGTTGGATTTTGGAGGGGCCGGTACTGTCTCCACGGGCCGTCTTGGGCTCTAACCTACTTAGCCCATAGGCAGACTGGGTTATATTTAGTCAGTGCCCTCCCCTGCTGCCCTGAAGAATCAGGCTCCCATTCACAATCTGAGGGCTTCCTGGCAGTTCCCAGGGAAGGCCAGAAAAGAGCAGAGGTGGCGGCAGGGTCATGCCGGCCACAGGTCAAAGGTGGGAAGAAATCAGAAAAGCGTCCTCCTCCCTCCTTCTCACCAAGAGGCTTCTCTGCTAAGGAGCGAACACCTGGCAGCTTCCTCCCGGACTCAGGAAGCTGCAGTGGTGAGCGGAGAGCACAGAGCCGGGGCTCCCGGTGCCGTTCATCCCCTGGCTCCTCCCCCTCTTGAAGACTTCCAACTCCAGCTGCTCTGCTCCCTCCTGCTTTCTGCCCCCTTCTTGGGCCTCTTGCTGCCTCCTGAGCTCCCAGCTGGGCTCTCAGGGCTGCTTTCCCAATCCACACAGGTCCTGACCTGCAAGCCTGGAGGTCGGCCAGCCCCTGGCCAAATGCTCGAAGCTCCGAGCTTCTTCTGAAAGAGCTCATTGCGTGTCTGGGAGGGATGTGGGTCCCGGGCTCCGATGGCTGAGGTGCCCAGATGCCAGGCCAGGGGAGGGGAAGGGGCTGCTTGGTCAGGCCTCAGGTGTCCCTGGGGACAGGAAGGAAGAAAGCCCAGGCTTCCCTGCCCTGGGCTGATGCTGTGTCCCTTTGCCCAGCTTTCCCAATTTGGGCAAGGAAAACCGTCCCTGGACAATACTGCATGGTCTAGCTCAGAGGCACACAGAACCTGTCAGAGGTGCGGGGGGGGGGGGGGGGAGGAAAATCAGCTTGGAGAGTGCTGAGGGCACCCAGACAAGGCAAGGCCCCACGGAGGCCATCGGGGAGCTAGTCCTGGAGCCCAGCTGGGGGCTCTTGTGATCCGCCCACATTGCTCTGTGCAGGCTCCGAACATACCTGCAGGACCCCAAGGGAGCAGGGGCCTGGTTCAGACTGCTGCTGGGGAGGGGAGGTGGAGACCAGGTCGGGTGGGTGACCCATAGGTGGCAGAGGCCCAGCCCCCACATGTTCTTGGCTCTCAGATGCCCCCCCATACATGCCCAGCCTCCACCCGCCTTCCGACAGCACTGCCTAGAAAGAGGGCGTTCTTCCTGAAGTCAGTGTGTGCAGCTCCTTTTCAGGAGGCTCAGGACAGGTGACCTTGTGCCCTTGTGAAGAACAAAGGGAGAAGCTGTGCTCAGGAGCCGATGGGCCCCTCCCGCCAAGCCCGGGGTGGCGGTGTCACTTTCCCAGAATGCCCGGTGACTTTGGGGCCCATATGCTCCGTCTCTGCCATCATCTGTTCGGGAGCAAGCAGAGCGGAACTGCGGGAGGGGAGAGTGGAGGCATCCCTCCGGTCGGGAAGGCTGATGGCCGCTCCGCAGGGAAGCACTTTGCCCAAGTGCCCTGGGGGGCGGAGGAGGGGGGGAGGGTGGGCATCCTTGGCTCTGGGAGAGACTCTGTCCCTTTCCTGCCCTCCTTGGCTGGGAGGTGACTCCCATCTCCTGCGTATCTCTGATGCTTTACCCCACCTTGCCAGGGAGTGGCCTGGACAAGAGGTTCTGCCCCTAGTTACTGCCGACTGGTTTGGGAGAGGTGAGAGGGGGAATCACAGAGAGGGACAGACAGACATTGGGAGGAGGCACCCGGGGTGGTAACATGTGAATTTGGGGGCCGCTGGCAGTGTGGACCACTACATGACTGAACATACCGGGAAGCTGGTGTGCGGGGAGCGGGGGCAGAGACAGCTGCGGAGGGAAGTGGCAGGGGGCCGAACGGTGCAGGACACCCTGTGGCCGTGATACCTGGGCCTGGCCGATTCCCCCGCCTGCAGCAGCAGGATCCGTGAGCCCCTCACAGTCTAGGGCAGAGGCACCGAGCTGCGTGGGTGGGCACTTTACAGACGAGGAGAAGCTTGCCCTGCCTGGGCTCCCTGAGCCGAGACTGGATCGGAAGTCTCCATAACCCAGACTCACTGCCGGGGCTCTCTCTGGGCTGACCGGGGGTGGCAAGGAGGGAGAATCAACATCGAGATGCCATCTCCCCTGACCTTATTTGCATCCATGACTCAGCCCTGTCTGACCAGAGGTGGGAGAGAGTCAGCTCGGTCCCCTCGGAGACCCAATCTGGGAGAGGGCTGTTGCAGTGGCAGGTGACTCTGACTCAACTATCCCTCCTCCCACCAGCCCAGGGTGCGAAGCAGGGCAGCCCCATTTCACAGAAGAGGAAACTGAGCCCGGGGAGGTGAAGTGACTGGTTAAGTGCTGGGGTTGAACTGAGATTTCTGGTTTCTACTCTGGTACATTCTGGGCTGGACTGTGTTCCCTGGGACCCAGGCCGGGTGTGCTTTCCCCTTCCTCCCCGAAATACAGCTGACACCCCTCCTGCTCTGTGAGATGCAAGGATTCCTCATGAGCTTAGCAAGCAAGCACACAGAACAGGACGGCTCATCTGGGGAAGCTGGTCTGGAGGTGGGTGGGAACGGCACACCGGGCAACACCCAGACCGACTGCAGCACCGTGGCCTGAGCTGCGGGCCAGGCGCCTGCCAAGGGCTCTGTCCTAACTTCCCCACCGAGTCCCACTCTGCCTGGAGGTGCACACGGCTCTGCGTCTCCACCTACCAGATGAGGAGGCAGACACTGGGGCCTGTCCGAGGTCACGGAGGCAAATGGCTGGCTGGACTCGCGACGTGAGTCTCCTGACTCCCACTGCCAACCTGGACCCTGTGTCCGCCTGCACCCGTGACCAGAGGCCGGCCTCTCGGGCCCCTCTCTGGGAGGCGCAGAGGCCTGGGGAGGGGGGCTCCAGCCCCTGCGGCACTTGGGTGAAACGCACATCCCTCCCAGGCAGAGGAAGCCAGGTATGGACGAGCTCTCGGCCCCACCGAGCTACAAGGAACCGTGGGAGTGGGGCGTGGTCTCCCTGCAGGCAGCACACCACCCACCCCCGCTTGTCGGGAGCACCCCTACTCCAGGTGACTGCCCCGGACACCTGGGCCTGTGTCCACACAGACAGCGTGTCAGCGGCCACTCTGCAGAGGCTGGCAGGGCGCGTGCCAGGCTGGAGCCACTGAGTGATCTCGCCGGCTTCCTCACTAGGCGGTGGGAGCCACGCTCATTTCCTCGATTCTCTCAGGGCCAATTGTGACAATTAAACTGGTGCGGGTTGGAATATTATGGTCCACAAACTTCACCACAGAAGATGGGGACATAATGAAGGGAAAAGGATGGGACTGTAAGAGGCAGGATGAATCCAAAAGTGGGACACGGGGGTGGGGGAGAGAGAGAGATGCGAGTCAACAACGACCGAAGGCAGCTGGAGCCACCTGGTGCAGACACCCCCGCACCTGGGGCTGGGACCAAACTGCTGGGGTGGGAAGGGTGCTGGTGAGACCCCAACACCCCATGAAGAGGGGCGCAGTCACCAGCACACTCTCCTCTGTCTGGGCATGGCGTCCAGAGTTCCACTGGGGTCTGACCCTCCTTCTGCAGTGATGTCCCTCGTTTTCTGCCTGCCCATTTCAGGAGACGCCTTCCTGAGGACTGAGGGCAGGACGGTGTCCAGCGCCTCCCGAGTGGGAGCGCCCCACCTGCCTGCTGCAGGAGGCAGGGACTGGACGGGCACGTGCCCACCTGCTGCGGTGGGGAAGCGCTGCCTGGGGCTCAGGCGACTGCACTCCTCCCCCGATGCTCGTTCTCTGACACCTCTCTCTGCTCTCTGTGGGTTTTCGAGTTTCTTCCCAAATACAAATGTACCCATTCGGGGTCTCCACACCTCTTTTCTCTCAGATAACTTCCTAGAGAACACCATGCACGGAAGTTGTTTAATACTCTGCTGCTGTGGCCGCAGGCCTGGCGCGGAGCAGGCTCTCAGTCAGTGGACCCGTGGCCTGACTGAGCTGTCTGTGTGTCCTGGGTGTGTGCAACTGCTCCCCAGGCACCTGCTGTGTGCCTTCTGGCTGCCTGACCGCTGCATGTGACCTTGAACCCCCACTTATAAATGAAAGAAACCGAGGTGCCAAGGTGGGGCACCTCACAGGGCAGCTTCCAGAGCCAGACGGTGGCCGAGTCAGAGTGTGCAGTCAGGACACCACCACTGTGCTCTCTGAGGTCGGGACAGTGGGTTTTAAATGTCTACATTTTACAAAGAGTATCTTGTACATTATAGGTGCTCAACAAGTAAACTGAAGTCAGGATGGCAAAAGGGCCTATCTGTGTCCTCCCAGGTCACAGTTGTATGGGCCAGGCACTTCCAGTCAAATAACTTATTCAATACTCAGCAACTCTATTAAGAATGAAGAGTACTCCCATTTTATAGATGAGAAAAGTAAAGCACAGATAGATTACAGAACCCGTCCAAGCCCTCATTCTCCGAACTGTCTTTTCCCCTCGGTGTCCGGGCCAGGGATGGCACTACCTGGCAGGGCGGCCCATCCCCAGAGCACAGGCTGGGTAGCCTTTATTCTAGGAGCTTTTCTACCTGTTGCCCCAGGAGATGCCATCTCTCCGGGACGGGACTGTGCGAACACCTTGCAGCCTCCCCTGAGCATGCATGTGTTTGCTGCGTGGCACCGCCCTCTGAGCCCACCTGAGCCTAACACTACACTGGGAGCCCCTGAGGGGTAGGCACAGGGCAGCCACCAAAGGCAAGTTAGGTGGACTGACAGCGCTTCTCAGGAAGCCTGATGCTGGGCTGAGCAGCATCACCAGCCGGGTGGGTGGCCCTAGGGAGAAAGCTCCACAAGCTGACTCTGGACTCCAGCGGGGCCTCTCTGGGCCATAGGACTCCCTGCCCTCAGGGACAGCCCCAGGCCACCAGGACCCTCCTCTCACTGAGGACTATGATGGGAGACAATGCCAAGGACCCACTGGACTGTTTTAAGAAATCAGGCCTGGTCCAGTCACACACCAGCCAAGTCCAAAACAAGGAGCCCAGCAAGCTGCCACAGCAGGCTGGCGGGGGCAGTGCCTGCGAGGCCAGGGGCCCGTGTCAGTGTGCTGCCCAGCACTCCGAGTTTCCTGGCCAGGCCTGCCAGGCTCGTTCGAAGGCTCTCTGCATGTCCTTTCAGGGTTCCAGCCCTGGTGGCAGGGAAAACAGTCTCTTCTCAGCAATAATGCAGGAGGAAGAGTTAGACCTCTGAGACCCGTTTAGGCAGAGGGGAGGAGGTGGGGGGGCTTCTACAGGTGTTTGATCCAAATTGTTAAGGAATATTTTTACCTGTATGTAATAAAATAACATACACACTCATCTATGTTCAACTCAAAGTGTCAAGGTCTCAGGGACGCCTTTATAGAGAAGAGTCTATGATGAATACTAACACATTCATGCTAGAACAACCCGCCTTTTTCTACAGTAATACTGAGGCTCCGCATTGCTTTACACAACAGAAAGCTCTTCATGGCTACAGGTTCACAAGTACCCATCTGACGCCTACTCACCCAGGACACAGCACCCGGTTAGAGAAGTTCAGTGATTTATGGAAGGTGCACAGATGCCCAGTGTCTGCTAAACTGCTGACAAGGGGTAGGGCGGTGGCAGCCTTTGTAATATGAATTCTGTGATCCTCCCCCGGGGCAACTCTTCCTTCCAGGCTCATCAGCAGGGGGAGTCGGGGAAGGAGGTGGGGCCTCCAGGAGTGGCTCAGCGGGAGAAGCTCAGGCATCTCAACAAAAATTCTTCTCTGCCCCTCTGTGGGGCAGTGTAAGGAGCCAGGAAACCCTCTCTTCCCATCCCAGGAGTCGGAGAGGCTTGGGAAGCCGCACCTAAGAGAGAGACTACTACAGGGCCAGTCCCTATTCCCCTGCCCACACTGCTCGGAAGGACCGAGCAGCTCACAGCTCAGGGGCCTGCCTGCAGGGAGGGCTGGATCTGGCCTGCCCCCCAGGCAGGCTCTGAACCCAGTGGGGCCTGTGGTTGTTCACCTTTGATAGGGACTCAGGTGAAATTTCCCATGCGGCCACTCGAGCCACACAGGTGAGCACCGTTCAATCCAGACTTTACAGAAGGGAAGCCGATAGTTCCATTCTGTCACCTTCCGAGCCTGATGCCTCCTCAGTTGGTTTTGAGCACCAGCAGCTGTGTGCTGGCCTCCTCACCCCCACCAAATAAACACCACTGGTCTCTGCTCTTGCTGGGGTGAGCTGTGAGGACCAGATGAGGGGCCTGTGTGCGGGCAGCGCTTCACAGACATATGCTGGGCAGCCAAAGGGTGTTTGTTATTTCTCCACACAGAACACATCAGGGGCCTGGCAGTAAGACGGGTGGGAGCCTGGTCTCTGCGCAGCCAGTGTGGCATCTGCCTGTCTACCTAGCTGGGCCTAGCCGGGCAGATGCCGCGGGGCAGGGCTCTCGGAGGCAAAGCCTGTTCCGAGACTGTGCTTTCCTAGCTGCGACTTTCTAAAGCTTTTCCACAGCTAGAGGTGGGGTGGGGGGTCCCTTCCAGCCCTTCATTTTCTTTTAAGACCTCAGAAATGGCTTGCAGCTGTGACATGCCATTTCAATCAACCTTGAGTTTATTCTTCACAACTGCTACAGAAATAAATGTTTCTCCCCAAATATTCAATTATTAGCAGCAAATTGCTTACCTCTAGCTGTCCTAGACTGTACACAGGCACCCGAGGAGGTCAAGGAGCTCTCTACCTTTCATCTGAGCAGATCTATGTGCTCCTACACAGAGTAATTGGTCAGAAAGTGGCCCGTGGAGAGAACATAATGTTTTCTGGGGTCTCTGTGAGTCACTGCAGGGCTGTGCTGGCAGGGCAGCTGCAGGACCAGAGCGGTGTGGTGTGGGGAGGGCACGGGATGACTCCAGTGGGCCATGGTCAGAGAGCTGGGCTATCTCAGATGCAGAGTGGTGCCTCTGGCCCAATCAAGGGAACTGTGGGGTGTACCCTGGCAGGGAACTGAGGCAGGACTGGGGGACAGCAGGAAGGATGCCAGCTCCCCCAGGCAGCCTTGAGCTGGGGAGGTGCCCAGGGAGTCAGCATCAGAGGGTGCACAACAGAGAGCCCTCCAACAAGGCTGAGGACTCCAAGCCGTGTTGGAGTCCTCAAACATCGTAATGGTCTCCAAGTAGACCACGCATGATGAAGTCTATACCTACAAAACTGCAGAGCAACTGCAGAGCACCAACACCAGAGACGTGAAAAGCAACCAGAGACACAGACACATTGGCCATGCAGGGCAGGGCTTAGGCCCTCCATGGACTCTCACCGGCAGGAACAGAAGCCAGAGGACAACAGAACCCCTTCAAGGCCCTGGGAAAACTGTCAACCTAAACTTCTGAACCCAATCAACAGTCAAGGCAGAGTGAATGCAATCATGGAACAAACACTCAGTTTTACCGCTCGTAGACTTTTATTGACGGAACTCTTAACGTACCTCTGAAAAAATAAACCAACCCAGAACAAAACTCAGGAGGAAGTAGGATACTCTAGCAGTGAGGGATAAAGACCTGGCAAACATATGGATACATTTAAATAAACAATGATTATGTAAAATGATAACAATAATAGTAAATAATTTTTAAGATCTAAAAACAAGGTGACAATAAAATCCTGAACTGTGAGGACAGGTTAGGGGAAGGGGCTGATCTGGTACCTTAAGGTCCTCCTGTCTGGGAAGAGAGGGGCTGCGGCAGAGACAGCTAGTGCCTCTCACCAGACATTCCCTCTTCTTCCTTAGGGATATGAATTTTGATTTTAACAAGGAACACTGTCACCTAGCAAAGCAACTGCCTTCCCTGCGTCCCTTGCAGCTATTTCTGGCCAATGTCATGTGAGCACATAGGCTGTGTGCCAATTCCTAGAACTGTCCCTAAAAGAAGGGGCAAGGTTTCCTTTCTCACTTCTGCTGGCTGGGGCTCAAGTGCCCCTTGGCTGGAAGATAGAAGGAGCTGCCAAAGTAGTCTGGGTGCTCTACCTCCTGCCTTCTTTTACATGACTGGGAAATACACTGCTCTCTTATTTCAACTGCTGTTTGCTTTTTGTCATATGCAGTTGAAGCTAATTCTACCTAATAGAAAGGGAAGAGATTGAGCCAAAGGCTGATACTGTCTGGGAAGAGAGAATATTTAGTGATTCACCTTAGGTATTGCTAAATTAGGTTAAAAATTCAGAGATGATCAATAAGTGGCTAGAAATAGAATAGAATTTCTAAACCAATGCAAAGAATAAAAGAGAAGAAAAAAATTAATCTGAGTGTAGAGGAAAGAGAAAAAAGTCAAAAGTATTGTAGAAAGCACAAAATGGATATTGAAAAATATTTATATCAATAAGCAATAACCATAAGTGATTAAACCGATCAATTAAAATAAAGCCTTAGATAAAATTAAAAACACCACCAACAAAATGCCTAGATTCATTCAAAATAAAGCAACACAGAAATGATGAAAACAAAGGGATAGTAAAACACAGAGTAGATAAATACTAATGAAAAGAACACAGCACAGGTGTATAATATCAAACAAAAATAGAATTAAAAACAAAATACATTAGAGATAGACAGTTATCACATAAATGTAAAAGAAACACTTTGAAATAAAGAAATAATATTTTGACATAAGTACCTAACATCACCAACTTAAAGCAAACACTGAAGAACTGCAAGGAGAAAGAAAATGTATTTCCACACAACTCCTTTAGTAATTGATAAGAGTGGGTAGAAAATAGGGAGGCCATAAAGTATTTGACTAACGCAACATTTGATCTACAGGATGTAAACAGGACAGTATATTCCACAATTACCAAAGGTTTGACATTATACGAACCGTGTTATCCAGCCATGGTGCATGAAAAGTAGATAGCAACCAGAAGCTAACAAAAACCTCTGAGCATTTGCAAATAAATAAATACTTCTAAGTAATTCACGAGTCAAAAAAGAAATCCTCACTGAAATTGGAAATTACTTAGATGTGAATGACAATAAAAAGACTCCACATAAACATTTGTGAGGTGCAGGTAAAGTAATACTGAGGAGGCAATTCATAGCTTTATATAAATTATTAGGGAGAAAAGATAAAATTTATGAGCTAAGTATCTAATTCAACAAATTATAAACAGAACAGAAAACCCAAAGAAAACATAAAACAGGTAATAAAAACACAAAGGAATTAAACAGAAAGATATCAAGAGATGATCAAATTCAATAAAATCCTGGTTCTCTGAAAACAGTGAAGTGTATTATCCCTTGACAAAACTGGTAATGAGAGGACACAAGGAAACACCAGGAATGACAAAAGAACACATAATCACAAACCTGGTAAAAACTTTAAAATAATGACACACCACATGAATGGTATATTTGAAAATGCAGAGTGACGGCTCAATATGAGAGAGAGAGAGAGAGAGAGAGAGAGAGAGAGCACTTGAGTGGTGGGGGCAGGGGGGAGGGTGACACCACGGCGGTGACGGAGAGGTGCCAACAAGCACTGACAAAATATCACCCTGTCAGGTGAGTCACAGGTTTCTGAGCCCTGGTATCACACCTTTAACTTTTCAAAGCACTTCATATCCACAGTCTCATCTGACTTCGAGAAGCATCCAATTGAGTAAAAGCTGCTACCTCTTAAGATCTACCTTAGTAAAAGCTTTTCTGGTTTCTTAACAAGGAGAAAAAAACCAATCAAAGACTGAGGCTAAAGTGGAAACTTTTTGTTGCTATTAAACAACAACAGATAAAAAATTACTAAAACCATTAGACAGCAAAATCTTGGTCAATTAACTTGAACTGAAGTGCCGCTGTCCTGATTGCTTTGAGCTATGGCACCCCCATCGCGTGAGCCTCACTCAGGTCAATGCAATGGGTCCCTGTTGGGTGAGTGTGGTGTGCCCAAGGGGCTGACTGGGGCAGCCTTTCCAGAAAGTTTGGAACAAACGCATACCCCAGGCCAAAGCTGCCACGCCTGCTCTGTTAACTGCAGGCCGGAAAAGCCCCAGTTAGTCTCGAGTTCATGCTGTCAGCACCCAGTGTTTCTCTCTGAAACGGCCCCTCCCTGCCCCTGTAAGGAAGGCCACAAAAGGGAGCAGACCATTTGAAAATTCCGATCATTTTGTGTCCCGACAGCAAATAAAAAGCATCAGTAGAGCCCACTTTTAGCCTTGAGCAATATTTTCTAAAACAAAACACAAAGAACCTGTGGTACTTAACTATTCTGTTATTGATTTACTGTGGTTTGCAAGGTAATGTTGAGGAAAATTAAACGTACGGAAGCCTGAAATGCGTTTTCTGTGGTGCTGCACGGTGCACCCTGTGCTTTGTCTGGCGCTGTCACTGGCCATGCGACAGCGGAATGACTGAGGACACGCACTTCATCTGGTCACAAATAAGCTGGTTCCCTTATGGAGCTGAAATCTGTTTTCACCGTTAAGAAGGATGGTTAATTCATTTACAAGCTTGCTTCTTCTGGTAGTTTTGCTCCAGCTTACAGAGAGACTTTAAGTCAATACCATTCAATGTGGATGTATGGAGAGGCTTCTATGCTCCTGGCTCTGCAACTGGTTTTTAGAGCCAAAGAACTTGTCCTGGCATCTCCATGGTTCAGTTGGCCCCTCAGAAAACAACAAAACTTCAACGACCTGGAGTCTACTCTAATTACTGATTCAAGAGCAAAGCAGTCATATTGTTTCAAATTTGGGCAATTTATTCAATACATGCAGCATTATTAAGCAGTCTGTTTCCTACTCAGTGAGACAGCCTCGTTTCAAACCTAGAGGCACTTTACATAGCGACAGGTCACTATAATTTGATACCCTTAGCTAAGACTAAAAATCTGAAAGTTAAACTAAAACTGGAACACTTTACTTTTAGCTAGTCCCTTGGGCCTTAATTCAAGCCAATTTTCTGGTATTTCAGACTCAACGCTAACAAGCTTAGTATCTGGCTTCCCAGTAGAAAGCAGAAAAGAAATAGTCGAATGGCAGAGAAAGAAGGGAGGTCTGTTGGAGGAAGAAGGACAGAATTAGGAAGGGACAGCTATTGGCAACACCACATAGCAAAACAGAAAACCAGCCTGGGGTCAACCAGGGCAGAGACGAAAGGCCTACATGCGTTAGCACCAGGAGACGTTGGCACAGTGGAACCTTGGTGATGGGCAGTGTCCCTAATGATAAGCCTAAGAAATTCTGTGAAAAAGCTAAATCCCGAGGGCACAATCTGTTTCAGAGGACAGGAAGAGTGTCATACATTTAAGGAGACCTCTTACTTATAATCTTTTTTTTTTGTAAGTTCTTTCTGATTTAAAAGGAACAAACTTCAGTTATCTGAGTATTTCCCTACACGGAGCAGCTTATTCACCCAGGATGCTGAAGGAAAGACGCGCTGCCCCGTGAGTTTGAGAGTCGGTGTTCAGCAGGGTGAGGGGCCTCTCTCGGCCCAGCTGCCCCTCTGCAGGGTGTGAGGCTGCTGGGCAGACAAGCCCTCAGACCTTCTGAGTTCAGGGAAGACAGACAGGGCCACGGAGGGCCCAAGTTTATCTTGGCTTCCTTTGCAGAGAGTTTGATTATTTCTAAGATTTATGGTCAACATAGAGGGAGAAAAGAAATACCTCATAGGGCAGATTTACAACTTCATCTTGGATTTTTTATTTTCCAGTAACATTATGGATGACATCCTATGACAGAATCTTGGCATGACTGCAGGGCAACTTGAAAACTCAGTGGGAAGTGCTGTATTTTGGGGCTTGGAGCATTCTGTACTCGCAAAGGTCAGGTAGGAAAGGACCAGGGAAATGAGCTGGGGAGACGGGCAGAGAGTGAGTGTCAGCTGGTTTAATTTTCTGTGTCAACTCTGAAAATTAGATAAACAATGACAAACCGGGCTTTTTAAATGAACTTGTCACTTCTGGTTTTCTTGACACAGGGTAACATTTTTCAAGTCCTGGTAGTCCTAAAGACTGATTTAACCCCTGAGAGGCTCACCTAAGTGTTCTCAAGTGCCCACATCTGGAAACAAAAAGATTTAGTCCAACACTATAACGCTGAAAAGAAAAACTAATTATCTTCGAAACTTAAATACTTTTCTCCTAACAATTGAGGGAACTTTGGCTAGTGCCAAAAGGCCTACTCTTTTGTAGGACAGTCTCAGCAACTTCTGGTTTTTTTTCCTTCCCATCATCCTGGCTCCTCAGACCAGCTCAACCCCTCAACACGGGCCTCGGGTCTTTCCGTCACTGTCCTAACCAATACTGCCCACCTCGAGCAGGTACTGGCTCTCCACGCACCCACTCAGGTGAGAGGATGACGCTCGTGCTCCGCTCTGCTGCTCTCTGGTTATGCAGACGTGGGATATGACTGCGCTTTCATATGACTTGTGCTACTGTAAGTCCACATTTTGTCCAAGACATGCTCCCTGGTGGTGAGGGGAACAGATCAATCTTTTTAATAGCTGTTCTTATATTGGTTTGGCCAGAAAGTTCATTTAGTTTTTCTGTATGATGGCTCCAGTAGCACTTAGCTGTCTTAAACTTCATTTGAAACAATTTTGTTAGATTGTATTGTGACAGTTGTCATATCAGTGTGCATTAAAAAGATTATCAAAATTAATGAATTTTTGTTCCTTTCTTCCATGTTAATATTGAAGATGGAAGAAAATATGCAATATTTTGGCATATTATGCTTTATTACTTTAAGAAAGGTAAAAATGCAATAGAAATGCAAAGAAAGATCTGTGCAGTATATGGAGAAGGGACTGTGACTGACTGACGGTGTCAAAAGGGGTTTGCAAAGTTTTCTGCTGGAAATTTCTTGCTGGATGTTGCTCCACGGTCTGGTAGACCAGTTGGAGTTGATAGTGATCAAATTGAGATACTAATTGAGAACAACTAACATTCTACCATGTGGGAGATAGCTGACATACTCAAAATATCCAGATCGATAAAGTTATTGGTGAAAATGAAAAATGTGTCATTTATTTTATGGAAAAAACCATATGGACTTTTTGGCCAGCACAGTATTTATTCAAAGACAATCCAGATTGATTTTGATTTGGAGAGAGAAATATGTATATTTACAGATACCAGCACTTGAGTAGGGTTTTTGAGTCCACAAAGTACTGTTAAGGCCATTACCTAATTCAAGTGTCATAACCAACCCCAGAAGTAGCTGGATAGCATTACTGTTATTATCTCCAATCTGTGAATTTGAAAATGAGGTTCAGATCAGCTAAGTGATTTGGCAAAGGTAGAGCTGGGATTCAAACTGGACATCGGCTCCAAAGCCTGTGTCCTTTGTTAGAATATGGTAGTAACAGCAATACAGTAGCTGACAGTGTGAGCACCAACCCTGTGCCTGGGACTAATGAGGTATTTTACTTGCTTTATTTCATGCAATCCCCAGCCCTGTCAGAAGCAGACATTACTTTATAAACAGGAAACTGAACTCCAGGGCTGTGAGAAGTAGGCTGCCAGCCCGAGTTGCGGAGCCGGCCTGGGCCCAGGCTGTTGGACCTCACGCTGTCCCTCTTCCCCTGCTCTTTTCAACTGCGAGAAGCAGCCCCTGCCAAACGAAGCCCAGGTCCTGTGGTCCGCCCTGGATAGAAGTATGGAACAGGCGATTCAAAGCCCTCCAATCCCAGTCTTTGCCTCACCCCTAAATTCCGGTCCCCTCTTCCTTTTCAGTGTAGAAGATTCTCCTTTCCCAGTTTCCCAACCTTCAAAATCAGCTCTGCTGCTGCTAGCAAACTATTGGGAAGAAAACCACCTGATTCAACGACTCACAGGAAGGGCCGAATGACTCCTGAGAGTGCGGGGCTGCCTGCGTTTGAAGAGGGGATGCCTGCCCTGGCTGGCCGCCCCTCTGACCCTCCAGGTTCCATCCTCCGGGGTGTAGCTTTGCCCCTGGCTCTGTGAACTTTGTCTTCTGTCACGAGCAGCACCCACCCCACAGGAGGGCTGTGAGTGAGAAATTCCCAGCACAGAGGCTGTCATGGAAGTGGCTCCATAGTCATGACTGTCAACGGCCTGCACTTGGCAGGACTCACACTCTGTTTCCAAGGTCATTGTGTGATGCCTAACACACATGCAACTGCCCAGTGTGGAAGACTCCAGACCAGCTCTCCTGACTGCTGTGCTCTGTGTGGTCGGACGGGCAGTGGAGAATCGGGGGCCTTGCCATCCATGTATTAAGTACGGACCCTCACCACTCACTGAGCAGTGCCTCTGCTGAGCCTCAGGCCTGAAGACCCAATTTGCTTCCCCCTTTAAAACAAGAGTGAACAGTCTTCCCTGGGTTCAGAATTCTGTGTTACCAAATCACAAAACAGGAAAAAGGCGTCCCAACTGTTGCACCCGCACAGAGACTGTGGACAAGACGGCGGTGCCCTCGGACAGCATTTCAAATACAGTTTATTAGTGTGTGATATGAAAAGGGTGTTTTTATTGCATGATATAATGCAATGGGACCTTGGGCACTCTGTGGAAAGACCTCACACTCAGAAGTGTAATAAACCCGTAGTCCCAAAAACATTATACTGTACATTAACCTATCATTAATGGCACATTAGGGCTAGGGGCATTGCACGCTTGCTGGTCAGGGCTCCATCAGGACAGTGTCGAGAAAACCACATAGTCTTCCCAGGCTTAAAACAAATAGAGAAAATAAATATTCCTGATGTCTATAGGCAGCTTTAAGGGAAGTTCAATCCTGGCTCTCTGCCTTGTAATTTCCAAGCCTGTTTTTTTAAGAGAGGAAGATATACAACTAAACAAAAGAAGAAAACAGCCCTCTTGCAGTTTACCCTCAGCTACTGGCTATGCAACCTCAATGCTGGCTCAGCAAGGTCACCAGCCGATGGGCACCTTTGCTAGCATAAAAGCTGCTCAAAGGACACTCAGCCTGGACCACAGACTAGTGAGGCAAACGGGGCCTTGGAGATTGTGCGTCTACCTCCCTCACTTTCCAGGTGGGGAAATCAAGGCTCAAAAAGATGAAGGAAGAGACAACCTATGCAACAGAAAAATGAGCAAAGTGTGTGGAAAGAAATTACAATTGGCAAATAAACATATGAAAAGGTATTCAACTTGATACTAATAAGAGAATGGAAATTAAGACTACAGCCCTCGGTGGTATGGCTCAGTGGATTGAGTGCCGGCTGCGAACCAAGGGGTCAGCAGTTCAATTCCAGGTCGGGCACATGCCTGGGTTGCAGGCCAGGTCCCCAGTAGCAGGCGCATGAGAGGCAACCACACACTGATGTTTCTCTCCCTCTCTTTCTCCTTCCCTTCCCTCTCTCTAAAAATAAGTAAATAAAATCTTTAAAAAAAGATACCAGGTTCTTAGAACAGTCTTCTAGAAATTTAGAGGAAAAAAAAAGAAAATTAAGACTACAGCTTGATAGCTTGATACCATTTATCACGCAGCAGACTGGCAAAGTTTAAAGTCTGGTAATTTAGCATCAGGGAGGTGAGGGGAACTGGCATTCTCATGCCAGCACACAAAGACAGACACAGATGGGAATGGTCGCTGTCGTAACAGCAAAGATCTGGAAATGGTCAAAAGGTTCTATGACAGGGTCCCGGCTGAATAAATACGGCATATTCGTGTTATGGAATACCATGTAGCCATTTAAAAGGATGAGGTAGGCTTTTATATGACGTGGGAAATTCTCAAAGACATAAGTGAAAAAGTAAGGTATAGAAAGTAACATAAAAAATTCTGGAGGAAAAAACAAACTACTGTTGACAGTGCTTGATTAACTCTGAGTGTGGGGCTGGAGGCAGAGTAACTTCTTACTGATTGTATATCCTTCTGTACCACTTGAACATAATTTAAAAACTACTTTTAGAAAGTGATGAGGCAGGGGCAAACATTCTGAGGGAACCCCTTATTTCCCCACTACCACACCAAGTGCCTCGTGTGCTTTATCTTGTCTGTATTTGCACAAAAACCAAAACAGTAAGTTGGACACCATGACCCCTTTCCTATGAAGAAGAAACTGAAGCTTCAAGGGGCAAAAGAATTTAACCCCCTTATCCATCTCCCTTCAATAATGAAACAGAGTGTTTGTAAAATAGGGAAATTCTTTCCAAACTGAGGCAGCCCATGGCCACCATCCTGGGGACAGCTCGCCTAACCAGGCAGTGATCGAGGATGTCGGGGAGGAGGCAAGACAAAAGGTTGCCGATGGTGGCTGAGGTCAAATCAAATTTCTGGAAATCAGATTTCTGGTGACCTCCAAGGGGGAGGGGTCCTAGGGACCCCAGGGCTACACACTGTTCAAGTAAATAACACTTGGCAAGCAGGGCTCAAACACATGAAGGGAAGTGTTTCCCTAATTAAAACGACATCAGCTTCAAAGCAGATGCAGTTGCGGTTCCGTGGAGAGGCGCTGCTGCAGACCACAGAATCACAGGTGGGGCGGGGCCCCAGGCAGCCCCCGCATGAGGCCTGTGTGTGCCAAGTCTTTGGATGCTGCAGAGAGTTACCTCTGTTTTCCCGCTCCTCCATTCTTCCCAATAAAACAGTCCTGTGATTTTCGGGTACCAGACTTTACAGAGACATTTTAAGATGCTAGATTTTATTTGTCCTAGGGTCTGCCAGCACACACTGTAATTAAAATGTTGATTAATAAACAGTTTAAATATATGGCAGACAATGCAGTTAAAGCCTTCAGTTAGGTCAATATGTGATTTAGATTTGCCATTTAAAAAAATCTCATTTAAATTTTGCATACATTAATCACTACCACACTTCAAGGTTCTGATATCCACCTGACTACAATATTAAAATAAAACTTGCTGCCCCCGGGGAAATCCTACTTATTCTTAATTGTTTCGAGGCTTTGATGGGCTTTTAATCTAAGATTAATTTATGCAATTTTAAATAACTCTTCTTATGATTAATAAGCTTGAAAATTAAAAGGAGTCTAAAGCAATTATAATGAGCATTTGGTCATAACCTCATTAGAAGGAGTGAAGGATACAGCTCTGGAATTCTTACAAGACCACAATTTAAGGTTACTTTCAGAGAAGTCAAACATAGTTCCTGAAATTGCAAAGGCAGGTTAGCAAAGGTCAGTGTTAAAATGACGGCTAGCTAGATTAGCATACTAATGATTTTCCCTGAGAGTGACAGAAAGGACACTGAAAAGAAGATGCAGAAAGAGAGACAAGTGACATGTTGCCAAGAAGTGACAGGCTCTGAACTCAGTTTCCTATTCTTTGGCTGGAGACCATCATGGAATTTCAGAGAGAGCCTGAGCGTCAGGACCTCTCTATTCATAAACAGTTCCAGCCAGAGCACCTGGTCCAGGGGAGTGGGTGGAGATAGTCCTCCGCCTGTCGTGCTAGCCTCGTGCAGCCCCTGCCCTGCTTATGGGCCAGTGACAGCGGCTCCCAGCCGCATGCCTCTCCAGTGTGCAAAGCCCTGCCAGGCCCTGGATCCGCCTCACCAGCTAACTTTATCCCTTTCATTTCCTCCGGTCTCCACTTGTGCTGTTTCTTCTTCCTGGAACATCTTCTGTTGCTACAAACAGTGGTGATGATGATACTGATGGCCAGCCATTCATCGGGCACTTATTGATGCCAGACACTGTGCTAAGCATAACACACTTTTACTTAAATGATCTGCTTCGTGAGACCCGATTTTTATAGGTGAGGAATCTGAGCCTGAGAGTCAGTGACGTGTCTGAGATGAGTAGCCAGTAAAGAAGAGGGGGAGGGATGGGAGGAGCTGGCTCTGCTGGGCCGCCACTTTCCAATTTCTGTATTCAGACAGATTCAGCCCAGGTCCAGCTGAAGGCAAGCTGCCTCCCTGACCACTGAGCTCTCACGGGGGCCAGCCAGCAGTGCACAGCTCATCCGGCCGTCTCTAAATGTCTCTGTGATGGTGCCTAGTCTGCTCCTTCAGGATCTGGTGGTCCTTCTGCTCCATTTGAACCCATCACAGCGCCTCACAGAGGCAGACAACAAACACCTGTCGAACAATCGACTGCTTCACAATAACTCCCTCCAAAAAGATGCTCGTCACATCTTACTGATAACAGGGGACAGACACAAAATGTGAAGGCTTTGTAATGTCTGGGAGGAATAACCCACAGGGGTCCACCCATCCCTAAGAAATGACCGATTTCTTGGACAACAGCTGCAAACGTCCAACATTCATATATTTCATTCTAAGTCACATTCTGCTACATTAAACACATCTATTTTCCAAGAAGTTACTAGTCAGAAACGCCCAGAACATTAGATGAGAACATCATGACCCAAAGAAGCTGGATGATTTAGTGTTCCACATGTCTAGCCCTTTACAGTTTACAAAACACTTTAATCAACTTATCTAAAAAAAAAAGTTCAAGGTTGGTACCACTACCTCCATTTTACAGATGAAGAAGCTGAGGCTCAGGTCAGCTAAATAAATTGATTACTCAATTACTTGGGGGGGGAGTCTTTACTTGAAATCCTGCCCTCTGATGCCCAGATCAACACTCTCTCCAATTTACCATGTTGCTTCCTGCCTCATGTTCACGGTAGACTCATTTTCAAGCCCTAGAGCCCATCCTCAGCCTCTCCAGACTTCACACACAGGGGACAGAGTCTGTCCCACCAGCTGTCGGACACGAACCTCCCCTGCCCTGCAGTTCCCCGACCCTGACTGCGGAGGGAGTAGGGCCGGGGCTCTGTGCCCACGCTCCCGCTGCTCCCATCCCGAGGACCCCTCAGGCTGTCCTCCAGCCTCGGTCTGCTTTGCCGATGGACCCTGACCTCTGCTGGGCTCCCTAGTCTGTGTGACCCAACTACTTTGTTCACAGGTATCTTAAGGCACTCCCCAGTTTGGCTTCTATTTCACGTAGCTCTCTGTTCCCTGGTTTTATTGATATAAAATGGACATCCGGCACTATTTTAAGTTTTAGGTATACAGTGTAAGATCTGATTTATATATATGATTTATCTATATTGTGAAATAATTAACACAATAAGTTTAGTTAACTTTCATCATTCCACACATTTACAAAAGACAGTTTTTTCCCCTGTAGTAAGAACTTTTTTATTCTCTCAACTTTCAAATATACTGTATAGCAGAGCTGACTATAGCCATCACATTGCACATTACATCCCTAGTACTTACAACTGGAGTTTGTACCTTCTGGCCACCTTCATCCAATTCCCCCTGCCTCTGGTAACCACCTTTTTAATGAATGTTTTCAAAAACAGATTCCGCATGTAAGTGAGATCATACAATATTAGTCTTCCTCTGACTTATTTCACTTAGCATAATGCTAAGGTCCATCCTTGTTTCATTAATGGCAGGATTTCCTTCTTTTTTACAGCTGGGTAATATTCCACTGTGCATGCGCGCACACGTGTGTGTATAACGTCTTTATCCATTCATCCACTGACGGATGCTTAGGATGTTTCCCTAACCTGGCTGCTGAGAATGATGGTGCTATAAATGTGGGGGTGCAGATGGCTCTTTGACAGTGTTTTCATTTCCTTTAGATATATGCCCAGAAGTGCAATTGCTGGGTCACATGGTAGATGTTTTAAATTTTTTGAGGAACCTCCATACTGTCTTCCAGAGTGGCTATACCAGTTTACAATTCTACCAACAGTACTCAAGGGCTCCAATCTTTTCTCTACATCCTCACGAACATTCGTTAATGACAGCCATGAGCTGGTATCTTTTTGTGGATTATTTCCATATGATCAGTGATGTTGCACACTTTTTTGTTCACCTGTCGGCCATTCATGTCTTCTGTGCAAAGATGTCTCTTCAGATCCTTCGCTCATATTTAAATTAGATTACTTACTTATTTTTTTGCTGAGTTGTATCAGTTCTCTCTATATTTTGGATATTCACCCTTTATCAGAGATAATATTTTCCCCCATTCTGTAGGCTGTCTTTCATGTGGTTCTTTTTTAGTCATCTCAAAAGATTTATTGAACAGCTTCTTGGTACCTTATATCCTGCTGGCTGCAGGGAATTCAGTGGCTACTTAAACATTTTATTTCCTCACTACACGCTCTGGAAGGGCAAGCTAGTGTCTGATCAGCTTTGTACTCCCTGCAGCTGTGCAACTCAAGCAGCTGGGCTGGGAACTGTTTGCTGCTGGTTTCCAAGGAGATAAGCAGCCATGTCACAACGCACATCAGCACATAGCTTCCTTCTCTGAGAAAGTTTTGCTACAAAAAAAGCCAGCCAAAGTAAACAGAATGCTTTGAGACAGGCTCAAGTTATCTTTTGGCACAAACTCCTTACCCTGTGCTTAACAAACAGTACAGGTACCACCACTAGTCTCTGGTCCATCTTTGGGTAGTATTTTTTTAAAGATTTCATTTATTTATTTTTAGAGAGAGGAGAAAGAAGAGAGAAAGAGAGGGAGAGAAACATCAATGTGTGGTTGCCTTTCACGTGCCCCCTATTGGGGACCTGGCCCCTAACCTGGGCATGTGCCCTGACTGAGAATCGAACCTGTCACCCTTTGGTTTGCAGCCCAAGCTCAATCCACTGCGCTATACCGGCCAAGGCTGTCTTTGGGTAGTATTAAACTATAGCACCTAGCAATGTATTCTGCATATAGAATGTGCTCAGTGAAGTTTGCTGGAAAAAAAATTTCTCCCAAACGCAGGGAACAAAACGCCTTGGAAACTGCTCACTTCTGTCACCATGATGGCAGGAGTGGAAAGAGAGCAGGTATAAGGCTGGGTAAACGGCAGACAGGACACACTCCACCCTCCGTGACTGCTGCAGTTGACAAAACCAAACAACAGTAACAAAAATTCTCACAGCTTCCACTCAGATAACCAGCCAACAGAACAGAAGCACACTGCTGGTGATTACTTCTCCTCTTCCTGTCAGGTTTGCTTGCACGGAGGGCCGTAAGGAGTGAGCTGAACAATCACCCTAGAGGGGCATCTTGGCATCATGAGCACTGACCACTGCGACCCTACAGATTTCTTTGTGGGGTTATTTGTATTTATTTCTAATTGCAAGAAATAGTCTGACTGAACTGAAATTCTGACGAGTGCGACAGCAATGCCCTGCCCACCAGGCATCAGCAGATACAGCTCCGAGGGAAGGCAGACCCGACCCACGTTCTTCTGGTTGCGAGACTCCAGGCACCTGTCAATCAACCTCTGAGCTCCAGTTTAACACATCGGTAAAATGGGAACAAGAAAAATCCTCATAGTGGCTGTGTGAAGGTCAAGGAGATAACTTTGAAAAAACTCTACAAGGTTAGTGTTTAAAAATATTACTTAATCTTTTCCTCTGTAATAAATCTATTTTTTAAAGGTTAAAGAACAGAAGACTTTCTGAATTTATTTGCAGCTCCAGGTTGCGTGCAACTGCTATGCCAATTTCCTTCCAGTGAGTTCAGAGAAAATGTTGTGGTATGGGTTTTGGCCAGTGTGGGCAGTGGAGGGTCTGCTACTTTTCCTTACGATCCAAGCCGTACCTCACACTGGGTGTGGGAAGTAATACACTCACGTAAGTACCCAACCGTTACCCTGCGAGGCCTGGTTCATTTGGGACCCCACTCACAAAGTCTCTCCAGGAAACTCTGGCTGAAAGAAATCCTGCCTTCCCCAGAACTTTTTTTAACTTGTTAAATCCATATCGCTTCAACTCAGTAACTCTTTAGTGAGCTTTCCACTTGGGGCTCAGGACCAGGCCATACGCTAAGGCTACACAGATAAATAAGATGTGATCTTGTCCTCCAGGAACTCCTGGTCTTATCTATGTGCTGCTACCAGTTATGCAAACAAGCTACTGCCTCAAAGGTGAAAGGGCACCAACAGAGGAACCTCTTGGAGGAAGGACGACCAAACAACAGGAGATCTTCAGCCCTACTGAAGCATGCAGGGGCGCACTTCCTAGGGGCTGAGTCGGTTGGGTCTTGTAGCTGAGTGGGAGTTCACCATGTGGACAAGAGGAACGGGCATTCCCAGCCAAGGAAAAAGCACAAGCAGAGATGCGATCATGCAAGAATGTCTGAAGCATTTGGGGATCCTTAGAAAGGCAGAGCCCAGGGCACGTGGAAAGGAGTGCCATGAGGTGGAGGGGGCAGGCAAAGGTGGCAGCGGTGAGCGAGGGCTTGGCTGTTTCCCTCCTCGCCTTCCTCGCTAGACTGTAAGCCGGTTGAGGTCAGGACTCAGGGCTGACACACACACCGCTTCCTCACCATCCGGTGGGATGCTCTGCCCAGAGCGTGACAGATGAAAATGGTGAGTGCATGCCGACTTGAGCATTGTGATGCTCAAAGCATGTTCTCTCCTGTCTCACAACAGCAGAAACAGCTGAAAAAAAAAAAACAAAAAAACTCCTCTTCACTGGACGTGCAGTGGGTTATAATTCAGCCAGCCGCCTAAAAGCTATCCTTGCATCTTCCTCTGGTGCTTAACCCACTTTCCAGAGGAAGCAGCGCTGGCTCCTGCACAGGGGGCCGGGGAGGGGCCATTCTGAAGGCAGCGGGGAGACTGTGCTCGGCCAAAGCTCTGCTGACCTCCCTGACAGGGGAGGAAAAGCTTGTTTAGGAGAAAGAGCTCTCCAGCCTCAGGCCCTGCATACACCGCATTCCAGGGTGGCCAACTGGCCTTCGCCAAAGTATTCCAGAGGCAAGACTGTGGCTTAAAAAAAATCATGTTTAATTTAAAAATTAGAAACTGGAGCAGGCTGTGAGCACAGGGGTTGATTGAAACAAAATTTAAATTCCTGTCAAGCCCATTTAAACACGGGGGCCCTTCATAGACAATTAGCTGCTCCCTGTGAACGCTGAATAAACTCAGGCCTGGTCACTGCGAGAAGAGAGGCACCTACTGTGAGGCGCCGGAAAAAAAATTAACTAAAATCAGGCTGTATGAAATATTTAGCCTTCCAGGATATCACAGGGGTTTGAAAGTGTAAACAAGACAAAAATCGATTCCTTGGTGCCCTCAAATCAATCCCCCAAAATGGTTAGGGCATCTGTTTCTGCTAAATTTTGTTTACATCGGCAGATTTGCCTTAATTGCAGTTGTTTATCTCTCATTGTCCCTGGGGCCCTAATCTCTCGATTACTAATACTTAACACTCATTTCACATCTAAAGCTACTTCTAATCCTCAACAGGTTTGGGGGGCTCTTAAAATTAGTGAAGCCGCAGAGGCGGGAGACACAGCCTCTTTGTGAAAGGAACATTTTCTTATCTACTACCAGCTGGGCCCAATCGTCACCAGGGATGGTGACAACAAAGGTGCTAAAAGGCTCTTCCACAATGACTGCTGCTCCACTGGGGATTCAGAGGATAAAAAGGAGCTTTGATGGAAAAATCTGAACAAGAGGCTAAAGCAGTCCAGCCAAATAAAGTTACTGTCATAATCAAATGCTGTCAATCACCATGAAAATCCAATTAAAAATGTTTCAGCACAGCCCTCTTAAGTGGAAAAATGCACCCTATTTATACAAATTTTTGTCAACTCCATACCAATCCCACAATTAGAAAGTCCTGCTATTAATTGAATCCCCCTCCCCCCAAGTTTAAAAGAGATGCAGGCCACTCAGAAGCCTTTGGAGGGAGCTGAGACTCACGCAGGCTATTGGTATACAATTAAGAGTTAATCGGGTTACATTTGAAAATTCCATTTTTATTTGTGTCAAGGGAACCTTTGCATGAATAAACGAACGGTACCTATTCTCCTGCTTCAGAATCAGTGACCATTTCTGTTAGGAGAACAGAGAAACGGTAAACCAGGATCCTGGGAAGAAACTAGTCCATGCTCCAGCAAATGTCTCTCGGTAGACTGAGAGACCTAGTGTTTAACTCTAATCTTGAAAATTAAGTAGAGGACAGAAGGCCCAAATGTCTCTGCTGCCTTTCTGCAGTCTCCAAATGGCCAAGTAAACCTCAAATTATCTGCAGGCATATCTGGCCCCCCCAATAACTGAAGCCACAAGACTTACGGTCCCTGTAGGTCTCTCTCAAAACTGCTACAAATTAAAAAGCAAACAACCCATTAAATAAATCCAGCTGGTTACAACTATAAATAGGAAGCTTCTAAAATTTTTTCAGCCCTTGAAACTCCTGGTTAGACTCATTAATTATTGACAAGAATTGCATCTATTTATTGGAGTGTAGTCACAGGAAAACAAGTTTGCTGCCTTCAATAGCAATTCCCAGATCACGGAGACCAGGCTTCAAGATCCTTTTCTATTTCTCTGACAAATGGCTAAAGGTCTCTGGTCTTTTTCAGCCTAATCCATTGCTCCTAAGAGCTGGGGGGTAGGATGGCATGCATCTGACATGCTGCTAGATAAAGACCTTAGGGTCCCCTGCCATCACTCTAACCAGGCAGAGATGGTGCCGGACAGGTGGTCTCCTGTGGGCCTTGGCTCTCTGACCACCTCCTGATTCAGAATCAACTACTGGAGGCAAGTTCTCTGGTAGTCACAGTGGTCAGAAGCAAGCCAAAGACCACACAGGTGCTGCTGAGCAACACCTGCTTAACACCTTCTTGCTCTTCCCAGATTTCCAGGGTGGAACAACTGACTCCAGGTGCCTATTCTGATTGGTCAGGTCCAAGCTGTACTGGTTGATAAATGCTTTGAAAAAATTATCCCTGCAAACACTGCAGGATTGTAGAAATTCTTTAATTTTGGCACCAAATCATTTTACCCATAGGACCTCTCCTAACAGAAGGCCGAACAGAAACCTTTGACCATGTATGTACTCTAGTGTGTTCATCCCAACTTACACTGAGCGTGGCAGTGCCCAGGGGTGGCTTGCTTCTTTTCTGGTCAGTCTTCGGTCAGTCTCCTGAGTGCTAGTTACTCTGTGAGTTTCTGGAGAACAAGGAAGTGTGTCTTTACCTGTTCAATGTCTGGTATGGTGTTTTTTTTTAATGGATTAGTGAAAATAGCACGTGGAAAGTGTAATCAATAGTAACATCTCTTTTAATTGCACCAGAGACCTCACCTGAATGCCAGTAGCACAGAACCAAATCAGGCAGCAAATTCTGAGATCATGAACCACCTCCAAGGAACTCATACTCTAATTGGCAAAAAAAGGGCATTAAGTCAGTGAATTTTACCTCTGCTGGCCCTTTATAACTAACTACCTGGAGAGCTTTAGAAAGTAAAAAAGTACCCGCTCCCTGATTCCTTGACCTGGGTTGGGATCCAGACTTTTTTTTCTTTTTTTTTAACCTACTCAGATGATCTGATGAGTTGTGGGGTTTAGAAACCATTGTACTACATGAACATACTTATACATACAAGATGAATATGTAATTCACATAATTAAGTGCTGCTCTCAGTTAGAGACAAGAAATTCTGAGGGCTTCAGAGGAGAGAGTAAGCCCTGTGAAGGTGAAGAGCAGGGAAGAGCTCTGGGAGGAGGACGGAGACTTGCATGGCCTGGGAGAGGAGGCCACGCCAGGACAACGGAAACTGCCCAGGAGCCGAGGAGGGCCAACTGGGGAACTAACGTCCGACGGGCTCCAAAGGCACAATTTAGCCCCCTGTGAATGTGGCCCGGCATCGAAGAGCGACCCGATGGATCTGCTTTACTGTGTCCCAGGTAACCAACTACTCCGAAGGTCGCGGTTATCCAGCCTCACTGTGCCTTGAAACGTGATGCTGGGAGGATGACAGTCAGTCAGCCCAGGAAAACAAGAAAGCAGCATTGCGGGCAGGAGTTCAAAAAACCGCAATCTTAAACAGGCAAATCATCACTATGTTAAGAGACCTGACTCGACTGATGGAGGAAGAAAGTTATCCTTAACTGGGAAATTAAAACTGTCAGATCGCCGTGATCAAGGAATGACAGATTTTATCTATCTGTATCTCTCACTATGTGCATGTATATAAATACTCACACACATTTATTTGCTGAAGTCTTGTGAAAAGATTAAGCAGTCATGTTTATGGAAAAACAAAGCTTGTTTTCTGGGGTTATAATCTCTCTGTTCTTGCTGAAGTGCTAACGTGTCATCAAAAATTCAAATTAAAGCTGTCTGATTTAGCATGATCTCAAGCATCCAGACAGCGATTCTGCTGTTGTAATTATGTGCAATTAAAAAGCTAAAGTCAACTTCTTACTAGTGGATTCCTATTTGGAAGCAGACATAAACAGATGATTTTAATGGCCTTCAGAACTTGGAAATAATAAAAAGAAAATCATTACATGGTTGTCAACTGGCCCCTATGTGGAGTCCCAGGCTTCTGTGAAGCCTTTGGTGGCTCAAGGAAATGTTTATTGAAGTTACAATCCCAGACAGGGTTTCTCCCTGCAATTTCTGGGTGCCATACTAATGAGCTGATTTGTACCTCCAAATGAATAACCAAAAGCAAAATTATCTTTAAGGGTGGGCAACGAGACACACGTGTGAGTCTGGCCCTAACAGTCTATTTTAAAATGTGCGCTGTATGACACAGGCAACGGCTAAATGTAATCAATTACAACCAAGTTCAAAACTGCTTATTAAACCATCATCAGTATCTGAGAAAGCCAAGACACAGCGGTCCATGAACACTATGCCAGGGAGCTGGAGAACTGTGCCCGTCCTCATACTGTGCTCAGGGCACGTGTGGGCCCTGGACCCAAATAAACAGAAACGCATCTTCGCTCCATTTAGTAGAAGGTGGTGGTGTTGTTGGGCTTTATCTGAGCCTCTGTGCTCCCAGAAGGCAGTGGCAGGTGGGGACTCGCCCCGCCCTTCTGTCGACTACACAGGACCACCCTGATCGCCCAGACAGAAGACCCTTCTCTACCCTTCCTTGGGACCTCCCCAGGACTGGCTGACTTCCTTGTTTACCTGCCTCCACAACCTTGGCTCCTGCCCCTTTCCTTGAGACATTCTTCATGAACAAACATTCTCCCGACTGCAACAGACGGAACAAAACCATTTCCTTGATTTTCCAGCACATTTTATCTTTCCCAATGGTCAGAAGGTTAAGGTCTAATAGAGGTGAACGAAGCCATTTGGGTGCAAGCCCGACAGCCACACTGGAATTTGAGTGGAGGGACAAACTGTAACGTGGTGAGTTCTCCAGTTTTTAAAAGGGACCATGTAGATGTTCAATTTACCACATACTTTGATTAACTGAGAGAACCACCAACAAAATTATCTGAAAATGTAATTAGAATCAGGTTTGGAAAAGCAGAAAAGCTACCAGTGACAATTTAATTTAGAGGAGTTAAACAAGTTAACATCTCTTTGCAAGTAATTAAATGTTTAAACAGATTTTTCTGGAGCAGTTTGGTGTTTATTAGCCCCCAAACAATACCACCTCTTATACATAAAACCTTCTCTGAGAAATGAGATGCCTTTGACTTTGCAGCTGCTGGGATTTAGAAGGAAAAAAACCTAAAAGTGCTCCTTTGCTTACGACTGACACCCCTCCCCCAAGGCCCCCATCTGTGTCACGTGTTTCCAGCCACACGATTCACTTGCTTTCTAAGTAAAACGTCAGATTTTAATTGCAAACTGCACTCTGTGTTTCTTGAGGAGCCTGAACGGAAAACCAAACTTGAGAAAGCGCTAAACAAGGACACCCTACTCCAGAATGTGCAAGGAAACGCAGAAAATAACAGGCATTATTAGAACCTAAGGAGAAAACCCATGTTTTTAAACAATTACTAACGCAGTGTAGTAATAGCATAAAGACAATTTCTGCGCCAGCTTGTTTCTCTGAAATTCTCTTTGCCACTGAACAGCCAGAACAGATAATAACTATTAGTAAATCAAACCCCTCTGCAATATCCAGCTGTGCCTCACACATTTACATACAGATAGAATGGGTATATGTTTTTAATATGTATGTGATACGTACTTTTACCACAGCCAAAGTGCATGCTACAAAAGCGGAGGAGAATGGGAATCAGATCAGCATGAGATAATAAAGTGGCCTAGATAAAGTATTAGCCAGCGATTGATCTCAAACCAGGTGCTGCTTCTTCTGACCTGATTACTTACTATGCATAGATTCCATTAAATAGAGCTTAGACATGGAAAGCTACTGGAAATGCTTTAAATGCATACAAGGATCTATAGTACTCTGCACCCCAATTGTAACTGCAGAGGTGTCTGCGGCCCACACACCCTCCCTGCTCAAGGCAAGGACCATAGTCAGGATCCGCTGGGAGGTTAAAGGCGCCCCCCTGCCCCCCGACAGCTGGTGGGAAGCACTGCCCAGTCCCACAGAACAGGGCTTTCCCTTCCAACCCCTACACCAAGCAAGTCCCCTCCCAGCGAGTGCCTCTCTCCGGAGCTGCCCACTGTCTGGCCCTCGCCGCACAGCTCTAACTAACAGAATGGGAAGGTAGCAAGGGAGCTTAACAATCCTTTCGGCTCATGGTCCCCTTTGAAAAACTGATGACAGCCATGAGTCCTTCTTTTCAGGAAAAAAATGCAAATCCCCACATGCATGCAGAATTTTGGATGTAATTTCAGGGCCTCTCACAGACTTCCTGACGTCACAGACCCTAGGTCAAGGACTGAGGATCCAGTCCACCCCTCCATTTTGCAGATGAAGACACTGCAGTGGGAGGGAACTGGGAGTTGCAAAGGGGAGGGAAGTCTGGAGGCTTTCCCTGCAAAGTCACGGCCTGATCCAAAGGGAAGGTTAACTCTGCAGAAGGGGTTCTCTGTGGTTTACACAGCAAATGGTCTATACTACGTTTCTCATCCTGTCCCTTTTATCTAAAAATACTTAAACCTGTACTTTGAATAGCAAAACCAGACTGGAACCTCTCCATCTCAGTGCTCCCACCCACGCTGTCTCTGTCCTTGAGTTTAAGGGTCTGATTTTTACTTTTTTGCTTCCCTCAGTCTGATTGCAGGCGTTTTGGGAGAATTCCTCTACCACCTTTGCATTGTCACCCTCTCCTCTCTCACTGCAGTTCCATCAATCCTCTCTGATGGGCAGAGGCTGTTTCTGTTTTTTTTTTTCTTCACATGAGCAGCGCCATCCCTGCTCGGCTGTCTGAAGCCCGTCCCTCCACAGAGTTGCTGCAGCCTGAGGACTCTGTCTAAGGCTGCTGGACCCCAGTAACAGAGCTGGGGTGGTGCTGACACAGTGTGTTCCCGCAACACCCGTCAGGGTGCTTTGAAAGTGGGTTCTTTCAAAATGGCACCTGTCTCTCAGGAGCAGACAGGGGGTGTGTGTGGTTGCCCGTCTGGTTGTGCCAGTGAGCCGAACGTCCTTGCTGCCCACACAGCTGGTGTTCCTGTGCTAGGTTTAAAGCTGACTGCTGATTTGGGCAACAGCTGTTACAGAACTGAAGAAGGACCAGATCCTCCCAAGGAGGAAGGACTTCCCTGTACTCAAATGGAAGTCTACCCCAGAGAACTCAGCTGTGGAACAAGGTATGTGTGGGCAGCTGGTTGTGCAGCTTCTGAGTCAGGTCAAAGTTTCCAGGCCTGGACACCAGGGTTCCTTCTAGAAGAAATGGGATTTCGGAACAGACTGCCTAGCTGGGGGTGAGCATGTTGCCTGTCTGAACTCCGGCATTGTGGGTGTGGGACTCCAGGAGGCCAATGTCGAAGGGATCTCTAGCCCAGCAGACAGCAGAAGTTTCGAGTTGCTCTGAAGGTCTGGAGCTCCTACACACACATGCTTTGCCTAGAATGTCCTCCTGAAAACACTACTAAAATTCAATCCACCCCCCAAAGCCCCTTTTCAAAAACCTACCCTTTCCGCGTAGCTTTTCCCGGTTTCCCCAGATGGACCGCCACAGCACTCTGCAGTTCGTCACGACAGTTACTTCACTGAGTTATTTGTGTACTGGCTGCGTCCCCTGCAAGACTGCATGCACACGGCTCGCTCTTGGTATCTTCTGTTGGGTCTAGCACAAGGCTTTGCACATATGGTGTGCAAACGTCTGCTGAATTCATGTGTGTACCTAGTTCTGAGATCTCTCAAGATGGTGCGGATCCTGGTGATAAAACTTCTCAGTAAATTCTTTACGTAGCTCAATCTCAATGACTCTGCCAGAAAAGTGAGATAGTGCACACAAGCCCTGCCTTCCCAAAATGTAAGCGTTGAGGAAGTGTCTTGGTCCAGTGTCAAAATATTTCCACTTGGAACATAAAAACTGATCATCATCTTAGGAACAACCATACCATATAGACAAAACTGAGCAGCTAAACAACCAAGTTCGTTCTAACGCTGGGACTTCAGTGGCCTCGAGAGACTAAACTTGAGTTGTACATTTCATCTTTAAGACTGACATGGTCAAAAATTGCAAACGCGATGATTTTAATTCTGGGTATTCTGGATAGAAGGTGATCCCACCAAACCAAATGACAAAAACTGCTTGAGTCCCCACTGTGTGCATGGTGCACACCTCCCCGCAGTCAGATTTACTCAGGTGGGGTTTCGCTGCATTTACCGGTACTCAGGGCCACACTGGGGTTCATGAAAAAGCCCCCCAGTAGTGAGTCTGTAACTCTCAGCATTTCCCTGCAACCCATCCGAGTTTCCTCCTTTGCTTTGGAAAACACAGGCCCGTAGGGAAAGCTCGACAATCCTGCAGGTCTCACAGCCGATGTGGCCCACGCTGTGCAGACCACATTGGTACCCTGCTGCCTGGAGTTACTGCGCTTGGGAGATAAACTGCTCTTTTTGTGAAAGGCAGGCCCCCACCCACAGTGACAAATGGGCTCTACAGTTCATGCATTCCAGAGGATGCTCTCAGCTTCCAGATGGGAGCACCATCAAATAGTTGCAGGCAGAGAGAGAAAAGGAAAAATTAAAGCCATTAATATGCTAGAAGGAATAAAGAGACTGGTTCCTTAAGACTGGGTCCCTAGGATGTGACTCAGGTTCTTCAAACCAGGGACAATTCACTTCTTTCCCATCCCCTACGAGCCCACTATTTTGACCAAAGGCAGGCAGGTTGCAACCTCCTTGACCACTGGGCCTTACGCACACTGTCTCCTGCCTCCCCACGGAGCCCTTTCTAAGCCAGGGGGAGCGTCACGACTGCTACACCTGAGGGAGTCCATTCATTTAAGTCAGACTGTGAGCAGCACTAGAAATAATGTTAAATTAAGTATAGGATGGTGCTTCCTGTGACTGAATTTTCATTGTGCTTTATTGATTTATTGATACTTATTAATTAAAAATGTGGAACAGCACACACCGGGGTATATGGTTGTAAAGAGATATATCGAAGTACATATCCCTCGTCTCTCTCCACACACACACACACACACACACACACACACACACACACACGCTTAAAGGCACTGGAGGTGCCCATGCTAACCTTATCTTTATGACCTGCCGCCCTAGAACGATGTCCCTTACCAGTACATACGTCTGCATATACCACCTGCAGATGTTTTATTTATAAGTGGCCAACTCAGTGCAGTACCAAATCACGCACCTACAAACATTATCTGTTTTATGAAACCCTATTCCTTTGTTTTAATAGCTGAGCTATCCAGCCATAGCATAATAATGTACAAGGTAAATGGGTCTCCATCTCTAGTACCTGTTCCAAGTTTTCTCAAATGTGACTAACTACAAGGATTTCTCAACCGTCAAAGAGACACCCTCTACCCCCACCAAGAGCAGTTTATTCTAGACATGAAACCCGTACAACTACAAAGCACAGAGGATTTAGGGGTGAACTTTCTTTAACTTGAAACTACCCTGAAAAAAGAAATCTTGCCCCAGGGGTGACAGGAAGGAGAAAACTACTTTCCCGGAAAGCACTCACGACAAAAAAGACATAGACTATTGTTTTATTTGGGGGCTGAGAGCTGCAGATATAGAAGCTTGCATGCTTAGGTGTTTGTTCATTAGGATGACATACAAAGGAGGAAGACTTTTGAACCAGGTACCTCTAAAATGCTTATTGTTTAAAGTGGTGAAGGAAAACTGGTTAGAATTTGCTCTGACTGCGATAATCTAAGACGGAACGGTACGCACGTTAGAAAGAGTAGACTCTCACTATCATTTACTAATGCTCGAGTCTAATGTTACTTTAACAGCTTGTGTGTTGTCAAACCAACACTCTGCACTGAAGAGACGACCATTTGGGAATTGTCAGGAGCATCTCTGTTTCTCTCCCTGTGGGACTAAAGACTGTCACTTGCAATCAAAGAAAGCGGCCTTGGAGCTGAGAATACAGCACCAACAGCCTTATCCTGTTTCTTTCTGAGCAAAGACCAAAGATTCACATTAGCTTGATCTTTTGCAGCCAATCTAATTTCCTTCTACACGAAACCAAGAGGGCTCCTAGCCACATTCAGAACTTCCTGTAGGGCCACACTAAAAACTTCGTATGCTGACTGTCTTCTCTGTGACGGATGCTCAGTGCTGAGAGAGGCTGTGATAGCAAACGGGGACAGGGCGCAGCCTGGAGTAATGTCTGACCCCTAAGTGGAGGCAAAGGAAAAGAGCTCTGCATTCACTGTCAAACTGGGGGTGGGCTTTTAAAAAGTAAACACCACTACGTGAGGAGCTGAGCCTCAAATGCGCCGACCCAAATTAAATAGATACCGTTGCATCTCCAGAACCTGTGGGTATTTTAAATTCCATCCTGGTCCTTTTAACAGAATGCTAAGCACAGATATATAAATGGAGAATCCTAATGTATTATAACTAAAAAAAAATTTACTTACCATCAATTCCTCAGGTGCTGGCCTTTCTTTTGGCTGTTTTCGCATACTGTAAGAGGAAAAAAAAAACACCTATTATCGCTATCACTTCTAAGTTGATGCTGTAATTTCCATCATTGACTATTTCCCCTGGAACTGGGATGTTATTAAAATTCATCATGTCCAATTTTTGGCCAAAGTACAGGCACATCTAATTTTAATGTGCTTTGCTTTATTGCGTTTCACAGATGTTGCTTTTTTATACAAACTGAAGGTAAGACTCTCCACCAGCAGAAAGATTGCGACTCGCTCGCTGTGACGCGTGCCAGTGTCTCTGGGACGCGCCCGCACCAGCGTAAGGTGCGCTCCCTTCCTTTTACTTTGGCCTTTAACCAGATTGTGGGGATCTCAAGAATCAGAAATATAAATACTTTTTAAAAATTACTCTTGCAATACAGATAAAGAATGAATTTAAGATAATCCTACTTCTATTTTTGAAACCACTGTGAAAAAAAGCAGCAATATTCTCTTCCTGATTCAGTTGTCAACTTATTTCAAACTAAAATTTAGGAAACAATATACTTTTTTTGGTAACTGGGATAACACAATAAAAGACACATGACTATCAGCTCAAATGAGAAAACATCTCATTTCATCATTGTTACTCCAGATAACAATATATAAAACAGGCCAGGAATCTATATAATGCTACAAAATTACAAATGGGTTATTATTACATTATCGTGGCTTTATTTTGGCTAAAATGCAAGTTGACAATTCATTAAACAGTTGTGGGAAAGTTAAGTTTGTTTAAACTGCCTAACGAATCACATTCCTCATGCAAAATATTTCTTACCTCACATGCCACAGGTATAATTAGTACCTGCAGCATGTACTTAACCACGTGCTGAGGCCCCCACCGAGGCTGAGACTATTTGTACAGAACCCAGTGTGTCTGTGGGATGAAGTCATGAAGGGAGATTGCTGCTTCTGCTAGAAAATCACACGGACGTTTTTTTCTTTCTATAAGGTAACCTCTGACCTTGATACAATCTTCGAATTTGCTGATAGTATTTTTTTTAAGTAGAGACATTTAATGATCATATGGTAAACAAGAACCCTAGTTGTGAACCCTAAATGGCATCAAGGACATTTGCCTTCCCTATAAAATAACCATATGCACGTCTCAAATCCTGCATCCATTAGCGAGTAATTCAAGCTGTCTCTCCGGTGGAGTTGGTAACAGTCCTAATCTGACATTCCAAAGCAGCCGTATCTCTTGGGAAAACAGGGCTATTACCCACTATCATTTCTGTTTCGGTTTGACATCTGTGGAAATTTCAACACAGGTTATCCCTCCCTCTGTCTCCATAAAACTTTTATATAACAGCTGATTAATTTTTTGGACGGGGAAGGCAAAGCCTTATCTGCTTTTATGCCTGTCTGCCCAGAACGGGACCCATCCCCAGGCTGGTCTGGGACCACACAGCGGGACAGAGAGAAGCGTGGTCTTCCTGCCACAAATCCAACAGCTCCGGAGCCAGTGATGCCCAAACCAGGCGCTCCAGGCAGTTCAGGAATCACACGGTTTGCTTTTCAATTTCTGCATTGTAAAATGGGGCATTCCCAGGATGTGCTTCTGAGTGTTTCTAGGAATTTTATACAAGGGAAACTAAGAAAGTAAGATTAATACATATTTCTGAAAAATGGCTGTGATAGTAACAAAGTCAGGATTCCAGTGTTTACCCAACATATACCTTTTCCCCAACATGGCATGATTTTGAGAAAAAAATGTTTGTAGAGTGAAAACACTTTTAAAAACTTACAGAGTATTATGTAAGTATTTTAAATAAATAGTGTTAATAAAATTTTAAAAGTCAGAGGAAAAAATCTCTTCTCTACATATTTTCTACGGAATATAAACTGTGTGAGACATTTTTATTAAGAGGTAACATATTACACTTAGTCAAAAAGGTGATAAAGCCTGATGTTTATATTAAGGAATATTTCTTGGTTTCACTTTAGTGTAATCATCAGATGGATCACGGGGAAAGGATGGGGACAGTGGACACAACCTGGAAGGGGCGATGCCATGAGGAACTCAGTGAAGGGGACAGGAAAGTGAAGGCAGTGATGGAGGGGCTCCAGCACGTCCAGGTCAGTCTCCGGCCTTGGGGTGGTCGGTCGCCCTCCGTTCCCCATTCCTTCTCGCCCCGTGCTGGGGTGAGGGAGAGGGCACGGGGCGGGCAGTGGAGCAGCAGGGCCTGCCAAGGCCCCATAACGGGGGAGAGGTGGGTGATGGGAGGGGCTAATAGAGAAAAAGTCATTCTACTGGGAGGAAAAAGGCGAAAGGCTGAGAAAGAACCCTTGGCAGAAAAACGCCGGTTTCCTCAGGTGTAAAATGACCAGGGGCTGCTGGGGGACTCCGAGAGCCCCTCTGACCTAATTCCCATGGTTCTTCTCAGGTCCTTAATGGTCCAAGTGGACCCAATAGAACCACGTTTTCATAGTCTTTCAAACATCAAAATTCATTGAAATGGGACATTAGTATCACATTTAAAATACAACCACAGATAAAAGTTATTTATTGAAAATCCAATAAATTAATAAACTATGCTGCTTCCACTTAGTGACGGACTGTTTTATGGGTAACTTGAGGTTACATTAATAAAAATAAGCTTCAAATGTCTGCTCAGTGGGGGGTTATAAAATTGTGTATTTCTTTAAAAATGGATAGCAACATATCTGTGCTCAAGAAGTAGCCTGATTCTCAGTTTATTAAAACAGAAAATGTCTCTAAAGTATAATCCTTTGTGTAAATAATGTTTACATAATTTCAACAATTTCCTCGGCTTTGCCACCCCATCTGCCCAAGGCCCTGAAGTCCCTCCCATCTCCAAAAGGAAGCAGGGAGAGCCATAAGGTCTCACGGAGCCTCCGAGTTAATGGCATGTATCATTTACATTGAGGGCATGGCATGTTTGCAAACAGGCTCACCACTGAGTGATGAAATGTACAAATGGCTCGGAGAACTCTCCAACCGGAAGGACGGGCGAATCCTGGGATGGAGGAAAAACAAGTCACCAAAAGTCACAACAATTCCTTTTCTTTCTTTATGCCCTTCCTCCCCCCTGCAAAGTAACAGTCTAAAGATGAATATATAACAAAGATTTACCAGTCCGTGGGAAGAAGAATAAGGCCTCATCCAATTAAAAAGGTTGCCTACACCCTCTTCTGCATGCTTAGGTAAAATGCCAAATTTAAAGCCACACGCATTTTACAATTGTGAGAAGCAGGAGCACAAAGAGGGAGGGGAGGTGAAAGAAGGACAATGATAGCCACAGGGCAGGAAGGAAGGTACGAAAGTGTAAATGAGAAATTAATGATTATTTAAGTAACACACAAATGGTCTTGTAATTAACAAAGAGCTGTTAAATTATTCTTGTGTTGACCTTTGTTTCTTTTACTGGATTTGCTATTTATTTACACTTCCCTTTTTATTTACATTTATTTATATATTCAACTGCTCTGAACCGTTTGCCCCTAACAGAATCATTTGGGCCAAATATATATATATATAAATTTAATGTACAGGCTTTTAGGGAAAACTGTTTTCTGGAAAAGAATTCCAGCCTGTTTGCCAGTCTAGGCAAACGCATGAGGAAGGCAGTGCGTTAAGGACATAATGGAAAACTCCCACCTTGACCACCAAACAGAACTGGGGAGGAGGCGGCGCCACCCTCAAGAGCAGGAAACTACACAGCAACAAATGCTCCACAACAACTGCGTAATACAGGGAGCAAACCCCATTACCATTTGCAAAGGAAGGCTTTAAGAATTTAGGAGTTTTTTCAAGAATGACAGAGAGCGCCACTGTGTTTATAGTGTAACGGCTCAGGATGTAATGAAATTACACTGCAGAGTACTTTAACAGTCATCTCATTAGACCTACAGTTGGAACAAGAGAGCCACATAAAGTAGGCAGCTGCAAATGACTCCATTCTCATCTATTCTCATTTGCTATTAAAAATACCTTTCGGCGGCTTTTTTCCTTCCTGACATCCCTACACAAAGTGCCCTGCAAAGTATGATACATGCACCTATTTAAATTAACAAAGGAATGACTTATTTTAATCTCACTGTGCTTTGGAGTGCTTTGGCCATTTGGATGAGCAATATATCATTACATACAACCTTCCAGCGCTGCAGGCAAGAAACTCAGAG
Source organism: Artibeus jamaicensis (assembly GCF_021234435.1). Classification (NCBI taxonomy): domain Eukaryota; kingdom Metazoa; phylum Chordata; class Mammalia; order Chiroptera; family Phyllostomidae; genus Artibeus; species Artibeus jamaicensis. Next base: position 6,578,067 of record NW_026521883.1, read on the forward strand.
CATGCAGCATTTGGTGGGAGCCAAACAATTTCTCTAGCACACAACTGTGTCAAATGCATGCATGTATTCATTATTGAGAACGAGAGGAAATGGCTTTGATGTAGTGGAAAAAAGAAGATGATAAAAGCACCTCTGCAATACGCGTGTCATTATCAATGGTGGCAGATAGATACAATCATACAGCCCCCTATGTGATTAGTAAATATACATATAATTGCTGTGGCCAATTATCAGAAAAATGAGATCGGTAATTACAAGACAGAAAATTAACTAGAACTCTTATTAAGGCTTTGTTTCCAATTCAAAGAATTGAAAACTGCTGGAAAATACAACTGAATCCAAAGGAACGGAGGGGGTCAAAGCAGAAAAAAAAGTAAATAAAAATAAAAATAAATAAATCCCCTAAGAGGTTAAAAGAAAAGAAATGTGAACAAAATGTTTCTTAGGTTTTGCCTATCTGTCCTCTTTGAATGTGTTCTATTCATCCAGAGGAGGGGAAGGTTAGTAATCGTAAACCTAAAATTCTCATCAGTAGAGAAAGGCTTCCAAGAGGAAAGGAAAACAAAGGAAAATGAGAGTGAAATAAAATCTCGCCAAGTTCAAAGGATTACATGCAGCAGTACACGGTGAGGACATGGAAACGGGGGCGGGGGGGGGCGATGAAATCCTCTCTCAACAGAAACAAGACATGCGGTAATATGACAAGTCTTCGATAAAGGTCCTGTAAAATGGTCACAGAAGTCCCATCGGCTTGAAGAGCAAAAATAAAACATGGTATCAGTCTCAGCCCAGCCCATGTTAGGAAAACCATCCATGTCGCCAAGCCTGCAAGATTCGGCAAGGCCCACCTCAAGGCATGATGTTTTACTGTCTCAGACAAGAACTATTCGTAAACAGACTTTCGAGTTTGAGGTACAAAAATGATGGACTCTGCTCAGGTTGTTAAGTTTTCTGAGTCATTCATTCCTCACATTTTTTGGAGGCTGCAGTGGTGGAAGTGTCAGAGTGACGGCTGCTTTAAAGTGCAGTGTTCAGGGAAAGGGAAGCCCACTGTCTTCCTGTCCGTCAACGTGGCTGACTGTTTACCAAGATGGTTAAGATTCTGGACTGGTTTTCTACAAAGATCCTGGTATAAAACATGATGCTAATGGGGGCCTCATTTCAAAGTATGATACCAAGAGTAAATTAATGAATTATAGACTAGATGACTTGATGAAGATGTCATTTTAACATGGATGAGAAACAAAATGAGGAAATGTGACATCTTTGCACGGACAGTTAATTTTATTTAAGACCTGATATTGTAGCATGTTAAGTTCCTCATAACATAAAACTAAGGAGCACTGGGTGGTACCCATGAATAATTTATTTCACTTGTGAAAATGCCAGCCCACATCGACTTTGCTGAACCAGGGAGTGGAGTCTCATCTCAGTGGCGCCTGAAAAGAATCACTCATCAAAGATGGGGTGGGGGAGGGAAAGGGTGGGATTTTAATCTCACAGAAAAAACGCCAGCCATTTCTTTTCATTTTAAAGTCTGTGTCTCCTGCATCCCTCAAAGGAGAATCTCCTGATACCAAAGACAGACATGGGGTGGTGGCGGTCGGAGTGCAGCAGAGAAATACGGGCGGAGGGGTCCCCTGAGAGCCCCCAGCGCCAGCGGAGCACGCGGCGGTGCTCGCTCCAGAGGACGGACCTGAACAGACCTGACCGCGTGCACAACACCGGGGGTTTTGAAAGATACTTTTTTCGTTTTTAAGCAAGTGAAAAATTTCCAAGAACCCGCCCGTTCCATGATGTAATTCAAATCTGTTTGAAGGAGGGTGGGAGGCTCATCGGGAGGCTGCTCTGGTTTCACAGATGCTCCCAGGAGGGAAAGCACCCAGTCCGCATGGTTGGGGGAGGGGCGCACAGAGGACCAGGCCACAGGCTCAGATGGGCCAGGATGCTGGTCACTGCTACTTACCAAAACTGTTCTCTGTGCAATATGGGTTCAGGCCAGATGAAGAAACATACTTCAAAAATAACACAATTTGGAAAAGCAGTTACACTAATAACTTTCAGGACCAGCTGAAACAGACTCTAAATTGTAACGCTCACTCACTTTAAGACCCTGGGTGCCATACTTCACCTTAAGGGCTTTTTGGTGATGGGCTTCTAAGCATGGAGGTATGGTCTGAGACTGTGGACACAACTTTAACCAAAAGCTTTAACCTGAGACCCCAGTCCCAAACCAGCTGTAGAGTCCTGCTGAAGGGATGCAAATTGGACCGCCCTGCAGAGCAGGTGACCGTTACAGACAGACGGCTGCTACAGACCCTTTCAGTAGGTGATTCTGGCCACCAAGGGGGTGTCTCAGAGTCTCTGAGGTTTCAGTGACCGCCCGGTCGGCGCCTTTTGGTAAGCACCAGGAACACAAGCAGGCGGCACGCTAGAGAGCAGCGAAGGACAACGGGAAAAAAGTTTGAGTGATGCCTTTGCCTCGTGAATAATGAACAGTTCAGGAAGGTCAACCCATTACAACTGAAACTGTTTAATTATTAATTATGCACAATCTATGAGCAAAAGGACAAGTTCAGAATGTTTAATGTATGCTAACTTCGACTGGACTCTCTCTGGGTATTTTGTTATTAGCACTTGTCAGCAAGGTACTCAGGCATAAAAAAAGGCAAGCAGCAGGAAATCCGTGTGTGTGTGTGTGTGTGTGTGTGTACCTGTGCACTCAGAGGTGGGGGGAGCAGGGAGAAGGAGGTCCAATTCCAAGCACAGCTGCTGTGAGTTCACTTGCAGAGTAAGTGTGCCCAGATGTACACCTGAGACCTTGAGCACAGGCAAGCACGTTGGATACTTCAGATACAGAAAACATGAATGAGAAGAATGCATTTGAACTGACTTACTTAAAGGGGAGAACATTATTTTAAAGACAGTTTTTTTTAAAACTATGATTCCTGGCTCTGAAAGGAACTGCATCATTGCTGTTCACACACACACACACACACACACACACACGCATGCAGAATCTGTATCACATCAGTGGTTGACCCCACGTCGGTTTCCTGGTTGCAGTACTGCACTAGGTCATGGGCTGGTGACCAGGGAGGAGACTGGGTGAAGGGTACGTGGGATTCTCTGTGCTGCTTCTCACAACTGCATGTGAATTTACAGTGATGTCAGAACAGAAAGTTTAAAAAGAGAAAGGCTAGGAGCCAGTTTTAAAACCTCTAATGGGGTCCAGATTCTTAGAGGAGCTTGGCTCTTTAAGGAAGAAGCTTGGCACAATAAGTGGAAAAATGTTAAGGTTAAGGGACCTTTGCTTAAAAAAATTACTCAAGGATTTAATTTTTTCCTTTAACTCATAATTGATGACAATGGAACCTGACAATGATGTGGGTGTCAATTCATACACTGATAGGGCACAGAAGACAGAAAACCTGGTAAAAATGATGTGATCACTCATTACTTATTTCATTCATTCAACAATTTTCTTGACTTCCTACCACATCAAAGGCACTGACCCTGGCATTGTGGGATGACTGATATTGAATATGTATCCTCAAAGAATTAGTGCATTTGTAAAAAATATTTTATTTATTTTTAGACAGAGGGGAAGGGAGGGAGAAAGAGAGGGAGAGAAACATCATTGTGTGGTTATGTCTCATGCACCCCCTACTGGGGTGCTAGCCTGCAACCCAGGCATGTTCCCTGTCTGGGAAATGAACTGGCAACCCTATGGTTTGTAGGCTGGCACTCCATCCACTGAGGCACACCAGCCAGGGCAGAATTTGTGTATTGTTCAGAGAATAGACATGTATTCCTAATAAACAGCCCTGCAAGTAAGAGCACCAAGGCTGGGCCCTCAGGCCGTGCTGGGCAGAACGGAGGGTTCGGTGCAGTTTGGCTGGTACCCAAGTTCAGAGAGGAGAGGGGCCGGGAACAAAGTCTGAGGCTGGGGGCTATGAGACACCTTCTTTGCTCTCTTTTCTTCCTTCGTCACTCTAGACAACACCTGGGGGGTGAAGGAACCTTGCCTATCTTAATCTGTTCGTGTTCTCTTCGTACAAAACAGACATTCCTTCAAATTAAGATTTTAGATTTAGTAGCAGCAAAACACAAGTAAGATAGAAGGGCAACTTTTCAACCAGGCTGTTGGCTACACTGATGAATTCCAAGGTCAGCTGAACTGTGGTTAGATTAAAACAGCCTGGCTAGTTAAATAAAATACGGCAAACCTTAACTTTTAAAAATAGCCCATTTTTAGACTTCACAATCTCAAGCCATCCAACCAACAGGTGGTTACTCACAGAACCACCTGGAGCCTGACCAGTGTTGAGAGTTACGCTCCAACATTTAAAAAATAAATCTTTAATTCAAGTGTGATGTTTCTTTATCCTGGCCCAGCAATTTCTGGTCACACATACAGGGGTTCCTACTGAGGGAACAGCTCTTGTCAGTCACTTCGATCCACCCACAAGGCCGGGATCGAAGGTCGCATGCGACCCAGTAACCACGTCAGGCAGAACTGCATCTGGCTTCATCAGACCCCAAACCGGTTTTTGCTTCTCTGTTGTTCACTGCCTTAAACGTCTCTGAGACAACGGGCAGAATCCAGAGGGCAAATCTGCTCTCCCCTGGGGAGGAAACATAGTTTGTTTGAGGGGAAAAAAAGACAAATAAACCAAAAACCCAAAAAGCAAAATGAAATGAAAAAACCCTGGACCCTCATGTTTAAAGGCACCTGCAGAAGCCAATCTATAAACCAAAACCCCACCTGTCTGAAGTGTAATCCAATGGTAGGTTCTGGGAAATGAGCTCAGTTTTCAGTATTTTGAAAGCCCTCAATGTTCACATCTGTTTGTAACAGACTATAGCCAGGGAAAGAAAGGCAGCCATGTCTTACCAGAGAGAGAAAGGCGGGAAGTAGATGGACAGGTACTCCTGGTCAGTCAGAGAATGAGGGGCCTAGTTTAACACAGGAGTCAACCACAATCACACATTAGAGTCATACAAATCTCATCATGCTTATTAAAACACTCACTCCCAAACGTGGCCGCTGTGTGAGGGGACAGTGAGCATTCTCATACTACGTACGTTTGATCAGTCAGGCGGCACAAGGAACAGCACCAGGGTGGGAATGAGGCCTGCGGATGGACGCTGCCAGAAAAGAAAGCCCCAGACCCTCCTCCACTGGAGACCAGAGAGCCTCCTTTTACTCATCCCACTCCAGACCCAGCCCTGAGCAGAGAGAGTGAAAGATGATTCAATTTCCACACTGGGTCGCCCTGTGCTCCGGCTTGCCAGATGTGACAAATGACATGTGTGGGCGTTCTGGTGTGAAGTTCTGTCCACTGGGTCCGAGCTGACAGTAGCAGCTCATTTAACTTGTCTCCAATGGACCTGGAACCAGGGACAGAAGCATGAGTTTTTACCAATTAAACACCCACCTTACCTTGTCTATAAACCCTGAACCCGAGGGAGAACCAGCTGCTGGCCAAGCGAACACTGCAACCAGATGGCTGGTGTAACGCGGCACATTTAAATGAACAGGTCTGAAGGAATCTGTTCCTAGGTAACTGACATTTGAGATGATAAAGATTTTTGCCCATTTTCACTTTCTCCTAAATATGTTTTAGAAGTTCCTCAGTATTGAAATAAGAGAGAAGAGGAACAAACTCTGTCATTGATGTTAAAACTAGCCCTTCAGTTGGTATACCAACTTTTTGTCATTTAAAAGACTTACATTTACTTAGACATTTTCTAAACATACGGCAAAGTTTTTGGTGTTTTGTAAAATTTCTTGAAAATAAATAGGTAGAAAACTGGAAAATACATTAATCTTTTAAAAAATGTTTTTTAAAAAAAATATTGGCCCAGCTGGTGTTACTGACTCAGTGGATTGGGTGCCAGCCCATGCACCCAAAGGTCCCCAGTCCGATTCCCAGTCGGGGCACATGCCTGGGCTGCAGGCCAGGTCTCCAGTGGGGGGTGTGCAAGAGGCAGAAGATCAATGTGTCTCCCACACATTGATGTTGCCCTCTCTCTCCTTTCTTTCCCTTCTCTCTAAAAATTAAAAAAAAACAACAACCTAAAAAAAAAAGATATTTACTTATTTTTAGAGAGAGGGGAAGGGAAGGAGAAAGAGAGGAAGAGAAACAATGTGAAAGAAAAACAGGGACCTGTTCCCTCTCATGTGCCCCATCTGGGAACCAAACCTACAACCCGGGCATGTGCCCTGACTGGGAATCGAACTGGCAATCTTTAGCCTTGCTGGATGATGCCCAATGAACTGAGCCAACCAGTCAGGACAAATGCGTTAATCTTTTAAACTGTATTTGCAAAACTGCTTCCTTTCTAAAGCCAGGGAACATCTTTTTTTTCTCTTTATTTTAGGCCTCCTGTTGGTATAAGCTATAGCGTACAGTGTTACTTAGAGGTGCCTACACGAACAGCACACGTACCCTCTCACACACTCACATCCACATATGGCTCCCTTTTCAATGGTGCAGGCGGAGCAGCAAAAAGCATGCTTGTCTCATACCAAAGGGATTTCATTTACAAAAGTAAAATCCGCTATTGTCCTCTCTCTCTGTAGCCTCCCAATGTATTTCTATTGCTTTTTCATAAAACACTCCTGCAAATAATCAAGCATGACCACTGACATCCATGAGATTGAGTTTTAGGAACCATTAAATGAGCTCGCCCTCACGGGAAGCCTTCTGCCTAGGCTGGTCTAAAGGTAATTATTCAGCAATTCCTACCTGTGGTTTTACCTTGTCCCTATACAGTGTTTGAATTTCACACACTGGTAAGGTCAATTTTGTTTTCCTCAGGAGAAGTCCAGCTACACGTTTGATTCAGGACCTAAATTATAATGTTAATATACACACTGGTGTTTCACCAGGTTCTATGTGCAGAAGTACTGACTAAAAGCAATGTGGAAGGTAGATCGTGCAGTACATCAGGAAAAAAGAGGAACATCTAGAAGAGAAAAAGAGCCCACATCCATTTCCTAAATGAAGGGAATTATTCCTCTTTTCACAGGTAAGGGGTGAACACTGAAACATCCAAACTACAGCCACACACTGATCAAGGGCAAACACCTGGCAGGTCTGTGTCCTGGAAAATCAACAAGCCAGAACACTCGCAAGTCAGGCTCTGAGAACTCAGGGAAAGCCGAAGTCCACATCGCCACACTGTACATCCTCCTGAATGTTCACTCGACTGTTGGTGAAAATAATTACTGCTGTTTGCAACCTGCACTGCTGGCTACAGAAAAGGGGAAAAGCAGAACTTCCAGTGGCTGCATCCTTTAGGACGGATGGTGGTATTTGCTTACACATTTGTATAAACAAATTCGAAGGTTACGTTGGCGGTGAGTACAAGGCGGAGAATTATGTGTGAAATCTCGATCTGTACAATACATGCAGAGAGAAGGGAATTTAAAGTTGGCTGAAGGAGACACCACCTCAGTTTAAAATTAGTCAATGTGAGAGGAACAAAGAGAGGGAGACAGGGAGGGAGGGAGAGAGGGAGGGAGGGAGGGGAAGTGGAAAAAATAGAACTACACACTGTGAAATGAACAAGTTCAGTTAGAATGTTCATCAGGATTTGGAAAATCATAATGCCATCTGCTACTCTGGACCTCTGAACATCAGGGATCTCATGCGCCCAGACGCTTCCATTTCCAGGAGGAAGGAAGGAACATACACTCCCTGGAATGCTGCCTCCATTCTGGAATGAAGGCAGCACCCCAGCCTGCCTGTTTGGAATCCCTTTGAGAACATCTGCACCGCTCACAGATGCCCTTTCCCTGGTTTAGGAAAATTAACGGTAGGCAAAATGAGTACAGTGACTAGGCAGTGAGGCAGAGCAGTGCCCCAGCAGGAGCTGCTGGGTAACTGACCCTGGCAACCAACTTGGGCTCAGGGTGTGTAGGTCCCATCGTGGTGGATTAAATGAGCATTGTCCTATGGCTGGCTAAGACTTCACAATAGAGCAACACATGTTAAATGACAGCAGCCAAAACCGGCCCCACCAGGCAACTGCCCATTCACAGAATGCTATTCACAGGCCTCTACCCCCAAGAAATTAATTCATTAATAATACATCAGGCTTCACGGACAATTCAAAGAAAACAACACAAAGCTACTTGTCCAGCATTGCCTGAAGATGTGGAATTTTTCCTGGTTAAAAAAAAAGAAAAACAAATCTAACTGACTTACTGAAATCCAAATCATAGGGATATTTATGCTAATACTTTGCTTAGTAAAAAAGAAAAAATGGAGAATATCTACCCACTAAATTCACTCAAGTGACACTAGGAGATAATATAAATACAGATTTTTTCAATAGTGGCTAATAAAATCTAGTAACTATTTAAGAAATTAATTTTTCCCACTTTAACTGACTTTGTATATCCTTCGGACTATCAGGAAAAATTTTGCTTTTAACTTGTTTCCTCTGTTACATCTTTAAAACTCACTTCCTTTCTTTCTCCTCCCTCCCAACAACTCATAAATATGAATTAAATATAATTATAAATGAACAGAACATTAACTTTTGGATTACTGCTGTGTTTTGGTAGAATGTTAATGTCATTTCTAAAAAAACAGTTATTATCAATAGAAAAAGTAATTACTAAAGAAATCATGGCCTTAATGCTAACCTATTTTCAATCTTCAAACCAGCCAAACCGCATTAATTTAAATGTACTGGACTTTTCAAAGGAGGTATTAGGTTTCTGAAGATTGCTCTACATAAAAGAGGAGTATCAGTTTTCAGGCTCCCAATGATAAATTTCCAACATAGGGTCTAGTTAATATCACTGGAGGGCACAATGATTGTGCACCCACTTGGATTAGTTTATCAGGTTTCTAATGCCTCAGTCATTAACTCATACAAGTTGGAAAGACCATGAAGTCCCGCATAAAGGTTTGTGCCAATGGTAGAGTGTTAGTCACTGCACAGGTCTTTGGAGAGCTCAGGCCAGCAAGTTTTGTTTCGCTTGAAAACCCGCAGTTACATTTCGTGAAAGAAACAGGCCATCCCTAGGATGCTGGGAACAGCAGAACGCATGGGGGGGAGGATGGGGTGGTGTTCCTCCTACTTTTTGCTAACTTCAGAAGCCAGAATTATAGCCAAGTAACTGGGTGAATGGTACTCCCTCAAGTAGGTTAATGCTACTTTTTGAATCTCAGGGAGGTGTTATTAGGCGACCACTCTTACGCCCCCTGCCCTAATCCTAGAAAGCACCCGCTATGTTCACAGCCCGGCAGTTTCTCATTGAACCAGGCCATGAGTGATTCTACACGAATTCATTTTTTAAGATAACAGTGGTTCCAGAGCATAGCCTTTTGTATATATAAATCTTTCCAAATGGGGTCAAGCTCCTCTCTGCTAACTTAAACAGAATATGCAGAGCAGAACTCAATTCTTTCTTAAAGACATGGAGTCATTCTGACAGACAGTGAAAATGAACTGTGTTGCAAAATACCTATGCCCTTGGGGCATGTCTGCAATGCTTTCTATGTTGTCTACTTTTATAGCTTTTAAAATAATCTCTCTCCTTGATGCCCAAATGTTCAGCTGTCCTGTTTTGCTGCCATCAAGGTCAATTATAACACAGTACAAAGAGTCCCACTGTTACTCAGTTTCCTCATCAGTAAAGTGACACGTGTGGGAAAGCAACATGACCTGAGGAAACCTTGGGGAATGTTCGTAAACCATACAAGGTAAGGCTAGACTTGTGAATTTTGATAAGGACCACATACATTAGTGAAGTACCTTGTCATATTCTACTACTTTTTGGATTTGTTTTTCTGAGGTCTTGAAAACACAAGTGGTAAGTTCTTATAATTACACATCAACTGCATTTAACAGGTATTTATGAATGAGCACTGTATATTACATGCCACCCTAGGAAGGTGGAAAGCTCAGGAACTTAGGGTCCAGTTGATAAACTTCCTATAACTGGTTGTGAAACAGGGATTATAGTCTTGAACGAGGCACCTGGCACTCTCCTCTGAGTGCTCCTCACCTTCCCACGAAGTGTGTGTGGCCCATCTCACTGCAGCCCCACGGTCTAAGCTGTGTGCTTCATCCCTGGCCTGGCCTCTCCTCCTTCCCTTCACCCAATTTCTCAGCAAATCCAGCTTATTCTATCTCCTAAATACCTTCCATAAACTCCAAAGCTGTCCTAATTAAAGCCCTCATACTTTCTGATCAGAACTGTAGCTTCCTACCTGCCCTTCCCAATAATCCCTCTTCCACAACCCTGTCGGAGTGATTTTTCTGGAACACAAATTTGGTTCTGTTGATCCTCTGCTGAACACTTCCAGCCCGCCCCCAACCCCCACCCTGCCCAGAAATGCCTTCAGGCACAGTGAGTGTGAAGATCCTTTGAAACGTGGCCCTTGCCTCATCTTTTAATACTCCCCCAAGCACCACAGCCACAGTAAATTCCTGCAGGGGCTGGCCCTTCGGGCTCCCCTTCTCTGCAGAGTCCTCTGGGACATCATCGTCTCCTCCATTAGCAGGTCTGTGTTTCCTGAGCACCCCGTCCATAGTTTTCTTACAGAATTTATATGAGATTTATATGAAAAACAGTTAACCATGGATATATGGGTTAATTTCTGGGCTCACAAGTCTGTTCCATGTGTCTATTCCTGAGACCAAACCCTATTTACTTTCTATGCTTATCAGGGAAGAACGGTCAGTATAACTTAGAATTATTCAACCAACACCTTAAACAGCCAAGCCCACTATTTGTCTATTCATCTGGCACTGTAGGCCATTGCTGACCACTAAGTTTCTGCTTTTCTTTCAGAACAATTTTGGTAGTTTACAAGTCTCATAGTTAGTTCTTTCTAGGAAATCAGCACTTTCATGTAGAAGATACTTCTGATCGGGTATAAAACATGACTTATTTGAATTTACTTTTTACTAGTAAAATGAATAAACATTAAGTATAAATGAGGGATTTGCTAATTGTCCTGCTAAGCACCTACAGATGTTAGACAGAAATTTATTTTTAGCTGTAATATACTTGAAACATACACACACACACACACACACACACTCAGGGTAATAACCTGTTTTTCTGGTTATCATATTTTAGACAACCCAAACATTCTCAAACACATTTCTGAACTCAAAAATAATTCACAAGAAAGTTTGAAGCCCTTCTGACATTTACTTTTTCCTTTCATGACCTGGCAAACTTCTGTTTGTCCTTTAGATCCTAGCTTAAATGCCACCTCTCCTGAGGGGCATCTCCTAATCCACCCCCAGAGCAAACCCTCTCCTGGCTGAGCTAACCCTCCTGGTCTTGGGGTTGTATAGCACACACACCCTACAATGAAATAATTATCCATTTCCAAGTCCGTATCTTTTCCAAGGCTATGAACTACTTGGGGGCAGGTCAAGGGGGAATCTCCATTTATTCATTGCAATTCCCACACCTCAGTCCACTGATTGCCCCCACCTGCTGCTCCAGCCAGCCTGGGATTTGGCGACTCAGATACCACTGCTCTATTTCCACCCGCCACACCACCAGTGTGGCCAGCCCGTTTTTGTGGGACAAACTGGGAGCCCAAAGGTTGGACAGAGTGTTAGACAGCTACGTAGTCCCTGAGTCCCAACATGTTGTGTTGGCCCAGGATTTGGGAATGTACTTCTTCTGCCTTCCTACTCTGACTCACAGACCCAGTTTGCAGCTGGCCTGGGCACCCTGCCTGATAGTCCAGTTCTCTGAAGGCTTGCAGGCTGTCATCATCATGACCCGGACAGCTTGATCATATAGCGCACGTTTTTGAAAACTATTTGCTAAATGAATGAACAGAAGTCCACTTTAATTTTACTTCATTAAAGAAGGGGTTAAGCACTATCTCTTCTCAGATGAGTGTTTGACCTTACACATACCACTTAAGTATCTGATTTCTTTTTTTAAATTATATTTTATTGATCATGCTATTATAGTTGACCCAACTTCCCTCCCTTTGCCTCCACCCAGCACCCCCCATTCCCGCAGGCAATCCCCCCACCATTGTTCCTATCCATGGGTCATGCATGTAAGTTCTATGGCTACTCCATTTCCTATACTGTACTTTACATCCCCATGGCTATTCTGTAACACCTATTTGTACTTCTTAATCCCCTCACCTCTTCACCCATTCTCCCACAGCCCACTCCCATCTGGCAACCATGAAAAGATAGAAACTATGGACAATGAAATGGCAATAAATACATACATACTATCAACAACTGAAACTAAAAAACAAACTAAGCAAAGAAGAACAGAGAAAGAATCATGGATATGGAGAGTGTTCTGTAGGTATCTGATTTCACTGTCACTTTTATTTTTGCCAAGGTCATTATCAGGAGTGCAAAGACTGAAGACAGGTGATTGGATCACTGGGGCAGTTGGTAGTCACTGATAAGATTGAGGGGTGACCATAGAAAACAGAGGCAATCACAGGAGAGAACAGAGGAAAAACACCATGCAGAGCAGCACAGCCAAGTAGGGCCATTCAGCCTGGGAGCAAATAGCTCTACACACTTCAGGAGGCCCGAGCGCATCACTGAATGCCGAGGCCAAACACACAGGCAAAATGGTTGGTGAAATTCAATGCAAAAATGAGGCAAGCCCCATACAATTCTATAGTTCTAGAGGGCATCAATACATCAAAGTACCATGTTCAAACCATGGACCTGAGTCATCAAGAAAAGGTTAAATGATATTCAGTACACTCTGTCAACAGGCTGCCAAGAGCAAATACATTTTAGAAACATCTCTTTCTAAAAATGCAAATTTTCTCATTGTTGTTAGAGCTTAAAGTAGTAAATTGAAGTTTTCTACAATTAGGGCCACCTTGTTCTCCAAAGACATCAGATGCCTCACAGCACACGCACGCACACATCACTTACAATACATCGAAGTTCTTTATAACAGGTATTCAGGGACTTGGAGAGGCCTGATTAAAACCTGAGGTTTTAAAGTAAGAAGTGGTTTGGGGAGAAGCAACTCTGAGGCACCAGATGGCGTCACATCCTGAGTTAGCTAGCCCCAAACCAGACTAAACCCCACCCACCAAAATTAAACTGGACTGCCCAGATTTCTGATTGGAGCTTGATTCTCCTATTACCTTGGCTACCCTTCTAGTTCCTATTCTGAGGTCCAAGTTTCATGTTCACGATTCTTACTCCTCTGCTGAACTTTTGGTGTTATCTATTTGGACATCTGGTGTCTGACTCTGGCTTTGTCCCACAATTCCATCTCCTGAGTCCCAGAGTGGCTCTGACATTTACTTCTGTCGGCTCCAGGGCTGGCTCCTGCCCACTTGGCCTTGTTTTACTACTTCTTTATGCTTTGCCAGGTCAAGCTGCATTCACATAATAATGAAGTCTATTTACACTGGACTTTCTTTGCCATTTTGTAAATGACTCCAAATACATCCATCTTGTGTGAATTAGGCTCCCTTAAAGGTAGTACTTTTTGATCTGACTTTTCTCTAACAGAAATAGCATCCTTTTCACAATGGAGTGTGTCTCGTGCCCAGGTAGTAAAATGGCTCAAATCCTGGCTGGTTGTATTCACTCGGGAATAAGAGCCCTAAAAGTCAGATGCAAATGAAGATTGTTCACCGCCTTCTGGGATCTAAAAGGACATTCGGTCTCAGCCTAAAAAGCCATTATGGAAGAGGTTCTCACGCTTTAATTGTGCAATGAGTAAGTAACCTGGGAAGCCAGTAAAAATGTGGTTTCATAGGCTGCACACCTGGAAAGTCTAATTCAGCGATCTGGGTGCAAGCATCTACATTTTTAGCAAGAGCCTTAGGTATATCCGAGCAGTTGGGCCTTGGACCACTCTTCCGAAACACCGTGTCACAGCAATGAGAAACCCGGTGAACATGGGACAGGCACTGTAATTAAAGGACCCCACTGGCCCTCTCTTTCTTAGAAACCAGGATGCACCTTGCCTGAAGGTCATCTGGCCACTTATTTCCTAACGCTCTTACACTGAATGTCAGCTCAGTTTCAAGACCAACTTATGTTTGTTTTGGCGAAGATCATGTGAATTTTCCAAGTTTCCATAAATATTTTCATGTTTTTATTTCTATTTTTTAAAATACTTTATTTATTTATTTTCAGAGAGAGGAGAAGGGAGGGAGAAAGAGAGGGAGAGAAACATTGATTAGTTGCCTCTTGCATGTCCCCAACTGGGGACCTGGCCTGCAACCAAGGCCTGTGCTTGACAGGGATGTGCTACAAGTGACAGGAATTGAACCAGCGACCTTTTGGTTTGCAAAGCAGACCTCATCCACTGAGCCACACTAGCCAGGGCAGGTATTTTGATGCTTTTAGAGGAAGTAAGACTAGGTTTCTAAGTTATATTTTTATACAGGAAGAAAGAAACACATATGATTTAAGTTACACACTCTTGTCCCTCATCACATGGACCTTCCCACCTTAGACAGAACTCTCCCTATGATAGTTTCAAGAGTTTCAGGATTTTGCCCAAATTAAAAAAGTAAAATATTTAAAATTTAGTATCAATTACTGCTACTTTAAATAAGAAATGGAAATATCCATTCGATCTAGAAAACCTTCAGATGAGCTCTCCACTAATACACACATCACTGGTGAAGAACATCTGTACCTGACTGGTCTGATGCCCAGGAGCCGGGCAGACCGAGAACGGGAGAGCCCTGGAAGCATGGCAGGCCGTGCACTTGACCACACAGGCCGAGTTTCCCTGGGCACGTTCTTAAGTGATCCTGGAGGGGAACCTCAGGAAAATCAGTTTATTTGGGAGCATTCTAATGGGGATAGGATGCTTTTGGAATCTAAGATGACAGAAGATATTGATGAGCTATTAGATCCAGAAGGCCATCTGATATTTGAGATAATGGGGGCTCCATTTGTTTCAGGACGATGCCTTCATTTTTGTACCAACATGGTTTATGGCTTGCAGGGGATATATGGACTGACGATGCAACCATTAAGGATCTTAGAGCCCCACTCTTACTATTATTGGGATATGTGTTCGCATTTGTTTTTTTCCTAGGAGGATCTTTATTTTTTCCCCCAAATCTCATAACTGGTTATACAGATGTTTAATTGAGAGGAATAATTATGAATTACGATTTGTTTTTTTTCTTTCAAACTTTCCTATCTGACTCATTTATCGCCTTCATTACAAGTGTTTTAAATATTGTAAAATTAAAGTTAAAAAATAAACATTGCTAGTAGGCAAGCCCAAGCCTAGAAAAGCTCAAGCTTTTAAAAAACATTAGTGTTTCTTAATTGACAGCCTTGTGCACTGTAAGACCAATTTACAGGAAAAAAATGAATTTAAAGTCAGAATAAAAAGTAAACAAATTTGATTAGGAAAGAAAGGTAGGCATATCAACTCCATGAAGGCAAAGGGACAGCGAAACTCGGCTAAGGAAGACCAGAGGCACTTTTAAGTAGTATTCTAGTTAGGAGAAGTTAGGAGTATATTCTGGGAAAAATGCTTAATTAGGGAATTAAAGCTGAACTGTTGACCTGGAGCTTTTGAACAATTTTTACCACTCTGATATCCTTTGGGTAAATAAAGCAAGGAAGACAAATTTTATCTGGCTTATAGTTGCTATTCAGCTCTGACCCTTGCCTACTGAGTGACTTTAAATATCTGTTACAGAAAAAAATGGTACCACTTTAATTTCCGGCTCCATACCCATCTGGCCAGGGAGAGGATACATTAATGTCATCACATTTTGTCTGCAGGGCATCTGACAGCCCCGAGGACGAGCCTGTGGAACTCTCGGCCAGAACCAGACTCGGGACAGGGCCTGTCCACGTAACAGCCCAGAGCCGTGCAACACAACTTGCTCCGAGGATGCTGGGCATTGTGCTTCATTAGGAAACAAAATATAAGCTTTCCACACCATTAGGAATGACTTTAGGAGTGAAAGCACATAAGACGATGCCTCACCTCATCAACAATGCACTGCAGAAGCTGGAGAGGCTGTAACGGGAAAGAGGAGAGGAAAAAGTATTAGCCTCTATGCAATATCTTTACAGTGGAGTGGAAAGAAAAATCATTAATGCAATAAAATATAGCAAGATTAATCAACAACAGCAAACTCTTATAAAAACATTGATGCTCAGGATGTTCTATTATTTCTAATGGTACCTAATCTAATACAGGCAGTTAAAGGTTTGCATTTTCTTCAAAATGCAATTTGCTAAGTTTAAAACAAGGCATTCAAGCATGCAAAGGAAGCAGCCATCAGGAAAAAGAAAAGTGAATTTTTTTCTGAACTCATAAAGCTTACCATTAAAGATCCCTGGTTTTTCTGAATCTGAAAAAAGGCAATATGTAATTAGCATGTCATAATCAAAATGACTCACTTGGACACATTATGATCACTGAGAGAAAATTATTGCATTGCTGGTGGCAATTTGTGGGCATGTGTTAACACAATTTACATAATGAAAATACACAAATGTTAATAGCTCGCTTCTCATTTATAGGCGAAAGTCAGCAGAATGTTAATTTCACACAACACTTTTTAGTACCCTCCAGGTTGTATTAGAATAGGGAGAAAAACCATAATCCATTTCAAAAGGCTGTTTACGATTCAGATATAAATAATGTTTTATATTGCTAGATTGTGAACACTGGGTTTAATGTTGCAATCATTGCTAATGTTATGAAGCTCACTCTTTTTAAATTAAAAACCGATTTATTTAAAATTGAAATTAAATCATAGTCAGAAATTAGAATTTTGGATTCCTGCCAATGTTTGCTCACAATCCCCTATTTTGTGAAGAAAACTTTAATTATGTGGTTGAAGTATTTGTCTCTAACTCAGGAGTGGGGTGAAGACTCCACCTTTTCCAAAGTTCCTTCAGCCTGTTCCCAGGGCAGCAAAGCTCTCTGGGAAAATAAAATCCATGCAAGTTTTACACTGTTTTTCAGGGGATCAAGTAGAGTGCAGTAACATACATCTTTTTCTGATCAACATTCTAAAGGCAGGCAACTCACACATCTAATACCAACAAACCATCTCTCTGAGAAAGTTACTAAAACGTGACACCAAATTAATAAAACATTCACTGTAATTAAAGTATGAAACACTTCAATGCACCTCCCCCAAGCCAGCAGTCACTACAAGCTCAATGAAAATGGGAGTCCCAGGTATAAGTTTCCTTAGAAGAAAAATTTCAGAAATGAAATACAACCGATGGTCAGTTGGTTGCTGGGATAACTGAGCTGCAACCAGTGGGTAACACATAGGAAACCCAGTAGTAGTCCCTATGTTTTTAATGGCACCTTTACAGGTTCCTTCACACACACACCCCCATTTGACCTCCACAGCCACCCTGAGGTTGGGGGGATGATCATCCCTATTCTGTGATGGGAAGACTGGACCTCTCAGAGGGCGGGGCCACAGGAACAGGCTGTGGTTGCTCTGGGTCTTCTCCAGTGTTCCTCTCTCTGTGGCATCTCCAGTGTGTCCCCCCACAGTCACAGGGTTCCTCACAGACCACCAGAGCTACATATATACATGGAATGGTGAAGCTGATAAATTCTCAGTTCTGGCATGTGGGTTTTACTCAACTAGACTACAAGTTTCTCAAAGACAGAAGCTATGTTTTTTTCATTTCTTTTGCAAAAGGGGTCGGCTGATGAGCAGACCCCTGCACCCAGGGCTTGAGTGTTTTAGAAAGTGATCTTCATTGTATAACCCTGACTGAACACGGTGTCCACCATCACAGCTCCTGGCTCTTTATCACCTCTTCCCTCCCCAAACACTGTTCCCAAAAACCTCTGTCTCAGGCTAACTGGCTTTCAGTCTACTTAAAAATTAAAAAAAAATTTTTTTAATTACAGTTGACATTCAGTAGTATATTAGCTTCAGATGGAGTCTTAGTGTACTTAATGTTGTCCCAGTTACTGCTGCTTGACCCTCCAGTTCAGAGGTGTCAAACTCATTTTCGCTGGGGGCCACAGCAGCCTCACGGTTACATTCAAAGGGCCAAATGTAATTTCAGCTCCTCAACAGTTAAGGAGAAGTTACATTTATACAGTCCTAAAGTTATTTCGGCCCTTTGAGGGCAACCGCAAGGCTGATGTGGCCCCTGGTGAAAAGAAGTTTGACACCCTGCTCTAGTCAATGAGAACTTCTGGATAAGGCTTTGTGAGTGAAGATTTATATTAAAAAGGAAGACGGAGCTGCTAACTACTACTCTGGAGTGGTTAAGGATTTTAGTAACAAGCTATATCACCTTTAAAAAAATTCTGAAGAGCCCAGGTAACTTTGCTTTTATATATTTTTAAGGGCGGGCACATGGATACTCCATCCTGCTCCCATTCATGGTAAGATATATCTACTTCAACAGGAGAGTTACTTGTAATGAACAAATAATTAAAAATCCATTTGACCTCAAAGAAAATGTTTTCAACAAATTTCCAACAGTCATGGGGAATACAACCTTCTCTGAGGAAAACCTGCAGCAAACAATCTGAGAGATGTTTCCAAAGGAATTCAGGAAGGGATTATGAGTCATTGCTCCCAGTAACATGAGTGACAGGAACAAAACGAGTAAAAGGAGGACATTTCCTTATGAACCTTGGAGAAGTCCTCCACCTTTCCTGATTTTGTGGGTTTAATGCATGGTTTAAGACAACTTAAAACTGTACTATTTTAATGCTGGCTCTTTACTATAAGAAAGGGAGAAACAGAAATATCAAAGTCTTTTTTTATGATCTTATAACTATACTGTTTGCTCCGATTTTTAAAGAGAGACATTGTTACCAGGTTTTATTACACAGTTTTGATAGTAACATATTATAAGAAATCATCTTCATAAATTTTGTAGTAAGGTAGCCGTGCCAGTACCTAAAATTGATTCAAAATGCTTAAGATACTCAATTACTTTTTACCACTGTTTACACAATGTGGTGACTTACATCTTCTATTTCACAAGAATCTGATGATGCAACATCATTGTAATTGATTCATTCTCTCAATTAAATAAAGCTACTGTGCTTTTCTTTATATGACTGCCACACAGACCATAGAGTTAGATGTATTATCTCCTTTCTCTCTCTCAGATATATTGCCTTAAAGGCTATATTCTGTTCCTCTGTTAATTCCACCAGAAAATTTAATGCCAGAGTCCTATTTTTCACATTCTGATCTGCCATATACTCGGCTGTATTTATATTAGGCATATTTTTCACTGCTAAACTCTTTGTTGTTTACCTTTTGCAAGATCACATTACAGTACAGGCGCAGCAACCATAAAACAGATCCAAACAAAGTCAACCTCCAGTCACTGCCTCTGCTTTGGCACACAGTTCAAGAAACAGTGAAGCTCCTAGTTTTATAGCATATTAAAAGTGGTGCTAAGGGTACTCAATATAAAATGTGAGTTTCGTGAATGCCTTTTTATTCCAGGTCTGCCTTCCAAATACTCATCTGTGGGAGCAGAGTTCAGAGGAATACAATAACATCATTAGGGCTGACGTATTGCCTGCACCTCACAACATATGAAATGCTATTTATAACTAACTTGTCCAAGTCCACGTTCTTGCTTGTACATTTTGCTTGTGGTGAGTTTCCTATGTCTAACTGGTACTTTGGGACAATGAATAGTAATTGCTCCAGTCAAACTTTGCTAATTAGTCTCTAGAACCAGTAGCATTTTGACACACTATTTAGATGAACCTCTTCCCTCTTCTGGACATAGCTTTTTTCTTTTTGCCAGCCCTTAAATCCAAGATTTTAAGCTATACTCAGAAGGGTTAGTTGTGCCTTATTCTAAGGTAAGGCAGACCCTTCTGTGTTTAAAAGGGGAAGAATGACTTCCTACCAGTCAGGCAAGTTATTGGTTAGGCATTAGGATGTTACTGCAGTAACGTTTATCACGTATTACTTGTAAGCACTACATAATTGGTGATTATAAAAGCTCCTGTAACATGACTTAAGAGTTTGGAAAATGATCCTGGAAAGGAAACTGCCAATGCCAAAGTTTTCTCCTGGGGCTTTGACTCTGGTGATAAAAAGCAACTTTGGAAATCTCACATTATGCTTCTCTATCTGTAGAGGTCCTTTGGTCAGACGGTGGTCAAACCGACTTGACTACCAGCCCTTTCACATTATATTCAGAAGCACAATCAGGAAGCTAAAATGAATCCACCTATGCACCTTAGCGAAAACACCAGCAGCGGCTTTCATTTTCTCTTTTACTCCCTGAAATTACGGCTTGCCCTGCAGCTCTTGTCTGAGAGATTTATGTGTGGCCTAGGTCAGATCTTCCAATATCAGTTGACAAATTTTCTCTTTACATATTTACTGCTTTTCAAGCTTGTGTTATTTTTCTCTTAAATAGAGCAAAAGAAATAAAAAATTAAATTCTATGGTTGGAATTTTAAAAAAATAATCATTTTTATTCATTATGCTACTGACACTGCATTCTAGCTTTCAGGGTTGACCTCTTCTGTATTCTTTTTTAAACTTCAAGTTTCAGGAATTGTAGCTATTTTGCAAAGGCTCTCAAGTCAGATGCATGAAGCTAAAAACGTAAACAGGAATTAAGGTGAACGGAGACTTTCATATTCTAAGTGAGAATGACCTAAAGCATTTTGGAAATGGAAAGGACCTCCGAGATGACCTAGTTCAACCTACTCATTTTGCTGTTGGGGAAACTGAGGCTCAGAGGGGAGCACCCAGGGCCAAAGACAAGACCTGGCCTGTGACGGATGGCTGACCCAGCAGGCTGCCCAGTGTGGGGAAAAGGCATGAACTCTGGAGTCGGAAAGAGCCCTGGAATTTCGGCCCGTGGACCTTCTGAGGTCCTGCGGCCTCAGAAGCGCCCTCCTGTCACGGGGCTCGGTCAGGGTTCACGTCTACCAGGTGGAGAGTGAGTGAGAGGAGCCCAAGGGTCCTCAAAGGCAGAGCTGCCCGTTCAGGTGCCTCGCCTCTTCTCCTGCTTGAGGGAGAGCTGGTGCTGGTATTCAGTCTTGTTTTATCTGGCACTGCACTGGGTGCTGAAACTTAGGGACATACCACCTCCAATCCATCATCAGTTGCCAAAAACATTAAAAAAAAAAAAAAAGTGCCCAAATCTCAAAAAGTCTTCAATAAGAGAAAAAAAAAATCACTCCCACATGACCACACACTGCTTCATACCGCTAATTTAAAGTAAGTTCCAAAACAGAAGACTGTCTTGAAAAAAAAGAATAGAACAAAATTTATTCTGATTAACTACAAATGGGAATTTTGGCAAACTGACATTTTTAGATATGTATTATGAGACAAAATAAGTGAATACTAGATACTATTTGTCATGATAGAAAATAAACAAGTATGTTCACTGGTGCCATCCCCTCTCCCTGGCTCAGCCTCTTAATTTGCTCGTGTCCTCATCATGTCTGTGAGTCTGTTAGCATGTTTTGCACAGTGCAAAACCAAAAACCAGGCAATAAGACTAACTTAAACAAACGAAAAGAACTTAAAATAAAAGTAAGTCATATGAGGATTTAGCAGAGAACTACTCAACAGAGTAGAAGAAAGTCACTATTAGCCCCACATTCCGAGACCCGCTTTGGCACCTTCTCTCCCCGGCATCTCAGACTCCAGGCGGGTGCTGCGTTTGGGGGTGACCAGTTTTGCAAAGCTAAAGTGAGAGGTCCCTGAACTTAACAAACAGCTGGGTGGGAGAGAGAGGTTCTAAGATGCCTAGAGGAGGGCACCACTCAGATGGGACAATAAATTAGATCACCTGGCTTGTGCAGCTGCCTGAACACCAAGGACAGGGCATTTTCACATGAAACACAATGGCCAGAGCACCAAGGTGCCGTGCGACATTATTCATTCGCTGGGCCCGCCAGTCAGTGAGCAAAAAAGGTCCTGACTGCCGGGCGACGCTCTTTTTAGCCCTTGAGTATTTAAAGCTGATATAGCTCATGTCCTACTCCACACAGGTGTGTAGGAGCCATAGTAAATCATCCTCGGGGATGATTGTTTTAACATGCAAGTTTTAACATTTAGAAACTAAATTTTGTGAGAAAAGCAGCAGCTTAGAATCACAATTGAAAATGATCAATGTGAATTGCAAAATTAGCCTTTTCTCGAATGGTACAATGTCTGGCAAAGGACTCCATTAACCATTTTCCTTTAGAAGAAGGTTTTAGACATCTGCTCTATCAGGTTTTTTTGGGGTTCCAAAAAAGGGTGGCCTTATTTCAGAATCTATTTTAGCAGTTACATGTACGTGAGGGTGATGGTGGGGGAGGTGCTGTTTTTTCCTGGAAGGCTTGTTGACCATTCCACTTTCATGATCAAACAATTCTGCTGTGGCAAAAGTTTTTTTTTAGATGCATCAAACTGAAATGTTTTTTTTCTGGAGTTATCATTTAGTTTACATCTTTATTAGCTTAAATCCTCCACAGGTCATAGAACCCAGAAAGATGTTAGAGGTCAGAGTTCAATTCCGTGCTCCATAAAGAAATTCGCTTTAGGATATTCCTGACAGATAGGCATACTGTCTTCGACTAGAAGACATCCAGTGATAGGATTCCAATGATTCCATCTTGGGTAGCTTAAACTGTCGGAAAGTTCTTTCTTATTTTGAGTCCAAATGTCTTCCTCTAAGATGTGCACGTGGTTGGAAGCTGTAGAAATGGTCTAATGACAGCTCTTCACGTATTTGAAGATAGTTGTCATGTCTCTACAATACTTTCTTTCTTGGATGAACATCCTCTTTTCTATAGTCATTTGTTATGTCTGATTGCCCTCCATTCTTCCCCTTTCCATTAGCAAGGACACTCTAACAACACTCCTCTGCCCACAAGGAGCCCCTATGTGCTTCATTGGAAGATTAACTTCACTCCTAGCTTCAGGTGAGCTGTGTGGTTCTGGCTTCACTAGTTAGCATCATCAAATATCCCCTGGGTGCAGAAAGTTAAATGGGTTCAATCAAACTGAAACCCAGGATCTCTGGTTGTATGTGAGGAAGAGAGGGAATTTGCTCTTCCCTAGTAAACCAGGAAGCAGGTCACTGAACAGCCATTCTTAGTCTGTGAAGGTAGAAGCCTACTTAGAGCCAAAAGTGAGCTGTTAGATCAAGTTCTACCAAAACTAGCAACACTAGGCTTTTTGATCATGCTATTCAATAAACTGCCCTTGTGGCTGAAGCAACTGAGTTGGATTTTCTGCTCCTTGAACCAGTTGCCTGGAAGGACCCATGATTCCTCATTTCTCACCACTGTGGCCACCTTTTTCTAAATGCCTTCAAGTGCGACATCCATGCCTGAACACACCTCGGACTGGTTGGCTTAGATCATCTTGCTCTGACACTATATACTGCTTAGTAGAAAGTTGAGGAATCTACCAGTGCATTCATATTTTTGATAGACATATCACATAGCTGGATTAACTGAGAGAAACAGGGAAGCACAAAAATCTTGGACTGAAAAAGAATTACTTCTTCCCAGTACTCTTATTTCTTAGGTGCTTCCTACTGACACAGTATTTCAGAGCCAAAGTGAGTGAGTGGTGAAACCAATTATAGAATCCAGACCAGTCTGGTGAAGTTTCTACCTTGTTGCCTCTCCCCTGCAACAGATGGAACTACATCAGCCTTTTAATTGTTCAGTTGAGTAGAGAACTGGCCAACACTGAAGCAGAATTACAGACTTCTGGGGCTTAAAAGGATTTAAAAAAAAAGATCCTCCCCTGAGGACATGCTTATTGGTTTTAGAGGGGAAAGCAGGGAGAAAAAAGAGGGAGAGAAACATCGATGTGAGAGACAAGCATCAATCGGTTGCACCCTGACTGACAATGGACTGAACCTGAAACCTGGACATGTTCCCTGACTGTGAATCAAACCCGTGGCCCTTCAGTTTACAAGATGACACCAAACCAACTGAGCCACACTGGCCAGGTGGCCTAAAAGGATTTTAATCTGACCTAGCTCCTCACCACTGTCCGATCCCTGAATGCCTTCTACGTTTTACTCCTGATGACCGGGCTTCTGTCTGAATGTGTCAAAATGTGGGGAGCTTAAGTCTTCTGGCCTCCTGTCCAGTCTACCCCTCTGATAGTACATATCCATGTCTTTTCTCCTATGAGAACCCTCAAATATCTGAAGACAATTATCATATCTCCTTGGAAGCTTCAGGTGTTAATGCTGGCAGGGTCGAGTGGGAGTATAAACACGGAATAAAGGAACAAAATTAGTAATTTAATGTCTAAGGATGTATATTGATTCTTAGTTCCTGTTGATTCTAAAATAGGCTATGCTGACATGTAAAAAGTAAACTGTCATTAATTTGCGATGCATCTCTATCTATGAAGTACTCACTGAATGCCAGATACTGCAGTAGACTCTGGGACCTAGAAGACGGGTAAGATACAACCGCTAAACCAAATAACTCAAGTCCCTGAGATTCAGCAGCAGAACTAAGACATAAACTCAGGGCTTGCACTCTCTAAATGTCACCTGATATTTGGACAAAATACAATTTGCTAGTTTCAGGGCACTGCAAACTTCTAAGACAGCTTCTCCCAACAGGCAATTTTTATTTTTATTTTAAACCATAATATGTTTGACAACATTGTTTGGCAAATACTATACTGGCAATAATTCAATCTGTAGCACTGACTGGTGTATTTCAGTGGTTTAGGCATCATCCTGTGAACCAAAAGGTCCTGGTTTGATTCCCAGTCAAGGCACATGCCTGGGTTGTGAGCCAGGTCCTTTGTTCAGGGTGTGCGAGAGGCAACACATCGATGTTTCTCTCATACATGGATATTTCTTTCTTTTTCTTTCTCTTCACCTTCCATTTTTTCTAGAAATACATAAAATCTTTTAAAAATAATGTAATTAGTGACTTGTCAGGTGTGTTGCCTGCTGCCTTCTGGTCCCCTCTGCCCTGAGTCATCAAGTGCTTCCAGCTGCCTGGCTACCAACGAGGCACAGCAATGTCCTAAGAGAAGGGGCTGGACTGGGGCCTTTGGCTGTAGCTTCCCTTTGTTTTACTGTATTTCACCAAACTAGAACTAGGGCTGCAGTCTAGGTCTCCTCGAACCTAGAACAGTGCTCTCTGCAACCTGTTTCTGCTGGGAAACAGGACAAGCTTCATTGCTTCCTTTGGTCTCTCTTGGTGGTCACCATCTAGAGACCCCGACAGTGTCCACAGCGTAACAGAGTCCACACTTGGTTCTAAGTGGATGCCTTAGTTCCCCATGGCCCTCAGAGACGACACCTTGGCTCTGTGTACAGATAGCTGCCTCCTTGTGGTCCCCAGAATGCTCTTTCCATCTGGTGTGTCCTGGGCAATCTCTAGCTCTAAATAGAATCAGCTCTTTGCTCCTTTCAGGCAAATTGTTGATTTTTCAATGAACTTAGCTTGTCTGTTTTATTGGCACTAGAGAAGATTGGGGTCTTAGCATCATGCTTTAGTTGAGGAAGAATCCTCTCCTCATCCCCTGCATTAATCCAGAACTGTTAAACATCTAAAAAGTAATCTGTGCTCAAACAAAGCTTGGCTAGGTCTGCTTACTTTTTAACTTGGCTGTCAATAACCCCCTGAGCCCCAAATCTACCCAGGTTTTCTATACTGAATGGTGATAAGTAAAACACTGGAGTACAATAAAAGTTGATGTCTTTGTCTGCTGCTACCACTACCCACTGGTGGGGATCACTTTTCCACCCAGGGACCCATATCCATCAGCAATTACCTGGTAGGCATGGAGCATCCTGGGGTACTGATTTACATCTCTGCAGACACTCCAGTTGGAGGCAGTACTTGAATGGATGGATGGGTGTATAAAAATAAGGGTGGCCAGTTTGGCTCAAAGCCTCTGGGTGCCTTATCTCACTTTCTCTCCCCACTGTCCCTCTAATGTGTGTGTGTGTGGGGGGCAGTCTGGCCTTGCTGCTGAAGACCTGGTAGTCATGAGCGTGAGTAATTCAATGGCTATGGACCCTCATTTACCCCTCTATAAAATAAAGGAGTTAGACTAGATCATTGTAATATTTCTTATATCCTAAAATTCTATGACTCCATGAAGTAGCAGACACCATCAACAAAACCAAAGGGGAAATAATGGAAGGCCTCCCAGATCACGGAGCCTAAGAGAAAGAAAAGATGACAGTCACCACCTGAAAGCCAACCCGGGCACCAGGTGCATTATTTCAAATGTTAGTTCTATTTCTGGGCTAAACTGATTATTTAAAAATTGTAAAGGAATCATGGTTCCCAGTTACTGAACTAAAAATGACTAGATTGTGTATATAATTCTATATACTATGATTGTGATTGTGAATGATAAATTATAACTCAAAAAAGAAAGGCTGTAAAGGAAGGCTCTTATGGGATCAGAAAAGTAATTCATTTTAGTCCTACCTGGTGTGAGACATGGTCATATATTTTCAGAGTTACACAGGTAAATCCCTAAAGTACTTTCAGGAAATATAAATAATACTAATATTACCTTGCTCTTGTTTATCACCTTATATTTTTCAAAGTGCTCTCTTAGGCATTAGCTTATTTAATCATGACAATTCTGCCCCCACCGCCACCTCCAGCAATGTAGAAAATATGCTAAGTCAAATTCACAGAGGGTGGCAGGGAACCTCTCAGAGGCATGTGCAAACTGACCTCAGGGGCAGAGATCCTAAAATGCAGCGATTTCTAACCTCAGACTGACTCCCTGTCATCTCAAAGGGATTTCTGAAATTCTCAAACCCAATTTCCTTACTTGGTCTCTGCTACACTTGTCATCTCCATCCTGCTACACCATCTCTCTCCTCTATCAATTCTTCCCTCTCCTTTCTGACTTCCCTCCCAGTGTTGCTATCAAAGGTACCTACACACATTCCTAAACTGTTAGGGAAATGAAGGTAATGCTAGTAGTAGTACCCTACTGAGTCGAAGTGCTAGAAGGACACCAAATACAATACACTGCTTTAGACCTTTGTCTTTGACCAGATGATTCTCCTTTTGAGTAAAATGCCTGGGAAGTGTCTTCCCAACCTTCTAGCCTCAGAGCCTCAGATCAAGCACCAACCACTCTGTGAAACCCTCATGGCTTCCTGAAATGAGCTGACCTTTTCCTCTCTAGGCCCTAGCATACCACCTCTTGTAGGGTTCCTTTTACATCAACTCTTATTTGTCTATGCTTCCCCCTCCACTGGATTAGACTCTTTAAGAGTAGAAACCATGTCTGTCTCATTTCTGTGTACCCACTGCTAGTACAGTGTTCAGGTATAGAGTAGAGGCCCAATGACAAATATATGTTGAAGTAAATTGTGATGCAAATCATACATTAGTTTAGAAGGTGCTATGAAATCAAACCATGGGGTCATTGCTTAAAAAAAAAGACAGAAATCACTAACACAGGTGACTAATATACCTCACTTGGAGTATTAACAAGTAATTTATCTTTTATGGAAAAATCTCACATTTATAAGCTACTACACTTTGGGGGTGATTTCTCTTCCATTTCTATTTTAAAGATATACTATGGGACTTCCAGTCAAGTTGGACACATAGGTAGACATGTTTTGCCTCCTTATGCAACCACAAGAAGAATCACAATTAACTTCAAAACAAAAACACCCAGAACTGCCAGAAAATTGAACTTGTAGTCCAACAACTAAGGATTTAAAGAAGCCAAATTCATCTAGATGGGTGTGCTAAGACAGGGAGTCAAAGCAGCTCTACCTAATACACAGAAACAAACACAGGGAGGCTGCCAAATTGAAGACACAAAGAAATATATGGCCCAAATGAAAGAACAGAACAAAACCCCAGAAAAAGAACTAAACAAAACAGAGATAGCCAACTTATCAGATGCAGAGTTCAAAACACTGGTGATTAGGATGTTCAAGAAATCACTGAGTACAGCAAAAATATAAGGGAAGAAATAAAGGCTACATTAAGTGAAATAAAGAAAAATTCACAGGAACCAATCGTGCAGGGAAGGAAGCCAGTATTCAAATCAATGATTTGGAACATAAGGAAGAAATAATCAGCGACAAGAGAAAGAAGAAACAAGAATTAAAAACAAAACAAACCAAAACAGAAAAACACAGAATAAAAGAAGACTCTGGGACATCTCCAAATGTACCCATATCCAAATCATAGGGATGCAAGAGAGAGAAAAGGAAGAGCAAGAAATTGAAAACTTATTTGAAAAAATAATGGAAAAAAAAAAAAAAAACCTTCCCTAATTTGTTGAAGGAAATATACATACAAGTCCAGGAAACACAGAGCATCCTAAACAAGTTGGACCCAAAGAGGACCATACCAACACACATCATGATTAAAATGCTAAAGGTTAAAGATAAAGAAAGAATCTTAAAAGCAGCAAGAGGAAAGCGGAGTTACCTAGAAAAGAGTTCCCATAAGATTATCAGCTGATTTCTCAAAAGAAACCTTGCAAGCAAGAAGGCATTGGCAAGAAGTATTCAAAGTGATGAAAAACAAGGACCTACAACCAAGATTATTCTATTCAGCAAAGCTATCATTTAGAATGGAAGGGCAGATAAAGTGCTTCCCAGACAAGGTAAAGCTAAAGGAGTTCATCATCACCAAGCCCTTATTACATGAAATGTTTAAAAGGGCTCATTTAAGAAAAAGAAGATCAAAATTATGAACATTAAAAAGGCAACAAACTCACAGCTATAACAATTTGCTAGTTTCAGGGCACTATAGACTTCTAAGACAGCTTCTCCCAATAGGCAATTTTTTAATTCACAACAACTGGGGTTGTTTGAATAAAAACAAACCCCAAAAATATCTCCCACAAAAACTAAACAACAGCAGCAAAAAAAAACCAAACTAAGCAAAGAACCAGAACAGGAATAGAATCATAGGTATGGAGATCATTTGGAGAGTTATTAATTGGGAGGGGTTGGGGGAGAATGAGGGAAAAGGTACAGGGATTAAAAAAGCATAATTGGTAGGTACGAAACAGACAGGGAGATGTTAAGAAGAGCATAGGGAATGGAGATGCCAAAGAACTTATATGCATGACCCATGGACGAGAACCAAGGGGTGGGATTGCTGGGGGGGAAGGGGTATACTGCGCAGAGGGGGGTAAAGGGAGAAAAAGAGGGACAACTTTTTTTTGTGATGACATAATAAAATGTACTAAAAAATAAAGATATACTAGGAACCTACCTCCTGTATTTGGCATAGGATAAGCAAATAAAATTATGAGACCTCTTAATAAGTATGAGATAGATACTGGAAGAATTTGACATGGCAATTAAAAGATTCCTGGAAACTAAAAATGAATATGCCTTTTGACCCAGCAATTCCACTGCTAGGATTATATCCTAAGAACCCTGAAACAGCAATCCCAAAGAACCTATGCACCCCAATGTTCATAGCAGCACAATTTACAATAGCCAAGGGTTGAAAGCAACCTAGGTGCCCATCAGTAAATGAATGGATCAAAAAACTGTGGTACATTTACACAATGGAATCCTATGCAGCAGAAAGAAAGAAGGAGCTCCTACCCTTTGCAACAGCATGGATGGAACTGGAAAGCATTATGCTAAGTGAAATAAGCCAGGAGGTGAAAGACAAACACCATATGATCTCACCTTTAACAAGAACCTAAACGACAAAACAAACAAGCAAGCAAAATATAACCAAAGACACTGTAATAGAGAACAGGCTGACAGGGACCAGAGGGGAGAGAGGAGGGAATTTCAGGGGAAAAGGGGAAGGATTCATAGGAACAAGTATAAAGGACACATGGACAAAAACTAAGGGGGGTGGAAATGGGAGGGAGGTGGGGAGCACTGGGGGGAGGTGGGCTGGGATGGGAATAAAAGATAGAAAACTGTACTTGAACAAAAATTAAAAAAAAAAAAAAGATTCCTGGGAAGAAGCAAATGTGTATAAGTAAACATCTCCGTATCACTTAAATTTTACCTCTGCATATTATGGAACATAAACTCTGACTCTGTGGCTTAAAATATCAGTACATTTTAAGTGTTTATATCCTAAATAGTGAAGACAAAAATACAGCATGAATTAAAACATTCAAACTAGAGATCTGCTCGGAAAAAAACTGCCTGTATATTGCTCTTTTGGACACTCATCAAGTAAAGATGAGTGTGTGAAATCTGAGGTATTACTCACTGCTATTATTTTCTTCGATTATAGACATCACACAAAAATGTGGATACCTAAAATTTGCTAAAATCCTTGATATTCTGAATTTCAAACAGTTCATGCAATAAAGAATAGATTCCAAACACCTCTTTTCAAAAAAGGCAAACTTTTTAGCTATTATTTTGCAATTTTAGGTCTAGACATGATCAGTATTTAATAGATCAGATAGTGATAGCTATGGTCTAAATTTAACATCGACTATAAACAATATTAAATTAATTGAAATTAGTATTAGTAACAATATAGTCAAAGGCTTTTAAAGCAGGAATAAAATACGGTATAAAAATTCAAGTATTTTGACCTTAGCTTTTATAAACTAATATTTTAAAATATCTGAAAATAGTTTTCAGATCATATGCTTTCTACTCTATTATGAGATACTTTGTCCAGAGCACAATATATTACTACAAAATAAATGAATGTTTAAAAGACAGTCTGTCAATTGAAAAAAAAAACCACTAAAATAGCAGGTTTCCAAGCCAAGTTAAACAAAATATTTTCTCTTTGACAAGCTGCTTACATTTAAATGAAAACAGGGCAGATCTGGTCAATAATATGGATTGCATATAATAAAAAGGACCTTAGATCATGTTAATACAAGGATCAGAAGGCAGTAACTTCAATTAAAACTGCCCAATTATTTAGCAAACTTTCAGATACAGCAAATAAATTAATCTGCTTTAAATGAAAGTGCTCAGACAAGCACCTTGTTGGCCTATGAGTAAGTCTCACTGGCGGCAATCACAGCGATGCAAGAGTCTGCTGAAGCAAAGCAAGGCCCCCAAATCAAAGGAATGGTCTTAGTAATCAAGTAGCATTTGCAACACACACTTCCTTGGTTTGTAGCTGGGGTTCTGAGCAAATGCCACCTATAGCTTCCCTCATATTTTGATATATAGTATATAGGGGTATGAACACATTTCTCTTACTCATGAATAACTGAGGTATTTGCTTTTAATAACAATAGTACCATTTCTGTACTGCCTTGTGAAAAAGGTCAGTCGTTATATTATTAACAATAGATGTCTTTCACTCAAAATCCTCTATTATCCACTTACGTTTAATTTGTATTGGGATTTAAGAATGCCTCTTTATTGAGACGAGTAATATGTCATCATTTTGTTCAGCTAACAGGCCCGACAGACCCTGTCTCCTTGAGTTAAAGAACAGTAGATCTCTATTCCGTATACTGGTGGCAAAAGCTGGCAGAATAAATGACAATTAGCCAATTGGTAGTAAAGGTTTTTAATCCTAAACATGGAGACTTACCTTTTACCTTAGCTTTAGTCATTCTATTTGCCCAGATGATGGTATATTTTTCAATAAAAGTGATATGTACATATCACAACAATTTATCTGAATGCCATCCTTAATGTATTTTTAACAAATAACATCACTATTCACTATATCTCTTATGTTTTTGATCCTTTTTACTACTTATCTCCTTTATTTGAAACAGATTTTTAACAGATAATCTTGATCTTACAACAATATCTTGCTTGCATTTTATTCAAATAATTCTTAAAAACAGCTTAAAAAGCCGTTTGGAATAACATCAAGCTTGCCATCAATCAAATGAAAAAATTCCGCTGGCGGTTGTATAAACATCAGATCAAGTCTGATGTCTTCAAGGATTTCAGAGTGAACCATAAAAAACTCCATTAACTTCTGACAAAGAATGCAAATTAATCACAACATGGGGTGAAATGAAATTAAAGGCTCTTTTCTAATCAATGACAAGGCAGGATGAAATATTTGTTACTCTCCCCGCACTCAGACAGCCTGGGATGTCTCCACTTCCCTTGCAAAGCCCCAAATGTAAGGTGTGAGTACAGATTCACCCACAGTTGCTGTTTAGCCCTCCCACAACCCCCCCAGAGCTATCTGCTTACAAGTCGTGGAGATTCACAAAACACACTAATCATCTGAATCTCAGGTGCATCCAATTTGTTATTCACACTCTCCCATGCCAGTGAAAAGCCTGGCACAGACAGATGCACCAGGAACCCTAAATGACAGTTTGGCCTCCGGAAGTACGATCACTACAGCAAAATCTAGTACAGCCTCCAGGTGAAATGTCTGGAGCTCCATATGGAGCAGGGAAAATTAACAACAAGATGAAAATCACTGCAGCAGCGGGAAGTCGGAATTTTTGAAAAAAAAAAATGAAATTTAAAGATGAAGAAAGAGAAGTAATAAATTAATGGGGTGTGAAAACATTCAAAGCTTTACAATACCAGGGGCACTATTTGCTCAGATTTTTTTCCTTTTTTTAACTTCAGGTCATTTTGATATAATTTATTAACCAAGATCAGGAAATATGGCCAAAAGAAGAACAACATTTTGTACTTGCAAAAGTACTTTAAATACATTTGTATCTGTATTATCTTCACTTTCCTGTGGCACCGTGCTCACCAAATTTCCAAATGCCAGAGCTGGCGCATTTCCTGAGAAGTTTCCTTAATGGATTTACTAGCATATTAATGCAGGGAACTACTGTAAAGTTTGAATGAAAGATGATTTTTAGCATACAATCTTTTTCGTTTCTCCTAAATTATGGTGTCATTAAACAAACCATTGCCCACCATGATGTTTTTTAAGTCAGCTGAATCTGGATCAACACGATTAACTAACTACACACAGCTCCAGTGCCTGTCCAGACCTGCACATCTTACCAGATTACTATTATAGCTAAATTGCTCAAGAAATTGAGATACATCTAGTTGCAAGATGTTTGAAAACACAATTTTCCATTATCCTACTGCAGAGTATGTTTCACAGGCACCCAGAATTTAATGGCACTGGGGTCAGTTAGCACTCAGAGGCCCTCCGGACCCTTCTGTCACTCTGCTAAACACATGGTAAGAAAAGCAAAAGGGCTCTAGGGAATGGTCTTGTCATCATCTACAATGGCACAAGCCCCCGATGTTCAGCATTTCTCATCTACACAAGAGGCCTCCCTAGGGCAGAGAAGGCAAACAAGAGACGTGAAAGGCTTGGTGGGGCTGAGGGGAAGAATAGTGGTACGAACAACCAACCAGAGTACACAGAGACAGCCGTTTGCTTCGGTTGCTAGCAAACCCTAGGCCTAGCTGTAGGTACCCATTCATCACTGAGACTATGCGTGTTGCCTCTCGGAGCCTCAGTCTGCTCGCCTGAAGTCTGGGAACAACAGGCCCTGTGTGTGCAGCCAGTCAGATCACAGAAAGAGCTCTGGAGCTCAATATCGGAATGGTGTTGGGTGGATCAAAGACATTGTTCTTCCTAGTTTAATTTAACAAGACTGAATTTTTAGTGGCTCTTTATACCATTTTTTTTCTACAGGGTTCTAATCTGCATGCCAATGAGGTTATGCAACTTTAAGGCCTAAAGGAAACTAAGATATATAATACTTTTCAAATGCCAAATAAAAACTCAACCCACAAAACAATGAAATTCATATAGAATGATTATTTCAACAAAAATCCAGTCCTTTAACCCTTATGTTGGTCCCAGGCCACTGACTCTCCTTGATATCTTTCCAACACCCTCCCTGGGGCCTTAGCTGTGTCCCCACTGGGTATATACACTGTGTCACGGGCAGGAAGAAGCGCTGCTAATGACACTGTCAGCAGCACTGACGCTGGGCTCGGGGAGGAAGAGTCGTGAAGCTAGCCTCTCCTCCCCACCTTCACCTCTGCTCATTTGACACTCAGCTCCAACTGCAGCTGGCAGGTTGCTGAACACATCCTTCTGCAACCCTTGGTTGATGATTAGAAATTGTTTTGTGCTCAGCCCAACATCAAGACCAGTGGGTGGCCCTATGTTCTTCCCGGAGTGGTTTTATATCCATCTCATTTAATTTGCATACTTCCTTTTATCAGATAGAAAAGGGCAACCAATGGGATGAGGCAGTCCCCAGCTCAAGAAATAGAATGCTGCTTTGACTCTATGGCTGCTTTGGAAAGTACTGAGTTTCCTATCACTGGAGGTGTTCAAGCATAGTGTGGATGTTTGCTTTTCAGATATGCCTGAGGTCTCTCCCAATCTCGAGAGTCTACTATTCACCCCGGACTACTCCATTTGGGATTCAGTGGTACCAAACTCTCCGCAGTTTAGTGAGAGTTTGATGCCACTGGCCATTCTGTTTGCCTGATTTATGAGGGGAGGCTATCTCTTGGGGTGGCTGGGGGTTCAAATTAGGTAATATGGGCCACAGAGAAGGTATTACTTCATAGTCCAGTCTCTGTAACACTATAAAAATGAATGCTTTCCTTCAAATGCTTTATCTGAGGGCAAAAGAGAGGGGTTGAGAAAGGAATTCATAAAGTACTCTTTCCCAATCTTCAGTCTATAGTACAAAGCCTGTAAAATAAATGCCAACTCTACCAGAAGCCATTATTGATTCTAGCAATGAAACACACAAACTTCTGTTGAAAAATCTGGGAAATAGGCCTGATGGCATAAAAGCTGCTTCTATTATTTGAAGTAAAAATCCCAATTTGGTGACAATATTTTATTGTGATTCAAGGACCACAGTCCCCCCCCAACCGCTGCCCTCCCACCCCCCCACACACTCTGGGCATAAAGGTTATTGCTAACTAAGAAATTCAGTGCCATGATTTTCCACCTTCTCCTTGACTGATAAGTAAACACATACTTCCTTAGACATTCAAGAAGGTAACACAGCAAAGGTGCACAGCCTCTTCCCAAACCCTCCCAGTGTGCACATGTTCCACGCGTCACGTGCAGCGGCAGTCTGTTTCTTAGACTCGTCACTTACCCAGTCTCGCTGCTAATTGGGAACCTCGACAATACAGCTATATTCTCAGTCTTTGGCATTTTTATTAGATGGCTTGGGAGTTTTCTACTATGACTTGTTTGAAAGATATAGTATGTATGGCCTCTTCTGTTGATTTACTGAATTTTAGGGAATTTCACATATTGGCCAAACAGTGAATTGTTTAAAAATTACTGACAGAATAAGAGGCTTACCGAGATAAATATTCTAATGAGCTATAAATCCTGAAAATGTGATTTTAATTTGATGGGCTACCTAGAGCTAAGCAGTCAGGCTACACACACTGAAGCCCCCCCACTGAAACACTAGCATGCACGCCAAGCAACCACTGCGGTGTGGACGGTCTCTTTAAGGAAAAGAATATGTTTAAACAAAGAAGCCTACAAATTTGAGAAGTGAGACTAAACACCCTTGAACCCAACAACCTGGACAATTTTTCTTTTACTTATCTGATGGCTTTAACTGTAGAAGAAAAAGGATACAAAACAGACATTTCAGCGAGTGAAGGGTCTTTATATGTCCACATGGATACCAAGAGAATTTGCTTAAAATCGCTTAAAAAGATGGTAGACAGAATGAATCCCATCCTATTATTCAATAACCATGTTTGTGATTCATCTGCATAATCTAACCATGCATAAATTAGTATGTGTAATACAATACTTATTTGCATAATAATAGCAAGTTAATAGATGCTTAAAGAGCAGAGACCAACACCACCTTTAAATCAGACATGCCTCCAGGCACTCTGGCCTGGACAGACCATGATGCCAGAAAAACAGTGAGCATCAACCAGAGGAAAACAGTCAAACCGCTCATTTTTCATCCCTCCAGACATTTCACTTATTTCTCCACACACACTGGGGAATCATTTCCAAACCACAAAATAGCTTTATATTTTAAGTGCTAGCACTCATCTATAATAAAAATCTTAAAGAAATTATAAAGGTTATCAGCAATTGGATAGTTTGTTTTCTTAGATATGTGGAGAGGAAGGGACAAATTTTTTCAAAATCATACCCCCATGAAACTTGGGGCCTGTTTATTTGTTTAGCAAAAATAATCACCTATTTAGATATGCTTACCCTTCATCTCAATCCTTTAATTCAAATAATTTTAGTGAATGTAAAAGCTCAAACAGTGTATGAAGAAAAGGCTATGCCCCTCTCCCAATCTCAATATGAGCACATGGAACAGGGTTAGGAGAAGTGAAAACACCACCAATGTCACACAAAGGAGGAGCACGAGGAGGGCTTTCAGCCTTTAACAAAGGGGAAAAAAAATCGGGAGTTTAAAAAAAATCAAAAATCAATAGAGACTTCTAAATGACTCCTTTAAGATATCACTTTTCAATTTAACAGGACAGATTTATTTGTATGTGGCTCAAATGTTCACAATTGCTCCCTGCACCTTCATACATAGGAATGAATGTCACAGTGGCAAACGGCAGTAATGAACAATCTTACCTGAGGATATGGAAACCTCCCAAGAGCAAGCTGGGAAAGGAAATAATATTTGTCTAGTTACAGATTTGCATGCAGGGCAGATCTCCTTAAGACAGACAAGTACTAAATTTCAGAATTGCATCCGGCAAACATAAAGAGCTCACAACCTCAAATACACAAGCTAAATTATTACTGTAATTACACTGAGTAGTATTTAGAATGAATGTTTTCAATGGACAATGTTACATCTCCAATAATACATTCTAATTTTAACCACTAAACATCACCCTTATGTGGTTTCTCTTAGGAATATCCTCAGCTATCTGGGCGTTATTCACGTTTACACGTGTGACAATTTCTTCTACACAGAGATGTAAAACTACAGAAGGAGGCTGCTGGCTTTTCTCTTTGTAAAATGGAAACGCCTTCAATCAAGTAAACAGATAGGAAGGGTTCTAGGAAATGGGAAATTAAATACATGATATAAAAAATTTTGCCATTACCTGGGGGGGTGGGCTGGGGAGTAAAAGACAGAAAACTGTACTTGAACAACAAATAAAAGAAATTTGCCATTATTTCCAACTATTTGTTAGTTTTTTCACCCATTTTCTATCTACGGTTAGAAGAAAAAAAGCCACTACAAATGGGAAAATGGTCATTTTGAGACTGAAGTCAGAACTACAGGTTAGAGTCTGAAATTGTGAAAGCGAATCCTTAGTGCTTCCAATTTTGCTTGATCTGTAAACTGCTATGTGTTTCTAGGCTAGTCACTTAATTTTGGTCTTTGGATCCTCACCTGTAAAAACAAAATGATTCAACCAGGAACAGGATTGATATAAAGTAACAAGATCGGATTTACCAAACATACTACGTCGTACTTAAAGAAAATAGTGGCAAAATTTTGCAGCTGTATAATGTGGCCCATCCTCACGCCTGAAACCCTTTATATGTATTTGTAGCTCCTTTCAAAGTAGAATTGCTACATCAGGGGACTTGGAAGCTGCAATGGATCCAAGAGAGCATCAACCCATTTCATAGATTAGAACCCCAGAGTTCCACTGAAGAAGTTGGCACACAGTTCATCAGTAGAAGCCAAGGGACTGACCCCAAGCTTTGCAACTTAATCTAGTGTTCTTTCCAGCATATTACATTGCTTTTATAGATCTTGAGGAATTGTATATTTATTTCAAAGATACTGATGCTACTAAACATTTTTGAGCTTCTCCTTTTGGAATTATGTTTAGAATCATTTAACAGGGGAACCCTACCTCATTTTATTACAATAGCATCATATCTTGGACTATCCCAAGAAAAATTATACCCCTCATCTTTTTGGTTCTGTAAATTATTTGTTGACAAAAGTCTGAATAGCTTATGGGTATTACCAAAACCCAATTCCACTTTCAAAAAAATTTTTTTATTTAATTTATTGAGGTGACACTGGTTAACAAAATTATGTAGGTTTTGGGTGTACAGTTCTATAATATATCATCTGTATGTTGTATTGTGTGTCTGCCACCCCAGATCAAGTCTCGCTCCATCACCATTTATTCCCCCCTTTACCCTCTTCTACCTCCACCCAGCCACCTTTCCCTCTGGTAATCACCATACTGTTGTCTGTATCTATGAGGTCTTTCCCTTCACCTTTTCCACCAGCCCCCCCATCTCTCTCCCCTCTGATAGCTGTCGGTTCTCTATCTATAAAGTCAGTACCTATTTTGTTTACTTTGCTCATTAGAGTCTACACATAAGTGCAATCATTAGGGTGGTACTTATCTTTCTCTGACTGGCTTATTTCACTTAGCATAATACTCTCTGGGCCCATCTGTGCGGTTGCAAAAAGATTTCCTTCTTTTTTATGGCCAAGTGGTATTCCACTGTGTAAATGCAGCACAGTTTTTTTATGCACTCATCTACTGATGAACACTTGGGCTGTTTCCAAATCTTGGCTATTATAAATAATGCTGCAATGAACACAGGGGTGCACCCAACTCCACTTTCAAAGAATAAAAATAGTTTGTTCCCATCTATGGATAGACACAAAGGGGCTGAGATTAATTTTCAAAGTTCTAAAACCAGTCTGAGCAACAGCAATGTGATAGGAATGAACCATATAACATATAAGGTGACTACTTTGAAAGGGCCAATACTCATTTGGATGTATATATACATATATATGGACTACCTGATAAGTTTTATTACCTTGTACTCATTTTTTGTATATTCAGAGTTCTTTGGCTTCGAAGATATAAAGTTATATTATTTCAGTTGGTGGATATCATTATTCCCTTCAAGTATAAATAACAAAAATATCACAAAATTGGGTGAAGGAAAGAAAATATGAATGTTAATCAAACTCCTTTTAGTTTTGTGTGAATATGTTTTTTGTTTATTACTGTTATTAATTAGGAAGGGGAGGGACTCAGTTCTCCACAGCCCCTACTGCACCCCCATAAAACAGGCCGTTGATTTACTTTACTTTGTAAACACAATGTGTTCCTGGCTAATGCGAGCGTGCACAATGGTTCAGAAGGAGCCGCTGCCGTCTGCCGTGGTGGTGACCGGTGGACTGGGCATTTGAGCCAGTTTGTACTGAACTGACAGGCAATGACAGCTCTTAATGAGCTGGCACCTACCATCACACTGAGATGCAAGTCACAAGTTTTGCATACTCCTGCCTTTGGAGTTAGAACACCACCAAGAGAAGTGTCTCTCATTTAACAAGCTGACAGCTTCCTAACTATGGGAAAACACTTGGAACCTTCTATCCCAAGCCTTCCTATGGATGCTGTGCCATTCACTTGGGGACATGCTGAACAGTGTCATGAGGCTCTACGGGAGAACCCCGCTCATAGGAATTGCTGGCAGAAGAAATGTGCCTGCCACATATACAGTTAAGGTCTAAACTAGGTGGCAGGTGCTGAACTGGCATCGGTTCTTATAGTTTACAGAACTAAGCAATAATAAACAGAGGGCTTAACAAAAAGAGTAGAATATGGGGAAAAATGTGAATTTTCCCCATTTCAACACAAAGCTTCATATTCTCAAGTCATTACAGTTCCATAGCGAGGCCAGGCTGCGGCTGACGTGTGAACATGCCCTCATCTACTTGGGCCCCTCTATCAGGACTGGTACGAAGTAATAAGGATGGCTGATGTCATGTGTTTGCTGTGTGAGGCACCACCATGCAGGAGAACACAGAGAAAACTCAGTGCAGGCTGGTCAGCTGGGAGCTGCCCAGAACTAGGTTGCTTGGGAACAGGTGGCTGCACTTGATTGAACTACCGAATTCATCCTTTTTGGGACTGGCTTTGATTTGTGTACACTTTCCTGACCTCCTATGGAATCTCAGTCCTACTTGTCAACCACAGTCCTTGGAGAACTTCTCTAAGATATCTCGCAGGTCTAACTTCTTTTGGGCCAGAGGACAGAGAATGGTTCCTTGACCTTTACCAAAGCAGCACCACAATACTTCCCTCTCTCATAGTGTCACCACCGGGCTGCTCCAGTGCAGTTCAAGGAGTCCAGCTCTGCACCAGTGCAAACCGGCAGCGGCGCAATTAGGCTGGCACCAAGAGCAGTCGTTTTAAGGCCCTAGGAGAGGGAGCTGCCTTCCATGTCTGTCCCTGTCCTTCCAGGTGTAACGCATCCACCGTGTTTAGGTGCCACACTATTTGTCTTGTGGCAAAGAGAAGGAAATCTGTAGCCAGGCCCCACAACCCTTTTATCAAGTTCAATTAGGAGAAGGTGAAAAAGGAAAACTGCTCTTAGATATGATTTCATGAAGAGCAGGTTCTGCAAGAGGCTGTCGAAAGTCGAAACGAGCACCGGACCCTCGTGGGGAGGAGGCCACACACTCGCTGTGACCCAGTGTTTCAGAGACAGGTGAGCGGGGGGCCCCTCTGTGTCTTTTACCCCTACTGGTCTATTAATCTACTTGCATTTCCCTGGTTTTTATTGTCAAGGTATTATAAATTAGGAAACTTACAAAAGAGAGTATGCAATCTTCCCTGAAACGGCCTGCAGATATGTCACTGTACTAAATGTGTTTCAGATTTAATGAAGCTTTAATGTCCTTTTTAATTTTGCCTGTTTCTGTATCACCAGGGGTCGGGCAAGGCAATCAGCACTCAAGAGGGTGGTTCGGTTTAAAACTAGGAGAAAACTCATTTGCTTATGAGTTGCACTGTATTTTCTTAATTAAATTTACTGAGTAAAATGGTTTAAGTTCAGCCAACCAATGACCTCTGTATGTAGATTTAGATTTATAAATAGGTTAACAGTTAAAGAAAAAAATCACAACAAAGCAAACAGATTAAGGCTAAGCCAATAGAAATCTTTGCTCTCTTTATCATCTTTACAAAAGAAGCATTTAAATACAGGCAGCTTAAGTCCAGTTTTTTAAAAAAAGTGCATTGGATTCACATAAGCGCCAGCAATTCATCACACGATCCTCCTGTCCCTTCATTCCCAGGAGTGGACTGACTTGCACTGAGAAGACTTGGCTTTATTTATTTTGGGGAGTGGGGAGGCGGAGGTAGAGATGGGGCAGGGAGAGGATTCTATTTAATGTTGAATAAAAAAGTACACTTTAATTCCAAACACGTAAGACTCAGCAAACTTCTAAATACTCTGCTCCTTGTGGGAGGTTTTCTATGTAAAACGCAGAAAAAGAACACTCTGAAAACACCATTTGGGAATACATTTAAATAACATTAAATGCTAACATTTCACTGTAGAACTAGGACTGTTCCTTATTGTCCTGTTATTGATCTTTGATTTGCCCAACCATAATTTATGAAATACTCTTGAGTTACTAGCTTTTAAGTACGTTTGGATTTTCTAACTTAAATAACAAATGTATGTGTGTGCATGTGATCATAACATTTGCTAAACACTTAACAATGCATGACAGAAACCTTTGTATATCAACAAAAAGTTAGAATGAAGATATTTACTTACAAAGCAACAAAAACAGCTCGTGTTGGTAATAAGAGGAATTATTGCCACGAAGTCGCAAATGATAAAGAGAACACACATGCTGTGGCCAGAAAGCCAACACAGGACCCAGACTCAGAGATCCGGCTTAGAACAACAATGTGGGAGCAGTGTTAAATTTACCGTTATGCTGAAGGGCGCTGGATGTTTTATTCTTAATTTAGGCATATTCTATGTTTCTTGGCATAACTGCAAATTGAAAATAAGCATTTTCAATATAGCCAATGATCTAGCTGAAGGAGGACTTTATAGTCTGAAATGCTCTAAAATTTGTTCTTAATTACCTTGTGTACATTTTGCACAATTAAATCTCCATCTAAGGACTTTGCATTTAGATGGTGCATTGCGGTTAAACCTTCATTTTATAGAAATGCAGCAGCTACTTTGGAACATTCAGACACAGGGAAACTTGAAAAAATCAGACTTAACTACGGGATTACATAAAATTCCCTCAGTGAGCCTTCATCCCAAGACCAGTTTTCACAGTCCTAGAGAGAGTTTAAATCAGCTGAAACTATGCTGGTGAAGAACCATAATAAATATTAAATACCTCAAAATCTACCCTAAGATTTTACTTTTCTTCTCATGTATCAATTTCACTGTCTTCTTACTGAATGCTTTAAAAACAATCCCAAGGATATAACAGCAATTTACCAGTGTTAAAGTACTGCAGAGGTTAAAGTGACAACAAAGAACACAGAAACACAAAGCAGTGTTGAAGTAGGGTTTCAATTAAATGTGGAGGATTTGGTAATGCAGGACCAAAAAAAAAAAAAAGAGTTACAAATTAATTTAATCTTCTGCCTATAGTTTGCAGCTGCACTCTAAAGTGTCTAGGGCTTAAGAACAAAGCCTTGAAAGGCCTTGGAGTGAGAAAAGCTTCAATTTTTAATGTATAACGCCATTAGCTGATAACTTGTGGAATCTGCAACCCCTGCGGAGGGGCATAAGTGCGAGTAACAGAGACTGATGAAGTGACATATTTGTTCATGTCTAGAACTATGAGGAACAGGGTTATTACTAAGACCATCGGGCCCAACAGAAATATGCCCTAATAACCTTTGGGACCTTCCACATTATCAGTTCTCACTACATCAAATATATTAAAATCAAAACCTAATTCACTTTAATTAAAGACAATTAGTTTGTTTTACTATTATTGTTTTAACTTGTATTATAATACACTGCAAATTAAAGATGCAATAATAAATATAACGAAAGCATCAAACTGTGCTCACCTTTCCACCCATGCCTGATGAAATTAGCTTGTCACTGTTTTCTATTTAAGGAAATTCAAGGGCACCATTGTCAAAGTTGTGCAGAAGCAGTGTCCTCTAAAAAGGATACAGTGAAACCATGCACGTCTTTTCCTTATTCAATTTATTCTTCTTTTCACATAATACTTCCCTATAAATTCTCAGGATTTCTTTAACACAAACAGAATTATGGCCCAATGGAGGCACCAGAAGCTTAATTAATTTGCCCAAGGTCA
Source organism: Artibeus jamaicensis (assembly GCF_021234435.1). NCBI lineage: Eukaryota > Metazoa > Chordata > Mammalia > Chiroptera > Phyllostomidae > Artibeus > Artibeus jamaicensis. Next base: position 6,620,972 of record NW_026521883.1, read on the forward strand.
TACTGTAGGTTGGTGGCAAAGCTTGTTTGATTACTAGGAACTCTGAGCTCTACAGATGTTGTGGCAATGGCAAAGGCCCCTGTCTGCAAAGGCCCCAGAGATTTCTAGTGCAGTGGGTGAGCTCCGGCATACAACTCCTTATGCCTGTGCAAATAGTGCCAAGTGCTCCTGAGAGCTCGAAAACACCGTCTTCTTTGTGTGAAAAGAGCCTAAATGTGAGGTTCCCACCAGGAGTGCTTTGTAGCGTGTGCCAACATTTTCAAAAGAACTACTCCTACTTGTTCTCACCCGAGTCCACTGATAAAAAGAGAATTTATTTTAACTTAAGGAGCCTAAACACAGTAGCACAATGAAATAAATCAAGCAATTCTCCATCATTCAGAAGGTCCTTCATGCTGTCCTATAGTTTACTACTACTAATAATAGAGAAAAGACATCATTACAAATAAATGTTTCTAATAGGAGTTTTAAAAAAATTAGTAACGGGCTTATTACTGTGGACACTTAAATGGGGAGAGGGCAACAGTAATTCACAAGTACAATATCCTGAGACTGCTAACACTGTTCCTTTAATTGCTTTATTTGTTTCACTGTTAAAAATGATTGCTTGCTGTGGCCTAACCATGAATGCTGAAAAGCATGATACATTGAGGTCTCAACCTGGGCAAACTGTACCTAAACTTACACTTTATTGCAGCTTAGTTCACAATCTTCACCTAATATAGGGTTATATCCCAGTGCAGCAGAAGGATAAATCATCCTGGAATATTACTCCGGCAAAGTTTAGCTGTGACTGGAGCATATGTGCTTTCGAGCCACTGAAGCAAAGGCCCATAAAATACACTAATTACTGGAAGTTATGGTCACTGAGTGATTGATAGCGCTCTGCAAGGCAACTTCCTCATTTTCAGCTCTTCTGACGGGGCTCATCCGCCACACAGCAATTATTAATTCATGACCCACCCCTCAGGCACCAGTACCTTTACTTCTAATTCTCCTGCTACCAAACTACTGCTACAGCTGGACACTGTCTTTCTTCATTTTGATGGCCTGGTAAGGATGATAAAAAGTAGATTTCATGCTAAATGCTATTGTTTGAATCTTTAAACGTCGCTTGGTCTTTCTAACCCTGCTGTCCCAGAACACATAGTTCTTTCTCTCCCATAATGCTATTTTACTTGCATCACTTTCTTTTTTCCCTTAAAAACAAGTGCATATGTATGTGTGTGTATATATGCATGCATGTACACATGTGTATATATATGTTTGTGTGTGTATCAATCTATCTGTATCATATTGAACCAAAAACTGACTGAATTATGTTTTTGGTTGAATATTATGGTTTAAATGCAATATATAACTTCATTTAGGCCACAGTAAATATGAGGAGCAGCTAATTGATTTTTTAAAAACTGGGGGTGGGGAACTCCCCATCATTTAAAGAGACCCACTCTGTCAAAGCTTTGAAGACACTCTAATCGTTTCCGGTTGCTTTCCATTAGTAGCTCTACCCAGAGTGATGCTAATTAGAATATCTGTATACAACTGAATCTCTAAAAAGTCACTTAAAAACAACTGCAAAGGTCTCTTTTGATGGTGTCCTGCACACTGAAGAAATCCAGTGAGAGACTTTGAATTAAAGACCCACTTTAGTCATGACAGATGAAAGCAAACATTCTACTTTTCCAACAGAAAAATGAATGTTCTTCAAGTTTTCACACAACTCAAAATGCAATACTGAGGGCAGTTTCCCTACCTGGAATCTGATGCTGTAACAGATGAACAGATGGAACTCCAAGCTACCTATCTGTCAGAACTTGGTTCAAATTCTTCCTCCTCTTTTGGGAGTCAGTTCCAGAAGACAATTTTGAGGACAGAATTCACACTGCTCCTGGCAGTGTGTCATGCCCCACACCTGGCGACAATCCCCAGTGACTACATCTTCCCATGTTTCTTCTGGCTGGTAAGTTATAACTTGTTGAAGGACAAACTCTAAGTCATAAACTTTGATATATTCTCCATGACACCAGAAATAGTACTTTGCAGTAGGTGGACCCTAAGCATTTGTTGATTATATAACACTCTGAATGGTAAAGTCTCCTAGGGCCTGGACAACCTGGTGGTGCACAGCTTGGTTGTTTCTATGCCACAATACTTTAATGAACATGGTATACAAACGCTTCAGTATTAGAGGTTGACAGTCTTAACTAACAAGGCCCTCTTACACATCACTGCTCAGAATAATCACTTGCACATATTTAAGCATTATGATTAATTTAGGTGGCTTATTTCTTATTAAAGACGAAAGAAGGGAAGGGAAAAGATTAGAGTTAACTGCCCCAAATCCATCTCATGTGCTAATAACCATTTTGATATTCATAGTAAGAATTCAGACATGACACTCTTCAATATGTTTTTGGAATGTTGACCCACATTCTCTGACAGTGGCAGCTTTAATTGTGACAGTCCCTAGAGACATAGTTGGGGGGTGTCTCCATTTCTAAACTGCTCCCTGGAGTCATGCAACTGTGGGTGCCTAAGAAAACATCAGTGCTGGGGTACATAGGGTACAGTCTACTGAGCTCAACCTAGTCTACACTTCTATTTCTAGATGTTTCAAAACTAGGGGGGAATAATCAGGTAATATTCTCATAGTTCTGGTCTTTGTATATGTTGCTGCTCCAGAGAGAGAGAGAGAGAGAGAGACAGATAGATAAATTTGGAGTGGCCTTGGCTGCCCCTGCCAACATGCTATGCATGCAGGTAGAGCAATCATGAACCTTCCATTCTGAACCACTGTCTGACTGTGCTCTCACCAGAGGTCCCTGTGGATGCTCTGCAGAATGGCTGAGTCCTGCCAGGACTCCTGACCCATAGAATCCTAAGTAAATAAAAGGTTGTTATCTGAACCACTCATTTTAGGTGGCTTATTAAGAGAAACAGATAACTGCAATGCTTTCTTTGACATTGATATCAGCCCTTCCTTTCATCTGCCCAGTCCTATACACTTCTATCTATTGAACTTTTACTTATCTTCCTCCCTACTGGTCAAGAAGCTTCTCAGGGCATTGTTTATATCCTTACCGTACATAATGTCTAGATGGATTCTCACCTATCCACTTTTTCTGAAAAACACCAGTTGTACATTTCAAAACATGGTGAACCTGAACCACTCTAGGGATGGGGTAGATAGTAATCCTGTGAAAAGCAGTCTTGACTGATGAGCAGAGTCACGACAAACCAGTTCTTTACTTTCTTTAACTTTCATTTATGTATTCTTTTCACAAACTACTTGATCTACTTCTTTTCTATGGCATAATGGAGGAAGCAGACTTTAATCCAGAGTCAGAATACGTGACTGTTGCTACTTGGTCTAGTGAATTAGACTTTCTAGCAAAGTCCTTTAGTTTCTCTGGACCTCAGTTTCCTCATTTGCAAAATGGGAACGCTGGTGCTCACACAGAAAAATCCTGGGTGCCTTAAAACTACTGATTTTTCAGTCATTTCCCATCACAGCAGAGAGAAGCTTAAATGAGACAATAAGTATCAAATGGCTTTGTTAAATGTGACGTACACATCAAATGTTGAGCTGTGACCCTCTTGTTAGAATGACACCGAGCAAGATGCCGAGAGCTAACACTAAGAGGGAAGAGCGCCAGACTCCCCTCGAAAGTCCAGATTCCAGGCCCTTCGCTGCAGTGCTCGGTGCTCGGTGCTCCTGCAGGCACGTTCCCGCCCCGCTCTGAGCGGGACTGAGCTTCTGCACTGCTAAGAGGAGGGATCTGATTAACCAGTTCTAAACTCTCTCTTCCAGTTAAAACAAACAAACAAACAAACAAACATTCTAGTCTCTAAATATAAGATAAGATGTGTAAAAGCATTTTCTAAGTAAATGCTATACAAATATGAGAGCTATTACCCAGTTCAGAACCAAAGTGTGTAATATGATCTACAGGATCTTTGAGTGTTTCTTTTTCTTTTTAAAAGATTTTATTTATTTATTTTTAGAGAGGAAAAGAGAGGGAGAAAAAGAGAGAAACATCAATGTGTGGTTGCCTCTCACATGGACCCCACTGAGGACCTGGCCTGCAACCCAGGCATGTGCTCTGACTGGGAATTGAACCAACGACCCTTTGGTCTGCAGTCTATGCTCAATCCACTGAGCTACTCCAGCCAGAGCAGGATCTTTTGAGTGTTTCTTTAAAGCCGAATCCAGGTCACTGCATTTTGCATGCTGAGAGCATTCTGGGAGCAGTGGTTTTTAGCCTTGGGTATCTCAAAGGCAGCTGAGTGTCTCTCAAATTATGGCACTCAGGGAACTTCAGAGTTGACAGATATCACTAGAAGACTGGCCCCTTATCTTTCAGATCTCAACTCAAAAGGAACTCCCCCTCACTCAGTTACCCCCGGGAGATAGGGCTGCTGCTGTCTAACAACTTACTCAAGCAGCCTCCTGTAAAATGCAGGCTCCATGAAGGCAGGGAACTTGTCAACTTCCTTCACAGCACTGTCCGGCGACACTACCACAGTGCTTGCCACATAAGAGCCGCTCAACAAAAACTTTCTGAGTAGCTAACAAACACATGAATGCATCTTGTCTAACCTTATATTTGTCTCTTCTACAAAGCATTTTCCCCTTTTCAAACAAAACAAAAACCACAAGACAAGTGGTCATTCAGTCAATATTTAAATGCCCCCAAGGGATGGGGCAGTTTTACCCCTGAAGGCAATGACTGGGCTCTGAGAGGAGGAAGGGATCTATCCATTAGATTATTCTTTATATTGAATAGAAAACCATGTGATTTTGTTGCTGTTAGCTTCAAAAAGTTCAGCCTGCCAGTCATAAAGCAGCAGCTTGCCTCTTCTGTGCTGACAAATCGTTCAAACATCTGAATGTGGGCTGTCAAACACTTGCTTTGTCTTCTCTTTATTTCTTTATTCTTCATATCAACACTGTGGATTTAATGGTTTCTTTAAAAGTCCGAATTGTGTGCATACACAATTTGAACATGTGCTGTTGGAAAAACTTTAAAATCAGTCTGAAATCCATCAAAATGCTGAAACGCTTAGCTGGGACTGCCAGCACCTGTTCCGTCTTGTTCTGTCATCGCACGGTTGTTCCCCGCAGCTTCCCGCACAAAGGAGCTCAACAATGCCTCATTCAGGGGGGACTCCTCACTTTGTGCGCCACTTTCACACACCACGGTTGCTGACAGCCTTGGCGAATGCACATTTAGGCACGGTAATCTGAGACAGCTGGATCCCTTCACAAACCTTGCGAAGGGCTAAACCGGTCAATCCATCATTTCCCAACGGCCATTTGAACAGCTCCTTCTTGCAATAAGTTACATAAAATTTTACACAAAGAAACCAAACAAACAAAAAATGACGATGAAAAAAGTGAGGTTAAGAGAGAATTACACGAAGGGGATATGAGGAGAGCAAGGGGTGACAGAAACCGTTCCAGGCTCCACTCAGCGTCCTGTGATGAGGGCAAGGAGGCCCATGACCGGGATCGCCGGAATCACACCGCTGCCCACTTTCCTACACGATCTGCCACTGAAATTTCCTCGGTGTTTAGACCCTTTCAGCCTTGATCCTTTTGCCTTCTGATGGTTTTCAGGAGAAATTTCTGACCAACAGGTAAGATGTTTCACTAGATGGAGCAGCAGACTGAACATATTATAATAAGACTCAACTTCTACTTATGATATTGACAATAATTGTGAAAGGAAGAGGAGAAAATATCAGCTTTTAAGTGGATCACAGCAAATGCCAAGTTTTTATGGTTTTGAGAAGCTGACAGCAGCTGCTCATGGGACATCCAGAGCCATCCGTTACCCCTCAGCCCAGGTTCATAATCACCAAGGGCCAGAGAGGCAAACAAAGCCGCAGCTGTAGGCCACTAGACACAACTGTGTCCCTGCGTCTTTTCTGCGGAGTGGGGGAATGGGTCCTTCTGCATTTGCATTTAGGAGGCAGGAACCGAGTCTAGGTAACGCTCCATATTCTCGTCACCTGGCAAACACCCAGTACACAGATGAGGATGTTATTTCAGAGAAAAACTTACTTCTCAAAGTAACCTTATGGGGTTGTTAAAGTTAAATGAAAGTGTTTATAAAAGAGCTGAGAACACTGAAGACTGCTCATGTTCAAAAAACATGTTTACTGCTGTTTATTCTCCGCCCTGTCATTGCATTGTGGATTCAATCAGGAAGGGAGTATGTCCATTTTACTACCACTGCATCTCCAGCACTGAGTTAAGTGTTGGGCACACATGCTCTTGAGCACAAACAGGTAACAGCACTCGCTCAGTAAGGATGTGAGAAGGGAATGAGTTATAATGTTTTCATTTTACAGATAAGAAACTGACAGTTGGAGTAACTAAGTGACTCGGCCAAGGTCACACTAACAGGTAAATGGTGGTGCCCATATATTTGGTTTATCCAAAGTCTGAGCATTTGAACAGTTCAAGGAGTAGGATGACCGCCGTTGAATCTAGAAATGGTGTCCAAAAAAAAAATCACATACTCTTCATCAAACTTCTCCAGAAACTTCTGTTCCGGACTGGGTGAGCCATGCCACTTTTTCAATACTTTTATTTTCACTTCACATAACTGCATGTGTTTGTAAAAGTAGATGACGACACTTGGTTTTCTCGGCATCTAATGAGTCTCATCAGACACCCATTAAACAGTGTATGTAAAGGCAAAATTTAAAAACTGAGATGCATTCACAGCTTTTAACGTTTCCACACGACAGTGCAGTTATACCCTACTGTTTGGACTTTTTATGCTACATTTTCCTGGGGGAAAATTCTATTATAGATCTGTAGAAAAATTAAAAAAACTATGATTCTTCCCAAAAAACTTTCTCTGGGCCAAAGCATTGATATAGGTCATTTAGAAAAAAAGTTAGGTTTTGGTTTTTTGTTTTTGCTGTAGGAATACTAAGAGGAGGGCAATCTCGAATGACAGATAAATTTTCTCATGTTATAAAATTAAAATGAAAACATTTTCTTTGATGATCTCCTCCCCTCTGCTTTCTCTAGTCTTTCTTCCTGACTGACCTGGGTCCCTCATTTTCATTTCTCTGTCTGGTGTTTCTCTCTGAGCCCCACTGTTGCAGCAGCCCATTCTCGCTTTCCTGGGTGCGGTGTCTGTCTTGCCTCTCTGAGAGCATCACAGTAATTCATTTGAGTTTGTCTCTGCGAGGCCCTCCGAGTTACTTTTTTATTTTATTTTTGACTCTAGGTCTCTGCTCTCACCTTAAAGGCTTTCCTCAAGTATCTTGCTGAGAGTGAGGCAGCACACATCTGACGGAACCACTGCGCGCTCTGGCGGAGCCTGCAGGCTGAGGTGGCGCCATGTAGCTGGGCTCCTTCCTCGGGGAGCTCCAGTGTGTGGATCTTTGGACTCGGTCAGATTCCACTATATAGAAAGCCTCTTCCAGTCTCCTGCTGGAAAGGTAATCATGGCTGGGAGTCCTAAGAACAGGGTGTGGTGAGAAGGCTAGGAGATCTCAGTGTAAAATTCCAACTTCTACTCAATGTGCCTGTACTCAGTAATGGGATGCAGTCTTCTACACAGTGCCAGGTAGCACTGTTTTTGTTTTTTAAGATTTTATTGATTGATTTTTCTTAGAGAGGGGGAAGGGAGGGAGAAAGGCAGGTGGGGAAAACACTGATGCGAGAGAGAAACATCATTTGGTTGCGTCTTATGCCTCTCACACACCCCAATCAGGGATCAAACCCACAACCAGGCATGTGCCTCAGTGGGAAATCAACTGGCAACCTCTGCTTTGCGGAATGACACCCCACGGACTGAATCACACCACTCAGGGCTCATATCAGTTACTTTATTCTTTTCAAGAAAACCCTCTGTCCCGTCTTGTGTAGAGTTGGGGAGAGGCAACTGTCTGCTGTGCTGAGTTAGGGAGAGAACCTATGAGTCAGAGTAACTGCCTCTCCAGCCGACTTGATAACAACTCTCTACTCTGGTCCTACATTCACTCCTAGGTCCAGATATCTGGAATCGCCAATTTCTGAGACTTCTGGGTGTTCTACAGTAAACCAGGATTTCTTACATTCTTTACTACTGCTTAGGATTTTAGCACTCTCAGCTCTGCTAACGTGTTTACTATTGTTCATCTGCTTCCCCACATCCAGAATTTGATTCCTTCATGGTTATTCCTCCAAAAAATTCCTTCATGGTTATTTTTATTGGAGTTTCAGGGGAGAAGGGAAGCTAAAGCAAGCATTCCATGCTTTCACCAAATTAGCAGTCCTTTTGAACCAAACATAAACATTTCCAAAGGTGATCTCTTTCAAAGAGGGGGATAATGGCTTAATTTTCTCATTGGGACCGTTGTCTAGAAGCTCTGAAGTAAGCTTCCACTTAAAGACAAGGCAACAGGCCCATGAGTGCAAATGACTTGTCCAAGAACCTGTAGTATCATACTGGCAGAGGCGACAGATGAATCTAGGTCTGCTCCTTTGGCAAACACAAAGCCCTTCTTCACACGCAAACATTTGTGATTGACTTAGCAAACATTAATGGGCATTTCTGTCAATGGCTCCAATCAAATATTAAACTCTGATCTTTATTTTTAGAAACTGCTTTAAAACCATTATAAAAGTATGAAAAAATACTGAGCCAAAAAGACTTTTCTGAATGAGTACCCACTAGGGCAGTGGAACTGCGCTATAGAGTGCAGGAAAGTTGGAGAGAATCCACGTGAACCCGATCATAAGGAGGCATGACATAATTACAACACAATCTACACGCCACAGTGAAGATGTGGAGGAAGGTCAGAAGACAGTATTTGCAGCTGGAGAGATCAGGGTTGGACTCATGAAGTATGGGTACTTAAATCTTAAGGAGATGAAGAAAAAAATGTATTCCATGTACAGTGAACAGCACAGTAGTTATTCCATGGATTTATTTTTAATTTGGTAAAGGTTAATTCTAAAATTCACAAGAAAAACCTCTGTCAAAATAATAGAACCCACTGAAATCTTCGGAAGATGGTGTTACTTTGATGACAATGACCTTTTCTGGCTTCCTGAGTGTGCTCTTCACCTATCTAGAGATATCTTTCTAAGCCATGGGCCTTGCTTTCATCATTTAACACATCATTCAAACCACTTCAATGAAACGGTGATCATGCCGAAGAGGGGTCTCAGAGGACTGGATGACACTCCAATTAACCAAACACATCGAGCTGGATTGTTCTGCGTCTCGGACTCGAGAGACTGACAGAGAGAGAAGGCAAACAAGGGCAGAAAGAGCAAGGACCCAAGTGAAAAGAGCAAAACGCACGTGCTAAAGACGGGGCTTTCCGTGGGGCTCCTGTGGGAAAGCCTGTCAGAAGGTTACCCACCGCCAATCTTAACAGGGTTTACAACAACACACCAGACGGAACCGCACACCAGAACACATGAACTTGTAGAGCATACTAAGAACATTACAGGACTGGCCTGGTGCCTTTTTAAGTGTATATACATTGTCCTGGGTACTGCAAATGCAAGGCCAGAGAAGGGTGTACGGTTCACTTATGTTTTGACCCAAGAAAGGCCAACTAAAAACCTAGCTTTTACAACTATGACTGTTTGCCTCCCACCCACAGATCTGTTGTGACTCCAGTGACACAGAAACATCCACCAGTGACTGAGCAGTGAAACACAACAGTGCGACTCCCGCCTCGAAACACTGTGGGCTAAGAAAGAAACACTGAGCTTCCCATGAAATTAAGAAATTGTGCCTTAAAATCTTTTGCCCACCCTGAAGAATTAAATAAAATCATCAAACTTGGTAAAACAAAGCCCTTACTGTGTACCACACTCATTTTCATTTTAAAGTTTAGCTCTGAAGTCTTGCGTAGCAACCAGCAGGGTGAACAGACTGAGTCCACTGAACCATTATGAGCTTCCCAGAAGAGTCAAAAATTCTGGGGCCAGGATTAATCCTCCCAGTTTGTCCTACTTCAGGAATTTGGTACCCTTGTTAGTGGGTCTTACTTCTTTTTTCTTTTGGATTTCCATACTAATTCCTATCATGAAGGTTCAAGGAAAAGGTTCAAGTCCAGCTGCGTTCTTCTCCCCATTACAGTGTGAGCCTGCCCAGTGGCACATATATTTCCATAACTAATCCACACAAGAACTACAACACATCTAAACATCTGAGTTGAAAACCATAAACCAAACACATAGAAAGGGGCTAAATTCTTCCCTACTCTAGTCAAGCTGAATAATCTCATTTTTCCCCCTCTAAAGGGCAATTTCCACTTTCATGTTACTGCTGCCAACTCCAAATACTGCACACAGCTGACAAGGTTCTGGAAGAGATCCACTTCATCTCACGAACAGAGGGATGCCGAACTGCGGAGACGGGGCATTTCTGTCCCTAGATAACAGACAGCCTGATATGAAAGGTTCTTTGCTTAAGGCACAAATGTACCTGTCTGTGACTTTTTAAATGGCACATTTTAGTGACATGCAGCACCATCTTTTATGAGAGTGTGGCGAAAGGCCTTGTTATGACTCCCCATGGGGACAGTGGCAGCACATTAACACGGGAAGAGGCAGTTTGAAGCAGGCAAGCAGGGGGTGAACCTCGTTATGTTGGGAGTTTAAAACAGTGAAGGCAACCTTCTGATTTCTGCACCACCAAACCTCAGGGATGGGTCACGAGCTTATGAAATTGCGGGGGTGGAGGCGGGGGGTTGCTAGGTGGAGGTAGAAAACTCTGGTTCCCATTTTGCCTCTATCTGATTCTTGTGCCATCTCAGGAAAACTCCTTTGCTCAGTTTCCTGCAGTTTCATCCTATTTTTCTCTTTACCCCTAGCACCTTTGAGGAATAAACTGATTGAGTTAAAACACTTGGAGGAAGGCATCCACAAGAACAGGCAGTAAAAGGCCTACTTGAGGCCTTGCACATTTTGACAGGTGATCTCCCCTGAGGGTTTACAGAGACCCACCTTAGAGAGTGCTGGGGGCAGGGCTCCTCCATCTTTTCCTTCTCTCTCCCCATGGCAAACTCCCCTCTAGACCAACCCAACCCAACCGTCAACTCCTTTGAGAGTCGCTTCACCCACCCACCGTCTACGTCTCCAAGCCCTCCACACACGTCCTCCTGAAACCTTGTCACACTGTTCGGGGTGTTAGGTGTCTGTCTTCTGTCAGAGGCAGCTTTTGTCAGCTTTGCGTGCGCCACTCTCCAAGGCCTAGCATGTGACAATTGCTAAAATAATTATTACTGAATGAGTGAATATAATATATTCTTCAGAGTGCAAACATAGGAAGGGAATCTTGTTTTTAAAAGTGAGGACAAACAGGCCCTGACCGGATAGCTCAGTTGGTTAGGGCATCGTTCCCACAGGCAGAGGTTGTGGGTTTGATCCCTGGTCGGGGCACATACAAGAATCAACCAGTGAATCCATGGATCGGTGGAACAGCAAATGTTTTTTTTTCTTTTTCCTCACACCCCACCCCTTGACAAACGCAGCTCCATGAGAGTAAAGTCTGGGATGTCCGTTTAGTCCCATATCCACGTTGCCTATCAGTAGGCATAGCAGAACCTCAATATGGGAAAGAAAAGGTAACTGTGGAAGGAGTGAATGGTAAATATTTACACGTGCTCTGAATCTGAAACCTATCAGTTATGCTCCCACACAGTACTGCTATGCCTCCGCAGATTACACCGTGCTGGGGTATACACTGTCTAGTCATGCAATGCTAGAGTTGTTGCAGCAGGTTCAAGAGACACAACAGCAGACTGCTTAGAGTCAAAGAACGTTAGTCTGGAAAGGGGCTTACAGAGCATTACTTTACAGGTAAGGAAGCTGAGGGCCAAAGCGAGGTTTGCACAGGCCCCAGAAAACCGGTGGTAAAGCTGGAACTGCAATCTCGGTCTTCCGTTCCTAATCCAGGGTTCATATCTCTATTCGTGCAATGCCACGAGTGTGCTGCGCTCTATCTGGTCATTCATTAAACACACTCGGTGACAATGATTTAACCCAGGCAAAGGGAAACTATATAACAGCAAGGCCTGAATGTCCCCCAAAGCAGGGGAATGGAACAATCCCTTCAGTATTCTGTTGGGAGACTCAGTTTTGAGCATCCGTCCACTATCATGGCTAACCAATAAGCTGATGCACACATATCAAATTTTCTCTTAGATGACCTCTTATGAAGAAGTAGAAGAATATAGTTTAATGAACACTGACTACTTCATTTTTGCTTTCTTTCCATCGTGCCAGTGAATTGAATCCGAAGATATTCCCTAACAAATTCAGCTGCATTTGTGCATTACGAAAATCACAGATAAAGCACTTGACCAAAAAAAGGTGATAAAAGCGTGAATGCAACACTATCCATGATCTTATTTAAGCAGTCTTTTCTACTTTTTAAAGTCTTCCTATACCCGAGTCGATGTATGTGAGAAACAAGTCTTGAAGCATTTGTGAGTATGCAGATTCCGTCACATGGTGACCCACATCAACCCAGCTGCTCTTCCCATCTAAACTGTCCACATTTCCTCAAGGGCCATGGTTTAGAAACCTTCGTGGAATTCTAGTGAGGCTACAAGTAGCACACTGAGACAAAACCCACTCTAAATATAGCTATGAAGAGTAAAGACACTAAATCATGTCAAATACATACCCATTATCCTCCCCCAGATCAGATGATACCCCCTTTGGCAACGTATGATATGAATATGCTGGAACAAGGTGGTTTTTTTCCTTTCTAAACAACCATATACAATTATACATCCAAATGAGTACGGCTGTGCTCTTAAAAGTAATCACCTTGGGAGGTTATATAGGTATTCCAGCCAGGCGACCACCACAGAATTTTTCTGAACTCTCTCTTTGAGAACACAGGGTCTCCAGATTTGTGGAACATGTTAATAATGCAGATTTCTAGTGATACGAACTTAATTGGTCTTGGATGGAGTCTGGAAAGCTGTATTTTTAAGAAGCACTCTAGGTTAACTTTTATATAGGTCATCTGTGAGAAACAGCACTTTAGAATAGTTGGCTCACAAGCCTTGCAAGGATATCAAAATTACGACTTTAAACTCTGTGGACACACATGTATACGTAACTGGAGATTTTAGTTTTTAAATCCCGGGAAACAAAAAAAGTAGCTAAAGGTGAGATTGGGTGAATAGGGAGAATGTGGCATGGGGGTCATGCTGTTTTTGGTCAAAAAGTGTTGAACACTCAGCATAGTATGGGCAAGTACGTTTGTAGACCCACCATGAAATGGGCAAATGCCTTGAAAGAATCTTATAAAAAATTTCACTGACACTGAAAGCAGCCTCTCACAACAACACCAGTTGGTACACTGATACAGATGGGTTCCTAGAACACTCACCTGGAAGGGGCGCACCCTCCAGAAGGTAATTACACTTTTGGGGTTCCCCCTCCTATTGCTACAGATATACATAAAAACATCTACTTACAAAACACCTACCTCCATGAAAGAGATTCCTAAGCTCCATACATCAGAATGGATTCCATACTGCTCCCCTGAAATTCTTTCAGGCTGTAAGAAAACAGAAGGGAGCTCGTGAGTGGATGTGAGCTACCCCAGGAATGACACTCGCTGGCATGGCCCAGCTACGGCATAAAGTGCTGTACTGCAACATCCGCACGGCACTTTATGGAGGACGAAGTAATTTTATATGACGTGTGTTATGTAGATAAAATATAGAAATTATATGGATTATAAATAATTCCAACCTCACTGAATCCTCACAAAGTTCCTTTGAGGAAAACCTTATCTTTATTCTACAGGTGAAGAAAATGCAGGTTCAGATTAGTGAAGACACTGAGACAAAGTCCTAGGCTGGGGAATGACTTAAGACTTGAATCCAGGTCCTCTCACTCTAGATGTTGGGGTCTTAGTTGTGCAGTGACAAATTACACAGCATTATATGTTATCACTTATTTGCATTTTGAGAGATGGGTGTGGATCGCTAGAAATTCTTTCACTTTAAATTTTAAAAATCTTTTTATTTGGAAATACTTTAACATTTTAGGAACATTGAAAGATTAAGATGAGCACAAAGATCACTCAAATTTCCTCTGCCCAGATTCACCTGTTTTAACATTTTATTCCATGTACTAGGGTGTCTGTTGACATGAATGAACAGTTCGAAAAGTCCGTTTGGGACTGGAGGTCCTCCGTTCAAGATGTGTAGCAAATACCTGGGCTAGAAAATTGGTACCTGCGCAGTCTTGACTTCAACAGAATGATTTATCCTGAAGTGGGTGCCTCCTGCCTGTTCTCTCCGGCTCTCCAGGATTTGGCTCAGTGGAGTATTTCACAGTGGTCTTTTGAATGACCACAGGAACAATGAGTAAGTCTCGTGGAGGTGGAATGGTTGCTTACAGTTACAGAGCTAAGCGGAGCAGGGCTGGGATCATAACCCACATCTCTTGGACCCCTCAGGGCAGCATTATATTCTCTGTGCCGTCCCTGGAGTTTCTGGCAGCCACCATAGTCTGCACCCTTCAGGCGATCTTATGCAAGTCCTTTAAAAGGAACGGGGTCGGGGTCAGCACGCTCCACTGGAGATGGAGGAAGTGGGCGTCCCTGTTCACAAGCAGAAGCTACACCGGGGGCATGGAAGATGTGGGTCAGACTTTCTCAGGTGAGTTGGTGCAGTCCTGCATTTTGGGGGGTTGGCTTAGTGGGGACCCAAAACTTTGTAACTGCCTCCCCACTCCCACCTACCAGGCTACCTCCATGTACTTACTGACTTCTCCTGGGACCACTTTCCATAAAATTACATAAAACCCTGCCCTGAGGTAGAAGATGGATTGTCTTATTTTCCTTCCTTTATTTATTTCTTTAATTTGTAAAACCCCTTTCCTACCAAGAATAATTCTTCCCAAGGGCCATGGATCATGTGACCATTTCTCTCAGCTGCTAATAGACATGGTCATTCCAGTCCCCCACCACTTTCTCCTTTGTGTTCTAATCCCCCACACTCATCATCTCTCAAGTTTCCTGTTCATGTACGAATGCACCCACTATCCAATTCTTGCTAGTTCAGTAGATTCTAGGATGTATTCATAAGGAACTAGGCAGCTAGTTAAAGGAGTAACACCATCTTCATCACCGATATTAAGAATATCACTGTGCATTTATTGAAGACTTTCCATGTGCTAGGCATCAGTTTAACAGCTTTTCATGCATGTCTTACTTCAAATTCATAAATATGTAGATTGGTGC
Organism: Artibeus jamaicensis; assembly: GCF_021234435.1. Classification (NCBI taxonomy): domain Eukaryota; kingdom Metazoa; phylum Chordata; class Mammalia; order Chiroptera; family Phyllostomidae; genus Artibeus; species Artibeus jamaicensis. Next base: position 6,636,217 of record NW_026521883.1, read on the forward strand.
TATTATCATCCCCATTTAACAGATGAGAAAAATGGGGCACAGAGAGGTTTAATTCATGGCCTTTATATAAGGAGGGCAATAGTTATCACTTAATTGCCACCTAGTACGACATGTACCCAACTCTGAGCTAGATACTTTGCATACTCTACACTTCAGAAAAATCTTGCGAAGTTACTTACACTGCTCTCCCTTTACAGATACAAACACTGAGGCTGAGTGAATGAACTGACTAGCCGGGTGCACAGCTGTGGGCTGGCATGCAGTGCACTGTGCAGGAACAGAGCCAGGCCTCACACCCTGGTATGTCTGCTTGCGGTAGCAGGGTTCTTTCCAGGGTGGCGAACCGCCCCGGAGCTGGCTGTCAGAAAAGCCACATGCTGGTGTGGATCTGGTCGGTATTTCTCAAAATGCAGTCTTCAGACTAGCCACCACGGAACTGCCTGAGGTGCTTATTACAAATGAACCTCCAGAATCAGAGTCTCTGGCGGGGCTCTGGGGATCTTCATTTTAAAAAATAATTTCGCTGGGTGATTCTTGGGTACACTCAGCTCTAGTCACTAAATATTTTCATGTTCCCTGCAGAGGCAATGACCTACCTTCCTCTTTTCTGCTTAGTGGATGTTTCTCCTATGGGCCCTAGTCACGGGCCACCTTTCTTTGGTGAAAACTTCCTCTACTCCTCAGGGAGCATGACAAATTCCTGCTGCTGAACTTCATTAAAAAGTTGTTTGTAACTTTAATGTTAATTTATTGTACTGTGTTGTAACCATCCATTTGCTAGTGTGTTTCTCTTACTCGGCAAGGAGAGTGTCTTATTCATCTCACAGCTGGTTTCATGCCCGGCACATGGCTGGTGCATGACCAATGTGTGCTGACTGAAGACATGCATACATGCTTACTGCACATTTGGTTTTGAGTATGAACTAGTTACTACTGGATGTTCCCTGGAGTGCTCTGCTAATGTAACTCCCCTCATATTGCCATTCATGTCCATCAAGAACTTCTGGCAAACATGACAGTCCTAAAGTCCTCTAGAATTCTTAAAGAAATGGCCAAATGTGGCCTTTCTCCTGGTCTCTTCTTCCTTGCCTCTCCTTCCTTCATTCCACTCTCTGACAGTTTTCAGTATATAGTACTTCAGGCAGAGTACAGACAACAAATAAAAGTGGAACCCACACACAAAATAATTTTATATTACTGTTGGCAGGACCAACAGTAATATTAAACACATTCATAAGATTTGCTCACAGAACAGCCAAACAAGTGCAATCTGTTAGCTGAAAATAAAGCATACGCAGAAAAATTACATTAAAAAAGAAAAAAGTTGATAATGGTCACAGATATCAGGTGGCAAATAAGAGAACTAGCTAAAGGACACGATTCTGACAACCTGTCAGTAGAGACATCACTCTTACAAGTAGCTAACAAACCAAGATTACTGTTGTGATGTGGTGGTACTGAAGCACAAGCGCACAGCAAAGCCAGCTCTTCAGGTCTGCCCTAAAGATTCACACAGGGGAAGGGACTGGGCAATGAGCTCAGGACCCTGAATCTGACACAGCCGCAAGTTAGGCTCCAGTACATTCTAGATTTATGAAGCCAGGAGTTGGTGGCCCGAGGCTGGAAAATTCAAAGCTGCCTTCACACCTGAGGCCAAGGTGGCTTTGCCTGTCTCTCCCCTTTAAAGCAAAACAGGTACAACACTGGTGGTAGAAGATCTCTGATGGACACTTCGCAGTGAGCAAGCTAAAGCTGGGTCACTTTCTGACATGGAAAGCTGAACAATAGGGAAAACACAACTCTCATCTGAAGGGCCTCGCACTGAAGGTTAAGTGTCCAGGGGACCAAACCCTGGTCTGTTCTTACCAATAACAGTAAGGAGTGGTGATGAGTAAAAAGCAGAGTTTATGGAGGGTCTTCAAAGGGCGGCGGCTCCAAGCGGGCAGGCATACTCACTCCTTACAACCACCCTCTGTGACCTGGCGTTTGTCCCAACCCATATTTGGTTAATTCATTCCACAACTGTCTCTGTTTACAGCACGATGCCCTAGAGTTCACTTGCCCAAAGCAGGAAAATACCAAGGCACATCCCTTCTCTCTTCTGATATAGGAATTTGTTTTGTTAAGCTACTCAGAAAATTATGACAGCATACAGCCTAAAATATTTTAGGCTTGTATGAAATCAAAATATGTTATCAGACTGTGGGGAGTTTTTTTTAGGCTGAAAAGATCCCTGAGTGGGTAGCAGGGCACACTGGCCAAGCAAGGTTCTGACGTCAGACTGCTGTAACCCGGTCTGTCTTTCAGCTCACTAATCCTCTCTTCTGCTCTATCCAGTGTGCTACCAAACAGTGAGTTTTAAATTTTAATCTAGTGGTTGTACTACATAGCTTGCAATTTGGGGCCTGAAGTCTGCATGCAGCTGTCTCTGCTGTCTGCTGCCCCTGCTGGTTCTTTGTCAAGTTGCTTCGCTCCCTAGTGTGCCTGGTTTTCTTCAACTAATTGCTAGAGTTTGCTCTTGAAAAAAATGTTGGAGAGGTTCTCTGAGGCCTAAGATGGGCACACCCTCCTGAAACCAAGTTCTAAGCATGATGCAAGCTCCTTTTGCAACTCAGGCCACGTATACAAATACCCAGGGTGCAAATCTGTGCTAGATAGTCTACGGCTTCAGCTTTTCCCCCTTTCCCTTTTTAACCTGCTTTTCTACTTCCAAGAAGCCTTCTTTTCCATTTGCTGGGACTGGGACAGGAGAGGCAACTTTAGCTCTGGTTTGCTCTCGTGCTGAGTACAAGTCCTTCAGGCTTTCAGCCTGATATGGGAAAGACCCTCTGCAATAGGGCGCAGCTGTGGCACAGGAACATGCCCTCGGGAGTACGGAGCTTTGGTGCGACAATATTCTGCTTCCTCCTCAGTTGCAGGACTCCATCTGAAAATTGTCCTGAGACTCCCCATCATCTTTTTAGCTCTTCAGTACATTTGAGATCATTTAAAAATTATTTCAAATAGCATTTTCAGTGGAAGAGTTGGTCCAAATAGCCTAATCTCTAATACAAGAAACTAGAAGCTGGTGTCCTAATGAAATCTTGACTCTCAGTACTTGCCAACTCAGACCCTGGACTGGTTCAGGTGACTCCACCTCTGGTTTCCTCATCTGCAAAACAATGGTCATAATAACATGTATTCCTCATGGGTCTGCGTGAAGATTATATGGGTCCATGTCATGTGCTGGATTCAGTACATGTCGCATGGGAAACTCAGTAAATGTGAGCCTCCTCCAACAACCACCACGGCCATTACCATCACTGCACATGCACAGCCAGTCGAGCTGGGTTATGTATTGTGCACAGGAGGTCTTATTCGGGTAAAGATAATTTCTAAGGATAGAAAAAGCCTGGGTAGAAAAAATTGTTCAGGAGATTAAGAAAAGTCATTTAGATTGACTTTCTGATCCTAAGAAACACATATTTAGGTAATATTTTTTTTCAAATCTTCAGTTATTCATAAAAATGTCAAACTTTTATATGTGATTTAAAAATTACAATAGGCAAATCACAGTGACTGAAGAGTAGGTTACAATTTCAGGGACTTCTATCTTTAAAATAGAGTAACCTTTTTAGTAATTAGAACTTATGAGAAATGGTTTAATTTAATAAAAGCCCCCAAAGCCTTCTGGATCTCTTTTATAATTCTTCTGAATGAAGTCTTTTCAAAATGGAGTTGGAAACTCTTTATTCTTTGAACTGAAACGTCTGTAGAAGCCAGCCGGCCGCCTCTAAGGGGTGACGTGTCCTTGAAGGCTCCACTTCACCCTCTGGGTCTCGTCCCCTTACCAGTCAATGACTTTCCAAGTCTCCTACGTGGTCACTGCTTAATGTGCCTATAAGTTGTTATTATGATTATTTTTTAATGCTTCAGGATCTTAGAAGAGCCTCTCTGTCATTTTTCTAATTATCATTTTTTTTATATCTTACACTTCAGGTTATAGGAGAATGAAGTAATCTGTACAGGCCGGACTATTCCTTTGGTTTCTTTTCTTTTTAAATATTTTATTTATTTTTAAAGAGGAGAAGGGAAGGAGAAAGACGAGGAAAGAAACATCAATGATCAATGTGTGATTGCCTCTCAGGGACCCCTCACCAGGGACCTGGCCTGCACCCAGGCATGTGCCCTGTCTGGCAATTCGTTTATTTTGTTTTCAGTATTTGGGCACCCTAGCTATCTGTAGCTGAGTAATTTGGGGATCTTCCATACTCTATAAAGAAAGGAAGGTACTTAATATGGAAAAAATAGTTTGCTTACAATTAGTGAGAGTCATATTTGAAATGCAATATTTATGAATTCATTCATTTAGCACTGTATGAGGGACTGGATACAGAGAATGGGCAGAATAAATCCTGCCCCTGAGAAGATCATACTTTAGATGTGGAGCAACACAGACTACTTAGGTAGATAGTGAGAGGCACGGCAGTAAAGAGGTTAGTCTCTGAAGTCTGATGGGTAAGTCACTTAATTTTTCTAGCCTTTGATTTCATCATCTATAAAATGAGAATATTACCTACCTCATAGGGCTGTTGTAAGGATTTAAAAAGTTAATATATGTAAGAGCAACTGGTGCACAGTGTAAATTGCTGCTATTATTTTGCTATTATCAGCACTGTGCAGAAGTATGCATAAATATAAAGTGAGGGCAATGGGTGTAGAACAAAGGCATTACATCAGATGACCTCTAATTGCGTATTTTCACAGTTTGTTATTTGTCCTCTGCCCTACTCTTCGCCCCACCCCTGACACATAACCTTCTACCTCTGAGTTGCTGATCATCCTTCTGCAGGATCCCTCTAGTGCCATTTTCACATACTGCTTGAATCATCAAATTCATAGCTTGTACGCCTTTTCACTCTCTGAAAGCACTTTGGGCACAACTTAAACTTTCCTTACATCATACATAATATGGCCATGTATAATACCAAGTTCCTACTTTGCACACGTCTTATGTGGGCTGCAGGGTGGTCCCACTGCGCCTAATATCAGAGAAGGCGCTTAGCGTGGGCTGGCTGACTGCAGGTGCTCAGTGTCGGACACCGCCCTCACTGGCACAGGTCAGAGGTTCACACATTTCTTCTGGAAAGGACCAGATGCTAAATATTTGTCACTTTGTGGGCCATGTGGGCCATGCAACTGTCACAACTCTTCCACTGCGCCACTGGTGGGCTAAGGCTGCCACAGGCAATCTGCAAACAAGTGGATATGACCGTGTCCCCCAAAAACTTGGTTTTTAATTTAATTTTTTTATTTTGAAATACTGATTAACAAGAAGTAAAAATATATATGTTAAAAATACATTAATATATGTTACATTTATACATATGCAGTATACAGGGAGATTTTGTGTATGCTTCACCCAGTTCCCCCTGATGGTAGTATTGTAATATAATATCACAACCAGGAAACTGATGCTGGTGCAATTTACAGAGTTTATTCGGATTTCCCTGGTTTTACACGTACCTGTTTGTGTTTGTTTAGGCAGTACTGTGTGATTTTTTAGATTAATTTTGAGAGAGAGACAAAGGGTGAAAAACATCTTGCTGTTCTTATTTGTGCATTCATTGGTTGATTCTTGTATGTGCTTCGATGGGTGATTAAACATGCAATATTGGTGTTATCAGGATGATGCCCTAACCAACCGAGCTACCCAGCAAGGGCAAGTACTGTATTAAAACTTTCTTTACAAAAAGTGAGCAGTAAGCTGAATTTGGCCTGAGAACTACAGGCAGTTCATGGACACTTGGAAGAGACTGTCATGCATAACTCAAAGGTATAAACTAGACCAGCGAAAATGGGAACCAACTGTGGTTTAAAAAAAAAAAGCCCTTCTCCCTCATGAGACTGTCAGCAGACAGAAGGCAGGGATACATACCCATAACAGAAGAATAAATATTATTTGTACCTTCCCCCATTCTCAACTGCTGATCTCACACCAGTTAGGAAAGTTATGTGGCCAACTGGAACCTTCTGAATTGCGTGAGGCTCACTATCAGGCTATTACCCTTCGCCTCCTAGGTATCTTAAGCTTTCTATAGCTTGCACTAAAAAGATGATGACTAGAATTCACTCACCCAAGAAGCGAAGCGAAGCAATTTTAGCTTTGCCAGACTGAGCTAACGTTTCATAATTTTAATCCTCACATTTCAATTAACAGATGGACGCATCACATTCATCCATAAACAAAAATGAAAAAGTAATTTCTTTAATGTACACCTGGGAAAGACAATTGTGATCTGAATTTGTACATTCAAATGTAATGCAATTTAATTACTAGAGCAATTTAAAACTACTAAGAACATGATGGGCATTTGAGAAGTTATTTCATTTATAGTTTTTTTTTTTAAGATCACAGTGTTCCAAATTCTTTCAAAGACTGAAATTGTGGCATTTGCGGGGTTTTGTTCGTTATGAAGGTAGCTCACCAATCTCTGCTAACCTGGTAGGGCCAGAAAAGTGATTAGGTTTTATAAAACACATAGATGACTTCAGAGGTTAATATATATATTTTTCACATTATCTAGGAAAATGATAAAGAATATGTTTTTTTAAAAATTGATGTAAGACACAAATTAACTACTCTGGTACCTCAATTTAAAGAAAATGCTCAGCACCATTCAAGAATAGGATCCAGGGTTCCATCCATATTAAGATCTTTTTATCAAGATAATATATGAACAAAGGTTGCTGAGAACAAAATCCTGGGTTCCATCTGTACTAACACTGTTTATGATATATATGGAAGAACTACTGGAAATGAAATAGGCTATCTGAATAAAATATAAAACCATTAATTAATTTTTTTATTATTCCTTAATTTTAAAAAACCCTTAAGATGTTAAAACTTTGCTCCAAAAATGATACCAGATAAACTTCCTGCTTGTCTCTCCCTGACCCTCAATTCCTGATGTGACTGTGGAAATCAATGAACAAAAACTTTTTTATGAACACAAATAACTTCCTTTCTTAAAAGGTATGAAAAAGGTCAAAGCCAAGTCCACGTTGGTCACTGAAACAGTTCCATACTTCTACTTTTTATTCTTGGCAAATTTGCGTCAGTGGAACTAACTAAGTTATCCTGTAGTAGGCAGGAATTCAACAAATACACAGACTATAGATGTGTAAGTCCTAAAGAGAACTGACTGCTAAACCATTATAGTCAGAGATCCATAAGTAAGAGCTGGTCCCATCAATAATTTAATGTTGATCTGGTGACAAAGCATGTTTGCACTCCTGGAAAAAACAACCAATCTTATTGACTGACAATTTGGTATACTTGAGGGTTAATTAAATAAGCAATGTGGCAAAGTAGCCAATATGCTGTAAGGTGCAATTTTCCTGTTGGATTAAACTTCAAAACTCAGCGATTTCACACTTGAGCCAACCATTTAAGTCAACAAAGTCGGATAAGTTTGTAGCTCCTGTATAAATCCTAATGTCTCTCAGAAAGGTTTAAAAAGCGAATCATGACTGAATTGACTTTGTAATTTATGATCAACAAGGCTAAGGCTGTGGAATTAATTCAAGAATTATACATTAACAAGTACATAAAGATGTTGGTTTTAAATGTTATTTTTGCATAAGTTTACTTACTGCCATATAAGCATTTGTTCCAACATACGTCTTGGCTATAGAATTCACCAGCTACGAGACAAAACAGTCTGTTAGAACAATATAAAGATAATGTGGAAATAAAATGGGCAATTATTCCTCATTTAACCTACAATCATCATTTCTATAAATCAACTAAAAATTGTGTAAAAGGGAACAAATTTATCTGCAAAGGCATTAAAAATGGTTAAATCTCCCTTTCCTTTTGAATGTGATTTCCAATTTAAACAAGCACAGCGTTACAGTTTACAGCAGATAACCTTAAACAAACCACTTAAGCAGGATGCTTATCGCTTTAGTACCCCAAGCCCGCCTGGTATATAAAAAGTCAATTTGAAGTAGAATTTGAACACACTCATGTTTTAGTCAAATGGCTCACAATGTGAAGGCAGCCCCACGCATTACTAGAATGAGACGAACACTAAATACGCTGGAGGGATAACAGACTTTGACAACTCATAATACAACGATGACCTTCGCTTTGGTCTTCGTGTTTGGATGGGAGTAAAGGTGGCTGCAATTCAAATCAACATCACAGCACGCTCATGGGTCACTATCACCGGGGTTCTCGGGGGAGGCCCAAAATGGAAATTAATTAAAATTTGTGCTGCACATTGTAATGGCCCTCCACCATTGTTGCTCCCAATATTAATTTTTACTGTGGGCCAGTTGGGCTCCCCAGGCACCGCTCCCACTCTGCCCTCCCCTTTGTCTGGCCAAAACGCTTTCATATCAAAGCTGCATATCAATGAAGTTTGCTATTCGTAAGTAGTAATTACAATATCAGCGGTTTTTACTGTCATTAAACAATGAACAATCATATTCTGATGAAGGAAACTCGCTTGGAGATTAAAAATGAGTAACACACTCCCAGCCGAGGAGAAGATGCAGAGTTCTGTTTGTCTGGCAGCTAGGTGATTTTTCAATCCAGAGAGTAGATTGAAAATAAAAAGTGGATGTCATGGAGAGGAGAGCAGATGGGGAGGAAAAAGAGACCTACCTGAGTGCTAACTCCGAAATCACACAGCTTGACCTGTCCTCTTGTGTTAACCAGCATATTGGAGGGCTTCACATCTAAAAAGGGATGAGAAAAGTCCACATAACTAATTCCACACTGACAGTGCTTGTTCTAAAATAAAGCACACCCACACCATGTTATATTGCAGCAATGACATCCTATGTTCAACTTGGAGTTCTAGTAACAAATTTAATGCTAAGCATTTTATCTGGAGGCAAATAAATGTAAGCTCCTAACTCCTCTACTTCCAACTATTTCAGGTTTCCATAGAAGCAAGGGTTTATTTCAAATGAAAGTCAAAAATCTTGGCTTCCAACAACAGTAAATACACCCATCATCTTATTCCCCGCCTCTTAGGAAAAGTAGGTAGAAAAGAAAATGTAATCTTGCAAAGAATTTGCACAAAAGGGCTTGTTTTGCTCCTGGTATGAAACTACTACTCCCCTTTAATGAACTGTAAGACCAAAGGGAAGCCAACAAGGAAAAAAGGCATCCGTATGTTGCTGGTAACAAGTCATAGCTGAACAAAACAATGAAAAAAATAAATGCAGTATTGCTTTTTCCTGGTTTTATGTGACAAATGCTTCTCCAGATGACACTTGGAAATTGATCTAAGAGATGTGTGTGCGCGCACACCTAAAAGTCTTTGTTTCGTTTATCCTTTTCTTCCCCTACCTCGTTTTTGACTGCTGTTACAGTTAACAAAAGAATTGACATAGCTTTTGCCAAGGCAGTCAGTTGCTAAATAATGACACAAAGGGTTTCTGTGAAGCATCGTTAGTGACAACAATGAGCCCTTTCAGGAACTCAGGGAGCCCACAAAAACCATCCAAGCAGGACAGGCGCACACTGCTTTGATGGCACAGAACAGCACCTGCTTCACAGTTTCACCTTCAATTGTGAAAGTGGTCAGGAACATACTTGTTATATTTAATATAGCATATAATCTTAATTACCCCAAAACTGAATAAGGGACGCGTACTTTTTAATGGTAACACTTTAAAAAAATCTGCAGATGAGTTAATCTCTTCCTCCCCTCTATTCTGCAAAAGGGTCCCAACAAAGTAGCCTGTCAAGAGTGGGTACTTAATTCAAACTTCAAGATCAAACTCTGTAATTAACAACCACTCAACCCTATCTACTATGTGACAGGCAATATGCTAGGTACTTTCTCATACATTAGCTATTTAGTGCTGCCTGAGAGAGCAGAATGGAAACTCCACGAAGGCAGGGACTTTGTCTTTTTTATTGATGACTATGTTCCCGGCCCTAGAAGGGTGCCGGCACACAGGTAATAAGTGTTTGTTCAATAGAGGAGAAAATAAATGATGGAAACCACAAACAAACAACGTGATTTCCAGTTGGATGGTTCTGTTTTGCTGATCAGGAGGTAGATATGGAACATGCTTCTGGAGCCTGCCCTCCAGATAATACACTGTACACTTCCTTTTGGGGGGCGGGGTCTCTGAGTACGAGCAGAGGTGCAAGCTCTTTTACTAACTGTTTTTCTGCCTTCAGTTCCCCCAATTTCAATATAAATCTTACAACACCAATATATTAAATACAGAACTTTCACTACATCATTTCTCTCCTTGAGGAGGAAATTAAATATTCTCTGACACTCCCCCCACCCCCACCAGAATGTGAACTACTTAATAGGACTATGCTTTCAATGTGCCCCAGTATTTAGTACAATACATACAAATCACAGATAGCCACCAGACGCTCAATGTTTGTAGAACTGAAAGAAATGTCAGACTCTGCATAGCCTGGTCTTTTTTTCCAAACCTAATTCTCACTATAGGCCCTCAACACTGAATATTTTTCTTTTTGATAATCTGCTCTTTGATATATTGACACCCTTAAACCACTCTTAAGCCACCCTATCAGATGGACACAGTTAATGAATATATTAAGCTCCTGGGAGGAGCTGACTGGAAATCACAAGTTATGCTAAAATTAACAAATCTTTAGCTTTAATCAGACACATATTTGACTTCAGAGGATCAATAGAGACAGACAGAATAAAGCCATAAAGTTGCTAGATTATACTGTAAGAGGCAAAGTGTAAATAAGAACCTCACTGGATTTCCGCAGCCCTCTGACATCTCGTTTAACTCACCTATATGACTTATGTGCATTCACCTCTCAGCATAGTTTTCAGGAATATTTTATGTATGCAAAGTAGTAATCATCCAGTTATCCTCAAACCAACCACTGTATTCTGACCCAGCTAATCACTGCCTCATAAAAACAACCCCCAAACAACCCCCAAAACTCCACCTCTAAGCCTTTATTCATTCTACATGCTCTCCTTCCCTCCACCCCCAACCCAGGTTTAGAAGCCCTCCTTCAATCTTTTCTGACTGAATCCTGCTCATTCTTCAACTCAGGTGCCCTGCCCCTCTATTGCTCTAACTACCCTGGCCATTAAAATCACTGCTTCCTTTGAACTGTAAAACATTTACTATTTACTGTCTGTACCATTTGTTTGAAACTGAGCACATGATATTTTCTTAAAACTAGTAGTCACTTATCATATTTACTGTTATAAGTGTAACCATCCTAAGTAGTAAGTTCACAGGTTAGGAACATGCTTTATACATCTTTGACTATATCCTTTCCAAGCATAGTATCTTGTTCACTAGTTGATGTTTTTTCCAATATACTAAATTTGCTATATTAAGTATCCCACTCCCTACCAACATCTTGAGACATCCTGAATGTAACAGACCCCTCTGAACAAATCCAGTGGATTCAGATGAGCAGGGAAGAGCTGGGTTTTAGTTATTTGGGTGCCCTGCTGCAAAGTGGGCATCTGATGTTTCAGTTCCCACCTCTGTAGGGAGATAATAGCCACTGTGGCAACCTTTACAAAAACTATGAGGACTAGATGAAATAACGAATAAAAACTGCTGTTTAAACTTTCAAACACTTTATGATTGTAAGGTATCATCATTTTCCATTGGTAATCAACCAAGCTACAACAGTGGTATGTTCCATTACATTTAGAAAATTATTTCTATTGCTACTGTAACAAATTTAAGCTGTATTTGAGCAAAGTACCAGCTGAATAAAAATAATTTCCAGAACCCAGTAAGTAGAACTATAAAACCAATGTAATGATTATGAGGAAGCATTTTTGACAGGCCATATGCACTCATGCCTCAACAAGACTACTGAACCTGTCTAATTTTACGTTTGCTCTGCTACTGTCCATGTGGAACACAACAGCCAGTAATCCTTTTAAAAGCAAATCAGATCATACCACTTCTCTCCCCAAAACCTCCAAGGGCTTTGCAACTTAATATAAAATGAAAAGTCCTCATGATAATGTCTAAGGCCTTTTCTGTGCCGGCCCTCCACTACCTTAGGCTCTCAACCTCCCCACTCCCTTCCCTGCCAGGCATACTCCTGCTTTGAGACCCCATATCCTGGGATACACCACTTCCGTGTGCACATGTGTGTATGTATCTTGCTCCTTCAGTTCTTTTAGGTTTCTGCTCAAATGTTAGCCTTAAAAGAGAAGGCTTCCCCAGCCATCCAGTGTGAACAGCAGAACCTCTCCACCACAGATACCTCCTTCCCTCCGCCCTGTTTCAATGTTATTTTTAACATTTAGCATCATCAACACAACATATCCGCACAAATACATCTTTTCCCTCACAGTCCTCTCCTTTTGAAGGGAAGGAAGCTACATGAATGCAGAGACTCCATCTGTTTTATTCACTACTATATATAAAATGGTACCTGGTGCAGACTAGAAAGCATATTTGTTGAGCAAATGGCAAATGAGCAATATATTTATTAAGCAGAAAAGCAAACATGCTCATCCAGAGAAACATGAATTTGGCCTGAGAAGGAGCTGTATCTTTTCCATACTTAATGACATGTACTTCAGAATGAATACATTTCACTATTAATGAACACATTTCTTTTTAAAGTATGTTCAATTGATTATGCTATTACAGTTGTTCCAGTTTTCCCCCCTTTGCCTCCTTCCACCCAGTGTCCCACCTTTCCCCCTTCCCTCCAACAACCCACCCTTCCTGCCTTTACTTCAGGTCCATGGGTCATGCATGTAAGTTCTTTGGCTTCTCCATTTCCTATACTATTCCTAACATCCCCTTGTCTATTTTATACCTACCAATTATGCTGCTTAATCCCTGCACTTCCCCCCATTCTCCTCCTTGCCCCGCCCCACTGATAACCCATGTGTTCTCTATTTCTATGATTCTGTTCCTGTTCTAGTTGTTTGCTTGTTTTTGCTTTTTAGATTCAGTTGTTGATAATTGTGAGTTTGTTGATATTTTAATGTTCATAGTTTTGATCTTCTATGTTTTCTTACATAAGTCCCTTTAACCTTTCATATAATAAGGACTTGGTGATGATGAATTTGTCTGGGAAGCACACCATCTGCCCTTTCATTCTAAAGGATAACTTTGTTGGATAGAGTAATCTTGGTTGTGGGTCCTTGCTTTTCATCACTTTGAATACTTCTTGCCAGTTCCTCCTTGCCTGCAAAGTTTCTTTTGAGAAATCAGCTGACAGTCTTATGGGAACTTCTTTGTAGGTAACCCTGATTTCCTCTTGCTGCTTTTAAGACTCTCTCTTTACCTTTAACCTTTGGCATTTTAAGTATGATGTTGGTGTGGTCCTCTTTTTGTCCATCTTGTTTGGGGCTCTGTGCTTCCTGGGCTTGTACATCTATTTCTTTCACCAAATTAGGGAAGCTTTCTTTTATTATTTTTTCAAATAAATTTTCAGTTTCTTGCTCTTCCTCTTCTCCTTCTGGCACCCCTATGATTTGGATGTTGGCACTTTTGGAGATTACTCATTGTCTTCTTATTCTTGTTTTTGTTTTTGTTTTTGAATTCTTGTTTCTTCATTCTGTTCTGGTTGATTATTTCTTCCTTATGTTACAAATCAATGATTTGAATCCTGGCTTCCTTCTCTTCACAGTTGGTTCCCTGTGGATTTTTCTTTATTTCACTTAGTATAGCCTTCATTTCTTCCTTTATGCTTCTGCTGTAGTCAGTGAGTTCTCTGAGCATCCTCATCACCAGTGTTTTGAACTCTGAGTTTGATAGGTAGGCTATGTCTTTTTTGCTTACTTCTTTTTCTGGGGTATTGTTCTGTTCTTTCATTTGAGGCATATTTCTTTGTCTCCTCAATCTGGCAGCCTCTTTGTGTTTGTTTCTGTGTATTAGGTAGAGCTGCTTTGATGCCCAGTCTTAGCATGCCTATGAAGTTGCATGGGGTAGAGCCTTAGGTATTCGCCAGGGTGGGACAATCTGCTTCACTGCTTTGTGGCTCTGTATGTGAGAGAGGGGTCAGAGAGGGGACAATGCCACTGAAGACTGCTTGGCACCTGCTCCATTTCCAGTCACTTCATCCCCTTCCCATATGCAACTAGCTGCTGCTCCTGTCATGGTTCCCAGAGTGAGTAGGTTTGTGTTCGTTGTAGGAATGTGCAGGCCCTATAAATGGCCTTTCCTGAGAGACTGGCAGTTTCTTCTGCCACCCTAACACCCACTGGTTTTCACAGCCAGAAGTTATGAGGCTTTATTTTCCTGGTACTGGAGCCCTGGGCTGTGTGGTCTGCCCTGGGGTTAGGATTGCTTGCTACCAAGGTATCCCTCTTGATTTTATCCTCCACACATGAATGTGGGACCACCTGTTCCACTGGCCACCTCACTGCTGCCACACCACATCCTCTTTGCTCCAGCTCTCTGTCTCTGTCCCTCCTACTTGTCTGGATAAATGTGGCTTCTTTAAATCCTTGGTTGTTGAACTTCCATACAGTTCAATTTTTTGGCAGTTCTGAGTGTTTTTTGTTTTGGGGTTACTTGTGATCCTTATGGTTGTGCAAGGAGGCAAAGCATGTCTACATATGCCTCCATCTTGACTGGAAGTCTAATGAATACATTTCTAAATGACATTTTTCATTCTGAGAACCACGGCTGCTGTGGAGAGAAATATTAAGGGCTCTCCTGCCCTTCAGGAGAGCGCAGACTTAGGATTTGTTGGTATTTTCTTTGACCAAAAATAACGCACATGAGATTTCAGGATAAGAATACTGCTTTTATATCCTCTAAATGGAATTTTCTTCCTAAACAATTAGCACACTTTTTATAATAAAGACAATGAGAGTTACATAACTAAATAGCTCCCAAGCCTGGCTATATTTAAAGAAAAAAAGAAAAGAAAACATTTTGAATTTCACCTCAGACCTACTAGATTAGAAACCAATCCAAGATAGCCTTGTCTTCAGGCTAACATTTAGGAAAAACCAATATAACCTGCTGCATTTCCCTTTGACTTAACTGCTAGAAAGTTTAGAATATCCAAAGAAAACTTTACTCTTATCTTCCTTTACTTTAAAAAATCAATAGTATTCATTTAGAAAATCATTTTGAATATAGTTTGACAAGTGTATACAACTATGTAACCACACTTCAGTATATTTGTAATATTTATAGTAACTGTTCTTAAGTCCTTGTGTGCTAAGTCCATCATCTCAGCAGGAAGGAGGCTCTGATTTCTATTGAGTGACTTTTCTTCTGGTTATCTTCTTTCATCCATTATCAGAAGGATTCTTTGTTCACCTACTAATTTTTATCAGGATGCCAGATATTGTAAATCTTATGTTGTTGAGTGCTGAATATTGTTACCATCCTTTAAAGTGCTTTGGACTTGATATTGGCAGGCAGTTAACTTACTTGCAGATAGCTAGGTTGTTGTGAAGCTTATTTCAGTGCTCTTTTTTAATAGACAACCTATAGTGACCCCTACTTTAGGGCTAGTGTAGACCCACTACAAAAGCATGCCCCTTCTGAAGTCTCTCTTGAATGTTCCAACAAGGTCTCTCCACTCTTGGTGGTTGGAATTTAAAAAATTCCCAACCTGTGTAAACTTTGAAAATTGTTTAGTTTATAGCTCCCCCCAAATTTTCCTTCTCAGATAGTAGTTCATTGTCTAGATTTGTAAGGTTTCATTCTATCAACCCATAGATTGATACACGGCCTAAAACTTAAGGAGATTCTGATACAATTTCATGAGTTCTTTTTCCTGCACAGTTCCTGCCTCTCTAGGCCTCTTCCTTATAAATTCTAGCCATTTTGGCCTTCTTGATCTCTAAACTCTGTCTCTTCACCTCAGAGAGACCTTTGGGGGGTGTATGAGTTTCCTCTCCCTATGCTGCAGCCCAGAAATTGTCTCCAGGCAGAAAGCTCGGGTGATTACACAGCTCCCCCATCAGTTTTCCTCCTCTCAGGGATCTCAGTCCTGGGCTGCTTATTAATGTCTGAAAATAGATGTTTCATAAACTTTGTCCAGTTTCTTAGTTATTTTTGGTGTAGGGAAAGTCCCATGACAGTAGTTACTCCTTAGGCAAAAGTGAAAATATCCCTTTATTTTAAAATTCTTATTTTTTGCCTTTTATTCATTGTTTTGACCTTATATTTTAAGCTGCCTCAAATCCTTTTTCAAAACAGACAGGATATAAATATTAGGATTTTATTTAGGTAGCCTAAATCTGAATTCATGTGGCAGAATATTAAGCAGATGAAATCTTTTTCAATGTTGGAACAAGGATACTCCTGTGATTTAAGTTTTACTTTATCTGAATAAAATATTCCACCTGGACTTCTGGCTAAGATGGAGGCATAGGTAGACACACTGTGTTTCCTCACACAACCAAAAGAAGGACAACAACAAATTTAACAACAAAAAACAACAGAACTGACAGAAAATCGAACTGTATGGAAGTCCGACAACCAAGGAGTTAAAGAAGAAACATTCATCCAGACGAGTAGGAGGGTTGGAGCTGGACAGCCAGGTGGAGAGGACTTGTGGCAAGGCAGTGGCTGGCGGACCTGGCTGGTAGACTGGGCGGTCCCACACTGGTGCACAGATAAACTGGGAGAAACAACTGGGAAGCGAGACAGACGGTGCAACCTGGGGTCCCAGCTCAAGGAAATAAAGCCTCAGAACCTCTGACTGAAAACACCTGTGGGGGTTGCGGTGCCAGAAGAAACTCCAGCCTCACAGGAGAGTTCACTGGAGAGACCAACAGGGTCCTAGAATGTACACAAACCAACTCACACAGGAATCAACACAAGAAGGGCCCAATTTGTTTGTGGGAAGCGGGGGAAGTGACTGAAAATTGTCAGAGAGCGGAGCAAGTGGCACTGACCCCACCTCACACCTTCCCCCATTACAGTGTCACAGAGTGGCAATGTAGGTTGCCCTGCCCTGGTGAACATTTAAGGCTCCACCCCTTACTACACAACAGGTGTGCTGAAAGAAAAAAAATGGCCCAAATGAAACAACAGATCAAAGCTCCAGAACAAATACAAGAATGGCGAAGAGACAGCGAACCTATCAGATGCACAATTCAAAGCACTGGTAATCAGGATGCTCACAGAATTGGTTGAATCTGGCTGCAAATTAGATGAACAAATGAAGGCTATGCTAAGCGAAATAAAGGAAAATGCACAGGGAACCAACAGTGATGAGAAGGAAACTGGGACTCAAATCAATGGAGTGGACCAGAAGGAAGAAAGAAATGATGAAACAGAAAAGAATGAAGAAACAAGAATTCAGAAAAAATGAGGAGAGGCTTAGAAACCTCCAGGACATCTTTAAACGTTGCAACATCCCAATCATAGGGGTACCAGAAGGGGAAGAGGAAGAGCAAGAAGTTGAAAACTTACTTGAACAAATAATAAAGAAGAACTTCCCCAATCTGGCAAAGGAAATAGACTTCCAGGACATCCAGGAAGCTCAGAGAGTCCCAAAGAAGGTGGACCCAAGGAGGAACACACCAGGGCACATCATAATTACATTAGCCAAGATTAAAGATAAGGGGAGAATCTTAAAAGCAGCAAGAGAAAAGCAGATAGTTACCTACAGAGGAGTGCCCATCAGACTGTCAGATGATCTCAAAATAAACCTCACAGGCAAGAAGGGGCTGGAAAGAAGTATTTCAAGTCATAAAACACAAGAACCTACATCCAAGATTACTTTATCCAGCAAAATTTTCATTTAGAATGGAAGGGAAGATAAAGTGCTTCCCAGAAAAGGTCAAGTTCAAGGAGTTCATCATCACCAAAACCTTATGATATGAAATGTTAAAGGGACTGATCTCAGAAAAAGAAGATAAAAAATATGAACAGTAGAATGACAACAAACCCAGCTATTAACAACCAATCCTAAAAAAAAAAAAAAAAAAAAAAAAGACCTGAGCAAACAACTAAAACAGGAACAGAATCACAGAAATGGAGATCACATGGAGGGTTATCAGTAGGGGAGTGGGCAGGGGAGAGAGAGGCAGAAAAGGTACAGAGAATAAGTAGCATAAATAGGAGGTAGAAAATAGACAGGGGGGAGGTTAAGAACAGTATAGGAAATTTAGAAGCCAATGAACTTTTATGTATGACCCATGGACAGGAACTAAAGGGGAGGAATGTGGGTGGGAGGGGGTGTGCCAGGTGGAGGGGAATAAAGGGGGGGAAATGGGACAACTGTAATAGCATAATCAATAAAATATACTAAAAAAATTCCCCCTGATATTCGAGCAATAAACAATCCTAGTATATAGACACTCAATTTACTATTTCCAAATTTTCGTCTAAAACATACAAATGCCACAATGTTCAAAAATAGCTCCAGGAATACTTGAATAATTTAATTTCATTTCCTTGTCCAGGGGGAGGGATTATTTTCAATGTCACTCAAAGCCATAGACAACAGCACAACGCATAAGGGAGAAGGGTTACTTTTAAAGAAGTAGTTATATTTATGCTTATTTTAATGCAATCTCAAGTTACAGAAAACAACAATTACAGGCATGCGAGCTTCTCATTCAGCTCACTTGAAAACATCGCAGTTTTTCTTCTGTAAGCAAAGCGGAGAAAAGATGAGTCATTAAAGTGACTGATTATAAATGGCAATCATCAGGGCAGATGTAAGTCATTTTGCTTTAATCAGACCATTAATTATTAGAGTTTATCAATTAGTTTTATTGAGGGCAAGGGAGCTTAAATGAATACTAGGGCATTGATTTTAACTAGGACATTTTCTCAAGGAAAATACAAATGAGGTGTGTAGAATCCTGAAATTACAGGTTCTTTTTATACCACTAGAAGAAGTAAGCTTTGTCTAACGTAAAACATAAGCTTATAGTGAAGAACTGAATTAACTCTAATCCCCGTTGTATTACACATGAAATACCATGTTTTAATGTACCCTAATTTGCTATTTGCTTTTAATCTATCTTGGCCAAGAGGTCAATGTCATGTTGCAGAAAATGAGATAAAGGAACAATGCAAAATGACCCACTTTTCATATCAGATATTTATCTTTCATTTTAGAAAAAAACTTGGTCATTTTATGCACAGAGACTTTTACAGGAATCAGAATAGAGTCCTGTTGGTCAGGTCCTCTCAGAGGAAGCAGAAATGACACGCAAAGTGACCCGTGTTTGTATCTGTGTGTGTGAGTGTGTGACATGTAAGATGAAAGGAAATACCCGATTTTCCTACAATGACAGGGTTGCTGCGGGAGTTAACAGAGACAGGGTGCTTAGCAGGGCCTGGCATGGATCTAGAGCTCAATGATTTGTCGAGTGAGTAAAATAAATAGAGAAAACATTATGTAAACTTGAATGTACTATATATACTGGAAGCTACTGCTTCGTAGAACTGGTTACGATGATCACTCTTACTCTAGAAAGTCAGTATTTAGATCACCTAGTACTGGACCAGACCCAAATGCTAAACAGAATTCACTTTCATTGCACCAGTGCTACCTGAAGGCAGGCTTCTTCCAGAATGTTAAGTGCTGTTCAAAGAAGAGTGAACAATACCCCATCCCACCAGGTGTCTTCTGTCACAATATTTTCCCATTCCTTCACTGAGACTTCACAGTAAGCTGAGTTTTTTAACAATGATGTAATGAATATTTGAACTGCAGCAGTGACAGCCACACAGATAATAGGTAGTTATGATGCAGTTCTCTTGAATAATTTGAACTGCTTAGGAGATTATTCGAAAAGTATCAGGGAGTGGGAAGAATAAAAGAAAGTACAGAGTCTGTGTGTCATGCAGAAGATAATAGATTTCCTACAGGAATCTGTAACTAAATAAAAATCAACCTTTGTCATCACTTTCCTATTCTATCTTTAACAGTGTATGAAATATCAGTTAATTACACTAATCATACACTATGTAATAATGGTAAATGGTAATTTCTTCTGAAAACTGATGTGTACTAGATGGCCTGATTCATTGTGACTACAAATATTTAAAGAAAACATTTGTAGATGCTAACAACTCCCAGGCATCTACTCATGAGAAATTGAAACGCAGAACCAAATAAAGACTTGTATATGAATAGCAGCATTAGTTACAACAGCCCCAAACTGGATATAATCCAAATATTCCTCTAGTAGTAAATGGATGGACAAAATGTGATATACCCATATAATAAACTATTATTCCACAATAAAGAGAAATGGAAAGACTGTAATAAAAGACAAAAAGGCTATTGTGTATTTATAAAGGGATAAATCTAATAAGAAGATATATTTTTAAATATCTATGCACCCAACATAGAAGTACCTAAATATTTAAAGCAAATATTAACAGACATAAAGGGAGAAATAGCACTACAATAATAGTAGGGAACTTTAATACCCACTTACATCAAGAAATAAAAGATTATTCACACAGATCAATAAGGAAACATCAGCTTTAAATAACACATTAGACCAGGTGAACTTAACAGATATACAGAGAACATTCCACCCCAAGGCAACAGAACACACCTTTTTTCAAAATCACATAGAACATTCTCCAGGATGGATCATAATGGTAGGCAACAAAATAAGTCTTAACAAATTTAAGAAGACAAATCATATCAATCACCTTTTCTCAATGGTATGAAACTATACATAAATTTCAAGAAAACTGGAAATTTCACAAATATGTGGAGATTAAACAACATGCAACAAACAATAAGCCCAGGAAGGAATCAAAATGAAATAAAAAATACACGGAGACAAATAAAATTGGAAATACAACACACCAAAACTTATGGGATGCAGCAAAAGTGATTCTCAGAGGAAAGTTCATAGCATAAATGCCTATTTCAAAAAGAAAAGAACCCTCAAATAAACAACTGTAGGAAATTAGAAAGAATAACAAAGCCAAAACTTAGTAGAAAGAAAGAAGTAACAAAGATCAGAGCAGAAATACACGAAACAGAGTCTAAAAAGACACAACACTAAAGGTCAGTGAAACCAAGAGTAGATTCTTTGAAAAGAGGAACAAAATGAAAAAACTTTTAGCGAGACTTGCCAACAAAAATGAGAGGATGTTCAATGAAATGAAATCAGAAATAAAAGAGACATTAAAACTGTTATCACAAAAATACGAAGGACTATAAGAGACAACAACATTTCATTATGTCAAAAAAATATGACAATCTAGAAGAAATAGGTAATTTCTAGAAATATATAACCTTCCAAGAATGAATCATGAAGAAACAGAAAATCTGAACAGGCCAATTTCTAGTTAGGAGATTGAACCAGTAATCTACAAACTCCCTCTAAACCAAAGTCCATAGCCTGACAGCTTCAACTAGTGAACTCTACCAAAGATTGAAAGAAGAATACCAATCCTTCTCAAACTTTCCCTTCAAAAAACAGAAGAAAACACTTCCAAATACTTCCATTTTATGAAGCTAGCACCACCCTGATACTAACATCAGACAAGGATACCAGCAAAAGAAAATTACAGACCATATCGCAGATGAAAATAGATGCAAAAGTCCTCAACAAAATGTTAGTAAACCAAATTCAACAACACATTAAAAGTATCACATCCCATGATCAAGTGGGATTTACTCCAGGGACACAGAGATGGTTCAATGCCCACAGAGAAATTTTTTAAATTCTTATATATATTTGCATCAAAAAGAATAAAATATCTAGGAATAAACTTAATCAAAAAGATGAAAGACCTATACAAAGAAAATTATTAGACACCGATGAAAGAAACTGAAGACACGAATAAATGTAAAGAGAGTCTGTACTCATTGTTTGAGTGGAACGATGGAAGAATTGTTCCACTCAACAATTCTTCCAATATTAATTCTTCCAATATTAATATTGTAAGAATATTATTAAAATGTCCACATTACACAAAGCAATCCACAGACTCAATGTAATTCCTATCAAAATTTCAATGTTATTTTTCACAAATAAAACAAACAATACTAAAATGTGTATGGAACCACAAAAGATGCCAAAGAGCCAGGGCAATTTTGAGAAAGAAGAACAAATTTGAAAGCACCACGCTCCCTGATTTCAAACTACATTAAAAACCACAGTAATCTAAACAGTATGGTATTGGCCTAAAAACAGACACATAGATCAAACAAACAGAATAGAAAGCCCAGAAATAAGCCCAGGTATATATAGGGTCAATTAATTTATGACAAAGAAGCCAAGAATATACAATGGGGGAAATAACAGTTTCTTCCCCATTGGAAATAAATAGTGTTGAGAAAACTAGACAGACACATGCAAAATAATGAAATTGGAGCACTATCTCACATCATAAACAAAAATGAACTCAAAATGGATTAAAAGACTTGAATGTAGGATCTGAAACGATAAAACACTGAGAAGAAAGTATAGGCAGTAATAAATTTCTTGACAGGAGGTCCTGGTGATGATTTTTTGAATTTGATACCAAAAGCAAATGCAACAAACGCAAAAATAAACAAGTGGGACTACATCAAATTAAAAGCTTCTGCACAGTAAAGGGAACCATCAACAAAATATAAAGGCAACCTACTGAAAGGGAGAAAATATTTGCAAAATACATATCTGATAAAGAGCTAATGTCCAAAATACATAAACAACTCATGCAATTTAATAACAAAAACACAAGCAATTCAAGTTAAAATTGGGCAGAGGATATGAATAGATATTTTTCTAAAGAAGACATACAAAGGCCAACAGACACATAAAAACATGTTCAACATCACTAATCATAAGGGAAATGCAAATCAAAACCACAGTGAGTACCACCTCATCCCTGTTAGAATGGCTATTATCAAAAAGACAGAAATAACAAGTATTGTCAAAGATGTGGAGAAAAGGGAACCATTTTTGGTGGAAATGTAAACTGGTGCAGCCACTACGAAAAAGTCTGGAGGTTCCTCAAAAAAAAGAGTGAGCTATTGCCATCTGCAACAATGTGAGTTGACCTAGAGGATGCTGTGCTGAGTGAAGTAAGTCCAACAGAGGAAGACAAACGCTGTATGATTTCACTTAAATGTAAAATCTAAAAACCAAACTAAGTGAACAAGCAGAACAGATATAGACCCACAGATACAAAGAACATTTTGATGGTGACAGGGGTTGGTTGGATGAGTGGAAAAGGCGAAGGGATTAAGCAGTAGAAATTGGTACGTACTTATTAAAAAAAGAAAGATGTTGGTAGTTACAGAATGATTATGGGACGTAAAGCACAGCAACACAGTTGATCCAGAAAATACAGTCAACAACGTAATGACTGTACATGGTGTCGGACGGGGACCAGAGCTATCAGGGCAATCACTACGTGGGTTATGTAGATAGTCTGGTCACTGGGTTGTACACCTGTAACTAATTAAAACTGTACATAAACTGTAACTGAAAACTAAAAAATGTTTTTTAAAATTAAAAAGACAAGTACCACATTATCCAGGAATCCCACTTTTGGGTACTTATCCAAAAAAAATTGAAAACTCCAACCCAAAAGACACAGGCACGCCACGGTCACTGCAGCACTATTTACAATATCCAAGATACAATAACAACACAAGTGTCTACTGACAGATAATGGACAAAGGATATATGGTGTGCATACACAATGAAATGTTATTTAGCCATAAAAATGAAGTCTTGCCATTTGAGACAATGTGGATGTACCTAGAGGGTATCATGCTAAGTAAATTAAGTCAACCAGAGAAAGGCAAATAACTATACATAGAACCCCTCACAAAATACCAAACCAAACCAAAAAAACCCCCAACACTAATGAGCTCATAGATATGAAGAGCAGACTGACGATTGTCTGAGGTGAGAACTGGGGGGGGGGGGGGGGGGGGGGAGAAGGGTGTTAAAACCTAGTTAGAAGATAAATTAAGTCATGGTGGTGTGATGCCCAGCATGGTGACTGTCATTAATAGCACTGTACCCTGCACTGGAGAGTGGCGAGGGAGTAAATCCTCATCACCAGAGAAAAATTCTATGGATAGTGATGGATATTACCCAGACTTATTGTGGTGACCATTAGGCAATCTACACAAATACTGAATCTTTAAGTTGTACACTGAAGCTAATACAGTGTTGCATGTCAACTACACCTCAATAAAAAGGTATTTGGGAAAAAAAGGGGTGCACTGCTGACACATGCTATGACACAGATGAAACCCAGACATTATGCTGCAGGAGACCAGTGAGAGAGAAAAGGCGAATCTGTGATGTCAGACAATAGAGTACTAGCCCCAGGGTCAGGGTCAGGGCTGGGGTCAGGGCTGGGAGCAGGGCCTGACTGCACGTGGGCACAGGGGCTCTTCACTGGGGTGAGGGACATGTTCTAAAATGCATTATGGTGATGATCATACAGTTCTGTAACTTATCAAAACTCTCCAAATCACTCACTTAAAAAATAGATGAATTTTACATGTTAGTTACATACCAATAAATCTCTTTAAAAAATCAGCCTCAAACACAATTTAACTTATTAACTTTCCATAGTTTTCCAGGGCTTTGTGGTTACTGTGGTCATTTTGCTACTCTGTAACACAATACGAAACGTCAATTAATTACACTGATCACCCATTGTTTTATCAATGGTAAGATGGTTATTCCCTCTCAAAACTGACATACACCACATGGCCTGGGTATGATTATAAATACTTAAAGAAAGACGTTTTAAAATGTCACTTCTGTATTTTTAAGATTATTTCCCCAAATGACTTAAGGCTATGCATACAAAGTGAGAAAACAACTGATTCAAACACGAAAAATCGCGTCAAGTAACCTAGATGCCTCAATAACCTCTGGTAACTGATCTCACTGATTTTCAGGCCAGACTGATTCTTTTTTTTTTCTTTCACTGAATTGACCAAATTGACTGTAGAAATTGGTATCGTGTTGAGACAACCCATGTTGCCAACCATAACCGCCTCATGCAGGAAAGTCTATCTTCACACATGCTGGATCAATTAGCCATTAAACAATCCACACGAACAGCAGCAAGCTGGAGCTTGCTAATGAAGGCCAGAGCCCACAAGAGCATGTGCTTTCTGCAGCTCTTCACAGAAGGCTCCTCTGCCCACTGCCCATCCCCCAGCCCCGCCACAATCTGGGGCAGACCTGGAGGCCACCCTGGGTCAGGACATGGCTGAGGCCAAGGGCACTGTTTATTCAAAACAGATAAATAAAAGCTTTCACAAAACTACGGCTGAAGTTACCCAATGTACTTTGTGCAGGGACCTACAAGTCAATTTTCCAGTAAGATGAGTTCCAAAGAAATCGTGACTTTGCACATGCTTCTATAGACCCTTTCTTCTCAGGAAAGGAAAACCATGCAAATTGAGGATTCTCTTTTTGCTGTGATCTATTCCAGTCAGGCAGGTGCTGGTGGCATCTCCCACTTCTGCTCCCCTTCGGTCTCCGTTTTGTATTGTATTTAAAATATTTAATTTGCTCTGTGCTTTCATGTGAAAGCCACACTGCGTGCTTTTAGAAATAGGCATGGTACAAATCTTGGGAAGCAGAAATGAACTTCTCTTCAACTTTTTCCCTCTGTACAGCAATTACACTGTTTTTGCCTGAATGCCAGAAAGCCCCTCTCTGTACCAGGAGCCAGAGGACACATTAGCGGGTTTCCACTCTTAGCAATCTCTCTTAGCACTGTGCCAGGGTGCTTCAGCAACCTTCCTTCATTATGCTTAATTATCTTATGAAAAGACAACAACTAATATATCTATCTAGTTATTTCTTGGGGACTGCATTCTAATGAATGAGAACAGCAGGTACAATTAAATATAGACTATGCTGACACTCTGCATTACAAATTCATCTGTGCACAACAGGAACACACTTAAGAGAAAACTACAATGTAATATAAAAGTTATTCTAATCATTCCATTACATAATAAAGGGTAGGTCATCCAAATATTCTTGCAAAAAGCTATAAATAAAATTAAGTAGCATAATTAGCCATCCTAAATGGCTGTTGCTGTCTAGTCTCATGATTCAGTTGAGAATGGAGGCAACAAACATGGTTTTCCTCCCTCATGTATGATAAAGGCAGGGCACACGCAGCATTTTCCAGGCTAAGAACAAAGGCAAAGGCCTGGGCTTCTCCATTCTGCCTTCCCTCAATCTTTCCCCTGTAAGTACAAGAGGTTCCCTGTGTATACGGGGATCTTCAGATTCCTACCTGGCCACATGTCCTTATTCTGGTCTGTCTATGGAAACACCAGGTGTGGTGGAACAAGTTCTGGGAGTCAGAGGGATCTATATTCTGCCCCAGCTCTGGGACAACCTACTCCCATGGGTCTAAGATATCACTGTTTTAAGGCTCCTACTGACTACAAAAGCTTTTCTGTGAAAAAGGAAATGAACAAAAAATCCAAATGGAACACTACATTAAGTGCATGCATAAATTTAAGATACATTTTGATTGTAGATTTGACTTGGAGTAGCATGTCCAGAAGAGCAGCTCTGGCAAACAGACATAATAAAAGTTATAGCAGATAACAATTCTTTGGCACTTGCTACATGCCAGGCACTGGGCTAAATGCATTATCATCATATGCCTTAACTCATTTCATTATCGTTATAACCCTTGATGGATACAATTAAACCCATTTTATAGATGAATACAGTGAGAATCAATGAAATTAGTTGCCCAAGTCCACACAACTAGTCTCCAATTCTAACTCTTATACCTTAACAAACTGCATTATATTTATTAGATAAATCTCATCTGAATTTATGGGCTGGGTTATTATTCTAGCCTTGGCACTGAAGCTGGCTGACCTTTAAGGGTTTTTAGATTGTTCTACTTCTCACAGAAAAGTAGTTATAGAAGGGAAGTTTAGGGAAGGTTCTAACTATTCTCTTGATCTCTTGCTGCTTCTCTTGAGAAGCAGTTATTTGAACTTTGATAGTAGCTATTATGTGCCAGATACCATACTATGACTCAAAGAGGTGGAAGAACTGACCCAGAGTCATATAACTGAATTCAACTAAGAAGCATAAACTACACTTAAATTTGGGACTGCTGACCCTAAAACTAGAGTTCTTCCATTAGGCCACCAACCATTTTATTGCCTTTCTTATGAATCAGCATTTTTTAAACAATGTATTTTACTGATTATGCTGTTACAGTTGTCCCATTTCCCCCCCTTCACTCCCCTCCACCCTGAACACCCTCTCCCACCCACATTCCCCTTTAGTTCATGTCCATGTGTTGTAAGTTCCTTAGCTTCTACATTTCCCATACTATTCTTGCCCTTCCCCTATTTTCTATCTACCGTCTATGCTACTTATTCTCTGTACCTTTTCCCCTTCTCTCCTCCTCCTACTCCCCTGTTGCTAACCCTCCATGCGATCCTCATTCTGTGGTTCTGTTCCTGTTCTAGTTATTTGCTTAGTTTGTTTTTTGTTTTTGTTTTTGTTTTACGTGTGGTTGTTAATAACTGTGAGTTTGTTGTTATTTTACTGTTCATAGTTTTGATCTTCATTTTCTGAGATCAGTCCCTTCAACGTTTCGTATAATAAGGTTTTGGTGATGATGAACTCCTTGAACTTGACCTTTTCTGGGAAGCACTTTATCTTCCCTTCCATTCTAAATGAAAATTTTGCTGGATAAAGTAATCTTGGATGTAGGTTCTTGTGTTTTATGACTTGAAATACTGCTTTCCAGCCCCTTCTTGCCTGTGAGGTTTATTTTGAGAAATCATCTGACAGTCTGATGGGCACTCCTCTGTAGGTAACTATCTGCTTTTCTCTTGCTGCTTTTCAGATTCTCCCCTTATCTTTAATCTTGGCTAATGTAATTATGATGTGCCCTGGTGTGTTCCTCCTTGGGTCCACCTTCTTTGGGACTCTCTGAGCTTCCTGGGTGTCCTGGAAGTCTATTTCCTTTGCCAGATTGGGGAAGTTCTCCTTCCTTATTTGTTCAAGTAAGTTTTCAACTTCTTGCTCTTCCTCTTCCCCTTCTGGTACCCCTATGATTGGGATGTTGCAACGTTTAAAGATGTCCTGGAGGTTTCTAAGCCTCTCCTCATTTTTTTGAATTCTTGTTTCTTTGTTCTTTTCTGTTTCATCATTTCTTTCTTTCTTGTGGTCCACTCCATTGATTTGAGTCCCAGTTTCCTTCTCATCACGTCCTTATCTTGGTTGTGTGAGAAGGTACAGTGTGTCTACCTATGCCTCCATCTTGGTCAGAAGTCCAGGGTTTTTTTGTTTGTTTTTTTAATCCTTTTTGAGACCTCATTTTCTCAGCTAAAAATAGGGTACAATGATACCTCCCTTGCAAGGTTATCATGAAGCTTAAATAAAATGCCTACAAAAGATCTGCCGTAGTAGTACATAGAAGGCACTCAGGGAATGATAACAATACTTATTATTGCCCCCAATCCAGAAGGAACTCAATCCTCCAACAGCAAAATAGTGGATTTGATTTTCATGGTGCTAATCATCTTAAGCCTTGTCCTTGGAGAAAGAGACAGCCACAGAGAGGTCTTCTAACTATTAAACATTCTGGGCAGAGTGTTCTGAGGATAAATATCTTACTTTACTACTAGAAAGGAGAACAAAGAATGACTTTCAATTAAGCTACATTATAAAAAATATGCATTTGGCATATAATCATTGTCATAAATTAACTGTGGCCTCCAATCTCTACCAAAACAAACGGCCCATCATACAGCTATTCTCTCTCCCCTTGTGATGAGCTCCTAAACTTCAAGGTTTGTTTAAGAAACAAAGCCATAATCAGAGGTATCTGTGGAGTCTGGTGAATCAAATATTCCTCAGATCACACAGACAATGCATCTTACTGGATGGTTGGATAGGAGCCACCAAAAAGGTGAGCGGTTTGCGTGAGGGTACAACAAAAACCCATGAGTCAAACGCACAATGATCATATGGTCTGCTTTAATCTCGATGCCCAGCAACGCAGAGGACATTGGGGGACACAACAGGGGACTAATGACCCCTCCTCCACCTGCATTCCTTTCCTGTGTAGCATCAGGCCTCTTTTCTTTTCTCCCCTCTATGGCTTTTACCGATTCTCATTCTCAGAATGGAAAGAGGAGGTGGCCTGCAGGGTAACTCCCCTGGGTTCCTCATCCTCTTAGAGATTTCCTAAAAGTGCTGACTGTTTATGACAAATCCCATCACAGACGTGGAATGGGGACAGGGGGACCAAATGCAGGTCAACACTTCCTAATTAAGTAGACCACCCAAATATAGAAACTATAGAGAGATCACATATTCTTTCTATAATGAAGCTTTCTGAGATCATCGTAGACTCAGATGCTACTGAGAAACAATACAGGCACCCTGCATACCCTCTCTCCATCTCCACACCACAGTGTACTGACACACACAGTCAAGACAGAGACTGTGTCTACTACCACTACCTTTCATAGCCACACCCACTTCCCTCCCACCCCCTCAACCTCTCATTAGCCCCTGGAAACTGCTAATCTACAATCCACTTCTGTAATTTTATCACTTCAAGAATGTTAGAAAAAATGAAATCATATAGTATGTAACCTTTTGTGATAGGCTTTTTTTCACTCAGCATAATTCCCTGGGGATTCAACCAGGTTATGTGTGTCCACAGTTCCTTCCTTTTTATTGTTGAGTAGTATCATATGGTATGCATGTACCCCAATTTACTTAACTACTCACTCATTAAAGAGCATCTGGGTTTTGGACTATTATGAATAAAACTGCCATAAACATTTGTTTATAGTTCAGTTTTTATATGAACCTAAGTCTTTTATTTCTCTGGGATAAATGCCCAGGGGTACAAATGCCGGGTCGTGTGGTAGTTGCATGTTTGGGTTTTTAAGGAATGCCAAACTGTTTTCCAGTGGGGCTGTATCATTTTATATTCCTATCAGCAATGTACCAGTCATCTAATTCCTCTGCATCCTCGTCAGCATTTGGTGTTGTCACTATTTTATTTTAGCTGTTCTGGTAGGTGTGTGGTAATAATGTCCTTGTGATTTTAGTCTGCATTTCCTTAATGCTTAATGATGCTCAGCACCCTTTCATGTGCCTACCTGCCACTTGTAGTTCTACTCAATGGAGTGCATTTTCATACATTTTGCTCATTTTCTAACTGAACTGTCTTTTTACTGTTAAGTTTTGAGAGTTCCTCACATAGTCTAGACATTCTTTAAAAAAAGAACACTTTCAGTAATACTACACAGGGTTTCA
The DNA here is from genome assembly GCF_021234435.1 of Artibeus jamaicensis. Classification (NCBI taxonomy): domain Eukaryota; kingdom Metazoa; phylum Chordata; class Mammalia; order Chiroptera; family Phyllostomidae; genus Artibeus; species Artibeus jamaicensis. The sequence goes on from NW_026521883.1 coordinate 6,666,420, forward strand.
CGTCTTTTGAAAATCATTATCACAAATGCAGAAATCTTCCGTGATTACCCGAGGCAAACAGAATGAATGACCAATGAGGGGACAGAGGCTTCATTTCTACAGACATTCATTTGTGTGGATAGTCAGCGCTGGAGAAAAACCAACAACCCAGAGTCATTAAACTAGTTTGTTTACCTCAGTTAATGGGCTAAGTCTATTTTTTCTCAAAAAAACAAATGTTCATAAGTGATGATCTCCTACAGCACTGGCATGTGATTAATAATTAATTTAAAGGACAGTATTTAAAGGATGTAAGACCAGAAGCCAAGGTGTAACTGTGATCCTGACGCGAGCACTTGCTCAGCAGGAATGCCCCCCTTCCAGACACACTGGACTAGTCAGTCGCAAAGCTCAGGAAGGGAGCTCCTGTGACCCAGTTCTCTTGTGCTGCAACGTAAAACCAGCTGTGGAAGATTCCTTCCAAAACGACTTGGGTTGTTCAGACATTAACCAATTCTTTTAAAAAACTGTCTCTGGTGCTCCAGATGGCAAAAATATGGGTTAGGTTACTTTGAAACTCACTATAACCTATGAGAAACACAAACCGTACATCTCTGCAAAAGAGGTTGTTATGGAAGTTTTGTGCACATTACATTTCTTCATAAGTTTCTCAAAGTTAAACAAGTTACTTTTCTATTGAGAGCAATGCTTTCCAACAATGTTTTCTCTAAAGAATCACTTTACCCAGCAAATGATCATTCCTTGAATTAATTTTTGTCACAAATCGTAACTTTTACACAGACTAGGTATTCTTTTAACACTACCACCTTGGCATCCAAATTTCTTTCCTAACTAAGTAAAAGGTTTTACTTCTACCATATCATTCCTCTTCTCTCATTTCATAAATGTAATAAGTCAGTGATGTGATACAAATGCTCTTGTAACATTTTTTAAATCTTAAAATTTCCACTGACCTCATTTAAAAGGTTTTGGCAAATATGTATAACATTTATTTGCCTACACTCTTCTGGATTATCAGCATCCAGTTTTCTCCCAAATTCCTTCCTGAAAAAGGGGACCCACGCATGGGCACCTTCTTTTACCATTTTGGGGACAACTTCTTATGGATCTACAATAATTTCAAAATAAATAATCTTTTTAAAAAAGAATGCCTTGGCTTTCTAAGTTGTTATTCTACATGTCCTTTTAAATAATTCTTTGTTAATAATAAAACTTTATTTTCAGTATACTGCACAGTCTAAAACCCTTTCCTCTTAAAAATGTCTTCTGATTTAATTACGTGGTCTGTTTAAGAAAGCAACCATTTTCTTGGCCAAGTCGCACTGCTTTAGTTCTCAACTTGTCTGCACTTCAGTCTCTCACCTGTAGTTCCACAATGTTTCCTATTTCCTAGAATTCTCCACTTTGAAGGGACACAAAAATAGACTGTACACGTTAGGCACTTAGAGCAGTGTGTGGTACAGAATAAGTGCTTAATAAATACTATTTTCATGATTATTCTCAACCTCTTTCTTCTCCCATATGCCTCTCTGATTTGCTTTGTTCTCTCACCTTGCCAACACGTTAAACTTCCTTTAATCACCAATCACATGATCCAGAATCCTGACGCTTAAAGGACCCGGAGTGACCTTGTAGCTATCCCTTCACTGCACCTGAGGAAATGGAGGCCCGAAAGCAGGAATGACCTGCTTTTCCAGGTCACAGAAGGCAGTCAGTCAGTGGGACTGAGCTGGAAATTCTAAGAAAGCTTCACTGTTTCTTAGAAACTGAGCTTTTTAAGTTGTCCAAGTCAGTGCCACACCTGTGTCATTCTTTAATACTATCTGAGGGGAAAAAACTGCTTAACTAAGGAGAGAAAATTTTGTGCAATTTCCAGATGCTCCAAATTGCTGGCCAGTGACAACAGCAACTTTGAAGTCTCTCTCTCTCTCCCTCCCACAACTCTCTCTTTCTTTTTCTGACATTACAAATGTCCTTTAAATCATGAAGAATTTCTTTGTTTTCAAACTGCTGAGCTGCTAGACCAAACCTAGGTAGGATTTTTTCAGGAACCATGAGATATAGTGATTAACAACAGAAGTACTGAGACCCTTTGAAAGAATGGTTTTTCTTTTTGGCAGGTGAAATTTCTTTCTAAAGTACAGCTTCTACCACACTGCTAAGAATGCCTTCTTTCTCTTCCTTTTTTTGAAATTTATTGATTTTAGAGAGAGGAAAGGGGAGAGGAAGAGAGGGAAGGAAGGAGGTGAGGAGAGGGAGAGACAGAAATACTGCTTTGCTGTTCCACTCATTGATGCTTTCATTGGTTGATTCTTGCATGTGCTCTGACTGGGATGAGACCCACAACCTTGGCGTATCGGGAAGACACTCCAACCAACTGCGCTACCCAGCTAGGGCTCTCTTCTTTTTTTTTTTTTTTTTAAGATTTTATTTATTCTTAGAGAGAGAAGAGAAGGGAGAGAGAAAAAGAGGAAGAGAAACATCAGTGTGTGGTTGCCTCTCATGTGTCCCTACTGGGGACCTGGCCCACAACCCAGACAGGGGCACTGATTGGGAATCGAACCAGAAACCCTTTGGTTCGCAGGCCTGTGCTCAATCTACTGAGCTACACCAGCCAGGGCTCTTCCTTTTTTTTTTTTTTTTTAAAGTCTGATTTACTTAAGTATAACAGGCAGCAAAATTCACCCCTTCTAAATGTACAGGTCTATGTGGTCTGAAAAATGTGTACAGTTGTATAACCAACACCAAAATCAAGATACAGAACAATTCCAGCATCCTTCCCACCCAATCCTGTCATAGCTTATTGTTCACCATTCCTCTATCCTTTGGCAACCACTAATGTACTTTCCATTTTTACAATTTCGTCTTTTCTGGAATGTCACGTAAGTGGAACGACACATTAGGTTGCCCTCGCAGTCTGGCTCCTTTCACTCAGCACGGAGTATTTAATATTCGCCCATGTTGTGCGCATCGGCAGGCGGTGCCCTGTCATTGCTGGGAAGTACTCCACTGTGTCCGTCTGTCACAGCTGGGCCGTTTCCAGTTTGGGGTATTATGAATGAAGCCACTAGGAGTGAGACTGGCGGATCGCACTGCGGGAAACGTGCCGAACTATTTTCGAAACTGGCTGTACCAGTTTATATTCCCACCAGCAATGTATGAGAGTTTCAGTTGCTCTACATTCTTGTCAGCACTTGAATATACTATTTTTTTTATCTTAGCAAACGTTTCTAAGATTTTATTTATTTATTTTTAGAGAGAGGGGAAGGGAGAAAGAGAGGAAGAGAAACATTGATTGGTTGCTTCTCAAATGCACCTGACTGGGGACCAAACCTGCAACCCAGGCATGTACCCTAACGGGGAATAGAACTGGCGACCTTTCACTTTGCGGGATGATGCCCAACCCACTGAGCCATTCCAGCCAGGGCCAAGGGTCTTTCTTTTCACAGAACAAAGTAGAAAACATATATTTTTAAAACACACTGAACTTCTGCTAAAAGTTGAAGCAACAGTGACTCCTCTCTTTCTTTTAAAACCCACAAGCAATCCATCCAAAAACCTACTGACTACATTTAAAGTACAATGTCTGTCCACAAAAAGTCCAGCATCGTTAATATAACAAGAATAGTTTGCACATCGATGTAACCTGGCAGCCAAGGAGAGTGGGCTGGAATAGCACGCATGACAATGCGGACTTCACTGTACTAGTCAGTGGGGTAGTAGATGCCGTGAGTGAGCATGTGTACTGTGTGGTGGTCACATTCAAAATGACTGAGTACAGCAACAAATCTGCATCAGATTTTGCATCAAGCTTGAACAATGCTCCGAAGACTATTTGGATAATTCAGAAGCCTGCAGCTATGGGCAACTGGTGATTGGCAGCTTCATCATGACAACGCGCTTCCTTGCACATCACATCTTGTTCAGAGTTTTTTGGCAAAACATCAAACTGCCCAGGAGACTCAGCCCCCTATAGCCCAAATTTGGGGCCCTGTGACTTCTGGCTTTTCCCAAAACTAAAATCACCTCTAGAAGGGAAGAGATTTTGGACCATTGATGAGATTCAGGAGAATATGACAGGGCAGCTGGTGGCGATTAGAACTGTGTGAAGGCCCAGGTGCCTACTTTGAAGGGACTGAGGTGTCATTGTCCTGTGTAAAATATTTCTTGTATCTTATTCAATAAGTGTCTCTTTTTCATAGTACATGGGTGGATACCTTCTGGACAGACCTCGTTTACCCAGAATCTAACCACTGTCCCCATCTTCATGATAGTCTCCCTGATCGGAGCCTCTGTAACTCACCTGGATTACTGACTGCCACAGTTCTTAGCAGCTGATTCCACCCTCACCCTATTCTTGGCTGCAGGCACACTGGCCTCCTTGCTGTTCCCTAAACATGCCAGGCTCATCCTGCCTGGTGTCTTTTGCTCTCTTACCATCTCCCCCCTATGCCCCATATACCTATTTGATGAGCAACTCTGCTCCTTCAAATCTTTGCTTCAATCTCATCTCCTCTTTGAGGTCCACCTAATAAACAATGCAAGCCATGTTTTGCTTCTCCTAAGCTGATCTTTCTTTTCTCCATATTACTAACCACCTTCTAACACGTACTGTATTTACTTTTTCATTATATTGATTATTTATGGGCTGTTTCCCCACCCTGGCCCACTTCTGCTAGAAGATAACTTCCATGATTGTAGGAATCTTTTGTTTTATATATTGATGTATTCCAAGTACTCACACCAGTGCTTGGCACATAGTCGATGTACAATAAATGTTGCTAAATTGAACAAATGAACTAATGATACTGGTTTTGGCACTTAAGGTACTGTGTGAGGACAGGTTTTAAAAAAGTAAAGTCAGGAGTAGAAAATAAAGTTTTAAGCATTCATGTTGAAAGCATAACACTTAGTTTCTCTAAACACAAATCTATTTGCACAGCATTTGCCTTCAGAATAATATAAAAATTTTTAATGTATAAAAAATGTTACAAAACTCTCTTATTAGAAAAAATACATGAGTCCTCACTGAGTAGGTCAGGTGGTTAGAGCATCATTCCCACAGGCCCAGGCTGCAGGTTTGATTCCCAGTCAGGGCACATACAAGCAGCAATGAATGAATGCATAAATAAGTGGAACAACAAACTGATGTCTCTCTTTCTCCCTTCCTTTCTCTCTCTCTCAAGTCAGTAAATAAAAATTTTTAAAAAGATATGAAACTCACTAGGTTCATAAAATAGAGAATGTTCAGGACACCAACTATCTAGGTTGCTTTTTTCTATAAACTTCTCCATCTGTGTAAGATTGCCCCAGCTTGAGTGCCAATTTTATTTTCTTAATCTAAGTTCTAATCTTATTACCCTTCCATTTCTATTTTTTATCCTCAGAAAAAGAGACAGCAGTTCCTGCCAGGGCATTCTCACACCGTCCACAGAGATGGCACAGGTGTTAATCTTGCATTTATGTCTGACGTGGGCAATGATGGCTGTGACTGGAGCTGTTGGTGTGTTAACATGCAGGCTCTCACCTCATTAGTGGCGATGTATGTTCTGAAGTTCAGCTGCAGTGTTTGCTGTAATGTCAGATCTGGCCTAAAAGACTTTCTCACTGTTCATTTTCTTTGTTTTTGCCCTGTCAGTACATGCTATGCTGACAAGCCTTACACACGCATTTTTAGATAATTTTCCCACAGTAGTTAATCTTAGTAGAAGTTTCAAACATTTTTAATAATTATGTCTTTGCTTCCGGTCAAGATGATGGGGTAGGCAGACATGGCTTGCCACATTGTACAACCACAACGAAATTACAACCAAAATATAGAACAGCCATCACTCAGAACTGACAGATTGAGTTGAATGTAAGTGTGACAACTTCCATTCTGACTGAGCTGGCAGACTAAGGTTCCATCAACCTGGCTAACACTGTTTGACCCATCTTGGAGATTCCCAGAGATGCTGCCCCACACAACATATGGGCCCACCCAAGCTGCTTTCCCATGTGAATGGCTCGTCTTGGCTCACACTGCACCATGTCCTAAATCCTCTTAAACAAGCTGCAGCTGGCCTTAGTGAGCCCCAGCCCTGCAACTAGCAGACTAGATTCACAGCCTGGCTTTACCTGGAAATCTCCAAGCCCAGCACAAGTAGCAGCCATCTCAGATTGCTTTATAGCTCAGGCAGGATGGCCCCCAGGCAAGACACTGGTGGGGGCTGATCTGGCCTGCACTACCTGGGAAACCCCAGGGCCAGTGCACCCAGTGGACAGCTACAGCCTACGTTGGAGCACTACCACCCCGCCCCTGCACAGCTGATCCTCCATGGAGGGTGGAGGTTGGCTGTCAGTGCTCACAGCCAGTCCTTGCAGCTGACTGGCCTGGGTAAATCCCTCCCACTGACCTACTAACAGCAACCAAGGCTCAACTATAGGAGGAGGGTTTACTCAGCCCACATGAAGGGCACAACTCAACTACCCAGCTTGGGTGATAGGGGAGGCTGTGCCACAGGACCCTACAGGACACCTACTACATTGGGCCAGGCTACCAACACATGGAGTCAAAGCAGCTCTACCTAATGCATAGAAGCAAACACAGGGAGGCCAATAAGAAGACAGAGAAACAAGGCCCAAATGAAAGAACAGATCAAAACTCCAGAAAAGGAACTAAACAAAATGGAGATAAGCAATGTATCAGATGCAGAGTTCAAAACATTGGTTATAAGGATGCTCAAGGAACTTAGGACCTCAACAGCATAACAAAGATCTAGTCAGAAATGAAGGATACACTAACTGAAATAAAGAACAATTTAAAGAGAAACAACAGTACAGTGGATGAAACAGAGAATCAAATCAATGATTTGGAACACGAGGAAGCAAAAATCAACCAATCAGAACAACAAGAAGAAAAACGAATCCAAAAAAATACCAGGACAGTGTAAGCAGCCTGTGGGACAACTTTTAGCAATCCAACATTTGCTTCATAGGAGTGCCAGAAGGAGAAGAGCAAGCTATTGGAAATCTATTTGAAAAAATAATGAAAGAAAACTTTTCTAATTTGGTGAAGAAAACAGACATGCAAGTCCAGGAAGCACAGAGTCCCAAATAAGATGGACACAAAAAGGCCCACTCTAAGACACAGCATAATTAAAATGACAAAGGTTAAAGATAAAGAGATGGGGGTTGTGAGAGAATGGGTGAGAGGTAAGGTGATTAAGAAGTACCAACAGGTACTTACAAAATAGCCATGGTAATGGAAAGTACAGTATAGGGAAGGGAGTAGCCAAAGAACTTACATGCATGACCTGTGGACATGAACAAGGGTGGGGGGACTGCTTAAGGGAGTTAGCAGTGCTGGGTGGAGGGGAGCAAAGGAGCAAAAATCAGGACAACTGTAATAGCATAATTAATAAAATATAATTAAAAAATAAAAAATAATGTCTTCATGTGATAATATACAAGTTTATCTAAGAGAAAATATTTTTGTAATTGTGACACAGTAATAACAAAGTATAATAAACTCTCTCCCTGGCTTGATTTGGAAGTGGGGTATGCTTATTAACTAGATAAAGTGATTCATAGTTACTCTACAATAAAAAATGTATCTGATTATCCGATAGTTCATAAAGTATTTTCATATATATCATCTCAACCAATTCTTAAAAACACAAATTGTAAAACCTCACTGAATATAATATTTGATGATCTACTATGAATAGTAATTGTTGCACTTCAATTTCTAAAATATTACCAGTTGATATAACACACTATCAGATAAAAAAACCTGTACCAGGTTAATAAGCCTCATGGAATGGGTGGTTTGTCACTGCATGGTGCTCAGATTTTATTCAACTTTACAATCCTCACTGGAAATGCACTATAGGAAAGACTTGATTTTCAACAGCATGTTTGGGAGTCATCAGCTATGTTTTATAAATCCCACAATACACTGTGTATGTCTGTGTGTGTCTGTGTGTGTGTGTATATAATTATATACATATATATAAATACATTTATTTTTAACAGCTAAACATACAGGAACAGTGTATACCAAGGATGTCATTTGAATGTGAGAAATAGTATATTCTCTTTTCTCATTAGGTAATTCAATACATCTCTATTTCTCATCTTTTAAAATTTGTGTTTGTAAGTGCAACACTCTGTTTTTAGGAGAAGCATTTTGCAGGGAAGAAAATGCTGGTCAGAGGAGAACAGAGGTACTTAGAAGGACAAAGGAGGAAGAGGTTTAGGTTCCTCGTTCATGATTCTCTTATGCTGTCGTCCTTTCACTCCTGTCTTCTCACAGCGCCTGTACCAGACTCCCCCTTCTGCAGAAGGACACCTGTCTTTGATTTGACAATGTGACACATATTAGCTATAATTCTCATTATCATTCATTTAAAGCAAAATTGAGTATATGTGCTTTTAAGAAGGTACAGCAAAGAGCTTATACAGCAAAAGTGTATAAACAAGTATATTACCTATGTAATTGCCTTAGCTGAACTTAAAGCTCTGATCTTTAATTGCCTGATTGAACTGATCTAAAAAGCTACAATTTTTTAATCAAGGAAAAATTAAATAGCTTTTTGGGGGAAAAAGGCCTCTTTAATCTTATTTTTATGGAATTCAAGTTATTAAATATGGACAAAATCCTCTAAGATATTAAATTAACAACTCAATCTAGAGTAAATTTCTCATTACAATGCTTTATGAAAGTCTTCAAGAAAACCTCACTTATTCCACTGTTCAATAGGAACACATGCTTTTAAATCCAGAAGGTAGAAGTTTCCACAAATAACTAGGAAACTGAAAAGCTAAACATATACACATATTTAAGGAGGTATACTGCCACAGCATATCACTTCTATAGTTGGCTGCCCATGATTACTGAGGAATAAGCATTCACTTGCACTGTAATTCGTTAGCCTTTCCATCTAGACAAATGCAGCTGCACACTCACTCACTGGTATTTATTTAAAACTAAAATCCCTTGAGAGGGGTTGCTGGCTCACTGCCACTTCTACTGCGCAGCCCCTCGCAGGCATTTTATTGTGGGTTACTCTCTGTAGGAGCTGGGTCGGTCAGCATAAACTGGAAAGAGAAGTACAAGCTCAGGATTCCTTTAGGAAACCTCCATGTTCTCAGCCAGCCAAATCATTAAGGCCCTTGTCTGTCACTGATCAAAGAACCTTTTCTCAGCCCAAGCTGCCTCGGAGCTGGGAAGAGGGCCCTCCCTGCCTCTGAGGGGCTCTGGTTGGCACCACTTGCCCGCAGTGAGTATAGGGTGGTTGTTCTGGAAATCTCGCCAACACTTTGGAGTTTATTTCTAGATCCAGACATAAATCCATTTGAAACAGGACTATGAAGATCCCCTTTCAAATGAAAGATTCAATTATTTCTCCAAAACAAAGAGTAAAACTAAAACCAAATAATTTGGACACAGGAAATACTAGAGGTATAGCTATTTATCAGTATCTACTAATTTCTGATTTTAAAAAAGAAAAATAAAAAAATCATTGCAGAATAACTAAATAGTATTTTCCCATCTACTCTAGTACTTAGTGCTAAGAGTCCTCACAGATTCATTATGAGCCAGAACTGTGCTGTAGTATTTCCAGAGTATAGGATGGTCCTAAGGATCAATTTAATAACAACATTTGCACGTCCATGGCACAGTCCTTCTAATGAAAGCTTAGCTGTTGAGAACTGATGACTTCCTTCAGTTCCTTTGTCAAATGAAGAGCAGATGCCCATAAAAATCAATCAAACAACAAGAACTGACCACTGTGTTAATTCCTATTAAAGTGGCTATAACCACTTCATGAGTTAGTGAATGTGTGGAGGCGGGAACACAGGGAATAGAAGCAATACAAGCCACACAAGAAATACCATTTCTTTTCATCTTGGTGGTGAAAATGCTCCATTTTTCTCCCACCCGCCAGATGTGTTTAGATGCTTATTCATACCCAGGAAGAGTAATACTAACTCTCCCTAAGCTTACATTTTACACTAACTAACATTCTAGAAATAGAGTGAACTGGCTTTAAAGAAAAATTTGGTTTACGATTCCAATTAATCAGCATAAATACCTTTAAGAACTGAACTGATACTTTGTCAAAATTTACGTATCCTCTTCAAAAAAGGAAGGAGGAATTAAGAAATTGGTATCACCAGGATATGAAAAACAAAAAAACAATCCTTAGTGACAGATGTGGTACTAAAATTGAAGATTTCAGTTGTTTTCTCTTATAGTTTCTACCTTTTCTTAAAAAAGAAACAAAAAAAAAACAAACAAAAAAAACCTTCCTTTAATCACATCTCGTGTGTATGCTGCTGCCTTCCCTAAATGTGCATTAAGCTAGGCTGAACAGATGGAGAAAATTAAACAGGACTGTTAGTAACACTAGGCCCTGAAGTTGCTTTGTTATAATTTGTATCTCACTTATTAACTTGCTCCAAATGAACTCAGACATTTTTGGGGACATTAAAAAAATGCAAAGGGAGGTCCCTTTTGCAACATTCAACAGTTATCTGGTCATTCTCCTCACGTGTCCCGTTAGTAGAGTAGGAGACTGTAACTTCCCATGCTTTCACCAGTTCCTTATTTAAAGGTTCCCTTCCAAGGTATGTGAAACAATGTCTTAAGGAACTGTGTATGATGATGTCTGAAGTGTTAAACAGGGGTGCAACTGTACAGAAGTGAAGGTTTTGCATTAGCTAGAGTTAAGTAAGAAAAATAAGATCCTGTCATTTTAAGATAACATGAACTACATTTTTACCTGTTTGGTAAATATTATCCACAAAAAGACAATACCAAGTGTACAATCTGAGTCAGAGCATTTGAGTGAGAAAATCAGAAAAATAACTTTTTTGACTACCAAATATAGTGCTGGTTTAAATATCGTATCACTTATTCATTTTAAAAGTCAAGGGTCCAAAGAGCTCCCCGCCCCACTCACATTAAGTCCAAGTTTGCGGGCTCAGCACATACCTCTATGTAAAATCTTCAAGCTCCACAAGTAGGTAAGGCCTTTAACAACCTAAAATCGAGAAAGACAAAACAACACAATGATGGTTTTTATAAGGAACATTGTATATCTAAATATATAATCTTAGCCATAATTCTTTTAAAAATAGTTTATTTATTTATTTTCAGAGAGATGGTAAGGGAAGAAGAAAAAGAGGGAGAGAAACATCAATGTGCGAGAGAAACATCAATCGACTGCCTTTTGCCCGCCTGCAGCCAGGGACCTAGCCCACAGTCCAGGCTTGTGCCCTAACTGGGAACTGAACTGGCGACACTGAGCTTTGTGGGATGAAGCCCAACCCACAACCTCACTGGCTCAATTCAAATTTTTCCTTGAAAACTCTGTCAACCAATAAGCACCTCCCACTTCTGTGTCAGGTTCTGTGAGAATGCCTAGTGTACAAGCTTCAGGTTCTTTCTTTTACTGAAGATAAAAGAAAAGATAAGGTGTGAGAAAATGAAAGGATTAAGTGTCTGTGCATAAAATGACCAGGAAGGACATCTACCAAGTTCTTAGTGAAGAGGGACAGAAAAAGGGGACAAAGACCTTCATTTTTTTATTTTTCTGTACTTCTATATATAAAAATTTTTTCAAAAGTCATGACATTTATGACCAAAAAGGGGACCTTTTTAAAAAGTTAGGTAACTAAAGCAAAAAGTAAAAAAAGAGATCGTTTTTCCTGCCTATAATCCAGAAGCTTTACCATGGTGCTGGGCTTTGAGTACCTGACGTGAAAAAAAGAGGAGAAAGCATTCAGGCCAAGGTAAGAATATATAGTCAAGTACTAGGGGAGTATACTCTTCAAAAATGTCAAGGTCCGGAAAGAAAACACTGAGACACTGTTCCAGATTAAGAGAGATTAAACACACATGATTGCTAAATGCAATGCACAGCCCTAGACTGGATGCTGAACAAGAATTTTTTTCCTTTAGTCTACGCAGATATTATTGGACAATTGGGAAATCTGAATAAGGAATGTTGACCAGAATACAGTAACGTATCAATGCTAATTTCCTAATTTTGATGAGTACACAGTGATAATCTAAGAGAACGCCCTTGTTCTTAGGAAATGCACACCTGAAGTAGTTAAGGGCAAGAGACCATGGTAACCACAACCTATTCTCAAATGTCTAAGGAAAAAATATGTAGTGGTTTCCATCTGCATTTGGAAACCCACATATATGAAGGGCCAACTTAAATTATACTCATATTTTTGTCTACACAATGGTCAGTGCCCTATGTTGTTCAATGGTCAACTGTGTGCAAATGAAAGGGGGTTAACTGTTAACAACTGCAGAGTCTGAGTGAAGTATCTGTGTGAATTCTTTGTATTATTCTCACAATAATAATTTTCTGAAAGTTTTAAATAATTTCAAAATAAAAAGTGTCCCAAAAATATTTTAAATGATATTGGGGCAACTAACAAAGTAGCCCATTTGGCTGGTGCAAGTAGCAGTGTGCAATCATGCAGACGATACTCAAAAGGCAAGTCAAGGAAATAAAGTAAGAAGTTGAACAAGTGAATTAGATTTAGATTTCAGAATTTAACAGCCAGAATTAAGAATAATTAGTCATGGGGTGGTAAACACACAATACAATATACAAATCATGTACTGAACAATTGTACACCCGAGACCTATATAATTTTATTAACCCATGTCACCCTAATAAACTCAATTAAAAATTAGTCAAATAAGATACAGAAAAAGAAGTATTTCTAAGACATTAAGTACAGGGATTACATGTGCTACCTTCTAGGTGGGAAATTTAACCATTAAAAGTTTTCAAAATCTTCCTATAGAAATTGTTGTAAAAAGAGACGCACACATTTGTATTTACACCCACTAACTCTGTACCCACATGAGTGTGGGCTTGCCAATTTCAAGGCTGACTATTCATAATTAGGTATCAGATACAATAAATGGACACCTATCACTCAAATCTACTATAAGAATTTAAAAGCACCTATCGTTGTAAGCAATTTCAGGTGGGCCAGGACTGTAAGAACAGGAAGAGCCAGCATTAGGAGAAGTTACTGAGTGAATTACAGCTCTTGGAGTGATGACAAGAGGGTTGGGGGCTAAGTATGCAAGGGTTTCAGTCGGTCAAGAACGATGACAAGTAACATTAAAAACAGAAATGCAAAGGGAGAAACCCAGTTTCCAAACAGTAAAGATCTAGAAGAAGATAAAATCTATGTCGATTAATGCTGAGCAGAGGTCAACATATTTTAATTGTTCTTATAGAGTAGAATGCACTGCTGAAAGATTTCCTACCACAGTATAACCAGTTCCACAATGTTTGTCTATTTTAAGGGAACAGAATGCATTTTTATAGCAAATGATTTCTTCCAGGGTTTAGGATAAGTGGCATTACAATAAAATACACGTTTTCTAAACAGTAAGGCCATAAAAAAAGAAAATACCAAAATAGTAATATGATAACTTGAACACAAAAGGAGGAAACAGGACAAAAACATTTCCTTAAATGCTTACAAAAATACCATCAATAATATAGTTTAAAATATATTTTATTGATTATGCTATTACAGTTGTCCCATTTCCCCCCTTCATTCCCCTCCACCCTGCACACCCCCTCCCACCCACATTCCCCCCTTTAGTTAATGTCCATGTGTCATAAGTTCTTTAGCTTCTACATTTCCCACACTACTCTTGCCCTCCCCCCGTCTATTTTCTACCTACCGTCTATGCTACTTATTCTCTGTACCTTCTCCCCCCTTATCCTCCTCTTACTCCCCTGTTGCTAACCCTCCATGTGATCTCCATTTCTGTGGTTCTGTTCCTGTTCTAGTTGTTGGCTTAGTTTGCTTTTGTTTTAGGTGTGGTTGTTAGTAACTGTGAGTTTGCTGTCTTTTTACTGTTCATATTTTTTATCTAATAGTTTTCTTTTTGAGTAGAACAAGGTAATCTCATTTAGCATGAAGTAATCATCTGATGAGTTCTGGAAGTAGGATTAAACTCAATTATAAGCTTCATTACATATTATAAAACTTTCCCATTAATGATAGCTAAAATTATAAATTTTGCTAGAGATTCAAAAATATTATTTTCCAATTTTGTCAAATTTTTCCAACTTTGTCAAAATAAACTACATTTTCCTTTATAAGCATATGAGAATCGAAGTAAAGAGAGCTAGAAATGTGTGAACTGAAAATCTAGAGGGTATCATTGGTATTCAGCAGGCTAGGCCTCATGACAATGGCTTGACAAAGCCTTGACACTAAAAGTACTTATATCTGCTGTCAATCACGCACTCCTTGACATGTCAAGTGCACATCCTTTCAGGGACAACTTCAATCAACACGAACACTCAAAATAGAGTACACAATGTCACTGCTTCAGAAATGAGCAGAAAAATAAAATGTGTTAGATGCCAGGAAAAGAAAGACAGAAAGGAGACCAAATCCAAACGGAAAGTGAATAAAAATCATGGAGCAAGCTGGCAGGCTCAATTCAGTCAGTTTACATAGATTTCTTTTTCTGGGAAAAATATTCTCTTGCCATATGTCCTACAAGAGAAAATTTGAACAACATATCATAATGACTGACGGGGTCCATCCTATAATGAACCTTGGAGCTCTGAAAAGTAGAGCCCGTTTGTGGAGGGAAAGATGCCTTGACGTGGTTCTAAGACATGAAAAGAATCTGAGGCAACAGTGTGCTCTTCTCCATTATTCTCTCCTTCACATTGTACTTCTCTTTCTTCTTCTCTTTCTTTTTTTCTTTTTAACCTTGTTCTCCCTTTCACTCTTTCCTCCTCTTTTTTCTCATTCTCTTAGTGAGGTGGAGTGAAAGAACGTGAGGCCTGGAGTCAAACACCCCTCGGTTCAAATCATTACTTAGTTATATGATAACTCTGGGCAAGTTATTTAACTTTTCTAAACCTCATCTTATACATGTATAAGTACGTACAATAACCTACATGTTTTTTGCAGAGCTGCTGTTTAGACTGAATGACAATGTTTCATTTATCAATGATTGGCACAAGAAAGTATTCACTGTACACCTATTTCTCTCCTCTATGATCCCATTGATTCTGATTTGAAAATGGTGCCCATTGTGGTTTCTTGGCTTCACTGAGAGAACTAAAGGGAATGATTTGGAAGCTGTCTTCAGAACATAAGAGGAAAGATAAGCAAGGATACCAGGAGCCCAGTCAGGCTAAGAAAACGTTTACTTTACAAATCATGACCTAGGACCCATCGATTTGCTAATCTTACTTTGGCTGGTAATTCTTCCATTGGTTTTTGTCAGCGGCAACAAAAGATTATGCATGTTTGTGGCCTCCTCAAATTACATTAAAAAATACACTTTGCAGGCATTACACAAGCTTAGGCCCCAGAAGAGTTTTATAAAAAGTGGCAGATGAAGAGCAAAATTATCAAAAGCATTTTTCCTACTCGTGGCCGCAGGCAGTTTTCATTACTATGACCTGATGAGCCATAAAAGTTGGAGCAATCGGACACATTCTAGAAAGAAAAAAACCTCCTAATTTTTAAAAATGTAAGGGCAAATGTAGACAATGCTTTGGGCTAGCACTTATTTTAAATGCCTTTCACTAAAATAACTTTTGTCTTATTTTCAATTACCCAATAGGCAAGCCCTGTATTTGAAACTGGATTATTGTTATTGTTATTATTTTTTCCCAACTCCACTGACTTCACTGGCCCCCCACCCCAGCAGACCTTAAAAGATCAGTGGCCTTGTGTGGGTGTCTTGAATAGAGAAAGGTAAGATTATGAAGTCCAAGAAGGGCATGTTTCTCTACTAAAGGGGGCAGGTTTCTATTTTAGCCAAGTTCAGCAGATAATTGAGTATACAGAACTCATATGCTTTTTTCATTTTCAATTGGTATCCTTACCTTCCCCCTCCTTTGTTATATGTGTTATTAAACATTAAAGCCAAGAACTGCCAAAAGCCACAAAGAATTCATTCCCCCCCTGAGATTAAAAGAGGAAAGGAAACATTTTTATTTTCATCTAAAATAGTGATTTAAGTACTCAAATTTCATACTAAACTAATCTGCCTAAACATGTAGATTAGAAGCTACTTAACAGCAATAGCATCAGAAAGGGAAGTTCTCATCACCCTGGGCAGTTCACACTAATAATTAGAAAGAAAAAAGGAAAGCTGTGAATTACAATGAACAAAAACGAAATAAGTGTCCATGTTGGATTAAAGGATTTGAGTTGACAGTCTGAAGTATAATGAATGTGAAAATCAGCCATTTAATTAAATGGAACATGGTACAATCACTCTGCTCTGCATTAAATTGCTTACGTTATCAGAATGCCTTTAGTTTAGCAACTGTTTACTACTACAGCACCCAAAGACTTCTCTCAGACACTGTTTAACCTACATTATTCCACATTTGAGATCTGGGGCTTATATAATAATTTAGTTTAGTTGCTATATTTCATCAGTTTACTAGTGAATGTGGAAAATAGGAAAACTGCTTTTAATCACAAAGAAAATAATCTTAGATGTAGTGGGTGAAAAAAAGAAAACCCAAGAACATAAAAAGTCTGCAAATATCTTTAAGAATAAAGTAGTATTTTCCTATACACTTTTATTTTAATAACTTAGACTTTAAAAGTATTTTCTAATATGCCTATAATTATAAAGTGTCCAAAAACTAGTTTTCGTTTTGAAGAACATGGAAATTTTACCGGTGAGCAAGAGCACCGAGGTCCCTGCCAACACATGAAATAGAACAGCTGGGAGTACCTATCAACCTGAAAGATGTCACGTGACTGTGTATGTACTGTGTGTTGGTCTAGGAAGAGAAGAAAGCACAAACATGACAAGAAAAGAAGGTTGAGAAGGCCCTCACGGTCAGTAGGAATTGAAGAAAATAAGAACATCCTGAGGATATGAGGAGAATAAGGCTTGACTAGAGACGAAATCACCCAGACGCATAAGGTTGAAGCCATGTACTCACAGCTACCGCAATCCTTCCGAGGACGTGCTCTGGAATTTTTCTGTACACATCCAAAGACCCCCCTGCAGAGACAAACACGCTGTGTTAACACCAAATGAAATTCCTAGAACAGCACACCAGGCCGCTCCTCTGTGCATTCTTCGCAAGAAAATGTTTTTCTCATCTTATGCATTAAATGTCTGGGGTAAAATTGGGTTTTGTCCAATTTTATTTATAACAGGGGTGTCAAACTCATTTTTATAGGGCCACATCAGCCTCGCAGTTGCCTTCAAAGGGCCAAATATAATTTTAGGACTGTGTAAATGTAACTACTTCTCAACTAGGAGCTCGGTGCTGCCACTGGGCAGAGACAAGGTGCCGGGCCAGATAAAACAAGGTGGAGGGCTGGATAAAACAAGGTGGAGGGCCAGATTCAGCCCATGGGCCTTGTGTTTGCCCCCTGTGATTTATAACATAATCATGCTTCCAGATGAAGTGTAACTAGATACTTCCATTTCATTCCCAGGTATATAATCATATACATACAAATACTGAAGAAAACTAACTAGTCAGCAGCAGGCTAAGAAACTACATGTAAATTTAAGTACATATACAAAGCGGAAGATCAACAGGACAGTCACATTTAGGTATCTGTCTGTGTAAGAGTTTTCTCAAACGTAAACTGGAACCTGATCTTAAACTTACCGTTAACCAAACAAAAGTTGGTGAATGTAAGATCCAAAATGCACACACAAACTAACAAAGTACTAATGTTAACATCTACCTAAAAGAACATTACCCTTCAAATTACTTACCAAGACAAGCAATCAATGACTTCCAAAGATACTATCTCAGTTCAAAATGGGTTTCATTCTTATTTTTTGAAATTCTCTTTGATAAAACTTTGAAAACCACTTTATGGGATAAAAAAAAAAACAACCAATCTCCTATGTCATAACGTTTTTCACTGAAATGGCATTCACTAACACCTTCAACCTTGACCAGTTCAGCTTCTAGCAGTTTCTAAAAACCCAAAGGACAAGATGAGGTACATCACAAAGGCAAGGGCCATGCTGGTTGCTTGTTTGTTTTTAATTTCCATCAACCTAGAAGTTAGCACAACTAGCAAATAAGGGATATTCAATAAATATCTGAGAGATGAATAAATACATAAATAAAAGGCCCTGGCTGGCGTAGCTCAGTGGACTGAGTGCGGGCATGCGAACCATAGTATTGCGGTTCGATTCCCAGTCAGGGCACATGCCTGGGTTGCAGGCCAGTTTCCAGCAGGGGACACATGAGAGGCAACCATACATTGATATTTCTCTCCCTCTCTCCTTCCCTTCCCCTCTAAAGATAAATAAATAAAAATCTAAAAAAAAAAAAAACATAAATAAAAATCACCACGAATTTCACCAGATAAGCACAGTTGCTCTCAGATTTGTTTAATAAGAAGAGACTGTGAACCATGTGCAGCACCAATAGCATCACTGAAATAACTGCATAACTTTCCTCAGTAACTATTTTAAAGAAATCAATATTCACTTGAAAGTATAAATTTGGGTAGGCTCATTAATTTTAGGCAGATATTCAAAGAACCACTACTTACTCCTATTAATGATGTGATGACCTGAGAACTGTTTAACAATATGTACTAGCTTTCCTTTCAGTCAAATTTAGGTGTTTAGTCTTTCAGTTTACAACAGAATTATCCAGGATATTTGAGAAATAACTTTTTTCTATCAGAGGTTAAATATGAATTTTTAACCTCTACTATACTATAGTATACTACCAGATGATTTAAAAATATACTTCACAAAGGATTAGTATGGAAGAAGATGTTATTCTACTGAAATGAACTCATCTAATTTGCAAAAAAAAAAAAATTACATGTCAAGGTTTTCTAAAGCTGAAGTCAGAGAAAAATATTAAATATTTTTCCTGTAAATTATACAAAAAAGGTACTGGTTTTATATTTATCCTGTTTAAAGCAGGAAAATGATCACTTCTTTAGGTAACTTTGCCTTGTAGTTTCCAGATTCTGACCAGACGCCAGAAAGCCAAAGCATGACTAAAACCTGTGCTTTGGGAATTCCACCAGGATGGAGGTGTAGGTGGAAACACTTTGCCTTCTTGAACAACCAAATCTAAAAACAACAAAGTTATAGCAACAATAAATGCAGTCAAACCACAGAAAATCGAACTATATGGAAGTCTGACAACGAACCCTTCAGCCAAACCGGTAAGAGGGGCAGAGCCAACAGCAGAGCAGGGTCAGGCAGGAAAGACCCACTGGACCGACTCGGGTGTGCTGGCAGCCGTGGGTAGATCCCAGGTGTGGAGTACTGGGCGGACCCACTGAGGGCTGACCAAGGTCTCACATTCGCGCGCGGATAAACCATAAACCAGTGAAAGAGCCATCAGTGAGAATGCCAGCAGTGAGATGGACCGCGCAGGGCCCAGCAGTGAGAAGCGGCAGAGGGGACCGCTATTGTCCCTCTCTGACCCCACCCCCACATACAGCATCACAAACCAGCAACCTGGGCGGCCTCGCCCTGGTGAACACCTAAGGCTCCGTTCCTCATACCTCATACCCATAACAGGCGCGAACAGAGCAAAACATTATGGCTCAAGAAGAACAGCTCAAAGCCCCAGAGCCCATAAATCTAAGTGAGGAAGAAATAGCCAAACTTTCAGACGCACAGTTTAAAACACTGGTGATCAGGATGCTCACAGAACTGGTTGATTTTAGTCACAAATTAGAGGAACATATGGAAGCTAAACTAATTGAAATGAAGGGAAATACACAGGAAACCAATAGTAATGGAAAAAAAACTGGAACTCAAATCAAAGGAGTGGACCAGAAGGAGGAAAAAAAATGACCAAACAAAAGAATGAAGAAACAAAAATTCAAAAAAATGAGGAGAGGCTTAGAAACCTTCAGGACATCTTTAAACGTTCCAACATCCAAATTATAGGGGTACCAGAAGGGGAAGAGGAATACCCATGAGTGGAAAACTTATTTGAACAAATAATAAAGGAGAATTTCCCCAATCTGGAAAAGGAAATAGACTTCCAGGAAATCCAGGAAGCTCAGAGAGTCCCAAAGAAGTTGGATCCAAGAAGGAACACACCAAGGCACATCATCATTACATTAGCCAAGATTAAAATGAAGGAGAGAATCCTAGAAGCAGCAAAAGGTAAGGGAACAGTCACCTACAAAGGAGTTCCCATCAGACTGTCAGCAGATTTCTCAAAAGAGACCCTACAGGCAAGAAGGGGCTGGAAACAAGTAATCCAAGTCATGTAATCCAAAGACCTATATCCAAGATTGATCTCTCCAGCAAAGCTTTCATTTAGAATGGAAGGACAGATAAAGTGCTTCTCAGATAAGATCAAATTCAAGGAGTTCATCATCACCAAGCCCTTATTATATGAAATGTTAAAGGGACTTATCTAAGAAAAAGAAGATAAAAAAGATGAACAGTGAAAGGACAGCAAACTCACAGCTATTAAGAACCAGACCTAAAACAAAAGCAAACTAAGAGGACAGCTAGATCAGGAGCAAACCATAGAAATGAAGATCACATGGAAGGGTAGCAACAGGGGAGTGGGAGGAGGAGAAAAAGGGAGAAGGTACGGAAAACAAGTAGCACAGACAGTAGGTAGAAAGTAGGGGGGAGGGCAAGAATAGTAGGTGAAATATAGAATCTAAAGAACTTGAGACACATGGTCATAAACTAAGGGGGGGGAATGGTGGGGGAAGGGGTGTGCGAGGGAATGAAGGGGGGAATAGAACAACTGTAATAGCATAATCAATAAAATATATTTAAAAAAATAAAAATAAAAAAATAAAACCTGTACTTTGGCTCTGCGTACTGCTGGGAAGACACTGAAAAAACACACTTCCATAAGGAGCTGAACCATCTTTATTTACTAAAATAGCATTCTTATTATAGATGCAATGAAAGTTAAAGTATGACAGAAAAAATGTTATGTTCTCATTGATCTTTCAGGTGAATTGGCTGTTGCAATGATGAACAGTTTCAAGAAGATCAAGCTTCATGTGTTGGTATTTGGAATACTGATAAATGCAGTTTGTTGCACCAATCCCTTATGAAGTGAATAGCTTGAGTGGCCCAAAACTAGGAGGTGTAAATTCACTCACATATACTAGTAAGTCCTAAGAGGAAATAAAAATTTTACATAGGATATAAATCAGGGCTTAATTATAATTAGCTGAATGGACAATATTCAATAAGCTAAACAAAAAGCCAAAGATTATATTAGTACCATTATCAGTAGAACAAGTGAAAAGAGAATCCTATTTTGAGGTAGTTCACTGGTTTTTGTAAATGTCCATTTAATCTGTTACATCCTACTCTCCTTAGCCATCCATACAGGTAAATATTTACACCTGTCTTTGTGTCATCACAGATTCATCCTGTCCTTGACATACTTATTAGAGACAGTCATCATTCAGAGGCAAAATGAATGAATGAATGAATGAATGAATGAATGAAGAGAAAAGAAAAAATGCAGCAGATCCATTCAGAATCAAGAGTTCCTGTTAAGCCTGATGAGTTCTCTTTGTGCAGTTAAATAATTTACTAGGTTAACAGTGGCAGGAGGCTTTCAGTTAAACTTTTACAGTGCTACTGAGTAATTTCTATCCTATAGGCCTATTCCCCAAAGGCAATTTTTAGATTCATCAAGCCATCAAACATTCATGCTGAAGGGGCACTAAAGGTCACTGCAATGACTTTATTTGACAGGTGGAGGAAACTGTGTCCCAGAGAAGCGAGTATTCTAGCCATGACCATGAGTCAGTCAAAGGCAGAGCTCAGAAAAGTTCTGAGTGTTTGAACTCCTAGAACTGCTAAGGTCTGAAAGGTTTCCTTACAACATCACATAGCTTGAGAATCACATGCAAACGTTTTATAGTTTAAAAAGTCTCATTGAAGTGTGCTATTATGACATACAAGAGCTCTGTCTGGAGAAAGTCCAGCCATTGTTATTATAACGAGAATGGTCTGCATGACATCAGTGTAACCTGGCAACCAAGGAGCGTGGACTGGAATGCACATGGACGGCTAATGACACCTTCACTGTACTAGTCAGTGGGGAGTAGACTGTGTGTGGTCGCCATAGTCAAAATGAGCAAGTAGAGGGACAAATCCGCATCAAATTTTGTGTTAAGCTTAAACATTTCTCTGCGGAAACTATCTGGATAATTGAGAAGGCTTTCAGGGATGATGCAATGAGTGCAGTGCAAATACAAGTGTGGCACAAACACTTCAAAAATGGTTGAGAATCTGTTGAAAGTGATCTATATTCTGGAAAGCCTGCAAAAAACAGGACACCTGAGAATGTTGAACATGCACGGGCTGCAATCAACAAAGACCAGTGACTGACAGTGCGAGAACTAGAAGGTGACTGGGGATTCCAAAAGCTACTTTGTCCCAGATGTTGATGCAGAATCTTGGCATGAAATGTGCTGTGGCAAAATTCATTCTGTGGCTTCTGCTACCAGAGCAGAAGGAAAATTGTGTGGTAGTTGCTAATGACTAGATTCAAACAGCTACCAATGAACTTCCTCAAGAAGGTCATAACTGAAGATGAGTTGGGGGTCTATGGATATGATCTGGAAATGAAGGCCCAGTCATCCCAATGGAGCAGCAAAGTGGCGGCAAGATCAAGACCATGTTAACTGTGTTTTTTTTATCGGAGGGTGTTTGACTGGGAAGACTCCACATCATGAGTATGCCCCTCCAGGCCAAATAATTAATACAGAGTACTACCTCAAGTTCTCCGTTGGCTGAGAGATGCAATACAAAACTATGGCTGCAGTTATGGGCAACCGGTGAATGGCAGCTTCATCACAACATGCCTACTCATGTATCATGTCTTGTGTAGAGTTTTTTGGTGAAACATCAAATAACCCATGTGACTCAGACCCCTATTGCCCAGATTTGGTACCCTGCAACTTCTGGCTTTTCCCAAAACTGAAATCACCTTTGGAAGGAAAGAGATTTCAAACCATAGATGAGATTCAGGAAAATACGACAGAGCAGCTGATGGTGACTCCAAACAAGATTTTGCAGAGTGTTTTGAACAGTGGAAGAGATACTGGGAGAACTGTATGAGGTCCCAAGGTGCCTACTTTGAAGGGGACTGAGGTGTCATTGTCTTATATACAATGTATCTTCTTCAAGAAATGTCTCTATTTTTCATATTACATGGCTGGATACTTCATAAATTGATTTTTTATACCCAGAAAGATAGTCTAATCTTAGCTGAGATGTTGGTATTCTGGGCATTTAGAAACTGACTTATCTGTGGCAAAGTTAGTTTAAACTATTTGCTTATGATTCCCAAGGCACTGGTTTGCTACCTGCGACCTGTCATTTCCCAGTGTCCCCTGGCCTCAGATCATCCCCAGCCCATCATTTCATCGTATGCCACTCTCCACCGCAGGAACCAGGAGGAAGAGTGCTAGCAGATCAGCAAAAACCAATCTCAACTGCCAAACAACTACATGATTCCGTTGATGAATTAGGGCTATCATCTTCACGTAACTAGACCGAAAGGGCCCACGGGGTAAGGCATGTGCTGATCCTAATACAGGATCTAAAATAGAAAGTAATGTCTTGCATGTAGGATAAACAAAAATGAACAGGAAGCAACATTTTCCCTAAAATAACCATAATTATAATTAATAATAACAAAACTGAAACCTGAACCCATAAATAAAAATTTCAGAAGAAGCTCTCTTAGTGTTTGTTAATTGAAGAAGTAAAAACAACTTTCTTTCTTTGCAACGTGGGTTTCTGGGAAAACAATGTACTCCCGCGATGGTCATCCAGATACACGCACACACATTCTCAGATGCATTTGGGTGTTTCCTAGTGGATTTAGCTCTGACTTAATGAGCAGGTGTGTCACATCCCTCCCCCGAAGACACCTCATGCAGTTCTGTCTTTACTCCACCTGGCTTGGAACTTGCCTAGTACAAAAAGCTTTTTCCTTAGGGACTTTTGTTGAAAATAATAAGAAGCAACTGATGAACTTTGTAACTGACTGAAGTGGTGGCTAACAGTTGAGGTAAACAACAGTAACCAAAAACATTAAAAGAAAAAGCTGGGGAATAGGATGTCCATAGAGGCTTGGAAAAGCTCTAACATATTCTTAGGAATTTAGGACATGCACAAGCATAAGATTCTTTAAAGACAGGGAAGAAATGGAGCTACGCAACAACGTTTTTGTACAGTATTGAAAGGAAGTCGGTAGCAATCTGAAATATGTTGTAAGTTAAAATGTTAATTGCAATCTCTAAAGAAACCAAAAATAAAGCTCAAAAAATACAATCAAAGAGAATGTAAATGATGCGTTAGAAAATATTTAACATAAAAAAAGGTAGCAATGGAAGACTAGAGAAACATGAAAGACACAAAGCCTTACAGAACACACTCTAATTTGAATTAAACACTCTAATTCAAACACTGATTCAGTAAAGAGTTACATGTAATGGGTACAGAGTCTCAATCCTGCAAGATGAAGAGAGTCCCAAGCTCAGCGGTGGTGGTGGGTACACAGCGATGTGAGTGTACTTAATGCTTTTGACCGAAACACTTAACAATGGTTAATAGGGTAAGTCATGTCACATGTATCATACTACGATTTAAAGAAAAACTGTTAAAAAGGAGTTTTATGAGCACAGTCTTTTGAACCTTGCTAGGCCCAGAGGAATGAGCCCTGGGCCTGGAACACTTGCTTACTAAGAGGAAGGGCCCACACGGCCTGTGCTGGGCTTACTACCTCTCTGGGAATATCTTCCTCAGTCCCAGAGTTAATACGTACTCCTTTGTCTTGCTTAGGGGTGTACATAAACGATACTCAGGCATGTTCCCCCTTTCAGCATTTCTGACTCCACAGGAGTGTGGTGGGAGTGCCCAGCACAAGAGGGGTGCGCACAGACCCACCGCTCTGCAGAGGCTACGGGGGCCACTGCTGACGGTCACGGACAGATGCTCACTGCTGAAGCTGATCTCTCTCTGTCTCTTTTTTCAATGTGAGTAAAGCACTGTTCTATCTTGTGCTGGCACTTATCCTGGTAATAGGCAGCAGAGGCCAGCTGACCACAAAAACAAAAACAATCCCTGCCTCCCAGGACCAGGTGACTTCACTGGTGAGTTCTATCTGATGTTTAAAGAAGAACTAACATCAGTCCTTCACAACTCTTCAAAAAATAAAAGATGAGGGAACATTTTCCAACTTATTCTTTGAAGACAGTAGTACCTTGTTACCAAAACCAGACAATGTTATAAGAAAAGAAAACCACAGTTCAATGTCTCTTAACAATATGAATGTAAAACTCTTTAAAAATATACCAGCAAATTAAATCTAGCAACATATAAAAAAGGATTAATTATACATCATGACCAGGATTGCAAGATTGGTTCAACATGCAAAAATCAACTAATATACTACATCATAATTATGAAAGGGAGGACAAAAAACACAGGTCCACTTCATTAGACACAGAAAAGGCATTTGACAAAATCTTACACCCTTTCGTGATAGAAATACTCAACACAGTTGGAAGAGAAAGGGACTTCCACAAGCTGGTAAAGGACATCTACCAAACCACATGGTACTTAAATGGGGAAAGACCGAAAGTTTCCCTCCAAGGTCAGCAACAAAAAGGTCCGCTCTCACCACTTCTATTACTCAACACGGCACTGAAGTTTCTAGCCAGGGCAATGTTTTTAAGAAGGCAACCAGACTGGAAAGGGAGAAGTAAAACTATCTCTATTTACCTGAAGTTCTACACAGAAAACCCCAAGGAATCCTCAAAAAGCTATCAGAATTCAACGAGTTCAGCAAGGCAGGAGAATATAATATCGATATACAGAAATCATTTGTATTTCTATATACTAGTGATGAACCACCCAAAAATGAAGTTTAAAAAGTTTAACTTATTACTAATAACATCAAAAATAAAATATTTAGAAATATATTTAACAAAAGAATTATCTTTTGAATTGAATAAATTGAATACTCAATTTCAAAATTTATCACAACTTACAATAATCTAGGACATCAATTTTCAACTGGTGTGTCGCAAGAATTTAAAAAAATGCAATACCTGACTGTTTATTTGGGGATGCTGACATCTTTTCCCTTAGATTTTCAAATTAAAAAAATGACAACAGCCAACACAACAATATCTATCTGGCGTGAATGAATCAAAATTATACCTATGTTTTGGTCAGAAAAGAAAAAATATATCTTTTGGTGTGCCACAGAATTTTAGTAATTAGCTTATGTGTGCCATAAGATGAAAGAGGTGGAAAATCACTGATCTAGAGTAATTAAGTAAAAGTAGCAAATACAGGGTGGTACTGAGACAAGAACAAAAAAACAGAATGGAATAGAATTGAAGGAACACAAATACATTTTATGGTCAATTAATTTTCAACAAGGGTGCCAAGAAAATTCAGTGAAAATAACCTTAACAAATGGTGCTTGGACAACTGGATACCCACATGCAGAAGAATAACTCTGGATCTCAACTCACACCATATATAACAAAAATTAACTCAACATGAATCAAGGATTTAAATGTAAGAGCTAAAACTATAACACTCTTAGAAGAAAACAGATGTGAATTTTCATGACCTTGGATTAAAAAATGGTTTCTTATCTATGACATCTAAAGCATAAGCAACCAAAAAAAAAAAAAAAACCCCAGGTGAACTGAACTTCATCGAATTCAAAATGTTGTGTACATCAAACACTACTGAGAAAGTGAAAAGACAACCCACAGAGTGGGAGAAAATACTTGCAAATACCACACTTGATACAAGCCTGATATCCAGAATACATAAAGAATTCTTACAGTTCAACAATAAAGACACAAATAACCCATTCAAGAAATGAGACAGAGGATATGAATACACATTTCTCCAAAGAAGATACACAAATGGCCGATACACATGTGAAAAGATGGCTAACATCATTAGGAAGTCTAAATCAAAACTAAAATATGATACCATTTTATACTTACTAGGCTATAATACAAGACACACAATAACAGGTGCTGGCAAAGATGTGGAAACTGAAACTCTCATGTATGGCAGGTGTGAACGCACACTGGTGTGAAATAACAAGAAACAGGTGGCTCCTCAAAACGTTACAGATACAGAGTTACTACATGACCCAGCAATCCCAGTCCCCAGTATAAACTCAAGAGAACGGCACACACGTCCATACAAAAACCTGAACACAGATATACATAGCAGCGATATTCATAATAGCTAAAAACTAAAGATATTCACATGTCCATCAACTAATACATTATTAAACAAAATCTCAGTAATAAAAAGGAATGGAGTTCAGTCATGTATCCCTTAAAGATGGGGTACGTTCTGAGAAATGCACATTTGGCAATTTCACCCTGTAAACATCACCGAGGGCACTTACAGAAACCTGGGTCACACAGCCCACCACACCGAGGCTGTACGGTGTCACCTATTGTTCCTAGGCTCCAAAGCTACATAGCATGTTACTGTACTGAGCAATGTAGGCAACTGCAATACAATCAAAAGTATTTGGGTATCTAAGCATAGAAAAGGAACAGTAAAAATACAGCATAAAAGATTAAACAATGGTATACTTATACAGGGCACTGACCATTAATGGAGCTTGCAGAACTGGAAGTGGCTCTAGGTGAGTGACTGAGTGAGTGGGGAGTGAATTGTGAGGGTCTAAGATATCTCTGTACACTACTATGGATTTCAGAAACACTTTCCCACAAGCCCTCTCCTTGCTTCCCTCTGATAGGACCAAATATAAAACATCGAAGCTGTCAATGCTGCT
Source organism: Artibeus jamaicensis (assembly GCF_021234435.1). NCBI lineage: Eukaryota > Metazoa > Chordata > Mammalia > Chiroptera > Phyllostomidae > Artibeus > Artibeus jamaicensis. The sequence continues at coordinate 6,694,259 of NW_026521883.1, forward strand.
AAACATACAGAAATGTGGACTAGATTAACTGCAAATACCAAGGAGAAACTGACTGGCATAGATCACCATTAGGGAGGAAAAGAAAGTGATCCTTCTTGAGCATCAGTAGGAAAAAGAAATCAAGATTGGAGCCCTGGCTGGTGTGGCTCAGTAGATTGATTGCCAGACTGTGAAGCAAAGGCTCACCAGTTCGATTCCCAGTCAGGGCACAGGCCTGGGTTGCAGGCCAGGTCCCCAGTAGGGAGTGCATGTGAGAGGCAACCACACACTGATGTTTCTCTCCCTTTCTTTCTTCCTCCCTTCCCCCTCTCTAAAATAAATAAATAAAATCTTTAAAAAAAAGAAATCAAGATGGAGAGATAAAGGAACATAGAGGATTGTATGGCAGCGTGGTTCTGGCTACTGCATGCTGAGCAGTGGTCAGATTAGGGAACTTTAAGGTATTCGCTAAAAGTGAGGGTGTTTAACATGGTGAGGGCACAGAACTGAGGACTCAATATTTTTGACTTTAGAAATTTGTATTTGGTTCCATCGATCCTATCTGGCACAAAGGGCTCTCTCTAGCAATGAAATGATGAAAGAAATAAAACTTAAGTATGCTCTGTATTACTTTGACCTGAAAATATTTCCAAAGTACACAGACAGGCTGGCTCCACACTACCAGAGAAGTCTCTCAGTAGAGTGGCAGTAGCATGTAAGACTTGTTAAGGTCGCTTCCGTGGACCTGTGTCCTTGCACAGGACCTTGGGTCCTTGATGAAGAATTTACAGCAAATTACTCTTAAGTCCATCAGCCTCATCTGGGAGGGAGTAAGCACCCTCAATGTGCAGGGCAGGGCGGGGGGAGTCCTCTGCGCTGGAGCAGGGCAGTGGCCAGCTGCCTGGAATGTGGTCTGTGCATTTGAAATGGAGGTACTGTGAGTGAGAGGGGATCTGCTGCCCAGCCCCACAGACACTGCTCCCACCAAAGGGGGGACAATTCCTTCTGAACCATGTGTCTTTCCAATTCTTAGTGGAAATTCACCTCCGTGATAATCTTATGAGACCACGGTCGTTTCCTTGTGGCCCAAAGTTGACTAAAACGTTGTATGTGGCACATGGCTGTAATGGCACATAATGCAACATGAATAAACCTGGAGAACGCTATGCTAAATCAGAGATTTTTCAACCTTTTTCATCTCATGACAAGGACACATAAACTAATTACTACAATTCTGCAGCACACCAAAAAAATATTTCTTGCTGATTGGACAAAAGAATAGACATGATTTTGATTGATTTTGAAAAAATAATAATAATAGTAATTGGCTACCCTTTTTGCTCCAAAGTTACTTTTTAAAAAAATCAGGTGCCTTGTATATAAAGATTTCTGCTACCAAGAATAAACCAATCAGATGTAACCTTATTATGCAACATGACCAGTAAGATGTGACTCCATTATATGACCTATATATTTATGGTTCAGGGCAAGGCATTCACACTGGACAACCACTGTTGTGTTGGCTGTTGTCATTCTTTATTTGTCTAAGGGAAAAGAGGTCAGTGCCCTGACTAAACAGTCAGGTCGTGCATGCTTTAAAAATTCTTGCAGCGCACCAGTTGGTAAATGCTGTGCTAAGCAAAAGAAGCCAGACACAAAAGCCACATATTATAAATATCCATTTGTGTGAAATGTCCAAAATAGAAAAATCCACAGAGAAAAAAAAAGGTTAACAGTTACCATGGACTAGAGGGAAGGGAGAGTAGGATGTGACTGCTGATTGGTAGGGAGTATGTTTATAAATGTTTAGAATTAATGATAATGGCTGCACGGCCTTGTGAATATAGTAAAAGCCACTGAATTTGTACACATTAAAAGGGTGAATTTTCTGGTGTTTGAACATACCATCTCAATAAAGAAATTTTTTAATGTAACTGAAAAATTGAGTACTTCAAAAAAGAATGATAAAAAGTCATAAAATACCAACATGTACTGGCTCCATGAATCTACTTTTTATAGTCTATCTCCTAGATTAGTAATTGTTACACTGCTCATTATGGTTATGAGTTATGATTCTTAGCATCCACTATAATTGATTTAAAGCACATTACATACCTTATTATAGGTATCAATGTTGGCTCATTAAAGTCTTGTAGAGCATGATATAATTGCTTCAGAAATATACTGAGAACTCCCCAAATGAACTAAATATATTTTAAAAGGTTGAATTTGAATGGGTCAGACACTGCAGAAGTGAGTATGTACAATTTCAAGACTTCTTTGATTTAAAATGGGTAAAAATAACAATGATGACATAATTTCACTGATACGGTACCAAAAAATCTGCATTTTACCATAATATTCAGATCAAGAAAGAGTTACCAAACTGGAAATGAATGAAAAAATAAAGAAGAGAAAGGGCTAGAGTCCATAGGAAACTAAACACATCTTGGCTAAACAGCTGTGTTGAAAAACAATTTGTCTTGCAATTAACAGTTTTCTTTCTAAAAGACACAGGACATTGGGTTAATAGATTTCTTTAAAACTAAGTTTGTTTTGACTATTGAAACATTAAAAGAACAGAACATCTGTGTTGCAAGGAAAGACAGATTGTATGGAAGAATCAAATATCAAACCACCAATCTGACTAGTATTTAATTTGTTCTATTTAAATTTTCAATAAAAGTAAATGAAATTACATTCTTGAAATTATAGGTCACCTGTAAATATTTAACACCAGAAACTCCTAAGATGGCTTAGAGTATAAATAATAAAATTATTTGTATATTTTAATTATTTTTCATTCTACTTGACATTTATATCAAAACCAGGTTATAAAGCACTCCCACCAAAAATCATTTTTGAAGTATTATAAAAGGGATAACTCACCATCCATGAATTCTGTACAGATTGAAATTCTGTTTTCTACAAAAAATGCACCATAAAATCCTATGATATATGAAGAATCACACTGTAACAAAAATAAGACAATAATAGTTAAAAACCTGCAAGTCAATACCACAGGCATGCTTTATAAGAAAAAAATGACAAAGAAAAAATCACCTTATAAAGAATTTCCAATTCAGACATAATTTGCTTTTGCAGTTCCAGTGTAATATCTAGTAGTATGACCTAAATGTGGAAAGAAATACATTGACACATTTATTCACCTTTAAATTAAATACAGCTATACTTGAAATAAATATAAAAGTGAAAATATGGCGTTTCCTCCATTCATTTCCCCCTTCTCCTCCCGCCGTTACAACCCCCAGTGATGCAAAGTGTATCCACATCTGCCTACCCCTTTGTACTGGGGGAGGTGGTAGGGAAGTGATTGATGGGGCCAAGGAAAAAGGCAGGTCTTAAAGGTCAGTATTAATGGCTTTAAAAGTCAGTTAAGTTATAACACCCTTAATTTATACACCCTATTTTGGCCACATTGGTTATTTTCAGAAGAGGAAGATAGGAGTGACCCTGAAACCATTAAAGAGATTGCCTTGTAATTCAGACACAGGGCAATAAGCAGGAGAGGATGATGAGTAAAAATGCCATTTAAAGTACAGTTTTTCGTTTTAAGAGGAAGTAGGAAGTTTTTAAAATATATCTTCTTTTTTTTATTCTTTCAGCTGCACAATGTTTCTTGGCTAATAATGTTACAAAATGTTGAGCTTGAAGGAAATTCAGAAATTGTTTCATCTCATCCCCTTCTTTCGGAGGAGGAAGCCGGGCTTCTGTGGAGCCTCACAGCCCAGCAGTGTCGGGTCCTTTCTGACACTGAAGACTTTCCAGCACGTACTGATGCTTCCTGGTTTTCCTCGAAATATCAACTGCTTTGTCAGATTCATAATGCAGAAATGGAAAACACTTTACTTATAAACTTACCTAGAATAACTTCTAGTTTATTTCAAACACTATTGTTTAAGGAAGAAGACCATCAACTGTTCAAATTTTACTTAGCACTTCAATGAAGCCAACTCAAGAGAAATTGTTTTTGACTTAAAAAGACAGTGATGAGAATAGATAGAAGACAATTTTAAGATTTGGGGCAGTTTCTGGCTCTAGCCATTTCCAGATAAGAACTGAACATCCAGGTTTCCCACGATGGTGTAGTTACGCACCATCCAACACTGAACTACATTTTGTATCACGGTTATGGCACAATACACACTTGTACACTCACACTGGAGGGAAACATCCATAAATTATGAACTGCAAACTCCTGACAGAAAGAGGAAAGGATGATTCTACACGTTTTATAGTAATGATACCCACTTGAGGGAGGGGAAGAGAAAAAAAAGACATAGCTAGTTTCTGTCCAGAATTAGCTTTAGGGTTATTTATAAAAGCTCCCACTAAACTAGTCTGTAAGTGTAATACAGAACTGCCAAGAAACACTTCTCCAGATCAATAGTCATTTTGCCAACAATATTCACTCAACATTTTTGCTTCTGTGTAAAACTTAGCAACTAAATAAATTCACCTAGTGTTGTTTTAAGTCCATGCTATGAAATATTGGTGCTATTCACACTGCTGTGTCAAGTACAGTGAACCTTTCATCCTAGAAAACTCTGCTAAATGGAATTAAGTTATTATTTACCTTAGATCGGTGGTTCTCAACCCTAGCCTCATATTAAAATTACCTTTATTTAAAAGTATTTACATAACTATGTAAGGGTGCTCTAAATAAACCCTGATGCATGGGCATAAAGGAATCAGAATCTCTGAAGCTGGACCTACCTCTTAGTATTTCTAAAAAAACTTGTCAAGTGATTTCTAACCCACAGTAAGATTGAGAACCCCTTATTTAAGGTTTCAAAAACACATTTGCTCAGTGCTCAGTATGACTACTAAGCTATGTTGCATCTCCAGGCTCCCGATCTAAAAAAGACATGACTCCGCGTGGCTAGCAACACACAGGAATTAACCTCAAACTACTGGCTGTAAACATACCATTCCCTTGATCAAAAACCTTAACTGGGTTCCTATAGCTTAGCATAAAATTAAAATTCTAGCATGGCATTCAATGATTTCTCCTGCAATCTAGTTCCAACTTGTTATTTTAGCTCCTCTCACTATTCTCCACCACCGACTCAGTCCTCAGGGGAAACCAGATGATATTCACTGACCCACACACACCCCGTGACTTCCCCCACTTCCAGTCTTTGCTACTGGTCCATGTGAGGTGCACGTCCTCTCTCTGCCCACGGCCACTGACTGTACCCCCTTCTCTGTCTTTCAGGAAGCCGGCCCCAAAGCCCTGCATCAGAATGTACCTCTAGCTTTGGCCCTTTACTTTTCTTCTCACATTTGTCTTTAGCATCCATGCCTCACCTTCCAAAAACAGAAATCTACAGAGTAACGAGTGGTTGTGAGGTCCTTAAGGACAAAGGGTGAGTCTTGTGCATTTTTCTCTAGCCCCCTGCTCCACACCCAACACCCTGCGCAGGGTCTTACACTAGTGGCCATTAAGTGGTGGGAGATTTAATTAAATTGCTCCCTACAACCATAATCCTCTAAATAAGATGCTGTTTCTAGACAGAAAGGAAATGGATTGCTTGACTTTTAAAACTGGATTTAAAACCAAAGACAGAAATACCAAAATGAACGAAAGCACCACAGTGACCTAAAATGTAGTAAGTAATACTGTATTTGTGGAGCCAACCCATCGCACTCCAGCAGGTCTTGATCATCCTCCGTCCTCGCTACAGGCCAGAACAGTGAAGGCTCCATACTGGCAGGAAAATGAGTAAAGTCATTTCTGGGAACTTGGGAGGGAAAGTCAAGTCCGCCTGAAAATAGCTACTGAAATGCTCTTCCACTTTCTGGGAGACTTGGTTCTCCAGGCGGAAGGTTACCCCTCCTTTCCCTGGCATTCTTGTGAGTCAGCTTTAAAACTGCTGAAAATAAACAGGTCCAACTCCCTTTTTGAAGGCAGTGGGAGAAAGCATGGAAATACTGATTTTCTTTTTGAAGTACAAGGGAAGTGGGGGCTTCCTAAGTTTTCATTATTATCACTGTTTTTCTCCTTAGGAAGAGCTACATTTTTCAAACCGGAGAGACCCTGAACGCAAACCACTTTGTGGAGAAAGGGTTAAGTGCGAGACTGCAATACCTGAGTGCGCCCTGCTCTTCACTACACCTCCAGGACAAATAGGGATGAGTTGTCAAGTTAAATATAAGCAGTCAAGTGACTGAATTATAATTTACTCTGGGCTCAATTTAAATTAGTGTGAGGCTATTAAAATATACAGTATAAATACGGCAATTCATCACGACCTGTCATGGATGACTTCATTTATTTGCTGGAGTGGCACACACTCCACTAAAGGGAAGGAGAACAAAATCACAGGTCAAATTAAGCTGCTATTCTGTTTTAATTCGCTTATTTAATCTGTGCCAACATAATTGTCTTTTACAGTATGTACAACTCAGAAAGGAAATTTGGGAGGATTACAGTCAGTATACAAATGATTAATCAAATGGTCCATTTAAATGCTAGTTTAAAAGCAGCAGAAACCCCAAACAGTCAAAGAATGATAATCAGCACATGCTATATGCAATGCTATGAGATTTCCTGAGTGGACTTTTTCCAATCAGAAAATAAATAATACTGGGAAATTCTATTAAGCTCTATTCTTTTAAAGCTTTTATAGAGTATATTAATGGTAAAAAAAAAAAAGGTCCTCTTTGCAAGATGACTAATAGTATTTTATTTGTTTTCTGCTCTACTTGTTTGGGGTTGTCCTACCTCCAATGTTCTGCCCAAAAAGCAAGTTAGAAACACATTTCATGAATTACATATATAGTCATATCAAATACTTATTTTTAAAATATTGGTATCATTCAAAAATGCTCTATTTGAGGCAGAAATTTTTCTAAATTCAGTAGCATAAAATAAAAATGCATGGTACTTCTATTTTTCCCAAAATTCTACTTGCTTCTAAAATTATCTGAAGTGATATTTTCCCACATTTAGAGTCTGAAAAGGGAAACATTACAATACACCTTCCTTGTCTAAAAAAAGAAACATTTAGAAGTGCAAAAGTAAAAATATTTTGAGTAGGAGGAGTAACAGATCTTCAAGGACTCCCATCTACTCAAAGCACTGGTCCAACTGACCACTGACTTGGGAAACTGTATTTCTCTCATCAGCCCATGCAGGCATCAGAGCCCTGCAGGTGACTCTGTTCACACAAGAACTGTGATTTGCTGCTCTTCGAAATCCCTCTGTTACACCAGGCAGCCCTGTTTCACAGCTGAGGTCATTGAGAGGTTCAAGTGACATGCTTGAAGTCACACAAAAGTCAGGAAAAGATCAAATGCACGTCTAACTCCTAACCTTTCATTTCACCCTTTAATATAAAAAAAGCTGAGAAATACTCTGGCTGAGAGCAATGGTCCATACAAAGAACACTATGGGATATTTTCTATGTGAGCTGAACCTGCTTTCAAGATGTTTCAAGAGATGAATGAATAAAATGAAAAAACAAACAAAAGAACAAAATTCATTTATATCAGTCACTAAATCAGGTGTTGAACACCTGGCACTCTGCGCACGTCACACACAGCACTCTGCGCTAGGCCGTCTGTGTTCTGCGTGGACCAACATGTGAGACGAGGTAAGCCCTGCTCTCCACTTACAAGGAGATTTGGACATGACAGGGCAAACATACATGTATTCTAATAGCAAACTACAAGGTGGCATGTGATAACACCCATAAGAAAACAGAATTCTAGACAGACCCAAAGAGGAGAGTGAGTAAATGACAGATGTACCAAATGCGACATAATGTAGCTAAGTAACTTGAACAGAGTAGCGTTGGAGCCGACAACCCTTGGAGGATGTTAAGGATTTTGGTAGGTGGAGACACAGGTGAAGGCGTCCTTATTAGAAAGAAATACATGCATCAAACTGCTGGAGTGAAAAGCACCGGATTCAGATAAGGAGTAAGTGCAACTTAAAAGCAGCACAAGATGCAGTCATTCGAGATGACACTGTAACAGTGGGCTGATGACACTGAGTTCCATCCCACAGAGCTTTCAGTTTACTGGGAAATAATGTGAAGCCTTGGAAGACTTTTGAGCGGGAAAGAGATGTTACCAGAACCACACTTCAGGAGGTCAACGGAGGGTGAGAGGTAATACAGAACAGAGATTAAGAGTAGGGTCTTGGGGCAAGACCTGCTTGGGCTGAAATCCTGGTTCCATTACTTACTAGCTGTGGGATTTGGGGCAAGCTACTTAACATCTCTGTGCCTCAGCTTCTGCATCTGTAAAATGGGGATCAGTAATGGAAACAACAGCACAAGGTTGTTGTACTAAATGAGGGAAATGTATGTAAAGTGCTTAGCAAAGTGTAAATGATCCATACATAGTAGCTCCTGTTTCTGGGAGAACAGTGTGAAGGCTGGTCCACATGTCTGACAAGAGACAAAAACGAGCATCTGGGTTAGAGTGGTGACGAGAAAGGAAGTGCTACTAAAAACAAAAAGGGAAAAACCGATAGGCTTCCAGATATCTGACATTAGCTAAAACAGAACAGTGATCATTAAGAGATGGAAAAACAAGACAGATGAATCCTATGACTGGCCAGCCGACTGACTAGAGATTCCCAGGCCCCAGTGCAGGGAGGGCGCCCAGGCAGAGCTCAGCCACATCCCTGAGTTGGGAAGACAGAGCTGGGAGTCTGAGGAGGCCAAGGCAGCGAGAGGTCCCTGACGGAGCACCAAGGGGACAGAGTTCCCAGAGATCCGGAGCGGGGCCCGGAGTATCCAGCTGAGTAATGATCAGCACACGGGTGTCAGGAAAATACCTGAGGACAGGGAAAGAAAGACCAGAGGGAATAATCTCCAGACCTCACACTAAGAGAGAATTTGTGCTCTCACCAGCCATGCTGGAAAACCTTGTAATTGTTAGGGCGCAAGGCGAGTATTCAAAAGGCTAGCGCCTCAGCTGAGTGAGGAAAACTAGCTCTAAACTAACCACTGGACTGATCCCATCTAACAAGCTGAAATGCAATCTCTGAAGGGATAAAACTGTTCAAAGTCACTAAACAGCATCTGAGAATAAAGGTCAAGAATGTTTATAGAAATGCAGAAATATCTGGTACCTACACCATATGACTGGCATCTGATAAAAACCATTATAAGATATTTAAACACACACACACACGCGCGCGCGTGAAAATACAACCCCAAATGAGAAGAAAAAGGGATCAGTCAGCACTGAGCCTGGGTGGTCTGTCTGTCTGCAGTGGTGCGAGGCAGAAAGTCCTCGGCTGGGACGAGGACCTTGCTCCGAAGTCCTGAAAATGTGAACGAAGTGACTGAGGAGAAGGAGGTGCCCATGGGTCAGCCTGTGTTCTCTGACTCCAGGATGCCCCGCAGTGATGATGAGTAGATATTTAAGAGCTTTACAAAGAAGAATAATGGGAAAGCTAGAAAAAAGACCTAGGAAGAAGCATGTCAACAAAACTGCTTCCTTCATCAATTTGAGCAGCTCCCCTGAAGAAAGTAAAAACAACAGATTCTGACAGTATTAACTCCTTTTCCAGCTCAGACTCAGACCCTCCAGACCCTCCCTCAGCACAGGAGTTCTGCAATGGCTCTGGAAAAGAGGAGGGTAGTGCCCAGCTGGTAACAAAGACAGAGAAGGAAAGAATCCGAGCCAGCCATCCATCCAGAGAACAGGGAGATACTGCAAAGAACAGTGCCCTCAGATGGGGTGGAGGAGAGCGACGTCCCCCAGGACAGCTGCCTGTCTCCTCGGCACCTCCTGTCTCCAGTGGGCTCACATAAGAACTCTCAGAGGTTCAGGAATGAAGCATCTCCCTAAGCCTCCCACCCAGTGGTGCAACCACACGTCACTGCTCTGTAGTGGAGACTTCAGTGAACCGTGTGCCCACCCGCTTTAGCCCCCACGCACATAATGGTAACATGTTAAATTACTTTCACTGGCTTTGTGTGTTTTTATAAATTTTAAATGTTAGTTTTATAAGTGAAAATATCTAAATATGAAAAACAACTCTGAAATGACATCTATGGTAGAATCAATAGACAAGATGACTAATTCAGTTATAACTATATTTCATGTATTCACGACAGTGAAAGAAAAATTGAGCACATCAAGTAGAGACTGGGAAGATGTGAAAAAGGCCCATGTAAGCTTCTAAGGATAAAAAGTCCAATATCTGAAAGGAAAAACACATGGAACAAGACTAATAGCAGATTAAACAATGCAGATGAAAATATCTGACAACAGATATTATCCAAAAATAAAACATTAGTGAGAAAAAAAGACTAAAACAAACCACAGAGCATCCTTTTGTGGTGAGCAACTTCAATTAACCTGATATACAGGGTCTGGCACAAATAACACCTTTTTATTACAAAATCATAAGCATACAATTCTGTAACTCAACAATATCACACTCAAGCACAGCATATGACATTTTAGGTGAAATGTTCAAACAAAAACTACAAATGATTACACCCATGTTATTACCCTACCAACTGCACTGAAGCAGGCCTTACTTCTGCCGGACCCTGTATATGCAATTTCCATCCCAAAGTCGGGGGAAAATGTGAAGAAATAATGGCTAAAATTTGTACATACTTAATGCAAGCTAAAAATACACAGACCCAACAATCTCAACAAACCCTAAGTACATAAATTATCAAGGAAATTACATAAAAACTCATCATAATCAATCCTAAAATGAGCCAGAGAGGTCAGTTCTGATGTACAGAGGGATAAAGATTTTATTATATTATTATTACTTTTTAATCCTCACTCAAAGATATGTTAATTGATTTGAGAGAGAGAGAGAGAGAGAGAGAGAGAAACACCCATCAGTTGCCTCCTGTACGGACCCTGACTGGGGGTCAAACCTGCCATCTGGGTATGTGCCCTGACTAGGAATCTAACCTGTAACCTTTTCTGGTATACAGGATGATGTTCCAACCAACTTAGCCACCTGGCCAGGGAAAGGAATAAAGCTTATAAATGACAGTAAGCTTTTCAATGGAAAGAATGCAAGCCAAAAGACAATAAAATAGTACCCTTAAAATACTGAAAGAGCAGTCAACCTAGAATTCTCTCTCTAGCAATAATGTCTTCCAAAATGAAAGTCAAGTATACACTCTGCAGATATGAAAAAGCAGAAAGGATTTACTGCCAGAAGACTTGTGCATTATAAGAAATGTAAAAGAGCTCTTCCTCAGTTACAAGGCAGCCAACATGCTGGGGGCCCAGAGACGGGTTTGCTGCAAAATCTATGTGACCCTGCAGAGACTCTTCAGGAAACGCCACCTCAAACAAGAGCTGAAGCTGATGGGCCAGTATGGGCTTTGGAACAAACGGGAGGTCTGGAAGGTCAAATTACCCTGGCCTACGTCTGCAAGGCTGTCCAGGGGCTGCTCAGGGACGCTGGGTGAGAAAGCCCCACAGCATCTGTTTGAAGGCAGTGCCCTCTTGGGGTGCCTGGTCCACATGGGGAGCTGGACGAGGCCAGTGTGAAGCCAAATAATATTCTGGGCCTGAAGATCAAGGATTTCTCCAAGAGGCACCTACAGACCCTGGTATTCAAGCTGGGCTTAGTCAGCCAAGTCCATCTACCACATCCAGGTGCTGACTCACTACCTCCACACCCAGGTCTGTGAGCAGGTGGTAAATAAACATCCTGTGCTTCACTGTCTGCCTGGACTCCCTGAAGCACTTCGACTTCTCCCTCCTGTTGCCATATGGAGGTGGCCAATGCCAAGAAGGCCCAGGGTAGGGTTGGAGCCAGTGATGACAAGGAGGATCAAACCTACACATCTCCCTGAACTGGTGGAGTGTCTAGTTTTCCAGTCAAGTAATAAATCAGATCAACACTTAAAAAAACAAAAGAAAGGTAAAAAAGGAGGGTCTTCAGACAGAAAGGAAATTATACCAGATGAAAATCTGGATCTATACAAAGAAATGAAGAGCACTGGAACTGGTGAAAATGTGAGTAAATATAAATATTTCCTTCCCTTTTCAATGTCTTTAAAATACAAAGCAAAACCAGCAACAATGTGTTTTGGGTTTTATAACACGAGTATGTAAAATCTAATTACGAAGGCCAGGATGAGAAAAACAACATCCACTATGTAAAGCATATTATGTGAAGTTCTCATGTTATAAAGTGGTACAATAGTACTTGAATGTATACCACAGTAAGTTAAAGTAACTCTAAGGCAACTGCTAAAAAAAAAAGGACAGAACAAACAGAAAACAAAGAGGAAGGATGATAGGTTCAAATCTCATCTTATCAATAATCATGTGAAATGCAAATAATCTAATTGCCCCAAATAAAAGTGGAGATTATCAGACTAGATTAAAATACAAGGCCCAGCTATAGCCGCCTACAAGAAATCCATGTCAAATATAAAGACTCAGCAGGTTAAAAGTAAAAGCATATCATGCTAACAGCAGTCAAAGCTGGAGTAGCTATACTAATATCAGAAAGTGTAGATTTTACAGCCAAGAATAATACTATGGATAAAAAAGGTCACTTCATAATAGTAAAGGAACTGATTCATCCAGAGGACATAACAATCCTAAACGTATCTAACAGACCTTCAAAACATATTAAGTAAACCAATGATAAAACTGTAAGGAATAAACAGACAAATCCACAACTACTGCTGGAGATTTTGACCCCCCCCCTTTCAATAATTGATAGACACGTTGATAAAACTCAGTGAAGATAATTTTAAACAACACTATCAGACAACTTGATCTAACATTTATACAATACACTTTATAACGGACTACACATTCTTTTCATATCCACAGGAAACACCAAAATAATTCATATTCTGGGCCATAAAAATCTCAATAAAGTTAAAATAATTCCAGTTATACAAAGTATATTCTCTGACCACAACTGATTTAAATTAGAGATCAATAACAAAGCTACCTGGAAAATCCCCACATATTTGGGAACTAACCACTTCTAAAATCTAATGAAAAACTCTGCCAGTTTTGAAGTAATGACACATTTATTTTTTCTAGATTATGACTATTATATACGCATCATGTTTTTTGCCTTCACTGCCAAAAGCTCAGGTATAAGCAAGAAAGAGTAAACAGAATAGTCGCATCTACTCTTAAATCATTCCTTCACTCAGCTCAGTTTGACCATCTAGCACGTTGTAAAATTTAGAGATACACAGTGAATACAATACGGTCCTTGTTGGGTCTAATGAGTTGTGTATTTGTAAACCACTGCTGTTTTTATTGATTGAAAATCTCTCCTTTAACACTTCTTTTAAAATGTGTCCTCTTTACAACTGCTTTTAATCCTTTCCAGAAACAACTGTAACACCTTTGCCATACCCATATAAACAGTCATGCACAAGAATTTTAATGTTAGCCTAGGTTACATGTAATTCGAAATGTATGAAATTATGAATAATTATAATGTACATGCAAAAGTCAAATGAGCTTTTTGTGGCTGATTTAAAGCAGTGCTCTGCTCTCTTGGGGTTTACTACCTAGAGTTGACTGTCTTTAAACATATCGATGGCAACGATCTAAGAGTTCTGACATTAAAGGACAACCAGCTCGACTGGAAGGAAAACACTGCCCGAGTGCTGGAGGTGTCCTCGGAGTGGAGACAGGCTCAGTAGGTACGGAAAAGAACCGGGTGCCCGGGTGGTGCATCAGAGCTGCACTCAGTGAGCTCGGGAAGGCTGTGACGGAGACGGGCTCCACCATACCTACCCTGGGCACTCTCTGAACCTCGGGTTCCTCCTCTGTGAAATGTGGGGCTTCCACAGATGATCTCTGAGATCTCTTTCAGTTCTAGAATTCTGTGAGCCTACTTGGTTGGAATACCAAAGAAAATATCCCAAGAGAGAGCGCTGTTGTATCTCCTCACCTAAAGCTACTTGAGTTATTAAAACTGGACTTTATATTGTCACATAACACATTACAGGTGTTGTATCAGGTGTACTATGGAAAAAGAACTCAATTACACTGAGTCTTTGCTTTGGTTTAACCTTATCAAAGGTATAATCAACTGCAATTTAATTGTTCAGATTCCTAGTTTCTAGATAAAAGATGCAGAAATATATACTACATAAGTGTAAGGGAAAGAGACTGAACTCTCACTGGGAATAGCTAAGAAAGCATCATGGAGGAGATGAACCGTGAAAGGATAGACGGAAATCAGAAAGAGGAGCAATGGTAATACTTGTATAAAGGCTTCCTGGTGAGGCAGAGGACATACACTTTGGAGTCAAATGGATTTTGTTTTAAATCCTGGCCCTGGCTGTTTCAACTGTGTTATCTTGAACAATTCAGCTTTCTGAGTGTCAGTTCTCTCAAATCTAAAATGCACAGGCTTACTTTGCAGCTTTTAAGGATTAAAGATAATAGTTATATGACATCTAGCATAGTAACTGGCATACAGTAGTCACACAAAAAATAACAGCTTTCATTATTAAGCGTCTAGAGACTAGAGATACAGGGCGTGACAAAAGGTCACAGACAGGTAATGCAGAGGGTGTGGCTGTAAAGTAGGAAGGGGCTGATCTGAAGAGGACCTGACCCGTTCCGGGGGTGAGGCACAAAGCAGGCTTAACCAGTCCATTAGCTAAGAACCCAGGGTTAGAGGGTCAGAAGTGGGGTTCTGTGGAACCTGAGGAAGCCCAGGGTTCAGTCAGAGGTACAGTTCAAGAGAGCCCATTGGGAAAATCTCGGATAAAATGAGGGGAAGATGAAGCTCCAACAGCCAATGCCAGAGATATTAAGCCGCGAGTGGCAGGGCAGGACCGGGATGCTGGAGCCTGGCGGGGATGAGGCATAAACGAGGTAGCAGGTGAGGAGCATCTTAGGTAACTGCCCAGAACATCCATGAGCTGTGTACAGCTCGACAGCTGGTGGGTGCGGTGCTGGGCTATTTCGGAATCCGGTAAAGGGTCAGACATCTTAGGTTTTACAATGTACTTGATGAGGGATGGGGGTGGGTGCCAAGATGGTGACGTGGTCAGACCTGTGATTCAATTTCTCAACTCTGGTGGCAGAGTAAAGAGGCACAGGAGAAGAAAAAGATCAAAGTACAATGATGAAACTGTTATAAAAAGTCCAGGTATGGGGTAGATGAGCCTGATACAGGGCCCAGGCAATGAGGACGAGAACAGAAAGAAAGTGACAAATGGACGCATTTCAGGGAAAATTTCCTACAGGTTATGGTAATTTACAAGATGTCAGAGATATAAGGAAAAAAAGGAGTGAATAACTACTAAGGTTCTGAGCTGCAAGACGAGGAAGACAGTGATGCCACTTAGCAGGAAACCGAGTAAGAAGTGGAGGCAACAGTGATGAGAAGACTCGCCACACTAAGTTGCTACTTAAAACATCTTCAGGAGCTTGAATGTTACAGCAGTGCCACAGCTTCCACCAAACCTGAAACTTTCATTTCCTTTTCATGACTGCCTGTGACTCAAGCTAAATGTAGAGAAGTGGGAGGGGGTGTAGAAGCATCAAGAATGTCATGAATTTCATGGAATTTACACACCACTTACCTTTACAGCTAGTATTTTCCCACTTGGGACATGATATGCTCTATGGGAAGAAAGAACAATAACAAAATTACTTGAGATCACTAAACAACCTAGACGATGGTTAAGAACATAAGTGTAAATCTGAACACATCTGTAGCAGTGGGATATGTGACACTGCCAAAGAATACTAATAACATCAGTAATTTACATTTCTATTGAACTTAATGGTTTATAAAGTGATTCATTACACATTACCTTAAAATAACCCTCTAAGGTAATAGTGGCATTATCATTCTCCTTTTATGGATGAGAACTTTGAAGCATAGAAAAGTTAAGTAGTTTGCCTAATGGCACAAAGTCAGTAAGTGGCAGAACTATACTTCAAATCCAGGTCTTCTGGCTCTATTTCCTTTACAACACACTGTCTGTGCCACTGAGAGCGTGGGAGTGGGGGAGCGTGTCAGTGTGTGAGTGTGTGCAGAGGTCTTCTCTAGCCCTATGCTAAGCACTAGACAAAGCCATACAAAATGGGAGGCTTTCCTTTTGTTTATTTCAATTATACATACACATCAACTATATTCCCACATTTCATCAAAATAATATGAAGTTAGCTATAACTTAAGATATAAATTCATATAAGAAATCACAGGTTTGTAAGATTCAAATATGTGGTTCATCCTTTCCTAAAACTGGCATCTCTTAATATTAAAAAAGCTTCAGAAGAGAGAAAAGTTCAAGTGATGAGATATAGTGAAATAACTACAATTTAAGTCAAGAAGTATGAATAGATTCATTCATAAAACAGAGAATAAGGTTTGCAGAAGTAAATACCATTATTTCATCAAGACCTTTTGTGTTTCAATGAGATGTGTGGCCTTTCCTACATGTACTGTAAAGACCACCCATTCTGACCATTATCCAGAAATAATCTGCCTCATATAAAAAATTCTGAATGAAGCACGCAACACAAACAGGCACTGTTACTGCACGTCCATGAGAGTATGAAGAAACAAATTATTTTGGAAGAATTCAAGTCTCACTCCACGGAGGATTCTGCACGTTAACCGAGAGCTGATTGTTCTTCCTCTCCCCTGGCTGGTGTTAAGTGGTGAGGGGCAGGGAACGTGGGGAGGAATGCAATTCAGCTTGCCAGGAATTCCCCGTCCTCAGATGCCAAGTTACAAAATTTTACCAGGTTTCCAATTTCTACTACTAAGCAGTAAATTTAACTTAGTAGTAAAAATTGCTCATTTATTTTATTATTTTTTGGAGCTATCATTTTTTGGACTTTTGACATGTAACATTATCTTAATTTCGGGTATATAACAATGATTTGATATTTATATATGTATATTGCAAATGACTCACCCCAATATGTCTAGTTAACAACCATCACCATACGTGATTACAAATATATATATATATATATATATATATGCATTCCATTATTACCAAATGAAAACATTTTCTGTTGTTCTGGCAGAAGTATTTGTGTGGTTATTCTAACAAAATTTTTAAATAGCTTTACTGAGATATAATTATATATGATGAAGTTCACTTGTTTTAAGTGTATAATTCAATGATTTTTAGTAAATTCACAGAACTGTGCAATTGCTGACAAGTATTTTTAAAGTGACAGACTTATGGAGGTAATTTTGTTATTAAGAACCTATAAGGAGTTATAACTTTTCACATATAATAACGTTACAAATTCAGGTAAGACTAGGAAAAACATGTAAATGTATGTAAGTATCTATATATGAGTGTTATAAAAAATTCATTCTGCTTTTCCTTCTTGAGTGGACAAAGGTTGAGCCAATTTTGGAAAGTAAACTTAACCTTTATTTTATCAATTATAGAGAAATTATATCTCATTTAGAGGAAAAGCAAGATTATAAAATTTGGCAACTGTTCACTTTACCAGAGTTCTTTAATCTGTAAAAGAATCTACAGACTTTCTCTAAATATCAACTTCCCTAGTATATATAAATACTATTAAGTTTATAAAACTTAAGTTATTTAAAATTTTTTATACTTTATAAGAAGTGATGTTTTATAAGTAGAACCCCTATATTATAAAGGGTTTAGAATACATTACCACTTACTTCACTATCTAACGTTAACATCAGATTTACAACATGAAACCACATTATGATTTGATTCATTATGTATCTGGATTCAGGTTAATAAAGTGATATATAAAGACATATGCTGTATTTTCCTCAGTGCCTGGCAGAGAAGTTGTTGGACTAAGCTAATTTGAAATGTGATTTGAAGAAATTTAGCAACTTTATTCCATGTAAATATAGGTAATATGTAAAATTTAATAATGATATATTATTTTTCCTCTTGCATACCACAGAATCCTCCGATTTCAACTGTTAAAAACACTCTGTATTAGAATCACTAACCACAGACGCAAATGTGAAGACCAACAGCTGAATGCAGACACAAGGACTCAAAACTTATAAAAGAACAGTACTGCTACTTTGGACAACAACCTGGACTTTTGAGACCAACAGCAGCGATAAGTGAATGACCAGCAGACAGTCTAATATTTATACCCCATACTCAACAGTTTGGTAACTTAATTAGCTTGTCAAGAAAGCTGATCTCTTTTCCAAAAGAAAGGTCTCTTATTTCCAAGTGAAATACAAGGGGAGGCTTGATGATTTAATTATGATGCACGCTAATTCATCCATGGAATTTTGGGTTCGATTTCGAGCAACAAAGATGCTGTGTGGTTTGGTTTACAGTGCAATGACAGTACCGATTTAACATTTAATCATCAAGGAGAAGTGGATGACAAAGGCAATACCAGGTATGAGTGGAGTGTGCCTCTTAACTTTGCAAATGGCATTCTGTCTGGAGAAAAGGAATTTGTTAATTTTCGACGGATACTGCATCTCAATAGTCTTGACCTTCTGCAACACATTAACTGTAAAGTGATTAATGAAGTTTGAATGGAGGCTCTGGTTACACCAAAAGACAACTATACACCTTTGCATTCTTTTAATTAACAGCTAACACTTTGAATTAGTTTGCTGTTGCCACAGTAATTACCTGTCCCAATCAGTGTGTGGAGAAAGCATTGCATGAGATATTTTCGGTGCTTGGTCTTGAGTGCTCCATTGTGCTTGGGACCAGCACAGACCTTCAGGGAATATTCCTGGCCCTTAGAACTAAGCAGGCAACACACACACTTTAAGATGGCAAAAGCTGGTACCTTGCTTGGTATAATTTTTTTTTTAGCATTTCAAATAATAAAGAGCCCAGCAAAAGAGAAGAACATTTATTATCCATACTTTCTTTCTTTTTTCATTTGGAACAACTGGTTCCAGATAACTGACAAAAATGGTGATGTCAACTGTTAATTCTAGCAGAGTACAGAATTAGAAAAGTTACTGAGCTAGTAGGAAATATGGAGACTTGTTGGGTCTAATCCTTTCCTTTTACACTGGAAACACCCAAAACTCAGGTTAAAAAAACTTGTCTAAACTCACACACTAGTCCATGGCAAAGCCAAGACTGGGACTGTGGCAGAATATACATATTTTCATATGTAAAGGAATCATATAGTAACGTTTAAGTTCTCCTCACTGTGTTCTAAACAGGGGAACTCATAATTCAAAACTCACAGAGGTGTGGCCTACTTCAATCAGGCGAAGGACCACCATACCTGACCCTCTCCAGACAAGAAGTGTCCTGCAGTCACTGCCGACTTTACCTGGGCAGGCAGAGCGAAGGGTGGAGGCTCTGAAGTCACTGCCTGGGTTCTGATCCCAGCTCTGCCACTTCTTAACAATATAAACCTGGACTATTAGTAAACCTCACTCTGTCTCAGTTGTCTCAAGTCTGGAATGGGGAAATCGGTTCCCACGTTACAGAGTTGTGAGGATTCAGTGAGGTAACATAGGTAAAGCGTTGCAGACAGGGCTGGCATGCATTATATTTTGAGAAACTGGAAGTGTTTAGGGTAGCTAGGTGTTCTGAGAGTAGAAACTACTGAAACAGACTAACAGCAAGTTAGCTTTAACAATGAAGACTGGCTGTAACATATCATTTATTAAGAAAAACCAGTAGAATTACTTATGCTGAACCAACTTTGAGGACAAAGAATTAACACAGCCACCTGACATGCAATGGTTACGCCATGATGATTACAGTTCTAGACTTCTCGCCGTGCTCCTCTCGTGCCTGCTGCTGTAACTTACTGACGCTGCGAACAGATGTGGTCAGGGCCACATCTGCTGAGGGGCCGTCTCAGCAGAAATCCACCTGCAGTCGCCATGGCTAAATGCGCCCCTTACGTTTTTCATTCCTCTTGGGTTAAATGAATAGAAGAAACCTAAGTTACCCTAAAAAGAATCCATATACCTTCCTTTAATATTCAGTTGACTCTCGAACAGCATGTAGTGGGGGTGCCTGCACACCACACGGTCGAAAACCCAAGCATAACTTCTGACTCCCCCAAACTCAAACACCCTCAGTGTCGGAGGGAGACTGCTCCCAGGGCCTCCACGGATACCCAAATCCATGGATGCTCAAGCCCCGCCCATGAAATGGTACAGAACAATGCATCCAGTCAGTCCTCCACACCTCTGGACTCCCAAAGGTGGATTAAATATGGCACAGGTATTTGCTGGGGAAAGAATCTACATATAAGTGGACCCACAGAGTTGTTAACTCATAAACTGTAAAATTTTGAGGCCTCTCCTAGTCTTCAGATTTTAGTAGCTCTGTTGTAACTCCTAGAGTACAATGCAAATACTGCTCATCGAGTCTGTCTCCCATACTTGGCAGAACTACCACATCTGATTATATATATTTTTTATACTTCGTACAAGTCCTGGCCCATGGTAGGTACTCTCTATTTAATAAACATTCAATGAAAGATTATTACTTCTGGATGAAACAGAAACATGCCACTTGGATGGTATTTTACAAAGAAATTCTACACACATTTAATTAATTCCATAATCTTATGAACAGGATTTATTTTCCCCTCAGCTTTACTGAGATATAACTGATAATGTAACATGAGCAGGAATTATTTTTTTAATTTTTATTTAATTTTAATTTTTAAAATTATTTTTAATTGATTATGCCATTACAGTTGTTCTATTCCCCCCTTCATTCCCCTCCACCTTACCCCCTGTCCCCACCATTACTCCCCCTTTAGTTTATGACCATGTGTCTCAAGTTCTTTAGATTCTATATTTCCCATACTATTCTTGCCCCCCCCCATCTATTTTCTATCTACTGTCTATGCTACTTATTTTCTGTACCTTCTCCCCCTTCTCCTCCTCCCACTCCCCTGTTGCTAACCCTCCTTGAGATCTTCATTTCTTTCATTTAGAATGGAAGGACAGATAAAGTGCTTCTCAGATAAGATCAAATTCAAGGAGTTCATCATCACCAAGCCCTTATTATATGAAATATTAAAGGGACTTATCTAAGAAAAAGGAATTATTATCAACGTACCCATTTGGGTATATTTCTGAATCAAAAGTCCTTACAAGGACGCCAGGCTCTAGACCTCGGTCAGCTCACCAGTCCTTCCTCCTGCTGGTCTCCCTGAGACACAGCACTCTCCGCAGGCCTGAACCGCCTGGCTTGCTCCACCCCTTCCTTCAAGTCTAGTGTTAGCTCCTTGACTGTGCTATATGAAACAGCTCATTCTCTCGTTCTTCAGTCTTTATAGAGCTCATCAACATCTAATTCATTACTTGTCTCCCACCACTAGAAAGCAGGCTCCATGGAAACAGGGACTTTCATTTTTTTTCTTTTGTTCACTGCTATATCTCCAGTGTCTGAAACTGTGCTGGACACATTTTATAAATATTTGTTGATTGAATTAATAAATGTCCTTAATTGCTACAGGTTTATTTTCTTAAGACAGTTTTAAAATTTTCTAGAAAACTGGCCATTTTCTGTTTTCAAATTTGTTGTTACAAACTTACTCATAGTATCCTCTTATTTTTAAAATCTCTGCTGTCTAGAAATATGTCCCCCCAACCAGTTTTATTGAGATACAATTGACATGCATTACTGTGTAAGTTTAAGGTGTACAGCATAGTGGTTTGAATTATATACATTATAAAATAATTACCATTATCAGTTTAGTTAGCATCATCATCTCATACAGCTACAATAAAAAGAGACAGCAATGCAAGAAAAAGTATTTGCATTGTGATGAGAAATCTTAGGATTTACTCTCTTACCACCTTTTCTATGCCACACAGCTGTGCAGTGTTAACTGTGCTCACCATGCTGTCCCTACATCCCCTGTACTTACTCATCTCATAACTGAAAGTTTGTGCTTTCTGACCATCTTTCTCCTATTCCTCCTTTCTTCCCCTTTGCCTTTAAATACTAATTTGTGTGTGTGTGTGTGTGTGTGTGTGTGTGTGTCTTTTCTCTTATACTTGATCAGTTTTTCCTAGAAACCAGCTTTTGGGGTTCTTGAATTTTAATTTCATTAATATTTTTTTCTGTAGTATTTCCTTCCTCCCATTTCCTTCAGGTTTAACCCTCCCCCCTCCTTTAAAAATTTTCTTCAGGTGGCTGCTGAGCCTATTAATCTTGTTTTTCTTTTCTAATGTATGTACAAAAAACTATCCCTTACAGTATTTTTTTATTCTTCAATTATAAATATTTTATTTCTATTATAATGTATTTTATGACTTGTAAGTTATTTATGTGTGAATTTTAATTTCCAATTGTATAAGGGGTTTAACTTATTGATTTCTAAACTAATTGTATTATAGTCAGAAAAAGCGACCTACATATTACAGAGAGAATTACAGGAAAACTTGACAAACCCATAGACAAAGTGGGAGAATGTTTCTCAGTAATGAACAGATCAATCAGATCAAAATTAATAAGGTATACAAGATCTTAACATCACAAAACAAGCTAGTCAATGATCCTATATGAACCCCTCTGTCAATCAAACTGAGAATATCCATTATTTCCAGGTATATAAAATTTATTTTTTAAAAAACTAGGGCACAAAGCAGGTCAATAAAGTACGTAACATAGAGGTCACTTTTTCTGACTATGATATATGTCAGGGAGTGGAAATGCAATGAAAATTAAAGCTAAGGATATAGAGAGTGACCAAGATTAGAGGTATGCTTTTTTATATTAGGGTGGGAGGTCCAGGGATGCCTCTCTCAGCAGGTGACACATGAACAGTAAAGGGACACAACATTTACATATCTGGAGGAAGAGGACCCTAGAGAGAGGAGATAGTGTGTTCAGAGGCCCTGATGTGGAAGTGTGTGTTTGATGTGTATGGAAGTGGAATAAGCAAGGGGGCTAGTTGTAAGAGATGAGGTTAAGAAAGGAAATGAGAGGCCAGACTGTGTAGTGCCATTTAGGCCAATGTAAAGACTTTGACTATTATTCTCAGTGACATGAGAGCCATGGTGAGATGAAGGAAAGCTCACACATATTTTAGAAAGATCATTTTGGCTGGTGGGTAGACAACACACTGTAGGAAAGCAAGGATAGAAACTGGCAGACTAATTGTGAGGCTACTGTAATAATCCTAGCAAGAGATGCTACAGGTTGGGAGTAGGGTGGCAGGAAAAGAGTGGTGAGAGGTGGTTGGCCTCTTAAAATAATTGTGAGGAAGAGCCAGCTACATTTGAGAATAAATCTGGTGGTGTGAGAGAAAATGGAGGATTAACAGTGACTGTAAAGTTTTTGCAGTGAGCAACTTGAAGAACAGAGTTTCCATTTACTGAGAGTAGAAGAACAGTAAAGGGAGCAGGTTTCAGAGGAAATCCAGAGTTCAGTTTTACCTGAATTCTGAAATGCCTAAAAGATATATAACTGGTAAGTAGATAGATATAAGCCTAAAGTCCAGGAGTGAGGACAGGGCATCATCAACAGAAGATGCTATGTAAAGCCACAGGACTAGAAAAGCTCTCTTGGGACTTACATTAAATAGAGAAAAGGTCTGAGGACTGGACTTGAGGGACTCCAAATTCAGAACTCAGGAAGATGAGAAGGAACCAGTAAAGGATATGAGAAGGTGCAGACAGGAAGCTAGTGACAGAACCCTGAGAACAGTGTCCCTCAGGCTCTGAATGTTGACTGGTGCTGTATTATAGTTCCCATACTGCTGAGTGCACTACCTTGCAGAGAGCAGGTATTCAAGAAACATGTGGGAGATCCAAGATAGCGGAGGAGTGAGTGGAAGCTACACTAACAACCCCCCAGGACTGATCTGGAATTGCAACTAAATTGTAGAGAAAGAATCCAGAATAACCAAATGAATGAGAAGCTTATAACCAAGGACAGATGAAGAAACAAGTTCACCACAACGTGACTGGTACGCAGTGCAGAGAAGATGCAAGAGGGCTGGCTGGGTTCCCAGACAGCAGCTGAAGTGCTGCAGGGATATTTCAATGGCCGGGGTGGGGGTTCCTCCTGAGAAGTGTGGGGGTTAAACTCCAAGCTGAGCTAATAGCCTACAGCACCAGAGCTGAGAAGGAACCCGGATAACATCCCCCTGTGAAAAGCAGCAGTGTTTCTGTCTGTTAGGGAGAAATGGCTGGAGATACAGAGAGCCTCTTAAAGGGCCAACAACACAAAATTTCTTTTGCATATATATGATGCCTCCAAGAGACCCAATCAGATGGAAATATATGCACAGACTAAAAGTAAAGGGTTGGAAAAAGATATTTCATGCAAATGGAATAGAATAAAAAAGCTGGGGTAGCAGTACTTATAACTGACAAAATAGACTTTAAAACAAATGCTATACTAAGAGACAATGACGGACACTCCATAATGATAAAGGGAACAATCCAACAAGAGGATATACCCTAGTAAACATTTATGCATCCAACACAGGAGCACCTAGATATGTAAAGCAAATCCTGATGGATATAAGAGAAGAGATCAACAGAAATATAGTCATAGTTGAGGATTTTAACACCCCATTGACTTCGACCGATAGATCTTCCAGGCAGAAGATCATGAAGGAGACACCGGCCTTCAATGACACACTAGATCAAATGGATTTCATCGATATTTTCAGAGCCTTCAATGACACACTAGATCAAATGAATTTCATCGATATTTTCAGAACATTTCACCTGAAAGCAGCAGAATATACATACTTTTCAAGTGCAAATGGATGTTTTTTAGGATAAACCACATGTCGGGACACAAAACAAGTCCCAATAAATATAAGATTGAAATCATATCAAGCATCTTCTCTGACAACGATGCTCTGAAATTAGAAGTCAATAACAAGAAGAACAATGAAAAACACACAAAGACATGGAAGCTAAATAACATGTTATTAAACAATGAATGGGTCAACAATGAGATCAAGGAAGAAATCAAAAGATACCTTGAAACAAATGAAAATGAGGATACAACAATTCAAAAATCTGTGGGACACTGGGAAAGTAATCCTGCGAGGGAAATTCATAGCATTACAGGCCTATCAAAACAACAACAACAACAAAAAACCCAAGGAAAAAGCTCAAATAAACAATCTAACTTCACAGTTAAAGGAAATGAAAAAAGAACAACAAAGACCAACATGAACAGAAGGAAAGAAATAAAGATCAAAGCAGAAATATATGAAATAGAGTCTTAAAAAATGATACCTAAAATCAATGAATATAAGAGCTGATTCTTTGAAAAGATAAACAAGATTGAGAAACTTTTAACCAGATTTAGCAAGAAAAAAATAGAAAAGAACCAAATAAATAAAATCAGAAGTGAAAGAGAAAAATAACAACTGACACCAAAGACATACAAAGGATTGTAAGAAAATATTATGAGCAAATATACCAACAAACTGGACAACCTAGGTGAAATGAGTAAATTCCTAGAAACATACAGTCCAAAAGTAAATGAGGAATAATCAGAGAGTCTGAATAGACAGATTACATCTAATGAAATTGAAGCAGTAATCAAAAAACTACCAATAAACAAATGCCCTGGACCAGATGGCTACACAGCTGAATTTTACCAAACACGCCAAGAACTAACACCTTTCCTTCTCAAGCTATTTCATAAAAATCAAGAGTAGGGAAGACTCCCAAACTCATTTTACAAGGCCAGCATTACCCTATTTCCAAAACCAGATAAAGACACTACAAAGAAACAAAATTATAAGCCAATATCTTTCATGAGCATAGATGCTAAAATCCTCAACAAAATATTAGCAAACCGAATACAGCAATGCGTCATAAAGATCATACGCCATGATCAACTGGGATTTATTCCGGGAAAGCAAGGTTGGCACAACATTTGCAAATCGATAAGTGTAATTCACCACATAAATAAAATGAAGGATAAAAACTACACGATCACATCAATAACTGCAGAAAAAGCTTTTGATAAAATCCAGCACCCATTGTGATAAAAAACTCTCAGCAAAATGAGAACAGAGGGAACATACCTAAACATACTCAAGGCCATATATGACAAACCCATTGTCAGCATCATACTCAATGGGCAAAAACTACAGGCATTCCCCCTTAAGGCTGGGAACAAGACAGGGATGTCCACTTCATCTTTCTTATTTAACATAGTACTAGAAGTCCTAGCCACAGCAATCAGACAAGAAGAAATAAAAGTCATTCAAGTTGGAAAGAAGGTTGTCTTTATTTGCAGATGACATGATATTGTACATAGAGAACCCCATTGATTCCACCAAGAAACTACTAGAACTGATAAATGAATGCAGCAAAATAGAATACAAATTAATATCCAGAAATCAGTTGGTTTTTTATATGCCAATAATGAACTAACAGGAAGGGAAATCAAGAAAACAATAGCATTCATAATTGCTTCAAAAAGAATAAAATATTTAGAAATAAACCTAACCAAGGATGTAAAAGACCTGTACATGGAAAATTATAAGACACAGAGAAATGGAAGAAGATACAAATGGAAGCACATACTGTGTTCATGAATAGGAAGAATTAACAACATTAAAATGTCCATACTACCCAAAGCAATCTATAGAGTCAGTGTAATTCCTATCAAGATTCCAACGATGTATTTCACAGAGCTAGAACAATTTCAAAAATTTATGTAGAACCACAAAAGGTCCTGCACAGCAACAGAGATCCTGAGAAAGAAGAACAAAGTTGGAGGAATCACACTACCCCAATATCAAACTGTACTACAAAGCCATAGTAATCAAAACAGCCTGGTACTGGCATAAAAACAGACATATAGATCAATGGAACAGAACAGAGAGCCCAGAAACAAACCCATACTTTTATAGTCAATATTTGACAGAGGAGGCAGACACACAGAATGAGGTGAAGATAGTTTATTCAATACATGGTGTTGGGAAAATTGGACAGGTAAGTACAGAAAAAGGAAACTAGACCACCTTCTTACATCGCACACAAGAAAAAATTAAAAATAGTTCAAAGACTTAAATGTTAGACCCCAAACCATGAAAATCACAGAAGAAAACACAGAGAGCAAATTCTCAGATTTCTACTGCTTGTAGAGATGTTTTGTTGGCTATTATCTTCCCAGGAAGGGAAAGAAAAGAAAAAGGTAAACAAATGCGACTGAAAACTTTTTGCACAGCAAAGGAAAACATCAACAAAAGAAAAAGACAACACACAGAATGGGAGAAAATATCTGCTGATACATATGATAAAGTGTTAATATCCAAAATTTAGAAAGTACTTACAAAACTCAACACCAAAAAAACCCCATTAAAAAATGGGCAAATGACCTGAATAGACACTTTTCCAAAAAGGACATATAGATGGCCAATACACATATGAAAAGATGCTCAATGTCACTGATCATTAGAGAGATGCAAATTAAAATCACAATGAGATACCATCTCACCCCTGTCAGAATAGCTATCATCAATGTCAACAAACAGCAAGTGCTGGCGAGGATGTGGAGAAAGGGGAACCCTTCTGCAGTGTTGGTGGGAATGTGGACTGGTGCCACCACTGTGCAAAGCAGTATGGAGATAGCCCAAAAAATTAAACATGGATCTGCCTTTTGACCCAGAACTCCCACTTCTGGGTATACATCTGAAGGAACCCAAAACACTAATTCAGAAGAACCAGAAGCACCCCTATGCGTACTGCAGCACTAATTACAATCATTAAGCTATGGAAGCAGCCAAAGTGTCCATCTGTAGATGAGTGGATAAAACAACTATGGGACATTTACACAGTGGAATTCTACTTGGCCATAAAAAAGACAATTTTACTCTTTGCAACAGTATGGATGGACCTAGAGAACATTATGCTAAGTGAAATAATCCAGTCAGAGAAAGACAAATACCATATGATTTCACTCATATGTAGAATCTAATGAACAAACTGAACTAATGAGCAAAACAGAGACAGACTCATAGATGGAGAGCAGATGACAGCTAGTAGGGGGTAGTTACACGGTGGAAGGATCGAGCAATAAGGAAAAAAGATTCATGGACAAGGACAACTGTGGTGATTTCTGGGGACAGGGAGGTATAAGGGGATTAAATGGTAATGGAAAAATACAATAAAGATTAAATTTAAAAAAAGAAAACGTGACTGATTTTAAAAGTACTGCTTGGGGACAAATAAAACTGAATCTAATATCTGCTGAAACTTCAAATACGGGTCTGGTACAATACATAAAAGCTAGAGGTTATGCTCACCTTCATGTAAATACTAATGAGAACTTTTTAAGAGATGTATCATTCCAAAGAATAAACTGAATTTCTTTTAAGAATCTTTAAAAATAATAAAGTAAGGAAAAGAAATTTTTAGAAGTCCCACATTCACACAGGACATAAGGGAGAAACAACCTGTATTCGTATTCCAACATCTGGACCTCCACGCAATTTTATGTCATGCGTAAATCAATTGCATCTGTATTTTACAATGTTTACGAAAAGTATTTATGCTTAGAATTTCAAATTCTAGGAGAACCAAAAAAAAAAAAAAAAATGAATCGTCCCAGCTGACTCCTGTTCACAAAATAAATAACCTAGAGCTGATCATATATTTTCTGATAAAGCTTGTACAATCTCAAACAATTAAATTAGGCATCTAATTTCTTTGGTGCTATTCTGCATGTTAATTTCCAAACATTCTAATCAAGTTACTTTAAATTATGAGCAGAAGTAATTTATAATAGGGAGTATCTATGGTTCTCTAGTGATTGTGAGGTAGAATGTAATTTAATAATAGAGGGGCTGACCTATGATCCAAATGTAAGTAGTTTGTATTTCAGCATAAACGATAATGATGTTATAAATGTCAATTTGTTGGCAAAATGGTCATCAAAATGAGTAGGGAAACACTTTTCCCCGTTTTACTTCTTGGAGCAAGAACCTCAAGAGTGACTGTGTGTATGACGACTTTCGATCCTGATGGCAAAACGAGAACACGGAAACACCCGCCCTGGGAAGGCAGCAGGGCGTTCATTCACATGCCATGTGGAAGCGATGCCACCGCCTTAAGTTCTACTTCTCACATAACACACTTGGGAGAAGGTTCGTGAAAAGAGGGACGCAATTACTGAACAAATTATTTATAGAGTGCTATCAATTGTTGGACAATTCTCTAAATGAATGGGAAACCTAAGAAAATAATCCAGTTACTAAAATGGTGAAAGTAATAGTTCGGAGCTGGCCTAAGAAATACCAGTAATTAGAAAGGAATGGTCTTATTCTAGGTGAGCAGGAAAGAATGTGATGTTTGTTTATTTTGCTCATTGGGTCTCTTAGAGAACAGGTCCAAGGCAAGAAAGATGGTAAGCAAAGGCTGTTTTAAAGTACACAGAAGTTACAAATGCATTTTTTTGTGCTATTGGCTTGCTTCAGAGATAGTAATGGCTCTCCTAAGTGATAAAATCAGTTCTCTGTTTTTCAGGCAAAAATTTGACAGCTTGTGAATTCCCTCTATGTTCTCTAAATGCCACACAGGATGTCCACCAGAGGTGGGGTGAAAAGCAGGACAAAGGAAAGGAGACAAGGTGAAAGAGAAACCTCTCTGAGATCTGATTCGTTGTGACAAAGGGTTTGACTGGGAGTAGAGAAACCATAGTCGAACATAAGATTTCTGACTAGTTATCCATTTTAATTATTTATGCAATTCTTAATTTTTGTTAGTATGGAAAGAGTTGGCCATACTGAGATTTAATTATTAAATCTACTTCCTTATTACAAAGATACAGTATTCATTAAAGCCAGTATGATATAAGATCACTGTTTTCCATACCTACAGATGCTGTGTTCTTGCTTGTAAGATCACATTTCATTTCCCCCCCCCAAAAGTTAACTAATTTTATGCAAATTCAGACTAACCAATGAAAGTCTTCTTTCATTCCAACACTTTATAGCCTTGGCACAAAAGAAAAATTAAAACAAAAATAAAGGAGATGATAGACATTAAAGGGCTAAATGCACCACTAGGAGATAAATACCCAGCATGAGGTGATACATTTAAAAAAAATTACTGTTATTCTGTCACAGTTGTCCCATTTTTCTCCCTTTGCCCTGCTCTGCCCAGTCCACCTCCCCCGCTCCCACAGTCAATCCCCACACTGTTGTCCGTGTCTATGGGTCATTCATCAGAGGTGATACATTTTGAGTCTCCTATTTAAAGTAAGGAACCTGAGAGTCAGCTGAATAACATTTTACCTAAAGATTAGAAGGCGGAGCAATTTTGAAGCCTACACCAAACCAAAGTGCATAAATGCTTGTGAGTATATACATACACATGTAAACAAAATAAAAACCTTTTGTTATCTTGTGAGATTAATTAACACCCCCACGTCATCTTTTAATGCAACAACATGTTTTCAGTAACCGATTGCAAACTAGCTGTGGTTCAGTTAATGAAAAACTTGTTTTATTGCTTTGATCGTTTTAGAGATTTGTTCTCTTCGCAGGTTTCTTTGGGGTGGATTTTACCAATATGTTACACACTAAAATAGCCATCCACAGAATTCAAATAGTTGCAGGGAAATCAACACTGACAGTTGTTGCCTTCCATAATAGATAAACACATTAGCCAGGCTCTAGCTGTTAAAGTAGGAAACCCAAAGCAAACAGCAGTTGTAGAAAGCCGCTTTTATGTAGACTGTGCTAGTTCAAATGACAGTCTATGCCAACCTTCCTTCTGCATAAAAAACCCATTACAGATGCTTGACTACTGACTGCAAAATCATTTGTTGTCAAACAACACCCCCCCACCTCCACAGATAGTTTAAGTGTCAAACCAAACACGTCACTAGGTTACAGGTATCAACAACTCTCTCGAGGTGGTGATCATACTTAGGGCCTACAAACAAACCCGGCATGTGATAGGAGGGAGGAACTTGGCTGGGTTAGAAAAATTTCCAGTCAGAGGAAAGCTACTGTAACTCTGCATTTTACCATGTCTTCCTTCTATTTACTCTGGTTATATGCCCCTTTTTACTCCCACACCTGTCTCAAAGTTAATGTGGTCATCACTGCCTACATATTTCTTCCATAAACTGATGGGCCTGGTTCAAGCCTTTAACACTCCCCATACCAACTAGAGTGATGTCCTTTATATATGGTCTAAATACCTTTGAGATCAAGGAAGCTACCATCATAGTGATCCCTTATCAAAGGTTCTGAAAAAATGTAATGGGAAAAACAGAGATGAGAAATAAAAGCCTGAAGAATGAAAGAAAGAAATGGAGGAGTTAGGCAATACATGCAGGGAAAATAGGAACGCCTTGAGGATTAACTAGCTAGGCAATTTTCCTCCTGAAATGTTTTCATTACAATGTAACCTCTGCTCACAGTTTCTTGGTGAAAAACCAGTAATATATCACTTCACAAAATCAGGTACAAAAATATCTTTTTCAAAATGCTTCCACCCTGGCTGGTGTGGCTCAGGGGACTGAGTGCCAGCCTGTGAACCAAAGGATCTCCAGTTCGACTCCCAGCTGGGGCACAAGCATAGGTTGCAGGCCAGGTCTCTGCTCGAGGGGCACATGAGAGGCAACCACATACTGATGTTTCTCTTCTTCTTTTTCTCCCTCCTTTACCCTCTCTCTAAAAATTTTTAAAATAAATAAAATCTTTAAAAAACCACTTCCGTCTACTAATAATTAATATTCTATTGTGCTTTATAGTTTATAAAAAGTTTTTTTTTATAGAGAGAAGCTACTTGATTTGCAAAATCATGTGTAGGGTAGATATTCTTATTACCCCCACTTGGTAGGTAAGGAAAGGAAGATATTAACAACTGTTTCAGGATTCTTATCTGATAAGCATGGGAGTGGGAAGTAGGTTCAAGTTCTCTGTAGCCAAATCCAATGCCTGTCCCCAGAAGCCCCTGTGAACAGATGAACTGGCTGCTTCTAGATCCTCTGACTCCAGTTGTCTTCAAGGTTCTCTGGATATGGTCAGTGTTGATTTTTAAAAAGCAATGGGAAGAATCGATTGAGTGACTCGCTTTTCAGAGTTGCATTAACTTTTTCAGGCCACAAGAGTACAATTTACTAAATTACCTCTCCTAGAACACTAAATAGGACCCTAGTGGGTCAAAGAGTAAATGCACCTCTGAAAAGTGAGCCATTTATTCCCTTCTTCCCTGTAGTACCAGACGTAATATGTCCCCTATGACAGAAATATTAACCCATTTCCATTAAAAACTCAAGAAATTGTCCCACACCAGAGAAAATGAGTATGAGGAAGCTTCCCTGGGGAAAAAAAAGGAACAATCTCTCTTCTATAACCCTGCCCACAATATTGCTGAAAAGTCAACATGTAATTATATGAAGATACTTGTTTTTTTTTAATTCATTAACAATTCATTTTAATCCAGACCTCAAAACAGAAAAATCTAAATTCAAAGCTAATGGTGTGCAGGGGAGAGATGCGTAGGAAATTGTGAAGGCTCGTCTCCTCCTGCACTGCAGTATGTAAAAACGAAGCTCAAGCATTCATCTTGTTTATGAAGTAAGTTACAGAACCACAAACAGCTGTTCTTTCATATATCTCATTATAGTACAGCTTATCCCTTGCCTGAAAAAAAATTCCTTGGCTCGCAAGTAAGTATATTATTACTTCTCATCTCTATAAAGGCAATATACGCTGAACACATACACATTTTCGAGTTGCCTTTAGAAATAGCTACTGAGTTAACATTTGTGAGATACCTTAACAAAGCCAAACTAAGTTTTCAGCTTTGTTAGTCTCTTACTCTTCTGTAAGATGGCTATGCAATGAAAATAAGATAACTTTAATTTAAGAATCATCCAGCTTCTAATTAAACTGCCATAGGCAGCTGGTTGGATAAGTTTTAATCAGTTTCAATCACCTATTGATTGGTATACTGAAGCCTAAAAAATTAAAAGTAAAAGATGATCGGGGAATTGCCCCATCTCAGAACAACAGTAGAGGCCTCTGTAAATAACTCCTCTTTTAACCATCAGCTAAATGAACACTTCGATACTGCAGTACAAAGTCTCCTGCAAAATTACTTTAACTAACAAGCAGAAATTTATCAGCTTCAGCCAAAATCAATGCTGAAATCAATTTGAACACTGGTTGTGTCTAAAGGGGCTCATTGGCAATTTAGGGAAATTACACCATGTAAATGCCTGTGCTTTAATTGAAGAGTTTCATCAACTAGGCTGTGATTGCTGTCCATTCATTTATTTACTTTCGCTGCAGCTACCATTCTGCAAAGGAATAGCTTTTGTCAGGCTGAAGAGAGGCACTTTATCTTCATTTTGTGCACTTTTGTACATAACAGACTTCATGAAATGGGCATATCATGACTAGGGTCAGAACAAACCAGAAAGGACTATTTCTTTTAACTTAAAAACTGAACACTCAAACTGCCATTGTAAGTTCCACCATCTGGGAATAGTCATATTTAAACCCCAAAACAAGAAGGAATTTGAGTGACTTCCCTGCACAGGGCACTGTGCCTCTCTATGTTGAGGAGCTATATTTTGGACAACAAACATAAAGTATTTGAATTCTAAATGCAATTACACAATTCTTTGAGATACCTTTAATGACTTCCAAAAATGCATAAATTATATTAGAACATCCTCTTAAAAAATTAATCGAAATGTTGCTTTACAGCCTCTGCGATTAGTCAAGAAAAGGTGGTGTTTTCCAATCCATTCAAGAGATTAAGGCTTAACAATGTCACACACATTTTTAAAGCAAGATTAATGGGAAGACAGAGGAAGCAGGGTCTGTGTTGGAGAAAGAAAACTAACTTTCTTACAAAGACCAGCAGCCAAAGCACCAACAAGATTCCAATGATTTAAATACACAAAAAGAACACTTTCAAAATCATGAGCAATGAAAAAACCCAAAGATATAATCTCTGGAGAATCACACAGTGTAGAGACATTTTTGACGTTGGATTGAGTCAGTTACTTCAAATGTTACAAGGTCCAGGGAAGAAGGAAAGAAGAAAGACAGCTGGCTTGTTCATATGGGTCATCTGTAAGGTATAAGCACCCAGCACAAAAAATAAAAAGTGTAATTGCAGTTATACTTTGCTAGAAAATGCCAGCAGAAATCCTTACACTTGCATATAGTCTGCTTACCCTAGCTCTCCTCCCAAAATCAAAATGTAATTATTTACTAGGAAGGGATTAAGAAATAAGAAAGCACTGCATTTCAGTGGTGATGCCTACTGCACCCAGCTGCAGTCCATGCTGCTGGGGGATTCACCCTGGGCAGGTGAGGCGGCCGGTGTGGAAGAGGAGGTGCAGCCACCAGGATTCTGAGCATCGCCTGTGCTCCGAGTGTGAGCAGGCAGGCGGGCCTGGGGACATTTTACTAAGGTTTCCCAGGAAGCAGGGCAACTGTTCATTTGCCCTTTTGGTCTCTTACCCCAGCTGTTAGACTCTGCAACACTAAGAATACCTTCAAACCAAGTTAAAAGGAAGAAGAAATAAGTGGTGTCAGAAACTTAATTTGGTATATATATGTATTTGTGGTAAAAATTCATTCCAAATGTTACCTGATACATCTACCTACCACTACATTGTTCCTACCAGTCTAAAGTTTCAGTAGCTATACATGTTATTGCTGAGAAATGTAAATATGTATTTTTCATAGTTTTTAAATAACTTTTCTAAAAAATTAATTATGGTTTAATCA
The DNA here is from genome assembly GCF_021234435.1 of Artibeus jamaicensis. NCBI lineage: Eukaryota > Metazoa > Chordata > Mammalia > Chiroptera > Phyllostomidae > Artibeus > Artibeus jamaicensis. The sequence continues at coordinate 6,728,894 of NW_026521883.1, forward strand.
GAGCTTTATGTTTATTGACTAAGTATATTGTTACATTTTGCTGCTACAATTAGCAGTCATACTAGAATCAGTATGTTTGAGAACTTTATACAATACATATTTTCCAAATACACTAAGCTTGTTAAAATGCTATATTGATTATGCCCTAAAGCAAGTTCTAATTTTGTCTGAACAGTTTTTATTTCACTATCTGAACTCACAAAAAAACCCCCACTAACTCTGCTTTTAGAAATAATACTGTACATTTTTCTTTTGTTATACTGACAAGAAACAGTATAAAAATTTTAGAGTCAAGAGGATAAGAGAACACCAAGTCACATTTAAAACTAAATTAATATTAAAATAACTTTACGGTTACTATCTACACCCTAAGTCTTTATTGCTATTTCTCCTCTAATTTAGTAATCTACTCCTCTGATTTAATGTTAGTGCACAAATCAGAACCTAAACATATTTCACTCCAGTAAGGCAGCAATTTAACGGAAACATGGTCTCCTATATCAAAGTAACCAACAACAGAGCAGTGAAAAAAACTGTGGCAGAAAGTTATACACAATAAATGCCTTTTGGACTTTCCAGTGAATTATTTTCCAAAAAAGCAATTTAAGTAAATACCCCAGATGCTACAGTATACCAATATTTGCTTGTGCTATATGCCAACCAAAAGACTACAATTTCCTAACATATACTGTGAAACTGCTAAAAAAATTAATATGCTTTATAAATCAAGAAATGTACCACCTCCAGTAGCATAACCATACAATTAATCTCAGTATGTAATTATTAAATTATAGATTTTGAAAGTAAAGAGACCCAAAGGGCAAACCAAATAACAAGTTGCAACAATTCTATTAGCCAAGGCATGGTTGTTTTAACACTTACTAAAAAGTCTCTAAAATTAACAGCTAGAGATGGCACGTCACTGAGTTGCAGAATTATGTATTAATTTATGTGTTATGCTCAAACATAACCTGCGTTAAAGATCGGGAAACTCAAGGGTGAAACAGAAAGCCCTAGCCCGAGAAGTATTCTCAAGTCCTGGCCGAGGCGTCAGGAGACCTGAGTCCTAGTCTTTCCTTTCCCCTCCAGCTTTCACATTAAGGCAAAATTGACAAATAAAAACAATATATATTTAACGTACACAACTTGGTGTTTGCTACTGAGTTCTAGTCTTGATTTGACTTGGGTGTGCCACTCAACCCTTCCAAGCCTCGCCTAAAAAGGTGGGGTGGTAACCAGACTGGCCACGCCTTCTCAGCAGGGGCTCAGCAAGGCCTACGAGACCCAGCATGGCCAGGCCTTGCCCATATCTCTGCTCTCCCCTGAGCCCACGCGACTCCAACCATGCTGGCCTAGACACACGCTCACACTCATCTTAGGGCTTTTGCCAAGAATGGGTTCCTTCTTCCAGGATGGCTCTTTTCTCGGATTTCTCTGTGACTGGCTCCTTCCCGTCCTCAGGTCTCAGCTCAAATATCACCGCCAATAAGCCTTGCTGAGCACTTTACATTCTTTCTTTTTTTTTTTTTTTAAGATTTTATTTATTTATCTTTAGAGGGGAAGGAGAGAGGGAGAGAAACATCGATGTATGGTTGCCTCTAGTGTATCCCCTGCAGGGAACTGGCCTGCAGGGAACCTACATTCTTTCTTTTTTTTAAAAAAAACTGTCGCCTGAGGACATTTTTTCATTAATTTTAGAGAAAGAGGAATAAGGGGAGGAAAGAAGAGAGAGAGAGAAACATCAATGTGAGAAAGAAGTGACCACTGGCTGGCACCCACACTGGGGATCGAACCCTCAACCTTTTGGATATGGGACAACGCTCCAACTAACTAAGCCACACTGGCCAGGGCCCTACTTTACATTCTTCATAGCACCTGCAAAGTCTGGTATCATCTTTCTTAGGTTCATTTCTTTAACTATTGCCTGTTTACCCCAGTAGTGTGAGTCCAGGAGCACAGAGAACTTGTCTGTCTTGTTCACTACTGAACTGCACATGCTCGCGAGAGTCCTTCCGACAGAGAAACCCTCAGGTATTTGTTCAATGAATAAATTAATCTACAGTAAGATGAAATTTAAAAGAACAAAACCAAGCAACACCTGACATAATATTTTTATGGTAGCTGAATGGTGAATTTGGTTTTGGAGCTTCAGACTAGAGAGTGACCTCTGCAGTCAGGTCATGTCCGGGTCAAAGTGGGGTTCTTTCCTCAGCAGTTCTGCACAGAGCCATGGCGTTCTGCCTGAGGTGGAAGAATTTGCCCCTCCCGCAGTGAATGGACAACACTTTGTGTCCATCTTTGCTTAGCTTGTGAGGAATCTGCTTCTGCCGGTTAATTCCTAAAACACTAAGTGCCTGCAGTAGGTAAGGGGCAGTGCTGTGAGTCCTGTGAGGATGTCTACTCATGATTTGGACACAGACCACACTTAACCTGTGCACAGAGCTTCTCCATCCTCTGGACACAGGTCCAGTGAGAGCCAGCTGTCCCCGGCAGCCAACACGCTGCCCACCACACAGCACGTGCTCAGAACATGACCACCCAACAAAAGAATGATGGAGGGTTGGACAGACAATTCCCAGACCCCTCAGCATTCTCTCCATGCTCTGCTAGGTGGCCTCTGAACTACCCACATCTCCGTGTGAGCCCAGTACCCAGAACCAGACACTTCTGAATCTGAAAGTGGCATACTGCGAGATGTTATACCCTCCTAATGCAGCCAGAGAATAGATTTCAAATGGAATCTAGATCTCTTCCACCCCATAAAAACAGAAGTAGTCTCATGTTTTTATCTGCTTACAACCACTTCTGCTGGGGACTTTAAATGTCTTTATAAAGCGAGTATTTTTTAAAAAGTAATTTTTGAGAGAAATGAAAAAGGAGGTGGGGGGGTGAGGAGAGAGACAGGGAGGGGGAGGGGGAGGGGGTAGAGAGAAAGACATCGACTCATTGCTCCCCCTATCCACGCATTCACAGGTTGCTCCTTGCATGTGCCCTGGCCAGGGACTGAACCTGCAACACTGATGCATCAGGATGATACTCCAATTATGTAAACTACCCAGCCAGGGCAAGAAAACATTTTTTAAAAAATAAAGTATTAGAAGATATTAGAAGTCTTGCCACTTTAAAACTATTTTTCCCTGAAAGGAGATGGTGTTGAAATACTTAGATTCAGCGAATTCATACTTAAAATATTACTATAATGTATTGATTTTTTACCAGACTCAATTGACTGAAAAGTTGTTTGTATAGCAATATTGGCCAAAACAATATACTAGAACAATTTTGTTATCCATAGTAATCAAGTGCACTTCTGAAGTATAATTATACTGTCATAAAAATAAAGCCAAGACACACTTTTCCAAGCAATAAAACAATAGGGGCTATAAAATAGGAAGAAGAAAAGCCTAAATAAATGAGATTTTAAAAAATGAAATTTAGTGTCTTTCGAAAACACCATCACCTCCTCTTCCTTCCCTTAAGCCAAGGTTAGCAGAAAATGATCAATACTTCAATCTCAATAAACTATTTCAATAATAGTTAATTCGGGTGGAAACAGAGTTTGAAAATCTCTGCTCAGCGACCTGTGACATCCTGTCATGTTGCTTGGATGCCAATAATCCATCATTGCAATAATGGATATGAGTGTGTGTGAAGCTACAGGAACGTGGAGGGGGAAGTACAGGTGGGGAAAGTATAGAGAATCATGAGCTCAAGTTCATTCTTTAGATTCTAATCAATACAATACATATTGTTGTAGGAAACAAACCTATAACAGTGAATGCTGAGAGAAGGAGAGAGGAAAGCATACATAATTAATTTTATTTGACAAGCACTCATTGATTTTCTGGAAATATTAATATCCTTGCTTGTCACATTATACTATAATGCAATCCAGCTATATATAAGTATTTAATTTTGCATCAAGACGGTGTCTTGTTTGCTTGTTAAAAATATGATCTTGGCTACAAGGAAAAAGCTCTTCATTTGATTGGAAATCTAAAGTTAAAATAAATCAAATCATCACCTTACTCTTGGGTCAATATTAAGACCATTTAAAAAGTACTCTCAATTTACAAGATGCACTTCAGAGAAAACATGCACAGTGCTGGGGTGGAGGTCCTGCCGCAGTCAGTGGAGAAGCTGGAATCAGACCTGCGCTGCTCAGGTGGGCAGCTCAGGGTCGGCTGGTACAAGAAATGGAAGTTTTCTGGGTACTATGTGGTTCAACATAGGTTTCACCAAGGACTCTTTTTATTATGTTTCTCCTTAGGATTCCGATGATTTGGAATTTGCTGTTTATTCAACAACATTAATTAGACAATAATGTATTTTCTCATTTTACATAACTGGCCACTAGAGGTTCTAATTTTCATAAAATATGCCATTTAACTGAAATAATTCTAGGTCCAAATACAAAGGTAATGTTTTACTCAGCCTGGACAGTCACACCACAGGGGCGGAATACAATCTAATAGTTCATGTGATCTCAGTTACCATCTCCAAGGGCCATCCTCACCCTCCTGCCCAACGAATATCTCGTAAAATAGATAAGACAACATAAAGGAAGAGAGACCAACACCTTTGAGCATTATTAACCCTTCCTTCTTCTTCCTGTCTCTAGATATGATCAAATTAATCCTTAAATAATGGCATATATCCAATCTTCAAAACACCATATAGATGGCATATATGCTACCCATCATAGCACTGAAAAATTCTACCCCAGATCCAGGTTAGATCTGAAAGCAGATGGAGGTAGAAAATTCATTATTGTTTTTAAACACCTAGAGAGTAGAAAACATGGCCACAAAGCTGACAACTTGAGTCTTAGCCTGAATAATCTGCATTAAGGAAAAAAATATAAAGATGATCCTTAAGAGCTTGTTAGCTAACTGACTTACCATGACTTATGTGCTAAGAGTTAAACATTACTTCACTTCTGGAACCAAAGCGTAGGTGACTCCATTAAACTAAGGAGGGAGCGAAGAACCTGAGTGACTGGCCTTCACTATTACAGAATGTTTCCAAAGGAACTGAGACTGTTAACTGCTTTCATTTCAATGTGAAGTACTACCCCCAAAAGAGAACATTAACTAGTATGTTGGGCTAATGAGTGCTAAGTACTCAAAGTTTTAAACATTTGAAACAGGATTAATCATTTAAATATATGCTCTTAGTTCAGAAATTCCTATTCTTCTGGGTTAATGTTCTAAAACAATTATGCAGCCTCTGAATTAGGAAGGATCTAAAATAAGCTGGATATAGGAAGGACACAATTAAAGAGCCTTACTAAAACCTGCTTGTAAAAACTTCCTCTTGCCTCATTCCATTTCAGCTAACGTGTATAAAGCATCTATTCTATCCTTAGGACTATGCTGGATACACTGGAAAATACAAGGAAACACAATGGACTCTGTCTGACCTTGAGAAGGAACACTGCCTAGGGCAACAGCACAGAGTGAGAGGCAGAGGTGCTGTGAGGAGCCCTGGCTCTGCTACCGAAGGGTCACAGGAATGCGAGCCTCGGCTTTCTCCAGCGGTAAAATGGGCTTAACACCACACCAGCTGTCCTACAAAAGTGAACGAAATCGACTGACGAAAGAAAAATACTTTGAAATTTAAAAAAAATCAATGTAAGATATAATAACAAATTATATTCATTATAATTTATATAACATGAATTATAATTATTTATTATAATTATTCATTATAGAGATGACTAGAGAATATAAGAAAACATAGAAGTATACTACATATCATAGTATAATGCAGAATTCCTCAAAGTTCATTCAACACAACTCTGATTCTGTGAGATGTTCATAGGTGTATCTCAGAAACAGAATCCCATGGCTGAGTAAGCACAGAAAGCACAGGACTTAAGGATTTTTCTGTTACCAGTCCAGCCATTACCAGTGGCTGACATTCAGTGTCAGTCACAGCAGTAATTCAGCCTCTTCTATGGACCATCTCATTTAACCGGACAACAACTCAGTAAGACAGATGTTACTACTATCCCCATTTTATACATGGGGAAACTGAGGCAGAAGACATTATACAACTTTCCCAAGGTCACACGGCTAGTTAGTGGCAGATGCAGGGCTTCACAACTCAGAGCCCCCCACATTTAACCACAACACATACTGCTCTCTACTTTCTCAGAGTTTTGAAATTCACTATGAATCTGTCCCAGGGGAACAGATCATGTGTCTTTCCTGAATTAATTTTTTTGGAACAACCTGTAGGACTTTGGTAAATGGAGCAATAATGAAAAGTGAATGCATTTCCTTTTCCTAAATTACTCTGCCTCCTAGGCTTGGGCTATATTTTAGTCTAAGGTATTTCCTTTATGATCCATTTCACCCAAATCAGTAATCCAAGAAACATCAATTTAAGATGATCTGCCTAGGTCACTATCATCACACAGAGAGCAGCTCAGCAGGGGATTACACACAGACTGCACGTCTGGTTCAAATGCCCGGGCCCAGAACTTCACATTGCACACAGTGCAATGTGAACAGACTGGGAGAGAACATACAGACTTAAGGGACGAAAATGTGATCAACTATTAAATAATATATATTGCAGTTTATCCCTTGAAAATCACCATACCCCATCAAGTGAGCAAATAGGACTGAAATATTAAGCTTTTGCTTTGCATTTATTAGCTTTATTATACTTTATAAAAAATTAAATAGGCCCATTAGGCAGTTTTGTTACCAATGAGTGGATTTTCCAATATTTTCTTCATCTAGTTTATGTAGCATAGCCTGTAATGTAATCATTTTGCTTGAAAAAAATCACAATTTTTATAGTCAACACCATTAAGGTAAACATAGTGTAGGAGAAAGTCAATCATAACACATCAAACATTTGATTTTATAGAGACTTTAGTAAAGTAATCTTCATTTCTTGATGATTATACTATTTCTTTGTGCTGAACTAAAAGCCAGGGACACAAACACAACACAGAGTGAAGCCCAGGAAAACACGAAGGCCAGTGACCAATGACAAGTGGTTATGCAATTAGGTATCTTCATACCCTTTCCCCTTAAGAATCACCTGGGCAACATGATAACGGAAATGTCCTCTTTTTATAAGAAATCAAATATACAAAAAAAGCACTAAAATGATCATAATGCTGCCACTCACCCTCCATAGACAGCCACTGTCAAAAACATTAAGTCTTAAAATAATGCATATTGAGCCTAAGAAAAGGCAGCTAAATGAACTCCGTATAAACTGCTAACATCACTGCAGCATTCTGGCACATCAACAGGTCTGGGCTCTGGGCATGTGGGAGGACGTTCCCTTGGATACGATGGCCCTAATCAAAGAAGTTGTAGCCGTGCTTCTTGCTAAAAACATTAGCCAGGGGAACGGGGAATTATTACTTAATGGGCACAGGGCGTCCCATCTGCCGGATGAAGAGTTCTGCAGATGGACGGTGCTGATGGTTGCAGAACAATATGAGTGTGCTCAATGCCACTGAGCTGCAGACTTAAAAAGGACTGAGAGGGTAAACTTTATGTAATATGTATTTTATCGCAGTTAAAAATACTATTTAAAAAATACTAACAATCTTGTTCTAATTTTTCTTTGCCAGGTGGCCATGTTATTTCAATTTCCCTTTATCCCCCTTTTTTATATAGAAACCTGTGTTTTAAGGTAAAAGATCAGGATTTTAACATTAGAGTATTATTTCTAATAAACATTGTCTGCTAGGGTTTGGTGGTCTTGTGTTTTCTCCCTTCTAAAACCAACCGGGATATTAAATTCACAACAGGCCTTCAATTACAAAAATATAAACACGCTTGACAGTTAACATTTGGTGAAACAGCACAAAGAAGAAATGCATTAGGAGTCTAATTGTTCTTGGATTCCATTTGAAGCCAATAAAAGGAATCCAAAGAGTAGCTAGAAATCTTTCCTGTATTATTATACCTGGCTATCAGCACGAAAGCATTAAGAAGAAAGGTTGAGGCTTTGAAAATTCTCCCTTTTGGGAACTCAAGAGAAGGAAAATGGAGTGTACACATTCTTTCTTTCCTTTCTAAGGGTCCCTGAACCCACAAATATTAAGAACAGGGTAAAAATTCAAGTCAGATAAGAGTAAAGAGGAGCCCCGGCTGGTGTGGCTCACTGGCTTGAGTGCCAGCCTGCAAACCGAAGGGTTGGTGGTTCAATTCCCAGTCTAGAGCACATGCCTAGGTTGCAGACCAAGTCCCCAGTAGGCAACACATGACAGGCAACCATGCATTGATGTTTCTCTCCTCTTTCTTCCTCCCTCCCCCTCTCTCTAAAAATAAATAAATAAAATCTTTTTCAAAAAAGTACGGAGGAGCAGACTAAAATGAAGAGATGTTGTTTGTGCAGAACTGGGAGCTGCACGGGAAGGGATGCTAGCCTCCAACTCATTAGACACATCAGCCATCAAACATTTTAAAGGCAAGACCCAAAGACTGTATCAGAAATATGTCATTACTTAATTCTCTGAATTTCAGAGCAACCATTCACTGTACCCAGTCATCTGTAGGAAAAAATGATCCAAATATGTAAACGTCAGTTCTTAAAGGATTATATTCAGAACAAAAGACTCCCGTCCTGGCTCTACTTGCAGAGAGGATTGAAGCCCTGGGTGGGATTGGAACAGGTGTCTCTGAAGGAGCTTTGAAGCCTGAGGACTCTGATTCTATGCCAAGGCTGCGCCTACATGTGGAGGAGGTATTTCTGGGATTTTAGGATGTGACCCTTCATGGTCATAGGGCCACGGGGCAATTTTTATCTGTACTCATGCGGCTGGTCAGAACGTAAAATTCTAAGAACATTAGTAACCAATTAGAAAATAAATTATTTTACAACTCTGAAAACTTATATTAATATCAACGTTGAAACATCTGAGGTAAAAACGCAATCACAACGTGTTGCAAGGTTAGCGTGTGTATGGAAAACAGCTCTCTGGAGGAAAGCTTTATTATTCCCTCGGGGCTTTCTCACAGAGTATGGATTTTTTAATTCCTGGTGGAATATTTTTCATACACCATTGCAGACTATTAAGTACCAGATATTACATTATGAAGTTTAAACTTTGCACTACTGCATGAGAAAGACTTCCCTGTTGAGAAAACTATTTTTTATGGTTAGCATTTTTTAATATGAAAATGAACACTCCTTTAGGGTAGGATCACTGCAGCTAGAATTTGGGAGAATTTTATAACTTAACATATTCATCAATGTGTAGAAATTCTCTCGGGGAGCAGGGTAAGGACAGAAAGAAATACAACAGGAAGAAGGCGGTTTAATAACAGAGTGTCGACACAGGGCAGAGCGGTGGTATTTAAAAGGCTTGTCTTCCACTGGGCATAGTTGTAAATAGGCAGGGGACTAGCACAGGGTGGTAGCAGTTAAAAAAAAATCATGGGGTTAAAGAGCAAAGAAAAAAACATATTAAACTTCAGGCCAGTTAAATGTATACTTGCTAATGGTGGACTATTAATGGTTCACTCAGGAGAGATGCAGACTCAGATATTAAAAAAGGCTATATAAATGCACCTTTTAAAGCAATTCCTGAGAAAATAGATGCCTTAAAGAATCTGGGAGTCAAATGTGGAAATAAAACCTAAGCGCTCATGGTCATTTAAAAATCTCTGCTGAGGAGAACTCGGGATACCCACATGCGGTGAAAGTGGTAGAAAGTTTAAACGGAATTCACTACTCACTTGTAGACAGTGCCTCCGTTGCCATGACCAAGAGTGTCTCGATATCGTATGTCTTGTTCATTCATCTCCACAAGAAAGAAAGAAAAACAAAAAGGGTGTCATACTGTGGATGAAAATGTCAAGGAAAAGCAACTCTGGGCCATAAACAACAAGCGGTCTGGGTCATTTCAAGTTCAGCTGCAAGAATGAGAAGATCAATACAACATTTGCTGTCCAATTTATAAAAGACGATACCAGGGGACAAAGTGATGGAAAGTTTAATGACAATTTGTTTGCCTGGGTCATTTCATTAAAGTTTGATAAAAGGTGTCAAAATGGAATGATATAACATAGCTCAAAAGGGTCAGGTCAGAGACAGCGATCAGAACACGGTCTCCAGTGCTGCACAGGACCAATGCCAACGAGTGAGTGCTGCACACAAGCAAAGTCAAACTTGGAAAGACAACACACACATGCCCTCAGTAATCTTATTCACGATCTGTAAACAGATCAGCCCCTGAAAAGTCCTCAGGTGACCCTATAATTAACACTAAACAAACAGTAATGCTGATGATTTTCCTAGAGTAGATATAGCTTTTTTTTTTGGAAATGATAAATTAGTACACAGCACTAAATGGGTAGAAATCACATGCTGATAGAAAAGTACCAAATCAATGCACTTCAAAATGCACATATACTCAAATATGATAAAGAAAAAGCATAGCATATGATTTTAATAAAGTTGTTTCCATAATTTAAAATATAAAACAGCACACACATTTTCCCCAGGTTCTGTAAAACTTCCATACCACAAATACTACTCTCGCTTGTATCACAAATAGTAGTGAATTATTTTGGTGTTCACAAAATATTGTTTTAGAGTTTCAAAGAACCCCCTAAATAATTATTTATCAGATTATATTTGATGCATTCAGTAATTTTCTACACATTGGTCCACTTGCTTAAAAATTAACTGCCAACTTTATTCACTAAGTGGCTTCAATAACAGTGTTATTTTCCATATAGCTAAAGCTTAGGAAAAGCCATACTAAGCCCTGAAAAAAAAAAATCAATTTCCAGGGAATTGAACTGCCTTGCATGAGCAGAAAATGGATGGAGTTTTTAATTCAATATCACCTGGAAAAAAATTGTTTGCTTTCAGACCATTACAGTGAAGCTTTAACTATTTTGCTGTACTCTACACTTCCACCAATTGAATAAAGCAAGGCTTCGTTTACCAAGGGAAATAGTTTTCTTCTATACATTTCTGAGGCTGAAGCTTCAGAAAACTGTGGTAATTAGAAGTACAGTGCAGGTAACAGAACCAGCTTCCCTTCCACGCCATTTTGCCAAATCCCTAAAAGAATACTGGCAGATATAATGTGTGAAGGCAAGTTCTGCACCCATTTTAATTGTAGTACAATCTAATTGATGCAATTTGCTATTAGCTAATTGCCATATTTTGGGTCAGTGGAGAAATGATAGGCAAGTCAGAAAAACTGGCAACTATTTCCCCATTTCACACAAGTTCTGTTCTTCACTACCTTCCTATTACTAATATTTTGTTTAAAGTATTTAAACCTGTGTAAAAGATGTAGTATGAAGAAAAGAGAACATTATTCTGGACCAAAGGACAGATTTTAAGACAGCATTAAAGGAAAAATGAGCACATAAAGCAACTGGAGATGCTAAACCAGCAGAGCTGCTGTTGGGTTGACTGTGAGGGATGAAGGAGATGTATGTAAATATCCATATCTACTGGTGGATGGAAATAGGCTAATTCCTTTAAAATATTTCTCTAAGTATTCTAAGCATGACTCTAACAACCGAAGTTGTACCATTAACTTGCCTAACAAGCTGCACCATCATCACAGTTTGAAGTAAATTTCTAGGAGAGAGATATTTCACTCGAGTCTACAAATTCTGAATTAGCAGCACTGAGATTTAAGGGTAAACAGGCTGCAGCCGTGGAGTATGGTCATGTCCCCTCCACCTCCATTACTCCATCAGGGCCTTCTGGGTAAAAGGACCAGTAGTTTCCTCTCAGAAAAATATACACAACAAGACACATTGATATTACACATTTTCAATGATACACTGGGAGAGACCTAGGACTTTGGAGGGTGTCTGATTTTGTGGCCTTTTGTTGGAGGAAAAGAAGGCAAAGGAGTAAGCAGGGCATGTCTCTGAGCAGCTTCAACCATTATAATCCTGACATCAGAGTATTTTTACCTCTACTACCTATCAGGTAGGAAAGAGAAGGGAAGCCCCCCCTCCCACCCGCACCATCCCCAGTACTACAGCCTAAGCAGGAGTGGTGGGCATCCCGAATGGTCAGAGACCGGAAATGTATGTTGTGTGGGTGGGTGTGTGCTAAGTACTATGTAGATAAATTCAAGGATAGGAATTTGGAATGCTTCAGATAATGAGGAAGACTGTAAATGTCGCATCAAGACAAAAATGGTTTTGAACAAGTTCTGGAACGATGTCACTTAAAAAAAACAGTATCCATAATAAAATGGGTAAAGTGTTCATACGATGTTTTATTAAAGTTCTATAGACCTTTGCCTGACCTATGAATTCACTGATAGATTTTTATATTTTGAAATATCAGATTCTTTTTCTTTTTACTCATTTGAATTTTTCTAATTTTATATGGTATATAAATATTATTGATGTAAAAAAAAAGTTTCAAAAAGGAAAGCTATTAGAGCCAACCTCATGAATTGATTACACACAAAATTTTCAGAATTCCATAGCTCTGATCAGAATGTATTACTTTAATTGATTTCAACTATGAAAAATCATTAAAGGAATCAACAAATAGCTAATAGCATTTTTGCCTTTTTAGTTTAGATAAGCACATTAATCCAACTTTTCAAAATGAAGCACAGGAAGAGTGCTCATTATGATCATGCAAAGTGGTGTTTTTAAAACCCACAGAGTACATTTAAATGCGATAGGACCAGGTCCCATAAAAAGCACAGCATTTACAATGTAAGTACGGAGCCTCATTCACACAGGTTATACAACCAGTCAGGGCTCGAACTCAATCCGAACTCAGTCTTGCACATGCTCCTCTGGAGGCTGCACCTCAGCAGTTGGTCTCACGTGTAGGGATAGAGGGGCAGCCCCCCACCCACGGTCCCTGGTCCACAGGAGGAAAAGCCATCAGCTGGAGGGCACTCGCCAGGTAAAGGCGATTTTGTTAGATGTGGCATTTGTGTCTAAGAAGAAAACTTTTAAAAATCATACAGCTCTTTACATAGAAAAGAGGTAAAATAAAATTCTTATTCAATAAATACACCAAAATCAATTTTAAATAAAAATTTTAAAAAGCAAATAAAAGACAAACTAACAGACAGACGTGAGGGTAGATGGAGGAAGAAAAAGCCATGAGAGTTATGACTGCATGTCAACTGCCAAGGAGGCAAACGACCTGGCAGAAATGGCCGGCACCGGGCCCCGCCCCTGCTGCCAGACAGGCAGGCACCATGGAAGAAACGCCAACGTGAAAACCAGGGCGGAAAAGTTACGGTTGTGTGGGGAGAGGAGTCATGCAGCTTGGACTTACATACACAATCTCATTTATGTTTCGGTTTTCATATGGAATCTAAGGTGAGCTGTAAGAATCTAAGAGCTTTATATGCTTGTAAGAATTAGTTTTAAAGCTAATTTTACAGTACAATACCTATTTTTCTCCCTCTTTTTTTTTCTGAAATGCAAAAACTTTTCCAAAGGCACTTGAAGTTCTCAAAATACATGTAAAAAATGCAGAAAGATCAGAATTAGTTCTAGATCTGTGATTTCTCAGTACATTTACACTTAATTTATGAGGAATTAAAAAAAACTGTCACAAAATCTACAAGATCTAAAACATAAAATGAGGAAAAACAACTTTAGAAATGCAAAGGTCAAAGTTGCACATACTTAGAATAACTGTGCACTTTTTAAAACCTTTAAATTGACCCACTAAGCCACTTTTAATCAGTTTCAAATCAAGGGCCAATGTTAAACTGAAATGGGAAAAACACATCCAGAAAACACATAATTGGTACTGATTTATAGTCCTAAGTAAAACATGCCAAAAATACTTATGATTTTTTAGAGCTGGAAAAAAAAGGAATCCTCTGTTTAAGCAATAACAGAAAAATGGTGTCTCTATTCCAAAGACTAAATGTTAAACTTTAAAAAAAAGTGCTTGATTTAATATAATATTAATGAAATTAATGGGGAAAATGAAATTCAATTATGGATCAGCAAAGAAAATATTCTTTGTTTATTGTCTGCCTGTGTTAAGAAGAATCAGTACCTATCGCTGATAAATCATTAAAATAAAAATGCTCAATTAATCCTTATTTTATATGTAAAGGTCTGATAGAAACTAGTCCTATCCCTAGACCTTCGCTTCACAAATCGAAGCAATACTGGGTTCAAAAAGCAGTAGCACTCTCTGAGCAGACAACTGGAGAGATTTAGTAAATCCCACTTTAGAGAGCAGAGACTAATGGGAAAACACGAGCCAGTCAAATGCTTCTTATGAACTGTTGACACTATATCAATGCGGAATCAATTGGTGGCATTTACTCTGAGTGACAGAAAAGAAATAAATATTTATATCACATAACCTATATCAATGAACCCAGGCTGAAAGCTATTTCTAACCTGTCAATATTTGATTATCTTGAAGAATCATGTCCCTTTCTTTTAATGATTAATATGAATTCCTTATTAAATCTAAGTGGAGGCTAGTGGAAAGGCAAATCATTATTAATGCTTGAGAGCATAAACCACTAAAATAAAAAACTACACTCAAGTGTTAAAGTATCGTTAAATGTGACTTACATCTTCCATATCAAGGGACGTTCGTGTTCAGCCCAGGAATTTATGGACACCCACAACTGTGCACATTACCACGCTGCAGTGCAGTCTTGCTCACTCTTTAGTTACCCTGTAGCACCAGCAAACTCAGGAATTAGGGGAAGAAAAAAGCATTTTTGAAGCTTTCCAATAGTGGTGGTAGGGTGGTGTTTTGTTTGCTTTTGTAAATGAAAGAAAATAGAAAAGGCTAATCCTTAAGAGAAAGAAATGGCATCCTATTTAATGTGGGGTTATCACATTCCCAAGGGAATGTAATAAACAATCTTCAAGTGTCAGAAATCACCGCCATGACATCCTCCACTGAAGAAAACCTCAAAACGGAGAACATTAAGATATTTATGGTAGTCGGTTTGGTGTCAAAACACTAGAAAGGTTTCTGAATGTTTATTTTTGCAGTAGAAATAACTTTCATTTTTGAAAGGGGAATCTGTGACAGGTTATTTTCCATTGCCTGAGTTGAACAAATGTAGTTAAAGCTTCTTAATTTATGTCAACTTTGAAATGTATTTTCCAGCTGAAGAACACAAATGACTCATGCATAAATTATAATTAGTAACAAGATATTGAAGAAACATAAATATCCTAGGCTCAGTATTTCTGCTTCTGGTCCGGTTTTGTTTCATACTGGTTCTGAACACAGAGTACCAGAAGGACACGTGTGGGGACCTCAATCCAAACAAACCTTTGCCTAAAGTTAAAAATACTAGATGAATATGATCTAAAATTCTGAGACTGTACAGATTACACAGGTAAGGCCAGATTCCCCTCAGCTGCACATACAACGTGGAGGAACGAGAATCCACACTCTGGATGATGACTGGATATCAAAACCGCATCAACTTGCTTTTTCTGACTATATTCAAGGGACTGTGTGCTAAATAAGGAAGGCTTCCAGAAGCACCACTATACAGTCACCGTTTTAAGGCACACAAATCTATTAGGCCACAAAGTTACAGGTGATATTAAAGGACAAGCGTGAGGACCCAGCTTTGTCTTCTTGACATGCTCCACTACAAGTCCTTGATTCATGAAATGCCAATGAGGCTTGGAGAGGTCAGCGTGTGAAGGCACTGAATAAGCATCTGAGATAATTAAGATTTCAGCCTTCGAAACATGGACGGGAAGTGAACAGCAGTTAAGAAAATCAATAAGAGTCTTTTATTTGCAGTGACACAGATGTCTCAGTCAATAGAGCCTAATAGGCGGACTTAATCGCAGCGGACAGGCGCCTGCCTCCAAGGCTATCAAAGGGCTTCCTCTGTAACAAACATTAAAACACATTTATGTTGCTACTGAAGAATCGAGGACCCTGTAGGTAGCTTAATTTACCAGTGTATGTTTAAAAGCAGTACACTATTTCAGATGTGTCCATTTACTTGAACCAAAATTAGTGAGGAATAAGTGGCCCGCAGGCCTGTTTGTTCCTCGCTGGGTGGGTTAGGTCGTGCAGCTTGAAGGTGGCCTGTCAATAGGCAGAGCAGGGCTCCAAAAGCCTAGGAATTTTAAATGCCAACGGTCTCTTGTTATTCTATTTCTCTGAAAAGCCAGTGCTAGTCTCAGGACAAAAGAACTGTGCTAGGGTGAGAAAGTAACAGTTTGGTTTACTTTTTCTCCCCAAAGATAATGAAAGAAATAGTCACCTCAGGACACAGGGCCATTCTGACAACCCGTGGGGCTGACACACTTGTTCAGAACTGATTAACTTTTTTTGAACTGAGAAGGCAGCAGGGTGTGTGCGTGGTACTTCAATCTGCCGGGAGTGAAACCCATTAGCACAGTTTGAAAAACGTGCTGCAAATTGTTCTGCCAATCAAATTAAGCCATGTAATTCATTTATGACAAGAAGGAATTCACAGACTCTATCTGTTCAGTTTATGGATAGAAAAACTGAACAGTAATAAGTTACTACTATCTGAAAATATTAATCTGTAATGACACCTACCTGGCCGTTGGCTAATATTTTTTTCAGTTCAGCAGAAGACTTCTTTAAGCTATAAAGAGAAGACATAATTTTTAAGGGTAAGATTGACACCTCTGAACACTGAAAGTTCCAGAATAAAACATATATACGGGACTACATTCTTTACATCCTTCGTGTACAGTATTTTTTCAAAAGTAACTGGCCAAATGGCAAAGCTATTAATAAAGAGACTGAAACCCCGTTAGTAATTTAAAGTAATGAAGATGCCTACAATCAAAAGGAAGCCAGAGTACCGTGGGCTACTTCAGTGACTGCGTTTGGCTGTCCATTCTGCTGCCTTTGGGTAGCCTTTCAGTGGCTGTTTGATGTGAACTCGTCATCTGTCAAGTCCAAAGTATTTTAACAATGCACTCTTAGAATGTTCACAACAAATGAAGATTACAGAACTTTAAAAGACAAAATGGTTTAAATGCTGATCTTTTACTACAGTTAGAGTTACAGTTCAATTCCTGGGAAGCAAATGTGTGGTAGAAATAACTCCTGGTACTCAACAGCTGTGTGCTCTGGGACAGATTACTTATTTATTCTCTCTGAACCTCAGCTTCAGAAGCAACTTTCCTCCCTGTGTTCCTCCTTGGTACGGATAGAGGTCTCTCATCCCACCACACCTCCCCCAAGACTGAAAGCTCCTTGAGGACACAGACCACAACTTACTTGTCTACACATTCCACTCATTCCCACCCTTGAGCCCAGCCCAGCAACCTGGCATGTGCTAAGTGTCCAATAAGGGTGATCACTGTTCTGGTTGTTACCATATGTTGGTCACACACACACACACACACATACACACACACACACACACACACACACACACACACTGACTCGGCACTTCCAATAAGTTATATTTGAGAAAATCTCAGACTTCAAGTTTGGCCACACTCACTATTCAAAGTTGTAATGGTTCTTCTTCCTAAACATTTCTTCAACTTCTGCTGTGGGCAAACGCAGACTGTGAAGCCTTAGCTTCTACTTTCCCCAACTGTTACAAAACATGGCCTCAACCAACAGTTCTTGACTTTAATAATGTCCTTCCAAGTCAAAGAATGGATGTACCTAAGTGGCAGTTAAGAACTTTGTAGAGTGGAACTAAAGCTGAAACATATACCAAAAAATAAACAGCTGTCTTAAATCAGTGCACTTAAAAAAAATAATGGCAGTTCCTTTTACTGGGTGATGACCATGTGCCGGGCATGGTGCTCAATGCTATTACTTACTATCCTGATTTAATCCTTACAATAACTACACATCTGTGCAGGAGTTTGGAGAAACTGGCCTGTGGGATATAATTACTCTTAACTTACAAAACAAGACAAAACAAAACCCACTAAGGTACAGACCTTGCTCAAAGTCAGCCTACCTCTCACGAATACACACTTTTCTTCCCGAGAAACGTTTAGATCCCTCTGTTTCCACAGATAACTCCCAATGTAACAGTTGCAATTACTGCAAAACCAGAAGTAACCAAACAATGCCTGGGCAATGTTTCTCTACATATTCCATCTTATCATATGGCTTGAAATAATAACATTTTGAGTCACTGAATTTATAAAATACTTTTCATCCAAGAAACAAAATGTGATTCTTTGATACAACTTCATCAATCTTCTAACACCAGAGGTAGATATACATTAAGTCTAATCATCCTAATTTTATAGGAAGAGAAAATCAAGACGTTTGGGAAAGGCCTTGCCTTGGCAGTGGGACTTGAATTCCGTAATTATGGCCTAGAAACACCAGGTGGATTAGTAAGCGGTTTAATAGCAGTCATGTACCTATGGCAATTCATGCTCCAAGGTAACAGAGGAAAAAGCTGATTCCACTCTTTATGCTACCAACTTAGGTTAAAAAAAAAAAAGTATTTCTATGTATTCTAGCATCCTGGTTGACTTGACATTTTGTTCATTTGGTCACAGTGACTTTTAAAATCTTTTTAAAATTTAAATGTGATACAATTATAACCTGGTTATGACACTTTAAGAGGGACACTGAGACAGCCAAAGACAAGTAACAGGATGAGAGGCCTAGAAATAATGTCATATCGGAAAAGCTGAATGAGTTCGAAGAATTTAATCCAGAGATAGGCTTAAGGGGCATCTAAGTTAATTAGTAGTTAGCTAGTTCGTTCGTTCATTCATTCATTCATTCACTCACTCACTCATTCATTATTATCTCCTATGTCCCAAGCATCATTCCAGGAATTGGGAATTCAACAATGACTGTGTTACAGTCACTGCCCTCAAAGAGCACAGAATCTACTGGGGACGGAGGTGGTTATAATACAATGTGTTAACTGCTACAGTAAGGCAAGCAAAGGTGGGGTATGGGAATTCACAGAAGGGGTACTTGGTGTAAACTGGGAAGTGTGTAATAATCAGGGATGGTTTTTAGAAGAAGGTAACAGCTTTGTTCCTCAAAGATGACCAAGGTTAGCCAGACTGAAGGCGGAAGAGGGGGTTCAAAGATGAGCAAAGCAGGAAAGAGGCAGCAGCAGATGCGAAAATCCAACAGGGAGAGAAAAGAAGTGTGATCCATCAAGGGCACCTCTCTTTATCAGCAGACCTGGAATGTCAGTTAAGGAGGAGCAGGCTGGGGGGCTGGAATGGGCTGAGCACCAACATATGACGGGCCAGTGCTCACCAGTTGTAGAGGGTACGCTTCACCCTGAAGATTGTGAGAATCAGTGAACACAGAAATGATGGGCTTAGAACTCACATTAGCAAGACAGTTCTGACTGCAGTGTGAAGGAGGGACTTCAGTAGGGCAAGACTGGAGGGAGGAAATGATTAGGAGGCTGTAGCAGTGATCCAGAGCCCAAACGACCTTTGCAGCAACTGGGGTGCTGGCAAACAGACAGACTCCGGAGTGACTCAGGCAGTAAAACCTGCAAGTACGGGAATTGACTGGATGTGGGGCCGGGGAACCCCAGGAGGCAGTGCAGGATATTGGCAGGTCATCTGGAGTAAGCAACTGAGTAGATACGGGATCATGTACTGAGAGAGGAAATCTAGGAGAAGTATGTTTAGAGGGAAGACAATTGGAAGAGTTATCGCCCAGAAGAGAGAACAGCCCTGTTCTGAGGGCTGAACCAAATCTTTATGAATAGGTAGTAAAGGGAGACAAATCTCAGCTCACAAATAAGTATGTTCTAAGATTTAGTACATGAAAACAGAAGGGGCTGCCTCAGCCAATAGAGTGCATTCCTGCCACAGAGCTGTTCAGAAGAGCCCAGATGACCGCCCGGCCAGGAGTAAGTCAAGCATCTAAGGAGAGCAGGAATAGACTGGGCTTCTCATTCTCATCCTCCATATCACAGGCAAGGAGTCTCCGATGGACACAGAGTTGGCAATGGCACTCTCCTGCTGAAAGTTGTCTAATGGTCTGCCAATACACTGAGGAAAATTCAAACACAAGGCCCTGCACGGTATGGCTCTTGCCTACCTCCTTTTCTCCCATCACTCCTATTGCTTTCCTCCCCTCTCTCCATACCTTCCCCCAGCTCAGCACTCCTCCCTGTGCACCAGCCAAACTGGCCTACTTACAAACATGCTGAGCTCCTTCTCCACCCCAGGGTGTTCACGTATGCTCTCCCCTCCCTCTGAAAGGCCCTTTTCTGGCTCTTGACGCAGCTTGGTCCTCCTCCTTCTGGGAAAGATCATTCTTCCCCAGAAAGTCCCCCAAGCACCCAGTCTAAATCTAAACATATTCCCACCTAGTGTGCTCTCCCTTCAAAACTTGCCTGTTTCCTTTATAACTAATTATAAAGTATAATTATTTGAATATTTGGATTTTTTTGTCTGGGTGCCTATAAGGTAGCAAGCTCCAAAGGACAAGGACCACACTGTATTCCTAGTGTGTAGGAAAGCACCTAATGAAGAAGAAGGCACTCAAATACTTTTGATTAGCTATCAACATGGGGCACAGAACATGGCCAACCCAGGGTGGCTTATTGAAGTCACCTGGAAGGCTTTTTCAAATTGCATTCCTCCCATAACAGAAATCACTACTGGGGCAAACTACTGCTGCTATTAGGGAGGCTGTCATGCCCTTTGGGAAGATGCTGCAACAAAAGGCCGAGAACCACTAGATCAGACAGCCTTTGTCCAACCCGAAGACTCCATAAAACTCTGTGACTATAAACAGCACTTTTTAAAAAGCCAAGCCAGTTCACTCATGTTTTTAAAACCAAATCTTAGAGAACTGAAAAGTTATCCTATTCCTTCGCTACCTTAAAATTCTTTTTAACTCTATCCTCTTTTTATGCCATGATAAGATTTGACCTCAAACACCAGGTTAAGTCCTGTGTGAACCTGTGTGAAGTCATGATCAGCCTGTGTGAACAACATCTTTTCTGGAAGCAGTGGTTGTAATTAAATGTCCCGTCCTCTTTGAGTTGAGTGAGATGAGTGACCTTCAGTCCCCATGTCTTCACTCTGCTGGGCCGTGGCTCACATGCTCAGCAAGCAGGAAGAGAGAAGCCACAGGGCCAAGTCCCTGGATGAGAACTAAAAGACCTACCCCCATGACCACAAGATAGATGGTCCACTGGTGACCAACCAGGCTGTATTTTAAGACAGAATGAATTGCTTAAGACAGAAACACACTTTAAGAATAGTGTGTTCATAGCAGGAAAGCTGGTGCGTAGATACACCGACACCATAATAAAGCGATCAAGGAAGTGACTTTGGGGAAGGGGACAGGAGTGGAAAGATAGAGTCAGAAGGAGAGACTTTAAATTACACATACAGTGAAGATCCCTGACAAAAACACAAAAACCAAAACCAAGACTCAGGATTAAGAGGGAAAGGAGAGGTACAGAAGGACAAGCAGAAGCCTAAATGGCATCTCAGCTGATGACGGGCTGTGCAAATACTGGCTACAGCCCCAAACCCAGGAAAACCTGAGCAAAGAATGGAAGGCTTTTGTGGTCTGATGTTGGCCTGTCAGTCACCAATGTGAATACACACATACACACAGAGCAATCACCTTCACAGGGTAATCTTCAAGCACAGGTGTACCTCATTTTATTGTGCTGTATTTTACTTTGAAGATACTGTGTTTCTTACAAATGGGAAGTGTGCAACAACCCTGCATTGATCAAGTCTATTGGTGCCATTGTTCTAACAGCATTTGCTTACTTTGTGTTTGTGTCATATTTTGGTAATTCTTGCAATATTTCAAAGTTTGTAATTACTGGTGTATTTGTTATGGTGATCTGTAATAAGTGATCTTTGATTATAAGTGTACTGTAATTGTTTGGGAGAGTCAAGAACCACACCCACATAAAACGGCAAACTTAATAAATGTGTGTGTTCTCGCTGTTCCACTGACTGGCCTTCCCGTGTCTGTGTGTCTGTGTGTCTGTGTGTCTGTGTGTCTGTCTCTCCCTCCCTCCTCTGGCCTCCCTATTCTCTGACACGGAACAATATTGAAATTAGACCCAATGAATAACCCTACAGTTGCCTCTAAGTGTTCAAGAGATGGCGAGAGAGGAGAAGTCAATGAAAGCCTGAAAGCTTCA
Source organism: Artibeus jamaicensis (assembly GCF_021234435.1). Taxonomy (NCBI): domain Eukaryota; kingdom Metazoa; phylum Chordata; class Mammalia; order Chiroptera; family Phyllostomidae; genus Artibeus; species Artibeus jamaicensis. Next base: position 6,750,969 of record NW_026521883.1, read on the forward strand.
AAGCTTCAAAGCTTCAAAGGATAGGCAGACTCTCTTGTTAGGTGCTAATGTAGCTGGTGAATTTAAGTTCCTCAGGCCCTCAAGAATTAGGCTAAATCTGCTCTACCTATGCTCTATAAATGGGACCTCGAAGCTTGGATGACTGCACGTCTGTTTACAACATGGTTTACTGAATATTTTTAAACCACTGTTGAGATCTACTATGCAAAAAAAGAGTCTTTCTCAATATTACCACTCACCAACAATGTGCCTCATCACCCAAGAGCTCTGATAAAGACATACATGAAATTAATGTTGCTTTCATGCCTGGGAACACAACACCCATTCTGCAGCCCAAAGATCAAAGTAATTTTGACCTTCAACTCTTATTTAAAAAATACATTTTGTAAGGCTATAGCTGCCATAGATAGTGATTCCTCTGATGGATATGGGCAAAGTAAATTGAAAACCTTCTGGAAGTAATTCACCATTCTAGACGCCATTAAGAACATTCACGATTCCCAGGAAGAGGTCAAAATATTAACATTAATAAGAACTTAGAAGAAGTTGAATCCAACCCTCATGGGTGACTTTTAGGGGTTCAAGACTTCTGTGGAGGAAGTAACCGCAAATGTGGTGGAAAGAGCAAAAGAACTAGAATTGAAAGTGGAGCCTGAATATGTGAGTGAACTGCTGCAATCTCATGCCAAAACTTTAATGAATGAGGAGTTGCTTCTTATGTATGAAAACGAAGTGGTTTCCTGAGATGGGATCTCCTCCTGGTAAAAATGATGTGAAGAGACAACAAAGATTGAGAACATTCTAGGATCTTAGTTGACAAAATAGCTGGCAAAGTCTGGGAGAACTGACTCCAATTTTGAACGAAGTCATCTGACATCAGCATCGAGGCCAGACCCTCCACCAGACAAGACTTCCACCAGATAAGATTGGGACTTGCTCAAGGCTCAGATGACGGTTAACATTTTGTAACAATAAAGTATTTTTAAATTAAGGTCTGTACTTTTTAGACATAATACTGCACATTTAATAGACCACAGTATAGTATAAACACAACTTTTATATGCACTGGGGAACCCCAAAATTTGTGCCTTGCTTTGCTGCATTATTTCCTCTACTGTGGGGTCTAGAACACGTTCACAAGCTGAATGACTGAATGTGCAACAGAGACGACCTAGAATGCTAACAACGGAAGCAGGCCGCTCCTTCTACTTGAGCACCATGAGAATCTGGAAGTTCTCAAGCCTGTCAAAGAAACCACATTTTAAAAGGCTCAAGTCTCTAGTAGTATCCATCACAGTGTGGGGCAATGTTAGTATGAATTAATGAAAATTGTTTTCATTCCAAAATAGCTTCAATCTCCTATGCAACCAAAGATATAAAAATGAGCAACACAGCTGATCAATTTAAATTTTACCACTTCACTCTTTCCTTGCCTCTTTCTGGTTAAGATACTGCTAAAAGATGAACAACCAAAGTTTTTAAAAAAGGGCATTAAACAATTAATAAACCAGACCATCAAGGCATAAAATAACCAAATCACTGAATTTCCTGTATAACTTGGTAACTGAAGGAAAATCACTCCATAGACCAAAAATAACAGTTTCACACACTGAATTTCATCTTTCTCTGAGGTAGGTTCAAAACCTAGGAGGTAGGTTTTCTCTTTTCAGTCAATATGTAGCTAGGGTTACCCAACTGCTCAAATTTCTTCTTAGCCACATATACATTTTTTGGTCTTTAAGAGAAGAGGTGACATCCCCACCCCACTCCCCAACTTTGCAGATAACCATGCATACGCGCACATGTCATTCACCTGTCCTTACCTGTTGCTTGGAAGTGCATCTGAGACTGCTGGGCTGCTGTGTTGAGAGGGTCCAGCCCGGGTATTCACCTGCAAGTAAAGAAAGACTCTTGATCGGTTTTGTGTTCTGAGGATACAGTTCTAATTAACCTATAATTTGCCACAAATTTCTCATTTCGCTATGAAGGTTAATTAGCTTGTTGCCAGACAGACCCATGGTTCGAGTCTATTTAGTATATAGGTTACAGAACTATACAACCTGTGCATTATGTAATATTCCATTACTGTCATTACTCAAATCAACAGTGCTGGAGAAAAGGAGAGATAAATAGGGAAAATTTCCAATTCACTATCTAGAATTGAGTTCAATTCTAGAGAAAGATTCCATGTAGTGTTTTGTTTCACATGCAAAAAAACAATCCTCATATGTTCAAAAAAAGCATATTAAAATACACCCAGGGGTTTGTACTGAACCTCAAGATGTCACATCTGTCCAGCTCTAAAACCAAGCAGAACACTGTAGAATGTTCCATGTTCACTAAAAAATGAATCCAAGTAATTAATTATAAAATGTTTGAATCTAAAAGCCAGCTTTTCTTTCAAATGTAAAGCCTTAAACAGAAATCCAGAATTCAAAATACACAGAACAATTAAAAGACATCAAATAGATATACGTTTTTAGTGTAAATATGTCAAAAGAAGAGAGAGGTGGGTAGTCTGTATGCACTATGCTTATGTGCTTAATCAATCACTGAAAATAAGTCTATATTTTCATTTAAGTAAATCTTTGTGGAGACCAGTACCCAGGATCAAGCTGAAGAAACAGACCAACAAAACAATTCCAAATAATAAAATACGTGACAACAAAACCCCTGTATCCAAACATATACACATATTAAGCACCTACTACAGAAAAATCCCCCTCCACCTTCCATTTAAAAAAAAGAAAAAGAAAAAAAAAAAGAGATCGCTTGTCAGAGCTTGAGAAAGTGCAGTTTTATTTGACATTTCAATAAGTGGAACACAGCATTACAAATCCATCTAACTTTACTGAAACAATTATTGAAATTCGTACCTTCAGGCCATGTATGTTCCGTTCCCCAGGAGGCTTGCAGGCTGAAACAGTAATTGACTAAATTGTAGAACACATCAGGGCCATTTACAAATTTGCTCAAAATGAATCGTTTAAAAAGAAATGAGGGTGACACCAAAATTAGCAGAGAGAAATGATTGAAAAGTGGCTCCCAAGACCCAAAGTGGGAATTATGAACCAGGGTTTTTAACTTGCAGGAGTGAGCATTTATAAATGCAAAGAGCTTTTTGACACTACCTCATATAAATTCCAATTTCTGCTTAAAACATATAAAAATCAAGTTAACTGAGCTAAAATGATTAAATTCCTTTCATAATTCAAATTTCTGCAACCTTTCCTCACTCTATTACACTGTATATCTGCTATCACTTAAACTACTTTGAAAGTTGCTAGGTTTGGGGGGAAGAGCAGAGGAGTGGGAGCAGGTCTTTTAATGCCAAAATGATTGTGAGAGATTCTAAGATGGAATATTCAAGTCTGAATAGTATTAGTTTGCACAGAAATAAGCAAATTTACTACAATACAGAGATATCACTAATTCTACAACATTTCTTGCAAATCCTGACATCTGGTAATATTTAAGTCTAAAGATAAAGCAGTGCCAAGAAAAATAATATTAATTTCCTGACACCATACTGAGTTAGATGTTAGTATTCTTCCAATTCACCAAATGCTTCTTCATCAAATGTTAAAAACACAAAAGCTCTCTGCCCATGTTACAGGCTGCTTCCATCTGAAAACGACAGCGCCCTACATATTATATGTTAAGGGGCTGTCAATTTTGATAGATTGTTTGGGGAAGGATGAATTTGATTTTTTCCCTCCTTTCTCAGATATACATGTATATTTCCTGTTTCTGACAAGAAATACAGCCATTTAATAACATGTGAGTAATAATTACAAAGCCTATCAGTAGCTTTGATTTTGCATATTTTGTGTGTATTCAAATTTATTATCTTCCTAGAAAATATATCTAAACCTTAATAAAGAATTTTTATTTGTTTTCCTAAAATACATTAAAATCACGACTCCAAATCTTCTTTACTTAAAATGGAAATTAAATTTTTGAACAAAACAACAGTCACATACATCTGATGCTCAGTCCTTCGGGGACCATTCCTAAGACTACATTTCAGAGTGTTTTCACTGAAGTACCCAGTGCTTTCAAAAACGCTTCCTTTAATAAGAAAGGGGCTAACTAAGGAATTAGAGACCGGCCTCAAATCTTTTGTTTTTTCCCCAAGAGTGTGGTGGTTGCTGAGGAGTGGGGGGTATAAGTGGGCTAAATGGTAATGAGGAAAAAACACAATAAAGATTAAATCAACTCATCGCTTACCTTAACTTCTGCCTTTTTTTTCAATTGGCTTCTTAAACCTTTATAACTGAACATCTAAACAGTGTTCAAAAACCTAGTACCTCATATTGCCTATAGTTATAAGTTGGAAGTTATTATAAAGCTAGTGAATGTTCATACTTACTAACATTTAACATATTTTTTAACAACAGAAAGGACTCAGCTATGAGCTGGGAGTTACCATCCAAAGCAACTGTCCTACTTGGAATGAGGAGAACATTTGATGTTAGAACAGAAACTTTACCTCTTGTCTCTCTCACTTATTCTGTGTACAGATTCTCTTTAACATGGGGCCTGACCACAGAAGGTGGCCTGAGGCCTCTAACCAACTATGTAGACCCTGTGAATACACCCATATGTCTATATCCTAACTGTACAAGTTTGCATAATCTCACTTATCTAGATTTGATGTAATTAAGCAAGCAAAAGAATACAAAAAAATAATAAAGTTGTACAATAGCATGTACAAAAAAACAAACAAACAAAAACCATAGGGGAAGAGTGACTGAGTCCCCTAGTTTTAAAAATGTAAACTTGGCTTGGAAGAAGTTCACTTAGTAACTCACTGGGGCCTGGCAGGCCCTGGGCCAGGAACACGTGTGACACGTCCCACTCGTTTTCTTCTTTGGGGGATCCTCTCACTCTTCTCCACACTCCTACGAACCCCTCAAACGGCCCCACATATCACCAATATCTTAACTTATATGTCCTTCTACTTTCGGCAAATTATATTTTAAACAAGATTCTTACTCTAAGGGAACATTAACCACTTATCAGTTGTGTGATTCTGAAATTACTTAACCTCCCTGAACTTCAATATTCTCACATAAACAATGAAAGCAGTAAGACCTAATAGGCAAAACTGTCAGGAAAATTAGAAATAATGGAACTTAAAGCAGTATTAGTACCTGAGCAGAGCAGATGTCTAAAAACGGTTATCACCATAGGAGGGGGGACAATGGTGTAGGCAGTGACACTGAGACAGGTTGTACCACTGACAGGGACTGCCCCCACCAAAAAAATCTTGAGAATATTTTAGATATACAGGTAAATATTTTATTGGAAAAAAAAGGCCCACAGCACTGGGCCTATAATTACCCAAGATACTGTAATAGCGGAGCAACAATATAATGCCATCCAGGAGGGAAGCAATGAATAGAAATTTTTCAGCAGGTAAAAAAAATATTCCTCGTGGAAAAACAATTTTGAAACTTGACCAAAATCTCCAGTCACTAAAAATATCACAAAATAATCTGCATCCTTGTTATTGGCCTAATATACAAATGTTGCAATGTTTCTGTTTCTTTTTTTTTCTGTTTTAGTTTTTAGTCCTCAGGTGCAAGAGAATTGGATTAATCATAATCCTTGTTCCAGATACAGCATCAATGGCCCAATTTTATCTACTTAGCTCTTTATTAAGTTATTATTAACAATTTACTAAGTACCCCCATCCCCACTCCTGCATTAACACTGGAAGAGTGGCGCTGCTCTTGAACCCAGAGCTTGTGGGCTAGCAGAGTCAGCTGCCTTTGGAGACTTCATCAGTGCAAATAAGAGCCTCCTAGTTAATGAGCCATTCAACCTTCAGTGTTACTAGTAATGAAAGTCTAGAATGTTTCATTGGAAAACTCATACCATGATTATTTGTACAGTATCAGTTAACAAAACTAAGTTTAACCTCTAACTACTTCAGTTAAGTTATTTCTAGAAGAGTTACTTAGAGAATTTCCTTATCTGTTCCATCAGTTAGAAAGTGGGGATTCCAAGTGGGACAATGTATAATGGGTAAAGACTTAGCAGTTTATGTACTGAAGTGGTTCTTTTTCTCCATTATTCAGATTTTGCGGGAATGTTTATACACAGGGGCACACTCGTATCTAATATAAGGCCAGTAGTGACAAGCCTAAAAGGGAAAGAACACAGTATTCAACCAGGTGATGCACCAAGACTTACCTTAATCACCCTGTATTTTTGAAGACTTAACAATTAAATCCCCATTTATGAGGACTTTCCCTTCTTTAGAAAATGCCACCCCCCAAAACCAAGCACCAAACCTTCTATCAGAAATTCCCTCCTAAGGCTCTGTGGTAAACCTCAGCTTCTGGCATGGCTGAGGGCTTCTCCACAACAGCAGCTTCAGCTGCTGTCACAAGCCACAATTTACCAACACCCCAAACTGAGGTCACTCCATTTGCCTTGGTTTAGAAACCATGTGGACCCCCAAAGAGTTCTCTAAGCGAACGTAAGTATGTACTTCAAAAACAAAAAACAATCTAGTTAGTTTAATTTACCCTAGTAAATTAGATATTTTATCTGCCATAACTATAATATAGCCTGCAATCCCCATGACAATGAATGCTTTTTTTTTTTTTTTTTCCTAAGAGCTAAACATCATGTTATGTGCATTTAAACCTTTGGAAAACATAACTGTTGATGAAACAGTTTACTGAAATAATCATTGTTGATTAGAATGTGTTCAACATTACCTCTTGGAAATATCTGCAGAGGCTCTATTAACTGTCCATTTACTTGCTGTTCCATTACTGTGGAATAATACTGCAAAGAGATTACAGAAAGAGATTACTCAGTAATGTGTGAACACTGGCATGGGCACTCATGGGTTGTTTAACTCACAGTACTTCTGAAAATTGCTGGTACACATAAATCGGCCACGAGAACACTCTGTCCCCCGTTTGCACATTAAAATGACAGTTGTGAATAGTCAGCACTGAAAGCCCTGTGCCGTGTTAGCCTCTACACTGGCATTTATCTTTAAAAGTGAAACTGTTGATTGGGACTTTAGATTAGTATTTGATCTGTAGAAGTATTTTGAAAATGATAAGTATTTTTAAAAAAAACACAAAGCATTTTAGCAGAAATTTCTCAAATTGCCTCTTATTCTTTTTCCCTGAATTTTGCAAAGCAAACTAAAGATGCCTCACACTTAGCTTGGACTTCTCTGCCAGTTCATTACACATATAGGTATTTGTGTATAAAATTCACAGACAATGGACATCTAGGTCACAGAGACTGTGGGACAAGCGAACAGGGTATGATCCATGCAAAGATGACAGGACCGTTAGATAAAAAGGCAGCACAGTTGCAAGCAAACTTACTTTTATGCTTTAATCTTATAAATACTTTTGTACAGATCAAACTTCACTTTCAAATTCTGCACACAAAAAATAAAGTCCCAAGTGGAAAAGCTTTCACACTCCTTCAGAAACACAGATTCATTCAGTAGGTTGTATTCTAGCCCAATTCCCAGTTTTCCTGATAAGCTTATCAGTGAGCCTGTGTCTGCCCAACCTGGAGATCGCTCCCGGGGCCCTCATGTCCTTAAACTTGACAAACAACGAAGTGAGGCTCTTGGTTGCAAAATATCAACAACAAAAACCACTGGTTTCATGTTTCAGGGGCTGTTGCAGAGCAGGATTCCCCTTTAATCTTTGCTGTTTTTATGTTAAAAACCCACAGACGTAGTAGTAGATATAGCAGTAGATGTTATATCTACTAGTACATTTTCAGGAAAATTTTCCTTGACCGTTATTTACTGACACTCTTAAGTTTCTTTTTAGAAGATACTGTCATATATCTTATTGCTCTTATGTACTTTACATTATTACAAGATCAAGTTTTTTCCCCTTAATAATAAAGAGAATCATTGCTACATCATCTTGGAAATCCTAAGTTCCCATGGCTAAGGCTCTTGGCCCTGAAAACAAAGTGAAGATGAATTTTCAACAGACACAGACTGACATGAGTGCGCCCTGCTCTCCAAGGGCTTCTGGCCTGTGAAGGGGTCTGATCCTCTCCTTCTATGTACGTAAAAACTTACAAACATGCAGAATAAACACACGGGACATTCTCTGGAATACATTCTAAGGTGCATGTCTTTCAGGAGACTCTATTCCTTAAAACCACAGAAGTACAGCGCTCGCCATTACTCAAACAGTGATGACAAGTAAATGAAATATCAATCATGCAGGCTGTCAACCTTTTGGGACAGCAATAACTGTTAACAAGTAGTCTGGAAAAATTGTCCGAAAATGACTTGTTCCCGGCACACCAGTGTTTGGGGTTTCCATGGAAAATTAAGATGCCAGTGGCTATTTGGAACATTGCTCAGGTATTCTTTTTAATGGAAAATTTGCCGGTTATTGATCCACAGCATGTACTCCCTTGCTTCTGGAAGGCTGCGAGCAACTTTCCAATCAGTGGCTGTCAAAAAAATTACTGCCTTTTTACACTGATACAAGACAACAACAGTGGTGGTGTTCGCCTATAGTTAATGCTTTTCTTTAATTAACTGCTATGTACAATAGGTTAGTAATTTCAGCTACTACTTCACCACAGCCCTAAAATCAAAACAAATAAAATATCCTTATGCTTTATCTAAAAAAATTAATTATCGAGTTGTCTGCAACCGATACTTGTGGTCAAGGCTGAACACAAACCACCTCCAACGCAAAGGGTCAGACAGGGCAATGCATTTTTTTCCTACTATAAAACCTTGCATGCATGAAATTGACCTGTTTTCCAACTTTATTTATTTACCTCACAAAATAAATTTTAAAAAATGGTTTCCTTTTGTCCTGGCTGGTGTGGCTCAGTTGGTTGGAGCATCATCCCGTAACAGAAAGGTGGCAGGTCTGATTCTCGGTCAGGGCACATACCCAGGTAATGGGCTTGTTCCCCAGTTTGGGCACATTCGGGAGGCAACCAACCAATGTTTCTCTTTCTTTCCCTCCCTCTCTTCCTGAAAGCAATGAAAAACAAATTTCCTTGAGTAAGGATTAAAATACACATATTTTAAAAGAATGGTTTCCCTTCCATTTCAGACCTGTGCCAAATCAACCGGTGAACTATATATATTTTTATCATCTCTGTAAAAATTTTTTAGTAATCTATAAACATCTTTGTACTATATAATTAACTCAGTCACCGTAACGATATTAAGTATGCCACTTGCCAGTTTCTCTAAACCAAGTAGTTAGGATTTGTATTGTTTTCTATAATTCTTCCAAACCCAGGGAACACTTTCTCCTGAAATACTGGGTTTGATCTGCGTTTGTATTAACAGAGAATCTGTGTTCCGCACGGTAAAGGACTTCACCCCCAAGGACAAACTATAAAGGGCAGTGATTAAACCCATGGCTCGGGCCTACTCCAGGCAAATGACCTCTGAGGAACAGGCCTGGGAAGGACCACGGGGCCACCAAAAAGGGCACCAGACCTGGGAGCTCAGGCTACTGCTTACATGGCGCCCCCTAAGGGACAGGATAAAATGCAGGGCCACAAACAGTACCTCCTGGAACAGAGAAGTGCCGAGGGACCACCAGCACAGTGAGAAGGAACTTGAAGGAGTCAGAGGGCTCCACCCCAGGCGTCTCAGCACCGGCCCTGTTCCGGCGCAGCCCCCCACACGAGGAAGCGCTGCTCCTCGGTCTCCTCGTCTGTGAAGTAAAGGTGGTGCCTGTCCACAGGACTAATGTGGGACTCACATGAGAAAACCTAAGACAGCACTTAGTAAGCTGCAGATTTCGACCCTCTCGATGTTTTTATGTGTTCTCCCTTTAAAGGGATTCTTTCCCATTTTGTCCCAAATAGTGGTAAAATATAAACAATGATGACAAAGACTTCTACTAGATATAAACAAACTGAAAAAACAACTAGCCAAACAAACAAAAGCCTAAATCCTGTATGCTGAGATGCTTAACATGGTTCAGAAAGAAAAGTAACAAAGTGAACCATTATAACATTACTGAAGTCGTAAATTGAAGTTACCTAAAAAACTTCCTGACCTTACTCCCTATAATCCTGTCTTGGCTTTCCTTACCCCTCATACAAATCCCTGCATACAGCAGGTACAGGATAAATATGTATTGCTTGAAATGGGGTCCAACTTGACTCTGCCACTTACTAACTTGTAATGGCCTTCAAAAAATCATTTAACCTCAGTGAACCTTAGGTTCCTCCAAATGAGAGTAAAGAGATCTATTCTATGACATACGATTAGTGTGAAGTTCGAAATTAAACAATAGCAATAGAATTAGTGAAGGCACACTGTAAACCATAATGTATTATTACTAGTTAAGAAATTAAAAGTGATCCACTTAATACTGTAACAATATTAAGCACAATACTGTTTGAGAAGTGCTCTGGCATTTAAAAATACAGAAATAGTTATGTATAAAAAGTATACAGTGTTGTGCTCAAATTGAATGTATCAGCAGCAGTTATAAAACGTGTTTTCTGCTGGTGTCCCTTGCAGAATCCATTACATGTAGTAATTGCAGCAATAATCAATAAGCTAACTGAGTAAAAGATTAATCAGTTTTGTGATTGCTAATAGAATCTCCAGAACCAGATTCAGATTAGTTTCAGAGCCCCTCTGAGATGCTCTTCAAAATCCTTAAACAATTTTAATAAGGATGTGACAAAGTTTAGCACAGTTATCCAAAAATCTAATTAATTTGAAACGGAGGGCCAGAATCAACTAGGGGATAGCAAATACAATTTTTGGCTTTGTTTTGTTTGCAAGTTTATCAAACGGTGTTCCTATTTGTTATGAACCCAATTCTAATTCTAACAGCACCATTCAATCAATAATTACAACATTTTTTTCTTCATGGAAATCTGCCATATGAAAAACTCCAGTTCCAAAACAGCAGTTTGATTTACAAGGCACTAGTTTTCTATTAGGCGAGAGAGAGAGACAGAGAGAAAGCAACACACACAGAGAAGTGACTACCACTCATTGACTACCTACTGTGTACAGGCTCAGCACTACGTATGATGCTTATTCACTTAATTTGTCACAACCCTACTCTATTCTGAGAGGATCATCACTCCTATATTTCACAGACAAAATAAAGGTTTCATCAGTGAATCAAGAAAAATACTTCTTGCCCTGCCTGGTGTGGCTCAGTGGATTGACTGCAGGTTTCAAACCAAAGGGTTGCCAGTTTGATTCCCAGGCAGGGCACATGCCTGGGTCATGGGCTAGGTCCCCAGTGAGGGCCACGTGAGAGGCAATCACACATTTGATGTTTCTCTCTCTTTTTCCCTCCCTTTCCTCCCCTCTCTCTAAAAATAAAATCTTTAAAGAAAAATACTTCTTTCATTCTAGTCCATGCACTCAGAACATGAAATGTTATGAACATGAAATGCCTCTAAGAGCCAAAAGGCAAATTATCTCATATTTCTCGTACCTCAAAACATTCAACTAAATAAAGCGAGCTACTGGGTGGACTGCTGAGCTGGTCAAGACTTGGCTTCCTCATTCACACCTTGTGTGGCCTGGGCCACGTCCCCTGACCTACCCTTCAGAGGCTGGGATGCACCGGGCAGCAGCATGGTGCAATGCAAAGGTTCCTGCACTGACAAGGGACCTCTCCCCCTTTTTCAGTGACTCTCTCTGGTTTTCCCACCTCCCTAACCACCCTACTCAGTTGCCTGTAAGTGGTTCTTTCCCTGCCCCTCTTTTAAATGCTAGAGTTCCCCATAGTTGTTCATCAACCTTCTCTTCTTATTTTAGACTCTCAAGTTAACTGCAGCCACTTCAAAGGTTTCAATTACCAGAGGAGTCATTGAGACTAATTAGGAGCTGATGAATCACAAATCTTTATTTTCAGCCCAGATTTCTCTCCTAAGATTCAAAACACCCAATTGGTTGTCCAAAGGCTCCTCGAATTCAACAGGTCCCTACCTTTCCCACCCCTCCTTCATGCCCTAGACCTGTCTCGGGCCACCCTGGTTCACCATCTCAGTAAATGACATCACGATGACCTAGTTTTCTGAGCCAAGTATCTGGAAGTTATCCAGAGCATCTCTCTTTCCTTCTTCCCCACCCTCAATCACCAGTCCTATTCACTCTGCATCTTCTCAAACCCCTCAAGCTAGGGCCCTTCATGATCTAGCCCACCTTCCTGCCGAACCTCATCTCATATCTTTCCTTCCCCCCTCACTCACTGCCTGTACCACACTGAATAACAATAGCTTGTCCCGAATGCACCAGGCATCCTTCACACGAGCCTTTAATTATACTCTTTTCTCTGCCCAAAACACCCTTCCCGGTCCCCTTATCCTAGCTTACTCCACCCAGGCATCACCCTCTTTAGGAAGGCTTCTCCGTCCCCAAAGCTAGATCAGATGCTCCTTCTTTGTGCTCACTGAGCATCTAACACTTAAACTTTTTATGGTATTTACCCCTCAGCCTGGTAATTACGAGCTTTCCTCTTCCTCCCACAATGAGCACTGCTGCCTTTTGTGTTCATCTCCCCGAATTGACCCTGAGTTCCTTCAAGAAATAAACTATGTATGTGTTCATTGTACCTCCACCGCCTGGCACAGCGCTTCGCCAGACAGCTGCCATCCCACAAATATTTACTGTGTGAAAAATGGGCTGTACAAATAAGATGGCAAATCAAGGAGTGAATGATCTCAGGGACATTTACTGGCCATGTGACCTTGACAAAGGCATGCGGTTTGTTTGTGCCTCAGTAACCTCAGCTGTAAAAATGGGAAAAATACCTCCTTGCTCACCTCATCAAGGTGTTGGGAAGATCAAAATCAAAGGAGCTGGTATAGAGAAACCTTCTTATAAAGCACCTGAAACACATCTGGAAGTAGGTACAGTGTGTTACTCTCCCACGTCCAAGTAACAGTACAGAGGAGAAAGTGTTTATAACAACAGGGTGACAGAGAAACCACTAAACAAGATTACCAAAATTTTTAGACCAAGTACAGAAAGAAATACAAGAATCTAAGTCATTAATTTACAAAGGCTGAGTCGGTATCCCTTCCCTTTCCCTCAATTATTACAGTACTATATATATAATAAAATAAGTAAAAGGGCTATTATAAGGAACATTGTTTCTTTTCTGAAAGTTCACCAAGGGCAGAGACCATGTCTCGTGTATTTTTTCTCAATGCAGCGGTATTAACATGTGGCCTAAATGAGCCTTAGGAAATCCGTAAGTTCCTAAAATTATCTGGAATGTCACACTGTGTAAATTTTCTGGGAAAAGAATAAATAATTTTCCCTGTTTTCAAAAAGGTCTGTGTCCTCCAGACCTAAATAGATACTGCCGAACAATGCCTACCGCTGCGTCTTACCCATAATAGGTGGTCCCCGGATGTTTAAGGGAAGGAGGCAGGTGGGAACTAGTAACAGACGTGATAACTACTCTCATTGGCCGTGCCTTCTAAATTCCTCAGTGGTGAGCCTTGCCTATCAAAAAAAGGTTTATTTATTATTCTATACATTTATGACACAACAGTTTCCTAAATCCCTCCTAGCATGCCTTCTAACAGACAACATAATTAGTGCAGTGTTTCAACATATACGAAACAGCATGCTGGTTTTTTCCTAACAATGATAAAAGTTTCAAATTTCTGTTTTGTCAATACTGCAAGCATACCCTATTATATGTAGCTCGGTCAGTAATTACAGCAATAATCAATAAACTAACCAGCTATTTGCAGTCCATAGTTAATTTATTAGTTTTCCCAGTAAAGAACCCAACAATCTTAACTCTGTCAAATAACTACAAACTCAATTACAACACTGCTCAGATGTATCATCTGTTACACCTCCTCTCAGTTACTTCTTGTACTTCACATTGAGAGGCTTTTCCTCTGTGATGCTGACCTTTTAGGAAGCACAAAACTGCCCCAGTGGTCAAAAATAGCACACGAAGCCAATCTGTTTTGAACACCAAAATTAATAGTTACAAGACTTACCTGCTTACCTGGCTTCAGGTTCCCCCTCCCCTCACTCACCTCACTGCCCCTGCCGAGGTAACTACAGTGTGCGCATGCTCTTCCTTAACCGAAGAGCCGCAGGTGGTCCTGGATTAACCAGATGACGATAAAGCACAAGGAAAAGTGCTCAGTGAAAGGCTGATAAACAACTCTGGGGCCTGTGTATAGGCTATTGTTATTGGACAGATGTATTTATTAATGATTTGAAAATGAAAAAGACAGTAATTTGGCCAAGTTTAATGACAACACTATTTGTTTTGGATAGTAAAACCATGAAGGATGTTGGAGAGCTCCAGATGGTCTTAACAGAGGTTTGGACAGCCAACAGCAGATGAAATTCAACTTGGACAAGTTTGAGGTAATGCGCTTTTGCAGAGGAGTTTAAATTTGTATTCAGCAATGGGTCCAAAATTTGTAGGATCCTCTTGGCTGAAGCTTTCAGAGTCATCACCACAGTTAGCTTGAGGCAGTGACTACGCTAACCTCTCACCTATTGCTAGGCTGCAGCAATTCTACTAAACTTCTAAAGTAGAAGTTTAAATGGTAGCTTCAGGGAACCTGCCACTTAAATAAAACAGGACCATCAGGCCATGCAGACAGCCAGCCAAATGGGACACTGCCTCACAAATAGACTGCTTAGTTAGCCAGTTCCAATAGTGCTTTGATAAAGATCCTGCCTACTGCTAACCTGCTGTTAAATAAACAAATAAATAAATAAATCAGTTTTGGCCCGTGCAGCTCAGCTGTCTGGAGCATCCTCCTGCAGACCAAAAGGTCACGAGCTCTATCCCCGGTCAGGGCACAAATGAGAAGGCAACCAATCAACGTTTCTCTCCCACATCAATGTTTCTCCTCTCTCTTTCTCTCTCTCTCCCTGTTCCTCTCTCTCTGCAAGCAATGAAAAAATGTCCCTGGGTGAGGGAGGACTGCATGTATATATGAATGGAGGAATGAACGAATGAAAAACAAGTTTTGATGAGGATGTGAAGAAAAGGGAACCCTTGCGCAGTGTGGGTGGGATTGTAACTTGGTGCAGCCACTATGAAAAACAGTGTGGAGTGTCTTCAAAAAATTTAAAACATAACTATCTTACAACCCAGCAATTCCACTTCTGGGTATTTATCTGAAGGAAAAAAACCTCTTAATTTGAAAGGTATATAGACCCCTATGTTCATTACAGTATTATTTACAATAGCCAAGATATGGAAGAAGCCTAGGTGACCATGAAGAGACAAAATGATAAAGAATGTGATGATATACTGGGTTGGCCAAAAAGTCCATATTTTTTCCATAAAAGAAAGACACATTTTTCATTTCACCATTAACATTATTGATTTGGACAGTTTGAGTATTTAGCTGTCTCCCACATGGTAAAATGTTGATTGTTCTCAATTAATGCCTTGATTTGATCACATCAACTTTGGCCGGCCTACTGGACCATGGAGCATCCTCCAGTAAGAAATCTTCAGTACAAAACTTTGCAAACCACTTTTGGCATGCTTGGTCAGTCACAGCACCTTCTCCATACACTGCACAAATCTTTTTTTGCATTTCAGTTACATTCTTACCTTTCTTGAAATAATAAAGCATAATATGCCAAAAATGTGTATTTTCTTCCATCTTCAATTTTGATTAAGTATTTTTAAATGCATGCTGATTAACAGTTATCACAATACAATTTAACAAAATCGTTTTAAATGAAGTTAAAGACAACTGAGTGCTACCAGAACCATCTTACAGAAAAAAATCAAACGAACTTTTTGGCCAACCCAATAAATTCAATGGAAAGTTACTAGGCCATAAAAAAGAATAAAGTCTTGCCACTTGCAACTGCATAAATGGACCTAGAGGATATTATGCTAAAGGAAATAAGTCAGACAGAAAAAATCAAAAATACTATATGGTTTCACTTATACATGCTGTAAAAAAAAGACAAACAAAACATAATAGAAACAGACTAATAGAGAACAAACTAAAATGGCTGTCAGAGGGAGGGGGTTGTTGGAATTAAAGACAGGGTGAAGGGGTTTAAGAGGTACAAACTTCCAGTTATAAAATATATAAGTCACAGGATGTACAGCACAGGAAATACAGTCCATATCATAATAACTTTGTTACTACACTTGTCATGGTAATCACATCGTAAGGTATGTAAATGTCAAATCACTATGTTGTACACCTGAAACTAATTTAATGTTGTATGTTAATTATATATTGGTGTATGCTCTTTTGGATCTATTTTCTAGGTTGATAATAATTTACTGAATTCCTCTACCTTTATTGTAGCAAGTTGGTACTCGCCTTTCAGATATATGAAGAAATGACCCCTCTTGTTTCCAATAAAACTGGCCCCGAGAGCACAGAGGCTCATCAGGAGCTGCCAGCTATGGCCTCACACCTTAGTGATGCCCCACAGTGATCCTGCTGCCAGAGGCCCACCATCTCCATTGAAGACGAGCCCCCAGCCATAGTCCCCAAGGGGCAAGTGATGTACAACATGGTTCTGCTCCTTCATGCTGGCTCGGGTGACATGGGACCCTAGCAGAATCAACCTACAGGTCACCCTGAGCTGAACTGGGAACACAGCCACAATGATGACAAAACAGAGGCACTACTGTGGCTGAGGCCTCCTTGGGCTCATTTTTCCTTTGCTACCATACGCCACGTGACAAACCCATTGTTCTGATGTAAATTTGAGTGTGCTTCTGCTTCTTGCCTATATAGGTGCCACAAGATATTTCACAACAGGGGCTAAATAAGGGGCTGCTACATTTTTAATCACTAGTTCCAGGTCATCCAAAAGTCCCAGACAAAATAGAGGAGGGAGTTAAAATAATCAGCTTCATAAAAAATGCTTTATTCACTGACTAGAATGAGAAAACAACAAACAAAAACTTTACTTACAGCTTAGAGCATGTTATTTTTGAGAAAAAAAATGAAATAATTTCTAAGACAATTTCTCCCTCTTTTCACCATTCCTCCACCCTGCTAGGAGAACACCTTTCTTATCAGTTTGTTTGGATGGACTGGCATTGAATCAGGGGAGCAGGTGCTCACTGAAGACTGAGCTGATTTGGACTGAGCTGGTTTTCCACTTACAACATAAGTTCAAAGTAGACCTACTTAATATGGGGAATATTTAAAAGCACCGAGTGCAAAATGAGCTTTTTCAATCTCTTTGCTCTTCAACAGAAACTTTCTAATAGCAAAGGCCCTGCAGCTAGCTGTTAAATGTTCAACTCTTAACTGGGCAAAAAATTTCGGGGTAAAACTGGGCCTAAAGGGTAAAGAGAAAAATCTTAAAACTTTAGAAGCTCACAGAGTACTTTTTACATCCAGTGATATTAATTATATTATTTCAATAGATGCCAAAACAAAAGCCACCTGAAACCACCAGGAGTGAAGAGGCTGGGAGCCAAAGACCTGGCTCCATGTCTAGACCTTCCCATTTATCACCAAAGTGACCTCCAACTCAATCTGATCTCTCTGGGCCTCCGTTTCCTTCTCTGTAAAATGAAACGGTGGGACAAGACCTCTCGGCCTCCCTTCCAACTCTGAAATCTCCAAGTTATGCATGCTAGGTAGGACAAAGCTCATCATATCTCAATTTACCAAGTGCTATAGAGGTCAAAAAGCACTCTTCCTCATGGTGCTCAACATCCAACAGGGTGCACTGTGGTCAAGTGTGGTCAAGGGAATAGTTACACTTTACTAAAATACAGGGGCTCAGCCATAACTAGAGGCATCACAGTTAAACTCATCCCATATGTTTCTGGTAATGTGGGGAAAAAAATGATATAAAGAGACAGAGTAGGTAAAATGAAGAAAAATTTTTGTTACTATTGTGCTACACTCATACAAGCACCCCAGTATCAAGAGAAATGGGTGGCCCTGGCTGGTGTAGCTCAGTGGATTGAGCGCAGGCCTGCAAACCAGAGCATCGAGGTTCAAGGTTGCAAGCCAGTTCCCTGCAGGCCAGTTCCCAGCAGGCAACACATGAGAGGCAACCATACATTGATGTTTCTCTCCCTCTCTCCTTCTCTCCTTCCCCTCTAAAGATAAATAAATAAATATTTTTAAAAGAGAGAGAGAAATGGGTGTAATCCTTTACTAGATATAGGACTGAGCAGAAACAAACATGCATCCATTTACAAAAGTAAGACATACTGCTGAGTTTCTCAGTGAAAGATCACCCCGAAGCAGAGATTAACATTAAAATAACCCCCTGGTATATAACTGGACCTCAGTGATAGATAAAGCTTAAGATGAACCAGTAAACAAGGCCCAGCATTGCTGTTTGATGCTATAAGGAAAGGCAACCAGCACTACCAAACAACAGATGCAAAGAGACGGAAGGAGAAAAGCGGCATACTATCTTTACTCTTTCTACAAACGACAGAGAAAACAAAACAAAACAAATGTACACTACGTTAAGGGAATTTTTAACAGGGTCCTTTAAAAAATTAGCAATAATCACATATTCAGTGTTCAGAATATGCAGTTTGGGTTTATTTTTCTCCTAATAAAGCATTTTGAATTCTAATTAAAAAATACTTTATGGAGGAATTAAAACAGGTACAATAATGTCAGAGCAAATGCCATGATCCCAAAAGTGGAATATTCTAACAATATAAGTTACAAGGAACTACACTATACAAACAGATTGTTGATTAACACAAACTCATAACAAAACAGAGAGAGCTATTGCACTGGTAATAACACTTGGCTGCTGAATTCTCTCAATACATTAAATATCTCCTTGGAGACCAAATTACGTTAAATTTTCTTAAAGACAATTTATTGTGGCTTTGTTTTCTTCTCATTACCTCTTAAAAATATATCTAACAAAGAAAATGCAACTTCTAAATAATTACGTAAAATGGTACCAAAGTGTGACAACAGATTTAACATGTTGGTTACTATTTAAATGACACACAGCAGCCTACTGCCCTGACAACTCGATACTTCATGCGTCACACGTATCAAAAACCGCCGGACACCATTGTTACGGCATACATAAAATTAACAGCCTAAGGCTTCTAGCAATTTAAATAATTGATAAGTTTTCAATTAAAAAGGCAACCTTTTCAGGTCTAATACAAAAAAATCTGTTTAAATTACTAATAAAAAAAGAAAAAAAGCAAATTTATGCTACTGTTGGCCCAAGGCCAGAAAATGCTTGTATCCAATGGATTTTTTAAAAAAGTAATTCTGCAAGTTATACTTTAGACATTGCAATTTTTAAATAAACTTTAGGCAGAGGTTCATGTTGTTCATTCATGTAACCTTTGTAATCAATGGAAAAGAATAATTAAAGGATTTATGGTAAAGTGTCTTGAGTTTTGCTTTGCCAATGTTAAAGAAATACTAAGGTGGCTGTAAAATATTGACTACATGAAAAATTAAGCTGTTTTGTTAGGTTTTTTGTTTGTTTGTTTTACAACAAATACATGGTCAGCTGTCAGTATCTTCCTATATTAGCATCCAATCCTGGAATCAAAGTTTTTCTGAGCCAAATTGAACCTAAAAATAAAGACCAATGCAGGTTTTTAATAACAGTTTGGCAACTGAGAACTATCAACCAAAACCTATTGTAAGATTAGGTCCAAATGGTTCTCTTGATGGCAGAACTGGAACAAAAAGGAATTTCAACCATGAGAACCACGACACATCAAAATGACAGCCAACAATGTTTTTCTGATCTTTGAGAAAGGGATTCCCTTACTCTCTATTTTCTACATGTTATTCAGAGCCTGACGCTGCATAAACAAAGGTCCTGTGAGGGTAAGGGCTACTGCAACGCACAAGAGAACAAAAATCCATTTAGGTTTTAAATGACTTAAAACGTATCCCTCAGGGATATTTTCACTTAAAAATACTTTGCTCAAGCACTCAGAATGAGAAAAGTGGAGATCTACTTTCAGTTAAAATTTTCCGGGTGCCTCAGGTTCCATCTCTAAAGATTTGTTAGGTGAATGAATGGGAAACTCTGGGCCCAATCAGCCTGAGCACAGTCCACGGACCACTACCAATTCCTTACGACAGTTTCACCCTCCGCAGCAAGTTAATACAAAGAACAGTCAGTGCATTGAGATCTTACATTAAAACTAAATTTACTCACTTTAATGGTCACCTTTACTTTTGAGATTATGTATCACCCAATGTTTTAATCTTTAAATAACTCCCACTTTTTTCTTTATTAACAAAATAATGGTTAACAGTAGATAATTTTATTAGTTTACATATTAATGTTTTTATTTGGCAAAATGAAACATTACCAAGCCTATGTCTATCCTCCAACCTGAAAATGAAAAATTGATTAGTTCGTGAAATCCAAATAGCTGGATTAATGAGCTAGATAGATGATTTCTGTTCAGATTCTCAAGAAAGGTGAGAAATTTTTTAAAAAATATTTTATTTATTTATCTTTAGAGGGGAAGGGAAGGAGAGAGGGAGAGAAATATCAATGTATGGTTGCCTCTCCTGTGTCCCCTGCTGGGAACTGGCCTACAACCCAGGCATGTGCCCTGACTGGGAATCAAACCGTGATACTCTGGTTCGCAGGCCCGTGCTCAATCCACTGAGCTACGCCAGCCAGGGCTAGAAACTTTTAAGTTTAAAGATAATTACATAACTCTAATATTTTCCTACAACACCAAAATAAACACTGCATTTGAGAAAATAAGCACGCATCATAAGGAATACATATGATAGCTATATAGGGTGTTATATAAACATGAGTCATTCAGCATTTAATAGTGGTGGTAACATAAAAAGATCCCAATACTAATGTGCAAGGGGTGGATAGGAGACAAAAAGTGTAAAACAGTAAAGGATCATGGGCTTTGGCATTGAGGAGAAACTGAACTTAAATTCCACATTCAAATGCATTAGTACATGACCTTCAGCATGTCTATTAACCATAGCTTCCTCATTTAAAAACCAGGAATGATAGTATCTACCTCACAGAGTGATTATTAAAACCAATGCAATTAAATACCATAAGCATCTAGAATACAGACCAGGAACCTAAAAAAACAGAAATGACTATTATTATCATTATAATCACATGCAGCAACATTCTTTAAAAGACACGATTTGCCAGATCTTCCCCAAAGTAGATTACTCTAAAACACCAGTGTGGTTCAGTGGAGCTCAGACATAATGAAAGCACACCGATGTCAGTAATGTACTCTGCAATGGACGTATATGAAAAAACTGGAACCCATCTACGTGTGTGTGTTTTCTAAAAATAAGCATGTCACATTCTCAGGAGAGTGAGCAATCAATACCAGTGCCAGACCTCTCAGTAGACCATCCTACTCTGCCTTTCAAGGTGCTGATGAGCCCTGGTCTAAATTCTCAAAGCACAAGGACTCTCAAAGAAGTTAATGGGAAGTCAATGGGAAATTGACTTTTCCTACTCTGTGCGGCTCTAAATGCAACGCTCTGTTAATCATGCCATTCTTCTTGTTCTCTTTCCTTCTACCCTAAATTAAAACTATTGGCGGAAACCCACAGATATTTTATAGGTTTCATTACAATGAAACAACACCTTGGGTTAAAGTTGAAGTCTATCAAAAACCTACAACCTAACTGTTAGCTAAGATCAGAGCCTCATTGAAAAGCAAGGCCCCAGAATCTATCATTTCCACCATAAGACCACTTTGCATTTGTATAGAACATTTGTGTTTGCAAAGGGCTTTCAAGGCTATTCCCCCATTTGATCATTACAATGACCCTGTGCCACAGAAAGGACAAGTATTATTATCCACAATTGACAGATGAGGCAACTAAGGCACAGAAAGGTTAAGTGATTTGCCTAAGGCCAGGACGCCAGAAGAGAGCACTGGTCTCCTGACTTCCAGTCCACTGCTGTCTCCACCAGGCCAGTAGAGAGGGTTTTGTAAATGCATGGCGAACTCAGATAAAACAAAATAAGATAAATAAGAGGAAATAAAACAAAATGAGGAAAGCGTAAATCAGGGCTCAGGGAAGCTGTATGTCTCTACATTATAGTTGAATTTTCAAAGTTAGTATTAAAGTTTTAGAAATGTAGTCTTTTCTCGTTTATCTACTCAGTCCTGAAACATTAATGTAAATTTTCACTGAAATCCAAAACACAAAAGAAAAGTCATTTCAGGATGTATTTAAATCACTTTGATTCAGTAAGTAACCCCAGAGCAGTTCAGCTCGGGATGGGTGCAGGGGGTGGTAGAATAACTGAGAGAGAGTACATCTTTAAATCATGCATCCATATTAAGCCTGCAGCTACATAATAACTGTAGTCTGTTTGGAAGGGTGAAAGAGATCTCCAGTGGAAAGTAGATTTTGAAAAATTTTTTAGAGCCCAGGGGTTCATTTTTAATGAGCCGTTACTTTAAGTACTGCATAAAAAATACAGGAAATTGATAGTCCATTTAGTCTGCACCATACCTAATGCAACAGTCATTAAGATGCATTATTCTTAATGTTCATGATATGATCAGTAAGTGTCTTTTGGAAAGAATGCCCTTAACTTTCACATAAGGAAATCTTTGAAAACCTTATACACTACATAGAAAAATGTTATGGCAACTGTGATTTACTTTTATATCTTCGCTCTGCCAAGAAACAGCGTCTTCAATTACAGTAACATTTTAAAGATAGTCCTCATTTGTAATATACTTACATATGACAGCATTGCCTTCATTTCTTCATCACTTCTCACTGTAATTCGATCACCATCTTCATCTTCATCTGTTTAAAAAGCAACAGAATGCAAGTAATAAGATTTGCATTTTCTAATGTACCAAAACCACATCAGCTGGAAACAGGATATACTTAGTTTTTACAAACTGATACCCAAATCCTCAACATCCTATTTTGGGGAATACTGAGGTTTGTCATTTTGGTTTTTGTTGTTGTTGTTGAGAATACAATCAGAATCTCAATAAATAACTAAGATTTTAGGAACAGCTGAAAATTAAAATATGGTGCATGCCATTCATGACATATATTTAGGAGTATGACTAAAACAGGTTTGGTTGGGAGAACTGTAAAAACCAGAGACAGGCCAGGCCTGTTCTACTATCAGTAGAACTTTTCTCCTTCCTCTCTTCCAGGCACACCAACATGTCACAACAGCATGATAAAAATGACTAACATTTATTCAACACTATTATACACAAGGCATTATGATTTGTGCTTCACATGCCGTAAATTACTTCCTGAAAAACTTCACAGTGATTCTATCATGTGGATAGTGTGCCTTATTATTCCCTTTTTACAAAAGGAAAAACTGGGAGCCTTGTATAAGGTTAACTTGCAAATCAATTCTAACACAATGCTCCCCATATTCTGCCCTATCTAGTAGCTCTTTCTCTTTCTGAACGGTTTCATTTGCACTAGGAACTCTCACATGGTGATTCATGGTATTTTGAAACAGTCTTGAAATTAGAGGATAAGACTACAAAATATATGACCAGAATGTATAAATTTGACTAAAGTATATAATCAAAGCAGCCACATCCAGAAACAATGTACTTATTTCAACTATACTTCTCTTATTCGAAATAGTTTTGAAATATCCTGTTCATAACCTGCTTTAAGAACTACAAGACAGACCATGTGAAAACATCATATCTCATTTTTAATCCTAAATAAAATTATCTTCCCGATCACTCACCTACACTAATCTGTCAAGCAGAACTCAGAATGACTTTTGGCTATTTCTAAATATTTAGCTAGCTACTTCATCTTTCTAATGATAAAGATCTGTCAACAGGAGAACAGCTTATATGGTAGACTCTACCTGTAAAGCTGAAAGAAAAATGCCAAAAACATTTAGAACAGCAGCAGCACTGCTGGAAGAAGTGACAGCCTCCCGGAGAAAACTTGGATGGGGCAGCTCTCTTTCACCTGGATGTCTCAGCTCTGGCGCACTTATTAAATCAGACATGCTATTTATTTAATGTGGTCGCTCTTGGGTATCTAAGTGCTGATTTGATCAGATGCAGAGAAACTGATCCCAGGCCTGGAGAAACAGTCGAATCCCTCTTCATAAAGAGAATGAGCTTACATCACACACTCTGGGGATTCTTACTGAAAATACAGCACCAGTTCAGTTCAGCACAAGGCTCTTCACCCACCCGCCCTCCCTCTTGTCCAGCAGCAGTTCTGAAGATATTCCACTGTTCACTGACCAGGCTCTGGGAATCCTGGAGGGAGCTTGTGTTGTTCCCAATTAGCCTATTTCAGAGCAAAATGCTACTTCCTTTTTCTCTTCAGTAGCCAATAGCAATCTGACATCATGACAGAAACCAGCACTTGAGCCAGCCCAGCTCAGTGATCAAGCCTACAGCCCTTGATGGGGTTTTCTCTCCAAAGCATTTATTCCTGGATTTTGGTTCACCTGCAGAGAGTTCCCCAACAGAATGTAAATCAGTATCATCAAGTTGCAGTAAATATCTACACAGGTAGAAACTACCTAAAGTCACTGTTGCCATCATGCTACCAAGAGCTGCCTACTTTCAGTATACAAGGCACACGACGGTCATGTTCAGTAACAAGGGCAGCACATTCCCAGGAATGCTGCACATACAAAGGATATATAGGAATCTATCATTTCCCTTCTTCCTTGTTTTCTCTTTTTATCCTTACCTAAAGACAGTTTTTTCACTGTTTTTAGAGAAAGTAAAAGGGAGAGAGGAAGAGAGGCAGAGAAACATCAAGGTGAGAGGGAAACACTGATCAGCTGCCTTCTTATACGCGCCCCAACCAGGGATTGAACCCACAACCTGGGTATGTGCCCTGACCAGGTTCAAGTTCACAACCTTTTGGTCCATGGAACAATGCTCCTACCAAGTGAGCCGCATCAGCCAGGGCTCTTTTCTTTTTTTATTTAAGTTACAGAAGCTATAAAGCCAAACTGGAGAAAAACTGCCATTCTTGTTTTGTTTCTACATAGGTTCTAGAAACTAGTATTTTCAAGGTTAAGTCAAAATTTTTTCTTACAAATTCAAGAAACAAAGGGGAAAACCAGACATAGTATAAAGGACTATAATGTTGCATGTTATCAGACATGAGAGCACTTTACAGTTTTGTTTTAAAGCCAACTCAAATTCCCCGTTTAGATGTGGGCTAAACTGATTTGTTCTTGATCAAGTCCTGAACTTGGGAGCACTTCCAACCTGAACAAAGCAGCTTTTGTGCACCTCCTTCCTCCACCAGAGCCGGCCACAGAGACGGAGGTTACAGAGGGGCTGCTCATCCTCAAATTTTAACATGAACAAGACCTCTAACAACGCTGCTCACGTGGAGTGTGGAAGTGCTTGGAGTTCGGTAAAACGGGAAATTCTTTTTATATTTTGTAAAGAGAGGATATGGACTCCAGAAGAACCATTCAAATGGAGGCCTCTCCACATCAGGAACAACAATGAAGAGCTCTCTAAGCTCTCAAAACCAGACTTGAATCTCTAAGGCTCCTTACAACAAGAGAGTCTGGAATTCTACAATTCTATGAAATCTCTTACTGATTATTTCAGCACAAAACTGAGGGAAGTCAGCCACCAGAATAATTTCTTATCTAGCGGTTCCGTAAAAAGCAGCTACGAAACACTACAGGGGTATTTTGCTTTAACTGGACAGAAGACTGAGACCAAAAGCCAGCTGAGTGGTAAAGTGCTGAGTGCCACCCCGTAAGGGGTCTGACCGCGAGAGAAAGGGCTCTGAGAAGTCCAAAGAGGCATTCTGTTAAAGCCCGAGGATCAAGTCGGGCTCGCAGGTAACGCAGTGAGAAACGGTTCTCAAGGGTTAATAAAAGACCCCATTTTATGCACATACTGATTTTCTTTACAAATTCCCTTTGAGAGACTGTCTGATTTACTTTAATAATTGTGGTTATTAGTTTTAATGAAAACTCCTTGTTCCTGTCAAAGAGGAGGCTAAGTTGGAAAAGTAGCCACATTTATGAAAAGACTGATGATTCCAGCCAAAATGTGAAATCCAGGCAATCTAACCCCTGAGGGCAGCCCCAAAACAAACCATTAGTTATGATGTGTAAAGTAGAACAGCGCCCTGATCAGTGTGGCTCAGCTGGTTGGGTGCTGTCCCACAAACTGAAAGGTCACTGGTTTGATTCCCGGCCAGGAAACATGCCTGGGTTGTGGGCCTGGGGACTGATGTTTCTATCCCTCTCTTTCTCCCTCACTTCCTTTCACTCTAAAAATAAAACAAATAAAATCTTTTAAAACATAAAAAATAAAGTAAGAATACAAGGTCTGTCCAGAAAGTATCCAGCCATACAATATGAAAAATGGAAACAATTATTGAAGAAGATACAAAATAAAAGAAATCCATGTACATGGGGCAATGATGCCTCAGCCCTTTTCAAAGTTATGACCTTCTTGGGGAAGCCTGGTTCATTGGTAGCAGTTTGAATCAAGTCATTAGCAATTATAGCACAATGTTCCTTCTGCTCTGGTAGCAGAAGCCATGGAATGAATTTTGCCATGCCACGTTTTGTGTCAAGATCCTATGTCAAAATCTCGGACACGGTAGCATTTGAAGTCCCCAGATCAGCTTCTGGTTCCTGCATTGTTAGTCTCCAATCTTTGTTGACTGCAGCCCGTACACGTTCCACATTCTCAGGTGCTGTGCTTATTGCAGGTCTTCCAGAACGTGGATCACTTTCCACTGATTCTTGACCATCTTTGAAGCATTTGTGCCGCACTTTTGTTTGTGCTGCACTCACTGCATCCTCCCCAAAAGCCTTCTGAATCATCTGAATAGTTTCCACGGAGGAATATTCAAGGTTAACAAAAATCTGATGCAGATTTATTGTTCTATTTGCTAAGTCATTTTGAATGTGATGGCCACACAGTACACATGCTCACTCAGCAGCCTCTACCACTGACTAGTACAGTAACTAGTACAGTGAAGTCATCATTATTCATGCATGAGCATTCCAGTCCACTCTCCTTGGCTGCCAGGTTACACTGATGTTGCACAAACCATTCTTGTTATATTAACAATGGCTGCACTTTTTCCAAACAGACCTCAGACACTTATCTCTAAAGACAATCACCAAAGAAGATGTACAACAGGTACATGAAAACATGCTCGACATCACTAATCATCAGGGAAATGCAAATCAAAACCACAATGAGATTATCAGCTCATATCTGTTAGAATGACTACTATTAAAAAGCCAAGAGATAACAACAAGTATTGGTAAAGATTTAGAGAACCCTTATGAACTATTGGTGGGAATAAAAAATGATGCAGCCACTGTGAAACATATTATGGCCCTGGCTGGTATGGCTCAGTGGATTGAGTGCCAGCCTGAGAACCAAAGGGTTGCCAGTTCGATTCCCAGTCAGAGCACATGCCTGGGTTGCAAGCCAGGTCCCTAGTAGAGGGCGCTGGAGAGGCAACCACACATTAATGTTTCTCTCCTCTTTCTCCCCCACTTCCCCTCTCTTTAAAAATAAATAAATAGCCCTGGCTGGTGTAGCTCAGTGGATTGAGTGCGGGCCTGGGAATCAAGCAACCACGGTTCGATTCCCAGTCAGGGCACATGCCTAGGTTGCAGGCCAGTTCCCAGCAGGGGACACACAAGAGGCAACCATACATTGATATTTCTCTCCCTCTCTCCCTCCCTTCCCCTCTAAAGATAAATAAATAAATAAATAAATCTAAAAAAAAAAAAAAAACAACATTAAAAATAAATAAATAAAACCTTTAAAAAAACAGAAAAGCATTATGGAGGTTCTTCGAAAAATTAAAAATACAATTATCAGCAGATCCAGCAATCCTATTTCTGGGTATACAAGGTCTGTCTAGAAGGTATCCAGACATGTAATATGAAAAAATAGAGAAATTTCTTGAAGAAGATACAAGGAACATTGGACATAGGATAATGATGTCTCAGTCCTCTTCCAAGTAGGCACCTTGGGACCTCACACAGTTCTCCCAATAGCCATCAGTTGCCCCACCATATTTTCCTGAATCTCATCGATGGTCTAAAATCTCTTCCCTTTCAAAGATAATTTTAGTTTTTAGAAAAGCTGGAAGTCACGGGGCACCAAATCTGAGCTATAGTGGGGCCAAGTCACCTGGGTGATTTGATGTTTCACCAAAAAACTCTAGGTAAGACATGACGCTGAGCAGATGTGTTTTCATGATGAAGCTGCCAATCACTACTTCCCATAGGTACAGCCTTCTGAATCATCCAAATAGTTTCCACAGAGGAAAGTTCAAGCTTAATGCAAAAACTGATGCAGATTCTTTGCTCTACTTGCTCAGTCATTTTGAATGTGACAGCCACAGAGTACACATGCTCACTGAACAGCATCTGCCACCCCCACTGACTAGTACAGTGAGGTTGCCATTGTTTACACATGAGCATTCCAATCCACTCTCCTTGGCTGCCAGGTCATACTGATGTTGCGCAAACTATTCCCATTATATTAACAATGGCTGGACTTTTTCAGGACAGACCTCATATATCCAAAGGAAATGAAATCAGGATCTTGTAGAGATATCTGTACTCTCATGTTCAATGCGGCATTATTTATAATAGCTAAGATATGGAAACAACCTAAATGTCCATCAATGGATAAATAGATAAAAAGATGCTACACACACACACCAGAATATTCAGTCATGAAAAATAAAGATATTTTACCATTTATGACACCTGTATGAAACTTGGGGGCATTATGCTAAGTGAAATAAGTCAGTTGGAGAAAGACAAATATTGCATGGTATCACTGACATGTGAAATCTAAAAAACTCAAACTTAGAGAAACAAAGAGTAAAGAGGTGGGTTGGGGAAATGGTCAAAGGATAGAAACTCCCACTTTTAAGTATAACAAGGTCTAGGGATCTAATGTGTGGCATGGTGAGCACAGCTATTAACAATGTATAAACACTTGAATGCTGCTCCGAGAGTAAATCTTAAATGTTCTCACCACAACAAAGATATGGTGATTATGTGGTGGAATGGAAGTGATGGAATGGGGGCAATCACCTTGCAGTACATAACTGTACCAAATCAGCACATTGTACACCTTAAACTTTCACAGTGTTATACGTCAATTACATCTCAATAAAGCTAGGAAATTTTTTAAAAATAAAGACAATGAACTGACAGGTATTATAAGTTAATAAAGGGTAAAAAAGTAGAAACTGTTACCGAGCAATTGAGTATGATGATAACTTAAAATATTCATTTCAATAAGAAGTTGGACATACAGAGCCCATCTAGCAGAGACTCTGGCTATTTGCCTATCACACTGGATTAGCTATGAAAAGTACACTGACTGGAACTATAAATCATAAACACTAAAATGGAGCAGAGTTTCAAAAGTATAAATATATTAGTGAAGAACAACAGGAAGTAGTGGTACTAAGAGAGAAGTAAAAAAAAATAATTTGAACTCTTTGTCTTATACATGGAGGTTCTTTGCCATCTGACCAAAAAAGCATTACAGATATGACCAAGGGGGGGAGGGTGCAATAGATCTGACACACTGATTCACAATGAGAATTCCAGGCTCCTCTAGTTGCCTGGAGCATAGTAATATGATTTTCCAGCACATTAGGGAAGCAAAAGTAGAACCAGAAAGTCTATGTACTGGCTGGATTTTGTTAATGTCACTTAAAATGGAGGAAAAAATCCTAGCAAGATACCAAATAGAGTGCAGCAGATGGTAAACAAATATTATGAAGCAATCTTCACAAAATCTGCAGCGTGTCACAAATATACAAAATGGCAGAGTTTGGGGAAAGAGAATCATAACAGGCCATATGTTGTTAGCAATTTTATTTGAGGCAACATGCAATCCAAACGAGAAGCCAAGAGAAGGAACATAAAGACCCAATAGAGGAGAAGAGGCAGCCTCAGGTAAGGGCGGTCAGAATGGCAAGCTGGGTGCCTACCCAGGAAACAGCAGACTCTGAAGGTCTCACCCACTGCAGTGACAGGACTCAAGCTGGCTTTGGAGAGAAACAATCTAACTTCTACAAAGAGCAACAGAAAGTTAAGGCAATATATTATATGTCATTTGTCATTCCTTCAGTGCCAGGTGAGAGTAAATTAGAACTACAGCAAAGACATTTTTCCAAGGCAAGAGGAAAGACATGAAAACATAATTGTAGAGGTAAGAAAGACATCAATAGGAGAAATTACCAGAGAAGTTGTCAAGCCCTGGCTGGTGTGGCTCAGTGGATTGAGTGCTGGCCTGTGAACTGAAAGGTCTCTGGTTCAATTCCCAATCGGGGCACATGCCTGGGATGCAAGCCAGGTTCCTGGTTGGGGGCGTGCAAGAGGCAACCGATAGATGTTTCTTTCTACTTTCTCCCTCCCTCCTCTTTTCTCTAAAAATCAATAAATAAAATTTTAAAAAAGAAAGAAAGGAAGAAAAGATGCCAAGTTTAGAGCCCTTCTTGGTTGTGGAATCTAAGATCTGAAAAGGACTAGAGGTCAGTTTCTGTGGCCGAATCTTCATATCCATGAGCTTTAATTTAGCTTCATGCCTCCCACTTCCTGATTCCTTCTTCAGTTCTTTGCTCCCTTCTTCTCTTCAATAAATGTGTCTACTATGTAGCAGGCAATTTTCTGAGCACTGGGGACAGCAGCAGTAGAAAAAAGAAAACCTGATCCCATGGAGCTTTCCCTGTAGTTGAGAGACTGAAGGGAATGAGGGCTGTACAGATTCTGGGAGACAGTGTTCCCGTGCAAAGGCCCTGCGGCAGAAGGCTATCTGGCATGTCTGAGAGACTGAAGGAAAGCCAGAGTAAATGGAACACAATGAAAGCAGGGAGAGAAATAGATGAGCTCCAAGACATAATGGTGGAACAGAGTTGGGGGGTGATGGGAAAACGCAGGGCCCTATAGGGCATTTTAAGGACTTGGCTCTTACTCCTGAGTAAGATGGAAATCACCAGAGCATTTTGAGGATTATGATCTCACTTAATTTCTAAAAGGATCACTTTGGATGCTGTATGGAGGCAAAAGCAGAAACAGGGAGACCAGGTGGGAAATCAGTGAATGATCTAGTCCAGGTGAGATACGATGGCGGCCTAAACCAAGCTGAGAGTCTGAGCGGCCGTGACATTGGAGACAGAGCTCACAGAGTTTGCTGGTGGATGAGATTTGAAAAGCTTGCCCTATTACTTCATGCCTTCAAACACCCATGCATTCCAGAAATACACACTGAGTGAGTACTATCAGCCATGTACCACGTTAAAGCTTTCCAGGGATTCAAAAATGAGCAGCATTTTCTACTGCCTTCAGGAAACAACCAGCCTGGTGCTTGAGTAGAGGAACTGAACTTCTTAATTCGCATACAAAATAACAAGACTACTCATAAACAACTACTCTCGTAAGACTGAAAAGGCTTTGGGGTTTTTGTATCAACGATATTAGGAACCAAAATTCCAATAAATTAAAGCTCTCTTCAAATCATCATGAATTCTAGAAAGCACGAGTAACTCTTACCTGTTAAATAATTTTTAGATTCAGGTCCATTGTGAATCACAACTTTTCATTAACCTACCTAGTTTTACAAAGAAGCAACCACTTGTCTTTTACATTTACTATACTTTAAGAAAATAAACTTCATTTTCCAAATATTTTATGATTTCCATATATTTTACAACTTCAACTTTTCTCCAAAGCAAAAAGGGGTTCCCACCCTGCCATTCACTTGTTCCTTTAAATCCTCAACTGAAGACATGTTTACTGATTTTAGTGAGGGAGGAAGGGAAAAAGAGAGAAACATTGATGTGAGAAACATCAAAGAGCTGCCTGTAGTATGTGTCTGGACCAGGGATTGAACCCACAACCTATGTATGTTCCCTGACTAGGGATTGAACCTGCAAACTTTTTGGTGTTCAGGATGATGCTCCAACCAATGGAGCCACCCAGCCATGGCCCGACTATTCCTAATGAGATTGCCTTTGCTATTTGAACATGAGGAGTATCTCCTAGAAGTATCTTTCCAGTAATCAGCTATAATTGTTTTCTATACTCTTAAGAATTTGTATAATCCATATATAACTCATATAATTGCAATTTTGCTTTAAATGGTCATATTATGTCAAATTTAAAGTGAGATATGATGTACTGGTTTTAAAATTTCCACCCAAAATAATCTTCCAGAAATTTATAAAACAACTGAAAAGTATCGTATTCAATAAGAAATGAGTATAAAAACGGTCGTGCCCTGACTAGGTGGCTAGAACATCATCCCGCACACCAAAGGTTCTGGGTTTGATCCCCAGTGGTCAGGGAGCATGCAGGGGGCAGCTGACTGATGCTTCTCTCTCACATAAATATGTCTCATGCACTCTCTCTTCCCACCTCCTTCCCTCCCTTCTCTCTCTCTAAAATCAATGGCTACATATCCGAAGATGAGGATTTAAAAAAAAAGGGGGGGGGGTCATGGTTGGAGAAAGACATAAGTAAAGATTTATTTTATAACCATTTTTCTGAGCTAATATCTTCATACTGACAAGTATGACCAAAATATGTGGTCAGAGTGCCACAGGAAAGTCTATGAGGCACTTCTAGGTAGAAGTCAGCATTTGTCTATACAGGCTTTCAAGTAACCAGTAAGATTTTACTCTCCAACAACCAGCTCAACAGCCATTTTTACAGCAGTAGCTTGTCAAGAGAAAATTCGAGGAGAGGAATGCATATACAGATACGTTCAGAACGCTTGTTAGTAGGCACAGTTGATTTTCATCACTTCATGTATCGGTGTGCTCATTCATCTGCTAATAAAACTGAAAGTCGGCAGGGGGCTTCAGGCCTGTGTAAATGTCAAGCCCCCACAACACATGCAGGGCCCACCCGTGTAAATACACAAGCTTGTTTATGACTACAGAATGTAGCTTTGTCTCAGAAGTAATCTTACATCTGGAAAAAGATGATTTTTTCCAATAACCGATAAGGGGTCAACTATCTGCTTGAAAAACAAAAGTTTTATCTCCATCTGACAACTTTTACCAAAATAAACTGAATATAGTACCAAAAACCCCTTTGTAACAGAAATGCACAGTTTTAAAAAATAATGCTAATACACACATGAACATATGTGTGTGTATGCTTAACCCCATTAAAGTAGGAAAAAATGGATGTTTTTCAGTGTCCTGGAATGTGGAAGACATTTCTAGGCTTGACATAAATCTAGAAGTCACAAAGGGAAGTATGATAAACCTAACCATGTAAAAATGCTCAACTTCTCCATGGAAAAAAAGAAAAAGAAAAAAAAAAGACCAAAACCAGCTCAATGAAAAGAAATAAACTACACAAAAGTATCTATAACATATAAGAGAAAGGGCCAATTCTCTTAATATTGGAATGCTTTTAAATCAGAAAAAGACAAATACCCTAATAAAAAAATTGGCAAAGGTAACAAACAGTTCACAGAAATTAAATACAACTGAAATTAAACTACAACTGAAAAAATACTCAGCCTCATTTATAATCGAAGGAATGCAAAATAAAACAATAATTAATGCTTTTCACCTATTGTACTGACAGTGACTAAAAAGTCTGCTAATACCGACCGAGTTGGTCAGGGTAGAGAGAAATGGCCGTTCTTGAACATTTCTGCTGGGAGGGTGAACTGGTTCCTCCTTTCTGACAGCAACATGGTAACAGCTATTACCATATTTTGCCATGTATAATGTGCACCCATGTTTTTGTACACATAATACATGGGATTATTATACCCACGGTATGTAATCATTATACACATGTATAATGCACATCCTTATTTTTCCCTAAAAAATTTGGGCAAAAAAAAACTGTGTATTATACATGGCAAAATACGGTAATATGTAAAATATGGGTACTCTTTGTCTCAGTAGTTACAGCTCCCAGGAATTTACCCCACAAGTATATTCCCACAATGTGGAAAAGATACAAAACAATGCTGCTGGCTGCAGCATTTTGTTCTCACACTAAATTACCAGTAACAAACTGAAAACTGGCCCATCAATAGGTGAGATAAATTAAGCCATAGAAAAAATTAAGTATCATGCAGTCACCCCAAAAGAACGAGGTTGTGCACGCCAATGCTGGCAAGTGGCCCAACGTGCACCGTGAAGTGTGGGCAGGAGGAACCAGTCCAGTCTAGTATACGCCACATACAGAGAAAACTTCTGCAGGGATACGGAAGAAACTGTTAACTAGTGACTCGGGGGAAATGAGGGCTTTTACATTTCCCTCTGCTCTGTGCTACTTCAATGTTTTTAAAGATCATCTCTATCTTCTTAATTAAAAAAAGTCAAACACTTAGCTGTTGAAAACTACTTTCATTTGTGTTCTCATAAGGAAGAAAAAAAACAGGAAGGAGTAAGAAGAAAAAGAGATTCAGGGCCTGCAGTCTAAGAGGTAAATTCAGCACAAATGGGCCTCCCTGCCCTCAACCAGCCCAGCGCCCCTCAGAAACGCCAGCCCCAGAGGCAGAAGTCAGAAAGAACACAGCCACTGCAGACCCTCAGTCCTCTCGGGACATGGAGCCCAGTCGCCTGTGGGAATTTGAATTTGGGGCAGTTGTCCAGCACCAACCAATTATATCTCGTGCTTGGGCAACAGCACACAGAATCCAAAAAAGCAAATCACTTGGCTTTAGGTCGCATGCATTTTATAATTCCATTTGAACACAGTCATAAAACATTCCATTTTATTCAACAAGGGGGTTTCTATGAGGCACTAAGCAAGTACTAAGAAGAGAGCAAGAGTGAAATAAAACATGGTTCCTGTCACCAAGTCATTGAAAATCTAGTGAGAAAACAGAAAGACATACAACCAACCGGAAGGCAGGACCAAAGGGCAACCTGCTCCCATAAAGGCGCACCAAGAAATGAACCATGTCTGGAGGACCAGAGATTTCACCGAAGAGGTGGCATTTCTCAGAGCTGAAGAATCTGTACGATTACCTAACTTTCCCCTTTTCCACTTCCTTGAATCCTTTTCTCTACATTATGTACAACAGATCAACATTATGTACAACAGGTCATTATGTACAACAGGTCAACCTGACAGGGCCTGCCCTTTCTCCTGTTCCTGCATTCATATAACTAAAGACAGTACCACCTCTTTTGTATAAGAGACCAATTGGTGCCAGGTATATTTTGCATTAATAAATGTACTACCACAAATATGTCTTTGATTAAAGTTTTATGTATTCAAGAGTTGTTCTATCATACCTATAAACCACTGAAACAGCTCAAAAATATCATAAATTAGCTTACAAACTACATCTTTCCAACTGTTCTACACAGATTCCACTTACGAGTTCAGATTTCTGTTTCAGAAAATAAGGTCACTAAGAACAATCATGAAAAAAGCCAGTTTAGGATTTTAAGTCTATCACGGAAAGCACTCAATAATCTAAGCACAAACATCTCTTATTCTGTCTGTGTGCATTTTTGGTTTTGTTTTTTGTTGTTTTTTTTTTTCACCTAACACTGGTCCAGATCCAGATGGGTACAGAGCTGCTGCTGTGTTGGAGACAGAAAGATGTCTAAGAACTTAAACCTAGAAAATTAGGTGGGTTTTTTCCTGCCAGAGCTAGGTATACTTTTCAATATTAATTATAATACCATAAATACTTCTTTGATCCAAGTTTACTTTTTCAAGAGTTGTTCCATCATACTCATAAGCCATAAAACTCATAAACCACATAAAACACACTGGACAGACCTCCCAGGCTTGCAACGTGCATTGTCACAAAGAGCACAGGTCTGATGCTCACAAAGAACTGTGTCTAATCGGGGCTCCACACTCCCCAGCCCATCGGCTTCGGCTATCACTGCATGTCTCCACGCTTCCATTTCCTCCTGAGTACAGTTTCCCTACCTCACAGAGTTGTAGTGAAGATGAACAACAATCTCAGTAAATCCCCCAGTCCACTGACTGGCACAGAGAGGCCATCAGTAAATGATAGTTTGGGTATCAGGGTTACTAGTACGAACCTAACTCTTGAAGCCTGTGTGGGGCACAGGTATGTTGAGCCACTTTGGGGGACCCAGAAAGCAAAAAGTAGAAGATGCAAAGCTTCTTTTCTACCACACTTAAGAACAATCAGAACACATGATTTCAAAAATTATGACAACTCTGAAAACAAGTCTTAGTAGTGGTTGAAAAATACACATATATATATGTTCATGCTCTGGAGTCTACTCCAGAAATTCTGCTTTAGCATTTACTAGCTGTAAGACTTTGAGCAGGCTGCTTAGAGATGTCCTTTCCTCAACTAAAACAGAGCCAACAACAGTCTGCCAAAGTATTAATACTTCATGGGGATCTCGTGGAGGTTAAATGAAATGAGATAACCCATGGAATGCTCTTAGCACAGCATCCGGCAACAGTAAGTGCTCCAAATGTTAACTACCATACTGTCCACGAAATCCCTGGCGCCCCCACAGAGTGACTGTAAGGGGTCTAAAGTGCTTGCCATACTAACATGTACTTCAGATATATGTGCTATTTTTCAATAGTCTGGAGAGTCCAGTGTGGCTAATAAAATAGTAATTATTTTAAGAGTTCTATTCAAGTAGCCTTTAAAAACATGTTGTAATTACTGAAAAATATTCAAACAATAGAGAAATATATAAAGTAGAAAGTAGGCTCATTCAGCCAACCCTCCCCCCACTGCAGCCCCCAAGTCACCTTTCTGGGGGAAACCACTGGAAGCACTGTAGTGGGCAACTCCAAATCCTTGTCTCCCGGAATATTCATGAGGTTGGGAGGAGGAGGGATTAGTTTTTTCACAAAATGGGATCATATCGCATGTATTATTTGTTTATTCAATAATATCATAAATCTTTCCATGTCAATGTAAAAAATCTTAACTCATTCTTTATAGCCACTGCTTGATGATTCAAATTATGGATAAATAATTTATTAATCTATTATTTTAGGCATTTAGCTTACCTTTTATTTTTTGCTCTTAAAAATAATTCCAGCCCTGGCCATGTGGCTCCATTAACTGCAGCAACACCAAAAGGCTGCGGGCTCCATCCTTGGTCGGGGTGCGTATGGGAGGCAACCAATCGATGTTTCTCTGTCACATCGATGTTCCTCTCCCCACCCCCTCAAATCAACAGATGTATCCTCGGGTGAGGATTTCAATATATACATAGGTACATACATACATACATTCCACAATGAACACTTTGTTTAAAGAGCATTCAACATATGTCCAGGTCTTTCTGTTGGATGGCTTCCTAAAAGTGGATCTGCTGAGTCAAAGGTTTTACACATTTTATATTTTGGTAACTACTGCCAAACTGTCCTCCAAAAAGAACATAAATAAAGCAGAGGACAATGTACTCCTTGTCATTTGCTTAAAACATAAGAACAAAAAGTACACTATTGTATGGAGAAACTATATTTTTCCATATGGAAAGTGGCCCTCATCTTAAAAAAAAAATTGGAACTACAGTTACAATCCATCATCCTTCTCAACGCCAGAGCTGCTGACTACTCATCCAACATTACTCAGACTCTGACCTTTCCTACAATGACCTGGCTCACGTCAAAACCAGTTTTCTAGTCCCCTGCCCCTGCCCGTGTCCCTAGGCCAGCTGGTTTGGTGTGGAGGGTGGTGGGAGAAGAGACTCAGGAGACGGAGTGTTGCTAACACCATCTAGCAGCCTTGCCAAACCCACTGAAACAGAGCTGCTCCATTCAATGTTCCCTTAAAAGCTGCACTTTGCTGTTACAAAGCAGCAATGGATTAAAACCTCCTAATCAATAATCACTGGCCTACAGGTAGTTTACAGGTTTCATTTTACCCCACAATATTATTACAGTGAAGAGCAAGAGCAGATAAAGGTCATGTTGGTAATTAAAGCTATATTATAGAAATATGCACACCCAAGATATGATTAAATAAGAAAATATTACTCAGTTGAGTATCATCATTAAACTTGCATTAATTTATAAATATTTAAATGTACCATATGATGATCATAAATAATCTGTTTTTGACAGTTTCTAAAGTAATGCAGCCCATAAACCCTTTGAAAAATTACTGCAGAAGGGAAACAATCGAGAAAGTATACAAGCCAGACTCACATTCAAATGCTGTGGTTGTTGCTTCAGGCAGAACCTGGCCTATCACATCCTAAACAAAGAAAGAATAAAGAAACACAATTAGCCATCTTCTTTATTGCCAACATGTGGCAAATCCTAGAGGAAATATGAGAACCTGGAAAAGATTTTTGACATGATGTGGGCATAAACTATCAAAACATTAGCTCACAATCACACTTAGCCTATCGATGTAAATCCAGGGCTTAAATCTCTATTTAGGGAGCAGAGGGAGGAGCTGGGGGTAAGGGGTGGGGGTGGGGAGGGATCTTTACAAGATCTTTTCTAATTTGGTTTCTTCTATAGGAGGCTGTCGACTATACTGCAGTAGAAGGAGTACGGGGGTTTGGGAGTCAGTCTGGCCTGGGTTTGAATCTCAGCTCTGCACTCACTTAGCTGTGTGATTGGGAACAAATTACTTAACCTCTCTGAGCTTTAATTTGATTATCCCCCAATTCGGGTCCAGTAATACTTACAGAAGTAATGTAAAAATTAAATTAAAAATATAATTAACATAAGATAGCCTAACACATTGTAGACAGTCAACAAATGTAATCCCTGATATGTAACTAGCAACATCCATACTTGCATTCACAGTGGGAAAAGCTCAAAACACAAGTTTCCATGATGACATAAACCTATAAAGCTACGTTTAATACAAACAATTTTTATCAACCTTTACTCTTAAGCAACTGAAAAATATATATTTAATGACACTAAAATTAAGGTAGTGTAGCCTACAATAACTTTTTAAAACTATATAATCTAATATCGATGTTTCAATGAACCTATGAAGTTGAAAATACTTGAAAACTAGTCCACAGAGACAGCGTAAAAGAGGCACCAACACCTCTGAGAACTAGTCAGGTCTGGGAAAAGTGACCCTCCATTACGACCACCCAACCCAGACGGCCTGCAAACCACATGGCTCTCCAGTAGCTCTGCCACAACGTCCCTCCTGGGCTGTGCCAGGACGGGCACCAGGCAGCTGGCTGACAAGCTGAGCAGGAACTATTTCTCAGCAGGGAGCCCACAAGCCCTCCAAGGGGCACTTAGCAGAGTGGCGGCTGTGACTTCCTTCTAAAAGCAGTTCTTTAGAAGGTTGTACTGCAGTGTCAATCTGCATAATAGTCTTGCCTCTATGGTGCTTTTTCCCTCCCCAAAATAATCTGTACATAAAATCAATCCAAGGGAACGACCTTCAGCAGCCCTCACTCTTAGGGCCAAAGGAGATGATTTTTCCCTCTGACTTCTCTTAGCAAGTGAAACATCAACTTTTAGAGGAATTATTTGTTTAAAAATTTTATGTTAAAAAAAATTAATTCTTTCTAGCCCTGGCTGGGTATTCGAATGGTTAGCATGTCATCCAGGTTGTGGGTTAGAGTGTCCTCCAAGATTGTGGGTTCAATCCCTGGTCAGGGCACATACAAAAATCTACCAATGAGTGCACAAAGAAGTGGAACAACAAATCAATGTTTCTCTCTCTCTCTAAAAAACAATCAATACATGAAAAAAATTTTTAAGTCTTTCTACGCACTTGTAGGTGGGAAGTATTTATTGACAGGTAAATGGTAACTGTGGAGCGAGTATGCAATAAACCATACAGACCATCAGGGTAAAGCCTGAGAGTGTGACTGGAGCCAGACCATTATAGTCGGACGATGGCTCTGCCACTCACTTGCTGAGTGACAAAGCCTCAGTTTCCTTCTGTGTAAAATAAGATCACAACGGAACCAACCTAGTAGGACTAAATGAGTCAGTATCTGTAAAGTGCTTAGAAGACTGTCCAGTCACTGATGACTGGAACAATGCAAAGCTGACCTCAAAAGGAACCCTTACATTTCAGCACCCGACAACCAGTGGAGGGTGGCCACTCATTCACTTGCTTCAGCCTTCCACAGTATGTGTTGAGGACCTTTTGTAGCCAGTATGGGTGAAAAACAAAAGAACAGAGGACTCTACTCCCAACCCTCTAAGTCTAGGTTACCACTGGTCACCTCTAGGAGCTTGGGGGTGGGGCTCCAGGAGTTGTCACTCAGACGACCAGTCCTGAGACATGAACTCCACATAGTAGCAAACTCATTCAGGACGTGTCTTGTGTATAAACAGCAGGCGCCACTGAACAGCAAATCTCTACTAACCAGGTGAAAACCCTGCTGGGCAGCAATGGCATCCTTCGCCCATCAACACAAACAAGGAGCCACATGTGCTTTACATTTAATGTGGGGAAAAGGAGAAAGAAAAAGCGAACCTGCTTGCGAGAATCATCTTGTTTTGTTAGAGAAACTGAAGGGGGGGAGCGTAATGACCAAACCTAAAAAGTCTGAAAATTAGTATCTACTGGCCATCTCTAAGCAGGGCACTTTAACAATTCTATTTATATTTTCCAGTTTATTTTAAGTGATTTAATTCGAAGCAACCCAGTCTCCTTTTCAACATAATATTTACCTACCCTAAGAGGTTTCAAAGCAAACTTATTTAAATAGCTTTTTTTTCTTTTTCCTTTTTTTAATTAATTTTATTTAGTTATTTTTCAAGTACAGTTTTTTGTCTATTTTTCCCATCCCAGCCTCCCCCACCCCTTGCTCCCCACCTCCCTCCCATTTCCACTTCCCTTAGTTCTCGTCCCTGTGTCCTTCCTATTTATTCCTCCAAATCCCTCCCCATTTTCCCCCTTAACTTCCTTTCCTTCTCCCCTCTGGTCACTATCCCCTTGTTCTCTATTTCAGTGTCTTTGTTTTTTTTTTTTTTTTTCTGCTTGCTTGTTTGTTTTGTTGTTTAGCTTCCTGTTAAAGGTGAGATCATATGGTATTTGTCTTTCAGCACCTGGCCTATTTCACTCAGCATAATGCAAACTTGTTTAAATATCTTGACAGTGATCATTTCTTCATCCTTTCCTTCTCCTTCCTTCCAATAAATCAGTCAAAAATCTGACAGGCCAAAAGTATAAGTAAACATCTACAATGCACCAGGAGCACAAAGTGTTCTGGCGAAAGAAAAACAAGACTTAGGAAGATTACAAAACTACAATCTGGTCACAGAGATAAAGACAAACCTAGAACATTAACAATTCAGAGTACTTGCAGTATAATAACAGTCAAACAAATATATATAAGTAGCAAGCAGTACTTGCCAATTCAGGAGGAAGGCAAACCAGACTCAGTGTAAACGGGAATTTCACACAGACGTGGGCAATCTGAGCTGGGACTAGGGAGGCAGGATTCGAGCAGCAAGCGGGAAGGGGTAACATGCTCTCCTACCACTCCCTGCTTCAGGAGGTTCAGAACTCCCGCAGGGCTCTCCCAGAACGGTGGACTCTGTCTCCAGGGAGGAAGAGAAGCACACAAAACTGGAAAACAGATAACCCAAACATTTCTGCCCTTGAGCACCAGCTAGGTCTACTTCACATTGCAGCCAGTCACCAATTAACTCAAAGGGCACAGGTCCAAAGTGGCCAGATGAGTTGCCCTGACTCTCCCAGTTATTAATGCAGCTGTGACGGAGCCCCCAACTACTGACTCCTGTTCCGAATAATCTGTTACGGCTGACTCAAGGACATTTTTTTTCTGGCTTCTGTGTCTGGTTCTGACAAAATCTAGCTGTGTGACGGCTGCCTTTTCCCGCTCCAGGGTGCTTCCTCATTTGAAAACTGGGGTGAAGTGGGTTTTGTTTAGAGGAAGGGGATGCTTTCAGGATTCATTTGGCTTTAATTTGTAAAGTTCCAAGCCAGAGCTGTTGATGGTGGTATTTTGCCAATTTCTTCAGGCAGAGATGAGATGAACCTAAAGAACAGATCACAGGAGCCCTCCAGCATCTGGGCTTTGAGCTCAAAGAACCTGAAGGAGCAAAAGGAGACGGGGCAGCACCCACTGCCACAAGCCCTTCAGCAGGCCTTCCCGACAGAACCTGCCACGCTGAGCAAGCGTGTGTGGGACACATGGCTCTCTGTGCTCTCGGTGGTGGGACCATTTGTGCAAAGTTCACTTGTAGGCCAG
This sequence comes from Artibeus jamaicensis, assembly GCF_021234435.1. Taxonomy (NCBI): domain Eukaryota; kingdom Metazoa; phylum Chordata; class Mammalia; order Chiroptera; family Phyllostomidae; genus Artibeus; species Artibeus jamaicensis. Next base: position 6,793,077 of record NW_026521883.1, read on the forward strand.
TCAGCCTTGGGTCAAAGTACAGTGGAGAGATGCTTGGGAGGTAGAAGACCCAGACCCTACCCCTTAAGTCCTAACCCAACCACTACTGAGCACTCACTCTGTTCCAGGTTGTTCTAGGTGCCGTCACGGGTATCAAATCCAGCAAGCCTCAGAATTGTGAGGTAGGCGCTATCTTTACACTCCCAGTCCCCTTTCTTTTAAATAACAGATGAAGAAACTGCGACACAGAAAACACTTGCCCAAATAAGTCTGATAGGGCTACTAGCAATTTAGACTCGAAAAGTCTGGCTCCAGAATTTGTTTTTAAACATGGTACCATTCTACTTAGTAACTTCTGGTACTTCAAATAAGTGAAAAAAAATCTCATGTTTCTCTCATCATAGAAACAATCTCACGTGATCCTCACAAGTCTTTGAGACAGGTATCATTATCCGTATTTTACAAGTAAGGAAACTGAGTCTCAGAAAGGTGGAGCTGCTTGCCTTCCAAGGGTGAACAACCCGCAGCCCAGGATGGCTATGAATGTGGTCCAACACAAAACTGTAAATGTACTGAAAACCTTTTGTTTGCTCATCAGTTTTCGTTAGTGTTTGTGTATTTAATGTATGGCCCAAGACAACTCTTCTTCCAGTGTGGGCCAGAGACACCAAAAAGTTGGAAATCCCTTAAACCACAGGTGGCAAACGCAAGGCCCGTGGACTGAATCCGACCCTCCACCTTGTTTTATCCGGCCCGGCACCTTGTTTCTACCTGGCAGCAGTGCTGAGCTCCTTGCCCCTTGTTAAGGAGTCGTTACATTTATCCAGTCCTAAAGTTACATTCAGGCCTTTGAAAGCAACCATGAGGCTGATGTGGCGCCAGGTGAAAATGAGTTTGACACCTCTGCCTTCAACCCATTTTAAAAAAATTCAAAACCTAGTGTGCCACCCACAAAACCATAATTGCATGCATCCTCTTTGAAGCTCCCTCATTAACAAATATTTCAGTGTCCTATGAAATACCAGAAACAGAGGAGAACCAGAGATGGCCATCTCCTCCGCAATCTACCATTGGTGGAGGAGACAGACAAAATTACGAGATAACCTATGTGCTTTGCCAGAACACAGTTGTGGGAACACAGAGGAAGGGCAAGTACCCAAGACTAACATGAAGGAAGTGAAGCTAGGCTATGGACAGGTAGGATTTGGCCAGGTGAAGAGGGGCCAGTGGGCATCTGGGAGAGCTCAAGGTTAACTCTACATGCCTGGAGCTCAAAAATGCTCCAGCTGTGATGAGATACGAAACTGGTGCCGGGCAAGCATAAGCCAATCAAGATGGGCCCAGAGGACCATATTAAGAAGCCTGGACCTTATCATGAGGGAAAACCTATGTGCCTGTGAGTGTGTGGAGAACTCTGTGTGCAAAGAGAATGAAATCTGGTGTCCAAGAGTGGAGGCTGCTGGTTTACCCTAGCCCCTGCATGCCTGGCCCAGACACCTACAAACCGGGTGATCCATAACATCCAGAACTCAAAACAAAGGTACAGGAATCAAAAGTTGATTGGGTAACCTTGGACAGCCAAAAATCACATCACAGACCTTCCTGCAGCGTCAAGAAACTCTACCCAGCCCTGTCTTATCTAGCAGGTAAAGTCCACTACAGATCTGGTTCTTACAATATGCTTCTCGGTATCTCAGCTCTGCCTCTGATACCTCAGTTATTCAATAAAATAGGAACAATAGACTGCCTCAAATGAATGTTAAAAGATGAGAAGGGCACTGCAGTATGTGGAAACAAATATTAAGTAAAAGGGAGGAAATCTGAGCTCTGGTAACTAACTCCCCGACTCACAAGTAATAGAGCTTTGGGAAAGTCATTTTCTCTCACTGCTCCTCAGTAACTATCTGCAAAAAAAAAAAAGATAAGAGGGAACAAGCCACCTCCAAGCAGGTTACACCATGCTCTCACATTCCATGATTTTATTTCAATCACATCCTGAGTATTTATTATGAAAGCAAGGATGCATCACTGATTCAAAAATGCACATTTCCCCCTTTTTAATATCTCTGAAATCAGACTGTTTTTGTACAATGTGTGGCAGGTCACGGTCTAATGAGCAGAATTTATTCTTAGTAGTATATAAGAATATCTTTACACCAACACCACCTTACGTTTGATGAAACATGATAGGGTATGGCTGCCTTGTTTCCCATTCCTGCTGGTCACCAAGTTCAGGGAACTCGATGGAAAGATATGGCTGGAATCTGGCCAGGGACATTCCGAGAACACACTTGGAGAAAAACTCTCTTCTAGACTCTGCTTTTTGTATCCCAGTTGGTTATTTCTGTGCCTACGTCCCAGTCCAGGCTGTGAGCTACTTGAGGGCAGGGGCTCGATCTGATCATATCTACTTCCCCAGGACCCTGCACATTTGCCAGATTTCAGCCCATACAACCAATCAATGCATGTGGCTGAAGCAATAAGACTGACCCCCTAGGAAGCCAGGAGTGGCCAGGCCACTGCCCCTAGCTCAGGCCACCAGAGTAAGATGCTGACTACTCCACAAATCCCTGCGCCCCGCTCACTGGGATTTGGACTCTGAAATTAACACTCACCAGCACATCCCTGAAGAGTAACTGCGGCCCGGAGTTCACTGTCCAGTCCACCGCGCCCCTATTTGGAATCTTGATGCGAATCACCAGCACCTGGTTCTCCATGGCATGGAAGGGGCCAAAGGCCAGCCACAGCATTACAGGTTAAAGGGGCTCACATCGCGGGGTAGGGGGTATCCATGGCCCCTGGTTAGGCGGAGACTCCAAGGGGCGATAAGCGGGAGGGTAAAAGGACAGAGGGTGAGGGGTATCAGAGAGGTGAAGTGATCAAAAAGGGGCCCGCAGGCGCCGACCCAAGCCCAGGCCCAGGCTGTATGGGGTTGTGGGATGTCTCCCTTGTGAGCGGGGACAGGGCTAGAGGCAGGGACCAGTAGTAACTATCGGAGGTCAGAGGTTCTAGAGTCGGGAAAAGAAGGCAAAACGGGACGGTGTAACTCTCCACCTAACTCTCCACCGTCAGTGTGGGTGAGGAATCGGCAGAGAAAAACCCCTGTTTTAGGGAAATACAGAGGCAAGTGTCTACTCCTCCTCAGAGGGCGACAGGGGGGTCCCAATCTGAGGGGGACTCAGTCCAAGGCGGTTAGGAAGAAGCCGCGGGGCCGCCAGACTACGAGAATGCCGAGCGTGGGAGGCCCTCGGCGGCGGGAGGGTCGGGAGAGTCCACTGCCCCAAGCTGAGCCACAGGGCACAGCGCACGCGGGTTCCGCCCCGGCCGCCCCCCGAGGCTGTGCGTCCCACCCACAGCAGCGGAGGGAGGAGAAGGAAAAAGGCGGCAGCGAGAGCACAGTTACTCCGGAACCAAAATGCTCAGTGCCGGAACTAGCGGAGCCTCAAGCGGAACCCGCCTCCCGTGGCGCCATGTTGGAAGAGGGCAGCTTTCTGCCGGCCCCGCCCCCGCATGCGAGGGGGGCGGGGCCTGAGGAGAGAGTACTGGGCACGTGGGCGAGAACGAGCGTGCAAACTGGAACTGCTCCCTTGCGAGACCCCGAAGTCGTCAAGTGGGCCTCCGCGCCATGGAGTGACTGCGTTTTGTTTCCAGACCCTCGTAGGAGACGACGAGATGAAAACATCTAACAAACGAAGGAGGAAACTGAACCAGTGCTGTAGTCCTTGGTAAACCAATGGCTGCTGAAAACTGCGCACAGTTTGTCTTTACAGACGTGTCAAAATGCCAGAGCTGCTGCTCTTGTTTCTTCTGACTTTGTGAAGTCTTGTACCAAAATGTTCTTTGGGGTTTGTGCATCAACTCAGCAAGAGCAAGGCAAAAAAAAAAAAAAAATTAGTTGTCATACCTTTTCCTACTTCCTAGTCACATATCCAGAGGCTTGTCAACTTTCTCCCACATTAGCAAAGCTTATGTGGCTCTTTCAGTGAGGTTTTTTACTCCACGACTGCTCAAACTATCGGACAGAAATGCAGAGTTTTAACTGCCAGGAGACAGCTGCGGTAGTGACATCATCCTCTCTTATTGAACTAGTCCATAAATTGTCAAGTAGATAGCAATGTTTATGCAATCACAGGCAGTAGAAATAACCCTTGGTTATTTGTTAAGTGTCCTGTTAACCTCGAATTTTAAAGTATGTAATTTTGTTGATTTATGGCACCTGTACAGACATTTGTTTAAAAATTGCAAGTGTAGGTTTGTCCCTTACCTCTTTGTAATGAAAGTGCATATACCACTTTACTTTGGGGGCTGAATTTTGTATAAACTGGTGGGCGAAGTGTCATTTTTTTCTAACAGATAGTTCATGCGAGAGAAAAAATATTTTACATGTTGGTTAGCTTTGGTATAATACCAAAATTTTTTCTGCATATATTTTCTCTGCCTGAGTTTCTCTTATATTTAATTTGGAACTCCATTGTAGGAGACACATGATCTCTTTTCAGTCAATGTAAATTAGTAGCCTAGGTAGAAATTCATTTACTCAGATCCTCCAAATATTCTAGAAATTGCCCCTTTCCACCGCACTTCAGTGCTGTGAAAAATAAAACATTTGCTCTAGGTCCCTGTGTACTTTTATTGAAAGTTCATTTTCAGCCCTGGCTGGTGTAGCTCAGTGGATTGAGCGCGGGCCTGCAAACCAGACAATCGCGGTTCGATTCCCAGTCAGGGCACATGCCGGGGTTGCAGGCAGGTTCCCTGCAGGCCACTTCCCAGCAGGGGATGCATGAAAGGCAACCATACATTGATGTTTCTCTCCCTCTCTCCTTCCCTTCCCCTCTAAAGATAAATAAATGAAATCTTTAAAAAAAAAAAAAAGTTCATTTTCTATCATTAGAGAAAATATGCCATGAAACTAGAGATTTTTTGTGAACCTATGATTTGTTAAAACAGCTTTTTTATTCATAGTACTGTGGGGAAAACCAACTCAATTTGTACTTTCAGTTCTTTTGGATATATATCCAGAAGAGGAATTGCAAATCATGTGGTAATATTAATTTTGATTTTCTTTTGGGGGAACCTCCATAATGTGCACTGTTTTATATTACCACAAGCAGTGCTCAGGGTTCCAATTTCTTCACATCTTCACCAACATTTATTTTCTGTATTTTTTATGGTAGCCAATCTAATGGGTATGAGGTTTTGATTTGCATTTTCCTAATGATAAGTGATGTTGAGCATCTTTTCACACGCTTGTTGGAAATTTGTTTATCTTTGGAGAATTGTCTATTCAAGTCCTTTGCCCATTTTTAAACCTAGTCATTTATCTTTTTGTGGTTGTAAAGTGACTTTTTTAATGAGAAAATTACATTTTACTACTATAAATTTGGAGAGATTCTCATCTCTTTTTACCTTCCACTCAATCATGAATCATTCACCTAGAATCTGACCCCTTCCCACCACTTCACTGCTATAGTCAAACTACCATATTTCTCTCCTACTCTTCTGTTTACACCCTTGCCCCTGCTCTCAACAGTCTTTTGTCAACCCCTTAGCCAAGATGAGATCAAGTCACCCCTTTGATGAAAATTCTTCAGATGGCTCCCTCACTTGATCAGAGTAAACACTAAAGTCCTTTCATTGATCTACATAACTCTACTTGCTCTAGGTCTCAAACCTGACCTCCTACCACTCTACTCTTCCTCATTCTCACCAGCCTCCTTTTCACTGTTCTTTGAACACAGACATCCCACCTCAGGGCCTTTGCATGTCCCATTTCCTCTGCCTGGATTGCTGTTATCCCCAGTATCCACATGGCTGGCTCTCTCCCACTCTTGACTCACAGGTCTTGACTCACATGTCACCTTCTTGCTGAGGCTTTCCCTTAGCATGCTGTTGAAAGCTTTAAACCAGCCCCAAAAGCACCCCATCCAGTGATACAAGCACGCTGGTGTACCCAACTTTTAATACCCTTCCCTAGTTTATTTTTCTCCTGGCACTTATTTAACACATCACATGTTTTGCTCATGTGTTTATCTCCACACTAAACTATAACCTCATGAGGAGATGGAACTGTGTGTGTTGTCTTCACTGTCGTATTTCTAGCACCTAAAATGGTACCTTGCACACAGTGGGCACTTTAATAATTCTTGTTGAATGCAGGAGTGGATTTTGAAGGCAAAGTGGATTGAGCAAGAGAAATGTAACTACCATTTGCCTCTCCTGCCTGTCTTGAGCCTCATTGCTCCTTTGCCTTTCCACCACCACCACCACCAAGACTGAGATGACCGTTATAGACTCCCATTGAACCACAGATTCATGAAATCTCAACATGATGATCCTGTGTTTAAGAGCTCCTTTTGTCACCTTCAGTGCTGAATGTAGGCCCTTGTGTATAACACTCAAATATGAGGGGCAACCCCCCAAACACTGGAATTATCTTCTGGAGGGCAGGCCCCTTGCAGCACAGGCTTCCTCCGCTAGGTGAGTGTTCTAGGAACCCATCTCTATCAGTGTACCAGCTGGCGTGGTTGTAGGACGCTGTGTTCGGCTTCAGCAAAATAAAATTTTTTGAAGACTCTTTCAACCCATTTGCCCATTTCATGATGGGTGATTTATGAGGCACCTGCCACACTGCACTGAGCATTCAGCATTTTTTGACCAAAAATGGCATGACCCCCGTGCCCTACCCCCCTATTCACCTGATCTCACCTTGAGCCACTTCTTTCTTGTTTCCCCAGATGAAAAAAGTCCTCAAAGGGAAACGTTTTGCCAATGTGAAATAAGTGGAACAGAAAGTGGCAGAAGCATTAAAAGGTATCAAAATCGACGAATTCAAAAACTTTTGAGCAGTGGAAAAAATGTCTCAATAGGTGTATTACATCAAATGGAGAGTACTTTGAAGGAGACTGAAGTTGAAACATGTAAGAATAAATGTACAATGTTTTATCAATAAATTATGGGGGGGTTGGGCCCCTTCCTTGTACATATTGATTACTTGATTTTCAAGAATACAGGATGAAAACAGTGACTTTCCATTGGAGAAACTTGACTGATACCATCCTATCCGGATGATCAAGGTTCACATCACTAGTTCTATCAGACTGACGTCATGTACTCACTGAGATGATGCAATAAGAAGGGGATTTGACCTCTGTGTTCTTCTTCCCCAAAACTCATAAACCCAATCTCATCATGGGAAAAAAAACAGACAGACCCAAATTGAGGGACATTCTACAGAATACCTGACAAGTACTCCTCAAAACTGTCAAGGTAACAAACAAACAAACAAACAAACAAACAAACAAAACCTGTCACAGGCCTGAAGAGACTAAGGAGACATGATGATTAAAAGCAGTGCAGGACCCTCAGTGGAACCCTGGGACAGAAAAAGGACAGTGATCTGGTGAAATCTGAATAACGTCTGAACTTCAGTTAGCGATACTGTACCAGTGCTGACTTTTTTGTTTTGAAGTATGCCCAGGGATTATGTAAGATGGTACTAGGGGCATCGGGTGATGGAATACAGGAAGTCTGTATCATATTTGCAAGCTTCCTGTAGATGCAAAATTATTCCAAAATAAAAATGTGTTTTTTAAACAGGAAGTTGCATTTCTATACACCAGAAATGTCTTGGAAATTTTAATTTTAAGAAGATACAATTTACAATAGCTGTAACCACCAAACAATAAACACCAGCACTTTCCTCACAGCGCTTAGTTATCTATTAGTTTTTACAAAGAAGAACGTGAATAAGCATGGACAAAAATGACTGGACACAAATCCCTGATCATGTGACAGGAAAATCTGCTATCTTCTGTTTTGGCAGGATTGAAAAAAAAAAAACAGTGGGACCCATTCCAGCAGAAACAACAGTTCCACAGATATTCACGGGGAGCCTGCTATGGGCCAGGTACTGTAGATTGTATACACTTTAGAAATAAATTCATTCTTTACTTTATAAGCCATTGGATTTAATTTCCACATTATGCATTCTCCTTGAGGTGGAGTAGACTGCTGTTCACCCAAATCACTTAAGCTTTATTATTTCCCTCTTTTCACTGTTTAAACATATCTATATTATTTTCTTTATGTTCACTAACAAAATGGATCTCACATTTTTGTGGCATTTACAGCTTGCAAAGCACACATCTTTTATCTAACAGAATTGTCCTGTGCATTACAGAAAAGTTTGGCCCTGGCTGGTGTAGCTCAGTGGATTGAGCACGAGCCTGTGAAGCAAAGGGCTGCCAATTGGATTCCCAGTCAGGGTATATGCCTGTGTTGCAGGCCAGGTCGCCAGTAGGGGACACATGAGAGGCAACCACACATTGATGTTTCTCTCCCACTCTTTCTCCTTCCCTTCCCCTCTCTAAAAATAAATAAATATTTTTTTAAAAAAGTCTGGAGTAATGGTTAAGAACTGGAGACTTTAGACTGAATGCAGGGATTGGAATAATGCTTACCATGTTTGACCTTGGGCAAGACTTCATGGGTTCTGCAGCTAAAAAATGGACATAAAAATAGTGCCTAATTTACAGGGTTGCTATGAGAGGATTAAGTGGGTTATTTTGTATAAAGTGCTTAGTTTAGGACCTGACACAAATGAATGCTATGTGTCAGATAAACTCCTTATTGTATATGTGAAGACACTATGGCTTAGAAAGCTCTAATTTTTCTGTTATTCCACCAGTAATGGTCTTTGCATCACACACAGTGGAACAGAAGTAAATACCAAACTAAATAGCATGACTGGTAATCAGACAAAAGGCATTCAAGAATGATAATAAAATTGCGCAGTTAGAGGAAACTTACAGTTACCGATCTAGACCTCTGCCCAGTTCAAGAATTCCGTCCGTATCTACCTACAGAATCTTCCTCTAACAGCTCCAACAGGTCTCGCTGCTTCAGGAAGTAACCTATTCCCCAACTCAAAACATTCTTGTCTCTTAGTTATATTGTTTCTAGTTTTGCTTAAAAATAATACTGACTCTTCCTAGTACTTTCTGTTTAATGTTTCACTTCATTTACTTCTTTTTTTATTGTTCTAGCACAGTTTTCTGCCTTTCCCCCTGCCACTCCTCTCCACCACCTCCTTCCCGTTTCCACCCTCCCTTGTCATTGTCCCCGTGTCCTTTATAGTTTGTTCCTCGCTTCATTTTACTTCTACACATCATTCTGTTTGACTTTAAAACAGCAAAATTCCTGTATGAGAAAAGAGATGGTACCTTTTGAAATGCTTCAGAAGGAATGCAAAACTGATTTGAAAAAAATAGTGAAGGAGAACTTCCCCAATCTGGCAAAGGAAATAGACTTCTAAGAAGTCCAGGAAGCTCAGAGAGTCCCAGACAAGTTGGACACAAGGAAGCACATACCAAGGCATATCATACTTACTTTACCCAAGATTAAAGATAAGGAGAGAATCTTAGAAGTAGCAAGTCAAAAGGAGAGAGTTACCTACAAAGGAGTTCCCATAAGACTATCTATCAGTTGATTTCTCAAAAGAAACCTTGCAGGCAGGGAGAGGCTGGAAAGAAGTATTCCAAGTCATAAAAGGCAAGGACTTAACATCTAAGATTACTCCATCCAGCAAAGCTATCATTTAAAATGGAAGGGCAGATAAAGTGCTTCCCAGATAAGGTCAAGTTAAAGGAGTTCGTCATCACCAAGACCTTATTATATGAAATATTCAAGGGACTTATTTAACAAAAAGAAGATGATCAAAACTATGAACATTAAAATGACAACAAACTCACAACTGTCAACAACTGAACCTAAAAAACAAAAGACAAAAACAAACTAAGCAAACAAGTAGAACAGGAACAGAATCACAGAAATGGAGATCACATGGAGGGTTATCAGTGTGAATGAGGAGGGAGGGGAATGGGGGAAAAGGTACAGGGAATAAGGAGCATAAATGGTAGGTACAAAATAGGGGGAGGTTAAGAATGGTATGGGAAATGGAGAAGCCAGAGAACTTGTATGTACGACGCATGGACATGAACTAAGGGGGGGATGCTGGTAGGAGGTGGGGTACAGGGCAGAGGGGAATAAAGGGGAGAAAAAATGGGATAGCTCTAAAGCATAGCCAATAAAATACATTTTTAAAAAAGATTCCAATCTTTTCTTCTTCAGAATACATAGAACGGTGTAAGTCAGTTCATTACATCTGAGATATTATTTCAAAACTTGTTCTTATAAAGATTCCAGACTTCCACCAAGATGGCGGCAAGGTGGAGACGCCGTGCTTCCTCACACAACCAAGTTTAGACACTAAATAATAGCAACAGAAAACACAGCCAGAACACAGAAAATTGAACTTTTCGGAAGTCTGATAACAACAAATTCTTCAGCCTGACCGGTAAGAGGAGCGAAACCAGCAGCTGGTGGAGCGGGGTTGCGCAGGAAAACTCGGTCGGACAGACTCAGGCGCGTGGAATCCAGGCGCAGGGTTGGACCTGGTGGGCAACTCAGCGAGTGACCGCGGGGAAACAGCGAGGGAGCAGGGCTGCGGGTTGACTGTGGTCGCGGTTCGTGTGTGGATAGACAAGCGAGGGAGTGGGTGATTCCACGAGAGCCAGCAGCCCCAGCGGCAAGCTGCAGCAGAGGGCGCCGCCATTTCCCGCTCTGACCCGCCTCCACATACAGCGTCATAATCCAGGGACAGAAGTGGCCCGGCCCCAGTGAGCAACCTAAGGCTCTGCTCTTTACCCAGCTGTGAGAAACAGCAGAGGGGGCCGCCATGTCCCCGCTCTGACCACGCCCCCACATACAGCGTTACAACCCAGCGACCTGGGAGTCCAAGGCTTCACTCCGCGTACTTAACGGGTACAAACAGACCAAAAATGGCTCAAGAAGATCTCAAAGCCCCAGAGCCTATAAATCTAAGTGATGAAGAAATAGCAAAACTCTGAGACGCACAGTTTAAAACACTGGTGATCAGGATCCTCACAGAACTGGTTGATTATAGCCACAAATTAGACAAACATCCGAAGGCGAAACTAATTGAAATGAATGGAATTGCACAGGAAACCAATAGCGATGAAAAGGAAACTGGGACTCAAATCAATGGAGTGGACCAGAAGAAAGCAAATAATGGCCAAACAGAAAAGAGTCAAGAAGCAAGAATTCAAAAAAATGAGGAGAGTCTTAGAAACCTCCAGGACATCTTTAAACGCTCCAACATCCGAATTATAGGGGTACTAGAAGGGGGAAAGGAACAGCCACCAGTGGAAAACTTATTTGAACAAATAATAAAGGAGAATTTCCCCAATCTGGCAAAGGAAATAGACTTCCAGGAAATCCAGGAAGCTCAGAGAGTACCAAAGAAGTTGGACCCAAGAAGAAACACACCAAGGCACATCATCATTACATTAGCCAAGATTAAAATGAAGGAGAGAATCCTAGAAGAAGCAAGAGCTAAGGGGACAGTCACCTACAAAGGAGTCCCCATCAGACTGTCAGCGGATTTCTCAAAAGAGACCTTCCAGGCAAGAAGGGGCTGGAAAGAGGTATTCCAAGTCATGAAATCCAAAGACCTACAACCAAGATTGCTCTATCCAGCAAAACTTTCATTTAGAATGGAAGGACAGATAAAGTGCTTCTCAGATAAGATCAAATTCAAGAAGTTCATCATCACCAAGCCCTTATTATATGAAATGTTAAAGGGACTTATCTAAGAAAAAGAAGTTAAAGAAACAAGAACAGTGAAAGGACAACAAACTCACAGTTATTAACAACCACACCTAATACAAAAGCAAACTAAAAGGACAGCTAGATCAGGAGTGGAAACATAGAAATGAAGATCTCAAGGACGGTTAGCAACAGGGGAGTGGGAGGAGGAGAAGGGGGGAGAAGGTACAGAAAATAAGTAGCATAGACAGTAGATAGAAAATAGAGGGGAGGCAAGAATAGTATGGGAAATATAGAATCTAAAGAACTTGAGACACATGGTCATAAACTAAAGGGGGGTAATGGTGGGGACGGGGGGGTAGGGTGGAGGGGAATGAAGGGGGGAATAGAACAACTGTAACAGCTTAATCAATAAAAAAAGAAATTAAAAAAATATTCCATGTGATCCCCAATTCAAGTTTCCCTTTTTTCATTTATTAAAAATGAAGGCAAGCTTTCTTTTTAATTTTGAATCACCACACATTCATTTACATACAGCCTTCAGTATATGACAAATACTGAAAGCACACAAAAGATCAGTAACATGTGGTTCTTACCCAGCTCTGTACAGAGGCAGCCTTTGTTGGCGAGGACCTGCCTGTGGATCCAGAACTGCGAGGTCTTGCTGACAGGTGAAGTGGCTACAGTTTGCCCTCAGCATGGCCAGTGCAGAACTATCTGTAGGATGAATGAATGACTGTTGAGTGTAATCTAAAATCAAGTGACCTATTTTGAGGTTTATTCACAATGTCAAATTCTTTGTTCCTCTATTTTATAAAATTTGGAGATTTTAAAGTATAAGAAACTCAAATTTCGGCTGCATCACTCAGAAAGACCTTAACACTGTATACAAAGAAAGCTTACAGGATGATCTACTTTTATGAATTATTTTCATCCAGTTCTTAAACATCTACTCTTTTGAAATAAATGTATCTACTTTCGTTAAATGGAGTTTTAAATTTATATCTATTGATATTGATATTGATATCAATATCAATATAATCTATTGATTATATCTATTTATATTGAGTATTGATATTTTATATTTTTATTCTTCCTTTGGGGTTTGGGTAAACACCTTTTCAGGTATGATTTTAAATAATCCACTTAAATGAAAACAAAGTAAAATGATTCACTTTGTGTTTAATAAATTCAATGTTCTGTTTATAGACAGATTGTTATAAAATTACTGATATATTCTCGCAGAAGCGGTAAACGTTATGTCAAATAACTGCTTAAAAAATCATACTACGTAGTGTTAATGATGTTACCTTAACATACCAGCTTCAGGGGCTGCATAATTGTTTCTGCCAACCCATAAATTTTTGAGTAACAACAAAATTATTGTGATTTTTCTTACTAAATAATTCATACATTACAAAGCATGTATGTAACAAGGTCCATGAATCACTAAAGTATATAATGATCATATATCTAATGACATATCTCTTTTCATAAGATGAATTCAAATAGATTTATGTATTTAGGTTAACTAAAAAATACTGCACTTATAAAGTTCATAATTCTATCATCATCAACAAAAAACTTCTTATCTCCTTTAAGAATACAGCTTTCGTGATTGGCTTGAAAAGCTGAAAGCTTTTGTTTGTCAAAAAAAACCCTTGTGTTTAAGGTACTTTTCATAAAGTTTTACAGCCGTTAAATTGATGCTATAAATATCTCTGATGATAAATTAATAATATAATGGAGTACTATGTTCATAAACTGTATTTAAAATGATATAAGTGCAACTAAAATAGCTATAAGCAGTACTATATAAAACCTCATTCTAGTAGTAGCTGATATCCTTTATCCAGCAACTAGGATCTAAAAAAAGATATTTCATTTACCAACATTGTACCTACTTTTCTCTAAGTAATCTCAAACCAAGTATATAATTTTCTTTATGCTACTAAAAATTATCCCAAATGAGATTTCTTTTACTTAATTAAAACTAGGTTTCACAACTAAATTTTTTTTTAATTCCAAGACTGCAACATATGAAATGATGTTAAGTTCACATTTCACCTAACATTTTTTCAAACTGTTATTTTCTATAGTAATCATGCAGTTATATTTTAAGTTATGTTGAATCCCTTACTAATTTTTAATAATTATTTTTGTTTATGGAAGGATACACAGACACAGACCACGTTAAAGCGCACCACTCAGTGGTATCATGTGCATTCACATCACTGTGCAGCCATCGGTGCATCCATCTCCAGAACGCTGCTCTTCAGCGGTGTGAACTTGAACCTCTGTACCCACTGAACACTAACTGCCCAATTCCTCTCCCTCTTTACTAGTTTTTACAAGGTTTACTCAGAGATAATTCACATGCCACACAAGACTTCCTTTTAAAGTGTGAAATTCAATGTCCTGAGTGTGGTCAGAGTAGTGCAACCATCACCACGTCAGTTTTAGAGCAGTCTCATCACCCCCAGAGAAACCCCATGCCCATTAACAGTCTCTCCTCATTTCCTCCCAACCTTTCTATCCCTAGGCTATGGCTACCCCACTTTCTGTCTCTATAGATTTGCCCATTCTGGACACTCCAGGTAAGTGGAATCAAACAATTTATGACCAGTTTCTTTCACGTAGCATAAGGTTTTCAAGCTTATCAGTGCTGCATGTATCAGGACTTCATTCCTTTTTCTGGCCAAATAATATTCCGTTGTGTAAATATGCTATATTTTATTTATCCATTCATCAGTTGATGGATGTTTCGATGGTTTCCACTTTTTGTCTGGAGTGATTTATGCTGCTCTGAACATTTGTGTACAAGTTTTTGGGTGAACATGTTTTCAAGTCTTTAGGGCATATACCTAGGAGAATAATTTCTAGGTCATATGGTAACTCCACGCTTAATATTTAACTGCCTCCAAAGTGACTACACCATTTTGCATTCCCAATGACAATGCATAGGGGCTCCAATTTCTCCACATCCTTGACAAATACTGTCTTTTTGATTCTAGCCATTCTAGTGGGTATGAAATGGTATCTCGTTGTGGTTTTGATTTGCATTTTCCTACTCATTAATGTTGAATATCTTAGTTAATATTGGACATCTTTTTATGTGCTTGGTAGGCATTTGTGCAACTTCTTTGGATAAATGTCTGTTCGAGTCTATTTTCATATTTATTATTTTTTTAAGATTTTCTTTCTTTTTTTTTTTTTTAAAGATTTTATTTATTTATCTTTAGAGGGGAAGGGAAGGAGAGAGGGAGAGAAACATCAATGTATGGTTGCTTTTCATGCATCCCCTGCTGGGAACTGGCCTGCAGGGAACCGGCCTGCAACCCAGGCGTGTGCCCTGACTGGGAATCGAACCGCGATTGTCTGGTTCGCAGGCCCGTGCTCAATCCACTGAGCTACACCAGCCAGGGCCAGATTTTATTTCTTTTTAGAGAGAGGGTAAGGGAAGGAGACAGGGAGGGAAATATCAATGTGTGGTTGCTTCTCACGTGCCCCCTATCTGGGGACCTGGCTGCAGCCCAGGCATGTGCCCCAGACTGGGTATGGAGCCAGTGGCCCTTTGGTTTGTAGGTCTGTGCTCAATCCACTGAGCCACACCAGCCAGGGCTCAAATCTATTTTTAAATTAGATTGTTGAGTTATGAGTTCTTTATATATTCTGGTTACAAGTCCCTTATTAGATACATACTTTGCAAATTATTTTCTCCCATTGTGTCTTTTTATTTTCTTTCTTAAAAAAATATTTTATTTACTTATTTTTAGAAAGAGGCAAAAAGAGGGAGAAAGAGAGGGAGAGAAACATCAGCGTATGGTTGCTTCTCACACTCCTCCTACTGGGGACCTGGCCCACAATCCAGGCATGTGCCCCAGACTGGGTATGGAAGCAGTGACCCTTTGGTTTGCGGGTCTGCTCAATCCATTGAGCCACACTAGCCAGGGTATCTTCATTTTCTTGATAGCATCTTTCAAAGCACAAAAATTTTAATTCTGAAGTCCAATTTTTAAAATTCTTTTATCATTTGCCTTTACAAACTTTAACGCTTTCCCAAGTAGGAGAATTTTGTAGTAGTTTTTATATGAAATCAGTTTCTTTACTAGGAAGCTAACTGATCTTTTAGAAATGCTTTTACCAACACCAATCTAGATTTACTTATTCCCAGCTGTATTAAATGTACTCTCAATTAGCAGAACAGAGTTCTGAGAAGTAGCTGGATGGCCAAGCTTGTGTCAGTGGAAACATTTTCATTTAAAGAAAAAAAAATTCTCGACATCTGATCTCCACTTTATCTTAGAAACATACTCTGTGGACTGTCGTCGCTGCCAGTGACACTTCTTATTGTTGAGAAAGCTCTTGTGAAATATTTGTCAAGCACATAAAGTGGTAAAAAGTGAAATATAGTAATTAAGATTTGTGTTCTATTGATTGTGTAGCTAAAGTAATTCTTCATTACTAACATAAGATTTAATAAGTATAAGTAGTTAAAGATTCTGGCTTGGCACTAGTCATTAACATGTAATTGAACTAGTAAAAAAGATCAGTTAAAGTTTCGTTGATTACCACCTTATCTTTGAAAGGCAATTAGAGACCTCAATCATTGCAACAAGATTTGATTGTGCAGCCTTTATTGGACATTGATCTTTCAGCAAAGTGCAGTTACATTTTCCATTAATTTACAGTAACACAGTTTAACTTTGATACCCTAGACTGTTGACCCAGGTGAGATGTAATGCTAAGTACTTGTTTAGGGTAAGATGCCCCCAAACGTTATTTCACTCTGAATGGCAAGTGCTGAAAAAGAGTAGATATCTGATCCAGTGGCTTTAGGATAAAGTTTCTGTTATCTGCATTAGCTTTTAAATGAAATGAAACCAAGATCCTTGTCTTTATGTCACCCCCCCCAGTCATTCAAACATCATTCATTCAGAGTTATATCATGAAGAATTATAAATGTTCTGTGACTACTGTTTTAATATAAAAAGGACACAAAATAAAATGTCTATATAAAAAGAGATACATATGGTGCTTTTCTTTTTAGAGAAACATTGATTTGTTGTTCTGCTCATTTATACATTCATTTATTGTTTCTTGTATGTGCTCTGATTAGGAATGGAACTTGCAACTTTGGAGTATCAGGACACAATGCTCTAATCACCTGAGCTACCCAGCCAGGGCTAATACATATGGCTTTTAAGAATTAAAATTGTGTTTCAATTTTTACTGACGTCATTAATAAAATGAGTGACTAAATATGTGTGATGAAAGAAATTATAGCTGTATATTTTGTTAAGACCTTAGAACTGAGAAACTAGGAATTTTTATATTATTTTTAAAAGATTTTATTTATTTTTAGAGAGGGGGAGGGAGGGAGAAAGAGGGAAACATCAATGTGTTGGCCTCTCCTGCGCCCCTACTGGAGACCTGGCCCACAACCCAGGCATGTGCCCTGACTGGGAATTGAACCTTGGGTCTCAGGCTGGCACTAAGCCACACCAGCCAGGGAAGATTTTCATATTATTGTAGCAACTTCTATCATGCTCCCAACTCTAACTTCATCTTTGTGGTGGTTCATCGCTTACACAGGAACGAAGAACTTTGACTAGAAATTTCTTCCAATACTGAATAATTGATTTTTATAGAAATAACAATAGGGTATGATTCTATACTAAAAACACATCACTAAAAAATAATTTTGCCTGTATTATATTAAAGGCAAAATTCCATTAAAGAAATGTAGGCAAAAGGAAAAAAGCTGTCTTTGGCTATTTCATCGACTAAGAAAACTGCTATCCAGGAGGCTGGGGTCCACATGGAACCCTTTTTGGCATCGCAAGCTCCCCAGTACGTTCACAAACACATGGACACAAGGTGCCGTCAGGGTGTGTTCCTTCCTCCTGTCACATGGTGTTAAACATCTATTAATGAAGTCTTCTCAGTATAAATACATATGGAATAGAAGAATGAGGATTACAAAAGCAGCTTTTACTGAAATAAAACTACATTTGCTTATAAGCATATTCATGATACACATTAAGATAGAAAGGTTTCCTGTTTTGTCTTCAGATTATAGGTGGAAAAACAGAAAACACAAAGGAATAGTAGTTATTGGTCTGATGTTAAAAGGTGGTGCTTGATACTCAAAATAAAATCAGTCTCCTGACTTCCAGCATTTATACTTTCTCCTTTTTAGGCCACAGTGCTTCTATGTAATATACAAATTTCAAGTAAAAAAACTTAAAACATTATTACTGTTCAGTGGGAAACTTTATTTTCCAAAAGGTTTACCACAAGACTCAATAAATCCAATGAATGATATTTTAATATCTGAACCATGCCCTTAGCCATCGCCGAGTTCATCCTTCACCATGATCAACTCCACAAGGGCAAGAGGTCTATTGATTTTCATGTAATACAAGAAAATATTACATTTGCTTAATTGTTACACAGTGAGCACATCAGATGAGAAATCAAGGCTCTATTTAATGCTGTAAGCAGCAGAGAATTACAGAGATCAATAGGGTAGTTTGTCAAGGATGTTCTCCAAGGAGACTTACCTATCACTGTATGGACAAGAAGTCACACTGACTACAGCTATTGAAAACCAGGTAAGCAGAGTCAGCAGTACAAATGATCAGAAATCAAACAGGCCAGTGTGAAAAGAAGTGCAATTATACTGAAAAGCTGTATTTATGGTTTGGTAATTAAAAACCATTTTATTAGCCTTTCCAAGTACTGACAAGACCAGCAGCAATGAAGGAGCCATATTTGACTTAAAACTTATGAGCTATAGTTATTTAACTCTGCCCATTACAGAGGAAATCAGTTCTAGCCTTCCTTGCAAAATGCTAATGGTCAGTTTTATTATTAATGAAGCTTAATGTAACACTATCTCCTTTGTGTAAGCCATTCATTTAACTAGTGTCAAGTATATTCTTCTGAACTAAATATATTGGCCTAAGTACTTCGCTGATTAAAGTGTTAGTTACTTAGAATTACTTTCAGACAAGTGAACAGTACATATATTTGAAGAACAGTTCACTCCGTAGCTCATTTAAAATGACTACCTTTAACAAAGCCAGTTTCTATCACTTCATTATTCTGGTGCTTCCACCTGAACCACTTCCACGCACTTTCTCTACTGATTTGCCAGAAGCAGCACCCAAATGTCAGTTAGATTGAATTTTATAAAATATTTTGCTACAAAAAATGTGTAAAAGTTGGAGTATCGCAACACATTAACATAAAATGATATATAACGTATGTTTGTAATTATAGGAGAGCTCATAAATCTTAAATACCCATTGGTTTAGAAATTAAATAGTTCTTAGTTCTCCCTAAATTACTCCAAATTTCTGAAATCTACCATTCATCTGAGTATTTTGTAAGTACCCCCAAGGATAAAATTTTTTAATGACTTTGCTTTCAAAAATGCAATTAACTTAATAAAATTCTAATGCAAAACTGCCATCAGGTCTTTAAAATTTCAGCCCACATCCCATCACCAATAAGTCTATGGATATGTACCATTTCAACTAATTGCTTTTATAAACAGTCATCGGATTTATTTTTCTGGGTCTTTTTGGATCTTAATTTTATTACCATGCTATTTTAACTATTAATAAGTCTTAATTTCATTCATCTTGCTGCATTTACATTAACCAGTGTATTACTATAGCTGGCATTGGAGTCTTCAGGCAATAAGAAAATAAACTAACAAAATAGAAATGAACTCACAGATACAGAGAACAGACTGGCGGCTGTCAGAGGGAAGTGAAGGTTAGGGAGCTGGGTGAAAACAGTGAAGTCAAGGACTGAGCAAAGGGAAAAAAAAACCTCATAGATAGACAACAGGATTGTGATTAGCAACTGGAGAGGGGTTTGGGGGGAGGTAGAAGAGGATGAAGGGGGTGTAAATGGTGGTGGAAGGAGACTTCACTTGGGGTGGTGAACACACAGTACAACATACAGATGATGTATTATAGAATTGTACGCCTGTAACCTATATAATTTTATGTACCAATGTCACCCCAATAAACCCAATAAAAATTTTTAAAAATAGTTTCAACATTATACCCGGACCTCTCTTATCCAGGTAAATGGCACAAGGGCTTTAACAAATTTCCACTTAAAATCCTGGCAGCTGAATGGTTTAGTTTTCAGATAGCAATTAGAATTGTCATCAATTTTGGATTTACCAATGGTATGTCATCTCTACAATATATCCTAAAATCCCCTACTTCCTTTTCCAATATTATATAAAAGATTTTCCCCTTCATTCTTTGTGTGGGTGTATTTTCTCTTCGGAGAGAGTTTGTTAATACCTAACTATAGAATCTATATGTTATAATCATTTTTATCTGTAGTTTAATCTAGTTCTAGGGAAAAAAAATAGTGTAAGTATCATGTGTTTCTAGTTCCCACTGGCTAAACCGAGTGTGTATATGTGTGTATAAAATATATAGAAATGTTTGACAAGCTTTGCCTCTTGAGGGCCATGATTCATTTTAAAGAACCAGACACTGCAGAGAGAACAAGGTGTTTGCAAAAGTTTTATTTCAAAGGATCAAAAATAAATATTGTACACACACATGACAAAATCCACTATTTATGTTTTCCAATGCACACTTTCAATACATGGCACCTTCATCTTCTTTATTTAGAAAATACACTGTTACTGGTCCATAACTGGTATGCACAGTCTCTGTGACTCTAGCAAATAACCAGGAGCCAAGTCCATATAATAAAGTTGGAATACCTAAAAAACAAACCAACATGTCATTTTGGAACACCAATACTCATTAATCATGCACCCATACATGTGTCATGATACAAATCATGCTTTAGCAATGTCAACAGATTATAAAATAAAATTATCAAAATATTAGTAAATTAAGACTATAAGAGCTTGATTTCATCTATTCGTGGAACATGGTAACAACTATATGAGCCTAGAGATTTTTTAAACTACAGATAGGGGTGGTAGAAATTTTAATTCAGAGCACTTTACAAGCACTAATTAATTACCTCCAGGTAATTATGAAGTCATTCTATATTCTTTTCACAAATAAGCAAACAGGGAATATTCATTAACTTAGTGGTAGATACTCCTGTTGAGCACCAATCACTAAGTCAACTTCACTGTACTTTAAGTAAGACAGTACCACTGACAGCTGAAGTAATTTTCTTTGTACAACTTAAAAGAAACTGGGTCAAATAGCTGTCTTCAAAACTAAGGCAAAACTTTACGCAAAGGACAATTTTAGTATGATGACAAGCATGAGAAATGATCCCACTACTATGTTTACATTTGATTTTAAGACAATCTCATTTCAGCTTATTTGAAATGAGTACATAATAGACTCCACCAACATGTTTCCTCCTTGGAATATTCCTGTTTCATAAGATTCAGCTGATATATTTAGGATTAGTTGCCATTTGTGACATGAAACTAAACATACGCTGCACTGCAATCTGGGCATGCACATGGGCACTCGTATGCGTATGAGACTGTGCTGGACACAAACTTTCATGATTCCTACCTTTTTTAAGGCGTTTATTTGAAATCAATGACCATTACCATAATAAAGCATGTAGAAAACAACAGGCACCCAAATCAATAACAAATATTGTATGCTCTACACAGTATTAATTTTATTGCTCCCATGCAGAAATTGGACAGAAAATGGCAATTTAAAGAGAGAGCTGTACATTTGGAAAATCTTTTTCTTTCTAGTTAATAGGGAAATCAACACATGCTCAGGACCTAATATTGGTAACTTTTTTTCTTATTTTTCTGCAAGAGTACATTTGCTGTGTTATGCTCTTTTTGAGCTTATAAGTGCATTGAACTATTTTGTGCTTATTCCCTGAAGCTGCATCCCAGCCACTGTAATGCCAAAGATTAATCAGCAGAAGCATCACTAGCTGGCAATGAGAAGAGGCAAAAATGCCCATTCAAGCTGGCACCTCTCTATTTTTAGGAATATACTGGGTCACAGCTTGTCACTATCACAGGGTTCTGTGGAACGCCTTAGAAACCTTTTACAGTATATTACCTTCTTTACCCAAAAGCATCCCTAAATACCCCAAGGGAATGTCACAAAATATCCATAAAAACTAGCAACATAAAGCTATTTATAAATCATTTAACCAGAAAGTAAAAAAAATACACCAAGACCCAAAACAAAAAAAAGGCAAATGGGACATGGGGTGGGGCGGTGGACAAGAGAAGAAAAAGAACAGAACAGGTAGAAGTGAGCAAAGAGCAGAGGGAGCAGTTGAAATAAAAACTAAATTTAAAATATGATATCACAGCTTCAAAAGCTGAATATCAAACAAGTGAGGAAAACAGGCTGTAAAAACAATGATCAATTTTCGAATACACTGAGAGCAAAATATGCCTTTTAAACCAATTCTATGGATATAAGGAACAGCTGGTGACACTGAAAATTTTGTTTGTTTTATAGTATTTACTACAGTTTTCAGTTGAATATTAACATTAAAAAAATCACACAAATAAATGGTTAATTTTTTTTGGCTAAAATGGAGGACTGATCAACGATTAGTAGCTTAATAACTACATTATCTCTTATTAAGAAACAACTAAGAACCATCACCAGTAATGCTGTTTGATAGGGGATTGAGTTGTGATAAAGGAGTCAGAAATTACACACACACACACACACACACTATATATATATATATATTTTTTTTCCTGCTCTCTATCTGATACAGTCGAGCTAAAACACTACGTGGGAGGAATTGCCACTTGTCCTACATAATTTTCACATTAGGAAAACAGTTTTCTTCATATCACATATGCTTTAAAGTCTTTAAGATTCTATGAAAATTAATTTTTTTCAGCCTTTCTAAAACATATAACATCAAATGAACAGGAGAGTCAGTCCTTTGCATAATAAATCATTCTGAGTCAGCTGAACAGTAGGTAAACAAACCACTGTCAAATTAAGCACTTAAAAAAAATTAGAACTTCAAGCAAGTCTCTGATTGCCAATTCATTCCAATGGTAAGTTGCTTTTCTTAAATCTCAATCTACTTCCCAGCAGGATACCCAGACTGATAAACCGTCAGCACAACGTCAGCTTCCACAGAAGGAAGGGCAGAAGAGAAAGAGAACAAATGGGTAAGAGAGTAATCTTTATTATTTACAAAATGTAAAAATGAATTACTCCAGTAACTTCTAATTTGGAAAGGAAGACAATGAATACAATTCTGAGTATTTTTATTAATAGACTATGTATTTGATGATCCAGAGGGGCAACTGTGCATCACAGAGTAGGAAAGAATCCTATTATCCAATGCACATTCCCTACCTTCTAACAAAACTATAAAATAAACAGTCCCAAACTGGAGAGTACATTACTCTTTAAAAACTCCAGAAATAAATGTCTTTTATCAGTGTAATCGAGTTTGTATTAAAGCATGCATGAGCAGAAAGTTTTTCTTTTTAACTTAAAACTCTTATTCTCATCTAAGCAGGATTTGAGAATTTCTAAAATATCCCGAAGACCATTCAATAACTCTTCAACCTTCTCTTCCCCATAAAAATCTACAACGGTTTCTTTCTTCGAAAGGTTTTACCTTTCTGTGTGAGAACGTTCTGGGTATCCTCCTTTTCTTTGAATTTCTTTCTGTCTTAACAAGAAGCCCCTAATCATTAAGGTGTTCCTAAAATATTAAGTTTTAAATGGTGAAAACTTTAAAAAAAGCATTTGGCTCATGTTCTCCTTTTTCTCCCATTCTGCTTTCCTAACCTATTATAATATTTACATTTGGGAGGAATGATTTTTTGATTCTGCAAAGCTAAAGTAAACTTTTATAAAAAACTTACTCTTCTTGAATCTAGTCATCACGCCAGTCTTTCCAAATAATTATAAGTTGAATTTTCTAAGTCACCTCATCGTTTCACCTGTTATCACCCTCAAAATTAGGTGGGCATGCTCTCTCTATACAGTCCATAAGCCAAACAATAAGAGATGTTTTAAAGGATTACCCATTGCTAAATAAACTGCTCCTTATTGGACTGAACCCAGGACAATTCCTGTGGGTAATGACTCAAAAACCCCATAATTGACATGTGTGAGTTATTATAAGCAAAAATATACACACATTTAAATTGAATGAGCGATCAGACTGTATTACAGTGATGCAATTGCTCTAGCTTTAATTCTAATTTTAAAAAACCTGGTTGGGTAACAGAGTTCAGCTCCCAAGTCTAGATTTTGAATTACTAAAATCTGGATTAATTTGGTATCAGCTATTAATAGGTTCAAAACATCTTGAGGCCTATTTTTCACTGACCTATAAAAGATACCCCACGTCAATGTTCAAGCCTCTTCTGTCAGTAACCAAAAGAAAATAAGCATCCAGCAAGAGTAAATACTATCAGAATTACAATATTCCCATAAAAACCTACAAATACTAAAGAGGGAGAGTCTTTTCACTGTATTTTAGGCCTATGACCTGAGGAAACCAACATGACTGGTGAAAATCTTTAGTGCTATTAGTAAAAGGAACCTGACGACTCTCCATATAAAGAAAACAAAGAAATTTAAAAGCAGTTCCAGTTTTTAAAATATGAACACAGGCGCAAAGTTTGTTCCTGGGACAAATCCTGTCGTGCAGTCAGACATTTTTAACTTGAAAGAAACTTTGCAGTGGCTTACACTCTCCTCCTTGCTGCCCAATGTAGGGGTCCTCCCAGTTAACAATGGCAGGAAGGGGAACGGAACGCCCCCTCCCCAAGGTGATCCCTCAGTACAGGCCTGTGGATAACGCCCACTTTCCAGGGACAACTTAGCCCTGATAAGCACCAATTGGCTGGGGGTTACAAAAGACCAGGGTCAAGGCCAGTGCTAGAAGGGTGCGGAATGGTGGGACTCGAGGCAGTGTCCGGAAAAGCCAACAACACGCGGCTAGCGCGTGCGCCCGGGAGAGCCTGCACCGGCCGAAGCTGGGCTCCTCTGGGGCCAAGGTGGTCTGACCTTGGGCCGGAGTCTTGACCTCTGAAGAGGTTCGTACGCATGTTTTTCAAACAGTTGGGCCGTTGTCATCGGCGGGACTGCCTCACCCGCCCGGGCCACTCACCCAGGTTGACGACCTTGAGCGCCGTGAAGAACCGATCCTGCTGGGCCAGGTCCTGCCAGGGGGCCTTGGAGCAGTGATACTTGATAAAGGGGAAGCAGCCCGTGCGCAGAACGTGGTAATTGGCGCCCTGCACCGGCCAGTTGAAGTGCGAGAGGCCGAACTGGTCGTTGCGGACGGCGCTGTAGGGCACGCAGAAGGAGGTCCAGTGCGGCAGGCGTCGCTGCAGCAGGTGCTGCGTCAGCACCTCCGAGGCGCGAGGCTTGGGGCGGGAGGCGGCGCCCGAGGCCCAAGGCCGGCTCAGCAGCAGCCGCAGCGCGGCCTCGTGGGCTTTCCGCAAGGCTTCCATGGCCAGCCTCGCCCGCGTCCCCGCCCCCTAGACGCCGGGGGGCGCGCTCTGCCAGGGGCGGGGCTGCTCGGGCACGCGCACGCGACCCCCCACCCCCACCCGCCCCCGCCCACCCGGGGCGACGGCGGGTCGCTCCAAGGGCCCGCGCACTAGGCGCGACAGACCCGGGGGAGCGGCAGCGCGTGCGCACGAAGGTCCCGCGGCCTCCAGCGGAGGGAGCCGAGCGGACCGGTGGCGCCGGTGACTGGCACAGCGGGAAGGCGGCGAAATGGCCACATTGACCTCGTGTAGTCCTTAATAAGCCCGGGGCTCCGTGAGGGCGTGGGGAGGTTTTATCAGTCTGGGTGTGATAAAGTTAAGGCTTAAATAACTTTACCATGTTAGAGAGCGACAGAACTCACACCGGTCTCCTAGGTTCTCGCTCAAGTAACATCCTTAAGTGGATGTTGTTGAGGATACCTGGCAGAAGGTGTCCTCAGCCTGGTGGGTTGAAAGCGGAGCCACCAGGTTTGCACTGGCTCCAAAGTCAAGGAGAATTATTATGTTTAGGTGTTCGTGGTCGTGTTTACTGTGTAAGTCCCAGATACTTCAAATTAAAAAAGGTTGTTTTTAAAAAAACCGTCCCAGACCTTTTCCTGTGTCACTGGTGACCTCTCTTCTAAGAGCCTGGTGAATGCCAGACTAGGGGAATGATTTAGTTACAAACCTTTATAATCTTCAGTCACCCATTATCAATCTATTTAGGAAAACCTTAATGTCACTGCCTCTTGAGGTAACTTACACACCTGCTTTCTAAGGAAGTATTTTTCTTTCCTTTTCCTAAACTTACCTTACTTATTTATAGAAACCACATGTAAATAAGATGGTGTGTCTGGAAATCACTGTATGTAAATGAATATGTGTAAATACCATATAATAATTACTAATGTTGTTGACACTCAAGAGGAATGTAGGATTATGTAGCTAGTTCATACATTCTCCACTTTTTATTGATTCATTCAACAGTGATGGAGCACACACTACCATGTGCTAAATCTTGGAGGAACTTGTAGTCATGCAAATAGTTTGAACTTTACCTTATTCCCTATTAAATAGCAGTTTTTAAAAAATTTTAGTTGAGGTGGGAATGGGAGGGAGGTGGGGAGGGCTGGGGAGTGGGCTGGGATGGGGGTAAAAGGCAGAAAATTACTTGAACAACAATTAAAATTAATTAATTAAAAGTAAAAAAAGATTTTAGGTGGAGGCATGATGTGGTTAGATTGGCACAGAAATGGCTGGAGGGAGGCTGAGACAGGAGTCAGGGAGGTCATTCAGTACTGTGATTTTAAATTAAATTTTTAAAAAAGCATTCGAGTCCTTTTTCAAATGAACTCTGTCACAGAACCTCATCATAAAGTAGATGGAGATGGAAACTTGTGTTTTATTACTAAACATTTGTAAGTTCAAATTATTAACATTAACTGTATAGGTAAATTAAAAAAACCAATGAGGCTGGTTTGTTGCTGTCTTGGGTTTTTTTCTTTTTGATTTATTTTTAGCAAAAGAAAGGAATTTATTGGAAAAAATTGGGTAGCTAAAATAACAAGTAGCAAGTCTGTAGACCTAGCTCAGGTCATGTATTTTTTGGCCCCACTGCTCAGTGGCCCCACTCTTGACCTGGCTGTTCTGTGCTTGAAATATTTTAAAGTTGGGGGTTATGGAAAACAGCTGCAGTTATAACAGCCTAGGGACAGTTTATTTCTTATTCCTCTGTTTTGGTTGTATACTATCAAGATAATCCTGATCCCTCCAGAGAAGTAGATATAAATAAGAGTGGTTTTTAAATGATTCACCCTGAAATCTTGGGCAAGCACTTTAATTACAAAGAAGGCAGGTGGAGATTGATTCTGAGATCTACACTAAAATGATAACCTCAAATTAACGCGTGGGCAGTTTTGAAATGTGTTTAATTTTGGCATTAAATCATTTTTGGCAATATAAAAATCTATTTAAAAATAAAAACATCAAATATTTGTAAAGCTTCAAGTATGTCTCAGAAACCCTAGGTTCAGTGGGATATGAGGTAAAAATCACTGATGAAGAGAAACAGAGACTTAAGGTTACACTGTATTATTTCACAAAAATCTTGGGAAAAAGATGGGGAACTGAAGGATTCCTGTTGGAAGATGCTCTCTTGGGAAAACCTCATTAGTGTTGATAATTTCCCTAATCCAAGGCTCTTTGACTATCTCCCTCCTTTTTCTAAGGTAGGAAATTCCTACAGATAGCTAGAGGACCACCTCCAGGTAGTCAATAATCACCCAAGAAATAGAAGTGAAAACCACAGTGCAATAAATAGCATTACACATCCACAAGAGTGGCTAAAGTAGAAAAGATGGAAAGTACTAAGTGTTGATGAAGAAATGCAGCTGTTAGAACTTTTATACACTGCTGGCAACTGCTTTGGAAAAATTGGGGGGGGCCATATGTGTGATCTGTCCAGAAAGAATTCCACCGTGTAGTATGAAAAATGAATGTGAGGGCTACACAGCACACACGCTCACTCAACGCATCCACCACCCCCACTGACTAGTACAGAGGAGTCGTCATTGTTCACACATGTGCATTCCAGTCCACTCTCCTTGGCTGCCAGGTTACACTGATGTCATGCAAACTGTTCCTGTTATATTAACAATGCCTGGACTTTTCCAGACAAACCTTGTATATCACAGCTGAATAAACAGACATACCTTGCTTTGTTTTGCTTTTCACTTTATTGTGCTTTACAGATGTTCTGATTTTACAAATTGAAGACAAGACTCTCCACCAGCAAAATGATTATGGAACCTGCAATATCTCTGAGCTATACTTGTATGAATTCCTTCTGACCCAGCAATACCACTCCGAGGTGTATATTTGTATTAGTGTGCTCAGGCTGCCATAGCAAAATACCACAAGCTGGGTGGCTAAACAATAGAAATTTATTTCTCACAGTTCTGGAGACTGGAAAATCCAACATCTGAATGCCAGCTGATTGGGTTCTTGGTGAGAGTTCTCTTTTTGGCTTGCAGCTCCATCTTGCTCTAGCCTTCCACAGCAGAGAGCTAGTTCTGGTGTGTCTCTAATTCTTCTGATAAGGGCACCAGCCCTATTGCTATTGGATTAGGGTCCCACCCTTCTGACCTTACTTAACCTTTATCATTTCCTCAGGGATCCTGTCTCCAAATACAATCACATTCAGTATTAAGGATTCAACAAATGAATTCAGAAGGGATACAAATAGTCCATAGCAATAACCAACAGAAATTATGTGCATATGTTCTCAAAAGACAAACTGGAATATTCATAACAATATTTATATTTGTAACATTTGACCTAGAACAGCTTCGCATGCCCATCAGCAGTAGAGCAGATAGACAACTTGTGGCATGTTCACGTGACAGAATGCTGCACAGCAATGCAAAGGAATGATCTGATCTAGAAGCACACACAATGTGTATGAATCTCGAACAGGTAAGAGTGAGAGAAGCCAAACACTGAAGTAATTACTATATGATTCCATTTATATAAAGTGCAAAAACTAGTCACACCTCATTTATGCTGGCAGAAGGCAGGAGAGGGGTCATTCTTAGCAGGGTGAGGAGGGAGGAGGCTAGAGTTCGGGAGGAGTATGAGGAGACTTCTGGGGCACTGGGGTTATCCTCTCTCTTCTTCTTTTATTTCTATAGCTTTTAAAAAAAATTGATTTTACTTTTACGTGTGGTTTTAGGCTCTTAGCCAAATAAGAGGAAGGTACAGAGATTCCTCATATGTTCATGCCTTGTGCATGCATGGCCTTTCCATGATCAATATCCCACATCAGAGCAGTGCATCTATTATAAATAATAAACCTACAAATTATTATCTTTCTTGGTCTGCACTCCAGTTAAATGGGTGTATTCAGTTTGTGGATTCTTTTAACTAAACATGTATGTGCACTTTTCTGTATGTACGTTATACTTCAATAAAAAGTTAGAAAATGAATTCTACAGGTGGTGTCATATTAACATACCTTATTATTAGCATTTATGAATAATTATGTACAGAGAACATATATAAGTGGACATAACTGAAACATGACCTTGTACATATATAGAATATTTATTCTCATGTTGCTTTTACAACCTTACTGTGAGACCCTTTTACTCACAGATTTATTTTTATTTTAAAAAGATATTATTTATTTTTAGATGGAGGGAAAAGGAGGGAGAAAGAGAGAGAGAGGAAGATCAATGTGTGGTTGCCTCCCATGTGCCCCCCTACTGGGGACCTGGCCCACAACCCAGGCATGTGCCCTGACTGGGAATTGAACTGGTGACCCTTTGGTTTGAAGCAGGGCACTCATATCTCTCTAATAGTGTGATTTAGAAGAAAGTAGGGTAGAGTTTAATTTCACTGCTATTCTCAGAGGGAGAATTATAGGCAAGAACTGGACGAATATGTAACATGTTGGTAAAAGATAAAGGTTCTATGAAAAGGGGGTAGAAATGTTTACATTTGAGGCTTTATTTATAATTTCTAGTTTGAGACTTAAGGACATCTGGGTGAAGGAAAGATGGACTGTGGAGACAATTCACATTTCAGCATGCTTTGGAACTTAAAAACATATCTAATAGAGCCACCCAAATCTACAAGGAACCCAAATCCACTTAATGGTCCAGTGCCCTCTAAGCCAAGCTCAGCACGAGAGGAGGTGGCGGTGAGTTACCCCTACAGCTCGATGAATGCTCATTAGTTCTCCCCACTCCCCTCAGTGGCAAGCAGTGCTTGCAGCTCTGTCCCTAGAGCTCTGTGTCTGCCCCGGCAAGGACAATATACGCTAGTTTTACACGACGTTATCTGCATGGAAGTTCTGAATTATGGCAGAAGTCATTAGGAAAGGAAAGAACGGCTGTATTCTTATCTCGACGATCTTCTTGAGCCCTTCTGTGGAACTGACTGATGTTTTGACAGCCCCTGCAAGAAGTCAGCTGGCAGCTGGGAGTGCTGTAACAGAGTGGCAAGAAGAATTACTCTGGGAAAACATTTTAGCATGAACATAGTGGATACAGAATCTCATCCAAAAGCATCTTGTGTCTAAACTACTCTCGAGTTCTCCCTGACTGGAGTGTAAACTTCCTAAGTCTGGAGATTTATGTCTGTTTTGTTAACCTTTGTGATCTAGCACCTGGACAGTATTTGGTGTATAGTAGTTACTCTACTTGTTGAATAATGCATAGATAAAGTTAATAAGTAGTGTGCTGGAGGATTATTGGAGAAAAAACTTACAGTATGTAGGGTTGTTATAAAACAGAGTTCCAGGGAATCTCCCCCATTGGCCAAGATGGCAGTGGGGGAGGTTCTTACACTGAGTGCATACAAAGCTAGAAATATAAAGGGGTAGAGCCCAAGCACGTGAAAAGGTAACAAGATAATCAGATAGAAAAGGCCCTTCCCCCTCCCCTATGGTACCAGATTGGGGGGAGATCTGGGGAAAACAGGCACATGCACTGTAGAAGTCAAAATGGCACAGGCGGAGGTGTGGGCCAAAGAGGCTGTTCGTCTAGCCTGAGGATAGAAGGGATTGGTTGGGAGGTGGCCCCACCCAAAGTTCACAAAAATTTGGGAAGTCGATTGGTCATTTTGAGAAAGCACCTGGTTCATCCCACACCAAAGCTTCCTGGGGAAACAAAGCTCGCTCTGGCTGGTGATCTGCACTAGCACCGTGCACTCAGCCTGTTCTCTCCTCGGGCCACGTGGCCTTAGCAACCATGTGGCCCATGGCCTCCAGGAGGGAAACTCTTGCTCTCTCTTCCTCACCTGGTGACACTCTTGACCATGGATTTGCATGATCTCTTGTCCGGGAGCACGCTGGCAGCCACATGGCTTATGGCCATGCAGGCTTTACATGCAGGCGCCCAGAGGGAGTCTGCAATGGACAGTAGCCAGGAACAAGTTAAGCTGCTTGGATGGGGAGTAAGACCTCTTAGCATCCACCTGTGGGCTCCAAAGCTCTTTGAAATGGAGCAGGAACTCTGGACACTGGCTTTTGCCTTGGCCTCAGTAATGGTGGTTGAACTTTTTTCATGGCAAGAAGAGGAAATGGGCTTTGAGGCAATAGTCCACCATTCCCCCAGATCATGCAGCACCTGAATAAAACCTTTCTCCTTTTGCACCAGCAGCTGCCTCATGAGTCTGGCTTTTGTGGTGACAGGCAGCCAAACCTCCATTTTTGTTCGGTTACAGGGTCATTGGTTTTAATGAAAAATTTAATTTTAATAGTTGGAGAAATTAAACTAGAGAATAGGTAAGAAAAACTTATCTAAAATCATATACAGGAATCGAGAATCAAAATTCTGGCCTACCAGCTTTCGATAAGCTTTTTATTAGGGAACATTTCTGTTCCCTTCTTCTGCTGTGGATGCTAGAGACAGGCAGCAAGGAGACATTTGCGACTTTTTGAAACCAGACAACAATTTATGTTGGGAGATAACCCAATCCATTTTATGGACATGTTTCCAATATTACAAATCTTCATAATATATCGTCAGCTTTCATGGAAGCATTTGAAAACATAGCCCAGTAAATAATTCACCTGGTCACATGAGCCATGGTTAAGGCCCCAGCTTGGCAAAGCAGACCTTGTTTTACTAACAGATGCGTTCATGAATAGCACATGACGTTTTATAGCACAAATCGTATTTTCATATCAAGTCTAAGATATTTCGGCTTTATTGCTGATCTTCAACCAACAATGGCTCTTAGAGCTTAGCTGGAAGCCTCCATGCCCCCTCCCTGGTCTCACTGTCAAGTAGTTAATGATCTATAAACAAATATGGAGATGCCCTAAGGGGGCTCTCCATTTAAAGGGGCCTTGAATCATCATGTAATAGAAATACTGAAGTCCACCCTGATTTGCGATTTGTCGGTTTTGGTTTTGAGGTGACTGGTAGTTTCAGATGGGACAGGTTTTTCATATACTCTACAATAACATTAAATTTTATCTGACTTTTCTGTTCCAGAGAAAATTTTCAAAAATGTTTATCTGCACTGGCAATTTCCATGGTATGAAATGCCTTTCTATTCGTGTATGGATAAGTGAGCACATTTCAGTTTCTTAAACTAAAAGTTGTGGCCACAGAGGGTCCTAACATCAATGTAATAACACCTACCAGTTCCTGAGCATTTGGGCATCCTAAGTGGTTTACACCTATTGTCTCATTTAAACAGTGCTCCAAAGCAGGGGTTCATTTTCCTCATTGTCAAGCTGAGGAAACCAAATGTCAGGGAGATTAAAACACTTGCCTGCTATCACAGAACCAGCAGGTGGTACAGCAGGGATTTTGCCCTGCACCGGAGGCACTCGGAACCCCATGCGTTGACCACAGTTGAAAGAGTCATGTGAGACTTAGAGGGACAGACACAGTTCAGCATCCATTAGCAGTTGCCCAGTTAGTAAGCACAGCCAATAACATTCAAAATCCAGAATATGGCCTGTCTAGCCCATAAGTCTCTCTGGCTGAAAGGAAGTGTTTCTCAAAAACAAGAAAATGACTTTTCACAACTGTATTACTTGCAACATTTGTTGTAAAACGGTGATTCCTATGTACATGAGAAGTACCTTTAAAGTATCTTTAAAATTGAGAACCAGCTCTGCATCGAGGAGTCTGGGTACCATCAACAGAGATTCCCAAGTCAAAACAAGTAATCAGACCCTAAAGCGTGGGTTTTGTTGGGAAAACCTGAGTACAAAGTACGTGGGAATTCTTCAAACTGCTTTTACAAGTGTTCCGTAAGTTTAAATTTTTGTTCAAATTTAAAAGTTTAATTTAAAAAACTTGGGTTTCCTCGGAGAAAGCATCTGGCCGTAATCTGAGTAGCATGAGTAATACGGCTGCCATGGGTAATGGGCACACTTAGCCCACGCCAGCATTTCAGTGAGGCACGACTCGCGGCTCAGCTCTTTCTTTTCATTCCTTACTGCTGTTTCTCATCAAGCAAGATGTTGAAGCTAACTACACGCTCTATTAATTATATGAAGGTGAACTTGAGTCATATTTGTTACTGAAGATGATTAATAATTACCAGTTCTGCACACGTTTCTGGTGCATTTCAGTAAATAAACAGGGTACATTGTTGGGTAGTAATTGATTAATTAGCACATTCATCCTACACAGCTCAATGGTCTAAGGGTGCTGAGTTTGAGATATTGCTCATAATTATTACAAGAAACAAATCTGTTCCATTTTTCAGTTTATTCTTCTGTACGCTAAGGTTTTTTTTTCTAAATCGAATGTTTAATGGTTCAAAACCTTATAGGTTTTATTCAGATAAATCAACCTATGAAAAATTGCTAGTCATAATCTCAGAATCTTGTTTTGGTGTGAACTAGGGTGAAAACTTTCACAAGGCTAATTTTAACATGAGATCTCGCTGTTAAACTGGATCAAATCCGGTAAATATAGGGCACTTCCCCGCCATGCAGGAAATGCTCATTGAGCACCTATGCGCAACAGGGGCGCTGGAATCTCATTTGCTTCCTAACCACATCAAATAAGCTCAGGATTGCAAATGTCATCAGGTTGGCATCTCGCAGCACCGAGCAAATACACTGTGTAATCTTCAGAGAAGAATAACAGCATGTATTGGTCGCCACTAACTATGCAGTAATTTAGGATCCCCCCACCCCCCAATTTATGGAGCCAGCATGCGGTTGAGAGATAGTGTAGCTGAGAGAGCTTTGCACAGGGAGTCAGGAGTCCTGGGCCCTTCTCCATCTGTACTCTCTCTTAAGAAGCTATGTGGCTCTGGGCACATCACTACCCCCTTCTCTAAACATGGATCATTCACCCGGAAAATGAAGGCTTCAGCCAGGGACGACGAGGTGCAGGGAGGAGCTGGGACTGCAGAGGCGGATAGACCGAGGATAGAATCTGGGTTTCCTATTTCTGGTTTTATTGTTTTAGGGAAATTTTTTAGCCTCTCCGAGTTTCTGCTCTGCTTACTTGAGTTTATCATAAAAACAAAATGGAATATGGAAATAGTTTGTAAACTATAAAGTATAATGTGAATATAAGGCATTGTTAGTATTATTACTATCTTCACTGGTTGACATTATTGATAGATATTGGAAGGATGCATCAAAATGCCCATGTACTGCTCTAATAGGAGGATATCAACATCCTTTATGCCATTGTTAAAATCACATTGGGTAAGAATTTCCCACATGTTTCATAATTTATTTTGAAGTGAAAAACACAGTCTTCAAAACAGTATGTCTGATGTGATCCTATTAAAAATTATATACACAAAAATAAAGGACTATGTAATAGATACTCGGTGTGTATGTGGTAAAAGAAAAAATGCAATGTATGTTAATTGAGCACTTTTACTACTGATAGGTACTGTTCTAGGAGCTAGGCCTATACCTTTACACTTAAAATCCACTGGGTGAGACAAATAATAAAGAACAAACCAATCTATCATGTAATACATATTGTTAGGTGCTTTGAAGAAAAATAAAGCAGGGTGGGGGGTAGAGAGTCAGGGAGCTGCTATGTTAGGGAGGTGGTGGGGGGGCTCTGACCTATTGGTGGCCGATTGGAGACGCACTGCAGGGGACCTGCTGGGAGGACGCTGTGCTGGGCCAAGGACCAGTGAATGCAGTGGCCCTGGGCAGCCGCACCCCAAAACGTTAACAGTTAATTATCCCCAGGTGCTGAAAAACGTGTTGTTTTAAATTTCTCCTCTGTACTTTTCTGTTTTCCAAATGTTTTTACTTTTTTAATTTGTTATTTATTTATTTTTTATCATGAGCAAATGTCCATAATTAGAAAAATAAACACAGGTATACTGAAACACAAAGTGATCATAAGAAAAACATTTATAAGTAGTGTTAAAACTTTACATCATCTCTAAGTTTTTTGTTTTCATGGTTTTAGCACCAAGAATCTGAGCTGATAGTGAGAATGAAGGAAGCAGGGCAGCTTCTGCCTGGGCAGCAAAGTTTCAAGAAGTGTTTAACCTTTGCAGTCGGTGTGGGCTTTACAGAGGGCCACAGAGTCGTCCTGCTTCTAGCACCCTGTTCTGGCCCCTGTTCTGGCCTTGCTACAGGAACATCGGAGCGCCTCCCAGAACAGCTGTGCCTGCCTGTGTGCACATGTGGCCCCAGAAACAATGTATATTAGTAGGTCTTTAAAAGTGTGGGATTAAAGGTGCCAGATAAAACTAGTTTCATCATTTCGTCTCATTTATGCAGCTCTAAGAACATACCTGCTACACAGCAAAATGCAATGTTACAAAATGCACCTTCCATCTGTTTCTGAGTCCAGGTGCGACTTAACAAAAAGCCCAGAGACAGCACTCCAGCCATCCAGCCTGTCGCTGCAAAGCAGGTAGAAGAAGGAGATGTCCTCTGGCTTATACAGGGGAAAATGCACATTTAAAGCTTTTATTCTCATTTCTGTCCTGTCTATTTGCACCAAAATCTTCTAGTACAGGAGGTACATGTAACGTCATTTTAGGAAAAAATGCCTTCAAAATAACATGTTTCCATTACTTTGAGTGATTAGCAATACCTACGAGCTCAGTGCAAGAAAATGAACCCCCCAAAACGCAAGGTGCGATCCCAGTTTAAAGGAGATGCAAAGCTGCTGTTGGTAGTCAGAATGGTTCCTTCCAAGAGAAAAGTGTTTGCATTACAACACACTATTTTTAAATCGTAAAATATTTTGTAACCAGTTAAAAATCACAGCCCTTTTGCATAGTAGATGGGGAGATTAAGAGGCTACATAAGGTTGTAAAAATATTTTCATCCATTCTTTCCAATAAGTAGAAGAGAAAGCTATTAAAAAAGAAATCACCCCCTTGTGTGATAGATAAAATTTTGCCCTTTTGAGACTTTGATGATGGTGGCATAGAATCACAGAATATATCTTTGTCACTTTGGGTAGCAGAACTTAACAATAAAGACATTCATGTATTTTTCTTACCTAACCTCCCCCAAATTAGAGTCTTCCTTCACTTGCTCCATTTATTAAAAACAGGTTCATTATAAAACAGAAAATACAGGAAGAAAAAGTCCACCATTAAGAATCAAGCACTGTTAACATGGGGGGTCTGTTATACTCTTGTGTATGTGTGTGCACATATAATGCAAAAAGTCATGCAGTTGCAAAATATGCTTCTTCTTTTTATAAATATAATTTTATTTTCTTTTAATGGAACATATTCTCCTAATACATGATTTAAAAAAATAGCTTTTTGAGGTACAACAGACATTCAAACACTGCATATATTTAAGGTGTATAATTTGAAAGTTTTGATACTTGTAGACCACTTTCACAATCAACATAGGGAAGCTACCCCTCACCCCCAGAAACTTTCCTTCTGCCCCTTTGTGATCCTTATACTCCTCCTTACCCCCCACCCCAGCCCACGTCCCCTAGGCAAACGCTGACCTGCTTTTTGTCACTGTAGTTTGTACTGTCCCCGATGTTATGTAAATTGGTATGTACTCTCTTTGTCTGGGTTTTTTCATTCAGCCTACATATGGAGATTCATGCACATCTCTGAGTTTATCAGCAGTTCGTTCCTTTTCATTTCTGAGTAGTATTCCACTGGAAGGATGTCCCACGGTTTCTTTATCAGCCATCACTGACAGCAGGCATTTGGTTGTTTCCAGTTCGGGGCCGTCACACATGAAGCTGCTGTGAAAGTTCGTATCGAAGTCTTGTGCACATACTTTCTTTGCTCTTGGGTGAATGACCAGGAGTGGATGACTGGACTGTATAGTAGATGCAGTCACAATTTTTAAATAGTGGTACCGAGTCTCTGTAGCTAGCTACTCCATAGTTTTTAAGCAATACCCTGTGGTTGAACATGTAGATCTTTCTGGCTTTTTGCTGTTGTTGCAAATGATTTTTTAAGTTTTGGCTTAGGAATGTGGCTATAGATATTGGACTTAAAAAAAATGAGTAGAAAGACATTGTAAAGGAGACCTGGAAATGAAGAATATGTTGTCAGGTAATTTTGAGTTTTTCAGTGACTGCAAAGTAAGTATTTTGTGTCATCTGCTGGGAAGTAAAGCGGCATGAATCTTTAAATGAACCAAAATCTGAATTTGAATATCAAATTTATTTTGCAACTAAGGGGAGGTCGGCTGTTTTGTTGTTGAGTTTATGGGAGCATGACTCTATCATAACATTCTTCATGAGACAGTGGCAATAAACTTGGGTGTGGCCCTTGTTTCCGGGAGCTGTAATTAGCCATCTGGTATACTTTATAACATGTTGTTAAATTATAAAAAAATCTTAAAATGTAGCATTTTATTCACTTTTCTTTCTCTCAATATGTATGCATGCACACATATATGTGATGTATACAGTGACAAGTGTGGAAGTGAAACAAAATGTTAACAAAATGGGTAAGAAATGCTCAGGAAAACCACCGTCACAAAGACCCCCAAACCAAAAACACTGTTCTGTGTGTGGATGCCAACGCTATAGTTTTCTGTGCTATGTGTAGGGTCTTCTTATAACAAAACACATTTTTTTTAACCAACAGATTTTTAAACAGCAGGGACATGCTTATTATTTACTGTTTTGGTATCTTTCCCTCATTTACATAAATACCCCAGAAACCAGCAGTTTAAAACTAATAAAAGCCAGGGCCCTCCATCAAGTGCAATAAAGTTTCACAACCATGAGTTAGACTGTTAGAGTGAAAAATAAACCTATATATGTGGTTATTAAGGGGTTTGGGGGAAAGTGTATAATCACATTTCAAAGTGAGAACTTCCATTTGAAGCAGCAATGCAATCATAATACTTAAACATTTATGTAGAATACTTCATCTTTGAAACATTCTCTTAATATTGGCCAATTAATCTCTGCTTCTTCCCTAAGGAGCAGGTATTACTATCTGCCATTTTTCTAGTTAGAAAATTGAGGAAGCTGCGATCAGCCCACCGAGAGGGAGGGCTGGGGAGACAAGTTTCTGGCCCTCGTTGTGCTGTGTGGCTCCTTGGGACGCAGCTCCTAGGCGAACAGGTCAGATTTCGGCTCCTCATCGGAGCAGAGAAAAAGGAGGCCAGCCTGCCTGAGGCTTTCAGACACAGTGCTACCCTCTGAGGTCAGCTTTTGGAAAGAACAGGACATGGCAGAAGCACATCTGGACTGGCAATGGGTGGGGCCAAAGTTCTTCCAGTGAGTTAAGCAAAGTCAAATGCCTCCTCCCTCCCCCAAACCTGCACCCTCACAATATCTTGGCAACTCAGTGTATAGTTTTTCAAATCAGATTTACTGTGACGGTTACATTTAAAGAGTTGGACAAATGTGCTATGCACATTCCAGCCAGAGAAACAGTAAAATAAAACCAATGAGCATTCACATTTTGGGAAATAGAATTAACGTATGCTTGAGGAATTCTAAAAGGTAAACATTTAAATGTTAAAATACTTATTACCTTCCCCACAGGGACAGTGTTGGGAATTAAAGAGATAATAAATGTGAAGTGCTTTGAGCTTTTTAGAAGAAAGGTGCCAGATGAATACAAATGATTATTAATTGTTAAAGCTTTCAGATGGTTTATCTGAAATATATTACTTACAATACATATATCTTTTTATACTTGAGAAATAGAATACTTGAAGTTCTTGGGATGACATAGCCCCACCTGCTCTCCAAAGCCTTCCGGGGTCACTCCACACCCTACTGGGAGTCTTTTTGAGCCCTTCCCCATTTTTGTGAATGGGGCATCCCTCACACCCATCTTTCAGACGAAACTATGGGGTGCATTTCCCAGCCCCCACAGTCCCTGCAGCACCCCCACCGGTCCCCCGCAAGGTCTCACAGACCCACTGTCCCAGAAGAGCTCCATTGACACCACCTCCTCTTTCCCTGATTTCTGTGATCACATCATTGTAACACCCCATGTTGCTGTCAATTGCGCAAGCTGATTTCATTAGCAGGAAGTGTGTAAGTTAAACTGTCCTTCTGTACTTGAAGCCACACAAGAGTTTGTTGTAAGAGTGCAAGCCCTTTGAATGGTCTGGGACAAGCGACAGCATGCTGGAATGTGTGGTAACGGAGCACAGATCCCAAACTTCACTTAGCCTGAGACACGGGATGTGACACCCTCGTAAGCCTCCTTTTCCTCGCATGTAAGATGGAGACAGGAGTGGTACTCACTCACAGGTGTTGTTGTTGGAAAGATGCAACAGAGTAATGTGTGTGAAGCTCCTAGTGCTACACAGCCCGAGCCCAGTTCAATAAAAGGGAATGTAAGTAGACAGTGGAAGGTGGGTGAGTGGACACCATAGTTTGCCATGAAATATCATCTATTTGGGTTCTTTAAAATCCATCTGGAATGGGTGCTTGTAAAGGGAGATACTTATTATCCCCTAATTTTGCATTCCATAATGGTAGTATGGTTTGCTTCTCAAACCACTGCAAACATTCAATATTACACTATGGGTCACTTCTCATACAAGGATAGTTCTACTGTTAAATGTTTGCTTCCCCCTAAATGGCACATGATTTAATAAAAAAAAACCCTCTTATTGATAAATCATTTTTTTCTTTAGAGTAGTAAAAACCAAGTAATCAAAATTAATTTATGTTAGGAGACATTGTACACATCGATGCAATGTTTTCAAACTTACCTGGGTTTGCCAATAGCATGGTGCCTTCGCTGCACGTGTGCTAAAAGATAATGGGCTATGCTTCTTTTCACATGTTCTGTAATTAAAGCATTTCACTAATTTAATCTGGTCCTCTGGCTTCTTCCACTTAATTACTTGAAGTGATTGTTTTATTATACCAATTTTTCTCCTTTCACTTTGAAGCTGTAGGTTTTTAGGTAGAGGAGCTTACTCACTTTCTAGGGAGACCCGAGTCTGAGTATCAGGCCTGAAGTTGGAGAAAGGCATTCTGTGTGCATGCAGAGAAGGAAAGTGCATTGTGTGAGAAACCCATCATGTGGGTAAAAAAACAAAGGTACAGGAGAGTGAACTCATTTGACTATTGCCAGCAGCTTGAGGTTCAAGAGTGCTAATCAGAATCCACACACACCACTTCCCTGATAGATTTCGCAGTTTTGTTCAGTTAAGAGGGGACCGAGCCGTGTGAAAGGTCCACTGCTGTGCTGAACAAAACAGAGACAGTTTTCTTTTAAAGTACAGAGCAGATGAGAGCCGTAAGGAGACAGAGGGTTTCATTTACTCTCAGGACACGATCGTGCCAGTGAACTAATGAGTCTCTTGGACCTTATGTTGCTCTGGCTTCAATCAAGGGGAGATTCTAATGGGCATGTAGTACTTCCTATCTGTCAAGTGTCTGGACAATGGGCCCCCTCATATGGATCAGAGCGATCTGGCAAGAAAAAGAGGTCATCCTTGTACCTAGCACAGGCGGGAAACCTGGCTAATTAATGTATTTCCAACTATAGCGAGACAAAAGCTGACACACACAGACACACGGTAATTTTATTGCAGAAACGCAGCCTGTGGCTGAGGCATAGTTGAAAAATTATGGAAATACCATAAGGAAGAAATACCCCTTCTTTCCCCAACATACTCCAGTATTTATAAAGATATCATTCTTTAAAACAACTGTGTAATGTTGCTGTTGACACTTGCTTCTTTTGCTTTTTGTTAAAGCTGGATGATGAATAAATATTTGGCACAACTGTGAAGCAAATGCTGAGAGTTAATGTCAGCACTGCCTACTTTTAACAATTTGCCCTTTAAAGGTGCTGTTGAACTAAGCTTGTAAAAATCCTGCTGCTGCTGTTCAGTGGAGAAGGAAAGGACACAAATGTTTGTTCAAGCTGCAGGGCTCGAGTTACACTGTATCTTAAACTGAGAGCCGATACTGCCCCCTAGACAAATTCTGCTGCTTTAGTTAACTAGGTATTGGCTTGCCTTAATTTTTTGAAAAATAGCAACAATTAAACAATAGTGGTTTGGTACAATAAAAATACAAGGAATGATAAAGGGTCTCTTTAAAAATACATACAAATGTAATTTTCTTGTAGAAAAGATGTTTTTGTTTGTTTTGCCAAATATCAATGATTAAGCTTTTATTTAATTTTTTTATGTGCAGAAGACAAATTACTATTAGAAATAGGAGGAGAAAACTTTATAAAGCTTTAAAAACAAAATCTCCATTATCCTGAAATTTAGGAAGAGGTAGATACAGAAGTGGTATCAGTAAGACTTGTAAATTTCTTGTTAGTTATTTTTCCCCCCAGAGTCTGAAAAGAGGAAGAGATTGTTCAATATTCTCAAGTGAAAATGCAAATAGGTTTTGGTTTAATAAGTGAAATAAACAATTTTTTTAAACAGAGCATTACATTATAATCTGTTCTGATATACCTCTTAGCAAACAAAGCAAACTAACTTTTTCTCTTCACCTCTTTTATTCCTAAAAGTAAAAGAAACGTTGCCTTTTCTTGGCCCCAGATTGGAATCCAAAATCAGTAATGTATTCCAGGATCATTCACTTATCAGGTTTAGATAGTTGGGTTTTTTTTTTAAATCCTCTTTAGACTGTAGCTCTTCCTCAAATCTCATCTTGTTTTCCTCTGTGACTCCTAGAATGACTTTAATATCGTCAATGGTGGTCTGTAAATGAACAATAAAAATAGTAGTCATTACTTAAACACCTCCTGCAACTCTTCCCTCCAGCGCCCCCACGCCCAGCCACTTGCTCCCTTTTGGAGGGAGTGCGGTTTGGCCACCTCGACTCCCAATGTGCTCTGCCGGCCAGCACCCATCCACACATTGTTGGCTATCAGTCTAGACGAAATCAGTGCAGAACCTGAGAGCAATCAGTTACAGAAATTTTAATGGCTATTAAATGTAATAATGAAAGAAATGGGCTTATATTTCATACATCTTTAATTTTTAAATTTTTCGAATAACTCATTTTTGTTATATTTTACAATGTTGATCCATTGTAGGTCAGAAAAAATAAAAAATAATTTGAGAGTCACTGGTCCAGTCACACCAAAATGATGGCTAGTAGGATGATGGGAGTATTTCTATTGGTTTCTGGGGGAAAAATGGCACCTTTCCATTTTATTTTATTTGGCTATTTTTTTATTGAGGTAAAATTTACATACCATAAAATTCACCCTTATAAATTGTGCAATTCACAGGTTTTTAATATATTCATAAGCACCCATCAGTATTACGTAATTGCAGAACATTTTCATCACCTTTAATAAAAATTCTCCATATATTAGCAACCATTCTGCATTGTCCCCTCCCCTAGCTCCTGGCAACTGCTAATCTACTTTCTGTATTTACCGATTTGTCTGCTCTGGACCTTCCATATAAATGGAATCGTACAATTGCAGCCTTTGGAGTTATTTAGGCTTCTTTCACTTAGCATATTGTTTTCAACATTCATCATTGTTGTTGCTTATGTCAGAATTTTATTTTGTTTTTATGGCTGAATGATATTCTGTTGTACCTATTATCTATTTTTGTTTTGATTGCTTGCGCTTTAGGTATCATATCTAAGAAACAATTGCAAACCATGAGGTCATGAAAATTTGTACCTACGTATTCATCATATGGAGTGTTAGCCATATAATATAATGCATTCACCCACTTATCAGTTGATGGATTTCTGGGCTGTTCTACTTTTTGGTTATTATGAATAAGCTTCTATGAACATTAATGCACAAGTTTTTGTGTGAACATATGTTTTCAGTTATCTTGGATGTATACCTAGGCATGGAAATGCCAGGTCATATGGTAACTTTATGTTTAACTTTTTGAGTAACTGTGAAAAAATACACAGCAGTGACACCATTTTACATTCCTACCAACAATATAGGAGGGCTCTTATATATTTTGTCAACACTTGTTATTATCTGTCTTTTTATTGTAGCCATCTTAGGTGTGAAATGGTATCTTATTGTGGTTTTGATGTACATTTTCCTAGTGGCTAACAATGCTGAGCATTTCTTTCATGTGCTCATTGGTCATTTGTATATCTTCTTTGAAGAAATGTCTACTCAAATCCTTTGCTCACTTTTATTTTATTTACTTTTTTCTCAACTTTGTTTTAATGGGTCTCAAAATTCTGTGACAGATTTCGGTTAAGTTGTTTCCATTAAAAAGTACTGGTTTTAAAAACTAGTAACTTAAGAACTGCCACACACGCAAAAAAAGCCCAAATGGTTTATAAAACATTCTACTTTCCTTCTGAAGGTTTTACGATGCATTGTAATCATTAACCAGACCTTTACTATTAACTTAAATGGCCAATTGAGACAAACATTTCTGAGACCATTCTCCCACCACGGATTAAGACTGGGGTGGCAAGCACTGGGGGTAGTTCTCACTGAAAGGCCTTCTGAGCTTTCTGAGCAGACCTGGAGACTTTGCCAGCTCCAGCTGCCTCCTTGTCCGCTGCTTTGATCACAGCAGCTGTCTGTCTCATGTAACGAACGGCAAAGCGGCCCCGAGGAGGATAGTCAGAGAAGCTCTCAACACACATGGGCTTGCCAGAAACCCTATCAACGACGGCAGCTTCACCAGATTTCAAAAGCTTTGGGCCGTCTTCCACCATTTTCCCATACTGATGACCAACATTCTTCTTCAGCTCAGCAAACTTGCGAGCAATACGAGCTGTGTGATGATCCAGCACTGATTGGCCTGGACGGTTCAGGAAAATCACCTGAGCTGTGAAGCCGGCTGCTTCCACTGGTGGGTCATTTTTGCTGTCACATTGTCAGGATGGACATTTTTGACAGACACATTCGTAACGCTGAAGCCCACGTTTTCCCCAGGAAGAGCTTCACTCAGTTTCATGGTGCATTTCAACAAACTTTACTTCCGTTGTAACGTAGACCGGAGCAAAGGTGACCACCATGCCAGGTTTGAGAACACCAGTCTCCACTCGGCCCACAGGGACAGCACCAATGCCACCAATTTTGTAGACATCCTAGAAGGGCGGAAGCAGGGGCTTGCCAGTTGGACCAGTTGGTGGCAGGATGCAATCCAGAGCTTCAAGCAGTGTGGTTCCACTGGCACTGCCACCTTTCTGGGTGATTTTCCATCCCTTGAACCATGGCATGTTAGCGCGTGGCTCCAGCACATCGTCGCCATTCCAACCAGAAATCGGCACAAGTGCTACCGCGTCAGGGTTATAGCCCATTTTCTTAATGTAGGTGCTGGTGTCTCTAACAACATCCTTGTATCTCTTCTGGCTGTAGGGTGGCTCAGTGGAATCCATCTTGTTAACACCAACAATCAGCTGTTTCACACCCAGCGTGTAAGCCAGCAGGGCA
This sequence comes from Artibeus jamaicensis, assembly GCF_021234435.1. Taxonomy (NCBI): domain Eukaryota; kingdom Metazoa; phylum Chordata; class Mammalia; order Chiroptera; family Phyllostomidae; genus Artibeus; species Artibeus jamaicensis. The sequence goes on from NW_026521883.1 coordinate 6,837,448, forward strand.
CACTCATGGGTCTGCCCATTCTTGGAGATCCCAGCTTCAAACTCACCAACACCAGCAGCAACAATCAGGACAGCACCATCAGCCCGGATGTGCCTGTCATAGTGTTTTTGATTAAGTCTCTGTGTCCCGGGGCATCCATGATGCTCACATAATGCTTGCTGGTCTGGAATTTCCACAGGGAGATATCGGTGGTGACGCCACACTCACATTCAGCTTTCAGTTAATCCCAGGCCCAGGGACGCTGGAAGGAGCCCTTCCCATCGCAGCAGCCTGCGTCTCAAACGTTTCCATGGTTCTTGTGTCGATCCCACGTGTTTGTAGATCAGACGGCTGGTAGTGGTGGGCTTGCTGGGGTCTATGTGTCCAAGGACCAGAATGTTGATGTGAGTCTTTTCCTCCCCCATTTTGGCTTCGATTCAGTGGTGCTTTTCACGACCCCCATGTTCTGGCCGCAAACCTGTTGCAAAAAGTCCCTTTGCTCTGTTTTAAATTGGGTTATCTTTCTATTGTTAAGTTGTAAGAGTAATTTATATACTGTGGATGCTAGAACCTTATCCTATATGTGACTGGAAAATATTTTCTCCCATTCTGTAAGTTATTTTTTCACTTTCTTAATAGTGTCCTTTGATGCACAAACATTTGTCATTTTGATGAAATCCAACTTACCATTTTTACTTTGGTTTCTTGCACTTAAGGTATCCTGTCTAAGAAAGCATTGCTAACCACAGGGTCATGAAGATTTGCATCTATGTTTTCTCCTAAGTTTTGTAGTTTGGGCATTTACATTTATGCGTTTAGTGCATTTGATTTAATTTGTGTGCATGCCATCTGTGATACAGGTGCAGCTTCAGGCAGGTGAATGTCCATTTTTCCCAGCACCATTTATTAAAAATGGTGCTGTTGTATTTTACAAAAGTCTTGCTGTGGTGTTTCACACAAGTATTTTACAAAGCTATTCTCTTCTCATTGAATTATTTTGGTATCCTTGTTGAAAATCAGTTGACTCCATATGTATGGGTTTATTTTGGACTCTCAATGCTACTCCCTCAATCTAAGGGCTCATTCTCATGCCAGTACCCCATTGTGTTGATCGATCACTGTAGCTTTGCAGTGAGTTTTAAGACTGAGAAGTACGAGTCCACTAACTTTGTGGTTGTTATTTCCAAGATTATTTTGACTATCTTGTGTCCCTTCATTTCCCCATGAATCTTAGGATCATCTTGTTCATTTTTGCAATAATGCCAGTGGAGATTTTGATAGGCATTGCATTGAATCTGCAGATCAATTTTTGGAGTATTGCCATCTTAACAAGAATAAGTCTTACAGTCCATGAGTAGAGAATGTCTTTTCATTCATTTGGGCCATCCTTCTTTTATGATGCTTTGTAGTTTTTAGTGGATAGAGCTTATACTTTGTTAAATTCATTACTAAGTACTTTATGAACATAGATCTTTCAGGACCAGTGAAAGTTGATATAACACTGGGTCTTTTTTAAAGTGAATCTTCTCAGTCATGTTGTTGGCAAAGCAATGGTCAGTCTTGTGACTCGTAAAATCACATGGAGGAATGGAGCACCGTTGTAATCGAGGCCATGGCTAGAGGAGCCAGGCCCTTGCTCAGAGAAACAATGTATCAAGAATTACATTCTGAGGGAGCTTTTGTTGGGCTTCTCATTTAAGAGAAAAATGACGTGGGTTCCAGCGGCATCTTTGGAGTTACTTGACCCATCCCAACACGATGAAGGCTCAGTCAGGCTGGAAATCAGATGAAAAACCTGAAAATCAATAGCAAGTGTTCATTTCTGCTCAGCTGGTATTTTAAAAACTCGTGTACAGATCTTGCTCCTGTGTTCTGGAGTTCAGAGTCATCGAGTCTATTACACATGACTGGATTATTGGAACCGACGTCTTTACAGGCCACTGGGGAGCCTCGAAGGTTAATGATGAAACGTTCACCCCACTTTGGAGAGGGTGGAGCACAGGGCCCACCCGTGAGCTGAGGCTTCCTTGTGCGTCCCCCCAGACATGCCGCTGCTCCTCCTGGCCTCAGAACGTCCCTGCCTCCAGAAGTTCGGGCTTGCCAGGAGGCCCTAGGCAGACACTGACGTGTAGGTAGATTATGTTCAGAATTTTGGTAGCTTATATTCAGACTGTGACCATCTTTGTTTTGGCTCCATTGTGACGTTTTAATTTCACCTTCACATTCAGAAAGCCCTGTTATATTTATAAGCCGGATTTGGAAATGGTAGCAAGTTAAAATAAGTCTACTATATTTCAAAGAAAAAGTTTCAAACTATTAAATTTAACTAACGGGTTCAGCAAAAACAATATTGACCCTGCACACTGTAAAAATGTACTGCTTACAATAAAAAAAATGGTTTAGCACTTGTTTACAATACAGCATGAGGTATTTTCAGCCCTTGTATAGAAATCAACCAAAATCGTTAGTTAATTAACACCTCACCTTAAAATTGGTCTCGCCTTGCATATTAGGTGCTGATATTTCTTGATGGATGATGAAGAGATTGCGAGCAAAGGTCATGAGGACCCCCTGGAGATCGTCACCGATTGTTCTGTTAATGATATCCAAACAAATGAGTTTACCAACGATTCCCCTCACATGCTCACAAACAATCACCCTCTCATTTGTGCCTGTCTGGTGATGGGATTTAATGAGTGTTTTCAATCTCGCAAGGTGGCAATCTTCAGGGAGATATGAAAGATGAGCCTCCATTTTAACTTGTCAACAAAAAGGATTTGTGCAATAAATATTTTTTATTAATCAACTTAGCAGAATATAGGAATAGATTCACTCATTCCCAGCAAAAGGCTACCACCAAATGAGGACGGTAGTAGTAGGTCACTTTAAAAATGAGGTGAGTTTAATAGAATTGTTCGTAAGTGTAGTTCATGCCTAACAATTCTCTTGTCTACGGAGACATTTGCACCTCAGCATTATTTTCTACTTCACATACACAGGTGACTCCCCCTACTTGTAATGCGCCCCACCCACTTTCAGAGGAGAATGTGCCCCATTCGTGGACAGCTATCTTTATAAAGCTGAACACACATTTTAAGAAGATTTCAGCCCTGACTGGTGTAGCTCAGAGGGTTGGGCATCATGCTGCAAACTGAAAGGGCGCTGGTTCAATTCCTAGTCAGGACACGTGCCTGGGCTGGGGGCCAGGCCCCTGGTTGGGGCTGTGCAAGAGGCAATTGGGCCCATCCCTCAGGATCTCCGCCTGTGCCCCGTGGACACTGTTGTCGTCTCAGCCTGTGCATTCTGGGACACGGCCCTGTGTCCGAGCGTCGGTTTCCGCTGATGGGCTCCCTTCCTGCCGCCCCCCGTCCACCTGGGTCTCTGAAAGCAGCCTCCTCTTTGAGCTCCTACGGTCAGGCTCCCTCCACCCGGCCCTCAGGTTGTCCTTTCATTCTTTGTAGTTGGAACCTTCCTGGCTGATTGCTTGTCTGGCTGTTCTTCTCCCCTCCCGAGGGGCCCTCACCCCTCCCGGCATCCCCTGTGCCTGAGGGTCTGTCCAGTTCCAGTCCCAGCCCAGCTGGTCCTTTTCAGTCCATCTTTCATGCTGGCCAGTGCCCGGTAAGGTGAGCTCATGTCTCTGTGTTGTGACTTCTAGTTCTTTTTCTTTAATCATCACCTGAGGACATGCTGACTGATTTTAGAGAGAGAGAAACAGCACTGTGAGAGAAACATCAATCAGTTGCCTCTCATACGTGTCCTGACCAGGGACCTCTTGTATGTGCCTGTGGGGGACCAAACCCACAACCCAGGCATGTGCCCCAACTGGGAATCAAACCTATGACTCTTTTGTCTATGAGATGATGCTCCAACCAAGTGAGCCATACCAGTTAGGGCTGACTTCTAGTTCTTGTACAATACTTAACTTAACCCATTGTCTGAATTCCTGAGCTTAGAAATGTACTTGAGCCTTACCTGCTTAATTAAAATCATAACTATACAAATTTCTTATTTCCCAGCTTGCCAACTTCAAATCTAGTTAAGTGCTTGGTTCTCCCAGTCCTGGTAACTGGCTGGTATCCTTTGCCCTGACATAGCCCTGACACAGCCCTGGCATCGAAGTGACAAGTTTGGAGGGAGTAGGACAGGACATACTTCATCTCTGGTGTTCTGGCCACTGGTAAGCTGCTGCTGCCCTTTCCTGGCTCATCAGGAGTGGACACGCTGTACCGTATTTACTCATTTAGTTGGTTACTGAGTGTCCACCCCACCACCATGGGACACTCGGGACACATTAGCTTCATGTGTCTCCTCTGGTTCACTGCTGTATGCTCAACACCTGGATCTGTGCCTGGCATGGCTGGTTCAGTGCTCTGACATTTCTCATAGGTAAGGGTAGGGCAGGGAGGGAGTTGAAGGGCAGAACAGCATGGAGAAGTAAGAGCAGCTCCCTCCCTGCACATGCGCAGAGGGGCTGCGGCTCCATCATCACCCCGGGTGTGAATGTGCGCTCGTTGGAATGTTGTGGATCGAGTTGTCATTGCTGTTGGGGCCATGGCTGTGTAACGACGGGCTGGGGAAGAGACCCTAGATGAACCGTGAGGGGACTCTTTTAATGGGATCCAGTAACTTTTACAAGATCACGGGACCTTGGGGAAAGGTAGGGACTGGAGGGCAGGACTCAGCCAGCTTCTCCTCCTCTCCTTGAGCAGAGGCTTTTAAGACTGTAAGCACTAGATCAAATTGTAGCCACGTCCTAGCTCCAAAGGGGAAAAAACCAAAACATTCGCACCAATTCAAAGGAATCAGCGCGGGCGCACGGATGGTGCCTGCAGTAGCCGATAACACTTCGGTAACAGGAAGGACTGTGCTGTGGACGGGGATTGAGAGCTGTCCTCTGCGCATCGTTGCCTGTTTCCATGTGCATTGGTTAGGACCAGTGTGCAACTGGGGAGCAACTGAGACCGTTCAGGAGCATTGATATTTAATGCAGGAATTGGCTCTTGCTTGGTCAGTTTTTTTTATGAGACCAGATCTTAGTGTGTATGTGTGTTTCAATGTGAGGTCACATTGCTTTAGAATGATGTTACAAAGAGAGACATATAGGGCAGAACCAGTTTCCCAATAAATTAGGAAGACTTAAAGGCACCAAATAACCATATTCCAAGTTATGAAATATCTCATTTAGAGCCACAATTCCAGATGGTGGCTCTAAAGTTCTGAGTCCTAACCGAGGAGACCATTCTGCTAGCCCTGCAGTCGCCCCGGAGAGAAATTTGCAGGAAAGAGGGAAATGTAGAGAAACCTCCTGTGTTCAGGCGGCAGGGCCCTCCTCAGCATCGTGTGTCTTGAGAAGCCTGCACTGGGGCCAAAACCGGGCCTGGGGGGGCGGCCTACGGACCCTGCCTTTCAGGGGGCATCTTGCCAAAGTCACCAGAACACATTTCTGTGTGTGCCAGGAAGCCTCCCACCACCATGGCATCTGAGAGGGTTCACCCTCAGTCAGACTTCTTGAGTGTGATTGTGTGTGATGTGTTGTTGAAACTAGCCTTACTCATCAGTCTGGATAATTAATCAATTATATTTATGAACCCCCGCTGACATATCTGAAGCCATTTTATAAAATACTTGAAGATCTAAATAAAATAAGATTAACTTCCAATAAATCAGCATGCTGATTAAAGTGTGTGAGAAGCATCATATGTATTGGCTGTTAGAGTCTATTTTCTTAGCTCATCACATCTCATAGACACACACGTCATACTCACAATATTCCCAGCCTGTCCCTCTTCAGGTGTTCATAGAATATAAAAACAGTTCCTTGTTTGTCCTATAAAATTTGAACGGGGAGAAGAGGAAGAGCACATTATGTTGAAACAAAGTAAAGAAAACACACTGCACTAAGACCACTAAGAGGGGTTTGAATGAAAGCCTAAAGTTATCTGCAAGTATTGTGAGAACCACATTGGAAAAGGCCGTCTCCAGCATACGGAGTGGATATGTTCTAGGATGGTGGTTTTTAAAAAAAATTGAGATGTAATTGACATATATCCTTGTTTAAAGTTAAGGTATACAACACGTTCATTTGATATATATAAGTCCTCTATCACATCACATAGTTCTATCTGTTTTGCAGTAAGAACAACCAAGATCCAGCCTTCTACAATTCTGGAGTATATGCTGTAGGATCACTGACTGTAATCAATCACTGGGCTGTACCTTAGGTCGTCTCCTAGTGACCAGCCTGTGCCCTTAACATGCAGCTCCAGTTCTCACCTCCCCCCACCCTTGGGAACCCCCATTCCACCTCTGTTTCTAGGGGTCTGGCTGTTTGGATTGCACATATAAGTGATATCATATAACATTTGTCTTTGGCTTATCTGATTTATCATAATGTGCTCAAGGTCCATCCACATTGTTTCAAATGGAAGGATTTCCTTTTTTCTCATAACTGAACAATATTCCATTGTATACGTATCTTCTTTCATCCATTCGTTCACCAATGAACACTGGGTTGTTTCTGTATTTGGCTATTTTGAAAAATGCTGCCATGAACACGAGGGTACAGATATCTCTTTGAGGTGGTCATTTTGTTTCCTTTGGACAGATACCCAGAAGTAGAATTGCTGTGTCAGACGGTAGTTTTTTATGATCAACTTCCACATTGGCTGAACCAACTTACATCGCCAGCAACAGTGCACAGGTTCCCTTTACATCTCCACTGACACTTGCTCACTTTGTTCCAGGACAAGGAGTTTGGGGAAGTCAGATCCTCAGAATATCTGCATCAAAATCACTGAGTGTGCCCGTGAAAATGCATTTTCGTGGGCATCACCCAAGGTCAGGGTCACGGGGAGGCGACTTGCCTTTCAGCTCACTTCCTAGGTGACTCTCGAGCCCGTCAAAATTTGAAACCACTGCTCTAAGAGCAATGGTGGGAAATAGAAGCAATTTGTTGTGTGGAAATGCTTTGTATTTCAGTGGAAAACAGTGTGTTTTCTTGACTCTATGGGAGATATATCACAACTCCAGGTTGTAGATGACTGAGAGACAAGCAGATTCTGTCTAGAGTTTTGTTTATTTTTCTTCCTGCTCCTTTGTGGGGAAAGCAGTTTTGTACTGTTTGCATATTCATTGAGATATTCTTGATCTATTAAGATGTGTGTTTTGGGATTCCTGTTTGTACTGGTTATTACATGTGCTTAATTCTTCTCTGTTAAATGACATCTTCATTATCTACTTAATTTTGCATAGGTATGAGAAGCATTCTTTTATTCTGTTTTGAAAATTATCTTTTACTAGTTTTCTCCAAATTCATAAAAGTTAACACCAGAGTTGTCCAGTGGTGGAAATGGCCGCCCCATGAAGTGGCAAACTTCTCATTTCAGGAAGTGCAAAAAAGAAAACATTTTGGGGATTTGGTAAAAGATATCCTGAGCCCAAATGATGGATGCCCACTGACTCCTGACTGTAGCAGGAAATCTGGGCATTGGACTAGACATTGGACTAGAACAGTGGCTCCCAATGCTGGCCACACATCAGAATCATCTGAATGCTTTTAAAACTACAGTGCCTGCCCCCGCCTCTAGAAATCCTGACTTTGTTGGTCTAGAGTGGGCCCTGGGTACAGTGTCACGCTGAGCCATGTTGGCACCTGAGACAAAGAGAAAAATCAGTATGTTTTCATGTAAATTTTTGATATTGTTATGGGTTTTTGCATTCATTTTGATTTTTCACATATTGCATTGTAGCATATTCATCTTTATTTCCAAGGGTCTGTGTGTGTGCTCCCTGAAGTTTTGTGTTCCAGCTAAGTGCCTCACAGGTCCCGCCCTACCCCCGGCCCTGCCTGGGCATCTGTGCTTTGCAAAGCTCCTCACTGAGGTCGTTCTAAGGGGCAGCCAGCGGGGAGGACCACTGACTGACCACCTGCAGGGTGTCCCATGTCCTTGACTGTGCTGTCCAGCGTGGCAGCCACGGGGCACGTGGGACTGCTGAGGACTTGAGATCCTAGTTGGGGTGGTCTCAGTCTCTATTGAGACTGAGGTGTGTTGCAGCTTTCCAAGACTTAGTACACAAAATAAACTATCTCAATAATTTTCATACTAATTCCATGTTGAAATATTAGCTTTCTGTTTGGGGAACATCCTTTTCTTGATGCTAATTTCTGAATCAATGAGATAAGCTAGGTTATGCTGCAATAATAAAATAACAAACAAACAATTCTTAGTGGTGTATAACAACAGAAGTGTGGTTTGGGCTCATGCTCCACGCCCCACACAGGTCAGCGGGGTTTCTGGCCACTGCTGGATCACCTGGGCACCCAGGCCAAAGGAAACTCCGTCTCGGTGCACATCCATGATTTCTGAGGCAGGAGAAGGACACGGTGACTCATGAAGTGGCTCTCACAGGCTTCTGCATAGAAAGGATGTACTTCACTTCTGCTCATATTTCACTGGCCATGCCTGGGTTGGGGACAGGGCTGAGGACATACAATTTTGTTGTGTGCCTGGAAGGAGGAGAATCAGAAGGTTTTCAATAGTCCTGATGATTGGCACCGTGGCAACATCCCGGCCTCAGGAAATGATTGCTGCTGCTGGTGGAACTCTTTAGGGCGTGGCACACCGCCTCGGAGTGCGTGGGACCAGCCGTGCCCGCACTGTCGCAGGCAGTAACCAGGACACGTCCCTCCACGTGGCTTTCGTTGAAACTCCCTTTCATTAGAAAACCAGTGGGGGGTGGTTTGGAGCATTGCAGAGTCACCAAGCATGAGACCTACCATGTTGGTTATAAGCTCGGCAATGCTTCCTTCCAATATTCAGCAAGGAAGAATCAACTCATAGCGTGGTCTCGTTTCCCTTTTTTGTTTCTCCCTGAGATTTTGGACAAGAAACATCCGTTGAAATTCTGGGACAATAATGGGAAGAAAAACATAATGTTGAGAATAAGAACTTCCAAGGATTCTCTTTTTGGTAGCACCGACAGTGATGTGTTGTTACTGTTGCTTCTTTTTCTGGGAAGGGCACCGATATTAGATTTGACCGAGAGTGGGAGCTCGTAGCGGAGGTGGCGCTGATCTTTCTAGACTCAGCATAACCCAAAGAGGCAACAGAAGCTTAGAGAGGCTGACGGTTAAACACAGCTGTTTTCTTCTTTTGTAAGGTAGTCGTGGTGGCTAGAAATACACAAGGGCTGCCTAGATGGAATATTTTACTTGAAATGTCTCCCAGAATTCTTAGATGAGTTGGTAATAATATTGTAGAATACAGACCATTGTTGTGGGGGGACTGCTTGGTGGAAGAGAAGAATCATGTTTGACTGGGTGGAAATTATTGATTGAAATGTCAGTTCCACAGAATGACTGGCTGTGTGACCTTGGGAAAGCGCTTAAACTCTTTGAGCCTAAATCCTGCAGTGTGACCTGCTAGAAATAATGTCTTCTTACAAGAGAAATATGAAGATTAAAGAGACAATAAACTAGTAGTGCCCAGCTCAGTGCCAGCACATAGTAGGTGCTCTGTAAAGGCTAAGACAGGCTATTAAGAAAACAAATGATGGTTCCAACCAGGGGTGCACCCCAGAGTGTGAGAAGATAAGAACCCACCTCAGGAAAACTAGAGCAAGGGCATTGCTGAGGAATTTCCAAGTTTTCCAAGTAGTCACATGACTCTTTTTTCTCTCTGCTCATCTTTTTAGGACCCTGTTTTTCTTCTCTCTCTCTTTCTTCTTGTACTTCATTTATTATTTGATGTTTTTCTCCTGTTTATCCTTTCCTCCTCATTCTTTAAAATGAATTCTTCCAGTTTCTGGATTTTATCCTCTCTTTTCTTCTGCTATTTTTTCTTCATATGGTTCTACCACTCCATTGCCCTCAGTTCATGTTTTTCTTTCTCTTCCATTTCATATCTCATCTTTTTAAAAAATATATTTTTATTCTCACCTGAGGACATTTTTTCATTGCTCTTAGAGAGAGAGGAAGGGAAGAGTGTTGAGAGAGAGAAACATTGATTGGTTGCCTTCTTGTATGTACCCCGACCGGGATCAAACCCACAACCCAGCTATGAGCCCTGACTAGGAATTGAACCCGTGGCCTTTAGATCTATGGGATGACATTCCAACCATCTGAGCCACACTGGCCAGGGCTCATATCTCATCTTTTATAAGTTGTTCGGCATCGCACAGGTGACTTGGAGGCAGAGCGGGGTTCTCCGCGCCTCTCCACCCCGGTCTGTAGGTCCCCTCAGGGGAACTTCTCCCTCGTACCACGCGCCATTCCCCCGAGCCGTGGCGGTCTGTTTCCTGTACTCAAACTTGTTCTTAGAAATGAATCTGATCGACTCAGAGCCACAAAGATATAAATAACATAAAACGCGGTACTTTACTTTTCCCAGGAGTACTGGAACTTCAATTAAATACAAAGCCTTTAGCCAAAGAAATAAATCTCTAATAATTCCAGGCAGTAGAAAGTTATGAAGCACGTTTTCTTCCAGGCAGGACACTTTTCCCGCCACAGACGCCCATTCCCGGAGCTTGTTCTGCTTTGATAATTTAGAAGAAAATAAAACAGATAGATTCAGATAACGTTAAAGTTAGATTTAACCAACTTCTGGTACCTAGAAGTGTTTTAGTCTAATCAGTTTGAGGCTGAAAACTATTTAATTCCAAAGAGATTGTGTTGAGCAGCTGTAACAATTAATTTCAGGTAAATCAGTTCAATCTGGCTTTTCTCATTCTTTCTGTATTTTACTAATGTTAATGTAATGGGCAAGGGAATATGGGCTCCATTATACACGCTTGCAAACAGCATGAATCAACGTAACCGAAGGGCCTCGTGCTCCCTGACGTGTGGTGGAGGTCGCCAAGTGTCGGCAGGGCCATCCTCTTCACCGTTGGCCTTGTGTGTGAGGTCTGTGTGCTTTTCAAGCACATACGGACCTTTACACAGCCTCTAGGACCTATAAAAAGACCTGACCCCTGGAAACTTGCGTATGTCCTCAAGTAGGAAAAATAAAAATAAATATAGAACCGAGTATCTGCAAATCAAAACATTTGATCAGTTGGTTATTGCCCAATTCTTATGTCATTATCGATAAATTACATTTAATGTGAGAGGTTAGTACGCTTTAATAATATGTTTGCTGTGATGTGGAATGGGTCTTCCACAAGTAAGAGTGCACGGGTCACTCGGGCCTTGAATAGCCATCAGTGTCAGAGTCTTGAAAATCAGAACCAAAGTTCAGGAACGTGAAACTACTTCTCTGAGTAACACGAGTCTCTAGGCATGAAATGAAGTTTCTGGTTTAGGTAGGAGATATTATACTTCACTCACCCCCATCCATCTGGGTAAGGAGCATCAATATCATTAAAAATAGACAAAAATGGGAGAAATTGCTCTTATTGGAACTGTTTCTTGAAAGAGTTCTATATGTAAGGAGAAGGATGCTGCTATGAACTGAATTGCATGCCCCTCCCCCACAGTTCACAGGTTGAATCCCTAACCCCCATGTGACTATATTGGAAACGGGGCCTTGAAGGAGAAAATTAAGGCTAAACGAGGTTGTAAGGTGGAGCCCTGTCCAGATAGAACTGGTGTCCTTATATGAGAGGTTACAGAGACACCAGAACAAAAACACACACTCTCTCTCTCTGCCATGTTAGGACACAGGAGGAGGCGTCCTTCTGCAAGCCAGGAAGAGAGCCCTCACTTGGGACCGAGCAGACCGGCATCTGCTCCATGGACCTCCCTGCCCCAGGACTGTGAGAGACGAATTTCCACTGTGACGTTTGTAATAACAGTTCGAACAGACTCAGATGAGAACGGACACTGATAAGCAGCTTTGGGTGGGATCAGGGAGCTTGCGGGCATGCTTTGGGATCAAGTGATGGTCCCTCAAATTCCTCTTACGTCTGGTGAGCTACAGAGCTTTTGCTTTACCAAAGTGGGTGTGCAAATCTGGGGACAGAGCTGAACTTCCCAGGACCAAGAGCCACCCCCTCCCCCCATGGAGCTGCTTTTCAACCCTTCCCCAAGTAGCACCTAGCCTTCCTCTAAAAACACATCCAACTACTGTTTAAAGAATATCTGTTTGGAGGGGCCCCAGATTATTAGCTGCCTGGATCATCCACACACCTATATTTACTTGGTCTAGACCTGGCTAACTGTCACCCTTCGTACCTCGATGTCATAGCCGATGCCATTGGCCTTACACATCTGGAGAAAAATGTAGTGGAAAAACAGCGAGAGATGGTTGTGCCTCAGCTGGGTGGTCATCACTGCGTAGCGATGGGTGGCCTGCAACTGGAAAAGACCTTGATTGAGTGTAAGACCCTCTATAGAATGTTTACATAAACTTCTGCTTTTAGAATAGTTGTAGATCAATGGAAGTTTACACAGATGATACAGAGAGTCCGTGTTTACCCCTGTTGCTAACATATCACAGTCATGGTACATTGGCCGGAACTAAGAAACCAAATCGCTACATTCCTGTTCATTTCAGTCCATACTATGTTTCCTTTTTATTAGTCTTCCCTTTCTGGTTCCAGGACCCCCTCTGCGTATGGCAGTATATTTAGATGTCTTGTTTCTTTAGGTACTTCTGGTCTGTGACAGTTTTTCAGACTTTTTCTTGTTTTTGATGATCTTTTAACAGTTTTGAGGAATACCGAGCAGCTGTTTTGTAAAATGCTTCTCAGTTTTGGTTTGTCTGATGCTTTTCTCATGAGTAGAATGGGGTGATGTTTTTCCTAGGGGAACTGCACTTTTGTCCCCTGGTATCAAGGGTACTTGTATCAACACGACTGATGAGGCCACTCTTGACCTCCTGGAGAAGGCAGTTTCACTGTAGCTATACTTTCCCCCTTTCCACAGTGTATTCTTTGGAAGAAAGTCACTAAGTATAGTCAACTCCTTGAGAATTGTTACGATTGTTATTTCAATGGCCTATTTGTTTGGGAAACTGCTATTTGTTATTTTATCAGTGAGCACTACCCTAAAGAGACTGGTTACAGTAGGCCTGAAGTATTTCAGTTACAATGTTTCCTAAAAACATTTAAGATTTAACATGTACAAAAGAAAGTATTGGATCCTGGTAGTTCTGTAGCACAGCCTCTGCCAGATACGATGTTCACCTCTGACAAGAAGCTATGTCTGTCCTCCGATAACTGGAAATTTGGAGAGCAGCACGCTTGGCCGTGGCCAACCTCTGGGCATAGAAAATGAAGGCGTCTGGCTCAGATTTTGAACTTTGGGGACCTCAAGTGCTGGTCAACCAGGTGCCTGCCCTAGTGCAGCACTTGGGACAGGAGAAGGAAAAAGAGATACTGCAGGGAATTCCCAGCTGGCTGCAGAGATCACAAGGCCTGATACCACCTACTGTGACCTCTCTCTCCATCTCTGGGATCACACAGCGGAACTGGGGCTGACGGCACGCCCAGCGGAGAGCGAACATCTCACATGCACACATACACACGTCTCATGTTCAACTTTTGAGACATGTTTCTTCCACATGCGATGTTCCTGCAACACTTAATAACATGTTACATCTGATGGTCCCCCTTCCAGGACTATTAATTAAGCCTCCTCCTCCCACAGGTGTGCAGAGTCCCCATCTATAAAAACATTAGGCTCCCCAGGCTCTGCATCTCCAGTTGTGCGCCTCTGTTGGTACCGTGACGTGTGTAGCCACTGGGAATTTTCTTTTACAAAAGAAAATCTGTTTGAGCTTCCAATGCCCCACAGCTGTACTTGGTTATCACCTGGCCTATGGTCAGTTGAGCAGGACACAGGCAATCAGTGTTTTTTGCATGAAAGAAAGAATGAATAAATGAGGTATGTAGTAAGTGGATAGCATTTCCCTTTGACTTGAGACTTCAAAGGATATAATTCATGGGACTTCCAGTGAATGAGTGCTTCAGGGCAGAAGCGGGCGATTCACCAAGCACAGAGGTCAGTCACACCATCCCTAGAAAAGGACAACTCTGGGCAGTCACTCCAGGCCTTGGGCTCAGAGGACATCTTTTGGAAGAGGGTGCAGCTCTGGTGGACTTATTGGGAATTATTGCTGAGATAACAGGAACCAGCTACCAGAAGTTCTGGCTCCACCACTCAGTCACTTGGGAAGACACGCCACCAGGCCTGCTCACCCTGCCACCCCGGCCGTGCCACGCTCCGGCCTCCACCGTGGAGGCCCACGGGCCTGAGCTGTGTGTGTGGAAGTGAACTGTAAATACTCTGAAATTCCATTGTGGTTACTGAGCATGTAATTGCATGGTAATTACCATGAATTCACAAGATAATTCCAAGGTTATTTTTGTCTTCTAAACTTGTCTTATGCTGCCATAGTATATAAACCAGCAAAGACAAGCTCAGGCCCCAGTCAGGGAGGGAGAGAGGTAGGCAGGCATCTGGTAGCAGGATGTAGCCGGTGCCATTCATCCGGGCTCGAAACCACACAGAAGAGCTCAGTGTCCACTAGTTCTGGACAGTGAGTAAGGATAGGCTGTCCTGAGGTTTCTTCCTCTCTGCAGAGACAGACTGCAACGCCCAGTCCACCTAGACCTCAGCTTGTGAGTCATACCGAATCTAAGAGAAAAGCTAGGACATTTGGTGTATGTCTCCAAGCTGCCATCTTTCCATTACCATCACCATCCCGACCCAGACGTCTTCAGCCTGAGGAGCTGCTTCTCCTCCCTCCGTGGGAGGCAGGGGTGCCAGCAGCACCCTGTAGTGGACACTTCCACGGAGTCAGACTGACTGGGGCTCAAAACCTCACTAGGCCACAGGCTAGATGTGTGATCTTGAACATGGCATTGAACGTCTCTGACTTCTGATGGTTAAATAAGCATCTAGCGCAACTCCTGGCACCTGATAAATGGCAGCTAGCTCCTTTTTTTGTTGTTGTTGCTGTTTCTTTGAAAGTATCTATAAGCCCTAGAGCACTTCGGACCTATACGAATGTTATGTCCCAGGCCAGTCCTTTCCCTGCCAGTCCCCGGGACTCTGAGCATTACCACCAGATTATCTCCTGAACCCAGGTTGGTCAATGCTCAGAACTCTTCCAGGTCTCCTCCTCGCCTTCAAGATACAGTCCAACCCTGGCTGCGTAGCTCAGTTGGCTAGGGCATCCTCCTGATATGCCAAGGTTGTAGGTTCAATCCCCAGTCACAGCACATACAAGAATCAACAAATGAATGCATAAATAAGTGGAACAACAAATCAATATTGCTCGCTCTCTCTCAAATCAATAAATAAAAGTTAAACAAACAAACAAACAAACAAACAAACACGATGTAGTCCACAGACCCGGCGTGGTGGGCGGACTCTTTCAGACTTGCCCAGTGGACTGCTCCAACCACTTCTCTCACTCCCCGCTTCCCAGATTCTCCACCTCAGCCCGGCTGGTTCATTGCCATCTCTTGACACACCACAGGCTCTTTGGCTATTCTTCCTTCTTCTGGGGAAGGTTTCTCTCTCCTCACTTCATAGAGACTGTCCCAGTCTGCAAGGACGGACTGCGTTCTATGTCGTGAACAGTGTGTTTCCGGCCCTGCCAGTCTGCAGTAGCTTTTCCCACGAACTGGAACAGTAGGTTGCGGGGCTGTTGCTCAAATGGCACATCCGTGAGGGCTCGGCTTTTCCTCCTTTGTACGCACTGTTTTATATTTCCTTCAATTTCTCAGGGTGAGGAGGGTGTCCAGTGTCTCTGTATCCCTGGCGCTCAATGAAATTCCTGGCATGTATTAGTTATGCAATTATAATTAATTAATAATTGTGCAATTATAATGCTAATAAAGATGAACATATGTGGTAGACCTACTTTTTAAAGACGTAACCAGATCTCTGGTTTTTATGGGAAAAAGTTGTCAGCGACCCGGAGTTGCGTTCCGTCCAGCCTGGCAGCGCAGGCGGCAGCACCCGTGTGAGGGGTACTCAAGTGTGCAAAGGCCTTGGAACAGGGTCCCGCACAGAGGAAGCACTGGACAAAGGGTAGCTCTTATTATCATGTGTTAATTAAAATAATTTCATGAATAAGGACAATTATTTAAAATAAAAGCTGCCCAGCTATCCCTAAACCTTTTCATTAGAAAGGGACATGAATCAGAAGGCCGGGGCTTTGCCACTTCCTTAACGGGATGGCCTTGGGCAGCTCACTGAACCTTGCATGGCCTCCATTTCCCAGTCTGTAAAATGGGTATGATAACCTCTGTCTTCTTTATTTCTCAGGTTTATTATGGGGGGGTCAAATATGCTCATGTCTATTTACAGTATAAAGCATTATACAAAGAGAAAACATCATTTTTAAAGGGTTGACTTGTGTAGTCTACGCCCTTCAGATGCCGTGAAGTGTGCCAAGGACATCACCACCTGCGGGGCTTTATGGGATCAGAAGACCCCTCTATGTCCACATGGCCTGATCGGTGCTCACCGAGTCTCTGCCTGGCTCAGAGTGGACTGGGATCCCGTGGATAAAGGCAACATGCCTGAAAGTGACTTCATCACACAGGCGGATGAAACCTCTTTTGGAAGAAGAGCTTTCTTTTTGCCTCAGCCAGACACTAAAGACTTCTTCAGGGATGAACTTCAGCTCTTCTCTGGGGCCAGATCAGACTCTCAGCCAGTGCAAGTCATGCTGGGTAGTACAATGGTCAGACACACAGGCTTGGACGTCTGGCAGACCTGGGCTGCTTCTGTCTTGGCCCCCACACCTGCTTGCTGAGTGACCTTCCACAAGTTGCTTAACATTTCTTAACCTCAGTCTTCTTATCTGAAAACAAGCATAATAACGGCACCTGCCTAATGTATTGGGTTGTATAAAGATTCATTAAAGCGCTTAGTTAAATTACCTGGAGTGGCGTCAAGGCTCGATACATTTTGAGTGTCATTATCATACTATTATGTGCCTTGTAGTTACCTGCTGCCCTGTGTTCTTTAATAAAGCTGGAGCTCTTTGCTACTCATCCCTCTGGCCTCTGGGCTTAGGAGAGTGTCTGGCACAAAGGACAGTGAGTAGATACTTGCTGAATTTACTTCCAGTTAATTCGTGCTGAAAGTATTAACTGATAGCTACGGGAATGGCTGATGAGGGCTTAGGAAGGGACCTGTCACAACATTATTACGTCCTTCTGAAAGATTCTGCAAGAGAAAGACCCTTTAATGGAAGGCTGAGGTGTGGAGGGGTGGGCCCTTCCCGTGTCCACTTACAGGACATGCCCACCCCCCAGCACCCTACCTACTCTCCCCAAGGCTGCCTGGGCCAGGCCTGGAGTAGGGTCCCACTTTACAGACCCCATCAAGTCCGGTCTCTCGGGAGACCTTGGGGATCATGTGGTCCTCCCTTATTTTACAACCGAGGAAACCGAGGAAGGCGGAGGATCCGCATTCATGACCCCTGACTTCTGACCTGTGCTCTTCCCTCCAAATGCCCGCCGGCCACATTCGGAATGTGTGGGAATGCCAGAGGGCTAGCCTCTTCTAGTAAAACGAGGGGAAAGAAATAGAAGACAAAATACTATCAGTAGAAGCCTAGTTTTATTAAACTACCTTTCTAAATCACAGTCTAACAAGAGTGCTTCAAGCCAAATAAAGGAAGCTGGAAATACTCCTTTTCACTGGAGAATATAATTTTGCTTCAGCCACAATTTAAATTGATTTAGTTCTGAGCACCAGCACTTGAAGTGTAGCGCATATTCTATTTTCGCCATGATACTCATTTTGACAGTGATGCATTTCAGTTGACATAGTTGAAATCCTTATGTAATAAATCTCTGCCTGAAAATTAATCATGTTTATAATATTCTGAGAATTAATAACACCCATTGCTCAAATCATTAACTTAAAAAAAAGGAGCTTCCAAAATCTGTTCTCAGCAGTAAGGGACCACAAATAAATGAATGTTTGATAAAATAATCCAAGTAGCAGTTTAACAAGCGTAAACTCGAATGTGGTTGCAATAACACAGAACTATTGTTTAAGGGTTGGCAGAGGCTGATGAGGGTCTTATTTCAGTTACGAAGCAGGCATCCACATGCATAATGAACTGCTCTCTGAATTATTAATGTGCTGCTTATTTAGCCTCATCTGTCTAGAAGATAATGTATCCTAACTCTAATGAGTGATTGGCCTTGTACATAATTACAGTAGCAGCAGCGGTGGGGGAAATGTGTGCCTTCAAAGAAGGAGTTCTAAAAATAAAGTCATCACATAAACTTCGTTGTTGTTGCATTCTATCAAAATCAAACCCGAAGCATTTGAGAATTCATAATAAATTACAGGAGACAGAATCATTATTAACATCATAATTTAACACAAAAGGTTTTACTTAATCATTCATTACAGACCATGTGCTGTTAAAAATGCTTATAAATGACTTGGGCTGTTTTAAGATGTTCTCAGAGATGGTCCCTGTTGGCCACTCGCCAGCTGCGGTGCGGAGGGGCCACACGCAGCGAGGAGGCCAAAACACAGGTAGGAAGGGTAATGATTCACGCCCATTCTGACAGAATGTTAATTAAAAGTTCAAAAGTTGCTAGGTGACTCCTTTTCATTTGTACAACATGCTCCTCTGGGCCTCATCCCACCGTGTTTCTGCATTTGGCTGGCTGTCTGCGGAGGGCACTGGCTCAGAAACCTGCGTACCTGGTCCCCAGGAGTCTGAACGACAGCTCCGTGCCGCCTGTCAAGGGGTAATGTCTCTGACGTGGGGTAACAGCTCTTCTTGGAGTCCCGGAAAGTTCCCGCTCCCCGCTGCATCGCACGTGACTTAAAGGAACAGGCCCACATGAAGCATTTTATAGGTGTTAGTTCTGGATGCGCCCTCATCATGGCTCATCCGCACACTTCCTTTTTCTCCAGTCTCCACAGGGGGCCGTCCATGGACTGACCGTGAACCCGGTGGCATCACAGTCTGTTCACACTCTTGGGTTCGGGAAGCTTCAGTTTGGTTGTAAATGGTACTGTGCGTGCAACTGTGCCCGCTTTTTAGAAAATTTTCCTATCACACATGTGCACATGCATGGGAGCGTGTGCGTGCACACACACACGCACAGGGGCATCACGGGGTGAACCGTCATTTATCTTCCTAAAACCCAAAGCGCTTCCAATTCACCCCGACATCAGAAAACCTGCACGTCTTTTCCTTCGTGATGGCAGAGACGTTTGAATTACTGAAGATCATAATGCTTCCCTCTCAAGTGCAGGCAATTCCTAGAAGTGTTTAAAACTCTTGATCACAGGAGAATTCCCGCATGTTGCCTGTAGCAAGGATTGAAACCTATAGGCAAGATGGGGAAATGAGCGAGTGCTTCTAATTCTAAGTACAACTTCTGCTTACAGCCTTCTGAAGCCACACACTTAAATGCAGCAAATTGTCTTTGCACGTCTCCTGTTGAATACTAACTCAGCTTTCTGCTTCATATTAGGAATGTCGTGGAGTCAGGTTCACCAAGTCAGAAGGACCCACATTTTCCTGCTGTCCCTCCCTCTAGCTGGGAATTGAACTCAGGGTCCTGTAGGTCCCCTTGGTGAGGATGGAGATCACGGGTTCAGTTGGACCTCAGAGATTCTCAGCAGGTCCTGGGATCTAATTAAAACGGATCTGTTTCTCCTTTCCAGTCCAACTCTACTTTCCTTCTTAATAAGCAAAAAGATCAGGGGATTCCTGTGAACAAGGGCACCTCTCAGGACAAGTGGATTGAGGAGGAGAAAAAGGCTACTGCCTAAGTCCCCTGAGACATCTGGCACCCTCCGGGCTACCCTTGCAAGGGCACACCGAGTTCCTGCCCAGGGAGGTGACTGCGGAGGCCCTGCGGGGACTGTCAAACAAGGGCTCTTTAAACCCAGAGGCGTCTCCTGGGCCCAAAGAGGCTCAGCGCAGAGGCAGAGGAGGCTGCTGTGAAAAGGTCCCTCTAAAGCACCAGTGTGGGGTCCTATTCATCACTGGGACTCCTCTCTTACTTGTTTGATGTGTTTGGATCTCAGGTGGAGTTCCATTTGCAAAAAGGGTTTGAAGCCCACTATTGCAGAGGCAGAAGGAACCCTCTGGCAGAGGTCAGAACAGCCGTGGCCAGAGAGCCGGTCCACTCTCCTATCCCGTGTGCACACCAGGGGCCCTTGTTCTCCTTCCCCATGGCTCACCCAGCCCACCGTCCCCACGGAGATCCACCCTTTGTTACCAGGGTTCTGAGGCTGGTGAACCTCAGCCATCCTAGCTCTGGGCTGGTGGTGAGGTGGGCAGGTGGGGCGGTGGGAAGAGGCAGATTGTGAGAGGCCTCACTGACCCAGCCGGGAAGTTGGGATTTTTCTCAAGACGAGAGGAGTCATTTCAGAGTCACAGGTAGGGGAGCCACATGCTCAGATTTGCATCTCGCCTTGGCCACCTGACTGTGTGTGTGTTTGGGCTGAAGGAGAGACAGGGGGCAGGTGTTTCACCTGCCTCCTTAGTGGGGAGGTGTTTCAATGGTGGTGTGAGGCCACGAAAGCCCAAACTAAGGCAGTTTGTTTGTGGAGGGAGGGGAGGGGTCGGAGTTGAGACGTTTTAGCAGCTGGCACCAGCTAGAGCTGGCTGCTGCCTGGGAGTGGGGACGGGGGTGTCCAGTCAGCCTCCGGCCTGACCCACCAAGAGGAAGTACAGGAAGGGAGACAACAAGTGAGGTTTTGGGCAGTTTGACCCTGAGGACTTCATGGAGGAGTTCTGTGGAATATCAGGCCTAGGAGTCTGAAGCTCAAGAAAAAAAATGGGGGGGCTAGAAAAACGTGGGTTTGTGAGAAGTTGCTGGGCATTGAAGCAGCAGGTATAGATGCACTGGCCTGGGGCGTGAGCTGAGAAGAGAACTGAGGGAAACGCCCAGCAGACGCGCCCCGAAATCCCTGCTCCGGCCCCCCCTCCTCGGCCGGAGGCTTTCTGGAAGGCTCGCTCCCCTTTCCATCAACCAATGCGTTCG
Organism: Artibeus jamaicensis; assembly: GCF_021234435.1. Lineage (NCBI taxonomy): Eukaryota > Metazoa > Chordata > Mammalia > Chiroptera > Phyllostomidae > Artibeus > Artibeus jamaicensis. The sequence continues at coordinate 6,858,361 of NW_026521883.1, forward strand.
TATTCCAAAAGGCCGCTTCTAAGAGGTTGACTTGCCCGAGGTCCTTTCCTTTCTCTAACCTGAAAGCACCGGGCACCGCCAGAGCCCGGTGAGCAGCAGCTGAGTGTGGCTGAACTCGGGGAGAGCCTGCTTACCGGCACCGGCAGGGCGTCCTCACAGCTCACTTTCTTCTCTTTCTCGAGAACCGGGCGGGGCACCGTGAGGGTGCTAAAACTGCAGTCCAGATGGCCATCGGTCAGGTATAAGGTGAGTTGAGTCAGGGCCAGCTGGTCACTGTAGGCGAGGTCGAGGCCTGTTGCCCACACCTGATTAAAACAGGAGCGTGGGTGAGGTCAGCCTCTGGGGGGAAAAAGGCACACCCACCCCGCCCAGCCCAGCCCGCAGCAGACCCCACCGAACCAGCGGACATGTGACTTCTCAGAGCGGATGTTTTTGCTTCAGTTTCTACTTCCTGCGGGAGAGGGCCAGAGCCTCTGGTCTGACTGTAATTGGAAGGACCAAGGTTCTTGTGGGAAGCGACACAAGTGGACATACCTGGCCAAGGTAACCTGCTGGAGATGCCCCGTTGCGAAATGCTCCTGTGGACTCGGAGCTTCCTGCCTGTGGTTTGCCATTTCTAAGAGGGTCAGTGCAATGTTTTCTACTGAGAAATGGGACTGGACAGAAGCTTCAGTTAGCAGAGATGGGGAAGCAGAGTTAGAACAAAGAGGAGGAGAAGAGTGGGCAAATATGAGAAAAGGGCGGTTTGCCCTGATTTCAGAAAAGGCAGCTGGCCTCTCGGGATTTCCAACATGATACTTAAAGGAAGCTTGAGGTTGGCGTGTAAGTCTTAGCTCCACCGCTGTTTTACTATGAGCGCAGCAAAGTCACTTCACTATGCCACCATGTCACAATGTCCTCGACTGGGAAGCAGTGGTGACACCAACCCACGCGGAATCACAAGATTCCTGGGAGAAGACTGTCATGCAATAAAAACAAAGAGGCTTTGAAAATAGACACATGTAATCTATATGCTGCTATTGTATAAGCTACCACGAGTGCTGTCCTGTAATTCCTTTGGCCATTCAAGATATGCACCCTGTGCTACACCAGAGATGACAAAAGTGGGCCGCGCCACCTCCCCCCGACGCTGCGCAGGCCGCCCTGCATTGCCCTTGTCACGTCCCACCCTAGAGTCTTCCTCCACTCAGTGCACAGTCATTGGAGTGTCCATGGTGGCAGACCACGTTCTGCAATCAAGAAAGGGAACCCAGAGGCTTATGTGTCCAGTGGACTACAACACAGCGCATCGCACACTGTAATGAAAGGATGGGGCGAAGTCCTACGGGCGCAGGAAGGAAGGACAGACCGAGTCTGTCTGCTGAAGTCAGGCCTCGTGGAGAAGGTGGCAGCTGAGCTTTGAAAAGCATCATGCACTGGCAGGCTCCTGTGTACCAAGTACCTACAGCCTGCTAGGTGCCTGACGGACACCTCAGATATTTATACCACCCTAAAGAATAACATCCCCGGGGCGGGGATAAAAAAACAGGTGCAGAGAGACGCCCACGTCCATACACTAGGGAGTGGCGGTGCTGGGATTTGAACGTGGGCCTGCTGGAGGAGACAGCATTGATCTCAGCCCGGCCAGCACTTGCCCTGGACCAGTTTTCCCATCAAATGAAAAGTTAGAGTTGCAGAGGATCAAAACGTGTTCTCGTTTCATATAAGCCATGCCATGGAAGTGTCTTGTGGAGAAAACATGACGTATGGTATTTCTGGAGTACGCTGCAATTAGCAGTAATGCATTTTCACTGTAGGAAGTTGGAAACGAACACATTTTCATGAAGACTTGATTAAACATTTTTTTCCTCTTAGAAGGCCTACATGTGCCCCACTCACCAACTCGGTATGTTAAAATACATAATACATCTGCCCTAGAGTGGACTCCTCTCAAACAAATCTAGCAGTGAGTGACTTGAGTAAGCATTGAATGCAAATGGCATCATTATAAGGATATTAAGAGGTCAAGCCGTCAAGGCCCCTTGCTAAACTGAAGCTAATTTCAGGAGTCATATCCGCACAGCAATGCCCTTTTATAATAGCAAATAAATTACATTCGCAACAATTGTTAAAAACTAACTGCCAAGTATCTGTTGCAGTTGTAAAGATCCTATTTGTCAACTTAGATATTTCCTGCTGGATGGCAGGAAATGCAAATCAGATAGGGACGGCTACTTTTCCTTAATAAGAGGGAACTTGCTATTCTTGCTGTGTTAGCCATTTCTTTCAGAGCCTCGGTCTTGGTATTTCAGTGTCCTTGACCACAGGGACATGACTCTAACAAGCCCGATTCATGTTTATGTTAATATAGGAATGTTTTGGTGGTAAGGATTTTAATGACACGGTAGCACCATGTGGGGGAAAGAGTGAGAACCAAGGGGTCTTTGCGCCTGGCCCTCACCAGTAGTGTAAACTTTAGGGACTTATTTAAGCCTCTCCATCTCTGTAGCCTTAGGTGTGAAAGGAGCAAATGATGGCACCTATGGGATTTCAAAAACAAAATAAAATAAAGGCACATAAAATTGCCTATCACACTATGAAGTTCAATACAAATATTACTTGCAGTTATTGAACATTTAAGAGAAGTAGGATCTTGGGATACACATTTTTCACTGGCCTCTGTAACTAGTAGGTCACCCCAGTTAACCTATTCTCCCCATTCAGAATCATGGTGTCCAGCCTCAAATCAACTCAGTCTAGCGAGTGGTTAGGTTTGGGCAAGATCGGTATTACTCTGTCTCCAGTGGACCACTGATGATACTGAGATTGAAAAGCAGTTTGGGGTTTTGCCTAAGATTATAGGGCGCAGGCCAGAGCTCTGGTCTTCTGGAGCCATGTACATTTGCTTTCCCAGGCCACCCTAGCCCCTTGGTTCACCAAAGAAATAGAACACATTTCTTTAAGGCTTTTCCTCAACAGCAGGCTTGCCTGAATTGCTCAGATAATTGTTCTGTCTCCATCTGGTTTTTCCATTGCAGACACTGCCTGAGGCATGCTTATTTTGTGCACAGGGGTTCCTATCTCCCCCTCTAGACCGTCAGCCTCTTTGGGGAAGCTGCCGAGTCTTTGTTTTCCCACAGCACCCAGCGTCTGTCCAGGGCAAGGCTCACGCCTCACTGTGGACTCTGGGCAACTGTCAGGAGCATGGCAGGTCTCCTGAAGCTGGGTTCAGATTTACTGAGCCTCTCCTCTGTGGCATCTCACTAATCCTGTTCTCGACTTTGAACTTCAACTTTCACTTTAGAGCAAGGGTGTCAAACTCATTTTCACTGGGGGCCACATCAGCCTCCTGGTTGCCTTCAAAGGGCTGAATGTAATTTTAGGATTGTACAAGTGTAACTACTTCTTAACTAGGGGTGAGGAGCTCGGCACTGCTCTGAGTAGAGACCAGGTGCTGGGCGGGATCCAACAAGGTGGAGGGCCTTGTGTTCGCCACCTGTGGCTTAGAGCCTAGCCTCCCTCTGCACTGGATGTGCCCGTCACAGTCCCGGCGAGTGACAAGGGCAGCCGGCAGAAAGGCCCTGTGAGTGCGGATGCGGAGAAGTGGATGGGTTTTTAAATGTTCAGAAGGGGGCTTTGATATGACTCGCAGGACTTGTAATGACTAGCTTGACAGGTTAATTGATTAGATGTGAGGGTGAGGAGAAAACATTGAGGAGGGTTAAGACCCTTAAAAATCACCTAATACAATCAGTTTACTTTGTAAATGGGGCAACTCCGGGATGAGAAGTGAAGAGATTTGCCCTAGGTTACAGAGCCGGGGAGCGAAGGTGCGGGGTGGGAAACCCAGGTGCTTCAGCATCCAGTCATAAATCACTTGTTGATAGTTTGATTGATTGGTGATATTCAAAAATCATTTTGTTAAACATGGCTAGAATACCAGAGAGACTTACATCGAGGCCTTAAGAAGCACAAGCAACGTAAAAATACTCATCTCGGCGTTACTTGTGATGTTGAAAAACTGCAGCCCTCCAGCTTTTGGTATCTCCTAAGAGGGTCACGACACAGTCAAGTGACAGGATGGCCTACGATACTCTCACTAAAGGTAATTACCGTGAATGACTTTTGATGCTGTGGGAAGATACCACAAAACTGCAAGAGAAGGATATGAAGTCGTATGGGCAACATGACTTCAACTTTGCAAAAATAATACTGTGCGTAGAAAAGACTAGTTGAGCTTCTAACAAAAGGTTAACAGTCTACCGTTAATCTTAGCGGTATTATGACAAGTGCAATCACATAGACCTCCGTGTCTATTCCAGATCAGCACTATGTAACATGGTAACCAGTAGCCACTCATGGCGATTTAGCACTTGAAATGCAGCTGGTTCACACTGAGATGTGCTATAAATGTAAACTATGCATCAGATTTTGAAGACGAGGGAGACAAAAAATCAAATATTTCAGAAATAATATTTTATACTGCTTATATATTCAATGATAATATGTTGGCTATGTTTCATGAAATAATACACATTAACATTATGTTCCTCTCTTGGAACAAAATGACACATGTGGTTTATGTTCTATTTCTGTTGGATTGGTCGCAGCTTCAGCAGGGGCGGGGCCGTAGGGGCCGGGCGGGGGAGTGGGCGGGGAGCAGTGCTGCTGCCGCCCAGCCCTCCACCAACAGCCCGCACTGGCTCTGCCTCGGGGCGTGCTCACTGCAGCTGCCTGGGGATACCTGGGGTAGGGTGGGCAGAACGCAGGGCAGAAGGCAAAACCAAAACACTGCAGCAACCTCATCGCCTTTTCAGAGCCAGGCAGAGGCCAAGTTGCCCAGAATTGTTCTGTTCCCAGGCTCTGGGCCCTGTTTGGACCACGAGCTTTGGAAGGAAAAGCTAATAGCTCGCTTCTGCATGGGGAGGTGTGGCCGAGGGGCCCAGTATGGAGCCCTTTGGCCTTAGGTGTTCCAGACAGATGGAGGCTGCCTGGCACCCCTGCTGCTTCTGCCTCTTCCCTGTGACGGGCAGGATGGATGAGTGGCAGAGCTTGCAGATGTGAGCAGATGTGCGGAGGCCTATATTTTGTGACTGACTCCAAGTGCAAATAAGTTTGGTCTTGCCAACCTTCTCTTATGGGCGTCAGGGCAGGTATGGGACTGAGAGACTAATTTATAGATCGAATGACATTCATTGGAGACTTACAGAATTTCAGAGCTTTAAGAAACTGTCGATGGTCCTGGCTGGTGTGGCTCAGTGGGTTGAGCACCGGCCTGTGAACTGAAAGGTCGCCAGTTCGATTCCCAGTCAGGGCACATGCCTGGGTTGTGGGCTGGGCCCCCAGTGGGGGGCTTGTGAGAGGGAGCTGATGGCTATTTCTCTCTCACATGGATGTTTCCATCCCCGTCTCTCCCGCTCTGTTTCCCTCTCAAGAAAAAAATAAAAGAATGTATAGATGTTTTGCAGACCCACCTCTAGGCTTTCTCTCTGCCTCCTCCTCTCCCCTTGCCTCCTCCTCACCCTCCTCCTTTGGGGAAGGGGAAGAACGAGGCTCCAGAAGGGCCAGTGACTTGCTATAGGCCCCAGCTCTTGGCACCAGGGTCTGGGACAGATAGTTGTGATCCTGAGCAAGTAGCCTCTTTAGCCCACACCTTCTCGACTAATCACTGGGGATCACAGTTCTGGCGGACCTTTCCTCGGTTGCCTCTGGATGCATCTATGAGGCTAAACAGGGAATTGTGAACATTCCTCACTCGTGGAGAACTTTTTAAGGCACCGATTCTCAAACAAAGGCCACCGAGAGATGCCTCACTGAGACGTCACCGCCGCAGAGGCAGCGTCCGGCGAAGGTGCGCAGCGCAGCCGCCCTCCTCAGTGCTTGGTTTGGCCGGGGAAGCACCGGCCACTTCCCGGCCCATGTTCGTGTCTCTATTCACAGTCCCAATCTGGCACAAAGTCTACCAATGGACTGTCTGTTTTTTCTAGAGCGAGACCAAGCCCTCAGTCTGACCCATGGGTCCCCATAGCTCTGCCCTAGCTGTAGAGGCCAGGCCACCTGCCCTGCTCCTCTGCTTGCTGGGTGGCGAGGCCACAGGCGGGCTGAGGCTCCCTCTGTCCTCACTGGTTTGGCTGCAAACAGAGCCGAGGGCTTATTTCCTACTTACAACTGTGGAGGCCGGTTGGGGAGCGTTGAGCAGAGAACTAATGTGATCTAACTGATATTTTTAAAGGTCGCTCTGGTTGTGCTGAGGAGATGAGACCAGGACGAGTGAAGGAGGGAACCAGGGAGGCCAGCCAGTTAGGGGCTGTTTTGGGAATCTGGGTGAAAGGCGATGGTGGCTGGATTGACATGGTAATACCAGAGGGTAAGGGACATGGTGGAGGCAAGTGGCCTCGCTGGGGAAGAGCACCGGCCTTGCCCATCACTGTCCGAGTTGATCTCAACTTTCTTCTCTCCGGGCCTCTGTTTCCATGTCTATTAACAGTCTTTGTTTCTGAGGCTTTGTGAGGATCAGGGACTACAGGAGACACTGTGTGAGACTAGCACTGCGGGGTCTGGCAGACACGCAGACCTCTTTAGTCTTTCCTGTGCGGCTTCCGACACAGAGTCTGAGGCAGGCCTGAGAACTCCCCTGCTTGGCTCCTGCCTTCAGCACTCTTGCCTGCTTTTCAGAGGCTGGGAGCACAGTGACCGCTTCTCAGATGCTGTTTAAAAACAGGCCCCAGAATCCTGGCTTTCACTGAGAACATACTTTCTTGATGACACCTTTTCTCACTTTCGTCTTTGAATCACCAGGCAGCATCAAGTTCTCCAATGTGGTGAATAACGTACCTGATACTTCACTTTAAAGAAGGTGGCACAGTGCACTGCAAGAATTTTAAGTTAATAAAATATTAATGGGATCATGAGATTTGTTAAGAATTGTTGGAATTATGTAAAGAAGTCAATAGGCAGAGGGGATTGCAGCCTCTTGGCATGTTGCCACCTAGTGGCAGCTGCTGGGATGGCCCCGTTTCTCGGAGAGGCAAAGAACAGCTGTTGCCCCTGCTTGGGACAGTCGTCTGGGCCTGGTCAACAGTTGAGATTCCTAGTATTCCTCTTGGAGGCCTTCCCCTCTGTCTTTATTAATCCCACCTATCCTTCTGGGCACGATTTAAATCACCGTTCCACAACACTGTCTCTGAGCAACAGAGAGCAACCATTCTCTGCACTGTCTACCCTGGACACCACTTTATATTGGGCCTTCCGACTCCTGGGGCCAGAGGCACAGAACACCCGGGCTCCACCACTGAACACTCAGGGCCCAGTGGTCCGCCATGCCTGGGGTCTCCATGATTTTCAAAGGCTTTCAAAATGTTTGGATTCTGAAAAAAAATTACTGGCTCCCAAACAAGAAAACTGCAAAATAACAATAAATGGTTTTGAAAAGATCAGCCAAATTGACATGTGAGTGAAATACAATATGATTCTTATGCAGTTATGTTTATTGCATGAGAGCTCATTGAATGCATTTGATGTGGTGGAGGGCGAAGGAATTTCTCAAACAAAAACACTCAGAGCTCGGAGAGGTCTTAAACAGTCTGTCCTGCAGACCTAAATTGACCTCCATCATCCCCACGTCCCCATTTATGACTGAGGACTCTGGGAGGTGAACTGACTCGCTGGCTTCCCTCAGTCAGAAGAGCTGGGACCAAAGCCCAACGTTGCCATGACACCGAATTACCAGCGTTAGTAGCCCAATTCCTTTGTAGTGCCGGAAGTTTCCCCGTGACTTTGGACATTTTTTCAGGATTTGCAGGAATTATGTTAAAAATTAATTTGAGGATACAAAATGGAGAATATTGACATTAAACTCCCACCATCAACAGCTGCATTTGTCTTTCACTGTTGCAAAAAACCAAAATCACAAATCTTTTCATATACCCTTGCCTTCTTGGCTTCCTTTTCCAAGTTTCTCCTACTTCGTCTATAAACTTATCATCCCCCCTCTATTACTCTTAAGATTGATGGCCTAACTGATATTATTTTTATTCTGAGTGTACAGAATTAGTTGCTTTTTTCTTTTTAAGTATTTCTTTACTTTTTTATTATGAACTTTGGGAAAACCGTTTTTTAGAAACTTTGACATTAAACACTAAACTACAATAACCATGAAAACCCAACCATTATAACCTACTGCAGGTTTCCAGGACTAGCGATTGTATGCACTCCTTCCACGGCAATCCAGCGGTTCAGTGTAGCAATCCTGTGCTGCAGACACTTACTCTCCTTCTGTAACTTTCACACTGTAAAGGTCAGGCCTGGGGAATGTTGGCTTCGTTGAGAAGTGATCCTTCAAAGTTACCACAAATAATCTCTAAAAGGCTTTTTTGATGAATTGTCAAGTGGAAAGCTCTTGTTCCATAGTTCCCATCATGGAGGATTCCTGGACCTAGACCTCGTGGGCGTGAAAGACTGCTATGCAAAGCTGGTGGGGTGGGCACACGGCACTGGTCTTGTCACTGCAAGGAGTCGGCACAGTGTTCACCTTTCCTTTCATTTCTTGAACAGCTCCATTAAATCACACACACACACATATATATATATATATGGTACATACAGGGTCCAGTAGAAGTGATGCCTGCTTGAGTATGGTTGGTAGGGTAATAATATGGGTATAATAATTTGTAGTTTTAATTTGAACATTTCACCTAAAATGTCATATGGTGTGCTTGAGTGTGATATTGTTGTGTTACAGAATTACATGCTGATGATTTTGTAATAAAGAAGGAGGTTATTTATGCTGTATTCTGTGCATGTGTGTGTGTGTACATATATATATATATATATATATATTTTTTTTTTTTTTTTTAAAGAACTAACTCTGTTGCAGAGTATGTACACAAGAAACATAGAATGTCAGAGCTATGGTTTTGGAGTTGTTCTAGTCTAGACCCTCACACTCTGGCCATGAGGCTCAGGAGGGAAAAAGGCCTGGTTGGGAGCAGAGTTCAGACCAGAGCTCAGAGCTCACGATTTCAAGTCCAAGCCAAGTTTGCTTACATTTGGAAATTCCTAGAGAGGAGAATCAGACCCCAAACTGGGACTTCTCTTACTTGCCCCTGGGTCCCACACAGTGTTTGGCACAGTGCTCCTGCCTCATGTAAGCACACACAGTAACTCTGTGTTGGGTGATTCAATTAAATAACCCAGGACAAAAAATGTTTCCCTTGAAAACAGACAGGAGAGCTACCATTTCAAATCACAAGGATGGCTGAAATAAAAACGACAGCAACAAGTGTTGACGAGATACGAAGAAACTGGAATCCTCATACATTAATAGTGAGATTATACAATGGTGCAGCCACTTTAAAAAACAACAGATTTTGGCAGTTCCTCAGAAAGTTAAACTTTCAACTACCACATAACCCCTCAATTCTACTCCTAGGTAGATAGCCAGAAAAAATGAAAACATGTACACACAAAACTTTTACATGAATGTTCACAACATGATAATAGTTAAAACAATGGAAGCAACCCAAATGTCCATCAACTGATCAATAGGTAAACAAAATGTGGTACAGCCACACAATGGAATATTATTCAGCCATCAACAGGAACAAAACATCGATTCACGCTGTAGCATGTTAAACCTTGAAAACATTATGCTTGGTGAAAGAAGTCAGTCACAGAAGACCACATCCTGGGTGACCCCCTTTATGAGAAATGTTCAGAGTAGAGAAATCCACAGAGACAGAAAACAGTTTCCCCCGGCTGGGAAAGGGGGCAGGGGGGACGATTTCTAACATGGTCAGGCCTTTTTGTGTGTAAGGGACACGGTCTAAAATTAGATATTGGTGATGGTGTGTGATTCTGTGACTATACTGAAAAGCACGGCGGTGTATACTTAAGGATGAATTTTATGGCTTGTGATATCTCAGTAAAGGTGTTACACACACACACACACACACACACACACACACACACTCCAGTTTCTCAGAGGCCCATTTTTGGAAGGACACCTACACAATTTGTATGAACCCTTGTTTGTACTACTCGAGTGTGTGAATAATGACTAAATGAGGGAGTCTGTGATATACCACTTTCCAAACTACCCTCTGACTTTGAACTTTTTTCTTTTTAAGATTTTATCTATTTACTTTCAGGGAGAAGGTAAAGGAGATAGAAAGAAAGAGAAACTCTGATGTACAAGAGAAATGTTAACTGGCTGCCTCTCACACACCACATATTGGGGACCTGGCCCCCAACTCAGGCCTGTGCCCTGACTGGGAATTGAACTGGTGACCATTCAGTTTGTGGGGCAATGCCCAACCCACTGAGCCGCACCAGTCAGGGCTGCCCTCTGAATTTATTCTAGTCATTCTTCAAGCCTGTACCTGAAAAAGCATTTCCATATGCGGGTAAAAAATACCTGCTACCTGCACTAAAGCACACCAGTGCCCAGCAAGGGTTAACACCCGGGGCCCAGTACGCAGTCCTGGGCCGAAAGGGACAATGTGTTAGCACCTGCCGAAGAGACTCAATGAGCTCCGAGGACACAGTGTCCCTTTTCTAAAAGCTGCTATACTTCGCCCTGCTTCCCAGCACAGTCTTTCATTTCGTAGCAGCTCCTGGACTGAGGGAGGCTGGGCCCGGCCACATCTAGAAGAGCAGCCGGGCTGGTCAGTGGGCACGAGGCACAGAAAGCTTTGTCTTGGGCACGTCCACTTTTCTTCTTCCTTCCTGTTGCTCGTTCCAGGGTCCTTGCAGCACTTTGGCCTGGCTTCTGCAGCTGGAGGAGCTCCCCACAGGGACACTTCCTCATCCCCATGGAGTTAATCTGGTAATCCAATACATCCGGACTCCTTTGCAGACTGTAGAGGGCTGTTTACTGTACCGGAACCTTTCGGAGGTGATTATCTGAGAGACAAATCTGGATCCCACGACTTTGCCCTCGTTGTCTGTGGACTCTGGCGTTTGAAACATTCAGCACCCAATGAAACCAATATGCTTTCTTTTTTTGATGGCAGCAATTTGACTGCCTGGAGGCCAGACTCTAGGTGGGAGACTTGTGGAGGGAAAGGGGAAGGGAAATTAATGTATACTAAGGGCCTATTATGTACACGACACTCTGGTATTTTCCTGTGTGCCCTGACCGCCTTGTGAGGTAGCGAGTAACACCCGCATTTTGTAGAAGCAGAAGTGGAGTCTCAAAGGGCCCAGAAACGTGCCCAAGTTCCATGGCCAAGGGGCAGGTCTTCGATTAGGAGGCAGCTGTGCCTGACTCTGAAGTCCAGGTTTTCTCTCCTGAGGTTGACCTTGGAGATTACTCTGCGCCTGGGGCGGGAAACAGATGCCGGGTGGAATGCGAGTGAGCCTTGTGAGGCTGGTGGTCACACCTGGGAGCTCCACCAGTTACCAGATGGTCTGGAGCTGAGGAAGGCCTGTGATTTACTGTAGGACTTCGGGCAAGTTACTTAACACCTTCCTGCCTCAACTTCCCCATCGCTTGTCTGTAAAGCACTTTGAGAGCCTGCAATACAGGAGCTGTATAAGGGCAAAGAAATACTTCCTTTCGGTGAAGGCAGAAAGCCAAGGTTCCTCTGTGATCAATAAAAGTCCTTTGGTACCTTGCGGAAATGTACGGGGAGAGCTTTAGGGCCCTGGGAAAATGCCAATTAAGTGGCTGCTTGCAGAAAACCACCCTATAGCTTCACCCGAGTGAGTGTGGGCTCGCCCTTCCGGCACAGCCGCGCTGCTAGGCCTCTGCTCCTCCTCACCTCACCCTGTGGTTGCTTTCCGCCCCCGACGCCCTCCGGTACCATTTGTCCCCAGGTTCAATTTCTAGCAGATGAAAGAAACGACGTCAAGGGGGGTGTATCCTTTCTTCCATCCTCCTTTCCTCTCTGCTTCTCATCCTCAAGAGAATGCACGAGAAGGCCCGCAGTCATAGCAGGTAAGTGTAAATTCTTAGTTCTCGCTCTACCTGTCTTTGACAACCATTTTATACAGAGCGTTCAAAACCATTTATAGAAAAGAATTGTGAAAGGACTTCATTATTTTTTTCATCAACAAGTGGATAAAAAGTTTCAAAGTACATTATGTTTTCTCCCCGCTCACATCTGAGAGAGCATATCCTTTGGTATGTCACACATCTTTAATATGTATGGAATTTTATAGTTATTTCTCTGAAGAGTGTCTTCTTTATATTTGCCTCTACTGAGATGCCCTGTTGTCCTGCATACGCACTTAAGGAAGGTAGGGCATTTGGTGGCTGCCGGCTGGGGCCCCCAAAACTCAAAACCTGTTTTTCCAGTTCAGGGAAGAGCTTCCGGAGAATTCAGGCGTCCCCCTGGGTGGTCAGCGCCAACCAGCGCCAGGGAAGTCCACGCTCTTCTCGGAGCCACTGTGACCTGTTTCTCCACGAGTTTTTCCTTTGTATTTCCTGCCATGTTCTCCTTACGGGAGGTGAACTTTGTCCTTTTATTTGGGTTTGGATTTGACATTGGTTCCTGGCTTTGCTCGATCAAGTCTCAGGGGGTGGATCTGGTATAATTTACATATTGAGACATTGGTGGAAATGTCTCCAAAGGAAAACTGGAAACAATGAAAAACAGACTTCAACAGGTAGGTGCTCTCGACTGGACTAGCAATTTGGCCTGATGGGGAAGACCGACTCCCCGAAGAAGGGAAGCGTTTCGTGTTCGTGTTTGTAAGGGCTGGGAGCAACAGGCAGGCGCTGGAGCTCATGTTTAAGGAGCTTTAAACATACATAAAATGTATGTTTAAAGGAATTGTATACAGTTCTATTTATGCAAAAGATTCATGTAACTTTATAAAGGTTTTCAGGGATTTTAAAGGATTTTAAGTGCTGTGTTAGACTATACTAGTAACAGATGTTCAACGGCGTGTTTAAGGTTTTGTTTTACTGAAAAAACGACGGATTACTTGATATTTTCTTTTTAAAAAATCATACCAAAACCACTACATTTTAAGTATAGCTCAAATTCCTTATTTCTGACAAACATAAAAGATATAAAATAACATAAAGGCTCCTAAAGATAAATATTGCTATAATAGAGCTGGAAGGTTTTGTTTGCTCACTATTCCCTTCAGAATTCCAGTCTTTTGTGTCATTTCTTGTGCTTTTTCTATGAAGACAGATGGTGTCAGTAATTGCCTATATATTTAATTAAGTTAAAAAGCTACATAGTAAGGTTTTGGCAAAAAGAAAATTCTGTGCTTCGAGCAAGGAAAGCAAAAGGAAACGGACTGATAGTCTAAGACACTGTTCCTCACCAAGTACACATTCGATGTCCACGTGTGTTGGAATGTGAGACTGGGTTTCATTAATCTAAAGATAAGAACAGAGGCATTTATTCTGGAAGGGAAAGCCCAAACTAGAAGTCTGGATGGCAGTTCTCCGACACTGTTGGCCAGCTAGGTGGGAATGACTGCCCACTGTCCACACCACCTCCAACCACGGCCCAGTACCGAGTGGTTATTCTGAATTCCTCCGACTCTCAGGGTTTTTTTTGTTTTTGTTTTGTTTTTTGCCTGGGATTTTTCACCTAGCAGGCTAATTACTGTGAAATTATTATGGAGGAAAAAAGCAGTAGCTACGTGTAGAAAGTGGTTTGGAAAACTGAGTGAACCGTTCTCGTGGAGTCTGTTTTCAGTGTTCCCGTCCCATGAATCCACCTTCTGGCTCAACGGCAATATGGCGCTCCCAGCTGCGGCGCCGCAGATGGGCCTGCTCGCTGCAGCTCGTAAGGCTTAAAAATGGCTACCACAACACTGATTTTATTCCATTTCGCTTAGTCATTAACATTTAATGATTACCTTATGTGCTGAGCACACGGATGGAATATATTAAAAAAAATAGGAGATGGGTTTTCTGGCTCTAAGCTGTTCAACTCAATTCAACAAGCATATTGAGGCTCTACAAGAGAAACATACATTTTCTTTGGCGATGGTCCTTGAGGAGGAGGGAGTGACTTACAAAGCGTGTCCCCATCAATTCAGTGCAGCACCACAGGGAGTATCTGCCGTGAGAGGGGGAGCGGGCTCGGCAGACAGCATGGTTTGAATCCGTCATGGTTTGCACCCTGGATTTGCCACTTAGTAACTGTGTGACCTTGAACATGTCACCCTAGCCTCAGTCCTCATTTGTAAAGTGTGGATAATAATTCCCGCTTCTCAGAGTGTGAGGATTAGGAATATTCCATGTAAAATACACACCAGAGTGCCTGGCACTTGACAAAAGTTCAGTATATTGTTAGTGGTACTAATAATTAGCCCAGCCATCAGTGGCACACTGTAGCCCTGAGACGCTGGGGCATGAAGGCCGTGGTGGGGGGGGATTGATTCGGGCAGGCGCCAGGAGGAGCTGGGTTGTGAGACGTGTGAAAGATGGGAGGTGGTGTACCGGCAGGAAAGAGAGGCCAGGCAGGCTGTCGGCATGACGATGCTCGTGGCAGGCAGGAGGGGAATGCATTTACTGAACATGGGAGTCACCAGGCAGTGAGCGCGCTTGGCCCAGAGAGCGCTTTGGATACGGCAGATGGAAGAGGGAACAGTGCTGCGTGGCGGGCAGGGAGGGGCGGTGCAGGGCTGTTTGAGGAAACAGGTGAGCCTAGCAGGGTGTCCAACCTTCTGGTGTCTCTGGGCCACACTGCAAGAGGAAGAGTTGTCTTGGGCCACATACTAAATACATTGTGACATGTGATCACAACAAAAACTCTTAATGTTTTAAGTAAATTTACAGTTTTGTGCTGGGCCGCATTCACAGCCATCCTGGGCCACATGCAGCCCACAGGCCGTGGGTTGGACACTGCTGGGAGCAAACTACCCTTTACTTTGTCTCTCCAACATTATGATACAGGTAAAATAAGTTAAAATGAATGTTAAGGACAATATTGCAAGGTGACAATTTTTGGGGGGGCTTTAAACTTTGCCTTTTAAAATCTAATTAATTTTTTTAAGTTGTATTTCTCAACTACAGGTGACATTCAATATTATTTTCTATTAGTTTCAGGGGTACAGCATAGTGTTCAGACAGTTATGTCATGTATGAGGTGTTCTACCCAATCACCATAGCACCCACCCGGCACCACATAGAGTCATTGCACTGTTATTGACTGAGTTCCCTGTGCAGTACTTTGCATCCCGTGACTGTTTTGTAACTGCCAATTTGTACATATCAATTCCTTCACCTTTCTCATCCAGTCCCCCAACACCCTCCCATCTGGCACACTTCTTTGTTCTCTGTTACCTATGAGTTTGTTTCTGTTTTGTTTGTTCTTTAGATTCCACACGTAAGTGAAATTGTGTGGTATTTGTCTTTCTCTGTCTGACTTATTTTACTTAGTATAAAACCTTCTCAGGCTACCGATGCTGTCACAAGTGGTAAGATTTCATTATTTTTCATGGCCAGGCAATATTTTACTGCGTATATGTACCATATCTTCTTCATTCCCTTGTCTATTGATGGGCACTTGAGTTGCTGCAAGGCAAAATTTATCACACAACAACAGGCGACAGCTGGAAGTAGGGAAGGCCACTCAGCCTTGTGTTTGTGATACTCGGGGACAAGCTGTAAGTACGTGTGTATGGAGAACCTTCTGGTCTTTCTTAGCATCCGCAGGGAGCCTTTCCCTTTCCCCCAGCCGCTGCCCCGTGTCCTGCAGGACTGTGGCGCCTCCCGAAGAGCACAGGAGGCGGCGAGAGGGCCCAGATTCACTCATTGTGAGATCTCTCAGTGCAGAGAGAAGTGCCAGCATTTCGCTCAAAAGGAAGCAAGGGTCTCCATGACGACAGTGGGCGTCTGAGGTCCTGGACGAGATGACGGGGTGGGTCTACTGTATACAGGGACCAATCACAGCTCTACCCAAGAATTGAGGTTTAGGTTTGTGTTCAATTTGCTGAAAGTCGAAGTTTATAACATAGGGGGTTTATCAAATATTTAAGGACAGTCCCATATGGGAATATTTTATATAAGAAGAGTTGGCCACTAGATTACCTGCATTGTCAGTGTTAAGAGACAAGATTGTAATTGTCACTGTAAAATTTATTGTCATCCTTGCCTCAGTGTTTATTGTGGAAGTCATTATCACCACCAGCGTCATCATTATTTCTTGTATATTACGGGTCTGTTTCATGGACACAAAGATGCAGACCTTTTAAAGGGCAGGTCTTTTACTTCAATGCTTCAAAACCCTTTGGGATCTATTTTCACTACACTAGGTATTAACTTGTGATTAACAATGTGCCTATTATAGCATTTAAAAACACTGAATAATAGTCACTTCTGTTTATACCGAAGGCTTATTAAATTTTAATTTAGATATACAATGTTAACTTTCTTATATATAAATAAAATACCTTCCCTAAAGAGAGAAGGTAAATCTCATTGAGCTCCCTTGGGGAATACCTTGTATGTCTTGAAAACAGAGATAGGGAGATCTTGCAAAGGCGAGTACTAGAGGGGCGACTCAGAGGGAAATGTGCATTTATTCATTTAATGCATATTTATTGTGGGCCTAGTATATGCGAGAGGTGGTGGTAGGTGCTGCGCACACGGCAGTGAGTAAGGAGGAATGATGATATTTCTGTGGACCTTGGTTTCCCACTCTCTGAAATAAACATATTCATTTTTGATGCTTATATATCACTTTATGATGATAAAAATGCTCACTGACTTTTAAAACCAATGCTAATTCAATTCAGATTCCATTCACAGTTTGAGAACCTGCTGAGGGCCCGGCGACAGCTTTCCATGTGATTATGCCGTTTGATTGAATAAGAACAGCACCTTATATCTGCTCAGCCTCTCAGAACATCCTGCGGGAAGGAGGGCGGGAAGTCGCCATCCGTCAGTGAAGAAACTGGGCTCCGGAGACCCGGAGGGTTGTCTGAAGCATCACACCCGGCAAGTGGGGAGACTGGGGCCAGACCCCGTTACCCATCATGGCGAAACAATGTTCAGCTAGCTCCCTTTTTTTTTTTTCAATGCTAGGCTGATATATTTGTATTAGTAACTCTTAGAAACAGTTTTCAGAATGATGGGATATTCTGTGATACTCATGGGGGTCTCCATTTTTGTCTTTCCTCAGAGTTTAGACTTTGTAACAAGTCTCATCTCCTTTTGTACCCAGGAAGGGCCATCGCCGCTGGTTGCCTGCTGCTGTTTTCCATCTAAACTCTTTTCTTAAAGATTGGATTTCCTTTCCTTTTTTTTCCCCCCAAAGGTAATAGCATCGGTGCTCAGCAGGGATAGTTACTTCAAAAAGCTCAAAATTATCTAAAAACAAGAAGTTTTTAGTCTGAGAATTTTAACGGAAATCATATTTGCCAACACGCTTGTCTAGGATTTTATATACAGGGAGCTGGGGGACGATATGTACGTGCACATTTACAGGAGATAGATCAGATGTGATATTTGCCAGGCTTAGAGCATCAGTTCATCCGTGTGTGATTTTTCTTCTCTACCACCGCCCTTCTTGGCATCTTCATCCCTCTTTCTCACCCTCCTTCAACCCTAATGGTCTCGTAGCTCAAATCCCACCTACTCTGTAAAAACCTTTCTTGATGATTCCAAATAGAAGGCAGTTAAACTAGCATTACCTTTATGATATTTCTTTTTATTGTTCTATGTAGTTGTCATTTGAACTTCTTGTAACTCACTTTTTAGGTCTGTCTCCCCAGATGGGTTGTGAACTCCCTAAGGGCAGGCACCTCCACTCTTGCATCCTTGCAGCCTCTCAAGCACCTTCCATAATGGCTTGTACATACGAGGTGCTCAATAAACACTTGTTCTTTCTTTTAGAATTTTCCACAAGTGAATAAGTAAACTCAACAGATCTGGCTCTTCTAGAATTTTCAAAAGCCCATCAACCAACTGGCTGTCATGTGGCCGTCACTGTATTACACATCACAATGAGGTTAAAAAACATTGCAAAGTCCAGTGCTTTCTGGAGGCTTTGCGATATTTATGCCTACGAGCCAGTAAGAGGACAAAACAATTGGGTGTGTGTATATCAAAAGAAATTGGGTGAAGGGTGTGAAGTGAGCTGCCTGATGACAGGGATGTGTCTGCTCTAATCGCTGTCCCCTCAGCACCTAGCGTGGGCTGGACAGGCCCTCGGGAAGTGCTTGCTCAGTGAGCACGCAGTCTGTGCTCAAGGCCTTCGGGAGGTGCGTCAGGGTGCTCCCAGAACCCACTAGGTACTGCCGTCCGGGACACGTTGGGTTTGGAAACACGGGTGCTGCTGTTTGTTTAAGGACTGGATCCCCTCACGCTAACACGGGGCAGAGCCCCTCCCATCACGTGGGAAGTCACCTCTCCAACACGGCGACCTTGTAGTTCCACATATCTGCACGGAGTCAGCCCATCCCCAGGGTACAGGAATCTTGGACACAGGTGCACGGCCACCAGGAGTGGTTCTGTGCTCTGCTCCAACCAACTCCCTTTGCCAGGACTGGCCCTTTTCCTCTTGTTCCCAGGTGACCCCGGGTTCTGCCTATGATCCCAATATTTCAACCCTACATTTCCAAACTGTTCCTCCATTCTGCCACCCTAGAATCTCCCTGTCATCTCCTCAAGTCTGGACAGGATTGTCCACCCTCTTGTCTGGAGCTGATTCCTAACTGTGGGCCCGTCCTGAGAGCACCACTGTTGTTTTATCTGCCTGTCTTTGGGTCCTGGTTCCCTCTCACCAGGCCAGCATGGTCGGTGACAGGGCCCAGCTTAGGCAGAGAGCAAGAACTGGATGCAGTCACCTCAGCTTTCTGCCTCCCATGTCTGCTGCAAGACACGTTTGTGTGTAAGTGAAAGTGCTTTGTAATTTAGAACATTCTACACATTTATCATCTTCACTATTCAAGTTTTTTTCCTGATTATGAATACAATGCATGCTTACTTTTGAAAATAAAAATGCAGAAAGCACAAAAAACTGTTATGGTAGCAACTTGCCATAAAGCTAGAGGCTTAAAAGTTCAGAGGTCGGAACCAAAATCTAGGTGTCAGCAGGGCTTCCTTCCCCACAGAGGCTCCACAGGAGACTCTGTCTCCTTGCCGGTCCAGCTTCTCGAAGCGTCTGCTTTCAATGGCTCGTGGCCACTGTCCCCATTTGCAAAGCCAGCAGGACCCTTGTGATGACACTGGCCCCCTGGGTAACCCAGGATGATCTCCTCATCTCAACAGCCTCAGATGAATCACACACGTCACCATTTACGGCAACATTCCCAGGTTTCAGGGACTCGGGCAGCCTGAGCCTGGGAGCAGGCTCACTCTGCCGACTACGCCCTCAGTCCCCCAGTCCACAAGTAACGCTTCGCAACATCTTCTGTCTGTTCAGTTTCTTGTTGCTTTGCACATATTTTTCTTTTTATAAAATTGTCATATTTTATATATTGTTTCATTATCTGCATTTTACCCTTCCACTGTTCTTTTTTCCTCTAATCCTCACCTAAGGAAAGGTGATTGATTTTAGAGAGAGGAGGAAAGGAGTGACAGAGACAGAGAGGAAAACACCGACGTGAGAGAGAAGCATCAGAGGGTTGCCTCCCGGCCACGCCTCAACCAGGGATGGAAGCCACAGCCTTTCGGTGGATGGGACGACGCTCAACCAGCTGAGCCACCTGGCCAGGGCTCCACTATTTTATAAACAATTTCCTGTTAGATATTCTTTAAAATTTTGACTTTTACTGTTTTTGTAGCATTGAATTCTACTGATCTGTGATAACTTGCTTAACAAATTCTCTACTGTTGGAATTTGGTCTATTTAAAAATTTTTACTATCCTTAATAATGTTGTGATTAACATACATGTACATGAATTTTTGTGATTATTTCCTTGTGACATTTCTGAAAAGTAGATTCTGACTATTATTAAGTGTTGAATGCAAAAAAGTACTATGAAAATATCGTTGGGATAGCTAATTTTTGAACTGGAAGGTTCTTCAAAAGTCAAATAAGCTGGACTACTCATTTGACAGCAGAGAACACTGAAGGTGAAAAAGAAAGTGATGAGCTCAAGGTAATACGGTACTTCAGGAAAAAAGCTAGAGCCGACTGTTTGAAACGTTAGTATGATAAAGAGCATCACAAATGAAATGCCAGGGCTCGGTATCAAAGCACAGGGGGGCGGGGCTGGGGCACAGCTGTGACAGGAGGAGACAGCTGGATTGGCTGGGAGAAGGCTTGGTTACACTGAACAAAAAAATGGATTGAATAAGTAAGTATATTGAGGAAAAGAGACTCAGGTTTATAACTGTTGGAGAAAGTACTTCTTTTTAAGCCTGGAAAAGGGGAAGTCTAGAATCTTGAGGTGTTAGATTGGAATTAGAGATATGGGCGGGA
Source organism: Artibeus jamaicensis (assembly GCF_021234435.1). NCBI lineage: Eukaryota > Metazoa > Chordata > Mammalia > Chiroptera > Phyllostomidae > Artibeus > Artibeus jamaicensis. The sequence goes on from NW_026521883.1 coordinate 6,878,683, forward strand.
ATGTATGGTTTTAAAATACATACACTGACACAGGCTTGTCAAATCAAGATCGGCACAGTTTTAAAGCTACAGCATTGGGTAACAGCTAGAAAAATAAAAGCAAAAGATGAAATAAATAGGAAAAATGTATGTACACTGACAGATATAGAAATAGTCATAGAAGCATATATATGCTTGTGTGTATTGTGTCTGTGTGTATATATATCATATTTCTTGCTCTGTCCATGGAGAGAACAGAAGCAATAACCCTCCAGCACCAAGAACTCAGATCCTAACCCTATCTCTCACCAAAAGGACCCAGGCTCCTAGCTTGGTCCTAGGTCTGGATCAGGGCAAGTATAAAATGAACCTGAAACAGCTCATTGGGCTAGAAAGTAAGACAAAGCTCAAGGTGTAATGGGAACACCTCTCAAGTACACAAGAGCCACCCTGAAGGGTCCCCCACTGGCTAAATCGGGCGCAATTTGTACATCGAAACAATAACGTATGTACTATAATTGACTAAAGAGCATAGAAACTAAGGAGTTCAAACTGGTATGAATACATACAGGCACACACACATCCATCCATGCATGCAGACTTATACACACACACATGTTCACACGTGCATAAACACATAAATGAAAGATGGAGAAGAAAAACCGCTCCCTTGCAGCAGATTGCCAATGCATAGATGTGGAAAGAATGATGGAAATAGAAAATTGACATAAACCAGCCATTTTCGACCTTTTTCATCTCATGGCACACATACACTAATTATTAAATTCTATGACATACCAAAAATATATTATTTGCTGATTTGACAAAGATAAATAAACTTTTATTTTTCACAACATATGGCCATTGTCATATTAGCTGCTGTCATGTTTTTTTTACTTGACAATCTAAGGGAAAAGAGGTCAGTGCTCCTGACTAGTCAGTATTACATGTTTTAAAAATTCTTGCAGCACACCAGTTGGAAATCACTGATTTACACAATGGAATACTACTCAGCCATTAAAAAGAAGGACATCTTATCTTTTGTGACAGTATGATGCACCTGAAGAGTATTATGCTCAGTGAAACAAGCCAGTCAGAGAAAAACAAGTACCATGTGATTTCATGCATATGTGGAATCTAACGAACAAACTGGACTAACAAATGAACTGGAAACAAACTCAGATGCAGAGAACAAGCTGACAGCTGTCAGAGGGGAGGGGGGCTTTGAGGGCTGGGTGGAAAAAGGTGAATGGATTAAGCAAAAAACAAAAAAAACAAAACCCCAGAGAGAGACAACAGCACGGTGATGACCAGAGGGAAAAATGGGGTCAGGGGAGGCAGAAGAGGGTGAGGGGGACTAGATGGTGATGGAAGGAGACTTGACTTTGGGTGGCAAACACACAGTACAACATACAGATGGTGTGTTGTGGAACTGTACACCTGAAACCTATATAATTTTATTAACTAAGTCACCCCCCAAAATTCAATTAAAAAATTTAATAAAACAAAAAAAAATTACCACTACCATAGTGGTAGTGGACTCAGGAGACCTTGGCAATGAATGCTGAGTTCTGTGGGTGGAAATCTGATGAGAAATGAGATACCTTGGACCACCTTTCCACAAAATCTTACAAAAGAAAAAATTACAGACTCAGTTACAAAGGAAAGAAATAATGATTTTATAGTGGAGAAATATGGCTGGAAAAAAAGGAGAAAAGACACAAATGACAGTCTGGGAGAAGACATTTGCAACATGGATAAGAGTCAGAGGGTGAGAGTTCCTTACATACAAAGAGCTTCTACAAATCAGTATTTGTATTACAGCCCAATTTAAAAGGGGAAAAAGACATGATAAGGCAATTAAGACAAGATACATAAATGGCCAACAAACATATGAAAGATGCTCGTTATCAGTAGTAATCAAAGAAATACTGAGGAAAACAAGATAGCATCTTTCTCTGTTAGGCTGGCAAAAAAAATAAGAGGTTGGTAATACAGCAGCCTCTTCACTGGCACCACAGTGCCTGCCAATTAGAGCAGAGAGTAAGGCACTTTCTGACAGGATGTTACTTGCAAAATGGCTAGACGGTCCCCCAGTGATTCTGCAATTACAGTACACGCAGGTACCATACAGGGAGCTAACATACTTCCCTTGCCAAGGTAGAAACACCCTTTGACGTGCTCCCTGAGAACTTCCTCCCATGCTCTATCAAAAATTGTCACACAAACGGCCATATATTCAAGCATCAATGGGAAGGGATAAGAAGTCACAGCATGATGAAATCAGAGAAGCCTGGGTTAATGTTCGCGTGTCCCATCCTTCGACTGATGCCTGAGCTCTTCCCTAAAAGCCTTGGCACCGCCATCCAGCATCTGCTAGAATCCCCTATAGTTGTTCGTTCATTCATTCTTTCAACAGATATTTGCTGAACACCTACTCTGTGCCAAGGCAGAGATAGTGCTGAGAATCGAGTGAGGAGCAAAATGAGAGAGACTGCATCTCCTCAGAGAGCTTATACTCTACAGGGGGAGACAGCTTAATCATATCACCATGTAAATAAGTTTAAAAGTGTAACTACAGTAAGCAGTGCGCAGGAGAGGTCCCTGATGATATGGGAACCTAAAACAGGCAAATTTGACTTTGCCAAGGGGAGGATTCCCAAAGAAAATGTAGCTTGTGCTAAAATATGATGGATAGAAAGGGGGTTAACTAGGTGAAAAAGAGGCAAGAGCATTTCAGGCAGAGGGGCAGCATGTGTAAGGGCCCTGAGGCAGGACCTGGTATGATGACTAAGACAGGCAGAGAGAGGCTAGTGCAGTTAGAAAAGAGAGAAATAGAGGGAGTGTCAATGTGAGAAAAGACTGGCACGAGGGACCAGTCAAGTGAAGGGTGCAATTCTTATTCCAGAACCCCACAGGAGCGTGGTGCTCTCAGGGACAGGACCAGCTCAGTGTTTGGAGAAGATTCCTCCAACTGCTCTGTGCATTCTCCCTATGGTATTCCCTGTGGAATTTCCCCATGGTTTCACATACCAAACGTGAATAAACAAAAACTACCAGTTAACTGTCCTCACAGTTCCACCCTCCCTACCACCCATCTTCCCCAGGACAAACATTTAGGGGAGGGCAGCCTCCTCTGCTTGCCCTCCCCCTGCTTCCCTGCCACCCAGCTCTCCCACCAGAGGGCACTGTTTCTGTCCTCCCTCCTCCCAGGGCAGATTCTATCTGAATGCCTATTGGTCCTTTTCTCTCTCAGCCTGCAGGCCTGACAAAGGAATGTCAAACCAATAGAGGGCCCAGGAAGGCAAATAGAAAGTGATTATTGAACAAGCTGAAAACTGCCCAAAACATAAGCTCTCACTTTGAAACCATCATTGGACTGAAATGGAGAATTGTAAACCTAATAATAATGAATGTAAAACAAGGAGAGTGTATTTACAACGCTGGATGGCCAGAGAGGGAAGGCAGGAGGCCTCTGTTCTTTAAATAGAGGTCTGGTCACCCAACAGTAACAGAGAAGGACTGAACACTAAGAAAAAACCAAGTCCTGTGAAGTAGCACTGAATTTAAACGTAATCTAGACTCATACATCAGAGCCACACCTGCGCACGTGAAGGATCGTGCAGCTGAAATACTGAATAAACTAAAGCATGTTGTAGAATAATAACATGGTCTATAAGGTTATGGTCTATAAGAAGTTGATGAAATTACCCACTTTACGTTTGGGTAGTCCATGTGCCATAACAGAGTAAAGATAACGAAAGGAATCAAGTCCCAAATGGAAGACAGTGGCTGCCTCTGGCGGGAGGCGGGGCCACGCGAGGGGGCGTGGCAAGGAGAGCCTAGGACTGGAGTGGTGTTGGCACCACTTTATCTCTCAAGCTGGCTAGGGGCACATGACATTCATTATATTATTCTTTAAACCTTTTTACATTTATAAAATATTTCTCAACACATTTTTTAGGAGAAAAAATGGGCAACCTAAGTTGCTGGTGAGCTACCAGGACAAGGAACAGAAACCAGGACTCTTGACTCCGTTCTAGTGATTGACGTTCTATTTAAAAACAGGTTCTATTCCTAGATGGCCTAGAACGGTCTCATGATAAGGTACAAGCAAGGAATTAAGGTCCAGGCAACAGAGGCGACAGAGCTATGTGGCATGAGCTGCGGTCATTTAAACTCCAACTATACCCAAATGAGAAGACCATGGTCCTGTATTTCCAGACATAAAGCCTGGCCTCACCCACACTGGCATTGACCGTGTTCGTGCTGAACATAGGGCGTCAGCTCACCGGGGGAGCAGTGAATCTGAGAGGCCCCCTCGTATGCCCTGTTGCGTGGGCGTGGACAGTATGGGGTCTACATATTTTGGTATGTCACATGGCATCAAGTGACTTACCTGCTGTTCCATGGTTCTTGGATCAATAAAGGTCACCAGGTCTACAGAGAAGTAACCAATCACATTTCTCACTTTACAAGCGTTTCCAATTCGGTGGCACAAAGAAATGAGTACTTGGGGATCCACTGAGGTCTGAGGCACGGTGGTACCAGAGGAGATGAGAGGGCCTTCCGCATGAAACTGGTCCCCTGTGCACAGCACCCTGACTTCTCCATTGGGCTCTATCAGCATGTCCACTGTCAGGTTGGTGACACTTTCTGCGGGTGGGTAAGCTTCGACCACGCCTCCTGGTGGGAAAAGCATGGGGCAGTGAAAGGATTGGTTCGCAGGTGCTGGGCCCACTTACAGCAGGAGGGAAGGGGCCCTGGCAGACGCACTGGGTCTCGGGGCCTGTCCCTGCCACGTCTTGTGAGACGTTGGGCCAGTAGTTTCTAGTCTCTAAACTTCCTTTCCCTCATCTGTACAATAGGTATAATAAAGCCAATTGACCCGATTATTCTGAGTCGTAGAGGTACGGTGTTTTTAATATTTAGCCCGATATTTGGCATACAGGAGGACTTGATGGTAGTTTTAGTTCTCATCATAATGAGGGAAAAACCACAAAAATCATCCTGTCTATGCTCAATCATTATATAAATGGTGAACCTGGGGCCTAAGGCAAATCCTTTTGGGGGAATGAGCTGCCCACAGGCCACAGTTTATGCCTGATAACAGTGTTCTTTCTGTTCACCTTCACTGCTGTTTGAAGCTTTGACAGTTCAGGGCTTCATTGGGCATAAGAGAACGCTGACCACTATGTCCAGCCGAAGGACTCCTACAGAAAGCCGGTTGTAAATAATTTTTTGAGATACAGAGCTAGGGGAAGCTACCATTCTTTTTTTTTTTTTTTAAGCTGGAAAGAGAGGTTTTGTTTGTTCGTTTGGGTTTTTTCCCCAGACAGAAAGAGAAAAACACTGATGTGAAAGAAACATCAATAGGTTGCTTTCCATATGCATCCAAACTGGGGACCAAACCTGCAACACAGAGAGGTGTCCCAACTGGGAATTGAACCTCTGACCTTTTGGTTTACAGGGCAACACTCCAGCAGCTGAGCCACACTGGCCAGAGCGCTGCTGCCACTCTCGAGAAACAGGTGTGCTTCCCGCTTGCTGATAGCGAGAGCTTTTGCTTGGAATAACAAAAACCATCCAGGCAAACTGGGTGCTAACAGCAACAAGATCAGCCCTCGCTAATTTTGTTGGTTAGTTCAGTGGTGTTTACAAATATCCCACGACCCTGATTTTCTGTTTTCAGGCCTAACATAAATCTTATTGTATATATTATCTCTTTTATAGAAAAATTAAATATTACTTGTGAAGAATTAGACGATGTAATTTAAAAGTAAAAACAGCTGAGTGTCCCACCATGTCCAACTGTCCCTAGACATGGTGGGCTCAGGAGCCTGGCAGTATTAAGATAAACTTGGTCTGTTATTTCACAAGGATGCTCAGAGGTGGCCTCTGCCCATAGGGTTTGAACAGTGTATATGGTTAAACCCTGAGATGTTAGCAGCTCTTAAATGCAGCCATCTGTTATTTTATACAAAGGCACTTTCATTAAATTTCTATAAATGTAGTTGGGACTGGTCCTCGAGAAAGCTGAGTTTTAGACGGAAAGCTGATTTATCTTTTTGGTTGGTTTGAGATATGCTTTTTTTCAGATGAGGCCGACCAGTGTGTGCTGAACCTAAATATCGGTTGTTGGGGAGTCTGCAAGGTTAACACAAGAAAACAACAACAAAATCCACAAAAACCCCATATTGAGGCTCTTTGATTTTGGTAATTTTGTGACATCAGCTGTCATCTGTATTTTGAAAGACAGTGATTCAGTGAAAACTCACTGTCCTCCATACTTACAAGATCACCACAGATTTTTACTTTCAAGCAGTTGATTTTCATTGTGCCCTTAGCATCGTGACCACAGTCTTTTCATTGCTAATTTCTTTCCTTTCAAAGCCATTAACTCTTTTTTCTATAAAAATGTATTGCCTTTGATATAACCCTGTGACAACGCAGAAATCAAATCTGTAGCCCATTTTGTGGCCACAGGCACCCCTGAGAGGGCAGAAATGCGTGGTGGGCGATGGTGGCCTCAGCAGCGTCACCGGACCCGGGGAGACAGCCTCGCTCACTGAGTGAACTTCTGTGTAGGCCTGGTGTGCGCACTGGGCTCAGAGCTGGGCAGGGGTTTGAAAACACAGGAACATACCTACTCAGCCAGATTTTTGAGATGTGTTAAAATCATGGAATCTAATTGTGTTCCCATTTACCACATTTTATTGTGCGATTTTGCTTCAGCTACTTCTTAGCTTTGAGTCTGTTTCTTCATCTATAAAATGGACTCTTTAATAAAGCTAGTTTTGCCCCCATTAACAGGCACTGTGTTTACCACATGCCTGGAAGGAAGGAAAGAAGAAAGGGAGGAAGGAAGGAAGGGAGGGAGGGAGGGAGGGAGGGAGGGAGGGAGGGAAAGAACAGAGGTGAACAGGGGTCGAGGCAAAGCCTAGGCTAAGTTTGCACAGACGGGGAGACGAGGCAGTGGCTGGGAAAACCCTTTCTAACCTTCAGGGCTCACATGAAAATACATAGATTAGAGCAAGGTTTGCAGGCTGACTCTGGAAGATCTGGGAACCTCCTAACATCCCGTCCTGGGTGGACCTGCAGGTCATCACGTCTTCCCCTCCAAACTTGAAAAGAAAACCCTTATTCTTGGCCATTTTGTTGTTGTTGGTAACTTATTTTCTTCCAGTGGTGCTTGGAGTTGACTCTTTTCGTTTTACTTCTCTATCAGTGGGTGCGTATGGGAATTTGTAGAATCACGGAAATTCAGAATTAAGAGAACACTGGAGATCACACAGCGTTACCTCCCCGGCTTGTGAAGACCCCCTTTTCAGCATTCTCGTTAGATGGCTGGCCATCTAGCCCCTTGATAAATAATTCATTCGCAGGGTTTGCTGAGCCCTCCCACCCCACCCTGCCCAGCCAGGGTGTTGCAACGACCAGCAGATCTGTCCTTTCCGACGCTCTGTCAACACTGCGCTGAGGTGTGTTCCTTGATACTGGCTCTGGCCACATCTCCCGGAGCAGCACAGACACAGCTCTGTGTGGCACGGGCCCTGCTGCGCACCAGCAGAGTGATCCGGGGCAGGTGGCTGATCGTTTGTCCTGCCCTTTCCCCTCTGTAAGACGAGGGTGGCAGCTGTACGCTCCTCACAGGACTCTTAGGGGGATCACAGGTATGAATACAAACACACTCAGAATAGTGCCTGGCACACAGTAAGCAGTGTTGGTGCTTATTATGTTATCTCATGCTATTAGCTTCATTGTGCTGTTGCCATTGTTCCCGTACAATTATGATATTATTACATATTGATGTTAATATAATATCATTGTCACCTGATAGCAGTAACTCCCATGGAAAGGTATCTTCTGTAGCCTGTAATACTAACCTCCTCTTGTCACTCATGTGGGTGACATAAAGATAACCCGCCTCACGCTGTAACCTGCCAGAGAGTAAGGGGTGTTGCATGGGCGTCTCTGGATGTAATACTTGCACAAGGACCTCTGCCACAGGGGAGACACACCATTCGCTCCATTCATTCCCTCGCTCACGGACCTCCTGATGTCCTTAGAAAGTGAGGAGGAGCCAGGAGAAGGAGGATGAAAGGAATGGAGGGTGCCTTTATTCCAGGACTGTAGAGGATCCTTATTTAGAAAGTCTACCTTCAGAGCTGGAGGTGAGACCGTTCCTACTCTCCTAGAAAACAGATGAGGGAACTAAGGTTTACTAAAGATGTATTGGGGGTCGGCTCTGCGGTAGAAATCTTCACATCTGTCTCACTGAATCCTCCTATCAACGCTGTGAAGTAGGTGAATGAAGAAGCTGGGCCTCCGAGGGTTTAAGAACATGGCTTGTGGTCCTGGGTGAGATCCAGGTCCCGGTCACCTGACTGCAAAACCCACCTCTCTGGAGAAGCCTGGGGCGTGAGAAAAAGGCCACAATCATAGGCTGTGCACATCACGCTTGGTGTGCTCAGCTCCTATTTACTTAAGAGGCTGAGTGCAAGATAAATATTTAGGCAAAGTTTAAAAGGAAAAGAGAGTCTACTGAAGGAGCACTTTTCTAAAACAACACCAGAGATGCAGGGCATTTAAATCGGCCCCAGGTTGACCCGAAACTAGAATTCAAGGTTGTGGAAACTGACACTCGATAGAAACTTTACAGTCTTATTTACCTTGACTGAGAAATGTGTGCAGGAATTTCCTCCACGTCGGGAAGCGTTTCTCATTGACTGGCTGAGCGTGCTGTGCTAAAATGCCCGCCAGCTCCTCGGAGATCTTCACCAAAGCTGGCTCCTGCAGAAACAAATTAAATAGAACCACAAGCAATTTTACTACAGAAATGAAAACTGCTTGTGGAGTGATTAAAAACCAGGCCTCCAACAGGCAAAAAAAAAAAAAATGTGGTTACTGTTTACCCAGAGTCATAAAGCCATTTTGAAAAGTTTCTCCCTTTTTGCAGCCATTTCAGTTTTCCTGTTCTGAAGGGATCGGCCCCTCGCTCCTTAAAGGTAGCCTCCTGCCTGGGCAGCAGGGAATCCAGTTTCATCCCCAGAGCAGTCCCTCCAGCGGAGTGTCCTTGGGCAACATGCCTCCCCGCTCTGGGCCTCAGTTTCCCTTTACGTGAACATCAGATCCTTTAGGCCTGAATGCTTTTTACACAATGACCTTACCAGGGACGACCTGGGAGAAATTACAGAGTGGGGCGGATCTTTCTTACGTACCTCCATCTCTTTAAGCTGTGCCTTTACTCCCTTATTGGGGGGCTTCTATGTTAACCGTGCAATCAAAGCTTTGGGCTGACGCTGTACATGTGGGGTTTTAGGTGGGGGCAGGTTAGAAAAGTGAGGTGAAGAGGGTGGCTGGCCCCATTTAACTAGATGTGAGACTGGCCCCATATCACCATAAAACAACCTCAAACTGCAGTGTCCCTGTCAAAATGAAAACAGTAGGAAACCCTCTGACGAGTTAGAAGCTTGGCTTTTTGATAGAAAAGTCCTCAGTTTGCCAGGACAATTTTCTTTTGAAATAATCTTAGACTATCTAAAAATTTTCAAATGGAAGCCACCTCTTCATATTTTATCTCTGCCAGAAGGAGGCCAGCACTATAGATACAAAACCATTTGATGGGCAGAATTCATACCTAAAATACGGACACAGGCAAGAAGAACTCAGGCTTGCTTTGGGCTGCTGGCAACTTCCAGATCGATAGGTGAGTGCTTAGTAATTTGGGGAATCAGAAAAGAACCAGCTTTGGAGAGTGGGGCTGCAAGGAGTCTTTGATATAATCTGTAAGCCCAGTTATTTACAAGCTCCCAGACCTTCAGGTGGTTGTCCTCACCCTCTTCCCAGCTGCTTGGAACACCTGGCTCATTCTGGGTCTAGTGCCCTCTGAAAATCTACATTGGAAGACAAGCATCTGAGAATATATATATACTCTAGGCAGGCCCAAGTAATCTGAATAATTTCTGAAACATCCAGAAAATCCTGGTGGAAGAATCTTATTACTTAACTTAGTAAATGCTTGACATACAAAACAAAATGTCAGAAGAAAGGGAGAGAGCCCTGGACCACACCGTGAACGAGTGTGGTCCCACACGGTGCTCCCTGCACGGTGCGGGAGGTCTGCTAAGAAGGGCTGGGGAAGCTGGCTCAGGCCGCCAGCCTCTGCCCTGGAAGGCAGACAGGGAAACTGCTGTCACAGCAGAGGGTCTTTCCCCTTTTGTATCTTGCACAAATGTACACACATTTTTTCCTTGCTCTTACAGTACATTCCATCATTTCCCCAAAGCCCTGCATCTAAATCATAAATAAGCACACAAGACATGCAGTCCCAACAACCTCCTTCTTGGTTCCTTCTTTGAGTGCTGTCCTCTAAACTCATTCTTCCTCTTGTTCTACGCTCGTTTCGGTTAAAACCATTCTACTCTCTTACAAAGACCAATGGTCTACGATTCATGAAGTGGCCCAAAGCTGGGACCAGGAAGCATAGCTGTGGATTCCCACCCTGTTTGGGAAAAGTGAGCGACAAGGAAGGAAGCCACAGAGGCCAGGCCCTTTCCCAGGGCGGTGGAGACTTCCCTTTTGTTCTGCCTTCCGCCCTCCTTCTGAAAGGTGCTGGACCATCTGCCCAGAGATCTGTTATGTGATCATTCACATCAAGACATCGAAGAGGAACAACTCATTCATTCATTTATTCATTCACTCATCCACATATCAAAAATTATAGGTACGAGTTAGTTAAGAGACTTCCGCCAAGATGGAGGCATAGGTGGAGACGCCGTGCTTCCTCACACAACCAAGTTTAGAGACAACTAAATATTAGCAACAGAAAACACAGCCAGAACACAGAAAATTGAACTTTTTGGAAGTCTGATAACAACAAATTCTTCAGCCTGACCGGTAAGAGGGGCGAAACCAGCAGCTGGCAGAGCGGGGTAGCACAGGAAAACTCGGTCGGACGGACTCAGACACACGGAATCCAGGCTCAGGGTTGGACCTGGTGGGCAACTCAGCGAGCGACCTCGGGGAAACAGCGAGGGAGCAGGGCTGCGGGTTGACTGTGGTTACGCATTCATGTGTGGATAGACAAGCGAGGGAGTGGACGAGAGCCAGCAGCCCCAGCGGCGAGTGCGGAGGGCTCCGCCATTTCCCCACTCTGACCCCGCCTCCACATACAGCGTCATAATCCAGCGACCTAAATGGCCCAGCCCTGGTGAACCACCTGAGGCTCTGCTCCTCACCCAGCAGAAAAAAACAGCAGAGGGGGCCGCCATTTCCCCACTCTGACCACGCCCCCACATACAGCATCACAACCCAGTGACCTGGGAGTCCAAGGCTCCCCTCCTCATACTTAACGGGCGCGAACAGACCAAAAATGGCTCAAGATCTCAAAGCTCCAGAGCCTATAAATCTAAGCGATGAAGAAATAGCAAAACTCTCAGACGCACAGTTTAAAACACAGGTGATCAATATCCTCACAGAACTGGTTGATTATAGCCACAAATTAGAGAAACATATGAAGGCGAAACTAATTGAAATGAATGGAATTGCACAGGAAACCAATAGCGATGAAAAGGAAACTGGGACTCAAATCAATGGAGAGGACCAGAAGAAAGCAAATAATGGCCAAACAGAAAAGTCAAGAAGCAAGAATTCAAAAAAATGAGGAGAGGCTTAGGAACCTCCAGGACATCTTTAAACATTCCAACATCTGAATTATAGGGGTACCAGAAGGGGGAAAGGAACAGCCACCAATGGAAAACTTATTTGAACAAATTATTAAGGAGAATTTCCCCAATCTGGCAAAGGAAATAGACTTCCAGGAAATCCAGGAAGCACAGAGAGTCCCAAAGAAGTTGGACCCAAGAAGAAACACACCAAGGCACATCATCATTACATTAGCCAAGATTCAAATGAAGGAGAGAATCCTAGAAGCAGCAAGAGCTAAGGGGACAGTCACCTACAAAGGAGTCCCCATCAGACTGTCAGCAGATTTCTCAAAAGAGACCTTACAGGCAAGAAGGGGCTGGAAAGAGGTATTCCAAGTCATGAAATCCAAAGACCTACAGCCAAGATTGCTCTATCCAGCAAAACTTTCATTTAGAATGGAAGGACAGATAAAGTGCTTCTCAGATAAGATCAAATTCAAGGAGTTCATCATCGCCAAGCCCTTATTATATGAAATGTTAAAGGGACTTACCTAAGAAAAAGAAGTTAAGAAAACATGAACAGTGAGAGGACAGCAAACTCACAGTTATTAACAACCACACCTAAAACAAAAGCAAACTAAAAGGACAGCTAGATCAGGAGTGGAAACATAGAAATGAAGATCTCAAGGAGGGTTAGCAACAGGGGAGTGGGAGGAGGAAAAGGGGGGAGAAGGTACAGAAAATAAGTAGCATAGACAGTAGATAGAAAATAGATGGGGGGCAAGAATAGTATAGGAAATATAGAATCTAAAGAACTTGAGACACATGGTCATAAACTAAAGGGGGGTAATGTTGGGGACAGGGGGGTAGGGTGGAGGGGAATGAAGGGGGGAATAGAACAACTGTAATGGCATAATCAATAAAAAATAAATTAGCAAAAAAAATTATAGGTACTTGGAGTGTCAAGATCAGAGACAGGCAGTGAATGGTGGTTGTTGGTTGGGGGAGTGGGTAATGGGCAGGTAGCATTTCCTAGGTACAGAGTTTTGTTTTACGAGATGTTAGGAGTTATGGAGATGATGGGGTGATGTCTGTACATCATTATGAACATATTTAATACCACCCGACTGTATATTTAAAAGTGGTTAAGATGGTAAATTTTATGTTATGTATATTTTAGCACCATAAAAAATTGGGGAAAAAATCACAGAATGTCATTTTAAGTTACTGAAGTAGGGGAAAAAGTGTTTATGTGTTTTGGGAGCTGGAGGTGGAGAGGGTGCAGTGAAGAGGGAGGTGAAACCCTTATCACCTAAATCTTGAAGTGGATCTCCATCCACTTGAGGAGCGAGTCCAAATTCCTCAGCAAGACGCAGGAGGAGGTGTCTCTGTGGTCTGGGCTTTGGTTCCCAATGTCGTCTCTCCTCTCCAGGACCTGGCCTCGCCCCAGCTGCCCTGGACCCATCTCAATTCTGCCTCCCTTCCTCCTCTTCCTCCCCTTCCTCCCCAGCCTCACTTCTTCTGACCCTCAGTGAGTTAGTGCCACGTCCAACGCTAACCACATCATCTGACAAAGTCACGGCATGTGGACTACAACTTCACAGAAGCATGTTCCGGCCAGGTGGACATGGCTTAAGTGGATATATGGGGTTGATTCTGTTCTTGCTGTCTCTTGGTATTCTGACATTTACTTTTCTGATCATTTGGAATCTCCTAGAAATGATGGCCATTCTCAGAGCTGATCAACAACTAAGTCAGACTGAGAACAATGCCACCTTGGCCTTTCCCCAAAATAATACCCTCTCTGGGGGCCCAGAGGAGGAAAGGCCCACAATGTCCAGTGAGTCCAAGGGGAAGAATATTTCCTTCCCTGACTCAGTTAAGCAGATGCAGAACAAGTTAATATTAGGTGGCAGGGAGCCAGAATTACCCAGAGCGCTCCCCCAAGTTAATTCCCTCTAATGAAATAGCTCCTGAATGTCTAAAAGTTGTTAGAGTAACAGCCCCTCCTTTACCTTGAATAAGAATATATATCAATTAGACAGGCATAGAAATAAAAAATAGCTGGCTAGTTATTACAAACTAAATACATAGAAACAGTTACTAGAGAGTCAGTTTATAGTACACAGAGAAACATTTTAGACAGAAAAGGATAGATAGCTAAGTTAGACATCACAAACGCCTTATAATAAATTTCCTATTACCTCTACTCAATCTAGCATATCTGTTGCCCCATGCCAAATTCTGGACCTTTAATAAACAATAAGACATTCAAACTCAGTATATAGAGCTAGTTCAAATTGTCTGATTAATAGTTCTCCTGGTCAAAAACAACTTTTGTTTAACATAACTGAAACTATGGAAATTCTTGTACTTTTCCTGGTTACTTTTGTATTGATTTTTTTCTGCTTAACTGATCATGCTATACTGCAAATGTTAATCACTACCTAAAATGAAAATATAAAAACCTGTACTTGCAATAAACGGAACAGAGCTTCACTGTCCTTTGAGGCGTGTTATTGTCTGTTACCCATCACCGACGCCTTACCCACCTTTGGGAATCCCTGGACCCTGCTGCAGCTGGACCACAGCAAGTTAGTCCTGGTCCCCCCTCCTCCAGGAAGCCTTCTCTGCCACCCCAGTTGGGCATTCTTTCTCTGTGACCTCTAGCTCTTCAATGGTGTAGTCAGTGGCGTTTTAAAAAAAGTATATTTTATTGATTATGCTATTATAATTGTCCTAACTTCTTTCCCTTTGCCGCTACTGCCTGGTACTCTCTTCCCTACAGCAATCCCCTCCTTGAGTTCATGTCCATGGATCATACATATAAGTTCTTTGGCTTGTCCATTTCCTATAATATTCTTAACATCTCCCTGTCTATTTTGTACCTACCAATTATGCTTCTTAATCCCTGTACCTTTCCCCCATTTCCCCTTTCCCTTCCCACTGATAACCCTCCATGTGATCTCCATTTTTATGATTTTGTTCCTGTTCTAGTTGTTTGCTTAGTTTGTTTTTGTTTTTTTTTTAGATTCAGTTCTTCATAGTTGTAAGCTTGTCATTCTACTGTTCAGAGTTTTGATCTTCTTTTTCTTAAATAATTCCCTTTAACATTTTATATAATAAGGGCTTGGTGATGATGAACCCCTTTAGCTTTACCTTGTCTGGGGAGCACTTTATCTGCCCTTCCATTCTAAATCATAGCTTTGCTGGATACAGTAATATAGGTTGTAGGTCCTTGCTTTTTCATCACTCTGAATACCTCTTGTCATTTCCTTCTTGCCTGCAAAGTTTGAGAAATCAGCTGATAGTGTTATGGGAACTCCTTTGTAGGTAACTCTGCTTTTCTGCTTTTAAGGCTCTCTCTTTACCTTTAAACTTTGGCATTTTAATTATGATGTGTCTTGGTGTGTTCTGCTTTGGGTCCCATTTGTTTGGGACTCTCTGTGCTTCCTAGACTTGTATATCTATTTTCCTCATCAAATTAGGGAAGTTTTCTTTCATTATTTTTTCAAATAATTTTTTAGTTTCTTGATCTTCCTCTTCTCCTCTGGCATCCCTATGATTCAGATGTTGGCACATTTGGAGATGTCCCAGAGTCTTTTTATTCTCTCCTGTTTTCTTGAATTCTTGTTTATTCATTCTGTATCAGTTTACTGTTTATTTCTTCCTTATGTTCTAAATCATTGATTTGAATCCTGGCTTCCTTCACTTCACTGTTGGTTTCCTGTGGATTTTTCTTTATTTCATTTAGTGTAGCCTTCATTTCTTCCCGGATGTGTTTGTTGTACTCAGTGAGTTCTCTGAATATCCTTATCACCAGTGTTTTGAACTCTGTATTTGATAGGTTGGTTATCTCCATTTCATTTAGTTCTTTTCCTGGAGATTTGATCTGTTCTTTCATTTGGGCCATATTTCTTTGTCTCCCCCATTTGGCAGCCTCCCTTGTGTTTGTCTCTGTGTATTAGCTAGAGCTACTTTGACTGCATCTTGGTGGACCTGTCGCATTGTAAGGGAGAGCCTTTGGTATTCACCAGGATGGGGTGACCAGCTTTGCTCCTCTGTGGTGCTGTATGTGGGGGAGGGATCAAGAGGGAACAATTCCACTTGCTCAGCTCTCACTCCATTTCCATTACTTCCCCCACTTCCCAGATGCAACTGATGCCCTTGTAGCTGCTGCCCTGGTGCTGAATCCCAGAGTGAGTGAATTTGCACAGGTTCTAGGACCATGTGGGTCCTTTAAATGAACTCCCCTGAGTGACTGACAGTTTCTTCCGCTGCCCCAACCCCTACCGGTTTTTACAGCCAGAAGTTATAAGGCTTTATTTTCTTGGCACTAGAACCCTGGGCTGGGCAGTCTGCCCTGGGGCTGGATGGCTCGCTCCCCAGGTGTCCCTCCTGGTTTTTATCTACCACATGTGAATGTTGGACCGCCTGTTCTGCTGGCTGCCACTGCACCGCCTCGCCACCACCACAGCACATCCTTTCACTGTGGCTCCTCATCTCCACCCCTCCTACCCATCTGGATATTTCCTCTTTAAATCCTTGGTTGTCGGATTTCCACACAGTTCAATTTTCTGGCAGTTCTGGTTGTACTTTGTTTTGAGGTTAGTTGTGAACCCCCTTATGGTTGTGCAGAGGGGCCAAATATTTCTACCTATGCCTCCATCTTGGCTAGAAGCCTGGTCAGTGGGGCTTTGAGGCCAGTTCTACCCAGAGCTCGGGACAGGGAGCACTAAATGTTTGTGGGATGAATCATGGTGGCGGTCGCCCAGCCCTGAGCAGCTGAAGTTACAGAATATGAGAAAGTGTGAAACAGGCTCCCTCCTTGCTGCCCAGGAGCCACCTCGATGATAACCACTTAAATACCACTAATTTTTACTGGGTGGATATTTGGGATTCCCTGCCCCTGAGGGGCATGGGGAAGATAAATGAGGCAACATTTATGAAGTGTCACCTCAGATGCAACATGCTATATGAGGCCCAATAATTAACTTGCAAGGCCATAGCACGATGTGGGAGGCATCTGGACACTGTGCCAGGTGTCCCCACCACCTCTGCTTACAAAGCCAGCTAGTCTCTGCTGTGCCCAGAGCCACAGCAAGGGGTGCACTTCCCGGAGGGGAGTCAGAGGATGACATGTGTCAGGAGAAGTGCAGTGTTGACAGCTTGGGCAGGGTGGCATTCAGGAGGGGGTCCTGGGACACACAGAAGCAGCTGGGGCCGTGATTACTTCTCTAAGAGAAAAATAGACAAATAATGGGGGGATATTACTGTTTGACTTCTTTCTTTATTTTACAAACACCTGATAGGGAATACAAGGGTTCTAGTAAGAGTGGCCCTCATACCAGTGAAGAAAATGATCTTCTTATCTCTACAAAAAATATAACAGGACCTGCAGCTCATACATTCAAGAAAGGGCAGCAAAAGGACATTCTGTGTCAGAGATTCAAGTTACCTCATCCCCCACACCCGTCCCTGAGACAGCACAGCTTCTGCTGGGGACTCAAAGCTGCCTGTCAACTGGTGAGTGAAGCCAGAGCTCCAATCCAGGGGCAAACTTCGTCACAGTGGTGGTATGACCAACCGAGGACACCTCTTCCTTAGGGCCAAGAAGGGCTCGGCGGTCACAAAAGGCCTACTGATGTCGGGTGTGAGTTTCTGGTTTGCGAGGCAGTTTCTGTTCCCTAGTGATTATCATTCTGCACAGTACAAACTTGACTACAACTTTAAGGGTGGGTGCTGGTAAGGGAAGATCTATAGCTGTGCAGGTTCATTCTGTTTAGAATAAACTTAAGTACATGCAGATACACACAGACACACACAGACATGTATGCACACACAAAGACACTATAGGGACAAATGCCTACATTCTTGTGAACCATCAAATGGTATTTGTAAAATACTTTCTCTTGTCACGGCAGGGTCATGTTCATTATCTCGTGTAGTCCTCCCAGGAACCCTCTGAGGTCAACCAGCACAGTGTTGTCCCCTGCTTTGCAGACGGGAAGTGGGGCTCCCAGAATGGAGAGGCTCATGTCAGAGCCCCTGCTGAGTTGTCAGATTCTGTTCCTGGATGACTTTTAACATGTGACTGAAAACAAAACAGTGGACTTGGGAGAACCGTTGCTAGTTTGCTTTTTTTTTCTGCTTTTTCACCCTCCTAAAGTGTGTGTATGTGTGTGTGTGCGCACGTGTATGTGTGTGTGTGGTCTGTTATAGGCCAGCAACCAGGCGCATGTTCTCCATCTTACAAACCTGGCGTCAGTCGTTGGGAAGTTGCTTTTCATGGAGCCACGTCAGGGTGGTGGACCATGAGCCAGTGTTTGAGAGCAGGTCACGGAGACCGGACGGCTCTGGGGCTCTGGAAAGTGTACAACTTGTGGACAATAAACACATGTTAGAAAAATACCCTTTACTTTTTGGGAAAAAAAGATCAGAATTGGAGATTTTCACTATTCCGATGGCACTGGCTCCAGCAATCATGTGAGCTGCCGGCCTTTGTGGAGCTGATGACTCTAGAGCCATTCCCATCCGGGAGGAACTTGAACCTCATCTGCACCTCTGCACAGCCTGCTCACCCTCTGGCCAGTATCCACATTTATCCCTCAGAGAGTGACAACAGTCATGACCTTGGAGGGTTCCAGGAAGCATGGGCCTTGCCTCTCCGCTCTCTTTCTCTCTTTCTATTTTTCTATCAAGAAAGTGTAAATTTGAAGGAACAGATATTTGACTGAAGGAAATTCAGGACATCTCAGGGGAAGCTGCTAGCATATCCAATTTAATACTGACTAGAGCTACTTCAAACTCCAGAGAGTTAACTTTCTCAAGTCACTCCTGTGTGTGCGTGTGTTGGGGAGGATGGGAGAAGAGGAAGGAGGAATACAAATGAGAATGCTCTAAATATCAGTCCCAGAAAAACTCATTTTATTTTAGAAGCCTTTTGGCTGGCTCTGCAGCAGTGAGCTAAGTAAAACAATTTCTTGGCTAATCACCTCCAATCTCCCACATCAGACAGTGCAGTGTTCAAAGGAGAAACCAGAAAACCTGCCTAAATGGTCCTGCTTTACAGGGGTTTCTGATATTCCTAAGTGAAGGAATGGAGGGTGGCCTAGGCCGAAAGGCCAAGAGGAGCACTAAGCAAGACTGTCAGGGTTGACAGGGGCCACATGGACTATCCAAGCAGATGCCCCAGGTGACAGAACAGGGGCTGGGCCTTCGACACTCGCACACCGTACACTGTAAACAGAAGGCGGGAACTCTCTGGCCACCACTTCTGCTGCCCCTCTCAGGGGGCAAAGAGTGGGAAGGGATTCCAGTTGGCGAGTTGTACAAAGGTGGAGAATGGAGGGATTCCAAAATCGAGGGTGAGTTTGCCGGGCATGGGCTATTTTTTACCACTGTAGTCATTTTTTTTTTAGGTAAAATAACAGTTCTCGCTTATTGAAAGCTTACCGAGCGGCAGGCCTGTAGCAGGGGGTTACATTTATCATCGCAAAGCCACTCTCTGGACTGGTTACTATCTTCCCCGTGTCACATCACACAGACATGAAGAAGCGAAACTGGGATTCAAACCAGTTGCTACCAGGACGTCACAGTGCAGTGGGATCCGTAACTGCCATCAATGGGCACAAAGGGTCACTTTGGGTCAGATTAGTTCATCCACATGTGATGCTAAGTCTGTGCTGTCGTGTATATGAAAAATGGTAGAATGGACATCCACTGTTGGCTGCCCAGCATCTCTGTCCCTCTCTTAGGGTAACGATGTCCCAAACTTCCCTTCAGGAACTGCCACTATCCCATTCCTAGCTATGCCGGTTGCTTGAGAGTGATCCCACCCTCAGCTCTGAGGGTGGGCTTCTGGGTAGCAAAGCCTTACCCTGGCCACGGTCTTTGGTTCAGGACGGGCATGTGACCCATGTAGGCCAGTCAGAGGTTAGGAAGTGCTTGCTGGGGCCTTCTGAGAAAGCAGCTGTATGCTCCTCTGAGAAAGCCTCCAGGTGAGATGTTCTCTGTCCCTATTGTCATGACCAAGGACAAGCGCCAGGAGGACATCTTTCCACCCCGAGGACAGCCAGCCTTCGGGCGGAGCAGACAGTATGTGAAGTTCGGAGCAGTGATGGAAAGTAACTGCGTCCTTGGCAATACTGAGCCACTGGATTAAGCTTTGTCTGAAGCCAGACTTTAAATCTTAGCTGAGATCATACATTTTCTTTATTTTTAAAGCTATTTTGAGTTGAGTTGGGTTTTCTATTCCTTGGAGCTTAAACATTTTAAACCGACTCAAGTGGGCGGGCCAACCCGTGGACTGTGGAACCCGCGGTGGATGCTGGAAGCCAGCAAGTGCTGGGTCATTCCCAGGCACTGGTTCCGCCTGTTCTGCAACCGGTGGTGGAATTGCCGCTTACTCCTTTCCATCGAGATCATTAGAAATAGTCCCTCTTTAGAGTGCAAAAATATGCTGAGAGGATGAAGAAAAAATGAAAATGTCTCCAGCAAGTCGTAAACTGCTTCCCACACCTACTTAAAGTTTAAGACTGCTTTAATACTCCATGTTTAATTGTTAATTGAGAATTTAAAAAATCAAAAATGCCAACTTTGCCTTCGATGAGATGGAAAATTATGCTGCTGTAGAAGGTAACATAATGTAAAACAGCCACCATTACCAAGGCACACAAATGTTTTTGGTATGTAAAATTGCTTTGTAAAATATTTGCTCCATCTGCTGAAAGCGGCAAAGACAATTTCCCCTTGATAGCTAATGGCCCATTTCGGCTGTGTGGCAAGTGATTCGCTGCGGTGGCGGCTCTCATTAAACAGAATGGTGAAAACGCGGTATATAATTCCATACTTACGTGGCATTATCCACTCGCTGCTTCTCGAGGAGTCTGTCCCTCATTATCTAGGTCTCCACCTTGCTCTGACATGCAGGCCTAGCAGCTGACTTGACTCGAGAAGCGTTTCGTCCAACTGAGGCACATATGTCGCGCCTCCATTCCAAAGCGCAGCACCACGGCTTCGCCCCGACCAGGAGCTCGGCAAAGGCTCCTGCACGTTCGGCTTTCCAGCACTTAAACGGCTGTTTCTGCTTCCCCTCCCCACAGGGGGCTGTGGTTTTCTTTCTAGGCTCACCCAGTCACGCTGCATGCTGGGGTTTCGATAGATAAAGATTAAGTGATTCTTGAAATTCCTAATTGAACTTCACACGTACACAAAAGCAGAGAAAATCTTCCCGGGACCAAGCCTGCCATCAAAAAAGCCGACAAGCCCCGTCCTTGGGTTCCTGATGTACATGGTGGCCTGTGACCGCTCTGGTTATGGGGGTAGTTTGCGCTATACCCTAAATTACTTCAACAGCTGCTGAAGGAACAGTTGAATAATCCAGGGGGGTTAAAAAAAAAAGAATATGTTCATGTTTTGGAAATGATACTAAAAAGTAGTTACAGCAGCAAGTGGCAGATTTTAAAAAATGTTTTTAATGTTGGAAAATGGGTTTGAAGGAAATTATATGAAATGTGAGTGACATCGAGTAAATACATTATGACTGTTTTAAAGATTGCACAGTATTTTAAAGCAAAATCCATGCAATTTAAAAATCAGCTGCAAGTTGAAATAACTATAATTATTATCATTGGTAATTGGTTTCTTCCTTTCCAGTTAGAGAAATATTGCTGGTTGGAAAAATCATGTAAGCTGAAAAAGCTAATTGAAAATTAAAAATGAAAGAAAACACATGTGCCCTTTGGATTTAAGTTTTCTTTCAGGTGTTGGGGGAGAAGGGTGAATTTGTGGCATGAAATGAGAGGTTGACAGGAGAAATTATGTTTTCATTTTATACAAAAAGAATGGGTGAGCATCTACTCTTTAAACTAGGAGTGAAGAACTGTACCTTTTCTGATAGTCCCACATGTACAGACGTAATATATACTTAAGGCAGATGTAATAGCATTACATGTCAATGATTCTTTTCTTTCTACAGGCCATGCTTATTAAAATACCAGGGTAATAAATCAGTGAATTCCAAAAGTGAGGATTTTTGTTTGATCTGGCACAATGACATGAAAGTCCCAGTCTTCTCAAGGGCAGCCCTCTCTCCCGGAGGGAGGGGCACACGGTGGGGGGACAGACGACCAGAAGCAAATGGCGCGGTCTCCCGCCGGGGAGAGTGAAACTCATTCTGAATCCAGTCCAAGTACCCACTCCTGCTCTGTGGTTTTCAGCCAAGCAGATATTTCCAAAAGAACTCTTTAACCGGGACTTCCCGGATGCAAAAACGCTAACCAATTCTCGTTCCTCTCATCTTTTGCTTTATTCCTTCCTTCCACGCTGTTATTGCGAAAAACTGGCAGTTAAATTCAATTGATTCCGAATATCCCGGATCCATATGGCCGCCAACCCTGGAGCTGAGGCAGCGAGAGCGCCTCACTGCTGTTCTCAAGCACTTGCCTCTCCCCCAGTCCCCAGATGGTGGGAGTAACATTTAAACCTCCTTTTCTCTGCCTTGTACAATAGACCTTGGCACCATTTCAACTGTTTACTCCGGTAATTAACAGCTCTGATACCACAACAATTACAACTCCTCCACTCTTACCACAATAATGCTATGAATTAGTGAGAGCTAATGGCTGGAAGGTAGAGTGTTTCCAGACTGTGAGATCTGCGCATTTTTAGAATAAAATAAAAGGTACAAACAGCACGCTTGCAGTAGACAATGATTACCTAGTAATTAGTTTACACAAAGCTTCCTATTTAATGGCAAAACGCTGTAATTACCGTGTGACAGAAAATCAAAGGGTACTTTGTAAGCATATGAAAAATTAACACTGCAGGCCCATAGCTTTATGTACTGATTAGAAGCATATTAAATCAATAGGACACACAAACCAAACAGCTTGTATAGCTGATTATTCCGTGTCCTCGGAAGGGGGACCTGGCTTTCGTTTAACTGGGGGAGGCAATTTTCTCTCTCCTGTCATCTTCCTCAGGCACAGAGAGGCCCCTCAAACCCAGCCCTGGCAGCCTTGTGAAAATAACCATTGAACTGGAAGAAAACATTCTAAGTCATTTTCAGAGATAAGGAAAAATATGTAAATGATTAAGACTTTCCAATGGTTGCGGTGACGTGCTGCTACACTAATTAGAAAAGACACCAAGTGGAACCAGAAAATGGAGCGACCAGGTTTCGGTCGTATGGGCAGAATAATCTCTACCAGGTCAATGCCTCTTTACTCAACATGGAGAAAGTCCAACTAACTGGAATTTATTTTCTCTTTTCAAATGATAAGAAGCCAGTGTGCTATCAACGTTTGTTCTTTTAAAGGCATTAGTATCTGGGTAAAGAAGTGGGTAGGCACAATCGGGTCACCATTATGTGTCTTCAACAGCCACAGTTTTATATAATGATAATTGATGCACAGAAAAATACTCTGGAAGCCTGCAAGACCCTAAAAGACCTCCTGATACATCATCAAAGAAAGATTATATTATGCACACTTGTTCAATGTTACCTACAATTTAATTGTAACTCAATTTTATGGTAATATTAATAATAACACGGAGAATTCCCTGAAGGCGTATGATGTGCTAAAGACATTTATAACCGATTCACAAAGGGTATCTCACTGGACTCTCACCATCTCCCCTTGAGGCAGGTACCAACGTTCCCCCTCTTTAGAGAGGGGTAACTAGAGCCCATGGTTCCCCATTAGTAACCTCCATGTGCCTGGGTCGTGGAAATTCTAGAGCAATGGCTGCTGCGTTCCAGGGACTTTTGTGTTTCTGACAAGTCTCTGTAGAAAGGAGAAAACCTGCCACAAGCAGCGGGTCATAATGGTAGGGACCTGGAGGAGAACACTTCTGTGGGGTTTCCAAACAAGGGGTCTTGTCCAACTGTGGCAAGTGCACTGGGCCAGGAGGAGTGCGTGTGGCTTCAGACGAGGCACAGCCACTTACTGTCTGAGCTTGGGCAAGTCGGTTCCCTCCCCACACACCGGTTTCTCCACCTATAAACAGTAACCGCGCCTTCCTCATCAGCGGCACTGCCCTCTTAGACAGTCATGTGGCGACACCTAACAAGAGCCATAAAGCTGCTACTCCTTGGTCTTTCTTCCAGGAAATCAGTTCAACAAAAGGGGTTCAATTTTATAATAACCCCAAATAAAAATAAACAAATTTCCCCCCCACTCTCCTTACTCCCTTCCTACCACCACCACTACCACACACACACACACACACACACACACACACACACACACAAGCTGGACAACACCTACATTTCCAACTTAGTTGAATGGTTTACCAGGTTAGAGTTAATCAATCCAAGGGAATATTATATGCCCATTAATTATGACGATCACATGTAAACATAGAGAATGTTGAAGATCTGGTGTTTAAATAGCAAATACATTGTTGCTATAGCTATAGGAAATAAATAGAACACAATGGGAAATGAATACACAAAAATGAAAGCAACTATGCTTGGGAAAAGTAAGTAGGTACTTATTTGGTCTAAAATACCTTTCATCTTACTATATTACCTTCTAACTTTTTCAAAAAATTACGTGGTTGCAGAGTCATGGTTCTTCAGGGTCACCTAACAAATACCTACGAAATCCCATACGAGGCACCAAGCCCAGCCATCAGTAGTGGCTCCCATGACCCAGTTATATGGCCATCTGAATGGATGGAAGTCTTCTCAATGGAGCCATACAATTCTAAGGCACGGACTGATGGATGGTTCTCTTCTGTAATAGTGTACATGGTTTGCTGACTGACTTCTACAAGGAAGCAAACCTATTGTGGCTTATTCTACTTTTTCTAGACTTGGGTGCCTTGAATTAGTATATACATAATGTCACCCCGTGGTGACCTCCAAATTAAAGACCCTAATAAAGTATACCAAAGTACAAGGAAAGGCAAAACTGCTCTTGCCAATGGCTGAAATAGCAATATTACATAGGAGCACAGAGCCAGTTCAAGTTCCTTTGTCTCCTTTTCTTGTAAGTGGTAAAATTGTGCCACCAGGACCTCCACATCTGATACCACTCACCCAGGGAAACAGAGGCCCAAAGAAGGTCCACACCGACAAACCAAAAGAGTGGGCAGCTTAGCTCTTTGTACGGAGAAACTGCTCTACGAAAGTCTCTTGCAAAGTGGCGTCAGCAGTAGCGTCACTGCCACCACGCCAATCTTCCAGGAGTGAGGGAGGGAAGATTTACCCCTTAAAAAAAGAAATAAAACACCAGCTCAACTGGTTAGAGTATTGTCCCATAAACTGAAAGGTCACTGGTGTGATTCCTGGTCGGGGCACATACCTGGGTTGCAGGTTTGGTTGCCCTTGAGTGCATGCATACGAGAGGTAACCAATTGTTGTTTTCTCTTGAATTGCTCTTTCTCTCCCCACACCCCCTTCCTCTCTCTCTAAAAGCAATGAGAAAATGTCTCTGGGTGAGGTTAAAAAAAAAAGAAAGAAACCACCACCAGAAGGACTGCTACCATAGCAAGTGTTTACCTGGGTCTCCCCTACACTGTCTGAGGAAGGCTTTTCCCTTACATGTGTGCCTTCTGAGACTTAAGCTGTTGTTCCTACTAGATGGAAAGAAATACCTCTGACTGGCAAGTGGGGAGTGTGGAGGGTAAGCAAGTGCGTGGATTCGTTAACCACCAACAAGCATCAAGTACTTAGACGAGTTCACTGGAATCATTTGGAGAATTAGGTTTTGTTACCCAGTAGAATGAGGAGGATAAGCCAGCATGAAAAGGGTGAGGTCCGTTCTCTGTTTTCACTGTGGCCATCAGGAAACATTCCGCTTTTCCTAAAGCCCCCTACATTTTAAAAATTAAAAAATCGCACTGATTTTTAGAAAGTGTGACTACAGCTCATTAGCATTTGTTTGCTCCATGACTTTGTTTCAAGTCTCAGCTGCCACCAGTTAAGTAGCTCTGGTTCTAAATTAGACAGGTAGAAAGAAAGATGATCATTGTATTGGGTCCCTGAGTCTACACTGAAACACACCTCTGTCTAAAACCATTATCTGTGTAAGATGCAAGAGAATCTCCAAATGGCTCCAGCTCCCATAAACAGCCCTGGTTTTAATCTGTTGCCTACAACACACCAATAAGAAAAATCATGGTATCGTGTTGTAAACTGCTATGCAAATGATGCTATTTGTAAGTATTAACATAATTTAGTGCTTACAGTCATAATCTCATTTCTAATAATTCTCCCAGAATGGAGTCTTTCTCTGGACTCTTAGCCTGCAGGACAGTCTTTCATCAAGAAGCTGAAATTTTTAATAACCTGCCAGCATATGTTTCGTATGTGCAGGGAGAGGCTTGATGACACAGCATTTTAATTATCAAAAGAAACAGGTCTACCAACCGTGATGGGACACGAAAACACGCCTGTGCTCAAGAAGCCACGCTTTGAGGTCTAAGCGTGCGCCATTATGATGGTCTTCCAGAACAAAGGAGAATTCTAATTCTAAATTCTCAAAAGCTACACTCAACGGGGATTATAGTTCACTTCCACTCTGAATACAATTTTACTTTGAAGGCAAAAAATGTTAATAGTTTCCTACCCCCCTCCAAAAAAAGTTCTTCACAGCTATTTTATTTGTGTATTTAAAAATATATAGTTTTTGCTTCTAACCACACCAAGGCTAGGCATGTGTCTCAGAGTATAAAAAAATTTCTGAATAAAAATTTTGCCCTTACTAAGTTAAAGAATGATTTAGACAGATTATTAATTATTCAAGATTTTCACATTTAATAATATTAATAATAATGCTAAATGTATTTTGTGACTATTTAAAATGGTATAGTTTAAAATAATTGAAATGAAGTAATATATAGTCAGGCTCCTAAGTACAATTCAGCCAGTGTCAATATTTTAAATATTTTTTTAAACTTAAAGTCAAACATTTAAAATTTATCATAGTCTACTTTTAGGAGAATTTAAAAAAGTATTGGTTTGAAATATTGAGACCAACCAATACTTTGCACACTAACATTTCAATTTTTTAAATGAAAAAGTCATTATTTTCATCAATGACTCTCAACAGTTTTGCTTTAAGAAGAAACTTCTATACAATATGAAATAAAATCCATTTCAAAAATAACACAAGAGAAACCTCTATGGGCCTCAAAATTAAATACATTTTCCTTGTTTTATTTTTTTTCTAGAAGAGTAATTCATTTCGGTAGCCCTTAAATAATATGTAAAGAGCTGGCCGTGACAGGTACTGCATTTAGTCCATTCGCTGATGCAGGGGGAAGAAAAGCCCGGAATAGATCATGGGGAGAACAGTGACATTTGTCAGAGGGAACTCTCTCTTCTGACTGTTCTCTAGATTTATTCCTTGTTTGACTTTCACAAGAATAATGCGGCCCTCCCTTGCGTGCCCCTCCTTCCCTATCACTTGTGTCTTGATTCATCATCTTCTGTATGTGTGTGAGTGCAATGGCCGCCCAGAGGAGGTGCACGTCACTGTGCAGCCCACTGTCACGCACGTCAGTGGGGGAGGGACTCGGGGAAGGGAATTGACCTCTGGATTTTCTTCACCAGTAGGTCAGCCGTGACAAAGATTTGGGATTAAGGACAGCTAGGCTAGTCTAGGCCTCTGGACGCAAAGTGAGGCAGCTGTTGGAATGGTGGGTTTAATTTATATATTAGGCCATATAAAATTACTTTAATTATTAAGCAAGTTTAGAACAGACTAAGAAGTTGTACAATTCACCCTTCCACCAGTATACAATGCATGGAAGATTCTATACACTCACACGCAAAGACATTTTACCTATTGTTCAGCTTTGACCTGGAGATTTTCTGTCCAGGATGTATCATTTTCTCAGCATCTCACAGGGACCAGCAGTTACATAAATTTCCTTGAATTGTCTTTCGGAAACACATGGCTGCTGACAGATTGCTATTATACATTAGCTTCCAGGTGACAACCATTCACTAATAGAATTTCTCTCTCATAATAAAATTCAGGCTAGCTTATTAATGTCAGTTGTTAGGAGCATATGATCAAGACCCACTTAAGAGCAAATGATGAGACTTGTAAAATTACCTGAATATGGTAAAAAAAAACACAACTATTTCCTAATGATTCTCTTTCCTATTTGAAGACATGAATGAAGATGTTTAGGGCCCGATGAAGGGATGTTTAAAATAACCTAACCAACCCCATTGCCTAAAAGGGCGAAACGATTTGCCTAAGGTTCACTGCCAAGCCTTGAAGAAGGTGCTTCCATCTCCCAGCGAGGCCTTTGGCTTCACTTCCTAACAATTCACAGACACGGTATATTTGGGTCACCACCGAACACTCACCTGTGCCCACTTCTTGTTCCAGTCTCTGCGGCCGTATCTGCTGCTCTCCTTTAGGACCCACTTGTTGCACTTGAGGTGGGAAAGAATGTCACAAAATGCGGTCCCATTTCCTCCAAACTCATAGTCCATCTTAAAGAGCCAGCGCTGAATTCCCAGGTGATCAGCGACCAGCCGACTCAGCTGTTCTATCATCTGTGGGGACAAAGCCACAGCAACACTTAATATAAATAGTGTCCTGGATTCCTTTTCAGGGTGTTGGACTTCTCACGTCATCATGCCAAATGGTTTGTCCATTTGGTTATCCTCTTAGTTATTAAGACTGACTAGAAGAAGTTTTAAGTGATGCATACATGGTATGAAGAAACCACTAAGCAATGGGAATGAAGGCATGTTTAAAAGTATAGTCTTATTTATGAGAAGTTCTGAAATGATCATTGACCTGCTTTTCAAGGCAAAATAAAGAATCCTTGAATATCTGTGATTGAATCTTAGTATTGTTTTCTCTTCTTCAGAGAGGTATGTGTTTACTTATTGATTCAAGTGTTTTTTTTTTTAGTTTCAGTGCTATAAACTAAAGTTAAAGTAACTCTTTATAGTCTTGAAAACTAACTATTTGGTGCTTTGTTGAGTCTTTAAGTCTTGTAACCTATAAAACATTTAACATTTTTTTTTCTTCTGCCAAGATGGAGGCATAGGTGGAGACGCTGTGCTTCCTCACACAACCAAGTTTAGAGACAACTAAATATTAGCAACAGAAAACACAGCCAGAACACAGAAAATTGAACTTTTTGGAAGTCTGATAACAACAAATTCTTCAGCCTGACCGGTAAGAGGGGCAAAACCAGCAGCTGGAGGAGCGGGGTTGCACAGGAAAACTCCATCAGACGGACTCAGGTGCGCGGAATCCAGGCACAGGGTTGGACCTGGTGGGCAACTCAGTGAGCGACTGCGGGGAAATAGCAAGGGAGCAGGGCTGCGGGTTGACTGTGGTCTCGGATCGTGCGTGGATAGACAAGCGAGGGAGTGGGCGATTGGATGGGACCCAGCAGGCGCCAGTGGCAGCAGAGGGCACCGCCATTTCCCCACTCTGACCCCGCCTCCACATACAGCGTCATAACCCAGCGACCTAAGTGGCCCAGCCCTGGTGAACCACCTGAGGCTCTGCTCCTCACCCAGCAGCAAGAAACAGCAGAGGGGGCCGCCATTTCCCCGCTCTGACCACGCCCCCACATCCAGCATCACAACCCAGCAACCTGGGAGTCCAAGGTTCCCCTCCTCGTACTTAACTGGCGTGAACAGAACAAAAATGGCTCAAGAAGATCTCAAAGCCCCAGAGCCTATAAATCTAAGCAATGAAGAAATAGCAAAACTCTCAGATGCACAGTTTAAAACACAGGTGATCAGGATCCTCACAGAACTGGTTGATTATAGCCACAAATTAGACATACATATGAAGGTGAAACTAATTGAAATGAATGGAATTACACAGGAAATCAATAGCGATGAAAAGGAAACTGGGTCTCAAATCAATGGAGTGGACCAGAAGAAAGCAAATAATGGCCAAACAGAAAAGAGTCAAGAAGTAAGAATTCAAAAAAATGGGGAGAGGCTTAGGAACCTCCAAGACATCTTTAAACGCTCCAACATCTGAATTATAGGGGTACCAGAAGGGGGAAAGGAACAGCCACCAGTGGAAAACTTATTTGAACAAATAATAAAGGAGAATTTCCCCAATCTGGCAAAGGAAATAGACTTCCAGGAAATCCAGGAAGCTCAGAGAGTACCAAAGAAGTTGGACCCGAGAAGAAACACACCAAGGCACATCATCATTACATTAGCCAAGATTCAAATGAAGGAGAGAATCCTAGAAGCAGCAAGAGCTAAGGGGACAGTCACCTACAAAGGAATCCCCATCAGACTGTCAGCAGATTTCTCAAAAGAGACCTTACAGGCAAGAAGGGGCTGGAAAGAGGTATTCCAAGTCATGAAATCCAAAGACCTACAACCAAGATTGCTCTATCCAGCAAAACTTTCATTTAGAATGGAAGGACAGATAAAGTGCTTCTCAGATAAGATCAAATTCAAGGAGTTCATCATCACCAAGCCCTTATTATATGAAATGCTAAAGGGACTTATCTAAGAAAAAGAAGTTAAGAAAACATGAACAGTGAAAGGACAGCAAACTCACAGTTATTAACAACCACACCTAAAACGAAAGCAAACTAAAAGGACAGCTAGATCAGGAGTGGAAACATAGAAATGAAGATCTCAAGGAGGGTTAGCAACAGGGGAGTGGGAGGAAGAGAAGGGGGGAGAAGGTACAGAAAATAAGTAGCATAGACAATAGATAGAAAATAGATGGGGGGGCAAGAATAGTATGGGAAATACAGAATCTAAAGAACTTGAGACACATGGTCATAAACTAAAGGGGGGGTAATGGTGGGGATGGGGGGTAGGGTGGAGGGGAATGAAGGGGGGAATAGAACAACTGTAATGGCATAATCAATAAAAATAAATAAATAATTTTTAAAAAACCATTTAACTTTTTCCTCATTAGCATGCTTGAATGCATTTGTGTAGTCAATTGGCCGAGTGTGCTATATCATATGCGTTAAATGAACACAATACATAAAGGAGATAAAACAGTCATGGAAGCAACTTTCCTGGAATACAGACCTACCCTACATTTTATTTAAAACAGCATTCCGGACTTCCGCCAAGATGGAGGTTTAAGGTGGATGTGCCTGCCTCCTCACACAACCAAGTTTAGGGACAACTAAATATTAGCATCAGAAAACACAACCAGAACACGGAAAACTGAACTTTTCGGAAGTCCGCTAACAACAAATTCTTCGGCCCGACCGGTAAGGGGCGAAACCGGCGTCAGGTGAGGAGTTACAAAGGAGTCGACCCGGGCGCAGAATCCAGAAGCGCGAATCCAGTCGCACGGGTTCCAAACCCAGGATTGGACCTAGTGAGTGACCGAGCGGCCCACCGGGTGAGCGACTACGGAGGAGTCAGTGGGGAGGCGGTGGCAGCGAGTTGACTGAGGTTGCATGGTTGCACGCCGGTGAGGGAGTGAGCGCTTGGACCGGCGGCGGCGGCGCCATTTCCCCGCTCTGACCACGCCCCCACATACAGCGTCACAACCCAGCGACCTGGGAATCCAAGGCGCCGCTCCTCCCACTTAAAGGGCCAGAACAGACCAAAAATGTCGCAGGAAGACCTCAAAGCCCCAGAGATAAATCTAAGTGACGAAGAAATAGCAAATCTCTCAGACGCACAGTTTAAAACACTGGTCATCAGCTTCCTCACAGATCTGGTGGACTATAGCCACAAATTAGAGAAACATATGAAGGCTAAATTAAGGGAAATGAATGGAATTCCACAGGAAAACCATAGAGATGAAAAAAAAAACTGGGACTCAAATCAATGGAGTGAACCAGAAGGAAGAAAAAAATGATCAATCAGAAAGGAATGAAGAAATAAGAATTCAGAAAAATGAGGAGAAGCTTAGGAACCTCCAGGACATCTATAAACGCTCCAATATCCGAATTATAGGGGTACCAGAAGGGGGAAAGACACAACCACCAGTGGAAAAACTATTTGAACAAATAATAAAAGAAAATTTCCCCAATCTGGCAAAGGAAATAGACTTCCAAGAAATCCAAGAAGCTCAGAGAGTACCAAAAAAGTTGGACTCAAGAAGAAACACACCAAGGCATATCATAATTACATTAGCCAAAATTAAAATGAAGGAAAGAATCCTGGAAGCAGCAAGAGGTAAGGGGACAATCACCTACAAAGGAGTCCCCATCAGGCTGTCAGCAGATTTCTCAAAAGAGACCTTACAGGCAAGAAGGGGCTGGAAAGAAATATTCCAAGTCATGAAATCTAAAGACCTACAACCAAGATTGCTCTACCCAGCAAAACTTTCATTTAGAACGGAAGGACAGATAAGGTGCTTCTCAGATAAGACCAAATTCAAGGAGTTCATCATCACCAAGCCCTTATTATATGAAATGTTAAAGGGACTTATCTAAGAAAAAGAAGTTAAAGAAACATGAACAGTGCAAGGACAACAAACTCACAGTTATTAACAACCACACCTAAAACGAAAGCAAACTAAAAGGACAGCTAGATCAGGAGTGGAAACATAGAAATGAAGATCTCAAGGAGGGTTAGCAACAGGGGAGTGGGAGGGAGGAGACGGGGGGAGAAGATACAGAAAACAAGTAGCATAGACAGTAGATAGAAAATAGATGGGGGGGCAAGAATAGTATGGGAAATATAGAACCTAAAGGACTTGAGACACATGGACATAAACTAAAGGGGGGTAATGGTGGGGTTGGGGGGGCAGGGTGGAGGGGAATGAAGGGGGGAATAGAACAACTGTAACAGCATAATTAATTCAAAAAAAATAAATAAATTTATTTAAAAAAAAAAAAACAGCATTCCCCCAAGAACTGGGCTCAGTCGCATGGAAAAGTAAGGGATAGAAGTTCAAGCCCTAGTATCATGATGATACTAATAATGATAATACTAACATTGCTCTCAGCAGGAGCCAGGCCTTTGACTAAGCTCTTCACATCGGTTTTCTCATTTCAGACTCACACAGCCTATAAGGTAGGTACCATTATTAGTTTCATTTCATATATACATAATTGAGACTCAGCTAATTTAAATCACTCGCCCGTGATCACGTAGCCCTGAGTGGCAGAGAGGGGACTCCACCCAAGCTACTCTGGCTCCAACATCTAAGCTCGTTCTGTCTGCACTGTGCTGCCTCACTCAACCTGCAGAGAGGTGGAGGGGGAAGGTGGGGCAGCGGAAGAAGGTAGGAGAGAAGTAAGAGAAGCAACTTGTCATACCGTCACGTCATTTGGGATTACAGCTCATACTGTTCTAGGACAGCCATGGAGAAAAATAACTCATTAAATCACAAAAGGCTTTTTTTCCCTGGCCTTCTCATCAGACTTTCCAGTCTACACTTCCCAGGAAGAGACAAAGCAATACCAGGCATTCGCTCTGCTGTGCCTACCCACCGTTGTTCTTGGCTACGGTCTTCTGTACCTAAGGAGGCCTCTGCAACACTCTTATTTTCTTCTCTCTTGATGACTTTTTGCTCACCAAATGGATTTTTAGTTTTTTTCAACTAAAAAATGTGAAAGGACTCAAGATTATGGTTCAGCTGAAGTCTGGAGCTGGAAGATTACCATTATTTTGATTAAAGGCAGAGTCTGCTCTCTTGAGTTGTATTTTTTTCAGCAGATCTTCCTGAGGATGTTACACTACACAGCAGTGTGGAAGTGATATCAAAATGGGCATTCTGGGGATCCCTGGAAGCTCCATGCAACCATGGGGTATTCAATTAGGGCAAAATGGGACTGTCTTAGCTCCCTAATTATCTAGTTGTGTCTGTGGATAATTTGGGTGTTTAAATGACAAGCACCCTGGTCTATACACCATATGTCTGTGAGCATAGCCTACAAAGGTTTTTTTTACTGTGCCTTCCAAAGTTCCGTCCCTTTTTCTCCAGTGCTGTGCTGAGAAGAGAGATTCCATATTTCAACACACTTTCCTGTGTTATGATCATACTTTGCAAAAGTAGAAATGGCCTTTGGCATGTTAATATCCTACAAAATTCCTTTGCTAGTATAAGGAAAGGTCTGATGGCCTAGCATTTTTTACTAAGTATTTGGATGTACTGTATATTCAGAGATTCAACTACTAACAAAATGATCCTGTTTCTTCCAAATCCTATCATTTGTTGGTCCTGAGAACCCAATAAATGGGCGCCTGTTGATGGATCCCCTACAGTGATGAAAACGATCGATAGTATTGTAAAGGCCCCACCACAGGAAAGAGTTATGTGCTCTCTGCAAGTGAAAATTGAACAATGCTTTAAAATAGCATCGCCATTTTTTTGCTTATTTAACCAAAGCTGTCAATATTTCATACGGAGCACATGCCAGAGAGGACTGGCATGCTCACTCTATGGATCAAAACAGGAAATGCTCCTGGTGCTCGTACTTGACATAACAGATAAATAAATAAATTACTTTATCATAAACCAAATGACTTTATGCTATTTCCAGACATTCATCATGTTCTGTGGGAGTCTGCCTGTTCTTGCCATTCATTTTACACTGGTATAGAGTAGAAGTGAAAAAACGACTACTGCTAAAATCCAGCTCATACTCAGGGATATTTATTAACCTAAATTAAAATAATCACAGCTTTCCTTTACCAGCTTTAAGTTTATGATGCACGTCGGTAAAAAGTCAGTGCTATTGATTCATCACCATCTGCCCATTCAAAACGCTGACATACTCAGATAGATTAGGTGGGACCATCACTCTCTGGAAAAGTCTCAGTGGAGTACTTCAGTTCTTGATGACCTCGGATGTATATTTGCCAAACAAGTAGACGAGGACTCTGTTATAACTCTGTTTATTGTGATGCAAGTTTTCACTTGCCGTGGGTGAAATGACATCCCTCAGAGTTGGTGTGTCTACAAAAAGGTTTTAAATCCTACTTCTGAATACCAGGATTAGAAGAAGGTTTTACTGCATTAAATAAATGTGCCTGCATCTGTACGCATGACCAACGTATAAAGTTCCACAATGTTTCATGGCAAAGATTGCCTGAGTTCTCATCAGTGAAGACAAAAGCAAGACGTGATATACATATTGCACATGTATGTTAATGTAATGTATTGTACATGTGTGAATGTTATTTAATGTAATGTACACATGTGAAATTGTATAATTTTAAATGCATTTCACTTGTATTACGTCTGTCAGTCAAGTGTTCTACTGGGAGGCAGAGTGAAGCACTTCGTCATCTGCAAATTCTGGTGGAGGCTAATGACAGGGGACCTAACAGTGCAGGGGGAGCCTCTTTGCTACTCCTATTAAAACTGCCTGTGCCTTTTCCAGACTCTGCAACCTTAAACAGCAACTTCCTTTATGAATCCACATATTGCCCAAGAACACTCTTGTGAGACAGAAACATTTTAGGGCAATATAAGGAGCTAATAGTATCTTTAAACTAGTCTCTGAAAAGCATGACTTGTTGAAAGGCTTGGCTTGGGGGCTCAGCAGATGTGAGGCGCACAGCATCAGGATCAGGCAGCTGAGAGAACAAGGAAGAACCCCAAACTTGTCCCCCACAGGGTGCCTTGTTGTGCACGGTTCTTTAGTTTCCCAGGGAGTGGGTGCCTGTGCAAGTTGTGATTGGCTCAGAGTCATGGTCAAGAGGTGGACTGAAATAAAGGTCAAGAAATCTTACCAGCCATTTATCTTTTTATGTCTTTTATTGTGACAAAGGATAGTAGTTAAATGGGAGAATACCTGCCAGAGTTAACTCAGAGATATTTCTAGTGGCTAATATTTTTGTCTCCGAATTATTGGCTGGAAGAGTACATAGCTACGGACCTAGCCCAAGACAAACCCCAGAAGCAGTTTTATTCCTGGGGCCATTTCACCTTCTCCTTCTGGGATTTTCCCCCTCCTCCCTCTGTGGTTCCTTCCTGAGGGACCAAAGGGTTTTTGTGTGAGTGAAGGACGTCTTTGGCCCTCTGCTGCAGGTCCTCTGCAACCTGGCTTGGCAGAAAGGCTCACTCCCCGGAGCTTCCCAAACCCGCGCCTTTTAGCCAAAAGAGTCACATTTCTCAGGGTCCTGCTCAATGACTGGCTAGCTAAAATGACAGCGAACTAACTAATCCACGATGAGGCAATAAATACTGATAGACGATCGGTACACTAACAACATCTTCAATGTCTTAATCCAAATGAGTAAATATGTTGGGAATTCCAGCAATTTCCACGAGGACAATACATTTAACCACGAAGGCCCGAAGTAGATCCCAATCAATCAACCCAAGTATTCCCCATAGCCTCACTGGGCGGGGCTGGCTCCAGAAGACCTGGAGTCCCCATGAGGTCAAGGGGATGTGCTGTGTTTGAGCAGAGCCTCTCCTGCCCACCCCACATACCTGCTGTTGGCTGCAGATGTCGAATATCCCGGGAGGGACTGGCACATTGGCACTGGCGAAGACCCGTTTGCTTCCAGACTTGGAGCTGTAGAGGTGAGCCAGTTCAGGCTCTGGGCCCAGGATGGGGACGTCTAACAGGTCCGCCACGGCCAGGTCATCTCTGTGGAGGAGCCCGCTGACTATGTAGGCCTCTTGTCCTTGGATGAGGTTTTTTATTCTTTTGATTGCCTTGGGGCTGTACATGAGGTGAGTGGCCAAGCACATGTGGTGCTTCTGGGGGAAGAGCATATTACTCTGGTTAGAAGATGTTCTTTCTTGAGTCCACACACCTAATTTATAATGTTGCACACCATAAATGCATTATTAATAGCAGGCTGGGTTATGACCTATCCTGTTGTTTAGCAGTTTAAATTGATAAAAGCTGTTGGGGTGAGGCTCTATAATCGCTCACATCTTTAGTGTGTGGGAAATAGGCTCACTGGGAATAGAACTAATTACTACACATCTGTATTTATTTGATCCACGTGGAATTATCCTTCTGTCAGAAGGAAAAGGGGCTGGCGGCCTTTGGATAATAGTGATTCATCTCTGCAACACTTCTGGCATGGTTTAACACTAAAGTGTCTGGAAAATCAATACAAAAAATGAAGAAAAACGCCTTGCAGTATTCTTCACTGTACAGGACTCTTAGTCTGGCAACCATTTAAGTGCTTCAGTAGGAAAAAGGCACTTGGCTTGATACTCTGCTTCCCAAGTTCTGCTTCAGAGAATACGTACTTTTATAATGATTATCATGGTTCTTGGCCAACAACTCTGGGGAGGATTCATGAATAAAAAAATATTTGAAAATTTTAGCAAGACTCAAGATCATTTTCCAATAGAAAACTCTTTTATTTTATTTTTGATTATTTAGACCCAGCTCAGCAATACATGTGATGGTCTCATTCAATTTAATAAATAATTCTGGCATGTCTGACTGAGGCTGAGGACCAAGGCAGATGGTCATCGTGCACCAGAATGAATACAACCATGCTTCTGCATTCAGGGAGTGGGGACACAAATGCGTGCTGCTAATGAATAACTAATACAGAGTGGGAAAAGTCCATAAAGAGCTATGGAAGGCCTCAGAGGCATGGAGAAGGGAGGCAGAAGCCACATGCTGATGGGGAGAGCTGGAAAGGCAAATCATTCATTCTCCTTGGGCCTCAGTTTCTTCACCTGTAAAATGAGTATAATGCTAGTCCTTATCTGATAGGGATGCTGGGAGGATTAAATGAGATAATGCATGCAAAGCACTTAGTACAGTGCTTTGGACATGATAAGCACTTAATGAATATTACCTACTATTATTACTATAAGAAAGGTTGGGGTTGAGGGTTGAAGGATGGGTAGGATTCTATCAGGTGAGGGTGGGCGTGGGAAAGACTTTAGCCAAAGATGAACTACAAGAAGACACGATCGTGCTCACTTCCTCTGGAGAAGGGCTGGGGTTGGGAGTCAAACAGCTCTGGTTTTGAATCCAGCTTTATTATCTATAAGTTACCTGAACCTGGACAAGGAACCTAGACTCCCTGAGCCTAAGTTTTTCTGTCTGTTAAATGTGAATAAAAATTCTCATTTGCTGGGTGGTTCTGAGGATAAAACAAGATCGTGAATGTAAACACCTATGATAATGCATGTCATTTTGTCGCTACTCAATAAATGGTAGTACTTATGATTATAGAGAAAACTCTCTTTACAAAGCCATTAAAATGTCATGCAAATAATATAATGCAAGATGCCAGAGTCTTAGGGAGTTCAAGGGATTTTTTAGACTCACAACTACTTCCCCAATTCTAGTCAAAATTATCTACTCCACAGGGCATGAAAATGTGGAGAAATGTTGAGCAACCATTCCCAGGGGTATCCGTGACCCCAGAGTGCACCCTGTTGATGGGCACGAGAGCTGCTGAGTGCGGGAGAAAGGCACTGCAGGGAGCCCGGGAATTCAGTCTGGCCCGAATCTGTAACTTGCAAGGTGATTTAGAAACCTCAACCATTCTGAGTCCATCCCCCATATTCAAATGGAGGGTTGGACTAGACATCTCCAGGGTCCTTTCAGCTCTGGAATAACTTTTCCTTTAAAACCAGAGCTCTTCTGCACTTACTGCTTAATGGGTACAGAGTTTCTGCTTGGGATGTTGAAAAAGTTTTGAAAATGGATAATGTGATAGTTGCCCAACCAGGTGAATGTGCCTAATGCCTCTGAACTGTACACTTGAAGTGGTGACAATGGTAAATTTTATGTTATGTATACTTGACCACGCCCCCCCCCCAAAAAAACCCCAGAGTTCTTCTGAGAAGAGGATTTACTGATTCCCCCCATTGGGCCTTTCCTCCAGGGTAGGTGTTTTTTCTAAGCTCCTTAGATCTATACCACATGCCTTTTCCACCGTCACTGAAATCCATTTTCACAGCCTACTTCCGAGGATGCAGTTCTGGGAAGCCCGGGGCTCCGTTAGACAGTGGCTGGGCGGCGTCTCCTGCGTCCGCGTCTCCTGTCTGTGCCCGATCAATCACAGCCTCTCCTACTTGTTCCTTCCATTCCTTTCCTTTTCCCACCAGTAATTCCAATTGGGCAATGTGAAAATAGTATATGCCTGGGAGAGCTGGGGAACTGCATAGTGTACAGGGTGGGCTTTTCAGGGCACCTGGATCAGTACTTCAAGGTGGCAATCCTCACACGTTAGGTCCATAAGGTCGAAGCATTTGCCTTCTCCCCTCTGATCCACACTGCCCCATGCCAATTCACACCCCTCTTTGGGAGATGAGGAAACTGAGGCTCAAGTGATTTGCCCAGCTAGTTAACAGCAGAGGCAGGATTTAAACCCAGGAGTTAGGATGGTTGTCATGCCACAGCTGCCGCAGTCTCTCCCATTTTGCAGGCTGAGTGGTGAAGGGCTGGTGAGCATCTGAGGTGTGATGAGGGGCAAGCGGATGCAGCAATAGATGTAACGTCAATGTTCTGAGCACGTCTCCAAGCAGGATGAGCTTCTACCTCCTCTTGGTTTGCTTATCTCTATTGGCAAGTTCTCTACCCGACTGTATTACGGTCATCTGCGGGATTGCCTTATTCTTCAGGCCGGGTGGTGCCCTGATTCTGTGTTCAATCCATGTTTGCAAAGGTTTGAACATGAGTGAGTGGCAGAGAACACATAACTGCCTGCAGGTCTTGTGTGACCATTTAGAGAAAATCCATGTCACTAGATCCAGGCAGTAGATCGCGCAGCAGACAAAGATCTGAAATGGTCCTAATTCCACAGCATTATTACTGAATCGAACTTATCACCAATAATTTTTTTGACCTCAGACAAAAGGTCTTTTCTCTTTATAAACATTAAAATGTTCAAAAATAGACACAATAACTTTATAATAGCATCTTTACCCATATCCAAACATTGTACAGTGACTTGGAGAGATGTACAAACAGATTTTTGGCATGCTTTTAAAAAAATCTCCTCAAAGTCATCCATTTGAATGAAAATCAGCAATGATACAATCTCTCTAACCCATTAAAAAGAAATAAAGCCGTAACTAAACATGAGCAGGAACTGATTTGAAAGACTTAAAATAGTCCCTAGTTGTTTCTATTCGCCATGATGCAAACCTGAATTATGAATGAAACACAGTGCACCTGTGAGTGCTAACCGTCTCTCTCCTGCTTGAGAGTTGGGGTGGGCAGGCAAGGGTACCTTTCTCAGGTAATAGGATTATAAAGCTGGGAAGGACTTTGAAATGATAACCCATCATCTCATTTTATAGATGAAGAGCAAAGAACAGGTGAAGGGCTTGCCCAAGGCCACAAAGTAAGTCATCAGAAGCAGTCATTCCAACCCATGACAGTGTCCTGGGGTCAGACAGATTTCAGTTCATACTCTGATCCCACTGGTAACTTTGGAGTAGAAAAATGAGTCTTGGTTTCCTCACCCAGAAAAGGAGAGTGATCATTTCGGTCTTGTTGCATTGTTCTGATAATGAAATGATCACAACGTAAGTAAGCATTTGATACAGGTTAAGTTCACTGCCTTTCCCCCTTCCACACTAGCACCCTTTCCCATTCTGTGTCTCTTTAATGCATATGGGCATTTAAGACTCTCTATTAGCAGCTATCAGGAGAAAATTAAGAAATTCTACACAAATGACAGTGTTTTCTCCCTTGCTTCCTGACGTCCACAGTAACTCTGCCACTGAGGCCGAGGTGACTAGCAACCACCAAAGCGACCCTTGCACCAGCTGTGAATACCAGGAGGTTCCTAAGACTATAAGTAAGTGGCAATGATTTGTCCTCCTGTCTTTCTTTTGCTTGTCCCACCCCATCATTTGCCTTCCTCTTCCACAGCCCAGAGGTGCAAATGAAACAGAGAGCTTTGGGGGGAACATTAAGGTATCCCATTATTAACAAAGAAAATCTTCATCTTGGTAGAAGAGAGCAAAATCCGATGACAATTCACTGAGTACACCAGCAAAGTAGAAAGGGTATAGCAGCCCTCCCCAGCCTGGGCAGGCCTTTTTTGGTGGGCAGGGGTCAAAGTCTTGGTGCATCAGAAGGGTTAATGGGTAGGAACTGAACTCATACTTACTTCCTACGTAAAGCATGCAATCAGTGTCTCTGGCATGCCATCCGGGAGAGCGCTGACTTTGGTGCACCCCACTTGTGAATGGAGAGCTACCTTTATTAGCAAATTCAGATTCTTGATTGTATCCAAAAAGGGGTCTCCTCGAAATTGTACAGTTCATTAGGCATTAAATCGTTGGTTGGAGAACATGGGAAGTTTAAGTTCTTGTTACAGCACAGCGGAGTTCATTCCAAGCCGTCTCCTGCACTGCCTTGCTCTGGAACACTGCCCTTGTAGTGCCATGAATCCCCACAAGCTCTTGTGTAGGGATGGAATTCACACAGAGTTCTTCCCATTCATTGAAAATCAATACAAGTTAAACAACAACCACCTGAACCTCGTTCATTATGAACCATGTGACATGGTAAACAAGACCGGCTTCCCCTGAGGGTGGGGGTGGAAACAGAAGGATGGAATCGGAAGGAATACCAGTGTGGAAATCAGAAACCAGGCGTCCTGGTCTAGATTCTGTCCCCAACGAGCTCTGTGACATGGGCAGCCCAGTCATTCTCTACCTTGCTGTCCTCCCCACAAAATGGAAATGAAACCGTGGATGTTATAAACCCACCTACTTGGTGGTACCACCCAATAACCTCAATTAGGCTTCAGTGACAGAGAAACTGGGAAGGGGTAGCTCAGCTAAGTCTGAAAGTTAAACTGGGGTATTTGTTTTCTACAGTCCAACTAGTAGTGGAATCAGTAAAACTGTTATACTTGCAATCATATTTCACTGATGTGTACCAGAGCGTTGCAAGTTATAAAATTTCCAATTTAATTTTACTGTGTCCCTGATGCTGTAGTAATTAGAAGACAAACTCACAGTGAAGATCTTTATAGCTTCAGGGGTGATGATTTTGAACCTGTCCTGCAGGTCACTTCTGTCCTCAAAGTTTCCTGATTTGACAGCTGCCTGTAGACTGAGGATTTTATTGTAATACAGCAGTAACTCATCATTCATTTGATGGGAGCAGATGTAGATGACACTCACATTTTCATCTAAAAACAACAGGCACAATGTTAATTACTGGTATAAAGGTAAATGACATTATAAACTCTGGCATTGGATTGATGTGGCACAGTTTAAAATAAAGAGCATATCAAAAAGCCACATTAAAGTTAATTTAGATTGGTTTCCTACAGATCTTAGCAGTGTAACTGGCTTTGGGGCACTTTAGTGTTTCTCTAAAGAAAAGATGAATACTGGTAACTCTGCCACCAAAAAAAAAAAAAAATGGACGCGACGATTCCTCCAGAAGGAGGGCTGTACGGTACCATGGAAGGAATCAGCCCCAGAACTCCCATTAACATCAGTGGGAACTGCGTACCGCTTTAAAAATTCATCCCATTAACTTCAGTAAATTATGAAACAGAGCTATTAACTTTAAAAAACTGATGAAACAGCGATTTCTTATTCTGCCTGGACTTGGCAGGGCCAATTCAGGGAATGTCCTGTCCAAATAAATGGTATGATCATGACCACAGCAATGGTTATTTCAGGAAACCAACCTTTTCCCTGTTCCATTCCCAAGGAGGAATAGATTAGTTATATAAGACATTTAGTAATTCTTGGTTTAAAAGAAACACTGTCTCAATTTAACTGTTCTCTTTTTTAAGATGTACTTCTTCTTATGTACCTAGCAAGAAATCTCAATTAAATATCACATCCAAATGGAATAGTGAGATGAGATTACCCAATCCAGGCTGAAAAATATTTTCAGGAGTATGGACAGGAAACCAGCAGCCAATGAAACTCATTCATTCATTCACTCACTCACTCACTCACTCATTCATAAAATAACTGACTAGTAGGGGCAAAGCCCTTGATAAGACATAGGAGAAAATACAAGAATCAAAGCAACTGAGATGCTGCCCGGGAGGAGCAGCCATTTCACATGCACTAAACAGCCATAAAACACGGTGGGGAGTGGCGAGCACAAGGAAGCACGCTGACCAGGTGCTTAGCAGAGTTCAGAGGAGGGAGCACTGTAAATACTCCCTCGGTCAGGCAGGGCTGAGAGGGGATCTGAAGACCTGGCCATCCGGTTTGGCGGAGCATACAGAGCCTAAGCTGATTAAATTCTAGCTCAGATGCCTAGGGACCCTGGGTATGTCATTTAACCTTTGTAAGCTCTGGTTCCTTCATTGTTAAATGAGGGATAAGATCACCTGGGGCAGGGCATAGTTTTAGGAAGCATTCAATGAAAGAATACATTATATATCTATATTTCTGTATGGGGTAAGCACAGTTTGTGTGGAAATAGGCATGCAGGTTATGATTACTACAATACCTTTATTAACTCTGTTTTGCGTTCTCACAACAGTATACCTACTTTTGTCAGCCCTTGTGTCTGGCACATAGTAGGCACTCAGCAAACAGTACAGATGCATGAATCTCCTCCATAGCTTACCCATCCGTTATTCCCCACTCTACCCTCCACACCTGTGCCCCTTTCACCATTCAGTGACTCAAGATTTCACATGAGCAGGTTGTGTCCTTTGTTGTCCCATCTTACTGATCTTGTCTTTCCAAACTCCTAGAAGGTGAGGCGTACACCCTTTCTTATATTCTCCCAAGGTCTGGTACAGTGTGGAATACGCAGGAGGCACTCACTAAAGATCTGTGGGTTGACTAAAGGTATCTGGGAGAATGGAGAGATTCAGGAAGTAGAAAGTCTTGCACAATCCGTGAGCCTCACGGCACACGGGAGAACACGCCCCCTCCGGAGACAGGCATCTGTGGCTAGAAGCAGTGTCTTCTGAACTGACCTGGGGCTGGGCTCCCGAAGGGGCTCTGTGAATGGAAATGTGTAAGTGGCTCCTATTCAATTTTGGAATCAAAAAGCCACACGAGTCTCAAAATAAATTAACTTAGGAAACTGTGGGTAAATAACCTGTATCCGATTGCTGAATGATCAAATTAGTCATCCCAAATCTTGTGTTTTCAAGAAGAGAACAGTGCCTCACCAAACTAGTGGTTTGCAAGAGCAAGCTAGTATTTTTCTTTTGAAATACTGAAGAAAGACACACAAACAAATTAAAATAACTTAAAGACTCCATAACAGAAAACTAAACTTTTCTTGGGAAGAAATTTCTAGGTTTCAAATGATGACAAACCGTGTTGCTCGTTTTACCTTTCCTGTTGGTTTCTGGCAAAGGAATATGTATCACTAACACCAACACCCAGTATTAGGGTCGGCTTGATTGTGAATCTATAAACATTAAAAAGTGACAGGTAATTTTGGGAAGGAATTGATATGAAGACTGCTTTGATTGCTAAGCAATAGTCAGTGCCAACCACTCTCTTTCTTAACTCATCTGGGAACTGGAAATACTAGCCATTGGGTCTCCACCTGACAGTCTTCATAACATGATCAATCAGATTATTTTTATTTCCCCTGAATAAACAGAATAAATGAACAAATTCTTTTCCTAGCACTTAATGGAATGCAAAAAGTACAGCATAAGGAATATAGTCAATCTTGTTGTAATAACAATGTACGGTGTCAGATGGGTGCTAGATTTATCAGGGGATCGCTCCCTAAGTGTCTGAGTTCTCAGTTGTACACCTGAAACTATTATAAAGATCAATTTAAAAAGATGATCATTTACTCTTCCACAAAATTATTACTAATTCTCCTAGTTTCTTTTTTTATTTCATAAGCAAGTACTTCTTCTATCTTCTAACTACTATTTCTAAACATTCATTGCTCCCCTTGAGAGGCTTTAGGTTGATTGCCTTGCTATGTGATAAGAATAGTGTGCCAAGAAAAGGCATTTGGCTCACATGCCTTTTCAAGCCAAACGTTCACCTTAGCGATATTTTCCATTGCAGGTAGAACCTAGACTGGGTGGTTGAATTATTTAAAATAGAAGCCCAGTACTTTCAAGTCTTTTCTAATGATGAGAATATTTTATAAAGAAATTCTTTGGAGATGGTTTGTACTGATACAGAGGGTATATAAAGAGCTATGAAGAAAATTAATCCAAATAAATAAGAGCAAAGTCTGCCCTCTGCTGCACTCGAATGGTTTCCACCCAGTCAGGTTTTTAGTTGAAATAGCTCAGCACTAACAAATCAATCTCAAGTCATTAACATTTTTTGTAATGCTGAAAAAACAGTATTAAGTGCCTAGATAATAGATTAAAGCAATTACACTATTATTATTTTAGGACACTGTAAATTTCTAGTGCTGATGTATTTTTG
The DNA here is from genome assembly GCF_021234435.1 of Artibeus jamaicensis. NCBI lineage: Eukaryota > Metazoa > Chordata > Mammalia > Chiroptera > Phyllostomidae > Artibeus > Artibeus jamaicensis. The sequence goes on from NW_026521883.1 coordinate 6,923,501, forward strand.
TTACCAAATGGCATTTATAAAATAATAATGATGCTGAAATGTATGTGAATCATGTAAAGTATGTCATTCCAGGGAGCCGGCTAAGTTGGTCGTGGATCATGTAAAATTCTTCCTTGTTTTGCTTAAATAAGGGCCAAAGCAATGATATTTTAAGTTCTTATTTGGTAACTAATAAAAATCTAGTGTTTGCTTAATCCTGAATTTTGGCTAGTACATCCCAGACTGATTATTATCATGGAGCCTTTGCAACCTTGATCCTCCAAGCCTATCCAGAACCCCAGCTTCCAACGGGGTCAGGCAAAGCCATCAAATCCTTGTGTCCTTTGCTCCTGGCTCCAGGGGGTGTCTGATTTAGCGCCTACCAAGCCAGTACTGGAACTTGACTTTCATAAAGATGTATCTATCACCCAAGGTTTGTATTTTTAAAAATATTCTCTACAAGGCACCTCTCGTTTCCTAATAACTAAATGCTACATATTTAAATAAAAGGTTCTTTGTCTATATCTTCATTTTCCTCTTATTTTTATAATGAATACACAATGCTTTTAATTTCTAGTACCACCTTCCACTCATTCCCCAGATAATATACAGGGTCCGGTAGAAGTAACGCCTGCTTAAGTGTGGTTGCTAGGATAATAATATGGGTGTAATAATTTATAGTTTTAATTTGAACATTTCACCTAAAATGTCATATGGTGTGCTTCAGTGTGATATTGTTATGTTACAGAATTACATGCTTATGATTTTGTAATAAGAGATTTTATAATAAAGAAGGGGTGCTATTTGTGCCAGACCCTGTACAATATTGACACAAAATTGTTGACTTTGTTCACTGCAAGATTTGGTAAGTGAAGAAGTTTACAGCTATAGGAAAGAAACTCTTATGTAAACCTACAGCAAAGAAAAATTTAAAAAACTACCCAAGTAAATGGGTTAAAGACATTATTTTAAAATCCCAGTTGACTTCACTATAAATTTATTCTTTAAAGCAAAACATTCAATTGACCTGCAAGTAAATGAGAAATCCAAGCCTTTTCCCTGTAGAGAGAGAGGAGGGAAAAAAGCTAAATAAATAAATAAAATAAACATTGTTATCAACATCCACCGATAAACATTCCCAAGAATCATTTGTGGAAAGGTATTTACTGTACCTAAGATGTCACACAGCCGCCCCAACTGCATGTTCTGCTGTGTGTCGAAGTCAGCAATATTTTGTCGCACAGGCTGGGAATATCCTAAAAGGCAGACAGGGGTGTCAAAACCCAGAAAGAGCAAGTCAGTACGGCAAAGTGGTACGCTAGGATTTTCCAAGTGTCACAGTTCACATTTCCAGGAAAGAATTTTCTCTGACGCTTCTTGCAAAAACAACCTCACTCCTAAGAATGAGGTCCCCGCTTCTCAGGGGATCAAGCATTATTCCGGAGGATGTGCTAAGCAGCATCTTCTGCAACAGAGAAAGGTTCATAGTTTTCAACATCGACAAAGCTGCTGCGAATCAGGCTTATAAAAACATGGGGATGTTTTCTGACATTTACATTCAAAAGAGCATGTAAGAAAATTATGCTGAGGTTTAAAAAAAAAAGGACAATTTTGGCTTCTTGACTTATGCTTCCTCTAGGGCATTTTGCAGATGTTTCCAAGGGTCATTATAAACCTATACAAAGATTTCAGAGAGACCCCTTGATGTCAGGAATACGCATTTAAGTGATTCTAAATACTAAAGAAATATGCTTCTGCTCACACACTCACAAGGACGTTTAACCTTTAAAGGGCCATAAAGATTTCTGTGGTCAGTGCAGTATTTTATCAGTACTAATGAAGGTCCCGCCAGCTGTCTTCCAGGGGAAGCAGAGCAAAAGGAAAGCACATGTGGATTACTATTGTCCAAAAATCATCCACAAAAAGAAAAACAACACCACTTCCTACTGATATCTCAGGGGTTAAAAAATGTAAGTGAATGAAAAACATGCACTTAGAAGACATGCATACTCATAAGCAGGTGCAATTGCTTATATGAAATCCAGCAACTGTAGGTGCAACTTTTTAAAAAAATAAAATTGCTTTTCACATTCTGAAGAGATGCTTCAATGCCTCCTTGTGGTTAGTGAGCCCAAACACATGTTCCAAGTTAAACCGCTATAGATAAAGTGATTTTAAATACTGCATCTTTGAGATGCGACACGGATTTCCTTTTCAGCATAAGGAAAACTATAGCAATTCAGACAAGAGGGCTTCAGATCAAATGAACTCTGATAATTGGCTCTTTGCTTTGATGTCAGTGTTTAAACACCAGACAACGTCTGGAAATTAGATGAGTTTACAATTCATCTAAATGTCTCCCTTTGGCTTTAAGCAGATGAACTTAACAGGCAGAAGGACAAATGGGTTGTTTGAAAAAAGTATTAAATTTTAAAATAATTTGGGGAGCCACCCTGTGGGATATTTAAATTCATGTAAACAATGCTGCTTTGGTGTGTGGCTGCAATATCGTGACTTGGGATTTTGCATATGTATAATTCTATCTATATTCCAATAAATGTTTATAAAGAGGTATTGTGAAGAGCTTATATACAAGACTATAAGATTGCAAGAAAAATGCCCAAAGAAATAAGGCGTGATTAAGAAAAGGGCCTGAGAGCTTTCCATGAACACATTTCCTTTCAAAAGTGAAGATAAAAGGCAGTGTGAGATGTCTCATTAAGAGGATGTCCAATTTAAAACACAAAGGATGTCTGATCACTTTCTTGCCACAAATGCAGCATGGGAGTGAATATGTCTATGTTTCATCCAAGTGCTCGAGGTTAGTTTTCCAGCAAATTATCTAGTACCTCTGTTACCTCTGATCGAGGATGCATATAAAGTGCCTATGCAGAGTTACTGATAGAACTGGTTACTCAGTTAACTCTACAAATCCACCTGCATTGAAGACCTGTACGTTAACAATCTCACAACACTGTCATAGAGGATCACATGAAGTAACGGACAGGAAAACATTTTCATATATGGAGTGCTGAGTAAACACAAGGCATTTTAATGTTAGGAGGTACGTGCACTTCCAAAGCTCATGCGAACAACAAATTCTGTGTGCATTGCAACAGATGTGACATACCATTCTGCATTGGCCAGATACAATGCAGTACACATTGCCATCAGCAGAGCAGTCGATTTTTTAAAAGATCAGATTTATTTTTATGTTTCATATCTCCACAAAGTACATGTGTTGGTTCCTAGGTGAAAAGACATCGTCAGTGCTGATGGAATATATTGAATGCACAGAGACTTAACTGGGACATTATGAGCCAGGATGCTGTGGATTAGGGAGCTTCAGCAACATGCCCTGCAGTAACGGAACATCACAGTTTGGAATAAAGTCTTCAAAGATGGGATACTTCACAGGTCAGACTAGAAACACGGGGAGAGTTTTGAAAGACTGTTTACTTCTACCCTGTCACATGATAGACAGGGAAACTCAGGAAAGTGCCTTGCCTCTCATCCAGGCTGCATAAACCTGAAAATTACTATAAAATTCAGATGCTACAGATTTAGCATTTGTGATAAAAAGTGGTTACATAAAATAAGAGAAGACAAGACTCTTCACGTGTGAGCAGAGAGCTCCAGGAGGGACAAAGAGCCTTTGCCTTGTTTCTGACTTTTATTTTTGGTTATTGTGATAAGCAGGAGAATGGGCCTCCAAAGGTGCCCATATCCCCATCCCTGGAACCTGTGACTATGTTAGGTTACATGGTAAAGGGGAAATAAAGTTGAAAATGGAATTAAGGTTGCTAACCAGCTGACCTTAAAATAAGGAGATTATCCTGGATCATTTGGCCGAGCACCTTGTAATCAAAGGCCCTTAAAAGTGGAAGAGGGAGGAAGAAGCACAGAGAGTCAGAGATGTGGCTGGAGAAGAAAGGCGAAGAGCGATGCAGCATTGCTGGCTTTGGAGACAGGAGGGCCCGAGGGCTTTCCCTGTTCCTTCTTTTGTGCGTGGCTTCTGAAAGCTGGGAAGGATAGGGAGATGGATTACCACAGGTTTTTTCAGGCCATAAGATGCACTTAGGTTTTAGTGGAGGAAAATAGGGGAAAATTTTTTGAAGCAAAAACTATAGTAAAACATTTAACAACATAAATAACAATGTAATTTTTCATTGTTCACCAGATATTGGTGAATAAGAGTTCACCAATGTAAATGTAAACAGAACTCAACAGCAGCATTAACAACCATTATTCCTCCCAAATTCTGGGGGTGGGGGGGATGGGGAGTGCGTCTCATGGTCTGAAAAATACTGTATATCACAGAGTACCCCGCTGCCCCCTGAAAGGAACACAGCCTGCGACACTCTGATTTTAGCCCCCTTTGGACTTCCGAAGTACAGAGCTGTAAGGTAATAAAACTTGTACCGGTTTAAGCCACAAAGCTTGCAGTGACTTGATACAGGGTGATAGAAGACTAATGTGATTGTCTGTCCAGCTTCCCTCACCCCCAGTGCGCACGGCCTCTCTCGGGCACCCGCTCCTCTTCCACTCTGACCGAAAGACGAGGGAGGGCCGAGCCCCTGCGACGAGCTCACAGGAAGCATTAGGTAAGTGGTGTCGTTGTTATTTTTCTTAATTTCAGCCAAGCCAGAATGAAATTCTCAAAAGGAACCTCACTTAAACGTGGAGACATTATTATTATTGCCAACATAAAATTATATTTGAGCTGTCAAAGTGCAGTTCTTCTAGCTTGCGGAGCTGATAGGCCCTAGTCACTATCACGCGTGTCTGAGCACCCTTTTCTAAGGAGACTCTCGGTCTCCCCGCACTGCCATTCCCTTGCACCCTTTCTCCACTGTGCTGTCTTCGTTTTGTCATTCCGTATCTCTGTGCTTGCCGAATGCCTTCCCTCTGCCCTGCACCACTCCCAGCTCCAGTAAACAGAGTGCGAGCCCCATTAAAGCAGAGACAGGGTGACATGCCATCAAATGAGTCAATGAAATATGTCTTAAGATCCTATTCAATCCCTCTTTTCAATTCCTAGTCCTTTCTGCCACATGTTCTTATCATTTCCTCTCCTGTATTTTTAAACTCTTTTAAATTGGGTTCTCCAATCTGGAGAATTTCTGGGGAATTCAAAGAATGGTCAGTGGGATTTGTAGCTTTTCTTGGTCCTCATCTGCCTAGAATAAAACAGCACTGGCTTAAAGGGACACTCCCTCTTCCTGTCTCTATAGAGGGAAACACAGCTTCTTGCCTATGGTCATCCTTATCACCTGAAAAATATTCCTGATTTGACTGAGTATTCCATCTTTTTTCAAAATGTTATTGCCTCTGCTTTACATCAAAGAAGGGTACCTAGGAGCTGCCTCTCTGAAGTTCTCCAAGAACCTCTGGTTCTCTGATGAAGAAGGATGCTCATCAGTGGTTCAGTTATACTCATGGATCCTGTTCACACTGGCTGTTGTTTCTCCATCTTCGTGTTACCTTCCCCCCTTTCCCTTCCCCATCCCTGCTCCCACAACCCTCCTCTCAGATGATGCTCATTGGCTCTTCACCCAGTACGCTAGCTGTGCCAGGATTGCTTTACTTCACAGAAACCTGAGAACATGAGCAGGGCAATGCACAGCGACTAGGCCTTCTCGGGACCGGTGCCTCTGTGACAGGTGCCTGCCTGGAAGTAGAATCACAGATTCTCGAACTCCCATTCATTGCCCTGTTGTTGACTCCTAGTTTCTCTTGTGTCCAAGTCCTATTCCTTGCCAGGGTGCCTAAGGCAGAGAAGGGGTTAAAAATGGACTTTCAGTGACCACGCAGTTCTCACTCATCTGATCGCCTTGCCCTGAGGTGGCAGTCACCCACGCTTCAGTCTGATGGGCTGCAGCAGTAGTTCTCAACCTTTCTCCCAGGCTGAAACACATGATGGGAGATGTTCAAACGTGCTGCACACTGCTAGCGCCACACACAGCATGGACAGTAACAGTAACTCCATTGTTTTCTCTTCCACTCAAGAAAGCATGCCGGAGGCCAGCAGGGCAACCGTGCCATTGTTCTAATCTTAAATTGTTCTAATTCATTAAAAAGTCAATCATTAGCCAACTTGGGGGTTCTAATAGTAGAAATGTAGGGGAACCTGTGCCACGCTTCACAACTGAGTGCATGTCCATATGACAGTCATCTGGAAAAATGTGATCTAGACACTACGGTTATGTGCAGGTTTTCCTTACTTGTGAAGGGTGAAAGCAGGTAGGAGATAGGAGGTAGAATGAGGTAGGAGATAATGTACAGCAAGAGAAAGGTCTATCTGGGTTGTTTATATCATATATCCAGCACCAGTTTGGTGAAAATAAAACTGAGAGTGGTATTCCGGGGGCCGCTGAGGGAGGTTAGGGAATTTTGTGGTGAGGAGGTAGGAGCACAGGAGGTACTCAAATGTTTGTTGAGTTTTAAAAACAATTTCAAACCCAAGCTGCCAACTGGATTCTGTGTGGCTCTGAAGACCTTTCTCTCGGAAGGGCGAGTTCTTTCTCTTGTTTGAAATGTTCATCGGTGTCTGGCACAGCACCGCCTGCTGCTAAAGCCAGCAATTCCCAAAGTGCCCCCTGGGGGCCCTTTCACGAGATCTGCGAGGTCAGAATATTTTCCAAATCATACCAAGATGGTGGTTACTTTGTTCAACCTATTGTTTCACAAAATACAAAACATTTATGAATATGATTTTAAATTTCATGTTGCAACTAATACTTAAGAATTACTATTGTTGAGGTTTGGTATAAAATCAAAGAAGAATATACACAATTATCAGGAAAAGGCTACAAAAACATAACATACTGTTCCTTTTTCCAAATACTTATCTGTGTAGGGCCAGGTTTTTTTCCACATGGTTCAACCAAAACAACATATTGCAACAGACTGAATACAGAAACATAAGTAAGAATCCAGCTACATGCTATTAAGAGATTTGCTCACTTGCCAAGCTATGCCGCTCTTCTCACTACATTTTTTTTTAGAATGGAAATAAAGTTTTCTATAATAAAAATGCTACTTAGATTAAAATTGGCAATGGACTTGATTATTTTAATATAAATTAAATATTTTTTAAATTTCTCAGTTTTAGTTTCTAATCCTGTGAATATCCATAGATATAACCCACTTAAACCAACACTCTTTAGGGTCCTCAATAATCATTACAAGTGTAAGTTTGAGAACCTCCGACCATAGGTTTTAATATTTTTATGAGAACGAAGGTGACAAAAATCATAGTGTTCTCTTAGTACTTGGATGGCACTTTTTAGAGCCCAGCCTAACATTAATCCACTGCATGAAGAGCCCAGGAGCTCGGGCCACTCGACAGCCCGTCCGGTGCTGCTCTGGGTTTCACGGTGCAACACAGACGTCTCGGGCCGGCTGGCACTCTACCTAACCAGTGAGTGACTGTCAGTTTGGGTTACTGGATGAGTATGACATGGATGAATACAAATATGTTTTAATTTTAATTTAGGCTAGAACTAAATCTGAAAGTTTAAGTGTGTTTCGTTCCTGATCCCAAAAGGTCTGGATATGTCTGAAAAACGCTGTCTGGGAGACCTCAGCAGCACATCTGTCTGCAGGATTTAGCATGGCAGCACCACAGCTGGACTATGGATTCCATGCTACTTGCCAAAATACAGGTTAAGATTGCAGAGATTTGATTGAAAGTCCTATTTCCCAGCCCTGAGGTGGAAGGAACAGAATCTATCTTGTCTTTGAGTTGTCAATGCAAAAATGAGAAAGTGGAAAGGTGCCAATGCGCTTGGGGACACAGTAACAATGTGATTTCAGATATAACACTCTTGGCTGTGGTGCTGTGTCCACAATGCAGGTGAGCACAAGGTCTTAGCTTCTGGAGGAAGGGAGTGGAGTCGGGAAGCAACTGTCCCATGAGCACTTGTGGCTCTCAGTCCAGTGTTGGGACAGTTGTGTGCAAAGTCCAGTTTGTAATAGTAGAGAATGGCAGAAATTGTTTTTTCCTGCACCCCACAATAGCAGGGCCCATGACTGTAAGGAATGGAATACCTTGGAGACCACTCATTGTATCAGCCCCAAGGATAATTTGCTGAAATAAAGTAAAGGGGGGAAATCAGCTTAACTATGTACATTGCTTTTAGCCATTAAATCCTTTAGCAATGAAATAAAATACATATAGAAAAGAGAAAAATCTACCTCAGTATATCCATTCTTTTTATCTTAAAGGAGGAAACTCTACACTGGGGGTTTAATTGGCTGGCAGGTGCCTCATGTACCTGCTCACGGCATCTGAGTCTGCACTTGGTATATCTTCTTTAATGTCAGTGCACTTTAAAGTGTCACTGAGTTTAAGGGTAGTGCCAGGTGATGCATCATAATAAATATACACAAAGGTTAAGTTAAAAGTGGAGGAAATAATTTGCCCAAAGAAACTGTAAGCAAAGTTAGTTTACAGGTTTTGTTTGGACCTCTGCTTCTCCTAGAGGAATCAGGATTTTTTGTTCTTTCTTATTTGACTGATAGCTTCTACTTAAAATACATTCTAGCATTCTATTCCTGCTATGAATCATAGTATAATAGATCATTTTGTTGTAATTATATTTCATTAATAAAATTGATTAAAATATGCAATATTTAATTAACACATCAGCCTATAAAATCTGGAAAGGATGACCTTTTTTAAAATCTAATAAAATTACAAGGCTAATCCTTTTCTTTGGACAACAAATCAACAGCATCCCACCTCTTCTGTTGGTAAAAAATAGCTTAAACTCATTGTTACATCTAGGAATATGAGGTCTGTCCTGAAAAAGTCCAGCCATTGTTAATATAACGAGAACAGTTTGCATGACATTGATGTAACCTGGCAGCCAAGGAGAGTGGACTGGAATGCACATGTGTGAACAATGATGACTTTACTGTGCTGGTCAGTGGGGGTGGTAGACGCTGTTGAGTGAGCATGTGTACTGTGTGGCCATCATGTTCAAAACGACTGAGTGAGTAGAGCAACGAATCTGCATCGAATTTTGTGTTCAGCTTGAACATTCCTCCATGGAAACCATCCAGTTGATTCAGAAGGCCACAGCTATGGGCAACTGGTAACTGGCAGCTTCATCATGATAATATGGCTGCTCATGTAGCATGTTCCGTGCAGAGTTTTCTGGTGAAACATCAAATCACCCAGGTGACTGGGCCCCCCTATAGATCAGATTTGGTGCACTGCAACTTCTGGCTTTTTCCAAAACTAAAATCACCTTTGAAAGAGAAGAGATTTCAGAACATTGATGAGATTCAGGAAGATATGATGGGGCAGCTAATGCCAATTGGGAGAACAGTGTGAGGTCCCAACGTTCCTGCTTTGAAGGGGACTGGGGTGTCACTGTCCTGTGTACAATTTTCTTGTGTCTTAAATCTTCTTCAATAAATATCTCCATTTTTCATAGTACAGGGCTGGATACCTTCTGGACAGACCTCATATTACCCCAAATATATAACAGTCAATTGTGCTCCATCACTCCTCTTTTGAAAGAGGTTAACCTGCAATGTGTAATTCTCTTTATGATCATAGTATCAAGTCATAGATTTTTTTAAATGCGTGGTAGATATTTGGTGGTCAAACATAGTACTACTGAGAGGCCATCCTTTCAGTGACAACCAGACGCTGACATATTAGGCAGTTATCAGCTACCAAACTTTCATTTTTAGGGTTCAGACAAATCAGTGCAGCCCCAGTTGTCTAGCAGCATGGTGTAATAATTTCTGGGGGTGATTCTACACCAGGATTGATTTCAAATTTCCTATGGAAAGAGAGAAAGAGGTCAAGGCTGTAACTTGTGTTAAATGCCTACTTGAAACTATACTCCTACCAGCAGATTTTGATTATTGAATCCCCCTAAACTCTGGAAACAGAAGGACTATACTGAGTAGATCGGGGTCCTGGTGCACGATGAAGCAGCCATGCTGTGACTAGCTGAAATTGGCCAAGGTTCCCAGAGGAGGTGGTACACAAGAAAAAGGCTCACCAGACCCATTTTTTTAAAGAAGATATGGTTTGAGAACCAGGTCTGTGGGATAGATATGAGATGTCAATTTAATGTTACTCAAAATTAATATAATTTCCACAAGCCATTTTGTGAAACCTAAAGTGTAGCTTGTAGAAACGAATACTATTTTATCAAAGCTCAAGTATAACTCTCTTGTGAAAATGTGTAATTGGGCTTTTTAAATGTTTACTTGACAAAAATATCTGAGCTTGGTCTTATCTCTAGGAAAAGACATGACTAGCAATTTTTCTTTAAAATGGGTTATTATGTAGTTAACAAACAAAAATTACTGCAATAGGAAATATTTTCAGGCTTATTATATATTTATTTAAACAATCTAGAAGAAAACTAGTTTTAATATCAGATTTAAAATAATGTTTTCTAATAGTTTTTCACCAGGTTATTTTTCTACTTAATTTGTATTCAGCAAGCCCTTTTGAAATTTTAAGAGATTTTTATTTAAGACTATTTTTCATTACCCAGTTTAGGTTACTGACTATTCTTTTCCCAATTCTGCATCTTTGGAGGCTCCTTTCCATTGGGCTTTTCCACAGGGCTGATTGCGTTGGGGTTTTGGAGGGTCCGAGGCAGGGGAAGAGGAGAGGGGAAATTTGTGAAAATTGTGTCTAACTTTGTACTCATCCACGCTACAAAGTTGGGGGGGGTGGTCCTTGTTCCTATTTCGAATTTCGAAAACAATGAAGAATGCAAAATAATATTTTGCACATAATGTCAGGTGAGGCCAACAATTCGTTGCAGAAGCAAAAGGCTCTAGTGCCTTGTTCTGAGGATCTGAGTTGGAGAATTGGGTCTTCGATTAGCCTCTCTAGGTTGCAATCAATCACAAGTCCAATTTCTGTGTGTGAACTAATTTTGTGTGTGAAAGTAGTCCCACCAAAACAAAAGTCTAAGTTAGAATGAAATTCAGCATTGTTTTGCCTCACTTACATCCTGAGAAGGAACTAATTCTTTTCCCATGAGTCAGAAAGACCAAAAGTAAAAGGCCCTGTATAACTCAAGAATTTTAAAAACTTTTCTACACGTACTGAGATGTAAGTACTTGAGAATCCAGAGAAGTTTGCCTCATTTTATTACTATAAATATTTTACTAATTTAAAATAAAATCTTAATCATATTTATATAATAACATTAATTCCTCTTGCTTTTAATGTTATATATTGTGTTATGGTTCTATGCTAAGTACACAGACACATATATTAACACAGGAGCATAAATAAATTGCAATTGTGAGTTCTATTACAATAGATCACTTAATGCCTTGCTCTACTTAAAAGGTCTTAACAAAGAGCTCATATGTAATATGTGGATTCAGTGGATTCCACATGCTCGTCAAAACCCTACCAAGTCAGCCCTACCAATAGGAAATCTGGTCTCACCAAGAAAAGTTAACACCTAGGAAGACTAAGAGGAAAACAAAACAAACAAGCCAGCAAATAAATCCCAACACTTGGACGGCAGTTCGTGTTCTAAAAGAACTTCCCATGCAAATTTCTGAAATTCCCCACGTCATGTTGGCATACCTATTCTACTACCGTGTTGTAGAAAACAGCTTTTTAGTTCCCCAATTCATAAATGTAATTAAATAATTACATTAGTGCTAATTAACATGAAACTGCAGATTATTTAAGCACAAAAAAACACTATTCAACTTCTTAATTATTCTTGTTCACACAGCATTTCCTTTTGCTCAGGCGCCCTAGGTGCAAATAAAGCATCCCATCTGCTCGTAATTAGAACTAAATAATTTCAGAGAATGTAGCTTATCATTTTGACTGCACATTTGATTAAAAACAGTGTACAAGCAATATCCTGGCTTATTGGCATAACAGCAATGACACACACAAGCCTGTGTTCCTCTATCATTAAAGAAGATAGAAAACATTATCTGTTATTTCAGGGGGAAAAAATACAACTTTTTAGTTCATTTCATACAGATGAAAGCGAATTACAGCAAATCACCTCTCCACTGAATAGCAGCCCCCACATAATGACTTTATTTGCTTAATCCCCAAATTAAACGCCGTTTCGAGCGAGGGCCCTGTGTTATTACTCTCATCATGTCGAGAACATTTTCCTGCCGAGACCAATTTGAATAAAACAAGGGGCCTTCCTTGAACTCAATCAAGGAGCCATAATGTGGTGGGTAATAGAGGTTGCTGATAGATTTGCAGGCAAAAGTGTTATACCTAATGATGGGATATGGATAATAGTCCTCCTGGAGGTCCTGATGCGATTCCAGTTGGCTGCCAGATGCTAAAAATCAAGAAGAGCATTGATCAGTGACAGGAGGCTGTAGTGGATTCATCTAGTCAAACTTCAGCTGTTTTTCCACTGTACAGTTAAGCCAGGCATAAATTATATTAATTGATTTAATTACATACTTAAAACATCTTCCCCAATTAATTTAATTAGGTGGCTACATGATGCTACTGGCAGGGGAAGATTAGAGGCAGCTCACTTAATTAACAGAATATGAATGAAAAAAAGAGAAAGCAAACATAAATGAAATTGTGAGCACTAATTAAAAGGCTGTCTGCAAACTTAAATACTTTCTGACAAAGTGGTGACAGCAATGTAGACAAGACAGGATTTTTTTTCCCTAGCAAATTAAAGTGCCAGGAGGTATATATAGGGAGAAAAGTTAATGCAGTTACACCATTGATTTTCTGACAGAACCACCATAGTCAAAGTGAAGGGACTTTTTTTTTCTATAGAAAAATTGCAACGGAGTTTGCAGATTCCTGATTAGGGTTAAAATATGATGTATGGTACAAACAAATGCAATGTTTGCACATCACACAAGGAGGAGAATGGAAGGCAAGGGGGGCCGACGGGGAGGGTGGCTGGAGAGAGGAAGGGAAGATAAAGAGACATCTCATTGCAATCGTTCAAGCAAGAAATGTTTAGAAAAAGAGGTCTGCCTTAACAGCTGGCAGCCTTGTGTACCTTGGCTCGAAGGCGGAAATTCTGCAGGTGTCTTTCACGTGCTTCCTTCAGAATCCGCTTCATTCGAGTTTTGTGGCAATGCAGGAGCCACGCAATGGCGATCACACCTGACGCCCACTTCTGCTGGCGATACGTCAGGAAGAACTTTCTGGCCCTGTAGCATTTCCATGTGGCTTGGATCTTGCTGATAGCCCTTAACTTTCCACCTTGGCCCTTGTACCTTTGCCCAGGGATGTTTAGTATCTTTTGTATGGGAACCGGGTTCTCTACCACTGAGAGAAGGTCATTTTTGGTAAGTTTATTCTTCAGCTCAAATTCTGGAAGGAGGGCTACCAAACTGTTCCCTTTTATTTTGACTTCTGGTATTGCATAGTCCCTGAGAAACTTCTCGATGTGTTCTAAGAGAGAGAGAGTACTTCCCCAGGATGAACTAAAGCATTTCTTGAATGCTAAGAAGTCAGGGGCTGTCTTGTCTATGGTGCCGTTATAAATTAACAAGTCATAATCCCACGGTGATTTCTGAGCTTCAGAAGGTGATATGATTTTCAGGGACTGTGGGAGAAAAATGTCACCAGAGATGAAATAGAATCATGATCTTCTTTAAAGGAGCAGTCAAGACACACACAAGTATCACACTATCATTTATTATTCAGTGGTAGGAAAATATGGACCCTAGTTTTGGTTTAGTAACTATATGTCATATATGAAAGTCTGGCCAGTGTATATTATAAAACTCATTACCAAAATAATATCTTAGAGGTCATTCAAAGCTATTATCATTTTTATAAAAGTGTTACTTAATTGCTCAAGGAAACTGATCATATAAAATTTGGGCATTTTAGTTCACTTCGATATGGTCAACTGACCCCATAATCTCGGCAATTTACTTTTTACATATGCACGAATGGAAGCAAGTCAGTGCTTTCTTGCTCATAAGTGATTCACCAACCCCGAGAGACAGGGTAAGCCTTTGCACTCTTGGTGGTAACTTCAAACACGCTCACAAGAGCTTTGCTGTCTGTTCTGGCATCTAACAGGTCATCACTTTCTAGCGTTGTGAAGCTCTGCCACCTTCTCTTAGTATCCAGACATGATTTTACAGGAAGCATTATGTTGTGTGTTGTCACCACTGCCACTTTCTAGGGTTCTTTTGACATAGGTTCTTTTATTCTTAAATCTGGTGTCTTCTTAGGAATATATATGAAGCTATCCCCAGGTAGAATCTGAAATTGTATAACAAATAAAACCAAGGAAGCATTTGCTTTTCATTTTGTTTCTAGCTGTACTGATTGAATTTTTAAACTGATGAGAGAGAGAGAGGCATAGATTTTTAAAATTGTTCCACTACCCATTCATTGGTTGCTTCTTGTGTGTGCCCTGACGGTGGGTGGGGGGGGGGTGGATCAAACCCACAACCTTGGTGTGCAGGGATGACTCTCTAACACGCTGAGCAACCTGGCCGGGACTGTGCAGAGGGAATTTTCAAGTCATGAAAAATACCATTTTTGTTTTTAAATGTTAAGATAGGTTCTCTAAGAATAGATTGAAGGTAGCTTTTTCTTCTTTATACTTTTTTGTATGGAAAAAAACTGAATAAATGTTATTTTAAAAATAAAATTAGAAGAGGTTTGGATCCCAACAGCAATATATGTTACACACACCCCTTTAAAGATGTTTTGTTTCCCCCTCCACTGTGAAACCACTACATTTCATTACTGAAACCTGTTGCCCTAGGAAAAGACACTCTGCCCCATGTCTGGGGGTTCCTAGCCTCCTGGGGGCGGGGCGGAGATGTTTCAGGCCCCGCCTCCTCCTCTGTAAGCCAGGTATCAACTCACTGTGCTGATTGCTTCTTGCTCAGGGATTTAAGGAACAGATTGTCAATATGCCAATGTTTTCAGATGTATACGCTCACGTTTACCACTCTGCCCTCTTTAGTTTGAAGAGTTCTCACAGGACTCAAAGGAAACAAAGCACTGAGTCAATGTATCAATAACCATTATGCCACAGCCCTGTGGTGAGCATCACTGTATCAAAGATTGTTTATACTCTGTCTTTGTTAAACAAATGTTAACTGATATTAACTAACAAACTCAAAGCAGAAAGCTATTGAAGGGAAAAGCAAGCCAAAAGATGTATTAATAATAGAAGCACTGTAAGCAAACAGGAATTTTTTTTAAACTTCCTACTCTTTTTCTTTTCTTAGGTTTTAGGCGGTGGACATAATTAGACTGTCGTCTCAAGTAAAAATGCCAAAAAAGCAAGTGTTAACTCCAAAAGGGGTCATTTCCTTGAACTTTAGGAGTGGAATTTAAATAGCAGTGGGCTTTTTCATGTTTTTAATTTAAGAGTTGTTATAGGCCTGAGTGATGGGAAAAAAAGCCTTCTCGCCAGGATGCCAGCCCTTTTCTCGTCTCATCAAGTGCCAAGAGAGAACGCAAACTGTTTGGCAAACGGATATAAACCCTTTCTTTTTGGATGGGCCCGAGAGAGTCGGAGAAGTAGTGTCCCCTTCAGCAGACGCCCGTGCTGGCAGGAGGGGCTGCCGCTCCTGGTGGAGGACAAGTGGCCCATGCTCCCACAGAAATGGCCCGGGGCCACTCTTCTGCCTTCCCTCAGGACTGGGTTCTGAGGAGGCACAGGTTCGAATTCAGAGAATAATGACAGTGCTTCATCAGCGGGAAGCAGACATGCAAAATAATCACAGATGGCCATGTGTGGAGCCGCTGGTCCTGCCAGGAGTCCCATGCTTGATTCTGTCAACAAGACCCTGAGACTCCCACAAAAGAGCACAGCTATGGACAGGAAATTCACCAGAGACTCTGGGCTCCTTGGAAGTGTGCAAACACTTTGAAATTCCTTATCTTTACAGAGAGCCACGTGGACCTGGGATCACTGTTGAAAATGGAGCAACCGGGGGAGAAGTTTAAGACAGGAGTCCAGGGGAGAAGTTTAAGACAGGAGAGGACGCTTACGGCTCTCCAGGGCTGTGCCGTTCCCTGGGGTGGGTCTGGCATTCAGTGACACCAGCAAATGCACTGCAGACCTTTGTAAAGGGCAGCTGTGGGGCGACAGTAGGGTTACGAATTTAACAGTGGCTCCTTGAGAACAAAGGGATTACACCCCCTACCTTTTGGATAATATTCTAGTAAGGACCTGTTCTCAAAGGAAACACACTCTTGGACATCAAACAGACCACTCAGGCACGGGGAAACTGTGGGTTTGGAGTCAGCTAAAGCATAACTGTAGTACATCTGTCACAGAGAATGCCACACTTGGGAGCACTTTAGACTTAGAGCAAGAAAAGACATGTCTCTCAAGAGAAAGGCTTCCCAAATTAAAGCAGTGCATCAGCATTGTGAGATCCATGGAGCAGGTAGAGACAAAGCTGTTTCCCAGCCTGCCAGGAAGGAGAGCCCTGATTAAAGGTCACACCATGCTTCAAGTTTTGGTTCCTTCTGTTATTCTTCCTTTATCATTTATCTCCATGAACTTGTCTACAATTATTTCCTTCCTTCTATCCTCCCTCCCTCCTTTCCTTCCTTCCCTTACTTCTTTCTTTTTCTCTCCTTTTCCTCCCTTCTTTTTGGTGCACGATGTGCCTTACTCCTAATGTACCGTCACTTATTTAGTAGCCACATCCTTTCCTTCTAGTGGGGCTGGCTCTCCGGCCCACACAGAGCCCAAACCTGAAACCATGGCCTATTAGTACTGTGCTCGTACAGCGCCAACTAGCGTTCGAGAAGATATCCTCTTCTTCATTTGCAAGGTGTAATTCCTAATGAGGTAACTTTGAGAGTTTCTGGAGCAGCTATTTAGGGGAAAATTCCAAATCTAAAACAAAGAGCAGGAAGCAGGATGATGACTGCATGTGTCAGTAAGTCACAGATGTGAAACAAAAGAGGCAGGTCCAGAATGGCCTTCTAAAATTTAGAAATAAGTGCTGCGAAGAAAAAAATCCAGAATAAAAAAGGCACGTACTTCTAAGCTGAATGTCTTTATGAAAAATGTTCTCTTCATACACGTGGACCACATGCGGATGCAGGAGTAAACTGGAGCCAAGGATCCCTGAATCAGATGTAACCAAGGTCTCCTGATGGCTAATGGTCAAGTGATTGGGGTAATTCAACATGGACAATAATTTTAGAGTGTGATTTGCCTGGAAGGATAGACTAAATTATTGTACTTTTGAATTTCTACCTTTGGGTGTCCAGTTTCTCAAATGCCCAAATGTGTCCACCAGTAATTAGCCTATGCAATCCCAATGCGTGGGAAAAAAGCTCCTCCTGCCATTATGGCAGGAGAGCCTGGTTCGGGAATGAATGGAGTGACCCTCAGAGATGAGTCTTCGTTACTCTCTGAAGACCAGTAATACTGTCCGTGACAACTGCTCTTTAATACGTGTTGAGGGTCTTCAGTGTGTTAAATTTTGTACAGAACAGATGTCAAGACCTCAGTTTGCTAAATTGTTAGAAAGATATATATAATATTTAGGGAAACTAGTTGACTAAACAGGATTCAGGGACTCAGCATAATCACAGTCTTGAATTTTAAAGCATGAGGGATCTTGAAGGTCACTGGCCTCACCCTCACCATCCTCAACAGGCTAGTATGGACCCAGGGAAATGAGCCTGGCCCTGACGGCTTATTAACCTGGAATCAAGTGCATGCTCTCTCACTATCTGTTACGTACTCTTGGTTAAATTACAGTCTGCCATGGACTGAATGCTTGTGTCCCCACAAAATTCACATGTTGAAGCCCTTAGTCCTTGGTGGATGATATTTGGAGGTGGGACCTTTCAGAGGTAGTTGGGTCATAAGACTGGAGACTTTGCAATGAGATTAGTGTCCTCATAGGAAGAGACAACAGAGATGATCTGTCTCTCCTTACCATGTGAAAATATAGCAAGAAGGGAGCCTTTTGCAAACCAGGAAGAGGACTCTCTCCACACCCAGCCTCTGGAACTGTGAGAAACAAGTGTTGTTGCTTAGGCTGCCCAGTCTGCACTGTTTGTTACGGGAGCCTGAGCGGACTAAAACAACATCCTCTCTGAACCTAAATGTCTCTCATCTGTAAAAATGAGAGGTCCCTATTGAGTTGCTGTGATGATCACAATATGTACGAAGAATCATTCACAGTGTGTCATCTTAGCCTATGCAGTTATTACCACCAGAGGCAAGGAAACTGAGGCTCAGAGAGGTTAAGTGAGTAGTCCAAGGTCACAGAGCTGGCTGTCATTCCCTACCCACACACCGCCAACGCCCACGGCCCTAATTGTCCGGAACTTCCCATATGGCCCATTACCAACTGTGCTCTCCTCACTCAGGCCTCCTTTTACCATCTCCTACATCAGAGTCGACCTGGCCTTGACCTGTTGTTTCTTTCTTATTTGCAAAGCAATCTGTTAAACTAACCCCTATGAACGTGCTAATGAACCACAGTGTGGTGGGAAAGTGATGGATTTGAAGTGAGAAGACCTGGGACCTAGTCTGTCACCACCTCCCACTGTGGCCTTGGGAAGCCACTTCTCCTGGGGGAGTTTCAGTTCCCATTAGGGGATCACTCAAGACACTTCTAATTTTGAGACCCTGTGTCCTTCTGACTTAAAGTGCCACCCATCCAGGAGTATTTGCCGTTTAATAAACTCCTGACGCTAGTCAAGCCATCAAATCAAAGGCAAGCACCTCTTCATGAACCATGAAAAAGACCCAGGGATTTTTTTCTCTTTTTACTTTTTTTAAATAGGAAGCTCTTTCTAGCAATTCATGTGCCACAATAAAGAAACAGCTGTAAAGATGATGATGGGCAGAGAACCCCAAAGAGTGATATCCGAGTATTTCAGGGTTTGCAAATCAACAAAACAGGTCTCCATCCGTAGGACATAGAGACAGCGTAAGCCTTAAGTGCCCATTAAAAGTGAGAGTCGGAGCCCTTAACCTTTAGAAAGAGAATAAAAGGCAAAAATAGAGAGCTCATTGAGTGGAGACATATAAAGGAAGAGAACTGAGTGTACAGGCCACTCAGATCAGTGGCAATTTTCTAGGGATAATTTCTGCAATTGCTTTGAAAGGTATCTTTATTCAAATGAGTCTTCCTGAAACACTTCCTCAGGAGAAAAAAGATCCTCACTAGATACATTCTTATGGGACAAAAATACTCAGTGGATCAATTCTGGTTGAAGATCAAACAGAACAAAATCAGGACGATTTTTTTAAAAAGATGGAGTATATTTGCAGTCAAATGTGAAATTTCCTTTTCTAGAGAAAAGTTTCATTTTACCACTGCATTGATGTCATCTTTTCTGCTACCCTTCTAATATTCTCTGAGAGAATGTGACATCGTTTAGGGCCACTTGGGGCAATTATGATCGATGGGGGAACCTGCTGGCGATGATAAGTACGGGGAACTTGACAAGATGGGCATCAAAAGCAGCCCAAGTTCTAGTTTATTTCGAAAAGTCACATCATTATTTTCTCTCTGGGTAAAGGGAAAAAGAGAAAGCTCTGAAAAGGGTCTCTATTCAAAGAAAAGCTTGACATTACAGTTTTCCTGAGGAAAAGTGTGTGTATAGCAAGTCTGTTGATCAAAGATCACTAAACAGCACTTGCAGAATTCTTATAGCACCCCAGTTTTTCACACCCTCTATACCTACATACGTATTCTGCTTTATTTGAATTCAAGGCACTTGTCACTACCTGGCATTATATTAAATGTCTGTTTATTTTCTGCTTCCCTTGCTAGAATATAAGTCCCACAAGGATAAAAACTTGGCTTATTTTCGTTCACTGCTGTGTCCCCAGTACCTACTATACTGCCTGGTGTGTGGTAAAAGCTCAATAAATATTAGATGACGGAATGAGTGAGTAAATAGTAAAATTTAAGCTCATGGCCACTTGGGCTGGATTTATAGCACAAAGCTGTTCTATGATCACACAAGTTATTTGCAAACTCATAATTTGAGTTTTGAAGCACTAATAGAAATTTCGACTACTTGGATCTGAAAATGTCCTTACCCTACCACTAAGATTTAGCCCAAATGCAAAGATTTGTGTACACAGGTGATGGATGTTTGTGGCAGTTCTATTTACAACAGAGAACAGGAAATTATTTCATCATTTATTAATATTTATAATAATAATTTCACATTGGTAATTTAATGTCAACAAATAATGACTAAGAAAATTATATGTCTTTAAGACAGAATATTACATGGTTGTTAAAACATTTTATGAAGAGTTTTAAATTATATATGCAAAGACTTTGATAAATTGTTAGATGAAAAGAGTAAAATCGCAGTTGAATATACAGTATGTTGCTAACCAAGGGGTGTGCCAAGTGCTCAAATATGTCGTATTATGAAAAAAATTTTCTTGCACATTTTGGCATTTTTTTCTCCTTTCTGAGCTTTCTAAATTTTCTATGAGTGTTTGGGTCATGATCATTTAATAAATGAAAATTATAAATTAAAATATAAAGATTGTATCTTGTGGCTTACTGATAATTTCACCTTTTTTGGGTGTAAGTAAGTAAAATTATTAGTTACATGTAATAAAAATGTATAGTTAAAGATGCTATCAAGAGAAGTAAAAACAATTTTATACATTTTTTCTTGTTAATTCCTTCATGCAAGAAGAAATGTTTTGCAAATAAAACTGCGTAATTTTAATTCAGAAGTTTCACCCTCAAAAATGCATATGTGAGGGCGGCAATTTCTAATACATTACAGAAAATGAAGAATTATTTTAAGAGATTCCACAGTTTTTCTTTTGTTTTCAGATTTTTTTCCCCTCTTCTTACTTTCGGATGATCAGTTAAATGAGTTTTCATGAGGGAAAGTGAGTCTAAGAGAGAAAAAAATAGCCTTAGACTGAAAAAAAAATCCCATCTTCTATCTCCACATTGAAGAGCTCTAATTCTTAGTTGAGCCTCCCTCTCTTAAACCCTTTGGAACAAGAAAGGAGACTGGGTTGTTCTAGAGTCACAGATCCAACTGGGGAGAAGCTCCGCACTCTTCAGAAAGCAGGCTTCTTCCTCCCCAGACTGGGCATGTTGAAGCCAAACTGCTGCTAGACAGCACCTGGAGGTTTTCTTGGTTTACATTTTTAAGCCTGGAACTCTTTGTTCAAAAACAATGTAATTCGATTGTAAGGAGGGGAAACAGTTAACGCAGCAGCTGTGGGTGTGAAGGGCCTTGGCCCACCTACTGGGAACTTCAGTTTTTCTCCTTGCCCTGGGGGACATGGGGGAGCTTATAGGGGATGTGGAAGCTCCTTAAAAACACAGATCCAAAGACACTGAAGTAGAGAACACGCTGACAATGACCAGAGGAGAGAGGGGAGGGAATTTCAGGGGAAAAGGGGAAGGGTTTACAGGAACAATTATAAAGGACACATGGACAAAATCTAGGGGGGGTAGAAATGGGAGGGAGGTGGGGAGGGATGGATGGGTGGGCTGGGATGGGAGTAAAGGACAGAAAGCTGTACTTGAACAACAATTAGAATGAAATTAAAAAATAAATGAATTAACCCCCCCCCCAAAAAAAACCCCACTGATCTGGTCTAATCTCCTTACACAGACAGGGTGAACTGGGGCTGGGTGGGGGAGATATGTATGTACATTGTCACACATGTTGCTTCATTAAAATACAGAGCTGACTTACCTATAACATAATCGCAGTTTTCTAACAAGAGGTTTAAGAGTGTGTGTTCGGAAAATACTGAAGAAACTAACAATCTGACAAAATGACTAAGAGAAGCGAGACCCCAAATTTGACACTAAAATTAATCACTCAAACCTATTCTTTCTATAAAAGGAAATTTTACAGCAGAGGTCTGGTTTAGGAAATAGGGTTTTCTTTTATTGTTTTCTTGTTTTATTTGAAAAAAGTTTTGAAAATACAGAAATGTATAGAGATTAATGTAAAAAAGTGCCATGGATGGATGTTAACCTTTTGTCGTCTTTGTTCTAGACATGTATGTATCTCTGGGGCTCATAAAGATAAGAAAGCTATATAGCCCTGGCTGGTGTGGCTCGGTGGACTGAGTGCGGGCCTGCGAACCACACAATCGCAGTTTGATTCCCAGTCAGGGCACATGCCTGGGTTGCAGGCCAGTTCCCAGCAGGGGATGCACAAGAGGCAACCACACACCATTTCTCCCCTTCTCTCCTTCCCTTCCTCTCTAAAAATAAATAAATAAAATCTTAAAAAAAAGATAAGAAAGCTATAACATGCAGCGCCTTCAAACAAGAACCATCTCCACGAGAATGAATTATGTTAAACCCTGCAGTCCTAACGTCAGATAATACAGAATACCTGCCATGTATATAACATATAGCTCTTAAGAAGACAAAAATATATACATTTTTATATTTTAAAAATATAGTACATTAATATACTTATAATATAAAATTTAAATGTATAGTATTTAAACTATTTATATATTTACACGTGTATTTAAATAAAGGAAACGACACATTAGGCACATCAGCCCATTCCCAGAAGCAAACGCACTCCTGATTTTAACTGAGACCTTTATGTCCAATAAACATAGTTGCTTGTTTTACCCATAAAGTCTATTTTTACTAGCAGAATATTAATTGGAATCAAGTAGGTCTTAACACAGATGTAAACATGACCGCCTTGAGACAGTAAACAGATCTATTTGCTGAGAGAGGTAATTTTAGCAGCTTCAAATCTTTAAACTACATTCCTGAAAATAAAGGCCTCAGATGTCTTGAAGTTACTACAAACTCTATTAACATTTATTATTTTATCCCTTGGATCCTTGTGCAGAGCCTGACTGACTCAAATTTATCATTCCACTCCTTGAGTTTTGGTCGTTCGGCTAAGTGATCTAGAAGTGAGAAAAGGCTGTTAAAGCCGGAGCCCAGAAGAGCAGGTGCAATAACAACACAGGTGACAACCGCAGTCCTGATATTGGAGGAAACAAAAAAGACACCAGAAATTGCTTGTATGTATGCATAATATTGGGGAAATGAAATATTAAATTAGATTAGGAAGGCAGAGACATAATATCTTTTAGAAAGATTTCCATCCAAAATGATGGTGATTTTAAAAAATCACCAGCTAATGCTTTGGGGCTCTGGCAGCCAGCCAACCCCGTTCTGTATTCTGGTTCTGTCACTTTCTAGGTGGATGGCCTTCGCCTCTCTGTGTCCAGAGAAGGTCCTCCCGGTAAAAGGGAAATGATCATAGTACCTACTGCATGGAGATGCTGTGAAATGAGATATTCCATGCAAAGCATTCGGAACAGTGTCCCCAGTGGTGCGGGAAGAACTGAGAACCTGGGATGTGGAGAGGCCACAAACTCTGGAACTTCACTCTGTCACCTGGACCCTCTATAGCCCTTTACGAGCTGTGTGGGCCTGGGGACAGTGATGGCACACAAGTCTGGCCGCTGCTGTGAGCACTCATTGGGTAAGGAAGGGGCTTAGTGCCCAGCATGCTCCACCCACATTAGCCGTATGAATACCCCAGATAAATAATGCCTTCGTATTCCTAAAGTACATTCTATTTTTAAATGCAGAAGCAAGCTCACAATTTCCTCACAGCAAGAAGTCAAGAGGAGCTAGAGGAAGGATCTAATTGCATTGATTCGTTTATCTAGGAGCAATTTGTCTGGGTTCAGGACTGTGTGGGAGATCAGTGCTCTAAATGTGGCCCAGTCCAGTCACAGCTCCACAGGAAAATAAGGAGACCCCAAAGGTGGGCTTTCTTTCCCCTTGAGAAGGGGCGGCTAAGCTCCCTCTGAAATTTTTATTGATAAGATCACTGAAAAAGGGAGGTCTAGAAGATGCTCTTTAAAGCAAACCAGTGAATTATTGTAAGGAGTGCTTTATAAGGCGCAAAGCACTGCCATTAACTCCTCGAACCCTCACGGCAAGCCTTTGGGAAAGGTGGTGGTGGTCCCGCCTGCCAGAGGAGGAAAGGGAGGCATGGCGAATCGCAGTGACTTGCTCCATCTGTTAGTAAAAGGAGAATCACGCTCTTTGCTACTTCAAGTTTAGAACCTTCATCATTCATTCATGGCCCCATGGGATGTTCCTGGCTGGCATGTACGTGCTGTATCATGGGGACGATTTCATTTTTCCAGTGTCACCTTGTTTTAGTCGTACATGCATTGCATGTGAGCACCCATATGCACACACTGGGAACAACTGATCCTTTTTTTAACATTTTATTTCATTTTAAGTGCACTTTTAAAAGATGAAAATCTTAGATTGAGGGTGAAGACTGAAATGACTCAGCCAAATCTTGACTATGCTAAATAGCATTTCTGGACTAAAGCCTGAGAAGTAATTCAGTCCCAACAGAGAAAAAATGTTTTTCCACTTTAAATAAAGTTTTTTTTTCTGAATACACGATATACTTTCTTTTAAAAAAGAAGAGCAAAAGGACTGTTGTGACCATCTCCAGCTGTCCAACCGGCCTCCCACACTTCTGCCCCGCAGCAGAAGGAAGGGACACCAGGTGACAGACCCCAGATTTCAACGAGTCACACCAATTACAGACCTTCTTTTCATGATGTCCTCTTGACCTTCTGCCTCTCCCCTACAATGAAGAATGAGACACAGTTTAAATCAAAATGACTCTCATGGGCAATTTTACAAAACAAATAGGAGGCGCAGTCTCCTGATCCCAACCCCACTGGCCCAGCTTCTCCCGCTGGGCCAGCCCGTTCCCCGTCTCCGTGAAGGCAGAAGCTAATAGTTACAAAGACCCTGCTCACCCCAGACAGTGATGCTCTGCTTGCCAAAGGCCCTGCTTGCTTTGAAGAAAGAGTTTGACAAAGTAAATATTTGCAAAAACAACTATAACCAGATGCCAAGTCCCACTTTCACGGGACCCACAGAGAAATATTTAGAAGGAAGGGCTTCCCGGTGTGCAGCACACTGCCCCGTGGCAGGGACTGATCTGAGGTCTCCTCCGGCTCTCAGACAGGCCGGGCGCATCACAGGCTTTCTCTTAGCCTTTTAACTTCCGTGCTAGGGCACTTTTCGCAGAGCACACGAATAATTACATTTACTACTGAGGAGTCAGTTCAGAAATGTGACAGTTCAAGACCACAGGAAGGAATCTTTAACCACTACTGCTTTTAGCAGTAGGGAAAAAGATTTCTGAAGTCAATGGGAAATTAAAGGCAGGCTTAATTCAGAAAACGTCATTGAAAATATTTTTAAGCTTTACTGCTTAAAACCTAGTTGTTTTGGATTACCTGTAGATCTGTTATCTGCAGAACTGTGGGCCCCAAGAGCTAGAACACGGTGAGAATCGAAACAGGTGCCCCTGCTTGTTCCCATTATGCACATTAGCCCGTGGCCTTCGCACAGCCTGTTAAACAGCTGAGTTTGAAACAATAATGGTGCAGGCCAAACGCTAGCCTGAAGGCCTGTGTGTCTTGGGATTTGGCCATTTACATTGATTTTTTTTAACCCACATTTTTCATGAAACACAAATATTTGCCATGGCAACTGGGGTGTCACATGACATGCTGCTACATAAACAGCTTGGAAATCTCTTAAGAGGAAACAGCCCACCAGTGCTGCAGATCCAGTGAACACATCTTGAGGAGGATTTGGGTGTTAAAAGATGAAGGTCTGGGGAGAACAGGTAACAGTCGTACTGTGTAGACACGCTGGGGTTAATTTCTTCTGTGCCGCTCTTTGATTTCTCTCTCTCTCTTTTTTTAAAAGGGAGCAGCTGTAAACATGACCACAGAGGGTAAGCCCAAAAAAAGACACTGCCAGCTGTCTCCTTTCTAGGGTGAAAAGTTTCAATTATCACAAGTCAGTCTGTGCCTCATAAACATAAGAAAGCAAGCTCCAAGAGCCCAGCACCTTTAAGCCAGGAGAATCTCTGTGGAGATGAACGTGGTGTACTCTGAGTACACCATGATGTACACGGTGTACTGTCCTCCCAATGTCAGAGGACATAAAATTCCTTCCCCTTCTTCACTACAGTAACCGTGCAGAATTGGAGAGCTTGCTTTTTTATCTTTGGCTCAAAGACAAGTGAAAAACAGCAAAACATCACAATAACATACACCATGCAACACAAATTTGGATACAAAGCACTAGCTACTGTGTTCCGGACTCTGGGACTGTCAACCAGCTAGCCGTACAGGTTGACCCAATCATTTAATTCATTTCACAATAATTTGACGTGACTGATACTGTCACGATTGAGTTTACCTGTGTAACAATCCCCCTGGTAAAATCAAATGCATCCCAGAAACCGCTGAAAGAGTATTTACTTCTATGTGAAAGGTATAATTCTTTAACATACGTGTACTACCAAAAATCTCACCGAGAATATTATGATTAAGAACAGTTTTCTTCCATTAGCTAGGAATGGGAATACCTTTGGTCTATGTTTCCTGGGAGACATCTTCGTGGCTTCTGGAACCTGCTGTGGTTTCTCAGCTCCAGTTAAATGGGCTGTCGGGTGAAGACGGTGCAAAGTTACCTCTTTCGAAAAGGGAGATCGAGTCACTGGTTTAATGCTATTGCGTTTGTGCCCCGAAAGTCAGGTGACTCGGTCACCCACTGACTGTTCACTATTAGTCTTTCCCAGACCAATTCAATGAAATCTTTGGGAGCTTCACTAACTCCAGCAGGAAAGCAAAAGGCATGGGAGGCAACAGTTCCATCAGAAAATATGAGGTCAGCTTGCCTTCTGCAAACTGCCTGGGCGAAAAGGCAAATTTTAAAAGCAGGCAAATTAGAGGGTACTATTTGTCTTACAAAAATGTGTCACTTTAAGATTTCCTTAAATAGCCAAGTTTTTGAAAAGGTAAATTCATGTCACTATACATGATGGACTATTCTATTGTGTAGTCATTAAAAACTGATTCTAAAGAATTTAAATGGTTTGGGGAGAGAATTCAAGTTAAAAACACACTAAATACTATTTTGAAATTAATGAAACCTATGAGCAACAACTTTCAGAGGACACGCTAGTCCACAGCATCTCGTTCACGTGTGGCATGTAGCCCACACCCTGGACAGTTCTTGGGAGAGAATCACATCCCTGCAGTCACCTGGCAGAAAATCCGTCTGCCCTTTACAAACAGCCCAAGTCTGACAATCTCGGGGAAGAGAAATCCTCACACTACTCTTTCCAAGAAAGAGAACAAATAATTTATATAAATAGCTAGTTGAGTCCAATTTAGTGAGTCCAATAAGTGAGGATTCCTTCCACTCACCTCCTTAGTCTACCCCTTTTCTGTCAGTTTTTAGCAACAATCTGGGAACGAATTGACAGTTGGTGATCAAATACAGCACATCAGTACATAGTGTGGAATCTCACACCTTGAGAACCCAGTTCTCTCACATTGCCGGGAGCGGGCTGCAGTGAATATCTTCAGCAATCTCTTAAACAGTAGCAGGAATTCCAGAGTCTTATCACTAGAAATCATCTCCGCAAAGCAGATTTGTTTGTTGCATCGGACCAACTCAGTTTTACCACTTCTCTGGTTTCCCCGGCTTCCAGGGAGCCTCCTTGACCATGAGACTGCCCACTGACATCTCTGAGCCTGGGCAGTCAGCAATAGCGAATGAAGACTCCACTTTAAGCCTAAGAGTTTTAGCCTTGACTTCTGTGCTCTTCTGTCCTGTGATCCACTTGGACTAGCCCCCCCCCCCCACACTTCTGAAGGCCAGTCCAGACTCTGCACCCATACTGCCTGGAATCCACAGATTTGCCCATAAAGCTTATTATCTCTATACAGGCCATCTTTTAATTTTCAGGATCTCTCAGCCAAGTGAAATTTATGATTAAATTCCCCTACTGAGACAAAAATAGCAGCTGACAAGTTTTCAAGTGGGCATAATTTTTAAAGTAAGATGTTTATAAAATTTGGTAGGATAAAGATCTAAAAAAGTGTAATTTCATATGGATGATCCATAGTTAATGATATCTCAATTAAAAAATTTTTATTAGTCACCTGCAGAAATTCTGTCACTAAATTATAATTTCATGTAACCTTGGGTTTTGTGGGACACATGCATTTGAAGAATGTGTCTGCATTGTCAACAAAACTGTATGCTAAGGTACTTCCAATTTCGTTACTCAATTTCCCTTCTAGAAAAGTCTGTATGATAAATTTTTCCAGTTAATGCCAGGAGGCAAAAACTTGTCTTTCTGGTCAAACCTGTATGCATTGCTGGCAGCTACTGATGTGGCCGCCAAGTAGCCATCCCCCTCTTTAAGCTGATTTTAGAACCCCAGTATTTTTAGGGTAACAATATGCCTAGCTCCTAGGGTTGCCAATTTAAAAAAATTTAAGAACACATAGTTAAATTTTAATTTTAAATAAACAACATACAACATTTTAGT
Source organism: Artibeus jamaicensis (assembly GCF_021234435.1). Classification (NCBI taxonomy): domain Eukaryota; kingdom Metazoa; phylum Chordata; class Mammalia; order Chiroptera; family Phyllostomidae; genus Artibeus; species Artibeus jamaicensis. The sequence continues at coordinate 6,951,852 of NW_026521883.1, forward strand.
GTAAGTATAGCCTGAATATTAAATATAGTTAATATCCAATAAAGAACAGAATTTTTATGAATGGCTTAGGCCGAGGATAACCTCACGCTAAGTGTATAGTGTATGTCCCAAATCCTGACCCTGATCGTGCGCCTGCACATTCACTTCGCCAGCACTCTTTGTAGCTCACAGTGGCCACGGGACCAGTGAGTTGTCAGGGGAAGTCCACGCAGGGGATTCCACTGTGTTTCTCCTCTTCCCGGCTGGAATGTGTACATTTAGACCCAGATCTGTAGGAGACCCCTTCGAGCCAAGAGGTGGCAAGCATGAGGATGCACTCAGGCTGAAGACTATGAAGCAGAAAGAGAGCCTTTAATCAGCACCACCAGCCCTGGTCTGCCTGCTTTCCTGACTTCTTGTGTATGAGTCAAATGAGCCTTATTATTTTAAGCCACCAGTAGTTGAGGTTGCCGGTATTTGCAGTCACATGCATTCCTGACCTCTACCCCTCCCGCCCGCCACTCTTTGCCTTATTGCGTGTGCTAGGGCCTCAAGGACAGGGCTCACTAGTGGTGGCAGTAGTGGTCATCCTTGAACTATCTCTACTTTTAACAGAGACATAGTATTCTTCTAAAGTTTCTCTACTAGGAATATCATTTGCTTTGGGGTTTAGATCAAAACAATAATCAGGTTCAGAATATTCTCTTCTACTTCTACTCTGCCCAGAGGGTTTTTTCCCTTTCTTATAAATATTGAGTTATACTGGATGATTTTTTTTCCTTTTGGCATAGATTGAGATGACCATAGATGGGGTTTTTCTTTTTTAATTTGTTACAATGGTAGATTATCACTAGCTTTTTGTAATATTCAATCTTTCTTACATTCTTTTTAGAACATGATGAATTTGAAAAATACTAACTTTTATTTAGAATGTTCCTAAAATTTATCTCTCTATTTTTTCTTGCACTATCCTCCCCAGTTTTGGTATCAAACCAGTTTTGGTTTCATAAAATCAGTTGGTAAGCTTACCTTCTTTTCTCTTTCTCTGGAATAGTATAAGATAAAAACTACCTGATCCTTTAAAAGTTGGCAAATTTGCCTATAAAAAGCCTGAAGCCATTTTTCCTCTGGAATATTTTTGTGTGTGCATGTGTGTATTTAAGAGAGAGGTATTTTTGACTACCAATTCAAATTATCTAATGAAATTGTGTTCTTTAAGTTTCATATTTTTTCCTTGAGTTAATTTTGGCAGTTTAGACTTTTCTAGGAAAATTTTCACTTCATTGAAAGATTGGCATAATCATAATATAACTTTAAAAATATTCTGTGTATCAATGGTATCTGTCTTTTCATTTAAAAATGATTTCTGTGCCTTCTAAATAAAATTTCTTTGTTGAGAGCTTAATTGGTAACAATGTAAGATAATTTAAGTGTGCATCATGGTCCTCTGATAAATGTGTCCATTGTGAAAGGGTCCCCTCATCTAGTTAGTGAATACATCCATCCCCTCACATATTTAACTTTTTCTTTATCAGTGAGAACATTTAAGTTCTACTCTCTTAGCAAATTTCATTTCTATAGTACAGTGTTACCAACTATAAACTATAGTAAAACATAGTCACCATGTTGTACATCAGATCCTTTAAGTCCCTGGCAACCCCTTTTTTATTCAGTTTCTGTGAGTTTTTTCTACTCTCTGTGTCTATGAGTTTAACCTTGTTTTTCTTTTTGTTAGATTTCCCATGTAAGTGGCACCACGCACCATGCAGTAATTGTCTTTCTCTGTCTTGCTTATTTCACTTAGCAAAATATTCTCCACTTACAGCCATGTTGTCATAAATGGCAGGATCTTCTTCTTTATTAAGTCTAAACAATATTCCATTATGTATCAGTATTTTACCTATATTTACATACATCACATTTTCTTTATTCATTCACATATCGACAGACACTTGTATCCACACCTTGGCTACGGTGCATAATGCTGCAATGAACGTGGATGTACAGACATCTTTCAAGATAATGACTTCATTTTCCTTGGATAAATACCCAGAAACTGTTTTTAATTTCTTGAGAATGCTCCATACTGTTTTCCATAGTGGCTGTACTGGTTCACATTTCCACCAATGGTGTACAATGATTCTCTTTTCACCACATCCTCGCTGGCCATTTGTTATTTATCTTTTTGATGATAACCATTCTAACAGGTGTGAGGTGATATCTCATTGTGGTTTTGATTTGCATTTCCCTGATGATCCGCGATGGCAATTTAAGCACCTTTTTGTGTTCCTGTTGGTCATATGTTTTTATTCTTTGAAAAAAATGTATAGTCAGATCCTTTGCTCATTTTTTAATTAATTGGGATATTTATTTTTTTGCTATTGAGTTATATGAGCTTATTGTATATTTTGTATATTAAACCTTTATCAGATATGTGATTTGCCTATATTTTATCTCAATCCATAGCCTGCCTTTTCATTTTGTTGGTGGTTTCCTTTGCTGAGCCTGAAGAATTTTAGTTTGATGTAGGCTCACTTGTTTATTTATTTATTTCTTGTTTCCTTTGCTTTTGTTGCAAATCCAAAAAATCACTGCCAAGAGCTAACCCTCCTGTGCAATTTTCCTAGTGGTTTTATGTTCAAATCTTTAATAATATTTGAACTGATTTTTCTGTATGGTATAAGAGGTGTCCAGTTTCATTCTTTTTAATGTGATTGTATAGTTTTCTAAACACCATTTATTGAAGAGATTATTCTTTCCTCATTGAATGCTCTTGGACCCTTCACTGAAAATTAATTGACCATGAAAACATGGGTTCATTTCTGAGTTTTCTGTTATATTCCATTGATCTATGTGCCTGTTTTTGTGTCAGTACCTTACTATTTTGATTACTAGAGCTTTGTAATATAGTTTGGAATCAAGAAGTGTGATACCTCCAGCTTTGTTCTCTTTCTCAAGATTACTTTTGCTATTTGGGGTCTCTTGTGGTCGCATATGAAAATTAGATTTTTTTTCTGTTTCTATGAAAAAGTGCCATTGGAATTTTAATAGGGATTTCACTGAGTCTATAGACTGCTTTGAGTGGTATAGCCATTTTAACTGTTAATTATATAGCCATTTTAAGTATGTTATATCTTCCAACTATATATAGCCATTTTAACTATATTAATATTCTTCCATTTATTTGTGTCCTCTTCAGTTTTTTCATCAATGTTTTGTAATTTTCAAAGTACAGATCTTTCACTTCCTTGGTTAAACTTATTCCTAAATATTTTACTCTTTTTGGTATAATTCTAAATGGGATTTTTAAAATGTTTCTCTTTTTGATAGTTGGGTTTTAGTGTATAGAAATGCAACTAATATTTGTTTATTGATTTTTTTTATCCTGCAACTTTACCAATTTAATTTACTAGGTCTGATCATTTTTTGGTGGCATCTTTAAGGTTTTCTGTATACAATATCATGTCATCTGTAGAGACAGTTTTACTTCTTTCTGATTAAATGCCCTTTATTTCTTTTTCTTGACTAATTGATCTGGCTAGGACTTCCAGACTTTATTCACTTCTGTGTTGAATAAAGTATTAAGAATGAGCATCTTTGTCTTGTTCCTGATCTTGAGGGAAAAGTTTTTAGCTTTTCACCATTGAGTATAACATTAATTGTCATACATGGCTTTATTATATCAAAATATTGTATAGTTCTTCTATATCCAATTTGTTGAGAGTTGTTTTGTTTTTTTTTTATCATGGAACGATGTTGAATTTCACCAAGTGCTTTTTCGGCATGTATTAAAATGATCATATGATTTTTACCATTGATTTTGTTATTGTATATAAATAAGATTTATTTACTGGTATATGTTGAACTATCCTTGAATTCCAGGAATAAAGCCCGCTTGATCATGGTGTATGATCCTTTTAATGTGCTGGCGGTTTGCAATTATTTTAAGGATTTTTTGCATCTATCCTCATCAGGTATATTGGCCTGCAATTTTCTTTTCTTGTAGTGTCCTTGTCTGGCTTTAATATAAAGGTAATGCTTGCCTCATAAAACGAGTTTTGGAGTGTTCCCTCCTTTTCCATTTTTTTGGAAGAATTTGAAGATTGGTATTAACTTTAAGTGCTCAGTGTAATTCACCAGTGAAGCCATCTGGTCCTAGACTTTTATTGGTTAAGAGGTATTTGATAACTGATTCTACCTCCTTACTAGTAATTGGCCTGTTCAGATTTCTTATTTCTTCATTATTCAGACTGGGTAGGTTTATGTTTCTAGGAATTTATACATTTCTTTGAGGTTATCTAATTTTTTTCATGTATAATTGTTTATAGTAGTTTCTTAGATCCTTAATATTTGTGTTATCAGTTGTAATGTTTCCTCCTTCATTTCTGATTTTATTTACCTGAGTTTTCTCTTTTATTCCTTTAGTCTAGCTAAAGTTTTCCCAATTTTGTTTTTAATTAAAAAACAGCTTTTAGTTTAATTGATATTTTCTCTTGTCTTTCAAGTCTCTATTTCATTTATTTTCACTCTGATCTTTGTTAGCTTCTTCCTTCTAACTTTGGGCTTAGTTTGTTCTTCTTTCTCTAGCTCCATGGGATGTAAAGGTAAGTTGTTTATTTGAGATCTTTCTTTTTTCTTAATATAGATGTTTATTGCTATCTACGTCTCAGAACTGCTTCTGCTGTATCTCATAAGTTTTAGTATGTTGTGTTTTTATTTGTTTCAAAATATTTTTTAAAATATTTTATTTATTTATCTTCAGAGGGGAAGGGAAGGAGAGAGGGAAAGAACTATCAATGTATGGTTGCCTCTAGTGTGTCCCCTGTTAGAAACTGTCCTGCAACCCAGGCATGTACCCTGACTGGGAATTGAACTGCTATCTTCTGAACTGCGATCCTCTGGTTCGCCTGTGTTCAATCCGCTGAGCTACACCAGCCAGGGCCTGTTCCAAAATATTTTTAAATTTTTCTCTTGATTTCTTCTTTGACCCATTGGTTTTTTACAAGTATATTGTTTAATCTATATACTTGTAATTTTCCAGTTTTGCTCTTGTAAGTAAGTGATATCTCATTTCATAACATTGTGGTCAGAAAAGAAGTTTGACAAATTTCAGTTGTCTTAAATTTATTACAAGTTGTTTTAACTTATATTTATCTAATGATTAATGATGTTAAGCATTTATTTATCTATTTACCGTCCGCATATCTATTTTGGTAAAATGTGTGTTCAAATCTTATGTCTATTATGTTATTGGGTTGCTTGTTTTCTTATTACTGAGTTTTGAGAGTTCTTTATGTTTTCTGGACAAAAATTATTAAGTATGTGTTTTGAAATATTAACTTTCAACCTGTAGCTTTTCTTTTCACTTTTTTAAATACCGTCTTTAAAAAGGTAGAAGTTTTAAATGTTGATGAAAATTTTGTATCTTGGCTATTTCAATACCCTGGTTGTGATACTGTATAAGAGTTTTGCAATGTGTTATTTTTTGAGAAAACTGAGTGAGGAGTACAAGAGGTTTCTCCATGTCTTACAATTTAATGCGAATCTACAATTATCACAAATTCGGAAGTTTAATTAAAATAGGGCACCAGTAGAATATGAAATGCCAAGCCAGAGTAGGAAAAATTGTTTGCAATTTATATAACTGATAATAGATTAGTACCCAGAAAATATAATTAATTCCTATAAATAACTAAGAAAAAGAAATATACAATGCATTTTAAAAAATAGGTTAAAGCCTTAAGTCACTTTAAAAAATAGATCCTCAAATGGTTAGTACACATCACAAAACTGCTCAACTTTATTGGTCATCAGAGAAATAGAAATCAAACCCACCAGAAGATACCACAACAGACTTGTCAGGATGGCTAAATTTTGAAAACAAACCAAAAATATCAAGTGATGACAAAGATATATGTTATCTGAAATTCTCACATACTGCTGGCAGGAAAATAAATCAGTTTTATCACCAGGGAAGACTGTTTGGCAAGATCTATGGAATCTGAGCATATGTGTACCCTAGGACTCAGCAATTCTACTTTTTGATATATATCCAACAGCAGCGTGTACATATGTGCATTAAAAGGCACGTACAAGAGTGCTCAGAGCGGTATTATTCATAACCATTTGATAGTATAAACCGCCAAAATTCCCATCATTGACAGAATGGGTACAGACCTGGGGCACATTCAAACATATTCACTCCTACAGTCATGCATATGTATCCTTGATGCCTCTCTTTCCCTCACTTCTATCCTCCAGCCAGTCCTCCGGGCTCCACCTCCAAAATACTACTGGAATTTGTTCACTTCTCTCCATGCCCACTGATACCACCCTCCTCCAGTCCACCACCATTCCTCACCCTATTTACCACAATAGTCTTTTCACTAGTCTTGCTCCCACACAGTCTCCCCTATGACTCACTGTCTGTAAAGCAGCCAGAATAACCTCATCAATATATATATCAGATCACCTCATCCTCCTGTTTAAAAACAGCTTTTGGTTTCACTAAACTTTTATCTTGCCTTTTTATGTTCTATTTCTTTTATATCCACTCTGATCTTTATTGGTTTTTAATTATGTTTTACATGAGATCCTCAGACATTTTTCTTCTTATAGCTAACTTAAAAAACAAACAAAGCTAAAATATTGAGTGATGGCAAAGATATACAAGGTCTGTCCAGCAAGTATCCAGCCATGTAATATGAAAAATAGACATATTTATTGAAGAAGTTACAAGATACAAGAAACAATGTACACAGGACAAAGACACCTCAGCCCCCTTCAAAGTAGACACCTTAGGACCTCACACAGGTCTCCCAGTGTCTTTTCCACTTTTAAAACACTGCAAAATCCTTTGTTGGAATCCCCATCAGCTGCCCTGTTGTATTTCCCTGAATCTCATCACTTACCTGAAATATCTTCCCTTCCAAAGGTGATTTTAGTTTTGAGAAAAGCCAGAAGTCTCAGGACACCGAATCTGGGCTGTGAGGTGGCTGAGTCACCTCGGAGATTTGATGTTTCTCCAAACCCCCCTGCATGAGATGTAATGCATGAGTGAGTACATTGTGATGAAGATGCCAATCACCAGTTGTCCATAGCTGTGGCCATTTTCAATGCAATACATTGCATCTGTCAACTGATGAAGAACATTGAGGTAATGCTCCTTATTAATCGTTTGGACCGGAAGGGCATACTTGTGATGGACAACACCTTCCCATTCAAAAAAAACACAGTTAATGTGGTCTTGATCTTATTGTGACTTTGCCATGCCTTCTTTGAGCATGGAGAACCAGGCTACTTTCATTGGGATGACTGGGCCTTCATTTCTGATTCATAGCTGTAGACCTATGATTCATCTCTGGTTATGGCCTTCTTGAGGAAATCTGGTTAATTAGTGGTTTGAATCAAGTCATTAGCAACTGCAGCACAATGTTCTTTCTGCTCTGGTAGCAGAAGCTGCAGAATAAATTCTGCCACAACACATTTTATGCCAAGATTCTTTGTTACAATCTCAGACATAGTAGCTCTTGGAAGCCCCAGATCAGCTTCTGGTTCTTGCACTGTCAGTTGCAGATCTTTGTTGACTGCAGCCTGTACATGTTCAACATTCTCAGGGGTTCTGCTTGTTGCAGGCCTTCCAGAACGTGGGTCACTTTCAACAGATTCTCAACCACATTTGAAGTGTTTGTGTCACACTTGTATTTGCACTGCACTCCTTGCATCCTCCTGGAAAGCCTTCTGAATCATCTGAATAGTTTCCACAAGGGAATGTTCAACACAAAATTTGATACAGATTCGTTGCTCCACTCACTCATTTTGAATGCGAGGACCACACAGCACACATGCGCACTCTGTGGCATCTACCATCCTTACTGACTAGTACAGTGAAGTCATCATTGTTCACATATATGTATTCCAGTCCACTCTCTGGCTGCCAGGTTACATTGATGTTGATGTCACACAAACCATTCTCATTATATTAATGGAGACAGGACTTTTTCCAGACAGACCTCAGTAGATTATCTAGAGCTTTCAGTAGGCTCTCATTGTAATTAGGATTAAATACAACTCTTCATCATGGTTTGAAAAGCTGCCATGCTGATTCTAGTGTGGATATTTAAAAAGAAAAATCCCAAAATACGCTGAGTGGTTTGAACAAATTAAGAGTTTATTTTTCTCTCACACACGAGCTAAAAGGAAGATAGTCCAAGGCTGTCAGGGCAGCTCTGCCAAACTGAACAAGGAGTTCATCTATGGCTCCAAAGTGTCTGCCTACCACATCTGCATCCCAGCTGCCAGAAAGAGGAAAGGAACAGGGGAGACGGTGCTCCTTCCTCCTTAAGGGTATAGTCCGAAGTTTTCCTTTCCACTTGTGTGTACATTCTCACGGGCAAGATGCTGATCACATGATACATCTGGCTGAAGGGAAGCCTGGGAAATGTAGTCTTTAGCCAAGCTGACAGGTGCCCACCCACAATTCTGTTATTGTGGAAGTAGGGAAGAATGAATATTGAGGACCACACACAGTCTCTGATCTAGCCTACATCACGTCATCTCTCTTTACCTCTCCAGCCTCATCTCCTCCCTCTCTCTCCCTTGCTCTTGGCCCTCTAGCCACACTATCCTTCTTGCTCAGTCCCTCCTTGGTCCTCAAGGCTTTTTGTACCTGTGCTATCCTATATCCAGAATGCTCTTTCCTAGATCTTTACATGATTGGCTCCTGCTTATCATTTGGATCTCAACTCAAGCCTCATAAATCTTCTGAGAGGCATTCACTGACCTTCCCTCACAGGCAAAGTAACCATCTCCTTGTCACTCTCTGATTCACATTGTTTAATTTCTAATGCTTATCACTTATTACTTTACTGCAGGTGCTTAAATTCTCATTTACTTACCTGGTTTTTATCTTCATCTCCCATTAGAATGTTAAGTACCTTGAGAGCGGAACTGTTGTCTAACTTTTTCTCTGGTGGATCCCCAGCACCTAAATGCTATCTCGGATAAAGCAAGTATTCAACAACTATTTGTTGAACAGATTAACTCATTTAACCCCAACCCCCCATTTTATAGTGGGGAAAGCTGAAGCCCAAAGAAATTAAATGCGCACAACACAATATACAGAGGATGTATCATAGAATTGTATGCTTGAAATCTATATGATTTTGTTAACCAATGCCACCTTAATAAATGTAATAAATATTTTTTTAATTAAAAGAAAGTAAATGGCTCACCTGAAGTTCTGCAAACAGGGAGTAGATTCTCAGGTTAGTTCTTTCCCCAAACAGCCCATTTCATTCAGCCTCCTTGTTCAAGTTTTCCTCTACCACCTTACCCCTCAGCCAGCACTGCTCTGAACTCCTACAGCATTAGACTTTGACAGCCGTTTGGTTTTTGTCTTGTGCTACTTTGTACTGGTGTTTATCTATTTAAGTTTGTCTTCTTTTCCCAACCAAGCTGCAACCCCCTTGAAAAGCCCAACTTTCTAACACAGAGAGAACATAGGCCCTAAGAAGGATTCTACAAAGAAACCAAAGTTACTTTATTCGGTAAAATGAAACTCCAAATCCTTACAGCTTTCCTCTTGTCCTACTACTGAAGATAAGGGCTGGATGCTGGCAGACTAGGTTTGGGTGGGAGGTCATTGCTGTGTATCCCCAACTAAGCAAACAGGCCAGACTGTCTTACCAGCGGTGGGAGTCTTATGTGCTTCATCAAAATTATGCAGAGGAGCTGCTTTGGGTAGAATAGGTGGATTCTGCAAGGTAATGCTTGCTTTTGGTGGAATCAATCCTCGTTCTAGCATACTTAAAATCCCTAAAAAAGGAAGATTAGAAGAATATCAGTTTAACTATAAGCATTTCCCCAAAGTCTGAGCTCTGTAAATTTCACAAGTGTAACTTACTCAATGCATCATCTTATTTGTGAGCATATATCTAGTGTCTTAATTCTTTGCGTGAAAAAATAGTATATTATAAATATACAGCACCTGTATATTTAAGCCTTAAGTTCTAACCCAAAGGAAAAAAAGGCATTTCCAGTAGTGGTAATATGAAATAAACTTGTACTAAGATCATTTCATTTTGAGGTAGTATTATCATTTCAAAGCAAACTAAAACTTCTTTATGCTATGACATTTCCAACTATTGATAATATTGTTTTTCCTTTTAAAATTCAGAGAAATCAGATACACAGCCTTAACAACTAAAGCAGTCTTTTGTTCTGAAAGAAGGAAAACTTGTGTGCTTGAAACCATACCTCTGTTGTTACACTGAGCCATGTTTTACAAGAGTCCTTTTTGGATGTTTTTGTATCGCCAGAAGACGTGGATGCCTCAATAGGTCACTTTAGTGTCCCTGGGCAACACGTCAGTATTAATGCGACTAACTTACAATTCCTAGAACTCATACTGTGTCAGCATGGCTGTCACCCAAGCTTTTTAAGGACAAGAGACATTGTTAAATAAATAAAGAGAGAAAGAATAAATCAATGAATAAATGAATAATTGAACAGAGCCTGCTGTCAGGAGCAAAACTTTCATTAAGGTAGATCTATTGTATTGAAGCCAGAGGCCCAGAAACTCGGGGAGTACTGGACAGAAACCTGTGATAGGGCTTTAGCGTCTTGTTGCTCTCATGTAACAAGAAGAAAGTAAAGAACTCTGGGGCTCGGTGAAATCCTGGTATACAAACTGTGTACCAAGCTGGACTAAACTGAAGAAGTTGGCACATGTTCTAAGAGGGGCACATATGGCTAATGACCATGTTTGGTTATTATTAAGAGTATTAAAGTCTAGTGTTATAGGAATTCAGAAAAAAATGACTAGCGCAGGATTGGAGAGCTAAAGATGATGTCACTTGTAAAACAATGATTCCAAAGAAATATGCAGTTTACATACTGAAGAATCATCTGGGGGGAGTGGGGGGAGAAATTTCTTGTTACAAATGAAGATTCCTGGGCACCATCCCAGAGCTATCCAAATTTTTGCAGCCAGGGCCTTGGAATCTGCATTATTGAATATATGCCCTGAGGTTTGAAACCCACTAGAACTGAGGCCTAGGAACCTCATTTTGAATATGCACTCCAGGTCCATCTTTTGTACTCTTAAAACTTAAGAACTGCTGATCCAAAGTACAACTCTTGAAGCCTTTTTGAAATTAGTAGTATTGTTTTGAAACATTTAGATTAATTCTTTGTTCTCACAAATATTTTCCGCATATAAATATCAAATCTCACTTCCAAGAACTGCACCTGTTTTTGCAGAAGTGAAAAGCAGAGCTTCTTTTCTCTCTCGTTCAGTGTATTTTTATTACTAGAGTGAGTTTCATTCTCTGAAAATCCCAAGAATATAAGCATGATTTTAACCCTTGCTTTAGTACATAGGTTGAAGCAATTCACTTAATTTTTAGACAAACACACATGTGTGCATTTACCATTGGAAAGAAAATGTTAAGACTATGGAATAAGCAGGAGAGACTACTAGATAGCTTTTCATTAAAATTCTGGAATCTCTAGAGATGATCTGACCTTTGGTTTTGGCTAATCTATTTTGTAATTTTATAGAGATTAAGGTTAATTAATAGGAAACTGAAAGCAATGCACATAATTCTTGTTTATACACATGCCAATAAATTTTCTCACGTAAAGGGACAATTCTTCCCCCAGCCTCAAAAAGCCAGTTTGACATCTATTTGCAAATTTCTTTCAGTATTCTTGCTTTGTAAATGTGTCTATTGTTTGGATTATTCTTTGAATCAGCTGTAACATCTTACTGGTTTCCTCAATTAATGAGTTAAATAACATCATTGATCTCATTTTATATTTGTATGAGAGTCATGGTTTTACTTTAAAAAATATGCTTTAACAGTTTTGAAGATCCTATCAACATAGACAAAAGACTCATCTGAAATTGCCAGAAATGGTGCAGCCCATGCAGAACCAAGTCCAGGCACATATTTTTCTTGGTTTCCACAGGTGAATTCAAAGTGGAAGTAGAAATTTGTTGATTCTGTTTTCCTAATTTAAATATTACTCCTATTAATTTTGTGTTTTGTCTTTCATTTTGGTTCCCTTATGGCTGTTAAGCGGTTCCTGTTGTTAGCCAAAATGACTGTGGTTTGGTGATATCTGTAAATAAATTAATGTCTTATAGAGATCTACCCCTTGTTGAGTAAGAAACAATGGAGAATGTAGTTTGATAGCCTGTTGTTTGTCTATTTGTGTATTTTGAGCTCAAATCAATTAGGAATTTCATGCCCACAAGAAAGTAGAATAAATCATAATCTGGACCATTAAGTTTTTGTTTTTACATGTTAATTTTTCATCTGTGGCTGAAATTGTAGAATGGAAATGATAAGCTTTTTCTATATCTATATGTCTATATATCAATAATTCAGAAAGGCCTTTATTTCTCAATGTGAATGTAGAATGCTTCCCTGTCTCCAAATGGTATTAATAAATTAGATTACAAAATCTCTTAAATTAAAGGAACTCTGTTCTGATTGCATTATATAGAGAAATAATGTTTATATAAAATGAATATTACTAAAATTCCCAGAAAATAAGGAAATCAAACTTCTATACTTTAAATGTGCCCCCTTCACTTCACACATTCAGAAACTCTCATTGGGTTTCCTTACTTTTAATGGCAATATAGCTGTTTGCACAGTGTCAGTAAGAATCTGTTCTCCTTTTATTATCAATATAATTGAACAAATTGAAATTTAGTATTTAAGAATGATGCTTATCAATCAGGTCAACTAGAGGTGACTTTGTGATGCCAATGCTTATAAAGACCTCCCAGAAAAACTGGCCAGGTACGGATTTACAGGTAAGAAAGGTCACTTTCTTGTAGGCCCAAGAATCTTAGGGTATTTGAAGTCACTCCAGAAAAAAGGAATTTACCCAAATTTATAGATCCTTCCATTGAAATTCAGTGGGCAGAGTTTCTTGGGCTTGATCTCTAGCCTTTGGATAGTAAATAATAGAGGTTTTGAAAAGTTCTATCTGAGATTCCTTATGACAACTTCTAGCAGAGCAATTTAAAAACAGTCTACGTGGTAATTAACATTTCTGCTATCTCTGTGTAAATAACCAGGCCAAACCTAATGAGACTAACCTTAGCTTGTGAAAAAACTTTTTGAGATCATTTTGATTATAATGGGAGAAGACTGTAAGAATACTATTTTTTTTTAAGTTTTGGAATAATCAAAAGAGATGACTAGATGCCTTTGGAATGGAATGCTGGAGCTGCCAGGCGTCATCTGAACCTACCCTCTGAACAGACCATTTTATAACCCTGCAGAGACTGGGGTTAACTCAAAAAACAAACCCTGATAATGATGCAAGTAGTTATATCTATAGACATAAAAGTACATTCTATCTGGTGTAGGGACACTCTCCCAGGGAAAATCCAGTTTTGCATCCATTTGTGAATTTATTTTAACATTCCAGATCTATAGATGTGTGTTCTTTGGATTCTCCTTTAAAGCAGTGTAACATCTTAAAGATGCCCTTTTTCAATTGATGAGTTAAAAACAATCTTGATGAGTGTTCATTTTATATTTGTACGAGAGTCATGATTTTATATCTTCTTGAAAATTCTCCTTTAGTACCATTGTCTCATTAAATTTTCACTAACACTCTTACTTTCCCGTTAAATAGATTAGGAATTGGAAATTCATTCATTCTGTCATTCATTCAACCAATATTTGTTAAGTGCCTAATATGTATCAGGAACTATACTCTGAGGGTTAAGGATGCAGGGTAAACCAGAGAGCCCTCATAGAGCCTCTAGTAGCAAAGAAGACCTTAAAGAAATCCACCAAATATAATTACAAATTGATAATCAATGAAGGAAAAACACCGATGCTTGAGGAAGTGACTTTTATAGGCAGAGGTAAAGGTACTGGTGAGGGCCTGATATGAAAATGTGTTTGACCTGACAAGGAACAGAGAGAAGGCTGGTGTGTCTGGAGTGTGGAGAAAGCAGTGAGATGGGAGTGGGGGAGGGGCAGATGGGGTATGCCTTGCTTACAGAGCTTAGAGTTTATTCGACATCAGAGAGCCACTTGCCTGAGGTCACAAAGTGCCTGAATTGAAAGTCTGGGTTGTGTACTGTGAGACCTATATATTTTTTATCATTAAAAAAAAAAGTTTCTTTTTTTGGATTTAGCAAGGCAACCCAAGAAAAAGTAGAGAAATGGGAAGGAGACAGGGAGGCCCGGAAGGTTGGCTGGGGTGGAAGTAAAAGACAGAAAACTATACTTGAACCACAATTAAATTAAAAAAAAATAATGTCAATATATTAAAAAAAGAAAAAGTAGGGAAGTTTACCCTGCATTTTTCAAAATGATTCCTTCTTCTGAGGAGGTGTTAACCTTTCACCTCCTGCTGGACTGTATAGACCTAAAATGAGGCTTAAGTAACATTTAAACGCATCAGGAACATGTAAAAACTCTGGACACTGTCTCTATTTCTGTGACTTGTGCTTTCCTGATGCTCAGATTACCTTGAACAAACCAGACATGTAGCAAGTATTCAGGGAACACACGGTGAGGCATGTGTTCTCTGGTAGATGATTGAGAGATCAAAATGTGATTTTTTTCTAGACCAAGCTACCATGTTTCTAGATTGACCTTTGTTTTGTAGCATTTTTTATTGTGCCTTTTGCTAAAGCAAGCATTAATTGATTCATTTTTTCTCTACTGCATTCATCCTAACTGATCTGGAAGAATATAAAATGGTAATAAAGCAAGAAATAGAAATTCTGCTGCTGTTATTCAGTATTCCCAGGGAGTAAGTACTGGGTTGCCCAAAAAGTTTGTTTGTATTTTTCCGTAAGATGGCTCTAGTAGTGCTTAGCTGTCTTTAACTTCATTTGAAACAATTTTGTTAGATTGTACTAGGACAGCTGTCATAGCAACATGCATTTAAAGAAACATCAAAATTGGTGAATTTTTGTATACCCATTTTAATATTGAAGATGGAAGGAAATATGCAACATTTTCAGCATATTATGCTTTATTATTTTAAGAAAGGGGAAAATGCAACTGAAATGCAAAAAAAGATTTGTTCAGTATATGGAGAGGGTGCCATGACTGATAGAATGTGTCAAAGTGTTTTACTGAGTTTCATGCTGGAGATTTCTTACTGAATGATGCTCCATAATTGGGTAGAACAGTTGAAGTGGATGGCAATCAAATTGAGATATTAATTGAGAACAATGACTGTTCTACCACATGAGAGATAGCTGGCATACTAAAAATGTCCAAATCAATAAAGTTACTGGTGAAATGAAAAATGTGCCCTTCATTTTACAGAAAAACTAAATGGACTTTTTTTGCCAACCCAAGGTTATGTAAACTAACTAAAAGCATGTGTCACAAAGATTTCCGAACAATGATGGTTCATAACTAGGAAAATAATAGCTACACTTGTGGGAAGCAAGGCAAGTTGAGTCACTTATGACTCTAGGTTCTCTTGAGCTTTGCTATCCATCCACCACCGGGCAGCAGACGGGCTATAGGGGCTACAGGACTTTGAAGCTCTAGGTGCCAGAAGAACCCTTGCGAACCAACTTTAACTCTACGACACCTCCAGACAACAAATAGAAAATGAGATAGAGATTACTAAAGACCACCTCACTTGGTTATATTTGAGATGTGAAAAGGGACCCACTTAGGCACTCTACACTTCAGCCAATTATATTAAGTAGCAGGGAAAAGTTAAGAGATTACTTTGCACATTTCATCCTTAGTTGTTCATTCATTCACTCTTTAATTCGCTTATTCATTTGACCAACATTTAGTATGTGCAAAAGGCTAGATATGGTTCTAGGCACTGGGGACACTGAAATAAAGAACCTTTGTTTAATCTTTGCTTAAAAGCTGGGAATCTACTGGTGCCGCCATGACTGGAATTCGAACTAAGACATGCATAGTTTAAATACTAATTACATTAATTCTAGTGTCATATTTCTGCATAATAGATATTGAAGTAAGATCCTTAAAAGCTACCAAAATAGCATCAGGAACCACATCTGCTCAGAAGCTTAAACATTTCTAGTAATATCAGTTAAACACAATACTTCTAATATGTAATAGCACCACCACTTAAATCAATATTGAGTCTATAGAATAATGGGCTTTAGAAGTGGAAGGGACTTGAGTGATCTCGTCTGTTCAACCTTCTCCGTCCAGAGTGAGGACGGGACTTATCTGAGGTCCCCTGGGAGAATCAGTTGCTGAGCTGAAATTCAAACTCAGGCTCGCAACCCCACCTCCACGCTCCTGTCTGTAGGTGCCTGGACACGTAGAATGGATATTGAATCACCGACCTCTTCTGGCATCCTCTTGTAAGACTGGGATGGGGCTGAAATAGGGATCCGTGCGGTGAGAAGCCGGCAGAACTGTGAGGCTGCTGACGGTGGACCCTTGTATTAACTTCTGAACCTTCACCTAGATGGTCAAAAATTCAAACTAGCTGAAACGTTTTCAGCAGACGTTTTTGCTTTCAAAATAAACAGTTTTCTTCTTATAAACGATAAATAAGATTATGAATAGTTTCATTAAGTTTTAATAAAGTAGCAATATTGGCTCCGATTTTATTGCTCATGAGTACCCTGTGCTATTGTCTGCTGTCAGGAGTTTGTGTAATTTAAAATAGTTAATTAAATCCAATTAACATGTTGTGTTTTCTACTATGCAAAGTCAGTATAGTAGTTAATAAAGGAACATTAAGATTTTGTTCAATTTTAATGACTAGAATATAAAAGTGCTAAATCTTGGCAGAAGAAATTTTGAATAAAGCAAAATTTGGTATGAGCAAATTTCCTAGGAAATACATATTAAAGTTTTGAGGATTAAAAAAACCCTGGGAGAATTTAAAAATAAATATATCAGTCAACATTCAGAGGTTAAAGATGAACTCCGAGTAGATGCTTGTAGCTCCCAGGAATGTGGTCAAAGACCTGAGATCACTTACAATAGGTGATTGCTTTTCCTAAAGTTATAACATGCTTTTATTATAGTTATGAAATATGAATTGATCCTATTAAATAGTGTCTACATTTTAAAAATTATATGTATTACAGATAAATCACATTTAATTTATAGCCCAAGAACAATAGTTTTACCTTTACCATAGGAGGCTATAAACTACCTGGGCCCCCTCAGCAGGAAAGATGCAGCTGTTTGATATTTCTAGACTGATTTAAATTTTCAAGTAATTTTCCAAACGTTAATTAATTTGCATAACTTCTGAGGGAACTAGGTAACAGTTTGCTATTTAACCAGTAAAGAACCAAGACAGAAAGGTTAGTAGGTTTGTTTCAGGTCACACATATATTAAATATGTACATATATACTTTAAAATATGCTGTATTTACACCAGGTACACACACTTAACATCACTCAATTTTAAAGTTAATCTGATTTTACATTAGTGAAATTTGCCATTGGACTCGAATGTGCTGCACCTTATTGCTTGTCAAGGTCATGGTGACCTTAAGGAAAAGAAAGGGGAACTTTCATCAAGAACCGGGGGAGAAAATGACTTTACAAAAGAAGTAGCTGTTGGCTGAGCAACGCCTGTGTGGACGAAGTCGTTAGGGCCCTGCTGCCAGGACTTGGCACTGCAGGGAAACTGTCAAGAGCTACCAACAGCGAACACTTTTGTGATGTTTGGTGAGGACAGTTTGAAATGACCATGAAGAGGATTTTTTTACAGGAAAGCGAAGACTGTCAGTGCAACCCATTTCCTCCCAGGCGAGTTTGGGGAGGAAAGGGCAGTGCTATGAGCATCGTCTTGAGGAGAGTGAGGAGCTCGTGTTCACATGGTGTTAGCATGGTTCTCGGGTCCTGCTGACCCATTTGGTCTCCTCCTCCTCATCAGCTCTTCTCTTCACACCACACCTCCTAAAGTCTCCTAACCAGGGAGGCTGAGAAAATCGCCCGGTGCCGGCACCCCAGACGTGACACACGCAGAGCTGACCCAATAGTCAGCATCAAAAATGGCAGGTCTCAAGTGGAACTCAATCAACAAAACAAACAAATGAGCAAAAAGAACCAGAGACATGGAAAGCAGAGACAAGAACAAACTGACAGGGACCAGAGGGGAGCGGGGAGGGGTGTAACAGGGGAAGGAAGGGGGACTTGTACAAAGGACCCATGGACAAGGACAATGGGGAGGGCGTTGTCTGGGAGAGGGGGATGGGCAGGGCAGGGAAAGCAACAGAGGGGAAAGTGGGGGCAACTGGAACTGAACAACAATAAGTAAAATAAAGTAAAATAAAATAAAATGGCAGGTCTCTAGTTCTCTGATTGATAGGAGGGTCAGGGAAGCAAAGGTAAATTGGAGGAAGAAAGAAAGATTCAACTTAAATAAAATTGTCAAGCACTGGGAAGATGTAAAATATAGGTTTGACAGTTTCAGGGCACACAGCACAATTTATCTGGATTTTCCAAAAGCCTTTGACAAAGCACCCCTGACAACCTGCTCCTGAAAGCTAAAGTGGCAGGATCCGACATAAAACACCACGGAAAGTGTGACACAAGGGCAGGCAGGTGATGTCCGGACTCTGCCCGGCAGCCAGCACATTCACAGTGCGGATTTCTTTAACTCTTCAAACTGAATCAGTCTCAGCAGTGTAAGAGCCAAACCCAAGGACTATGCAGAAAAGGGAGTGAGGGTGTGTGTGTGTGTGTGTGTGTGTGTGTGTGTGTGTTTAGTGGCATGAAGGGGAGGTGACATCCTGGCAAGTTTATAGAAATAAAGCCTGCAGACAGTGTCACTGGATGTGAAACCTGGGCCTGCTCTGCTCTCTCCAGTTCCCATGGTCAAGATAACCATTTCTGAGAGGAGGAATGTAACAACCTTCAGCCTTTACTGAGCACTTACTATATCACACTAACTTTAATACAATAAGCATTAAATTTCATGAGCAATGGAAGAGCTCAGGGCTGCGGGAGTGCGGAAGAGGGAGTAATTAACTCTGCCTGCTGGCATAAGGCTTTGCAGTGACTCTCAGCCCTGGCTGTACGTTAGAATCACTCAGGGAGCTGTTGGAAAATACTGCTGCCTGGGCCCTAACCCTGGGCCATTAAATCTGAATAGCTGGGCTGGAGCCTGGACCTTGGTATGTTTATAAAGCTCCCAGGCAGTTCTGATATGTAGCCAAGGCTGAGATCTACTGCAGCAAGTGATATTTAAATTGACCTTAAAAGAAGCATTGAGGTGTCACGTGGAGGAGAGAGGGCAATGACAGGTAGACAGAATGACAAAGACAAAGTGAAGTAGTGTACAAATACACGGAGATCTCATTGAAGGCGAGGAGCCTGTGTTGCTGGAGTGTGCTGTGTGTATGGGAGGGTAGGTGGGGGACGAGACTGGCGAGGTAGCCTGAGATTAGTGAAAATTAAAGACACCGTCGTTATGAATGTGATGATTGCCTAACACAGGTCGGGTATCATCTCCTTCGGCTGCTCCTTTATGTCTGCTTTATATTTTATGCTGGAGTTGCTTTGGAGTTGGTATAATTGGAATATCACATTAGAAAAGAATCATATTTTCAATAGAATGTTGTCTCTTATATCTGGTACTTTATTACTGTTTCTAAAGCTATAATTCAGAACTCCATCGCTTCATGCCTAAACCTTCTACAATAGCTTAACATTTTTCAATATTTAAACAACACAGAAAATCTTAAAGAAGAGAACAACAATTACCTTCCTGTCAGCCAGAATTAATCATTGTTAATATCTCAGTGTATTTGCTTCCAGTGTTTTCAAATAGAAAAACCATTTTACTTTATTATTCTGGAAATAATTATATATGTTCATTATGAAGATTCCAAATAATGCAGAAAACACAAAGATAAAAGAACCCATGCCCAGTAGCAGTAAGTGACCATTACCCCTGATATCTCTGGAATGATTGATATATTGTTTTATAAAAAAATAGGATTTATATTACATTATTAAACTTAATTTGACATGAATTTAATAGGAGGGAAAATGGCCAAATTAAACCCAACAAATTATTAAACCTCAAATAAATATTTATTTACCACAAGACTCCTGTATGTTAAAAAAATTTCCTCTACGAGAGTTGGCCAATATTTTCTTTAAGGGCCAGACAGTCAGTATTTTAGGCTGTTCAGGTCTGTTGTGATGGCTGGAAAGTAGCACAAGCATGTGAAGCAAAAGTGTGGAGCTGTGTCCCGACAAAACTTCACTTGCAAAAGCAGGTGGCCAGCCCTCAGGCAGTAGTTCACAGGCCCCTGGTCCTCCATTACACACAGGTGAGTATGACAAACATTCAGATTTTGTTTATCACGTGGTTTCATTTTAGGTAACACACCCCAGCTTCAAAAGGTGAGAGCACTGGAGCTCTATTGCTACTCCCATCTTTTCTCCTGGCCTTCCCATCTTATTATATTAATAGCTTTACACTGTCCAGATTTATAATATTCACATTGTTGGGAAACCATAAGTGCTATGACTGTTTAGTATTGGCTCTACCTGGAAATGGATCCAATGCTCACCAACAGTCCTTTTGTCCTGTTTCTCTCTGTGCTTGACTTCTTTATTTTCACTGATTCCGCAACTGCCTTGCTTTGGTCACCAATCAGTTCCTTCCAAGTGTTCGTGGGCATTTTACTTCTACAGGCCCTAGTGCTTGAATTACATCTGGGGTCATCCTTTCTTTTCTCAGAACTTCATAGACACCCACCCTTATCTTCTACAATGAGTATTATGAAATCTGATGCCAGCCTCGTTTTTCACCCCTTGCAGGTGATTTTTCTTTCTGCTTGAATGTTTGAAGCATTCTTTGTCTTTGAAATTCAGGTATTTAACATAGAAAACGTGTTGATGTTAAATATTCTAAATTGAATTTTCCTGGGATTCATTTTTTTTTTTTTAATTTTTCACCTACAGATTTAGTTCTTTCTTCACTTCTGGAAATTTTTCTTACATCCTATCATTTGATACATCTTCTCTTTCATTTGCTGGGTTCTCTGTTTTAGGGACACCAAGTGCCTTTAAATGTGGGCTCATCTTTATCTTCCACATTGTGACACCTAACTATACATTCTCTCCTGGTTCCTTTTAGAATAGGACACCCCGAGTTTTAGCTAAGTGCATGTCGATCCAGTTCCAGACTATGTTTCCCACCAATGAGCAGGACCAAATTTTTTGGCAGGACCAAATTTTTTGGCGGGACCAAATTCAGACCAAGGAGCAGAAGAGAGAAGTGCAGCCTCTGGGCCATCTCCTAGGAGTGCTGGCCTTACCTTTCCCCTCCCAGGGGCTGAAACATGGGTGTGGAAAGGAGCCAGCCTGAACCACTGAAATGAGAGCACCTGTAACCACAGAGGTAAGGAGATGGTGGAACATCAGGATAGCAGGAGCCACGTGTGGGAGACTTCACGGCGCATTGCTGTCCCGACAACCTTGGACTTCTCCCCTGTGCACTTTCTGGTGAGTAAGCACTGGACTAACCAAGTTAAGGCATTATATATTTTTTTTATTTCTTTGTTAATAGCAGCTTAGCCTGTAACAAACTAATATACATGTCTATTAGCTTCTAACTAATTGCCTTTAGCTTTTCCCTCTGCATTTATTGTGCTTACAGTCTTTTCTCCATGTCAATATCTCAACATTCAGCAGTATTGGGCCTTTCTATTTATAATTTATTAATTCCATAAAGTATTTTAGTATTTAGTTTGTTTCCTTATGTCTGCAAACTCCCTTTTTATCTCATTCTGCTATTTTATCATCTCCTGGTTGAGCTCTAGTTTTACTTAATTTATGGTCCTATCAAGCTGTGCTAGAATGTGAATAAGTTGGGAGAAAATGCCTTTGTTCCTTGAGTTATGTCTTTTTCTAGGTTAGGCTCTGTCTTTTGCAGCCCACGATCTTCCCATGTTCCTCCCTCCCTCTCTTTTGTTAGCTTTGGTAAGATACGGACATTTATATAATAAGTCAGCGTGGTGACCACATCGTTTCTTTTCCCTTTGCGCAGACTTGGCAGCCGTGCCCAGACACTGCACTTGCTGTGAGGCAGCATGTCCTCCACCACTACCCGGTACCAGTGCGTTTTCTCTCCCACCAACATGTGAGGACTGGTTATGCCGGGTTTTCTCTGCCTTTTTGTTACCTGAGGACTTGGGTGGGAGAAGCCACTGTTTTAGGAGGTATGCAGTCTTTGTTAAACTTTGTAGGTTTTGCCCAGGCCGGCTGGCTCAGTTGGCTGGAATGTCGTCTCATACAACAAAAAAGGTTGCAGGTTTGATTCCCCGTCAGGGCACATACCTAGGTTGAGAGTCCAATCTCTGGTCAGGGTGCATATTGGAGGCAACTGATAGATGTTTCTCTCTCACATCGATATTTCTCTCTCTCTCTCTTTTGTCCCCCTTCTTCTCTCTCTCAAGTCAATAAACATATCCTTGGGTGAGGATTAACAATTTTTGTAGTATGTAGGCTTTCCTCCCTCCCCTGAGATTCTGATAAGCATCCTATATCAGGGTTTGCCCTCTCCTGGTTAAGGATGAGGCTATGCCTCCCTACCCCCACCTCAGGGGCTTTGGAACGTTTTGATGGAATCGTGAAGACTGCACTCCTCTCTTAAAGAAGCAGGCCCCCTATTTATTTTCCAATATCAGCTGTTTCTCCAAAGTTCCCTTGTCAGAGAGAAAAAAGATGACCATGCCTGCTTGATTGTCTTCCCTCCAGATCTTGTAGTGTTTCTGAAAATTCCCAATATTTTAATAACTTACCAGTAGTATTTCTGAGAGGTGGGAAGGGATCAGGATCGCAGCTATGCTGCATCCCTCTACTCTGCGCCAGAATCTTCTGCTTGGTCAATTTTAAAAAATGTACATGGCCTACATGACCACAGTCAGCAACCCTGCCCCAGCCCCCCTCCCCTTGTTCTGGAGGGGGACACTACAGATCAGGAAGGGAAAACGGCTACGCTGCACATTCAATCTGCCTTGCAGGGCAGAGGCAGAACTAAAAACGCATGCCCCTGCTTCATGGCCCAGGGCTTTGTACTCTCTTTTCTTGCTTCCTGAACTCTTGAACCTTTAAACCCAAACACAGCTCAGGTCACCGGCTCCATCTCTCTGTTCTCGGAGTAAAGCCCTACCACTCCGTCCCCTTCCTCATTCCTTTCCCAGGGCCATTTAACTTAGATAGAGTAGGAGTCTCACTTTCTCTTAGACTGAGGTTTACTGGCATTCTTGGGACAGAAGAAAAACTCCCTAGAAAGGCACCGGTAGCTTCAGAGCACGTTTCCTGGGCTCAGAACACCGGGTTTGAGTCCTAGTTCTGTCATTTAATTAGCAACGTGCAGGGGGCAGTCATTTAATACATAATGTCTCCGAATCTCACTTTTATCTTCTGTAGAATAGGGATGTTCGTATTTGCAGGGCAGCTGAACTTTATGTCAAGAATCTGTTCCTGGAGTCATTTCTTAATTCTCAACTCACATAATTCAAGACAGGCAGACAAAGAATGGCAGGTATGGCTGACCTTTAACATGCTACCTAACCAGAAACTACATTTCTCAGCCTCCCTTGTAGCTTCATATGCCTTTGCGATGAGATTCTGGCCAGCGGTATAGGAACTGTAGTGATTCCACTGGTTGGAATACAGACATGATGGTGGGAGCACAGCAGCCACCTTAGACCATAAGGCGGAAAACCTCCCATTCAGGAGCACAGAGCAATAATGTGAGGGGCATGAGACTTGACATCGTAGAACTGCCATATCAGCCTCAAATGATTTATGCTTTAAGTGTGACATGACAGAGCATTATTGTCCTGTTTAATCTACTGTCATTTCTTACAGTTGCTGAACTCAGATCCTAAATAATACAGGGTGGTTTCATTTACTCAAGTAGTGCCTCTCTGTGGAAACTCATCATAAATATAGCTTAAGTTCACTCAGAGTGCAACCAGCTGTGAGTAAAAATAAAATTTTGTTTTGTTTTCAAAATTTGGGTGATTTAAATTATGTCAAACTTTGTGTATAAAGCAGTAATTTATAATGATTTTATATCATGGTATTTCAAATTTATATAATCCAGTTTCACATATGGTTCAGAATCACTGATTTTCCTTGTGGCTGTTGTGAGGAATTAATGAATTAATATATGGAGATGTCTAACATAAACTTTTTTTCATAACAGGCATTTGTTTCTTTACATAAATATTTTATTGAAGTATAACTTTCATTTTTGAAAAAGCATCAATCATAGGGCTATTGGTTGATACATTTCAGCAGGTAGACACTGTCAGTAACCGACACCCAGATCAATGGGGCATTGCAGACCCCGAGACCCCGCCTGCTCTGGCCCAGGCACTGCCACCACCCACAGGCAACCACTGTTCTCAGTTCTATTGCCAGCTCTTGTTACTCTGCTTTTAAACTTTACCTAAATGGGTTACTGCAGTATGTATTTTTTGGTGTTGGGCTTTTTTCTTTTAAAATTGGTGTGAGATGTACTCATATTGTCATGTATAATAGTATGTTCACATTGTGAACTTTTAAGTATTAACTTTGAGTTATAAGTGATAGCTGTAACCAGTAAGACTTGAGCCTCCAAACTTCCATTTTTTGGATTGCTTATAGTGAGTGTTTTTCTAAAATGTTCTGTGTCTCTCTCAGCTCTAGCTACTAAATTGCTGTCACTTGTTTACAACTAGCTTAGGGGTAACCTTCTCTAGAAAATCACCTCTGATCTCTTCCCCCCCAACCTCCTGTAGTTTTTGTTCTGTGCTTCTCTTTTTACATTTACAGCACATGTTGCATTTGTATACAGGCATTACATAATTCAGAACGCATCTAATTCTATCTTATTATCTCATTTGAAGAAGGAATGAATGAAGCAAAAGAATGTTTTAAAAAATACGGCGACTTAAGATTTATTGGGAAGGAATAATCAACAAAGATACATTGTTAGCAAACATTTTCCTTTTTGATAAATGTATTACAGGGGCAAGACTAAAAGATGGCGTACACCCTTGTGGTGATGGTGGAGTAGCTTATAACAGACTGATTCTCCTGAGCATGATGATAAACTCTGGCTAAAATATTTTTTAAAAGCCAACTATTTGGGGCATAGTGAGATAAATTGAAAACAGGCAAAAGCTAGAGTGGAGCTGCTCTTGAAAGAAGGGAACTGCAATATTTGAGATTTTTGTGTGCGTAACTTCCAGTACTTCTGGCCTGGAAGTACTTCTCAGTCCACAAGATGCAAAGTGCTTATCATTCAAGAAGAAAGGCAAAGTCTTACTGTCTAGAGAAGAACAGGATGGAAATTAGGGCTGTCAGAAAGGCTCAGAATGATGGGGAATCCCAGAAAGGAGGGAGCTGTAAGTCAGGGATCCAAAATGTGCAAAGAAATGCCATACACATCCTTGGCTCACCTGTGAGATACACCTGTGCAGGACAGAGTCTAAGGAGCCCAGCAAAGATGGAAAAGTTAATGATTTGAAAAAATGGGAAAGATTTTAGCTGCTACTCACTAAGGATACAGTTTGGAATTTGAGTTTAGCCAAATTAATTGCCTACTTGAATAAGAAACAACATATTAGGGAACAAGGTAACAGAATTCAGAGTCTCTACAACATTTATAATGTCCACAATGGTAAAAAGGACTATGCACACAAATAAAAAGAAAAATGTCCACACAACAGAGTCCTCAATAGTAATAGCCCCTGGAGGTGACAGACGGGTTACGGCATAGATTCTGGTGATGGTTTCATGCATCAGTACTTACTTCCAAACTCATCAAGTTGTACACATTAAATATGTGCCGGTTTTTACATGTTAATTATACTTTTAAAAAGTAGGGGGTGGGGCGTTGTTTTTGCCCTGGTGCGTGGCTGAGTTGTCTGGGGTGTCATCTGGTACGCTAAAAGACTGCAGGTTCAGTCTCTGGTCAGAGCACATACCTAGGTTGCTCGAGTACATACCTGGGTTTGATCCCAGGTCAGGGCACATAGTTTTGTTTGTTTTGAGAAAGAAACAACCATCAGGATGATCCAGAGTGTAGACTTAGCAGATAAAGACTTTAAAGCTGTGTCTCGACCAGTGTGGCTCAGTTGGTTGGAGTGCTGTCCCACAAAACCCAGGGCTCCAGGTTCAGTTGATGTTTCTCTTTCACATTGATATTTCTCTCTCTCTCCCTTTCTCCTGCCCTTCCTCTCTCTCTAAAAAAGCAATGAAAGAATGTCCTCGGGTGAGGTTAGAAAAAATACTTTGAAGCTCTTATATGTATTTTAATGACCTTAAAGGAAAATAGAATCATAATGAATTAATTACCAGGTGGAAAATATTGATAGAGAAATAAAAACTATAAGACATAAAACCAAACAAAATTCCTAGAACTACAAAGTAAAATATCTAAAATGAAAAGATCATTGGATAAGCTTGACATTGGATGGGAGTGGGCAGAAGAAAGAGTAGTGAACTTGAAAAGAGACCAATAGATATTATCTAAACTGAAGAACAGAAAGACAAAATATTTCTAAAGGAATAGATCCTCAGTGACCTATGAGATGATGTCTTGTATAATTTGTATATAATTAAAACCCCAGAATGAAAGAGAAATGTGGAAGAAAATGTTGAAAGAAAAAAATGACCAAATGTCCCCCAATTTTCTGGAAAACTTATATATATCCTAGAAGCTCAATGAATCCCAAAGCAGGATAAGCACAAAGAAAACCACACACGTGGACCAAACATAACCAGTCCCCTGCAGGCCGAACACAAGGAGAAAAACTTGAGAGCAGCCAGAAAAAAAAAAAAAGATGCATTTTACACAGGGAATCAATGATCAGAATGATAGCTGACATCTCACCAGGAAAACGGACGTTTTAGAGCACTAAGAAAAAAACCCTGGCAACTCCAAATACTTTTTAAAGGCAATATAAGAATTTTTCTTTTTGACAAAAGAAGACAATATGTTATCAGCAGGCATGTGTTACAAGAAATGCTCAAAGGAAGTTCTTTAGGTTGACAGGAAATTGTGCAAGTTGTCCTTTTCTTATAAATATAAAAGACTCAGATCTCTCTGGTAAATATGAAAGAATATATTTTTCTTCTCTTTATTTTTCTCAAAGACAATTGATTGTTTAAGGCAAAAAAAAAAAGACCCAGCAACATATTGTTCAGTGTACAACATATGTAAATTATATGACAACAACGGCCAAAGGATTGGGGGATAAATGAAATGCAATGCAAGTTCCTTACATTGTATATAAACTGGTGCAATGTTAACACCAAGGAAACACTAATAAGTTAAGAATGCACACTGTAATCCCTAGAGCCATCACTAAACGTAATACAAAGAGCTATACTTTAAAAGCCAATAAAACAGAATGTTAAAAATTATTTTAAATCAAATAACCCTAAGGCAGGAATTAAATGGATAAAAAAGAGATGGGGAAAAATAGAAAACAAGTGGGAACATTGTTGTTCTAATAAATCAAACTGTTTAACAATTACACTAAATGGAAATGGACTAAACACCCTAATTAAAAAGGAGAGAGTCTCAGACAGTATTTTAAAAACAAGATGAAAATATTTGTTCTCTATAAGAAATAAATTTGGCCCTGGCTGGTATAGCTCAGTGGATTGAGCATGGGCTACAAACCAAAAAGTTGTTGGTTTGATTCTCAGTCAGGGCACGTGCCTGGGTTGCGGGCCAGGTCCCCAGTGGGGCTGTACACACACTGATGTTTCTCTCTCTCTCCTTCTCCTTCCCTTCCCCTCTCTCTAAAAATAAATAAAATAAAATCTTAAATAAAAGAGATAAATTGGAATTTTAAAGGCACAGAGTGAAGTCAGAACAAAAAGATTAATATGTAAACAGTAAGTAAAAAAAAGAGTGTTTATATTAAGATCAGACAAAATAGACTTTAATACAAGGAGTATTATTAAAGAGAAAGAGAGATAGAAGGGTCAATAATCCAAGAAAACATAAAAATCATAAGCATTTAGTGTGCCTATAATATTAAAACAAAATGTGTGAAACAAAAATGATCAAAACTAAAGAAAGAACTGGACAAATCTTCAATCAGAGTTGAAAATTTTAAAATCCTTCCTCAGTAATTTGCATAAAATACTTTTTAAAAATCAGTAAGGATATAAAAGATCTGAATGTCATCATCAGCCACCTTGACCTAATTGATATTTATAGAACACTACAACCAACAACTCTAGGATATCAATTATTTTCAAATTTACATGGAGCATTCATTAAAATAAATTGCATTCTGGACCATAAAGTAAGTCTCAATCAACTTCAAAGGATTTTGATCTTAGTGTTCTCTGACCGTAATGAAATTAAATTAGAATTCAATAAGAATGTGGAAAGTAAAACTATTCCCAAATATTTGGAAATTAACACACTTCTAAATAACTCACTAAGAAAGAAATCACTAGGGGAGTTTTCAATTGAATGGTAATGAAAATGCAACATATAAAAATTTGTATGTGCAGCTAAAACATGGCTTAGAGGGACATTTACCAGTCTAAATGTTTATATTAGAAAGGAAGAAAGTTCTAAAGTCAATGATCTAAGATTCAAAATGTGTTTTTTTTAAAGAAGAGTAAAATAGAAGTTCCAGTCAAGGTTGCATAGGTTGACTGACACATGTTACCTTCTTGTGCAACCATGAGAAAAATCACAACTAACTTCAAAACAAAAACACCCAGAACTGCCAGAAAACTGAACTGGCAGTTGAATAACCAACAATTTAAAGAAACCAAATTTATCCACATGGGTGTGCTAAGACAGAGCTAGTGACTCTGGTGGCCAAATGGTGCAAAAATTAGTCGACTCTCTTTAACTTCATGTTTCCCAAGTTTATGAGACCACGGAATTTTCCTTCCGTGGAATAACTATTCACATGCTAAGGAACCAGTATTCTTTGGAATACATTTTGGGGAAAAAATGATAAAATATTAAGATGTAGCTAGCAATTATAATTGCTCTGGTGTGTTAATATTAGACCATTCTGCAAAGTTAGAAGGTAGGTGATAACTTGATTTTAGATAAAACATTTCTTCAAATGAGTTGGAAACACTGAAGTCAGGATTTCTTGATGGATTCAAACTGACAAATAGAAATCTAATTATTTCTTGCTGCTATTTTTCCCTGTATTATTGATAGCATTTATTTGTACATCCCAATAAAAAAATTTTAAATTCTGAAAAAGTAATGACTGGAGAATAATAAAGTACCAACATTTCACCTATATATCTAATATATCTCATAAAAGAAAAAAATGACTGCATTGATTTTTGCATACTGGAGACTATTATGCCACACTACCACTCAAACATTGTCACAAGAAAAGGAAAGCAACTGAATTACCTGTGCCTTCTATATAGTTTTTCTTATGAAAACTTACGGTTATATACAAAAAATTGATGCTCAGATGGAATTTACTGTCTGAACCTTCACTCGGGACTCCAGGGGAGGAAATGAGTTAAATGGCAATCCTCTTAGTTAAGGTCTAAGGAAGACTTTGTGAATGGGTTTATCATTTATTATAATTATTTTTGCTGTTGCTCTTTATTCCCCTATTAAAGAACAGTGTGCTGGTCTCTAGGCATTTTTGTTTAAATACCGGCTAGGGTCACAAGTGAAATGAAGTTCGGTCCTCATTTACCTCATACCAGCAGTTGGGTTGGCACACAGCTGCAGAGCTGCTGGGGCTCTTTTTATTTAATTTGGCATTCCTTCCTGAGCAGTACTGAGACTTTTACTTCAACGACTCCACTGGGCTTTGTCATAATTTCTACGCTGTATCAGTAAACTCTGCAGAAGAGATGCCTAAGCAAACCCAAAAGGAGGCTAGGAGCACTTTCTGTTCAGGTATTTTTGCTTAAGTCAATAAAGGAATTAACCCCCAAACACAAGTTAAGTCCATTTAAAAAATACAACATCATGAATTTAGGGAAGAAACTGATCTGTGAGGAATATTAGGTCATGTTAATACTGGGTTTGTGTGCACGTGTGTGTGTTTGTCCTTTTTGCACAATTTCTCTTGGAATAATTTTTCTAAGTGCTGAATCAGACTGTCATAAAACATAAATCCAAATGCCTCCTGAGTCACGTATTAATGATATGACTTAGGCACACATCTTAGCCTCTATCTTAGCCTCTACAGTCCTCATTCTTACCTGTAAACAAGGATAATAATCTGACATGTTCTGAGTATTAAAACTGATAACACATAAAAGTCACTAGGACAGGATCAGGTACATAGTGGGTATTCAATACATGTTTTGTTAAGTGCATAAATGGAAAATGAAAAACATTAACACCTTCTGGGAATTTTATTTCTGCAATCAGAAGAGAAAGAGTTTCACTTGGTCTGCTTTTCCCTTTTACCGGTCATATGCTGGTGGTCATAGATGGGAAAGGAAGGGATCAAAAGGAAAGAGATTTCGATCAAAGTCAGAGTCATGGGTTGTCAGAACTGGAAGAGGATCTTAGAGATGATTTGATTCAATGCCCTAAATTTACAAATGAACACAGTCAGGCCCAAGGAGATCACTTATAAAGGATCTGCCCAGAAATCACATGGAAGTCGGAGACAGGGCCAGGCTTGGAGCCCAGTATAAACGCGGACGTTCCCTGTCATGAAGATTGTTAACATTGTGTGAGGTTATGGTGTTTAAGGAAATCTCCCTTTGACTAACTTGAACAACAGTTCCATTTTTATATTGTTGCTTCTTTTCTTTAAAAAAAAATTTTACTCCAATGTAGTCCATTTGGAATTTCACTGGTATAGGATGAAGGTTTGGATTTAACTCAATGCTTTTTCTAAATCGTTGGCCAAGTGCTCAGCACCACCCATCTTGCAAGTCCTGCCCCCTTGGGTCTAACAGTGCCGCCTTCACAACACTCCGATTCAGCGATCTTCTACTCCAAGACCAGTGTCTGTGCTCACTGCTTCTTATTCCACCGGCCTGTTTATTTTTCTACCCATACGATGCCATTGTAATTACTGTAATTATATCATATGTTTTAATAAGTAGTAAGAAAAGTTCACCTCCATACAAAGGAATAAAATGAAGCTTTTGCCCATTTATTTCTCAAATGATGAACACTGGCAAGACGAAAAGAATTAACATTCTACACAAACCAAATAAAACCCATCAAATTTTGACTGGAATTACATTAGATACGAAGATTAATTTGGAAAGGACTGGCATTCTTTTCTTTTTTTAAGTTTTATTTTATTTTTTATTGAATTATAATATTTTTATTTTTTTAACTTTTAAAATTCTTGTTCAAGTACAGTTGCCTCCATTTATTATAATCATTTTTCCTTTTTGGGAATATGATATATATTTTTATTTATTCAACTGTTCTTTGATATCACTCAGGAAATTCAAGGCATGGCATGCACAAGCTTTAAATGCATTCGATGATGATATAAGGGAGGGAAAATTAATTCTACCTAAAGAGATCTGGGAAGACATTTTTATGGCCCAGAAGAAGAGTTCTCTACAAATGTAGTCAAATGAGGTACATGAAATTTCATTATGTAAATTAACTTGACACAGCCTAACTCAATTACACAGGTTCTTAACAAGTCGTTCAAAGTCATTAACCACATACACACAAATCAACAGCGAATTTGTATTGGATTTGGACCAGGTCGGACACTGTGGAGACATGGTTCCCAGCCCTCAGAGGGGTTTACAGTCTAGTTGGGGAAAGTTTCCATCTACAAAGTACCAGCTCTAGAGAATAGATCTTAAATGTTCTTGCCACACACACACTCATACAAAAGGTAATTATGTGAGGTGATGGAGGCGTTAATTAACTTGTTATGCTAATCAATTCACAATATATGTGTATCTAATCATCACGTTTTATACCTAAACTTAAACAATATTATACATCAATTATATTTCAATAAAGCTGGGTGAGGGTGGGGCGGGAGGGAGAACCAGCCCCTCTTTGGCTCTGATCCTTGAGTTAACACCACCTCTCTCTAAGTAGTTTGATCTTTTACTTCTGTTCCCAGACCAAGGCAGGGAAATGCCTCCACAGATTCCTTGGTCATTGAGGAAGCAGGTTTTGGCTGGGTCCCAGATCTATCCCTGGGATGCAGGTCAAATCACCATCCCCAAAGCTCCCTAGAGGTAGGATGGGATAAGGATAAGAATGCCCACTTGGCAGTCAGACTGACTGAACTTGACTTATGACCCTTCATCTTTTAGCCATATGACTTCAGGCAAGTTATTTAACCACTTTTGCCTCAGTTTCCCCAAGTATAAAATGAAAGTAGTAAGAGTACTTAATTAATCTGTAGTACTACTGTGAGAATTACATGAGATAATCTGTGTGTGTTGTACTTAACACCATGCCCAACACAGAGAAGTACTCAGAAGGGCTGGCTGTTACCTCCGCTGCACTTTCCCAGAAGGTAGTACATTGCAGTTTACAACACAGCCTGGAGCAGAGGCACCACTAGGAGTCCTGCAGGTGTTCAAGATTAGAAAATGGAAGTTGTGGGCCAATTATCTTCCCTTCTATTCAAGTCTAGGCCCCTAGACTTGAAACTACAGCTAAATGGGACAATAAAGCCAAGGCTGTGGGAAGATGGTGACAGGCACTTCCCTGGGATTTTGATGTTTCAGATTATTTTCCGCAATGAGAGGGTTACAGTTTTGGAAACCCTTCGCTGAGACCGTCTTCTTTCCCCCTAAATGATTATTACATAAAATAATCCAACATCAGATATCAATTACATCTTTAAATGGGTGGAAAAGAGGACGTCTGGACTATATATTGTTGGTGGACAGCCACCCCTCTTGGGCGAGTGACTGTTTTCGCTTTATGACTTCTTCGGATAAACTTCTCCAAAGCTTGTCCCTTTTAACTGAGAAATACAAAAGGGTACTTTAAAACTTATACAACAGTTTTCTTAGGAACCTCTTAAATCAACTTTTTTTAGATCGTTCAAAGTCATTAACCACATACACACAAATCAACAGCGAATTTGTATTGGATTTGGACCAGGTCGGACACTGTGGAGACATGGTTCCCAGCCCTCAGAGGGGTTTACATTCTAGTTGGGGAAAGTTTCCATCTTCAAAGTACCAGCTCTAGAGAATATATCTTAAATGTTCTTGCCACACACACACTCATACAAAAGGTAATTATGTGAGGTGATGGAGGCGTACTCATTTAAGTAAGACTTAAATGAGATATTAGTATCGCAGATTCTTAACATTTTGTATGACATTGTTTTGTGTGACATTTGTATGACATAAGTGAGGACTCATGATAAGGTTGAACCTAATCATCAGACACATCTGGGCCTCTCAGCAGCCAGGCATGAGGAAAGAATTCTTTTGCTCTGAATGGCTTTAGTGGCTTGGGAAACACAGGGAGATAAGAAAGGTAGGGTATCTCACCAAGAAACCCCCCAAGAATACTTTTCATTATGGATTTGCTCTTTCTCACATATTTTCTTATCTTTCTCTTTCTCCTCTTGATATATCCTGTTTCTTCCAGCCAGGTTTCATTCTTCCTCTGGGTGGTGCAATTATTTGGGTAGGAAGTACAGAGTAGTAACAAGGGGTGCGTTCCCCCAGCCCTGTCTCCAGTTGTCAGTGTTAAACCAGAAAAAAAAGTACACAGTTCGTATGATCAGCCTCCTGTTGAAGTCAATTTGAAAGGCCAAGGCCCCAAATAGGAATGTAGTCTAATTAGTGTTATCTAATGTAGTATCTAATGTTATCATCAAAGAAATAAGATGTCAGCTGAAGGTAAGTGATCTTTCGCAGCAGGCATAATGGGAGGGATCTCCACTAAATAGATATTTTATGGGCTTACATTATACATTCTGATTCAGAGGCTATGCTTTTAAAGAAAGTATATGGTGACTCACTCTAGTCTACGGGTACTTACTTCTATTCTGCCAAAGAGGTTTTAAAAGGCCAGGAATGTATACTTGAATTCAAGTACAGTTTAAGGTACAATGGGTTAGAATATTGGAGAACACAGCAATAGTATTTATTCACCTCAAGTACCTCTCAGGGGATAATTAACCTGGTCCATGATAAAAACAGTTCTATTAGGCCCATTTCTCTTGTGGCTAATGCTATTGGGCTGCTTGCTGTAGTATTTCTCCTCCGCCGTGTTTTAAACAGAACACTTACTATAATACTGTAAACATTACCACTTTTGTAGCTGTTCCATTTTCCTGTTTGCAATAGAAAAGCAACAGCAGTGAGATGAAAGCATGAAGTTTTATTTTCACTAATGAAGATACAATTCTTATGAAAATCTGGAATGGCAGTCTAGATATATTGCCAGTCTAGATACTTTTTGGTAGGTTTCCTGCACCATCAACTGAGAGGAATAGCTCTTTCATCCACAGGAAAAGAGAGTTTTTAAGTTCTTTTCTGACATGTACTTTGCCCCACACCGGCTATTTGTGTGAATGGAAAGGAGTCCTACCACAGAGAGTTCTAATTCTGGGGGGTCATGGACCCCTTTTGGGCTTCAGCCCAGTGAAGCCTAAGAGCCCCTTCTCAGAATGATATTTTTATAAATGCTTAAACTAATAAACACTGGAAACCAATGATATTAAAATACAGTTCCATCCATGGGCTCCTTGTGCCTTAGATCTACTATAAAGCTGACTCAGTCTCCTCCGTCTCCCTAATTTTTGGCTCATCCAAGTGAATCTATGACTTTAAAAACATAGCCTCTTAATTTGAAGTCAAACAAATACCAAAATGAAGTCCAAAGTGCAAAGGCACTGGGTCCCGCCAGGGATCCTCGTTAGCAGGTGGCTGCTGACCTGGGAAGATCCCAGGGCAGCGCCAAGGCTCCCCTCCCACACTTCCCGGTGCCCCTTCTCCCCGTCCGCTCAGGCTTGAAATCCCTTAATGGAGCCTAACTCCTCTGGCTTAATTAAATAGAGGATTTACTCTTGTTAAAAAGCAAAAGCCCATGGGAGAGGTAATACTCTAATGCCAAAGATTTTTAAATTAATTTTCAGCAATAGAATCTATTTTTTAAATGCAACCTTAAGTAGAATGCTGACATATAAATAAATGAAAGTTTTATAAGAATTTAGTATAATTTTATATTTGATTTTTATATAAGTATATACATGGTGGGGCAAAATAGGCTTACAGTTCTTCATATAGAAAACAATACAATAGTTAATAAATAATAATACAAGAACAAACTGTTTCATGTACTCACAACTGTAGATGTACTCTTGCCCTACCCTGTATATTAGTTACATATATTTATGTGTGTGTGTGTGTGTGTGTGTGTGTGTGTGTGTATAAATCAGCACCGGCACAACAATGAGGCTGTTTTGATGAAGGCAAAATATGAAGTTAAGAGTCATAGTTAAATAGCTGCAATTTTCATCTATCACAGCAGGCAATTTTATTTTACCTGCACAAGATGGAGAAAATCCTCATATAACTATATAAGTAATTTCAATCGGCTAACAATTTGTACCCATAATTTCATGATTTTCTTCAATTCAAAGAATTCAGAAGTTTTAAGAAAGAATGGGAATTTTTATTTGAAAACAGAATTCCTAACAATATCTGACAACTACTCATGTTCCTAATAATTAAGAGAAACTGTTAAGCATTCAATTTGGGGAGATTTGACAAGTAGATTTCATAAGTAATTTGAATCCTGACTCTTTACTTCCTTCATAACCTAAGGCAAGTAGCTAAATCTTAGTCTTGGTCTCCTCAAGTGTCAAACGGTTCTAACAACTGCATCTGGGCCCCAGCCAGGTTGCTCATGTGGTAAGAGTGTCACCAGGGTACATCAGTGTTTATGTTGAAGCCCCGGTCAGAACTCATACAAGAATCATCAATAAGTGGAACAACAAAATGATGTCTCTGTCCCCATCCCCATCTCTCTGCCTTCCTCTCACTCGAAAATCAACACTTAAAAAAGTATCTTTCAACTGCATCTATTGAACAGGCGCAAGGGTTAAAGAAGATAGTGGACATAAAGCACCTAACATAGCATGTGGCGCACTTAGTAATAAGTGCTATAATTGAAGGGCTGAATGACCAAGAGTACTTTTTAAATGTATCTTTTAACGTTTTAAGATGTTTCATCATGTCCCATTTAAATCATTTTTGGAAATCTCAGCACTTTTCTCTTTCAGGTATTCAGTTTCAGACACCCTACTTTGTTTTGTACATTGAGTCCAAATTTTAAGATGATGCTTTGTCACTGGTATTTTATCTGCAGTTGTAAACTAACACCAAAACCCTATGGTGCTGAGTGCAGATTGTACAGCATGTTTCAAATAAGATTGAGTGCCAACCCAAACCTAAATGAACAATGAAACAATCTGAATGCTGTATTATCACGATGCGCCCTGTACTATCATAGTTGCACAGCTGACTGTCGCGCTGTGCCAGACATGCGCACCAGAGGGTTTGCCTGGCTCTGAATGACCAGCACACACATGCTGTAATGCGGATGCCAGGACATACATGTTGAGTGCTTGCTGGGGGTGCGGCACTGCTTCAAGGCCTTGACGGGTACGAGAGTATTAGGTCATCCGATCTTCATTCGTTTATTTGCACGATTATTATAGTTTATGTGAGAAGATAAGTGCCTTTTAAAATGTGACTAGTGCAAAGACGCAGCCTATCTCATAACAAATACCTTTATGAAAAGCTCAAATACAAGTGCATGGACACAGGCGCTGCATGCACGTGCACATGTCTGTGAGCTCGCAGAGTGAACCCAACCGCACGAGTGGACCGTCAATGGCATCTCACTGGAGTATTGTGTGTGGTTTCTTACCACACTTCAACATACTGTAAATATTTAACACAAAATTTAATATGAATTAAATGCTTACAGCCTTCCTGAAATTCATTGGCGGTCCTTTCAACAATTTGGAAACCAGAGCATTAAACCTATCGCTCATTTGTACTGGAGTATGGAGGGAGCCAAATCAGGTCCCTTTCTGGTTGCACAGGTTTTAGAAAAAGGGAGAAGGAAGTATGAAGTTGTTTTTTTTTTAAGATTTTATTTATTTATCTTTAGAGGGGAAGGGAAGGAGAGAGGGAGAGAGGCATCCATGTATGGTTGCCTTTTGTGCGTCCCCTGCTGAGAACTTGCCTGCAGGGAACCAGCCTGCACCCCAGGCATGTGCCCTGACTGGGAATCGAACCGCAATTGTGTGGTTCGCAGGCCCGAGCTCAATCTAAATCCCCATAACACCCCTGTTTAATAGCCACCACTGTCCTGGCAGAAGAAACTGAAGACCTAAGATGTTAATTTGCCTACCTAGGGCTACACACCTGGAACATGGCAGCTAGGACCCCAACTCTGTCCACTATACTCCAGTCCTTCCCAGCACACCAGACTGCCTCCCATGTAGCCTCCCCAATTTATAAATGAGGAAAATGAGAATGAACAAGGTAGGCAGCTTGCTTCTGGAAACAGCCGGTTAGTGGCAGGGCTGTTACGGGAATCCAGGGGCACCAGTGTTTCATTCAAGCTCAGTTCAATGGCCCGGTGGGAGGATGCTCTGAGCAGCCAGGGATACTGAGGCCAGAGGAATCATTACTTCACTTGCAGACTGGAAGGCACCTCGGTGTGTACTGCTTCTTTCCCTCAAACCCAACGATAAAGTTTTAGATGACAGTATAAAACATGGCACAATACGTGTGCAAATTGCCAATAGCCGTAACTAATATTTTCAGAGTACTTATTTGTATGAGGACCTTTGAAGTGCTTTGAATCATCTCATTTAAATCTCACTACAATCCTTTGAGATAGTCTAATTATGGACATTTTACACATGAGGAAAGGGAGGTTGTTTCTAGAAGATCACTCCCCGACATCTAGTAAGAAGTCGCACCAGGCAGTCTGACCCAGAATCACCATAGCTGAAAACGGCTTGGAGTCCAGCGTAGGGTTGCTCTGGGCATGCATGCAGGATCTCAGCACAGAAACTCAGACACGCAGCATTCTCAGAAGTCAGAGAACCACCCTGAAGTGTGTGGCTAAGTTCGTAGGGTGTCATCCTACAAACAGAAAGGTCACCGGCTCAATTCCTGGTCAAGGCGCATGCCTAGATTGTGGGTCCGGTCTACAGTTGGGGCACCTACACAAGGCAATTGATTGATGTTTCTCTCCATTTCTCCCTCCCTCCCCCTCTCTAAAAATACATAAATAAAATCTTTAAAAAAAAAAGAAATCAGAGACTCATTACAGCTAGATTTTCTATGAACATTCTCTAGTGAGGGTACATAGCTCTACCTGAGGTTCCAGACAATGCCCATTGTTGCACAAAGGCAACACACTGCACTCCTGCCAGCACCGCCACCACCACGGTGGTGGAATACACATATAGGCTGTGAGTCAGGAACCCCAGAGGTCATCGTTTCCTTGAAGACCCTGTCTAAGCAACCGGAAGAGCGTGCTCGCCTTCAGTGACAGAGGCAGAGGTGCTGGGGAGGCCGAGGCCACCGCAGTCCTTGGGTAACCAGTGTGCATCCTAAAAAGGGTATGGCAATTCTAAATGTCTTTAAAGCTATTTCCTTTTGTTTGACTAATTTAATTTACCAAATGCTCCTGGGAAAAGGGAGGGGGACCAAGATGCTGACTCCACATTTCCTGAAAAATCAACATTTTCTTTTTAAACTGCTCCCAAAGAAATTACATCTGATCATTGTCTGCTGGCTCCTTTCAACTCTACCTCTGTCAAAATTCTGCCCCGGCAGGTGCGAGAAAGAAGAGATGCAGAACTTGAGTAAATACCCACATCTGTTTTTGGAAAAAGGGAACAGAAGCAGCACAGAAGGAAGTAAAAGAGATAATTGCTGGCTGGAACTACAATACATTTTACTTGTGGGCAGAGGGCCAGCTTACAGCAGGCGGAATATGCAGGCCCATCTTATTGGAATTCAGGGGTGGGCCTCCTCTCTTGTCCGGAGACAGCTGTAAACCAGCAGCCCATAGCATCCCAATCAGGCACCGAGTTTTGTCAAGGAGTGCTGATATGGACAGAAGCAGCTTTGTCTGCTTCCGCTGCACCCCTGCCTGGTGAAATGACAGTCAATCTCTGATTCCAGATGACAAGAACTGGATAAAAACTTAAAACAAATGGCGACCTTTCAAAAGATTAATTTGTTTACCAACAAAATGTTCCCTCTTTGTCATCTGAGATGGGGGTGACCTTCACTTTCCCATATCTAGGCTGAAAGGATGCTGACTATAGTCATCTGTTAAGTTAACTCCATCTCAGCAATTATTCCCTTTTTTATTTTTAGTGACAAGAAGGGTTTATTAATTCACTCTGCTTCTTGTTGTGCTTTATAAATGCAACAAGCTCATTCTGAATTACTGCAGTGTAACATCAATTTGTTTAAATCTAATTCTGCCACCGTTGCCAAATTATGTTGTGACTGTAATTGTGGCCATATGCATGGGCTTAAAACACAATCACGTTTTGAAATAGCCCTTCTTCCCACCCCCTCCCCCTGGCCCCCACCCTTACTTCTGGTGTTTCTTCTAATCATTTGACATTCACACAATTGCCTCGCTTTCCATTACTTTATCATTTCAGAAATGAATGTGCTTTTAGTGAGGGAGATTACTATGTACACCCCAAGTGAAACAGTGAAGAATGAAAGCATGATTTGTGAAGTGTGGTTGCTACCCAACTAAGTTAGGGAAAAACACTGCATAACATATGACTCATAAAAATCTAAAAATCATAATAGTATTAAATTCAACCTCATGAATAAATAAAAGATTCTAAGTTTACATTGCATTATATATTTATTTACTTGGAAAGTGGGACCAAAGAACTAGTATAATTCTATAGCAACTCATATCTTGCCAAAAAGAAAAATGTTTTTATGATTCTTTTCTAGGTCATAACAGTTATAATCAGAGTTATTTGTGCAGCAATTCAAAGCAATGTTTTGTTTGGCTATTTTGTTATGCATTCATAATCGTTCTTTTAAAATTCATGTTAATAGATACATGATTCAAGCCTTTTAAGAAACCCTTTTATTTTAAAAAAATAAATCAATGTCAAATTTTCTTTAGATCTTTTAATGTATTGAATTGGAATGTCTAACTGGAGCTAAATGCCAGTAAGTACAAAAAATACTCAGAGAATTCTTCTTTTCTCCCCATGTACAAGGCCCTTCTCAGAAACCTGATAGAGGGATTATTATTATTGGGCACACTTAAGATACTAGAGAAATCATCAGTGAGTTTCACTTTTAATATTTTGCTGTAAACTGCTTTCACTGACAGAGTTAGTCGGATATAATGTGCCGAAGGCGGGTTTGTTGCAGGCGTGAGTGTGTGTGTGTCCATGCGTGTCTGGGATACGCCTGTTTTCAAGGCACAAATCTTTGCATCAGCCCCTGATGATCAGGAAGGATACACCTCTTCACAAAACAAAGAAATACTAGTGTTTCGGAGCTACTAATGTAAATTAGCTTCATATTCAAGTTTGCTCCATCAAAAAATGCCTAAGATTACTTACAGGCTTTTGACAAGCTGTTCAAGTTTCAAAAGCAAGGAAACACATGGACCTCAGCAGCCCAATAATAATCCCCTCTGAGTGTTTCTAGTCGTTCTAGAAAGCGATTAGCCTTGATGCTGCTTTTCTAATTAACTATACATCACAACACCAAACACGTTGCTTCAGTTTGGGTAAGTGCTATCAAAACATTTTTAAAAGTGGAAAACCACAACTGTATTTATTCCCAAGGGCTCTACCTGGTTGTTTGCAACTAAACACCTGAATATTTCTTTCATCCGGCTTTTTGAACAATGCTTCTGTTTTAATAAATCCAAAATGAAAATACTGTTTTTTAGTTACTACCATTATATATATATACATATATAAACGTAAAATGATAGGGTCAACTAAAATGTACCTAATATATATACATTTTTAAATGCTCTGGTGTAGAGTTTTATGGAGTCAAGTTTTATTTTTTTTAATCTTTAATAAAACAAATGAGCATACACCATCTATATGTCAGAGAAGGCAAGAAGCTTTCCCATATCCTCTGTTTCATATACATGGGCACAATGGCCAAGGTTGGGAATTAGAAAAAAATACATAATAAATGACTAAGATTCTACCTCAAATCTCAGATATAATTTTGAATTCCTATTTATGCCTGAATCATCACTCAGATTCATTAAAGCAAAGCGTAACCCTCTCTAAATCTGGAGTCGTGCCCTTTTAAACTTCAATAGTCATCAGAAAAAGTTTGCATGAGATGCGGCAGTTGCCTTGGGCTACAAAGCCTCAGCATTCCACCAGCTAAGCCAGTATTAATTCTAAATTGAAGGGGGGAAACCAACAACAACAAAAGATAAATCTGCTTCTGTCTCTACAGCCAGAGAAATAATATTTTTATTTCAAGGGCTTTGGGCTCATGGGAGCAGATAAAAATCCTTTCACATTATTCACAGTGACATTTTAAATAAAGTTTCAGCAGGAATAAAAATATCTAACTTTCTGGTTATTTCTTAGGCTATAAAAGTATTTCCATGATAAAGTGCTCTTAAACCAAACCTGTTAAGAGAACATAAAACACATATAAAGCAACTAAAAATATATTAGAGGGTTACATGAATGAAACGGGCAGTTGAAAATGTCTATGCAAATGTCTATGCACATTTGAAAGATTAATCTAAGAGGTTATTATACTGGTTAGAGATGGTTTTTCAATTTAATTCTAAAATTAATCCAGTGTTTAGTTTGACTTCACTTAAGTATACATTTAAGAGCTTTTGAGAGAAGCCAGAGGTTAGAAATGTATTTAAAAATGTATAGATGTCTCCTGGGTACTGCTTTCAGTATTAGAAATGATCTCAAATTAAAGAACTTCTGAATTAAATGAAGCATTACTCTTAATTTTCCCAAGAAAACCCCACAGTACAGACAGAATCCAGTCCTTGCTTAGGGACACTTCCCAGAACATCAATGGCAAAAGCAGGCGCGGACTCTGAGACGCCTTAAAGAGATCGCCATGTGATTCTCATTCCCTGTCGTCATTTTGCTGACCTAAAGAATCAATCCCTGCGTGGGTCAGATTTAGGATGGTTTTATTAAATGTCATGTGTTGTATGAGTGCATACCATGAAGCTGATACTGTGCTCATTTCCTTCAGATTTTTCTGGTGGTAAGCTTATTATCAAAGAAACAAAGTACTTAAAATTTCTCTGTTAATTCTCTTTGTTGTTAAATTCTCTTATCCTTGTTAAAATTATGGTACTAGACTATTTAGGAACCTCAAATAAAATGGAGAAATTTGAATGAGCTACCAATGGATCTTTTAAAAATAGGTTTACTCCTTTTAAGCATTTCTAATTATAAACAGAAGGAAAGCCACTCCATTAAACACTAAAGACAAAAGGATCAAAGTCTTTACTTAAAATCTACATTCTATCTTACATGGCTAATGTATGACTTTGAATTTTTGTAAAAAATTAAGAGCTCATTAAATCAACTCATTACTTACAGATGCTTTTCTCTGATTAATAAATGGCAAACTGATTCCATAGTGTGTGTTTACGGCAGCTCTGTGCTGGGCGTTCTCAGGATCCTGCATGATTTTTACATCCAACCCTATCTTTCGCTGAAACAAAGAAACAATGAAACTTTCATGCTGGAGGAACAAAAATGCTTACTAACATTTTACATCCTCAAAGGAGTATAAAGTTATTTGAAAATAATTATTTTCATGCAATTCTCACTGGAAAAAATATATATTTGGGTCTTTTATCTACGTTGTTAATTGTCCTCATTTATTCACAGAAAAGGAACTTTGCCGATTCTCCTCCGTGCATCCTATTGCCCACACAAGTGCTTCCTCAGACAGCATGTGTTTTCCCAAAAACAATGGTAAAAGCCAAGCAAGGTGGACAAAGGACTAGACTACCTGGTTCTGATTTATTTTTAGCTTCCCAGGTCAAGGATTTGGCCAATGAAATCTATACTACAAGTACACAGGTAGAGGGCTCCCTTGGTCTGTTAATGTGGCACTTTCCTCAAGGGACATTTACAGGTAAATGTCAGTTCGGACTCGGTAAATTTACCACAACAAATCTATTTACTGCTTCACAGAGATTTTTGCTCTGAATAGGAAAAATGTATGCTTTCATTAGAAAAAAATAAGTAGCGCTCATTTGAACCATGTGTTCCTCATTTTAAATAATTCCAATTAGTTACAGCTGAGATGCTCAAACACAAACCAGCAGTGTAGGCAGCACCAGGGGGGTGGAGAGGGCGCAGGAAAGGTCGGGAGACTTGGGCTCCCATCTTGTTCTCCCCTGGGCTGCCTGCGGGTGATCTTGGATAAGTCATCCTCCCTCTTTGGAAGTCAGTTTCTTTACTTTCAAAGTGTGACAGCTAGACTGGATGGTGTCTTCCCACACATACCCCCTCTCCTGCTTTGGCATTGCATGATTTGATGCCCAAC
Source organism: Artibeus jamaicensis (assembly GCF_021234435.1). NCBI lineage: Eukaryota > Metazoa > Chordata > Mammalia > Chiroptera > Phyllostomidae > Artibeus > Artibeus jamaicensis. The sequence continues at coordinate 6,995,348 of NW_026521883.1, forward strand.
CGTAAGTTGACACTTAAGACATACGGTATTACTAACAGTTTCTGAAGTTTTGTGACTTTCTTACTAGGATATAATTCACATACTATAAAATTCACCCCTTTAAAAGTGTGTAATTCAGTGGTTTTTAGCAGATTTACAAAGTTGCACAACCATCACCCCTCTTTAATTCCAGAACGTCTTCATCACTGCACAAAGAAACCTCAAACCCATTATCAATCACTCCCCATCTCCTCCCATCCCAGCCCCTGGCAACTACGAATCTGTCCGTCTCTTGGATGTGCCTGTTCTGGGCATTTCATAGGAATTGTAAATATGTGGTCTTTATAACATTTAAAAGGAGGCATTGGAAGCGATTAAAACACCTGATTTCCTTTCAGTTAAGTGGCTTAGTTCTGAGGATAATTTGATGCAATTGTTACAATGGCTGTAGGAATCAGATCAGTTCATGATCCAGGTATGTCTTTAATCCTAAGAAAGTATAAATCGGTTGTGCCTAAGATCAAGTGAAGGGAAAGACTACAAAATTATTTACAGAATGTATGCTAATTTTTTAAATTTTTATTTACTTAGAGGGGAAAGGAGGGAAAGAGGGACAGAAACATCCATGTGTGAAAAAGACATCAGTGGGTTGTCTCCCACCAGGCTCCCAGCTGTGGACCTGGCTGGGAACCCAAGCAGGTGCCCTGACCAGGAATTGAACTGGTTTCTGTTTGCAGGCTGGCGCTCAATCCACTGAGCCACGCCAGCCAAGGTATCTACTTATTTCTTAACACAGGCTCCAAACCTTTCTTTAATTTTTTTAATGGCAGTTTTTAAACCAAATCTCCAAATAACTGTACTCAACTGCCCACTTGATTTAACCCACGCAGGAACACAGGTTGCAAATAAAGCCTATTTCCTTTCCCTTAAAGTACACACAGTGACAACAATAATGTTGCGCTTCGTTATAAACAGGTTTCCTTCTGTGGCCGACCCACACTCACAGCACAACTCCAGGTGTCCACGTGGAAGCTCAGTGCCCCTTTTATTGAAATTAGTACTGGAACATAACTTTTTCTTCATTAAACTTTCTGAATAATTTTCATTTAACAAAGGGTCGGGATACTACTAATATGTATATATTGACTGGATGTGAATTCTGTAATCAGGATTGTTTTTTAAATGTGTATTATGGATATAATCAATGGTAATAACTTTATCTACCATGTCTAAGCTCTGTTAGGACTTTTTAGTTCCGGGATCACTGGTGGTAGGCCACAGCAGTTTTCTTAGTTTTATTATGCTCCATCAACTTTCTGGGACTCTAGGACTGCAACAGGGAAGAAATGATTGAGTATAGAATTATTGTTAAAATTGGCATTAAAATCCAGTTTTCTGCCCATTTTTACATTTCTGGCCCCAACACAGATATCTCTTGTAAGAAATCAAAATATAAAAAGAAATCCAACAGAAATGATGGGTTGTAATATCAGTTCTTTATTAGTTGGCTTCTAAGGCCATGGGAAATGTCCTTTAAAATTATTAATATTCTAATATTTACTCTTTTGGCACCAAAGGATGTACATACTAAAATAATATGTAGCATATGTGATTTAATTCCCCTTTTAATAAATCATGTAAAGGAGTCTATATCTAAATACATTAACATGTCAAATGGTTTCTCTGAAAATCACTATCAAATACAATCACAATCTAAATTTATCTTATGATTTTACAAATTACATCTATTGAGATTATAGGGAAATACTTATAAGCATAAGCTGCATTATTAGACCCAATTATAAGATTTTCCAAGAAAAACAATTATAGGTCTAAGAAACAAAAACAAAATTAATCAATCCATTAAGCAGGAAAAACATGCTCTGGAAGATGATCATTTTTTACCAACAGTAAGATAAATATCAGGAATAATTTCAGAAATTTTTCTTAAATTGGTCAAGAAAAGACAGCAGTTTACTTAATCTATCTTGAGTCACTAAATAATCCAAACTTCATATTCTCTCCTTTTGAGAGTAATTACAAGCAGATATATCAAATGTGACTCTCATTTAGACTTTGGTTGGTAAGAACAAAAGTTATTATCAGAGCCAATTACTGTTTTACCTACATGGCTGCACAGAGGCAGGGAGCTCAATTTTCATCTCATCAGTGGTTTCGTGGTATTTATTTTATTACTATGCCCACAAAGCTATATAAGAAAGAAATCGCTTATGCTATTAAAACTAGGGCTTAAACACAAGAGGCTAAGGTTTCTTTTAGAAGAAGTTCTGAATTAAAAACACTAGGCAGCGTGTAATGCCAGCTCCCCAGACATGGGCAGCCCATAAAATGACATACATCTGAGCAGTAGATCCCACACAGCGTAATCAAAATTGAAATGCTTTGCAAACAAAGTTGAGGCAGGCTATTTCCTAAGTTATAGTATTATCAGAATAACATCATTCTCAACCATGTTTGTTACAAGTAATGCCTTCTAAAGTGTATATTGCTTAATATCATGTTCCCGCTGGTTAAAGACATCTGCTGTTTAATCTCAAAACGAGAAAAAAAATCCAGTTTCCTTTAATACTCTGATTCTTTCAACCATTATTATATTTAATGGAAATACAAATTCAGGTTCAAGCTGTATGCTCTAGATTTATTTGTAAAAATGGTAATAATGCCTACCTTCACAGAGCTGTTTGTGAGGTTTAAATGACTAATGTATGCTAACTATCTTGCAAATTATAAAGTACTATTCAGTAGTCAACTTGCGAGGGGCTTCTACTCCTCAAATAATAACAGCAATAGATTGAAACACTTCAAATATAAAAAATCCACAAGTTCTTAATACAATTTCCCTATCTCCCCCTAAAACTTAATACAATTAATAATTTCATCTTAACTTTGATAAGTAAAAGAATCAAGCATTTATTCTGCTTTTTCTGAAAATCTATTTTTAAGATCCACCAAAGAGCTGATAAGGGAAAGTTCTTCATAGAAATTAATAAATGAAGGAGGAAAGATAGAATTATAAAACCACCACTATGCAATTCCTAATGAAATAATGTACAATATTTGGGTAAGTGTCCATAGTTGCTATAGCTTTAGGTGGAATGTGGTGGAGAACCTTACATAGGATAGATCAAACTGGTAATATACTTGGACTCACTGTTCTATGGTAACACCATTAAAAGAGAAAAAAGAATTTATCTCTGGATATGCTATAAAAGGAAAGACACAGCACCACCTATGAAGTATTCCTGCCAAAAAGATGTTACCCAAATCTGATCGAGCCTCTAGGTAAAACTAGTTTATGGGAAGTACTAGAGACAGAGGACCACTTAAAATGACACCAGGATTGCAATCAACCAAATTCTGACTGTGGAAAAAACCTGTGTGACAAGTGACCTAGTTTCTTCAACCAATAAATGATACTTTTTAAGTCAGGGAAACTGTTATAGATGAAATGAGATACAATTGTAATATGTGGACCTTCTTTGCATCTAACAGTAGAAAGTCAAACAGAGAAAACTGAACGTAGGCTGGGAATTATACAGTATTAATGCAGTGTTGAATTTATTAGGTGTGATCATATTTTTAAGATATATTTAAGATAATATCTGAAGTATATAAGGGTAAAATGATATGATGCCTGGGATTTGCTTTAAAAGACCTCACCAAAAAGAGTAGAGGAAATAGATGTCGTAAGAATGGCAAAATTAGGGTAACTGCCAAGGCTGGTGATGGTTGCATGGATTTCATTCTATTTTTGTGTCTATTCAAAAATAAATTTTCTTAATAAAAAGTCATATTCAAGAGTAAAGTATACCCTGGCTGGTATAGCTCAGTGGATTGAACGTGGGCCTGTGAACCAAAGGGTCACTGGTTCGATTCCCAGTCAGGGCACATGCCTGGGTTGCAGGCAAGGTCCCTGGTTTGGGGCACGTGAGAGGCAACCACACATCGATGTTTCTGTCTTCTCTTTCTCCTTCCCTTCCCCTCTCTAAAAATAAATAAATAAATCTTTTAAAAAAGTAAAGTATAATTCAAATGTAATTATTCATTATCTTATTATCTCTAAGTATGTATCAGGGACATGGGTGGGGAGCTCATACAGCACTTGCATGTGAGGCGAGGGGCAGGTGCCCACCCTGGATGTTGTGCATAGCTGGGAATTTTTGCCCTGACTAAAGATGGCAGGCAGTCGAAAGAAAGTAAAAGATACTGGGGAACTGGCAAAAATGGCAGACACTAACACATTATAGGAAGGGCTGGATATGAGGTCACACAGGAAGTTCCGGGTGAGCACTTAAATTAAGGTAGGCAAATGGAGCTGAACTGTGACAGGGAATGCCAAGCTGCAGACTTCTGCTTTTCTAAAAGATGGCACCTCAGTGACATGTTCTGAAACTGGTCTGGTTTGGCAAAGGGAGGTAGGACTATGTGTTTTGGGGCATTTTTAAAGGGAGCAGGACTTAATGGCAGAAATCTGCCATTTACTCTAAATCTGCATAACCTTTAAGTAAACAACCCCTTTCCTTTTTCACCAAACTCTTGACTGGGAGTCATGCTTCTTGGTAGCAGGCAATTGAGCCCCACAGCTGTGCCAGGACAGCATTGGCGAGGTTCTGTAACACAGCGGTCAACACGGTCTGGCCCCCTACTACTTTTCCTACTTCTCTCCCCCTTGCCCATCCCTCTCCAGCTTCCTTGCTGTTGTTCACACTCCTACTTCGGGGTCTTCCCATATTCTGTTTCCTCTGCCTGGAAATGCTCTTCCTCCAAAGGGCCAAATGACTTGCTCCCCCATTTCCATCCGATTTCTGTACTAGTGCCATCTGACAGGCGAGACCATCCCAATAGCCCCTCCTCCCCCAGCTTTTCTTTCACCAGCCCTCATACTATATATCTACTTTTCAAATTGTTTTTTGTTTTCCTAATGCCTACCCCACACCACCTAGAATGTGAGATCCATGAGAGCAGAGGAGTTTGGTTGATGCCTAAAACAGTGCCTGCCTGGCACAGTATTAGGTAGGTAATAGCAGCTGACCAGTATTCATTAACAAATAAGAAGAATGTATGTTTGTGGGGGATGGTGTACAGGGCAGGGGAGAGTAATGGTGGAGGGAGTGAGGACAACTGTTATTGAATAATAATAAAAAATTAAAAGAACGATTACTTTGCCCTGGCTGGTATGGCTCAGTGGATTGAGCATGGGCCTGTGAAGCAAAGGGTTGCTGGTTTGATTCACAGTTAGAGCACATGCCTGGGTTGCAGACCAGGTCCCCAGTAGGGGACACATGAGAGGCAACTACACATTGATGTTTCTCTCTCTTTCTCCTTCCCTTCCCCTCGCTCTAAAAATTAATAAATAAAGTATTAAAAAAAAACCCAAAGCGATCACTTACCACGTATGGGGGCACTGTTATGAGGATTGAAATATGCTCACCCTTACAGCAGCCCTATGAGGTGGGTACATGCTACCATCACACCCATTTGAAAGACCAGGAACTGAGAGGTACAGGCATGTGAGGTGATTTGCCAAGGCACAGGATGCGAAGCCATACTTCCAACCATTGTGTTGTCATTTATTGAGATCCTACTCCAGGCTAGACACTGTCTAAGCACTGGGTTTGGCAGTGAACGGAACAGAGTCTCTCTGCTTTAGATTAAGAGACTTAAATAAAAGAATCAAATGCAATGGCAAACCTTAGTGGATCTGGGTTTGGATAAAAGAGCAGGAGAAGACATTTGGGAAATAACTGGGGAAATAAGAGTATGAGTTAGGTATTTGTTATATTGAAAAATTATTAATCTTTTAGATGTGATAATATTGTGGGTAGGAAGAAATATGTTCATTATTAAAGATGCATGGTAAAGCATTAAGGGGTGAAATGTCATTAGGTCTACATACTGAAACACTTCAATGAAAAATAGGTTAACAACAGTTAAATCTAGGTGAAGGAGGAATGGTTATTCATATACTATCCTTGGTTTGTTTGAATATCTTCATAGTAAAAAGGTTTTTTAAAGCCATAAAAAAGGAAAACATATGGAGCTTGCACTCTAATGAGAAGACAGCTCACTGTGGGCCATCCCTTCTCCCCACGCTGTGGGGGAACATGCAACTGCAAGGTGATCAGCAGAGGTTTCCACCCTGATGTCCGTGACAGATAACTCCATGAAAATCTCTGAAGCGACCCTTACTTGCCCGGCTTTTGCCTTCTTTGTTCTCTCACCATATGGTACCTCATGTTAAAAATCCTCAATTTTAGTTTCAATCAAATTTTGAGAATTGCTTTCTCAATTAGACCCCAATTCACAAAACTAAAGAAAAGATTCTTCCATTTAAGACACAGGTGTTACACATCTGCACACTATCAAATCACATAATTTTATGTTTGATTGATAAAGCTTCCATTTTATGGAATAAATATAGAAAATAACTCTCAGACAGTGAGTGGCTTTATTTTCCCCTCTCCAGAAACAACCAATTATATATCATGCTTCTAAGTTGGTCCTTTGATGTAAAGAGTTTAGAAAGTTCCATTTTCATATTGCCTTCAGACTTAACTTGCCAGACACAAGGAAATCGAACACTCTCTTGGCTTATAACTTTTTTGTCCTTATCTTCCTCCTTTTCCCCTGTCTTTTTCCTTTTTATTTAAAACCCTTCCCTTGACTCTTACGAGTACGTGTCCAAGGTGCCCCAAAGAGGGTTTGGGCTGGTGTTGACAGGGACCTAAGGTACACTACAAAGAAAAGCCGTCAGAATATGGCTTTCTCAAATGTAAATCTATAAACAATTCTTAATTATGGTGCTTAATTACAGTTGAGCAACTCCTAATTGTCATGTAAGGGTTTTTTTTTTTTGGGGGGGGGGCACGGTGTAAAATGGAATTCCAAAGACAGCTATCAACTTTGGAGAAAGAGAGCTTAAAGAAGCAGCTGGGGTTTACCTAGTTTAAGTGGTTGGCTGGGGGCAATTAAAGGTGGCAATATCCCAGTTGGATTTCACAACTGCTTAATAATGCAAGCTTTTGAGTTGCTGGAACAGCTGGGAAAACAGCACTGTTTGTCATTGACTTTACAGTGCAAAGTGAGGGCTGTCCTTTGTGTCGGTGGTTATGCATTTTTAAGCAGATGTCACTGATATTAGAAACAAAATGACAACAGGGATCCAGGCCCCGGAGGCGAAATCAGGATGGGAAACAGCCTTGCCCCTTTCTAAACGAGCCTCACCCATGCTCACAGCACTTCAAAGAACCTGGGGTTATACTCAGCACGTGTGATTCCTTATCTTTCTAATCATTTGACAGGATTCAAAACTCTCTTGGGAAAGTCAATTTCTGGCCATAGTTCCCCCCCCCCCCCAGAATAATGAAGCAACTATACATTGGACAAGGTCCTAATTTCAGATATTTTATTTTATTGTCTTTATAAACTAGAGATCTCAAACCTTCCACTAGCAGGCCAACTGTGGCCCTGTGAGAATCTTGCAAAATAATAAAAATTTAACTGAAACAGATACTTAATAGTAAGGAAGATAAGAAGTGTAAGCTCCCTTTATCACAGCAATCTCTTTTCATCAAAGCCTGTGTGATTCTCTGATACTTTCTTGTCGGTGGACTGTCTCCCCTCACTGGCATATAAGCTCCATGAAAGCAGGGACCTGGTCCAAGTGGGTCACCCCAGTGTGCCTCTAACAGTCCCTGGCACAGCGAACAAAGCCAGTGTGACAATGGCAGAGGTGGGAGCAAGCGCCTTGGGAGTGCAGACAGGCCTGGCTAGCACTGGTTCTGCACATGGGGACGAGTACGCCCTGAGGAGTCACTCTGGTGGTTTCATGTGTCCATTCAACAAACAGTTATGGAGAGTCTCCTGGAATCATAGAGCAATGAACAAGCTCACATGCATCCTACCCTCCTTATAATCTAGTGGAAAGACAGACAATTTATTAAGAATTGTTAAAAGTTTATATAAGAATTGTTTTTAAAAAGCCATACAACTCACTATCTAATTACCAATCGTGGCGAGTGTGATGAAGGATAAATGCAGACTAATATAAGCAATTATATTGGCTGTACAACTCTGAATATACTAAAAACTACTGAATCAAACACTTTTTAAAAGAGTGAATTTTATAGTATATAAATGATATTTCAGCAAAGCTATTATTGAAAAGAGGGCACTGCCGTGGTTAGGAGACAGCTCCGGCCCTGCGCGTCTGGGTGCACGGTGCTGGCTCTGCCGCTTACTGGCTGTCTTGTCCTGGCCAGTTTCTCTAACACTCTGTACCTTGGTGTCTTCATCGGTAAAATGAAGATAATAATAAGGTTAAGTCAGTGTTTCCAAAGTACTAACGACCATACCTGGTACTCAAAAGAGGTGAACTATTATGATAATATTTACTGATGAACTATTATTATATTTACTTTTGGGGAGTCAGAGAGGAAACAGGAGTCAAATCAAAAGAACACTCCAAGGAAGCAAAATCAAAAGACTCTTTTTTCAAAAAATTTTTTTAAATTAATTTCTTTTTAGAAATAGGGTGAAGGAGGAAGAAAGAAAGGGAAAGAAACACTGATGCGAAGAGAAACGCGGACCTGTTGCCTCCCGCACACACCCCAGCGGAGACCAAACCCGCAACCCCGCCACGGGCCCTGACCGGAATCTGCGGGGTAACCTCTCCCTTCTCGGGACAACGTCCAACCAACGTGAGCGTGGGTCAGGGCCAGAAACCTCTTGAGCTCTATTCCGGGAAGTTTCTATTCTGGAAACTCTCTTTCTAGGGCTCTGCTCACAAACTGTAGGTACTCTGTTTTGATTTATTTTGCTTTCTGAAGAAAGGTCTTGTCAAAGAAATTGACCATGCCATGAACATCATGTGAAAAAAACAATGATGTTTCCTCATTTAGACAGAAAGCAAATCTCCTATCTTTACTTATACATTTTTTCTAATAGCTTTATTGAGATAGAATTCATGCCCCTTAAGTTCTCCCTTTTACAGGCTACAATTCAATGGTGTTTAGTATCTTCACAGAGTTGTGCAGCCACTGCCACTGTCTAATTCCAGAACTTTTTTTTTAAATATTTTATTTATTGATTATGCCATTACATTTGTTCAAATTCCAGAACATTTTTATCATCCTCAAAGAAACCTGATCCTCATGGAGGCACTCCCCAATCCTCCCCTTCTTCTAGCCTCTAGCAACCCCGAATCTGCTCTGTTTCTAAGGATTTCTTTCTCTATTCCTACCTTTATTCTCGAAAAGGCATGTGGAAATGTACTGCGCTGTTTCTGGGGTTGCCAGAGTTTATTCTCAGATTCCAAAGGGAAAATAAATAATTTCTGATCAATTACAGTTGGAAGCAACCTACGGGGGGAGATGGAGAATTTAAAGTCAAATTTGTTAAAAGCTTCACAAATTGTTATTTTAAAACAACACAGTTAAATTAGATTTTACAGGAAATGTTATATTGGTAATTACAATAAATTAGACCAATCTTTAGCATTTTTACCACAAAAAACCTGTAGTTGTTTATTAAGCATATGAACGTCTAAGTCCGATAAATACCGTTACGGCATGAATAGAAAGCTCTGTCTCTGGCTGAGTTCACACGGCACATGATTGACAGAATTACTGCACTAGAAAACATTTCTCAGTAAAGAAAAATACAACATGCTGTCCTTTGCTTAATAAAGTCAAATCACAGGGTAACCAATGTTAAATGTATTCAGAATGGTTGTACCACCAAGCATTTCATACTTACATTCTTTAAACCTCTACGATTTTGTAGAATTGCAAAAACTTAAGGATCAAATATGGTTAAAGGTCCTTACTAAGCGATGGGCAATTCCTTGGGAGAGCAACGTAAAACAAAATGAAGTAGTAAGTATGAGTATATGTGTGCCTTCAAATTTTTAATTTAAAAGCAGTTTTTTTTAATGGGTAACATAATTAAGATCAATAAAACTTGACCACTAATGACCCAATCTCTTGATTCTGCTGTGATGCCTACTTTGGGAAAATTATCATTTAGAGGGCAATTTATGGACTTCTGGTTTCACCCCAATGTGTAAAGAGCCTGGATGTTATCACTCCCAACCTTACAAGAAAAAATGGTGAGCAAACCCAAAACAACTCTTCTCAGAGCCATTAGAGAATTCAGATCATATGGGGAACTGCTGCCCTGGACACTGGAGAGAGCAGCAGATAAAGACTGATAGTAGAGGCCAGCTGTTGGAGCACGCACTGGGAAGGGAACTTAAACTCCAACTGGGAATCACTGGAGGCTCTGTGAATTTGCCTGAAAGTTAAACACTCTGAAGGGCCCAGTGTTGGAGGCCGGTGTGGGGGGTGGTGTGCAGTGGGGGGAAGCTGTACTTTCATGAGTTTTACCTCTAGGAGCCCCAACACGTTCTCATGGTAAAAAGTCAGAGAAAAATCCCCTCCTGCTACCAACAGGGAGAAGGGAAAAGAAATCATTTTAAAACACTCCCAAAGGAGTTCTGTTCTTTGTTCTGTTCTCTGTAGTAGAGGTAAGCTCTCCAGGAAAACTATTGTACCAAAGCCTTACCTGACTTGAAGAAGGGCACTTAGCTAAATTCTGCTCCCTCTGGGGGATGATGCTGAGAAAAATTTGTGAAGGTAACAATCCAGGGACATAGACCCACTAAAAGACTGAGACCTAATTGTAGAATTATAGGATGCTCCCCGCCAGCACACATTGTATCCACAGAGCCTCTGTATAGCAGAGGACTATGGATAAAAGAACTGCAAGGCTCAGACTCTATTTAGGAAGGAGTTTCTAGGGAAACCCAAAGACAACAGGGAAGACAAGACAGACGTGGAGGAAAGGGAAGCCTCAGACACCTACAGTTACAGCAGACAGTACACACAGCATAACTGACCAGGTGAAGGCCTACTTATCTCGGTTCCTATTACCTGATACATCAACAGGAAAATGACAAAGCATGCTAACAGGCAAAAAAAGTCCAGAGAGACAAAGCAGGCATCAGAGTCAGATTCAAATATAACAGATTTTGGAATTATCAGACCAGGAGTTTAAAATAAGATTAATATGCTAAGGGCTCCAATGAAAAGTTGACAACATGCAAGAACAGATGGGTAAAGTAAGCAGAGAGATGAAAACTATGAAAGAATCAAAAGGGAAAGCTAGAAATTAAAAATACTCTAAGAAACAGGGGACTTCCAGCCAAGATGGAGGCATAGGTGGAAATACTGTATCTCTTCACACAACCAAATTTAAGGACAACAAAGATTTAGAAACAAAAACACAACCAGAACAGACAGAAAATGAACTATACCGAAGTCTGACAACAACGAACCATTCATCCAGACTGGTAAGAGGGTCGAAGTTGGCAGCTGGCTGAGAGGGGTCCTGGCAGGAAAAGGCGGTGGTTAGCAGACCCGGGTGCGGGGAGGAATCAAGCAAATCCAGAGAGACTTGCAAGGTGGTTGGCTAACCACAGACACATTCTCAAGCAGATAAACCAGCCCCACCCCAAAATGAACAGTGAGACAAACCGCACAACCCAGGGCCCCAGCAATGGAAAATAAAGCCTAAAAGCACCTATTGAAAAAAGTTGCAGGGGCTGAGGTGCCAGGAGTGGCTCCCAGCCTCACAGGAGAGTGTGGGAGAAACCCACAGGGTCCTAGAATGTACACTAGTTCACCCACCCAGGAACCAGCACCAGAAGGGCCCAGTTTGCTTGTGGGAGGTGGTAGAGGGGACCAAAATCTGAGAGAGAGCAGAGCAAGCACCATTATTTCCTCTCTGACCCCATCCCCACATACAGAATCACAACCCAGCCATGTGGGTTGCCCCGCCCTGGTGAACACCAAAGGCTCTGCCCCTCATGCATAACAGGCGAGACCTGACCAAAAATGGCTCAATCAGAAGAATAAATCAAAGCCCCAGAGCCTATACTTTTAAGTGACCAAGAGATAGCCAACCTATCAGATGCACAGTTCAAAACACTCCTAATCAGGATGCTCACAGAACTGGTTGATTCTGGTCACAAATTAGATGAAAAAATGAAGGCTACACTAAGTGAAATGAAGGAAAATGCACAGAGAACCAATAGTGATGAAAAGAAAACTGGGACTCAAATCAATGGAGTGGACCAGAAGGAAGAAAGAAACAACCAAACAGAAAAGAAGGAAGAAACAAGAATTCAAAAAAATGAGGAGAGGCTTAGGAACCTCCAGGACATCTTTAAACGCTCCAACATCCGAATTATAGGGGTACCTGAAGGGGAAGAGTGGAAAACTTATTTGAACAAATAATAAAGGAGAACTTCCCCAATATGGCAAAGGAAATAGACTTCCAGGAAATCCAGGAAGCTCAGAGAGTCCCAAAGAAGTTGGACCCAAGAAGGAACACACCAAGGCACATCATAATTACATCACCCAAGATTAAAATGAAGGAGAGAATTCTAGAAGCAGCAAGAGATAAGGGGACAGTCACCTACAAAGGAGTTCCCAGCAGACTGTCAGCGGATTTCTTAAAAGAGACCTTACAGGCAAGAAGGGGCTGGAAAGAAGTATTCCAAGTCATGAAATGCAAGGACCTACTTCCAAGATTGCTCTATCCAGCAAAACTTTCATTTAAAATGGAAGGACAGATAAGGTGCTTCTCAGATAAGAACAAATTCAAGGAGTTCATCATCACCAAGCCCTTATTATATGAAATGTTAAAGGGACTTATCTAAGAAAAATAATAAAAAAATATGAACAGTGAAAGGACAGCAAACTTAGTTATTAACAACCACACCTAAAACAGAAGAAAACTAAGCAGACAGCTAGATCAGGAGTGGAACCATAAAAATGGAGATCACAAGGAGGGTTAGCAACAGGGAAGTGGGAGGAGGAAAAGGGGAAGAAGGTACAGAGAATAAGTAGCATAGACAGTGGGAAGAAAATAGGGGGAAGGCAAGAGTAGTGTGGGAAATGTAGAAGCTAAAGAACTTATGACACATGGACATGAACTGAAGGGGGGAATGTGGAGGGAGGGGGTGTGCAGGGTGAAGGGGAATGAAAGAGGGAAAATGGGACAACTGTAATGGCATAATCAATAAAATATATTTAAAAACACTCTAAGAAATAAAGGCTTCTTTTGATGAGCTTATCAATAGATTAGATACAACCAACAAAAGAATCAGTGAGCTTGAAGAAATGTAAACACTCTAAACCTAACATGCAAGAAGAAAAGAGACTGGATAAACAAAAATAATATCCAGAAACTGTGGGACAATTATAAATGATATACATATAATGAGAATATCAGAAAAAGACAAAAGGTTCAGAAAAAATATTTGAGTAATAATGGCTGAGAATTTTCCAAAATTAATGACAGACCCTGAACCACAAATCCAGGAAGCTCAGAGAATACCAAGCAGAATAAATTTCATCCCCGCCCCTTGCAAAAACAAAAAACAAATAAACAAAAAAAAACCCTCCTACACTTAGACAAATCATATTCAAATTATGGAACCAAAGACAAAATCTTGAAAAAAGACAGGAAAAAACCCAACTTGCCTATAGAACAAAGATGAGAATTATATTGAACTCCTCTTCATAAACCATGTAAGCAAGAAGAGACTTGAGCGAAATATTTGACACATCAAAAGAAAAAGTCCTTACCCTGGAATTGTGTATCCAGTGAAATTATCCTTCAGAGGTGAAGGGGAAATAATAATGTCCTCAGACAAACAAAAACTGAGACCTGTCTTGCAAGAAATGTTAAAATTCTTCAGAGAAAAGAAAATTATGGAATAATTTCCATTAAGTGGTGCAGAAAAAAGAAAATTATGGAGTATATGAGGCAAAAAAAAAAAAATCCAGACCTGATCACCATGTTCTTCTTTGTGTCCCAAGATTCCTAATTTGTCTGCATCCTCTCCATTCTTCAAAGTCAATTCTTAAGTTTGTTTTATATATAATATTAGGGTTTTTAGTTGTACTGAGAAGAAGGAACCAGGTCTATACCATCTTCCTAGAAGTGAAACTTAGTATATTCCTTATGAAGACTTACCTCCATACGCTATGTATTTATAAGTGAATTTGCATTGAATTGTAACATTGTATCCTGTCCTCACCCCACCCCCACCACCAATAAATACTGTGAGAGTTTTTCCATGTCATTAAAACTTTTTGGATAGGACTTCCAGTCAAGATGGAGGTATACATAGACACACTTTGCTTCCTCATGCAACCACAGAGAGAATTACCCCAAAACTTAAACCTCAAAACAAATAACACCCAGAACTGTCAGAAAGTCAAACTGTATGGAAGTCTGAAAACCAAGGATTTACAGAAGCCTCATTCATCCAGACAGGAAAGAGGGGCAGAGACCCTGAGATTGGTAAAGAGGTGAGGACAAAAGAGCAAAATGAGCAGTTGCACACTCACATGTGGTGGATAAAAGTCAGGAGGGATACCCTGGGAGCAAGTGATCCCAGCCCCAGGCCAGACCACACAGCCCAAGGTACCAGTGCCAGGAAGATAAATCCCCATAATTTCTGGCTGTAAAAACCAGTGGGGGTTGGGGGAGCAGAAGAAACTGACAGATTTCCAGAAGTCTCCACCTAGAGGGCCCACATTGTCTTAGAATGTACACAAACCTACCCACTCTGGGATTTAGCACCAGAAAACAGCTGGAAGAGTACCAGTTACATACAGGGAGTGGGTTAGGTGACTGGAAATGGGGCAAGCGCCAGGCAAACCTCCAGAAGCCAGCCAGTGGCACTGTCCCCCTCTCTGAACCCTCCCTCAATACAGAGCCACAAAGCAGTGAAGCAGGTTGCCCCACCCTGGCAATTACCTAAGGCTCCACCCTACATAATTTACAGATGGCTTTTCTACAATAGGCCACACTACTAAGACAGGGAGTCAAAGCAGCTCTACCTAATACACAGAAACAAACACAAGGAGGCTGCCAAATTGAGGAGACAAAGAAATATGGCCCAATTGAGAGAACAGAACAAAATCCTAGAAAAAGAACTAAACCAAACAGAGATAACCAACGTATCAGATACAGAGTTCAAAACACTGGCGATCAGAATGCTCAAAGACCTTAATGAGTACAGCAACAACATAAAGAAATGAATATTACACTATATGAAACAAAGAAAAATCTACAGGCAACCAACAGTAAAAGGGAGAAAGCCAGGATTCAAATCAACATTTGGAACATAAGGAAGAAATAAGCATTTAACCAGAGCAGAAAGAAAAAATAAGAATTTTCAAAAATGAGGAGAGTATAAGAAGACTCTGGAATATTTCCAAATGTGCCAACATCTGAATCATAGGGATGCCAGAAGGAGAAAAAGAAGAGTAAGAAATTGAAAGCTTATTTGCAAAAGAAAAAAGAAGAAAGGGAAAAACCCCACCTACTTTGGCAAAGGAAGTACACATACAAGTCTAGGAAGTACAAAGTCCCAAACCAGTTGGACCCAAAGTGGGCCATACCAAGGTATATCACAATTAAAATGCCAAAGGTTAAAGATAAAGAGAGAATCTTAAAAGCAGCAAGAGAAAATCAAACAGTTACCTACAAAGGAGTTCCCATAAAACTATCAGCTGATTTCTCAAGAGAAACTTTGTAGGCAAGAAGGGACTGGTAAGAAATATTCAAAGTGATGAAAAGCAAGGACCTACAACCTAGATTACTGTATCCAGCAAAGCTATCATTTAGAATGGAAGGGCAGATAAAGTGCTTCCCAGACAAGATAAAGCTAAAGGAGTTCATCATCACCAAGCTCTTATTACATGAAATAATTATTACATATTAAAGGGACTTATTTAAGAAAAAGAAGAAGATCAAAACTATGAGCATTAAAATGGCAACAAATTCACAACTATCAACAACTGAATCTAAAAACAAACCAAGCAAACAACCAGAACAGGAATAGAATCAAAGATATGGAGATCACAAGGAGGGTTATCAGCTGTGAAGGGGAAGAGGGTGAATGAGGGGAAAGGTACAGAGATTAAGAAGCATAATTGGTAGGTACAAACTAGATTGATGTTAAGAATATTATAGGAAATGGAGAAGCCAAATAACTTATATGCATGACCCATGGACATGAACTAAGCAGGCATGATGGGGGGGATTGCTGGAGGGAAGGTGGGTAGTGGACAGAAGGGGTCAAAGGGGGAAAAATTGGGACAACTGTAATAGCATGATCAATAAAATATATTTAAAATTTTTTAAATGCCAAAAAAACTTGGAAAATTCTTATTTTAGTAGATATATAATATACATATAACTGTATTATGAATATAATTATTTTACTGTTAACATTTAGGGTATTTTCAAATTTATTCATATTAGCTATAATACTGAAATAAATAAACTTATACAGAGATTCTTGAATATCGCTTCTTATTTCCTAGGATAAATTCCTAGAGGCAAAACTACTAAATTAGAAATAATAATTTAAAAAGTCTCCCCATGTCATTTGAAGCATTTCTGTTGAGAACCGGACACCTGCCCCAGTGATATGAGCATGCCCATCCTGCTACTCCTGGATGAGCGCTGAGTATGAGGGCGACTTAAGTGATCTGTTTTACTAAGGTGTTAAAAAAAAAGTAGTAATATATTATTTAATTTGGATTTCCTTGGTTTCCAGTGAGATGAAATATTTTTCATAGTTTTCACTGGTATACTTGTTATTTGCATTTCTATGTCTGCTGATGTCCTTTGGTCTATGTCAAGTTTTTTTCACTGTCAGTAACCCTTCATATTTAAGGTAATTTTTGTGTCACATCTGCTACAGATGCTTTTCTAATTTTTATTTTTTACTTTATGGTACTTCTCAAATTTTATTTTTTTTGTTGAAAAAAAAGTCAAACCCACAGAAAAACTGAAAGAACAGTGAGCACCCAACTGCCCTTTACTTAGATAACCAAGTGTCGACACCTTGTTACCTATTCTTCATTTCTCTGCCTACGACTGGAATGTAATCATGTTTTCTCTCAGCGGGATTTGAGGGCCTCTTTGTAATACCCCACAAGAGACTGGCTTCAATAACCGAGCAAAACTGTATCTTCTAATCTACTGTCACCATTTAACAGGAACCTCTTCTTGCCCTCTCATTGTTTCTCATTATTATTTATTGGGTTTGTTCTTGTTTTTTCCCCCTCAAACACAAGTACAACAGAATGAACAGACATCTACAAAATGAAGATGTCTGTTCAGTTCTGACAGTTTTGGTACAGATGGCAGTCACCCTCCTAGTGTCAATAAGCAAAGCACGGTCATTAAAAACAGTGCAAGCAGATCTCATGAGCAGTAAGATCTGCGAAAGCCAGTAATGATAAGCAGAAGAACCACACTTAGACACAGAAGGAGAATCATTGCCAAAGTGGAGAAAGTAGTGTAACCTATTTTGAAAACAATGTGAAAGCACTTTAAGCTCTTTGGAGAAAATATGCCACTTTTGATAATGTACTTATCATAGTAGGAAATCTCACATTTGCTGGCATCCATTATTATCACTTTGTGTACCTATCGGTGTTTATTTCTATGAGTCGAAACTACCAGATTTTCCCTTGAGCGATGCTTTCTAAAAAGGAGAAACATGTTTTAAGAAAATTAGCCTTTCTGTCTTTCAGGCAGCGCTGGTGTAGAAGACAGTAGATTGCAGACATTTGATGGAACTTGAATTCGAGGCTCACCATTGACCACCTGTGTGACCTGGGGCTTGGAGGAGCCCTAGTTTTCACCTCTTTTAAAGGAGAGGATGAGTATCTACCTCACAGGTTTTTTTAAAGTCCTTTGCAAACTGTCAAATGTTATAACAATACTGACTATGATGAAATTCATGATAATGAGGATAATTATTTTGTGTCTGTTATAAATCATTATTAAAGATATATGAATAGCGGATATTTGGAATGAACTCACCCAATTTCCTGGGTTTTCTTAGACTGAATAAAGACCCATATATCTGAACAATGTTGATTCTCATTTATTCATGGAACTGGGTGCTCTGCTGTCAAAGGAGCAATAGAAATCTAGTCTTTATTATATGCCGCCTCTCTCTAAAGGAGTTGCTGCCCTTGACTTTTGGCCTCTGATATCCATCAGACTCACAGTTGGAGCAATACTGGCAGTCCTACCAGCCTGACTGCGGAGTCCTACTCTGGCTCTATCCCAGTGCAAGAGGCTTCCTCCTTCATAGAATCAGGGTAGCAGAATTTCCAGGACCAGGCTCTTTATCATACGGAGGCAAGCTATCTATGTGGCAAAACAAATACTGATTCTAGAGAGCCAGGCTTGTCCCAGGGATTCCAGGCACACAGTGTCTGCTTTAGGAACACCAACAGTGTTTGTTAAAATGCAAACTCCGGGTCCCCATCTGGGAGTCAGTGAAGGAGGATTGCAAACCGCAGTGTAAGAACCATCACTCTTGACCTGTGGTCTCTCAAAAGGAGAGCCCACATAACAAGAGATACGTAAGATAGTGCCATGCGTTGTGTGAAAAAAGTACAAGATCTTAATGCATAAAATAAGAAATATAACCCTGGCTGGTGTGGCTCAGTAGATTGAGCGCTGGCCTGTGAACCACAGGGTTGCCAGTTGGATTCCCAGTCAGGGCACGTGCCTGGGTTGTGGGCCAGGTCCCCAGTAAGGGACACGCGTGTGACAAGTAACTGGTCAGTGTTATCTCTCACACTGACACTTATCAATGTTTCTCTCCCTCTCTTTCTCCTTCCCTTCCCATCTCTCTAAAAATAAACAAATAAAATCTTTTAAAAATAAGTTATTTCCTACTATTTAATATTCAGCTTGTCACTGGATTCCTCAAGTGGTCATGTCACCGGCAGCTCCAGAGGCATTCTGAGAGTGGGAGCACTGAACTGCGGGGCGTGGACTGCGGGGCGTGGACTGCAGGGCATGGACTGTGGGGCCGGCACGGACTGGCACGTTTGCTTTTGAAGCATTAGAATGTACTGCAGTTCGTTTGTGCAGTGAGTTCAGGAACTGTATCATGTAGTTTAAGCCTGAAAAAATGGACAGGTGTCTTTAAAAGATTCTTTCAGAAAACACGCTTTGTTTTTGAAATATAATGATAGCAAGCATCAGTGAAAAACAAGTAAATGGCAAAAACAACACTTTAACGTGAGCTTTTCCTTCACTGCATTCACAGGTAAAAATGATGATAATCCCATTGAGTTTATGAAAAGTCAGCCCCCACAACCCCAACATTTAAACAGTTTTGGAAAGAGTAACTGAAATATGGACTTAATCTGACCGGCACTGATGCTGAATCTCACCTAAGTGCAGAGTAAGATTTGGGATATTAGCTACAGTCAGTATACAGTCATCATGATTACCAAGATTAAATAACTAGGGCAGTATAATTCATAACCTTTTCAGAAAAAGAAGGAAATTTTGTTCTGCTAAAAAAGTAAAACAATTACTTTTAAATGTTCATTTCATTTTTATCTCATTAAAAATTTCTACATTGAGCCCTGGTCAGGTGGCTCAGTTGGTTGGAGCATCGGCCCATACACCAAAAGGACGTGGGTTCGATTCCTGGTCAAGGCACATACTTAAGTTGCAGGTTCGGTTCCCAGTTGGGCATGAATGGGAGGCAACAGATCAATGTTTCTCTCTCTAAAATCAATAAACATATCCTCAAGTAAGGATGAAAAAAATTTCTTCTACACTGGTATATTTTATAATGTATTCACTCTGTGTGACAATAAGTATGTAATTTACAAATAAATAGATACATATTACGGCCATGTGGAATAAAAACCCAGATCCAGCATCTGTCCCAGCTTAAAACTTTCATGAAACTGAGTCTCTCCTCTGATCTCCTACTCAATGCTGAAACTACAAAACCCGCTCCTTGGTAAGTCATGTCACCGGTCATTAAAAAGCACCTTTTTAGCTTTGGTATTTTAAAGGCTTTGTCATGGAGCCTCAGAAGAAAAATGCAATGAATTGGCCAGTCTTACTCCTCCCAGGTTTGAGAACCTGAAGGAGTTCTGAGTCCTGTAACCTATGTTGCATATAATCGCCTGGCAGACTCTAAACCCAAACCAATCTATTCCTGACCATCTCCCGGGCGCCCCTGCAAGAACAGCACCAGGTGTGACTGTCTGCCTGAGCATGTCAGTCACAGGTGACAGTCCCTGATCTCCTGGGTCTCCTGTTTTCCATTTCCGTCGACTGCTGCTGCTTCTCTTCCTTCCGGAGCCAACCCCTGTGCCTCACGCTTGGGCTCCCAGGGCCTGCCTCGGGCCTGCTCACTTTGAAGACCTACTTTGGACTTTGTTCCAGTTTATGACCTTGGCTCATCTCATTTCATTTTCAAATTACATGCCCCATCAGCGCCACACAGCCACAGCTATGACTGAGATGCTCCTGCCATCTCTTCCAGGCTTGTAAGGCTCTTACAAATTTACCAGGCATCCCATCTTCCTGATAGGAGGGCTGCTGGTTCCATTATTGTATTAAATAGAAAAGATGGGATCCAAGGACCACTTCTGGGAGACAGCTCCATGCCCCAATTAATGTCTTCCTTAACTCATCCAGAGACCCTAATAAAGGCCAACGACACTCCCTGATCAGGGGAAAGAACTGTACAACTCGGTCTTCGTCAGAGACTTTCTGTTTGCTGCAATGACTACCTCGTTTGCTCTTTTCATCTCCCAGGACCTGCAAATCTATAGCCTGGGGTCTCTGTTCTCTGTCAGGGTGAGGACAAAGAGAAGGCTGGAGGCAGGAGAATGTTCATTCCAGCTGGTGAAGACCCTTCTGTTCACTTCCCCCGACCCCTCCTTTCTAACTTCCTGTCCTTGGGCCACACACTTCCTTCACCTCTACAGATCTCCTGGCTGCTTCTTTGTATCAGCCTCCCACTTTGCCCTGTTGAATCCTCTTGTTTTGAACTAAGAGTCTATATAAATTGGTAAAGTAACCTGCAGTATTTTCCTTTCCAAGAGTCCCTTTTATTATTTTTCCCTGCAGTGTCCTTGTTTTAAAAGATTAGTTATATTAACCTACTTACAGGTCATATTTTTATCCCCAAATTTAAAAATTAAAGATATAAATGACTAAACACTAGACATCATCCCTAGGTCGCCTCTGCCCAGGGACGTCAGATGCCTGTGACACCACCTTCACGTGGGGGAGGGGCAGGGGAGATGGGTGCAGTGTAACCCCACAGTTTTGCTCCCACTACTGCACACTAGGACTGGCTCTGTCCTAAATATGGGCAGCTCGCGTGCACTGTTTCTGAAGCTTGACCTCGTTGTCTGATGTTACTCACTTATGCTTAATACAGCAGGTCTTCGAATAATGTCATTTTGTTCAACATTGTTTCATTATGTTGATGAAAAGAAAAAAAAATTGATTCCCAGCAGGGGCCACTGTCTGTGTGGAATTTGCACATTCTTCCCGTGTCCAAGTGGGTTTTCTCCAGGTCCTCCACTTTCCTCCCACGTTCCAAATGTGCACACACGAGGTGAACTGGCGTGTCTGCATTGTCCCAGTCTGAGTGAGTGAGGGTGTGGGGAGTGCTGTGATGGAAGGATGTCCTGTCCAGGGTGGGCCCTGCCTGGAGCCCTGAGCTGCCTGGATAGGCTCTGGCCCTCTGCGCCTCTAAACTAGAGTGAACAGATATGACAATTACCCTGTTTTTTATTAATCTTCCATAAATGTATGTATAGCTCACATTTATTTCAATGTTCAATATTAGAAGTGTTTGGGTCTGTATTTAGCAGTTTGGTGATGTTTTTGTGACCAGAAATATGCTGTAGGAGTTTAACTCTTCTTGATATCAATTAGCCTATGGTAAAATTGTTTTTGTTGCCCATCTTTGTTTCATTGAAGTCACAGTTTCCAAGGCCTTGTATTCCTTAAGTGAGGACTTACTGTGTATGTTCACAATGCAAATACAGGCCACCGAGTTTTTAAGCTTAGTACAGACCTCAGTCTACAAACACTGACATTCAGGAGGCCGATGTGTAAGAAGGTCCAAGGTGAGGCAAGGTCAGTTCTCTTTGACTCAATTCTAATTTTAACAAATCATCTCTTAGGACGTATTACACAATGGATATTTAAAGCAAGTTTTATTATCTTTGTTTTTTTATCCTGATACCAAAATCATCTTTACAATATAGTGCATGTGCTAAAAACTGCAAAGAAAGAACTGTGGGATGTGAATAACATAAAAACTGATTTGCATTCAAACAAACTGTTATTGTGTCAAGCATTATAACTCAATAAAGCAATTCAAAATAAAATTTATTAAAATCCAAATTGTGCCAATAACTTCTTTTTTCATGTAATAAACATCCTTTATAAAATATTTGCAAAACATAATATTTTCCATTAACTTTTTATGCAGACCTTCTACTGAAATTGGGAGAATAGCTATAAACACAACCAATAAAATTTTGCCTTTGCAGTTATCTCACCTGAGTGAGCAAAGTTATTTTTTGTACTTATCTTAGATCCTAAAATGGCTATTTTACTTACCATTTGGAAGTGTGGGGAAAATGTAACTTATCAGTAACAGGAGTGGTTAACACATGATGGTTTACAACATCTAAATACTTCTTGATGTGAATCTGTCACAGAAAAGTTCAAGTTTAGGTCATTATAGCAGACTTAAGGTACTAAGCTAATTCACTTCATTTCATTGGGTTAACGCTCTGAATCATGTAATTAAGCCAAAAGACCAAACACACTATGCCTAAAGTTATCACATGTCTAAGGTATAATTAGACATCTTAAGGCCAAATCACTCTGTCCTAAAGAGCATAATAAGCAATTGGGACTCAAAAGGTTGAGCGACCTGCAGGACTCTCCACAAATGAAACTATGCACGATAGTTAGTAAATCGCTTAGCCAGGTAAATTTACTAGGCAGTACAGATATGGAGTGACATCTTTCTCCTATGGGGACTTGAAGCAAGCATCCCAGGAAAGAATTTGACCTTTAGACAACAAATCATTTAAAATGGGCAACCCAAAGACTCCGGCTGGGGCCAGCCCCTCACCCTCAGGTGATAAGGGACAACGTTGTACTGGTCTGAGCGGGTACAAAACCCTCCACCTCCCTCACAGCCTCAGGAGCTGAGGGATGAAGCTGATGGTGAATGAAAGTCTGAGGCAAAAGCGAGAGGTCTAGCAGGTGGAGACGATCCTTACTTGGACCCGTGTACCTATACATCCATGTTGTATTTTATTTTATTTTTTAAAGTTTTTTAGAAAATTAAGATGTAACAGTATATAGTTTGAGGCATATAATATAGTGGTTTGATATTTATATTTATTGTGAAATGATCACCACAATGTCTAGTTGCAAATTCTTTTAAGATCTTTTTAAGCTCTAATCTCTTAGCAACTTTCAAATACATAGTACAGAATTTTTAACTATAGTCATCTTGCTATACATTACATCCCCAGGACTTATTGTTTTATAACTGGAATTTGTATATGCTTTGACCACCTTTACCCATTTACTCACTCTCACCTCTGGCAAGCATCAGTCTCTTTCTGCATCTATCGGGTTAGGTGTTTTGGGGAGGGAGGGTTGAGGAGTTAGATTCCACATAATATGTGAAATTATACAATATTTGTTGTTGCCTGACTTATTTCACTTAGCATGATATCCTTGAGGTCTATCCATGTTGTCTTAAATGGCACAACTTCATTTTTTAAAAAATATTTTATTTTCAGAGAGAGGGGAAGAGAAGGAGAAAGAGAGAGAGAGAAACATCAGTGTGTGGTTCCCTCTCATGTACCCCCTACTGGGGACCTGGCCTGCAACCCAGGCATGTGCCCTGCCTGGGAATTAGATCAGTGACCCTTGGGTTCACAGGCAGGTACTTAATCCACTGAGCCACACCAGCCAGGGCAAAATTTCATTTTTTACAACTAAATAATATTCCATTGTATGTATGCATGCATGCATGTATGTATGTGTATCTATATGTTTTTCTTTTTCCATTAAACCATCAATGGACATGTAGATTGCTACCATGTCTTGGCTATTGTAAATAATGCTACAATGAATGTAGGGTGCACATAGCTTTTTGAGTTAGTGGGTTTTTTTGTTTCTTTGGACATCTTTTAAACAAATATTATTCTTGTCTGAAGGTTGGATTCTTTCCTGTTTTAAGATATGTCTGTAACAGTGATTTTCACTGCAAACATTTTTAAAACATGACATACCTGACTATTTAGGCAGGGGCACTGACCTTTTTTTCCTTAAATTTTCAAAAAAAAAAGCACAACAGCCAACACAACAAAGCCATCTGGTGTGAATGAATCAAAAGTATACCTTTTTTTGTCAGGTTGGCAAAAAATACATTATTTTGCTGTGCCGCACACTTTTAGTAATTAGTTTAAGTGTGCCATGAGATGAAAAAGGTTGAAAATCATTGGTCTAGCCTTGGCTGGGGTGGCTCAGTGGATTGAGCACTGACCTGTGAACCAAAGGGTCACCAGTTCAATTCCTGGGTTGCAGGCCAGGTCCCCAGCTGGGAGTATGCAAGAGGCAAATCAACAGATGTTTTTCTCACATACTGATGTTTCTCTCCCTCTTGTTCCCTCCCTTTCCCTTTCTAAAAAAATAAATAACATCTTTTAAAAAAGAAAAAGGAAATCATTGGTCTATAGTAATGAAGTCCCAATTTATTTCTCTGTCCCTAAATTGGTATATTTCTTTGATTTTACCCATTGGGTTACAATATTACAAAAATGACTATCTCAACTCTCTATGATGTATTGGTATGAATCCTTTTTAGTCAGGCATATTGGACTAATAGTAATCATTTTTAAAATTCTTTTTATCATTTTAGAAGTTATCACTGCATACTCTTACATTATCAATATTTTAAATTCTTTCTGGGATGTGACAGGATGTGAATCAATTGATCAATCAGTTAATATCATTATCCTTAAAAAAAACAGAAAAAGTTCATAATCACCCTAGATCCACCTCTGTTATAGGATTACACAGAATCCTGTGAGGACCACAATTCTTTTCTTCTAGAGGAACCTTTGTCTTCTTGTGTTTTATTTAATGTCCAAAGTTCTACTTACTCTTAACCCCATTTCAGTCCTCTTGATTGCTCTTTCAAGATTCTGAATGTCTAGAGTTCCTCCTTTTTCCTCAAGTGGGAATTTTGCTAATTTCTCCCTTAACTGATAAAGGTCTTCATGGACCTATAGGTGTAAGGAAATATGAAATATTAAAAGCATACTTACAGAGTCCACCTAAAACATCTATTTTAAAGGTCTTCAATTTACTTGAATTGCTAGAGACAGTAAAGGTTGATTTTATGGTGTTCATTGAAAAGGACTGTCCTTATGGTTCCATGACAGTCTTTATTAGAATGTTCCATTACTGTCTTAGATTTTGAAACACGAAGCTTTCATGAAGTTGCCTACTTTTCCTTTCCCCGTTAGAAATAAATCCAAGCTAAGACTGCAATGTAAATGGCTTCTGCTTTCTCAAATGGTAAAGCAGTGGAGTCCAGGGACGATAAGAAGTTGTGCCAAACTCTGATTTCTATTAATGGGTGGAAAGGTAAGAAAACAGAACACTTTCAACACAGAGAGGTTCCAGTGAAAATTGTGCCTTTTGAAAGGCAATTGTAAATATGTTCACAGGGCCTGTTGGTTTTCTATTCTGGCTGGACCTTCCTCACTAACTGCTCAGACATAGTTTTGTGGGTGTGTGGCCTTGACTTTGTTTCAGTCAGAATGAAAATGATCCATGAAGAATAAGCAACATGTTATTACTTTAACATTTTCCTTCAAAATGATGAATATATTTCGAATGTTAAGCACCCTCAGAATTAAATGTGCATTATGAAATTAGCACAAGATTCTCTGAATTCATATTAGAACTCAAACTTCAAGAGATAAATACAGATGGCACCAATTATTGTATGGGTTGCTGCCACAAGAAAAACATTTTGTTATGCGAATTTATGAACCCAACACCTGTTTCACCAATAGCCACACCAATAACAATCTGCAGACTGGGTTGCTGAAGGCATTTTGAAATGGTTATCTTTCCCTGTTAGTCTAACTGGACTTACACACATTGACCCAGCCTATTATCGATTACTCTAGACTATTCCCATTGAGCCAAGTATTCAAAAGATCAAAATTTGCATCTTTTCACTGATGGGCATCACAGTCTGGCGGACACATCTGGTCATTTGTGCTCTGCGCAAATTGTCATGTAAACCCTTCAGGGCTTGCAGATTGAAATTTGCACATACCTACTGCTTGTTTGTAAGACCCTAAGGATGAAGATATTCTTCTTTCATTTGTTTTGTCCAATTACTGCTGCAAACTGATTTCCCATCTATTGCCCAGAGACACTTGGAAAGTACAAAGAAGCAGCTCAAGGACGAGCCCCACTTGCAGCCTCCTACGGATGCACCGAATTTCCTTCGTGTAGCTGCAGTACTCATGGGTTCGTGTCATTATGTAAGTATGCCTGGTAAGTGCCCTGGATTACTATCAGGGAACCAAAGGTCTGATTTCTTCATCTTCCTCGTGTGAACAATTGTACTGTTTCATAGGGCTGTGAGATACATGGAAGTCTGGTACATAGTAAGAATCAGTAAAAAGCAGATAATTCCTTGTTTTCTCACTAGTCACATGATGTCCATGTACACCATCCACATTTTCTCTAGTTTCTTCACTGAGAGAAAAATAAAATAATTATTTTCTGTCATAGAATTGTTGAGTGGAAATGGAGAAATGAGTGTGACAATGAATGAACATAGGCTTTGGAACCAGACAGACATAAACTAGAATCCTATTTCCTCTTTTACCGCTCTAAGCTTGGTAAATTTGCCAAGCTTTTCAGAGCCTTCGTGTTCTCATCTGTAAAATGGAGATAAATAGCTACCTCTCAGAATGGTGGCAACAATAGGACCAGTTAAAAATATGTCAAGTGTTTTGTATGGGGCCAGTCACATATGAGGGCACCGAACAAATGTTAACTCTTCTCTCCTAAACAGCAGAATCCATTGTATGTAACTGGCACCTAGTAAATGTCCACTGACTTGAATTACTCTCTTAATCTTTCTCGAGAGCTTTTCATGTTACTTTTATTGCCAGACAGTTTCTTCTCCCCTCTTAATGTCTGCATTAAGAGAGGAGACTCTGCATTTGTACAATTACATTAGTGATAAGTACTGCAGAAAATCACCACACTTGGGTAGGAAAAGTGATTAAGTTCTACATCTGTTCTTTCTTCAAATAGGCCCTATCTGCTGTACTGAAATTTTATATGTCACCCATCATCTGTTATCATCAAATGCATTGCTCTTCATACATTTTGAAATCTATGTGGAAGAAATTATTGTTTTGACAGTTTGGGGACAGGGTTGCTTAATAAGAAGCTCTTGAAATATTTAATACAGTAAAAATTTGCTCCTGAATTTAAAAGAGTCATGCAACCAGACTCCAAATTGTCAAAAAGCAGTCTCATAATTCCAATTTTATTCATCTCTGCTAAAGAGATGGTTTGGCTGACTCATTCTCATCACTTTTATGTTGTATGCTTCTGGCAACCCAGACGGCAGGACTGGTAAGAAAGACAGCGATAATATCAAGGTGTCAACTAGCTCCAGTATTTCCAAGGTTGGTGTTAACATACAACTGTTGGATTTTTAAAATCAACCATTGGATATATATAAAAACAATTTGACTGCCTAAGCTAATAGTAAAGAAAGTCCACTTTACAATAACAAGAGATAACGTAGCTTTGGGGAAATTGAATCAACTTAGAGGTGTATGTGATCTAAGCTACGTATCATACAGAAGAGAAAACTGAGGCCCAGAGAGGTGAAGTGACATCAATACTGTGATGTTGTATCCCAGACTGACCAAACAGCTACCCCTGGACCCCGTTCTGAAGTGAAAAGACTTCTGGCAGCATAGTCGGTACACTATTCCAAACCACAAGGGGAGCAGCCCCTGGGAAGTAGAATTATCTCAAGAGAAGGTGTGAAATTAGGCATGAGAATTCTCCCTGAATTCTGGTTTCTGTTTTAGAGTTGTCTCATGTCTGTAGAAATAGAGAAAACTACAGAGGACTTAATTGCTCCTGTAGTCAAATAAAGTATACTGTTGGGAAGAACTGGCTTTTTCTGGGAAGGAGTCTCCATTAGTGTTTCAATTGTTTGGAGTCTGTAAAAATGGGCCCTGGATTTGCAAGCTGGTAAATGTGATGAATAATTAACCTTACCTAAAGAGAGGGCTAGCCTTTGATTTTAAATACTGGGGGGTGACCTGTAGGCCCCTAAAGTAGCCTGCTTGAGAGGAGTGTGTTTGCTTCAAGGCTTTGGCCACCAGACAGTCTAACAATGTGATTTATGATGGGTTTTTGAGCCACACTGTATCAGTTCTAACCTTTAGAGGAACTGAAAGCTAAAAGCATTAGTTTAACCTCTGGGAACGGCTGGAGATGAAGTGTCAGTCACGTGGGATAGTGTGCAATTGAGCCGAAATAAAAACTCTGGAAGTCTCACATCAGCTTCCCTAGTTGACAGCACTCTGTGCATATTGTCACACATTGTGGCTGGGACAAGGTAATTCCTCAAGGAGAGGGTGACTGGAAACTGTTTGGACCCCTCTTGGACTCTGCCCTATACATCTCTTCCCTTGTCTGATTTTTGTTTGTATCTTTACACTATAATAACACTGTCATTGTAGACCTAGTGTTTTACTGAATTTTGTGAATTATTCTAGCCAATTGGCCAAAGAGAGGTGTTCAGGTCTCCCAAATTATAGACTGCTGGTCTATACTCCCAAAGTATAGACTCAGTCTGAATTATAGACTGAGGGTGGTTCTGGGCACTCCTGAACTTGAGGCTGATGTAGACATGAGGGCAGTCTTGTGAAGACTGTTCCCTCACTTTGCAGTTTGACTAAACTCATTCTAGGGTCATGGTGAGAAACAGGTGAGGTAAGATTTGGGTAGGATTAATTTGGGGAAGGAAGTCTATGAAATTGGTAAGTGTAGGGGGTTGCATTTTGGAAAAGGTGAATTTACAGAAGTTTCTCCTAAGTAGCAGGTGAGAGATAAAAATCCTGGAAGGGAGATAAATTAGATTCATTACTGATCTGAGAGTCCTAATAGAGCGACCTTAGGAAAATGACTTTAAGCCTTAGTCAAATGGAACTCACTATAAGAGTAAAGATTGATGATACATGCAGGAACATTTTAAAACTACATATGTAAATTATTTTTATAAAGGCAACTGACACAGACTTATACTGGAGAAGATGTTCTTGATATTTACCCCTTCAGAAAAACTATTTCTCCCAAGTTTTTAAATGTAACATTTGATATTCAAAATTTTAACTCGATTTGCAATCTGTTATTTTTAATATATTTTCCTATGTGTGTGTTCCCAAGCAAGGGGCTTTTCCTTTATTAAGACATAATTGACATAACATTATGTTAACTTCTGGTGTACCACACAATGATTTGATGTTTGTATATATTGTAAAATGATCACAACAGGTCTAGCTAACATCCATCAGGACACAGTTGTAATTTTTTCCTGTGATGAGAACTTTTAAGGTTTAGTCTCTTGGCCACTTTCAATACAGTATTAACTATAGTTACCATACTATTCATTACAACCCCCGGACTTATTTGCAAGGGACTTTTTGATCCAAAAAATAGGGCTGCTTAAGAAAAACAGTTCACATATTTCAATTTCTCCTCAAACTTAACACTTCCCCAAATGTGTCTGATTTGAACTTCCCCACTCCCCTACATCCATGGATTCATATTTCTCAGAACAATACATTTTAAAATGATGCCTCGGTGTGAGGTGAAGTTTTCCGAAGTAAAGGTTCCGGGGTGAGGTGCATGGTTTCGAGTTTCACCAGAGGTGTAGTAGTGCTTCTGGAGCCCAACCTCCCGAGTACGGCACCCAGCGGTGAGTTAGGCTGGTGAGCGAGGTCCGGGCTGGCAAATCTGGGGGCTCTCCCGAGGCGGTCAGGACGCAGCGCTCCAAATGGATGGGTGCGAGTGCATCGGGGCTGCACGGCTCAGCCCGAGGCGTCTTAGCTGGGGCCGGGTCGGGAGGGGCTCAGTTCCCACCTGGATTAATATGTTACCGATGGGGTCGAAGTTTTCAGCCTCCTTAGCCATGGGTAGACCTAGGGTCGGCTACCTTCCCCAGGATGCTGCGTCTCCAGGAGCAGAAACCTTTGTGGTAGAAACTCGTTCCCTTGGCAACACCACGCTCCGCCCGGCCTGTCCTACACTGGTACCGGAAGAGGGGGTGAGAAAACAGTCAGGGTCGCCAGGACTTTCCGAGAACGCGCCCTCCCAGTCAGGTTACCCCCTCGCGCCAGCGCCGGTGGTACAGCCCAAGGCGGAAGCAGCTCCCAGACTGGACCGGCTCAAGGGTGCAGCTATGGCTGCGGGCATTCCCTGTACGCTTATTACCAGCTGCTCCTCCACCTTCACCGGAGACCGGCTGGTGCAACGTGAGTAGCGAGGCTTCTGGGCAGATCTTGAGGTTCTAAGTCTCGGCGGGCGACAGCCTCAGCACCGCGGCCTCGCTCCGGGCCTTTTTCCCCACCGCGGTCTTGGGCTCTTCCACCACTCTGCGTTGGCTTCAGGCCCCTCAGACTGGGTGGATGTGCCCAGTCCCTGCACGTGTCTGCTCTTTCCAGCGTTGCCTTTCTGCAGGCCCTGCCTGCTGTGACGTTTCTTCTAGCTTTTCCGGCAAAGTGGAACCAGTCCCTGCCCCGCCCAGCGCACGGGTCGTGGTGGGGATCCTTTCAGATGAAACCGAAGGCACTCAGGAAATTGTACCGAGTTACACGAGTACCTAGGGCAGGAATTGGGATCTTGTTGCTGTCCCTTCCCCTAAGGTAGATAGTTTGTTTCCCCTTGGTTGCCCCTTAATGTATGTAAGACCTGCTAGCCTTGTCCCCTCCACTCTAATTATTCGCTGCCTTTCCTTCCCCTGGATGCTCTCCACCTGCGTTAATTTTGGGGTATTCCTGGGGCTGTTCTTTGCCTCTGGACCTTCATAGTGGTTGGCAAACGAAGTAACTCTTAAAAGGAACCGTAGGCGAGAACCATATAGTGGAAGGGGTATAGGGCTGGGCCTTAGGATCCACTCTTCCACTGAAGGACTCTAGGAAGTTGACCCTAACTCAAGACTCCTGTCCTCCGTGCTGGCCTCGAGTCAGAGCAGTGTCCTCAGCTGTAAGATAGGGAGCACAATTAACCTCTGCCCTCCAGTTTTTTATCTGCAAAATGGTGATAATTTTCGCGTGATTGCTGTGCTTAATCCAGAGGCCGACACAGTTGTCAAAGCTCATTCTCTCCAACCTTCAGTTTCCTGATTCTTAAAACAGGGCATATGAACCTGTCTCACAGGATTATTTGAAGAACAGGTGATGAGGGTAATAGAGCACTTTGTAAACTGCAAAGCATCATACAACTGTGACCTTTTTCCTGAACCTGTCAAATGACAGAATTAGGCAGGATGTCCCTCAAGCACAAATCTTCTATAACTTAGTTGTCATTTTTACGATCACTTAAAAAGTTCCTCAGAAGGTAAAAGTTTATAGCACTTACTAAATGGTAACTAACTGCTCTAATTATTCCATTTCCTTACCGCTAAGGAGTGCTCCTTCCCATTTATTTCCTATCTTTTAAAAAATAGTTTCATAGAAATGGTGCATACTCCTTAGATAAGGTTTAGCATATGGAGAAGAACGTCATCCATGGTTTCAGCACCCAAACACAAATACTGCTAACATTTCTATGCATTTCCTTCCAGATGTTTTCCCAATGCAAAGATTTTTTTAAATTGTAATTACATTTTATATATAACTTTAACCTGATATTTTATATCTAATTTTAAAATATATTTTATACTTTATATATACAATTTAAAAACATTTTATATGTTTAAATATATGAAACATAAATCTAAGAAATTATGGATTTATAATATATTTGATGTATGTGATTTACATAATAAATAGGTATATTTATACCGAATATATTTTGTATATTCTATATATAATTATTCTGAATTTTTAAATTTAATATATTATAAATTAGTTTCTATAATATATTACATATAGTGAACATACCAACATTTGCTTCAGATTTCTTGGTGTATTTACCTATTCAAAAGAATTATAACTGACCCTTGAACAACATGGCTTTGAACTGTGGGACCCACTTATATGTGGATTTTTTTTCAATAAAGACTGTAAATGCATTTTCTCCTCATGATTTTCTTAATAATGTTTTCTTTATTGTAAGAATACAACATATAATAACATAAAACATGCAAAATATGTGTTGATTGACTGTTATCAGTAAGACTTCTGGTCAACAGGCTATCAGTAGTGAAGATTTGGGGGACTCAAAAGTTATATAGGTATTTTTGTTGGTGTGAGGGTGGGGTCACCACCCCTAACTTTCCCACCCCCACCTCATTGTTTAAGGGTCACCTGAATTTGCATTTGGATTTTCATTACTGATACATAAAGTCCTTTAAAAATCAATCTCAGAAATATTTGTTAAGTATTCTCATGGCTACAGTTCTCATCATTTGTTTTAAGGATCAGAATTGGGAGGCATGGTCACTTCCTTGAGGGATCCGATACCAATAGTTGGTGAATAGTAACTGTATTAGGTTGGCCAAAAAGTCCATTATGTTTTTTCTGTACTATGGCTCTGGTAGGGCTTAGTTGTCTTTAACTTCATTAGAAACAATTTTGTTAGGTTGTATTGTGACAGCTGTCATATCAGTGTGAATTTTTAAAAAATATGCAAATCGGTGAATTTTTGTGCAGCTATTTTAATATTGAAAATGGAAGAAGATATACATTTTTAGCATATTATGCTTTATTACTTCAAGAAAGGTAAAAATGCAACTGAAATGCAAAAAAAGATTTGTGCAGTGTTTGGAGAAGGTGCTGTGATTAATCAAGCATGTCAAACGTGGTTTGCAAAGTTTCTTGGTACGATTGACATTTTGGCCAAATATACTTTGTTGTGGGGCTGTCTTATGCATTGGAAGATGTTTAGCAGCACCCCTGGCCTCACCCACTAGAAGCCAATAGCAGGAGATAGCAGGCATACTCAAAATATCCAAATCAATAAAGTTATTGGTGAGAGTAGAAAATGTGTCTTTTATTTTATGAAAAAAATAAACAGACTTTTTGGCCAACTGAATAGTAAGAAGTGCTGGAACGTAAGTTCACATGCTGGGTTTGTGAATTCATGCACAGAATGTGTGAATGAAATTTGTTATCAATTAGAACTATCTGTTAGCAATTCCTTAGCAATCAGAACTATTTAAATCAAAGGTGGTGGCATTGGTGAAAGACATGATAGAGAATCGCCAATGATATATATGATAGTAGTTTAATTTCAAAAATGTATACAAAACTCATAGGACTCAACATCAGGAAGACAATCCAATTAAAAAATGGGCAAAGGATCTGAATAGGCACTTCTCCAAGGAAGACATATAGAGGGCCCATAGACATATGAAAGGATGCTCAACATCACTAGCCATCAGAGAGATGTAAATTAAAACCACAATGAGATGTCACCTCACACTTGTCAGAATGGCTATGCTTAGTAAATCAACAAACAACCAGTGCTGGTGAGGGTGTAGAGAAAAGGGATCCAACCCTAGTGCACTGTGGGTTAGAATGCAGATTGGTGCAGCCATAGTGGAAAATGGTATGGAATGTCCTTAAAAAATTAAAAATGGCACTGTCTTTTGACCCAGTAATTCCACTGCTGAGAATATACCCTAAGAATCCCAAAACACTAATTAAAAAGAAGCTATGCAACCCTATATTCATAGCAGCACAATTTACAATAACCAAGTGCTGGAAGCAACCTAAGTGTCCATCAGTAGATGAGTGGATCAAAAAACTGTGGTACATTTACATAATGGAATACTATGCAGCAGAAAGAAAGGAGGAGCTCCTACCTTTTGTGACTGCATGGGTGGAACTGGACAGTATTATGCTAAGCGAAATAAGCTATTCAGTGAAAGACAAGTACCATATGATCTCACTTATAACAGGAATCTAATGAACTAAATAAACTAATGAACAAGGCAGAACCAGAGACATAGAAACATGGAACAGAGTGGCAGTGGCCAGAATGGGAGGGAGGGGGATAATGGTGGAAAGAGGGGAAGGGACTAGTCAAAGAACATGTATGAATGACTGATGGACATGGACAGCAGAGTGGGGATTGACTGGGAGTGGGGGCTGGGAGGAGAAGGGCAAAGGAGGGAAAATTGGGACAAATGTAACAGAATAACAAATTTAAAAAAAGAAATGATAGAGAATATTAACCCTAAAAGAAGATTTTTAAATAATTACACAGGCAAAGCCAGCCGTCATTTATGACATTGCTTCTTTGGGAAAGCTTCATTCTTGTGCAAGATGCAGTTTGTGTCTAGGTCCGTCAGACTCCTGTACTTAAAGAAAGGATCATAAAGTAACTTACTAAGTAGGACATTCTTATTTCGAAGATAAGAGGCTATTGTACAGCTTAGCCAGCATTGTTTAGCAAGAGAATAGGGATAAGAGCTTGAGTCTTCTAGTTTGTATTTTTCTGTAGCTTCTTAAGATATTCTGAGTGTAAACTTTTGGTTTATTCTGGGAATAAATAATAATTTTCACTTAAGCAAAGTTGTTTATTTTGTTGTTGTTTTTGTTGTAGGACTCTGTCTTTGATTGGATTGTATATTTGCAACCCTTAATTTTCTTCAAAGGAAGAAAGATTGGGCCAGGAAGATTACCACAAGGACCTAGAATTGTAACCACAGTGGTTCAGTAGGAGATCAAATTAAAGCATTTCAGCTGGTAATGGGGGTGGGTGAGCTTTGATTTGTTTTTAGCCGTGACACAATGTATTTTACAATTTTTTGATTAACATTAAAAGAAGGCTTATGATTTTTATCTTTATTAAAGGAATAATGTTAAGTCATCAACCTAAAGAGAAAGAAAAGATTAAATACGAGTTTATATTCTCTCCAGACCCAATGGGACTTAGATAATATATCTTAGAATAGGTATGTTGTCTTCC
Source organism: Artibeus jamaicensis (assembly GCF_021234435.1). Lineage (NCBI taxonomy): Eukaryota > Metazoa > Chordata > Mammalia > Chiroptera > Phyllostomidae > Artibeus > Artibeus jamaicensis. The sequence goes on from NW_026521883.1 coordinate 7,030,466, forward strand.
AGCAGGCATGTGCAAGTGCATGTCTCTGTATGGGTGTGAAAGTAAAACTCAAAGACGTGATTTCCTAAGGTTTTCATCTCATAACAGTTGGGAAGACAAGATTCAGTTCCAGATCTTTCATGTATGGGAAATATAATCACCTTCTTGGCAACCAGAACTGCATTTATTTAGGGTGGAGGTAGGAATATGAGGAATTACTGTAGAAGATTTTACTACAGAAATATTTATTGCTCATAATAAGTTTATACTTTTTCTTTTATGGTAGTTGGGGCCTTAGTAAATGAATTAATAATAAATGAAAATGCCTCTATTGGTGCCTAATTTGTTTCCCTCCTTGTGGAGAAGGGAATTTGACTTTCTGTTTGAAGTTTTAGCCAAATCCCTTAGACATTATTAATAAGTGAAATGATTATAAGCCGTTTGTAATAAATAAACAAACAGGAGGGAATGCCATCTAATAAATGGCATTCCAGTCAGTAGTGGTGGAGAATAGGAGAAACACCGGTGGAAAAGTACTGTGCATCAGCCCACGTTGCACCCAAACCATTTATGTATCATCTGGAAGATTCTGGGTGCATGTAGACTCAGACGTTTATTTAAGGGCTAACTGCTTCTTTTTGTATAGAAGAGGTAAAAACGTCTAGAAAGTATGCAGTGGTCATTCGATTTAAACAACTTCCTGCCTTTCGCCTGTATAATTCCTCAACACATAGTGACACTCAATAAATAATGAAATCTGATATAAAACCAATTTTTTAAAAGGTTAAAGTATGAAAATTGTTTTAAATATGCCTGGCAAGAATAATCTGGACACGACATTATGTTTATTTTGGAGTCAGTGTTCACAGATACCACAAACACATCTCTAATAATTACTTATCCAGGAAGGAAGATTGACGTAGGTTAAGACAGAGAGGATAGTTGTGAAACTCTTAAAGAGCCTCTATGATGTTTTAGGTTCAGTGACAAATAACCTATTTAAAGATTAATTTTCCAGGCAGACTTGAAGGCTGGTTCTACTCAGAGGTGGGGAAAAGTAATATTGTGCCTGAATCAAAATCAGGTGCTCAGAGCAGGAAAATGTGTGGTCATTTGGTAAGCAACAGCACTGTTATGCTGACATTAAAGAATCGCCATTCTGTCTGGATTCTGCTGGGGTTGTCAGGACGTTTGTTGGCAGGGAATGTGTGAATTGAGCACTGAGTGCTACCATCCTCCTAGCTTTCTGACTTAACTTTTTATTTCCGCAGATATTTACTGAGTCTCTTTACATGTGCCATTATTGTTCTAAATATCTCAAATGTGTGCTTCAGTTACCTATTTTGTCAGTAAAACAAGAGGATTATCTTCCATCTTCCATGGTTATTTTTAGCACCTTTATTGAGATATAATTTTTTAAGATTTCATTTATATAATTTTAGAAAGAGGGGAAGGGACAGAGAAAGGGAAAGAAACATAAATCGGTTGACTCTTGGATACACCCCAGTTGGGGATGAAACCAGCAGCCCCAGTTGGGGATGAAAGCAGCAGCCAGGCATGTGCTCTGACTCAAACCAGTGGCCTTTAGCTTGGTCAAACAACACCCAGCCAACTGATCCACACTAGTCAGGGGTATTGGGATTTAATTTAAATATCATAAAATCCAGCCTTTTTGTTTTTGGTTTGTTTGTTTGTTTTGTTTATTGATTTTAGAGGAAGGAAGGGAGAAACTTTGATTCGTTGCCTCGCCCATTCATGTGTCCACTGGCAGCTTGTTGTGCGGTGGGTGCCCTGCAGGGGGCGAACCTGCAGCCTTGGTGTATCGGACTGTGCTCTGTCCGACTGATCCACTCAGCCTGTGCCCGCCTGTCTTTAGTGTAGAACATTTCTGTCATCCTAGAAGGAAATCTTGTGCCTATTTGTCATCAGTAGCCATTCCCACCCCTGTAACCACTAATGTGTTTTCCGTCTTCACAGATTTGTCTTTTCTGAATATTTTAGCCCCACAGCAAAGAATTACTTGGCCAAAATGTCAATATACCAATAAACAAACTTCACAAACCACTTTTGACACATTCAGTCAGTCATAGCACCTTCCTTCTTACACTGCACAGATCTTTTTTTTGCATTTCAGTTGCATTTTTACCTTTCTTGAAATAATAAAGCATAATACACCAAAAATGTTGTGTATCTTCCATTTTCAATATAAAAATGGCTGCACAAAAATTTACCAATTCTGATATTTTTCTTTAAAAAATTCATGTTGTTGCAACAGCTATCACAATACAATCTAACAAAATTTTTTGGAATGAAGTTCAAAACAGTTAAGCCCTACTACAGCCGTTGTATGGAAAAAACTAAATGAACTTGTTGGCCAACCCAATATTTGTCAGTTCATTTGTTGATAGACATTTGGGTGGTTTCCACTTTTTGGCTATTATGAACAATGCTGTTATGGGCATTCTGAGAACCTATTGAACTATTTTAAGAAACTTCCAAACTTTTCCAGAGTGGCTGTAGTATTTTACATTCCCATCAGCATTGTATAAGGGTTTAGAGTTCTCCACATTTTTGACAACGTTTGTTATTGTCTGTTTTTTGGTTTTAGCCATTCTAGTGGGTGCGAGGTGGTATGTCATTGTGGTTTTGGTCTGCATTTCCGTAATAACTACTGACTTTGAGAATCTTTTCATGTACCTATAGTTCATTCATATACCTTCTTTGGTGATATCTACTCAAATCTTTTGCCCATTTTTAAGTTCTTTTTGTCTTATTAATGAATTGTAAGAGTACGTCATATATAGTATTCTAGATACAGGTCTCTTATAAATAGAAGAGACCTGTATTGAAGGTCTCTAAAAATAGAGACCTATTTTTAAAAATATTAAAAATATTTTAATAATTAAAAATATTTTCTCCCAGTCTGTAGCTTGTCTTTGGTTTTCTTGATGGTTTCTTTGGAAATGAGGAAGTTTTTAATAAAGGACTTTAAATTTAAAGACTATAGAAGTCTAATTTATCAATGTTTTCTTTTTCCAAGTTGCTTTGACTGTACATGGCCCAATTATGATTTTAACCTTCTTTAAGGATCTTTAGGAAACTGGGATATTGGACCTGTTAGCTTTGTGATATTTTCCAATGGACCAAGCTTATTTCCAATATTTGAATACAGGGCAACAGAACGAATGTTCTTTGTGAAACATTTTCTACTTGGGAAATTTATCTCTGACATGTTCACTCTCCTTCACAGTAACGTATCATCTGCCATAGAGACTATTGTCCTCCTGAGCAGACATTGACATTTTTTGTGAGGTTTTATTACTTGATGCCGATTTGTTTATGAAAAATTACCATTCGAGTATATTTTTAATCTCATAATTGATTGGTTTAGGCTTATGTATTATTTCTTCCAGAACACTATCATCATAAATTATTGTTAAAGCATCTAAGATGAATTGCCAGATAAGTTTTGTGGTTAAGATCATTAAAGAAGACATTTGAGATATATTTTATCAGATACAAATGAAAGGCATTTATATCTGTGGTGGGAGCTTATGATGCCTGCCCGCAAAGGTTAGTTTCAGTTCTATAAGAAAGGATAACAGGAACTTCGCATTCCAGAACTTTTATTTTGTTTCTTAAATGCAGCTAAGTCAGTTCCACAAATTCCTTTGTTTAGGTCAGGGTTTCTCAGCCTTAGCACTGTTGACATTTGGGTAATTTCTGGGTAATCTCTGTTGTGTGGGCTCTGTTGCCTGTGCATTGTAGGACGTTCAGGAGTATTCTTGGCCTCGGCCCTCTAGACACCAGTAGCCTCTCCCCACTTGTGAAAACAAAAAATGTCTCCTAATATTGAAATATGTCCCCTCAGAAGCAGCATCACTCTGTAAAGAATGACTGCTTTAAATGCACATCTAGGACTAGATTTTGAATAAGTAAGTAATAGAATTTAAAGAAACCCTTCCCCTTCAAATATGGGTGAGAATTGTCCATCAGCAGTGCCACTGGGGTTGATAAAGTGGTCTTTGCATGCAGCCCATAAAAGCTGGAGACTGATGGTTCCCCCACATTCTCTCTCTCCTTGCCAGCTGTTTGTTTTTGTGTGCATGTCTGGTTCTGACTGCATCGTGAGGTCGCCTAAGGGCAAGCGGAGACCGTGTATCTCCCCACCTCTGCCTGGAGGCTGTGGTGGTGTCCATTGCCAGATGGCTATTGGGAGAAAGTAAACTTGAAAAGGAGGAGGACTGAGTTGGATTTCCTCTGCTTCAACTTTTAAAACTTTTTCACTGTGGTGTAGAAAGCCCCAAAGCACGTGGATATATGAATTGGGGTGTGACCAGAGAGAACAGAGAGCATGTGAGGGAAGGGTAATTAAGTGTTGTAAGCGAACCAGAATTGCTGTACTGTTGTAAAGCAGTGGCATGGTGCTTTAACTCCGTCCAGTTCCTCCCTCGGCAACTTCATACTGCTCCAGTGATTGCTCTGTCGTATGGACAGAAACAAATATTGCAGATACAGTTAATGTGAAGGTTAGGGGTGCTGAGGCCCCCCAGCAGTCAAAACTCTATGTGTAACTTTGGGCTGTCCCAAAACTTAACTACTGTACTTGCACTAGGAAACTGCAGGGTGATTACTCAGAGAACCACAGATATGAATTTCCCAGCATTTGTCTGTGTAAAGTCCCAGCATTAACATTGCACGTTTAACCTTTAAATGCCTCACAGCGGTATCACCTACTCCTAGTACTTGGAGAATAATCCTTGTGTCAATTAATACCTACCACCAACTGTTTGTCAGAGCAGCACCCACTTATGTGATATCTTCAAGAAACTATGACTGTGGAATCCTAACTGGTTGCAACATATGGGATGATTATGACTTTTAAAAGTCTCTTTGCCTATTGCCAGTTAATGAAAACTCTTGACTTCCCTATTTTTTTCCCACATCACATTTTGCTCAATTCTTTGCATTCATAATGGCTACTTTCTCCTTCAACTGACGTCAGATTCTGCTGCCTCCTGTAATTTTCCTAATTGCTTTCTCTTCTGTTTCGGTTTATGCCTTAACAATGGAAAAGAAAAATATGAGAAGGCCTATTTTGGGAAGGGAGGGGCCAGAGCAGCTCAGAGGAGGTGGTTAGTTCCTGATTGTAACGTTTCTTACCCACCCCCCCGTGTGTCCGTAACCTGCCCTCGTGTCAAAAGTGCTGTCACCCGTGCAGGGCACTGAGCTGGGGGCAGGAAGTGAACACTTACCGGGGGCCTACCCTGTGCCAATGCTTTCTTATGCATTGTTTCACTTACTCTTCCAGAAGCTTTTGAGAAGTGTTTTTGTCCCCATATGCTGGTGAGGAAATGAGACACCTACGAGGTTTAATGTGCCTTCCTCACAGAGGGCCCGCATTCCAATGCCGGTCTGTCTGACTCCAGGTATGTGCCACCTGTTTTATGACCTGGCCTTTCCTGGTCGGGTCAATACTGTCATGACAAGGGGGAGGGAGAGTAACACTGGGTAGCAGAAGAGCATGTGCCGTGAAAGACACTCGCATCTGGGGTTGAGGAGGTTGAGGTTATGAAACCCCAGAGGCTGTGAAAGCAGTTTTAGCTCTGTGAGAAAAAAATAAAATCAACTGTATTCTTAGAAGAGTGCAGACCGTCTTGACTTGAGGTGTCACCTCTCATTTCCCTTGGGGCATGAAAAGTAAGATCTAACCGCTGGGCAACTTCTTTTCACAAGGAATGCCATGGTTAGTTACGTGTACATTCTGTTGGTATTAAAAGGAGATAAGACAGGAACAAATATTAAGGACACGTGGACAAAAACTCGGGGCGGGGAATGGGAGGGAGGTGGGGAGGAATGGGTGGGTGGGCTGGGGTGGGAGTACAAGACAGAAAACTATACTTGAACAATAATTAAAATAAAATTGGGGAAAAAAGGAGATAAGAATAATCCAAAGCAGTATGAATGCACTTAGTTTGGAATGTGCTTATTTTGTCTGGGTGGTCCCCTGGGTGGGGACATATATACACAGGGCGGGGCAAAAGTAGATTTATAGCTGTGAGTATGTTCAACAGAGTTTATTCTTGTGTTAGTATTTATTAGTTATTGTATTTTCCCTCTGAACAACTGTGACCCTCCTTTTGCCCCACCCTGTATATCTGTGTGAGAGAAAGAGGGAAAATAGATATTGTGGTGACTTGGGAATTCACCTTTGAGCTTTGGTTGGCTTCCTAATTCATACTAGAGAGAGTATTTATTGCCTCTTACTGATTCTGAACCATAGAAAACCAGCTGCCTCCTTTCTTACCAAATGCACACTTTCTCCGAGGGAAGGAACATTGGAATAGATGGGGAGTAGTGCAAAGTAGGGCAAGAGCAAGAGGAGGGAGGAGCTGGATTCCTGCACTGAAATGCTTCCTTGGCACACAGCTCTCCTCGGCTCTCTTGACTCTTTCTTTTCACGTGGAACTCTAGGGGAAATAAGTTCACCAAGGAAGTGAGAAAGCAAATAGGAGTTGCTGCAGGACTGGTGGCTATGTAAAACAGTTTCTTGAACAGGGAAAAATTTATGCTTGCACATAAAACTGGTGGGAAAGGTTTATCCTTACTACTGGATCTGGGTTGGCATTTAACTGCTACCTGAAAACACTGTAATGAACTATTTTAAGCTGTGAAACCAAGTTCGTAGTAACAGACTAAGCAATTAATCACCTGGTGTTTGTGTGTCTCTTAAAAAATGATGTATTACAGCTCCACCAGGTGGCTGCCAACAGTGTGAATGAGACAGGCTGACATCTACCAGGAGGAGGGAGAAGCTGCTGCTGCTTTTATTTGTGTATCATTTGACTACATCAGTCTCGGTTTAGTGAAGGGCAGAGATGGGAGACCATTGAAGGTTTTTCTAGGAAGTCTGTCTGGCACTGTCCCCCACACCATACACATGAGATCACTATGACTCACTTTTGACATAAAAATACCCCACACTCATAGATGGTTTTCTGATGGGTAATGGTGTTGCAGGTGCTCTTATATTCTGGTGCTCTCGTTCTGACTGTTATTTTTGGTTTTCATAAAAGGGCAATAGGTTAATTTTGGCTTGTGGACCATTAGACATTTGAGTGTGATACAGCTCGGATGCTAACTCTCATGACATGTAATGCAGCGCTGTGGTGGGAAGGGAGGCTGGTGACCTGAATTCCACTTTAGGCCCTGCTCCTGTTAATGCAGGTGCCTTTTTGGCTCTCAGTTTTCTCATTTGTGAAATGAGTGAATTGTACTGGCTGGTCTCCAGACGCTCTTAGCCATGTATGCATACGTTTTAGTGATTTTTGTTTTAATTTGGAAAAGTATTAACTTGTTAAACATTTGGGATCAAATACAAAAGATGAGGGAGAAAAGCTATATTTAGTATAGGCATTTACATATTTTAAATTAAACTCTACATTATGATATTGATGATAAGAACTAGAATGAGGCAGTCGTTACTATTCTCTTTAGTTCTAATATGGCACAGATGTGATAATAAAGTCCATATGCAGCCTTGCTGAAAGTATCTGATTACACATAAAATGCTAAAAATAAGTAAATTGAGCGATCAAATTGTTTTAGGCAGCACAAATAATTTTTTAAAATCCAGCTACTAAAACATTGAAAGCTGAAATTCATTTTTCCAATTTATTAGTTCTATTCTCATCTAGGTTTAAAGAAAAGAGAAGGAAATGGCTTCTTTCTATGTGTTAAGTAAATATCTTTATCATTTGAAAATCAAAGACAGTATAAAGTTAAAATTTTAAGAACTCTGAGTAACACTCATTAGTTTCTTGTTTTGTATTCATTAATAAAATGAACCACCCCTAATGGATTCAGGTATTCTATATTGCAGTTAGTATGACATTTTAATTGACCTTACTTTATTTTAAATACTTTGTTTATTTATTTTTAGACAGGGGAATGAGAGGAGAAAAAGGAAAGAAACATCAATATGTGGTTGCACTTGTGTGCCCCCTACTGGGGACCTGGCCTGCAACCCAAAGGATGTGCCCTGACTGGGAATCAAACTGGCGACCCTTTGGTTCGCAGGCCGGCACTCAATCCACTGAGCCACAGCAGCCAGGACTGATTTTATTTTTTCATGTTAGTTGAAGACACTGTCTTGGAAAAAGCATAACCCTAGTTTTATTCCAATTTTTAACAATACAACCAGTGTAGGAAATACCAATAACTGATTGTGTGATGGTAGAAATACTAGTACCATGCTCCTTTCCCCATTAACAATAAGATAATTCATTATTTTACTCTTTCTGCTTCCTCCTTAAAAATGATTTTTCAATTAAAAAATTACCCGTGAATGAAGACTGGTCCATATGGTGGCTCCTCCTACTCTTCCAAAACAATTAGTTTATACATTTTTTGCTACTCTCCTTTGGTTAGTTTGCCTTCTTCCATATGTGCCTTCATTGACATATTGCTGTGTCACCTGCTTGGAGTTTGAAGTATTAGCTTTGAATGCAATATGGAATTTGGTCTTGAGGGTTCTTTTTCCTGTGAGACATTTATATGAAAACGTAATCCTTGATTTTAATAACTTACGTGTTCTTTCTACTTATTTCCTACCTGAACTGGCCACAAGGCTCCGTGAGGAATATTGCAGCTGGTTGGTATGAAATTGATTGCTAATAAAGATTACGACTTTAGATAGAAATTGGAAAGAACTACTGATTTCTTAAAGACAGAGTAAAATCAAGATTTTCAAATATTGGCCCAGACCTGTTAACTTAAGAGTAAGAATTCTGGTTTTGGTGACAAATTGTAGAAAGTTAGTTTCAAAGTGTGCCTTATGTCAATGGTATTTAGTTGGCCAAGAAGTTCGTATGTTTTTTTCCTGTCAAAGGCACATTTTTCATGTTCATCAGTAACTTCACTGATTTGGACATTTTGAGTATGTTGACCATCTCATGCGTGGTAGAACGTTGGTTGTTCTCAATGTGTCAGTTTGATCACTGTCCATTTCAACTGGTTTACTGACTGGAGCACCATCCACTGAGAAATCTCCAGCATGATACTTCCCAGACCACTTTTGACACGTTCGATCAGTCATGGCACCATCTCCATATACTGAACAAATCTTTTTTGTGTGTTTCAGTTGTGTTTTTACCTTTCTTGAAATAATAAAGCTGAAAAAGTTGTGTATTTTCTTTCATCTTCATTAAAATGGCTACACAAAAGTTCACCAATTTTGATAAATTTTTTTAAAATGCACACTGATATGACAGCTGTCACAGTACAATCTAAGAAAATTGTTTCAAATGCAGTTAGACAACTAATCCGCTACTAGAGCCATCGTGTGGAAAAAGCAGAGCAAACTTTTTGGCCAACCTAATGAAGTCTTATTTTCAGTTCCTGCTAATAATGCATGGTGAAAGGTTAGCAATGGAAAAAATGCATGTGCACACATGCACATACATGCTTCATATGTTATTATACATGTTCCTAGAAGTCTTTTGGACTAAGTAATTTTCCCATATCTTTTTGTTGAGCGAAAACTATGGCAGTGTTCCAAATGTATAACCTTAGCTCTGGCATTTAAAACTTAATTTTTAGTTTTCAGTGTCTTTTAGCGAGTTTGAGAAATACCTTACATGTTCATCAATATTATGCATTGAAAAGGTCCTTGTGGCCATTTTGCTGTGCTTTTTAATAATAACCCAGGTAAAGGCATGTTATTTTACTTTGCTAAGTTCATTTTCCCCATCTGTATAAAATGGAGGTTGTAGGTGTGAGCGTGAGACATGAGAGCGTAGGTTGAAACAGTTTCTAATGTGTCTTCCAGTTCTAAATATTTTATGACATTATGGAAGCAAAATGCTTTGATGGTTCCATGACCACATCTATTTTTGGCTTTTATTGGAAGAATTTCATTATTTGTACCCATGCTGGAAATGGGTTTCTGGAAGATTTAATTATATTCTACATCGTTTTATTTGCTTGGCTATTAAACATTTAAATTTTGCCATAAATGTCTTTGTCAAATAAGAATTTGAGTTGGCTTTCAAAGAATCTGAACAGGGCTGAAAATAAATGGAATGAGAATAATTTATCAGTATGCATTCTCTTATTAATTGAATTAATGTGTAAGCATTTGACCCAAGGAATATGTGTAATTCTTTATTTTTTAATGGCTTCACCTTAATGCTGTCATCTTTTTAGCTTGCAATAAGTATGAAATAGTTAAAAAAATTTTAGGATTCTTATTATCTTCCATCACCCATGAAATTCATAAGCAGTAAAATAAATACAGCTGTCATTCTCTCCCGCTTGTTGTTTTATGGGTGTTGGGTGAGATGACTGTTTTGTTTTCTACCTAATCTAATCACAGTAGTGTTGCGGTTCTTACAGTAAAAAGCCAATGAGTTAAATTATGTCACCATTACTTTTGTAATCAAATGATCAGAGAAGAAGAAGATACCCTAATGAATGTGAGGCCCTTTGAAATCCTTAAATGAAGGGAAGTAGCCTGAATTCCATATTATTCTGAAGTCTCTTACTGAGAAAATTGACTGAGGGACATCGGTTTTGCACTTCCCGTGGTAATGTTGCGTCGTTTATTTAGATATCCTCGGAACAGAAGATCTCGTTGTGGAAGCAACTGCCAACGATGCTGTGAGGTTTTATCCTTGGACCATTGACAATAAGTACTACTCAGCGGACATCAATCTCTGTGTAGTGCCGAACAAGTTTCTAGTCACTGCAGAGATCGCAGAGTCCGTCCAAGCGTTTGTGGTTTACTTTGACAGCACCCAAGTAAGATTTTGTTTTTCATGGAATCTTAAATAAGAAATTATCTTGTGCTTGTTTTTTTTAACCCCTTATTTCTGTGTGTGTGTGTGTGTGTGTGTGTGTGTGTGTGTGTAAAAGTTCTCTTAATGTCTGTTTTTCTGCTTTTGTTTGTTTCTATTTCCTCCCTCCAGAAATCTGGTCTTGAGAGTGTCTCCGCATGGCTTCCACTGGCAGAAGCGTGGTTACCTGAGGTGATGATCTTGGTCTGCGATAGAGTGTGTGAGGACGGTAAGATGCTTTGATGGGGTGGTGATTGGTGTGCACGTCTGCCACTCTTTGGTAAGCGGAGCACGTTTCCTTAACTTAGAACAGCATGTCTCATTTGACTTTATTCCTTCACGACAGTGTTTTCAGCTCTTTCTCTTTAGAATCTTGCAATATTTGCCTTTTTCTTCTTTTTTTAAAAATAATGGACACTTGCATTTGAGAAATCATTTTCTTTATATTTATTTGGGGTTCCTGTAGAATAATGTTGATATTAATGGAAACACATTTGTGGATAGTATCACAGCCATATTCATGTTTAATTTTTACTTATAAAGGTTTTTTTGCACGTTATCTTAGGTGTAAACCGACAAAAAGCTCAGGAATGGTGTATAAAACATGGCTTTGAACTGGTAGAACTTAGTCCAGAAGAGTTGCCTGAGGAGGACGGTGAGTGTTTATGTCGAGAGAAGACATGGCATTTGGTTTGAGATACGAGATTAGTTAACTCACGGAAGAAAAATCACAGTGAAATTAAAAAATGTTCTTTTTCAGATTTCTGCAAAATTCATCAGTGCGGTCTTACCATTAATCAAATAATTCATTTTGGGGGATTCTGTACCCATTTTAGGAGTTTTGAAGTGTTTGTTTTTCTCGTGCATAAAGGTAGAAGATTTTAACCATAAATCTTAGTCATTTCCCTAATCTCTATTCTTTCTCTACATCCAGAAAAGGAGAGTTTGACCTGTATTCATAAGTCGGTAAAGCTTATGTTCCTTATTTGGAATTCCTGTTAACCTAAGGCTGAATTCCCAGGAGCCATAGATGTATGTCAGTCCTACTTGCATGTGTTTTGTACATTTGAAACCCAAAATGGACTCAGAATACCCTCTTGGAGTAGCTCTGCACTTAACTGCCTTCTGCTACAGTCTGGGCCTTCTTCTGTTTCTTCCTCCTCTTCACGTCCCCTCCCGTGCTCTGTCCTCACCTTTACTCCTTCCACATACACCTGTGCTGGCTGCCATGGCGTCTGCAAAGATAAGATGGATCTCGACCCATCCAAACCTTATAATCTTGTACAAGAGATAAAACGTGTATACAAATAATTGAATTACCAAGTGGGATATGGTATTATTTTAAAAATATTGGTACTGTGGTATTTCAGAGGCAGAAGAGATCATTTTAAAGAAGGGATTGACACCATGAACTCTCACATGTCAGCTGGTCCATTGGGGAGGAAATGGTGAACATACTGGAATTGTGTCCAGAGGACCAGTGGGGAGGGGCATTGAGAAGACGCCAGTTGTTCTGAAAGGCATTTTAGGCGGGGGCAGCCAGTGCAAATTAAATCACATAGACAGGCTATAAGTAATTCTTACATGAAACATATTCTTTAAAAGAATTAAGAAATGTCTTTCTATATTATGGCTTGTTTGAAATTTTTTCAACATGTTATCTTTGGGAATAAAACCTTTCCAGAGAAGAAGAGGACAAAAGGGAAATAAAAAGGCTGAGTTTTCTCCCTGTACACTTTTAAGAATATTGAAAATGGACAAGTGCAACATCCTATCCTGCATCTTTCTGGGCCCCCTGAAACCTGTGCGCTGCTCTGCGTGTACGAGCAGTGTGTCACCCATCTTTGGCACTAGAGTTTTCTCTTCTTCCTGTTGTCCTTGAGAGTCAACATTTGAGTTGTTTATTTAAATCTGTTTTCATTTTGGAATTTCTGCTCCTTTATACCACTGCTCTTCTTCTTGCTCTTTACCTGAACAATGTTCTTATATTAATTCAGCTTAATCTTAAAATAGATTTTTGACATATCCTCTTTAGGTAATGTAACTGAAACCTTCATAGAGTTCTTTAATGGAAACAGTTCTCAAGCCACATACCCTCGTCCTTTATTTGCATGTATTACTTGAACATCAACATGAGAATTTATGCTTGTTTGTGTTACACATCATCTTATTGGCTCTTCAGACCATATTTTTGGTTCTTCATTGTATCATCTGAAATAATAGTTATTCTTTCAAGAACTGAATCATTCATAGTTAAGATAAACGTGGCTTTTATTTCTTCATTTAAACATTGATGGTGATAGCTTTAGCTGGTGTGGCTCAGTGGATTGAGTGCCAGCCTGCGATTCAAAGGCTTGCCGATTCCATTCCCAGTCTAAGGCACATGCCTGGGTTGCTGGCCAGGTCCCCGGTAGGGGGCACACCAGAGGCAGTCACACGTTGTATCTCTCCCCCTCTCTCTCCCTCCCCTCTCTAAAATAAAGTAAATTTAAATCTATGAAAAGAAACATTGATGGCGATAAACTCATGTAGAGTATTTTTGGTTTAATCCTCACCATGTTTCTGTTAAGTTGGTAGGTTGGTTTGTTTTTGTTTTTTTAAATTTTTTTTAGATTTTATTTTATTTTTAGAGAGAGGGGAAGGGAAGGAGAAAGAGAGGGAGAGAAACATCAATGTGCAGTTGCCTCTTGGGCACTCTCTACTGGGGACCTGGCCAGCAACTCAGGCGTGTGCCCTGACTGGGAATTGAACAGGTGATCCTTTGGTTTGCAGGCCCGCACTCAATCCACTGAGCTACACCAGCCAGAGTGGTAGGTTAGTATTTTTTAAATGATTCATCCATGTGTCAGTTACTGAGTGCCTGCTGTTGTTCAGACACTGTTTTAGGCAGTGGAAATAATGAACTTAGTAAGACGTGATTCCTGCCTTCAAGGAGTATCCAGTCTAGAGAAGGTTACACTAAAAAATTGTCAGTTCCACTGCATCTTCTAGGAGAGGGGGGCATGGAGTGGTGTCATCACCACTTTTCTTTAAGAATAGCACAAGTGATATTTGCTCTTGATCAAATAGCTAATAAGTTGCAGAACCCTGGGTTCAAATGCATATCTAGTGGCCAGGCCACTAGAGACAGGTTCCATGTGGACTGTGCTCTCATAGGACACTCTTTTTTCAGTCAGATGCAGTCTTGGGATACTCGTTATCTGAAGGATCTCCATTTCTTTTTTGCACATTCATACCTATAGTGTAGCTAAGAATACCACCCTATTTCTGACGTGCCAACTGGGATTAGCACCTTGTTTTTTAGAGTGCTACCAATTAAATTCCAGAAGCAGGATAATACCAATACTGAACTAGCTGAGTTGTTGGCTATTTTTAATGACAGTTTGCCTGCCTCTTACACTATAGTAATAGTAATTTCACTTCTCTAAACTATCTTCCTCTAATCAGGAAGTTGTTCTCTAGATATCAGTTATAAACAATAATTATTTTGTTTCCCAGGAGAAGAACAGGCATTTGCAGGATTTTTTAGCATACTAAGAGAGCCATTCCTGCCTTTAGCATAAATAACCATGAATGATAGTACTCCAGCGTTCTCCCAGGACTGTGTAATTAACAGAAACTGACATTTTCAGGAGAATAGGAGTAGGTGTCGTTGGTGAGGCAATGGGGATGATGGTATTATATAAGCCTCTTAATATTGTGTGTTTTTCTCATTGTTTTAGTTTCTAGAATATTCTTATGGGAGCTCTGAGCTCTGAGCTCTGTATTTGCTTTGTTTTTTCCCCTCATTATATAAATTATAATATGAAATAACAACTAAATAAGCAAAATAAGTAAGCTACAGTTATTTTAAAATGTGGCTTGGTATACACACACGTGTGTGCATGTATAAATATATGTATTTTACCCCTCTGATTAGATGACTTCCCAGAATCTACAGGAGTAAAGCGAATTGTTCAAGCCCTGAATGCCAATGTCTGGTCCAACGTAGTGATGAAGAATGGTAAGTAACTTGGGACCAAACGTGTTAATGAGTTTTCCTCTTGTTTCTTGTAAGGTTAAAATTATTGGGATATATTTGAAACCATAAAATTATATCAGATCTGCAGATTTGTTCAACTTTAAGTCCTCAGTTGAAGAAAGAACCAAAAGTAATACTTCTAAGAATTTTAAATGCCCGTTTAATAGTTAATTCAGTAAGAATTTTGAGCTTGCCTATAATATGCCTAGCATCGTCTTTGGCTTTGAGATGTACCCCCAATATTATGAAGGATGAACCCTCTCCTTAAGGAGCTCGTAGTCCACTTGTGCAAAACTTGCACTTTTTAAATGCTGAAATCATGCATGGCAACTTGAGATGAGTACAGAATGACTGGTACAAACAGTAGTGCCCTCGGGTCAGAGAAATGGCCTTAGCTGTGGGCTTCAGGTATAGAGCAAGCTTCAAGGAGAAAGTGGATCTTGGCAGCAGTCTTCATGGTATGGGCAGGATTCCGGTTGGTGGAGAGGGAGAGTGACTGGCAGGGGAGGACGCATTGCATCAGTAGTAACGGTTGTATATTCTAGGCAGGGTGTCCAACCTTCTGATGTCTCTGGTCCACACTGAAAGAAGAAGAGTTGTCTTAGACCACACATTAAATACATTGTGACATGTATTACAAAAAAAAAATCTCATAATGTTTTAAGTAAATTTACAGTTTTGTGTTGGGCCACATTCAAAGCCATCCTGGGCTGCATGTGGCCTGCGGGCTGTGGGTTGAACACCCCTGTTAGGGTCACTAGTGGAATCTCACCTAGAAGTTGGTGCTAGCTTAGAAGAGAGAGGCCTGAATGCTAGGCAGGAGAATCTGGGCTTTGTCCTGTAGGAGTTAGTGAGTCTCTAGAGATTTTTTAACAAGAGAGTGATGCAAAGAAGTTGGCATCTTTGAAAGGTTAATACGGTGATGTACAGGTGTTTGGCAGTTGAAGTAAGTGGAGGTAGAGCCTGGAGTCAGGGAGACGAGGCAGCTGTTACAGAGGCTCACGAGTGGGGTGTTGGGGCCTGGGCTGATGTGCTGGCCGTGGTCATGGGGTGGACAGCTAGATGTGGAATGCAGTCTGAAGCAGGTGGGCTAGTTAGTGCACGTAAGGCTCTTATGTCCAGATCCATTTAATGAGGCTGCCCTGACAAGGTAGCATGAACAAGATGGCTTAGAACAACAGGTGTTTATTGTCTCATAGTTCTAGAAGCCAGAGTTCTAAAATCAAGGGTTCAGCAGGGCCATGCTCCTCCGAAGGTGGTAGGGAAGGATCTGTTCCAGGTCTCTTCTAGCTTCTGGTGTTGTCCGGCTTGGGGCAGTGTAACTCCAGTCTTCCTGTGGCATTCTTCCCGTGTGCCTGTGTGTGTCCACATTTCTTCATTTTATAAAGACAATAGTCTTGTTGAAATAAGGGCCCACCCAACTCCAGTGTGACCTCATCTTAACTAAATACATCTGCAGTGACCCTATTTCCAAATAAAGTCACATTCTAAAGTATTGGGACTTAGAACTTCAACATATAAATTTTGTGGGGATACAGTTCAACCCGTAACATAGTTCTCTAAGAACTGCTGCTAGGGGAGTGTTTTTCTCTTGTAGCTCCTGGCTCCCCAGGAAGTATGCTGTGCTAGGTGAAACACTACAGACGGGGAATGAGAAGAATCACAGCTTTAGTGAGCTTACCCGCTCTTCACATAAAGGGTTGAGTGGCAGGTCAGTTTTATAGAAGTAAAACATTTCATCTCAATTTTTGGTCAGCACTTGAGTGTTAAGTGTGACTGGGGCCCTTCGGCTTGCCTGGGATCTTGTCTAACCCATGTCATCGTGGGAGAAGTTCCTTCTGGCATAGTCGGAAGTCATATTCCCTCCTCCCCTTTTCTTCCCCTCTCTCCCTCCTGCTTTAGTCTTTCTAGGGGGGGATCTAATGTGTCAGTTGCATTAAATTGCAAAGCTATGAAATTATTTTTATTGTGCCAGCATTCCAAATAAAGCCCTGATAGATCTAGAAAAAAATATGGAGATTTTAGCCTCTGATGTCATCTTCCTGTTTTAAAAAAACAGCTCAAATTGAGGCTTGATTCTGTTCATTCATTCATTCAGCACATCCTTCTTGAGCATTTATCATAGTGAGGCATTGCTGTAGACTGTATTTTCACTATAAAAATATGTTTAAGTTATGGTACATAAACTGGATCAATTTGGAATAAAATTATATTCAGTGGTGCTTATAATATTTATGAGAAGTATTTTCAGAAAAGCTTATATGGTGTCAGTTATGTTTTGAAACATCTCCCCCATCCCCAGGTTCATCTATTAAGGAAGTATTTGCCTTATAACATACACTTGGGTGTATATATTTAGAAGCTGTATTGAACACACTTTACTACTTTGGAGTTATGGTGAAAGGTATTTTCTGAAAAAGAAGCCATTCTGCTTAGACACTAAACGAAATTCTTAAGAGACCTGCCAAGCAATGAGGCTCACTGGAATTTTCATGGTTCTTTTCCCCGAAGTATCTTTGCTTTCTTTCTTTCTTGACCGTATTGGTATGTTGGTTTGCCATTAACCAAACACCAAAATATTGCCATTAGCTTAATTCCTTGTGTAAGAAGGTCCTAGCCAATGTGGTGAGAAGGAAGGAAACTTTACTCTCTTCGCTCTAGGAGGGGTCTTAGATAAGGAGGTACAGTGACATTTGGATACAGCCTAGGTCCTAGGAAAAGCGTGAAGGACACACTTGAAAAGCCCCACCACACCTTAGAGCAGAGACAAAGCTCTGTGTGAATATATGGTGGGTCATTGTGCTCTTCCAGGGCAACCCACCTGCTGAGGGCCTGGCGAGCCGCACCTTCCTCTGGCAGGCTTACCTCGAACGTGTCTGCCGGCAGGCACGCGGACTGCTGGATTTGTTTTGCGGGGCTCCGTCTTCTCTGCTTCTTTCTTTCATTTCCCTTCCTTTCTTCCCTCTTCTTTTATTTTTCTCTTACTTTTTAAAATTGTGGTTAAATATACATAGTAAAAAAATTTACCATTTTAATTATCTTTAAGTGAACAGTTCAGAAGCATGAAGTACATTAATATTTCTGTGTAGTCCTCACAATTTAAAGGTTTTTTAAACCAAAAATTTTTTTAAATAAAAAAGTTGGTTGACAAAGTAAAGAAAGACACTAGAGATATTCTCTTTTGTTATTGTTTTCAAATGGAAAGTTTAACCAATTAATTTAGGAATACATTTTTACATAAGATATTTGAGAATAAGAGAGGTAGCATGTCTGCTTCATTCTAAGGCTAGCTTAACATGATTCATACACCTAAAGATAGTATCAATAAAGAAAATTAAGAGGCCATCCTCTTAACATACACATAGATGCATGATCTTAATAGCAGTATTACCAATCCTGCCCTGGCTGGTGTGGCTCAGTGGATTGAGTGCCAGCTTGCAAAGCGAAAGGTTGCCAGTTCGATTCCCTGTCAGAGCACTTGCCTAGGTAGTGGGCCGGGTCCCCAGCTGGGGGCATGTGACCGATTGATGTATGTCTTGCACACTGATGTTTCTCTCCCCCTCGCTTCCTCTCTCCCTTCCCCTTTCTCTTAAGTAAGTAAATAAATAAAATCTTAAAAAATATTAGCAACCCTAATCCAGAAATACATAAAAAGAATACATGAAAAGCCCCACCTTTAGGTATATCATGACCTAACTGGGTTATTCCAAGTTCACAACATTCTTGTTTACATTTATTTAAATCACCACAGGAACCAGTTGCGGGGGGGGGGGGGGGGGGGGGGAATCGTATGAATCTGGCAGTCAAAGAACAAAAGCATTTGAAAACTTCAAAGTCTTCTTTGCGGGGGGGGGGGGGTAAAGAAACTGAACAGCTCACAGTGGACACCTGGGGCAGAGATCGCTAGCGTGCGGAGCAGGGAGCGGGGTGCGGGCGGGGGCGCCTCCCACTCTCGGGGCACTCACAGCCAGTTTTCTGTCGTGTTCCTTAGAAAATTACCGTAATCACAGTTGATTCTGGGGATTATTACCTTGCAAGTTGTATAATCAGAGTCATTATTTGGGGTGATGTATTACCTATTTAGTATTTAGCAAGCAGAAATGGAACACTGAAGCTACGCCGTACCGGTGTTTAATTTTGAACTGATCCAGGAAAATATTCGTTTGAAACTCTTTAAAAAACCTATTTTAAATTGTGCTTAGTTTGGAAAAATAAATCCAATTCTATTTAGTAAAAAACATGAAAATTTAGCTATTATGGCAAATAGCCCTGAAAATGTACAGCTCTGATGAGGGTTTTATTTCTTTGTACTTTATCGTCTGCTTGATATTCAAAGGCCAAATATTTAATTTGAAAATCTAGTCAATTAAAAATTTAAAAAGGAGTAGCTTGCTTCCTTCCTTTCACCAAGATAAAGTACATATGTTTCCTAAATAGGAATTTATATTCTTTGAAGCTCAATTCTTTGCTTCCTACAAGTCTGAACTACTTACCTGGTTATAGGATATCCTAATAACTTTTTGTCTCTAGGCCTTTCCTTAAAAGTTGATAGTACACAAACTACCAAAGAAAAGATGGGTAAATTGGACTTAACCAAAATTAAAAGCTTATATTCTTCAAAGGACACTTAGGAAGCTGAAGAGGTAGCCTTCAGAATCTGTAAACCATGTATTTGATAAGGATCTAGTGTCCAGAATGTACAAAGAAATCTTTTAAAAAAAAACAAACTTTATTTTCATTGCTGACACTATTACAGATGTCCCCGCTTCCCGCCCCCCTTGCCCATCCCCACCCAGCCCTGCCCCCTCGCCCCTGGCATCACCTCACTGTGGCCTGTGTCTGTGGGTCATACATACATGTTCTTTGGCTTATCCCTTCACCTTCTTTCATCCAGCCCCCCCACGACCCTCCCCTATAAAGAACTCTTATATCTTAATAATAAAGACAAATAACCCAATTTAAAAATGGCAAAGGAGTTGAATACACATTTTTCCAAAGAAGATACACAAATGGCCAGTAAGCACATGAAAAGATTTCTAACACTGTTCAACACTAGAGAAATCACAGCACGACAAGCTGTCACTTCCTACGCACTAGGTGAGCCATAACCAACCAGAGGCAACAGCAAGGGCTGCGGCGGACGTGCAGAGGGCAGAGCCCTCGTGCGCTGCCAGTGGGACTGTACAGTTCCAGCCACTCGACTGGAGCAGTAGTGGTTGCTCAAAAAATTAGACTGTGTGACCCAACATTTTCACTCACAGGTATAATACCCACGAGAACTGAAAACATATGTCCACACAGGAACTTGCACAGAAATGTTTTCTAGTGGCATTATTTGAATGGCCAAAAGTGGAAACAACTGAGTTGGAAACAGTTGCCGAAAACAAAATGTGGTATATTCATGCCGTGGAATGTGATTCAGCCATTGGAAAACATGAAACACGCATGGGCGCTGCAACATGGATGAACCTCAAAACACGCTAGTGAAAGGAGCCTGACGCGGAGGCCACCTGTTTTCTGGTTTCAGTTTACAGGACACATCCTATGACGTTTGTTCATTTTAATGCTAGTTAAGTTCACAGAAATGGGAAGAAGACTAGTGGTTCCGAGGGGTTGGGAGGAGGGGTCACTAACAGGGGCAGAGTTTCTTTTTGGGGTGACTAGAATGTTCTGGTATTAGATAGTGATGATGGTTGTGCAACTTTGCGAATGTTCTAAAAACAACTGATTTCTACGTGTTTAAAAGCGTGAATGTTACGATATATGAACATCTTAATAAGAAAGGAGGAGGGAGGAAGGAAAGTGAGGGAGGGAGGAAGGCCCACTGATGGGGACAGCCAATAGGAAGGGGCGGTGGCGGCAGAGGGAAGTGAGGTGGCGATCATTCTAAAAGCAGCTGCTTACACACACTGTGTCTTACTTCATCACGGTGTTCGTATGAGTTAGGCTTAAAGAGGTCAAGTAATTTTCCTAAGGTGATATGAGTTCATCAGTTCTCAAACTTGTCTGCACATGGGAATCACCTAGGGAACATTAGAAAGTACTGATGCCCGACTCTCACTCCCAGAGATGCTGAGTTCATTATTCCCAAATAATTGTAATATGCACCATAGTTTGAGAACTGCTAATATTAGCTGTTAACTACCGAAGCCCTGATTTGAATTTAGACCTTTATAATTTTGAGGTCTTATGCATTTAGTTACTGTATCACATATCTTATAAATTACTATGTTGTAAAGAAACTTCTCCTTTCTTGCCATTTCTCTAAAGAATCAAATGATAGTTCCTAGTTTCAACGCTGCCACTCAGCTGTGTGACCGTAGGCAGATCTTAATCTGTCCGGCTCTATTTATTTATTTAAAAATTAAATTTATTGGGGTAACATTGGTTAGTAACATAACATTCAGGTGTACAACATTATACTTTCATATATGTATACTCTGTCACATGCCCACCCCCTGAAATCTAGTTTCTTTACCATCAATTTGACCCTTTACCCAATCACCCCCCCTCCTGCCCCCTTCCTCTTTGGTGACCACTATTCTATTGTCTCTGTCTATGAGTTTCTTTTTGTTTGTTACTTTTTAACTTTTGCTTACATTCCACATATGAATGAAATCATATGGGTTTTGTCCTTTTTGTCTAACTTATTTCACTTAGCATTATACTTTCAAGATCAATCTGTGCCACAAATGGCAGTATTTTATCTTCTTTATGGCTGAATAGTATTCCTGTGTGTGTGTTTATGTATACACACTCCACAGTTCTTTAATCGTCTATGAGGTTGATCTCCATCCTTGGCTTCCGGCTCTGGATTACATATTCAAATCACCTTGGACACTGTGACAACTTAGGCTGTCTGGGCCTCACCCAGACCATCTGTCTCAGACGGGAGGGGCTGCTGTGTTTCTGAAGTGCCTCAGGAATTCAAATACGCAAGCCATGTTGAGAACCACTGACAGTGATAGTTATCTAGTTCTAACTTGTAAGTCTGCGTAATCCATGGGAGTAAACTAGGCATTCTTAATACTGCATTAGCTCTCTGACTGACTTGCTTTCTTCTAGTCCTAAATCAGGTGGTATTCACAAGTCACTCCTGACTTGACAAAGCCAGAGAAAGGAGACAGGACTGTGTCCAGTGTAGAGCTGCCTAGAGGCCAAGGGGGAAATGGTGGGCTCTGCTCTCCATGCTTCCTTGGTCTTATTTCTGGTTCGGGCTGTGTCAAGGTCACCAGGACTTGTATTGAACAGGCCTCCTTGAGATCTGAAAGAAGTAATACAGCCTTTTTAAGTAGCTAATTGCCAAAGAATATCCTTGAGACTCTGGGCTGTTGGAGTTTTTCTTCTGTCAACCTCAAATCTCTCTGTGGTCTACAATTTAAGATCTAGTTTCAAGCAGTCATTCATTCAAAAAAATATTTATTGAGCACTTACTGTGTGCCAGGCATTGGTCTGTGTGCTTAGGGCATATCCATGAACAAAATAAATAAAACATTTTGTCCTTGGAGTTTTCATTTTGGTGAATGGCAGTGGCAAATAGACAATACAAGTAATTGGTCTGTTAGAAGATAAGTAGTATGGAAAAATAATAAAACAGGGTTGGGGTATTGAAATTTTCTGACAGATTGTGGTATTAAATAGTAGGGTGGTCAGGGTAGGTCTTCTTGAGGCCTTGAGATCTGAGGAAGGAGATGAGGTATTTCACCATGTGCGTACCTGGGAGAAGAGCGTATCGGGTGCAGGGAATAGCCACAGCAACGGCCCTCAGGTGAAAGCATGCCTGATTCATTTGAAGAATATCTGGGAGTGCATTGTGCCTGAGGAGCCAGAGCAGAGATGATGGAAGACCATACCGTTCAGGGGATTGAAGGCCATCATGGTGACTTGCACATTTACTCAGAGTTGGTTGGGGAGCTGTTGCAGGGCTTTGTGTGGGAGAGTGACATGATCTGACTCGGGATGCTCTGTGGATAATAGCTGGTGGAGGTGACGAAGACCCCAGGAGATCTCCTAGGAGGCTCTTGCAATATCCCACATGAGAGAGAGTGGTGGCTCAGATCAGAGTTGTAGCAATGGGAGCTTGAGCAAAGGCTAAGTTATGGCTATAGTTTGAGGCAGAGCCAGTGTGATTTCATGACACCTTTTGGATGTAAGGTATGAGAGAGAGAACAGTCAAGGAGGAGTCAAGGATTTGGGCCTGAGAAATTTGGAGGATAAGTTTGCCATCAGCTACAGTGAGGAAGCTACAGATGAAGCAGACTCTGAGGAGCAAGATGCCAAATCAGTAATTCCATTTTGAACATGTTAACTGTTAGAACATGTCTACTAGACTTCCAGGTGGAGGTGTCAGGTAGCCATCTGGTGGTAGTAGTATGGAGTTTGGCATATGCTTGGCATTCAAAATCTTGAGCCCAAATGAGATACCAAGGGAGCAAGTAGTAGATAAAAAGGACCAGGGACTCGGCCCCAGCACGTTTCAACATCAAGAGGACAGGGACAGGCGACGGAGCCAGCAAAAAAGAATGATCAGTGAAGTAGGAAAACTGAGAGTATAGAGTTCTAGAAGCGAGAGGGGAATGTTGGCAAAGTGAAAGGAGTGGGCAGCTCTGCCAGACGCTGGAAATAGGTTAAGTAACATGAAAACTGAGAATCAACCTTTGGTCACTAACAACCTCCATTTAGCAAAGTGGAGGTTGTTAGTGACCTTAAAGAGAGCAGTTTTGGTGAAGTAGGTTTAAGAGATTGAGAGGATAAAAATAGCAGGAGATGGTGACTACTCTTCTGAAAAATTTTGTATGAAAAATGAGCAAAGAAATAGTTGGGAGCTAGTGAGAAGAGTGTGCTTGAGTTTTATTATTACCATTTTTTAGACGAGAACAAGAGCAGCTTGTATGTAGGCTACAGAGAAAGAACCAGTAGAGAACAAACCTGATGCAGTAGGATAGAGGGAGAATTGTTGGAGGGATGTCCCTGAGTAGGTGAGGCAGGGTGGGCTCTACAAGTGGAGGGAGTCGCTTTGGACAGGAGGAGAGTAAACCTGTGGAAGGAGGCAGAAAGAGAGGGAGTACCTGGGTACGAATGTTGCAGGGTGGAGAGAGGTGGCGTGGAAATCTGGGCAAGTTCCTTCTGCTTCAGTTTTCTCAGTGAAGTAGGGAGCCACATTGTCAACTGAGAGGGCAGAAGAAGGTGGTGTTAGGATGTTAGGATTTAAAGAGAGAGAAAATGTGAGTCATCTAGGAGCGTGAGAGAGTAGACGAAGCTAGGGGTGTAAATAAAATGTGATTGCCAGACAGTATGAGTGGACCCACTTGAAATTTGGTGTCATACATTTAAAGTGAAGCAAGGCAACAACGTGTGTGTGTGTGTGTGTGTGTGTGTGTGTGTGTGTGTGTGTGTGTGTGTTTTCCCCAGCAACATTAAGCTGTGTGGGCGTAGGCATGGAGTAATCAGTTATGCTTTTACCAAGCAAGGATACCACAGCAAGAGAGAGGCAAGGGATTAGACAGTGAACATAAGAGAGTGATCATGATGACTGGTGATGGTATTAAGTTGGGTCAGAAAGGGAGAGAGAAAATCAGTTGGGAGAGGTGCAGTGAAAAGGTATTCATTTCGAGGTCCCAGTGGAGTTGAAGGGCCGTTGTTGGGTTGAGATACTGCAGAGAGGGAGTGAGCTGGAGAGAGAGGCTATGGTCAGGGTGTAGAATGCATGAAATTCAGATTACGGAGGGCTTGTAGTTATTGGTCATAATGGGTCTTATGATCAAGGGGATAGGAAGAATGGAGATTGCCTAATGTAATAAGTTTGGAAAAACCAAAGCTCAGAAGGGATTTAATTTGAATCTCTAGTTAGGGTATGAATAGGGTAAATACGGACTTGATTTCCCAAATCCTAGACTGCTATAATTTAGAGACATTTCCTAAAGCTTAAAATGGTTTACTAATTATACATAAAATGAAAGCATATTGAACCCAGCAGGAGGTAGTTCATGGAATACATTACACTAAACGATGGTCCAGGCAGAAAGTAGATACGGTTCACAAAGGGGCTACGACAGTTCTTGTGAATGGCACTTACACCTAATTGAAGTTAGGAAGGTATGTGGCCTCAACTTTTAAGTCTTATCTTGGAGAGCAATTACGATTTTCTTCCAAATATTTTTCTATGCAGTGTTTTTTCTTTTCAGTCTTGTACTGACCGGGCTGACTCAGATTACATGGTCTTGATTTTTATAGAATGTAATAAGGGGCATTGTTTTGTTTGGTATGCTAGTGTATGTGAATCAGCTAGATGGAGGCCTTCAGAAAGCAGAATCTCCATGCCTGCACGTGATGTGACGTCCCTCTTACAGATGGGGAATGAGGCCTCAGGCAGGAGAGGTCATTTGCAGTGAGTGAATTCATGCAGTGAGTTCAATAGCTAAGGTGGGACCAGAGGGCAGATAGCCACCCTGACCCGGAGTGTTTTGTGTTTTTTCACTATAGTCTGTTCACTTACGTTCTTGGCTGGTTAGAGAAATGAGCACAGAGCAGTTAAATAATTTGCCCAGGCTGCACAGGACATTATTGAGTCCATTTCCTATGGAATCCCCATCAGTGTAGGTGTTCTGGCAGGAGGAAGATTTTAATGAGACAGCCCAGACGTAATGATCATATCTGAGATTTTGGACTTTTTTGTTTATGACATTTTGAATAAATCCTTTTAAAAAGCTGTCTGAAATGGTATTGATACTAATTCTATCCCATTATTTTGCATTTTATCCAAAGTACTGATAAGACTTCTGGATAGTTAATGGAGTAGAATATGTATATTACTTGTCCGTGAAAGATAGTATATTTTAAATTGTTTTAATTGAGTCGTGGCAGATTATTCTCTTCAATCTAGGTGAAGACTCTTATATGTACATAGTAGGTACTCAGTTAGTGTGTTTTTATTACTTAATTTCACATTGTAAAAGCAAACATTATATACTACAGTTGTAGGCAAATTATTCTAGAAAGAGATTTATAAATCTTCTTGATATGGGGACATAACTTCTGGGTTTATTTATAATAATCTAGTTTTATATTTTTGGCTTTATCAATGTCTTATTTTACAAGCTAAAGCATGCATTCTTAATGGGGCACTATTGCCCCCAAAGGGGTGAAGATTGATTCTATTGGGAGGAGCAAAAATATTACTTTTTATGCCTAAAGCATAGAATACATATAACATATAAACATGTATACAGTGTATCCGTGGTATTAATGTTTCAGTGGGGAGGGCATGTCATAATTAGGGAAAAAATGTCTAAAAAGGCCTGGAGGAGGGTGCATGTCTCCGGTTTCTGGCACAGAGCTCCTACTACAATACAATAAATTAGTATTTGGTTTTCATCCCGGTTCCTAAAATAGCTGCAGAGCGATGAAGGTGAAAGGTAAGTCCTTTGTTGCTCAGTGACAAGCCCCTTTCAAGCGCCCCAGAGTTTACATTAGTGAAGTAACTTCTGGGAAGCTCTGAGGACAGGGGTTCAGCTGCTGGGGTTGACTCTTTTGTCCAGTGCCCTCATCTCCTGGGTGGGGAGAAGGGCTGGAGGTTGAGTTAGTCACCCAGGTGATTAATTCTGCCTACACAACGGAACCTCCATGAAACCCCACGCAATGGGGTTTGGAGAGTTTCCAGGTTGGTGAACACACTGAGGTGCTGGGAGGGTGACATGCCCCGATACCTTGCTCTATGCATCTCCTGCATCTGGCTGTTTGTTGCTGAGTTGTGTGTTTGTACAGTACATTACTAATCTAATAAGTAAACCTCCTGAGTTCTGTGAGCCATTTTAGCAAATTATTGACCCTGAGAACGGGGTTGTGGGAAAGCCCAATGGATAACCAGTTGGTCAGAAGTGCAGGAGAGAACCTGATATTGGCAATTGATGTCTCAAGTGGGGTGGGGAGAGGGTGAGCCCTTGATCTGGGGAGCCTGCGCTAACTCTATGACAGAATTGAGTTAAATTGCAGGAAATACAAATGGTGTTCTCCAAGAACTGGAGAATTGCTCGGTGTGGAAAAACCCACACATCTGGTATCAGAAGTGTTGGTTATAAGTGGAGAAGGAAACAAATTTTTCCTCTAGGGGCCTTGATGAAAATGGTCAAGAAACACTGGATCTGGTTGTATATATAAGCTCCACCTTGGAGGAAATCCCCAGATACCTTTATATTCATTGTAAAGGTCAAGCTTCTAGGGAAGTCGGAGTTTCCACTATATGCGTTAAAGTCATGACTTCAAAATGGCCCAGGAAATGAAGTGGTTGGGGCCTTTACAGTTGGTCTGTGCATTTTTGATATCTCTATCTACATCAGTTGGCTCACTGTATAACCTTTCCTAGCTGTCTTGCCTTGCATTTCCTAGACCTGAAAGTCGGTCTGTGGCTCAAGAAAAGGGAGGTGGAGAAAAATTCATCTGCCTACTTGAGTCACCCTTAATCACTGTCAAATCTGGGCTTATGGCTGTGGGGACCTATTTGGGGTTATCTTGTGTAATCTGACAATGTCCCTTACTGTCACTATAAAAGGAGAAACTGTGGGTCAGCACTTTATGCCAAATGTGATAGATTTTAAAAGCTGATTCTTTCACAGTTGGTCTGCAGTCAGATTGCCTTCTCCCTCCACAGGTCTGGTTTACCAGAAAGCCTAGCTGGGGGGTATTTGTTATCATTACGTGGTCTAGGTAGGCATCATGCTCAGTACTGTGCCTTGAACTCAGGAGGCATCAGGTAAATAAGACTTGGTTTCAAGAGAGAAGAAAAGCAGGTGGTTAGTAGAACCCTGATGTGTCATTTTGTTTTTCAAACAGCTGTCACTGTTTCACATAGGAGGGTAGTATTGTACACGGCATCCTTGCTCATAAAGTGTTAGTTTCATTCACCCCAAGAACTGCTTGCTGGATTTTGTCCCTTGAGCACTGATGAGGGCCATGGGGAGCTTAGACTTTCCTCGTGGTTTTTGGGTGTTCAGTGGGTCTTTTCCAAATAGCACCACTGAGTGAAGGGCAAGGAAGGAAAATTCTGTGATATTTAGTTGTTTCTAACAGTGAAGGAGGGATTAGACTAAACAAATATTACAGACTTGAGACTTTGGTTTCCCAGCGGTAAACAATAATTGTAGAGATTAAGTTTCAAAAGCCCTGAGAGTGTTTATATCTATTGTAGTTTAATCTCAAGTAATGCAGATAGGTAAGGATTAAGTGGAATTTTTATGGTAGAAACAGTTCTTTCATATAATAGTTTTCTGTTTTCCCATTATAAACGAAAAGAATTATTCATCTATTAATGTATGTTCCCCAGAATTTACTTGGTAACAAGATACCAGGGCAGAAATCACAGATTCCAGTTTAAGGAATCATTTGCACCTGATAGGAAGAGTAGTGGCAAGAAACGAATACCAACAACGAGATACCATTCTGGCTACCTGATACCTGGGCTACTCTCCCAAGAGAATAGAGGCTAGTGCCTGTAATTTAAAAAAGAGAGTATGAAAATGATTAAAGTTTTGAAATTTTTTAAGGGAGAGAGCGAGGGAAAAAGAGAGGGAAAGAAACACTGACCAGTTGCTTCTTGCATTCACCCCAACCAGGGACCAAACCCATAACCCAGGCATGTGCCCTGACCCGGAACTGAACCAGTGACCTTTCTCTTTGTAGGACGATGCCCAGCCAGCTGAGCTACACCTGTCAGGACTAAACATTTGAGTTTATTGTTACAGAAAATAAAATATCAAGTTAGTGAGAGGAAGAATGGTTAGTGAAGAGGGTTTTAGTGGGGTCTGTCTTAACCTAGGTGATCAAATAAGTAGGATATACACTGATTTCGGTGTGTGTGTGTATAGAAGGCATAATTTGGTGAAGGTGATTGTGTTGTGAAAAAGGAGGAAGAGGGAACTGAAAAATTAGAGAAGCTGGAAGGGAATAAATGTGTGAGCAAAATAGAGACTTTGTTTTAAGAAACAGTGCCCTAAATTGTCCGTAAGCAAATGAATGATGGGAAATTTCTTCAGATTAGTCACCGTGGAGGTCCTCACAGGCCTCCTTCTGCATCCACCTTGCAAAACGTTTTTGGTAGTTTTGCTCTGGAATTATTTTTAGAGCTGGTTATGAACCACACATAAGAAAAGTCATTTTCTTCCTGGTGAAGTCTTGTTTCATTGCTTTCGTTATTCCTCTCACTTGGCTCTAAGTGATATTTCGACTTGATTTTAAACATTCCTTTGAGGATTTTCAGGCTGTGCTTCTGGCTCTGTAGATTAGACCTGCCGATGGGAGCATTATTGGAATTAGTGTAAAGTTTTCCTCTACAAGGCCTTTAGAAAAGACAGTGCTCATTTTGATGTTGAGTTCACTTCGTCAAGTATTGAGGCACATGCGTACAATAGAGAAAAAGACTAGGAGGACATAACACCCAAGTATTAATTGGCGTCTTTGGTGATTTAATTTTCTTCTCTATCCTTTTTTCTATTTTCCATATTTTGTACAATGAACACATCCTTTACAGTCAGGAAAAAGAGAAAAAACATTGTCTGATTACTTCCTGCTCAGGTTCATTATGTGCTCAGGTTTGGGCGACAGCAGCGGCAGCTGACCTGGCGAGCAGGTGTCAAGGAAGAGCCCTGATTCACTTTTCCTGAATCCAGAGTCAGCCACAGCACTTGCGCCTGTTTCTCTAAAAAAGTGCTGTTTTTAATTATGTACCTCAAAGTTTTACCCCTTTCAAGCAGTAGTTAGTAAAAGAGGATACATTGGTTCTACTTTTATTTCAAGAACACTTTAATTTATCAGGCAGAAGTGGAATGTGATGTAGGAGTATAGGTTAATTTCCTTAATGCTGGTGAGTTATTTCTGATGAAGTACTGCTTAAAGTAAGTTTTTATGTAAATAGTATGGTGCAATTTAAAAATACAATTCAAAAATAGGTACAGTTTCTCTATATGAGTTGAAGTATCTTAGCTGTGGTTGTGGTAAATTTGGTCACATCACGTGGGTGAAAAAGAAAATAATTTGTGGGGAGAGAAGGAGGATATAAAGAGATCTCAAAACATGGGGAGCACTTGAACTTAGGATGATGCCAAGTAATTGTGGCTCTAAGGAAATAAAAACTGAAATATGAACAAAAAATAACATAACAGGTCATCTAAGGTATTTTGGGGGGCTGTGTTCACAGAAAGTCTTAATACTGTGAGCATCATATATAAGTTTGAAGTAAAAACGTCTCTTTAGCTGACGCTTGCCGCTTCTGTCCTGTGAGGCTGTCCATGGGTGTTTCAGCATCTGTGACGTGTACTCAGCACTGTGTTGGGAGCCGTGGGAGGGAGGAGAACCCTTAGCTGTTGTCTGTGTTTGCAAGGCATTTATAACATAGTTAAGGATGGCAGATAGATTTCAGACAAGTTCTTACACCAGCATTTCTCTCCAGGCCTAATGGAATAGTAAGGACAAACAAGTGGCACCGAGGGAGAGGCCACCGTGAGGTGAAGTCATCTAGAGAGACCTTCCAGGCTAGGGGAGGATGTTTATAATGTTGACAGGAGGTAAAGTAGACTCTCTAAAACGTTTTTATTCTCCTTTTTCATGGAAAATATTACCAAGAAATGACTTAAAAACTGAGAATTTTAGCCAAAAATGTCCTGACATCATTAGTAGATCTGTATCAGTGTTCTGGGATTGGAGGTAATTTTGTGTCTCTCCCACCCCCAACTCTGGGGACATTTGACAGTGCAGTAGGCACTTGGTGGCTACAAGAGGTCCACAGGACTGTCCCTGCCACCGCTATGCACACACAACAAAGCCTCAAGCGTCAATAGTGCTGAGATGGAGAAACCCTTGTCCACATGTACTCGAAGGACAGAGAAGGGACAGTGATTCCTGACCACCTGGGCTGCCACTAGTTTTACATGACCAGTGCCTCCCGGAGTTACGGGACTGGGCTGGCATTAGATAATGAGAAACGTTAAGGTGGTGTGTGATTCAGTCCTGAGCTTAGTTCATTTAGAATTACTGTAAACCAGGGATCTAATAATAAAACACAGGTGGCAAACACAAGGCCTGCGGGCCAAATCCTGCCCTCCACCTTGTTTTATCGGCCTGGCACCTTGTTTCTACCTGGCCAGCAGCACCGAGCTCCTTGTCCCTAGTTAAGGAGTAGTTATATTTACACAGTCTTAAAGTTACATTCGGCCCTTTGAAGGCAACCATAAGTCTGACATGGCCCCTGGTAAAAATGAGTTTGACACCCCTATAGTAAACAATTACTGGTAAAAGAACTATATGTGTATAAAAGGCATTTCTTTTGCATTTGACCCAAGTTTGTGTCACATACAGTATTTGTAGGTTACGCATTGAGTGTCTCAACTTTTGTTCTTTGCCTGTTACCTCTGGGCTTAATGGAAAGAGTTAGGAATTTAGAATCAGAGAGTTCTGGATTTCATGTTCAGGTTCTAGTTATGTGACCTTGGACAAGTTATTTGTCTCTCAGTTATAGTTTACTCTGGGAAAAGGAATAATAAAATAAATCCTCTGTAAAGCTAAAGGAGGTAAATGTTGGTTTCTGTTTGTGTGTATTTGTGTGTGTATTACACGCCCTGCGTAAGTGTGGAATCTGAGGTACAGAGAGGCCGTGACCTGTGTAGCACTGCACAGTAAGCAGAACTAGGATTCAAACCCGTGCCTTTGTTTATCTTCAGACTCGTGGGCTTACCATGTTGCTTTGATTAAATAGTGGACAAGAGCAGAAAAATGAGAAGGAAAAAAATGATTTTTTTAAGAATGACTTTGACTTTTCCCCATACTGAAATTTACTTTGCCCAGGTTTTTAATTACCTGAATGTCTCATGGAATGCATGACAAAATTGCTCTGTGGAGTGAATTTTGTTTCTAAAATAACAGTGTGCCTTTAGATCTGTAAAGAGATAAGCACACAATTCCATATATTTCAAAAAATTTAAACTTTTATTTAAAAATAAATGTTAACAGCTCCTCCCAAGGTTTGAGACTCTCTTGTTGTAAGTCTTTATTCTAGAGGCTGTAGTTTTGTTTCTGACACTTGCTGAAGGATTGCAATGCTAGTGCGGGCGGCCAGCACCGCTGGGTTCTTTTTCCTGTGCACTGCCGTTTTCATCTGTCGTTCCACTGGTGCCAGCGTACGAGTCTGCCGACACAGAACCGCAGGTCTTTAAAGCCAGGGTCTGATATGCGTACAGTGCCTTTCAGAGTCAGTTACCCAACAGCTTCCTCTTTCTGCAGCTACGAAGTTCAGAAGAACCAGTTGAGTAGGTGGATTAATTTATTCCTTCTGTGTCTGGTATTTTGTGGCATCAACAGCACCAGAGATACTGTAGCTAATTTCAAGAACTGTCATCTAACTAGGGATGATATTTCCGTGCCCGGAATCCTGTGGAGAAAAATCTGGCAAACAAGGGAAGCTTTATGTAACCCTTTTCTACAGGAGCCGTAGTTTTACAGCGGGTGCCCATGGGCGGAATTTTGCTAAACATCAAACTAAGCAAAACTGAGAGTTTCTTTAAAGTTGTAAATGTATGAAATAAAATCCAAGATTTTTGAACGACATTGATATATAAGCAGTCTACTTTGGATAAACAAAAATGACTTGTTTACTAATTGTGAAAATTTCTGTGTTTCTAACTTCCTTAAAATATAAGCAGTAGGAACACAGTGAATTCTCAGTTAACTAAACCTTCCTTTGTGAGAAAATGCCGAGCAAAAGGCCTTCCAGCCTGTCCTCATTAGCCCAAAACCTGATTATAAGTTCAGTCTTCTGTGAACCTTAAAAGGATTCTAAAATTTGAGGTTCTTGTTATTCTCTCTATTAAGTAGATTTTTTAAATATGTAATCCCAGCTGACTCAAACCGACTGTCGAGAGAAGATAATGCCTCTTTACTTTATAAAATCACAAACTTCTAGAGCAGAATGGACTTGAACAACCATGCACAGCAGCCCTCTTACTTTACAGGACAGCAAATTAAGGCACAGAAAGATGGATGAATGTGTGCAGGATGGCATGGGTGGGCAGAGCCAGGAACGAAAGCCAGGCTCTCTGACCCACCCCGTTCTCTTCTCCCTGTTCTGACTTCTTCATAATTTTGAAAAATTGAGGCTCTCACTTTTTTTATTGTGGTAAAATATACTTAGCACATAATTATTAAATTAAAAACAAATCTCTTTGGAAAAAAAGGCAGAGCAACTGTATAGCATAAACAATAGAAAAATCTCTTTGACTAGGCAAACACATGAACGTGAAATGAAGTCAAAGATACACAAAGGTTGACAATGTACAGGTCGGGTCCAGCTCCCTCTGTCTAACTTCTGCCATCCTGGTCCCCTCCGTGGGGATGGCCACGGTGAAGAGTGCGGCATTTTAAGTAGACTGCTTAGTCTAATAACGTGCCCCAGTTGATGTTATGGCCTTATTCTTCACGGATTGCAGGCTGGCCTGCCAGGTTTAGGTCATGCCCAGCAGAGGGAAAACATAAGCTGTGGAATTGGAATATGGAGAGATTTGTGAATTGGATTTGAAAATTATCCTAAATCCAAGTTATTTCTAGCAATAGAAGGAGGTGCTCTCATATAGCAGTACTCTGTTGCTCAGATAATGAATGTCTTTTGTACAAAGAGCCTAAAGTATTTTATAAGAGCCCTCATGTATCCTCATGACATGTGAAATCCCTCTCTGAGTATTGCATAATTGCATGCAACTGCTGTAAGGTCTATAGCACATTGGCCAAAAAGAAAAAAAAGAGTTATGTTAATGTTTGAGTTAACCTCCCCAGCCTCTGTGAAGCCATCAGTGTGGGACACCACAAGCATGTGCTTCTCAGTCACTGAGCCCCCTCGGCCTCCCTCAGTGAAAAACCTCAATGCTGGGTCTTTGGGTGGGGCACACCCAGGCATTTGGCCTGGAGAGTTCCAGCAGGGTGAGCAAGTTGGGTGAGGGTGCGAAAGGGAGTTCCAGGAGTGTACGTGCACCTGTGACTCTGCTGCCCCAGTTGAGGTTGTAGAGCAGGAGTAGCAGCTGGGCAGCAGTGGGCTTTCAGAACTGAAAGCTTGGAGACTGGGTTGATAGCCACAGGCAGTGGGGAGGCTTAGGCTACTGCCCCGCTGTGGCGAGAGGTTGGGCTGGAGCAAGCTGCAGCTCTAGACCCAGGGTACCACAGACGGGCTTTGCCCAATTTTTAAAGGCAAATCTCCCCCAGCAAAAGGGAGGAGGGCTGAGACTGCAGGTGGTCCTCTTTGGTACCTCTGTGTGACTGAGCATCTGACAACAGGTTTCACCTGGTGGGGCAGTTTGGCGGTGGCTTAAAGAGAGATGAGACTGAGTTTAGGAAGAGATAGGGAGAGGAAAGGCAAGGTGGGGGTAGGGTGTCTTCGAGAGAGTTTTTTGACTTCTGTACCATTAGACTCTTGAAATGTGGGTTTCGTGTTCCGCTCTGCAACAGTGTTTTGTTACATTTTATTTTCAGTTTCCCTGATCCTAAGACTCTCCTAGAGGACACGGTAGAAGTTCCGATTCCTTGACCTGTGTCCCAGAGATTCTGTCCCAGTCTGAAGTAGGAGGCATACTGTCTGCTGAATACTGGGGTAGTTTTAACAAGTGTCTAGGTGTTTGTAGGGAACACTATCAGATCAGGGCTGAGACCTTTGTTTTCATTAGTTCTGATGTTCTGCTCTACATTTGTCCTCAGTTGTAAATACAAATGTTGAGAGTATTGGGAGCCTTAACTGAAAGTGGCCCATTTACCAGGTCTGTCCAGAAAGTATCCAGCCATGTAATATGAAGAATAGAGATATTTATCAAAGATACAAGAAACACTATACATAGGGCAATAACGCCTCAGCCC
The DNA here is from genome assembly GCF_021234435.1 of Artibeus jamaicensis. Classification (NCBI taxonomy): domain Eukaryota; kingdom Metazoa; phylum Chordata; class Mammalia; order Chiroptera; family Phyllostomidae; genus Artibeus; species Artibeus jamaicensis. The sequence goes on from NW_026521883.1 coordinate 7,065,179, forward strand.
CTTCAAGGTAGGCACTTGGGACCTCACACAGTTCTCCCAGTCGCCATCAGCTGCCACGTCATATTTTCCTGAGTCTCAAGGGTCAGAAAACTCTTCCCTTTCAAAGGTGATTTTAATTTTGGGAAAAGCCAGAAGTTACACAGGCACCATATCTGGGCCATAGGGGGGTTGAGTCACCTGGGCGATTTGATGTTTCCCTAAAAAACTCTGCACAAGACATGATGCATGAGCAGGTGCATTATCATGATGAAGCTGCCAATCACCAGTTACCCATAGCTGTGGCCTTATGAGTAATCTGAATAGTTTCCACAGAAGACTGTTCAAGCTTACCACAAAATTTGATGCAGATTCATTGCTCTACTCACTCATTTTGAATGTGATGTCCCCACAGTGAGCATGCTCACTGAGTGGCTTCTACTAGCCCCACTAACTAGTAGAGTGAAGTCGTCATTTTTCACACATGCACATTCCAGTCTACTCTCCTTGGCTGCCAGGTTACATTGATGTGCAAACTATTCTTGTTATATTAACAATGGCTGGACTTTTTCCAGACAGACCTTGTATGTCAAATTAGAGCTTTATTTTTAAAAAGCATGCATGTTCCTCTTCTGTTTAAATCACTGGAATATTATTAGTTCACAGTGACTATTAAACCATCGATGCTGTTGATCTTTGCACATAGAACTGAGTGGCATTTTATTTGTTCTGTTGGTTCTGCCATTATAACAAATACTCTGATATTTTAAAATTATCCAGAACTTGTGGTAATTGGTAGAAAATATGTTTTATAGTTAAAACTATTATAAGGAGAAAATGGCCATTGTTTCATCATCACAGTCATTTTCACAATTTAAAATGTAAATTAAAAACTTCAGTGGTTGTATTTTTTCTTCTCAGATAGGAACCAAGGCTTTAGCCTCCTCAGCTCACTGGCTGGAGCAAACCATAGCATCGCATCAGCAGACACCTGTCACTCACAGGTAAAGGTTTTTCCTTGATCTTTTCTCCTCTTTGGCTTTAATTTCTCCCAGTAATTATGGATCTTTACACCATTTATCTTTTTTTTCTTTCCATGTAAGAAGTGACAGAATATTAAAAATAGATAAAAGGAGAACCTAAAACAGTCTTCTTGTGCCTCGTATCTATTGCGAGAAGTGTGCTTTGGCATCAGATCAGTGAGCCCTTTCAAGATGTTTGCAGTCTGGGTTGTCTCATGTTTTCTTGCTAGGTTGCTTTTCAAAGAGTGCTAGGGTTTCCTTTAGGCATAAAGTTGCCTCCAGATCTTTAAATATGAAATGAAATCATGGTTCTTTTTCAGTACTTCCCATGTACAAGGCCCTGTACAAATCTGAGGCAGGATCCTTGCCCTCAAGGAGCCTGTTAGACTGATTTCAGCTCTTTGTCCTCCAGGACTTCGAGCCAGATTTACCTTGGTCGGTGTGCTGGAAGCTAGGGCACATAGACTCCTACATTGGCTGTCCGGGCATCTTCTTCATCAGCCTGAGCTGTTTGTGTTAGGGTCATGTTCATTTTCACATTTCAAATAAAACATGGATCTTAAACACAACAAACAATACGTTTTAATAGTCGGTAGCAAAATCATGGCACTTTCTAATTTTTCCTTGAGGAAAAATACTCCCGAGTTAGTGAATTTTTAGCTGTTTCATTTTTTCTTACGTGATGTTCAGCCTTCTTCCATCTCCCCTTGTCTCCAGCTCCTACTACTGCTTCTCTGAAGGCAGCCAGTGGGTGGAAGTGCGAGCCTTCTGGATTTGGTTCTGAAGTAGCCTGCTATTGAATTATTTCTTGTGTGTATTTTCCTCAACAGCAGCCCTGTTTGCCAGCAGCAGATAGGACTGAATCCCTCTTGGACCATCGGGGTGGTGCGGCTAACACAGCAGATGCTCAGGTTGATAGCATTGTGGGTAAGTTGCTCCTTCGGCTGCCAAGAGGCAGCTCTGTGGAACTTGGAGTAGTCAGTGTATCAGGGAATGAATCATCCGGGGTAGATTGACAGGGGGGAAAAATGTGAGCCTTTCAATGGCTGTCAGAAAAAGGAGGGAGAATAAATGCATTACAAGTCCATGGGTATCATTTTTCTCTCTGATTCTCTTAGCAGGATCTTGATTCAGATCATCTTAGTTAGAATAGTTAGAACCAGGCAGTGAAACAGCTTCATATATCTGTATTCCGTAGTTTTTCCATAGTATTGGGTTGGCCAAAAAGTCCATTTAGTTTTTTCTGTAAAATAAAAGACTCATTTTTCATTTTCACGAATAACTTCATTGATTCGGATATGTTGAGTATGTTGGCTACCTCCCACATGGTGGAATGTTGGTTGTTCTCAGTTCATGTCTCAGTTTGATCACTATCAACTTCAACTGGTCTACCCAACCGTGGAGCATCATCCAGTGAGAAATCTCCAGCATGAAACTTTGCGAACTACTTTTGACACATTCGATCAGTCACAGCACCTTCTCCATACACTGCACAAATCTTTATTTGCATTTCAGTTGTGCTTTTTACTTTTCTGGAAGTAACAACTCATAAAATGCAGAAAATGTTGCGTATTTTCTTCCAAACTCAATATTAAAATAGCTGCACAAAAATTCACCCATTTTGATAAGTTTTTTAAATGCACGCTGATATGACAGCTGTCACAATACAATCTAACAAAATTTTTTGAATGAAGTTAAAGACAGCTAAGCACTACTAGAGCCATTATATAGAAAAAGTCAAAAGAACTTTTTGGTCAACCCAGTATTTAACAGTAGTCAAATTGATGATAACAAGAATAATATAACTTTATAATCCCTTTCACATCCTTTTAAAGTTATTTTATAGCCACTTTCTCATTTGATAATGAAGTTAGGTAGAGAAGTTATTTTATGGGAATGACCGTGAGGCCCAGCGTGGTTCAGGAGCCTGCCCGAAGGTACCCAGCAAGGTCCTGAGACAGAGACTGGGGTCCATTCTGTTGCCCCAAAGGCAGAAAGCCCAGGAGCTTAACTGTAAGTGTGTTTTGTCAGGGAGCTGTGACATCTTGGCTCTCTCGTCATGCCACAGAGGGCTCTGGGCAGTAATAAATTTTTAAAAGCACTTTTCCCCTGATAACAAGATAATCCATGCAGAAAACCCAAGGGATTGTTTATAGAAACATATTAAGAAGAAAAAAACCCTTGTAATCTCTTTTCTCTTTAGTTTAAGGTCAGTCTTGTCCTTTCATTTGAATCCTTCCTATAGACTTTTTAAAATTGAGGTGTAATTGACAAACAATATTATATTAGTTTCAGCTGGCTTTTAAACCTGCCAAAGTCCCTTTTATGAAAATAAACCATTAACCACAATGAAGAAGGTAGTTAAGACAAGAACTAAGCTAAGTAATTTGGGAAAACAATTCTGACGGGATATGATAGGGCTAAAAACAAAAAGAACTGATAAAAAGTACTGCACTTTGCTTAATAAACTTGACTTTCATAGGAAAATGGCTTAGGAATTCTAACATTGTATGTATTTACATATATTATGGTTGAAAAATTAAGAAAATACAGTGTAAAGAGAGCTAGATTTTCTCACTGTCAGAGAAGTTACAAATAAGGAAATGGAAGGTTGGGGTGAACCCTCTGGTACTAGACTGAAATTGAAGGTATCAGTATGAACACATGGTTTTTAAAAGCTGTATGTATAGTTAGAGCAATAGAGAAATACAGATGTGTATATGCACCTGTTCGTACATATGTATATTTCCTAGATCTATCCACTCAGGGGGCCTAAAAGCAATAATGGTTCAATAGCAATGGACACACTTAGCCCTTGGGTCTTGGTTTCCAAATACTAATCTCCAAAGAGGTACCAGGACTACTTGGAGAAGTGATGATTCCTGGGCTGGGGCAGAAAAAAGGTGGGATGAACCTCGAGCATCTCCTGGTACCAGAAAGTAAGAAAGTACTCAAAAAGACTGGGGAGCCCTGGCTGGTGTGGCTCAGTGGCCTGAGTGCTGGCCTGCGAACCAAAGGGGTTTCTGGTTTGATTCCCAGTCAGGCCATGTGCCTGGGTTGCAGGCCAGGTCCCTAGTTGGGGGTGCATGAGAGGCAACCACACATTGGTGTTTAACTCCCTCTCTTCCTCCCTCCTTTCCTCTCTCTAAAAATAAATAAAATCTTAAAAAAAAAAAGAATGGGGATATATTGAAAAGGCAGAGGAAACAACCTGAAAAAGCTAAAGCTGAAATAATTTGACCAGCAAAACAAATTAATGCAGCATTAGGTTATATAACCCATAGAATAAAATAAATATTTATGCAAACATACTTCTATAAATAAACAATTGAGTAAACAAAACAATAACTGGGAAAGAAAGGGCTTCTTTTCCTTACAGAAGAATTCCAGTTTGTAAATGTGGAAGGAATGAGGGAAATAGAAATTCACCATTGAGTCACATACCACAGTTCCTGGTAGTTCTTACAGGCCAGATCCACTGATGGGCATTAAAATTAGTAGATGAAAATTTGAGAAGAAATATGATGTTTGCATAGTCTAAAAATATTTCCCTCAAGATATTTATTAAAAGGAGGAAATAGTAACTTCATACCAGAAAACTGGCAGATACTACTTCGAGTGATGACGACCCTCTCACCGGAAGTTAGACCTATCAACGTCCTCTTCCCTCATGTGCACTGAACGGGCACTCGGCTTCCTTCTGTTTTTGCCAAAAGTGAATAACCTTAGTCTCGTAATAAGAAATCATTAGACAGACCCAAATTGAGGGACATTACACAAATAACCGACTGGGACTCTTCAAAAGTGTTTAGTCATAAAAGATGAGGAACTGTCACAAGTGGCAGAAGGCTAAGGAGATTTGACAGCTTGGGCCAGTGTGGATCCCCGAGCAGAGAGGAAAGGCGATGAAATCGGAAGGAAGTCCATGGTTAGTTTATAGCACCGCACTGTTGTTGCCTTCTGGACGTTTGTAATTATAGTGTGGTTATGTAAGATTTAACATTAAGGGAAGGTGGGTGAAGGGCATATAGTATTTTTGTAAGACTAAAATTATTTCAAAAAATGTTTAAGGTTTTATTTATAGAGAGAGGGGAAGGGAGGGAGAAAGAGAGGGACAGAAACATCAGTGTGTGGTTGCCTCTCACGTGGCCCCCACTGGGGACCTAGCTCACAACCCAGGCATGTGCTCTGACTGGACATCGACCCTTTGGTTCGCAGCCCATGCTCAATCCACTGAGCCACACCAGCCAGGGCTCAAATTTTTTTTTTTTAAAAAAAGGCAAAACTAAACCAAAGAAGTAAAAACTTCAACTCCATGTGTTTTCCCTTTCTCTGCTACACTTACTCCATTCCTCACCTCCCATTCACTACGCAATGCACTCCCATCTAACTTTGGCCTTCAGTTCCCACCAACTCAGCTCACCAACAGCCCCCGAACCGCAGAATCTAATAGATGTCTTCCATTTCTCATCCTGGTCTCTTGTCAGTATGTGGTACCATGGATCAATCCCTTTTGAAACAATGTCTTCTCTTGACTCACCCAGCACATCCATAGTTGGATGATTTTCCTACTTCTCTGATTACTCTTTCTTTAGAAGATTACTCTTTTTTACCTAGTCTTTACATATTACCATTTCTCAATGCTCCACTTAAACTCCTCTTCCAAATCTATATTTAAGCATGAAGTGCTTCTGTTTGTGTTCACAGTTCAGTTATCATGTAGACACAGGTAAATCAGAAATTTTTATCTCCAGCCCTGTATGCCAGCTGCCAACATGACATGCCCATTGAGCCAAAGTAAATTTATTACCCAAAGTGCATTTTAACACCAAATTATTTACTTGACATTGTAGATGCAAAGAAGTGTAAGTTGCCATCTTTGTCTTCCAGGAGCTTACAGTCTAATAATGCAGACTTCGGCCTAATGCAATGGTTAGGGTTGTGGGCCTGAGTTCTGGACCACTGTGTTCAAATCATGGCTCTACCACTAGCAATGAGATGACCTTGAGTGTGTTCTCTAGCCTCCATAGGCCTTAGTTTCCCTTCTGTAAAATCGGGTTAACATATCTTTCCTTGCAGCGTGCTGTGGCGAACATGAAACGGAACAGTGTAAGTTAAAGCACTCAGTGTGCAGACACAAAGTAAACGCTCTCACTGTGGGAGCATTTCTTACAGTAACGGTGGGGAGGTGTCAGAACACAAACTCGCACACGCCATGCCAAGGCGGTTCTGTAAACACCAAGTGTGGGACGAATCCAAAGGGAGGAGCCCTGTGAGCTGGCACGGTTAAGGAGGGCATCCCGGAGGTGGTCAGCCTGGAGGGGCAGATGAGTTAAAATTCTGATTAAAAACAAATTTTGATAATGAGGCAACATGCTATGGTGGAAATAGTAAAGGATCTGTAGCAGGAAAACAGGAATTTAAATCCGGTTTACCTCTGGAGAGTTGTGATTTTAAATGAGTTCACTTTTAAATCCAGGTTTCTTCATGTGTAAATTGTGGACAGTGGTATCTGCTCTGATTGTCTTGTATGGTTGTCAGTAGTAGATGTGAAACTACTTGATGTACAGAGAAAAGGGTATAAATTTCAGGCATTTATTGCTGAACCGGTGTACGTTAGTGGGGAGCGTGGCTGAGAGAGTTGGAAACACCTAAGTCTGAATCCAAGTTCACACTTACTAGCTGTGACCTTCAGCAAGTCACTCCAACACAGAGCTCTAGTTTTCTCATCTCTGAAACAGAAACCGTATGCCTTGCCTCATGTCGTAACTGTTCATTTGCGAGGGCACACTAGTAGCCAAACAGGGTCAAGTACCATGAACTGTGAAGCTGGTACGCAGGGCACTCATTCAGCGGTGGCTTTCATCAAAGCCAGGATTGATTGCCTTAGGATTCTGCGTGTTTAGCACATGTATAAATAACGTGTGACAATGTGACGAATCCTTATTTCAGATCCCATGTTAGATCTGGATATTCAAGAATTGGCCAGTCTTACTACGGGAGGAGGAGATTTGGAGAATTTTGAAAGACTGTTTTCAAAGTTAAAGGAAATGAAAGGTAATCGGACCCATTGTGTCTAACATGTTCCCATACTGATACTCCTTGGTTTTACATCATAGGGCTTTATTTTGTAACTGTTGATTAGATTCTATGCTCTGGTCTCAGCTGTCTTGAGAAACTTAGCTATTGGGAGTCTGTGCCATCCTCTGGTGGTAAAAATTTTCTGGGGAAAATTTTCCTCTTCCTTGATTCTCTTTCCTCGTATTTTCCCTTCTTCTCCTGCCTCTGTTTCTTTCAGTGTGTCTGATTAAAATGGAATCAGGGAGGTCCCTCCCAGTTTACTCACCTCATCCCCACCAGGAGAATTTGGAAGACTTAAACTTCCCTGTAGCTGTAATGACCACACCATACACGTCTCTGAAACCCATCTCCCATCTTCTAGTGTTAGGACGTCCAAACACTCCAGAGTCTCCTGTGCTGTTAGACGAATTTCTTAAGATATATTTTCCCCCTAGACAAGGCTGCGACGCTTCCTCACGAGCAGAGAAAGTTGCATGCAGAAAAGGTGAGACATCAGTCAGGTATTTATTGAGTGCCTGCAGAAGGTCCAGTGCTATTAGAATGATGGCACTTACTTATTAATTGTGCATTTTTACTTCCGAAGTGTCTCAGTGTAAACTTTTCATTGGATTTTTAACATAACTAATTGAATATTTATACAATAGTAACTTCGTTGCTGCAGTCAGACCAAGATTTTTCCAATGTCTGTTGAGTGACATAGAACTTTTCATTGAGACGCAGGATGTTTACCTTCCTATCTGTTGGGCTGGAAAACTCTTACGTTGTTTTGTTATTACCAGCACAGTACATGTTCTTGGCAGGAAACATATATTGTTTGTGGTATTCTATTGTATGAATGTGTCATAATTTATCCAGTTCCCCTGTGGACAGTTAGGTCACGTGTGTGCATTTTTTTCTTTTATAAATAGGCTGCGTGTGTCCTCACACATCAACAATTTGCACGACTCTTTGGTATCCTGAGTATAAATCCCTAGAAGTGAAGCTCCTGGGTCAGCGTAGTCCAGGGTTTTGATATATGGTGCCAGAGGGCTGGAGGGCAGGGTGTAGAATTTTAGGTCTTAGTCGGTTCAAAGTATGACATGAAATGAGTTGAAATTTAGCTGTTGGCTAAAATTTGTTGCACGTTTCTCACCACAGGTTGCCAAAGCCTTCTGGATGGCAATTGGGGGAGACAGAGATGAAATTGAAGGCCTTTCATCTGATGAAGAACACTAAATTATTCATACTAGGGTTTGACTAACAAAGTTGCTCCCTCTGCCTGAGATAATGCCCTGTTCAACCCAGTGATATTTTGCTGAACTTTTCATCATCATGCCGGCTGCCTAACTCATTTGTAGCATCCCCTTGATTTTAGTTTTTAGTAGAGGGTTAAGGAGAGAGTTCTCCTCCCTCAGTGTATTATAAGGGAGTGAGAAGTATAGCAACAGTAAGGACTGAGAATTTTTCCGATACACTTTTTTCTAGGAACGGAGGTGGAATAAGAGGCTCAGAGGCCTGTGTGGTTTGCCCCCGTTGAAGAAGAGTACCCCTCAGGCACCCTTAGTCAGCCTTCTAAGTGATGTGCCCGTGTTCACACTCAGTTACTGCAGATGAGGAGCGTGCGCCACCTCTCCTGGGTGGTCTGGATTTTCTGCTTCCAAGGAACTCACTGCTCTGAACTTCGATGCTTTGGGTGAGAAGAAAGGAAGCAGCTGCCAATTTGATTTGTGCTGTAGTATAGGTGGGGCCCTCAGGTTAGTCTCTAGCTGAAAAAAAAATGCTTCTGGGCATTTCAATGAAAATACAATGTCTGAGCTCACATTAGAAAGTCTTGAGAAGCCAGTGTGAATTTCTAGACCACAGTAAATGAGGCAAAGCCTTCCTACTCTGGTAGGCATAAAACAGACCCCTTTATCAAGTTGTTGGGGGGAGGGAGGGGTTGCCTGTGTTAGAGGCAGAGAAACTTAAATCCCTAAATGGGCCACTGAAACAGTACGTGGTCACATACTAAGATTTTAGCATTAGTGTTACGAACAAACTCTTCTTTCTTGAGTTCTCATGAGATGTCAGGTGTGTTGTCACACTTTATACCCTCAAGAGAAGGCAAGTTTCTTCTTCCTTCTCTCCAAAAAACAGATCACTGCCAAAAAAGTGACACTAAGGAGAGAGTGAGATGGGGAAGGATGTGACTTCCCGAGTACCTCCTGTTACTTCCGGGCTGAGTGGGTCAGCCCAGGGGAACTGACCACCAAAGGGAGAGTTTCCAAAGGAGCAGTGGGAAATACAGCAAGTAAGTCATCCCTGGTGTGGCCTCCGCCGCAGCTGTGCGTGGCAGAGCACACCAGAGCTGGACGGTGTGGAACGTGGGCTGAGAACTGCTCTCGGGCTGGTGCGCTCACTAGCAGACACAGGTTCAGACTCCTCTGGGCACATCTTCCAAGCGCCTTGGAACGAGAGGTGGATGGCAGGAGGAAAGGGTGGCTCAAGCGCCAGTCCAGGACGACCACGGGAGAGAAGGTTTCAGTGCTGGGAGCCGTTTCAGGACACTGGGGAGGCTGTCTTGCTTGGTGACTTTTTTTTTAACTATTCTGAAGGATTATTGAGTCTGTAGTGTAACACCATTCCATCACTGTTTGTTTGGGATGGCTCCGTCCACCATTCATTGGGAATATAAGGGAAGTTGGCTCCCTGTTGCAAAATGAAAGGTGGAACACACTTTTCTTAAAACACGAGAGGTTTCAGGTAATACATTAGGATCACATGGTTACAGAAAACAGATCAGAAAAAGCTGTGAACTTGATTCCGTGGATTAAACAAGCCAGCTGATTAAAACGTGATTTGTTTATAAAGTCTGTTCATGTGTGTTACGATTTCGTTGTCATTCAGTAGAGGATGTATGTGAAGGAGCCTTCCTTCACTGGATTAGGCATGTACGCATGGCAGCCCCCTTCTAGCGGAATAAAAGTATCCAGTGGCGTCTACTAAAGACCCAGGTGAAGAAGAGTGATCATGAGCTAATAGTGCAATAAAAGTTAAAATCTATCTAAAGTAATCTCTGTATGTGCTGTCACAAGTTACTATGAACTGTCCATCTTCGATTTAAAATGAGAGACCTGGGTCTCCCTCCCCACCGGCCCCAGTGTTTCTCTATTTGAGTAAAACACTGGCACATTGTGGGCCCTTAATTTTGGTTTGCATTTGTATTTGATAGTTTGATGAATATGATCACAAAGTTTGAAGGTCCATGAGTGTTGGCAGGTAGGGGAGAGACAAGAATAAACTTCATTCCTTGAGAAAATCATGTGTTATGTAATAATTTTAGAGTGATGAAGACATAGATATTTTTATAACTTTAAAATATGTTATCCTGCCAGAGTATGAGGAGATTGACAGAACTGATTTGCTTGCTCTCTATTTATAGAACTTGGCCACATCTAACTCAGAGAAGCTGGAGGTTCAGGGAAGCTAGACTTAGGTGGCTGAGTAATATGGAATGCGATTCAAGGACCATGGAGCATATAAGGCCATGACTGCAACTGCTCATCACACACGAAACGTGATAGACAGTCAACGTGAAGTTCCTGTTGTGGAGAGGTGGGGATAAACGTGTTCGCCGTGGCTGATGTCGGATGCCCTCAACCTTGGACCAGTCTCGACAGTGACCACAGACACAGAGCGTGCACGTGGAGTGCCCCTGGCCTGCCTTGGCCGGCCGTGGAAAAACAGTCTTAGAAGAATCACTGTCTAAGGGTAAGATGAGAGCTCCAGGAACTATTCTGAGCTTGAGTGTTTGCTGATGCAAAGCTAAATTTAGCAAACACGTGTCTAGTGTGGTCAGAGGTCCTGATTCATTGAACTCTCTGATTGATGGAGACAGAGTTCCAGAGAGTGCTGTAATGAGTTAGAGTTGCCTTTCACCGCTCTCCCCCCAACATTTAAAAATAGATTCAGACAATTCAGCTACAGCATTCTGTCATTAGATATTAAATTTTATTAAAGGAGTGTAGGTAGGGAAAATGTAAAAAAGTCAAGTGTACGCGCCTTAGTACAGGATTGGCTTGAAAGCAACACTCTTAACTTCCCCATAATTTGTATGTTTCATAAAAGTAGCATGTTGACTGTGCTGGGCAAAGTAGTTTTGATTTAGATTCTGGGTTTAGTTTAGTGCTCCATGCTCACACCTTCGGCATGTAATGTCTGGTGGAAAGGGCCTTAGAAAGTCTCTAAGTTTTATATTTTGGGCAATTCCTGGGTGCCTGTTACTCAGTATGTGTGTTACAGTTGCTCTAGCAGAAGCGGCTTGCCCGTAAGTGATAGAGGTAACAGCGACAGTGCGGGCCTTTTGCTGGAACCCCACTGAGTCGCATGGTAGTCCTTACACTTCTACTTTGTTTCCGGTTGGAAAGTACGGATTCAAAACCTGGACTTAATAGCTATTACTGCATCTTTGGAACACAAGTTTGGCAAGAAAAAAACCTTTTTTTCTCTAGACCTCTTTAGTGTACATGTGGATGGACTCAAATACTCTATTCCCATAACTACAGATTCGGGAGGCACAAAAGTCCCCTGCAGCAGTTCATGACCCGCCTGCCTGGTTCCCTCCTGTAAAGAGCGGACAGTCATTGTCTCTCCCCTTTCCCTTATCAATCAGGCGGCTTTAATGCTACAAAATCTCGGGCTCAGTGAGGCCTGGGGTGGGAACGGGATGAAAATGGCAGCATAATTTCAGAGAGAAAGAGTCCCTTGGTTTGAGCCCAGGGGCTTGGTCTGCAGCAATTCTGCTGCTCCGGGAAATTCTCAGGAAGTTGTAAGTGGAGAAGGTAGAGGCCTCAAAGGTGATGAAAAGCAACTAACCTGTTTCTTTAACCTGCTGGAGCAAGGATCCAGGGTCCAGCCAACAATGGCCGGGGACTGTCTTGGTGCCAGGCTGTGCCGGTTGCAGCAGAGGCTGCACACCTGGCAAGGACGTGGCATCTCTGCTCTAGGAGCTCTGGCTTAGGTGGGAGGAGGGGACAAGGAAGGTAAAGGCATGAAAGATAGGTAGTGGGCAGAATGCAAAGGGTGCCCTGAGCAGCCCTAACTGCCGTGAAAAGGAAAGCAGAGTGGGTTGAGAGGAGCATAACATGCACCTTGGAGCAGCAGTGCTCAAATGTGAACCCACATTAGAATCACCTGCAGGGCCCCACCCCAGTTTCTGATTCGGTAGATCCAGGGCAAGGGCCTCAGAATGTGTGTTTCTCATGTCCCAGGTGATACTGATCTTGCTGGCCAGTGACCACACTTTGAGACCCATAGACTTAATTGAGCTGGAAGGATAAGAATTGGGGCAGACAGGTGGAGGTAGGAAAGTTTGTAGTGGAAGTTAGGACACGAACAAAGGTACGGAGATAAGGCAAGGGTTCCGTGGGGGAAACCCCAGCAGTCGGAGGAGTGGTGGCAGGTAAGGACGAAATGATGATGGAGACAGCCTTGAAATCCTACTTTGTGGCACCTGTGCTTACTCTGCAAGTTGAAGAGCCAAGAGGTTGGAGCAGAAAAGACATCTAAACCATAATTACCGTCCAAGGAAGTCTGGCAGTAGTGTCAGGCAGTGCTAATTGCCTGGAGAGCTGTGTTGAGAAGGATTCTGAGGCTGAGAATGGATGCCCTATGAGTAGTGGGTTTACTGTGGATAGAGAAACAGAATGGTGGTCATTTTGTCCCACATTTGCTATCCCTGGACTAGAGGGGGACAGATGAAGAGAATACTGGGCTAGCTATGATAAAAGGTAATCAGGAACTGTATTTTGGTCATATTCCTTCAGCTATGTCTACAGACTCACTTTAGAACAGCACAGTGGAAATGGATGCAAAAGATATTGCTGAGGTAGAATTTACTAGATATGGGCTCTGATTCATTTATTTAACAAAAATGTGTGCCAGCCAAAAAATAAGTTGGAGGAATAAGACACAAACTCTGCTCTGAAGGAACCTGCAAGCAAAAGAAAGAAACTTGCAGCCGAGAGGAGGAGACGGTCATAGGTAACACACAGTTGAGAATGTGGTGGTGGATTCACAGAGGGCCTCCTGGAGATGTCCGAAGTCGAAGTGTTTGTGAAAGTTAGCCAGATGAGCTGGTGGTGCATGTCAGAAAGGCGGGGGCAGGGGCTGTGCACTGGGGAAGCGGAGCAGTGTTCCAAGCAGAGTCTAAAGAACATGTTATTTGTTTGCAGGGTGTAAGGCAGCCAGCTGTGAGAGCTAAATAGGGGCCACATGCTAAAGGTCCAGGGGTCCATGTTAAAGGCCTTAGAGTCTGTGCAGTGGCCGGGTGTGGGGGGGATGTGTCTAAGGCCAGGCGCATGCCTGGCGGTGGTGCGGGTGATGCATTTACAGGCTGGAGGCTGGGAGCGCAGTATGAGCTGGCTCGGTTGTCTGGGTGCCAGAGGAGCTGCTGCGTAGGGCAGTGGCGGTGGGAAACGGCAGACTGGATGTGGGGAGTGAGGGAGGGTGGACGGCTGTGAGCTCTGTGGCTATCTGGTGGGTAAAAGGTGGAGCCAAACATTGGGATGAAGGCCAGAGGAAAGGGAGATGGTTTAATAAGGGCAGTGATGGGTTTGCTTTTTAAATTATGAGTTTGAGCCCTGGCCAGTGGGTTGAGCACTGGCTTGTGAACCAGAAGGTGGCCAGTTTGATTCCTGGTCAGGCCAGGTCCCCCAGCTGGAGACACGTGAGAGGCAACAGATCAAGGTTTCTCTCACATCAGTTTCTCTCCATCTTCCTGTCTTGTAAAAAATTAAATAAAAAATATGAGTTTGGAGTACTTGTGGCACTTCCACGTACCAGTGACCAACAGCCTATTGGCTGCAGGTCTGAAGCCTGAGGTGGGTGTCTGGGCCGTAAACACTGATTTGCGAGTCATTAGCGTTTATGTGGCTTGAAATCACGCAAGTAGATGAGATCAGTTGAGGAGGAATGTCAAGAATACACACAATGGCCTGGGAACACCAACCCAGAAGGAGTACGCAGAAGAGGGAGGTGCAGGCCCAAGAGAAAGAGGCGGCTGTGTGAGAGGGCCAAGCGGAGCCCGGCCATTCAGGACGCCGGGCCTTTCCGACAGGGAGGTTTGATCCGTGGGCAGCTGCAGGGGAGGTGATGGAGAGCGAGGACAAGACGTGCATGGAGCTGCTCAGGACTCGGAGAATGGGGGAGATAGAGCCAGGGAGAGGCTGCTGCTGAGAATGGGCGATCAGGACAGCGGGCTGGCTCAAGTGCGGGGGAAGATGCTTCGGTTTGGGGGCATGTGTTCAGATCGTGTTTAACAGGTGGCTGGAATTTAAAGTGTGGAGCTCAAGGGGCAGAGGCAGTTTGGGCTAGAGGTGTGGGTTTGAGAGTCGTGTGGAGAAATACAGACTGGGTAAAACCTTGGGGAAATAAGAACCACAAAAATAGGGATTCAGTGCAGTTCCTGGGGGCCAGTTCTGTGGGCCCACGGGTGCCGTTCCTGTGAAATCTGCCTCCTCCTGGTGTGGGCGGCGTTCGGACTCTGGGGAGGGCCTTCGAGGAAGGCGCCGTAGAAGTGGTCCAGCTAAAAGACTGTGGCAGCCCCATTCCGTCCTCCTCCTCCTCCAAATTGTTTTAATTACCCAGTTTTTTAATCCACATCATGTGGGGTCAGTAAGATTCAGCCAAGAAGACAATTTTGAAGTCTCTGTCTTTTCCAGAGTTTCAAATATAAAATGAATCTCCACAGGAGCTAACAGAGTCATCTGAGCCGGACAGTGTGGAAACCTACTTGTTTATGAATCTGAAACCACCTCCATGCCTGGGGGAAGATTAATCCGGTGGCCTCTCACCATTTGCCAAAGTACAGGGAAAATGAATGCAAAAATGAGAATGCGGAGGCAGCCCGGTGGGACCTGTGTGTGGTGCTTCAGTGTGGGGAGCCGGGGAGGTGCTCCAGTGGTGGGACTTCGGACCAGTGCTTGGCTGACTGGGGATCCTGCTGCTGCCGAAGGGCTGGCTGGCACTGCTTGTTGCCCTCGGTGAGTGAGTGAGCTCAGTGGGGTGTTACACGAGGCTCTGGCAGAAAGTGGCTTGGCACGTCCTTGGTCAAAGTGCATTTGAGCTTAGATGCATTGTTCCCTGGGACCCCACGGGGTTCCCCTGTAAATCCCCCCACCAAGACACCGCAGCAAGAATGAGACTGAGCTCCTGGTGCAGGAGCTTCTCAACAAGAAGTTTATTAGAAGGGCACTTACAGGGGTAAGAGAAGGACAGAGAGGACACAGATCTTGAACAATAGTACAACGCTTCAACGGGTGCTCTGCTCTTAAGATACAAAAGTTAGAAAAATCTAAACCACTATAAATACATACGTGCTTTTTACAAGGCATTAAACAGTCAGGCTAGGCTGGCCGAGACGTGAAGGCAATCAGCATCGTGCGTGTTCTATTCTGCATCAAGGGCCCCCATCAGAACAGCCCAGTTGCAGGGCTGAGAGTGAGTGAAGGCGTCTTGGAGAAAGGAGGCCCCGGCCCTCCGCGTAACGTTCTCGCCCTGGGAAGGGAGAGGACTCGGAGCTGCCTGTTGTCACACGTTGCGACGTGATTGGCGAGCCTGGGCTGGTGTGTCTGGACGCCGAGCCAGAAAAGCCTCTGCCCTCAACCCACATTCAGAACTGGCTGTGCCTCCCGCTCTTCCCAGCCACTGTCCTTGGGAGGAGAGACCTTTCCAAGTTTCTTCAAAAAAAATTTAAATAGTTGTCTGTCTTGAATGGGTTTAAGAAATCATTACATAAATATAAAACACCAGGATGCGAGAATGTACACTACTTGAGCACAAAAGAGAAAATGAATCACAGAATCACTGAGAATTTCTCGATCCAGTTTACATGATCGGCGAGTTCTGTTTCTGCGGCGCTGCCTGGACATCAGGTCACCCCCACCGACTGCCAGCCTCTGTCAGAGGCGCCGCCTCTGCATTTCTGACCCCGTCGTCCCCTATGTGAATTCTGCTACTCTCCCACCCACTTGAGAAGTAGCTGATACTCTTTAAAAGGCTGACATACACTTTGAAGAGTGTTACTTGAAGGGGTTCTAGAAGGGAACATTTATGCCACACAAAGAAAAATGGTACAACTTAGCTGTGTTAAGTTGAGGTTTTCTTCTAAGAAAGTGGGGACATGTGGATTTTGGGGAAACTCCCAGCTCTGCCACTTGAAGTCACACAGTAAGACACGAGGTCCAGAATTGAACTCGTGCCCTTTCTTGCTACTGGTAACCCCTGGTTAACAGGCCCCGGAGCAGCCTGCAGATTCCTTTCCCTCCCTCCCCTTAAGGACTGGAGAGTGGCCTGTGAGCGCTGCCCCGCCAGAGACACGTTGGGAGAGCTGAGCGCAGAGATGGCAGCTTGGGGCGACGGTGAAATCAGATGCCTGTCTTCTCCCCAGGCTGCTCATTTGCATGCTCCACATGCACACACTACTTAAAGAAAACCTTTTTCTGCAGTTCTGAGTAAAAGCATTTAGCCCTGGAATATGTCCAAACTCTAGGAAGCCAAGGGGACATGGAGAAAAAAACAAAACAAACTAAGCACAAGATGCGTGCTACAGCTCATTCCAATACATTAACAATGATTTTAAAAAAATAATCACGGTCAGTAAAAAAAATACAACACAGACAACATAAGGACAATGGAGAAGTCTGCCAGCAGCCTTGCCCTCATGTGTGTTCTTCCTAAGAGTCAAAGTCCCCGCTCCTGACTCTAGGCTTGTCTCAAAATGTCAGATCTCCTACAGCCTGCCAGGAAGGTGGCCAACTGAGATGATGTTCCAGCACAGGCCTGAAACCGGAACCTGCTGGGGTGGCTACCTACGTTTACGCTGGAAGGACCTAAGTTACTAAATAAAGTTTGGAAGGGGGACATGGGGGAGGGGAGGAAAGGGACTACAGGTTGGCTCCCAGGGAAGGTGCTGAGGCCGTGGAGGACGGAGTGAGCCCCAGGGCCCACTACTCTGGGTTGCAGGGTGAAGGCGACTGGGGAGGGAGCCCATGGCAGGGGACAGCGCACGCGTCGTGGGTAGCCTGGACAAGCACACTTAAAATCACTGTCCAACAGCTACTGTCCCCTCTAGAACTGCCCTTACTTCCTCGTGCCCCTTTCAGCTGTCCTTTAAAAAAGTTTTAAGCTGTATAAATGCCTTTCATACAACATGGTTTAAAAAATAAAGCTAGTTTTGTGACAAAGGACACTAATATCACACATGCCCCAGGGCACCTACGCAGCCTCAGTGGATGGGGATGGTGCCGCCAGGTCCTAACCTGTAGGTAAGACCAAATTTATTTCCCATGGTGCCAAAAGTGGGCTTACCTACGTTTTCCTCACACTGCCTCCATCAGCAGTCTAGTCTATAGAGAAAAAGGACCAAGTAAGTAGCTTTCAGAAAACAAAGCATTGCGGGTTCTAAGACACCATCTAAATGTAGCCACATGCGACCACTGGATCGCCAGAATTGGGCTGTACCTGAAGCTAGTTGCCGAGTACCTGGAGGACAGCTGTGTGCTGCGGGAGCAGGGACCAGGTGGCAAACGCAGGCCCTCAGAAACCGCTGCCCATCGCTATCAGGAGAGGCCACGTGGAATCATGCGTACCAAGTCTCGGGCCTGAGCCGGGGTGCGGGCGCACATCCAGGAGGTTCTCATGGCTTCCTGTGTCTGTAAGCAGCAGTCCACAGACGGGTTCACACTGGGCACAAACTTCAGACACAGTGTTGGGTCCTCGGGGGGATTGAGGCCTTTTGCTTGGTCTCTGTATTCTGTGTCAATGGTCCTGTGAGAAGACTAGCACAGGCCTGGCCAGGTGTTCCTCCTGCCTCCTTCTGTGTCCTCGGGAGACTTGGCGAGCAGCTCTCCTACCTGGAAATTTCAAGGCTGGAGCTTCAGAGGCACAGGGTCCTGCAGGTGAGGCACCAGGAAGCCCCCAGCATCTCCATATAGCGTCAGAAATGTCATCACATTTGAGGTTAGTAACCTGCCAAAAGTACACACTTTCTTCCCTTCACCTGGAGTTAAGACAGGACTTCCATAGGAAATCCCTTTATTTTTCCTGGTAGAAATTCATGCAAAAATATGGGGTAAGTCATTTCATACAAAAACAGCAGCAAAGAATAAAGTACCATTTCAATTGCAAGTGGCAATTCTGTCTGCTGTATTCTGCAAAAGGGCCTTTTTTTTCCAGTTGAAATAATTTATAATAGTTTTCTCACTAATTGCCACTGGGAGCAGTACTTATTATACAATATAACTGCTAGAGTTGGCACTGATAACCCTCTGCCATGAACTAGATAATCTTATACCCCAGGGGGAAGATGACAGACCTCTTTGCACCAAGCCTGCAATTTTCAAAGGTGTAAAAAAAATGTAATAGCCCTTTCATTTGCCTCGTTGGCCTGAGATTTCTCCCTTCTGGTGAATTCGCCCCTGTTAAATCAGCCTGCAGAACTGCTGGCAGGTGTCTTCTCAACGAAACCTGCAAAAGCTTCACCTGGGAGAGAAGTTGCTGCCTCCCACTCTGCATTCCCACTCAATGCACCAACCCAGGATTTAAGCATGAAACAAACATTAAAAGAGCACATGATAAAGTTCATTTAATTAATGCAACTGACTACATAAACCAATAGCCAAATGCATGAGAATACAAAGTGAGCTCTTAACGACTGGAACCCATGCAATGTAGTGCTGCCTTAGCCAGAACAGGATCGCTCCACAGTGCCTCCTGCTTTAGGTGAATACCTTCCATCGTTCAAATCTCTTTGAGATCAATGTGATAAGCTATACATTGCAGATGCTCTGAGCCTCAGCATATCCTTTGAACTGCTCCAACTGAGAAAGGGCACATTTAAGAGCATTTTGAAAGAACAGGTCTCTAGCTTTTCCCCCCTGCTGTGGGTCCCTAGTCCGAACACACCGGCACCCCCCAATCAGGTCGCTCTGAGGGGGAGGAGACACACAAGTCCCGCCCACCCCAATCGTCAGTCCAGCTCGGGTGCTCCGCTACAAGAGTGCTGGGGCTCACTGTGCTCAGTTCGAGAGAGGCCGCTGTCAGAGTGCCAGAGGGCCGGTTAGGAGGTTTGCTCACACCCCTGCAGGCCTCTTCCTACCTGGAACACTCAAGGTGAACACCCTGCAGTCCTGCACAGAGGGCCATTTCCCATTGGACAGTGACACCCCAGACTACTGTCATTAAAAAAGAAGGGGACTGAGGGGAGGGGGGCAGGTGGTGACACACTACCTGTTTGCTCAAGCCACCAAAGCAGAAGCCATTTCTTGCCCTTCAAACTGAGGCCAGAGGGCAAATGTGTTCAGCGGGCACAGCTGTTCATAAAATCCATCTCTAGGTTTGCTTTTGTGTTTTGGAGAACAGGTTGGTGCCACTTTGGTTGAGGGAGAAAAATTTCTTCTTCCTTGGCAACAGTGAGTCAAGTTCCAATTGTCTCCACTTCCTACATGGCCATCTACCCAAGCCCGCCCTCCCCGCCCCGCCCCCTCCTCACCCCATGTCTCTAAGACACACTGGAACAACGGATGCTTGGGGAGCCCATCTGGGTGAGGACCTTGTCAAGCCACTGCAAAGGCCCATTCAGGTGCAGCTCAATCCAGCAGGGGGTGCTGGTCACTGTCTGTCTCCTACAAGACACAGGGAAAGGAAAAAAGGGTGGGAATTTTTTAAAATGTCTAGAAGGACATACACACAGAAGTCAGGACACTTTTTCCTGCTTTGGTGACAGTCTTCTCCCGAGACCCAGAGATAAGTCTTGCCTTGCTAGACCCCAGTGGCTTAGAGGAACTTGCTGAATCTGCCCTGCCAAAGCCTTCCAACCAAGAACTTTGAGTGAACTGGGTTCCTGTGATGGGGAAGGAGCTGGCCCTTCAAGAGTTAAACACAGGAGGCGAAGTCCAGGGTGCCCCAGAGGCCCACGGTGGCTGTGACAGGCTCCTGACAGCCAGCCCCCACCTGTTGGAGCGGGCACCTCGGCCGCCCAGCTCCGGCCCGGCCCCAGCGGGCCGCGATGACGTGCGTCTGTCTGACTGAGGGGTGTTTCTCACAAGGTGCCGACAGGGCCCGCATGCCGTCGGTTCCCGACGTGCTGATAGAACTCCCATCTCTGGTCTTATTTTGGAAAATCTTACGAGCAGAGCGAGCCATGAAACAATTACTGGAAAAAACCAAGGCACACCACACGTTTCTTTTCCCCAAAGCACTTTGTTAAATTCAGGCTGGTTGGTGACGCAGCTCACGGGCGAGCGCCCAAGGCCTCCCCCGAGCGAGGGCTATCTGCTGAGGCCGGAGGCGCTGGTGCCAGCTGGGGGTGAGCGGCCGGGCCCCGGGCCTGCTCCCGGCCACCTCACAGAGAGACGGGATGAAACCCTACTCTCCTTGGCCCAAGAGGCAGAAGGAGGGCAAGACTGTTCTGGGAAGGGGCCGCACCCACCAGTTAGGCCGCTCCGTGACGTGCCAGGTGGCAGTGCCGAGGTGGGCCGCACCAGACTGGACGTGTTGGCACCGTGCTCCAGTCCCCTCCCCCTCAGGGACAGGCCTCCGCCACCAAGGGGCCTCTTCCCGGCACTTGAAGCAGGAGGGGTGCCACACCAGGTTGAGGGCCACTGGCGGGAGGGCAGCGCCCTCCTGGCTCCCCTCGGTGGAGGGCTGGAAATGGGCTTGCCGACTCAGCCCGTGCCCGCCTGGTGCCCGAGCGTGGCCCTCGGGCTGCGGTCTGAGTGTCAGAGCAGCAGTGCACCACCCCTCGGTTCTCTCCCTTGGGTCCATCTTTAAATATTTCCCTGCCCTGCTAAAAAAAAAAAACATACTAATTTTCTAACCTTTCAACTCTTGTTCCCCAGGCGATTCCAGTCAGGGCTAAGAGGTAGGCTAAAGCGCCCGCTGGGTGAGGCCTTGGGGCCTGGGCCGACCCCTCCAGGCCACTGCCATTGTGCTGTCAGTTATCCCGCGATCTGACCCCTTTAGTTGCTCAATTGGCCACTCATCCTGGATCTCAGAGAGACCCCCACAGACCAAGGTGCTTTGTCCCCTGGCACCACGGGGCAGACGCAGGGAACAGCAGCTCAAATACGGTAAATACAAGAGGAGGATTTTACGGACCAAAATCCTCTAATGAGAATCTGATTTTCCATAAGTCATGCTCATCTGGATTTCATTATAAACGGTGGCCCGGAGCCAACACTGAAATGGGTTTGGCTTGGGTGCAGAATGACTGCAAAACAAAATGGATTCCAAACATCTGGAAAAATGAAGAGAAGGGGGGAGTAACTTGCAAGATGCTGGCTCCCGCGGACGTGTGGGTACCTCCGCGTCTGCCCGGGGGGCTGGGGGGTAGGGGGCACCCCCACATGGAGCAGGAGGAGGGGCACGCAGCCCTGTCTTTCAGGAAACTCCCATCCAGGTGTGAGAGAGAAGGGGCCCGATTCTCTAAGCCCAAACCAGGTCGGTCTGAGAGACTCGGCAGAGCAGACCAGGCCACAGGCCTTCACCAGTGCTAGGGTTAAACCCACATCTGAAATTCTGAAAGACACTGTTTCCCTTTCTGAGCAAGTCAGCCTCGTTCCTTTATGGCTACCCAAATCTCTTGGTTCCCCTGCTCCTCAGTCATTTCATACTCCAGATGCTCGGGCTCACCTGAGTCAAAGGAACCACAGACGCGGGAAGGAGCACGGGAATGAGAGCCCCTGGACAGGGTCGTCTGAGACCCATCTGCCCACAATGAACCACGAGGAGGAAGCCAAGAGGGCATGTCCTAGGTTCAGCCTTTCCACCAACGATGTGATTTCGGGTAAGTCACTTTCCCTCCCTGGGCCTTAGTTCCCTCATCCATAAAACAAGGATGATGCAATGTCCCCACCCAGCACTGTGGCGAGGGTGACACGGAGTCGTGTGTGAGGCGCTGTGCCAACACTGCTCGGCTCTTCCTTGTCCAGAGTCACTCTGCCCTTCAGTCCGCCCGCTCGCAGCCTCTCTCTGGTCCTTGTCTGTGTTCGGGCGGGAGCTGGCCTCGCTTGTCCCTGAGGAGCCCCCGCTCTGCCGTCTGAGTCCCCTGTGGTTCCCGGGCCCCAGGCCATGTGGCCCCCCAAAACTGACCTGTACTCTGCTCCCCAGCCTTTGACAAAGCTCATGCGGATGGTGCACATGCGCGTCAGCTGGTAGACGGCCTCGAAGCCCTGGTTGACAGACTGGGCCAGGAGGGCGGCGAACTCCTGGTTGTTGAAGATCTTCAGGTTGCACCCTGCCAACGGACCAGAGACGCTGCTCGTGAGGACAAAGGGCGGAGGTGTCGGTGCTCCCCTCCGGGCCAAGGCCATCCCTGGGTCACCAGGATGTCATAACCCACGCGACTGAAGTGACACACATACTCCACACTCAGCCCCATGCTAGCGACGGGCCCTCTCAGTCCCTGTCCGTGAAGCCATCACCACCTCAGTGGGCAGGCGCAGCTGGTTTATGTGACGGGGGCAGAAGTAAACACTGGCCTGGCAGCTCCGGCCCCTAGCACTCCGGGGATGCTGTGGAGGACAGTACAGTGGGCTGCCAAGAAGAAGGGGGGTGACTGGAAGGCGGGAGGTGCCTTCCCTGGGCCAAGGGCCCAAGGCAGGACCTCCAGGGAACAGAGAAACGAGGGCTCTAAGCCAGAATGCCCACAGCTGAATGGGGTCCGGCGGACCACCGGGGCAGAACGAACGCCTCGCCCAGGACAGAGGAGCGCGGCTGAGACAGGCTGGCCGAGGGGCTGCTCAGCCTGCCGTCCCGCCAGGAAGCTCCGCGCGGGGGCCCAGGGCACCTGCTGCCCAGCTCCTCTGGCGAATCCACCTCATGTTGGGCCGGCAGGGAGTGAGGACTCTGGGCCACATTTTGGCCTCTGGGCACAAGGCTGGGATGAGGTGACACCCACAGCAAAGCGAAGGTGCGTGTCTAACTCTCCAGGCAGTAAAACTAGAGAGACAGGCACCAATAAAGTTTATAACAAATCTCGTGTTTGAAGTCCTGCCGGCGGAGTGCCAGGAATGTGTCCGCCAGAAAAATAAAGACAAAAGCACATGTTGCAAGCGCCCAAAAGGTGAGCTGGGGTGACATTTATTAATGGGCCAACACTAATCTGGCTGTGTGACTCTGGACTGGTCACTTTCTCTTTGTAAGCCCGTGTCTCCTTTACAAAATGAGGGGCTGGCCTCAGGGGACCCAAGCTCTCACATTCTATGAGCTGACAACCACCACCAGAGCCAGCTCAGCCCTCACCGAAAAGATGGGGGGAGGGCCAGGCATGGGAGTGGGCGGAACGCCAAGAACGCAACCCGGCTTCCTCTCCAGCTTTCTCCAAGGGGAAGTGTGGTGAGGCAGGGCCGAGGCAGGCTCCGGCCTGAGCCGAGCCGAGGACGGGCGAGCACTAGACTCGGGAGTCACACAGTCAAACCTGGGCCCGCCCTGGCTCAGCCACTTACTATCTGGGTATCCTGGGGCAGGCGGCTTTACCTTTCTAAACTCATGTCCTCAATATGCCTCCTCACCTGAAGAGCCAGAATAACCGGACAGGACCGAGAGCAAAGATGGCAATGTCCTCTGTAGAGGCAGCCCCGTGATGCTCTGGAAACGCAGGGCACCGTTACCATTTCGGTGTCTGCTGTTCTTAAGCTGGCCCTGCCCATAGCCCACGGCTCCACTATCATCTGCTGCTCAGCGGGCAGGAAGAGACAAGCCACCCTTGCATCACGGTCGACAGCCTGACCTGCCCCATACCGCTGCCAGCCAGTCACAGTCCACGCTTTGCTGGCTGCGTGCCCCGTGACTTCATGCCGTGTGAGAAGTGGGCTTTGGCTGGGGCTGTCCACCCCGGTGTTCTCAGTAAAGAGGCCTCAGATGGGATCAGCCTCCTGCCTGGCCTTGCTCCCCAGGCCTGGCCCTGTCCAAGCCACCATGTGGGGTATAGCCTGCCACCGCTTCTTGAAGTACGCGTGGGATTTATTGGCTCTGCTCAGAAAACCCTCAAGAGCCCCCCAGGATAAAAGCAGAACTTCTATGTGCTTCCATGGCCTGCTCCCATCACGCTCTCTGAACATTTCCCCCGACTGCCTTCTACACAGCCTCCTCCAGCCTGGGTGCTGTCCATACGTGCCCTGCCCTCCATCAGCTCAGCCCGGAAAGCCCTCGAAATTCTTGCCCCACCCTCACCCTGGGCCTGTGCCTCCCCTCCACGAATCTGTCCCAACAGTTAAATGTGTTTTTCCTCCTGGGCTCACCTGATGCTTAGTACTTCCCCCGTATTAAACCCACTTGTGTCTTTGTCTTGTATACTTAGCTGGTGTATAAGGTCTGTAGAGAGAACAGCAGGGCCTCCTGCATCTCTCCTTCCCTTACAGCACTGCATGCCATGCATGTTCGTGAAAGGAAGGAAGGAACTGCCCAAGCATCTATGCACACAGGGCCCAGAGCAGGTACCCACAGATCAAGGGTAGATCCGTCAGAAGCTGCGTCTGCTCCCTGGAGGGTCAGGGAGAGCACAGTTACGGCACGGAGAAGACCCAGGCAAGCCACCCCAAGGCTGGCAGTGAGCATCCTGGTGAGGAGAGAATGTCAGGAAAACGATCCAGCAACACAGGCATGGGCTGCGGGGGAGAGGAGCTCAGGGAAGGGGCAGGTGTAGAGGTGTTGATACCTGGTGGGATCTTGCAGACAGTGGCCGGGTGCCAGCCGTAGCGCTGGTTACAGTTGGGGGACTGCACGAAGATAGCGCTGTCGCTGAGGCACTCTGCGAAGACCTCCCCTCCGATGTAGTACAGCCGCACGCCCCGCCCTAGAGAGAGTCCGGTCAGACCAGGCCAGGGGGCTGCCCCACACAGTGGCCCCGGGCCAGCTGTGGGTAACGAAGGGGCAGAGCTATCGAAACTCCAAGCGACTAGTTCTTTCCAGCTTCTCCAGGCACATGGGACCCAGAGCCCAAACCTAAACCCGCACAGAGGACACGGTGGACGAGGCTGTCTGTGTTCCTAAAGCCAGAGCAGGCAGGCGGTGGGAGGAAGAGCATAAAGTAGGTCTCCATGACAGCCTCTGCCACTGACCAGCCACACGCCTCAGTCCGGTTACTCCGAGCTCTGAGCCTAAGTTCAGATGGGGACAATAATCACACCTACCTCACCGGGCGGTTGTGAGACACACAGGAAGTGCCAGCCGAGTGCCAGCTGTACTCTGCTGCTACTAGGTCCCCTCCTCTCTGAGATTCCGAAATTCGTTCAGTGAACCTGCAGAGCGTCTCCCGAGGCGGCAGACACCCCAGAAGCCCTGTACTGCAGGGGTGACTTAGTCCCACCCCTATGCTTTCCTCACCTCAGTGCATTTTTCTAAAACATTCCATAGGTTTCTATCACTTACTTCTCCTTCATCTCTTAAATACACTCCAGATGGACAGAAAGTATTTTTAAGTTGGCTGTGCCATTCAAGCAGTTCCGTAAACACTCCGACAACGAGCTCTCCGTGCAGCCAGGGCTGTTCCCTTCCCCTACAGCAGAAGGGCTCGGTTCCCACTTCTCGGGAGGAGGCCCAGAGGGCTGGAAAATGGAGCCAGGTTTCACCAGCGCAACGTCAAGTAGAATGGAAACCAGGCAACAGACCAAGGGGCCACTGGAGGTTCGCCCTGTCTCCTCCTGGTGTTACCGTGCCACCCCCCACCTGCTCCCCATTTCCCCCGGTGCGGTGTTACCGCGCAGACTCGGGGTGCCCAGGGTGGAGCCTCTGCGCTCTGTCCATCAAGAGCGGGAGGCGGAGGGGGAGGGGGAAGCTCCAGACCAAAAGAACAAAAACGTTTGTTTTCTTATGGCAACTTTTGAAATATTTTAAAAATATACAGAAAAGTGTGAAGAGAGTCAGTCACACCCAGGATGTGTCTTTTTTGAAGTAAAAAAAATGGGGAGGCCATCCGGGAAGGATGGGGCTCAGGGGCAGGGGCCTGTTGGTCACTGACTGGGTCCCACTTGCTGTCTGGTCCCTGCAGGGCTCAGCCCCTTCCTGGTTATCAGATTACTCCCCGGAAAACGAGCCCTAAGGTCTAAATCGTGGCTTCCAAACTTTTCTTCTCTCAACTAAGAAACCTTCTCTTCAAATGAAATCCTCCGATGATGCCCAAGATATAAGGCAGCAGTGCTCCGGCTCACGCGGGCCAGACCCACGCCACCCTGCCCAGCTCCCGGCTTTGCCCCGAAGCCCCTTGACCAGCCTGGGGCTGGGGACGGTGCCTGAGAACCCCCTGCACCCCCTTCTCAGTGACTCTGGGTCACAAAACTGTGACTCTCCTTAGTGTGATAATCCCATGAGCAAACCCAGTGATAAACATTAAGGCTTCATTTTCCCTAAACAAAATGACCTTTCGCTACGTTCTGGGTGTCGGAAGACAGAGCAGCAGCTGCAGCCGCAGCAGCAGCGGTGCCCCAGCCGTGGACAGTTCTTCTCTCTCTACCTTAAGTTTTCTGGAATAATCATAATCATGTATGAAATTAATGACGAAAAGATCACACATCACACTGACTACCCACTTACCCACTATCAGTAATTTAAGTTTGTATTTATTAAGAGAAGTGTGCATGTTGCCTTTCTTATAGATTTCCCTTTCTTGTTCCCTTAAGCGAACTGTTTCCCTCTGCGGCTTGCAAATGTTCAGAGCTGATCTGTCTGTGTCTCTGAGTGAGAATGACCAAGCAAACTGAACTCTTTCCCTCAGGCCCCGAAACAAGACAATACAAAATCTGGGGGTGTGAGGGGGGTGAGTCCTTGCCCCAATTCCCAGCAGGAGGCAGAGCCCAGTGGGGGTGGTTTGAGTTCTGTGTGGAGGCTAAACTGGGGCCGTGGGGTGGGGGGAGTGAGGGAGGAGCAGCGGCCCCCTGTCCCTTACCGATGTGCCTCCGCGTGAGCTCCACGGCCGCGTTCCTGTTGACGTTGGAGAGCAGCCCTAGGCAGAAGCGCTCGGAGTTGGAGGGGTCGGTGAAGCCGTCCACGGTCATGGATGGCTGCGAGGCGTGGAATGTCTCCCCGACGCGCTGGTTCAGCTCATAGTAGGAGATGGAGCACCAGAAGGCTGGCTCGCAGTAGGTGACAGGCTGCAGGTCTAGGAGACAGGCCAGGCTGCTGCGTCAGCAGGACCCCAGGCTCTGGCTCCTCCGTGGGGTCCCCTGGCAGCTCCAGCAGACTGTTTCCTTACCTCCCCGAGGGCTCTGTAACCCCTGCCTTCATGCCTTTTATTGTCTAAAACTTGCAGGATCCGAATACACAGGTATTTGGAGAAATAGTCCACCAGGCCTGCCTTACTTCACTGAGTTTTAGCTCACAGAGGCCCTGCCCTGCCTGGCCTGGCCTTGGGTCGAAGCAGTCTTCGGGGAAGTGCTGGGCCAAACCCAGAAAAAACTAGACCCCAACCAACACCCAGGCAAACCCACAGCTAGGCCCAGTGTGCTCCCTGCTGCTGGGCCACGCCGCCACCTGCACCGTCACCCGCAGCCTCTTCAAAGTTCCCCTAAGTAACCCACTCCCCAAGAAGGGCTTTCTACTTCTGGCTCTGCCAGGTTTGGGGAAAACTCCTAGCCTGTCAATCAGCAGTGTGCAAGCCTTTAAAATGCCGCAGCCCAGGGGTTTGTACGTTGTGCTAAGTGTCGGCGACCACGCAGGCACCAGGCGCTGTCTCCAGAGTGAACCGGGTCCGCATCTCTTACCGCAGAACTATCTGGTTTTCTTTCTCACGAGAAATAGAGGTTCTCCCCCTCACGTGATCCCACTTGACTCCCTGGCCTTCTTGTCATCTGCTGTTCTGGGCTCCCCAGCGGCCCTGGCACCCAGTCCTCCTCCTGCCCACTGCACTGTCTCTCACCTGAGTGCCCCTGTCCTCTTAGCCCTGGGCCGGCACTGGTCCCTCCTCATTTGCGTCAGGGCCCCCTGTCCTACGGGACTCCCCAGTACCAGCTGCTTCCTGCACTGCACTGTCCCACTGGTCTGGGAGCACCAAGTTCCACCACATCTTGCTCTCTGCCTGTTTGAATCCTTCCCGTTGGTTGGAGAATCAGGACCCTCCTGCCCGTTCTCGCCCCTGTATCTCGGACCTCCAGCCTGGGTCCCTCACTCTGGCTCTGACCTATCTTCGGAGCTGCCTGGTGCCTTAGGTGCACCTTTGTGGCAGCTGGTGAGAAGGATCGGAAGGACTTGCTAGGCCGAGTCTCAGCACTGGCCTGAGACCCCTGCTTCGTGCCTGCCAGGCAGCTTTCCAGGGTGAGAACCCACCAGAAACCTCTGCTCACCAGACCTTGGAAAGTGGGTAAAGTCCAAAACAGAAAAACCAAAAGTTGTTCTGTGAGGGGTGCCCTGGGTGCCTTTTCCCTGGGTGCCCCCTGCAGGGAAAGTGGCCCTAATTGCCTTCAGGGGTCTACGCCCATGACCCCTTCTGAGGGTGGAGACAGCTACCACCCACGGGAGGTGTTGCAGACCGTAACTTACATCCACCCTTGCACCCAATGCACACCCAGAGAGTGTCCTCTGGAGGGTTAGGATACCTAGACTGGGCTTCTCAACCTTGGCATCACTGACAGTCTGGGCTAGATACCTCTCTGTTTGGGGCAGGGAGCCTCTGCACATTGTGGGATGGTCAGCAGCATCCCGGGCCTCTGGGCACAGGATGCCAGTAGCACCCATCCATCTCACCTTCCCAAGCGGTGTGATAATAAGACATGTCTCCAGACATTTCAAGGTGTTTCCTAGAGGACAAATGGCCCTGGTTAAAAACTACTGCCCTAGATGTTAACCAGGTCACGGAGCACAGGCGTTCAAGTCACAGGACCAGAGTTCGCTCTCTGCTCTGGCAGGGACCAGCTGTGTGACTGGGAGCAGACCAAGTAAACTCCAGGCTCCAGCTTCCAGAGCAGAGCAGGGCCACCAGAGCAGAGAATCTTTTTTACCACCAGGTGCTGTTTGTGGATGAACTGAGATCATTCATCCCTCCTTACTTGCCTCAGAGCATGCATCAAACACTCCACAAATGGCATTAACAATAGTTATAATAACTTTGATTATCTGAACTTGAGAAAGCCCTGTTCCTGCTGCCCTCCATCAGGAGAGGGGCAAAGCGTCCTTGCCCCTTTCGTCTCTTCCCAGGGTGGAGCGAGGGAAGAGGAGGTAAGGCAGGAGATCTAAGCTGCTCAGTGGGGAGTGGGGGGTGGTGGGGCAGGAGTGACCGTGGCCTGTGGCCTGTGCCCCTGAAGTTGAGTTGAACCACGTCAGCTGCATCCAGCTCTGGCTTTGCCGGATGCTTCAGCATTCCAATGAGATAAGCTATACTCTAAACAATGTTGTCACTAAAATGTGAGCTATGTTGCTTTGGAAACCTCAAGAAATAAATAAATCCAAGTGCAATTCAAGCATTCAAAGTGGCTGGGCAACACGTCAGGGCCAGAGGTACAGGGGAAGGGCTGCAGGCTGCCCCTGCCCGCAGGCAGGCTCTGCTGATCATGCTGTGTGACCTGGGGGTGTGACCGCCTTCTCTGGCCTCACTTTCCCTGTCTGTATAGTGTCTGCAGCATACTAGAAGTCACCTAAGGCAGACCACCTAGGCCACTGAGCTTCTGGCATGAGTTGGCCTTAAGGTGCAGCTGTGGCTAATCTGGCCTGGTGCTGGCTTCCCTGGCCAAGTGCAGAACCAGAGTCCTCTCCCCGAAGTGTAAACCCTGGTCCAGAACCCCCTGTGCTTATCCCAGGCAGAAGAAAGATAGCTAGTTCCCAGGAACAGACGCAGCCCACCTATCAAAAGCCATCAGGCCACCCATCTGGTGACCTGGTGCTGAGACCTCACTCTGGAGAAGTGGGTTCAGGATGTGTCAGAATCAGAGAGGCCTGGGAACCTCCCAAGTAGATCTGAGCCCTTATCCAAACATCCCCGTGACTCGCAGACACATACTGGATGCGGGAGCCAACTCATAGCTACAAAGATGCCGGTGTGAAGGAGCAGTGCGGGCAGGCCAAGTCGGCCGGAAAGCCGCCGTTTCGGAGCGCTGTTCGGACGAGCTGACCTGCCATCCCGGCCGGAGCTGCACTCCCAGCCACACATTTATTATTCTCCGCGAACAGTGGAGCACCAGCCCCACCTCCCACCTCTCCACCTCCGGTCACCCCTCAGACGTTTCTTCAAGGCGCTGCTGCAGGAGGAACTGCAGGCCCAAGAGTACGGCCGCCGCCCGGGTACTGCCAAGAATGGCACTTTATTTTTAATCCTCACACACGCACGCCTCATGTCTCTCCCACCACAGGACTTATCCACACCACAGGTAAGTACAAGAGACACAAAAAGCCAGAACCCTGGAAAAGAGAAGGCCATCCCTGGGATAACCACGAGATTATAGCTACTGAGAGAACCCTCAACCTGGCTCTGTGCTTCCTAGCACACGAGGCACAAAGGGAGCAGAAGATGCTACGATTCTCTGGCTGGTGGACAGAAAATTCTTACTAGTTCTGCAGGGGAAGCAGAGCTTGTCCTAGCACTAAATCTTAGCAGAAGTCTGCCAGGCGGCAACCCCTCCCACGTCAGTCAAGTCAGCCTGCCCTGGTTTTGAGTTTCCCGACAAGAGCAGCAGGGATTTTACATCAGTTTGCTTCTTCAAAAGAACCCGAAGACAAGCCTTTCAAGGCCACTCTGGGAAGATGACTCCCCAGGGGTAGGGTGACTTGCCTCAGTGGAGAAAGGCTTTTGCTGGGCAAACCTGGCAAAGGACTTGGCACACCTGGAGTGGTAGACGATGGCGTGTCCCCGAGGCCTTCCCTTCAAACAGCCCTGCTCCTGGCCAGGCTGCTGAGTCTGTGCTAACCTCTGCTCCTGGAGTGGGGGTGTCAGAGACCCCCGCAGGAACCTCCAGCCCTGCCGTTCTCGGCCCCCCGCCCCCACCAGGGTGGTGTCAGCCAGACTTCTCGAGTGGCATGGGGCACTTAATTCACAACTGGCCCCCTGCCAGCCTTACACATTGGCTGGCTTCAGTTTTGAGCCCTATTCCAAACTGGCATAGACTTTCTGTTTTGTTTAAGGAAAAGAAAACAGAATAAAACCCAGAAGACAACACTTGGATTAAGGGACGCCTATTAAAAACATGTGCAAGAAACCCAAATCCGGTAAAGGAAGGGGGGAGGCCAGAGGGGAAATTAACTTTCTACTATAAATCAAAAGCAGGGAGCGGGCAAAGGCCAGGAGCACAACGCTGCGAGGCCAAAGGGCAGACCTGAGTGGGCTGGCTTCTTCCGGGCCCCCTCCCCGCGGAAGCAGCCCTCCCTTGGTGCAGAGGCTCCACATTCTGATCCCCCTGTGCTTTCATGCTGCCGTCTCCCAGGCCGTGCTGCTCCCTCTGCCTGGGTTGCCCATCTGCAGCCGTGAAGGCCCAGCTCCCCTGGCTGGGAAGCACTGCCTGGCCCCTCCGTGCAGGAAGGGCCCCTTGTGTCTGAGCCACCCGTGCACCAGAGGGTTACTGCCTGTGGACCCAGGCCAGCTGTGTCCCAGCATCCGGGGCACCACTGCCAACCTATCTAAGGATGAGGGCAATGCACTGCCATGTACCCAGAAGGAACCCCATGCCCTTTCAGCCTAGGACCAGCTTACTGAGACCAAGATCAGTGGCAAAGTCTCAGAGCCAGACCCTCAGGAATGTGAGAGTGCAGGCAGCAGCTGACTTCCTGCTGATACAAAGCCTTGTGCAGCAGCATGAAGATACCTGGACTGGCCCCTGTCCCGTAACATGGACCCCTGTCCTGTCAGGGGCCAGGGGTCTTCCCACTGCCCTGCCACTCAGCCCCTCTCTCCTGGCAGGAGAGGAGGTACCCTCTGCCCGAGGCACTCAGAAACCATCACCCCCTCAAACTCCAGCTCATCTGCTGCTCCAGGACACTCCCTGGTACCTCGTTTCCCTCCATCAAGGCCCATCCTGATGTCTCACTTTAGAGCAGAGAACAACTTACTCACAAGCAGGATCTAGCTCCTTATCTTCCTTTCTCTCCATTTCCCTTCTCCTCCCCCTCCATCTGCCCCAATCCTTCTGACTTAAATGCTTAGGAAATTCCAGATGACTCACCGAGCATGGTGTGTAATAACAGGAACATCACCTGCTCATATCCCTTCCCTTAAAAACAAAGCCCTGGGGTCCCCCCAGCCTCTGGCAGGAGGCTGAGCTGGCTCTCAGTCACACCTGGGGGCTCCCTCGAGTCAGCCGAGATGACTTAACTGTGGCAGGAGGCCCAACCTTTTGCCTGGAGTGGGGAGGAAATGAAGGAGGAGCCAGATGTCCTATGCTTTATTTCTTTTTGTATAATAATTTCTTTACAAGAAATAAACAGATGTCTTGAGATGTCCCCATCTTTCCCCAGGAAGAACTCACTGTGTGCCTGTCATCATCCTGCCCTTTGGGACACTCTGGCCGGGAAGGAGAAATCCAGAGGCCACTTCCGCGTGCTGCCTCCCTGCCTTCACCCTTCATTTGCCCTTCAGCCCCCACCTCTCTCACACCTGCTCTCCAAAGGATGCCCTTGGACTCCTGATGTCACACTCCAGGCCTCTTCGCACACCTCCTTTTGCATCTCTGCAGGACCATCATAACACCTCCCTCCCCTCCAGCTGCTGTGGCCCCATCCTCCACTTGACCCTCGGCCTCTTCCTCAACCCTGTGCCTCCCTCACGGGGTCCCCCATTGGTCTGTCTTCGGCTCTCCTTCCTTCCTGAGTTGGGTCTCCCCCTCTGCTGAATTCGACCCCTCATAAGACTAGAACCAAGCCTTCATCAGTGTTTCCAAAGTGAGATCTCTGGATGGTCCACGGGATGATAAAACAAGAGTGATGAAATGATGGTCAGACACAGGGGAGGGAGAAGAGCAGATGAAATGGGTGTCCTCTCTTCGGGACTTCTCAGAGCTTCACTGTGCCGGTGCCTTGGGGGCACCACGAAGGGTGCACAGGTACAGGGCAGGCTTTCCGACCCCACTTGATGACAGGGTCCTGTCTCTCTGACCACCCTGTGGGAAGGGCTGTCACACGTGCTAATGGCTTCCAAATCTGTACCTTCTGCATTGGCCTCCCTCTTAACTGTCCCGCTGCTTCCAGGACATATTAAGTGAAGGCTGCTCACTGTCATCTTCCGACCCAAACCCGCACCACGTCCTGTGTGCCCGGACTCAGTGATGAGGCCTCGCCACCTAAAGCTGGTCAACGAGCCCTTCCCAAGGGTCCTTGCCCAGCCCCGATGCCACGTGTCTGCAGCACTTACCTCGGCCTCCTCCAGTGCAGCAGCTAACTGGGAATTTTTGCATTTGGGGGTTTGGGCCTCAAGTAATTTCTCCTAGAATTTAAACTCCATCCAGCACAGCCAAATGGATCTTTAGGAAGCTATCATCAGATAACCTCACCTCCATCACCAAAACCCACCATGGACTCTATTCTGTAGGCAAGACCAGGCTAGACAAGCATGGCTTTCGGGGGTCCAGTCTCAGCGCCCTGCCAGCCCCCTCTCTCCATGTGCCTCTTGACAGGCCAACCAACCACAACGCCAGCTGTCCTTAGAGCTCAGCCCAGCCTCACGTGCCATTCCTTCCATTGGCAATGTCCTTCCTTCCCTAGAGAGGGAAGGTATCCTCAGTATCCTACTTGTGGGTCCCTCAGGGTCCAGCTCACACACGTCGCCACAGCTCTGATGTCTTCCCATGCCATCCAGCACCTTCCTCCTGGGCACGTGCAGTTGCTCCCTCCTCTGGGCACTCTCCTTTGAATCCTGATTGTCATCCCCAGCTCTGGACCCCCAGCACTAGTACACACTGGGAACTTAGCCAATGCTGACTGAACGGATTAATACACAGGAGACGCGGCAAGCCTGTCCCCACTGGAATACCACCATTACTTCCTCTGACCCCTCAGGGTGCTTCATCGGCGCCTACTTCTTCTTTTACACTCATGTACAGCCCTGGCTTATTTACCCAGGCAGGGCCATAAGCACCTTGACAGCAGGGTCTGTGAGCCCTCTTTGAGTCCCCCCCAACCTGGACTGGCACCTGACTACCAGGCAGGAAGGGCCTGGGGGATGAATGAATGAGGAAGAGACAGGTAAGCGGGTGGGGTTC
This sequence comes from Artibeus jamaicensis, assembly GCF_021234435.1. NCBI lineage: Eukaryota > Metazoa > Chordata > Mammalia > Chiroptera > Phyllostomidae > Artibeus > Artibeus jamaicensis. The sequence goes on from NW_026521883.1 coordinate 7,099,383, forward strand.
TCACCCGGGGACCACATGGGGCGTGGTCTTCAATCTGACATTTGTCCCCAACTATAAGTTAACAAGTGTCCTTTTTGAGCCTCACTCTTCTACTAAGGAGGTGGGGTGGGGGGATGGGGGTGAGGAAAGCTGGTCTATATGACCCAGCAAAGCACTGCCCTGTTGCAGACGGGACCATGTACTCTGGATCCCGAGGGCCTGAGTCCAAAGCCAGCTTCCCTGTTTACTAGCTGTGTGACTTGAGACAAGGGAGGTAAGCAGTCTGCTCCTTGGTTTCCTAATCTGTAAAATGAAAAATTACAATACACTAACTTACAAAGTTGTTATGAAGATTGGCATGAAACACCAAACGGCATTCAGCGAAGAGCGTGTTCTCATGAAAGGCTTGCGGTCGCCATCCTCTTCCAGCTGCAGCGCCTGCAGCGCCAACAGTCCACGTGATTTATGGGTGGGACAAAGCCAGCAGTTGTGAGGGAGTGCAGGTGGGGGTGCAGGTGGGGTGCGAGGGCTCGTCTGTCAGAGGAAGCCGGGCCTGTCAGCGCCCGAGCCTCACCATGAGTCCTAACTCTGACTCCTCAACTGACTCGTCGCCCCATTCAGATCTTCCCGGCAGGGTGGCACCCACTCTTTGCCTGCCAAGCTCAGGGGCTATTCCTGCCTTTGGAAGAAATGACCTAAGAATTCTCAACCCTCAGACCAGGGGCCTGAGAAATGGGGCAGCGGGGTGGGAGAAATGTGTCAATAGGGCACTCTGCCTTCGGTCCAATTTCAAGATCCATTCTGTCCCCCTGGTCCACATAACTCAGAGGGGAATTCACAGCAAGCCACCACCTGGGGCGGCTGTCAGTCTGAATCACTGAGTCAGGCAGCGGGGTTTCAAAAGCCAGCCTACTCTGAAGTCTGTGGAGTGGAAGTGGACTGTGGCCATGGTGAGGTAAAATTAAATCCAAACCAGCCAACCTCAAAGGCCAAAGCCCAAAGTCAAGTCCATAATCGTGGCCTTTAATTTCTCAAGTGTTAACACAGCTTCTAGCCTTCAGGGTTTGTTTTTATTAATGCAATCAGTGCTTTTGCATTGAATTTGACCTTCCCTTTGCAAAGCCCAACACTCACAGTGGTATTATTTTACAAAGATGTTAAAACAGATCTCCCAAACTCACATTTCTCACTGCCCACTTGTCAGCCTATATTACAGGGTTTTCAAGCAACTTCCACAGTCCCAAAGGATGATTTTCTTCATTTGATGCTATCAGTCAAGGACTGGAAACAAGAGACAGGCCAACCCTCTTTAATTCACCGAGCTTGGATATTAACTATTTCTTTTCCTTAGTCACACATTAAGCCCCAGCAATAGCGGCCAAAACAAAATCAAACTCACATTCTTCTAAAAGTACCAGATGAGCATACAAAAAATTCCCCTCAATAAAAGTGGAACGGATGTTTCACTTATTTCAAGCCCTTTTGTGGGCCCCACACTGGAGCCGAGGTCTGCTCTGGAGCAGCAGAAAAGCAGGTCTCGGAGAAAGGGACCCGAAGTCCACGACTGGGGGCAGGGTGTGGAACTGGGGGTCCAGTTGCTCCACAATGTCATCAGCTAATGCAAAGCGATACCCGTGGCACCATGATACAGAACTGTGTTTACAATAACACACCGAGGGGAGACAAAGTGGAAACATTGGACATGCACCAAGGTCTCAATGGAAGGCACAAATGTATGTGCTTGACCCGAAAACATCAGAAGGACCGCAATAAAACAGAAAACTGGGTTTGGGTGAAAAGATTGTGGGCAATTTTGCTTCCCCCCCCCAAGTGCCTTATATGTGGTTGTTTTGAATAAAAACTACATCATTGTAAGATGGAAATGTTGAGATAAGATGAAATAAAACCTGGAGCAAGTCTACAACAGTCGGGGGCTGGAGTCTGCCACCCACGGCTTTTTGTCCAAACACACACACACTTGGCCGACCACGGCCCCTCGGCTCCAGAGCACAAGTCTGGGGAACTTTCACTCACTCATGTCTCACCACTGCCCAGGGGAACACACACCTGGCCTGGGGCTGCCTTTCCTGACACCACTGTCCCCAGGTTTTACATTCTGGGGGTGACCTCAGGATCCCTGTAACCAGAAACCTGATGGGCTGAACTGGCCCATGGTGGGGGGTTGGGGGTGGAGCCTCACCTTCAGGACCCCTCCCCACACCAGCCACCTGCCAGGGCTGCAGGTAGAGGGAATATACAGTCATCCAGACAAGCAGACACTTACCCAGGTTACTGTGTGCTGGGGACATCGGATTCGGGGATAGGTTTGGAGAACCTGCAGGGTGAGACACAGTGTGAGATTTCATAAAAGACTCTTGGCTGGAGAACCCAGTTACTGATATTGAGGTGGGACAGCTCGGCACAGCAGAAACCCTGGGCTGAGGATCCAAAACCCAGGAGAAGGCCCAGCGCCCTGTCCTTGCCCGCACTTTGCCTCCGTGGGCCCCAGGTCACTCCCCCTGTGGAACAGACACATGGAGGAGGGATGACCTCCAGGTCTCCGCCCTGACTTGGCGGGCTGATGCTCTTCACCAGGACCCACAGTGCAGGGGCTCGAGTTCCCGTCTAGGGTACTGACCTACACTGCACTTGCCCATCCCGTTAACTGTGCCCCCAAGAAAATGAGACAAGCAGGGAAGGCCCCCTGCCCAGCTGCTCAAAGACCCAGGCAGCAAAGACCAGCCCTCCCATACAGGTGGGGCCTGGTGGCCCAGATGTCACTGTCACTGCTCTCAGGGGCTCGGAACACTGCGAACTCCCTTCCAGCCCTTTCCCCAGGCTTCAGGAAATGCCCTGAGCTGCCACAGCAATCCCGCACCTCAGTGATCGACTGACATTTTATGTGAGACCTGATGTCACACGTGGCCAGGAGTCCGGACCTACCCAGTTCATCCCACTCTAGTACTTTCTCTCCACCCCTTACCTCCAGAAACAAAAGCAAATGAAGACAAAAAAACCACATGGCATCAACCTTCAAAAAATCCGGCCCACAGTCATTAAATGACTGTGGGGCAGCCCTGTGGGGCTGGCTCTACCCTGCAACCCACCAGTCTCGATGCTGGGCCTCATGCATATGCCTCCTTGAGCTGTTCATGGGGTCCCTTCCTGCTCTCACCATGGGTTTCTTTTTCTCCCCCAGCACCAATCCACTGGACAGATGGAAGAGTCCCCAAAAGGAGAGCTTCCGTAGTGGCTCTGGGTCGGAGCTGTGGGACCTTGGTAAAGTGGTTAAACTCTCTGAGCTCTGACTTTCCCCCTCAGGCATAAATTGGAAATAATACCATCTACACTGTATGGTTTGTAGAAGTAAAGTGATTCCGTGCATATAAAAATGGCTACACCATGACTGGCACATAGCAGACACTCAATAAATGTTGGTTTCCTGTTTTGTGGTGGCTCATGAAAACCCAGGAAAGCTGTGGGACCTTCCCACTGACCAGGGGGGGGAGAGTGTGAGGAGGAGGGGTATGTGTGTGTGTGTGTACACAGAGCTGGACAAAGCGATCTTCAGGCTCCAGCTGGGACGCCATCACATTCCAGCTGTCCAAGTGCAGCTAGACTGGCTTCCAAATGGACAACTTTGAATGAAGAATGGGGAATAAACAGGAGATCCCACCCAGTCACCCGAAGGCTGCTTGGGGTCCACAAAAGGCAGTGTCTACGTTCGGTAAGTCACTAATGTTCACACCAGGGCTCTGCAAGTACACTTATGGGAAGAGAGGACAAAGGGAGAGGGAACAGAGAAAATGAGGCACCAAGGAGGGACAGAAGGGGGCAAAAAGGCAGCTGCTTAGCCCATATACACATCCTTCCCTTCGGCTCGTTCTGCTTTAAAACAGTAATCATTCCACAAACATGAAGAGCAGCAAGGAGGGAAGACAGAAGGGAGAGGGAGGAGAACTATCGCATCTGGAGAGATGCTACTCAGCTGGCCTGCCTCCCATGCCAGCATTTAATGGCTGCAAGCTTGCCATGGCCACTTGGCAGCAGACACAGGAAAGTTTTCAGAGCATTCCAGCTGGGTTCACACTGTCAGCCACTCATCTGGTGGGGGGGGGGGTGTTTGGGGGGGCAGTGCTAAGCCCTGAAGTGTCATGATGCCCGGGCTAGGCATCAAGCAACTGCATGTTACAATGAACGCGTGAGTCTCTTTCATCCATCCTTCAGAAACTGCACTCTCTCTTTTGGGCCATGTGTGAGGCAGGTGGCTCTGCTGCACGTAGCGGCTCCGTGGGTGCAAGGCACGCTTGTCATCATCGGAATGGAACATCTGCTTGGCTCCCTCCTCCTCCTCACCCAACCACACACAACGCAGAGCACATTCCATGTGGCAGCTGGGGTCCAATGCAAGAAACCACTGGTTTGGAGCCAATTTCGTCCGGTAATAAATGACACAGGGACATCTGGAGATGTGGTTGAAGGTGCCTGGGCTGGGTCCCTCACAGGAGGAACACATAGATCACATTTGGTCACCACACAAAAATAGATACTTCAGAGGCCTCGACTGGCCAATGGCAAAGACCTCCCCTCACCCAGACTCTCTGAAACTACTTTTGGTGATAAAGCCCACCCTCTACCCTACTGCCAGCTACAGCTCACCAAGGCGCAGACTCTGCTCGGCTCTCCATCAGCTTCCAGCCACACTTGGTCTTCAGTGAGGTGTCCTCCTGTCTCTCCCCACTCTGGGGGAATCGGCTGTACTCACACTGAGTCTTACTGTCCCCAAAATGCACCTGGCTCTCCTGCCTTTGCCCCTGTGACTGCCTGGCACAGCCTTTGCTGGACCTGACGGCCTGGCCGACACCTATACAGCTCCAAGACTCAATGCAAGAAAAACCTACACTGCAAGGTACTGCTCTGTCCCCGGCACCTCCTCTCCAGGCTGGGTTAGGTGGCCCTGCTCTGTGCCCCTGATGCTGTGTGGCACGTTCCGTCAGGGAACATATGTGACGCACAGTAACGGCTGCTTGTCCTGTTGGTCTCGCCATGACTGTGCGCAGCTCAGGCTTCTCCTCTACCCCGAATACCTGGTACGGAGTGGTTGCTCTATAAACGCTGGAGAGAGGGAGAGGGGAGGAAGGGAGGGAGGGCAGGCATTCAGGGTTAAGAGCATATCCCTGCAGGACTCTCACCTGCATCCATGCTGTGGTTCATCTGGTGGTCACTGGTCTCTCCATCTTCACTCAGGTAGCCAGGGGGTGGGGTTTCTGGGAACCAGGAGGAAAGCGGTTCATTAAACGACTGCATGGCTTGGAGAAAGACCTTTCGCAAACTCATCACACATTCACACCCCTATGCCGGTTGCAGGTGCTGGAGGAATGAACCATGGGCCTCAAAGCAAGGACACAGCTCCTGGATCCTGCTGTCCTCATGCCCTTCCACCCCCAGTACTGCCAACCCCACCCCCGTCATCATCACCTCATTACCACCTTTGTTCATACCACCAGACTCCCAAGTCTGACACGCCTGAGCCTCTGCCAGGCTAACTTTCCCACATCCTTCAAGGTCAGGTTTAAGACCACACTGCCAGGGCAATTGCTGACTCGGTTCGGCCTTGTCCACCTCTGTTCCTAAAAGGCGACCACCTCAAACCACAGTGGCCTTGTTATTTGTTCTCTTTAAGAGATGTCTTAGCATCCCAAGTGAGTTCCAAGTTCAATGCCAGTAGAGACTGATCTATTTCTCTGAATGACCCCCAAACACTGACTTAGCTCTCTAAGGCTCACTGAATAAACAAAGTAGGTGACCTGCCCCCCAGAGACCAGTGCCGCCTGCGCAGGACCTGGAAAGAATGGGCCTGTGAATCAGGTCTCTCCTTAGTGCTGAGACCCACGTGCAAAGGCCTGTGGTCAACCTCAGCTCATTAAACTCGCTCAGGGTGAAGGCTTGTCCAAATCAGACCGCTCAGAACGGACTGCAGCGTGGTTACTGCCGGCAGCCTCAGGCCCCGAGAGGTGACCAGCCCAAGGGCTGCCCTGCAGTTTTCCTGGGCTTGGAGAGTGCTGATGGTTCACACATTATTTGCATATAAGTGAGGGGCTTCTAAAAACATCTGCACTCTGACCGTGGAGCCCATTTTCCCCTTGGAGAAGAAACTTGAATGGGGCCTCACCCCCACCCAGGCTGTAATGCTCAGCAGGCTGACGTGCAGGCCAGCCCTCTGAGCTGGCTGCCCAGCCCTGACTCAGGGCCCCTACTGTCTCTGCAGCCCCCAAGAGTCAGGGATCCTGCCTGAACTTCAACCCCAGCTTCAGGGCAGTGGGAGGAACACAGTGTTGCTATTTCCGTTTCCAAAATAAATGACTGCACTGAGGCTGGGAGGAAGGGTCACGCCGCTGCTGCTCTGTGCCAAGAACAGCATCATTAGTAAGTGCGGAGCAAGGCCAAGGGTCCTCTCCCAACAGGGATGTGGTTCAGAGCCAGGGGCCAGCTTTGTGTGCACAGAGAGGGTGATGGGGAGGGCCAAGGGGGCTGAGGGTGGAGCAGTGGGGCCAGCGTCCCCAGGCCAGCCTGCGCTGCCAGGAACCTACCTGGAATATTGCTCTGCGGCTCGATGCCCGCGGGGAAGTTAGTGTTTTCGGGGATGGAATGGCTGTAGTCGTCCAGCGGGGGGAACTCGGCCGGGATCTCTGTGTGGCGTGGCACCAACACAGGAGGTAGAACTGTCCGGAGGAGACAGAGCAGAGGTGGATCGGCATCGATGCCGGGCTGGCACCGAAGCCCCTGCACCCCCAGATGCACTGCAGACCCTCCCTCAGGAAGAGGAGGGAGGGGGGAGAGAGGGTCGGGAAAGACAGGGAGCTCACCTGGGGTCTCTACCCTTTGGTAGTGGTAGGGATTCACGCAGACCTCGTCCTTCTTCATGTTGAAAGCGAACTCACACAGCTCCATGGCCCGCAGCTCATGGTGGCTGTGCAGGTCAGGCCATCGCCACAGGCGGCAGTAGATGACATGGGGGAGCCCCTTCCGATGGGACACCTGCAGCCGGCCATCCAGGGACCTGCCGGGTTGGGGAGGAGCAACAAGAGACAGTGAAGTGGACTTGGCTGGTCTTCTCCTAAGTTCTGCCTGCTGCTCCTAGTCAGCCTGTTGGCAGAGATTCAGAAAGCCCGCCCCACCCCCGCTCCTTTCCCTCAGACGCAGGGCCCGGAGATCAGAGAACCGCTAACTGTTAGTGCTGGATGGGGTCCCAGGAGAAGAACACAGAGGCCCACCAAGGAAGGCAGAGGCCTCCCTGGGGCTGGCAGCATGGGGGAAGAGTTCTCCTCCCCCACCCCACCCCCATATAAAATGGATGGCATTTGAGTCATGGTCTGAACAGGAACAGGTCCCCGAGCCAGGCGGGGGTGGGCGGGGGAGGCAGGGCTGAGCTAGGAAGTGAGCTCTTTAGGTGCAAATGTGAGGACCACGGTGCTACTGAGAAGGTGACAATGCAGACAGGTCATCTCCACTCCCTCAACACTCACCCAGTTCCTCCCTCACACATCAGAAAACAAGAAAAAAAACCCAAATGTCTCTTTTTCAGGTGGTATTCGTGACAAGGCAGGCAGGGGAAGAGGGACACTAGGGGACTTTTAAATGGTAGGAGCCCACACTGCAGGCCCCTCAGGGGTCCCTTCCAGTTGGAGGCTTGGCTGCAGGCAGACCAGGTGTCACCACAGGGACACGAGTGGGCTGAGCAGGAGCCCAGCCTGCAGCTCCACGCCACCCTTAGTTCTGCCACTGTCCCCAGCCTAGGTGGGCCGAACACTCTGCAATGGCAGTGTCTCGTGCCTGTGCGAGCCATGTCTTCTTCAGTGATTGGCCTCCAAGCAGCCATGACCCCCACCCCTCCGGCCAAGCCAAAGTGTGGCCCCTGGACCAGCAGGGTGGGCCCACAGAAGCCCGTTTAAAGGGCAGAGCCTACGCCAACCTACTAAATGAGAATCGTGCTTTTCACACGATCCCAGGCAGCTGCATGACAGGCGGGCTGCGGCAGCAGGGCACGAAGCCCTGTGGAGCTCCGGAGGGGCAGACGCCCTGCCAGCCAAGAGCACGGTGGGCAGGTAGAAAGCTTCTGTAGGGACGTGGGGTTTCAGCTGATGTCCAGTACCGGACAGGTAAGGAGATGCTATTCACACGTACAAGATTAATAAAATATGTCATGAACTCCTATTGTGGCACTAGGGAGAGAGTGGCAGGCACAACTTTTCTAACGGCTGGGCGGGGCTGGCCGAGAGGCATTTGCAAGCTCTCCCTCCCCACCCCCACATGACACAGTGTACCCACTGACCTGAAAAACAGGATGTATGGGCACTCTGTGAGGGAGGGGCTAGTCAGATGCAACCGGAAGCACCAACCAAACTGAAAAAACCAGAGGAATCCAATCGAACTATCCAGGCCACCAGCCTGGGGATGGGGTCAGACAGACAAAGGCCAGAGCTGGGCTTGAACACAGGGACTGACCCAGAGCTGCTGACCAAGGGCATCTCAGTGGACATAATGACCTCCTTCCTGACAGCCCCAAAACAGTAATTGCCAGGCAGAAGGAAGAGAACAGCCGAGAGGTAGAGAGGAAGACTGTCAGGTAAGGAGTCATGAGACCTGGGGCCCAGATGGGGCCCTTCTGTCCTAGCTGTGAGATACTGGGTAAGTCATGAGGTCTCTGGGACCCTCAGTTACTTCACCTGTAAAATGGGAACATTCTCTCACCCCCCTTGACCTCCAGCAGCCCAGTATCCACTTCACAAAGTATTTGTGAAGCACCAACCCCTGAATGTTACTCCACGTGACAGCAGCCACTCTCCACACCCCGGCCTGGATAAATGGGCAAGAGTGGGGTGAGGAGGAGAGAGGGGGAGTGGAGATGAACACCATTCAGCTGTTCCCATCCTCTTGCAAAGCTACTGAGTGACCATAGATTAGAGAAGCAGTTGTATTTGCTCCTCAGTGTTTGACAAAAACCCCAAGAAAGAGCCAGCTGGACATCTAGAGCTACCTCTGCAGGGGGAGGCCCTGAGAAAGGCTCAGACCAGCAGCAAGGGAGAAACGGGGCTCTGGATGGAGCCCCCCTGCCCCTGCCTGGTCGATGGAAGGGGGTGCATAGTTGCTTTAAAAATCATAGCAATACATAGAGAGGTGGTGATGGACAACACAGAGGAAGGCTATCAGCTTCCACGGGGCAGAGAACCTAAGAGAATGAGCAGAAAACCAAGCTCCTAACAGCCCCATACCTGGGCCTGCACCTTCAGGAAGGGACGGTAGGAGGATAGGCATATGCAGGACACTCTGGGCACCCCTGGTGAGTGCCCTAACATCCTAATGCCCCAGAAGCAGGACACTTGGGCCAGGTGCCTCACTGGACAGAGATCTGGAGGGGACCCATGGCCTCACGCCTGCTCAGGGACCTACAAGGAAAAAGGGGCCTGGAGCGAGCAGAAATGGGGCAGCCCATGGGACACAAAGCTCAGATGTGATACAGGCGACTAAGACCAAGGTCTGGGTGTGAGGTGGGGTTGGGACGTGGTTGTCATGGGTTTTTGTAGTCGACTGTTGGGAAGGAGAGTCAGGAAGGAGGTGAAAGAGGACAGAAGGTTTATCACAGGTCTGTAGGTAGAGGACTTCAGTTTCTGGAGCCCTCACGTCCAATCCTTTCTATATTATGTGGGCTGTTTCTTCTCAGGGTCTGAAGAGCTTGGCTGTCTACTGGAACAATTATGGCAAAGAGGAAGGAAGGGGAGAAAGCAGAAGGGGGAGTAAAGGGGAGGGGTACAAGGGGGAGGGTAGACGGGGAGAGAGAGGGGGGAGGGGGGAAGAAGGGGGAGGAGGGATAGATGGGGAGAGAGAAAGAAGAGAGAAGGGGGAAGGAGGGGGGAGAAGGGCAAGAAATGTCCTTCAGTCAAATAAAACAAACTGAATGGATGCAATTTATCTCTGTCCTGCCCCAAACAATGAGTAGGAGAACAGAGCCGACAAAAGTGGAAAGCAGATGGCCGAGTGGGAGCAGACCTAGCAGAGTGGAGTGAGCTGAAACCAAGCGCCTACCAGAGGAAGCCAACAAAAGTGATCCCACTCGTGCCTGAGAGCCCTGGAAAGCCGGGAATTTAAGGCACCACACACTTCTGAAGGTGGGACTGAAAACAGGAGGACAGGCTGCAAGTCTAAAGAAAAGGCGGTCAGATCCTCGCCCCCCTTTTCAGGGCCCCACAAACAGGGCCTCCCCAACCCTGTAAGAGACAGGTTTGCTCTTTGCAGAAAATAAACTTGAGAGGGGCGGTGCTCTGGATGGGCCACCAGGGTGCAGCTGGGGGTGAAGGTCAGAGGAGGGCTGGAAGGAAGATTCCTGGAGGCCCCCTTGCGCTCCTTGGTACCCAGGTCAGTGACGGGTGGTCCATGTGTCCACCCCTTCCCGTGGAGAGATTAAACAGCTCAGACCACAAGAGACCTGCGATCTGACATTTGGGGATCCCCCCAACAAGATGGCCCTACTCCTGCCAGCTCCCCCACGCAGCGTAGCCCACCAGCCAACAAGCTGGAGCAGTGAATGTTTTTTATTGCCTCTCTCTTACCTATGAATGCACAGCCAGAATCCTCAGCCTTTTAAAGAAAGCCACTACCAGGACACACAGAGAAAGAAAGAACACAGGGAGGGGAAGGCAGTCTGAGGCAAGAAAGGAGAAACTTCCAAAGTCAACAAAATAAAACAAACACTACCCTCAGGGAGATAAGATACTGAAATCCTAAAATAGAAACGTTTATAGACTATTTCAAAAAACCTCTTGGAAACAAAAAATAAGAATATAAATTTAAAATTCAAGAAAGAATCAAGTCAAGGGCTCCTTGAGTTCTTAAACTGTTGTATACATGAATTATTTTGATAATATAATTAAATTTTAAAAAGCAAGGGAGCTACAGTAATCAAGGCAGTGTGATAACGACAAAGATAAAAACCACACACACACACACACACCCCTGAGAAACAGATGACAGAACTTCGCAGAGTCCAGAAATAGTCACAAATGCACCGACAACTGAGTTTCAACAAAGGTCCAAAGACAAAGAGAAAGGACAGTCTTTTCAACAAATGGTGCTAGAAAAGTCATACATCCAAAGGCAAGGAAAGTGAACTTCGATCTCCACCTGGCACCCAGTACAAAAGTCAGCTGAAATAGGTCATCATAGAAAGCCTAAAACAATACAACTTCCAGAAGAAAACACAAGAAAAATTCTTTGTGACCTTGTGATAGGCGAACATTGCTTAGATATCACACCACAAACACATTCCATTTTTAAACAGTGGACCAATTTGACTTTATCAAAATTAAAGCTTCTGGTCTTTGGAAGTCACTGTTAAGAGAATAAAAAGACAAAGACACAAATGGGAAGAAAACATTTGCAAAGTATGTATCTGACAAAGGCCCTGTGTCTGAAACACATAAAGAACTCGGAATACGCAATATTCAGAAAACAAACAACCCAACCATAAAAATACAACAAAGTCATCTGAACAAACCCCACACAAAATATGTAGAGATGGCAAATAAGCGCAAGAAAAGATGCTGATGTCCAATGTCATCAGTCATTAGAGAAATGCAAATTACATCTATGGAGAGACAACGCCACGTAACTGTTAGGAAGCCTGCAATAAAAACTCTGCACCACATGCTGGCAAGGGTGGGGAGCAACCGAAACTTCAAACACTGCTAATAGAAATGTAAAATGATACAACTACTTTGGCGAACAGTTTGGAGGTTTCTTAAAAAAGGTAAAAAGAAACCTATCATACAAGCCACCCGTTTCACCCGTAAGAGTTTACCCAAGGGAAATCGAAGCATCTGCCCAGACACAAATGTTCACAGCAGCTTCATTTGTAAGAGCCCCAAACTGGAGATTACTCAACGCACAGAAGCGGGTGAGTACATGAACAAACTGTGGTATGTCCACACAGAGGAATACCACTCAGCACCGTAAAAGAAGGGACCACCAATGTACGTGACAACATGGATGAACCTAAAAATAACTATGCTGAGTGAAAGAAGCTAGACATGAGTACGTATAGGCAAAATTACAGAGTAATTTAAAGTCAGGCAAAAATACAGATTCATGGAGAGGACAGAAAGTAGATGAGTGTTTGCCTGGGCATGGGGTTGTGCAGGGACGGGAGGGGGCTTGCCGAGGGATAAAGGCTATGTCTACTCTCTTGGCTGTAGTGGTGTTTTCACAGGTATAAACCCATGTCAAAATTTGTCAAATTTTGACAGATTGTTTACTGTAAGTATGTGCTGCTTGTTATATGTCAATCGTACCACAATTTTAAAGAGAGAGAGAGAGACAGGACAAGGTTTTGGGGCTTTAGACTTGGATAAACCCTAATTCATATACTGACTCTGGGCTCTATAACTGTATAAACTTGATCACCTTGCTTAATGCCTGGGCCTTAATTTTTTCATTGAAATATCAGCCCTTTGGTTGGATTGCTGGGAGGATTAAATGATGTTCTGTACAGAAAGCCTTTAGCAGAGTGAAAACACAGTAAATGGGAGCAAACAATTGTCATTACTGTTTAACTATTATTACCTTCATTACTAGGATGATGCCTAACAAGTGAGGTATACAGTAGGTGCTGAAAAACACCAGGCCCCTCCCCTGCGTTGGTCATTGGGGTACACAGCCAGGTGGGCCATCACAATCGATGCCTCAGCTGACCTGGTGCTTGGAATTTTCACAAGGCTTCTGTGCTCCTCATCTCAGGTCAGCCCCACAAGATGCTGTGTGGATGACAAGGCACATCTTGTAGTGGTCCTGCCTCCCTCTGCCCCCGTGTGCCGGGGAGGCAAGGCTCTGGCCCTAGGCTCCCGTGGCGGTCTGCTCTGGGGCTGGCTGCTGGGTGGGGCCCCGGCGGCAGGGAGACCGGTAGACGCTCCAGCTCACAAGCACGCCCCTGCTGAGCTGGCTTGCCAGTGTTTTCCAGAAGTCATCTGGACCATGCCCCTGCTTCCGGGCCATACAATTCCCTAACTTATGGCTTCTCATTCACTTCTAATGCATCGGGGACAACTCCTCTTGGCTCAGTCTGGGCTGCCCAGAGCCAGCCCTGGTAGTCCTTCCTTCTTCCTCTGTCCCACTCAAAATACACACAAAGTAACAGCAGTGAACTTGGAGTTTCAGCTGCTGGATTTAATTTAGCTGATGTGTCCGGTACACACCCTCCCTAGCCTCATGGGGTACCAAGTCTATTTTAAGTAAATCCAATAAATAGGTCTTAATTCTGAGCCGATGTTACCCTAACGTGCTCAGTCACAGAAAAGGATCTATTTACGCCCCAGTCTCCTGACCCGGCCCTTCTTGTAGACCAAGACCAGCCGCTGGGCTGAGGGTCCCACCCCAGGAGCCCACCTGCAGCCTCTTTCTTGTTTGGGACTACGATCCCTTCCCACACCCACTGGCTTCCCGATGAGACCCCCAAAAGTCTTTCTCCAGCAACTCCTGCCAGCTAGTTTGACTGAGGCTTTAATCCTTAAATATATTCTTCACCAGCTGAACCATTTCCTGTGGCAGGAAATTAGGTTTCCTCCCATTGGCTACAAGTGGGACCCATAAAGTGTCCCAAAATGGTGGTGGGAGCCACAGCCAAGGATGTGGACATGCCAGAGTCCAAGGCCAACGGTGAGGGGAAGCCTGCCAGAGGGCCCCGGGCAGGGAGGGCGGGGCCGGGGCCCACCTCCTGGCACAAGCCTCTAAGTGTCCTCTGTTACCAGTGACCAGCTACCCGCACAGCCATCTGGAGGCTGATGTGAATACTGGTGGACTTGGATGTGGGGGTTGGGGACAAGAGTGGAAGCAGGAAACATAAGCTCCGGAAACACTCAAAGGACTGCTCAGCATGAACCGTGTGCCAGGCACACAGCTACCGTGTGGCAATACAAAGATGGCAGAGCCCCGTATGTCCTGCCTCACCCAGCGCAGAGAATGTAAGGGGCAGGCCCACAGTCACATCGCCTGGGATGGGCGGGGCCGGAATTCAACCCACACCAGTGCTGAGAAATGGGCGGCGAGGGGTGGGGTGACCGGTCCTTTTTCCGCTCTCCCATGCTGCACCCCCATCTGGGAAGGGACCTCCTGGCGAACATCTAATAGTTGCTGAACACCTACCACATCCCAGGTGCTGTGCTGGTTCCCTGAGTCAAAGAAGTGAACAAAAAGTAAATTTGTTCACACTATTCTAGTTCCACTGAAACAGACTTTATTTAACATACATCCTATACAACACTTTCTGGCTTCTTCAGAGGCAAACTTTGTCCTTGGACTTGCTTCTACTGAGCAGTGATCTCAACAACAGTGGCAAAGTTAGGGCCGAGACATGCCGGGCACTGTGCTGTCCACTCAACGGCTGCCATAGGTGTAGTCACTCACCCTCTCTGTACCCAGGCCCTTGGTTGGATGGTTTCGTTGCTCCTCCACCCACGGGTGCAGCGTACGCCCTTGCCTCTTGACTCTGCTCTAGGCTACTGCTTTGGCTCATGGAACCTCAGCAGAAAGGGGTAAAGTACCATCGTGTGTTTCTGCTTGCCCTCTTGCCCCTCTGTCCTCACCAGGGGAAGAGCCTCCCCTAGGCAGCTGCTGCCCCTCAGCCTGGCCCAGGTGCAGCACAGGTAGGGCAGACTGAGCCAACCTCGCAGCCAGGTGCCAGGCGCGGGTGAGCCCCAGAAGCATGAGTCAGGATGGACAGTCACCGTTTTAAGCGCCTGAGCTTTGGAGGGGTTGTTACCCATCACCAGCGAACTTGCTGCACTTACGCCCCCTCCGGTCTTTGCAGTAAATGCGCAAGTACTGTTTATTTTCATGCACTGATGCAGAAAGAGAGGGTCTGAGAGGTCACCCACCTCGGCAGGGAGCAGAGTTCATCTAAAGTGAAGTCAGGCTGCATGACTCACTCTCTTCCCTGACTGTAAACAGGCACAATGCTACTTCCTGACCTTGAGTAGAATACCATTTCAGAAGGACTTAGTTTTTATTTATAGAGAAGAACCTATCTATAGGCTTTCAGAGCCAAATTTGCATAGACTATGAACATTACCCCAAACGTTCAACTAATGTTAATTTTGGGGTTTTTTTTTAAGATTTATTTATTTTTAGAGAGAGAGGAAGGAAGGGAGAAAGAGAGGGAGAGAAACTTCAATGTGTGGTTGCCTCATGGGAGCTCCATACTGGGGACCTGGCCTGCAACCCAGGCATGTACTCTGACTGGGAATCGAACCAGGAACCCTTTGGTGCACAGGCCAGCACTCAAACCACTGAACCACACCAGCCAGGGCTAATGTTAATTTTTTGAAGTTCAAATAGCATATTGATAACTTAATATGTTATAAATATCAAACCAAACCTCTGGCATCCATTTCAACTCAATTTATTGTTTATGTTTATTTTTCCCCTAAAATCTGCTGTTATCAGAAAAAGAGGTTGTTTCTCATCTTGGGGTGGGGTACCAATCAACACTACAAATCCACACTTACACCCATACTTCCCAGAACACACACGCTGCCACCGGCAGGTCCCCCCTCCCTACAATAATCCAGCTGGCCCACTGTCCTGCGTTCACTCGCCTACAACAAAATCACACTCTACCCTTCTTGAGCTTTCTGTTATATGCGGGTTTAATTTTTTTTTTTGTTTCTAGTTCAAAATAAAAGGCTTGAATGACTTCAAGTCTGGGTTAGTTATATACCCCCCAAGCCTTCTAAGAAGGCAGAAAAAATTCTGCTGGAGACTTTAAAGGGCCCCTTGCTTTGGTTCTACTTGGCCTTTGAGCAACAGTGCACATCGGAAGGTGCTCTTAACTCTTCCACGCCGTGGCCGGTCGAGGACAACTATTTGACAGAGCAGCGAATCTGAGAGCCTTGAAAACCTTCATGCCGAGAGAGACATTTAATTTGGCGGTTCACTGGGGATTCTTTCCCTTGGGTAAAACATAGCTAACACGGAAGCATCCTTTGCTGGGGGCAGAAGTTCTTCTGGGGCTATGTGCAAGTTCCGTGGCTGCAAGTGACAAAGCACAGAAGCCTAACTTCAGTGAGCAGAGCGTGCTGGTCGGCTGAAGCTCTGGCTAACTAAATGCCCACCTGAAAACCCACTTTGGAGAACGGCAGGCAGCTGGCACTTGGGGACCCTTGAGAACATATTGTCTAATCCCTTCCTTCTGTGGCTGAGGAAACTGAGACTGATGTACTGTATTAAGAACCTCAAGGTCACCCAGCAAACAGATTCAGAGGGAGAAGGCGGCCTCCCAACCACTGCTTCACTATAGCCGGGTGTCTGTGAGTGAGAGTCCGCTTTCTCACCTCGGTAAGTCAAGTATAATGGGACATACTATTTTCTTTGTTGTACTGAATCTTAAATTGCCTGAAGGTCTCATGCTTTCAGGTGACAAAAGTTGTTTTTTTTCAAATGGGACTGAACAATTGGTGATGTATCCTGCAATTCCTGTCCTATCATGGCAACTTTGGGAGGTCCAAAATTATATTAAAATAGAAAGTTACCATATTTTTATATTGAAATAAGAGGTTACAACCACCAGATGGAAGATGTGTACTGCAATTCCTGTCCTGTCATGGCCACTTTCTGAGGTTTGAAATTATTTAAGATAAAAAGTTATAAACACAAAGAAATTGAGCTGTATACTGACTATACTATTCCAAGTAACTATTGAAGTTGTCTTTGGTTGTTGGTGTTTAAAGAAGAAGCAACAGTTCCAGTGTCAGCCTTGTTCTCGCCATTTGGCACCACCTAGCAGGAATCTGGCTGGGCGAGGTTTGAGGGGGCGGGGTAGGTTCTGGATAAGTGGGGTTTCATTGTGAGCTCTGATGCGGCAACCATGTGCTCTAGTCCTATTTCCTCAGTGATCTCGGCAAGTTCTATAAGTACGCTAAGCACGTTTGTTAATGTTCCAGTTTAGATTGGCCATTTCGGAGGGCTGAAACCAGCATTTCACAGCCCTTGATACCCGTCAGTGAACCACCAAGAACAACCCAGTTCCCATCTGAACTTGCAGACAGACAATATGTGGCGCTTCAGGCTGCCACACTGGGGGAACACCCAATAAATGCCAGACCGAAGCCCCCTGTACTATGCTTCCAGGCAGTAGTTAGCCTCTTTCTCGCTCCTCCCCCCTGTATTTTGGTCTCCCTTCCCCCTGCTAGTTTTCCAGGCAGCCGGCTCAGATCCACAACAAGTGGGAGCTGATGTGGCCTGAGTGTGAGCCCCAGAGGTCACAGGAGTCTCCTGGGCAGACTTTCAGGGGCAGAAGCCAAGGACCACTTGGGCCTGCCCTCTGTGGGGGGCTGAGTCCCACAGAAAACACATCGGACCTCTGGGCTCCCTTCCTCCCAAGGGACCAGGGTGGGCACAGAGAGTGCACTTTCTGGAAAAGGAGGAGACTGCTTTATGGGGCAAGTTCGGCTTAACTACGATCACCATAAAGCACGTGCGCCCTGAGAGCTGTTCCACATCGGGCGAATCTAAGGCAACCCTGCTGCTTCTCGGCCTCAGCCCTCCCGTGTGCGGGCCTTGACAGTTCTGTGGGGTGTGGGGTGGGAAGGAGCTGTCCTGTGCATGGCGGGTGGCCAGCAGGACCCTGGCCTCCATCCACTACATGCCGGCAGTGCCCCCACCCGCTGTTGTCACAACCAAAAATGTCTCCAGATATTTTCAAAAGGTCCTCTAGGGGGCAAATCACTCCCCAAGCCCCCTTGAGAGCTGTGGGTTAAGAAAAAGTTCAGTGGGGTGGGCACAGGTCAGAGAAAACAGAAGCAATTTACATCTCAGAGCAGGTGTTTACTGGCACTTCTCACGCATTATCTCACTGGATACAGGGATGTTACAGGTAAAAGACTCATGCAACATTGGGTGACTTGCCCAAAGGTACCCCGAACAGCGAGAAGTGCCAGGCCTTGAACCTGGGTGTTACCCAGTTCCCTGTGAATGCAAAGCACAGGGGGTCACTGCATTAGAATCACTGGGGATTCTCCGTGGGCTTTGGGGAGACAACTATCCTTGTCACCTCCTCTCTCCTTTGCAAAGAAAGTAGTTAAATCTTGAAGGAGAAGAAGGGGGAGAGGGGAGAGGAGGAGGCAGTGGGGGAGGAGGGGAGGGCAGTTTCACGTGCAGTCTTAGTATTTACCAGCTGCAGTTTCACGTGCCTTTTTTTCCCTGCAAATACCAACTCGGGGATTTACTGTTTCCAAGCATCGGGATCATAGAGGTTTCACACCGTAAAGAGAAGGTGCCACAGAGGTCTGGGCTGGTCTCTGGTTTCTGGGAGAAGGCGAAAGAATAGTTACCGGGCTTCCCAGAACTCTCTGGGATGGCCATTTCACTCTGCCAGTTGACACCCATTCAGAGTGGAATTAAGTGTTTTAAAAGAGATCACTCCTGGTCCACTCAGGACGCTCACAGCCCTTGGTGAGGTTCTATGGGCTGAAAGCAAAAAGCACACTTTGCCCCAGATTTCACAACCCCCAGCTCCAGAGCTCACCTCAACAAACACAGGGAGTCTGAAACGGAACCACAGGTTCGGGCGCATTTAGACCCCTCTGTGCATTGCACTGGACGCTGCCGGCCTCCCATGCTCCCGCTGGGCAGGAGGGCCGCTCACGCAGCCAACGCTCCAAGGCTCTCTGTTTCCAAATGGCTTTTGGGAAACGGATTCATTTGGATTTTTGGTTTGCGGGGAGGCAAAGTACAACGCCAGACTAAAGCCCACAGCACAGAAAGGGTTCCTCCTCGCAATGGCAGTGTGCTTCAGCTCCACGTGAGGAAACACCATGAGCAGTTAGAGAAAGATATTTGCTAGTTTCAAAAGTCTAACTTTGGAGGGAAATGTGAAAAGAAAAGGAGAAGGGGCTTTTAGAGTCTGTTAGAGATAATTATCTTGGCTTAGACCCTTTCCTCCGTAGAAGAGAAAACTAGGGCTTAGATGTGGTGAGGAGGGATGAATACCGATCTCGGCTTTCTGGTAGTGAATGCCTTAAAACTTAGAAATACGTTTGCTTTCTTCAAAAATAAAAAGGGCAGAGCACCGAGAAGTCACCTCCCTGGACAAGTGCTGTTCCTCTCGTCTTATCTGCCAGCGAGCTTCAGCGTCAGCTCACGTCACCGCGCAAACAATTCTTATTACAAGACTCTTAGTCATGCTGTTTTTCACTTTCTTCCACGAAGCAGAAACCGTTAAGCTCTGAGTATCCTCCCCGGGCTCCGGCTTCCCAGCCCCGGTTCCCAGCCTCCCACCTCCTGACCCATCAGGTTTGCATGAATCCTGCACCATGAATCACTTCCTTTGGGCAGACTGCACGTTTGGGGGTGGGGTTTTCTTCCTTCTTTTTTGGAAAAGATTTTCACAGCCATCTGGGGTTAAACACGTAGAACGGGGAGATGAAGACTGGCTGCCCGGTCCTATGGAAACCCACCAAAGTTTCCAAAGGCTTATAGAAAATGTCAGGCAGGCATCCGTGACTCGAGGAGCTGGGGGGGCAGAGGTGAAGAGGACAAGGAAGGGGTTTTTGTGTTCATTGCATAGTTTTGACTTCCTTCATTATGAGTCACTGGCCAGAAAGATAACAGTGTCACAAGCATTACAGAGCAGGCGAAGGGTGAACCGGGCGACTCGGTGGCGTTTGAACTGAGAAGCAGAGCTTCCGGGCAAGTGTTTACTCCAGGTCCAATTTTACAACAATTCCTAGCAAAAGGCCATACAATACGGGTTGGGGAAGGGACATTCTCGCATTTCAGTCTTCACCACATTTACAACTCTTTCTCTATTTTTAAGAGAGGCCCCAAAGCCTTTAGAACCCTCCGACCTCCCAGTTCAGCTGCTGTGGAGCGGTGGGGCGGTGGGGGGGGGGGGGGGGGGCGGGAGGGGAAGGAGGGTGGGACATGACCACAATTTTAGAAAATATTAGTTTAAGGAGCACAAAGTTAAATATGCAGAAAACAGCATTTGCTGAACACCAGTCTCTAATACTCTACAAACGCTCTGCTCCTTTCCGGACCAACGCTGTACAAGCTTACGCAAGCAGTTCCCATCGAACCGTAACAAAGAACGGGTGTCCTGTATGTTCTGGGCACTGGTATTCTGAGGACAGTTAAGCAGCCAATTAGCATTCCTTTCAGTCCAAGGGGACAGACTTCCTTTTGTACCTAAACAAAAGGTTCTGGTTCATGAGGGGCAATTTCACCTAAAACAGCAAAGAACCCCTGTGGGCAGGAAGATAGGAATTCCAAATAAACAAGAAGTGAGGACTTCAGACAGGCCAGGGAGCATTTAGTATGTCAAGGTGGCAATGGCCAGCTGTGTCGGCTTGCCTTGTCCATCAAGTGGCTCTTGGTTAAAGGCTGTTATCCCGAAGTGGCTCCCAGGTGAGGCTCCTTCCCTGGGTCTGGGACACTTACCACTCCCCCCCATACCCAGCCCACAGAGTCCCAGCCAAGATTCACAGAGCACCTGCCTACCCACTGCTTCATTAGACCCCCACTTCCCAAAGAGCAGAGGTTTCAAGGCCTGATTTACAGGTATGGAAATCCCAAATGCTTAACTCGCCCAGGTAGCAGAGGTAGTAACGTGCCACAACCACAGCACAGAACATGGGCTTCTGCCTCACCCAGCCAGATACCGTCAGCCAGTGGCTGCACGCTGAGATGACAGGCGGGTCCAGAGGTTCTCTTCAGCCCTAGGACAGACCCAGTTATGCCTCTAGCTCAGAAAGTGTTCCATTTTGTGTCTCTTTCTGCAGAATGACCTTTCTCTGTCCTCCCCTCCCCAAAGTCTTACAGTCCCTATTGTCCTACACTTGTGAAACTCATCATCACTTAGCACCAAAGGCCTGCTACAATTAAGTAATTTTGTGTGTTTCCAGCTTCCTCTCCCAACTGACAGGAGCTCCTTGAGGGCAAGGAGACTCAGCTTAACTTTCCCTGTTCTCTGGGTGGAGCACAGGGCGTGCACATCACATTTGCTCACAAGTAGACCATGATTATGGGATTATTCCTGTGCACCACCAGTCAGAAGAGGTAGGAAACAAATAAAAACCTCAGGCAGCACCCTAGCCTTACAACCCAGTTAAGGCATCAAACCTTGGAGTAAAGGGACCCACAGACGCACATCACTGCCAGAGACCCAACACCAGAGACATTCTTTCAGCAATCTGTGGTCTTGAGAGGTGCGATTAAAACCAGGAGGGGAATGACGACTCAGGTGCCAGTTAGTTTTGCTACAGCAGCCAGTGGGGAAATGCAGAAAGCTAAAATGCCTTTGAATGAGGAAGTTCCGCCCACTTCACTTGCCAAACCAGAGAGGGACAGAGCCATTGGTGACCTAGATTGTAGGCCGACAGTAGATGGAAGGCATTGCAATAAACTGACTCAACAAATACTTGTTGAATGGAGATTTACCAGCGTTGGATTTGCCAGAAGAGAAAGTAGGCAGATACCTGGGGCAACACTGGAGTGGACTGCCTCCAGTGGTGCCTTAGTGGTGCTCACACTGGCTGTGCTGCTGAATCGGGGGGTGGGGGAAAGGTATCTAGATGTGGGGGTCATCTCATTTACAAAACGATGGGTTCAACCACCTCTCGTGTCTCCTTGCCTTTTAGCACTGACTCTCCACATACCTGTGAAACACTGTAATCTGCAGTGGAAAGCAGCTCTGAGGTGGTGGTGTCTACACTTCCCGTTCCTTTACCACCTTTAAGCACAAGCAGCCTTGGAGAAAATAAACCTGAATCAATAGCAGCAGAGAAAATATATGGTAAAAAAAATTTCTTGCTCCTCTACTATAAGTGGGTGAGAGAAAAACTTCCAAACTTAGACTCTTTCTGCAGGTTAGAAGCAAAACAAACAAACAAAACCCCCTCAAACCCAACAGCAATACCAGCAAAACAGGTAGCCACAGCTGTGACGTGATACAAAAGAATTAAACTGCTATCAAACAACTTCCTGATAGAGCTGCAAAACAGACCTCAAAGTCAGAGGTCACAAAGGGAATGGGACGGCTCATAGATGTGCTCCCATCTGTGGCTGGTCACTTTGATGGGACTCGACCTGGACATGTGTGAACACATATGACCTCCTGTAGTATATTCCAGGCTCAGGAGCCACAGGACTTCAGAGCTGGGGGTGAGGGCTCTAAGGATCAGCCACTTCACTGTTCCCCCTTTCTTCCTCACACAGGAAGAAACTGAGGCCCAGGAGGGGACAGTGTCACTCCAGGATCCTTCTGAGTGAACGGCAGTGTCCTTCTCCTACCCCAGGAATCCATGACCCCAAAACCCTCTGGGTCCCAAAATGGACTATTCAGCTGTCAGCTAACAAAGAAGCTAATCCCACAACATAGGGTGGGGCCCCATCCCAGCAGGAAGACCAGAGCTGCTTCTGTGAAGGAGGATTGCATTCTTGCACTTCCCGGCCTCCACACACTCAGCTGTTGGGCCCTAGCGCCATCTTGGCCTGTCTTTCAAGTAAGCCAGGCCCATCTCCCGGGCTCTGCAAACAGTGCCGGCTCTCTGCTCCCTCCTCAGCCAGAGCAGCAGAACACCCATGCCACCGGGCCCAGACTGTTTGAATGGCACCTTCAAAGCCTGGTCCCTGCCAGGACTTTGTCCTGTTTTATTCGAACAGTGTGTGGGGTATGTGCAGGTGCACAGACCCTGCTGCTCCGAGCATCTGCAAGGAGAGTGCCTGATCAGCCAGTCTGCATTTACTGAGGGCCTACAGTGTGCCAGGCACTTGGTGAGTACCTCAGTTTTTGTAACTCTGCAAAGGATCAAGAACTAGTGAACCACACCAGGAACCATGTAAGATTCTGTGTGCAGGAAGAACAGGGCCAAGGGCTCATAGTTTGTGCAAGTCTACCCCGATTTCTGCTCTGTAGGCTCCTTTCATGCCGTAGCTTTGCCCACACCTGCCTCAGCTTCATTAAAGAGGTGGCATCAACCAGCTGCTTTGTATAAGCAATTTCTTTGCTGAGCACTTTATATTTATATACTTCAATGCTATCGGATAGGGCCCCATCTTCCAAAAGAAGAAAATGGAATTCAGAGCAGTTAAGATTCTTCCACAAAGCCACATGGGAGAGCAGGGCTAAACTCTAAACTCCCAATGCAAAGCCCAGAGTTCCCCCACTGTGTCATGCTGCTGCCCTGCACACCCATTCACCTTGAAGGGGGATGTCGTGGAAGCAAGATGAGACTGGGAGCTGGGAGCTGGATTCCAACTCTGCCTCCTCCCTTTGCCACCTGGGTGACTTTAGGCAAAGTGTCCCATCCCTCAGGGCCAGTTTCCTCTCCATGAAAGGCTGGGAAGGCTGTCAAGAGGGCCACGTGAAGTGACAGCACACATGTTAGGTACCACCCATCACCTCTCACTCACGTGTCACAGAAGACTGCCCGACGAGGCTGATCACCCACACGGGGACTTTTTATTTATTCCTGCAACAAGCTGCTGACAAGATCAGGAGACTGGGAGATGTGCGAACGTTCTAAAAATATCATCTGGGGACAATTTATGTTGTCTTTTTTTTCTTAAGGTACAAGCAGCTTTGAGCATAGGCTGAGAAAGTGACAACTTCCTTCCCAAGCCTACCAAATTTTGCCAAGTCTTCTTGAAACTCCCACCCTCACAGATTAAGAAAGTGAAGGTCTAAAGCCATTGCCTGGGTTCCCCAACTGGGCAGGTTGGACCAGACATCCCTAAGGTCCCTTCTCTGATAATGTGACTATTAATCAGAGGCTCGCTGCTTTTTCTCACACATAGAGACGTCTTTCATGAGCATTTCAATGAACAATGAGAAAGGGAGCACATTTCCAACTTCCCAGCAACAGCACTCCATTCTCGTTCCTGTTGGCAACCGCCCAAATGCTGGGAAGGTAACTGCGATGGTAAACTCCGCCCCCACCTCGTGCATGGGTGTGGCCTGGTGAGGATGAGGGAATCCACAGGGCTCACTTCCTGCCTGCACTCTACCCCCTCTCGTGCCAGGCTCTGTGCGGGAGTTGCACAACTGCAGGAATGCAGCGCTGAGGTCCCATACCCACGCCTGGCCCTGGAGGAACTGACGGCAGGGCAGGCACACCAGCTGTAATGCTCTGCAGAGTCAGAAAGCAGCATCAGGTCCTGAGAAGACTGGAAGGCAAGACCTTGACGTATCTGCAAAGACGGCAGAGTCCCGGGTCTAAAGCCACGGCTGCTCTATCACATGTGGGATCGGGTGCCGCTAACTGCTGAGGGACCGCACACGCAGACCGACTACTGCCTGTAACATGAAGGCTTTCTGGGCTCCGCAAGGACCACAGAGTAAACACTAGATACTGACTGGTTTAACCAAATGGAAACTCAGGGTCAAGTGAATTCTAAATGAATATTTGCTCTTTCAAAGCACGTTTTTAAAAATACTCTTCCATAAGAAACTTTTAAGACAAACAACCAGATGAGAAAAGAAACACAAGTATACAAGTTCCCCACCGACAGATCCCTTACTTTTGATATTCTTCACTAAATTCTTTGCTTATTACACCATTAAGATCAAAACTCCTCTGTTTATACTCATACAATGAAATATTACCCAGCCATAAAAATGAATTCATAATTGCAGCATGCAAAAACATAGAAGACTCTGGAAAAAATTATGCAATGTGAAAGAAAACATATATGTCCCCCCACCCAAAAAGTACATCCTGTACAATCTGATTAATATAAACTTTTAGGAAATTCAAACTAATACACATTGGCAGAAAGCAGATCAGTGGTCGCCTGGGAACTGGGGGACAGCAGACAAACAGAAGGTGAAATTACAAAGGGTCCGGAAGAAACTCTGGAGGGTGACGGGCATGGCCAGCATCTGGGCAGTGGCGACGGTTTCATGCTATATGCAAGCCCTTACATATCACACTCACAAAACTGCAAACTTTCCATATGTGCTATTTATTATACATCAATACAAATGCTTTAAAACAATACTTCCCTCAACTCTGATGGGCAAGTTAACAGAAGGCTGAGTTTGCAGCAAAGCTATTAGTCCAATAGACTGTTCAAGGGTGTCTTCCTCTGCTCACTGCATGACAAACTCTAAAAGGAACCAACACTGAAACATGAATCAATGCCTTATTACATCCCAAAAAAAGTGTTACGAACACACACACTAAGATTTCATTGAAAAGCTAGTTCTAGCTTGTCTTCCATGTGGTTACTCACGTGGACCTGGGTGCAGGTCGTTAAAGTTTCACTCCGGGCCCACACTGCTCCTAACGACTGCTCGCCAATGAAAAGTCCTGAAGGGCAGAGTGCCCCAAAGTGAGTCACTGAATTTCACATTGGCGTTAGGGAACAAACTAAACAGAGACCCTCCCCACCCCTGCCATAATGATGCTAGAACTGCGGCTCAGAGAACTGGCTCTCCTCCCTGAAGTCTAGTCCAGCCAGGAATGACCCACTGAGCAAAGGGATGTGCTGGGTGACTGAGGAGGATGTTCAGTCCCAGGAGTGAACCACAGGGTGTGCCACATGCTGGGCTCTCTCCCGCACATGGACACACATTCTGTGTTCCAGATCAACAGGGTGGGCCCACCTGACGAACCATACGGGCCCTTCACAAACATCACAAGACTCCTTCATAAGCTCATTCTTATCCCCTTTCAATGGAGGTCATTACAGCCTCACTGTTGTTTAGCACAGTGGCTTTCAAATGTCAAGATGCCAGCAGCCCCTACGGCACTCAGGCCTCCAGACCCCAGCCTCCTCTTCCAGGACAAATCACATGTCAATTCTCTGTCCAGCATGAAGCCTGAGGTTTGGGGTGGGAGGCTGCATATCGGGGGCCATCATTTGGAAACCTCTTATCTAGGACACCAAGCAGAAAAAGTACTTAACACACTTAAGACAGACACACAGAAGAAGCCAAGCTGGGGGGGGGGGGGGCAGTATGAACAAAGTGAAAAATAGAGTGTCACCAGTCCTGGCGGAAATTCTTTCTAGCCATTGGTGATCTGTCCTCCGAAGTTCTCAGAAAGACCTAGTTTATTGCCAACTTAGCCCTGGGGTCGAGTGTTTAGTACAATTCTACAGAAACCATGGGAGGTTCAGTAAGAGTTCACAGATGGTGATGAATTCCTACTTGTAGCCAAGTGCACAGGAAAAAAACCCCAGCAATTCAACATTTGAACGCTGATAGTACTGAACCAAGGCAGGGTGCAGGGTGAAGAGGATGCATGGAAGGAAGAAGACACAAAAGATAATTAAAAATCAAACAGTTTAGCATAGTGGCAAAGAGAACAACAGAAGCCAGAAGTCAACTACTCGGTCCGGAACCCAGCTCCACACTGCCCAGCTGTGTAGCCTTGAGCAAGCTACTACTTAAGCTGCTGTGCCTAACTTGCCCCAAACCATCCTGTGTATAGGTATTATTGTTCCCAATGTTAAAGGCATTGTGCAGAAGACCAGAAAATGGGAGTGACATTTCACAGCATTGAGAACAGACTCTCCAAGCTACTATCCCCGCACACCACCCACTTCAGCCCTTCCCCAGGCAAACAGAGTGTGTTTTAATCAGAGTTGTACTGGCTTTTCTGGGGCACCTGGTCCTAGGTTCAGTTTCCTGAGGGTACAGATAAGCCAGAACCTGCTGGGAGTCCATCAGAATTAAGAGCCGTGAACCAGAAAGGGTTCAAGGCCTAGGGCTCTTAATGGGTGTGCAGGAAGTGGCCTCAAGGGATCAGACTTTCAGGACAAAGAAAGACCAGGTTAGAGGTCACTTAACCCACCAACCAGCAGATGCGGAATACTAACAGGAAGCTCCCCCACGTACAGAGCTGAAAGCAGTCTGTTCTTCGGTGCCCTCTGCCTCCTGGCCCTAGCGACTATCGGGGGGACCTTGCAGAACAAGTATCTCTGGCTGGGCTCCCTGTTGCAGCTTCCATGTCCCCAGGTCTTTCCTCTAATGAGGATCATCTCCTGGGCCTTCCTCTGTGTTAAGGTGACATCCAAGAACTTTCCAAGGCCTGAGAACTGGGGCCCAGTTCCCGTTTCATATCCCATCTTGAGATTCCTCCCACTGCATCCATTCTGGCTATAATCCCAGCAGAGAGGGCATGGGTCCACAATGTCACACGACATTGTCACATGACATACAGAGTCCATCAGCACAATACATGGATCACCCCAAAATGTAAACAGAAGACAGCACAACAGAGAAAGTGCTTTGAACATAACAGGTGCTCAGTAAATGTTTATTGCACAAATGAATGCTCACTCAAAGCCCAGTCAAGCCCCCTCTCCTCGTCCCCACTTCACTTGTAGTCGACCCGGGCAACTTCTGTCTGAAACTCCCCATTGCCGCAGCCGGAGACAGAGAAAACAGCCGCCCGCCCATTAACCCGGGCTGGGCCGGAGACTGAGAACAGGCAGCGGCCCGCAGATGTTGTGCTTGGCCAGCACGGTGTTTTCAAAATTCGTTCATTACTCGCCAACTTTTGAAAGCTGGGAGATTTCATATGTAAATCTAGATTTTTGGCTTTTCTTGAAAAAAAAATCAGAAGATCTGGGAACAGTTGGCCACTGGCTGATGTCGAGTTGCCCCTTTGGACTAGGACTGAATCCTCGGTCCCGCACTCACTTCTTACACCCAGGGCCACTCCCCTCACCCCGTGTGCATCTGCACTTGCAACTCGAGCCCACCTTTCCAATGGGGGAAGCATCAGCCCTTAGGCAGCAAAGTGGAACCCGAAGGCCTGGGGCCTGGCCTTTGCCGGGGCCTGGCCTTTGCCGAAGGCCTGTTCAGGAGGTTCCCTTCACACCCGTTGTCCTGATGTCATCATCAATGGCATCTCCTATCACCCAGACTCCTTGTCTGGGTAACAGACTGCGGCCACCTTGAGCCTCAGCCGGCTCTAGACCTGCCTGGCTCACCCCAAGGAATCTGTACCCCAAGCCCTCAGAAGGGAGGCCACTCGCTCTTCATGTAGCTTCCCAGTCTGACTACTTCAAACTCCCAGTGGCGTTCACTCCACAGGGAAAGCCTTCGCACCCCCTGCAGACCCTCAAGGCAGCCCTGGAGGCTGTGGCAATGGCCAGGCCCAGGAGGCCTGATGCAGCGAGATGAGAGCGGGGAGGGATGGCCAGGACGACAGTGTACTCAGGGTAGGTGGAAGTCAGGAGAGAGAAAAAGAAGAAAGGTAGGGAAAAGAAAGGAAAACAGAGAGAGAGAGAGCAGTGAGCTTACTGATCCCACCTCCAGGGACCACTTTTCCTGTCTGAAGTCCAAGGAAGAACTAGAGTTACCTCCCTCTTTACCCCCACTTTCAGTGGGGACCAGGGGAAGAGAGGGTGCCAGCTTTTCTGGTGAGACAAGTCATGAATCTGTACTTATCACATCTTCCAGAACCTTCCACCTTCTTGGATCAAACACATTGACTGACTTGTCAGGGGCAGTTTCCGCCCATGCCTCTAGACAAACTCACCAAATCTTCACCTGAGTGAAGCTGGGTCAGGGTTTTTCTGAAAAAGGTCTAGTTACCCAGCATGTGGGGGCAGCACCTCGTTTGGGGGGGGGGGGGGCTCCTGGAGAAGGCACAGCCCTGGGAAGGGGAACAGACAACATGAGCTGTTTTTCACACTGAATGCGCACAGTTCTTGGAGATTCCCTAATGAATTCCAGCCTCAGCCAATGGGAAACTTTACACTTACCCTAAAATAAGAGCATTCCTTCCCCAATCTTTAAAGGTCAAAGGCTGGATGGGAGTGATGTCACTGAGGAAAGAAGGTAGTAGACGGCCCCTCCCCCTAATAAAAATTTGGCAAGATCAGACAGTGTGCAAGAAGGGAAAGAAGAGGCAGGAAATCACATATTGCTGTCTTGACATTTTATAAGAAAACCTGACATAACTGGATATCATAGGGCATCTGATGCCTTTTTTCCCCTAATGTGAATAAACAGAAGAAAACCTGCTTTTAAAAATCTTTAAGGTCTTTGTGAACTTAAATCCCTAAGCCTCTTCTTTTCCAAAGAGAGGCCATCACACAGGCCTGATCTGTTTTTAAACGATCTTCAGTGGCGGCCTCAGATACCCCCAAACCCACTTTCTTGGTTGACGGAGAGCTGATGCAACACGCAGCCAGGGCTTAAACAGGTTCCCAGCAGTTCAGTCTCTCAAAGGTAATTTTGTAAACAGGCACAAGGAAGGGCTTTCACTTTGAAGTGGGCAGGGAATCTGCCACAGTTGCTTAAGCGCTGATCCAATTCCACGAAAAGGATAAAGGGAAAACACATCAAAAGAAATCACATTTTACATCTTCCCTGATCAAGTCACCCAACAGCTTGGGGTAGAAGGGTTAATGGAATGGAGTTTGCACTTCTTGTGCAGGGGCTGGAGGGGTGGGGTGCAGAGGAGCTGAAGGGTATTTATAAGTTCCCAGCTGGCCATTGGCCACGGCTGCTTTTATTGATCTAGACAAACACAAATTATGATGGCCTGACATGACTTGTATATACAAACAGCCATCTGAAAACCGTCACAGGCCTAATTGAAGGAGACAGCAAGAAATCAAAGGAAGGACAGACGGTAACAAAAAAATGCCCAGACCCACAGAGTAGCATTCCAGTGGGAGGCTGAGCTGAGGCTTCCTGCCGAGGGGAGGTGGATGTTTACTTGCACAGTTGAGCTCGGTCCCCTTGGGTGCAATTGTCCCCGGGAGCTGCTCGGTGCAGCCCTGATTGGGAAGAAGGAACAGCGGCCCTCCCCAGCAGGCTCTCCCCACACATTCTGCTGCTCAGCCCCGATGTGTCATGGTGGCGGGGGGCGGGGGGACAGAGGGTCAGGGCCCCAGGGACCGAAACTGAG
Organism: Artibeus jamaicensis; assembly: GCF_021234435.1. NCBI lineage: Eukaryota > Metazoa > Chordata > Mammalia > Chiroptera > Phyllostomidae > Artibeus > Artibeus jamaicensis. The sequence goes on from NW_026521883.1 coordinate 7,129,277, forward strand.
CAAAGGGCCATGAGCAACGCCTCTGCTTCACCCAAGCAGGGTGTTTCCTACAAGAACAGTGGCTTCCTGACACCCCAAGCATCCACATATCCCCACCCAGAGAAAAATGCTGAAGACCTTTAATAGCTCTCTGGCCAACAACCCCATGGACCCATGGGAACATCAGCCAACAGAGAGAGGGACCTGTCCCCCATGTGGAATTGCTGACCCCCATCCAGTCCGCTCCCTAGCAGACCAGCCTGGAGCTGCCCCTTCCGGTGCTGACCCAGGGAGCAGGCACTAAGTGTTTGTACATCTGGGAGGTCACAGAGCAGAGGGCAGGGAATCAGCCACAGAGACAGCACGGCCCTTCCCAGGAGGGTTCCGACCCCAGCAGCTCCCATTTCCTCCGTTGCTGCAAGGAAAGCCCTGGAAACACCCAGAAAAGAGAATAATACTCGCAAGCTCGTTCCAAACTCTTCGAGAAAGAAGCAAGGCATTTGGGTTTGTCATTTGATCCCCAGGGGCCTTCCGGCCAGATAACCAAGAAAAATTAGACTTGAGAGAAAGAATCGACCCCGAACAGAGCTGGTCATGGATCACATCACACACTTTAAACACTTGTGCAGGATACAGAGCAGATCGAAGAATCCCATCTTCTTGGCAACACCGAAAAACTGCAAAATTGACCCAGGAAAGAAAAGGAAAAATCCTCAGAGGAAAAGGTTCCATACAAAATAAAACTGAAAGCAGCTAAAGCTGCAGGCGATGAAAGTCGTTGACTAAAAACAAAAATCAATGAAAAAAACCTGAGAAACTTAGAGATGCAAAATTTTACTCAGAAAAATTGGAGCTGGTGGAAATAATGGCAGAAAAGAAAATGCCAAAAATGACAGAAGTTAACATCGGTACCAACAGCAATCAAGCAAACAAAGACAGAAGTTTTGTTGCAAAATGAACATGGAAAAGAACTGATGTTAATGAAAATTAATTTCAGTTTAAAAAAAAAACAAACTCGGGAAGAGTTTAACTGTGGCAGCCAGAAAATAGCTGAGGTATTGCACTGACCTGGAGTCAATTTAAAATGGTGAAACTAAAAATGCCCTGGACTTTTTCAGAAAAAGGCAAAACCCAGGGGACTCACAAAAGCAGCCAGGTCTGCCACTACACCTCCCAGTTTCTCTGAAGAGGGATTGGGACCATCATTACCCTCCATGGGACACTTGTCACCGTGCCTACCTCAGCGCCAGGCACCACAGACCCCAGTGTGAAGAGCAGACCTGGTGGGAAAGAGCCCTGACCTCGGGCAAGTGGCTGGGTCTCTCACTTTGGGGGGACACACCCTTTTGTAGAGTGGAAGACAGACCAGTCTAGGCAACCCCATGAGACCACAGTGCCAGCCCCACCGGGGGACCGTTGGCCCGCCCTGAGGAGGGAAGGCGGGGGAAATATCTCTGTGGGGGTGGAGATTGGGGTGGGAGGACCATGAATGATTCCGATCTTCGCTTTTCTGTGCAGCAAGTGTACATTACAGTTAAGATCAAGGGCTGCGGGGAAACATTAAAGAAAAAAGCAAAACACTTTTTCTAAAAATAACTGGTTCTGAATCAGTATTTACGCACATGAGAGGTCCAGATGACCTGGGGGTTCCGGATGGCATGAGCTCAGATGTATTTGCAGTCCAGCATGGGGGCAGGGTCAAGTTTTAGGTCAAAGGCAATGGATTGCTACTTTTGGAATTTCAGTCCCTGCGTGCGAAGGTAGGTGGGTTTGCTTTCTCTGAGGTCACTCCTCTGGCCTTGGGTATTCCAGGCCTCTTCTACCAAATGCTGATCACGGGCTTTGGTGGTTCAAACACATTCCAATGGGGTTATGTGGCTTTGCAAACAATACGCTACAGAATCCCAGCTGGGAAGGACACAGGCCAGTTTCAAAAGAGTGAATACCTGTGAGAAGGAAAAATGGGGAGGGGCGGGGCTCACAGGAGGCCTTCGGCAGAGTCTCCTTTTTTTCAGGAAAGAAATAAGCTATTACTGACACCCGAATAACATGCGGAAAACTATTATCATTTGTTCAGTTTGTGGAAGGTCTGTGGGCAAGTTCTAATTTCCCTCTAACATACATGTTTCAAATTTTTATAATACAATAAAAACACTCATGCAAAACTCCAACAATAGACCGAGGCAGGGAGCTGCTTCTGGCGTCTTTGAGGGTGTGTGAATCAGCAGAGCCAGCTGAGAAAATCAAAGTTCAAAGTCCTTCGGCAACACTTAGGAAATTCTTGGCTTGAGCATATATACTACAACATATTAATTTGTCTTTGTCTTCTAAAATTTTTGTTATCACAGAGGGGAAAAAGGTTTGTTTTTTTTCCTTAAACAAATAAGGGGACAGGAAAATCAAAAGTATTGTACAGTGAGGGCCATACTTGGTACCACACACTGTATGAGGAGTTTCAGGCACCGGCTCATCTAATCAGAACAGCGAAGAAGGGTGTTGTGACCCTTCCACCACCCAGAGGAGGAAACTGAACTTCTCAGAGGCAAAGGCACTGGTGCAAGGTCACAGAGTCAGCAGAGAGGGCTGCGGCAGAGGTAGGCGGCCCCAGGGGGCTGCCTCCTGTCCTTCTGGTACAAGGAGGGAGCCCCAAAGTGAGAGGGCCTCACAGAGGCCAGCCTTGCTTTGCCTGGGCGGGGTTACCTTCAGAGGGCCAGAGCCCAGAATGCCAGCCCAGGAAACCAACAAAAAACCTCCCCCAAACACAGCCCTTCCCTGCCACCTTGACTCCTGGCACTCTAAAACCAGGCCAGGTCTGTCCCCAGCACCTCCCCAGCTTCCACACCACTCTCCTAGGACAGTGCCATCTGGGACCCAACTCTGCCAACAGGACACTGGGAAGTTCTGAAGGGCAGGTGGCTTGGGCTCCAATCCCATCCTTAAGTCTCACTGGCTCATTAAACTTACCTCTTTAAATCTCAGTTTCCTCATCTGCAATATGGAGGCATTACTACTGTCTCACACGGTCTCTGTGAGTATCTGATGTATTAACACACCTACCTACAGCTCTCAGAGCAGGGCCTGGCACAGTCGCTTGCAAATGTTTATCATCAGTATAACGGTCCTTAATGACCCCAAGTAAACACAGCTTTTCTCAACACCTGGACTTCAGATTCTTTGAGAGCAGGAGTCCTGCCTTCCGTGATTTCACACCCCCCACAGCTCCTGGCATCTGAGAAGGGGAAAAGGGAGCCAGAGGCTGGGCTGGGGTGGGGTGGGGTGGGGTTAAGCGTCTACCCAGGAGAGAGGGCTGCTCAACCTGAAGGAAGGGTCAATTCCAGGCCCTTCAAGACATCCTGTTAGAAAAACATGAGGCAAGGACTGGGGACTCTCCGCAGTGGCTTTTCTTAGTGCTGCTCTGCCAGCTGGGGTCTCTGTGTAACACACACACACATACACACACAGGGACAGCTGACAACACAGGGCTTCACGTCAAATGGGTCACAGAGAACAGTTTCAAGGGCCTCTGATGGCTCGGTGACATCTCAAAGCCCCAGTTCATCAGAGCTCAGGGAGCCACAGGAAGAGCCCCTGCTGCCAACGCTGACACTCATTCACTGGCGATTAACCACGGGCCCATCTCACCCACAGGACAGCAGGTCCTCATGTGCCCTGCTGGGGCATGGCCTGGAGTGAGCTTTGGGGGTCGCTGGGCTCCTTGAAAGGAGGGCGAGACCACTGCCTGCTCCCTTCACCCAGCATGGCACATACAGCACACCAGCACACCTGAACCCTGAGTGCGCAGGAGAGGCCAGCTCTGACCCCCTGCTCCCTGTCCTCCGCTCTCGCGAGGAGCAGCTCTTTGGACAGGCATGCAGCTCAAGTGCAAAACAGGAAAGGCTCAAGCAGACAAGCCCGAGAGGCCTGGGCCTGGCGACTGGGCCACCGGCCTCTGCTCTGGCCTCCCTGACTGTGTGACTCTGAGCCTCCCTGAACCTCTCACTTGCCTCTTTCAGAAAAATGAGAAGGTTAAAACAAATCATTGCGAAGGTCCCTGGCAGCTTTTAGACTATTGAAAAAGTGCTCTCTTCTGGGGTATATCTGAGTCTGTCTTACTCTCCCAAAGTTGCAGACTAGAGGGAAAACCAAAGCAACTCTTGGGTGCCCTTGACCCCCCTCCCCACAATCTGCTTCTGCTCAAGTTTTGTGTGCTGGTCCCTGAAAAGTCCTCTCAACCCTTTTCTAATTTGTAGTTAATTACAAGGAACTGCACTTACATTCATTTTGGGGTTCACAAATGGAAAATACTAATGACTTTGTAAATTAATTTCAGATTTGGCTCCATAATTTCTGGCAATAAGATCGCACTGTGTTTTCCTTCTCATTGTTTTTAGAGGCAAATGAAAACATAGCCCCCTCCCCAAATGCATTAAAAATTCCAATTAAGTTTTTCTGAAAAACGCAATAAAATATTGGCATCTGGGCCGAGCTTATGTTACAGTGCGGAATTACAGCGATAAGCCTGAAAGTGCTCACAGGGGCTGCACGGCACTCGGCCTTCCTCTGGCGAGGAGACGGATGAGAGGTCTGGGAGGGCTTTTCCTGTCTCCACCAGCGGCTCGGCAACGCCATCGAATTCTCGCTTCCGCAAAGCCTGACTGTCACAGCTACCGGCCAGGACAGGGGCACAGGCCCCACATCAGGGAGGCCACGGTCCCCACTGCTCGGGCCAGCCTACTGCATCCTGTCTCGGGTGTGACAGTGGATGGCCATACACGACTTGGACGAGCCTTTAAAGGGGAGTGACCAGGAGGGGGAGGGGGTGCACCCGATGGGGAGCAGCCTGCGGACGCCTCGCAGGGAGCGGAGAGTCTGAGGGGACAGGGCAGCTTGTCCCCAAGGACAGAAGACCGAATGGTGGGCTGTTCCAAAAGGTAGAGCAGAGGTTACAGGGAGGCTGACTTCTACTCAACTCATGGAGGAGTTTTCACAAAGGAAAGAAAACTACAACGAACTGTATTCGGGTGACGAGTGGGAGGTGTCAGCAGCTCATTGATGATAAGAAAAAGCCTGTGTTACACTGAAATCCTGTTCCCTGATTATTCAGTACTGTTAAGTATGACATCCATTTAATTCATGCAACAGCCACGCAAAGAGCCCAGACTTATCTGCAAGCCCATCTTCCTCAGTATGGTCGTGGGCTCAGAGAGCTGGTGCTATGCCCCAAGTCATGGAGCTGTTAAGTACAGGTGCAGAGACCTGAACCCGGGCCCTCTACCCAGGGCTCTCCCCCATAATTCCTCCTACCACAGAGCCTTGGAACCCCTGTCTCTTGGGTCAGAAGGCTGGGTATGGGAGTCTGCCTCCTCAATCCCTCGTGAGAAGCCCAGGCTGTCCGTCCTGGCCTGACCCCATCCTGCCTATGGAGGGCCATGCGGATTCCCAGGGATGCCAAATGCCATGCAGTAAAAATGTTCCTTGATTTTCCACGTCTGGGAAGGACAAAGAGTGAGGCTGCGCCTTTCAAAGCCCCCTGGCAGGGGTGGCGGGGACAGAGTCATTCATCCAGCAGGTGTTTACATCTCAGCACTTCCTGTAAGGCCAGGCTGAGGCCCCCAGCACAGGAACCTGCTCCTCAGAAAGGGAGATGGGACGCCCCTCAAGGACACAAGCCTAGAGGACTTAGTTTCCCCCTCTACAAAGTGAACGGTTTGCTAGTTATTTTCCAAGATGCCTTCCTGCTATGAAGTCCCGTGTCTCAAAAGTATAGGACCTCTCAGATGGCCACCGGTTTGGAGTGGACTCTCCGCAGGTGGGCTTAGGCTGTGGGTTCCATGGGGGATGGCAGATCTAAAACGCTCCCAGCCCAGGAGGGGACAAGCCCTGAGCTCGCCCTGCACAGTGAGGGAAGAGGAGCAGGTGGGGGCAGGGCAGTGGGGGAGAAGAGATGCCCTGACGGGGCTCACACACACTGTCTCTCCCTGGTGTGGTACAGCGTTCCCGGCCAGGCAGTCTCCTACTGACGCATGGGCTCCTGGGCAGGCCGATTTCCAACAGGGGCAGCCTGGCAGGTCCCGTCCCCCTTTTACAAGCGGCAAACCTAGAAACCAAACAAAGCCTCCCAAGCAGGTACTGGGGGGAACTGGGCCTCATCTCGGAACCAACACTGTATCCTGGTGACGGAGGCAATGAGGTCTAGTGGTTAAATCAGGGTTCTGGACGGATAGGCTGGAACTGAAATCCCAGCTCCACCCAGCTGTGTGCCCTGAGAAAGGAGAAGGTCTCTCTGCCTCAGTTTCTGCCCCTTAACAACAGGATTGGGGGGAAATCCCTGAAGTAGCCAGTGACCAGCACCCCTATCCCATGCAGCAGACCAGCCACTATGGAACACCCAGCAGCATTGTAACTGAGCTTAAATATAAACAAAACCAAATACACTGCAGACAAAAACAACAAAATCTAAGAATGTAGCTCAATGCCTGGCGAATAGAAGGAGCTGGCTACACAGAGACAAGTGAGTCAAAACCCTTAGAGTTCTGAGGTCCTGTACCTTCCATTCAGTAGCCATCTAATCTCTTGCACGAGATCTCTGCTCTCTGAGTCTCAGCTTCCTGTTCTGTCGAATGGGGCTAATGGGCACATTTCAGAGGGCAGCTGTATGGTCTAACCATGCTGGTGAGCAGGATCCTCAGAGGTAAAAGGCACTAGCACACAGGACAAGGTAACACCCACCGTTTTTGCCCAAAGCACATATTCGATAAATATTTAGTGAGTGAGTGACTGCTTGAATGCACATACGTGCTCAAGAACTTGCTCAATTCCAGCCTCCCCACATTCTTGGGGTTTCCGAAGCACTAAGTCTCAGCTGCTTGGAGCATCCCAACGTGTGCGGCAGGGGGGGCAGGGGGGCAGGGCCCAGCTCACTGGCCTCTACAGGTGCTGCCCATCCCCGGCTCCCCACCCCCACACACACCCCCACTAGCCATCCCCATCCTCATCCCCCAAAGGCTCAGAGTCTGACTTTCTGGGAAAAAAATACCCTGTGATTAGAAGAAATACTGCTTCTAACATACACATCCTCTCAATCAAGGCAGGCACGGGCCTTCTGAACTGCTGCCCCAAGCCCCTGTTTAATAGGCCTGCCGTGGTGCCCCTCCATGGAGCTGTCCTTGAGTACTTTGCCTAAGCACAATGCTGTGTTCAAATTCTTTTTCTCTGTATTGGAACAAGAGGGCAGGTGAGTGGAAGGCTCTGGAGCAGCAGACCCTCGTCTGAATTCCAGCTGTACCTCTAACAGGGTTAGTGGCATTGCCAAGTTGCTTGGCTCCCCTGCTACCTCATTTGTAAGATGCACATGACTCCCATCCACCACACAAGGCTGTTGTGAGAACTCAGTGGATCACAAAGGCAGCGTGTCGAGCACAGCACCTGGGACCCAGCAGACCATCAGCAAATGCAAGACTCCCCTGCTCCTAGTGGAGAGAAGGACCCAAACTCTAGCTGCACTCTGCTCCTTAAAGGCTCTAAAACCCAAACAAGTCACAGCCCCTGTGAGCACAGTGACTCCCCTCCAAAATGCAGACGACGTCAGCTGACCTGACAAGTAAATCTTAGAGCTGTGATGTCCAACATGGCAGCCACATGTGGCTACTGAGCACACAAAAGGGGGCCAGTTCAATGGCAAGTGTAGAGAACAAAGATTCTGAGTGCTGAGGTCAAAGATTTACAATAAAAACAGAATGTAAGCTATCTCACTAACAACATATTGAGTACATGCTGAAATGCTGTTTTAGGATATATGGCACTAAATAAAATATTGTTAAAAATTAATTTCATCTTTTTCATTTCACACTTTAACATGGCTGTAGATTTCAAACCGTGACTGTAGCCTGCATTACATCTCCCTCAGGCAGCACTGCTCCAGGGTGCGAACTCACCGAGTTATTTCTGTGGGCGTGACTCCCTCCCCGGGCAGACTGCAACTCTTTCTGGAGAGAAGATGTCCGTTAGCTTACTTTTTTCCCACAGTAGCACTTAACACTCAGTGCTGAAGTATGTATCAGAGTACACTTAGGGATCTTCTGAATAAAATCTTTTTTTAAAAAATATTTATTTATTTATTTATCCTTAGAGGGGAAGGAGAGAGGGAGAGAAACATCAATGTATGGTTGCCTCTAGTGCATCCCCTGCTGGGAACTGGCCTGCAGGGAACTGGCTTGCAACCCAGGCATGTGCCCTGACTGGGAATTGAACTTCGATCCTCTGGTTCGCAGCCCTGCACTCAATCCACTGAGCTACACCAGCCAGGGCTTGAATAAAATCTTAAGGTTTTAGACGTGACCAAGTAGTCACCGTGCACTGGGATTCGTGTAAGTAAAAACATACACCAACTCATTTCATCCTCAACCCAGGAGGTAAATTTCACTCCCTGAATTTTCCAGACAAGGAAACTGAGGCTCAGAAAGTTGAGCGACTAACCCAAGGCTGGTCTGGTCAAGGGCAATGGCTAGGATACGAACCCAGGCTGTAGTGACCCTAATTCCAGGCTCCTCTCCGGTATCCACAAGACCAAGTATGCAGCCTGCACTTCTTGCTCACGTTAGGTGTCTAAGTCACCCACCCTAGAAGAACTCAGTCCCAGCGAGGCTTTGCCTCTCCCCCACCCCCACCCAAAACCACCAGAGGGTTTCCCAGCAAGTCAGAAATGACACACCACAAAGGGGAGTCCGTGCACAACCCTATCCGCGTCTGGCCCAGGATCAGTTAGCTCAGAATTAGTCACATTTTAAAAGGGGTGAGTGATAGGGAAGATGAATTTATTTTCCTGCCTTTGAACTTTCTGCCCAGGGTGCAGGCAGGAACCTAGAAATAAAGAACCAGTGAATAGCAAAGGGCCCAATAAGATTTTTTTTTCCTGAGTAACTCAGTAGCAAGTTTCAGAAGCTCAGCTTCTGATTCCACTGAAAGCAGCCCCCCAGCCACTCCCAGCCCACACTGCCCTCTGCGCTCTAGCTCAGGTACAGACCTCTGCAGTGCCCGGCGGGGAAGGCCCTGAGCTAGACAGAGTAGGCTGCTCTCGAAGTGTGTTTCTGGATGGGTAGGTGGATAGATGGATGTACAAACAAACGAACCCTTAAAGGAACACAACGCAAAGCCCTGCATCTTAAGGAACTCACCAGATTGGGTATGGAGAACGTGAAAAATGAAAGGATGATGAAGGAACTGCATACGAACACCTGCCAAAAGAGTATTGTCTGCAAAGGGGAGGAAGAGACGGAGGAGGAGTGAAGGATCCTCCCGTTTTTTATGACCCATCTGAGTTGGCAAATAGAAGAAGGCTCCCCGCAGGCTGAGCTCGGCCAAGGGAAAGGTCAGAGTGGGCCAGTCAATCTGGGAAGGCCTCAAGGAGGAAGATGCACCTGCAGGAGGGGCAGGACTCAGACAGGACCCAAGGGCATTCTCACGGTGGGTTGTGTCAAGCCAGTCACTTAACCTCTCAACCTCTCGGTTTCCTTTTTTAAGAGGAGGAGAGACGACAGGCAGAGAGGGAGGAGACAGAGAAAAACAAAACGCCTGGTAGACAGTTCATATTCGACCTCAGACAGGGTAAATATTTACTCACCCATTCATGGCCTGGCTCTGGTGAGTGCCCTCAGTTTGGGCCACCTGGGTTTATGCTGGTGTCTGGTTTGGATTTGAGGCCCGAGGCGGCCAGTGTTTAGCCCATGGCACAGAGTCCAGCCCTACACCTTGTCTGTCTGGGAACTAAACAGATCGTGTTTGATGGCAGTGGAAAAACTGACCACGAGAATGGCCCTGCTGCTCACACCAAGACAGTGGGGTGGCACAGCGTGAGCTTCCCTCTGCCGAGTGCCCACCCTGTGGGAACACCCCAAATGTGTGTGCCTGTGTAGGGAGTGTTTGACTTAACCCCACAGCAAGCTTTAGGGAGGTGCACTGGTGCCCCCATTCCATAGATAAGGAAACCAAGGCTCAGCAAGGTCACGCAATTTACCCAATCACACAGAGGAAAACTTGAACCAGAGCTGCCAAATTCTATCCTCTACTCTTTCACACTAATCACAGAGCTAAGGAAAATACTCTTCCATCCACCAAATATTTACCAAGGGTCCTACTGGGTGTCAGGAACTGTCTAAGGCACTGGGGATCTGGCTGTAGACAGGACAGGGAGCTTGTATTTCCAGCGAAGACATTGGTCTTAAACACACAATACAAAATGAAAATAACTTCAGGGGTTGATACAGGTTTAATGCCTGAGGTGGGAGGTTTAAGCAGGGTTAGGCACTGGGCCACATTAATGAAGGTCCATGGGATTCACTGGGAAGCACGTTTAAAATGCATATTCCCAGCAGGCACTCTGGGTTCCATGAGAAGGCTGAGGAGAAGCCAGGAAATCCACACTGAGTATCGGGCTGGGAGACTGGGGGCAGGAGGCCCTGGACCCTGGCGACCTAGGGCCCAGGCACAGAGCTCTGGCCTCGCCCCACCTCTCGGGAAGTGATAGTGGGCAAGAATCTCAACTCACAACTCAATCTCCTCATCCATGAAACAGACACGCTAACGCCTGGCCTAACCTACCTCCCAGGGTGGAGCTGAGGCAGAGAAAGCTAGTGAAGGTAAACTGTGAAGGACTGAACAGTTGGGAGTTAGGCATCTTCTTACTGACCACACTGCTGCTGAGAGTGGATCGAGCAAAAGAAAAGCAAGCAACACCCTAGGGCTGCCGGACCAATGAACAGCTGCTCAGAGACAAACACCCCCACACAGAACCCACCCTGCCAAACTAGATAACTCTTGCTCAAGCACAGTTGCTCAACAGGGGCCCGCATGTGGGTTTCCATGCCGTCGTCCATCCTGTGGGAATCCAGCATGTGGGGTTCCTGGTTAGGCGAGCGGCTGCAGTAAATCACCCCGCCGCCAACCGCTCCAGCCCACATGTTGCTCTTATGGTCGGGGCACTCCATCCCAGCAGTGACCTAACCCCAGCACTAGTCAAGTCAGCCGCAGCCTCTCCTGTTCTCCTCCTCACAGGCACCAGCTCGCATTTCAGGCCATTTGCTCCCCTGGGCATGACTCAGAGAGTCAGTTGTCCTTAAAAAAATGCTTTTCATATTTCACATCAAAAATAAATACCACGCACTCTGGATGTAAGCCATCACAGATGTCTCTGTTGAGCTATTAAAGTGAAAAGGCCCGAGGAAGTAAAAAAAAGTGGTTAATTCCTATTGTCCTGTCCCTGCTGCTTTAATCTGTGGTGAGCTAGAAGAGGGACTCGAGGCCAGGCCATGGGGCCGATCTGTGGTGTGAGCAGTGAGGTCAGGGGTTCGTGCATTCTCGGGGACCGGAGAAGGTGAACAGCAAATGCTGGCAGGGAGGTCCCATAAGACATCGTGGATCCAGGCAGTGATGGGTAACAGCATCTCAAAGGGGCCCCCAGTACACGGACCGAAGCAGGTCTTAATCCCTAAAGAAGGGTGCAGGGTGGTCAGCAACAGAGGCTGCAAGGCTGAGAGGTGCAACAGTGACCAGAGCGGTGCCTGTGCAAGCACTGTCCCGCGGGAGAGGCCTGGCCGGTGCCCAAGGACGTACCTGGCCACCGGGGCCCAGGCCACTCAATGCGTTCACTTCCCATGACATCCTCCAGCCCTTATCCTGACCCACCCATGCCTCTGACCATTTGGCTTCCTGGGTGGGGTGGCCACAAGGAGAGAACGCCCTGGTTATAACCTCACAGTGGTTGTGCTTTTCAACAAATAAACGAGTGGCTTGATTTGTGCTTTAGCTTCTTGCTGGTTAATGGGAGCCAGCAGTTCTGACTCCCATTAACCAGGCACAACCAGGGAGCCTGGCAAAATGAGGTTTCTGAACTGGGGCGTCCAGGTGCAGTTCCCAGGGAAATTCACCAAGACCAGGGCCGGAGTGTCCCACCTTTCCTCCCGGCCCCACCGGGTGTGCCCCCCCATGGGCCAGCACTGCACAGATTTTCGGCTGCTCCGAGGTCACACCCAGAGTCACACTGTGAAAAGCTGAGACTAAAAGCTGCAATTTCACTCAAAGCCATGTTTAATTTCTATTCTAACAGGGTCACAGGGAGGCTAGGTCAACTGGGATATTTGATAATCAGGCATTCTGATTTACAAATATTCTCAACAACAACAACCAGAAGTCTACTGCCAATTCCCTGTGAAACAATTCTAAAAAGCATTTGTACACTCATCTTCCTCAACATGTCCATTTTCTTAGGATCACAGTTTTCCTAAAGACAGAGGAGCCCAGGTCCCAGTATGAGGTGTGCCCTCACTGCAGCGATCCGCAGTGGTGCGGAGCCACAAAGACGGGGGTGGGTCGGGTCCCTTAGACGCCACAGGACAGCCACCAGCAATGTCTCTTTCAAGGGGACTAACATCTTAAAATAAAATGACAACAATCTATTTACCAGTGATTTTTTTTTTCAGTCTTATTCTACAGAGTTTCTAAAAAGTTAGAAAACATGGTATGCTAGTTTTCCTCTGCTTCTAGGCTTTTGGGACACTCTGGCATGTATATATTATAACTTTTCAGATTAGCAGTTGGAGCTGTCACTTTAAGTTTAGAAGTTCTCCACCTAAAAAATAAAGGAAAAGTCCAAGGGCTGTAGAAACACTCTGAGTGTATTATTTGGAAAGGTAACTAAAAGACTGTTTCAAATTAAGTTTATCGTCTTTCCCAACATTGGGGCACCCCGAATATCTGAGCGCCTTACGTGCTGGACTCTAAAATCAGAATACTGGAAGGAGGCCGTGAGACCATCAAGTTATTCATACCTACCATTTAATGAGCAGTTACAGTATTGGTGTATGCCGGGGCTGGTCAAATCTCTTACATGTTACACTTCAACCTTTAAAACAAACACAGTGTGATACCTCACCCTTATTTGACAATTAAAACACTGAGGCTCAGGAAGTCTGAGTCCTTGCTAAGGCCCCATAACGTCCATGTGGTAGGGCCAGAATCTGAACCCTGGTCTGCAGGACCCCAAAGCCCGGTCTGTTCGTCTCCACCTCTGTCTTAGGCCTCAGGGAATGTCTCCACAGGGTTCTTCTCTCCAGGAAAAAACTACCCTTGTCTGTGGAGTGACGGCTTTCTTAAGATAAACCCTGGCTTGAAAACAAAAGCGTAAGAACCAGCTCAGCTCCTAGCTAGGGACATGACCCTCAAAGCGCCCCACTTCTCCACGTCTCCGTATTTTTAGCTATGGAACCTGTACATGTTTTTTTCCTCCTGAGATTTTCTTTGGCGCTAACAAAAGGCATCCCCCCCTTACCCCCCAGGAAAAGCCAAGAGATCGCCACCCATAAACCCTCAAAGAGCAAGCAGGCTGGAGGGTTCCTACAAGGAAAGCAGTCCAAGCTCACTCACTCCCAAACTCTGGCGAGGAAACCAGCAGAAGCCAGACACCTGCAGGAGGGTGGGGTGGGGAGAAGGCGACCCTCACGGCACCCGCCCCAAAGAGGCTGCCTCCACAGTCCCCAAAGCCTATAGATCGATTCCTTTTCTTTAAGAAGGAAAAACGGAGTCTAACCTTCAGTGTCCTTACTTGTAAAATGGAAGTGCCTCACTGGCAACTCCACTGAAGTATTAACCATAGGCGTGTTTCATATAAATAAACAGAAAAGGTGTGCTCTGGCATAAGAAGAGTCGAGTTAAAACTCCAGCTCTGACGCTGGCTGGCTGTGTGTGGCCGGGTCGACTCAGCCTCTGTGGCACCCCAGTTCCTCGTTTATAAAGTCCAGACCCTGGACCAGTGCTAGAACTTTCTGTAAGAACGAAAATGTCCTCCCCCATGCTGTCTAGCCGCTGGCCACATGGGGCTACTGAGCATGTGCAACGTGGCTACTGTGACCAAGGAACTGGACTGCAAATTTCATTTAGTTTTAACTGCCTGGAATTTAAACAGCCACCTGTGGGTAGTGACTATGGCGTTACACAGCACAGCCTTCTACTGCAGCGATAAGAGCTAAATAAGATAACATTTGTGAACCGCCTGGCACGGCAGGTTCTGGGAGAAAAAATGCACGAAGACCTGGAAGTCCTAGTGGTGGACATACACACGCATTTTTAAAGCAGAGCGTCCCCACACGGAGACATGGTGACACTAGACGCTGACGGACAAAGAGCTACACAGACATTTCAGAAGGACCTAAAGAAATCAGATATGCTGGAATCATTCCCTTAAGTGCACAAACTGAACAGCGAACAGTCTGCTGTTTTGTTTTCTTCACAAATGTTCTCGTCAGCAGATAAAGAGGCATTTGGGGCCATGCCGGGTTTTTACAGTCCTGTGTGCCCAGTACAGACAAGCCCACAAGCAAGCTCTCGCCCCTTAAAAACAAAACCTTCAGTCTGAGGGCAGCCTCCCTGGGGTCTCCAGGGAGCTGCCCACCAGCATCCCACATGACAGAGGCAGCAGACACAGCCTGCTGGGGACACACTCCCAGTGGGGCGAGAGCCGCCTGGGGTGCCTGGGGCTGACGGGGCGGCGGCTGGCAGCAGCCAGGTCGGGAGTGCACACCGGTGCTCGCTGGCAGCGGCCCGCCTCTGTCAGAGCCTGGCAGGAAACAAGGAGAGGACAGCACGGGCTGCGTGGAAATCCCCACCGGGCCCCAAGCCAGCGTGACTCAGGGGGCCAGCCAGCGAGCTGCCCTCCCACCCCTGGCCAGGGCCCAGGGGGCCCGGCTGCAGGAAACAGCGTGGCCTCTCTGCACAGACCTGAACAAAAAAGTCCTTAAATATTATCAATTATGTTACAGATACAATCCAAAAACACGTGAGACAGAGTCCCAACATTTCAGGTGGGGGTTCAACATCCTTTTACAACAACAAAATGCACAGTCTCCAAAGGGAGATCCTGAGTTCAAGTCCCGAAGCTGTGACTGAATCTAAGGAGCCCACCTGAGCTTCCCGGCCACCTCATGGCCTGTAGGATGAAGGGGCCCGGCCCGGGTGAGATTCCCACCCCCTCCAGGCAGCCTTCCGGGCAGTCCCAGCCCACAGTGCCTCCCACCTCCTCTCAGCCCACCTCTCTGCCCGTTCTGCCCCCTCGGTGGCAGGGACTGATCTCAGCCCTGTGAGTGAACCGTCCTACACTCGGACATTGTGCTGCTCTACCCCGACCCTCTGATCCCGATGCCACCAGGACAGAGGCCGTGCCTTACACCTTCAGAGAGAATGTGACACGTAGTCGGGTCTCCAGGATCACTCGTGTATTGATCCAAAGAGACAGCATGGAATACTCTGGAATAAAACTGTTGTTCCCGATACCTGTCTAACGCCAAGTCACAGCTGGCTGCCAGAGTCTCCTGCCCCCGCCACTCCTCACGGCCGCATTCGGGAGTTGAGAGCACAGTCCGCCCCTGTGGTCTTTGTCTCCCCCCAAAAGCACCGGGGCGTTCCACGGGCTCCGGCCTAGTGCCGCGCAAAAAGCAGCAAGAGTGAACAACAAACATTTCCCTAGCGAGATGCAAGAGACTTACTAAGTCCAAA
The DNA here is from genome assembly GCF_021234435.1 of Artibeus jamaicensis. NCBI lineage: Eukaryota > Metazoa > Chordata > Mammalia > Chiroptera > Phyllostomidae > Artibeus > Artibeus jamaicensis. The sequence continues at coordinate 7,144,796 of NW_026521883.1, forward strand.
GTCTATACTCGCTGAAACTGCTAGAAAAATCTGACCCATGCCATTTCACTTTCATAATGCCAACTTGCCTTTTCACCTTCAGAAGCTCTCTGAGGCAATTTTATCTTGGGACTAGAGACTCCTTACAAAATTATCCATTTGCCTCGTTCCCCTGAGTGTGCACGGCTCTGAATTTTATGCATCTCTTTGGCAAGTCCGAGATGCAACTTGGCCAAGCATTCCACATATCTACTAATAAACGATTCCACTCAGTTGGCCCACGAGAAGCTCAAAGCCCCGTCCCCACCCTTCACCCCTGCCACAGCCCAAAGGTCATCCCCTACCCAGATCCCTCGCAAGTCCCCACTCGGAGACTGTCCTCCTGCCCCAAGGAGCCACTAGCAGGAATAACCATGACCTCTGATTCCACTTCCCCTCCTCCCACTATGGGCCTCACCATGGGGTTCAGCCCCCAGCACTCCACTGTGATCGCCCTATACTTCCCAGTTACCAAATCGGAAACGTGGCCTCATTAACCCTTCTCATCCTGGACTCTCTGTGACATCTAGCACCGCTGGGCACTTCCTCTTGCTGCAGGGTCTTGTCATTGTGCAGTGTCTTGCTTGTCCTCTCCATTGCCCTCCTGCAGCTGTGCCTGAGGTACTGTCCTGGACCTGCTCGCCCCACCCTCCCAAGCTCCCAGCCCGGCCTCGTCCACATGACGACAACTCACAAATGCATATCTCAGCTCAGACCTCTCCCCTGAACTCCACACTCATCTGCCCTGCCACTGGGTTTCCGTCACACACAGCAGGAGCTCTGCACACATCTGCTGGTGTGCACCAGCGTTTCATAACAGCCCGCTCTGTGCAGGGCTCTGTGCCGGGCCCCCGGGACAGGTGTGTCCCAGGGCTCACAGGGACACGTGAGGAAATGCTATGGACTCAGAAAGGGCAGACCTCCTCTGACCGGAGCTCCCACAGATGGCACCGCTGAGAAGTTAAGCAAGTTAGCACGTGGGTTGTGTCCTAAAAGCTCAAGAAACCGGCGCTTTTCTCCCGTGACGTATTCAGGACTCGGCACCCCACATCACTGAGAGAAGACCCGGCCACACCTGGCTGTGTAGGGGCAGAAGGGGACTACACGGTGATGGAAAAAATATTAATAAAGACTAAATAAAAAGAAGTCAATAAACTGGTGTTCTGTATCCCACACTGGGTGAGAGAAGGCGTATTTTCTCCTTTTTTAATTGTATTTTTTCCTTTCCCATTTATCCCCCTTACACCCCCCTCCCCCACATAATCACCGCACCGCAGTCCGTGTCCATGAGTCCTTTTTCAAGAATGGCATTTTCTAAGCAGAACTCTTTGGGAAGGGGTGACAAATTGATACTTTCCCCCAAAATGCTAGTCTGATATAAAAGTGACAGACCTTTGACCCAGAGTCTGCTGGCCCCAGGCATACCCTCAACTTGACCTTTCTGGCAATTATCACAGACCACCAAAAATCAGGCAAAACAAGAACAGCTATTTATTAGCAGAAAATACACTAGATTTGCTTTACTCTGGTGAGGAATGCATTCAAGGGGAAAGCTCAATCTGCACTTCCATTTGTGCCAGCCTCCTCTCAGCCCCGCCTCAGCTGGACAGCCGGCCCCTCACTGGGTGTCCCACTGCAACCCCCACACCGGGGACATGGGATGCACTCATCCCCTGACGGTTACAGGGTGTCCAACGCTGTGCCGGGCACGTGGTCAGAACCCCACATGCACACTGATCGACGGGACTTCAGACTCTTTGTAAGGAGCTCTGACTATAAAGTGCTTGTGTGCTCCACTCAGTGTTACCCACTGTCCATACCACCGCCGAACCCCCACCCCACGTACCACATTTCCAGGCATTTCCAAGCCAACTCGAGAGCTCTCTCTAAAAAAAGTCTGAAAATCTGTGTTCAACAAACCACATCTCTTACATGAGCTCAGAGGGGTTCGCGGCAGGTAGGGAAACCCTGCACCCACCAGAGTCCTCGCCACCTGTCCAAACTCCACTTGGGGACCTGGTGACTTCCTGATGATCAAAAGGGGACAGGCACTCAGAGCGGAGAAGGCAGCATAGGGCAGGGACTCTGGGGACCTGAACCTGAGGATCGGCGCCACCCGCGCTTCTGCTTTGGGACCAGGCTTCCTGCTCTGTAAAGTGAAAGAGGACAGGCCCTGAGGACGTCTGAGGTGCCGCTGGTTCTATCAGCAGCTCTTAACCCCTTCCTGGTCTGAGTGAACAAAAACTGCACCACCCTGTCTCTCACGGGCCACCACTTGAGTGAGACCAGCCTCGTGGGAAAGCAAAGGGCCTGAGTTTGTGTCCCCATCAGCATTTTCAGCCTGGGAGGCCTCCACAAAGTTTACACATTTGAAATGGATGACTCTGCCCAGAGTGTCTGCTCAGCAGGCAGCCACGGCCCCTCGCCAAGGAGCCAGGCCTCCAGAAGGAGGGGTGAAGACACGGCACACGGTGTGTGCTTGGGTGCTGGGGAGACTCGGGGCCTGGGAGGACTGGGCGGGGCAGCCTGGCACAGACGGCTTCCTGGGGGAAGGGAGTGTGGGGACTTCCGAGCGGTTTACAACTTTTTTCAGGATAAACATTGCATTTATCCACTTTCTCACCTCCTGACCTTTGCCATCCAAATCGGACACGCCATTGTCTCCAGTCACAAGATTTTTCGACGACCGTGAAGGGAAGGACTGGCAGGGTTGTTTCCCCATTGACTGAGGAGCCACCGCAGGTCACCGAACACACGTCCACACGGACACCCCGTCCCCAGGGGTCTTCCTCATTCCTGCTGCTCAGGTCCCCTGCGTCTGCTCACGAGCCTCTACCCAGAGCCCCCTCCTCTCTGGCCATCCGGTTGCCTTGGGCTCCAGCACCTCTTCTTCTCTGAGTTCCCGGGCACCTAATTTCAAGACCAATTACAGGGCCACTAGGAACAATAACCACAATGATTGTGGCCACTTCCCTTTGCCACATGCCTCTCCAGCCGGGCACTTGCTTGGCAGGTCACAGTCATGACGGCAGCAGTGCCCACAGAGCCCCACAAGATGGGTGCCATTATCACCCCCACTGCGCCAGGACAGATCTGAGACTCCAAGGTCTGGTCCCTTACCTGAAGCCATACGGTCATCTGTAGGGAAGACTCCTAAACAGCCTGGCATGGCTAGGTACAAATCTGTATCCCACGGCCACAGGTCTAGCGGTCCTTTCTACCTACTCTGGGCCAGGCACTGAGCATGGGGAAATGTGTACAGCATGGTGTGCCTCCCAGGCCTCACGTCAACCACCAGGCCCTGACTTACTGGGAGCTGCCCCTGGCCCCTGGTGATGCACGCGGCACCTGCTCCAAGAAGGCCTGCTGAATCAGACTGAACAGGACATGCCAGAGAGCGATGCCCACCATCCTCCAGGACGTCTCTCTGTTTTTAAATGTCCCTCCCACCTCAGAGCTTCTGCACTTGCTTTTCCTTTTGCCGGGGTTGTTCATCACCCGCCTCTCCTTCTGGCGACTCCTACTCACTCTTTGAACTTCAGCTCCAATGTCACTTCCTCCAGGAAGACTTCTCTGACCACCACTCCTTCCCCAAATGGAATCAGGTCTCTCTCTGCCCACGGCCTCCAGGCTCCCTCCCTGTCCTTTTCATTCATAGACCCCACAGCCTGCAATGTGACATCTGTGATTTCTGGGTCCTCAGACTGTAGTGTCTTATTTCAAGGTAGGTGCTGTCTTTGTTCACCACTGAATTCAGAGCCTGGCAGAGCAGAAGCAGTGGATACGATGCGCGCTGGATGAATGGAGAACTGTGTTCGCACCATTAAGTGTCATCTCAGCTGCACCATCACTCGAGGCAGGAGGCCAACCAGGCAACATCACGCCCCTTTACTGATAAGAAAGTCATGGCTCAGAGGACACATGTTTCTCATCTGAGGTCAAAGGCATGGTCAGGACGATGGCAAAAATGCCTCAAAGAGGATTACAGCTTTTTCTTGTTGGATTCCTTGGCAACTAGCACAGTCCTGAGCACACAGATCTGGGCACCCCAGTAGATGGGAACAGCAAGAATGACTTGCAAAGTGGAGCCAAAATGACTTGTTTTACAGTGGTTGCTGAGCATCACACTTCCATTATAGATTCTGGAGGGAGGCCATGTTCTGTTTGCGTTTGATTCAATCCTATCTGCTCTGTTCTGAGAACACAGCTAGGTACTGGAGAGGTACAAAGAAATCCGTGGGTGAGGGTGAGACTTCACTTCCGTGGGAGAAAAGACTTTTCTATGGTCTCATCATGTAGGTGATGAAGTGCCGAGGTGCTCCCAGAGACACTCACGGCAGCTAGGCTTCCAGGAATTCCGAGTTTGCTGGTGCAACCTGACATACATTTGCTCAAGGGCTGGGGCAGAGCACTGGACGGGGGAGTCAGAGGCCTGGCTTCCAAGCCTACCTCCGACCTGGGCAATTTGGTGCCCCATGGGCTCAGTGGGGCTAACAGCACCCACACCACCTTCTTCACAGGGCTGTGGCCAGGCTCTAATGAGACGGCAGGTGTGAAACATTCTTTGTAGGCTATAGGCAATAATCTGTATTATTATATTCTTACAAGGCTGCTCCTACACAGGGTTGATGGTACAGAAGGTGATCTTGTTGATAGCTTTTTCCCATGGAGGCAAATGTAACTTTAAAGATATCATACTTAATCATAGGGGTTCAAAGGTGCCCAGTGCAGAAAGAATGATGGCCTTAAATTAGGTAGAGGCTGGGGGCCAGCAGGTGGAAAAGGAAGGAAAGGATGAAGTCAAAATCAGGATTCCCTAGGCTAGAGAATGTCACTAGCCATGTGACAGAGCCTACGCATTCGGTCATCCCATTTCCCCATTTGTAAATTGTAAGTAATGATAATCACCCTAGAAGTTGGTGTTCGAATCTTTTTTTTTTTAAAGAATGCTACCAAAAAATAGAAAAGCCCTTTGCTGGAGATGGGACGGTGAGGGCCACCAACACGGCATACGCAGTCAGTGAAAGGCAGCCTGCCCCTCCCCCGCTGAGGGCGCCTGTCTGGGTGGGCCTCTTTGCTCAGTGGCCCTCCCTGTGCCAAGCACAACCATAGGTGGCAGTGGCCCCAGTTCCATGAGACGCTGTTCACTTTGGGCCAGGACCTCCCTCACTCACACTGGGTTTTTCCATGAGGCAGGGCAGCTGGAATGCATGTCAGCGAGAATGAACAGAAGGGACCCGTGGCACCTAGGAGGTGGGAAGGTGGGTGGGCTTCAAGGCCACTGGTGAAGCAATGTCTCTTCCCTTCTCTCTAAACCACTGCTGTTCCCAGAGCAAAGGCACACACACTTTCAGCCCAAGGTCACCACTGTTCAGCCAGCTCTCAAGGACCTGACGCAAGAAAGAACGTCTAAAATGCAGCCAGAAGGACAACCACTGCCATTTTTCTGCCTCCGAATTTAGTCCCTACCAACCCTAACCTGGTCACAGAAATGTCATCGAAGGGTGAAATAAACATTTTGAATTTTAAAAAGAATTTCAATTGAGATTTTTTCAAGCAGCTCCAAGTCCTGCCCTAGGCACTATGGGGGGACGTGAGGGAAGTAAGACAGACAGTTCCTGCCTTCAAAGAGTTATCGGTCTAAAGCAGCGGTTTTCACCTGGTGCGCCACAAGAATTTTTAAGACATGCAATACCTGACTATTTAGTCAGGGGCGCTGGCCTCTTAGATTGTCAAATTAAAAAAAATTACAACAGCCAACACAACAATAGCCGTCCAGTGTGAATGAATCAAAATTATACCTATTTTTTGTCAGATCGGCAAAAAATATATTTTGGGGTGTGTCGCGGGCTTTTAGTCATTAGTTTGTGTCTGCCACGAGACGAAAAGGGTTGAAAATCAGTGGCCTAATGGGACAGAACCAACACAAGTGTAATGATGACACGCCACGGAGAAGGCCCCTTGTGCTGTGGTCCCCGAAAACACCGGCTTCTTCATATGAAATGTGTGTTGGTGTGGTGTGGTGTGGTTTTTTAATTTAATAGATGCACGTTAACGCTTGTCAGAGATCACATTTTCATTTTAGCTTTGGCAGCTTAGAGCCAAATTTCCAGGCCATGTCTGACAATCTCAGAAAACTTCGTAACAGGTGACACGGTGGACAAACAGAACCTTTTATCTCACCTGATTTTCCTGCCTTTTTCTCCTCTTCCCCTAATTTCCTTGCCTACCTCTCGATCCTTTTTTATTCACTGCATTTGAGAGTTACCTCAAATTCTTTGGAACAAGGTAAATTATTTTTTAAAAATACATTGAAAAAGTTGATGAATGCTATAAAACTAAAATAATCGAGGCTGTCAGAGGATGGGTGTTTATTTAGGGCAATGGGATAAGATTGAAAGTCCTAAAATGAAGCTTTACTTTTACAGTCACTGATTTTTTAGTGTAAAAGTAAAGGCAGCTGTGACCATTTAGTGGGGCTTTTCAAATAGTGTTTTGGCAACTGGATACCACATGCAAAAGTGACATTGGACCCCTACCTTATATTCTATATGAAAATTAAGACAAAATAGATCAAAGACATAAATGTGAAAGCTAAAATTATAAAACTCTTAGTAGAAAACACAGGAGTAAATCTTTGTGACCTTGGGTTACACATGGTGCCTTAGGTAAGACACTGAAAGCAAGAGTAACAGAAGCAAAAAATGAATTTCCTTCATCAGAATTAAAAAGTCCCATGCTTCAAAGTACGTCATGAAAGTCAGAAGACAACCCATAGAACGGGTGAAAATAATTGCTAACCATTTATTTGATAAGGGAACTTATATTCAGCATATACAAGGGACTGTGATGACAATAGAAAGGCAACCCAATTAAAACATGGGCAAAGGATCTGAACAGACAGTTCTTTAAAGGAGACGTACAAATGGCCGATAAGCACATGAAAAGATGCTCAGTGTCATTAGCCATCGTGAGGAAAATGCAAATCAAAACCACAGCAAGACGCTGCTCCGCACCAGGAGGATGTCTAAAATAAAAGAGCCAGACAGTAACAAGTGCTGGAGAAACTGGACCCCTCACGTTGGTGGGATTGCTATGGGGTACAGCCACTTTGGACGAGGACTTGGCAGTTTCTCCAAAATTAAACGTTAAGTATCACATGACCCAGTCATTCTATACCCAAGAGAAAGGAAAACATGTGGCCACAGGGAAACTATACACAAAATGTTCATAGCAGCATCATTCCTAAAAAAGTGAAAACAGCCCAACTGCCCATAAACTGATGAATGGACAAACAAAATGTGGTTCACCCTACCATGGAATATTATCTGGCCATAAAGATGAAGTACTGATACATGCTACACCAGGAACCTTGAAAGCATTAAGTGAAAGAAATCAGTCACAAAAGACCACCTATGATATGGCTCAATTTTTAGGAAATGTCCAAAAGAGGCAAATTCATGGAGACAGTAAACAGATGAAGTTTCCAGAGCTGGAGGGTGGGGAATGGCTGCCAATGGATACAAGGTTTTCTTGGGGGGTGACGAATATGTTCTAAAATTAGGTATCAGTGAGGGTTACAGAAGTCTCCAAAAACCAATGAACTGCACAAATTAAAGGAATGAATTTGATGGTGTATGAATTATATGTCAACAACACATTTTTTGAAAGGTTGATTCACTGAAGTCTGGAGTTGTACTAACAGTATTGTACTGATGTTGGTTTCTTAATGCTAACACAGGTTCTGTGCTGATGTGAGATGGCACTCCAGGGGACCCAGGGGACCCAGGTAAGGGGCACGTGGGATCTCTGTGTTTTTGTCTTTGTTGATTCCTCTGTAACCACGTGCCTCCCCTCTGGGTGCAGCAGCTCAAAGGCAGGGACAGCCCACTAGGTCTCTGCTCAAGGAACAAGGCAGATGGGTCAAACTAGTGACAATGAGCATGGCCCTTTTCCCTCTGGCATCACCCTCAAGCCTCACGCAACACTGGGCGGTGAACACTGTCGCCCAGGGAGAACAGCCCAGCCCAGCCCAAGGTGCTGTTAGCATTCCACCACCCCTCCTCCATCTGTTTATATACACACACTTCTGTTCTGCCAAACCCACCTTCCCCTAAATCCAAGTCTTCTGCACCCTGCTGTGGGCTGGGGTCGTGGGAAGACTAGCTTGGAATTTCCTGGCCTCTCCCTCCTTCCCCCCGCAGAGGCAGTGACTCTGGGGGTGTTCCTTGGATACACATTGATTTGAGCCATGCAGATCTCTTCATGTTAGGAGTCTTATCTTCCCAAACCAGCACAGAAGTCCAAGGGCAGAGACAGTATGTTATTCATTCCTGTACTTCCAGGGCAGGGTCTTGGAGATCTATACCCAAACAATGCATGAGTCCTTTCATTCGTTCACTAACTGATGGGTGACTCGGAGGAGTTCGGAAAGCTCAAGGTAACCATTCCCCACTTAAGGAAATCCAGTTTCAGACACAGAACCTCTAAAAAAACAAACATTCTTCTTTGTCCTCTCTTTCATGCCTGGACATTACAAAGGGATTGGGGTTTTTGGTTTTTGAGAAGCCCTGGGTTAGTTTCCCAGTCTGATTAACCTGGGAGTGGTGGCTTATTATTATCCAGAGACACGGGTGCGGGGGGGGGGGGGGGGGGGGGGGGGGGCGCGGAGGGGGCAGGCTCTGCATGCGCCACCGGGCTGATGGCAGCCCTGCTTCCTGGGAGGCCGCGGCGCTGACATCACTGACAGGCAGTGTGTGCAGGCGGCACGCGGGGTCGTGTGAAGTTCAGTGCCGGGGCTTTCTCAGTCCACTGGGCTTTACGCATCCCCTATCCATTAAGTGTGTTTTTCCCCTCTCCTCTCCTTTCTTTGTGTGCGTGTGTGTTTTAATTATTCGACGGCTCTCGGCTTGCTTTCCTAACCCCGCATCAGCATTTCTCTGTGCTACTGAGAAACCAGGCACTCCATCCACCGGAAAGCAGTCAGAGAGGCCAGGGAGGATTCTGGCTCCTCGCACAAACCCGTCAGGACACGGTCCGTGTCCGCTCACCAAAGAGGAGGATGTGGGAGCTACACACAGCACGTGAGCAGACGGCTCTCGGCAGCCACGTGGTCCACTTTCACCTCCAGCCCACTTCACAGATGAGGGTCATGTGTCCCACGGGGTTACAGCGACTGGCACAAAGACACCAGGTTCGATCACAGCAAGATGACTCAGTGTTCCAAAACTGCTGCCACTGAGTTTTCTCCAGCAACCATTCCACACAGAAAGCATTCCCACATGTGAAGAATCTACCATGGAAATGGTGTCTTACAAATTAACGAGCCATGGGAATTTTCTAACCACCAAGCCCTAAAAGTACCAACGTGCACACTGGCCCCACGCATTCATCCAACAAGTATTTACTAAGTGACCACTCTCTATCAGGCACCGTGCTAGGCTCAGAGGACATGAGAGTGAATGAGAACTGGGCCCCCTGCCTTCAAGAACTCGATCGTGAGAGAAAGACCAGCCGTGAAAAATAAAACTTTCAGAGAAGCCCTGATTTACATAACATTCAAAGTAAGTTAATACCTTCTCTGAACTTCATAATTTTATCTTAACTTCCAGATGAGTGAAATCTCTAGGCTTCCGCTATTTTTTCCTTTTTTCCAAATGAAACAGAAACAGAACTATTTCAGCGCAGTCCAGAGAACAAGCTCACAGGAGGCGAGACCACCCTGCGGTCCAGGGGCAGGACGAGCACTGAGTGACCTGGGTACCAGCACCCTCCCAGCCTCTGACCCCTGCCCTCAAGGTGCTCACTGCCCGGGGCTGAGCAGACAGACGATTCCGCATCAGCGTGGTGCATGCTCAGCAGCCGTGGGGCACAGGAGGACGCTTTGCAGGGTCTGGGAGGAGGGGGTGTCCCAAGGCTGCTTCCTGGAGGAGATCGAGATGAAATGACATTTTGGAGGACGCTGGCTGAATGCGCTTGGGACATTCTGGGCACGAGGCGAAACAAGGGGTCAAGAACTGGCCTGGAGCAGCAGGAGGAAGGCTGCAGAACTCAAGTGTCTTCAGAATGGGGGTTCTTTTTTAAAAAAACAAACTATTTTTAGATAGGGAAAAGGAGAGAGAAAAAGAGGGAGAGAAACACTGATGTGTGGTTGCCTCTCACATGCCCCCCTACTGGAGACCAGGCCCACAACCCAGGCATGTGCCCTGATTAGGAATCGAACCAGCCACCCTCTGGTTCACAGGTTGGCACTCAATCCACTGAGCCCCACCAGCCAGGGTGAGAATGGGGATTCTCGACCTTTTGGGGAAATGAGTAATCATTTTGAATTCCGACTTTCGCAGACCTCCCTATGATGGCAGTTGTACTTGAAATTGTTCACTCCACAGGTGATGCTAGACCCACATGGTGATAAGACTCACCCTTCCTCTGGAATCTGCAAAAGCAGAGTTGATCAATATCCTGGGCAGGAGGACAAGGGCTTCAGAGATCTGACGGGCGTGGTGGGTGGGAAGAGCCAGGTTTAGGGGCTCTGAAAGGCTACCCCCATCTACCCAGATGAAGCGACCCGCCTTCCGGCACTATTATGGTCACTGTGCCCGGAATTCCCGCCCATTGTCCTTCCTCTGGCACCGTGGCCAAAAACTGACTAACTGTATCAAAGCCTTCAGTTAAAGCATGAGTCACTAAAATCTACTTCTTCTAAATTCACGTAGTGAACATTATGGAGGGCCTGCCCATGCCAGGTACTGTGCAGAGTACTGGGTGGGGAGAGGCAGATGACTAAGGCTCCCGGGGGCCTGAAGCTGCAGAAAGAGATGAAGCCAAAGCCAAGCTGTGCAGACAGGGCCTTGTAAACCTGGCCAAGGGGACTAGGCTCTACTTGGACTCCCTGGGAAGAGTGTTCAACCCCAGGGGGAATGATATGTTTTAATACCGTCATTTTGCATCCCCTGGAGTAATAAACACTATGTCATTAACACTATTAACACCTTGGTGTGAATTAGGTAATCAGATGAAGTGTCACCTTGCAAAAGACTGAGATGTGGAACTGATAAGTTTTGGCGGCAGAGGAGTGAAGCCAGGTGCTCCATGGCCACTCAGTGGGGACTGGAGAGCGGTGGACAGAGCCCAAGGGGACGAGGGAGCCAGGACAATGGCAGCACACGCACATACATCCTCCGAGTAGGACTGATCAGGCCTGCAAGTGCTTACGGAGCGTCTCAGTCCTGGGCCCTGAGCACAGGGGAGAACAAGAGGCAGTGCAGGAAGACAGGCAACAAATAACCACAAGGCTCTGTAACCACAGGCTGGGGCAAGGTCTCTGGCAGAAGTGAATGGAGTGCCCTGAGAGAGGGTATCAGGGGACACATTTAACATGAAGGGGGGAGTCAGGGGGGGCCTCTCTTAAGAGATGATAGTTAAGCTGAGATCTAACTCACATTAGCTGGCTAAAAACCACAGCAAGAGCATTCTGGGCAGAAGGAACAGTATGTGCAAAGGCCCTGAGGAAGGAAATGCAAGAAAGGCAGAGGGGGCACAGGTGCTCAGTTGGGAGTGGAAGCTGGACGGGCAGGCTAGGGTCAGACCTCACAATCTGTGAGGGATTTGGACCCTTACACCCCCAAGGCAACAGGAAGCCCCTGAATGATTTCCAGCAGATGTGACATGACAGGATGTACTTGGTCACAGGCCACCGTGGGCACCATGGGCTGCTGGGGGAGAACAGGCCTGGTGGAGAGGAGGATGCAGGCAGAGACCAGCTGGGAGGAAGGCTAGGCCCGAGAGACCCTGATTTGGATGAGGAAGCCACAGTGAGAATGAGGGAGCAGGTATTCTGGAGGCAGAACTAATAGGGCTTGGTGGGGGCAGGGAGGGGCAGGCAGAGAAGTCAACAAAGATGACTTTCTGAGGCCTAGCCCAGGCAACTCAAGTCTGGTAGCCGTTCCACGGAGAAAAATGGGAAGGGGCTGAGCAGATGGCAAAAGGGTAAGGAGAGGGCAGATCAAGGCTTAGATTTGGGACGGGTTTGATCACAGCCCAGGGAGGTGGCCCAGCAGAGGTATCGACAGGGCATTCACAGGCGCTGTGCAGCTTTAGGCAGAGATGGGTCACTGGGGGCTGACGACCCCGTGGGATCTCCTGCCAGGGTGCCGGGGTCAGAGCGTTCCCTGGCCCCTGAGCCCGGACAGGCGCGTTCCTCCTTCTCCTCCTATGCCCTGTCAGGGAGGAAGGCTTTCCCTTTTCTGGAAGTGTCAAAAATGCAGCACAGGAAACTCCTTCAGCTGCCAGGGTGACTAATATTTATCACTGGTATATACAGTAGCATTCTTCAAAGCCTGAAATTCTGCCCACAGTTACAGCCACAAGCCTCTCGGCGGCCCTGCCCGGGCTCAGCCGGGCCTCGGCATTCCTCAGGGCTGAATAATGCCACTTGCTTCCCATAGGGGCCCTGCTCACCCTGCACCCCAGAAGCCTCCCAGTGTCCTGGACTCACTGCCAAGGACCAGAGTCTCTGCTGTGGCCACAGAGGTGCCCTCCAGCCTAGGTTCCCAGTGTGGAACAGAGGCCAGGCCCCCTTGACACAGACAGCAGGGACCTTGGAGGTCACCTCGGCCAACCTTTTTGTTTTTGCCCAAGGTCAAACAGCAGAGCTGAGACAGAAACTCCAGACCAGGGCTTGCTCTCTGGGGTCTGGGCTACAGGGTCAGAGACGGCTGGGCTCGGGTCAGCAAGGCAGAGCCACGGGCAGCGTCATACTCGGACGCCTGGGAGAAAACAGGAAGCGGATCCAGAAAGTGGCCACTGGGACACCCCGCAAGGTCAGACTCTCAAAAAGTTTTGTGGGATGCCACACAGCCTGTCCTCCCTGGACAACTCCCAAGTGAGAAGCAGGCAGCCATGCTAAAAGCGGGGAAGAACTTGACCTCAGGAGGCTGACAAATGGTTCCTAAAGTCAGGGGAGGTTTGTAGCAAGACCCCATCCCCTAACAGAAATGGTTTCATGCATGCAATGCAGCTTATGAACTTATCTGTGCCCAAAGGTTTCCATGAAGTGATGCCCACAGAGGAAGTCCTTTCTTGCGTGACAATGACCATTAAGGAAATGATATAACAAGAAAGCATGGAGTCCGGTGGTCGTTGTTATAAACATCGCCTTTTGCGCCAAGCCCCTCGCCAAGGTTATCTGCCTACAGCACCAGCCAGAAAGGAGAACACAGATGGGAAATTCACTGGACAGAGGACACTGCCCACAATTTTTACCTCCCAGTGTGTGCCAAACACGATAAAGTCACTGCTGGGAACCGAGGGAAAGAGGGTCTTCACTCTGCTCCAGCCACAGATGTTCCTGAATTCAGGAATACTGGAGGGCAGCCACGAAATGCAGAAAGCTGGAGAGGGGGCATAGAGGACTACTTCAAAGGGCAATCCCTCCCCCTAGAAGGCCCATTCTCTTCTATAACTAGACACATGCATTAGTACCTCTTCGCCCGTCAAATCTGTTACTACCCAGGACTTTGTGTGTACAGTCATACTCTGCTGTGATGAGAATTGGGAAGCCATTCATTCATTCACTCATCATGTTGAAATACCAAGCACTGAGCTAGACACAGGTTTCAAAAGTAAAAAAAAAAAAAAAAAAAAAAAAAACCCAGGCCCTCCCCTGGGAAAACTGGCCGCCACCAAATGTTGGGGGAGGAGGGTAAAAATCCTGAAATCTGATCTAATCTACCTTCCTGCCTTTGAACTCTGCCACCACCAAACCAGTGGAGGCAGGCACTTCGGAAAGTAGGGGCCTGTTCTACACACTTTCTCAGCCACGGGCCCTTTCTTTCCTCCGGGTTTCCTGCCTCCCTGTCTGTACCATCACCCAATCACCCTTAAATGTCAACACCTCTGGAAAGGGCAAAAATAATTCTGTCACCTTAAACAGTGCAAACAGTCAAAGTGAGTGTTGATGAAGATCTAACCATAAGCTAGGCCTAAAGAAAGAGCGCCAGGGTGACCACACACAGTGACATCACAGCAGCAATGGCTAACCCAGAAGCACTGATGGTTGGAGGGAACCCCCTGTTCCGGCTGAGTTCCAGCCACACAGGAGTGGGGGGACCGTGTCCGCCACTGTCTCCCACACACACCTCATGACCACAGTGTCCGAGCAGAGGAAACTGAGGCAGGGTGAGTAGAACTGGAGGGTCCTGGATGCCGGGTCAGTGGCATATTACCCCGCTGGTACCACCACAGCTAGTGGTGGCCTCGCCACAAGGCCATTACGAAGGCCATTGCATCGCACTTTGCCGCTTCCCAAAGCTTCTCCCATCCCTCCCTCCACCCCAGATTATCATGGCGGCCAGAGACGGGCAGGGTGATCTTACTATCATACTGGGTGTGATGTGAACTGAGTCCCAAGGGAGCTGTGGGACTTGTCTGACGCCACATGGCACAGGGAGAAGTGTCCAGGCCTTGGAAGAACCTACCTCCCTCTCTTTCATCAAGGTGGCGAGAGGTGGGGAGAAGAGTTAAAAACCAGCCTGAGGCATAACCGTGCGCAGGGGAAGCTGGCAGTCCCCACTGGGCGGGAGCGTGACACACAAACAAATCACCTGCCGTGGAGAAGGGCCAGCCTGACACACTGCTGTGCACTCCGTGCCGGCCCCAGGAAATGACTGGGTGGTCCCGTGGGCCGGGGTATCCAAGAAAACACAACAGAGGAGGCGGGACTCTGGGTGTAAAGGCAGGAAAGAGCAGAGGAACCCAGCAAAGTGCCCCAGGAAAAGGAAGGTTGAACCCAGGTGAGGCAGGGGGTGTGGGTACACAGGTCTGAGAGGAGCTGTGACAAGCCTCACCTGGCAGGAGCAGAAAGCCCACACGGAAGGTACATCCACAAAGTGGCTGGCTCTGGGGGACACCAAACACTAAGGGGACGGCACACCCTGCCCACAGAAATGCGGAGCGTCAGGTTCTTCCCAGCCTACCTGGGGCCACTGCCTGCTACAGGACCACTGGGAAGTTCAGAACTCCACCTGCTTCACAGACACCCCTGGGGCCTTGCTCCTGTCACACTCAGCCACGTCTGCCCTCCGCACACCAGTCAGCGGGGGCTGGCCCTGAGCTGGCTCCTTGGGCAGAAACAAAATTCCTGCAGCGGAGGAAAGAGCTGAACATTCACAAATCAATCCCTGTTCAACAGAATGTGGGCGCAAGGCGTACTCTCAAAACTTTCACACGTTTCTGAGCAAGCACTTGACTCTGTGTGTGTGCGTGTGAGAGAGAAAGAGAACACAAGGAGTTTCAAAGGGAAGGAACAGTGGGTTAATCTGACTCACCTTACTCTCCTGGCTTTCCCCCCTTTCTCAACACACACACACACACACACACTCAGAGTCAGCAGCAGTTCCCCCAGGACATCGATGTGAATAGCGTGGCGAGCGTGGCGGGCCTGGGGGCCTGGAGGATTCAGAGGTCAGCTGTCTCACTGTCAACAGCTCTCCTTCTAGGTGGCCGGTGAAGAGCACAATTACCCTGTGAACTCCTGGAGGGCAGGACTTGGCTTCACTCAAGCTGCCTTAGGCAGAGGTGCCTCTAGCCCATGGACTTGGTGGCAGAAATAAATATGGGAGCATTCTGAGCCCCGCCCAGCCCCCCATGACCTCCAGCACCTCTGAACATGAAGGCAAATTCAGCTCCACAAGTCTCCGCAGAAGCCGAGGTATATTAGTTCTTCATCAGTCCTCTCAGCCCCGCCCCCGAGCCCCTTCGGCTTCACAGATCACCCCGGTTAAGAGCCCCACCAGCTGGCAAAGTACCTCCCCTCACCTGGGTGACCCACCCACTCCATGATGCAGTGGATTCCCAGATAAGGAAGCCACAGCTTAGAAACTTTAGGACACTTAACTAATAAGGTCATGTCACTAATAGAACCCAGGTTTTGTCATTCCTTGTCCATGGATCCTACCAAGAGTATATCTCACTTCTGAGATTCTGAAACTTGATTTCTTCTCCTAAGGAGTAAACGTACATTTGATTCAATGATAGCTCAACTTCTTTAGATGTCATTGTTATTATCCTCATTATCACTACATCGTCACCAACCAGGACAGTATGCTCAAGTTTGACTCGAGAGAAGGCAGAGCTATCTACCACACGGCCTGGGGAGTCAGGGGGCTTGCTAAAATTGAAACCTTTTCTGACATCCAAGCTTTTGAATAGCTCAGTGCCTCCCATACATAAACGTTACTATAAGCTACAGTTTCGTTTACCCTGTGCTGGGGCCAAAAGGGTTTGAAAGCAGAATGTGTGCAAATGAGGTACTGGAAAGTCTCTTATTTCCTGTAGTGTCAGATGTTCAGAGTCAAAAAGAAAAGAAGAAGCTGTATCACATAGTGAAGCGTCCCATCAAACACCAAATGCATGTGTTTACACGTAATTGGTTCCCTTTGCTAAATGCCAAAACTGAACGGCGCAACCGAACACATGCACCAGCCACAGCCCAGGTCTCTGGCTGTTTCTGCTGAGCAGCTCCCAGGGCCTCCTGACGGGTGAATTCATCCAGGGGCTGTCCCACCAGCATGGGACAGTGTCCCCAGATACCTGAGGAAGGCACAAAACACCATGTAGGACAGAACTGAGTCTCTGCCGCCCAGAATTTACTGAGTGGCATAAAGAAGCCAAAACAAAACAAACAAACAAAAAACTTTTCCACTGTGATTCTTTTAATGGAAAGTGTAAAGGCTAGAATCCCAATCCCAACTTGGGAACCTTGCTCTGTGCCCTTAGGCAAGTCACTAGCCCTCTCTGGGTCTCTGGTCCCCCATAAAGGTGGGGCCTGAATAGGAAAGCCGCAAGCTTACTTCAGTCTCAGTACACACACAACTGCCCCTCCCCTTTCTCTCTCACTCAGTACAAGCATATCAGAAGCCAAGCTGGAGAGAGGAACCCAGGAGAGGAACACTTTAAAAGTGTGTGTGTGTGTGTGTGTGTGTGTGTGTGTGTGTGTGTGTGTAGTGGTGAAGTACACAGAACACACAAATTTACTATGTCAGCCATTTCAATGTGTGCAATTCAATGGCATTTAGTTCGTGCCCAAAGCTGTGCAACCATCACACTCACTCAGTTCCAGGACATTTTTATCGCCCCTAAAGGAACTCTTGCACCCATTAATCAAGCAGCCACTCCCCTTCCCTCCCATCTCAACCCCCTGGCAATGCGAATCTGCTTTCTGTCTCTGTGATTTTGCCTATTCCAGAGACTCACTCAGCATATTTTCAAGGTTCATCTATGTTGCGTAGCATGTACTTCAATTCTTGGCTGAAAAATACTGCACTGTGGAGGAATACGCCTTTGACTTCGTTGGTAAGTAAATCATTCACAGACTTCAGCACTACTGTTAGTAATAAACTAAATAAGATAATCCATGTCAGATCCTGGGCACATAATGAGTGCTCAATTAGCAACTGCTCCATCATCGTCATCGTCATCATCGCTAACAAAAATTCCTCATAGCACACCTCCGTGTGAATCACCACAGGCCTGGGTGCCCCCGGGGCCCCCCCACCTAGATCCCAACTTCTCTGAATATGTGAATCAACACATTCTGCACACGTTCTTCTAGCTCCTCCAGTTAGTTCTGCAGCATTCAGGCCCCCCTGAGCCTCTGAGGGATGAACCATCCTTATGCACTAACAGTCATAAGCTAGCAAGATAGTGGGACCCGCTCCCCCTCCTAAGCAATCCTGCCACCTGAAATTTACCAAAATAGGAAATAGTTGGGGACACAGTATAATTCTTCATTTTTCAAAGTGACTCACAACAGGACTCCTTTCGATGGTTTTCCTGGTACACTTCAAACACAATTCGATTTACACAGTCAAGGTTTCAGCAAATGTATCTTACTCCATAAAACAGCGTGTGCCTGTGTGAGCTGGGCGCCGATCCTGGCGGACAGCGATGGCTACAAGACTGGGAGTGGGTGCTTGCTTTCCTCTCCCTAAAATTACCAGACTCCACCTGGACACAGAAGTCCTTTTCCCACTCTCTGGCCCTGAATGACCACCCTTCTGAGTGGCCATTTACTCCTAGGGAGTATGGAAGTTTCTCCCACTTTTCCTAAGGCTGGTGTGAGAATCAAACTGCCACTGAGATAGGAATTACCGTGACACACAGAACCCCTGGGACATAGGCTCTGTCCTCAATCTGGGGCAAAAGTCCAAATTTGTGAAGCATTTTACGAAACACTGTCCCATCTACATGGGCAGCTTGAACTTCTCTGCTGGTCCCTGACAAACCCAGGTCACCCTCGCACCCCACGTAAGCCCTCCCACTGGCCCTTCCAGGGCTCCCAGCTCCGCAGCAGTGGGTCCCCAGAGCTGCACTGGGGATGCATATGGGCCAGCTGCCCACTTCCACCTGCCTTCCGGGGGCTGGGGGCTGCGGAGGCCTCCACGACCAAAGCAATCCTCCCCAAGTGCTCTGTGGCCAGTTCTCTCCCAACTCCCAAAGCTTGTTTTCTTTAATTAGCTCACTGTGGCAGGAGAAAAACGCAGCCCCACCCTCGAAATGAGCAGATCTGGGCCTCGAATGTACTCTGTGGTTTGCCTCTGTGCTGCCAAGCTGTTAGCCAGGGACTAACGAGCTACCGGGGCTCAGGAGGCAGGGCTGCTAAGAAACCCCTGCTGCATTAAGCTGGGCTTTCTCTTCCCAACATCTGACGTTTCTCAACCACAAGGCTGGGCTGCACCCCTTCCTGAGTCCCCGAAACCTGCGATTGTGGTTCCCACTGGGGGACCGCTCCAAATTCTGCTGGTTTTCTTTCTCGCTTTCCCTCACCCTCCCTCCTTCCTTCTTTTTTAACCTGCCCAGGGGGCGGTTAATGCTGCATCCAAGTCCTAGGCTCTGACCTCATGGATGAAGAACTGAGGCCCAAGCAAAGTAACTGCTTCTTAGTTGCTCACGACAGTGGTGAGCAAGATTTCTTCCTTGAATTTAAGTTCCTGGAGGATTTCTACAAATGTCCTCTCAACAGGGCCCGACCCTGTAAGGCATACAGGCCCATCTTCACTCCATCTGGAGGCAAAGGAAGTGAGGCAGGTGGGGAAGGGACGGAGGTGACAGCAGGTGAGCGTCCAAAGACCCAGACCCATATCCTCGGAGCACAATGATGTTTCTCTCATTCCGGTGGCTTCTAACAGCCAGACTGAGAGCTGCTCAGACGTCTCAGGCGAAGGCCCCTGGCACTCACATTCACAGACTCTCCAAAGCTTCCCCTAGAAGGCTGGGGTCCCCAGGTGATAGGACCACAATCCCAGCACCTCCAGGGGCTGTTTCTTCCTCTCTCAGCATCGTGACCATTCCTACCGTTTATTCAACGCCATGGACCAGACACAGTGTTATCCCTCCCCCCGCACCCCTTTGACACCCTGTGAGGTAGTTACCATCACCTCCACTTCACAGATGGGGAAACCTGGGGTCCAGGAACCCGCCCAAAGTCCAGTACCTAGTTCAGAGGTAGAGAAGAGATTTGACCCAAGACTTCAGCCTCCAATTAGCTCACACTCATAACAACCATATTATGATCAAGAGACTGAGAACCACCATTTAAGGAAACTGGTCCAGAAAGAAATGGCTTGCCCAAGGAGACCAAGTCAGAGCTTGGATTCAAG
Source organism: Artibeus jamaicensis (assembly GCF_021234435.1). Lineage (NCBI taxonomy): Eukaryota > Metazoa > Chordata > Mammalia > Chiroptera > Phyllostomidae > Artibeus > Artibeus jamaicensis. Next base: position 7,164,472 of record NW_026521883.1, read on the forward strand.
TCCCAGCCCATTCTCAGTCCACCGCTGGCTCATACCTCCACACTGGTTCTGCTCAGAACCTCTCAACGGTGAATGCACAGTGGGCCCCAAAACACCTCCACAAGCATACGTGTGAGCCCTCTGAAATTCCCCACCTGTGATCTGCCAACAGACCCACCATCATCTGGAACAGCCTGGAGTATTCAGAACAAACATCAATGCTCAGTTGTCCATGCTGTTTCTTGGCTCTGCAACCCAGAAGGGAGCGTGAGAAGAACAGGCATCTCACAGAGGGCCTGCGTGTGCACGGCTGGCCTAGCACCTCCGGCCACAGGTGCCTGCCAGAGCTGGCCACACAATTCATGGCACCTGGTGGGAAGTGAAAATGTGGGGCCCTTTCCTCAAAAAGCAAGGAAAGTACCAGCCAAGGGAAATGTAAAACTTTTCCCTTTCTTCCACAGTCGCTTAACTTATTATGGTGTTTTTATTTACTATTTAATACTGTTCTGAGAAAAATTAAAAATTAAAGTTAGCATGAATTTTACCACTTTTATTTACGTTGTGCAATGTCAGTTTTAAATGCAAACAGAGCTCTTAACTAGGATGTGAAATCACCAGAATCATACATTGGTATTTCGTAGCTTGCTGCATATACATCGTGTGACTTACCAGAACGACAGCGACACTATAAATCTAACTGTTTTTACTTCCCTTCCTGATACCTGCACAACCTACCACCCTCTCTACCTTCTGCTGACTGATGCATCACCGAGGCTGGAAGGAAAGGGCGCTACGGGCTGTGTTAGGGTTTTTTCCATGCACGTTATCATTCTCAGTGTGAGCGGTTGGCTAATATGGGGCAGTAACACGAGGGAGAAAGCACATGATAGGGTTCCTTGGTCACTGATGTTTCTTAGGACGACATCGCCTTCTCTGTGCATCCAAAGCAGGTTCCAGTTCAAATGGAAAGTGTCAGGACCATCCGGGCAGAAAGGGACCATGGGCGAACCTCCTGTACTCCTGTGCGTGCTCCTCTGTCTCACCAGGCTTCACTTAAAACACATTAGCTCAAAACTAAGAACTGCAAGATGCTCACCACAGACACTAAACCAAGCACGGGGATCTCCTGGGCTCAGGGCTCCACGTGACTGCACAGGTCAAGTGTCCGTGAGGCTGGCCTTGATGCCACCCATACCCATGTCAAGGACAGACACAAGTCACACTCCTGGCTCTCCTCTCCTTTGCTGGCTGGCTGGTCTAATGCCATTAGCGCAAGTCAGCCCACTCAGAGGCCATGGGTCTGTCCAAGGTAAGTTGGCTAAAAGGCTCCAACACTGAAACATGAACATGACCTGCATCAAAATGCTTATGCACCTTAGCACCGGAGGAGCTGGAAGACGGCATTGGCATTTTTTAATCTTTCTGAGGTTGCTATACTGAGTGACAGCTCCTTTGTGAACACAGCAAAGCAGGTAAGACGAACAACCAGCCATGCCTTGATCTGCTTAAGACCAAAGGAAGGGGAGAAGGGACCGTTTACAGGCCCTCAGCAAGGTGACAAGCACTGAGCTAAGCTCTGCATGTGCATTAACCGATCTTACAACAGCCCTAAGAGACAGCGGTCACCACCCCCAACGTACTGCTGGAGAAACAGCTCTGAGAAGCGCTGTGACTCCCCGAAGTCTCTGGACTTATTACCATCCCACAGAGGCCCCTTGTGATACTGTGATTTATAGTAAGAAATGCATATTTGGTCTTTGTCCCTGATTCCTGGTACGTAGCTCCTAAAATACTTATAATTTCCTACAAAAGAGCCAGAGGAGCAGTTTTATTATCACACTTAGTTCTGTTCCCACTTCCTGAAATATTTTTAGAGCAATAAAGGTGAAATGGGTATCTTTGTTATTCATAACAAGCCCCTTTCAACCACACCTGAGTTTATGTTAATGTGACTTTAGCTAAGGCCCTAAATATAGGGAGACTGGTTGCCAGGGAAACCAACCATTGATTAGAAGGTTGGAACTTTCATTCTCAGCCTCCCCCACCTCCACCCACACCCGCAGGAAGGAAGGAGGGGCTGGACATTGAATCAATCCCCAGTGGCCAATGATTTAATTGATGTGCCTCAGTAATGAAGCCTCCATAAACCACCAAGAAGGGCAGGGCTCAGATTGCTTCTTGGCCCATAGACTCGTGGGGATGTGGGGAGAGCTCTGAGCACCTTCCCACACACCTTACCCCATGCATCTCCGCCATCTGCCTGCTCCTGGGCATATCCTTTTATAACGAACCACTGACATGCTTTCCCCAAGTTCTGTGAGTCGCTGTAACAAATTAACTGACCCCTAGGAGTGGATGGTAGGAGCCTCCAACCAATAGCTGGGGTGGGTCAAACGCACAGGTAACACCTTAGACTTGCGGTTGGCATCTGAAGTGAGTGTGGGCGGCCCGATGGGACGGAGCCCTCAACCTGCGGGATCTCCAGGTAGGTGGTGTCAGATGAGTTGGAGTGTAGGACAACCAGGAGTGTCCAGAGAATCCGAGAACTGCTCAGTGTGGGGAAATCCCAAACATGCACGCCCCGTGACGAGAAGTGTCAGAAGTGCTGTGTCCTGTGAGTACTGAAAGTAGAAGTCTTTTAAACAACAAGTCTTTTTAAACACCCCCCCCATACAGCCCTGCCGTGTGCCCGGAGGCTGGACAGGGCAGCTCTGGGTTAAAACTCGAGTGTATTAAAGTCCAGGACAGGAGAGAAAAGAGAGAGCAGCTCTGACTCCACAAGTTCTGGAACATCCAGGCGGCTCCAACCTGCCAGGGTCTGAATAAAGAACTGACACAAAGGCTTCCTGAACACAGAAGTGGGCGCGGCCACCGCCTCCCCTGGGTTAGTGCAGCGCCATGTGTTTCCCTGAGCGCCTGTAAAGCAGATCTCGGGTAATTAAGAGCCTCCCTGGTCCCTGGCTACACTGGAAATAACATGTATCTATTGAGTAGCTCAGGTCCTGCCTCCAGCACAGGTATTAACACTCACCGGGACCTGCCCCAGCAGGCCCCGAGTTCCATCACACCCCGCCCTGCCCTGCCACAGCCTTCTCCTTAGGGCAGCAATTTTAGCAGAGCTTGAACAGTAAGATTGTTTTGTGCTGAGTCTACCTTAGAAAGTGGCCAGGTAAACGCCTCCCGCCCTGCCCAGGAGGAGCGGCCTGCTAGGATGATGACCCTCACCGACCCCCCAGTGCAGGGTGAGTGGGGACAACTGGTGCTCTCATCCCAGGGGCTTCATCTCCCATTCTGATGTCACTTCTAGTCGCAACCCACACAGCAGAATAGCATTTATTGGCTGGAGGATGACACCTTCTGACTTTGCTGGGCTCCGCACCCCGCAGACCATCTCCTGCAGTCCAACACCCCTCCCCCCAGCACATCCTACAAGATGGGTGCGAAAGGGTTTGGAAAACTGCCAAACGCCAGCTGGCCAGGTCTCCATCTGGGAAGTACCCTGGCATCAAGCACAGAACCCTAGATCAGAAACAGTGCGCCCTAAACTCAATCCCCACCTGTGTACACTCAGGGGAACCCCTTGACTTCAATGAGCTCAGTGTGCTCAGCCATTGAATGGGGAAGGTACCAAAGCTGCAGTGGGACGGTGGCTGGTCCTCTCCTTGGTCCAAGAGTTTTCTCTCTGGTGCTGCCAGAGGCAGGAAGATGGGAATGACCGGACCTTTGTTTACTCCAGGGGACCAGCCTCCTGACCAGCTCCCACTGGCTCCTCTGTTCCACCCACAAGACTTGTGAACCCAACATATCCCCAAAGTCAGCAGGAGCCTTTACCCAGTTCCTCTTTCCCTTCTTAGCAGCAGCTGCTCTGTGGATGGCTCTGAGGCACAGGGTGCCTCTGTCCCGCAGGACCGGGTTTGCTCACATCCTTCCTCTTAAGCTTTCTGAGCCTTGGTTACTTCTTGTAAGACTCCCTACTCAATAAGGCTGCTGGGGGGATCAAAAGAAGAAAGATGTGTGGAAGCGTCCTGGCCTGGCACCCTCCTACAGGTCACTGTGAGGACAATGATGCATCCAGGTGCCTTCCATCACTGACAAACACCCCCGGCATGCGGAGTAGAACAAGGCCTACAGAGGTACCCTGGCTGACTATGGTTGCTGGCACATGTGTGATCTTAAAAGCTTTGTATTCGTGGGCTCACTCACTAAGGCATTCAAGACAGAATTCATATACATCAGTCCATCTGATCTGCACCATGGTCAACAAGGGAGACAAGAAGGTAGAGGTTTCAAAGATAAAAAAAGACAGCTCAGAAAGGTTAAGTGATAAGCCCAGGAACGCACAGCCAGCCCAAGAAAGCCAGGGCTCCTAAGACCAGGGTTCTTTCCCCTCTACCAAATGGCCAGACAAGAGACTTACAAAATAGACGAGACCATGGTAATCACACGGTCAGGTTGGAACACCAATAAAAACACAGTGGGGAGGGGAAGCTTGACCACTGATGTCAAACTCCTGGTCCAAGAGTCCTACTGACTCAAAGCTCCCATGTCAGCCTCCCGGGTCCACTTCACTGACTTCCAGACCGTGCCTCTCAGGTACTGGCACTGGCACTGGTTTTGCAGGACCCAGGAGCTGGCTGTTGATTGCCACACTTCCTTCCCCAAAGCTCCAGGAGAAGGCCAACGCATAGAAAACATTATGCCCGCTATTTCGTTGAATCCTCACATCACTACCATGGTTTGATATTTTTATCTGTTTAACATAAGAACCATCCCAGAGAGGTTAGAGTTGGGGTGAGACTTGACCCTCCAGGTGTGTAGCCATGGAGTCTCGTGCCTTTCCCCTTACCCCACAGGGCTTCAGATGAGGACCAGCACCCTCAGCACCCCGTCCCACTATCCACCGGGTGCAGCATCACCTATAATGGTGGGCCTCATACTTTAACGCCAGTCATCATGCCCCAGGGGGCTTTTAAAACACCGATAGTGAGGCTCCACCCCAGGTTTTCTGATTCAGGTTTGAGCAGGGCCTGAGGTTCTGCATCCCTAACGAGTTCCCCAAGGTGCTGACACTGCTGGGCAGGGACCACACTGTGAGCAGGGCTGATTCACCATCATTGCAAGCACGCACTCAACAGCTGGGAAACAGTGAGGTTAACTACAGTGCACGCACTCGAGATAACATTTGTAATTATGAAGACCATGCGGGAACTTGGAAAAATCCTCAGTATAACATCACATTAGAACAGTCAGCTGGTACCCTGCGTGGGCCCAGGTCCTGCTTGCCCTCCAGTCCCTTCCTCATCCTCCTGAACCCTGCTCCGTATTCCCCAGAGCTGACCCCTGACCTTATGGGCCCCATGTCAGAGGACTTCTGCCAGGATTTGGACAGTGGCAGAAACCTGTGGGAGAGAAGGGCGGAGGAAGAGACAAGCCAAGGCGCTTCCTTCCCCTCTCCCTTTCTGTCTTCCTCGAGCATTCTAGAAGTGGCTGCTTCTGCTGTAGATGGGCCCGCCAGTGACCTGACCCTGGGCCCTGGGAGCACCGCTGCTTCCCTCTATCCCTCTGTCCCTCCAGCCTAAAGGCGGCCACGGCTTCCTGCCACTAAGTCTGGGTCACCCCAGCCTCCCCTGCTTGGTTCTCAGCTCCTTCACGCTGTGCGGCCCAGGCCCCATGTCAAGCCCCCTTTGTGGTAAACACCAAACGGAGCTCCTGCTTTCCTGTTAGACTGGCTGCCGTGCCCTGATTACGGCCACGTGAGCACACTTATGCAACTCTAGAAGGTAATATGGAAGAGTTAAAACAGGTAAAAACACGAAGGCTTTTTTTTAAAAAATGGTAGAAGACTGTTGGTTATTTGTTTTAAATTGACATAAAACTGACATCAAGAATATGACTTAACAAGAAACAAGGTGAGTCTTCATGAGGAAGAGGTTGGGGAGCTATGAGCTCATGACAACACATCTAAAGAAGCCAATCCCTGCACTTTCATGTCTGAAAACACCTTGTTTTGGAGAAACCGTGGCCATAGCCACAATGATACCTGCAGATCCCCTGAAAGGGTTGGTGTCACGGGAGGTGAGTGACTCACTTGTTGAAGAGGCCACCCAACATGTCGCCGCAACACTGGGCAGTCACTGGAATACCCCAGACCGCCTGCAGCCCTGGCCACCGCGGAGCCGGCTCCCATCTCCACTCGGTCTGTGGCCGGGAACCCACCAGGAAAACCCCTTGGAGGGGACCGGGGCCCCCCACACCGCTAGAGAAGCGGGAATAATAAATGAGAATGTTACAAAACTGCGAGGACTCTGTTCTGCCCCACCCAGCAAGCAGCATGGTGGCACTGTGTGTACACCCGGGAGCTGGGGGGAGGCGGGGCTATCTTATTTTTCCACCATTTTTTGGGTTTTTCTTTCACAAGAGGCACAGTTAAAATAAAAAGAAACAGACTCCGTGAAACCAGATGGTAACAATACAAGAAATTATGCTGGATTCCTGCAATGGAGCTCAAATAGTCTCTTGCACTGGACTCAACGCAGAATGCTGTGGCAGATAATCAAATGCTCAAATGGGGAAGGAGGGTCTTGGCCTCGGACCAAGCACAGTTTGGTGGTCTGTTTATAATATTTTAGCCTGACAACACTGCATGAAATAGACCAAGCGGCTTACCGCTGTAATGGGCACTTTCCATCCCAAGCCAAAGATGATTTAAAGCCCTAGGGAAATGGGGGTGGGGAATGCAGCAAAGAGAAGCATTGAGGCTTTAAGAGAAATGCACGCCTACTTTCCAAACCCTTGAGTGGAACATCTCAGCGTCTGAATCCTGTTTACCATCAAGTGTGCTTGGAAAACGAGGTTTCGACTTCCAGCAGTTCACAGCACCCAGGCCCCAGAAAGCGTTTCCCCATGCTGCTGCACCCCGCCAACCATTCTCCCCTCCCCAAAGTTGACATCAGAGGCACCCCTTTCATCCCTGAGTGCTGGCTGACTTCACCTCACAAGACAACTGACTACACAGGGAAATGGCTATGGGCCAGAGTGTGAACAGGAAAAACTACCCCAGATTCATGCAAACACCAACCACCCAACCAACCCAGCATGAGATCAAGAGACCTGGTCTTAACTACGGCTTTGCCACTGATTCACTGTGATCTCAGGCGAGATACCGTACCCCTCAGGGCCTCGGCTTTCCCGTCTGTTAAGGGAGGTGGACTAGCTGACTCATCGAGTCACTTCTGACCAATGGAGTAACTATTGTATGGCCCATATTATAGCAGGGACCCCACACTTCTGAAAGACATATTGACTGTACCTGAGTTGAGGTTCGATCATGGAACTGACTGCCCCACGGCCCCTAAGTAGCAGAGCTGGAATGTCCAACAAATCTGTCAGACCCCAGCCTGCCAGACTGCCCCCCACGGCAACGGGAGAGATTCTGGGGTTCAAAGTGTTTCCTTCAAAGTCCACGTCTCAGAAACATGAAAGAGGACGGCCCCACCCTGAGCGGGATGAACCCTGACTCTAGCCACATCCACACAGCCTGTCACCAGGCCCTCAGAGTGATGCTTCCCCGAGCACTGGTCCAGACTTCCCTACGGGCGGGACATGCACGAGCAGGCCCCCTGGGAGGGGGTCACGCTCAGGAACCAAGACCCTGCATGCCTTCGGGGGCAAGAACAGCAACTCCCCAATGCCCCGGATGGCTGGTTACACCACCAACTTGTTCCCCTGGACTCACAGGGCCACATGCACAAGCCCAGCCAGTGCCACCCCCATGCCACTGGGCTGCTTACTGGCTGGGTGTCCTGGGCCAAGGCACTTGGCATCTCCAGGACTCCTACTTCTGCAGCCCTGGAATGGGCTCCTGGAAGTTTGCTCATCTACTTCCAGGAACTGTCACAGAGATGAAATGAGATCACAAATGAGAAAATGCTCTGTAAACTGTAAAATACTGTACAGAGGAAAGGTCGTGGTGCTGGTGTTTCCCCGTCCAGGTGACAGCAGTTGAAAAAGAGCCAATTCTCTTCTGAGGGACAGACCAACAACACTTGTGAGCACGCACACGCCACAGACTTGTATTTGAGGCAGGGGCGTAGTGAAAGAACTGCTCCGTCCATGAACTGCAGGAACGGCCTCAGTCCCTGCTCCTCCACTAATGTGTGCATTGCCCCTGACTGCCTACAAAAGAGGAGTAAGACCACTTGCCCTGCCTCCACCCAGGGCTGCTGTGAAGACAGGACGATGGGAAACGGCTGTGCAAACCATAAAGTGTGCTGTACACCATCCCACCACGAGGCTGCAGATGCAGAATGTCACCAGCAGAAGGAAACCCGGCTCACTTTCCTGCTATTCTCAATCTCCAAGAGGCTTGAAGGGGAGAGAAAAAGGGAGGAAAAGGATAGTTCACAAAAAAAAAAGCAGCAAGGTAGTCCGGCAGGGAGAGCCGAAGGGGTGTGGGGTTGAGAGCAGGTTTGGGGGTGTGTGTCTCATTCCTCTGGAGTTTCCTAGCCTGGCTTCTTCAGAACTAAAAACGTAGCCATCTCCTCCCCTCCCCCAAAGCCCACTTTGCAAGAGAAAGCTGTTGGGCAGCTCATACTCAGGACTGTTTGCTTTATGTCAAATACTTTTTGTGGGGTCTCCAAGAAACTCTGTGGGTCAGGGTGCTGTGGGATTGGGGGGGAGGCCCTCCCTTCTCAGGGTGCACCAGGCTCTGTCTGGAGAAAGCTGGCCCTGGCCACACCACATGCTCCTGGTGCTGATGGACCCCAGGTGTGAAGTGCTACAGGCAGCTGCATCCCTTCTCAGCCCAGAACAGCTGTGCCCTCCAGCCAATGGGGGTTCTAGAATAGCCTTCCCTGCAGCACTGAACTAAAAGTGGTGTCAAAAAGAAGCAAAATACTGCTGTTTCTCTCGCTGCTCCCCCAACCACACAGATGGACAACTTTGCTGCTTTGGTGAGATTCTGTTCTCCCCCAGCTCTTCCTGCCCGCCTCCCTCCCTTCCAGGTGCTTTCACACGCACCTGGGCTGCACTCTCAGCCCCAGTGTTGCTCCTGGGGCTTCCCCACCTGCTACCCACCCCCACCTGACAAGTAAAGCTAAGAAAGAAAAAACAAGTCTGTCCGGAGAGGCCACTTCCACTTAGGAACGGCTAAAAGTAGTGAGTGCCCAGCCTCCCAACCACCGTCTCTGAGAATGAGGCCCAGGCTGGGGCTCCGAGCACTTCTGATTTCCAGAACTTGGCAAATCGGGAACAGAAAACAAACCCCAGAGTCACACACGGATGATTCCTCCTGCGATCAAGGTGAGGATGGGGAGAAACTGCCACAGCCACACAGCCACATCCCCTCCCCCATCTCCAGGTTTCTATTTTTGCTCTTCTCGATGAGCCTGAGTAATCACGTCTGGGGCTGTCAGTCAGCCGGGCCAGAGTGACTCTAAGAACTCTTGATCTAAACAGTGGCTTCTCAAGGGCCTTGGCTTGCTCCGCCTGTTTTTGGTCAGGCCTGGCATCACCGCAAAACAATTTCAAAGCGCAGAGACCATAAACACAAAATTAAAAGGTAAAGTTAAAAGGGAGGAGATGTTTACTGGAAACTTAAGTTCTGCTGCCCAGAAAATATAGGTCTTTTTTTTAAACACACACACACAATGCCTTGGCCGCCCACCTTAAGAAATATGTACTTTGCTCTATATATGGTTCTTATCTGCCCCTGATTACGCTCAGCTCGTGACCATGAAGCCTAGAATAATTACCCCCAGAAAAATAACAGCCTTGGCTACAGCCAGAGCCAAAGAAAGCCTGTCCTGCATCTACTGATGATCACCCAACCTGCTCAGAGGGCAAACTGGAGCTTTCTGATGCACAGATAATTATTTCCACCCATACCTGCACTGCAGCTACCACCAGGAGGGGGTCAGGTGGCTACTGGAATGGAAAACAATCATATTACATGGTATTTCTCAGTCCAGAAAGAAAGGCCTTTCAACTGAAACTATGCAGGAAATTAAGGTGGGCAGATGGTAATCATCAAGCAGGGGTCTGGCAGAGACCACGCCTCCCTTGCAGGAAAAAGATAAAAACTAGAGGAAAATTTACTCCTGAAAGCAGAGAATGTCGATGGGGGCAAGAACATAGAGTCATTCCTGCCAACAGTGGAGTGCCCACTGGCTGTTCCCCAAAGACCATCAGCATTCTGTCTGAAGGAGCAAGATGCACGCCACTTGACAGCGGGCAGGCGTGTCTGCATTGCACCAGCTCAGGCCCACATTCCTTGATGCGCCTGTCCCATCAGCCCCACTGCCCCTCCTTGTGAACCCCCAGGTACCGCAGCACAAAGGTCTTCATGGCTATCATTTCATACTTGTGTATTTGACACCCCCCTCCCAGACCGTAAGCTCCTTGAGGGCCAAAGCCACATTTTCCATTTCTCTGAGTGCCTTGCTCAGTTTTATAAATATTTGTTGGCTGATGGAGTCCTTCTCTGTCTGCAAAATAGCAGCCTATCCTGTCGTGTGCATCTACAACTGCACCTTAAGTCCGCGTCTCATTTTAAAAGCTCTTCGAGCCCCTCCCACTCCCACCTGGGAAACGCTTCTGGGTTGATCAGCAGTCACGTTTTCTCCCCTCCTGGAGCTCATCACACCAATTAAGTACCCACCTTTGCATTCCTACCACCACCACAATACGCCTTCCCCTCCACCTGAACGAGATTCTCGAACTCTGCTGTGCTTCCCTCAGTGCTTCACCCCCACAGCTGTGCCTCATCAGTTTCTTGGGCTGTAGGGAAGGGTTCCTCACAGGGATCCACCAGCAATGGGGCACAAACAGGAGTTTTAGATGCTACAGCTGGTGAAGTGGGGGACGCTCTCAACCCGAGGCAGGGCCACTTTCACCAAAGCATAAGAAACAGCACTGGCAGGTTCGCTGTTGCTAGGTTCCCTAGGTTCCTCTGGGCACGGCCAAGGACCTGACACCAAGGGGTGTCAGCATTGGCCAAGGCCTCCCAGTTTCATTAAAACACACACACACACACACATACACACACACAAAGGGTGGGTGTGTGTAATGGTCTGTTTAATCCATTCCCGCTCCACCGGTGCCCTTGCTCCACCCCCCACTTAGCACTGAGTTTCCTGAGCAGAAATCACCAACTGCAGGCGGTTCCACCACTCGGAGATGTTGCGAAACCGCTGACCCAGAGGTGGGCGAGAGCTGGGGTCCCCAACCCCAGGGCGCCTACTCACCAGCAGCAGCTGTGATGACCAAATCGGCACGCTTCTAGCACCCAGCACTTTTTTTTTCTGTGTGCACGTACTTTTTGTCTTTCTTTTTTCTTTCTTTTTAAAAACCAACCACTATCCCTTTCCCCCCTGAGAATAGATGCCCAAAACACTGAACCACAGCTGTAAATGAGATTTGGGGCTGTGGCTCTCGATTCTGGCTACATACCAGAATCACCTGGAGAACTTTAAAGACACGGATTTCCCAGGACCCAGGTAGGAATAGAAATTCTGAACTAATTGGTCTGAGGTGTGGCCTGGGCACCCGAATTTTTATAAGCCGGGGTTGAGAGCCTTCTGTGGTGAGCCCAACAATCCAATATGAATCATTCAGAAGCAGAAGTCCTGGCTGCCACAGCTTACCTCGAACCTCAAACCTCTTTGCATCCTGTCTTCAACTGTGGGCCCTACTCTATAGCCCCCAGATTGTACAGTGATCCTGAAACTCTCTAAATGAGTAAAAGAAGCAGTCGTTTCTTTGAATGCAAGCTCAAGAATTAGAATGTTTAAGGTGGAAGAAACTTTAAAATCCTGCTAAGCCGATGCCTTTGGCTTCTAGAGAAGGAAGTCAGGGGCCCAGGGCAGCCAAGTGGCTCACCCAAGCTCAGAAAGCCGCTTCCCCAAGGGCCAGGCCCGGAACGCGGGTCTCCGCCTCTGGTTCCCTCTCCTGCACACCAGAGAGGGGCCCTACGGTGCCAGACTTCGGGCAAAAGCAGTGGTCGTTGTTCACTTCTTGTTTGCTTTCAGCAGCCGTCTCCCTCGGCTCTACCTCTGGAAGGGGCCACCTCCTCACCAGCCTTAAACCAGCAGAGGGCAAAGATGGCTCTTCTCTTTAACCACCCCTGAGCATGCTGGTCAAATCACAATCCTCAAAGAACATACTTGCTGGCTGGCTGAGGCCCATGGAAAAAGCCATTAGCAAAGCGAGTCTACCCGAGTTGTAAAAGGGCACTCTGTTGAGCTGTGGGGCCGAGAGACCAAAAGCCAGCAGTGGATTTTGGTTTCTTGTGGATAAGAGAGAGCTGATTGTTGGTTTTCAAATTTTCTAACCAACCTGTGAACACGGTTCCCTTCCTTCCTGTACTTTTACGGCACCACGGTTAGAACGCAGCTGCTGCCTCGAAGCACAGGCTTCCTGTGCTCTGGGCGGTAGACTGCAGACTGATTTCCCCACGCCCGGGAACAGGGAACAGATTCTCATAAAGTGGGCCGCATTGCAGCGCCAGCCTGGAAGCTCCGGCGGCAGCAGTGTGTGTGACTGCCCAGGTCAGCACGCATGAACAGCTCCTGGACCACGGTGGCTGCTGTCTCCCCTCCCCGCCCCCCACCAACAACAGCAACTAGAGACGCTCAGTTGAGTTCACCTGATGAGTTCAACTATGACAAGTATAAACAAGGTCATTAAGAAATTGGCCGCCTCTGAAAGCAGAGCATCAGATGAAAAATTAGATTTGTCTTCCAAGAAAATACATGCATCAAGAAAAGAACAAAAGGCAAGAAGCCGAGAAAGAGAGGGCAGAGAGGAGCTGTGACATGTTAGAGTTGATGCAGACCTCTGAGATTCCCTCTGAGCTTGTACTTTTGTAGGGGAGACTGATACCTATAGGGACACCCGGCTGACTCTCCCTAAGTCATAAGGCCGACCTCCAGCAACTAGTGACCAGGGGCTTTGGGCCTCACTGGAAATGGGACACCACGGTCTCATTTCCTTCATGTGCACAATTTTTGTTCACTCACTGATTCTACACTTGGCTGAACCTGGGGGCTCTGATAAAGATGAGGAAGACCAGTGTAGGCTGTAGGAGGGGGACAGGAGGAAATGGTACGAGGTCGGTTCCAGGTATAGCTGGGATGTTCCAGAACTGGTGCTCAGGGAGCAGCTGGCACTGAGGGACTCCAGCTTCAAACAGCCACTGAGCCTGAAGCCATCCCCTACAGTGACACCTGGGGGAAAGGACGTAGTTTAAACTGCAATTTGGATTCCTCCCAGCTGAGGAGAATGAGGTCCAGCACACGTGGTTCGATTTTCTCATCCCTGAAGTTAGGGCCGACAGTTAAAACGTAAAAATAAAAAACAAAGTGGCCAAAAGATGACATTCGAAGAGATTCTTGGATCAAAGTCCCTTTGTGAGTGCTGTTATTTCACCCTCCCCTCGACGGTAACCACTTCCCACATGAGCCCCAGTAAGGCAACCGTGCAGCCCACAAAAGAGATAGAAGTACGACCACACTTCCCTCTTATAAACAGGCAATGGTGAATGTCTGAGACCACTGGTCCACAGCCGTGGTTAAACAAAGGGTTGGGGGTACCCCAGAACGGCTGTCAGGGCCTCCATCTCCCCACACGCTGACTTTCCCTGAGCAAGCGGTGAACTTGGGCCATTAACTGCAGAGCTGAAGCTCAACAAACAGAACCAACCTCACACTGGGATGGCTTAGTTCAGTTTCACACCCAGGCTCACCTAGCCACGGCTTCTGGAAACTCAAGAGTCTTCGAGGAGAGTAGCTGCTTTGGTTCCAGGCCCATGCACAAAGGTGCCTCTCTCGGGGGGGGGGGCTACACTAAGAGGGCGGGAGGACGCGTTTCCTGACAGGTGCTACCCACCCTCTGCCACCTCCCCTTGTGCCCCATGGACAACCTCACCTCCTGGGTCAGCAGGGGTGACAGATTCTCTTTGTCCAACAATAAAAGCAAAAAAGTGCAATGCTTTCAATCAAGCAAGGAAAACAGGCAAACCTCAAACATCTGTAATAGCTCTGAGATGTTCCACAGGGTCCAGACAATCCCAGCTCCTCGATCAATGGGAAAATAAAACAGGGCGCCTTGCAATGGGTTCTGTTTTCTCTGAACCGGAAAGGGAAGCACAGCTGCAGGCCTGAGGTCAGTCATCAGCCGACTGTGACAGGAAGACTCCCAGGTATTCCACGTCTGCAGAAAGTTCCATCAGAGAAGACGACCACAAACAATCTAAATCAGCCAGCACTTTGTTTTTCATTGCCAAACATTTATAAAATTCTTATTTCTTCATCTATATGCTTTCCGAGAAAGTTTCCAGTAGATTCAAAGCCAGTGAGATGCAGAAAGACACTAACCAGGCAATTAAACTGCACATGGTTTCGAAGATAGAATACCGCAAGCGCCTTTAGAAAATTTCCCCTGGGTGCAGGAGGTTCTTGGCTCTGTGCTCTGCCCCCACTCCATACTCAAAGGCAAGTTTTTAATCTTCATTTTGTCAACAGGAAAACAAGACTGGTGGAGGGGTAGAGACAGACAGCTGAACTGTCTGGAAGGACTTGCCCTGAGTCACAAACACATGACCATCTTCAGGCATATACATTTGTGTCCCCCAGCCCCAGCGCCACCCCTCTCCCAAAGCTGCCCTGTGGCAGACTCCTGTGACTGCCCTGCCCCTGCCCCGTTAGATGCTCCAAACACAAGTGTTTCTCCATCTCAGTGATGAGCTCCATGAGGGCAGGGACTGGTCTCTGACCGGTTCACCACCATAGCCTTAGAAACTAGCCAGACATCAGATTAAGTGTTCCGAAGTCTACTCATGGAAGAAGGAAATCAACAAGCAATCAATCAATAAGTCGTCATTAAAATGTACAAAGGGATCGGTCTCTCCCAGGGCCCTGAAGAAAAAGGGTTTAGCCATGGCGTCCTTAATCAGAAAGGTGATCAGCACCACGAGAGCCCCAGCGGCCACTGGTTCCTACAGTCAAGCTGTGTTAATGGACAGAACCCTTTACGTCTCAGGACAGCTGGGCATGGACCCTTGGAGTGGACAGCTGTGCCAGGGGGTGTGTGGCAGCAGAGGCTGCACAGACTCTTACAAGCGTGGGTGAGACTCTGGGGGCTGCAGGCTGGGACTTCGCTAACGCGGTAATAAATACGACTGTGTTGCTGGCTGACAGAACTGACTTCAGTGCTGTCCATGAAATCTACAAACCGTATTTCAAGGGTAATTTTCCTGCAGGAGCTGCTTACCAGGGGGCCGCTTTGCCCAAGGGAGGCCGTCGGGAGACTGAAGCCATCGCTATCCAGGGCCCTCTCACGACAGCTGCACTGGAAGTGGACCGAGTGCTATTTAGTCGGGAATTTTTGCAATGTTTTTTAAATTAACATTTTAATTTTTATAATCAATGTTGGAAAGTATACGACTGACTGAAGTATCTGAAATATTATGGAAATATCATGTAATAAGGGGAATGGAACATGAATTGAAAATGAGCTGAGGAATACAGTGACCAACACTATAAATTTCATTTATGCACTCAGATGACTGGATGTGAGAAAACTGTACACCTACATCAGTTAAGTCCTTTTAATTTGATGTTATGAAATATTTCATTCTCATGTCAGACATATGATTCTGCTTTTACTTGAGTAAAAATAAAGATTGAAGTTTGAATGGTAGAGGTAAAGGAGAAGAAAGTGGAGCAAAATTTCATATAACCTTTTTCTAATGGCAATAAAATAGACATGCAGATTTTCAAAAAGGAAAAAGAAAATGCACAAAGTGTCCGGCATCATACTGAGTAGTAAGTACATAATGAGTCAAAGAAATAGCCTGGATCCTTCACTTCGAGAGGCGAATTTCAACCCACTGTTTTAGCCACTGACTGCATGTGTCACAACACGGGCCAGAGGGGCACAAGGAGGTTTCTGGGAAAGGTTTTCCACCTGAATGACAGACCCCCACCCCCGACCCCAGCCCCCCACACCACTCCCTGCCCCCCAACACCCCCACACACAAGGAGAAGCAGCTTTTCTCTGCCCCTGGATGCAACTCCGAAAAAAGGACAATGCCTGGAGCAGCTGCAGCCACCCTTAGACCATGAGGGGTCAGGTTTGAAGACAAAAAGGGATCAGGCTGAAGATGGCGGAGCAGAAAGAGAGAAGTCTGGCAAGTCCTTGCTGATGCCTAAAAACATCCCCTGACTTCTTGGGGGAGATAATTAGCCCCACACTGTTGAAGCTGTTAGTTGGATTTCAAGTTACTTGCTGCCAAAAGCATCCTAAGACATTGAGTCTGGCCCCTGAGACAAAATATCAGCTGAATCAGAGAGGGAAGGGGCCCCCTGGCTTACTGCAGTACCTGGGCATGAGGGACTGAGGGCCTGCAGAGCAGAGGGGCAGGTGGCAACGGTGAAAAGAAAGAAAAACTGGAACTCTAAACACAAAAGCAGATTCTGCCCTTACCCACAAGATGGCTTGATCATCTCCGTGAAGCCCTGGGCCCAGTTCCCGTGCTGACTATCCAATGAACTGGAACATAAATAATTAATATGCCCTGCCCATATTCCCCCACACACGTGCCTCCTTGTGTGTGGGTGGTGGAGGGGGGTGGTTAGAAAAAGGGGTGGGGTAGGATAACGCATTTTGTTCTATTTCTAGAACATGGCAGAGCCACAAAGGATGATGACCAGAGCACTACAGAATCAGCTGAAGTTCTCCAAGCAAGTGCCAAGTTCGGTTTGGATTTTCGCTTAGCTTTTCTCAGCCTGTAACCGGTCCACTCTGTCACTCCAGCAGCTCTCCTTGGAGCTCCTCAGGCAGGGCCAAACCCATGGTGACAGTTGGGCTGGAGAGCCTTCTGAGGCTCAAGTCCCTCTCCAAACTTCCAACAAATCATCTGGGGCAAGAGAAGAAGGGTGAGGCTTGGACAATTTCACAGAACAAATCCTGAGAACATTAGGCAGGAGTGAAACGGCGCAGTCTTTCCATGTTCTCTGCAGAATTCCACTGGCAGGGGGTGGGGGAGGGGTTACTTGGGGCCACGTGCTCCACGGAGGCCCTGGCACATTCCATGCATTTACCACAAAGAGAGAGAAAAGGCATGCTTGCTGTTATTTTTAATTCCTTCCTCAATGTCTTCCAAAATTCTTCAGCAGACGGATTATCCACTAACTCCCACCAGCTCCCAGCCAGTAGTCTGTCTTTGAGGCCTCAGCTAAACTAGAGCAGGGGGACAGGAGAGGTCAGCTCACAGAAGTCTCTGCTGCTGGCCGTCAAGTGCCATCTAAGTTATGCTGGGCCTCTCCCTGTGTAACTGGCATCTCCTGGGTTTCCAAGGGACAAGTCCTGATGAGGATGCAGACATTCTGGAGCCAGGTGAAGGCCCTGGCACACCCTCACTGGCACCCCCATCGCCCCAGACACACCCCACCTCCACCTCCACCTCCCACCTCTGTCCCCTTCCCTTCGAAGCAGCTACAGGCACGGCCACACGTTCCCCCCAACTCACACTGCAGACGGGTAAACTCCAGGGCTAACTTCACTGCTTCGGATTATCTCTAAAATCTCACCCAGGTTTCGAATACGCTGCTGCCAACTTGCTGAATGACCTCAGGCAATTCACTTCACTTACACTGGCAGTAAACAGTCCTGACAGTCCCTTACACTGTATCAGTGACACAGAAACTGGCTGAACTAATCCTGCTGCTTACCGTGGTGAGGTATCATGATCCCCAGCACAGAAACAGGGTGACTACCCACGTTTGTCCAGACGGGCCAGGTTCACGGCCACTTTCTGGCCATTAAAAACAGTAGTGCCCTTTTCACTCTTATCGCTGTCCTGATTTGTTCAATGAGTTCACAGTCACCCTAGATTCTAGAAGGGGAAGAACTTCGTAAGTATATCCAGCTCTGTCTCTTACCGTGAGAGCTTCAGAAGATGAGGATGGTAGCCCTTTCTGGGGAAACCTGGGGGCAGACAATCGGGGTCAGGAGCCAGAGATCAGAGTTCAGGTTCCCATTCTGCCACAGACACCACAAAGCCTCGACCGCCTCCTCTGTCAACAGGGTGACTCCTCCTCCCCAGAAGACTGCAGGTGGCTGGCGAAGATCAACCAGTTAAGCGATGACCCACCACAGTGTCTGGCATGCAGTCGGCACTCAGACTGTGGCACAGGTACCAGGACCACCAGGTGAGGGGGCTCAAGTGGTCTGCAACGGGTCATCACATCCGACTTCACTGTTTGCCTGGACAAAGCAAGAGCATCAGCTCACCTAAGCCTCTGGTACCAGGCCCCAGAGCACGCACGCCCGCGTCCCCGCTCCTGCCGAGGCCTGTGCATCCCTGATGATTTTCCTCTGTAAAACCTGGGCGTGCACTTGGAAGCCTTCACTCCACCTCTGTCAGAAAGGGCATTTAGCAATACTCTCGAGTTGTGCTCCATTAAAATATATTAGGTGACACTGCAGGATATATTAGGTGACACTTTGCCTTATAAGTCGGCAAAGTGCTTTCAGTGCACAGCGTATCAAAGTAAATAACGTCAATAATCCTACTGAGGAAGGAACTATTTTTCCCATTTACTGGTGGGGAAAGAGAGGCCCAAAGAAGTTAGGTGGCTCATCCATGGTCACCAAAGCAGTAAGTGTGGGTACAGGTATTTGAACTTGGGTCTCTTGAATGCAAACCCAGAGGGCTGCACCACAGCGTGCCGCCCCTTTGGCAGAAGGTCTCTGCCAATCTTTTCAAAAATGGTCCATGAACTAGAATCAGCGCTTGGACACAAAACTCCGTTTTCTAAAAACCTATCAACTAACAATAACAGCAACAACAAAGCTGACTCAAACCAGATAAGGTAAATGGGTCCCCAATCTCTCAATGGTCGATACAATTTCTGTTGACTCTCGGTGATAAAAGAAATAAACACTGCCAACTTAAATTATTTGTACTCTCTTATTAAGGAATATAATATATATGTAATACATTTACAGTGTTCCATGAGCCTGCAGTAGAGAATTTAGATAGTTTTGCATATTGCAGTGTGGTCTGGAATCGGGAAGCCTGGCCTAGATGTCCATCAATGAAGAAATTAAAATCAGTGATCAGGGACAATCCACATGGAGGCTCTGTGCCAGGTGCAGGGACAACCAGAGAGAGCCCAAGGTCTGATCAGCATGGAGCCCATCAACTCTCCACCTAACTTCCCAAGGAATCCATGTCAAGAGGCTGGCGTGACTCACTAGCTAATTTCCTGGGCACAGGGGCTCCCCGAGTCCTCCTGGCTGTACGACTCTCCTGACAGCAAATGAAACATTATTTTCACCCTGGTCCAGACATCGCCTAAAGCTGTCCACATGGTGGTGTAAGGGATTTTGACTCTGACCTGGATAACTCAGGCAGAAAACCTGCTGGGGAGAAAATGAAGCACGGACAGAAGAGCAGCTTCAACCAGGCCGCTCCCTGCTTCAAAATCTCCTGGGCGCTTACAGAGCAGGCCAGGTCCGAACGCCAAGTTTGACTGTCCAAGGCCCTTGGCAACATCCTTCTCCAACTCCTCTCTGGCCCCTCCCTCTTCCACGCTCTGGCCACCCTGAACTGTCCTGCCTGCCCCAGACACCAGGCCCTGCATGCTCGGTCTGGCCAGCACTCCGTGCAGGCTTCGCCACACTTCCCTGCTCCTGTGCACCCTTCCAGGTCCTGCTTCAGCATCACCTTGCAGGTGATGCCGTCTGACTCCCCCAGAAAGAGAGCCGCTCTTCCTGGGGGCTCCCAAACAGCACTGTGTTCAACCATCATGAGAGTTTTTTCCATGAGCCCACTGAAACTGAGGTCATCATGTCCCTTTTTGCCTCCGCACAGTTTAGAGACAGGACTTCACCTCTGCATCTCCAGACATCTGAGGCCTGGCACAAAGTCAGAGCCTAACACATGTACCCGACAGACAAACACGTGATCGGTGTGCAGCTCTCCGCTGCACTCCAGACGGGCAGCTGCAACATGTATGTAGCACCTTCTCCCGCATCTACATTCACTCAGATCTGGGTTCGGGGAGAGGAGAAGCAATCTCTAAGGAAGCCCTCACAATCCTGTCCACATACTGGTGCCACCACTGAGAGGACGGTGCTACAACGGGCTGCCTCTAACGTCAGTGGGTCCTCGACAGGAGTCCACAGGAAGGCCTCCACCACACATCCCAGTTAAAAAATAGACACCAAGGTACCAAGCGTAAACACAATGTGCTCTATTCTCCTACTTAAAAGATACTTTAAGACAAACTGAAAGGCCAGGTTTGGAATTTAGAATTCTCTGATTCCTGGGTCTCACAATGGAATGTAGATGGACACTCAGGGACAAGTGGCCCCGAACCCCAGCCCACCCCCAGCACCCCCCACATTTGGAAGGGCTCCCCGCACCCGGACACAAATACCACAGACCTGATTCCACCTGATTCCTCCATGCCTCACACCTTTGGTCAGCCCTTGGGATGCATGCTGCCCGTGGTCCACGCAGTCTTCCCTCAGGTGGATGGACCTGGGGCTGAGACCCACCCAGCACTTGGAAGCAGGCTCGAGACCTCTGGGACAGGGAACTCAGGTCAGGGCCCTCAGTGTGGTCTGGAAGAAGGTGCAGGCTCTGGAAGGGCCGCCCCTTGGCCGTACAGCTCTGCCCCATGAAAACAAGGACCTCCAGAGGCGAGCCAGAGCAGGGCCCTCCCAGCCAGAGTGGCCTCCTGCACAACGCTAAGGGCAGTCAAGGGCACCACGGCCCATGTCTAGGTGTAACCGAGCCATGAGTTTCTGAAGCTGGCCATTCTCACTCACCAGCCAAGCCAACAGGTAAGGTGGTACTTCAAGGAAAGCCAGAGCTGCCTTCCACCTGGGCCTCCGAAATCACCAGCAACAATTAACATCATACACCTCCACACAGTCACAGGTGGGCTACCGGTGACAAGCACATGAGTCACAGCCTTTCTCATTCAGGATCTCGCCCATCCCCCACCCCAGGAGCACTGATTCATCAAAGTTTGTTTTCAATACTATTATTTTTAGTCAGCCAAACAATTTTAAAATGACGATAGAGAGGGGGAAGGGCAGAACCACCTAAGAATATGAATTGTTTCTTTTTCAATAGCCTGCCAAGCTCTAAATCAACAAGTAACAAGGTTGTGTGCTCTTGTTATGCATGGGTTGATGGTAAATTCTGTTACTACATAAACCCAGGTTCTCCAAACGGTGAGCTCTAAGAGCAAGGGGTGGGGGTGGGGTCCCCAGCTGGACTTGATTGACGCCATCAGTCCAACTTCCCCCTTGAAAGGCAAAGTGAGTGCTTACTGAGTACCTAATAAGTGCTATGAGCTATAAATACCAGCCAAGTGCTTGATCTATCCTACCTCATTCAGGGTGATTTATGTGAAGTAGGTGTTCCCACCCCCATTTTACAGATGAGAAATCTGGGGCCCAATGCATTGAAGCAAGGGGACCTCAGGCTGCCCCACGGCTAGTGACTGGGGGCTCAAACCCAGTCTGTGAGACACCAGGGCCCTCTGCTCCTCACTCCTGAGCTCTTCCTGCGCACCCAGCCCCTCACCCTGCTCCACAGGTGATATTTTAAGTATCTGTTTGGGTACAGAGAAGTGGCAACAGAAAAAATGTAAAGGTTAGCAGAACTCACTCAGTCTGCCCTCCTAGGCCCAGAGAGGAGTAAGGCTGAATTCAATGAGGGTAGAAGAAAGTTCACAATAGGAGAGATTTGAAGCAAAGGGAAAAAACCCAATTTCCATCCTCAGTGCCTGCTTTCAGCCACTTGTAACTACTCAAAAAGTCCTTTCTGGATCCATTACTCCACATTTGGGCTTAGCCCAGAGGTGATTTTTTAAGGAAAAAATGCCTTTTGGCATTTTTGAGCTGTGACAGCATAAAAACAGACCTTTAAAAAACACACACCCAGAAAGCATTACTATTTTCAAAAGTCCAGCTGAAGAGAAAAAAAAACAGCGACACCTCAGAGCACCAGCTTGGTTTGGCAGTCTGTGACGTGACACTCGGCAGCAAAGGTGACCGGCTTTGTGGCTCCGCGGGTTTCCCGGGCAAGCCCTCACGCCACAGCCACAACTCTCAGACGATCCTCTCGTTCGAAACCCCCAGCAAAGCGCTCAGGAGGGAAACTTGCCAGATGTAAGTGGAGAAAGCTGTGTGATACAGAAAAAGCACTATTTTGGGAGAACTCACTTTTCATTTCCCAGCTGGGGTTTAATCTGGTAACCTCCGCACGGCTCAACAAAAGGTGCATGCTTACGCAATCAAGTATGGCCTTTCCTTATATAGATACTTGAAGATAAATAAAGGAGGCTTTCTGGGTAAACTCTGACATATGAGCAAACATTTTCCACAGGTATCCTCTATAATGCCTACCTCTTTCATTTCACCATTTTTAGGCATTTGTGGTCATTAGTGTAAGTAAACTTCCTGCTCTGAGAATAGCCAAAAATAGCAACAAAGAAAAGTTGCTCACTGCATCTAAGACACTCAGCCTCCACACCTTCATCTCCGGGCTCAGCTATTTTTAGTTCCCTTTATAGTTAAATTTCACCAATTTTGACTCACAAGGTAAGGGAGAGGGGTGGAGGAGAGTGGAAAAATAACCAAAATTAAAGACTAAATTATGATTTTCTTTTATTTATAGAAATGGATTGGCACCAGACTGGTAGGGTCTTAGAACATTAACAATTAAGAAAGATCTGCGATTCATTGATCAAATGGATTTGGGCAAGCAGACGCTTCTAACATGCTTGCGTGAAAACTGCTTTAGAGTTAGAAAGGCCCCCCCATAGACCTTATCCAGCCTATTGTCTGGCTGAGAAAATCTGAGGCCCAGAGATGGTAAGTGATTTACCCCAGGCCACACAGCTGCACAGAAGCAGAGCTAATCAAGGACCTACCCAGGTCGGTGGACTCCTGCCTTCAACATGACCCCTAAAACCATGTTCATAACTAATATTTCTTTGACAGCATTTATGAGGAGAAAGGCCTGCTAAACAAACTTCAGCCTAGTCCAGAATTAGCCAAACCTCTTAATTAACGGGCTTCTGCTCTGTGTTCATCTTGAACGGAGTCTGTCGGACCCTCCGCAGCAGCGAGCCGCTGTGGCAGGCTGCTGTCCGCAGCAGGGGCCTCAGACAACCAACAGCGCACAGAGCAGCTTGTGCTATAGATCTGTTATTTCTAAAACTGTTAATTAAGTCACAACAAAGAGTAACGTTGCACACTCACACTCCTAACTCTTGTCAGGAGTCAATCAACTGCAGCACTTGGGGGACTGGGCTCCCTGACATCAAGGAACCAGTACGTACAAATTAGCTAGGGTGAACACACAGACCATTATCTCTGGGACACGGGACCCATGTGGGTGTAAAGCCAGCGGACTAGAAGCTACAGGAAGGCAGGGACTGTGGCCGCCTTCCTTATTCTTTTGTCCCTCCTACCTAGCACAGGGTTAGGGTGCACTGAAAGCATAACAGTGAAGTGGATGATTTCTCCTTGGGTCTGTTCTAAAACTTGGAATAGAATAAAATTAGAATCGAAGCTCCTGCAGGGTGGGGTTAAATATGGCTGCTTCCAGCTGTTTACAGAACTTTGAGCTTGGAGACTGAAGGCTTTGTGGCCTCAGATGATTACTGGCCCTCACTGGGGAGAAGCTAGTCCCATCCAAGGGTGCACGGCCATGGGTGTCTGCAGAAGGCTGGTCACTCTCCCCAGCCCCCTGCATATGCAGCAGGCTGCTTTCATGAGTGGTCTTTCTGGGCACTTCTCTCCTTGGGTGTAGATTTGGGGAAGGGGGCAAGTTGATTTTTTTTTTTAGCCTCACCTGAGGACATGCTTATTGATTTTAGAGAGAGGAGAAGAGAGGGAGAGGGGGAGGGACATTGATGGTTGCCTTTAGTATGCACCTTGACTGAGGATGGAACCTGCAACCTAGGCATGTGCCCTGCCCAGGGATGGAACCTGTGGCCTTTCAGTTCACAAGATGATGCTCCAACCAAGTGAGCAGCGCTGGTGAGAGTTGATTTTTTTTAATAGGTCAATACTTCAAAGGAGACAGGGACAAATATTAATTAGGACTATTCATGAGTCTGGTTGACTGAAAAAGCTGCTTTCCACCCTAGAGAACGTAACTGCACTACGGGAAGCTGAGGGAGAGGTGGGTAGAGAAGACAGGGGACAGGTAATGGGAATAAAGTCTGGTTTCAGTTTTCAAGGTGAGCGCTGCTTCCTTCTATTTGTTGCACACAGGAGTACACGCAGAATAATGGCTGGGTTGTGCATCAAACGACACCAAATTCTCATAAATTAACAAGTGAAAATTAATGGTTGCTCAGCCCATTAAATAGTGTTAATTTTATTTCCATTATAATAATACAGCAATTACAAGTTTACATCATTAAAACCAATATTTATTTTTCAAAAAACTCATTTTAATTGGATTCCTGGTGTGATTAGCTTGAGCCAAATTCTCTCAATTTCACCATCTTCTTGCATTTCTCATCTGAACTAAATGACTACTGGATTCACCGACTGTTTTCCTAATATCAGAATTGTCAGTGAAAACTCTATATCCTTGCAAAGACTTTTCAAAAATACATTACTAAGAGTTCTTACATCTGTACAAAAAACTCAGGCTTAAACAAAGAGGAATGCAAGACCAGGTCTTATCAGAACTCTGAAGGGCCAAACACCCACAGTCGTCTCCAAGCTGCCTACTTCTTATTGACACTCTGTTATATTCCAAGTTAATCGGTCTACAGTCACCGTTCCCACCAAGGAAACCTGAATTTCAGGTTCAAAGTACTAAGTTCCTTTTTTACTTCAAAGAGGGAACACTTGCCTGGGGAGTCAAACACTGCTCAGGGTCACCAGCCCTCCGGTGGGAGCGGTGCCGTCACTCACAGCAGCGCTCAGATTGGCAAATGGCCGCAGATAAAGGGGTCGTGGCCTCCCTCTCACCAGCCGCTAAGGCCATGAGCCAAAAGCACTCAGCTTACCTGCAGTCCAGAGACCTCCTTCGGGTGGTAACGCCCGTGCTCCTTTGCTACTCCAGCTCCCGCGGACCCCTTCCTCCTCTCCCCACCTCCTGCCCCTGCGTCTCTCGGCCCCTGCAGCCCTTGGCTGCAGCTCTTGCCCTGGACCTCTGGGCAAGGCTGTCTCCCACTCTAGGCACGGAGCTCCTTGAGAACAGGCGCCCTGCCTTGCTCATCATAGTGGCCATTTAATAAATGATTAAGTAATTTAGTAATGAATGAATGATACACACAAAGGGCTAAGCATAACACTTATGTCTGTCAAACTCGCTGGTTGACAAAACACTTCCATGAGTTGTATTTCACCCTGACCGTACAGGTCAGGCCTGAAGGCTCTGAGACAGTCCGTGAACTCTGAAATCCACCCAGATATTAAGATGTCAAGATCCCGAGAAAAATGATAGCTATCATTACTTTGTTTTCTAACACAGTGACTTCACAGTATTTAAAAGACTCATCATAGGTCATCCCCACTGACCTTACCCCTCAAAAAAAATGTCACTGCATCCAAGAGTTTCTATTTCTTTTGGTGGCTGGGACTAAGGAAGAAATAGCAGTTAGGCACTCAAATAATGCCCTATTAATGTTTCCCTTACTGAAGTGTAAGCTCCTCACAGGCAGGAGCCATCTCAAATGCATCTCTGTATCCTCCCCCACTGCCTGGAATACTGACTCAGACATGAGAGGGCCAATAAATAACAATGAATCAACAATGTCCAACTCTAACACTTCATTAGGAACTGTGAGCAAGGGGCTGTTTGCAACATGCATTGGCCCAAACATTCGACTCCTGGGTGCAGCAGCAAGCTCCAGGGCTCCAAATGTCAAGGGAACTTCGAGCTGATCCTGGGTTCAGCCCTGGCTCCAAGCCAGCCCCGCAGTCATGGACTTGTAATCCTGCGGGCCCCTCCTCTTCCCAGCCCCTGTGTGCCGCTCTCCTAGTCAAGGTTAACAAGCAGCCTTAGCAATAGGCTTGTCCCCAGAAGTCTGAGAAAGGAGTGTCAAAGATGAGGACCTTTTCCCCTTTTCCCTGGGGTGAGAGTAACCTGGCAAAGCCGAGGAAGGTAACAGGAGGAGGCTGTGCCAAAAAAGAAGCACAAAGAGGCAGGAGATGGTGTGTAGCCAAAGATTCCCCCACTTGCCTCTGGACTTGGGGCTTTGACACAAGCAAGCCCAACTCCCCTTCCAAACAAACCAAGCCAAGAGCTCAGTTCAACTCCTAACAACGGTGCCGAGGCACGGATCCTATCGGTGGAGGCACGAGTTACCAGAGTCCATCAGAACAGTCATTTTAAATGTGCGTGGCTCCTGATGGCCGACATGACCTGCACATACCTTCTCCATTCCTCAGTGGCAACTGCTGACTCCATCCTTATAAACTGGCCAGGAAAACACCTGCAGCTTTACTCAGGCACTCACACAGGTGAGGAGTGAGATTCTGTTCTATGTTACTGTTGCTGCTCACGGTTACATTTTAGCCCAAACGTTTGTCAAAATCTCCTTGGACTGAGGGATCCTTTCAACCCCCAGGCCCATAATCTCACAGAGCACTTGGAAGCACCCAGTGCCTCAGCCCTCGCACACAATAGGATACCTTATAAAAAGTCATTCTGGAGAAGGCAGACAATCTGACAAATGACGCAACAATCCACAGGGCTTACCAGACCCGTCCGTATCACTAGTGGGAGGCCAGCTAACCACCTCCCCAAAACGTGGCCTTTAGTCCTCTGCCTGAGACCAAAACAGCAGCAGCTGTTGCCAGGGGAGACAAGGTGACCCAGAGGCGTGGGCACAGAAGCCAGGGATGGAAACCCACTTTGTCTGGGTCCACCCAAGCAACAGAGCTTCCCTACCTGAGAAAATAGGTTTTGTTTTTTTTTTTTAAATCTGCCTTATCAGTAGGTCCTTGCCAGGCAAGTAGAAGATGCCCCACTCCTAACAGTGTCGAAAGACCAGGGAGCCAGCTACCTTGAACTCTCCAGAAACATACAAAGCTTCATATGCCTCAGGCTGCAGAGACCTTTGGAAGAGGGAAAAGGCAGGCCAAAGCTCCGTTCACCCAGTGGGCAAACTTTGACCAGGGCAGGGGAAAGCGAGGCCTCTCTCCACCTGGCTGTCCCCCGCCCTCAGCTTGAACATTAGCAACCTAACCAGCAAAGATCCACGCTGCCCTCCCCTGCAGGCCCCCCCCCACTAGTTAACAGTCCTTTAGTATTCAACAAAGAATGTATTCAGAACCTTCAAAGTCAACAGCAGGGGGGGGGCAGGAAAAGGAGCACACTGGGTCAGAATCCCTGTCTACTGCGGCCAGCCTTCCCACCTCCCTCCTCTGATGTTTTCTCAACTTTAAAAATGAGATAAACCTTAACCCTAGCTGCCTTCTCTGTTTCCCAGGATTTTCTTCCGTTCTTCATTTCATGAAACCACGTGAAAGTGCTCCATACACTGTGAAGCATTTTGCACAGCTGCTCATTTTCTAATTGGTATCATTTTTTTTTCTGGTGCAAGGCATAAACCACTTGTCCTCAATGCACCTGGGCAGCTGAGAAGGCCGGTTTCAGAAACCCCTCCTCAGGAGGAAGAAGCGGACTCTGACTGGCCCGCTCCCCCACCCCACCCCACCAAAAGAATAAAGAAGGATTAAGAACCAGAGCTGGGACCAGAACCCAGGGCTCCCTGACCATCCCATCACACCACCTCCTCTGAAGTCAGTCCTGGCTCCAGATCACAGGCCCTGAGCGCACTTCCCAGACAGCACACCGCCTTCCCTCCCCCTTTATTGACTGGATCCACCCAGTTAAAAAAAAAATTATTATTTTTTAAGTCAGTGCTCCCACCATATGCGGCATTTATTTCCAGAGGAGGCCTGCCCTGGGTTCCCGGGACAGATGTTGCTTTGTGCCTGCCTGACACCGCTGGCGGCTCTCACCCAGCTGCTCCGAGCAGGTGGCCAAGGACAGAGGCCACTCCTGGCTCCAGAGCAAGGATGACAATCTGTGGGGCTCAAGCCTGAGGGGACCCCCTACACATTCCTCTGCAGCCCAGGACCCCAAAGACATCACCCTCTCCCCCGCCACACACCCTCCCTTGGCATAGAGTCAAACTTTAGCGGGGCTTAGGGGGAGAGACAAGAGACCGGGGTGTCTCCCCACAACACACACCCCCATTTCCAGCGAGGCGGAGAGCAGCTGAACGAAGAGAAGGTCCCGGGGATTGCGGAGCAGTCACAGACCCCTTCTACCCAGCCATCTGTGCGCTCCCCCTGACCTAGCTCGCGCGATGTGGATTATAAAGGCGGTCCAGACAGATGGCAAAGCTCTTGGGGAAGAAGGGCTCTGCAGGAATGCGAGGGCCACTGCGAGGCCCACTTTGGGGTGCGTTTTGTTATCTGGTCGGCTCTAAACCCCTTCTGTCCTGCATCAACCCGAAATCTCAGACTGAAAGGAGGGCAAAAAAAGGTCGGGGGGAGGTGGAGGGGGACGTGAAAACCCTACTGCCACTTGCCTCTCATTTGAAAGTCAGAGCATTGCACTGCGACCAAAGTGAGTGTGTGTGGAGGGGGGCGGGAGACTGGCACAACCAAGTCTAAAAATACTCGATAAAAATGCTAATCCCGAAGGCAAAGAGAGAACGAAGAAGGAATCTGTCAATCACAAGGCTCCCGCTCCTCACCCACAGCCCCAGCTGCACCGACTGCATTCCTGTTGAGGAGGAAAGACGTGGGGGGGGGGGGGGGACGGGGCTGAGGAAAAGAAAGGGAGAGACACCGCCACCTCCACGAGCGCGGGCCTCGGGGGCGGGAGGCGCCGGCGGAGGAGGGGCTCCGGCCCGCGGAGCCGAACAAAGCGGGCCTCAACTTTGAGCCCGCAGCTCCCCGGAGTGGAGGCGGCCGATTCCGGCAGCGCCCCCTTCCCGGGAGGTGAAAAGCGAGTGTGGGGTCTGGAAGTGCGGGTGCGGCGTGGGAGCCCCAGGCTCTGAATCTTTGCAAACGCAGAGAAGGTTTTGTTCGGGGTCCCCTTTCTGACCGCGCTCCCACCCCCGCCCCTCACACACACGCTCGCACACACCGCCTCTCCGGCTCCGACCCCCGCCCCGCCGGCCCCGCAGCACAGGGGTCGCTCGGGCCCCACCTGGGGATGGTGATGCACTTGGTGTTGACGTTCTGCGTGGTGATGGCCTTCTCCAGCTCGTCCAGCTGCCCCGTCTTCTTGAGCTTCTTGACCAAACTCTTGACCGCCTTCTCACACCACTTCTCCTCCTGCCCGTTCTGCTCGCCCTTCTTCCAGCCCAGCAGGCGCTTCACGATCGGGGGGGTGAAGGGCAGGATGGACGACATGGCTGGGGAGGGCACGCGGGCGCCGAGGGACGCCCCCGGCGGGGCTGGGCGCGGCGGGACGCCGGGGGCGCAAAGAGGAGCTGGGCCGGGGCTGCCCGAACTTCGTCGTTTCAACTCTCGGCGAACTTGCCGGTGCTCCGAGCCAGGCCGCGGCGCTGCAGCCTACGGGGCTCTCACGGCAGAGAGAAGGGCGGCGGGGGAAGCCGGCGGGCGGACCACGGCAGCACCGGGTCGGGCAGGCCCCGAACGCGGGGCGGAGGCGGCGGCCGCGAGCCTCGGAGTGGCAGAAGAAAGTTTGGGTTTCCGCACCGGGTGGCTGTTTGGGTGCCGCCTCCAGGAAGGAAAGTCCAACCCCCAGCCAAACTTTGCTCGCCTCGATCGCTTTGATGCGCAGATCCCTCCGCCTCGGCAGCCTCGCCCCTGGCCACCCTCCTCCTTCACCGCTCGCTCGCTCGCTCCGCGGGCCGGCCTGGGCAGTGCGCCGCGCTCCAGCTCCCGCTCCCGCCCGCTTCCAGTCTGTGTTTCATGCAAATCCGCGTGCAGCCTCCTTTCCAAGCGCTGTCACCGCCCCCTTGCCGCCGGGGCTCCCCGCCTCCGCCCCCGCGCCCCACCACCTCCTCCCCTGGGCGCCCTGCCCGCCCCCAGCCTCCCGGAGGGCGCCCGGCCTCCCTCGCCCGGCGCGGAGCACGCCCACGTGGGCGAACAGGGACAGTGGCGGCCCGGGCTGGAGCGCGCAGGACTCCGCGCGGCCACGACCTGAGTCCCGCGGGCGCCGGGAGGAAGTCGTGGGAAAGGAGAGGCGAGAGGGGCAGCCGGCGCGGAACCCACCCTCAGGAAGCCCCGTCGGAGTTGCGGGCCCGAAAGGGTTAGACTGGCAGCGAAAGCGTGGTATCCGGCCAAAGGCTGGCGATGCACCCCAGGGAGGACCCGGGTCCGAGAGAGGGCGCACCGAAGACTGAAGCCCAGGAAGTCGCGGCGCGCACTTGGACGCCCACGCTGATCCCAATCAGGGGCCTTCGCGGGCACCCGCGACCTCGGGGCTGTTTTTACTCTCTTCGCTGAGATCACAACGGCTGAAAGCCCGGAGAGTGTGTGCGAAGGAGGGAGTTGGGGGCGGGGAGAAGTGGTCTCTACAAAGTGGACATTTGGGAATCTCAGTGACTCCCTGGATAATAGCTGAAGCCAGGGGTTCCTTGGGCCTTATGAGTGACTGCCCGGTAGAAAATGGGCATCAAAGACATCTGTTAAGTATACGAAAGAATGAATGGGGGCGCTTTACAATTTATCTTTGGGAGGAAATGGCATTACAAGGTGTTTGGAATCTTACGATACAGAACTAACGATCCGAAATTCGACACCTAGTGAATGGGAGACAGCGCTTTGTTTCCAAAGCTGAGAACTCGCCAACAGCGGGGCCAAGAGGGAGCACTTGGGTAATTTATGTGTTCGGAAGTTAGCCTTGGGTTTGGGGGCTCTGGGATTTTCCTCTCCACCCGCGGAACTGAGAGGCATCTGCCCACAAAGCCTGCGACTGCCTTCAGGAGTTCCTTACCCAAGGCCTTCAGGGCCTTTCTCCGGCTGCCCCTCCCCTGCCAGGCCTGTAGCCTGGTGTCTAAGGCCTTTGTTTGTTTTTAACAGCGGGAAATCCCCGTGGTGAGACAGAAGTTATCCGCAAACCTTCCTGCCTGGGGAGTTACAAAGCCCGCTGAGGTAGGCCTGAATCCACACAGTCAACCCCGACGCCGCGGGGGTCCCCTGCCTTGTCGGAGAGAATAGCCTCCCACAAGCCAGTCACCTGCTGTCGCTGAGCCCGGCTCTCGGCCCTTCCTTCCTTCCTTCCAAGTTCCCTGCTTCGTGGACCTTAAAGGAGAATTCCTGAACCCCATCTGGGGCGTAAGGACCTGCTTCCCATCCTGGCTGGTCTTCCCGCAGCCACTATAGCCTTAGGTTACACTCTCTTCTTCCCAGTCCTCAACACAAAAGTGGAGGAAGACAGTTGACACATTGGTGGCTTTCTTCATTCCAGGAGGCCCAAGTGCAGCCCTCTGATTTAATCACCCTAATGGCCGCGGCGGTAGATGTCCCTGTGCCTCCCATTACACAATACTCAGGATCCCGAGCAGCAGAGCAGGGATCTGAACTGGAATGCTTTGCCACTGCAGCAGCCTTGTAGTTGTGGAAGGTGAAGATGACCTCACTGACAGAGCTGTCTGCAAAACAAAAGTCCTTTGCACAAACGTGCTGTGGTGCCACTCCAGGAGATGTTTGCTCACCTGTGAAATGGCGGTGGGAAATCTAAGGTGAAAAGGTTTGCAAACAATTCAAATGTTCTAAAGCAGAACCACGCCTCAGGGCCCCTGGGAAGGCCGAGGGGAGCGGGCGGATGTGGGAGCTCAGTTCGGTTAGACACGCACTCATTTCTGGGACCTGAACTGACCGATGAAGGTCCCTAGCCTCCGGGAGCTCATGGGGTGGCAGGTGTGCGCCGGGAGAAAGGGGCCCGTGCAGCCACCGTTGCATCTCCCAGTAAAACATTGATTTTAACCTGAACCGAGCCGAGCAGGTCCAACGGTTGAGAGGTGGTCAAAGCGAAGGGACCTCCAGCTCCATCAGTGACTGGCAGGGCTTTTGGTCCTGGCTCTCTTCCTCCCTTCGCCCCCCTGAGCATCTCTTCTTCTAGCTGTGAGAACGGGATAAATGGTTCTTACTGTGCAGAGTGGTGAATCTAGCAAGAGGATTAACATTGTTCTTCTCCAGTGCAAGCCCCTCACTTTGCACAAGCAGAAGCGACGTCTGGTGAAGGGAGGCCGTTTGCACCGGGGAGGCAAGGAGCCGCAGGGAGACCTGGGGACGAAATGTAGTAGAAGGGCCTCGCCTGTGCCTCGCCCTCCAAAGTCATGGAAGGGCCCTCATTTGGCCCTCCCGTTTTCCTGAGGGGAGGAGAGCACTGGTCAGCACTGGTCAGCAGCTAGTGGTTAGTGTGACTAACCACTCTTTCCTGAGCTTGCTTTGCATGCTGGCATCCATGTGAGAGGGACAGCTGTGCATGCAGAAGAACAGAGCTGGACCCACTTGTCAGTCCAACAAGTGCCATTTCTGGGCTGGTTCTTTCTCCTCTGGCCTCAGTTCTTCGTGGAAAGAACTGAGGGAATAAGCCCAGTTTCACAAAGCAATGAGGAGAGTCGAGGGATGGATTCCTCTGGGCGCCAAGCGGACCCCATGTGCTCCCCCAACTGGGGCAGCGAATGAATGGGCGGCTCCAGATGGGTGGGAACTCTGTTCTGGCGCTGGGTCTCCAGGGGCCAGCTCTTGCAGAGGTTGTCCTTGGAAGGGAAACGTTAGCCCAGTTAATTTTTCATCATGGTAAGTGCAAAGTTCAAGAGAGGTGGGCTGGGACCAGAGGCAGCAACCCTGTTTCCCTGGGAATGGTTAGTCCTATCAGGAAGGAACCCTGTAAGCCGACTTGCCAAAGGGTTTGCATATGTTTGGAGTGGCTCCCAGGTGGAATACTGGAAGGAAACAAACACGTGATTTTAATTTTGATTGTTTTTCCTTTAGCTAAAGGATGTTGTTTCATCACAGGTGGTAAATCTAGAAGGAGCATTAAAATTGCTCTGTCCCCATAGGGCACAGACAGAGAGTGATATCGGGGAAAGGGAGGTGACTTGCAGTATGGGGAGAAGTCAGGGCCAGAACTCTCATCAGAGCACCCTAAGCGGAGAGCGAGCCTCAGCCTTCGCTCAGAACTTTGCTGTGGCTCTTAATAGCACCTCAATATATGAGCTCTCCCCAGGCACCAGACAGACCTGAGTTAAATTTCTAGTTCTACCCTGGCTGGTGTGGCTCAGTGCAATGAGTGCCGGCCTGAGAATCAAGGGGTCGCCAGTTCAATGCCCAGCCAGGGTTGCAGGCCAGGCCCCCAGTAGGGGGTGCAAACGAGAGGCAACCACACACTGATGTTTCTCTCCCTGTCTTCCCCTCTCTCTAAAAATAAATAAATAAAATCTTTAAATTCTCTAGTTCTATCCCTCCCAGCTGTGTGACTTGGGGGCAAGTCCCTTAACCCTCTGTGTGTGTTTCCTCATCCATATAATGGAAATAATAATAATGCTTATCTCTTAGGATTGCTGTAAGGAATCTAACACGCTGGGTGGCAGCTTGCCACACGCACATAGCATGTTTTCCCACCATAGAGTGCGGTACAGAAGTTAGCAGCACAATGAATGGGTGGATCTTAACGTGAAAACAGTTGCCAGAGAATGAAGTCAATAACATAATGCTACTTACTTAAAAATTACATGTGCATGAGACAACCATATACATTTTGAAACAAGTCATACAAAAAGATACACATTGAACCACTTCAGGCCTGTTAAGGTGGCTATTATCAAAATAACAAAGTAACGAGTGTTGGTGAAGATGTGGAGAAACTGGAATCCCTGTGCTTTGCTGGTGGGAATGTAAAATGACGAGGCCACTGTGGAAAGCAGTAAGGTGGTTCCTCAAACATTAAACACTGAATTACCACTTGATCTGGCAATTCTGCTTCTAGGTATGTACCCAAAAGAAGCAAAAGCAAGGACTCAGATGTTTGTGCACCCATGCTCACGGCAGCATTATTCGCTTCAGCCAGAAGGTAGAAGCAACCGAAGTGTCTGCTCATGGATGAGTGGATAAACAAAATGTCGTATATAGATACAATGGGGCATTTTTTATACAACCTAAAAGAGGTAACCCCTGGCAACACCATGGGTGAATCTTGAAGACATTGTGCTAAGTGAAATAAGCCAGTTACATCAAACAAACAAACAAACCAAACCCACTAATACTCTATATTCCATTTGTACGAGGCTCCCAGAAGGCTCACAGAGATAGAACACAGAAGGGTGGTTGCCAGGGGCCGGGGCAGGGGAGATGGGGGCCTTAGTGTGTAATGGGTACGGAGTTTCAGAAGGGAAGAGGAGTAAGTTCTGGAAATGGATGGTGCTGATCACTGCACAGCAATGTGAGTCTACTTGATGTCACAAAACTATGGATTAAAAATGGTTAACATGGTAAATTTTATGTTATATATATTTTACCACAATAAAAAATACACGTAGAAAAAAACACATCGCGTACAGCAGCGCAGGTATTTGAGGGTGTGCGTGTGGGAATGGGGGGGAGGGTCAGGCAGGGGGTAAATAAATGGACTCCTGGATCTGCGATGATGACGTTTGTGGGCTGAGGGATATGACTGGCCTCACCCTCTGCTCCAGAGCAGCCGTGGTCCAAAGTGCTCCACACTCGTTAGTCAGTTTACTAACTGTTCTCTAGTTTGCTCCAAAGGCAGAGTCTTTAGTTTCTAGCACCTTCCAGCCCAGTAACCGTGATGTCCCACATTTAGAAAACCGACTGAATATGCCTGCCTTGTGGCAGCCCTTAGGGACATGTAGGCTCAGGCATTGGCTTCACCTGACAGTGTAGGCAACTGAGGGCTTGGGGCCTCCTGCCATGTGGGGGTCTGGTCTACCCAGGCTGTGGACCGGAACTTCAAGGTTAGGGTCTTGTGCAAAGTTCTCGGTCACCCCAAGGTGGTGGGGGCAGTTGCTGCTTCACAGAGGCGGCACCAGAGACGCAGGGAGTTCAGCTGCTGTTGTGCAGACTGGACGGCTGCCTCCTGGTAGCCAGCCCGGCCTGGCCCTCTCTGTCCCCAGGCCCCCAGCTGGATTTTGGGGGTAGGTTACAGAGTGTCCCTGGGAGAAGGTGTCTGTGACAGAAGGAGTGGGGAGCAGGTACTGTCCAAGGAAGGTACAGAGAGGGACCAGGTCTGACTTGGGGAGATTTGGGGCAGGGGTTGAACTTGGGGTTGGGGACACTGCAGCCGTGTGCAGACTGAAGTACAGGGCCAGGGCTGCGGGGGAGGACAAGACGGGCCTGCAGGCAGGCAGGTGGCACCAGAGCAGGCCTCCCAGGGCGCCCTTCCCGGTTCAGCCGCTGCAGGTCTGGGAGGTGGGGTCAGGAGCGGATCCTGGTAGGTGCGTGGTTGCGTGTGTGTGTGTGTGTCCTGGAGTGTTCGTCACCCTCTCCGTACACACACAGGCATTGATGAAACTCAGGTGTGTGTTGTGTTACCTGCCTCTGTCTGCCTGTGCCTCCGACGTCTGCCTCCTTCAGGTCACACTGCTTCCTGGAATCAGTCCAGCCCTGTATGTTTACGTGAAACGGGTACATGTCATGTGAGTTTTCTCTCAGGGCTCACGTGTTTTTGTCTTTGTATTTTATGTATGCACATCTCCATAGAGGTCACTGTGTTTTCCCCTTCCTGTTTTGGGGGACGGTAAGAGTCACAAGCACAGCCTTGGCTCAGGCCCAGGGCCTCCCTCAGTCCACCTTCAAGCTGCAACGACATGGACCTAATAGTAGTGAAAAAACCGCTGGTTCGCTGTCATGCACTTACACCGAGAAGCGCCCGTGCTCCTGGACTGCCACGGAAGAGCCGTGTGCCCGAATGAAAATCTAGTTCCACACTGTCGGAGACGTTACACGCCTTTGAATTATTATTGCTACTTTTATCCTCACCTAAGGACATTTTTTCATTGCCTTTAGAAAGAACAATTGAGTTCGATATATATATATACACACACACATACATATATACATACATACATGTGTGTGTATACACATACACACACACACACATATATCGAGAGAGCAAGAGCAAGAAAGGGGGGAGGGAGGGAGAGAGACATCAACAAGAGAGGAGTCAGTTGGTTGCCTTCTCATAAACGCCCTGATCGGGGAACAAACCGACAACGGGGTGTGTGCTCTGAGCAGAAATCAAGCCCTCAACCTTTTGGTCTAAGGAATGATGCTCCAATCAACGGACAGGCTACATTGTTTTGAATATACTGGCAAGCTATTTTTACATTTAAAATGAATAGAGTATACTATACCTAAGTTACACCTCAATTTTTAAAAAATGCTTTAAAAAGAGAAAGGAAACAATGTGGGGTGAAAACAGAGTGGGGTCCGCCCAGGGTGAGGACCGCGGGTTCCCGATGGAAAGGCCGGGGCAGTGGGCATTCGGACTGGCTGGGCGCCGCGGGGCCTGTTGGTGCTGCTGGGGGGTCCGGCACTGGGTGTGTGGAAGGAGAAGCAGGGATCCTGTCCTCTCAGGTCAACACACGCATCTAGAGTGCTCCCCAGTTTATATACAACCCAGGACCTGGAAACATCGTGTGGTCGACTCAGACTCGGAAGGGATGAAATCAAATAGAAACGAGGAAAAGCTGACCCTCTCCCAGGCTTTCCAGCTGAAGATAGAGGAGTTTGGTGGTGGCGGGCTTTGTTACAAAAGTAACATGTTTTTATTGTAGAGACATTAACATTTTTTATGGTAACATCAATTATTAAAAAAAGGCTGTCTGCAATTAAAATGGTACAGATGACCTTGGAAAACATAACGTTAAGCAAAAGAACGAGTCACAAAAGACCACATGTTGTGTGATCCCATTTCTAGGAAATGCCCAGATAAACCAACTGTATAGACAGAAGGTAGGTTTCTGGGTATCCGGGGCTGGGGGTGGGGCGGGTGTGAAAAGTGACTCTAACTGGGTACAGGGTTTGTTTCTGGGACAATGAAAATGCTCTAAAGTTGAGTGTGGCAGTGGCTGAACAACTCTGAATACACTAAACACACCACAAGTTTTATGTTTAAATGGGCGAATTGTATGATATGTGAAGTTTACCTTCATAAAGATGTTTTTAAAAATAATGACTAGCACATTTTGAGATCTTAATAGTGCTAGGCCCTGTTCTAAGCACTTTACAGCAATTTGATTAACTCGGTTTTTACAGCAGCCTGTGGTGTGGGTTATTATCCTCCCTTTTCTGGAAAAGGACATTGAGACAGGGGAGGTGACATTAGTGAGCAACCGTTCCCAGCTGATCCTGCTAGACAGTCAACTGCTTTTTCACTAAATATAATGGGCACATCTTTCTATGTCAACAAATATACACTTACTACCTTGTTTTGCACGACTGTGGAGCGTTCTGTCATGTGAATTTGTTATCATTTACTAAGCCAGTTTCCCAAGGTTGGGGCTGTCGACGTAGGCGGCTGTCAGTCTTATCTGGTATCGTACAAGTGCTATTTTTAAACATTTTTGTACAAAAACATTTGTGTACATCTTAGATTTTTTTCTTAGAACAAGTCCCTAGAAAAATTGCTATTTTTGAGGCTATTACCAAAGGGTCCCCCGAAAAGATCACCACACCAGCTGCATAGGGTGAGGCTGTCCCTGCCTCACTAAGCCATCAATAGCTCCATTCAAGGGGACCAGAGAACTTCACACTTTAACCGTGACTATTTTTTTGTTTTGTTTTCTTCTTTAATCAACAAATGAACAAGCGTCTCTGCTGAAAGGCCTCTTAGCATGGAGCAGAGAGCTAGCTGCCTGCCCAAAGGTGAGGAGGAATTATTGGGTGCTACAGTGCAGGTAACCATGTGCTCCACTCCTCTTCCCCGGCCCCTCGTGTCAGGGCTCCCCAGAGCCAGGTGCTTGCCTCCTTTCTTTTACAGCCTCTCCCTGGATGATCCTGTTTACCCTTGAGTCTCACCTAACCGTACAAAGGGACCCCCGCACTGAGGCACTGAGGTGTCCCTCCCAACTCCTCTCCAGAGCTCCAGTCTATCCCGACACATGTCCCCAGGGCATTGAATGTTTGCCAGGCGAATGAATGAATAATGAGGAAACTGAGACCCAGGAAGATTGAGTGACTCACCCAAGGTCTCCCGATTGAAGTGTGGCCTCCTGACGTGTGGCAGGCTCTTCACCCAGTGTTCCCAGCCGCGGGGTCAGGGGCTCTCGGGAAGCCTGGCCTGCAGTATATGGACAGGAGGATCTATGTGAAAACTGGTTTGAGTGCCAGTTGCTAAAATCCATGCAACCTGCCCTGGCTGCTGTGGATCAATGAATTGAGTGCTGGCTTGCAAACCTAAAGGTCACTGGTTCGGTTTCCAGTCAGGGCACATGCCTGGGCTATGGGCCAGGCCCCCAGCTGGGGGGCAAGTGAGAGGCAACTGGTCCATGTGTCTCTCTCACATTGGATGTTTCTCTCCCTCTCTTTCTCCCTCCTCCCTCTCTCTAAAAATAAATAAAATCTTAAAAAAATAATAAAATAAAATCCATGCCACCAGACCACAATCCTACCGTTTGTCCCGTGGATTCTGTTTTAGTTGCACTATATGTACTGCTCTCAAATAATTACCAGAAGACAGGAACCCGAACAGTCCAAGGAGCATGCTGCAGGGTGACACACAGGTCCCCGCCAGGCTGACGTCGTGCACACACACGAAGAGGGTGACTGCGACTTGCCTACAACACATCTGAGGCACTTGGTGCCTGGTTAAGTGGAGGGCGAACTGCCTCCTGGTACCAGGGGCGTCAGAGGGGCTGGTTCTACCAGGGGGCTGCCCCCAACCTGCCTGCCACATTCCCAGTCTCCGTTTCTTATCCGTAAAACTAGTGCTCAGCCTGGCCGCGGGACTGCAAGTGCCCAGTACGGGACTAAGTATCCTCCTTTGCATTCCCCGGGTGGACACGGCAGGTGGGTCACCCAGTTCCTCTCTGCCTTGGAATCCTTTAAACTCTGCCTGGAGCTGTCACTCTTCCGGTTGAAGCCGGTTCACCTTTGTGACTCTTGTAGCTCTGGCCTTCTAGCTCCATCCTAGAGACACATTCCTTTGGTCTTCGGGAATCCCCTAATTAGATGCAAATGACTGTGGGAAAGTAACACCTCAAGTCCTCATCAGCTTTAACCAGCAGCCAGGCTCTCAGGGCCTGATCCTGCCAAGGACGCCCAGGAGGCAGCTATGAGAGGCCAGAGGCAGTGGAGAAGGAAGGGGAGCCCAGCGCCCCCTGGGGCATCAGGACACAC
Organism: Artibeus jamaicensis; assembly: GCF_021234435.1. Lineage (NCBI taxonomy): Eukaryota > Metazoa > Chordata > Mammalia > Chiroptera > Phyllostomidae > Artibeus > Artibeus jamaicensis. The sequence goes on from NW_026521883.1 coordinate 7,203,799, forward strand.
GATGTCACTTTCATCTGGGGGCCTGTTGGGCCCGCGGCAAGAGCACACATTGTGAGCACACTCGTTCTGAGCTCTTTGTAGAAGAAATGCCACAAGAGAAGAGCCGGGCCTCCCACCCTTGGTCAGCTCACGGTTTGATCTGGGAGGCAGAGAATAAGAGTTCTGTGCCCACTGACTCGAATAAACAGAGCAGGAACTCATCTATCTAATTAATGGATGTGTCACCACAGTCCAGAACGCACCTGGCAAAAGCAGTGCGTCGATATGTACTTGAATGATGAGTGAGAAATGAACATGTCGACACTAACAAAGGAACTGTCCTTGAAGCTTAGCTGGGTAGCACGGACTGGTTCCGTAGCTCTCTCCCTCCTCCCCTCAGATTTTTCCAAGTGAGGCCAGGTTACCTTAACTTAATGTCCAAAACACACAATTATGCACTCCCCCTCAAACTCAAACTCCACTTTCCGTGGTTTTGTGGTGTGTGGTGCCTTCATTAAGTGCATTTTTGCCATCGTTGTTAGTTTCTAAGCAGATCTAGGCTGGTCTCAGTAGGAATGCGTTACCCATACAATGCATCGGCTTGGGCTGCCCTAGGAAATTCTGAAATCCCTTTGTGATGGCATCTTCTGTGAAGTGGGAGACCCCCGGCCCAGCGTTCCATTTGGTTCATGGCTAGGAACTGATCCTTCTGGGGGAAACTTGTCCAAACCCGTCGGTCAGCATCAGCGGTCAGTCCACAACCCGGCCAGATGTGGAAACTCCAAACATGAACCTTAATTATGAGAGACAACAACATGTTTTTATTTTGCTGTCCCTTCAGACTGGAACTAAGGAAGGTCGCTGAGCTCACACACGTTCTTTCCCCTCCCCCACGTGTGGGGGGTGTGCACGCTAGGCTGGCCACACCCCAACACCACACTGCTTGGACTTAGTCCTCTCCCGGGAGCTGGACACAGCTCACCGAATTTAGAAGACGTGGGCTGAGCACTCACTATGTACAGGACCCCCTTGGCAGATGGCGTGACTCAGGAGGCAGAGCAAGCAGGCACTTAGGCCAACAGTAAATCCACCCCCCACTCCACCCGCCACCCTCCTGCCAGGGAGAAAAGGTCAGCTTCCTTGCATTCATCCAGGATTTTGCAATCAGAATCTCTAGAAGGAAACTATTTTGAGTTTAGCACACATGAATGGGTGGTACTTCTTCAGGTTTAGAGCAGTTTTTGTTCGAATTTCCTATGGGGGGCCAGCTCTCTCAGGGCAGCGCAGGGTCTTCCCACAGCCCGGTCCCTGCAGCAGCCCCGTGGGAGTGCAGAGATGAATCAGACACAGTCCCAGGGCGCGGCCGCACAGTGCAATAACCACAGCTTTCCAAGCTCCAGCCTGTCGGTCTAAGCTGGTCAAGAGGAGCCAGGGATCCCTGTGACCACACAGCCCAGCACCACCATTCCAGAGCCCTGGACAGAAGCCATTGGTAGTGCCTGTGTTTCATGGGACCAACAAAATCACATCCAGGGACTGGAGGCGGCTTCCTAGAAACATTCTGTCCCACCAGAATCTGCTGATCTAGGAGTCAGGGACCAAGGATTTTTTCCTCAGCTCTGCCAGGAATTTCACTGACATCTTATGTCCAAGAACCCTTTGCAAACGTTCAGTGGTTTATGATTGACTCCTGTTGCTACCTCAAGGGTGTCCTAGAGCTTCTTTGAGAGCCAGGCCCTCACCTATAAAATGATGCAATAAACACAGCTGAGAGGTGTGAAAGGCTTTGAAAAGCTGCGTGGCAGTGCGCAAGGTAAACTGCTCTTAGCATCATCAGTGGTCCCCACTGCCCACCTAAACCCCCTGCCTCCCGACAGTAATAACAGCAGTGCTGCACCAAGCCCTGAGCTGGCTCCTTAACTCTCTCCCCCCTCCCCCGCCACAAGGCCTTTCTCCAAAAGATCCAACTCCAGGAGTTAAATGTGGGGAACACACGGGAGGTGTGGATTCCAAGAGCTCCCCTCCCCCAAGGGTCTTCCTCTTTCCTCCAGAGAGCCAGTGGGAGAGACAGAGTCCCTGCCCTCGGAGCTCACTCACGCTCTTCCCCAGACACAGGGGTTTCCGCCTGTCCTGGAGGGGGACTCACGGACGGGGCAGAAGTGTTCCCAGGCTTGAGATGCAGGGTGGGGTGCCTAGGAATGCAGGTTTTGAATTTTGCTGACATATGTCTAAAACTCCACTTTCCCATTCATTTTACCAGGTTAAGACACAGTTGCAGTGTGAACTAATTTCCCCATCTCTGGGCTATGCTATGGCAAATAACTTACTCATGAGTAATGTGGCCATGTTTGTGCAGAGTTTATTTAGATAAGAAAAACAACCCCAGGCCTCATGGGAGGGGCTGCTCAGCAGGGCAGAGCCAGCTCCATTTCCTGGGCCTGCCTGGGGGTGGGGGCCAGGCCCTGGGGCGGCTGAGGATGGATGGGGAGGGCTGCTGGAAAGCCCGCCTGCCCCGACCTCTCAGGGCACCCCCCACCAGCTGCTGAGAGTAAAGGGAAGGGAAGGGGCCAAAGGGGTGAGGGACAGGGAGCTGGGAGCTGGGAGCTGGATGCCGAGTGTGGCTCCGTCCCTCCATAGCTGCGTGGCCTCGGGTGAGACGCCTCCACCCTCTGAGCACCAGCTTCCTCTCCTTGAACAGTGGTGGGTTTGGGGATAAAAACAGCAGCATCCACCCCACAGAGGAATGTGGGGAATAAAAGGGGCCGGGTAGGGGAGAGCACCTGGTTAACTGCAGAGCGCAGGGCATGGGTTAGTTATTAATTAATGCCTGGATTCCGGCGGTGCTTACCAGCTACGCACACCAGAGAAGTGGGCACAAGGCCAGGGTCCAAAGCCCCGGCACCCAGGTCCCAGCAGTGCCATTGTCTCAAGTCTCTGGGCCTCCCTGAGCCTCAGTATTCTTCCCCGAGGAGTGGGGATGATCGGCCCTCCGCTGTATAATCCTTAAGGCTCTGACTCACCTGGCTTGAGGGAAAGCTAGATATGAAAGTGGTTTGCAAATGGCAATACAGGCAACCATGAGGTGACTGAGGTGCCAAGTTATCTAAAAGGTTATTCATCAACCAACCCATCAACACACGCTTAGTGAGCCAGGCACTGAGGATACAGAAATCAAGAGTGTAGCTGAAGAAAAAACCAAAGTCCAGGTGGAGAAAAGAGAAAGGAAGGCTGCATGTGAAGTGCTGACCAGCGGCGCCCAGGAGCCTGGGCTCAGGGGAGCCACCCACCTCCCTGCACGTGACGCAGTCCTGTTTTACCTGTGACACTTTGTGACCAGTGCCTTAGCTCAGTTGTTCCCAAACTGTTTATTTTTCATGCAGAATCTGTTTGTTAAACAAACAGTTAAATAGAACACCAGGTCATAGAGCATGAAAGCAAATCTGCTCTGGTTAATACGGGCGAGGGCCCAGAGCCAGGACCACCCCGCACCCCTCTCGCGTCCACCGTTCACCCGCCTGACTCGCTCCCCGGTCCCGTCTGTCAGCAGCCCGGAGGGCCCTCCCCCCAGTGCTGAGTCTGTAGCTCTAAAACCGCAGTGAGGGAGGCACCCGGGCCTGTGTCCACAGAAGCATTATTTGGGATGATGAACACCCGAGACAGCCTCCGTGTCCCCCAGCGGGAGTGAGGGTGAACAGATAGTGGTCTGTGCATGAGGCGTGATTAACTCCGTTAACTCCGGTCCCGCGAAGGTGAATGGGTGCCACTCATCAGCAGAGGTCACTCTCCTAAACGTGCTACTGAGCACAAAAAGCAAGGTGCAGAGTATGTTGTTAATCTACGTTATTCGCATAAAATCTAAAGACATACAAAACAACTTTGATATGCTTACTGACATATATATACAGGTAGAGTACAAAGATGTACATGGGAGCTCTGGCTGGTGTGGCTCAGTGGATTGAGCATGGGCTGCAAACCAAGGGATTGCAGGTTTGATTCCCAGTCAGGACACATGCCTGGGTTGTGGGCCAGGTCCCCAGCGTGGACCACAAAAGAGGCAGCCACACATTGATGTTTCTCTCCCTCTCTTTCTCCCTCCCCTCCCTTTTTATTTATTTATTTAAAAATAAAATAAATAAGAATAAAGAAAGAAAGAAAATTGTTAAAAATATACATGAGAAATAAGAAAACTTTTACGGGGAAACATAGGAGAATAGCTTCATGACTTGGGGGCAGGAAAAGATTTCTTTTTTAAAAAAATATTTCATTTATTTATTTCTAGAGAGAAAGGAAGGGAAGGAGAAAGAGAGGGAGAGACACATCAGTGTGCGGTTGCCTCTCGTGAGTCCCTTACTGAGGAACTGGCATGCGGCCCAGGCATGTGCCCTGACTGGGAATCGAACCGGCAACCATTTCATTTGCAGGCCTGCGCTCAGTCCACTGAGTGTATAACGGCCAGGGCAGGAAAAGATTTCTTAAACAGAGTCCAAAAAGAACTAACCATAAAAATTCGATAACATTTAAAAACCGATAAATTGAACTTCATTAAAATTAAGAGCTATTCATGGAAAAGACAATGAAGAGATATTTTAAAGTAACAGAGAGAGTCAGAAAAGGTATTTGCAATACAAATATGTAAGGGCTTTAGCCAAAATACAAGACACTTCTACAAATCAAAAAGAAAAAGATTATTTAATTTTTTTAATTGAATTTGACTACACTTTATAAAAGGGGATATCCAAAGCCTACTAAACATATAAAAAGGTGTTTAACATCATTAATTATCAGGAAAATGCAAATTAAAATATATTGCCATACCATTTTATACCCCTTAGGATGGCTAATTTTTTTTTAATTATTCTTTTTTTAAATATCTTTATTATATCCTCATACTTTTTTTAAAAGATTTTATTTACTTATTTTTAGAGAGAGGGGAAGGGAAGGGAAGAGAGAGGGAGAGACACAACCTCATTGTGTGGTTGCCTCTCACATGCCCCCTACTGGGGACCTGGCCTGCAACCCAGGCATGTGTCCTGACTGGGAATCGAACCGATGACCCTTTGGTTCTCTGGCCCACGCTCAATCCACTGAGCTTTGCCAACTAGGGTGGATGGCTAAACTTTTAAAGACTTGACAGCACCAAGTCTCACCAAGGACGTGGATCAAACAGAGTTCCCATCCATTGCTGGTCAGGGTGGAGATCGGCGCGACCATTTATAAAACTGGTTGATGGCATCTATTACAGAATGTGTGTAAATGCCCCCAGAAAGTCTATTCCTGGTCATATACCCAACAGAGACAAGTGATTAAGTCCACCAAAGACATGTACGAGAATGTCTTACACATTCTTGTGTAAAAATGTTTTACACATTATTTCCAGTGTGAGAATGAAATGGAACATCCATCTTTGGTAGAATGGTTAAATCACAGTATAGACACAGTGGAATACTATATGGTTTTTAAAAAAAATTAACTGTCACACAGAACAATCTCATAGGTGAATTGTATAGAGGAAATAAACCAGATACAAAAAAGCGTACACTGTGTATTTGTGTGATGGCCCAACACTGTGAGGCCGAGGTCGGACTGATTGACTGTGAGGGGCATGAGCAGCCTTCTGGAGACATGCTCTACACTTGACCCAAGTGGTGGTTACACATGGGCACATTCATCAAGATAGAGGCTTAAGATTTGTGCACTGAATATAAGTAACACACTGACTGAAATCTTACAAAAGAGCCCTGAGCCATTGGCTGGAGCACCTCATCCGGTGCCCCAAATGTTGCAGATTACATATGGGAGGCAAATGATCAATATTTCTCTCTCTCCCTCCCTTCCTCCCTTCCACTCTCTCCAAAGTCTGTAAAAACATCCTCAGGTGAGGATTGAAAAAAAATTAAAAACTTACAAAACAAAAAGACGTGTGTGACAATGAAAATTACGAAGTTTAGGCTAAGCACTATATTTAAGAAGTGTTTCTTATGCAGGGGGGAGAAATCACATTGATCAGCTCCTAGTGCCGCGTCCAAGCCCTAGAGGAGGCCTACGCGGTTTAGTTAGATAAAAGCCTGGAGTTTTGATAGTAAACTAGATTAGATTTTCTATTTAGTGATGTAAGACTGTTGCGAAGGCTGAAGGGACTGAAAAGACCCAGGAAAACTTCAAGGCCTGCCTGAGATTGTATTCGGGGATGGGAAGGGAGGAGAGTTGTCTAAAATAGACAGGGGAAAAAAAGGAAGTTGACTTCTGTTTGCATGTTGAGTCCAGCTGGAACCATAAAACATTACATCTGTGTAAAAGTGCCTGGCACACACCAGATCACCTACTATTTCCCCTGGACCACGGGAGGAGCTGTTTCCCAGGTCACCTTGGCCCTGCTCCAAGCCCAAGAAGGGCCTCCCACTCCCAAGAAGGCCTTGCTCAGGCTGGAAGCTGACAAGGAAAAAAATGTCTCTGCAAACTGTTGCCTCAGCCTCTGGAATTTACACTCCTTACTGCCCTTGGCTGAACGTTCCTGCCTGAGATTCCAGCTGAACCACGAAACGACTGCCCTGTGAGGGCCCAGGACTGGCAGGGGCTGGCAGGCCGCTCCCAGCTTCCGAATTGCTGTCAGAGGCTGTGACCTCACTTCCTTAGCTCGCTCCAAGGTGGGCCTCCTCATCCTGAATGCCATGTGGACGGGCGGGCAGCAGCTTGGGCTCGAGGGCCTGGCTCAGGACCCGAGTGGGACTTGGTTAGGCCACTGGGGAGTCACACACCTGTGACCTGGTTCAAAGTTAAATGCAGAGGAAATACCCCATTCCAGGAGAGTTGGGGGAAGCGGATGTCCTCTTAGCTCAGCTTTCTGGGTAAGGAGAAAGGAGGAGAGGAGCTGCCATCTATTGAATACTTACTGTGCACCAGGCCCTGTGCTAGGGGCTTTGCATGGGCTGTCTTAGACTGCTGCAGGAAAACATCAGTGTGTGAGATGGACATTATAACCCCGTCTTCCAGATGAGATGAAGGGATGCCTCAGAAGTTTGAAAACTAGCAAACGGTGGCGCTGCATCTTCCACGTGTCCTTTCCTCAGCGTCCTATTACCTAAATGCAGTAACCTTCTGACGTCAATATGCTCCACAGCAGTAGCAAATATCCAGGGGCTTCAGATATTTCTTCTGGTGCATAATACTGCCCAGAGTGTTGCCGTGTTCAGAGACGAGGGCAGGGGTCAGCCTGCCTGAGCTGCACCATTCAGGAGCTGTGTGCCCACAGAAGGGTTATTTAACTTCTCTGAACCTCAGTTCCTTATCTGAGAGGAACAATACTATTAATAGCGTCTTCTCCGGTGCATTGCGAAGGTGACAGGTGACCATGCACAGGAAGCCCTTAGTCCCAATTTAGCAAGTTGAATGGGCTCAGTAATTATTACTTGGGATTATTCTTACGCCAACTTGGTAAGGCATGGGAAGAACTATGGCGACCTCATACAGACAGATGATTAGGACTCTGAGGTCCACAGGTTAGATGATATTCAGGGTCACACATGATCACTAAAATGGCCCTAATCCATGGCCTGTGTCTTGGCAGGATGCCAGCCCCCTCAAGGGTCACCTCTCAGCTCTGGAGACCTCCCAGGGGTTTCCGGGCCTTCACCAACATGCTCTGCCTCACGGCCCGCACACAGTGGGAGGCCCGGAGCCATGGGCACAGACAGAGAAGGGCGGGTGGCCGGACTGCAGGCTACCAGAGAGGGTGGCTCTCTGTGTAGTCTGTCCTCTGGGGAGCAGTTTGCAGGGGGCTGCTTGGAATAGACAAAAAAGCGTGGAAGGTCCTGTGGGCAAAAGTTCTCCCCAACCCCTCTGCTCCAAGTCCTGGGAGGCCCCTCTGCCCCCAGGATTAAGTCCTTAACATAGTTTCACACCATGTTAAATTTTTTCCTGGCTCCTCCCCAGTGTGATCTCTTGCAGCATGACACTGAGGGTCTGCATCCTTTTCTCCCCAGTGCCCCTAACACCCTCACACCTGCCCAGTGCAAGCTCAGCTCTCCCCGGTTAGGCTGGGGACCCTCCTCTCATCCGCAAGCCCACACATCTGGGGCTCTGGCCCATTGCCGGCCTGGACTCTGAGAACAATGGCAGACCTACCAGCCAGCAGAGGCACCCAGCTCATTCGGAGTAAAAATAACCTGTCAAATCGATTACAGTGGCAGAACCAATTAGGGTGACCACGTGGGGAACAAATCTGCAGCGTTCAACTTAATCATCTCTCTGTTCCAGCAGCGCTCCGCGGGGCCGCGTGACTGGGGCGAGTGCCTGTTACATAACTGATATTTTTATTCTTCGCCCCTCTCGTCAGAAAGAGATGCTGTGCAATTTCATTTTTCTTCAAAGTGGGAAAAAAAGCAAGGGGAAAAAGAAAGTCTAGAACCCTCCATTGTGAATAAACACATGTAAAACTACTTGTTAGTTACGTGACCTTAGGCCAGGCGATTTCCTTCCGTGACTTCCCTCCTGCAAAGAAAGAAATCTGGGCTTGGTGATCTCCAAGAGCCATCCTCACCAATTCTAACCTTTTACTGCCTAGGACAACTTTGGCCCTTAATTCCCACACAGACAAAAAGGGGATCTTATTTACCTTTGAGTTACCCCATTCTGTACAGTGTCTGTGTACCCCAGCCGTAAATGTCTGCTGAACCCAACGAACTGGTTCACTCCTCATCATTTCATTTCTCCAGGACCCTTGCTAGGCACTGGAAGAAAAACAGCAAAGCTGTGTAAAGAACACTGTCCTCCATGTGAGGGAGGCTGGGCTGTGTGTCTGAGAAGCGCTGCTGTCTTGGCAAGAGGGATAGATGAACACCAGGGGCAGGAGGTGCACAGGGAAGAGGGGTATTTCTAACCCTGGTGTGGTCATGAAGCACTTCCTGGGAGAGGTGAATTTGGGTTGAGCTTTGATTCTGACAGTTCGATTAGATGAAAGACGCTCTGGACGCATCTTAGGACTGGCCTACGGAGGGAGAAGTGGGAAGCTGGTGGGGTGGAGGGCGTTGATGTCCTGAATGCAGTGGGAGAGGAAGGTGGGACAGAGTCTGTAAGAACAGCTCCTTCTCCTCTGGCCAGGACGTGAACTTGTCATTGCGAATAGAGACAGACTGGTATCAGCCAGGAGCAGTCTGCAGGTCCAGCATCATGGGGAAATGGGCCAGGGGTTTTGTTGTCATTGTTCACTGCAGAAGTGTAGTCCTTTTGCTCTGCAAAGTGGGCCCTACATTCACCCACTTTGCCCAAGTGTACACTCACCGCTTTTCAGGGCTGGGAGAGACTTAAAGGTCAGGCATCACAGCAGACGCTGTCCGTGCCCTCCCCCACCTCCTCATCACTCAGCCAGTGCCGCCAGCACCAGGGGCCTGAGTGGGGCAAACCCGCAGTGCCCAAGGGCCCATGCTCCTGGAAACAGCCCCCCATTAATGAGGGATGAGGATGTGGTGGGTAAACCCCAGCTTCCTCACCCCTTGGGCAGGTAACTCTGTGGGGTGCTGCAACTCTGTCCCCCAGGGTCCCCACCAAGAGGGATCCCCGGTGCCCATGGTGATGACCTGCCCAACAGCACGCTCCACATCGGCTTCCTTCCCCCTCTCACTTCCGTATCCCCTCAACCTAGGTTTCTAAATATCATCTCCCAAATTAACTACAGTTGGCTCTCTGTATGAGCGGGTTCCATATCCACAAATTCAACCAACCATAGACCAAAAGTATTTGGAAAAAAATGCTACATTGTTGTCAATTGTAACAGTTAATGCTTTCTGATGAGAGCATGCTATGTACTTAGGATTAGGATGGCTGCATCTGTGCTGAACATGTACAGAAAATTTTTCTTGTCATTATGCCCTGAACAATGCAGTGTAACAATTATTTGCACAGCATTTCATTGTATGAGGCATTACAAGCAATCTAGAGATGACTGAAAGTGTGCAGGAGGGTGTGTGCAGGTCACGTGCAAACACTGTGCCATTTCATTTAAGAGACGTGAGCAGCTGCAGGCTTTAGCGCCCACGGGTCCTTGAACAGGTCCCCTGTGGAGACCAGGGGACTGCTATGCTCACACGTACATTGGATTCCTTGACTCAAGGTCAGCTTCTGGGGAAACCCAAATGAAGATGATTAATGAAACTCCCTCATATTATAGCTGGGGAAACTGAGGCTCAGAGGGGAGAAATTGGTTTCCCCGGAGTTGCTGAACAGCTGGTTGGGTCAGGGTGTGTGCGGGGCCTTCAGGGTCCCAGCCCCCGCTTCCCACTCACTAAACCAGACAGGTCCGGGGTTAGTGCTCCCTCCCCTCTGCCCCGCCCCCTCCAACCGCGAGGCTCCCCCGGTCAGGAGTCAGCACCAGGAACTATTCTTCTTCCACTCCTGTTTGAACAGAAAGCAAGAGGCCTCCATGGGGGAGGAGGCGCCCTACTGAGGTGGCCCCCACTGTCCTGGAAAGGGCGCTTTGGTCTCCATGGTAACCAGGGCGGCCGCCCCACTTATCTGATTTCAGAGAATTGGCCACATCCTTTGGTTCCAACTGCTGGGGCCTAAATGGCATGTTTGCAAAATGGAGTTAACTGGCCCTTTAAAAGAGAGAGAAGGTGAGGTTTCGGGGGAATTTGTTTGGGGGGCGGTATTTGTTTTGTTTTGTTTTCTTTCCTCCAGGAAAGGGACATGAGGCTTGGATCTTTCCTCATCGACACTGAGGGAGTGTGGTGTTGTGTGAAGACAGCAACCAGAAAATGCCTTGCGGATGGACAGAATGGTGTCCTTTTAAAAGGCAGCAAATGCATCTTAAAGTGGTGAAGCTGTTTATTGTGAGTGAAAAGAATCCAAGGGGAATATGACTGAGGAACAAAGACATGTTCTGTCTCTTTAAATAACTCAAGGCAGTTTGACATCTTAGTCCACAGAAGGAACAAAGATATTGTGTGTTCAGGGAAGGGAAACTATTTTTCTCTTGAAAAGAAAGCAGATGCTATCACCTAGCTCTGGAGAAGTTTGAGGAACCAAAGCACAATTTGACACTTCTCCAGGTTCAATAAACACTGCTTTGAAGTGCTAACAACCCCTAATGAAGCTGGTCAGTTAAATGAGCTAACCTTTAGGCTACTAATAGATTGTGATGACAGTTTGCCTTTCTGCATGTGGAACATTAAACTGAAGGCCCCCTGAGCAAATCATTCTGTTTCTGTTTTGCCACGGAGTCTTTGTAGAGGGCTAATTGTAAATTCATTCATTCATTCATTCATTCATTCATTCAGAAAATGTATTATTTTTACTGCATGGCTGAAGAAATAAGATATATACAGATGAAAGATTAAATTGGTTGCTCTTATAAGGTCAAAAAAGTGCCCCAGAATTTTGCAGGCAGGGCGAGGAAGTATCACTATGGCCAGGGGAAGGAAAGGGGAGATTCCACTGAGATCCAATCTCTTCTTCTCTGGTTCTCATATGTTTGGAAGAGAATTTAAATAAACAGGTAGGAAGGAAGCCAAGGCTAAAAAGCCAAGGGAGCCATCACATCATAGATGGTCTATGCTGTGGGGTTGTCGGGGAGGAAGCTGGAAAGATAACTTGGGTCTCAATTTGAAGGACCCGAGATGTTATACAAGGAAGTCTAAGCTTGCCCTGACCAGTGCTGCTCAGTGGGTTGGGCATCATCCCCCAAAGTGAAAGTTCACTGGTTCAATTCCCCATCAGGGCACATGTGTGAGCTGCAGGTTGGGTCCCCTGTCTTGGCACATGTCAGAGGAAGCCAATTGATGTTTCTCTCTCACATCGAAGTTTCTCTCCCTCTCTTCCTCCCGCCCTTACCATCTTTCTAAAAATAAATAACTAAAATCTTCACAAAGAAGTCTAAGCTTTTTCCTAAAGGCAATAGGGACTCACTGAATGCTAAAGATCATATGAGCAGGAAAAGTGAGCTCAAGATAGTCACTACAAAAGGTGGTCGTTAATATCCCTGACGTGGTGTTGGTAGGAGGAGTTGTTACGAAGTCCGGTCACACATATGGCTAACTTCTGGGGCAGGGGTGGAGCAAGAGGAAGGGAGGGGGTGAGCTATGAAAATTTTCAAATTACAACTTGGAAGAAGAATTTCTCAGTTGGATAGGACGACAAGGACACACTCTCCTTGCTGGAAACTGAGACCCAGCAGCTGCTGGCCAGGCCGGGCACACCGTGGGCTTGCAGCGGCACCCATCTGCGCTACCAGCTAAAAGCCCTCCGGGTTTTCCATGATAAACCCTTAGACATCTAATATTTATATAGCTCATCCACTGCTGCTTTAAGCTGGACCTCAGCCTGTTACTTGCTGAATTAATTTTTTTCCCGGCAGTCCTCCAAAATCTGTCTGAGGGAGTAAAACTTCAGCAAGCCCTCTGGCATTTCTGAATTATTTGGGTTTTTCCCCTTCCACTCCTCTGAGACCAGACTTGGGAAATGTATGTTTCGGTCAATACTTTATTAAACAGAAAGCTCAGGGAGTAGGGGATACAGGGTAATAAAATTTGCTGGGTAATGGAGAGATCTGTTGGTAAAACTCAATTTGTTTTGGTCTTCTTTGTGGCTGCTAGTTATTAAAAAATGTCACTCGGCTTTTTCTCCCCTCCAATGGTGATTAAATAGATCCTCGCTGAAGAGGATTTTTGTGGGTCACAGAGGAGTAGTGTGGTCGTCAATAACCACGGGGCCAGGGAAGGAGATGGACACAGAGAAGGACATGGGTCACCACTCCCAACCAGGCGGCCGAAAGACACCCCAGGAATGGAAGGGCAGGCTGCCGCACCCCCGAGTGCCTCCGCGTAACCCCGCAGAGGGTCAGAATCCGGCATAATCTCTCTCTCTCTCTTTGACTAATCTTCACCCGACTTTTGGGAAGAAAAGACAGATATTGGGCAAAATTACTCCTAAAGAGATTTATTTTAAATGGCAACTTCTGGGGAAGGTCCTATGGGTTGGGACACCCTGGGTCAAGTAGGGTGTCTGCCAGGCCATTTCTTGCCCTGGCTCTGCCATTTATTACCTGCGGGGTCTTGGGCCAGTAGCTTCTCTGGTCTCATTATCTGTGGACACAAAGGGAGGGGACTGGTCCACAGGGTCTCTTCCATTCGGCTGAAAAATTGAGACAATAATGTCTTTCCTGCCCACCGCAAGGTGTGAGCAGATCAAAATAGAAAACAACCAGAACTGCTCAGTAAGCTGTGAAGCCTTATGTAACTGGGGGAGGGTCTTTATGAGCGGCTCCCCTGGGCGCTCAGGAACTCCTTGATGCAAGCCAGGTGCTGGTGTGGTTAGACCAGAGGAACCGGGGTGCTCATACGGTGCTCAGGGGGACCCACAGCCTGGGCAATGGGCACAGGAAGTGAGGCGGGCAGCCTGGCCTCCCAGAGCCCCCTCCGGGCAGGCTCCCGTTCCGCCTCCGTCTCTGAGCCCAGCGGGACATCTCCCCCCACCGCTGTTCTGCTTTCTCCCACCATGCTGCGAGCACCGCCCCCACAGGTGGTTTCTCTGCCAGTGTCCTTGGTACATCCCCGGCAGGAACATCTTTCTCCTGCCCTTACCAAAGGAGAAACTGAGCCAGCTTTAGGTGACGGGCCCAAGTTCCCTGGCAAGTCAGAGCCCTAACTAGACCCAGGTCCACAGTGTGGTGGGGAAGTCCGGGCTCTGAACGCAGAGGGTTCTACTTCCTGCCAGGCCGATTCTCTCACCAGCTGTGTGACCTTGGGCAAGCTACTTGACTTCTCTGTCCCTCACTTGCAGACAAATCTGGAAGGTCTTCTGAATGCTTCTCAGGAGGTCTCAGGTGAATGGAGACCCCTTTGCTCACAGCAGTGGGCTCAATAGTGCTCCTTATACTGGGCATTGCCGGGCACTAGAGAAGCACCTAGAAATGCCAAAAGCAGCTGAAGCTGTGAAGGGCACTGTTTTTTACATGGCTCCCACTAAAAGCTCTGAAAACCTGGCCTTTCCCATCCCACCTGCCACCCAAGGTCCCTGTCCATAGAACCAGGGCCTCACTGAAGTCCAGCCTGACTCCCAGACAGCTGCCCTCTATTCCCCCATGCTTTGACCTTAAGGCTCCTCTGTTCTCACGAGGGGGCTGAGACAGGCTCAGAACTCTGGGACACCATCCCTCCTCAAAGGTGCAGGGAAGTTTCCAGGAAGCAGAACTTGGAATGAGTTTCACTTTGGCCAAGAGGGTTGCAGTTTGGTCCCTTGAGCTCAGGGTTTGACCGAACCTTGAGATATATTCAGCATCTGTGTGTAATCTCTGCTCTGTGTCCCCAGCTGCAGGACAATGGAGGCCATTTATAACTTTGCACACGGAATGAGAACATCTGGTTCAAATAATGCGTACACACACCCCAACAGGAATACATTGCGATGGAGATAATCACTCTCAAACTGAGTACAGTCTCCTGCCTCTCAATTCAAGGACCATGGGAGACAATAAATAAGACACGATCCTATCCTGGAGAAACACAGACTGTCTCATTCACACTGCTTGCTTCAAAGTTAGGAAATCTGAGGCGGCGACTAAGTATCTGAGGTCGCACAGCAAGTAAGAGACAGCAATGGGACCGGAATCCTGGAGGCCCAACTTCCAAACTCAAGCCTCTCCTGGGCTCTGCCTACATGCAATCCTCTGCCCAGAGAGGAGAAAGTAGGTCCTCCGCCCTTTGGAGTCTGGAGGATGGAGAGAAGCACCCTCTCCTGCTGAGAGGTCAGAAGCCTCAGGGTCCCTATCCAGTACATGGCCTTTATCACTTGCAGCAGGGCCATCTGACACTGCAGGGAGAGACCCTACTGTCATGGAATCTGCCAGGGGAGCTCCTTGACCCGCAAGGCTGGGGTCACAAACCCCAGGGTACACAGGGCCTGGCCATGAGGTGGCAGCACAGGTGGACACAGGTGCAGAGGCGGTGAGGCCCTGGAGAGCTGCAGCTGGTCCTGCCGCCCACCCGCCCTGCGGGGACTCTCCCGAAGGTACACTTCCTCCACAGAAAACAGCTGCAAGGCCCTGGCTGTCTTTTCTCGGCCTGTTTTGTTCTCTCTTCCTGATATCTCTGGCTCCCCCTCTTTCCAGTGTTTTGCTGTTAAGAGTTCTGCTGCCTTAGGTCCCTGCATGGATTCTCTCTGGGAAGGAGACTGGGCAAGGGTGTGAATCCTGTCCTTCTTTGCCTTTCTCCTCCAATGGAGAGTCAGTGTCTTCTGAGGCCGTGAGGGGTGAGACACTGTCCTCCCAGAAGGCTGTCCTCCACCTTTGGTGACCCCAAAGACACTCCATTAAAAGCAGCACACACCACAGTCTGTAAGGAGAGCAAGGCTGAGATGCATATGGAATGTGAGTACCACAGAGGAATCAAGGATGACACCCACACTTGTTTTTTAACCTAAACAGCTAGAAGGAGGTGCTGCCATTAACTGAGATGGAGAAGGTGTGGTGACACAGGTTGGGACAGTGGAGGTAAGGAGTTCCACTTGGGACAAATTGTGTGTGTGGCCCCCACGGGACATCGAGGGGGAATTCTCAGAAGGTGGTTGGACATATGAGCATGGGATCCAGGGGAGAGGTCAGGCTGCAGGGGAAACGTGAGCGCCCTTGGGATGGCTGGTACAGAGTCACAGAACTGGCTGAGAGGACCCAGGGAGGGAGTGCAGTCACTGCACCCTCTTCTCTGACCTGGGGAGGAGATGGGCTGGTGTCAGGGTTAGGCCCTGGCACCTGATATGTAGCCATGCAGAGGGGGACAGGGAGGGGGGATGGGCAGAGACCTCGGGAAGGGGAACTTGAAAGTCGATTATTAATGGTAGAACCTAACCCCATGCCCCCTTAGGGTGGGCCACCCTTTCTGCAGAGGTCAGATTCCTTCAGTCCTGGCTGCCTGACCCCTGAGTGTCCCATGCAGCCGGCACCCAGGTAGAAGAAGGGTGACCGGATATCCCAGCCTCAGCCAGACGAAGCCCAGGCCTCATGTTTACCTTACTCCAGCTGCACTCTGGTGCTTCTCCTGCTTCTGACTGCTGGGGGCCTCTGTCTCCCTGCCTGACATGCTCTGATTGGACTGACCTGCTATCTTCCGCCCCACCCCATCCCATTCCGACCCCATAACAATCCTGCGTAGTAGGTTCTCTTGACACCTCACTTCGAAAGGGTAGGTGAGGTGACAACACTCCCTCCCCAAGTCATCTCATCCCGTGACCTCAAACACCATCTACACCAACCAGACCTCTCTCCAAAATCAGACTCTTCTATCTAACTGCTTTTTGGTCTGCAGAGTATTCTAGAAGATTTGAGAGCCAGTAAAAGATCTGGTAACTTCATTGTCTCCCCTTCCAGGGGTCATTTTTATTTCCTTTAAAACATGAGAGTTGGAAAGGACTCTAACGGCCATCTGGTCAACCTCTTCAGTGTTTACAAATGAGAAAACTGAGCCCCGAGAGAGGAAGTGACCTGCCTAAGGTCATAGTCAGGATTAATATCAGGGCTCCATGTGTTGTCCACGATGTCGCAGCTGCCTTTTTGAAAATAGGGAGATCAGCAGTCGATTCAAACAGAGTCTGACCTCACTGCCCTCCTGCCTGCAATTCTTCAGCGGTTCCCCACTTCTTCATCCCCATAAAGTCACAGCTCCTTAGAATGACAGGTGAGTCCTGCTCCCTCCACCAGCGTCTCCCACCACTCCCAGGGACCCGCAGCACCAAATCACCAGCGCGCCCGGGAAAAGCCCTCGCATCCAACACCTTCAGACCTTCACACGGAATTTTATTTCTGCCTAAATGCCTTCCACTCTAATCGCCTGGTCCACTCTTATTCATCTTTTGTTTCAGCGGGATGCTCCATCCTTCAAGATGTCTCCTCTACAAGCCTCCCCTCGAACTGGACCAGGTACCTCTCAGAGTCCCCACAGCACCCAGTCGCCGCATGGCATTGTGTTCATCTGTTTTTATTGTTTCTGCATTTCTAGGTTTGGTGATGTTCATGGCTTAAAGCACAAAGGGAAAGACTGGGGAAGTCACGAGAGGCGGTGTGTTCGGTTTAAATAAGGAGAGACGATGCCACACCCCACCCTGTGCCCGCCCATCCCCAGACAGGACTTTGGAGCAACAGACTGAGAATCAGGTAGACGTGGGCTTGAACCCCGGCTCAGGCAGCACTTAGCTATGTGACCCGTGAGACCTTATCTGGAAAATGAGTCAATAATCATGCCCACCTCGCCAGGCTGTTGTGAGGGTTAGCTGAGGCCAATTTGGGAACAGAGTAAGGCTCAAAAAATGGTAGAAGTAGTTTTAGTTATTCATGATCAAACCTCTTCCCTTTGGGGGTAGGGAGCCAACACAATCGCAGTGCTGGTCGGTCGTAGAGAGAGCACAGCGCGGAGCCAGAAGAGAGAGGGAAACAGTGGGGAGGCCAGGCTTTGTTTGAAAAGGGTCCGGGCCATTTCCTCAGAAGGGCAGCAGTGTCGCTTTCCAGCAGAGAACCCCCAAAACAGCAGCAGACCGCTGACAAGCACGACCTGGAGAGCTGGCGTTAGGCGGCGCGGTGCTGCCTCCCCAGGAAGGCCTCCACTGTAAACAAACAGCTGCGTGCAAAGCGCCTTTCCATCCGCGTTCCAGACTCTGCCTCTCATCCCCTCTATTTCCATCTTGCAGGCCCTTCGTGTGACACCTCAGCTCACCTCTCAGCCATTGGAAAAAGCATGTCACCCTGTTGGAGACCTGAGTCATAAAGGCTGGCAGAGGGGCGCCCACAGGGGTGGGAGCTGTGGCTTTCAGAAGAGGTGCCTTGTGACTCTGGGAGGGACGCCCCTGAGAGTGCCCCGTGGGCTCTTCCTCGATTTGCCCTGTCCCCGCACCTGACTGCCCCGGGCAAATGCCGGCTGAGGGTGTCGGGCTCCAGGCCTGGGGTCCTCTTCGTTCTAACTTGGCATCTTCTGCATGGAGCTCATCTTTAGCACTGGCCATCTCAGGCTGGGCCTTGGCCTCCAGTCTCCCTTCCTGGGAAGGAGACCCCAGCCCAGACCCCATGTCGGCCTTCCTAGTCTTAATGGGGAGCTATTTACAGGGACCCCACCTCCAGCCTCATCACCAGCCCAAAGTAGGACGGGCCTCCACTGTGCAGCCCGCCTCCTCTGTGAAGCCTTCTCCACTCTTGAGTCCTCACCAAATCTCCTTCTTTGAACCCTGAAAGCCTTGCCCTTTTCTGTCCTAAAGATAATTTGCTCTTACTCATCATTTTAGTCCTTAGTTATATACTTTTAAAAATCAATAATTTTTGCACAGGGTGGTGAAAAAGAAGTCATTCTTCGGTCACCCAATCCTGGCTGTGCTGATGGACTTAGGCAAATGAGTTCACTTTCCTGGGCCTCCGTTTCTGTATCTGTAAAGTGGGATAATAGTACCCTCTCTCATGGGGCTAGTTGTGAGGACTGAATGGTTTAGCACGTCAGGTGCCTGGGGGATGGCCTGCCACATGGTCAGTGACTGAGAAACGTAGTGTTGTTGTTTAGGGAGGCAGACTCAGAACGCGCGCTCCAGGGCCACACTGCTTGCTTTCAGTGTGCTCCACCGCTTACCAGTTTGGGGGTCTTGGGCAAACTTCCTAACCTTCATAAGCTTCGGTTTCTTTATCTGTGAAATGGAATGAATAATGTCTATTTTTAAAGTGAAGAAACCGAGGCACAGAGAGGTTAATTGACTTGCCCCAGATCACACAGCTAGCAGGCTTCAAACACGGGACAGGAAGCGTCTAGAGCCTGCTCACTTGACCACTGCTGCAGAACGACCTGAGTGACACACAGAAGCCCCTTAACAAGGACATGGGGGGGGAGGGGCCGTCATTTCTGCTGGGGGAGTGGGGGTAATGGGAAAAGGTGTCCAACCTTTTAACATCTCTTGGGCCACATACTAAATACCAAGCAACACGTAATCACAGAAAAAATCCCACAGTGTTTTAGGTAAATTTAGTTTTGTGTTGGGCCGCATTCACGGCCATTCGGGGCCCGCAGGCCGAGGGTTGGACACCCCGAAGCCAAAGTGAAAGCCCCTCTGGTCCTGGAAAAACTGTGCTCGGCTAGGCCGAGAGTGATGCCGGAGAGCCGCCCCGGACGGCCGTGCAACAGTGCGAATGTGCTTCGAGCCAGACGACCGTACATGGAGAAATGGTTGGCATGGTCATTAATTTATCATTTTTTTAATTAAAAATAAAATATAACTTACAACTTTCTTAAAAATAACAATTGAGTATGGCGATATATATTTTCTGTGACCATTCGGGAAATACAGATCACTAAGAAAAATGGATAAAATTATTTGTTATTCCACCATTCAGATATAATGTTATTTTAATGCATATTTCTCTGGGGTGGTTTCTGTGTGTGTGTGTGTGTGTGTGTGTGTGTTGATTGTTACTAAAGATGGGGACTTATTGCATCTCTATACATACAGTTTCATAACTCACTAAATTATAAATTTTCCATGTCATTAAAAAAGAAAAAGAGAGGAAGTCATCTCAGGTATGGCATGAGCAAAGGCAGGGGAAAATGACAGTACAAAGCACGACTGGGAAAAGTGAGGCGTCCAGAATGACCAGAGCACAAATTACAAAGAGGAGTCCAGTGGGAAGAAAACCCAGGTTGGTTGTTTGGATCTGGAGACCAGAGGGCCTTGAAGAAAGCAAGTAATTATGCCCCCCAAAATATGAGCTGATAGAAGATTTTACCCTTTATCACAAAACTTAGCTGAGGCTCCTCGTAGCCAAAGCAAAAAGGGAAACACAAAAAGAAAAAGAGATTCCCTTTGGTGCAGGAAAACGAAGGGCGCACGCTGCGGAGCTGCCTCCCAGGTTGTGAGTCTCAGCCCTGCCACTCACTGGCCACGTCGTTCTAACAAATTAGTTCACCTCTTTGTGCTTCGGTTCTCGTCCTCATAAAACAGGTCAGATAATGGTGCCCTCTTCAGATGTTGTGAGAATGAAGTGAGCTAATACAAAGCATTAGGATGCAACCTGACACACTGTAAACTCCCAATAAGAGGTAGAAATCATTATTTATCCAGGCTTTTTTCTGGCTGAATTCTAAGATACACTTATCTTGAGGTTTCCTTATGCAAAGAGCTGTGAGCAATGTAAGGGGTAGTATTCTCAATAAAAATGTGACAGTAACCATGGCTGCATCCGCAGTAAGCCTGTATCTGACATCTCCTGGAAATAAGTCAAGAGCAAGCAAAGGACTTAAAGAGAGAGCCAGTACTCACATCCAGGCCCAGCGCTTCCTGACTGCCTGACATGCGCCAGGAGAGCACTCGGAAAACGCTGAGAAAGGAAAGATTCTCACTCCCGTCCTGCTTGCCCTCGCTCCCTGTTCGGGCCAGCCTCTTGGCCTGGCTTTCTGCCCAAGCCGTTTCCTGTTTCCTGGACATTTATCTTCTGCACATTTATGCTTTTTTCTCATATCATCCCCCTGCCTGGAATACTTCTTCCTTCCAGAAACCTCCTGGCAAACTTGTTCATATCCTTCAAAACTCACTTCCTTTCTCTGGAATTCTCTAACTCTTCAAGTTCTCTTCTGCTCCTGGAGGACTCTGCACCCCCCTCCGTTGTGATGTGTGATGGGGGGATGGTGACAAAGATGATGAGGATGGTGACGATGATATGGTACAGGTGATGACGACGGTGGTAGATCACCTTTATTGGACTCCAGGCACTATGCTAAGTGCTTTGCAACCGATTATTGCTTCACTTAATTTTCACAACAGCCCTGTGAAGGAAGTTGCTCTTTGCATCCCTGTTGTAGAGAAAAGGAGACTGAGGCATAGAGAGGTGCAATAACTTGCTCGAGCCACATAGCTGGAAACAAAAAAGAGCTGGGCACACAGTAGGCCTGCAGTGAACATTTGCTTAATTGAACTGAATCAGGGTGTGGGTGGTCGAAGAAAAACGTGCCATGGCTCAGGCATTGCAAGTGAAATGCATGGTTTCCAACCTAAGCATGGAGGAGCCCGCTATTTTTGGATGGCCTTGCACAAATGTTGTGTGGGCTTCCTTTTTGCTACTAAATGTCACTGCATCAGTTTCCTAGTTTCATTCTCCTGCCTGGGCTGGGGAGGATTATGCAACCAGAGCCTGGAATGAGTCAGGGGTGGCTCAGCTGCCAAACTGTCCACAATTGCCATGATATGGTGCAGTCTTTTTCTTTTCCAGGCTATTTGTGGGTGGTTTTGTGTAACTTTTATAGTCTTTCTTTCCTTCTAATTTTGCTTCTCTCTGTTGTTTTCTTTTTCTTTATGGGGACTGGCCATGGGTACTGAGGCCTTCAAAACTCCAGCCACTCCGTGCCTGGGAGGGCACCTACCCTCTATGAAATCTGCATGGGAAGAAAACCCCTCTGGTGGCATTCTGAGCTGCTGACCCACAAAGAAAGGTGGACAATATCTTCAGTGCAGAGGGGAGTTTCCCTCCACTGGGCCAGCTGCTGCCACCACTCCCTCCCTCGCAAGCCTGCTGGGAAACAAGCAGCACTGGGCATCTGTACCCCAAACTCTGGCTGTGCCCTTCTCACTCCTTACATGGGCCTGTTTCTGGGATCTGCTGAGGCTGCTGTTTACTTACAGCAGGACCCAGTGACCTTGAGCTAGGGATGCACTGGGGCCAGCCCCCGGCCCTCACAGGGTGAGTAAGGCTGAACCAGCTGCAGAGGCCAGCAGCTGTGGGCCACCCAGAAGGGCAAAGCCCAGCAATCGAGGTGACATCAGGCCTACGCCACTTCCCCTGGGCCAGGTACAGTGCAGGTACTGGGCAGGTACTGGGCAGCCCGACAGAAAGAATGACCTGATGTCCAGCTGTAAAAGGATGGGCCTATGCACGGGGGCAAGGCTGGACATACAGGTGAAACCAGCAGCCCCACACATGACAGGGGGGCAGTACAGACAGGACCGGGCACTGGAACGCAACTCAACACCCAGATGGAGGTTCGTCGGGCACCAAAGTCCTAGGTTTGAGAGACCTCCTTGGGAGCTCACGCTCCCATGACACATGCCTTGTGTGCAACACTTGACCATTTCTGGACCACTTCTCATACATGACCTCAAATGATGCTATGGAGCAGGTACTCAGCAATCTGGACTCAGGAAGGGCCAGCCCTGCCTACCCCACTCCCAGTGCTTGCAGGCAGGTGCGGAGGCCGGCATAATTTTGGAAGCTTTGCATGAGGGTGGAAAGAGCTCTGGATTAGAAGGGAGAGAAGTCAGGTTAGAGGCCTAGCAGCCCAGGTGGTGTGTGTGTGGGCGACTCTCGGAGCCTTTCTGATCCTCAGTTTCCCCATCTTTAAGACGGGGTAACAACGCAGTGGAGGAATGAGCTCTCAGGGTGGCACCATTCCCCAATGACTTACCATTTCACTGGGAGGAAAATCCAAAGGCCCAGGAGTCCCTGTGTGACCTGCCTGGCCCCCTACTTTTCCTCTGACCTGATCTCCCTCCCTTACCCCGTTCCACCCCTGGTTTTCCAAACACACCAGGCTCACCCCCACCCCCAGGGCCTTTGCACTGGCTATTTACTTTGCTTGGAGCACTCTTTTTCCAGGTGTCTGTGCAGTATCTCCTCACATATCAGATCTTTGCTCAAATATTGGCATCTCAGTGAGGCCTTCCAAGAACTCCCAGAATGGCACATACTCTTCCCTACATACTCAGCATCCTCCGTCCACTAAAATATTAGCTCCGTGAACACAAGACTTTGTTGTTGTTATTGTCGTTGTTGTACTCTGCTGTAACCCGTGCTCAGAGTACTGTCTGGGGTGCATATAGTAGATGCTCAATAAATATTTTCTGAGTGAATGAAGTATTAAATGAATAAAGAGGTCTCTAGTATAGTTATCCTAGAACCAAAAGGGCCAGCCCCAGTTCTAGTATTGTAATGCCACCAAGGCCAAGGTCTTTGGGTCTTTGACGCTGTGATCTCATGAGAACAGCTAGCTGCAGCCTCTTCTCTCTCGCAGCTATTTCAACCCCAGTTTGATAAAACAGAGCATCCGTGTATCATGTAGTGGATGACTGCATCTTGAACATCATGCTAATGGCTTGCTAGAGAGAAAATGGGCACTTTGCCTGTCATCAGAATCAAATGGGGTGAGAGAAGCTTCTTCATATGCCCAATTTCCTAAAGAGAGGAACAATCAGTTTGCAAGAAACAGGCCAGTCTTTCGTGACGGGCGGAGATGGCAAGCTCAGTCGCCCTCCCGTCTGTCTGTCCAATGGAGGAGCATGTTTGGAGCAGGGCCACGTCTTGCTCCTTAAACTTGACTGCCAAGCAGTGCAGAGCTGCAGCCGGGCTGGGAGAATGCTGGCTGACCCCTCCAACCTCCAGTCCCAGCAGTGAGTGCCTCCGGGACCCTTTTCAGGTTGATTGCTTCCTAAGCGATAGGGCATTTTAATCTCTTCCCTTTGAAGACAGATCTTCTTCCTTAAAAGGAAAGGCAGCTAATTCTGTCATGAAAGTGTAGAGGTTTTTTTAATACAAATTCTAGATTTTTAAATGTTTTCTTTCCATGCCTCTCCTACCAACCCTTCTTTCTGCATAATTAAAGCAAGTTTGGGGTGGGGGAGATTATTATATTTCAGTATACACTTTGTCGTAATGCTTTGACATATATAGGCATATATATACTCATATGTGTATATTTACATACATACATAAAGTAAGCTGGATACATTTGTAATTCATGAATTTTAAAATGCTTCTCTCATCCCTCTTTTCATTCTCACCACCTTCCACCCTGGCTACCTTGTTTGTCGGGAGTACTAAAGATTCCAGGTACAGGTCAGGTACACCTGAAAACTAAGAAAACAGACATGGACTACTCCCCAATGTTTGCCTATACCGTCACTGCACAGAAAGCCAGCTGAGGCCCCTCGGGTGGCCAGCATTCATACTGGGGTAAGCGGAGGCCAGCCAGAAAGTGGGCAGGGAGCTCAGACCTTGTCCTCCAGCAAAAGGTGAGTCGGAGCAGCCTGGGACTCAGCCAGAATGGGGGCAGCCCTGGCAGCTTCTGGACCTGAGTCTGGAGAGGCTGGCGAGGATGCCAGCCCAGGTAGGGGAGCCACTGAGTCCGCTCGGGCAAGGCCTGTGCTCCTTGCCCCTGCAGGTCTCAGGGGCAGCGCTCAGCAACGGGAGAGTCAACAAGCAGAGCACAGCGAGGCTCCCTGTGTCTGTCGGACGCCAACCCCCAATGGGGACAAGGATGTCCTGATTCTGCTACCCGTGAGGACAGGGTGCAAATGCTGCTACATTTCTGAGTGGATTGGTGCTTATGCTGTCCTGAAGGGTTAAGGCCTCTACCACCCCACAAATAATAACAGTAACAATAACAGTTTCCTGAGTGCTTGATTGTGGAACAAGCACGGTGCCAGTGCTTTATTTTATGTGATGTCATTTATTCTTCACAACCCTGTGGATAGATATAAATCCTAAGCTTGTTTTAAAGCTGAAACAACGGCGGGTGGAACAGATGAGCTGCTCCAGGTGGAGCTGGGCTGTGGTCTAACTCTGCAGTAAGGTTTCCCAGCCTGGCACTATAGACATGCTGGGACAGATGATTCTTTGTCATCGGGCCCTTCCGTGCACTGCGGGATGGTGAGCAGCACCCCTGACCTCCCTCCACTAGGTATCAGTGGCACCCTCAACCCCATCCCAGATGTGACAACCAAAAGTGCCTTCAGACATTGCCAAAGTCCCCTTCCTTGTTGAAAACCACTGCCGTACAGCCAGGGCCCTTCACGGCGAAGACCCACCCAATGGCTCGGCTGGACAGCACTGCATATGGTACCTGAGATGCATCGAGGAGGGCGACTCAGGGTGGCTGCTCACCCAGGTCTCCCAAAGGAATCTGCACAAGAGTCCTTGGAGTTCAGGTTCAAGACCCCATCTCTCAAATCATCTAGAGTCAACTAGACCCCGGGAAACGTACTCTTCTAGTGCAGCTTGTGAGCCCATCCTGGCTTGCATATTACAGGGCAGGGATGGAGATGGGTTATCTGGCTGGCTGACCACACAGGACAGTCCCTTAGGCAGGTGACCAAAGCCTAGAGCAGTGAGAAAATGCGGACAAAGGGCTCAATTTATTTGCTGTGCTGTGGCCCTGAGCCCTAGGCTATTTACTAGTTTTTCTCTGTGAAATCTATCATGGGGGCCTTTCCCTGCTGTGTACGGAATGGAGGTGAGGTGAATCTGGTGACCCACTCGCCTGAGACGGAGCAGGGCTGTTCGTCTTCCTGCCACATGCTCCCCTGTGAGGAGCCGGTGCTCACTGTTGGGCCTCCCCTCCTCACAGAGGAGTCCACTCTCCACTTTCCATTTTACTGTTTGCAAACTGAGACTAGCGACAGAGAATCTGTGGCTTTCTCAGAGTCACACAAGATAGCTGGCAATAGTACAAGGACAATATCCCTGGTCTCTGAATTACACCCTCTGCCAGTCTCTGCTGGTGGTTATTTCTTCTCGAATGTTGAAGAACATTTCTTCTCGAATGTTGTAGTGTCAGGGTCTCCAGAACCTGACCCTAACCACCCGTAAGGATCAAGTCACACATATTCACTGAGGTCCCTCTGCATGCCCAACTGTGCCAGGCCCTGCGAGCGATGCCAAGAAGTGCATATCGCAAAGGCTGACCTCAGGGAGATCACAGTATAGCTACCGACATGAGAGAGAAGCCAAGCAGTTCATCTACAGGTGAAACGAGAGGGGGAGGCACAGGAGGTGGCACAGGGAGCCTCCCCGCCTCCCGCCAGCTGGTTTCAGCACTTTGAGACACAGGTGAAAACACATGACCCAGGGGACAGCAAAGGGAGTCCCCTTTGAGCCCTGATGAGTCAAAAGGCCTGTGGGGTGTCCAGGAGAAGGCCAGGGTGCCTGGCCAGAAGCTCCTACAGAACTCTGGGCCTGGGGTAGACTCCGGAGGCCATCATTGTAAAAGAGGGATGGAGCTGCAGGGGCAGAGGAGGTGACACAGGAGGGTGTGCAGGAGGAGGAGGTGACACGGGAGGGTGTGCAGAAGGTGACACAGGAGGGTGTGCAGGAAGAGGAGGTGACATGGGAGAGTGTGCAGAAGGAGGAGGTGACACAACAGAGTGTGCAGGAGGAGGAGGTGACACGGGAGAGTGTGCAGAAGGAGGAGGTGACACAACAGAGTGTGCAGGAGGAGGAGGTGACACGGGAGAGTGTGCAGAAGGAGGAGGTGACACAAGAAAGTGTGCAGGAGGAGGAGGTGACACGGGAGAGTGTGCAGGAGGAGAAGGTGACACAGGAAAGTATACAGAAGGTGACACGGGAGGGTGTGCAGGAGGAGGAGGTGACACGGGAGGGTGTGCAGGAGGAGGAGGTGACACGGGAGGGTGTGCAGGAGGAGGAGGTGACACGGGAGGGTGTGCAGGAGGAGGAGGTGACACGGGAGGGTGTGCAGGAGGAGGAGGTGACACGGGAGGGTGTGCAGGAGGAGGTGACACGGGAGGGTGTGCAAAGGAGGAGGTGACACAGGAGGGTGTGCAAAGGAGGAGGTGACACAGGAGGGTGTGCAGGAGGAGGAGGTGACACGGGAGGGTGTGCAGGAGGAGGAGGTGACACGGGAGGGTGTGCAAAGGAGGAGGTGACACAGGAGAGTGTGCAGGAGGAGGAGGTGACACAGGAGGGTGTGCAGGAGGAGGAGGTGACACGGGAGGGTGTGCAGGAGGAGGAGGTGACACGGGAGGGTGTGCAGGAGGAGGTGTTGACACAGGAAGGTGTACAGAAGGAGGTGACAGAAGAGGGTGTGCAGGAGGACAAGCTGCCAGAGAAAGAAGCTGCAGGGATGACCAAGGGGGTAACTGGAGAACAAGAAGGAAAGCCAAGAGTGGGCAGTGACCCCAAAGCCAGAGTGTCCTGCCAGGAGGGCCGGTGACATGAGGATGGGAGAAGACTGACTGTCATTAGCAACAAGGAGGCACCCGGGACCTTATGAAGGACACATTGAGATGGGCAGTGGGAGCAGGAGCTAGAACACAGCAGGCGGGGAGCAGGGGGTGGTGGCAGGAGAGTAGGGGCATCACCTTCAAGGAGCTTGGCTGTGAAGAAGAGAGGGGGCCGGCGCTTGAGAGGGGGAAGTGCAGACTCTCACTTTCAAATTCCTGCCATTCGACCATCAGAGGAACTGGGAGATGGGGGAAGCCCCGAGATATTTCCCCACAAAGCTGCCAGAGACTGCTTCCTCCAGTGGTTAATTCCACTTCCTCTGCTGGCTGGCCCACCGTGTGTGCACCCCTTCTCCTGGCCACACGGGCTCTGATTCGGTGCAGGCCTGTGCCTTGGCCTGGCCATCGCACACATAGAGAAGAGGAGGCTCAAACCAGGTGGTGAATGAAAGATACCCTGGAGTTCTCAGTGCCCTGGAGGGAGTTCAGACCCAAAGCCTATGGACTCTGAACTGAGTATTTCTGCCAACACCTAGTCCAAAGTATCTGTGACTTTTCCAGGGAAGAACCCCTCTGACACACAGGCAAGAGCCCATACCCCAGGACCGGGGGTCGGAATGGAGTATGGAGCGGCCACTGCAAGTCCAGTATTTCTCCAAAGCTTTGTTTTAAAAATTCATGCAGTTTTGCATCCTACTCTGTGACGTACTGTATGTTTCGGAGTTTTAAAAGTACATTCTAAATTGCTTAAACGTCCATATGAAGCTAACACTCAGGGAAGCTGGGCCAGTTTTTCCTTTTGGCACTCCAGGTGGGGCGATGGAGCCTGACCTGTGTGCCTCCACTGCCCCACGTGTACACACACATGCACACACACATGCATTTTACAACCAAGGAGACTAAGGCTCAGAATGGAATATTTTTACCAATACCCAGCCAAAGCATCACATGCCCAAGGTCAAACAGCAAGTGCATAGGCTAAGCTCTAGGTCCACAGACCCCCTGTCCAGCACTCCTGCTGCCCACCTCGGTGGTCCTGGGAGTCAAGGGTGGCAGAAAGGCTATTTCTGGGGTGTCTCAGGTTTCGCCTGTGATTTTGGCAGGTGAAATTAGGTGACAGAAAGCAGGAGATTTATAGTGAAAAATAAGTAATTTAATTATTTGGGCTCCACAACTAGATTCTCGTGCTTTTAAGACTCAGACACTATTATGAGAATTAACAGCCACGTTCCAGGGAAACTGAGAAGCTTCAAGGACTTTCGGCTCCAAATTCTCTTCTAGATTCTGGTGTTAAAAGATTTGAAATACACCTTCCAGTTAAGCACTGCCCTTTCCCCTCTGGTCATTGTTATGGATGGAATTCTGCCCCCCCCCCCGCGCAAATGTATGTGTTGATGTCCCAACCCCCAATACCTCAGCTAGGATGAGGCCTTTAGGGTGGACCCTAATGCAATAGGACTGCTCTCCTGAGAAGAGAGGGAGACAGGACACAGTCTGGGGGGAGACAATAGGAAGAGACACAGGGAGACCCTGCCACCCGCAAGCTAAGGAGAAGGGCCGGGAGCAGACCCTTTCCTCACGGCCCTCAGTAGGAACCGACTCTGCAGGCTCCTGGGGCTCAGACGTCTGGCCTCCAGAGCAGTGGGAGAGTACAGTTCTGTCGTTTACACCACTAGGAAATGAGTGGAGTCGTCTTTGCTTATGATCGTGGAAGAAAAGCAGTTGAATTCCTGCGACACAAAAGCATGATCTCTTAGCCCAGGAGCTTCTGCCTTTGACCTGAACCCTTTGCCAAGGACCTCACACGGCCACTCGTTTCCTCTTCACTGGAGGAATAATAACAACAAAAACAGTGGCTCGCATTCATCGGACATTTACTGTGTACTGGGCAGTTTTTAATACTTTACATTCAACACCCCCTATCAGCAGATATGAAGCATTATTATTCCGTTTTAAAGATGAGGAAACTGAGTCCTAGCAAGGTCAAGTGCATAGTCCAAGGCACTCAGCTAAGAGTAAGTAGCTGAACCAAAATTAGAATTAACTTCCCACCTACCTTTCAATGTGCTTTCAGGGTGAATGAGCTTCCCAGGCCTTTCCGCCTGAGTGGATGGACTGGGAAGTGACCCCTAGGCACTTTGGCCTAGTGTGGGAAGAAGAGGAAGGAGGGGACTGCCCCCTGGTGCCAGGAACCCTGCACCTTCTGACCTCTTGGAAACCCTCCCTCAGCCCTCCTGCAAGTCCAATGGGCTTGGCCCCAGGCTGGCTGACGTAAGTCTGCTGGAAATTCCTCTGCCTAGCGATCAAGGCTTGCAGAACAAAAGCTCCCACCGCAGGAAAAAACTTCCTGCTGGGCCCTAGCGAGAGGGCTCGGATTTCAACCACACAGCCGGTGAGGTCATCAGTCCCAGGCCTGCGGCAGAGGGGCTCCCGAGGGCACGGAGCAGCTGGGTAGAAGGCCTCCTGAGCTCTTCCTCCACAGGCAGGGGCCTGCTCAGCATGAAGATTCCCCTGCAGAGGGGGCAGAAGGCCTGCAGCTGGCCCTTGCCAGAGCCCTTTCCTTTCTGATTCCAGCCAGTCCTCTCACCAATCGAGCTCCTCCTGGTCCTTTGAATGATAAGCAAAGTGGGGAAGCAAGGCCATCCAACAAACACCTGGTGGAAAGGGGTCAGACTACAAAGACCCCCGCCTTCCTTTTGCCAGCCAGCAGCCAGCCATCTGGCCCCCAGGGGAGCTCTGAGGGGCCGAGAAGACGTTCACTTATTCACTGACTGGCTCAATCAGTACGTTAGGCCCCCACCAACTGTGTGGGTCAGCTGTTGAACTATGGATGCTGGCCAGCCTGCGCTCAACAAGGTGAGTGCCACGGTCAAGGCAAAATAATGAAGAAAATAGGCAGAAAGCAGCGGGGGACATGAAAGACACTACTGTTAACAAAAGTGTTCTTTCATAGCCAAGCTCCAGCTACAGGCGTGGCAGGGCGGTGTGGCGCTCCATCCACGTCTTCCAGGCTCCGGACCAGCCCTTGCCATGGAATTTTGTTTCACCTTCACAAGCGCCCTAAGTGGCCGTGGAGTGGACACCAGGGTCCACAAGCCCCATACCTGTTCTTTGGGACCTGGACCCCTCCCCCATTTAAGTGAGTGAAGCGTCCCTGAGGCCTCATTTGTCCTAGGTGGCCCTGCCCTATGGTCGCAGGGGATTGAGCTGGGTCAGTGAGACTGTCCCTGAGAACTTGGAATTGGGATGTCGTATCAGCTGAGGCTCCCAGGAATCAGTTGTGGAAGGAGAAAGAAGGAAAGGGAAGGCGAGGGGAGAACGAATAATGCGGCGGGTGTGCTGGAAGCAGCGCAGGGCTGGTGATGCGCGTCCGGCTGCACTGCACCCCGGCTCCCCAGACTTGCCTACGCCTTTAGAATGCATTCTGTTCTTGTCTACGCTGGCTCGAGTCAATTTCTGTCACTTCCATCCAAGGAACCTTCTTAAGTAGATAGTTTCATGATCTTGTTCCCCAGTGTGTCCCCAACACATGGCACATAAAAAAGTCCTTGGTAAATATCTGCTGATTTTTTAAGGAAAAGCAGAGGTTCAGAGAAGTGACCTGATGTGGATTCAAGTCTCACACTAATTAGCAGCTGGGATTTGAACTGGGTCTTCCAGGGTCACAGCAGGTGCTTGTTCTACTCTACCTCGGTCTCTTCCACAGTGATTATGTTAAAACCACAGGCAGCCAGAGCTGGAGTGGATCTGAGAAATCAGGAAATCTGACTTCTTTGTTTTACAGATGGGAAATCAGGCCCAGGGAGGGGAAGTGGCAGGAGTCTCTTGATGCCCATGCAACTTCCTAACCCGGGCTGGTGGTTAGCCATTGTGTGTGTGTGTGTGTGTGTGTGTGTGTGTGTGTGTGTGTGTGTGAGAGAGAGAGAGAGAGAGAGAGAGAGATCCAGCTGTGCTGCTTGTTGGACTGCTGCTGTACTTTCATACCTGATAGAGAACAGCCGCTGCCGGGGGCCACCAGGGCCTCCTTTCCCCCAGCCCCTCTCTTGAAGACCATGGGCCTCCCATTACGTACAAACGGAGGTGATGCTTAGCCCAGCAGGAGCCTCCAGACCCGTGGTCAGTACTTGCGCCGCTCTGCCTGAGCGTGACAGTTTTGAACATCAGCCCTGCACTTACCTTGTGTGATCTGCGGAGCTCTGGTCACTTTGTCTCCCCATTGAAGAAAGCCTCCCAATGTAGCTGTAAGTCCACTGGTCAGTGACGGTTCATGTTCCCATCCGTTCTTTCATTCTGCCAATATCTACTGAGGGCCGCCTCTGCGCCAGGCTTTCAGTCCCCAGGAGCTCCTGCTCCCCACGACCTAAATGCCGGTGGCATCATCAGCTTCAGGGCTCCAGGCCCCTAAACATCTTCATCTGGTTGAGCTGGCAGGCAGCCGAGAACAAATTTCACAACCACCAATACGGGCCGGGCTGAAGCTGGGGGGGTAATGAGGAAGAGAAAGAAGGAGCATTAGGATGTCTAATGCTAGGCCCCTCCTAGGTACTGTATGGGCAGCAGCTCGTCACACCTCCAACCAGGTTAAGCAGACTGTCTTACAGCAGTTTACAGACAGAGGAAACAGATTCAGTCTTGCTAAGCAATTTTCACAATTTTCACCTAGATGTTGAACTTGCACCTAGATGTGGCATTTGGTCAATACTGTTGAACGAATGATCTTCCTGGCTCCAAAGTACATGTCTTTTCCATTACAATTGAGAGAAAGTGATGTGGATGGCACCCCCTACCCAGATAATAATAGCTAACAGTTATGTAGGACTTGCTGTGTGCCAGACACTGTTCCAAGCACTTTATATGTATTAATTGACTCATTCAAATTTCACCTGATGGGTGAGGAAACCAAGGCGCAGAGAGACTGTCGCTTCCTGGAGGTCTCAGCAGTGGCCCATGGTGGAGCCGCTACCGAGTCCAGCAGACTGGCTCCCGAGTCCCTGCTTTGAAGCTCACAGGGCCAGCCTGCCAATCTTTCACAGCCTCCCCGGCACAGGGTTTTGCCCTTTCATCCTGACCACTCGGATAAACATGGTGCCAATGCCTCAGAGCTGCTTTGTCTGCATCTCTGTCACTTCTGATGGAGTTATGTACCTTTTCATGTTGTGATATACCATCTGCACTTCCTGTGTAAACTGTCTGTTCATCTGGTGTGCTGCTCACTGAGTGGAATCTGGTTACTAATTTTAGCTTTTTGTGAAAAAGCAAAAATTAATATTTTTAGGTGTATCAGTGGATTATGTTTTCTGGGCTGCTATTTTCCTCTTGTGGTGCCCTATACTTTATTCAACAAAAGGTTGCTATTGTTTAGTTTGAAAATCTAGTCTTTGCCGTTCCTGGTGATAGATTATTTTCCAATGTGATAAATGTGAAATTGCACTTTCTTGTCTTTTTCTGGTTTGTTTTTCAAGCATGCGTAAAATCTCAGCTGCAATGCATTGCAGAAAATGATATAAGGTGTAGCTCTTTGTATGATAGTTCATTCTAAAACATTTGTGATATAGTAATTACTTTCCTCACTGTTGGATTATTTCTAGTTTTACTCTACATTGAATTAATTTGGGATCATTTAGTCTCTTCTACAGACCATCCTCCCACCATTGGTACCATCTGGTTTGGATAATTGTCACTTTGTAATATGTTATGAAATCTGGTTGGTTAAATTTACTATCATGCCCTTTAAAAAGAAGCTTAGTCTTTTTTTTAACCATTTAATTCATTTATCACATTCTTATAAAGTATTCTTTGGGAGCCTTAATAGGCATTATTGTGCACTAAGTCTATACAGAATCTCATGGAAAATGGTTGCCTTTGCTATTCTAGTCTTCTAGCCTGGGGGAAGTAGGTTCTCTGTTTATTTTCATCTTCCTCTATTTCTCCCAGGAGGGTTCTATCACCTTCTTTGAAGAAATCTTACATCTTGAAGTAAAGTCCAAGTACTGAGCGTTTGGTATTTAAATGAAGCTAACAAACTTTCCTGTGTAATTTCTGTCTACGTACCATGGATGCGTGTGTCAGAATGGGAGCTCTCTTGGCTCATGGGAAGGTCTCAACAACTTAAACCCTGGGCTTTCACCGTGGAGGGGGGCAGGTGTCTGGATGGCAGCAGGCAGTGGGAGGGAGGGTCCCTGGGGGACGGCACTCAGGGTGGGCGGATGCTGGGGGCCTGTGAGAGGAGGCTCCAAGTGGGGAGTGAGAGGGGCAGTGGGCGTGTCCTGCCACAGAGGGTCTCCGTGGACAGTGGAGACGGGAAAGCAGGAGGGCTCTCTGGTCTGAGCCTCGCATTTAGACTCTTGACATTAGCTCCAAAACAGATTCTTTACAAAGTCAGTGGGTCCTTTCGAGAAGCTACTAGCTAAGGGTATGACATCCTCAGCTTCTCTGTTACGCTCCTACTCCAGATTTTCCCCAGCATCTGAAAGTTTGCTTTAGGAGGACCAGGAGCCTGTAACTTCTATAGAATGCCAACTACACATACCAAATCCTGTGCCTGGAGCTCTGCCTGGCCACCTTGTTTAATCCTCCCTACAGCCTGATGAAGTGAATATCATCACACCGTCTGCAATGAGGAATCTAAAGCTGCAAGAGATTAAAGATGAAACCCAAAGGACTAGTAAGTTTCAGATCCTGCAACTGAACTCTATGTTCCCTTCGCCACTATGCTTTTTCATAGTGCAGGATCTCAATGAGTGGCATCGTCACTTGGGAAGGAGTGAGACAAGAGCAAACCAAGACAGTCAGGTCATTCACTCGTTTTCTCATTCATTCACTTATGCACCCAACAAGCATGCATCAAGCATCAATTATACATTTCACTTTCCCCGGGGTGAAAGCATCTACTCCATGGTTTCAGCCACCAACATGCTGAAGACTCTCACATCTATCCTTCCAGCTAAGAAGGCAGGATTCTTTCCTAAGAAAAGCTTAGTTTCTTTCCGAAACTTCCCACTTGAACAGCCGACTTCCCATTGGTGAATTGAGCAGGAGGCCTCATGTCTCACCATGCCGGAGTGGGACTCTCCATTTCTCCTCCGTCCCCCACCTGTTCTGGGTTGTTTCTCACTGAGTGATGCCAGCATCTGTCCTGCCTCTTGTCCGTTCCTCATATCCAATTTTTCACCAAGGCTAACTGATGTTCTGAAACATGAGTGAAACTGTATCTTCCTCGCTGCCTCAAAACTACACCCTTGGGCTGAATCCTGCCCATTTGGAGAGTCTGCGTCTTGGCTACACCGCTGAGAGTATGACTCTGCTCTGGAATCCCTTGTGTATCTCAGATGGATCTTCATGAGGCAGGACTCTTGACATCTTCCAGGGATGAGAAATGCAAATCCAACCTCAGTGCACAGCCCCCAAACTGAACTTTGGTGCCAGCAATGTCAGTCATAGCACCTGACTTTGAAGTCCTTGCCAAGTGGAACTGGCCCCGTTATTACCAGCTGTTCGAAGGGCAAATGTGTTTTGGTCCAGGTCAGCTGACTGAACCAGTGGTGGCCACCTGGCCCAAAGGCAGCTGACCGATTGGCCAGCAACACACGGCAGGGTCTGGTGTAAAACAGGCATTTCGGGTCAATCAAATTATTGTGAGAGAATGTGGGCACAGAAATACTGAGAGAATGAGGCAGTTAACAGTGGCAATTGAGACTGAAAAGTCACGAGGCAGAGTTGGGGCTGGAGAAGCCACTATTAGGGTCTCATGCAATGCAGAATACGCAGCTGAAGAGGAGGCTGGCAAATACAGAGGACAGGGCTGACTGAGAACAGGAGCCGTTGAGAGGAAAGCTGTGCATCATAAACAGGATTCTTTAAATGGAATACATTCATCTTTAAGAAAAAACTCCCCTTACTTTCTTGTTTTGCTATAGACTAGTAAACATCACAGCAGGATTTGGGGGTCCCCCAGTGTGACTCACATCAAACAAGCCCTGTTTTAGACTGGGGGTCTGAGAGAAGCAGCAGACGTCTTGCAGGACTAGAGAAACAGCCTCAGATCTTCCCTCTGGGAAACGGAGACAATAGCAACTGCTGACCTTTTCTACTGAAGTATCACCACACGTGGCAAGGCATGGATGCTCCGCTTCGATATTTAGACTTCGGTGCTGGGGAAGTCAGCGATGTTTGTTATTCTGATGGCTGGTGTTTGCAGAAGCACATTGTCTCTGCCACGGTGCCTGGTGCTCACCAGTTGTTCCATTGTCCGGAGGCCCCGCCAGCGTGAGATCACAGGCAGGTCCAGCACATGTTCTTTCTGATAAGGCCCCAGGAGGTTTGTGTCCGATCTGATTCCCTGAGGGAAGCTGGGTCCCTGTGGGCACAGACCTGTCAGTGTTGAGAGAAGAGGTTCACA
This sequence comes from Artibeus jamaicensis, assembly GCF_021234435.1. Taxonomy (NCBI): domain Eukaryota; kingdom Metazoa; phylum Chordata; class Mammalia; order Chiroptera; family Phyllostomidae; genus Artibeus; species Artibeus jamaicensis. The sequence continues at coordinate 7,239,125 of NW_026521883.1, forward strand.
TGCATGGGCTCTGGAGTCAGACCTCCTGGGTTTATAAATTGGCTCCATCACATACCAGCTGGGTGTCCTTGAATAAGCTGCTAAATCTCTCTGTGCCCCAGTTGTCCCATTTGTAAAATAAGGATAATAATTGTATATACTCCATAAAGTTTTTAGCATGATTGAAGTAATGTATTAGGTTGACCTATATAAAAATAGTCATTCTCATTGGTCAAAACTAGTTTATCCTTACACAATTGTGACTAACATATAATAAATGCTTAATAAATGCTAGCTAAAAGTGTGGACAATTAAATTAACGTCTAATAACATCATTTCAGCCCTTTTCTGAGAGTGAGTACCTGCCGTTTTGACAAGGCCTTGCCCAGACCGGCGCAGACAGGGCAAGGAGTGATGTCTGCTCTTGTGCCACAGGCGCCAGGAGACTCGGGTCCCCGCACCAGGTCCGGGTCTGCCACCCTCAGCCGTGTTGCTTCTGATCCGAGGTTCGTACTCTGACAAAATCCGCGACATTGGACAAGCCCGTAAACACCTCTTCTAGCTCAGGCTGCCTGGCTCTAAGCAGTTTCTGACCACAGCAGTCTCTCCCTTTTACTTCCCAGCTCTTGGTGTCAGCTGTTTGCCACTTGCAAATTTAAAACCCTAGGACTGGGCTTCACAGTTGTCTCTGCATTACCTTGAAAGCCTCAATAGCTCACGACAACAATCAAGGCTACAGTCCCTCTTGTGCCCGAATGATAGCTTAGGCCACATCCAGCTTTACTGTACGAAATGTAAGATTTTTTTCCCCTTTACCTTCCCAAATTGCAGGCATTGTTCTAAGTGCTTACATGTATATTAAAATATTTAACCTTCACAACAACTCTGTAAGGTGTGTCTTATCCCCATATTCCTACTGAGGAAACTGATGGACAAAATGTCGTGCCCAAGGCCACGGACCCAGTAAGTGGCAGAGATGGGATTCAACCCGGGGTCCGTGTTCTGGCCACGAACTCCACTCTCTTGGTCGTCTCTGGAAACTCTTGCCTGTTCCACACAACAAAGAAAAACCTAGGACCAGAGGGCTCCACTGTTGAATTGTACTAAACACTTAAAAAGAATTAATGACAATCTTCAAACTCTAAAATATCAAAGAGGAGGGAACACTTCAAAACTCATTTTATGAGGATAGCATTACCCTTGAATGAAAACCAGATAAGGGCACTACAAGGAAAAAAATTTCAGACCAATATTCCTGATGAACATAATTATAAAAATCTGCAACAAAATATTAACAAACTGAATTAACAACACAATAGAAAGATCACACACCATAATCAAGTGGGATTACCCCTGGTATGCAAGGATGGTTCGACATATGCAAATCAATAAAAGTGAAACCACATTAACAGAATGAGATAAAAAGTATGCCATGGCTGGGTGACTCAGTTAGTTGGAGCATTGTCCTATGCATCAAAGGATTGCGGGTCCAATCCCTAGTCAGGGCACGGACCTAGGATGCAGGTTCGATCCCCAGTCAGGGCACTTAGAAGAGACAACTGATTGATGTTTCTCTTTCTCTCTCTCTCTCTCTCTCTCTCTCTCTCTCTCAAATCAATAAATATATCCTTGGGTGAGGATTAAAAATATTTTAATTTAAAAAATTATATGAGCCCTGGCTGGTGTGACTTAGTGGATCGAGTGCCAGCCTGCGAACTGAGGGGTCCCCCGTTCAATTCCCAGGCAGGGCACATGCCTGGGTTGTGGGCCAGGTCCCCAGTGACAGGTATGTGAGAAGCAACCACATATTGATGTTTCTCTCCCTCTCTTAATAAAGAAAAAAATTATATGATTATCTCAATAGGTGCAGAAAAAGCATTTGACAAAATTCAACATCCTTTTATAATAACAACTGTCAACTGGGTATAGAAGAAATATACATGAACATGATAGAGGCCACGTCCGACCTGACCACAGCTAATACTGCACTCAATAGAGGACAATGCTGAAAGCTTTTCCTCTAAGATCAGAGACAAGACAAGGATGTCCACTCTCACCACTTCCATCCAACACAATATTGAATGCTCTAGCCAGAACAGTTAGGCAGGAAAAATCATAATAAAAGGCATCCAAATTGAGAAGAAAAATAAAATAAAATTATCTTTGCAGATGACATGATATTATATATATAGAAAACTTTACAGACTCCACCAAAAAACTGTTAGAACTAATAAAAGAGTTCAGTAAAGTTGTAGGTATAAAATCAGCATACAAAAGTCATTTGTGCACTGGCTGGTGTAGCTCAATGGATTGGGTGCAGGCTGCAAACCAAAGGGTTGCCAGTTTGATTCCCAGACAGGGCACATGGCTGGGTTGCGGGCCAGGTCCCCAGTGGGGGCCATGTGAGAAGCAATCACACATTGATGTTTCTCTCCCTCTCTTTCTCCCTCTCTCCCCTGCTCTAAAAATAAAATAAATAAAATATTTTAAAAAATCAGTTATAGTTCTATACACTAACAATAAACATGTAAAAGAAATTAAGAAAAAAATCCCATTTATAATTGCATCAAAAATTAAAATATCCAGAAGTACATTTAACCAAGGAGGTAAAAGATCTGTATGCTATAAACTATAAAACATTGATGAAAGAAATTGAAGAAGACAAACATAGGTGGGAAGATATGCCATGTTTATAGATTGGAAGATTTGATATTGTTAAAATGTCCTTACTACCCTAGGCAATCTACAGATTCCATGTAATCCCTGTGAAAATTCCAATGGCATTTTTCACAGAAATAGAAAAGCCAATCCAAATTTTTGTATGGAAACACAAAAGACCATGAGTAGCCAAAGTAATGTTGAGCAAAAAACCAAAGCTGACTTCAAAATAGACCACTACCTAATTTCAAATATAATACAAAGCTATAGTAATGAAAGCATCCTGATACTGGTATAAAAACAGACATATAGACCAATGAAACAAAATAGAAAACCCGGAAATAAACGCAGTTGATCTTTGACTAAGGTGCCAAGACATACACTAGGGAGAAGATAAGTCTCTTCAATGAACAGTGTTGGGGAACTAGTTATCCACGTGCAGAAGCATGAAATTGGAGCCTTATCTTACTTCATACGCAAAAATCAACTCAAAATGGATCAAAGACTGAAATGTCAGGCCTGAAACTGTAAAACTACTAGAAGAAAATATAGAAAAAAAGCTTCTTAACATTAGTCTGGGCAATGATTTTTAAAATATGACCCCCAAAACACAGGCAACAAAAGAAAAAATAGACAAATGGTATCACATCAAACTAAAGAGTTTTGGTACAGCAAAGGAAACAATAAAAAAAGACAATTAATGGAATGGGAGGACATATTTATAAACCATACACCTAATAATAGGTTAATATCCAAAATATATAAGAAACTCAACTCGACAGTAAGAAAATAAATAACCAGGTTAAGAAATGGACAAAGGACCTGAATAGAAATTTTTCAAAAGAAGACATACAAGGTCCAACAGGTATAAGAAAACATGATCAACATCACTAATCATCAGGGAAATGCAAATCAAAACCACAATGAGATATCACCTCACACCTATTAGAATGGTTATCATAAAAAAAGATAACAAATGTTGGCAAACATCTGGAGAGAAGGAAATACTTATACACTGTTAGTGGAATTGTGAATTGCTGTAGCCATCATGGAAAACAGTATGGCTGCTCCACCAAAATTTAAAAATAGAACTACCGTGTGACCCAGCAGTCTCCGTTCTGGGTGTGTATTCAGAAGAACTGAAATGAGTATGAGGAAGAGATATCCGCAGTCCCATGTTCAGTGAAGCACTATTCACAATATTCAAGACACGGAACCAAACTAAGTGTCTGCTGATGGATGAATGGGTAAAGAAGTTACGATATAACACAATGCAATATATTCAGGGAAAGAAGGAAATGCCATTTTCAACAATGTGGATGAACCTGGAGGACATTATACTAAGTAAAATGAGCCAGGCACAGAAAGAAAAATGCAACATGATCTCACTTATACGTGGAATCAAAAAAGTCTAACTCAGACACAGAGAGCAGATGGGGGAGTTACCAGGGACAGGGAGGCGGCGGAAACAGGGAGATGTTAGTCAGGTGTACAAAGCGCAGTTGTGCGGGATGAGTACATCGGAGCCCTGATGTAGAGCATGAGGGCCATGGTTAATATGCTGTACTGAGTCCTGGGGACTCACTGAGAGTAGATTTTAGGTCTCTCACCACACACAAAAATGGAAACTATGTGACACGGTATGTCAACTAGCTTAATTGCGGTAACCATTTCACTATGTATATCAAATCATTATGTTGTGCACCTTAAATAGGCACCATTGTTATTAAAATAATTTTTAAGATCTACAGGCGTGTTTTTATCACTAACTTTTTTGTTGTTGTTCCATTACAGCTGTCCCTGTTTTCCCCCCTGGCTCTCCCTTGCCCGGCTCCCCCTGAGAGCCCCCCCCCAGCCAATCCCCATCTTGCTGTCCCCGTCCGTGGGTCATTTATACCCATTCTTTAACTAGACCCTTCCCCTTCTCCCCGCCCCCCTCCCTTCTGGTCCCTGTCAGTTTGTTCCTTTCCATGTCTCTGGTTCTATAAACATAATTTTTAAATAAATGAAACTAGTTTACAGAGAAGTAGAAAAACCTACCATATAGTCTAGCTATTCTGCTTCTAGGTATTTGCCCAAGGGAAGCAGAAGCATCTGTCCAAACAAAGACATGTACATGAATGTCCGTAAAATATTATAAACACAGGCTATAATTATCATGGAATCTATTTCATAAGTGGTAAATAAGGTCACTCTAAAATTATTTGTTAGGTGTTTGTGAACTCACTGTGTAGTGAATCAAATGAAACTAGCTGTGCTTTAATGGATCCTTGGTTTAAAGTGGCTGTGTTATTCAATCAGTGTAAGATTGCTAGATGAAACTCATAGATTACCTCAAAGCATTATTTGAGTAAAAACAATAAAACTACTCTAAGAGAAATAAAAACGAAGTGGAAAATTCAATCATGATCCACTTTTTTTCTTGACAAATCCACTCATTTATTTTTCCCTGTTCCCATCTGGTACTTGTCTGCATGCATAAAACATTTTTACATAGTTGTAAAATTCCAATTTTGCATTCAGCTTTGAAAAACAATTGTAATGTGGTAAATGGTTTTCCATATTGCTACTTAGTCTTCACAATTGTTTTTAATGATCATGTTCTTTACTTTGTGGCTCTACCACTCTTTAACATTTCCCTTATTGCTGGACACCTATAAATTGAAAAAAGACAAATATTTTTATCAGAAAAAAAGGTTTTAGTTAATATCTTCATGTATAAACCATTTTTCTTTCTTTTGGGTTACTTCCTCAGGATAAATTCCTTGGAGTGGAATTATTGGATTAAAATACATGAACATTTCTATAACCCTCAAAATATATTGTTAAATGGATTTCCATCCATTCATTCACCACATATTTATTGAGCCCTTTCTTCTTGCCAGACGCTGATTAAGTGTTGGGGCTACAATGGTGAGGAAGAACACACAGCCTACTTTCACTGGCCCGGCCGTCTAGTCAGGGAGACGGGCTCCGTCGGGTCGTTACACAGATGGGTGAAATTGTAACCAGGCTAAGCATTACTAAGGAATGAGAGACATGGAACTATAAAAGTATGTTGTGGTGGAACTCTGCCTGGTGGTTGGTTAATGGAAGGATTTCCTTAGGAAAAAGTGATTAAGCTGGGGACTAAAGGATAACTAAGAGCTAATTAGAACAAAGAGGAGGAAAGAACAGCATTCCAGACAGAGAGAGCAGCAAGTACAAATGCCTTTTAGCAGAGTTAAGAAGACTACCATGGCTGGAGCTCAGAATGCTGGGGAAGCCTGGGGCAAAACCAGGCATGGCCTGTGGGCTGTGAAAAGGGCGTCTCTTTCATTTGAGAGCACAGGACCCTCCTGAACTGGATGTGTGCACTGAGCTACTCACATGGCTGCAGCGTGTAGGGAGGGGGAGTGGGAAGGGATGAGGAGAGCCAGCGGGCAGCTGTTGTAGTGGTCAAGATGAAAGGTGATAGCTGCTCAGATGACAAGAGTAGGGACAGAAATAGAGATAAGGGAAGACATTTAGGAAATAACGAGGAAGTAAAATGGACAAGTCTTGGCAGTGGGTTGAATTTAAGATGTGTGGGGGCAGAAACAGGCTGAATGGCAGTGCCCTTCACAGACACAGGGAACAGCGGGAGAAGACCAGGACTGGGGTGTCTGTCTTTTTCATGAGGAATTCAAGGTGTCTTTGAGACAGGCAAGAGGAGTTGCCAGGTGGGCAGTGGAACTATGGTTCTGAAACTCAGCAGAGTTTGGGTCAGAGCCATAAACTTCTGAGTCATCTGTGGATGATGACTAAAGCCACAGACATAGATGGGCTTGCCTACAGAGAAAGGTCAAGGGTGGTCATAGTCTAGACCAGGTGAGTGTGGAACTCCCACTTGCAGGTGGAAAAAGACAGCTGGCCAAGGAACTGAAAGAGATATAGAGGAAAACCAGGAGAATGATGTCATAGAAGCCAAGAGAAGTGTTCCGGAAGGAAAGAGTGGTCAACAGTGTAGAATGCTGCCAACAGGTCCCAGCAAATGGACTTAGATCAATGGTGACTTTGGCAAGACCTGTAATGATGGTGGAGAAATAAGGACACAGGAATAGCATATTTATGCAGCCCTTTCCGGGAGCACGGCTGAGGCCGGGGAGTGGGAGGGTAGCTGGAGAAGATGAGGTGAGTGCTTGAGGGAAGAGTTTTGGTTTTCTTTTCTTTTTTTACAATTTTTTTTGTTGTTCAAGTACAGTTGTCTCCATTTTCCTCCCACCATTTCCCCCCACCCCGCCCACTCCCACCCTCAATCCTACCCCACTTTGGCTTTCTCCGTGGCTCCTTTCTACATTTTCCTTGACAACCTTGCCTTTCTTTCCATGTTATCCCCCTTCCCTCTCCCCTCTGGTTACTGTCAATTTATTCTTTATTTCAATGTATCTGGTTATATTTTGTTGCCTGTTTTGTTGATTAGGTTCCACTTATAGGTGAGATCATATGGTATTTATCTTTCACTGCCTGGCTTATTTCACTTAGCATAATGCTCTCTAGATCCATGCATGCTGTCGCTAAGGGTAAGAGCTCTTTCTTGATTTTGTTTTTTTGTGCCTGTGTATGTGTGCATGTTTTTCAGAAAGGAGGGCTATGTGTATGTTGAATGCTATTGGGAAAACGTGGGTCAAGAGCAAGTGGCTGATAAGAACAGACACTACACTTGATCTTACTCAAAAGGCATGTGGAATCTAATGAACAAACTAAACTAACGAGTAAAATACAGACAGACTCATAGAGAGCAGGCTGACAGCTCCGGGAGAGAGGGGCTGGGGAGTGGAGGGACTGAGCAAAAACTGGAGAAAAAAAAGAGAAAGAACCCATGGACGTGGAGAACAGTGTGTTGAATCCAGGGGGGAGGAGTGTGGTTGGAGGTGGAGAGGGTATAGGAGGGATAAATGGTGATGAAAAGAAAATACGTGTTTTTAAAAAAGAGCAAGTGGATGAATGTAAAGAGAGAAACGGCAGTAAGGTCCCTGAGCAGGTGGGAGAGAAGGAGGTCCAAAGCACAGGCAAAGGGATCAACTTTGGGTAGGAGAAGGAACACCTCCTCTCCTGTAACAGAGCTCTACCAATTTACAGGGGGACTTGGAAGAGTCCAGAATTTGGCGTAATGCTGCGCTTTTGCTGTCTTGAAATTCTTAATCACTTTTGAACTAGAAACCTCGTACTTCCAGTTCTCACCGAGCCCTGCAGAGCCTGTAGCTGGTCCTCCCCCTCAAACCTCACCGAGATTGGCTATAACCATCTAAGCCTTTGTGCTATGCCTGTTAATTTAATAGGTGGAAACGTGCACCTCAGTTGCTGTCATTTGCATTTCTTTGATTCCTGGCCAGACTGACTGTGCTCCTCACATATTTACTCACCGTATTTCCTTTTGCGTGGACTTCTGTGTCCTTTGCCCATTTATGATGTTTTCAAACGCCAAACCCAGTTTCCTCTGTGGGAATGAATCATGAGTTTGTTGAAATATATGGAGGGAGTGTTTTCTGCAGAAACACTTTGGGGTTTGAAGAAGGAAGGCCCAGGCTAGGGGTGCCCTGGGAAGCACAGCCCCTTCATGTTGGGAGAACCCCACTGGTGCATGAGCAGGACAGTCTTCCATTTTCAGGGGCCTCTTAGTCCTCTCAGAGCAGGAGCTCCCCACTCTGTGCTCTGCCTGGACTGTTCCCGCTGCCCAAATAGTCCTTTCTCCCTTGTCGTCCCCATGACCAGACTCGCAGCACCCTATTCATGTGGATACACTGAAATATACATATATGTCACATTTTATTGTAATTATTAATTTCACATGTGTCCCCCTTTCTGGATCATGAACTCCATCATGCTCTAGACTATATCTCCTCTTTTGCTTTCTCTTTCTTTTTTTCTCTCTTCATCCATTGACTTCAGGTGATAAGCAAAGGAAACCAACAGACAAGGGATTTGTATATGAAGCTCTCTGGACTTCTTGCTTCTCCCCCTGCACAATTCGTTGACTTTGTCCACATCTGGGCAAAATGTTCCATCTGGGACGCCAACTTTAAGGCGTGAAAGTCTCTGAGAGCAAGGTCCCTAGGGAACCAGGGAACGAACATTGTCACCGGATGTTTGAAAGGCTATTGGTGCCTCATCATGGAGGAGGGGCAAGTGGGTGTGGCGAAGACTGACCTGTGCTCACATCTGGCACTGCCACTCAACAGCTGTCTAATCAGTAGAAGTGGCTTAACTCCCAAGTTTCTGTATCTGTCAAAAGGACTAACATTTCACAGGGTGTTGGGGGATGAAATGAAAGGAACAATGAAAAAGTACAGAGCCCAGCGCCTGGTATATAGTAGGTGCTCATTCATCTGGAGTTGGTTTAGAAAACTGCCCCAGAGATACCTCTAGTCAGCCCTGGAACTGCTGGGTGGAAGATGCAAGAAAACAAAGACTTCAGCTACGACTTTCCGACAGTCAGGGTTGACCAAACCTGGTGTGAGCTCTGAGAAAGAGAGTAAGTTCCCTGTCAGGGGGATATGGACACAAGGGCTGGAATATTATAAGAACTGAATTGCAGATTGGACAAAGCACTCTGTGGGGCCTTGTGCAGCCATGAAGAGCTTGGATTCCGTGACTGATACTGGAGAAAGTCCACACCTAGTGGGTGCACCCCCACATGCAGCCTTCTCCTCCTTTTTCAAAAGGCCTCTGGGCTCCTTATCAAGCCAATCTGTTCACCTTGCAGTTACAGACATTGGTTTGGAAATAGGCATTTTAGGCTAGGAAGATCAAGACGGTGTTTTCCTGAGATTCTGGGAAAGCAACTGTCCCCCCTCTCATCTATAGGAGCTGTCAAACAGAGAGAGAGAGAGAGTGGCTAGTCTTAAAGCACAGACAGCCTGTAAAGTCTGAATTTCAGATAAACAACAAATAATTTTAGTGAAATGTGACCCAAATATTGCATAAAATGTACTTATACTATAAATGTATTCACTATTAATCTGAAAACATTTAACTAGCTATCCTGTATTATTTTTCCTGCTAACTGTGACACCTGGATGATTCCTCGGAGGGCAGAGAAGAGAAAGAAACTAGATTCCTGGTGACATATTTGAGTCATTGGATCAAGCCTTGCCTGAAGCTCACACTTTTGAAATTATCAGGTACAAGAACAAGTAAGTTCTCTTCATTGTTTAACTACATTTGAGGCTAGTTTTCAGTCCCTTCAAACCTTCTTTACCCAAAGAGATTTATCAAGAGCTGAAAGCTTTGTTCTTATTGGAATGCAGATCTTGCTGGAGAAGGCTGGCTCTGCACTCTTTTCTTGGTCTGGCTGCTCTCCTCAGGAACTTCTCCATGGCTCCATCCTTTTCGGTAATGGTTAATTTTACGTGTCAACTTGTCTGGGCCATTCGGTGCCCAGATATTTGGTTAAACGTTATTCTGGGTGTAAGGGTGTTTCCGGATGAAATTAACATTTGAATCAGTAGAATAAGTAAAGCGGATTGCCGTGCGTACCGTGGGTGACCCTCACCCTATCCATAGAAGGTCCGAATCAGACAAAAAGGCGAGGTAAGGAAGAATCTGCTCTCTCTGTCTTTCAGCTGGATATCGGTCATCTCATGCCTTTGATCTCAGAATCAGAACAGACCCTACACCATTGGTTTTCCTGGCTCTCGGGCTTTTGGGCTTGCACTGGAACTATACCAGAGGCTAACCTGTGTCTCCAGCTTGTTGACTTCAGAATGTGAGACTTCTCAGCTTCCCAAACCTCATGAGCCCACACACACACACACGTGTGTGTGTGTATACATGTGTATATACATATACACATATGCATAGACATCTATCCATAGCCACATACATATCTCCTGTTAGTTCTGTTTATCTGGAGAATCCAGACTAATAAACTCTACTCAGACAAGCAGCAGTGTAGATGCCCACTAGCTAACTCCGTCTTTATTTTTAGAGTGAGCCCTAACGAGAAGCGCAGTTTTGTCTTCAGCTTCCTCTCCCCCCACCCGGAGCGGTCTGAGCCCCGGCCAGCTCCCTCCGAGAAGTCATTGCCGGCCGGTGGGAGCTGCAGCCTCAGCCCTGCACACAGGCTGGCCAGTGTCTGCTTGGCTCTGGGGCAGTGAGGAGCTGCCTTGGGGCGGACAGAAAATTGACCAGCTTGTTTTTCTTTGGGACCAGAAGAAACCAGCTCTTTTTAATTCTCAATGGCCAGGCTTGGAAATCTAGTTTGCCAAAAGAGAAGGAGGGAGGAGAGAAGCAGTCCCTCAGGGGAGGCTCTGGCCAGGGCGTGAAAGAAGCAGGACTTTGCTGGAAATTGTGCTCCCTGGCCAAGACCAGGTGGAAAGATCAATTGGGCCTTTATGAATTGGTCCCTTCATTTTTCTGGGTCTGCTTTTCCTCATCTGTACAACAGGTTGGGCCGTTAGGCTGTAAAGCAGACATCAGTCAGGGCCCAGGGAAATGACAGGGGATCCCAGTTACTGGGCCTTGGGCTTGAGGCAGGGGTGGCAGGGCAGGAGGTGGAAGCCAGGGGTGAGGCAGTACCAACCATGGGGTCCAGGGCTCCGCCCTCCAAGTCAGCTCCACTCCTGAGACCAAGCTGGGCACAGCTGCACATCTTTCAGTAGCCCCCTGTGAGCCATCTCCCTTTGCTTTTGACCTCACTTTGCCGAACCCCTCCCCTCGGCTCCATTCACACCCACAGAGCATGCATCCCAGGTGTAGGCACCTGGGTCACAGCGTCTGGCCCCTCCACAGATGCTGATTTCCACCTGGCCTTTTGGCCCCTCCTGCTTTGGTCCTCTGGTAGGATACCCCTGCTCTGGTGCATTAGTTAGGTAGTGCTGTAAAAAGTAGACCCAAACATATAATAAGCATGATGGAAATTTACTCTATGCCTCCCTCATTCACCAGTCCAGGAGGTTCTAGATTGGGGTTCAGGTGTGCTGCATGTGGGGGCATCCTTCTCCATGTAGCCAGAGATGACAGCCATGCCACCTTTAGACCAGCTTCCAGAACAATGCTGACCAAGGTGTCACCATCAGCTGACCAAGAGAGAGTATAGAAGGGTTTTATCAGTCAGGCCTGGAAAAAGCACACATCTACCAAGAATGGAGTCCAGCTGTGAGCCCAGGAAGAAGAGGAATGGCTGGGTGAGCAGCCAGAAACCCTCTGCCATGTCTGACTTCAGCCCAGTGGCTTCTCTGGCAGCCCGGGCTCAAGGCCTGCTCCAGCTCAAATACTAGGCTCAGTCTAGGGCTCCTGAAAGTCTTCAGGCTGGGAATGGGAGTGGTTTGCGATCTGGGAAAGTGTCATTTCTATCTCAGAGAGATTAAGTGGAAGGTTGCGGAGCACTGAGTCAGGAAGGATGTGGTGCCACTGCTGTCACTGCTGTCACCAGGCCCCGTCATCAACCACATGCCCTCCAGGCCTAAGGAATCACTTTTCCACTGCGGACAGTGCTGAGGACGAGCTTGCTGTGAGCTCACCAGAACCTCAGGGGTGTTTCTCAGTCCCATGGCCCTGAGATTTCCCAGGATACACGTGCGTGTGTGTAGATGACAATCACAGCAACGCAGAGGTGTTATTATACCCATTTCACAGATGAGAAAACTGAGGCTCAGAGAAACTGAGACTTTTCTAGGTGCAAATGGGAAGCCGGGGTTAGGAAACAGGTCCTTGGACTTCCTATTTCATGCTTCTCTCCCTGTGTCATGTTCCTTCCCTCCTTCTCCCTCTCGCGTCCTTCAGTCTCTTCTAACAGCATCTCCTCTCCTCACGGAGCCGGGAGCCCCTGTCTCGGGGGCCCCGTTGCCCTTTTACCATGTCTCCTTCACGTCTGCCTGGTGTTAGGGCTTCTGGTGGACTTCGTTCCCCTGTGATTCTCTTCAGGGCAGAGACAATGTCAAAGTCATCACTGAACGTCTCTCTCCTGAAAGCAGTTTACACACAAATGTGCATTTGGTGAATGAATACGCTAGTCAGAGAATTCCTGAATTGAGTTCAATGGAAAATCTAAGCCAACCATGAAAGAAAGATAAAAGGAGAATTTATAGTAAGCTACACACTGGCTCCTGTATTTTTTCTTCACACCCTGTTCCCTGCTCTCATCTCCTGGTTTTCCCAGGCGAGCTTCCGTGGGCCTGGCTCATTCACTCTGGCTAGAGAATTTCCTCACATTTTGTTTATTAGTAGTAGTAGCGGTAGTACTATTACCATGAATAGCTGCGGTTTATAGCACCTCTAAGTGATACCCTCCCTGAGTGCACGGCCTGTGTATCCCCCAGGCCCCGACATGCTCTGGCCTACTCTACACTTTCAATATGTGTTTCTTGGGTCAAATGAATAGACCTGTTAGTGCCAGGCATTGGGTCAGACTCTCTAAACACATCACCTTTCATTTTCAAAACAACCTAGCAAGGAAATTACTACAATCACTGCTTTACAGACAAGGAAACTGAGTCTCAGTGAGGTTGAGTCATTTGCCCAAGGTCACACTGGCACAATGCCACCGAGCCCAGCCGTCAGTCAAGGGCCATCCGACCTCGGCAGCACCCTCATTAGTCAATCACACTGCCTCCTGGTGCCCTTGGCCTTTCACATCCCAGTCACTCTGTTTCCTTTACCTACTCACTCACTCAGGAAATAGTTCTAAGCATCCATTACACAGGTGATGCCAATTCACCAACTGAGCATTTGATTACATGGGATGAACAGTGCAGACTCAGTTCCTACCCTCATGGAGCTCATGGTCCAGTGGTCAAGCCAGATATTAAACAAGAAAACGCCCAATTAGATACTGACTTGGAAGCATGGCAAGTGCCCCGAGGGGAGAGAGGAGCACGCTATACGGGACTTTCTCAGTTCGAATGGTCAGAGAAAGCCCCTCTGCATCTTGGACTCGGTGGATGAAAAAATAACGAAGAGCCAGCTTAGTGAGGAGAGGGTCTTCCAGGCGGTGGGAACAGTACTGAGGTAGGCCCTGAGGCAGGAAGGTGGCGATGTGCACAGAGAGAGAGAGAGAGAGAGAGAGAGAGAGAAGGCCTGTGTGACCAGCACTGGTGCAGAGGGCTGTGGATGGAGGAGAGCTGTAAGCAACGGATAGATGGCAGGACCATCGGGTAAGGAGCCTGAACTGTAGTCTGAGTGCAAGGGCAGACCAGGGATGGTTTCAAGCCGGAGAGCTACTGTGCAGTGAGTGGACTGGATGAAAACCAGAGTGGGAAGAGGAAGAGGGCTGCTGCAGTGCGCCAGGCAAAGAGGCAAAGGTGGCTTGAATGAACACTGAAGGAGGAGTGTAAGGGATAGACTGGCAATGGGATGAACAGGGCTCAGTGCTGGAGCCTTTGCAGAGGAGTTAGCATTTCTACGCATTGCCAGGGGTTGGGCTGAATCTAGTCCGTATGATCAGGGAGGCCCTGAACTAGGTTTTCCAAGAACATCTGGAAAAGAAGCTCAAGTTTATTGCATCAAGTCAAAGCAGTTGAGTTTTCACTTTAAGCAACTGTGATAGATGCCGTGATAGCTTACAAGTGAGTGCTATTCTACCTGTGAAGGTGTGATTCTCTCAGGGTGAAGGCAAGACACCATGTTCCACCAGAGGGAGAGTCAGTGAGTCTGCCCCACAGCGCTGCCGGCTGGCTCAGCTGAGCCAGTCCAGCATGACGTGTTGGAAGGAGGAATTTGTTGCTGGTCCGGGGGAAGGGTCCAGATCCAGGCGAAGTGCCCATGTGTCGGGAAGCAGGCTGTGCCTGTGATGCAGCCGTGCATTAGGGACTGACAGCTGAGCTCCGGGTCAATGGCTGAATGGGGTTAAGATGCTGTTTGATGGAACCCGAGGGACTGGCAAGGCTTCCATGATTCACTTTGCAACTGGAAAAAGGTCTGGGGTTATTCTCCCCTCTAACTTCTTTCCCAGAAACTCTCCAGTGGATCCCCCAAATGCCAATTATATCTGGGGGAGGACTTGTGAGGAATTCCTTTGTTTTATTTCTGAGGTTAGCCAAACGCACTGGGTTTGCCCAGCTGCTGGGGCAGATCAGCTTTCTGTGGCTTGGTAGTCTGCAGTTCCAGTTTAATAAAAATAATGGGAGTTTTTCAGTTAAAAACTGAACGTCTGCCCTCATCCTCCCCCTCTCCTCCCGACCTCTGTGCTGCCCCCTGGCTCCAGCTGCACCCACAACCCTGGCTCTGGATGGGATGCATTCCCCTTGCCGGGCCCCTTGCCTGCCTCAGCTGCCCTCCCAGAGAGGGGCTTGGTCACCCACCACAACACTGAGTCCTCCATGGTCGAGAGGGCAGGGCCCACTAGCCCACACTCTCTCTCCTGAGGAAGCCAGGCCCGCTGAGCAAACCCACGATGGGCCACATATTTCCCTCTCCTTTTAAAAATAAGCATCCCTGTGCCTCAGATTGGCCTTCACCCCGGCGAAGGGAGTCCTTTCCAAAACCCTATGTCAGAGCATCCTTTGTAACACTCAGGAAAGAGAGAAAGTGGAAAAAAGGGCTTCTATTTATCCGGATGTTTGACATCCAGAGAAGGAATATTATTGTTTCTCTAGTCAAATACTGGGGCTGCAGTGAAAAATATTTTCAATCTGCCAGACTGAAGTCCGGTGTCTCTGTGAGCCTCTGCCAATATATGCAGGCCCAGGGCTTAGGGTCACCGCCGGTTTCTCCCAGGCAGCCACACTCCCACGGGGTGCCCTGAAAAGACCAGGTGCACGTCTGGCCTTGCACACAGAGGCAGCTGTGCGACATCCTCCCACCTGTGGGCGGGCAGGGCTTGGGAGCCCTCTCCCTGCCATCACAGGCCTGGCAACGGGGGGCTGCCGGCGCAGGGACGGATGAAGTCATGCCGAGGAAGGGCCGTGACCCGGAGGCCCCAGGGACCTCTTCCCAGCCAGCCGGCACCCTCCCAGCTGCGGGAGAGCTCGCCCCGCCGCTCCTCTGCTCGCTGCGTGGAAACAGTGGCCCTGGAGCCGCGTCACCGTCTTTCCACCACAAATGGAACACACAGTCACTAAAGCCAGTTTGGGAAACATCGACGAGTGAAAGGACAAAATGAAAATCAATACATTTCTTATCTTCCCCAGAAAATGATAACTGTGTCCATTATATTTTTTATCATTGGAGCATTAGTTTTATGTATGATATATGTGTATATCTTTTTTAAATAACAGTAAAATGATATCATACAGTATATGTACTATTTTAGAACTTGGTTTTTTCACCTCACAGTATATCATGAATATCTCTCCCTTTTATTAAATATTCCTCTACAACTTTAATAGCTACTTAGTCTTTTATTCAACTGATGCATCAAAATTTTTAGACAACTCTCAATTAACAAATATTTAGGTAGTTTTCCACATTTTACTACTCTAAACAACACTATGAACATCCAAGAGGCCAACTCTTTGGAAACACCTATAGTTATTCACCAGCAGCGATAATAATAGCTACCACATTCAGTGTGCATTCCACTGTATCTGCAAAAACACATCTGGCTGACCCAGTGTGCACAGCTGTGCATGTCAGAGGCAGCATCTGTACCCAGCTTTGTCTGGCTCCAAATCCGGATCTCCAAATGGCCAGTCCCCCTACCAGATCGACGCTTTACACTGATGGGGAACTGGGTCGGACCAGCAGCGTGCATGAGCACCAGCCCACTGATGCACTTCATTAGCTGTGGAACGAGCTCCCTGGCTAGAAGCAATCCTGTGTGAAATAGCATGACAGTAAATAAGATATTCTGGAAGTCTGTGGATGGTGATGTGGGTAGAAGCACTGTGGGCAGGGAAGACAAACCCATATCCAGGATACGCCCCCACTTCAGTAGGTAAAAACAGTGCTTCCAAAATGAAAGCGCTCCAGTGAGATGGACCCGTGGCCCGGTGTTTGGCTGGTCTTTCCAGAGAGCGGTGTCTGAACAGGAGTGTTGGTAGGTCAGCTGGGGATTCAGCAGTGACTCTAGCCAAACTGGCCTTGGTGAGGGGAAGTCCAGGTTGCTGGGCACATGCAGCAGAACCCCCCTCCGTGCTGTCACAATGCTTCGTTCATGAAGCATTCGTAAATTGGCTCGTTTTGTCGACCTGGTTATTAAGACCATGCTACGCCGAGATGGCTCTTTGATGAGCACTCACTTGGGACACAAATATCTTCGCCTCTGAGTCCATTTGGAGAGGTCTATCCAGATACCTCTCCTTCAGACCTCCTCCTCATTGGATTTCCAACTGTGCTCCTTCTGAGTCCCTGACCAAATCTTTAGCCATGGCCATGAATGAACATGGGTCCAAACCTCTAGCCATATTTCCTTCCAGGCAAACTAAACACACAGGTGCTCAGAGTTCCATCTGCTGGGAGGATCTCCCTTCACCACCGTCCTTCAGGGGCGTCCCTGAGTGGAGCGTGGGTGCTAGGGTACATCCCTTCCCCGTGGGTCTCTCTCCACATGCCCGCACTGTGGGATTCCTGATAGATCCCCAGTGGCAATCACGAGGCTGGAGAACCGTTCAGCAGAATGTGCCCAAAGCCTTCAGCTTTGTACAGATAACAGCCACTCAAGGACCCAGACTTTGGCTGCTTTCTCAGCTTTATCCCAGCTGTCTCGAGGCAGAGACCATGTCTACTGACCCCTTTTACCTAAGGGAGGACATTTTTCCACCAGAGGATGCTCTGCAAGACTGGCAGAGACCAATGTGCCTCCCTGTCCTGGCAGCGTCTGGGGTGCAAGGCCCAGAGCACTCGGCACAAAGCCCGGGTCCCTGTGCACGGAGTCTGCACGTAAACTGAGTCAAGCCAAGACTCTGCTCACCTCACCTCAGGCTGGGGGGTTGTTTGGGTTAGTATGGCTTAGGAAGTTGTCAAAACATTTCGAATTTTCTCAGTCCTAAGCACAAATCCCATCCACACACCTCCACTTAACAGTTCTGAAATTGAGTTGTATCTTATAGTCAATGTTTGCATTTATGGCAAGGCCCCCTGTCCCCAACAAAAACAAAGTTATTCATTATATCATTTATTCTTGGCATTGAAGTATTAGGAAAAATGATAGCCAAAGCCATGGGAATGAGTGAAATTACCTAAGGAGAAGATATAGGGTAGAAAGAGGACTAGGAAACAAAAGAAAATAAAATATTATTATATCAGTTAACAATTACTGAATGCTTACTGCACGGTAGGCACTGTTTCAAGGATTTTGCTTCATTAACCATTTCAGTTCTTAGTATTGTCTCTGAGCAAGGCCTTGCTGCCAGAAGCAGGACCCCATTTCACAGATGAGGAAACTGAGGAGTGTTACCCAGAGCCTGCAGTGAGTCAGTGGTACAGGGGCACCTTCAGTTCAGGCAGTTCTGGTTTTAGAGTCCTTCCTCTTAACTTCCAACTATGCCCATCGCAGGAGTGAGCACTTAATGAGAAATTTTCCAGGCTGAGTTTAAAAAGAACCCAGGACTTACTCTTGAAGTTCTTAGTTGCAAGCAACAGGGACAGATCCCTTTAAGAAGGGAAGGGACTCCCAATCCAGACACCAATCAGCAGCGGTGGCTGAGCCCAGGACGAGAACTGTTGACAATGTGTCACCCTCTGATCAATCTCAGCCCCATGAAAAAAGGGACATTTGTGTGTCCTGAGGTGACACACCACTTCTAATGTATCCCTGCCAAAAGAATGAACCCGAATCTTAGGTAACCACCCATTTCCTGGAAGAGCGGAGGCCAGAGGACACGTTAAACAAAACTACGAGACACAATCAGCCAAGACCAGAGGGTAGAAAATATTCTACGAGACATAACTCTAATTCTTCAGGAAATAAGAGGCACAAGACCAAAAAAGGAAGGAAAATTTTTATGGATGGAAAGACATTTAAGAGCGTGTTAGCCAAATACAATGGGTCCTGATTTCAATAAACCAACCACAGAAATGCTTTTTTTTTTAGGCAATTAGGGGAGCCTGAGTACGGTCTGGATATTGAAGGATATCAAAGAATCTTTGTCGGTGGTATTGGTGGCAAAGTGGTAACTTAGTTCTACGTGTGATTTTTAAGTCTGTATTTGATAGAGATACATACTAAAGTATAGTATTTATGAGTAAAATAGTAGGATGTCTGGAACTTGATTTAAAATAAATTACGTGGAGACTCCACCCTAAAGGAGGGAGACCCCAACCCCCCACCCTTCAACTGCCGCCTGCGCCAGCAGCTTCCTTCTGGAGAGCTCGGCACAGAAAGGGGGGTGTGGGTGACTCTGCAGCCGACTCCTCCGCTGCAAAGGCAGCTAACGAACTCGGCTCCAGCCAGGTACCGGGGCCACCACCATCACCAACAACAAACGGTGTTGATGACAAACACCCTCAGTACAGTGTGATGAAAAGCACTGCGCCTCTGCATCCCTCCTCCCCGAAACCTGCGACCCTGGTCTAATCATGAGAAAAGCAGCAGCCAAGTTCCACCCGAGGGGCCGCCCGCAACCCACCCGACCAACACGCCTCAGAACCGTCAAGGTCATCAAGCGCAAGGAAAGTCTTTGGAAGAAAAAACGTTTCCCTGTTCACACCACTTCTGACACCAAACATGGGGCTTTTCCATGCCAAGAAATTCTCCAAAAAATGCAGACACCAACCGGATGGTTTACAGTTTAATTCAACTCTAATGCTTCGATTTAATCCGATGCTCGACTTAATGCAGCCCCCAGGTTAAGGGCTCAGTCCCACTAGACGACCCCCCACCTTCAGATGCCAATTGCAAGTGGCAGGTCTCCCTCCAGGTTACCCACGCTTCTCTCTGTCCGACTTGGCTACAGATCGAAGTTCCCCACAGTCCTCTCCTCAGGTTTGATAATCTGCCGTAACCGCTCACGGGACTCAGGGAAACACACTGACTGGTGGTGTAAAGGGTATTGTATTGCAAGGGGCACATAGGAAAAGATCCAGAAGCATCCCAAGCAGAACAGCCCTGTCCCGCCCACATGGCCCCCCCAGCACGTGGTTGCGTTCACCGCCTGGGAAGCTCTCAGGACCCCAGTAATTTGGGGAATTTCACGGCAGCTTCATCATGTGGGCATGACTGATGATTCGGTCCCTCTCCAGCCCCTCCGCGTCCCCAGAGGATGGGAGTGCAGTAGGGCTGAAAAGTTCCTACGTCCAATCCGGCCTTAGTCTTTCTGGCAACCAGCCCCCATCCCGAAACTATCTTTTCGGGTTTGGGGGTCCCGGTGTGCAGGGGTCCACTGGTCATCTTATTAACATACTCAGAACTCTCTTATCCCTCGAGAGATTCCAAGGGTCTTAAAGCTCTTGAGTTAGGAACCAGGACTAGGACTGAGTATATAATCAAGATGTTCCCTCTCACCCCATCACACAGGAGATTACAGGGCTTTTAAGAGCTCATACCCGGAACAATACCAAATACGCACACCAAGCGCCACACCGTCACGGCCCTGTGCTCTGGGACCTGCCCCTCCCTCACCACAACCCCACCGACCTGCTCGTGAGAAGACCGGGAGGCACGTGCCCGCAGTGTGGCAGCCGCAGTGCACTTGGGCAGGACTCCTCGGCAACTGTCACCGTCATCAAAAACAAGGACAATCTGAGAGCCTATCAGAGGCTGAGAAACCACAAGACTGCATGTAATGCCGTCTTCTGGAGGGAACTCTGGGACAGGAAAAGGGCACCAGGGAAAAGCCAGGGAATCCAAATAGAGCACGGGCTTTAGTTCATGATAAGGTACCGATGTTGGTTCGTTACTTCTAATGAATGCACCACACGCATGTAAAATGTAATAATAGGAAAAACTGGGCGTGCAGTGGGCTGTAGGAGAACTCATGGTACTATCTGCTCAGATTTTCTGTAAATCTAAAACTGTTCTGAAACAAAGTCTCGGGATGTTTTTGAACTGAAGCCTGAACTGAGACGGGAACATCCAATTGGCCAAACCTCAGCCACGTGCTTCAGGGGAGGCCGGGAGGGGGGTCACTGCCTTCCGGCTTCTGAAGTGGGAGGTGGGCTTGGCCCTCAACCAGGAGTCACCACGGGAGAAATTCCCCAGACACAGGGAGGGCGACCACTGCTGGGGCCAACACGTCCCCTCGCACACCAGGCTGGGACAGCCCGGTGCTCTCGGTGTGGCCCACTGCCACGTCCTCCAAGCCGCACACCCTGCCTGGCCCCTGGCAGGCACTGGGAAACGAACGGATGAGGAGATCTGGTCATGGAAACAGCCGTGTCTCTTAGGGAGGCGATAAAATCCCGGAGGTGTGAGGCGCGGGTTCAAACCCCAACTCTGCATCCCATGGCCGTGTGTCTTCTTTCCACCCCCTCTCGGAGCCTCCCTCCTTTCTCTCTGCATGAGGGAGGTGAACCGAGTCACCTTGTAGCTCGTGCATTCCTCAGCTGAAGTCAAGGTCACTGTCTGGACAAAGCGTCCGATC
This sequence comes from Artibeus jamaicensis, assembly GCF_021234435.1. NCBI lineage: Eukaryota > Metazoa > Chordata > Mammalia > Chiroptera > Phyllostomidae > Artibeus > Artibeus jamaicensis. Next base: position 7,260,181 of record NW_026521883.1, read on the forward strand.
CATCAGGTCCTCTGCAGCTCACAGCTGAGCTGGGACGCCCCATGCAGACCCCGCCCTCTCTGCCACAGACTGCGATGGACCTTCAGAAGGGCCTGCAGGGCCCCGAGGACTCTCTCCCACTCCGTTTCCCCATCTGTACGACCGGGGTGGGTGGTGACCCCTCCCCACGGACCCTCCCTGCTCTGGGAGTCTCTGCCATCACCAAGCCCATCTGTGCAGGCCTCGCTCACAGATGCCCTGGCTCATGGACTTCTCCTTGAGAAAAAGCCTGGGAGAAAGGGCCCATCGTGGGTGCCATAGCTCAGAACCTCGGACGTGTCCAAGGCTGTCCCAGGAACTGGCTCTGTGGGTGCAGGAGAAAGCTGGGGTGGGTGACACGGGCTGTCTCTGCAGAGGGAGGGGGCCTCTGAGAGAGGAGCGAGCCCTGGAACGTAAATCAAATGAGGTGTAAAATTGTGCCGACCACGCTTCGTAAAGCTGCTGCAACACGTCGTTAATGGCAGCCCCAGAGCTGGGGACACACAGGCAGGCACCTGGCGGACGGGTAGGGTACCAGTTAGTCCAGAGAGATGACGGGGGGCTCACAGCAGACCTGGGGGTCACCGCCGACTCACCCTACCCCTCACTGCCCTCCAGCAGGACCTGAGGAGGGAAGCTGAGGGCAGGTAGCTAAGGCCTGCTGGTCCTTGCCAGCACCACCTTCTCCTCTGAGAATCTCACCTCGGGCACCTTAGCATCAGAAGGGCACCTGAGATCACCTCCCACCTACAGTCCAACCTCAGAAGGATCTTACTTAAGGAAAGGTACCTGGCAAGCCGCGTGCTGCCAAAGACGTGCCCAGGGCCCAGGGTGCCCAGCCAGGCCAAGGCCGGCCACCTGCTCACCCTCCCCTGTGGTCATCAGGCCTCTCAGCCAGCAGCACCGAAGGCAGCCTACTCAGGGAGATCAGAGACCTATCAGTGGCCCTCAGTCCCAGATGTCCGGGGTGCCGGGGCACCTGGAGAGGTGTCGGGCAGGTGCCCTGGTGTGGACACGGAGGCAGAAGAGCCCTGAAGATGACGGGGAGACTGAACAGCTTCCTTGTCCTGGTCAGGTGGCCTGGAGTGAGTCCCTCCCACTCAGACCTCCAGGAAAAACGAGGGCCTGGCCTCTGTGCATTCCCACAGCTCCTGCCTAGACCTCCTGGTTCTATGGGCTGCTGCTTTAGAGCCTATATATGTCCAGAGCCCCGTGGCCTGTAGATCTGCTTCTGCAGGGAACCACTGGGTGGCCTGCCCCTCTCTGCTCCCAGCTCCCTACCCACAGAGGTCGGCCTGGACTCTTGTGGGCTGTATCCGGTCCCAAACAGTGACAATCTCCTCAGTGTGCTCTGCCTCTGTCCCTTCTCCAGCACACTTGTCATCTGCAATGCAAAGCACAGTTGGCCCTTGCTTTTTTAAAAGTGGAGAGTGGCAGTGGTCACTCCCACCACCCCCACCGGCCATTCCTCCTGGGCCTGGGGAGGTACAGTGGGGACTCCTGGAGTTGCAGCACTGGGGGAGGACAGGAGGCAAGGAGGGAGCGGGAGGGGGAGGGGGAGCTGGGTAACGGGGTGCGCCTCCGGGGGCTCCACATTCCTCAGGGAATCGCCTCCAAGAAACGTAATGCTCTGGCAAGGAGTCGTGAAACCAAAGATGTGCTTCCGTACGCAATGATTTACCCAGAACAAGCAATGAGAGCCTCCCTCCCATTAATCACTGGGCGAGAGGCCGATTCACAGGCCCGTGGTTTGTGCGGCCCTCTGCAGGGTTGTGTGCAATGTGACTGTGGACGCGACACCACACACCCTCCCGAGTGGCACTCGGGGCCTCCCCACGCAGGGCCGGCTGCCCGCACTGCCCCAGCTGCCCACTCCGAGCCCCCAGATCTCATCCCCACTTCTAACTCGTTCTTGAAGCTGCTCTCCTGAAACCAGACCCAGGGGCTGTGACCACGCTACACAGGTTCTGAGTGGTTTAAACAAGTCACAACAGGCTCAAACCACTTCTCACCCGTCCAAGCCAGTTCTAGCTAATTTTGGTTCTGACCAGATCAAGAAGAAAACTGGTTCTCTAACAGGATCTGAGGCAATCATACCAATTTAGACCTTTTAAAATAGATTCTAGCTAAACCTACACGGATTAGCCAGCGCGGTCCAGCACACAGCACAGCGGGCCGGTGTCGGGGAGTCCGGGCTGCTCCGGAACTGTTCTCGTCGAAACCGACCTCCTCTCGGGCCTGGTCTGTCCGGACAGTGTGAACCAGCTGAATGTCCTTGAAGAAAAAGAGGGTTGGCGACGGACGTGTTTGGTTCTGAGGTGATCGGGGAGGGAGGCTGCTGTTTCGGTGCCAACTCGCCCCGTGTGCTGAGCACGCACAGCCCTCCAGCCCCGGGGGAGTGTCGTCTGAGGCTGGCTGCCTCCTGTGCTGGCCAGGTGGTCACGGGGCAGGGAGGTGGGCTCCAAGCCCCGACGCCCACTTGCCAGCTTCGTGGCTTTGGCTTCCCTTCTCCTCCGCGAATGGGGGCAATAACAGCGTCTACTTCATCGTCATGGCAGAAGAAGGAGTGGGAACCAGCACCGAGGCACTGACAGACGGCCTGCTGCGGCCCATGGCGAGTGTGCAGTCGGCACCGGCTCTGTCACCACGACCGCCGTTGTGGCTGAAAGTTACCACTGTCGTCAGGCAGACGGGAGGCCACTGGTGCTGGTCCCGGCTTCCGGGGCCACGTGAACCTTAACCTCTCTGGGGGTTGGGGCCCCCGAGGACTGAAAGAACTGAGCTCCACCGCGCTCCACATGCCCACCTGCCGGGTGAGCCCCGCGCTGCCCCTGGATGGGTTTTCCAACACCACTCCCCGAGCCGCCGCTTCTAAATTGCTTTCTGACAACTGTCACTGGTTTGCTCTTTGCTGAGAGCTCCCGAGGGCTGAGCGATACCCCCCCCCACCCCGCCCAGGGGCAGAGGAGCAGAGCGAGCCTGGGAGCTGCACCTGGTGGAATGGGAAGCGCTGAAGACCCCAGGGGCTCGCGTGGGCTACAGACGGGGTCCTAGGGTGTCCCGCCCTCCCTCGGGCCCCTGTACTGGGAGGAAGGACTAGCTGAGGAGGGCTGGGCTCCCGGGCTCTGGGGGGCTAGGTCCTTGGGAGCTCTGACAGGGTGGGGGGACATCGTGGGGAAGGCACCTCACACCAGAGAGGATCCGGCTCCTGAGGCTTGAAGCTCCATCACTGTCGCCACCCCTCCCAGTTCCTCTCTCAAAAACAAAAACAGACGAAGGACACCCACACCACTCAGCACTTCCAAACTAACAACTCACACTTGGTCGAGGGTTCCTGCGTTCCTGCACTTTCCTGCGTTGTCAGTTACTATCACTGGGACCCTGTGAAAGGGGTGTGGCTGTCACCCCCCAACCCCAGCTTGGGGGGGGCAGATCCAGCCTGTGTCCGACCCCACCCCCAGACCTTGCCCTTAACCCTCCACTGCCCTGCTTTTCACCTCACTCCCCGACCTTCACCCAGCCTGGGGCTGCGGAGGCCTGAAACGTGATAAAATAGTGAAATGTGGTAGCCTGTCATCTGTCTTGACAGTTTCACTTAAGATGGTGGCAGGACAGGGCTCGGAAGCCGCCCAGACCCCTGGTTGAGAGGGAGCTCCGAGACCCCCCCTGCAGCACCCCGGGCCACCGGACCCCAGTTGCACACGGGCTCTGCCCGGGGGCTCACCACCTCACTAGGCTCCCGCAGCCTCGGCCAGAGGCCGCCCCTCTCAGGAAAAGGTGCGGGGTGCTTGCGAGTGTCCCTCCGCTCCACACACACAGAGCCATGGAGGCGCTCCTCCCATTCAATTCTCACAACCACCCATGAGGCAAGCGCTCTTACAAGCTCCATTTTTTTAGATTAAAAATAATTAAATTGAAGCAAAAAATACAATGAAGTAAGTTATACTATTTTAACCATTTTTAAGCAAACAGTTCAGAAGTGTCAAGTGCATCTGCATCATTGTGCACCCCCCAGCCCACCTCTTCTAGGACCCTTTTCATCTTTCAAAACTGAGACTCACTGGCAGAGTGTCTCCCTGTGAACGGAAGGGTCGCCGGTTCGGTTGCTGGTTGGGGCACACGCCCGGGGCGTGTGGGAGGCAACCGATGTTTCTCTCCCTCTCTTTTTCCCTCTCTCTAAAAATGATAAAATCTTAAAAACCACAAAACTGAAACTCTCCACCCATCAAACATTTCCTCATTCCACCCTCCCCAGCCCCTGGCAACCACCCTTCTAGGTACTTGCCTCTACGAATTTGACTACTCCAGGTTCCACATGTAAATGGAGTCATCCAACACCTGCCTTTTTGTGGTCATTACTTCCATTGGAAGGCAAAGAAATCAAGGCTCAGAGAGGCTAAGCCGCTCACCTGCCGTCGCCAGCTAGTAAGTGACGCAGGTGGGGTTTGAGCTGGGGCTTTTCTGCACCGACCCTCGCAGCCCCGCACGGCCCTTCCGGACACAACCGGCAGCCTCACCGGCCATCTCCACTCCGAGTGAGAGAGCCCGGGGCCCTGCGGGGTCACAGGTGTGGGTCGGTTGTGGCGAAGCCCACACACCTGGCTCCAGGCCCAGCGATAACTCGGAGAGGGCCCGGTTTGCATGATCATGCCCCTGAATCCGGCACGAAGGTATTCGGCCAGTTGGGCAGGAGAGCGCACAAATCTTTCTCAGCTGCTCCCCAAGGCCCAACTTGCTCTTCCAGAACAATTCCTCAGGAGGAGGAGTGGGGGTTGGACAGCCTCTCAGAAGAGGGCGTGATGTGACCTGTTCCTCAGAGTCTGCACTGGATGACTGACACTCGCTGTTCGTGCTGAGGGACACGTGCCCGCCTGTCAGTGGGTCTAGGCCTGGGGGGAACAAGGAGGCTCAGAAACAGATTGTCACCTCAAAGACCTTCCTGGACTAGAAAGAGTCGCGTCACCTGATCACAAGTGACTGTAGAGGAGGGGAACTTGATGAACACTCCTTCAGAGGCACAAGTAAAGCGCTAAGAGAGCCTGTAGGCAGAGGTTGTTTCCAAGTGGGGCAGTCAAGGAGGCCTTCCAGGAGGAGGTAGCCCTGAGCTGGCCGAATCTAGAAGAGGTTGGGGGAAGAGAGTGGGAGTCCTGCCCAAATGGAAGCAGCCTGACCATAGGCACAGAGGGCTGCGAGTGTCCATCGGTCCTGGATGGACAGATGGTGCCCACAACTACAGCAGGCTCCTCACTGTGTCTCAGGCAACATTCAGTAGGTGTGCGTGGGTAACGAGAGCTCCTGGAAACGAGGAAGAAGAGAAGGACAGCCTTGTCCCCTGACTGGCCCCAGTCCTCCCTGCCTCCCTCCCCACCCACACCACCAGGACACAAACTTTACGAAGGCGGACCCCTCAGAACTGCACCCCTCCCAAGGGAGAAAGAAAGTGAGTTCATCAGAACTTCTATTTGGAAAGAAGGGGGACAGGCCAGGTGAGGCTCCTGTTCGTTGTACAGAGTACCGGCTGCGAGTGCCTGGGATTTCCTGAGTAAGTCAGGTTGAGGGAGGGGCAGGGAGAGGCATGAAGAAAGAGAAAATAAAATAAAACGCACAGGAGGCAGAGAGCACCCCCGTTTTGGGGAGTCTGTGAGCTCCTCCGGGGGATGGCAGCATTTGCTGAGGTGGCCTTTGAGGATGGAGAAGATTCGGGGAGGCCAGAATGCCGGGTGGTGAGAGGCAGGCGCCCCGGGCAGAGGGGACCGCCTGGGGGAGAGCCCAGTGGTGGGGGTGGGGTGGGCCACCCCCAGGACCAAACAGACACCGCCTCGGCCAAGGGGAGGGGAAGGGTGGGGGGTCCCCCAGGTTGAGTTTGGGATGAGCGAGAAGCCCGTGGGAGTTCCTGGCAGAGAACGTCAGGAGGAGCTGGCAGGTTTCCGAGGTGCCCTGGAGCCCGCAGAGGAGACGATCGAGGGGCCCACACCCAGCGACAGTGCAGCGGAAGGGAAGAGAGAAGGGTGACACCCGGCTGCGTGAGCAGGCCGTGCGCAGACACGCTAGTCCGTCTCCCTGTTTTTCAGACGGGAGCACTACCCAGAACTGCACGGGGGACCCAGCTGGTCAGGTCCCTGACCTCCACCCACCACGCCAGGGAAGGCGACCCTCGGCGGGTCTCCGGTGGCTGCCAGGAGAGCTGTGTGGGGAGGCGCCCGAGAGGAAGCGCAGTCTGATTCATCAAGGACGCCGGCCACGGGAGAGGGAACCGCGGAGCACGGCCCCACGCAGCCTGTCCGCTCTCGGCCCCTGAAGCCTTGGTCCGTGGCTCTGCCCACCGGTGCCCACCCCCCACCTCCCCCCACCCCCTGACAGCTTACAAAAAGCTGCCGGAATCGACCAGGTCACACGGATGGAACGTTTCAAAGACCATCAAGGCTGTCTTGGTAAGAGGGGTTGTTCCCATGGTCACACAGGCCTCTCTCAGTCACCCGGGCCTGGTGCCAGAGAAGACACACAGCCCCCCAGTATCCTCGAGAGCTTTCACCCACCGAATGTCCCTGCAGCTTGACGCGCTGGGTGACTAACGCAGGCTTAGTCACGGCGGCTGCACGGGGCCTGAGTGAGGGAGCGCGTGGCAGCATGACAGTCAGTAACCACTGATTACTGACTGTCCCACGAGTCGCCACCACTGGGCATGTGGAGTTGAGGACAAGGTCCCTCTCAAGGTCAGTGAGGGTCTGACCCTGGTGGAGGTTGCTACCGAGCTGACTGTGCCCCCCACGTCTCGTCCGATTGCAGCCTCGGCTCATCGTGGGCTTTTCCCTGTCCCCCGAAACCTGCACTGACACCACCTCACCTGCGTACCTGCTCCCAGAACAAAGTCTTCTGCGGGAGGGTGGCATCCTTTTCGTGGAGGTTTTGTAGAGAAGTGACTTGGGGAAGCAGGTTCAGACCCACAGTTCCCAGCCTGTCTGTGCCTCAGCTTCCCTGTCCATAAACTAGGGCTTAAAGTATCCGCTTAGCTCCCTGGGAGGGGTAAGATTTAACGCTGATATAAACTTTGCTCTTAAGGAACTGCCAACTTAGGAAAGGGCTTTCACACCCACCTCCACGCGAGCCTCGCAGGCTTCCTGCGGGGTGGCAGGCGCTGCACCGTTGCCAGTTTGCAGATGAGGACAGCAAGGCCCCGACTCACGTGGCCGGTGAGGGTGGTGCTTCCAGGTTCTCGTGCTCTGCTCACAGCGATGCCAGAAGAACAGGCTTCAGGTGCAATGGAAAAGCATTGCAGAGACACCCCAACTACTTAAGGGGGAAGTGCAATCAAATAAGAGCACCTGGACCGCCCCCTGGGTGAGGGGTGTGGGGACCCTCCCCTGCCCAAGAGCTGCAGGCCAGGCACGGAGGGACCGGCCGTCCCTGAGAGGGGATGGCACACACCCAGGCCTGTGCAGCCAGCGCCCTCCTGCTGCGGGGGCCTCCCCCAGCCTCTCCTGCCCAGCAGTGCCCCCGCTCTTCCCGGTGTCTTTGCATGCCTTTTTTGGCCCACACTGGGCCCATCTCTGTGCTCTCGCCGCACTGATCCTCCTGCCTGAAATGCCCCCCGCTCCCCCACCACCGGTCAACCCACCGAGAATCTTCCTTCCTCCCCGAGGAACTGAGCCGGGGCATTTAGGGCTGGAAGCATCTCGGGGGGGTGGTGTTCTTCCCCACCCACACCCACTCCACACGCTTCCCTGTTGCTGATGCCACATTTCCACACCTGGTCCCCAGTGACGCTCGGGCACCTGCACCTGCCACGGGGCTGGGCATGCGGAGCCAGTGAGGGAGGTTCATCCAACTGAGCTGAGTAAGGGCATCACCCTGCTCTCTGGGCCTCAGTCTCCACCCCGTGGAGCAGGTGGAAGACCCACTCCACACCCAGCATCAAAGTGATCACATGGAGACTCGGGGGCTTTTCACACTGACAACGAGTGAGTGTGAATTCAAGGCGATTATCCCCCATCACCCCACCTAACTGTCACCTCTGGATTCCCCCCAAACCCAGGCCAGCACCAACACCCCCACTCCCTACACAGGTGGTGGGTTTGCACCCCATGCCCGGACTGTAAGCTGCTGGGGGCAGGGCCCAGGCTCTGTGGCCTCTCAGCTCTGGGAGCCCCTGCGGGAAGGGGACCTTCCCCCCCGCCATTCCTGGCCGGGTGCAAGTAGCTGCACTGCCCTGGGCTTCCCCGGCTCAGGCATTTGAACTGGGGCCTGGGATCCCCACAGTGTGTGCGGATGTGTGTGGGGTGGGCAGGCACTCGGCTGTGACTCCCAGAAAGAAGGCCCACACTCTCCCTGGCCTCTCAGGGGCCGGGCCCCAGGGTCTCGGAACCACCACTCGGCCTCCCGCTCCTGGCCTCATCACCCAGGACGGCCCCTTGTCTGTGACCTCAGACAGGCTGTGGCCCCCATCTCGGTTATCATGAGCATGGTCCCAGCTGCCACACAGAGAGCCCAGCACCGGGTTAGGAGCAGATAAATGTGCATCTGCTTGCCCTTAAGGGTCGCCGTGCCAACCCTTTAGTGACCCTGACCCGTGTCTGAAGGAGGAGCCCACTGCCTGAGTTGCACATGCTCCCTCGGTTCCTGTTCAGCCACCCAGGGGCACAATGACTGAGCGCACCGCACCCTCACGCCTCTGTGGGCCACCAGCCAGGCAAGCGAGGCGGCCCTGCGGTGACGAGGAACCTCACCTTTCCAGGGCCTCTACGGGCTGTCTCTCTCCTGTGACCCTGCGGACTGGCTGGGTCTTCTGTCCCACGACACCCCTGTTCTCGTTCTGAGGCCCAGATGGACAGAGCAGCTGCCACCTGAAGCACTGCTGGCCCCTGCCACAGCGGGCAGAGGCTCGGGGGGTCCTGCCTCAGTGTTCGCGTGATCGAGCTCAGAAATTACACACGATTTCCGCCCATAAATCATCAGCCAGCACCAGACACAGGGCCCGCCACCATCCCCATCTCACACTTGGGGGCGCAGCAGTTGGAGGCCTATCTGAGCACGTGCAAGGGGGCGGCCTGGCTCAGGGCTGAGGCAGTCGTGACCCCTGCAGAGCTGAGCCCCTTCTTTGGCACCATCTGCCCTTGAGAGGGGCTGTCTGGGGTCCAGAAGTGGCCTCAAGCTGGTCAGAGAATGTCCAGCGGACAGGGCGAGGTCAGCAGTCCTTGGGGCTGAAGCCCTAGTTTGTGGGGTGTTGAATCGTGATGGGTGTCACATTCCCCTCTCGGCCGGGCCCTCTGCAGAACGGGCGTATCTGTCCATGGAAAGTGCGCTGAGCTTCTCCCAGAAGTCCCGCTGGAGTCTCTGAGCCCAGCTGGGGCGCCGGGACGGAAAGAGGTGAGGACCAGAAGTACATTGGGCCCTACACCCACTTCAGCCACCTCCTTAGGCCTTGCCACAAAAGCCAGAAAGGACGAGTTTTTCCAAAACAGTGTAATAATTGGGAAGACAGGAGAAACAATGGCAACAAAATGTTGGAAGATAGAAATCCAAGACGACGAACTACTAAGACAGCAGGGGAGGGGACACGAGTCGGCCCGGCTGCCGCTGCGGGGTCTCCACAAGCCTCGGGAACTGGCAGCTCCAGACCACAGAGGGGCAGCGAGGGGCCGGAGAACTGGTGGACCGGCTTCTCTCTCTCCATCTCCAAACAGCTGAGTGTCTATCCCTCAGCCCCTCAAAATATTGGGGGTTATTTTTTGAGGGAGTAACAGAGGAGGGTCTCTTAATGGTTAGTGGGCACCAGCAGGAGTGGAGGGTGGGGACGTATCACCCACTGGAGAACCGAGTGGGCGTACACAGCATTGCCAACAACCCCCCAGCCCAGCCCTCTGCCCGGTTCAGCCCTCTGGGCCCCGGCAGCCAGACTTCCCCTTCCAGGCAGAGCCTCGAAAAGTCTTTTCTACAGATTCTAAGCTGTTCGAGGAGAGTGGCCTACAGATCCTGACATCATCAGTTCCCCAGCTAAGTGGCTCAGGCGGCTCCCCCCACAGGAATGTGAACATTTGACAAGCCCCCCGGGCTTCAGAGCTTCCACTCAGCTGGCCAGATCCTTACCGGGACCTGTGTGCCTGTGGCCAGGGGTCCCCCACAGCGGGAGAGGGCCTCTGACCTGAACGATCTCTCTCTCCCCCAAACCAGCCAGCAAGCAATTTAGAGGAACCAGACTCTGCAGGGAGAAGAAACTGCAAATCAAACAAGAAAAAGTTGTTGTTAATATGCTCAGAAATATACAAAATGAGTTTATAAGCATGAAACAAAAATAATACTATTTTTAAAAGAGCTCTTCTATAAAAATAGCTCTTCTTCATCATCCTCTCCCCATCAACAGCTCAAAAGCCATTGGGTGGAGCTGTGAGACCAGGGGTCCAAGCAAGCCCAGGGGAGATCTCCATCCATGGTTGGGGGGTCACCCACGTTGGGGGCGGCAGCTGCACAGAGCGGTGAAGACCCCGTGAGGTGAGGAGGGCGCCCCCCAGGGGCAGTGAGAGGGGAGGACAGCATCCCCTCGGAGGATGGTGGCTGCAGGGACCTGGAGAGGGGTGTCGAAGCCTGAGTGGGGTGTGGGGGACATCCCCGGTAAGGGGGTGACGGCAGAGGTGGGAGGTGGTCACACAGAGGAGGTGCAACCTGGTAAATAAATGTACCGAAGATAACGGAGGCTGATCCTCACTGTGAGAACAGTGAGGGGCAGACATGGAAGGCAGAGGGCTATTAGAATAGATGGAATTGTGACAGTGACTGGCATCGGAGGCTTCAGGTTACACTCATGGATAGCTGGAGGTGAACACGTGTGCAAAAACACATACAGTCCCCAGCTCTAACCAGAGAGGCTGCAGAGAGAGCAAACCCCCAGCAGCAGCAAGTGTATGTCGCTCCCAGATCATGGCTTCTGGACACTGCTCTCCCCTTGGGAACCAGGGCTCATCGCAGGACCGGCAGAGTCTGGAGCTGGGGCAGAGAAAGTGCAAGATGGGCCCGAGACAGCTGGTGGTGCCTGAAAGCAAGGAAGCGCTCGGAGAGTGATGGGGGCGTGTGAAAGGGACACGGGCGCTACCCTGAAGGGGCTCCCACGGGCAAATCTGGGACAATTCAACCACCCAGTTACATGTGTTGGTAATAACCCACTGAGTAGAATTAAAAACCCTTAGATAGGTAGATAGAGGAAGGGAGGGAGGGGAAAAAAGAAAGTTAAAAAAAGAAAGTAGGGGGGGGAACCCTGAGTCCAGGCTCATGTGAATAAAGAAGTGAATAGATTGAACACAACAGTTTCACAATGTCAAAGCACCTCCCACAAAATACTCATCACTCATAGAGGGCAGAAGAACATGCTGTGGTGAAGACACCTGGCAGACACCACAGTATCAGGTGACCAGGGGGACATCCTCGGGAATGGGACATTGAACTTGTGCCCCACCTGGCAGGGTGCAGTGAGAAAACGGGATCCCAGAATCGCACCGTGGGACTCCTGTCAAAGATGCAGGGCCCAGATCTAGTCAGGAGAGACATCAGACAACTCCAGACTGAGGGGCATCCTCCAACCGTGCGTGGGGGACGTGGGGGTGGTCACGAAAGTCAGAGAAATACCAAGGAACTTGTCTAGACGGAAGGAGACTAGGAGACTTGACAACTAAGTGCAAGCATGTTTCTGATTAGGACACTTTGCAACAACGACAAAAAATGGGGTATTGGCAAAACATGAATGAGTCTGAAGATGAGGTGGCAAATAATGTTTCAACATTAATTTTCTGATTTTGATGGCTGTAGTGTGGTTAGAGTATTTCCTTGTTTACAGGAAGGATACACTGAAGAATCTGGTGGACTTGGGAAATCATCTCAGCACTTTACTTTTAATGGTTCAGTGAAAAAACTATTTGTACCTCACTTGAAAATTTTCTTTACTTTTAACTCTGTTTGGAAGTGAAAACAAACAAGTAACAAAAAGTGAAAGCCTTTTCTTGACTCTCCAGGTCCTGAGGCCTGTCTTTGTTGGTGTGAGGGCGCCCTCTTGTGGTCTTTGTAGCACAATGCCACGGTCAGTACATGGTGGAGTCTGGGACTTCGCCATTCTTCCCCAGCTGCGGATAATCTGCCCTTGCCTCGGGCTAGAGTTTCTCCTCATGCAGACCATGAGGATACTTGTGTCCTCTGCCTTCGAAGTTCCAGAAGAGTCTCTTTCTGGCCCTGATGCTGGGAACTGCCCTGAGGGCGAGCCCCCTTGGAAGTTTCTAGGACACATTGGGAGAGCAGTGAACCAGTATGAGGAGGCGCTGGGCCAGGGACAAGGGCTGTGGAGGACAGAGCCCAGCTGCAGAGCCGGAGCCTTCCTCTAACTGTCCGCCTAACTGTGGCCCCTCGCCTCCCTGCTTTCAGCCTCAGTTTCACCACTTCTGCACTGGAGACCAGGAAACTCGCCCAGACTTCCACAGGATCCCAGTCCCCCAGTGAAGGTGTGACCGCATGTCCCAGGCTGCCTGGGAAAAGGCTGATGTACACTTGCTGCCCAGCTTAATGACCCCTCTTCCTCTCACGAGCATCCCACTTTGGATGATAGATTGTTTGGTTACTTTACCAAGTACAGATAACCCTACTGAGCAGATGATAAATTGCACAGCAACTTGCCACTGCGGGCTCACTTCGTAACACACGTGTGAAAGCCCTCAAGATTCTGAGCCTTTGTGGTTTCGCCCACCCTGGTCATGACCCCTGTAGGGACAGTGGGTGCCCACTCATCTCAGCATCAGCCTCAGCAAACCACAGAGAGCAAGTCCCAACCCAAGCAGGGAGCTGTGTCCGCCTCCAGTAACTGGGCGCTCAGTGCTTTGCCAGCAGGGAATGGGCCCCTGCAGAAATCCAGGAACATGTCTGTACCAATACACACACATAAACATGCGTGTAAGTACACATGTGTTCCCTAGCTCTAACCAGAGAGGGCCTGGGAACAGCCAAATCCCAATGGCTAGGTGGTCCCCAGGGGCCTGAGTGGTCAGGTCACAGGTGACTTGTTGAAAACACTATTTAATATCACGCATTTGCCGTGGAGGAAAGTGGGAGACTCTCCCTTTCTCGAGGAAGGGGAGCCCAGGGTTTGAGTTCCAGGGTCAAAAGGAAGTGGGTGGAGTCACCGGCTGCGTGAGTTCGGGGGCTGTCCCTAGCTTTGGTCCATCCTGGGGGTGAACCTGGCTTTTCCCAGAAGATGGGGGAAGAGCCTGGGGGTAGGGGAGCCTTAAGAGTCCAAGAAATGGTAACCCGGTAACCAGACAATGTTGGGAAAAGAGACGAGGGGGTGGGAGTTTTGAGGTGGGGTCCTGTGCCTGCTCCCCTATGTGGAAAGGGCATTGATGGGCAGGTGGGAGGGAGGCCAAGGGCTGCACAGGGGTCTTCGGTGTCTCTGTGCACAGCCAACCACCAGGCAGCAGGGGACAGAGGAGAAAGCCAGGCCCCGCTCAGCCAGCTGCAGAGGAAGGGGCAGTGGCAAAATCAACAGCCACAGCCCAGCCTGTGGGCACCTGCCTGACCCTGAGCCCTGCCCTTATTGCCACCTTGAAAAGCTTGCCATCGAGGACCCTGCAGGGAAGGGGAGTCTGAGAAAAGCAGTTCTGAGTTTTAGGAGGCAATGGAGGTACCAAGCTTGCGCCCTAACCCAGCACAGTGACCCCCACGCTTTCCCACGCTCCTCCAGCAGCCGAGGCAAATGACCTGGGGACCGGTGGTAGGGCACGTGGCCCCTGCAGCGGCCTCCTCAGGGGGCGCTCCGGCTGTAACACTCAGAAGGGACAGAAGAGGCAGGGAGGCGGGGAACCTGGACAAGTGTCCTTCTTTCTTTGGCCTCCGGTCTTTGCTCTGCTCTGCTCTTGGCTGTTCCTGAAGGGGCCTCCCATGTGGTCCAGAGGTGACAGAGCCTTCCTTTCCCCACAGTCCCTGCCCTGCATGGGGGTGGGGCCTGGAGTGACAGCCAGGGGAGCCCCACCGGAGGCGGCCCTGCCTGGGGCAGGCTCCGTGGGCCCGGGCGGCTGCTTCCTACCCTGGCTCTGCTCTCCGGGCTTTGTGCTTCCCCCCCGTCACCCCTCTCTCATGCCAGTCCCTCCCCAGTGCCAAAGGCCCCCTTCCCACTTTCCCTATGGAGGTAACCAGTGGGAAAAAGGACCTTTTCCACAGTGGCCTGAGAGAAACAGCCCTGAGTGAAATAGAAATTGCTAGAAGCAAGAGATCGAGATCCAAGGCTGAGCCCAGCCCCCACCCTGGTTGCTGGGACCCTTCAGGCACGTTTCTCCCTAAGCTTTGAATCTGAGTTCTTGCCCGGGGTGAACAGGGGACGCCTGCCTCTCAGCCTGGAGGCAGGACTGGCCCAAGAAAGAGCGCAGCGGCAGCACGGTGCTGGGCCCGCGGCAGACACCACCAAGGACCCCGCACGGCTCCCGAAGGGAAACTCACCGTGGGCTGAGTGAGAGAAGGCTGGCCGAGGATGGCGAATCCGAAACACCTCCCAGGAGAGAGTAGCGGGGGCTCCGGTGAGGGCCGGGTGGGGGCACAGGTGCAGACAGAGTTGTAAGATGCTCTGGGTGGAAGGGCAAGTCAGGAGCACTCAGGGGACAGGGTGTGGGGAAAAGCAGGCTGTCAGCGGTGAGCATGCAACAAATGTCCAGTGAGAAGCGGCCCTCTGAGCTCTGGAGCGGGAGTGGCAGTGAAAGGCCTCAAAAGAGAAGCTGGGAAGACACAAGATAAATAATAGTGAGCAGTGACAAGCACGTTCACAGATACCGATGTTTTCTCCCTTCATCTTCCTCACAGCTCTGCGGAGCAAGTCTCCTCACCGCCACATCTCCACTTGCAAGACCATACATTGCAAACCCCTCCTCCTAGAGAGGAGGAAACTGGGGCTCCGAGGCGAAGCCCAAGGTCCTGCCAGATGTGTCCGAACTCCACCACTCGTTTGGGCCTTTGGTTCAGAGAACCCGGCACAGCAAAGGCTGGGAGCTGCCCTTAGCGCTGCACTCTTGGGTGACAGGGACAGAACAGACTGGAGCAAGGTCTGCCCCGGAGACCCTGCAATCCCCTGCAATCCCCAAGGAAGACCGAGAGGTGGGTTGGGAGGCAAGGCAAAGACCTAACAAAATGAAAATGCAAAAGCAAACCTGCCTGACTTCCTTGGCTAAAGTGCTCTGGTATGTAGCCTTCTGGGGCAGGGGGGCGGTGGCCTGCAGGGGCTGGGGGCAGGGACTGGTGGGCAGAACTCAGCTCAGAATGCTCCAACAATGGGCGGGCAGGGAAGTCCCTTCCAGAGGGTCACAGAGGAAGTGCTAGAACCATTTACTCACACCAGGGTCTTCTGTCACTAATGCTGTGTTCTTTCCAAACACTAGAAATGCTGATTACTGGCCAGGAACCAGGTGCTTTATCTGAACTATCTTTAATCTATATGACCCTACCTCATTTTATGGAGTAGGAATCTCCAGCTCAGAGAGGTTAAATGCCATGCCTGAAGCCACACAGCATTCAACCCAGATCTTCCTTGACTCCAAAGCCCATACTCTTTCCTCCATAGTCTGTTTCCCAAAGTGTGTCCCATGGGGTATCCACTGGTGTCCTTAATATAGTAGTGGGGATGTTGATGGATAAACACGGGGGAAACATCGGATTAAACAGTGAATTTGACATTGAGATTTGTCAGAGTTTTAATCTATTTTATGAGTCTCTAATAGTGGAAACTGGTATGCCCAAACATATTTGATCCATCTTTCCTTCTGATTGCAAAACACTGTATTAGTTAGGTATGTGGTGAGCTGCAAGTAAAAGAATCATGTCCTCCAACAGTGACCAAGAGCCAGTTCAGAAATAGGCAGTCCAGGTTTAGACATGACACTAGGAATCCAGGCTCCTTCTAGCTTCCTGCTCTCCCATTCTTAACATGTAGCTTTCACCCTGACAGTTGCAAAATGACTGCAGGCACTACATCTGTGTTTCAGGCAAGAAGGAGAAAGGCCAAGAGCAAAGATTAGTCTAAACATTTATATCCTGGGAGCTACCCCCAACAGACTTCTGCTTACACCTCACTGACCAGAAAAGTATGTCACATGACCACCCTAGCTGCAAGGGAGCCTGAGAGATTGAGTAATTTTAAGGGGAGCATTATGACCTGAATGGAATTAGAGATTTATAGGTAAGGAAGGGTGGAAATCATAAAACCCTCCTGGGACTGGTGTTCTATGAACCCGACTTGGAAAATCCTGCTCTGCAGCCCTGCCCCCCCTTCTTTTTCTGCCCAGTGCAAGCCAACTTATTCTCCAAGGCCTACATAGGGCCCCTCCCCTGCCAAGGCCCTCACTGCCCCCACCTGCTACTCCCTACCCCTCGCTCCTTATCAGTGCAGGTCTAGGATGAGGAACAGGGATGTTGATCTCTCCTGTGTATGTTGCCCACCAGTGGCTGTGAGGCAAGGGCACAGCCCACTCATGTCTGTATCTCCCACAGGCCAAGCCCTGGCACAGGTGTCAAGTAGTTGCATGAATGGCGTACAGAGGCAGAACGTGGTTCAGAATGCCTCACTCGGTCATTGAAACAGGTACCAACTCGAAGTAGCACAAACAGAAAAGCAGACTTTTTAATAAGGATCCGAGGGCCTTCGGGGACGCAGGCTGGGATGCAGCCGAGGCTCAGAAAGGGACGGGGCAGAGTGTGGAAGGACACTGGGACCCCAGACGCCACACTTTGTATCCCACTAAGGTCAGCTCTAGATGTAAGCTGGCCCTCTTAGCCCAATTCTCAAGTCAGGGGAGGGGCTCTGAATAGCCCAGGTGGGGTCAGATGTCCCTCTGGTCCAACCAATTGTACCCCTTGGTGGCTAGGGGGAAGACAGGTGAGGCCCATGTGACACCATGGGTGGGAGGGACAGTTAAGGCAGAGAACCCGATGGGACCCTCTCAGTGCAGGGTGCTGGGGTACAGCAGGGGTCAGCAAATTACGACCCATGGGCTAAATCTAACCCACCACCATTTTTATAAAACAAAAAATTTTTCTTCTTGAACAGAGCTATGCTCATTCATTCATGTATTGTCCATGGCTGCTTTTGTGCTATGAATGCAGAGTTGAATAGTTGTGATAAAGAACACGTGGCCTGCAAAACTATCAGTCCTCTTACAAAACAAGTTTGCCAACCCCCATATTACAGGAAGGAAATGTGTCTGTCTAGGAGAATGTGAGCACCTTGAGAGCAAGAATATGTCATTCAGATGTGCTGGAGGAAGGAAGGAAGGAAGGAAGGAAGGAAGGAAGGAAGGAAGGAAGGAAGGAAGGAAGGAAGGAGGAAGGAAGGGAGGGAGGGAGGGAGGGAGGGAGGGAGGGAGGGGAGGGAGGAAGGGGGAAGGAGGGGGGAGGGCGAAGGCAAAAGCTGGTGCTGCCCCCAGTTCTCAGACCACGGCTCTGGCTTTGAGCAGAGTGGAGGGGTGCTGGGGAAGGCGGCTTCTCCCTCCTTGTTCACCCAGCCCCGCATCTGCTCTTAATTGAGGCGCAGTGGTACAAGCCTGATTGGGAATAGCAGGAGCTGGGACGTGGTGAACATTGGGGAATAGTCACTTGGCGGGCTCCAGAGCGGCCAAAAGCAAAAGTGTGCCGATGGGCCAGCTGTTCGCTCATTACCATCCGCTCTTCCTCAGAAACGTTTTAAAGGAACATTTGTTTGTTGAGGAAACACAGCTGTTCTCAGGGAAATGGGTTTCCCCCCTTTGGGCGGAGGAGCGGGGCGGGGGCTGTGGGGGGGAAGGACACTGGGGAGGCCTTGGGTAGGTGGAGATAAGACTCTCCATCCAGGGAAGGGCAGGGGTTCGTGAGGACAGTTCTTAACAGACTGAAAAGTCATGCTACGCCTATTGTGACTTTGTCCACACTCATGTGACAGAGGTCGTTAACTCTTCTTCTCAGAGAAGGAAGCAGAGCCTAAGAGGGGCCACAGGGCTCAGCCAAGGCCACACCGGTGACGCGTGGCCCACCCTGGCCCAGAACCGGGCCTCTGTTCTCTGCAGCGTTAGGGCCCCATCTCTCTGTCTCCTCCTCGTCTAGGCCACTACGTTTCCACTGGATTTGGCTGGCCTCCCCCTCGCCAGCCAGTGTGTGAGCGGCTGTGAGCGCAGTTCTGCCTGTCCGTCTCCCTCCCTGCGCCTCCTTCCGTCTCTGGCTGCCTCAGTGACGTAGCCACCTCAGTGACGTAGCCACCTCAGTGACGTCTGCAGTACCCAGGGCTGGAGCCCGGTCTGGGTGGTTTTGTCTTCTTAGGGTTGCCTGACTCCTTTCTCTAATTCTCTCTCTCTAGCGTGTAGTACTGTATTTTTTGAATAGTGTTTATCAAGTTGTGTGTCGTGAAATCAACATACTAGATTAAGCAATCAAACAAAGAGAATAAAACAAAATTTTAGAATGCATCACACACACTATCTCATGAACTGTTTGTCTCCATTCTCCACAGGACTGTGTATACCAGTTACCAATGTGAAACTGTTTTAATTAATTAATTTTTTAGAGAGGGGCAGGGAGGGAGAAAGAGAGGGAGAGAAACATCCATGTGTGACTGCCTCTTGCTTACCACCCCCCACTGGGGACCTGGCTCACAACCCAGGCAGGTGCCCTGACTGGGAATTGAACTGGCAACCCTTTGATTTGCAGACCGGCACTCAATCCACTGAGCCACACCAGCCCAGGCTTGATGTGAAATGTTTTCACTGTAAGATTTGGTTTAAAAAAAAGTTTAAGAACCAGTGAGAGGAGATGCTTTGGTTGCAACTTGCAGAAATCTCTGACCTCACAAGCCCAACGAGAAGGAATTTATTATCGCATTACATATAAGAAGTCCAGGGACAGGGCAGATCCGGAGTTGCCTAATTACCTGCCAAACAACCCCATCAAGGGATCAGGTACTTTCCCTTTTCCCTTTTCCCTCAGCCATCCTCAGCGAGCCAGCTCACTGTCCTCATGGTCACAAGGTGGCTGCTGGGGCCCCTTCTACCTCTGACAGGTCCAGGAGAGAAGGAGGCACTTTTGGTCTCCTATATCCCTTTTTAGAAACTAGGAAACCTTTCCTCTCACATCTCATTGGCCAGGACAGGGTCACATGCCCACCCCTTAACCAATCACTGGCCAAGAAGACAAAGTTTACTGTGATTGGCTTAGACTACACAGGAGGCAGTCTCTGTCCTGAGCCTGTGGCTGCACAGATGTGGGTGGACACCAGAGGCCTTGGGCCTTCTCCTGCCAGGAAGAAGAGATGTGGGACTGCCACCACATCTGCCACAGCCTCTACTGTCTCCTCTGTCTGGGTACCTGCCTCAGTTTCTCTCCTAGTCCCTCTTTGAGTCTTCATGCAGGGAAGCCACAGTGAGTGTGGGGTATAGCTTGGGGTCTCTGTATTAGTCTCCTGTGACTGCTGTAACAAATTACCACAAGCTTGGAGGCTTAACATAACAGAAATTGATTCTCTCACAGTTCTGGAGGCCAGAAGGCCCAAGTCAAGGTGTCAGGCAGGCCACTCTCCTTCTGAAACTCGAGGGGGCAGTCCATCCTTGCTGCTCCAGCGCCCCAAGTTCAGCTGCTCACTGGCTTGTGGCTGCATCACTTCTCTCTCTGCCTCCCTCTTCACATGGCTTCTCCTCTTCTGCCCATCTCTCCTCTGGTGTCCTTATAAGGAGAACTGCCACTGGATTTAGGGCTCACCTGGACAACCCAGGATAACCCATGTTGAGATCCTAAAGTATACCTGCAAAGACCCTTTTCCTCAAGTTGGGTCACAGTCACAGGTTCCCAGACGCAGATGTATCTTTTGCCACCACTATTCAGCCCACTCAGGGACCTCTGCTCCCCCTGCCCCGGCCCTTGGAAGGGCGGGGCCTGGAGTCACAGCCTCTCTCCCAGTCACCACCGCAAGGCCTTGACCTCTGAGCTGCAGTGTTTGCATCTGCCAAACAGAAAACTGAATGGGTAACTGCTATGGAAAGACCAGGCAAATGTCAGGGGGCAACATGCTTTCCTAGTGCTTCTTGTCCTTTAACAGAAAAAGCAGGTTGACTTTCCCACCTATTCTCCAAAAGCTGGGGCCTTTTTGAAAAGTGGGCTGAGAGAGTGGGGCCTGGAGAGCTGTTGGGAAAACACCCCCCGGGTTCCTTGTGAAGGTCACATGGCACGACCTCGCCCTCACTGTCACTCCACTGAGTCAAAGCACAGGTCTCCCAAGCACACCTCTGATCGGGAGGCACCTGCTGCCAGGCCGGGTGTGGGGCGGGGCGCTCACCTGGCCACGGCCACAGCTATAGTGAGAGTCCCTGCCCCTCAACTCCACCGAGCACCTCACAGCTCCCCAGGGCTCCCTGACGTCAGACTGTGGGAATGATGCCCATGGTGCAGGTCACATGACTGAAGTACATCCATTCATTCACTCATTTACTCAGCAAATATCAACTGAGCGCCCAGTATGTGCCTGTCAGGCACTGTTCCAGGCAGGGGTTCATCAGTGACAAGACAAACATCCTTGCCCTACTGGAGCTAACTGACACGGAGCAGAGGGAGGTTGAGTGACTTGGCCACTTGGAACTAAATGGCCAAACCAGGCCCAGCCCTGGATCCCCCTGGTGTTCACTAGTGGCTGGATCAGTGGTCTTCTAGAAAGGCCTGCGGGAGTGATGGGACAAGGGCGACAATGTCGGGTTCAGATTCATAAGCTTTCCTACGATAAAACTGTAACCATCAAAAAGACAAATACCATGTGGTGCCACTTCTACGTGGTACCGAGAGTAGTCAGATTTATAGAGAGAGAGAAGTGGACAGCTGCCAGGGGCTGAGGGGAGGGGGACAGAGGAAGTCTTGTTTGATGGGCACAGTTCAGGTGTCGCAAGAGTAGGAGAATCCCAGAGATGGCGGCACCACAGCGCCAGTGTTCTGAACCGCACCGGACTGGTCGACAAATGGTCAAGGTGGTGCCTTTTATGTTATATGCATTTTACCAGTTTTTAAAAACGATAATAAATACAGCACTTTCCTCAGTTCTGTGAGTCTTTCTAGCAAATTATCAGCCCGAGGGTGCTGATAGGAACCCCTGTGTCTGTGGCCAGCTGGTCGGACATGCAGCTGGCGTCTGGAGTGAAAGTCTCGTTGAAGACCGTGCCCTTACCCGTGCAGTTTGGCCCAGCTCCGGCAGATGGGGCCAGGGGAGGCAGAAGGTGGGAGCTGGCTGGTGCATCAAACGGCTGTGGGCTCCTGTCCTGGCCTGTGCCCCCGTGATTCCTCCAGGAAGGCCCCGGCCCCAGGGTGCCCGCCCCACCGTCTGGTTCACCCACTCGCTGCAGGGCTCTCTCCCCGGCGTCCCTTTCAGGGTCTGTACGTGTGCGCATGCGTGCATGTTCTCGCCCCACTGAGGCTATGCTCCTCTAGGGCTGGAGCTACACTTTCTGCCACTTTGTTGCTTCCACCACCGATGGGTTTCCTCGCAGGTGAACCGAATAGCCTGTCCTCCTTCCCCCTCCATGAGGCACCTGTGGTGGGCACTCATCGCTAAGGCTCCATCTCGAGAGCTGGCTTCTTTGGGTTTGCGCTGGATCGTTCTTTCGTAGCACCTCCAGTTCACGGGCCCCCGGGAGAAGGAGGGGCATCGCTGCGTGCTGTGCACTCCAGGCTCACCGCCGCTACTCCTGGTCCTGAAGCCCCTGCAAGGGACCAGACCCTCCTTCTCAGGGATGACCTCGCTGCCCTGGGGACCTGGACTGTTTAATTAGAACACCTTCGGTTGGAAACACTCATTCCTTTATGGGGAAAGCAGGGACAGGCTTTTAAGGACATGCCATAAGTTTTACAGTTATTGGATTTTTCAACTTGTTTACAAAAGCAATATTGTTAAATGGCCAGCAGCCAGGCCCAGTTGTTTTCTCCTCCTGTGCCTTCCGACGACTGGAAAGCATATTATCTCCCCCAGCCAGCTCCCAGGAGGTGCGTGGAACTGCATTCCATTTTGCTATCTGTTTAATTATCCATTCAGCCGGGCTTACTGCTAAAGCTCTTTCTCGTTTGTTCACAGCCAGATCTGCTCTGGAATGCAGCTAAGAGCTCCTTCCCCTTCCCTTACTTCCTGCAGCAACGCCTGCCAGCAGCTTCTCTGGGAGAAAAGGCCCAGCCCCTAAGAACTCGACCCTTTGGAACAGTGCACCAAAGGGGGGTGCGGTAACCTGGGTCACCTTGACACTTGACTTAGTGCTTCTGTGTCATGGGCTCCTTGTTTGGAGAAAGGAGACTGCTTTAGAAGAGTGGTTTCCAAACAAGGCCGTGGCCACCACAGCCCCTGGGAGAGGTTGTAAAATAAAGCTTGCCCTGCCTTGCTTTTCCAGATTCTGACTGAGAGAGTCTGGGTCCTTAAATCTGGAGTTTAAAAAGCTCCCCAGGTGAGTCTCGTAACCTAGCAGCCAGATTTAGAGCCCTTTGGATTTTTTTAAGTTTAATCTTCATTGTATGTTTTTCCATTACTGTTTAGTCCCCTTATACCCACCTCCCCCCAGCCCTTTGGATTTGATTACCTCTCTGCCCCTGAGGTTCTGTGGTTCTCTCTCCTGGTGGAGGGGGAAGGAGACCAGCCTTCCTTCAGCACTTCGTGCCAGCACCAAGTAGAAACACACCTGCTCAGCTGGCTAAGTGTGATAAGCTCACACCTGGCGAAAATTCATCTCTGGGAAACAACCAGGAGGACGGAACTTTGAAATCATCAGGTAACTAAATACACTGGGGCGGGAGCATGGTCTGAAGCCAGGCTTCTGGAAGTGATGCTGTCACAGAACACCTGCACCAGCTCGGCAGGGCATCGGCTCGGCCTGGGAGAACAAATCCCTCCCCATCTCCCTGGGGAAAGTGCCTCCAGGTGAACGTGGACTTGACAACTGCTCCTGCCTTGGCAAAGGCATGCAGAGAGGAGGGCGAGGGGCAGATAGCTTGAGGAGGGAGCAGGTTTGTCCCCAGAGAAGTTGGCCAGGGGAGAGGAGGGGCCAGGAGCTCCTTCAAACTCCGCCACCCCACCCCCTCCCTAGTAGCTGGAGTGAGAACAGTAACAGCAGGCATAATTACACTGTGGATGAAAAGGGGTGCTGGAATCAGTCTAACTAACCTAAAGGAACCTCACAGGCTGGCCTGATCATAAAGCCCTAACTGGGCCGCCACAGGAGGTAGTCACTCCCCAGGCCCAGAGTTTCTTTAGTGAAAGGTTTTTCTTCAAGCTCTGGCCCTTGTGCATCTAGGTTAACACACTTGGAGATGCCAGAAGTGATCCTCTTTTCCAGACCCCTCTGAGGTGTAACCACCCTCAAGGGAGCACAAAATCTTAACTATCCTATAATCCAACCCCTGACTGGCTTTCTCCCAGCCCCATGTAACCTTCCTTAAGTTCCCTCCTGAATTCCAAATGCATAAAAGAAAATGCAAACTGCATTTAGGATCTTGCTTCCAGGCATCGTTGCTGGGTGGGGCTCAGATAAACTCTTGTAAAAGCTGTTTACTTCGTGGGATGTTTCTTGTGCAGACAACGCCAAGGCTAAACCTGTCTACAGCGCTCAACAGTCTGCAACACACTTGTACATCCATCACCACGCTCCGTCCTTACAGTCTGTCCATGACGCAAGCAGGGCAAGCCCATTGGACACCTGAAGGTCTAGACAGGACTCAGTGCCACAGGGCTTCTATGTGGTGGAGGCAGAAGTTACCCTCAGACCCGATGCCAAGTCCACAGCCCCAGGGGCCTCCTTTGTTAAAATACACTTGCTTGTGGGGGGCCTTCACCTGTCTTAAAATGCTTCCATGTGCATGATTCTATCTGACGAACAGGGGTGAGCAGGGAAGGTTTCAGGTCCCTCCATTGGAAGTGAGGGACCTGAAGCTCCGAGAAGTTACACTGACCACACGGCTGCACCCCTGGCAAACCAGGAGCTGGGGATGGGATGGGGCAGCCGGAAGAATGTAAGATTGGGAATTCGACTGTAGCTCTTACAAACTTTGACCCTGGGAGAAGTACTTAAATGTTAAGTTTCATCGTGTATGGTAAAAGATAATTTTTAGAATGTTAAGTACCCACTCTAATACAAATAGAAAGATGAACAAGTATCAGAAAGATTCATCTAATTCACTAATAAGGGAACCATTAAGGTGTTGAAAACTGGTTCTAAGGAGAACCCAGAATGCTGACACACACCTAGGGAGTCTGAAATGAATTCACAAGTTGTTGCAAAACTGGACAAACCCTTACGGTGACAGTCATCCGCTGTCCAACAGCCACACTTACTTGCATGTCTGTGGGCAAGAATCATCTGCATTGCCATCAGTTTCCTACAACTTAGAGAGCTGTAAAATAGCGCAAAGATGACAAAATGTACAGATTACCCACAAAGGTACACTACTCGAGATACCCAGTCATCTTTCTTTGCTCCTTGCAGAGCCTTACGTCATTTTCCCTGACATTGTAAAATAGGGATGATCCAAAGGGCTATTAGAGGGATTAAGTAAAATGGCACGTGTTTCCTGCCTGGCATGAGGTATAGATGCCCATTGTCACAAAAGAAACAAGAGGCTCAAAATGGAGTCACTTGTGCTAAGCCCCAAATCACTGTGTCAGGACAATCCCTAATTAAATTACAGTTCCAGCCTTCCCCAAGAATAGAACCAGTCTATCTAGAATTGCCTGGTAAGCACCAGTGAGGTAACCTGCCTGACAGACCCCTGCCATCCCCTCAGAAAGGTGACCTTACCACAAACAGTCAGCGCTTTGCTAGTATAACTTCCTTGCGCCGCCCCCTCACCTATAAAAGTCTTTCATTTTGCATAGCTCTTCAGGACTCCTTTCTGTTTGCCAGGTGAGATGCTGCCTGGTTCACGAATCATTAAACTAAACCAATAAGACCTTTAAAATGCATTCAGTTGAATTTTGTCATGTAACAGATTTGGTGGCCACAACAGGATCCGAAGGAAACTTCTGACGGCTTTGCAGGTGAGACGCACGGCACTGGTACTGCGGACCCTTTGAGTTCTGTGCTTCTTGCCATTCCCAAGCCCTGTGGGTAAGTTCCTCTGGACTCTGGGCTTTGCTGTGCTCGCACTGACCCCCAGTCTAGGAGGCTTCCCTGCCCAGGGTTAGCAGGTCGGCCTGGACCAGCGATTTTCAATGGGTGTGCCATGGCAGGCTGGTGGGCTGTAAGATTTTTTAAAACATGCAATGCCTGATTAGTCAGGGGCGCTGACTTCTTTTCCCTTAGATTGTCAAATAAAAAAATGACAGCAGCCCATACAACAATAGCCATCCAGTGTGAATGAGTCAAAATTACTCTTCTTTTTTTGCCAGATTGGCAAATATATATGTTGGTGTGCTGCAGAGTTTTGGTGATTCATTCACGTGTGCCATTGGGTGGGAAGGGTGGGAACCGCTGCCCACACCAACAGGAGGCTCCAAAGGGTGCCAGGCCCCAGTTCTCTGAACGAGTAACCTTGGCTTCCTCCATGTGCCAGAAACATGATTTGAATCTAATTTCTTTTACAACTGGTGAGTCTTGTGTTACTGTACCTGATCCGCGGCTAAACCTTTGGAATGGAAACCGGAAGTCCTCTGTCCACTCTGTCTGCGTGTTTATGTGCATCCACGTATGTGTTGCTGATGTGCGGTAGTTTTCTGCCTCTGAAGGGCCTGCTAAAATGAATCTGTCAAAGAGCCCTAGTCATCGGCTTAAAGAAAGGTAAGTGCTTATGGGAATTGAGAATTCCTAAAACTCTTAAATGGAACCCAAATATTTTTCAGATTCATATGATCTAGGATTAATTTTTAGTAAATAAAGCTAGTTTAAGTTTGTTGATTTAGTTAAAATAGACATGGCTTTACAGTGATGAGCATTAAATATAATACTATCTCCCTAGGTTTACTAAAGGACAGGTGAGTTCATGTTATTGCTTATAAAGTTTGTCAGTGAGAAAAATAGCTTGGGATGATGACCAACTCTCCAGTGCTCCATGTGAATCACTTACAGGCACAAAGGGGCTGGAAAGAAGTATTCCAAGTCAGGAAAGGCAAGGACCTGCATCCAAGATTGCTCTATCCAGCAAAGCTTTCATTTAGAATGGAAGGGCAGATAAAGTGCTTCCCAGATAAGGTCAAGTTGAAGGAGTTCATCCTCACCAAGCCCTTATTATATGAAGTGTTAAAGGGACTTATATAAGAAAAAGAAGATGAAAACTATGAACAGTAAAATGACAACAACCTCACAACTATCAACGACTGACCTTAAAACAAAAACAAAAGCAAAGAACTAGAAGAGGAACAGAATCACAGAAATGGAGATCACATGGAGGGTTATCAGTGGGGACAGGGAAGGGGAAGAGTGGGGGGAAAAGGTACAAGGAATAAGAAGCATAGTTGGTAGGTACAAAATAGACAGGGGAGGTTAAGAATAGTGTAGGAAGTGGAGAAGCCAAAGAACTTCTATGCATGACCCATGGACAGGAACTAAGGGGGGAAAATGCTGGCGGGGGGGAGGTACAACAAGCAGGGCGAGAAAGGGCAGAAAAACTGGGACAACTGTACTAGCACAATCTATAAAATATACTTTAAAAGACAGAGAAAGACAAGAAAAAGTGAATCACATAAATGTAAATGGATAAGAATCTCTAGGTGAACTTTTCAGCAATGACTGCACTCTATGGTATGTCTACTCAAATAAGTTTTCCTGAATCTTCGTGGAAACTTCCAGCACAGAGTTGACTAAGTTGAATGATGTGAACTCGCTGAGTGATTAGGCTCAGAGTCTGATCCAAAGTGGGGAATTGTTGAAAAGAAGGCAACGGGTCCCAAAAGGAGTCACCAAACTGACATTAAGTCACTTGTGCCCCATGTCACCAAACTGAGACTTAATATCTAACTCAACTTCCGTCTTGGCCTCCCCTGGGAATGGCATCTGAACCGTTGGTCTGGAATCACCGGCAAGCACAGAGAGGCCCAGTGCTCTGCCTGACGGGCCCAGCGTCCCCTAAAGAAAGGTAACTTGGCCACAATCAAGTGGGTTTTTGTTAGTGTAACTCCCTTCTGCCTGTAAAAGTCTCTCATTATGTAGAGTTCGTCAGAGCTCTGTTCCTTTTACTGGGTGGGATGCTGCCCAATCTGAGTGATTAAATAAAGCCAGTGAGGTCTTTAAAATTTCCTCGGTTGAATTTTGTTTTTAACACCAGTAGAGCTCCCTTCCCTGCCCTGCCCAGGTCAAGGATGTTCCCTTCTAGGACGGCTCCCTACTTACCCAAGCTCAAGGGCTTTCTGGCTCCCGAGTCCGGTGCAGAGGAAATAACTTGGCCTTGGTGTCAGCCAGGCCCGGGGTCTGGTCCTGGCTCTGCCACACCCCTGGTCAAGTTGCTTCTCTGCTCCTTGGGCCTCAGTTTGCCATCAATAAAAAAGCATGGCTGCACCAGATGACCTCAAGATTATCTTTAGCTCGATAAGTCTTGGCTTCCCATCAACTTATACAGCACAACCAACTGTGGACTTTCTGAGATTGATTCATGGCATCATGAACAAACGTGGAACCAGACAAAGGATGTCTGAGTCCCAGCTCAGGGTCTTAGTATCTGTGTGACCTTAGGTCAGTGGCTGGAGATCTCTGAGCCTACATGGCTTGTCTGTCAGAGGAGGTTACAACAGAGCCCCCTAAAAAGTTACCATGTGGGTGAAACTGAATAATATGTTATGAGCCTATCCCATAGTTAATGCCAGTAAGTGTCTGTTTCCTTTCTCCACTTTCCTACACCCAGTGGGCCCCCCTGTGGGTCACTGGGTCAGGCAGCCCCTGCCTCTGGCCATGGCCAGTCAGTGGGTCAGTGAACAAACCCTTTCTGAGCTCCCCTCTGGCTGGGCATTGACAGCATGACTGCCCTTGGCTCCCGTGCTCAGGCAGTTTCAGTCTGGCCATGAACCCAGGCCGAGGACGGGCTAACGACGGAAGGGAGAGAACTCAGTCCCGAGAGAGGGGCAGGCGATGGGCTGGGCTGGGAGAGGCCACAGGGGACAGCACTCACTTTGGCAGCAGTGCTAGGATGGGGTTCCAGGAAGGGGTGACCCTTGAGTGGGCACTGCAAGACTTAGACCCAGAGCGGTGCTCGTAGGCATGGCGGCCTCTCAGAGACTCAGAGCCCGGAAGGCACAGCGTGAGCTGGGGATCTGTGGGCCGTTCAGCCCGTCAAGGGCCCCAGGTACCTGGAGAGGAATCCTGGAGAGAGGGTCTGGGCAGGGCCATGAGGTTCTGATTGCCAAGGAGTGATGGGCAAATGAGTTTGACTGATGGGCAAAGGAGTTTGAACTTCACCCTTCGGAGAGTGGGCTGCCAGAGGAGGAGACTGTGGGGCTCTTGTCACCTGGCCGGTGAGTAATACCACAGGGGGCACACCTGCTCCACTCTATAGCTTCCCCAATCCCTACCACGTGAAGGGGCACATATGTGGCCCCCCTAAATAAAGATGGATTCTTCGTTTCCTAGAACAGTGCTTCCCAAACCTCATAGCCCCTCAGTCCTCAAGGATCTCATCAACCTGCAGTTCTGATGGAATAGGTCTGGCACTGGGCCCCTGACTCTGCATTTCTAACCGGGTGAGGCTGCTGCTTGTGATTCAGGGGCCACATTTTGAGCAATGACAATTGGATCGAGTGTATCCTCAAAGCCTGAGGTTACCCTCAGGATCAGAGAGAGACAGTACTGTCCTGCAGATGAGGTTTAAGTGATGCACCTTTCTGTCCTCTTTCCTCCTTGTCTCTGGCCCCAGGTCCCCAAGGCAGACTTCCAGTGTCCCACTGCTTAGGACTCAGCCCCCGGTGCACTGCCCCACTGGGAGGCCCCTTCCAAGCAACACAGATGCTGCAGGACTCGCTTTCCACCGCTGTCACCATCACTCACCCCATCCAGGCACAGGAGGTAAGGAGGCAGAGACTACTCTTCATTAACCCCTCCAGGGAAGCTCATGGAGCAGGTGGCCATTCAGCTAAGCCAGGAAGGGTGCCAGAGGGTGGCAGGGTCGACCCGCTGGACTAGCTCAGGCCAGGATGTCAATGGTGGACAAGGGCCTACTGCCCCTGACTCCCAGAACGCACCTGTGAGTCCCGACTGCGGCTTCGAGTGCCTCAGAGCAGAGGAGTCCACCTAATGCTGGGAGCCACGGAGGCTTCCGGACAGAATCTGGACACTCCTCACTTCACATCGCCCCTCACTGGGGCTCAGCTCGGACCGCCTTCCTCGGGGCCCCTCTTCTCAGGCCAGAGCACCTCATGCTCCTGCACCATCTCCCCCAGGACCCGTGAACTTGCTGAGGAGAAGCACTGTGAAGAATGTGACTTTGCGCCCCGGCGCCTGGCACATGCAGGTGCCTCCCAGGGCTAGAGAATGAACCAGGGGCCACACCCAGAGCCCACCTGTGCATAGATCAGTGGCTTTTGATGGGGATTTTGCCCCTAGGGACATTTGGCAGTGTCTAGAGACACTTTTGGTTGTCACATCTGGGAGGGTGGGGCGGGGAGGGGACTGCTGGCATCGGAGACCAAGGATGCTGCTAAATACGCTTCAGTTCCCAGGACAGCCACCACACAAAGCGGTCCCCAGCCCTCAATTCCAACAGCACCGAGGCAGAGACGTCTTGGTGTGGGGAGCAGGGAACGTGCAGGGACACAGCACTTCTGGGTGTTAGCGGGGGCACTGCTGGCATCCACTAGAAACCGAGGGCCGGAGGGGCCAAGTGGCTTTCCCTGGGTCAGGCACTGCGCTGGCAACAGCGTGGATGCAGAAGCTCGTCTTTGGGCTCACGAACTAGGGCTCTTTCTACCACGATGCCCCCACAGCCTCTTCGCCCCAGCCCCACCCCCGACACGGTTTCATAAGAACATTCTGGTAGCAGAGGTGAATGTGTCGAAAACCAGCCAAAGGTTCAAACCTATGAGACGTCGTACTCTTCACTGACAGAAAGACTCTGGGCCCCCTTCTCTCAGACCAACGTTTCTGGGAAGCATTCCCACTCAAGGGTTAATTTAAGAAAATGTTAAATGTTAACAAATAAGTAAAGGCAAGCAACAGTGAGCTAGTAGTAAGACACCTTGGGATGTTCATTATTCTGGATTTCCGGACAGTTAAACTGCATTTCCCATTGGCTTGCAGATCAGTCTCATTGGCTGTTGGGGACATGACGGTCACCTTGTCATAATTACAGCTTAAATGCCTCGGTGGTACCAGGGAACCTTGCCCTCCAGGTAAGGGCTTCATTCCAGGACAGCAGAGTGGAGGAGGTGGGTGACTCCGCCCCCCACTGCGGCAGTGGGGGCCTCGCCCTGGCTCGCTCACACCCTGTCGTATGGACACAGCTGCCTGAGCAAGCAGTTAGATACATGCAAGTAAATGTAATTTACTCAATTACACATATTCTGTAATTAATCAATTAACGCCTGTAATCCGTTATTCCCTGTGATGCGTGGACATGGGGAAAATCACAGCGTGGGAGCGTTCTGCACTGTGGCGGCCGGTGCCGAGGCCGAGAGCTCAGCGAGCACCAGGAAAACCTGGCCCTGGACACGTTTCTGTGGGGGGAGATCCAGCCACCCTTCAGTTTCCTCGTCTGCTAAATGGGGGCCAACGTCCATTCTTCCATCCATCCCTTCTTCCTTCTCTGGTTAAGGTCCTGGCATGTGCTGATTCTGAGCTGGGCCCTGGGAATATAACTGGAGAAGAGGGAGAAAGAGAAGGGATTGGGAGGGGCCGAGGATGGCATGACCCCAGAGAGAGGGTGCAAGCTGGGTAAGAGTCAGCTGGAAACGTCATTCATTTGGGACAGAGCCCCCAGGCCCAGGCCCCACCTGTGAATTCATGGCCTTCCCCACTGACCTAGTAACACCCATGACCTGCCGCCCAATCCCCGTCTTCCTTCCCCAGGTAGTGACCAAGGACAGACTTTTCCCCAAGGTCTCCGCCTCCTAGGGTGTCATGTCCTTCTGGATCTGAGGCTCCCTTCCCACCTTTCCACTATCGTCATGGTCCCTGCCTCCTCGTAGTTGTTGATGTTTCCACTGCTATTATTGGTTAATTTTCACAGAGGTTCGCCTTGGCTCACAGGCTAAGCTATACCACTTCACACCCATAAGGATGGCTATTACAACAAGAAAACAGAAAACAAATATCAGTGAGGAGATGGAGAGGTTGGAACCCCGTGCCTTGCTGGCAGAATGTGAAATAGTGCAGCTGCTGTGGACCACAGGTGGGTTTCAGCCTTCGCCACCCTCTGGGCCTGGCACACCTGAGCAGTGAACAGCTGGTACGGCTGTAGTTGGTGGCTGGGCCCCGGGCCCCAGTGCATGACCAGAGCCTGCAGACCCTTCTCAATTGTTATGTGTGAGAGGCTGTGGGCCCAGGCTCCCCCTGGACATATGGATCACCCCATGTCTAAGCCAAGACTCCCCCCAAGAGATGCAGGAAGCTGTAGTCAACTGTGTGTAGCCTCCTACACACAACCACCCTGTTCAGAAACCCGGTACCTGGCCCAGGGCCTGTCAGAACGGCTCTTATCAAAAAGACGACAAATAACAAGTGTTGGTGAGGATGTGGAAAAAGGTGGAGCCTTATGCACTGTTAGGATTGCAAATTAGCACAGCCACTAAGGAAACAGTATGGAGATTCCTCAAAAAATTAAAAATAGAACTACTATAGGACCCAGCAATTCCACTGCTGGGTATTTATCCAAAGAAAATGAAAACAATATATTTTTATATGTGCCCCAGTGTTCATGGCAGCATTATTTATAATAGCCAGAATATGGAAGTGCCTTGGATATCCACTGACAGTAGAGCAATGAATAAGGAAGTGGTCCATAAACACAGAGAAATAAAACTCAGAAATAAAAAAGGAGTGAGACCTTGTCCTTTGTAACAACATGGACGGACCTAGAGGGTGCTATGCTAAGTGAAATAAGCCGAACAGAGAAAGACAAACGCCATATGATTTCATGTACATGTGGAATCAAAATAAATGAACAAACTCATAGATACGAAGAACAAATTAATGGCTGCCAGATGGGAGGAGGGTGGGGGGGCTGGGTGAAAAAATGGGAAGGGATTAGGAAGTACAAGTTGCCAGTTATGAAAGTCGTCACGGGGATGTAGAGCGCAGTACAGGGAAGTAGTGGATAATATCGTAACAAGTATGTGTAGTGTCAGATGGGCTCTAGACTTACTGGGGTGATCACTTCATAAGGTATATAAATGTCTAATCATTATACTGTATACCTGAAACTAATATAATATTATATGCTAAGTATAATTAAAAATAAATATTTTAAAAAATTAAGAGGTGGTTAACGTGGTGAACTTCGTTATGTCTACTTTGCCACACACCCACGCACCGGTGAGGAGCCCTGAGCAGTGTGGCTCCGCTGGCTGGGTGTCATCCTGCAAAGGGAATGGCCACCAGTTCAATTCTCACTCAGTGCACGTGCCAGGGGGCAGGTTTGGTCCCCACTTGGGACACCTGCGAGAGGCCACCAATCAATGTTTCTCTGTTATGTCAACGTTTCTCTCTCTTTCTCCCTCGCTTCCCCTGTCTCTAAAAATAAATAAATAAAGTGGTTTTTTTTTTTTAAGTGAAGGAAAAAAGTAAACCCAAGCTGAGTGAGGTCCATGTAGACAGGGCTTATACATTTTTTCACTTCTTTGGTTTCTTTTTCGTGACACCAACAAAGGCGATGCCTGAGAAGGGGATGGAGGAAGGGACAGGCCTCTCCGGGTCAGCGGCCACGAGGATCATAGGCAGGAACTGCGGGGTCCTTGCAGTTCCCGCCCCCATGACAGGCATCTCCCATAGACCCTCTTCCAGACCAGTGGCCCCTGGCTCCTACTGCTCCTGGCCTGAAGCAGGCACTGTAGCTACATACCCCAGGCTTGACACACTACCAGGCCATTTTTGCTTCGCTCCTGCTGACCTGAAAGGCCACATTACTCACCACACCACTGTGTCCCCCTGTGCTCAAATCACACCCAACAAATTTGTCCCCAGTACTGCCATATTGTCACTGCCCGTCTACACCTTTGCACGGGCCACCTCCTGCAGAAAGTCCTGCCTCGCCTGCTCCCTGATAAAGTTTACCTCATCCTTCAAGTCCCAGTTCACGCCCCACCTGCTCTCCGAGGCCCTTCCTGATCTCCAGAGCTCATGCTCCCCTGTCTGTGCTCCACGGCAGCCTGCTGTCCCTCCCCCACCCCCCTTCCAGCATCTAACACCCCAATCCAAAACTGTTGGCGTCTCCACTGGAGGGAGTGGCGGTGGAGCAGGCACTGCGGACTGGACACACACCCTTCTCCCTTCCCTGCTCAGGGCCCAACATTTACTGATCCTCTTCTGCCTGGCCCCGGGGCCATGGATCCTTAGTCTACACCAGTCTCAGTATCTCACTCTGCTCACCGGGCACTGACTGGGGAGGGGCCATGTGATCTAACTCTGGCCAATGAGGGGAAATTTGCTGGGGGGACTTGCAGGAATGTTTCTCTGTGCTTAAAAAGACCGAGGACAGGGACAAGAGGAAAGAGGCTCTCTTCTGCCTCTGGGCTTGGTCATCAGCTTCTGTCAGCTGGACGTGCTGCCGTTGCCCTGTGATGAGGAGAGGCCCACAACTCACTGAGGACGGCGAGGCACTCGCTGTGTTGGTCCCCGGCAGGAGTCGAGACCCATGCCAGGTACGTTAACAGGAGAAATTGCTGTGAGTAACTGTTAACTAGGTACGAGGTAGCCAAAAGGGTGAAAAGGGAGGTAGTGACTGAAGGAAGCAGTTACCACCGTTCTCACTGGGGAACAAAGAAACAAGGTGGGAATCATTAACATTTACTTACAGGCGGGGCTCCACGGAGCTGAAACCTTGACCTCAGAGAAGGGGTGCTGCAGGGCTGGCGCTGGCATCTCTGAGCTTGGGGTGTGCGTCCGCTGCAGCCTGGACCCAGGCTCTGAGGAGGAGGTGCCATAAGGCTGGAACTGTTGGAAGTACAGCAAATTCATTCAGCATCACTGCTGCGACGAACGGCCTCTGCCAAGGAGAGAGGCCTGCCGGAGTGGTGCTGACGGGAGCAGGAAGTCCCGCCTCTAGCCCCGTGGCCTCCCTGCAGCGCCCCCTATCAACTGACTTCGACTGGGGGCAGCTGGCAAAGCAGAAACGGGTGTGGAGTTCCAGCCTCCATCTCCCCAAGGCCCAGCAAGGGACGGTGGGATTGGAGCTGAGGCGGCAGCCTAAATAACTGACCAGATGGAGAGCACCTGAGCTCTAGAAGACACTGCTAAGCCACCGAAGTGAAAAACCAGAGAGCTGCCCTATCGCAGATTTCCGGCCATGAGAGAAAATCAATGTTGCCATGCATACGTCGCTCCTGGGTGGCTTTCCTGTACTGACGCAGCAGATGTACTGCCATAGCCTTGTCTTAGCTCTGTTCCCCGACAAGGCCTAGCCCGGGGCTGCCTCGTGCTCCACCATGAATGATGTTGAAACTGAAGCACCACCACCTGCAGCCAGTGTGGGGGGAGGGGCTGGGTCTTCGCCTGCAGCTCCTGGGTTGAATCCCTGCTCCTCACTCAACGTGCCATTGCAGGTCCGTTTTTACCTTTGCCAGCCTCCATCTCCTTGTCTACAAAACGGGGGTATGAGGAACAGTTATCTCACTGGATCACGGTGAGGATGAATTGAGAGGGTCTGTGCAGAGCGCTGGTGCCCCTCTGCCTCCCAGTGAGCACTCCAGTCAGCTGCTATTGTTGGTCGTCAGCTTGCACAGCTGCTGTTTCAGCAAACAGGTTTCAGGCCGGCTCCCAAAGAACCCAGTTCCACCCTGTGCCTCAAAGTTAGAGCCAGACTCTGTGACTTACTCACTGGGCTCAGGCCACTGGCTCTGTAGCCTGCCTCTGGCCTGCCCCAGGCCCCCAGGGCCTCCTCCCTGTTTTTCTGCATCGGACCATCTCAACATCTGGTTGTTGCTATGGCTCTGCAGCACAGGCTATATGCTGTGGATAACATGTCTGCCGTCAGCCTGAACTTCACTTCCCTGCAGCCAGGTCTGGTTCTGCTTCTGCACTCTGTTCACTTCCCAGAAGACTCCTCCCTCTGCCCCCTCCCTACACCCTCACATGGCCTTCAAGAGACAGGGCAGGGATGCTTATTTCGAGGTGTTGCTCCTTAGCTGTGTTGTTTTCCTTGGGCTATTGTAACAAATAACCACATATTTGGGGGCTTAAAACAATAGAAATTTATTCCCTCACAGTTTTGGAGGCCGGATATCTCAAATCAAGGTCTTGGCGCAGCTATGCTGCATCAGAAGGTTCTTCCCGCTCCCAGTGGCCCCAGGCATTCCTTGGCTTGTCGGCAGCATGGCTCTGATCTCCACCTCTGCCTTCTGGCCTTCTCCTCTCGTGTCTCTTCCAAAGGTGCTCTCGTTGGATTTAGGGCCCGCCCCAACACTGTAGGATCAGATCGCAAGATCCTCGCCTAAATTACATCCAAAAAGACCCTACTTCCAAATTTGGTTGTATTCTGAGGTCCCAGGTGAATGTAAAAACTGGGGAACACGAATCAGGCCCCGGCTAGGAGGAAGGTCCAGAGGCAGTGAGGAAAGCTGAGGACAGAGCCACAGATGTCTCCACGGCCTCCACCCAAACGCAGGGTCACGCGTGAGGCAAGCCCAACAGGTCCACCCCTGGAACCACCCAGCTCCCGGCGGTCAGAGGTCACTGCGAGGCTGTCTCAGTAAGTTCCACGCCGCTGCCCCTTGCATCTCATCTACAGGTTGTTAGTAAGGTCTGTCTGTCAAAGCGAGCACAGTAAATAAAGCCAGTTCCATTTGGGACCGTGGGGGTAGAGTGGGGGGGGCAGGAAAATAATTAAACAAATAAAGGCAAAATCTCCATCACCCACAAAACAGTACAAAAAACCAGGACATTTGTCTGGATCATCAATAAATAATCCAGACCACAAAAATAACACATTAGACAGCTTGTGTAACAGCAGCACATGAAAGACTGTGGAATTTTCTAAAATTAATTTTCTTCATTTTGGTTTATTAAAATTGCACTCATCTATCTCCCCTGCTAAATATTTTATTTTTTCATATTAATGGCTGCAATTTCAGCGTGAGCCTGTTTCTTTCATTAACACTGTACAAACTTAATATCATTAGTAGTTTTTCCCTTAATTATGTGACTAGAGAAGAAAAACACCAAAGTTTCCGTGAAATTGGAATAGTATATCTAAATTGCCTCATGTTTATTTTAACATTAACAGTAAATGAAGCTAATGGGCTTTTATATTATTAAAAGCACTCATTTGTGTCCTGCCCGTTCTAATATATAACGGAGCCTTAAAAGATGTTAAATAATTAGTTATTTAATAGGGATAGGTGGAATAGATCAAGTGGGAGGAAAAGTTGGAGCCAACCAACACACACAGGCAAGGGCCTGGCCCCCTGGGGGCTTTCCAACAGCACCCCCTCCCCAGGTGTCCTGTCTGTCAGAGGGAGACTTCTCATTTGTAATGACCCTGGAGAGTTGAAGCAACACAATCTATTGCTGCAGCCCTGCGGAGGACACATATGGGGGTGGGCGAGCAATAATGTCTGCAATTATTTCTGGGCAACTTCTATTCATAATTCAGTACCTGCGCAAGGCCCGTGTTGAGCTGGGACTCAGACGTCCTCCGCAGGGGTGAGGCCCTGCGGCTGCTGCTGCTTCCTCCCTTACCGCTTCCAAGCCTCCATGTAGCAGGGTCTCCTTGGATATAGAGGATGCTGATGAATGAAAGCTTCCTCTGCACTAGGAGCCCAGTGAGACCTAGGGAAGGAGTCTGGTCTGTGGGTCTAAAAGAGGTGCCAGACTGTTATCACTCTCCTGCTAAAGACCTACAAGGACTCCCTGTGGCCTGCTCTGTCAAGGCCAACCTCCTCGCGTGGCACTTGAGGTCCTACCTGTCTAACCTAGCTCATGCTCTTCCAATGTTTGTACTCCACTCCATCCAGCTGGTTTCATACCCGGGCCCAGCACACGTCAAGCTGTCTCATCTCCTCACCCTTACCCATACTGTTGCCCTCACTAGAAAGCACTTTCGCCCTTTCTTCTGCCTGTCCAAATTCCAGTCACTCTTTACAGTGCAAATTCCCTGTCTCCTGAATCTCTACAGCACTGGCTGTCAAACTTGAGCATGCATCAGAATCACGGAGAGGGCTGGTTAAGGCACATCGCTGGGCCCACCCCTAGAGTCTTTGATTTCATAGATCTGATTTCTAACAAGTTCCCAGGTGCTGCTGATGCTGCTGGTTGGGGGACCACACTTTGGGAACTACTAGAGCATACGGAGTCCCTCCAGATATGGCAAATCCACTGCTAGCATCATACTCAACAGGCAAAAGCTACAAGTGTTCCCCTTAAGGTCAGGAACATGTCCACTTTCACCTGTCTTATTAAACATAGTACTGGAGGTCCTAGCCACAGCAATCGAACAAGAAGAAATAAAAGGCATCCAAGTTGGAAAGGAGGAAGTAAAACTGTCTTTATCTGAAGATGACATGATTCAGTACACAGAGAACTCCCAAGATTCCCCCAAGAAACTACTAGAACAAATAACTGAACTTAGCAAAGTAGGAGAATACAAAATCAATATCCAGAAATCAGTTGCTTTTTTATATGCCAATAATGAACTAATAGAAAGGGAAATTAAGAAAACAATAGCATTCATAATTGCTTCAAAAAGAATAAAATACCTAGAAATAAACCTAATTAAGGATATAAAAGACCTGTACTCTGAAAATTATGACACTGAAGAAGTTGAAGAACATACAAACAAGTGGAAGCACACCAACTGTTCATGAATAGGAAGAATTAGCATCATTAAAATGTCCATACTACTCAAAGCAATCAATAGATTCAATGCAATTCCTATCAAGATTCCAATAACATATTTCACAGAACTAGAAAAAATATTTCAAAAATGTATATGGAACCACAAAAGACCCCACACAGCAACAACAATCCTGAGAAAGAAAAACAAAGTTGGAGGAATCACATTACCTCAAACTATACTACAAGGCCATAGTAATCAAAACAGCATGGTACTGGCATAAAAACAGATACATAGATCAATGGAACAGAATAGAAAGCCCAGAAATAAGCCACACATTTATAGTCAATTAATATTTGAAAAATGAAGTAAGCATATACAATGGGCTAAAGATAGTTTATTTAATAAATGGTGTTGGGAAAATTGAACAGATACATGCAGAAAATGAAACTAGACCACCTTCTTACACCACACATAAGAATAAACTCAAAATGGATCAAATACTTAAGTGTTAGACCCAAAACCATAAGAATCCTGGAATAAAACATAGGCAGCAAATTCTCAGATACTGCTTGTAGCATTTTTTTTAATCAGATATGTCTCCCCAGGCAAGG
This sequence comes from Artibeus jamaicensis, assembly GCF_021234435.1. Taxonomy (NCBI): domain Eukaryota; kingdom Metazoa; phylum Chordata; class Mammalia; order Chiroptera; family Phyllostomidae; genus Artibeus; species Artibeus jamaicensis. Next base: position 7,298,694 of record NW_026521883.1, read on the forward strand.
GAAGCAAAAGAAAAATAAATAAATGGGACTACAACAAACTAGAAAGTTTTTGTGCAGCAAAGGAAAACATCAAAAAAGAAAAAAACAACCCACAGAATGGAAGAACATATATTTGCTGATACATATGATAAAGGATTAATATCCAAAATTTACAAAGTACTTACAAAACAACACCAAAAAAACAAACAAGCCCATTAAAAAATGGGGAAAGGTCCTGAATAGATGTTTCTCCAAAGAGGATATATAAATGCCAATAGATATATGAAAAGATGCTCAATGTCACTAATTATCAGAGAAATGCAAATTAAAACCACAATGAGATACCATCTCACACTTGTCAGAATAGCTATCACTAATAAATCAACAAACAACAAGTACTGGTGAGGATGTACAGAAAGGGAAAAGTTTTGCACTGTTGGTGGGAATGCAGACTGGTGCATTCACTGTGGAAAACAGTATGGAGATAACTCAAAAATTAAAAATGGATCTGTCTTTTGATGCAGCAATCCCACTTCTGGGACTATATCTGAACCCAAAACACTAGTTTGAAAGAACATAAGCACCCCTATGTTCATTGCAGTGTTATTTACAATCACCAAGATATGGAAGCAGCCCAAGTGACCATCAGTAGATAAGTGGATAAAACAACTATGGGACAATTATGCTATGAAGTACTACTCAGCCATTAAAAAGCAGAAAATTCTACCTTTTGCAACAGTATGGATGGACCTGGAGAACATCATGCTAAGTGAAGCCAGTCAGAGAAAGACCAATACCATATGATTTCACTCATATGTGGAATCTAGTGAACAAATTGAACTAACAAGCAAAACAGAGACAGACTTCTAGTTGAAGAGCAGGATGACAGCAAAAGTGGGGGGAGGATAGGGGGTGGAGGGATTAAGCAAAAAAAATGGACTCATGGACTTGGACAACAGTGTGGTGATTGCTGGGGGGAGAGAGTATAAGGGGACTAAAAGGTAATGTAAAAATATACAATAAAGATTAAAAGTAAAAGAATTTAAAAATTTTTTAAATACCACTTGCTCAAGAATAGGTTCATGGTGTCTGAGCCAATGACTCCTGACAAACTGAATGACTAGTTGCCATGGAGTTTCATTCAATCATTTTTTAAAAAATCTCAAGTTTATGGGTGAGGAGACTGAGGTTTAGAGAGATGAAGTAAGTTGCTGAAGGTCACGTAGACAAGATTTGAACCCAGGTTTATCCCCAGAGCTAAGACCAATGCTTTTTAATTAAGTGATTTCAGACCCGAGGACGTGGGAGGACCTGTGTCAGGAGGAGGCAGGCTGCCTTTGTCACTGCTGCTCTAAGGAGCTGGGACTTCCAGAGGAGTTACATCTCCTGTGTGGTAGGGGTGGGGGGTGGGGGAGGATGGAGATGCTCTCCTCTCCACAGATCTAGTCTGGGGCAAAATAAACATGGTGAACAAGCTGTCTTTCTCCTGCTCTCCTCTAATCCATTACTGTACTTTGTCACCCTCATCTTAGGTGCAGTCTCAGAATCCTTCTCAATGTGCCAACTGATTGGCATTGCTATGACAAGATAAAATACACTTGCCATTCAAATTCTAGTCTGACTTCTCCACTCTGCAGATGAGAAAACTGAGGCCCGGGGAAAACATGCAACCTGGCCACATAGCACACTAGTGGTATGTATTTGTTATCTCTTGCTGTGTAACAAATTATCCCAAAATCCAGCAGTTTAAAATAGTGAACACTTACTGACTCAGTTTCTGTGTGATGTGAACTTGGGAGCAGCTCAGCTGAGTGGCTCAGACTGAGGGTCTCTTGTGCGGTTGCAGTGAGGATGTTGACAGGAGATGCGGTCATCTAAGTCTTGACCGGGGCTGGAAGATTTGCTTCCAAGGGATTTCATTCACTTAGTCACTGGCTGCAGACTTAAGTCACATGAGCCTGTCCATAGATTGATGGAGGGTCCTCGGGACACGGCTTTCTCCAAGTCAGGAAGTTCAAGAGAACACAATGAGAAGTTACAATGCCTTTCATAATCTGCTCTCTGAAGTCACACATCATTGCAAGGAACAAGTCACTAAGTCCAGTCCACAGTCAAGGGGAGAGGAATCAGGTTCCATTAGCTGAAGGAGAGAATATCGAAGGACCTATGATCACCACATGATGGAACAGGTTCTACAACTCAAAGTGTCCCATTTTGTTCTCAATAGTGAAACAAATTGTACAAACTCTATGACTGTAACCTGTTTTTCCCTTTCTTTGGCCACTTGAAAAATCTTTTCTTTTTCCTTGGTGTTCTCCAGTTTCACTCTGATAAATCTACATGTGGATTTTATTTATTTAACCTGTTAAGGTTTCTTACAACTGTGGGTCAATATCTTTCTCCAGGTCTGGAAATTCTTAGCTATTATTTCCCGAATGATTGCCTCTGCCCCATCTCCTTACTCTCCCCCTTCCGAAGCTCTTCTGTATGGTAGATGTTTTTGCTTTACCTCCCATATCTCTTAACTTCTCTTTTACGCCCACCATCTCCACTCACTGACTCTCTCCTCAGCCAAGTCCAATATGATATTACTATACATTACCTGTTGAGTGCTTATTTCAGTTGTGTTTTTATTTCAAAATGTAGCATTTCCTTCTTTTTAGAATCTGTTAAGACTCTCTTTTTCTTTAAACATTTTCCTGTTCCCTGCAGACATTATCGATTTGTCTTTTTACTCCATTCAGAGAGTAAGCATCATTGTTTTTTTTTATTCTGTATCTGATCATTCCATAGCTGAAATCTCACAAATATTTTCTGCTTTATTTTCAGGTTCTCATTTCTAAAGCATTTCTTCCCTGTGCTCTTGGTTATATTTTTGCCTGAGTTGACTTTCCTTGGAAAATTATTTTGGTAATTCTTTACAGCCTGGAATGAAATGGTCTGTGTTTACTTCTGCCTGGTTCCTTAAAGGCATCACCAGTCCAAAACTAAAGGAAGTGCATGACTATAGTTACTCAGACCAGTCTGGTTTGTGGGCTTGGGCCTTGATGCCTTCCAGTCCATTCTTCTTGGTGTCTTCCTCCCCGGGCTCTTCTGAGACATAGCTCTGATGTGGTGTCCCCGTAGCTCCCAGCCCTTAGCTGGCTCATGACACTCAGGACCCATCCAAGCTGGCATGGGGACTCCCATCAGATCCAGGAGCTGTCTGGATCCTTAGGACCCCCCTCACCATGACTGTTAGGAACCCACAGCTCAGCCTCGAGTTCTTGGCCAGTGTAGTTGATGGACAAACCAAGTTCCCCCACTGTTTAAAGGCAAATCTCTGGCACTGGCTGTGCTTCTGCTTTGTAATTGTCTCCTCGTGAACCAATGAAGATAATTCAGCCTCAGTCCTATAAGGCTACGGACATAACCCCACTTCCCCACAGGCTCCTAGAGATGAATCGAGTTCTACTACTCTCTCTGCTCTTATACAAATGTCTGTTCTGCCTCCTCTGCATGGTCATACCTTTGTCCTTCCAGGCTGCCCTGGTGGAGGGATTCCCCTCCAGGAGTCCCTGAGAGGGCTCATCACTTCCTCTCTCCCCGGAAGCCTTTCTAGTCCCCTCAGCCATAACCTTCAACCTGGTAGATGCCATCAAGGCGGAGCCAAGCCTGCCTTTGAAGGCACAGGAGGCCACCGCTGAAAGCGGGAGGGTGGGCTCCTAAGAGAAGACAGAGATGGAACGCAGCCTGGTCGGCTGTGGAGGCCGAGTTCCAGAACGATCGCACTGACCCCACCACTCATTCATCCGTCCAACAAACAGTTGTTAGGGGCTGCTCCACGCCAGGCACTGGGTGGACGCTGGGTGGACACTGGGTGGAAACAGGCAGACGCAGTGCTTTCCCTAAAGGAGCCTATGGGGTAGGAGAGGGGCCCACAGACAGTGAGGCACAGAGCAACCAAAAGCTGTACGGTCGGGACTGGGGCTGAATCACTCCCTCCTCAACCTCGGTTCCTCATCTGCAGCCCTTACCCACCTCTGGGGGCGGGAGGGATGGTCGAATGAGATCACACACAGAAAGTGTCCCACCCGCCACTGGAACCTGAGGCATTTCCCAGAGTGAGAGTTGAGTCACGAGAATAGGATGCAAAGAATTTAGTGTGTCGTGAACAATTTCTTCCACAAAAACATCACATACATCCTATGCAATAAGGGCATTATCCTGACGAACCTCTACCTTAATTATAAAGGGGTTTGTGTGCACACACTGAGTCATGTGGAAAAATGTATGTCACTTCCAAAGAGTGTTAAAGGCCACTGACCTAGTGGTGCAGAGCAGAGCCTTGGGATCACACAAGATGAGTTGGAATCCTGTCTCCACCTTTATTACACACTGTGTGACGTGAACGCTTCCGTTCACCTTTGGGCCTCGGCAGCGGTGGCAGCGAGGACGGATGAGACAGTGCGTGTGAACACGTCAGTCGGAACAGCACCGGACACGCAGGGCTCCAACGTGTGGTATCGGTTCTTCGTGCTGGTTTTGTTCACACATAACAGGACCTCAGGGGCTAATTACCTCTGATTTAAAACATGGCAAGGACAAAGGAGGCTAATATTATTGTTAATGCTGTTTTTTTCTCTATCAGTAACTAATATTTTGAGCAAAAAGCAAAAAGGATTCATGGACATGAACAACAGTGTGATGATTGCTGGGGAGAAGGGGGATATAAGGGAACTAAATGGTAATGGAAAAAATGAAGATTAAATAAGAATAAAAAAATAATTAATTAATTCAAAAATTAGCATTCGAGGCATTTGTGTACCAGGAACCAACCTCATTTAATCCTCACAGCAGCTCTGTGGGGCAAATTCTATCATTATTCCCATTTTACAGCTGAGGATAGCGAGGTAATGGGAGGTTGAGCTTAACGTGGGGCTCACAGGTGCACCAACAAAACTCTCACTCCTGCCCCAGCACCTGTAGACTCCCCTCTGCAATTCAGGGCCTCCTCTGGCCCCAAGGACCGCAATGGCTCCAGTTTTCCACCCCCTGGGCTGGTCCCAGCTGCCAGTCCTGTTCTTGACACGCCACCCCACCCCCACTGTCTGCAGGTGCCCGGGCCTGGCCGCTCTACCAGGGCTTCCTCAGGCACTAGCCTGTGCTGTTGCTATCACACTCCAGCTGCTTCTTACTTAAAACCCCAGCCCCTGGGGTTCCTGAGGCTGCCCTGAGCCCTGGCAGCAGCCAGGCAGCTGGTCTCAGGAGCGTGGGGAGCTGGCGGAGAACCTGGTCTTTGAGGCCAGGGGGCTATGGCTGTGCCCTGAATGGCCTGGGGAATAGGGCTCAGCTTCTGCCAGTCTCTGGGACTGAGAAAGCAACTGAAAAGGAGGTCTTCCCATTGGAGCCCCAGCTAGGAGGCGGCCCCTGGCCTGGAAGGAAGTCGGAAGCCTATGCAGAGGCCCACCAGGTGTGCCTGCAGAGCCAGCGCCATGGAAGCCCGGAGCACGGGCAGCGCGCCCGCGCGGCACCAGCGCCGGCTCTCCCCACATCGATCATCCAGTCCTTAAGACATATTAAAATGGATTTAAAAAGACATTTCGCATTTTCTCTTCTTAACACCCACATTATTGCCACACATCGGCTTTTGTTTTAATTAAAATCGGTTTTGAAATCCTCCATGAAACTTCAGTGGGATTGTTAAAGGCAGCAATTTCCTTATCGGCAGTGCATCCCCACAACATACTGTAATAGTTATTTTGCAAAGCACAACTCTTATTAATTTAGCTCAATCAAATCAGCACCACGTTAATTTATGGGGCTGTAAAAATCTGGCAGTGCCGCTCTAGATCAAGGAACTTAGGGCAGGCAAGACACCAAGTGGGATGTTTATTTTGTACAATGGTCCCTAACTGCATTTCTGTGATTTAAAAGCTTTCCGAGGCGTGCGACGATAATATTACATGCATAGAGAACTGTGTGTTTGCTATGCCTCATTACTCCCCACGGAGACCCAAAATCATTTGGTATTCAACTTCTACCTAAAATATTTCCTTTAACATACAAATATTTTTTCTGCTTTAAATGGCTTCTCTATGTTAATTTTTTTTCCGGGGCTGTGAAGCAGGATCGTTTCCTATGCGAGGTTCTATTTTGGTCCAGTATTGATCTTTAGTGGTTGTTACCAGGTGGGTGGTTGGTGTCCCCGCTTCTTTTCCTCTGGCCGATCCCTCCCAATACAAAGTAGGGGAACTTTTCTGTTGGGTTGATTTTGCGTTTTCCCCTCCCTTCCTGGTCTACTTTTCCTGATGTCTTCTTCGGAGACTGAGAAGGCTCCTCTTACATCTTAATAACAAAGCTTCATAATAATACTTAGAACGATTTGCCAGGAGCTACAGCTTAGCAGCCAGGGGAGCATTTGGAAGGCAGTGTGGAATGGAAAACTGGGGTGCAAATGGGGAGAGGGAGGCTCAGAGAGGGCAAGTGACCTGCCTAAGGTCACACAGCATTAGGAAAAGCACTGGATTCTGGGACTTAGATCCTCCAACCCTCCATTTTCTCACTATTAAAATGAAGACCATAAGTATTGGGGGGGGAGCACCCATGTGAACGGCCTAGCCCAAGTCCTGGCACAGTGTGGGTGCTCAACCATGTTCAATGTGATGTAATCAGATTGACCTTCCTCAGCAAGGCCAGCCTGGTTCTTCAAGCACCTGACTCTGAATAGCAGAGCCAGACTACGCTCCAGCACAAGCAAGAACAGTCGACATCTCAAACGCTTACACCTGCAGAGCTTCTTCAGCGCACAAAGATGCCTCCATCTGCTCGGGAGGGCACACACCTGCTCTGGGGATACAGACTGGGCACTGAAATACAATGGGCACATTAACTACTGCACATTGTATTTCACATTGGACTCTGCACAACCTGTCCCAAGACAGGCAGACATGGAACCCCATCCAATGGATGAGAAGATGGAGACTAGCAGAGAATTCTGATGATTGCCGCAGGGTCAGATAGTTGGTGGCAGAGGAGAGATTCCAACCCAGCACTGTGGACAACGAGGTCAGCGCCTTTTCTAGCACCCTGGCTGCCTTTGGCACCCTTGCCTCAGAGCCCAGAAAGATGGTCAGAACCGCATAGCTGAGGCCAAGGGAGCTGTTTGGACCTGGGCAAGCAATGTCCCACTTTTAGGAGGGTGGAGAAGCAGAGGTAAAGTTACAAGACAGCGACGGGGTGTCCCAGGCCTAGGGCAGATGCAGCACGCTGCCATGCAGAGCCTTGAGGCCTCCAGTAAGAAACATAGCCAGAAAAGTCACAGCCAAGGGGCTCCGTTCTAGGAAAATGCAACCCCTCTAACCAAGTACCAGAGAAAAACCATGAAAATGGGAAGGTGAGGTGTGAGTTGAGAGCTGGAGGAAGCTTCACAAGCGGCATCGTGAACAGGCAGTGACGTCAAGATTAAGAGCTTCACTGTCCACCTAATTCACCCTGAGCTTTGGAAAACCTACTGTCTGCTCAGCACCAGCGGCCTCTGAAAAGAAGCAGCAGAAAGCATTCTCCATGCAGAACCTGGCTGCCCAGAGCACACGATCGGCTCCCAGCCTGCAGGCTCCAGGCCTGCCCTCTGTCCTGATGAGAAAGTCGGGCCCCATTTCCTGCCACACTTAGCTCCTCCTCACTCCAGTCTGCTCTGGCTTTGGGGCTGGGCCCAGCAGGGAGTGGAAATGCATCCAGACAGAGCTGCTCTTTGGACACCCTCGCTCAGCCTCCACAAACGAATGCTAAGTCTGTGCAAGACCAGGTCTCATGGTTGAGCCAGTCAGGGAAGCATCTGTTGCCACAGAAAAGAGGCAATTTGCTTGCTTTCAAAATGGCTACTCTGACAAGGCCAGAGCCAGGGTGTAGAGTGCCTCTGTGTGAATTGGGAGAAGGCACTCTCGTGGGGCAGACACAACCTCACAGGACCTTAGTCTGGTACATGGATTACGGGAGGACTTCAGCCTTCACAGGCCCCTGTGCTGCGCACACCTCAGCAGTGAACAGCTGGTACGGCTGCAGTCGATGGCTGGGCCCCGGGCCCCAGTGAATGGCCAGAGCCCACAGACCCTTCTCAATCCTTATCTGTGAGAGGCTGTGGGCCCAGGCTCCCCCTGGACATATGGGTCACCCCACGTCTAAGCCAAGACTCCCCGCAAAAGATGCAGGAAGCTGTCTCCTACACAACCCACACAACCACCTTGCTCAGAAACCCAGTATCCCACCCCCGGCCTCGTCCGTCGTTCCATCACCCCTCCACGGAGGACAGGCAGACATGGCAGGAGGAGGGAACAGAGCCCTGAAGCCCCCCTCTGCAGGCAGTGCCGGGCCTTCCTCTCTTCTTGCTGCTCTTTAAGAAGATTTTCTAAAGAAGAAGAACCTTCCGTGGGAGCAGATGGCGGATAAGTAGGAATGGTAAATAGTTTTAATTACTGCATAATGTAAGTGAGACAATAAAGGGGAGACAGTGGAAGCAAGCTGCTGCCGCCAAGGCCCTGAAACTGTTGTGGGGCCCAATTTGTCTGGCATGTGCTGTTCTCAGTCTTGGGAGGGCTTTAAAGAGAACACCGAAAATATTAATTGCCCGCCTCACTGGCCCATCCATCTTCACAACCGAGTAACACGCTTTTTTAATTTCAGGGGAATCGTTTTCAAATGGGAATCATGCAAATGAGTATTTTAGCTATTCATTTGTTTTACTGCGAGCGCTTTGTGAGCAAATGGCCTACAGCTTGCAATGAATTAAAAGACATGGGCACTGGAGACCGATTTTTAATACAAAGTCTTGACTCGGAGACGACCCCGACCAGCAGCACAGAAAATGTTGGCATAGCAACTTTGGGCATTTTCATGCAAATTGGCTTCTATATAGATGATACGAATGCAATGTTTTCCTTCAACTAATCATCATAAAATTAGTTTCACTATATTTAAATGCCTCCACTTAATGCATTATATCCATATGCATGAAATTGCCTCCGCTAATGCAGTACATAAAATGCCAAAGATACAATGAATAGCCAAATTGCAAGCAGTTATGTTATCTCCCATAAAAACAACGCCCCTCCCCCTTTGTTTTTTTTTTTTTTGGTGAGTGTGGGTGTTTTTGAATCTGTGGGCGCCAAAGGCATCTATCACAAATTGCTATTAGCACACAGACTCACTCACACACACTCACACACGCACGCGCGCATACACACACCAACATCCTCTCCAGTTAAGTAACATTAAGGTTGTAAGACAATCGGACAAAAGCCAGGCAAGTCAGGGGCTGGTGGCGCTCACCTGGGCTGGCTAACCTCCCTCCCACAGGTGTGCGCCCAGAGGAGCTGGAGGAGCAAAGAGCACTTGCCTTGCCTTGGAATAGATCCCACGGGGCTGGTTTCGTGGCCCCTCCCCAGCCACCCATTACAAAGGGGGGCCTGAACAGGATGTGTCTGAGCTTATCCGGGTCCAGAAATCCAACTGGAAATAACCAAAGGTAGAGCCACCGTAGGCAAGAGCAGCTCCCTAGGACTGGCCCTGGTGGCCTGTAGAGATGAAAATTCTAGAGGAAAATGATCAAAATCAGTAATGGGGAGAGGACTGGAGAGGAAGAAAGGGAACGTCCGTGGGACCCCTCTGTTCTGGGCTTGCGCTGGGCTCCGTGCACCTGCCATGTTACACCTGTCATCACTACAACAACAGCAGGCACGTCAGCACGATCAGCACCAGCCTTGTGGACTACATGAGTCTCAGAGAAACTGAAGACCATGTCCAAGGTCATATGAGCAGAAAGCAGCAGTAGAAGGATTGAAACCCAGGTCTCTGATTCCAAAGCTGCACTTCCCTCTGTGCCAAGTTGACCTCAGCAGGTGACAGCAAGTGATGGCAGGAATGGGCTCCATCACCTTTTTTTGCTGTGAGAGGAGGTGCCTTCTCCCCAGCAGGGGAGGGGCTGTGAGGACAAAGGACAGAGTGGTTTTCTGAGTCTCTCCTCCAACATTTAGGTTCCATTCTCCTCGTGCGTCTGATGAGTCCTCAGTGTGGAGCCCATGTTGCCCCCAGGTCAAGAGGATCAGGCTTCCCACGGAGAGAGCTCCCCAACTCACTAGCTGGGCCTTCCTATGTCCCCCAACCCTGCCAAGGGAGACGGAGTTATTTTCGGCTCCAGGCCTGGTGGATTTGCAGTTTGGATTACATATACAGATGCTATTTATGTGCAGGGTGGGGGTCATGAGGAGGAAAAGCAAGAGGTAAACTTGGAATAACATAGGCCCCTCTTCCCACCGAGAGGTGGAGCTCCGCCTCGGGAGCCCTCCAATCCCTATTCGCTGGAGGACTTTGTGTTTGTCCCCACAAGAAGGCACGAGCTACCTGTGAAAACAGCGTGGTGGCTCCTCAGAAACTGGAAATAGAATTACGGTGTGACCAGCACTCTCGCTTCAGGGTGGCACCTAAAAGAGGTGGACGCAGGAACTTGAAGGGGTATTTGTACACTCGTGTTCACAGAAGCACTACTCACAATAGTCGAGAGGTGGAAGCAAGACACATATTTGTCAAGGGATAAATGGATAAACAGAAGGTGGTATATACATATGATGGAGTATTATTCTGCCCTAGAAGGAATAATTCTGGCACATGTGACAACATGATTGCACCTTGATGAGCGTGGGCTACATAAAATAAGCCAATCACCCACAAAAAAAGAGAAATGTAATATAATCCCACTCACATGAGGCACCTAGGGAGTGAAATTCACAGAGACAGGAAATCAGATGGTGGTTGTCAGGGTCTAGGAGAAGGGCAAGCAGGGGTTCGAGTTTAATAGGTACCAGATTTCAGTCTGGAAGATGAAAAGGTTGTGAAGGTGGACAGTGGTGAGGGTTGCCCAACAGTGTAAATGCACTTAACACTACTAAGCCAGATACTTATAAATAAAGTCATACATTGTGTTGTGTATATTTAACCACAGTTAAAAACTATAGAAAAAGAAAAGAATGCCTTAGGCAGGAAAATATCTTTCCCAAGACCCCAAGCACATCACAGAATTCAGGGACCACGTTCTCTGGGTAACTTGATGAAAAGGCAAGAACAGACCCTTCTGATGGCTCAGGAATTAAATTAAGTGGCAATACGAGGGAGACCCCTTGGAGCGACAGGGCTAGCTTAGCCAGGGTCTAAGGCACAGATCAGGAAGTCCTCCAAATGCATTAACTTGACTCATTTTCCTCTCCTTCTAACTTTCTCCCTCCTGTCTCCTATCTTGTCTGGACAAGCCCCTCCACCCATCCCCAACACATGAATTTCCCAATTAAATCTCTTGCCATTGATTGTTTTTCTTTGTTTCCCCTTGACAACTGGTCCTCTCACCACCACGAATTGTTTATGGCTACTGTGACTTACAAACACTAAAGTAAAGTAGCATATTCTCTTGCAAACTGAACGTTGTATCCTGCACATTGTTAATCCTCACCAATCCTTATCCTTATCATTAGTCCTGTGATTACAATAGCAGCCACCAGGTGGCATGTTTTGGAAGTCCCAACCTTGGTCAATTATTGCAAATACCACCCCTGGTGGCTGTAGTGAGATTTGCGGTCACCGTGCCTAGGTGGCAATTGACTGGGCCTCAGAGCCTGTCAGTATTAGAGACAGCCCTTTTCAGTGACTGCTTTTGCCCCACAGCTCCAGCTGCTGTTGCGTTTCCTCTTGCATCTTAGCTCTAGAAGAATCAGTATGTCCTCTTGCGTACAACCTGCCTCGAGTACAGGACTGCAGACTTCAGCCTTAGCAGTATTGGATGGGCCATTTTCTCCCATGGCCAGGAGCCCAAGGTGAGACCAAATGTTCCAGCTTATTCTGTGTCTGCCATCTTTTCTAAGTTCAGTTTTTAGATTGTTCCCTCATGGAAAGTCTCGTGTGGTCTTGGTCCTAACACCCTATTTGATGCAACCTCCTTTGCTACTTCCTTCTATCTCTGCCAAGGGGGAAGCTGGGTCTCCTACTGCACTGGAATCCTGTCCTCCTTGACCTGCAAAATTGTTGCCTCCCTTTGTAGGACTTTTGAAACTAATAGTATTCTCCTAGTTTAAAAGGAGTTAGGGAAAAAAAGAAAGAAATGGTGACTACCAGGAATTAGTGGGGATTCACTAAGGAAGGTCATGCCAAGTTCACCTGGTATTTCCTCTGATGGGATACTGCACAACCAAATGTATTTTGATTTTACAAAGCATTTTGTAAGTCTCTGTTGTTAGCTTTGTGGGAGAGCTGGGCCAAGATGCGAGTTTAGATATACAGGGTCACATCCATCCCACAGAGAAAATGGAACAATTGATTGGAAGGAGATGGCTGGTGAAATGGAGCAGGGCCCAGCCCTCGTCTCTGTTCCATTCCGTGTCTTACTGCCTTGAATGAAGACTTTGAAAGCAGACTTCCCACATTTCCAAGCATCACAGAGGCACTTGAGTAACAAAATAGACAGTGGAAAAGAATCTCACAGACCACAAAAATTAGGCTGAATGAAATAAGGTGAAATTTAGCAGACAGAAAAATCTGTAGTTTCCCATTTAAGTTCAAACAATCAGTTATCTGGGCAGAGGATGGGGGACACTTGGCTCCACGGCAGACTGTTGTTTAAAATCCCTGGGGTTTTGATCATCCCTAGACTGACTTCTCACTAAAGATGAGGCAGAGCTGCTGAAAGAACCTCTGCCCACTTGGATGGCATCAGTGCAAGGGTGGGGTAAAGATGGTGGTGGGGCTGGACCCACTGAGGACCCTGGGGTGAGTGCCCAAGGTGGTCAGGGTGGTATGGTCATTTGCATGAGTAGTGCTTGAACTATGGGAGGAAACAAGGACAGAACTGTCCCTGGTGGACAATTCTGAGAGAGGTGACCACACCCTCTGTCAAATCACCAAATCTACTATTGCACCTGATAGAGGAGAAGGTGCCGCACATGGTCATGAAAAGGATGGATGCTCGAACAATCGGAGGGTCTGGAGGCTTTTTCTGACGGCTGGAAGGGCTTTCACACGAGAGAGGGAGCAGGGTCCAGCTGTGATGGGGGGGTCCAGGTGCCTTCGGTACCCTGAAGCCCCTTGCCCGTGAGCCCACCCACAAACCTATCCACTGAAAGTCCATGCCTAGGACTCCAATTATAAGTAGTTTGTGTACTCTGTAGTGGAAGGAGACATCAGCTTCTGGGTTCAAATTCCTTCCCTACCACTTCCCGTGTGAACTGGACAAACCAACGTCGCCATACCTCTTTCTCTAACTGCCAAAAGGAAGTAGAACTGCTGCGTACTCACGGGCTTGTTGTGAGGATTAAAACACATGGGGTATGTAAGGAATGCGGCACGTAATAAGCACCCCCCCCCAAGACATTGTAGAACGAGTGTATTTTCTCTGAACACCTCTCACGCACCCTGGTCACTCATATACCTCAGTGTCACTGATTTAAAAAAAAAAAAAAAAGGTCCTATGCTCATTACATCCTGTTCCTTCCTCAGGTTCAGAGCTTTCCCTCGGGCTCGAGGAAACCTCCCTGGCCACACTCAGCCACCTCTTCTGGTCCCCCAGCTCACTCACTGTCTGTTCCAGGCCCAGGGCCCCAGTTCCCGCAGGGGAACCAAGGGGCATCTGCAGGGACTTCTGCAACCTGGGTCTATGCTCCCTGGCTCCCAGATCAACATCCTGGTCTGCAGCTGGACCGGGCAGTTCGGAGTAGAGCATCCTAACCAGGGACTCTAGACACCCAGACTCTAGCCCGAGCTGTTCCAAGAGTAGGCCATTCCACCGCCTCTCTGCACCTCGCAGAAGGCCCTCACACCATCCCTCACATGCGGTGATTCTCTGGAATACTCTAGTTCGTGGCATGCTCAGGAACCACAAGGTAAAGACGGGTCCTGGGGAGAAGGGGATGCCTGCTCCCATCGTGTCTATCAGAGTATTTCCGTGATTGCTGGGGAGACTCGGGTCTTCGGGCCCCTTCGGGGTGCACAATGGCCCATGTCAGAGCCTTCTCGAACTTCTCACTGGTTTTCTCAGAGGTAGAAGCACACTGACTGGAAATCTCTAACCCCTAGGGGCCTTGGGGAACCTCCTCTCCCTCTCTGGGCCTCGTTTTCCCATCTGTAAAATGAAAGGATTCGGGGCTCTGGCTGGGTAGCTCAGTTAGTTTAGAGTATCTTCCTGGTACATTAAGGCTGCGGGTTCCCTCCCTGGGCAGGGCACATGCAAGAATCAACCAGTGAATGCACAGGTAAGTGAAACAAAAAACTGGTATCTCTCTCTTTCAAAATCAATGTAAGAAATAATCTATTACATCAGCTTTAAAAAAAAATGAAAGGATTCGGGTAGAGGAGCTCTGAGGTACCTATGAGCAACGACTTCAAAATTATGCACTTTAGTGTGTCCATACCCCCCGAAATTGAGGCAGAAACCTCAAAACAGGACCAGAGGTCAGTAAACAAAGCTTATTAAATGGAAACCTCAAACAATTATTCTTCCAATCTTAATCAAGAGACCTAAATAATCTGACTTCTCAATTTGCTTCAGCAATTTCCTTGAATTCCTGCTGTTGATTAGTTCGGGCAGCCAGTTAATGGAAGTCTGGCACACCAGACCCATTCATTTTGTTTTCTTAGAGGCAGGCTCCATCTTGGAAGTTAGAACCAGGAGGTGACGGTTCTCGATGTCTTGTCAACGGGAGAACCAGGCAGTTCTCGCAAGTGCCATGACCACCTGAGATCCTGCAGGAAGGATGCCATTAAGAATGAGAATGAAGCCCTGGCTGGCGTGGCTTAGTGAATTGAGCTGTAGACTGTGAAGCAAAGGGATCACTGGTTCGATTCCCAGTCAGGGCACATGCCTGGGTTGCAGACCAGGTCTGAAGTTGGAGAGGCAACTACACATTGATGTTTCTCTCTCTCTCTCTCTCCCTTCCCCTCTCTCTAAAAATAAATAAATAAAAATTAACAAAAAAGAATGAGAATGAAGAAGGATGGGGAAGATGTCCCAGGGAGAAGGTGCCCGCCACTACTGGGCAGGGCCTGGGGCGGCAGGGTGTCTGGTGAGACGGGGCTGCCAGGGGCCCAGCCCTGGGCCAGACTGGCTGGGATCGGAGGTGTCCAGTGGTACCATCTGGGGCGGGGAAGGTCAATAATGAGAATTCACAATTGGGCACTGAGAGGCTCAGCCAGAGAGTAAGCAGACATTGGAATCACATGGACCGAGCTAACTTGCCACCAGAGGGCAGGCAGGTGCCAGGTCAGAGGCGTGAGTGAAGGCTCAGGACCCACCTGGTTCAGAGTATACTCATTCATCCAACAACATTCATTGGGGACCTCCTGTGTGCCAGCCACTGCTCTAAGCACTGGGGACACAGCCATGAAACAAGACAGAAGAACCCTGTGGAAGGAATAATTCCAATGGAGGAAGCAAGTAACAAATAATTATATAACATGTCACATAATGATTGATAAGGGCCATTAAAAATGAAATGGAAAAAGGAGTGGAGAGTGATGGGAGCTGCTGTTTGACAGAAGATAGTCAGGGAAGGCTTCTCTGAGGAGGTGACAGGGAGCAAAGATCTGAATGGAGCAGGGAGTGAGCAATGTGAATATCAAATGAATGTCACCAAAAGTGGTTCTTGTCACCGTTAATTTAACTTACTGAAAAGGGTAAGGGGTAGCGGCCCAGGGCTGGAACAGAGGGCGGAAGGGCCCTCAGGTCCCAGGCTCCTCTTCTTTTTCCACTCTTCTATCTGTGTGCTCTTGTCCTTAAGGACACAATGCCCATGAGACAGCCACTCACCTCCAGACACAGAGGACAACTTCAAGACATGAAGGGAGAAGAGGAACAGGCACAAAGGCCACAGGGACATCAGCTGAGTGTGTCCCCATTAGCCCCACCCAATGACTTCTGCTGTGTCTTCCTGGCCACAACTGGGTCACGTGGCCAACTCTGCTCCAATCACTGGGGCCAGAGAAAGGGGTTTAGGGGTCAGCCAAGTGACACTATGCCCTGAGGGTCACTTCATTACGGCATCCCCTCTCCAGGGACAGCTCTGCAATGGCTTTTACCCTGGGCCATCTGAAAAGTGCTTTTCTCCTCTGAAGAATAACAGCCTTGTAGGGAATCAGGACAACCCCGCCCCTGCGCCAGTTCCAGCGCAAACCTGGGGCGCGCCCTCAGGCCGGTGGCTCCTGGCCTCCGGGTCTTGCCAGAGCCATCCTGATACTACTTTCTGCTGCAGTGGTCTAGGGGCCCGAGTGCCGCCCCTACCTTAGCCACCATAACTAGCCTGCCCCTGAGAGCCCCCGAGAAATTGCAGGAGTCCTGGAAGGGTACCCAGAATGCAATTTTACTGGAGGAGACACAGACTAAGAGGCAGCCCACCAGCAGGGTCTGAGTGAGGGGCAGGAGAGTTACAGACTGTCTTTATTTAAGATTGTGAAATTTTATTTATCATAACTTTTTGGCATTAATTTTGATTTAAAAAAATACATTGCATTACAACCTCATTTGATTGCTGAGTATTTGGCGCCCATTTAGATTCTGCACCGGATGTAAATGCCCCGCCCACCTCACCTGGTCCCTCCCCTGCCAGCTGGTGGCCTGGGAGGGGACCCTGGCTGGACAGAGGCCAGGCTGCCCAGCCGAGCAGTTACTGTATCTGTGGACTCTGGGGTCACACATGTGTAATTTTTAGCCCTTTTGCCATGAAGTGTTTGGATTAAAGGCCCTGGTATTTGTTTAATAAGAAAAGAAGGTGGTAGCCATTAAAAATTTAGTCCCACGAATTAGTAGCTCCTCCCCGAGGTGCTGTATTTATTTAATCATAGTAAATTTGGGCCAACTCCCCTCCCGGGGCCTCCAGCACCTGCCTCCCTACCCCTGAGGGGTTCGTCACTAGGGCCCCGCTATTACACAAAGGTCCTCTGCCTGTGGCTCCACCGGCCGCAGGCTCACAGGGAGATAAACACCTTAGCCTCATTACTCACATGGCTAATTGTGAAGTGATTTAATTAAAGTATACAGATATTTCCCCAAGTTAGTTACATTTCATATCACTCCATTAGGAGTAATTGGCTGAAATGAGGGAAGCTGGCCAGGTGGGCGGGCAGCCAGAGCCCCCTCAGCCCGAGCGAGGCTCACTGCCTGGCGGTTGGGGCGGTCTGCGGGCGAGCTTGGCAGTGCCAGTCACTGAGACACCCACCTCGACACGGCAACCTCCTGGGACAGCCGTGGGTCCTTTCAATCACATGCACCAAACTGCCCACAGGCTGGGTTGGGAACCGGGTCCCCAGCCCACTCTGTCACTCACATCTCTGTGACCTGGAGCAGCCACCTCCCTCAGCTGAGCCTTGGCTCACTCCTCTGTGACATGGGAATAATAGTGATGTCTGCCTTAAGTGCTTGTTACCAGATTAAATGGAATAGGCCTGGAAAGACTTTAGCGGAGTACCCAGCACATAGTGCTTAATAAATAATAACAGTATTATTTGTGAACTGGTGTATGGCTACAGAATGAAGCAGTATAGACAGTGAAAGAAGCATCTTTCCCAGAGTCAGAAATTTCAGGGTCAGGTCTCAGGTGTGCCCCTAACTCTCTATGTAATCTTTGGCAATTTGCTTCATTCCCTGGGCCTTAGTTTACTCACCTGGCAAAATAGGGAAAGGTAAATTAAGAGACTGATGTTGGCCCACCCTATATCCATTCTCCCTTTTTTCCTTTCCAGCCCAGCCCTGGTTGGGGCAGCAGTGCACCAACTACAACATCCGCATCCCCTAATCTCTCTTACAGATGAAGCTGACCCCATGGCCAATTCTGGTCAATGAAATGAAAGCCAAAGTTGCTTTCTTGTTGGGTGGGGCTCAAGTCTTCTTCAAAAGGGAGCTGACCCAGCTGGAAGGCACCCCTTCCACTCACTCTTCCCCCTTCCTTTTCCCAAATAGAATGTGACAGTGATGGTTGGAGCTCCAGTGGCCATTGTGTGATCATGAGGTAACCTTAAAGGTGGAGGCCACTTACACAGCCACTCGGCTGAGCAGAAAGACAGGAGGGGCCAGAGTCTTGAATGACATCTTGGAGCTATTGCCCCAGCCCTGACCACCCTGGATTTCACAGCACACAAGAGAAAAATAGGCTTTGTCTTGTGTGCTTTGTTTTGCTTTCTGTTTTTGCTAAGCCTCAGCATTTTGGATCTTGGTCACTTGCTTCAAGTGCTATCCCTAACGCACACAGGGCCTCCTGCTGTATCAGCATCTTAGAACTTGATCTCCGAGCTGGTCAGATCCGCCTGCCCGTCCCCGTGCTGCACCAGCCTGCGGTCGGGGTACCTCTCGCACCCTGACCCCAGCCCCAGTCTGCTCACCCAGCTCGGGAGCTGCACTGCAGAGCCACGGTCCTCACGTCTCCAGCCAGCACGTGTCCAAATCTGAGGAGACGTGTCCAAATCTGAGGAGATAAGAAGTAGCTGTTTCTCACCAAGAGGTCCGGCCCCTGATCTACATACTTCCCAAGTGCCTGCTACCCTTGGCAGATGGACAGACCGGGGAGCAGGTTTATTTATGACAGCTTTGGAGTAGTGAAGGATGCGAGGATTCGCTGCTGAGGTTTTACTCTGCCCCTTACTGATTGTTTACTGCTATTGACTAAATGTTTGTATCCCCCCCCCCCACAAAACTCATATGTTGGGTCCTAACGCCCAGTGTCTTGGTATCAGAAGAGGCGGAGACTTGGGAAGGAGATTAGGTCATGTGGGCAGAGCCCTCCTGGGTGGGATTAGAGCCTCTCCGAAGGAGGCCCCAGAGAGCTCCGTTGCCCCTTTCACCACGTAAGACAATGGCTGTCCAGGAGAAAATGGGCTCTCACCAGACACTTGATCTTGGGTTTTCCAGCCGGCAGACTATGAGAATAAAGATCTGCTCCTTGTAAGCCACACAGTCGATGGTCTCTTGTGACTGCAGCCCAAATGGGATAAGACTGTGACTTTGGGAAGTCTCTAAAATATCTCTGGACCTTGGTTTTCTAATGTGTAAAGTGGGAATAATAATACTGTACCCATTCTGAAAAGGATGGGAATGAGGAAATGAGATGTATGTGAAATGCACTACAGGTCGAAAATCAGAGAACATTCGCCAGGAATTGTGGCTGCCGGAGACCATTTTCTGAGCCAGCCTGCCAGTCCTCCCTGAGGTCCTTCTCTGAGCCCAGTCCTGCAGGCCTGGTGAGAGGAACATCAGAAAAGTACGAGCCACCGTCCTCCAACTTACAGAGGAGGAAGTGGGGGTTGGGAGAGGGTAAGTCACTAAGGCCACACTGTTAAAATGTGGCGGTGCTGGGATTGCATCAGGCCGAGTGAGTGAAGAGCTGTGGCCAAATCCAGCTGGCACCTGACTTTACAAATAAAGTCTTCTTACTGGACGATGGACGCGTTCATCTATTTCTGCCTCAGTCTAGGGCTGCTTCTACACCACAGTGGTGCCACTGAGTGACTGCATCAGAGGCTGTAAGGCTTGCGAAACTTAAAGTATTTACTACTGGTCCTTTACTAAAAAAAATGTTCTGAGCCCTGAGCTAGAGTCCAGTCTGCCTGCCGATCACCCAGCCACCGCCGAGCCCCTCCCGGGTGCCTGATGCCGCGCTGCCTGGTGGTTCGGGCACCAGCTGGATGGGAGCCCAGGGCTTCCAGGGGACCCACCCCCTTTCACAGATAAACAAACTGGGGTCTGGAACCTTGAAGCTTCCCCAGCCTCCTGCCAGATCTGTGGTTGAAATGGACCAAAATCCAGTCTGGCGCCTTGCTGCAGGTCCATATCAGGACCCAACGAACCGGGGCAGAAAGATGGAGAGGGCTGAGGGGGTCACTGTCTCTCTCCCTCTGTCCCTTTCAAGCCCCTCCATTGCTTCCCAGTTGTTGGGAAGCCAGGGTAAGTTGTGGCACCTCACCAGGAATGAAAAATAACGAGACGGGTGAGCCCAGCTTCATGGGCACTTACTAAGTGCTCAGCACAGTAGATACCCTTCTTCCTGTAACCCCGCAGCCACACTGACAGGCGGGTGTTCTGATTTCACAGGGGAAAATGACTCATTCGAGGTCAAAGAGGTCACAGAGCTACTAAGAGGTAGAGCCAGAATTAGAACCCGCATCTATCTATGTGACTCCAATCTCCAGACAGACGCCCCTCCCATCTTTATGGGATTCGGGGGCTGTGGGCAATGAGAAGGGGTTTGCTTACCTGAAAAAATGTTATTCGGGGTGGAATTTGTTCCTGAATCTCTAGGTCATGGTGTCTGGGGGTTTCGACCCTCAACCTTGAGCCCTCCTGCTTCCCTCCATCTCTCGCAGTCACTTCCACACCCTAAGGGAGCAATGACCAAGAACTAGGCCCCCTCCCAGGGGACTCTGCTCTTTAAAGGGGACTGACTTGGAAGGTGTATTGTCTTACGGATGGAAATGCAGGCCTCTGCCAGCCAGGCGCGAGGGCAAAGCTCTCCCGCGTCCCTGAAGCAATGTCTGAGATGTCACACCCTCTGCACCCGGAGTGGCAGGGGCATCGGGAGCCAGGGTTCTGGTTTCCTTCTGCCTCCAAGAACCTGACCAGGTTTTCAGATTCTTCTAGAACAAGAGGATGTCGGGGCCTTAGAGTCTGCGCCCCAGACAGTGCTGTCTCCCAGCAAACTGGGGGTGTTGAGAGAAGCTGCGTTTCGGAGCTGCTGTAGGTGACAGTGTCAGGACAGGCACAGGCTCCGAACGGCCACTTGGTCCCTCAGGTCCCACTGTCATTCCTTATCCGAGCATCCTCCTTCCCCACCCTTAGGCTGCAAACTTGGGCCACCCTTCTCACCCCTGCATCGGCACCAAAGGTAGTCCAAGAAAACCCCTGGGACATGGCTCACAATCCTGGTCCTCTCTTCCCTCCTCCACTAATGGAAGAAGTCGCCTCACTCCACAGACAGGCTGGGCAGTGGCCCTGTGCCCTGCAAGGGAAGCCACCCCCACAGCCTTGGCCTTGTGCTGCTTCCCGGTCAGACCCAAGGACTGGATGGTCCAACCTGCACACACCCAAAGCCCCCGAGTCCCTCCAGCCCCTCTGCCCCCAGCCACCTTGCTGGTGTGTTTACTTAAGGCTGAATGCTATATCTGGAAGTTCATTAATTTTTTTGTGGGTGCCAAAATGCGGATCATTTGTGCTTATCCTCAACTAAATAAGTCAGGTCATAAGAGGTAATGCCATGGGTAGTGGAATGTAAACAAACACATTCTACCTCAATAAACATGCTAATTTCCAGCTATAATATTCACAAGTAAAAGATCCATCACGCCGACCCTATTTGGCAAAGGCAGCGGGCCTCATCCGTCAACGAGGGAGGCTCCCGCCAGTTCGCTGCAGGAGGGAAATAGTACAACTTAACTCGCTTGATGACGCCCTCGGGGGGAAACATGAGCCTCATAAATGAGTCTGGAAATGTGATAAAAGGATAATCTTGCATAAATGAGCCTATATCATCATTACCTGCACCGGCCAAGGCCAGGCGCAGGCTTTGAGTGATGGAGTCGCATTTCATATAAATTAAGGCCAAGGAGTCGGTGCACCAGGCCAGCGGGAGCTCTCTGTCCTTGCCGTGTCCCACTGGCCACCCTCGCCTGAGGCCGCCACCCAGGATGGGTGTGGGACCAGGGGGAGGCTTCAGCCTGGCTGGGGCTGGGGTGCTGGAGTGGGAAAAGCAAGAACAGCCCAGGGCCTGTCTGAACACAAGGGTAGCTCGGGCAAAAGGAGACATTGGAGGGGGTCTTGGCCCCCTCTCATCTCATAGAGAAATTATGGAATCTATTAACATATTTACTCAATAATACTTATTGGACACCTATCAAATGCCAAGGCACTGAGATAGGCACCTAAAAATTTCAAAAGAGATGAAGCCCTGGCTTTTAAGAAGCCACAGGGGACTCCGGGAGGTAAAGTGAGCCCTCGCAGCCTGCTTGGTTTGTGGTCGGGTGCTGAGGGCGCTCAGGAAATGGAAAGACTCCCCAGACCTGGGCATGGCAGGAAGGGTCAGGGCCGTTGGCCTGTAGATGCCAGTTGGCCCCTCCCTCCTCCCTCGGCCCCTCCACATCCCCAAGGCCTTTTAGGGACGCTGGCCCTGCCCTACCCATAGGTGTGCAGCTTCTACTAAGCTCCTCCCTCCCTGCCTGGAGGTCCTTGCAGCAAAAGACGGAAAGACGGATGAGAAATGCACAGAACATGTACACCATCTGGGGAAAGGTCTGGTGGAGATCTAGGTGCTCCTTCCTGATCCTTGCTTGCCCCCTTCTGGGGGAGGCTGGAGGAGCCCCACCCAGGCCCCTGCACAGGGCTGAGGCACTGGCGCCCACTGCTGGAGCGCTGGCAGCTGCAGCTCACAACCACCCTCCTCTGTGGAGGTCGGCCTTAGGCCAAAGCGGTGCCTCTGCCTGCCCCCCTGCCGTCAGACCAGGCGACTGAGGGCTACAGAGGCCGGCCCTCTTGACTGAAGGTGGGCCAGGGGTTGTGCTCTGTGGTGCAGGTCCCTCGCCAGAGCCCCCGGGGGGCTAGGCTGAGTCTGGGCTCCAGCAGAGACCACCCCATTGCTGCCCCGTCCTGCTTCCCTCACTCCCTTCTCCTGAGAACATGACCCAAAAGAGCTACTTGCATCCCAATCTGCATCCCAGGCTCCGCTTTTAGGGAGCCCAACCTAGGCACCCCATTTTTCTTTCAGTACCTCACTTTTGTGTGTTGTCTCCTCAAAGACAGACGCAGAAACAGCCCATCACAAGGCAGTGCAGGGGGAGCAGCACCCCCATTGTGAGCAATGTGCTGAGGGGGCAGCTAAATATGCCACAGGGGGCCAGGGAGGCTGGTTCGGAGAGGGGCGTCCACCTTCTTTGGCTGGGGCCTGTGATTTCTGGGGGCGGCGAGGGAGGCAGGAAGGATGCGCTAGGCAGCAGGAATGGCATACCCTTTAATTTCCAAAGTGCTTTCGTGTGTCACTTCACTGCAAATAGAACCTGGGATGCAGAATGGGAAGCCCGCAGCACCTTCACCAGGGAAAGGGCTGGCCAGGCCTCCTCCCACACCAGATGCCCATTGCAGGACTAAGTGACTGCGTACACGCGAGTGAGCAGAATCACTGTGAACATTCCTTTGGGGTACAACATCTTGTCTACCCTGTACCCCGTCCTTGTTCCCGGGTGTCTGCTCCCTCTCTGGACAAGAAAAGCTTGTACAATAGGGACTGGGTTTGGCCACCGGGGTGGCTCCATGAGGCCTAGCTTTGCTCTTTGCACTGAATTGGTGCTCAGTAAATACTGGTTCCATGGCTTTGAACTGTTGGCTTGATAGGAGAAAGAGAGGGATCCCCAAGAGCAGAGGGTGTTTAGGTGTATAAAGACCTTCATTCTTCCAACTACCAAACAACTTCGCAATAAGATAGTATGATCAGTGACATAGAAACAGGAAGAGAGGAGACAACAGCGCACCTACTGTGTGCAGGAACCGTACCAGGTGCTTTCATAGGCTGTACTTGTACCTGTCGATAATCTGGAGGTGGTTTTTATCATTGCCATTTCACAGATGAAACCACCGGGGGGCAGAGGGGCACGTGACATCTGCGTGTGCTGATGGACGTCCAGAGTCTGCCCTCTTCCCATCCTCTCCCTTCTTTAACCCCACGGGAGGATATTTCCAAATCCAAGTTGCAGGGGTCTGGAACGAATGGGCTGATCCGATCTTTCCAGAAGCAGAAGATCTGAAAGACCCCAGGTATCCCTTTCAGCAGAGAGTCCCCCAGTGCAGGCTGCTTGGGCCCAGGGAGCCATGAGAGGTGGCAGACCCCCCTCCCAGGCCAAGGCCCACTCTCCTGAGTCACTTCCCCAGCCATGCCTCTCACAGAGAGAGGGCCAAGCTGCCAGGATTGTGTGATTCAGAACCCACTTTAGGGTTAATTTTATGAAGGAAGAAAAAGGTATAAATGATGTTGAAAAACTGAGCTGACAAGCTCGTGGGAAACCTGAGCAGCAGAAGTCTTAGTCCGAAGTCCTGGCTGAGAAAGCGCCGGCCCCTGCCAAACCCGGGGATGGAAGCTTGCACATTCCTGGGGCCGCGTGCTTCAAATACTTTCCACAGCCTTGCCAGTGGAGGGCCAGGAGAGAAGACTCTGTCCTTGCCAAGTTGGGTCTGCAGAACAGCTTGGCTAGCAGGGAGCAGTGAAACCACAGGGGCTGGAAAACCTGACTCACCAGCTGCAGGGGAGAGTGGGGAGAGGCCCCAGCCCCGCAGGGGCAGGCGCGGATCCTTTGACTCAGCGGGTTCTGGCCAGCTAACCACTGGGACTACACCGCCCTCTGGGTGAGAGCCTCCTGCAGTTCCCATTGGGGCGAACATTCGTTGAGCACCTACTAGGTGCCATGCAGCACGCTGAGCATCTGGTTTGACAGCCGAGGGAGCTGGCAGAGCGGGCATCATGTGCCAACTTTTCAAATAAGGAAGCTGAGAGCCAACAAGGTACAGGAACTGCCCCGTGCCACACAGCAAACGAATGGCCAGAATGTCAGTTCACCCTGTGTGTACCGAGGGCCTGCTGTGTGTCGGGCACAGGGTCAAGGACGGGGTGCAGACATGGGGATGTGAAGGCCTTTTTCAGGGAAGTCCACCAAGTCTCACAGAGTTGAACCGTTTGGTGTTTTCAAGACACATTCATATCTGCTACCCAAATCTGCTTATTAAAACACGTGGGGGATGGGGGGCGAGGAAAAATGATTTGGAGACCTGGCAACATGGAGATGGGGCAGGGGAGGGAGAGATGGTAGGAGGAGTCCTGGGGGACGAGGAGCCAGGAAACTTGGCTTCTCAGTTCGGCCTGTTGCTAACTCTCAGTGTAACCCAGGGAAAGTCACTTCAGCGCCCCCCACCCCCCTGGGTCTCAGTGTCCGCAGAATACACTCTCCACGCCTTTGGAAGTACCACCATTCCCTACACAACGCTGCCTTCATGTCCATGGCTGCAGAAGGATGCTGCACCCCCGGGGGGGGGGGGCAGGCCAGAGACACTGGGGAGTTCTTGCCCCTGGAAATAGGCCTCAAAAAAGACAGGCAGGCGGTGGGGGCTGAGGACCCACTGCCATCCCTCTGAACAGGAAGACACAGAAGGCGCGTGGGAGTCAGCCCTCCGAGCTCCTCAGGGGCACAGAGTCCCTGGCACCTCCGGGGGCCCTGCTCATCAAGCACCCTGTCTTCTTCCTCTCCTTCCTCCTCTGACATCCCCTCCGGTGCCGCGTGTGATCACCTCCCCAGGAAACTACTTGCACTCAAACCCTGTCTCAGGCTCTGCTTCTAGGGACAGCCAAACCGAAATAGTTTCCTTGGCTATAAGAGGGGAATCCAGACAAGGGGCTTTGGCCGCCATCTGTGACAACCCCCCACAGTGCATGGAAGGCGTGAGCGAGGCCCCCAAAGGAGAAGTGGCTGTCCCGCTAGTTGTGTCATTGCCCCGTCCCAGGTGTCCAGGAGGCTGGCTGTGTGTGAGGACCCAGGTCCAGTCCCGCTCTGCTGTCTACAGGCTGCAGGAGCCAGGGCAAGCCCCTCCGCTGCTCCGGTCTTCAGCTCCCTCATCCCCACAGCGGAGAAGGTAACGTCTCTGTCTCAGAGTTGCTGAGAGGCTCGAAGGTGGTAACCAGGATAGCGCCGCACCTCATTACCATCGCACATCTAACTGGTTGCCCGGAGGCCCGGAAGAACTCGAGAAGCTTTGTGGCATCACGGAACAGGAGCTCTCGGAGGCACGGAGCCCTGGGCTGCAGAAGACACGTGGCTGTGAGGCTGGAGGCTGCCTTTCTCCTCGGGGTTTCAGGCCCCGAGTGCTCAGGCGCGCCTCTTCGCCCCCGACCTCGTTACCCAGCCAGCTGGGGCCCCACGCAGTTTCCATTTCTCTTCCCTGGGTGTGGGGCCGAGACCCGTGAGCACAAGCGATTCCGCCCCTCACCGCTCCACCAGCCAAACCCCAGTCCCAACCCGGGACCTGGACCCCTAAAGGGAGATGGAGGCAGAGTGTTCTGGCTCCAGGAATCAGCTAATGGAACCTTGTTAATTACTATGTAAATTACTTTAATAGTGTTGATCCCCCTCAGACAGTTGTTTAAGGGCTTGAGGCCCTAGTCTAGGGATGTGGGGGTCTCCAGTGAGAACAGGCGGCCTCTCCTTGGCCCCAGGGCTCCCACGTATGGACTCCGAGGGCAAGTGTGGGGTCACAGATGGAGAGCTGAAGGAAAGGAGGGCTTCACACCTGACCCTGGCCTGCAAGGATCCTGGCAGTGACACGGAGGTGCAGGGTTCGAGTCCACCCTTGAAGGCCAGGACTCTGAGGGAGCTCGATGATCTCTGACCCACCCCCTCCCTCACCGCATCCAGAGGGGAACAGAAGCTCAGAGCAGGTGTGTGACTTACCCAAAGTCACACAGCAAGGAGATGGCTGGCCAGGGGATCGGCTGGGCACCAGCCTCCCACCACCAGGCCACCTGCGGGATGGGCTGGATGTGGTGTTCTTCCCGCAGCATCGCAGGGTGAGACTTCCTCAGTTCACAGAGAAAAAAATTAAAGGAAGGCACTTTCCTGATTTTCAAGTTGTGTGTGTGTGTGTTTAAGAGACACTGTCCTACAGATATGATACGTAGTTATAGATTCTTCTGTAAATGTGCTCCTGTGCTATGGAATTGTGTCAAAACATTACAGCATTCTATCAAGGACACTATGACTTTAAGACTCTCAGACACCGTCAACCCCGAAGCACTTACTTTAATCTCAATGTTCCAGATTGGGGAGGAGGCACAGAGGGATGTTACCAACTTGCCTTCAGACTTCTGGGGAATGAATGCTGTTTCCGCCAGTCCAGTTATTAGGAGTGTGTGTAAACTAAGAGTTACACACACTGAAAGAGGCAGCAAGGGAGGGAGGTGGGTGAAAGTGACAATGACAGTACCTGGGGCTGTTGCCAGGATGACGGGCTCATGAGGGAGGCGCATGAGCTGTATTTCAGACACCCTGACGTCACTGCTGGCTGCCCACAGGTGCACTGCTCCTTCTGCATCACCACCGAGTTTCACGAAGTAGGTCTGCTGGCCAGACAAGGGCTGGACTGGAGAGGTTTTACTGCAGTGCGGGGCTCTGTGGCCACCTGTGTGACCTTGGCGATGTGGCATCACATCTCTGGGTCTCAATTTCTTTGTCTGAAAGTGAGAACAAGAGGACCTGCCTCACAGGATGCTCCAAACAATGAAATGAGATGGTGCTGGGCATCTGGACCAGTCGGTGCCCAGCACATAGTAATAGCTCACCTTCTTCCTCTTTGTCCTTATGTGTGTATGTGTGTGTGTGTGTCTCGAAGATACAGACATTTTTAAATCAGGGCCAGGTGCATGGACCTGGGGTGCATCTATGGATTAATGCAGTGGGCCTTCAAAGATCCCCCAGAGCTCAGTGCCTCCCTTGTACCCCAAGTGCAAAGAATCTGACCTGAGGCTCTCAGTGCCCCGGAAGGCCCCCTCAGCCTCTCCTGCAATGCCCTGCAGTCCTGGATCCCACCTTTGCGCAGGCACTGGGCAACAGCTACCTGCTCCCCACCCGAACACTTCCCACCGGGCTGCTGGGGCTGTTTGCCGCCTGCATCTGTGCTGGGCTGAGCTCTAGAACGGGAGGAGCTGAATCTCGTTCACCTGGCCCTGGACTGGTTTTGGTTACAAGTAACAAAATTCAACTTAAGTTAGTTAATCTAAAAGGAACAATTTCTGGAAGGCCATGAATGTGGTTTAGGAGTGGGCAAGGAGATGCACGGACCTCAGGAAAGGCGAAAGCCAGAAATGGGCCACCCAGACTTGCCCTCATCCCTCGCCCCTGCGGCTTTCTCCTCTCTCTGAAGGATGCTACAATGTAAGCTTTGGCTAAGCCCCCAAATGGCAGATACACTGTCACCAAAATAAGAAATTAACACTACACTGTGAACAATTTTAAAGTATGTGGTCAAAAGCTGCTTAGATGACCTAGGGCCCTCACACAGAGGTTATAAAAGGTTGGGGGTCAGAGATTAAGAAGCTTGAGGAGGCTGTATGATGCCCTTACCATCAATAAAGAGAAAAGATGAAAATCTACCACGGATGCCCTGGGCTAAGTACTATACACGGATGATCTCACTCAACCCTCTCAACAGACATCTGAGGGAGGTGGAATTAGTCTCTCCAATTTACAGATGGGAAAACTGAGGACTGGGAAGGTTAACTTGCCCATTAAGTTGCAGAGTTGGGATCCAAACTGGCTGCCTCACTCCCAAGCCCTGGGTTATGCTAAGTCTTGTGTCAGCTTGTGGGTGTGGCACGTGGGTGTGCCCCAGGGGTGCTATGCAGGCCAGTGCACCCCCAAAGCAGGAGACTGAGGAACGGGGCGTTGTCACACCTCTGAGCCTGGCCCATGCGTCCCCCAGATGGTACTGGTGAAACTTCCCCCAGCCACGCTGGGGTCCATCCACCCCACTTTACCTTAGTATCCTTTACCATCCCTGGGACAGGAATGGGAATATCCATGGGCTCAGAATGGAACTAAAGGTGCTGAGGAAATTCAACTCAGATTCGGCAACGGCTCTGGGCGCCAGCTCGGCGCTGGGCTCCACGTACTTCCTGTCACTCGGCCTCACAGCCCCCCACTTTGAAAGCAAGTACCTCACCGCCCTGAGAGTCTCCTGTGCCAAAGCCACAGAGCCAGCGAGGAGCAGGGCGGTTTCCACTGCTGTGGATTAAGAACCTACGACACAGCAAACTGCCAAAGGGCTTCCACCTGCCACCTATAACCCTGGTGATAACCTAGGAGGTCAGTACGACAGCTGGCCCTCATGGTTCACGGATTCTGAATGTGCAAATTTGCATACTCGATAAAATATATTCTAACCCCCCACCAACACTCACTGCACTCTCGGGGTCACTCACGGACACGTGTGCAGTGGGGGAAATTTGAGTCGCCCACACACGTCCCCAGCCAAGGTCCGGCAGGCGGCGCTCTGCCCTCCGTGCCGGCTCTCACCCTGCAAGCAGGGGTCCTTCCGGCGGCCCGCGTGGTGCCGGGCTGCTCGCATTTTTGTGCATTCTGTCCGGGATGTCACCACTGTAAGTGGCCCCAAGCACAGTGTTTCCTAGTGTTCCTATCGCTGTGGGGGGGGGGGTTCTTTTTGCTGCTTTTTTGTTTGCTTGTTTCATCTATTTTTCTCTAGTGTTCCTCATTGCAGAGGCTGTGATGTGCCTTACAGAGGAAGCAGGTGTGTTAGAACAGGTGCGTTCATTTTGTCAGTGAACCAACAATATTGTTCAAATAAAGTATCTAGACAGGAACACATACAACGAGGGTAAGGACTGATCGACTGATGAAAATGCAGCCCAAGGTTCACAGAGCCCTGTATCTTCCCTAGAAACAGCTCCATACCTGCAAATTCAGTGTCCCCGCTCCCTTACGGAACAGGACTATTGCAAATAACAGACTTGGCTCTGTCTCCCCCTTTGTCACTGAAAAAGACCATGGCTCAGAGAAGTCGCCCACCGGGCTTGCACGGCTCGTGGGCTGCAGCCCACACCGAGAAGAGTCAGAAACAGCCCCTCGCTCTTCCGTGAAGTTTGGGGTACATGCTGGCGGCCAGGAATGTAAGAGCAGGGGTGGGCGCAGACCTGGTATCAAACAGCGTTATCTGGAGTCCTTTTTCATTTATCTTTCCAGCCTTAGGCTTGGATACGAGTGAGAGCCTGGGCTTGGTGCTAGTCAGTTCCCACACCCCAAACTCCTCCTGCTAACCCCCCTTTAACACAGAAAGAGCAGGCTCCAGGTTCAGGCCTCTAGCGAGTAGTATCTAGCTGCTGTTTAGTAACAATTATTTTTATACTTGCCTTCAAATAGAATACTTGCCCAAATAGTGGTCATAGTAATGGTTTTTAACTTTCAACAACGTGGTAGGAAGTTTCTTTTAAAATAGTAAAGGTGTATATATATTTAAAGAAAAATGTGAAGTAATTGTAGGAAAAACCTGAGAGGTGGCCCGTAGTGAGGTGCGAATGAGGGCAAACCCGCGGGGAGGCCTGCAGGCGTCTGGATGCTCTCAGCAGGGATTACAGCACAGGGTGCTGCCGGGTAAGGGGCTCTGCCTGGCTACAGAGGCCCATCGTTTCCTGCCCTGCACAGGTCAGGGTCCTGGGAGGTACTGGGGGCGGGGAGTCCTGTAGGAATGCAGGGGTCTGTACTCAGGTTGCTGGTTTAGGGTTAAGGCCCTACATCCTAAATAGTTTGAGCCAGGAAGACTTTTGGGGCTAACAGCAGGTCTGCCCAGGAAGCAGGCTGGTGGTGGTGGCCTGTGTCCTCTGCCCCTGAGGTGCAGCGGAGATGCAGAGCAAGCCTAGGCCTCATGTTACCCTGGAAGAACAGGGATGCCAGGCCAGCTAATGAGAACTTTCTGCAGGACAGACGTCGGGCAGACTGGCCCTCCCAGCTGCCTGCCGTCCACCACAGGCTGGGCGGGAAATGCCAGGCTGGACCCCCGCCCACCCTGCCTCCAAATTTGATGGTCGTATAATTTATTGTCCAGGCCAGATACTTTTAATAGTGAAAGAAAGTGCTAAAAATCATTGGGTTGGCCCAAAAGTCTGTATGGTTTTTTCCATAAAAGACACATTTTTCATTTTCACGATGAACTTTATTGATTCAGATATTTTGAGTATGTTGACCATCTCCCGCATGGTAGAACATTGATTGTTCTCAATTAATGTCTCAGTTTGATCGCTGTCAACTTCAGCTGGTCTACCCAACCATGGATCATCGTCCAGTGAGAAATGTCCAGCATGAAACTTCACAAACCATTTTTGACACATTCAATCAGTCACAGCACCTTCTCTATACACTGCACGAATCTTTGTTTTGCATTTCAGTTGTGTTTTTACCTTTCTGGAAATAATAAAGCATAATGTGCTGAAACTGTTGAGAATTTTCTTCCATCTTCAATATTAAAATGGCTGCACAAAAATTCACCAGTTTTGATCATTTTTTAAATGCATGCTGATAGATTGTATTGTGACAGTGGTCCTAACAAACTGTTTCAGATGAAGTTCAAGACAGCTAAGCACTACAGCCATCGTACGGAAAAAAACAAATGAACTTTTTGGCCGACCCAATATTATAAGTTATATGATTTTTAAAATACATCGGGGTGGGACAGAAGTAGTTTCACAGTTGTTTGTATGGAAAATAATACAACAATTAATAAATAATATAAGAATAAACTCTGTGTTTCACATACTTATAACTGTAAACCTGCTTTTTCCTCACTTTGTACTACTGACTGACAAAGTATTTTTGTGGACTAATAAAATATTTCTACTCAAGAACTCTCTTCACAAATAGAATTGTTTTTTTTTTTAACAACATAGCTATGAGAAAGACACTCTTTAGAGAATTTTTTAAAGTCACAAACTGAAAGAAAATATTTGCAAAACACATGTCTCACGAAGGATTTGCATCTCACATATACGAAGAACTCTCACAGCTCAAGAACGAGAGAACGACCCAGTCAGAAACGGGTGAGGGATTTGGGCAGCGCTCCAAAGATGTGCGGGGACGGGTGCACGTGTGGAGGTGTTCCATATCGTCTGCCATCGGGGGTTTCAAACTACAACAACAATGAGATACCACCGCAGACCTAGCAGAACGGCTAAAGTGAAAAAAGCAAACCCTGATGATGTCAGTTGCTGGGGAAACGTGGAGCGAGAGGAACCCACACCCATCCCCGGCCGTGCGGACACTGTGGCGTCTCTCACAAAGCTAACCGCAGGTTTGCCGTGGGGTCCAGCAGTCACACTCCTACGCACTGACCCGACTGTTTTACAAACTATGTCCACACGAAAACCTGCACATGAATGTTTATATCAACGTTATACATAATACCGCAAAATTGGAAGCAACCAAGATCTCCTTCAATAGGTACATGTAAAGCAAACTGATACACCTTGCAATGGAATAGGCTTGATTTTTTTTTAAATGAGCTAGACATGGATAAATGTTGAATGCATATTGCTAAGAGAAAGAAGCCAGTCTGAAAAAAGCTACGGTACTGATGGTTCCATTTATATGACATTGTAGAAAAGACAAAAAACCAAAAGATGGTAAATAGACTGCCAGGTATTGTGGGGGAGGCAGTGAATGAAAAAGCACAGGGGATGGATGTTTTGAAGGCAGCGAAACTGTTCTATGTAACATTGAAATGGTAGATACACCACACTGTGCATTAGTCAAAACCTATTGAAATTTACAGCACAAAGAATGAAACTTAATGCACATAAACTTTGAAGAAAAAGAATTTAGGAGGTAAGGGGATTGCAGGATGGAATGCAGACCATGACAAAAGAGCTTAACTGCATTCATTACAAATGTTTCAATCAGCCTCGTTGAAGGGGGTGGGGCAGAGGCGCGACCTGAGGGACTGTGGAAAGGAGCAAAGATGTGAGGTACCTCACTGTTGTTTCAACTTGAAATGCCCCAATGACAAATGACGTGGAATATCTCCACGTGCTTATTTGCCATCTGTCTGTCTTCTTAGACAGCTGCCTAAATCTCTCACCCATTTTTGACTAGGTTGTTCTCTCATTATTGAGCTGTAGGAATTCTTCATGTATTTTAGATCCAAATCCTTTATGAGACATGGATTTTGCAAATACTTTCTCCCAGTTTATGACTTTAAAAAAATTCTCTAAAGAGTGTCTTTCTCATAGATATGTAATTTTTAAAAACAATTTTAGCCCTGGCTGGTATAGCTCAGTGGACTGAGCTCGGGTCTGCGAACCAAACAACCTCAGTTCAATTCCCAGTCAGGGCACATGCCTGGGTTGCAGGCCAGTTCCCAGCAGGGGGCACACAAGAGGCAGCTATACATTGATATTTCTTTCCCTCTCTCCTTCCATTCCCCTGTAAATATAAATAAATAAAATCTTTATTCTATTGATCCACAAAACAAAAATACTTTGTCAGTCAGTAGTACAAGGTGAGGAGAAAGTAGGTTCACAGGCAAGGTGAACGTGGGTGCCGGCAAAAGGAGCTGTGCACGGGGCGGCGCTGGAGTCGATAGCGGGTTCTCACAGGGGCACACAGTAGGGATGCTAAGACCTCCAGGTGCGGACTGGAGCTGAACAGTTAAGTAAACGGACGGTGGGTGGCGGGAGGTGGATTTTCGCTGCCGAAATGGAAGGTGACAGAGAAGCACGGGGAGCAGACTAGGATGACCCAGGAGTGATGATCAGAGCTCGGGATGCCAGTGTAAACTCATGTTTAGCCCAACATAGATGGTTAGACACATAGACACGTAGAAATGTCTGCAGATGTGTGCACACAGGGGCTGCTGTCCACACTTACATTTCCTCTTCTGTCACCTGGGAGGGCCCAGAGCCCAGGTTTGTATTTCTACCCCCGTGAAAGGAACCCTGGCTGCTTCTAGGGCTGGGCAGGAAATACACAGGCAGGCCCGGAGCATCTCGCAGTGCTAGAAAGTAAGGAAGTGCTCAAAAAAAAAAACAACAAAAAACCTGAACGAAAATCCCACGGGGAGGGGGTTATGGCAAAGGGACAGTGGAGCTGACTGACCGAGCTCTCACTGGCTAGAGCAACAAAATTAATGAAAAAGTTTTGGATTGGAGCCCAAAGTACACAGTACATATCCATGAGTCCAGAGCACAATAAAATAATGATTAAATAAATAAATAAATGAGGGAGACGAGACAAATCCCTGGTGCAAGAGAAAACCAAGTAATTCAGAAGATACTCCTCCCTCAAGGAAGGGGAGCTTGAATCCCTACATCTTCACTGTGGGCTGCGTGCGGTGAGTTTCTCCCACAGCGGGCAGTGAGGGAAGGGGGCAAAGAGCAACTTCATTGTGGAGACACCTGACAGACCTTACCTCAGCCCAGTGGTCAAGGCCAACACCACCAGGGACCAGTGGTGACAAATGCGTGCAGCCTTTAATCCAGTGTGATGGAAATGGCACTTCTCCTCTGTGGCCTTCCTCCCCAAAACCTGTAATCCTGACCTGGCCATGAGAAAAGCGGCGAAGTCCAACAGAGAGTACCTACCTGACCAGCACTCCCCCCAAACTGGCAAGGTCATCAGAAACAAGAAAAGTCTGAGGAACTGTCGCAGCTAAGAGGATCCCAGGAGACATGACGACTAAACATAGTGAGATATCCCGAATGGGGTCCTGGAACAGAAAAAAGATAGTAGGTAAAAAAAAAAACCAAAAAACCCCAAAAACCCCGCTATGGACTTTAGTAAATAAGAATGTATAAGTATTGGTTTACTGATTATAACAAGTGCACCCAAGCATGTAAGAGGTTAATAATAGGGAAAGCTAGGTGTGGAGCATATGAAAGCTTTCTGCACTAAATTTGCAGTTTTTCTGTAAATATAAAGCTCTTCTAAAACTAAAAGTTTATTTAAAAAAACCACTAAATCATTATTTAATATGTACATTAAATTTTTAAAATTACATTTCTTTCCTGGGCATTAAAAGCAACATAAAAAGGCCCTGGCTGGCCCTGGCTGGCCCTGGCTGGTGTAGCTCAGTAGATTGAGCGCAGTCCTGCAAACTAAGGGATCGAGGTTCACTTCCCAGTCAGGGCACATGCCTGGGTTGCAGGCCAGGTCCTAGCAGGGGACGCACAAGAGGCAACCATACATTGATATTTCTCTCCCTCTCTCCTTCCCATCTAAAGATAAATGAATAAAAATTTTTTTAAAAGGCCCTGGCTGCTGTGGCTCAGTGGATTGAGCACCAGCCTGCAAACCAAAGGGTCACCGCTTCAATTCCCAGTCAGGGCACACGCCTGGGTTGTGGGCCAGGTCAGGTCTCCAGTAGGGGGCGTGCCAGAGGCAACCACACATTGATGTTTCTCTCCCTCTCTTTCTCATTCCACTCCCCTCTGTCTAAAAAAATTAAAAATTTTAAAAGTAACATAAAGAGAATAATTTTAATATCTATTTACTAAATTAATTTCTTAGATGTATCTGTTTCTAATACTGTATCACTGGTATTTTTCTGAAGAATGTTAAGTTAAAAAAAAACTTTGATTTCTTTTTTCCCCAAATAATTACCTATAATCATTTTCAAAGTTACATTCATGATTATTAAGAGAAATTGTTGACACCCTTCATAGACTCTTCTCTGTAAATAACAATATTTTTAATGAGGATATATATATAGTTTCTCAGCAGGGGTACCTGACAAGCTCACAGCACATTCTGCTAAATGGATGATATTCTCAATTCTAATTTCTTTATACATAAATGGTTAACTGTTTCAGTCCAAATATTTTCACAGGTAATGTATTTTTATTTCTATTTAGAATACCTTTCTTTAAAAAATATTACAAGAAGATGAAACTCATCTCTATGTTGACTTTGTAATTTTAAAAAATATTTTGCCAATTGTAGGTACTGCAAAACTACACACCTTCTGTCTACCCTTCACGTACAAAATCGAATTTGCTTAATTAAGAATAGGCGCTCCACCAAAATATTCTTTCCACAAGTCAAGGCATTCCAAAGAAAAAATATAGAATTTCTAAATTAAATCTTGGCCACCATCTGAGCTCTCATTACTTAATCTGTTTAGCAACTCTCTTGGTTTTGAGAGTGTTTCCCAGTGTAAAATAATTGAAATTTGCTAAAAAGCTTTGTTTACAATTCCTAAAATTTGCAAAAATTTCCAGTTAGAGTGTATTTTGGCATACTTGTTGAAGACTCTGATTAAAGATTTTCGGTTTCTTTTGAATGAAATTTAGAGGACTCATTTACAAAACTTCAGTTCCATTATAAATACTTAAAATTACTTACCAAGTAATTCTTCAAAGTCTCAAACATTTAAAAAATTCAGCTGATAGCAGAGAGCAAAAAAGAAAAAACAGACTTGCTATGCAGTTTTGTGCCAAGTCATCCCGGAGCCCAAAGGAGGAAGGAAAACAGATAAAACTCATCTGGAATTTATTTAAATTTTTAATATTTTTCTCATCATGAATTTTGCCAGTTTTAAATACTGCATTAAAATATTATTTGTTTTAAACACGGAGTTGCTTTGGTGCCCCCTTTAACTTTGCACCTGAGGTGGGTACCTCACGCCCCTCACCCTGGCCCTGCTACCGTGCTGAAATGTTTTCTATTCAGCACCATCTTTGCCACAGAAACACTGTTGTGTGATTGCTCTGTGTGTATAAATGTGTGCACGTCTGCAGACAGACAGCTACAGTTTCTATTCTGATCGACGGGCCATTGCAGCTTGTTCGTCGCAATTTCAATTATACGGGCACCGCCACCACCAATTCCGAGCTCTGTTCTGCTCCACGGGCTTCCTAATTGGGTATGAATATTGTTTCTACCATGCTGCTGTGTTCTACTAAAATCTATATTCATATTTGCAAGCACAAGTAATTCTATCTTCAATGCTAAACTTCATTTATGAATTTGCAAGAATATTTACAATGATCGATGCCCCGCCCTCACCAGAATGAACTTCCAAAAGCTTGAGTTTGATTTCATTATTGAAATCAAATGAATCTCTCTATGAAGCACCTGATGACCTTGATTTAAAACTGCTGAGAGCCAGTGTGTTTGGTTGCAAGGAGCTGAGGCCCTCACACTAGTTCAGACTGTGGGACTGGTGATGGGGATGGCTCCCCCAGGAACGTGGAGGGGTGCTCATGGACACCTGGGCTGGAGCCTACGTGGGCCCGGCTGCTGAGAGGCGGACCCGGCTGCTGAGAGGCGGACCATGTGGGATCTAGGACAAGCCCAAGCACACAGGGGCGCAACATTTCCCTAATGTCTGCTTCCTTTTGTTCTGCTCCCACCTGAAGGTTCTTTCCCTAAAGTCAGGTCAAGTTTCTGAACCAGGCAATCTGGCTGGATGGTTTTTTGAGCAACAACATGGGTGGCTGGCCAGCCTCATGGACTGCCTCAGCGGCCAGTAACCGGTGGCCCTGTTCCTGTGGGCACACAGCTGCTGCCTCTGTGACCCCCTCCTCCAGGCCTCTCTTCTCTGCTGATTGCCCATCTGACACCGATGCCCTCAGCTCCATCACTGGAAGCTGCCCTCCACGTCCATTTAAGGAGACATCCCGGAGCAGAAAATATATCCTTTGTAGTCACTGCTCTTCTCCACCCTGAAACCGCATTCCCAAAACTACCCACAGGAAGCTGCCAGGCTCTGCTCATGTGATCTTGGCTCAGAAACATAACAGCAAAAATCTATGAAGTCCTTGCAGAGGATTTCCCAGACCCCCTTGCACTCTTCACATGGATGGCCATGTGCCACAGAGAGAGCCTTGTAGGGTCTCCCTGACCCCTGAGGTGGCTGCACCTGCCCTTGTCCCATGGTTTGGTTGTGTGAGCCTGTGCGTTTTTTGACTAAGCCACTTGGCACTGGGTTTCTGTCCATCAGCTCCTGGCGAGAATGCATCTGGGACAACTGTCCAGCAGCATCTGTGAAAGCTGACCATGCGCATTCCCTACGACCCAGCAATTCCACTCCTAGACGTGCGCCCAACAGAAACAAGGCTGTGTGCTCACTGAGCACTTGTGCTAGAGAGTACTCATGGTGGCACTGTGTCCAACAGCCCCAGTGGAAACGACCCGGGTATCCATCAACAGGATAATGGGTAAACAGATGTGGTACATCCATAGGATGGATTTGTTGAGATTTTTCCGGTTCGTCATATGCCAAGTCACTTTAGACTGTATTCTGGACATCTTGAATACCATGTTACATAACTCTGGTTTGGTTAGGCTAGGGATGGGTTGCAAGTTTGAGGCCACTTCCTGTGGGCTCTGCTTCCAACATTGGCTCAGTTTTCAAGCCTTCTGCAATGCCATTCAAATGTGCCCTACAGGCAAGACACCAGTGGCCAGTCAGGCTGGGCGGTCTGCCCCACAGTGCAGGTCTCATGTTCTATCCAGGATCAGATCGATGCATTTACAACTGGATGTGATCCCAGAAGCGCACACACGCAGTTATGGGATCACTCATTCTCTTGCGCTATCTCCTTTCCGTAGTCACCCCAACACTTTCGGGCTCCCTGAGGTCTCCCTTGCCAGTCCCTTGTACAGAAATCTCGGGCTTTAGTTTCCAGCTTTGCCATCCATGAACTTACTGTACGGCTGCATCTGTCTGGGGCTAAGCAGTGAGATGGGGGGAGCAACTAGAATCTGCACATGCTCTTGGGTTCACATCTCCTCTGATAAGAAGGAAGACTGCCCTACCCTTAGAATTTGGGGCACCCATGATGCTGGTACTGCCATTACTATTGTCACTGCCACCACTGCCAGACTTCCTGAGGCTGGGCAGTGACGAGTGAGGGGGAATAAAAACAGGAAAACGTCCTCTCTCTCTGTTCCCAAGGAGCCCTTTTCCTGCTCTCCAGACCAGGAGGAGAGCCCTTGCTGCCCCCGGGGAGTTCTTTCTGCCTGTGCCCAGGGCACCCTCCCCGTCAGGGCTGTCTTTGGGGCCAGGCCAGGCAATACTGAGGGGGAAAAAGAGGGGCTCGCTCGCCCCAGTTCAGCAGCACTTTAAATCCTTTCCTTCCCCCATCTATCGTCTACTATTCAATATTCGGGTGGTCAGGTAGCTAGTTCACACCTTTCACTGGGGGTCACAACTGTGCTCGGCAGGAGGCCCGTGAGTGTCCTCCGTCTGTCTTCCATCCTTCATTCACTGGGCCTGAATTTCAGTTCTATTTTCTGTTTCTAGAAATTGTACTTGGTTCCCTTTCAAGCTCATCTGATCAGTTCTGACACTCATTGTTTTGTCATGTACTCAATCGCCTCCAGTTTCTTTAAGAAACTGCACCTAATTATTTTATAACGGCCATTTCAACATCATAATCATCAGTGGTCTGACTCAGCAGTGCTGTTTCTGCTGCCTCTCATTTCACGTAGCTTGTTCTCCTCTGCTGTTTAATGAATTATTTATTTATTTTTTTAGTATGACTCCTGTTCTTGGAAGTTTATCAGCGATAACTCTTTGAGGCCTAGATCTACAGTGTGTTCCTCTGGGAGCACTTGCGATGGCTTCATCAGACACCTGGGGAGCACTTCAAACTCCATTTTTTGTTAGCTTTATTTTTTGGAGGAGGGGAGCATGGGGAACAATAGAGACAGTGTGGATTCCAGGCCACACCCACTTAAAACTCAGAGACCCCCAGGGAAGGCCTTCCTTTCATCTGCTCCAACCCCGGTGCAGACAGAGGCAGGGGAGGCTCCGTGGCCCCGTGCTCCCCCAGCCCTTGGGGGTCCCAGCTGCTTGGACCGCGGGAATTCTCTCACGTGCCACGAGCTGTGTAGCCTATCACACCCAGACGCTGGGTCACCGGGGATAAGCAGATACCACCTGGGGATATGTTTTTTTAGAAAGAAAAGAAGAGAGAGAGAGAGAGAGAGAAACATCAGTGTGAGGGAGACATCGACAGGCTGCCTCCGTACACACTCCAAGCGGGGATCTAACCCACAACCTTCTGGTGTCAGGGACGATGCTCCAGCCAGACTGAGCCATTGACCAGGGCTGGACTCGAGATTTCTTCTCGAGATTTATATATATATATTCTTAATAGAATATATATATATATTCTTAATATATATATTAATATATATATTAAAAAAAAAA
This sequence comes from Artibeus jamaicensis, assembly GCF_021234435.1. Classification (NCBI taxonomy): domain Eukaryota; kingdom Metazoa; phylum Chordata; class Mammalia; order Chiroptera; family Phyllostomidae; genus Artibeus; species Artibeus jamaicensis. Next base: position 7,338,406 of record NW_026521883.1, read on the forward strand.
AATAATATATATCTAATATTAATATATATCTTAATATATATATATTCTTAATTATATTTTTTCATTACCATTTAGTCCCCTTATACCTCCCTCTCCCACAAGATCTTGATGCTTCTGAACACTGACATCTTCCTTATTTTCTGTCATGTAAGCTGTGCTTTTAAACATTTAAAAAAAAAAACTTATCCAGCATTTTAGCTCTTCTATCCTAAGGGATCTCTCTCTCTCTCTCTCTCTCTCTCTCTCTCTCTCTGTATATGTATATATATATGAAATGGTATCTTTGACTTCTGATAAGAGAGTTCATTCAGATCACAGTTACTGTAATAGCAAATAAAGTTAGTTTTATTGCTCCCACCCAATTTTGTATTTACCATATTTTGCCATGTATAATGAGCACTTTTTGCCCAAATTTTTGAGGGAAAAATAAGAAGGCACATTTTGCATGGGTAGTACCTGAAATATCTTGTATCTTTTCTTATGTTTTATAATTATTTGTAACATAAAATTTCTCGTACCACTACATGTTCAAAAAGAAATGGTAAAAATCATTTACAATACCAAAGAAACAAATATCAAAATATTAATAAATAAAAATATAATTAAAACAGAAGATTGTTTTTCCTGAAAGTTTGGGCCCAAAATGTGGGTGTGCATTATACAAGAAGCATATTATACTTGGCAAAATATGGTAGTTCTTATTATATTTTCCTCCCTCTTTCTCCTTTTCCTTTTCTGGCTTGGTCAAATTTTTCTCTATTCCTTATTTCAAACTCCATCACCACTACCATCATTACTTGCTTATTTAAATTCGTCTCTGCTTTTCAGTGTTGCTGCTGGTTTCGCCTGTTCACTTCTCTCCAGCTCTTTCAGAAGGTCTGCAGAATATCTGTATTCCCTGGTCTCCGAAACACACCTTCCCCTCCACGGATTTGCTGAAGCCTCCGCAGTGATGTATGTGTTTTATGTCTGCTCTGTCCAATACAGTAGCCACTGGCCACATAGAGCCACTGACCGCTGGAAAAGTGGCTAGTGCAACTGAGAAACTAAATATTTGATTGTTTTTAATTTTCATTAATTTAAATGTGAGGAGCTGCCTCGGACTGGTGGCTACCATACTGCACACTGCAGACTTCAATTATTTCATTTTTTGACTCATAATGGGTTTTCCCTCAAAGCAGGGCTTTCTTTGTTTCAAGAATCCCTACTTAAAACCACAAATTGTTCATCACGCTGTCATCATTCATTTTGGTTTAACTACATGTATCCATTCCCGCCGACGGTTTTCCTGTGTACTTTCTCATCCCCTCCCTTGAGATCTCCCTTCGAACCCAGTTTTCCTTACTCTGAGTCTCTCCCGAAGTACTTTGTCCATCCAGTGCCCCTCAAAGCGCCTGGGAAAGCAATGGCATCTTGACTGGGATTAAGACTCTCGGACCACAGACCTTTTCCTAACAGCCTGTAGAGATCTTCCTGTGCAGTACTGCACACATAAAGGTTAATGTTAGCCTGACTGTCTTTGAAAGCCTCCTCTTTGCATCTGCATGAACCAGTACGATATTCCCTTTATCTTTGGGTGGCTGGTAAGGATCTCAGACCACAAACTGGGGTACACAAGAAAAGTAACTTCCCGTATGTGAGTGACTTGGATTGTTTTGAGCTCTCATGTCACTCAGATGAACACCTAACCTCAGTCAAGGCTACCTCTCAGTTCTCAGGTATAGGAGGGGCAGCACAAGGAGGATCTAGTTCTTGGCCCTTTGCCACGCAGTCCACCCCAAGATGTCTCGCCATCAGACACTGATGGTGCCCACCGACCGTATCTGGCCTCCCCCTGGACTCCACCTCAGCCTCTCCAAGTCCTCCTGGCCTCTGTGCCTTATCTGTGCCACACTCTTGGGCTCATCAAAAATGCTTTGCTGAGTGCCCCCAATCCAGGCTGCGGGAAACCCCTTAAGGCACACAGGAGCCTTCTGCTGCTCCTGGCAGCACCGTAAGGTCCTACCGGGCCCGCAGGCCCGGACATGCCCACTGAACAACTTCCGTTTCCTCCCTGGGACCTGTCAGAGCCAAGAAGGTCAGGCTGCTCCCACATCCTTGTCTGCATGGGAGACGACGCCTCTCTGTGGCTGTGCCCCTCCACCCATCCAGGTCATCCATCCTCTTTGCTCACTTCCCCAATGAGTCTCCTCCCTCATCAGCCCAGGAATCTTTATTTAGTTCGGGGGCCATAGAGGGAGCAAGTAGCAAAGATGGGATTCAACTCCAGACGTCCAGACATGCAAGACAGGCTCCTTCCAAGCTTGCAGTGAGCGTTCTCCAAGCAGCACACCGTGCCCCATGCAGAAGTGCCTGGGACCGCTCAGGCAGGGACCCACCTGCCAGGCAGGAAGTACTGATAACCACTGTTGGATGAGGTGGAGGCCACCCGGGCAGAGGGCTGGCAATGCATCCCCCTCTTCATGCACGGCTGATCGCTGCCTGACCTGTCAGCCAGGGAGCTGTGAGGACTGGGGCTGGGGGGCTGGAGGTGAACGTTGATGAGTGTGCCCCCAGCAGGCTGCACAGCACATTCATGCTGGTGACGGGAGGCCGGATGCCACGCGCAGAGCTTTCTGTGTGCTCTCTTACTAACTCCTTGCATCGCCTTTTTCAGAGCAAAAGACTCTTCTTTGTTGCTGTCTCATAGGTGGGGAAATTGAAGTTTCAAGAGAATTGGAGTAACTTGCCCAACGTCACACAGCAAGTTACTAGAGAAGCTGGATTCTAATCAGCTTGAAAGCTGAGGCCCAAGCTCCACACCACACAGCCTCTTTTCCACCAGCTGTGTGGCATGATACCCACTTGGCAGATGAGACAACTGAGGCCAGAGGACAGAAAGAACCTGCTCAAGTTGGTGGAAGAGCTGGACCTGAACCCGCAACTAGAGCCTGAGCTATTTAACCTCAGCAGTCCCTGCCTACCAGGCACCTCCAGGCGAAGGGAAAGACAGACCTGGATGCTCCTGCCCTGGGGAGGCAGCCACCAGCAGGCATAGTGCCCATCCTTCCCCGCAGAGGTCAGCCTCTCAAGATGAACAATGACAGGGCAGGTCCATGTGGTCATTTCTCAAGACCAGCCAGCGTGCAGGCCCCAACGCTGGGATAAACGAGCCACTGGCTGTGTCACGTTGAGAGGACTTGTCCTGCAAGAGAGTGCCACCCTCACCTCACACCACCTCCCCTCCCCTGCCATGCCCCCACCCCACGGTTCTCACCTGCACTTCAGTGAGCAGACTCAAGGCTCTGCTGAGTGGGCAGCCAGGCGAGTGTCTCCACCCTCTGGCCGTAGTTGATTGGACCAGAGCTGGATGCCTGACCCAGGCTGGGCCAATCAACTTCCTTCCAGATTTTACAGCCGTCCAAATCCTCCTTCCCCGCTGCAGAGGGCCTGGTGGCCGTCCTGCAGGCCGGGCTACTGAGAGGAGGTCCTGCCCCCCAGAAGGCCTGTGGTGGCCATGAGCGGACTCCCTCAGATCTCTGACCGTGGGGAGCAGAAATGACCCATGGCTTCAGCAGCTGTGCTCTGGCCCTTAAAGCTAAATAATTTCACCTGCCCCAGTTTACATGCGAGGAAACAAAAGCTCAGAGAGCGGGTGATGTGGTCCAGGTGAGGGAAGGAGGGAGTGGCTACCTCAACAGCTGGATGTGAGCAGATGGCTCTTAAACCGCAGTTTGAAAGTCAACAGTGTTAAGACTGAGAAAGAGGCATCCCTTCCTCCACCAGCCTTCCATCACCATCCTCCACGGTGCCTGCCCTTCCACCACAGGACACACCACCGAACCCTGTGTCCGCAGAGGCCATGCTTCCCACAGGCCCCTCCCCGCAGTGACTGCGGAGAGCGGGAACATAAAATAGACCCATTCCTGGGACAGGCGGCACCCTTCGGACAGGCGCTTGGCCAGAAGACTCCCCACCGGCCCTGCCAAAGTGCCTCAGCACTGCCCCAAGTGAAGATGCTTCCGCCCAGCCTGCCTCCTCCCCTGCCCTCCCTCCTCCCCCTGGTCCAGATCAGCATCTGGGCCTAATGCCCTCCCAGCCTCCCCGAAGCCCTCCCTGTTTCCCTTCCCCAGTGCGCTAACAGACCTCTGACACGTCTAACCCTGTCTTGGCGTCTGCTTCTCAGAGATCTGGACTGACCCCACCCAGTCCTCACCCTGCAGGCTAGTCCTGGCTATGGAACCACTCCGTGGCTCCTGAACACACACATCTGTGGGACACACACTGACTGGGACAGCGGGACAGCGGGAGCCAGTCCTCGTCATGCTCAGAACCTCTTCCTCCCTAACCCACAGACTCGGAGAATTCACCCCTCCTGGGACCCAAGTGCCACCTCCCACTTTAGCCCCTGGAGCTGGTCTCTTCTCAAGCAATCCCCACTCTGGGACTCTCCCCACATGCAGAGATGAATGTGGGGCCTGAGGCAGACTGGAAGTCTAGCAGAAAGGGACGCTGTATCTTCATTTATGCCTGGTCTATTATCCAGGAATTCATCAAGCGCCTCCTGTGTGCAAGGCACAGTAACAGCAGAATACTCCAGAAAGTGCTCAACATTTGGAGATGCCCGGAAAGGAAAAACGGAGTTTGAGCATTACCCACTTAGAGCTGTGTGACTCTCAGCACGCTGCTTAGCCTTTCTGATCTCATTTCCTCATTTATACATGGACTCTGTGAGAATTTCATGTTGCAGAGCACAACAAACAGACAGTCACAGACTTCTACAAATAGCCAGGGCAGTTATTGTTAGGGCTGCAGTTATTGCTTCTGTCCTTGAAGGAAAGGGCTGGGCAGTGCCTGGGCCTGACCCTTCATTCTGAGCACCCCAGAGACCAGCCTCCTACACACAGCTCGGCAGCTGGAGCCTGTGTTCTGTGAAGCCATGTGCCTGCGCAGGACAGGACTGAGTCTGGCCCAAGGCTCATGGGTTTCTCCTCTACCAACAGACCTCCTTCCATGAAAGCAGCTCCTACTGCCTACAGCTGAGGGCAGAGAGGAGGTGGAGGGAGGAGCAGGAGCGAGGCCTGCAGAGGGTGTCCTGGACGCCAATAGGGAAGGCTCAGTGTTTGGAAGGACTTAGATATGAAGCAGACATAGGACCAGTCCTCAGGAACAGGCTACAGAACTGGACATCTTTGACCCAAGCTACCTGGTTAAGCTCTACAAACTCTACATTCTAGGAGACAGACGTAGACAAAGTTACTGGGAGAGTCAGAGGAAGGAGAGCTCAGACCCAAATGGAAAAACCGCGGAAGTCTTCAGGGAGGCGGTGGCATTTAGCTAAGTCTTGAAAAGTACTGTGGAGACCAGAGAAGGTAGGATACTTTTAGAAAAAGGACCAGCATGAGCAGAGGCCAGGAGACAGTAAAGGATAAGATAGTGTCCCTCTGGGGTGGACAGAAGAGGAGAAGCCCTAAAAATGAGGCCACAGCAGTGATGAAGCAGGGACCAGCTTCTGGAGGGCCCTAAACACCCTGGCCAGGCATCGGTATTTACCCTGTTCGGCAGAGGGGCGACAAGGATGACATTCTGAGCAGAGCAATAATGCTCTCACTATGTATGAGCACGAGGGGTGCCCGGGGAATTTTGCGATCCTGGCTGTCCCAGGCAGACCTCAGAAAGGTTTGCAGGCCTTTGCCTTTGTTTCAAATGGCCCCACTTACCTGTCTGTGTTTTGTTCTGTTTTGTTTTAATCAGGGAGGAGAGTTAAGGAAACTACGCATTCTGAATGTCATCTTCCTGTCATTGCATCCCTGTGTGACCACTCCCGGTGCACACCCTCCCTGCTCTCAGGAGAACTGTGCTGGCTGCCTCGCCCTGGGGCTTCCAACCCCCAGGGCCTGTTAGGAACCAGACCGCACAGCAAGAGGTGAGCAGCAGGTGAGCAGCAGGTGAGCGAGTGAAGCTTCATCTGCATTTACAGCCGCTCTCTCCATCTCTCGCATCACTGCCTGAGCGCCACCTCTGTCAGATTGGCAGCAGCATTAGATTCTCATAGGAATGCAGCTCTACTATGAACAGTGCATGGAAGGGATCCAGGTTGTACACTCCTTATGATCACCTAGTGTCTGATGATCTGAGGTGGAGCTGAGGCGGCCATGCTAGTGCTGGGGAGCGGCTGCAAATACAGATCATCGTTAGCAGAGAGGTTTGACTGTGCAGAGACCATAATACATTAACTGCCTGCAGACTCATAGCAAAACCCTGTCTGTAAGTGGCAAGCGACAAGCTGCACCTGGTCGCAGGGTACCAAGCCATTATATGCACCCCCAACCATGTCTGTGGAAAAACTGTCTTCCATGAGACCGGTCCCTGGTGCCAAGAAGGTTGGGGACTGCTGGCCTAACCTGTTCCCAGATTGCATGGCCAACACTGGCCACCAGAGGGCGCCTCCAACACCCCAGCAAAGGGTCTGGGCTAAGAACCGGCCCTAAACAGAAAAGGGCCTTAGACACCAAGTTCAATCTGCCTCATTTTACCTGTGGAGAAACCAATGCACAGAGAGAAGGATGATGGGATCAAGGTGAGGGAGAAGGGAGTGGCCACCTCAACAGCTGGGTGTGAGCAGATGGCTTTCAGCCTGCAATTTGAAAGTCGACAGAATGCAGACAGAGAGGCACCCCGACACGCCAGCACGTACTGCATTCCCATCACCGCTAGTCCAGAGAGGGTTCCCTCGTCAGTGCCACGGGCCTGCTTCCCTGCCCCTAAGGGGTCCCTCTTTCAGACTAAACTACACCATATCCAGCAATCTGTGTGTGTGCGCGTGTCTAAGACCTCACAGGCAGTAGGTTGTACCTTCGGGCCCTGAGGAGGGACATCCTCCCCGAGGCCGTGGTCCTACAGCCCCCCCACCGCTGGATCCTGCTGCAAGCTGGGAATGGGAGAAATTCTCCTTCTTCCCTCAGGGCATCACCCTTGTTCTTCCCCATTCCTGGAACACCCTTCTCTACCCATCCAAATAGTGAGGTCCCTTCACCCTTCATCCTCCTATGTAACTCCCCCCCCCATCCGGAATCTTTCTGCTCTTCCCCTCCACCTGGGTCTCCGCAGCTCTCTGGACCCTCCCCCATCCAGATGAGTGCCTATTCTCCCGTCCTCAGCCTTGGCCTCTGGGAGCACCTCAAGGGCCAGGACTGTGACTCCAGTGCCCAGCCTGGAGCCTGGCCCTCTCCAGCTGCTGCTGAGTGTCTCCCCGCCAATGCGACCCTTTGATGGAAGGAGACAAGACAGTCGCAGAAAGCTGGGGCTGAAATCTGGAGACATATGTTCCAGTCCCAGTTCTGCCACAAAATGGTGTAGGTAAGTCCCTCCCCCTCTCCAAGGTTCTTTCTGGCCCATTCCAACTCTTACGTTCTGAATCTGAGGTTTAACGTACAATGGTCCTTCAGAGAAAAGTCAAGTCATACTAGCAGAGAAATCACAAGGTCCAAAGGCCCTCCCATCCCTGTGGGACCGCCACCTCCCATTTCTTGGACTGCCTCCTGTGAACAGCAGGGGGCAGGAGCTCTTCAGTGTGTGGAGGTGAGAGAATCACACAGAAGGGCTTGGACTGGAGCAGCAGTGAGGCTGCTGCCGCTACCTCCGGCAATGCTAATTCAGAGCCGTAATTTGGATTTTCTGATGCTTAGGAAGCCTTTGAAATTTTGTAGAACCCCTCTTAATGGTGTCCCCTCAGTGGTGACTGGCAGCAGCAAAGACTTCATGGAACGCATTCAGGAGCCCTCCAATGGTGCTTGTCAGCGCCTATGCTTCAGGGGGGCTTGGCCTTCGAGGCCCCAACCCCCCTGCTGCCCAAGCCCCCAACTCCTCCTAGGCCTTCTCGGGCTCCTCCGTCTTGGTGGAGGCTTGGTGCCATGGCCACATGAGTTTCTTTTAAAAATAAACTCAGGGGGAGCTGCTGCCTGACTATGTGCTGTGGAGGCCCGTGGCTTTCCAGTCTTTGTCTGCAAGGGGCTGGGCTGAAGGGGAGGGAGATGAGGGCGGGGCGGGCCTCCAGGGACCTGCCAGCCGCCCGCCTGCATTTCGCAGACCCCCGGGGGATTATCTGGAGGCGAACGGGGCTGAGTCCAGTCTCGACCTCCTTGAGGGACAACTGAGCCTTCATCAGGCAGGAGCTCACAGTTATGAGGACTTCATGAGCCCCCAACTCTCCTTCCCCCTGCTTCTCTTCTCCACCTCCTCTTCCCACCAAGCACACAGATGTTTTTCAGGCCTGGGAGTCCGGAGGTACAAAGCTGGCTTCCACCCTTCCCTTCCATTCCCTGGGCCTCAACTACCCCATTGGTAAAAAGGCACAACAACTGCTGCTCCCCCGAGCACAGCAGAACTCTCCTGTTCTTTCCCACCTCTGAGCCTTTGCAGATGCCGTTCCCCTGCCTGGACTGCCCTCCCCCCTAGGCTTCCAGTGGCAAAACCCCACTGCCCTAACTTTCCCAAGGGGTCTCCCCAGCATCACGTGGCTGCTGATATGATTAGTTTGGTGGGGGGTGGGGGGTATCCCCTCTGATGCCCCCACAAAACTCTCCTGAACAGAGAGGTTCATTTCAGTGTTATCTGCAATTAAATAAAGTTAGGATTTAAACATCCACAATCAGGACAAGTAATAGTACTGACAATGTCCAGTACTCACTGAGTGCATTCCATGCATGGGGTTCACAATTAAGCCGCACAAGGAACTTGCAAGGAGGCGCTTACTACCTCCATTTTACAGATGAGGAAACCGAGGCACAGAGAGTCTAAGTGGTAGAGTGAGGCTATGATACATTCACTTCATGGCGTATCATATGGTTTTAAAATCATGATGATGTGCTGAAATTCAACACCACGAGGAAATATGCACACTATTATGTTAAGAGGTGTACATGTATATGCATGCATAAAATAGAATATATAAAAGTAAAATATGTTTTAAAAAAGAAAGTTGAATAAATATGCAACAAAATGGCCACAGTGGTTTACTCTGGGTGATATGTTATTTCTATTTTCTTCTTTGTACCTCTCTGCATTTTCCACATTTTCTACAGTAAGCAGACATCCATTGAAGTTGTGAAGTGAAGCAGGCATCAAATACTGTCTGCAGGCAATTTAAGAGGACGATCCTGACCCAAGTTAGGTCTGAAGAGAGTGAGCCAGGTAGAGAAGCCCAGATCCTGAAGGTGCTTCTCCTTGCTCCCCTCGGACTTGGCTGTCCAGGCTGAGAGGCTGTTTTATGCTAAGCAGATTCCTTCCTTCCTTCCTTCCTTCCTTCCTTCCTTCCTTCCTTCCTTCCTTCCTTCCTTCCTTCCTTCTTTCCTTCCTTCCTTCCTTCCTTCCTTCCTTCCTTCCTTCCTTCCTCCCTCCCTCCCTCCCTCCCTCCCTCCGTCCGTCCCTCCCTCTCTCACTCATCACGAGCTGGGCACTTAGTGGAAGATACAGAGATCATCAGAGTTATTTCTGTCCTTCGCAGAGCTGAGACTGGGAGAGGTCACTGAGTGGCCTGAGAGGGGTCGGGGCAGAAGGGACAGCACGGGGGGGGGAGGAGGGGGTGTCCCTGATCAGCCCAGCGCAGTGGGCCCCTCAGGGTCACCCTGTTCGTAGCTATAGCTCCAGCACCGGGCAGCTGGAGGCGAATGAATAAATACATGAACAAACAAAGAAATAAGGCAATGGCCAACTGGGGGAGTGCACCTGAAGGTTTACCACAGAGGAGGAATGAATGCCTCTAATTTATAAAGAGCTTCTAAAAGTGGGGAAGGTAAAAACCAACAACCTTCTAGAAAATGGACTAAAAATATTACTGATTAACAGAAAAGAAATGCAGTGGACCGTAACCATATGAAAGGTGATCAGCAGCGCTCACGTAAAAGAAGCGCAGACGGAAAGTACCCAGGGTACCACTTCCCACCCATCGGACTGGCAACAGTCCGGAAGTTTGGCAACACATCCGAGGGGGAGGGAGTGGGGAAGCCATCTCTCTTCCACGTAGCTGAGGAGGATGCGAAATAGTGCGATCCCTTTGTGAGAAAATCTGGCAAAGGCTGGCAAAATTGCTGGTGTATTCAACCTGTGACTCGGGAATCCCTGTTCCCTGCTGGAAACCTACTCCGGCAGGTTTACCAAAAGACGTGAGTGTAAGGCTTTTTACCGCACCTGGACTTGTAGTCACAAGAGACTGGGAGCAAGGAAAGTGCCCGTCGGCAGGGGCTGCGTCAGCGGCACAGAGGAGGGCTCTGGCCGTGACGGGGGACAGGGGACATCTTGACAGACTGCGACAGGCGAGATCACAGGGTGGGATGTGCCTGAATACAGCGAGGCGGAGGACAGCAGGACTGTGTGTTAGCATTCATCTAAGAAAAGGAGGGAGGGATCCGAATACATGTGCATGCATGTGTGCATGTAATATGTATGTGCATAATTCAATGGAAGGATCAAACGTTTTAAAAAAATAAATAATTATGGGGAGCAAGAATGAATGGGGGGGGGAACATGAATAAAAGGTAAATCTTTCACCCTGGCTGGCGTGGCTCAGTGGATTGGGTGCCAGCCTGCTAACCAAGGGGCTGCCAGTTTGATTCCCAGTCAGGGCACATGCCTGGGTTGCAGGCCAGGTCCTCAGCGGGGGGGCACATGAGAGGCAACCACACATTGATGTTTCTCTCCCACTTTCTCCCACCCTTCTCTTCTGTCTAAAAATAAATAAATAAATAAATAAATAAGGTACATGTTTCTAAATGTATTTCATTTTGTATGATAGACTTTGAAACCATAAATAAAATATAAAATTTGTAAATAAATTCATAAAACCCACAAGCAAAACGAAGCGAATAAATGTACCCATCAAGTTAGTTCCATTAAGTTAGTGCTAGGAGCACAAAGACAAGAACTGTTGCAGACGACTTCCAAGAAAGGTTACTCAAAGACACAAACCAGTTTTGATGTGTGGACCTTATTTGCATCCCGGTTCCAAGATGTAAACAAGCCGTAAAAAACAATTAGGCCATTTATGCAGCCATCAGGGAAACATGCTCACTGACTTAATATTAGCTGTGATAATGGCATCCGTTTTAGGTGAGATAATATTGAATATTTATGAATAAAATGATTTGACAGCCTGGATTTGCTTGAAAAAAAATTGGCCCTTGTGCGTGTGTTGGGGGTGATGACGCAAGATAAGCTGCGGGGGGGGGGGGGGCCTGAGTGCTGCCCTTGCTCACGGTGGGCGGGGCCGGGGCCACCTCCCCCTACTCACACCTCTCATTGCCCAGAAGGGCCTTGTTGGGGGGAGAGGCGAAGGGGGGGGGGGGGAGGGAGGGACACAGCCCCTTTCCTGGATGACCCTTAGCCTAATCTGAGGAGGTAACACTGACTTGACCCCCAGAGTTCCCAGACGGGGGGAAACCCCCAGACTCATTCTTGTGGTTCTCAATTTTGACAAGCTCCCCAATTTGTTGAGCCTTAATAGCATCAGTTTCCTGAAGACGAAGTTACAGAGGTAAACATGTTTTAACTATTGCTAAATACATGGAGCAAGGAGGGGCACGGCGGGTCCGAATTTGTGAGGGAAATGACTGGATCTGCCAACTGAGGGAGGTATGAAACATAACCAGGAAGAAAACTTCTCAGGAAAAACTCTGAATGCCCCAGTAGGGTGATTCAATGTCGTTGAAGGGCTGTAGGGGGCGCTAGAAGAACATATCTGTAGGCCGCTCCAGGGTGGACTCAAGCTTGGGGAAGTTTCAGGACGTTTTGAAAGTCTTCCCAGGGGCTTGTGTGGCACTTCACTTGTAAAAGCCAAAGGACATCATACCTGCCTCCCATGTTTATTAGAAAGATCAAGTGGGGTCACACAGGTGGAACAGGACAGAGGAGCTGTGTGCAAAAAAGGATGCCTGAAGCCAGGGCAGCCCAACAGCCCTGGGTTATTAGACACATTACTGTCTAAGGCAGTCCTCGCAATGCAATGGAAGGAGTGGACAGAGGTCTCTGGTTTCAGCCCCGCCTTTCCACAGCAGAGCTGTGTGGCCCTGGGCAGGTCGCTGTACCTCTCTGAGAGTCAGTATTCCCATCTGTAAAGTGGACACAGCACTCTACTTGGCTGTGAGGACTACATGAGAGAAACGCATTGGTGCCCACGGACCCCAGCCCACAGGAGGGTCTCAGTGAGTGCAAATGAACCAAACGGGAAGGCAAGCTAACCTTCCAGAACCATAGCTGTGAGGCTCTCCAGGCTCCAGGAGGCTCTGAGCCGGCCCTGGCTGGAATCAAGACCGCACTGGCAGACGTGGGCCTACTGCAGAGGGCCCTGTCATGGGGATACCTGGGCACCAGTGTTGAGAATCTGGCCTTGAACTCAAGTCCCCATTGCTCTGCCTACAAACAAGGAGACCCTAATATTCTTTACTTCTCTGCACCCTGCTTTCCTCTGTGAAGTGGAGACACTCTGACAATCAGTGTGCGGGTGTGTCTGGGTTGGAAGTCAGCATGTTCCGGGCAGCCTCTCCCCAGCCTAGCTGTGCCCCTCAGCTCCTCCCATCTCAGGAACTGTGGGGAGGCAGAATCTGAGAGAAGAGCGAGCAGGTAGAAGCCCTGCCTGATTGGGCCCAGAGAGGGGAAGGGACCTCTCCGAAGTCTCCCGGTAAGTCAGAGGCAGAGCCATGCTGCTTTCACAGGGGGTGACCTTCTGGAAAGCAAAGAGCTTCCCTGCACTTATTAGGGTTTTGAATCGGTGGCCTTGCACCCCATTCAGTGATTTCCTGCCAGCTCCCCCCACATTCCCCCAGGGTGCCTGCATTTCCTGAATGAGTCCCCAGGGAGGGGTGGTCTTTGAGGGGCTGGGGAACCTCTCTGCCAAACACTGGACAGTCCTGTTACCAAGGGACCAGAAAGAGGACAGGCTTTGGGCTGCTGTGAGGTATGGGGAAAAGGCAGGCGTGTCCAACAGGGGCTCCATGCCAGCACCCAGGACCCGAGCCTGTGGAGCATCGCACTTGCCATTATGCAGACAGAGAGGCGGGAGAGAGGAGGCCTGAAGAAGAAAACACCAGAAAGCTTTAGGACAGGTGGCCCTAAGACTGGGTGACTAACAGCAATGAGCTTTGTGGGGTCAGGGGCCCCCTTTCTTTTAATAGCTGCACGAGGTCTTTGGGCAAATTCCTGGTGGTACCTGCTTCAAAGGAATTTTTTCCAGGCCGTACCTTTGGGTGACACATACTGACATATTTATGGATGAAACAATACAATACCAGGGTTCAAAATAATCCATTTTCCAGGAGGGGTAAAAGGTCTCCATGAGACAATATTGGCTATGAGGTAATGATGGTTGAAGTGGGTGATGAGTTCCTTGCACTATTTGTACATGTTTGATGTTTTCCATACTAAAAGTTCATGTGTCTGGAATCAGCCATTCCTCTCCAGCTGCATGCTCACTGCCCTGGATGGCTGCAATAAGCTCGCAGGTCAGCCAACTTGGGCCATGACGGTCCACTCTATCCTCAACATGGCCGCCAGAGGGAGCCTGTTACACCATGAGTTCCAAACTCAAGCCCTCTAGAGGTCCCCACCTCACTCAGAGCACCCCGGCCTCCAAGTCCAGATTCCATCCGTCCCTGGTGCCTCGAAGGCTCCCCTCCCGCCACCCTCCAGCCTTCCTCACTCTCTTTCAAGTCTCTAGGGCCCTTTGTGCTGGGGGAGGAGGGGGAAGTGTGGAAAGAGGTGAGGAACCTCATCGACCCCTCACAACACTAAAACACGGCAGTATTACATGGGACGGAACTATACATTTTTTAAACTGTCACTGTTTATATCAGTTCCAATCCAACTGGGCATCCTGTATTTTATCTGGCAGCTTACCCCTAACAGATTATATGAGTACCGACCAGAAAACCTGTCGTCATTTTAATGTCCCCGGTGCCCACCACACAAAGCAGACAGTTGCAGGGACAGCACCCTCTGGGCTGGCACAGCTCCTTGCCCAGCTGCAAGGACTTCAGGCCCTCTTGCTACAGCGGCAAGGTGCCTTTCACAGCACACAACCTGCCCGTCCATTCGTGGCAGCCCTGCAGGGCGCCAGGGAAGCAGGTGTTTCCAGAGCGAGAGACTAAGCCGGCCCTCCCAGCGTCTTCTGCCTCTGACAGCGGGCAGGGCCTGGGAAGGAGTGGCCGTGCCAAGGCCTTGGCTGGCAGTCCCCTCTGGGTACTTTTGGATTTGAGCCCATCTGGGATGGGTCTGAGTCCTTGCAATGCCCCATGGTGGTGGGTAGAAAGGCCCCGTGCCAGGCGCCAGCTGCCCCCGTGGCCTGAGGGTGCCCACTCAAACCATTCCAAGTAAACATTTGACCAGCCCAGCCCCAGCCCTCATCCCACACCAACACTTGGCCCTTGTTCCTAGAAAGGCCCCTCTGTATCCCGTCCTTTGTGGCTGACATTTCGGCGAGGCCCTGGAGGGGCTGTGGTGACCTGGTGCCCCATCCCCATTCTGCAGACAAGCCCCAGGGAGCTGGTCCCTGCGGCCACGGGCACTCAGCGGGGGAGTCCCAGCAGACGGGCAGTCGCCAGGCTGGGCCAGTCACCCCCCGAATACCCCACGTGGGCCCTGAGGCCCAGCAGTGGAGCCGTGGGGCTGCCAGCTGACTCGGCTGCTTTGTTCCAGGCCTGGAGTGGTCTGAGGGTGGTTGAGGACTGTGTCTCCTTTTTGCTGAGAAGCCACAGAAAACGCTGGCGACAGGGCCTGATAAAGCGTCTGTCGGAGGCTCCCTCCCAGACAAGCCCCGCTGTTCTCACCAGCCCCAAGGGCCCCAGCAGCCCAAGCCTGTCTCCAGAGGTTAGCTCCTCCCTGGGATCGCAGCCCTTCTCTTCCCGAGGCCTAGGGACAGGCTGGCAGACCCCTCTCAAAAGTTCCTCAGGCTCTGGTCTCAAGAAAAGAATGAACTAATACTCAGATTTATTTCCAGGAAGAAAATGTCAAGGAATGGGCCTCTCTGAGTGGAATTCCAGACTGTGGCTCCTGGGGAGCTGGGGGTGGTGGTGGCTGGAATGTCTTCCCAGAGCCCCTCAAATGACATCCCACGTCACTTCTTTCATGTCACAAGGGCTCGCTCCATGCCAGGCTTTAGGGTGGGCACAGGGATACAGGAACAAGTAAGACACAGTCTATGACCATTCGAGCTTCTGGGAAAAGGGCAGCAAAGAGCGCCCTGCCCTGACCTCACCCAGGCCTCCATCCCAAGTCCACAGATAGCCTGGCCCCGGAGTAGGGGTGTATAAGGGTGTACACCATGGGGGTCCTGCCTAGCCAGCCATGGGGGTCCTGGGGTAGGACTCAGTGCCAAGGGTTGCAGAGCTGAGAACCAAGATGCCCACGAGCAGCGTCTCCAGTCTGACAGAGATGGCACGGGCCCTGACCTGGGAAAGATACCGTCTGCTGGCTGGGGGGGGGGGGTGGTGGAGGGGGAGGCGCGGGGCGGGGGGCAGGGGCGGTGGTCGGAAGACAAGGCCCAGAGAATAGGCAGCATGTCTGAAGTTATGCCTCCCAGCATCCTGAGCAGGGTTCCGGTTCCAGTGAGCAGGCTTGGGCTGCAGATGCTGTAGAGAAATGGTCCTGCTCTCTGAGACTGCGTGGGGACCCCAGGCTCCCAGCTTCACCACGGACAGAACGTGGGGTCCAGGGTTGGGGCTGCCTTCCCTGAGCTGACCAACCTGAATAAGGCCCTTGCACATGGCGGACTTGGGGAGGCGGGGTGGGGCTTGGGGGCTGGGACCAGGCCCGGAGTGCGTTCCAGCCCGCTCCTCTTTGCTGTGTGACCCTGGGCAGGCCTCTGGCCTTCTCTGAGCCCTGAGCTAGAGGCTCTGGGGCCTCCCTATGACACACGCCACAGGGAGAGTCCCTGTGTCCGGGCCAGTGTGCCTGGGGCAGGGGAGGCCTGGGTTTCTTCCTTCCCTAAGAGGAGGAAAGTCCCTTCGGGCTCTGCCTGGCAGTGTGGGCACCCAGGTTCCCTTCCTCTGTGGACCCAGGGCCTTTCATCGATGCAGGGACCACACACATTTTCACAGGCAGGCCTCTAGCGCATAAGGAAGAGCCTTCGGTTCCAGGCATGCAGGCTTCAGAAGAGTACTCCTGCCCTCCCCGGCCCTCAGCCCGCTTCCTCTGAAACCTAGGCAACCACACAGGGCTCAGCCCAAGTGGTCCTCACCACCCCCCACACACACACACCCCCCCCCCCCCCCCCAGAATTAACCCTTCCTGTCCTGGCTCTCTCTTGCCTCGTGTTTGTGTCCCTGCCGGAACACTTCTCATCCATTCATTCTCTCAAAGATCGAGTCTTCTTTATGTTGGGCACCAGGGGCCTCATGGTGAATAAAGTAGACACAGCTCCTATCCTCAAGAAGCTTATAGTCTTGTGGGGAAAGCAGACCAATAAACGGATAACCGCAAGTGAGGGACGCGGTGGCGAAGAAACAGAATGGCCTGTGAGAGAGGATCTGGGGTGGGGTGCACCACTACCCAGGGGAGATTACTCAAAACCACACCTGAAGGCAGGTAAAAAGGAAGAGACCAGTGTCTGAACTGGTCCTGGGCTGGTCACGCCTCCAGCATCTGCCACGGGCCACTCCCACCTCACTGGAGCACAGGCCGGGCTGATTCAAACCAAGATCACGCAGGTTGAGAACGAGGGCAGCCGTGATATTTCCATGGGAAGCAAGGGAAGGAGAGGCACAAAGGCAGGGGGGACCCTGGAGCGTGACCCTGAGCTACAAGGGGTTGAGGTGATGGAGCTCACTCTGCACAGCCCCTGGCAGAGAAGCCCAGCCCTCCGTGCCGAGTTAGTAATGAAAGTGTCCCCCATTAATGCTAGAGATGCCCTCCCTCTTCAGAACAGGAGGGGGCACAACCGCAGTCTGTGCTCGGGAGGGGTCTTGCCCCCATGGGCATGAGGGGGGAGCTTGGCTGGCAGTCCGGGCCTGCAGCCTCTGACCCTGCCCTCTGCCCACGGTCTGGCCTGGCTCTGCTGCAGCCTTCCCTTGTGGCGTTTGGGAAGTCACTCCCTCTCTGGGTTGGGGACAGGATGGAAAGGTGGAAGTGGTACAACTTTCACCAGCCAGGTGGTCCTGGGAGCATTTGGATGGAGGCTAATGGGAGGTGAAGGGGTGGGGCTCTGCTACCCACTGCCAGGGAGACTGGGGCCCTCAGGCCTCTCTCTGCGGGATCCAGCCCATCCACAAGGAGAGGTGGTTCCTCTCCATGACATCCACGAGGCCCCGGCCAGGAGAGCTGAGTGTTCCCTGCCCCCGGGTCTTCATCATATGCCTGAGACCCGAGCATCAGCACGTTGCCACATTCGATGATAAAAACAGTCATTTTCTCATCTCAAAGCACAGCAACAGAAAAAAATAAGCCCAAAACAAACAAACATAAAAGAAGACCCAGTCCCATTCCAGTCTTCAATTCCAACAGGACAGCATTCTCTGCCCCCCGCTAATGCTCGGCCCGTGGCAGTCCCCGGAGGGGCGGCCGAGGCAGTCCCCCCACCCCAGCGGCACTCCGGAAGCAGGGGTGCTCCCGGGGCCTATTCGGAGACCGACATCACGACCTTGCCAAGCCCATCCACTCTCTCCAGCCACGCAGGCAGTACACTTCCCCCCTTTTTACCTTTTTATTGAAATATAACATACATAGCACAACATGCACGACTCTCAAATTGTTCATGGAATTTGAGTTCAATTAACTTTTACATGCATATAAACCCGTGTTATACTAACCAAATCATAATATTAAACACTTCCAGCATGCCAGGAGTTTCCCTCAAGTCCCCTGCCAGCAAGCACCCCACCGGGTGGCCACTTTCACCACAGGTTAGCTTTATCTGAACTTCCTGGTAATGCGATAATGTACACTTGGTGTCTTTGCATATGCTGTCGTTCAGTCATCACCCACTGCTTGCCCATACTGGACCCTCTTCAGCCGTTCTGCTGATGGACATCAGAGTTGATTGCCATTTAGGGCCACTATGACCAACCCCCAGGAACATCTGGTCTGTGCCCTTGGACACGTGCCTTTGTTTCCCTTGATTGTGTACCTAGAAGCACACCTGCTGGGTCAGAGGGTGGGGATACACTCAAGCTTTCAACGCTATTTAGGCAATAGATGTATTCAGTCCTGTTTTATAGATACGGATGTGGAGGTTCAGAGAGTTTAAGTAGCTCATCCAAACTCATGTGATTCTAAGCAGTGGAGCCTGGCCTGGAATCCAGAGATTTCTGACTCCAAATTCTTTTCAGGGGGGGCCGGCTTCCTTGCCAATCTTTCCAATCCTGCTTTTTAGGACAGGTGAAGGGGTGCAAGGGTGGAGGGGGCCAGTAGGGGTGAGTCAGGCAGCCTGCTCTGGAATCACCTCCCAGGATGTCCAGCTGCCTAGGGGAGGGGCACAGCTCCACCGAGGCAAACACAGGCAGAACAAGGGCGTGGACTCGGAGCCACAGAGGGCACTCACGGTCCGGCTGCCCCACTCTTCATCGTGTGCCCTCCCTCTCCCTCCCCGCTCACTCCAGCCAAAGTGTCTTCCCCGCTGTCCCCTGAACGTGCCAACCGTGTTCCTGCCTCACAGCCTTTCCGCCTGCGGCTCCCTCTTTCAGAACCTGCTGCCACAGGCACCCACATGGCACACCCTCCACTCCACGGTGGCCGCTGCTCAGTTACCCAGTTTAGGGAGCACCCCCGTCACGCACCGTCCCCTCGCCCTCTCACCTCCCCCTGACCGACTATTGTGTGTGCATGTGTTTACTGCCTGTCCCTCACTCTGGAAGGCGAACTCCAGGGGGCCGGGCCGCATCCTGCTCTCTGCTCCACCTCCAGTGTGTGGAGCCGCGTCTGACAGACTCTCCAGAAATGCTTGTTGAATGAATGAATGAATGAATGAATGAGTGAATGAATGAAAAACAACTCCTTGTTGCCAGCAGCGGCAAAAGCTGCAGGCCAGGAGAGGCTTTTGGTGCCATACCTGGCTGCTATGTTCAATTTCTGAGATAAAGCTTCTGCCAGGGCATCTAGAGACCTTGGGCCGGGCGAGGCGGCACCAAGCCTGACCATGGTGGCCTCCAGGCACTGCTGCAACTCAGCCATCACAGCGGCTCTCAGCAGAGCCACACGGACAAGCACACTAATGTGCACCTGGCCGCCTGCTGACCTGGCCCTTCGGGATGGCAGAAATGTAGGATTCCTGGGGTGCGCGGGGGAGCCAGTGACCACAGATCTCTCCTGATGACTTTTCCCATGAGGGAGCTCAGAGACCATCTCTAAAACAGGAGGGCCCGAGAGTGATATGAGCGTCCCAGGAAGATTCCCAGCTCTCCTCCAGCCCTGCACAGATTACAATCCTCTCCCCACCGCCACGTGCTGGTCTGGGAAGCCTTCGCTGATTCACATTACATCTCTGGGCCGCAGATTTTTCCTTCTGTAAAAGAGGCGGAACTCGGCCGTGAAGTGCAGTGAAGAAACAGCCCTCGGTCAAAGGTCTGCTGGCATGAATTATCAGACCCCAAGACTGCTGTGTGCTCTCTGGAAAAGTTCTGCCCTCTCTGGGCTTCAGATTCCCCCCACCTGTCAGATGAGGGAGTGCGGCAGAACTACCTCCAAAGACTGAAATCTTCCTTCAGGTATGATTGAAGCAACCTCCTATCCTTTCCCAAGGAAGGGCAAGTTTAGCCAGGGAGGCAGGGAGAGGGACCCAAAGGATGAGAAACTAGTGAGGACATGAATACGAACTTCACCAGTATCATAGCCCTGCCCTGAGCTGGACTCACTGGAGCTTTCCTCTCTCAACCCCACTGAGTGTCTGGCTGAGACCGGGGCAGTCTGGGAGGGTGGAGGGGGTGTAGCAGGAAGTGTATTCTACTGCTTCTCTCTGTACAAACAGGGCTGAGTCCCAGGGAGCGACCAGCACCAGACCACCGCTGGGAACCATCTCCTGCAGTCTGTCCAGGCTGCTCAGTGCTCTGCCACTTGTCTCCCCATCACCACCAAGACATCCCATCCCCAGTCAGAGAGAGGCCCAACGTTCAGATGAAGAAAACAAGGTCTTCTCAGCGATCCCACGGACCATTCACTTGAGCACATAAGCACATCCGAGTCTGGGCCTGCAACATGTCAGTGTCGCCTCACTGGAGTCTCACACAGGCTTGTAAGGAACGTGCCATTATTCTCCTCATTTGACAGGTGGAAGAACCACCACTCAGAGAGGTTAAGTGACTTGTGCAAGGTCACACAGCTCATGAGTAGCAGGGACAGAATCCAAAGCCAGGTCTGTCTGACTCAGACCTCCTCTTCATGCGTCCTTCCTGTGGATTGGTGGAGAAAGGGGAGTGACTGTGCACTTCAGGAGCCCAGAACCCTGAGAGATTAATTCTGCCAGCAAGGCCTAGGGAGGAGGAGCCAGGGCCTTTGGCCCCATCATTAGTTTTTTCCAAAAGGGCTTCCCCTAGATCACTGCCTTGCTCACTGCTGCACTCAGGTCTCAGCTCAGAGGGCACCTGTCCCTGAAGACCTTCCTGCCTAGACCACGGAGTCTAAAATAGAACAACCCCTCCCACTGCTACAGGCCTTGCCCCTAACCCTTTATTTTTCTTCTAACACCTACCACCATCTGAAGCACTGATTTATCTGATGTGTGTATTTTTTTGTTCATTGTTGGTCTGCCCTGAGAATGTGCGGTTTTATCTGTCTTATTCATCACCACAACCCCAGGCCTCACACAGTGCCTGGCACATAGAAGGTGTGCAACCAATATTCGTACACAGAAAGCGTGAGTGATGGAGCGCCCTTTTCCCTGGTTGGTAAGGGTACGAAAATGGAGCACCTATTCTGTGCTAGGCACGGAGGAGAGGGCTGACCCAGGCACACCTCCTGCCACCCCTGGCTGCTTCAATCTGTTTGGTGGCCAGAGGAACTGGACTCCCTCCAGCATCAAGGGCCCATGGATGGTACAGGACATATTAATCCCTCCCTTAGAGCTGGGGCTGCTCAGCCCCATGGTGGTCTGGCTGCAAGCCCAGTGCCTCTTCCAGCAGCCGGGGCAGGGCCCAGAAAGGGGAGAGGGGTGCCAAAGGCCCCCAGAGCCCTCTCGGCGTGCGATGCGTCTCGTGGCCGCACCCTGGGCCGTGCAGGCTCCAAACGCCTCCCGCCCCACCCTGCGCCCGGCGCCGCCCCGCCCCGCCGTCCCAGCCCCACCCTCCCCCACCCCAGGAGCGCAGCCTCCACCACCACGGCTCGGTCCCCACAGGGCCGGCCGGTGGTAATGACCATCGGAACCGGCCACGGGCCGCTCCTGACCCCCAGACTCAGGGCGCCCGCAGGCCCCGCGGGTCAGCGGGAACCGGCAATTTCCCGGCCGCCCGGCCCGCGCCCGCTCTGTACTTAAGCTGATGACGGGTTCCCGCGGCCCTAATGGCGGGGCGGGCGGCGGGCGAAGCCGGCCCAGCCGGTCCCGTGCTCGGCTCTCAGGCGGCCGCCGGGCCTGTGTCATCCACCAGGAATTTCTGTTTTCCCCTCCGCGGGGCTGGAAGAAAAAACAATAATTAGGTCACTGGGCAGGCGGCAGAGAGGGTGTGGGACAGCCCAGTGGCGCCCTGCTGGGCAGGGAGGGGGTCCGGGAGGACGATGGGGAAGGAGAGGCCCCGCCGCGCTCCGTGTCCGCTTCCTGCCCTCCCCAGATGCCCGCCGATGGGAACAAAGGCATCCCTGACAGCCCACCGCTCACTTACGGGTTCATTCATTCCAAGTATTACTGACCCGGCCAAACGCTGTGCTAGGCACATGGGACTGAGCATTGAACGAAAGAGAAGGGCGGACTTGGTAGAAAAGACTGACCGACCAGAAGCCACGCAATGATGTACAGAGGGAAAACGGCTGTGCCGCCGGCAGAGGAGGTTCAGGGAAGGAGGCTTCCGCGGGGAAGGAGGCTTCCGCGGGGAAGCGGCACCGGCGCAGAGGCCTGGACGGGGATGAGGACTGTCCAAGGCCGAGCAAAGGGAGAGGCAGAGCGCATATGGGGGTGGAAGGAGCAGCCTGCACAAAGGCTTACAGATCAGAAAACAGTGCATACTACCAGAACTGAAAGGGTGGTAGAGAACCAGCATGCCAGCTTTTTATTCTAAATACGACTCCACTGATTAAAGAATAGTTTTGATCCCATGAGGTCTCTAAACACAAGCCAGCTACTCTATCCTGTGCTCAACTGAAGATAGAGTCACCCATTTCTACACTGGAGGGGAACGATTTTGGACTTTCGGAGGCGCCCTGGGTCGGGATACGGTGCCTACGGGCACAGTTCTCACCTTTCACCCTGACCTTTGGACAACTCCCTGTGCAAGACAGGAATCTGGAGCCACTCCATCTGGCTGGTTGTTCAGAGTAGGAGCTGTAAGACTAGGGATGTGGGCAGGATTGGGACATACAGGGCCTTATGGGTCCTGGTAGGGGGTTGAGACTGTATCTTAAGGGAAATAGGGAGCAATGGTTTAAAGCTCCTACTATGTTCCAGCACAGGGCCAAATGTTTACATACAACACTCTATTAAGCTTGATGATGGTCTAGTGAGAATGTTTCTTAGTCCCATTTTACAGAAGAGGCCAGGGAGGTCATTTGCCCCAGGCCGCCTGCTAATAAGGGGCGGAGCCAGAACCAAGCCAGGCCAGGCCCTGATTTAGCAGCTGTGGTGAGGAAGAGGGAGGCTCTGTCCCTCTCCTCAAGGAGCCTGTTGTCTGCTGGGGACATGTGTGTGTGGTGTGTTGGTCAGACTTCACTCCCCAAGGTTGTCCCCACGCCCAGGCCCCTTCCACCTGGTGACTCTGCCGTCTCACAAGGCCCAGGTCAGCGCCCTTCCACATCCACGTTCCAGGCAGACGGAGGGGAGGCAGGAAGCGTGTTCGTTCTCTTTAGAAAACATCACTTCCACGCCTTTGTCGATATCTGCAGCTATACCTGCACCTGAATCCACATCCACACGTGAATCTATACCTGTATCGACAGACCCACCAATCGCCCAGCAGTGAAAGCATCAGCTTTAAGGAGACAAGCTTTAGTGCCCCAAAGGGTAAAGCACAGCAATCAATAAAACCACAGCCTGTGGCAAAGCCTTTGGAAACAGAACTCGTTACAGCGGAGATCGTGTCACGCCCTGTCAACACCCGATGGGTCTTCCTAACCAACATGTGCCTGCACAGAATGCTCAATTTGCCTGAACAAAATAATAAAATGCTTTCAGAATGGTTACAGCAAAAAAGAAACTTTTTCAAAAGTGTCTTCTAATAAAATTGAGGTGTTCCATTTATATCTGTGGGTTTTACGGGTCAGCAAATATGGGAGCTGCTGGGCAAATAGTTGCAAAGATGAACAAGACAGGGCGCTGCCCTTCGTGGTTCTTTCAGCCGCACCCAACTCCTTCAAAGGAGACCGTGCCCACACAGGCACTCGGGGACGCTGCAAACTGCCCTCAGTCCCTGGTTTGAGGACCTTGCGGAGAGTGACCTGGGAGCTAGTCTGGAGCACTGATTTTCCAAGTGTGGTACCCGCCCAGCCGCATCAGCACCACCTGGGAATGATCACAAATGCAGATTCTCAGGCCCCACCCAGGCCTACAGAACCAGAGACTGCGAGGGCAGGGCTCTGGCACCTGTAACTTCACAAGCCCTGCAGAAGGTCCCTGCACAAGCTGCAGTTTAAGAAGCACCAGCCTACAGCCAGGCACCCTGGGCTGAGAGAGTAGGAAAACCTTGGTTCTGATACTGGACATGGCAGGCCCAGGCTCCATCACCGTGGGCAAGTTGGGCCCCTCCCTGGGCCTCTAAGTGTCTAGTTATTAACTGGTGGGGTTGGCCCTGGGAGACGGAGGTGGGCCTCCCTGGGTTGGACCGGCCGTGAGCTCCTGACCAGACAGTGAACAGTGGGGTCTAGGCCTCGAAGCGGGAAGTGGTGCCTTCTTTGGAGGGAGAGGCTCCCACTCTCCAGGAGTCTGGTGACGGGAATGTGGAAAACAGGGTCCCGTCTGAGTCCCTTGAGTGTCCCGACCCGGGATGAGGCCCCAACCGTCCTGCCCGTCCATGGCCTCTCTGCAGTCTGAGGGTGAGGCTCTCAGTGCACGTCTGGACCAGCCGCACGTCTGGGTCTGGACCTGGTGAGTGCTCTGTGAGTCTGTCACCATCTCTCTGCCTGGGCCCAAGCTCCAAAACATGGTAGTCCCCGTGCCACAGAGAGATCTGATCAGATCACTGGGGAGGAGGAGGAAGGGACCCTAGGAGGAGGTTGCCGGAGGCATGGTAAACAGTCTAGGGTGGCATTGGCTGAGAAGCTGGATGCCTCCAGAGCACATGGAATTATGGGCCAAAAGATCTGAAATAAAAGAAGTACTCTCTGCCTCTGTTTCTCTCTCTCTTCCTTGAAGATGCCCGGATGATCATCTGCAGCTGCCTGAGTTTCCCAAAGGACGATATTTGGGATGGGAGGAGAAACTCCGGACACAGCCTGGGATTGGGCTGGCCTGGCAGAGGGCGGCAGGGTTATTCTTCTTTGTCTCTTCTAGAGGGGATGGGCTCTGAAAATTGTGTAGCTTTTTGTATCTTCTGTTGTTTTAGTTTGTAAATTAACCCTATAGAAATAAGATAATTAAAAACTAACAGGGGGAAATGATAGGAGAATTCAAGGTGTTGAGAGTTTAGCCTGAATTGATAGACTTAAGTAACTAATGCCTGTGGAAAGCTGTTATTCCAAAATTGTGTAACTTCTGAATAAAGACTCCTTTCCTTTATCACAAATCACCTCTCAGATTTTGTGTAGAGGGTGGTGGCAGGCAGCAGGACCCCACTGCTGTTTAGTAAACCAGATCCCAGCCGGAGGTGGAGACTGCTTGGCATCTGAGCTCAATGGGGGATGAATCTGTATCCCCCGTTGAGCTCAGATTTGCGCGCTTGTTGGCAAGAGTCAGTGCCCCGTGGGTGCTGGACTGCACACCGCTGTACCTCACCAGCCATGCTGGCCTCCCTCAGCTCCTTGCCACATGGGCCTTTCTCCCGGAAAGCCCGCGACACGGTGGCTTGGCCTCACTCGAAATAAAAGGGTACCCAAGATGAAATCCGTGGTCTTTTCATAACCTAATTTCAGAAGTGACATTCCGTCATTTTTTATGTATTCTATTTGTTCGAAGTGGCCATTGTGTCTAGCCCACACTGACGGAGAGGGGGTTACACAATGGCATTCATACCAGGAGTCAGGGGTAACAGTAGGAAGCTCAGTGTTAACCGAGCTAACTGCAAAGCCTAGTCCTAAGGTGGAAGGAGTTCTAAATGGAGGGAGATCCTGAGAGAGGCCAGAAAAATGTGCTGCTGCCTTGTGGGGGGAGCTCTTAAGATAGGGTCCTCAGTGCCTGCCCACCCTGATTTTTATCTTTACTGAAGGGCCTGTCTGATGATGGGGGCTTATTTGCAGCCAGCGGGAGCTGCATTCCAGGCCTGGGTACTTAACATTCCAGAGGAGCTCTCAGCTAATTATTGCCTTGCCCAGCCCAAGCCTGGACCACCCGGCTCCCCTTGAGCTCCATGGTGTGGCCAGAGGACTCTCACGGCTTTGTTCTTGGGTTCTATTGAAAGCCCCAGGTCAAACAACAAGGAGCCAGTGGCAACCTAGGGTCTGGAGCCCAGGGCCTCTCACCCACAGCTGTGGGCCAGGGGCAGGTGCAGGAGGAGCCTGGGGGCCAGGTGACTGAAACAGACCTCAGGCAAATGACTGTCTCTGAGCCTCCAGTTCCTCACCTGTAAAAAGGAGAACTTTCCCACCATCCCACAACGCATGACAAAGACTCATCTCAAACAAACCCCACCGGCTCCTGAGCCCAGTTTTTGATTAGGCCTGGTTATTGGGCCTTGTCTTGGGCCTGTTTAGCTCAGTTTTAGCAAGAATCCTCTCAGTTTAGTGAGGATCCCCCCACCTTCGTATATGATCACCCTGACCTGCCTTCAGAAGAATCCCGTTAAGTTGGTTTAGTAAGAATCCTCCCTGCCCTTGAGGTCACCTCTTTATAATTTTCCATCCACGGGCCCCCTCATTCTGCTTGTCGACTCTAAGTCCCCAGCTGCCCTCGCTGAACCTCTACCCACTGCGACAGTCTTGACTTCTGCTGCAACAGTCCTGAGTACAGTCTTCCTTATTCACTGCTTTAACAAGTGTCAGGAAAACGTTTTCTTTAACACGTGCATCCAATTATACATGTTCCAGTCCCTTCCCCATGCAAAGAAGTTCCAGGAGGCACAGCAGTCCCACTACTCCTTGGGTGGGGACAGGGGAGCGTAGGCCCGGAACGGTCAGCAGGAGGCCTCGGGCCTGAGGAAGGCCAGGGGGCCAGAGTTCTCTGGACACCCCTTCCACCTTCGCCTACTCTCATAGCTGGGACTGCTCAGTGCCGAGGGCTGAAGGACCTAGATGGCGTGAGAGGGGCCTCTGATGGGGGACCGGGAGAACACTGGGCAGAGGCAGGGACTGTGGGGCCTTGAGGAGCAGGGCATTTCCGGTGGAGGCGCAAGCCTAGCAGAGGCATGGAAGTGGGTGTGGTGAGGAGCTGCAGGGCCCAGGGGGTGGGACATCACGGAGGTGGGAGGAGCCTGCGGTGCTGAGGATTCTGGAAGGTGGCTGCAGCACTCCGCCGCCAGGGGCTCTTCATCCAGGACCTCAGCCAGAACAGGCAGGCAGCCTAGGAGTCTCCTCCACCCAGGAGCGATGCCCACCTGTGTCTCCCCTTTTCTCGGCACCCAACTCCTGGGGTTCCCTCAGCCTCCCCCAAAGAGTAGGACTCTATTATAAATATAAATCATGTAATTTGTTAAATAGGTTCATATACACTTCAAAAACTCAAAAACGTTCACTCCCTGCCCATATCCTTAGTGCCCTGATCCCCACCCCTAAGGCGACCTTTGCTGGTACAAGTGCACCTGCTTTTTCCTCTTAAACAAACAGCAGCTTGCTGCTGTCACTTACTGCTGCATCTTGGATTACCTCATACCAGCTCATGTCATTCTTTAGACACCTGCATAGTATTCTACTATACTACAGGAATACACCAACATGTAGTTAACTAGCCTCCAAAATGGCAGCAGATTCACACTGGCACCTAAGCTTTGTTAACAAACATGTGCAGAGCG
This sequence comes from Artibeus jamaicensis, assembly GCF_021234435.1. NCBI lineage: Eukaryota > Metazoa > Chordata > Mammalia > Chiroptera > Phyllostomidae > Artibeus > Artibeus jamaicensis. The sequence goes on from NW_026521883.1 coordinate 7,365,597, forward strand.
TCTACTGTAGCTCAGGTACTCGGTACATACTAGAGATACGGAGACACGTCTGTGCGGCCTGGTCTGTGTGAACTGGAGCTGCTGGCCTCACGCAAGCGACCGGCATTGAGGGGTGGACTAAAGAGCACAAGGACCATTCCAGGAAAGGATGCTTCCGCCATGGGCTGGGAGAAAGGAAGGTCCCTAAGCACTGATGTGGGCTTTCTTCGAAGGGGGAGACTTGAATTTCAGGGAGATGATTGTGGCTGATTCCTGCTGTTCTCCCAGAGCCTTCCGTGTGGCCACCTGCTCTGGGAAAAGGAGCTCAGGGGCGGGCTTGGAAGGACAAGGGGTCCTCTAGGGAGGAGGCAGGGCAGAGGCAGCTCTGGGCCAGATGGAGAAGCGGCTCGTGATTGCTGAGGTCTGCCCTGTGCTAGGCATTTAATTTTTGTTACATTTACTTCATCTCTGAAGTAATGGAGAATTAGTTGCAGACATCATGGTATTTTCCCCTAAATATTTCAGCAATTTTCTTAAGAATGAGGACTGCCCTAGCCAGTGTGGCTCAGTTGGTTGGAGCATTGTCCCATAACCGAAAGGCTGTGGGTTCAATTCCCAGTCAGGGCACATGCCTAGGTGGCAGGTTCAATCCCCAATCCTGGTGCTACAGATTGATGTCTCTCTCTCACATTTATGTTTCTCTCTCTCCTTTCCTCTCTCTCAAAAAGCAATCAAAAAATGTCCTCAGGTGAGGATAAAAATTGTATTTATTTGTTTTTTAAAAAAAATTTTTGCCCTGGCTGGTGTAGCTCAGTGGATTGAGCATGGGCCTGCGAACCACACGATCCTGGTTTGATTCCCAGTCAGGGCACATGCCTGGGTTGCAGGCCAGTTCCCAGCAGGGGACTCATGAGAGGCAACCATACATTGATATCTCTCTCCCTCTCTCCTTCCCTTCCCCCTAAAGATAAATTAATAAAATCTAAAAAAAATGCAGAAGTGCAAACAGTGAAAATATTCTAAAAAAAAGATTTTATTTATTTATTTACTTTTAGAGAGTGGGGAGGGGAGGGAAAAACAGAGGGAAAAAACATCAGTGTTTAAGAGCTACATCGATCAGTTGCCTCCTGCACGCTCCCAACTGCGACCTGGCCCACAACCCAGATGTGTCGTGCCCTGACTGGGAATCAAACCGGTGACCTTTTGGTTCACAGGCCAGTGCTCAGTCCACTGAGCCACACCAGCTAGGGCAGGATAAAAACATTTTTTAATAAAATAAAGGATGAGGACACATTCCTATACAATCCCTGTACAGCAATGACACTCAGCAAATTTAACACGGCCAAACTATTATCTCACAGACTGACCATGTGCAAATTTGCCAAGGTTGTCTCAGGAATGTCCTTTCCATCTCCCCCATCTTGCCCAGGATCCAGTCAAGGATAACCCTTCACATCTCCTTGAATCTAGAACAGTTCTCCAAACTTTTTCTTTCTCAATGGTGTTCATGCTATTGGCATTTTTAAAAAGTTCAGGCCACATTCTTTGCACAATGTCACTCTATTCAATTTGCCTCCTTGTGACTAGACTCAGGCTCAGTGTGTTAAGCACGACCCTCGATGCTGTGTGCTTCTCAAGCAGACCTTCGACAATTAAACGGGGAGGGGGTGTCCACGTGTCTTCCCACTGTAATGCATCAGGCTGTTAATGTTCAGCTCTGCTTCATTTTGTAGATGAACTGCCAGGTCCTCCACTATTTTCCCTGGGACCTCACAGCTTCCCGTGGCTCACCCAGTGTTGGGTCTTCTCTCTCCATCTGACCCTCCAAGAACAATCACCCACCCCTTGAGGGGGTGGGGATCAAGCTTATCCCAGGTCTCAGCTTTGTCCCTCACGGTCATCCAGCAGCAGAACCCAGCCAAGGGCTCCAAAATGAGGGTTAGGGAGAACAGAAGAAAGAAGGTCACAACCACCTGGTCCCTAAAAGTCCCCTGGGAGGGGTGGCTTAGGTTTAGGGTCTGGGGGAGGATGGCTTCTGCCCCGGCTGTCTGGGCCTGTGACTCACAGGCAGGCATCGAAGCTGCGGCAGGACATGATGTCAGCGTTCTCGGCCGACAAGCTGGTCTGGGGGCTCAGCCAGGCCCTGGCTGGGCTCCCCACAGAGGCCACCTCCAACCCAGCACTCAAAACATCAAGCCCAACCAACTTGGCTCGTTCTCAAGATACACAAACCTATTCAATAGAACAGAGTCAAATAAGTCCAGAGACTCATGGGCTCTGCACGAGGCCGAACAGAACCCCCAGGCCAGTGGCTTCCAGTACAACCCCTCCAGCAAAGTGGGTGAGTGCACAGGAGGATGGCTACTCGGGCTCCAGACTCAGCCAGCCCAGGCCCAATTTCCTGTCAGCTGTGTGGCTCTAGGCCAGTTGCTTATCCTCTCTGGGGCCTCAGTTTTCTCATCTGTCAAATGGAAATAACAACAATACCTCATCAGGTGGGTTATACTCACCTGATTGCACCTTGGACCCCCCACCCACCGTCCATTACAGAAGTGAAGCAGATGGGCACTTCTCTTTCAGACCGGCTGATTTTGCCAGTTTGCAGAAAAGCACATTGTCCCTCCACTCAACGCATCCAGAGCAGACACTTGTGGTTGGGAAACCAAGTCACAAAGCCTGCAGCTTGCAGTGGAACTCCGAGGACAGCCTGGAAAGATACTTCATTTGAACTGGGTGGGCATACCCTCACCCAGAGGCTGCTACCCCTTAGCCACTCTCCACATTGGCTACCTGTATGGTCCCTGTGGGCATGTGACCAGCGGGTTCTACCTGGGTGAGTATCCCCTCTAGTACCTGGCTTTCTACCTATCTAGGCCACCTCGGCCCAAGTGTCCAGGCTCACAGACTGCTGGCCTAGTTGCAGGGTCCAGGCTGCCGGCTAGAGTCTGCATCCAGAGCTCTGACCCAAGGGCTGGGCCTACTGGAGCCAGAGGATATGAGAGGCTGGGAGGAGAGGGAAGCGGTTCACAGCGGTCGCAGGCAGCTCCCTGGGAAGCTCAGGCCTCAGCTGAGCCCTCCAGGCTGGGCAGTACAGCCTCGTTGAAAGCCCAGACCTGTGAGGATTCTGAAGAGATGTCGCCTCACGGGAGGCCCCTGTTTCACAGGTCTCCGCAGTAGCGGGCCTGTGTGTACAGCACCCGAACACTCACAAGGCCTTTCCCATCCGGACCCCTCACTGTGCTCTTTGAGAAGCAGACCGCCACTTTACAGACGAGAAAACTGAAATTCTAGTCACCCCTCAAATCTAAAGCAGAGCTGGAGCAGTGAATCTCCTGCTCTTCTGCCTCCAAACCCAGAGTCAGGGCCTGTGTGTCCCATGGCCCTCTCCAAGACCGCTGGTCTGCGGCTCCCTCTCCCCTCCGCCGACACGACTCCATGGTCCCCAGCCTGCCATAACCAGCTCCTCTGCACAGTGTGATCTGTAGGTGCGTGTGGGCCCTCATCCTGTAAACATGCAGCCTCATCAGGCCTCAGGCCCCCAGAACGGACAGGACAGCTCTCCTCGAAGGCCCCCTAGGAGCTCCATCTCCTGACCTTTGTTTACAGCATTCCCCTGGCTTGCAGAGCCCTTTCCAACCCCTGGCCCAGCTGTCCAGATCTAGGTCAGAAGGCTGGTGAGAGTGCTGGCCCTTTCTCTGTGGCCCCTCAACTCAGCAGCCCCATCTCCTCAGTGACCACCAGCTCCTTGAGGGCTCACCCAGCTGTGAGGACAGGGAGCCACTCCAGCATCTCAGTCCCTCCCATGAGTGCTCAGGAAAGGAGGGGGCTCCAGAGCAACAGGAGAGCTGGGAATGGAGCCTGTCTGCCCGGCAAGAGTCTCGTCTAAATCCATAGAAGCAGATCCATAGAAGTAGCCACACTGAACCTCAGGAGAGAGGAGTGAAGATCCTTGAAGGTTGTATGGAGACAGAACCGGCCATTCCAGATGCCTTAAGTACACAGGCTGCTCGTTCTAATGGGAATGCCCTTCCTATCGCCCGTCCTTTGTATGTGAACTTGACCAGTTATGACCTCCTGTGTCTGTTCCCCAAGTCCTCCTTAGTAACACCTCCCCCCCCCCAGTTCTTAGATGGCTGGTCACATGGCCACCTAAAATAAAGACTATATTTCTCAGCCTCTTTGCAGTTAGATTAGCCCTGGAATGAAGCCTTGACAACAGCTCATAAGGACTGTGTACAACTTTCAGGAGTGTCCTTAAAGGGACAGAGGTGCTGGAACCCTGGCAACACCTTGCACCAGGAAGAATCATGGGATGGAGGTCGTGCACCAAGATAAGAGGCCCCCTATCTTACAGCAACAAGATAGAAGGAACCTGGGTGCCTGTCACTGTGGACCACCCTATGATCCCCAGGCCTCCCACCACCAGATTTCTGCTTCAGTCAGAAATAAGTTTCCACCTTGTTTAAGCTACTATTCTTTTTGGTGTTTATGGTGTGTGAGGGTGGTGGTTGTTGCTTTTACTCAGAGTCAAATGTAAACCTAACTGAAAAAGCCAGCAAACTCATTGGCCTTGAAAACCCAACTCAATTGTCACTTCTCTTGGGAAGACTTCCTAATTCCCAGGTACAATAAACTGTTCCCAGACTCAACCATTCTTATTTTATTTTTGGCCACACTTATTTTTATTTCTCTGTTTTATACCTTTACCTATTTAGGAGTTAGCTATACCTTTAGTTTGTGAAACCATGAGCTCCTTCAGGTCAAGAAGACTGAAATAGCCATGGCTGGTGTAGCTCAATGGATTGAGCACAGGCCTGCGAACCGAAGTACTGCTGGTTTGATTCCCAGTCAGGGCACAGGCCTGAGTTGCAGGCCAGGTCCCCAGTGTGGGGTGTGCTAGAGGCAACCACACATTGATGTTTTTTCACTCTCTCTCTTTCTCCCTCCCTTCCCCATCTCTCTAAAATAAATAAATAAAATAAAAAAAAAAAAGAAGACAAACATCCAGCTTGGAGCCCCTGGGACACAGCAGTGGTATTGAAAGAGGAGGAGGGGGAGTAGAACAATAGATAATATTTATTGAGGGCCTATAATAGGCACTAATTTAAGAGTTTGTATATATTACCTCATTTAATCCTCAAAGAACTCTATGAGACAGGTACAAGTATTAACTTCATTTTGCAGATGCAAAAACTGAAGCACAGAAAGGTTAAGTAAGTTGTCCAAGGTCACACAGCTAGATATTGGCAGAGCCGGAACTTAAATCCCAGGATCTGACTCAGAGTCTAAGCTTTCAGTTGCCATTCTTTTCTTAGAACTCCACTAGCTTGCCTTAGCTACATTAGCTTTCAAAATGGAATGTGGGGAAATCACAGAACTCCCTTCTCCTTCCCCAGCAAGAATAAAATAGGAGCAAAGCTTTCTCCAGTTATATGGCAACCATGGAAACCAGGGCTCAGGGCCCTGGCGGAGGTCAGAAGTCCCAGGGACCCTGAACCTAGGCATCTACTGGGCCAACTGTTTCGGTCCTCCATGCTGTATAACAAGCTAACCCACAATTTAGTGCCTTGAAAGAACAGTGGTTTACTATTTCTCACAGTTCTCTGGGGCAGCCGGGTGGGCCCCGTTTCACGTGGAATCAGCATGGCTGTGGCCAGCAGGGAGCTCTGCTGGGCTGAACTGTCCAAGACACTCCCTCGCGTGCCTGTGCTGCAGTCCCTCCTCTCCTCCCATGGCCTGTCTTCCCCTGTGGTTCCTCGTCACTCTCCAGTCTGCCCAAGCTTTTTTCATGGCAGCTGGGAAGGGGCAGAGAGAGAGAGGGCACACGTGAGGGCACAGGAGGCCCTAGGCCATTTAAGGTGAGACCTTGAACTGGTACAGAGTTGCTTCTGCCACATTCTCTCCATCAAAGAAAGTCATGAGGCCAGTAGAGATTCAAAGGTAAGGGAAACAGGTCTTCCTCTTGCTGGGAAGAGCCTGGTTTAGGTTCAGGCAGAAAGAAATTGTTGGCAACTGCCTTTGGAGATAATGCACCATCCTACTTCCCAGGATTTTAGGAAGGGGCCCTAGGAGGACACGGCACCCGGACGTATTGGTGCAGGACAGACAAGATTTCCCCGTTTCAGACAGACTGGGCTCCATCCTGCCTGGGCCACGCCCTCGCTGTGTGACCGTGGGAAGGCAGACCTCCCCACACCTTGAGCCTCTAAGGCTCAGGGATACTGGTCTCCAAGGTACAGTGAAGATTCGGGGGAGTAAGAATGAGACAGCTGTGAGAGGGGAGAGGGCTCCTCAGATCACCCCCTCAGTACATGGTGACATGGTTTTGGAACCCAGGTAGACAGGTTCCAAGGGTCATGACCTCCCAAGCTGCCAAGGCCTATCCTAGAGGAGCTTTAGAAATGTGTTCTTTGGCTGTAAAGCTAAGAATAGCTCTGTTGACACTTGGGTTCTAATCATCATTTTTCTAGGGAAAAACTGTTCAGGTAGGTCTGGGTTGCCATGTGGAAGATGAGCAAAGGACCCACTGAGAAGGTCAGAATGAGAGCAGGAAGTGGGGCAGAGAACAAAGGATGGACCGAACATGCAGGACTCTGCACCTGACTAGGTGGGCAAAATAAAAGAGCAAAGGTCAACCCTGCCTGTCTCAGCTGGTCCAAACTGCTATAACAAAGTACCTTAGACCGGGAGCTTAAAAACAACGGAACTGTATTTCTCAGTTTTAGAGGCGGAAAGTCTGCGATCGGGGCTCTGGTGGCCTTCTCTTGGGTGGCAGACTGTCCTCTTCTTGATGTGCCCCATATGGCAGGGAGAGCCAGACAGCTCTCTGGAGCCCCTTTTCTAAGGGCACCAACCCCGTTCACGAGGGCTCCACCACCATGACCCATCACCTCCTGAAGTCTAATGCTCCCCTTCCGATGGCTATTACAGTGGGGGGTTAGGGTTTCAACACAGGAATTTTGAGGGGACATGAACATTCAGTCTACTGTACTCCCTCCCAGCTCATCAACCTTCGATGGTGTGTTATTGACCACTTAGAGACCCCAAGCTCTTGAGCCTGGCGTTCAGGGTTTGCCACCATCAGGCCCATTTCCCGTGTTGTCCTCCATGTACTGGCCACACTGGGTTACACTCCCCAAACAGACCCTATGGCAGTACACCTCCATGTCTGCCTGCAACCCCTTCTTCCTGTTCCTTCAAGATTCAGCTCTGCATTACTGTTCTAAGGCTCAGTCCCTGATCTCTCAGCTCAGAATTCGCTACTCCTCCTCTGCTTTGTGCAAACCTCCTGCAGAGCCTTTATCACCTGCAATCTGCAGTCAAACTGGCTGCATACAGTCTGTCTGCCATGGGCTACCATAATAATGCCAGAAAACAACCCAACCTCCATAGCAAACACTGATTCGCTTACAAGTTTGTTGGATTCAGTTAATCTGGGCTGGGGTCTCTCACTGAGATGCAAGGGGTGGCTTGGCTCAGGGCCACATGTCTAGTCATTCAGCAAGCTGGCCAGCATGTTCTCATGACAATGGCAGAAGGGAGAAGCAAAAAAAAATGCTGTGAGTGCTTTGTCACTCCTCTGCTCGCACCAAGTCTGCTAACATCCTATCATCTAAAGCAAATAAATCATGGAGCTGAGCCCAGAGCCAAGGACTGGCAGAACATTCTACCCCAGGTGGAAGGGCATCGCAGAACTATTGAGATAGGATGTGGATACAGGGAGGAATGAAGAATTGTAGGGCCATGATGCGGCTGGTCTTCCACAATGCCCATCTTCTCCACTAGACCATGCATTCATTCCTCCAGGGCTAATTTATCTTTTCTAGGCTAAAAGTTCTGTCCCAGGTTGGTTGGAACTTGATAGAAGAAGAAGGGTCAGGGAACTCAGCCATTCCTGTTCTCTGTGACCTTGAGAAAAACATTAACTTCTGTTCAAAGTCTCAGTTTCCTCACTTGGAGAAAAAGGAAGAGGGAAGCCTGCCCTCCCATGACACAGAATTAGAGCGAACAACTGAGATTTAAGCTCTGCCCAGTTTCCAGATCTGTAAAGTGGAGATACATGGGTTCACCCTATAGGTCTCATAGGGACATGGTAAGGATCCAGTGAGCCAAGTTCAAGGGCTTAAGGATACTGCCAGACACAAAGCAAGTACTGGCTTTCAGGAGGAGGTGGCCCTTGTTAGGCGCTGTCACAATACCTCATTCTTTTCCTTCTTAGCATTTGTTAAATGCTGCAACTTTGTACTGACCTGTGCGGCTATTAGTCTAAGGTGTCTCTCCCCCATGTGAAGTGAAAGCTCCAAGAGCACAGGCACCATGCTCAGAACTGCCTCCCCAATGCCAAGCACAAAGGGGAGCCATGGGGTATTTATGAAACGACCATCTGCATGCATGCGTGTGGGGGGAGCTTTACCCACAGAGCCCCCTGTCCACTGCAGATGAGAATAAGTCTACCAAGACCTGATCTGCTTAGGGAGGAAAGGTGGCCAATCTCTCAGATGAGACCAACCAGGAGCCTGTTCATCAATGGGATTTTATTGGGTTTAATTTGCATAGGAATACAGGGTGTATATGTAAAGCTCATCAATCATTGTCAGGCAGAAATGATTAAACAATAGATAACATTCAGAGAACTCTGAGGGCTTATTTTGAGTCAGGGTCAGATAGCTAAAGAGCCATAAAACTTTGGGGAAACAAACTCATTCTGGGGTTGGACCCTTATCATTTAAATTAAGGGTATTAGCAAAGCAGATGTCCAAGGATTTTATACATTCTCTCTTAGGCCTGATCATCCCATGGAACCTGCCCTTCCCAATACAGGGCTGCACCCACCTCTGGCATTGTTTCAGGCTTAAGTCAAGGAAGGGAAGTAAGGCAGCCAAGAGATTAGGAGACTTCTTGCAGACAGAATAAGGACTCAGGCTATGTCAAAGCCAAGGGGCTAGGGTCCATCACCCCTTTTTTCTATAGCCTCCCAAGTCCTTCCCTAAGGGCCCCTTTATGACCATGCCTGTCTTAGGTCATCCCTCCTATGAGGAATCTTACCCATCATTGGCTAACCAATCACCTGCCTGGAGCCAAGCAGAGTGAAGTAAAAGGAAGCAGAGACAGTACCCCTACAAGGAAGATAAGTTTTGTCTCCTTAATGGCTTATGGTCCCAAGGTCTTTTACTGAGCTTTAGCCATGGGGGATTACAGCTTCTGAAACTAGGCAGGGCGGTTCCCAGCAGATGCGCTGATGGGTGAGAGGAAGGATGAGGGGGAGCATGGATAAAAACCCAGCTGGAGTTTTAGCAGAGGTAAAAAAGGCTTCATTATCTTTAGCCAGAGTGGCCTATTTCAAGGTCCACTACCAAGTTCTATTTCTTTCCTTTCACAAATCTTAACTGGATAGGGAACCTGCTCTAGCCACTCACAGACTCAGTGCCAGGGAAATACAGCCTTCTCCTTGGGGTTAGTCACCGAGGGCAGCAGCCTGCTCTGCATTCCCATTCCTTGGAGCCCTGGAGCTGAGGCCTCCCCACAGTGGGAGGCAATCACACAATTAAATGCACTGAACATTCCTCTTACCCCTCACAACACTCCCCCAGGAGCTGACATGGCTGCCATTCCCATTTCATAGAGGAAAAAGCTGAGGTTGCTAAGTGACCAAGCAAGTCAGTCAGTTCCACATCCTACAACAACAGCCAAGTAACCAGCCTAGAGCAACCCAAGTGAGCAGACGCTGAGCAGAACCAAAGCATGGGCAACCACTGCCCTTACTGAGCCTTCACTCCATGCTCGAAGGGCCAGCGGAGATGGTCTCAGCCAGTTTCTGCCCTTCAGAGTCATGTCAGCTGCACAAAAATTCACTCAAAAAATAGATTAAAGAATGAACAGAATACCAGAAACTGTGAAATACATAGGCAACAAGCTCCTTGACATTGGTCTTAACAATATTTTTGTGGATTTGACTCCAATGGCAGTGAAACAAAAGCAAATATAAATAAATGGACTACATCAAACTAAAGGGCTTCCATACAGTAAAGGAAGCCATCAACAAAACAAAAAGGCAACCCACCAAATGAAAAAAGATATTTGCAAATTATACATCTAATCAGGGGTTAATATCCAACATATATAAAGAACTTATGCAGACTTCCGCCAAGGTGGAGGCATAGGTGGAGATGTCATGCTTTATCCCACAACCAAGTTGAGAGACAACAAAATATTAGCAACAGAAAACACAGCCAGAACACAGAAAATTGAACTTTTCGGAAGTGTGTTAACAAATTCTTCAGCCTGACCAGTCAGAGTGGCGAAGCCAGCAGCTGGCGGAGCAGGGTTGCACAGGAAAACTCGGTCAGACGGACTCAGGTGCGCGGATCCCAGGCGTGGGGTTGCAACAGGCAGACCTACTGAGCAACTCAGTGAGCGACCCAGTGAGCGACCGGCATAGACCAGCGAGGGAGTGGGCGGTGAGACGACCGGACCGAGCAGGCCCCAGTGGTGAGAGGCAGCAGAGGGGGCCGCCATTTCCCCACTCTGACCCTGCCCCCACATACAGCGTCACAAACCAGCCACCTGGGTGGCCCCGCCCTGGTAAACACCTAAGGCTCTGCCCCTCATAATTAATGGGCGTGAACAGACCAAAAATGGCTCAAAATCTCAAAGCCCCAGAGCCTATAAATCTAAGCGAACAAGAAATTGCCAACCTATCAGATGCACAGTTCAAAACACTGGTGATCAGGATGCTCACAGAACTGGTTGATTTTGGTCACAAATTAGAAGAAAATATGAAGGCTAAACTAATTGAAATGAAGGGAATTGCACAGGAAACCAATAGTGATGAAGAGGAAACTGGGACTCAAATCAAGGGAGTGAACCAGAAGAAAGAAAATAATGGGCAAACAGGAAAATATGAAGAAACAAGAATTCAAAAAAATGAGAAGAGACTTAGGAACCTCCAGGACATCTTTAAATGCTCCAACATCCGAATTATAGGGGTACCAGAAGGGGAAGAGGAAAAGCCACCAGTGGAAAACTTATTTGAACAAATAATAAAGGAGAATTTCCCCAATCTGGCAAAGGAAATAGACTTCCAGGAAATCCAGGAAGCTCAGAGAGTCCCAAAGAAGTTGGACCCAAGAAGAAACATACCAAAGCACATCATAATTACATTAGCCAAGATTAAAATGAAGGAGAGAATCCTAGAAGCAGCAAAAGATAAGGGAACAGTCACCTACAAAGGAGTTCCCATCAGACTGTCAGCAGATTTCTCAAAAGAGACCCTACAGGCAAGAAGGGGCTGGAAAGAGGTATTCCAAGTCATGAAATCCAAAGACCTACAACCAAGATTGCTCTATCCAGCAAAACTTTCATTTAGAATGGAAGGACAGATAAAGTGCTTCTCAAATAAGATCAAATTCAAGGAGTTCATCATCACCAAGCCCTTATTATATAAAATGTTAAAGGGACTTACCTAAGGAAAAAAAAGATAAAAAATATGAACAGTGAAAGGACAGCAAACTCACAGTTATTAACAGCCACACCTAAAACAAAAGCAAACTAAGAGGACAGCTAGATCAGGAGCAGAACCATAGAAATGAAGATCACATGGAGGGTTAGCAACAGGGGAGTGTGAGAGGGAGAAGGGGGGAGAAGGTACAGAAAATAAGTAGCATAGATGGTAGGTAGAAAATAGATTGGGGGAGGGCAAGAATAGTATGGGAAAAAATAGAATCTAAAGAACTTGAGACACATGGTCACAAACTAATGGGGGGGAAGGGTGGGGGAGGGGGTGTTCAGGGTGGAAGGGAATTAAGGGGGAAATAGAACAACTGTAATGGCATAATTAATAAAATATATTTAAAAAAAGAACTTATGCAACTCAACAATGATAACAAAAAACTACTGATTTAAAAAATAGGCAAAGAAGCCAGACAGACATTTTTCTAAAGAAGACATACAAATGGGCAGCAGGCACACGAAAGGATGCCCAACATCACCAATCATCAGGGAAAAGCAAACTGAGGCCACAATGAGTTATCACTTCACACCTCTTAGAGTGGCTACTATTAAAAAGATATGAAATACCAAGTGTTGAAGAGGATGTGGAGAAAAGGGAAACTCTGTGCCCCATTGGTTGAAATGTAAATTGGTACAGTCATTATGGAAAACAGTATAGAGATCCCACAAAAAAATTAAGAATTGAATTACCATGATCCAGTAATTTCAGTTCTGGGTATTTATTTCAAGAAAATTAACACCTGAAAAAATATATGCACTCTTCTGTTCATTGCAGCATTATTTACAGTAGGCAAGATGTGGAAACAATGTAGGTAGCCATTGATTGATGAATGGCCAAAGAGGATGTGGTATACATAAATGATGGAATACTACTCAGACATGAAAAAAGGATAAAATCTTGCCATTTGGGACAACTTGGATGGACCTTGAGGGTATTGTGCTAAGTGAAATAAGTCGGATGGAAAAAGACAAACACCACATGATCTTACTCACACATGGAATGTAAAATCCAAATAAAACAAAAACAAATCCATAGATGTAGACAACAGATTGGTGGTTACCAGAGGGAAGGGGAAGGGAGTGGAGAGAGGGTGAAATGGGTAAAGGTGGTCAACTGTATGGTGATGAAGAGAAACTAGACTTCTGGTACTAAGCACAATGTAGTGTAGATAGATGTAAATTATAATGTTGTTCGCCTGAAATTTATATAACGTTATAAACCAATGTTACCACAATTTTTTTTAAGTCACGTCAGCAGAATTCAAAGTGCCCACCTTAGGCCATCACTCAAGCCCGAAGGTGCCGTACTCATGAAGCCGGCTGACCAGTCATCCACAGGGGTCGTCTTGGTTATTTTTGCCAACAGCGGTGCTGATGGGCAGTTGTTCTTTAGGTCTTGGATTACTTAGAAATGGGAACTGAGGATTTAATCAATGCCACTTGGGAGTAACAGTGACTTGCCCCTGAGCCTTCTCCTGACCCTTTTATACACCCCCACCCACCCCCCTTCTAGGCAACTGTTATTTCCATGAAGCAAATGGGAATCTGAGGATGGAGATACAAAATTATTGACCTAAAGTTACCCAACTAGGCAGTGATAGAAACTGGAGTATCTTAACTGGCAGAGGCTTTGGATCATTTCTCACTTATTTGTGCAAACTTAATTGCTTTGTCTGCCCAGGGGAGAGGGAAGGACAGGAGGTCATTCTTATTCACTGGAATTATTCTTCAAGGATTTGTCTGGAAGACATAAAGCTTTAAAAATACAAGGTCTGTCTGGAAAAAGTCCAACCATTGTTATTATACTGAGAACAGTTTGCACAACATCGATGTAACCTGGCAGCCAAGGAGAGTGGACTGGAATGCACATGTGTGAACAAGGGTGACTTCGCTGTACTAGTCAGTGGGGGCGGCAGATGCTGTTGAGTGAGCATGTGTGCTGTGTGGCCATTGCATTCAAAATGACTGAGCAAGTAGAGCACCAAATTTGTATGAAATTTTGCATAAAGCTTGAACGTTTCCCTGCAGAAACTATGCAGATGATTCAGAAGGCCACAGCTACGGCCACTGGTGATTGGCAATGTCATCATGACAATGCACCCACTCACGCAACAACATACATGGTGCTGTTTGGTGAAACATCAAATCACCCAGATGACTGAGCCCCCCGACAGCACAGATTTGGTGCCTTGTAACTCCTGGCTTTTCCTAAAACTAAAATAACCTTCGAAAAGAAAGAGATTTCAGACTGTTGATGAGATTCAGTAAAATACAACAGAGCAGCTGATGGTGACTGGGAGAACTGTGTGAGGTCCCAAGGTGCCTACTGTGGTGACTAAGGCATCATTGTCCTGTGTACAATGTTTCTTATATGTTGTACTGGTATCTTCTTCAATAAATGTCCCTATTTTTCATGGCTGGATACCTTCTGGACAGACCTCAAAGGTGATCACATTGGGAGAAAGACAGAACGGCTCCTTGGTGGAAGTTCAGCTCACATAGGGGGTTCAAGACTTCTTTCTAAAGGCCCCTGACCTCTGCTCCCATCCTCTGGTATTAGGGAGCCCACTGCCTCTGAGGTCAGCCCTCCATTCTGGCAGAGCACATCGGACTTGCCCTCCCTGGGGCGCCAGGCACTGTCCTACACAGGGAGGCAAAGGGTTCCCCACAGAGCAGTGGCCTCCAACTTGCCTCTTATTTTCTGAGGCTAGTTGCCTTGTTCCTCCCAGGGATATCATATGTGTTCACGTAATGGGGCTGTGGTTTCCACTCGGCCTCTGAAGCCAAGCTCCACGGAGTTTCAAATATCTCCAAGGCCTCTGAGGAGGAAGGCCGCTGAGAACGTCTGGTGAAAGGGCTGCATCTGGTCTGTGTTAACCAGTAGCTGCCACTGCTTCAAACCATGTTGGGGAGTGGGGTTGGATCAGGGGGCCTCAAGGGAGGACCCTGTAGGAGTGGGCTCAGCTCCCCGATAGCCTTCCTCCACCAGTCCTGGACCTTCCCTTCGGACCAGAAGGCTGAGAAGGACCTCCGAGATATTCAGGCCAGATTTCTTAGGTGAAAGCTGGAGTGAGGTGGCGCAGGCAGTTCCGTGGCAGGACCACGAGGCACTCAGGGCTTTTAATACCAGTCGAGAGTTCTTTCCACTGCCCCATGCCAAATGCTTAAAACCTGGCCAGCCCAGGGCAGGGCCTTCTCCCGGGAGTGGGGGGGACACTGTGCGCAGCCTCCTTGTCTGTCCCTCGTGATACCTCAAGGCAGCACAGACTGGCAGCTGCTGGCGGCCACCCAGGAGGGAACAGACACTGGCACTGGGGGCTCACGTGACTTTGAGGTGAGGTAGGGAAAACACCAACACTGCAAGCAGAAATGATTCACAGAAGACATGAATTCCCAAGCCAAGAACAGAAAGAGGGTTTCTCAAAACACATGCGTTTTGACCTGTAAAAATTTCTCCCACCCGAGGCCCATTTTTGCACATTGGGTTCCGCCCATACTGAGGGAGCTCCCGGCCGGAGCCTGGTCCTCCTCCCACGGGGCCTGTGTGTCAGCCGGTGACACAACAGTGCCATCTCTTAGAGGAGGGCGCTGGACCTCCACCTCTCTGAGCGCAGACCCTGGGTTGGTGGGAATCTGGCTACTTCCACTTCTGAGCCTGATCCAAGGCACGTGGAGCCCCCCGCCTGGGGTGTGCTGGTCCTGCTTCCTGGTGCACCCCCCACAGCTCCGTCGGGGGGGGGGGCTCCACCTGGGGCCCAGCTTGGCAAGGGGCAGATAGAATGGTTGTAGTCTGATTTTGCTTGTGTGCTTGTTCTTCGGCCTCCTAGAAGCCTTCGCAGCACAGTATTATATAAACAAGAAAGTAGGGAGGTATATTTTAAGAGATGAGTCTTCTCTCACTTTCCCAAGCACACCCCAAAAAGAAAAAGGAGAAGAGAAAAAAAGAAAGAACAAGGAAGAAAGTAAGGAATAGGGAGGGAGTGTGGGAGGGAGGGAGGAAGGAAGGAAGGAAAACTCCCCCAAACTCAGAAAGCAGAGAACAGAGACCAAGGGACTCAGCAAACTTGACATTACACAGTTAGCATTTGGGGAGCATGGAATGATGAGGGACCCCTGCTCCACCACAAGAAAGTTCTCAAGGCAGATGAGATGACCCACCCTAATAGTAATTCTCTAAACCTTTGGCTATATATTTTTTCTTTGCCCAAGATGCTTCTGAACAAGGTTAGAAATTTTTTAAAAATTAGGAAAGGAAATTGCCGATACTCTCACCATTACATTTCAATTAAACACACACGCAGGTACACACGTGTGAGCCCACACACACATATACACATGATTCAGTGTATCTCTTCTTCCACTTTGCAACAGACCGACAGACCTGCTATCTTTGTTACTGACTTCCAGTTTTATTTCTTTGTGATCTGGGAGCCCACTTTGTATGACTCTATATTTTTCCAATTTGTTAAGGTGGTTTATATGGCCCAGTATGTGGTCTCTTGGTGAATATTCCATGTGAACTTGAAAAGAACTGTGCATTTTCCTGTTGCTGGATGATGCACCCTATCAGTTAGATCCAGTTGATTGACGGTGCTGCTTGGTTCAGCTCTGCTCTTACCAGTTTTCTGCCTGCTGGGTCTGTCAGTTACTAACAGAAGGTGTTGGAGTCTCCAAGCGGCGCTTTGTCCATTTCTCCCTGCAGTTCTGTCAGTGTCTGACCTCCTGTGCTCTGCTGCTCTCTTGTTAGGTTGTTGTAACTTCTTGGAGACTTAATCCCTTTATCATAATGTAATCATCCACTGCATCCCTGATCATTGTCCTTGTTTTGAAGTCTGCTTTTTCTGAGACTAGTGTAGCTACTCCAGCTTTCTGGTTAGTATTAGCATGGTTTATCTTTCTCCATCCCTTTAATCTATTTGTGTCTTTATTTTTCAAGTGCACTCCTTATAGACAACAGACAGTTAAGTCTTATTTTTTTAATCTAATAGTCTGTCCTTTAATTGCTGTATGTACACCATTCACATTGAAGGTGTTGACTAATATAGCTTGATTAATATCTACCATGTTTGTAACTGTTTTTATATGTTTTACTTTTCCTGCCTATCTGGTTTTATATAATTTCATTTTCTCTCCTCTCCTAGTGTATCAGTTAAATGTCTAAAAAATATTTTGTTGTTGCCCTGGAGTTTGCACTATATACATTTACAACTAATCTAAGTCCACTTAAAATTGTATTTATTTATTTTAGAGAGAGGGGAAAGAAAGGGGTAGTAAAGAGGGTATGGAAAGAGAGAAAAAGATTAGTTGTTTCAATTATGTATGCATTCATTGGTTGATTCTTGCACGTGCCCTGACAAGGGATCCAACTTGCAACCTTGGCATATCAGGACAACGCTGTAACCAACTGAGCCACGCAGCCAGGGCCCAAGTCCACTTTCAATAACAGCATATCATACTGCCATACCTTACAGCAGAGCGTTCCCAACTCCTCCTTCCCATCCCTTATAACATTGCTGGTATTCATTTCACTCATCTATATGCTATAATTACTCAGTACTTTTTTGTTATATTTTTGCCATTACTTTGAATAAAGTTATCTATTAGCTCAATTAAGAAGATAAAAATTTTTATTTTTCTTTATTACTCTTTCTCTGATACCCATCCTTTTTTTTTTATGTACACCCAAACTTCTGTCTTACATCATGTCCTTTCCCTCCAAAAAACTTCTTTTAACATTTCTTGGAAGACAGGCCTACTGGTGACAAATTCTCTCAATTTTGTCTGAGAAAGTCTTTATTTCACTTTCAAGTATAATTTTGCAAGACATGGAATTCCAGGTTGGTGGGCACTTTAGTTTCAATACCTAAAACATTTTACTCCATTTTCTTCTTTGCATGGTTTCCAATGGGAAGTCTGATGTAATTCTTATCCTTCTTGCTCTGTGGGCAAAATGTATTTTTCCTCTGGTTTGTTTGTTTCTTTCTTTTTTTTTTTTTTACTAGCAAACCCATATTTTCGTTTTATTCAGAACAAAGAGAAAAGGAACATTTTGAACATACTGAAAGAAACTCAGCCATAGGGTTGGAGTCTGTGCCCAGACTACCCATGCAGTGAGGACGGTGCTCCGCTGATACGGTTGATTCACCGCAGCATCGGTCTACTGTTTGTCTAATGTTAACAATTATAAGCAGAGCAGTGCAACTAGTTTTAAAATGATCCTTACAGTGTTAGAGTCTCAACCACAACATTTCTCTTCTCTTGGCACTACTAGTTTTCTTTGCGTACCTGAGTTTCCTCTTCTTTGGTAAAGTTATTTTTTTTTATGCTGAAGGTTTTGCAAATCTCTTTAGCAGTTTTCTCCTTTATCATATTGGCAACAGTCTTGCATGTAACATCAAGGAAACTTTTGGTGTCTAAATAGTTTGCAGCTAGAGTAAGTTCAAAAAGTGTTCCTCAGTCAACTTTCAGGAATTCTTGGTCCCACAGAGGGGTATCATCTGTTGGTTTTTCTTTCTTCTCATCATCCTCAGGAGGAGGAGGGTCACCCTTGCAGTGGGGGCACCACTGGACATTAATATTGCTGTGTTACCATTTGGTAGAGGAACTGGGTCATCATCGCCTTCATCATCCATTCCCAAATCTTCTAACGTGGTTTTGACAGTCACAGATTGGGAGTTTCAACATCAACTTCAAATATCTCTCCAACGGGACTTTGAAACTTAGTTGAAGGCATGCTACTCAGTCTCAAGGAAACGGCAGGCCAGAGGCTGATGAGACAGGGCAGTGTCAGCAGACACGACAGAGAAAGGCAGAGAGCAAGGCCACTTAGAGCTCCTCTGTCTTCATTCAAAATTTTCTTTGTCTTTGCTTTTCTGAAGTTTAAACATCGTATGCTTAGGTGTAGATATTTTTGTATTTATCCTACTCACTATTGCATGAGCTTCCTAGACCAATGGTTTGGTGTCTGTTATTGATTTGGGAAAACTCCCAGCCATATTTCTTCTGCTCCTTTCTCTTCATTCTCTGGTAGTCCCATTACACATATGTTATACCTTCTGTAATTGTCCCACACCCCTTGGATGTTCTGTTTCTTCTTTTTTTTTTCCATTCTTTTTTCTGTTTGCATTTCGGTTTGGAAAGGTTCCATTGATACATCTTTGTGCTCACTGATTTTCCCCTTGGCCATGTCCAGTCTACTAAAGAGCCCGCCAAAAGGATTCTTTATTTTTGTTCCAGTGATTTTTATTTCTCACATTCCTTTTGATTTTTTCTTAGAGTTTTCATCTCTCTGCTTATATAATGCACGTGTTTGTACCTGTTATCTACTTTTTCCCATTAGATTATTAATAGTAGTTATTTTATTTTTTTAAGAATTTTTTTTTGTGGTTTTATTGCATCATGAGGCATTGAAACATCAGAACAAATCTATATCTGGGCAGTGAGGCAGCTGCTTTCTCCTTCACTTCTTTGGGTTACTACAGTAACTTGCCAGATTTAAAAACCAAAACCAAAAAAAACCCTTTTGCATTACTTAAGAGTCTTTCCAGGGCACACACTGGTGCAACACAAAATTCTCCTGTCAGATGAACTAGTCTAGTGTCCAAACACCATGCACAATACCCAGGTAGCAGCAATGCACTGTGCCCACTCCACTGCAGCCCTGCTTGTTTGTGTATGATATCTGGAGCATCCAGAGGAGTGTGACTAGTCTCCAGAAGAGGAGGGAAGAGGAAACGGCACGAGGGCCTGGCCAGGAGGTCAGCCCAGGTTATGCAGGGCAAGCCTGAACACGTCACTGGTGCAAACCTAAGCATTGCTGATGCTCTTTAACAGGAACTTGGTGGCACCCCGTGACGGGGTCCCCGTTGGCCTTAAGCTGGCCCACAACCATGCTGATGATGCAGCTGTCTGGCATGGGCTGATGGTCCATGATGCTGCGCTGTGATGCTCTGCTGGATTTTCTGGAATGGTAGGCTGGTCAACAACTCCACAATGGCAGCTTTGCCCTGGAATTGCTGTCCTTCCCACAGAAGGCATGACATGTCAATGTAAACTGCACCTCGTTGGGTTCTGTCACTATCAAATAACTGGTAGTAATGCTGAATGAAGCTGGACCCATTCTGCTCTGAAACCGGCTTGTCTCCCATTCCGGAGCACCACCCTGCCTCACCGAGACCTGAGGGGCTGGCATGACGGTGGCAGTGGCAGCGGCAACCCAGCACTGTTTCGAATCATAGTTATTTTAAATTGCTTTCTTAATTCCAAAAAATCTTTATGATATCTGAGTCTGGTTCTAATGACTGCTTTTTCTCTTCAGACTGTGTTTTCTTGCCTGTTAGCATGTCTGTTAGTTTTCTGTTGAAAGGCAGACATAGAATATTGGATTATGGGAACTGAGATAATCAGGCTTTTAGTGTGAGGTTTTATATTAATTTTGACTAAGAGCTGGGCTGCGTTTAAGGTTTGCTGTAGCTGGAGATGCCAGAGGCTTCGGTTTCCTAGAATTTCCCTGTTTGTTTGTTTTCCTCCCCTGTTATCTTTGGGTTTCCCTAAGAACTCCTTCTTTAAAAGAGTCTATGCCTTGCAGCTCTTCTAGGTGTAACCCACTGTTGCTATACCAAAGACCTGCCATTGGTGGAAAGATGGTGGGGAGGGGAAGCGTTCTATACCCATCATTAAATCTCAGAGTTTCAGCTGGTCTGAGTCCCTGGGCTGTGACTTTCAGAAGCACATCTAGGCCCTTTTCCTCCCCTTAAATGAGACAGGGAAGCTAGGGAGGGCTGGAGTTGCCTCACTGCCCTTCACCAGGCCACACAAGGCTCTTGTAACAAAGGGTAGGCCTTTGTTATGGAGAAAACTCTGGACATATTTCCAAATGTTTACTTTTCCTCTCTTCCTACCCCAAACAGAGGGTGTTTTAGTCTCATCTTTCCAATGTAATCCTGGTGGGGTTCCTGGGGATAAAACCCATGAAAGTATGGGGGTGGGACTTGAGACTGGGCCCCCCACAAGATTATAATTTTCAAGCTAGTCCACACTCAGCTTCCAGAAGTTCCATAGGTTTATGGCATAGATTGTAATGATGGTTTCACACTTACATGCAACCTCATCAAGTTGTAAACATTCAATATGTACAGCCTTTGTGTGTGTCAACCATACTTCAGCAACACAGTTTTAGAAATCACCATTCTGTGGGCTTCTGCTTTGGGTACTGATCTTGGCTATGATTCTCTGGATTCACCCATTTCTCTGAGTCTCAGTGTGGAACTTGGCCCTGTTGGAGCCTTAAGTCTCTGATGGATATAAAAAAAATGTTGACTTTCAGTTTGTTCAGTTTTTTCTTGATAGTGTGGAGTGACAGCTTCCAAAATCTTTATGCAGCAGAGCCGAAACCAGAGTCTCCCCTTGCTGGGATTTTAACGCAGATGCTAAAGGTGTGCCTGCCAGTCATGGGGACAGAGAGACAGGCAAACTTTGTTGGAGGAGCAAGGCAGGAGCAGCTAAAACCGCCACAGGTCCACTCAGCAGACCTGCCCTGCAACCTGAGAGAAGGAAGCATTACCCAAGGGAAACTGAGGCCCTAGGGAAGGAGCCATGAACGATGTCCTTAGAATGGAATGATGTCCTCCCCACTCCTCCACCAGCTCTGGCCTTCTAGATCCTGCTCTGTCCTTAGGCACAGGGCTGGGCTGCAGAGGAGGCAAAAGCATGAGGCCATGGGACTTGAGTGTGGGACTGAGGTCAGGCTGGCCAGGCAGACCCACCAAACAATTGCGTTCTTGGGGTGGTCGCTGTACTTCTGGAATCTCAAGCCTCATAGGTAAGCTCAGAAAGTACCAGTACTTTCCTGGTACAACTGCGGAGAGGAGAGAAACGCCTGGTACTGAGCCTGGCTTATTGCAGGTGAAATACAGGTTTCATTTTTTCTTTCTCCCACAGGAGCCCCTGTTACCTTTGGAGTCCAGTTCAGTAGCCCTTGGTGCTAACCCTTCACAGGTCAGGACTACCTGCCCCAGCCCAAGGGCCACCAAGAGGAGAGAAAGAAGGAAGGCTGAAAGCAGGTAGCTAATGTAATGGAGTTACACGACACTGCTCTAAATACTTCTATGTGTATTTGCTGATTTAACCAACCCCCAAATGTATGATCTAGAAAAATATCATTACTGTATTTAACAGAAAAAAAACAACAAAAAAATGAGGCACCAAGAAGTTTATAACAAGAATTAGTCAATAAATGGCAGAGCCTGAGTTCGAACCCAGAGCCCACATTCTAGGAAAAGAGTATAGGAAGTAAAGGTCCTTGACTTTGGGGAGAAGGGACCTGGCAAAGGGAAAGTCCCTCCCATTATATAGTTTGTCTGTGAGTTTTTAAGGGCTGGAGGCTCCCTCCTGTGCCTAGGGCTCCAAGGTTTGCTGAGGGGATGCCATGTGAGCTAGAGCCCAGAGGAAGCTGGGCGGAGGCTGGTGCAGACCCCAGATCCCATGACCCTTCCCCCTCTGATGCAAGAAGAGGTTCAGGGATATATGCGCTTGTGTGCCCCACCCTGTGCTTCTCAAACTTGAAAGTGCATGTGATCTTGTTAAAATGCAGATTCGAGCTCAGTTGGCCTGGGTGGAGCCCAAGAGCTTAAATTTTTAATAGGCTCCTGGGAAATGTGGATGCTGCTGGTCCAGGGACCGTGTAGAAAACAAGATTCTACAGGGCCCTGCGTTGCTCGGGCCAGGCTTCTTTTGTTCTCTTTTCTTCTCTGACTCCACCTGCCTGATCGCCTCTGTACTCCCCACTTCTGGAGTGAGAGTTCTCTTCACTGCCACCTCTCAGGGGACAGGGCAGCCACTGAAGAGCATTTAAGAAAAGCTACGGAGGGAAAGTTCCACTACAAAACCAGTTAACCTGCGTGGGCCAAATCTATGAGTTGGGCCCAGCATGTCCCATCGTCTCCAAGATCCCAGAATGCTGGCTTCTGGTTAAAAAACAGCACTTATGTCACCCGTAAAGTGGAGAAATGATCACAGACCCTGACCTCAGGGTGGATATGAGGATTAAGTGGCTTAGCATGCATAAAGCAGTTAGCCCAGCCCCCAGCACACGGTACGCATACCCTCCTAATTTTCTGAATGGATAGCCAGCAAGTATGAGTTTGAAGCTGACATACGGATCTTTAAAGCACAGTGGCCCTCCAACTTGAGCGTGCAACAAAATGGCCTAGAGGGCTTGTGAAGACACAGGTCTCTGGACTCTACCGGTTTAGTAGGTCTGGGGTTGGGGCCTGAGAATCTGCATTTTCGGCCAGTCCCAGCTGATGCTGATGTTGATGCTGCTGGTCCAAGTACCGATTCTGAGAACTCCAGCCCCATCCCACGAGGAGGAGCCCCGGGGCTGTGCCAGAGCTGGCAGTGCTAGGCCAGGTCACACTGAGAGGCTGGAGCCTTCCCAGCAGCTCGGGCTCCAAGGACACCAAAGAGAGGCCTGTTGGACCCGAAGCCCCTCTGCAGGCCTCTCCTCCAGGCTTGCTCCCTCCTGCCTGGCCCAGTGCCCCAGCTGTCAGAAGGCCCCTCCGCCCAGCTTTGTTTGCATTCCTGGAGCCTGCGTCAGCCTGGGCAGCAGGCATGTCTATGCGGGCAGGCCTGGCGCAGTCCTGCTGGCGGGCCCTGCGCTCCAGGCCTCCTGGGCTTGGGGCCACAGTGGCCACGCAGAGCTCACTTAGCAGGCTGGTGACTCACACTTCCTCCCGGATTCCGGGAAATGCTTTCCTGCCGCTGTTGCTGCAGCTTTTTTCTTGTTTGATGAGAAGTTCTCTGCAGACTTCCATGGCAACCTCAGGATGGGGAGGCAGGAGGAGAAGGTGGACAAATCCATTCTCAAGAGGGGCCCCAAGAATTCCCATCTCTCTCTCTCTCTCTCTCTCTCTCTCACACACACACACACACACACACAATTTGTACACATACTTTCAACCTCTTGCCAGCCTCGGCCTGAGCCCCCAACCCACCATGGAGCTTTGGTCCAGGCGGGCCAGCTCCAGAAATGCTGCTTTTATTAAAAAGGAATGGCCTCACAAAGGCCCGACTGTAGGAAAGGTTGTAATTTGCCCAAATAAAACTTAATTTGATCCATGAAATAGCTGTGGTTTATTGTGTAATAGATGTGCTATGTGTTTCAATTTAATAGAAGCCAATATAATAGGGGGCCAGCTGGGGCCTCCAGAGGCTGGCCTCTTTCCCACCACGCACAGTAGGGCCACACAGCCTGCCCTGATGACGGGACCCTCCACCAGGAAAGGACAGAGAAGGGCTGGCCACAGACTCCTGGCCCAGACCACAGAGGCCTGTGGGAGAGACAGCCCAGGGGCAGACAAGTAAGAGTGCTTGAAGGAAAAAAAGGAAAGAAATGAAAACCACTCTTTTTCCAAAGCAAAACTGTGCAAGAGTGAGTCCGAGGAGGGGGTTGTGGGGCTGAGTCACTTCCTTGTCCCCTGCTGGAGTGGGAGGGCCCCTACCATGGCTGTAGGAGAAAGAAGGATGGGTCTGTCACCTGAAATGTGTTGGGGAGGGATCCACTGGAGACGCCTTCAGGGACAGTCCCTGGGACAGTGGGCAGCAGCCTCAGCCCCCGGAGTCTCTGTGGGCAGGCTCAGCAGGCAGGTGGCACAGGCTAAAAGAGAGAGCGAGCTGGGGTAGGAAGCTCACCGGGGGTGGGGAGGCCCCCAGAGACGGTCCGGCTGGCATCCCCTTCCTGCGGCCCACTCAGGCAGGCCAGGCTGAGGCCCAGAGAAGGCAAGGTCGTAGGGCCAGGGGGCAGCTCAGCTGGCTCCCCTTCCATAAACCTTTATGAAATACTGGTGCTGGGCCAGGGCAGGCAAGGATAGAACGCCAGGCTGGTTCTACAACCCCCTTCCCCCACCCGAGTGCGGACTGACTAACAGACCAGAGGAAAGAAAAAACGGGTAGGAGGAGAGGGACTCTGCATTTGTTAAGCACATCCTGTGAGCTTA
The DNA here is from genome assembly GCF_021234435.1 of Artibeus jamaicensis. Taxonomy (NCBI): domain Eukaryota; kingdom Metazoa; phylum Chordata; class Mammalia; order Chiroptera; family Phyllostomidae; genus Artibeus; species Artibeus jamaicensis. The sequence continues at coordinate 7,390,079 of NW_026521883.1, forward strand.
ATCCCCCCGAAGATCCCTATTTAATCCTCCTGACAACCATACACAGAAGGTATGGTAGTCCCATTTCTCCGATGAGGAAAGTGAGGTCAGGATGGTGGCTTGTCCAAAATCGCAGTTACCCCTAGACCGTCTGCTGCCTCCAGCCAGTCACCCCATGCCTTTCCTAGTCTTTTCTGGCTCTGGGGTTCTGATCCCGGGTCCAGGTTACTCCAGATTCATTCGCCCCATTAGTGCTTCCCTAAAAAGGCCTTTATCTGGTTCAGTGCGACCTTGGGTAAACCTCTGAGCCTCCACTTTCTCATTTGTTAATGAGAATAATTACAGATGCCCCACAAAGGCTATTCTGAAGTTAAATGGCATACCATATAAAGATCACCAAAGCCAGGATTTGGCATTCGGTAGGTACTCATTAAACCCACCCACTTCAAACACCTCCCACTGAGAACATCATATACGGGTAAGTTCTGGATATTAGTTTGGGAGAAAGGAGCGTCCCTCCCATTTACTTGCCGAGTCCCTGGATGGGGTAGTTCACCTTTCTGAGTCTCAGTTTCAAAATCTGCAAAGTGACCACGACATTACCTACTTCACAGGGATGATGGGACAAATTTAATTGTCCCATCAAGATGAGATAACAGATGGCATATAACAGGTGCCCAGTAAATGATGGTTGTTATTTCATTATTGTTGTTTGTTACTAGTATTATTCTCGTTCTAAACTCTCTCCCAGTATTTACGATCAACGTGTCCAGCATGTGCTGCCCCGTAATCTTGCTTGTGTTGTCTCCCTGCTCCCCCAAGGATTTCTCAGTCTATCTGTGAACTGGAGTTTCCGCACTGAGGCTCAGGGGACCCTCTGTATCCCGAGCGCCCCAGAAACAAATCACACAGAAATCCAGTGACTGAAAGAACAGTTAGCCTGGAAGCACGGGCAGAACATGGTTTTCTCTTTTGTCCTTCCAACAAAAGGTTGCTCTTTGCCAGACCCACTGTCGGGATGAAGAGGGCAGGTCTGTGGGCATTAGCAGCGGCAGGAGCCTCAGTGGTCAGTGTGGGGTCTTCCAGGGACAGCCGCCAGGAGGCCTTCTAATGCACCCCGTCCCCTCCTGGGGACTGCGGGTGTGCTCCTCTCCTCCTGCCCCGTCGATGCCCCCTGTGCCTACCAGATGCTGAAGAAGCCAGGAGGCCCAGATACCAAGCTGTGCTGTGTCCCGGTCATCTAAATGTGAGCCTGAAGGCCTCGAGGACTGTGACTTGCCCAAGGTCACAGCAGGTGTGTGCTCTGGGGGTGCCTGTGTGTGTGCTTTTTCCATTATGACTCGTTGAGGGCCCTTATCTCAATACCTCCCAGGGCGCTCCAGGGCTCCGGGGAGGCAGCCGAGTGTGGAAGTGCACTGTTAAATGACACAAATGTGTCATGAAAAACGACTCATTTACTGTCATTCAAAACAGGCAAACTTCAGTTAACTGGAACACTGGCAGGTATAAATGTCTAATTGAGCTTTAACGCCAGATCCTTTCTGGTTCAACATTATTGTGGAGAATCTGTTGTTTTTAACTATAATTTATAATAAAGTTAATATAATAACAATATGACATACTCATTGTAGAAAATTTGAAAAATGTAGAAAAGTTTTTAAAAAGTGTGAAAATCACCCTGACTGGTGTGGCTCAGTGGATTGAGCACCAGACTATGAAACAGAGGATTGCTGGTTCGATTCCCAGTCAGGGCACATGCCTCCATTGCGGGTCAGGCTCCCTGGTGTGGGGAGCACGAGAGACAACCACACACTGATGTTCCTCTCCCTCTCTTTCTCCCTCCCTTCTCCTCTGTCTAAAACTAAATAAATAAAATCTTTTTTAAAAAAAGAGTGAAAATCCCCTCTAACTCTGCAACCCAGATATATTCATTGGTTATATATCACATACATATACAAGGTCTGTCCAGAAGGTATCCAGCCCTGCACTATGAAAAATAGAGGCCTTTATTGAAGAAGATACAAGACACAAGAAACATTGTACACAGGACAATGATGCCTCGGTCCCCTTCAAGGTAGGTACCTTGGGACCTCACATGGTTCTCCCAATCAGCACTAGCCACCCCATCATATTTTCCTGAATCTCATTGACAGCCTGAAATCTCTTCCCTTCCACGGGTGATTTTAGTTTTGGGAAAAGCCAGAAGTCACAGGGCACCAAATCTGGGCTGTAGAGGGGCCCAGTCACCTGGGTGATTTCATGTTCCCCCCAAAAACTGCACCGGATGTGATGCATGAGCAGATGTGTTGTCCTGATGAAGCTGCCAATCACCAGGTGCCCCCAGCTTTGGCCTTCTGGATCACCTGAAGAGTTCCCACAGAGGAATGTTCAAGCTTAATGCAAAACCTGATGCAGATTCATTGCTCTACTCACTCGGTCATTTTGAACGTGATGACCCCACAGTACACATGCTCACTCAGCAGCATCTACCACCCCACTGACTAGTACGGTGATATTGTCCCTGTTCACACATATGCATTCCAGTCCACTCTCCTTGGCTGCCAGGTTACACTGATGTTGATGTCGTGCAAAACATTCTCATATTATTAACAATGTCTGGACTATTTCCAGACAGACCTTGTGTATGCATTACTGTCCTGATATCAGTATGTTTGTATATGTTCAGCACTTTCTGTGTGCCAAGGACTGAACATAGTGCTTACTCATCACACACACATGTAAATGAAGCACTGTCACCTGTGCGTGTGGGTTTAGGACCTGCTTTTCCCCACCCAGCGGCACTGCAGCATGATAACTCTTCCACACGCAGGTGTCCCCCTGCTTCCCAAGTTTGCTTTCCTCCACTTCACTTCTACAAAAGACATCATTATGTGTTTGTGTAACCAAAAGAAGTCGAAGAGGATTTTCACTTTTACAAAAAAAAAAAGGGGGGGGCCAAAGGGCAAAAACAGTGATAGCATTTGTTCGGCAGCAAGCATTATAGAAGCCGTGGCATCCCGGGCAGCAAGAGTGGCCCCGCCAAGCTCCTTCCCTGGGAACCACACTCAGCATCTTAGCATCAAGCCGACGGCTTCGAACTGGGTCTGCGAGCACCTGTGCTTTATGTCAATCGATTTGTGCTCCCACCAGCAAGATGCGTGTCCGGGGCATCCGAGAAGCCTGGGAGACCTTCTAAGGGTATTACACTTGACATAAAACTGGATGTAACTAAGTGTTCTGATCATGGTGAAGAAAATAAAGACAATATTGTGCGTGCCTTGAATTTGGGGCTTGGGAACACTCAGAAAAGTGTCCATATACATTCATGGTCATGGCGTCTTCGCTTTACGCCATTTTGGCTTATGAAAGGTTTCATAGGAACACTCTATTTTTGGATAGTGGGAGAACCCTGCAATTTAAAATATTTAAAAATATGATATTTTTCAATGAAAATAATACACGCTTATGGTAAAGTAAATAGCCCATAAAAATAGAAAGTGGAAAGAAAAAAGAAACCCAGTTGCACCTTGATGTCTTCTTTCCTTCTCCAAAGTACACGTCTCTCTAGCAGTTAAAATGCTTAAAGGCCGCATAATATTTTGCCACACAGGGGTGCCATCATTTCTAATTCCCCAGTATCCGATGACTAGGCTGCTCAGAATTTGGCTGCTCTTAAAAACACGACTGTTTCTCAGGGAAGATCCCCAGAGGCAGACCTGCTGGAACAAAGGGCACAAGTGAGCGTTCCTAAGGCACCTGACCCCGGCTGAGAAGCCGACCTCCTAAAGGCTGAGCACCCTCAGGTACGGGGCCAGCGGCACAGGAGGGGGACCCAGTCTGCTCGCCTCACCAAGTCTCAGCCCCACCCACGAGTTTTTAAAAAGTTTGGACAAAGTAATGTGAGAAATAACACTGCATTATTTTAACTGAATCTTTTGTGTCCTAATAAAGTTAAACCTATTTTCATACACTTACACACATTTTCCTTCTATTAATTTTCTTTTTGTGTCCACTGCCCGTTTTTTTTTTTTTTTTCTGTTAAGGTCTTTAGATTTCTTTCTTTTTGATTTGTAAATGCTCTTTACATATTTGTTTTTATTTAATTCTATTTCTGGTATGTTTTGATGTACAGAAGTTTCCACTTATAAGCATACAAATATGTACATCTTTTCCTTCGTAATTTTTTTCATCACTGCTGTTCTTAGGAGTGCCTTCCCATCCAGAAATCAAAATCGTGAACATTTTATTCTAGTTATTTCCGTTTCATTGTTTTCACATTTCTAGTCTCATCCATCTGGAACTTATCCTACTCCTCAGTGTGAAATGGAGCCACAGGTATTCTCTCCCCATCCCCCGTCCCCCCAGTCCCCCCCCCCGTCCCCCCCAGTCTCCTCCCTTTCCCCACCACTCATTAAGCAAATCTTCCCTTCTTGCAGGCTTTGAAACAGGCAGCAGCTCCAGGGACTGCATCATCACCACCTCAAGACACGCCCACTCCTCCAGCCACACCTTTAACTTATCTTCACCAGATGCCAGGACCCTCTGTCTCCCACTGGGGACACAGACATCAACACAACAGTGACCACCAAGCTAGATGGAAAACAGGCCCGTCAACAATCACAATAAATGTTCCCAAGGCTTGAACACCGAGGGACATCTGGGTGCTGCCTGAGACTTAGTAGGCGGGGCTTATCTGGGGCAGGGGAGGGGACAGATGCTGGGGGATGGGTCCCAGAGAAGAGGACAGGTGAGCTGGAGCACTGAGAACTGAACTTAATAAAAGATACGAAACACCCAGCACACAGGGAACCCAAGGGAGTCTGGGAGGCTGGGGCTGGATGGGAGGAGACAGTTCATGACCTGCTATTCTGTGCCACACACATGTGCCTCCTAATAAGTAAAGACCCACAAGAATCACCACTTTAAATGAACAAAAAGGAATTTGACAATTAAGCAATGGAGGGTGAAGGGCATCTAGGAAGAGGAAACAGCATAAATAAGTGCTTGGTGAAGTCACCCGCCAGCTGTGCCCATGAGAGAATGTCGCCGGTGGAGCCTCGGCAGGGTGAGGGCAGCAGACTGAGGAAGTCCCATGGGCTCTGTGAGGGGCCTGGGCTTCAACGGGCAGCCAGCCAGCGGCTCGGCTCCCACCGGGGAAGGCTCGGCCGGGGCGCATGTAGGCAGCTCCATCTGGCTGCAGCACAGACAACAAACGGAGCTCCTGGCGGCAGGTGGAGGGGCCATGACAAGGGGCTGTGGTAGTGTCACAGAAAAATAGTGATGTACCCAGAGTCACAGTTGTCTGGGGCCGTCGCCTAGTCTTAAAGAAGCTCAGCCTTCGGTCACTTTGGGACCCCACCCATGGAGGGGATTCTGTGCAGGCCCCAGCTTCGGCAGGCTTGGCTTTTCTGGGGGTGAAAGCCAAAGGTATGAGAAAACCAAGCAGCCCAAAGGCAACCAGATCCTGAAGCAAGAGCAGTCTCAGTCCAAATCCTAGTCCTGCCCCTTAACTCTCGAGACCTCAAGCAAACAACTGAGCTTCTCTGAGCCTTAGGTTCCCATATCTGTAAAACGGATCAAAAGTGTACGTGTCCAGAGCGAGTACTCCATTGGACCCTGTGGGCAACGTTCCTGGCACGCAAGAGGGGTGCAGTAAAGGCACAGTGCTCCCACTGCGCTGAAGAGGTGAGTGTTTTAGGAGAGCCTAGGAAAGGCTCTGCTTAACCCAAAGTAACTAATGCCCAGGGTCTGGGGCACAGGAAAGCAGGTAACATTGCAGCTGACAGACAAATTATGAGGGAGCCCTGGCCAGGGCTCTTGTGTCTGACTGGCCCTTTCCACTCTGCTTTCTATCCATCCCAGGCCCTCCATCCGCCCCGTCATTCTCTCCTCCTGGGCCGTGTCTCAGACCACATCGCTGTCCACAGCAGTAGTTTTAGAAAACCTGTAGTTTTCTAAAGCACCTTCCAGCCCCTGAGTTCACTGTTCCTTGCAACCACCCTGTGGAAGCAGGTCTTAGACTCATTTCACACATGAAGAAATCAAGACCCCACATGTGGGGAGAAGATGGTAGGGAGCCTGCTGGCTGCTTTCTGCTGTCCCAGCCTTCTAAGCCTCCCAACCACAAGTCCAGAGCCAGGGCACAGGCTGAAAGGCGTAATATGTTATGGGCCAGGGTCTGTGAGGCACATGGAAGAACCTCGCACCTTGGATGTGGCAAAGCTAGTGAGGTGCAACTTAGCGCTGGAGCAAGAGTCAGGCACGCCTGATGGCAACTCAGCACCACCACTTGCCTGTGTGACCCTGGACAAATGCTTGACTTCTCTGAACTTTTGCTTCTCATTTGTAAAGCAGGGATCATCCCACTAATGGTGAAGCATTGCTGTGAGCATGAAACAAGAGAACTGGCAGTGCATTAGTTACCTGCTGTTGTGTAACAAATCGCCTTGCTTTCGGAGGGCCTGCCAATTCATCGGCCACACAGATGCCTGAGCAGCGGGAGCGGGGTGGGGTGGGGTGGGGTGGACATCCAAAGGGGCCTCTGATGCGCATTTTGCATGGAAGGCAGGAGGTGAGGTCATCTCATGCCATTTCTCATAACCACTTGGTTTGGGGAAAGGTAAAGGGAGAAGGCGACCAAATCATGTTCAGAACTGCCTGGCAGGGGAGACTGAGCCAGCATTCGGCTAAATTTAAGGCGCTCACAGCACTGTGGGAGGGCTGCACAGGGCACGGTGCCTTGTGCGGAAGGGACTGGAAAGGTCTCTTCCCAGGTCCCTTCCCAGGTGCCGGGTTGTTGCTCTCCCTGAACTGCCACAAAAGCAATGTGCTCTGTTCCAGTGGCTGTAACTTCACCTTTTCCCATTTGACCCTCACTTATACCCAGAACTTTCTCCCAGAGAGTTTGGTACCACAGCCGTAGGACACTTTTATAAAATTTAACCAGAATGCAGTTTGAACCCTCTTTGGTCAGACCACCAAACACAGTTTGCATGAACCAGGCTGCCAATTCAGGGAATGCCCCAGAATGGTTAGGGAGGAATCTCAGATTTTCAACACGGGTCTCATAAACCCCCACCCGCTTCCTCCTGGTCATTACATCCATCAGGAGGTGGCCAGAGTGGACGATCTCTTTCTGAAGTCAGCCACCATCAGTGACCAAACTGCCTTACTCGGGTATATGAACTGAGGAGGTGACAGGGATGGAGGTGAGAGCTTTGACTCGACAAGACCATCCCTATAGGCGGCAGGGAGTGAGGACGGTCACTGGACACCTTGACTGCCAGCCCATCGTGGAGTGCCTTCTGCAATAAAAGGCACACCACGATCAAACTATAAATGACCCAGAAAGCTGAAAACATGACCCAGATTAGTTTCGAGGGTCACGAGGCTGTGGCCGGAATTGGCTGAACAGACTGGAACAACGGCACCATAACCTGATAATGTGTCAGCAGCAGAGCGACACCCACCCACAGCCACAGGGCAGGTCCCAGCTCTGAGGCGGCCAGTCTGCTTTAAGCAGACAGGGACCACGCTCACCACAAGACAGCCAGGTCGACTTTCTGCAGGAGTCACAAGCAGTGGAGAAATAGAGCCCTTTACTTGTACAGGTCTCTGAAGGTAGGGGCACAGCCCTGTCTGCTAGGGTGATAGGTCCGGGCAGCAATGGGCTGGGGCCGCCTGGGCAGGCCAGGCACGGCAGGGAGTCTCATCACAGAGTGAAGCCCTGCCATGGGCATCCACAGGAGTGACTCACACTGTCCTATCGGCTGCCTCAACTCATTCCCACAGTTCGAGACCCTACAGAGGTGCGTCTTCAATCTGCCAGCCTGTTTTCCAAGTGGCAGGTGCAACAGCAAGATCACTGGCCATACCCAAGAGACAGCAAAAACATAAAAAGCTGCGTCAAGAGGACGGTTGGATAGAGTTGTGAGAAGTCTTGATTTCTGTCCACTCAGAAAACTGACCATTTCCAGTTCCTCGGAACTGATGCTCCGGTGGCCCAGCTGCCGCAGCCCAGCGGACACCATCTGGACAGACACGACCCGGAGAGCAGCGAGTGCCCCGGTGCCTGTCACTTCTTCACCTGTGGTTTCCTCTGGGGGTTTGTCTCGGGGAAGCATCCCCAAGAAGCCAGAATCCCTCACAGCAGCCAGGACTCACTTCCAGTCCTCTTCCTATCTTCCCCAAATGGACTTGAAGCTGGCAGGACAGGCCATAGGGGGGGCGGAGTCATCATTCTTCCGTAACAGCGTGCCCCGTCCTCTGGTCTCTAGGTGAACTGGCCGGAATTCCAGTGACCCCTCAGCTTTCTGCCCACAGCAGGCACCCATTTCCCTCCTTTCACTCTCAGGGTACATGTCCGTCTTCCAAACTGCTGTCCGAAAAACAGCGGCCTCTTGGCCCACCCCCCTAGCTAAGCCTAGCACTAGCTTGTTTCATTGGTGAGGAACTGCAGCTGGCCACTTCGTTGGCGAGGAGGTCCTCCCACCCAGAGGTGAGCCAGCCACAACCAGGGTACCAAAGACACGGACAGCCGTCTGAACCTACTTCCCAGTGCTCAGCCTGCACCGCCTCCCCTGTTCCTCCTTATGAAAAGACGATAAAATGGAGAGCCATTTATTGCCCACTTGGCCACGCGATTTGGCCAACATATTTGCTACTGATTGCCATGGACATCCCTCAATATGGAACTATTTGGCCTGTGAGGTCCTCACTGTTCCTCTTTCATCATCAAATCTGTCAAAAACTGCGAAGGACCTGAGACTTCACCCCATTGCAAGATCACGAGTCAGCTCACCCTTGTCTCCTGGATGCTGGCAGAACACTCCAGACTCCTGGGTGGGAGAGAGCAGACTTCTGTCATTCGGGGCACAGCCAGCAGCATGAGGGTCATGTCTGCACTGGTGTCCTCACAGTGCAAAGAAAGACAGGTGACACCTGTATACTCAGTGGGGTGCTTTACAGGAGGGGAACCCTGAGCTTAGAAAACCTAAGTCTTTTATAACAGGCAGTAAACATGTCTGCCCTTTGCACCAGACGGAGACACCGTCTCTGCCCTCTGAGGCTGTTGGCTGTCATAAATCCTTGAAGAGATGGCCCAGAACAGGAAGTAAGCATTTCTGTTTGCAAGACTCACAGAGAGGCCCACAGAGAATTGTCTTCCAACGCTACATGCTTTCTCATTTGCCCTCTCCACGGGAGAGGACACCATCCCCATTTTACATATGAGAATAAGGTGCAGAGGAAACAGATAAAATGTACCAGTTCACACAACGGGGAAAGTGGTGGAGCCAGGATTCCAACCTGCCCACAGGCATTCATTTCTCTCCAGAGCTGACCCCTTCGCCCTCATCAGCAGCAGTTCAGGCAGGTCTGATGGGAAAGGTGGGGAAATCTCTGTGTTCAAATATGGTTTTCAGTGGCTCTATGGACTTCAGTTCCCCTGTATATCCTCTCTCCCCAACCATGGCAAATTCAAGAACAGACTCACCTCAAAGGGCTTTGGCATCTCATGGTCATCTCTAGGCTCACCCCTAAGGCCTAGACATTGTCACAGAACACTCTGATGACATCACCCACTTGGGCTAGGGCCAGATCAGCCAGAGCCCTCCACCCTTGAGGAGCACCCTGGGAATCTCCAGATGCTGACTCAGAACAGGATCCCGAGTGATAATTTCTCACTTTAAAACCCTGTGTGGTTCAAGTCGGGCCGGTTGCTCGTGGCAGGGACCCCGGCTGTGGGTCCTAGGGGTCCAGAGACTTCAGCCCCCCGAGCCCCAGAGTGAGGAGAGCCCAGGAGCCAGCCAAGGCCTGTCACCAAGGCGGACCGGGTGTCACTTGGCTTTCTGGGGATTTAATGTGTTTTTCCATGTTCAGTGATACTATATTTTGGGCAGCGCAAAGCAAGGGAATCATAAAGAGTCAAAATAGTTGTCATCAGGGCCAATAACCACAACTGCTTTAGCTCTGTGAGTAGAGCAGGAAAGGAAAGGAGGAGCGGGGTGGGAGTGGTGTAGCCATTTCCAAAGCGACTGCTTCTATTGGGTTGGCCAAAAAGTTCATTACATTTTTTCCATAATAGAAAAGACATATTTTTCATTTTCAGCAATAACTTTATTGATTTGGATACTTGGAGTATGTCGGCTATCTCCCACTGTTGACTTCTAGTGGGCAGAGACCAGGGGTGCTGCTAAACATCTTCCAGTGCATAAGACAGCCCCACAGCAAAGAATTATTTGGTCAAAATATCAATAGTACCAAGAAGCTTTGTGAAACATTTTTGACACATTCAATCAGTCACGGCACCTTCTCCATACACTGCACAAATTTTTTTGTGTGTGTTTCAGTTGCGTTTTTATTTTTCTTGAAGTAATAAAGATAATACACCAAAAATAATGTGCATTCTCTTCTGCCTTCAATATTAAATGGCTGCACAAAAATTCACCAATTTTGGTAAGTTTTTTTAAATGCACGCTGATATGACAGCTGTCATATCAATCTAACTTCTAATGAAGTTAAAGACAGCTAAGTACTACTAGTGCCATCATATGGAAAACACTAAATGAACTCTTTGGCCAACCCAATAATACATGTACTTGGGAAGCTTCAAAATGCCACCCACTTAATACGACTGAAGGAAATGGTCCAACACCGAATGGCCTATGGGAGAGATTTTTTTCTCTCCTGTACAAAAACTCATGAACACGTATGTTTTGTTAAATGCCACGGTAAGTGCATTTGCACTGCCTGCATGTGTTGTTTGTGTGTGTGTTTTCTAGGCAATTCTAACGGTCTATTTTGTTCATTGCTCAATGATAAGGTATGGAAAGCGAAACTTTTTCTAAATTTCCAATTTGCTGTTTCAGACAAAATTGACCAAAATAAAATAAAATAAAATAAAAGCTGTTGACAACAAAATATTTTTAAAATTCAACAAATGCTAAATGTTACTCACTACTAGCCAGGCCCTGTTCAAACCCCTTCACAAACACAATGTCATTTAATTTAATCTTCCTAACCACTCTATTCTTACGCCCATTCTAACAAATGAGGAAACTGAGGCTCAGACACCTTAAGTAACTTGCCCAAGGTCACTTGGCTGAAGGCAGAGCTGGGCCTGGAGCACCTGGAGTCGCCTCCAGAGCCTGTGTGCTCAGCAGCCATGCGAAGTCAAATCCCGAAGTGCTGCCACCAGCAGGGTGGCGGGCGGGAGCACCAGCTCTGGAACCAGAGGAATCTGGATGGCTCCGTGACCTTGGGCAGCTTGCTTAACACCTCTGAGCCTCAGCTAGCAAATGGTAGGGATTAAATGAGATGATAGGAAGTGCCTAGTGTAGCAGTCCCCCCTTATCCATAAGGAATACGCTCCAAGACCCTCAGTGGATGCCCGAATCCACAGATAGTTTGGAACCGTATATATACTACATTTTGACCTACACAGACACAGCTATCAGAAAGTTTAGTTTATAAATGAGATTAAAACAATAACTAATGACAAAAGTAGAACAATTATGATATATTATAATAGGAGTTATGTGAACATAGTCTCTCTCAAGAGCACTTACTATTCTGTACTCACCTTCCTTGTGACGCCATGAGAGGGCACAATGCCGACAGCTGAAGTGAGGTGAGGGACGCCGCATTGTGACCTAACGTGAGAATGACACTGACCTTCTGGCAACACGAAACAAGCACCTCACAACTTCTCTCTGCCGTGTCCGAATTGCCAACGTCACTGTTTTGTACTTCGCGGCCATTACTCAAATCCAAGCACTGGGACACTGCACCAGCCCATCCGAGAACCAAGGCGCCCAGCCGGCAGGGTCTGCAGCGCGGGAGACCCTGGGCCAGCCACGTGGTCGGCGCGGGGCGGGGCGGGGCTCGCGAGATTTCAGCACGACTCAAAACAGCTCGCACTGAAACATGTAAATCGTTTATTCTGGAATTTTCTCTGTAATACTTTCCGACCGTGGCTGACCACAGGTGACTGAAACCGAAGTGAAACTGTGGGTAAGGGGTACCACTGTGTACAGCATGTCCCTCAGTGAATAGCTGTTATTATTTGTGCTAAACAGATGAAGAGTTAGAGCCCTATGATTGTCCCAGGTTCTCTCAGCAGGTGTAATATTAACGTCCACTCTAGCTGCCACTCTTGGGACATCGATGTTTCGTGAAGGACAAAGAGACCCTAGGCTCCCCCGGAAGGCACCATCTATAGTCATCTGGTTTAGATCTTTTATTTTTGAGGGGAATTAGAGGCCTGGGGTGCGGGGCTCCCCCAGCTCACTCAGGTCTCCCACGTGCTCCAGGGAGTCCAGGGAAGTCACACTGAAAACCATCTCTGCACTCAGCCCATGGGCTCCCTCCCAGTCTCTGGGCATCGTATCCACACGCCACCAGCCTTGCTGTGACCTGCTTTAGAGACAGCAGGGCTGCAAGGCTGTTCAGCCTGTATCCCTCGTGATGGTCAGCCTAGACTGGACACCCCCTTCCCCAGCACCCTGTGCCAACCCCCAGCAGGGCCAAGAGGACACACAGCTTCCTCTGGGCTCTCAGAGCAGCCGGAAGTCAGCCAAAGCCTCAAAATCCCACAGTGAAGGGTTTTAAGAGTTCTCTTCATTGGCCTTTTATTTAAAAAACATGGAGAACACAACAATGAAGATGTTCTTAATGCCACAGAACTGTACACTTAAAGTGGTTAAAATGGCCAATTTTATGTTGAGCATATTTTATCACAATAATATAACAAAGCATATGGAAATAGATGAAAAGATTCTACAGATGGATGGTGCCGATGGTTTTACATCTCTGTGAATGTACTTAATGCCATTGAACTTTATACTAAAAAAACGGCCTCTCAACTGCTTCACTCAGGTCACTGCTGGCTCCGCAGAAACCTTTGCAGCATCGCTGGGAGCCCAGCTCCGGAGGGAGCCCCAGGCCATGGGTTTGGCTCCCATCTGCCGCTGCCTCACTGTGTGACCCCCGTGGGTACCCCGCCCTCCCTGGGCCTCAGTTCTGTGACTGATGGAACTAGGTGCACTCTAAGGGCCTTTCCCTTTGGTTGTTCTCTGAGTCTACATTCTAAATTATCGAAGGGACACCACCCCCAAACCAGAGAGTCTTGCTACCACTCACTCGAGAGGGTAGAATAAGGCTGCAGGACCTGAGCCCCCATAGCCCAGGGCCTGAGGATAGGGGAGGGGGGAGGGGGCGGGTTCTTGGGGGCTTGTAAGGAGAAGCCAGCTGGGGGTCGTCATGGAGACACAGGATGCTAATAAACACACACCCCCTCTGGATGCCTGTTTAGGCCTTCGGTGTTTATAATAAATACCCACATCCATTACCTCCATGACCCTTTCATTCCAGAAACTTGCAGGGTGGAATTTGTCCCAGGACCTCTGGGACAAATGGGACATGAGACAGCTCTGGCTTCCAGGAGACTCCCTGGGAGGAGAAAGGGTCAGCGGTCTGGTCAGCGTGTGGCTCAGGCAGGCTGGGGCATGGTCTGGAGTCTGGGCAGCTTGGACAAAGACCCAGGAGAGAGAGAGAGACGAACAGACAGATGGGGAGACTGAAGACAGAGAGGTCTGGAGTGCGGTGTTTCAGGGGGGTCTGTTGGGTAAGGGCGGGGCAGAGCCAGATTCCCCTAGGGCCTCACGGGCCACTCGGAGAAGCAGGTCTGGATCCTGAGGGGACAGGGAGTGGTCAGAGGTCGTGGTCCTGCGGAAGAGGCACGCTGTCAGATTGGACTGCACGCCCCTTTGGGAGAGAGTGCTCGGAGGAGGCAGCAGAGGGGCAGGAGGCCCAGTGCGGAAGCCACAGCAGCTGTCAGGGTGGCCCTGGCGTCCCAGGAACAGCCCGGTGAGTCATGACTCTGCTTTCCCCAGGGAAACTGAGGTTTACACAGGTCAGGTGACTGCCCAAAGTCATCTGAGGGTTGAGGGATCTAGATTTGAGTCCTCATACTCGCTGAGTCTCCAACCGGAGCCTTTTCCACTTCCCTGAGCCACCTTCCAGGCCCCAAAATGGTGCTAGAGCACAGGTGGCAAACACAAGGCCCACAGGCCGAATCCGGCCCTCCACCTTGTTTTATCCGGCCCGGCACCTTGTTTCTACCTGGCGGCAGTGTGAGCTCTTGCTTCACTGTTAAGGAGTAGTTACACGTATACAGTCCTAAAATTACATTCAGCCCTTTGCAGGCAACCGTGAGGCTGATGTGGCCCCCGGTGAAAAAGTTTGACACCCCTGTGAGCACCTGCTGGATGCTTTGTTTCAGTTCTGAGTGTGTCACGTGCTTTAATTCACTTAATCTTCCCAACAAATGTAGGAAGTAGATACTCTTATTCAGATGAGGAAACTGAGGCACAGAAAGCTTAAGTAACTTGCCCAAGATCACATAGCTGGTGAATGGCAGAGTCGGGATTATAAGGCGGCTGCAGCAGACGTGGCTACAACCCTTAAGCCCCGTGATGTGTGTGTGTGGGGGGGGGGATGGGAGCTTCCAACACAGAGAGAAGGGGAATGGGGGAGTCTTCAGAGGCGGAGACCTGTGCATGCCCTTCGGAGCACTGATGGGAGCTGCGCCTGCAAACAGAGGAGGCAGGCAGACCAGAAATCCTGAGACCTAAGTTTTAGGTTCAGCTCTGCCCTAAACTTGCTGTGTGAGCTGGGGCCTAGGGTTTTCTCACCTGAAGCGCCAACACAAGATCTGCAGAGTCCCCTTTCTCTCCCAGCTCTGCTTCTCCTACTCCTAGATTAACCCCTCCACCCTCATACCCCCAGATGCTCTGGGAGACTAAGGCAGGAGGGAGGGGCTCGAGAGGGGGTTGGGCTGTGGAATGGGGTGGAGGAGGCAATAGAGGGACTGACATTTCTCCAAAAGCCTAGTCAATTGCAGAAAATCCTGCCTCCCCACCCCGTCCTTGCTCTAAGCCTGAGCTTGGGTTTGGGGGCTATACGCCCCACCTACCTTGCTTCCCAGGGCCTGCAGCGACCAGGCTCCCACAATGCTCTCCAGAGACCAGGCCTTGCTTAGAAAGTGTTTCCTTTGGAGCCTGAGTCACCAGATCCCTGGGTGGCCTGTGGGAAACCACAGTTACTAGGGGCCCCATGATTGGGAAAGGGGGAAGGACAGCAGGTCTAGCCACCACTTGTGACAGCAGCTCAGCTTCTCCTGTATGGGGCTTGGTTTCCCCATCTATAAACTGAGGGGCTGGGATTGGATTCCCAGACCCCATGAAGAAAGGCAGCCACAGGGTCTTTCTCTGACACTTAAGGTCACCCAAGGACCTCAGGGAGGTCTTCAACCTCCAAACAGGGCAGGTCTGGGAGTCAAGACAGCTGTGAGGTTAATGGCCCTGGGTCCCCAGAGTTCAGCACTATAGGCTCAGACTGTCCCGAAGAGATAAGCCACTCCTATGGAGCCAATCACAGCTAGCACACGGGAGGGGCCCTGAGCGGCATCTGAGACAGGGAGTTCCGCAAACGACAGCATTCATGTGAGCATCCCCTTCTCCATCCGAGAAAGGGGGGTGGCTGAGAACCCTGCACAGACTCCCAGCCCATCCTCATGCAGCACAGCCCAGCTTCACTCAGTGCTCACGACCACAGTCCCAAAACGTTTCGTGGAAAACAGTTTTTCCACGGACCGAGGCGGGGGTGCGGAGGGGGATGGTTTCTGGATGATTCAAGCTCATTACATTTGAGCTCACCTCCTGCTGTGCAGCCTGGTTCCTAACAGGCTCAGACTGGTACTGTTCCACAGCCCGGAGCTCGGGGACCCCTGCTCAAAAGACCCAGGTCTGAGAGTTGTGCCTCCCACGAGGGTCAGGCCCAAGGGTGGCAGAACAAAGGAGTGAAGGGAGGAGTCTGGGCTGACAGGGACACCAAGAAGAAGTTTTCCATGAAAAGCAGTGTGGTCCATGAGGCTTAACTCTAGAGAGAATTGATGTCATCTTCCCAGGCAGGTACCCCCTGAGAATCTAGGAGATGGGGTTGGGGAAAGGATGTTACCGTCAGTCTGCATGGAGTAGACTGTGATGGGAGGCAGGAAGCCTGGTCCTATCCCAGCCTCCACGCTCACATCCTTGAGAAAGGCAGGCACTTCCCTGGTCTAGGCCTTGTTTTGCCCATCTGTAAAATGGGGTGTCAACCTCTATCTTGCTACCTGATGAAGGGGGATATTGATCCTCACTTCCATACCCAGGCATCGGTGTGACTGGTTACTTCCTCTAACGGCAAGGAGTCCCTCTCTGCCAGGAGCCTGGCCCTCAGCTGGGAAGCCCCTTCGAGTTTCTTAAAGTTTAGCACTGACCACCTCCCTGGTCCACTCAGGAGACAGCCCACCTTCCCCACTGCCTCCTATGCCAGGCCAGCTCCTCATCTTAGCCTTGGAGGGTCCCTGACCTCCCTTTCCAGCCCCAGCCCTGTATGAGTAACAGCTGATGGGCACTGATGATGAACCAGGTGCTAGGTGGTGTGTGGTGTGCTTCATTCTTGAAGTCACACCTACTTTTCAGGTGGAAATAATTTTATTCTCTTAACACGGAGGCACCTGAAAGAAGTCTCTGAAGTCATTCCATCAGGGGTGTCCAACCTGCAGCCCACGGGCCGCATGCGGCCCAGCACAAAAATCATGAATACACTTAAAACATTTGAGACTTTTTTGTGATCATGTGTCGCAGTGTATTTAATGTGTGGCCCAAGGCAGCTCTTCTCCCAGTGTGGCCCAGAGAGGCCAAAAGGTTGGGCACCAATGCGAGTGGCAGAGCTGGGGCTTGAACAGACTCCCCTCTCCTGTCGCCTCCACGCAGCGGGGATGCCTCCCAGCTCCTGGCACCCCTGTGGCATTGCCCTTGGCTCCTGCCCATCTGCTGCTGCTCCTAGCCTGTCGACTGGCCACTCCTCTGTGCAGTGAGGATCACAGTCGAAGTGCTAAGTCTTCTGGGGAGTCACTCTGATTCCTCTCCTCAGCACTGCCACAGAACCAGCTCCTTGGTCGGTCTGGCCCGAGCGCCCTGCTGATGGAACCTCCACACTGACCCCACACCCAGAACACACCAGTGAGGCAGGCACCCCGGACACACATCTGCAGGGCACGGTGACGCACAGCCCAGGGGTACCCATGTGCCGTAGTATGGGGGGATGGGGAGTCTGTTGGCAAATAACTTTGGGAACCAAAGTGAAACGATATATTTCTTGGACTCAGCGGCTGTGATCCACACCCCCTGGCATTCGCACTCTGGTGGAGTCCCTCACGTGTTGCAGCAAGAATGGTTTATGTGATCGAGTGGGTTCTACCTGGCAGAAGTGATGGCACGTCAGTTCCAGGGTGAGGTTGTAGGAGGTGAGCTTCACTCTGGGTCTCTTCTGGGTCAGGTGCTCCAGGGGAAACCATTTCACGAGTGGCCACATGGAGAGACCTCCATGGCAGAAACTGGGGCCTCAGGCCAAGAGCCCAGGAGCGAGCTGGACGTGGGTCCTGCAGCCTCCGATACGCTCAGAGGACGGCAGCCCTGGCCGACAGCTTGACTGCAGACTCGTGAAACCCTGAACCAGAACCACCCAGCCAAGCTGCTCCAGCATTCCTGAATGCGGAAACTGTGAGATAAATGCTGGTGGCTTCAAGCTGCTAAACTTTAGGAAAATTTATTATGCAGCAAGAGATAATCCGCAGACTTCTCAGGACATTTACTATGCTGATGTAAATCTCCAAGAAAGATATATAATGTAACATTCCCTTTCATTATTTGGCCAAGGAGGCTTTCTTCTTTGAGTTGTTCTTCAAGAGAGAACACTGACTTAATGTGGCTCTGGCCCTACGATTAGATGTAACTTCTAACCCAGATCTGTCTCGTGAGCTAGCCGTGCACCCTTCCAGAACCTCGACTTTTCCCTTGCACGCAGTAAAAACAAACCACCTGCCTTCGCATCATTCATGAATGCAGCCCCTGATGGGCAGATTCTGACCTAGAGATCGGGGGGAGGGCAGCTTGGTGAGGTCCTGGAGGAGCTTCCCCCCAAGGCTCCAGTGGGTTCTCCCTGGTGGTAAGCGAGCCTAACGCCCACTGTCTCGGGTTTTCTCCCTCAGGCCACTTCCCCAGTGGTGAGGTACGGCATCTTCTAGCTTGTGCCCAGCTCAGAAATGGAAGGCATGGACCTGAGTCTCCACCATCAGACTCAGTGTTCCTCCAGGCCAGAGAGCGAGCCTCCCCCCCCCAGACTGAGATGGACGGCCCACGCACTGTCCGCTTTTCCTGTGGACACACTACAGCCATGGGCAAGAAGGAACAGCAGAACCTCCTGTGGCCTTCAGAGTAAACGTGTGTCTTTCCTCCCATTCTGATCTACTCTCTCCACTCTCTGTCTGGGAAAGGCCTTCGTCAGGTTTCAGGATGTCTGATGGGCCAGAAACCCAGCAAAGCCCTGCATATCCCTCTTTGTTAAAAAGAAGACAGTTTTAAGAAAGAAACTATAATGCGAATACTTTATTATCAACGAGTGACTGGTATTAGCTTTTTGTCTGGGCATTAATATTTCAAAAACCATACACCAAACCCAGGCTTTTCCACCTAGCTCTGCTGTATCATTTTCTTTAAAAAAGAAAGAAAGAGGGAGGAAAAGAAAGAAAATATATCTGTATTGAAAGAATTATAAGCCAAAGTGCGTCTTTCTTGTTTTGTCCATATACACACATTGCACCATACATAAATAATTACATTGTAAAAATGACTCCATAATTACAAGTATAATATATATTTCCATATAATATATAAAACTTTATATTAAATCTAGGTAGATGATATTTGGGGGGTTTGTCCGTGGGGGCTGTGTCTCTGGGCACTGCCACCCTGGCCGGGGGGTTGGGGGTGGGGGCGGGTGGGGCAGGGGCAGATGGCGGCTGCCGCCTGGGTGGCTGCCGCTATCTGTGGTTGTTGAGCAGGATCTCCAGCCAGCAGGGGCAGGAGGTGATGAACTGCCGGGAGTAGCAGGGACCCCAGCCCTTAGCGAAGCTGATACGGACACTGTTGGGATCATAGGGGCCATCGGCGGCGTCGGGCTCCGGCCCCTGCTGGAGCAGGCCAGAGCGCTCAAAGTCGAACACCTTGATGGAGTAGCCAGGTGGCACCTTGCGCACGACGAGGGCGCGGCCGCCGGGCGCATCCAGCGTCGGGGAGTTGACGAAGATGGGGTGCTCGCCACGATTGTAGGCCCACACGCCGTCGGGCTCCTTGCTGAGCAGGATGCCGAAGCCGATCTTGCTGCGCGTCCGCCGCACCGACTCGCTGCGCTGCTCCAGGTTGAGCTGGCCCAGGCAGAAGCCGCTGCCCTGAGGTAGGTCGTAGAAGATGCTGACGGCCTGGTCGTACACCGCGTAGAGGCGGCCCACTCGCGTCCGGTGCTCCCAGTATGCCACGCTGCACCAGTGGCTCGGCTTGGTTGCATCCGGAGACATGCTGGCGTCTGTGGGGCAAGCACAGGGCACATGGTGTTACTTAGGGTGGGGAGTCGGGTGGTGGCCCCTGCCCACTGCTCTCCTGTGTGGGCAACTTCCCAGATTCTAAAGCCCTGTAACAGCTGCTCTTTCCCTTGAGCACACAGCTCTGAGAAGCAGGTGGACACCCATGACTGCCTGGCCAGGTGACAAGTTCCCACACAGGCCCTGGCTGGAGCTTTTGCACAGAGGGAGAATCCTGCTGGAGGCCCGATGAGGACATAGCAAGGCACTCGATGGCTCCTATTCTCCAAAAGACACTGATCAAAGTCCAACTAAAGCTGAGGGGGAAAACACCACCAACATCATTCAGAGCCTGAGTGAGGTCAGTTCCACCTGTCGGCTCAGCCCCACCTAGAAGTCCCAGAGCAGAAGGGTGAGAGCCCCCTGACAGCGCCCTCTTCTGTGCTAGGAGGCACCTAGCTACCTAGCAGAAAACTGTCTGCCTGAGGGGCCTCCTGCAGGCCGCCAGCTCTGTTGTGGCCTTGGACTGGGCACAGCTCCAAAGGGTGTGCTCCTCACCCTGCGTCTGGCTTCAGGTCCCAGCCACAGGTCCCCGGGCCAGCTCCTGCAGAGCTATCGTTTTGCCTCAGTCTCCACCCAGGGCCCCCATGGCTCTAGCTGACTGGCCCTACTCCTGCCCTCTCTGACCTGCCCCTTAGCCAGTGGACAGAGAGACAACTCTATCCTGTGGTGGGTGACCAAGCTGCACACACTAGGCCAATCCCAGCAGGTGGGCAGCTAGGAATACCCAAGCCATCCATCCATCTGGCACTGGCTGGGCGTTCCCAAGCAGCACCCCAGCTTGGCCATAAATGTCTAGCGTGAACCTTCTCACCAAGCAAAAGAAGCTATGCCTGGAGAATAATGGGCAACAGGCCAGGCAAGAGGCATCCCTGAGTGCTTTCCACGAGCCAGGTGCCTTCTTCACAACAGCGGTGGTCCACCTCTGCTACCAGCGCATTTCACAGGTGCAGAGACTGAGACCCAGGGATGTGCCCTGACTGTTCAAGGGTACACACCGGTGAGTGCTGTAGCCAGCATCAGTGCCGGGCTTCCTCTAGAGGGGAGTGCAGGTCCCCCCCTTAAACCCACGCACTGAGCTAGGCCCTCCCCATCCCCGACAGTTTCCCCTTCTGTAACCACAACTGCTTTCATGGTCCATAGATCCTAAAGGTGTTTACCCATGAGCCTGTGCATCACCCCCCACCCCACAAACATAGGGCTCCCTGCACAGTGTCACCAAGTGAGGGGTTGGTTACTGCTGTCTGCCTTTCACAGATAGGGCTCAGAGTCAGCCACCTAGTAGTAAAAGGGAAAGAAGCAGTTTCATAGTCAGAGTGTGTGTGTGGGAGGTGGGGTGGTTAGGGTAATGGGACTGGAGGCGGGGAGGGGTTACTTCCTCTCTCAGCTCCCATAAGCCTTTCAATCCAAGACCAGGTGAAACTTCCTGTCCCTCTCCTCCCACCAGCTGAGCCAAATGCCCCCTCATCATCTACACCACCACCCCATTCAAGATCTGTGTCCCTGGCCTTCCCCTAGTGCCCCTCGCAGGAACAGTGGCCTGTATTTGGAGACACAGAGCTGCCCTAGGACTCAGCCTGCCCAGCTATCTGGCTCGAGGACATGGCCTGGGCCAGGCTTCACCTCCTGCAGCCTCGGCAACACCTCATCAGGCCTGGGCTCCTGGCCAAGTCTCCAAACTCCAGGAGATGGACTGCAGCCTCGGAAAAGCCCTCGCTGACCACTCCCTCCTGTAGCAGTTACAGGCTTAAATGCAGTCCCCCCTTGACCTGAGCAGGTGCCTATGCTGTTGGTCAGTGTCCCTGAGTAGGCTAGACCCTCAAATAGGAAGGAGTGGGTCTCAGTCTTCTCTTTCTCTCTCCCAAGGCTGACTGTATCCCTAGGGTGCTCTAGATAGGCACTAAAAGGGAAGGAGGAAAGAAAATATATCTCCAGTGCTGAAACACTGTCCTCACCCCACCCCCACCGGAATCTTGCCCAGCAGGCGGGGCTGACAACCTCAGGTCCAAGAGGATGGTGGGCCAGGACTCAGACCTCAGGTCTGATCCAAGAATAAGCCAGCAGGCGAGCCCCCCCACCCCCAGAACATGGTGATCTCCGGGTCTCAGGGCTCCAGAGCTTGAGGGGCCCCCTGACAGCATCTCAGGGAGCCCCAACACTTGGGGCTTTCACAAACCGACACTGTTCGACCGAGGGGCTGGGAGCGTCACAGGGTTACCACTGCTTTATTTTGTCATGACATTAAAATCCCCAAGACTGCCACTATCGCTGGCACAAAAGGAAGTGCAAATTAATACTAACAAAATTACAAAAGGTATAATGTGATAATAAAAGAAATCGGATTTAAAGTTAACACATTTAGATCAGCAATTGTCAACTAGCGTGCCACAAGCATTTTTAGAACGTGCAGGACTTGACCATCCGGTCCAGGGCGCTGAGCTTGCTTCTCTGAGACGGTCAAACAGAAGTGTCAAAGCAGCCGACACAACTGTCTGGGGGGAGTGCCCTGTCTTGAAGCATAAATACAGGATCCAGCACAAATAACACCCCCCTTTTATTACGTACAAATCTTTTATTACAAAATCACGAACATGTAATTCTGTAACACAACATCACACTCCAGCACGCCACATGGCATTTTAGGTGAAGTGTTCAAACTGCTGTCCATCTCGTGTGAGACATTCACGCACCCTACCAACCCCACTCGATGGCGTTACTCCTGCCGGGCCCTGTATATAGGTCAGACAATAGAGTTGCATCTTAGCAGTCACGTCACATAATAAGGTTGCGTCTGAGTTCTCAACTCCTGGTAACAGAAATCATTATACACCAGTATAGGCACCTGATTTTTTTTAAAGTCACTTTGGAGCAAAATGGGTAGATAATTACTTTTTTTTTTTTTTTTTGGTAAATCATTCAAAATTATACATATGTTTTTTTCAGATTGGCAAAATATTTTTTTTTGGTGTGCCGCAGAATTTTAGTAATGAGTTTATGTGTGCTACAAGATGAAAAAGGTTGAAAATCGCTACACTTAGATTATAAGAAATTTTCTTTATTTTTTAGAGAAGGGGAGGGAGAAAGAGATGGAGAGAAACACCAGTGTGTGGCTGCTTCTCACATGCCCCACTGGGGACCTGGCCAGTAACCCAGAAATGGGCCCTGACTGGGAATCAAACCAGTGACCGTTTGATTTGAAGGCCAGACTCAACCACTGGGCCACACCAGCCAGGGCTGGGTTATAAGAAATTTTCTTATTTCTTTCATCATGGACCAATGAAAACTTAGTCCTGAGACTGGCCTGTGTGAACCGCTGATTGGGCCCAATGTCCCTGTGCCCTACAGATGCAGCCCAGGGGCACAGGGCGACTCACCTGAGGACAGACCACAGCGTGTGGCAGAACAGGGGCCAGAACCTGAGAACCCAGATTTCTAACCTAATGCTCATCTCATGATCTAAATAAAGGTTTCAGAATTGACACAGATCTAAGGCTGTCACCACTGACTAAATGTGTGGCTGTGGACACGTCGATGAATGTCCCCAGGCCTCAGTCTCCCCATTTGGAAAACAGGCTTATTCATAGTTGAGTGCCTCACTCACATAGTTTATCTCTGGGTTTTCTGGAAACTCCCTGCAGCAGATCAATTACGTGCAGAAAGAAGCAGCTGCCTGTTCACTGGCCCCAGGGTTGGCCGGACCCTTCAGAGACCAGGACTCCCTAGGCGTGTTGGGGGTCATGCCCCAGGGTCACTGCCATGAGAAGTTACAATAGGACAGTGGATGGCAAGGCCCTCGGCAAACTGTAAAGGACTTTACATATGTTTAGCTGCTGGCCTGGTACCTGAGGAAAAAGGCATTCAGTGAGTGAGAGAATGAAGCCACAAACAACTAACTGAATGTCTACAACAAGGACAAGCACTGCTGCAGCACTATTTCACCCCACACCCCACACTAGAGGACACGCCATCTGTGAGTGAGAGGGCGGGTGCCCCCAAGCCCAGGGCCCGCTGCACTTCCCACAGTTGCAGAGCCCATGCCACCCACCACACCGCTCATCTCCGGTCTGAGTTGCCACTCTGGGAGCAGGGGCAGTGTCTTGCAGAAGATCTTTCTCTTCTCATGGTTTCAAGGCTGTGGTCCCGCCATCAGCCTAATTAGGAACCAGCTCCTTAATTACAAATAAATGCCGGGGAGTCAGACCCGAGTGAACAACATCAAAGATGACCGTGCTCTGACCGAAACTCCTGCTTACTACCCCCTGCCCGGGGCTTGGCCTAGTTCCCAGCCAGACTCTGGGTCTCACTGGGACGGCTCTGCGGAGAGGAGGAGGGGGAGGAGAAGAGCAGAGGCGCAGTCTGGCGCTGATCTGGCAGGAGTCCTGGAGGCAGGTGTCCTGCCTCCTGGCTCTAATCAAGCAGCTCACCTCCCTTCTCCCGGCCTCAGTCTCCCGATCAAAACACTGAGCCCTAAATTCCTGTGATTTGATGAACACTCACAGCACCTCTACTCAGCACCACCTGATCTTGGAAAGCTGCCCAGATGTCTGACAGGGGACTGGCTGTCATAGACTGAATGTGTGTGTCCCCTTCAAATTCATGTAAGGATCCTGAGCCCTAATGGGGTGGCATTTGGAGAGGTGGGCCTTTGGGAGGTCCTGAGGCAGAGCCGTCATGAATGGGATTAGTGCCCTTATGGAAGAGATGCCGAGAGCTCTCTAATCCTTCCAGCACGGAGGAACAGCAAGGAGACACCATCTATGAACCAGAATGGGCTCTCATTAGACACCAAATCTGCTGGCACCTTGATCTTGGCTTTTCTAGCCTCCAGAACTATGAGAAATAAATGTATTGCTTAAGCCACCCAGCCTACGGTATTTCGTTATAGTAGCCCAAATGGCCCAAGGTAATGAAATAAACAAAAATAAGGTATATCTCTGGCATAAAACAAGACACACAGATCAATGCAACAGAAGAGAAATAAACCCACACCTATATATATGGTCAATTAATATACGACAGGGAGGCAAGGACAGACAATGGGGTAAAGACAGTCTCCTCAATAAGTGATGCTGGGAAAATTGAACAGATACATGCAAACAAACACTCCAAATGGATTAAAGACTTAAATTAAATATACAACTCAAAAGCATAAAACTCCTAGAAGAAAACATAAGCAGTAAAATCTCTGACATTTCTCTTAGCAATATTTTTCTGATATAGCTCCTTAGGTAAGGGAAACAAAAGAAAAAGGGACTACAATAAACTAAAAAGTTTGCACAGTAAAGGAAACCATCAACAACATGAAAAGACAACCTACTGAATGGAAGAAGATATTCCAATAATATATCAGATATGGGGTTAATATCCAAAATTTACAAAGAATTCATATAACTCAACACCCAAAAAACCCAAATGATGCAGTTAAAATGGGCAGAGGACCCAATAGATGCTTCTCCAAAGAGGACATACAGAAAGCCAATAGACATGTGAAAAGATGCTCAACATCACCAGCCATCAGAGAGATGCAAATTAAAACCACCACGAGGTATCGCCTCACACCTGTCAGAATGGCCATCATCCATAAACCAACAAACAAGTGTTGGCAGGGATGTGGAGAAATGGGAACCCCTGTGCACTCTTGGCGGGAATCCAGACTGGTGCAGCCACTGTGGAAAACAGTATGGAGTTCCCTCAAAAACTTAAAATTGGAACTGCAGTTATGACCCAGTAACTCCACTTCTGGGTATATACCAGAAAAAACCTGAAATACTAATTCAAAAGAATATATCCACCCCTAGGTTAATTGCAGCATTATCTACAATGCCAAGATATGGAAGCAGCCCAATAGAAGGGTGGATACAAAGTTGTGGCACATATATACAATGTAACATTGCTCTTCCAAAAGAATGAAATCTTACCATTTGCAACAGCATGAATGGACCCAGAGGGTATTATGCTAAGTGAAATGAGTCAGACAAAGACAAACACTGTATGATTTCACTTATATGTGGAATCTAAAGAACAAAATAAACAAACTAAATAGAAACAGACATACAGATACAGAGATCAGATTGATGGGTGTCAGAGGGTAGAGGGGTTGGGAGGATGGGTGAAAAAGGTGAAGGGATTTAGTACAAATGGGTAGTGACAAAACAGTCACAGGCATGTAAAGTACAGCCCAGAGAATACAGTTAATAATACTGTACTAACTACGTATGGTGGTGGGCAATTGAAATATCAAGGGACCACTTTTTAAAGTATATGATTGTCCAACCACTGTGCTGTACACTTGAAACTAATACAAAATAATATTGAATGTAAACTGTAGTAATTAAAAAATAAAATTTTAAAAGCCGAAAATAACTTTTAAAAACCAACAAAAATTTTTTTAAAAAAGGAACATCCTTTTTAAAGGATGCAGTGGCACACTACTCACCAATAAAAAGGGACAAAGTACTGAAACATACAACATGCACCCAAGAAAGGTGCCGTTTGTTTACATGTATATGAAATTCTCAAATAGATAACACTGATCTACGACAGAAATCAGAACAGGAATTTCCTCCGTGGAGTGGGGAGGACAGGGAAGGAGTGGAAGTGTTCAACGTTTGGACTGGTACAATGGGAACTCAGGTGTACGCACTGTCAAAAATTGTGACCTCTATGTACTTAACAGCTGTGTATTTCACTGTAAATATGAGGCCCTGAAAGAATTAAAATTAAAAAAAGCAGGACTGTGCTGCCAGGCCAGCTCCAGTCCTGAAGTGGCCTCAGCAGGGCTCTGTGGTGGCCAGGGGACAGCCCCTGTGTTTCCAGGCCGGGTAGGGGTGGCCCGGCTTCCTGGTAGTGCCCACATTCCTGCCACCAGAGGGAGGTGGATGCCTGGGGTGGGCTGGAGTAGACGGGCCCACAATAGGCCCTCCCCTCTCCCCTAAACTGGAGCAGCCCCCCCCCCCCCAGTGGTTGGCAGTCCTTCCTCTTGGCCCCTCCACCCAGGGAGGGTGCTTCGAGCCCAACATGTAATTTCTTGAGGGGGAGGGGTGCAGGGTACCAAGGGCCCAACCACAGTCTGGGGAAGGCGGGGAGAGAAATCCCAAGAAATCCTTTAGCTTCTTCGAATCAGCAGTTTTCTGTCAAAACAAAGGGCAGCAGCATTCCCGTGTGCTCCCCCGTGGGCTGCACGCTCCGAAAGCCCAGGCACACGCCGTGCAGCTCGTGTTCTCGTGTTCCTTGTGCTTTGCCCTTTTCCACGTGGCCACGCCACCCTGGACTCGGCCTCGCTGTGAAGGGAACCTAGGATGTGCCCAGACCAAAAGTCTCTGAATCCCTCAGACTCTCAGGGAGCCAGACAAAAAGGCCCAGAGCATTTGCAGGAGGCCAGTCAGAGTCCTCTCGGTCCCCAGGGACCTGGCCGCCCTCCCCTACCCGAGAGTCCTCTGTGTTCAAAGCCTTTGCTGCTACTTCACATACAGCTTGGGCCACGGCAGGCTCCCTGCCTCTCCCAGGGCTGGATGAGCCCAGGGTTGGCTTTTCCAATCCCCTTTGCATAAGCCACACTGGGGCCTCCGGGCCTCCTGGAAAACACCTTTCTTCTATCCCATGTCATGCCTGTGGCTTCAAGTTCCAGTCCAACCGGCGGCTTTTTCATCTGTGGCTCCCAGGCCTGGGAATAATTACATGGCCCTGCATCTGGTTAACCTAACACCCCCTTAAAAGCCTCGTTTGCCCATTAGATAAGTAGTTTTTGTTATCAAACTTAAGGGGAAAAAAAAGAGTTTCCACTTAACCTTCCTTTGTCATTTTAAGCTGCAGAAATGGCTTTAGGTTTTGCAGCAAGTCCAGAGATGCAGCATTAATTAAAGGCTCTTTTTTTTCCTTTGTTAAGGGAGGGAGCAGCCAGCCTTTACCCACCGGGATCAGGCAGTAAAAGCAGAGAAGGAATGTGCACGGGCCACGTTAATGGTCAACGGCTTAGACCAAGCCTCTCTGCTGAACGCGTTCCAAAAGGAGGGCCCAGCTGACAGGAGTTTCCTCTTATTTGCTCCCACCCACCCCTCCCCACCCCTACCCCGACCTCAGTGCCAGCACCTTTGGCTCCTAGAGGAAGCCAAGCTTCCAAGAGGAAGTTCCTAATCGGTCATTACATCATGGGCAGTCTGGCCACCCTTGCCGCCTTCACAAGGTCCATCTTGGGGACTCTTTCGGCTGCTGGTCACCTGGGCCTAAGGACTGTCCTTACCAGACAGACGACCAGCCACAGACCTGCTGGCAGTGGGGCTTATCCCAAGCCAGAGAGTAAACAAGTGCAAAAGGAGAATGACAACAGGAAGAGAGGGGAGGCCAGGAAAGATAGCACTTGTGACCAACATCCCCCACTTTGCCATACAAAAACTGAGGCTCAAAGAGGTAAAGTGACTTCCCAAGGTCACAGTAGAATTAGCCATACAGCTAGGATGGATCAGTTGTCTCCTGTGCGGGTCTGGATTAAGAACATGGGTCCAGGAGCAAAACTGCCTGCATGTGAACTTCAGCTCTGCCACCCACCCGCTGTGAAATCTTCCTCAACTGTCTTCAACTGCTCCCTGGGCCTCGTTTCCTAATCTGTGAAATGGGGATGCAATCAGTGCTTCCTTCAAAGGGCTGCTGGGATTAATTTCAAATGTGTCTAACAATGTCTGGTTCAAAATAAGCACTCGAAAGGTAACCCCTACTATTATTTTTACTAATACTGAAACCATCATACAGTCTTACCTCTATATATTGTTTGTATAATTTACTAGATTAATTCAGCCTCTACAGTTTCATGAGGGTATTCATTCATATTAGGTAATGATACCTGCAAACATAAGATGTGCCAAAGGAGTTGAGAACCAGGGGGAATCATAATAGTAGTAGTGGTAGGAGTGATAATAATACAAAATAGTCAATAGTAAAAACAGTAACATTAATAGTCATAATAATAAACCAGCTCACATAATGAACTTTCACCAAATACCAGGCAGAGTATCAAGTACTTTAAATGCATCATCTCAACAGGCCATTAATCCTCTGTCCTTCCCACTTTAAGGTGAAGGAGCTGAGGCCTGAAAGTCACATAGCACATCCACAGTCCTAACCTAGGACGTTGCAAAGCTGAAATTTGAACTCACGTCTCTACAGGCTTAGAGACCAGGGGCTTTGCATCACTCCTGTGGATGCAACCTGTGGGCGCAAAGCCCCACAGGGCTGCAGGGTAAGGGCACAAAGACCATCACCCAGCTGTGCCCACTCCAGGCCGGCACACAGAGGCTCTATAAAAGCATCGGCATTAAAAGCGGTCCTCGACTGTGGCAATGCTGCGATCTTGGGTCAGCGCTGCCAATCCCGGCCAAGTCGCTGGAGGGTGGGAGGTGCCGGGTGCTCTGTGTTCTTCATTGTTCTCCCTTCGGAACTCTCCAAGCCCAGAGGTGGAGTCATCCCCATTCTGAGGCCAGCAGCAGTGCAGTGCAGAGACCCGCACAGGCTGGCCTGATTCTGAGTCCACCCTCTCCCCACCAGGCCCTTCGTGCTCCCTCTGCTATCCTGGGGAGTATTCAGAGCCCCCGGCCCAGAGGGCTTTAGGAGGGATACGGGTATGGGGGTAGTTGGTGGGCACCCAGAGGGGCAGTGGCTGGCCCCCTCAGGCCTTTCTCTGAGCCTTGACACCCTGACCCAGACCTGCTCAGCCCCATGTCTCCAGGGGAACAAAGTGGCAGCCTGGGCCGAGGCGGGTAAGGTTTCCCTTCTTTTATCATGTGCAGTATTCAAACAAATTCAGAAAAGATGAACTCCTCTTGCAGCCTGACAGAAAACAAGCTTTGGCCCAGGTCACAATACGAAGACCTTTCAGCATCTCTTCCACAGTTTCCTCGGGACCTACTGCTCTGGGGGACAGGGGACCCACCAGAGGAAGAGGTCTGGGGTCCTGCT
This sequence comes from Artibeus jamaicensis, assembly GCF_021234435.1. Lineage (NCBI taxonomy): Eukaryota > Metazoa > Chordata > Mammalia > Chiroptera > Phyllostomidae > Artibeus > Artibeus jamaicensis. The sequence continues at coordinate 7,419,528 of NW_026521883.1, forward strand.
TCCACCTGTCCTGGAGCCCTGACAGGACCGTTCCAGGTTCTCTGGGCTTGGGGAGCAGTGGCTTTTCTCCCCAGGCCTTGGTGCTTCCAGCTTAACACTGTAGGCAGCGCTGGCTACTGAGAACCACCCTGAGGCTGCTGTCAGGCTGCTGCCCCCCAGCAGAGCTGATGGGTGAGACCCCACACCAGGAGCTCTCCTGGGGGCAGGCAAACCCCTGGCAGAGAGCAGAGTCAGGGGAGATTCTGGTTCCAGTGCCCTGGGAGGGAAGCAAGGTGATGAGTGTCTCTGAGGGAAGAGACCGTGATAAGCAGAATATAAAATCAGCCCCTGTTTTTGACAAGGAACCAGTTTCAGCAACAGAAAGCTCTGAACTTTGCTCCCATTCCAAGTCCTCTTTTGTTTTATCACAAAGTCAGATTCAGTATGTTTGTTTGTTTTCTTACCCGGAGAACCACCCCTGAACCCCGCCCCAGCAGTGGGAAAGCCTGGCTGGTCCTGTGGGCCCTGGAAAGACTTGAAATAACACTATCGGTGCGAGGTAATACAGCTGGGTACTTGGGTCCCCAGCAGAGCGGTGTCAATCGTGAGGAGGGAGGGAGAGGCCCCAGATCTTTCCTGCCTGCAGGGTGTGCAGGGCTCGGCCCCGAATTCCTCCCTCGCTTGTTCTGGGTTCTTAGCTGAGTCTGGGTTTTCATCTCAGGCTTTCAGTGCCAAAGTTCACTGATCCAACCCAACTCTGACTTCCCCGTTGACTCTGAGACCACAGAGAACAAAATCAGCCCTTTGGGGGTTCAGATGGGGACGGCCTGGGCACATGTCCGAGGGACAGGGATGCGGGTCTGTGGCAGATGGCAGTGTTGTGCTTCAGGGAACATTCCTGCCCTCCCAGAATTAGGAGAATTCAGGCTCCTCCATTTTTCTTTTATTTTCCAAATATAATTTGAGTTTTATTAGCAAACCTCCTGCCTCAGAGTTTCACTTTGGACCCACGAGAAAGCCATAAAAGCAGAGTACTTCCAAATGGCCTCCATCAACCTGTCTCAGCTCTGAAGGGCAAGAACTCACCACCCTAGTGCACAAACATCCCAGGACCAGGGGATGACAGGGCCAGGGGCGGGGCACAGCCCAGACCCCTCGAATCCCCGGCCTCACCATCTCCTGCTCTTGGAGTCCCCTGGCTATCCGTGCCTTTAATACCCCACTCTGTTCGTACTTTGCCCATCCCACGCTTTCGTGATCTGGAAAGCTCCCTGAGGCCACAGGCAGCAGAGAGGTGAACTGGTGCAAACCCCAGCAGCTCTGTTACTACAGCCAAGCCACTGCTCCTTTGAGTGCCAGGACCAGCTACTAACCAGGGCAACAGGACTCCTTCTCCAAAAATTACCAGAACTCCAATGGTGAAAGCAGAGCCCTGAACCAAGCAGAGGCCCATCCGAGCACGGGTCCGAGAGGACGCCCGTGGAGCCAGCCCTGCTCTGGTTTCCTCGGGCTTCCTACTTCACTCAGAGCAGAGGGAGGGATCAGGAAAGGGCCTCAAACAGGAACTTGCACTCAAGGAATATGAGGGTCCTCCCCTGTGCTCCAATGTTTCCAGAGTCTTGCTCAACTGGAAAGACCCCGATTCACCTCCTATGAAAAGCCTTCCCCACCCAGTCCCGGGGTCTGAATCCCCTCCGTGATACCCTCAGGAATGCTGCCATCAGGACGGGGAGTGCTCCGCCCCGCCCACCTGTGACCAGGCTGGCCTGAGACTGGGCTGCACTCTTCTCTGCCCCTGCTCCCCAGGACCTGGAGCTGCGCGGCCTGACAAGAGTGCTCTCAACAGTAGGGTGCTGAGGGAGTGTGACATTCAAGAGCTGGCAGGGCAGCTGAGAAACCATCAGGTTCTCCCTGTGTCTGAAAAAGGCACAGCAGCAGCACCACTGCCACTCAGCAGATGACACCACTGAGGCAGGGATGGCGAAGCAACGCCCCTCCTTGCTGAGCCTCGTGATGCAGCCTGGCCTATGGTATACTACCACGTGAGCTCACTGTGTGCAAGGCTTGTTTCAGTGGCTCAAAAACCAATCGATCAATCAATCAATCAATTAATCAGTTACCTAAAGCCCAGTCATCTCAGTGGGCAATGGGGGTGGACTGAATTTCTCTGGAGTGCTAGGTCTACGAGGGTGAAAGGAACAGGAAGCGTGGCCCTGAACAGAAAAGCCAAAGGCTGCTGTGACAGCGGCTTTCTCGTTCACGAGGCTCTCAGAGACAGCCTCCTCGTCACACAGCAGCCTGTTATTTACTGAAGAGACAGTATCATGTGACCTTTGCGAGCCAAATACTCCTGCCTCTTCTACATTAAAGATGCACTTTGGGATAAACACCCCCAAATTAAAGTCCCAGAGGTCAGGGCATTTAATTTTAAAATAATCCTTGCATTAAACCATTTCCTTTAAAATATCCTTCTATAACACAAAGGTACATAAATCCATGCCTCTCTGGTGACTGCGGAGTCCTCCACACTGGATTCTTTTACAGGGAGGGTTGTGTAGGTCGTTCTCGTATATTTCTTGAACACCCAGGAGTGCTTTATAATGACCGAAAAGCTAATATTGACTGGAGAGATCATTGAGCCACAAATAAATACTAATATTTGCTGTAAAGAATGTAGTAACATGAGATTTAAATGTTCCCTGCAAAACTGTTGCAAAATGACCCATGGGCTTGGCAGAGGTTCACCCCTGTGACCCGGTCTACTGTCTGTGGCTGTGCTACTGTGCCCGGTGGGAGCGGCTAAAGCTGCTCAGCGCCGTCCTTGCCCAGGTTCCAGGATGCCTGAAAAGGGGTGGCTGGTTTGCTCTGGGGAGGAAGGTGCAGAGGAGGGAGCCAGTCAGTCCATCACTTCTACCAGGCTAACAGGTGGACACAGCCTGAGAGACCCAGGCCCCATGCCTCAACGCCAAGTCCAGGACTGGTTTCCAAAGCAAAAGGAGGCCAAGCTGCATTCCCACAGCCCCTGTAGCCCAAGCCAAGAAGATGGCCCAAGCCCCATCAGTGGTGATGGCAGGATGCCGTTTTTAATGGTATAGAATTTTCTAATCCCCCAAGTCCATTCATAAATGACCCTACTTTAGGCTATGGCACATAAAGCTCAGAGAGCTTGGCTGACTGCGCTGAGGTCCACAGGGTTAATGAGAAAGCAAGAGCAGGGCTCACTCAGCTCTTCTGAGGTAGAAGGTGCCTGCCCCTTGCACCCGCACTGTCTCTCCCCAAGCATCTTGGAAAGAGGAGCCGTCACCTCAGGAAGAGTCTCACATCCCTCAAAGTAATTTTTCAGCCTGCGTCTGGGCACAGTGGGACACTGCACGACTCAAGTCCATGCAGCAATAACGTGAGAGCGATGGTCACAACGGCCAGTGGTGCTTCTCATTGGTCTTCTATCCCCCAGGCCAACTTTCCGGCCAAGAGGGGCACATGGCTTATTTTGCATGATCTGGTTCATAATCCTTGATTTCTTCTAGGAAAGACACGGACCCAGGGAGAACCCAACTGATAGCGAAGCCCAAGTGCCTGCCAGGATGGCCTTCCCCACTGCAGAGCTTTGCAGCCACAGGGCCCTCCCTGTGTGATAGGGGGACAGGGGTGTCTTTTACGACTCACTAGGAAGGGCCCTTTTCCGACTCAAAGGGCCCTTGGGGATGGGAGCTGAAGAATCGTGGGTTAAGTCTACCTAGAAAGCAACATACACCTGGCATGTGTGGGCCTAGCAAACATTAGCAGAGGTCAGCTAAGTAATGACCCTGTTTACAGCTGCTGCAGCTGCCCTTGCCAGTCATCCCATGGAAACCCAGCTGCTATTGAGCCCCAACTATCCACACACCCCATGTCATTTAACCCTGAGGACAATCCTAGGAGACAGGTATGATTTTATAGAGGAGGAAATGAAGGTTCAGAGAGATTAAGCTCCTTATCCAAAGTCACACAGCCAATTGGGCAGAATTTGAACCCAGGGCAGCCAGACTCCACAGCCACTGTTCCTTCCATTCCTCCTTGCAGAGTGTACCCGGGTAGGCTGTCTGCAGTCCCAGCAGGCAGTCAGTGCAGCCACTCTCCCATGGGTGTGACTTGCACCTCCTCCATGGAAGCTGGCGCCTGCCATGTGCCCCCCACTCCTTCCTCCTCCCTTCCCTGTGGGCACTGCAGGCCGCCTGTCTGCATTCCTGGAGCACATGCTCAAGTTGGGCCCACTAAGGAGGATCCCAAGTAATTCAGCCCATAAATTACAGCCATTGTGAATTTCCCTTTTAGCCAGGGGCAAAGTCAAACTTTCCTTCCCCCGCTGTAGTTAACCACTTTGTTCACTGTATCTCTCACAGCTCTCCTGGCTGGGGGCCAGCTCTCAATTATTAATTAATCTGGGAGGCACAGGTTGCATTCCTGGCCACCTAACCACTTCCTCCTCAGTGGAGGGGTTGTGGGGGAGCGGCCCTTTCAGTTACATCAAGCATCTCACAACACCCCAGCCCTATCTTGCAGCCCTAGCTGCGAGAAAGGGTACTTAAAACCAGTTTAAAATAACAGCAGAAAAACCCAAACACCCAGAAGCCTCCTTTCCCAACTCCACCCTACAGCACTGATCCAACTGGCAGCCCAGTATCATCCTAAAACCACGACATGCTCTGATTTCTGGAAGTGGGTGGAATGGGGATACGCTCCCCTGACCTGAAGGCCGCGGTGTGCGTGGTGTGTAGAGAAAGGGGGTACCCGGCACACCCTGTCCTCTGATACTTCTCACTAGCCAGACAGGGAGACACTCACAACAACGCCAAGAGGCAATCCGGAGGCTGGGCTGGGGAAACTGCCGCCTCCAACTTCACGCTCACTTTATCCTCACTGGATGGAGAAAATGACAGGCAGCTGGGTGAGCGGAGGGCAGGAGAGGCAAGGGCTGAGTTCGGGTTTATGAAAGTCTTTCAGGCGTCTTACAGGGTGGTAAGGAAAAGGATGGCAGTGTGAGCCCCTCTCTGCCTGGCCCAGGCCTTTGGAAGGCCTTTACATGGACAAGCAGCCCCAAAGAAACCAACCCTGAGTGGCATGTAGCCCCCTTGACAGTGAGATCCAAGTGTGAAATCAGAGCACAATTTTCCTGACATCAGTGCTGAGTCCCTGGGCAAAGTAGAATCTTAATTCCTAATGAGAAGTAATGCTGACTGGTGGATGCCAGTGCTAGCTGGACGAACATCAAAGGCGAGACATAACCCCTGTGTAGAGCCAAAGTGATAGAAAGAATGTATCGGATCACAAAAAAGGATGAACATTTGCTGGTGCTGAAAATTGCCATCAAGGATCCTCCACATCTCCTCTTTCTTCCGCTGGGTCCACACACAGCCCACCATGTGCAGACCTTACCTAGAGTGTCCATGGAGCCAGCCAGCCAAGCCCAGGGGACTCAGACCCCGAGGGAAAAATCTTCGAAATCGCATGTTTTTATCTAGCCCACAGAATGTCTGCTTCCGATCCGATAAGACCAATGACTTGCTCCCCAAATCTTCACATAACACTGACACTCTGGGGAGGAAGGGACACTTCTGGCTCCCTCACCCTAAGCACTGAGGCTTTTGGGTAAAGCACACACACTGCCAAGATAAATTATTATACACATTCAATAAAGTCCTATTAATTAGGACTCATAAATCCAGAGTTTGTAATAATTCCAAAAGCAGCTGGGCTGAAGTTAAAAAAAAGTTTTGATAAACAAATGCAAAATATAAATAAGGCTCAGGAGAACTGTTTACCCTACTAGCACTGTGTAAACAAATGGCACACCAGTTCCAAGTTGCTCTTATCTGTTCCCTAGAGCAGATCTCCACATGACCTCTAACAGGAAACGCTATCCAGTTGGCATCAGTCTGTGGTATGTGGGAATCACAAAGCTTGGTTTCTTAGACAGGATTCTTCCCAATCACCCACCCAATTCGCCAGAACTGGGGAGTGTCAGTGTTCCCTTTCAGTGGGAAGGGACTGGAAAGGACGCCACCTGGATGGCTGAGCCTCCAGTGTCCCCAGGGCCTCCAGGCCCTTCAGTGGCCACCCAGGAAAGAGTGGCTCCAGCATACCAACATGCCACCCATTTATCTCCATACCCACCTTAAAGCAGCAGCATTTCCTGGGGCATTTGGCCCAGACACCCAGCCAACTGGGGCGTATTCATGTGACGGCCCCCTCAGGTGTCAACTGCAGTAGATGAAACAAGGACATTTATGGCCTCCCTGGTAATTTACAAATTAGCCAGGCCTCCTCTTTTCTCCCAGAAAGAAAGTCACGCTTACAACTCCAGGGAGGAGCAGGCAAGGTGAGAGGCCCGCAGATAAGCTTGCCCAGTGTGGGATGGCAGGAAGGGGCCCCGGGCGAGTTGGGAAGCCAACTGTCGAGCAAAGAGGGCGTGTTGGTCCTGGCCTGCGAGGGACAGACTGCAAGGCCCCAGAGAGGTGGGCAGTGGGCCAAGCTGGAAATACCGAGGGCCGCTCCAGCTCGACCAGAAGGCCTGCCAAGTCGGGGAGGCGACACTGATGGGGGAATGGCAGGTTCCGGCTGGGCAGGTCCCCAAGGCCACTGAGTCAGGAGCAACCGCCTGTGTCTATGGGCACGTGGGGGCTGGAGCCGTGCCAGGGAGACCCAGAGCCGCCAGTCTCCCCGGGGTGCCTTTGTCCTGGTGCTACCCTAAAGCCCGCCAGCCTAAGAGACCCTAAGGAAGGCAGAGTCCCTCCAAGTGGCACTGACCTTGGGCAGGAAGTCAGGCCCAGCCTCCGGACCAGATTAATCTCTCTCCACCTTCCATCTCCTAGTTTTAGAGGTGCTCAGCAGAGCCCCCCAAGACTGCTGCCCACTCCAGGCCTGCTGTTCCTGCCTTTGTGGGAATTTCGGGCACCTTCTGGATCACCATGCCCACTGTGTGATGGAACCAGCCACAGAAGGGCTCCCCAGGCTAGCAGGGGCCTCTCTGCTGTGTCCCTGGGGGAGACTCATCTTGTGATACAGGGAAGCCAGGTGCCCGAGGCAGATGCGTTTTCTCCCTCCCCTGCCAACTCACGTGGGCCCCAAAGAGTGCTGTCAGGTAAGCCCCACAAAAGCTCTGGGGCTGGCCTCCAACACGTATCCTGCCACCAGACAGACGTTCTGCCATAGACACCATGGGTTTTGTGGCTGACCCACGGTTTGATCCAAAGGACCTTCGCCAGGCACATGGAATCTGAGCATCCGCTTGGTTCAACCCCCTCCCTCCTCATGGCCTTTACCGTAAAATAGGCACACCAACGCACTTATTTATGAAGACCCACCAAGAGCCACATCCTAGCAGGTCATTCACGTCAGAGTCTGACCACCTCTACCTTCCTGGGGCACCCGCTCCTGACCACTCCGACCCAGCCACAGCAGCCGCCCCGCCCAGGCCTCGAACACACTGGAGCTCCACCCTCAAACCCTAGAAGCAAATTCCCTGAAGGGAAAGAGTGGGTAGGATGTTTTCAAGAACCACTCATTGTGGGTTTGGGGTCCGGCCAACAGAAGAGCCACTGACATGCGAGAAGAACATTTGCTTAGGAAGCACCTCTCTTGTGCTCACTAAATGCCTACTGTGTGCCGAGCAGCTCGGAAACGAGGAAATGCAAGGTAGAGGAAGAAGGTGGCCTGGAGGCCGGGCCTGACTCCCTGCCCAAGGTCAGTGCCACTTGAACGGGCTCTGCCTTCCTCAGGGGCCCTTAGGCTGGTGGGCATCGGGGTAGTGCCAGGACAGAGGCACCCCGGGGAGACTGGCGGCTCTGGGTCTCCCCGGCACAGCTCCAGCCCCCTTGTGCCCACAGGCTTCCTGGAGGAATTTAATCCTGTGGCGAGGGAAATGCTGGAGGCTGAAGTCAGAAGAAACTAACGGAGGGAGATGTCAAAGGAAATCAGAGAGACTCTTGTTTTTATAAACATCATTCCTTCTGGTCAGTTCCAAATTATTTAGTGGGCTATACACACATATTTTCTCCCTCAAACCAAAATCATCCTCCCTGAGATTTCCAGTCTGAGGGGAATAAAGGAAACGGCATAAATACTCTTTGCAGCTGGCCCACAGAAGGTGAGCACTAGCCGGGGCCTGTAGCAGACTTCAAGCTTGTGGGAAGCCTCACTCCTTAGGAGTGCTGAGGGTCATTTCTCTACTCCCATTTCAAAACGGACTGTCATGTGAATGTCCTGGAGCTGAGGGTGAAAGGGGCATGCCACTCTTGCATTGGTGGAAACTCTGAAAATTACAGGGTGTTGTGGTACATACAAACAGCAACATCATGTTTATTTCCAAGAGAAACTGAGGGCAATCGAAAGGATTCTTGGGGAGTTGCTAAATGTCAGGGCCAGAGACCATTCAGCCCAGCCTCCTGCCTTTAGAGAAAAGGAAGCCAAGGCTCAGAGTGCAGAAGTCACCTGCCAGAGCGCGGGCAGCAGGGCCAGGCCTCCCGGCTGGGGCTCCCATCCCTGAGGGAAGACTTGGTCCCTAACACCACTGGGCCCAAGGAGCAAATAATCCTGATGAGGATTATCCAACGACGTGAAATATTTTTGCAAAAGGGTATGTTTGTTTGTTCTTGCGGGTAGCAGGGAGAGAGTCCTTCCTCCATCGCTGTCAGAACAGCTCCCCGCCTCTGCCTGAGAAGTGACCCGCCCCGGCTGGCCGGCACCACCGTAGACTCTCAGGCAAAGGATGTGCGTTGCAAAAATGGGGCAAAGTTTCCTATTCTGAAGATAACATTGTAAGACACAGGAAGTCTGCAAGCAGAGCCTGCATTTCCAGAAGGTCTCTGCACACCCATTCGCAACCTCTTCCATTGTACAGGGTTTCTAGAGATTTGAGGCTGGGGGATGGGGAGGGAGAGGTGGGGACAGTGCTGGGAAGGGGCAGCAGCCACAGCTCAGGTGAGAGTCCAGAGAGGGCCTGTCAGGCCCCCAGGCTCCCTGGGCCTCCCTGAGGCTGGGCCTCTTCAACAGAAGGATAAAAGGGTTAAAAGAGCTAGTGATTGCCCTACTTTAGGCCCTTGAGTCCAGATTCCCAGGCCCCGCCCCTGGAGATTCTGATTCATGGGTCCTGGGTGGAGCCCAGGAATCTCTGTTTTTAACAAGATTTAAGAGGCCCGTTTTCTGGCTCTGATATGTCACTATCCCAGGAGTGGAGGGTTCAGCAGCCTGGCACGTTAGCGAGAGAGCTGGCTTCCTTGAGGGAGAAATGACAGGGACAGGAAGGAGACCAAACCAAATCGACTTTCTAGAATGAGACGGATGTGGCGGCCCCAGCACCAGGCTGGGGGACCGGCAGGGAAGGCGACACTCTGGAGCCACCACGGATGGTCCTGACTCAAAACATCAGGGTGTGTTTGAGGACAGTGCGCACCTCTGCGTGGGATTTGGAACCAAGGACTTGAGTTCAAATCCCACCTCTGCCACTTTCTAGCTGTGCGCCTGGGACAAAGGCTGTAGCTCCTCTGGGCCTCAGGTTCTCCATCTGTGGAATGGGACCAAAAGCAGCCATGACAAAGAATCGCTGGACCAGGGACTGATGTGCTCATAGCTGACATGCCCTGCAAGCTCACCACTTATGAGGCACATCTAGTTCCTACAACGACCCTAGGACACAGGCATCACTGACTGCCCCACTTTACAGACGAGGAGAAAAACTGAGGCCTCCTGACCAATCCAAGGTCACACACTGGTGCCGGGGGTGATGCTGGAGTTCTCAAACATTCATTCAGTCCAACCTCTCTGCAGGAGGGAGGGAGGCCCCCCAAAGATGCTGCCTTCTTTTCACGGGTGCTACCCAGAGCCTATACTGCGAACGACACTGTTCCCAGAAGACCAGCCACACCTCGGCGCTCAGAGCTCCAAGTCCAGGGGAAGAAAGCGCCCACAGCCCAAAAGAGCCTTATCAATAAAGGGCAGCGAGACAAAGAAAGGTGGCTGTCAAGTCTGTCTGGGGAGGCAGACAGCGGAGTGCCATCACGGAGAGGGTGGGAGGGGTGGGGAGGGAAGGCGGTGCTCCAAGAACACCAGGCAAAGGCGCAGGGGCAAGAGAAGAGGAGGAGGATACAGCATGCTGTGGCCAGACTGCAGAAGACGGGAGTGCTCATGCAGAAAGAGGAGTCCACACAGCTTGGCGGGGGCCAGACCACGCAAGACCTTGACTATCCAACTGGGGCTGAGCACTTGTGCCACGTCATAGGCACAGGGAGCCACTGGTGGGCAAGGAGGGTCAGCGCCCAACCAGCTCTCCACAGTTTCACGGGTATGTATCCCAACTGGCCGTTAGCTCAATAAGCATGGCTCCCTGCTTACAACTGGGTGTGATTAAAACTAAAAGACAGGTGGGTCTTAGAAGTAGGAAATTTAGGACAGCACAAAGCACCCAATGATAAAAATATAGAATTTTGTTTTGTTTTGGTCCGATCTTTATTTGTCAAGCCTATTTAGAGAAAGGCGACTCTAGTTTAAAAACAAACAAACAAACAAACAAACAAACAAACAAACAACTCAAGGGGTGACCAGAGACCTCAGAGAGTACAGTGAATGAGCATCTGTAAACACACCCCTACCAACAGGTCTACAGAGTTGCTCCTGAGTCTCCGTTTCTCTATCTTCTGAATCGGTCAACTTCTGAAAGAACTGTGTTATTAAGTCCCATTCTTCGGGGGGCTTCTCAAGTTCTCTTCTTATATCTGCTTGTCTTTGATTCAGATATATCAAAGCTATGTTGTTAGGTATATTAAAATAATTATTATATCTTGCTGATCCTTTTAGCTTTGATCTGTGTCAGGGGTCAGCAACAGTCAAATACGGCCCACCATTTATTCTTACAAATAAAGTTTTATTGGAACAGTCATGCTTATTGTTTCACGTGTGGTCTGTGGATGCTGCAACAGCAGCACTGAGCAGCTGGCACAAACTCTGCACAGCCTGCAAAGCTGAAAATGTTTACTATCTGACCCTTTACAGAAAAGCACGAAACCCTGATCTATGTAAAATTTCCCTGTTTGTTTCTTGCAATGCTCTGCTGCCTAGAATTATTTTACCTCCTATCAAAATTACTGTACTTGCTTTGTTTTGCTTAGCATTGATGAGTATATCTTTCTTCCCCATTCTCTTTAGTTTCAACCTTCCTACATAATTTTGTTTAGTGTCTCTCTTCTGGAAATCTACATGTAACTGGATTTATAGAAACACGGTCTGAGAGCTTGTCCCATTTATTGTCACTAGTGTTTGCACTTGCCACACATTTATTTTAAATGTACCGTGCTGTGCTGCTTTTCCATATCATTGACTTTTAGAGTAGTTAACTGTCAGGAGAAAAGTGGGATGGCTAAGAAAAAGAGACATCTGCTTTATCAGTACATTTTGAATTTTACAGAAAAAGAATATAACTATATTTTTTTGTACAAAGACATATTACTTTATATTGAATTATAAAAAGGGGAGTTTTTAAGAACCATGAGTCATGAATATATGAGGATCCGTATGATGAATTCTTCAGTCAACAGAAGTCCCAGTCACACTTTCCTACCCACCACCTCCACCCGCAGACACACACAAAGACAACAACTTCATACAAATAGACTTTATATAACGTGGGGTTTGCTTCAAGAAGTGCCCCCAGCCCTCTCTGTCAGACTAACGGGAAACCCGCCCCTCTGGCCTCAGGACGCTGCTCCCTGAGGTCACCCAGTGCACCCAGGCAGCCGCCCGCCCCGCCAACCCCTGGCCCCAGCCAGGCCAGCTCCATGTGTACAGAGGGCCTCGTCCCTGGTGCCCAGGCCCACTGCATTCTGCCTGTGGCTCTGCTGTCCTGCCACCACTTCCTTCGAAGCTTGGGGACGCTCTGGCACCCGGGGCCTGTGTGCGGAACGCAGCACTCAGGGCAGGCCTAGCCCGGCACCCCCTCCAGCACCAAGCTGCTGCCCCAGCTCTCCCTGTTGGCCCCACTGCCAGAATTTCCTTTAGCCTCTTCCCGTGTGTCGGAGCCGGACAAGACCTCCAAGAGACTGGGGGCGAGGCCCTGAAGGGGCTGGAATTAGGATGGACCAGTCCCCAGTCTGGGGAGCTCAGGAAAGAAGCATCTGAGGGGCTAGACTCGCCTCAGGAGCTTTGAGGAGTGATGCCTGGGGTCAGGCTCTGCCCCTGGCAAGCCCCTGCCATCTCTGGGTCTCCGCCCCAGTAAGCTAAACAATTTTGTCCACTCTTTCCTGACTCTAGTCCCTGTCACTCTGGATGACTGCTTGTTAAGAAAAGGGTGGCCAGAGGAAGCAGGTCCCTGACCAGAAGGGAAGGGGTGTTTTGTTCTATGTCTGACAGGGGTCTAGAGCACCCACAGACACCAGATTTGCTCTCCTCTTGTGTCCCACCCTGGTGTCAGAGTTGGCGGTTTGTGGGGATTTTGTAAAAGCCTCCCCTGGACGCCTGCCGTGTCATGCCTGCCCTTCTCACAGACAAGGATGGTACTATCACTTACACTGCACAGGTGGGGAAACTGAGGCTCAGGGAGGTCACACCTTTGACCCAGGTCACAGAAGCTAGTCAGTAGCAGAAGCCCTTCCCTACAGCCCCGGGACTCAGAACTCTCAGTTTTTCCACTATGCCACAGAGGCCTCAGGTAGACGTGAAGCAGAACTTCCCTCCTAACCTGGGGTCGAGCCCAAAGCTCCCAGGGAGGAGGAGAAAAGCCTCTCTTCCTAGGGAGAAGAAACAGCCAAAATAGCCACAAGGCCAAAACCACCCACTCTCACCTCGATCCAGAGGACCCAGCTTACATACTTAAGTCATTCACTCTGTTCCTAATTTGCTGTGTGACTTCAGGCAAGTCACTTCCCCTCTCTGATCCCCCATTTCCAAGACAAGGGCATTAGACTATAAGACACTGTGGTGTGCCTTCTAGTTCCATCAGCCCAATTCTACCCATTACTAAACCTAATTAAGACTTCCACTGGAAGATTCTGGACCTCTCCCCCTTGCGGGCATGTGGGATGGAGGGGAGGGTAGACCGAGCAATGGAAAACAAATATTTTCAAGGGATGGGAGTAAACATGGCTGTTGGCATGGCAGAGCCAGTGGAGTTGCTGAACCAGAATCCTGAAACCGTTAAAAATAGGAAAAGAAACGGTACAGTTCACATATTTTGCAAAGCTAAGTTAAATCAACATCTGCAAAAAATATCCCCGTTAAACGGAATAGCAGGATTTCATTAAGTAAATTGCAAGTTGGCAAAAATTCTGAAAGAAAGGGGAAAAGCCACGGGCTGGCCTGTAATTTAAACCTTATTTTAACTGTGACAGCATGACTGCAAAGAGCTCCGTTTCCAAACGAAAGGAAAAAAATAAAACCTAAAAAAAAATTTTTTTTTAAAAAAAGGGCCGCCTGCACTCTCGGGCACGCCCCTCCCCCTAGCTTCCACAGACCCACAATATTTTCGGTAATTATAACGTTACCTAGTTTTCCCATGGATATAACAAATGAGGGACAAAAAGAAGGGGGAGGTGGGGGAAGAGGGAGGAAAAAGTGAGCCCACAGACAAAGTCACCATTGTCACCTCTAATTAGGATTTTTTTTACCAAAATGGCTTGAAGCACAGAACTCTGGGAATCTTTTCCTTCCTCCAGGAGGCCTTTCTGTTTAACCCCACTATGGGTTCCCTTGGCCTGAAGGCCCATTTGGAGATGGGAGCGAAGCCCAGCCCTGCCAGGGGCTGGCGGTATTGTCCCCAACCTCCCAGCTTCTTCACCCACACTGGATGGCCACTCCCCCAGTCTCTCACCTAGGCAGGGCTCCTCCTTCCCTAAACCTCAGTTCCTTATCCTTAAAATGGGGTGGTAACAGCAGCTTCCCTGCCCAGGCAGTGCTGGGAGATTAGTGGTGAGCACCTGGTAACACGCCGAGCACCCACCAAGCACAGGGATGACCTGTGGGCACTGCCATCTGGAGCCCAGGTGGGGCCATGGCTACAAGTGAGCAGACGGCTGCAGTGGCGACTTCACAGGCTGGTAGCAATTGCAGACACAGCTTCAATACTTGGAATCCTGCCCTACATCCCCTACCCATCACCCCATCCTCCCCCTCTGGGGTTCCCTGCGGGTCATCCAAGGATGACCTTAGCATCATAATGTTGAGTGGATGAGATAGATCATCTACTTGGTTTTCGAAACCTGCTCTCTCAGTGAGCAGGTGGAATACCCTCTCCCACCCCATATACTCCCCACACAGAATCTTATCATGAGTCTCAGGATCTAAAATGGGGACAAGTCCCTCATGCTTTATGGCAACACCTCAGAGTTTGAAAAACACAGATCCAAGCTGTCTCCTCTCCTCTCATGCTACAAAGGGGAAACTGAGGCCCAGGAACAGGGAGTGATCATGGCTTGCTGGTTTCAGGGCAGATGGGGTCTGGGAAGTGTGGCCCTGCTCTCATGCTAATAGGGTCTATTTGGTGCCTTCAAGCGAGCAAGCTGAGATTTCTGCCAGACCCCCAGCCTGGTGGTGACTGCTCAACAGGAAGGTGACCCCTTAGAGTTGGGCCAGGACCCCCCAGCCCCTAAGAGGCTTTTGAAGACTAAGGGCAGTGCCAGAATTAATAAAGAGAGCTCCTTTCTGCACACAAGTGATCTGCTGCTGGAGTTTCCAGAAAATCCAAAGATGACCTGAATGTGCAGTCATTACAGGCCCAGAGAGGGAAAGGGGCTTGCCTAAGGTCACACAGCAAGCAAGCGGTGGAGCAAGGACTAGGGACAAGAATAAACCAGCCTATCCTTAGACCCAAATGAAGTCATACCTCCTTGATAAGTTAAGACACATCCCCCCAAACCAAAGAGCCTCCCTTGGCCCCCCAGTTCCCTTGCTGCCTCTGCAGGGAGCCATAAGGCCTCACCTTGTCCCTGGCACCATTGTCTTAAGTGAACTTTTAAGCCTGTCACTGTTACCTTAAGTTGATGTGCATTTCCTGAGCCTCAGTGAACCCACCCATAAAATGGGGATTATAATTAACTGTACTCCCTGATACTCCCTGTGATTGTAAGGATGATGAAAGACACTGTGCAATGCCCAACTCTGCGCCAAACCACCCTCCAGTGCCCAGCACAGAAGCACCACCAGTTCACATCACTGCAGCAGCACCCGGGCACCGCTGAGCTCCCCGCAAGTACCACCCATTGCTCTGCACAAGAGGGATGCGGGTGAGCTGAGTGTGCTCGTGGACAAGTGGACGGTGGTCAGGAAGACAGGGGCATGACCCCTGCAAACTACAGACTGCAGCTGAGTCTTTCTGCAGCCCAGTGAGAGCCCACCTGTAGCCTGGCACACTCTGACCTTGAAAAACACAGATCCAAGCTGTCTGACCTTTCTGTTAGTAGAGTCTGAGGTCAACCCCTACTTTTAATTTAAGGAGAGCACAAACCAGCAGCCAGTCCACTTAGTAAGAACAGTGGTGGCTGAGGGCGCCCAGAGAACACAGAGCCCAGAGAGAAAGCAGGGACGAGAGCCCCCTTGTCTCTGCAGGCCAGAAGACATCACTCATTTGTGGGGCATTTACTGCATGTACACTGTTAACTCGTCCTCCTGAGATAGGCCTGCCGTCATTTACAGAGGAGGACACAAGAGACCATGGCCACCAGTGGTGAGTGTGGTGGAGCTGACATTTGACCCCAGAGCTTGAGCTCCCAGCCAGCCCACTCCATGCTACCTTTTAGGACCCCTGCTGGTGAAGGCAGGCAGTGTCAGGGAGCTGGGCCAGGAAATGGAGCGCCAGCCACCTGGGATTCCTTCCCTCAGCAAGACCCTACCTCACAATCTCCACAAGAGTGATGAAGCCCCTGCAGGAAGAGAAAAAATGTTTTTGTAAATTCCTCAAGTTTATGAGGATCTTTGGGGTGGAGGGACAGAGTTGTATAGGGCGGGAAGGAAGTACTGGATCCTATCATGGCAGAGGGCTAGAGGGTCCACATGGTCCCCCATAGCCTGAGATCACCAGCAGTTCTGGCCCAGCCCCTACCATAGTGTGACTTTGAGCAAGTCGCTTCCCTTCTCAGAGCCTCACTTATCCCATTTGTAGGATGAAATCTTGAGCCAAGTGACCCCTGGTATCTCAGGTCCACAAAGCAGAATCCTTAGAAAAGGCCACCAGGAGATCAGGGAGAGGCAGGCATGCCTAGGTGACCCTGGCCACACCCACTTGCCCTTAGTGAATGTTAGAAGCCTCCCAAGGGAGCCGAGGCAGGAGGAAGGGAGAAGTAGGGAGACAGTACCCAAGGGGCAGTGCTGAGGTTCTGGAAGCAAGGAGCCTCTAGGAATCCTGCAAGATGTCCAGCTCCCAGAAAGCCTAAGTCTACCCAAATCCCACAGCTGGGATGACTCAAGGGCAGGCTGAGGGACAAGGCTGAAGGCACAGATGAAGTAGGCCCTGGGACCACCCACTCTTACCCGGGGCACACCCTCTTACAGGACTGCTCAGCATCATCACCCTCTGGAGATCTCAGATCCTAAAAGTGCTGGGAAGATCTGCTCAGGCCTCTGAGCCTTTATGGCAGTGGCAGGGGAGGCTGCAGAGAACACAGAGCAGGGAAGGAAAACGGGGGCTTTAGGACCCAACCCAAATAAGCCATCTTCCTTCTCTAGGGTCCAATGACCTCATCTGCAAAATGGCAATAATGAAACAATCTTCCTAGAGCTGTATGTTATAAGAACTCAGTAAGACAACATACCTACAGCACAGTGTTTGGCGAATGCTACTGACACCCCCTGTATCTTTTCTTTGGTCCTTTACTGTCCCCATTCAGCACTACACATCACCTCCTCCATGTAGCCTTCCCACATGCAGCGAGGCATCCCCTGCTGCAATCCCCACAGCAATCTGTTCAGGTCTTTATTATAGATTTGCACATGTAATTTTTTATTAAGTGTCTGCTTCCATTAAGTGAAAGCATTCTGAGAGAAGAGGCTCAAGCTGGTGGGGTGACGTGAGACCATCTACCCTAGTGAAAGAACTCAAAAGCACAGAGGTAATGTGACTTCCTATAGTGACAGCAGGCCAGAGGTAGCCTTAAACGACCCACTAGAGTACCCAGAATGGCAGAAAGATCACTGTTCTGCCAGTCCCAAGACCCAGGCAAGCTTCCTGGGCCTCAGTTACTCCAGCTTAAAAGTGGGCAACACCCCTGCTCCTCTTGGGGCTTTCCTAAGGAGCAAGAGAAAAGCTGGGTTGTAAGTTGCTTTTTTTTTTAAAGGAACTGAAATGTAAGGGATGTTTATCATGTTTATAAGCAACTATAATAAAACACACTCTATTTAGCAGCCTCCTCCGGAAGGAGTAGGAAGAAAAGCAGGCCGGCCATCCAGGGCCCTGCTGAATTTCTGGTTGCCAGTAAGTGACTTACTGGTGTCTCCGGAGCGGTTCCTCTCCGCCACAGAACAAAGGTTGGGCTGGCTGACCGCCAAAGCCCTACTAGCACTGATATCCTGCTCCATGCCTGCACTGTCCAGGCTCTGAGGGTACAGAGGGCACAAATCTGGAGCTCGAGTTCCGAGTCTAAACGTCTTCATGCATCAACCTGCTTAAAGGCGGATGAAAGAGGCGGGTGAAAGTCACAGCCAAAGAGCATGGCTGGTCTACCCCACCTTGGTAGGGCTTCCCCTCCTCCTGCCCCAGGCAGGCTTTGTAGTTTGCTTTGATTTTTGGCACACACCTGTCCTGTCAGAAAAGCAAGGTTGCCCAGGGGCTCAGGAGACCCTGGTTTTGGTCTTCGTTCCTCTGGGACTCAGTTTCCTATTGTGAAAGAGGCAATGACAGACCACGCCCCACCTGCCACCATATAGCATGTTGGGAGCTCTATGGAAAGGGTCCACGTATGTGTGACCAGCTTGTAAAGATTGGCAGTGGGAGAGCCCACTTCTTGAGCACTGATGTGCCAGGTACCAGGCTAAGACTTGTACTTGAACCATCATTTAATTTATGGGCCACACTAAGTTAGCCAGGTAGGCTCAGTGGCTTCCCCAAGACCACAGACTACCCACTGGCCCTGACTTCTGATTCTACAGTACCTACAGTAAAAGCCTCCAGGTCTGAGCCCTCTGTGCAGAGCTGTGGTCACCGCCATTATCCTCCGACCACCCACAGAACAGACCTCGACAACTGGCAGAGCGCTTTCGCCCACAGAACTGCAGGCACAGGGCCTGCCTCACGCTGGATCTGCAGAGGGCAGGGGCTTGTCAGGCTCTCCTCTGCTTAGAAGAAACCGCTGCCCTGGGAGGCCAGTGGCGGGGTCTCTGGGCCACCAGGGCTGGCACAACGCAGGGTGCTCCATTGACACTGGCTGAACGAACTGAATGAACACCTCTGTTGGTGCCCTGCTCACACCCCTCGGCTCACACCAACGCAGGCTCGGCCCAGCTTCCGTGTATCAATGCCTGCTTTTGTCCAAGGGCATGCCCTGGAAGTCCAGAAGGGCTAGGAATAAATGCCCCCAGAGTGGCAGATCAATCCCCCAGCTCCCTCACCCCTCAGATGAGACAGCTCTGAGGTGAGCTTTATGTTGTTTCCCAGAGCTAGCCGCAGAATCCAGCTCCAGTGCTCCCAGAGGCAACTGGCTTCTTCATGCTCCTGGCGCTGGCCCCTTCCCTTCCCTATTCTCCCCCTGCTGTTTCCTGGGTCAACCCCTGTCCCAATGAACCGTGCACCCGAATTTTTGTCTCTAGGTCTGCTTCTTGGGAACATCTTGCCTTCCACCAAACAAATCCCAAGTCCAGGCCCCTAGAGTGACAGAAGATCCCACAGGAGCAGGGGCTGGGTCTTCACTGCCAGCACCCCCACACCAGGCACAGGCGGGCTCCCAAGAGGTGCCCATAAATGGAGCAAAATAAACTTAAGATGCCTCATTTACTGAGTGCTCCCTGGCCACATGGAATATTCATCCTGTCCTGAGAAGCCCCCAGTCTAGCTGGGAGATAAAATAGTTTATGAATATACTCACAAAAAAAGAGGTGTATGGCACCAGGGGGTTTTCCTAGGCACCTAGACAAAAAGGCCACGAGTCTAACTGGGAGATGACGTACCCAGGGTCACACAGCTCTTCCGTCTTACGTGTGAAAACAGATTGCAAGCCCCTCAAAGGTAGGGTTGAGAGGAGTCCCTCTGTGTCCCCCGCAGCAGCTCCCAGCAGGCAATCAAAAAAGGGCCGCCGACCAATCTTTGAGGAAAGACCTGGAGCCCTGGCCATGGTGAGCCTCTGAGGGAGTGCCTGTGTGTGCTTCCCGTGCGTACACATTAACGTCGAAAAACAGCACCTGGCCGAGCATGGGGACTGTGCTGCAACCCATGATCTTTCCTCCCGCTCAGATGCCAAACCCAACCCAGCAACCTGGAATGACAGTATCCACACACACAGACTCAACTCCAGGACACAGCGTGGAGCCAGCCCCCTTCAGCAGGTATCGCCCAGTCCACCTCCTGGGATTACAGCCACCAAGTCCCCAGATCCTAGGGGGTTCCACGAGGCAGCCAGCAGCAAGCCCTGAGCGCATGGCACAGCCCCGGGAGGGCTCAGTGGTCACCGTGTCCCTACGCTCTGAATCCCTAAACCTGGAAGAGCCCTCGGGAGCACCTACTCTGGTCATCTTGAAGCAGGAAGGCACAATACTGGCACCCAGGGGACCTGCCGAGTCAGACTGCGCACCAGGCACGTGTATTGTGACAAAGTCCTCCTGAGGCTCTCATCCAAACCCCTTGTTTACCAGAGGAGAAACTGAGGCTCGGGGAGGGGCAGTGGCTGTTCCAGGGTTCCAACGCTAACCCCATATCCCAGCCAATCCAGCACAGACACTGCAGGTGGAAAAGCACATGGCAGGCAGGCCTCTCCGGAGAGCTTTACAAGGAAACTGCAGTCCAGCTGCCTTTTCCTGACATCTCGGGCAGCGGTGAGTTAGGGTGCAGCAGGGAAGGGGAAAAACCTGGGGAGGGGCAGGAGCGGACACCTCCCCCAAGGAGCCTGGCCATCTAATGAAGCGAAGAGAACGCTTCAGGTGGCAGTTCAAACGCTCACGTTTTAAAGATGAAAGTATGCGATTCAATTAAATGTTTAAGTAGTGTTTTCTCATACTAAATCACTGAAACATTTGTGCATTCCTTGAATTTCTAAGGGCACTGTTCATTTTTATTTATTGTTGTAACCTAATGCCCTCAGCAGCGTGAATGGTGCTATTCGAAGGAAACTTGTTTTGCAACGGGGAAAGTTGTCCCAGTCTCTTAAAAGCCTCATTATGTACGTGGTTAACTCTGTTCTATTAATAATCCCGGACTATATAGGCAGGACTTACTTTCCATTTAGCATTATATTTTCCACAATTCTGTAAACAGCTCCTCCACACAAACCCTTTTGATATTTAATTCCTCCCCATTTTTTTCCCTAACCATGCTTCTCTCTAGGCCTACTCCTTGTTTTTTTTTTTTAAAAATGGAAAGAAAGAAATCACCAAGCACACATATTTTTTCAATTAAGCCATGTTTGGTGCCAAAATATATGGATCCCACTAATAGCCATAAGTAATCTTAAGGTCTTTTCCCCAAATATTTTGATTATTTTACAAATCCCCCAAGGAATGTGCTGTTAGGGTGATTTATGGAGTCTGGGCAGGATTCATCACTCAGGGAGGGGTCTGGCTGCAGTGGAGCGAGTTAGGGTATGGGGGTGGCCGTGTGTGCCCCCCAAACACTGCTTCATGCTAAGGCAAGGGGGAGGAGACCCAAATGACTCTCGGGGAAAACTTCAGGCCATCTCTGCAGGGTGAAGAAGGGTGAGTTAGTGGCTCCCACACAGGACAGATGGCTGCCGTCAGCCTTCTGAGGCAACGGTGGCCAGAGCAAAAGTGACCACTCCAGATGACCCCCAATATCCAATGATCCCCAGGTCACCTGGATTTGCCTTGCATTCTACGGTGGGGTGTTTTGTTCAGCCTCTGTGGAATTTACACTGCTCACTTTTCAACTTTTCATAAGCATAAGTGACTAAGGGAGAAACCATGGTGGCTAAGCTGGAACTAAGAACTACCCATGAACATTCTTCCTGTGAGGAAGCAATGCTGGGGGGCAGGCAGGGAGGCACTGATGGCCTGGTGGGCTCTGTAAACAGCACCTCCATGAAGTCCCTCAATTCCCCAGGGAACACCCGAGAGGACCGGACCATAAACCCTCAAAGACCGACTGGGACTCGCTGGCTGGGTTCCCCCTGTGGGTGCTGAGGAGCTGACCAAGGGACCCAGGTCAAGGACAGGCTTGTGAGCAGGGACGGATGAGGCTCTCAATGAATGGCAGGTATGGCAGCCAGAGCCCCAAGGCCCACCCACACCCCAGGGCCCCATCTTAGGAGGCACTGAAGGAGGGGGAGAGAAACATCAATTAGTCGCCTCAAGTATGCACCCCCACTGGGGACCAAACCCATAATCCAGGCATGTGCCCTGACCAAGAATTGAACCCGTGACCTTTTGCTTTGCAGGAGGACACCCAACCAACTGAACCACACAGGTCAGGGCAGCTGGGCTATTTTTTGTACAGTGAAAATCAGGCCAGAAGGAATTCTGTGTGTCAGTACTGTTATACCAATAACTGACATACTAATGTCCAAATGCATGACATCTCTTGGAAAGTGGCCTAAATATACCCTTCCCTCATTTATGCTTTAGAACAAGATTAACCCCCAGAGCCAGTGTCTTCCCCTTCCAGGATCATCCCCCGAACTCTGGGGAACTCAGTTCTTCACATCTGACTCTGATTGGAGCATCCTGTGAATTCACAATGAGGGGTGGGTTGGGGGAGCTTCCTGGATTCACTGGGGGCCATCGTAATCACTCACATCCGAAGCCAGAATCGAGCCCTTTCTACATTATCTCTATCAGCTACTGGCGAATGGAACCTCATCCTTGAGTGGCCACCTGAGCAGTTTAAAAGGGCACAAAATCAGCAACAGCCAGAAGTGGCAGTCACTGTCTCAGCCTCCCACATAGCCGAGACCATGTCCCAAAATGACATTTTACAAGCAGGTATGCAAAGATCCCATCCCCTTCCCCCCACTACCAGCACCAGAAACCCCCCACCCCCGTGCAAATCCAGAGAGGAACTGGAAGTCTCTTTGTCAGCAGCAGGAACAATAAGTTGAAGTCAGGGTCCTTGAGGATGTGCAACGAAGAGCTGGTGCACCAGAAAGGGAGACTTTTACCTTCCAGAAACTACACAGGTCCCACACCACATGCTGTCCCCAATGCCAGGAGAGAGCCCCAGTGCCACATGGCCTTTTCGAAGGTCCCAGGTTTTGGGGGGCTGGAAAATCCCAGGCTTGCAAACACTTAATAGTGCAGGAGTCACCAAAGCTACACAGCTGCTGCCTCCCTTTCTCTCCACAAGTCCAGCATCTGTCATGAAACCTTCTCCCACCTGTACAAGAGAGCTTGGGGAGGCCCCAGAGGGGGCGGGCTGAGGCTGGAAAGACCGGTGCCAGCCCGCCCTATCTCCCCCTACCCCCAGCACCTCCAGCTGATTCATGAGAGCCTCAGCCTCTTATCAGGGCCCGCCAGCCAGGCACCAGCACACATCCCCACTGGCCGCACCTTCCTCCCAGGGCAGGCCTTTGTCTCTGGCTCCAAACTGGCTACGGGAAGTGGGGCACAAGGGAGGGGTGGGGGTGCCACACGGCCTGGGAGGCACTCCAAGGGGCCTCCTCACCTGATGCCACATGATCCTCACCTAGAGAGACACACAGAGGTGGGAAGGAACTTGAGAGATCATCCATCACCCACCCACTCACTCTGTGGATGAGCAAGCTGAGGCCCAGAGAGGGAATGGGACCTGTCCATGGTCACACAGCCAGATGGAGGCAGAGGGTGTGCTGGAGCCCCAGTTTTCACACAGTAGGCCTGCCGCACCATGCACCCTTGAGAAAGTATCCTCACCAATCAAATGGATTCAGCACTTAGATCTTGAGGATACAAGCCTAGGATAGGAAAGTGTTCTGACAAAGTAAGAGTGCCTTCCTAGAGTAGGAACCTTTCTCCTCTTAGCCTAAACAGAAGGGAAGTTTAGGGAAATGAGGGGAGGGGACAGGACACAAGGGAGATGGAGCAGTCAGGAGCTGTTTCACTGTCAGGCCCAGGAAGTGTGTGTGTTGAGGGGGGGGGGCGGGAATCAAGCTGAGGGGCAGGGGCATGACAGCCCAGGGTCTGCAAAAGAAGGGTCTCCCAGGTTGGGGTTGGGGAGTGGGGGAGGGGGGGACAGGGAACAGAGGCTGGAGCTCTGATTTTAAAAGTAGGATGTTTGCCTGGTGCCTCTCCTCTCAAATAAACAATCTACAACCTTATTCAAAACAGGGTCACTGCAGGGGTTGGGGGAGCTAGATCATCTTATTTCCACATTCCCCTCCCCGGGGAAGTGCTGCCAGTCACCTCTGAGGGCCCTGCTGAGGGGTGGAGAGAGAGGCAATAGCAGGAACCAGGGCTGGGCAGCAGCTGCCCATGGTCCATATGTCACCTGTGGCGGAGCCTCCTGAGGAGGAGCATCTTGCTGGATATGTGGGGCCAGAGCTTTACCAACTGATACCCTCCATGACCCCATCCTAACCACAGGCACCCAGATTCTTGGCCTGAGAGCCAGAAGGGCGCCCTGAGAACAAGATCTAATCCCTTAAGAAAACTGAGGCTCAGATAATGAGCCCTGGTCGAACAGGAGCAGGGGCATGAAACTGGCTTCCACATTCCGTCCGGTGCACTCTGGCCCGCACATACATGAGGGATGGGTCACATACAAGCAGCAAGAAGGCTCACACCATTTTCTTGAATGATCTGGACCACTCCTTCTTCACTTCCTTGGATTCATCTGTCCCATAAAGCATTCATACTCCCAGCCAGTATTTACGGAGAAAGGACACTGTTCTAGGCTCGGGGTGCAGCTAGCTGTGAACAGGACTCGGCCCCTACTTCAAAGAGCTCACGTAGGCTTCTTTTGGTAACAAGCTGCTCTTTGTTATTCGACAAATATTCACCACACTTCTAGTCCCTGGAGCACTGAACCAGATGCCAGGGACGGAGGTGGCTGAGGTGGCTAAAGCCGCGTGGCTCTGCCCTTGGAATGAACTCCTTGCAGCTCCTGGGCTCACACTCCTGTTGCCTTTCAGGTGTCCTGCAAGGTGGTGGGAAGCCAGCGACACAGATCGGGTCTCGGCTCTCCTGCATGTTCCCACATGGCCTGGCCCGAGGCAGGCCCAAGAGCATCCACTCAGAAACTGGGAGTGGACTATTTACCAAATGCCTCCCTTCCTCTGGCAGGAAGTCGCTCCCAGCACGGTGGTTTTTATTATTATTTTTTTCAACTCTTTCTGGGCTCGTGGTTTGGAAACAGCCAAGGGTTGTGAGTTACAAGATCCGGGCCCTCTCCTGCACGGCTGCTAAGAGAGAAGGCGGATAGAGCCTTGCCAGAGGGCCCCTCATCTAGAGTGTGCATGGCCTTTGACCTGGCAGTTCCACTTCTAGACATTTTTCCTAAGGAAGTACCCCGGGATGTGCGCAAAAATGTGTGCATTAGGATGCTCACCCAGGGAGCACGGGAGTCTGCCAAGGTCGGTAAGTAAATCTGGGGCACCCATGACAGGGCCTAACTCAGAAGCCGTCAGAAACCACACTGAGTGTCTGATGGATCGAGGAAACGCTCTCAATGTCGCCCAAGAGAAAGGAAGGGAGCTACAAACAGCTGTATGTAATTTTTAATAGTGCCCTTCTTTTCATTTGGCAATTCATACGTTTACAGCAGATTATCTGCTCCCATTTTTAATTAAGGAAAGAGGATGACAAGAAAATTAATATTCTAAGCAAACTAAAAAATAAAAATGATTTCCTTTCAGGGCAATTTGTTTTTCTTTTGTGCTTTTCTTGTTTTCTCAATGTTCTGCATTAGTCGTGTATTACTTTAAAAAGAAAGAAAGAGGGAAATGCTATTGGGGCGGAGCTTTGCTCCGTCACCGCTATTGACAAGCCAATCAACATCTTCGGGAGCTAAGGCCTCACCTGTGTGAGGAGCACATCAGTGATACTGACAGTTACAATGATAGTACCTGGCACAGGCATTAGTGTTCATCATCTCATTTCACAGTCACAAAAGCCCCTTCGGGTTCATACCCATGTTACAGATTCAGAAACTGACTCCATGCCAGCCCAGAGGTCTCTGCTCTGCAGCCAAGTTCCACCACCAGCCACCCCAAGGGAATGGAGCTCAAGACCACCTGTGGGACTGGTTGGAAGTGGGGGCTGAGTGGGACCCTGGGAGAAAACTGCCCCACCACAGAGCTGCCAACCCTGCTAAAAAAGCAAACTCTCACCTGCTAAATTCTCACTGCAAACTGCAGGGGGCTCAAAATCTCGAAGGAAGGCACTGCGGGGTCTCTGGCTAGTAGGCGCACCCACCCATTCACTCAGTCTTCCCTGGGCAGCCGCCACATTCAGGGCAAGGGTGGCTCATGGAAGTACAGGGCTAGAAAGAACCAGCTATGACCTGATGTGGAAACCGAGGCCCACAGAGGGAAAGGTCACACAGTCAGGGCGTGGCTCACCCCTGTGGAGGGCAGTCACTCTGAAATGTGAGACCTCCAGGTGGGGGAATCCAAGGAAAAGAAGTCCAGAACCAAGGATCCAGGCAAGAACTCAGTAAAAGCACCCAAACCCAGAAGCAAAGTCAGGTCTTGGGCCGAAGACCCCAGGGGGCATTGCAAAGGAAAGGCCATGTCCACTGACCCACTGGGCTTCATAAATAAGGGATACTGACTCTGACTAGGATCAAAAATGCCAGTGGTGACCCTGAGAAGCAAGGGCCAAATCGGGAAGGGGCAGAAAGCCAAGCAGCATCCCCTTCCCGTGGGGAAGGGTCAACCAGCAAGAGCACTAGAGCTGGGTCCCATTCCTGTGACTACCAACTACTGTCCAGGGAGCCTGCTGCACAGCCCGTGGGGCCCCAACACCACAAACGTCAGAGCTGCAGAAACGTGTGCAGGGTCTCACTGCTGGGGACAGGGATGGGGGGCAAGGGAGAGTGGCCTGCCCAAGACTGTCAGACCCACCCTCCCTGCAGGGTAGAGCCTCTTGTGCCATCTGCAAGGAGCTGAGGAAGCCCCTGGCAAGATCTTGTCCCTTTATTGACAAGGTGGCTCTTCAGCCCTCACAAAGGCCTTTCTGGAAAGGGGTAAAGTTTGCACGTGCCCCAAGTGGCCCAGAGGGAAATTCTCAAAGGGTATGACAAGGACATTAGCCCCAGGGTCCACAGCAGGGTGCCTGACCAGGGCAGCAAGGGGACACTGACACCCTCCAGGCTGAGAAAGCAGGGAGGAGCATCCCTGGGGGCATGTCCTAGCCGTGACCCCAAGGCTGCTCAAGCTGCCCCCACAGTCCCAGGCTGAAGGCTAAATGGTCACCAGATCTGAACAAGTGACTGCCAACCAGCTGGCAGGGTGTGGCATGCACTGAACAAGGAAGGGAGAGAGGCTCCGCTCCCCTGGAAAGTGGTGGGGAAATAGGAGCTCCTCTCCCAAAGGCGCCCCCACCTCAATTCCCTTCACGGAGGTCCAGAGCACCTCATTCTTTGAGCAGAAAACTCAAGCAAGGAGCGGCCTCACTGCCTGGTACCCACCAGGAGGTCCACCCCAATCAACGCCTGAGGACACTCTCTTACAGTGGTCCCCAGAGGGATGGAATCTTTTGGGGGCACTTACTAAAAATGTACATTCCTTCTGGAATTCCACAGTGGTGATGGGTGCCTACCACTGAGAATACACCAAACACCACTTCACTATACACTTTGAAATGGTGAATTCTGTGCTATGTGAATTTAACCTCAGTTTCAAAAACTGCCCCCAAAATGCACACTGCTTGGTCCTGCCCTGGAGATTGAGTCAAGTCCTGGGCCTCTGCACTTAACACGTGGTTCCAGCCAGGACTAGAACCTCTGTCCCCACTGTCCCACAGGCCTGGATCCTAGTCTCCACACGGTGCTGGGTCTGAAAGTTATACATCTGCCCATCAATCCCTCCCCCATTTTGCAGATGGGAAAACTGAGGCCCAGAGCAGGGAAAGGACCCAAAACTCTTGTAGGATTCTACTGAAATTCCAATAATCCTTCCCTAACTGCAGAATCTGCTATGGACGGTCCCTGCGAGGCAAAGCCCCTCGGCCGTCCTGCAGGTGGGGTGGGGTGGGCTGACCTTCTGGCAGATGGGGCAGCAGGGCCCTTCCTCTATGACTGCCCTGCACAGGGTTCACAGAGCAAAGACGTCCACCACCTCCCCAACTGGACCCAAAGGAACCAGAAGGCCAGAGGAGATGGAGGTTTTTATTATTTTTTTAATACGAATTATTTCCAGCCGGAAAGCAGAGAGAGGGATGAGGGCCATTGGAGGCCTCCGGCCACCGGCACCCAGCCAGCCTCATAAATGTCTGGCAGCTGGAGGAAGACTCAGCTCATTGCTATCGAAATGAGCTCGTTACTGCTAATTTCCTTGGCTCTTCAACTGGTATATCCAGTGTGTCCCTGAATCTCCAAAGACGTTTCCTACACCACCTCAAGGGATCTGCCAAGAGTCATGGAGTGCAGGCGGAACGTCAGGGTGGCCTCAGTTTCCCTAACCAAGGTGTGGGCAGAAGAAAAAGGAGCAAAGGTAGTTCATTCAACTGTACTGAGTTTGGGTCCACCATTCCCCACTGGGCTGCTGCTTCCTGTGGGTAAAAGGGGAGGCGACAGGACAGTGCAGTCTCACTCAGAGTAACCCCCAACACTTAGCAAGCGCCCACCCTGTGCCTGGGCAGCACTAGACACTTGGCCTATATTATTATCTCTTTTCGTGTACACAATAAACCAGCAAACGAGACATTTTTATCACTCTCATTTTACAGAAACCAAGACACAGAAAGGTCAGGGAACGTGCCCAAAGTCACACAGCTAGTGAATAGAAAGGCCTCCCTCTAAAGTCAGTACTCCACGAAGCAGGCAAGAAACAGAGGCTAAATGGAGCAGGGACAACACCCACCTCGTAAGCACACACAATCTAGGCACGTGTGAAGGCTCCACCTTCGTGGGAGTTCAGAGAGGAGGGAAAGTACCCACTTGCCACCCCAAGCTGGGGCGTCCGGAGAAGGCTTCCTGGAAGAGCCGTTCCATTCATGCCCAGGGCTGCCAAAGCTCAAAGGAGGGAGTGGTTAACGCCACGGATAACCACTCACGGTGGGTGTCTGCCTCCCTGGGCCAGGCCCAGGCCCAGGCCCAGGCAGGAAGCAACAGAGGCCCGGAGAAGTGGCCAGGGAGGACAGAAGGCGTCAAAGTCACTGCCTGCTCCACAGCAGAGCCCTCCTCACGGATGGAGTTCATCTCCCCACCTGGGAGGCCAGGTGTCTGACTCACAAGCTAGTTAAGCCAGCCCGGGTCAATCCATAGGCCAGCATAGAACGCAGCCATCAAAAACAATGTTTATGAAGAATGTTAGTGACATGGAAAAATATTTATGTAATGCTAAAGGCACGACACAAAATTGTATTTTTTAACAGAAAAATAATTTTAAACATAATAAACCAAAATGTTAAAGCAGTTCTCTCTGGAGGGTAGGATTATGGGGGTTTCCTTCTTGCATGTCTCCACACTATTCTGTGATTTTCAAATTTCCCATAATGAGCCATATGCTTATTCGAGAAACGAAAGCAAATAGGTGTGTTTCGCGCTAATGAAAATGATGCCACCGCTGGCACCCTGTCTCTCTCCAACGGCCCTCAGCACTGCACCCCTGCAGCCCAAACAGCTCCCCTCGGGCCTGCCCCACCTCCTGTGCGGAGGACAAGGGGCCGCATTGGGAGACAGCCGGCCTAGGTGAGGCTCTCTCTCCAGGACGCCCTGGGAAGATGGACACATATGCCAGACGTTTACTGGCCACCTCCACTGTCTGAAAGGCTGCTGGGTGGAGCACTCACACCTGAGTTCTACTTGCAGCCAGGTGAGAGCCACAGCCCCCCACAGGTGACACAGGACCAAGAGGGGATGCCTGTGAGCAGAATGCATGGACAAAAATGTAACACATAAATATTCCCAGCATCCACCATCCATGACCTTGCTCAAAAAAGGAGGTGCCCCGCAAGCTGCTGCAGTGTCTAGCCTACTCCTATGCTTCGGCCCATCCATCCGAACCTGTTCTCTGGCCCCCAGTGTAGCCAGCACCCCCACACCTACCCCACCACCAGGAGGGGACGAATGGTAGAAATGCCCCCAGACAAAGCAGAGTTCTTTGTGAACACTGGGAAGCCTGGGGGTGGGACACGGAAAAGCCGTTCCAGTGTGATGTTAGGAGGCAGAAAGGAAAACGTTATCTTCTGTGCACTGCATTGTGACAGTGTGAAAACACAAACGAGACACGACACTGAGGGACAGGGAGAAAACGGAGCACAGCCATCTGTGTGGAAGGAGCAACTTCATTCCATTTTCTGAACTTCCCGCATCCCTGTGACACTCGCTCCACGCACTGTCTTCCTGGGGATGCACGAAGGGAACGACCTATCGGTGTAAAAGGGGCCCCGGCACCATCGCCCGTACCCCCTTCAGAGCCTCGCCCCATGGTGTCCCCCCGCTGCACACACCCAGCTGCGCTCCGCCCATTCACTTGTGTCCAACTTTCCTTGGCTCATCAGTCCTATCTACTCCACAAGATGAGAGCTCCCTAAGGGTAGGGGGCTGTTTTATTTGTATGTCCCCTCAGCTGGTATAAAATAGCATAATGTGAGATTTGAAAAGCCAGTCTCCTTTTGCAAGATGAAGACAGTTCTATGGATGGATGCTGGTGGCGGCAGCACAGCCATGTGAATGTACTTGATGCCACTGAGCTGTACACTTAAAAAAAGTTAAAGCAGCCCTGGCTGGTGTGGCTCAGTGGGTTCGCTGCCAGCCTGTGAACCAAAGGGCCACTGGTCCAGTTCCCAGTCAGGACACATGCCTGGGTTGCAGGCCTGGGTTACGGGCCAGGTCTCCAGTATGGGGCACACGAGAGACAACCGCATATTGATGTTTCTCTCCCTTTCTCCCTTCTCCTCTCTCTAAAAATGAATAAATAAAACATTTTTTAAAAGGGTTAAAGTGGTAAACAATATGTTGTATGTATTTTACCACAATTTTTAAAAAAGCTATCCTTTTAATACCCAAAGAGTAAGTACCCCACACCCCTCTTTCTCATCCCCAGCCCCTCGGCCTCCTTCTGGGCCACGGCCCCTTTCAAAAGGCAGGCGGCTTCCCTCCTCACTTCCGTGTTTATGCAGCGGAGTTCTGGGAAGAGACGAATCAGCCCAGGCTGGCTGGGGCCTGGCTCCAAGACTCCGGGTTTGCCACAGGGGCCTCTTTCCACCTACCCAGGCTGGGAGCTGGCACTGCAAGACTTCCTGGCTCACTTGCTTTCTTCTTCCCTCAAGTCATCATAAATCTGTTTACCTTTGGGCTGAACAGGGCCTAAGCTCCAGGCAAACGAACTTAGATGCCAGCCCAGAAGAGCAGCAGTGGGAATGGGGGATTCCTGGAGACAAGAGTGTGAGGAGAGATGGGACCCCACCTTCTCACACACATACACAAATGCTTCCTTTCCTCCAATTCAATCCCCATTTTCCAGGTGCGTCACCATGCCAGGCACCACCTTTAGCCATGGAGAAGCACCAAGGTAGCGATGCAGGCAGCCAGCAGACCCCTCACTCATTCCTGCTGGGAAGTGAACTGCCACTGCTGACTCAAAGCCACGGGTCCTTCAGAACGGGGCAGCCAGCTCCACTGTGAGGGTCTGAGCAGGCTCCTGAGAGGAAGTGACATGAGCTGGACCTTCAGAAGGGGTAGGAGTTGGCCAGGTGGACAAAACAGCCTGGGAGGCATTCCAAGTAGAGGGGACAGCAAAGGTTTAGGAGCTATGAAAGAGCCTAGCGTGCTGGCAGTTTGGGACAGGGCCTGGTGCCAGGCCGAACTTTCTCCTGCCACGGGAGGATGCTGCATTGGGGAGAGTGACAAAAAAGGCTCCCTGCTTCTCCCTTGCACATTCCTGGGCCCAAGCCAGGGCGGAGGCTCTGGGTACTTTCCAGGTACCGAAGGGTTCCCTCCTGGTCCCTGGTGGACTCCTTCCCACATCCATGAACGGTGAGAACTGAGGGTCCTGGCCGGTGACCCTGAGCCCCAGCTGCATGTTAAACTCACCCGCAGAGCTTTGAAAACCCCTGCGGGCTGAAGGAGGTTGTCCAGTAGAGATTCTAATTTCACTAGTCTGGGGTGGGGCTAGGCAGCAGCAGGTTTCAAAGCTGTGCAGACAATTCGAGTGAAGTTTGCTTTCACGCAGCACCCTAAGGAGGCCCTGGCAAGTACTGCCTCCAAAATCCCTGCTGGTGCTGTTCCCTCTAGAGCCGAAAACCATAGCTTTGGTGTCAGCCCCCACTGGGTATAAACATGAGCTCTCCACCTCTCACAATTAAGTAGGCAGGACAGTCAGGTAAAATACCAGATTCCCAGTTAAAATCTGAATTTCAGATAAACAGTGAAGAACTTCTTAGTATAAGTCTTTCCCAAATGCTGCATGGGAGATACTTAAATTTGTTGCTGTCTACCTGAAATTCAAATGTAACTGGACATACTGCGGTTTTATTTGCTGAATCTGGCGAGCCTAGACCTGGGCCAGTCACCTAACTTTGCGGAGTCTCAACCTCCCCATCGGTGGCGGGGAAATAACCCGGGTGAAAGGCAGCAGTGTGCTGCTTGGCATAAAGCCAACACTCAGGGGGTGGAAGTTACCTTTTCCTTCCTTCCTCCACAGAACCTTGTGTCAGTGGAGATTTTTTTCCCCATTGTGAAAAATTTCAAGCATACACTAAAAGTAAAAAGCACAGTTTTAACAATGAAAGACTACAGACCCATGTAGTGGATGCTGTTATATGCCCCACCCAGGTCCCCTCTATCTCCAACCGCTAAGAGGTTTGGCTGCCACTGGTTCACAGATGCCCTTTATTGGGAGACTTGTCCTGGGTCAGGTGATTACAGCCCCTCCCACATGGGGGGTGTGTGTGTGTGCTTGTGTGTGTGCCAACAGCCAATGACTAACTGACATGGGAACAAAAGGCTGACCCTTGCCTCAAGGTGTGACCCAGTCTGCGGTGCAGTTCCCTCCCCAGAGCTCCCTGGGGCTCCAGCTGAGGCTGGGCTCCAGCTGAGACCACACCCTTGCTGCCCCGTCCTGCTTCTCCTGAGAACATGCCCCCCAAAAAACCACGTGCATCCAAGTCCAGCATCCAAGTCCAAATCCGCATCTGCATCTCAGGCTCTACTTTTAAGAACTCAGCTCTCACTCATTCAACAATGATCAAGATTGCCTCATTGCCCCATGCATTTAGTTATTTGCTTGCTTGTTTTGGCTGCAGAACCTCATTTCATTTCCCCCTACATCCTTCATTATGCATCTCTGAAAAAAATATGGGCAGTTAGTTTTGACTTCCTTCCCTGATTTCCCTCCCAAAGGGGAAGGCTCTTGTGGGGGAAAGAGTCATAACTCCCAGCAGTGCTGAGGGACAGAGACCAGAGGCTAACCAGGCGGCACCAGGCCATCCACTCTGGCTCTAGCCCAGCCCTGGACTATGGCATGGCTTTGGTGGCCAGCAGGCCCTGGTCACCCAGGTCCTACCTCTTTTGTGTGGATCAAGAGCTCGGGGACAATGTTCCAGCATCCTCTTGGGGACGCTGCCAGGGTCTAAGTTTCTCTCTATCCTTAAAGAGGAGGATGACGTCAAAAGGCCAACCTAGCCCTGGCTATCCACTGGCCAAAGGCCCTGCCTGCCCTTTTGCCAGGATCCTGGGCAGTCCCACCAACCAGGAGGCACAGCTGCAAGCGCCCACACTCTCCATGCCAGGGAGCCGCTACAACAGGAAGTACCACAGATGGAATAAAGGGCACCCCAACTTTGGAATGACAGTGAAATACACATAATATAAAAATAGCCACTTTTAGGTGTGCAGCTCAGGGGCATTAGTACACTCACAACGTTGTGCAGCCATCCCCACTGTCCGGTTCCAGAACTTTCCCGTCACCCCAGTGGAAACCCCGTGCTCATCAGCAACCTATCACACCAGCTTTTGAGTTGAGAGGAAACGAGTCTGAATCACAGCTCCTTCACTTGCTACCTGTGTGACTGTGGCAGGTATGTGAAACCTCTCTGAGTCTCAGTTTCTTCATCTGTATAATGGGGCAACAAGTCACGGAGGTGCAGAGGTGCCATAAAATATCAAAGCTAAAGGGCACTAAATACTAAGACCTGCTTTTAGCCCTGCTCTGGGAGCCATTCTGGCCAAGAAGGCTCTTCCCTTTCCTTCTCTGCTCCTTGCTCACGCCCTTCAGAGGTTCCTGGGCCATCTGCAGTGACTAGAGGGAGAGAAGACTGCTCTCCCCTCCCAGAGACAGAGCAGCAGGAATGGGCACCAATGGGTTCCAGTGTTTTCCCCTAGCCCTGCCCCAGACCCTGTTCCAAACCAAAGAGTTATTACAAAGGCCTTTAAACTCCACACTAGGGGCAAGGTCAGCCAAAGCCTGAGCACAGTGCTTTCATACTCTGAAAACGGCCAAATATGAACTGGCCACTCCTGAGGGTCACAGCTCCTGGCTGCCTTCTGGCCGTCGGCGCCAATGGCTGATGGCCACCTCTCCGGCCCCTCTCTCCCTACCCCTCACC
The DNA here is from genome assembly GCF_021234435.1 of Artibeus jamaicensis. Lineage (NCBI taxonomy): Eukaryota > Metazoa > Chordata > Mammalia > Chiroptera > Phyllostomidae > Artibeus > Artibeus jamaicensis. Next base: position 7,453,305 of record NW_026521883.1, read on the forward strand.
CTCCCTCCCTCCTGGCTGTGGCAGTGGTGTCACCTCCCAGTCGCCATGCTGTGCTGTCTTTCCCAGTCCACATCAGGGGTCCTGTCCTCTCATCAAGGGCTGGGCAAGCCCAGGCAGGTGTCGTGCCCTCTCAGTTCTGTGAAATAAGGAGAGCGTTCCCTAGGGTAAAGACTCACTCTCTTGTAACCCTCCACTCCTGCGGTTCCCTCGAATGCCAGACTCGGGGCCGGAAGGGATCTCCCCAGATCATCAAGTCCACTTCCCTGTACTGCCTTCCACTGTGCAGGCAGGAGACTGACACCTGAAGCCTCAGGCACCTCACCCAAAACGTCACATCTGCCTCGGCAGGAGGATACATTCACGCTTGACTGTCTTAGGGAACGGCATGAGGCAGAGGTGATGTTTCTGAGAGTGCAGAGAAAACAATTCTCTACCCTGCAACTCTTTCTTTGGAATATGGCTCCCAATGCCGAGCACAAAAACTATTAAAATCCTATGTATCCACAATATATAAAAATTAATTGCATTTATATATACTAGTAATAAATAATTGCAGTATATTTTACAACTTAAAACAGTACCAAGAAGCATGTACTACATCAGAATAAATTCAATAATGGGCAAGATCTGTATTCTCTGATGAGAGAAATAAAAAACCTAAATGCACAGAGCTATACCATATTCAATGATTGGAAAAAATATTGTCAAGATGTCGATTCTGCCCAAACTGATCTATAGATTTGATGCAAACCCAATCAATAATCCCAGCAGACCTTTTCTTAGAAATGAACAGCTGATTTCAAAATTAATATGGAAATGAAAATGCCTAGAATAACCAAAACAACTCTGAAAAAGAGAACTCATGCTAACAGAGTGAAGCTGCAGTCATCAAGTCAGTGCAGGCCCGGCTGGTGTAGCTCAGTGGGTGGAGTGCCGTCCCGGGAACCGAAAGGTCACTGGGTTGATTCCCACCTGGGGCACATGCCTGGGTTGCCGGCCAGGTCCCCAGTTGGGGGCGCGTGAGAGGCCACTGCACACTGATGTTTCTCTCCCACTCTTCCTCCCTCCTGTCCCTTCTCTCTAAATATAAATTAAATCTTTTTAAAAAATCAAGATAGTGCAGTATTAGTAAAAAAAATGGATACGTAGACCATGAAACAAGAATATGACACAGAAAGAGAAACACACAAATATGACAGATTAATTTTTGACAAAGGGGCCAACATAACCCCAAAGGGTAGTCTTTTCAACACATGGTAATGGAATAAGGGTAACTCCATATACAAAAAGAAAAAAATAGACCCCAGACCCTTATCTCATACACAAAAATTAACTCAACAAAACCAAAACTATAAAATTTCTAGAAAATCTTTGTGACTCTGAGTTTGGCAACATCCTTCATACAACACAAAAAGCATGAAAAGAAACAACTGATAAACTGGACTTCAGAAAAGTGAAAAAGTTCTGTTTTTCAAAGGTCTCCATTATGAAAGTGAAAAGACAAAAAACAGACTGGGAGGAAACAATTACAAAATACACAGTTTCAAAGGATTGAGAGCCAAAATATATAAAGAACTTGCAGAATTCAACAAGAAAGCAACTCACCCCCACATGAACAACGTGCGAAGATCTGAACGGACACTTCGCCGACGATACACAGTACAGCTGGCAGAGAACACATGAAAAGATGCTTGACCTCATTAGTCACCAGGACCATGTGAATTAAAACCACAATGAAACACCACCACGGATCTATCCGAGTGACCCAAACAAAAACACACTGGCCACAGCCAACGAGGTGAGGGTGGGGAACCACTCCCACACCGCTGCTAGTGAGACAGCAAAACGGTCCGGCCGCCCTGGGAAACCACCCGCCAGGCTTCTTTGTAAAGGTGAGGGTTCCCTTACGCATACACCCAGCGATCCTAGTCCTAGGTATTCATCCACATGATTCAAAACTTATGCTCACACAAAAACCTGAGCACAGAATGTTTATAACCGAAAACACTGGAAAAAACCCAAACACCCATCCACGCAACAATATAGATAAGTCTCAAATCATTATTCAGAGTTAAGGAAGAAGGTGACTTGCTGTATGATGACGTTTGGAGGATATTCTAGAAAAGGCAAAACCATAAAGATGGAAATCAGATGAGTGGCTTACGAGCCACTGAAGGCTGGGTGAGGGCTGACCACAGATGGGCGCCAAGAACTGTGGGGGGCAATGGAAATGTTCTGTATGTTGATCATGGTTAAACAGCTGTCAAAATCCATAGACTACACTTCCAAAACAGTGTTGCTGTACCTCGAGTGTATCTTAAATCAAAACAAACAGCAAACCTTATGCAGCCTCATGAGGACTTGTCTGGGTTCTCCAACCAGTCTGTGCACTCACTGACAGAAAGTGAGGGTGCTGCCCACCCACAAAGGTCAAGGGACTATCCAATGATATCAGTTCTGGAGTCAGGAGGATCTGGGTTCAAACACCACCTTTGCCACTCACTAGCTTGCTACCCCGGGCATATTACTTTTCCGTGAGCCTGTTTTCTCACCTGAAAAATGGGGTAAGTAATTAACAAAAGCTACCTTATTGGGACTAAATGAGCTTAAGGAATAAGAAACACAGTGTCTGCTACATGTTTTGCTCTCAAGTTTTAGCCGTTGTTGTTACTACTTCTACTGCTGCTGTCATGATTACTGTGAAGGAACCCGAACTGAGTTGCAGGCTCCAATCCATGCCTTCCTGCATGAAGTGGGCAATGCCAGGCACCAGGGCCACCAGTTTCCCTGCGGGGCAGAGGCGGACCCAGGCCCTGATCAGAAGGCATGTACTCGTTCTGGCTGGAGAAAGCACAAAAACTCAATGCGGTCAGCTTACTGCAAGGGAGAGGTATAGAGATGCAAAGTACTGGAAGGTCAGAAGAGAGAAGCCGCTGTGGGCTATGCAATCCTTGCTGGCTTCCTGGACAAGGAAAGCTTTTAGGGAGCCCAAAGGACAAACCAGATGTGATTAAATCAAAGGAAAGGAGCTACCAGGAAGGCAGGGCACCAGAAAATCGCTCTACCCCTAACTTCTTCCCAACCAATCCCTGCAAAAAGTAGTAGGCAGCCCACAGACTTAGCACTTCCTTCCAAGGAACAGCCCTGGGCCAAGGGAGGGCTGGGCATGACAGCAGAAAGCCGGGCACCGTGCGTCAGCCAGGCACCCACATGTATCCCCACATCTGGGCGGGAGGCTCTGATGGAGGGCTGGCCTGGGAGGCTGGGCTCTCACTTTCCCCTCTTTTCTCTCATGGACCTGAATTTGGGTTTGTCTGGGGACTATTTTCTTAAGCCCAAGTGTTTTTCCTGCAGCCCAGGCCGCCCCCTCCCTGCCCCTCCTGGCCTCGTCTGGAGTGCCAGGCCAGGGGACCGCTGCCCGGCTGGGCCGCCGGCCGCCTTTGATGCACACCCCTCCCCAGACTTCAATGTCGCCGTATGCACGGCCCCTTTAATAAGTTATTTCCGTGGAAAACCCTGGTAACTCCGTTGTGAATCAAGCCCATAAACACCTCAAACCCATCAAAGCACCCAAGAAAGGGAGGGGGTGGGCAAGCGAAGAAAATCTCTTACGGTAACTCACACACTGCTCCCTCATAGGGGCCGAGGTGGCTTGTTGTCAGAGGCCCTGCTGGGGCTGAGCCAGGCCGCTGAAGAAATGACACTCCACCCCAAGCCCAGGATTCCCGAGCCCCGAAGGACACTGGCTGCCTGTGTGTCCCAGGGACCATGTGAGAGGAGAGTCCCAACCCAACACCCAGAAAGATTTACAGCCCAGAGAGGCGAACCGACCAGCTGCTCCGGGGCCCAGGAATGCAATGTTTTGGCTACCGGTGAAAGGCCCAGTTTATTGGAAACACACTTCTTTTCTAATGTTTGGTTTCCTTTCACTCTTTTCTCCTTTTTCTTTTTCCCAGAGTGCACTGCCCAGGGCCTTCCAAAAGGATATGGAGCTCAAATCCTGCCTCAGGGGTGAAGGGCAGAGGCAGTACAAGGCCTGGATTCCTCTGAGCGGCAGGAAGGGCGCCCCCTCCACGTGGGCGGAGGCTCTGGGGACCGAGCACGCAGACCCCAGGTGGGGACTGAGCTCTGCCACTGGGGAGATGTGGGGCCACAGACACGCAGTCCCTCTCAAGGTCTCGGTAAAACGGGTGGAATGAACTGAAATGCCCACAGAAACGTTTCTGACTGGACGCCGTGGCCGTGGACAACAGTCCGGCAGAGTGCGGAAGAAAGCTGACCACGCGATTAACGTGGAGCCCAGCAATTCCACTCCCGGGGATACACCCTGAAGAAGGGTGTCCTTATGTTGACAAAAAGGCTTGCCCAGGAGTATGTACTGCAGTATTTACAGGCAGGAGCCAGAACATGGGGACCACCCAAGGGCTCATTAGCAGTGGGCTGCACACGTTAGAGGGGGAGGAACGCGGGCTGTGCCCAGAGTATCACCCAGCAATGAGCGAGCAGTCACAGGCGTCACAAGGTGGACGGGCTCTGCAGACACTGAGTCACGGGAGAGCCAGAGGTGGGGTTGGGGACGGTGTGTGTGTGAGGTGGTCAGAAGTTGCACACTCGCACTTGTAAGTGCTGGGAGTGCCGGGCACAGCACGGGGCCTACAGCTAACACTGAGGTATGGTATGTGGGAAAGCTATTAGGAGTACATCCTGAGAGTCCTCACAAGAAACGAAAATTGCAACTCTGTGTGGTGGTGGCAATCACCTAGACTCACCATGGTAATCCTTCTGCAATACATACCAGTGTCAAATGGTGATGTTGCATACCTGAAACTAATATGACGTTCTTTATATCAATTACATCTCAAGTAAAAGAAAAAAAAGAAGAGCCACAGTGTCTACTTCATTGGTGCCAGGTTCAAAAACAGGAAAACTAGCCTCTGGTATTCCAAGTGGAGATAGAGCTTAGCTGCCCGTGGGTGCCGGGGAGTAAGGGAAGGGAACCGGGAACTGAGAGGGGCTTTGGACATGGTGATCTGCTTCTTGATCAGGATAGTAGTTACACAAATACATTTGGTTTGGAAACAATGTTCACTGAGGGATGTTTTTGCTTTTCGGTACACATATTGTATATCAATAAAAACGTTACATTAAACAAACAAAACTCTACACTGTTGGGCCATACAAACCTGTTCTCTAAGGCTGCAGTCAGTCCATCTCTCCATCAGAAGTGCTCCTGGTCATGCAGCCATGGCCCAACACAGAGGGGAGTCCAACTCTCCCCGAGGTGGCCTTCCAGGCCCTCCCTATGGGCCTCGCTGCTTATTGCCCTGCTGGGGCTTCTCCCCTTCCTAGCACAACCCACTTCCCATCACCCTGCTTTTGCCCAGCAGTTCCCTGGGCCTGGGCCCCTGGATGCCCCTTAGCCCACTGAAACCCTCTTCCTCCTTCCAGCCCAGCTCAGCTGCCAGCCCACACTGTTCACCCAGGAAATGGCATGCACCCTGCCTCTCTCTAGGGTTATACTAGATTCCAAGTTCTTTTAGAAGATATTCAGCATCTTCTCCTTCATGCCTTTTCTATCCCTCATGCTAAGAACTTGGTTACAGATTCACTTAATTACCATTCACTGAAAATTAAATGCATGCTGGGCACTGTGCATATGGGATTTCCAAGGCATCCATGAGGTACTCACTGGCCATACCACTTGTCAGAAGTAAAGTGAAGTAAGGCTACAAAAGGGAGGCTTCGTGATTTAGACCACAGATTTGTCTGGCCCCCAAAAGCCTGGCCTTTTCACCCCGACTTTATTTATTTATTTATTTATTTATTTATTTATTTATTTATTTATTTTAGAGAGAGAGAAAGAAGAAGGGAGAGAGAGAAACATCAATTTGTTATTCCACTTATTTCAAACGTTCATTGGTTGCTTCTTGTATGTGCCCTGGCTGGGGAACCTGCAACCTTGGCGTATCAGGACAACACTCTCACCAGCTGAGCTACCTGGCCAGGGCCACCCCTGACCTCTGGAGTCCCCAGCATCCCCTGTCATCTAAACCCCTTCATACATACCCTACTACTCCAAGGTCTAGAGGCAGAGCTGAGTGGCTCGATTTGTAATAAAGCTGTTCAGACGCAGGAAAACAAGGAGGGCAGGAGGAGAAGGAATGAGGGCTGAGAGCATGCCTTCCTGAGAAGATGAAAACGACAACCTGGGCTAGTCAGACATTGGCCTTCAGCGGAAGGCGAGAGAGGGGAAGGGGGAAGAAAGAGAGGGAGAGAAACATCGATCAGGTGCCTCTCACTCACCCCCACTGGGACTCTGGCCTGCAACCCAGGCATGTGGCCTGAACAAGGATTGAGCAGTGACCTTTTGGTTTGAAGGCTGGCACTCAATCCACTGAGCCACACCAGCCAGGGCTGCTGAATGTCCTTCAGCAAATCACTTTAACCACTTCCCAGACTCAGTTTTCTCAACCGAAACCTGGAAGTTACAACACCTACTTCACCAGGTTGTGCTGAGAATCAAACATGTAGGTGCTTCATGACCCTTGGAGGGTCGGTCTGACATGACCTCACTGGGGCTCTGGCTCCGGTACTGCTAGTGCCCAGAACACAGACCGCAGCCAAAGAGACTGGAGCTGGGGCAGCTCACCAACAAAAAAAGCTGCTTTAAGATGCCATTATGTGCCTGTCCCCAGGAGTGACTGAGTACAGGCTGAAGGCCCGGATATAGGAAAGGCTCCTACCTTGAGGGAAAGGTGGTTGGATTCTCTAGGTCTCGTTTAGGTCCATCCAGACCTAGGTTTTTAGGCCTGGCTGCATATTAGAATCACCTGGGAAAATTTTAAAAGATTTTATTTGTTCATTTTTAGAGAGAGGGGAAGGGAGGGAGAAAGAGAGGGAGAGAAACAAAGATGTGTGAGAGAACATGAATCGTTTACTTCTCACATGCCCCCAACCAGAGACCTGGCCCGCAACCCAGGCATGTGCCCTGACTGGGAATCGAACCAGCAACCTTTTGGTTCTCAGGCTGGTACTCAAACCACTGAGCCACACCAGCCAGGGCCACCTAGGCAATTTTTAAAAATCCTGATGCCCAGTCCTCCCCAGCCACTTCTGGAACGGGGTCTAGCTATTTAAAAAGTCTTCACGAGCCCTGGCCAGTGTGGCTCAGTTGGTTGGTTGTTGTTCTGCAAAGTGAAAGATCACAGGTTCGATTTCCAGAGCACATGACTAGGTTACAGGTTTGGTTCCCCCTCTGGGTGGATACAAAGGGCAATGAATCAGTATTTTTCACATCGATGTTTCTCTCTCTCTTTGTTTCTCCCTCCCTTCCCTCTCAAAAATAAATAAATAAAAATAAGTCTTCACGGGACTCTGTGCAAGGAAGGCTATGAACAAATTAAGTTAGACCAATTGGCCCATTTTACAGATGGAGCAGCTGAGTGGAAAGAATCTAACATCACCAGCAGATGAGAGAGAGTTGGGACTGGGACCTGGGTCCCCTGGCCCAGGAGTGGCATTCCTTTAGACCCAGAGGAAGCTCCTGGGGCTGTCTCCAGCCTTTGCCTGGTGAGGAAGAGGGCTGGCGGCTAAGACACAGCAGAACAGCAGGCAGGAGGAGAGTACGTCAGTGTCCCGAAATGCCTGGGCCCTCTCTGCCCTCCTCAGCTCGGCTCTCAGGTCAAACAGCAGCAGAGGCTCCAGAGGCAGGTTCCTCCACCCCAAATAAGGGTCTCCTTGAGACTGAGACAGACGATGAGAGCTGAGGGTCAAGAAGGATCACAAATGCAAACCCAACAGCCACTGCACACCAGGCCCTACACGGGTGCTAGCAGAGGAAGACCCAAGCAGTACTCTCAGAGTCAAGCATCCCAAGCCCCATTCCCAACATCTGCCCTCTGAGAGCAGGCTAGAGTCCTTTTTTTTGGAAATAATGTCACCTCTTCTCCTGCCACCCTGGGGGCAGGTGGAGGAGGGACCCTGAACATAAAATCTAAGGCCCAGAGCAGACCTGTGGTTGGTGGAAGACCACACGGCCACTGAGTGGAAGGCTGGGCCCCAACATGGGGGCTCCGGAGTGTGGGTTCCCAGAGCCAGACATAAAGCAGCGGATGGATGCAGAGCAGTGGACAGGAGGGCTGAGGAGGTTAAGTGGAGATCGGGGGACTGGTGAGGAGATGGACTGGGCCTTCCTGGGGCACACTCTCTGATCGGCTGATGCACAGTCTGTGCACAGAAGTGCCTGCTGGATGCCCCATTTCACCCCACTCAGCCCAAGAGTCAAGAACCAGAGCATGAGCCAGAACAGCTATACTCTGCCCCATCCCTCTCCCAACACTCCCCAGTGACCACATCTGCCCAGCAAAGCCCATCCCCTTAGCTGCTTCCCAAGGCTGCAAAGCCACACAGGCACCAACCCAGCCCTGCCCAACCCCTCCTGATCTCAGGCCATGGCTGTGTGCTGAGCCTGCCTCTCCACCTTCTCCCAGCTCTGTCCAGTGCTGGCACCACCCTGGAGACTCTGAGAGGTCAAAAGGGCCCCAGGCTTCTATCTCTGAGCTACCACATCTGCTTTTAAATATCAATTAAAATCTCAGCAATGATTCACCTTGCAGTTTAGGACAGTGGCTTGGATGTCTGCACCAGACCTGAGACCTCTGCTTTTCCAAACTCAGAAAGTTCTACCCCAGGGTAAGGGTAGCATCCCTCCCTCAAGCCAGGATGGCCACTGCTTTGCAGAAGTGCCAGCCCCCAAGGCCTGAGTCGCTCTACCTGGGGGTGCCAGGCTTGACTGGAGGGGGGGGTGGATGTGGTGAGAGGCCTGTGAACACCAGGAATTCTTTCCACAAGGGCAACTGGAAAAGCCATGCATCTCCACTTCCCTTGGTGGCAAGGGCCACGGAGGGAGAATGTTTAATATAACAACATCTGACAAAGTACCTTCAGGATATATTTTTTGCATCAAAAAGGGAGCTCTTGGCAACAGCCGCTTTACCCTGACGAGGAAACTTTCGAGCGCAGCTCCCGATCATTACAGACGCCGCCCGGGGAAAGCAAGCCAGCAGGGACAGGGGGAGGGCGAGCCATGGTGCCTGGCAGACAGATGGTTGTGATTAGGCTGGATGCAACCAAGCGCATTTTCTAGAATTTCAGGTCTCCTGAGGAAACCTGGGGTCCGCCGCACCCCCTCCCAATCGTCCCACCACCCTGTGATGTAGGCTGCCCGAAGTGTAGGGGCTGTCCGCCTCCAGGTCAGAGTCAAACAGCCCAGGACAGGCACAGGACCCCCTTCAGCCCAACAGCCTTTTCTCAGAAGGTCACCTCACCAGTCATTCATTTATTTATCCAGCAACCATCCAATGAGCAGAGGTGCTGTGGCCTGGTGGCAATTGTTCATACAGAATCTGGGGTACCCAGGAACACAGAAGACCCCAAGGAGCCAGAACTATTTGAGTCCTGTATCTTCCAGGGGACAGAGTGGGCACCATGCCAGACACTGGGGAACGAATCCAAGAGGGATCGGACTGACTGGCTTCTGATCCCAGTTCTACCAATTCTAGGTGGGTGAGCTTGGGCAAGTTACTAACTCCTCTGAATTTCAGTTACTTCTCCTTTAACATGGCTAATTAGAGTGGCTACTTCCTAAGAGTTGTGTGGTGGATCCCATGAATAAATACGTGCACGGCACTTACAGAGTGCCCGGCACAGAGCTGTGTTAGCTATGAGTCTCTAATATGTGTTATGATCTTTCTATCTTTACCTTTATATGTTCTCTCTCTGTGGATCTCTTTGTCTCAGGCAAGGAGTCATCTACTTATTCCACAATGACCTCTGGCCATGGGATAGGCCCTGTATTGAATGCCAGACAAGGTCCAGAGCCCCTTCAGAACCCAGTCCATCCCAAAATTCTCTTGGCCCCAGTAACCTCAGTCCTTCTGTTCCAGCCCATTCCTCCAAATTCAAGATACCCCCTCTGGCTTCATCTTTCCCTATTGCCCCATCTCTCATATATTAACCTTCTAGCCGCGAACGGAGAGTGCATGGTGCAGCTGCACACCTCCCTGCTTCTGCACGAGCTGTTCCTTCTGTCCTACCTCTGTCTGCACCCTACTGTCTTCTCAGCAAACTCTTAGTCACCCACAAAACCCAACTCGGAATCACTTTCTTCTTGAAGCTTTCCCTGAACATGCCATCCCACACCCAACAGAGTCCCCTACTTCTACTTCTGCGCTGGTGCTGAACTGTGTCCACAGGTCCGCGGCAGGTAACAGAGTCACTCCCCATGTTCTGCTTGCTGTTCTAGACCATTAGCTCCTCCGGGGAAAGGTCCAGGCTTCCACTTTGTATCACCTGACACTGGCGCAGAGTAGGTTCTTGACAAATGTTCAATACACTGACTTGTCACCCCAAAGCCTACAGTCAGGAAACATACTGGCCCTGAGGTCCTATGTCGGATACCCCAGAGAATGTAAAAGTTGGTGATCTCTGGTGAGTCTGTCCCCCCTCTGGGCCTTGGACTCATCATCGGTCAAGGGTACCCTCACTTCGTCCCTCATGCTTTAGTGTTCTGAAATAGGGGGTCAGGAGAATCCAGGACACCATTCCCCTCCCTCCACATGGTCTTATCCCAGGCCTTAGTTTTACTTGGGACAATGATGAGAAGCTAAGATGCTGCAGGCTGGAGACATCAGCTCTCCACACAACCCCTCAAGGCTCAAGAGCTGGCACCCTCTGCCTAGGAACACATCAGCATCAAGAGACCCCTGAAATCAGTGACCCAATGGCCCCTCCTTTGGCCCCAACATACAGCTGAGCAAACTGAGACTAGAGAGTGAGGAGTTTACCTGAGGTCACAGCAGGGTAAAGGGCAAAGCCAAGCCTGGAACCCACTCTGGCTTTGTGGTAAACCCCAGAGTGGTCACTGCTTCATGACCAACCAGGCTGCCCAGAAGCCCTCCACCACTGCCTGTTCCTCCCAAGACTACTGAAGTTGCCTTCACCACTCCTCTGTTCCCACTTCAAACAGCCAGCCCAGGAAGAATGGGTGGGTCCCTCTGTGAAATACCTGGCAGGTTTTATGGAGGGAGGAAGGCTCTTTTTTCCCTTTGGTTGGTCAAAGCTAAGAAATGCAAGGCAGAGTCTTGATATAAGTTCCAAATACTGCTGATTTTGGAACCAGAGGTGAGTGCTTCTTCTCCTCCACCAGTATCTCCAGAGGAGGCAAAAGTCTGAGGCCACTTCTGGACTGGGAACGGCAAGCCGGTCCTGGTCTGAGAGCTCAGTCAGTCCAGACACCTGTCCACCACTCCTAGGCCGGAGCCTGACTTGGGAGACAGGTGTGTGCCACACCCAAGGGGCAACTCTGAACCCATGGGGGCCAGTCAAGGTTCACATTTGATTATGTCAGGACACCAGGTGCCCCAAACTCCAGGTAAAATGTCCTTCTTGCCCTCCAAAACCAAGCAAAACCCTCTTTTTAGCTAAAACCGTAGCCCCGTGCCCACTCACTAGACACGCAGCTGCGCTGGACCTGTGGGCAATGAGCTCTATCAAGTGTCAGGGTGGAGCACTGGCACGCGCAGCAATGTGGTCTGGGGGATGGCCAGTTTGTGAAGCTGCACTGAGCTGGACACTTATTTGTATACTCTGTGTCTTATAGCAAAAAAATTTTAATAAGTATTACCAGGCCCTGGCCTCCCCCTGCCTTATCTCCCACCAAGACCTGGTGCTTTGCTTCCCAACCCCTCTGACCTCCTTTGGCTTCTCAACATCAGGCTATTTTCCCACCTCTGGGCCTTACACCTGCTATTTTTTGGACCTAGAATGTGTCTTTGGTAGACTCCTATCCATCCTGTAAAATCCAATTTGGATATCACCTCTTCCAGGGAGTCTTCCTGGAACATCTCCCCACCACGCTAAAAGTAGATCACTAATTCCTTCTTCCTCTGACTGCCTCTTACACTACTTCCCATTACTATGATTTGTGTCTTTGCCTGTCTGTGAGCACCCTGAGGACAGAAATGATATAATTTTTATCTATGTTTCCAGGCCTACAACTAGGAAATGGAACAGCTGGAACTTGAACCCAAGGCCCACTGGTACGTAGTTCATGCTCTTCAGCCCACGTTGCTAGATGTCCACATCTGAGGAGGACATGCTGGGGCCTTATAGAATCAGGGAACAGCAGGAAGCAATACTGCCTCAACATGCTCCTCTCCCAGCTTCTGTAGGCACCGAAGATGAACATCACACAGCACCAATCCCAAAACGTACCTGTTCAGGGACCACTGAAAAGTGGCAGGTGAGTGGGCAGCATGAAGTCATCTAGGTCATGAACTGGCTCTACTTGCTTATGCTTGCTGTGTGGCCCCTGGCCACTGTTCTAACCTCTCTGAGCCTCTGTTCCCAAAGCAGTCGATCTACAAAATGCAAGAATCCTAGAGAAGGGTCTGTGCCCTCGAGGAACTTAGTCTGATTGGTAGAGGAAATCCAGCTGAGACCTCAACTCTCCACATAATCCTGTGTAGCTCCCTTCCTTCCTCTTTAAAACGAGGGGCTCGCCATCTCTGACACAGCTCTCAAGAAACTAGCATGTTTCAAGGACTGAGAAACTGATACACACACCCAAGGTCAGCAAAGGGGACAGTCCAATCCCCATGACAAGCAGCTTGTAACATGGCTTGCATACAGTAGGTGATTAATAAAGCACTTGAGCCCTGACCAGGTAGCTCAGTGGGTTATGGCATCATCCCAATATACCAAAGTTGTGGGTTCAACCTCTGGTCAGGGCACATACAAGAAGCAACCAATGAATGCATAAATAAGTGGGAAAACAAAATTAATGTTTCTTTCTCTCTCTCTCTTCCTTCCTCTGTAAATTCAATAAATAAAAATTAAAAAAAAATAAAAACAATAAAGCACATGAACTGTCGTCCAATAGGCACTAGAACAGGAAACCGAGAGAAGTCACTGGTTCCTAAAGAAGCCTGTTCCTGACTGCACCACACCCCCCAGGACGGACTCGGGCAGGCCTGGCTTCAAAGGCAGCTCCACCCCTTCAAGTTCTCATTAAAGGACCCAGAACTCACTCGGCACCCAGCACCAAGCCTGGCCTGGCTGCTCCTGGTTTCACAGAGCCCAGAGCTCCTTATGTCCTGCTCATTCTGTTCTTCTAGTCTAGAGTATCGGAGAGCTTTGAGAACTCTGCCTTCCTCCCTGAGCCCTCCCCAGGATGGATATTCCCATGTGGTCTTTCACCCTGTAATTCTTTGAATTATGGCATATTCTGCCTTTAAATTGCCAAGAAGGGCTGTTTACCGACCACTTACACCTTAGTGCGAATTTAACTAGCTAACCTTCCTCTCCTCCTGGAACTGAGCAGAAATCCAGGCAACAGGAAAGGGGTGAAGATGTTGCAGAGAGGAAGAGGATGGCCTAAGGGGGCTTTAGACAGTCACAGAGGAATCACCCAAGGGTCTGAGTGAGGCCCCAGAGGGTCAAGGCTCCAGGATCTAGATCTGGTGGCAATGTAGCGATCAGACGAAAGTGCTGTCAACCACTCAGCAGAAAGCTGAAGCAGGAGAGTCCCATGTGCCCGCCCCTTGCCCTGACCTGCCCACCTCCAACTGATGCGTTTTTGACTGCCTGGCTGTGACTAAGCTTCAAAATTCCCACCATTCCTTCTAAAGTGGATAGCAAAGTGAAGGGGAGACCTTGGACTGGATAAAAATAGCCCCAGACCGGGTGCTGGGACTGTCATTGTGCAAGACAAATAAGGGTGGTCTCCATCCTGGGGCTGCACAACACAGTGGGAAGGCGCAGGCTCTCAGGACAGAGGGAGACAAGGGGGCTGGGGCAGTGCCGACAGCTGGCTGGAATGGTTTCTGGGTGGTCTACAGAGTTTGCTGGGTGGTCACAGGGATGAGCACGTGGCCCAGGGCCACTAGCCAGCCCCTCACCCCTATCCTTGGTACTTAAATTGGGACTGGCTGCCTCCAGGCTCCTTTCTTATTTTTCAATCCTCATCCAAGGACATTTTTTTAAATGGTTTTAGAGAAAGAGAAAAGGAGAGAGGGAGAAAGGGAGAGAGAGAAACATTGACTGGTTGCCTTCTTGTCCTCACCCTGACTGGGGATCAAACCTGCAACCTGGGTATGTGCCCTGACCAGGAATTGAACCTTGACCTTTTGGTCTACTGAATTACCTATTTACCAACCAGCTGAGCCACACCAGCCAGGGCCCAAGACTCCTTTCCATCACTGTACACTGCCCCCAGGGTGTGCCTCCCAGTAGGGGGTGGGAGCCCTTGCTGTGGAATGACAGGCAGGGCCCTCAGGGTGGAGAGCTGGGCAGTCACACTGCTCAGGCTCCCATAGCCTGCCTGCCACTTGCAATTTGTGACTTTGGGCACTGGCGCAGCAATGAGCCTCAGTTTACTCACCTATAAAATAGGAGAATCACATCTACGTCCCTGGGTTGTGACAGAATCAATGAGATGGAGAATGAACAGCGCTTAGCAAAGTACTAAGTAGTGAGCGTCAATACCTGCCAACTGTTATTATCTGCCAGCAGCATTATTATCTGTCCTTGAACATAAGATGCCCTGCCCTGGTGCAACACATTCTGCCCCTCACCTTCCTGCCCTGGGGCACCACCCTACATTCCGTCTTTGCAGGATGACTACTGCCTACATCATCCACAGAAACAGTCGCCCTTCTGGGCCTTTCCCCCACCCTACAGGGCCTGCCTCCCTGAGCCTGTTCTCCAGGGTGACAGCCACTGCAGCCTCAAGTCTGTGAGCTCCCGGAGGGGGGGGGGGGGGCAGTGCCGCCCAGTCCGCTGTCAGACTCTCACAGCACAAGTAAACTGGAAGAGCCTAGAGCAGGAGGAGACGCGTGTTGTCCTGGAAAGCGACTGAACAACCACAGTGGGGAACTTCACTGGCCTACTAGGACCACTAGAACTCAGACAAAAGCCCAGCGCACCCCATTCAATCTCTTCTCCACAGGAAATCCCAAACTTCTCCCCCAGTTTCTTCAGCCCCTTAGAATTCCAAAGCCACTGGATGCCAAATTTTCTCATGAGAACCACACAGTACTAGTCCACAGTAGAGAGCAGCAAGGTCCTTCTCAGTGGCCAGAACCAAAGATTGCTCTGGGATAACTGCGGGAATCCCAAACAGCAGGCAACCCAAAGGCAGCCAAACCCAAAGGCCCCAGGGTCTTCAGAGACCTCCTAGCCTCCAGGGGGCGCTCTCTCTTGGGAACCAGGTAAGGGAGGGGCCTCCAGCAGATGGTCTGGAGTCTGCTCCTTCTTGCCTGACCCACACACCTGGCCCATTCTGGGATGACAGAGATCAAAAGACTATGCTTGTAAACACAGTGTGAAACTATAAGGCACGTCCGCACACTGGAGTTTCCATCACTAACAATGGGGAAAAGGGGATGTCAAAAAAATTACCTATCTACCCAACTGCCAATGCGATCCATCTAAATTAAACACACTCTGAGCGTTGGCAGGGACACAGAATCATGCATTCAGACATACTTTTAATCCTCTTCAAAATCATATGTGGCTTCCAGCCCTACAGTCACAGGGGAAAAAGAAAGGATTAAAATGTTAACTCCTTGTGTTTATCTAGTTAAGTCTTTCAGGGGAAGGCACTATAACCAAGTAGGGCCAAAAGGCAAAGAAAACAAAGTGGCCCAATGAGAGGGGCCCCCAGAAACCAGAAGGCAAGCAGGCTCCAGAAGACCTAGGTCCCAGGACCAGCTGTGCCGTAAGCCACACTAACACGACCCTGCCAAGTCACTTCCTGCTCCAGCTTCCAGTTTATCTACCTTTCAAATTTCTTTTTGTTTTAGAGCATTTTCTACTCTTTTTAAAAGTTATTATTTGTTTATTTTTAGAAGTTAAGAGAAGGAGAAAAGGGGGGGAAAGAAACAGCAACTGGGTTGCCCTGACCCGGAATCGAACCAGCAACCTTTCACTTTGCAGGATGATGCTCAACCAACTGAGCCACGCCAGCCAAGGCTAGTTTCTCTAGCTTTGAAACAGATGTACCACCTTTTGCCATGTATAATGCACTCCCATGTATAGTGCGCGCCCACGTTTTTTGGCCCAAACTTTCAGGAAAAAGATTTTTCATTTTAATTTCTTAATTAAATTTTTACTTATTTATATTTAGAAACAAAACCAATGATCATATTCCAGGGTATTATTTTGCATACAGATATCATTATGGCCTTCTAGAGTTATACTTTTAATGTATAAGCATAAATAAAAGAATTTAAAACATACAAGGATAGCCCTGGCTGGTGTAGCTCAGTGGATTGAGCACAGGCCTGTGAAGCAGGGGGTCGCCGGTTCGATTTCCAGTCAGGGCACATGCCTGGGTTGTGGGCCAGGACTCCAGCAGGAGACACATGAGAGGCAACCACACAGTGATGTTTCTCTCCCATTCTTTCTCCTTCCCTTCCCCTCTCTCTAAAAATAAATAAATAAAATATTTAAAAATATAAAATAAAACATATAAGGATAAATAAAAGAATCAAAGACACATATAGATATGGAAATTAGTGCTACCTATGTATAATTATATACTTATTTTTCCCTCAAAATTTTGGGAAAAAGAAGTGCACATTATCCATAGCAAAATACAGTGGTCGTGTGACCTCCCAAGGCTGTGACAGAACAGAGAGCGGAGGGAAGGGCTCTGCAGATGGGGAATAACCAGGCAGCCCTGAGAAGCCAGGTTTGTGTAGCCACAGGGAGAACACGGCAGGAATGACAGCCAGGACTTTGTACAGGATGAGTTTATCAGAGAGACACTCAGGCCTTGCAGACAAATGGGAGGCAGAACAGTGGAGCACAGTGACAGATGGCTCTGCTACTACGTGCCGCTGGCCAAGTTCCTTTACTGCCGTACTGAAGCAAAGGGGCCCAAGCACAGGCCATGGCCCAATGTAAACACTCCACAGCTCTGGTCACTGTTGTTGCTATCACTGTGAGGGCGCAGGGCACAGGAAAGACAGTTCAGATGCAGACAGAGGTCATCAGGCCGAGACCCGGCCATGCCCACTTGGGAAGCAGCTCCAGCCCGAGGGGCTGTCTGCCACACCATGCAGCACAGGGCCCGGCCACGAGGCCCAGCTACCCTCACAGGGTACCACTGCCATGTTCCCAAAGGGTCCCACAGGCCTTGGCATCCCTGGCCCTCCTGGCCCTCCATGCCCCCCCCCTCACCACCAACTTCTTATTTCTTAAGGAAAGCTCAATTTAGGTATTTCTTGAATGTCCCCACAGCGAACTCAATTGCAAGGGGTGGGAGCTCCAAACCAGCATTCTCTCTGCAAGCTAGCCCAGCACCCGCTGCACAAAGACAGTCAGGGAAACCACTGGCCTCTCATAAACTCCCTGCTTACCAAACCCTCCCCAAAACTTCTTGCACCTGCTCCATTTCCCTCTCTTCTGACCCTCTGCATAGGTCCTTCCTCAGAGTGGGGACAGAAGAAGAAACCCATGAAGAGAACTGTACATTAACACATCCATCTGCTGCTTCTCAGCAGCTGGGGGAAGAGGATCCCTTGCTAAAATGAGAAATGAAGAGCTGTGCTGGGCTTCCTCATTTCCATGAGACAAGGTAGAGACAACTCGTTAAAACATGGATTGACAGGCACTTTAAGTTGTTATCTTCAGGTCCGATTCATAGAGAGTGTTCTGTTCTTAAACCCTGGAACACCGGAGATGAAGACATGAGCAGTCTTCACATCCAAAATGTGGGAGGAAAAGGGGAAGAAAAGTGGGAATATCAAAAAAGGCTTCCATCAAGCACCACTCCCACCTGTCCCCGTCTGTAAAGTTCAACACAACAGCAACATGCAAAGAAAACAAATGCCAACCTGAGAATTCACCCGGAGCAGTGATGAGGGAGTTGGTGGCCTCTGTTTCAGTGTAAGACAATGTGGAATCAGACAGATCTGTGGGAGGAAAGGGAAAGAGAACTTAGCCGGCTGTGGGGCACACCTCCCTCTTCTGCTTTCTCACGCATCTGCGTGCACGTGTGTGCATGCAAGAGCCTGCAAAGGACAGCGGGTCCCTCCCAACTTTCTGATGCCACTCTGTAACCCTGTCCCATGATTATATGAGACGAGGCCAGCCGGCCCTGGAACTCTTCTGGAAAATGCTGACTGCTGCAGCCCTGGCACCTGAAAGTTTCAATCGCTTTGACCACAGAAATAACCCAAGTTCAGGGGACTGAGCAAGTAGCAACTTGGAGCCTCCTTGGTTAAGGTTAAATTAAGCCCCTAAACAATTCATAGCTGGCTGCTGTACTTAATTACAACCATTAAAATTCTTGAAGTTGTTCCTTCTTGCTTCCTTCCTTCCTTCCTTCCTTCCTTCCTCTCACTGGAGCTGAGGAAACTCTGTTTTAACAAGTCACCAGCCATCCTCACTCTGTCCCGCTACACCCCTCTAATTAAGGGCTCAAGCATTTGCTGGAAGATTAACTTTTTTCTCTCTCTCTCCCCTCCTCCACTCCTTAACATCCAAACCTGCTCACAGAGCAATTTTCAATGCCTGGACTGTTTTTTTTTTTAAGGCAGTCTTTTTAAGTAGTTTTAAGTACTTCATATGGCGTGCATTATTTGTTTTCCCCTGTCTGCAGTGCAGTTAGATGGGGAAAGGAAAATCTTTTGCACGTTTTTTCTTGGACACTGAGTTACTAGCTTGACAAGCCGATGCCTTCTGGGGCAGGCAGACTTGGAAAATTTTTCCTGGGCCTGTGCCTCCTGCTACCAGCAATGGGGTGCTGTCCCTGTTAAGGGACAGGCCTGTCCAGGAGTTGGGAGGCATGTTCTGTAAGGTCTGCAGCACCTTCATCATCGTCTCACCCAGCACAACCCTGGTCTGGCTCAGCTGGTCCCACCAGGCTCAGGAGAGGCACCCCGAGCTGGGGATTCCTAGGGCAAAAACTGTTAGCCATCAGCCTAGGCCCTCACTGGCCAGGATTCCACTCGATCCTGCAGGGTTATTTTTTTCCTTTTACCACATGGCTTGGAGAGTGGGAAGATGAGACATTAACCAGTTTGGCCTCTTTTTTCTTTTCGTTTCCCACTTGCCAGATGCTGACTGGGTGTCCTGGGTTTTATTTTGTTTTTTGGTCTCATGTGATCACAGAGGCTTAGAAGTGAACTGACTTTTTGTTTATGAAAAAGCAACAATGCAAGGAAAAGAAAATAATACCCAAAAAATAACTCGGACTATTTTTCAGGACACGAAAAAGTTATCTGCTGGTAAAATGTGTTGGGAGGAAAATAAGGACAGACGGAAAATCTCTTTTAAAAAAATCTCAATGCCTCAGGGGGACCTTCTGAAGATCATTGCTTTTAATACCAAATGTTCCCAAAGTGTTCAGCACCCCATGTTTTGCTGCCACTTCTTGTTTGAAGAAGCACCATCACAGGCTGAACCTACTTCTTGGTGAACCACTGTGGAGCCAACACAGATAGCTTTTTGAGGTTCCCAGGAGTGGGAACAGCGGGCAGCTTCTGCCTTTCTCAGCTATTGCAGTAAGTCCCTACAGTGCACTCTCCAAACCCTCATGTCTGGTGCTTCTAGGGAGGCCCTTGAAGTCTGAAGCATCTTCTCATTGTTGTAGAAAAAGAATACCCCGCACCTTGATCATGCTGCTCAAGCCCTAAGGACAGATCCCAGCTGGAAGTTGGAGCCCCAGATTCAAGTCCCTAGCCAGCGAGACCAGGGGTCATCACCTTTTTCTACAAAGGGCCCAATATTAAGCATTTTCAGCCTTGCAGGCCATACAATCTCTGCTGCAACTATCCAGCTTTGCCACTATAGTGTGGAAGCGGCCACAGACAATACAGAAACAGGTGAGAGTGGCTATGTTCCAGCAGAACTTTATTACGAACACTGAAATTTGAATTTCATATAATTTTCACATGTCATGAAATAGTATTCTTCTTTCGACTTTGTAAAAACCATCTAAAGTAAAAACCATTCCTAGCTCCCAGATGACACAAAAACAGATGGCAGGCTGTTGTTTGCAGACCCCTGAGCTTTGTGACTACCAGCAAGTGTCACTTCCTCTCTCTAGGCCTCACTTGTCCCATTCATAAAATAACCAGGACACCTGTTGACTTCCAAATGGTCACTCTGCAGGGCTAAGAGGTGTCCAGATTTTTGCTGCTTTATCACAGGCTGACCCACAATTCCTTAGGGCAATGATCCTTGACTTTCAAACTGAGGTACTACTTTGCTAAAAACATTTGAGGATTATTTCCCCCGCTCTAATGGAACGAGGGATTGTCTAAGTGACTCGTACAATTATGCTGACTTAGGAAATGCTGAGACAATCCTGTGAGGGAAGGATGGGGAACCAGCGGGCTGAACAGGGGGCTTGCTCTGGGTTTCCACCTCAGCCCTGCTGTTCATTAGCTGGGCAGCCACCCCATCCTTCAGTCTGGTCCCCCTCTATGAAGTGACAGGGTCCAACCAAATGACCGCTCCAGTTCTCCAGGGAACTAAATAAAGACCCTGCATCCATGGGATGACCATATGTCCAGAAAAATAATGAGGACGTTGCTATTGTTAAGCCACTGACTCACACACCATCCTGTCCTGGGACAGCCTGGGACAGCCCCTGTCCTCCTAAACTGAGGAGGTCAAACTCCTAGAGGGGCCTGGTGGGCTCTTCTGACTCCAGAGGAGGGCCTGGAAGGAAAGCTAGATCGGATGCCTGAGAGTTGACAACACTTAGGAGGGACCTCCCAGACGATGCTGACACACAGTACTGGGAAGAGAACTTTACCAAAACAAAACAAAACCCACTTCTTGTGGTCACTTGATGGAATGTGTTAGCATCACTGCCATGCTATCTGACTTTTAAAGCTTAAGTCCCACGGGAACTGCATGGGTCACAAAGCCACTCTCTCTCCTGGTTCTATCAAAGCCAAACTACCTTGCCCCACCACCAGGATTCTCTGCTGGAGGAAACAAGACGGCCAGGAAACCAAGCCTTCTCTGTGTCTAATGCCATACACACTGACTACAGAATACAAGCTGCTCACCTAGCCTCAAGGTTTACAGAAAACATACTCTACCTCTGAATGGGAACTGTCTGCAATGACATAACCACCTCGACTAAACACCATGCCAGGGGCTTTCTGTAGCAATACACATGCTTTCTAAATGTTTCAATTGCTGCTGTTTCTGCCCAGGTAAATTTCTTGGCTTAACCAGGGAAAATACCTACTGCTCCTCTCAATAGTGACTTCTTGCTCAACATATCTGTCATAACAATTAGTACACATGAAAGGAGAACAACCTAAGACTGGGGGAGGGAGAGAAAGGAGAAGAGACAAATACCAACCCACCTCCAATGACATGCTTAGGTTGAAACCCATTCATCTCCCACGGGCCCATGTTTAAAGGTCACAGAGAGGTTAATGATGAGCTGAGGAATTCCAAGATGTAAATAGCCCTCTGGAGAAGCTGAGTCTGCTTTGGCCCAACTGAGGGTATATTTGTAAAACTTCACCCCATTTCAAAGGCAACCAGACCAGCTTTCTCTCTCCCCTCCAGCCCTTCAGCAGTGAGGCTGAAAGGGAGCCCAGGATGGACACACCTTCCCAGGGGTCGGAAGGAGGACACACTTACCCAGTGGCTTGTACTCTTCACAAGGAGACAGCCGAGAGTAGGGGGGTGGCGGTGATTCTGGAAGACAGAGACAGCACGTCACTATCAGGGTGGGAGAGTTCACACCTGGGGGTTCTTCTACATGCTTTCAATTATTGATTTCCTCCAATAATAAACCCAGCTCACAGGAAACCCTCCTGTTCTCCCATCACCTCTGCTACCCAAATCCACTAGAACATCACTGCCCAACAGTCAGGCCACAGGCATGGGGTCCAGACCTGGGGTCAGTCCCTGCTCTGCCACCTTTGGCTGTGTGATCTTGGGCAAGTTACTTCAATTCTTGGAGCTGTTTCCTCAGCTCCAGAATGGTGACAACAATCATATAAACCCCTCAGGTTTTCAAGGAGGGTGAAAGAAGATAAATGTATACAAAATGCCTAGTAGAGTTTTTGGTACTGTGGAAAAATATCTCCACAAACAATAACTATTATTATTGTAACAAGAGAAACGTAGGTGCAGGGCAAAATCAGAGTCAGGGTTGCTTGACGGAATAACAGACACTCAGGCCTTGGCTGATGTGGCTCAGTGGACTGAGCACCCAAGGGCTGCGGATTTGTTCCCAGTCAGGGCACATACCTGGGTTGCAGGGTCCCTGCTATGGGTGTGCAGGAGGCAACCGATGATGTATTTCCCTCACAACGATGTTTCTCTCCCTCCCTCCTTCCCGTCCCCTCTCTCTAAAAATAAGTAAATAATGTCTTACAAACAAACAAATGAACAAAAAGAATCGCAGATGCTCAGGTAAATCTGATTTTTGGAAATACTCACATATGGCGTAAGCTTTTGGTATATGTCCCTTGCAATCGTAAGAACATAATTATACGAGAAAGGTATGTGTAGTTTACCTGAAATTCCAACTTCCTGGGCATTTCGTATTTTTATTTGCTAAAGCTGGCAACTCTCATCAGAACTAAGTATGAATGCAGAGGCTCAGACACAGAAGCTCGCTTCCAAACAAGCTGCATTAGAACTAGCACTCTTTGGGCAGAGCAGGCACGCAAGACTGGCTGGGACCAGAGGAGCCAAACCCGGGTGCCTACACAGGAGACCTCATACCTGCCAGCGTGAGCCCTCGGCTTCAGTGCCCCACTCCGCAGAGAGGGTGGGACGTGAGCTCCCTACCGCTTCCAGCTCAGACCCTCCGTGACTCCGCATTGTCTACGGTATTTTTCTTTTGGTTTCCTTTCATTTGCCTAAAATACTCCTCCTTAAAAACATATACTTTGTCTTCAGAAGAATTCCTTAGCCTCTTGCTTTAGGGGAAGTAACAATTTGCTAAACTAAGTAACAATTTGCATGAATGAAATGACCCTTCATTTTCCCTAAATGAAACTAAACACCATCGAATCACAAAATAAAACAAACCCTCAGTGGTAGTAAAGTGGTAATAACTATTATTAGGCAGGTATCAGTAATGACACAAGGGGTAATAAGTGTTTTTTGCAATTATAATAAGGCGCAATTAGCTGCAGGAGCATTTGTTTTGCTCCGCACACCCTATGCAGCTTCAGCTCTTCCAGCCAGAAATTATTTCGACAAAGTGAAGGCGCTGCGGTCTAGAAACAGGGAACCTTTTGTGGACAGAATTTAGGGAGAAGGAAAAGTTAATAATGGAGTAGCTACTGGGAGAGAAGCAAACATTTGCAGAAAGCCTATGCTGTGCCTCTCTCCATGCCAGGCATTTTCAATTTTATTTACTGTGTTTTACCCCACTGAACCTTAGGTACAGAGTGGTTAATTATGCTCATTGGGCACTTCATCTTATTTCAACCTTTCTCAAAGACAAAATGGTCAACATAGTTCCAATTTTGCAGATGAGAAAACTGACTTGCCCAGCTGACTTACCCAGCCAGTGATGAGAGAACTAGGATGTGAGTCCAGGCCTGACTCTGCTCTACCCCCAAATGAGACAGGTAATCAACCCCATTCCCACCCCTTCGTCCCAGATGAATCACCTCATCTGCACAGAAAGTGCTCAGTAAGTATCTGTGGACAAAGACAACAGTGATGAGGACAATGGGAAAGTTGGGGGCAGCAGTGGGCACAGGGGTGGATAAAGAGGACCCAAGGGGCCAAAGGGGTGATCCATGGGAGACCTTAAACAGGACTCAGAGAGGGGAGCTGTTTGCCTTCAGTAAGAGTCACCTCATCCACAGGTCCTCAGTACTCACTTGGAGGGGACTGGAGATCAGACTTGAGTGAGGACCAGCTCCTCAGGACAAGAATCAAAACACAGGTAGGCCTAAAGTTCCACAGGGAAGGAGAACGGAGGCCAGTGCTCCCACTGTACAGAGAAGACTGAGGCATGGGCAGTGAGAGACTCCTCCAGGACCAGACAGGGAGCTGGTTACAGAGCCAGAGCCAGAAGCCAGGTCTACTGACCCCCAGCTTCATTCCCTTCCTTCTACCGCCCCACTAACTTATCAGAAGGACCACAATTACTGCGTTAGGGTTCCTCTGGCAAAAACCTGATTGGCTGAGGCCCAGGCCACCCAAAGAGGGAGGCTCTGAACACCTGCCCCTCCCCGACAAATCTGTCCCCCAAAGTGAAACTTAACAGCAATGAGCAGCAGTTGAAGTCAAGCCACTGTCATCAACACTGGGGACCACCTGGGCCTTGAATTGTGACACCTACCACCCATGGCCACCCCTGAGCCAGCAGGGTTCTCTCATGACATGAATGACACAGAAAGCAAATGTACTAACTTGAAATGCCAGGCACACCAGCGAGCAGGGGACTACAAAGCTCTCCGGAGAGACCCCCATTTGCTCCAGCAAAACTGTGCACAGAACAGTTTAACAACTGTGGGCACTGGAAGCTGATCAGTAACTTCCATACGAGGCAAGTAAAACAGTAAAAAGGCCTATAGACTTCATCCCCAATGGGGGGATTTAGAATGTCAGAGGTTTGCCTAACTCAACTTCTTGGAGTTCACCCAACCCAATTTCTTCTTGTAACTGATCAGGCAACTAAGACCCAGCGAGATATAGGACCATCCCAAAGCCACACAGAAAAGTAGGAAAGAGAAGTTACTTTATTTCAACTAAACAAAGTAGGCGGCCAGTTGGGGACCAATAGCAAGTTACTGTACCTTTGCTTAAAGAATTGAATTATCATTCACATACTCTTTAAGATTTACTCTTCTGAGGTATACAAGTTAGTGGTTTTCAGTATATTCAGAGTTGTGAGACCAACATCTAATTACAGAACATTTTCATCACCTCAAAATATACCCTGTCCCCATTAGCAGTCAGCCCCTTACTCCCCCAAACCCCAAACCCCAGACAACCACAAATCTCCTTTCTCTCTATGGATCTGCCTACTCCAGACACTTCACACAAATGGATCCATATACTCTATGGCCTTCTGGCTTATATATCATGTCTGACTTCTTCCATTTAGTGTAATGTTTTCAAGGTTCACCTACGTGGTAACACGAATTAGAATGGCACTCTTTTTTATGGCTGAATGATATTCCACTGTATGGATCTATCACATTTTGTTTATCCATTCATCAGCTAATGGACATTTGGGTCGTTTCCACTTTTGCGCTAGTAGGAATAATGCTGCTCTAAACAATACTGAGTGACCTTAAACTGGTACCTCCACTCCACTCCCACATGTCCAGGGAGTGGACCCAGGAGGATGGAGTTCCAGGACATTAAATCAGGTGAGTAAGGTGGGCACTCAGGTGGGACACATGGTATGGCAGATAAAAGGTCTGATAGGAAGGTATGAGCTGCTTCCAGGTCCTCTGTTCATTCCCTTCTTAAAAGCTCTCAGTGCTTACAAAAGTTGTGTTGATTTAAAAATAGTAACTTTCAGAGTCCTGCAGGCCCCTACAAAAGAAATTTGCATGGGGGAGGGAAAGAGAGAATGGGAAAGAGGTAAAAGAAGAGAGAAAAAGAGGAAGAGGGAGCAGAAGAAACCCGAGTCCTTTCAGACACCCAGCCTCAGGCATCAACTTTAGGAATCTCCTCCAACTTCCTCCAGCAGTGAGAGAGCCGTCAGCCAAGGGCCCCGTGTACCAGAAGGCTAATGCTCAGCTCAGCTAGGCCCAGACTGCCGCTGGTTAGGCCCCAGAGGGTACCTGGCCTTTTGGTATCTAATTCTCAAACCAGAAGACTTCACAGCCTATCTCAGTGGCTGGTAAAGTATCAGTTTGGGACACTACCTTCCACCCCATCCTTGCAGCCCAGCATCTTGCTTAGGAAAGGCTCCATTGGCTTCCCTCAGGGCCAACCAGTTTCCTCCCTACCAAGGAGTGGCTGTGGGGGGAGGTGGCCTCCCAGTGTCTGTCCCCTCCAACCCCAGAAGCTTTAGGCTGAACCCCAACCCCCAGGGTGAGAAACACAAAAAAGGAGCTCCTGGCACTTTAAGGCCAGCGGAGCCTAATTGCCCAGATTCCCCAGGCAGCCAGATAAACAGCGCAGCCGGCTGGCGCCAGCAAGAGGCAAACTGCACATTATCACCCCTTCCTCACCTCCAAGGAGGAGCTCAGAGGAGCTTGGAGGAGCAGAGCAGGCAGGCCAGAGGGGCGGGGCGGGGGCTTGGAAGCCCAACTTGAAATTGATCTGATTTCAAAGGGATAATGCCAGGCCAAATAAAAGGAAAACTTTCTAGCCCATTCTAATTCCTATAGTCCTGGCCTGGGAACCCTGTGTTTTCCTAGGCGGCCTCCTACAGTCATTTAAAAGTTCTCTCTCTCACTCTGTCTCTCTTTCCCTGGCGCAATTTGGATAATAGTAATTTACTGAATATAATTACAGAAAAAAAAAGCGGTGAAGCAAAGAGCAGATTTATTCCAAAGTTAATGGATACTTTCAGGAGAAAGGAGCTCTATAAACACAGGTTAGAACTGTGATTAAAGTATTTCTCCACATTTCCGTCCACATAGGCACCAAGCTCAGTGAACTGGCTTTTCCTGGGACTGAGAGAGACACACAAAAGGGAGGGATGCTAGGGGCCTGACTCCCACGGGGTGGGGGTGAGGGTGTGTGGAGGTGGAGACAGACTGGGCAAAGGGAGAAACCCACTTTCTGAGGTAAGAGTGGGGGAGAAGGCAGAGCTAGGGAGGTAGGCCTGTGTCACCTGACATCTGCCCGTCAGACCTCAGGGACTCTGTATGCTCTCACCACTTTACAGATGGGGAAAGAGGCTCAAAGAGGGAGCTGGCCCCACTGCCCTGAAACATGGTATGGGTACAGCAGGGTATTTGCTCTGAGCAGCAAGGGTCTTCAGTGCTCAGAAAGGGCCTCCAGTCAGTCACTGGGGATCCCTGTGAGGCTCAGGGGCACTAAAATGACTGATGCCAGGTGGCTGTCCCTCAGTGGCCTGCTGGGTGTTCCAGTCTACTCTCTAGCTGTCTGTCTGCCTGCCAGTCTGCCCCAGCCCTCTCCCCTAGAGCCCTGGAAGGAGCAGTCTCCTTATCAGGACGCGCACGACTGAGCTCCAGCTATGCACCCGCCCAGCTCTGGGAGCCAGACTGGCGGCCAGCTGGTGGGGGTGGGGTAAGCAGAAAAGGGCTCCCCCGTTCTCAGTCCCAGTCTCCTCAGCCCATGCCATTAGGCAGCGGAATGAAGCAAGAGGGTCTACCTGATTCATACTGGAAACTCTTCTCAGGCCATCAGTCCTCTCCACAGCCCCAAGATGGCTAGAAAGAGGAGCCCCTTGGACTGGAGAAGAGGAAGGAGAATAGATACAACCCCTGCAACAATCCCTCCTTCTGGGAGCAGGAAGGGAGTCAAGTGACAATGCTTACTCTAGAATTAGATGTGGAGAATGTTCCTAGAGCCACCGCCGCTGACCAGTAGAGAGACTAAGAGGGCAGGTTACTCATCCAAAGTCAAGTTGTATTACTGGCCAAACAGAGCCTAGGACCAAGTCTGTGGTTAAGCATCATCCCACTGCAGTTTGTCCTCAACTTATACCTGCCCAGGTCCACCAAACTCAAATCAACATCCAAGATGACTTCTCATCCAAGGAAGAGGGACAACCCATCCATGCTTAGCAAGGGTGTGTCCTGTCTGTGGTCTCCAACGTTTTCACTCCCCCACTTCCCACCCACATACCTGAGCTTGCCTGGCTCTTTGACTCTCAGCTGGGTCTTTCCTCCTCCTCAACACCCACCACCACTTACCCACCCTTCAAGGCTGCTTCAGGTTAGACCTATGGAGCTCCTGGAAGTGACCCTGTTACATACCTAACCCCGTAGCACTGTGATAGTTCACACCCCGGACCTGGCTCCTCTTCCCCCATCTCTACCCCATCTCCCCTGGAAGATTATATTTCTTGAGGACAGGGATCCTACTCATATTTCCATTCTCTCTGCTACTGCATCCAGCATGGTGGCTGGCATAGAGTAAGTGCTCAACAAATATATGCTGGCAGGCAGACATGAGAGAAAAAATACCTGCCAGGGCTTTCTAAAATAGCAGAGTGGGCCCCACCAAGGATCTCCCACTAAACAATAACGACCAGTTGATAGGGCAACCACAGAGAGGTCCTGTTCCCCAGAGACGGAGAGGAGACCAGGTATCGGAAGGGAAGAAGCCACTTCCAGGGGATGCTGTAAGCCACAGAAAGCCGCAGGCCAGAGATCAGAGACTGCCAAAAGCTCCTGAATCAGGCTTGGACCGACCAACAGAGAGGGCAGCCAGATGAGAACCACCTTTCCCCACCAAGCCCCATCAGCGAACCACCACGGAAGCACCTACTTTTTTCTTCCCCCTACAGCCACTTCCTCCTCACCCCCTTCACACTGGGAGTCAGGAAACCTGTGATCTGACCCTCTATGGACACTTAGGTTGGGGACTAACTACTGTCTCCAGAGGGACCAGAAAGGAGAAACTCAGAGCCCTCCGACATCCAATAGCCTATAGCTCTCTGACCCACACACCCTGAGAGAACCCCCGATGCCACCTAAGACACTACAGGTTAAAATGTGTGTTCTTGCAAGTTATTGGCCCCATCTGTCCTCACTTCTGCTCCCGCACCCAGGACATCCTCAGGTAAACTGGGCTGGGGGGGTGGGGGTGCATGAAGTCCCAGGTAGAAAACAAAGACAGGGAGTAGTTCTCAGATGTAATAAAATACCTGGCTTCCTCACCTATTCATAGATGCCCCCAGGACCACTCAACTGGACACAAAAGCTGGACACAGAACTGAAAATGATAGTGAAAACCCTGGCATTTGACACCCAAGAGATGGTGGGAGCAATCAGGTCAAGAGGGGGGTACCCACTTTGAGAGGAGTTGCCCTGCAAAAGCTTTGCTCCAAAGTACACAAAAGAACAAGTGGGGCAATTTACACACTTTGACTCTAACCACCAACTGTCTACACCCGATTTCACAACTTACATCTGCACTTGGATATAGCAAACTACAGCATAAGTATAGGCACATACTGGAAAATGCTACAGGCCTGAGCACCCCCATGTAGTTGGAGCCTACATTCCGCCCCTGAAGCTGCACAGAGAAAAACTCCACGGTGTACCCTTTTAAGTTTGCCAGTGCCTTGATGAAGTTGCCATTTGATGTGTGCGCCCAGATCCCCACTCCCTGGCAAGACTAGGGTGAGGCGCCTCCACTGGAGCTCCCATCAGGGGTACCCGAAGGAGCACCACACCTCTGCCAGCCCAAGGTGTCCGGGGTAAAAAGGCCACGCTAGGAAACTGGAAGGGGGCCCCGAGCCCGCCCTATAAGTCCCGCGCGGCGCGCTCACCTGGCCCGCAGAGCCGGCTGAAGTGGTAGGGGTTACAACACACAGTGGGGCCGTCGGCGGCAGCGGCGAAGCTGTGGCAGCCGCACAGGGGCTTCAGCTCCACGGCGTGCTGCAGGTCAGGCCAGCGGAAGAGGCGGCCGAGCAGCAGCTGCGGTGGCGCGGGCTGGCCGCCAAGGCAGAGGTCTGCGCGCGGCACCAACACGCACCCTCCCGGCACGCCGCCGCGGGACTCCACTGCTTCCAGCAGCGTGTCCAGCGAGCGCTCCTTGAGCCGCTTCAGGAGCGAGTACGTGACCGTCTTGAGTTCCTGCTCCAGCTGCAGCAGCCGCGAACGGGCTTCGCGACTCCGCCCTCCACCCGCCGGCTCCAGGGCCGCCCCGGCCAGGGGGTCGCCGGCGTCCCGGGGCGCACCCGCAACGTCCCGCTCCGAGAACAGACAACAAGTCACCGTCTCGCAGTCACTTTCGGGCAACCAGCCCGGGCCTCCCGGCTCCGCCGCGTCCAGCGGGGGACCTCCAGCGCCGGCCTCCAGCTCCGACTTGGGCCTCGGGGGGCCCCCTGCGCGTCGGCGCCTCCCTGCTCCCTGGGCGCCTCGCTGTCCCGCCGCGTCCCGGGGCCGCCGCGGGGCTACCGGGCGGACTTCCGAGCGGCCGCAGCCTCCGCCTTCTCGTGCCCGCGGGGCTGGCTCAGCTGGGTTGCCCAAGCTCCCATCCTCGTCGCCGCCACCGCTGCCGCCGCCTTCCTCCCGGTCGGGGACCACACGACTTCGCCAAAGTCGCCGCACCAGACCCGAGCGTTTGGACCTGAACATACGATATCCTTTGGCGCCGGGGGTGGGGGGGAGGCGGTCTCCGGTTACCGGGGGTCCGTTCCCTCAGCGAGGCGCCGGCTGCGCGGGCCGCAGCCCCACATGAAGCTCCGCTGCCGGGCGCCGTGCAGACCGCGCACAGCCTGTCGTCGAAGGGGCGTCACAGGGCTGCAACATGAGGGAGCTCGCGGAGGTGGGCCGGAGGGGAACACGCGCACGCCGAGCCCCAGTCTGAGCCCGGCCAGCGGCTACATGGACCCGGCGGCCGGGCTGCTCAGCAACTCCAGCCCCGGCGCTTGAGGGGAACCGCGGGCAGTGCGCCACCAGAAAGTCCCAGCATGGGCTAGAGAGCCTTCAAAAGTTGCGCGGCTGGTCCATGAGCACAAAGCGCTCGCGTCGAAACCCCCCCCCCCCAAATGTGTCTGGAAAGCCCTGCCTGTAAAACCCAAGCTCCTAACTACATGGGCTTTTCCTGCAGGATCCAAATGGCAGGCTTGTTGATACCCTCAGCTTCCTTCTTATTCCCTGCAAAAAGAGAAAAGAAAAAAAAAAAGGAAGAAAAAGAAACCCCAAACAAAACCAAAATCCCTGGAATTGCATGCAAGAAACGCCAACTCCGTCTCAGGTCCTAGGCGCTAGATGCACTTGGAGCGAGTTTCTCCCGAACGCGGGTGTCAACACATGAGTGGAAACTGTAAAAATCCCAAAGAGCTGCTTGGGAATCCTTAATTAAAAATGCAATCCACCGAAGCAGAGGTCGCAGCCCTCCCCACACTGCGCTCGGACGCCCGGGGCGCCGTGCTGCAGAGGTCGCCCCCCTCCCCCCTCCACAAAAAGTGCCTCCCGGTGGCCCCGCGGTCCCGGCGAAGTCTGGCGAGGCAGCGCCGGGCAGCTCTTTCTCTCGGCTCGGCTCCCTCGCTCGCTCCCCCGCTCGGCGCTCTCTCTCTTTTTTGTTCTCCTCAAACGCACACTGAGGGCCCCCGGAGGAGCGCCGCGGAGTCATTGGCTGCCTCCCATCATATGCCAGTCTAGACACTTTGGCGGCTCCGCGGCGCTGATTGTTGCGCAAACAAGGTTTCAAGTTTCTTAACTCTTAAAGGAGAACACGTCCCATTGCAGGGCCCGCGGCTACGAGGGGCCGGCTCCTGGGGCGGGCCGAGCCCTGGCCCCCGCCCCAACCCTGACTGCGCCCACACCCCGAGACGCGCGGCGAGCAGGGACGGGAGAGAGCACACACGCGCGCACACACAACAAACACGGTTACAAAAACCATGGGCGGGTGGCGCGAGGGCTCCACGAACCTACTGAGACTAGAATGCAAACGGGGCGCTTAGCCCCTCTCTGGCCTGAGCACAAACTTACAAATACACATTGCACTTTAAACTTGATGCAAACCCCCATCCCAGGAAAGGCTAATAAAAATGGGTGTGCGTGTGAGCTTTCCTGGCTTGCGTCTCTTGGGAACGGGGGGGGGGGGCTGGTTTGTTGGGGCAGCGAGATCTCGGTGATGGCCCGAGGTCTCCACATCCTCTGTGCAAAGTCAGGGGTCGCTCTACTGGGGCCAATGGGGGACTGTGGGACACTTCGCACACAGGGGCTCCACGTTCGCCCGAGGTGGGGAGTAGCTGAGGGTGGAGTAGAGGCGGAACTGTTTCCTACCCTGGAGCTTTCGCATGCCGCAGCCTAGCCTTGGAGCCAGGCGGGCCGCCAGCGGTCCTGGGCCCCCTCAAGGCTGACGCTTCCTCCTCCCCCTTCTCCATTCACTCTCTTCTTCAAGGAGAGGGATGTGGGTAAAGCTCGTGCTTTCTCTGGAGACGTTTCACCACTGAAATGGGGATGGGATTCCGCAGGGTCAAGGGACGAACTAACGCGCGCGGCGACAGAAGCGGGACGGCCGGCGCAGGAAGGGTTAAGGCCGCTCCAGGCCCTGGAGCCGGCGCGGCGGGGTACCTCCTCGGGCGCGCTCGCTCGTCCGTGGGTGGCAAAAGTTCAAGCTTGTAAAGTACGGATTGGTCCCGCGCGGAGGGAAAAAAGGCCTGGTCCCCCCTCCCCCCCCGGGCGCGGCGCCGATTGGCCCAGCCGCGGGGCGGGCACCGCCCTCTCTCTGTCGCGCGGCGGCACCGCCCCCGGCACGGCGCCCCGCCCCTTTCCGGGCAGCAAGCGAAGCCCAGCCCCACATTGAATGAAAGAAATTCCGCTACTCCCATTGGTTCGAGGCTGGGCGCCTTTCTCCCGCGGGGCTCTAGCTTAGGGGTCTTCCTTCCGTGTGCCCACGTTTAGGGCTGGCCTTGTGAGTGTCCTGTGCAGCGAGTCCTCGGCGGGGCGTCTGTGTGTACGCTGGAGCAAGGGCGGTGTTTGCAGGAAGGGCTCAGAACCCTTTGGTGAGCTTTACCTGCAGCCAGGTACTGTTCACGCTGCGTTCCCTAGAGAGGCAGCTGCTCTCCAGTATGGAGCACCGGGCTAAGAGGCTTCCCCACCTTCATCCCCTACTGCTTTGGCCGAATGAAAATAGTTGTCTTGGCTTGAGTTTCTTGTTTGAAAATGAGGATGCCCTGGCCTGGTAGCTCAGTTGGTTAGAGCTTCATCCTGATGTGCCAAGGTTGGGTTAGAACCGGGATCAGGGCACACGCAAGAATCTAACAATAAATGCATCAGTGGGTTGGAGCGGCAGGTCAATGTTTCTCTCTCTCTCTCTCTCTGTAATCAATAATTTTTTAAAAATTACTTTAAAAAATGGGGATGAAGCCTGCCTTGAGTTCTCCACAGAACTGTACAGATCCTAGGAGATCTGTACTGTGCACAAATCACAAATGAGCAGCAGGATTAATTTTACAAAATGAACACTACACCTGAGTAACCAGTACCCAGAAGACAATGTGACTGGCACCCCATAAGTCCCTTTCAGTCACTTCTTGCCCTCAGGGGAATTACTGTGTCTTAAAATACAAGGAGAAACTCAATGTATTTTTTTTATCAGGGTATTTGCTGGTTTGGCCATGGATTACAATAATAGCTCATAGTATTGAGTGACTACTATGGGCAAGGCAATGTTCAGAGCATTACAAAGATTTTAGTCATTTAATTCTCACAACAACCCTGATGAGGTACTATTATCTCTATTTCACAGATGAAGAAACTGGGTCACAGGAACTTATCCTTTCAATTTGCCATTGAAATGAAAATAGTGTTGAGAGTGCTAAATGCTAAAACCAGTATGGGTGCTCAACCCCAACGGCTAAAAAGTGGTGTGTGGAACCCTGACCTGTGTGGCTCAATTGGTTGGCCATTGCCACACAGAATAAAAGGACATGGGTTGGATTCCCAGTCAAGGCACATGCTTGGGTCGCAGGCACAGTCCCCAGTTGGGATGCTATGAGAGGCAACCAATCCATGTTTCTCACTAAGAGAAAAGGGGAGGGGAGGGGAGGGGGGAGGGGAGGGGAGGGGAGGGGAGGGGAGGGGAGGGAGGGGAGGGGAGGGGAGGGGAAAAAGAAAAGTGGAGTTTGGGTCAGAGCCCACCCTTCAGGGCAGTAATTTTCAAAATGTTTGTCCTTTGGGCCTGCTGAATCAAAGTGTTTTGGGGTAAGGGCTGGGACTCCATATAACACAACTTCGGGAGTAGGTATGGTTATTATCAGCAGTTTACAGATTAGGACAGTTTACAGATTAGGACACTGAGGCACAAGACATTCAGGAACTTGCACAAGCTTGTAATTAGTGGCTGAGGTGAAATTTGAACCAAGCCAGTTTGACCAGGGGAGGGATGTGTGTGAGTAACAGAAAGCAAAGGGAAAAGGACAGCAGAGAGGAAATGGGTGATCAGCTTCCACAAATGTCCATCACCTACACTTCAGGGCAAATATGTGAGCCGGTGGCTCCTCTCCCCCATCCCCCATACCTCCTGGAGGTACTACAGCATCCCTTTCTGCAGTGTTCCTGGGGAACTGCTCTGAGGGCCGTCTGGCCTGTGTGAGGGCCTCAAGCCTAGGAGAGACTCAAGCAGGGACCTTCCTGGGAAGGCTACCTTGTTCCTGGACCCAGTATGGCTTTGGCCCTTGTTTACCTGTAATATCGGGGGTAGGGTGCCATTAGGTACCAGCTGGATGAGCCTGAAGAGCACCTAACCCAGAGTCTGCTAGGCCTGAGTTTAGTACTAACCCTACTTAACCTTTCTCGGTTCTGTAAGCCTTGGGGTTCTCATCTGTGAAATGGGCATGGGAATCATACTTGAGGTGGTTACCAAAATTAGGACATGAGGACCCAGAGTCATCCGCCTTATGCGAAGACTGCTCCTTAGGGTGATTGTGTCCACAGTCCTTGGCTTCCCAGGAACCATCCAGCCTAGCACCCACTTGCATTATGACCACTAGAGGGTGTGTGCAGCAGGGGCCCAGCAAGGCAGGGCCTGGGAGTTACAGCCTAAGGGCACCCTACTACAAAAGGAGCTCCAGTTCCTGGGGGTATAGGAGAGGTGGAAGCTGGGGTTCCAGCTGCTGCTCCCCAGGGGTATGTAGCCGAATCACTAACAAAGTAAATCACAAAGAAGTACCTCCAACCCCTCAGATTCAAATCTGCCCCACTCCCTTATTCTAGTTTTTCCCCCAAAGCACCCTGTGCTTCCTTCCCCTTTACAGTGCTTCTCATAATTTACAACCATACAATTCCTTGTCATTCTACTCTGTCTCTGGAAGGGAAGCCCATGCGGATAGAGATGCTGAAACTCACAGGCACAGGCACCCACAGCAGCACTGAGGGCGTAGTCAGAAGTAGACCATTTGATGCTTTCCGTCTGTGCCCTCAAAGAAGCTAATTCACACAAGACAGCACCTGCCCCATTCTTTTTTTCCCCAGTCCCTAGCATTATGCCTGTCATATAGTGGGCACTCTAAATATTTGTCATGTATGTAAGTTGAAAACTCCCACTTCACCAAGCTCTATACTCATTATCATCCTGTACCAAACACTTACACACACTAGCTTATCAAATACCCCCAACCATCCAATGAAAAAGTTATTCTTACTAGACTTGATTTTTTAGAGAAGGAAACAGGAAAGTTAAGTAATTTATCTCTGGTGACACAGCCAATAGGCAACAGAGTTGGGACTTGAACCCAGGGCTGCTTAAAGTAAGTATTCATCTTCTTAACCCCTGGTCCTAGAGAAGAAAACATGCTTCTTTGTCCTTGGGAAGTTCCCACAGTAGCTGGGAAGATAAAGGGCACAAAACAGAAATTATACGAGGCAGAACTTGCTTCTTGGTGTTGGGAATGGGTGGGCTCCAGGGCCACAGCTTATGAATAGAGGGAGTCTGGGTCTCCTCTCACTGCAGTCAGATGGACTGGCAGGGAGACTGACTCATCCTAACCCACTTTATAAGAGACTGATGAATAAAGCAAGACCCCACTCATTAATTCTCATGGAGAATAACTAAATCCCCAGCTGGCCAAAGCGATAGTGTCTGCCCCTATGGAAGGTAAATCTACTTGGCCAAGATGACCCAAAATGGGGGAGTTGGGAACCCCTTGGGTGGTAGACAACCGTTCTAAGGCTTTGGTGAATGCTATGGACCCTCTCTCTCTCATAAAATGTACATGTGCATAAATAGAACTTTGTACTCACTCATTCAACACATACTTATTTAGCTCTTATTGGTGGTAGGCTGTGCTCTGGGTGTTAGGAACCCTGCAGTAGGAAGACAGCTGGGAGGACAGACAGACCATAACCCAAATAATCAGGTATAAAGTGTTTTGGAAGGTAAAGGCACCAAAACTGAAAATAAAGCAGAGAAGGGGAGACAGAAATGTTAGGAGAGGGTAGGTGCCCTTCAGAGGACGGAGTCAGGCAACACTTCCCCAAGAAGGTGACATTTGAGCAAGGTCTTGATGGTGGTGGGCAAACGAACCACTGTGACACTATCTGGAGGAAGAATGTGCCAGTCACAGAGAACAGCAAGAGTCCTGAGGTGGAAGCATGCTTAGCATGTTCCAAAACCAACAAAGAGGTGATGATATGGAAGACATACTGAAGGGCAGGTTAGGTTCTTACAGGACATTCTTGGCTCTTGGGCTTGTCCTCTGAGCGGGCTAGGAGCCCCTGGGTTCTGGTGCAGGGCAGGAGCCTCCTTGTTTTAACTGGCTCCCTCTAGCGGCTCTGTGAAGAATAGGCTGCTGGGGGCTGGGTGGAGCAGGAGCCTGGTCTGAGGCTGTTGCTGTGGTCCAGGAAAGGCCATGGTGGGTTGGGGAGAAGTGGTCGGATCTTGGACATATTTGGAGATAGAACCAGCTTAATCTGCCGTTACATATCCAAGAGTGTGAGAGAATATATACACAATACACATGCTATTGATGCTTATGTACTTAATTTTTCAAATCAACTCACCACATGTATTTATTTAGCCTTACCATAAGTAGTGATATCCCTGAAGTCACAAATGGACTAGTTATATTTATCACTTTAAAATAAATATATAAAATAGGATATATTTACCTTTGCATTGCCTGAAATCATTCTGGGAACCTCCAGAGTACATGCAATGTTGAGAATACTGGTTTAAACAATTTCTAGTCTCACTTACTTTTAGGCTGTTTGTTTATTTTTGGCTTTTTACACTTTCCCTCAGAATTATTTTCCTGTTCCTGTCTATAACTATGGGGCCCATTACCATAATCTCTCTGCTGGTTTTGTTATGTATTACCAACTGCTGGTTTTATTATTGCCACCCCAGGCAGCCTATGCTTGGGTTCTTACCCATTACTCTGTGGAACCCAACAGACCTGGGTCCAACTCCTGCTTCGTCATCTCTTAGCTATATGGCCTCGGGCAGCTTCCTTCACCTCCTACAATAACCCCCAATAGTGCACTGTTATTATTCCCATGTTGTAGATTACAGAGGGGAAGCCTGAGACTTAACTGGTAATAATAATATTGGAAGGTTTTTTGAAGATTAAAATGCTTAGCACAGCGTCTAGCATCTAATAAGTGCTGAGGAAATGGTAGCTATTATTAGTTCAGTGAAACAGAGCCAATCATTACCAGGCTAAACCCGTAATCTAACCCTAGAAACTACTTAATCTCTAGGAGACTCAGTTTCCTCAGTGATAAAATGGACCTGTTTGACTAAAGTGGGAGCTCAATGAGTTGAGTTCTGTCACACTGTAGGATTCATCAACTCACGGGGGAGGTGACCTAAAGAAGGAAGGTGTGCTGTGTAAGGAAACCAAGAGAAACTTCCCTCCCAATTGCTACTGGTCACACCCCCTGGGCTGCACTTAACCCTCTACTATCTATATAGCCTTTCATGAGTGCAGGACAGAATGGGTCAGGGAGAGGGGCCTGGGTAGATTTTCAGTCCAGGAAAGGAGAATGACTTGTCCAAGATCACAGGGTCATTTGGGAGTAGCAGCGAATTGAGCAGAGATTGCTGACTCCCAGGGCTCCTTGCCCCTTATCCCAGTACTTAAGGCTTCTTGTGCCCAGCTGAGCAGTGCATGCAGTGCAGGAGGTAAGAAGACAGGCTCTGGTGTCAGACTGCCTGGGTCCTAATCCTGGCTCTGCCCCTTACACAGTGGTCTTGGTCACTTTACCTATCCTTTCTGAGTTTGTTTCCCTATCTGTAAAACGGGCTTAATAATAACAGTACCTACCTCATAGGGTCATTGTGAGTACTGACTGAGATAAAATGTAAAGCATTTAGAGGTGCTGCTGTCATTCTGCTCCTGCGAATACCACAGGAGAGAGCAACACCCTGTGCTTTATCAGCTTTCAGATTCATCCACTGATTGAATGAACAAGGAGTCTGCTGGTTGTTGGAAGGGCTGGAGGCTATAAGCACAAAGGTCAGGGTGAGGGCTGGTGGATTCGCTCCCGTGAAACTGGATTACCTGCACCCTTCCCAAATGGGGCAACTGGGGGTTGGGGGTGGTTCTCTTGAAGTCAAAAGATTGTTCAGGAGAACTAATTTCACTCAAAAATGTTGGGGAAATTTATTTGTATATTATATTTATACTGTATTTCATTTTCAATATTAAAGCTAACCCAGCTATATCAGAGAATAGAATGCAAAATTTCCAAGAGTTTTGAACAGAGATGAAAGACTTCTAAAGAATGTCACAGTTGCTGTGAGTAGCATCAGCCCACAGTCCCAGACCTGACCTGACCCCAGCGCCAACCACTGCCCCCCAGAAGCTCATTCCCCTCCACTTTCAGGGTGATACAG
The DNA here is from genome assembly GCF_021234435.1 of Artibeus jamaicensis. Classification (NCBI taxonomy): domain Eukaryota; kingdom Metazoa; phylum Chordata; class Mammalia; order Chiroptera; family Phyllostomidae; genus Artibeus; species Artibeus jamaicensis. The sequence continues at coordinate 7,491,768 of NW_026521883.1, forward strand.
GAGCCCTCATTGAAAAGATGATGCCCAGGATGTGGCTTATTTTGATGCTGGGCTAATGTTTCTACTGGGCACCTGCTGCAGGCCAAAGTCATTTGTGCAGGGAGCCCTGCTCTTCAGCCTTCCCGTGTGCTGGTCCACCCACTTGGAATGCCCTTCCTTCTCTTCCCCTGAGCAAACTTTTGTTTCTCTTTCCCTGAGAACAGGCCCAAGGCCAACTTCCTTGCACTGTCCTGGCATTTGTACACCCCTGCTTCCCAGGGCTGGAAATGACGCATCAGCGTTGGAGAGCCCACAGCTTGCGTGCTCCTTCTGTCTGTACCCCTAGCCCAGACCCTGGAGGGGCTCCAGAAATTGTTTGGGCAGAGGGGGTTAAATATTTGATAAGGAGGAGCAAACTGGCCTCCCCCTAGAAGTCACACCAACTTCTTGTCCCTACAGCAATGCTTACGCCTGCCAACGCTGCAGGTCTACTTAACACACACACCATACAGATGTGTTTGCGCAGGAGTGAAAATAGTGTCTTCATACCACTAAGAAATGCACAACTTAAAGAGTGGGAGTTATGCTCCAGAACGTTACTTTATAATAAAAGGAAAGAAACTAGAAACCACCTTTATCAATAGAGAATCCAGTTCAATAAATTATGATAGGTCATCCAGCTATGGAAAAAAATGAGGCAGCCCTCAGTGTCAAGAGATGAAAATACTATGTGGCTAACAATGTGTACATTATGCCCCAATTTGTGTACATTTTTTACAAAGCATACATGCTTGTGTAAAATGCCTCTATGAAGCTACAGTGGAAAATGGTAGAGATGACCCTCCCTCGAGGAGGGGACCAGGAGGCTGGAAGCCAGGTGAGAGGGAGATTAGCCATTCAGCCCACACTTTGTTCGAATTTTTTGTTTGCTTGCATGCTTGTTTTAATTCATTCTATTTAATAGGTAATGCTTACACCTGGTACAGAGTCTAAATAGGACCAAAGGGTTAGTAAAAAGACTCTGCCATGGCTCTTCTGCCTCCAGCCTTCTTCATATTTACTCTTCCGTACATTCTGAAGTTTTGCACCAGGGGCTGAATTACCCACTCAAAAGAAATTAAATCAAGTATTTAAAAATAAAAATGTATTCTTAAAACAGTAAACATTTATTGAAGAAGGGAATAAACCAACAAAAGACTAGTTGACTGAAGAATTAAATACATGCAACTGTACAATCACCTGCGAGCAATAACCAACTAAGTGAGAAGTGAAGTGACAAAAACAAGAAGAGATGTAAGTAAAAGCAACAACGGTTTCAGAGCACATCCTGTCTCGTCTTGTTCTTGGTTTCCTGTGCGTGGGTCTTCTCTTCCAAGCCAGACTAGGGCAGGCTTCATGCTCTGGTTTACTTGCCAGAGCTAGGCACACAGAAGGTGTGTGATAAACATTTCTGGTCCTAACCCCCACTGGCACTAGCCGGCCTCTGGGAATGGCCGTCCAGGGCCTGGGACTGTCTGTAGGGCTGTGTCATGACTTCCATGGTCTCAGACACTTTTGTCTACATGGGCCCCTTATTCCATTAAAAAATATACATATATTGAAAAGTATTTTTTACAAGTGTATTGGCATAAAGATAAATGTCACCCAGGCTGAGTGCATTGTTACACATTCATTACTATTCATTTTTTTCTTTGGGTTCAAACAAAATTGAAACATTTCATAGGCCCCCTAAAATTATCGTGGGCCTTAGGCACTATGTCTGCCATGTCTAATGGACGTTTGCCCTGGGGCTGTGCCCCGGTCCTGGCTGGCTTTCAATAAACAGGGACAGCCTCTAGGAGCAGCCTGGCCAGGGTAATACCTAGGGGTTTTATCTCAGCTCCAGCAATACCCGCAAGGGCTCTGAAAGCAATTGCCAAGGCTTCCTGAGCTCAGTTTCCTCCTTGCTAAAATGCAATGTTGCAATGAGGATTAGAAATAATGTAAGGTGCTTAGTTAGCCTAATAGTATTGATTGATTTGTCCCTAGGTTAGAGGGAGTGCTCTGGGGGGTGGGCAGGGATGTGACTGACGCCAATGACATTGACTACATACAGCCTGGAGTCCTGCCTCTTCAGAAGAAGTGGAAGGAAGGTGGTGGTGGAAGGGACACTCACCAGCCTTCTCTCAGGGTAAGTCTGGAGCAGATAAAGATTAAATTCAGTCAGGCGACTGCTCAGGGGTTCTCGGCCTGGACTGTGTTAGAATCACTTGGGAGGTTAAAAAATACTAAAATTCAGTTCTTACTCCAAACCAATTATTAATCAAAATATCTGTTGAGGGCCTGGTATATTGCGTTTCAAAGCTGCCCCAGGTGATTCTAATATGGGGCAAGGCTAAGCATCCCCAGGGCTATTCCTGTGGATGGAAGGGGTGAGTGGGGAATCATCTGTCTTGTCCAGCAGACTACTTCACACCCTGACAACAGCTGAGACCACAAACTTTCAGGGGCTGCCAGGGGTGGATTGAAAGTAGGGCAAAGGTCATTTGTGGGGGTGGAGGGAGTCCTTCCAAGGCCCTGCACCCAAAAGAGCATTCCTTTTCTTAAAGACAGCTTTGCAAATTGCATAGCTTCAGGCTGCACCCAGCTTGGATCCACCCCTGTGAGTGCCACTCAGCCCAGAATCTTGCTGGACCTTTAGATAAAGGGACCAGATGCACCCTGGCCAGTATGGCTCAGTTGGTTAGCGCATCGTCCATATCAGAGAGGTTGTGGGTTTGAGTCCCAGTCAGAGCACATGGCTAGGTTGCAGTCCAGTCCCTGATCCCCAACCCCCAGTCTAGGCACATACAGAAGGCGACCAATCGATGCTTCTCTCTCTCATCAATGCTTATCTTCCTTCCTCTCTCTCTAAAAGCAATTTTTAAAAAATCCTTTGGTGAGGATTTAAAAAAAAAAGACCAAATGCCCTCTAAAGGTTATGCCCCCACCTAAGGGGAAAATAATGAAGAAGACACAGGACCTACCCCAGCAAGAGCAGGCTGCAGGCCCTATAACCCGAAGATCTGGGTGCAGTTAGCTTGCCAGCCGGGGTCATCCCAGACCCACTGAACCAGCATCTCTGGGTTAGGCCAGAGGCTGCATTTTTCACATACTTCTAAGGGGAGTCTCACGCACAGGAACATTTTTGAGTTAAGAGAGGACCTATGTTCTACATCTTGGTTAGGAAGGGAGGATTACACAATACGAAGTCTGTCCAGAAGGTATCCAGCCATGAAAAATAGAGACATTTATTGAAGAAGATACAACATAAAAGAAATGTTGTACACAGGACAATGACATCTCAGTCCCCTTCAAAGTAGGCACCTTGAGACCTCACACAGTTCTGCCAGTTGCCACCAGCTGCCCCATCATATTTTCCTGAATCTCATCGATGGTCTGAAATCTCTTCCCTTTTGAAAGTGAATTTAGTTTCAGGAAAAGCCAGAAGTCTCAGGCTGCCCAATCTGGGTTGCAGAGGGGCTGAGTCACCTGGGTGATTTGATGTTTTGCGGAAAAACTGCACAAGATGTGATGCATGAGCGGCACACTGTCATGATAAAGCTGCCAACTGTCACCAGTTGCCTGGAGCTGTAGCCTTCTGAATCATCTGAATAGTTTCTGTGGAGGAATATTAAGGCTAAACGCAAAATCTGATGCAGATTCATTGCTCTACTTGATCAGTCATTTTGAATGTGATGGGCCGCACAGTACACATGCTCACTCAACAGTGTCTATGACCCCCACTGACTAGTACAGTGAAGTCATCATTGTTCATGCATATGTATTCTAGTCCACTCTCCTTGGCTGCCAGGTTACATCGATGTCACTCAAAAACAGTCTCATTTTATTAACAATGGCTGGACTTTTTCTGGAAAGACTTTGTATATACATATGTCAACTAGTCATCAAGGTTTACACTTAATGTGTACACTTTATGCATCTGATTCAAAAACAAATGAAAACAAAACAAAAGAGAAACAACCTTCTTTGTGTCTAGAACTTGAAGGAGAATCAATGAAGGCTGCCTGAAAGAGGGGCTCTTTGAGCTGGGCCTAATCAGAGATAGGAGCAGGGAACAGGGGCAAGGGAGTTGGGAGGTCCAGGGGAGAGAGACTCCTGTAGACATAGCAGTGGGGAGTCAGGGCAGAATGGAGAGAGGATTGGTTCTGAAGTCTCCTCAGGCCACTACCCAACTCCTACCAGGAACAGGGTGGCCTCAGAGGCCCACAGGCTGCTGTGGTCAGCATAGGTAGCCTATGTAAACTCCACTCTTGCCTCCAAGTGCATCCAGGGCACTCTCCCCAACAAGACGGCATTGTTTGGGGTTCCAATGCAGGGCAAGAAAAACAGAAAGCCCAATTGTCCCTGTCATAATGGGTATATAATTTATAATAATGTCAGCTATTAAAGGATTTTTAGTAATTAACTGACAGTGGTGTGCTATTTCACTGCATTTTTGCCTGTTATAATGATCTTGAACTTTGTAAGGCAGTTTTCAACTTGCTCAAAATAAGCCCTGAATACAAAGAAGGGCAAGATCATTGCAAATGAGGGATAGGAGAGGTTGGACAAAATGAGACTGTTCTCCCAGGAAGAGGGGAGAGCCATGCAGAACCAGGGAAATGTGAGGCCCACTGTCTTCCCAGGAAGCTGCACAACCAGCAAAATGCCTGCCAGACCAGAGTGGTGAGTAAAGATATTTTATAATGGTGTGTTAAGTTGCATTTTTTCTCAACACACCTTGTTTGCATGATACACACCTAGGAATATTTTTCTCTTCCCCAAAGAAATATACTTCTACTCTCATTTTTCTTTCTTTAAGAATATCTTGTTCATTATGCTATTGCAGTTTTCCCGATTTTTTTCTTCCCTTTATCCACCGCTGCCCTGCACTTTCCCACCATCCAGCATTCCCCCCACCCACTTAGTTCATGTCCATGGGTTGTACATATAAGTTCTTTGGCTTCTCCATTTCCCATACTATTCTTAACCACCACTACCCCGGTCTATTTTGTACCTACCAATTATGTTTTTTATTTCCTGTACCTTTTCCCCCTATTCTCCCTCCTCCCTCTCCCCACACTGATAACCCTCCCTGTGCCTGTAATTCTGTTCCTGTTCTAGTTTCCTTAGTTTTTGTTTTTGTTTTTTAGGTTCAGTTGTTGATAGTTGTGAGTTTGTTGTCATTTTACTGTTCATAGTTTTGATCTTCTTCTTTTTCTTAGATAAGTCCCTTGAACATTTTATGTAATAAGGGACTGGTGATGATGAACTCCTTTAACTTGACCTTATCTGGGGAGCACTTTATCTGCCCTTCCATTCTAAATTATAGGTTTGCTGGATAGAGTAATCTTGGATGTAGGTCCTTGCCTTTCATGACTTTGAATACTTTCCAGCCCCTTCTTGCCCATAAGATTTTTTCCGAGAAATCAGCTGACAGTCTTATGGGAACTCCTTTGTAGGTAACTCTCCCCTTTTCTCTTGCTGCTTTTAAGATTCTCTCCTTCTCTTTAATCTTGGCTAATGTAATTATGATGTGTCTTAATGTGTTTCTTCTCTGATACAGCTTCTTTGGGACTCTCTGAGCTTCCTGGACTTGCATGTCAGGTTCCTTTGCCAGACTGGAGAAGTTTTCTTTCATTATTTATTCAAATAAGTTTTTGATTTCTTGCTCTTTCTCTTCTCCTGCTGGCACCCCTATGATTCAGATGTTGTCCCAGAGGTTCCTCAGCCTCTCCTCATCTTTTCGAATTCTTTTTTCTTCATTCTATTCTGGGTGAATGTTTATTTCTTCCTTCTGTTCTGAATCATTAATTTGAGTCCCTGTTTCTTTCCCTTCACTGTTGGTTCCCTGTGTATGTTTCTTTATTTCACTTGCATAGCCTTCACTTCTTCCTTTATTTTGCATTTGTACTCAGTCATTTCTGCTAACATCCCAATTACCAGTGTTTTAAACTCTGCATCTGATAGATTGTCTATCTCCTTGTTGCTTAGTTGTTTTTTCTGGAGTTTTGACCTGTTCTTTCATTTGGGCCATATTTCTTTGTCTCCGCATACCAGTTACATTGTAAGGAGCAGAGCCTTAGGTAGTCACCAGGAGAAGGCAACCCACTTCACTACTTTGTGGTGCTGTGTGTGGGGGAGGGTCAGAGAGGGAGCAATGCCCCTTGCTAGCTTGCTTGGCTCTCACCCCACTTAGAAACACTTCACTTGCTTCTCACAAGCAGATTGTACCCTTTCAGTTGCTGATTCCTAGATGGCAGGCTTGTTCTAGGATCCCTTGGGCCTCTTCAACAGACTCTCCTGTGAGACTGGGAGTTTTTCCCACTGCCACAATACCCACAGGTTTTTGCAGCCAGAGTGTTCGAGGCTTTAGTTCCCCATGCTGGGACCCTGGGTTGTGCAGTTTGTTTTGCTCCCCAGTTGTTCCTCTTGTCCTATAAACACAAGAATGTGGGAAATCTCATCCTCCAGCCACTGCCTTGCCCACCCACTTTGCCAACCCCCCACCCTTGCCGCACATCCTCTCTGTCCCGGCTTCCCTTCTCTGCCCCTCCTACCAATCTGGGTAAATATTTCTTCTTTAACTCCTTGGTTGTTGGACTTCCACCCAGTTTCATTTTCTGGCAGTTCTGGTTGTTTTTAAATTTGTTGTTATCATTCTTTTGGTTGTGCAAAGAGGCAAAGTGTTTCTTCCTATGCCTCCATCTTGGCTAGAACTAATTTTTCTTGAAATGCATGACTCTCCTGGTATCTTTTACTTTTTTGATTTTTAATAGAGACATAGGCATAGAAATATATATTTTTTTCTTCTTAATTCTACCAAGGGGCAAAAAAAAGGCAACACAAGCCCAATGATAAATAGTAACTGACACTGAGTGCTGGAGAGCATTAGGGAGTGGTGGGGTCTGTGGCAAATCGGTGAACTCAGGCCCAATTGGTAAACTCAGAGCAAAGCATCTGCTACTTCACTCCAGAAAATCAGGCCTGCAGCTCCTAGCAGAGACTGTTAGTGGCTATGGCAACCTCTGTTCTCCCTCTTTCTCTTTAATAACAGTATGGTGAATTATTTTTAGAAGGGAAAATTTTATCCTGGGGAAAAGGACTAGTGTGGCCCGAGCATAGACACATGACTATCCTAAACTCCCTCGTACTTTGTATAGCCATGTGACTATTTCTGGCCAATAAGATATAAGAAGTTGTGCAGGAATTCTGGGAAGGCTACATGAAGAGAGTTGACTCAGCTGGGAGGTTGCATTTTATGCCCTCAACTTTTCCTTCCCGGGCTAGAGTATGACTGTGATGGCTGGAGCCCTGGAAGCCATCATGGACTGTGAAGCAAACTTTGCAAATGGGAGCTATACACTGAAGACAACAGAGGAGAAAGAGTGAGGAGCCTAAACCCCTGATGACTTTTTTAATCCACCACCTCAGGCCTGGGCTGCCTATTTATCTCCTAACTTTTTATATACAGAAGAAGCATCTATCTTATTTAAGCTCCTGTTATTTTGCATTTTTCTGTTATCTGCCCAACTTGTTCCTGATTAATAGGCAGCCCTATGAGGCAACTGGGCTATCCAACTTTTTGGATAGATTTGCAGGTGACATATCTGAATGTTATAAATGTTGGAAACATTTAAAAAATAGTTAAAATACTGAATAGGCCAAACACACCACATATAAGCTAAGCCCAAGCTTGCATTAAACCCAAGCCTCCCCCTCCACCCCATCCCCCATCCCCCAGCCTATACCATTGATGGTAGTTACTAGAATTGTTGACAAATGGCCAGTCCTCTCTTTTCTGGGAACATAGTAGGATTCTACGTACCTGTCTACCCCCCTGAACTCAACTGTGACCATATGACTTGCTTTGGCCACTGAAATATGAACAGAAGTGATGTGAATCATTTCTGAACAGGTTATTTAAGAGCCAGTGTTGGGCTTGCCGCATTCTCTTTTCCCTGCCACTTTACTGTGGAAGCATGTTACCATGGAGCTTCCTTCAGCTGGATCTTTGAGTCACTTTGGAGGACAGGGCACCCTGAATAACCCACCAAGTAGTGTATAAACAAGAAATAAAGATGATTATAAAGCTGCTTGAACTTGAGGGTGTTCGTTACCACATTGGCCAGTCCTGACCAATCTGCCACCTGCACCCTGGATATTGACCATTGGAATTTTATGAAGCCCTTCTCTAGCCTGTTCTCTGGAGTGAAATTTCTCCATCTCTCTAGCCCTCTTAGTCATTCTTTTTTTTTTTTTTATATTCTTTCATTCATCCATACATTCATACATCAAACACATGGAGGGTCCTTCTATGTGTCGAGTCAAATCACTGCTATCTGGGAGCTCGCATCCTTCCTTTGGCTGGGTTGTTTCTCTTTCTGATATCCCTGTGGGCCCTTCCTAACCTCCCTCACATCCGTCCCAGCAGTGGAAAGGAATCAGCGCAGAGGAATGACGTCCTTAGAGGGCAGCCTCTCAGGGCTGGGATTTGTGTCAAGGTGTGTTTGCTTCTTTCTTTTATCTAATTTAAACCTTATCACCTCCAGTATAAAACCCCAAGGCTCAGAGAGATTAACTAACTGGCCCAAAGTCACACAGTTGGGAAGCAGTAGACCTAGTCTTGAGGCTAGTTCTGACCAGGCCTGTGCCCTACAACTACTTTATGTCACCTGCCTCCATGGGAGTGTCTTTACTCTGGTCAATGCCACCACCAGAAGCTACCTGTAGTGACAGGGCAGCCTAGCTGAGGGTCCATCTCCCACTTCTGATTCTTTCATCACATACTGAAAAAGCATCTGAAACTCTGCACCGAATTTGATGCAGTCAGTGCAAGCCCATGGTCAGCAGAGGAAAACAGGAGGGCTTGGTCTGTGGCAGTCTACGGAAGCCAAAAAGCTTGCACATGGGCTTGGAGATGGTGGATTGCAGCTGTGTCCATTAGGAGGCTTTGGGCTGCAAGTAATCCAACTCAAAAGTGGCTCAAACAACAAGTACTTTCATTACTTCATGAAAAAAATAACTTAGAGGTAGGTAGGTTCTCAGAGAAGCTCCACAAAGCCATCAAGGACCCAGTTCTTTTCATCTCTTTGATTATCCTCCTCAATGGATCTGTTTTGCCTTAGGCTGGCTTCCCTCACAGCTGCAAAATGGCTGCTTCAGTGCCAGGCATCAAGTCATACACAATGAAGTCATCTTTCCTGCTGTCTCCTTCCAAAGAATAAAGAACCTTTCCCCGGCAGATGTCTCCTCAAATCTTATATACCAGAATAGGGTCACTGAAGCTAGAGAAATGTCATCTGTTAGGGGGCTAGACAGTGTCCATTTGTCCCTTCCTTTCTCCACCCCTCTTTCTGTCCTGTGAGGCTGCTGTGTATGGGCTGCATCAACAGATAACCTTGCTCTCTGACTTCAGGTTGGATTCGGCCAATGGGAAACACCAGAAGGTGCTCCCAGAACAGGGGAAGGGAGCAGTCAGGAAATGTATTCCCTTGGGTTCACCTTGCTGGATTGCCGCCGATGCCTGCATCTTCTACTGAAGGCCACAGTACCTGTAAGGTAGCCCTCTCCATCCCATACCCTGTCTTGGTTCTAGTTCCTGCTCCCTCCCCTGGCGGCTCCTCAGGCCTATGGAGTGATAGTTCCCCACCACTGCTAGCCCCAAGCTAGTCCACCACCCCTCCTGTAATGTCCAAACTCTTTGCACATCTTTGTAAGTAGTCCTGTATCCACCCCTCTCAAATGCCCAGTCTGAATGTGCTATTCTCTACCCTTCCCCAGACCTGACTGATATTCCAGGCTGGGGATAAAGCTCCCTTTGCAGTCTCAAATCACTGTCTCCTGGGCCTCTTCCCAGAAGGTCCCTTTAGCACTTAACCCTCAGTCTGTCCCAAACACCATGCATCTCTCTACCCACTGTGACTTCCTCATCTCTGTGAAATAGCACCACCAACCATTTAGCCTCCCAGAATCAAAACTCAGGTGTCAGCTTCCACTCTCCCATGCCCTGCCCCCAACCCAATCCAGAGCAAGTTCCATTGATTCCATCTTTACTCCCTCTATCCCTTTCTTCACCTCCTACCTAATTTTAGGGCTCCATCACTGCTTACCTGCCTCATGGCCACAAGCTCCTAAATGGTCCTTCTGTCTCTGATTCACGCCACTCCCTGCTGTCACAGGAAAACTCTTACCCACAGCTCTGATCATAATCTTATTCTCCAGCTCCGATACCTCTTCCTCTTGCCAGCAAATTAATGCCTTAATCTGACATCAAAGCCCTCCATGTTCAGGCCCCTACCCGGCTATCCAGACTCAGTTCCTACTGCACATAAAACCCTCTGGCTATGCAGGTTTTATCAGCTATTTCTGGGTAAAAAAAAATCACCCCAAGTCTCAGTAGCTTAAAACAGCAACCTATATTATTTCTGATAATTCTAAGTTCAGCCAGAAGTTCTGCTGATCTGAACCGGGCTCAGCAGATCCTGGCTTGGCTCACATGTCTGCAAGCAGCTAACAGGTTAACTACGGTTGGGTGGTCTAGGATGGCCTCACTCACATGTCTGGTGGTTGTCTGGCTGTTGTCTGGGTGAAAGAAAGTGACTGAGTCGCATGTCACTAATCATTCAGCACACTAGTCAGCTCATGTACTAGTTATCTATTGCTGTGTAACAAATCAGAGAGCTAAAAACAACAAACTTATTTTCTCACAGTTTCTGCAGGTCAGGAACCCAAGTGCCATTTAGCTGGGTATCTTTGGGCCAGGACCCTCACAAGAGTACAAGCAAGGAATCAGTTAACTAGGGCTTCAGTCATCTCAAGGCTCCAATGGGGGACAACTGGCTTCTAAAGCTGACTCATGTGACTTTGGCAGGTCTCAGGTCCTCACTGGCTGTTGACTAGAGACATCATTTCCATGCCATGTGGACTTCCCATAGGACACTCACAACATGGCAGTCAAAGTCCCTCAAAGATCACCAGCAAGAGAAAGAGACAGAAGTCACAAAGTCTTTTCATAACCTAACGTCATGAATTGCCAGCCCATGTCTATTGTTGCATTCTGTTCATTAGAAGCAAGGTCTGAGCCGGCACTCCATGGGATGTTAACCCGGGGAGGAGGGGTCACTGGAGCAGTGTTTAGAGGCTTCCCGTCACACCGGGGCTTGGGTATACACTGGCGGCAGGGTCCTAAGAACAGTGAGTGTAGGGCCACAGGCATATGCAAGGCATAGGGAAATAGAATCCATCTCTTAATCAGAAGATCTGCCCAGTTACATTGTAAAGGGGATACTGGCAAGGGTGGGGAATCACGTCCATTTTTGCAAAGAACCACACAGGGTTTCCCACTGGTCCCTTAGAACACCTTTTGCTTTCTAGCCTCAGGGCCTTCGGGTGTACAGTTTCCTCTTCCTGTGTATCCTGGCCCCACCTCTGCCTGTGGTCATCCTGCCAGTCCTCAAAGACCAACACATACCCTTTTTTGCTGCTATAACAAATTACCACAAATTTAGTGGCTCAAAACAATTCAAATTGTATTACCTTACAGTTCTGGAAGTCTGAAGTCCCAAATGGGTGTCACTGGGCTAAAATGAGAGCGTTGGCAGGGCTGCACACCTTTCTGGAGGCTCTAGGGAGAATCCACTTCCTTGCCTTTTGCAGCTTCTAGAGGCAGCCTGCATTCCTCAACTCATGGCCCCTTCATCCAACTTCAAAGTCAGGAATGGCTGCTAGAGTAGAGTCCTTCTCACTCACATCACTCTGACACTAACTCTCAGGCTCCTTCTTCCACTTATTAGGATCCTTCTGATTACTTTGGGCCACCCACATAAGCCAGGTTAATCTCCCATCTCTGGGTCAACTGATCAGCAACCCGAATTCACCCTTGCCAGGTAACCTAACATAATTACAGGTTCCATGGACTATGACACCCCACTCCCACCCCCATGAATAAAAACAGCAGCAGCCTTTGCTGAGCACTTACTGTGTGCCCATCAGTGTGCCCGGTGTTCCTTTCCGAAAACTATCTCCTCCATTCTTCACAACCCTATGAGGAAGTTATATTCGTGCTCTGATTTTGCAGGCTCTAAGTGGTTAAGCAATTCCCCAAGGCCACCCAGCAAAGAAGTGCTGGGTTTAGAATTTGAACTCAAGTCTGCCCAACTCTGAAGCCAAAGTCCCAACCACTTGCTCATGCTGACTCCTATGAAGCCATCTGGTCCCTTCAACTGGATGTCACCCCTTCTCTGTGCTCCCAGAACTGAGTGATTGGGCCTCTCTTTTAAGAAATACTTTTCTGAAGTCTCAGTTTTGTGCAGGCTACCCCCCTGACTCAGCAGGCAAAGTATTAATGAACATCTAACCTGTGCCAGACTCTTCGCTTACAACATCTCTCGTACCCACTGCCAGGGCAGATGCCACTCTACTATCCAGAGGAAGAAGCTGAGGCCCAGAAAGGTGAAGTTCGGCCTCAGGGTTCATTAGCATCAGTGCTGGGAGTTGAACCAGAGCCAAATTCCAAAGCCTGTTCTTCCCCTTTGCTAAGCTGTCTCTGCAGTTGTGAGCAGGATAGAAATATACACACCATTACCTAATTTTAAGCTAGCAACGTAGCACAGTGGTTCAATTGGACCTTCTGGAGTCTTATTGCTGAGATTCAAATCCCAGCTCTCTCATTTTCTGCCTGTGTGATTTTTAGGCAAGTTACTTAACCTGTCTCTGCCTCTATTTCTTCATCTGTGCAATGGGTATAAATGATAGCACCTACCTCAGAAGGGCTGTTGTGAAGATTAAATGATACATCTAACACACTTTTGACAGTGATCGCCACACAGCAAGCACTCTGTAAGTGTTTACTATTACTATAGGTAGGGCTGGTCAGCTAAGGGTCATGCAGAGTCCCTGCCTCAATGTCTGGCCATGTCATTGGCCTCTGCTCAAGCCTTGCTAGGCATCTCCCTTCTGTGAAACTTCACTACCCCACACTATCTAAATGGAAGGTTTTCTGGAAGAGCAAAAAAGATAAAGGCTTTGTAAACTCTAGAGTGAAGTGCTCATGTTGGTTAGCAATGACCTTTAAGATGTGCTTAACCGTCAGGCCTGAAAACCATGAACTCCTTGGAGGATCCAGTGCAGGCCTTCTCAGTGCAGCCCCAGGGAAACAGAGGGCTGGCAGCTGTCGTGTTTCCTCCTCCCCTCCCATCGCCACACCCCACCCCCACCCCATCCATCCTGGGGTGGCCATGGCTGCAGGAATGTGATGGTATCTCAGCAAACAGACAGTTTGTTCCCAGAGGAGCCGGGGCCACCCCCAGGAGGCCCCACTCTCCCAGCCACAGTAAACACAAGGGTCTGTCCTCTTTATCAGCTTGGCTCAGCAGCGGCGGAGACAGTCTGCCCGCTGGAGAGTCTCTGTGGAGCGATAAGCTGCTGGGCCCCTTGTTGGCTGCCCTCCTGGGGCTGCTGCTCCGGAATAGGAATCTTGGGGCTGACCTGGCTTGGAGCCTAAACACCTCATCCAGGGGTTGGGAGGCTGAGGGTGGGGTCGGCTGCCTGTGCTCTCGGGTGATAGCCACTCCACTGAAAGAAGCAAAGGCCCAGAGTTGTGCCAAGGGGCTAGGACACAGTCTGCAAAGCTCCCAGTTGCTCTCAAAGACTTGTGAATCATTTAGTTACACTGCTTTGCAAGTTATCTTATCATCAGCATCTTTACAGAAAATACTTATTGATGACCATTTTCTCTCCAGTGTTTTCCAATCTGTACTTCATTCAATGAATTAATGCACATAAACCACTTAGCACTGGGCCTGCTAAGGGCTCCATGAAGCTTAGCTTGCAGTAGGTGAAGTGTGGTGGCATCCTTGTCACCATTTTAGTGGTGCAAGTGACCCCAATCCCTTATAATAAAAACAGCAACCTTTCTGTGTAAGAGGGTCAAGCCCGTTACGGCCTCAGTGTCTCAACGGACTGGAGGCAGGGGTCCTGGAGTGCACAGGGTCCGCATTTGACGGAGGAGGAGACTGAAAGCACACAGAGATGAAGTGCTCCACCCAAGGCTGCACAGCCAAACACAGCACAGCCCAGACCAGCCCCCTGCCCTTGGGCTCGAAGGCTAATGCACCCTGTTCACCTTGGCCACAGCCTGCCTTCAAGTCAACCACGGAGGAGCCTGGCTGGGTCACTGGGCACATCCTGGATCCTCTCAGGGGTCAGGCAGGGGCAGATCAAGATCCTGGGGGTTAGGGACTGGCTGATGCTCCTCCACAGCACCCTAGTAAACAGCAGGAGTGGAACCCCCAAATAACCAGTGGCAGCTGTGAGCCTGCTGGGTGAGCACTTGGCTGGGAGTCGGACAGCCTTGGGCTCCTGTTCCTATTCTGCTGTTTTTAAGCCAGTGACCTGGGGCTGGGCACTTAACTCTCTCTGGGCTTAGTCCCAAGATCTTTATTTTCTACCTGTAAAATGTCGCCTCCTCTGCCTTGGCCACCTTCTCTGAGACTCGCTGGGTGAATGAAAGCCCCCTGGTTTGGAGCTCCTGAGTAGAGCTCCCTCTCCTCCTGATTAGCTGACTTTCAAAACCCTGGCCATCATTCAGCACCCAGCTCATATGCCTCCTCTTTCAGGGAGCCCTCTCTGGTCTCTCAGCTGGGCACAGCTGCAGCCTCTCTGAAGCTGTCACCTTTCTCCTAGGGTGCACTGTCCCTTAAATGGGGTCAAAGTTCAGGACTGATTCCTCATTGCATCCCCAGATCCCAGCACATAGTACAAGACATACTGAATACTTAATGAAGTGAAAGAGTAAATGAATGAATTACCAGAGTGAAACGACCATTCTGTCCCCCTCCTCTGTCTGTAACACTCAGAGACCATGTCTCCTCCTCCCCTTCGGGCAGCTCATACCAGTAAAGACCTCTGAGTGGCAATTCTTTCTGAATATAGCTTCCTTGCTTTGTCACTTCCTGTTCTCAGCTCCAGATCCTCATGTGCTCCCTAGGGCCCTGAGGATTCTACGCTGGCTCCTTGGCCTGGCCTTCGAGGCCCTTCCCAGAGAGGCCCCAGTGCCTGCTCAGCCTCTTCTCTGGTCCCTGGGCCTAAAAATGCCTTCTACCTGGGCCTTGCTATTTGTTCTCCAAGACTCACAGAACATTTCTGCTCAGCCACCACCATGGCAGGGACTTCTGCTGCCTCCTCCTACATCCATACGCACACACACATTGTCCTAGACAAGGGACATCCTGGTGGCCTTTGGTTCTCATGAATGGGTCCACCATCACTTACTCCAACAAAGCAACCTCTGAACCTCCCTCCCTGTACCAGCAGGCTCTGATTCTCAGAGTCCCTGTGGAAAGGAGTGGGCACTGAGCTGGAATGTCACACAGAACAGCCCCACGGTATCTCAGGTTTTCTGTTGGCCACTCCTTCCTCCCAGTGCCCGCTGCAGTGCCCCTGCCTCCACATCTCCTTCAGACTCCACCTCACTGGGGCCCCTTCAGCCCACTTCTGCAGCCTCGGGCCTCTGGCTACCTCCCCAGGCATGGCTATGGCCTTGCTGCCACACCCCCCAAACACCCTCCCTGTCACCACCACATTTACAAATGTTTAGTGAGTGCACGCTCTGTGCCAGGTACTAACCTAGGGACATAATGGTAAACACAATAGACATGGTCCCTTCCCTCATGGAGCTTTCATTCTAATGAAGGAAATGGAAGAAATTGTTAACACAAATGAGCAAAATATATAGCATTTTAAATTAGCTTTAGTATAGGTAATGACTATCCTTGAACATAAAGGCTTTGGCTAAAATTAAAGCTGGGGTGGCTTTGGGGGGTTGTGGTATAGAGGTGCTATTTATCATTATGGGGTGGTCAGGTAGGCTGGCTTGAGAAGATGACATTTGTTCAGAGCATTGCAGGGGTGAGGAGGTGGGCCCTGAGGATCCTGGGGGAACAGCAGTCTGAGCAGAGGGGTCAGTGGACCAGCGTCAGTTTGAGTTCATGTGCCTGCCTCTGTGCAGCCATACTTCCCATTCCTCTATTTGTCCCTGAGCAGAATTCAAGAGTGACAGAGGAATTGTTCCCTTGGCCACATGTCCTGCTATGGCAGGAGCTCCCTGGAACAAGGACCCTGTAATGAGTTACTTCATAGTCACCCCACACCCCACCCTTATGTGTCCAGACACACACACCCACATTTGCACAGAGACCCACACACTGTGGCCAACAGAGAGGCCTTGGTTATTGTCTACTGGGATGAACTGAGTGAAGAGTAAATAATAATTAAGTGCGCCCAGCCTGTCTAGTTTACAAAGATCTCCCTTGTGCCTACTCTCTGAGTTTGAGAACTGGGTGGTCATTACAGTGAGGTTCAGAGAGACCAAGGTGGGCAGGCTGGTAATTGATGTTTGCAATGCTGGAACCCAGCTCTTCTGATTACCATCTAATGTATGTTTTCATAGTTTCAAGAAAATAGGTCAGACATGAACATAGTGCAAAATTCAAAATGTCCCTAGAGGTAAGTGTTCCTCTTTTCCCACTCCCACCTGCCCTAGGCCCCCAGCCATCTCCCTGGAATCTGAGCACACAGTTTATTTCCAGCTTACTTAAATGAAGACTGAGGCCCCCCTCTCTCTATGAAAAGAATCTGCCTTGCAAATACATCTGAGAGGATGAAAACGGGCTGGTAGCCCTGGCTCTGAAAGCACCTGGCACTTCCTCTTTGCTCCTAGAGCCTAGGCTGTCTGGAGCCAGGCTTGGCATGCACTTGGCTTCCCCAAACCACAAACCTCTTGGAGTCATGACATGGTCACTGCATTTTCTACATCACAGTCCCTGGGGAAGATCCAGTCCTCACAAGGAATGAGCCTTGGGAAAGAGCAGGAAGGGGCCTGAGCAGGGGGAAGCTGGGCGGCTGTGGAGGAAATCACACTCTGCTGGAGTGTCTTTAAAATGAGAACCCCATTTAATGACCTTTGTGTCCCTCCCCAGTGGTTTTACAGCTAATGAGCTGTGAGTCCCCGGGAAAGGATGCGGCTGGAGTCACTGGATGACTACCCCACCACACCCAACACTCAACTGCAACTGTGCGGTGCTGTCCTCCTTTCCTTTACTGGGAGCAGATGAGAGTGAGCTGGCCCCGGGGCTGCTGTCAGGAGCTTACAGCCCAGGGGAGGCACAGACACACGCACACGATCCACTCAGGGAGCCTGGGGGAACCAAAGGATGGTTCTCCTCCCAGGGGGAGTGAAGAAGAGAGAGGAAGAAATACACAGGACCCTAGGCAGAGGGGATGTCGTACGCAAAGAGCAAGGGTGCTAAGAAATGTTAAGGGGTACTTTGGTCCTGGGTAGGGTGGACCAAACAGGAAGAGTCAGTGGGGGTTAAAGGTGAAGGGGCTGATGTCACGTGTTTGAGTTTATCTTATAGGCGGAGATTCAAGCAGGGTAATGGCAGGATTCGATCTGTGTTTATTGGATCTCTCAGAGACTGTGAGCACAATGGAGAACTCGCTGGAGGCAGGAGAGTCTAGAGGCTTCCAGGCCATGGGATATCAAGATATGACTAAAGTGGAGCAGAGATAATATATTTATAATACTTAGTTCTTATATAGGCTGATGGGGACACAGTGTTTATGTTCTTTCTTATATGTCAGTTCATAGTGGAAAAGAAATTTTAAATAATAGATGTCCAAGAATATAAGCTTCAAGAGGGTGAAGATAAAAATAACACTAGCTAACACTGAAGCTTATTATGTATGCACTTAATAATCATGCTTAATAGGCACTATTCCTAGGACTTCAGAAGTATACATTCATTTAATCCTCACAACCCCATGAGGTAGGTGTTTTACTTCCAAATTACAGTTGAGGACAATGAAGTACAGAGAGGTTAAGAGTCTTGCCCAAGGTCAGTAGGATGGAAACCTGGGATTTAGGGATCACGCACTTAACTAGGACTCGTCCTGCCACATGGGTCCTGTTCACTATCACATCCCTAGTACTTGGCACAGCCAAGTCTACAGAAAGTATTCATTGAATGAGTGAAGCCCAGGGAAGTTTAGCAAGTCTCTTATAATAAACAGCCCTTCAAGTTTAGACTCCCAGGGATGCCTGGTTGGCAGGCCCCTGGTCCAGTGCTCCTTCCCCAACCTGGCTGCACCCTTCCTCCCTCTCCTGTTCCTCTCACTGTCTCTATTTCCAGCTGTCCCCAGTCACTATGCCAGCAGCTGAAGCCTGAGTCAACCAGGCCAGTGAAGCCAGGCTGGTGGCCACACATGTGACCCTACTGAAAACAACACAGTGTGGGGAGATGGGCCAGCACAGGGATGGGCTATGCTGGATGGGGCCTGTGCTGGGGTGGGGTTGACACAAGCAGAGGCATCTGTCCTTGAGCTGTGTTTGATCTCGTTGTCCTGTCTGTCACAAACTATGGGAGACCCAGCTACTGGAGGCCTGTTTTCCAACCCAAAATGGTAGTGCCCTCGGAAGGGTCTTGGCCAGTGGACCCAGAAGGAGGTCCAAGGAACCTTCTTCTTGGGAACACCAGATGCCATGGTGACTCAGACCCCAGATTCTGGGCTCAAGGCCTGGAAATGTAGTGGCCTGATGTGGCTATCACCTTCCAGGCCTCAGTTTCCTCATCTATAAAATATGGCAGTTGGCAGGGGTGGGGGCACTTTCCAATACTAATGCCTGGGAGGCTTAGGAAGATGCCCACCCCATCCCAACTCTTGTCCCCTAGCAAAGCTCCCAGTAGTTTTCCAATACACAGACCAGCATAGCAGGATCCCCTGAGAACTTTGCAGATTCTCGGGCCTCATCTCAGACCACTGAATTAGCAACTCTGGAGGCAGCATCCAGCAATCTGGTTTAACCAGCCCTTCAAATGATTTTGACATACACTCAAATTTGAAAACCATTACTGTAATCTGCAATTTCCCTGATTCTAGCCCACGGCACAACCATCATCTTTCTTATGTTCAAAATATCATCAATGGATCCCTCCTGCCATAGAATCAAGCCCAAGCCCTTCTCCTGCCATCCAAGGCCTTTCACAACTAAACTCCCCTTCACACTTCACCCCACCCTCAAGAACAACTAGCCTCTATGACTCTATTAGACAGCTAAATAACTTGTCTTCCCAAAACACATCGTGCATGTGTTTCCAGGCTCTTGTCATGCTGTTCCCTGTGCCTGGAATGTCCTTCCTTCTTTTGACCAAAACCAAGTTTCTCCCTTCCAGGAAACCTTCCCAGAATGCTCAAACAAACCCCATCTTTTTTAGATTAAAAAAAAAAATTTAGCCCTGACTGGTGTGGCTCAGTTGGTTGGGCATCATCCCACAAAGCAAAAGGTCACCTGTTGGATTCCCAGTCAGGGTACCTACCTGGGTTGCAGGTTTGGTCCCTGGTTAGGGTGCATACAAGAGGCAACTGATCGATGTGCTTTCTCTCTCACATCAATGTTTCTCTCCCTCTCTTTCTCCCTCCTTTCCCTTCTCTCTAAACACTAAATAAATAAAATCTTTTTAAAAACTTTTTTCAATTACAGTTCACATTCTATGTTATTTTGCATTAGTTTTAGGTATATAGCACAGTGGTTAGACTTTACAAAGTAGTC
The DNA here is from genome assembly GCF_021234435.1 of Artibeus jamaicensis. NCBI lineage: Eukaryota > Metazoa > Chordata > Mammalia > Chiroptera > Phyllostomidae > Artibeus > Artibeus jamaicensis. The sequence goes on from NW_026521883.1 coordinate 7,511,377, forward strand.
CCCCCAATATTTCAAGTACCCACCTCACACCATACATCATTATTACAATGTTAGTGACTATATTCTCTGTGCTGTACTTTACATCCCCATGACTATTTTGTGACTACAAATTTGTACTTCCTAATTTCTTCACCTTTTTTTACCCAGCCTCCCAATTCCTCCTTCCCTCTGGCAAATATCAGTCTGAACTCTGTATGAATCTCTTTCTATTTTGTTTGTTCACTTATTTTGTTTTTTAGATCTCACATACAAGTAAAATCGTATGGTATTTGTCTCTCTCTGTCTATTTCTCTTTACATAATTCCCTTAGGTCCAACCATGCTGTCACAAATGGTAAGCTTCCATTCCTTTTTATGGCTGAGTACTCTTCTATTATTTATATATATATATATATATATATATATATATATATCCATTTTTTATCCACTTATCTATTGATGGGCACTTGGGTTGCTTCCATATCTTGACTATTGTAAATAATACTACAGTGAACATAGGGGTGCATGTATTCTTTTGAATTAGTGTTTTGTGCTTCTTCAGGTATATACCCAGAAGTAGAATCTGGGTCATAAGGCTGTTCCATTTTTAATTTTTTGAGTAAACTCCATACTGTTGTCCACAGTGGCTGCGCCAGTCTGCATTCCCACCAACAGTGCATGAGAGCTCCCTTTTCTCCACAACCTCACCAGCACTTGTTTGTTGACTTATGGATGATAGCCATTCTGACAGATGTGAAGTAATATCTCATTGTGGTTTTAATTTGCATTTCTCTGATGATTAGTAACATGGAGCACCTTTTCATATATCTATTTACCATCCATATGTTCTCTTTGGAGAAGCATCTATTCAGGTCCTCTGCCCATTTTTTTAATTGGATGGTTTGTGTTTTTTGGTGTTGGATTGTAAGACTTCTTTATAAATTTTGGTTATTAATCCTTTATCTGATGTACTACTGGCAAATGTTTTCTTCCAGTCAGTGAGTTGTCTTTTCATTTTGTTGATGTTTTCATTTGCTGTGCAAGCATTTTAGTTTGATGTAGTCCCATCTGTTTATTTTTCTTTTGTTTCCCTTGCTTAAGGAGATATATCAAAAAAAATATTGCTAACAGAAATGTCAGAGGTTTTACTGCCTATGTTTTCTTCTAGAAGTTTTATGATTTTGAGTCTCACGTTTGTCTTTAATCCATTTTTAATTTAATTTTTAAATATATAATCTTTACTATATTTTTCCATTACCATTTTGCCCCCTTGTACCCCTCCCCTCAGCAGCCACCACCCTGTTGTCCATGTCCATGAGTCCTTTTTCTGTTTTGCTCCATTCCTCCGCCCTTCAACCTCCCCCCAGTAGCTGTTATCCGTTCTCCATCTATGAGTCTGTCCCTGTTTTGGTTAGCTCAGTTTATTCATTTTAATCAATTTTTAGTTTATTCTTTTATATATTGTAAGAAAAGGTCTAGTTTCATTTTTTTTTTTTCTTTGTATGTACCAGAATGCCCAACTCTTGATGCCTCTTTCTTGGGAGTCCTCCGTCTTTGTACTCCTGCCCAGGGCTAAGCTTTGATTGGGGTTTGGTTTTGTTATGGGCTAAATTGTGTCTCTCCCCAAAATTCATTGTTGAAGCCCCAACCCCAGTACCTCAGAATGTGACTCTATTCAGAGAAAGGGCTTTAAAAGAGGTGATTAATCTAAAATGAGGCTGTTAGTATGGGACCTAATCCATTCTGTTTGGTATCCTTATAAAAGAGGGAGTTTGGACACACAAAGAGATACAAGGAATGTGTGCCCACAGAGAAAAGAAAATATAAAGAGGCAGCAAGAGGGAGGTTGTCTGTAAACCAAGAAGATAGGCCACAGAGGAAACCAACCCTGTGGCATCTTGATCTTGGACTCCCTGCCTCCAGAACTGTGAGAAAATGAATTTATGTGTTTAAGCCAGTCCGCGGTATTTTGTTATGGTAGCCCTGGTAGACTAATGCAGATCTCCTACGGGTAATTGTATTTTTCCTGAGGTCTCTGCCTCCCCTTTCTAACCCTCACTCCTCCTCAGGCCACTGTCGGCATCTCTGCCCTCGCTCCTCTGCATGGCCCTGGGGCCTGAACAACAGCCATTTATCAGATGGGGATCCCCAGCTCCCCTAGAGTAAGAATGAAGAGACACAAGCAAAGGCAGATGGGCACTGTCTGCTCCCTCTGCATCCCAGTCTTGCAAATGGTTTCTCCCTGAGGAACAGTGTGCTTAGCATTAAAGGCACCCAGACAGACACCAAGGATTTTGCAGAAGTCATTTCCAGGTAGTGGATTCCACCTTCCTTATATTCCCTGCCTCTTCCCCTTTCCTCAAGTTACACTGTGAGACAAGCAATATTGGTCAAAATGGCCAACCTAGAAATTTATAAGCCCTGGAACACAAAGCCAGGAAAACTTGGGCTCTGGACTTGGCCCATAACCTGCTGTGTGGCCCTGGCTTAGTCACATCTGTCTCTGGGCTCTGGGCATTCCCATGAAAGGAAGGCCCTGGAAGAGCAGATGCCAAGCAGTTCTGGGAGAAGAAGAGAAGGTTCAACTGATCAGAGACAGTGGGGTGGGAGGGAGGCAGATCAGGTTGGAGGAGAAAGAGGTTGGACTATGGAGATCCTTGAAAACCATGAGGTGGGAGTTGTGTGGCTAGGCAGTGGGGAGCCATGGCAGGCTTCTGAGCAGTAGAGGGAGTTGATAAACCTAGGTGAGGACTGGCCATGCAGTGGGGTCAGGAAGCTGCCTCCACCTACCCATATTCTTATATCCTTGCCTTCCTAGCTCCGCCCCTTTCCACACCCCCCACCTTTACTCCTGATCTCCCTGTTTTTTTCTCCAAGCCCTTTCCCACCTCACAGTCTTTACTCTGGCTATTTCCATTGCTCCAATGTCTTGAGAGTCATTGCTTCTTACATTTTGTCTGGTTTTTCAGTTGTTTTTAGGTGGCAGGGAAAATCTAGTTCCTGCTGCCTGAAAGTATCAATAACCAGAATTTAAAATTTAAAACAAAAACAGTACTATTTAAAACAGCAGTAAAAAAATTTAAATACATATATATATTTGTGTGTGTGTGTGTGTGTATATATATATATCTGACAAAAGATGTGCAAGATCTGTACAGTGAAAACTATAAAACAGTACTAAGTGGAAATTAAAGCACACATAAATGAAGAGATAGATATGCCATCTTCATCTATCAGAAAAATCAATCCTGCCCAAATTGACATGTAAATTCAGCACAATCCCAGTCAACATCCTAGCAGGTGTTTTTTGTTGAAATTGACAGACTGATTCTAAAATCCTTATGGGAATGAAAAGAACCTAAAATAGCCAAAATGAAAATCAGAGTTGGAAGACTCACACTACCTGCCTTCAATGCTTATCATAAAGCTACAATAATCAAGACAGTGTGGCATTGTCCTCACCATAGGCAAAGAGATCAATGAAACAGAAGGGAGAGTATAGAAATGGACCCAAAAGTAAATGGTTGATTTTGATTTTTTGCAAATGTTTCAAGATAATTCAATGGAAAACAAAAGTCTTCTTAACAGATGGTACAGGGACAATTAGATATCTATATGCAAAAAGAAAAAAGAAAGAAAGAAAGAGAAAAAACTTTAATTCATACCTTCTATCATACATATAAATTAACTCAAAATGGATCATAGACCTAAATGTAAAACTTAATACTATGAAGCTATAGAAGAAATCAGGAGAAAATCTTTGTGACCTTGAATTAGGCAAAAATTTCCTAACTACACACAAAAAATACAATTGATCCAAGAAAAAAATGATAAATTGGACTTCATTAATATAATAACTTGTCTTCTTGAAATGAACTACAAAGAGAACAAGAAGGTAAGTCATAGATACTTGCAAAGGATCTTGCAGATCAGATATGATAAAGGACTTGTACCAGAATGTTTATAGAACTCAAAACTCAGTGATGAGAAAAGAAATCACCCAATTAAAAAATGGACAAATGATTTGAACACTTCACCAAAGAAAATACATAGATGCATGCTTATGAGAATGTCTAAAACCAGAGTCTGATCATACCAAGTGTTGGCAAGGATATGGAATAACTGCAATTCTCTTACATTGCTGGTTGGAATGAAAATGGGAGAACCACATTGGAAAAGAGTTTAACAGTTTCTTTAAAAATTTAAACATTTATCTACTATGTAACCCAGCCTCCCATTTCTAGGTATTTACCCAAAAGTAATATAAGATTTGTATGCAAAGATTCATAGCAACTTTATTTATAATAATAAAAAAAATTGGAAGCATCCCAAATGCCCATTAACAGATAGATGTATAAAAAAAATTGTGTAACATTCATTCAATGGAATACTACCCAGCAATAAAAAGGAATGAACAATTGATATACACATGATATATATGAGCCTCAAATAATTGTGCTGAGTGAAAAAACCTTACGCACAAGAATATATTCTGTCAGACTCCATTTATATAAAGTTCTTGAAAATGCAAACTAATGTATAGTAACCTAAAGCAGATCAGTGGTTGTCTGGGGACTGAGGTGGGGGAGAGAAGGAAGAATTATAGGGAGGCACAAAGACACTTGGCAGTGAAGGACATGTTCATTTTCTTGATTATGGTGATGCTTCCATGAGCATAAACATATGTCAAAACTCATTGTGCCGTACACTGTAAATACATGCACTTTACTGTATGCCAACCACATTCCAACAAAGCTGTTTCTAAAACATGAAAGAAAGAAACACAGAGATAAATCTGACCTGGACTCTGCTTCTAGCCCCCTGGAGGGGAGGGGGAGGAGGGATGTGCATTGGAACCTAATCAAAGCCTAAGGCCAGAAGGGTGATGGTGCAAGGGCAGAGTCTGAGCAAGGAGCTAGTGTGAGAAGAGCCTCTGCATTCCTGAAGTCACCCTCCCACAGGAGAGGCCGCTTCTGCCTTATCTCGCATGGCCTTCTCTCTCCAACATTCTTTCATCCGAAGGAGTTTCCAGCCAAAAAAGACTTCCTGAAATTGGGCAGGGCAGCCTGAGGAGGCAAGAACAATAGTAGAGCCCCGAGTATGGAGCCAGCCTCTCTGCACACATTATTGTATTTAACCCTCACACCACCCCAACATGAGCTATTATTGTGGTCCCATTTTACTAACAAAGACCCTGAGGGTGGGGTGGGAGAGGAAGATAACAATGGAGTCTGTGAAAGTGAATGACTGGTCTTAAGGACACTAACTGACTGAGCCTCTCGTCCTCAGCTGGCCCCTGCCAGTGCTCACACAGCAAAAGGACCAGTGGTTGGCAGGGCAGTTTTAAGACTTTTCTCAACCTTGGGCACTCTTATTTTGGAGATCCTACCTTACTCCATGCAAGGCATATTAAACCCCCAAATCCTATAGTAAATATGATTTTCACTGTGATTATTCATTTTCTTGCAGCAGTAGTGTTGTATTGGGGAGCCAAGACATGTACTTTTTTCCCAGTTTCATTTTCTTAGGCTCTAAGTACTAATGGCAAAATGGCCTTATTTGTGGAGGGTCCTTTCAAGGGCTGTGACGGGGGCCCTGGTTTTGTGGTCAAGGATGTGAAGATCCAGTAGGAGGCCCAGGGCTCCAATACAGGTATGCCTGGCTCCTGGGGACAGTGGGGAATGGTGCTGCCGGAAGCCTGGCTTGGCACAGAAGCACGCATCAGAGTTGTCTGGTGCATATCCTGGCTGCACGGCCATTGCTCTGTGACCTTTGGGCACATTACCTTGCCTCTCCGGGCCTCAGTTTCTTCTCCAGCGAAGGTGGGATCTTAATAACTACCCCACAAGTTCAGTGACTACAGCATGTCTGGTTGGACAGTGTTTAAGGTCCTTTGCTGTGCAGGGACGTGTGAAGACTCAGGAACCAAAGTCGGAAGAGGGGCCGGAAATCCCGTCTGGTTGGCCATTTCAGCACCCTCCCTACCCCCGACTTGTGGCGATTTCCTCTGGAGTCATCTTACCTTATCAAGTCACAAGCCCCTGAGTCACCTCCAGTCCTGGGGCCAGCTCCTTGGCTTCCCCACCACACTTCCCGTGGCCCTCCGCCCGCCCACCCCACATTGTTCCCTGCCCCGCCACATTCAGGGAGTTTTGTCTCCCCGGGTCTGGCGACTGCGAGCCGCTGGGAACAGGAACTGCTGAGAGGCCCCTGACCATTTCCAGGAAGTGCACCAGGATGGAAGGGAACGTGTCAGGCGGCAGGACTCTCTGCCCAGCCTGGACTCCAGCTTCCAGCCACTTTACAGCCCGTCCCCTGCACCCCCGCCCACCCATGAGAGAGGGCAATAACAAGATGAGAATTGCCCACCCAGCCTCGGGGCCCCTCCTGGGCCTTTTATAGTCACAATGTTCACCCACTATTCTAGCAGGGTCCTGGATATGCTGTTAAGGTTTCTGGACATGGGAAGGTCCAGGGGCTGGGGAGGGGCCAGCTAGTCTGAGTACCAGAGAGGAGAGAGGGGCACGGATACCAGTTATTTAAAACACCAGTGTAAGTGCATTAGTATTTTAACTGTTCTTATGGTCATGCCCAATGCATGCCAGCTAAAGGTCAGCCCTGCACGCTCAGCCCCCTCCACCTATTAGGGGTATCACCCCTTTCAGGAAGCCCTGCTTGTCCCCATAAGCTAGGATCAGGGACCCTTTCCAGTGGCAATGTTTACCCCTGTCATATCACTTGTCAGACCACGATCTCCAATATCTGTCCCTTATCTGTCTTTCCACTGAGATATTCTGGGGAGAGGGGCCTGGGCTGCCTCTACCATCTCTCCCTCCGTGAAAGAGGTTGTACTTTTTGTTAAATGAATAAAGGGTTTTATATATGTTCAGAACCAGTCAGACCTGAGTTCAAATGTCTGCCTTCCCTCTCACAGTTACGTGGTCTTTGCTGTATTTATAAACCCCCTTGTGTCTCAGTTTCCTTCTATGACAAATAAACTAACAATGGCTGTCTAAAGTGTCATTGGAACCATTTAGACAAGTGTCTTCCCTCTCTTTTCACTAACCCTTAGATGTAGCTTGAGCCACCAAGTGCCAAAGGCCCAGAGAAAGGGGTAGCTTTTGGCTTTCTGTTGGAGGGGGAAAGATCTCAGAGACCTTTCCCTCTGAACTTGGCTGCTGCCCAACCCCTCCTAATTCTGCTAAGTGCAAGGCCCATCCCCCCTTCTTAACTATCAGGCCTTGAACTGTGCACGTGCTACATAGGAAAGGGTCACTGTCATCCTAACGGGAACAACATACATTGACCAGCAGCCCCCTGTAACAGCGATAGTGGGTGCATCTTTGTGCAGAGTTGGTTCTGGAGACCCACAACACACTCGCTGCTGGTGGGGTTTCAGGCAGCTGCCACTGTGCTGGAGTGGAAGAGGGAATTGAGGAGTGGGACAGGGGCTTTCCCCAGGCTTTTGAAACTTGATCCCACAGGTGACCACGCCTCCTCTACCCACAGTTAGACCTGGAAAAGCAAACAAGCCCTGTGCTCTTGCTGACTCCTTGGCCATGGGAGGACCCAGGGAGAAACTTGGCCCCGACAATATACCACACTGGCTCTCCACCCTTCATTTTTATAAGTTCAGGCAAAAGAAAAGGCCAGGAGAAAATCTGCTACTAATAAGGAAATCAATTAGTTGGTGTGCATGTCACGAAATGCTTCAATAAAGATCTGCCTTTCGGGGATTTTTTCCTCTCCCTTTAATTTTTTTCCCAAAGAGACCTGGCTGGGGCCAGGAGGCATTTCCAGCATCCTCCCGTGGAGCGGGGAGGGGGGCACGCAGCTGCGTCTGGAGCAGATTAGCAGGGGGATGTGCTCGCCTACCCTGCTGGCACTGTGGGCAGCTATGCCTGGCAGGGCCACACCCATGGGGGGTCAGGGAGGAGGGGTCGTGCCCACCCCAGGTCCCAATAACCAGGCTGCAAAGAGGCTTCACGGCCCTCCCCACACAGTCACTACAAATCACCCACATATAACCTCACACACACGTCCACAAACACATATAATCTCTCACAAGAACATACAGGCAGCTCACATACATGCACACACAATTACACATATACACTCACCCCAAACACACATATACAAGATCACCCTTCTCCACACACATATATAAGCACACACACACTAATCATACATATTTACACATATACAATGATTCACTCATAATCCACATACGTATACTCTTACACACGTAATTACGCTCCATACTCACCACCCCCCACATAGAACCACACACCTAATCATACAGCCACTGACATGACCACATACCTAATTCCCTGCAATTGTACATATACACGTGATGTGGAAACTCGAGACTACCTGAGCTAGGATGGATCTTCGAGTCTTCCCCTCCAACCCCTCCTCACCCGACCAGTGAGGAGACTGAGGCCCAGAGAGAAGGCATGACCTGCATCACTGGCACCTCTCTATCCCAACCTGCTCAGGGAAAGACATTTTGGAATGAAACACAGTGACCAGCAGGTCGGGGTGGAGAAAAGGTGGGAGAGAAACTCCTCTGGAGCCCGGCCACCAAAGAACTTCAGCCATATCTCTTCTAATAAGGAAATATAAAAGTAATAATCAGGAAGGACTCCGCAGAGCCCTGTAACTCCCCCGCCCCTGCGCAGCCTTGAGAACAGTCTAACTGCAGAGACTGTGGCCTAACTGGGGAGACAGATCAGGCTTTCCTGAAACTTGGCTTTGCCTCTCACATGCTGGGCGAGCTAGGGCAAGGTACTTCAACTCTCTGAACCTCTGTTTTCTCAGCTATAAAATGGGAGTCAAACGGACCTCACAGGATTGCGGGGAGGGAGAGCGAGTCCATGTCTTCAGAGCACCCAGCCCTGTGCCCAGCGGGTGGCAGGCACTCAGGGAATCCTGCTCCCTCTCCCCTCAGTCCCTTACATGCAGGTCGCAGTTTTGTCATGTGAGCTGTGTGAGTCCCTTCCCTCTCTAGTTTCTGGCTTCCCCATCTAAAGAGATCCCTATAGCCGTCTAGCGATTGAACTTCTTGGCTGAGGGCTGGTGTGCAAAGTGGGCCCAGGTGGTAACTAAAGCGATGGCCTGGAATTTGCCCCGGAGACCCCAGGCCTCCAGGTTCGAGGGGAACAGGGCCACTGCTCTTTGGAGAAACAGCTTTTAGGGGAACTCAGCCTTTGTCAGCTCCTGCCTGGCGAGGCTGGTATTTGAAATATTCTTCTGAGTGGTTGAGAGACGCTGGGAGGTCTCAGGGCAAGCTGGGAGGAGGGATGCAGTTGCCTAGGAAACCATGTGTTTCCACTTTTCTGAGAGGGGGAGCCTGAAAAGGAAGGGCCTGGGGTGCATGCAAGGGGAGGAGAGTGGGGGGAGTGTGTGCCCTTGGGGGGCAGGGTGAGGGGGAAGGGAGGCAGCCAGCCAGGAAGGGGCTCAGTGAGAGGCTTAAGGGAAGTTTATGGTCCCCAAATGACTGAGGACAAACAGCAGGCTCAGAACCACCAAAATGCTTGCCAAAACTACAGATTCCTAGGCCCTGCCTGGGACCCACAAGTGGGAGGGTAGGAGACTGGGCATGAGGATGAAAATCTGTTATTAACCAGCTCCTGGCCTGGGAACACTGGGAAGGACAGCAGCCGTGTCAAACAGGAAGAAGGAAAATGAGATGAAGCCTGGCCCCTCTTGGGACGTAGGTGTCTTCATCCATAAAAAGATGGTGACAGCGGAGTGGAACGAATGGCACCGAAGGCCTCCCCACGGCTCCATTCCCTGGAGGCTGCGCAGGAAGGCTGCGTTCAGCCTGGGCTTCTGCGACAGGACGGTCTGGGCTCAAATTCCAGTTCTCCCAGTTACTGGCACAGTCTTGGCCAAGGCATCTCCCGGACCCTGAGTCTGCTTAGTAGTAAGATGGGTATAACACCTGTTATTATTATTTATCATTTCATTAATGTGGTAAAGTAACATGTAATATGAAACCTGTTCTTCTGTCCTTGCCTTGAAGTTTAAGAGCTTCTCAATCTGGCCCCAGCTTCCCTTTTATCTCCACCTCCCCCAAACACCCTACGTCCTTCTGCTGTACCCCACATTCTCACAAGGATCCCCTGGCCTCTGCCCATCTGGGTTCTCCACCTTCTTCCTTCTAACCACCCAGACCAGCTCAAACATCCCCTCCTGGGTGTGCCCTGGCTTCTCTCCTCACCCAGGACGCCCCAGTGCCTGCCCCATCCCCGCCCAAGCTCTTTGCCACTGCCTCTCAGTTCAGCAGCCCCCAGCCTACACAAGGCACTGGCAGAGGGCAGAGTGGGGCTTGTGGAGGGGGGCGGGGGTGTATATGTTGGGGTGGGGAGGCCATTTGGTGGCAGCACACCTCTGGGCTCAGACTCATCTGCAGGTGTCCCCTGCAGGGCTGACCCACCTTACAGCCCCAAAGAGCAAGTTACACCACCTGCCCCTATCCCAAATGTCTTCACCTGTAACCACCTGGGTTACTTCAGACCACCTGCAGCTGGGAGGAAGCGAAGGGGTGGCTTTTGTCCTTTTCAAGTGTATGGCTTCTAGCCCGCCCTCCCCCCATCACCTACAGGCTGAAGGTGGTCTTTGGGTGGCACCTTAGAGAGAGAGGATTCCCATAAGCTGAAGTGAGGAGGGTACTTGCCCTAAGCAGAGGGAACAACGAGAGCAAAGGGGGTCAGTGTGGTTTAGAATCGGGAGACAAAGATAGGAAAGGGGACTTGGCTGACTCCATCCCTCTTGCAAAGGAACCCAGTCATTGTTGCTGGATCAGGGCCTGAGCCCCCACAGGCCTCACTAGAGGTTGGCACCTTCTAGGGCTCAGCTGGTCGCTGCCTCTGCCACTGGCACCCAGGCTCTGGGAAAGAAAAGCCTTCTACACCCAGGATGGGGAAGAGCTTGACAGGCGGTTGGGAGAGGGGGTGACTTTGGCCAGTTATGTCCTTCTCTGGGTCCCAAGTATCTTTTCTATAAAAGGGGGATGGGGCAATCACCCACAAAGGTCCTCCCGGTTCCAAGTTGGCCAGTTCCTCCCACATCAGCTGCCAAGGGGGTGATTAGAGCCTCCTACCCTTTGGAGGGCCTTCTGGGGGGAGGCCTTCCACCCACCAGCAGCCCCACCCTCTCCCACAACCTCCCCAGGCCCAAGGGACTGGGGGCAGGCCTCCTCTCTGCTCTGCAGGACACTCCCACCCCAGCTTTGCCCTGGGGGAGACCAGAGGGACCAGCCCGCCAGTGTGGAGCCTGAGCCGGAGCGGGTGTGGGGAGAGGCCAGCCCGCCGGGGAGGCCGCCGGCAGGAGACAGCACGGAGACAGGAGCGATAAGCTGGCGGCTCGGCAGGCTGCCCCTCCCGTCCCGCTGGGTCACAAAAAATGAACTCCAACTTCCGGCAGGCGGCACAGGGAGGGGGGACACACTCTGGTGGGTGGGGTGCATGAGACTCCCTTCATGGTTTTACCCTGTGTAGGACACTGCCCCCCCTGCTCCAGGAAGCTGGGGGGCTGGGGAGGTCAACCCTACTGTACCCCACTCTGACAGGCTGTGGACCAGGGGCTCCCCGCCCTGCTCTTACCCTTGGAGGCTGTGGGGTCCAGGAACTTGGGCAGTCAGGGGCTGCTCTGAACTTGGAATGGAACATCCTGGAGCCACAGGATGCTACCCCACTGCCAGTAGGCTTTTCTTGTCCTGTCTGGAGAGTCTTTCCATCAGGGTGGGGTCAGGAGTGGGTGCTTCCTGCCCTGGGGGACCACCCATTCTGAGTTGCTGGTGCGCAGGACTTAACCCCCTGCCCAACAGGAGCTGCACTTTGAGACTCCCGAAGGGGGTGAGGTCTAGGTGTCATCACTTACTGATCACACACCGTACTGTATACCTAACAATAACCATTATTATCCTGTAAAATAGACTGAGACTGGCTCAGCTTGGCTAAGGCCCCTGACCCCTCCACGTATCACACTCTACTTTTTACAACCTCTCACTCAAACCTCTCAATAGCCTGCACTTTCTCCATGCAGGTCCTTTAATCCTACTGCGTCTGTGTTTTCATTCATTAGCATGTACTCATTCATTAAAATTCACTAGGCCCTTACTCAAGGCCAGGCACCAAGCCTGGTGTTGCAATTTATGGTTGCAAGCCTCTGCCCCTCACAATACTTCATATTCTAAAGGGAAAGATAAAGAGCACAATTAAAAATTTATTGACAGCTGTGGGAAGTATTCTGTAGTGGGTACAGTGTGTACAAAACAAATTTTGTGGAATGTGTATTGGCGAGGGGGGTGGTGATTAGGGACCTTCCTTTACAAGGCAGTTTGCCCAGTGATCTAAAAGCAGGGTAGAACCAGGTGAAGGGGGTGAGGGTGTGGGTCGTGGGGTATCCCATGTGGAGGTACTAAGGCCAGAGGGGATTTTTGTAGGTCAGAGAAGCTTCAAGCAGGTGTCTTGTTCAGAGCAGGGGCCCAAAATATGAATGGGAATGGGGCAGAGGCCAAAAGGTATCGAGAGTGGTGGTCCACAGCAAAGATGGCTGTGGGAAGGTAAGAGAGCACTAGACCTGGGTGCACGGTGACCCAAGTGTGCTTTTAAAGGCCCCACAGCCACTGTGTGGTGAACGGACTCTGGGGTTGAGGACAAAGCAAGAGACCAGAAGATAAGAGGATGTGGCAGCTGCTGCATGAAAGAGATGCCGGAGGTTTGGCCTCATCTGGTGACCTGCATTTGACAGGTTGATCAGGGATCTCCATGTAACCAAATCCACATGATCCTGTGTGCTGTTGGACCAGCTGGCTGCTCTCTCACTAAACCGTTCCTGTCCTGGCATCTTGAGGCCCATACTCTCCAGTCCCTCCCCGCTGCACATTCTGACCACTTCTGCTCGGGTTCCCAAAGAAGATCCTGTCCTTCCACACTGCCCCTAGTGTCAGGACACACTGGCTTCAGGCTTACCTTTCTGTCCTCACTCTCTCAGACAGACTCATCCACCCTCACAGATTCAACCACTACCTGCACGCAGGTGACTTTCAAATATCTTCCCCCTCTGCTCCAAGCACCTTCGTCTACTGCACTTGACACCCCACCCAGCTTTTCTTGGGCTCCCTGAGAGTATCCTGCCCCCAAAGGACATGTTTAGAGTCCCCTGCACTCCCCCAGGCAGAAACACAGAGCCCTCCTCAACCCCTCCCACTCTCTCACATACCCGGCCCCACCTGTCTCCCTTCATACCTCAAACTTATCCCCACTTCTCCCTCCCCATACAACTGCTTTTCTAAAACAGATCTGTCCTCAGCTCCCCTCCATGCTGCTTCTCTGGTTCTCGATGAGCCTCAGAACAAGCCCAGGGTTCCTAGCACAGTTTCCATGGCCTCCAAAGTCCAGGATTTAGGGTTTCATCTCCCAGCAGCCCTCCTGCCTCACACTGCCATTCTCTAGACACACTTTTTCCTCCCCCTTTTCTTGACAGAGAGGGAGAGAGAGATCAATTTGTCGTCCCACTTATTTATGCATTCACTGGTTGATTCTTGCATGTGCCCTGACGGGGGAGCAAGCCTACAGCCCTGGCATAATGGGATGACGCTCAGCCAACCGAGCGACCTGGCCGAGGCCCAGGCACCGTTTTGCACAAGCTATTTCTTCTGCCTGGCCACCTGCAGACTCTGCACAGAAATTCTCTCCTCCAGGGAACCTCCTTGATTCCTAGTCTGCTTGTCCCCTGTATTTCTCCTACTTGGTGTGGTAATAGGTGGTAAAGACAGACTTTGCCCTTCCTATGTGATCAGAACTACCTGGGGAAGAGACCTGGCCTAGCATTCCTGGCTCCAGCAGTCACAGCCACGGAAAAATAGGACATCGGGGACACAGAAAGCCCCAGGCTAGATCAGCAGAACAATTGCAGGGGAGCCTATTTAAAGATGGGAAGACCCCTTAGGCCTGGAACCCTTCATACCAACTGGACTTGGCTCACATGAACATAGTCTCAAGAAGGCCTCAGGAAGACATCCGACAGGGCCCGTCTCCCATCCTTAAAATCCCCTTAGATTTCTACTCCTTTCTGATAAGCATTATCCTCCCATCTTCTCTGGCCAACTACAAATACTCCAAGAAGGGCTATATACATTGAACAGCCACTTCTTGCTAGATCTCCTTTAGAGATCAACCATCCAAACCTGATAAGCCAGCAGCAGTGCAAGCCTGTATTATAGCAGGGTACTTTTATGTTTCAACACTGTGTACACAGAAGCAGGACCCTGATAAACTCTCTGTTCACAAACACATATTAGAGGGATTTCCTAGGAGGCTGTTTCCCAGAGTGGGTGGCCTACTTTGCTCTATTGATAGCTCAGTGGATAAGTTATTTGAAATTCCTAACATTATAGAGACATGGGCTAATTTGAGGTGCCTTCAACTCTGCCCCCACTGTGTGGCTGACTCAACACTTGAAAACAGGACCATTTGGGTAGGAAGGGTCCTCAGAGCTCACCTGGCACAACCCCTTATTGACAGATGGAGAAACTGAGTCTCAGAAGGAAAGGGTTTGCTCAGGGCTACAGAGCAGGGCAATAGGTCAGAGTTCAAGATTCCTGATTCCCGAGGCAGTGCTCGCCCTGCTGCCTCAGGGCCTAGGCATGAAAACGTGCCAAATTTAGTGGGAACTGTGTTTTCTAAAGAGGCCAGTGACTTTACAGTGTGCTCTGGGGAGGGAAGCCTGAGGAGCCTGTCTTAATATGTTTTGGAGTCAGGCTGCTGCTTAAAGAACAGCACAGCTGGCTTGGGGCAGGGTGTACAGAGCTGCCTAGAGACAGAGCTACATGCATTCCTTGTGATTAGTTAAAAATCAATACAACACACTTACACATACAAACTCATACAAAACTCCTGTTTTCATTTAGCTGAATTTGCAACACAAGTATTCCATAGTCACTGAAGACAAATTAGGAAATACAGATAAACAAAAATCAAGTAATGTAATTCATCCACAAATCTACTTTGAGCAAGGAAGAGGCGGTTTTGCCAAATGGTCAGAAGTCCAGGTACAAGACCACCTAAACCTGAATCCAGTTCTGATTGTACTGCTTAGCAGCTGTGTGACCTTCGACAGGTTGCTTCACTGCCCAGAGCCACAGTTTCCTCATTCACTGGATGAACATATTCTACAAGTGGAGCGTTGGCCTTATGCTGCACGTTAACAGCTAAAAAACAAAAGGCAGTTATATGGCGTGTGGCCTTCCAGAAACCACGCCCATTCTCAAGGACAAATGTAGAAAAAGTAATGCACAGAGCTGGGCTGCATCTCCTCTGTGTGCCCACCCCCCCCAACACACACCCCTGGCTTCAGCTTCGACAATTCTAGCACATTGAAAATGCGCCCTGGGGCAGGGGCTTTTTAAAAAAATCCTCACCCAAGGACACGTGTACTGATTTTTTATTTTATTTTTTTAGAGAAAGAGAAAGAGAAACATCTACAGGTGAGAGAAATACTTACAAGAGAGAAACATCAGTTGGTTGCCTCCTGTCCACACCCAAACCAGGAATTGAACCTGCAACTTATGTATGTGCGCTGGCCAGGGATCGAACCTGCAACCTTTTGGTTCACAGGACAATGCTCCAGCCAACCAAGGCACCAGGCCAGGGCTGCAGGGGCCTTTTTTTTTTTTTTGCCTCTAGGCCTCAGTTTCCCTGTCTGTATTCTAAGCTCAGGGCTGGAACAGCTATTCTCAGGAGTTATTTCTGACTGCTGGCCAGGCCTGGTGGCCTCTATCTCTGTGCCCTGGCCCCTAGAGATATGCAGATGGCCAGGAGGCTGGCCTAGGTGGCTGGTGACTCTGGCAGCCGAACGCAGGTCAGAATCTACAGACCACAGCAAGCCTTCCTTATCCCGCTCCCCCAGACTAAGGCAGCATCGTGCACTGTGACAGGCTGAACAGGCCAAATGAGCGGGTACCTGTGCTTTGTCCAGCCTTCCCAGCTGAGCCACATCAAATACTAACTGTAGGCTAATTACACCAAGAGTCTGACACAGACTGTAGAGAAGGCATTCCAGGCCACTGACTCTTAGGGGTCTGGAAGGAGGCCACATGCGTAGGGGTGTGGAAGGAGGTACACAGAGATTCATCTACTCATTGACTCACTTATTCACTGGTTTGTTCATTCAATAAACTCACAGGGCATTGTCTAAAGGTCATGCATTGTGCTAGTGTGGAGGATTTAGATTGAACAAAACAATCTTAGGTTGCTCCTGGGCCAGCAAGGACATAATTCCCAGAGGTGCTGTTGAGATGCAAGCACTGTAAAGTGAGGTCCAGAATAAAGCATGAGCCCTTCTCGTCCGCGAGATCAGGGAAGACTTTCCAGAAGCAGTGGCCTTTGAAGCAGGCCTTAAAGGAAGGAGGGTGGGAGTGGGCCAGGCAGAAAAGAGAAGTAGGACATTCTGGCAGAAGGTACAGTGTGAACAGAAGCTGTGACTGGTGAGTTACCCATGGAAATCACAGAATGAACACTGGAAAAATCCAACGAGATCAACTTGTCCCATCCCCTCATACTACAAAGCTGGAGACTGTGGCCTGGGCAGAGCCCAAGTGCAGCTAGCAATGCCTTGCAGGAGGAGGGACCTGAAAACTTTGCTGTAGGTGATAGGAGTCACCAGGCTTAGCTGTCCAAAGGCTTGAGGTTCAGGTGCAACTGAAGACAGAGGTCCCAGGCAAAGGCTGTCTATTGTCAAAAAACCTGCAAGGAGTTGTTTGTGTGCTTGTTTTTTGGGCCGACCTTTATTTGGTTAGTTATCATTACTATCACAAGCAGCCAAGAACCTGGAGCTCTTTCTACTCCCTGGAGTTCTTTCTACTTTTAGGTGGCACAAAGAGCAGGCTAATACACACTTAAGCTTCTGCCAGAGTTTTAGAGTAGATGTGAGGAAGTACATTCTGAGGGCGGACCAAGTTGGGCATAGGAACTAAGGCCAGAGAAAAAGCCCCATAGTATACCCAGTTTTCTCCTAGCTTGGAGCTCTCTCTCCTGTCCCGCACTGGCACCCACCCTCGTACTCCCTAAGGAGCTAGCTGTGTGTCTTCCATGAGAAGGGCCCTGAGCTCTGGGGGCTATTAGAGACCTGCAGAAGTTCTGATTTGGGGCGTGGATCTATTTGGGAGTCTAACAAAGACTGTCGATCTGTCCCCAAAAAACTCTCCACCTGTCCAGATTTTGCCTATAGTCTCAGCAGTTCTCAGAGCCTCGAGGCCTGTCTGCAGTCTCCAGTGTGGTGCGAGGAGGCTCCGACACCCGACAGGTCCGAGCTCTATGGCAGGCCCACAACTCACCAGACATGTGACCTTGAGTCACTTTACAGCTCTGGGCCTCGATTTCCCCACTGCGAAAAGGAGGAAATGACTACCCTTTCCACAGAGTTGGGCAGGAAATTGATTAATGCATGGAAAGCAGTGAGTACAGCTCTGGGCTCTGAGAGAGAATAGGGATACGTTTGTGTGCCCTTCCCTCACTGCTGAAGGGCAGGCTCATCCCAGATAGCGGGAGATACAAATTCAAGAGACAAAACCTCCTTCACAAATTCCCTCCGAAGTGGAAGACAGGGGTGTCTACTCACTTCTCAAGGCTTTCCAACCTTTCTACAAAGAAGGCACATGATTTGTATATAAAAAGGACATTCTAGGGAAAAACAGGACCAAAGAGGAGGTATGAATGAATAAGGTTGCCCTGTGAAGATGCACAGGGGTCCTCGGACCCCCCCACCTTCTCTCCAGGGCACCGTCCCACTCACAGATCTCAGACACACTCTGCATCTGCGTTCAGGTGGTTTCCTCTACCTGGCACTGGCTTCTGCTCTTTTCCACCTAAGAAACTCCTAGCCATCCATCAAAGACCACCTGAAATGTCCCCTCTTCTCTAAACTGGACAAGCTTGCCACCGTACCGAGCCTGCCCACAGGGCTTTGGTCTCACATCTAGCATAGGCTTGTCGCATCCCCCGCCCCCTCTTTGTCCTGGCTATTGGATGACAGCTGGGGCCCAGGTTGTCATTTCCCACCTTGCACCCTGCACTGAGAGGTAGTTTTGTGACCTTGGGCAAATGTCAAATGAATGAATTTTCCTATGTCAAAACCTGGGGGATCCCACCAACCATTCTCAGGAATTTTATTATTTTATTATTTTATTTTATAGAGAGGGAAAGGGATGGAGAAAGGGAGAGAAACATCAATATACAGTTTCCTCTTGAATGACCCCTACTGGGGACCTGGCCTGCAACCCAGGTATGTGCCCTAGACTGGGAATTGAACCTGCCACCCTTTGGTTTGCAGGCCAGTCAGTGTTCAATCCACTGAGCCACACCAGCCAGGGCATTCTCAGGAGTTTCTGAGATGAGCATTACCTCATTCTTGATCTTACTATAAAGCCTATGGCAGGTGGGGCCAGCCAGAGAGGCAAGGGAAAGGCTGTGCAGAGGGATGAACTGAGCTCTAACTCAAGAGCAGTGATTCTCAAACTTTTGTCTAAATGTCATGCTTGTACCCCACCCCACCCCACCCCACCCCTGACCCCGCCATGAGCCTTTAGAGACAGTTTTTTTCCTACTCACTCCCCAGTACAAAAGTCTAATACCCCAGGTATACTATAAATCTATTTAAGTTCTATGTGTATATCCATGACTTAAGATTTTGTTGATGCTTCCTCCCTGAACCAATTTTTGCCCCTTGTGGGGCAATGGCGCCCCACAAGAATGCCTGCTCTAAGCTAACGTATCACCTCCATTGTTTCCTCCAGCCTTCAAACCAGCCCGTGAGGCAGGCGCCATTGTCCCCTTGTACAGGTTTGTAAATGGAGGCACAGGTAGTAGTAAACTTGTCCAGCTAGTGAGTGGCAAGGCTGGGATGCACAGCCGGCACTTTCAGAACACGGGTCCCTTGACTTGCCAGTTCCTTGACGGAGACAACAGGCAGCTCTGTGCGATGGGGATGGAGTCCTAAACTAGGAGACGGGCCCTTCCTGCTTCTGGGCTTCCGTTTCCATTCTCCTAGTGTGAGGAGGGGGCCTCGGTGTTCCCTAAGTGCCCTAAGTACCCCAAGGCTTCAGGCCTCTGAAAGGAGGCTTTGGTGGCCTCCCTGTGCTGGGAAAGGGGCTGACCACCAGGCCCGAGTTGCTGGGGTCAGGTGGAAGGAGGGGAGGGCTGAGCCGCCAGCCCCAGAGACTAAAACGTCTGCTCCTAGCTGGCGGCCTCCCAGGGGTGCTCGGCTGGGAGCCTGGCTGGCCCCGGCTTTCCCCAGGGCCTGATAAACCAGAAAAAAGAAAGCGCGCTGCGAAGGGAAGGAAGCACCAGCAGACAAAGGAGGGAAGGGCACACTGATTCCATCGGCTCCAAGCCTCAGCCGCCCTGGCGGGCTGGGCAGGGCAGGACGTGCAGACGGGTAGCCTGGGGAACTGGCGGCAGGATGCTGGGAGCCAGCTACCCAGCGATCACGGTGCCTGCCTATCCTGGTGCCCAGGCTGGCTGGGGTGGGGACTGGGACCAGGCCAGCGGGGACAGGCTCCACGTAGCACAGGTTCTCACTGGAGCCTCCCCACAATTCTCCCCATGTATAGGGGTGTCTTGGAGCCCCTGACGAGGCCAAAGTCACGCAGCCAGTCACTGGTGAAGCCAGGTCGGGACCTGGGTCTCTGGTTCCAAACTCCAGGCTCTATCTCACCCCACACCTCACTCTGTCTGCCAAAGCCTGAATCTGTTGTCTGAGAAAGCAAGGAACTACTCAGAACAGAGAATGTGAACAGACCCAGTTCATGATGTACTGGGCATTGGCTTAATCTCACAAGGGTCCTGCAAGGTTGGCTATGTTATTGTTCCTACTTTACAAATGAGGAAACTGAGGCCTAGTGAGGTTGCCCATGGAACTGAGCTTGGAATCAGAGCCCATGTTCCTAATGGCTGGGCCTCTGCAAGGCCCTCTTAGGGCAGCCAGCTTTCCCCTTGTCTGGGGTAGGGACAGGGGTGCTCCAGGCCCCTGAGATGCAGGAAGGTAGCCTCTTAGGTCCCTGCCCTGGAGCTACCAGGCCTTCCCTGAGGACAGGGGAGGGGTAAGGGAGGGAGTCTCACTCCCATCTGAGAGATGGGAAAGAACAGCTAGATTTTTTCCATTAAATTAGGAGCCAGAAAAGATACTCTAAAACTTGCAAACAGACAGAGAAAGTGAAGCCTTGCTTGGCCCTAGCCTTTCCCTAGGGTCCCAATGGGATGACTGATGCCTGAGTGGACCAGGAATTTGCAAGTGGGGGTTCAGCACCCAGCTCGGGTGTTCCATCTGGCCGCTCCATCCATAAGACAGGGCTGTGCACCCCTAGCTCTCAGGTCTTAGGGAGGGAGTAGAGAGTCTGGGCGGAGGCTCTCCGCAGGGCTGGGCTTTCCCTCAGGCCCCAGCTCCAGGCCACTGGGCTTGGCCTGAGGTGCTCAGGCGTGCTAGCTACAGCTCACACACTGACTGTGATCTCTGAGGGCCTTTTCCGAAGACTCTGGCCTCTCCCAGATGTCCTCCAAATTCAGAAATGAGGACTGGGATGAGTGGAACAGGGGAGGAAGGAAAGTCAACCTAAGGGTATTACTGAGGTAGCCACAGCTGTGAACAACTGGGGTTGCATCCTGCTGGGCCCCAGGAGGAGCTGTGTAGAAAGCACTCAGGATCGGTCCCCTGCAGGGTGGGAGGGGAACATTACCTATTGGTTCTCATCATCCCAGGCAGAAAGTGAGCGCTAAGCTGGGCTGCTAGGCCAAGGGCCATCAGCATGTACCTGCACAGAGCCAGTTGCCTTAGCAAGAGCTGGCATACGAAGATGAGCTGAGAGGATATGATATGGGCTTGAGAGGCGCCTGACACCATGTCCGGTGAGGCACATCCCTTCTCAGTCAATGGTCCCCAGGCCAGGGATACCCAGGAATGAGTCAGACCTGATGCCTTCCCTCTAGGAGCTGACAGCCAGTGAGGATGCCTCATGTACATTCTCCAACCAGGAGATAATGACAATGAAACCCACCCTGCACTTAGCACTTCCTGTGTGCCAGGTGCCATCAGCAGCCCTACAAGACAGATACTACTTCTGTTTGAGAGAAGAGCACACTGAGGCTCAGGGAGGTTAAGGACCTTCCCAAAGTCTCATTCCCTCCAAGCCTGAAGCCTTCCCAGCATTCCTGGTGGGGCCAGGAAGTACTGCAGGGCCTTAGAGAAACGAGGCCGCTTGAAGGAGGTGGCGCTTGGTCTGCACTTTGGAGGCTGAGCACACGTCACCCCCTGCCTACTCTCAGTCCCCTGTGTCTTCCCACAATCACCCCACCTGGAGTCCCCAAGGATACCTCACCATCACCTAAAATCACAGCTCATCAGGCTGGGAGGCCTTCAGGGGCCAGTTTACTCAATTCCTCCCCAACCTTCCTGTGAGAAACCTGAGGCCCAGAGAGGGGCATCATATGCCCAAGCTCACACAGCATGAGATAGAAAGCCAAGATGGGAGCCCAGATCTCCTGACTCTCTGATTCAGTGCCCTCTCCCACACAGGCAGCACATGCTAGGCTCGCCAGGGTCCCATCTCTACTCTCAGGAATAGAGCTCACCAGGGTGACTCACATATACCCTATTCTATGGCTGCATCTCCTTCCTGGGGTATGCTGAGCTCAAAGCAGAGTGCTGTAGGGTGCCCAGAGACTCTCAGCTTGGGCTGGGGTAGAGGAGGGGCTATGCGTTAAAAGGAGGCAGCAGGGAAGGGCTAAGGGACCCTGAGTATTACAGCCAGGGAAAACGTATCAGGCTCCTCCCTCCTCTCCTGCTACCTGAGTGCCCCAGCCATGGCGTTATGCAGAGGGGACCCCTCAGTCACTCAGGCACTGGAGTACTGCAAATGGGATTAGCGTTGAGCCTGGGAGACCTAAAGTGCCAGAGATAGGGGCTGGCGGGGGATCCAAAACACAAAACAAACACAGAACCGCCCCCAGAGGAAAAGTCCAGAGTCTGAATTTTAAACAGGAAGAACTAGGCGTCAGACTCAGAGGAAGATAACAGGGGCTGGCTGAGCAAAGAAACAACAGAGAAAGAACTGAAGAAAGCTGGAGGGGGCTGGGAGGGCAGGGTGTTCCGGCCCGGAGCCTGGGACCTACACAGATCTATCTCCTTTGCACCCGGGGTGCAGGGTGCTGGGGTGCCAGCTTCCACACAGTGACAAGGGCACGAGCTCCCTCAAGGCATCGTGGAAGGCCTTCTTGGAGGAGCAGCAGAGTATGCAGGGAAAAGCCTGTGGTGGGCGCCGGGCAGGCCAAGAATAGAATCCATGGGCAGGTGACCTTCCAAGCCTCTATTTTCCCCTCTGAAAAATGTAACTAAGAATAGAATACCTATCTTGCAGGTTACAGAGGACTAAGGGAAACAGGACTGGCCAGGAGTGGGCACACAATAGGACTAAGTTTTATTATCCTGCAGACCCAACGACTAAAGCCTCTCTGCATTTCTGGAAGATCTGGGGTCACATTGGTTCTCGCCCTCAACAGGTCCCGGTAATCTGGTGAATCAAAGATGGTCCTTCCAGGACCAAGCAGACATCTAACCCAGTAGTCTGCCAGGGCTGCCATTACAAACAACCATTAAGCCATACAGGCTGGGTGGCTTAAAAAACAAATTTATTTTCTCACAATTCTGGAGGCTATAAGCCTGAGATCAAGCTGTCAACATGGGTGGTTTCTTTTGAGGCCTTTGTCCCTTGGCTTATAGATGGCTGTCTTTTCCCTGTGTCTTCACTTAATCTTTCCTCTACATGAGTCTATCCTATCTCCTCTTCTCTTAAGGACACTGTGATATTAGGTAAGGGCCCATCCTAATGAGCTCATTTTAACTTAGTTACCTCTTTAAGGATCCCACCTCCAAATAAAGCCATATTCTGACATACTGGGGGTTAGGATTTCATCATCGGAATTTTGGTGAGGACACAATTCAGTCTGTAATATCCGCCAAGTTCCCATCTGCCCAGCTGTCCTTCTCTGGGCTCCATCCCAGAATCCTCTGCTTCGGCACTGGGAGGAGCTATAACTGTCCTGAAGTCCAACTCCTGTTTTCCGAGAGAATGTAAGTGGTCATCCTCTGTGACACATGAAGAAAAATACTCATAAAATGTAGGCTCCTAGAGGAGAGCACATCCAGGAAGGAGACAATCCCAAGAATACAATCTCAAGTCCCTCAGCTGAGGGCACCCAAAAGGTGACATCCTCATGTCTGTGGGTTCTGCCAGCTCAGAAACTTTGGGACTGAAGACTTTGGTGAGGGCAGGGACAGGGCCACAAGTCAGCCTTCAATTTTTCCTGAGTGCCAGAAAGCAAACAGCTGGCGTTTATGAGCACCTGCTGTGTGCAGGCACTGTGCAAAGTGCTTTACATGTATTAATTTGTTTTAGCCTCACATCAATCCTATGACATATGTGACAATCTGTATAACCACTTTAGGGAAGGGGAAACTGAGGCACAGAGCCGTTGAGAGACTTGCCCCTTGTCACACATCTGACAATGATGGTGGGTGGCAGTGCCCAGGGTTCAGTACCAGGGTGTCTGGGCCAGGAGCGCATCTCATCAGCAATGCTTCACTGTAGGTGAAATAGTCGGTTATCTGGCCTGGCACTTCTTTCACTTGGAGTGGGACCTCGGCCCTCAGTGTCCCCACCTGCCATGGGGCAGGTAAGAACAGATGACCCTTGACCCCAGGCAAGCTACCCCTTCCCTCTTCCTTGCCCCTCTGAGGGCCCCCTCAGGTGCCGCAGAATTATCTCTGGTCTCATTGCCATGGAACAAAGTTGCTACTCAGGGACTGAGGGTCTGGAAGGCAGAGTAGGGAACAAGACAAGCCCTGGGCCATGACTGCCTCTTTGCACCCCCCCCCCCATAGGTGCTTGCCCACACTGGGGTGGCCCTGGCTGAGGGGCAGCACTGCACTGGCTCAGCAAAATGGCAAAACCTATTCAGGGGATGCCACCTTCAGCTCTGCAAGATGCCCCAAGAGCAAGCAGAGGAGGGCTTAGGTGCCGGCAGATCCGTGCTCAGCTCCTACAGAGCTGGCCCTTCTCCCTCCCTGGCCTCGGCGGGAAGGCCTGCTGGGCCTCCCCCTTCACTCCCAGACTCAGACCCAGGGCACAGCCCTGGGGGTGGGAACCTTGGGGTGTTACAGTGTCTGCACTTAAACCACTTGGACCTCACCGAACTGCAGTGTACACATCCAAGACCCTTTGCACTTCAAGGGGAGAGGGCACTGGAGACGGACGCTCATTGACAAGGTGGAATGTTATGAAAATGTCGGGAAGTGGGAAAAGGAGCAAACTTTATAAAAGCGTAAAATATGGTTTTAGAGTCTTTAAAACCCATACACATACAGATATTTTGAAATACACGCCTAGAAGAAAGAAGCCCTACCAAAATGTTACTGTGGCTTCCCCGGGAGTTGGTGTGATGGATTCCCTCTCTCCCTGCTTCCCTCCTTGCCTCCCTCTCTCCTTCCCTCTTTCCTTTCCTTCCTTTCCTTTCCTTTTCTCTCTATCTCCTGTTTTGGAAGCAATAAAAATACAAATTGACTATACAAGCCAATGTGAAAAGCAGAGTAGCAATGATACATACAAAGGGTTTGGCCGCCTCCTGTAACAACCTCTCTCCTTGGACGATGTACATCTCATCCATCTTCCCCGCTGCCCCAGCCCTCTCATTTTTTAAAAACCTTGTACATGCCTTTCATTTTATAATTTTCAAAGAAAGTTACATCCATTATATCGGTCCTCAGGGGAGGAGTGAGGCCAGGGGTTGCCATTAACACACTGTGCAGATGAGGAAGCCAAGACCCAGAGAAGGGCTGTGCCTTGTTCCAAAGTCATCCTACAAGTGAGAAGCAGAGAGGGCTTCTCCCCTGCCTCTCAATCCCTCTGGTCTGAGGCTGTCCTCAGGAACTTGGGGTGCCTGAGCCAGAGCTTTGGAAGTCAGGGGCTGAGAGCAGAAGGTATTGGTATGGATTCTTCTGGACCCAAATGAATTGCTTTTTTTTTTTTTTTTTTTTTTTTTTGAGAGAGAGAGAGAGAAAGAAAAAGAAGCAAGAGAGACTTAGAAGCAAAAGAGGCCCAGCTGACACAAAGTAACAAAGTGTGATTTAACCAGTGTGTGTGTGTAGGCGGGGGGTGGTGCCTGGTGACGCTGAAAGGGATGGTGAGAACTACAGAGTTAAACAAGGGCTGGCTGGGTAGGAAAATGAAGTCGCATTAAGGAGTTTGTATTTTATCCAAAGGCTGGTGGGAAACCATTCACTGGCAGGGAAGTTACACAGCTAGTTTTGACTTTTAGAAGGGTCACTCTCTCCGGAAGGTGAACAGCTGATTGGCGGCATGGAGAACAGGCAGGTGTATATTGCCTTACATGAGGTGAAAGATGATAGTGGTGTGAAATAAGGTCATTGCCCTGGTAGTGGGGACAAGTGAATGATTTGACAGCTCAGGGTAAGTGACAGAGAAGGCAATATCAAGGTTGACATTTAGGTTTCTGGCTTCAGCAACTAGCTCAATGGTGGTGTGATTTGCTGAGTTAGACGAAGAATACGATGAATTCTGTTTTGTGCATGCTGAGTTTGAGGTTACTGTAAACTAAGTCCAAATGTCCACTATTTGGGTGGACACATGGGCTTGTTGCTCGGAGCCAGAGATACCTATTTGGGATGCAGCAGCAGTGTAGTGAGTGGAGACACAGCTGTGAATAACTTCACAGGAGGAAAATTGGGAGAGAAGATTGCTTGGAATATGAATCACTAACTTGCTCTGAAGTTTTCCGCCTGTTTTCTCAACTGCAGAACAGCAAGCAGTTAGTTCCCCAGTGGCAGGAAGACCAAGCCTGGCCTTCTCCCTGTCCACCCCTCCGTCCTAAGGTAGCTGGAGAGACCCCCTCCTGTGATATGGTCTGGGGCAGAGCCACATCCTGTTCTCTGTTTTGTGCCTCAGGCCTGGCCCCCAGAGCCATCCCCTCCCACCCCTCTTCTTGGCCCCCAGAGGGCCCTGGCTCCCTCACGGAGGTGCTCAACAAGCGCGCTGACTGAACAGAAAGGCAGGGAGGGAGAGTGCACACAGCACTGGCCCAGGCACAGGGCTCTGAGGCCCTGCTCCCATCTGGCTTACCCGGACCTGTCAGCCGTCTTCCTCTCCCGGCCTCTGTTGAAGAAGGGAGTGAAAGCTGCACCTCTGTGGTGCTGGCAGAGCAGCATTAACTGAGCACAGGGCCTCGCGGAAAGAGGTTCAGACTAAGTGCTGGCAGCACCTCTGCTGCACCGTGGACACAGACGAGTCTCCAGGCAGCTGCTGCCCAGTGTCTGGAAAGACCTCTCAGCCAGCACACCCCACTTAACAGTGGGTGACAGTACTTCTCTAGGCCTCAGGTTTCCTCCGTGTAAAATGGGAGGTCAGGTGAGAAGGCCCTGAAGGGACAACTATTGAAAAACAACCACCACAAGAACAACAGTTGTTTTGGCTCTACTTCTGGCCTGTGAGGTGGAAAGCCAGCGGCAGCCAAGAATAATATTGGGTGTGCGTGCGCCCAGGACTTGACAGGTTGCACCGTGTCCCCAGACACCCAGTGTGATCGCTGCCTCCCCAGATTCGCCAAAGCGTGGGTGCTTCTGGCGAACAGACGTGAGGGGCAAGTTTCAAGGAGGGACATACAGGGTCATATGGGAGCCTGGAGCACCTGCCCCCAGACCAGTCTGGTCTGCGTGGCCCCGGAGCCTCCCTCCAGCTCCATGACGGAGCAATGCGACCACAGAGTAGTAACAGGGGCATCGATAACAACCAGCAATTACAAATCTCTCACCTTGTGCAAGGACAGTAAGTGCTCTACTTGAACTAACTCATTTAAACTTCAACCAGCCCTACAAGGGAGGCACTATGGTCATCCCCTGGTTTGCAAATGAGGAAACTGAAGCACAGGGAGAGCAAGCAACATGCCCAAGGTGAGGCGGCCAGCTAACAGCAGGGCTGGGACTCAAACCCAGGCAGCCTGGCACCAGCGCTGACCCACTTTAACCTCTGAGTTGCACTGGCTTCCAGGAGAAGGGTCCCAGATACGTGAGACCATGAATCCCTGTGTCAGATGCGAGCCTTCCTGCTGCTCCTTGTCTCCCCCCAGCCGCCCAACGCCCCCAGACAAAGCACTCTGCAGCCCCTGAGTGAGGCACAACAGGGGGACACTTAGGAATGTAATACCAGCACTCCATTGTTAGCCTCCCCGCAGAGGACTTTCAGGCTGACTTAGGGGAGTCCCACGACATGTGTAAACAGCACCTATCATTCACTCCTGTTCATGTGAAACTGAAAGGACACACAGCTCTACCTGCACGGAGACATGGCTGGGGGCCTGCTCCCCTGTGACAACTGTGGCTGCCTCTGAGCAGTCAGGTTCGTGGCCCCCCTTTATACTTTCCTATACTCAAACACACTTTTTTAGACTCACTCGCATCATGCCTATCAAGACTATGTCAGATTTTACAAAGCATCTCAGGGCCACAGCCAGGTTGGAACCTAGGTCTGTGGGGCTCCAAACCCTCAGCTCACTGCCCTCCTCCGTCACATGTCACTGAAGTGCTGCTGGCTGGTGGCCGGGCAGGCCACTCCTGCAGGCGGAGGCTGGGGCGCTCCCAGGGCAGAGCCAGCTCCCATCATCGCCGGGCCAGCCACCTCCCACTGCCCTCCTTTGGAGAAGGGTGTAGCTCACACATTCAGCCTAAACAGAATGTGTAATTTGAGGCCCTCTAATTTGAGAATATTTACACCCTCAGTCCACTGCCAGTGCCTTAAACCCCACTGCTAACACTTAATAATAAATATCAATAACCAATAATAATGGGCAAGGGAAACACCAGGGGCTTTCCCCCTTATCTCTATATACTAATATTCTGGTACTGATCATACTGATTTGTAGTAAAATTAAGTCATTTTTTTTCAAAATCATACAATTAGCAGAACTCCAAGCTTTGATTTTTACCCTGGAACATAGAAGTTTTCTCCTTTTCTTTCTCATCTCCAGTGTCAAGGCTCTATGCTGCACACTTCACATCCATTATTTAGAGTCCTCAGGGATATACGCACATAATAACAAATATCCTTTCAAGAAAAAACTCCTGTCTCCAGTTTTGAGTGGAGAAGCTGAGGCTCTGAGTGGCTACAAGGGCAGGTGACCTGCCGAAGGTCACCTGGGGGGAAGCCACGCAGTCTGGGTTCCCACTGAGCCCTGACACCCCGATCTGGACTCCCCCCCTGAGGCTGCTCCTCCACGTCCCGTCACCACCTCACCCCTCCCTGCTTTCCCTTCCAATCTGCCCGGCAGCATCTGCCAGTCCACCCTTTGACCGGAGACCACCGCAGGCGGAATTGGTTAGCGTCCCTTCCATCGGGAGCCTGTAAAATGCTTGGGTCCAGCCAGCCACATCCACGCTGTAATTAGAAGCACATTTCTGTGGGTCTGTGGTGCCCACACCAGACCTCGGGCCCGCATCACACTCCCGTGTGCCTGCCAGGAATACCCACCATGTAATTTCTACCCTCTTGACAAAAGAGGCTCTTTTTCTTTCCCAAATCTCGCTCTCTCACACACACAAGACCCTCCAGGGGGCAGGGCCCAAGCAAGGCCAGCATCCTACAAGTGGGAGGAATGGACCCACGGGAAGGCAGCAGGGTCTGGTGGCCCCGGGCTGGGCTCAGAACCTGGAACAGAGACATGGGAATAGAGCTGAACCCAGATCCCTCCTCACTTAGAAGCCAGAGAGAGGAAGGGAGGCCAAGGCCACATACTTTTCAGGGCCCAGTGGAGTCCCAGTTCTCCTGACCCCCTTCCCAACTCCATTTTGTGGAAAGCACATTGGCCAAGCACATGCTGGGTGCTGGGAACACTGAGATGAAAGACCCGCCCAGTCCCACAGAGGAGACAGACACGTACTTGTACATCAGAGCCCCTCCACACTACCTGGCCATGTGTGCTGGTATGTGTGGATCCAAAACTGGGCAGGGCCTAAGGAGAGGGTCAAGAGTGGGGCAAGGAGGAGCTCCAGGAGAGAAAACAGCAGGGCAAAGGCATGGGGGCCTGAGAGAGCCCCCGACGCCAGGCTAGAGGGCATCAGCAAAACTGAGACAGGCAGGGTGGGGAGGGGGTAAGCTGACAAAGTAGATGAGTGGGGCAAGCAAGGGGGTGCCTCAAAGGCATGAAAAGTAGTTGAACAGTCCCTCTAGGCAGTGCAGAGCTATTGAAGGTTTTAAATAGGGGTGTTAAGGGTGCTTTTGGAGCTGGAACTTGAGGAATTCTGGAAAGAAGTATGAATGAGCGTTGGGGGGAAGAGTGAGCAAGGCTGGGCACAGGGAGGCTTGTTGGGGAATTGGGGTCAGGGCCCTAATAGGAAGAAAAGAAGCTGAGCCACTCAGGGAGAGCCCCTCAGGCTGAGGAGATATTGGGGAGGAAGGAGTCGGAGGACTTGGTGACTAGCTGCCCCTGGAAAGCGAGGGGCCAGCAGGACACCCAGATCCTAGCCTGGGTCCAACGGTGGTGCACCTCCACCAGAGCTTCAGCAGGTCTGGAGAGAGCTGATGGTGTTGGACAAGCCTCGCAGGGGTGCCTGTGGGAGCCCTGGCAGCAGTGGGGCTCAGCCCCAGACCTCCCCTCCACCCTGACTCTATCCCACAACTGCGACCTCCACCTCCCACCTCTGGCCCCCACCAGTCTCAGTCCAAAATACCCCATGGCTACAGTGGGCTTTGAAGGCCCCTCTTCCTTCGCTCCCTCCCTCCCCGACCCGGTACCAAATCCAACCCTCAGACATGGGTTTGGCTCAGCCAGGCCTACTAGGCTGAAGTCTGGTCTCTCTGGACAAGAAGGCAGGGGCAGCCGGGCGATGCCAGGTGTGCCGCTGTATCTAGGGACCCAGACCCAGTGGGGATTGCCAGGCTTTGTGTGACAAAGGCAGAGGTTGGGGACAACCCTCAACACCCCTGGCTGACCCCCAGAACAGAACCTGGAAGCGACGTGAAAAGAGGAGGAGCCTCTGCCCCTTCCTTCCTCAGCACAGAGTCCCTGGCCCACCCTCACACCTACCCTGAGAGCAGGGCCAGGACATCTGACCCGAACGCTGGGCGAGCGCCCTGAGGCCCAGAGAGGCTGGGGGATGCTTTTCTGATCCTATTCTCCTCTGGCCTCTGTGTCCCCACCTCTCAACAGGAAGCACTGCAGGGCTCCTGGAAGAGAGGGGGAAGGTGTCTTGCAGCCACCTCTGCCGCTCCCCTGCCTTGGGGTCTAGAACAAACTCGAATCCATCTGGGTCTCAGTCTGCTCAACTAGAAAACGAGAACTGTGGTGCCCACCTCCCCAGGGGCTGGGGGTTGAATGAGGGCAAGCATGGAGGATACAAAGCATGGCTCAAACCTGCACCCAACAAGGGGGGGGACTTGTAATTCACATACTGATTATTTTATAAGGAGAATGCATTTTGGGATCACTTGTATAATTTTAAAATAACACCAAAAATTCATTTTTAAAAACTGTAAGTCTACAGCAGAGCAACTCCTGGGCCCCAGGCCTGGCTCTACACACTCACCAGAAAGCCCCACCCCAGGCTGATCCCTGGGAAAACAACCCCCCAACCCCGGTTCCCCACCCTGGACCAATGCTGTCCCTGGCAAAGGGCTGGGGGCCACTTTCCCAGCACTGGGCTCAGCCGGGTGGGACATAGTGGCGACAGCTGATAAGAAGGCCTGTTTAGTTCTGTCTGCTGCAGGCCCCGGAGGGAGGCCCAGGCGGCAGACAGGGTGGCTGTGGCCTCTTCCCCTTCCTGGGCCAGCTTGGTACCCTCCCCCCGCTGGAACCCCTTTGCCAGGGGGTCCCGCAGCCAGTCTCCAGAGCCCTGACCAGCACGCGCTGGGCACAGGGGCGAGCACAGGCGTGCACGGTGGTTGGTTTACATGACTTCATTGTTGGCGCAGGTGTTACATCCTCTTCGTTCAAAAAGCTTCCCAGGGCTCCCGCTCTTGTCTCCACCCAGCGCCCCCTCTGCCAGTGCTCTCCCCAGAGGCTACCCCTGGTGCAAGACTTATAGATATACAAGCAAATATGTGTTGTCCCTACCTTGCTGCCCCCTGCATCTTCCCCCGAGCACCTGCAGGAGGGTGTCCTGGGCACATGTGCCCATGTCTCTGGGCAAACCTTGGCCTGTACATGTCACACTCTCACTGGCCACCGGCTTTGCTCTCAGGCCACTTCTGTGCCTGGAACACTCTCCTCCCCTCTCCCCCTGCCCCTCACTCCCTATACCCCTGATTCCCAGGCTTTTATCCTCCCCTGCTGGGTGCTTCCATGACACCCCAAACTTTTTTTTTTACCATCTCTCCCTGAAGTAGCTTGTTTAGTTACCTGTCCCCTCACTAGACAGAGGTCAACTTGTCCCAGTTTACCATAGACATTCCCAGTTTGGGCACTGATAAGCCCACATCTCAGGAAAGCCCTCGGGCCCTGACAAATGAGGGCAGTTGGTCACAATGGCAGACACTAAGTTTCATAAGGACTCTGGGTTATCCATCCCAGTCCCTCCAGGGTCCACAGGCTCCATAAATATTTGTTGAATCATAAAAATGACACGCCCACTTATGTAGCAATAACTCTGTGCTGGGCACTGTTCTTAGTACCTTACACATATAAACTCATTTAATCTTCACAACAACCCAGTGAAGCAAAAGAAGACTCTAGAAGATTAAGGCATTTGCCCAAGGCCACACAAATGAGGGGTGGGACGAGGATTCATGGGTCTTTGCCCAGGCCACTCCAGGTCACCCAGGCTGACCTGCACGGGCTCCCACTTAGGAACCAGAGTTGGCTCAGAAGGAGTCCCCAGACTCCCACAGCCCTGCACAGGGCGACACTGCCTGGGACACAGGACTGGCTGGAACCTGAGGAGACCTTGCTCTAGACCTGCGCTGCTGCATTGGAGGCCCCCTAGGAACAGCCCCATCACCCCTAATGCCCGGAGCTTTGCTACAAAGTTGCAAATTCTCTCTGCTGTCAGCAAAAGGTGCAGGCTTGGAAAGAAAAATTAGGGGAATAATCACTGTCCCCATTTTACAGGCTTGCTTACAGAGGATTGATTACCTGGTTTCTAAAGGCCTAGGAGCTCTGCAAAGCTGCCCCTTCCAGAAAGGATCCCTTTTGTTTCAAAAAGAAGTAGAAATAGGAGGAGGAGGAGGAGGAGGAGGAGGAGGAGGAGGAGGAGGAGAGGGAGGGAGGAAGGGAGGCAGGCAGGCTTTTCTACACAGGCAGCCTCCTCTTCAATATGTAGTCCTGAGGCCTCAGTACTGGCTCAGCTTTCTTTTCACCTCAGCTGTGTGTCCTTGGGCAGATTTCTAAACCTCTCTGAGCCTCTTTCCTCATCTGTAAAGTGAGAATAATAATACATATCTCATAAAATTCTCTGTGGAGTCAATGAATATATAAAGTCCCTAGGAGAGTCATGATGCAGAGTGAATACTCGGTAAGTAATGACTGATGTTATTTCATTTTTATGCTATGCCACCCTCCTAGAATGCCCGTCCCTACAGCATGGTGAAATCCAATGCTCTGCAAGGCTTTCCTGCTCCTGTGACTCACACCTGCCTCTGTGTGTATGAGATCAGGGGACACTCGGCACCTTGGAAGCTATAGCCTCATCTATCAGTTGTAATTAAAAAAACAACAAGCCACCAATCAAACCTTAACTTAACCAGTTACAATGAAACAGTCATCACAGACACAATGACAAGGACTGTGGAGACCTGGACTGAGTGGCTTCTATCAAGAGATTTGAGGATGTGAGTCAGGAAGAGGAGCTGAGCAGAGCCTGGGGTGGTGTGTGGTGATCAGGAGCACCCACGGTCAGGGTCAGGGAAGGATCCCAGCTCCTTTATTAGCTGCATGTGTGATCCTGAGCTCAGAGCCTCCTGTTCTGCATCAGGAAAACCAGGAACAAGCCCCATCCTCACAGTGCTGTTAGGAAGATGCCTTCAGGTGATCCCCGAGAGGCGCTTTCCTAGGACCATGAATGGCCGTGATAGGTGCAGCTGTACATCTTCAGGCAGGTGCTAGCCCTCTAAGCATCAGTTTCCTCACCCAAAGATCTACAGATGAGGAAACGGAGGCAATAAACCTAGCTCAGGCCATGGCTGAGGGCAAAGTACCCACCAGGGAGTCTGGACGATGGTAGGTGTTGCAGACAAGGTGTTTCCCTCCTTCGCTTCCTCACCTCCCCAAGGGTAGGGAGGACTAGATTATATGTCCTTCCAAAATGCTTTAGGCATGCCACCCAATTCAGCTGGGCTGGGATAGGGAAGAAAGGAGAAAGAGAAAGAAATAAGGGAGTGAAGAAAACAGGGAGGGAGACATGCGGGGAGGGAGGAAGGAAGAAAGGAAGGAAACCAGAGAGTAACATTACCCCATCAGCCAGCCAAGATGGGTCTGGTGTAGGCCCAGGAGACCAAGAGACACAATGGTAGAGGGCTAGGTGGGCAAACGATGCCATCTGCTCAATCTGTACTAATAGGAGCTTCCCAAGGTGGGAATCCAATTCTGTCTTCTTCCCCTGGGTCTTCCCAGCCAGCTACCCAGGGAAAACAGTTAAAATTTACTTGATGGCCCAGACTGGTGTGGCTCAGTGGATTGGGAATCATTCTACAAGCCAAAGGTCACTGATGTGGTTCCGCATCAGGGTGTATATGTGGGCTGTCGTCCAGGTCCCTGTTTGGGGCATGCTAGAGGCAACCTATCAATGTTTCTCTCACACATCGATGTTTCTCTCTCTCTTTTTCTCCCTTCCTTCCCCTCTCTCTAAAAATAAGTAAATAAAATTGTTTTTAAAATGTAAAAAAAAAAAAGAAAAGAAAAGGTACTTGATAGAACTCTGCCACATTAAAATACAGGGGAGGAAAAAAAGAACAAAGTTGGAGGCCTCACACTTCCTGGTTTCAAAATATATTACAAAATGACACTAATCAAAACTATATGGTACTGGCATAAAGTCAGACACACACACCAATGGAACTGAATACAGAACCCCAAAGCAAACCCTCTCATATATGATCAGATGACCTTGGATGAGCATGCCGAGGGTACATAGTGGGGAAAGGATAATGTCTTCAACAAACGGTGCTGGGAAAATAGGGTAACCACATGCAGAATGAAGTTAGATCTGTACTTTATGCCATATACAAAAATAAATAAAAATGGATTGAAGACCTAAATGTAAGCCCTGAAAATATAAAACTGCTAGTATAAAACACAGGGGAGAAGCTTCATAACATTGAATTTGGCACAATTATTCTTGGATATGACACAGGCAACAAAAGCAAAAATAAATAAAGGGGACTACATCAAATTTAAAAATCTTTCACATTGCAAAGGAAACAATGAACAGAGTGAAGAGGCATCCTACAGGATAGGGGGAAATATTTGCAAGCCATGTATTTAAGGAGGGATTAATATCCAGAATAATAAAGGACTCCTATAACTCACCAGCACACAAAATAAATAACCCAATTTAAAAATGGGCAAAGGACTTGAATAAACACTTCTCCAAAAAACAGATACACATGACCAATGAGCATTTGAAAAGATGTTCAACATCGCTAATCATCAGAGAAAGGCAAATCGAAAGAGCAGCGTGATTTCAACTCACACCTGCTAGGATGGTCACTACGGAAGAAACTGAAAATAGCAAGTGCTTGTGATGCTGTGGAGAATTTCTTCAACGTTGGTGGAAATGTAAAAGGGCACAGCCACTATGGAAGACAGTATGGTGGATCCTCAAAAATTAAAAATAAAATTACAAAAGACTCGCAGTTTCACTTCTTGCTATATGCCTTTGTCCATACATGGGCTGCAAAATAAAAAGTACTACAGAGTGGGTGGCTCGCAAGCAACAGAAGTTTATTTCTCGTGGTCAGAAAGGCTGAGTGTCTGAGATCAGGGCGCCAGCATAACCAGCCAGGTCCTAGTAAGAGCCCGTTTCTGGGTTGCAGACTGCTGACTTCTCAATGCAACCCCACCTAGTGGAAAGCAGAGAGCTAGCTACCGCTCTGGTCTCTTCTAATAGGGGCACTAATAACATTGATGAGGGCCCCACCCCATGGCCTAATTGCCACTTAAAGGCTCCACCTCCAAGTACCATCATGTTAAGATTAGGGTTTCAACATGTGAGTTTGGAGGATACGAACATTTAGTCCATAGCAGTGTGTATCCAGAAGAATTGAGAACGTGATCTCAGAGCTATACTTCTGTATCTATTTTTGGTGCAGAATTATTCATAATCACCAAGAGGTGAAAGAAGCCCAAATGCCCACTGAAGGATGAAAGGATCAACAAAATGTGGTATACACATGCAGTGGAATGTTATTCAACTTTTATAAAAGAAGGAAATTTTGTCATAAGTTATAACATGGATGAACCTGAGAACATTATGTTAAATGAAATGTCAATCACAAAAATACAAATACTACATGATTCCAGTTACATGAAGTATCTCAAGTAGTTGAACTCACAAAAATAGAAAGTAGAATATGGTTTCCAGGGGCTGAGGGGAGGAGGAGCAGGGCAGTTAGCTGTTCAGTGGGAGTTTCAGCCCTATAAGATGAAAAAGTTCTAGAGATCTGTCACAAACAATATGCATGCAATTAACACCACGGTACTGCACATTTAAACATCATTAAGGTAGTAAACTTTATGTTATGTGTTTCTTACCACAGTAAAAAAAATTAAAAGTACAGCCCTGGCTGGTGTAGCTCAGTGGATTGAGCACGGGCCTGCAAACCAAACAACCATGGTTCAATTCCCAGTCAGGGCACATGCCTGGGTTGCAGGCCAGTTCCCAGCAGGGCATGCACAAGAGGCAACCGCACATTGATATTCCTCTCCCTCTCTCCTTCCCTTCCCCTCTAAAGATAAATAAATAAAATCTTTTAAAAAAATTAAAAGTACAAATCTAAAGAAAAAAAAACTAAGGAGAAAGTCCCGCTATCCTGACCCACTGTCTGGTTCTTGCCCACCTCCCTCTCGGGTCACAGAGCACAAACTCCACTGTATGCTTCAGGGGAAAATACGCTATTGTTTTGTCGTTGCAAAAGTAAAAATGCTCTTTGTGGAAAATGCAAACAACAGGGACATGTAAAAATAAACACCCACATCAACACACCCCGTGGCTCCGAAGTGCCCTCCCACGCCAGCCACCTCCTTCCCAGCCTCCTTTCGCGTCCGGCAAACACAGACCCTTTCACACAAATGGAACCACAGGTTTAGTTATCGCCACTTCTCTTCTTTGTTGTGTGTGGTCAAACCGACTTAACTGCCATTCCCCAAACTATAACAACAATGAATGTGCTGCCACAAGCCAAAAGTCACTGAGATGGGGACCAAGAACATGCCATCCCTTTCTCTTCCCACCACCAGTGACCATCCAGAACAGGCTGGCAGAGACCTTTCTTCAGGTTCATACACAGGGAAGGAACGGTTCTTACCCCTCATATGTACAACTTCTACAAGCAAAATGGGAAAAAGTCAAACTATCAAAAAATGGGCAGGTTGGTGTTGCCAGAGGTGGTGGGAGAAGCAGGTGCAAAGGTGCCAGTGTCCAGGTATAAGATAGGTAAGTCCTGGGGATTTAATGTACAGCATAGTGACTGTAGTTAACAGTACTGTATTATCTACTTAAAAGCTGCTAAGAGAGTACATGTAAAGTGTTCTCATCACAGAAAAAAACTTGTAACTATATGAGGTGATAGACATTAAATTTATTGTGGTAATCACTTGACACTATGAGGGGGTCCCCAAAAAACCGGGATTCTCCTCTGCAGGGCAGGCCCCTTGTAGTGCAGGCTTCCCCGCTAGGTGAGTGTTCTAGGAACCCATCTGTATCAGTGTACCAGCTGGAGTTGTTGTGAGAGGCTGTATTTGGCTTCAGTGAATTCTGTCACACACACACACACACACACACACCTTTTTTTAACACAAATGGGATCAGACTTTACACATTCCTGCACAATCACCTTTTGCCACCTAACAGAATGTCATAAACAACAATGAAATTCACTGCATGTAGTTTCAACAAACTCATTCTTGGGGGTCCACCATATTCCCCAGTATGGGTGTAACCAAATTTACCCACCCATAACCCTAGAGGTGGGCACTGAGATTATCACTATGAAGAACACTGCATTTTTTTTAAAAGTTTATAGATAGATTTTTATGGGTAAAATTCTGAAAGTGGGATTGTTGGAGGAAAGGGCATGCCAGTTTCTGTATTAACGGTGTCTGGTGAAAACAGTGGTATTCTGTCTATATTTTTGTTTGCACTTCCCCAGCAGTTGGGGAAGTCGTGAGCTTCCCCACGCTCGCAGTCCTCTTCTGCTGAGTGTCTTGTCCATTTCTGCGTTGTCTGCCTTTTTCTAATCATCTGGAGGAATTCTGTAGGAGGTGTTCTGAAGGATATGAGGCATGAGGCCTCATCCTATACACAACAAATATTTCTCCCCATCTGCCAGTGTCTCTAGACTTGTTCATAAAGTCTCTTATCATGTTGACATTTAAACATCTTATATGATCTAATCTGCCTTTTCCTTCACGGCCCTGGGTTCCTGGCTTGTTTGAGAAGATCCTCCCTCTACCCAAGATTATATAAGACTTTTCCTAAATATTTACTGTATATTTTACTTTTAATTCTTCATATTTAGGTCATTCATCCAGAATGATACAGCTTTGTATCTTTACTTAGTGTGTGCATCCTTCCTAATTAGATTACACTGATTATCTCATCTTTCTAAATGCTACGTCGTAGGCCACTGACAGATACAGTAACTTATTTAACTTGGAGTATTTTGGGACATTGAAGTTATTTCCGGTTTTAAATACCCATTAATAATAGCTAGCATTATTGAGTGCTTACTACACACCAGGCGCCGATCTAAACACACTGCACGTATTAGCTCATCTGACCCCCTCAGCGGTTCTGGGGTAGGTTCTGTGGTTGCTCGTTGTAGGTGGGGGAGTGCATCGTGTCAAGATCACACAGCTGGGTAATAAGTGCTGGAGCGAGGATCCCACCCAAGGTGAGAGGATTCAAAAATCCCAAGCTCTTAGCCACCACATGCACTTTCTCCAGTATTTACAAATATGACCTGAAATACCCCATAGTTTCGTTTGTGTAAGGACAGAAAAGGGGGGGGGGGAGTAAACATTTTTTATGTTCTTCCTTTACCCCAAACCCTGTATTAGAGGCTTTCACAGGTTGTCTCCTGGAATTCTTACAAAAGGCCTCTAAGTGGTGGGCTCACTTTAAAACGAAAACTCGGGAGGCTCAGCAGCTCCCCCAGGTTTGTAGGTGACTACGGTGGGTTCAAGCCCAGCTCCACGCAACTAGTGTCTTCCAACGCTCCCCTCGGAAAGGTACGTTCACTAGCTGTACAACGACAGGCTGATGAACCCGAGTTTTGTTTTTTCTTTTGGTGCTGCTGGACTATTTCCTTGGAATACATTCCCAGAGTGAGTCAAAGAGGATGAATACTTTCATGGCTTTCCATCTATACTGCCAAATTGTTATTACAAAGGGCTGCACCCACATTCTCTGCCACCAGCACGGTGGGGAGCTCCATGTCCTACAGATTCAAATATTCAGGTGGGGAACTCATTGAGCTTCCAAGAAGGTGCCACATTTAACCCGTTAAGCCCAGAGCAGGAGCATTTGAGAGAGATCTGGTGGATAAGCCTGCCTTTTCAGGAAAGGGCAAATCTGACAAAAAACCCTTTTCTGATGTGGTACCCCCTTGAGGAAAGCGCCTCCATCAGCCGGCCGGGATGAGGGAAGCCAGGGGAGTGGCCAGCCCACGGGGGAAGGGGTGGGAGGTGGGGAAGGCGTGGGCCCAGCTCTGCCCCATCCCGGCGCCCGCCGAGGCGGTAGCCCCTGCGGGGGAGGCCGATAAGGGGGAGCAGCCGGTCACCGCGGTGGCCACGGCCAGGCGGGAAGGGGCCCAGCCAGGCGAGAGCAGATAACGCGCCGAGAGCTCGGGCTG
Source organism: Artibeus jamaicensis (assembly GCF_021234435.1). NCBI lineage: Eukaryota > Metazoa > Chordata > Mammalia > Chiroptera > Phyllostomidae > Artibeus > Artibeus jamaicensis. The sequence goes on from NW_026521883.1 coordinate 7,550,482, forward strand.
CCGAGACTCGGAGACGCCGCTGCCGCGGGAGATTGAGGTGCCCTGGCTCGGGCGCGGCTCCGGGTCCCGGGTCCCGGCGCCCGCAACCCGCAGGCCTGGAGGCGGCGGGGGCTCCCATGGCCAGCCCAGGAGGCTCCAGGGACGCATATGTCAGGGGTCGCGCCGCGGCCTGGCCACCAACAGGCCCCGATCAGCAGAGGGACCCTCGCCCCGGCCCAGGTCTGCCCTTGTGACCCCAGACGAAAGTTTTCTATTCGGACGTCAGTTCCCTGGGCTGTAAAACTGGGGCATTGAGGAACCGTCACTAACCCCTCAACCCAGGGCGTGCGGCAGGCGTTTTGCAGTGTACAAGGACCCCTCTCTTATTACCGAGCTTGGCTCTCCAAGGGCGCTAGTGGAAGGTGGTGGTGACGTTACCCCTTTCCGCAGTTGGAGGGTTAGATCAGGACAGGGCCCACAACCCAGAATGCCACACTTGTCTTCCACTGCCCCAGAGAGGGGCTTCTCCCCCTTAAAGGCTGATGGCAAGTCTCTAACAGTGGCATTGCATTCTGCCTTTTCAAATTCCTCAAATTCCCCACATAAAATTCAGTTGACTGCCAGACAGCCAGGGAGGAGGAGAGCGGGGAGAGGCCACACAGGGGCCGCCAGGAGCCATTAACTGGCCCCAGCCCTCCACGCAGAGACGACTTTGGGGGTGGGTGGAAACTCTCACACATGGGGAACGTCCACTTAGTCACTTCACTGCTACAACCAAACATCTCAGGATAACAGCAAACCATTCCGACTTCTGTGCCTGGCATTCAGGGCCCTGCCCGTGCTGGCACTGACCCTCCTGGACCTTCCAGGTCTCCACAGCACCCCTGCCCCTGCACAGTCTGCCTGCTGCAATGTCCCACTTGCCTTTGTGGCTCCTTGGCAATCCTAAAACCTGCTCTTTCTCCCCTACTCACCCCCGTAAGGGCGTAACTCTTCATGGCACCTTCCTAAGGGATTTCCAAGGGGAGGTTCTGGGGGGTTTTGTTTGTTTGCATTAAATGGCCTTAAGAACCATATCCTCTGTAACACAGCTCTGGTTGACGGCACACCTACTGTGTGCCAGGCAGTTTCAAACAGTATCAAATTTTGTCAACAACCCCGGGAGACAGGTGATATCACTCCCATTTACATGGGGAAAACTGGTTCATGGACTTGCCCAGGGTCACAGAGCCAGGAACTGGGTTGGCCTAACTCCAGATTCAGGCAGAAGATAAGTAAAAAGCAACTGACTAGGAGACCTTGGTTCTGCTAGCTATTCTAGCACTTACTCAGCAAGTCCTTCCCTTTCTCTGGGCCTCAGTCACCTGGGAGAAAAATGGAGATGATGATGGGCAGCTGTAGGGCTCTGAAGAGAGAAGGGTGTGAAGCTGGGCCCACAGGCCAGTGCCTTCTCGGGGAGATACCGGGTTTATAGGTATGTCCCTCTCCCCTAGGTTACAAGCACCAACTCATGGAAACTGAGTTATCTGTGCCCCTTGCAACCCAGGCAGGCCTCTCCTGGAAACGAGTCTCCCATTTCCTTCTAGGGCATGGATGGGCAGTGTAATACCAGCAGTCTCTCCGGCCCTCGGCTTCCACTCTGCGCACACTCCTATTCCTTCCTCCTGTCCACTCACAGGCTTTCAGAACCCTGCTCCCTCACCCCTCCCCCATTCAAATTTGCTCAAGTCACTCCATTAGTTACAGTCAGTCAAGTATGAATGAGTTGAAATTACTAGAACACTCTTCCCAAAAGATGCATGTTATCAGCCCAGGATTCTGGACAGTTGCTAATTTGGGGTAACATGCTCTCCCTCTCCTCAGGCAGGAAGGCTGGTCCTGCCCAGTGTATCTGGAATTTCATATTTTTATATTTTTATTGGTTTTTTCCCCTGCCCTCCCCCCACATCCTGAGCTGGGAAAGAGGGTTTATATGAGCTCACTAATTAACAGAGAACAGAAGCCTTTTTATTTCATAAATAAAAGCATAGATACACTGTATGAGCAGAAATGCAGAATGTTCCCTGGAGAGTGTTTAAATATTTAAAAATATTCCCCCCAGGGTCTGGGCTGGTGGCCCTTAAGGGTCTTTTCCATGGAAGACCTTGGGGGGATGGGGGAAGTAGTTGTCCCTCAGGAGAAGGAACATCCTTGGGCTCTGAGCTGGCTGTTTTGAAGCATGACCTCCAGCTCACACGGGCCCCTGTGTAGTGATTCCTGCCCAGGACCAGCCCTTCCCTCCATGGGCTTCTTTGCTGGGCACTGGGCAGGGGTGAGAGAAAAGTGAACAGCAGCTGTTTCCAGGCACAGTGGAGCTGAGTTCTGGTGTGGTCAGATGGCTCTGTGGGACCCTGGGCAAACCACTGCCCTCTCTGGACTTTCCTCCATCCGGGAATGAAAAGTGCACATGAGATGAGCCTCCGAGTCTCCTCCCTGTCTGAGGTCCTGTGCTGCAGGTCAGAGGGAAACCTGGAGCTCACCTGTGTGTGGCTGGTCTTAGGCCTGCAGGCTTAACGCCTCAGATTACTTCAGGCGTGGGCCGGTGTGCATCCTCAGGACAACACCCAATACCCACGTCACAGACTTGGAAGAGGTTGAGGACCGACACCCAGGCCCTGTGAAGAAAGCTGGGCAGAAACAACTACCTTTCTGCAAACTTGCAAACTGAGGTCTAGACCAGCGATTTTCAACTGGTGTGCCACAAGAGTTTTTAAAATATGCATTATCTGACTATTTAGTTAGGGGCACTGACCTCTTTTCCCTTAGATTGTCAAATTAAAAAATTACAAAAGCCAACACAATAGCTGTCCAGTGTTAATGAATCAATATTATAACTATTTTTTGTCAGATTGGCATGTATCTTTTGGTGTGCTGCAGAATTTTAGTAATTAGTTTATGGGTGCCATGAGATGAAAATGGTTGAAAATAACTGGTCTAGGGACACAACTCTGTCACGGTCCCAGGGCCTTGCTGAACCAGAGCAACCCCCAGTGGAAGCACAGAGCGCAAGTTGAGTGGCCATGGCAGGTTGCTGCCCCTCCTGTGCTCAGCTTCCCTGGCTGTGACCTAAGGTTAATGGATGGGATGGTTGTGTGGAGGGAGTGTCAGGAGGGGCAGCAACCGGAGAGGAGAGAGGCCACTCTAAAAGAGACACAGGATGAGACTGGCTCATCTACCTCCAGACTGCAGTGGCCTAGGTGGGGCCATCTGGTGGCCAGGCCTCATGGCTGCAGGAGCTCCAGAGGCTGGGAGGCTCGGGGTTTTCCAGTCAGATTTCCCAGTTTCCAGAAACGATCTGCAAGCGTGTTAAGCCCAGACCACGATGCAGCTGGAATTCAGAGGAAGCTGGTTTGGCTGCTGGAGCAGCTTCCACTCTGGCTCTAACACAGGAAGGACTTATTCCTATCTGGTCTCCAGGGATCCAGAGTGCCGGGCTGCTGTGGAAGCATCTCACATCCCACCCCAGAGATCCCTGTGCCCACAGCACGATGGGGACAGTGAGGCATTAGGAAGTTCAGCCTTTGATTGCAATCACACAGCTAATAGGGAAGAGGGCAAGCTCCAGGAGTAATTCAGTGCCTAATGTGTGCAGCAAAGTCTAGCTTGCTGTGTGACCTTGTGCAAATGACACACCCTCTCTGAGCCTCATTTCATTAGAAAAGGATTGATGTTGTGCAGATCAAATGACATAATGTGTGTTGCTTTGCACATAATGATGAACTATGCTTATCGTTATTATTCCAGCAGATATTTCCCCTGTTATTTCTCATCTTCTCTCCAGTGAGGGACCCTCTGAGCACCACTCATAGCGGAGGACACAGGACTAGAGCAGTTTGCTCTGGAATACACTGAGTAAGTGGTCAGTCAGGAATTCAAACACTGGCTCTTTCAGGAAATGCACACTGAAGACAGGGGGGCGCAGAGGTATGATGCTGGAAGACTACTTTCAGCTGGTTCCAAGAAAAGAAACAATACAGGCAAAAGAGATAATGAAGCAAAATGGGACAGAACATAAACAGTTTGTGAATCTGGCTATACAGGTTATACGGGAGTTTTCTGCTCTTGTTTTGTAACTTTTTCATAAATTTTAAATTATATCAAAAATGTTTTAAAGCCCAGTTGTTTCAAAATTCTAGTTTCCTGTCCACATTCCTGGGGAGCAGATGATGAACACCCAGTCCTCTCAGAGGTCCTTGCTTCAGGCCGGTGGCCCAATTCCCCAGTTGTCTGGTGGAAAACGTGACTGCTGGCAACAGCTTTGCAGCCCCTCCGTAGAAAACCATAGGCACCGGGCCCAGCAGCCAGCATCATCAGGTCCCCAAGCCTTCTCAGGGCCCCTCCTCAGCCCCCCACCTCATTCTAGCCCAGGTCCCGGCAGGCTATGGTGCAAGGCAGAGGTGGGGTTTATTTATAAGTTCCCGCTGATTGTGAATCACTGGAGGAACTGCCTGCGGGAGACAAAAGTCTGGGGCTGCCTGGCCAGGAGGAAACACTCTTTACATTCGACTTTCCCTTTGGCATAGGACTCCCTGTGCTGGGCCGGGCCAGGCTCTGCCAGCCCCTTCTGTTCTCAGAGGCAGAAGTCCTGTCGGCCTGTCTGCCTTGCTGTGTAAACAGGACCCAGGGATGGTGGCCCAGCCCCACACTGGAAATGAGCCTGCCTTCCGCAGCCCAGCTACTTCCTTCTAGCATCCGGAGACTCCTCAGGGTTCAGATGAGGGCTCTCGAGCAGGAGCAAGGAAAAGCTGGGGTTTTGCCCTCTGTGGTCTCCAACAGCCCTGATGGCGGGATCGATAGACAGATGGAAGAGCAGAGGACTCAGGCAGCCGTCAAAGTCTAGCATAAATTACCTCTGGGAACCACTCCACCCTGGGTCTGCTCCCTATTGTAGTTTATAGGATTTTTTTAAAAGATTTTTTAAATTTACTTTTAGAGAATGGGGAAGGGAAGGAGAAAGAGAGGGAGAGGCAGGCAACCACACATTGATGTGCCCCTTATTGGGGACCTGGCCTGCAACCCAGGCTAGTGCCCTGACTGGGAATCGAACCAATAACCCTTTGGTTCACAGGCCTGTGCTCAATTCACTGAGCTCTGCCAGCCAGGGCTAAAAATCTTATTTATTTATTTATTGTTAGAGAGAGGAAAAGGGAAGAAGAAAGAGAGGGAGAGAAACATCAATATATGGTTGCCTCTCATGCACCTCATACTGGGGACCTGATCCACAACCCAGGCATGTGCCCCGACTGGAGATCAAACCAGCAACTCTTTGGTTCACAGGCTGGCACTCAATCCATGGAGCCACACCAGCCAGGGCTGTACTTCATAGTTTAGTTACATTCAGTGAACATGTACCGACCACCTACTATGTACTAGACTCTGAGTAAGATGCCTCTGAGGCAGTGGGGGGGGGGGGTGGCAGGAATAGGGATATCTTATTCATATCATCATTCATTCTTTTCACTTAACTGTAAGCTTCGTAAGAGCAGAGTCGATGTTTGATTCATGATTTATTAGATCCTACAAAGTGGCTGGTATGGTTCCTACACATCGTAGAAGCACGAACGTTTCTGTTACACTGACCTGGATTAAATTAGGGCAGGCCAACTAGAAGGTGCCCAGGTTCCAGCCCACCCCCATTTCACGGTCTCTGTCCCCACCCTGCCTTGGCATTCTGTGACCTGGGAGCCATATTCTTTCTTGGAGTAACCTGGTTTCCCTTTCTGAATATCTGAACCAGATTTCTATCTGAGTAACAATGGAGGTGATTTGATTTTAGGAAGTGCTAGAAATCTTCACCTCACCTCACTCAGAAACAGCACCCCTACTGCTCTGAAATGTCACCAACTTCCAGGCATTCTTCTGGATTGAGCGTTGCCCTCTCTCCAACGAGTCATCCATCGGATAGTGAATCTCTCCTCTGGTGGGCTGCACCTCTGGGTGAATGAAGGGAGTTCACTCGGGTTGGTTGGCACTGCATCCCCATTTTACAGGTGAGGAAATCCGTGATGTAGAGAACTGACACCCTCATTGGGCTGATTCAAGAGAGAATCAGCCTATGAGCTCTGCTCTGTACAGTCAATGCCCAGGATTCTTCACACAGACAGAGTGAACTGTCTCCCCTTTATCTGATGCCATCTTCAAGTAGGAGGGAAGGGGGAAAGCTATGTCTCCTTGGAAGAATTAGAGTCAAGTCCAAAAGCTTGCTATGCCAACCATTCCAGGCTGTCTCCAGGGTAGTCTTCTTATCACTCCATTTATCCCCATTCAAAAAGGGCAAAACTGAGGCTTGGCAAGGTTGGGATGGACTCAAGGTCGTCAAGGTACTGACAGCAGCCAGGACCCTGACCAGGCCCCCAGTGCTGTCTGGACATCCTGGGGTTGGTGCAACTCCGTGGAAAACGCAGCTGGCAGCCCAGGGCCCATGGCTGTCAACCCAGGTCAGGCTGTGGAGCCTGCAGCAAGAGGGCTTTAGGGTGGATGTGATTCGGGACTTCCTTATACAGACAGCATGGGAAAGAGGAAAACATCTGAAGGGTTTTTGTTTTTTTTGCTTTTTACAGTGGCTCCTCTTTTACCTCCCTCAAGGCTTTCGCAGGAGCTGCACAGCTGTAAAAAGCAAGGCCTTCTTCTTTTCTCAATGGGGAGCCTACTCCCTCCCTCCACAGCCTGGCTCTGGAAGCCCTTCCCAGAAAAGGTGGGTTTGCAAGACAAGGCTTAAATCCCACTCACTTACTAGCTCTGTGGCCTCCGATAAATCTGTTCAAGAGTCAGTTTCCTTCTCTCTTCACATGCAAAACAGGGATGTTAGCTATGTTTGGGATGAAATGAGTTAGAATATAAGACATCTTCATGAAGCAAAGTGTGAGCGAAGAGATGGTGGCCTCCACCAGTCTCCCTATTTCGCACGGGATGGTTCTTCAGCCCCCAACACCCCGAAGCACCTGAGGGAAGGCAGGAAGGGTGACAGGGTGCTGCGTTCTATTCCTTATCTGTACCTTCCCCTCCTCTTGTTTCTCCCCGTCTGTCCTAGCCCACTATGCCAAACAAAATGGTATGTGCTGGTCAGTTCTTGCTGGTGACCTAGGGTGACTTGACCTGGAGGCTGAGGCATGGGCTCAGGGCTTCTCCAGATCCTGTCTGACCAGAGGATTCTGGGAGATGAAACCCCACTGAACAAGGTCTCCTACAGCCCTTGCCTCGGCCAGTGGGCAGAGACTTTTACATTCACTTAACATTACAACAGTCCTACCAATTAGACACCATAAGCCCCATTTCACAGATGAGAAAACCGAGGCTCAGAGAGGCTAAGCTGATTTCACGCTGAAGGCAGGTGCTCTGCTGAACTAGTTTCAGTAACTGAGGTCTTGGTGACTAGGAAAGACCTGGGCCTGAATACTGGCCCTGACTCTTAGGAACTGTGTGGCCTGGTGCAAGCTCACTCCCTGAGACTGTTTCTGTAAATGAGGACAAGACACCCTATTGGTTGTTCAGAAACTTAAACGACACAAGAGGTGCAGACCCCCAATCCAGTGCTTGGCACACACGAGGCCAAATTCATGTTCGTGGGCCCTCCCCCACACCTCATGCCCACCCCTGCCCTGGAGTTCACCCACTCCAAGGAATCTTCCTCGTCAATGATGACCAAAGTGTCCCAACCAAAAGAGCAGCAAGGAGGTTTGCACCAGCTCCAGGCACTGGGGGCCTGGCTGGAAAACAGGCTCATTAGCCACAGAGCTCCAACGTTTTTCTGTGTGTGCTGGTGCCTGGCACAGTGCCCACACAAAGTGGGCGCTTGGTAAACATTGTTGAATGAATGGATGTTGTTTGGATGCTGAAAGGTCAGTACTGCCACCCATTCGCTGTTCCCGGGGACAATAGGATGGCCTATTTGGAATAGGGGGCTGTCCCGGAATGTCTGAGGGGTGAGGTCACTGGGCTCGTGTGCACTGCTTACAGGAAGCTTGCTAGCTCGAGAACGCCTGATGCCAGCCGGCAGACATTTCCTGACTGGCAACAGTCTGCTGCTTCTTCCTCCTCCTCCCCACGGGCACCCAGGCCTGGCTCCAGACTGGCTTCTCTCCTTGCCTCAAGTCGCACCCTAGGATCGGAATGCCTGGGGGCACCTGGGATCCTTACGTTCCTTTTCCTCCTAAGGACCCAGGACCACCTTGATCTCAGCAGTCAGGGGAGACAAAGCTGCTCTCCTCCACAAGGCCACCTCCTTCCTGGGACCCCACTGAGGGAGGGTCCCCAGTTTGACCCCTTCCATGATGACTGGACCCGCCTAAGCCCGGTCCTGGGGCGCCACCTCAATCGACCCCTGAGTTATCCCATGCAACAAGGGGGCCACGTTACACAAATGGTACCCAGGCGCTTCAGAACCCAGCACCCCCAGCAGCCCTCACTGTGACTGACATAGAGGGTGAACCTGAGGCCCAGCTTGGTTAAAACAGTTTTCCAGGACTGCCCAGAAGTCCAGAGGGGACTCCTGCCAAGGGCTGGGACTGGCTGCTGCTTCTCCACAGCCTTTGGGCAAAACCCTCTTCTGGGCTTCTTTTTCCTCCTCTGAAAAATGAGCAGAGAGGGTTGGACAAGCCTTCTGCCCCCTCCAGCCTCCTGACTAGAAGTGCATCTTTCTTCCCCCAACACACCCACCCATACCCTTGTGGGTTACTCACCAAAGCCCCTCAGCCATGCTCTCTCTGCTTCAGTGACAGAGACGTGGGTATAGCTCAGCAGTTTTAATAATCCCTGACTTGCATGCAATACTTCATTTAATTTTCCCTACACCCCATTTTACAGATGAAGAAACTGAAGAACCTCAGAGGGGCTGTTCTTATAGCTGGCCAGTGGCAGAGCTGGGATTCAAACCTGCGCTAGGGTAGGGGCCGAGTCTGACCCACCCTCCCTGCTCCCTTGGCATGGGCTCTGGGCTAGGCACAAACCAGATGCCCAACAAACCTGTGTGGGCACGCATTAGCTCTTTTAGGGTCCAAAGTGCCCACTTAAGTGGGGTCCTCTGGAGATGAAGCCCCTCCCAGGAAATGGGCTGGACCTTCAACCCATAGCCAGACTAAATCAGAAGGCACTTCTGCCTTCCCATGTGCTCTGGTGGTCACCAGAACTAGAGAGCAATTGTCTCAGTTTCTCCATCTATAAAATGGGAATAATAATCATACCCTTAGGAGATGGTGTGAGAACCTACTGGTGCCAAGTCGCCCCCCTCCACTGGCCCAAGGTGGCTGGTACCTGCTAGGTTCTGGGATTTAAAAGTAGGAGCTGGCCCTGGGCCACTGAGGCAGGCTGGGAGCCCACACCCCCAATCTCCCAGCCTCAGCACCGCTCACATCAAAGCCCAGCCACTCACCCTGCCAAACCCCAACCTGACTGACTAGAGGGGCTGTCGCCAAGAAAAAGGCTGAACCCGACAGGGAATATTTGCTGTCCAGGGCTCAGTGATCATGGTATAATGACCTCGGTGGCCAGCAGAGTCAAAGGGGACTCTGTTTTCTGAAGCCAGCACTCCCCCAGGGTGGGTGGGAGATAGCTACCCACAGCCTGAACTCAGCCGACAGAGTTGCCAGCCCTGGGCCTGGCACGGCCTCCGTATTTCACATGCATGACCTCATTCAATCCTGTGACAACCCTGCCAAAGTGGTTTGACTATTTGCATTGAACAGACACACACACTGAGGTGCAAGGATGAAATGACTCATCTATGGTCCCACTGCTAATGAGGAGCAAAGCAGGTCTGTCTGCCCGCCGCCCCCCCCCCCACTGTCCCCACCCTAGGCACAATGCAAGGCCACGCACCAAGACCTGGCCATAACCCCTTTCACAATGAGCCCCCACCAAGAGCTGGTTTGGATCGACTTGAGCACCTATCACGTGCCAGGCTATGTGCTCTTCTTAAACGTTATTTGACCTGAAATTGAATAACAGAGAATGGGGCACCACTACCCCCACTGTACTGATGAGGAAACTGTGGTTCACACCAGATCCACTTCAAATATCCATAGGCCAGGGAACATTTTAGTAGCTGAGCTGGACCCCTTCACCCCCTTTCCTTCCATGTTGGAAAAAGAGCAAAAGCACCCCACAGCATTATCCTCTTGACTCTCCAATAATGCCCCTATGAGCACCCTGTGCTGCAAAGAGCAGCTGTATCACAGTTCCTCATCCTTTTAGGGTCTAAGAAGACTTGGTCCGGTCCCTTTTTTCCTTGACAAGATCAGAAGCCTACAGCTCAATAATTATCAAAAAGTGAATACAACAGTGTAACCTACAAAGCCCTGCTTCTGAAAGTAACCTGTTCACCCAAGCAGCACAGCAGCACCTGGGGAAGCCAGAGCGAAGGACCAGGCTGGGACTCAGAGCCACTGCACTCCTCAGGAGCTGCCCGGTGGTATGGGCGCTGCCAGCCTCCTGCTGACAGTGGGGAACTGAATATGCACCATCAGAATTCCCTGAAGCTCGTTAGAAATGCAGGCTCGCAGGCCCATTTCAGACACACCTACCATTAGTCAGTTTCAAGTATTAAAAGCTATGCCGGCCCCACCTCCAGAGGTCCTCATTTCATTGTCCTGGGGTGTGGCCAGGGCCTCTGTACTCCTGGCTGTTCCCTCTGGACAAGAATACTAGAGGCACATCTGAGGGTCGGTGAAGGCTGGGAAGCTCAGTTGTGGAGCATGCTTCCTCAGTCCGGTACCATCACCCTGTTCTAACTCTGCTGTTTATGGAGCACAAGAAATAGTTTGCAAGAAGGGCAATGACCTACCTATCTGACGGCACATCACATCATCACGTATGAACAGACTTATCAAATGTTAAAGCAGGAAGTGACCTTGGAATTCAACCAATTCAATCCCCTCTTTTTGCATTCAGAGAAACTGAGGCCAAGGGAGTGCAGGGCAGCCATGGCGGACACTAAAATCTAGGGCTTCTCTCCATCCCGCCATGCTATCTCTTGGCTGCCCTTGTTTCCCTCCTGATATCAGATTCCAGATCAGGAAAAGGATAGGTCTCTCTGCACCTCTCAATCTCTGGCTACAAATAGCAAAAACCCTTTCTCCCCTAAATCTCAATACGTAGATTAAGGACCTTCTCACTACTCACTGAATGTAGTATTAAAAATGCAACTTGGCAAGAAGCCAGGACTCCATTAAGAAAACACTGATAATTGGATTTACTCAGATTTTGGACATAAAACATACACAAAAACATTAAGAAAAATATATGCCAATAATTATGACAAGCCAAAGATTAATTTGATGATGTCCTCCATATATAAAGCACTTTGCAATCAATAAAAAACCAACAACTAAAAAATGATCAATGGCCCTGGTTCGTGTGGCTCAGTTGGTTGGAACGTCATCCTGTGGATGGAAAGGTTACATGTTCAATTCCCAGTCAGGGCACATACCCAGGTTGCAGGTTTGATCTCCAGGCAGGGTGCATACAAGAAGACAACCAACTGACATTTATCTCTTACATCAAATCAATGTTTTCCTCTCTCCCCCCCTTCCTTTCTGTCCAAAAGCAGTGAAAAAATGCTCTCTGGTAAGGATATTAAAAAAAAGTGAGCAATGGATACCAGAAAAGTTATTTTAAAACCCACAAATATAAGAAGAGGTGTTTGATTTTACTTATAGTTTAAGAAATGTAAGTTTAAAAACACTGGGACACAACCCTCGCCCACCAGGTAAAGATTTAAAATGACTTGGCCGTGGCGTGGGGAAGGAGGTGATTGCACGCGTGGCTTGTGGGCATTAGAATGCACAAAATTTGGTTTTTGCAGTTTGGTGACATCTACAAACATTTTAAACTCATATACTCTTTGACTCAGTAAATACCTTGCAGGTAAAGTCATGCATGTGCACAAAGATCAGGTGCAAAGTGTCATATCAGTGCTGTTTGCAATAATGGAAAATTTAAGTGACCCAAATGCCCATTAGTGCTGTCACTCAAACACTGAAGGAGGGTCACGTCTTCCGACTCAGGAGGCTACATATGTTGCAGAACAGCATGTAAGTAATGATCTTGTCTGTACAAAAGATGATGTAAATATCTGCACAGAGCATATATTTCTATGGTACACTATGCTGTTAATGCTAAAGGTGAGTCGGAGAGAAAGGGAGAGTTTTCACTTGTAAAAAAATTTCATAACTCTGCAACGTTCACCCAAAAGCACATAGTATCTTTTAAAGATTTATTTATTTGTTTGTTTGTTTATTTATTTTCAGAGAGAGAGGAAGGGGGGAAAGACAGGGAGAGAAACATTGATTGGTTGCCTCTCATGCACCCCCAAATGGGGACCTGACCCACAACCCAGTCATGTGCCCTGACTGGGAATCAAACCGGTGACCTTTCGGTTCACAGGCTGGCACTCAATACACTGAGCCACACCAGCCAGGACACTATTTTTGTTATAAGTAATTTGCAATGCAATTGGGTTACACTTAGTACTAGTTCAATGGTTGCTGGGATAGTGCTGGTTTGAGGTGGGGGCAACATGCTAGAACTTTATTAGGACACACGGAAAATCTCATTTTAACAATCATCAGTTTGAATTAAATGATAAAATACATCTAATTATATGTCCAGATATGTCTTTCTATCAGGCTATAGGATAAAAGTAATTACCAGCTCACTTAGAGAAAAAATTCAGGGAAAGAATACAGAGAAAGGGGAGTGGTGGTAGGGATTAGTATCTAATGGCTTACAATAGCACAAAGCTAAAAGAAAGCTTCACTGAGTCACCCCCCCCCCCCACCGTCTCTCCAGGGTCCAGGGGGATATAAGGGGCCCAAGGGGTGGATCAGCATCCCAGCTAGAGACAGGACCTCCTTACCCCAGGCCTTGGACCAGGACAGCATCTTGGTGTCCTCACGATCTGCAAACTGAAGAGAAGCAGCTCCTTTGGTTGAGTAAGTGAAAGGCTGGGGCAAGGGGGAGGGCTGGGGAGGGGAAGCTTGCCCCTTATGGGTGGCAGCAGAAACTTGTCCACTGTCCCCAGCTGTCAAGGTCTGCATCTCTCCACAGAATGCCTGCCCATCTGCCATGCCCCACTTCCCATGACATGGCAGCCCCTCCCTGTTCCCTGGACTTCTCATGCCACCCCTCTTCCCTCCATCAAATCCTAACACGGAGGGGGGAGGGGCAGGGGCCATTGCTTCCCAGCAATGCACAGGATGTCAGAACTGGATAGAGCCTGGAGACTCCTTGGAACAATCCCCTCATTTTATAGATAGGAAAACAGGCCCAGAGAGGAGAAGGGACATGACCACGGTCATCCAGAAAGTTGGTGGCAGAGCTGAACCTGGGCCTCTGAGTGAGAAAGTCACAGACCCTTCCTACAGTTTTCTGGATATGTTCCGCTGCCCTTCTTGATGGCTCCATCTGTTATTCAACAAATACTTACTGAGCACCTGCTATGTGCCAGGTAGTGTTCTAGTCCGAGGTCACAGCAGTGAACAAAACAGACAAAACCCCTACCCTCGTGGAGCTTACGTCCTAGCTTAATTACACTGCTTTCCTGTTACCTGTTTGGAGAGTACAGTGGGAAGGCCGGGTCAGCAAAGTGTGCTCCACCCAATCTCTGCTCCGCAGGACAGAGGGCCTTGTCCCTGGAGAAGAAGGACCATCATCCAGGAGAGGCCCCAGTGGACCCCGGACCCAGCTGTGCAGGGGTAACAGGCCCCCACCTGTGAGAATCATCTCCTTAGGTTTTCTGGACACCCTACAAAGGAGGTATTCTATCTCCATTTCACAAGTGAGGAAACTGAGAAGGTAAATACACCAGGCACACGAGCTGCAGGCCTGGGCTCTCTCCTGCCCTCAGACAGGGGACACTGCCCAGGCTGGAGCACGGTGAGTGGGCAGTGGGAACAGGGTGCATCTTCTGTCAGGCTCCAGCTTTTGGAGAGGAGAGTGGGGGACTCCACTGGCATTTTCTCAGCATGCTCAGAGAAAGCCACATCGCCTGCCCTGTCCAAAGGTACAGGACCTGGTTCAGGAGGCAGCACCCCCGCCCTGGGACGCTGGTATCAAGAGCAGAGCTCCTAACCATGAGGGGTACCAGCCTTTTCTGTAATGTTTAGTGAAAACCATAGCTTTCTCCCTAGAAATATTCTGTACAGCGTGTGATCTGCTCCCAAGGAGAGTGGAAGGCTACCTCACACCGTGTTGCACACAAATTCCCTGAAGCTCATCCTTGCCCCACAGGGGAGGCCCTCAGTGGAGCTCTCCCCTTGGGCACGAACCACATCATGGAGCTGGAAGTCCAGTCCCCACCCCCACCCCCATATAACCTGCCCCTCCAGAACATCTTAACTAGGGGGCCTGCAGATGGTCCTGGGAGGTGTCTCTGGCCAGAATGTGCTGCCCAGATGGGGTGTGAGTGCCCCCTGGGGGTGGCTCATCCAAGTGTCCCAGGAAATTTAATGCCAAGATTTCGTCAATAAAAATTGTCATTTAAAACATTGTTTTTAAATTAAATTTCTCACAAAGAAGTGTTAGAAGGCAAACTCTGCTTTAAATGTAAGACAAAAACTCTGAAGCTACTTCAGCCTCCTGGGAATAGGAGCTTGCCTTCCCCTCTCTTCAGTGGAGTGGCCATGTGATAGTATTTACCTTTTTCTGCCAAGTTTTCTCATCTGTAAAATGGCCATAAAAATACTCCCTCTCCCACAGGGCTGCTGGGAGAATTGTATAGGTGCAAAGCACTCAGAACAGAGCCTGGAACAGCACCGGCTCCCAATAAATGGAATCTTTTATTACTATTACTACTTTTGTTATTATCATTAAAGGTCTTAGATGTTTAATTCTAAGAACCTCAGTTGGAGCCAAGCCCCTGCTAAACAGAAGGACCCAGCTTCAGACCCCACACCTGTTAGGAACCCAGGCTCCACACACCCCAAGTTCCCCCAACTGCTCCCCACTTCGCAGCTCCACCCCATTCTATCAGGGCACCAGTTCCAACACATTCTTCCAGCAGCTCAGAGGTGACCACAGCCCCATGTCTGCGGGGTCCCTATCTAAGTGCTACATGTTCAGAAAGCTAAGGAATAGGGTGTGCTGGGCAAAACGGGAGCAAGGAGGTAGGAGACGTTCTGTGTGAAGAGCACTTGGTAATATGAGTGATCCTGAGAAGGGACCGAGACAGCCCTGATGAGGAGCCAGGAGATTGGGCACCTAATGCCCAGTAGGTTGCCCACTAAGTCACCCACTAGCTGTGTTACCTTGGACAATCCACTTTCCCTCTCTAGGACAGTTTGCTTCTGGCAGTGAGGAGAGTTGGACTCGCTGGATGAATCCAGGCTCTGGGAGAGCCCTGCCTCCAGCCATCTGATGCAGGACTAATTTCTTTCTTTGTCTAGGCCGATGGAGCAGTATCCTAGAGCTGTATTCCCCAAAGCCTAGTAGCTCAAGCCTTTGGCCTCCTGCTGGGGTTTCCAGTGCCAAATACAGACGGAAGCGTCAAGGCGCTCACCTGTGTGGCTTCAAATAAGTTGTGAGAGCTGGAGGGGGTTTAGTCGACCACCTACATCAAGCCTTCCATTTCATAGCCAAGGAGACTAGAGGCCGGAGGAAAGTGTAGTGACCTGCCGAAGGTCACAGAGTGAGAGGGGATGGGCCCAGGGGCTCTGCTTCCTGGCCCTATTCATTCATAAGCCCCTGGGACAGCCTTCAACAGGAGGCCAGCTTGGTAGTAACCTAGCATGGAGGCAGGGGACACCAAAAATAATTCTTACTCCCTTACTGGGGGTGGGCACATGGGAAGCCTGGAGCTGGTCTCACCAAGGAGTCTCATCCCCCCCCAGATCAACCTCTAAGGCCTGCCTGGCATTCTGGCCCAAGCACAGAACATAAAATGGAGGGGGCTTTGAACCTGTTCTCTACTCTCCAGGCCAGCCATACCAGGATAAGGACAGGGGAGGGAGGGGGAGGGGGAGGGGAGGGAGGGGAGGGGAGGGGGAGGGGGGGAGGGAGGGGAGGGGGGGGGGGAGGGGAGGGGGAGGGGAGGGAGGGGAGGGGGAGGGAGGGAGGGGAGGGGAGGGGGGAGGGGAGGGGAGAGATGGGGTGATAGCTTAACTCAGTTTACTTAAGACTCCTACTTTTCTTAGTCCCAGGAACTGCAAACCAGGAATGGACAACTCAGAGCCACCCTCTCGCTTGCAGGAAAGCCAGCCTGCACCTCGTTCCTGAGCTTGATCAGGGAAATGAAGCCCAGAGGACTCTTAGAGCCTAGCTGGGTCACAGAACCCCGTGGCTCTGGGAACTCATGGTTGATTTAATGATGTCAGAGTAGTATGTGACCTGCTCCCGGAGAAAGAGAACGGAAGGCCATCTTGATCCTCAGAGACCCCCAGAACACTGGGGCTTTGATCCCATCAGCAGAGCTGCCAGGGACCAAGGTGAGTGCTCTGCCCACACTGATGGGCAATCCCCAGGAGCCTGGAAGACCACTTCTCTTGTCCACCCAGCCCCAGCCCCTGGGTTGCAGGGTAGGTAGATGATAGAAGCCATCGATGAAATCTGAGATACCCTGAGAAGGGTCTAGGCACCACGGAAGCCTCCCTCAGAAGGGGAATCTCTGGGGCAGTATGTGGAGACACATAGGGCTGTGAGCACATCACAGAAGTTTCTGGGTCCCAGGGAGGCTTCAGAACAGGCCTCAACAGTGACACTAAATCGGGAGAGAGCTGCTGATTGAACTGAGACTGCCCTTTGAGGGGGTGGGGTGGGGGGAAGAACCCAAACAGCCAAAGACTAGATTTGCACCACTTCCCCCTTCCATTTCCCCTCCCCAAGGAAGGCTTGACACAACAGTAAGGGAGTGATGGAAAAGCTCATTTTTATTTCTTGCTCAGCTGAATCCCTGACCTGATACTTAGTCCTGCTGCACTGCCCAGTTCACACCCCGAAACCCTCCCTCCCTGTCCCCAAGCCCCTCAAACAAAGCCCTGAAAGAAGGTCAGAGAAGCTGAGAGAAAGATGAACCTCATCAGAAGGCACAGATGCATTATTGTACTGGGGTTTGAATACCTGCCCTGCCACTTGCCAGCCACAAGCCTCTGCCAAACTCATAAAGCTTCTGAGCCTTATTCCCCCCCGTCTATAAAATAGGGTCAACAAGCCCCACACCAAAGACTTTTAAATAAACGAATTCATGTAGAGTGACCCTTAATTGGTATCCATTTCCATCTTCTACCTGGCGCCTTAGCACATCTGTACCATGAACAGGTTGCTCCCGCCGGTCACCTAGGTGGCCTTCTGGCTCTAGGGTCATTGGTTCAGGCTGACTTTCTGTTACCCACAGAGGGTTCCAGCATGAAACACTGACCTCTGCCAGAGCACAACTCCAGCTTTCAGGGCTGGTGGGGCCCCTCCTGGGCCCCACCAGCCCTGATTAAATCCTGCTGAAAGCTCTGGTTGGCCCTGGCCAGGCCAAGCACCCAGAACACACCTGTCAGGAATGAATGACCCTTTATACCAGATCCGTCCTACAGGTCCCAGTAATCAACCCTGTGCCCCAGACAGCCCCCTACACCACCCTCTGTCTGGGAGTCCTCCTTCACACACTCACACACATTTTATGAGTGACTCTGGGTGGAAGGGGCTAGCGTTTGAAGCCACAGACAGGTGGGTTGGGCTGCCTTCCCAGTCACAAGGCACAGATGGGGGAGGGGCCACCCACAGGTGAGGTCAGGCCTCCAGGTTGATGGAATCTATCTTCTGCCAGCCTCTTCTACCAGCACGCCCTGGAGCCGAGGGAGCCTGGGCACTCAAAGAAGGAACAGGTGATACAGCCTTTTCACTGGGCACCCACTTGATTAACTCTGAGGCAAGGAGAGGAAGGGGACATGAGAGAAAAGAATGGAAGAGGTGCTGAAAGGAGAAGGGAAGAGCCGAGACTCAGACAACGCCCTCTTCTAGAAACACTCCCTGGGACTTCTGCCAAGATGGAGGCATAGGTGGAGACGCCGTGCCTTCTCACACAACCAAGTTTAGAGACAACTAAATATTAGCAACAGAAAACACAGCCAGAACACAGAAAATTGAACTTTTCGGAAGTGTGTTAACAAATTCTTCAGCCTGACCAGTAAGGGGTGAAACCGGCAGCTGGCGGAGCCGGGTAGCACAGGAAAACTCGATCAGACAGACTCAGGCACGCAGAATCCAGGCGCAGGACCTAGTGAGAGACCCAGCGACTGCAGGGAAACAGCAAGGGAGCAGGGCTGCGGGTTGACTATGGTCGTGCATTCGTGTGTGGATAGACAAGCGAGGGAGTGGCCATTAGACCGAGACCCAGCGGGTCCCCACAGCAAGCGGCAGCGGAGGGCACCGCCATTTCCCCGCTCTGACCCTGCCTCCACATACAGAGTCACAACCCAGTGACCTGGGAGTCCAAGGCTCCGCTCCTCACACTTAAAGGGCACGAACAGACCAAAAAATGGCTCAAGAAGATCTCAAAGCCCCAGAGCCTATAAATCTAAGTGATGAAGAAATAGCAAAACTCTCAGACGCACAGTTTAAAACACTGGTCATCAGGATCCTCACAGAACTGGTTGATTATAGCCACAAATTAGACAAACATATAAAGGCGAAACTAATTGAAATGAATGGAATTGCACAGGACACCAATAGTGATGAAAAGGAAACTGGGACTCAAATCAATGGAGTGGACCAGAAAGAAAGCAAATAATGGCCAAACAGAAAAGAGTCAAGAAGAATTCAAAAAAATGAGGAGAGGCTTAGGAACCTCCAGGACATCTTTAAATGCTCCAACATCTGAATTATAGGGGTACCAGAAGGGGGAAAGGAACAGCCACCAGTGAAAAACTTATTTGAATAATAAAGGAGAATTTCCCCAATCTGGCAAAGGAAATAGACTTCCAGGAAATCCAGGAAGCTCAGAGAGTCCCAAAGAAGTTGGACCCAAGAAGAAACACACCAAGGCACATCATAATTATATTAGCCAAAATTAAAATGAAAGAGAGAATTCTAGAAGCAGCAAGAGATAAGGGGACAGTCACCTACAAAGGAGTCCCCATCAGACTGTCAGCTGATTTCTCAAAAGAGACCTTACAGGCAAGAAGGGGCTGGAAAGAGGTATTCCAAGTCATGAAATCCAAAGACCTACAACCAAGATTGCTCTATCCAGCAAAACTTTCATTTAGAATGGAAGGACAGATAAAGTGCTTCTCAAATAAGATCAAATTCAAGGAGTTCACCATCACCAAGCCCTTATTATATGAAATGTTAAAGGGACTTACCTAAGAAAAAGAAGTTAAAAAAAACATGAACAGTGAAAGGAGAGCAAACTCACAGTTATTAACAACCACACCTAAAACAAAAGCAAACTAAAAGGACAGCTAGATCAGGAGTGGAAACATAGAAATGAAGATCTCAAAGAGGGTTAGCAACAGGGGAGTGGGAGGAGGAGAAGGGGGGAGAAGGTACAGAAAATAAGTAGCATAGACAGTAGATAGAAGATAGATGGGGGGGCAAGAATAGTAGGGGAAATACAAAATCTAAAGAACTTGAGACACATGGTCATAAACTAAAGGGGGGTAATGGTGGGGATGGGGGGGTGCAGGGTGGAGGGGAATGAAGGGGGGAATAGAACAACTGTAACAGCATAATCAATAAAAAAATAAATTAAAAAAAATTAAATGTGCTAATACAAGTAATGTGGTTTTAGAACAACACCCAGTACACAATAAATAATTAATGTTAGTAATTAAAAAAAAAAAAAGAAACACTCCCTGCCGCCCCAAACAGGAAGTGGCTGCCCCAGCTGGGGCTCCACAGGGATCCAGAGCTTGGACCTGACAAGAGCCCACTGCCCTGTCCTTCTGGGTAATGAGCTGCCCATGGCATTCCCAACCCTAGTGCAGCTACCTGGCTCTCTTCTGGGGACCCATGTTGCAGCTTCTTTTTGACCTTCACACACAAAGGGCTGTCAAGACTTAGTAGAAAAGAAAGAATATAAAAAATCTCATTAATAAATTTTATATTGACTACATGTCAAAATGATAACAGTTTGGGTATAATGGGTTAAAGGAAATATATTATGAAAATCAGTTCTTCCTATTTCTTTTTACTCTTTTAATGTGGCTACTAAAACAATGCAATTACACTCGTGGCTCCCATTGTATTTCTATCAGATGGCACTGGGTTGAGTATTTCCTCCCTGCTGGACTGTGAGCTCTTTGAGGGCAGGGAGGGCAGTACGGGCCAGCACAAAGCCTGAGACAGGTCATGAGGAATCTCGAACACCAGATTGAGGAGTCTGGAGTTGCCTTCTCGGCACTGGGGAGCACAGAATCTGGAAAGTGGTTCTCATAAGGCCAGTTCCATATACCCAGCATCCAGAATGGTGAACTCCCAGCCCCATAACACTGCCCACCTCCGGGGAGGAGGAGGAGCCCTCTGAATGGGGAGGGAAGGGAGACAGGCCTTCTAGGGGGAGGCAGCTGTCTGAACAAAGGTTCGGCAGTAGTAGAGTCAGGTACCAGAGGGCAAGAGGGGGGAGGAAGAAAAGAGGGTTGGGAAGAGGAGGCTGGCCAAAAGTAGAGAACAGAGGAGAAAAGAGTACGGGCCAGCTCATTTAGGTCCTCCACACTCTCAGGTAGGTTTTCAAAGAAAATCTCCCAGAGGAAGGAAGGCCCCAGCTGGCACTGTCTGCCTGCCCCAGCAGCCCCTCTCTGAGCCTGCAGGCCCCTGACACTACCCTAGCTGGCCCTGTCTCACACTGGACCAGAGGCAGGCCTGGAACTGGTGGAGGACAGGGCAGAAGAGGGGCAGCCTTGGGGCCAGACTTTGCCCATCTGCCCCAAGACGGATGCCAGATATGCCAGGGTCAGGCCCTTGAGAAGACCTGCTTCTCTTTTCACAAGGAGCTGGGTCTTCAAAAGGCCTGGACTTAATAGAGAACAGGGCCCTAGCCTGCCCCTTTCCCTTCCCTTCCCCTTCTATTCTGGGGACAAGCATCCAGACACAGGGGCAGATGTTAGCATCATGGCCATTGGCCTCTGGCAGGCAAAAACCCAGACTGAAGAAGGTGCTGGTGCCCACGGTACCTTTTCTGGTTACAAAAGATTTCAAGGGGTATTTGTAGAGCCTATGAGCTAAGAATAGTTTTACATATTTCAATGGTTAGGGGAAAAAATCCTAAGATGAATAATTCGTTACACATGAAAATGATCTCAAATCCAAATTTCAGTGTCCCTAAATAAAGTTTTACTGAGACAGAGCCACATTCACTCATTTATGGATTGTCTATGGCAACTTTCACAATACAACATGCAGAGCTGAACAGCTGTAACAATCTGTGGCCCACAAAGCCTAAAATATTTACTTTCTGGCCCTCTATAGAAAGCATTTGCCCATGCAAAAGTTGCTATTTTGAGGATCTGCTGTAAATCTGGGTCCCAGGTCCTGGTCAGACAGACCTGGTTTGAAATCTAGCCCCTCACTTCCTAATGGGGTATGTTTGGAGACTCTCAGTCACCTTGTAGGGTTGCTGAACGGGTTAATTCATGTACACACTCAGTAAATGTTAGCGATTGTTATTATAATATGATTCCTTTTAAGTGGAAGAGTCTGAAGAGCCTCACCTGCTCAGGCATCAAGTTCCATTGCATATGCCACCCTCCACCTGACCCTCTGAACCCCCAAACCTGTTCCTTCTCCTGAGCACCTACCATCTTGGCTGGTGTTGGAAATCGTGGGGATAGTTGTCAAATACCTGTCACTTTGACTTCCAAATACCAGCAAGTCTGGGGTGGGCAGCTCACCTCTGCAAGCAGATGAGCCAGGAAAGGCTTGGCAGCCAGATAATAAAGGAAAAAAGAGATGAGAAGGCCATGTGTGGCACTGCCCTTGTGCCAGGCAACCCTGATGGTCTGTACGAGGCCAGTGGTATTATGGCCATTTTACAGAAAAGGAAACTAAGGCTCAGAGAAGCCACATGACTTGCCTCCAGTCACACAGCTACGAAATGGCAGGACTAGGATGTACCATATTTTGCTGTGTGTAATATGCACTTTTTGCCCAAATTTTTTATGAAAAATAAGGGTGCATATTATACATGGGTATAATGATTGCATACCATGGATATAATAATGGAAAATATAATCCCAGGAAGAATGTGCACAAAAACTATGGGTGCACATTATACATTGCAAAATACAGTGTGTATAAAACATTCACATTATTTGAAATTCCAAAAAAATAAAAGAATACAGTAAAAAGTCTGCCCCACCCCTAACTCAGCCACCAAGTTCTCTGTCCTGAAAGTAAATGGCCTGTATGTCTTCCCAAAGATATTTTATACATATATAAGCAAACATGAAAAAAATACACACATATATTTAGACAGATAGATGTAGATATTCTTCTCTCCCCATTTTAGTTCTTCACCCAAAGGATAATAAACTATACACACTGATCTGTGTATTGTTTTTAACATTTATATCTTAGCGATTTTTCCACATTAATATATAGAGTAATTTCATTTTATTTCACATAGGATATCGTTGCATAAATATATCAATTTATTTACCCAATGCTATGATGATGGGCAGTTGGGTTGTTTCAGTCTTTTGCAACTACAAAAGTAATGCTTCAGGGAATAGCCTTATATATTGCTTCATACATGTGTGAGTATATCCGCAAGATAAATTCCTACAAGTTGGATTGCTGGGCTAAGGAGTAAGTGTGTTTGTAGTTTTGATAGATAATGTCCAATAATCTGCACTAGAGATTGATCCAGTTTACAATTCCACCAGCAACAAGTAAGCACAAAGTCAGGGTTTAAATTCAGGTCCAGCTGGTTTCACAGCTGTGACTTGTTCTGCTGCACTGTGGCCATCGCTGCCATCACACAAACGGTTTTCCTGGTCACTTAGGAAACTTCCTGGCCACCTCCAAGTCTTGGGTCCTCCTGCTTACTCACCTGGGATGTCTGCCTTCTCCTCTAGGAGTGCTTGGTCCTACCAAATGCCCCCAGGCCTGAAGGTGAACTCTGCTTCCCCTGAAACCCTGTCTGCCCACCATCGGTCCTAACTGACTTCCAAGCATCTAGCAGCTCTCTCCTTGCATCCTAGGGGTTACTTTCCCCTCCAGTGCCCCTGCGAGGACAGAGGTGTTGCCACACATCTTCAGGCATGGTACCTGCCATGTTGGTGGACTTAATGTTTGCTGAATAAATGATCCTGATGTTGATGCCAGATACATAGACGGTATCCCTGATTCCTCCTTCTCCTCACCCTCAACACTTAACTAATACCAAAGCCTACTGGTTGTAGCTCTTGAATAGTTCTTGAATCCTTCCACTTAAATAGATTTTGGTCTGGACTGGGTTGCTGACCCCTTCCCAGTCCAGACCATCATAATTTCTCACTTGGATTACTCCAATGGCCTCTACCTAGTGCCCCTGCTTGCACTCCCAAGTTTTCCAATTACTCTTCTTCTTTATTAACAGAACCCCTGTGTTTGGACTGGCACCTTTCCCAGCCTGCCTTGTAGCTAGGTGGGACCATGTGACTGAGCTCTGGCTCCCTGGGGTGAAGCACTTGTGACAGGCAGAACTTCCATCTACCCTTAAAGGGGAGAGGCACCTTTTCCATCCCCTTCTACACTTCCCGCTGCTAGGATGTGACAAACAGTCACCTTTAGGCCTCGAGATGGAGGCGAGGCAGAGCCACAAACTGGAAGGACCCTCGGGAGGCCTCTGGGCAAAGGGCAGGGCACCTGACAGGGACACTCCAAACAGGAGTCCCAGCTGACATACCAGAAGCACAGCCGACCCTGTCTCAGTACCTGAGATTCAGCCAGCCATCCAGCCATCCACCCATCCAGCAAGGATATGGCAGGAAGCAAAACCCTAAGTGTCTTTTAATTTAAAAATTTCTTAGGAGTTGACTTGGAGCTCAGCCATTGAAATGTCACTCTCCTGGGTTCCTGCTATTCACACACTCACACACACACGCACACACGCACGCACGTGCTCACGCCTGGCAGCTCTCTGCTAGGAAAGAATGCAACCTTTTCCCTTTCATCCATCATCACTGTGCTTTCAGACAGACTGCATTCCTCCTCCCTGAAGTCAGCAACCTCTCACTCTGGGCAGTCACAGAGAACCTACACATACTCAGAGATCCCTTCTGCCGGGCCAGTTGTCTACTATCTGGGCCAAAGGAAAAGCGGCACAGACAGTCTCCAAATAGGGGATCAGCACATGCACAGAGTATGCCTGTGCAAATAGACCCTTTATCTACAACCAGGGGCATCCACTACGGTCCATGTGTTTGCTGGATTCTACTGGACCCATGCACAGGGAGAAGCAGCCTCCAGAGACAGGAGGCCAGTATCGGTGACATCGTGGCATTTAAAGCACAAATCTATGTACTGCCCACCCGTGTTTCACAGGCTGTGGTCCCCACCTGCCAAGGCCACTGGTACAATCCCCTGCCCACTTGTAACTATGTCTTAGGTTCCCACAGCATATTCCACGTAACTTCACAGGAAAGAGCAGTTAATAAACATGAGTTTTTATCTTCTTTTTTCTACTGTAGCTTTATAGTAAGTTTTAAAAACAGGTAATGTGCATCTTCTAATTTGTCTTCTTTTACAAATTTGTTCTGACTTTTCTAGTTTCCTTGATTTTCTGTACAAGTTTTAGAAGCAGCTTGTCAGTTTCTACTGCACAGAGCCTGCTGGGACTGTAACTGGAATTTTATGTGATCAGTTTGGGAAAAGGTGACACCATGCCCACCTGGAGTCCGCCAGCCCACGAACACAGTGTTTCTCTCTGTGCTCGGGTCCTCTCTGATTTCTTTCATCGTTTTGCAGTTTTCAGCACACAGATCGGGCACCTAAGCATCTCGTGGTTTTTGGTGCTGTTGTAGGTGGTGCTTTTGAAAAAACGTACTTCGATTTCCAAATGTTTATTGTTACTATAGACCATTAGGGTGGATGTTTTTTAGGGGGTTTGTTTTTGGTTTTTTTTTGTATGGTGATCCTGTATCCTACTATCTTACTAAATTTACTTATTACTACTGGTAGCTTTTTTGTAGATTTGAGAGGAAAATTTTTTTTAAGATTGTATTTATTTTTAGAGGAGGAGGGGAGGGAGGAAGAAAGAGAAGGAAAGAAACATCAATGTGTGGTTGCCTCTCATGCGCCCCCTACTGGGGACCTGGCCCACAACCCAGGCATGTGTTCTGACTGGGAATCAAACCAGTGACCCTTTGGTTCACAGGCTGGTGCTCAACCCGCTAAGCCACACCATGCAGGGCTGGGGGGGGGAATATTCTATGTACACAGTCTTATATGTAAATTGTGCTATTTCTCCTTTTCCAATTTATGAGCCTTTTTTCCCCCTTGCCTTTTCCCATTACCTGAAAGTCCCACTACAATGTTGAAGAGAATGTAAGAGTGAACAGCCTTGTTTTAGATATTGCCCTGGTGCTTCGTCTCAGAGTCCTCCAGCACCACACTGCTGACACTATTCATTCGTTACTTGCTAGCTTGGGATGAGGGGTGGAGGTATTCACATTTTCCATTCTCAGTGACACTGTCCTTCTCAGCCATCAGGGCTCTCTCGTTAGAGCCCTTACTGCTGAGACCTGGACCCATTCCTTTTTTTATCTCTCCCCCATGGATGTATTTTGGTGGGTTTTTTTTACTATTCCTTTCCCCCAGCTGCACTGGGTCTTCCCCTGTGCCCTGAGCACTGCCCTTTCTTTCTAAGTAGCTGAAAGCTTCTGTTTTATAGCAGAGAGAGGGTAGAAGCATGGAGGGATGGGCTTTGTTTCTTTCCTGAAGTAGCTACTATACATCTGCCCCAGGCCTCCCAAGAGCATTTTCTACTCTCTCAAAACTTCTCTTTTTCCATGACCTCCACTGGCCAGAATTAAGAAGCCCACTCACCCAGTGAGTCTCGCAGTGCCCAGATGCCCCCGCCTCTCTGAGAGCCAGGCTTTGTCCTGGGCCATGTTCCTCAGCCAGACTCCTGTCCAAGGAGCCTTCTCCAACCTTATGTAAGTAGCCCTCAGTGCCCTCTCCACAGCTGTGCACCCAACAGATTTGTATCACAGTTCGCTCCAAGGACCCCACTGCAAAAATACCACCTCCCATTTCCTCCACGAGGAAACGGGCTCAAAGTGACTGGCTCCCCCGTGGTCACACAGCTGGTGGTACCAAAGCCCACAGTACTCATTGGCCACCACCAATGATTCAGTTGGACCTCTGTGAGGAGGGGTGGGGGAGGAATGTTTGGGACTGGGGAAACAGAGAGAGTCTTTGAGTTTGGGTGAGAGCAGGTAGTGTAATAGGACTGGGGTCGAAGATTCCAGAGAGAAGATGTGGGGAGAGGGAGGCAGATGTGGATTAAGAACTCGTTTAGGTTAGAAGAGCAGGGAGAGAAAAGGAAGAGCTTAGGGCCCTAGAACCACAACTTCAAAATGGAAGCCTCTATCTCGACCTCTATTTCCTCCAGTGTTGGGATGCGGCAGTGCAGGGCTCAAAGCAGAAATTTGCATGGCTTCAATCAGCTTCCTCCTCCTCAGGCAGCTCTCCCTAGCTGCCCTCCTAGCCTGGGAGCAGGAATGGAGATAAACTACAATCCCCAAGTGGAATGAGGTAGGGGAACAAAGTGCTGCAAGAGAGGGGCAGGTCAGACTGTGGTTGCCCAGAAGGCTCAAGTCCTGATGCAGACAGTCAGGGAAGACTGCCTGGAGGAAACAGACCCAGCACATAGAGAGCAGTCAATAATATTTTTTTATTTTAAAAAATTATTTTAATTATTGTTCAAGTACAGTTTTCCGTCTTTTTACTCCAATCCCAGCCCACTCCTCCAGTGCTCCCCACCTCCCTCCCATTTCCACCCCCCTTACTTTTTGTCCATGTATCCTTTATACTTGTTCCTATAATAACAATTTTTTTCTTAATTTCTTACAAGTACCACATGCTAACTGATTACACCACTGGAGCTTCTCTAAATTTTTTAAAATATTTTATTTATTTATTTTTCAAGAGGGGGAGGGAGGGACAGAGAGAGAGAAACACCAATCTGTGGTCGCCTCTCATGTGCCCTTCACTGGGAACCTGGCCTGCAACCCAGGCATGTGCCCTGACTGGGAATTGAACTGGTAACCCCCTGGTTCAAGGGCTGGCACTCAGTCCACTGAGCCACACCAGCCAGGGCTCTAAATTTCTTTAAATGTCCCAGGAGACTGTGTGGACGAATTTCCTGAATCCCCAGTGGAGATGCTGCCGCCGCTATCCCTTTGCATTCCTGAGCTCAGAGAGGCAACTGTGTCCTCCCAGGGCGGGAAGCTGTCTGCCAGGCAGCAGAGGCAAGAGGGATGGTAAAGGCATGGGAACTTGGGAGACGAAATGGCCTCAGTGTATGGGCTTTCAATGTCATTCTAAAGCCAGTGACTCTGACAACTGCCCGAGGAGACTGGACGTCAGACGTGCTGCAGGCACTTCATGCACATGTTGCCTGCTCCTGCTGTGTCTGTGGCTGTATCTCCAGTGCCCAGAACTGTGCCTGGCACAGAGTAGGTGCTCAGCAAACGTTTAAGTGTGTGCACTAGTAAATGTAGTCCTCACAATATCCTCTTGGGACATAATTATCCCTACTGTGCAGAGGAGGGACTAGAGTCAAAGGTGGGACTAGAGACACAGCTTTCATGGGAGGCAGAATTCTAAGCATGACACTCAGTGACCTTGAAGGTTCCCTCCCCTTTGAGTCTGGGCAGTATTTGTGAATATGATGAGATATCATTCCCATAGGTATGTCGTTTGGCATGATAAAAGGGAATTGTATGGGTGGGCATAATCTCATCATGTGAGCCCTTTAAAAGCAGAGTCTTCTCCAGCTAGCAGAAGAAGTCAGGTATTCCTGAAACAGCAGAAGGATTCCATGCACTGTTGCTGCACTTGGAGATGGAGGGGCCACGCGTAAGGACAGAGAGTGGTTTCTCGGAGCTGACTACCCGCTGCTGACAGCTGCCAAGGAACTGGGACCTCAGTCCTATAACCACAAGGAACTGAATTCTGCTGAAACCTGAATGAGCCTGGAAGTGGATTCTTCCCTGGAGCTTCCAGAGAAGAGCCCAGCCACAATTTGACTTTAATCCTGCAAGAAGACCCTAAGCAGAAGACCCTAAGCAGACAACCCAAACATCTCCAACTGCACTTCTAACCTACAGAACTGTGAGCTAATCAATGCATGTCGGTTTAGCTGCTAAGTTTGTAATAGTTTGTTCTGCAGCAATAGAAAATGAATACAGCCCTGTACATGACACAGAGAGCACACAACACCACACCACACGTGGCATGTGTGGCTCTCATGGGTGCTACAACCCCCCACTCAGCCCAGCCTGCTCTTCCATCAGGGCCACGGAGGTCACCCCCACCTCTCCATTCCCCCAACGGCCCCCGTGCTCATGTGAAATGTGTTAGTGCAGTGCCCACCACAACGGCCCATCGTTAACGATGATAACAGTGATCAGCTCAAATGACCTTTTCCTCCTCTCAGTCTAAGGCTGTAGAAGTACTACTTATCCTTTACAATGGCCCAAACCCCACTTCCTCTAGAGGCCTGCGATGGTTAACTTTATGTGTCCACTTGATTAGGCTAAAAGATGCCCAGATAGCTGGTAACACACTATTTCAGGGTGTGTGTATGAGGGTGTGTCAAGAAGAGATTAACATTTAAATCAGGAGACCAAGTAAAGAAGGTTACTGGTTACTTTACGCCCTCCCGGGTGCTGGTGGACCTCATCCAATCTGCTGAGGGTCGGAATAGGACAAAAAGGCAGTGGAAGGGCAAATTTGTTCTCTGCTTGAGCTGGGACTTCCATTTTCCCCTGTCCCTGGACATCAGAGCTCCTGGTTCTTGGGCCTTTGGACTTGAACTTGGACTTACACTATTAGCTCCCTCAGTTCTGAAGCCTTGGGATGTGGACTAGAACCACACCAATGGCTTCCCTGGGCCTACAGCTTACAGATGACATCATGAGACCTCTCAGCCTCTATGACTGCATGAGCCAATCCCTCACACTAAATCTCTTTCTACAAATCTATACATTTCCTTTTCTCTGAAGAACCTGACCGATACAGGGCCCTCCCAAATGATCCCAGCAGTCATGGTCCCCCCTTCCCAGCACACGGTGACACAGTTCACCAACACGGTCCATGCGTCACAGGTTGGGTTCACTGAGAAGACTCTAAGATGGAGTTTAAGGTGCAGGGTGTTTGTTAAGGAGGCCCTTGGCATCACGCCTGTGGAGGGGAGGGAACGGAGCAGGAGTAGGCAGCGGGGGAAGCTTAGCTGTGGCGCAGGTCCAACCCCAGGGGGGCTGGGGAGCACATGTGCCCTCCTAAGGTGTCACGAGTGGGGCTGAGATGCCCAGGCCTTTATATTCCTGCCTCAGTAGGTCAGTGGATGTGGGCCATCTGGGGAAGGGGTACACCTTAGGGAAGCAGCTCTTAGTGGCTGGGGCCACCCCTGGAGGCCTGACAGTATTCCCAAAAGCTGGGGCAGCAAGTCCTTCCTAAGAGATGGATCCTGGGTGCTGTACCTCCCTGTCCACCACAATTTGTCCTGTGGCTGTCACCTCCCCCATCTGCTCCAGACAGGTCCCTAGAGGGGAGGGAACCTAGAGGCTGAATCAATTCTGTATCCTTTGCCACCTTCCTCCCACTTCAAGTAAGCTACAAGGCTGTCCTCTTTGGCACAGACCCCGGTGCTAGCCAAGTTCTAAGGGTGTCTGTGAGCTGGGGAAGGGGCAAGCCTAGGTTGCAATGCAAGCTGGAAGCCAGGAGCTCTGACTTCCCTGTGTGGCCTCCTGATGCTGATCCTCGGGGGGCAGATACTGCCCCTAGGACAGCTTGTATAGAGCTGTGGGTCATGCATTGGCTGTCACAGTAATGGGAGGAAGCGTATCAGTGGTGGTGAAAAAAATCATCCCAGGTCCCATATAGGTGAAAAACTTGCTTATAAATCTCCAAGTCTAGAACCCAACTCTGTTTTACATATAAACACAAGTATTTTGTTGTATGGCTTTGATTAAAGCATATACTGGGATGCAAACACTCTGTAAATCAAAGGAAGACAGGTACTTTGTTTAGTTTGGAATTTTATCAAGAAATATTCCTCTTTCAGAAAATCATGCCAGGTATTTGACTCACCAGAACAACACCCTGT
The DNA here is from genome assembly GCF_021234435.1 of Artibeus jamaicensis. Lineage (NCBI taxonomy): Eukaryota > Metazoa > Chordata > Mammalia > Chiroptera > Phyllostomidae > Artibeus > Artibeus jamaicensis. Next base: position 7,580,729 of record NW_026521883.1, read on the forward strand.
ATCCACCTGCCCTTCACCGGTCACATGCTCAGGGCTTCTATTTATAGCGAAAAGCTAGAGGTACTGAAAAATCACAAGGTTTTTCTAGCGTACCCATGCTCGAACATTTACAGGTTGAAATACATTGTATTTTATTCTCAATTGCTTTCTTTTTATTTCTCCCATATTACAATTAATTAAGGCAGTATATTTGTTTCTTCATTCTGTCTCCAGATTGGTGGCACTATCTGTGAATTTTATTTCTGGGTGGTAAAGGGGGCGTCTGCAACATTTTATATTAGGAGGGCAATAGATCTGACAGGTTAAGAACCTCTGACCTGAGTGAGTGTCTTCTTTTTGGTTCTCACCTATCTCCAATACACCACCACCACCATCACTGCCACCATCACAACAACCATGCAGGTGGGCTCTGAAACCTGTGGGGGAAGGGCGCCCTCTTCAGGCCTAGCCCCTTTATGGGGGCAACTTGCCAGGCTTCATTTCCACTTACTCTCCAAGGTTTCCCCAGGAAGTTGTCTTGGGACTAAGAAGTAGGGCTGCCAGGTAAAATACAGGGTGCCCAGTTCATGTGAATTTTAGGTAAACAATGAATAATCATTTTAGTACAAGTATGTCCCATGTAATCCTTGAAACATATTAAAAAAAGTATACGTTCCTCATCTGAAATAGAGATTTAACTGGACTTTTTCAATGTAACGGGGTGAGTATGTGGACACTGTGTATGTATGTGGGGGAAGGGGGAGGAGTGCACAAACCCCAGAGTCACCGTGGGAAGGCAGACCTGGAGAATGATACTACAATGAACGCCAGGCCTGAAGTGTGCGCCTATCAAAGAAAGGGGAGTGGTCAGGACCATCCCATGTGGACCCATCCCTGAGTCCTGGGCTTCTAGCACAGCAGTGCTCAATCCCAGCGGGGTTCCAGGGTTCCCTGGGTTCAGATTCCCAGGACTACTGACTCCTCCACACATACATACAGATTCTGGTCTAGGCTGAAGCCTGGCTCTGTTTCTCACACGCCCTTCACTGGGATGGTTGACAGTTTTGTCATCAGTGCAATTTAAGGCCAACCTCAGGGCCTTAAGGAGTGGGGAGCAGGCAGGGGACTTCCCAAAAGTGAGAGGGCTCCGACCACTGTGGATGCACTGGCTGCAGCCTGACTTACCTTTTGATGCCGGGGGTCCAACCTCCTGAACATAGTCCATCCTCCCTGCTCTCCCAGGGGTCTCCTGCCTCCCTGTGGAGAGGAAGGTTGTAGTATGAATGATACTGTTCAGATGAAGACACTGAGGTCACAAAACAGGGCTGGGACTGGAACCCAGCCTGCTGAGCATAGCCGTAGGCTGAGGGAAGCACCAGCCCAGATCTCCTTGCCTCTCCACCGCGGGCCCTTAGGCATGACAACCATTCACTCCCGTTTTCCAGCCTGGCCAGGTTCGATTTCAGTCTGTGTGCTGCCCATGCATTTTAAATTCCTGACCACACCCTCCTCCCCACCCTCTCCACCATGAGGGATAGAGGATCGGCACCACTGCCGTTCCTGCTCTTACCGCACCCTCTCATGATTATCTGTGGCTCCCCCTGCAGGACAGCACTTTGAGGGTGCAGACCCACCCCCATTCACTGCTGCGTCCCTCCACTGGGTGTTCTGGGAATGCTTGAAGACTGAATGCAGGGGAGCTCTCCCCTAAGTGGCCTGCAGAACTTTTACTACTGTCCCCAATTGCCCAAATATCATCAGAAAGCCCAGTAGCTGCAGACACCACCTTCCAAGAAGCTAGGACCGTGAGCTGTGGAAAGTGAACACTGTCTGATTAGAAACAAACCACACTGCTTACATCACTAAGTGCTTACATGGCCACAGGGAAGGAGGAATTGTAAGGAATATAACTCCATGGCTTCAGTGCAGTGTGCTGGGCAAACACAACAGCATATAAAATGTGGAGCTTCCATTTATTCAGTAATTTTATTGTTATGGTCATTCAAAAGTCCTTAAAGTTCAATGGAATGGATATTTACATATCTTAAAATCACATGGAATTCAGAAGTCTTGGGGTTAAGTAAAAAAAATTATTTATATAGTATATTAATTTCCTACTGCTGCTGTAACAAATTGCCACAAACTTGGCTTAAAACAACACAAATTTATTATCTTACAGTCATGGAGAACAGCAGTCCCAAATGAGTCTCACTTGGCAAAAATCAAGGTGTGAGCAGGGCTGAATTCCTGCTAGAGGCTCTAAGGGGGTATCAGTTTCCTTACCTTCTCCGGCTTCTAGAAGCTGCTCTCATTTTTTGGCTCGTGGCTCCCTTTCAGCCAGCAATCACATCACTCCAGCCTCTGCTTCCGTTATCACATCTCTCTTTCTGCCTCCCCTACCTCCCTCCTTCCTCTATAAGGACCTTATGACTACACTGGGCCCCTCCGGGTAATGCGGAGTAATCTCCCCATCTCAAGACCCTTAACTTAATGACATCTGCAAAGTCCCTTTTGCCATGTAAGGTAACAAACATGTTTACAGGTTCTAGAAATGAGGATGCGGACCTCTTTGGGGACGGGTGAGTTTTATGCACACCTAATTTAAGATTCAATGTTCAACCAGACTACCAGCCAGAGAGGAAGCTGCACTAGAAGAACTGGGAAGTGTGAAGAAAATCTGGCACGAGCATCTGGGCTACTTGACCCTGATTTCTTCTCAGCATTTGTTTTTATTTATTTTTATTTATTGAATTTAATTTACTGGGGTGATATTGGTTGGTAAAATTATATTGGTTTCCGGTATACAATGCCTGAAACCAACATAATTTTCTATATGTCCATCATCTACATGTATTTGTGTATTGTGTGACCCTAATGCTTTTGTATTAAGAGAGCTCTGTACATATTTGGAACTCTATAATGCTTGTAATATATAAGATAATTCGGTCTTTTAGAATGATGGCTTTTTAACTAATAACCGAAAGTGTATAACTGAATAATTTAAACTGAAGGTTTTAAATTGAACTCATACTGAATTTATATATAATATTAGAACACATAAGAGAACTGTAAATTCACCATATTTAAAATTTCAGTATTATTTAATTTCTGTTTTATAAATATTATTTAAGACTCAGGAAGCAAGTCTCATTGGTCTTCAGAAATTGTACTGAAATAAAAAGTCTAATTTTTAAATAAAGATTAAAATTTTTAAAAATATTTGATTAAGTTTATAAACTAGGATAAAAACATAATTCAAAGAGCTGTCAAAGGAGATTGTTAAAATTTGCGATACATAAATAGAATAGTATTTTCTATTTATGTACTTTCTATCAAGCTGAATCTAGTCTAGAAGGGAAACTCCCAGCTTTCCTGCCCCTGGTGGTGGTAGCTGAGAGGGGCAGGGTGCTGCCCTGCAGGGGCCAGCTGCCCGAGGGGAGGCTGGAGTGAGGTCCCAAAGGACTGCACAGACCCAGGGCAAATCACATCTGGACTGATGCTGGGGGTTTTATTGCTCATATTGGTGTTGCTGTTTTGAACTCTTGTGTGTGTTGTCAGAGCAAAGTAAATAAGCATTTATTTTTTGACATTGTATTTTCAATTCAAAAGAAAAAAGGGTATAATTATAAGACCAAAAATTAAGTAGGAACACTATCATGTTAGAATCAAAGTGGAGGGGACCTCTACTTTCAGTAAAGGCAGACTTACATGCCTCAGACCAAACTTGCTACTGAAGGCAACTTTAAAAAACTGGCCACAATACTGTTATTATCTTAAAAGCAATGGCTTCTGGCCTAAATGGAGGCATAGGTAGATACATTTTGTCTCTTCAAGGAACCAAAAGAAGGACAACAACACATTTAAAAATAACTAGAACTGCCAGAAAATCAAACTGTATGGAAGTTCAACAACCAAGGAGTTAAAGAAGAAATCATCACCCAGACTGGTAGGGGAAGTGGAGATGGGCAGCCAGGGCAAAAAGGACCCGTGGCCAGATAGCTGGAGGACTGGACAGGCAAGGTGGCAGCCAGCAGACCAGGTGACCTCACATGTGCGTGAAGATAAACAGGAGGAACAACTAACTGGGGAACAAGACAGACCTCCCAACCCAGGGTTCCAGCATGGAGAAAAAAGCCTCAAAACCTCAGGCTATAAATACCTGTGGAGGTTTCAGTGGCAGGAGAAACTGCCAGCCTCATAGGAGAGTTCGCTGGAAAGACCCACAGGGTCCTAGAATGGACACAAACCTGCCCCCCAGGGAATTAGCACCAGAAGGGCCCAATTTGCTTGTGGGTAGCAAGAGAGGTGACTGAAAGCCTCTGAGAGCCAAGCAAGTGGCATTGTTACTCTCTGACCCCTCCCTCACATACAGCGCCACAATGAAGCCACCTGGGTTGACCTGCCCTGGTGAATACCTCAGGCTCCGCTCCTTACAATGTAATAGGTCCACCTGAGACAAAGACATACAGCCCAAATGATAAAACGGATCAAAACTTTAGGAAAAGAACTAAGCAACAAAGAGATAGCCAATCTTTTGGATGCAGAGTTCAAAACACTGGTAATCAAGACCTGGCTGGTATAGCTCAGTGGATTGAGCACAGGCCTACAAACCAAACAACTGTGGTTCGATTCCCAGCCAGGCACATGCCTGGGTTGCAGGCCAGTTCCCAGCAAGGGACGCACGAGAGGCAACCATACACTGATATTTTTCTCCCTCTCTCCTTCTCTTCCCCTATAAAGATAAATAAAATAAAAAGTAAAAAGCAGGAAAAAAAAAACAAACACTGGTAATCAGGATGCTCACAGAAATGGCTGAGTTCCCAAAATAGAGAAAAAAGTGAAGGGTATGCAAAGTGAAATAAACAAAAATATACAAAGAACCAATAGTGAAGGAAAGGAAACCAGGACTCAAATAAACAATTTGGAGCAAAAGGAAGAAATAAACATTAAACTGGAACAGAATGAAGAAAGAGTAATTCAAAGTAAAATGAGCCCTAGCTGGTGTAGCTCAGTGGATTGAGTGCATACCTGTGAACCAAAGAGTTGACAGTTTGATTTCCAATCAGGGCACATGCCTGGGCTGTGGGCCAGGCCCCCAGTAGGAGGTGCTTGAGAGGCAACCACACGTTGATGTTTCTCTCCCTCTCTCCTTCCCTTCCTCTCTCTCTAAAAATAAATAAAATCTTTAAAAAAAAAATAAGGAGAGGCTTAGGAACCTCCGGGACAACTTTAAGCACTCTGACATCCAAATTATAGGGCTGCCAGAAGGAGAAGAAGAGGAGCAACAAGGTGAAAACTTATTTGAAAAAATAATAAAGGAGAATTTCCCCAATTTGGCAAAGGAAATAGACTTCCAGGAGATCCAGGAAGCTCAGAGAGTCCCAAAGAAGTTGGACCCAAGGAAGCACACACCAAGGCATATCATACTTACCTTACTCAAGATTAGAGAGGAGAGAATTTCAAAAGCAGAAAGAGAAAAGCAGACAATTATCAACGAAGGAAATCCCACAAGACTATCAGCTGATTTCTCAAAAGAAATCTTGCAGGAAAAAAGGGCCTGGAAACAAGTGTTCAAAGTCAGAAAAGGCAAGGACCTACAACCAAGATTGCTCTATCCAGCAAAGCTATCATTTAGAATGAAAGGGCAGATACTGTGCTTCCCAGATAAGGTCAAATTAAAGGAGTTCATCATCACCAAGCCCTTATTATATGAAATGTTCAAGGGACTAATTTAGGAAAAGGAAGAAGATCAAAACTATGAACAGTAAAATGACAACAAACTCACAACTATCAACAACTGAACCTAAAAAGAACATAAACAAATACAAAGTAAGCAAACTAGAACAGGCACAGAATCACAGAAAAGGAGATCAATGGAGGGTTATCAGTGGGGAGGGGCCATGGGAGAAAGGTACAGAGAATAAGAAACATAATTGGTAGGTACAAAATAGACAGGGGGAGGTTAAGAATAGTGTAGAAAATGGAGAAGCCAAAGAACTTATATGGATGACCCATGGACATGAACTAAGGTGGGGGAATGCTGGAGGGAGGGGGTGATACAGGGAGGAGGACAATACAGGGGAGAAAAAATGGGACAATTGTAATAGCATAATCAATAAAATGTATTTTAAAAATTTTTTTAAGTATAAAAAAGCTAACAGGATACAAAGAAATCACCAGGGCAGCAAGCCTGGCATTGGGAGGCACTTCTGCAGTGATGGAGTTGGCCAATCAGGGTGAGGAAGCTGAGAAGCTAAGCAGAACCTCTGAAAGCCTTGATGGAGTCAAGGAACAGAACTTAGGGCACAGCACTGAGACATCCGAGGGGCTGCAGTCTACAAGTAAAGGTGAACCAGAGGCAAATTGACTCTTGCAAGGTCTATACTCTGGCTTTGAATTATGTGGGTAAGCCGCAAGGTAACCTTTCAAACAAAGGTCCATTTTATAATCAAAGACAACCAGACACACAAGATGGTAAGACAGCATAACCGAAAAGCAGCTGAACAATAATATCAAAAACAGACCCATGAGACATGGAATAATCATGCTGTAACACAAGTGTGTTTGTAGTTTTTTATAAAAAGAGTCCTACAGTATGTCCCCATACGTATGTTCCCCAGAGGAAAAGGCTGGAGGAGAATGCTGGCCTCTGCACTTTGGCCTTCTGCCTGTCCCATCCCCTCCATTCCCAATTCACACCCCCAGGTGACCCTGGGAAGTCTTGATTGCATTTGCACTCCTATCTTTATGCCTCTGTTGCAGGGGTTCCCAGAACCTACTGGAGCCCCCTAGGATGAAGGCCATTCCCTCCAGGAAGCCTCCCTTACTCCCTCCAGCCAAAACACATCTCTTTCTTCCCTATTATCTTCCTTTCCCAGTACCTTTTTATCCCTCAGTCTTGTATTTTGAGCTGTTGTATTCTGCTTCTCTCCCCTCTGGACCAAGAGCTCTCTGGGGCATGGGCCTAGGGTGCCCCTGCTGTTTTCACCTTGTACTTCCTCTGCTCAGTGCTGGGCACTCTGGAGGACAACCACAGTGGGCAGTAAACAGATTTGCTCATCATGCTAATCAATATCCTGTTAATGTCCTACCACTGTTATCTCAGCCAGGATTCTAAAGGTTTAGGGAACCCTCAGGTTAGGTACCCCAGTTCCACCCAAGCCCTACCATGGGTGGACAAATAAAGACTTACTACACTAGTGCTACATTTTCAATGTGCCTGAACACACCCAGGGTCACAGTTGTCTCTCAGCAGCTGTGGAGAGGAGGCATCATGAGCTCTATTTGACAAGCTAGAGACCGAGACTTAGGGAGTGACTGGCCCAGTGCTTCTCAAGCCTGAACCGTACTTTGGAATCGCCTGGGAGCTTTCAAAAATTAAGTTCAAATCACTTGGGGTAAAGCCCAGGTGTCAGTACTTTTTAAAGCTCTCCAGGCAATTCTAATATATAGCCACACTTAGAACCATTGGACAAGCTCAAGGCCCACAGCAGAGCTGTGGAAGCAGAGCCAACTCTAGAATTCCAAATCTCAAAACAATGTTCTTCCTTTTATCCAAAGAAGAATCTGGGAGGTTCGTGGACCATTAGCTATTTGGGCTTCCACAAGCAGAAAGACAGTGTTGGAAGAGTGGGCCCCACACAGTCCTGGCTTCTATGAGGCCAACCTCTTCCCCTCTTGTCCTTCCCTGACTCCAAAATTTAGGCCCAGACAGCCAAGGCCCATGGGACAATGGGTGATTCAGATGCTTCCTGTTTTCTTGGCCACAGTGATAGGGGGGTGGAAATAGCCTGGGCGGGGGTTCATGGCCTAAGAGCCGGGCCCTAGACAGAGGAGGAGGCTGAGCTGTGGGGCCAGCCTGCCCTGAGATTCGGGAGGAGTGAGCTAGGCAAAGCGGCACAGGTGGTTTATTGGCTTCAGTGGGTGGGGACAAGGTGGTGTGTTGGGTGGCCAGGTCAGCAAAGGGAGGAACGACTGGGGGCCAGCTTTTCTTGAAATGTGGGTATTTTCTGAATCCTTGGGTTGAAGGAGAGACCTTCTTTCCTCCTGGATATTTAGTTCAGGCAAAGCTGGCAAGCTGGTCAGCTGTGAGTATCAAAGGAAGGAACTCTCTCCTGGAGCCTTCTTTATCTTGTCCAAGCCTCGCCATGAATTACCGCATGACCCTGAGTAAACCCCTGCTCATCTCTGAGCTCCCGCTTCCTCTCCTATGACACCAGGAGGCAATGGGGTTATAGGAAAAATCATAACCTCTCCCAGCCTTACAGAACACAGTGCAGCCTCTAGGGGACTTCTCATTTACATGATTTTGATTTCAAGTCAGACGATAACCCTGAGGGTGCACAGGGAAAGTAACATAATTACCTGATTGCTGTTGGTGATATTAATAATCAGGAACACTAAGAAAATGCTGGCCAAGGGTATGTGAAAATGCAGGCCTGGACACTCCATGTGACCCAATGTGGTCACTCCCATCCTTGGAAGACAGCAATTTGGAGATGTTTATGAAAAATCTTACATGCTCCCATCTTGGTCTCAATCATCTGCCTGCTGGGGTCACCCTCAGGAAATTATTCCAAATTCAGAAAAGACTTATAGGACAAGAAGATGTTCACCAAATAATTTTGTGTTAATAAAAAATTAACCACAGTCCATATATTCAGCAATAGGAAAATCTAGACCATATAGAATGTGTATTAGCTACTGATTTCTGGGTAACAAATTACCCTCAAACTCAGTGGCAAACTCAGTAACTTAACAAGCATTCATTATTATTGCCCAGTTTCTGTGGGTCAGGAAGCCAGGTTCAGCTCGGCTGGGTGCCTCTGGCTGAAGGTCTCTTAGGAGGCTGCAATGCAGGTGTGCGCTAGGGCTGCAGTCATTTCAAAGTTTGAATGGAAGGCTATCCACTTCCAAGTTCATTCACATGGCTGTTGGCAGTCTCAGGTCCTTGTTGGCTCTTGAGAGAGTTAGTTCCACAACCTGTGGGCTCCTCCACAGAGCAGCCACAACATGACCTCTGGTTTCCCTCAGAGCTAGTGAGCAACCTGAAGGCTCACAATCTTCCTGTAACCTGACCTTGGAAGTGACCTTCTCTCTTTTTAGCTATACAATCATCCCTTGGTATCAGTAGGGCATTGGTTCTAAGACCCTCGCAAATACCAAAATCAAATGGGGTCTGGGTGATAAAGCACCTTTATAAATTGGGTCTTTTGCTTTTCAACACATACACTCATTTATGCATACCTCCTGCCCCACAGTTATTTATTCGCCAAACTTAAGTAACTATTTTTCTGGCCCTGGGAGTCAAGGGGCTATGTAGGAAGGAGTCCAGGCCCACCTTTGGTCCCTGAGCCACTGGAGCAATAGAAAGCTACAAATTCTCATACTGGGACAGCCTCGGGGACCTATTCCAGGCAAATTCTGACCACCTCTTATCTCATTGCACATTCCTGGATTTACTGGAGCCTGACCAGTGAGCTTTGGGGGTGATCCCGAGGGCAGCATTATTTGGGGAGGATCTGGTTGAAGAGGGCGTGGCAAGAAGTGGGCAGTCAGAAGAAGTAACCCATAGAGAAAAAGCGAAGGAGCTGATACACAGTGGAAAAACACCGGAAAGTTGAAGTTTGGGCCTGCCAGTCACTTGAATGTGAGACTCATCCAAGGCTCAGTTTTCTCATCCATAGAATGGGATGAAAATAAGTAATATTTCCTTCCTTGTTCAACATGATTAAATGAGATAGATTATGCACAAAAATACACTCTGTAAACTATAATGCTCTGGACCAATGTAGGTTTCTTTGAGGATTAACTAGAGCAAATGTATCTCCCTCTTACCACTGAGCTCCTAGCAGGTGTCAAGGCCTTCCCCAACCACCACATCCTGAGCCGAAGTTCCATTATCATTTTAAACTATTGAGTTGGCTAAAATGTCCATTTAGCTTTTTCTGTAAAAGACAAGACAAATTTTTCACCAATAACTTTATTGATCTGGATATTTTAAGTATGTTGGCTACTCCCTCAATAGGCTTCTAGTGGGTAGAGAGGTCAGGGATGCTGCTAAACATCTTCCAGTGCATAAGATAGTCCAACAGCAAATAATTATTTGGCCAAAATGTCAATAGTACCAGGAAACTTTGCAAACTACTTTTGACTCATTCAGTCAGTCACAGCACCTTCTCCATATACTGCACAAAAAAATTTTTTTGGTGTTTCGGTTGCATTTTTACTTTTCTTGAAATGATAAACCATAATATGCTGAAAATATTGCATATTTCCTTCCATCTTCAGTATTAAAATGGATGCACAAAAATTCACCAATTTTGATAAGTCCTTTTTAACTGCAAGGTGACAGCTGTCACAATACAATCTAAAAAAATTGTTTTGAATAAAGTTAAAGACAATTAAGCACTACTAGAGCCATTCTATGGAAAAAACTTAACAGACTTTTTGGCCAACCCAATAATTATGTTGGATAAATGTTGACATTGAATATGCTTCAGTTAAAAAGAACGAAGTTACCTCTAATGAAAGATAATTTGGCAACATTCATTAAAATCACAACTGGCCCTGGTTGGTGTGGCTTGGTTGGAGTGTCATCCTGCAAACCTAAAGGTCAAAGGTTTGATTTGGGTCAGGACATATGCCTAGGTTGCTGGTTTGGTCCCTGGGAGGGGCATGTAGGAGAGGCGATCCAGATTTCTCAGATTGATGTTTCTCTCCCTATCTCTCTCTCTCCTTCTCCCCCCCTGCTTTTCCCTGCTCTGAAATCAATCAACAAGCATATCCTCAAGTAAGAATTAAAAAAAAAAAACCCGCACAAGTGACTCAGCAATTCCACTTTTAAAAACAGATGCACACACAGGTATGAAATGACATGTACGGGCATATTCATTGCAGCATTCTTTGTGAGAGCAAAGCATTGTAAAGAAAAGAATATCCACTCACAGGAGACTGGTTAGGTCAATTATCAAACATCCATACAATAAAATGCTGTGGAGCATTAAAATGAATGAGGCAGCGCCGGGTGAACTGATCCAGAAAGATTTCATAAAAGAAAAGACAGCAAGTTGCCAAACAATATGACCTATCTATCTCCACTAACGAGGGAAATCAAACCAAACTACATATGTATATGACATGATTTGTATGAAAATACAGAGAAAATTCAGGGAGGGATAGGCCAGATGTCAGAAGTGGCATCTGGGGAGGGGAAGGGAAGGAGAGGGACAAGGGCCTTACCCTTTTTAATGCCATCTACTTCAGGAACGGTTGCCATTTCTTTCTTCTTTTCTTCCTTCTTTCCTTTCTTCCTTCCTTTAAAGAAACTGTTTAGTTTCCATCAACCTTATTCCTAGTCTTGTTGAAGAGTCTGGAAGAACGGCTTAAGACCACTCAGTGGTCCCTCCTGCCATTCAGAGGCCTGAGCAGTGGGGTCATCAGCAGGTAACAGCTGAACAGGCACCGAGGGCCCCCTCGTGCCTCCAGACCCAGAAGCAGTAAATCTGGTATCGGGAAAAGTCTAGTCCTCCTGAAATTTTTTCTCAGGCACAGCCTTCTCAGCACCGGCCTAATCTCTCCTTGTTCTCTTCCGGAACACGCAGCGCCTCCCGAGGGTGCTCATGGGAGATGGTGCCACGCATGCGCAGAGCTCCCCTGGCCAGCATCCGCCACCATAGCCCGGAGGTGTGACTTGCCCTGTTGCAAGGGGATGGCAAAGTCCACGTAGCGCAGAGGAGAGTCTTTGTTACACAGAGCGATGGCAGGCAGGTTAACATAAGATGCCTCTGTGAGAGACTGGGGTCAACCCAGGGAATCAGTAACCACCGGAAGTGGCGTCTCCCGGAAGGCTGTCTGGAGTCGGTTAGTGCCAAGTTACAGGGGTGAAGCCACCAGCAATAGGAGTGGCTCCAGGGCAGCAGCAAACTTTAGCATAGCCACTGGCCGCCGGTTGGTATTGCTGAAGGATATGACTTTGACATCAGCTAGTTTTCTATGTCAGGGATGGCACGAGCTGCCAGCAGCAGCTTCTCCCGGGCTCTCTTCAGATTTATGATGTAGTTGCCTTCAGTTTTCCTTTTGTGAGTGAACTGCTCCTTTTGCAAGTCAAGGAACTCACACCTAAGTGAGTTCCTGTTGCCAGAAATTTGAGGACATCCTCCTACTTCGTTTTTTAGGACCTCAGTGGCTCCAGTCACTGCGGAAGTTTCCCTTTAAGTTTTGAACGGAAAAGCAGAAGGAAGCGTTATGGACGACCTCTCTGGGGAGCATGGAAAGGGGTTGCCATTTCTTTGTGATATGAATATATTAATATATTTTCTGTGTAACTTTTAAAACTTAAAATTTATATATAAATGGTAATTTTTTTAACTTTTTTTTATTGCTGTTCAAGTACAGTTGTCTCCATTTTCCCCCCACCCCAACCATCCCCACTTCCCACCCTTGATCCTACCTTCCTTTGGCTTTGTCCATGTGTCCTTTACACATGTTCCTGAAAACCCTTCCCCGTTTCCCCCCATTATTCCCTCCCACCTCCCCTCTGGTTACTGTCAGTTTGTTCTTACACAATGTCTCTTGGTTATATTTTGCTTGCTTGTTTGTTTTGTTGATTAGGTTCCACTTATAAGTGAGATCACGGGGTATTTGTATCTCACCGCCTGGCTTATTTCACTTAACATAATACTCTCCAGTTCTATCCATGCTGTCGCAAAGAGTAGAAGCTCCTTCCTTCTGCTGTGTAGTATTCTACTGTGTAAATGTACCATAGTTTTTTGATCCATTCATTTACTGATGGGCACTTAGGTTGCTTCCAGTACTTGGTTATTGTACATTATGCTTCTGTGAATACTGGGATGCATAGGTTTTGGGATTGGTGTTTCAGGGTTCTTAGGATATAATCCCAGCAATGGAATTGCAGGGTCAAAAGGCAGTTTTCTGAGGAAATTCCATACTGCTTTCCACAGTGGCTGCACCAGTTGCATTCCCACCAACAGTGCACTAGGGTTCCTTTTTCTCCATATCTTCTCCAACACCTGTTGTTTTTTATTTGTTTATGATGGCCATTCTCACTGGTGTGAAGTGTATCTCACTGAGGTTTTAACTTGCATCTCTCTGATGGCTAGTGATGCTGAGCATCTTTCCATATGTCTCTGGGCCCTCTGAATGTCCTCCTTGGAGAAGTGTCTGTTCAGGTCCTTTGCCCATTTTTTAATTGGGCTGTTTGTATAAGTGGTAATTTTTATATTTGAATTTTATGTAGTTATATTTGTATTGTTTAGTTGAATTTTATACAATTATGTAAAATCTTTCGATGTCTTTATTTTTTAAAGATTTTATTTATTTATTTTTAGAGAGAGGGTAAAGGAGAGAGAAAGAGGAAGAGAAATCTTGATGTGCAAGAGATCAGTTGCCTTTCACAGGCTCCCAAATGGGGCCTGCAACCCAGGCACGTGCCCTGAATGGGAATTAAACTGTAACGTTTTGGTTCACAGGCTGGCACCCAACCCACTGAGCCACACCAGCCAGGGCAAAAATCTTTCACTGTTGTTAAAATGTTTTTTAATATCTTATTTATTTATTTTTAGAGAGAAGGGAAGGGAGGGAGAAAGAGAGAGAGAGAAACTTCAGTGTTTGGTTGCCTCTCATGAGTCCCCCACTGGGGACCTGGCTGGCAACCCAGGCATGTGCCCTATTTGGGAATCAAACCGGCAACCCTTTGGTTCGCAGGCCTGAGCTCAATCCACTGAGCTACACCCACCAGGGCAAAACTTTTTAAGCCCTGCCTATTGTTCCAGAAAACTTTCAAGATCTTCATTAGGCCCGAGAATACTTATTCCTGAGGACAGAGTCGTCTCTCTGTAGAAGGACCTAGGCTCCTCTCTCCCAAGACGGTGCCTCCTCCCAGATGAGGGGCTGTCCGTACCTCTGAGGCTCCTCAGACCAGGACCCCAGGACCCCTGCCCCAGGCCTGCTCCCTACCCAGGAATGATCCCTTGAGCTTGTTCTCTCACCATCTGTGCAGGGATGAAAGAAAAAAATCCTTAATTCATTCCTTCCTTAAATAAACAGTGTCACCTTGGGCAAAGCCACAGATATTCAGTGCTGAATAACAACAGACAGGATCAGAATCTGGTGGAGTGAGACTCTAATCCAGCAGCCCCTAAGTAAAAATGAAGTGAGGTCTGTGATGGGTGCTCTGGAAGACAGACCCAGAGAATGTCCTGGGGAGAGAAAAACTGAGGAGACTTTAAAAAAATTTTTTTGCTTTTTTGTGGGGTTTTGTAGTTTGTTGTTTGTTTTCTGAGGAGGCTTTCCCCCCATTTTCACTGAGACTGTTCCCCTCTCCCCACCCTGCATCTTCATCCTTCCCACCTTTCATGAACTGGAACCTGAGGATTTGGCTGTTATCTTCAGCAGCCACCCCTGGGACTCCCCACAAGAGGAGGAGAGGCGGGAAACACAAGGTTAGACCCAGGAAAGCGCAGCAGATGAATTCAGACCAAAGAGCCCTGGCGGGGACGTGCTGTCCAACACGGCAGGCTGGTTCCAGACCTGTCACCATCATCATCTCTTGTTCACAGACGCCGGCCTGAGGCCATCCAAGGCCACTATCCAACCACCACCCTCTCCCTAGCCTCCGCCCTCAGGGATCCTGGGCAGCAAGGCTGCTGCTGAGTGGGATCTTTCAGTGTAGAATGGATGGTTTCACTACCAATGCCAGGATCTGGACTAAGAAGGGAATTCCTGTGTGTGTGTGTGTACACACACTGCATACTATATACACAGGTTCGTACTCCGTGCATAGGGTGTCAATTCATTCCAGATTTACTGGAACGGCCTCAATTTTCACATATTTGGATACCACAAACCATTGAAATATCCTGAAAATTCCAACATGATTATTTATGCAGCACTCCTTCAGTCTCGTTCCAAAAAAAGGATTTGAGAACCAGCTTGCAGAGTTGTATATACTTCAGAGGACTGAAAAATAACAGACAAGGGAATCGGGGAGAAGAGAGAATAAAATGACACTCAGAAATGCTTAACTCAAGTCCCCTGTGCCTGCTGGAGGCAGGCCACAGATGCACCTCTCAGCCAGGGCTAAGAGGGAGACAAGGTGGCATGAACCCCCGCTGTTGGGGCCTGTGGGAGGTTCCCCCAAACCCTCAGCAAGATGCAACGTGACTCAGTCAGAAAGGAACACATGCGTGTTCTGCATCTTAACAGCGGTTTGGTGGCACAAAGGACTGCATCTGTCAAACTCACAGAGTAGTGCACTTAAGATTTGTGCGTTTTACTGTCAGTAAACTTTATCTCCCCTGCCCCAAAAGAATTATAAACAAACAGTTAATGATATGCCTGCTAAAGTGTTTAGGGGTGGACTGACATCTCTGCTTACTTTGAAATGCGTTGGAAAAGGGAGGTGCATCACTGGGTGGAAGGAAGGAGAGAGAGACTGACATACAGTAAAGCAAGTGCCGTTGCTTTAGTCTCAGTGGCAGGCCGACAGCATGGACTGTACAACTCTTCCAACTGTGCTGTGTTCGAACATTTTTGTTCGAACAGGCTGGAGTGTCTGAGACGTGGACAATGGAAGTGACCATTGATACCCAGAAAGCCAAAGGCCCCGAGTTTTGTTCACAAGAGCCAGAACCAGCAGCCGACCCCCTGGGTGCCTGGCCCATGGGCCATGACGGGGCCCTAGGGAGCCAAGCTCCAGCTTCAACGGGGGCAGGGAGGCCTGGCTCCTGCAGGGCCCACAGCATGGCGGGGTCTTGGCCTCCCCCAGACAGAGTGCACAGATCATGGAACCCTCTTGTCAGGCCATCAAGGAGCAGCTCTCCTTGGAGGCGCTATGCCAAGGGCAGAGTTGGATTTCAGCCTTGACAATATGGCAACGTTGATGACGGGGATTATTTCCTGGGGCTTTTCTCTCTGCTGGCACTGTATTAAGCCTGTACATTTACATGTCACTTAATGTTTAAGTGACCCTGTGACACAGGTACTATTGTCATTCCCATTTATCTGTGGAAGATGACTTGGAAAAGTTCAGGAACTTGTGTGGAACGCTCTGCTGGCAAAGGCTGAGCTGCGGTCTAACGTTCCATCTGACTCTGGAGGCTTCAGTGCTAACCCTGCCCTCTTCTGCTCCAGAAGCTGCTCTCCCCTACCCTTCCACTTCCTTTCCCAACCTCTCCCCCGAAGGCTTGTCACAGACTAGTCTCTGCTCTGGCCTCAGAAAGAAGGTCAGGAGAAAGTCTGGCTCAGGCCCAGAGTGCTCATTATAAACCAAATACCCCTCTCCTGCCCCTGAACTTCTGCTCCCCAGAAAGCTGTTCTGACCAGCCTCCCTGCCTACCACAAAATCAACACCCA
Source organism: Artibeus jamaicensis (assembly GCF_021234435.1). NCBI lineage: Eukaryota > Metazoa > Chordata > Mammalia > Chiroptera > Phyllostomidae > Artibeus > Artibeus jamaicensis. Next base: position 7,597,082 of record NW_026521883.1, read on the forward strand.
TATAGTTGAAATAGCCTGCCACCTCTTTAATAGAATCCAGAGCTAAGGAAGACTTCAGACAGATGATAACTGGGCTCAGTTTTTGCGGAGGAGGAAAAGCAAGCACAGAGAGGGACAGTGGTGGTGCCAGTGTCACACAGTACACGGGGACCAAGCCTTATCTCCTGGGGCTTGTACCCGTAGCTCGGGCCTGGCAAGGCTGAGATGGGCTTCAGGGCTGTTGCAGGGAGCAGAGCTGGGGTGAGCAGAGGCCGTGGGTGGGACCTAGAAAGCACCTCCCCCCCAAGAGAAGATAATATCTATGGCCAGGGTGAGTATTGCTGAGCCCTGCACTGTCAGCCAGGACCCTGAAAGTGTGACTTTCATTTCATAGATGGGGAGATTCAGTTCCAGAGAGAGGAAGTGCCTGTCTCTGGATTGCCACAGCCAGTTCCTGGCTATGTGGAGGCAGGAATCCATTTTCCTGAATCCCCAGTGTCCTTCCCACTTCACCTCTCTGAAGGATCTTGAGGCCCAGTGTAGGCTCAGAGGGCCTGGTGAGTCCCTGAGCTGTGCCCCGCCCCCATGTCCATCCTTGCATTCCTGGGACCCATCAGGGCTCCGCAGGACCTAGGACCAGACACCTTTGGCCTTTACCAAGTCCCTCCCAAGAAGTCACAGGTCTGGGCCCCACAGAGATCCCCCCTGCAGCCTCTGGAGGGAGGGAAGAGGGGGAAACTCTAGGGGTTTAAGAGCCACCCCTTCCACAGCACAGCTCCTCCCAGCCAGACCTGGCCCAGGAACTTCAGACCCCAACCCAAGAGAAGGGTCCTGCCCTGCTTGCTCCAGGCCTCAGGGCCCAAGCAGCCCCTGGAGTGTGTATATGTGAGGGAGGGAGTCACTAGGGGTCACCCAGCTGTGAGGCCCACATCCTTCCAGCCAGAGCCAGGCTCGGAGCCATGGAAGAACAGGATCAGACGGTGGAGACTGAGTCCACAGGCAGACCCCAAGCAGCCTTGGCCATGCCAGGCCGACCAGTAGACCCTCCAACACAAACACTGGGCCCCTGGCTCTGCGAGAAGGGGGCATTTTTCAGAGGTGACATCAGCTCTTAAAGTTTTATGTTTCCTGCCTACTTTAGCCCAGCGAGTGGAGTCCCCAGGGCCCATGAGCCTGGAGGGGCAGGCACCAGCTCCAGCGCAAAGGACACCTCACTGGCTATGAACACTCATGACAACCCACCCACAGGAAAGACAGCCAAGATGGTGGCTGTCCAGCAGACTGCTCACCCTGAGGACACAGCCCTGCCTCTGCAAGGCATACTTGAAAGAAAACCTCCCAGGTCCCCCAACCCACCTTGGGGCCTTTGCTCACACTGTCTCCTTTGTAACTTCCCCTGCCTTCCTCACTCTTTGCCATCTAGCAAACGCTTCCCATGCTTCAAGTGTCATGTCCAGTGCTCCCTCCCCTGTGAGGCCAGCCCCAGCTCCCCAAGCCTCCACAGCATCCTATCCATCTGTCATTAGAGGATGACCACTCTGAACCGTGGTCAGAGCCACCTCCCTTTACCTGTCCCCCGCCAGACCAGACCTACAGGAGGGCACGGGCCTAGTCCCATTTCACCCCAGGGCCTCTTGCAGCACTTAGCGGGACTCAGAAAGTGTTTGAGAAGGAAAGGATGGAGAATGGTGGGAGATAGCACTTCTCAGCAACCCCCATCCCTTCATTGCATATTTGCCAAGGGACCACCCCCGACATCCCCTCCAAGAAGCAGTTTCTGCCCCATGAATGTGCCTGGGGAGCCTCAGAATCTAGGAGGAGAGAGCCTTAATCCCCGCACCACAGACTTTGGCGATAGAAGCCCAAGGGAGCCAGCTCCAGCCCGTAGCTGGGCCCCTGGGGTAAGGGAGAGGAGAAGCCAGAGGGAGAGCAGCCCCTGCCTGTGTCCAGACACCTGTCCCCAGGTCTGCCTCCACGAAGCTCTGGACAGTTGCCAGGGTGGGAGGCCTGGAGGAGCTCAGAATGGGTCTGGTAGTGGTGGAGGCCTCAGAGCGGGGCCACCTCCAGGCTGGTGTCAGGACAAGAGGGGCTGCTTCTATTTGCACAGCAGTCCAATCCTGCCCTTGCTGGGGGGTGGAAAATCCACACCCTCTCCCTTCAGCAAGGCTGAGGCTGCCTCTGCTGCAAGGGGTGCTGGGAGGATTAAAGGACTCAATATGTAAAAACACCTGGATTGTAGGAATCATCTTTAGGATAATTATTGTGTTAAATATTTTATTGATTAGAGAGAGGGAAAGAGAGACAGAGAGAGAAAGAAACATCAGTTTGTTGTTCCACTTATTTATGCATTCACTGGTTGACTCCTGTATGTGCCCTGACCCAGGATCAAATCTGCAGCCTTGGTGTATTGGGACGATGCTCTAACCAGTTGAGCTACCCGGCCATGGTAATTATTGTGTTATTTAGACTCAACTACCAGGACTGAGTGCCAACTAAGTGCTAGGGGTAGGAATGCTGGCTAAGCAAGGCAGGCAGGTCCCTGCCTCCCAGGAGCCTTCAAGTGGGCAGGGGACACAGATAAACAGCAGACATGGATGTGCAGGGCTGGAAGGGTGAACCCACAGCACCCAACCTGACCTGGGGGTGGGTGGGTCCTGGAAGGCTTCCTAGAGGAGGTGCTGCTGCCTATAGGAGAGTTGAAGGATGAGTAGAAAGAAATTAATCAACTAAAAGGGGTAAATTCCTCCCAGATGAGAGAGCCACAATGAAGGCACCGCTAAAGGAAAGGAGGATGCAGGTTGAGTAAGGTGAAGGGAGCTGCAAAAGGCAAGGTGGGTAGGAGGGGGCACTACAGTGGGGGACCTGGGCAGCCATGGTAGGGAGAAGGAGGTGCTGAGCCTCCAGGGAAGATATGTTCTAGCAGACAGTCCTGGTTGAATGAGTGAAGGAATAAGTGAGGCATCCAAGGCAAGGTGGAAAAACCAGCTTCACCTTCTACAGTGAATTCTCTCTGGCAGCAGGAGAGGTCAACAGAGACAGACACCCACACACGCTGATCCCACCCCTATGGACCTACCTTAAGCTTAGCAGGCGAAAGCATGGCACATCAGGCCCAGGAAGGTCAGGGCACTGGGTCACTGCCCCTCTGCCCTGGCAGGAGGCTGACTGAATTCCTCTGGACCCAGGGCAAACTGCCCAGCTGCTGACTCAGGCCCCACTGTCCAGCTCAGCATTCCTGCCCACACCACTGAATGGGGATATTGAAGGTCTTTGTATGGGGGGTTAGGCCACTGACCACACCCCCAACCAGAGCCTTCCACACAGCTGGGGGCTTTGCTCTCAGGAAGCAGCATAAGCCCTGTGGCTACCAGGTGCTGCTCTGGGGGTGTCCGGGACCAGCAACAATCCTAGGTAAGCAGGAGAGGCTGGCATCAGAGAGGGGATCCCAATGAGGGGAATTGCTCTGACCCTCAGGACTGGAGGCCCCTGGACCGCAACCCTGCTCAGGGTCCCCGGTTTGGGTTGGGGTATCTGTCCCCTCTGCACACACCAGTGTGTAAGTGGGGGTGTGCCATAGCTCCATAGTTGTCCCACCTCCCCCATCAGACTGGAGCTTCTCCAAGGCAGAGGTGGTTTCCCCATTAGATCAGGGCCTCTCACAGGGTATGGCCTGGGTTTCCCCTATCACACAGTGAATGGGGTTGGTTTGGAGCCTTCCCCACCAGACCCAGAGCTCCCAACCCCAGTGTTTATCTCCTCCTTAGTGTTTAACGCAGGAGTTATACCTGGTGCCCAGCCTCAGCCTGCCCTCGGCAGAGCCAACACCTCTCTAGATAAAGTGTCCCCTCCTCCTCCTGCCCTCCTCCGGTCTTCTTCCCCTTCTGGCCTTTGCCCAGCTGGGGCCTGGCCCCCAGCCCGGGCTGCATGGGCTTCTACCTTCCAGGTGTGCTTTCCCACGAATGGAGGAGGGCCAGGTGCCATGAAGCCAGTGCAGTTTGTCACCCTTTGGTGGGTGCTACTGCTGGTGTCCAGGTCGGGGGCCACCAGGAAGAGATCCCCAGAAGAGGCCTCCTTCTACTACGGAACTTTCCCACTTGGTATGTCCATTCCTCTGTTGGTCTGTCCATCTGTCTGTCAGCTTGCCCACCTTGGCTGGCTTGCCAACAAGTTTTGTGTTTTAGCTTCCTGGATGGTAGAATGTGGAAAATAACTCCATGTAGTTGTTCTAAAAATAAAAGAAGTTCCTAACAGATTTTTAGAAGTTATTATACAGATAATATGCTAATGGAACTAAGATTGTACCAAAAAATATTTTAATGCACTGTCTCCCCCCATGCGCCCCGAATGTTCCCGGTCCCAGAGAGGCAGGGACAGGCTGCTGGGAGGGGGCTTGCCCTGTGGCCTGGGAAGCAGAGCCCATGGTCCCAGTGCTGGGCAGGGGGTGGGAGGGCCCAGAGCCCAGCTCAGAGTCTCTACTTGCAGGATTCTCCTGGGGGGTGGGCAGTTCGGCCTTCCAGACGGAGGGCGCCTGGGACCAGGAAGGGAAGGGGCCGAGCATCTGGGATGCCTTCACGCACAGCGGGAAAGGAAAGGTGCTTGGGGATGAGACAGCAGATGTGGCCTGTAATGGCTATTACAAGGTCCAGGTGAGTGAAGGGTGTGGGGGGTGGGGGGTGGGGGGTGGGGGCGGGGCAGGGGAGGGGGAGGAGTTTGAGCACACAGCTAGCTGGGAGGTGGGCAGTGACATACTGGGGGAGTGCAGGTGACAGAGTTAACCCAGTGCTCCACTAAACACTCCCCACCAAAGGGAACGGGGCCAGCTGGGACTGGGTCCTGGGGGTGTGTGCAGGTTGTGGGAATACAGATGTAGGGGGGAAAGAAAGCAGGGCCAGCCCTACCTGAGCCAGGGGCCTCTGCTCTCAGGGCACAGCATAAGCCTTGGGGGTCAGCCTGAGAGCCCTGTGGGGCAGCGGAGTGATGGGTAGCTGAAGCACAGATGCCACGGCCCAGGGCCTATAGGCTGCAGTGGCCTGAATCCCTGATCCCTGCATGCACACCAGTCCCTGTGGAGGGAGTGGGGCCAACTCATCCTCAGTCCCTCTGCTCAGCACCCACTTTCCTCTCTGGATTGACTTTTTGGGGAATTCATCACCTAAGTTTATTAGGAATACCCCGAGGGCCTTCTCAAAGTGCCCCATATCCTGTGTTTTATTTGATTCTTCGCATACCCTCAGGAAGAAGCAGGGCAGGTGGTAGGCACCTATTGTACGGATGAGGAAACAGCTGCTTCCTCACCCACTGGGAGTATGAACATGAGTAAGCCTTGGCCTGGGAGCCCCGACCTGCCCACCCCAGGGTCCCAGATGACTCTGCTCTGCCTCCCACCCTCTCTGCCCAGGAGGACATCATTCTGCTGAGGGAACTGCACGTCAACCACTACAGATTCTCCCTGTCTTGGCCCCGGCTGCTACCCACTGGTGTCCGAGGTAAGCCAGGGCAGCCCCTCCTTAGCCCAAGTGTGGCCCCTTTAGGCAACTTTAGCTTTGTGGGGACATGACAGTCCTGGGCAGGGAGACCACAGAAATGGTTTCTTCTGGCAGCAGCTTGCACAGGCTCCACAGGCAGCTGGGCTCCCAGGAGTATCTATAGCACTGCTCCGAGGCCCCATTGCTGGTGGGCTGAGAGAACTTCAGGCCTATGAATGCCACATTTCAGAAGGCCAAGGCCATGGTCCTCATCAAGCCCTCTTTCATCTCACCTTCAGGTGACCATGTGAACGAGAAGGGAATCAAGTTCTACAGTGACTTCATTGATGCCCTTCTGAAGAGCAACATCACCCCCATCGTGACCTTGCACCACTGGGATCTCCCACAGGTGAGGGCTGTGCAAGCTCAGCAGCCTACAGGGAGCTCAGCTTGGCAGGAGGGAGCCTGACCTGGACACCTGGGGCGGCCAAGGTGGGGCAGGTGGGCCTGGACAAAAAGATGGGAAAGAGTGAAGAAGAAATCTCTCTGGCTCACTCATGGCAGGGAGGTTACACTGTTTTAACTGATTTCATAGTAAGTGGTAAGTGTGCATTCTGATGTTTTCCCAAAACATTTGTCCCAAAAAACCAACTCATACTATAAAGAAAAAACATCTTTTGAGTAAGATCTGATGACATGGTAGAATAACAAGTTTGTTTAGCCTTTTCTTCATTTGTTTGAGCCAGCACCATATGCGCTCGTATGGGAGCCCCACCCCTCCCCAAGCAAAGTCTCAACATGCTTAAGAACATCACTATTAGACATCCCCGTTCAAGTGACTTTTCTCATTCATTCAACAAGTCCCACAGAGATCACAGCCTGGCTGGGAGAGAAACCCTGCACGTAACTCTCTGTGCACAGGGTGGCAGGAGGTCAGGGGACAGGGACATGGCTTCAGGGAGGTATTGAAGAAAGATGAAATCTGACTGCCCCTCTGAAAGGCTGGGGCATGAGTGAGAACATGGCAAGGAGGTGGGGAGGGGCTGCGCAAGTGATTTGGCTTGAGTTTGGGGGGCAGGCAGGAGGGGGACGGTTAGAGATTGGAGGAGTAACTCGGACGGCCTCAACTGTGGGGCTGACGGGTTTGTTCTGTGGGGAGGGGAGTCACCGGAGGCCTCCAGGTTGGGGCTGGGGGCAGAGGGCAGGCTTTCCTTGGATAAACTGGAAACAAACCCTCCACTGCCTGCACTTCAGCATCCCCTCAAATCCACCACGGAGGGCTTGGTAGGTAATATGATGAATCTTGGGAAAACCTGCCCTCAGCCTTGGGGTGGGAGGGAGCCCTCTTCGGAAGAAAGCAGAATCCACTCTCCTCATAGAGGTCCCTCTGAGGTTGCGGACATCCGCATGGCCCTCAAAGTCCTAATCGGCCTTTCATGCCCACTACCTTACTGCTTCAGAATGCATATTCAAGATTCTTCCCTCACGGTCAGACCTGTTTCCCTTGGCAAATTTTCTTAAATATTCACCCTATCAAGTTCCCCTTAAGCAGGAGTCTCACACTGTCTCCGCTCCCGGTCTTGTTTGGGTAAGGTATGTCACACAGGTCACCCACATTCACGTCCTATCATGGTTCCTCCCTGTATCTTGGCTCCCCTCTCCTCTAAACATCCTCTGCAGCTGAGATCACCCAGGGTTCTCCCATGCACTCGGCAAAAAGCTCCATGTCTTTTTTCTGCAGACAGACCCTTGGGGCACCTGCTCCTTTCTCCTCTTCTCTATTCGCAGCTGCTCCAGGTCAAGTATGGTGGGTGGCAGAACGCAAGCATGACCAGCTACTTCAGTGATTATGCCAATCTGTGCTTTGAGGCCTTTGGGGACCGGGTGAAGCACTGGGTCACTTTCAGCGATCCTCGGGTAAGCAGGGCCCCTCTCTGGGTGAGAAAACCCACTTCCCAGACGGAAGCGCACCCTGCCACTGCTCACGGGTCCTTCAGTCCCCATTTGCCATCCCTGTAGACAATGGCAGAAAAAGGCTACGAGACGGGCCACCACGCGCCAGGCCTGAAGCTCCACGGCACAGGCCTGTACAAGGCAGCACATCACATCATTAAGGTGAGGCGGGTCCTTCTGGGAGGGGTCTGGGTTCGGTGTGGAGCAATGAGCCCCAGTCAGCTCAACCTGCCCCAGGGTTCGGAGCCTGAGTGCAGTTCTCTGCTGCCCCACGTCGGAGCCAGCAGGTCCCACAGCACTCTCACACCACCCATTTCCTTACACGGGACTGCGGTGGGAGCACCCTGCCATCCAGTGCTCCGCTGGACACTGCGGCTGAGATGATATGTAGTGGCTGCTCTCTGGGGCTTACAGTCTAGCCCAGGGATGGAGCACAAGCATGGGAAAACTCGTCACCTATAAGTCTAAAGTGCATTGTTGCAATGGTGATAGGAGGGGGAGGGATCTCACCTGGATTTCTAGAGTTAGGACAGAAAGGCCACGTCCGTCTGAAAGAGAGGAGACAAGTGGATGGGTCAGACACCTTTGATGAGTCCCTTTCTCTCTCAGGCCCACGCCCAAGCCTGGCATTCCTACAACAACACATGGCGCAGCAAGCAGCGAGGTGAGCGTCACCACCTCCCATGTGCAGGGAACAGACAAGTGCCCAGAGGAATGATCTCATTCCTGTCACCCCTTTTTCTCTCTTTTCCTTAAGGGCTGGTGGGGATTTCATTAAACTGCGAGTGGGGGGAGCCAGTGGACATCAGTAATGCCAAGGACATAGAAGCTGCCGAGAGATACCTACAGTTCTGCCTGGGCTGGTTTGCCAACCCCATTTATGCCGGTGACTACCCCCAGGTCATGAAGGAGCGTATTGGTGAGCTGAGATCCATTTTCAAAGTCCAGATACCCCAGCAACTGTACTGAACTCATGTGAAATGACCAGAAGGCAGGGAGGTAGAAGGCACTGGGCTTGAGCGAGGCACCAAGGGATAACCTCACCCCCGAAGAACTGAGAACTGGTTATTTGAATTAGGGGTGTGTGTGAATCCCCAGAAGTAAAACTTAGCAATTCTCAGCTGCTCTCTTGTGCATCCAGCTGTCCTGTCTTCCCCATCCCACTCCATTTTAACTAGTGAAGTAGGAGAGAGAAATCAAAGACAGTCATAGGTAGTATGGGTTCTATTGCCAGTTCTTTCTGACCCTTAGGAAATTCCCTCCAAGCTCTGGTTTCCAGTGTCAGAGAATAAAGATAGGTAGAGCTCACAAGGATGTGTTTAAGTGCCACCTAGTAGAAAACCCCAACTAAAGTCACTTGGAAAGTAGGGAATTTATCATCTCACCCGAGTCCAGAAAAGGATAGTCCAGGGCTAGGTTAATCCAGCCCTCAGGGATGTCTCTGGGGACTCAGGTTCATTCCATCTTTCCACTCTGGCACCTCAGCTTCTATGGCCACAAGATGGCTGCAGCAGCTCCAGGCATCCCATCTTTACACATCAACACCCAAGGGCAGAAAAAAGGAAACAGCTCTGTCATATCTGTTTCTAACAAGGAGAATCTCCCCACGAAACAGCTTCCACCCAAAAGCTGCTTCCCCTTCATGTCTCAAGGGACAGAACCACATGCCCTGGAGTGCCCTAGACCACCAGGACAAGGTCTCCAGAGGCCAGGACTCCCATAAAGGATACAGGTCCTTGGAAGAGGGCACAGAAGACAGGCATGGGACTACTGGACAGGCAACCCGCAGTGTCTGGCCATAGGAATGTATTATCTCTGTGTGATTTGGAGGTATCAGCCCACACCACACTAAAAAATAGAGAGACAAGAATGATATTGAAATAGGTTACAATCTCACTCAACAAGGCTATCCTGGATGTTTGAGAACTGACAACATGTCAACACTTTCCCTTTCTGAAGCACCATTTATCAGGCTGACCTGGTTCCCACTCTGCCACTAACCAGTGACAGGACAAGGCGCTTCACCTGTCTGGGTGTCAGCTTTATCATCTGAAAATGAAGGATTAGACAAACTCTCTAAAAAATCTTTTGACAATAACCAGTTGTGTGGCGTGTCTATACACACGCACACTCAAAACCTGGGGAACAATTTCCTCAAAATGCACAAGGAAAAAGCCCTTGTGACAAGAGACAATGCCTGTGTTCCCGTAGGCACAGCCCATCATTCGCAACGTGTGTTCACTTGCCTGGGGCCTCAGAGGCCATTGCAAGGAGCCACACAGGATTGCACTAAAAGCTCAACAGATTATTTGTCATAGAGCAGACCTTGGCTAAAGGCCAATCCCCCCAGACAACTCTGTGATAACTCAAGTGGAAACTGGGCTGAACTTTTCCTTTGTACAAAGAGGAAAGAAAGATCCTCTGAGCAGTTAATATTTTCTTTAGTAGTGAAAGCATCTGCTTGAAATCTTGTTCACAAATTACTTCCAGGCATCTCAAGCACCCTTTTATCCACAACAAACATGAACAAAAGTAATTCTAGACCAATGCTGACCAACTTTGGTGATGATGGAAATGTTATGAATAATGTATATGTATACAGATGATATATACAGATACACATTATGCAGATAATGTATATCTGTGCTATCCAACGACAGCCTGTAGCCATTTTTCTATTAAAATTAAAATAAAAAATTCAGTACTTCAGTGTGACTGAATTAAAGATGCAGTCATACTATCTTTAATTCAGTAGCCATATTCAAAGAGTGACATGTGGCAAGTGGCTATTGTATTAAAGACAGTATAGTGGTGATAACTTGTGGTTTTTCTCAAGTTACTAAATTTAACTGAAAGTAATAACATGCTAATAGTTTAAAGGTATTTAATAATACAAACTGTTCATTTATTTAAATCAATAGCCTCCATGGAAACATTTTTATGGTTATATTTTATATCAACTCATAAAAATGTTACTTTTATTTATTCATTTAAAACTTTTTGCATAGAGTATATGCAAGTTTGCATGTACAACATGCATGTTTCAAGTATTTTAAAGTACAATAAAGTACAAAGTCAGCCTTCTGCCCCGCCCCCTCCCCACTGCCCTCTCCTCCCCAGGAGGGGGCACACTCTGGGCATGGACCGTGCGCATGTGAGCAAAAGCACTGCTGCTAGAACAGTATAGGTTATCGTGCTCATTGTAGGCAACACCGTGCATCTCAAGTTTCTTTCAAGCACATACCTTGGCATTCTTTCCATGTTGGTATCCAAAGTACTGCCTCGCTCATTCCAATGGCTGCAGTGTTGGGCACTGAGAGACATCCCATCATTTATTTGAGCAGTCTCTCCTGGCAGACATTTAGATTGTTTCTAATCTTTTGGTACTCAATCTACAGTGAAGATCCTGGTATGTATATTCTTTTACATGTGTGAGTAAAATGTAGGGCACACAGATTTGTAATTGATCAGTGAAAGGACATATATTTTTATAATTTTGAAAGCTAAGCAAAATTTCTCAGTACAGAGGTGTGCCAACTGACTTACCCTACAACAAAGCACGAACACGACCATACATCCCCCCCCCCCGTGCACAGGCCTCGCAGTTCCCTTCCCAGAGGCAGCCAAAGTCACCAATTTTTTATGTAATGAATAATACAGGAATCCAACTCTACTATTTTCCAGATGGCTACACACGTCTTCATACCACTTACTGAGTAATCTATGAAAGTATTACTTTTAAGCAATATAAACTTTAAAAATTTTGGACAGTATTCAAATGTCAAAATTCTGGTTTGAAAAGCTAAGGTTATATTTTCCACACAAATAAATCCTAAAGCCCAGGATTTGGATGACAGGTTTTATGTCAACATGTCAGTATCATCCTCATACATAAAATGATTGTGAGAAGGTAAAACTTTGTTAAATTGTTTTTCTCTTTCAATAGGAAGAAAGAGTGCAGAGCAAGGCCTGGATATGTCAAGGTTACCAGTGTTTTCACTCCAGGAAAAGAGCTACATTAAAGGCACATCTGATTTCTTAGGATTAGGTCATTTTACAACTCGGTACATCACAGAAAGGAACTACCCCTCCCGCCAGGGGCCCAGCTACCAGAACGATCGTGACCTAGTAGAACTGGTTGACCCAAACTGGCCTGATACGGGGTCTCAGCAGCTATATTCTGTGCCATGGGGATTAAGGAGGCTCCTCAACTTCGCTCAGGTGATCATTACACTGAGCTATTTAAGAGGCATTTCTGACCTGAACTCAGGGTCATAAGAGCTTAAGCTCAAGTGCTTACATTTAAAGTTAACAAACTAAAATCCACTTAGTCACACTTCAGAGGCTGATTTCAACCTTATAGACTAATACCTACTAGTCATTTATAGTAGACTAATGCCTACTACAAATAACCATTTCAATGTATGTAACTGTAGCTAAAAGTCTTACCCTACATTTAGTCATTCTGCTGCCCTTCTCAGCTGAAATGGAATATGTGGGAAAGAACAAGACCCGAGGTACATTTTCTCTACAATGATGCTGATTTATTGAGAAATGTATTCTTTCATATGAACTTGCCCCCTGCTTGCTTGCATTCATCTCTAAATAAACGTGTGAACTGGCATTTACTAAAAACACATGTGGTTAAAATATGGCAGGCTTGAGCACGTGTCTATATGTACCTCAGACTGAAAAACCCACCCATAAGCTGGATTTTTAAAAGATATTTATTACTATGACTCACTTTCAGACTCAATATGGTGATCCTCCCATATATGTGATGGAAAATGGAGCATCTCAAAAATTACACTGCACTCAATTATGTGACAAGTGGAGAATTCAATACCTTAAAGGATATATAAATGAAATGCTAAAAGGTGAGATACAAACCAACACGGTCTTCATACACGTGACTGACTAAAATGTGTTTCTAAATGAAAACATTTATCTTCCCAATACTATTTTTCCAAGTAAATGAAATTATTAAATATGAAATTAAATGTCTTTGCAGCTATAAAAGATGGTGCTAACATAAAAGGGTATACTTCCTGGTCTCTTTTGGATAAGTTTGAATGGGAGAAAGGATACTCAGAAAGATACGGATTCTACTATGTTGAATTTAAAAACAGAAATAAACCTCGGTATCCAAAGGCTTCAGTTCAATATTATAAGAAGATTATCACCTCCAATGGCTTTCCCAATCCAAGAGAGGTAGGACTAATCTTCCATCTTACTCATTCTGGATTTTAGAAGAGCTAGGCAGCTGGGGGGCACATAGTATGGCAAGCACCTCTCTCCCCTTTCCTCCATGAAAGAGGACAAGGGTATGTGGGAGCATGGCCCTTTGGTCTTTTACCCTAACTGGTACAACCTATTTGTTCATTTGCCTAGAACAGGGTAATAAGCACATCTTAAAATTTATCCCTAACATGCAGAATATTAAGGGCAGACTACAGTAATGCGGGAGTCCTGTTTGTTTGGGTTAAACTAGTCCATAAAGACTTTAAGTGTTATTCTAAATGTTGTAAATATATTGCCCCTATTGTATTTTTATAATATATCTTTTTATTGATTTTAGAGAGAAAGAAAAAGAGAAAAGAAACATCGATTTGTTGTTCTACTTACTTATGCACTCATTAATTGATTCTTGTATGTGCCTTGACCAGGGACTGAACCCAAACGTTGGCATATCAGGGCGATGCCCTAACCAATTGAGCTGCCTGGTCAGGGCTAAATATTGAATTTTAATGTAAACAAATACTGCCAATTCTTCAATAACATACAATTTTCTCTACTAGCTCTCTATGTTGCTAATGACAATAGAAATTGTAATTTAGAATGTCTTAATAAAAATAATTACAAAAATAAATTTCACTTATTTACCAACATTCTTTTAGGGTTACTCCAGTGAGACTACGGAAGCTATTAGGCGTTCACTAGAACAGCACTAGATTATAAACTCCTCAAGAATACCATTTTTTTGGACCTCTTCACAGTGATGCACATTGGTGTTCAATAAATGTTAACTAATTTAATCGACAAGCAGATTAAAAACAACATTAATCACCAAGTGGTTTTTTTATTAGGTGGAAAGTTGGTACTTCAAAGCCTTGGAAACTTGCTCTATCAACAACCAGATGCTTGCTATAGGTGAGTATATTTTAATTCTTCTCTTTGATAATTAAACCACATAATCATATAGAAATGACATAACCAAAATCTGAAAATGAGGACCAACCCTAAGTCAATTGTCTAAAACCAAATAATTAAAAATGGTTTTTTCTTTATATTGAAGCAATTTCAAATTTCTCTTATAAGCATTTAAATAATATTTTAAACACCTACAAAATAAATATTTTAGCTACTCTATTCTTTTTTTCTTGAATTATACTGTAAGCTTATAAATCCATTATTTTGTTATAGTGGGCTTATGGAAGGAGGGAAAAATTCAACCATTATACCAAATAAAATTAAAAAAATTAAAGAACACTCGAGATATATTTACTCATTCAGCAACTAATTGTTAGCACCCACTTTAAGGTTGGGGGGATGTTCTGAGCACTGGGGAAATAGTAATAAACAAACCAAGGTCTTTGATCTCATGGAAGGCATCATTTCTTATGCAGTGGGATCTAAAAAGCTCAGAGATGTAGAATAACAAAGACACAACTACATATCAAGAAATGCCAGCACATACCATTTGTTTCTTTGAATTTTGTCTTTATATCTCTATAAGGGCAGTAAGAGAAATATATTTCCTTTTTTAACAAACACATCTTTAATGGTATCAGAGGTAGAAAGTGCTAAACCAAACCCTGCCGATTCAGCTATTTTTATAAGCCAGTATACCACTGTGCCTACCCCTCTTCCCACATCTAAATAAGTAGGTAATATTAAGGATGTATATTCCATCAAACTAAAATAAACCTTTATCTTGTGTAGACATGATGGAGAATTTATTGTGGAGCCTGTGAACCCAGTTAGAGCAAGGCCTATACCTTATTTACCTTGGTAAGCAGGGTCCCTGGAACAAACCCTAAAGGCAGGTTTTAAATCAATGTCCACTACTATATTCATGTACATGAAATATGCTTAACATTTAACTCTTCAGGACTATTACTTAACTATGCAAGAATTACCTCGCAAGATTTCAATGTAGAAACTCCTATACTTCTTAAGATACACAATAACATCTTAGAAAGGTTGGAAATGTTTGTCAAGGATTTTTCTTTCACAAATCCCTTCAGTGAAAATTATAAAAACCATATGACATAGCTGCCAATATTTGGAGATTAATTATGGTAAACATGAACATTAATACACATTTAGACTTTATTACAGTACCTATGGAAGAACCAAATTTAGGTATTCTTTATCCTATGTTTTCTGAAATATTTTCCAAAGCCCTCACATACTTTTTTTTTTAACATTTAATTCTTTTGTAGCAAGTGAGAATAATTAGAAATTGTGATCCCATTTTCCAAGTTTTTCCAATACAGGTAAAGCTTTCAGGATGAAACTACTTGCTAAAATGATCACGTTCCCATTTGTTCTGGTGTTCTCTCTCCCATTCCAGAGCCTTTGCTAAGCCACATGCAGATGGCAACGGAGATCGTGGTACCTACAGTCTGCACCCTCTGTGTGTTAATTGCTGCAGTTCTCTTAATGCTCCTCCTGCGGAGCCAGAGCTGAGACAGGGCTACCCCAGTTCGCAGCTTCATCTTTCAGAGAGAATCTTCCGATTTTCATCCATTTTATACTTCAAAGATTTATATACATTCCTGTTTCAGGCTTTGTAATTGTTTTTTCTTTTTGGGGCTTATGCTGGGATTTAAGAATTAGAAAACAAAAATAAGCATTTAGTAAATAAAATTAAAATCTCCCATCACCTTACCCTTCTCAAAGTCAAAGTTAATATTTTGCTGTATGTTATGAATCTATTTTCATTTTGCAAAAAGAAATCACAGTGTACAAATTGTTTTATGACTTGGTGTTTTTTCATTTTCCAATCTGCCCAGAAACATGACTGTGAAGTACGCATGAACACCATCTCAGCACTGTCCTACACACGAGGGGCAGAGCCAGTCACCTACAAACAACAATCCGTTCAGTTGGGGGTCTGATCATGCACCAGGCAAAAGCTTATCGGGTACCAAGCAAATGAGCATATACACTTCCTAATTCCAATTCACTTCACGCAATAAAATATCTTAAAGAAATATAACTAATTTATATATCTTTTCTGTAATTAGACATTTTGTTTTTTGAAATAAGGATTCACTTTATTCTTAAATATGCTAAAATTAACTAATCTCCATTTATCTGAGGACAAGACACAACTTAAGGAGGAATAATATCAGGCATTTTACTCATCTGATTCTACTTAATGCTGTTTCTGAAACAACAACAAAAATAGTAAGATAATAGAAAATGCTATTCCATTAATCCTTTTGGTTGGCTAATAGCATTTCAAATTAAACATTTTTAAAAAGGTATTTACACCTGAGGCTTTAGTCCTACAATTGGGCTGGGGTTAATTGCTTTTAACAAGTCTATTTCAATATCAAATCGATATACCTGTTCAGGGCTTTTTCTCTTCCATCAGTATTTTTGAAATCAAACTCTCTACTCTACATTCAGATTTAAAGTATAAAGATATTACCACTCAAAAAAATGTTTTGTTTCCCTGGTTTTAGGATTAAACTGAGCTATTAGGTTGGCTACAGAAGGAAGAAAGGAAGTTAAAAACTTGCACAGCCCAGTAACATCTGGTAAGCCTTTTATGTGATTACTGATATGTAATCAATATCCCTAATGTATTAAGTCATCATTTTGTTGCAGAAAAACTAAAACATATGGTATTTAACACATTACAAAGCATTCAGAGGGAACAAAAAGTGAACATACTACCTGATAGAGGACCAGCACACTTCACTTGAAATGCACCTGGCTGCAGGTAACCATGTTAGTAAAGGATATCCTTTCTTCCAGGCTACTGTTTAATGTTAATTCAGAAAAATCTGTAACTAGAGAGATGGTGAGATCAGAATTGTTTACCATCCTACTGGCTTTTCTATCCTGTATACTGCTGAATTTTACAATAAAAGAAAGGAAGGCTGAACGATATATCTTTTACTTTAAGAGAATTTGTTAAGACAAAAATCAGCAAGGACAATTCCTTTAAATAGTAACCCTCTTGTTGCACTGAAAACATGATAAACAAATTAAAAGGGAAAGCAGATTTTTAAAAAATTATGTATTTTTGCCCTGGCTGGTATAGCTCAGCGAATTGAGCATCAGCTTGCGAACCTAGAGGGCACCAGTTCCATTCCTGGTCGGGGCACAGGCCTGAGTTGTAGGCCAGGTCCCTGGTTGGGGGTGTGTGAGAGGCAACCACACACTAATGTTTCTCTCCCTCTCTTTTTCCTTCCCTTCCCCTCTAAAAATAAGATAAAATCTTTTCAAAAATTATATATTTTTAATTTGCTTTATTTTTTTGTGCCTCATCTGCTACAGTTAAACAACTTTTTTCCCAATCTTAACATGTACTTGTTAACAATCTACCTAGGATATGTATGTAGTCTCAGGGTAAGACATATCCATTTTTTTCTCCCGAGGTCTGTTATTTCCAAATAAACAGTACAATTACCATTTAGATGAGATTAAGTCTACTTCCTTGTACGTTGACATTTTGATTTCCATATTCTCACCATCATCAACAATTATTTGAACACCCCCTGGGTGAGCAGCACTCTACTGGACACTGTTTTACTCCCCCACTAACTCCAAATCATTATTCTCTCTTCCCATGGCAGATAAAGGTATGCTTTTCTCTCTGAAATTGTCCTGCTTTTGATATCAAATATTTTACTCAAGAGTATTATACCACTAAATACCTTGAAAAACTAGTATTCGACCAAAGTGTTCAGTCCAATGAAATAGGAGGTCTAACTTCTTAAATGTGTATGATCTTTCATTATTGGGCTTTAAATTTATAATCAGGGCTTTGTTTGAATATAAATGAGGTCCTTCTTCAACAGCGGGTCTTGTTGTGAGCCAAAGGTAGTAAATAGTTTCTAGATTAACACATCAAGAATATATGATGGACAGGACAGGTTATAATACCCAAGCCAAAATGGAGTTTGTGTATTTTTTAAATTTTTTTATTTTATTGATTTTAGAGACAGAGAAGAGGAAAAGAGGGATGGAGGGAGGGAGATAGAAACACTGATTGTTGTCCCACTTATCCATGCATTCATTGATTGATTCTTGCACAATTAAGAGCCTTGTTTATAGGTCTTTTGGCACATGTAGTTATATGTGTGAAATAAATTCCTATTAAAGAAACTGCTAGGCCAAATTCATATTCTTTTAAGATTCTGGTGAATATCGCCCTCCAAAGAAGCTGTACACAACTTTATACTCCAAACAGCCTGTTCCCCCATGTCCTTGCCAGCACTGTGGCACAAACTTTTCGATCTCTGTGAAACTGACAGGTAAAAGATGGTACGTAACATGACGTATAATATAAATTTGCATTTTTCTGATTATATGTAGAGTTGAGCTTTTATTTTTTTAATTTTAATTGTTGTTCAAGTACAGTTTTCTGTCTTTTAATCCCATCCCAGCCTACCCCCCCTAGTCCTCCCCACCTACATCCCATTTCCATCCCCCACCCCTAGTTTTTGTCCATGTGTCCTTTATACTTGTTTCTGTAAATCCTTCCCCTTTCCCCTGAAATTCCCTCCCCCCTCATCACTGTCAGCCTATTCTCTATTTCAGTGTCTTTGGTTATATTTTGCTTGTTTGTTTGTTTTGTTGTTTAGATTCATATTAAAGGTGAGATCATATGGTATTTGTCTTTTACCACCTGGCTTATTTTGCTTAGCATAATGCTTTCCAGTTCCATCCATGCTGTCACAAAAGGCAGGAGTTCTTTCTTTCTGCTGCATAGAATTCCATTGTGTAAATGTACCATAGTTTTTTGATCCATTCATTTACTGTTGGAAGCACCTAGGTTACTTCTAACACTTGGCTATTGTAAATTGTGTTGCTGTGAACATTGGGGTGCATAGGTTCTTTTGGATTGGTGTTTCAGAATTCTTAGGATATAATCCTAGCAGTGGAATTGCTGGGTCAAAAGGCAGACCCATTTTTAGTTTTCTTAGAAAATTCCATACTGTTTTCCATAGTGGTTGTACCAGTCTGCAGTCCCACCAACAACAGCACCTTTCATTTTTAAAATGACATTTGAATTTCCCTTCTGGTAAACTGTTCATATTGCTGATCATTTCTGAGCATTTTTCTATTGAATTATTAATATTTTTCTTACTGATTCGAAATTTCTCCACCAGGGAATGTAGCTCCTTTTATGAACTTGAGCTGAAAATTTCTTTTCCTAGTTAGTCATTTATCTGTTGTTTTGCCTCTGGTATTTTTTGCCATGCAAAATTTTTTTTTTTTTTTTTAAGAAAATTCTTGCTCTGGCTGGTGTGGCTGAGTGGATTGAGTGCTGGCCTACAAACCAAACAGTCACTGGCTCAATTCCCAGTCAGGGCATAGTCAGGGCACATGCCTGGGTTGTAGGCCGGGTCCCCAGTTGGGGGCACATGAGAGGCAACCAATAGATCTATGTCTCACACACTGATGCTTCTGTCCATCTTTTCCCCTCCCTTCCCCTCCCTCTAAAAATAAATAACATCTAAAAAAAAAAAGAAAATTGTTTCAGTTTCTTTAGGACTTACACAGTTCAGCCATATGAATAGAGAAGTTTCCATTATGATTGAACTAAAATATAATTTGGGGAAAAAAATAAATATTTTCTGGAAATAATTTTGAAAGGTATCAATCACTTGAATAGAATTATTTGTATTCCCAGAAGTAGTTAACTACAGGCTTTTGAAATCTTCTTGGATTTTGTCTTACAACTACCAGATTTAATTTTGGATAAGGCTTGCAATATTTGAATGCATTTAAGACCTATGTAAGTAAAAGATGATTGTACCATACAATCCACATGAGCAAGGAAAACAAGTTTTATAGGTGCTCAGTGAAGGAGGAAGACTTGGTGGGCTAGATAATTACACCAGGAGCTAAAAAACATTCTTTGACCAAACTGTCTTTGACAGAACACCAGAAATCTCAACCTTTATTCCAGACACAGAGAAGACATTTGGGCAGAAACATCACTATTTTAAACAGTGCACAAAAATGTGAAATATGGCATTTCAATCTTTTAACCTATTTTTAGTCCTATGTTCCTACTGCCTGATCTCTTTTAATAGAAGTTCCTCTCTCCGGGATAATGAGAAAAGGTACTCTTTCATGATTTTTTCAGAATAAATGTTTTACACACAGGGTTTAAGAAAATTATTTAAAATTGGGCATAAGAGCTATAATAATGATTTCTACCAGTAAAATTCTATTTTCATTTTCAATTTATCTAAACAGATCACAAAACATACTTACCAGGTTTGTGGCAATTCAGATGGTCCACAGGTAGACTGTCACTCAGTTGCCACACTGTTTTCACCTTTTTTTGACCACTATTTATTTCCACTCTCCATTTCTGTGGCTTCTCACTAAGGAAAACATCAAAGGAAAAAAACCCTAGTTATTTCCTTCTTTTTTCCTACTAAAATCATTTAGTGACATCCTTATATGATAAGCACTAAGGAAGAAGAGATGAAGAGGTCACAATTCTAAACTTAGATTTTAGAGTTTAAACTGCCTACCTACAGGACACTGAAGCTGGGCGTTCACAGCTAACAGAAACATGGGTCTGAAGCTCAGGAGAAGCCAGAGGTATGGGTTATGAATTATCATTAGACAAGAGGAACTGAAGCCTTGAGTATGAATATAATCACCCAGGGAAGACAGAAAGTAGGAAGAGAGCAGAGAATGGAGTTATGGTGAAAACCCTTATAAAAGGCAGGCAGAGGAAGAAGAACTTGATAGAGAGCTATTCTCAGTCATGGAAGTGGACCAGGGAGGTAGAATTAAAAGTAAGACTGAATTCTATGTCACAGAAACAAAGAAAGGAGATAGGTTCAAGGAAGCAATTGTGTTAAATGCCGAATCGCCTTATGAGGGCTTATAAGCTTGAAGGACTAATTGGTGGACCCTCTAATTACACCAGGAGCTAAAAAATACTGTTTTACTGAGAAGTATCCACTGGACAACTGATGATCTTTGCCAAAGGCCACTGCTTAGAAGACAACTTATGACCTTTGCCAAAGCAGGTTTATGGGCATGCTGGGATTTCAATAAGAGAGAACTAATTACAGGGAGGGTTCAAATAGAGTGACTTAGTATGAGAGCAAGTTCAAGTGTACGAGATGCTGAGGGGAGACCATCATTTGCAGCAAACTGTATGTCCATGTTGATGGCCAATCTGTCACCTTAGCCTCACAGTTCTTCCCTGCCCCAAATTCTTCCCTCACTCTCACTGCCATACCTTTGACTTTGTTGTCATTACCCTGATCACTCTTTCTCCAATCTGTCATTTCCTTTAAGCTATACAATCCCCCCTGTTCAGCAAGGGAATTACAAACTGAGAGAAAAAAATGAAAGGTTAAAGGCGCAATGATCCAAAGAATAAACAAAAGGGCTGGGAGAAGGCAGAGGGAGAGCTCTGCAGACTGTGGCCACAGAGGGGGTGAGATGATCCAGGTTTCAGAGGAGAGGCAGCTCTGTCATGAGGTCCCCATGGAGCAGATACCAAAACTGCCTAGAATCAGGACTGGACTTAAAGTTCAATTTATTAAATTGCATACCTTTGATATAAGTTTTTTACAGCAGTTGGTCTGACTGGCAGCTGAAAAATGTGTTGTTCATCAAGAGGGTTTTGTTTATAATATTTTATGCAGGACCTATAAAAGTAAAAAAAATGAACCTCTTTAAGAAAGGGATGCCATTGGAGATATAGGCTTCTTTGGAAGAAGTCTAAAACTCATACAGTAAACATTTTATTGAATACCACTAACCACAACATCAACAACAGAATAATTTCAGGGACACAAAAGTAAAAAACCAACACACAATACTCCCGCTCCCAACAAAACATTGGTCATTTCTTTTTAGTTGAAGAAAATATCATCTGCTTTTTAAAAATCAGTAATAGATATAGAATACATTTTAATTGAGCCCAAATAAGGGCTTACATGAGGAGAGAGAGCTATCAGAGAGAAAAAAAGCCAAGAGGCAAAAGAAAAAGATGTAGTCTCCATGGTTTTCAGAGTCTGGGGAATTAAAGTTATTTATATTACGTATCTTTAATGGAAAAAAATAAGTTATTTTCCATTTACAATCGAGGCAAATTCTAATTTTGGAACAGGCAGAGATATACTTCCTTTCACAGAGAAAAGAAATCCAGTCCTGCCACTGCGTGGTTCACTTATTTCCAGTTTGAGACTCCCATCACACATAAGATACCAGTGATGCACAGATGAGAGTTATTCCAAACTAATTTTAGTCAAACTCATTGGCAGAAATCTCTAAAATTACAGCAATACTGTTGATAGAGGTCCGGTCATATTAATTCCATTCAGTTACCATACAAAAAACTGGCAAGTAGTTTGAACTAGTAAAGAAAAGGAACTATCATTTACTAAGCATATATTAAGTGACAGGAACTTTATATACATTACATCATTTAATCTTGACAACAAACAAATAAGGTTATTAGATTACTTTTATACATGAGAAAACAAAATGCAGTGAAAGGAAACTTCCTCTAGAAATTAGGAAGTGCTAGAGCCAAGTGTTAAACTGATTTCTTTTGAATTCAAGGCCTTTTCCTTCCTATGACAGTGACATAGAACCATTTTGCTACTCTGAAGATGGGGTGCACAGATTTTGTTCTAATTGGTAATAAAATAGGCATATATTTTGGCTGCATCTATCTCAAAAGAGAATACTGTTACATAAGTAAAAACAACAGAGAAATACTTACTGTGTTAAAGAAAAGAGGAGCTCATGTTGAGGTTTAATAAAAAGCTGACAACTGACTATTATTTCTAAAATATGGTGGAGTTTTTGAACACGATAAACTTGTTCTTGTATATCTACTGATGGACAAATGAAATATTCCTAGAGAGAAAAAAGTATAAGCAAGATAGGGAGTTAATTAAGGAGAATCTCTAGAAAGAATATGGCTCTGCCTGCTAAACCTAAGTTTGGATAATTCATTCATAGGGGGAAATAAACAGGAGGCAGCTAGATAGAATTTACCACCTTTTAATACTATTTCTCTAATCTGTAAGTAAAGTCC
This sequence comes from Artibeus jamaicensis, assembly GCF_021234435.1. Lineage (NCBI taxonomy): Eukaryota > Metazoa > Chordata > Mammalia > Chiroptera > Phyllostomidae > Artibeus > Artibeus jamaicensis. The sequence goes on from NW_026521883.1 coordinate 7,619,750, forward strand.
TCACTGAGAATATTCTAAGGAAACCATTCTACATAATCTCTGGTGAAGGCAAATCACAGAACTGCTTCACAAAGGAGACCCAAGTGGGTGACTATGCCACCCACCAACCTCTCCAAACAGAATAAACGGCAAATCCACAAGATAATTCTTAACTTCAATACTCTTGCTAGGTTGATGGAAGTGTCTACCTTTAAAAATAGGTAGTAAATGTGAAGTACCAAGAAATTAAGCAAGTGTATTGATAAGATTCCACTCACACATATTATTGGTAAATTAGTACAACCCTTCAGAAAAGAAATTTGGCAGTATCTGCTAGGCATCACAAAATGCTCAGACCTTTTAACCCTATTTCTGAGAACACATCCTAAGAAAATAGGCCATGGTAAATATGGTAGGTGGAATTCAACAATGGTCCTCAAGATTCCCGCTCCCTGCAGTGCCCATCTTGTATAATCCCTCCCCCTTGAGTGAGGCCAAAACCTCTGAATGTGATGAGATGTCACCCCTGTGAATAGGTTACTAACTGATGAACTGTGAATCAATGAAAAGACAGATTATACATATTACTATGACCTAATCAGGTGAGCTCTGTAGAAGGTGAAGCATTAGAGATGCTATCCCATTGGGTCTGAGGAAAAACTACCTGTAATGTTGTGGACAGTGCCACATAGCAAGGACCCACAAGCAACCTCTAGGACCTAAAACTGATCCAGGGCTGCCAGCTAGAAAGAAAATGGGGACCTTTGTCATCAAGACACAAGAAAAAGAATTCTACCAACAACAAATAAGGGAACTTGGAAGTGGATCTTTCCCTAGTTAAGCCTCCAAATGAAAATGCGGCAGGATGACCTCTTGATTTCAGCCTTGTGAAACCCTGAGCAGAGAGAACTCAGCTAAAATTTGTAGTAAATTGTCACGCAGTAATAGAAAACAAATATAGTAAGGAAAAACATCAGTTATTTAGAGTAGGAGATGGCTTGTTTATAAAGACATATCATTGAGCCCTAGACCTACGGAGTCACTGGGGCTTAGGAATTAGCATTTTAACAAGCCTTCTAGGAGACTTTCAAGTTTAAGGACAATTGTGTCAGAAGTTTGGAGTCAAATCATATTTTTTTAAAAAACAGGCATATAAAATGACTACAGGGGAATTCATAAAAATTAGAGTATTCATATTTGGGTAATGAGAGTAAGGATACATTTGCCCTCTAAAGTATTCTAACTTTCAAAAATCTTATTATTTTTCTAAGTTTAAAAATATGTATCAAAACATTTCCCTCTGGGACCTCCATTAACATATATATATATACGTATATAGATGTTACATATACATACAGGGTCTGGCAGAAGTAAGGCTTCCTTGAGTGTAGTTGGTAGAGTACGTAAAGGTCTCACACGAGATAGACAGCAATTTGAACATTTCATCTAAAATGTCATATGGTGTGCTTGAGTGATATTGTTGTTTTACAAAATTACATGCTTATGATTTTGTAATCAAAGATTTATATGAAATTAAAAAGGGGCGTTATTTGTGCCAGACTCAGTTTATATGCTATATATATAATACATATTTGTATATTTACAGTTGTTGTTAGAGCATGTTTCCACTAAAGAGATATAGAAAATGTTTAAAATTTGAAGAGCAAAAATTAAACCTCAAAAAAATTCAGTTGAGTCTTACTTTGCACAACAGATACAGTTATAGTTTTTGGATCTTGTATTTTTATAAGACAAATGACAAACAAGTTGATGCTGTAGATTCATTTTCTAAAAGCATTTTCCATCAAATGCCAAGGGTCAGTACAGATGCTGTTCAATCTCCTAAACTTTCTAAAGACACTAGAAAAATACAAAAGCTTGTAACCATGACCCTGAAACCCAGAAGTTTGTCTTTTGTTTATTGAATTTATTGGGATGATACTGGTTAATAAAATTATACAGGTTTCAGGAGTATCATTCTATAATATACCATCTGTATATTGTATTGCATGCTCACCACCCCAAGTCAAGTGCCCTTTTATCACAGAAGTCTCATTTGAAGCAATATATTAAAAAACATTATAAATTCTTTGGAATTTGTGTATAATATGAATAGGTCAAGAGAGTATAAAACAAAAATTCCTTTATAGGGCCTATCAAAGAAAGGCATTCCCTAACCACTTTAGATAAATGAGTTGTGGGAATACGTTGGCCTGAGCAGGATACAGCTGTATGTCAGTTATCGCAAATTCATAGAGAATGATAAATGACACTAAGATGGGCTTTTTTGTCTGTCTAGTTACTAGGCAGCAGTAAATATGGGTATTGTCTCATTTATCTGTTCCTTAGGGCCTAGGACACAGGGGCACAAATTAGGTACTTAATAATTATATACAGAATGAATGAATAAAAGAAAAATCAAGTTTTGATTAAAAAAAACAAACTTACCAAATGATTCAAAGATGCAAGTTCCTGACCTATTATGAAAAAAACATGAAAATAAGCTTTAGGTATTATCGATTCCAAGTTAAAGAATCTAAGTAAAAATTTTTTCGTAGTTCATACATAAAAGAGATGCTCGAGCTAAATAGTTGACCAGAAGTAGTCAAATTTTCTGGCACATTACACCATAAAGACATACTAGTACTTATTCTAAAAATGATGGCAGCCCCCCGAGAAACAAGAGACCAACATATATCTCTCCCTCTCTCCTTCCCTTCCCCTCTAAAGATAAATAAATAAAATCTTTAAAAAAAAAAAAAATGATGGCAGCTTGCTCTAATAAAAACAACTACATACTGGGTATTAAAACGGCACCTCATTAAGGCCCTGGCTGGTGTAGCTCAGTGGATTGAGCACGGGCCTACAAACCAAAGGATCACAGTTCAATTCCCAATCAGGGCACAACATGCCTGGGTTACAGGCCAGTTCCCAGAAGGGGACCAGTTCCCAGCAGGGGATAACGAGAGGCAGCCATACATTGATATTTCTCTCCCCCTCTCCTTCCCTTCCCCTCTAAAGATAAATAAATAAAATCTTAAAAAAAAAACAGCACCTCATTAAAGGGTTTTTATTTACTACATTATCCTCATAGAATCTCAAAATGTTTGAACTAAAAACAAACACTATAAGAATCTTTAATCTAATACCTACATTGAGGGAGAAACTAAAGGCCCAGAGAACAAAAGTGTTTGTTTCACAGTGAACCAAGGGCAAAGCCAGCACTCCAAATGACTAGGAACGAGTAGAAAGATAAAATCTGAAAATATCTATGGGCTGACAACTATGATGTACTTTTTAATTTTTTGAGCTAGAAAAGGGACTTACCTATGAAAAAACTGATATAATCTTTCTTTAGTTTATCCAAGCCAACTTCCAAAAGCATCTGAACTGGAAGAGTCCCACTGAGAGAAACTGTGTCCATGGTCCCATGGTAAGACTGATGAATGAGCTTACTGAGTAAACTGTTACTTCCACTATGGAGCTAGAAATCAAGAAAATTTTACAAAGTCATGAATAAATCCAATAAGCAAAACAGGAGCACACTGCATTAGCTACAAGCTAAAAATTATTAGCTTGCATCTTTAGTCTCCTGATACTTTAACTGTTTGAATAAAATCCCCCAAGTCACAAACAGAGTTTCTCTGGTGTCATTCCTACTTCATTTGCTCAAGTCCAAAGCAATTAAGAAGGGTTTAAACTTATCACCCCCAGGTGCAATTCCACCAAAAAGAAGACAGAGTTGGTCCGCTGAAGCTCTACAACTAGGAATTCTCTTTCCCTGGTTAAGGGCTACTGAGCATCTTTGCCCAAACATCTTCAACTATACTGAAAATCTGCTGCGGCAGCAAATTCTCCCTTAATGGTCCATGCATGTGTCATAGGGAGCTTCTTACTGGCTACACTATCCAACACACTAACTTGATCATTTGCAAATTGTAAAAGGCTGTGAATTTACGGATCTAACGTATGTTTTGAATGTTAAACAATTAATTTTAAACATACCTAAAATATTTAATATTAGCTCGCTATTGTCTATGATCTCTAATTTTCATTATAATCTTTTGCATTTTATTATTTTTATTGATTTCAGAGACAGACAGGAAGGGAGAAGAAGGGAGAGAGACAGACAGAAAGACAGAGAAACACTGAGTTGTTGTTCCACTGATTTCTACATTCATTGGTTGATTTTTGTATGTGCCTGACCAGGGAGCAAATCCATAATCTTGACATATTGGGATGACACTCTAACCAACTGACCCATTGGGCCACGGGGGCCAGCACCATTTTTAGCAACTATTACATGTGCCATTATATGGCTATATTATTATTTACTTAATCATTTCACTAATAGTGGAAATTTAGGTTATTCACAATTTTTGCTACTCTGACTGAAGCTCTAATGATTATTCTGATACATAAAATCTCAATACACATTTCTGTGTATAAGCTTAGGATGGACCCTAAGAAAAGAATTATTGACTGAAATGGCATGACACATTTTCAGGATCATTATGAAAACCGATTTCTAGAGAGTGTTCCAAATTGTACCTTCATCAGTAATATATGAGAATTGTTATTCACAGCAATAGTAACAATGATAACATAGTAGCTTACAAATACTGAGCACTTACTATTAGCTGGGTGCTAAGAGCTTTAGATAAATTAATTGTTTAATCCTAAAACAACACTCTGAGGTAGGGATTATTCCTGTCACTACTTTACAGATGAGGAAACCAGCTCCCACAGCAATAAAGGCATCTGCCCAAGTTTACGCAGCTAGTAAGTCAGTCACAGAACTGGAATTCAGCGTCAAGCAGTGTGCTCCAGAGCCTGTGCCTTAACCACTGTGCCATACTACTGCGAAAACACTGAACGAAAGCCACTAAACCTACCCATGGCTGTATGTCACCACGCTGTAGACTCTGGTAGATCAATGTAAAACACTTCACCAAGTCTTGATACGAAATCACACCTTGAAAAACAAGTCAGGAACATTATTTTCATGGTATTTCTGAAGATCAAATATGTCATTAATCTTAAGGCCACACGAATGAAGATAAGTATCTCTACTGTATGGATGGGGAAAAGAACAAAAATGGCAAAAAGAAAAGACAATGCATTTTTAAAGAAACAAATTAAACTTATTGCCACAAAATAACACACTTAGTAAAATACTGAGAAATATCTTTTCCTTTCTCTAATAATTATAATTGCACTAAGGTATATGTTTTGGTTCATATAAACACAGCTTAAGCCCTGGCTGGTGTAGCTTAGTGGATTGAGCATGGACCTGAGAAGCAAAAGGTTCCTGGTTCGATTCCCAGTCAGGGCACAGCCTGGGTTGCAGGCTAGGTCCCCGGAGGGGGACACATGAGAGACAACCACACATTATGTTTCTCTCCCTCTCTATCTTCTTCCTGTCCCCTCTAAAAATAAATAAATAAATAATTTTTTTAAAACACAGCTTAAACCCCCCCCAAGTCTTATACTTGAGGAAGATGAATAGATTCTACCAACTGCCTTATATGATTAGCACAATTCTTGAGTAGAATGTGCCAGTGCATAAGTTTGTGAAACCGGAACTAGACTTACACACAAAACTAGTAGTACACACTGTATCATTCCCAAAAGACTTAATTAGAAGTAAACCTTGACCCTGGCTGGTGTGGCTCAGTGGATTGAGGACGGGCCTGTGAAGCAAAGTGTTGCCAGGTCCATTCCCAGTCAGGACACATGCTTGGGTTGCAGGCCAGGTCCCCAGTGGGGGGTACGCAAGAGGCAACTACATGTGATGTTTATTTCCTTCTCTCTCTCTCTCCCCCTTCGCCTCTCTCTAAAAATAAATAGTCTTAAAAAAAAAAAAAAGCAAACCTTGGTGCACTCTCCCTCCAGGGAGCATGCCCATGCCTCTCCCCTCCTCTTCTTCTGCCCCAGCCCCTCATGCGGTTACCTTCACCTTCCTCTCTCCTAAGCTCCAAGGGCCCTACTTTTGCCCCTATAAATTGTTCTCTGAGTCCATGTCTTCTATAGTTAGACCACTTTTACCTCTGTGACTTTGTAAATAAACATTCTCTTATAGTTGAAAGAAAAGGCAAACCTAAGAAGTAAAAAGAAAAAATTTTACTGTCCAGTCACGACAGACACCTACTACTACTCATTTTGCACCACAGCTGTTCAGCAAAATCAAGATCACACCGCACAGTGAAAAGACATTCGATGGAACGGTCCAGCGCAGCACTGTCCTGCTTCACCATCTGAAAAAGTGTCAGAGAATACTCAGTGTAATTTTGTTTAATGAAATAATTTAAGGCCAATAAGCTTTCAAATGCTGCTCTGAGAAAATGTGGACCCATGAACGTACACAAAAAAAGATATGAATGAATTTTCTACAACTTCATGCACTACAGGGAGCTACAAATCGATAAACAACGAAGAACTGGGCCACTAAAATTGTTTGTAATGCCTAAAAACAAGCACCAACTTCCCTTCATGTTAAAATATTTAATTAAATTACTATCATTTCCATTTTCCCATGCATCAAATGACAACACAATTAGCTTAATTTAGTAATACCATCTCTATCTAGCACATTAACATGTCTTATATTAATACACTAAAGTAAAACCATGTTATAGTTTTTTAACATATTCATTTCTAATTCTCTGCACTTGAGAAATAATGCAAATGTATTAGTTCAGTTAAAAAATATTTGTCAGCCCTTAAGAAAAACAATCACCAGGGCTGCCATCATAGACCAAAGCACTGCTTCTGCTGTACCAGGTCCACTTGACATGGATAGCACAGCATGAAAGACAACTAACTGTACAACCACATTTTAAAAGCTATTTCAGTGTACATTTCTAAATGCTAACAGTCACTCACCTCTGTGTCTTTTTTTGTTGAATCACTAAATCCATCGAGCTTATTTAAGTCTAGAAAGTGGCAAAAAGCTTATTAATTCTGGATATTATTTTCCTGCTTTCAAAATTATTTCCATTCTAATTCTATTTGCAAGTGGTAAATGAGGACAGTAAAAGTATAACTGGGGATTTTAGCACATTACATAAGTCCCCAGTGGAAGTCATAATAGATACCCACTAGGTAGGGGTGTGAGGATGAACTGAGGTAGAGGGAAAGCTCCTGACGCACAGTATTGCGTACGTGGTAGGTGCTCTAAGGTTACTGTTCCATTCCTCTTCTCCTACAATCTCACATATGGCTGTGGTATATAAATTTTAAATTCAATCTTACTGTTAAAATTCCTTAGGCTGTTACCATCAGCAATTCAGAATGAGAGCCAACCTTGTGACCATGACAGACTTCGTAGTTTATATATCACAACCGAAACAAATATTAAGCCTAAAAAGACAACTTATATTTAAATATAGCAAGTATATATTCCCAATTAAGAAAAATAAACAATGTAGAAGCATGAATTAGGAAAACAAACACCATTCAGAAATTCCTGCACAAGGTCAACAGCGGATTTTGCTTCCAGAGGCGCAGGCCATTCAGTTATACCAGTCCTTAAACCATCAGCCAAAACCTATGGGAGATTTAAAAAACCCAAAAGCTTGTTAGCAGAAAGCAATTTAATCAGTAAGGATATATTTAATAACACTAGTATTTCTTGAGTGTTTAATCACATGCCAGAAACTGTTCTAAGTGTTTCATATGTAGTATGTTACTGTCTGCCATGATGAAGTAACTGCTTGAGCTAAAGCTGACCCTGTAGTATGTTATTTAATCCTCACAAAAACCCTATGAGGCAGATAATACCACTCATCTACACTTTACTGTAGCTGAGAGAGGCTAAGGTAACTTGCTTCAGGAAAAACAATTAGTAACTGACAGTGCCAGGACACACATCTAAAGACGTGTTCTAAACCACGGTGCCATGTGTGCAGATGCTACAGGACGCAAGGCTGATGAGCCTGCCCTGAAGATGCTTGTAATTTTGGTTAAGAAGGACTGATAATACAGATGAAATAATTGAGAGCAACAAATGTAAAGCGAACTGAAGTTTACATAAAAATAATATAAATGTACATGTCCATATGTGCAATATTTAAACTGAAGTACTAAGGAAAGGAAGTCAAGATATGCTGGAATAGCCAGGGGAACAACTTGAAACCTCAGCTCAGATCCAAATGGGAGAACCATCGGCTCCAGAGCAGGGAAGGAGCATGGAATGAGATGAAGAGGGTGGGATGATTCTAACCAAGGAGGAGACACCACCTAGGGAACACGAGAAGATTACAAAGAAAAGGGGATTCAGGGGAATAGTGACCTTAAAACTTGGAAATATTTTTTATTTCATGTGGAAGACAATAGCCACTCAATTTTTTGGCAAGTAAATGACACAATCCAGAATTCCTCCATCAGAAATACCCAGGATTGAGTCAAAGGAAAAGAGAAGGTAAAACACTTCTCAACAGAATTGACCTCATCCTCTACCCTCATAGGGCATTTGGAAAAATATGCAGATCGTTTCTGGTGTCATGATATCTGGGGGTACAGGAGCATCTTGAGCACTTAATGTGATAGAGGCCAAAGACGCTGAACATTTTGCAACGTGTACAAAGGTCCCAAACCACAAAACATGGTCCTACCCAAAACACCAATAGTGTCCCTGCTGAGAAACAATAAATGATCATTAAAGTGGTCCAGGAGGGAGGTGATACAAGCTTTAACTAAGATGGGCACAGTGAGTGAAACTTCAAAGGAAGAAAAGAATAGTATATACCAGGAAAAGAGAGAGAGAGAGAATGTATGTGCAATAAAAGAAAAGAAAAAATCCTACCCTTTCATTACCATACAGAAAACTGAACTTGGAGAGGCTATGTCCCTATGCGTATTTAAGATTCTGTGAATTTATAAGAGAGATTATAACAAAGCATGGACTTTTGGGTCAGACAGACACATATTCAAATGAGTTTTGAACCGGGTCTTTCACTTACCAGTACTGATGCCTCAGACAAAATAACTAAGCCATCTAGCACCCCATGTTTGGCACAGGGCAGAGTGGCAGCTTCCAGCCATGGTAGTAAGTGGCTGTGGCATGGATAGTTCTTACTTAAGTAAAATACAGTTGACCCAGGAACAATAGGGGTTTGAACTGCATGGGTCCACTTATACGCAGATTTCCCCCCTGTAAATACAGCAAATGTATATTCTTTTCCTTATAATTTTCTAAAAATTTCCTTTTCTCTAATTTTATTGTGAGAATATAGTATAATACATATAACATATAAAATGTGTTAATCAACAATTTATGTTATTGGTAAGGCTTCCAGTTAACAGAAGACTATTAATAGTTAAGTTTCAGGGAAGTAAAAAGTTATGAACTGCCAAACATGCTGGGGGTGGACCCCAAGTTGTTCAAGGGCCAATAAATAAGTGAAATTGAAGGAATAGTGGAACCACACAGAGGTTCCTATTCTGGAGATCTAGTTTGGAGATTTCATGTTTCACTTTAGACATACTGAATTTGAAGCAATAACCCTCTACTGGAATTGTAAATAATTTGGTGGAAGAAGAAAAGATGGGAACTAGAATCAGCTTAAAGAAGGGATCTGGAGTTCCCTCATAAAGGCATTAGTCAAATCACTGAATGTACAAGTGATCTGTATATCTCACCAGGTGCAGAGAGAAAGGCAGAGAAAGGAGGGTAGAAAGATGATGGTGGCCCACAGGAATAATCCTGGAAGGGGAGCTTTCAAGAAGAAAAGTGAGAAGGGAAGAAAAAGTACCAAGTTTTGCACAAATGGGGAAATAATAATAGGAAGAAATAATGACAATAATAATGATAATAATAATAATAGTACCAAGCTATTTAGAATGCTTGGTACTAACAGGATGCTAAAGGCACAACAGGGTACTTGGCACTGAAGTCTAGTAAGAAAGAAAGATGAGACAAATTACTGTGATTGATAAACACTCTGACAAGAGTTGTTGGAGTTCTATAGCAGCACAAAGCAAGGCACCCAAGCCATTCTAGGGGATTAGTGCAACCATCCTAAGCAAAACATTTCACAGAGAGCTCACCCAGAAAGAGGTGAGAGAAGGGCGCACCCAGTGGATCAAGACACACATGCACCAGAAAATGACAAAGTATGACAGGACTGGAGCTACTACGAGCATGGGGCTCAATATGGTGAGGGTGGGGGCGTTCAGTGGAAGTGGAAGTAGAATGTTAGATTAAGCTAAAAAAAGGTAGCTGCCAATAGGGACATGAAAAGATACTGAAAGTCATTAGCCAACAGGGCACTGCCACATAACAAGATATCACTTCATCCCCAATAAGATGATTATAAACAAAAACAAAACAAAAGCAGATAATACCAAGTGTTGGCAAGGATATGGAGAAATTGAGGCCTGGTACTCTGCTAATAGGAATGTAAAGTGGTGCAGCCACTTTGGAAAACAGTTACAGTCTGCAGTTCCCCCAAAGGTTAGTGTTAACACATGACATAGCAAATCCACCCAAGACGTGTGAAAAGATGTCACACAAAAACATGTACATGACTGTTCATGGCAGCATTACTCAGAATAGCAAAAAGATAGAAACAACTTAAATGTTCATCAGCTGATAAATGTATAAACAAAATGTGATATATGTATACAATGGCAGCTATTCAGCAATAAAAAGAAACAAAGTACTACTGAAAGTACAGTAGTGGTTGCCAGCAGTTGGTGGCTGTGGGAGGTAACTGCTAATGGCTACGGGATTTCTTCTGGGGGTGGTGAAAACGGTCTAAAATTAAAGATGGTCATTGTTATATAACTCTGTAAGTATACTAAAAACCACTGAATAGCCCTGGCTGGTGTGGCTCAGTGGATTGAGTGCCAGCCTGTGAACCAAAGGGTCGCCAGTTCAATTCCCAGTCAGGGCACATGCCTGGATTGCAGGCCAGGTCCCCAGTTGGCAGCATGCAAGAGGCAACCACACATTGATGTTTCTCTCCCTCTCTTTCTCCCTTCTTCCCCTATCTCTAAAAATAAATAAATAAAATATTTAAAAAATCATTGAACAAGTGAATTTTATGGGATGTAACATATTTCAATAAAGTTGTTTTTTAAAAAAGAAAGAAGTAGGGCAGTGATCACCTATAACTGACTTTGTATGCCAAGAAGACACTTGGAATTACTACTGCATTAAAATGAGGCGCCTTCTTGAGATTCAATTTGTAGAGTAGAGCTAAAATTACTGACACATAAAATTCTTGAAACACATGCCCATTAATCTTTAGTATCAATCAAAACACAACTTATTGCCCTGGCCAGGTGGCTTGGTTGGTGACAGGGTTGTCCCACACACCAAAAGGTTGTGGGTTTGATTCCCAGTCAGGGCACGTATGGGAGGCAGTCTATCAATGTTTCTCTCTCTCTAAAAATCAATAAACATATCTTGGGTGAGGATTAAAATATACATGTGTATATTTTTCAAAACCTCAAGTTATCAACAAGCAGATTACACATGCATTTGAAATAAATTGGCAGCTAACCCACCTGTAAAGAGGGGAAGCCATCACATAAACAAAAGCAAACACTCCAGTAAAAAATGTCAGAGAACTGTAGCTATTAATGATCTGACTAGTGCTCCCTTTAAATGTTAGGGTAACTACCACATAGAAAAGTTAAACTGCCCAAACTGCCAAGCATATCCAATGCATACACGACATCTGGAATAAATTTTGAGGAATGCAAAACTAAACAACAATGATATTAGCAAACATTTTTATGAAAACATGAGATTTAATGGAAGTGACAAATTCCAGGAGGATACTCACAAGGAGAAATTTCAGTTCTCTGTGAAGATGACTCAAAGGACTTCTGGGGTCTCCCGATTCCACTTTAATATTCTAGAAAGTTCCCAAAATCAGTTTTCACTGGTAATCTCATGTTCTCAGCATAAGGGTCATAGTTACTTACATTTCAAACTACCCGTGTGTTAAAAATACATATTTCATAAAGCATGAATAAATTGAAAATGTAGGGCAAAACCTCACTTAGAACCTCTCACACAATTACCACAGACCCTGCCCATCCCAACACAGTGACCTAAAGTCAGGCCACCAAATGCCGTTTCTTCCCCACAAGTGCACCTGCGCGGAACAGCTGCTCTCGTTACACACTCCCCTGCTCCCTCCCACTGGATTTCCAAAGGACAAGTAGGAGAAATATGAATATAGCTCCAGACTTAATGATAAACTTAGCATTACCACACACCAAAACTAAAACCTCCCTATAAGTATGTTCATTAGACTCTAATGAAACCAACCATGTACAAAACCTACCTAGAGGTCAATGGTTACAACCCTAAGATATTATTTATAAAAAAAGGGGAATAAAAAAAAGAAAAATTGATTCTGTTGTATGTGAATACCTACTGAAGGAAAAGAAAAAAATTAAGAATATGATTACCCACAACCTCACTACTCTGAGGAACCATTATTAACACTATCCAGGCTGCTCTGTACATTTTTTAAAACACAGCTGAGCCCTGGCTGGTGTAGCTCAGTGGATTGAGCGCAGGCCCGTGAACCAGAGGATCTTGGTTCGATTCCCAGTCAGGGCACATGCCTGGGTTGCAGGCCAGTTCCCAGCAAGGGACGCACGAGAGGCAACCATACATTATTATTTCTCTCCCTCTCTCCTTCCCTTCTCCTCTAAAGATAAATTAATAAAATCTTTAAAAAAACATAGCTGAGATTCTACTATATGTTCACTTTTGTACTTTCTGCTTTTTTCTGCTTAACAATAAGCATTTCCTATTATTATTAAAGATACTTTAAATAATGATTTTTAAAGAATGTGTAACATTTCTTTTTTTATTGTTGTTCAAGTACAGTTATCTCCATCCCCCCACCACTTCCCTCTACTCCAGCCATCCCCAAGAATGTGTAATATTTCATGATAGAAATCAACTGTAGTCTTGTCTATTGAACATTCAGGTTGTGCTTTTAATATTTTAGAAACACAGGTATATCATTGTGAATAGCTTTGTACATATATTTTTGTTAGTAATTGTGATTAATTTCCTAAGGCAGATTCCTAGAAGTGTTATAAGGTGAAAAGGCTTACTAGTATAATAATTCTTGATGCATTGCCAATATAGGCACTCTTTTAAGACTAGCACAGATGATGGGGATGAAAAGTACAGCATAGGGAACACAGTAAATAATATTGTAACAATTGCGTATAGTGCCACGTAGATACTACATTTACCAGGAAAACCACCTGGTAAGTTTTATAAATGTCTCACCACTATGCTCTATACCTGAAACTAATATAATATTGAATGTCTGCTATAATTGAAAAATAGAAATAATAAAAAGAGGAGCAGAGAGGAGACATTTTGATCATTTCACTTGAGTCCCAACTCACAGGACTTCATTAATCACTGGAAAATTTTTAAGTTACATAATTGAAGTGTTGTGGGCAACTGATACATCAGATCACCTGGCAAAACCTCCACTGGCTTCTCTGGGTACTTCAGAGGCAAGCTGTCAAAGAAGGGCTGGGGCTGGAGCTGGAAACATGCAGCAGCAGCAACGAGCAAGTTAAAAGTAAACCTACACTGAGGAAACTCAACAAAAAACAGGGCTCACTCCTACCAGAGTTGCAGTTGAAGAGAGTGGAGGGGTCTGAAGAATCTCATCCACAGGACTCCAGGAAATATCCAAAGTGATCGTAGTTTGTGATGCAGGGACCGTATCATCCAAGGTAGTGGACTTCAGGAGCTCGTACTGGGCAAAGCCCCTGGCTGTGACCTGGAGAAGTGCATCCAGCACATCAGCAGCTATGCTTTCACATAACCAAAGCCCATTTTCAAAACCACTTTGATTCTTTTCCCAAAAGAAGAAAAAGTGCCATACTTTCATCCCAAATGGAAAAATAAGGCAATAATTTTTAAACACAAAGATTAGCAAAAAGGCAAGAAGACACATATTTTAATTTTAGTCATTAGCTGATACAAAAATAAATACAAACATTTTGATACTATAGAAAAATATGTAGTCATATTAAGGAGTAAAAAACCTTTAAATTAGAAAGTAGGTCAGTAACAGTTTGAAGAAAGTAATATGAGAAGAGAAATACTTACAGTAGACAAGTGATGTCTTTTCTTATGTGAATTTTTTAACTCTTCAAGATTTATAGAATAATTTTTATCAACTATGGGGCATGAAAGAAAAAAGAAAAAATTTACAGTTCAAAATTACATCTTAGTGCTAGAAAATTCAAATTCTGAGGGTACCACAACCTAACATTAATAATAGCTGAGATTAAATTTTAAATCATAGGTGAAAGCAATGTTTATAAAAAGAATAAAAGTGGGACAAAGGTCAATACTACCACCAAAAATATAACTATATGCCTACTATGAGATTGGAGTTATACTGTCACTATATTCAATTTTTTTATCCTCTAATGTAAATTCTCAAAAATATACAAATCAAATGAAACTAAAACAAAACAGCCATAAACTCCTGCCCAGACTTTTGGAGATCTGTTTCTGGAATGCTGCCAACATGCTGCAAGTTACACACTGGAGTAGATTCGTTCGTGGTGGCTAACACAAGTTCTATTGTGTGTGTCTCCCCCTTAATGATATCAACTTTCAATAAAAACCACAGAACATATAACTACCAAATAAATAAATACACACATACACCCATTAGAGTAGTACGAGTGAGCTCTCACCTCTACAACTGACCGCATACAAGACAATTCCTGTAATGCTGTTATTTGTTGTGGTAAGCTCGGCTCCTAGCCAACAGGTCCCTTCGGGGTCTGAACTGTCACACCTTACCCAAAGGGGAGGAAGGGCAGTAACTGGTCGATTAATCTTCAAATGGGTCATATTAGGATTGTGGGCCATGGTGTAAAGTCCAATTAACTGCCTTGAAAACAAGAGCAGAAAGTATGAATTATAGGTATAGATTGCCAATCAGTCAAGGATTTTCTTTCCCAAAGATATCACTTCATGAAGAGTCTCCCAGAAATAAAAACCTGAAAATTAAGTGGCAGAATGCACATAAATATTACACCCAACGAAGAAGTGAGAGATGGGCACATGAAACAGATCAAGATTCATACACCAGGAAGTGACAGAGTGATGGGAGCTATGAGCAGGGAACTCAATACAGTAAAAGCAGAAGTATGGTATGAGATTAAGCTAAGGAAATAAGCAGGATATGTCACTCTCTCAGTAAAGCTGGGGGGAAAAGGAAGTAGGAGCCAAAGAGGAAGTAGGAGCCAATAAAGATACTCCAAGTTATTAGTCATTGAGACACATTAAGGAAATGAAAGTGAGTTAAATAATAGTATTGTAACAATGTTACATTACCAGATTTTGATCATTGTTTTGTGGCTATATAAGAGAATGCACTTGTTAAGAAATAGATAGTGAAACATTTAGGGGTAAAGAAGTACAGTATCTCCAACATACTAAAAAAATGGTGTGTGTAGGATGTATATACTACATAGATAGTGTGAGTTGGGGAGGAGGAGAAAAGAGAAGAAGGAATAAAAGAGTGGCAAAGCAGATACAGCAAAATGTGAACAACTTGTGAAACTCAGTCAAGGACATACAGAAGTACCCATATTATTCTTGTGACTGTTCTGTAAATTTGAGAGTATATCAAAATTAAGTTACTGAAAATGTGGTTTAATTTCTTTTTAAACAGATGAAAACCAAATTTATTACCAACAGATGTTCAGGAAAGCAATTTCTAAGGGACTGAACTTCAAAAGGGAAATACAATAATCCCAGAAGGAAGGTCTGAAATGCAAGAAGAAATAAAGAGCAAAGAAATGATAAGCATATGTGTAAATCCCAACAAACAATGGCTGGAGAAAACAATATAAACAAATGATGTTTAAGTTGTGGGAGAGAAAAGAAAAAAGGCCAAATGTGACTTAAAATCAAGATGCCATGAAAGAAAATGCTGATTAATTTAACTACATAAAAATGTTAAAAGCTTCTACATAGCAAAACAAACAAAAACCATCATGAAGGAAGGTCACTTCGTGAATATTGTTATACAGTCGTTATTCTCTAAATGTTATTATTTTTATGACTATATCCTCCAGAACTCCTTGATGGCAAGGACTTTTTGGTTTTGGAGCTAGGGGAGGCCAGGCAGAGAAAAGGCAGGAAGTGAAGCTGGCAAGGAAGGGCGGCCAAAGGGTTTCCAACAGGGTAGGATATTCCTCACTGGGCCAGAGAACCCCATGCATTGCAGGATGTTTACTATCCATGGCCCAGGCCAGTAGCTCCCCTCAATCATTATGGTGACCAAAAAGTACCCCTGAAATTTCCAAATGCCCACACTGAGCATGGTACCCGTGGTGGAAGACCACTAGACTAGACAAGGAAGGCTCCTACGTGTCACTCAAAAGGAATCTGGATGTTATTATGAGGCAGTGAGAACTGCTGAGGGATTTATAAGCAGGGAAGAAACTTGATCAGACTTTCTTGGCAACACAGAGGAAGAAAGACTGGAGGAGAACCAGATTAGACACAAGGAAAACATTTAAGAAGCAACAGCAAAGTATAGGAAACTGGAGAGAGGGGAGATCGCTGCAGCCTTCTTGGTCATGTTTGGGACGGTCAGTGGGATATTCAGTAGACCTGGACATACATATATGGGGGAGGAGGAAGAAAGCAAAGAGGGACCTGTGTTAGATATATCTTTTCCCCAAATGTTTATAAAAATGCTTCAGTTTAAGGTCCTACCCTCCACCTCTATTCCTATCCTGATACTAAGAAAAAACTTACCTTGCCCTCCCAACTGGTAAAGCAAGTGGGCCAACATTCTCCCCAGTAGAGAAATCAGAAATAGCAGTTTCCTCAGATTGTAGCTCTTCAACATGACTTGTTTCTTCCTTTTCTAAAGGCTTTAAAAAATGTTTTAAAAAAGTATTTAGCCAGGTAAAAGAACATAAAAGTCAACTTTTCATTATGCTAGAACATAATGCATTGATTTCTAAAACTTTAAGCACAAATGATTTGGCTATTGCAAAAACCATACCTACAAACCAGTTTGGTACCAACATATCTTGCTATCAGAAGTATTTCCTATTAGAAGATACTGCTCTGAGTTGCTACTGATGAAGGAACCATCTGATGCCAATAAGAAAAAAAATGCTCCGACAGTACTTAATAATAAGCTAAAGACCAAATACTAGGGGAAACTCCCTGATTTTGTTGGATTCCTCACTAACAAAATGCAAAGATTCCTTAAAGCTATTTCTGTTAGGGCTATCAACTCTCATTTGTTATAGGATTCTGATATCCAAGTGTTTAACCAGATAACTAGCTTAGTCTTGCCAATAACAACAATTATGAGTTAACATTTCCTAAGCATAACTAGGTGCCAGGTACCACTGTCGGTTTTATTTTATTCCTCATAAAAGCCCTGAGATAGATACTATTATTAACCCCACTTCAGAGACAAGAAAATAGGCAATGAGTGGCTAAATAACTTGCCTAGGATAATAACAGAGCCGCTGAGTGCAAAGCCAACATTTGAATCTAGGCAGTCTCTTCAGCAGTAAGTCCTCTGCCGATTTAATAGGAATCAAGCTCAGATGCTACCTCAACTTTGAATTTCTTTTGCCATATTCTAGATTTCACTCCTTTCCTGGCCTGGCTTTCCAAGAAGTTCCTAGAACTAGAGGTACCCAAGAAATATCATTTTTCCCCTCTGTTCTACTTTTCAACAGTTATGTATCTAACACTCATGCATTAAGCCCTACTGACTTTTGCAGAAACCAAGGCCATTTTAATTATTCCCTACCCAAAAATGCCAGGGCCTCACTGAATTCCAGTTAACTCCTAACTCCAAGCTGCATTCTCCCCAGTATCCTAGCCCAGTTTTCCACAAATGCCCTCTGTTCATCTTTACCCTTTTCAAGATAGTTTATCTTCATCAGATCACCTTCATTTTTTTTCAGCTTTTGCTTTATGTACATATATTTCCCCTTCTCCCCATAACACAAGTCTAAATTCAACCACATAATGCACTTATGATTATATAAGTGAATTTTTCCTAGCATTTGTCCACCACAGATAAGCACTGATAACACCCATGCATTAACAAAAAAGACAAAGGAGCTCCTCCTCAGAAAAATCTTCGTGTGTGTATTTAAAATAAAGAGTTTGTTTGTTCACTACCATGCCTGTTGAGACAGCATGAGGGTTCTAAAGGAGACAGAGGTGGTCCTTGTACAGGAACATCCACTTTCCCCTATTACAGCCTATTCCTATCTACCTCAGGAAATGATGTAACCAAAGGAATGGTTGCCCTAAGCAACCCTGTAATGTGACAGCATTATCAGCACTCAATAAAAACCACAACTGCCAATCAGTTACCATAATTAAAACAAAAAGGTTTAAGGTTGTAATTATAAAGTGATACAAAGCAAGAAATTCCCTCTTGTTACAGTTACACAAAATTAAAATAGAACTTCATGAGTCATAGCTACTTGTGCTGTGCTATTCAATACACAATAGCCATTAGCCACATGGCTATTGAGCACTTGAAATGAGATACACATGTAAAATACACATTGGATTTTAGAGACCTAGTATGAAAAAAAAGAACTTGAAATATTTAATGAATGATTTTTACATTAGTTGGGTGTTGAAATTATAATTTCAGATATATTAAAATAAAAAAAATTACTAAACCTAATTGCACACTCAGCAATCCCACACCTGAGTACTTACTGTAAAGTTAAGCGCACATAAAAATCTGAACAAAAATTACCATAGTTGCTCTTTTTGGGATAACTGAAGACTGAAAATACCCCAAATGTCCTTCAAAGGGTGAATAGGTAAATAAACTGTGGTATATCCATATCATGAGACACCACTTCACAATTAAAAGAAATGAACCACTGATACATACACAACCTGGAAGAATCTCAAAGGCATTATACTGAGTGAAAGCCAAACTCAAAAGATTACACACTGTATGATTCCATTCGCAAATGTTCTTAAAAGTAAATATTATATGATATCATTTATCTATTTTCTAATGAGGCTACCAGGAAATTTTAAATTACATATGTGTTTCACATTACATTTCTATTGAACATCAGTGTACTTATTCCTAAAAGAATTAGAATCCACTTTTAAATATGCTGATAAAAAAATGCATACACTTGAGCTCTGGCTGGTGTGGCTCAGTAGATTGAGCACCAGCCTGTGAACCAAAGGGTCACCAGTTTGATTCCCAGTCAGGGCAGATGCCTGGGTTGTGGGCCAGGTCCCCAGTAGGAGGCACGTGAGAGGCAACCACACCTTGATGTTTTGTTCCCTCTCTTTCTCCCTCCTTCCCCCTCTAAAATAAAAAAAATACAATCTTTAAAAAAATCTATATTTACACTTGAGGTTATTCCCACAAAACCAAATTAACAATAAAACATGACAAAGGCCAAGAACCACTTACCACTCTTTCCAAGATGAATACTACATCATTTTCATTTAGAATATTTTTCAAAGGATTTGGTTGACCTTTGCTGATCAACTGCACTTGGACATCAGCCTAGCAAAAACAGAGGATGTCAAGCAATGTTTTGTGTTTAATATCTGTACAAATATTTAAAATAAAGACAAATTCTATGCAAGTAATTTTTTCCCATATTATTTCTCATCTTTAGAAAATGTAGCTCATATCTATACCTACACATGCTTCAAAGCCCACCTAAATTGCACTCTGCCTTATGAAGTCTTTTTTTTTAAATTAGGATCACACTGACTGCCTTATCCTCTAATCATTTCTGAATTTATTGTTATGTACCACAAAATTAAGCCTTTATAAAAATATTATCCTTTCTTCTGATTAGAATATGGAATTTAAAACTTTATCGGTTTATAGGAAATATAGTCTTTCATCCCAATTACAATACACATTTACTATAGAAAAGTCTGAAAATAGCAAGCTAAAAGAAATGTTTAAAAACTCATCTATAATTCCACTAGCCAGGGTCCATTAGACTTTTGCCAGCACTTTTTCCAGGCATATAAACAATCTATGTAAATAAAAATGTATCCATTTATTTAGCTATCTAGATAGGATTTTGCTTAATAAAAATAGGATATTCCTCTCCTGGCTGTTGTGGTTCAGATGGTTGGAGCATCGTCATATAACCGAAAGGTCATGGGTTAGATCCCCAGTCCAGGTACGTGTGATCCCTGGTCTGGGTGTGTATGGGAGGCAACCAACTGATGTTTCTCTCTCTTTCCCTCTTTCTAAAAGCAATGAGAAATGTCCTTGGGTGAGGATTAAAACAAATTTTAAACATATATGTCATGAAATTTCATGCCATTAAATGGTCTTTGGCTGTCCAGTATCATGGCTCTACCATCATATAACTGATTTCACACTGTTTGACATCTAGGTAGTTTCAAGTCATTTACTATAATAAATATTAATGGTCATCTTGAATTACTTCCTTAATATGAATATATAAAATCATATTGATATTGTCAAGTTGCCTTTCAAATATACCATACCCACATATTTGTGTTCTGATCACTTATATCAACACTTGAGTATTTTCATTATTTTTACCATCTCATTGCAAAAAATAGTATCCTGTTGTTTTAATTTTCATTTATTTGATTACTAATGAAGGTGAAGTCTCTAACATGCTTATTATTGACAAATATCTCTCATTACTTAAGTTTAATTTCTTATTTTGGATACTGAGGCATTTAGATACTAATTTCAGAGAGTAAAGGATTGTGAGAAAGCACCAAAAGCAAGGAGGCAAGGAAAGGACCTCTCCCAGAGCCTTCAGTGGGAACACGGCCCTATTAACACCCTGATTCCGGACTCCTGGTCTCCAGAACTGTTAAGAGAACACATTTCTGATGTTTTAAGCAAACCAATTTGTGGGACTTTGTTACAGAAGCCCTAGAAAATTAATATAGATATCAAGTGGCAAGAATTCGTATAGGGAGGGATTAATACATTTACCTGAATCTAATGAATTCCTGAGTTTGGTTAGTGAGAATTCAGACAGTGAAGATAACTATATTTGTATTTTTCTTCCTGTGATTATTTGTGTCCTAATCTAGTTGTCTTTTTCTTATTGATTTTAAAGAGCTTTTTGGTTTTTCTTAGCATATATTATGCAGTCACTGAATATATATCAAATGAATGTATAAATGATATTTACTTTTTTAATTGCTTTATTATGCCATTACTGTTGTCCCAATTTTCCTCCTTGCTCCCCTCCACCCAGCACCCCCCACTCCCTCAGGTAATCCCCCCACCATTCTTCACGTCCATGGATCATGGATATAAGTTCTATGGCTACTCCATTTCCTACTGTACTTTATATCTCCATGGCTATTCTATGACTACCAATTTATACTTCTTAATCTCGTCATCATTTTACCTATTCCCCGACACTCCCCTCCCATCTGGCAACCATCAAACCTCTCTGTATCCATGATTCTGTCTCTGTTTTTCTTGTTTGCTTAATTTTTTAGATTCAACTGTTGGTAGATATGTATTTTTGCCATTTCATTGTTCATAGTTTTGATCTTCTTTTTCCTAAATAACATTTGCCATTTTAATTATGATTTTTTTGAAGTCAGCCTTTTTGTAGCCATCTTATTTGGGACTCTCTGTGCTTCCTGGACTTGCATGTCTATTTCCTTCACCAAATTAGGGAAGTTTTCTTTCATTATTTTTTCAAATAGATTTCCAATTTCTTGCTCTTCCTCTTCTTCTGGTACCCCTATGATGCAAATGTTAGACCTTCTGAAGTTGTCCCAGAGGCTGCTTACACTATCCTCATTTTTTTGGTATTCTTTATTTTTCTCATTGTACTGATTGGTTGTTTCTTACTTTCTTATATTCCAAATCATTGGTTCTTGACTTCATCCACTCTACTGTTGTTTCCCTGTAAATTGTTCTTTATTTCAATTAGTGTATCCATCATTACTGATTGGATCTTTTATGCTGCCGAGATCCTAAGTTCCTTGAGCATCCTTATAACAAGTGTTTTGACACTGCATCTGATAGACTGCTGATCTCCATTTCATTCAGCTCTTTTTCTGGAGTTTTGATCTGTTCTTTCATTTGGGTCATGTTTCTTTGTCTCCTTGTTTTGGCAGCTTCCCTGTGTTTGTTTCTGTATATTAGGTAGAGCTGCTATGGCTCCCTATCTTGGTAGTGTGAACTAATCTGATAGGTGTTCTATAGGGTCCAGTGGCACAGCCTCCCCTATCACTCAAGCTGGGTACTTGAGGTGTGCCTTTCATGTTGGCTGAGGATACCCTCCTCCTGTAGTGGAGTCTTGGTTGCTGTTGGCAAGTCAATGGGAGGGATTTACCCAGGACAGTTAGTTGCAAGGACTGGCTATGACCACTGACCACCAAC
The DNA here is from genome assembly GCF_021234435.1 of Artibeus jamaicensis. Taxonomy (NCBI): domain Eukaryota; kingdom Metazoa; phylum Chordata; class Mammalia; order Chiroptera; family Phyllostomidae; genus Artibeus; species Artibeus jamaicensis. The sequence goes on from NW_026521883.1 coordinate 7,642,141, forward strand.
CTCCACTCTCCATGGAGTATCAGCCGTGCAAGGGCAAGGTGGTGGCGCTCTGACATGGTCTGTAGCTGTCCACTGGGAACACAGGCACTGGAGTTTTCCAGGTGATGCAATCTAAGGTCAGCCACCATCTGTGTTCCTGCCAGGGCCACCCTGCCTGAGATATAAAGAAATCTTAGATGGCTCCCACTTTTGCTGGGCTTGGAGATTCCCAGGCAAAGCCAAGCTGGAATCTAGGCTGGCTGCTGCTAGTGCCTGGCCTGGGGCCACTTAGCAAGAGGTACAGGGGCTAGGTGCTTAATGAGGTAGGCTGTTGCTTTTTTGATAGGGTTCAGGAAGCTGTGAAACATGAGCCAAGACCAGCCATTTATATGGAAAAGTCACGGTTAATACTTTGGGTGGGTCCATAAGTTGGGTGGCATGGAGTGTCTGGATCTCCAGGGCAGGGCAGTGTTAGCCAGAATTGGCACCTGCCTGCTGGCTCTGTGGCTCTGTGGGCTGAGGGCTCTGAAAAGGGACAACTACCTCTGCCTGCCTTTCTATCTGGGACAAAGCTGTCCTCCAGCTCCCACCTTAATGCCAGACACTTCGCTTCCTCCCTGTATGCCTTTCAAACTGCGACCCTGGTGCTGGAGCTCAGAGGGAATGAGTCTGAGTAAGTCCATGTGTGGGTTCTTTAAGGGGAACTGCTTGGGACTTCAGTAGTTTCTTCCACTGACTCAGTCCTGCTGGTTTTTGCAGCCAGATATTAGGGGACTTATTTCCTGGCACTGGAACCCCGGGCTGGGGAGACCCCCTACTCCTGATATCTCTCTCCTAAATATTTATCCACCATGTACGGATGTGGGATCAACCCGTTCTGCATCCCCACCCCTCCTACCAGTCTGGATGGATGTGGTTTCTTTAATTCTGCAGTTGTCTGATGTCCATTCAACTTGATTTCTGAGAATTCTGAATGATGGCGGTTCCTTATTTTTATTGTAATTTTGATGTGGTTGTGCAAGGAGATGAACCATATTTACTTATGCCATCATCTTGACTGGAATCATATGTTTTTTATATATGGATATTAACCCTTATCATATATGACTATTTCTCCCCAGCTTATTTCTTTTTTAGTGTATAATTTACTTTTACTAATTATTTTATGGGTTAATCTTTATGGGTAGTTTACCTATGGAATGGTTGGCATATGTTAGATGCTTAATAAATCCGTACATGTTTATAGTAGCTTTATTCATAGCTATTAAAACCTGGAAACAATCCAAGTGTCCATCAACTGGTAAATGGATAACCAAATTGTAGGGCATCCACACAATGGAACGCTTTTCAGCAATGTAAAGAATGAACTACTAATCTATATAACAACAGAGATGAATCTCAAATGCATTATACTCAAACCCAAAAGGCTACATACTATAGGATTTTATTTACATGAAATTATGGAAAAGGCAAAAAAGAGATAAAAAACACATCAGTGGTTGCCAGGGCCTGGGAACAGAGGAAAGGGTTACCTATAGAGGGACATGAGAACATTTTTGGAGATGTTAGATATGTTCTATATCTTGATTATATCACTGAATGCATTTGTAAAAACTCATAGAACTACACTCTAAAAAGATGAAATTTACTCTATGTAAATTAACTTCAATAAACCCTACTATTTAAAACACAACTTTAGGATTATTGAGTTACACTGAAAACCAAATAAGTTTTTCATACCTCATAGATAAATGGGTCTTTACAGATTCCTTTCTTTTCTTCATCAAATTCCCTGGAATGCAGAACTACATGTGAAAAATAGAGTTACAGTATTATCACTTCAACTCAAATGCTAGTAATCATTTCATCTCTATGTGGCAACAGTGAGGAAAGCAAAATGCAAAAGTAGTCATGGCAGTCCTATGTTGGGAAGAGAAGTGAAAAAAGCATAAAAGAGTATTATGTTAAGGAAAAGAGAGAAAAAGGAGATGTAGTAGAGATTAATAGACTGCAGCCCACAATCGGGTACAACCGCTTCTAAGAGACAGTAGTAAATAAGAGTACCTACTTCTACTCTTTTTTTAAAACATATTACTAGCTACTACTAAAATGTAATTTACCACAAAATTTTTAGGAAGTAAAAATGCCTGGATTCTGACCTGCCAATGAATTAGCAGGCCTCCACAGTGAAGCTATTTAAGGGTCCCAGGTCCTAGATTTCCATGGCTAAAATGGAAGCATATATTCTCCCTCTACATTTGTGAGCTGTTACTAAAACATTAGTACATTTGATAATGGTAAACAATTTTCTTTTAAAAATGTAAGCAAAACCCTGTAGAATATCATTAATAATTACCATTTCAGTCAAGGAAGTTTTAAAATAGCTCTGGCTGGTGTGGTTCAGTAGACTGAGTGTGGGCCTGCGAACCAGAGGGTGATGGGTTCGATTCCCAGTCAGAATACATGCCTGGATTGTGGGCCAGGTCCCCAGCAGGGGGCACCTGAGAGGCAACCACACATTGCTGTTTCTCTCCTTCCCTTCCCCTCTAAAATAAGATAAATAAAATCTTTTAAAAAAAGTTTTAAAATAGTGGTCCCAAAGCATGTCAAACTATAAACCATCAATATACCGAAATGCACATCAGCTTGCTCTACACTCGGAAAAAAGAATCTTTAGAGACCTAAAGGAACCCAAAGGAATTGTTTCAGGATACCATTTACTATTTTATCTACTCTATGACTTACTAAAATAAAAACAGGAGATACAGGCTTGAGACTGATTCACTTTTGCTCTTTTGGACTTGTCTTCAATGTATAACTCAGGGATGTTAGTCAATCACTCAACAATCATTTTCTCAAGCATAAAATGAAATATTATACAGCAGTTAATTGAAAAAAAAAACAGACCTATAGGCTCTCATACTGAATGCTATCCAAGACATTGTTAGTAAAAAAAAAAAATCTAGAGTTCATTCTATTAATGATCAAAAAATTGACCAGAATGAGCACTTTTGTAAGCAGGACAAAAGCAATAAACGATGAAAATTTATAGCATTTAGAAAATAAGGGGTTAGATTATACCAGTGGTTCTCAAAGTGTGGTGTCAAGCCAGCAGCATCTGCTTCACCTGTACTTTGTTAGAAAGGCAAATTGTTTAGCCCCACCCAGATCTACTAAATTAGAAACCCGGGAGAGGGGTCCCAGCAATCTGTTTGACAGCACTTGCGTTTATTCTGATGCACGCTCAAATCTGAGAACTACTAGATTCAGTTTTTACTTGGATGCAGGAATAGACGGAATCCCCTTTGGTTCTGGGACCTTACTATGAGAATAAATGCAATCTTAGAGCACAGTGAAATAAAGGTGCTTTAAAAAGTCAACACACCATCCCGTTATCACTGTAACTATGGCTCATATGCTAACTATCTTGAATAGACGACAGCAAGGCTTTTAAAAAGATGAAGGATGCCAACATGTAGTTTTCCACATACTGCAAGGTGCCTATAGCATTGCAAGTTGTGTGCACTTTCACAATGAATACACTACCTCTTGGAAAATTGTCACCTTCCACCGCGATCGATAACGTAGATATTTTCTCTTAAACTAGACTACAACCAAGCCTCCACAGGGCCAACCCCACACTGACGGAGTGGATAATCGGCCTCTGCCCAACTCCGGGACCCAGAAAAGCTGACTTAGTCTATAAAATATGCGGCACTGAGTGAGAAGTGACCAGGCGCCAATCCCCAAGGCTGCGGCAGGAGGCTTGAGGGAGAGAAATCGAGATACCCGGAGGGAGTAATGGTGTTCGCGCAATCTAGCCAGCAGGAAGGGCTACAACTCACTGCAGGAGACGAGTGTAAAACTCCTCAGCAGCTCGGTTCATCTGCGACCACATCGCGCCCGCGCCGAAGAGCAGATCCGCTACCGCCAAACTAAACTGCGCGCCGGACGCTGACGTCCGGAGTCCTGACCCCACCCCCGCCGGAACTACTTCTACCGCCCCACAACAGGTCCAGTTTGTTCACAAGTTAAAGTTTTCTTTTACAGCCCACGGCGGTTCTCCGTATCCCTATAATTTTTTCTTTTCCGTAAGAAAAAGTTATAATACGTTACAGTAGTTGAAGGGAGACACATCTTCTCGCGAGAGTTGACACTCCCACTTATGAATTATTCCGCGAAAAGGAGTCCCTTGTTTCTAAGCGCTTTTGTTGATTTTGGAAGTCAAGTCACTGTAGTGTGACCCATATGAAGAAGTAATATTACATTTTTAATTTTTTTTATAGTGGTAGAAAAAGATTTTGTGTCTCGGGATTGTTCTGAGGCGGAGCGGATGGCAGACGAGTTGAAGGTTACATATAGAACAAGGAAGTGCTAAGTATTTCCTTTTCCTGTGCGAGCCGCCGGGCTGAGAGGAGCGTGGTCTCTCCTCTCAACGCCATGGTGAGTAGAACTTTTCCCTGCTAGTCGTTCCCCGTCTGTTGGGCCCGGCAGGAATGGATTGAGGGTTCAGGGCATAAAATCTTATGGAGGGAAAGCAGGGGAAAGGAGACGAAGATCAAATGCATCTGTTTGTTGAGGGGAGTTCGGGAGTGCGACCATACGGCGGCCATCTTAAAGGCAACGTGGGCCTCCAGGCGCAGGGCGCTCCTGCTCCTGGAAACAACGCAAGACACCACATGATGCTCTGGCGCAGAGGGTCTTTCGAATTCTAGCTTTCCTTGGTCTTAAAAGGCACAAGCTGTACTGAATAATTCGAAGTCCTTGAGTCCTGAGAGTTGTGGTGAGTCAGTTTAGGCCTTGTATGTTTTAAGTGCTGATTAGTAAAGAATATTTCATCTTTTGAGGGAGATTTGTTTTTCAACCATTCATCTGAATTCTTGACTGTTCACCTTAAGAATCTCCTCTATCAAAAGTGTCTACTTCCCTTAAGAATTTTATTATTTGGTGTCCCCTAAATCTTTTAGAAATCAGCCAGGTTATAGTACGGCTAATGAACAGAATGGGAGAAAACTGCCTGCGTTTCTTAGATCGTAATTGATGTAGGTGTAAAATTCATAGTATGTTTGATAGTAGTGAGTGCTTTGTACATAAGGAATTGGAAAGGAGGCAGTAGTTGGGCACTAAACAATCAGAAACCTATGGAAGGTACCCTGAAGGAGGTGAGGAAGCATGCTGAGAGTATCTTTCGGGAGAGAACTTGGTAACACTGAGGCAGGAGGGTGAAGAGTGCCCTTAGTGTATCTGCAGCTAGTGGGCAGGAGGTTGAGCAGATTGTATAGACCATCCTCCGAACTTGTAAGTTTTATTTTCAGGAGGTAAGTCTTTGGAGAAGGTTGAGCAAAAAGTAACTGTTTTTAGCAAAAAGTAACTTCACTAGTAAGTTTTGGAAAACGGGTTTAGAATGGGATGAAGGGCAAGGATGGGAGTTTGGAGAAATAGAGTCGTAGACAAGATTTACTGACATTTGGGGTGAAAGTTTAGATAGTGGTTTTAACCTGCATTCTCAATCTTAAAGTGTTTCGATCATTTCACTACGTAAACCCTGGTTTAGAAAGTTATGTAGTGCAACTTGATTCTAAGTGTTCTTCAGGTAAGAATTATTGAAATTAATAGGTAAAATGTGTTTGTAACGTTGCAGCCTTTTTTTAGCTTTAGGCAATGTCTATCTACTTCACCAAACTCTAGACTCTTGGAACTGTGGGTTTAATGGCATTGATGGCACGTGAGAAGAGTGCTTCTGACATTTCTTGTCAGTATAAATACCTTTTCCTTTTTCCCAGGCGTGTGCTCGTCCTCTGATATCGGTCTACTCCGAAAAGGGGGAATCATCTGGCAAAAATGTCACTTTGCCTGCTGTGTTCAAGGCTCCCATTCGACCAGATATTGTGAACTTTGTTCACACCAACTTACGCAAAAACAATAGACAGCCCTATGCTGTCAGTGAATTGGCAGGTATGGATTTGGATCTTTAGTGTTTTAATGTTTTAAGAGCTGCTTAACAGCAGTGATGAAATTCCATTCCATTGGTCCGTGTTTCTGAATCAGATGATTTTCCTGGATGTTCTGATGCTGTTTGCTGCCATGCATAATTGTCACATTGATATGGTTGGGTTAGTTAAAACTTTATTTCTTTACCATTTCAGGACATCAAACCAGTGCTGAGTCTTGGGGTACTGGTAGAGCTGTGGCTCGAATTCCCAGAGTTCGAGGTGGTGGAACTCATCGTTCGGGCCAGGGTGCTTTCGGAAATGTATCTTTTTTTGTCGTTACCTACTTCTCAGCCACCATGGAATTTAGCAGGCTGGTCCTGGTTTATTCGTGTTAGTAGTTTGAAAATTTTTTTGTCCAAAATAATAATAGTGTCCAGCTAACTCTAGACAGACTTGGAATCTGGAAGATTCTAACAGGGACTTTGCGTTAGAAAATTTTACTTGCAATGATGTCGTAATTTGCGTCTGACTCTGTTCTCGGCGACAGTTGCCTGCTGTCAGTAAGCTGGTTCAGAAGGGTGACGAAAATTCTTACTGAGCAAGACAGAACCTTTTTTAATTCTTGACATTTGAGAAGTGTGATTCTTAACTGAGAAAAATAGATGTGTCGTGGGGGCCGCATGTTTGCACCAACCAAAACCTGGCGCCGTTGGCACCGCAGAGTGAATACAACACAGAAACGATACGCCATCTGCTCTGCCTTAGCTGCCTCAGCATTACCAGCACTGGTCATGTCTAAAGGTTTGTCATATATTTTGTATTACAGGAGTGGTTTAAAATACCCATGTTTTCCTTCACCTGAACTTCTTCATTCATGTTAATTATAACCTCTGTAAATTGTGTTCATCCTAGTGGCTAAATTTCCTTCTACCAAATACTCTGTTCAGTCTGACAAATCAGTCAGTGAATAGAATGTAACATACAAATAATTCAAATATAGTGATTTAGTATATTGGAAAACTTTTCACTTCGTGTTGACTGTTATGTTTTCAACCGTCAAAATGATGAGATTCCACTTGATTGGTCCGTGTTTCTGAAACACATGATATTTGTGAAAGGTTCTGATTTGGCAAATTGTACCATTTTGCTTTTGTGGGTTATATTAAATGTTTCAGTTTTTCAAAGGTTTCAGGGTAACCAGCTCAGTGTTAATTGGCTTTGTCAGGTCATCGTATTGAGGAAGTTCCTGAACTTCCTTTGGTGGTTGAAGATAAAGTTGAAAGCTACAAGAAAACCAAAGAGGCTGTTTTGCTTCTTAAGAAGCTTAAGGCCTGGAATGATATCAAAAAGGTAGGTTTGATGTTGGTAGATCTTCACGCAAATTTATCAGAATTTAATTTTCAAAATATTGCTGGCCTTGGCCGGATAATTTCATTGGAACACTGCCCTAGTACACCTGCACATTGCATGTTCAGTACCCAGTCGGGGCATATAGAAGAATCAATTAATGAATGTGTCCATAAGTGGAACAACAAATTCATGTTTCTGATTCTTTGTCTTTTTCAAAACTAATTTTTTTAAAAAGTACGGAAGGATGGTATTAACTACAAGGCTTAGATATGATTACATATGACAGCAAGTACTCTGGAGCCATATTATAGTCATGCATTGTTTAGGTGGTTTTTATCCTCATGTAACTCAAACAGATGGAATGTAGCCTACTTAACTACACACCTAGGCTATATGTTATACCATTGTCTGTATGTGGTTTTTGACTCTGAAGATCTCTTATAGGGATCATCTTAATCAGAACACTAAACCTTCTCACTTCATAGGTCTATGCCTCTCAGAGAATGAGAGCTGGCAAGGGCAAAATGAGAAACCGTCGTCGTATCCAGCGCCGAGGACCCTGCATCATTTACAGTGAAGACAATGGTATCAACAAAGCCTTCAGAAACATTCCTGGTAATTCTTTTTTACTGCCTGTGTGTTTGGTAGCCTGAACTACGGAGATTTACTCAACCTTTATATGATGAGTTTCCACTTTATGGTCCGTGTTTCTGAAACACATGATTTTGTGGAATGTCTGATTCTTGGCTAAATGAGTGCACTATTAATGGTTGAAACTTCGTAATTACAGTTCTTGGGTATCTTACCTAGTAGTACATAGGCTGTCAAGACAATTTTTGTTCTATTGAAATACACATGCCTTAATTCTCCTTTCCCTTTAAAAGGAATTACTCTGCTTAATGTAAGCAAACTGAACATTTTGAAACTTGCTCCTGGTGGGCATGTGGGCCGTTTCTGCATTTGGACTGAAAGTGCTTTCCGCAAGTTAGATGATCTGTATGGCACTTGGCGTAAAGCAGCTTCCCTCAAGAGTAACTACAAGTGAGTGTCTTCATAATTCATATACTGAATGTAGGTGTTTAGTCTATGTTCACATTCTGAATTGGTTTTTGGTTTTCATGTTTTAGTCTAAATAACACTGTGTTCTGTTATTTCCCGTTATGTACAGATGCAATATGTTGAAATGATGAGATGCTCTGAGGAGTGATAGGGTAGTTGGAAGTTTTCATTGAATTCTGAGGGGCTTTAAGTTGTTAAACGTTGAGGTTCATTTTAATCACATGAGAAATGAGAATTCATCATCCGTTTTCAACATTTTCTTCATTTTTCTTTCAGCCTCCCCATGCACAAGATGCTCAATACAGACCTTAGTAGAATCTTAAAAAGTCCAGAGATCCAAAGAGCCCTCCGAGCACCACGGTAAAGTTCTGATATTTATAGTAATTCTTGCCCCAATAACATTGTAAGTAATTTGTTATTTGTAAAATGTGATGTAAGGTAGCCCTGGATGGTTGGCTCAGTTAGTTGGAGTGTCAGTTCTGTATACCAAAAGGTTGTGTTGTAGGTTTGATCCCTGGCCAGGGTGTGTGTGGGAGGTAGCCAGTTGCTGCTTCTCTCTCCTTTCCTCTCAAGTCAATTTTTTTAAAAGGCATATCCTTGGTGGGAGTTTTAAAAATGTGGATAATGAGATGAAATACTAATATACTGTCTTTTATAGCAAGAAGATTCATCGCAGAGTCCTGAAGAAGAATCCACTGAAAAACCTGAGAATCATGTTGAAGTTAAATCCATATGCAAAGACCATGCGCCGGAACACTATTCTTCGCCAGGCCAGGAATGTAAGTGATAATTTGGTTTTTTTGCAGATGTGATAAGTCTTTAGAAAGATTTGATTTTTTTAGACTTTCTTCTTTATTTATTGCAGCACAAGCTCCGGGTGGATAGAGCAGCAGCGGCACTAAAAGCCAAATCAGAAGAGAAGAAAGTTCCAGGCAAGAAGCCTGTGGTAGGAAAGAAAGAAAAGAAGGTTGTTGGCGTTAAGAAGCAGAAGAAGCCTGTGGTGGGAAAAAAGGCTGCAGCTACCAAGAAACCAGCAGCTGAGAAGAAGCCTGCAGAAAAGAAACCTACCACAGAAGAAAAGAAGCCTGTGGCATAAACTTAAATTTGTTTATTCTATAACGGTCAAGTCACTATGGACAGCTAGTTTTGAATAAACATGTCAGAGGCAGTGATAAACATGACTTGTTGCATCTGTTGTGTGAATCTTGGTTAGAATTGTTCTTGTAGACACATTGTTCTTCATAACTCCAGCCTTTCGTTTGTTAACAGTCTGAAGTGGATCTTGGATTTATACAAAATCCATGCTGTTGAACTGTAGGAAGGATGCTCCATAAAGACATATAAAGTCCAATCCATTTTGTAAGCAGTGTTTTGAGAAAAGAGATGATGGTGAGAAGGCTTGGATCAGAAATACACAGAAACTTAAAGTATAGTTGCAACTTCTCCCCCCAAAAAACCCTAGAGAATTTCATAAAGGTTTGACATTCCCAATAACCACAAGAGGGCATAATCAGAAGGCATATTTGAGATGCAGCAGTGAGAAATACGGTTTCCTCATAGAAACACTTTACAATCTGGGACAGTGCTGTTAGGAGGGTGTTCTTGCCACCCTGGATATTTTGGCTCTTGGAATAGTGCCAGAAGAAGCACTTAAACAATTTTGTGTGTTCTGGAATGTGTATGTTGGTAAAACAACAGTATACCACGGCATGTTTCTTTTAGTTTGCCATTGAATTACCCTAGAGTTGACTTCATGTTAGGACCCCCCCTCCCTTTTGTATTGGCAGGCAAATCCATAGCACACGTGTGATACATAATCCATTTGCAGATTCAGAACATCTTAGTTCCCTAGCATGTACAGGCACCATCTTCCAATTTGTTAGCTGCTTTATTTTCATGCTCACTTCCATGGTCTGGGGAACATTTGCATGTAACTGGCAATACTTATCTCTGACAACCAACACTAGAGCTTGTTCTGCGCCGAACGCTACTGATAATCCCTGTCTTCAAATGCAGGTTTTATGGTGGTAACCACTTAATCCTAGACGGGTTGCTCCACTGGCTAGAAAGTCCCCATACACCAAGGTTGCACTTGGTCCCCAGGGGACATAAGAATTGACCATTGAATGCACAATTAAGTGGAACAGTACCGACGTTTCCCTCTGTAAAATCAAATTTGAAAACTCCCATCACATTAGAAGTGCAATACAGTGAGTACTGTTCAACTCGCATTTGAAACTCAATAGTTGAGCAGTTTTCTCTTCCGGTTCTGTACAGTTTCAAAGCCCCGTTCTTTAGGAATCCTATTCGAGTCCAGGCCTTACGCTTTAAAACCTCCGGGTACTCCCGCCAGAGAGGGCAGGAAGCGCCCCGCCCCACGTGCAGTCCACCTGCAGTTCTGTTTCCGGGACACGGGGCCGTGACGTCACCACAGAGCGCCCGGCCAACTGGGCCTTACGAGGAGACGCAATGCTGAGCAGGCTCCAGGAGCTGCGCAAGGAGGAGGAGACGCTGCTCCGTTTGAAGGCGGCACTGCATGACCAGCTGAATCGGCTCAAGGTGATCCAGCAGCCCCCACCCGACCCCTCACCTCACCCCCTTGCCACTGCCCGGAGCTCGGCTCTACGCGGATCCCAGGCGTTTGCAGTGCAGCATTGCTGCTGGTAATCCCTCCTTCTCCTGGCGGTTGGGGTGCTGACCTGGTGGTAAACAAGCCCCGCGTGAGCTTGTTTTGGTATTACGGTCCCAGCTCAGAACTTGGGTCCTGTGTGTCGAGGTTGAAATCCGGCAATCTGCACGTTTGGCGAGTTCATCCCATACCAGACCTCCCGGAAATGCAGGTGGTTCCCACGAGAAGTTCGACCTTCTCCGCCCACCGACCCCTTCCTCCCGAGCTCCTGCAGGTTTTACTAGCCACTATTTCCAGGCTGTATTGCTGCTTGAAGTAGCTCTAGAATTGAAAAGTTAGAAGAGCCTTGCACATTCCCCCATGGTGCGAAGAAGGACAACGAGGCCCGAGTGAAGAGACTTGTCACAGAGTTCCCAGTAGTTTGTCTTTCCACAGCGGTTACTGACTCCACAGCCTTAACTGGGAATAGAGATTTACGCCCACCGGAACCCTTTCCCAGACCTGGGCATTACCATTCACCCTTCAGCCCCACTGCGATGATCCTGATAATTTCTGCTCAGCACCTTTCTTCAGGATCTTTAAGTCCAAATGAGATAAGGGTTATGAAAGCCCATTGTAAACTGAAAAGCATTGTACACAAATGTGACATACCAATGTAATAAGCACATTTCCTCAGGACAGTTGTCATACCCCACACTTAGGTTCTCAGGGCATCATAGTACCTGTACAGGTACCTAATGTGAGTGAGTTGATGATAAACTCCAAAGCCTAAATTTCTTTATGTTCCTGAGAACACTTTCATTTCCCATTCTTCCCACCTTCCATTTCTCTTTACTAGGTAGAGAGCTCAAACATAAGGAATCTACCGTTTGTGGAATCAGAAGATGACACTTGGCTTTTTTTAAGGACTCACTCTTGCTTTCTTCCCAGAGCTGCCAGGTCTGGGGGAGTGGAAGCCCTGGCTCAGCTGGAGCACCTGTACACCCAGGGGGAAGGGACTGGAGGATTCTACCCTGCTCTCTAGCACGGCACAGAGATTTACACTGTTTTTGCTTCCTCTTGATGGCATCCTTTTACAGCATGAACAGTAAAATTTGCCCACATCAGTAGCCCAGTGAAAAAGTAAGGAAAATATCCTTAACTCTTTTTTTCTAGGTTGAGGAACTGGCCCTCCAATCAATGATTAGTTCCAGAAGAGGGGATGAGATGCTGCCTTCTCAAGCTGCTCGTGAACATGATGTAAGCTTAGTGAAGTGTGGGGGTACGGAGGGAATGCAAAGCCCATCCTGCTGTCGTGATGTTTGGAGGTCAAAAACTGTTGTAAATTACATTATGAAGCCCAAGGGACTCTGGGAAGTACTGATAAGAATTTTCTAGTTTTATAAACTGGGTATTCAGTATTACTGTTTTAGACGAGAACAGCCCAGCTGGTTACATCTTGATTGATGTATTCATTAGGTACTTATATTGCCTACACCATCCCAGTCGTCTGTGTTCTGTTTACTTTAATGAGGGCAAGGAGAGTAGAGATCTTTGCAGGGACATGGCAGACCTCTTGCTCTGTAAGTTAGTTTGGGGTTCAGAAGTAGAAGATAACTTCAATTGCAAAGCATGGTGCTAACAAGTGAGTTCTAGTCTTCATTGTGTCCTCCCTCTTACCAAATGCCCTCCCTTAAATCAGTAAAATCATAGTCTTTCTAAATACATGATATTTGAGCAGTTCTCTCAGTTGAGTGAAGCCTTTTAAACCCATTCGAAAGTAGTACATGTAAGCCAGTGTAATTCTTACATAAGAACCATGTTTGTAAATCAGGTGATATTCTGTCAAATCTAGTGCATTTAACTTCCATTTTAGCAATGCAGGTTGGTGGGGAGCCTGGGGTAGAATTTGGATAAATAGGAAAGTGGTCATACCTCTTAGTTGGTAAATACTGGGAATGAACACACAATTGAGATTTGGATTAAAATTTGCTGGTTTTGAGGCCAGTGCCCTCCCTACTAATCCATGATGTCCTTGGCTAAAGCAGATATCGGTGCATGTAGACAATGAAGCATCAATCAACCAAACTGCACTGGAGTTGAGCACAAGGAGCCATGTGACAGAAGAGGAAGAGGAGGAGGAAGAAGAATCAGATTCCTGAAGTGGCAAAAGAGCTAGGATTAGTTATACAAATTCAATTTCAGAGTCTCAGAAACTTCCTTCCAAACATTCTTGCCATGGGCCCTACAGCCTGCGTTAAAGAGAGTGAGAACTTCAGGAGGAGGATGTATACTTGCGAAACTGGTTCCATCAGTAATTCGTTTCAGAATGCTTTACCAAAAATCAGCAGCACGGGGGAAAGGAAAGATGCAGTGTCTGAGCATTGAGCAATATGGGTGGTGCTGTGTCTGTATTCTGGTCAGATCCAGTAATTGTGTTCAAAACAGAACATTTCCTCTGAAGTGCTATTGAGAAAGTCTGACATTTGCCAAAAGGGCAGAGTGTAAGTACAAGCCAGCCTTTCTGATCAACAATGCTTCTTGTAAGCTAGTCAATGTAAGGCTGTTTGCATACCATTGTACCCTCGTAAACATAGCCAGAGTCTAGGGAAGAAAAAAGATGAGGACAGAAGGCCACTTGAGGGCACAAGCTGTTGCTACCTCTCAGTGGTGTCTCGAAACGCTGTCCACTACAGACTGTTCTGTGTGGCTGTCATCACATCTAGGTTGAGACGCCGCTGATAAAACGTGCTTAGAAATAAACTAGACGAATAGCCATCGTGCAGCTGCTGGTTTCCAGATAGCAACGGGAAACGGATCGGTTCCTCCTGGGGAAAGGAGTATGGCAGGGTGGTTTAAAACCCACTTCTTGACTTAGGAGGAAATGTGTTCTTAGGGAAGGAATCACTCTGCTTAGGAGATTGGACTTTCATAATAAAGAGATGATAGAGTGTTCTTAAAACTCGGTATTGGAAGTTGAGATTTATTTCTGCACACTTGCCCTTTGCCATTGAAGGTGCTAGTTACCTGACTTCATAAAAGTAACTTGCCCTGTCCATGCAACAGCAAAGCCGAACACAAAGAACCTCCTCAAGCAGAACTTATGTAACTGTTCCAGACAAGAGAACATGTTAATAATTTTCATTAAAGTTATTTTGAGCTACTCATACAGGAAGTAGCAGGAAGTTTAAATGAACATGTTTCTTGGAAAACAATGTGAAGATAATTTTGCATCAAGGTTGTACATTTTGGGGTCTGATTTAAAATATGACCATGGGTTTGTAAGAGTGGAAAACTGGCTATGAATTCCAACCCTCTCACATCTTTGAACTTGCACTTTTCTGTCAAATGAGGGTATTCGTACCTGCTCTGTTTTTACTGGTGACTGTGGGATGCTAACGAGATAACTGAAAAATCCAACTAGTGTCAGTGTTTCAGAAATTTGAGGAAGGAATTTGACATGAGGAACTCAACATAGCAAGACTGATGCAGGGAACATCATTCTGGAGAACGAGATAATTCTTAGTAATTCCTGGGGAGGAAAAATCTTCTGTCTCTTGAAAATACCTTTAGGTATGAAGAGAATTTAGAAGCATCCCTCAAAAGGTAGTGAGCATGAAAGTGTTCAGATCCAGATTTTAGATTCCAGTTACACCATCCCTTTCTTCTCAGGTGGAATTTGCCCAGCTTAATGAGACATTCTCAGTAGCAGTGGCACTGTGTTAGTGAAAGACAGGATGAGGAAGGTGTGGTATTAAACCTTAGCCTGAATGTTTGTATATCAGAAAGTATGATGACTTGGACATTAGCCTTGCAGCAAGAAAAACTGACTCTGATAGCAATACAACACTGACCAGTTTTAAAAATCTTGGCTGTATTCCAAGCTCTGCTGCATCCAGAGTAGAACTACCTGCTCAGGAGATTTACCCAAATTCTCTTTTTAATTTGAAAATAAAATAGGCATTTTATTTGTTAATATATATTTACTTTGGCTTTCTATAACCTGTCCTCTCAAGGAAGAACATGAGGTCTGAAGAGGCACTGACCAGGCAGCCTCACTTGGAACCTTAAGTTCCAGAAGCCATTTCAAAGAAAGAAAGGGTACCAGTGGCCAGATGAGACATGGCTTTGCTTTTTGTGATCTCACAGCCATAACAAAACTGGCACCAGGCATATCCCTCCTCTCCAGAAAGGTGTAGGTAAATAGAGCAAGTGGAAGGGAAACCAGCGCTCAGCGGGGCAGGGCAGCACGGATGGACTGTCCCAGGTGGGGCTCCAGTGCCAGCCAGGCACTGCCGACCACCCCCACCCACTGCTGCTCCGTATGTAGTAGGAAGGACCTTCACAGGTCCGCAGGAAAGGTGGCTGGAAGATTCAAGGACAAGGGCGTCTGCTGAGAAGAGTTGGACAAAGTCCACAGTTGGAATTTCAGGAAGCCCCATTAGTCCAAAGTGTTGCACTTGTCCTCACGGCATTTCCACCATCCAACCTCCCTGTCCTTATCTTTCCCCTCACAGTAATGCTCAGCTAAATCATCTGATTCCTTGTTAAGAGGCGCTGAATATCCTAACTCAAAAGTAAAAATACTTTTCAGTCTTTTAACTTGGTAGTATATTTATTAGAATAAGAGGTTAGATTTGTTAAACATTTGGATTAAAGTTGTTAAAAGGATTTCCATACAATTTTTAGGCACTATACACACTTGTTTACAATAGCATCAGTATTTGGATTTGGGGAAAGATAAATCTCATACATTTTAATGCCTTGATACACTTGTGACAGTCAAAGTAACTCCACCATTTTAGAAACTAATCCAAACTTAGAGACATATACCACTAAATATCCCACACAGTATATTTAAAAATAAATATAGAAATACAACCAGAAGTCTACACATCATCAGAGTAGATATACTGGTGAAGCCCCAATTATCATGGCAGTGAAGGGCTCTGGCTAGATTTGGATGGAAATTGCTGAATTCTACACCAACGGCAAAAGGATAATAAAATAACATGATACACACTTTCTGATGCTCATTTTCGTAGCAGCAAAGCATGCTTCACATGCACTGCCTGTGAAGAATCTTGCAAGGCTCCTTCCTCCAGTACAGAAGGTACGCCTGGCAAGAGTGAAGTACCACCAAGTGTGAGAGAATCCCCAGGATCCAGGTGGCCGGCCAGCCAATCCTCGTGAGGGACAGCAGTGCAGTTTTCAGTAAAAATGACTACCCACAGTCACCGAAGTTTCACACTAATTCAATGTTGCACATGATTTGATCATCACCATACACAAAAATAGCCCCAAGCGCAAAGCCAATCCACTTAGGGGAATAATAAGAGTAAAGACAGTTGTATTAAAAATGACACAAATAGAGTTTTGGCACATGCTGTGTTCTTCATTCTTTGTCATATGTGAAATGCATGTCTGAACAGAGATGTGGGAAATAGGCCTGAAAGCAACATAACACACCACTGGGCAGGGGACTTGCTCTTCGCTGTTTCCCAAACATCTAGACACCAGCTGCGTGGGTTGGTGTGCTGGGCTGGTTAAGGCCAAT
Source organism: Artibeus jamaicensis (assembly GCF_021234435.1). Classification (NCBI taxonomy): domain Eukaryota; kingdom Metazoa; phylum Chordata; class Mammalia; order Chiroptera; family Phyllostomidae; genus Artibeus; species Artibeus jamaicensis. The sequence continues at coordinate 7,658,627 of NW_026521883.1, forward strand.
GGTGGAGCAGAGCCAACCTGCAAAATCCACTTCCTCGGCATCAGATCTCTTGATGAAAGCATGAACCTGCATGTGAGGAAACAGAGGAAGCAATGTTAAATAGCCACGAAGAAGGGAAATTCAAAAGTCCTGGTAGGTCAAGGGCTTGTGCCACTTGGAAGTAGCTCCTGGAGCCCACCCTTGAGCAGCAGTGGGGGCCAGGAAAGCAGGTTCAGCTGCTGGACAAAAGACCAGCTCTCCCTGGCTCTGGGCAGCTGGCTCACTTCCCTGAACCTGCTCTCTCACCTCTGACATGCGGGTGGTAGTTCTGCTTTCAGTGCCTCACACAACTGTTAGAACAAAGGAATGGATGGAAGTGCATGTTACACTGTATAGGCTCTATAAGACATGGAAGCCCAGGTATTTATAGTATTACTTCTCAGTGCCCCTCTACCACCACCACCACCAAACAGGAGGCAAGTGGAGAGTGGCTTGGGGAGGGAGCTGAATGTAAAATGAGCTGGTCGGTAATAGAAAAAGACCCTGTCCCTGTGAACAGGTGGGCTGGCCCTTTCTTTCCCTGGACTCAGGGCTGCAGGGCCATTCCAGTTTTTCCTTTAAACTGATGGGAGGACAGGAGAATGGTATCTGGGATCCTATGGCAGGGCCAGCAGGACTCAAGGCAGAGCAGGGATGGACTCAGGAAGTACTAGATGGATGACTGACAGGAGAACAGATGAATGAACAAGTAGTGTAAGAGTGAAATAAATGAACTTACCATGAGTTGCTTCAAATCTGCTCTCTCTGCAGGGTTTTTAATTAAGCTTAAAGGAAGAAAAATAACATGTGAGCTACTGCCTGGAGCTGCTTCTACCTCCAGTTACTTAGGTTTACCTCCCTGTCCTCCCCACACTATATATAGGCTCTGAGGCGTGCCTGAGCCTTATGCACTTCCCTGTTCTTAGCATAAGGCCATGCCCACAGCAGGTTAATAAATGCTGAACCGAGTAACGTCAAAAGTCAGCAGCTACTTTACCGACTGCAGTTGTCAGGTCACCTAAGAAGGGCAGCAGCCGAAAGGATCAGTGGAGAGGGGAATGGACAAAGCCAAGATGGGGTGGGGAGCCTGACAAAAATGGGGTACTCTTCCATATAATAAGGAGCCAACTTACCATTTATTCACAAAATCTTGAAATTCCAGACTGAATACTCCACTGGGCAGTTTCGGAGGAGGCTGCAAATACATGTCGGCACATGAAAAATGCTGGGCTTCCTGCCCCAGCCCTCTCTCCTCCCTAACCCCTCCAGGCAGTGCTGGTCAAGTAAAGGCCAAGGGTGGGAGGCCAGTGGCTGGCTGCTGCGTCACTGTGCCGGAACCACTGGTCTCAAACCACAGAACTGGGGCCAGGTCAGTGTTCTACCACTCACTTGGCTAATTACTAAACAGATCACTGTTCCCCTTAAGCCTCAGTTTACCTTTCTATGAAATGAGGGCCTAATGACCCTTTCCAGCTTGCACTCTACACCAGAAAATCTTGGAGTGTGGCATGCAAACCACGGGCAGTTACCAGTAGCGGCAGCTAGGGGCATATGCAAACCACCAGGCACAGCCCAGCCCAGCCCAGACAGCACTTGTCGAAGTCACAGAAGGCTAACTAGCTAACTAATGAAATACGTATCCTCTTTCTAAGCCCCGAAGGAAAGAGAAAGGTTAATAAAACATTAACTGGCAAAGGGCTGGGTCTGGAAGAATGTTAGCTGCACACTCACTCCAGGAGTGAAGCAGGCATCAGAGCAGGAACACTGGCCGCGGCTCTCATTTTACCCAGGTGCACAGTGGCTACCACACAGGGCTACTGAGGACAAGGCTCTGCAGTCCACACAGCTAAGCTCCACACAGCTCAGGAAATGTGATCCACCCCTGTGACCTGTGCAGGGACTGTGCGCAGCTTCCTTGTGAGCTTACCTCCAGACTCTGCCCAGGATGCCATTGCTCTGATGTGTTGCCCAAATAAACAAGTAATTTGAGACTAAAAGTTAAATATCGACACTACCAAAAAAGCTCAGCCTAGCCCTCTTCCCCTGAATGCCTTATAAAGAATAGCAGGTGAATAAGTCTAATCTGAGGTCCAGGATTAAAACCCAGGTCTTAGGCCCAACCTGCAGACGGTCCCCGCTGCTTAGGGGAATATGAAAGGAATATCCAAGGGCAAAACGAGCAGCCGGGCCTCCATCCCAGTCTGAGTAGGAGGGGCCAGGCAGGGGGGAGGCCGTGTGCCAGCACAGTGTGAGGTGCATGTGCCCGTCCCCATGCAGCCCAGCCTCCTGGGAGGTCCAGGTTGACGGGTGGAGAGAGGGAGGGAGGAGGTGGTAAGGAAGGAATAGCAGTAGGTGGGGAGAACCTGAGCTTTCATCCTAGGGCCTCGGTTTCCTCACCTGTATGAAGAGCATACTACAACCCATTTGACCCACCTGAGCAGTGCTTAGAGACCTGATTAGGAATATGTGAAAATACGGAAGAAAGCAGTACACACTAGGTGACTGGCAGCTGCACATACAGCCTCAGGCCATTTCTTCCCTTAACATGGCTCCCACCCAGCACCACTCAACTCAGGTCCCACAAAGCTGAACCCATGAATATGGTGGCAGGAGATGGCTTTCCTGACTGCCACAACGCAATGCACACGGCCCTCCCTGAGTCCTAAAGCAGCCATGATCAGGTCCTGAACTTCTTTTCTATGTCCATGGTGCTTAGCTTAACACTGTGCAGTCAGGAGAGAGAGGTTGCTAACCTCTCTGACCAACTGTGACCCAGTGACAGTGGCCTAGTAACTGCTGGAGTCACCAGGATCTTCCCTGTTGAGTTTATAATAGATAAGGGGACCTTTCTGAGCTTTTTGGGACCTGGTTTTAGAGAGCAGTAAGACAGCATGAAAAGTTATTCCACTAGTATCTTGAGAAAGAAGAGAACAGGGTGATGCCCTTTATCAAACACCCAGGCTGAGTGGGGGCTTTCAGCTGCTGCCCGACCATGCCAGAAACCTATCCTGGCCCACTATCCACGCTGCCCTGGGGCCAGGAGCGCTGGCCCTGTCATCAGAAATCCTGTCCTGAGGCCTGCCCCACCCCTCTGAGCAACTGTGGTGCCAGCCCATAGCTTCCCATTCCCCTCAAACCTACCCCAATTCGATGAATGCTGATCAGTCTCTTCCTCCCTTGATCCATTTTTTTCCATTTAAACATACTGATATACATATTACATATAATATGTGTTCCTTGTAAAAAAAAAAGTCAGCTAACAGCAATAAACAAACCTTTAATCACCTGTAATTCCATCTGTGGTATATTAGTTTCCAGACTTTATATGCATATACGGGCTATATACATACATTGTTTCTACACTGTCACTTTTTATGTTCATTGCTTTTTAATGGCACAAGACAAAACCCAATATTGCAGATATAAATGCATTTGCCTCGCCTCCCCTACACAATCTAAGAGTCTTCACAACTAGGGACTTTGGATTTTCCATCTTTGGATATCCACCTCATTCCTGCCACCCACAGTGCTCAGCACATAGTAAGTGCACAAGAAATGCTTGATGAATGAATGCGATGTAAGTGGGTAAAGTGTCAGTTCCTGAATCTGAGAAAAGAGGAGGGACTCAAGAGTTACCTAAAGATGTTCCTGGGGAAGGGACTGCTGCAGCCTCTAAACCAGCCACACAATTCCAAAAGGGTGATGCACAAAGCAGAACCCATGGATGCTGAGGCCCAAGCAGCCCATTCAGTGTGAACAACTCACAGCTTTCCCAGTCAAATCAACTTTTTTCTTAAGAGGAGCAAATAGATTTCACGGTCTAGGAAGTCATGCAGTACTTACCTCATTGACTATGTAATCCAACAACTCAAAAATTGCCATGGGAGGTCGGCTGTCCATTCCATAAGCTAGAGATTTTATAAAAAGAAAGAAGAAAGCGCTTCTCAGAAAGAGACAGGATGACACTTGCCAATAAGGGGCGAGATGTTGAACATGGACCCCAGGGCCTGGAACAGGGCAGTGGACAATAGAGGCTGGGCAGCCACAGGTCAGGCCTGGACGGAGGGGACCAGCAAAGGACACAGAGTAAGCTGGCCATGGCATGAATCCAAGTTCTGACACATCCAAAGTTTTTTACTTTGGGCAAATCAATTGTCACTGGGCCTAGTTTTGAGTTATATAGAGATAGATAATAATTATATCTGCTCTTTCTCCCTTCCTTATATTGAGAGAGAAACAAATGAAGTAATACTAAACAACTAAAAAACTTAGTTTTAATTATCCCTGAACTTGGGTTTCTTCCTTGTATACCCCAGAGTCATGGGTCACAGCCCCCAGCCCCTTCGATGCTTCTCCCTTCGTGCACGCCCGCACCCACGTGGGCCTCATAAGGGTGAAGTCCAGCCCTGTCTCCTAGGTCAGACGGGACTGTTCTCACAGGAACTATATTAGAAGATGGCTGGGCCAGAAGCTTCTGAGTATCAGCTTCCTTCACAGTATTCACATTCAAAGAGGCAGGCACAGTGCTCACCACCTTGGAGTCGGACTCGGCCACTTACAAAGTAAGTATACATGGTCTGGCAAGTCAAGTGCTCTGTGCCTCAGTTTCCTCATATCTAAAATGGAGATTATAATAGTGCTCACACACAACTGCTATTAGAATTAGATAATGGTAGGCAAATGCATGGAGACAGAAAACAGATTAGTGGTTGCCAGGGATGAGGTGGGGGAGTTGGGAGTGAATGCTAATGGAGGTGAGGTTTCTTTCGGGGGTGACGGAAGCATCTGGAATTATATAGTAGTGTTAGCTGTGCTACATGGAGAATATACTAAAAACCACTGAATTGAACACTTTAAAATGTGCATTTTAAGTTACATAAATTTTATCTCAGTAAAAATATCGACCTAAAAAAAGAAAATGTCATGATTTAAAAAAAACAGATAATGCACATAAGTACAAAGTGTAGTGCCAGGAACACAGTAGGCAGTGTAGTGTTGGGAACATAGTAGGCTCTCAACAAGTAGCAGAAGTGTCAGTCAGAACAGTGATTTCCTGCACCTCCCTGGACACTTCTGCTCTGCTTCCCTCAGCCCCAGCCTGGCATCCAGAGCCGGGGAGTCAGTCTCGGCAGAGTGTACAGAGAACCAGCCCTCCAGAAATGCCCAACAGTGAGGGACCCCCACAGCCCAAGCTCCAGCACACCAGGACACTCACAGCTAAGGGGCCTCCCAGGGGTCCTTGGCCTGGGTGGTGTCTCAGCCGCATCTCCCTCCACCTGGCACCCAAACATCAGCTCCAGCTCCTTGGCATCTGGAGGAGGGATGGGATACCTCCCAATCGCCATCTCAACCAGAGAGAGCCCCATGCTCCAAATGTCCGACTGCACTGAGTAGTGAGTCCCCTGGAGTCTTTCTGGCTGCAGGAGAGACAGAAACAGTTACAATCGCCTGTGAGCTAACCTGGCCCGAGCAGAAGGAGGTGGAGTCCCCAAGGGTGCTCAAAGGGAGCCTCAGGACTTCCTGCCACTTTGAGACTTGTCTGCACTGCAGGGGAGTAGGCTTCCCCACAGGGCCCTGGCCCTGGGTCTGCTGATGGACTTTATTTTCTCTCTCTGGAACCCATTTTAAGATCTCCGCTAACCTCTTAAACGTTGCATGTTGCCTGTCCCCAAACACTGTGCCCACCGAGTCCTAGCCAGTCCCATGGCTCCGACCTCTCCTCAATTTCCTGTTTCCCCAGTAACCTAAACGGTACCCCACCCAGCCAAACTCTGGTTGTCGCCTCAGCTGTGGTTCCAGTTTTGCCTGGCCTGGCCACTGTCTGGCATGCATGGGGCAGCCTGTCCAGAGCTCAGCATGGGAGGCTCATCTTGTTACTGAGTCTGAAGCATGAAGCTTCTGGTACACAGGCCATGAATGAGATGGCGCAGTGGGCAGAAAGAAGTTCTAAGTCCAGCTCTACCACTGACGCACTGTTCCTGGATAACACCAATGGCGAGAAGGCAAAGGATCTGGACTTAGAAGACCTGGGTTCAAATCCGAACCCTGGGACTTCTAAGCTCCACGATCCTGAGCCTCCATTTCCTCATGTATAAAATGGGGGTGATGATGGTGATGTCACAACAGTAAGAGCATAACAAAATATCTGCTCTACTCAGTAGAGTTATTAAAAAGGTCAAAGCAAATGAAAATGTGTGTTGTGTGTTGCAAAATGCTGTACAGATGAGTTATTGATGGGAAGAAGCAAAGGAAAAAGCATACAGTGCTAGAGAAAAGCATTTGATATATCACTTGTATTTCAGGGACCCTATTAAAAAATCCTTATGACCATCGTACATTTATTTAGACATCAAATTATTTCTCCTATAGGATTTTTCCCTAACTCCAAAACTGGACTATTTTTTTTTAATCTTAGATTTTATTTTATTTTTTTAAATTTTATTGATTATGCTGTTACAGTTGTTCTATTCCCCCTTTCATTCCCCTCCACCCTACCCCCACATCCCCACCATTACCCCCATTTAGATTCTATATTTCCCGTGCTATTCTTGGCCCCTCCTTCTATTTTCTATCTACTGTCTATGCTACTTATTTTCTGTGCCTTCTCCCCCCTTCTCCTCCTCCCACTCCCCTGTTGCTAACCCTCCTTGAGATCTTCATTTCTATGTTTCTGCTCCTGATCTAGCTGTCCTTTTAGTTTGCTTTCGTTTTAGGTGTGGTTGTTAATAACTGTGAGTTTGTTGTCCTTTCACTGTTCATGTTTCTTTAACTTCTTTTTCTTAGATAAGTCCCTTTAACATTTCATATAATAAGGGCTTGGTGATGATGAACTCCTTGAATTTGATCTTATCTGAGAAGCACCTTATCTGTCCTTCCATTCTAAATGAAAGTTTTGCTGGATAGAGCAATCTTGGTTGTAGGTCTTTGGATTTCATGACTTGGAATACCTCTTTCCAGCCCCTTCTTGCCTGTAAGGTCTCTTTTGAGAAATCCGCTGACAGTCTGATGGGGACTCCTTTGTAGGTGACTGTCCCCTTAGCTCTTGCTGCTTCTAGGATTCTCTCCTTCATTTTAATTTTGGCTAATGTAATGATGATGTGCCTTGGTGTGTTCCTTCTTGGGTCCATCTTCTTTGGGACTCTCTGAGCTTCCTGGATTTCCTGGAAGTCTATTTCCTTTGCCAGATTGGGGAAATTCTCCTTTATTATTTGTTCAAATAAGTTTTCCACTGGTGGCTGTGCCTTTCCCCCCTTCTGGTACCCCTATAATTCAGATGTTGGAGCATTTAAAGATGTCCTGGAGGTTCCTAAGACTCTCCTCATTTCTTTGAATTCTTGCTTCTTCACTCTTTTCTGTTTGGCCATTATTTGCTTTCTTCTAGTCCACTCCATTGATTTGAGTCCCAGTTTCCTTTTCATTGCTATTGGTGTCCTGTGCAATTCCATTCATTTCAATTAGTTTTGCCTTCATATATTTGTCTAATTTGTGGCCATAATCAACCAGTTCTATGAGGATCCTGATGACCAGTGTTTTAAACTGTGCGTCTGAGAGTTTTGTTATTTCTTCATTGCTTAGATCTATGGGCTCTGAGGCTTTGAGATCTTCTTGCGACATTTTTGGTCTGTTTGCGCCCTTTAAGTGTAAGAAGTGGGGCCTTGGACTCCCAGGTCACTGGGTTGTGATGCTGTATGTGGGGACGTGGTCAGAGCGGGGAAATGGTGACCCCCTCTGCTGTTTCTCACAGCTGGGTGAGGAGCAGCACCTTAGGTGGTTCACCTGGGCCGGGCCACTTAGAGTCGCTGGGTTATGACACCGTATGTGGAGGTGGGGTCAGAGCAGGGAAATGGCGGTGCCCTCCACTGCCACTTGCCGCGGGGACCCGCCGGGCCGGTCCAACTGCCCACTCCCTCGCCGGTCCACCCGCGCACAAATGCGCGACCACAATCAACACGCAGCACGGCTCCCCTGCTGTCTCCCCCGCGGTCGCTCGCCTGGTCGCTTGCTCGGCCGCTCACCAGGTCCAACCCTGTGCCTGGGATCCACACGCCTAAGTGTGTCTGACCGAGTCCTCCTGTGCAACCCCGCTCCACCAGCCGGTGGTTTTGCCCCTTACCGGTCAGGCTGAAGAATTTGTTGTTAACGGACTTCTGAAAAGTTCAATTTTCCGTGTTCTGGCTGTATTTTCTGTTGCTAATATTTAGTTGTCTCTAAACTTGGTTGTGTGAGAAGGCACGGCACATCCACTTATGCCTCCATCTTGGCGGAAGTCCCCAAAACTGGACTATTTTGGAAATGACCACATAACCACAAAAACTCAACCACTACACAAACCCCTGGATCAATAAGTCCCAGGGCCTGTTAACTGATTTTGAATTCGAGAGTCAGAGTTGAGGGGCCCAGTTTTTAGACACGCAGAGAGGAAGCAATGAGGGGATGGCAGGGAAAGAGCAGAAGAAAGCCCCGAAGGGCCCAGGGGTTCACTGGGGCGGAGGGTGGAGATGTGGGGGAGCGCCGCTGAGGGATGACGACCGTGACTGGAACCGTGGTGGGGTGGGGTGGGGCAGGCAAGGAGGAGTGAAGACATGGACGTGCCCCGCCACACGGGGAGGCTGGGAGCCGCTGACACCCACCCGAGAAGCACGTGAGTGCGTGCTGTGGGAAGGGAGACTGACCGGGAGGAAAATCAAACCTTCAGTCCTGGCTCTGCGAGGTTAAGTGAGCAGGTCACTGAACCTCCCTCAATCTAGATTTCCTCATCTCTAAAATGGGAATAATCTTTACTTCCTGGGACGATCACATAGATCAAATGAGGTCACCCAAAGATGTGAAAGTGCTCGACACAGAACACATAACACATCCTCTATGCACAGATGCCCTGAGCCTCCGTGCCCGGCCCCTGCAACCCAGGCCTGCACTCACGCCCACCCCCGCAGGGACCTCCGGCCCTGCTCAGCGCTCATCCAGTCAAGTTTCCCCCTTTCTGAATCACCCTAAGGGGTGTGCTAGCCACTTCCCACCTGTTCAGTCAACCAAATATCCACCCACTCACCAACCACTCCCTGAGCAGCCACCACGTGCCAGGCCCCCAGCCAGACCTTAGGGACAACAGAGAGACACCTATGCTCCTATCCCTGCTCCCAAAGAGCTTGCTGTAGGGGGAATGGAAGAGAACAAGCTAATATCACCATGGCGTGGGCACAGCCACACACAGAGCTCTGGTGGCAGGGGGACCACCAGAGTTGGCAGCAGGAGGAACACCTTTGGGACGGGGTGTCAGCTGAGCTACAGCAGAGACTCCAGCAAGGAGACGTGGTAGGTGGGCTGTGGTGAGAGGCAGGGGCAGTTAACTGGGAGACATGCAGTGAAGAGGGAGAAAAGAGGCTGGGCTGAGGACACAATGCTTAAAGACTCACAGGAGCTGGGGAGGTGGGAAGGAAGGTTAATGGCTGATGCTCACGTCTCTGCCTTGGGAAACCAAGGAAAGAGTAATGCCATTTACTGCTAATGGGAAAGACAGGGCACCCTGGGGTGGGGCCACATTTGGGTGTGTAAGATTCAAAGTTTTGAAGACAACCAGAGAGAGGTGTCTAGAGGGCAGCTGGAGCTCACAATCTCTTCAGAATGGAAGCCCAGCTCTAGAAACATCTGAGTACTGGCAACAGACTGAGCTGCGATCGGACAGCCTGTTCTGGTGGGAAGAGGCCCAGGAACCCAGTTATGCTTCAAGGCCTGTGAAGGCGGAGACCATCTCTGTATGTACTGCGATCTCCTCAGGGTGGGGTCACAGGGCTTCACTGACCACCCCCCACCCTCCATCACCAGGCTCTGGCTCCACAGGAGAGGCACCCACTTGCTCCTAACCCTAACCAGAGCAGGAGCTCAGGAAATGGAACCCACGGCTCATACCGACATGTAGGACCTTGTGCCCACGAAGGAGTTGGCCATGGAGTCGATGAGCTGCCCGCTGACCCCAAAGTCACAGAGCTTGATCTCCCCACGGGAGTTCACCAGGATGTTGGAAGGCTTGACATCTGCAGGGAAAAGAAAATTGAAAAGTGGGGAACTCACTCAGCCAGGATTGGGAAGACAAGAGTCAGTGCTCCACGGACAGACTGGCCCTGACCGCAAGCCCCAGGACACCCCCGCCTCGCCACAGAGCCAGCCCGCAGCTTGCAAATACTTCGTGACTGGAAAATTGTAACCCACCCCATCATTCTTTCCACATTGTTTCTGTAAGTGCTGACTCTAATATGTGACTTGGAGGTAAACAGTATGTTTGTCTAAGAATCCTAGGAACTAACTTCAGAAGATAGACTCTGACCTTCAGGCACGCTGGCTCTGCAAGTGTTGTTGATCTTCCACCACGGAGCCAGGATGATGTGAAGCTGGGAGATGTAAAACCAGGACAACTAAACCAGGATGACGCATACCAGACCACCACTGGCTGTATCAGAATGGACTGCACGCGTCCGCATGTAGAGAACTTTTCAACCACTTCCCTTGATCACTTTGCTCTGGTCCCTCCCGCTCCTTATAAAAACCGCTGCCTCCTCTTAGAGGTGGAGATGGACTTTGGGACATGAGTCCCCCGTCTTCTAGATGGCCAGCATCTGAACAAACCACTTTTCTTCATATCAGCACCAGCCTCTCCAGTTTTGGCTTTTGTGGGGACAGACAGCCAGGCCTGCTTTCAGTTACAACTTGACACTGAGACCCCTTATTCCCCTTTGTTCAGGGTTGAAGACTATCAAGAGAGGAAATGACAAGCTACTGTAGAAGCAGAAAGAAGAACCAGCAAATGTCAACTCTTTAGGAATCCAGACTTGGCAAAGGTGACTCATGAAAGGAGTCAGTTACTAGGAATAATCAAGATTTCGAAGTCTGCTGTGGATGGTGTGGCTCAGTGGACTGAATGCAGGCCTGCAAACCAAAAGGTCGCTGGTTCAATTCCTTGTCAGGGCACATGCCTGTGTTGTGGACCAGGTCCCCAGTTGGGTGTATGTAAGAGGCAACCAATTGATGTTTCTCTCCCTTTCTCTCTTCCTTCCCTTCTTCCTAAAAATACATAAAATCTTTAAAACAAAAGAAGAAAGATTTCAAAGTCTGTTGCTTCAAGCACCCCTAATGGCAAAACACAATTAACTACGGGTGGATCATAAGGAAGAAAAACACCAATAATAAGACCTGTATGCTTGCTGAGGCTACAGACCAAAGACTAAAGGGGGATGGAATGGAGGTTAGACTTCCTACTTTTGACCTTGGTTATAAGCACAGAGCATGTGGGTTTCATGAATGATAGGTCTGTCTGGAAAAAGTCCAACCATTGTTAATATTATGAGAACAGCCCACACAACACTGACATAACCAGGCAGCCAAGAAGAGTGGACTGGAATGTGCGTGTGTGAACAATGACGACTTCACTGTACTAGTCGGTGGGGGCAGAAGACACCGCTGAATGAGCGTGTGTACTGTGTGACCACTGTATTCAAAATGACTAGGTAGATAGAGCAGGGTGTCAAACTCATTTTCACTGGGGGTCACATCAGCCTCGTGGTTGCCTTTGAAGGGCTGAAATAATTTTAGGATTGCATAAATGTAACTACTCCTTAACTGTTAAGGAGTTGAAATTACATTCGGCCCTTTGAAGGGAACCACAAGGCTGATGTGGCCGCCAGTGAAAACGAGTTTGACACCCCTGGAGTAGAGCAACGAATCTGCATCAAATTTTATATTGAACTTGAACATTCCTCCATGGAAACCATTCAGGTGATTCAGAAGGCCACAGCTATGGGCAATTGGTCATTGGCAGCTTCATCAGGACAACACACCCACTCATGCATCACATCTCGTGCAGAGTGGTTTGGCAGAACATCAAATCACACAGGTGACTCAGCCCCACTACAGCCCAGACTTGGCACCCAGCAACTTCTGGCTTTTCCCAAAACTAAAATCACCTTTGAAACGGAAGAGATTTCAGACCATCGATGAGATTCAGGAAGATATGATGGGGCAGCTGATGGTGACTGGGAGAACTGTGTGAGGTCCCAAGGAGCCTACTTTGAAGTGGACTGAGGTATCATTGTTCTATGCACAGTGTTTCTTGTATCTTCTTTAGTAAATGTCAGTTTTTCATATTACATGGCTGGATGTTTCTGGACAGACCGTACGTGTGGCAGTGGAGTAGGAGTTGTAGGAGTGTAGGAGTTGACATGAGTCTTCCACCGAAGTTACTCCCCTAACTGCCCACACAGTGGTGTCTACCTGTTAGTCAAGGAGGGCCAGAGAACCAGGAGAGCCAGAGAAACTGCTCCTCACAGCGGTCGAGGCAGTGCTGGCAGTACCAGCCCCGCCCCCCTTCCCTGCACACAGACCTTCCTCACATCATGCCCTGGCTGCTGTCACCAATGCTAGGCTACTGGCCACTCCTTCTGCAGAGAGAGGTAAACTTCCAAATATTTTCTTCTACCGCCTCCTCTGATTCAAACAGCTGCCCTATAAGTGGGCAGACCAGGGCCAAGTATTATTCTCACTTACGGGTAGGAAAACAGAGGCTGGGACTCAGTAAAAGTCCCCAGGCCAGGACTTTGTGGGCAGACATCAGCAAACATGAGACCCACTGGAGCAGGCCACATGTCAGGGATAAAGTCATAAACCATGACAGGGAATCTTTCATAGAAGTAAACAGACCCTATACAGAACATCTGTAGATCAGAGTAAACAAAACTCTCCATAATTCCAACCTACAAGAACTGCTATTAACATTTTATTTTTCCCTTTAATACTCCCAGGTGAATGGATTTATTTTTAAACAGATTCTAACAGGTCTATCCAAGAATCCTTCCAAGGGTAAACTGAAGCAAAACAAAACAAGCCACCCTTTCATATCCCAGTAAGTCCTCCCCCTGCCCAGCCCCCACCTACCCTCTCAACATCCCCAGCCCAGGGCAGGGGTCATAACCATGGCTCCTGGCCAACTCCAGCCCCTCGCTCCCTACCATCGGCTCCAAGAGGGAGGAGTGTTGGCGATCCGCCTCACCACTGCACCCCAGCATGAGGACAAGCCCCAGCACACAGCAGGCGCTCCAGACACTGTGAACGATGGGTCTATGGGTGCATCGCACTGATGCACACGCTCTGAGCCGTCTGTGCAGTCTCTGTGAGACTCACCCTCATCATGTCACAGGACACAGGATATGAGACCTTTCCAGACCCCTCAGCAATGCTGACTCCTACAAATAGATTTTCAGAATGTAGGCATTGGAAGGCCTTAAAGAGCATCTGGTTCCTCCCCTTCATGGTGGCAATGAAATGTCTAGGGCCAAAGGGGTCCAGGGACTTGCCTGAGGTCACACAGCAAAAACTGAGTAAAGTTGGAATCAGAATTCAGACCTTCTGTTGCCTACACTGGTCCTCTTCCCACTCACCTTGCTGCCATATTATTCAACGGTTTCACCCGTTCACCTGTGTTCACTGAGCACCTACTACATGCAGCTACCAGGGGGACAACAGTGAGCAAACTGATGGAAGTGTCCAGGGTAAAATGAAGCTTACATTTTGGTGTGAGGAGACAGACAAAAACAAACTGAGTAAGCAGTGTGTAACGTCCAGTAGTCTCAAGTACCATGAAGAAAATAAAACCAACGCCACCATGAAAAAGCATGGGCGGGGCGGGGACTGCTGCTGCGGCAGGGCTGCTGAGGGAAGGCCCCGCTGCAGAGATGACCCTTGAGCAACCACCTGTGCGACCTCTTGGAGAATCAGTCCAAGCACAAGGGGGTATTACAAACTTTAGGAGGTCAGCGGCTAACTTTTGTTTCTTCCCCAAACCTAACATGAGGACAAGCCCAGACAAACGCCTTCAACGGAGGAGGTCCTCCTCCCCACAGTACCGAGGTCCCCTCACACAGGGCAGAGGGCCGGGCCCTGGAAGTCAGCGCTTATGTGTGGAAAGTGATGCTGAGTAACAGGACAGAACTGGGAGAACCGGGCACGTGACAGTGCTTGCCGGGGCCTGACGGGGAGGGCAGGCACATGGAGGCATCCGGCACGCACCTCTCGTCCCCACTCCCACCAAACACCATGGCACGCCTTCATCCCTGCGCCTGGCCACGAAGCCCTCAGCCCCCTAGCCTTCCAAAGGCTCCTGTGGCCGATTCAGGAGTGGCCTGTTAGGTTTTGTTTTAAAGCAAAAGAGTGGAAGTGACGAAAGGGACAAGGCACTTGTTTGCAAATCCTTGGCCCTGCCACCTGCTGTACGTGTGGCCTTGAGTGAGCCACTTCACCTCCCTGGTCTCGGTGTGCCTGTCAGGAGAGCAGCTCTCGCCACCTCACCAGATGAAGACCAGCATCAATGTAATGAAGTGTGGGTATTTAAAAAGCAGACCAGCCCTGACTGCTGTGGCTCAGTGGGTTGGGCACTGACCTGCCATCCGAAAGGTCACCGGTTCAACTCCTGGTCAGGGCACATGCCTGGGTTGTGGGCCAGGTCCCCGGTTAAGAGCAGGCAAGAGGTGCTGATCAATGTTTCTCACATTGATTTCTCTCCCTGTCTCCCTCCCTTACCATCATTCTAAAAATATTTTAAAAAATAAAATAAAAGCACACCATGTTGCAGGAACACAAAGAATGATTCTTTCACAAGCTGCCCTCCAAGACAAGACAGCGGCAGTCCCTTCCCCACCCCCAGGGCCCGGGGACGCCTTCGCCTGCTGGCTCAGACTCGTCTCTCCAGGCTTGTAGCTGCTGCTCAGGCGCGGCTGCACTGCCTCTGTAGCTGTCCTTGTATCTGATTTCTATTCACATTGCAAGCAGGCCTCCTTTTTTTCAAACTTACGTAACACATTTTCCTCCAGCCTTAACTGTCAGCTCCGCTTCCCCCATCTGCCCCAGGGAACAGTGCTGCTTGGGAAGCTGCAAAGATCCATGATGGTGGTAGAGGCAGAGAGGAGCAGCGGGGAATCCCGAGGGCACTTCCTTGCTCGGACCACGTATCCTGGGAGCCAGAGGCACTACACATGGCTGTTCCTGGTGACCAGGGAAGCCTGATAAGAAGCTGCTTGGAGACCTGACAACTCCAGAGCTTGTGGCTGAAGCAAGCTCCTCCCTGGCAGCCCCAGCCAAGTCGGGCTCTTCTCTGGGGGCACAAGAGGTGCATGTCAGACTCTCTGTCAGCATCCACATTTGCTTTTTACAGCTGCGACCCCTCTCTCCTCTGTTTCTACTTCTGATATCTTCCCCCTTCAGCAGTACAGCCCCTGCACAGAACCTGCAGTGGCTCCCATCTTCCTTAGAGTAACAGTCCAAGCCTCTTGGCCTGCCTTTCCAAGCCTTCCATGGGCCCTCCTTACCTCTCCAACATGTCTCCACATCCATGTTCTCCCGGCTCAGGCTTGCCTGCCTCTCTAACTGTGCTGGTGTTGCACTTGTACCTGCATCTAAAGCATCCTCCTTTACCACTCACCCTTCTCACCTCCACTTCTAGGTGCCTAGTTCTGAGTCCCTTTCTGAACGCAGAATACTGCTGTGCTCCTGGAGCCCAGAGTTAACTGGCTTCCTCCCACATCTTTCTAGCAGCAACCTCAAACATTTTTCAAATCATAGGCCCGTCTCTCCCTACTTCCTGAGGCCTTCTGTGCCTTGGGTTCTCTTTCTGATGCCTTGATATCAAGAGGGTGAGGCGAGGAGGAGCCCCAGCACCTGGTGGGTTAGCCTGCATTCTGGAAGGGGCTTCTACCACCCTCCTAGGCTTACAGGCTACAAGGTCCCCTAGGAAATTCGTAAGATGTTAAGGTTTCATCCTTCCATCCTGCTCAGCCTCTGCAACAGTGAGGATGGGCAAACACCCCTTCTACAAAAACTAACAAGGAACTTTTTGGAAAAACTAAGTGGAAGAAAATATGTTCTTCTCTGATATTTTCTGCCCCAGAAATAACTACTGTTCAAATCCCCCTTTCTTGCCCCCAAGAGCACGTGATTTTAACTAAATTTCTGAGCATTTCCTTCCTCTCTACAACAAGAAGTTTGAATTAAATAAGTCAGCAGGTCATTTGTTTATTCTGTAAACCCTTATAGAATGCCTGTACTGAGCTATGAATAAAACGGACCCAGTCCCTGTCCCTGTCCTCAAAGTCACTGCCATTACAGGAGACAGAATCAAGTAAGTAACCAGAATGTGTGCACATGTGCGTGACAGTAAGGGCAAAGACAGAAACGGTCAGGGCACTGCAGTCTCAGCTAGTCCGATTTCTCCCGACCAGGTGGGGTCGGTGCCAGCCTGACTAGGGGGCAAGGCCCGGTCAGGCAGGCGAAGCAGCTGAGCATTGGCCCCCACAGGCTTCTTCTGTATTTGAGTAACCTCATTATGCTTGGTGTAGGCTAATATCACAAGATGTATTACCTATTGCAGGGGGTGGGGAAGGAAGGCAAATGGAAGAAGGCGGAACATGGAGGAACAAAAGGGCAGAGGAGCAGGAAAGGCAAACACAGAGTAGAAGAGAAACCGAGAAGAGCTCTTGGAGGGATGGAATGAGGGCCCTAGAGAAGCAAGCTGAGGACACTTGGACACCAGATTCTGGCTCATCTGTGACAGACTGAATCCAAAAGTAAGATGATCTTGGATAAGTGAGAGTTAAAGGTTAAAGAAAAAAAGGCAAATGAGATATTTAAATAATGACTCTAGGCGTCGAATGACCTCTTTTAGCAACCCTAGCAGAGCCTTAATAACCCTTCTCTAAAAATGAAGAAACAGAAGGGAAAGGTAGCTGACCCTGGTAAGTCGATTAACAGTCTCCTCAGAGTCACCGCCAGTTTGTGGCCTTGGGGAGCTAGTTAAGTAGCAAATGTAATCAAAATTCAGAGAAAATCCCAAACCCCTCAATTAGCCAGGAACTATAACCTCTTTTTCCCACCCAACCTTCCCCAGGGACATTAAAAAGAGGCCCCAACCTTCTCCCCTCCCTGCTACTACAGAAAATGAATGCAGCTGAAAGACTGGGGAGGGAGGAGGGGTGCCAGCAAGCCCAGCACACCAAGGAAGACCCCACAACAGCTCCAGGTCATTGAGCACTTACTATGCCAGGCCCTTTAAATATATGGTACGCTCTCACAATACTGTGAAGCAGGCATTACTGGGGATGAGACACACTGCAGCCCAGGGTCCAGGAGTGACCTGCCAAAATTACAGTGAACTGATGTCAGAGGCTAGAGTAGAGCTCATAGCCTCTAGACTGATTATCCAGAGCCTAAATCATCTGGGTCTAGACAACAGATCAAATGGCAAATCATAGTGAGTTGTACTCCAAAGTTTCAGAAAAGTCATCTAAAGTGGGTGAAGGTGGTCAAAAGGTGTAACCCTCCAGTTATGAAATAAATAAGTCCTGGGGATGTAACAAACAGATTGGTGACTACAGTTAACAATAGTGTATTATATATTTGAAACTTACTAAGAAGAATAGATCTTTAAGTCCTCATCAGAAGAAAAAACAAAGGTAACTATATATGGTGATGGATGTTACCTAAACTTACTGTGGTATCACTTCACAGTATATACATATACCAAATCATGCTGTACACTTAAAACTAGTACAATGTTGTGTGTCCATTGTACCTCAATTTTTTAAGAGTAGTGGTTGGGAAAAGTGGTTATGTCACTTACATAATAGGGAATAGGATCTGACTTGGGGCAGGCTGAAATCCTTGAATCTGGTTGTGAGAGAAAATATTTCTCTAGTTTAGTGAGCATGTTTCCTTCTGAGTTCCAGCTCATTATCCTCCTTGACAAGTCAAACTGCAAGACACAGCAGGCACTAAAGGTTGTTTCCCACCTCCTTCTGATTAACAATGAGTTCAACAAAGAGCCTTCAAAGCAGGCGTGCCAGGTCCTAACAAGCAGCTATTTTCTCTCCTCACATGCAAGATTATTGCAACCAAGTCTAGTAACTGCATTTAAAATATTTTTGTAGAAACACTTATTTTTTTAAATACATTTTTTTATTATGCTATTACAGTTGTCCTTTCTTTTCTCCCCTTTATTCCCCTCCACCCTGCACCCCCTCCCACGAGCATTCCCCTCCTCAGTTCATGCCCATGGTTCATACAAATAGGTTCTTTGGCTTCTCCATTTCCTATACTATTCTTAACCTCCCCCTGTCTATTTATGTCTACTATGCTGTCTACCACTTATACTTATTCCCTATACCTTTTCCCCCATTCTTCCCCTTCCCTCTCCCCCTCCTTGCTGATAACCCTCCATATGATCTCCATTTCTGTGATTCTGTTCCTGTTCTAGTTGTTTGCTTTTGTTTTTTTTTTAGGTTCAGTTGTTGATAGTTGTGGTTTGTTGTCATTTTACTGTTCATAGTTTTGATCTTCTTTTTCTTAGATAAGTCCCTTTAACATTTCATATAATAAGGGCTTGGTGATGATGAACTCCTTTAACTTGACCTTATCTGGGAAACACTCTCTCTGCCCTTCCATTCTAAATGATAGCTTTGCTGGACAGAGTAATCTTGGATGTAGGTCCTTGCCTTTGATGACTCTGAATATTTCTTTCCAGCCCCTTTTTGACTGCAAGGTTTCTTTTGAGAAATCAGCTAAGAGTGTTATTGGCACTCCTTTGTAGGTAACTCTCTCCTCTCTTGCTGCTTTTAAGATTCTCTCCTTACCTTTAATCTTGGGTTATGTAATTATGATGTGCCTTGGTGTGTGCTCCCTTGGGTCCAACTTGTTTGGGACTCTATGAGCTTCTTCTTAAAAAAGAAGATTAAGGAAGTTCTCTTTCATTATTTTTTCAAATAAATTTTCCATTTGTTGCTCTTCCTTTTCTCCTTCTGGCACCCCTATGATTCAGATGTTGGAACATTTAATGTTATCCCAGAGGTTCCTAAGCCTCTCCTCATTTTTTTGAATTCTGTTTCTTCATTCTGTTCTGGTTTAATGTTTATTTCTTCCTTTTGTTTCAAATCTTTTATTTGAGTTCCAGTTACCATCCTTCACTGTTGGGTCCCTGTACATTTTCCTGTATTTCACTTTTCACCTTTACTTCTTCCCCTATTTTGTGACCATACTCAACCAATTCTGTGATCATCCTGATTACCAGTGTTTTGAACTCTGCATCTGACAAGTTGGCTATCTCTTCATCGCTTAGTTGTATTTTTTCTGGAGCCTTGATCTGTTCTTTCATTTGGGCCATTTTTTCTTGTCTCAGCAGACTCTTACATAGTAAGGGCTGGAGCCTTAAGTATTACCAGGGTGGGGCAACCCACATCACTGTGTTGTGATGCTATATGTGGGAGAGGGGTCCAAGAGGGAACACCACCACTTGCTCAGCTCTCGGCTGGTTTTCAGTCACTTCCCCTGCTACTCACAAGCAAATTGGGCCCTTCTGGTGCTGATCTCTAGTGGGTGGGCTTGTGTACACTCTAGGACCCTGTGGATCTCTCCAATGAACACTCCTGTGAGACTGGGAGTTTCTCCTGCTGCTGCAACCCCCACAGGTTTTTACCGCCAGAGGTTTTGAGGCTTTATTTCCCCATACTGGAACCCTGGGTTGTATGGTCTGTCTCACTCCCCAGTTGTCCATCCCAGTTTATCTGCACGTAAATGTGGGACCACCCACTCTGCCCACTGCTGCCTTGCCTGTCCTCCCTGCCCAATGTCAGTCTCCACCCCTCTTACCAGTCTGGATGAATGTTTCTTCTTTAACTCCTTGGTTATCAGACTTCCATACGGTTCAATTTTCAGGCAGTTCTGGTTATTTTTGTTTTTAAATTTGTTACTGTCCTTCTTTTGGTTGTATGAGGAGGCGAACTGTATCTACCTACACCTCCATCTTGGCCGTAAAATATTTTTCTTCCCTCCAAAGATTCATTAGTTTTGAAATGCTTTCATTCTCTACTTTTGCACACTCTTCTCTGCAAAATTCACTACTCATTTCTGACCAAATGCTGACACAAATGCTGACAATTAGAAGAGGATATTGCAAGTAAGGATTTTATTTTCATTAACAAACACCATTCTGAGAAATGGCCTAAAATTTTTAAATAGGATGTAACAAAAGCCAGAGCAAAACGTATAGGGATTACACTAAAGAGAGAGAGAGAGAGAGAGGAAGGAAGGAAGGAAAGAAAGAAAAGAGGCACAATTAAGGAAAATGCTCACTGGTCCTAGATTCCCTGATCTCTCATTTCTAATAACCCATAATATTTGGCAGAGCAGCCCCATTTTACAGACACAGAAATAAGGCTCGAGTGGAGTTCCTTGCCAAAAATCATAAAATAACCTTTCCAACTGAAGGACACGCCTTAATGTAGTGTATTTCCCCCTCCAGACTACCTAGGCTCCTTCAGAAGACAAGTAGATATGTCATCCATCACAAAGCCAGGCAACCCCAGTGGGCAGAAATGCAATGTGGGCTACCTTGGATACTCATCATCTGCTATTCATGAAAGGAAAATTATCTGTTCATTTTTAAATGGAGTGGGAGAAAATTCCTAGTAACGCCACTGTATTCATGGCAACTCAAGCTGCACCAAAGTAAGACATCACCATTTGTGCCTGGGTCATGTCTCAACATGATTCACCACAGAAGTCTGGACAGGTCAAGAGGCCACTCGCTAGTCGTCATTCACACCTCAAGTCTGGGACAAACTCCTAAAGAGAAGCCCTCGAAGAACGTGTTTGCCAATTTCAGGACAAACGTAAGCCAAAAGTAATGGACATTCCTGTGTAGTTTACTGAGGAGACCCTCTCCCCACCACACACACTTCGGAAGAAGTGTTCCTTCCTTACTCCAGCCAGCGCCTCAGATGGAAACCGAAAAGGGCCCGAGGGAACATTCATTCCCCCGCCTCCAACACGTCCCAGCTGCCTCACTTGAAGAGCTAGAGACAAACTCATCTCGAGCCATAATAATCATCACTGTGGGTCTGGCAGCTGAGGTAACTCTGGAGAGAATGTGACTCTCATTTCTCAAGAGACCAGCATGCTGGATTCCAGCTACTAATTAGCCGCTGTTCTCCCCATGTGTAAGGTGGGGCAGTCTAGACAGGGTCCAAAGGAACTGGTCTCCCGGTCGATTCACTGCCACCTTGAGGCTGTCACCTCACGGCCTAGGGGATGACACAAGTGGGCAAAGGAAGAAGAGGTGCAGTCAGGACCACCTCCAGAATACTATGGACTGATTTATGGACAAGGGCACCATCAATATCTAGACACACACAGAGACACTACCCAGGGCAGAACCCCGTCCACAGCCTCAGGGACAACCCTGAGTTTCTGCTCTGGGCAGCTTGGCAATACACCAGAAAAAGTTTGGCATGCAGGAAGTGCCTTGTAAGGGTTGCAGAAGCTACTCAGAAACTTATTACACGAGAGTCTGCTACCAACAGCTTGTAAAACAATCACAAAACAAAAACAATCACAGGCCACTGCAGATCTTGCCTATCAGTGCTAACAGCAGGTCTGACAGAAGGGAGAGGAGGACTTCAGATGTTGAAACCTCGGCCATGGCTGAGGACCCGGTTCTTCTGGAGGCTGCTGCTGGGATATCTGTGAGGTAATATGGAGACACCCACCTGTCCCAAGGACTAGGATCCAAAAACATTCTTATAGTCCCCAAAGAAACTACATTTCTTCCTGACCTGAGAGCTCTCTGTTTTTACAAAACTCTTTATCTTGAGCAATAAAGAACTCTTCTGGAGTGGATTTCAAGCAGAAAGGCCCCAAAGCATAAACCACTCCAGCTTTGAAGAATGCCATAGAGCTTGCTCCAGTTACAGCTCAAGAACCTAGGCCGGGGGACTTCCGCCAAGATGGAGGCATAGGTGGATGTGCTGTGCCTTCTCACACAACCAAGATTAGAGAAAACTAAATATTAGCAACAGAAAACACAGCCAGAACACGGAAAATTGAACTTTTCGGAAGTCCGTTAACAACAAATTCTTCAGCCTGACCGGTAAGGGGCGAAACCAGCGGCTGGCGGAGCGGGGTTGCACAGGAAAACTCGGTCAGACGGACTCAGGCGGGCGGAATCCAGGCGCAAGGTCGGACCTAGTGAGCGACCGAGGAAACAACCAGGCGAGCGACCACGGGGGAGACAGCGGGGCACCGGGGCTGCGTGTTGACTGAGGTCGCGCATTTGTGCGCGGGTGGACAGGCGAGGGAGTGGGCAGTTGGACCAGGCCGGCAGGTCCCCACGGCAAGCGGCAGTGGAGGGCGCCGCCATTTCCCTGCTCTGACCCCACCTCCACATACAGCGTCATAACCCAGCGACTCTGAGTGGACCGGCCCAGGTGAACCACCTAAGGCGCTGCTCCTCCGCACCCAGCTGTGAGAAGCGGCAGAGGGGGCCGCCATTTCCCCTCCCTGACCACGCCCCCACATACAGCGTCACAACCCAGCGACCTGGGAATCCAAGGCGCCTTTTCTCACACTTAAAGGGCCCGAACAGACCAAGAATGGCGAAGGAGGATCTCAGAGCCCCAGAGCCAATAGATCTAAGCGATGAAGAAATAGCAAAACTCACAGACGCACAGTTTAAAACACTGGTGATCAGGATCCTCACAGAACTGGTTGATTATACCGACAAATTAGACAAATATATGAAGGCGAAACTAATTGAAATGAATGGAATTGCACAGGACACCAATAGCAATGAAAAGGAAACTGGGATTCAAATCAATGGAGTGGACCAGAAGAAAGCAAATAATGGCCAAACAGAAAAGAGTCAAGAAGCAAGAATTCAAAGAAATGAGGAGAGTCTTAGGAACCTCCAGGACATCTTTAAACGCTCCAACATCCGAATTATAGGGGTACCAGAAGGGGGAAAGGAACAGCCACCAGTGGAAAACTTATTTGAACAAATAATAAAGGAGAATTTCCCCAATCTGGCAAAGGAAATAGACTTCCAGGAAGTCCAGGAAGCTCAGAGAGTCCCAAAGAAGTTGGACCCAAGAAGGAACACACCAAGGCACATCATAATTACATTAGCCAAGATTAAAATGAAGGAGAGAATCCTAGAAGCAGCAAGAGCTAAGGGGACAGTCACCTATAAAGGAGTCCCCATCAGACTGTCAGCGGATTTCTCAAAAGAGACCTTACAGGCAAGAAGGGGCTGGAAAGAGGTATTCCAAGTCATGAAATCCAAAGACCTACAACCAAGATTGCTCTATCCAGCAAAACTTTCATTTACAATGGAAGGACAGATAAAGTGCTTCTCAGATAAGACCAAATTCAAGGAGTTCATCATCACCAAGCCCTTATTATATGAAATGTTAAAGGGACTTATCTAAGAAAAAGAAGTTAAAGAAACATGAACAGTGAAAGGACAACAAACTCACAGTTATTAACAACCACACCTAAAACGAAAGCAAACTAAAAGGACAGCTAGATCAGGAGTGGAAACATAGAAATGAAGATCTCAAGGAGGGTTAGCAACAGGGGAGTGGGAGGAGGAGAAGGGGGGAGAAGGTACAGAAAATAAGTAGCATAGACAGTAGATAGAAAATAGATGGGGGGGGGCAAGAATAGCATGGGAAATACAGAATCTAAAGGACTTGAGACACATGGTCATAAACTAAAGGGGGGTAATGGTGGGGATGAGGGGTAGGGTGGAGGGGAATAAAGGGGGAATAGAACAACTGTAACAGCATAATCAATAAAAAATTAAAAAAAAAAAAAAAAGAACCTAGGCCGGCTTTCTCTCTACATGACAGGCCCAGGCCACTAATTCAATACTGTGCACAGACACCACGAGGGTTGCACCACAGCTTTATCTGATAAAGGGAAAGAAAAACAAGTTGAGGCATAATTTAACAATGTTCTTGGCCACTTATTGATCATCAGCCAACAATCCCAAGGCAGAAATAATTTATGGGTGAAGCTGTATGAACTCCATATTGATCTAAATCATGTGATGCTTCTCTGAAAGCATTACCCCTGAAAGGGTCTTGACCAAAATAAAACCTTGGTAAGTCAAGTGGGCTAAGAAGAATGGTGGGCTGCCAATGCAAATCACTGCTTTAAAGGGCAGGAAACAGAGCTGTATCCTGATCTCAACCCCCGCCCCTTGCACAACTTCCCTAACACGCGATCAAGTGAGCGCACCCACACACATATACACACTTTAACTCAGAACCTAACCACTTGGGGTTCAGCTTTGGATGAAGTGGACCTACAACCTCCTGCCATAGTAAGAGGAAAGACTACACAGAAACCTTCGTAGCTAATTTCTTTTGGAGCTCCAGGGTTGGGGGGAAATGCTCTCTCCTACCTATGCCCTCGTCAAGAACTTAGGGCTGATAAACTTAAAGCTGAGTTTTGTGATTAAATTCTAAAGTTTCCTCAGGCAGGGGGGATTCTCTTCCCCTTAACTCAGTGGTTGGGAAGCTTTTTCTGTAAATGACCAGAGAGCAAGTATTTTATGCTTTGAGTGACATGAGGTCTCTTTCACAACCTTTGTCTTTATAGCACAAAAGCAGCCACAGACAACACTTAAACAAATAAATGTGCCTGTGTTCCAATAAAACTTAATTTACAAGCACCTAAATGTGAATTTCACACCACTGCCACAGGTCACAAAATTCTGAAAAACAATTCTTAGCTTGCGGGACATAGAAAAATAGATAGTGGGCCACATTTGGCCTGCAGACCACCAATTTGCCTACCACGGCCTTAAGGGCTCAATTATTGTCTTGATTTTTATTAGCAGTATTTTTGTCTTTCTGATCCAATGCTTAACAGTATCTATAATGAAAAAAACTTTTTGTTTTAATTTGCTTGCTTTCAGCATTCATTCTTCCTCCTCCACATCTTCTAGTAATAGAAGTGCTCTTTTTCATTTGGGATATGCCCCTCCCTGCAAAACAAGTGTTTCTGTTAGGATGTCAACTAGGTCCCATCTATCTGGCCGCGGAGGTGGGTTTATAACCCAGGATCGCCAGCCAAACCACTCTAGTCTCCTGGACACAGTGATTGGTCTGGGAGTGGGTGGGCACTCCTATCACAGTCAATCAGTGGTCTACCACTGGCCTGGATGCTAGGAGCATGGGGGGAGCTCTGAGTTTCCATCCAGCATGGAGACATTTGAAATGTCGGAAGCTATCATGTGCACACCCAAGGCAGTATACCTCACTAGGACCAAGACACACTCACCTAGTTGAAAAAAAGATAAAAGTAGTCCCCAAAGGACACCTCAAAACAGTTGGTCTCTACCCAAATACCATTTACTTTCTCACAAAAGTCCATTTTAAGTACATAGGTATGCCTAGTTTTGCATCAATGACATATTACTAAAAAGAAATGTTTGAATCAAATTGATTTGCTTGCCTTTGTGAAGATTTTATGAAAACTTACATTTGAAAGACCTTGTAATGAATGTATTTTAAAAAGCAAAGAATTGCCCACGGAGCAACTTGTATTGTAAGTTATTTTTGCACATTAGTTTTACTTAGAGCAGGGCACACTGAGAATCACTTTCAGCCTAATAATTTAAAGTCCCAAGTGTCTCCCCTGCACACTGATGGGGTGCTAACCTGCCTCCAACACTCAGCAGGAGGGCTCCGTGTCCCTTGATGCTGACACCTGCATGATGGCTGTGGGAGTGTATGCTGCACAGCCACTGACCCCTGACCTCTGGGAGGGGCCTGAGCCCACAGCCCACTCCTCACAGAGGCTGACAAGGGCCAAATGGCCCAGTAGTAGTCCCCTGTGGTAGGTGTGGCCTTGGGGCAGCTGCTGCTCTGCTTGAATGACCCAGCTTCCCAACCAGGGCAGCCCTGGTCTTTGTCCTACCAAAGTCTGTGGATTCAACTTTTCAAAGAATTCTCTGATCTTTCCCAGGATCCTTCCAAGGAGTAAGTTTTGAGAAGCTAAAACCAAGTTAGGCTGGTTTCTGTTGCTGGTAATCATAAAAACCTCTACCAATTCATCTGCTAAGCAGCAGCTAATGTTTATTAAGTGTTTACTATGTGTCGAGCACTATTCAAGTGCTTTGCAGGCTTTATCTAAAATAATCCTCACAACCTTTATGTGGGCCCTGTTTTTTTCCATTTTCCTGCAGTTTGGAAAAGTTAAATAACCTGCCCAAGTCAAGGTTCAAACCCTGAGCTTTTATCACTGTGATAGGAGAAAAACTGGCTGTAATATTTTGTAGCTCCTTCCAACAAGACAGTCTATTGAGCTACTCTCTAACTTGGCTTGACCACATGACGTGCTTTAGCCAAGAAGCAGGAATAAACCTGACATAAGCAGGCACTGACTTGGTGGTTGATACTGGGGTTACCTGCTCTTGGTACTGAAATCCTAAGACCACCATGGGAAGGTAAATGGGCTTCACCCTCCCAGAGACTGAATGAAAACATGGGGTGACAGGCCATGCCAACCCAAAGAATTACAGAAAGTAATGAACTGCTGTTGTTCTAAACTACTAAGTTTTGGGGTGGTTTATTAGATAGCAAAAGCAAACTGATCATCACTAAGCTCTCACCAGCAAATCAATAGCATCAAGTAAGAGTTAGTAAAACTTTGAGGCAGCAAAAACGCCTCTTTATATTTCATCTTTCCTCATGGACAGAATGAGAAGAACAGAGTCTATATTTAATCAGGAATGAAGCTACAATCCAGAACAAATAATGCCCCTTTTTTATTACAAAACATAAACATGTAATTCTGTAGCACAACAATATCACACTCAAGCACACCATATGGCATTTTAGGTGAAATGTTCAAATTAAAACTATAAATTACTACACCCGTATTATTACTCTACCAACCACACTCAAGCAGGCCTTACTTCTGCCGGACCCTGTATGTGCAACAGAGGCAGAGCTTACTGGCAGCGAGGACACCTAAAGACAGAGGCAGGAGACTCACTCCTTCTTATTCTCATCCTAACTAAGGTTTCCAGGAATTATCAACTCATTGCGCTTCTTGCTCAGGAATCAAGTTGTGCAAGAAGGAATCAAGTTGTGCAAGAAGTCAGGCCTTACAGCATATTCTCTCAGAACTTCTGGAGAAGACCCACAAACGGCAGGAGTCTGAAAAGCTGACCAGCCAGGCCAGCCCACACACACACAGCTCACTGGGGCACAAGTCCTTCTAGTTAGTGACTTCTCCTTTTTTGGCTGGGCAAGCAGTGAACTCTGCACCAAAGACATCTATCCAGAGACCTGTCTAGTTAACTAAGCACTCTTTAAGCCAAAGAGCAATACCTGGTGAATCCAGAAAAGAAATTCCTAGGAAAGTGGGAGCAGCGCCTAGGCCAAAGGAGAAACCAAGCTTGTTATTCCAGGAGTAAGCTGAAACCGTCCTTCCTCTCTCCAGAATGGAAATATGAGTTAGACTCAGAACTTTCTGTCAAAGCCACAGAGAAGGCGCACAGTAGAAAAAAAACATAGGATTAGCTTAATGAATATGTTAAGAGTGGAAGACATGGGTTCTTAGCCCAGTTTCACTGTTGGTTCCTGTCCTAATAATTCTTTAAAGGAGAAGCTATCTTCTACAATTATGTTAGGGACTGGGGATACAAAGGCACATTAGACATGTTTCCAGATTTAAAGAAACTCAAAGACTAATGAGAAAGCTATAAGCTCTGTGAGTTTTATTTCCACATGTGTAAAATAAGAAAAACATACCTATACCTCCTGAACAATAAATGAGAAAAATAGCATAAAGCACATAATACAGCACTTGTTACATAACAGGCCCTCAATAAATAATGATTACTATTCATTACAATAAGAATGAAGTGGATACTGTGCCAAAGGAATACAGATGGAGCATACTTAATCCATTCTGGGTAGGGGGTGGTTCATGGGAAAACCTCTCAGAAGAAGAGCTGTCTGAGTTAAATAATAATATTACTAATAGCTAAAATTTATTAATGACTTATGAGGGAGACTAATTCTCACAAATACATAAAATAAAAGTACGTAATTCACAATTATCCCTCGTTGGCAAGAATTATCCTCATTTTACAGATGAATGAATAACTCAGAGAGTTCATACACCCTTTTATATAAGTGAGTCAGGATTCGAACTCCAACTGGCTGATTCCCCAGCCTCAGTCCTATACTTAAAGGTCTAGCAAAGGTATCAGTATGAGGAGGTTGGGCGGGGATGTGGGAGGAAGCACTCCCTGGAAAAGCAGTAGTAAGAGCAAAGGTGAGGTGCACACAAAGGTAGGGCTCATGAAAGGAATTTAATATCACTTGTCTCAATTTCCTCACAAATTACATAAAGGAATAAGAAAGGCAATTAGCATTTGTTAGGGCCTTGTATGTGCAAAACACTTCACCAGTTGCTTCCTTTTGTAGTATCAACAATCCTCACAGCAACCTAGAAGTAGACAGGAGGATTCCATTTTACAGAGGATGTAGCAGCTTTACTCTACCAGATCCCTCTGACACTGACTTCCTGGGTTTCTGTCAGTGAGATTACATGTCAATCACAGCCTTGGAACATAGCCCCACGCTCAGGAAATGTTCATCCTTCCTCTCCTTTCACCTGCTTCTATTTCCTAGAAATTAATACACTAAAATATTCTAACACGGAACTCAGATAAAGGGCCACAAACTCTCGGAAAACTGCTTTCCCTTTATGGAACGCTTAAGCCATAACATACCTCTTACTGACACTTGGTTAATTATCAGAGGTAAGAGGACAAAATGGTAACTAGCCAGTGCAGTTAGAAAGCAGAAGGCTTTCTGTATTTCTGCATTTTAAGTGTATAACTTGATGCACTTTGAAAAAATGCACAATCTGTGAACCCACCACCAAATTCAACATTTAATATTTTCATTACTCCAAGAAAGTCCCCTCTTGCCACCCCACACTAGCGTCCCTGCCCTCAAGACCCCGCGGCAATCACTGGTTTACTTTGTTACTGTGGACTAACTACTTCTGTCTGTCCGGGAATTTTACATACATGCAATCATAAAATATGTACTCTTTTGCATCAGGCCTCTTTCACTTAGCATATTTTTGAAATTCATCCAAGTTGTGTTTATCAACAGAGTTCTTTCTTATTGTTGAGTTCTTTTTTCTGTTGTTTGAATATGTCAAAATTTGTTTACCTACTCATCTGGTGATAAACATTTTGGTTGTTTCTAGTATGGGTATATTAGGAATAAAGATGTTATAAACTTTTGCACACAAGCCTTTGTGTGAACAAATGTTTTCATTTTTCTTAAGTTAATACTGAAAAGTGGGGGTGATAAATTCCATGGTTTAACTTTTAAAGAAACTACCAAACTGCTTTCCAAAGTGGTTGTCCCTCTCTCTGGCTGCTTTTAAGAAATCTCTCTTTATCACTAGTTTTCAGCAACTTGACTCATTTTTTCTTTTTGCTTTTTTATAGCTTTATTGCCGTACAATTTTAATAAAAAGAAATCCATATAGAGTATTATCATTTAATGAATATATATGACCATCACCACAATCAAGATTACAAACACATCTACCTCCCAAACTTTTCCTCATTCTCCCTTACAATTCTTCCCTCCCTCCCCTTTCCGCATTCCCCATGTAACTATCCATCTGCATTTTGTCACTGCAAATTAGATTGCGATTTCTAGAATTATATAAATAGAATCACATAGTATGCAGCATTCTTTTAAGATTCATCCATATTGTTCCATGTATCAATGATTTCTTCTTTTTATTGCTAAATAGTATGTTATTTATAGACATAACACAATTTGTTTATCCATTCAATTGTTGAGGGACATTTGGGTAGTTTTTAGCTATTACAAATAAAACTACCATGAACATTCAGGTACAAGTCCCTGAATGGACACACGCTTTCATTTCTTTAGGGTAAATCCTGGGAATGAGATGGCTGAATGTATGGTAGGTTCATGCTTAACATTTATGAAACTGGTAAGCTGTTTCCCAGTATAATTGTACCATTTTACATTCCTACCAGCAATTTCTAAGAGTGTCAGTTACTCTACATACTCAATAATATATAGTCAGTCTCTTTAAAATCTGGGTGTTTTCTGATGTAGTTAAAACCACAGCCTCATTGGGGTTTTAATTTACATTTCCCTAATAACTAATGATGTTGAATATCTTTTCATGTGTTCACTTGCCATTCACATATCTTTAGTAAAGTTTCTGTTCAAATCTTTTACCCATTGTAAACCGGGCTGTTTATACTTTTATTATTCGGTTGTAAGAGGTCTTTATACATTCTAGATAAAGTCCTTTGACAGATATGTTTTGCCAATATTTTTTCTCAGTCTATGGCTTGTCTTTTCATTTTTGTCACAGTGTCTTGAAAAGCAAATGTTTTTAATTAGATGAAGTTCAATTTACTGATTTTTCTGATAGTCTGCACCTTCATGTCCCATTTAAAAACTCATTGTTACAACATAAGCCGCTAAGAGTCTCCTATGCTTTCCTTGAGAAGTTGTATAGTTTTTCACTCTTACAGTTAGATTTATGGTCAAGTGAGAGTTCATTTTTATATAATGTAATACAGGTTCATTTTTGTGCACAGGATATCCAATTGTTCTAGCACCATATGTTGAAAAGATTATTCTTCCCCTACTGAACTACCCTGTGATGTCTGTCATAAGTGACTACATGTGTCTGTTTCTCAGCTCTTCACTCTGTTCTATTTGATCTATTACTTTTAGCTTTACACCTATATAACACTCTGTTACTGTAGCTTTGTAACAAATCTTGAAATCAGGTAGTGTAAGTTCCACAACTTTTTCTTTTTCAAAGTTGTTCCAGCTATTCTATATCCTTTGCATTTCCACATACATTTCAGACACAACTTGTCGCTTCTACGAAAAAGAAAGCCGCTGGATTTTCAATGGGCAGCCCTGGATTTAAAGCAAAACTGGCACCTTAACAACACTAATGGTGGTGATGGTTGTGCAACAATATGAAATGGATTTAATGGCAGTGAACTGTACACTTACACCTGGTTAAAACAGCAAATTTTATGTATTTTTTACAACTTAAAAATTTTTAACTAACCGCCAAGATGGAGGTTTAACGTGGATGTGCCTGCCTCCTCACACAACCAAGTTTAGGGACAACTAAATATTAGCATCAGAAAACACAACCAGAACACGGAAAACTGAACTTTTCGGAAGTCCGCTAACAACAAATTCTTCGGCCCGACCGGTAAGGGGCGAAACCGGCGTCGGGTGAGGAGTTACAAAGGAGTCCACCCGGGCGCGGAATCCAGACGCGAGAATCCAGTCGCACGGGTTCCAAACCCAGGATTGGACATAGTGAGCTACCGAGCGGCCCACCGGGTGAGCGGCCCACCGGGTGAGCGACTACGGAGGAGTCAGTGGGGAGGCGGTGGCAGCGAGTTGACTGAGGTTGCATGGTTGCACGCGGGTGAGGGAGTGAGCGCTTGGACCGGCGGTGGCGGCGGCGGCGGCTGCGCCATTGCCATTTCCCCGCTCTGACCACGCCCCCACATACAGCGTCACAACCCAGCGACCTGGGAATCCAAGGCGCCGCTCCTCCCACTTAAAGGGCCAGAACAGACCAAAAATGTCACAGGAAGACCTCAAAGCCCCAGAGATAAATCTAAGTGACGAAGAAATAGCAAATCTCTCAGACGCACAGTTTAAAACACTGGTCATCAGCTTCCTCACAGATCTGGTGGACTATAGCCACAAATTAGAGAAACATATGAAGGCTAAATTAAGGGAAATGAATGGAATTCCACAGGAAAACCATAGAGATGAAAAAAAAACTGGGACTCAAATCAATGGAGTGAACCAGAAGGAAGAAAAAAAATGATCAATCAGAAAGGAATGAAGAAATAAGAATTCAGAAAAATGAGGAGAAGCTTAGGAACCTCCAGGACATCTATAAACGCTCCAATATCCAAATTATAGGGGTACCAGAAGGGGGAAAGACACAACCACCAGTGGAAAAACTATTTGAACAAATAATAAAAGAAAATTTCCCCAATCTGGCAAAGGAAATAGACTTCCAAGAAATCCAAGAAGCTCAGAGAGTACCAAAAAAGTTGGACTCAAGAAGAAACACACCAAGGCATATCATAATTACATTAGCCAAAATTAAAATGAAGGAAAGAATCCTGGAAGCAGCAAGAGGTAAGGGGACAATCACCTACAAAGGAGTCCCCATCAGGCTGTCAGCAGATTTCTCAAAAGAGACCTTACAGGCAAGAAGGGGCTGGAAAGAAATATTCCAAGTCATGAAATCTAAAGACCTACAACCAAGATTGCTCTACCCAGCAAAACTTTCATTTAGAATGGAAGGACAGATAAAGTGCTTCTCAGATAAGACCAAATTCAAGGAGTTCATCATCACCAAGCCCTTATTATATGAAATGTTAAAGGGACTTATCTAAGAAAAAGAAGTTAAAGAAACATGAACAGTGAAAGGACAACAAACTCACAGTTATTAACAACCACACCTAAAACGAAAGCAAACTAAAAGGACAGCTAGATCAGGAGTGGAAACATAGAAATGAAGATCTCAAGGAGGGTTAGCAACAGGGGGAGTGGGAGGAGGAGACAGGGGGAGAAGGTACAGAAAACAAGTAGCATAGACAGTAGATAGAAAATAGATGGGGGGGGGCAAGAATAGTATGGGAAATATAGAACCTAAAGGACTTGAGACACATGGACATAAACTAAAGGGGGGTAATGGTGGGGTTGGGGGGGCAGGGTGGAGGGGAATGAAGGGGGGAATAGAACAACTGTAACAGCATAATTAATTTAAAAAAAAATAATAAATTTATTTAAAAAAATTAAAAAAAAAATTTTTAACTAAAAAAAGCAATGCCTATTTAGAAGTTTAGAACTTATCACCTAATATATGATCACTCATAAATCAGCCAGTCAATCCCACCAGCCTGCTTCAGCCCAGTCCACTCCTTCTCAGCCGTCCCTGGTTCTGCCTGCCTCCGTTAGCACACTGTGGCTGAAGGGACATGGTCTATAGCACTTTCCATTTCTCTTCACAGCTTTTTTTGTTTTTTAATAAACAACTGAGGTATAATTTATATACTATAACATACAGCCACTTTAATGGAAAGTTTGACTTTTGATAAATGCTTGTACCCATATAACTACCACTGCAATCAAAATACATTTCCATCATCCCAAAAAGTTACCTCATATCCCTTTACTTATTTTTTAACCCTCACCTGAGGAAGAGAAAAAGACAAGAGAGGCAGAACAAGAGAGATGTTGATATGAGAAACATTGACTGGTTGCCTCCCCTTTGTACCCCAACTAGAGACTGACCCCATACTCTAGGTATGTGCCCTGACTAGGAATCGAACCCACAACCTTTCAGTGCATGGGGACCATGCTCCACCCAACCAAGCCACACTGGCCAGGGCCCCTCACTGTTGGGAACCACCCTGCCTGGTTTCAGAAACTGTAATCCCCCACAGCTAAGGCTGAGTAAAAAGACCTTGGGACCATAAGCCACTAAGGAGGCAAAGCTTATCTTCCTGGCAGGGGCGTAGCCTCTGGTCCCTTTGCTTCACCCTGCTTAGCCCCAGGTGGATGACTGGTTAGCCAACGATGAGTAAGATTCCTCAAGGGAGGGACGACCTAAGATAGGCTTGGTCACTATGGGGTCCTCAGGGAAGGCCTTAGGGGACTATAGAAAAAAGGAGATGATGGACCCTCACTCCTTGGCTTTGACATAGCCTGAGTCTTCATTTTGTTTGTAAAAAGTCTCCTAATCTCTTGGCTGCCTTACTTCCCCTGCCTGACTTAAGCCTGAAACAATTCCAGAGGACATGTGACCCTGTGCTGGAAAGGGCGGTTCCCCAGGGCAATCAGGCCTAAGAAAAGAATGCATAAAATCCTGTGAAACCTGCTTTGCTAAGAATAACCTCAATTTAAATGATAAGAGTCCAAGCATAAAATGAGTTTGTTTCCCAAAATTCTATGGCCCTTTGGCAGTCACTCTAGCTATCTGATCCTGACTCAGAATGAGCTCTCATAGTTCTTTGAATGCTGTCTGTTGTTTGATCATTACTGCCTGACAATGACTGAACTTTACATATACGCCCTGCCTTCCTATGGAAAATAAACCCAACAAAAGCCCATTGAGGAACAGGCTCAAGGCACTTCTCCTTTGAGAGATTGGCCACCTTTCCTCCCTAGGCAGATCACGTCTTGGTAGACTTATTCTCATCCATGATGGGCAGGAAGGGTGGGGAGGATTGCTGGACAAAGCTCCCCACACCTCCCATCTCTTTAAAGTTATCCTCTAACCTCCCCGGGCAACCACTGATCTACTTTCTGGCATAAATTTGTTGTTGTTTTCTCTAGAATTTTATATAAATGGAAACAGTTCATACTATTTTGTGTCGGGCTTTCATATAGCATAAATGTTTTTGAGATTAACCACAGTGACACGTGGTTAATGTCACATCAGTATCTTATCTGTTTTCATTGCACTGCTGAATAGTATTTATTGTATGGAGATGCTACAATCTGTTTATCTCTTTGCCTGTTGAACATTTTGACTGTTTCTACAATGACTACAGTTGCTTTAAGCATTTGCACAGGAGTCTATGTGGACATGTGTTTAAATATCTTGTCAGAGTGTTATGGTCATATGGCAAATGCATATGTACCTTTATTAAAATAAACCAGAGTTTCTTTTATAGTCAATCTCATATCCCGGTGGTCTGCCGTGGCTTTGGGACTATGGATAATCTAGTCCAACAGGCAAACAGTGACACAGGGGCCTGGGTAACTACATTCTAGCAGAGCCTCTGGCCTGGGCTGGCTGCCCTCTATGCCTGTTTTGGCTCCAGGTTACATGTGTACCACAGACCAAGAAGGTGGAACTTGCTGCTCCGGCCATCCAACTAAATAACCAAAGACTTGTAATAAAAAAATAAAGATACTATCAAATGACTTCTACACCAAAACACAAAAGAGGATATAGCAACTTTTAGATTTGGGCTAAAATTTAAAATATAACAACTAGCAAGTAAGTAATTTCTTTTCTTTTTTCTTCCTTTTTTTTTTATCCTCCCCTGAGGACATACTCATTGATTTTATAGAGGGGAAAGGAAGGGCAAGAAAAAGGGAGAGAAACATCAATGTGAGAAACATCGATCGGTTGCCTCTTGCACGTGTCTAGAATAGGGACAAAACCCTCCACCCTGTTAACGGGGTGATGCTCCAACCAAATGAGCCACACCAGCCAGGGAACTAGCAAGTAATTTCTTACCTCTATGCATAATCTTGTGCTTCTCCCTCAGATATGTCAGGCCTTTTATTACCTAGAGGAAAGAGAATGTAAAAAGTTAGGAAATGGAAATAGCAGTGTTTAGAAAAGACTCAATGTCTCTAATTTAAAACAATCTAGAAAATATTTTATCTAACATCATAAACTTGCCTCCTTCTCTTTTTTATTCTTTCTTTTGTATTTTTTACCTTCCTTATTAAGAAACCATCTCTTTTACATGGCATACAGAGTATTATTTTTAAGTAAAATTGATTATTACAAGTTTAAACATTTAAAAAACACTATTTGCATCCATTTCTTTCTAAATCTGCAATCTAAAATGAGGCTTCTTGATGCCACAAATGAGAATTCTTTTAGACACAGATTTTAACACAGAGTAAGTCACTTTTCTAGTTTTAATAAGAAAGAAAGAATCTAAACAGGAAATATTCCAGTGAGTAAATCCCATTTTCTTACCAACTTTCCCTCACTGACTTCCTAGCTTCTTTCCTTGTCTACTTCCTACCGACTCAGTAACTTATCAATAGGGAAACTTTAGGGGGAAAAAAAACTTCACAGTATACTCACAGCAATGCTAACTTTTCCTAAAATTTGTTCAGGAATTCTTCCAGCTTTCTTCAGGACTTGATCCAAGGAACCCCCATCCTAATAAAAAGAATACCGGCCCATTTAGTGACAATGTTTCTAACTATTCTTTCAAGTGTTAAACTTCATGAGGAAAGTGAATCTCACACATGGCAAATCCTCCTAGAAAAATACCCTTTAGTTTGTTCCAGACATCAAATATTATATGAATGCGAAACATTGTGGGGGGTATCAAATAACTAGTAACTCGAATCCTATGAATAATCATCAAAGAAATCATTAACTCAATGGTCAGAATAAGGGCCTGATTTGCACTGGACTGAAGACAGCTGGAGGCAAACTGTCTAAGTTTGAATCCCAACTGTGCTGCTTACTATCTAGGGGACTTTGGCCAAGTTACTCAACTTATAAATTGGGAATGATAATAATTATAAGCCTACAAAAATAATCATAGGGCTATTGTAAGTATTAAACAAGGTAATACGTAGACAGCAGGAAGAGCAATCTCTAGCATATAGTAAGTGCTCAACCGGTGTCAGCCCCTATATCACCATCATACGTCACAACTCGCATTTGGTGTCATCCTAATAAATCATGATTAATAGAAACTTTTAAAATGTTATAGAAAGCAATAAATTCATTCCACAAATCCTACCAAGTACCATGTTAGGTTCTATGGCAGACAGAGATATGAAAAAGACCTAGTTCCTGTTCTCAATAAATTTACAAACTAGTAGAAAAAATATACACCTCTTAATAACGTATTATAAAAATGAAAATAATGTATAGAAAAGTGTTGTAGATATGAAGAACAGAGAAGTAATTCTGACTTCACTTAGAAGAATGGCATTTGAGCTCAAATCTTGCTCAAAGAATAAGTATGATTTCTATACCAGGACCAGAAGAGGAGCAAGGGGAGAAAAGAACAAGGTATTTCCATGAGATCAAAAGCACAGAAGCATTAAACTGCATTGCACTGCTGGAACACCATGTGCTTCATTTCACTGCAGGCGCATGAAGAAATGCAGTGATGGATCAGGCTGGAAACAACCAGCTGAGGCCAGATCACAGAGCCCCACCACGGAACCAAGACTTGACTTGATGGAGGCAGAAGGACAGGAATCCCACGGAAGGACAGGGTGTTTTAAGATGGCAAGAACTTCACTTGAGAGAAAGAGGCAAGGCTATCAGCAAGAAGCAAATCATGGGACAATGACATGGGCTGGACCCTGGACAGAGGTAGTGGAAAGGGAAAGAGAGAATACAAGTATGGTGTGAAGCCAGCCTCTGCAAGCCTCACACACCAGGCAGGGCCTTTCTGCTCATGGAGCCTACATTCTCACCTGGGATCTTGAAGAAATGCTTCACTCAGGGAACCTCCATGTTAAGACAAATAGTTTGTGCCCCTATGGCTTCAGGGGTAACCAACTGTCAGCCATAACTTAAAATTACCCTCCAAAGGTAAAATAATTCCTGTAAACTCTGACTCATTTTATAAAGTATCCTGTCTACACTGAATATCATCACCTATCATTTATGAATTACCTCTGAGTAAGGCACAGGGATATGTAAGAAACTAGGAATGAAAAAACTGTAAATACAAAAAATCCCACACTCTGCTTGGGGAAACAGGACATATTCATAACTAGGCAAAGCACCTTAAATCCTCCTCTGAAACAAGGCAGGGAACCAATAGTTGAATGAAAAGAACAGACATTGCTACAGGTGTTCAGAGGAGGAAATGATCCCAACTCAGGGCGGCTCAGGGATGGACTCCCAGCAGGAGTGACACAGAAGCTAAACCTTGAAGGTGGGCAAGACCAAAGAGATGTTCCCTCCAAAATCACAAGCCTCTATGATGCAGCCATGGAATGGGAAGTCACAGGACAATGCATAACATGATAAACTAAAGAAGTAAAAAAGGCTCTGTATACTCACACAAAACCAGAACATCTAAAATGTTATCAATGGTTATTTCCAAGTAAGATTATTGGGGATATGTGTTGCATGACAGTTTCTTCTTTTGTGCTTTCGTATTGCTTATAAATTTTCTACAATGAATAAATATTTTACCCTTTTTAAGTACTGAGCTCATTTATAAAAGTGAAAAATTAAATCTACAAATCAATGAACTGAGCGTCCATTTTGTGCAAAAGTACTGTCAGGTTGATACAACACTGCTTCCTTTCTAAAGGAGGTCAGAAAATAAGTGAGACTCATTCGGGGTAGAGACCTCTCAGAAAAATGTTACCTAAAACAATGATAAAAAAAGATCATCAACTTAAAAATCCTATGCTTATAAAAAGGGATAGTTCAGACTAATCACTACCTGTCACGTCAACTCTGGATCATGGATGCAGATGAAAAAGAGGAGTACAGGTGTGGACTCTCAAAAGCACACTAATACCCTTAAATATGTTTGACTTCTAATCATGATAAACGCCCTGGCACAACTATCTAATGGTGGGTTGGTCCACCAAAGAGCATGATGGAAGATTCTGAAATTAAGCCTACAAATCAAATGTGCATAATCTCCACACAGGTACAAGAGTGGAATTAGGAATCTAGAACCCAAGAGAACTCCCCTATAAGCACACTTATTGTCCAAGAGCACTTGGAAGAGCCCCACGCAGGCTGAGGTTTGAGTCATCATGGGAGCCTGGCTGCTTTCATAACGCCACTAGCTCCTGAGGACCAAATCAGGACAACACAATAACCCAGGTAACCACACCCAAGCCAGCCAGTACCTCTGAATTACCTTTACTGACAGGAAAAAAACCTCCCGTGTAGAAAGTTTCCCAATCATTTCTTTTTTGCTTCCAACTGAATGTGGTTTCAGATCCTGTGTTTGAACGACTTTTCCTACTTCTCAGGGAGGACTTAAAGCAAGATAATAAAACAACTGTCAAAATCTGATTCAAATCAAGTAGAAAAGCTGACTCTGTGGTGCTCAGGCACCAAGAGGGCAGCCCAGCCACCTGTTTCGGTCTGCACTTTCTCTGGGGGTTATGGTAAATATTTCTAATGAAAAAAAAAGAAGCCCTGGCTCTCTCCCCTTTAACCTCCTGCTAAGCTATAAGCAGTTATGGTGTGAACAAAGGTGTTAACAAGACTGAAGAAACGTGAACCACCATCAGGGTTACCCAGAGATGCCTGCCACTCACCTCACAAGTTAAATGCTACTTCACTGTTGCCAAGGACTTGCCTTTACTGACTAAAGCTGCAGAAACAGTGCTTATTTTTAGAAGCCCATTATTAACTAAATCAATGGTGCTTTTGTGAAGGTTTTCTATAGAAGAGATAAGTTGTGTGTGTGGGGGGGGGGGGGTGAGAGCTCAAAAGCTTTTACTCCTGCAGGAGAACCATCAACTCTGAGTCCCCAGTCCTCTGGTTGCCCAGCTACCCTGAGCAGAAATCTACTTCCCTGAAGACAAGAGCACTCCTGTTCTGTTCAGCGAGCACTCATTTCTTGGGTGGCAAAATTCAGACTGGGCAGTGCACACACAGCTTATTTCTAGGAAAGGTCAGACCCTAGCCAAGTGCTTCAGAAGACTGAGCTCAACAAATGGTAACAATACAACTTACTTTAAAATGCATCCAAAAACACCGATTTGAGCAATGAAGAGATGGACAATATGTGGTAAAGCAAATATGGCAAAATGTTCACTGAAAATCTAGGTGATGGGTTTACAGTGCACTTTATACAATTCCTTCCACTTTGTTTTCAAATGTTCATAATAAGCATGGGGGGGAATGTTAATGACAAAAAATATCATGTGAAGATGGTGACACAGAGAGGACCAAAGAGCCTCAGAGGTTGGGATATGACTAATGAACATAGCTCTACATGTCAACACCTTTGAAATGCGGAATCTGGAGCAAAGCAGAAATCCCAAATAGCAGCCAGCAGTCAGAGCCTTGCCATCCAGGTAGCTGGTGCAGGACCTCTCCTGCAGGAGAATCTTCTTAGGGACCAAGAAAAGGGTAAGAGTGTCCAGGGCTGGAGCAGAAAGCTACTCTGGTACTCATAGCTGTTTGAACTTCAGGTCACAACTGCTTCCCTATAGGGTCCTGTCTCTCCCCTAATGTTAACAGACTGATCCAGCTGCCTTCCAATCCTATGTATACTCAGGGACATGCTGGGGTTTAGCCTCAGCAGGTCTCAGAGTCCTGGAAGGATGGACAGTGCAGGCAACGAATAAAGAGTCAGACACCCAATTGGATGCCAGAGAACAGCCATCCTCTGTGGGTCAGACCAAACTCAGAGTTTGATTTAAGCTTTATTTTTATAGAGATTGTAACATAATAAGTACATGGCATGACCACTTAAGCAGAAAAGATTAATGCAGAGGTAACTAGAAAAAGTACAGGAAATTCCATAGATCAAGTTATGTTAAACAAAGGTTATTTTGAGCAGGAGAGTCATTAATTAGACAATTAGAACTAGCTGTATGTACAGAGCTTTAGATGTCTTATTATTTATTAAAGTTCTTATAATTAGGCATGGGGCAATTATTTCTACATGCTTAGTTTGTAATAGTTAATTAGCTTGTCTTCTTTTATCTGTCTAAATTCTACTTGATATATATTTTTGCCCAAGATAGAGGAGGGGCTGTTACTCCATCAACTTTTAGATATTCAGGGGCTATTTCATTAGGGGGGATGTTGTTCTCTGGCCAAGAAACTATTTGGTACAACTTCATTTGAATTACATGGATAATTGGGCCTGAAGTACAGGTGTCTAAAAATACCACCACCTATTAATCAAAAAAACAAAGATGCAAGGAGAGATAGACAGAACGTCCAGCCACAGTTGCCTCTGCTGTACAGATGCATCTCATCTGTTCTGTGTCAAGGGACGGCTGCTGGTTGGCTCCCGAAGGAACACACTGACCTACTGCTGACTCCAGAGTCCCTCTCCCACTGAGCCCAGGCCTGACCAATCCTTCCCCTATTCTGGCCTTCCTCATTCAATTGTTCAACACATATCACCTAAAAGGTGCCAGACACTGTGCTTGGCCGTCAAAAAGTTTTAACCCACCCAGCTCTGACAGCCAGTTTTCCAGGCTCAGGCTCCCCAGGATAATTCCAGAGACATCTTCTATTTCGGAGACTTGTGTGGGATGATCTCACTATTTCCACAGAGCCAAGTCCATGGGGGTAGGGTGGGGGATGACCTGCAGATACTGGAAATGGGCCAAGAGAAGAAGCCATCTCTTGTCATTCCCATGTCCTCTTTTCCTCCTGGAAGGGGAGGCTGGAGGGAATGGGGGAAGACAGGGCAAGAGGCACAAAAGTTCTCTGGGAGTTCACTGAGACCAGACACTGGGCTCTAATTCCAGGGGCCAGGGCAGGTCTAGAGAGTCAGGAAGGGAGTAAAGAAGTTGCTGAGGGACACTATGCTGGACTGAAAGCACAGCAGTCACAAGGTATGGAGATCAGTCACATCAGCCTGTATCTCAGAACTGCTGGCCCCAGTGAAAATAAAGCAAAAGCTAATGTTTGCAAAAGACATACTCTGAGTCAGAGTGTGCTGGAAGACGTACATCTGTTATGATAATTAATCCTCGCCACAACAAGGCAGGTGTAATAATGGCGATTTTACAGGTGAGGAAATTGACAATCAAGATGATAACTTGCCCAAGGACATGGATGAGACAGTGACAACCAGTAAACAAATAATTACTGAGTGCCTGCTGTGTGCCAGGACTACTCTTCGGAGGCACAGCGGCAAACAAGACTGAGTGCCTACTCGGATTTTTGTGGAGAAGGGAGCTATGACTAAACATCTCAGATTCCAAAGTCTCCTGTGCCATGCTGCCTAATGGCGACAGGAGAAAACAGCAACCATGAACCCAGCCCCTCTCTCTGAAGCTCTAGGCATCGAGAAGGAAACAGGACCCCAATCACTACACAGTGGATTCATCAGAGTACAGGCACTGAGGTCAGATTGCATTAGTTTAAATTCTACAATACCACGTACAGCTGCATGACCTTGAGTAAGTTATTCCATTTCTCTGAGCATGTTTCCTCATCTGTAAAATTGGGAAAACATACCCACACAATCAGATTGTTGTGAAAATGTAATAAAATATTAATTTTCTTAGGGCAGTGCTTGATATACCATACATCCAATAAATATTAGTTTATCACTAGTAGTATTGCTAACATTATTACTGTTATTGTTATTGCTAATCACTGGGGAGAAAAAAGTGACTCCAGACAACTAATGGTAAGGAGACTGGCAGCTCGCAAACATGATTAGCCCGTCAATGCCTTTTCACATGTTCTACTGTGCATCAGGTAGGATTACTTCTCTACTCATCCCAGCCTTCAGGCTGCCCTTAAAGCAAATTATAAACTCTCAGAGGGCAGGGACTGTCTCACTCGTCTACATAACCCCAGAACCAGGTACCTAGCACACAGCATTGCATACAATGGATTTGAACTATAATAACCAAACTTTACTCACATCAAAATCTTAGGGTCAAGAAGACTGGGAGATGTGCTGTGGGCATACCCGCCAGGGATAACCGGGTGCTGCCACCTCTCTGAAGAGAGGCAGGGATCTAGGAGGAGGCCTTCATCTTTTGGCTATTACAAACTCTACAGCCAGGTTTCCCAGATGCCCATGAGAGTACAGGGATCCAGGAAAAAGCAGGGAGCAGCTGGTTACCTCTAAGACTAAGTTTTAGCCAAGAGTCACCCAACTCTCAGGCTCCAGAGGCCAACAGGCCACATACCATGTGCTCCATGCAGATGCTGATCTCTCCATCACTGTAAAATGCACCATAGAAGCCCACGATGTATGGGGAGTTACACTCATGTAGAACCTGCAGCTCCCTTATGATCTGGTTCCGGATCGCAGGTTTGATCTCCAGGTGAATCAGCTGGGGAAAGAAAGGTGGGAGAAAGAGAGGCTTTAAAAACTATTATTATAAATACATGGAGAGATGGATGTATGCATGGAAGTTTTCTTAAATGCTTAAGCTCTTAAAGGTAGGATAAGAAGAAACAGTCAAGTTTAAGAAACAAGTTTCTGCCCAGTCAAAGCAGTACATGCCAGCACACCAAGGCAGGTATTAACACCTGAGGACCTGTAAGCAGGGGAGGGCCAGCTATGCCTCCGCTCCTAGAAGCCAAGACTGAGAAAGAAAAACTCATTCCTCCCCCCAAAAAGCTAAATGAAGGGTTTCCTCCCAAAAGACCCATGAAGCTGAGAGATGAAGGGAAAGTGGTCTTGAGCACTTGGTTAATACTAAAGGGCTATAGGAGTACAAAGAAACGAGGAACTGGGTATGCTGAGCTAAGCTGCCCAAGAGATTTCTCTTTGACCTCAGGCACCTAATGTAGTTGAGATTTAGTGAACTCCTCAGGTGCCAACTTATATCCTCCTAATTTGTCCCTTGTTTCAGCTGAGGAGACAGGTAGCATACATGAAATGTTTCCAAATAAGGCCGAACTTCTAAAAAGAGCCACAGACAAGGAGTGCCAGAGGACATGGAAGCAGTGGTCACCAGTGTGGGCTGCAGCAGTTAGTGCAAACTAGGCGAGAGGTGGGTCTTGAAGATGCAGACTCTTTGAAAGATGAAAGGAACAGCACAAGCGAAAATGTATAGACAGGAATGAATATGGTGTGCTGAAATAGCCCAGCTGCACGGGAGCAGGGCACTGTGTTCAAAAAAAGAAACCAGAGGAGACAGGAAGGGAAGTCTGGCTTGAAGCTGACACGCCGTATGGTGGGGAGCTGAGATGTTACACTGAAGGGAAACGAGGGAAACAACTGGCAGGGCAGAAACATGGGAAACATGTGAAATGCGTGTGCTGTGCATCCCTGGGGCTGGGTGAACGAAAGCAGCTTCTCCCGCACTTGATGAACTATAAACATGCACCCTAGCATTCTTTCCAGAACACACAGAACATGAACAAAGAGTCACATGGTATGATTTCCAGTCTGGGAAGGAGATAAAGTCACTAACACGCTACTAATGTCTTTACCTATAATCTGATAAATCACATGAATTTGAAATTCAAACAGCACAAAACTTACTGAGTGGAAAGTCAGTCTTCCTTCCACTCTTGTCCTCAGGACCCCAGGTCTTTTTTTTTTTAGCTTAACTCCTTTTAATTGTGATGAAATATACATTACAAAGGGGTACCCTCAAAAAACAGAATTTATAAACAATTGTGTATTTTTACATGTTTAAACTTCAGTCACCTGCAAAGTACTCTCTGTTTGGCGCAATACACTTATTGAAATGTTTTTTCCACTGCTCAAAGTGGTTTTTAAACTCATCTATTTTGGTGCCTCTTAGTGCTTCTGCTGTTTTTTGTTTCACCTCTTCCACATCACCAAAATGTTTCCCTTTGGGGACTTTTTTCATCTGAGGCAATGAAGAATTCTTATTTACCAGAGCTAAGAACTTGAACATTCATTCATCTGTGACTACCTATA
Organism: Artibeus jamaicensis; assembly: GCF_021234435.1. Classification (NCBI taxonomy): domain Eukaryota; kingdom Metazoa; phylum Chordata; class Mammalia; order Chiroptera; family Phyllostomidae; genus Artibeus; species Artibeus jamaicensis. The sequence continues at coordinate 7,702,908 of NW_026521883.1, forward strand.
TGCTTGTTACATGCAGCTGTACATCCTACGGTTTAATCATCCTCTGCAGTGAGTTCTTGGAAAACATTCATTATGACAACCACCACTCATCCTCAGCCCACAGGCTCTGTTGCATCTGGAAAAGTGTGCCGATGGGCCTGCGGGCGCTGCCGCCGATCCCGTAAGAACCACATTACCGATACGACTTCATCCACCACCAAGTAGAAAAACAAAAGTCTTTTTTTCTTAAGTGTTACATAAATATTTGTTCAGACTTTTTCTCAATCTTCTTCATCCCTTCAGCATAAGCCATAAATTGAAGGTCTGTTCCAAAAATTCCACCCCACCATGTAAATGCTGAAGCATAGTTTCCAATGACGTCCAGGTGGTGAAAATCATGATGCTGAGGAGCAGCATAGAAAGGGATGAGATTTAAAGGGCTCAGAAGAATATCGTAACCATTGTGGACATCAATAGTTTCCAGCAAATGAATGGTCATCCAATGCCCAAAGAACTACATGATTACATAAGAAAATGATTCCAATGAAAAAATCCAGTCCCGACTTCCGCCAAGATGGAGGTATAGGTGGATGTGCCGTGCCTTCTCACACAACCAAGTTTAGGGACAACTAAATATTAGCATCAGAAAACACAACCAGAACACGGAAAATTGAACTTTTCAGAAGTCCGTAAACAACAAATTCTTCAGCCCGACCGGTAAGGGGCGAAACCGGCATCTGGTGAGGGGTTGCACAGGAGGACTGGTCGGAGGGACCCAGGCACGAATCCAGACGCACGGGTTCCAAACACAGGACTGGACCTAGTGAGCGACCGAGCAACCCACCAGGTGAGCGACTGCAGAGGAGACAGTGGGGAAGCGGTGCTGCGTGTTGACTGCGGTCGCCTATTTGCGCACAAGCGGACAGGCGAGGGAGTGGGCGGTTGGACCGGGGCCCAGCGTCCCCGAGGCGAGCGGCGGTAGAGGGCGCCGCCATTTCCCTGCTCTGACCACGCCTCCACATACAGCGTCACAACCCAGCGACCTGGGAGTCCAAGGCGCCGCTTCTCTCACTTAAAGGGCCAGAACAGACCAAAAATGTCGCAAGAAGACCTCAAAGCCCCAGAGATAAATCTAAGCGACGAAGAAATAGCAAAACTCTCAGATGCACAGTTTAAAACACTGGTCATCAGGATCCTCACAGATCTGGTTGATTATAGCCACAAATTAGAGAAACATATGAAGGCTAAACTAATGGAAATGAATGGAATTCCACAGGAAACCAATAGCGATGAAAAGGAAACTGGGACTCAAATCAATGGAGTGGACCAGAAGAAAGCAAATAATGGCCAAACAGAAAAGAGTCAAGGAGCAAGAATTCAAAGAAATGAGGAGAGTCTTAGGAACCTCCAGGACATCTTTAAACGCTCCAATATCCGAATTATAGGGGTACCAGAAGGGGAAAAGGCACAGCCACCAGTGGAAAACTTATTTGAACAAATAATAAAAGAAAATTTCCCCAATCTGGCAAAGGAAATAGACTTCCAAGAAATCCAAGAAGCTCAGAGAGTACCAAAAAAGTTGGACTCAAGAAGAAACACACCAAGGCACATCATCATTACATTAGCCAAAATTAAAATGAAGGAGAGAATCCTAGAAGCAGCAAGAGCTAAGGGGACAATCACCTACAAAGGAGTCCCCATCAGACTGTCAGCAGATTTCTCAAAAGAGACCTTACAGGCAAGAAGGGGCTGGAAAGAAGTATTCCAAGTCATGAAATCTAAAGACCTACAACCAAGATTGCTCTATCCAGCAAAACTTTCATTTAGAATGGAAGGACAGATAAAGTGATTCTCAGATAAGATCAAATTCAAGGAGTTCATCATCACCAAGCCCTTATTATATGAAATGTTAAAGGGACTTATCTAAGAAAAAGAAGTTAAAGAAACATGAACAGTGAAAGGACAACAAACTCACAGTTATTAACAACTACACCTAAAACGAAAGCAAACTAAAAGGACAGCTAGATCAGGAGTGGAAACATAGAAATGAAGATCTCAAGGAGGGTTAGCAACAGGGGAGTGGGAGGAGGAGATGGGGGGAGAAGGTACAGAAAATAAGTAGCATAGACAGTAGGTAGAAAATAGATGGGGGGCAAGAATAGCATGGGAAATATAGAACCTAAAGGACTTGAGACACATGGACATAAACTAAAGGGGGGGTAATGGTGGGGATGGGGGGGCAGGGGGGAGGGGAATGAAGGGGGGGAATAGAACAACTGTAACAGCATAATCAATTTTAAAAAATAAATTTTAAAAAAAAGAAAAAAAAAAAAGAAAAGAAAAAATCCAGTCCCAAGAATCAGAGTTTCCAGGGGATGTGCATATTCAGCTTCCATTCCAAATGGAGCCTGAAACTCATGATGAACTTTATGAATATATCTATATCTATATCTATATCTATATCTATATCTATATCTATATCTATATCTTGTGGTGTAAGAGCCTATATAGGAAATAGCACCAGGTATCCTCAATCACTGCATAACCAAAGCGCCTTGCCAAAAGCATATACCATCTTGGTATACTTTCCCAACCATAAGGAATATTGTAATACTCTATGAAATAATAAGTTCTACAAATCAAAGGAAGCTGGATACAAAACTGGTTAAAGAGGAGTACTTTAAAGCTTTTCCATCGGTTTTCCTATTTCTGGTTTATCCCTTTGAAGTCCGCACTTTTTCATGTAAGATATAAATTGAAACAAAAACCCAGGTAAACAGAACAACAAGTAAAGGGCCTTGTGAACTCTCAGGGATCCCAATGTTGCAATCTGGAGCTCTGCATAGTTGTCCAACATACAGTTCCAAGCATTTTTAAGTGGTTCTTGCAGAGGATTCTCAGGTAAAAGTGAATCTATAGACTCCATAGCCAAGGATGCTGAACTAAAGATGCTGACACTTTCACTTGTTACCATTTTTCAAATCTCTGCACACGGCCTTATAATTCTGGATGCTTGCAAGGAGAATGCCACTACTCACCACCACCCAAATTCAGCCAGGTGCTACAAGCCAGGAAACGCCTCTCCCAGCTGAGCTCTCCCCAGGTCTTCTAAGAGATAAACCAATTACCTATTTACCAGACAAATTTGATCCAGTCCTTTTCTTAGGCAGCCTCACCTTTCTGGCCATAACCAGGCCGGATGGCTTGTGGGAGACCTTGAACACCACACCACCATTGCCAGCACCCAGTTCGCTGATCTTCTCAAAGTCATCATCCTTCAGTTCCCCCACCTTCTGCTTCTGGGTAAGAAAGGCCTCAAGGCGCTTCCGCTGCTGCTCATCGAGTTCCAGCTCCTCCAGCTTCTTCTGCAAAGCCTCCAGGTTGGTCCTGTCCCAAAGGGGGAAAGAACAGGTCAATACTGTCACCAGACAAGTCCACCCAAAGAAAGGCTAGGGGGAGAGGTTCCATCACAGTGGTTCTGCCCTCTTCATTCCACTACCCCACACAATTCACCACCGACAAAGCCTTAGTTTCCTCATTCGTAAAACAAGGGAATTAAGTCTCTCTCAATACACTGTGAGTCTACAAGAGGAACCAAAGAACCTACTAAAATAAAGGTGGCTCCAGAATGAGCTTCCTTAATTTGCTTTAAAACCCCAACTTCAAAAGCCCCACTAGTGTTGGTTGTATTGATATCATATACAAAGTAAAATCTATTACCAAAAACTACTAAGCTGAAACCAAATCAAGTCATCAAAAGAGGCTCTAAACTGAATCACAAGAATAGAAACTCTCTTTTCAATGTGATCGAGTCAGGAACTAGATAAATTAAAATAAAGCAAGAAATCTCAAAAATATATACCTAAAATGTTTTATTCTTGCATAATACATATGAATATGCATTCGTTCACCCATTTTCTACCACGGGGCAAGGCTGTCTCTTTGCATAAGGGTACACTGGTAAGAGCCTCACATCATTTTTCTTACATGAACCAAAATATAACACATTGCCTATCATTTCCAATTCCTGATTCCTCAACGTGAAGTAAAAATGTAGACACCGAGTTATATCAGAATAAAATTCTAAGACTTTTATGATTTCCTCAATGTTAATGTTTATCCAATTGGACGGCAGTAATTTTTTTAGTGACTTGAACTTGAGCCTTTCCACAGATTTTAACTAGTATTCATAGGAGCAAAAAATGAAAACCATCTCATTTGCAGTCATATTTCATCAGTTTTGTCTAATGTTTAAATACATTATTACTTAATTATAATACCAGCCAAAACTGCACAAATAGCTTTGGGAACAAACTGGCTCTTGGTAAGCACATAATTCAACCAGCAGGTGCTGACGCGGGTGGGTAAGGCAGAGAGCAGCCTGCGAGCTGTGCGTTCAGCATGCGGCGGGTATTACTGAGTGTGTTTTACAGAGAGAACTGAAAAGTGCTCATTACTCCTGGGAGCTTGCTAAGAGGAGGGTGGTAAGGAGAACTTCCACGGTGTTTCATTTTATTTCAGTCTCTAATCTACATGAACAACACAGGTGACAAGACAGGCCATCATCCCACACCAGGATGCTGGTCCCCTCTGCACCCACATACACGCACACCATTTCTGGGCTTGAGGGGCAGGAGTAAGCATAACCTTCTACTCTTCATTCATACTCTATTCCAATCTTCAAGACGACAGTAAGACAGAGACCTAATGCCTCCCCAGTGTGTGGGAAGATCCAGCACTGACTTACAAATAACACAGCACATGGAGCCAAACAGGACACAAGGCTGCTTTTACCAATTTTCCTCACTGGGTAACTGGGAGGGGAAAAGCTGATGCTATGGACTGATGGTGCCCTAACATTAGTCCCCTCCCCATTCATAAGGTGAAGCCCTAACCCCTAAATGTAACTATGCTTAGAAGTAAGACCTTTAGGAGGTAATTAAGGTTAAATAAGGCCATACAAGTGGAGTCCTATCCAGACAAGACTGGCGGCCTTATGAGAAGGGAGGCGGCCCCCTCCCCCTACACCTCTGCACACACTGGCATCCTTACCTTGGAATTCAAGCCTCCAAAACTGTAAGAAAACAAATTTCTGTTGTTTAAGCCACCCAGTCTATGGTATTTTATTATTCAGCCCAAGCGGGCTAAGACAGCTGGTCAATATTCTCATCTTGCTAAAATGTTCAACAAGTGTCAGCTGCCCCCAGACCCTCAGGTTTGAGGGTCCAGAACAGTGTGGCTGCAGTGTACAAGTACACCCCTCTGCTTGCCTTTCTTTCAGGTCTCTCCGCAAACAAGCCCACTGATGGCAGCGTTTAGAAACACATGTCAAATGCTGACAGACCTACAGCGAAAACTTGTTGAGGTTAGAGCTGCCTGGAGGACTCACCAGGCCGGCCAGACATGCAATTCTAAAAGACACTGTCAAACACACACGCGCTGAGTGGATGAGAGGGAGAGAGGACAGAGGGTTGGATCAAAGGAAAACCGCACTCTTCATGACACCGTGTATTCTTCTGTTTTATATGCACAAATACTTTTAGTCCATAATCCTACAATTACAACACACAGCACACTAAAGCACAGGCATGTGAAATGATGTATACAACGTCACAAAGCGAGTAGGTGACAGAGCTAGGATACAAACCTGGGCAGAAAGAATTTCTCATCTTAACCATGATGCTATAATAACCTCTTCAAAAAATTTGATACCTTCAAGGGAGGCAAGCTGCAAACATGAATAAGGTCCTAGTGTGGGTCACTGAACACACCAGTGTCAATCAGACATGAAGACGGTGCACCTACATCAAGAGCCTGCTGCCCCCCAGATGCAATCCTGTTCCCCTGAACATCTCCGGAACACTGCCTTGCAAGTAACTGGCCACAAGAAACCCCACCTAGATAGATAGCTGTAGGTATGAACAGAACTTGAACTCCATCTGTGTCCTGAATTTAATTTCATTTTTTAAGTTTCGTGTGACCTTTGACCAACTCACTGACCTTAGGAAAGCACATCAAAGCTTTCTAGTTGATGATTATCTGTGTTCCTTGAGATGTAGCCATACATATTTTTACTAGTAATAGCCAGAATGGCATGACAACTGAGCCAAAGTTGCCAACCGACTGATGGCAGTGGCAATGATAAACAATCGTGTGTCATGAGACCACCAGGAGAGATGGACCTTGGTGCTACTGACGTCTTTTCCCTTTGGGTCATTAGTGTCCTAGTTTTACTGTTTTTAAAAAGTACTGTGACAGGGGTCTGTTCACAGAGAATAATCTGCTTCTCTACGGAGCCAATCTTCCCATAAGTAAATCCCCCTACCATAAACCCTGTTATGTTCTGTGGAGTTGCCTGCTTGGTTTGGTGGTCTGAAGATACCTTCCGTTTACAGGGGCCACTACACCTTTACCCCACTGCGGGACACCACCCATTTGGGAAAAAAAAAGAAAGGGGAATTGCTGACTCTGTGCATTTTCTCAATTCTCTGTAGAAAAAGTAATTCTCCCACCTTTAGGGAAGAAAACTAAATCTGGGCATCGTGCCACCTTCCTTCCTCCCCCACCCCCTACGCTGTACTGTCTAAACGCCCAGCCCATCAATAAGGGACTGACTGACACGGCAAAGACTGTACTGTAAGCTGTGGTGACGACTCTCCTAATGACTAGGAACAGTGTTGCTAAATAAACAAGTCAACAGTAATCTGAAATCCTGGATTCTTATCCCAAATTGGTGGTCATCAACTAACTGTGTGACCACAGCTGAGTTATTTAACCTGACACACCTCAGTGTTCTCTCCCACAGAGTCACAACTCACACTCGCATTGCTAGTGGAGGATTGAAACAGAAAACTGATGGGAAGAAACACTGGAATTTTGACACATTTCTACGCTAATGTCAGGGCAGGTGGGGGCAGGTCGGAGGATACGGAGCAGGAGCCAAGGCAGCAACCGCAGGATCCAGAAATAACTGCCTTTCCCTGAACTTAACAATTCTTAAAACCTTCTAAAAGTTTTAAAAACTTTCAGAGAATAAAAGATACAAGGTTTTATCTGAAAGCGAAAGAAAAATTCTGGCATCAAAATGGCTTTCAATACTCACTAAAAAGAAATCGCTCAGTAATTTAACAGTATTCAGTATTACTGCCTCTTGCGCAGGGAGTCAATGATGTTCAACAAGGGTCACTTGCACCTCCCCGAGATGAAATGTCCCAAGCAAACAAAATAGAAAGACAGGGAACCTCAAGCCCAAACCACACCACAAATCTCTAAAACTCAGAGGGCAAGAACTTACCTTCTTCATAATTTTTGGTTTCAACTGAAAAACAGCACAATAAGAACTAGGGATTGAGAAAAGAAACCAGAGCCCAGCACAATAAATCTCTGACACACACACACACACACACGCGCACACACACTCTCTCTCTCTCTCTCTCTCTCTCTCTCTCTCTCTCTCTCAGCCCTCCCCAGGGACTGGCTGTGATGAGCTCTGCCCCCATCAAATTCACCACAGCAGAGAGAAAACCAAACACTGAAATGGGAATTTTGCACCACGGCTGTCTTACAATAAATACAAGTTCATTGAAATAAAAGGAGATTATAGGCTTGAAATGGGAACACAGAGAAGAACAAGGAACATGGAGAAAAACTAGGGTTGTCACTTGTGTTCTGAAAACACCCAGGGAGGCACAAGGAAGTGGGTGGGGAAAAGACAATCCTATGGGCAAGAATATCTCCTTCCCTCTCATCCTGCGCATCTACTAAGCCTAATTACACCACCACCACTGGAATCTTTCATTTGTGGTTCGGTGGTTTAAATTAAGAAGCAGTATAATATGTAGCACAGGAAGGAACCTTAAAGACAGCCTGATCTAACCCATTTTACAGGTAACACAACTGGGGTCCAGAGAGTACAGGTCATACAGCCTACTGGCAACAGGTCTCCTAACTCCTAGAACAGTGCTCCTTTCAAGGCTCCATACTGCCACCTCCAACCCTCACAGTCACTGAAATGGGAAGCTGACCTAAAGAAGTGACTGTGCCCTGGCTGTGGCTCAGTGGACTGAGTGCTGGCCTAGGAACTGAAAGGTTGCCGGTTTAATTCCCAGTCAGGGCAGGTGCCTGGGTTGCAGTCCAGGTCCCCAGTTGGGAGCTAGCAAGAGGCAACCAATCGATGTATCTCTTACATATCAATGTTTCTCTCCCTCTCCCTCCCTTCTTCTCTCTCTAAAAATAATAAATAAATCTTTAAAAAAAAATGACTGAAGGCAGGGTAGGGAGATGATGTCCAGACAAAGGAACAGGGTCCTCAAATTGCCACACACTGCAGAGAAATGGGCCACAGCTGCATGCTAAACACCAGCCAGCTATCCTCGCTCTAACAAACTTAAGCCTTGCTCTAGCTTGGCAGCCCGTTTCTGCCAGGAGGAACACAGGGAAGAGCAAAGCATGACAACCAATCACTGTGCTGGAAGGAGAGAAAGGGTCCAGTGCAGATGGCTGTCCTCACCAGGGAACCCAGGGAGTAATGTTCTTTCTACCCCATGGCATTTGGCAAGCAGGAATGCTACTGGGCCAGGAGGAGGGAAGGAAAGGCAGAAAGGCCCAAGCTAAGAAGTAATAGCACCCAGAGGCTAAGGCCGCAAGCCCTCAATCCACATCCCCCTACACCACTCCCCACTACTGAGATCCTGGGCAACTTACCTCCCTTCTGGTCCTCAGTTTCCACACCCATTAATAAAAGTATATGGGGAAGAGGACAGGAGGGGGGGAAACAGTTGTCTAAATATACATATGGTCCAAACTTCTCAATATGACAGCCAGCTGAGGAGCTGCAGAATACGGCTGAGGTGTGTTCCTGCTGAGGGGCTGAGGAGCTTCCACAGGCAGTGGGAAATGTGAGGAGAAAAGAGAACCGGCATAGATAACCCAGAGCCAGCAGGGGATGAAGGGTGGAGGTGGTTACAGGTAGTGAGGGAGGAAAGGAATGTGGTCTTGAAGGAGGAAGGCAAAGAAGGCCAAAGACGCAACTGACCAACTTCCCAGACTCTACGTGAGGCTAGCCCATCTGTGTGGGAGGATGCAGATGTGCAGACTAGGGCCAGCCCCAGACAACACGAAGAAGGGCCTCTATGCCTGCGCCAACACCTCAATTCTGCAGGCCACTATGGGAAGGGCTGGTCAACTAACTAGGCAACAAAATTCCAGGATGATACATACAGGCTCTGTGAAAGAAGCAAGATGCCAAAGAATACATACTATGTTGTTCCATCTACATAAAATTCAAAGAAAGGCAAAACTGATCTACGCAATTATATAGTAGGAAAACAGTCACCTTTTTAAGTGAAGGGCAGTAGTTAGAAGGGGCAATGTGATGGTTAATTTTATGTGTCTATTTGGCTAAGCTACAGGGCCAAGATAATTACTCAAACATTATTCTGGATGTTTCTACGAAAGCAGGTTTTTTTGGGGGCTGAGGTTAAAATTCATATTGGTAGACTAAGTAAAGCAGCAGATTACCCTCCATCGTGTGAGTGGGCCCCATTCAATCAGTCAAAGGCTGTAAGAGAACAAAGGCTGACCTCCTTGAAGAAGGAGAAACTCTGCCAGCAGACTGCCTCTGGACTCAAACTACAACCCTTCCATGTGTCTCCAGCCTGCCAGCCACCCTGGGAATTTGGGACTTACCCAGGCTTCCACAATCACATAAGCCCGTTTTTTTAAAAGTCCCAGTCAGTATCTGTCTGTCTCCTCTCTCTCCCTATGGATGGATGGGTTGATGGATGGATAGATGCATAGATGTAGACAGACAGATAGGTCAATCAATCTTAGATGCAGTGTTCTGGTTATTTTTTATTCTAATTGTTGTTCAAGTACAGTTTTCTGCCTTTTCTCCCATCCCAGCCCACCCACCGCCAGCCCTCCCAACCCCCTCCTGTTTCCACCTCCCCCTTGTCCTGGTATCTTTTAATTTTGCCCTTTTATGTAATTCATTTTGGATAATTTTTACTGACCCACCTTCAGGGTCATTGATTCTTTCCTTGGTTCTGTTCAGCATGATGAGTCTGCTGACCTCTGATGTTGTTTTCTTTTTTAATTTCTAGCATTTCCACTTGAATCTACTTTTACTTTGCATATCTTCTAAAATTCCTCATTTGTTCATGCGTGTTATCCACCTTTCACATACTAATCATGGTTTTTAAAGCCCCTGTCTGATAATTCCAAAATCTCCATCATACCTGGGTCTGGTTTTGTTGACTACCTTATCTCTTGGTAAGAGGCTGTTTTTTTCCTCCCTCTCTCACTTGATTTTTGTGTCTTGTAATTTTTGACTGAATGCTGGACATTATCACAGAAGAACACAGACTGAAGTAAATTGTCTTTATGCTTCATAACGGGCACATTCTTCTGTCATGCTGTTAGTGCTAGTTAGGAGTTGGGTTGGATTTGGGTTTTCTTGTTAATGTTAACACACCAAAGCCTGCAAATTTATCCAGCAATGAGTTTTATCTTGTGCTAAGAGTAGTATCGAAGCTGTATGGTTTTCTTCTCAGTGTTCCTACTCTTCCATCAGCTCTGAACTGTCCTGTAATGCCTGTTCACAGAGTGGGGTCTTTCTCTATGCTTTGTCTCTCCTCCAGGGCAAATGGAAATTACTTTCATCTGGTGCTAAGCTTATGGCAGGAACAGGTAGAGGGTAGTAGGTTCTCTCTTGTCCTGATTCAGCCTCAGTTCTTAAGCAGGCCCCGTGAGCACGACTTGCCCCCCTCTCCATGGCAGCCAAACTCTACCTTGTGTCTGTGGTGATCTTGGGCAGGAGGAAGTTTCCTAGACCTCCTCCAGCTATAATAGGCCTTTGCAGACCTCTGCTTATGGGTGCTAAGACCATCTTTAGGCTTAGATTCTTAACCAACTGTGGGGAGCCATGCTTCAGTGCAATCATTGTTTGGCAGGGTTCATCCTGTACTTCCCTGAATGTAGCAGAGGTATTTGTTTCCTTTTGCTTGATGAAGCTGCTCACATGTTGGCTGCTGACTCTCCTGTGCCTAATGACAGGTATGTAGGTGAGAAGAGTCTTACAGCCACTGTTCTTGAAAGCAGCCCCCAACCCACTTCCATGGCCAGAGATACATGCAGGAAGTCAGCTGATTCTGGGTCAGCACAGAGCTGGTCTTTTACAATGGCACATGAAACTACCAGAAAATAGAGAAATATGCATGTGGCTGGCAGATACTCAGGAAACAGGTGTGAAGGCTTTGGGAGTCAGAAGACCTGGGTGCAATTTTGATAGTTACTGCTCTGTGAACTTGTGCGAGTCACTTGCTCTCAATTTTCCTCATAGGTAAAATTGGGGAGTTAAACTAAGTAGTATTTAAGGTTCTCCTTAGTGCTAAAATTCTTGAATCCTAATAATATCAGATTCCTCCTGTAACACTCCAAAGATAGAACTCTGCTGTTAAGTACCACACATTTTTGCAAGCATAGTGGTTAGCTTCCCATGGGGTACAGTTTGAAACCCTGGTCTTTATTTCCTGTCCACATACAAATCCCACTCAAAGTTATCTTTGAGACAGCATTTTCCTTTGAGACTAAAGTGACTGCTTCATCTTCCCCAATGTTCTCTGAGAATGTATGTACTTCAACACCAGAAGGCCAACAGTGAAAGGAATATAGATTAAGACAATGATGTGATGATAAATAAGCGGTGGTTATAGAGAGTGGATGTGGGTGTAATGTAAAAAGCTAGAGTCATGTTGAGTGCTGAACAAATATTAAATATTGTTTTTCTGTTGTAGCTAATTATTTGTTAATAAATATAACATTTAATAGTACCTGCCACTGACTTATTACAGACCTGCTCTGTGCCACATACACCACTAACTGTGAATGAGCTCCTTTAATTGCCTACCACCACCGGGTTATTACCACCGTTAGCCCCATTTTACTGATGAAATTCCTACCTTTCACATTTTCATGCAATAAATAAATAATCTGAAAACAATGTACAATTTTGTTACATGCTACCTTTATTGCCTTTCATTGGTTTCACCCCTACTCCCCAAAATGACTGTGGAGCAGACTGTCCTACAGTCCCCCTAATTCTCACAAGGGTCCGAGGACACAGGTGGCTCTGTAGTTCAAGATACGCTAGAGTAATCAGACTAAGTTTTGTGGGAAAATGAGCCTCAGTTGGTCCAGAACAATACACAAAATTTAGACAGATGTTGAATTATAATCCTGTACAGTTGAAAATTATATACTGTTATTAACCAAAGTTATCCCCAATAAATTGAAAATTTTTTTAATTTTCTATAGCAAAAAAAGGAAAAAGGGCACTCTGCTACAGAGCATTGTCTGCTCTGTAGACAATGGTGTACAACTGGGTTAGGAATATTAAAAGCAAAGAGCAAGGGTTGGGGGAATAAAACAAAAGTAAAGATAAAAATGAAGACAGATGTTTATCTTTAATTTCACTTTAAATCAAGTGGCTTCCAAGCCAATGAACAAATGTTTTTAAAAGTGAAGCAAACCAGTTTAAAAAGAGACAAATAAGAATTACATATTCCTATCCTTAAAAAAATAAAATCAACTTACTCCTTGGACTCAAACAGGCTTCTGAAGTCATACAAATGACCTCTCCATGGCAGGTTTCCGCACAGACTCACTGAAAAACACATGCCTGCACACACGCAGAGGAACCTCTGGAGGGACAGGGTGACCCACAAACACAGACCCTTCTTAACACTGAACAGTGTCCTGAATCAGAGAGGGGCGTCAGATTGTTGCTTTGAAGAACTCACAGCCTGTAGTTCCTTTTGCCTCAGTGGGCAAATTGTTTCATATTAACCGCCTATGAATTAATTCCCAAGGGTCAATCTTCCTAGAAATATAAAAAGGAATTTGGCAGGAGAAGGAAAAAAAGATCATAGACGACAAAATGGAATATCCCATTTCCTGGATAGGGGCAAAAGAGGGTCGTGACAATCTGGTAAAGAATGAATTTAGATGCACGTAGGAGATGAGCTTCCTAAATGCCATCCATTAACTCATTTAACCCTCACAAAACATTTTTTAAAAATAGGTATGTTGTTCCCATTTTACAGATATGAAAATGGAGAGCAGGAACAATTAAGGAATTTACTACTCAAGGTGAGGGCTGGAACTCCAAAGCTTGATTTTCTCCTACCACACTTTGCTGAAGAGCTCATGTCCTTCACACAAATCCCCCACTAGCTCATCTCTAACACCAGGTGTTTACCCATTAGTGACTCATTCCTTTGAGGTAGAGAACTGTGTTCTGCTCAAAGGGCAAGGTTCCTGAAAAGACAACAAACTGAATCGACCCAAAGAGGAACTCCCTTCAAGGGAACATCCAAAGCTGACATATGTTGATCGGGCTGGGAGGCGAGGAGACACTGCCCGGGTAAAGCACACTGGTAGAAGCAGTGAAAATCCTGGTGGCCATAAAAACAAAACAGGGCACTGCTGAGGGAGGGAAGGGTAGAGAGGAAGGGCAGGGAATGTGGAAAGGAAGAAAGTCCCACGGACAACCCAGCCAGAAAGTCCGATAAATGTGTGGTCATCATGAGAAAAAACACAAGGGGAGCCTTGGGACTGGTGGTGGCCACAGAAATGGGTGTGGCTGGCAGTTTCTGAAAGGACAAGCTGACTGACTGTGGCCTTAGATGAGGCATTTGACACCACCCATTCCCTGTTCTTGAAAACCTGACCTTTTGGAAACACCTATGTATGAATAATGGTGGTGACACCACACTGCTCCGTGAATCCAAGATGCAAGTTGCTCTTCAATGCGGAGTGGGAGTGCGGGGAGGGGTACAGGACCCAATGTGACCATAATCTTAGACCTCATAACCCAAAACCATGAGAACAATCAAGTCCCCAAGACAAGATCAACAGCCAGGAAAGTGCCTGAAAGCACAGCCAAGGGCAGGAAGATGTAGTCAGAAGAATCACAGCACTCAGAACCTCTCCAATTCTAGTCAACACTGAGGAATCTTAATTCCTCAGAACCGTTTCCTCCCGTAAATACAAAAACAACATGTTTGGCCCTTCTCCTTAACCAAAGTACACAAAGGCCGGTTGCGCAAACCTCACCTCCAAGCACACACCACCTACGGGGGAAATCCTACTCCCTGGATCACTCTCTAGCGAAGCTCAGGGAACCCTGCTCTCCGATTCCACAGCAGGGCTCACCTAGGCACTCAACTCCTTAATCTGGAGCGTGGAAGACTACCAGTCAAGTCACTAAATCAATAGCAGTTAGCTTAGTAAGGTCAAAACCTACCCAAGTAGAAGTAATATTATGAACCAGAGAACACAAAATGTAATTAAAACCAAAACTGATAGTGCTTGTTTCTGTCTTCTGAAAAGAAGGTGCAAGGTGGGGAAATAAGTGGTTCATCATGTACTTCACTGGGGGGTTGGTTTGTGCTAACCAACCCCTCACAGCAGAGGCCAGCAGAGGACAGGAGGCTTGCCAGTAGTTTGGAAGGGCCTGCTCCTGATCCTTGCAGAAGCAGGCCTGAGCAGCAGCACGTGGAGTTAGAGCTGGAGAGCTGAATTATGTTGCTGAATAAAATGAAAAAAGCTTGTTTTAGAAATGGCTGTGAGGTAGCAAGAGAGGAAGAAAAAAGTGCACCATGGCAGAGTGGCAAAGGCTGTTTAAGACAAAACTACCTAATACTAGTAGATTTTAAGTTGTCTTTATTGCTATAATTCTCCTGCCCAGACCTTAAATCCAATTTGCCATGGACACAAATAGCTTCACATGTATTTTGTTCTTATTGTTGTTTGTTGGAAAACAGGAAAAGGGGACCAAACTTCAAACTGGTTAAACACAGAGAAAAAAGAAGAGAAAAACCACAGGAAGGGAACTGTGAGTCCCACAGAAACAGAAGTGACCATGAGAATATAAACCACAAAAATTGCTCCAAACTAGAGGGGGGCCATGGATAGGGAACTGGAGCAGACATCGGTTTACGCCTAATTATGTTTATAGCTGTGAAAATGCAACACAGCTTTATGATGGAGCAATCCCTGTGTGACGAGCACTATCTATGGTGGAGGCTAGGATGGTACACATGAGGAAGACAAGGTCCCTGCCCTCACCAGGCAATCTCAGTTTGTGTGTGTTTAAGAGACAGGGAGACAGAGATACAGAGAAGAAAAAGAGAGAAACAGGGAAGGATACTAACGAGTATGGCAACAACTGCGGCATAAAGTAGATCATAATGCTGAAAGTGAGGTGGGTACAGGGGGTTATGGGGACAGAAAAAAGACCCCAATTCCATCTAAGATGAGGAAGGAAAAATGAAAATCAGAGTAAGTAATGCCCAAGCTTAGTCTTGGGATACCAGTTTTTCCAGCAGAGAAAAAAGCACCTGACTTGGGCATCAGCATGAACAAAAAGGTACTGAAAGTTACAAGCTTTTCCAAGTGGCCAGAAAGTAGATACATCCAGAAGAATGCCCAGATGAGGCTGGAGGTAAGCAGGGGCTGGACCACAAACGGTGCAGTACACCATGCCAAAAAATTAGGTTTTGATGACATGTTGGTTGAAGGGCACAAACTTACAGTTAGAAGATAAACAGGTTCTGGACATCTAATGCACAGCATAGTGATTATAGTCAACAATATTAAATTATATACTTCAAAGTTGCAAAGAAACTGGATCTTAAATGTTCTCATCACAAAGGAGAAATGATAATTATGTGACACAATGGAGGTGTTAGCTTATGCTATGGTGGTAACCAGATTGCAATACACAAATGTGTCAGATCAGCACATTGTACACCTTAAGCTTACACAATGTTTCATGTCAATTATATCTCAATAAAAAATTAATTAAAATCTTTTTAAAAATATTTTTTAAATTTATTTTTAGAGAGAGAGGAAGGGAAGGAAAAAGATTGGGAGAGAAACATCAATGTGTGGTTGCCTCTCATGTGTCCCCTACTGGGGACCTGGCCTACAACCCAGGCATGTGCCCCGACTGGGAATCCAACCAGCGACCCTTTACTTCACAGGCCTGTGCTCAATCCACTGAGCTACATCAGCCAGGGCTAAATTAAAATCTTAAGTGGAAAAAAATCTAAACGGATGGCTGCAGCACAGCAGTCTAGAATGCCTCAAAATGGATAGGGTTTTCAGCAAAGAGCAGCTTGGCATCTTAGCTTCTAAAAAATGTCACAAGAATATTTGTTTTAGTACAGGGATGAGAAAAAGTAGTTTATAGTTGTTCATATGGGAAATAATACAATAATTAAATAATCATACAAGAATAAATTGTGTTTTACATACTCACATCTGTAAACCTCCGTTTGCCTGTCGCTGTGTTTAAAAATCTAAAATAAATGCAAGACAGCATACTTTGACTAGGATACAATTTAAGCATACAGTTTTGGGACCAAATCGCCCATGATGTGCTTATGCAATGTCGACATTTGGATAAGTGAAAAAATTCTCATTCGAAACCTTCACAGAAATGGAGTCAGGAGGTACACAACTCAGGAGACAAAGCATATATAAAAATCTGAAGTCTAAAAACTGCAGAGCTCAGCTTTCCAGATCCTTGGAAGCCCACTGGGATCTTCGCTTTTAGATAATTAACCTCTCACAGACTGCTCCAAGGAAATAACCCTGAACTTGAAGTCAGGAGATCTGGTGCCCTCCATCAACTATGCTGACAACTGGTCATCTAATCTTGAACATCCCTCATCTGCATTAAATGGAAGCATACTCCTTCCAAAAATGTCATTTATATACTCAATATGTTCCTGAAAATATTTATATTGATATTAACATTTCGTAATACTATGGCATTTTACTAATGAATTTTTTTGTAAATATATGGTAGCTTTTACATTAAAAAACATGATGAAGTTGAGGTCTCTGCTATAGTCAATCCATCTCCCATGTTCCACACCTATTAAACCTGTATCTTACCTGCAAAAATATACATAGGGCTATTTGCACATAATTCATACCCATATCCAATAACCTCATAAACTATTTTCCGACCATTAAAGCACGCATATGTTTAAGTTTGAAAGGAAATGTCAGATGAATGCTTTTGAAAATCCCACTGCAGATGAAATCTCATCAAACTGCTGCTTTTCCCTTACTGTATACTTTATGAATTGCCTCATCATAACCCCAACCACTGAAATTAATTACTTCAGATGATTTAGAAATTGGTCTTCTCAATTCTTCTGAAACTTGTTGAGATCATCACACAAAAGCTGGGGAAAAGGTATTATTAATAAAGCAAAAACAGTCTTTGAAAAATGGGGAAAAAATAAATCAATGGAAGCACACGCTTATCCTGCCTCACAAGGGACTGTTATGAGTACCTGCAGAGAATGGGTGAGAACGTGTTCTGAGGTACACAGAAACAGGTACACAGATAAACACACTGAAGATATACTTATTTTTAATGCCTTTTTTGGTTAGAAAAGAGTGTGACTGTGGATGACATCTCACATTAACTGTGAATCCTTGAAGAGCATTAAAGAATAAACCAATTATCCAGATTACAAACAAAAGCTACCAAGATAATACTCCACTGCATATTAAACAAATGTACTAAAATTGAGCTTCGGAGGAAAAACAAGACAACTGCAAAACCAGCATTATCAAGGATTGGCCGGACCTCAGTCCCTTGGAGTGAAAAGCCTGCAGGCTCCGCCTGGCATTCATAGGTGACTGCATGCTCTCAGAGCAGCACAGAGAGATCTGTCCACCACGTTCTTCTCTTCGCTTCTCCCCACCTACTTCCTTTGCTTCCAAAGGAGAAGGGCTCTCATTTACCCACTGGTTTGCCACATCCTGCCTCTGAAGCTACTTCCTAGGAGTTGCTTGGACTATTCTGAGAGGAACTTTAACATCTTTATGCCCCAAACCAGCGATTTTCAACCAGTGTGCCACAAGAATTTCCAAAACATTCAGCCCTGGCTGGTGGCGCTCAGTGCATTGAGCATGGGCCTGTGAAGCAGAAGGTCGCCGGTTCGGTTCCCAGTCAGGGCACATGCCTGGGTTGCAGGCCAGGTCCCTGGTAGAGGACACATGACAGGCAACCACACACTGATGTTTCTCTCCCTCTCTTTCTCCCTCCTTTCCCCTCTCTCTAAAAATAAATAAATAAAAACCTTAAAAAAAAAACAAACAAAAAAACCACCTCCCAACTTCCTTCTTGCCAGACATTGAATTTAAGCACTTTACCTGCAATAAAGCCAGGTAAGCACATCTCGGTTCCATCTAGGGCTCCAACTAGCCCAGCTCTTGCTTAATTATTAAAAAAATAAAATAAAAACATGAAGAAGAAATGATTCAAGAATGGTTATCAAGAAAAATCAATGCGCACAACATTGTATTTGATATCAGTGAAAATCCAATACAGGCATACTTTGTTTTATTGTGCTTCGCTTTACTGGACTTCAAAGGTGTGTTTTTTTACAAATTGAAGGCAAGACCCTCCACCAGCAAAAACAATTACGACCCGCTTTACTGCAATACTCATGTTACTGTGGTTGACCAGAACCGAACCCACTATATCTCTGAAGAACACCTGTAGAGAAAATCTGTCCCGCATGAGGTCTGTAAACTGACCCCAACAGTCATTCATTCCACATTTAAAGATCACTTTGCCAGGCCTGGACTAGGGACAGGGCATGGAGACTGAACTCTCGATCTCCAGTGGAGGTGGTGAAACACAACACATGTATGAAGATCACCGCACATACACGCACAAGTGGTTTGTCTCCTGAGTAGTTACAGACAGTCCCACTGGAGCTTTTCCAAGGCAGGCCAGGCGAAGTTTCATGCTCAACAAAATATCTGAATTCAACATTAAAGGAGAGGTAGACTCTCAAACATTGGCAATAAACTTGAAGGAGAAACACCAAATGAATTGTAAATAGCAGGACATGTTATTGAGTATTTACAGTGAGTGATTTAGGAGTTATGCCAAAGACCTTTAACCCTGAAAACAACCCTATAAGTCAAGTACTATCACCTTCACATTTACTGGTGAGGAAGCCAGGTACGACTGAGGTGGAATAATGAGCCCTACTGCCATGCCTTGTTGAGGAGTGATGCCAGGACTCCAACCTCAGCTGTCTGCCTCCACAAATCACTACTATAACACTAAGAGCCAGAACTGAGTTTTTGTCTGTGGGAGAGCTGGTACTTGAAGAGGAGCAGGGCATAATTATTCCTCTTTTCCCCTTAAATAGACTGAGATCTTTGTAATCAAGAAAGAAAGATTTTTTAAACCAAGAAGCCTATCAACACTGACTACCTACTATCTGTGAGATACTGTGCAAAGAATTATTATCTGCTGTGTTACAGCTGGACTTCCTGCTACAGACATCACCCCCGTGCAGCTTAATCAGACCCCTCTGGCTGGCCAGGCATGTGTGTCCCTCCCAAAAGTCCCCACCTGAACAAAGGGTCTGCCCACCCACAGCAGGGGAGGCCCAGAGACCAGTCCATGGCATGCCAGCTGCTGAGCTCCCGCGCTTCCCCAAGTCCATTAGCTGGGAACATAGAACACTGAAGCTTCTATGACAAATGAGAAAGATTGTTTTATTTCAAGTTTCAAACTTGGACCTATTGCTGCATTTATATAATCTACAGCAGTCTGAACACCAAAATCTGATGATTTTTAAAGCCAAGGAGCCAAAGGTATACTATTAAAAAAAAATTAACATTATTCTTTCTCTCCCTTTATATATACTTATTATCCTTCCCTCTTTTTCTTTTTTCCCCTAAAAGTTAAATCCTATCAGTCAAATCCACACAGCATTACCCCTGGGCTGCAGCTGACTGTACAGAAATATGTCAAGACTTTAACAGCCATTACCAAAGCTATGTCAAAGAAAGTCTGTGAGGATTAACAGGAAATTAATTCACTCTGTGCTTTGAGCCTTTAACAATGAAAAACTGAATAAAACAAACAACAAAAAAAAATTTTTAAACAAAAGAAAAATAACAACAAAAAAACCTAGTCGCCTTTATTTATTTTGAACTCAATATAAAAATTCTTCCCTTTTTGTAAGACGGATCAAAGGGCAGGGAGTAGGGCAGGGAGAAAACAGGAGCCGCGAAGTCAGGGCCCTGGACCTCAACAGAGGCCTTCACTAGCCATTTAATACTGAATAAGCTGCCCCACCTCTCTGGGTCTCAGTATCTTCTTGATGCTCCCAGCAGATAGGAACTATCAAGATCTCTTCCATTCCTAGCAGTTAAAGATGGGCAGGCAGCTGTACTCAGAAGAGAGAAAGGTGTTGGTGGTGAAAACCATGATTAATACAATTTAATGCTATCTTGGGTCCAGAAATAGCCTGCCTGGCTTAGCGTTACATTCACCTTATCAGCCTAGATTTATCGAGAAGGGGGAAGGGTGTAGGAGGACTGGTGGGTGGGAATTGCAGCCACCTACAGTGAAATTAGACTCTGTTCCCAAATGAGTTCTGCTGAAGTGTGATTTATCCAGAGTGTTAAACAACTACCAGCAGCATGAAAACCCTGTTACTGAAATTGTGTTACCGCACAAACTTAACTTTTTCCCCGAATGCGATTTGCAGAGAGGATGCAGAGCTGACAACCCCATGTCTCTGGCCATCTGTCCTATCTGAGTCCCTGGAGAGGCGTGGGGGAAAGTGTGAAAAGCCACAGGTGCCATGTATATTCAGCCACCAATGTCACATATTTATTAAGGAGCCCAGCATTTGCTGGGAATAAGTATTCAGCTCAGCGTGCAAAAAACGCCCATCCTCCACCCAGCCCCGAACATTCTCTGAGTCTTCTCTGTGCCAGGCATGGGGCTGAGGGAACACCACAGAATGTCACCACCAGTTTGCCCTTTGGGCAATTAGTAAGGGACTATTGGCTGAAAGGGCAGTACAGAGGTCTACAGGCACTCTTAGCTGCCTGTATGACTTGCACAAGGCCCTTAACCAGAATCAGTTTCCTATCTATGGAGTAAACACACATCCCGAATGTCTCATGTGGATGCATGAGGAAATAAAGGATGTACAAACTATGAAGAGCATACAGAGCCTTGAAGAAAAAATGTTGTCACCACAACACTGTGACCCTCTTGGGCCAAGACACTATAAACTGAAAATAATCAAACACCAGTAATCCCTTTGCAGGGATTAGCAGAGCCTTGATCTTTGGAGCAGAGCATCTCCTGCCCTGCCTTTATTGCCATCTCAATACTTGTTTAGTCATTCCATGAAATTTTACCAAACCAGACTCCAGGGAACATGCTATGCACTGGACATAATGATGATTAGGACCCACCAGTCCAACTAGATAGAGTCACACAAACAACATAAGTGTGGTGGGACATGCACAGAGCGCTCGGAAAGCAGCAGCAGGTGACCAGTGCCTGGAACGGGTGGAAGAGAGGTCTGCGGCAGACCCACAGAGGTGCTGACCTACAAGTTGCGCTCCAACGTAAGGTCAGGATTTCAACATGCACTGGGAGTGGAGAAAGAAATCCCAGAAGACACCGCACGAGCAGAGGCCAAAGCCCACTGGGGAAGACGTGTGGATGAACCACGGAGAAGCTGAACCCAAGATCTGCCTAGAACTGATCCCCAACATCTGGCTAGAGCCTCAGGAAGGGTGTGTTACCATCCCTTTAAGTCAGTGACTACCACGCCCTATTCCTTCCTACACACACACACACACAGCCCAGGAAATCCTCTTTAAACTCTTGAAGAGGAAAGCTGAGTTTCCTGGGTGGTAGTGCAGTCCCGGAGAAGCTGGGAGGAGTCTATGTTGGGATGCAATGTGCAACAGTTGTTTCTTGGCACCTTTGGCAGCCTCCTGTTCACAGAAAATAATTCTGTTGCTTCCTGCACATCCCCCCAAATTCCAAGTATGTCTGGTATTGTCTCCACTCTAAGTTTGTACAGATAAAAGAACAGGTGAAGAGCCCCATCACTGGGAGTTCTTTGGGAGGTTAAGAGTTTTCTCTCCGTTTCACCTGAGAGAGAATAAGGAACCCTGGGCTGGAAACCTGGTCCGGCCCTTACCATTAGTCCTATTAATCAAAAAAGCAGTTTACATAATAGCTATAAATCCTTTCTGCTAGGCAGGTGTTATTATGCCCATTTCATAAATGTGTAAATAGACTTAAGGATCTGAAAGAAGTTGGACAAGATCACTCAGTAAGAGACAGGGTCAGAAATCAAACCCAAGTCTGCTGGCTCCAAAGCCTTTCCACTGAGCCACACTGTCTCCAGGCCACACCTTCTCAAAAGTCACAATCACAATTCAAACAGCACCTGCTGTGTGATAAGGCCAACTATTCTCAACCCTTCTTTCCAGTCCTGGATTTTTTTTATCTGCCAAAAGATCTCCAAAATTCCTTTCAACAATAAAACTGAATCTACTTAATATCTTAGAGCTCAACGTGTGCTCAGTGGTGACATATGTGATTGTGTGGAGTTCATTATATAAACCCAAAGGCAGCAAGCAAAGCACTGCCACCGCCCCCACTTTGCAGAGAAGCAGCAGGCGCAGAGTGGTCATGTGGTGAGTTACCAGTTGCACCAGGGAAGGAGCTCAGATCACACATTTTTCCTCTACACAAGGCGCTGTTATTCAAAGGCAATGCAGCCTAAAACCTCTAACGCCTGCAGACTCGCCTGCAGACTCGCAGACCCCTCTGGAATACAGGATGGGGGGGGGGGGGCAAACAGACACTGTCCTGGATATCCTGCCGTCATTCTCATTTCTGTTTTCACTCTCTCTGAGCATATTCATGCATATGACTTTAACATTTCTTTAGGAAAAAAACCCCAAAACTTTAATTTCTCAGTTTCTGAAAGACAACTTTCTAAATAATGAGCCTATTATAATGAAATCAAACATTACATGTAGGCTTCCTAAAAATATCACCCCGGCACAATGCCTCCTTTTCATTCCCACACGCCTATCCCCCAAACACACACACATACACTTTAGACTGTCATTAGATGCTGGAGTGTGTAATTTAAATGCCTTTAATAGCATCTACTAAAGGGACATTTGCACATGAGTCTTCAGTTTACTTTAAAGCTATGATCCAAACTGGAGCTTTTACTTAATTTCAGGACTAAGTAAGTAAATATGTGGATGGCAAATACTGACAAAATTCAGACAAGAATTTAAAGTGCATTCAGTTTGCCCATAACATTGGCATCCTTTTCAATTGTGAGCAAGAGTCCTTTTTGTCCATCTCTCAGCTCAGTGCCTGGTATATAGCAGGTACACCGGTACATATCGGTTAAATCAATGTTAATACATCTTTACCTTCTTAACACATAAGTTAGAAATCTACTGAAATGTCTGTCATAATCTAAATCTATTTGACCTCAACACAAATGCCATTCAAATCAACAGCAAAAAACAAGCAGCTGCTCGCATTCAAAGTATTCGTACTTCTGTCACTTGACCTGTTTTGAAGTTGTCTTCTTATTCAGGGGACAAATGGTTAGCAGCTGCAAGTTCAATTACAAAGTGCTTGGTAGGAAGTCAGAGGAAGAACCAGAGAAATCAGAGTGTTATTTCATATACTGAGTATGGAATTTCTTTCCAACAAACATCTTTCATTTCCCTAGGGAAAACCAATCCAGACATGCCCTTTGAACTTAGGAAAATGCAGAGCTGTACTTTGGGAAGAACCTAGTTTAAAGTCCAAGCAAAGTTTGGAGAATAGGGGAGTCACTCCTTTTGCATTTGTATCTCCGTTATTTTTTTTTTTTTCCTTAAGGGAATGTGGAGCAAAGGAAAAGCCACCAGTCCTAAGGCCTGGATTAATTAGATGTATGACAATGAACAAGTTACTTCCTGCCTTAGTCCTTCATTTTCTCCTTCACAAAATTAAATTGGCTTTGTCCTTGCTGATAGAAGCATCAACCCCACAAAGTAACAGTGAGAATGGCAAGGATTCTCTGTATGCGCAGGGAAAGCAGCATTGACAGGAAGCAGAGTGGCTATGGTGGGCGGGCTGAGCCGTCCGCAGAAAAGCTAAAACTACAAAGAAGATCATGCTGAGGACTGACTGCACTGAGCCTAACTGCAGACCTTAAGAGAATGCTGGCTATTACGAGACGCAAGCATTTTGATCTAGGAGGAGATAAGAAGAGAAAGGGCCGAGTGATACAATTCTAAACTTCATATTTTGTTTTATTATGTGACAATAAAATCCTGAGGATATGTTCACTTAAAAAGAGGGGAGGGGGGGCCCAGGCTGGTGTAGCTCAATGGATTGAGTGCGGGCCTGCGAACCAAACAACCCTCGTTCGATTCCCAGTCAGGGCACATGCCTGGGTTACAGTCCAGTTCCCAGAGGCAATCATACATTGATATTTCTCTCCCTCTCTCAGTAAAGATACTTCTATTTTTAAATTTTTTTAAATAAAAATTTTTAATTTTTTATTTGTTTGTTTATTATTTATAGAGAGAGGGGAAGGATCGAGAAAGAGAGGGAGAGAAACATCAATGTGTGGTGTTTCTTCACTTCCCCTCTAAAGATAAATAAATAAAATCTTAAAAAAAAAAAAAAAAGAGGGGAGGGGGGCCAGGGCGGTGAAGTCAGACCTGGCTGGATAGCTCAGTTATAGCGTTGTCCCAATACGACAAGGTAGCACATTCCACCCCAGATCAGGGCACATACAAGAAGAAACCAAGAAATGCAGAAATAAGTGAAACAACAAATCAATGTTTCTCTGTCTTTCTTTCTTCCTTCCTCTGTCTCAAAAGTCAGTAATTTTTTTTAAAGGGTAAAATTAAGTAACCTCTAGACACTAATCAAATTTTCTGCAATGATGGAAATGTTCTCATCTGAGCTCTCCAATACAGTAGCCACTAGCCATATGCGACCACTGGGACCCTGAAATATGCCATGCGAGTTAAGAAATGACGGCCCTGGCTGGTGTGGCTCAGTGGACTGAGTGCTGGCCTATGAACCAAAGGGTTCCCGGTTCAATTTCCAGTCAGAGCACAGGCCTGAGTTGTGGGCCAGGTTCTCAGTTGGGGGGCATGTGAGAGGCAACCACACATGGATGTTTCTCTCCCTCTCTTTCTCGATCCCTTCCCCTCTCTCTATAAATAATAAACAAATAAATAAATATTTAAAATTTTTTATTTTTTTAACTTTAATTTTCATTAATTTAAACAAATAGTTACATACAGCTGGTAGCTACAGTTTGGAGAATGAAGCTCTACAAAGGCCTCCGGCACTTGATGCAACCTCTGCAGGGCGTGTGGGGAAAGCGTGGGTGTTAGACTAGGACAGACCTGGGTCTAAACTTAGTTCCAGCACTTACTGCTGTGCAGCCTTGCACAAATTACTTAACTCCCTGAATTTCATTTTCCTTATATGTACAATAGAATATTATGACCTTTCTTGCAGAATTTTAATGCAAATTCAAGATAATGGATGTCAATAGACTGACAGTACTTTTTCCAGTTATGATGTCCTTCAGGGAGAAAAGTTTCATGTCTTTTGACTTCATCCTACTGTTCCTTCCCAATCTAGGACCCATACTTAATTATTGCCCTACAGAGTAACAGCCGTGGTCCTACAGATGTGGCTACAGATGCAGCCCCTGTCTTTCAAAAGGAAAGAAACCTGCTCAGGAATCATTCCAAGTTCTCAACCACGGGTGAGCCTTCTGTAACCCAAGTCCTCTGAGCCTCCGGAACTGCTGATTTCCGCTTACCCTGTGTCCCTTCCACCTCACACCAGCATCCAGGAATTCACAAAACTCCTCCCTGTGATCGCCTATCAAGCTGAAACTTGATTCAATGCAACTAAAACACCTGTTGGTGGTTTGCGGTACTTTCCTCACTAACTTTGACTTCCCCTAATATTTTATGGCCTTCTTAAAGTTTAGAAATGCTTATGACTATCTTTTTCTTTTTTTCTTTTTGGTAATTTTTCAGTATACTCAGAAATAGAAAAGCAGCAAACTACATTTATGGCTAACCCAGCATTACTTTAGATACCAAAATAAAACAAGGCAAAGGAGTCTGTTTTAGGAATATTCCAGTAAAATAATAAGTATTACAATCTCATCTAAATTAATATACTGTGTTAAGAGCCTGCTCCAAATGTTCATTCCACTAGTCCTTCCTTTGGTAAATGGAATCTTTCCATGGTTTAAATGACCAAATTTACACCAGTGAACACAAATGGCTCAGGTAAGCAGGATAAATTTTCTAGGACTAATAACTGTTGGACTGTTAACTTGCTCTTGTTTCCCCACCATTCCACAGGCTGGGCAGGGCATGGGGAGGAGAAGGAGCAGAAAAGAGGGGCCGGGGAGAGGCGGACTGAAATGCAGGCTGGCATCCGGTAGCATTTCAGTCTGCATCTGAGTAAGCCATTAGACAAAGGTTTACATTTAGCTTGGAGTCCATGCGAACATCTGAGGCCTCCCTCAACAAGGACATTCTTAAGTATTTATTGAAGGGTGTATGAAATCAAACAGTGCAAATAATTTTGACTCTGGACTCTCAAATATAATGAAGTTCTCATCTAATTTTTCAGAACTGACCTGGATATGTAAGTTTAACTCAGTAAAGAAGGAAACATAACCTGGATCAAGACAAACCTATGAATATGGCAATATGACTGGCTAATCAGTCATGTCTTCATCCAACTCCCCAAATTTCAAGACTTAACCTGAATCTAGAACCCAAGTGGATCATTCACCTAACTCAACTGTGCACTTAAGAGCATTCAAGATTCTGAACCTTTCCTGGTAACAGTTAAACTCAAAATAGGTCAATTCCAGAAAGGCATTCATTTCAAGAGGACTTTTGTCTGCGGTTATTTTGAAAACCACTGCTTTTAAAACTATCATTCTGAAGCTTAAAAATAGGCTCCCTACTAAGGATCCTGGACTATAATATTCTTTCCTCCCCCCATTTCCTTATTTCCCTTTTCTCTCAAACACCTGGGAGAGTGGTAATAGAGAGGTATGTTCTCCACAGCTTCAGATTATTACTTGAAAAGATGTTTTTAGCTTTGGCTGGTGTGGCTCAGTGGGTTGAGTGCCAGTCTAAGAAATGAAAGGTTGCCAGTTTGATTCCCAGTCAGGGCACATGCTTGGGCTGTGGGCCAGGTCCCCAGTTGGGGGTTGCAAGAGGCAAACAACTAATGTATCTCTCATGCATCCATGTTTTTCTTTCTCCCTTCCTTCTCTTCTCTCTAAAAATAAATAAAATCTTTAATTTTTTTAAATAAAGAAGTTTTTAAAAAATTATTTTTAGAATAATTGGATAAGGTTACCAAAATTCAGCATTGGGTAAACTGGGAAAATTTTCAAACCAAGTAAATGTCCCAAAGGAAAAAATGTAATACATACACCGTAAGAAAGTAAGTGGGGATGAAAGCTCAACCCCGTCTCTTCCCTCTTCAGCCGTGTGAACTGCCAGCAAGCTCCTCCCCCTCGCTGGGACCGGTCTCCCGCACTCGACTAGACCTAGGAGGTCCCCTAACAGGCTCTACTTCTCTAAAGCCGGCAGCTGCTTCCTATGTTCACGGCTCCTTGGAAAAAGCAGAAAAGTCCTTGGCCCAGAAGGTCCTTGGGAAGCTTCATTATACTTGATAGTGTTCCCTTGGAACACAAGAACTGCTATTGAGAGCAATTAAAGGTGAGACAGCTATAAAATATAAAAGGTGCTGAGAGGAAAAATTGTGTTTTGCAGACGACACTAGTAAATCTAGAAATGCAAATATAGTCAATCAAAAATTACTAGATATAATATGTAAATTTAACAAAGCTGCAGGAAATAATTCATACAAATCAAACCATAGCAACGATGGAAAGACAAATTTTATCTTCACCCAAGGAAATTTTTTTCCCATTGCAAGGGAAAGAGAGAAACGCCAATTTGAGAAACATCAAATGGTTGCCTTCTCATACATGCCCTGACTGCAAACTGCGTATGTGCCCTGACCGGGAATCGAACCAGTGACCTTTCAGTCCATGAGACAAACAAGTCACACAGGCAAGGGCAGAAAAACAAATTTTAAAAGGTTCAATCACAACAGCAGCAAAATATTAAGTATCTGAAATATTAACTCAGAACACAAGAGAATTATTCAGAAGAAACTATAACATTATCACAGGAAGCATTAATAAATGGAAAAGTATACCATGAAAGTTTTTAAAGTTTTAACCTAATCTTATCAAAATTTAAAAACAATAATGCTACCAAAACTGCATAAAAGTTAAAATTTTAGAAACAGAACAAGATGTCATAAAGACCAAATAAAGATAAACTTGAAACTGTAACAGATGGATAAATAAATCATGTTTAATAAACTCCGGTAAGATACTAGAACTCATTGTGGAGAAAAATTAACTTAGACCCATACCTCATGCCAAGTACATTAATTCCTTAACTGCACATGGGACAAACAGTTAACCATTTAAGGGAGAGAAAAGGCTGGAAGAAAATGAAGCCACATACTCCTGCTAGTTATGAAGAAATGATAAATGTCTAAATACTAAAGAAAGGTAAGCTATCCCATAAAAAAGACATGCTTTTGAAGACTAAAATAATTTTTTTGTTAAGTAATACAACATAAAAGGATAATATCACAATGGGGCAATGTAGTAACCACATACTATATAAAACTTCAAAACACAAAGCACATTGACCTATTGCCTCAATAAGCTAGAAGACAAGTAATTATACAGTACGTGGATTAACAAAAGATATAACCCAAGGAGAAAAACAAAATACAAAGCATATAAAAACTATTGAGATATTTTTTAAAATAGCAGGTAAGAAAGGTTTACTTGTAACTTTTCAGACTGTCCAACCAGCACCACAAAACTGTCCCACCTACCTCTCCAGCTTCATCTCCTGCGACCTGCACCGATGCTCCAGGCACACCAGACTCCTGGCTGGCTCCTCCAAGCATCCCAAGCTTTCCCACTTGTATAAAGTGGCTCATTTTCACTCTCTTCCTGCCTCCTCCCTCCCCAAACATTCCCATGGAAATCCTAGCCATCCTTCCAGACCTAGCTTAAATGTCATCTCCCCCATGAAGGCTCTCCTAATCCCTTCCACTGCATGTGCGTCTTCCTCCTCTCAGTGAGCTCCGACAGTACTTTCTTTGTACCTCTTCTTTTAGGGCACTTTTCTTACTCTACAGCCACTTGTTTCCTTCTTGTGCCCTTGCAACCTCTTTCTCCTATGTGAGATTTTCAGATCCTTGGAGGCAAAAACAGCCTTACTCACCTATCTGCAGCTTCCAGCACAGTGAATTACATTCAGTGAGCAGTCGCTACATATGAAACTGAACCGGCAAAATACAGAAAAATAATCCCATTTCAAAAATACAGCCTGGCTAACTATTTAAGTAAAGCAGACTGATCTTTAAAGGAGCCCTTGTACTGCCTATTAAACTACCAAAAAACGCTAAACAGAAAAAAGAAAAAAACCCTTCCTGAATCTTGAGGAAACAGTTGAAATATACATTGCAAATTAGTTGTATATATTTTTGGAACATATTCTGTTAATGTGTAACAAAAGTGGTAACGGTTCACTGCCTCTGATTCTGTGTGTGAAGTAATCTAAAAGCAGAACAAAATAAATTGATCCAAAACATTTACAAGAGTTATCAATAAATAATAAAAGTCTGGAAGCCACCTAAATAATTAACAAAGTGTCAATTGTGAAACCAGACCCTATCAAAATCTACTCTTCACCCCAAAATAAATAACAAGGGTTTATGAGGGTTATGTGCCTGTGTAAAAACTGGCAAAGGGGCCTCCCGGTGCTTACCACGGGCTGTGGTCTTACACCACCTGTACAGAAAGAGGAGGAAGAATGGACCCACCCCATATACACCTTGGCCCAGGCCCTCTGCCTGGTCTGTGTTGTGAATGGGAGAACATGGAAAAAAACAAAACATGGGATTATATTTCTGTATCGTGAATGGGGGGACATGGAAAAGGGGGAGGTGGGGGAGTGGAAGACTCATCAATTGATCACAACTCTCAAATATGTACATACGGAAAAACCGAAAGTTAAACTAGAAATCTTAATGTCTGTAGGTTCTTTCTTTAAAAGGTATTTGTATATTAAAATTTCTTGAAACTTGTGCTTAAGCAGGCAAATACTCAAAGAATCGGTGAAGGGAAAAGAGGTCACTCTATCCTTGTCCACTTTTTCTTCAACTCCCATGAAACCTATTCTTAATCTGACTCCCTTGCTGACATCAAAGTAGAATGCCCCTGGGATCTACCCCACAGAAATTAGAGGCAGGATCAGCATTTTTAGCAGTCCCTGCACGGGATTCAGAGAACACCTGCTACTTTAAAACAAAACACCATTCACTGGGGGAGGTGTTAATTTTGCAAACAGGTTTATGAGCCTCCAAACGGTTCTGGGTTTCCAGCAACAGAACCAGGACACAGGACATAAAGTAAAACCACAATCAAGTATCAGTAAGAGACCAGGATGATTTTTCAAAATTGGCAGCTTCTGGAAGGAAAACAACAGGAACAAAACCCAAGGCTTTCTTCTTAGGCTCACCTCATCTTCCCAGCCTGCAGGGTCTCCAGATCGGTTTTCTCAGCATGTCAGAAAGATTCACCATCACTTGACCTATGCTTCCTGTGGATGGGCTGGAAATAACTACCAATTCATAGAGACAAAAGCTAGCAAGAAGTTGTTTGTTTAGGCATTATTTTGGCTTTGTCCACTCAACCCAAAATTATTCACTTGGTATCAATAGTTTTAAAAGACCCAAGTTCAAAACAGTATGGTTCCTAGTAATCAAGAAAGCATTTATGATTAAAAATGATATTGCATTGTTTATTATAGTGTTAGGCCAGATATTCAAAATGACAGAAATATGGGTTAATTAAGAAGGGCATAACACTTAGGATAAATTTTGTTCTTTGGGTACTTTTAAAAAATGTATTATGAATTTTTCCAAACACACAGGAAGATGGAAAGACTGAAACAGTGAAACTCATAAACTAACCAATTAAAATAAACGATTGTGAACATATGCCCCATTGGTTTTATCCACTGTAAGTGCATTTTTTGCTAAACCATTTCAAACCAAGTTTCATGCATCACTTATTACAATACTCTCCTACACAGTCATAATACTAATATGTCTTAAAAATAACAATAACTCTCTATTCAAATTGCCCTAATTGATGCAAGAATGCATTTTACAGCTATTTCGATTTTCGACCCAGGACCCTGTTGAGGTTCAATCCATTTGGTTGGCATGTATGTTCCTTAGCCTCTTCTTCCAGAACAGCACCTCTGCCTATTCCCCACCCAGCCTTTTTCCCCATGCCACTGACTATTTAAAGAGACTATGAATGTTCCACATCCTGGATTGGTCTGATTGTGTCCTCCTAGTGTCATTTAACTTGTTTCTCTGTCCTCGACTTGCTGTAAACAGGAAGTCAGATCTCAAAGCTTGATTAGGTGCAGGACTGGGTTAGATTTTAAAGGATGGACAGCATATAAAATGTCCAAATCAACATGATTTATCAACATTTGTAAATGTGGTAAAGAACGAAGGGCAAAAGTCAGCTTTCTGAAAAGGAAGAAATCACAGCTGGCATCCTGAACAACACGTGCCATTCAGACGGCACCCCAGCAACCATGGCAGTGCTTTCCTACACATGGTTTCAGAGGATGCTCGCCTGCCCACCTCCCAAGTTTGTCGTATTGGGCTGGCCAAAAAGCCATTTAGTTCTTTCCGTAGAATAAAAGACACATTTTTTCATTTTCACCAATAACTTTAATGACTTGGATATGTTGAGTATGTCGGCTATCTCCTGCGTGGTATATCGTTGATTGTTCTCATTTAATGTCTTGATTTGATCACTAGCAACTTCTACTGGTCTACCCAACTGTGGAGTATCATCCAGCAAGATATCACCATGCCCTAGCTGGGGTGGCTCAGTGGATTGAGCACCGGACTGTGAAGCAGGGGGTCGCTGGTTTGATTCCCAGTCGGGGCACATGCCTGGGTTGCAGGCCAGGTCCCCAGTAGGGAGCGCATGAGAGGCAACCACACAGTGATGTTTCTGTCCCTCTCTTTCTCCCTCCCTTCCCCTCTCTCTATAGAAATAAATAAATATAATCTAAAAAAAAAAGAGATATCTCCAGCATGAAACTTTGCAAACCACTTTTGACACATTCGATCAGTCACAGCATCTTCTCCATACACTGCACAAATCTTTTTGTGTGTGTCAGTTATATTTTTACCTTTCTTGAAATAATAAAGCACAGTATGCCAAAAATGTTGCATATTTTCTTCCATCTCTGATATTAAAATGGCTACATACAAATTCACCAATTTTGATGTCTTTTTTAAATGTACGCTGACATGACAGCTGTCACAATACAATCTAACAAAACTGTTTCAAATGAAGTTAAAGACAGCTAAGCACTACTAGAGCCACTTACCAAATTCAAGTGATCTTTTTGGTCAACCCAATATAATCATTCTTACTTTACTAATGAGGAAAACCGAGGTTAAGATGAGATTTATGCTATGTGTTGAAAGATGGGTCACATTCATTTGTTCCAGACACTGTGCTAGATGCTGAGGAAGTACCAGTACACAAGACAGTCGTGGTCCTTGCTCTCACAGAAGCTACAGTGTGGTGGCAAGTACAAAATAGAAATAAAATCACACAGGAAAGCAGAGGAGGTCATTCCAGACAAAGGAAATCATGTGAGCAAGAGTAGGCAGAGGTAAGAAGCAGCATGCAGAGACCAGGAGGAACACAAAGGGATTCTCAGTGTGGACCAATGCAGGTGAATTGGGAGAGAGAAAAATCAAACTAGATGAGTGTAGCTGCTCTGCTACTGAAGTGTTTTCTCCCTTTCTTTCAAAGTGTGTAAATTAGTGAAAGTAGAATTTTGTGAGTGTTAATGTTCAAACAAGAGCTCCGTGAACATCTGTCATGGGCTAAGTCATCTTCATGAACCTTTTGCCATTCCTTTATCTGCTGCAAGGAAAGACATTCTTCCCAAAGACATGGATTTCAGCTGGACTTACTTTTCACCAGCAACTGTTCTCAAAAGACAATACCACCGTTAGTTATTGCAACAAACCGGTAGAAGCATCCAAGTTCAAAACTACAAAATCAATTACAACCACTTCAAAAGCTCCTAGTTATCATGAAAAGACCATTCGAGAACCCTCCCTGCCCCCAAAAGAGAACATCAACCTATCACAACCTTTGTATTCCCTTCCTTAAAGGCCTCACATGCTAACAGACGTGTGTCCCTTATAAGCCTGGCAGAATTGCTCATGCTACAAACTATGCTCTGAATACAAAGATTCAGTAAGTTTGAGTGTTTCAGGGTTACCCTGAAACAGTTCAAAATCCAAAGTCTAGAGATGCCACCAAAGCCAAGTAATGTACCCTCCCATTTATTCAGCACCTTACAGTTGTCAAAGTGCTTAAAGTATTTTAATCTTCACAATACTCCTTTAAGGTAGGAATATTTCATCAACAGATCCCTACGGAGTACATTTTCAGATACCGTTCTACGCACGCACGGAGCAAGAAACAAAGCCAAGCCTCCACCCTCATGAAGCTTCCATTTTAGTTGGGGAGGGGCAGATAAATACTCGTACACAATGCAGTGCTGGTTAGTGGCAAGGGCTATGAAGAAACAAACTGCAAAGGAAAAGGAGTAGAGAATGATGGGAAGTGTTATATTAGATAGCGATCAGGCTGTCTTCTGTGTGGAGACACTTTAAGCAAGAGGTCTGAAGGAAGTGAGGAAGCCAGTCGTGTGGGTATCTGGAAGGGCATTCCGGGCAGAGGGAAGGGCAAGTGCGAAGGCCCTGAGATAGGCACGTGCCCACCCAACTGCGGTACAGCACAGAGAACAGTGCGGCCAGACAGAGTGCGTGGAAGAAAACAAAGGACCTGATTAGGTAGGGCCTTATGAGCCATTAAGGTAAAGATTTTGTAAATTATTATCTCCACTTTACAGACCAGGAAACTAAAAGTCAGAAAATACAAAGGACTTGCCTAAGGTCGAACATTCCACAGGGAACTCTCACAAGGATCCAAAAGGAGCAGTGGCAGTCAGGGCTGCGCTGTCTGAGGCAGCAAGGAGCTGGAAACGTAAGCGGTCTAATCCCAGAGGAGTGAGTAAAATGTGGCACGGGCACATGACTGGCTGCTCTGCCGCCAGGAGAAGTAATGAGCTGGATACAAATAAAGCATTATGAATGAAGAGCTCAGAAACATGCTATGTGGCTTTTAAAATTAAAAGGTAAGACACTCAAATAAAAGTATGGGGTGATCACTGCTTCTGTTCAAATATCCTAGTTCCAAGAAGACCCCCACCTATAAAGATCAGTGTGGCCATGTGATATGCTTTGGCCAATGAAATGGTTGCGAAAGTGACAAGTGCCACTTGTGGGCAGAAACTTCTAAGAGCCAAAATGTGTTTCTCAAGATTCCCTTCTCACATAAGCATATTTCTGAAGGGTACTGCCATCAGTCTGGTCCCTGATGGATTCCAATCAACAAAGTTTCCCACTGACTGGCAAGTGTGTTAAATTAGTAAGATTTTGTGGTTGTTACCTCCACATAACCTAGTTTATCCTGACTAATGCAGATTTATAGTACAATAGCATTTTTTATTTAAAAAATGAATATATTTAAGATATACAAGGCGGTGATTTGATAAATGCATATACAGTGAAATGATTACTATAGTCAAGCTAATTAGCCATATCCATCTCCTCACATAATCAATTTTGTGTGTGTGGTGAGAGACCTAATATCTACTCTCAGTGAATCCCCAGGACTCGACACAGCAGACTGACCACGCCCTTGTGCTTTACTTCAGGTCTTTGATGTACTCACTCTGCACAAGTGCGTTCTGTACAGAGCACACACCTGACCAACGTCCCCCCATTTCCACCACCCCTCCACCTGATAACCATCTTTCCATTCTCTCCATCTGTGTGCTCCACTGTCCTAGATTCCATATGTAAGTGATAACATGCAGGATTTTTCTTTCTGTGCCCAGTCTGTTTCACTTAGCATAATGCCCTCCAGATTCATCCACGTTGTCACAAATGGCAGGACCTTCTTTTTTTAAGGCTGAATAGTAGCACAAGAGCATCCAGCACTTTAAGCACAGAAATACACAAAACCTCCCAAAGGTACACATATACCCAACGAATGGGTAAATCCATAAGAATCTAT
Organism: Artibeus jamaicensis; assembly: GCF_021234435.1. Taxonomy (NCBI): domain Eukaryota; kingdom Metazoa; phylum Chordata; class Mammalia; order Chiroptera; family Phyllostomidae; genus Artibeus; species Artibeus jamaicensis. The sequence continues at coordinate 7,738,148 of NW_026521883.1, forward strand.
TATATACTATAGAGTAGGTGAGTGGTACCTCTGAAAGAAAAGAAAATGGGGATGGGGAAATGAGAGTAAAACGGAAAATCAAAGAAAAAGTGGAAAGATACAAAAAGTTTTGTTAAACATATCACACAAACATTACAAACTTCATTCACTCACTGATTCACTCAACAAACACTGGTTTGTTTGAGTTGGTTGGTACAGTTACTATGTGTTGGTACAGTTATTTAGGTGTTGTATTCTAAATACTACTTACAGAGCAGTGAATCAAAAAATGGCAGCACTATGCTTATAGTTTATGGTGTAAAGAAGTGATAGATATTTAAAATACCCAGGTAAAAAATTATGTACAGTGAAAGTGAATGAGTGTCACTTAAAAATGAGGTGACATGAGAAAAAGGCATCTACTTTAATCTAGGTGGCCTGTGAACATCTCTGAGGAAATGACATTTGAGAGAGGTGAAGACTGCTTCCTTCCTAGCTTGGGAAGAGGAAAGGATGATTCAGTCCAGGCAAAGGGAACAGCATGTGCAAGGGCCTGGTGGGAGCAGACCATCCCCTGGAGGAAGTGAAAGAGGACCAGTGTGGCAGAAAATAAAAAAGCGGCAGGAAATGTGAATAAAGAGATTGGTGCGGGGAGGAGGGAGTGAGCAAATCACCCCTTGTCTAATATAAGAGGCATAAGCCCAATATAAGAAGTTTGGACTTTATTCTAACTGCAATAGGACCACGAAAACATTTTAAACAGGGAAATATGACCTTATTTCCAACTTATTTCATTCTAACACTTAGCAGCCCTGCAATATGATCACAAGTTTTTGCAGAACTTGTGAAGTAAATATTTTTGCATTCACTTTCTTCCAGGACCTCCCAGAACTCGCATAAACTTCAGGTCCCAAATAACCCAGCTCCACCTGAATGGGGTAAATGCTACATTTGACTTAAATCCCAAGGTACCAGGGAGCCACAGAGGAGAATCAACCTTGCTAATTCAGTATCAAGAGTTTTTCCCTGTCAATGGTTGTTTTTCTTCTTTAGTTTACAGTGTACGATAGGTTCAGCACTGTGCCCTGGTCTAATTACAGAACTCACGAGAACAGTAGCTCTGCTTGAGAAACACTCTTGAAGGTAAAAGATGAAGATGTGTACATCTCTGCCCCTGTTAGTGCCAGGAAGCTATGGGACAGTCCCTGTTTGTATCAGGCAGCCTACACAAAGATGCCTCCTATTGTAACGCAGCAATGAGTCATGGAGGTAGATGCAAATGGTGCAGAAAACTAAGCAAGGGATGGTCGTTTATCCAGAAGCAAAGGCACCTTATTACACACACCAGGAATGAAAATTACCTTCCAGTTTCCTTCAGCCTTCTCAACATTTACCCAGTAACAAAGGTACCAACAGCTACTGTCTATGGGATATTTACTATGTATTAGCTTATTTATTATTTAATCTTCAAAACTACCCTAAATCAGTTGTATCATTAGCCCCATTTTTGCAGATGAAAAAACTAAACCTAAGCCTTAGAAAGATTTGTTCAAAGTGACAAAACCACAAGTAACAGAACAAGCTTCCAACTTAGCTTGACTTCAGAGTCCAACCTCTTAACCACCCAGATTTTAGAATGCTCCCAGTCCCACCCAAATTTTTCTGACTGAATCCCATCTCTGGGACTTTCCATCTATTTAAAGGGGATAAAATTTTTACAAACTAAAACTGAACGAGTATCTGCAGAACAATACACTGACCTGTATAAGTCACTTAACATGCAAAACAGACACTACAGTATGAAGAGGGTTTGTTGGGAGCAGGTGTGAGGAAACTGGCTGAGCTCACACCACAGGTTCGCCAATGGCCTCATGATCAAGAGAATGGACATTCGCCAAGCCAACAGGTCCCTGGAATATTAAAATCCAGAGAGGAAGGTTACTGACATCACCAAAGGGCAGAAGGTCCAGGTCTACTCTATTCATTTCATTAGGCAGTTTCCTAAAGTCTCCAGTGTTCCCTTAAGAGATCAAAAGCCAAATTCTCCAGCTAGGAGGATCTGTCTCCCCCCACAGTCTTTCTTGTCTCTTACCCAAAACCCCAAAGAGTTATGGGAACTCAGAAACCCCCATAAAACAATCTCATCATTATTTAATATGTTGGCTCCTGAGCAACACTGGAAGCTACAAAGATGGAGCACCTTGTGTGAAGTTTCCATGGCGATGGTGTTCACGTCTCAGGTCAGGAGTTTAGGGCTCAAGGGCAAGATGAGGAGCGATATGATTGATGGATGGATGGGTGGGTGGATGGATGGATGGATGGATGGATGAATGAATGAATGAATGAATGAAGTCAGATGAAGAAGCCGCTCCCTATAAGCCCTGATAGTTTCCAAGAAGGGCAAGGACCGGGAACCCCCCAAGTCGTCAATGAAAGAGCCACCGGGGTGTCGGTGTACATTCACCCCCGCTGGCCAGGCAGGGGGCCAGCAACAAAGCACTCCCAGCCCACAGGTGTCAGGCACGAAGGCGAGGATGCTGCTAGCTGCTCACAACTCCACTCCGCACTCTGGGCCGATTTCAAAGAAGCAGATGAGATCTTCGTTGTTTCCAAGACATTTGTCCCTCTCCCCATTACAGGCCAGAATCCCAGAAAATCGCATTTATAAAACAGCTGACGACGGGCGGTGGAAGAACCAGTTTTCATTTTCTTGTGGCCAGGGGTGACCGAAAGGGTCAGAAAAGGAGGAAAAATAGAGACTCGCGAGGTCCACTAACTAGTCTGAGTCAGGAACCAGTGCTTAGTCACCGATACCTCGGCGGCCAGGAGTTCGCCCCTGCCAGCCCGAGACGTACGTGACGAACTCGAGCGGAGCCCCGCGCGCGGCGCACACCCGCTCTGTTTCTGCACCCCAGAGGGGGCCTCCCCATTCCGGCCGCGCGCTCGCCGCCCACCCCACACTTACTCCGCTGAGCTGGTCCCGTTAACCGCGGAGCCGTCTGGGGCCGGGTTCAGCTGGATGGGCGTCGGCTTCTTCTTGGGCATTTTGAACCTGGGAAAGGCGCTTCCAACTCCGAGAGGAAGGCGGCCCCTCTTGCTTCCTCCCTCTACGATGTCCCGCGCGCGTCGCGCGGGGCCAATTCGGGGCCGCGAGCGGGGGCTGTCTTTGGGGGGCGGCGCGCGGTCCAGTTGGCGCTGATGGACCAGTGGCGGTCTGGCGGGACCCCCGCCCTATTAGCCCGGGACTCGGCTCGGCGTGCAGAGAACCAAAGGGCTTCTCAGCAGGCGCAGTTGAGCAGCCCGAGATTCCTTTTTCCCTCTCTCCCACAGTCAACGAGTCCCTCGGGCTCCAGTGGCTCCGCCGCTCGCGCACCAGAACCTTGCTCCAACCAGAACCTGAAAAAGTGCAGCTGCCGCCGCCACCGACGCCGCCCTCCCCAGTAGCTCCGCGCAGCGGTCCCTGGGAGGGACTGGAGAGTGGGGGGAGGGGCGAGAAAGGGGACCGCTGCCTTCACTAGGGACCCACTAGGCTCCGCCCCAATTGCCTCTCAGGCAGCCAATGCAAGCAAGCCTCAGCGGCAGATGACGCGGAAATACGTCACGAGGGCGCGGCGAGCAGCCTTGAAGGCGGAGTCTGGCGGGCTGTACAGCGGGCTTCACAGCGCTCTCTACTGGCCGGAGGCACCCAGGTGGACCCACCGGGAAAGGAGATCGTGCGTGCATCCTCTTACTCATCGGAGCAGAGGTGAGTTTGTCCCAGCCAGGGTTACCGCACTGTCTTCTCCTCTAGGGTGACTGAAGTCCTCCGGGCTGCGTTACGTTGACAGAGATTAAATAACAAAATAAAATAGGAAAAGGACCCCTTCTCTCATCCAAAGGAAAGGCAGCGTGGAGGAATAGAAAACTTTGTTTAGAGACTACTTGCGCCTAATAAACTGGAAAGTACTTCTGATCTGCTGACGAGGACATAGGAAGATGGATGGTGCTGATGAGGTAATATATTGGGGCAACCTTTTAGACAGCAGATTGGTAATATTTTTTAAAGCCTTAAAAAAACCCCTTTCATCCAGTAATTCCAGCTCTATGAAACTTGAAGTATTAAGACGTGAATAGAGAATATCTGAATAAATATCTTAAGACATTTATTATATCTTAAGATATTAAGATATAATATCTTAAGATAAATAAAAGAATATCTTAATAAAATAAAAGACGCACAATGGCTATTCAAAATGCACATTCAGTTTTCCTCATCACCATCTGTTTGCTATTCCTAAACTATTGAGTCCTAAAGGCTTTACCTGTGCAGAACAAAAGTAAGCACCTACACCTGGTGGTCCGGAGCAGGATGTTAGCCACCCAGCCGGGAAAGAGGCTGTAGAAACCTGAGAGGTTGAAGAGGGCTTGCCCTACACGGGCCCTAGGGCCTAGTGGGTAGGGCAAGGCATCCTAAAGGAGGAGCATGGCTGCTTAGATGGGAGTCTAAATATGATTAAGGATAGTAGACACAGGTCTCTCACTGCGGGAAAAAGAAGTTTCAAATCAAGAAAGGAAGGAAAGGGACAGGAAGAAAACCTTGTGGTGTGGTATTGGAATTGGAGGTATTGGTATTAACTCACAGTTTTCAATACATAGGAAGAGATAATATGTGAATGTGTATACGTAGATGTGATCCTGTATTTATGCATATTAAATGCACAAACTTTTATATCAGATTAAAATAATAAACATTAAAAATTAATTGAAACTAACTTTTTCAGAGCAATGTATGCTGAGAGACAAGACAGGCTATCTGAAATCTGGTACAGTTGTATATTTACTAGTGCAAATAAATACCAGTAGGATTTTAGCAATTAATTTTCAAGGCCTCGTTTTCACCCTGTGAAAAACATGAAATTTCTCCAATACTGAAATATTAGGATTCTATGAATGCTGCTGAGGGTCAGCCTCCACTGAGTAGTGTTCCTAAACATTCACTATAGCCAGAGGAGTCTAGATCAGGAAGCCCTAGTGGTTACCAGAATGGTCCAAAATAGGAGAGTTTTCCTCATTTCCATTATAGATAAGCTTTTATTGATCCTGTTTACTTTTCCTGAGTCCCAGACATGAGTGCTGATCATACAGACAAGAATAAGACTCAGGTATATATGTGTGAATTAGTGACTACCATGTGATAAACACTGCATATTAGGTTGGACCATATGAAGTTGCCATGTTTGCAAATAAAAAAAGCTTGAATACTGACAATTTCATTTGAATCATCCCATAAGCACATAGCAGAATGAGATTACAAATGTGAGGAACCAAGAAACACACGGGCAGCCAATGATGAAAATGTACCATGAACAGAGAACTAAGTATTTAACTCAATCCTCTCTGGGGTCCAAAATTAAATAAAACAGAACAGAGAAAAAAGAGCATGAATTTGAGACAGAAAAAACCTGGGTTCCAGTTCTGCCTTGCACTGATTACTTCTCTCTGGGCCTCAGTTAATTCGCCTATAAAATAAGAATTGTAGTACCTACTATAGCAGATTGTTGTGAACATTCAATGAAATTGTGAAAGAACAATGCCCAATATACAGGAGCTAAATAAATGATGTGGGTGGTGGGTTTCATCATGTAAACACAATCTGCTGGAAGGCGAATTGACAGGGGCTTTCTGGAAAACAGTTTGGTTTTCAATAATATTCATACACTTTGACTCAGTAACCCCATTTCTATGAATATCTTGTAAGGGAATTATGGCAACTGTAAAAGAATGGTATTATTTAAATAGCTAAAATTTGAAACCACCTAAATATTCAACAAAAGGGAAATGATTACATCTTGTATGATACACCCATATGATGGAATATTGGGCAAGAAAATGCCTTTTTCTCCAGAGATTTCAATCATTAGGCAATTTTTTTAGCAATCCTCTTGAGATCTAGTCTCTTATCAGGAAAGAGAAAAAGTGACTTGCTTGATGTCAACCTCTGTTTATGTCAACACAAAGAAAAATGAAAGCAAAATAAGCCAGCACTGGACCATCACTATTATTGGTAAAATTTGATAAAATATATAGACATCTGGGAAATGTCCAGGACTTTAAATTACACAGAACATTCAATAAAGAGTATAGGGACAACTGGCTGGGCATTTGGAAAAGAAATGAAGGTGGATCTCTACTCCTATGTGAGAAAGAATTCCAGGCACATCAAAGACGAAACTGTGAAAGTATTAGAAAAGAACATGAGAACATAGTTTTTAAAATTTGGAATGGGGAAAGCCATTTGGGGAGACATAACTCCCCAAAGCCATAAAGGTAAAATATTGATAAAATTAACCTCAAAAATATTTCACATTTCTCCATGGGGAAAAAATGTCATATACAAAGACATAAGTGCACAAGCTGAGATACCAAATGATTGCAACATATATAAACAAAACCTAATTTCTAGAGAGCAGGATGTCCAGCTTGCGAGCAGGAACTTCTGTGTTTCACGAAATGAAAGAGTGATTTTAAAATGGGTGATGTCGAGAAAGGCAAGAAGATTTTTGTTCAGAAGTGTGTCCAGGGCCATACTGTGGAAAAGGGAGGCAAGCACAAGACTGGGCCAAATCTCTATGGTCTGTGTGGGCAAAAGACAGGTCAGGCCCCTGGATTTTCTTACACAGATACCAACAAGAACAAAGAGATCACTTGGGAAGAGGCTACACTGATGAGTATTTGGAGAATCCTAAGAAGTACATCCCTGAAACAAAAATGATCTTTACTAGCATTAAGAAGAGTTCAGAAAGGGCAGATTTGATAGCTTAACTCAAAAAAGCTACTAATGAGTAATAGTTGGTCACTGCCTTATTTATTACAAATGTCTCATGACTTTTTTATATCTACCATATTTAAATGATCTCATATACCAGAATTCAGACCATGAATGACTGATAGAGCATTTCTTTTGAGCAGTTCTGATTTAAATAATACTGGCTTGCAGTTAAATGAATATGATCAGCTTTTTGAACTTTGATGGTAATTTTGGTTCAGCAACTGCTATCACTATTTTCCCCTTCTAAAAATATGATTGGACTTGGTTTGTAATATTCACCTTTTCACAGAGATGGTGAATGCTGTCTCAAAACCTGTAGGAGATTGGTTTTTTATTTAGATTTATGTAACTGGTGATATAAACATTTTAAATACTGAGAATATCCCTTCACTGTTTATTAGAAAAGCAAGACTTGCTTGTGTTTCAAATTGTGTTCATTAGCCTGTAAGAAGGCAAGGGCTGAAGAAAAGCTGGCAGTGTCCATTTTATCTTTTTGTCCTAACTATGCCAATTTAATTAAAATATCCTGTATCTAAACTATTGCCTTTAACTTACTGAAAGGCATTTTAGTGTGTTTTGTGTATAATATCAAATAAAGAATATTTAACACTTCTAAAAATAAAACAAAACCAAAAAATCTAACTTCTTCAATATATAAAAGAACTCTTCCAAGTAAAAAAAAAAAAAAAAAAGACCATCCACCCAACAGAAAATTGGGCAAAACACATGAATAAATAGGTAGTTCATAGAAAAAAAATACAGATTTCAAATATATGAAAAAATATCCACTCATTTATTAGAGAAGGGCAAATTAAAATGAGATATCACCTTCCACTTATCCATATCATGTATGTGGGGGGAAGAAGCATTCTCAGACACTCACTGGGAATGTAATTGCTGCAATCTCATTAAGTGGCATTTTGGTTTCAGATCCCATAATTGACCCAGCAATGCTATTGTTAGGAATTTTTTCCTACGAATTTACTTAGACATGTGTACAAAAAAAAAATCTTTAAAGGCATGTTCACTGCAGCAATATTTAAAATATTTCTAAAAACTGTTGTTAGCCCAGGCTGGTGTGGCTCAGTGAGTTGAGAGCCTGACTACAAACCAACAAGTTGCCGGTTTGATTCCCAATCAGGACTCTCGCCTGGGTTGTGGGGCCAGGTCCCCAGTTGGAGACCTGTGAGAAGCAATGGATCAATGTTCCTCTCACACACCAGTGTTTTTCTCCCTCCCTTCCTCTCCTCTATCTCTAAAAACATAAATTAAATCTCTAAAAAAAACACAAAACACTTTTATCAGTTCGCCCCAGCCAGTGTGGCTCAGTTGGTTGAGCACCACCCTGCAAAGTGAAAGGTCGCGAGTTCAATTTCTGGCTGGGGCCCATGCCTGGGTTGCCAGTTTGGGGTCTGGTCAGGCCACATACAAGAGGCAACAGATCACTGTTTCTCACATCAGTGTTTCTCTCCCTCTCTTTCTCCCTCCCTTCTCCTCTCTCTAAAAACAAATAAATAAAACCTCCTCGAGTCCCTCCCGGTGCCACAGTCATGCGTGAATGAGTAAATATGGCCGAGACATGCTGGATCTGTTTGGGGAGGAGGAGTGGGCTGCGGCCAGTTTCTCTGGGGAGACAAAGGCCAGCAGCTGCCAGTTTCTCTGAGGAGAAGAAGGCCCTGAGCCCCTGCTCCATAGCCTTTTATTGGCTGTAATACACAGGAATGCAGGGCGGCAACAATCAAACAGTAGATAACATTTCAAAGAGATCGGAGGGCTTCAGACTTTGAGTCAGTGTCTGTTAGGAAGAGAGTTACAGAAACTTTAGGAGACAAACTCATTTCCTCTCGGACCCTTATCATATGAGTGAAAGCACTCTTAGCAGAGCAGATTTCACAGGTTTATCAGCAAGTCTTTGTGATGCCAGATTTTTCCCCAGGACACGCTCTAGCAAGGCAAGGAGCTGCACCCCTCCCCAACAGGTATTCAGGCTTAAGGGAATTAGAGCCAGGAAGCACTTCTCCCAGAGAACATGGGGACTCGGGCTTTGTCAAAGCTGGGGGGGCGAGAGTCCATTGCTCTTTGTTGAAGGGCCCCCCCCCCGCCCCGAGTCCTTCCATGAAGGCCTCCCAAGTGATGGAGTCTGGCTTAGGTTGCCCCCTGCTGTGAGGGGTCTTACCCATCATTGACTTCCGACCAAGCTTTGGGGGCAGGGAGAGGAACTGAGGCAGCATTTGCTACCAGAGACAAACTTTGTCTCCTGCGGCTGGCATTCCAAAAGTTGTCTCTTGCCCTTAGCTACAAGGGGTAGAGATACAATTCCTAAAACTAGGCAGAGCGGTCTACAACAAAACCTTTTAAAAAACTGTTTACAAATTTGATTATCTATCAAAAAAAGAGTAAATTATGACATGCAATTAAATAAATTTAAAAACATTTATACAAAGACATACTATACAGTCATTCAAAACAATTAGGTAAACTTAGCTATGCTGTTGTAGAAAGATTTCCAAAATGTATTATGTTAAAGAAAAAACCAGAGTGTGACAGTGTAGGATAGTCTTCTTTGTTTTAGGAAAATTGATATATTTAAATATATGCTTATATATAATGTAAAATTTCTGGAAAGATACAGAGGAACTGTTAATAGTAGTTGCCTCTGAGGAGGACCCCTGAGAAGTCTAGAGGCAGAGTAAGTTTTCCTCTTCATTTTGTAGCCTTTGGTATTGTTTGAATTACATATATATCTTATTCAATTAAAAACAACATTAAAATTTATACAGTTAATACATCCTGACAATTCCAGTCCTAACAATATACTCAAGAAAAATGAAAATGTACATCCATATAACAACCTATACACAAATGTTTATAGGCATTTATAGGCAAAAAGTGAAAACAACCCACATGTCTATCACTGATGAAGGGGTAAACAAATGTGGCATATCCATACAATGGAATATTACTAAACCATGAAAAGGAACGAAGTGCTGATCCCTGCTGCAGCATGAAGGAACCTTGAAAAACAACTTACTAACTGAAAAAAAGCCAGTCACAAAAGATTTCATCTGATTTCATTTACATTAAATGTCCAAAACAGGCAAATCTATAGAAACCAAAACCAGATTAGTGGTTGGTTAGTGCTTGGTGGGGCAAGTGAGTGACAGATAGTAGGATGATAGCTAAAGGGTATAAAGTTTCTATATGAAGTGATGAAATATCCTAAAATTGTGGTGATATTGCACATCTCTGTGAAGTTATTAAAACTATTGAATTGTACAGTTTAAATGGGTGAATGTATGGTATATGAATTTTTTCAATAAAGCTATTGTTAAGACAACATTAATATGAACAAGAAAGTTCAAGGGAAAAACAAAATAGTGACTAGCCACAACAGTGTTACAGAACAAAGCTGAAGGATTTGCACTACCAGACATCAAGACCCCTCTAAAGTTTGAGCATTAAGGTGATGTGGCACTGGCATAAGGATGGACAGACAGACCAGTGGGATAGAACAGAGAGTCTGAAAACAAACCCACATGTATTCAATCACCCAGTTTATGATGAAGATGATAAAATACAGCGTGGTGGGGAAAAGGTCTTTTATATCAATGGCACTGAACCAATTAAATATCCATACAGAGGAAAATAAATATTGTCTCCTACCATTCATTGTATATAACAAATCAACTCTAGATGGATTATGGAACTAAGTAAAAGTTTTAAGAGAAAATATTGAACAGCTTCATGACATCAGATAGGCTAAGATTTCTTTTTTTTAATTTTTATTTATTTTTAGAGAGAGGGAAAGGGAGGGAGAAAGAAAGGGAGAGAAACATTGATGTGTGGGAGATATAGCAATCAGTTGCCTCTGGCACGTCCCCTATTGGGGACATGGCCCACAACCCAGGTGTGTGCCCTAACTGGGAATCAAACCAGTAACCTTTTGGTTCACAGGCTGGTGCTCAATCCACTAAGCCACACCAGCCTGGGTGGCAAAGCCTTCTTAAAGCACAAAAAAAAAAATAATAAAGGAAAATATGACAAATTGGACTACATTAAAGTTAATGACTTCTGACCTTTAAAAAAGGTAGAAAAAAGACATTTGCAATGTATATACTAGAAAAAGAACTCATATCCAAAATGTATAAAGAGCTACTGTATTTTTCAGACTATAGGATGTACTCCCCCCCCTCAAATTTGGGTGGAATAATGGTTGGTAATGCTATTATTGAGTTCTGTTTACAATTATATTGGTGAAATATTATGTTATTTATGTTATTAAATACTTTACCACATTTTTTCCTTCAAAAGTTTTTTTCCTATTTTCCTCCTCTAAAACCTAGGTGTGTCTTATGGTCTGAAAAGTATGGTACATGTTAATAAGAAAAAGACAGACAATCCAACAGAAAAATGGGCAAAGACTAGAACAAGCACTTCATAAAAGAAGATATCCAAGTGGTCAATAATCTTGAAAAGGTGCTGAACCTCTTTAGTTATCAGGGAAATGAAAATTAGAACCACAATGGGAGTGTGTAATGCCACTAAATGGTATGTTGGAAAATGGTCAAAGTGGTAGATTGTTTGTCATGTATATTTTATCACAATAAAAAAATCCGCACTGTAGTGGAAGCATAAATTTGTGTGACTAGTTTGGAAAACTGGCAATATTGATTAAGACTGAACTTACATTTACCCAAGACTCAGCAATTCTACTCCTAGAAATCAGTATATATGTTCATCAAAAAAACATGTACAATGGACAACCAAACTATCCTTTGATAGAGGACTGGATAAAAAAGATGTGGTACATACACACATTGGAATATTACTCAGCGGTAAGAAAAGATGAAATACTGCCGTTTATGACAACATGAGTGGACCTTTAGAATATTATGCTAAGTTAAATAAGTCAGTCAGGAAAAGCTCAGAACCATATGATTTCACTCATATGTGGGATATAAAACAAACTCATGGACACAGACAACAATGTGGTGAGTACCTGAGGGAAGGGGGTTGGGTGGGGATGTCCTGGGGGCTAATTATGGTGACAGAAGATGGTTTGACTTTAGGTGGTGGGCACATGGTGCAATAGACAGATCATGTATCATAGAACTGTACACTTGAAACCTACAGGATCTTATTAACCAATGTTACCCCAATACATTTAATTTTTAAAAAGTACAAGAATGTTCAAAGCAATACTATATATAATAGTTATTAGAAAAACAATCCAAGTATACATCAATAGTAAACAGATAAATTATGGTAAATTTGTACATGGAATGCTTTGTAGCATTGTGAAAAATATTCAATAACTACTTCCAATAATATGAATGAATGTCACAAACATCCTCTTGAGTAGAAGAACCTACATGCAAAAAGCAATATGACTTTACATACCAATAAAACACAGGTGTGTTCCATTTATGATTTATGTACTTTTCTGGATATGTGTTACCCTTTCAATAAAGCAATTACTATAGAAAAGAAACATAAATTTACAGTAAATATTTCTTTCCCCAGAAAACAGGGCAGAATGACCAAAATGTATTGTTATTTGCTCTGCTTTTCTTTTTAAAGGGAAAGAATAATATAAGCCTTTCTTGCATTAAAACATTTACATCTTCTGAACATTTTGATTTTGTTTCAAATTTTGCTGATTAAAAAAAATTATATAAATAATACCAGCTTATTACGTGGGGAAAAACTAGAAATGATGATAAAAACCATTCTTGATATGCTGCTCAAGGGTCACTTTCATTTAAAATATGGAGTCCTGACTTCCGCCAAGATGGAGACGTAGATGGAGGAACGACCTCGCCTCTGTGCACAACCAAATCTAAGAACAACTATTTTTAACAGCAGTCACAACCAAGTCACACGAAAAATCGACAATACGGAGTCCAAAGGACAACTAGATACTCAGCTGGACCGGTACGAGCGAGGCCAGCAGCGGAGCAGGTTAGCAAGAAAAAATTCCCGGGGCGGTGCGCGGTGCACGCAGGTAGCAACCGAGGGCGCTGATCTCGAACGAGAAGGGAAGCCGGCGTGGGGCAGCAGGCTCGCACAATTCCGATCGGATAAACAAGCCAGAGGCGCGTGGAGTGACTGGACGGGCTGGGTGAGCGGAGGGGACCGCCATTGCTCCCTCTCTGACCACGCCCCCACACACAGCATCACAAACCAGCGACCTGGGTCTCCCCGTCCTGGTAAACAACTAAGGCTTCGCTCCGCTCACTTAACAGCACGAATAGACCAAAAATGGCTCTAGGACAACTCAGACCCCCAGAACCGATCGATCTAAGCAATGAAGAAATAGCCAATCTTTCAGATGCACAGTTCAAAACACTGGTTATCAGGATCCTTACAGAACTGGTTGATTTTAGTCACAAATTAGAGAAACATATGGAAGCTAAACTAATTGAAATGAATGGTGATACAAAGAATACCAATAGTAATGGAAAGAAAATTGGGACTCAAATCAAGGGAGTGGACCAGAAGGAAGAAAAAGATGATCAAACAGAAAGGAATGAAGAAATAAGAATTCAGAAAAATGAGAAGAAGCTTAGGAACCTCCAGGACATCTTTAAACGTTCCAACATTCGAATTATAGGGGTACCAGAAGGGGAAGAGGAACAGCCACCAGTGGAAAACTTATTTGAACAAATAATAAAGGAGAATTTCCCCAATCTGGCAAAGGAAATAGACTTCCAAGAAATCCAGGAAGCTCAGAGAGTCCCAAAGAAGTTGGACCCAAGAAGGAACACACCAAGGCACATCATAATTACATTAGCCAAGATTAAAATGAAGGAGAGAATCCTAGAAGCAGCAAGAGCTAAGGGGACAGTCACCTACAAAGGAGTTCCCATCAGACTGTCAGCTGATTTCTCAAAAGATACCTTACAGGCAAGAAGGGGCTGGAAAGAGGTATTCCAAGTCATGAAAACCAAAGATCTACAACCAAGATTGCTCTATCCAGCAAAACTTTCATTTAGAATGGAAGGACAGATAAAGTGCTTCTCAGATAAGACCAAATTCAAGGAGTTCATCATCACCAAGCCCTTATTATATGAAATGTTAAAGGGACTTACCTAAGAAAAAGAAGATAAAAAAGATGAACAGTGAAAGGACAGCAAACTCACAGTTAGTAAGAACCACACCTAAAACAAAAGCAAACTAAGAGGACAGCTAGATCAGGAGCAGAACCATAGAAATGAAGATCTCATGGAGGGTTAGCAACAGGGGAGTGGGAGGAGGGGAAGAGGGGAGAAGGTACCGAAAATAAGTAGCATAGACAGTAGATAGAAAATAGATAGGAGGGAGGGTAAGAATAGCAGGGGAAATACAGAATCTAAAGAATTTGAGACACGTGTTCATGAACTAAAGGGGGAAATGGTGGGGGAGGGGTATGCAGGGTGGAGGGGAATGGAGGGGGGAATAGAGCACATGTAATGGCATAATCAATAAAAAAAAGTTAAAAAAAAATATGGAGTCCTGCATTTATCGTAGTCATACTCACACACAATTGGTATTATACGATCATTTAATTTCATATTATCAATTTATGAGCTTTTAGAGGCAAGTCCATATTTGCTCCTTATGAATTAAGATCTTCTTTTCTCTCATTATGAAAAATTCAATTGGGATATTCAAAATAAAAAAGTATCTAGTTATTGTTAACAGAAGTTATTTCCTATTTCTCACTTTAATACTGTATTTTCCAAATCTCTAGTCATGAGAGAACTCTGAATCTTTATTGAATGCTTTACTATTAACTCCCTTTGCTTATAATTCATTCTGTTCAGGGTGAGGCTGAACTTTTAATTGTTTAAATAAATAGCTAAGGAATCCCTTGTCTAGGTTTTTAAGCTCCTGTGAGTTGGCAGCTGTTTCAACCGAGTAGCTGTGTGAGGGGTAACACTACCCCTTTTCCCCTTCGGAGGAGGTACATCCGCTTCCTCCTTTCTGGATGTCAGACATTCTGAATGCAGTGAAACCACTGCGTTATTTTGGGAGCCACTTTTAATGGTCACTTGCCCTTCATTTAAAGGAAAAGATGCCTCAGCAAGGTGAGGAATGATACTATTTCAGTTGCTCTCTAAGGATGTGACTTCAACCAGAGAGGATACAGATAGGGCACTTTTTTTTCTTTCTTTTTTTTTTTTAAGGGGAGTGAGTGGTAGGGTCCTTGCCTTGGCTTGGCATTCCAGAAAGGAGATGTAGTATTTTGTTTTTGACCCTTGAAAGAAGATATACTTGGACATACCAGCTTCCTAGACAGCAGCTGTGGAGAGGGAAGTCTTAACTTCCTTTTGAATCACAGTCCAGGGTCCCGGATATTCTTATTCTCATATCTGGTCTGAGATTAAACAAATCTCTTTCCCAGGACATTCATTTGAATTCTTGTTATCATTGGTCTTTAAATTTTTTTTAAAGCTTTCTCACTTCATTGGAAAACCCCTGCATGATCCTTTTCCTGCCCAGTGCTTTGAAAGATGACGAGCAGGAAATGTAAAATGCCATCTGAACGACAGTGGTCTGTGCTCTGCGATAAGAACATATGGGATGTACACATACAGAGCCATCTTAAATCTATCCATCATTTTCATAATTCACACTTGTGCTTAAGGGCCAGGTCAATTCACAGAAATCGAAGAATTAGCTGGAAGAGCTAATGATTAGCATCATCATCTTCAATGATGAACTGTAAATGACA
The DNA here is from genome assembly GCF_021234435.1 of Artibeus jamaicensis. NCBI lineage: Eukaryota > Metazoa > Chordata > Mammalia > Chiroptera > Phyllostomidae > Artibeus > Artibeus jamaicensis. The sequence goes on from NW_026521883.1 coordinate 7,753,651, forward strand.
CGTGGTTCTGGGTTTATGTATACTTTAAGATATTATAAACTTTATCAATACATTGGTGTGTTTTGTGGTTTTATATACTCCTGGGAAGCAAGGAATCACTTCTCTGCAATGTGCCAGATTGTTTTAATTGTATAGCTTCATAAAGAATTGTTATGATAATGATATCTTTGTTGTGTCATTATAATTACTACTGAACCATATGGTTATTTATCCTTGCTTTTGTGAGTGCTTTCACTGAATAGAGAGACCTTTATAGCTAGATCAGGGAATGGCATATGATGTGGGGCTTCTGCATATAGAGAAAGACAGAATTCCTTTTAGAATTTTAGACTTGGACTATAAATGTCATGATGTCCAATCACCCCATTTTGTAAATGGGAAAACTGAGCCTCAGACAGTTTGATGGTGTCCTTCGATATCACACAGCTACTTAGGGATAGAACAGGGACATATCTCCCAATTCCCAGGCCGGTGATCATTTAAATAGTCTTGATACCTTGCCAAATAGTTCGTAAGTAAATTTACTTTGTCTGATATATACCAAGTAGATGTGTTGGTCATGACATGTTCAAATATCTTTAATTATAAAGACACCAAGATCTTGGTAATGCCATGAGTAACAATAATATAATTATTTTCTCTTTATCTATCACCCCTTTCTCTAATTTTCGTACTTACCATCAATTTCCAGTGATATCAAACCATATTCAACATAAGTTCAATAGATTTGGATGGCTTATAGTCCAGTTCTTCTGAGCACCGTGAATTTGGGGCCAAACTGAAAAGCTGGCAAATCTAGATGCCATCAAATTTAGTTTATAAACTGTTTTTTTTCTAAGGCAGTTTTATATAATGTCCATAATGCGTACAGTTCAAAGTTAGGAATTTATCTTAGGAAAATAATCAGAGATATGTACAAAGATTTATATACAATAGGGATATTTATTTCAGCATTACTCATAGTAAGATGTAGACACAACTTAATTTTATACTCAACTTGTTTACTCTCTTATTGAATTCAATGTTCCTCTTTTCTTGGAAGGAACTACAAGATTTTGTTAACAGTAATTACCTTTGGAAAGAAAGAAATGCTGAGTGGGAAGAAAAGCTTTCACTTTTCATTTTGTAACTTTGTGCGTTGTTTGATTTTTCTGCCCAATATACAGGGTGAGGTAAAAGTAGGTCCACAGTTTTTCATACTGAAAATAATATAATAATTAATAATAATAATGCAGAATAAACCCTGTGTTTCTCATACTCACAACTGTGAACCTACGTTTACCCCACCCTGTATTTGTACTACTTTTATTTTCGTCAAAAACATCAACAGATATTTATTTCCTAGGTGGGAAGAGGATGGCATTTTTGGTTTCCTTCTACTGAGCTCTCTGTGTTAAAAAAATAATAAATTATATTATCTTAAAAATTAATGTCCAAAAATAGGAGATTTTAAAAATATATCTATGTGATGAAATTCAATATATTAGTTTTAAAAATCTCTTTAAAAGTGTAATGGTAATGGCATGAGAAAGTGTTCTGAAAATAATAAGTGAAAAAGCATTTATAAAAAGTATGTATTATGGCCCTGACTGGTGTGGCTCAGTTGGTTGGGCATCACCCTGCAAAGTTGAAAGGTCATTGGTTCAACTTCCAGTCAGGGCACATGCAAGAGGCAACCAATCTATGTTTTTCTCTCACATCAGTGTTTCTCTTCCTCTCCTTCTCTCCAACTTCCCCTCTTTCTTTGAAAAAAAAAAAAAGGTATTATTTGCAAGTGCCATTATATTATTAAAATACAATATAAACACATATGACAGAGAGATTTAGACAGAAGACAAAGGAAATCTCAAAATGTTGACAATGTTTATTTCTAGAAGGTGAAAATATGGGTGAGACTATTTTTTATTTTGTGTTTTTCAGTATTTTTCTTTTTTTTAACTTTTTTATTGATTATGCCATTACATTTGTTCTATTCCCCCCCTCCATTCCCCTCCACCCTGCATACCCCTCCCCCACCATTTCCCCCTTTAGTTCATGAACACGTGTCTCAAATTCTTTAGATTCTGTATTTCCCCTGCTATTCTTACCCTCCCCCCTATCTATTTTCTATCAACTGTCTATGCTACTTATTTTCTGTACCTTCTCCCCCCTTCTCCTCCTCCCACTCCTCTGTTGCTAACCCTTCATGAGATCTTCATTTCTATGGTTCTGCTCCTGATCTAGCTGTCCTCTTAGTTTGCTTTTGTTTTAGGTGTGGTTGTTAATAACTGTGAGTTTGCTGTCCTTTCACTGTTCATGTTTTTTTAACTTCTTTTTCTTAGGTAAGTCCCTTTAACATTTCATATAATAAGGGCTTGGTGATGATGAACTCCTTGAATTTGGTCTTATCTGAGAAGCACTTTATCTGTCCTTCCATTCTAAATGAAAACTTTGCTGGATAGAGCAATCTTGGTTGTAGGTCTTTGGTTTTCATGACTTGGAATACCTCTTTTCAGCCCCTTCTTGCCTGTAAGGTATCTTTTGAGAAATCAGCTGACAGTCTGATGGGAACTCCTTTGTAGGTGACTGTCCCCTTAGCTCTTGCTGCTTCTAGGATTCTCTCCTTCATTTTAATCTTGGCTAATGTAATTATGATGTGCCTTGGTGTGTTTCTTCTTGGGTCCAACTTCTTTGGAACTCTCTGAGCCTCCTGGATTTCCTGGAAGTCTATTTCCTTTGCCAGATTGGGGAAATTCTCCTTTATTATTTGTTCAAATAAGTTTTCCACTGGTGGCTGTGCCTTTCCCCCTTCTGGTACCCCTATAATTCGAATGTTGGAATGTTTAAAGATGTCCTGGAGGTTACTAAGACTCTCCTCATTTTTTTGAATTCTTGTTTCTTCATTCCTTTCTGTTTGATCATTTTTTTCTTCCTTCTGGTCCACTCCATTGATTTGAGTCCCAATCTCCTTTCCATTACTATTGGTTTCCTTTCTATTACCATTCATTTCAATTAGTTTAGCTTCCATATGTTTCTCTAATTTGTGACTAAAATCAACCAGTTCTGTAAGGATCCTGATAACCAGTGTTTTGAACTGTGCATCGGAAAGATTGGCTATTTCTTCATTGCTTAAATCGATCGGTTCTGGGGGTCTGAGTTGTTCTAGAGCCATTTTTGGTCTATTCGTGCTGTTAAGTGAGCGGAGCGAAGCCTTAGTTGTTTACCAGGACGGGGAGACCCAGGTCGCTGGTTTGTGATGCTGTGTGTGGGGGCGTGGTCAGAGAGGGAGCACTGGCGGTCCTCTCAGCTAGCCCAGCCCGTCCAGTCACACCACTCACCCCGGGCCTGTTTATCCAATCGGAATTGTGCAAGCCTGCTTCCCCGCGCAGGCTCCCCTCCTCACTGGATTATCCCCACACAGGTGCGCGACCGACCGCAGACAGCCCGCCGCGCCTCTTCCCTGTGCGCTTCCGTAGCTAGCCCGCGATCTGCGCCTTTGGCTGCTCGTGCACCACCCATTCTCGCACCACCCGTTCGGGGATTTCTTCTTGCCAACCTGCTCCGCTGCTGGCTTCGCTCCTCTTACCGGTTTAGCTGAGCATTTAGTTGTCTTTGGACTCCGTATTGTCGATTTTCTGTGTGGCTTGGTTGTGTTTATTGTTGTTAAAAATACTTGTTCTTAGATTTGGTTGTGCCCAGAGGCTAGGTGGTTCCACCTACACCTCCATCTTGGCAGAAGTCCTCAGTATTTTTCATTAGTGAACATTTATTAGTACCTTTTTTGTCTTCACTCTCTGCTTTGGTGACTGTACCATCTACAATACATATTGCTAAGCTCCCAATGTTATTACTTCTGGCTAGACCTCTCCTCCTAAGTTTCAGACACACATGGCCCACTGCCTCCTTTGAATTTCTCCTTGGATATATCAACAGGCTTCTCAAACTCAAAACACCTAAACTAGAGCACTTGATTCCACTCCCTGACCCACTGGAACTGCCTTGATTCCTCTCTATCCAGCTCTATCCACATCCACCCTATCATAGAATTCTGAGGCCCTGTTCTTGGCGGTAGCTTCTGAAGCTCCACTATGGTCCTTGTCTGGTCACATCCCTGCCTGCATCATGAGGTCCACAGGACCAAGGGGCCAGGCTTGCGTGGAGCCTGTGGTCTCCCTTCTAGACCCATTCCCTGGCCACCCAAGACTCCAGAATTTCATGCCCAAACAGTACAAAGCTTGCTTCCAGGGCCTTCAGGGGCCTCTTCCCTGGTCCATCCTCCCGAGGGCAGAGTGACACCCTGCACTCAGGCATAGCCTCCTCTAGCCCCAAGAGGTGAGCAAAGGACCTTTTTACTAAGAATGTGTGGACAGAGCTTGGCTGGTGAACTGGATTTCCACACACCTTGGGTGAAGTTCCTTGCAGTGTGGAAAGGAGTTGGAGGTGGGAAGAGAAGAGGGAACAGGCAGAGGAAGGAAGGCGAGGGGCCAGCTCTCCCTTTGTTCCATTACAGCATTCCAAGGAATCTGAGAAATCTAAATTCCAGCCTGGACTTCCACATTGTTATGAAAGTATATTTTTCAAGATAGGAGGATAGAAGATATGTTATTTAATGGTCTGCAGCTTAATTTATAACTCACACATATAAGCATTTGGGTTTGGGCTTCCATTTGTTCTCTTGACCTAAGCCGGGGGTGTCTAACTCATTTCCACCAGGGGCCACATCAGCCTCGCAATTGCCTTCAAAGGGCCGAATGTAATTTTAGGACTGTATAAATGGAACTACTCCTTAATAGTCAAGCGAGACCATTGGTGCTGCCACTGGGTAGAAACAAGGTGCCGGGCCAGGTAAAACAAGGTGAAGGTCCGGATTCAGCCCACGGGCCTTGTGTTTGCCACCTGTGCCCTAAACCCTGCAACAATCGGTGTTGAGTCTGACTTTAAGTTCTATCTTCCAATACATAATTTTAACCAGCCCTCTGCTTTCCTACTAGCCTCCTGATGGTCCATTCTCCATACAACAGAAGATCTTAAAAACAAACATTAGAGTAGCTCTCTCCCTCCAAAGGAGTACGCCAGAGCCTTTCTTCTCCCCTGCCTGCCCACCCCCCAGGTACATTACCTTTACCTTCCTCTCTCCTAAGCTCCGAGGGCCCTTCTTTTGCCTCTGTAACTCGTTTCCTGAGCCCATTTCTTCTACAGCTCTCTTTTTCCACCTCTGTGACTTTCTAAATAAACTTTCTCTTACAGTTGAATCTTGACTCTGAATTGTTTCTTAGCCAGAACTCAAGTACTAAGGTTGCTGAACCAAGATCCAATATGCCCCCACTGGTCTAACACCTGGTGCCTTTCTCACCTGCTGCCGGCAGCTAGCATATGGTGGTGTCACTATTTCATTTTATCCATTCTGATAGGAAAGAAAAAGCAAAAACAAAAACCAAGCAAACATTAGTGTACTGCTTAAGGTCCCCCAGTGGATCCATCTGCAAAATCCTTATCAGAACTTTCCAGCTCTGCCTCCTCCATACCTCACTTCATCCTACTTCCCTCCCTGGTCACCAGACTCTTGCCACTGGATCTTCTTTCCCCCTTCTGAACAGTTTGCTTGTTCTTGCCTCGGGGCCTTTGGGCTTCTTCCTGTTGTCTCAGTTTGGTGCAGTCTTCCCTGAGCCCTTCGCTTGGCTGCCCCCTTCTTGCTATAAAGACTCTGCCCAAATGTCACTTCCTCACTCTTTCTACATTGTTCCTCTAATCACTCTCTGTCATGTTGCCATTTTATTTTCTTCTTTTATTATCTTTATTTATTTACTTATTTATTTTCTGATTCCCCATCGTAAGAGACAGATCTCATTTATCTTGTTCCCCTTCTCATCGCTGGCTCTGAGAGCCACCTGGCACATAGACAATAAATATTTGTCAAATGAGTAATTCTCCCCCTTCGCCTTCTGACCAGATCCTGTAAACAATATCTTGAGGCACATTAATATGATCCAGTGGGATTTCTGTTTTATAGAAGATGCTGGCTGCCAGAAAAGATTGGGTTACACTGTAAATCATCTGCAAATACTGGACAGGATCCCAGCCTAGCATCTCACCAGGCCCAGGCTCCTTCCACAGCACCCTGAGCACTCAATTAAGCCAAAGAATCCATCTCCTCATGTTCTTTTCTATATTCCTTATAAAAATATACACTTGTACCATTTTAGAGAAGGAAAAAATTTTAGCAAGTTTCTAAAACTCTGTGATGTGCTATAACGCCCTCTTATAAAAAAAAGTAATCCAAGGCTTTTACTCGGAAGTCTTTGTCACAGCTTTTCACCCTCATTGCCGTGTGTGTGTTTGTGTGTGAGTGTGTGTGGTTTCTTTCCACATGAAATTACTTTGTTTTATTTCAGGCCATTTAGCCAGTTTGCAATATAAACGTAAAAAGAAACAGTCTCACCCCGAAGGATTAAGACTGCTGGAGAAAACAATTATCAAATGACATAATCAGCTAATTGCCATGGCCCTTTTTATTCTTCCTCTTAATGTATTTTTATTGTTTTGTCTTTGTTTGCTTTTTAGTGCAAAAAAATTAAGACAGAAGATAATTACTCATTCAGTTCCTACAAGGTAACAGGTCCCAAGTTCAGTGCTATATATAGTCAGTAACTGGGAACTCAATAAATATAATCAAACTAATTTAAATACTATTGAGGGAATTTTCCTCTAGATTTTAAAAACATTTCTTAGACTAAAACAGCATTCTTAGGGCATCATCACATAAGATAAACGGCACACATTTGAAACTGCAGTTTGAACGGTTTTGATGTATGTGGAGAAGACATCACCACAATTAAGAAAATAAGCACACCCATCACCTCCAGCGGTTCCCTCAGGCTCCTTGAGAATCCCTCTCATCCGCCCATTGCCACCACTGTATTTTGCATTTTCTAGAATTTTGTATAACCGGAATTGTATGTCATGTACTCTTTTCTTTTATCCCCACGTGAGGACATTTTTTCATTGCTTTTTAGAGAGAAAGGAAGGGAGAGACAGAAACTTCAACGTGAGAGAGAAGATTGATCAGTTACCTCCCACAGGCAACCAGACAGGGGAACGAATCTGCAACCTAAGTATGTTTCCTGAGCTGGGATCAAACTTGCAACCCCTGGGTTACAGGACAAAGCTCCAACCAACTGAGCCACACTGGCCAGGGTGGTGATATGTCCTCTTCAATGTGTTCTTTTTCAGTCAGGCTTCTTTCATTCAGCGTAACTGCTGAGGCTTACCCATGTTGTTGTGTATTTCCATAGTCTGTTGATTGCTGAGTAGTACGTCATTATGGTGTTACCACAATGTGTTTCTCTATCACTTTTTGATGGATATTTATGTCATTTCCATTGTTGTTTTTGTTGTTGTTTTAGCTATTCCAAATAAAGTTTCTATCACAGATTTTATTTATTCATTTTTAGAGAGAAGGAAAAGGAGGGAGAAAGAGAGAGAAACATCCATGTGTGGTTGCCTCTCATGTGTCCCCCATGGGGACCTGGCCCGCAACCCAGGCATGTGCCCTAACTGAGAATTGAACTGGTGACTCTTTGGTTCACAGACCCATGCTCAATTCACTGAGCTACACCAGCCAGGTGTGTACAAGTCTTTATATGGCTATGTTTTCATTTCTCTTGAGTAGATACCTAAGAGTAAAATGGCTTCATTATGGTAGGTACGTTTAACTTTATAAGAAACTTCCAAACTATTTAAACTATTTTACATTCTCATCAGCACTGTTGTCTATCTTTGCCAATATCTGGTCTGATCAGTCTTGTATATTAGTCATTCTGGGGAGATGTAGTGGTATCTCACTGTGGTTTTAATTTGCATTTTCCTACTGACTAATGATATTGAGCACCTTTTTACGTGCTTATTTGGCATCCATTTATCTTTTTTTCAGTGAAGTAAATCTTTTGTCCATTTAGAATTGGGTTGTTTGTCTTACTATTGAGTTGCAAGAGTTCTTCATATGCTCTAGATAAAAGTCTTTCATCCAATATATGATTTGCAACTATATTCTCCCTACTTGTTTGTGATTTGTTTTTTTTGCTTTCTTTGAAGGGCAAGTTCTTAATTTCAGTGAAGTCTGATTTATTGATCTTTTTCTTTTATAGTTTATGTTTTTCGTGTTCCAGTTAAGGACCTTTTGCCATCTGAAGGCTACCAGGAAAAATTTCTTCCATATTTTGAATAACATCTCTTGAACTTCAGATCTTTAGAACTTGCTCTTCAGTCATGAAAACACAGGAGGAGCCAGCTGCTCCCCAGCTCCCTCATCTGGTGACAACGCTCTTCTAAAACAGCTGAACACAAAACATTTTAAAATTATGAGTCAGAAATTACCTAATGTGTTTTTCTTTTTTCCAAATATTTTTCAGAATTGCAAAATTCCTTATTTGGGGGAAGACAAGAAATAATTAGAAAATGTGAGACATGAAACTCAAATAGAGCTGGTCTCAATCTTTCAGATGGCGGAGTGCTTGCTTCTAACTCCATCCCACCTCTGAAATACAGTCATGCCCTGCTTACTGATGGGAATATATTCCAAGAGATGTGTGATTTCCTCCTTGTGCAAACGTCATAAAATGTACTTACACAAACCTAGATTAGACTACCATACACAAAGGCTAGGGTATAGCCTATTGCTCCTAGGCTATAAACCTGGACAGCGTGTTACTATACTGAGTACTGTAAGCAATTGTAATACATCGGTAAGTAATAGTACTTTTTTTATATGACTGATGGCCCAGTTGGCTTTGGTTATACCAGCATCACCACAAACACATGACTAATGTCTTGTGCCAAGACTATCAAGTTCCCAGAAAGGTGTGCAAGGTCCTGCGGGGAGGTGTGTGTCTTTGGGCCAGCAGCTCATGGCTCCTCCCCAGCTGCACTTGGGTACTTTGGGGGAGAAACAAAAAGAGAAGGGGGAGGAAGGAGAGAGGGGTGAGTCCCATAAGAAAGTCAGGTAGGATGTGCAGGGCCAGCTTCAAGCCAACCTCATAGCCACACTCCAGGTCCTGCTGGTGTTACAACTTTAGGGCATCACCAGGTGATAAAAATATTTCAGCTTCAGTATAATCTCATTGAACCACCATTGTATATATTGTTGAGTGAAACATCATTATAAAGTACAAGACCGTACTTTTTATAACCCTTCATTTTTATTAAATTCTGGATGGAAGTAGAGAACAGTTTACTGCCTTACTGGAGTGGATAACAGTAAAGTCCTCCAAGGAAGGGAAATGTTCTTGTTAGGAAGAATACTACATTTTAATTAATGCTTATTAAAATATAGTCAGTGAGTGATGTGGACACCAGCCCATAGTGTCCGTGGCTTTATGGATGAGACAAGACAAATTCACACGGACTACCAAAGTCCTATGGAGGGGGAAAGGGACAACACAGCCATTCTCTCAAAAGGAGAGCACTCCGACCCTTGTCTTAAAAGGCTTTTATTGGCTTTCTATTATAGCATACATCAAAGAAGGTTTTCATTCATTATACTTAGGTTTGCTTTAGGTAATTACTTTTTACAGATAACAACAGAAGGGATGTTACTGATTACTTCTTACAGATTAACAAGGAAAAAATGTTGCAAATGCAAGAGAACGATAAGAGTGACAGCTCTGGTTATACTTCAGTCTTGGGAAAATTAGCACAGACTTCAGGAAGTTACTTTGAAGATATGCAGTAAGCATTTTCTGCCTCAACTCAGGGTGAGGGAGTTTTAGCAAGAGCACATCACAGAGCAGACTAGTTATAAATGCAGGCCTCATTTCCCACAGGAGAACCAATCCGTGGGCGTCAACTCACTCCCCACTGGTTTTCCACATGGGTGCTAAGATACATTTTCATGCCTTTCAAAGTAGTTCCCTACAGGTGAGCACCCACATACACTGCCTCTTCCTCTCCTGAGGGTGTCAATTGCTTCAAGCTTACAAAGACAGAAAAGTGGTCTCAGTAGCAGAGGAGATGGGAAAGAGAGAGAAGAGTGGGAAAAGTGGCTTGAAGATGAGGGCTTTGCCAGATGTGATGTAACCCTCTCTCCAGGAACCCCACAAAGTAGTCTGCATCTACTGAGTAGGAGACTTTTATTGTTGAAACTGAGGAAACGGCCTACACTGAAGTGGTTCAAGACAAAAAAAAGAAAAATAACATGTGAAATTTAGAAGATCAGAGGCTCAGATGAGCCTGGAAACCTAGGTCTGAGTATTTGCAAAATCTTGAGAGGGCCCTTAACTTCCACAGGCAGTGAATGTGATGAAAATTTGAGTCAATTGTCCTTATCCTGGGCCTTTGCATGATTCCAAAATGGTGCAGCCTCCAATATCACAAATTTAACAGCCTAGCTTTTTGACCACAATGGGCTTACCTGCTCAAGTGCTCTCCTGGAAACAAGCCTTAGAACCACCCAGAGCTCAGAGTCGTTGACTTCTCCACCTTCACTCAGTCTCCTCCTGTCATTATTCGTCACTTCCTGCAAACACTTCAGATCCCTTGTTTCTTTTTTCTTGTGTTCCATTGTACTTACCTGGGCAAACTTCAGCCCTGCAAAGATTCAGTCACCTTCTCTGATCCTTTCCTATCACAAACCTAGTAACACACTCACCGCTGAACTCCTCGTCCTTCACAATAGTGTGTAGAGAAGTGTGGCATTGTCCTATCAAAGGCTGTCCTTTTCACCTGTGATCTGGGTCCCATTCCCTCCTGTCTTTTCAAGGCCCTTGCTCCTTTGATTGATATATAACAATCAATAGAGGGAGAGGGAAATAGAGGGAAATCCTATCTAATTCTAGGTTTCTACTCAAGTTCCAGATCTTTTCAAAAGTCTTCCCTGACTACTACAGCTCTTGTTCATCTTTCATCCTCTAACACATATCAAAAGCAAATCAGCATCTAATTGTATATTGTCCCATATCATTTATAACCAGTCAGTGTATGATAGTCAGTGTTCTTCATCGCAAATAACAGAATCCAGTCTCGTTACTAATTTAAACAAACAAAAAAAATGTTTATTCCAGGATATAGATAGCTCCTGTAATCTCTAAGTGAGCAGAAAATGAGGGTAGGCAGCTATGCAGGACTGAGACTAAAATTGTGCTGTTCTGCTGCTCTTATGGAGCCCCTACTGGTAAGCCCACTGGGGAAAAGTGGACTTCCACTCTCACCACTGACATTGCACACAAACAAGAACATGACCCCTGGTACCTCGAGCCCCACTGCCCTTGGAAGCTGAGGGAGGGTTTTGTTGGTGGTGGTGGTGGTGGGCTTTCCTTCTTCCCCAGAATGAATTGTGAAAAGTGCTTCCATCTTCACTTCACCTTCTTCTGACCTGAAATCTTAATTAGTTGTGGGACTGGGGTACCCAGTATACACCCAGCCATACGGAACCTAAGAAGCTGAGTTTCTCAGCTTAGGATGGACTCCTAAGATGGTGGGAGTCCTCAAACACAGAAAGGATATTCTGTGTTATTTTACCAGTTTGGCTTACTGCCTAAAACACATTCACTCAATAGATGCCTACTGATTTATTACCCTTCAGTATCCTCGATTAAAACAGTACCTTTGGGATCATCTAATCCACACCTATTATATTACAAAGGAGAAAACAACAATAAAGTGACTTATTCATCGTCAGAATTTTGAGGATATATTCTAGGAAGATTTCAGAAGGCATGGTATGATGTACAGTGATGCTATAGTCTTCTTGTGCTAAGGATTGCTTGTGTGCATTATTGTGAAAATGCTGGTTATTCACATTCACAAAATTTATTTTTGGAAACACTCCAAGATTGCAGCCTGCAAAATTAATATTAAGTTAACTTTTTTCTATTTTGTTATTTGTGGCAGTCTGTTAGTTGTCCATGAACATCTTTTCACTCTTTTCACAGTTGTCCTTGAAATTTTTACTGGGCCATGACCACCAAGAATAAAGTCTATATTCCCAGGTTCTTTTGCAGCTATGTAGTAGTATACTCTGGATGTAACCAGCATTGTTGTATGCAACTTTTGACAAATGTTTTTAAAGTGTAGGGCTTTAAGAACATTTCTCTCTTCTCTCTTTCCTTCTTCCTGATGAGTAGAATGCAGTTGGAACTCCAGGAGCTACCTTGGACAATGAGGCAATCTTGAGACTGGAATTCCTGACACAGTAAAGCAAGAAAACAGGAGACTGGATTCCTAACACCCTGCAGCACCATACCAACTGTGGACTTACAAAAGACAACTTTTCTGTCTTGTTATTTTAGTTTATTTTTTGTTATTTTTGGCTGAACCAGATCCTAATTCATAATTCCTTGCCTGGCCTCCTCAACTGCTAATGCCGATGGAGACCTGAGTGGGTGGTATGATCCCAACTGTCATGTACAAGGCAGGGGCAAACAGATACCATAACCGTGAGATGGAGTCCTCAGCTACCCAGCAGACCACTACCACCAGCAGTTCAGCACTTACCTAAGTGATAAACCCAAACAATACCAGCTAGTCAGTAAGACTTATAGACTGCTTTTTAAATGTGGCATAGAGATAGGTTGTGATCTTTTTGTTTTAAAAGATTTACCCCATTTCTCTTCTTTCAAACCTCATTTGTAGACTGGGTTCCCTACTTGCCAGAATAATTTTTACACATTGTACTTAATTTTTGTTTTTTAATAGTTTATTTTTATTGGCATTATTCATTTTTTAAAAATATTAAATTGTTTTAAAAGTCCTAATAATATGGTCTGTGGGAAAGCTTTTATATCTCTGATGAAATTGCTAAGGAAAATATATGTCTAGTATTTCTCACATATGAATAAAAGAAAAAATTATTAGTCTTTGACAACAATATGTCAGTGCTTTACAACCATGCCTGCAGATGATTACTTAATAAGATATGTACATTTTCTAAAAGGGTCAAACATTCTAAAAATTATATGGATAATAATAGGTAATGTTTACTAAGTACTACCATTTGATCCTCCTTAGCACCTACAAAGTAGATACTGTTATTAATAATGGGGAGACTGAAGCACAGTAAAAAGTAATCAAGTAGTAAATAATGGAACTGAAATTCAAACCCTCAGAACTCCTGCTCTGTGCTTTTATATTTACTTTATTAGACATAGAGAATATAGACTATCTGGAAAATTAGAAGAATGCCTCTTGCCTCAGTTATACGGACTGTTTTTTTTTTAAGGATTTTATTTACTTATTTTTAGAGAGAGGAAGGGAGGCATGGAGGAAGGGCAAGAAACATATACGGGATGCCTCTTGTACACATTTCAACTGAGACCAAACCTGCAATACAGGCATGTGTCCTGACTGGGAATTGCACCAGCGACCTTTTGCTTTGCAGGAGGACATCCAACTAACTGAACCACATGGGTCAGGGCTATTCAGACTCTTGAGGCTGACATATTTTTTATTCAAATTAAGTTAATTTAGTTCATTGTTTAACAATGTTATCTTGTGCATACAGAAATGAACCATAAAACTAAGAAAAATGTGGTAATATATACATGTTTGCACATGTAATTTTAGAGAGCTTAGTTTATTTTATCTTATTCTTTTTCACACACTTGCTTTATTCTTCTTTGCTTTTAATATTTCAAACTACAAAATAGAATAAGGTTGCAAACACTACCCATGTTGGTTTGTCAAATCTTTTTTTTTTTTTTTTTTTTTTTTTTTTTTTAATTAAATTTATTTATTTTTTGAATTGATTATGCTGTTACAGTTGTTCTATTCCCCCCTCCATTCCCCTCCACCCTGCCCCCCCAACCCCACCATTACCCCCCTTTAGTTTATGTCCATGTGTCTCAAGTCCTTTAGGTTCTAAATTTCCCAAACTATTCTCGCCCCCCCATCTATTTTCTATCTATTGTCTATGCTACCTGTTTTCTGTACCTTCTCCCCCCATCTCCTCCTCCCATTCCCCTGTTGCTAACCCTCCTTGATATCTTCATTTCTATGTTTCCACTCCTGCTCTAGCTGTCCTTTGGTTTGCTTTCGTTTTAGGTGTGGTTGTTAATAACTGTGGATTTGTTGTCCTTTCACTGTTCATGTTTCTTTATCTTCTTTTTCTTAGATAAGTCCCTTTAACATTTCATATAATAAGGGCTTGGTGATGATGAACTCCTTGAATTTGGTCTTATCTGAGAAGCACCTTATCTGTCCTTCCATTCTAAATGAAAGTTTTGCTGGGTAGAGCAATCTTGGTTGTAGGTCCTTAGAATTCATGACTTGGAATATTTCTTTCCAGCCCCTTCTTGCTTGTAAGGTCTCTTTTGAGAAATCTGCTGACAGCCTGATGGGGACTCCTTTGTAGGTGATTGTCCCTTTAGCTCTTGCTGCTTCCAGGATTCTTTCCTTCATTTTAATTTTGGCTAATGTAATTATAATATGCCTTGGTGTGTTTCTTCTTGAGTCCAACTTTTTTGGCACTCTCTGGGCTTCTTGGATTTCTTGGAAGTCTATTTCCTTTGCCAGATTGGGGAAATTTTCCTTTATTATTTGTTCAAATAGCTTTTCCACTGGTGGTTGTATCTTTCCCCCTTCTGGTACCCCTATAATTCGGATATTGGAGCGTTTAAAGATGTCCTGGAGGTTCCTAAGACTCTCCTCATTTCTTTGAATTCTTGCTCCTTGACTCTTTTCTGCATGTCCATTATTTGCTTTCTTCTGGACCACTGCATTGATTTGAGTCCCAGTTTCCTTTTCATCTCTATGGGATTCCTGTGGAATTCCATTCATTTCCCTTAATTTAGCCTCCATATGTTTCTCTAATTTGTGGCTGTAATCCACCAAATCTGTAAGGAAGGTGATGACCAGTCTTTTAAACTGTGCGTCTGAGAGTTTTGCTATTTCTTCGTCATTTAGATTTATCTCTGGGGCTTTGAGTTCTGCCTGCGACATTTTTGGTCTGTTCTGGCCCTTTAAGTGGGACAAGCGGCGCCTTGGAGTCCCAGGTCGCTGGGTTGTGACACTGTATGTGGGGGCGTGGTCAGAGCGGGAAATGGCGGGCCGCCGCCGCCACCGGGCTGGTTCAACCGCTCACTCCCTCACTCGCGCGCACCCAGGCAACCACAGTCAATTCGTTGCCACTGCCTCCCCACTGTGTCGCTCCCCCGGTGGGCTGCTCGGCGGCTCACCAGGTCCAATCCTGGGTTTGGAACCGGCGCGACTGGATTTGCGCGCCCGGATTCGCGCCCGGATTCCGCGCCCGGTCCGACCGAGCCCTCCTTTGTAAGTCCTCACCGGAGGCCGGTTTCGCCCCTTACCTAGGTCAGGCTGAAGAATTTGTTGTTAGCGGACTTCCGAAAAATTCAGTTTTCCGTGTTCTGGTTGTGTTATGTGATGCTCGTATTTAGTTGTCCCTAAACTTGGTTGTGGGAGGAGGCAGGCACATCCAGCTAAACCTCCATCTTGGCGGAAGTGGTTTGTCAAATCTTGATGTTAAATTTGCTGCAGATAACTTTTTTAGTTTTTTGCATCTATATGTTAAAAAATGTGTAGCTAAGTCTTCATCCCATCCTGTTCCATATGCCCAGTGCCCACTCCCACAGATGTTATGCTTATTGCCCCCCAGTTTTGTGCGCAAGTGCGCATGTGCACAAAGGAACATGAATATTATTTAAGGACTTATTTAAAAAAGATTAACAGTTACAAATCTTTGACATTTTTAAAACACTTTTTAAAAAGATATTTTATTTATTTACTCTAGAGGGGAAGGGAAGGAGAGAGGGAGAGAAACAGCAATGTATGGTTGCCTCTCTTGGGTCCCCTGTTGGGAACTGGCCTGCAACCCAGGCATGTACCCTGACTGGGAATCGAACCGCGACCCTTTGGTTTGCAGGCCCTCGCTGAATCCACTGAGCTACACCAGCCAGGGCTGACATTTTTCTTTGTGTCTACACTGCTAACACTCTTTACTGTCTGATTTATCTCAGCTCATTATTCAACAAATAATAAAACTCAATGTTTAGGAATTATGTTAACTCTGAAGAATCAGTTTCTTATCAGATTGCCTCTATCCTTTCTACTCTATCCACAATCCGATTTTCTAGAAAACTGAAAACTATTTCCAAAGCCTAAACTGCTTAGAGAATCACAAAGGCGAACTTTACCCAAAGAAGAAGCCTTATCACCTCCGAGGAATTCGGAGAGCAGGAAGCTGTGTAGAGAAAACTGTGGGGGTAGGCGGGACCCGGGAAAAGCCTGAGTCGGAAGTGAGTAGGTGGGACTTGGAGGCGGTGAGGATCCCGGAAAAGGCGGGGTCCGACATAGGTGGGCGTAACCAGAGGGAGGAGGGTCCTGCAGCTTCAACCCGGAAGTGGGCAGATTTGGCGCCAAACGCCGAAGGCTCTTTTGCGGCGTTAGCTGTAGCGTCTCGCGAGAAGTGAGGTTTGCTTTCCCCGCCAAACACGGTTCCGTGACTGCTGCTTTCGGCGTGAGGTGAGAGTGGGCTGGCGGGTGAGCAAAGTCCCTGCCAGAGGAAAAAAGGCCGAGGAATTCAGGAGAAGGAGCTGGGGTGCTGGGGAGTCGCAAGGAGAGAGTGAGGTTGGAGGACAGGGCTAGGGTGGACTGAGCGGAGCGGGACAGGCCTGACCGGCCGCGACCTGTGGGGCGAGGAGACCGGTGGGGCGAGGGCGGGCCCTTTTACTTTGTGTTTACGTTTCGGATCCGCCTCTCAGTCAGCCTAGTTTTTTAGCGGGAGGGAACGTGTACCGTATGCACCTTCACATGGCCGGCTTCTGTCCGTGGGCTTTAGACATAGAAGGCATCCCGTGAAGATTGATTGATTGAATGAGTGAAGTCGAAGTGAGAGAATAGGCGGGGGAGCGAGGGCGAGAATGTTGGGGAACGGATGGGTCGGGAAATTCAGTGTGTTCGGAGTGTCAGCAAAGAGGGACATTGAGTCAGCCTGGTAGGACTGACCTTGCTGCTCGTGAGGTTATGATCTCTAATAGCCTTTCTTCCGATTTTGAAAATCTACGGTTCTTGCTTCTTACTTGAAGATACAGTAGGCCATCATCGAGTTGATACTTATTTTGTCTTCATGTATTATGGTCATGGAAATTTAGAATCGGAGAGAATACAGACCATCAGCTCCAGTACCACAGTTTGGGGGAAGCTTTGGAATTCTTTTCTTCATTCCTTCATTCATCAAATATATATTGAGCATCCGCTGTGTACCAGGTTTGAGGATGCAATGTTGAAGCACAAAGAGAGCTACCTGGACTTGCCCCCCGCCACACCCTTTTTTAATCTTTACCTGAGGATATGTTCATTGATTTTGGAGAGAGGAAGGGGAAAGAGAGAGAGAAACAAACATCCATGTATGAGAGAAGCATGACTTGGTTGCCTCCCCTCACAACAGGGATCAAACCCACAACCTTTTGGTGAACAGGACGCTCCAACCCACTTGGCCAGGGTCCTGGTCTTTGTCCTTTTGGAGCTACAGTCTAGTATGGGAGGCAAACATTAATCAAATGAGTGTAGAACGTAATGTTGAAACTTGTACTTGATACTTTGAATGCTTATTATAGGAGGATTTTGCGTGGGGAAATTGGGGCAGACTTTTCTGTTGAGGTATTGTAGGTATCTGAGAGATTAGGAGTCTGGGCAGAGCCTTCCAGATAGGAAACGTTCTGCCCTGGCTGGTGTGGCTCAGATTGTTGGATGCTGTCCTGCAAACTGAGAGGTGGCTGGTTGGACCCTGGTCAGGTCAGGGCACCTGTAAGAGGCAACTGATGGACGCAACTGATAGGTTGAAGTTTCTCACATGGGTGATTCTTTCCCTCTCTTCCTCCCTTCCTCTCTTTTTAGAATCAGTAAAAGAAAAAGATAGGAAATGTCCTTTACAAAAATGTCTGGTGGCCTAAGGGAGTGCTTATGGCTCTTTCAAAGAACTGAAAGAGAAGAGCATGAAGAGTGGTGTGGAGCCCTGGCTGGTGTGGCTTAGTGGATTGAGTACCGGCCTGGAAACCAAAAGTTTGCAGGTTCCATTCCCAGTGGGGGTGCATGAGAGGCAACCACACATTGATGTTTCTCCCTTTTTCTCTTCCTCCCTTCCCCTCTCTCTAAATATAAACATTTTAAACATTTTATTTATTTATTTTTAGAGAGAGGGGAAGGGAAGGAGAAAGAGTGGGAGAGAAACATCAATGTGTGGTTGCCTCTCATGTGACCGCCCACTGGGGACCTGGCCTGCAACCCAGGCATGTGCCCTGACTGGGAATCGAACCGGCAACCCTTTGTTTCACAGGCCTGTGCTCAATCCACTGAGCTACACCAGGCAGGCCTCTAAAAATAAATTTTAAAAAAATCTAAAAAAAAAAAAAAAAAGAGTGGTTTGGAGTGAGGTTGGAGAAGTAGGAGGGTGCCAAACCAAGCAGGGCCTCGGAGTTTCATCACTATCTAAGAGCAGAAGGAAGCCATTGAAATAGTTAAGCCAAGTGGTAAAGCAATCAACTTTATATTTCTAAAGGCCCAACCCAACTGTAATTTGAGTAATGGATCGGAAAAGCCAAAAATGGATAGGAGTAATAGAGTAATCCAAGCAGCAATGTTAGGAGTGGTCGTGGACACAGGGAGAAATGGACAGATTCAAGGGATTTTTAGGAGGTAAAATGGACAGTGTATGTAGATTAGAGGTAAGCAAGTTTCAGGGATGACTTACAGGTTTCTGACTTGCTTGGCTGGATAGATGTCATTCAGTGAATTGGGAAAATGAGAAGTTTGGTTTTGTGCATGATGAGTTATAGGTGCCTTTGAGAAATTTAAAGTAGGGATCTGGAGCTCAGATTTGATGCCTAAGATGGAAGTAAAAAAAAAATTAGTCATCTGTAAATGCTTAATCAAACCATATGTGTAAATGAGTGAAGAGGGCCTAGGGTGGAGTCTTGGATACTTACTGACCAGGTTAGAGGAAGATGAATCTTCAAAGAAGATCCAGGAGGAGGGTCCAAAGGGAGGAAAACCAGGTGATACTGTGTTTCAGAAGATAGTGGAAACACTTTTCCAGAAAAAGCAACTAATCAAAAGTGTCAGATGTTGCTGAGAGGTCAAGTAAGATGATACTGAAAGGCATTCTTTAAAGTTACTGACTTGATTATTTCTCTTTCTTCAAAGGAAACCTTACCTAGAAGGTCAATATGTAAACAGATTTTTGTTACAAGCTGCTTTGGTTGAAGTTGCTGGCAAAGTACTTATCCCTTGCATATTTCACACCTATCTGAACCGTAGTTTGGAACTCAATGAAAGTCCAAATCATTTTATGATAGAAGAAACTCAACAGTTGAGGTAAAATGATTTGTTCAAAATCATTGTTATTCAGTGGTGGGGTATACATCAGAACTAGATTCTTCTGGTTTTTAGCCCAGTTCTTTATTCCATAACTATTATCATCTCCGCTTCTTTTCATCATTTGAGTTTGAAATATGGTTAACAGACTGAAACACATGACTTTTGCTGCAGGTGGATCTTAACTGTGTAGTAGGAAGACTATGTGCATGAATAAATGTGTTTACTTTTTTCTCCCCAGAGGAAAAGATGCAGGAACCACAGGAGGATGACTTGATTACCTTACCAGCTTATGAGCATGTAGAAGATGAAACTTTTCCTCCTTTTCCACCTCCAGCATCTCCAGAGAGAGAAGGTGGTGAAGGAGCTGAACCTGATGACGGTCTGTATAGAGTTCCAAAAAGTATCTGTATTCACTTATCTATTTATCTGCTTAGAAATGATATATTTTATAGATAAGGCTTAAATTATTTAAGTAATATGAAATCTTGCAATATTTCACCAGAGTCAGGAAGAGGGGCACCTATTCCTGTACCTCCAAAGAGAACAGTTAAAAGGAATATACCCAAGCTGGATGCCCAGAGGTATATTAACTATTTCCTTAAACATTTGTACTTTTTTTTTACATCTTCCCCCCCCCCAAGTTATAAGCTTTTTTTTGGTTGGGAGTATTTGGAGATCAAATGTTTATAAAGTTTGTTTTCAGTTCAGATAATATCTTCATGTGTCATGGTTTGGCCTTGATGGACCTAGAAAACCTGGAATTAAAAACCTATTTCTATTCACAGATTAACTTCAGAGAAAGGGCTTCCAGCATTAAGGCATGTGTTTGATAAGACAAAATTCAAAGGTAAAGGTCATGAGGTAAGAAATGTCTGGATTTTATTTTAGACCCTTGTTTTTTAAAATACAGTCATTCCTCAGTATCTGTGGGTTATTGGTTCTAGGACCCCTGCAGATGCCCAAATCCACAGAGGCTCAAGTCCTTTACATAAAATGGCAAAGTATTTGCATATAAGGTACTTTACATCATCTCTAGGTTACTTGTAATACCTAATGCAATGTAAATATTAAGTCAATAGCTGTTACATTATTTAAGGAATGATGATAAGAAAAAAGTCTGTACATGCTCAGTATAGACACAGCAACCATCATAGGCATGACTTACATAGCACATGTCAGCAACAGCGTAACATTTTTTTTCCTGAATATTTTCAATCCACAGTTGGTTGAATTCATTGTATGCAGAACCTACTGTATGTAGGGCTAACTATCTATAAAACTGAGCTTGATACCATGTTGTTAGGAATCTTAGAATGTTTCACAGATACAACCATTCCTCGTCGTCTCTTCTGAGAAACTATAATGTGGAGGGGCACTTTTAGAAAAATCAGAAAACGTCTTGTCTTGGTTTGCCATGGTATGGCTTTAGTAAAATCATATGTGAGTTAGTAAGCCTGAGTTTACACTTCATAATTTTTAGGAATAAAATTTACTTTGTCTACTTTGGAGAGTGGTTTTAAGCATTATGAGAGCAAGGACTTTACCTGTATTGATCATTTGTGTGTCCCCAAGAAGTGGCGCCATGCCTTGCTCATAATAGATGTCAGTTAAGTTTTGTTGAAAAATGGAGACATTTAAGAACTGTCAATCACTTTCCCTGGACAAACGTACATTTAAAGTTTTTCTTTATTTTTTTAAACTGATTTGAGAGAGAGAGAAACATCGGTTTGTTGTTCCACTTATGTTCATGCATTCATTGGTTGCTTCTTGTATGTGCCCTGACCAGAGATTGAACCTGCAGCCTTGGCATATTGGGACAGTGTTCTAACCAAATGAGCTACCTGGCCAGCGCCATTGAAAATTTTTCTTTGAATCATGTAGATACATATATTTTTACAGTTCATGGAGTATTTTCAAATATATCCTTTTTTTTTTTAATCTTTATTGATTTTTTCAGAGCAAGAAAGAAAGAAACATTGATTTGTTGTTCCACTTCTTTATGCATTCCTTCATTGGTTGCTCCCTCTACATGCCCTGACAGGGGATGGAACCCTCAACCTTGCCATATCAGGAAGATGCTCGAACCAACTGAGCTACCTGGGATAGGTGTTGGTCCCATTATCTTATTAAGGAGACTGAGTTTTACAGTTTTAAGTGTCCAGTGACAACAGTTAGGGCAGAGCCCAGATTTCCCATTTCATAGCCCAGTTAGAATAATGTCACCTGCATCTTGGTATGGTATGCAGGATAATTGGAAAGAGGGAAGTGACCGGAGGCTGACAGCAATTGAGAGGCTGCTGCACTACCAGTGGAACAGGATGAAAATGGGTTGGATAAGGTAGTAGTAGAAATCAACGTATAAATAATACTTGTAGTTGATTGGACTTAGAGGGGTGATAAAGAAGTCAAAAACAATCCCAAGATTTCAAACCCGGAAGGCTGAAAACGTGTGCATTTGCTCAGCTTCAGTGGACAGGAAGAGAATATATAAGCCTATGTGTCCTGTTGTGACATAAAATTAAATATAAATCAGGATATATTAAAGCCATACCCAGCTCAGTTAATTCATTGCCCTTGTTGAAATTTTCAGGTAGTAATGATGAATTGGTGCTTTGAATTTATGAAGTCTTCATCATTTTTATCATAAGATTTATATGAAAGATGATTATTTTGTATTTCACTGGGTGAGGATGGGTTCTGAAAGGGTTTATCTAGTTTTCTGTACTTTGCCCTTGAAAATTCTTAGTATTTTCTCACAGAGACTTCCCATTGTATTTGGCTATTTTCTCTTCTTTTGTTCCTTGGGTCTAAAATGACATTGAGAGGTGGCTAGCCAGCTACCCCCAACAACTGGAAAATGAGATTAGGTGATTGAATTTCTAAAAGTACTTTTAACCTACCCTGAACAGTATGGCTCAGTTGTCTGGGCATTGCCCTGCAAAGTGAAGGGTTACTAGTTCAATTCCTGGTCAGGGCACAGGTCTAGGTTGTGGGTTCAGTCTCTGGTCTGGGTGCATATAAGAGGCAGTCAATCCATATTTCCCTCTGTCCCTCCTCCAACTCTCTAAAAATAATAAATAAAATACTTTTAACAAATTCTTAAAAAAATAACTTTTTATTATCAGAGTGAGAATGATAAGACATTACACTCAGTATTACATATTTAGCTATTGGTAGAGTTGATTGTCTTAACCATTGACTTCTTAGACTAGTAAATAACCAACATTTGAGTGCTCACTTTGAGTCAGGTGCTTTAATGTGTATTACTTAATCTTCATAATAATCTAATGAGTTATGTATTTTCTCATACATGAAGAAAGCACGGAGGAGTCATTTGTTAAACATCACAGCTGTAAAGTGGTAGAATTGAGATTCGAATCTATGTAGTCTGATCCAGAACCAGTTTTTAACCACTTTCATATTTTAAAATACTGTTAAGAGAAGAATATTATATTTTATAATAAAACCCAGAATTAGGAACTTTTCTCATTTGTAAGTCCAGTTTATTAAACTTTATTTAATTTTATTTTTAAAAAATTTTAATGTTACATTGAAATTTCAAATATAGGTATTCTGGTTTGAGAACATTTAAACCGTTCTTGCTGGTCTTCAGTACCTTTTGCACTTGGGATTTCTGAGTGTATTTCTGTAATGCTGAATTCCCAATGCTTTCTTGTCTACATGGGATTTAGGGACCTGCCACTTGGTTTAGTTATTTCTAAAAGGTATCTTGACATAGTTTATTAAAGCTTATTTTTAGTATTACTTTACAGTCCTGAAAAGACACATATGATTATCTTTTAACTCTTATTAAGTTTTCATCCATTTTTCCCCCTCTAATTTAAAAAAGAAAATTATATCCAGTGCTTTTTTTAGACTGCAATCCCCTAAGTCCTTAATAAATATTTTTCTTAAAGTTTCTTCACCTTATAAATGTAAAATGACACCAATGACTTTGGCATTACTATTCAATTCTAAAATCTGCTGACAAGGTCAGTTCTGAGAGTGCATTTCCTATTTAGCATTTTTATTTTTATGTGCCAGGCTGAAGACTTGAAGACACTAATCAGACACATGGAGCACTGGGCGCATAGGCTATTCCCTAAACTGCAGTTTGAGGATTTTATCGACAGAGTTGAATACCTGGGAAATAAAAAGGAAGTTCAGGTATGTGCTGAGATTATTGTGAATATCATTCACAATGTTGAATAGTACAAGGATAGATTTAGTTAAGGCTAACAAGTAACTATTCGGGGTCTTCATTTTGAAATCTCTCTTGGTAGAGAAAGAAAATTAATAGTAGTTACTTGAAGAACAAGTTTTTTGAAACCCAGAATGGATTAAATTACCTTTTCCCCCCAGATGTTATTAGTGAAAATGTAAAACCATCTCTTTATTTTCAGACCTGTTTAAAACGAATTCGACTTGATCTCCCTATTTTACATGAAGATTTTATTAGCAATAATGGTAAGAATGTAGGTTTATCTACTTTATAACAATTTTTTTTTAAGAAATGGATTTAGTTGGGATGAACAGTTAGATTCTTAGTCTATGCTGAGTATATAATTAAAGTACAGTCAATAGGAATGATTGAAAATACTTTGGTACATTTAAAACTTTGAGTATGATATTTGTTTCTTTAAAGATATGGCTACAGTGCTATTAAGAGATGTAAAAATGTATTTAGCCATAGAACATTAGCTTTAAAGAACTCTAATGGTGAGTTCCTTTGGTGATCCCATGGATCCTTTGTAGCGCTTGTTAGTAAAAACAGTGGACAAAATGTAGTGTTCATGTACATGTATGCCATTAAAAAAAAGTGGCTCTGGGCAATCAGGCTGAATAATTTGATGGTGAAATAGTTTACATTTCACTGAAGAGTGCACATCCTGGATATAGGACTTCAGGAAGACCTACGTGACTGTTCCTGGTATTGATTGCACTGGTTAGCTGTACAGTGCAACCTTAGGCAGTCACACACATCAAAGCATATGGTTCCTGCCGACAGAGTCTGTATAGTTATCAGATTTTCTGTGCGATGGCTCCATACATGCTTGTTTTTTATTTTTTATCTTTTAGTAGATGTTGCAGAAAATGCAGGGTCCATATAGAATTCCCTTAAGTTATTTATAAATTGCTTTTAAAAGTGTGAAAGATTATGATTTAAGTAATCCAAAATTTAATTTTTTTGTAGTATATGGTATGTATCGATGGCATGGGGTATGGTATATGGAAAGGTATTTTCTTATAGTACTAAATCCCAATCTCATAGCATACGCTACTGGGTTAGTTAGTTTAGTCAGCTGCATTTTTGACCTGTGCACTGTATGCTAAACATTCAGGGATAAAGATAAGATGAGACCCCTTGTCTTATGGGCTAACAGACTAGTGAATAAGTCAGGCATAACAAACATCGCTGTAGTTTGAATGGTGCGGTAACGAGATATGAACAGGGTACAGGGTAGGTTGCAAAGGAGAGTAGTTACTTTTATCTAGGGGAGGGGAAAGCTTCACAGAGGAGGCATCATAAGAATGTTAAAAGATGAGCCGTAACTGTCAGGCAGATGATTCATTTACTCCTCTATACAAATAGGACTATTCTTGGGATTGCAGGCATGTTGAATAGGGTACATAGAGGAGGCCTGTAGCAGAGAGCCTTGTTTGTTGAAAAATTTTTTTAAGATTTTATTTTACTTGCTTTTAAAGAGAGGGGAAGGAAGTGAGAAAGGGAGGGAAAGAAATGTCAGTGTGTCCTTGCCTCTCATGTGCCCCCTACTGGGGACCTGGCCTGCAACGCAGACATGTGACCTCACTGGGAATCGAACTGGCAAGTTGGTGGTGTGCAGACTGGCATTCAATCCACTGAGCCACACCAGCCGGGGCTGTTTTTAATCCCATTTTTATACTAGTCAGAGTTCCATCAGTGGTTACATTCACATTGTTTACCCATAAAACATTGTATTAGGCCATTTCCTATTGACAGTATCTTTCCTTTCATGGCTCACAAAAATGTTCTTTATTATGCATTTCATTATTATTAATTCAGAATCTTTTAAGTCCTATAAGGTGAAGCATAATAAAACTCTATATGTTGGCCCTGGCTGGTGTGGCTCAGTGGATTGAGTGCAAACCTGTGAACCAAAGGGTCGCTGGTTCAATTTCCCAGTCAGAACACATGCCTGGGTTGTGGGACCTGTGGGCCAGGTCCCCAGTAGCGGCTGTGTGAGAGGCAACCACACATTGATGTTTCTCTCCCTCTCTTTCTCCTTCCCTTCTCCTCTCTCTAAACATAAATAAATAAAATCTTCAAACAAAAAAAAAAACTATGTTGTGGTTCTGATACTTGTTTCTTAACTTCCCCAGCAATGTTTTCTACTTGTACATCATCATTATTTTGTGACAAAGGAATGCATTTTAGTTTCTTGTCACAAATTTTTTCCATGTCAGGAAGGAAAAATATATAGCTGTTTGTCTTTCATTAATAAGGAAGAAACCTCAAAAGGGGTTTGGATTGCAAAAGACTGGATTAAGTACATGATTTTTAAGTCTCACTGGAGTAATTGTAAAGGTTTATATTCATGTTTTAAATATTTCGCTAGTTGTGATGGTTTTTACTGTCACTAGTTAATACCTTGAGGCACAGTAAATGCATAAGACAAGGGTGGTATCAATATATGTAAATTTATTTTTCTTTTTCATGTTTTGTAAAATAATGTTTCCAGCAGTGTTCTTGGTGACATGAAATTTTTTTTTTCTTGCTTTCTAGTCAGATCTGTGATGAGGTCATTTTTTAACCCCATGATGTGAATGAATAATGTGAATGAAGTAGAGAAGGTGAAGTGTCAGCTTTGCCTTTTAAAAATTTTTTTTAAGTTTGCTTGTGCTTGTATTATCTTCTACTTTGAGGTGTTTGTTTTGCAACAGTCTTTTTAAGCAGTAAAACTACCACTTGTGCATTTTGTTGGGGTTGTTTTGATTAAAACTAAATAGTCTGTTAGTCTACTTTACTGGGCAGTCAGTCAGCCATGTGTCAGTGTGCTGAGATTGAAGGGTGAGTGAGGGCCTCACTCCCCCACCCTACCTCAGTGTGGGGCTGCCTTTATCAAGATAGCTTGCAGACCACATGATAACTGTCATATGGATAAGTGATAGTTTATCACTGCCAGTCCTTATTTTAAATATAAGGTAGTAAAACTTAATTTTTCTTAATTCTTAAATGAATTGTAAATGGAAGGTGAAAGTTTACCTTCCGTAACACTAGATCATTTTACGGGTATCCTACTTGGAGATAACTAGTGTACATGGCTTTAAGAGTTTATTAACAGTAATAATGTAGAGAGCACTGAATTTTTTGAAACGTTAACTTGGAAATATGTGCACGGATCTCTAAATTTTCCTTTTTCACTTTGTATCTGAGTGTTACCCTGTTAAAAAATAGCCTACATAAGATTATTATTGTGTATTATGTCAAGCTATTAAAATGTTTTTGTTTAATTTAAAGCAAGAATATTCTTTGGGTTCTTTAACTTCTTTTATTACCCCAAACATAAAATATTTCTAATTCTAACCAAGAACTTTTGTTTTCTGTTTGTGCATATTTTTAAACTAGTATTTTCATTTGACTTAAAATATCTCTTTAAAGTGATTTATCAATATTCCTTTTACTTGTTTAAATCAAGCATGTGTCTAACGAGTTTAATCCTAGCACTGTACTCACTTTTTCTTTCTACTGCAGATGAAGTAGGGGAAAATAATGGCCATGATGTAACTGCTGCTGAATTAGATCCCTTTTTGACAAACTCATCTGAAAATGTGAATTTTGCTTCTGAGTCAAGTAGAAGCCTAACCGAAGAGCAGCAACAAAGAATGGAGAGAAATAAACAACTGGCCTTGGAAAGGAGGCAGGCAAAGCTACTGAGTAATAGTCAGTCTCTCGAAAATGGTAAATTTTATGGTGTTTTTTATGTGCTACCATTAATATAGCAAGGATATTTTAGAAATTTTAACTTCTCTACTACGTCCCAAGATAAAATACCTCTAGGAATAGAAAAATGACATAGTATATTAAGTTTATGTACATTTGAGAGAGAGAGAGAGAGAGACCGTATATGTGTTAGCTGTTTGATATCCTCAAAGAATAAATGAGTCCAAGATGGTTTTCTGAATAGTTGAGTTCCTCTTAAAAAGTTATTTTAATCATTTAAAATTTATTCTAAATTTTTGAAAAACATATTATTCCCTGACTCCTTAAAGCATGTGACAAATAATTTTATCTTTAGGATCATAATTATGAACATTAATTATGGTACTTTCCCAACCATATAAAATGCCTTTTGCACCAATTGAGGATTTTAGAATCATTTGCTATGGCATGAATAGGTGGTTCTAAAATTTTTGTTTTAACTGCATTGTGTCACTTTTGTTGTGAGCTATCAGCTTGATCACCTGTTATATTACCTTCTGTCTAGTAAAGGTGCCTTAAAATTTGGTGTTTTGAAAACAGACTGTGGGTTTGGAAACAGGACAACCACATTTTTAAAACTATATTTAAAAATAATTGCAGTCCTGGCCAGATAGCTCAGTTGGTTAGAACATCATCCCAGGATGCCAAGGTTGTAGGTTTGATCCCTGGTCAGGGCACATACAAGAAATAACTAATGAATGCATGGATAAGAACAAGAAATTGAAGTTTCTCTCTTTCTAAAATCAATAGTAAAAACTAAAAATAATTGCAAGTTGGTTTTGAATTAAGCTAGATGGCATGTTATTCTCAATTTCAAATCCAGTTTTTCCTTTTGAAATAGTAAAATGAGAATTTTAGTAAATAATGAAGATTACCATGTTACAAAACTAGTTTTACCCAAGATAAAATTCTCAAGTTAAAATTACTGTGACTGTATTATTATTTTTCCAATTAAAATGAATTGAATTTTTAAACTTATTACTTCCATGTGAAAAAAATTGCACAGCAGTAATAAATATCAACCACTCCCGATAGCAGGGTTTTGTCTTGCTGTCATTATCAAAGTATACCTGGCAATAAGCATTTTAAAGCTCATCTTCTATTTAAAATTGCCCAAATAGAAGTAAGTACCTTAAATTTTCTTTACTGTAGATCACTTTGACACACAGCCTTTAGAGCATGTGATGTTTTAAAACTTCTGTCTAGTAGTTGTGATTTTGAATGAGAACAGTTGTTTATTGCAATGATTCGAGACTTTGAGTTTACTATCTTTCAAGACCTTGAATTTAAAAAAAGAATTTAAAAAAATTTATTGATTGATTTTAGAGAAAGAAAGGGGGAGGAAGAGGAAAAAACCACTGATTTGTTATTCCACTTACCGATGCATTCATTGGTTGCTCCTTGTATGTGCCCTCAGTGGGGATTGAACCTGTCACCTTGGCATATCAGGACATTGCTCTAATCTGCTGAGCTACCCAGCCAGGGCCAAGACCCCTTGCATTTTTTAATGAACGACATACATGTATAAAAATGGCTTTATTTGGGAGAAATTGCTCATAATTAACAAGAACTAAAATGATCATAGATATTATTTCTATTGATCTAAGCTTATGAAGAGATTTGTGTTAGGTAACATTGGATTAAGTGCTTAAATAATATGTAATAATTATTTCTCTTTCAGATATATCAATGAGCACATCCAGGGCACAGACAGTTGAAGATGTTAAAATAGGTGAGGATCAAAACGAGGAGTCAGATGGATTTAACAAAGACATTCTAGATAATACACATAATGATGGTGCTGCCAATATAGTAAATGAAGAGGAGGAGTTAAAAATAGAGAAAACTCAACTGGACCAGTCCTTTTAAAATTAAAATTGTACAGCAGTAACTTTATTCTTCATCCAGAAATGTTGGATAGGCCTCAATCAAGAGAAAATTAACTTGGTATCCTGCGAGTCTAAGATTACTATGTATTTTGTATACTTTGAGTAAAATCCTTATGTAGTAAAATGTATACAGATTCCTGTTTAAAATATGGTATTATTTATAATTATACTTGTTTTTTATTAACTTTATATAAGCCTATTTATTTTCTTAGTGTTTTTATATAGATTTGACTGAATAATAATGATTAGTAGTTAATAAGCAGCTTCTGCTGCTGGTGTTCCATTGAAGGCCTTGTTTTCACTAAATTGGTGTTTTAAGATATAAATATATAACAAACAATGATACCCTTTAAAAAATACAAACAAAAATCTTATAAACTGTCTCTAGAAGCTTTATAAAAGTTTCTAATTGCTATTTAGTTCTGCAGTTTACATTTTTGGTAAAATGGCCCTGGCAGTGTGGGTCCGGCTGTGCCGGCCTACAAATCAAAGTGTCACTGGTTCAATTCCCAGTCAGGGCACATGCTTGGGTTGTGGGCCAGGTCTTCAGTAGGGAGCATGGGAGAAGCAACTGTACATTGATATTTCTCTCCTTTTTCTCCCTCCCTTCTCTCTAAATATAAATTAAAATTTTTTTTAATGTTTAAGGTTTTCATGTGCTTAGATGTATTTTGAGGAGTGACTTTAATTCTTAAAGGGTCACATAAAAGGTTGATAAATTGCCTGGCTCTATAGGTGCTAGGGAGGTTCTAATGCTCCTTGGTATCCACTGATCAGGTGGAGAGAGACTTGCAAAGTATTATGAGGAACATAGAGCACCTAGGGCTGATTCACAGGAGACCTTCAAGTTCATGGAGATTCCAAGGATTGGGGAGTACATGTACAATGGTGAAACAGTAATGAAAATTTAGGAAATAAGGAAGGTTTGGGTGTGGTGAATATGAGGCTAGAAGTATTAGGCCCAGATAGTGAGAAGACCTGGTTAGAGATTTTCCTGCCTGAGTTTATCAACTTGGTAGAGGGGTAATTAAAGATAAGGAAGTACTACATTGACAGCCAAGTTTAAAGGTCTGTCTAGTTCTTGGCTGGAGAGTCCCATAGAGGGAGGGAGGGGGGGAGGTAAAACTAGTTTTTACAAACTAGGAGGTGGAAAAGTTGCTATTTATGAGAAGGACTGGCAGTGGGGTGCTGAAGTGCCTTCTATCCATGAAGCTTGAGATCTTCAGGCTTCCTGACTTCAGGTGAGGATGGAGAGTGACAAAGATGGTTTGTTTGAAAGGCCAGGAAGTTGAGTATAAGAACCTATGAGGTATGGGAGGCTTGGGTGGCTGTGGGCGTGCTGGAGACTGGCACAGTGAGGAGCCAAGAATCATACGCCTTTGAGGATTGTGGCTTATTGCTGCCAACAGGGGATCACCTAGAAGATGGAGCCCAGTCTCCAGATGCAATTAATGCCTAGAGAGATGAGTTATTTTTCCAGTGGTGGGATTTGCCGGAAGGTGACAAGTCAACCAGGGTAAGACCAATGCAATTCATCGCCTGAGGAGGACTCAGAAAAATGAGGGTGGAGAGGGAGGTTTAAGAACAGACATAACCTGCATACCCTTCCCTACTCCTCTGCCCTATCACCGACTGGTGCTGCGGACAACAGGGAAGGTTAGAGTCAAATGATGAAATTGTTTTAAGGGGGTAGGTGGGTAGGATTAAGTCTTGATATCTGTAAGTGACTAGAAAGTTAATCTGACAGATGTCTGAGGGACCTATGACCCAAGGTAGTAATTACTGGAAAAACCTAATTTGAACCAAGCTACCCAAATACCAATTCTGAGTTTACTAAAAAGCTACTAGCAACTTGATTTGCAGAGCCACCGTCTGCTACTCATTTCTGAAAAGTAAGTTTCCATAGTGACCTAATTGTACTTGGTTTAATGCAACTTTAATGATGAGAAAACATTCCACACATATAGTAGTCCCTCTTATCTGCAGGGGATGTGTTCCAAGACCCCCAGCAGATGTCTAAAGCTGGATAGTACCAACCCTATATATACCACGTTTTCTCCTATGTGCACATACTTACAATACAGTTTACTTTATAAATTAGGAACAGTAAGAAACTAACAATAATAAAGTAGAACAATGATAAAATGCTGGAATAAAAGTTACGTGAATGTGGTCTCAGCAAATTGGCACAAATTTCTTTTTCCTTCACAATTTCACAGAAGAGTCCTTACTGTAGATAAAGCTTAGTGGCCTTGGCATGTGATTTTTTTCTTTTCTTACTGGGAACCGTCACCTTTTTTCCTAAGGAAGCGCTGGATTGCTTCTCTGTGGCACGTTTTAATTGGCAGCATCACTATTGTGCTTTTGGGCCAATAGGAAGTCAATAGTCAATCTGAAAAATGAGAAGGTTAAGTGACTAATAGGCTGGTAGCATATACCCACTGGTATGCCGTGGGTACACTGAATGGTTTGTGTCCTGTGCAGGATGGAGTGGGACAGCAAAAGATTTCACCAGGATACTGAGAATGGCATACAGTTTACAACTTATGAATTGAGTATTTCTGGAATTTTCTATTTAATATTTTTAGACCATTGGTTGACTGGGTGACTGGAACCAATGAAAACAAAACTGCAGATAAGGGGGGGATTATGGTCTGTGAAATATCTACCCAATCTCTATCAACTAGAACATTGTGTGACCAAAAATTAGATTAACAGTAATGTTGAAAAGAAGGTAAAACATAAGATAAAGCTCTTTTATTTAAGTAAGGGGAGTATTTCATAATCCATGACTGTTTGAAACATCCAGGAGAGCTAAGTCCCGTATCTCCTCTAGAAGTATGTACAGGCTTCTTCCCTTGGTTTGGCAATATTCTTGATAGTCTTCCTGAATGATGTTTACTTTGACTTCTTGGGCTAGCTGAGCTTCCTCCACAGATCTAGTTACTTCTTTCACTAAGTCGCTTTTTGGCAAGAGAGCAGTCTGATGAAAAAGTTCTGTGTCTGGTATCATGTATGGTTTGTTGCTCACTATTTCAAGCCTGATTGTATCAGAATGGCAACGTGAGGTCTGTACAGATATTCTCACCTATCATAGAGAATAGAATGCATATTATTAAATCACATTCTTTGTTATTTACACTGAAAGCAGTATTTAATGTAAATACAGACTTACTGTTACATGGTCAAACAAACAGAATGTAACAGATTCCCCTCCTATTGTGGTAGAGGTGATTTTGTTCTGAGAGCGTTGAAGAGATCCTGGTTTCCATTCAGAACGGTTATCTGGGCCACATGAGATTACTAAACCATCTTTATTTTTCAGATAAGCAGCACCTTTAATCCCAAACCTGAATCATTGCCAGAATAAGAATCCAGAGATAATATATTCTTAGTACGCAGATCTTGTATATATGTTTAGCTAGAATGCTAGCTTTTCTTCTAGATTAAAAACATTTTTTCCTGTGATTTACCTCCAAATATTTATTTCTTTAATCAGATAGAAACAAAATATCTTGCCAAATAAGTAAAATTTTATTCTAAGAGTGATACAGATATACTAGATTCTAATCTTTTATACATATATAGTGAATTATATGTACAATACAGTATATATATAACTAAATAATTGCTACAATAAATAATAAGTTATCTAAAGTACTGCTTGTGTTATACACTTTAACTATGATTTGTTAACAATTTTTATATTAGATATAACATACCTCGGTATAAATACAAGCACACCATTTGTTCTAATTGAATAAATAACACCATCGGATATGCAGCGCTCCTCAGTTTCTTGGCCTTTGTCTTTAAAATACATGCACTGGAAGAGCTCAGTAGACCGCTTCTGAGAATGCTGAGCTGCCTGCAAGAAGCACAGCCCCAAGTCATGAGGACAGACTTCCCTGACATACCCAGAAGAGACAAAATTCATCATCCCACAAAAACAACATCTTTAAAAAGGCTAGGTTTTATAACACTATTAATACAGGTATTCTTTATGATGAATTAAATCAATTTTTGTGGGAACAAAACCATCAGTATCATTCCCTCAAAAGTGTCTTAGACAATTAAAAATTTAAGAAAGCAATCAGTTTGTCATTTAGAAACTATGTATAGTTCATGCAGGTAAGCTGAAAAGTAGCCTACCAAAATCCTGTTGATGGAAGTGGAGATTAGTACTACTTCTTGTGGGGGACAATTTAGTAGTATGTATCACAGTTCCATTTGTGCTCACCTTGTCACAGCATTCATTATTACCAGGAATTTATCCTGGCAATAATCTGAGCTGTCTGTAAAAACCATAGGCAGGGTTGGTTGTGAACTAGGTCCTGGGCAGCCTAGGACACCACTGCCCAGGAGACTTCATGCAGTGATGAGAAAGTTGCACATCTGTGTTGCCCCGTAGGTCGCCACTGGCCATATGTTTATTGAGCATATATGAAAGGGGGCTAGTGTGACTGAGGAACTGAATTTTTAAGGTTTTAAAATTGTTAATTTAAATAGCAAACATGGTTGGCGGGTATAATATTGCAAAACAGAACTAGAGAACATTGGGTATAGAAGATTTTATTAAACATATAGGTAGTTTCTAATTCCATGTTTCACCAAATGGTCTAGTTCTATGCTGTACAATACTGAAGCCACTAGCAACGACTGAAATAGAACACAAAACAGCTTCTAAAACCATGATTAACTACCTTGACACGGTGTGCCAACAATAATGTGTTAAGTGAAAAGGGCAGATTGCGAAACAGACCTGGTGTAATACTGTTACAAATAAAAAGTATTAGGTAGAATTGTTAATGGTTACCCCTGGGTGGTGACATGAATTTCTGTACTTTGGGAGAAACATCTAACCTATTGTTAAATCTCCCAAATCCACATTAAATTACTTCAGAACATTTGTAAATGTATTAAGAGCTATTCAACATACTTCATAATTTTTTATGTCATTTCATTGGTTATAATAATTCTAAATTTTAATTTGCTAAAATACATAGTACTTCATTCCGTTATACAATAAAACTGATTCTTTTAGCAAAAGAGATAATAGGAAGAGAAATTAAAACCCCTCTTACTCGGTTTCTGTTGTTGATATGTCTGCATAATTCCTCCAGATCTTTGTTGCTAAACAAATTTTCCTTAATTTCCATGTTCTTATCTTTTGAAATGGCTGCCATTAATAATCGGTGCACTATGATATCTGAGTATCTTCTTATTGGAGAAGTAAAGTGAGTGTATTTATCTAATGCAAGACCTTTAAAAAGAGGCCAAAAGATCGAAATCAACAACAACATATACTTTTAGAACAACCCACTCAAGATTATGGGCACATAAAAAAATTCTGTTACCATAATGATGGAACTCCTCCTCTGCACAGGATCCAGTGGAGAAATACAGTGCATTAGACATGGCCTGCGTAGCCATAGAGCGGAGCAATCTGTTTACGATGGGGTCGTGCGGGTCATTCGCATTATCCAGAGAATCAGCCAGTGTCTTATTAGACCTGATCAAAAAAAAAAAAGGAAAAATCATTATTTAGTCCCCGGCAATGATTTATTTATAAGCCAACACTCCGAGGGGCACACTTCACTCATCAGTCTCAATGCTCTCATATGATAGGAGTGAAATTTATTTTGGACACATTTCAGAAGGAACTCTTTTCAATGATAGAAATCTAGTTTGATTTTAAGATTTAAACAAAAAAAGTGTGTCAGTATTTAAATGTTTCTTAAACAGTAAAGAATAATGTGCTGATGCTTGTGAGGAGGTTAAGTTAATGCTCAGCACATGGCAGATGGTCAAATACTTGTTGAATTCTTAACACCCTTAACCTTAAAAATACCATACAGGTCAAAGAATGGACTTTTTCTTTTTTAAAAGTCAAGAATTATGGAGCCAGACAGTTAAAAAACAAAACAAAACTAAGTCTGATGTACACAAGTAAAAGAAACCTAAATTGTTATTATTTCATGAGACAGAAAGCATTTTTACTTACTCTCAAATAATTTTTAAAAACCCAGGAAATGTAGAGTTATACTGCAAACATAACAACAGCACACAGTTCTGTAGTGTGCCCCCAAGAGGACGGGGAAGGATGGGGAATGATGGGCAGAGGCAAAGCAGTGCAGTGGGCGCTGCTGAGAGCTTTCCAGTTTGACAGACTTGGACTCAAATAGTGGCTCAGTCCTGACTAGCTGTTACATTGTAGTAATTAACCCCTCCAGTCTTACTTTCCCTACCTGTAAAACAGGGATGACACAAAAGGGTATCTGAACACTCAGCACAAGCGCCTGCACTCCCCACAGAGCTCTGCCACCCAACAAACCAGCAAAAGGTACCATCACCTAAAGGTGGAAGCCAAAAATCCATTCTGACTCATGATTAAAATTAGCACCTGTTACTTCACAACAAAATATTGAAATATCCTCTTTACATACCATTTTTAACGTGGAAAATATTTTATCCTGGAGGTGGGGCGTAAAAAGTCTCAGTCTATGGAAGGTTGGTATAAATTTATCATTAGTGTGGTGTCCTATGATAATGCTGCATTTTTGAAGTAGCAAAATAAATAGTATTATTTCTTGGGATTTGCCTAAGGACTAGATGAAATTAAATCCAAGTTTCTTACTTCTGTTTTACAAATTTTAGTGGGTCAAAGCTGTGCCTCAATAGACTTGTTTTAATTTCAAGTCTACACCTACATTTTAGTCAGTGAAGAAAGAGAGCCAATAAGCTTTCTACTTCTGGTCAAAGATCTGGCTGTCACATTTTTAAGAACTGCAAGATAAGTGTACAGCATTCCTTTCCCTTGCTCTGCCCCCTCAGTAGAGGAATTACCGTGTATCTATGAAGAAGCCTTTTGCTTTAGCACATTCTCTTAGTTCTGAGAAAAACTCCTGGTGTGGAGGAGGGTGTTGGCGCAACAAGGCCTGGTGAGGGAAGCTCTCCCAGATCTTCTTGGCCACCCAGTGGTTGGCCAGGATCATGCACTCAGCCACTGTCTCGTGGACTTCCAGGGGCTGCTTGGGGATGAGGTCGTGAATGTTCTTTTGCTCATCTAGCTGTACTCGAACTTCAACCCCTTCCAGTTCCAGAGCACCGCAGTGGTCTCGTTTAGCTCGGATGTGGCGTGCTATGTCGGTCAACTTTCCAATTGCCCACACTAATTCCTCTAGCTTGGCTTGTCTGCTCGTCTCATCCAAATCTCTGAATTCTGGAATATCATCAGTGACGTTAAAGTTTCCGTCCAGTAGTTCCTGGGCTGCTTCATAAAACAGTTTGTATGCTGATCGAATAATGGTTCTGCCATACCACACTTTCTTAATTTCATAGGAGGTTTTATCCAATTCCCACATGACGCTTACAGCATACCTACAAAAGCAATGACACTAAAATCATCATTTAATTCTTCCATTTTAAAAAAGATTTCATTTATTTATTTTTAAAAAGATGGGAAGGAAGAGAGAAAGAGGGAGAGAAACATCAATGTGTGAGAGACACATTGATCAGTTGTCTCTCATGCGCCCCCATCTGGGGACCTTGCCTACAACCCAGGCAGGTGCCCTGACTAGGAATTGAACTGGTGACCTTTCAGTTCACAGACAGGTGCTCAGTCCACTGAGCCACACCAGCCAGGGCTAATTCTTCCATTTCTGAAACAAGCAAAATGACCCTAAGTGGAACTTGAAACAAATGGCATTGCTACAGGTTTTGGGTCTGATGTCTCAACGCATACACTCCACCACTAAATCAAAGTCAGACCAGGTTCCGGTGACCTCTGAGCAAACATGAAATGAGTTCACATGGAATGTTACGAACCCACCTCCCCGTCTCCACAGCACAGAACCGAGGGAGGGCATCACGTCTGTTGGGCTCTCTGGTAAAGGAGAGCAAAGCCTCTGAAATCCTGTAGGACGACACTGCACTGCAACAGCAGTCTTGATGGTAGGTAAATCAGCAAAAAGTTCACTTGGTAAAGAATCCCTTAGCCACCACATCACTCATTTAAATACTTAAAACATGCAATATTTGCAATTCATATAAAAAACAAAGGGCTAATTTTCCTCAGCTGCAAAGAGCTCTTAAAAATCAATGACTGATAGATCAAGAACTCAAAAAGGCGAAGGAACATGAAGTAATTCACAGAAAGGCATAGATAAATGCCTGTTAAACATATAAAAAATGTTTAACTTTAGTCGTAGTAATTGAGTTACACTGAAAATTAAAACCACTCTTAAGATATCATTTTCATCTGCCAAATTGGCAAAGATTAAAAAATTACGACATATTGTGTTGGCAAAGCTGTGGTGAAACAAGCATTCTCATACACTGATGGTGGGAATGTAATTGTTGTAACCTCTTGAAGGGCAATCGATTAAATCTATGGAACACAAATACACATACCCTTTGACACAGAAATTCCACTTCAGAATTTATCCTCCATATACCCTGTACTTTACAAAATATGAAATGACTTTTGTTCCAAGTAATTCAGTACAGTTTTGTTTATAATAGCAAAAGACTGGAAACAATCCATATTTGAATAGATAAGCAAATTTTATTAACAAGGAATGATCCCCAAAATACATCAAGTTAAAAAAAATAGGCAAGGTGCTGAACAGCTGGGGTCCACACCCCACCCCCAAAGAACCAGGCCACACAGCAAGAGATGAGAGCTGGCCAGCCAGCAAAGCTTCACTCAAATTTCCGCCTGAGCACCACTTCATGTCTCCCCCACCCTTCCCCCCACTTCCCCTATACAGGGTGGGGCAAAACTAGGTTTATAGGATCTATGGAAATAATACAATTAATAAATAGTAATAGAAGAATAATTCTGTATTTGACATACAACTGTAAACCTACTTTTGCCCCACCCTGAATATGTCACAATTTGTGTAAAAAAAGAAAGACCACATGTTTGTACTTGTGCATATGTATTTTATACCTAGAAAAATATGTAAGAAATTGGTAACCAAGGAAAAGCAGTGGGAGGGATTTTTCACTAAATATGTTTCAGAACCTATGAATTTTGGACTATATTGGTTGTATTACCTATTCAAAAATAGATATAAACTTGAACTACAAAAAAACCCTAAGTTCATGCTCCTCATGCAAAACAGCCTCAAACAGGGAATATGTACACACAAAGTTGTACCCATTTGTTCTGAGACTTCAGCTGACTTTAAAAGCCATAAAACAGAGGGAGAAACAGCCTCACAGGTAGAAAGAGAGGAAAGAGAACAGGAAGGGAAGGGAAGAGAAGACTAGAGAAATAAAGCTGTCTGAGAATAAGTGGTACGGAGGGGTGTGGAGGACGCGGGGAAGTAGGGGTGGGGGTGGGGGTGACAGCACACTGGAAAGGAGACGGAGGCCAGAAGCAAGGGCACCAGGCACCACCCAGGCAGAAATAATGAACTCACCTATCGACGCCCCCCAGCAGGGAGCACAAATCAGCGCTGAGGATGGAGGGCAGCATATCGTAGCGGCGGTCTGCTAGGTAATAAGTGGTGGCCCTGTGAATGACACACACACCAGTACATGACCTTCAGCAGCAAGAGGCAGAACTGCTGACAGACAGCACGGGGGCCGGGAGGGACACGGCCGGCACCCCGGCCCAGACGCCCGAAGGCTGTTGTTTTCCATAAAGTGCAGCCGACTGGGTAATAGAGCTGGTCCCACGGTCCCGCTCCTCTATGAGATGCGGCTGTGGGCTAAATATGCTTCCATGACATAAAAACGAAGGAAGAAGTGACACAACTCTCAGTTGTATAAAAAAATTAGAGTGTAATGATCCAGTATTTATATAGAATAGTATACTGCTGCATGGAAAAATTTAACCCTCTTCAGTTCAGACGGAAACTACAGAAAGGGTCTGTTACCAACCACGAGGTGCCGCGATCGGGGACTGTTCTAAAGGAAAGGGGAAGTGGAACTCAGTTGTATTTTTGGGGGAAGAGATCTTGAGAATTGTAAAAAATCATGACATCTATGTTTCGAAAATCCGAAACTAGCATAGTGACGAAATATGTTACAGCCACACACAAATAATCACAGTGCTGACTTCAAATGGCATTACCGTGTCCTGGCTTCAATGTCAGTACAAGAATTTGGCTTCACAAAGTGTGTGACGTCTGCGATGTGAACCCCGAGTTCCAGGTCGCCATTGTGCAAGGTTCTGACCGAGAGCGTGTCATCCACGTCTTCGCAACCTTTGGGGTCGATGCTGAATACCAGGTGGGTTTTCCTCAGGTCTCTGCGGGCTTGTTCCTCCTCGGGACTCACCTTCCAGGGCTTTTCAGGTGTGTTCACGGGCATCTCACACATCTGCGCAACGAGAGGCCAAATACTCAGCGAGTCCCCCAGGACACATTTCCTATAAAAATCCACTCTCTGACATTCTCAGTGTGACCTCATTGAAGTCCCATTCATTCCCCATTACCCTCTGCAATTAACCTGTGTTTGCTGCTTTTGATCGATCATGACTTATTAGGTGCCTCATATGTGTCAGGAACTGTGCTAGGCCCTGGAAACTCAAAAGTCAACAGGAAAGGCACAGTCCCTGCCCTCAAGGACGCTCATGGTCTGACAGGAATGTCCCACAGCTGTCACCAGCCTCTTTAGTTATGGGGGCTGGAGCAGGGAAAAATGGGTGGCAGCCCCTACCCCGTTTTCAAGTGACCCACTTATTTCAATGTAGTTGAGCTTTTAATTCAAGTCAAGGCCTGAAAAAAGAAACCCAACATGTTCCAAATATTAAAAGTTTATTCTTCAAAGATAATTTAAGCAGGACCAATCTAGGGCATTTTCTCTCCATTATTACCTGTTTTGACCATCAATTTGCTGGTAAGTAGGCTAACGGGAAGAGAAATCTAGTCCTGTAAGTCTAATCCATGCTTTATTCTATTCTAACATTTTTGCTAAGAGCTGAAACAAGTCAACAAATAATTCCCAGAAACTAATGTTAAACATAAAAATTTAATAATGTAAAATATTCTAAAATATTTTACTATTATAGCTACTGTTCCGTCTAAAACTCTAATGGAATTAAGAACACCCATATGCTCTTGCTGGTGATGCAAACGGCTCCAATTTTTCTGGAGCACAAGCTGCCAATACATAACAAAAGCTATTTAAATTTTTTATGTCCTTTGATTTGGTAATCTCACTTGAAGGATTACATTCCAAGAAAAATGATTAAAAAGGAAAAAAAGCACTGTTTATAAAACTGAAGTGGCATTTTTTATACTACTAAAAAATTAAACAGCTAAAATGCCCAACAACTGAGGAACGCTTAAGCAAACTAGAGTACATCAATATACAATAATTTGCCACAACTATTAAAAATAAGTAGGCTATGTCAATACATAAAAATAATTTTAACTGAAGGAAGCAGAAAATAGTATGTGCACACTATGAATATAGCCATGCCAGAATAATAAACAAGATTTATAAGGATTCTAAAAGATCACAAAGTGATGAAAATAGCTGATGTTTTATGTTCATGAAACTTTTGTCTTCTGTAAAGATTACAAAACTGTTTCATAATGAGCAAGATATTTTTTTGCCCATGGATCAGAGCTGTATGGAACCCAAAAAGCTGCTTCCTGCAGCTTTTTGCATTTGAATGATTATGACAGAGAGGGAGCCCAGTGGGTCTGGAACTAGGCACCCTTGCAATTACTGGGGATGGATGCGCGGTGACTATAAGACACCGACAAACCATTTTTATGCACAGTTGGAAAAAGTGAAAGTTTGAGAGCTGTGAGGCTATAGGAAACTACCCTCTGCACTTGAAGTTGACTTCATTCTGGTCCAAATAGAATAAAGAGGAGTCAGATATTTCCATTATCTATGCGTTCAGAAAGTAGGTTGTGACATAGTGCAATGATTTTTTTCTCTCTTAATGATGAAACAAACAACAACAAAAGCAAAAAGAAAATGTACAAAATGTCTTTGGCTAGACCAACGTTCTCAGGGAAATCTGACCTGAGCTTCTGAGAAAGGGGCAACTGAAATACTGTTTTCTATGAGGATGGTGGAAATTTCTCCTTCCAGATCTCCGATTCTTCCTAAAACACGCACAAAATGTCCATTTGGATACACAGATGTCGACTCCCAGGAATCAATGCGCACAACCACCCTGAAGTCCTGCAGAAAAGGACAGGAGAAAACATGAGCCCAGCGCCCAGAATCAAGTGGGTCAACTAGAAGCACCAAACCAACAAGAGTTAAACCACATGGAGCTCCAAAGAGAGCAGCCAATTTGCAAATAGTGGGTATTTTTTTCATAGACTTTCCTGTTTTACTAAATTTCCAGATGGTGTATAAATGCTTGCCCCAGTGCTTTCAAAGGAGGCATCATCTCTCCACATCAAATAAATGGGCTGGAAATTTTAGTCTATTAAGGAAAGCCAACTGTACCACATTTTAGTTAACCTTTGCAATACAGGGGAAAGACTCAGCTATACATAGTCTAAATTAAATTTCAAAACAAAAAAAAAACCCTCCATTTTTTGTGTGCAGAGTTACTTTCTAATTCCTTAAGACATCTTTTGGTGGGGAAGAAGGTATCATCAGTGTGATGGAACCCGAATGTCCCAAAATTCTAGCAAACCACGGATAAGGAAAGCAGTAGTTCCCACTGGCCTCAGAAAGCCTGTATAAGGCTTCAAGATGTAAAGGAGCACAATGGCCAGGTTACTGGCTGGGGACATCCTGTTTCGGTGTCTCGTTTAGAAACTGCAAAACAGGAGGCAAATCAAATTGGGTGATGCTTGTACTGTTCACCACAGTAAAGGTTAATTTCTAACTTTCTTGTTTGTATCTTCTCTCTGGTGCTATATTCCTTTATGGATAATCGATTCTGTGAAGCGCCACTATATCATCTCTATAGGGCAGAGGGATCGTATTTCTGTATCGCTTGCTAGAAGAAAGCTTGTTAGTGTTGGCACAGTGTATCTATTCGAAGTTTCTGGGTTGGACAGCTGGATAATGTATGTTCTCTCTAGTTGTCTTACACAGCTCTTTCTAGGACATTTCTCTCTGGCCTTCATTTATTAACCAAGGACTACTTAATAGATGGTTCTATATATTTAGAGTTTTTAAAAAACAGGATCCCGAATGCCAGATGCTGTCAATAATTTATCCCTTCTTATGCAAAGGAATTAACAATGTTTCTGCTGCCGCTCACAAGCTGGCAAAGACAGGAGGGACAGCAGGGCTGCCAGGCTGGCTACCTGGAGGGCTTCTGCTTGCTGAGTGCTAATTCGGATTTTGGGGATTCTGTAATCCCAAGGTGTGACGAGGATTTTCTGAGCATTTTTGCCCTGAGACTGCACCTCTTCTCTGGATGGAAATGTCACCACGTAATCCCTCCAGTTCTTCTGAAGGATGCCCACCACTCTACCTTTGGAGAAAAAACAGAAATAAATAAAACCTTAGATGGTGAGGTGTCACCCACCTGGACTCTGACCCATTCAGCAGTAAGGAAGGAAGCAGGAAACCCAATGTCCCACTTTTCTGAAGCATGTCCATACAAACTGAGAGATGCATAAACATTTGGCTTCCTAGCATTTTGTTATTAAGATGGATTTTAAAAAATTTTAATGACATTGTCAGTATGCCCTTTCTTCTGAGGGGCCTGATGTGACATTTAGAATCCATCAATCCCACTTTCCCTTGTGACCTCACCTTATCGACCT
This sequence comes from Artibeus jamaicensis, assembly GCF_021234435.1. Taxonomy (NCBI): domain Eukaryota; kingdom Metazoa; phylum Chordata; class Mammalia; order Chiroptera; family Phyllostomidae; genus Artibeus; species Artibeus jamaicensis. The sequence goes on from NW_026521883.1 coordinate 7,796,511, forward strand.
CCAGTGTAGGGAATGCTGGGGAAAGTGGATGATTTTCACTGGTTTTAACCCATGCCCGCTACTGTGCATTTTTACTACTTCCCTCACATTTTCCCATCAGCCAAAATCGTTTGGCCCAACATGATAGACAGAAAAGGATACAAATCATTTGAGTTTGATACTCAAGAGTTTTAATCATCACTGACTGAAAAAACAAACTTTAATAGTTAAAAGCGCTGTATTTTCACAAACATTTATGGATCCCCTCCCAGGAATGAGGCCCTGTTCTACGTGGGGATAGAGCAGCATCAAAGCAAAGTCCTTGGTTTCCTGGAGTCCAGTCTGGGTGTCCGTGGGGTGGGAAACAATGACACATAAATACATGGGAGGCAGTGATGCCTGCTGAGAAATACACGAGGGCAAGGCGACCAAGAGTAATGAAGGGTCAGAAGTAGCAGCTGTCTCAAACAAAAGTGACATCTGAACAGAGGCTTTTGTGAGGAAAGGAGGTGTGAGGATGTCTGGGGTGGTGGCAAGGGCAGGTGGGTCGGTGTGGCAGCAGCGGGAAGACGGAGAGGACAGTGATACGAGGCAGCCCAGGCTAGTGCGGCCTTGCGGGCCAGAGGAAGGACCTGGATTTTATTCTGAGAGAAACAAGGAGCAGCCATTGGAGAGTTTTGGGCAAGAGATGTGGCAAGACCTGGACTTTTAAGAGAATCACTGTGGCTTCTATGTGGAGAAAAGACTGCCTGGGAGCAAGGGTGGGAGCAGGAGACCAGTGAGGAGGCTGCTGGGAAAATCTCGCCAAGCGGTTCTCCTGGCCCGAATTAGGGGAGATGTGGTGGAGTGTGGGGTGGCTGAATTCAGTTAGGGCTGCCAAGACTTGCTGATGTATGAAAGAAAATCCAAGGATGATTCCAGGGTCTTTGGGTTGACCAACTGTAAGAATGAACTTGCCATTTACACAGATGAGGGAAGACTAGGGGAGAAGCAGGTTTGGAGGTGGAAACTGGGAATTTGTTATTAGGCATGGCAAGTTTGAGATGCCCACTAGTCATCCAGGACAAGGTGTCGGACAGACAAGATTAGAGGCTAACGGGGTCTGAGCTGGAGATAGAAAGCTTGAGGGCTGAATGAGCTCTCCTAGGGGGAATGGTCAGGAAAAAAGGGATCCGGAGAGGAGCTGGGGGCATCCAAGAAGAATCAGCAAGAGAATCGAGGAGGATCAACCAGTAGGGAGGGGGAAGAACTGAGAAGCCAGCGAAGAGGCAGTGGTTCACGGGCCAAGTGCTGCGGACAGGTTACAGATGTCAAGGACTACTGGCAATGAGGTCACTGATGATCTTGGCAAGTGGTGCAGGGTTTTGTTTTTGGGGGTAGGGGCACACCTGAATATAGCGTCTTTGGGAGCAAATGAGCAAAGAGGAAGCAGAGAGAATGCAGAGTCCACTGTTTCACTGGGCTGCACCATAAACTGAAGCAGAGAAAAGGGTGGTAGCTGCAGGGGATGTGGGACCAAGAGGGTTTTGTTTTTGCTTTAAGATGGGAGATATTACAGCATATTTGGGTGCTGATGAGAATAAAATAAACCTGCAGAGAGGGGAAACTGACAGTGTAGAAAAAAATATATATGAATAAGTGCAATTATTTCTGGATTGTTGAGAGGAAAAATAAACACATTGCAAGAAAAATGCCTCCTGTGTGACTTTCCAGCCGGCTCACCTGTGGGCATGGGCTCACTGGGGGACTCCCCTGTGGCCTTGTCGTCACTGTCGTTCTCGCAGAGGGCAGTGGCTCTTCCTTTCCATTCATTTTTGGGAAGCAGTTCCACAACTACCACGTCTCCATGAATCGAGCGGTTCCGAGCCTTCATCCCGTGGATTAGGATGTCACTAACGAGACCTGTGTTTGGGACAGCCCAGAGAAACGCTGTACAGTCACGGGGGATGCCACACCAGCGAGGCACCTCAGATGTTAATATATCCGAGGTCTAATCGGCTTTCCTTCAAAGAAAAGCTTCCTCCTTTCAAAAAATAGGTCGTTTCTTTTATTCCACAGGGTAGGGATAAAGAAATGTGGCCACCATGTCATACTTTATGTCTTTTCATAAAGGGGCACCGTCAATCATCCTTTAAGGTAGGTCACACTTCCCTGCACAAGACCACGTAAGCCTACACTGGAACCCTGGCACACATGTGCCGGGGCCGCACAGCCGGGGGTGGCCCGCAGGCTGACGAACTGCGGACACTGCAGCACTGGCGGATGATTCTGATGAGCCGAAGCCTCAAGAAAGCCACTGCTTCCCATTCTCCTCCAACCCTGCCAGGCTCCCTGGACTCTCAGGGTTTGGCTCCGCCTTCTCATTGCAGAACTGGGAAGCACATTCCATCCCACAACTTATTCACACATTTTTTTCACTTTTTTAGGGATTCCAGTGTGGCAATACAGCACATGAGGCAGAGCAGGGCAAGGTCTGCCTCAGTGGCAGTTCCGGCCCCATGGTCAGTGGGTGCGGGTCTTAGGTCACCGCGCTTCTCCGGATTTTAGTTTCCTCATGTGTAGCCTTGCATACCCCTCATGGGTAAAAGATGGAAAACCGTAACATCTATGTTGAGTGCTTAGAAAAGCACCTGATATATAATAACCACTCAATAAAACATTAGCTATTATAATTTTTTAAGCTTATGACAATAAAATCAGAAATTATCAATGAAAAGTTAGGAAAAAAACAATTCATGATCCCCACACCCAGTGTACATGGGGACATCTGATATCGCATGCATGATGTGACAATTTTGACTGTGTTTTCTTCATTGCGTGATGTCAGAATGAAGAGGTAGCAGGGAGACTTATGTAAGGCTCATACTGAACCTGAATCTTTACTGCTGGCTCCTTGAAGTCGCACAAAAGCTTCTATTTGTGCTCTGTATTTGTTGACTTTCAGAATTCCCTGGAATCGTAAGAAAAGTCAATGTGAAAATTTCTTTGTTGCCTGCTTTACCTCCAAAAGCTGCAGTTTTTACAAACTACATGAAAACATTGCCATAATATTCTTTTTTAATAGAGATTTTATTTATTTGTTTTTAGATAGAAGAGAAGGGAGGGAGAAAGAGAGGGAGAGAAACATCAATGTGTGGTTGCCTCTTGCACACCCCCACCGGGGACCTGGCATGTAACCCAGGCATGTGCCCTGACTGGGAATTGAACTGGTGACCCTTTGGTTCACAGGCCGGTGCTCAGTCCACTGAACCACACTACCCAGAGCCCCATAATATTCTTATAAAGTCTGTGATCCCTTTATTTAGGAATAATATTCATCACCAACATTTTTTTTCTCTAAAGAGCAAGCCATTTTGAACTACTCCTAGCTATACCAGGTGTTGAAAGTGCTAGGACCTACCTTACCTGAGTGGTGAGTGGTCTTTAAAATACCTTCTCTCTCAAGAACTTTGTGAACACTACTTCCCAGGTGGAAGCACTGGCCCCTCTAAGTGTACTCATCTAAAATACCCACACTTTAGGGAGGGACCCCAGTGTGGTATCCCCCAGTGTCTGCCTGCATAAAATCATCTGAGTGGCTTGTTCTTCAAAATGTAAACTCCAAGACAGGACAGTTCTGCATCTTGATAGTGGTGATGGATACGCAAATCCAGGCATGTGATAAAACAGCGTACTCATACATATACACACACACAAACAAGTACGTGTAAAACCTAAAATCTGAACAGTTTTATATGATTTCTTCTTAAGACCCTGACAGCATCTGGGTCCTGGGAGGTCATAAAGGGGCCCTTGAAATGGGTGGAAAATGGCAAAGGAATGAAGAAGCTGAATTTCACTAATTTTATAATTTTGCCAAATATCCACACCTTGATTCAAAAATACATTCTCTTTCCCAGTGACAGGAGGCATTTACAAGGCTACTCCCGTGATGCTCAATACACAACGCAATTAAGAGCATCATAGAGCAGATCCAAACAGACAGCCACGTCTACAGGAAGTCTGACTCCCAAAAGCGCTTTAAACATCATCGGCCCTGGCTTACTCATACCCGTCTTGTTTACAGCCTTTGAAGTTAGACACCCATGACAGGAGGCGAGTAAAGAAGAGAAGAAAACATGCTGGTTGGGCCTGATGCCCATCTCACCCCCGCACCTGGACATAGCGTCCAGACTTAATGCCGGCCTCCAACACTTCCAGGGGGAGATGTTCTGGGTACTCCTTCCTGTGGCTCTCCTGACTCTCATTCTCTCTTTCCCGTCGAGACTGAAGGATGGAATCACAAAGCTCGTGGGCGGCTTTTAAATCAGGCCAAAAACTGTCCAGGTAATTCTATATTCAATAGAGGCACAAGAGAAACATGGTTAGGAGAGAATCATTCTTCATTGTAGTAGTGTTATAAAAGATCCCAAACCGGAACTGCCGACACGCAGTTTTGAAAAGGTGTCAAATGAGCATTACCTTCCCAAGCCTCGTGCTACCAGTTCATTTTCTGTCATTTTATTAAAATCCCTGGAGTCTTGGCAAATGAACTCTTCTCGGGAGGCTCTTCCTACCACGGAACATTTCCGCCTTCCTGATGACTCTGAACTTCCAGATCCCCTTCTTCCCCCCTCTACACACACACACACACACACACACACACACACACACAGTTTGCTTATTGTTTTACGTATCCCATTGCTGCAGATAATGGCCTACAATGAATGGAAAGAAAAAGCTCCTACATGAGCATTCTTGTCTTTTTACTTTTTTTTACCCTGAAATGTTTGAAATTTATGAAAAACCTAAGCATATAAAAATGGCAAGGAGTAAAGTGTATTATAAGGAAATGTCTCCCTTCCCCCAATCCACTGGCAACGTCAAATGAGCAGAGAGCAGGGAAAGTCAAAAGAGCAAAGCATTCTGGGGCATTAGGCTTCCCCCACTTCACACGCACCCAGAGAACCGAGTCTCCTTCTGTGACTGCCCGCACATGTGGTAACACCCCTCTCATAGGTCACACTCTGTGTTGCTACCAGTGTGACGGCCTGGTATGAAGCATAACTCCGAAACAAGCGGTTGGAGTCCCTGCCAACATCACTGGATGTTATTGCACATCCTGGCATAAAATGAAGCCCTGGACCAAACCCTGGGGGGACCACCCACAAGAGGACAGTGTGCTGAGGCTGGCGGTGTAACTTCTACTCTGTCCAGAGAACACTCCCTCAGGTGTTGGACTCTCACTAAATAAAATCAAAGTTGGATGCGATTTTAACTCAACTTTAAATCTAAGGTAGAGTCTAGCACATTCTCTTTTCTCAACTTATTACTCTTGCTGTTGACTTCAGAACTTCTCCCACTAATCTCAGGGTCCTGTTCAAACTGCTTCCTTTCTTCCTCTAGGCCTCCCGGAAGTTGCCTGTGCCAACATCAGTACCCCGATTCTGCAGTCACTTACCACTTATCAGCACCAAGAATTAGTCTCTGCTCAGTTTACAATGGCAAAAAGCATACTTGTCACACACAAGTATGAGCCTCAGATGACAAGGTTTGGTAAAAGCTGAGTTTGTTTCTGAGGAGAACTGGAAATATTTATTTACGATGGTTAGTGGCAGCTGCTCCTGTGGTTCGGCTGCGGAGGTGGAAGTATAACTACGAACACTGTGAGGGAGGTCAGGAAAGCCAACAGATGGCACGGGAGCCTGGGTATCAGCTGTCTGCACAGGTGTGTGCACGTGCATTTAGATGTACACATTTTTATTTCACAAATACCTTCAGTAAACAGCACTGTAAAGGGAACTGTTAAAGTGAAGACACACTTAAAACAAGAATTTGACTAGCATGGAACACGACAGGCAACTCAGTGAGACGTTACCGTACGGTGGTCTGCTGCCGCACTAACTGGGGGTAAGGCTCGCTTAAGTGATAGCTGTTGCATAAGCCACAGTATAACTTCGCACATTCATTAAACAGACAAATTGATAGCTAAAACACCAAAGGAAGAAGTACTGATAAAAATTTTACCCCTTAACTGCAAATAAATACATTAAATGTTTACAAGAAGTGATTTTTTTTAAAAAGCACCAGGCTTCCAACAAGATAAAATAAATAAAGTGAAATAAATTCATCTAAAAGTCTCCAATTCAGCAAATGCTATATAAATTAAGGCCTGTGTGTAAATAATACTCAAGTCAAAGACGTTTTGTGGCAGAAAATTCCCCCATACTTTTATCCAAGGCTTGAATTTATAAAAGTTACCAAAAGGAAGTTTTCCTATTACAAACCACCTCTTTCCCGTCTCGACTTCAAGTCTCCACAGAGAATTCTGGGCTTCCCTCTCCTCTGAGCTCCACAGCATCTCTCTTTTCCTGCCATCACTCACCTCTACAAAGCCCTCGGTCACCATTTGCTTAGGAAATGCTCTATAGCATAAAACTGTACTATACCACTGAACTACAAAGAAAAGTAATTTTCACGAAAAGTAGAAAAATGTAATTTTAGTCAACTGTCCTCTGCGGGAACAAGACATGATGCATCGCCACAGAGAAAACAAGTGACACTGCCATTAATATCCGGTGCCCCTGGAATCCTCTGGCACGCCGCAACGCTTTTTTGTAGCAGGGCCAAGAACATTCTATTGGCAGAGCTTTAGCAACACATGCACCAGGGAATGCTTACAATCTACAATTCAAAATCCAACTAGACTTTCTGTGAACTGACAGGGGTAATGGAGGGCCTCATTCTAGTTTCTGGATAAAAAAGAGATATCTACCATTAGAACTTGACTGACCAGCTGGGAAGACAGAAGAGACCAGTCATCGATCAAAAGATTAATACTCATTCTACTCTCCCAGAAGGTACCTAAGAAATAGGAGCGCTGCCCTGGCTGGTGTGGCTCAATGGACCGAGCGCCAGCCTGTGAACCAGAAGGTCACTGGTTCGATTCCCTGTCAGGGCACATGCCTGGGTTGTGGGCTAGGCCCCCAGTTTGGTGCCTGTGAGAGGCAACCAATTGATGTTGATGTTTTTCTCCCTCTCTTCTTCTAAAAATAAATACATTTTAATAAAAGAAATAGGAGAACTGTCTTGCTAGGACAGCCCAGGTAACTGTCACCGATCCCGCTGCTCCTCTCTACGAGCCGCCCACCAAGCTGACCCAACAGCCTTCACGTCTCGCCCCTTCTTGTTGCTCCTCTCAGCTCCCGCTTGCGCTCACAAGCGGGGAAGAGTGAAGAACTGCCGGGATACAAGACTGGCCTTTAACACTGTGTTTTGTGTATATTCAGAAGAATAATTTGAGAAGCAATAAAAGCATGACAGTTAAGAGCTTTGGAATCAGACTGCCTGGGTTCTGATCCCAGTTCTGCCACTTTCTACCTGTGTGACCTCGCCTAGTCTCTCGGTGCCTTAGTTGCCTTCCTCACCAATAAATTGGGGATGATAACACCTACCCGATAAGGCTGTTGCAAGAATTAAATGAAATGATACACTTAGAATAGTGCATGGCATAGATTTATGTTGGCTTTGCTATTAGGTGGAACCATGTTGTAGGTCAAAAACAACAGAATACTGGCAATTTTATTAGATTCAACCTATCACCATCATCATCACTAATACTTTTATTGTTGTAACTACACATGAGTTTAATGTCAATGGGGGCTTGTTGGGCTGATGTCTCAGATACTGTAGGCCACAGGTGGCAAACACAAGGCCCGAGGGCCGAGTCCTGCCCTCCTTGTTTTAACCGATCCGGTACCTTGTTTCTATCTGGCAGCAGCGCCAAGCTCTCACTTAACTGTTAAGGGGTAGTTACATTCACACGGCCCTAAAATTGCATTCAGCCCTTTGAAGGCAACCTCAAGGCTGATGTGGCCCCTGGGGAAAACGAGTTTGACACTGCTGCTGTAGGCCTTACAGTCACAGGGGTTTGCCCAGACTTGCTAGAGTCAAACTTAATTACCTGGGGAGTAAAGAAGACATGGAACTTCTTGAAGTCCTCCTTCATTCTTTATTTTCCTTTTCTGTATTGCCAGCGGGATCTAGAGCCCTCTGGGAACTACTTAAGAAATGAAAACACAGACACACACACCAGCTGGAAATACCTTGAAGGAAATGACAAACACTCCTTCTGTTTCACTTCCGTACTGCTGAACTGCCTCTTCATCTTCGGTCACCAGAATCACTGGCATCCTTTCCCGGCAGTGGTGATAGTACCAAACAGCTGCGTTGTATATGCTCCTAGAAAAGCAAAGAGCACGTGAGCACCCAGGGCAGACCAACATGGAGTATTGTTCACAACTTCACACCTGGCTTTTAATCTGCTAGCCTTTGGTGCATGCAGAGAACCATTCATTCATTCAACAACTGCTCCTTGAACATCCACCATACATACACCCCAGGTTGGCTACAAAGGTGACTCAAAAAGTGCTGACACCTCTTTTTTCCCTAAGACATCCAACCACCACCACCACCTCTTTCATTTCTTGATACCACGTGGCCTAGAAACCATGGGGCTCTGCCATCTGTCAACATTTTTTATTTGGCTGCATGACACAGCGCCACACAGGTAACAAGCTATGTGAGGCGTAAAAGATGAAAAAACAAGCTTTCAGCTAAGAGAATAACGGGGCTGCAAGTAGCTGAAGATCATAATCCGAAAAGGCATGATGTGGAACCACAAGAAATGTCTGAAAATATTCTCAAAAAGCATCTGAACCGAATAACAGAATCCAGGTCTAGAGACGTTTGTTCAAGACTGGGTGTTTCCAGTGACGTGTGTAAATTCGACAGTCAATTTCTGTGGGCACTTGTTTCCCTGTCCGCAAATTAAGACACTAGAAGTTCCTTTAGTTCTAGAAATTAAAAAAAAATCAGCCAACGTATGCGGATTACCAACATTATACCAATATGTAAGACCAGAGTTAGATGTGTGACCGTTCAGAGCACTCACAAAAAACCTAACCTTGAGAAACATCTGCTTTTCCGCTTCTGGTACTGAACCTTGTGGGAACCTGGGCATTATAATTCAGGACACTTTATGTCTCAGTGCTTATTTTGCTTTAGAGATTTTTGATTTTTCATGGCTATACAGATAAAGAATTATAAAGAAAAAGATGATTTGAATGTTTTGTATAGACATGACCTTTTAAAGTTGAAGGTTTCTTTTGCTCTGTACAGAAGAGAACCTGTGCCATACACCCACCTGACTGTGGCTGGGTGGGCAGTTCCATCCCTACCTCAGGAGTCCAGCACGTGGACTTACCCTGGGGAAATGACCCTGAGTTAAAGGGAGCACTCACCAGAAGCCCCGACCTCTGCCCTTCAAAGGGACTTCTCAGGCAGCTCTGCAGCTTCTCGGACGGTCCCGGCAGGACCGGGCCCCAGGCTCCCACAGCCGTTACTCACCCTTTACTGCTTCCCTCCTCTGTCTTACTCTCCCTACTCTCTGGCTCCTGCTCATGGGAATCGCCGCAGAAGTAAACAACCCACACTGAGTTCTTGCTTCAGGCTCTGCTTTCAGAAGGATCTAAGCGACAACACTGCTCTTGCTAAAATAGTTCTACCAGAATTGACCAGCTTAAGTTTAATAAGACTAGTTTGGATATTAGAGCTATACCAGAAAAACTGAAATCTTAGGTTAAAAGTAAGACCCCCCCCCCCAAACACACACAAACAAATACCCACAAACATTAAAGTTACGACTTCTGGATCACTGGAATGATCTTGCTGGCTGGGAGGGTCTGGGGACTATACCTTCCTAATTGTAATTTCTAAAATACATCAATTATGTATCAAATGATGTACCTGAAACATTGACACATTAAGCATTTCAGCATTAATCATGGTTCCAGAAATAATTGTTGATTTTAGCATAATTGTTGGTTTAGCATGCTTAGACCAACTGCCAAGTACCAAAGACAAAGAAATTACAGAAGACGATCACATGAACGCTCGCAGCAACCGAGTGCCGTACCTGGTCTGCCACTTCTCCATGGACTCCCCTCTCTCCCGAGGGAGGTAGCAGTCCTGCTGGAATTCATTAGCAAAGAGAACGCAGTCATGACGCGCATCCTTCAGGAGGTTTCGCAGTTTATTATACTGTCTGTGACACAGAGGGGAAAATTAATCTAACATAACAGGTACTCATCTACTGCCAGCTGTTGCTAACGATCAAAAAAGATGAGGCATGTGATAGAAAAAAGATTACTTATTGAAAATCTGAGAAACATTTATTTAATATTGGCTCTAGTGGGCGCAGTACCATTAGGCAGGTGTTTCTCAATTTTGTCTGCTAGAATGTGCTGGGGGGGGCTCAGTAATTCGTCTGTGACCAGTCCCACCCCTCTACACCCCTCTCCCCTTCTGAGACTTCTGCCATTCATTAGGCACCGTCCCACGCAGCCCCCACTTGAAAGGTTCACAGGAGACGCAGAGGCAAGCAGGCCTCGGTACTTAATTTCTGTACCTCACTTTGTTCTGTAAATGGCATTATGCATTAGTACATTTTACTTGTTACTGGCAGCCCTAGAAAAGGACATGTAGGGTAACTTAAGTTTGGGGATTTATCTATAAATTTTATTTATGCAGCCATCTCATTTACACGAATGACGTTAGCTTCATCCGTCAGAGAACTAACAGGGAGTTTTAAGGTTTCCCACCAGGAGATCCCTGCAATGTTAGCCAAAGTCACAGATCAAATATGAAGTCTTATATGGGTCAGTTTCTAAGAAGGTGCTTTCAATAGTTGGGGTATTGTAATATGAACTACAGAATATTCAGTTATTTTATAGGAAGTCGATTGATACTAAATCAGATACTAATTAACATAAATTATGCAAGGTGGATGACTGGCATTTAGTGTAACAAAATTTGTGCCCTTCCATTCCCACCACCAGGCTGCCATCATGGATTTTTGGGAAATTAATCTTTTCACTAAGGCAAAGGCAGAATTCTCCAAATAAATGCTAACCATCATTGTTTGTGTTGTCTCAGTGCTTCATTAGAAAACAAGAAGCACTGATTTTATTTCCTTAATTATTCTAAATTTGAGCCATCTTAAAAAGAATCATCCATTAATACAACTTTTAAAATTTTCCTACTAAACAAAGGAATTCATTTCTGTGAAGGGCAGCTTTCCTTAACAGAGCTCCGCCCATGCAAACCAAACTGCTCTCACCTAACATGCCTGGGACATGTTAGATCAGAAACCCTCCATGTCCACAAAGACACCGAACTCATGTTTGAAACCCCTTAGATTGTGGGCAGAAGAGCCTGCAGGACCGTTAGCGGCGATCGTCCCTGTGGAATGGCGAGGCAGAGGCTTTCTGCTTCACACATTTCTGTCATGCATGAATTTTTAAAAAATGAGCACTTGTTTGTTAAGCAATAAGAAATATTTTAGAAAGGGCTGCATAAAAACATCTGTAATTTATGCCCCGGCCGGTGTGGCTCAGTGGATCGAGTCCCAGCCTGTGAACCCAAATGTTGCTGGTTTGATTTCCAGTCGGGGCATATGCCTGGGTTTCGGGCCAGGTCCCCAGTTGGCTGATCGATATCTCTCACACATCAATGTTCCCATCCCTCTCCTTCTCCCTCCCTTCCCCTCTCTCTAGAAACAAACAAGCAAACAAATAAATGTTAAAGTCTGTACTTTATTATTTTAGAGAAAATACCAAAAATGTTGTCCATTTTCCCTGATCTTATCCTCCACAGTATTTGCTCTATTTATCTACCATCACATTTTATACACCCCTAAGAAAGCACCTGAACTTAGTGCAAATATGTTTACAAACCACACCTCTTACTAAACGTCCTTAGTGCGGCAGATCTTTGCTGCACTCCCATGTGCCAGGTCTTTTGCTCCACTGAAGGCCCTCAGGGGCCACCGCCCAGACACCCCACGCTGCCCTTTGTCTGTGTGCAGTACTCCCGTTCATGGTAAATACACCAGAACCACCTGCTCCTCAAAAAAAAATCAAAACCAGAGCCAGAACTAGCATATGACCCAGCAATCTAGTCCTGAGTGCAGACCCCAAAGAACTGAAAGTAGAATTTTGAAAAGATACTAATAAACCCTGTTCCGAGCAGCATTATTCACAAGAGCCAAAAAGTGGACAACCTAAGTGTCCGTCGACAGACAAATGGAAAAATAGAATGTGACGTATATGTACCATGGGATATCATTCAGCCTTACAAAGGAAGTTCTGATACATGCTACGACATGGATGGAGCTGGAAGACATGATGCTGAGTGACATGAACCAGCCACGCAGGGGCCGTGTGCCCACACTTACATGAGTTTCCGGAGCCGTCAGATCCGTAGAGACAGAAAGGAGAATGGCGGTTGCCGCGAGATGGGGCAGGGGAATGGAAGGGTAGTGTTTGATGGGGGTAGAGTTTCCGTTTGGGAAGATGAAGTAAGTTCTGGAGATTGGCTGTGTAACAATGTGAATGCACTCAATGTCACTGAACTAGACATTTTTAAATGGTACATTTTATATTATATACATACATTTTACCACAGTTACAAAAAATAGCTATGCTATTTGGTAAAACAAAGCAAAGCAAAACAACAGAACCACCCATTTCAGTGGGATAAGTGCCGTGAGAGGAAAAGTGCAGGGTGAGGGGGACGGAAAGCGTCTGGCGGGAGGCAGCACATGCGTCCCACTGAGTGACAGCTGGTCCGACAAAGGGCCATGGGGGACAGAGGGGACGGATACTGAAGTCAGCAGACAATGCGGTTCACCTCCGTGTCTTCAGTGCTTAACCCATAGTAGGTGTTCAATAAACGTTTTCCAAATGAATAAACCTCTCACAACTCTGTGACGACAGTGATCCCAATACCAGGGATTCTCAGAAGAAACGGACATTTTCTGTTTGTTAGACTTCACGCACGGCACACACATGGCACCGTATTCAGTGCACCTGCACTTCAGACCTGTGGGGTGGCACCAAATCAGAGTAATGACAATTCTTCCTGATGTTTAGAAAAATATATTACTTAAAAAGAATTTTCTCATTTTCAGTTTCATTCCTGTATATTTCCTTAGATTTTTAGTGTGTGCTTCCATCTGTCAGCTATTATCAGGGGGATAAAACGAATGAATGAGAGACACAAGAATACTGACGGGGAAAGCAGGAGAGAAACAGCGAACCACTCGGAGTGTGACACTTGGGTTTTCCCAGAGGTAAGCAGGCTTCTGTTCTCATTCAACAGTGCGTGCATACCGTCCAGTCGCATGTTTGGTTACTCAGGGACAGTGGTGCATTGAGTACCCTGCATGGAGCCAGCAAAGGACATCACTGTGCCTGACAAGTCTGGCCTGAATGACAGGAGAATAATAGTTTCAGAGAGTCCGGTACAATAAAATTATCTTAAGTTTTAAAAATTTCAGTCTTACAGAGAGTCCCTAGTTTTCCTGGAGTGGCTTAAGTGTTTTCCAAATCTCTGTTATGAAAACATTCCAGACAATTTCTTAGGCGGACAGCTGAACCCACCTTTAAAAAAAATTCTTTTAAACAAGAACTTACTCATTTAAGGGAGGAGTTAGGGGGTAGAGGAACTGAGCAAAAGGGAAAAAGGACTCAGGGACATGACCCACAGTGTGGTGATTGCGGGGGTGGGGGGATAAAGGGGGACTAAATGGTAATGGAAAAAATACAACAAAAATGTTACTGAGCTCTTAAAAATTAATTTATTGATTTGAGAGAGAAGAAGGGAGGGGAAGAGGAGGAGTGAGAGAGGGAGAAACATCGATTTGTTGTCCCACTTATTTATGCATTCCTTAGTTGCCTCTATGTGCCCTGACCAGGGAGGGGCTGAGCCCACAGCCCTGCCATATTGGGACCATATTTTAATCAGCTCAGCTTACCCAGCCAGGGCTGAACTTACCTTCTTTAAATTGATTTTTTTCCCCTATTTTTATTCAGTGGTGGTCTTACAGATGCAACACTCCTTTCCCCTGCTGATGACATTCTCTGGAGATTAGAAGGGGGTCCCACAACCAATGGGAAATTGAGCTCTGCACCCAATATTGTTTCTTCAACCAGGTTTCCCAAACCTTGGTAGGATCTCATAGACTTACTCTGAGGTCCTTGAGTTTTCTACAAGAATTTTAAGTTTATGTTTCCACTTATATTAGGTGATATCTTAAAACATCTCTAGCAGTATTTTGGATGAGCTGCACGACTACCTTCTAACTGCAGTGCTGCTCGGGGTCAGGGCCTGCCCTGTTGGAAGCCTCAGGCACTCCTAACTAACGCAGGACCTTTACTACCCCTCCCCCTTAGGTCCCCCCATGCTGCCTCCTCCCTCAGCACTTCTGCAAGCCAGAAACCTTAGTGTTATCCTTGACACCACCTTCTCCCTCACCTCACTTACCTAAATCCATACTAAGTTCTAAGGGTTTTTTTTAAAAAGGAACAGCTTTATTGAGATATAATTCACATACCATAAAATTCACCCTTTTAAATGCACAACTCAGTGGTTTTTAGTATAGTCACAGAGCTATGCAATCATCCTACTATCTAATTCCAGAATGTTTCATCACCCCCAAAAGAAACATGCCCATTAAGCAGGGTTTCTCCATTTCCCTGACCCCAGCCCCTGGCAACCTAACTCATCTACTTTCTATCTCAGATTTACCTATTCTGGGCATTTTATATAAATGGAACTAAACACTATGTGATTTTTTTGTGTGGTTGGCTTCTTTCACTTAGCATAATATTTCCAAGGTTCATCTATGTTGTAACACGTATCAGTACTTCATCCCTTTTTATGGCTGAATAACATTTCCTTGCATGGATAAACCACGTTTTGGGTGACTGTTCATCAGCAGATGGACATTGGGTTGTTTCCATTTTTTGGCTATTATACATAGAGCTGTACAAGTGTTTGTGTGGACAGGTTTTTAATTCTCTTGGTCACATACTTATGAAGTTCTATAGATTTTACTACTTTTGGGGAATGTCTATTTCTCTCCATCTCTAAGATACCAGGATGTCTCATCTGCACTAAAGCAATGGCTTCCTGTCTTCTTCACTCCAGGCCTTTGCTCCACCAGCCCAGTAATCTTTTCAAGACAGCAATCTGATCACACCATCCCACCCTGCTTAAGAACCTTCACTGCATCCATGAGGCCCACCATCCAGTCCAGGGCCCCTTCCAGTGCCCTGAGCAGTGCTCCCTTCCCTATGACCTTGCCCGGCAGTTCCCTTACCTGGAAAGATTTTCTCCTTTCTTCAGGTTTATACCTACTCATCCCTGAGAGCTTGGCACAGGCATCGCCCTCAGGAAGGACTTGTCCGTCTCCCTGGGTAGCCTGGGCTCCCCTGGAGCCCAGCACCTGTCCCTCAGCACATCTGTCACATCTGTCTGCAGTTCTCCATCTGTTCCTGTGATTACCCGATTGCCGCCCGCTTCCCCCTCACGGCCATGTCTGCTTTTGTCCACCACTGCTTCCTCAGTGCCTGCACAGTGTCTAGAACATATAGTCTCTCAGTAAATATTTGTTGAATAAAAAAAATAAGCACCTGGGAGGTGGGGGGAGCTAGGTGAGGGTAAAACGGGGATAAATGGTGATGGAAGAAGACTTAATTTGGGGGTGGTGAACACATGATACAACGTTCAGATGATGTACTATAGAATTGTATATTTGAAACCTATATAATTTTAGTAACTAATGTCAACCCAGTAAATTCAATAATAAATCAATGAATAAAATAATACAGTTTTAAAACCTAAAAAAAAGAAAGAGAGAAAAGAAAAGAAAAAGTATGGCAGGTGGAGGAAGGTGGTGTTCACACACACACACACACACACACACACACACACACAAGTTGTACCCCTGGAATCTATATAATTTCATTAATTAGTGTCATCCAATTAATTCAATTAACAACAACAAAAAAGCCACCTGAATAAATGAATGAATGTGGTCAACAAGACAGCCTTACAGAGTTATCAAGAGACCCTTCATTAAATAAGTATTTGAGGATTGTTAGATGGCAGAATGTGTGATTATCTTGAACAATCAAAACCTTAACTTCTTCATACTGTTTTATACAATATACTTTTTAAAAACTTAAAAAATATTTTATTTATTTCTTTTTAGAGAGAAGGGGAAGGAGGAAGAAAGAGAGGGAGAGAAACATTAATGTGGTTGCCTCTCATGCTCCCTCTACTGGGGACCTGGCCTGCAACTCAGGCATGTGCCCTGACTGGGAATGGAACCAGCGACCCTTTGGTTCGCAGGCTGGTACTCAATCCATTGAGCCACACCAACCAGGGCTGTTTTGTACAATATACTTATGAGAATGGGCCATTTTCTGCATTAATATCACTGAAATAAAAAAACAAAACCATATTAAATACAGAAGCAGATTAGAGCTATGTCTTTCTGTCATTAAACCCAATTCTGACAATTTCACTTCAGTAAAACAGTGTCATCTGTTACATTTTCAGTTTCTGATTTTATAGTTTTGTTTATTTAACCCGAAGGTCCAATTTGGTCTTAGTGTTGTATTAAATATTTAAGCATGAGGACCTACACATAGATATATGTTCAAACATATTTAAATAATAATACAACAAAATAATTTAAATGAACACTGTGTGTCCATGAGAAACATTTTCTTTTAGAAATAAAGTCAATGACATGACTCATATTGAGTAACACTGATGTACTGAATGGGGAGTTAGATCACGCTGGCCTCTTGAATCCTCTCTCACTATAATACTCTATGATCCGTATCTCATATTACATATTGTGGAACTGAAGCATGAACTATTGAGACTCCGGAGCTATACTAAAGGAATTCAGAAAGGGGGTCAAAAGAGGAAAGCAAGGCTTCCTTAAACCAGCCACTAGACCAGAGCAGGCATTTTTAGCTGACAAAGCTTTCCTACAATCATGTTCCTAAAAGCATATCAAACAGAATGAATTATTTACTAGCATCTCAAAAATCTCCAAGGAAGAACTCAAAAACAAAACAAAATGTTTCCCAACATTAAATAAAGCAAAACACCACAGAGCTTCTGCTACACCACATTTGGTTAAATATAAAAAGTCAAATGACTTGCACTTAACACTTATGAATGCCAAATTAATAAAGCACAATCCTAGATGTTATATATTCAACAGCTCTCATGAATTCTAAGGTTAGCTTTCAAAAGGGCACTTTCTAGGGCTTAGGTCCTTTTGGTCATTTAGCTGTTTCAACCTCAATACACCAGCTGGTTTGCTTAACACATAAACAAAGCACCACATCCCCAACTTGCTGATTCCTTTCCCACCTCTTTTTCCTCTTCATCAATCATATTCATTATCCTTCCTTTAAGACCAGTCTCAAATCTATTTTCTTCAAAGGACTTTTTGGCCTAATCCCCACCCCCATCCCCATATTTATTTCTGCACTTTGCATCGCCCACACTAAATTCTCTCCAATGCGTCTCAGGTGTGTTGCAACTGCCTCCTTGCATCCAACCCCAACCAGACAACACAGGCCTGTTGAGAAAGGGACTGAGACTTTGTACTACTCCAGGCCTGAAACTAGAGGCTCGAAAAGTGCCCACCGAATGGAAAAATGAGCATGTTATCATATGAGCCTATTTCATAACTCCTCATCTTTTGTTCTCACATTTAGTATATTCAGAGACATGGTAAAGCGATGGAAAACCAATAGTTTTTCATCAAGTTAACTATTTTTTGAAATGTTCAGGAAAAAAGGCATTTAAATCCCAACTCTTTGTTTTCGAATAGCCAAGCAATTGGTTTTTAAAACAAAGCTTAATATTAAAAATACTTTTGAAAACAGAAGTTGAAAAGGATCTGCAGTGTGTGAGCAATCTGAATGATAACAGCAAATTGATTTTAGTTGTAGAAATTGAAATATGACACCTGGAGCAGCATTTAAACCTGAATGTGTATAAACATTTACATCTTTCTGTCTGAACAAAATCCACATCCCGCTCATGTTAAAATATTCTATCTGGAAAACCTGCACACAATCTGGTTAATGCATATTTTTTTTTGAACTGAGCATATAATAAGGACAACTTATCATTTTCATATACAAATAAACACACTTCATCTTTTACTACCAATGTCTGAAGAAATGACAACATTTTAAAAAGAATAAATGCATACCAGTAGTTTCTGCTTTTTAAATGACTTGGGGTGTTAAGAGTTTGGATATATAATTGTAACACTGTATGCTGTTTCCATACAGCATGAGTCTTCTCAAGTTCAAATCATAAATCTTTTCCCAATGTTAAATGAAACAAAACCAATTTTTAGGGTATTTGTTTAAAAGGTACAAGGTAAGCATTTTAGACTGATTTCAATAAAAAAATTCTATGTTTAGCAAATACAATTACTATGGTTGGTAGTCATACTAGTAATCTAAAAATAAAACAAGTAATTTCTGGTTTCATTGAATAAATCACTACAAATATAATTTGTATCCACAATAAAGGAGTCTAAAATTTAAAACTAAAGTACTTTTTTCTCAAGGGAACAAAAAGTAGGCTTCTGAAACAATATATCTATAAATGAGATTAGTTAATATGCATTATCAACAAGAAATAAACAATAACTGTTATAAAATGCAAATTAAAAGCCCCAAATCTTAAACACCCACATACTGGGGACACTGCAGCTTTGTGAGCTACAGTCAGATCTTTTGGACAGATGATGAAGTGGAAATATGAAATAATGTTATAAGTAATGCAAAAACAGATACCTCCGGCCTCTTTGATGCTGCACAGCTTGACAAGCTGTTTGCATGAAAATAATTCCCTTCAATTCGGGAAACTCAAGGATCTCCAGGTAATCTTGAACAACTTTCCAATCTGGGATCATGTAATGAGTCACATCGCCAGGCAAGAGTTTCCCATCTGAAGCACAGTTCAAAATGTAAGGGATTAGACAACAGTTGCAAACCTGGATTATTATTATTGCAATGTCGTGGTGCCCTTGTGTGCAAAATAACTTCCAGCCTTAACTGTGCTGTGCAGTTTTTAAATGACCAGACAAATGTACTTTGATAGAGGCCCAAACTCCAAGGTTCAGGTAAATTCAGCACATTCATTTTTCTGAAGCTGTAATAGATAAACACTCAGTGTGGTTTACAGTGTTGCCATGGATCACGAGATGACAGATTTTTTAAAACAAGCACATTAACTCATGAGAATCTCACATTCAAATGAGGCACTCGAAAAATCTGTTAGTCACTTGTTTCTGTCCAGCAATTCAAGTAGGTTCTATCTCAAGTTTGTGAACGTGAGCGGCAGTCACCAAGAGCCAGAACAGATGCTGAGTGCTAGCAAGGGCAGTGGCAGGATTTCCGCCCAGACCATGTCAAGGAGCTAACTGAAATGTTCACCCTAACCACCAATCCTTAACCAAGCTAGGGATTCCAAACCCTGTATTCACTGAAAAGGCCCAGTACACTCATCTCCCACGGGAGGTAAAAGACCCAGTAAGCGTCTGCGTTCAGTGGGCCACTCTTACAGCCTAGAAACCAGGTGCAGGAAGGTCCAGTGCACAGCAGTCCAACTCCAACTTCCCATTTGACATTCCAGTACAAGGAGTGTCCAGATAATTCACCAACCCTTAAGTAGAGGGCTTTCCACTGGATAAAGGCCAGAGGCCTCGGTGCTGGGAGGTCAGTTACGTTGTAGGGAGCAAAGAAATGTAAAGTGAGCAGCAGCAGATCTCCGCGGTCATGCCACTGACTGGCGTCCCCAAGGATTCAGGACTTCCCCCATTTCACGACAAGCGACCTTGGGGGGGCAGGAAGGGGCAGGTTCCTGCGACCAGGCCCCTCGGAAAGCCCCAATCAACGGGCCTCTGGGCGCCTCCATTTCACAGGGCGCAGCAGTCGGGGTGTCCTATGGGGAGAGCCCCAGATGCAGAGAACCTTCTGGGGCCGCCGCCCCTGTTCTGGGGACGGAGGTGAAGCCTGGGCTGGAGGCCGAGGAAACTGACTCGGCGCGTCCTGGGCCTCGCGCTCCGCCTCTGGTCGCGCCCTTCCACCTCCTGGGACGCCCGACTCCCGCTTCCCCGCCCCCGCTCCCTCCGGGCCGGGGCTCCACTGGCTCCTGGTGGCGGCCCTCCTCGTTCCCGCCTGGCCGCCCCCGCCCTCGCTCACGCCCGGGCCCTGACCGTTGCAGCAGGTGGCCGGCTGCGGGCAAAGCGGGCTGTTGCAGGGCACGCTGGGCCGCACGTAGTGCTCCCGCACGATGCGCACGGTCCGGCCCTGGAAGGTCCTCAGAAGCAGCACCTTCTCCAGCTTCTGCAGCATCGCGGCAGCGCTCACCGGGACGGAGCTCCGGGGCGCTCGAGTTTGCCCGGAGCGAGCGGCCGGGAATCGGTGGGCGCGGCGCGGCACGGGGCGGAGGCGAGGCCGGGGTTTCGGGCCCGCCCTCTGGGTTGGGGCCTAGTCCACGTCGGGTTGCCGGCGGGCCCGGCCCTCCGAGCCGCCTCCGGCCGGGGGTTTGAGGGCTGGAGGCGGCCCGCAGGAGGGGTTCTCCAGCCCAGCCGGCTTCTGCTAGGGGCCTCTGAGTCTCCCCTCCCCACAATTGCCTGGGGGCAGGGAGGTTGGGAGTGGGGGTAGGCGAAAGACTTCTGGGAGATAAGATAATATATGAAACCTAGCTTAAAGTCTTGTGAAGAAAGATTTGATGCAACTAAAAGCGATTGTTGTACTTTGTTTCTACCCCCAGGCCCTTATGGGAACATTAATATGGGTGATTATTAGTGTTTTCTGTTTGTCGTTCTTGCTGTCCCTGAAAGAGCTAAAAGGTTCCGCAAATAAGCCAGCAACCCTGCCAGCCAAACATTTTTTTTCCCTTTCAAAACATTGTATTTATTTTTAATTTCATGTATTTTTAATCCAAATAAAAATTCAAACAGTGCACAGGAAATGCAAACCAATCCCGTCTCCGGAGGTGTAGAAGTGTCTATTTAACCCCAGCTTTATAGTGTTTGCAGCTGCTGGCAAAGGAATTTTTCTTTAAACTTGCTGGAGACTCATACACAGTCTCTTCTGAGATCACACACCCCTGGCTGGATAGATGCCGCCGTTCTGTCAAGCTCTCAGGGAAGACTTCTGAGCCATGCCAGAAGCTTTACATACAGCTGTCACATGTAATTTCCACAAGTCAGTGGAGTCGGGCATCACTATCCCCACTTTACAGGCGAGGAAACAGGGTTAGGGAGGTGAAATGGCCAAAGTTACTCCATTATTAAGTGGTAGAATCAATATTCAAGCCACAATCTGGCTGAATCCAAAGCAGACTCTTAACTAATTACTGTGTTATTCACAGATGAATAAAATATAGCTCTTGTATCTAAGGAGTTTATATTCTGCTGGTTGAGCTCTGGTTCAGGCAGTGCGACCAGCTGGCTGGGAGCATCAGAGCTTCCTATTGTGCTGAAGTGAGCAGAACTAGGGTGTCCTGTTGGATCGCTTACTTTTACTCTAGGGAGACATAGTAAAAAGAGTCCTCATCCCTCACTAGATTTTTATGTCAGGTTATCTGTAGTGTGGGATAATGTGAGTGAGATCCAAGATGGAATTTCACGAGTTAGGGAAACGTCACAGGGTTGGTCCCAGGCCAGAGTGCCAGGAGGTCCCATAAAGCAACCGACCCTGCGGGAGGCCCTTCCTAATTTAGGTTAGTTCTAGAGACCCCAGAGGACAAGCAAGTAGCCAGATTTATCCCCCACATAAAATGCTTCTGACAGCTGCCCAGAATTCCCTCCACAGCCCCCCAATTTCATTTTTCTCTTACTTCTGATTTTATGTTCTTAACATCTCTCTTTGGCATTTTTTTAGCTTTAAGCTTTCTCTAAACTGTAGCTAATGATCTTTTGAGGAAGAGAGTGCATCTGGCGCTGCACTGAAAGCTGATTTTTATCAGCATTTAAAATAATCCAAGACCCATCAAGCACCTTTTTTTCCACTTGCATTGAGGCAATGATGTATAAATTATGCTCTTAAAAGCATGATCCCTTAGTTCTTGGAACTGATGACCGAAAATTCAATTTTTACACACACACACACACACATATGCATGCACACACACATTTATTTATTTTTAGAGAGTGACAGAAGGAAACGTTGATGTGTTGTTCCACTTATTTTGTGCATTCAGTGGTTGATTCTTTTATGTGCCCTGACCGGGGATTGAACCTGCAACCTTGGCATAGTGTGATGACACATATCGGGACTGAGCTACCTGGCCAGGGCAAGAATGCCTTTTGTTTGTTCACAGACTATCTTATTCCTCTTGCCTGAAGAAAAGGTTCCTATGTCAGTAAGAATACACTAGGTTATGCTGCAGCAACATACAACTTCAAAATCCCGGTGACTTAAAAACATGTTGGGTGGGTGTCAGGAGGCTCCACTCTGTGTTGTGCTTCGCCAGAACCCAGACTGATGGAGCTGGTCCTCTCTGGCATACTGTTAGCTGTTCAGTGGCAGAGGGAAAAGAGCCCTCTAGACAGATTTAACCCAGCAACTAAAAGCTCAGTCTGGAAGTGATACACCACACTTCTGCCTGTTGGCTGGAACTAGTCACGTGACCACACCCCCAACGGCAGAGCTCTGAAACCCTTTGGTGAGCAGCATTAGTGACTACCTGGGTGTTCCCAACTCACACCCCTTTGTCAGTCTGCTCTGCCATCATCTTAACTCTTGTGCCTGTGCCCACTCCAGCCGAGCCCACTACCCAGTCTCTGCTTGGGTATTTTACCGCGGTACTCACCTGTTTTTACATCCTCACCCCTGCTCCCCAGTGGCCAATGATCCAAGCATAAACCACTGTATCATCTTTGATCCTTAACACAGTTCTTCAAGGTAAATATGTTTGTTTTGACAGAGGCTAGCTCTCTGTTCAGCGAGCCCATGCCCTCTTCCTGGGCACACAGACGAACCACATTTCCCATTCTCCCTTTATATATAATAGATAGGTGTGGCCTCAGAATGTAATGGCACAACTTCCAGGACTGGCCCATAAAAACCTCCCACGAATTCTCCTCTTTCCCATTTTACTAGCTAGATGCCAAAAAGCCCAAGGGACCTTGAAAGCCATCATTGAAGACAGCAAATTCCCTTCTACCCCAACAGTATGGGGCCCAGAAGGAATGTGCTGAGCAGAGCCCTACCTCTCCCGGCCAAGAGCATCCACAGAAGATTATTGCAAGGGAGAAACAAACTTTTGTTATTGCAGCTAGCATTACCCTAGCTAACACACACCCACGCTACAAAGGAAATTAAAGGCTGAAGAGTCGCTTTAAAAAAAAAACACAAACCTCCACTCCCTTGAGGAAATAGGGGATACTGGGTGGAGGTGGGGGCAAAGGGGGAAAAGTCAGGACAACTGCAATAGCATATCAATAAAATATAATAAAAAACAGCAGATAAAATGTCTTGATGAAGATGCACAAGGATTCTACAGCAGTTCTAAATTGTGCAGTCCTCTGGGAGATGGGAGAGCGGCTGTGGTCTACAGTGCTCTGGTTTGGTCTGGGCTATGGTGCCAGGGCGGCAACACACCGAGAAGGATGCTTGGCGGTTTGCTTCTCTTTCCAGTTTTTCCTTCCCTGTCAATCCAAGTGCAGATGGACAGCCTGGTGCCCAGATAGCAGAATGCTGTGACAGCTTTCAGCACTCTCTTGCTGATGGAAATCTCGATGGTGGCTCGGCTTCCCTGGTGCATGACTGCAGTCCTCTTCAGGCTGAGCACCAGTGTGCTTACACTGCAGGAGTCTGTAGCATTTGCATGGATTTTGCAGATGCATTCTGGGAGTGCAAACATCAGCAACCACTGGATTATAATCAAAAGGTCTCATCAAAAGGTTAGCCTAGAGAGGGTCGGACATCTTTACAAAGGGCTAAGAGGACAAGGAGGTTAAATGTATTAAAGAAATCCTGGAAGGTGGGCTCTAAGGACTAGAGTAGATTACTGAAGCAGGCTTTGAAATAGTCTGTCTTGATTTATCTATTTAAAATTACAGTGGTACAGCATGCTTGTTGCAACACATTCCAACAATACTGAAATACGCCAAGTAAAAACATTGAAGTTCTGCTGGCATCAAAAGTCCTTCTCCCAGGTAATTTATCATTGTTGATAGTTGGTATGCATTCTAGACAGCTTTAATTTTAACCCCCACATTTGCAACTGTTTGAAGTGTTTGTCAATCTATGCAATATCAGCTAATTATACCTAGCATTTGTCAAGCTTTACCAGGTGCCAGGCACAGCTCTAAGCACTTTTCCTGTGTTTCTCTTTTTAAAAAAAATATATTTTACTGATTATGCTATTACCGGTGTCCCATTTTGCCCCCTTTATTCCCCTTTACCCTGCACGCCCCCTCCCACCCTCATTTCCCTCCCTTTAGTTCATGTCCATGGATTGTACATATAAGTTCTTTAGCGTCTACATTTCCTATATGATTGTTAACCTCTCCCAGTCTATTTTCTACCTACCATTTATGCTTCTTATTCCCTGTACCTTTTCCCACTCTCTCTCCCTACCGCTCCTTTGCTGATAAGTCTCCATGTGATCTCCATTTCTGTGGTTCTGTTCCTGTCCTAATTGTTTGCTTAGCTTGTTTTTTTTGTTTTGTTTTGTTTTAGGTTTGGTTGTTAATAGCTGTGAGTTTGCTGTCATTTTACAGTCCATATTTTTTATCTTCTTTTTTCTTAAATAAGTCCCTTTAACATTTTATATAGTCAAGGCTGGGTGATGATGAACTCCTTTAAATTGACCTTGTCTGGGAAGCACTTTATCTGCCCCTCCATTCTAAATGATAGCTTTTCTGGATAGAGTAATCTTGGATGTAGGTCCTTGCCTTTCATGACTTAGAATACTTCTTTCTAAGAAGAATACTTCTAGCCCCATCTTGCCTACTATGTTTCTTTAGATAAATCAGCTGGTAGTCTAATGGGAATTCCTTTGTAGGTAACTGTCTCCTTTTCTTTTGCTGCTTTTAAGATTCTCTCCTAATCTTTAATCTTGGGTAATGTAATTATGATGTGCCTTGGTATGTGCTCCATGGGTCCATCTTCTTTGGGACTCTCTGAGCTTCCTGGACTTCCTGGAAGTCTATTTCCTTTGCCAGATTGGGGAAGTTCTCCTTCATTATTTTTTCAAATAAATTTTCAATTTCTCACTCTTCCTCTTCTCTTTCTGGCACCTCCATCATTTGGATAGTGTAATGTTTAAAGTTGTTCTGGAGGTTCCTAAGCCTCTCCTCATTTTTTTGATGTCTTGTTTCTTCATTCTGTTCTGCTTGAATGGTTCTTTCTTCCTTCTGCTCCAAACCATTGATTTGAGTCCTGGTTTCCTTCCCATCACTGTTGGTACCCTGCTCATTTTCTTTCATTCCTTTTTCATAGCCTTTATATTTTCCACTATTTTGTCACCATACTCAACCAATTCTGTGAGCATCCTGATTACCAGTGTTTTAAATTGTGCATCTGATAATTAGCTCTTCATTGCTTAGTGGTATTTTTATGGAGCCTTTTAAAAAAATGTATTTATTATTTATTTATTTAATTGCTGTTCAAGTACAGTTTTCTGTCTTTTACTCCCATTCCAGCCAACCCCCCCCCCCAGCCTTTCCCACCTCTCTCCCATTTCCACTTCTCTAGTTTTAGTCCATGTGTCCTTTATAATTGTTCCTGTTTTTTCTGGAGCTTTGATATGTTCTTTCATTTGGGCTATTTATTTATTTTTTTTGTCTTGGTGCACCATTTATGTAGTAAGGGGTGGAGCCTTAGGTGTTCTCCAGGGCGGGACAACCACATGGGGCTGTATGTGGGGGAGGGGTCCAAGAGGGAACAGTGTCACTTGTTCAGCTCTCAGCTGGTTTTTAATCACTTCCCCCTCTGCTCACAAGCAAATTGGGCCCTTCTTGTTTTTTTTTTTTTTATTGATTATGCTGTTACAGTTGTTCTATTCCCCCTTTATTCCCCTCCACCCTACCCCTCATACCCACCATTACCCCCCCTTTAGTTTATGACCATGTGTCTCAAGTCCTTTAGATTCTATATTTGCCATGCTATTCTTGCCCCCCCATCTATTTTCTATCTACTGTCTATGCTACTTATTTTCTGTGCCTTCTCCCCCCTTCTCCTCCTCCCACTCCCCTGTTGCTAACCCTCCTTGAGATCTTCATTTCTATGTTTCCACTCCTGATCTAGCTGTCCTTTTAGTTTGCTTTCATTTTAGGTGTGGTTGTTAATAACTGTGAGTTTGTTGTCCTTTCACTGTTCATGTTTCTTTAACTTCTTTTTCTTAGATAAGTCCCTTTAACATTTCATATAATAAGGGCTTGGTGATGATGAACTCCTTGAATTTGGTCTTATCTGAGAAGCACTTTATCTGTCCTTCCATTTTAAATGAAAGTTTTGCTGGATAGAGCAATCTTGGTTGTAGGTCTTTAGATTTCATGACTTGGAATACCTCTTTCCAGCCCCTTCTTGCCTGTAAGGTCTCTTTTGAGAAATCCGCTGACAGTCTGATGGGGACTCCTTTGTAGGTGACTGTCCCCTTAGCTCTTGCTGCTTCTAGGATTCTCTCCTTCATTTTAATCTTGGCTAATGTAATGATGATGTGCCTTGGTGTGTTCCTTCTTGGGTCCAACTTCTTTGGTACTCTCTGAGCTTCCTGTATTTCCTGGAAGTCTATTTCCTTTGCCAGATTGGGGAAATTCTCCTTTATTATTTGTTCAAATAAGTTTTCCACTGGTGGCTGCTCCTTTCCCCCTTCTGGTACCCCTATAATTCGGATGTTGGAGCGTTTAAAGATGTCCTGGAGGTTCCTAAGACTCTCCTCATTTCTTTGAATTCTTGCTTCTTGACTCTTTTCTGTTTGGCCATTATTTGCTTTCTTCTGGTCCACTCCATTGATTTGAGTCCCAGTTTCCTTTTCATTGCTATTGGTGTCCTGTGCAATTCCATTCATTTCAATTAGTTTCGCCTTCATATATTTGTCTAATTTGTCAGTATAATCAACCAGTTCTGTGAGGATCCTGATCACCAATGTTTTAAACTGTGCGTCTGTGAGTTTTGCTATTTCTTCATCGCTTAGATCTATTGGCTCTGGGGCTCTGAGATCCTCCTGCGCCATTCTTGGTCTGTTCGGGCTCTTTAAGTGTGAGAAGCGGCACCTTGGATTCCCAGGTCGCTGGGTTGTGACTGCTGAATGTGGGGGCGTGGCCAGAGCGGGGAAATGGCGACCCCCTCTGCCGCTTCTCACAGCTGGGTGCGGAGGAGCAGTGCCTTAGGTGGTTCACCTGGGCCGGGCTGCTCAGAGTCGCTGGGTTATGACGCTGTATGTGGAGGTGGGGTCAGAGCAGGGAAATGGCGGCGCCCTCCACTGCCGCTTGCCGTGGGGACCTGCCGGCCCGGTCCAACCGCCCACTCCCTCGCCTGTCCACCCGCGCACAAATGCGCGACCTCAGTCAACACGCAGCCCCGGGCCCGGCTGTCTCCCCCGCGGTCGCTCGCTGGGTCGCTCACTAGGTCTGACCCTGCGCCTGGATTCCGCCGGCCTGAGTGTGTCTGGCCGAGTCCTCCTGTGCAACCCTGCTCCGCCAGCCGCTGGTTTCGCCTTTTACAGGTCAGGCTGAAGAATTTGTTGTTAACGGACTTCCGAAAAGTTCAATTTTCCGTGTTCTGGCTATGTTTTCTGTTGCTAATATTTAGTTTTCTCTAATCTTGGTTCTGTGAGAAGGCACGGCATATCCACCTATGCCTCCATCTTGGCGGAAGTCCCTGGGCCCTTCTTGTGCTGATTCTTGGTGGGTGGGTTTGTGTATGTTCTAGGACCCTGTAGGTCTCTCCAGTGAACTCTCCTGTGAGGCTAGGAGTTTCTCCCATCACCGTACCCCCCACAGGTGTTTTCAGTCAGAAGTTTGAGGCTTTATTTCCCCATGCTGGGACCCTGGGTTGCTTGGTCTGTCTCACCCCCTAGTTGATACTTCCACTTTATCTGCACGAGAATGTGGGGCTGTCCAGTCCGCAATCCCCTGCCTCACCAGGTCCTCCAGCCACCACTTTGCCGTGAGTCCTCTCCTCTCAGCTGCCCACCTCCATCCCTCCTATAGGTCTGGATGAATGTTTTTTCTTTAACTCCTTGGTTGTTGGATTTCCATACAGTTTGATTTTCTGGCAATTCTGGTTATTTTGTTTGTTTGTTTTTAAGTTTGTTGTTATCCTTTTTTGCTTGTGTGAGGAGGCATGGTGTATCTCCTACACCTCCATCTTGGCCGGAAGTCTCTCAGTGTTTTTCATTTGATCCTCAAAACAATGCCTCAACTGTGATACTGTTACCAACTACTTTTTACAGGTGAGAAAACTGAAGTGCAGAATGAGTGAGACACAGGCCACATACTCAGTATACAGCAAAGTTAGACTTGGGTCCCACACAGTTTAGCTACAGAGCCCAGGCAGCATGGACTCAGTCACTCACCTTTCAGCAACAGCAGGGGTCACAGAGTGGGGTACGTTCCATATAGTGCATCAAGGATAAACCCAATTGTTTTAGGGGTGGGGAACTGGAAACAATCACCTCCTAATGTTGACTCTACTACTGTCCTAACTTTCCTTGAGTCTTGGTGATTTTGACTATAAAACACAGCTAGCAGGACAGGTGTTACTGGCTATATTAATGACTCAATGATTCTAAAGGGTCACGTAAGTGTCTAAAATGATCCCATTTGTCTGAAGAGTCAGCCTACTTTCAGTTGTCCACCACCTCAGTGGAAGAGTCATGGGAGAACAAACGGCTGTTGAGATTACTCTGCTACTTGTATTAGGGATAATTTAATTTCATATATGTTAAAGGCTGTTAATCCTAGATTTTCACTTTTCCCAGCAGATATAATGGCTCCCTTTGGCTTTCTAAACACCCTGTGAATTCCCATAATCAACTTTGCAATGATTACTCTAAAATTGTTCTGCCTGACTCTTTGTAATTTTTTTTAAAGAGAAAATTATTTTGTACTTACCATTTTATATCTCAGCAAGATTTTTATTGTGCTGTTAACCTGCCAATAATTTTGTTCTACCACTAGGGGGCACTGTTTGTTGATAGATATACTATTTATTTTTTGGTGGAGTGAGAGGGTGTTTCAGCTGAAGTCCTTTTTGTGCTGGTCTGAGTAGTTGAAACTTTGCTTCTTTCTTACTACCATTAAAATACATCCAATTATTTGAGACAAATGAACAAACAAGCAAAACCTTAGTACTAGGCAATCCAGGAGCTCAAAGTTTCAGATGCTCCATAATTAATTAGAAACTGAGCTTCATTGATTGGTACAGAAAAAAAAAAAGAAAAAGAAAATCCTTTTAAGTCTTGAATCAAACTAGAAGAAAATTCAGTTATATGGACAGCTACTTATAAATCAAAAATAGAAACATGACTATTTGTCATTTAATTTTTTCATATTGATATTATTTGATGAAATTACATTTTTATTTATCTTGTAGGATTATTATTACCAGTGGGGTATCAGTCATGGAATACAGTTATTGTGTCAGATGAATGCATTACAGGGATTATTCTTGTTTATTTTACTATATTCTTACCACACAGGTTTGAATGTAGGGAAGTGAATTCCATTTTATGTCTTAGAAAGACAGACTATGAATTCTAAAATCTTATACTTACAATAGAATATTTGTTTAAAAAGTGGAAGAAAGAATAAGGAGTGCTTAGCAATGATCCTAACTTCTAAGAAACCTTCCGAGTTTGGATAAACATAAAGTATTAAACTTTTCAACTTAACTTTTATTTAGTAAATGAAATGCGTGGTAAACTATACTTTTGTATCTGGTTCTAAAGGGAAAAGAGTGAGGTCTAAAAGTTTAAATTACATTTATACTTGAAAAGGACTGTACTTAAGATTAAGTACATTATATCTGCTTGTAATAGATTGCTATCACTGCATAACAAATCACTACAAACTTAGCAGTTTAAAACACACTCATTTATTATCTGTTTCTGGGGGTCAGACATCTGGGTGTGGCCAAATTAAGTTTTCTACTCAGCGTCTTACAAGACTGAAATGAAGGTGTTGGCTGGGCTGACCCCTTTCTGAGACTTGGGGTCTTCTTTCGAGCTCACAGGGTGGTTGGCAGAATTCACTTCCTCACAATTGAAGGACAGAGGCCCCTGTTCCTGTGCTGGCTGTTAGGCAGGGGCAGCTCTGCGCTCCTAGAGGCCACTTGTCCTGGGACCCCCTCCATATTCCTCCTCATACTTTCACCAGAATAACACAGTCCCCTCAAAGGCTCACCCAATTATGTCAGGACCACTGAGGATCATCTGTTTTAAGGTCAATTGATTTGGGAACTTAATTGCATCTGCAAAATCCCTTCACAGAGGAGTCTAGACTAGTGTTTCATTGAATAACCTGGAGGAGGTACATGTACACCAGGGCACAGGAATCTTGGGAGCCATCTCAGAATCCTGCCTACCTCTCTTAGTCTGTCCAGGCTGCTCTAACGAAATACCTCAGTAGCTTATAAACAGCAGAAATTTATTTCTCCCAGTTCTGAAAGCTGGAAGCCTGAGAGCAGGGTGACAGCATGATTGGAGGAGGGCCCTCTTCTAGGTTGCGGACTTCTTATTGTATCTTCATATGGCAGAAGGGGCTCTGGATCTCTTTGGAGCTTTTTTATAAGGCGCTGATCCTATTCATGAGGATTCCACCCTCATGACTTAAGCATCTCCCAAAGACCCCACCTACTAATACCATCCCCCAAAACTCATATGTTAGAATAGGATTTCAGCATATGAGTTTGGGGGGCACACAAACATTCAGTCCATAGCACTATCAAAATAATTTATCAAGTGTCTGAGAACAGCATAAATGATTTCTTTTTAAGATAAAAAGGAATGAGAGAACGAAGCCAGTAATCCAGATGCTATAACAGAAGTCAGCGAATGACAGATAATGCTGCCTTGGTTAGTTCAAGATAAGGGGGAGAAAACTCCACCAATACAAACCCACATTCTGTTCATCTTAAGTAGCAATGACTTGCACTGGGCCCAGAATTCACTTAGGAATCAATACATAGAGTCCAGCCCCTGTTGCTAACACAGAATCAGCTTGGCATGGGCAGTGTGTCTGGGGGTCTTACGGGTAAGAACCACCTTCTTCTGTTGTACTTCTCAGTTTCTACCTATGAGGAGTGATGCTTTATCCCCCAGTTTAGAATTCTCTCTAAAAACCCCACTGTGACAGGTGACAGGAATCCCTGGCATTTTTTGAAGATGTGGATTTTGAACATAAAATGTCATCATCACAGACGCCCTTTAGCGTGGCTGGCTGCCGTCGTCACGCCCAGGAGAGTGGTTAGGCTGCCGGCACTGCTGCCTGTCTTCCATGTGGAATTGGGATGTGGTCAGAGCTGTGACTTCTCTGACTGCAGTATTTGGGTGGGGACAAGCAGGAGGGTTTTCTTTCTATTAAATCTGACATTTTAAGTGGTATTTAACATTCTTCTGCCTAGGAGAGAGAAGGCTTGGATCTTTGATGTCTTTCATTGAAACAGTAAGACTCTCGTTATGTTTGTCATCTTAGTCTTCAAGGTCTTATCTTTTCTGACGTGGAGAACTGAAGGCATTTTGATCCTCTTCCAGTTGTACAAACAGTGTTCTTTAATCAGCTCTGGGCATCACTGTTGATCAGAGAAAAGGACTTCCTCCCTGCCAAAGCAAACAGCACCTGCCAATCTCCCTATCCAGAAGCAAGGGAGAAGGGCTGTTCTTTGAGCCTGCAGAAGACCATTACTTCAAATGTACTGGAAACCATAGAAAATAACCCGACACCCGTTGCCTCACTGATAGGTACAGAGCACGGAGGCGTTTATAGACTTAATAGCAAGGCCATGGACCCCTGCACCCGCCGAACGTTTATTTATTTATGACTAGTGTGATATTCATGGTATTGAAAACATGGTGTTTCATTTCTACCCGTGTTAGGTTTATCATCTTAGTGAAAATGTAAAAAGGATAAATGCTTCCTACCCTTCAGGACAGCACAGATGGAACTGGAGGGTATTATGCTAAGTGAAATAAGCCAGGCGGTGAAAGACAAATACTGTATGATCTCTCCTACAAGTGGAACCTAATCAACAAAACAAGCAAGCAAAATAGAACCAGAGACATTGAAATAAAGAACAAAGTGGCAGTGACCAGAGGGGAGGAGGGAGGACAATAATGGAGGAAAGTAGACAAGGCGAGGGAGGGTTGAATGTGGGAATGGGGGTGGGAAGGGCAGAGGAGAGTGATGGGGGAAAATGGGGACATGTGTAATTGAACAACAATTTAAAGAGGCTAAATGCTTAAACAGGAGGTAGAAGTGTATTGTTAATCATAATGTTAAGTAATACTGAGCAGGCTGTAATAAACCACACTTTTCTCTTTCAAGCCACTTGTTTTAAGCTTTCTTCAATTTTAGAAGAATAGGGGGTATACGTATTTAAATGTATGTGAGATAGATACCTTATATACAATATATACATATATCACATATATCTAAAATTACTTATGTTTGGCTGGGTTATACTGCAGTAACAAACAGCCCCCCAATCGCAGTGATTTAAAAGAATAAAGACTTACTTCCTGTTCATGTCATATGACCCTCTGCTCTGTGTCACCCTTACTAAGAGACCTAGCCTGATAGACGATCCCTGTCAGTGCTTCTGCAATTGCTTGGCAGGGGAAAAGAATGAGACAAATTGTGTACTTGTTCTTAAAGCTTCCGTGACACCAGTGACTTCCACTCACACACCACTAGCCAAAGCAAGTCACTTGCTTCACACCAAGTTCAAGGGCAGAGAGAGAGAGCCAGAAATATTTGGTGAACAGACCTAATTACATACAGAAACACACACACATTTTATATTTCTTAAATATTTTATTTTTATCTCTAGAGAGAGGGGAAGGAACATTGACATGAGAGAG
Source organism: Artibeus jamaicensis (assembly GCF_021234435.1). Lineage (NCBI taxonomy): Eukaryota > Metazoa > Chordata > Mammalia > Chiroptera > Phyllostomidae > Artibeus > Artibeus jamaicensis. Next base: position 7,829,463 of record NW_026521883.1, read on the forward strand.
GAGCATCAGTCGATGGCCCCGATGGACCTGGCCCACAACACAAGCATGTGTCTGGGAATCAAACCAGCAAACCGTTAGATTCACAGGCCAGTGCTCAATCCACTGAGCCACACCAGCCAGGACACAAAAGCACACACACACACACATTTTAGTGTATAGATTGAAAAGGGGGAAATAACTTCAGTTGATGAAGAGAATCAGCTTTGATTTACTATTGTAATATTGTTGCATCAGTAAATTTGGAATCAGTGAAAACAATGACGTAGTCTATGTTCATAGGATATACTACAGTAAGTGAGAAGGAAGGCAGATCTTCACATACAGATGTACAAATGTCCCCCAGAAATACTGAATTTTTAAAATGCAAGTAGCAGAATGCCATGATCTCATTTATTTTAAGAGATACAAAATATATAACTATGTTTATGTGCATAGGTGTGTGTTTGAGTGTGTACCTGTGCCAATCTTAGAAAAGCCTACTTATTACATCCTTTTCACTTTTACTCTTTTAATTGATTATAACTACTTACTTATGTATTACTTGTATTAGTCTCCCAGGGCTGCCTTCACAAATGACCACGCATATGGTGAAACAGACATTGACTCTTTCAGACTTCTGGAGGCCAGGGCCAAAATCTGCCACGGCCGTGCTCCCTTCGAAGACTCCAGGGGAGAATCCATTCCTTGCCTCTTCTTGTCACTGGTGGCCATGACATCCCTTACTTTGTAGCCACATCGCTTCAATCTCTGCCTCCATGGTCACATTGCTTCCTACTTCTCTGTGTGTCCCTTATGTGTGCCTCTTATAAGGACATTTGTCATTGGATTTAGGACCCACCTAGATAATGCATGATGATCTTCTCATCTCAAGATACTTTAAAAATATATATCTATTTGTTTATTTTTAGAGAGAAGTGAAGGGAGAGAGAAAGAGAGATTGAGAAACATCAATGTGTGTTTGCCTCTCACTCACCCCCTCCTGGGGACCTGGCCCGCAACCCAGGCATGTGTCCTCACTGGGAATCAGACCGGTGACCCTTTAGCTTCCAGGCTGATACTCAGTTCGCTGAGCCACACCAGCCAGGGCTCCAGATTCTTAAGATTCTTTTTCCAAATGAAGTCTCATTCACAGATTTCAGAGACTAGGACATAAATTTTTTGATGGTGTGGGTCGGGGGTAGGGGAAGTGGAGGGCATCATTCAACCCACTTCACTATGTAATGTGAAAAAAATTAGGAAAATAAAAGGTTGAAAAAAAGAATCACTATTAATAATGATAAATTATAGGAGGAAAGAATTTCCAAATTTTCTCTAGGGAACCTAGGTAACATTAATGATCAGAAAAACAAAACAAAAAAACCCCAAAAGAATAGAGCAATAATAACAACTACTACAACAAAATCAAAACATGAGTAGGTCCTAATTTACTCATACTCTATTAACAAGTGACCCTGACACTCAGAACAGTGGAAAGGTCATGCCCTCAACTCAGTGACAGGGTCAGGTCAGGGGCTGAGATTTAGGGGCCTTGCAGCAGCCTTGGGTTCTTAGACAGAACCCTAGAGACATTAGCCTTCTCTCATGTGAGATAGAGCCTCCACCCGGGACGAGTGCCCAGGAAGAGTCCCTCACCTTGCCAGAAGAGAGGAAATACTTCCCTGGTTTTGACTTGCAGAAATTAAAATGCTCTTTTCCAAAGAAGCAATATTATTGAGCAGAGGTTGCAAGCATGGACCAATGTCAGCCCACTGATGAGTCTTGTTTCATCCGCACCATGTATAAAATTTTTTCAAATTAGTTGCCAAATATTTTCCCATAAAATTTTGGGTTTTGGCTTCTCCTGATCTGCTGCATTGGGTCTGCATTCTCCCATGGCAGCTGTCCACTGGAGCTGGGGAGTAGCTGTTTGCTGATGAACAGCACATGCGCAGCACAGTCTCTATCGTTTTGCATTTTCCCAACCTGACTCACCTCATTTACATTGCCCACCTGGCCACTATAGGCATTTGAGTTTGCAAACCCCTGATGAGTAGAATAAAAGTCACTTTGTGGCAATCTAGCGCAGTACATTAGGGGTTAAGTGGGCTTGTGCGTACTCTTGCTTCCAGGAAAAAATGCATTCTAAGTTCCAAATAGCCAACAAATGAACCTGAAGCATGCAACCAGTTCATAAATCGGTGACTCCTCTACAGTGATGTTTTATAGTCTGCCTAAACAAGTAATGGAAAATGCATACCCATATATGCACTCATATCAGAAATTCAATTCCACAGGCTATTTGGGAACGAAGTTTCAAAATTCTGCTGAGGATGATTATGTCGTCCGTCTGAGCCTGTGTGTAGGCGGGCATGTGTGCACCCATGGGGACACAAATGTGTTTTCACTCCACCTGGGCCAGAGCCTGTCCTCCTAACCCCAAAGGGGAGGATTAACATGTCATGAGCCAAAATTAGCCTCATCATCACTGGGCTGGAATGAGGAACCTCTGGCCCTGCAGGGGTAGCTCAGTTGGTTAGAGCATTATCCTGGTATGCCCAAGATTATGGGCACTAGCAAGAATCAATCAATGAATGCATAAATAAATGGAACAACAAATCTCTCTCTCTCTCTCAAATCAATAAATAAAAATAAAAATAACAGAAACAAAAAACTGGGGACCTCTACAGAATTTCCTCACAGGGATCTGTATGGACTCCTGGTAGGTGTTCCCAGTGAAGCTCTTGAATTTTTGAGTTGCATTCAGCTGTGGAGGTGAGAGGAAGTAGGTTTTAGGGAGCACGGCCTCAGCTGGGGCTGGGGCCTTTCGGGAAGGCAGTCCTTTTGTGTGATATCTGGAACCCATGGCTGACTTTCAAGGCTTCTGTGTAGACAAATGTTCTTAAGGTTTTTCCCTCCTCAGTTGATAAGTATTTAATGAGTACTTACTCTGTTCAGAGCACTAGGCTAGGGCACACAAAAAAATTAAGACATGGATGGTAACTTCAGTCTGATCAGAAACAAAGAAAGAGGCAAAATATCAAATAACAGCACCATGTTACATAAAACATGAGATGCCACAGGTAATGAGCCATGATTTGCCAAATGGATGTGTATTTGGAAGTGTATTGCCAAATACACTAAGTGTATTTGTAGACTAATCTAAGTAGACTCTAAGTGTACAATATATACCTTCAGGGAAGAGAAGCACCATTTCAGGCTGGGAATGGCCAATCAGCGGAGGTAATGGGTGAAACAAGTCTAATCAGAACAGAAGGCAAACCACCAAAAAGACATTTGGCAGTGGAAAAATGGAAGGTGGCTTTGCCCATGACAGAAAGGTTAAGACCACAGAATTGTGGAGGGTCTTGAATGACAGAACACCCAGTCCTGGGCTTTGTCAGGTAGGCAGTGGGGAACACAGACAGTCTGTGAGCACAGGAGTGGTATGGTCCAAGTAGCGGATTGGAAGATCAATCTGGAGGTGATGTCAGGACGATTTAGAAGAAGAAGGAAATGAGAGCAGAAGGGACCCTGGGAGGCAAGTTTCCATACAGGAAAAATAGTGTAACCTTGGAAAGGCAGAGGGGCTTGAAAAAAAGGGAGAGATTGGGGACTTAAAGGACTAGGGGGCGGACACATCATAATGCAGGGGGGAGGAGGAGCAGCAACAGCATGGTGACCCTAGGTTTGGACTGGAAACTAGGATGACAGTGTACCCATGGGCTAAAGGAGCCAAGGGTGGCAGGATGCCTATTGGGAGATGACAAGAAGAGCAGATTGATTTGAGTCCTGCTTTGAGGCCTTGATGGAGCCCCCAGATGGAGTGCTCTACTTCTGGCCTCATGTTCTTAACTGATCCGTGGTGGTTTCCACCTGTACCAATAAGTGGTTAGGACCCATTGTGGATGCTGACATTCTCTTGGTAGACCTACAAGCCCCTCCCCCACATCTCCTCCAGGTGGTGGTCATTAGTCTCATAACTAAGCAGACCACCCACCACACCATCCTTGCCTTATTAAATGTTTTATACCCGAATGACTCGAAAGATGTGCAGTAGTTACTCTATCCTGTATCTCCACCTTCAGGAAGCCCCACACTTTTGAAAGTCAACAGGCTCTTTGACTATGTTTTCAGGGTTTCCTACTCCCCACCTCTGAAGCCCTTCCTTATGCTTATTTTACATTGTTCAGAATGTGCCCCTCTTTTCAACTAGTCCCCCTTGAGGTTTATGAGCTCATGGGTGTATGGAATAATCCTGTTAAAAGAAATGCCAGCCGTGATATTATTGTGTTTCTCTTGAGGACTCACTAATTACGGCAATGCCTTCACCAGAATGGGGGGGAAGCAAAGAAATTGGCACCCACCTCTTTGGGACTGTTGCTAAATGCAAAGACAAGAATCACCAAGTGAAGCCTGTACTTAGGAACAACTGAGGATGCATCGTTTAACAGGATTCTGAATAAACCCTACCTTGTTCCTTCTTATCCTTCCCATTCCTTTGTCCTCTTCACTTTTCCGCTGTCGAGCATCAGGTGCCTCTTCTCGGCCCTTTGTGCTCCCTTCACTTCGATCTGCATCTCCCTTTGCCAACCACAACTACTCCTCACTGATATTCATTCCCCAAGCCACCCAGTCCATTACTGTGGTCGAAAGCTGAGCCTGGTGACTGGTGCCACTGTGGGAATATATAAACATGACTCTTTTTCAGGTAGCATCTATGGTGCCAGTCTTAGCCTCATTTAAAAACTATTTATATTCACAAAAGTCTATAATAGCATTTTTATTGTGTATGCCTGTGATTTGGGTGCTTTTTTCCCCCATGTCTGTTTCATGTTATCGTTCAACGCAGACTACATCCTTAAATGATAATGAAAATAGAAACACTCTTTTTAAGAGGCCATGACTGCTTTCTGTCCTTCAGTATGTTTCTGCTCCCCTGCCTGAAGGGGCTGGGTTAGTGTTTAAACCTTCTGCACCGACTCTCTCAAAACCCAAGTTCGTATCCTTGCAGCATTGACTTGGTCTTTTATTCTTCTGCAGAGAATAAACTGAATGCCAGGCAATTTAGTGTGTGGGTGTCTTTCAGATGAGACCTTAAAACCCAGAGGCTCTGTGTGGTCACTGGGGACATTGGAGTTCTTATTCGGCTGTCCTTGATCTGGGTTCCAGAACCTAGCTTGGTCCCAGATGTCGCACACTTGCCTTTGTAGAGACATATTTATTTGGGCCTGTCTTCCTTCAGATCCTGCTGTTTCCTGGCTTTCAGGATGTGACCTGCTGCTTTCACCCCATGGTTTTCCAGTGCATTAGAAAATTCAAGTAACAAAAGAGTTTGCTTCAGAGTGAAAGTGCAACAAATATAAGCTTGTTATGTGTATTCCATTATTATGAATAACTCACAAATCTATTATCATGGGTATGACTGACTTGCAATTATGGGTTATGTTTTACAGCAAGTTCTGAATGGTAGTCTCCCCTGGCTGTTCCTTAAGCCAAGCCTGGAACCCCTGGTCACATGAGAAAGGGGGGGTTTTAGAGACTCCGCCCAATCACTTCTCCCATACCTCCCCCGCCAAGCCTTGATATTTGATCTGTAATTAGTGATGTAATAATAACACCTTCCATTTGCTATATTATACCTTTTCAAAAATGCTTTACATATTCTCATGATTGATCCTCCAAAAATGCTTTTGGTATAGGCAATACAGATCTTACAGTCTGATGTCATAAGGAAACAGACAAAGCAACTTCTTACTGCAAGTCTAAGACGGGCCTGGAACAGGGAGCAGATACCCTGATTTCAAGGTGCGTGGTTTTCCTCTCGCCACTGCATTGGTAACAAACTCAGGGAAATTACTTTTACACACGGGGTGGGGCAAATGTACATTCACAGTTGTGAGTATGTGAAACACAGGGTTTATTCTTGTGTTATCATTTATTAATTATTGTATTATTTTCCATATGGATAATTGTAAACCTACTTTTCCCCCACCCTGTACAAGATTTTGCTTGATCTTATAATGACCTTAAAAGATAGGGTGAACAGGTATTATTATTTACATCTTCCAAATTGGGAAGTAGAAGCCCAGGGAAAATGAGTTACCAAGATAATATGGTACAAAACAAAAGAGGCAGGATATGACCCCCCCCAACTCTAAACCCACTGCTCCTAAGGATGTGTTGCTAGCTGATTGATGACACCACCACTCATTCAATGGCCTTGGCCCAAAACTTACACTCATCCTTGGCTCCCTTTTTTCACTTACCCTATACCTAAGCCATCAGCAAATCTTACTAAGTCTACCTTCAAAATATATTCCAGACCAACGTTTCTTGCTGCCTCCACTGCCGTCATCCCAGTCTAAGCCTTTGTTTTTCTCTCCTGGATTGCTGCAACAAGCCTATAGGACTAGCCTCCAAACATGGTCCCTGATGAACCAGGCCTCCTGGAGTCATGTGGTTCTACAATGGTGAATCTTGGATGGTCTGTGACTCGTTTTAATGAGTAGAATGTGGAAGATGTGATTCTTTGCATTTCTGGCCTAAGCATCAAGGAGGCTTTCATACTTCTGAGAGCCCTAAGCCACCTATAAGAAGTCTAACTACTCTTCTGCGGAGACTAAAGGAAGAGGCCATGTGGAGAGGCCATGTGAAGAGGGAGAGGCCCTGTGACTGCAGAGGGAGAGAGGTCCAGCAGTCTGTGCCCCAGCTCAGCCCAGCCTTTTCACTGTCCCATAAAGGTGATAGCTGTATGAGCGAGCATCGTGGACATTTCAGCCAGTTGTGCATTTGTAGGGCTGCAGCCCAAACTGGTATGTGGAGCAGAAGAACCATCCAGCTGAGCCCAGCTGACCCATAGAATCATGAGAGATAATGAAACGGTTGTTGTTTTCAGCCACTAAGTTTGGGGTTCTTCTATTATGTAGATAACCGAAGTGCCTAGGGGTCTCTCTTGCTTCCAGTCTTCCTTGCCACCAGTCTATTTTCCACACAGAAGATTTTTTAATAGTGTAGCAAAATAAACATAACATAAAACTCACCATCTTAATACTATTTTGAAGTATTCAGTTCAGCAGTGTTTAGTGTTAAGTTCACATCATTGTGCAATCTCCAGAACACTTTTTATCTTGCAAAACTGAAACAACTCCCCATTTCCTCCTCCCATCAACCTCTGGCAGCCACTTTCCTTTCTCTTTGAAGCTGACTCTTCTAGGTTCCTCATACATGTGAAATTGTACAGTTTTTGTCCTTCTGTGAATGGCTTGTTCCACTTACCATTGTGTTCTCAAGGGTCACCCATGCTGCAGCACGCGCCAGAATTTCCCTCCTTGGGTTGCTTTCAGCATTGGGCTGTTGTTAACAGTGCCACTGTGAACACAGGTGTACAAATATCTTCCGAAACTCTGCTTTCAGTTCTTTTGGCTAGACACTTAGGAGTGGAATTACTGAATCACATGGTAATTCTGTTTTTAATTAAGTGTTTTTAATTAAAAAAATTATAGATGACCTACAACATTACATTCATTTCAGGTATACACCATAGTGATTAGACATTTATGTAACTTACGAAGTGATCATCCCGATAAGTCTTGTACTCCTGATTTTTAATTTTTTGAGGGACCATCAAACACAGAAGATTTTCAGATGAATTTTGTCACTCTCTTCTCAAAACCCTCCATTGTCTTCTCATTACCTTTAGAATAATATTCAAGCCCCTGCTGGTGACCTATAACGAGTCAGCCCAGGGCCACATCACCAGTCTCATCTCCTGCCCTTCTTCTCCCTCCTCGGCTTTAGCCACTCTGAGCATTTTGTTGTTCCCTGTCACCCCAAGTGCTGTCCTACTGCAGGGATTTTGTACTTGCCATTCTCTCTGCCTGGAGTGCCCTTCCCTGGTAACGAACATGGCTTGCACTCTTACCTCATTCAGGTCTCAGTTCAAATGTCCCCTCCTTCCACAAGGCCTTCCCCCACCACCCGACTTAAAATGGTACCCTCATCATCTCTGTGTCTCTATTTTCAGTTGGTTATTCATCTACACCTGATTAGTAGGGGATTTATTTTAATGGCACACACATACAATATCATGTGCCTGGCACAGTAAACACTTTACATAGACTGACATAACTGATCTTAAGAGCACCCGTGTGAACTAGGTATTGTTATTATTCTCTCCATTTTACAGATGAGGAAAGCAAAGACACCAGAGGGTAAATAACTCCCCTAAGGTTCTGTGACTAGTAATTGACAGAGGCAGGACTGAATCCAGGCAGTCGGGATCCAGAATCTACTGTTATACTCACCTCATTATAAATGCATATGTGTAAAATGTGAATGTAACATGTATGTGCCTCTTGTTGTCTGTCTCTCTTGTTGCGTGTAAACTCCACAAGGACAGGGACGTTGTTTTGTTCACTGTGCCCCAGGGCTTAGAACAAAGGCATTACATTTGCAATAAAATGTGCTGAATGAATGAGTGAATGAACGAATGGGTTATTTGTATATTTTTGAAAAGGCTCTCAGTTGCTCTCCATATTATTTTTCCTCTCTAGCTTTAAATGTATATAGGAGACTCCTTCTAGCTATCCCTTTTCTACAGATTGTCATCAAAATGCAGGTCAGGAGAGAAAAGAAGACCAGCATCTATTGAAGAGTGACATCAATGCATTAAAAGGCACCATGGTGGCCTTAAAGACTTAATGCAACTTTACAAAATGGCTAATTTATACACTGTGCTACTCCAGCTTACCCTGGCACACTTGGATTACATTATACAAAAAAGTAGATGGAAGACACATATAATAGGCAGTGGCTGGGCTCAGTTATGACCTTATTTTCACTGATAAAGACAAATCTCATAATTCACTGGTAGCAATGTCAGTCTTTTATCTTTCCCTGGACTCATGAGGATACAAGTCACATCCACTGAGTCTGCTCCCTGTGTGACAAGGAAGCTCAGGCAGCCAATCATTACAAAGGTGATTCATTCATTTGCATTTAGAAATCCTGTTGGTTAAAAAGCAATAAAAGTGTTTGGGGCTTTTTTTCACTCTATAAAAAGTGGCTCAGTGGTGAAATACACGCCTTCATTCATCTGGCAGACCTGCTGTAAAAAATAACATTTGGCTGTGGGAAGTGGGACTTTTGCTGAAGGAACTGATGTGTATATATAATATTTGTACATTTCTTAGATGGCCATGGACACTTGTCAGTGCTTTCATATCCCAAAGTCTTGTAAGTCTAAAATTTACTGAGGCGTGGGTCTTGATTTTTAAAGTGTGTACAAGGATTTGTAAAGCACTGGATTGCAGAGCGAAGTGGAAAGACCAGCAGAGGGACCGGAGTGGTAGGATGCTGGCCCTAGGGGAAATGTCCGTTCGATTCACACGCTGGTCATGGGAAAGCACTGCCCCTTCTTTCCTGCATGCTCCCTGTCTGTTCCAGCCTCATCTCCGTCCTGGTCGTCCCTGTCTGTGTCCGCCCTCAGCTCATTCTTTGAACCCCGACTTTGGCCACAGAGGCTGGTAGGGCCAAACAACCCAGACAGGGCCCCAGAGCACTGAGCAGATTCCAGAAACCTGAAGTTGCTCAGGGAAAATGAAGAAACAGCATTGTGGGGTGGAGGGAGTGTGGAGTGTTTTGGCATTGCTGCAGGCTGGGTTCCCTGCTGGGGCAGAATGCGGTAGGGGAGCCTAGGTGTTTATTTTCGAAGCAGGAGCTGCATCTCCTTTATGCTCTGTGCTGTGCTGAGTATAATGTTGGCACTGGATAAATGTTAATAATAGCAGTGGTAATGATGAAGACAATAATAATGGGCAACCCTACCTTCTGCCCGCCAAGAGTTTAAGGAATTTAACCACTTCTGATATTTGATGTGAATGTACCAGGGGCAGGGTTCTGGTCCACAGATCCTCACATCCTTGTATTTTTCCTGTTCCCCATCATGGAAAGATTTGGGACAGGTAGGAAAGAGGTTCCAGAGATCAGAGCTTCCTGCATAGTCTTTAGAACATTCACTCTGAAAATAAAAGGAATATCCCGAAACTCTGAGAAAGTGAAAGCTCCCTCGTGTGTCTTGTTCACCCGTCAGACCCCCCTGTCTCCTGAGACTCCGACTCCCTTTTTTATTGATTTGGGTTTGTTTTATTGATTTGAGAGAGAAAGAGAAATATTGGTTTGTTGTTTCACTTATTCATGCATTTATTGGTTGATTCTTGTATGTGTCCTGACCAGGGATCAAACCTGCAGCCTTGGTGTATTGAGACCATGCTCTAACCAACTGAGCTTCCTGGCCAGGGCCCACTGAGACCCTTTAAAAAAAAACAATAATGATATCTTCACTTTATTTTTTCTCTTCTTTGGCTTCCACTTAAGGGTTGTGTCTTTTAAATAAGCTACACCTGAGTTTCTTCTTTCTTATCTTCTCCTAACTAAGGATTGTGTGATGGGGTATCCTTTGGTGTTATTTTCTTACACTGTAATTATAATTTTAATTATACCGATCTTGGCTGAGGTGACATATAGTTTCCAGTTCAGTGAATTTTTTTTCCCCTGCTCCCACACCCCTTAGAAGAGGACACAGCTGAGAGATGGCCTTTCTGTGAGCACCAAACCTAACTAACCTTGCCTTGCCTTGGATGAAGGACAGGGAGACTCCATGGGGACGCCAGCTGCTGCAGGGGGAGAGCCCTGCATCCGCAGCAGGATGGGCATTTTGCCGTAAGGAGCCACCATTGTGGTGGGAAGTCAGAGTTGGGAGGTCAGATCCAGGGAATGTCCCAGGGAACACTGTGCAGGCTGTCTCTGAAGGTGAGCACTCTGCTAGTTGCTTTTCCTGGCCGTCCACAGCCCCTGGCCTGGTCATGCTCAAAAGGACAGTCATAGAGCCATTTTCCTTCCTCTCCCCTTCCTTCTAGATCCTCGTCCAGCGTGGCCCTTTTGGAGTACTGCCACTTTCTGCTTGTAGGAGTCCATGTGAGTCAGTGGTAAAGGATTATGAGCACTGGCGCCAAGACCGAGGTCTGACCCCCAGCCTGGTTAATGTGGGTGATGTCATCTTGAGCAAGTGATTTTCCCAGTGAGCTCTGGGGTCTTCTCCCATAAAAGGGGATCATGCTATCTACTTGGTAGGGCAGCTGAGATGGATGACTATGGTGACGAGTGCTAAGTGAAGAATGCCTCCTGGCATGAGGGAGCTGCCCCATAAGCGTTTGTTTCCCCTTTCCCTCATCAGATACGTGTGGGAGAGTTCCCGGAAAGGTGAACAGACATTTGGGGGGCCGAGTAATAAAGACAGTAAATCCTGAGGACACACACACGCAATGTCTATCTGGTCCTCTCTGCCTGTTCCCATCCCATCCACTTCTCATGCCCTTTTCCATGGCCTCCTCCTCCATGAGGTTCACTCTGCTTATTTCCATCCGACGAGGATCCTGCCCAGCTCTTTTGTACTTATTGTCTCAATCACACAACTGCGTATTTTACTGCCATGACTTGGGAGTGAAGATCCCCTCTCTCGTGAGGTAAGCTCCCTGGGAAGGGATGAAGCTTCTTTTTCCTGTGTCTTTGCAGCATCCAGCGCAGTGCCAGGCATGCTGTGAATGTTTAATAATTGATTATTAAATGCAGTGCCGTTACTAGTCCTACCTGAGGGCAGGGACTGTATTTTACATTTTTCCCCATAGCAGTTGGCCTAGTGCTAAGCACCTAGATACTCAATAGGGACTCGATAAACATTTGTCAGATTAAAATTACCTTCAGCTTTGAGGGATGGGTTTGAGGGATGGTCAGCCATTTATATCGAAAGTATAGCAAGAGGCCTGGGGAGTAAAAGCTGAGTCCACAAAAGGTTCTAAAATGCCTAGGATTTGGGGAAGATCTATCATCCTTTACAGCAGTTTGTGAATCAAGTTCTGGCAGGGCGGAAAAGCGCTGCATAGGGTGTTTGGAGACTTGACTTCTGGCCTCGACTGGGACAATTGATCTGATATGGACAAGTAGGCCAGGTCTGGAAACTGGTGGCCCTCTGGCTCTGGGTTAAAAAAAAAAAAAGAAAGAAAAAAAGTGGTTTCCTCTGGACTCAGAGGCCCTTTAGAAACTTTTCACCTCTCAGTGACCCTATTGACAGCTCCCAGTTTCCTCTGATAGGTTTGATCTCAGCCCATAATCCTTAAATAGATAAAACTCCCAAAGAAGCTGATTTGTGTTGGACTGAAAGTCAATTGTGCTGCTACAAGAATGTGAAATCAGGCCTCAGGGGAAGAAAATGCAGTTATTTTCCAATTATCCACAGGTCAGAGGCTGCTACTGGGCCGCTTATCTGGAGTTTCCTTAAGAAGGTGACTCTCTGGTTCCCTAAGTGTGACCAGGAATTTCAGCTGGTCCCCTCAATGGGCTGTTCTCTGTGTATCCCTTGGCCTGTCATGAGGCTCAGGGCCTGTGTACACAGCCCTGGGTCCATGCCCTACTGGGGCTCTGGCTGAGGGACTCCTGCGGCTGGTAGCCACTGTGATCCCTGACCTTGGAAGGTTCAAGCCTTTGTGCTTCTCAGGGTCGACTTAACACAGTGGACGCTATAGGAGCCCTGAGATGTAGCCTTATAGGCTACAAAACCCAGCCGCAGCAAAACCCAGCAAAGGTACAGTCCCAGACTCTGAACCTGAGCTACCTTCATGCTGTTCTGGCGGCACCAGGCACAGGTAGCCTTAAACACACAGGGCTCGGGGCAGGGTAAGTCCTGCTTAGTGGTTGGTGTTTCACACAGCCCTGTTTCTCTTGTATGCAACCTGATTTCTTTCAGCCTTCCTTTGCCCTGTCCCAACAGGGAAGAGCAGGGATCCCTGCCAGCCAAGTTTGAATAGAGAGAGTTCCAGGGCGGCAGAGAAGCTGTCTGGGAGGGGCTCTTCCAGAGCACAGCCCGCACGCTTCCATTAATTCACAAAGTGCTCTCCATGGGGGAGCCAGACAAGCAGCATTATTATTATCATCAATCACTCTGCAGTAAAGAAACTGAGGCAGCTGAGGGAGTGGAGGGATGCCCCAGCTGACTCATCCAATGGGAGGCGACATCCTCAACCTGCCTCCCTCTGCCAGTGGGGGGTGGGGTCAGAGATGAAAAGGCAAAAGGATGACCAGCCTGCCAGTAGCTGCATTTCTGTCAAGTACCCTACTGATCTGTTTCTTTATGGGTCCCTAAATCGAATACATTTTGATTCAATTGGGATGTTCTGAATTAGTGGAAGGGAACAGGTTTAAAAGAGGTCAGCTCCATTACTCAGCATTATTAATGATGTTGTCAGCTGTTTAAGGCTCAAAAAACTAGGAAACTAATAAATTTTACATATTGAAAAATCACAGATGGATCAGGCAAATGTATATGTTCTTAAAAGTATTTAATATCTGTTAAGAGGACAGAATGATAAATTTAATATTGAAAACCAATATCAAATTCACAATTACAGGCCATTTATCATAACCAACTGCATGGACAGTGTCTTATGGTGGGGAGCACACTGTGATTCGTAAGCAGAGACCCGGAACAAGTCCATATGAAATGAGAAATAAATCTGCTTTACATATTGCAAACTTATTTTCACTTCCTATCTTTATTGCCAACAATAACGTTAGCTTTCAAGAACAAATTGTTACACATTAAACCCATACATAATGAGCCCAGTTGAGTCCAAAGCTTCCCTAAAAAGAGCTTTAAATTATTCCAAGTTGGGTTATTAGCTTTAACTCTAATTCCTCTGGGAGGACCCACCAATCTTATAGTAAGTTTCAGCACTTAACCAGACAGTCGGTTTCCAGGTCGGGGCCCAGAGTTCCTGATTCGTTCTTTCTTCTCCTTCCCCTTACCTCTTCCTCTCAAAAATTAACACTGTCAAGCTAATGAGCAAACATGGTAATGTTGAACAGAAGTGTTAACAAAACAAATCGCATTGTTCTAGCAATTTATATGTTTATTTTAAGATGAATTTTTCTGCTGTCTTTGAATGTCTGGGTGCCTACAAGTAAATGGGACCACCTGAGTGCGAACCCTTGCAGGTCACGGTTCGGACACTGGCTGAGGCAATGTTTTGATCTCCAGATATCTTAGGGTCCAGTGGCAGGGAGGAGATTTGGTTGTGACATCTCTCATTTTGTTGACTGCTCAGGTTGACTTCAATGACAAGACTCTAATCAGATACAAGATGATTTTTTTAACTACTTTTTATTTCTGATTTGAAGAATGAGATGCTCAAATATAGAAAATTTGGAATGCATAGGGGGAAAAATATCCCAATCCCTCACAGAGGCCACTGCTACTTACATCTTGACATGTCTTTTTCATTTTTGGGTTTTCTATTTTTGCTGTGCATTTTTCTTTTCACAGTTAAGTTTATATATATATATATATATATATATATATATATATATATATATATATATATACAGTCTCCTATGCAAGCATAATTTAATGGTTATATAATATTCCATCATTTTATAGTGAACCCTTCCCCTAGTGTTGGGCACTTGGGGTGCGTCCAGCTTTTCTCTATCATAAAGAACATTGTAATAATTACCTTAGTGCATGCACTTTAGGATGAATTTCTGATTATTTCTCTAAGATTTGTTTCTAGAAGTCTCATTAGTGGGTTAAAGAGTATGAACATTTTAAGACTTTTGATATACTAAGGCTAAAAAGAGAATTTTATGCAAACCCCTTATTCATCAGTTGTTAATTATTTAAGCACAATGTAGCTAGAGCCCAGAGGTTAAAATAATGGGCTTTGCAGTCAGCCCTATCTGAGTTCAAGTTCCAGGTCAGAGTAGCTGGGAGACTGAGCCACCTGAAACCTCCATTGTCACCCCTGCAAAATGGGCATCAGGATACTCACATCTCAGCATTGTAGTGAAGGTAAAATGTGACAACGCCCATCAGGTACTTAGCACAGCTCCCCACCCCCACCCCAGTAAACACTCCACGAAAGGCAGACAATACTCATCTCTTTTGTGTGTGTGAAAATTTTGGTATTTATATATATTTTTGCGACAGAGTATTATAACATCTGTCCTTATACTGCATGTAATGTATATGTAAATGAGTTACATAATTTCTAAAACTTTAAGCTTTAACACTATTCTCCATTGTCTCCAGAATAAAATTCTAACTTGTTATCAGTCAGTATTGGAGCCCAGCCCACCTTGCTGACATTTTCTCTCCCTTTCCCCTGTGGTCACATTCGCTTCAGCTGCTCGTGTCCCTTCCCCTTCCAGCCTGTCCTTTCCCTCTCTCCGTTGTTTGTCAAACTCTACTTATGGATTTAGGCTTGCCTCCGGTATCACATTCCTGTCCAGCCTTCCCTGATATCTCCCCAAGCAAAATGAATATGCTTGTTTTCTGTGATCCCATAGCACCTGTGTTTACCTGGGTTGCGGCATCTCTCAGGCTAAGGTCATGTCTTATTAATGTTCCATAGGTGTTGGGTGTGATCAAAGAAATCTATAAATGGCATTTAAAGGGCAAATTGAATTTCAACTGCACTGAAAGCTCATTGGACTTTAATTTTTTATTTATTATGGGAGCTTAAATAAAAATGTGTTTTGTGTAATTGTGAAGTGTTTTCTAAGCCCTGAAAAACTTTATGCTACTTGCAAAGTGTTTCTAGGCACATTATTGTGATTTAAAAATGTGCAAGGAATTTCAGAGGACACTGTATAAACATATCAGAATACCTCATGGGAGACTGTAGTATATGCCTAACACATAGGTTGTGACACTAAAGTTTGGGAAAGAGAGTCCACTGACTTGGTGGATCCTGAATTTCCTGCCTAACTTAAATAGTATTATTATTAAACCTGAAGTTTAAAACAGTCTTCATATTGAACCCTGGCTGGGTGGCTCAGTGGATTGAGTGCTAGCCTGCAAACCAAAGGGTCACCAGTTCAATTCCTAGTCAAGGCACATGCTTGGGTTGCAGGCCAGGTCCCTGGTGGGGGTGTGCGAGAGGCAACCACACATTGATGTTCCTTTTCCTCTGTGTCCTTTCCTTTTCCTCTCCCTAAAAATGAATAAATAAAATCTTTAAAAATAATAAAATAAAATAAAGCAGTCTTCATATTGACTCTATACAACACCTAACTAGCCTGGTAAAAGATCTGGGTCATGTTTAATTGATAAGCACTATCATCATCATGATTTTTGTCTGTTTGGCTCTCCAGTACCTAGAACAGTGCTTGGCACATCATAGATGCTCAATCAATATTTGCCAAATGACCAAAGGAATTAGCAATCACATTTGGTATGACCCAATCTGTATCCACTTGGGGTTGTTTAGTTCAACCTGATAAATCTTTGTAGAGTGCTTCCTATGTTCCAAGGAGACAGTTTGCCAAGGAGCTGAGGGTACAAAGATAAATAGCGAGCGTATGGCTCCTGTCTTCAAGATCTCAAAGTCCTGTGTGGGAAGCAGACACATAACAGACAAATTCAGTATGCTGTGCTTAGTGATAAGAGAGGCTTATGCACAGAGCGCCAAGAAACCTAGAGGCAGGGCGTTCTGTCCAGCCCAGGGGCTTCAAGGAACACTTCCTGAGGGAGAATATGCCTGCGCGGTTTTGCTGGATGAGGAAGAGTTAGGTTGAAGAAAGATGGAAGAGCATTCCAAATATAGGACACATCACTAGCAAAGACAAAGGTATGACAACTCATTCATTAATTAATTCATTCAAAAAATGTGCACTGATGGCCTGCTATGTTCCATAGGCACTGTGTATATGGGGGCAAACAAAGTAAACTCCTTTCCCCACGGAGCTTGTGTTCTAATGGACACATGGCCTACAAGCCTTTCAGTGTTGCTGGAGAACCAACTGCAGAGCAGGGAGCGGTGGCTGAGGAAGCTGGCAGTTTGTTCTTCGTGTGAGAGTTGAGTTGATACTCTACCTATTTCCACAGAGCACTGAGGCACTTAGAAAAAGCTAAGGATTTACCAAATCAAGGTACCACGGGACAGCAGCCTAACCCCACCGCACCCTACTTTTCCCAGTCTCTTGGCGCTGCAGGGAGAATGCTAACAGTGCCAGAGAAAAGAGGCTGCTCCCGGGCCTGTGTGCTCCCGGGAATTCCCCTGGGTTGATTCGGGAATTTGGGTTATGACTCAAGGCAAAGAGTGGAGAGCCTGGAACGTTGTAAGAACTTCAGAAATGTTTGTTGAATGAAAACACTAGGGTTCCCTGGCTGGTGTGGCTCAGTGGTTTGAGCACCGGCCTGAGAACTGAAAGGTTGCTTCTTCAATTCCCAGTCAGGGCACATGCCTGGGTTGCAGGCTAGGTCCCCAGTTGGGGGTGTGCAAGAGGAAATTCATCGATGTTTCTCTCTATTCTTCTTCCCCTTTCTCTAAAAATAAATAAAAATCTTTTAAAAAAACCCATGAGGGTAATGATTTTCTCTGCAAAATGAAGGAGTGCTAATCCTTTTGAACTTCGACTTGAGGTCTATGAAGGAGTGGCATTATGAGCTCCCTGGAAAGCGGGGTGGCTCCCATACCAACATCTTGTTCAACTCAAGTCATAGGATAAAAAGCCCAAAGTAGAACCCCTGTGCCTTCATTTCCAAGTTTAATCATCCATTCAACATTAGGTGAGGCACTGTGCAAGGAGGACATTGGAGATCCTGAAATGACTTTATGGAATTCACCATCCAGTGGGGGCAGATAGATCTGTAAAAGATTAAACAGCAGAAAGAAGTGCTAATGGGGGTAGGGAAACAGGGGCTCTGAGGGGGCCCAGGAAGACCCAATCAGTGAGCAGTTTTAAAGGATGAAACTGGAGTTTGCCAAACTTGAAAGAGGATACTAAGGGCATTCAGGTTCTGAGAACAGCAGAAATAAAAACAGGGTTCCCAGAATTCAAATTCAAGGCATGAAGTTAAACTCATGAAGCTATCAGGATGTTCAGGTTGACAGATTATTGAAGATGGAAAGAGAGGGAAGTTTTAGAAATACACTTTTTTTTCAATTCTCTGTCTCAAATAAAATAAAAATAGCATCCAAGAAATCTGACTGCACCGACTTGGTCAGAAGACTCACCCTCCACCGAATGGTGTCATTGTCATTACTATTCTTTTGGCAACATCATTTACATTTGCTTTAGACCCCAAATGAAAGCCAATCAAAATCTGACAGAGGCGTGTCTATGAGATGGGGTATTTGATAGAGACCACATCAGTTCAGCTGTCTTTTGTGAATAAGCCATTCCTGCTGGGCTGCAGCCTGCTGTGCCATACGGACTATTT
This sequence comes from Artibeus jamaicensis, assembly GCF_021234435.1. Classification (NCBI taxonomy): domain Eukaryota; kingdom Metazoa; phylum Chordata; class Mammalia; order Chiroptera; family Phyllostomidae; genus Artibeus; species Artibeus jamaicensis. Next base: position 7,847,716 of record NW_026521883.1, read on the forward strand.
CCAATGATTTAATTTTGGCCCCTAACAAACCACATTTTAAAATTACTTATTACCCAGAGAGTAATAAGTAATTACCTGTTAATATAGCTGTAAGTTATAGGAAATCTGCATATGGGGACAGGCTAAATTCATTGATTGATTTCTGGAATCCAGATCGCCCAAGGACTTGCGCGTATCCCCATGATGCCTCTGAAAGCTGCATTTGCATCTGATTCTCTGATTTTTGTGAAAAGGACTCAGAAATTCATGTTGCTTGTCACCGGTCCACAAAGCGGAGTTGCTTCTCTTGGACAAATTGGTCTTAAACAAAGGATACCACATAAATTGCTTCCAGATCATCTTGTATCTGTGGGAGGACTAAGGACTTAAGACAGGATGCATTACAGTGTCGTAGTTGGAGCCTTTGCCTGGTGAACGTGGAGGGAAGGGAACGAGAGACCTGGGCCCGGTTTGCCTGGATGCTGGGAAGTTCGGTGTCCAAATGCCACATTTCCCGGGACTGTGTAGTAATCTGTTATAATAGTGGAACATCATAACAAACAATAGAGTAATAATGTCGTGGTGATAGCCTATAATTTAAATAAATCTGTGAAAATGTAGAATGGAGAGCTATCCAGCACTAGCTCCTGAGAATGAGTCACAAACACAAGTCTCAATTCAAAGCAATTGGCATTTCTGATGTTTATATGTAAATAGAGCTCATTAAATATTCAATCTATATTCAAAGTTATGAAATAGTGGACACAATTTAATAAGTACAATTGAGTTAATCAAGACTTCGATTGTTGGTTGTAGATTTGAAAAAAAGGCTTTTGAGGCGTCATTTCCCTTGGGTTTTATTCCGATCCCCCACTTCCCTCCCATTTTTAAGTGAGTGCAGAAATTGTATTACATGTGTTGGCAGGCACCGGGGTTCTGTTGGTGTGTACAATACGGAGTCCTGTTGGGCTGTTATCTCCTGGTAATTTGTCTGTTGGGCAGGACTGTGGTGTGCGGAGATACTTGAGGCTGCACTGGGGCGTGCTCCGTCAGGGTGTGCTATGTGAGTAGATGTGACACCGAAGGATTACCCTAGAGCCTGGCTACTCAGTGGTTTCTCCCTACGCTTTGTCCATGGCTGGGACACAGGGATCCCACAGTCCTCTGTAATCCTGGGGGGTAGAAAATGCAATGGTTGTTTTTTTCTCAGGGTTGTGCAAGCATAGATAGCACAGGAGAGTGAGGGCCTTGTTAAGTTTCGGGCCTGGGTCCTACCTTGCCCTAGTCCTGCCCTGCAATGCAAGATGCTGTAGCACGGAGGAAGGAGCTTTGAACAGGCTTGAGTTCAAATCTGGGTTCTGTCACTACAAGGTCTTGGATAATTTATTCTCTTCGACAGACCCTCAGTTTCCCCCTCTGTAAAAGGGGGATAGCGATGCCTGCTGTGTAGAATTGTTGGGAGGGTTAAGTGAAACCATGCATATACTTTATTAACAAACTGTAGATATTTAGTCTTGTAGCAAGGCCCAATGCTAGGCTTTGTAATGCACATGAAAGTGAGTAAGACCCCAAGTATATACCTTGGAGTCCGGTGGGAAGACAAACATTTTCTCAAGCACTCTCATATGTCAGGTTTCACTTGAGGAGTTTAAAAGATCCTAGAAGTTCTGAAATCTTCCCATCACTCAGCAGATTCCAGTCATCCCTGGTGAGCGCTGCATGTTTGTCCCCAGGCTCGAGCCAGAGTCCTGGGGGGCGGGGCGGGGAAGGGAGGGGAAAGGTGATCCCCAACAGAGAAAGGAGGGTGAGGGGAAGAAAACACAGGGAATTTCCTGTAAAGGAAGGTGTGGACCACCGTGGTCTGAGCCCTGGCCAGTCTGTCTGGTGTCCTAGCCTTCTGATAATTAATTTCTAAGAACGAAGAAGTCCTCCCACCTTGGTCACCAGAGTTTTGGCCATCGCCAACCAGGCTGAAGCGTAGAGAAGATAGAAGTGGAACTAAATTTCAGGCGCCATTTCACTGGAGAAGAAACACTTGGGGTCCCTGTAGGAAGAAGGATCAGAGAAGCTGAGGGGTAAAGGTGGAGAGCAGGGGCAGAGGCTATGAAGCGAACCCTGCTTGGGCTCTGCTCACTTTCTGAATGACCTTGAGCCCGGCAATTATTCTCTCTGAGCCTGAGTTTCCTTCTCTATAAGACAGAGATAGTAGCAGTGTTTATCACACTATTGTTCCCATTTTGCAGATGAGAGCATTGAGGCACAGAGAGACTGAAACACTTGTGGTCACATAGTGAAGTAATAGAGCTCGGATTTGAACTCAGGCATCTGTTTCCAGGGCTCCAGCTCTCAATCACCTCACTCAAAGCATCTGTTTTACCACCTTCTTGCCCCAGTTAGAGTGTTTTTTGAGAGCAAGGCTTGTAGCTCAGAACAGTGGACTTTGGTCTCAGATTATGCACTTAGATGAGTAGTGGGGTCTAAGCTGTTGCCATAACTTCTAAAATAAACTTGTTGCAGCTGGGTTGAACATATAAACAGCAATAGGGGTGTGCAAAGCAGTGCCTTTCATAAGCAGGCTCTCAGGGACTGGCAAATGAATGATGGATCATGGGCTCCAGTGTGACCCTGAGCTGACCCTCAGAGACATTTGCTAAAAGTGTTCCTGGCTCTGCTGGGACCTGAGTCCTTGGAGGCCTGCCAGATGGGTAGAGAAGGTGCAGCCTTATTGATCTGTGTGGGTTTTTAGAGTATGGCAGGAAACCAGGCAGTCCCCAGCCCAGTGTGGAGGAGGCAGCAACCCTCAGTATGTAAGAGAGAGGTGAGGGACTGGGCGGCTTCCCCTGCATTTGCTTCCTGAGATGGGGTGGAATGATTTTCCAGGAAGACAGGCGGCTTCCCCAAACCTGTTAGATCTAAGATTTGAGAGTAAATGGACAGCTACCATACAGAGGTTGGGGGTGGTATGTGAGGGAGCTTAACTCATGATCCAAAAGGGAATGTGAAGGTGAAGAAAAGAAATGCAAAACCCACCTTATGTAATATTAGTCGACAAGAGTTATCAAGTGCCACTGTGTGTATAATTTGGTTTATTCCTCTCAGGGCTCACAGTACTGTTATCATTCCCATCTTACGGATACAGAAACTGAGGCCAGAGAGGTTATGTGTCATAGTAACTGGCAGAACAGGAACACACACCCGGGACGTTAGAACTCATTTTCTTAGCCTTCAGCATCTCCGATCCCCACAAACTGCAGCACCTCGGAGCTGGAGAAACCCTTACAGAACATCTGTCTCAGCCTCGTCAGTGTCAGGTAGGGAAACAGAAGGCCAGAGAGAATTGCAGGGTGCACCAGGGCCGTACAGCTGGTGAGTGGCAGCCCTAAGGTTTGACAGCAGGGCCAGGACTAGGGTGAGGCAGGAAGGCCCTAGGATGCAGCATTTAAAGAGGCATTCTCTCTCAGATGCCAAACCTGCACATGCACAACGCTGAGCATGACTGCTTCCTTAAATTCTGTGTCCTAGGCTCCTCACTACCCTCACTCTAGACCCTGCTCTGACCAGGTGCTTCTTCTGGTTTTGTGGTGTGACAACTGTGGCCCAGGCATGGTTTTATGTATTTGATTTGATGGCTGAAGACAGGACTGATAGGATATTTGTGTGGAGTTTTGTCAATATCCCAAGGTAGGTCTCTACCCAGGGGCTGAATGGAGAGTCTGCTTCTGGTCACTACCACGGAAGGGGCAGTACTGAAGGGGGACAAAGGCTGGTCCCAGCAATTAGGTACAAAACTGGGAGAGTCATGATCCTGTCTTGACAAAGCAGGGTGGCCAAATGGGGTGCATGGAAACTGGAACTCTCTAGCTCTCCTCTGGAAACCACGGGGCTGAAATGAGGAAGGGCCAGGAAAATCTTCAAGGGGTGGGACTTTGCTCATCAGAATGAAGTCTGTTATCAGTGGCTGAAGCAGGAAGGCTAGGTGCTCAGGCACATGTATAGACTCAGATTTTCCCAAAGCCTCAGGTCATGTGTGCTTTATTCTAAAAATAAAATAAAACAAAATAATATAATATAAATTAATGAAATAAAATAAAATAAAACAATATAAAATAAAACTCTTCCCTGAGATGTGTACAGCACCTTTCTCAAGTCTGGGCCTTTCTGCTCTTGCTGTAGTTCAAGGAGAAAAGGAGATGAACCACACAAGCTACTGTTCTTCCAACCCTGACATGCAGGAGCAAGATGGTAAATCCCGCGTTTCTCAGAGAGGGGTCCAGGTGGGGAGAAGTGCTCCCTGAGACACCTCAGAGCCGGGTTCTCCCCTTTTCCCCGGGCTGTGCTCCGCAGGAGGGTCGTGCAGCAGTGAGGTGACCCAAGGTACTCCCTGTGACACTGGGGTTTGCGGGTTGGGGGCTGAGGGCTGGGGCTTGGAGCTCGCTGCAGGTAGAGAGGCTGGAAGGACTGGATCTGGCTCTGGCACCCTCGCAGTCCTGGGGTCAGCAGAGGAACCCTGTCCTGGCTGCCAGGAGCAGTGGTGGACTAGGCCCTGCCTCTGGAGTTGACCTAGGCAAGGTAGTCCCGCGCCTTCTCCTTCCTGGGCCTAAGTTTCCTCACCTTCCCAGACGCGGCTCAGCCTGGCGGGCCTAGGGACCTGACATTCTGGGTTCTCTGCCCGCCTGCCCTTTTACCGTCCAGATGTTTTCCAGCCCTGGTCTCAGGTCCCAGCCTCCAGCCCTGGCACGTCCCTCTCTGTCCTCAGCCTGTGACTACAAGGACTGGAGGGCCCCCGGGCCTCGCTCGACCCCCGGGGGATCCCCCATTCAGAACACCTAGAAAGAGGTGGTTGGGAGGGAGTAGAGGAGTCGAGATAAGAAAGGAGAGTAGAGACTTGAAAAGGTTAAAAGGAAGAGAGAATAGCAAAGGGGAATAGAGGAGAGAGAAAAGAGGGATCGAGAGAAACGTGCAAAAGAACGCAAGTGGGGAGGTCGTGAGAAGAAATGCTGAAAAAGGTTGTATCAGAGAAAAAAAGAACCCAAGGGAAATTGGAGAAAGAGGCTAAAAGATAGGAAAAATAGAGAGCAAGCGAGAAGGGTCTGAAAGAACCGAAGAGGGAGAGAGAAAGAGAGAGAGAGGAGAGTGGGGGAGAATGCAGGGAGGGAGGCGCAAGCAGGGAGGAGGGCGGCTGGCAGCGAAGGAGAGAGGGAGGGACCGAGGGACGAAGCGGTGGGGGCGGGCTCGCGGCAGCAGCGCAGCTCGGGCAGCCCGCCTGCTCGCGCACTCGCTCGCGGTGCCCGCCGCCCGCCGCCCACCACCCGGCTCTGCGCTGCTGGCAGCTCCGGCTGCTGGCCCGGCGCTCTGGCGTGGCTCGGGCTCCGGAGGACAGGACTGAGCGACTGGCCCGCAGAGCCCTGGGCAGGCCGAGGAGGCAGGTAGGTGGTTGGGCGGGGACTCAGAGGACGCAGAGCTTCGAGCCGCTGGAGATACTGGGGGGCCGGAGTTGGGGAGGGGCTTTGAGCCTCGCGACTAACTTTCCACCGGCTCCGTGGTTGCCCTGCCCGGGTCCGGGCTGCGGAAGCCGAGCCTGGCGCGGGGAGGCGGTGAATGCCCGGTATGGAGAATGCCAGGGGGTCCGGGCAGGATGTTTGCAGGGTGGCCCTGGAGTATGCAAGCACGCGCCTGCCTTTCGGCCGCAGTCCGGACGCGGTGCCCGCGGCGGTGGAAGACCAGGGGAAGACCCCAGCTCAGCAGCGCAGCGCGGTTGTCCCGGGGAGGGCGCCCGCCAGCCCCTCCGAGTCCAGGGACTCCCACTGCGGAGCCGCCCCCCGGACGAGCCTGCTGAGCGCAATGCAACCGGCGCCCTCCCTGGCCGGGTCCGGGCTCAGAGCCTGCGGGGTGCAGCCAGGTCCCCACCCCGGCGAGTGGTGCGCCTCGCAGCCGCCCAGCCCAAGCCGGTGTCAAGCGCACTTTTGCTTTTTGGAGGTGCTAAACGGAACACATACCCCTTTCATTTCGTTCTCTTCCTGTCGCCCCGACTCTCTTCAGGGAAGTCCGGAACACCCTTTTGAGTTGACACCCTGTACATCTCTCGTGCCATCGGCTGCGACCCCTGCTCCTCAAGTTCAGAGGAGCGAGTCACTCCCAGTGCGCGCCTGAGCGCGGTCCGAAAGTTCCCAACTTCTAGCACCGCTGTGTGCCGGAGCGTTGGGGCGGAAGGGTGGGGAGTGGGTGGGAGTTGCAGCTCCCTTGGAGCCGTGGAGCACAGCCGCCTTCCTCCCAGACTTGGTTTATTGTCTTAATTTGTTAGAAAAAAGTACGACTTAAAATATGCAAGATCGTTCCTTGCGGGCATCAGGGTCCGAGCGTGGGGTTCAGTGCAGAACCAGGGCGAGCGCAGCCTCGGTTGGACAGTTCCCGGGGCTCCTGAGCCCTGGCGGTTTTCTTCCAGCCCTGGACTCCCGGCTCCTTCCTATGGTAGCCTCTTCTCGGGATCATTCCCCGTTAGCCCGCGCTGCTAGGCTAGTCTGACTGCTTCCCGCGTGGTCATGTTCTGTAGAAAAATATTTCAAAGTGGCTCGGCTTCAGTATCTCCCACTGTCCCCGAGGGAACGCAGAGAGCACGGTCACGGCCGGCTGGAGGAAGGCTTTGGGTGGTTCGGGCTCCCGGTCATGTCAGCTCTCTCTGGCAAGGGGACTCGTGCCCGGGCATCAGCGTTCCTCCCACGCTCTGCCTGGAAAATAGGGGTTAAATGCCGGAACCGGGAGGCTGCCTGCGGAGAGTGTCCTGGGCTGTTGGAGCCTGATGGGGGCGCGGGTCCTCTTGCTCGCGGAGTCCGGGAGGCCGGATTCGCCGCCCGGTGCGGTGAGGCTTCCTCGGAGCCAGCGGGGACCCCGCGTCGCATCCCTCTTTGTAGGAGTGCTATTGAATAGATCCTATTGAAAGGTTTAGAGCAGGTTTACTGGGGCGAAAGCTGAGGGCTTTGCGGAGAGGGTCCGTCAGCTGTCCTTCCCTGCAGGTTGTCCTCCACCCCCCAGGACGCCGAACTGACCACCCGGGAGCCCTCCATCCTCAGCTCGTTAGCCCTCCATCCTCATCCACACCACGCACCAGGTCTCTCAGTTGCTCGTGTATTGTTTAAGCCGCTAAAAATTCAAGGTCCACCCCTACAGTCTCTACCCCTTCCTCCCATCTCACAGATCAGCAAACCAAGGCCCAGAGAAGTGGAAGGACTCCTTTAGAGTTAGTTAAGGGTGGGAGGGATCTGTAAACCAGGCAGGTCTCCTGATCCCTAGTTTAGGCTTTTTCTAATACTCTTCCTGCCCTCACCACATTCTTAGCACAGGACAGGTGTTCCCAGTCAGGCCACATCAAGTCCTTGGGGACTGCACGTGTGTGAGGTTACAGTCAGAAGACTGATCTCTGCATCCTCTTTAGGTCCTGTGTGGTCATCTCCCAGGATAAATCACTTAGGTGACAGTTTGTTTCACACCTAACCTCTGCTGGAACTTAAGTCTGGGGGTAGAGGGAGTCTTTAGACTGCCGCCCCTGCCCCCACCATGAAGTGCAGTCCACAGGGAAAGAGCTGCCATTATTTTGTCACCAAGGAAGCCAGTATGGGCTTCTCAGGTGAAATTGATTTTTGAGGGGGCAGGATTAGGGATAGTCCCTGGAGAAGGGGAGGCTTGGAAGTAAGTCTAGGCAGATTTCCAGTTGGGGGAGGAGGGATATGGGGTTTGAGGCTTGTGTACTAAGAGAGAGGCAGGAAAGCTCACAAACAAGTTGATGGTGAAAGGACAGCAGGGTCAGGGCCTTGTGAGTAAGATGCCCAGGGGTGCCTAGAAGACCCAGCTCCTCTGAACTCAAGCTCAAAACCTGGCCCCGGAGGTCTTCCAGTTCTACCTGTAGGGTGAGCCACTGGTTGGGAATCAGCATTCCATGAGCCAAGGGTTGTGGCTGACAGCTGGGAGATAGTCAGGCTTTGCTTCTCTTTTCCCCTTTCTCATCTTCCCAGAGCTTCAGATATAGTTGACCCTTGAACAACTGGGGAAGAGGCAGTGATTAGGAATGCCACCTTCCAATCAAAAATCTGCCTGTACCTTTGGGCTCCCCCAAACGTCAGCTGTTCCAAAATCTGTGGAAGCTCAAGTCCCTCATATAAAATGGCACAAGAGCAGTGTACACAGTCATCCCTCTGCATCTGCAGATTCCCAGCCACGGATAGAAAATGCTGTTTTCTGTCTGCAGTTGGTCGGATCCACAGATACCAAAGTTGTGGGTTCGGCAGGCAGACTGTATACTGATCGAAAAAAATCTGACTGTAAGTGGACTCACGCAGTTCAAACCTGTGTTGTTTAAGGGCCAGCTGTGGTTTCCTTGCCTTTTCTCAACCACAGCTTTTAGAGTTTAAATACCTGAGTGTTTTGGACCTACATTTGGATCCACTATGGCCAGGGCATTTGCTACAATAGGAGCATTTAGTCAACAAATAATTCTTGAGCTCCTACTTTGTGCCAGGCACTGGTCTTGGGACACAGCAGGGAACTGGACAGGCGGAGTCCTGCGCATCCTGATGCTGACATTCTAGGCTCCAGTCCTCCACAGGCGTAAAGTCTAGTTGCAAAGTGGAAGCAGATTCACAAAAAATATTTCAAGAAGTGCTGAAGTGGAACAATATAATGCAGAGAATCCTAAGCTTCCCCTCAAGTAGTTCGAAGCTCTGAGGTGAAAAGATTTGAAGTTGTTGGCTATGAGATTCAGAGATTCCCTGGGCTTCCATGACCCCAGCTCCTGGTTGCCAAGGGTAACCCAGAGGCAGCTGCATTGATGGACTCAGATATGGCAGTGGAGAGCTCTCTGCAAACTCCTGCAGTCGCCAGTCAGGGCATGGCAGGAAGGAGCTGGGGAGTGTTGGCAACTGTGTTCTTGCTAGGTATCCACAGAGACTGGTACCAGGTATACCATGTGCCTTTTAAATTCCAGCATCCACAGCTCTTGGCAAATTCTGTAGTCCCATTGTACAGATGAGTAAATGGAGCCCCAACTTGGCAGATTGGGACAGCTATGCAGAAAGCGGAGCCCATCCCCTATAGATTCCAGGGGTCCCTGATTGCTTATTCATCTTAAAATGATGTTCTTTTCTGTCTGTTATATAGACCAGTAGTTCTCAGACTTCAGTGTAGAAGGCTTGTTAAAACACAGATTGCTGGGATCCACCCTCAAGGTTTCTGATTCAGTGGGTCTAAAGGGGGCCCAGTAATTTGCTTGTCTCAATAAGTCCCCAGGTGATTCTGATACTCTTGGTCTAGGGACTACATTAGAGAACCACTGTGGTGGAACAAGGAAAAGTGAGTTATATTCTTGAGATTTATTCCATGGGGGAGCCTGGAACAAAGGCTGTGATTTTGCTCCAGAAACTCCCAGAACTTGCCTTTGTATAATCCCCTCCCCCTCATCCCCAGGAGGCCATAGAATTAAAAGAATATTTTATCTTCATCAGCACACGCAGAGAGAATATATTGCAATATAATTAGGGAATAAATAGGTGTCCTGTGTGGGATGTGGACCTCCTGCCCCGCGGCTCTGTGGGGGTTTATTATGGCAGTGTTATAATTGAAAAGGTGCCATTCACCCCAAGAGCCCCTCATGAAACTTGCATGGCCTGGGTGGACATTGCGCGAAAAGGCATGTCTTCTTCGTTTCAAATAAAGTCGGAGAGATTGCTTCTCCTGCTAAGGGGACTATCAGTGTTTCATTTGACAGTAACTATGCAATGTGTTCTTAGTGGAAAGAGAAGGAAATTGAACAGCCATTGTGAACAGAAGGAAGTTGGAGAAAGTCCATCCACATCACAGGTTTAGAGATCGGTTTGTTGAACGTGTCACCTTGGTTTGAAGCCCTGTCTGTTTCACCTGTATTCCTGACTTTCAGCTGTATCTCAGCAGGAGAGAAGGAGAGTTTGTGTTCTAACTTAGCTGGTGGGTGAATGTAACAGCACACTTTATTCCCAATGTGTTCATTAGACCCCAAAGAAAAGAACCATAAAAGAGTCGTTCTCCTAAATGCTAGCATTTTTCATCTGGATTCTATTTATTGATTATTTTACAGTTGAGAAGGAGCAACAAAATCCATGTTTTTATAGCAAATAAAGCTGGCTGCAGTAATTATGCAGGCTCAACATGTCTGTTCTGGAGCAGGATGTTGGAATTCAGCCTGACTCTCAAACATTTGGATGAGATCTAATTGAGAAAGGCATTTCAAAGAACAAATATTTAGGAATGTGGAGTTTCAATGATGGTCTCTCTGGGCCAAGTGCAAGCACCTTGCTTTTAGCTTGATCCTCAGAAGTGCAGGGAGGTGATGGAGAAAGACCTGGCCAATGATGTTGAGACCACAGTCAGAATATTAGGCTGCAACTTGGTGAGGTTTAGTACAGGGAAGAGACATGCCTTCAGAGAGATGTCTCCTGTAACTGGTGAGCAGGGGGAGAGTCAGCTAATCAAATATAGATTGAGTAGTTATTGAATGTCTAATCTTGGAATAGGCACAGTGAGGACAGGGACCAGGACTTTTCCCTATTATATATTTCCCATAATGCTTGGCTCTGGTATCTATAGTGAAAAGAGCTCTCGACTGGAGTCAGTATCAGTCAGGGTGCCAGGAGTAGAAAACGTGAACTCACCTGGCTGAAACAATAAGGAACTTAGTATCTCCTATCACAATAGGTCTGAGCTACGTCTGCCCCAGGCTTGGTTCTTTCACTGATTTAACAGCATCATGGAAGATCTAGATTTTTTCATCTTTCCTTGTTCTCAGGGTCACAAAATGGCTGTAGCTGTGCTGGGTGCTGCATCCTTCCAGTGATGTAGAGGGGCAGAAAGTCAGAAATGGAACTTTTCCCAGAAGCCTTGCAGACTTTACCTTTTCTCATTGGCTGGAATTATGAATCACATGTCTGTGCATTAAACAATCACAGGCAAAGGAAGGAGACCATTGAAATTGGCCTTGAATAATCTCGATGTGTGTGTTCTGCCTCAGAGAGAACAACATTAGAAAGCTTTTGGAAGGGAGAAAGAAGCCAACAGTGCTTGCTGTAGAGTTTAAGACCTGGGTTTGAATTCTCTCCTTTTTAGTCCTGTGACTCTGGGCAAAGTATTTCACTTCTTTATGCCTCAGTTTAATGGGACTTTGATGGGAAGATAAATCTGAATTAACCCAATAATTACACTTGATTGGTATAAGAGAAGATTATTCGAAGATTTAATCTCTTGACATCCAAGAATTAAAATACGTTGAGGCCTAGACCATGTAGACTGTCAAATAACCAGAGAACAGAATCAGAGAGTAAATAATTACGACTTGCAGACCAACTAGGGTGGGAGCGTGACATCGGTGGGAAGCACAGTAGTTTGGGAAGACTTCCTGGAGGAGATGGTTCACAGACATCCTGGAACACCAATATTTAGGTATGGTTGGGTTCTGGGCTCCTACTGCCCAACTTGCTTCCTCTTCCTTTTCTTCTGTCCATGGTAAATGGGACCATTAGGCCAAGAGGAGACTTCATCTCTACAGTCACAGCGACTTTGGCGGTCAGTCCTAATGTGACCAGCTGTGGTGCTGGGAGGCAGGTCACAGTGGCTTCCAGGCCAGTTTTGGATTTATGTTTCCACTTCTGGATGGCCCATTAGGTTCCACCTCACACTACATTTTAGTTGCCTATCAGATATTACTATTTTATTATTATTTGGAGGTCTGGCTGCCATTATAAAATCCATATGTCTAAATTAAAATCTAACATCTTCCCATCTCTTAAGCCATCTGCCCTTCTGGATCCTTCATTTCTGTCATTGACAGCACCATCTTCCCAGATGCTGGGCTTGAAACCTTAGTACTACTTTGGATGCCTGCCCCCTTCCTGTATTTCCAGTCTTTAAGCACCAACTTTTTGGGGTCTTCGTTATGTTTCTTGGTATAAGTCCTCCTTTCTGACATGAGACATCTGCTCTGTCTAGCCTCTTGCTTTGATCTCCCATCCTCAGGGCAGTGCATGGGAGTTGTGGGGATGTGCGTCTCCAGGCACAGTCTAAGGGGCTCCGCAAATAGCATAGTCTGTGATTGCTAGTGCAGAGGTGGCAGTGAGCCTGGCTGGAATCCGTGGCTGCAGACACATTCTATTGCTCGGGGTGTCATTTTCCAACCTCCCATCTCTCTCCTTCAAGTCATCCTAAAACAGCATTTTTATCCACTTGTTACCTTACAGTCTCTTCCATACTACTCACTGGATGAAGCCCAAACTCCTCAAATAGACTTTGAAAGCCTCCACAACCAGGCTGTACCCTGTCTCCCAGTCCTCACCTACTGGGACTCACCACCACTGCCAATTCAGCTTCAGGTTCTTCCCTTCTCTGTGTTTAACCCAAACCACTCTTTCTTTCAAGGCCAATGTTAGAGCTGCATCCTCATTAGACCTTCCCTGACCACCGGGGCCCACAGAGATCTTGAAGCATCAATCTTTCCTTCCCTGAACTTCTGTAGCATTTATTGCCTACACCACAAATCCAGTACTTAATACCGTGCTGCTGGTGTCATTGTTTGGTGTTTTCTTGGAACGTTCTTTGTCTTCCCAGTTGGATGTAAGACCACAGAAGTCGGATGTGAGATGGGTGGATCTTCCTTTGAACCAACATTGTGGCCAGCAAGCACATGGCCCTTTGATGAGTATTTATTGAATTAATAAATCACAGGAATAGGGGAAAGTAAAATTATTTACCTGAAAAGTCAGTTAATCTTCACCTTTTTTTCTTTAACCTCATATTGTAGAAAGAACTAAATTTGATGAATGCTTGCTCTATGCAGGGCGCTATTTTAGGTGATTTTTTAGGAACTGTTTTAACTCAGCCTTGGAATAACCCTGTGAGGTCAGGATTATTGTCGTCATTTTACAGATAAGGAAGTGGAGGCTAGGAGAGGTTAAGTGGCTTGCCAACTCACTCAGCCAGCAGGAGGCAGAGTGAGGGGCAAGGTCAAGTTCTCTACTCTGTGGTCTGTTTCATACATCTGGAGGTTCTCCCAACACTGTGGGTGCCCTGTTCTCCAGTCTATTCCCATTGGCCGAGTCTCCCTGCCTCCTCCCTTTCCTCTCTCGGAGGAGCATCAGATGCCTTTTGTCCTGACAGTGTGTTTGGGGGCTTTTTAAATCCTGACAGTTATTGTAAGTAAGCCTTTCCTGAGGACCTCCCCCTCCTGTCAGGTTGCGGCTCCTATTGATCACTTACCTTTTTACCTTGACTGTCACCCGCAAGCCTGGGCCAGAGATTCCTTTTAGAGCATAAAACATTCTGCTGGTTGGAAGCAAGCTGGGTCTGAGCCAGGTTTCCTGAAGTCCTCTGCCCTTCCTTTTCCCCCATCTGACCGTCCATACTCATCCACCCCCAACCTGCCACCGCTCCCGTTCTGTGTGTCAGGTATCACTTCTGTGGAAGGAAGATGCTGCTGACTCACCAACTGGAAGATGGCCTGTTGGAGGTGTCTACCAGCTCCAGAAGCTACGAATGGCATGCTTCCATCCTCTGTGGTGTTCTTCTTCCCTTCATTCATTTATTTATTCATTTGTTCTATGAATACTGAACACTGGCCACATATTCAATATGACAAGTCCTTAGCTTCAAGTCCTAGCATTGAAATGATGAGAGACAGATGCTAAAAACAAGTGAACAAACAAACAACAAACCCCAAACCGTATAGAATGTACTTTGTGAGGTTACAATGGATAAAAATAGCAAGGTAATGGGGCGTGTATGGAGATGGGATGCTGCCGGTTTCACACTATTTTACACAGGGAAGGCTTCTCTTATGGTGATGTCTGCGCAGAAACTGAGAGGAAGGATGTCAGGTGGGTATCTGGGGGCAGAGAGGACCAAGCAGAGGGAATAGTAAGTGCAAAGGCCCTGAGGTGAGAACTCACCTGCTAAGTCTGAGGATCAGGAAGAGGGCAGCAGTGGAGAGGAGGAAAGCTTGGCTGGAGGTGAGGGCTCTTCATCTTCAGCCTATTAACTGCAGAGTCACCCTCTCACAGCTGGTGCTGCTGGCTGAAATAGCCACTTCCTTTCACTCAGCCAGGTGCCAACTGACCTTCTACCTTTGGAGCTCGTCTCTGGTCCCCTGCCCTCTCAGGGGCTTCCATCTTTGCCATCCCTCGTTGGTTTGCCTCTCCTCTGGATCCCTGCAGTGCTCTCTTCTCCACTGCACAACTGAGCCCTTCATGACTTGTTGACTGCTTTCCCTTCCTGTAGGCTTGGCCTGGCCTGTGTTAAGTCTCACCTATCTAATGACCCATTTCTTGAAACCAGTTTAGTCCCAGGACCCCACACAGAGCTGGACTCAGTGTCTCCCCATCGGTGGTATTGGTGTCAGAGTTGGGAAGGAGGTGGGCTCCGCAGAGATCTGTGGCCAGAGCCTTCTTTGCGCCATGCCCATGGTCCCTGCACTGTGGGCAGAAACTCTTTTATTCTGGCCATTCCCAGAGCATGCAGAACTAGGAGCCTCCTGGGGCCTCTGCCTGGAGCTGGAGGAGGAATCTGCCATTCCCTAAGACTTGTATGCAACTTCAGCTCTTGTAGTGAAGGAGAGGAGCTGGGATGTGGAAGAAGCCATTTTTAAAAAGTAATTAGCTTCTATTTCTCAGTCAAGGAGGAATAAGGTGTTTCAGGAGCAAAGGTGGAAGGAAGTCACCCAAGTTTCCAGAGACCTTTCTGCTATCTAAGGCAGGAATCCTGGGTGGGGAGGTTAACCTGTGAGTGACCTTGGGCAAGTTGCTTAACCTTTGCCCTATTCCATTGCAATTTCTTCTTAGCTAAACCTCCCCTCTCCCCATCCACTGTAAAAGAAAACAAACAAAAAGTCGGAATTTTAGGGATCCTCACTATGCCCCAGGTTGGCCTTTGCGCTCATTTTTAGGTCAGTGTTTTTAAAACCCGAGACTGCGGAGATGGTCCCACTTTGGGAGGGAAACCTCCCCATGGATCTCCAATATTATCTCAAGTTACTAATACAGTAATACAGGGTGGGCAGAAGTAGGTTTACAGTTGTTCATATGGAAAATAATACAATAATTAATACATAATAACACAAGGATAAACTGTGTTATTTGTGCTCACAACCATAAACCTATTTTTGACCCACCCTGTGTTTAAATATATATAAACACAAAACTAGGCATAAGCCTTATATGCTTATGACTCTTACACAACCTTAAATCCCACACAAATTTGTAAATTGAAATGCAAAGCCAATGGCATTTTGATTAACAATACTAATTTAATGTGATAGATGCTATTGTTCCACTAAGACTAAATCACTCCTTGAGATGTAATTGTGGTTTCGGCTGCTTCCTCCACCACAGGCCCTGTGGTGACTCAACTCCCCCATCACCTTTCTCAACGAGAATGACTTTTCTCCGCCTTGTTCCTGCAACCTGTGGAGGGGTCATTCGGCTGGGACTTGACACAGCCCATGTGTGCATTAAGTGGTCGCTTTTCCTCATTGGCCCACAACCATTGAAGGAGCTCCATTCAGTTCCGGTGCAGCAGCAGACCCCCGCAGACCAAGCTGGGCCTTGAGCCTGAGCGTCACTGCTTAGTCACTGAAATGGAAGCACAGCTAAATACATGGATAGACTCACAGACACAGATAGCAGTGTGGTGATTACCAGAGGGAGAGGGGGCAGTGGGGGAGGCAGAAGAGGGTAAAGGGGTATTAAATGCACTGAATAATGTTGTGTGAATGTCACTTCTAGCTATCTCCATAACTCTCTCTCTTTTAAAGATTTTTATTTATTTACTTTTACAGGGAGGTGAAAGGAGAGAGAAAAGGAGGGAGAGAGACATCAGTGTGTGATTGCCTGTCACGTGCCTCCCATCAGGGACCTGGCCTGCAACCCAGGCATGTGCCCCGACTGGGAATCGAGCTGATGACCCTTTGGTTTGCAGGTCGGCACTCAGTCCACTGAGCCACACTGGCCAGGGCTACCTCCATAACTCTCTAGTGTGTATTTTACAACAACTTTGCAAAGCAAGTGATTATCCTCAGAAACAGGGGCTCAGTGACTGGCCCAAAGTAACACTTCATACCAGATGCATGCCTCTCAATGGTGACTTTCAGTGACAGTGGTGGGCATGGTTTTCCAGAGGCTTGTGTGGGGTGACATGAGGTGGTAAGGCTTCCTGATGTGGGGGTACAGCGGGATGACCTTGGAAGGGCTGTCCTGGGATTGATTCTGTGGGTCAGGGTAGGGGTGACTTCCTCCTATGTATCTAGGACCCACGTTTACTCCCTGCGAAAATTATATAAAACTCTCTCCTGCCCTTGGAAGTTGCCCTTCCCCTGCCTGACCTGCCTGGTTTATCATCCAGGCTTAAAATAAATACAATAAATAAAAACACCCTAAAACTTTTGTATCCTGCAGCGGATGAGCAATAATCTACACATGCAAACAAATGGCATGCAAATCTCCATGAATATTAATTTGGAAAGAGAGTCTGAGGCCCTAAAATACACTCAAAACCAACAATAGGGCATTTTGCGACTCCTCCAACCGGCTTCGAGATTCACAGCCTTATTGTACTTTAAGTTTCCCCTGTTCCCAGCTTACTTCCCCTCGGAACCTCTCAAGGTTACCAGGGGGACATGGTGTCTCAGGTCAGCAGGCCAGAGGCTGGTGAGTGATGGCTGAGTCCTGACTCTGGGGCTGTGGCTGACCTTGTCCTTCCTGGGTGAGGACCGGCCCTTAGATCCTCTTCAGATCCCAACATTAGCAGTGAGTCTCCAAGGCCAGGGGACAGTTGTGGGGGACACCGCAGGGCAACTGTGAGGCCCCAGGCTCTTATGCTGTTGGGGAGATGGAAGGTGGGAGAGGGAACTCACAGGCAAAGGAGGAAACTGGGACCCTGGAACGGTGGGTGACTTGCCCCAAGGTGACATGGTGACTTAATGACAGGAAGCAAGAAATCTTATTCATTCTTTTTATAAAATTTATTTTTCAATTACATGACATAAGATATTATATTAGTTTCAGGTGTACAATGTAGTGATTAGGCATTTATATAATTTATGAAGTGATCCTCCTGGTAAGTCTAGCACCCATCTGACACCATAGAGTTATTACAGTATTATTGACTGCATTCCCTACGCTGCACTTTACTTCCCTGTGACGACCTTATTCATTCTTTGTGCTGAGTACGTGTGTGTGTGTGTGTGTGTGTGAAGGGGTGGGCAGGGTGGCATTTAAATTTTTATACTTTGAGGGGAAAGAGTTGTCCTTCTAGTGTGAACCTTCACTCAGAGACAGGCGGTGGCTGAGAATCCAGCCTTGTATCCCATTTGGGTTTAAACAAATGATTTTCTCTCTTCCCCAGTAGATTTCCAAACTACATGATACATAGGCCAGAATTAATGCGCAGTTGCATTGCCGAGCACATCCCAGCCGATGTGATGAAAAGGCAGGAGAGAGAAGAGTGTGAGTGTCTCTGAGGAAGCCAGGTGGGGTCAGCAACTGGCTGGGGAGGACCATGAGGTGCAAAAGTAATTGGCAGTAATTTCCGTGTCCCGCTACACACCGGGAAGGCTGCACTGGCGAGGGGAATGTTGTAGTGTCAGCTTCATATGAAGCTGGGGTTCTTTCTTTCTCGTTGCTTTGTGCATAAGTCTGGGCAGTTCCCCTTTGAGCCTCCTTATTTTTGTCAGTAAATATCGGGGTAATCATTCCACTTCTCGATGTTGCTTTGTGGAGTTTAAGTGAGGATTCAGAGTTCCGGCATCATGCCTGGCAGGAAGTAGGTCTTCAGTACATCCAGATTTCTTTCTTTTCCAGATAAGGCTTATCTGACTGGCTCCACTGGGTTGGTTTGGATGTGTGTGTAGTGTCTGTGTGTCTCCACGTGGGTCTCTTTTGTCGTCTGTGTTGCGTGTTTCGGTGTGCGTTTGTATGTGTCCGCTCTCGCCCATGTGTTTGTGTTTGAGTGGTGGTGTAGGTGGGAATGTGAGTCCGTCTTTGTGTTGAAATGGTAGTTTTGTGTTTGTGAGTCGCTGTGTCTCTGTTTCCATGACAGCACAAGTGTTAGCGTGTGTTTCTGTGTGTGCTTTCATGTGTGTGTCCATGTGGTGACATTTGTGTATGAGTGTATACATGCATGTGTACATAGTGCAGGACTGATGTGACCAGAATGCTCCACGGGTAGGGAGGTGCGCAAAGACCCCTGGACCTGGGGTCCTCGCCGAGGTGCTCCCACCCAGAACACTCACCCAGTCCCTGACTCCGGATTCCTGGAGCCCTAATTGCTATCTGTCCATGTTCCTCTGCTTCCCTAGAGGCCTGCTGGGCTGAGGCCCCGGCCCATTTGCATTTGCGTTTGCATATACATGCATAATCATTTTCATTGTCTACATAGACCCTGCTTTCAGTTCTGCAGTTTTCAAGGTAAAATGTAGTTGCTCTCTTGAAGATCATTATATCAAAAATTGCTGCATTTTGTTTTACTCTTTCTGGTCCAAAACTTCCTCCAAGAATTGGGGGGCTGGGGGAGGATGGAAGCCCCAGAAGCCTGTTTTCTCCTCTGTTGGGTAGTTCCATGGGTGGAGGCCTTAGGATCCTGGGTGAAGCAGTTGAGGGAAGATTTTCTTATTCTGTTGGTTTTGCTCCCGACCAGAGTCAACTCTGCCATGCCATAGCCAGGGGTAAGTATAGTCCAACTTGTGCCCTGTGGTTTGCTTCCCCAGCGCCCACTGAGTTACCCCAGGGGATGAAAAGGAAGGCCCACCTTGGGTGTTTTGGCACCTCTGTACCTATCCCTGGCTGGGTAGGGACCTTGAGGCCACGACTGTCCTTACAGGAAACAAAAGAGGCACAGGATGTCTTTTCCTTTCAAATACCTGGTACATAATCAATGATGTTTCTAATGCCACAGGAAATGCCAACCCAAAAGTCTTCCCTAGGAGGGCCGTATGCCCAAATAGCTTCCCTATGGGTCGTCACTGTGCTCAACATTCCCTCTTTAGGTATGGATTCGGGTCCTGGCTCCTTGGTTTCTGGCAAGTTACCTAACCTGTTGAGCACCCATTTTCTCATCTGTAAAAGGGGGAATAATAATAGTACTCAACACTAATAATAGTACACAGGATGTTGTGGAGATTAAATGTACAATGTAAGTAAAGGGCTCAGCTTAGTGCCTGAAACATAGCAAAGGCTCAGTAAGTGTTAGCATTGCCCGCCCCGTGGCTCCATTAGAAAACAGAGGTTCCGTAGTATGTCTTTATACCCTAGCACAAATTGTTCATCTGACACTCCTTGGACTGGGCCATATCCCTTCAGTGCCTTGCAGGAAGGCAAGTCCCCAGAAAACTTGGGTTGTCTTCCCATGGCTGAAAGTGTGTACAGTGCGGGAAGCAGGAGTGTCTTTGGGTCTCCAAGGATTCAGGCCCCCACCCTCCCCTCATCAAAGGGTCAGCAGTATCTCATTTCCTTTTCTTTTTTTAAAATATATTTTATTGATTATGCTATTACAGTTGTCCCATTTCCCCCCCCCCCCCCCCCCTTTATTCCCCTCTGCCCTGCACACCTCTTCCTACCTGTATTCTCCCCCTTTAGTTCCTGCCCATGGGTCATACATATAAGTTCCTTGGCTTCTATATTTCTTGTACTATTCTTAACTTCCTCCTGTCTATTTTCTACCTACCATTTGTGCTACTTATGCCCTGTACCTTTTCCTTCTGTATCCTCCTCCCACTCCCCTGCTGATAACCCTGTATGTCATCTCCATTTCTGTGAATCTGTTCCTGTTCCGGTTATTTGCTTAATTCAATTTTTGTTTTTGTTTTTGTCTTTTAGGTTCGGTTGTTAATAGTTGTGAGTTTGTTGTCATTTTACTGTTCATAGTTTTGATCTTAGATAAGTCCCTTTAACATTTCATATAATAAGGGCTTGGTGATGATGAACTCCTTGAATTTGATCTTATCTGAGAAGCACCTTATCTGCCCTTCCATTCTAAATGAAAGCTTTGCTGGATAGATCAATCTTGGATGTAGGTCCTTGCCTTTCAAGACTTCAAATACATCTTTCCAGCCCCTTCTTACCTATAAGGTTTCTTTTGAGAAATCAGCTGATAGCCTAACAGGAACTCCTTCATAAGTAACTGTCTCCTTTTCTCTTGCTGCTTTTAAGATTCCCTCCTAATCTTTAATCTTGGGTAATATACTTATGATGTGCCTTGGTGTGTGCTTCCTTGGGTTCAATTTCTTTGTGACTCTCTGGACTTCCTGGACTTATTTCCTTTGAGTCTGTTTCCTTTGCCAGATTGGGGAAGTTCTCCTTCATTATTTTTTCAAATAAGTTTTCAATTTCTCACTCTTCCTCTTCTCTTTCTGGCACCTCTATGATTCAAATATTGGAATGTTTAAAGGTGTCCTTGAGGTTCCTCAGACTCTCCTCATTTTTTTTTTTTTTGAATTCTTCTTTCTTCATTCTGTTCTGGTTGAATGTTTCTTTCTTCCTTCTGCTCCAAACCATTGATTTGAGTCCTGGTTGCTTTCCTGTAGCTGTTGGTTCCCTGTACATTTTCCTTTATTTCACTGTTCATAGCCTTCATGTTTTCCTCCACTTTGTGATCATACTCAACCAATTCTGTGAGCATCTTGATTAACAGTGTTTTGAACTCTGCATCTGGTAGGTTGGGTTTTATTCATCACTTAGTTGTATTTTTTTCTGGAGCTTTCATATGTTCTTTCATTTGGGCCTTTTTTTGTCTCGATGCACCTGTTATGTAGTAAGGGGAGGAGCCTTAGGTGTTCATGAGGGCGGGGCAACCTAGGTCACTGCATTGGGAAGCTATATGTGGAGGAGGGGTTTGAGAGAGAACAATGCTGCTTGCTCTGCTCTTTGCTGGCTTTCAGTCACTTCCCCTGCTACCCAAAAGCAAATTGGGCCCATCTGGTTCTGATTTCTGTGTGGGTGGGTTTGTGTATATTCTAGGATCCTGTGAGTCTCTTCAACTAACTCTCTTGTGAGGCTGGAAGTTTCTCCTGATGCCACAACCCCCACAGGTTTTTTCAGTCAGAGGTTTTGAGGCTTTATTTCCCCATGCTGGGACCCTGGGTTGCTCGGTCTACCTCACTCCCCAGTGGTTTCTCCCAGTTTATCTGCACACAAATGTGGGACCACCACGTCCTCCAGCCCCCACCTTGCCACAAGTCCTCTCCCGCCTGGCTGCCCATCTCTGCCACTCCTACTGGTATGGATGAATGTTTCTTTAACTCCTTGGTTTTTATACTTCCATACAGTTCAATTTTCTGGCAGTTCTGGTTGTTTTTTGTTTTTAAATTTGTTGTTCTGCTTTTGGTTGTGCGAGGAGGCACAGTGTGTCTGCCTACGCCTCCATCTTGGCCAGAAATCTCTCATTTCCTTTTCAAAGTCAAGTAATTCATCACGTCTTGTATGTGTTTATCCTGAACAAGGCCCTGCTGGGCACCAAGGGCCATCCACAGCCGAGCAGACTTGAGGTTCCCAGAATACAGAGCTGGAGGCAAAATTCATGCTAGTGCTTTACTCTGGGTAGGGGTGCAGTCTCAGGGCCAGGAGAGTGGGAGGACAAGGGAGTGAGGCAAGGAAGGAGGAAAAGCAAGTGCCAGGCTGCCACAGCTATGTGAGGGAAGAACTCTGTTTGCTCAGTCATGAGGGTGTCTGTAGGTAAGCTGAGTGCAGCCACTGTGGCTCAGAACAAACATTGAGGATTGAGGGAGGGAGTTCACCTGCCAGCGTCTTGTTCTCTCATTGGTCCAAGTTTTCCCCATGGGCATTAACTCCCTTGCACTCCTGGTTCATGTCACTTTGTCCCTCTGGGCAGCTGCTGGAGAAGCCAAACTTTTACCCCTGTGGCATGGCACCTCAGCTGAGTCCCTAGGTGGTGAGACCTGCCACAATAGGTCCAGCGGGTGGAACCTGGATACTGGAGCCGCTATGACTTCTGTGGTGGGTGCAGTGGAGATTGTGCCAGAGCCTGGCCAGCACCCCAGGGGAGGCTGAGCCAGCTGGTCATGTTAGATGAGACCACGCTGTGGCGGTGGCCTGGTTGTCCAAAGAGAAAGAGGCTGACAGCCTGGGAGGCAGGTGGGAACAAGAAAGTCTGGGAAGGCCCATGCATAGGATCTGATTCAGCCATGAGTAGTCAGTTAATTAATCTACAGTTGAAACCAGGTGCTGGAGTCTGGCCCTCACCCTGTAGGCAGTGGGCAAACATCACTTTCAAGCAGGTGAGAGACCCACTCAGCACTCAGCAATGACAGAATATATTAGTCCACTAGGGCTTCCATAACACAATGCCGTGGACTTAACCAACAGAAATTTGTATCCTCATCATTTTGGAGGCTGGAAGTCCAAGGACAAGGTTGTTGCCAATTTGGCTTCTGATGAGGACTCTGCCTGGCTTTCAGACGGCTGCCTCCTGACTGTGCTCACCTGGCCTGTCCTCCCAGGTGCTCATGGTGAGGTGCTCAGGTGGGTGGGTGGGTTGTAGTTGGGGAGAGGGCTCTCAGGTGTCTTTTCTTACACGTTGATAATCCTATCAGATCAGGGCCTCATCCTTGACTACTAATTTCATTTAACCTTAATTGCTTCCAGATAGAGCCACACTGGGAGATGGGGCTTCAACATGTGATTTGGGGAGGACATAAACACTTAGCCCATAACACAGGGGCTCTTGGGAGAGGGCCTGTTTTCAGAAGCCCTGGCATTCCCAGCTCAGGTCGGGAAAGAGAAAAGGCTCAGAGATCACCATTGCCCATGAAGAGTCATTCAGCAGTGGTGAGCCTGTGTTCCCCTCTACCACCTGCATAAGTCTTCATCAGAGAGGAGGTCCTTCCTGGGGGATGGGTGCTGATTGAGAGCACCGGGTCTGGGACCAGACTGCCTGGGTTTGAACCCCGGTCTGCCATTTAAAAACCGGGTGAGCTTGGGCAGATGACTCAGCCTCTCCTCCTGTTTACTGAGCAACTGCTATGGGCTAGACCAGTTCTAGCTGTTGAAGCCAGAGCAGTGGGTGATGTAAGACAAACAGATTGAAATGTCTGCCCTTGTGGAGCTTACCCTCTCGTGGAGAGAGCTAGACTATAAACAAAATAAGTTAGTAGATGACAGAGCATATTTGAAGGTGACACATGATTTGGTTTAAAAAAAAAAAGCAGGAAATGTGGCCAGGGAGTGATGAGATAGGGGTGGGGTTGCCATTTTAAATAGAGTGGTTGGGGAAGATCTTAATAAAAGGGTGACATTTAAATAACATCCCAGGGGAGGTGAGGGTGTCAGCAATGCTGATTTCTAGGGGAGGTCTCTTCGTGCCTCAGTTTCCTTACCCGACAATGGGATTATGATAGTATCTACTGCATAGAGCTGGGTTGAGTTCACGCAGAAAAGAAAGCACTTGTGAATGCTGCCTGTTACTATTGTCACTGACCCTCAGGCCGCAGCCTGTCCCTGAGCCTCTGGGGGGCATGTCTGGCCTCAGAACTACTGGGGTTTCAGGAGCCTCTGTCTTACTGGGAGTGGGAGCGGCTCTCCCTCAACCCTCCCTCAACCCTCCCTCAACCCTCCCATCTGCTTGTTAAGAGGGACACACAACCTGTAGTTTAAGAAGCAACACATGTGTTTTCTGTGACTTGGGCCTCTAACCCCCAGAGGGAATCACAGCACAGACTTTAGCAAAACCCAGGTTTTGGGAAGCAGCTTCAAGCCTTTCTCCGGGTCATCTGCAGACCGAGGTGAGCAGAGGTATCTGGCTAAGCGCTGGGCTGGGGTGGGGTGGGGCCCCTTACCCAGAAAACCAGACCCCCGGCTGTGGGGCCGTGGGGCCCTGCCCTGCTTTCCTCTCCTGGCTGGATGACTGCCCAGCTCTCATCAGCAGGCGCTAAGAGTCCCCTCAGCAACTGTGACGCTATTATTTACTGTCGCAGAGATTTTTGTGACTGTAATTTACCACCACTGTGAAGCCTGGGGACCTGAATCCCAGTAGCCCTCAGTATAGATATTGCATCTAATCAATCCTCTATTACTATGCAAATACATCCTATAGGCTACTGATGTCTTTTCCTTTCAAACACTTAATACATAATTAATGATACTTCTAATGCCACAGAAGACACCAACCCCAAAAGCTTCCTGCTATGATTTATACCCACCCAGACAGAAAGATTGGTTTATTGGTTCACTTATCATTCAGGACTGTGCCTCTCCCCACCACCCCCAGGAAGGGGCGTGGATTCCATGGCAGGGCTGGGCAGCAGCCTGCCCTCTAGATAGCATTGAGCCGAGCTGGGTGCGGGAGGGTGCCACGTGCCCTCTTCATGGGGGATTTTCTCATCCAGTTCTCTCGAGCCGCCCTGTGGGGGGAGGTCCTTCTGCCGTCCCAGTCTCCAGAGGAGGAAACTGAAGCCAGAGAGCTGACACAACCCCAGGTCACACTTGGGCCTCTCCTGCCTGGGATGGACTTTGCAGGAGAGTTTGGTGGTCCAGGCTGGGGCTGTGAACTGTGTGACTTAGGCAAGTGGCTTACCTTCTCTGAACCTCAATTTCCTAATCTGAAAAATGGTGGCAAACAGTCACTACTCAGGAGGACGTTGAGAATTAGAGATAATGGCAAACATTAGGTACCGCAAACGTGCTTGGTAATTTCTTTCTTGGGAGGTGGAATGGTGAGGACATCATTTCTGGCCGTTAGCCGTCCTCTTTGGCAGAGAGCTGGAGGGAGCGATTTGGAAGGAGAGGGCGTGGGTCCCGTGCTGTGGGGAAACGCAGCCTCTCCGGGCCGCGGGCACTGCGAGAAGGAAACTCGCCGCAGAGCTCACACAGGGTTCCTTCCATTGGGCTTTGAGTAGCACCAGCCTGAGGAGGGAAGGAAACGTGGTCTCTGTCCTAGAGGCACGTGTCCATTGGAACAGAATGGACTCAGTAATCCGTGTGGCAGGGCACAGTGGAGGTCAGCACACACAGGCCCAGGACCCCAACAGCAGGGGACCCCACACAGTGTCACTGATGCACAAAGGAAGGGGGTGTTGGGTGGCCCGAGGCCCATGCCCCACACAAGGAGGGCCCTGAGAATAGGATGGAGGTGAAATTTGAGTGTGAGATGGTGTGGACAACAGTCCAGCCTTTCTTTGGGTGTCGGGTGGGCCGCCCATCTTGGCTGGGCCCCTCTGTGCCTGTGTTCTCATGTGGGGGAAATGGGTGGTGGCTGAGCGAGCTTCCTTCCCAACCCAGGCGGGAAGGGGAGCTGGAGGCTGAGCAGAGGCAGGAGGGGTCAGGGGTCTTGGGGGTGACAGGGAGGCTGCCTGCAAACTGTGGCCAAGTCAGTGTGGAAGCTCACAGTGACCCCTCATGCCTCAGAAGACTGGAGTGTGAGTCACTTTTTTCCCCTCCTGGGCAGCCCTTTCTATGCCCAGGGGACCCCCCAAGCTGCCTCCTTACTCTTCCTTTCCCATCCAGACCCCATTCATGGCCTTGAATCCTATTCAGGGCAGACTCAGCTCGTGCTCCCGGACCGAAGAACTGTTCCTTGCTCAGCAGCCCTCTGCCTTGCCTTGAACCTTCTCCCTCTTTTACCTGTGATACCACCCTCCTCCCTTCTTGTCCCTCCTCAGTCCACACTCCCCATGACAGAGTGCTGTTTCTAAAGTGCAAATTGGACCATGTCCTCGTCCTGTTGGAAACCCTTTAATAGCTACCATTGTCCTTGGGAGAAAGTCAAAACTCATTAGCATAGCAGTCAAGGCCCAGCTGCTGCTCCCCATCTTCTCTCCAACAGCTACCTCGTATTTTATGCTGTGGCAACACCAATCTGTTTCCGGTACACCTTTCCCTGGGACTCACATGCTGGCTCATGCTGTTTTCTGACTGCAGTGCCCTTCCCCATTTCCTTAGTCTAGTTGACTCTCACATCCTTTACAATCCGGCCCAGATGCCCCCGCATCCAGGAACCTACCCTTCAAATCCACGCCCCCTTCCCCACTTCCTTTGAGCTGAGTGACCAGCGCTTCTGCTTTACTGCACTTGCTCATTACAGTCTTATAACTTCAAAACCACAGTGAGAACGTCAGGAGTAGGGGCCTGGCCAGCGAGGGACCCAGTACCCAGTGCGGTCCCTGGCAAATAGTTAAAACAAATATATGTCGATATACTAAACAACTTACTCTTGATATGCCTCTGGTGGCTCTTTCTGACCTTAGGGGAAGAACTGGGATTTGGCAGCCAGTCTGGGGGTAGATTGTGAGATGTGGGAACCTCAGCAGCCGTGAGACCCGTCCGGGGTTCCCTTAGGCGGGCCCAGGCTTTGCTGGAGACCCGACCGCGTTCTGAGTGGCCGGAGGGTGTTGGGGTGAGTGGTGTTGTGGTGCCCTCCTCGGCAACTGAGCCACCTGGTGGGTAAAGTCATTTAATGTAAAGTATCCGTTTTCCCTCTTGGTCGTGTCTTTGGGTTTGTTACATATTTTTGCATTTGAATTGCTTTAATCAGCTCCCAACTGTTTTGTCCTCAATTTGATCCACCCTGTGCTCCCCACCCCCAGGAGTAGCCAAAGGGATTTAGGAAGAGGAAAATTTTCTGGAAGTAGGAGGCCCTCCCTGAAATGGGTTTTCAGGGAGACAGTGGCCCCTCCTTTCCCGCTTTGTGCTGAGTAGGGGTCAGAGGTGTGGAAGCCCACCGAAGAGCCCCTTGCTCCTGGGTTGTGGGGGAGGAAGATGCAATGACATCACCGGATCCTGAGCTTCAAACGTGGGAGGGGCAGAGGGCCTGGTTCAGGGCCAGGAAGTGCTCTGGGCTCTCCAGTGGAAGCTCAGTGTCCTTTTGGGTAATTTCTGCCTTTAATTTCTCAGCATTTTATGAACAGAGAGTAAATCAGGACCCTGTGCTGACTGCTTCATGTAAAGGATTAATAAACGGGAGATTTATGGGGCAGTGAAAGAGGAAGGCGGTGGATATGGAGACTGAAACGAGACTTGGTTCCCAAAAGACAGGGGCAGGCTGCAGGATCTTCCCTTCGCCGCCATGTCTGCCAGGGGCCCCTGCTGGGTTCCTTGTACTTTTAGGGCTTGGAGTCGTGGTTGGGGAGCCTGGCTGGGCATGTGCCCTGGTCTGTGTGAAACAGTCAGGCCCAAGGTCAAGGACATGGAACCATCCCTGGGTCTGTCTAGTTGACAGTTGGGTATTCAGTCTTTAGAGTAGCTTACAGCTGCAAGTTCTGGGCTTTGACTCAGCAATTAGCATTTTTTTTTTACTATTTACTTTGGCATTTTAATTTAATTTTATTATTATTACTTTTTATTGAATTTATTGGAATGACATTGGTTAATAAAATTATGTAGATGTTAGGGGTACAATTCTATAATCATCATCTGTATATTGTATTGTGTGTTCACTGCACCAGGTCAGGTCTCCCTCCATCACCATTTATCCCCCCTTTACCCTCTTCTACCTCCCCTCACCCAGCCTTTCCTCTGGTAATCACCGTACTGTGGTCTGTGTCTATGAGTGTTTTTTCTTTGCTTAATCCCTTCACTTTTTTCTCTCAGCCTCCCAACCCCTCCCCTCTGACAGCTGTCAGTCTGTTCTCTGTATCTATGACTATGTTTTTATCTTGTTTCTTTTGTTCATTAGATTCCACATACAAATAAAATCATATGGTATTTGTCTTTCTCTGACTGGCTTTATTCACTTAGCATAATACGCTCCAGGTCCATCCATGTTGTCACAAAAAGTAAGATTTTCTCCTCCTTCTCCTCCTCCCCCTCCTCCTCCCCCTCCTCCTCCTTCTTCTTCCCTAAGTACTATTCCATTGTGTAAATGTACCACAGCTTTTTAATCCACTCATCTACCGGTGAGCACTTGAGCAGCTTTCAAATCTCGACATTGTAAATAATGCTGCAATGAACACAGGGGTGCATGTATTCTTTCAAATTAGTGTTTTGGGTTTCTTTGGATACATTTCCAGAAGTGGAATCGCCAGGTGATAAAACAGTTTCATTTTGAATTTTTGGAGGTAACTCCACACTCTTTTCTGCAGTGGCTGCACTAATTGGCATTCCCATCAATAGCGTACGGGGGTCCCCTTTTTTCCACATCCTCACTAACTCTTGTTTGTTGACTTATTGATGATAGCCATCCTGACACATGTGAGGCCTTATCTTGTGGTTTTAATTTGCATTTCTCTGATGATTAGTGATGTTGAGCATTTTTCACGTGTCTATTGGCCATCTTCATATCTTCTTTGAAGAAGCATTTATTTAGGTTCCTTGCCCATTTTTTAATTGGATTGTTTGGCTTTTTGGTATTGAGTTTTAGAAGTCTTTATAAATTTAGATATTAACCCCTTATCACATGTATTATTGGTGAATATGGTCTCCCATTCAGTGGGTTGTCTTTTCGTTTAATTGATGGTTTCCTTTGCTGTGTAAAAACTTTTTAGTTTGATGTACTTCCATTTGTTTATTTTTTCTTTTGTTTTCTTTGCCCAAAGCGATATGCCAGAAAAACTATTGCTAAGAGAAATATCTGAGTTTTACTGTCTGTGTTTTCTTACAGCATTTTTGGTTTCGAGTCTAATATTTAAGTCCTTAATCCATTTTGAGCTTCTTGTGTATGGTGTAAGAAGGAGGACTAGTTTCATTTTTTTGCATGTATTTGTCCCTTTTTTCCAACACCATTTATCAAATAGACTATCTTTTACCTCATTTTATGCATTTAACTCTTTTTCCAAATATTAATTTACCATAAAGATGTGGGTTTACTTCTGGGCTTTCTATGCTGTTCCATTGATCCGTGTGTCTGTTTCTATGTCAGTACCGTGCTCTTTTGATTACTATGGCCTTGTTGTATAGTTTGATATCAGGTAGCATAATTCCTCCAACTTTGTTTTTCTTTCTCAAGATTGCTGAGTCTACTCAGAATCTTTTGTGATTCCACATATGTTTTTAGAATATTTATTCTAGGTCTGTGAAACATTCCATTGGTATCTTGATAGGAATTACATCGAATCTATAGCTTGCTTTGGGTAGTACAGATATTTTAATGTTAATCCTTCCTATCCATGAACATAGTATACAAGCTCTGTCCAGAAAGTATCCATGTAATATGAAAAATAGAGACATTTATTGAAGAAGATACAAGATACAAGAAACACTGTACATGGAACAATGATGCCTCAGTCCCCTTCAAAGTAGGCACCTTGGGACCCCACACATTTCTCTCAATTGCCATCAGGTGCCCTGTTGTATTTTCCTGAATCCCGTTGACAGTCTGGAATCTCTTCCCTTTCAAAGGTGATTTTAGTTTTGAGAAAAGTCAGAAATCACAGGGTAGCAAATCTGGACTATAGTTTCGGGGGAGCACTGAGTCACCTGGGTGATATGATGTTTCACCAAAAAAACTGAACGAGACACGATGCAAGGGTGGGTGTTTTGTCGTGATGAAGCTGCCAGTCACCAGCTGCCCTTAGCTGCAGCCTTCTGAATCATCTCAGTAGTTTCCACAAGCTTTAATGCAAAATCTGGTGCAGATTCTTTACTTTTCTTGCTCAGTCATTTTGAATGTGATGACCACACAATACACATGCTCACTCAATGGCATCTACCACTGCCACTGACTAGTACAGTGAAGTCATTGTTCACACATGTGCATTATAGTCCACTCCCCTTGGCTGCCAGGCTACACTGATGTCACACAAACTGTTCTCATTATATTAACAGTTGTTGGACTTTTTCTGAACAGACCTGATATGTTTCTACTTATTTGCATCTTCTTCTGTTTCCTTCTTCAGTGTCTTACAATTTTCCAAGTATAAGTCTTTTGTATCCATAGGTTAAATTTATTCTTAGGTGTTTTATATTTTTTGATGCAATCGTATATGAGATTTTTTTTCTCAGTTTCTCTTTCTGATAACTCATTGTTGGTGCATAAAAATACATCTGATTTCTGGATATTTATGTTGTATTTTGCTACATTACTAAATTCATTTATCAGTTCTAGTGATTTTTTTTGGTGGTGTCTTAAAGGTTCTCTATATACAGTATCATGTCATCTGCAAATAATGACAGTTTTACTTTTTCCTTTCCAACTTGGATGCCTTTTGTTTCTTCTTCTTGTATGATTGCAGTACTGCATTGAATAAGTGGTGAAAGCGGACATCCCTGTCTTGTTCTTGATCTTAAGGGAACACTTGTGGTTTTTGCCCATTGAGTATAGTGTTGGCATGGGTTTGTCATATATGGTCTCTATTATGTTGAAGTATGTTCTTTCCTCTATTCCACTTTGCTAAGAGATTTTTATTATAAATGGGTGCTGGATTTTTTCAAATGCTTTTTTTTTGCATTTATTGATATGATCATATGGTTTTTAGTCTTCATTTTGCTTATGTGGTGTATCACATTTTTGATCTGAGAATATTGTACCAACCTTGCATCACTGGAATAAATCTCACTTGATCATGGTGTGTGGTCTTTTTAATGTATTGCTAAAAATGTATTTTTAATGTATGGCTGTTTGCCAATATTTTGTTAAAATTTTAGCATCTATGTTCAGCAATATTGGCCTATGCTTTTCTTTCTTTGTAGTGTCTATCTGGTTTCAGAATTAGAATAATAGTGGCCTTGTAAAATGAGCTTGAGAGTCTTCCCTCTTCTTGAATGTTTTGGGAATAGTTTGAGAAGGATAGGTGTTAATTCTTCTTTGAGAGTTTGGTAAAATACAACTGTGAAGCCATCTGGACCAGGACTTTTGTTTTTTTGGAATTTTTTTATTACTGCTTCAATTTCACTAGTTGTAATCTGTCTGTCTAGATTCTCAGATTCTGTCTACTTCAGTATGTTTCTAGGAATTTATCTATTTTTCCAGATTGCCTAATTTGTTGGCACATAGTTGTTTGTAATATTTTCTTACAATTCTTTGTATTTCTTTGACGTCAATTGTAACTTCTCCTCTTTCATTTCTGATTGTATTTGAGTCCTCTATCTTTTTTTATGGATGACTGTAATTAAATGTTTGTCAATCTTGTTTATCTTTTCAAGGAACCAGCTCTTGATTTCATAGATATTTTGTATTTCTTTTAGACTCTATTTCACTTATTTCTACTCTGTTCTTTATTATTTTGTTTCTTCTGTTCACTTTGGGATTTGCTTGCTTTTCTTTTTCAAGTTCCTTTAAGTGTAAAGTTAGATTGTTTATTTGAGATTTTTTCTTGTTTCTTGAGGTAGGTCTGTAATGCTATCGATTTTTCTCTTAGGACTGCTTTTATTTTGGGTTTTTCTGTGTTTCTTTTCATTTGTTTTCAGGTAATTTTTGATTTCTTCCTCAATCTCATTGTTAACTCATTCATTGTTTAGCAACATGTTATTTAGCCTCCATGTCTTTGCGTGTTTCTCAGTTTTTTCCCCTTGTGGTTGGTTTCTGGTTTAATACCATCATGATCAGAGAAGATACTTGATATGATTACAATCTTCTTAAATTTACTGAGACTTTCGCTGTGTCCTAGTCTGTTACCTGTCCTAGAAAATGTTCTATGCGCACTTGAAGAATGTATATTCTGCTGCTTTGGGGTAAAATGCCCTGAAGATATCAATTAAATCCATCTGATCTAGTATATCATTTAAGGCTGCCATTTCCATATTGATTTTCTGTCTGGAAGATCTATTCATTGATATCAGTGGGGTAGTAAAATCCCTAACTATGACTGTATTGCTGTCAATCTCTCCCTTTATGTCCACCAAGACTTGCTTTACATATTTAGGTATTCTGTGTTGGGTGCATATGTTTACATGTGTTATAACCTCTTGTTGGATTACTCCCTGTATCATCATATACTGTCCTTCTTTGTCTCTTACTATAGCTTTGGTTTTAAAGTCTATTTTGTCAGATGTAAATATTGCTATCCCAGTTTTTTTCCTTTCCATTTCCATGAACTGTCTTTTTCTATCTCTTTACTTTTAGTCTGTGTGTATCTTTGTTCTGAGGTGAGTCTCTTATAGACAGCATATATATGGGTCTGGTTTTCTTATCCATTTAGCTACCCTATGTCTTTTGATTGGAACTTTTAAGCCATTTAAATTGAAAGTAATTATTGAGCCCTGGCCAGTGTGGCTCAGTTGGTTGGAGCATCTTCCCATAACCAAAAGGTTGCGGGTTTGATTCCTGGTGAGGGCACATACCTGAACTGCAGATTGACCCCTGGTCCAGGTGTGGGTATGTGCAATCTGCTCCGCCCCTCCCCAGTCTGCACAGTACAATCCCCCATCCTGGCGCTGATCCCTTGCCTGGGTGAGTACAGGATGCAACCAGTCAATGCTTCTGTCTTGCATTGGTGTTCTTCTCTGTCTCCCCTCATCTCTCCCTTCCTTGCTCTCCAAAGGGAATGAGAAAATATCCTTGGGTGAGGATAAAAAAAAGTAAAGTGGTTATTGATAGTTACATACTTATTGCCATTTTATTTTTTTACCTATGTTCTTCTGTTTCCCCCTCTTCCTCCTCCTCCTCCTTCTTCATCCTCTTCTTGTTCTTTAAGAAGGGCCTTTAACATTTCTTGTAATACTGGTTTGATGGTAACAAACTCCTTTAGCTTTTTCTTGCCTTGGAATCTCTTTATTTCTCCTTCAATTTTAAATGATATCCTTGCTGGATAGTCCTGGTTGTAGATCTTCGCTTTTCATCACTTTGAATATTTCTTGCCAATCCCTTTTAGCCTGAAATGCTTCTGTTGAGAAATCAGCTGATGGTCTTGTGGGAACTTCCCTGCAGGTAACTGTCCTTCTTTTGCTGCTTTTAAGATTCTTTGTCTTTAACTTTTGCCATTTTAATTATGATGTGTCTTGGTGTGGGCCTTCTTGGGTCCAACTTGTTTGTGACTCTGTGCTTTCTGGACTTTTGTGTCTTTTTCTTTCACACGGGTAGAGAAACTTTGGTCATTATTCTTCAAGTAGGTTCTTGATCTCTTGCTCTCTCTTTTCTCTTTCTGGTACCCCTATGATGTAGATGTTTCTATGTCAAGCTATCTACCTTTGTGTTTAGAGCCAGAGAGTTGAAATTTCACACGCCCTTTAGCTACATCAGTTAGGCTGCAAGTAACAGAAAAGCATAGTGTCAGGGGCTTAACAATAAGAATCCAGGTCTTTTCCATGTTGCTGACTGATCTCAGCATGTTGGCTCTTACTTGTGCTAATGCCTCAGGGTGGTGGGGTGGCTGCTGCAGTTCCAGTCATTACATTCAGAAATGACAATATCCAGTGGAAGAAGGGGGCCCAGCTCTCTCTGGGCCTCTCCTTTATGAAATTTTACCCAGAAGCCCTTCAGAAAGTTTCTTCAAATAGGTTTTTATCTTATTG
This sequence comes from Artibeus jamaicensis, assembly GCF_021234435.1. NCBI lineage: Eukaryota > Metazoa > Chordata > Mammalia > Chiroptera > Phyllostomidae > Artibeus > Artibeus jamaicensis. The sequence continues at coordinate 7,881,084 of NW_026521883.1, forward strand.
GCCAGAACTTGGTCACATGGTCTTTCCTAAACAAATCACTGGCATGATGAAGGGGATCATCATGACTGGCTCAAGCAATGAAGATTCACGTGGGTTATGCTTCCCTGAGTCACGTTGGAGAAAAGTGGGCCCCCGGACAAAAGTGGGGGCACTCTGGGGTTGGAGCACAGGGCATGGCTGTGGGGCAGACAGTTACTGCAGTGTCTTCAGCTGATGGGTTTTTTTCTCTTTAAGCTTCAGTTTCTTCATCTGTAAAGTGTGGATAATAATAGTAGTACTTTTCTTATAATGTTGTGAGGATTAAATGTGATAATTCATGCTAAGTTGTTAAGGTGACTGCCACACAGTATGTGTTAAATTAGGTGTTAATAACAGCACGTGAACTTGAGCACACTGTTTACCCTGTATGAGTGTTAGCACTGTGTAAGACAAAGATGGCATTATCTCCTCCAGGGTCACACCTGCCTTTTTTAACCGCAGCTGAAGTATCATTATGGTCCTAACACTATCGCATCTTTGTTAGCAGCACTGGCTTTTGAATCAGGCTAGGGTCCTCCATTAATTGTAGTATAACTTTAGTGATGTTAGTTAACTTCTCTGAACCTCAGTTTCCTCTTCTATAAAAATGGTGATACTATTACTCACCTCATAAGGTAGTTGGGTGGGTTAAGTAAATGAGACAGAAATTACTGGTAGCTAGTGGGCATAGGGGCCTGGCACACAGTAGGCTTTAATAAAACACCCTACCCTTCCTTTCCTATCCTGTGTGTTCCTTTCCTTTGGAGCAGGACCCTAGCCAGAGAGCGGAGTGTCCACTCCCTTGGGGAAGGTAAGATGAAGCCAGCTATATTAGTCAGAGTTTAGGTCTCCAAGGTGCTGGGGTGCCCTTTAGGAAGCAAAGCGGAGGCCCAGTATTTTAGAAGGGGCTAAAAGGCCATGGGCAAAGGTCAGGCCAGAGCTCCCTGGAAACTTTAGATGCTGAATCTCTGATAGCACAGCTAATTCTAACTCCCACTGTCTGCCTTGACTGGGATTGGTCCAGCTGCAGGTGAAGGCCTCCAATGGCAGGTGACCAGGACTGGGGGTAGAGGTGCAGATAAAGGCAAACAGATAAGCCAATGGGCATGAAAAATTGCTGGAGTTGCTGGAGATGGTCTCTACAGCCTGGGGGTCTTATTGATCCGGGCGGGCCGCCCCTGGCCATCCTTGACTCTCTAGACCTGCTATTGGGGGCAATTCAGGTCTGCGGGCTTCTGCCCAGGCACTGTTAGATGGGGGTGGCTCTTAGCAGGGTTTCTAGAATTCTCTTGTTGGGGTTCAAGTGCTGACCAGACGCAACCCAGCTTAGCTTCCGCGGTCAGACAAGATCAGGAGCGTTCAGGGTGGTATGGCTGTAGACCCTGCTGCCTGGGTCAAAGCCCAGCCCTATAATCATCATCTGAATGACGTGAGCCAAACCCTGCACCTCTGTGTTCACAAGTTTGCCCATCTGACCTACCTCTTAGGGTTGCTGTGTTGTAAGTGGGTAAACACCCAGCACAAGGCCTGGCACACAGCAGATGCTCAGTCAGGATTAGTTGTTATGTAAGGACAATAAATATTTCCAGCTTTCACAAAAATCATGCTTTCTTTTTCTTGCTCTTCTATGGCCCAAGATCTCACTACTGAGGGGGAGAATGGTGGAGAGGAAAATGGAAGAAGCCGAGTTCATTAATGATTCAGCATCAACATAGCTGCCCAAAGGGCCTGTGAAACTGCCAAAGAAGCTGGTGCGAGCACAGAAGGGTCCCCGGGTGGAGGGTTAGCAAGGAAGTGTGGGGAGGGAGCTTGAATCGGCAACTCAATTCATGGCCCAGAAGAGGATTGGAGCATCTGTTCCTGTAGAGTGCTTGGGAGCGGCCTGTGCAGGAGAAGTAGCCTCTCTCCCTTCTCCAAAATGATGCTTCCTGGGGTCACGACATCATTTGGGACCCTGGAAGGCCAGGCTCAGGGACAGCTTTACATACCTTCTTGGAATTGTTGACAATCTTGTCCTGAGCCAGCCATTATCTACATGCCCTGTCATACCCCATAATAGTCCCCAAGTCCCCTGAAGATTATGTTTGTCCTACTTCTGTCCCCCAACACTTTGCACACACCCAACAGGGCTGATCCGCAGCACACCTTTCCGTGGGGTGTTCACTCAGCCAGGGCTCTGGTCTCTGGAAAGGTCGGGAGGCTCTGAGGGCTGGTGGGGGTCGGAGTGAATACAGGAAAGGCTCCTCTGAGCCTGTGGGTCTGATGGAGCCTGATGTTTTCCATCCATGTTCTGGAGAACACTAGTTCCACAGAACGCTCTGTAAAGGCGCTGACAAGTCTCGCAAAACGGACCTCATCGTTTTGTTTAACCTTTTGTTGAACATATTTAACCACAGGAACTTAGTTTCTGTAGAGCCCTCTAACATTCCAAGGCCATGGTGTTTGTGGGAACCACTTTGGGCAAAAGTGACGTAGGAAAGAAATCACCTGCCGTGGAGTGGGGACCCACTTCCCTCGTCTCAGTCCTGCGGGTGTGTGCAAACTGAGTGACTGGGGCACGCCAAACCCGTCCCCGGGTGCCAGTTTCCTCAGCTTTGGAGTAATGCTGGTGATGATAATGCCTCCTGCTTTCCTTACAGACAAGAGTGTTTTCTTAAAAACAAAACAAAACTTTTTACAATGGGATATTTCAAACGGATCCCCAAACAGAGGGAACATTAGAGTACCTTCCCCTGTCTGCACGTCCTGCGTCAGCAGTCGTTTGCATTTGCCTATCTTATTTCATCTACCTCTCCTGTCTATAAGAATGATTTGAAGATATGAAATTAAGTCTGTGAAAGTGCTTTGCACACTTTAAAGTGCTATACAAATGTAAGACATCTATCATTTCTATTGTTAGGTTTATTATTTCTTATTCTTAAAGTTCAAAGTTATGCATAAATATAAGGCATCTATCGTCATTCTTTTGCTTATAATTTTTTTTGAGAAGATTTTATTTATTTTCAGGGAGAGGTGAAGGGACAGAGAAAGAGAGGGAAAGAAACATCAATGTGTAGTTGCCTCTCATACACCCCCCACTGGGGACCTGGCCCACAACCTAGGCGTGTGCTCTGAATGGGAATCAAACTGGTGACCCTTTGGCTTGCAGGCCGGCACTCCAGCCACACCAGCCAGGGCTAATTTCTTATTACTATCCAGTCACATCACCAAAAATGTCCAGTAATGTGTATATTCATGCACCTCCATTTGTAAGAAGCTGATTTGAGCCTGGAGGGTATGGCGCTTAAAATCCGAACCTGCTGCCAAGGGGGCTTACAGTCTAATGGAGAGGCAAGAAGGAAGGTCCGAAGAACAGCTTTGCAATAGCTGGTGTTGCCCAGGCAGCGAGGAAGTAGGCAGTTCTGAAGCGTTTCAGGGAAGGAAGGGAGCAGGGAGCTGAGGAATGGCTGGATGAGGCTTTTCCTCAGTGGAGAGGTTTTTTTCCTGCCCAGTGAGTTTGGGAGCTTGGCTGGGCCTGGAGGCAGCTGGAAGGATAAAATGCCGTTTTGGTTACATAGCCACGTAAGCCTGAAATGATCTGATGGTCCTGAAGGCAGACGGAGGCCAAGCCTATGTGAGTGACGCTACTCTCTACTTGCAGTTAAAGGTGCTGCCATCACCTTCCCCGCCAGGATGGGGAGCACATACTGTGGCAACTTTCAGGTAGAACTTGGTGCCGCCTCCAAACAAACAGGGTTTGGAAACAAACAAAACCTTTCTGAGGCCTGCCCATTGTCCAGTGGGTCCTCTACTTCTGACCACCGTGGTCAGCTCCCCATCTTGGTGGGCTCCTGGTCGTCGGCCTCACTACTGACTGCTGCCCACCTCCCCCCATGGTCTGGGTTTTGCCAAAGACCCTCCTCCCTGGGGAAGCCACGCTGGCCCGCTTTTTTCTGCAGGGCAGAGGCTCATGGATTGGGGTGTGCGGCCTTGTTGGGGGCTCCAAGCTGTCATCCCTTTGAATTATCTGTGCAAAAGACGGAACGTCAGCATCAGAGTGCAATTCCGGGAGGAACACACAACTCTCTGTGGCGGTAGGTGCATTTGGCTTGCATTTGCCTTTTAAAACACATAAGCCAAGAGAAAATTTCACATAAAAATATGTATTTTCAATTTCCTTTAAATAATTAGATCTACAATCCCGGGCCTGTATTCTTGCTTGGCAGCAGTGGAGGGAGCTGAGCGGGGCCTCCGGTTTGGCCAGGGCCTGTGCTGTCTGAGCCGCCATGGCCCCCTAAGAGTTTTGGACTCATCGACGTTCCCGGCCAGGTGGGATTTGTGTTGGGGACCCTACCACAGAGAGCTGTGCCATGCTGAGAAGCTACAAGGCAAGATGACCCCAGAGCTATTTCTGCCTGACTTTCTTGTTTCTGGTCCTGATGACTCTGTCATCATTATTTGACTAAGAGCCCTCTCCTTGACTTATGCATTGGGGTCCTGACAGGAAACAGGTGGCAGGAAAAGCTGGGTAATTGATGAGAGTGTAATAGAGGGAGTGTTTCCAAAGGCGAGGGCAGTTTAGGAAAGCTGGCAGAGAACAGCACAGCACCCTGAGGCCTGCAACCACGGGGAGCAAGAAGCACCCCTGGGCACACAGGGCTTGGAGGGGGTACCGGGCAGAGAGTGCTGCCTGGCAGGACAAGGTCTTCCAGGGGGGGTGCGGACAAATGGCAGTACTCCTGCTCCTTCTCCTCCTGCTCTGTGGTGCCTGTGTGGCTGTTCCATGGGCCGAACCCAGCCGGAAGCCAGAGAGCAAGGGAATCAAATATACAGTCCATACTGGTCAGCTTCCTGGGGAGAAGGTTTATAGGAACAAATGGAAGATACTCAGCACAGGTCATGTTATACTGTCGACAGATCGTGAGCCTGCTGTGACAGGAGGTGGTTGAGCCTGTGTGGGGAAGCTGGCCTGATAATGGGGAGCAGGTCCCTCGCTGAAGTGGAGGCTAGGATTTCTGGGGGCTGAGGACCTCCTCACTTGCAGACTTGCCTTGCCTGGCTTTCTGTCTTGTTGGGTCTGACTCATTTCCAGCATGTGCCCGTGTGGGTGGGTGGGTGGGTACTCCCCGCCCCTGCCGCCTCCAGCTTCCCCTTTCTCTGGAGGTCCCTCCACAATAACTCTAAAAGGGAACTTAGAGCTGCGTGTGGCATCTTCTGAAGAGCCTTCCAGGTGTGACATGATTTATAAAGCTCCCTCACACCCAAATTATCTTCCCCACTAGCCTGTCTTTTGAGATTCTGTGCAGCTTCCCAGCCTCTGAGAAAGTTACAGCTTGAAGGGCCTTCTCATCCTCTCATTCAGCAGGGAGCAAACTGGGGCCCAGAGAGGGGAAGCGACTGGCCCAAGGTCACAGGGTGACTTGGGGCTGGAGCAGGAACAGGGACCTGAACTAGCTCCTAGACCTCTGACTTAGTTACCTGGCTGGTGCTTTGGGGTTAGACTCTGACAGAAAGGCAGGGGCAGTCCAGCGGCTGGGTGGCTGGCCCAGTTGGTCTTAGGAGAGGGGAATCTGAAGCATAAAGGGATCTCCTGTTGAACCGAGCCAGGATCAGCGCTGTCCGGGGTCTCAGGCAGGGTGGAGACGGAGAAACATATATAAAACAGAATGATCTCAGAGCAAGCTGCAGGCAGCTGAGCCCAGCCCACATCCATGGGATGAACCGGGAGGGGAGCACACTGTCTGCTCCTTCCCCTTCCCTCTCCCCTCTGCCCTGTCTGCGGGGATATGTAAGAGGCTCAAAATGTGGGGCCAGGCATGGAGAAGTTGGCCCTGGGCGGGCGGTGGGCACAGAGAAGAGGAGGGAACTCTCTGGAGGGAGAAGGCCTGAGGTCCGCACTGCCACTTGGCATCTAAAGTGCTGGGCTTTTGTTTTCATTTATACAACATGAGAAAAATCATACTGTAAGGATTGCCATAGGGTTTATTGTTATTAATATCCATATTGATAATAATAGCGAGGATAAAAAGCTATCATTTATTGAGGCTTACGGTGTGGCAGGCACTGGGCTCCACAATTTCCGTGCATTATCTCACTTAATCTTCACAGCAGCTCCACGAGGAAACCGAGGCTCGAGACGATTGGGCAGGTTAGCCGTGCGGCAGGGATACGATAGGTGTCGGAAGACATTCTCCGTAAACAGCAAATGCTGACATGATTTCTGTTGACCTACACGAACGTGTGATAGCCCACCACCATCGACATCAGTCCCCACGGTCTGTGGACATCCTCAGGGACTTCTTCCAGAAGGGGTTTCCCAGGTCTCCGTGGGCCTGTGTTCTCCACCCCTCATGCCACCTCCCCAGGAATCCTGCCCTGGGGTTGTTTTTCTGAAGGAGGAAAAGAGGCTGCAGACGAGAAAGCAATCTTCTGGCTTAACTGCTGAGCCCCAACCCGGTGCTCCCAGGGAGCAGAGAGCCCTGGAGGGCAGAGGATCTGCCTCTGGGTACGTGTGAGTGCGTATGTGTGAGAGCATGTGGATGTGTAAATGTGTGTTAACCTATTTTGTGATTGTGTGCACAGGTGAGTGTGAGTATATGCACATGTGTTTATGTGTGAGGATGAGTGTGAGTATGAACATGCATGGAGTGAATGTGTGAAGAGCATTTTTGCATGTGTGTGAGTGTGTATATATATTTGACTGTGTATATACAAGTTGTTTATGTGTACCTCAATGTGTGTGGACATGTGCGTGTACTTGAACATGCATGCCCATGTGTGAAAGTTTATGTGTTCCTGTCAGTGTATGTGTTGTGTGGATGTGTGTATATACACATGTGTATGTGCATGAGTGTGTGTGGGTGCATGTCTGTGTATGTATGTCAGCTGTTTATGGGAGGGCGTGTATGCTGAAATGGGTGTGACCTTACGTGAGTGTATGCTTGCCAAGGTATGCCTGTGTGTGAGTGTGTGTAGACACCCACTGGGTCTCTGCCTCCCTAGGGCAGTTGTTTGGGAAGCATTTTAATTATCCATACCTGATGGAGGGGGCTGGTAGAGTTCAGAGTGGCGTCACCTACTGAGCACTGGTCTCCTGCCCCCTCATGGGGTCTCATACAAGCTGTATTGTCTACTGAACAGCTCCTTCGGCCATCAGCCTCCTTGGGAGAATGCTGGTTTTCACTGCCATCCTTAAGCAAATGGAGTGTGGGCCATGGGTAAGCACACTGTAGAGGCCTCTTTCGGGCCAGGCTGCTTGCCTCTCCCTCATGATGGGACATGGCTGGGCTTTGGTGCGGCTCCCAAATGGGCACTTGACAGAGGTGCTGGGTTGTGACTGAGTGTGAGTCCACACCAGGCCACATACCGCGGACAGGGGAGCAGATGGCAGGGCCAGCCCTCTGGCTGGCTTCCCCACTGTGCTGGGCCTCTTCTGTTGCACTCCTGCCTCCTTGCTCCAGGGTCCTAAGGATGGCCAAAGTCTGATGCTTTGCTCTTTCTTACATCCGCATCCTCCAGCACTCAAATGAGTCAAGACCCTTGCTCATGGGGAGGAGAGGGATTGGCTGGTTCGGGTTAAAGGGGGAAGAACTGTGTAATTCAAAGAGAAATGGGGGTTTGGAGGTGTTGACTGAAGTGAATATGAATTTTGTAAGCTTTGCCCATCGCTAAGCCAAATAATGAGATTCACTCCCCCATCTTGGGAAATATTCTAGCTAACCCTTGTGTAGCACTTATGCTATGGCAAGAACCGTGTATGTATTAGTTCACTTTATCCACACAACAGCCTTAGGAGGTAGATAATGTTGTTATCTCTTCATTCAGCTGACAAAAATCAGGGTCAGAGAGGCGAAGTACCTTATCCAAGGTCACACAGCTGGTAACAGGCAGAGCTGGGATTTGATACCAAGAGGTCTCATTTTAGAGACTGTTCTTAACTGTGACATTATATTAAGTCTTGAAGTAGTGAGTTGTCCTGTTGTTGATTCAATCTCTGCTTTGTAAACTGATTCAGAGAAAGAGGTCGCTCACTGTTCTCATTGGCAAAGCAGGGAACTGGTACTTTGAGGGAGCTCACAGTAGTGGAAGAAGGCTACTGCGCATGCGCCATGCGGCGCAGAGGCGTGTGCAGGGGCTCGGTCTCCCGGGGCTCCATCCTTCTACTGCTCCCCTGTCCTCCACGTCGTAACTGCTCAACAATTGCTTTTTAAAATAAAATTTTTTTTGGTAACAGCTTTATTGAATACAGTCCACCCATCATACACTTCACTATTTAAAAGCATATAATTAAAAGTTTTTTAGTATATTCAGAGTTGGGCCACCACCACCACCACAATCACCCCCAAAGAAACCCCACACCCATTTGTAGTTACTACCCATCTCCTTCCCTGAGTCCCTGGCAGCCACTAATCTACTTTCTGCCTCTATGGACTTGCCTGTTCAGGGTGTTTCGTATAAATGGTACCATATAATATGTGGTCTTTTGTGACTGGCTTCTTTCATTTAGCAAAATGTTTTCAAGGTTCATCCTTGTTAACGCATGAACTAGTACTTCATTCCTTTTTACTGCTGAATAATATTCCACCGTGTGGCTGGACCACCATTTATTTCTCCACTGATCAGTGGACGGCTGCTTGGGTTGTTTCTACTTTCCAGCTGCGACGAACAATGCTCCTGTTTCTGTGAGCAAGCTTTTGTGTGGATAGGTCGTCATTTATGTCGGATCTGCACCTGTGGGTGGAGCTGCCGGGTTGTTGGAGGAGCAGCCAGACTCTTTTCCAAAGCGGCATTTTACATGCCCTCCAGCAGGTCTGAGGGTTCCAGTTTCTCCACGTCCGTGTCCACGCTTGTTATTTTCCGTTCTTTTGATAGTGGCCATTTGATTGGGGGGAGGCGATATTTCACTGTGACCTAGCTTTGCATTTCCCTAGTGGTTAGTGATGGTGAGCATCTTTTCGTGTGGTTGTTGGCTATTTGTGTATCTTCTTTGGAGAAATGTCTGTTCATATATATCCCTTGTCTATTTTTGAACTGGGTTCCAACAAGTGGATTGAAGGAAAGAATGAAGGAGTGAGGGAGTGGGCCGGCCTTCCCCATGTCGGGCACTGGGGATGCCTAGATGGATGAGACCCAGTTCTTGCCCTCAGGGAGCTCGTGTCCGGAGCTGGAGACAAACACACAGTTGAGGAATCAGTGCTGGAACAACAGTAGGTGCGAGAGGTTGGGTTAAGGAGGGAAGGCTTCATGGAGGAGGAACAATTTGAGCTGGGTGTTTAAAAGGAGAAGGCACAGTTTTAGTTGGGGAGCAGCAGGGAAATAAAGGGTAGGAGGAAGGGCGTGGTGGGGCGGAGTGAGGCATTTAGAGGGTGGTTTTGGGTTCGAGGAGGAGGAACCAAGAGAAATGTCTGCATGGCCAAGGAGTGTGGGGTGGCGGGCGCTCAGATGTGCTGTCCAAACCTGCGTGTCCTCAAGGTCTCCGAACAGAATTGCTGAAGCTGCTGCTGTGGTGTCGAGTGGGTCCTTTATGTTTTAGTGATTATCCTGCCACCTACCAAAAATAATTTCATCCGGGGAAGGAGGAAGGTTTGGTGGTATTGAACGCTGCTGCCGTGTAAGTGTAAGTGGCCTAATTGGGATTCATAAATCCACGTTTTAACAAGCACAATTAGGAATACTTACTGCAGGCCGGCTTGAGCGAGTCAGGAAAGTGCCGTTTGCAGGAGCAGGTTTTATGTGGTTTTATTTAATGGATGGAAGACTTGGTTTTATCTGGCATCCTGATCAGTCACTAGGGGGGCAAGTCTCAACTTAAAAGTGAAATTTTATCCAAAATTTTAATTTTCAGTAGGTTATTAGGCAATATTATAATGGGGAAGAGGTTCTTGGGGGGGTGGAAATGGCAAATTCCATAAGCTGGGAAAAAGATAAGAGTCCTCTTAAATAAGGCTGATGTGTGGACAGATACTCAGAGGGTTCTGTCCCCAACCCCCTCCCCCTTTCCGCTTTCTATTCACTCTGCTATGCTGAGATCTGTGGGGAGGGCAGTGGCCTGGCTGGGAAGGTCCAGCTGAGGTTCATAGAGGTTACCACGTGAGGTCTGGAGGTACTGGGGGGCAGGAGATTGGGAGTCTTGGGGCAAGGTTAATCTGGAAAGCTTTGAAGGGAGAAGTGGGATTGAATGGGGCTGGGAGGAAGGGCAGGATTCAGGAGTGTCGAAGGGAGGACGGAGCCCTGGAGCTACTGGGAGCCCCTGACCCAGGCAGCCCTCCCCTGAGGAGACGTGCCGGAGGAAGGCAGGCCCAGCTCTCAGCAGGGACAGGGTGCTGCTGGGTGGGACCTGTGCCCAGGAGGCCGCACATGACCCGGGAGGCCTGGGAGCTAGTCCTGGCCTGCCGCTATCTCACCTTGGGACTTGAGGCAGGTGCCTTTCCCTCTGTGGATCTCAGAGTCACCTTGAATGCTCTCTCAGGGTCCTCCAGCCTGGACGCTGTGGGCTATGGAGAGACTCTGGCTCTCTGTGGAGCTGGGGTAGCTGTGGGGGAGACAGCGCGGAGGAAGGGGTGGTGGTGCTGCTGCCTAAGGCAGGCACAGGATGCTGGGGGCCGGTTCCCAGGTGGGAACGTGACAAGGTGGGAATGGGGTGAGAGTCTGGGGGGTGCAGAGTAAAGAGGAGTGCCTGAAGACCCTCAGTGCTGGGGCCAGTGCACTTGTGGGTCTGGTCAATTAAAGACATTCTGACAGAGAGAAAGATTTGCAATTGTTTCTTGATAAAAATGAAAACGAGAGAGAATGGATGGAGAAAGCATGATGGACTTTGTGCCTGATGGAAAGGAAAGACCCCTGCTTTGGAGTTAGGCAGGCTTGGGTTTGGTCCCTGTTCTGCCCTTATGGGCTGTGTGTTGTTGGGTATATCACTTAACCTTTCTGAACTGACAAGTTTTGTTTTGGGGTTTTTTTCTTTTTTGGTCTGCAAAATGGAGTTTTTAATAATACTTATATCACAATCTGGTGATAGTCAGATGAAAGACAGGCGCATGCCTGGCACACGTCAGGCGGTTAATCGTGTGCGTTGCCTTCTCCCCTTCCCGCGCCTCACCCACCCCCTTCTGTTTGGAAAGTTGGGATTCTCACGCCTGCTTGGCCTCTACCTGAGCTTGCTGCAGCTCTAAGGAGGTATGACACGTATGTAAAGAGTACTTTGTGATCTGTACCTCGCAACAATGAAGGGGCAACTCTTGTTTTTGCAAGGCCGTTTAGAGTAGTAGCTACGGTGATGATGGAGGGGAGGCAGGAAGGGCAGGTAAACAGGGTCTCAGAGTACCCAGAGGGCCAAAAGGCAGGGAAACTGGCCCGAGCGACCAGGGTGGGTATTGTTTCTGTGGCGGTCTCACCTTCAGGTACCGCTCCCCGGTGAGCGGGCCCAGATGCGGAGATCTGGAAGCCCTGTGTTCCAGAGGAGCTGGGTTCCCAGGAGAACCTCGTCTGACCTTGAAGGGTGGCATTGAACACATCAGCAGTTCCACGACACACACTGGAGGGGCTGTACCGGTTGGGATGAAGAGGGGAGCTAAGATTTACTCAGCAATTGTCCATGTTTCGCTGTGATGTCAGATGTTTTCAACACCATGCCATCTGTAAATTGTCTGTTGTGGGTCGCCATTCCTGTGTGAGAACTCACATGTGAGGAAGGAACCCGAGGCTCAGAGAAATGAACTGAACTTTTCCGAAACTACAGAGCAAGTAAGTGGTGAAGTGGAAATTGAGCCCGTATTTGTCTCTGGAGCTCTCTTTAAGTCAATGCCGACCAGCGAGAACATTTTTTTTCTCTTTACATTTATAAAACGTTGAATCCTCCAAACACTTCTTTTAAAATCTTTCATTTTAAAATAATCTAAGGCTCACGCAGACGTTTTAAATATAGTGGAGAGTTCTCAGGTACTCTTCACCCAGCTTCCCCTGATAACATTTTACATACCCGTAGTCTAATTATGAAAACCAGGAACTGATGTGGCACTGTGCTGTTAATGAAACTACAGGTCTTATTTGGATTTTACCAATTTTTACATGTGTGTGTATATCTCTGTGAATTCTGTTATAGGTACAGATTCATAGAACCACTACCACAAGCAGGTTACAGAATTTTTCAGTCATTCCCCAGTCCCAAAACTCTCTCGTGTTACCCCTTCATAGACCTACTCTTCCTTCCACACCCCCCTGGTGACCATCGATCGGGTTTTCTGCCCCCTAATTTATTATTTTGAGATTCCCATATAAAGAGAGTCACACAGTACGCAACCCTTTGAGACTGGCTTTTCTCACTATACACAATTCTCTGGCAATTCATCCAGGGTGTTGACTGTATCAGTTTGTCCCTTTACGTTGCTGAGTCACGGTGTATTTCCAAGGGCTGCTATAACAAAGTAGCACAGACTAGGGGCTTAAAACAAAAATTTATTTTCACAGTTCTGGAGGCCAAAAGTCTGAAATGAGGGTGTCCACTGGGCTGTGCTGCTTCGGGGCCTTGGGGGAAAACCCTCCCTTGCCTCTTCCAGATGCTGCTGGCTGTCAGAAACCCTGGTGTCCCTGGCTTGTGGGAGCATCACGCCAGTCTCTGCCTCCGTCATCACGTCATCCTCCCTACAGGATGCTGGTCTTTGAATTTAGGGCCCGCCTTAATCAGAAGGACCTCACCTTGACTAACCATATCTGCAAAGACCCTATTTCCAAATGCATTTCTATTCTGAGGTGCTGGGTGGACAGGGATTTGGGAGGACACTGTTCAGCCTGGTGTGCACATGCCGTGGGTTATCCTACAGTGTGTTCAACTGTCTGCCCATTGAAGGACCTCTGGGTGGTTTCCAGGTTTGGGCCATTACAAATAAAGCTGCTACAGACATTCTTGTGCAGGTTTTTGTGTGACTGTGAGTTTTTATTTCTCTGGGATAAGCATTCAAGGGTGCAGTTGCAGGGTCGTATGGTAGCTATGTGTTTAGTTTCTAAAGGGACTGCCAAGCTGTGTCCCAGAGTGGCTGTGCTGTTTGGCGTCCCCACCAGCAGTGCACAGGCAGCCCGGGCTCCCTGCATTCTGGCCAGCGTTTGAGGCTGTCACTGGTTTTTTGTAGGCCGTTCTGGCGTGAGATGCTCAGTGACATCTCATTGTGGTGCTAATTCCTATCCTCCTAGTGGCTAATGATGTTGAAGATCTCATTATGTGCTTATTGCCTCTTTGGTGAAGTGTTTTGAGTATTTACCCATTTTTAAATTGGCTTGTTGATTTTTTACTTTTGAGTTTAGGGAGTTCTTTATATATTCTAGACACAAGTTCTTCATTGGATGTGTGATTTGCAAGTATGTTCTACTCTGTAACATGTCTTTTCATTCCTTCGACACCATCTTTTGCAGAGCAAAAGGTTTTCATTCTAATGAGCTCTAATTGATCGATTCTGCTATGGATTGTGCTTTCGTAGTCACATTTAAGAACCTTTTGCTCTGGGAGATTTTCTCCTATGTTTTCTTCTAAAAGCTTTTAGGTTCTACATTTCAGTCTATCCATTTTGAGTTAAAGACATTTCTGTATCTTTGTCTGTCTGCGGAGACATCCCTACCCCTACATCTATACATCTGGACAAGGCTGTGGTCAGGGCCTTATCCCAGTGTTCTGACACCATATGCTTAAAGGCCGTTCTTTATGTCTCTGCAATTTTCGCTTTCAGTGTGGTTACATCCTAAACGGGCACTTTAGTCTGACTTCGCTGCTGAGGAAGCTGAAACCAGAGAGGGTGAGGACTAGTCTGGAGTTACCCTGCAAGTTATCAAGCAGAATGGGAGCTGTCTTCTGGCTTTCCTTGCTTCCAGGACATCCCCACTTTAAAGAGAAAAAATGAAGCTAGTTAGTAACACAGAAGGCCCTGGCTTCCCACCAGGGGCCACCTTATATAAATCAAGCAGACAGGCAAGCAGAAAGAATTAAAAACAAGGAGGTCAACATTTTGAGGATGGAACGTACGACCCTGTCCTACATCCATGTCCCCTCCTGAGCCCCGACTGGCAGCCTGCGGGGGTTGAGGAGCTGGCTGGCTCTCCATGGGAAAGCCCTGTTCAGGTGCTGGTCTGGGGGATTCCCTGCCCCCTTGGCTGTGAGAGCTGCCTGCCTCGCGGTGGGGAGCCCTGCCTTGGAGAGCTGGCGCTCAGTGTTTGCGAGCCATCTCTGCCGTCCTGAGAGCAGGCTTTTAGCTTAATTGAACCGAATGTCTTAAAATGGCAACTCATCAGTCAGCTTTCATTTAGTCCCTTTCGTTTAATTGTATTTTCCTCTAGGGATTAACCAAATCAATGTAAATGCTGGGTAATTTGTAATTCTGGTGGGTTTTTCTTTTTTCATTTAAAAATTTGGGGGACACATAGGTAGGGGGTTGTGCTTGTCAACTGTAATAACCTGGCTAAGAATGATGAAGATATCTGTTTTCTTTGTTGAAAAAGGCTCCCAGCTAAATCTCATGAAACCTTGTAGCCACATTCCCCATTCTGAGAAGGATCCTGGTGAGATGCGCCAGATTCTGAGAGACCACGGAGCCTGTGTTTGGCTTTAAGAGCCCACACGATGACAGAGTGGAAGCTGGGGCAAGTAGGGCCGCGAAGCAACCTTTCTTAATTACTCATCCGGGCCCAGCCGCCTCTGGGCAGGGAAGCCTGGGCCTTGCCTGTCTGGAGGGTTTCGAGGGAGGCTTGGCGCCGGGAGGCCTGAGTTCTCTGCCAGGGACTGGCCTCGTAGACAGAGGCCAGTCTCTGCCCCTCTCTGGGTCCCCTGACTCTGATGGAGGACTGGACTGGACAAGGGGTCTCCTGTCCTCTCCACTGCAGTGGCACCTGCTCTGTCAGGGCTTGTTGTCCTCGTCTCCTGGGTATCAGCACCTGTGGGGAGTGAAGCAGCAAAGTCAGGCAGAGGGAGATACTGGGCTGTGATATGGTCACACCAAAGGCCATGCCGTCCCCGGGAGAGACTGTGCAGCTGAGATGGCCTGCAGAACTGTCCTACCTCAAGTCAAGGGGGCCAGGCCTTTATAACCACCCTCCCTTTGGCTAACTAAGGAGACATTAGATGCAGCTGCCCCCAGTTTGGGGACATGACCTTGAGGCAAGCGGTTCTCTGACTGAAGGCAGTTCACAGAGGGACTTGGGAATGGATGTCTCAGTCCTGAAGAGGGGAATCTGGGTGGCCTGTCCTAGCCTTTGACACTTCCCCCCTCCAACCTCCCTCTCTTAGGGATGCAGCCTGAGACATACCAGGCTCTCAGGTGGAAAACTTGGATTTCTACACTCCTGGCCGCCAGCTCCCTCTGGCCTGGACTAGGGTCTGAGCGGAAATGAGTTCTAGGACTCGCCTTTCCTCCAGCTCCCTCTGCGGCTCTCCTGGGGCCTGTGCTGCGCCAGAGAGGGAGGAGGTTGCAGTGAGTTCCCGCTGCAGGGCCCTGTCCTCTCGGGGCTGGCCTCTCACACATGCTGCCGAGCACCAGCGAAGCCCCAGGCCCCGGCTGTTGATGCGGGAGGTGCGTGGGCTGTGACCTGACTGTTCTGTGCCTCGGTGTCTCCTTCTTGGGACAATGGGGTGTCCTTTGGAACCAAACCACTTCCCCTGGGATGTGGACCCCCTTCACTGGACAGTGGGTGGATTTCAAGGGGGATCTGGACACCTTCCCCAAAGACTCCAGCAGGTGGACAGCTGCCACCATGCCTTAGCATTGATGGAAATTCTAACTTACAGACGGTGGTTTGGGGGAGACTTTATGGCAGGAGCCATCAATCTCAGCATTTTAAATGTATTTTATTTTTCCGGCTGGGGTGCCTGTCTGCTGTGAGTGAACTCTGCCTAATCAGCTTGCAGGCAGTTGAAGAAGAGTGGGTGTCCCCTTGATCTGGGGGTTTATGTGCATAATTCCCTTTAATTCATTGCAGACAGGGTTTGGAGAGCCAGGGTTGAGAGTGATTTTCAAAGTCTCTCTCTGCAGTTCAAAGATGCATCTCTCCAGCCGGACCAGTAAATTACAGGAGCAATTTGCCATGAATTTCCAATGCGGAGTGATTCCGGATCCTCTTGGGGCGCAGCCCGCCCCGCTCCTTCCCTCGGAGGTGGAGGTGGGGGCGGGGCCCAGTGGGTCTGGACAGCATCTGCTCCCGGTGCTGCTCGGTCACTGTGGGCCCCCACCTGCTGGCCTTCGCCATCCACTGACCCTGCAGACACTGCTGCCCCCCATTTCGGCCTTGTCTTGAACCTGTGCTGGTGCTTCATTGGGGGAGGGGGACGGGACGGGCAGGCCAACCGTGTACTCCAGTGCCGACAAAACCTTTGTCCTGACTTTATGTCTTCCCACTTCATTTGCCTGTGTGATAAATGCAATTTCCGCATCAGGACTATCAGTCATTTTCTGATGTGATCTGTGCAGCTTTGCCTGAATTGAATCAGCTCCTGGATTATTGTGACAGTTTATTTGGTAAGAAAATGAAATAAGATGTATAAATTAAAAGGGAGGTGTGCTGGGTGTAATGTGGAGGTCCAGGCTCTCAGTTGCCCCTGCTGGGGCATTTCCACCCTCCCCTACTTTCCGCATTGGGCTCCCAGCTCTTCTGCCCTCTAAGCTCAGGAAAGGGACCAAGGCAAGGACACAAAGCCATTCTTGCAGGAGGTAAAGGTGCCGGCATATGTCAAGGGACAAGCAGGTAAAAGGTCAAGATGCACTGAAGCCGGAACCTCAGGTTTAGCATTATAGTGCTAATGCAAAGGGCTGGGGGAGGGGTTGGGGAGGAGAGAGAGAGAGAAATAATAGAGACAGAAATAGAGATGCAGGAAGAGATAGACAGACAGACAGACAGACAGACAGACAGACGAAGAGCTAGAGAAGAGGGGTCAGGGGAGGAGAGAGAGAGTTTGAGAGGGAGAGGAGGCAGTAGAGTCCCAAACTGGAGGTTAGAGGTAACCGGGTAATCCTGTCCCTGGATTCCCTGAGGGTCTCCCTCCCGCTGCTCCTCAGCCCTCCACCAGCAGGACCACTGCGGACTCGGGTGGCAGTCATTTTCTTCTTCCTTCTCCTCTCTGTCGTCCTCTCACACGTGCTAATTCGCACCTGCTCCGACCTGGGCCTCGGACGCGGTGTCCATGGGAGGGAAGGCGCAGCGTCTGGGTGTGCCTTCTACGTAGGAAGACTGTCCGCAGCCCTGTGAGCTCCTCCAGGAAGATGTCAGGCTTGGGGGTGAGATGGTAAGTAAACAGATGCAGCACAATGCAGCCAGGAGGAGGGCGTGTGGGAGCTTGGAGGAGAGAGGTCGCTCTGACCGAGCCGTCCTAGGCAGCAGTGGGCTCTACCTGGCCGGCTGCATCTAAGTAATCTCAATTAACCAAGCTGCCCTTTGTCCGCTCCCTGAGGCCTGCCCCCTTTCCTTGTACTGGGTCCTTTCCAGATGCTGTTCAATAGGCCTAGGCGGACCCAGGAAAACCAAGGCCTGCCCCCTGCACAAGACCTTCCAGAAGGTTCCAGAACATAGTAGAAGAGTGCTTTCCCCCTGTAGTGTGAGGACCAGACTGGGAGGGGTCAGACCACCCTGACCCAGAAAGAGAACTTGCCTTGAAGCAAGGACAAAGTTTTGCTGTCAGAAGTGGCCAGTCCAAGTTCAGTCTCTGTCCCCCTGGATGTTCCCAGTTGCCTCTGAGACCCCGGGACAAGCATGGGTCAGGGACCACTTCCTCCCTCTTGACCAGTGATGGCACAGTTCCCCTGCAGGGGACAGTCACTGGTAGTGTTTCCCTGGGGGGAGGGGCCGGTCTGCTTCACTCTCGAAAGAGTTAAGACAGTACTTACTGAACTGAGCCCATTGTCAAAATAGCATAGCTATTAGCTACATGTAGTTAATTAAATTAAAATTAATTAAAAATAAATAAAATTAAAAATTCAGTTCCTGGATGAAAAAAGACATGCCGTGCAAACAGTAACCAGCAGACGAAGCCCACTGCAGAGTAAAGAAAATCACCAGGGACGGAGAGGGATGTCCCGGGGGGAGGACAGGGTCAGTCTCCATGAAATCTGAGCTGCTGTCGCAAAATACACGAAGCGAAAATGTTGTTCTTTGGTCACACCAGCCACATTTCATGAGCTCCAAAGCCACCTGCGGCCAGTGCACCGCAAGGTGTAGTTCATTTCCATTACTGCAGAAAGTTCCATCCGGTGGTGTTGATCTCGATTGTTAATTCATGTCTGTTTTGTTCACTGCTATATCCCCCTCCCCCCATGTAGAAGAGTCCCCAGCACATAGTAGCTGCTCAATATTTGGAGACTTGGGGAGTTCCAGCCCTGATGCTGTGTGACCTTGAACATGGTGCTTCTCTTCCCTGGGTCTCATTTCTGAGATCCCTTTCAGCTTGCATAAGCTATGATCTTAAGTATCTAGTTGGCTGATTCCATTTACTTTATTCACGAGGAGGAGTCAGAGAGCAGCAGGAGACAAGGGGGTGAGTTTGATTTTTAATCTCAGGTCTGAGTTAGCTGTAGCTCACCAGCACTTCCCCAACCCAGGGGTCTCCTGTGACTTTTCCTTCCACTACAGTTTCCTGGTATCACCAAACAGCTCATTGTACCCCCCCACTCCCCCCCCCCCCCCGCCACCCGCACCCCTGGCACTAGGCCTGGAAGCCAGCAAGGACACCAGCGGGCTGACTCTGCCTACAGAGCGGGGTCCTGAGCAAGCTGTCCAGAGCCTGCAGCCCTTTTCCCCTGTGCTCTGCGTTGCGGGGCAGCCTGCTCAGCCCTTGACGTGTTCCCTGTGTGGGCCCATGGGAGTCCTGGTGAGGAGTGTGGCAGTGGGGACTCTGCTGGCCATTGCCTCAGTGCCACAGGGATACTGGGTTTGCAGGTGGAGGCCATAGACAGCTGGGGGAGGCCTCCCCATGCTGCTGGGGCGGTGTGCCAAGAGGAGGACGAGAAACATCATACCTTGAGTCCTAGACTTCTGGCAGAGTGAGGGGCTGGCTCAGCCTGGCTCTAGGGCTCTGGGGGCCGAGGGCCTGGCCATGATAGGAGGAGAAGCCCCCCTTTGCTGTCTCCCTTTTCCGGGGACCTAGGGCAAGCCCCGAAGTAGCGAGGATATCCTGGCTTCCCCTAGGCAGCCAGTCCTCCCAGGACACACTGCACCTGTGCCAATGGGGACAGGAGAACCGGAAGGTAGCTGTGAGGTGGGGGTGGGTGCTGAGTCCTGCAGTCAGTGGTTCTGGTCTTTGGCGTGTAAGTCACTATGTATGACAGGTGTCTACTTGCCCTTTGGGTTTCTGATTGTCTCTCTGTGCCCCTCGGATTGCCACTTGTGCTCCTCACACCCCTCTCTGCCTTTCTGTGCCCAGAGAAGCTCACTTTTGCACGGGCCCCCTGGCTTTCTGCCTTCTGATTGGGTTTGACAAAAGGGAGGCACGCGTGGGAAACAGGAGGGCGGGAGAGGAGAGAGGCTGGGTTTCTTTCTGGCGGTGGCTGCGTGGTTCCCAGCTCCGCCTCTCACCTGGCTCCTGCCAGCCCGAACCTTCACTTTGCCCTCTTCCCACCGCTGCAAATTTCTCAGTGCTTTAACATTCCCTGTGGTTCCCTTAATCCTTCCCACACCTCTGTCAACAGTCCCCTTCAGTACACTCTGCTCGGTTAAGTGCTTTTGAGTGGAATTCTGATGGTCCCTCTGAGCTGCCTGTCTTGGGACACTTGACTTTGTGTCTTTACGTCTTTTCCATGGGTCTGTACTAATGATCGGGGTCCTTAGGGCAACAGACCAGTGCGTTTTTCTCTGACTTCTCTGGCAGGGGGAGCTGTGTAGGGAAGGGACACAACCTGGCATTTTGAATATTCTCAGAGAAGGGCAAGGAGCTCCTTCCACAGGCTCGCTCAGGTGCCACGTGGGTCAGGAGTGTCTCACCCAGTGTCATAGTCCAAGTACTTAATGACTAGTGCATGGTAGCACTGAACAATCGGAGTGAGGCGCTGGCCCGTGGGAGCAACTCTGGGCAGGGTCAGAACAGACATCAACCTTAACACAATGGCTGAGGCTGGATCGGTGTCAACTGCTGGTGGCCAGTCCTGGGCCATGTCTCAGCTTTGCATTCTTTCCTGGGGGGGTGGGGCCGAGTCACACACTTAACAGGATGCGGCTTTCATTGGCCCAGTTATGAAGTTCATAGGGAAGGAGGTGCCAAGGTCTAGGGTCCCTAGGACCGGCACATGCAGAGAGAAAGCCCAAGGTTGCTCACTGCCTCAGAGACCTTTCTTCTCTCTGTTTGGCCTACTCTTCTAATTCCCTCAGAGAGGGTATTTTAGTCCTGGGCCGTAGAAAACAATCTGAGGTAACAACTTATTGATAGTTTATGGAGGAGTATAGTCCTGGGAAGGCAGGAGTGAGGTTAAAAAGGAGACTGGCAAGGAAGGACAGACAGTGGAAGGGGTGCATCTGGGCAGCCCTGCTGGTGGCGAGCTCCATGGGCTCTGTCTCATCTGTGGAGAGGCTGTGTCCTCCCTCCAGGAAGAAAGGACGGTTTAGCCCCAGCTCCTGTCTCCCCACGGGCAGTGCCTTCCCGAACTTCTGGGTTGCCTAGGAGGGGTGCTGAGGGGCCCCTGGGGTATCTCACACCTCAGGAACCCCAGGGGGCCTTAGGAGAGGGCATGTGACAGGGCCAGGGGTTCTGCCTATTGGAGGTCAGGGGAGGCTGGGCTGGGTACACAGAGCTGGCAGTGGCTGAGGCGTGACACCTGGCCAAGAGCAGGGAAGTCGGGCGAGGCCAGGAGGAACTGAAGAGGTGATTAGAGGTGTCTGATGCACAGGGGTCTGATGAGCCTGGTGTCCCACGTCCTACCTGGGTGTGTTCCTGCCGAGAGGGTCTTCTGGCCAGCTGGAAGACCCTCGACTCCTGGAGTGCAGGTCATGCTGTGAGAGTTCCTCTCCCGTGGCCCGAGGGTAAAGGCTTGTCTCCGAGAAAAGCAGCATGAAGAGTGCATTTCATGTGTGTAATGCCTCCGGGGAAATGGATGCTGCTGGTGGCTGAGGAGGTGCCCAGGAAGTGACCTTTAGAAGTGCTAAGGCCCATCTCTTCTCATTTCTGGAAAATAGGCCACTGGCTCCTTAAGAGGGTGACTGGGTCCAGACCATGCTGGGAATTGGAACGGTGGTGGCAGAGCTCACCTTATACCCAAAGTCATCTTTGATGGCCACTTCTTTCTTGCCACATGTGACTGGCTTTGTCTGGGAGGTTCGAGTCCAGTTCTTTGGGGAGCCACAGGCCCTGGAGCCGGTCCTGTCGGGAGTTATCTGGAAGGCAGAGAGGTTGCCGTGCGTGCCTTTCATGCTGGTGTGCTTCCTGCTCTCGGGAGGTGGGGTGGCACTGTGGTGAGAACCCCGGGCAGGAACCAGCTGTGTGGCCTTGGGAGAGTGGCCTCTCCTCTTGGCCTCAGTTTCTCCATATGTAAAACCAGGGGATCTTACAAGTCCCTCTTTAAAAATGTATGCACCTGGTTCCCCTTGAGTTACTCTCAGTCACCCTTCCCTCCCGGGCATTCCCCACACTGCCAAGGTTTCATTCACGCCACAGGTACTTGGACTGGGGGGCTGGGAGAGGGGTGGTGGCAGGATGTTGTGCTGATTCCTGGCCCCCTGAGGCATCCAATTTTGATCCTCCAGCTCTGAATTTTCCATGTGGGCCCGGGAAGACATAATTCTCGGTCAGGGCTGGTACTGGAGTGAGGCAAACAGCGTACTTAGGGTCAGCCCTTCAGGAGGCCCTCACTCCCAGGTGCCAACGCTGCACCTGCACAACCCTGAGAGTGAGCACCTCCTTAAAGTTTTGTGAATTGAATTTGTTTTGAGATACTTGTAGATTCTCATACAGTGGTAAGAAATAGTATCATTTGCTCAGTTTCCGCCAGCGGTAAGATCCGGTGGCCCTACAGTGTAATATCACAACTAGGGTGCTGGCGCTGGTGCCCTCAACTACAGAGAATTTCCATCACTGCAAAGTCCCTCCTGTTGTTCTTTTGTAGCCACACCCACTTCCTTCTTACTCCCACCCCCTCATTAACCCAGGCAACCACTGATCTGCTCTCTAGTTCCACAATGTTGTCATTTTAAGAATGTTATAAATGGAATCCTACAGCGTGTAATATTTACTGATTGATTTTTTTCGCTTTGTATAATTCTCAGGAGGTACATCCAAGTTGTTGCATTTACCCATAGTTTGTCCCTTTTTATTGCTTAGTATTTCCTGGTATGGTTATAACCCATTTTGCGGAATTATTCACCCACTGAAGAACATATGGGTTGTTTACAGTTTGGGACTATCACAAATACAGCTGCTGTAAACATTCTTATACAGGTTTTGTGTGTGTGGACATAAGCCTTCATGTCTCGGGGACAAATGCTCAGGAATGCAGTTCCTGGGTCACATGGCAGCTGCTTATTTAGTGTTTAAGAAGCCGTCAACCTGTTTTCCCAGAGCGGCTGCACCATTTGGTATCCCCACCAGCAGTGCACAGATGACAGTTTCTCTGTGTCCTGGCCAGCATATGGTGTCGTCACTATTTCTATTTTCACTGCTCCAGTTGGACCGTGTTTTTAAAACCATGCCAGTCTCCGTCCCCTGCCTTTTCTTTTAAAATATTTTATTTATTTATTTTTAGAGAGAGGGGAAGGGAAGGAGAAAGAGTGGGAGAGAAACATCAATGTTTAGTTGCCTCTCATGTGTCCCCCACTGGGGACCTGGCCTGCAGCCCAGGCATGTGCCCCGACTGGGGATTGAACCAGCGACCTTTTGCTTCACAGGCCTTTGCTCAATCCACTGAGCCACACCAGCAAGGGCCCTTTCCTTTTCTTTTTCAATCTCTCTTTAAGTTGGTAATTTAGGCCATTTACATTTAATGTAATTATTCATACAGTATCTCTTAAGTCTGCCACACTTTTTTATGTTCTTTCTGTTTTTAATTTCTCCGCTTTATTTTTCCTGCCTTCTAGGGTTACTTAAACATTTTTCAGAAATTTATTTAGATTTATCTATAGTGTCTTTTCTTTTTCTTTTTAAAAAAAATTTATTGATTATGCCATTACATTTGTTCTATTTCCTCCCTCCGTTCCCCTCCACCCTGCACACCCCTCCCCCACCATCCCCCTTTAGTTCATGAACATGTGTCTCAAGTTCTTTAGATTATATATTTTCCTTACTATTCTTACCCTCCCCCCTATCTATTTTCTACCTACCATCTATGCTACTTATTTTCTGTACCTTCTCCCCCCTTCTCTTCCTACTCCCCTGTTGCTAACCCTCCATGTGATCTTCATTTCTATGGTTCACTCCTGATCTAGCTGTCCTCTTAATTTGCTTTTGTTTTAGGTGTGGTTCTTAATAACTGTGAGTTTGCTGTCCTTTCACTGTTCATCTTTTTTATCTTCTTTTTCTTAGGTAAGTCCCTTTAACATTTCATATAATAAGGGCTTGGTGATGATGAACTCCTTGAATTTGATCTTATCTGAGAAGCTCTTTATCTGTCCTTCCATTCTAAATGAAAGTTTTGCTGGATAGAGTAATCTTGGTTGTAGGTCTTTGGATTTCATGACTTGGAATACTTCTTTCCAGCCCCTTCTTGCCTGGAAGGTCTCTTTTGAGAAATCTGCTGACAGTCTGATGGGAACTCCTTTGTAGGTGACTGTCCCCTTATCTCTTGCTGCTTCTAGGATTCTCTCCTTCATTTTAATCTTGGCTAATGTAATGATGATGTGCCTTGGTGTGTTCTTTCTTGGGTCCAACTTCTTTGGGACTCTCTGAGTTTCCTAGTTTTCCTGGAAGTCTATTTCCTTTGCCAGAATGGGGAAGTTCTCTTTTATTATTTGTTCAAATAAGGTTTCCACTCGTGGCTGTTCCTCTTCCCCTTCTGGTACCCCTATAATTCGGATGCTGGAACGTTTAAAGATGTCCTGGAGGTTCCTAAGCCTCTCCTCATTTTTTTGAATTCTTGATTCTTCATATTTTTCTGTTTGGTCATTTTTTCCTTCCTTCTGGTCTGATCCCTTGATTTGAGTCCCAGTTTCCTTTCCATTACTATTGGTTTCCTGTGCATTTCCCTTCATTTCAATTAGTTTAGCCTTCACATGTTCCTCTAATTTGTGACTAAAATCAACCAGTTCTGTGAGCATCCTGATCACCAGTGTTTTGAACTGTGCATCTGAAAGTTTGGCTATTTCTTCATGGCTTAGATTTATTGGCTCTGGGTCTCTGAGTTGTTCTTGAGCCATGTTTTGATGTTTGTGCCTGTTACATATGAGAAGAGGAAACTTAGGCGTTCACCAGGGCGGGGCCACCCAGGTCGCTGGTTTGTGACGCTGTATGTGGGGGTGGGGTCAGAGAGGGAGCAATGGTGGTCCTCTTCGCTCGCCCAGTCCGCCTCCCCGCTCACCCCCGCCTGTTTATCTGAGCACAAATGTGCGAGCCCACCACCCTGCACCTCTGGTCTCAATGCTCACCTCTTCAGTGGTTTATCTGCGTTCAAATGCGCGACCAACCTCAGCCAGCCAGCCAAGCCTCTTCCCTGGGTTCACCCGTAGCTAGCCAGCACCTGGGATCCGTGCCCTCTGCTGCCTGTGCACCGCCTGGGTCGGGGATCTTTTTTGCCATCCTGCTCCACTGATGGCTTCACCCCTCTCACCGGTTTAGCTGAGCAGGTCATTATTTTCGGACTCCGTATTGTCGATTTTCTGTGTGGTTTGGTTGCATTTATTGTTGTTAAAACTTTGTTGTTTTTAGATTTGGTTGTGGGAGGACGCAAAGTGTTTCCTTCCATCTTGGCGGAAGTCCTATAGTGTCACAAGTATCTCTTTGTATAACCTTTATAGTGGTTGCTTTAGGCGTTTCATTTTATATACATACATATTACATATATACACATATATATAAATATAAAACTTATCACAGTTTTCATTATTTTATCACAGGTGGCATTATTTTACAGTTTGAGTAAAATATAGAAACCTTATTTCCCTTCACATCCCTAAAACCTCCCCATTAGCGTACGAAGCTTTGCTCCTATAGAGCACCAGCCCTGCCCCTCTTTTATGCCAATACTTGCCATGGGTTAGGGTTAGGGTTAGGGTTAGGGTTAGGGTTAGGGTTAGGGTTAGGGTTAGGGTATGCAGATCACATATGCATACACTGTGTGCCCGTCAACACACAGTTATAATTATTGCTTTATACAGTTGTCCTTTAAATCACGTAGGAGCAAAAAACGTTACAAAAATTAAGTTTAAACCGTTTTTTAAAAACGCAACATCATGGGAGGACTTGAGGTCCCTAGTTGGTCTGCTTCTTCCTCCCACCTTTCACAGTCTTCTCGTTTGTTTTAGATGTGATGCAGGGTGTCGAGTTATACTTAGCAGGAGGAACAGGGGAAAGCACATTCACTGTGTCTTCTGGGAAGTGGAAACTTTTAACCTTGGCATTGGATCGCTTCACGTTAGGCTGGCCCTCTTCCCAAGTAGGGGAGAGACAGAGAAAGGACCCACTGCGTGTCACGCGCTTCCACTTGTGAGAGTTCACTGACTTCTTACCACGTGGTGGGGGTGGTCTTATTATTTCTGCTTTACAAATAGGAAAAACCTGAGGCTCAAAGAAAATACATTGGGCAAATGGGGGTAGCTGGGCTGGCCTTGAACTCAGGCTCTCTGACTTCAGTGCACGCGCCATTTCTACTAGAAGCCACCCCACAGCTGAAACCTGGGTGTGCTGCTGACACCACACAGTCCGGGGGGATTCTTGTGATTCTTCTTCCTTCTTTTAAAAGTGCTCGTTGTTTTTGTTTGTTTGTTTTTGTTTTAACTTCTTATTATGAAAATCTTCCAAGTCATAGAGAAGGGAAAGAGTAGTACAATTAAAGTTCATATACCACCACTAACACTGAACAATTGTTAACATTGTTCTGTATTTGCTTCATCTATTATCTTTTTTGCAGGACCGTTTTAAAGTAATTTACATCATGATATCTACTCCTAACCATGTCAGTGTACATCTACAAAACACAAACACATTTTTAACAATAATCACCAGAATGTTATCACTACTAACAGAGTTAATAATGTCCTAGCATCTTCTAATACCCAGTTTATAATAAAGTTTTCTCTGTTGTCCCCCAAATGTCTTTTATAGTCTGTTTTTTCCCAAACTAAGCTCCAATTAAGAATCATGCATCAATGCATTAGTAGTTTGGTCTCTTATTTTGTTTAATCTGGGTGATTATTTCTAACTTTTTGTTTTGGTTAATTTTGGTGGACTGGAGAGGGAGTAGCAGGAGGGCCAGGGGTCAAAGCTGGGACTGCCTGACTCACTTTCCCTCTGAGATCAGAGTCCTCCCTGGAATCTTCTTGTCAGCAGGCAAGTCGTGGCCCAGGAAGGGGGCCTGGAGGGTCACCCCCTGTACTCCCATCCGTGCTCAGGGCAACTTGGGCTTTGTGCCCTAATTCCTTCTCTGGGCCCCAGAGTCTCACCAGAGCTCCCAGGAGCCCCACCTCCTCCCCACTGCCAGTTCCAAATGAAAGGACAAAAGTTGACTCATGCTGTCTCTTGAGAAACCAGACAGGGTGGAGGGTACAAGTCAAAGTGACTTTTCCCATCTGCCACAGAGGATTTATCAGGCTCCACAACTACTGCACCACAGCCTGTGTGTGTGGCTCGGCACCCACTGGACCGATGCTCTGATCTCCATGGGGGTCTCAGCTGCTGCTCCACCTGGGGAGGCTCAGGCGGGTGGGGCTGCAGGAGGCACTTCGGGGTTGCTGGGAGTGGGCAGAGAGGCAGGGGGTCAGGGTGTGGGAGCCAGGGCCGATGTTCGGGAGTTAAAGCTGCCGGAGCCCCTCTGTCTGTGTTGTGAACTGAGTGTCGTTCGGGAGCAGCAGCTGCCTCCTCTGCTGGATGCGTCCGGTCAGTCCGTTTTGGCCCTTGGGGGTGGAAGGACCAGGTCATGAAGGCCGAAAGGGAGCAATATCTTTCTCTGTCACTGTTCGCACGTTCTTCATTCGTCTGGTCTGCTCCGTACCAGCTGGGCTGGGCCGTCTCCCTTTGGCAGGACACTCACTCCCCTTGGGGTCCAGAGCTCCGGGAGAGGGGAGCGCTGCCCTGCCTGGCAGCCAGTCCTGAAGGAAACCCAACCACAGGAACAAAGGGAAGCTTCCAGGTAGGGAAGGACTTCCTCAGCATTCTGTGTTGGGCGACAGTTAAGGACGGGTGTGGGGGGTGTTGCTGCTCAGAGACGCTGAGGGAGGAGGGGAGGGGGGTGGGCAGGCTCTGGGGGAGGCCAGGGGCAGGGGCAGGGGCAGCTGGGGCTTCTGGAGGGTGGTGGGAGATTGGGTAGCAGTCCGTCAGGCAGTCTGCAATGTACTGTCCCCTCTGAAGGGACAGGAGAACGCCCTCCTTTTTCACTCTGGCTGAGTGGCTGTTACTGAGAAGAATGGAACTTGATCTCAGAGTGGAGGGCCGTAGTGCCCACCTACCATGGGCGTGATTGCTCTCCACTGCCACTAAAGGTTTCATTGTAGAAACACAGGGGTCCAAATGGGCTGCCACACTGGCACCGGCTCTGATTGCTCTGCTGGCTCTGAGAGGGTGTGTGTGTGTCTGCCGTGTATGCCACACGCACGCATGTGTGGTGTGTGCACATGGGTGGCATTTGTGCCTGTATGTGTGTTGAGTGTGAATGTGTCTGTAATGTGAGTGTGTGCAAGTGCATTAGGGTCTTGGCACTGATAATGGCTTTGGCCCCCATCTGCCATTCCTCTTTCTAGACTTGGGAAAGCCACCCCACCCACTGGCAAGGTCCGGATGCTGGTTTTTAACCATAGAAAATAGTTCAGGGCATTCAAGACATCACTGGGGGAAACAGTGCCTGGGTGGGAGTATGCACACCCATTACAGGGTGGTACTAGTTCTTTTGTGAGACCCCCCCCCCACTCCTCATTTATCTGTGGTTTTCACTGCTCAGCGCGTCACCTTCTCATCTTCCACACGTTCCTGCACTGCTCTGCTTGGCCTTAGTCCCACTGTGCACCTGCCCTTTTTTTCCTGGTCTCCTACCGTCTTTGGGTTTGTCCTCTCTCCCACCCCATTCTGAGAGTAGCTGTAAGGTGGGGCTCCCTCCTCATCCTTGGCACAGCCTCTCTAAGCCCGCATTAGGCCTGGAGGAAGAGGAAGGCACAAGGGAGCCCTGAGACTGGAGGAGGGGCTGCCTCACTGCGGCTGAGGCCTGGAGGGAGAAGGCGTGAGTGGGGATGGGTGTGAAGCGTGGGCCTCACTGGGGTCCTGGGCGTTTTGAATGCCGATTAGCCAAGGTGTGAGGGCTTCTGTTCCAGGTCTGTCATGGGATATCTGAAAGCCTTCCTCTGGCCCTGAGTGGCCCGGAGGCAACCTGGGCCTGAACACAGCCCCTCCTGGATGAGGGGGGCGTGTCCGGGCAGCCTGGCCAGCTGGCCTCGGGTTTGTTCTAAGCACTTCTGTCTGCCAGCACAGAGGCTGAGGAATGCTTTGAATGTCAGTGGCAGTAACCCCTGGGGACAAGACCCCCTCAGGACTCCGTGGAGGTGCACTGGCATTTTAGGGGTGGAAGGAAGCTCCAAGCAGACCTGCTCTTACCCAGCGCACTCCCAAGTCCCGTGGTGAAGGGATCTTCCCCACTTCATGGTGTGACCACCATGCTGAAAGGAAAGTTCTGCTTTATGTCTAACTTCACTCCTTCCTGTCAGGTGCCTGGATGCCAGTGGAGGGGCAGCCAATGTGTCATGGCCCCTCTGCTAATTTGGGCTCAGTTACTGATGTTGGGGTTCTCTGGCCCTGGGGAAGGGGAGGGTAACTAATAACAAGAGGGAAGATCCCTGGATTTCTAGGGAGCATAACTACCCAGGAAAAGCACCTTTCTCTAGAGGAAATAATACCCAGTTAACCCCCTAGAGATTTTTACAAAGGGTAAAAAAAAATGTGGTAAGCTAGCAGGAATCAGTACATACAAATCAGATTTTCAAAAAAAAGTCTTTGGATTCACGGTATAAGCTTTTATAAGAAAAATACTATGTGGTTCTCTTTTATTTTTATAAATGTACAAGTAAAACTTGCTCTTTGCAGAAAACTAAAGAAGCCCAGGAACACAGCAGATGGAAAGCCAGAGTCAGCCCTGACTTTGGCGCTCAGGGCCAGCCCAGTGCTGGGTGGTGAGGACTTGTCGGATCACTGACGGGAGGCGGAGGAAGCCTGCAGGGACACCTCTGCCGCTTTCCTCCCAGGCTTGTTTTCCTATGCAAATCTTCAATTTCATAGCTGAGATTACAGGTCTGGAGGCCTGCCTTTGCGCTTGATGCTACAGCTTGAAAATGGCCCCATGCTGTTAGAAGTTTCTGGAGAATATAATTTTTAATGGCTGCACAATAGAGTGTCTCATAGATGTACCCTAACCTTTATTTCTCCTTCGAACCCCACTGGTAGGTATGTAGATTTTTTTTTTTTAGTTTTGTCTGCCTATATGACACTTAAGGGACATCATATTATTAATATGTCTTGACTACACAATCACCCAGGCTTACATGTAAGTAGAGCCCTGGGCCTTGAACTTGGCTTTGGGCTCAGGAAATGGGTCACAGTCTCTGGGGCTGGCCTGGGGAGCAGGGTCCAGACCCATCTGATGGTTGGTCAGCACACAAGGAGCCTCTGAAACAACTGGCTCAGGAGACTGGGTGGAGGGCAGGCCGGGGCCCGAAGCAGATAGCAACAGAGTGGAGTTTGAGAAGGGTGGCAGAAACCCTCCAGGCACCAGGACTGCAGGTGGGAGGAGAGGATGGATAGAGAAGAGGGCAGAGGGTAGAAGAGCACTTTCAACAGTGGCATTTACATGATTTGGGTTGTCCACTGCTCTTCAAAAAAGTTTTGAGCTCCACCTGAATATATTTAAGTCTATTAATAAAGTAATCCACGTACTGCTTGTCAATGCACACTAAGTGTTTAGTAAATGTGATTTTCTCCTTTTAGAACAAGTAATATGAATAGGAGATTTAATTTCCCTTCAGCGAGCCACAGATCCCTTGGTTCACTCCCCTGGGAAGGGTGCCTGCTGTGGAGGGGCTGGGTGGCTGGCGGGGGCCCAGGCCGTCAGCAGGACCTCCGGGTGGGGGGAGAAGGGCCTGTGGGCAGGCTCAGAGTCTCGCCCAGTGGGTTCCTTCCAAGATGATTACTGAACGTTTTTGCATGGGATTTGAAAGTCAATATTCTCAGCAAGTTTCAGACATTACGATCATTGTGGGTGGTAGAGTACCAAAGTGGGGAGCGCATGAACCACGGGGACGACTGAAGAGCTTTGAACGGTCAGAGAAGCGGTTGGTGCAGGACAAAGTGAATGAGAACAAAGGAATATATATAGTGGTTTCTAGCCTGGGGTCCCTTTAAGAAGTATTTCCAAAATTTGAAAAGGAATTCCCCCCTCCCCGCCATTGAACATTTATCAGTGTAGAGGCCATTTTTCTCTGCTTTCATCTGAAATGCTGTCAGGTTCACATGGTAGGTAGTTTCACGCTGGTCAGAAGCTCTTGAATGGTAGTTATGAATGTCTTTGATTAATTTAAAGTTGGAAAAACTATTTTAATTTTTTCTTGGTAAGTGTAACTTGTACTGTGAGCAAGATCTCTTGAAACCCAGAGGCCTTTGGAGGGGAGGGGCTAAGGGAGAGTGAATAAAAAGGGTCCCTGCTAGAGCAAGTGTTCAACCCCTGCTGGGGTAATAGGATGTGAGACTCCAAGCTACGCATTAGGACAGCTATTTTCACCTGGTGCGCCGCAAGAATTTTTTTTAAATATGCAATACCTGACTATTTAGTCAAGGGCGCTGACCTCTTTTCTGATAGATTGTTAAGTTAAAAAATTTTCAACAGCCAACACAATAGCCATCTGGTGTGAATGAATAAAAAATATACCTGTTTTTTATGTTTATTGATTTTATTTTATTTTTAATAATATTTTATTGATTATGCTATTACAGTTGTTCTGATTTTGTCCCCCTCTACCCAGCACCCCCCACTCCCTCAGGCGATCCCCCCACCATTGTTCATGTCCATGGGTCATGCATGTAAGTTCTTTGGCTACTCCACTTTCTATACTGTACTTTACATCCCCATGGCTATTCTGTGACTACCTATTTGTAGTTCTTAATACCCTCACCTCTTCACACATTCCCCCACACTCCCTCCCATCTGGCAACCATCAAAACCCTGTGAATCCATAATTCCATCTCTGTTCTTCTTGATGGCTTCATTTGTTTTTTAGATTCAGTTGTTGATAGATATGTATTTATTGCCATCTTATTGCTCATAGTTTTGATCTTCTTATTAGATTAGTCCCTTTAACATTTCATGTAATAGTCGTCTGGTGATGATAAACTCCTTTAGTTTTCTTCTTGTCTGGGAAGTGTTTTATCTGTCCTTCGATTCTAAATGATATCTTTGCTGGGCAGAGCAGTCTTGGCTATAGGCCCCTGCTTTTCATGACTTTGAATATTTCTTGCCAGACCTTTCTAACATGCAAAATGTCTTTTCAGAAATCAGCTGACAGTCTTATGGGAGCTTCCCTGTAGGTAACTAACTCCTTTTCTCATGCTGCTTTTAAGATTCTCTCTTTATCTTTAACCATTGGCATTTTATTATGATATGTCTTGGAGTGGCCTACTTGTATTCACCTTGTTTGGGACTCTCTGTGCTTCCTGGACTTGCATGTCTATTTTCTTCACCAAATAAGGGAAGTTTTCTTTCATTATTTTTTCAAATACATTTCCAATTTCTTTCTCTCTGTCCCCTCCTGGCACCCCTACGAAGCAAATATTGGACCTGTTGGAGTTGTCCCAGAGGCTGCTTATACTGTCCTCCCTTTTTTGGATTATTTTTCTTCTTGTTCTGATTGGTTGTCTTTTCCTTCCTATGTTCCAAATCATTGATTTGATTCTCAGCTTCATCCATTCTACTGTTGTTTTACTCTAAATTGGTTTTTATTTCAATTAGTATATCCTTCATTTCTGATTGGATCTTTTTTATGCTGCTAAGGTCCTCATTAAGTTCCTTATAACCAGTGTTTTGAACTCTGCATTTGATAGATTGCTTTTCTTCATTTTGTTTAGTTTTTTTCTGGAGTTTTGATCTGTTCTTTCATTTGGACCATATTTCTTTTGCAGCCTTACTGTGTTTGTTTCTATGTATTAAGTAGAGCTGCTTTCACTCCATGTCTTGGTAGGGGGCCTAATGTAGTAGGTGTCCTGTAGCGCCTGGTGGCACAGGCTCCCCTATCACCAAGCTGGGTACTTGAGGTGCACCATTTGTGTGGGCTGAGTACACCCCTCTCTCGCAGTTGAGCCTTGGTTGCTATTGGCAGATCAAGGGGAGAGATTTACCCAGAGCAATCAGCAGGGACTGGCTGTGACCAATGACCACCAACCTCCACCCTCTTGGGAGGATCAGCTGTGCAGGGCGGGGTGGTAGTGCTCCAGTGTGGTCTGTAGCTATCTACTAGGTGCACTGGCCCTGGGGTTTCCTGGGTGATGCAGGCCAGCATCACCCCCGACCTGCATTTTGCCCTGGGTCACCCTGCCTGAGCTATAAAGCATTCTGAGATGGCTGCTACTTGTCCTGGGCTTGGAGATTCCCAAGTGAAACCAAGCTGTGAATCTAGGCTGGCTGCTGCTAGTGCTGGGCCTGGGGCTCACTGAAGCCACCTATGGCTTGTTTGAGAGAATTTAGGAAATTGTCAAGTAGGATGCAAGACCAGCCATTTATATGGAAAAGCAGCTTGGGTGTGGCTGGAAGTTGGGTGGGGAAGAGTCTCTGGGAATCTCCGAGGCTATGCCTTTGCATGGTCTTTCCTCCATGTCCTCAGCCCCTCTTCTCAATAAGGTTTGACCAAACAGTGTTAGCCAGATCGATGGAGTCTCAGATGTGGCATCAGTTTACTCATTCTGTGGGGGAGGGTGTAGAAAAGGAACAATGGCTTCTGCTGACCTTGATGCCAGACACTTCAGTTTCTCCCTCAATGCCACTGGTGTTTTTCAAGTTGTTAACCCAGTGCTGGGAGTGAGACTGAGTAGGTCAGTCCCTGTGTGGTTTCTTTAAGAGGAACTGCTTGGGGCTCCAGAAGTTTCTTCCACCAACTCAATCCCTGCTGATTTGCAGTCATTCTTTGTGGGGACTTATTTTCCTGCCACCAGAAGCCCGGGTTGGGGGGTGGGGAGCTGGTGTGCCTCTGGGACTCCTTGCTCCCAAGATATCCCTTCGGAATTTTTATCCAGCGCACGTGGGTGAGGGACCAGTTTGATCCGTGTCTGCACCCCTCCTACCGGTCTGGATGGATGTGGTTTCTTTAATTCAGTAGTTGTCAGACTTCCATTCATCTTGATTTCTGATGGTTCTGAGTGATGGTTGTTTTATATTTTCATCGTAATTTTGTAATTTTGATGTGGTTGTGTGAAGCGGCAAGTTGTGTCTGCCTATGCGTCCATCTTGACCTAAAATACCTATTTTTTAATAATATATCTTTTGGTGTGCCTCAGAATTTTAGTAATTAGTTTATATGTGCCATGAGGTGAAAATGGATGAAAATTGCTGCATTAGGACACAGTCAAGGATAAAGGAATTTTGGAGACTTTGGGGATGTAGTTGGAATCTAAAAACATCTGCTCTGGAAGAGACAGTGGTCCGAAAGGCAGAGAAAATGTGCATTTAACGAACCTGAGGTGAGACTGAGCATGTTGCCCTACAGAGTGACACAAAACAGCCAACTGTCAAATCAGACTGTCCTGAATCAGACTTCATCCGGTATCAAGACTTATGAATAAGTTCAAGACCACGGGAGGCACAAGTGAAGTGGGTAGAGATCCGGGACCATTTCAGCCGTCTACCAAGTCCTTTTTGATCACATCAGAACTTCCTCTGCCCAGATTTACATACGAGGGCTCTAAGAACTGTACGTTACTACATTATGCCCCAGAAGTGAGCTAGTTTGGCTTTGAAACATCTCAACTTTATACTCAGATCTTACATAGTGACAAAGGGATGCATGCTCCATAAATTCATAGCTTTCCATATTTATTTGCCATAAGCAATCCTAGACACCCAGGTAAATCAGGTATGTCTGCTGAAAGCACTCCATAGGTAAGGGCTCCCTGTCAGCAAACATCACTCATTTATTGCTAGAGATGTGTCCTGAGCATGTTTACAAGGAGATTTGATTGGTCACCTTCCTTCCCCAGGAGGCATCCCCCTCCTCCTGCTTAACTCGTTTCCCTCTCAGGAAGGCATTGCAAACCAGGATGCACTTCCAGTTGCCACAGGAAATAGTTTAATGGTTTTGGGTTTGGTCACTTCCATTCCTGGTTGAAAGTAGGTGGGATGAATGCTACCCTTCAGTAAAGTCACAAAATAGCCATGCTTTTCACCCCAAGCCTGTCTCTACCAAGTAGGTAAACTTTTAAAACACAAGTTTGTTAGGGGCTCTCCCTACCCCTGCTTAAAACCCCTCAGTAGACCCCATCCCTCTTAGGATAATGTTCTGGATCCTCAGCATGGGCCTGCATTGTCTGGCATCTGCCTGCCTTCCCTCAGCTCCCACCAGGGCTTCTCCCCTGCATGTTCTGTGTTCCCTTCTGCCCCAGCATCTTTGCACACAGTTTTCTCTGCTGGGAAAGCTCTTCCTGCCACACCCTTCACTGGCAAACCCTTATTCATCCTGCAGCTTACAGCTTGTGCTGATGCCTCGTGGTATACTGTCATCCCTCTCACCCCCACATGCTACTGCAGCCCCTGCTCTGGCGACCAGTTCCACACAGGCTTTGACCGGCCTTGCACAGCTGTGACCTGGCAGGTCTCACCTTGGTCCACTGCCCATGCCTCTCGCTCCCTGTCCCAGGACTTTTCTGACCCCGAGTGCAGGAGAGTTAGCATTGGTGTGGCCATCCCTAACCACTGGGCAGTGGACGAATGCTTCTCCATTTCATTTCCTGGGCGGATACTTCTGGGATGCTCCTGAGGAGTCCCCGCAGAATGAGCCCAATTGCCTCTAGCACTGGCCAACTCCACAATGCACCTTTGTAGTGGCTGCCTCTCCACCTGGCCCTGCCTCCTGCCCTCTGAGATCACCTCACAGATAAACTACCTACGTGTGGGCCTTCGTCTTAGCGTCTGCCTTTGGGGGAACTGAGGCTAAGACACAACTCAAACGTCACTTCCTCAGAAAGGCCTTCAGTGACCTCCCAGAGGAGTCAGGTTCATGTTACCTGTTCTCACTATTACATATCTCTGAACTTTTATTTCACAAAATGTTGTTATGAGCTGAATTATATCCCCCCTAAATTCATATGTTGACCTTGTAACCCCCAGTATTTCAGAATGACTGTATTTGGACATAGGACCTTTAAAGAGTGATTAAGGTAAAATGAGGCCATATAGGTAAGGCCAAGTCAAACATGACTGGGGACCTTATCAAAAGAGGGGCTGAGGACATGGAGGAAAGACCATGCAAAGGCACAGCTAGGAGACGGCCATCCGTCAGCCAAGGGGAGAGGTCCCAGAAGAAACCATCCCTGCCACTACCGTGGTCTTGGATTTCTGGCCTCCGGAAGTCAAGAAATACTTTTCTGTTGTTTTTTGTGGTATTTGTTACAGCAGCTCCAGCAAACTAATAAAGCTGTATTATAGTCCTATTTATAGGCTTGAGTGATTATTCTATTAATATTTCTCACCTAGAGGACTGTGAGCTCCATGAATTTAGGGTCTGTACCTACTTTGCTTAATAGTGTACACTTGTGCTTAAGACAGTGCCTGGCACATAGTAGGTGCTTAACTGACTTTTGTTGCATAAATGAGTGAATAAAGTGGGAAGCTTTTGAAGGGACTGAGGGAGTCACTGGGTACAGAACAGGGGCAGCCACAAAAATGCATGAGTGTGCTTCAGTCTGCAACTGTGAGCAGTCCAGGAGCATGTGGTCATGGACATGTAGAATCACAGTGGCTTTGGAGTAAAAAAAAAAAACATTTTTACCATAGCCAAAAGTACTTATGGGTCTTTTAGGCAAGGACTGGGTATTCCTGTCTGGTAGAGTGCTCCTGTGGGACAGGACCTGGAGATGCACCTGCTGCATCAGACAGGGAGTTGGGGGCAGGGTGGGGGGTAGTGCACAGGGACTGTGTCCTCCCCCTAGGGCCAGGGGCCGTGTGCTGCCATCCTACTGGCGTGTCTGGCCAGACCAGGCTGTCTCCCCTGTGAAGCAGGCGGTGGTGCCGTTTGCCGATTTGCGCCGCTGCCCTTTCATCAGGATGCAGAAGGCAGGGCTGTGCAAAGCCAACTCCTTTCCAGGTAAGGGAAGCTGTGAACCATTTAATTGTTTCCAGAAGCAGCACTTCTTAGCCTTTGGGCCTTTCTTTGGATGAAAAGGTAGAGGAGAAAACAAACGAGTTTACCATCCTCTGAAGGCAGGGAGCCATGAATGGGCCCCAGAGACAGCTCAGCTGGCAGGCAAGGCCCACCAGCACAGGCGCCCTTTGAGGCAGCACAGAGCTTTCTTGCTTGGAGGGGAGGGAGGTTAGGTGTGTGGTTACTCTGAAGAGGGGCGCTGCTGCCCCTGGGTGGGGCTCAAGGGCTGCCCACCGAGGTCACTGCAAACATTTCGATGAGCTCTCCAGATTCCTGGGAATGGACAGCAGTACAGAGGTCACATCCACACTGGGCTGACAGCTCAGTCTGAAGCCATCTTGACCTCAGAGACTCGCCCTCATCATTCCTGGGCTTCATCCCATCTTGCCTTTCTCTCCTCTAAGAAGCAGACAGTCACCCTCCCTGTGGTGCCCTGTCCCTGGCATCCTCTCCACAGCGCCCTCTCTATGGAGCCACCTCCACAGGGGGCCGCCTTTATAGCACCTGCTCTACGGTGCCCTCTCCGTTCACCCTTTCTGTGGTGCCCCCTCTGGGTCTGTGTCCGCAGGCAGCCTATCACAGGCTTCTCTTTCCCTGGAGACAGTTTGCTCCCTAAGAGGAATTCTGGGGCCAGCTGTTCATATAATGGACTTTTCCACTTGACTATGTGATAAAGAGGATCAGCTGAAATCCCTGTGTAAGCTTCGAGTCAGGAGGGGCCTTAAAAGCTGGATCCTTCGTGCTCTGGCCTTGGCAATGTGTCTATCTGCATGAAATGACCATTCTGAAGAACAGGCCTTCCTCCAGTCTGGGGTCAGGCCGGACCGTGGCCCCTGTTGCAGGACAGGACAGCAAAATGGGGTTTTACGTTCGGCGGTATGATCAAAACAGGGAAACCACTCTGGCTCTCCTGCGGCACCCCTCCATCTTACCCCTGGTCTGCTCTGTGGGGAGAACACTACTTCTCCTCTGTCCCTGGAAGTCCAGCCAGGCTGTGTCTTCACCTCCCCACTCCCTCCCCCGTCCCCACCCCAGGTCCTCTCAGGCGCAGGGTTAGGTTCTCCCCTGTGAGCACTATGATGTGAGGTTGGAATACAATTGCAGCAGGAGGGACAATAAATAAGCCAATTTATTTTATCTCACCTACTTGGTGTTGCTGTCTTTCTTGAATTGAAACAAGCAAATTTATGCAAATGACATGCAAATCAGACCCTTCCTGGATTAATAGAAAGGAAATTGAAGCTCTCAGTAGTGCCCAGGGCCTGTGAGGGTGCATTGTGAAGCTCAGTGCACCCATGGCTGGGTGAATGGAGTCACCCCGCCCCCACCCCACCATCCATGGCATGCATGTCCTAAGGTCCAGAGTGGGGTGGGGCCGTCAGGTCATCTGGAGTGTCCCTCTGAGGGTCTCAGGTGGGCAAGGATGTCTGACAGGCCCTTGTCTGGCATTTCGAAGGTGCTGTCTCATGGTCACCTGCCGTCCCTCGTCGCGCACTCCTTGTCCGTTCCACCGACCAGGAACTGTGCTTGGTTTGTTCACATACGTGTTGGGGCAGGGCCTCTAGAAAGCCCCGCAGACTCTTCCTGTTTCCTTCTCAGTCATAAAAAGGGACATTCTACGTAGTCCCTTCTAGAGCCCTTGAGAAATGCCCTCTTAGTGTCCACTCTGAACTCTTCTGGCACAAAGGCCCTTGACAGGGGCTGCGCATCAGCCTTGCCCAGAGGCCCCGGTTCTGGTTTGATTGCTCTGGGAGCCTGCGTGGGCTTTGGGGATATTTAAAAATATTTTATTTATTTATTTTTAGAGGGAGAGGAAGGAAGGGAGAAAGAGGGAGAGAGAAACATAGATTGGTTGCTTCCCCTGCACTCCCCAACCTGGCAGGGACTGCACCCCAAACCCAAGCATGCGCCCTGAACTCCTGACAGGAATTGGGGAATTGGGGAATTGATGGAATCTGTGACCTTTTGCTTTGCAGGGTGATGCCCAACCAACTGAGCCTCAGCGGCTGGGCTTCAGGAATTTTAAAAGCTATCTGATGATTCCAGTGTGCCGCCTGGTTGGTCTACCAGTTCAGGGGTAGCATGGTGATTTAATGCCCCTGGTCTTTCCGACTTGGTCCTCAGAGCTAGGAAGGGCTCCATTCATTGAACACCTCCTAAGTGTCAAGTGCCTTAGCTACCTGTCTCCTGAAACCCTCTTACACTCCCATGAGATATAAGTATCATCCCCCTCCTCCACTTGAGGAAATAGGCTGGGGTGGGGGGGCGAGATTTCTTTCCCTAGATCACTCAGCAGGGAAGCAGCAAAGTAGGATCTGAACCCGGTTGGTCTGACTCCACAGGTCTCCCGCTCCTGCTGTCTCCTCCCACTGTCCTCCTGGAGGCCAGTCCAGCAGAGCAGGGAGTGGGAAGGGCCTCCCGGGCCTTTGTGCGGGAGCAGGGCTCCAGGCCTGGGCGTACTGTTTACTGGCTTTGTGGTCGTGGACCTTGGTGTCTCACATGTACAGTGGGGATAGAAATGTGGGCCTTAGGGCGGGTGTGAGGATTAAATAAAAATGAGAGAGTGAGCTGTAAACCATGAAATGCAATACCTACCTTAATTATGTGTCTCATGCTTCCCCTTCGCCCGACTGTCTCCCTGGGAGAGCTGGGTGGTAATTAGGTTAAATAATTTAGAGTAACTTTTAATTTTTAAATAATTCTAATTTGCATTTGTGCAATTTACTTTTCCTTTCTCCTCCACCACCTTCCTTGTCTTGGTTTTTAATTTGTTTATTTATTAATTTGAAAGTTTGGGGTGTCTTCCCCCTGGATAACCAATTTGCTCCTCAAGACAGCTAGCCAGTGTGACTCAGAATAATCACAGATGTTAAAGCGAAGGCTGGAGGCAAAATCTGCTGACTTGGAAACATCTGAAAGGCAACTCTGCCCAGCCCAGCAATGCCCCTTGGGAAAGGAGGATAAAGAAAAAAATGCACATGCGATTAACTTTTGTGGGTTTTTTTCCCTGCAAAGGCATCCCCCCTCCCCCCCAGGTGCGTGGTGGAGGCTGGGAGAACCCAGTGCCCATTCTGTGCTCAAGGGTGAGCAAAGGGGCAGGTCAGCGGAAGTAAGGAGCAGGGCCTGGAGTCTGCCCGCTGTGCTCACGTCCTGGGGCACCTAGGCTCCTCCCTCGCAGCCATGGGTTCCTCCCTCTCAGCCATGGACTCCTCATCTATCTGGTGGATATTCCTGCACCTTCCTCAGGGCTGAGCACAAGGGTTCGGAGGGTCTGGCAGGCTCTGACACAGGCCATTGTGGGAGCCATAGCCTGTGAGCGAAGGGATTTAGGGCCTTTGGGCTGAGACCGAGAGCTGGTAACCTGGCTAGGTCTTCCCTCCCCCTCCCTCCCCCTCCCTCCCCTCCCCCTGTTTCTTCCTTTCCTTTCCTTTCCTTTCCTTTCCTTTCCTTTCCTTTCCTTTCCTTTCCTTTCCTTTCCTTTCCTTTCCTTTCCTTTCCTTTCCTTTCCTTTCCTTTCCTTTCCTTTCCTTTCCTTCCTTTCCTTTCCTTTCCTTTCCTTTCCTTTCCTTTCCTTTCCTTTCCTTTCCTTTCCTTTCCTTTCCTTTCCTTTCCTTTCCTTTCCTTTCCTTTCCTTTCCTTTCCTTTCCTTTCCTTTCCTTTCCTTTCCTTTCCTTTCCTTTCCCTTCTAGATTTAAGTACTATAAAATTTTTTTAACTTTTTATTTGGAAATTACTTCAGACTTACAGGAAAGTTAAGAAAATCAAGGTTAACATTCGACACATGTGCTTTTTCTCTCCCTTTCTGGTCCATCGCTAGGAAGCGATTTTGCCCCCGTTTGGCGATGTCCAGAGACAGTTTGGTCGTGACACCTGAGTGAAGGGATGGGTACTACTAGCACCCAGTGGGTGGGGACCAGGGATGTTGCTAAATATCCTAGGGTACGTGGGATGGTCCCTGCTCCCGGTACCGAATTCTGCAGCCTTAATATCAGTCATGCTGAGGCCAGGAAGCCCTGCCTCTGTGTGTGTGTGTGTGTGATCATTGAGACGTGATGCTCCTCTACCTGTAAATATTTCAATGTGCGTTTCCCAAACCAAGGTCATTCTCTTACATAACTCCAGCTCAGCTACTGGAGTGCCATGGAACTGACACTGACACAGGGGGGCTTAGGTTTGGCGGAGCCCCTCAGGGAGCAGCACATGGGACTCAGTGGGAAGGGCACTGGAATAGGACGTGGAGCTGGACAGAAATTTGGATTCTGGGCTATTGAAATCAAGCCTCTTGACCCTGGGCAACCTTTTGTGACTTTCCTCCCTGTAAAATGGGCTGCCAGCTGCTTCACCGCCCCTCTGCCAGGGCTGCAGGTGAGGGGAAATGGGTAACAGATGGGAGAGGAAGTGCTTTGTGCGTGAGCATGCAAGACTTCTGCTGTCACTGGCCACTTGTGGCCTTCCCGTGGGAATCGGAGATTGGGGTGTAAGGAAAGCCTCCCTCCCAGCTGGTCCCTGGTTGTAAGTCTAGCTGGGCCAGTCTTGGGGGCGGTGGTGGACTGTGCCCTTAGTGGGCAATGAATGGGCTTCCATGCAGTTGGAAGGAGGGAGAGGGAAGGGGTGCAAAGAAGGAGCCGTAGAGCCCAGGTGGCTCTGAAGACAGAGAAGAGCTTGGCCAGGCATGTCTCTCAATTCCACCTTCTCGAGAACAGGCCTCTTCTTTCACTGCAAAGTCCTTTGCAGCCTCCATTTTGGAATTGGCCCAAAACAACACGTTTTGTGATTTGGAATCGGAAAGAAGAAACAAACATTTATAACTGCTTTCTATGTAGTAGCACTCTCATATATTACATCTTGTCTTATTTCCCCTTGTACCTTGTGAGATAGGTAGTCATTAATGCATTCATTAGCGAAGGAAATGGGTTTGGAGAGGTTACGTAACTCTCCCAACACCACGCAGCGGGTAGGTGGCCGAGCTGGGCCAACAAGGTAGATGGGACTCCCTTCAAAGTCACTGTCACCTCTGGTTTAAGCCCCGGCTCGGCCATCACTAGCCCTGTGTCCTTGGGCAAGTTACTTAACCCCGTCTGAGCCCCAGTTTCTTCCTTTACAAGAGGATTATAATCATGTTTGTCTTTGCTGCCAAGTAGGACTGAGAGAGAGTGATTTGTAAACTGTTCATTAGTTAACTGTTATTAGCATGGGGGCAATTCCGCTTTGGGTTTCATTCCCCATCCACTGAGTGATCGGGTGGAGACTCAGCATGGTGACTGGCTTAGGGGTCAGGACCAGTCAGGGGCAGACAGCCGGCTCCCTAGTAAGGGGGAAGAAGGGGACGCCCATAGCTAGACACACGCCACGTGGTCCACGCCTCTTATTGAGGATGACCTCTCGCTCTATGTAACCGCCTGGCCTGCTTCCTATCCTCTAGCCTTCTTTCCAGAGCCACCTTAGGTGACCTGTAAGCCTGCAGAGAAGGATGCCAGCTTTGTCACCACGGAGGCCAATTCTGATGGCTCGTGGCAGAGAAGGGATGCCCACAGCATCGCCCCCTTCTGGGTCTTCAGGAATTAGCTTGGGAGAGAGGGACACTTGGCACTCCAGGGACAGTGGACAGAAGCCAGAACTGGCTGTCCAGGTGTCAGCTGCTCCTCTTATCCAAACTCTGGGCTCCAGGGTCGTGCCCCAGACCGCAGGGACAGCTCACCACGAATCTCGCTGCCTTTCAGACAGGCTGTGCTTGAAATTCCTTCCCTTCCCCTGTGTCATCTCAAGCAATGGAGAAGCCTGAGAATCACGGGGTGTGTCAGGGAAGCCCCTCACCATGTCCATGTCCCCACCTGGCTAGGTGTCGCTGAATTGATGATGAAAGCTCCAGAGGGCTGTCCTCCGTGCCCTCCAGGTAGCTGCTGAGGTGATCTTCACACCTGGGTAGGATCTGGGAAGAGACATGACCGGGGGTTACCAACAGGGCCAGGAGCGCTATGGCAGAGAGAAGAGCAGGCATGACGGGAGGGTGCAGGGGCGGGGGGTTGGGGCTGTTTGCAGGTAGTCTGGACCCTCTGGGTCTCCAGACCCCTGGTTGTTTGCCCAGCCCTTTGAGCCCTGTCTGGCTCTGCTTCCCCGGCACCTGGCTGCTGACCAGGCTTCAACCCACTGCACTCTTTCCTTTGCTCCCTGCTGGGCACCCTCTTCTCTCCTGGTGTCTCTGCTCCTGACCCCTCCCCTCCACCAACCCGCTTTGGGGTGGCCCCTCTGGTCCCAGAGTCTTTGATCTGGGCTGGGAGCAAGTCCCAGGCTTGGCAGCCTCACCTGAGGGGCCTTTTGTGTAGGTCTGGTGGTCTTCTGAACTGTGTCTTTACACTCTCACCGGCACTGCCGACATTTGGGATACAAGCCCAGAAAGGAAATGATTATATCCAAACACAGTGATGTTGAAGTTGTGGAAGGAAAAAACCCATGAAAGCAAACGTG
Organism: Artibeus jamaicensis; assembly: GCF_021234435.1. Classification (NCBI taxonomy): domain Eukaryota; kingdom Metazoa; phylum Chordata; class Mammalia; order Chiroptera; family Phyllostomidae; genus Artibeus; species Artibeus jamaicensis. Next base: position 7,924,008 of record NW_026521883.1, read on the forward strand.
CTATTTACATTTTGCAAAAGTGTGCTCATAAAGGAAGGTTAAGGACAAAGCTGAATGTGGGGGAGAACTTTCAGATTCCTATGTTCTGATGAACTTGTGGTTCAGATCTTTTCCACAGAACTTGAGTCTGGGTTGTAGATGAGCTGCTGTCCCCAGATCCCAGGAATATCCTTCCCTAGGGATGGCCAGAGTTCCTTTTGGAGAGTTTACTAAACAGACTTTGAATAACCGAGTATTTAAGGAGCACCTCCTGTGTGTCAGGCACCTTATGGAGGTGCTGGGCAGGAGGTAAGCCGGCTGGACGAGGTGCCCCCTCCTGCAGCTTATGGTGCAGAAGAGACAAATCTGCATCAAGCACTCCAGCTGGTCAATGAATGGTGATGGATTGGAGCACAGGCTTGGGAGGAAAGGAACATGGTTCTCGGAAAGTGTAGAGCAAAGGAGCCTGGGCTGGGGGTGGGCAGGGTAGACAGTAAGGAAGGGGTGTCTGAGGTGGGACTGGAGGATGTGTAGGAGTTCACCAGGGACAAGAGGTAGGAGCAGGGGATGAGTGTCATAGACAGATCCCAAGTGGGTGGAAAGGTGCGGCTTTGGAGAACTAAAAGGAAGTCAGTGAGGCATGGGTGGGGAGTGAGAGCCGACCAGGGAGTAGTAGGCGGGAGGCCCCCGGGGCAGGGTGTGCCTTTGGTCCTTATAATCTTTGTCTTGAAGGATTTTCAACTGTTGGAGTCGGGAGATGAATGGATGAGGAGGTTAGATAAGGGTGGGATTGGGGCACAGGTCCGGGAGCAGGCCTGGGGTGAGGCGGTGGTCCCTGGCTGAAGGCGGCAGCTTCGGAGGAGGAAAAGGGCTGGGTTCCAGCCATGGGGAGCACCTTCTAGCTGGAACCACCATGCTCAGCATGGAGTGCAGACAGGACGTCGTCTGTGTGATGGGGTGGGCGGGGAGGACACAGATTTTGTGTGTGTTTGTTTTCGGTTTTGCTGAGGCATAACCCATGCACAGTAACCTGCGCACATTTGAAGTGTGCAGTGTGATGAGTTGACATATGTGTACACCTGGAAAACCTATCACCATAATGAAGACAGAGAATATATCCATCATCCCCCAAAGTTTCCTTTGTAATCCATGCCCCTTCCCAGCCTCATGTCCAGGCAGCCACTGATATGCCTTTTGTCATTATAGATTAGTATGCGTGTTCTTGAAGTTTATATAAATGAAAGCATACATTATGATAATGTACTCCTTTTTTGTCTGTCTTCTTTCATGCAGCATAATTATTTTGAAATTTATCCATATTGCATTTGTAGGCTCTTACTTGGACTTTGCTGCTCACTTTTGATCTTGGATACATCTTTTAAGCCCTTGAAGCTCAAAGTGAGGTCCACGGCCCAGCAGCATCTATGTCTCTGCCACGCCCCCCCCCACCCCCGCCCCGAGTTAGCAGTGCAGAGCCCTGGCTCCCACTGCAGCCCTGTGACTCAGCCCTGCATTCTAACCAGATCCTCAGGACATTTGCATGCACCTTCGAGTTTGAGAAGCCCTGTCTTCAGCTCTCTCGGACTCTGTTTCTTTCTTTCCTTGTTTGTGGGCTGCAGGTGCAGGGCGTTCAGGTCATAACACTCAGTCACTAGCTTATTGTCACCCTCAGGCTTCGCGTGGCCTTTCTTTGTGAGGTTTTTCTCCTTCCTCCACCCTGACTCTTACAACCCTCCCCCATACTCATCCATTCTAATGTGTTTGGAACATGTTCTAAAATATGCATGCATCACTCTAAAATATGTAGTGTCATTCTGTGCATCCGTTTTAAATTTACATACATTTTAGTGCAACAAACCTTCCATGCCCAGCTTCTCTCACTCGGCACCACGGCCTGGATCTGCTCTATTGCTTGAGGTACATCCGAGTGCGCAGTTTCTTACCGGTGCTGGGTTCCCTGCCGAGTGTTCTCACTTCTTGTTACTACTCATCTCCCCACCCTGAGCGTCACCAGGTCCCCTATACCACAATAGCTTCATCCAGGTGGGCTGAACTGAGTCTCTGTCTGTGTAAAAGAAGTATTTGATTAAATGACCCAAGTTGCCTGCAGCTGTGACCCTGGTTGCTTATTTTGCCCGTGGCGAGACCTCACAGAGTTGCAGGCCTCCAAACTGACAGGCAGAAGATCTGAATGGTTACTTACGTTTTCCTTTGAATTATGTTTCTGGCTGATACCGCGGATGGTCTGAAATCCTTTGATAGCCAGAGTCCCTGAGACCTTCTCTTTTCCCCTGAGATCACAAAGTGCCTTCACTTCTGCCTTCTTTTTTTCCCTGTGAATAATACACCAGCTGCTCCAGGGGGCCGAGAGTTGCAGCACTTTGCAAGTCAGTTTAAAATCCCAGTTCTGTGAGCTCCTCAGAAGGCGGTGACAGTTCCTGCTTCTGTGTAATCATTTATAGATCAGGTAGTGATTTCCCACTCGGCCTAATGACAGTTCTGTCCTTGGGAGAGCCGGTCAGCTTGTCAAACACTGCTGACGTGCCCTCTGGAGTGGGCCTGGGGGGTCAAGCTTCGAGGCTCTAGCTGCCATTCCTTCTCACCCCTGGCACCTACAAGAGGTGGGGAAAGTCACTTCTTTCAAAGGAACCTCTTTCAAAGGACCTGTGAGAGCCTGGGAGCGCACTCAGGGAGGAGTGGGTGTGGAATGGCAGACTCTGTCTTTGGTTCTGAGATCATTGAACGACATGACTCCCTCCCTCCCTGTTCTCCATGTGGGCCATGTGTAGATGGGCTGCCTTGCAGACGAGGAAGCTGGGGGATGCTGGGGGCAGGGCGGGTCCTGTCTGGGTGAGGGGACTGTTCAGTGACTTTTCAATGGAATTCAGCAACTTTAAGTGAGACTTTACCATGTGTCAGGCTCTGTCCTGGTTTTGTGGGGCTTAGGGAAGAAGGCCTGGCTTGTTCCCCAGGAGGCCATTCCTCCAGGAGAGCTTCTGGAACCCTACATTATTTGGGGGCAAATACGCCAGCACCAGAGGATCCCGAAGGATGTGAGGTTAGTTCCTCTTGAGCACTGTAAGTGCGACCTCTGCTCTCAATTCCCTGGGCTGATGAGCAGCCAGCAGAGCCCCCACCCCTCTCCCAGCAATAGCCCTGAATAAAAATTTAATTAAGAAAAATCAGTCAGGACCAGTGGTTCCCAAGGGCGAGCTGTGGACCTGTGCTAGACTGCCTAGGCTTCCACAGATGAGATGGGGAAAACGAGAGCAATGGGGTGAGTGCTTCATGAAGCTGAGTTTACGTGCTATTAAGGGCTTTCTCTGTGTTCTAAGACTTTTATCCTACATCCTTGTAGGCGCTCATGAAATTGGGACAATAGTAGAAGATAAAAGAAGACTACACAGTCTGTAGGTGGCTAAATAAAGTTGGCACATCTCTGCCAGCCCCTCTAATGTATACGAGTGTGTACCTGTGTGTGCAAGCATGCACCACTGGGCCTGAATTTCACTTGTCTGTGGACCTCCGAAGCCTGGGAAACACACACGATGCTGGAATCAGCTAGACTTTGATTCTTAGCTTCTGCCCCAAGTGAAGAGTAGGTCCTGGAGTAGCGTCATTTCCGTATCATGTTTACGAGCTGCTATAGGACCTTAACTCTTGCTTATATCAATTAGCCCATGGTACCATTGGTTTCCTTGCACTTCAGTTTGCAAAACCTACGCATACCTGTTTTAAGTGAAGATTTACTGGTATCTAACACGTTCCAATCTGTTCGTCAGTAATAGGTTACTTTGTTTCTAATAATAACACTGTTTGTTAAGATCAAAACCTTACCTTTGGGCAAGGAACAAACTCCCCATATTAGGTTAATTTAGTAAACATTTACATTTTAATGAGTATATTCTGTTACAAACCACATATGTTAAAATGTAAATGAGTGGCAGCATGAGGAGCTGGTGAGTGCTCAGCTGAGGGTGATGGAGACTCCTGTGGGCTGTGGGCTGTGGGGTCACGGCCAGGAGCCACTGCCAGGTAGGGCCTGGGACCAGGGAGCTGCGCAGTGCCCCGTCCTCTGCTGTATTTAAAGAGTCAGAGTGAGATCCTAATTAAATTGTGGCCGTAGAGGTAGACAACTTAACTAGAGGCCCCTCATGCTACATGCTCCCAAATTTAATTTTCCAAATAAACTCAGCGTGCTTTTGATGCCCGGGGAGGATCAATAGAATGGAAATTGCTTGCAGTTTCTCCTAAAGTGTTACAATGGATTACTGCTCTCACATTTCCCCTCCACACTCCTTTTCTCTGCCAGCGAGAACCTGGTGTTTATTCCAGGCACATACTGTTTGAGGAAACAGGGGGGAAAATAAATAAATAAAAGGAAACTACAAGCCACGCTGAGGAGCAAGATGAGATGTGGTCTCCCTGCCTGGGAGGTGGGTGAGGGCTCACCTGAAGGACCCAAGTATCCCTGTTCCCGCACTGTGGGGGCGGGGGAGGGGCTGTGGGGCTTGGGCTCAGGTGCCGTGAGAAGGGACATGGAGGGTCTGCCCCTATCAGGTCACTTCCAAAGGAGGCCACTGGAGAAGGTGAGCCGAACCTCAGGTCCTGACCAGGGGTGCTACTGCCTGGGACCTCATGCCGGCGGATTTCTTCTGGAATGTTCTAACTCTTTCACATCTTCTCAGAATAACCGGTCAGAGAAGGTGCCTACTGACACTCACCTGCTTGTGCCCAAGGGACTTGGGCTGTAGAAGATGCCTGCAGCCTGTGGACTGTTTCGGGTTTTAATCTGGAGTGTTCCCCCGAGGCGCTATCTTTACAGGTGGAGGTCTCATGTTTTTATTTGCTCCTGTGGGGAAATACAAACTCACACCGTCAGCTGGCAGAAGGGACCCTCAGAAGCAAGGCTCTTGGGTCATAAGACCCCAGCGGTAAGGGTTGGGAAATCCTTCCTTGGTCTGGGGATGGCAGGCAGGCCTGCGGCGGGAGAAGAGGAGGCTGCAGTGCAAACCGGCAGACCCTCACTGATCGTGTTCTGTGTGTGACGCAGTGTCGGGCACTGTGCTTTGGGGAAGGGGGGCAGGGGATGGAATGAATGAGACTCAGTCATTGCCCTCGAGGAGTCTGCAGACCAGATGAGGGCCCACACGGTGTCAGAGCTCAGCAGGGTAGCGTGGGTTCGGGAATCTGAAACTGGACTGAGCACAGTCTCCTTATTTTGTGTGGAACGCTGAGGCAGGAGGGGTGTGTGCTCATGTCCATCCCTGTTGCACACACTGTTCTGTGTTCTCGAGTTCTGGTGCTTTTGGCGGGGCGGGCACGGGGATGTGGCACCCAGGGCAGGTCAGAGTGGCAGAGCTTGCCATGTGCTCCCTGCTGCCAGCCCCCCCGGGCTCCCCGCCTCCCCCCTCCTGCACCGCCTGGTGTGGTGCAGGTTCTAGAATCACCAGGTCTCTCTGGCAGCCGCTGGCTGTGCTCCTGGGGCCGACAGGTAGACCATGTTTTGAATGTTTTGAGATATCTGGAGAATGAAAGTTCAGGAAAATTAATTAGTGGCATTAGACACTGGCTACCCAAAGGCAGCAAAAATTTATGTGGTTTTTGTTTCTTTTTTGTCACGGAATAAGTTATCAGCATGTGTGTTGATTGATTTCTTGCTAAATTCTTCTCTGTCTTAAAAAAAAAAACAGCACTCTGGCAGTTCAGAGTCCCTTGAAGCATTTTAATGAACTCCCTTCCCGAGTCACTCATTCTTCTTGGTGTTGAGTCCCCCCCCCCCCCCCCCCTGGGGTTCTGACTCCCAGGCCTGCAAGGGGTTGGTCCTTCTTATGGGCCTGAATGAGGCAAGGAAAGTACTTAGGGCCAAAAACATTGAGGAGGCACTGGCACTCAGGGTCTGCTATCGCAGGGAGAGCCAGGGCCTCAGCTTTTTAAAAAAATTCTTACCTGAGGATGTTTCTTGATGAGAGAGAGAGAAACAGCGGTGAGAGAACTATCAGTTGGTTGCCTCCCAACCCACAACTTAGGTTTGTGCCCTGACCAGGAATCGAACCTGCAACCCTTTGGCGATGTTCCGAGCAATGGAGCCACCCGGCCTGTGCCAGTGCCTCCTTCATTTTTTACCCCTTCAGTTCCCCACTTTCCTCACCCAGGTTCTGGCCTTGCTTTCCTGATTGCTGTCCACTCTTTCGCATCCTGGGGAGAGGCAAAGGAGTCCAGACAGAGGCCCTTGGATGTGAACAGTGCTGGTCTAAATGAACCTGGGGGGAGCCCACCCCCAACAGCTGTCCATAGGAAGAGCCTTATGTCCTCCGCCGGCAGAGCTGGGACCGGCCAGGTGCTCGGCGCTCCCTTCTCCGGCCTGTTCGGTTCCTGAGGCGCATCCTGTCCTCAGAGGAAAACCCTCCAAAGCCTGTGAGTTGAAGACCAGAACAGACAGGGCACCCGCGTTGCTTTTTGGAGCTCACGATACACTTACAGGGCATCCGTGGAGGTGAAATGGAAAAACAAAAACACAGCTGTTACTAATTTAAAATGTGACATCCCCCTCATCCGACGCCCCTGGACCCGGGGGAGAGGAATTATTGAATATGTGACATGGGGGGAGAAAGATTACCGCGCATATTAAGCAAGAAGAAGAGTGATTGCTGAATGCATGATGGAAAAGGAGCTCGTCACCACAAAATTAAATACAAAAATCAGGGGGAAATAATTATTGTCTATGCATTATAGGCTTGACATATGCTAAGTTCTCTACTTTTAAAAGCTTCTTGTGATTTCTGGGTAACCCATTTAGCTGTCTGGTTTCGACTACCCCACCCGACCCCTGCCAGGCTTCTGTGCTATCAGAGAAGGTATTTTATTGGCTTTTAACCCCTTGTGGGGATTTTCCCAGCCATTTACATGAATAATTTCTGGGAAGATGGAAGACTCCCACATGATTGCTGGGGTTTTCTGAGCCTCCTCTAGTCAGTGCCTAGTCAGCAGAAGTCTCCCCCAAATCCTGGGGCCCCGCACATGTTCTCTGACTCCCCCGGCCCCCTTCCTATGTTTAACATCCTTAAGAATGGGAATTAGCAAGGGACAGATCAAATGAAGAAGGAGAAGGTGGCTGGCTAAGGGATTGTCAGTGAACATTGTTATTTCTTGAAAGTGAATGTCTGTCTTTCAGGCAGGCGGGGACCCCCACCCCATGGGCTGGAGAAAGCAGGCTGGCTCTGCAGCAGGAGGGAATTGGGGAAGCTAGAGGAAGCACTTTGCAAAGACAGAGGTTAGCTTCTAGACTACTGTTGTCCACAGGGGCTTCCTGCAGCGATGGGAATGTGCTCTGTCTGCTGTGACCAGTGCAGTAGCCGCTGGCCACATGTGCCATTGAGTGTATGAAATGGGACTACTGAGACTACTGAGAATCTGAGTTCTGAATTTTATTTGATTTTGATGAACCGAGATTTATATAGCCACAGGTGGCTACTAGATTGAACAGTGCAGTTCTAGATGATTCAGGCTCAAAGGAGAGCGGCCTGGAGAAGGGAGGGGAAACTGGGAGAGAGGCACCGCCAGGCGTCGAGGATCTCGACTCCTCTTGGGATGAGCTGGGCCGGCACTTGGGAGCAGCTTCTTCCAGCAGTGAGGTGGGCCCAGGGGTGCGCTGGGCTAGCCCGCGCTGGACTTCCTCCCCGCGGCTCTGTTTAAGGAAGGACGCTGTGGGATTCTGGTTGCTGGAGGGAGGGCAGTGCCAGGGTTTAGGCCCTTGCTCTTCCTTTTCCCCAGAAAAATGCACAGAGTCACATCATCGAGAACACTGAGCTCCTCGGATCCAACCCCTCCTTTTACAGGAGAGGACAGAATGGGGAAGGGCTCAGTGGCAGGCTCGGGCAGAGATCCAGGCCTTTCAACAAACCTAGGTTATATGCCCTGACTGGGACTTGAACATGCAATCTTTTGGTGCATGGTATGACGCTTGAGCCAGCTGAGCCACCTGGCCAGGGCCAGTTTTCTCTTCGTTTGGCCCTGGGCCCACTTTCATTCCCCTTTTGGAAGAGGTGGGATAGGGCAGTGCCCAGAGGTCTCTAACAGAGCAACCCTGTCCCTTTGCCCTCAGCCTCTTTCTAATTCCTGGCCTCATTCTGACCTTTGGGGAGCCTTTTGGGTGATTGGCTGTTCCATCTCAAAGTGGCAGTGGAAATAGATTTTGCTGATGACTTGGATTCAAGCCAGGTAAATTTGGACTTGGCAGTTTCCTTGGGTTCCCAATCCTGTGGAATAGAACAACGTGCCATGAATAGACCACAAGGCCCTGAGCAGGTGACCATCACCAAGTGCCCAGAAGCCCAGGAAGAGGAGCTTGTCTCAGGAAAAGTGCGTGTGTGCATGCATGCAAGTGTCTGAGGCCAAGGGAGGGCCTGTGGTCAGCCCCTTCTAGGACTGTTCGGGAGGAGAGGCCCCAGCCATCGAGGGGAATATGGACTTGATCTGCTGGGATGGGCTGTTTGCTTTGTGGCCAGGGGTAGTCTCTGCAAGAAGCAGGTCCATCCCTTGCAGTGTGAGGGCTCCTGTGGGTCTCCGCAGAGAGGTGGGTTGGACCCTCCCTCAGCGGCTCACAGGGCTTGGAGCTGCCTGCCCATCTGGACCTCACTGGCCACCCTGAGGGTGGGGAAGAAGGGAGGGGGCAGGAGGAGTCAGGCATTCCTCCCCAGCTTTGTAGATCTTAGCTCACAGCACCCGTAGTTGTAGTTGGCTACTGACTGGTTCACCTCCCCGACTAGACTGACTCCACTGCTCAGCCTAGTCCCCAGCCTGCAGGAGAGGCTGCAATAGAAATTTATTGACTAAATAATTATCTCCTGTAATGAAAGGCTTATGTAAGAAGAGGGGCTTCTGGCGGAAATTTAAACCCTCAATTTATTGATTTGGCTGGGTTTTGATTGGGGTAGAAGGTGGCCTGGGGCTGAGCATTTTCACTAAAAGGTGTGCTGTTGGCCTGAGGAGCCGATGTCACGGCTAGAAGCGAGAGGAGAAGTGTTCCAGTCCACGGAGCCACCCGGAGGGGGACACCCCAACATCCAGAAGGTGCTGAGAGGGTGAACGTTCCTTTTGAGTTGACGTGAACATCTCTGGCAGGGGCAGGTTCCACAAGCCCCAATGGCACCGTTGTTCATGGTGTGGCCCAAACAAAAAGAGACATGGTCTATGACAAGGCAGGGACAGAAAAGGAATACAGAAAGTCAGGAGGGCAAAATTGTATCAGACAGTCAGAAGACCTGAGTTTTGGACCCAGCCCTGCTGTGAATTCCTTATGTGACCTGGGGTAGCCCTGGTCCTCTCTGAGCCTCAGTTTTCTCATTGGCAAAATGAGGCGTGCCCATGGGGGTTCCAGCAGGAAACGTGGCACGGTCAGGTTGAGTAATTCGAGGAGAGCTGGATGAAGGTGCTGCTAACGAAGGTGTGGGCGGAGCACAGCAATGAGTGACGGTGAGGCGGCTTCCAGCCCTAGACCTGAAGAGGTGAGGAAGGGAGCATTAGGACGGAGAGAATGGGGAGAACAGGGAGAGGTTACCTGGCAGGTGTTGGGACCAGTAGGACACAGCCAGCTCCAGGCAGCCCTGCAAGAAGGGGGCTGGTCTAATAAACATCTGACCTCACTCTTTTCCCTCCCATTTGCTGCTGGGCTCCTCATTGGCTGAACCTGCCAGAGGCTAGGTGGCTCGAGGATGGGCAACACGCAGCCACCAAGGGAACCCTCAAAGTGGCCTGCCAGCTCTGGGATAGACTCTCAGAGGGAAGCAGAGTGAGGAGACTGGCAGACATCAGTTAATTCCTGCTGAAGTCTTGGGTCTCCGAACTTGCAGGACAGTGCCTCCCCTGCCTGCCTAGACAAAGGTGGCTGCCATTCTCCTGTGGAGCCAGCTTCCGATTCCTGGAGGAGGTGGAGGACCGGCTCCCTCTCCACCGTCTGCCGTCCACCACTGCCATCCGTCACTCTGCCAGCAGAGAAGTAGTGATAGATTAGTGCACATTAGGCCTCCTGTCCTGCAGGCCTCAAAGCCAGGGCTTTACCAATCAGTGCAGGGCAAAGCTCTGTGAGGCAAACGGAGCTCTGCACAGGGAGCTGGAGGCGCAGGGAGTTAATAAGCACTTGGAGACGGTAGGGATATTGAACTCATTCCTTAAATCAATCCTTAACCAAGAAGGATGAGGGAATGAGATTTTGGACAATTAGTGGGCAATGATGACCTTGTGAAAGGAGCTATTGATGAAGGGTGTAAAGGTGGGTGAGGGAGGCATCCAGCAGGGGGATTGGAAGAAAGCAAAAAGGTGGTGAATCCACAAGTAGGGGCCCTGCTTCCCAGTGGGTTTGGGGAGCCCAGGGAGGTGGTCTCAGTGTGGGTTAGACAAAGAGACTGGTGGTGAGAGGGTGGGGAGACTTTAATAGGTGATTCAGAAACCAGTGCTGGCCCCCCTCCTACCTTTCCACCCCCTTCTCCAGGGACCCTGCCCCATGTGCAGTGCAGGGTTAGGGTCCCTGCATCCAGGACAGACCCCAACCTCGTTTCAGGTGAGGGACCCACTGTCCTCTTCCTCATTGGAATCTCAGGGGGCTTTGGGGTGGGGCTTTCCTACCACCCCGCATCAGCCCCATTATTATAGGAGTAGGTCCAAGGGCCCGAGGCGAGGGCCTTGCCCCCCACCTGGGCGGGAGCCTGGCCCTCCTCCCAGCTCTGGCTTTTCCACTCTTCCTGCTCTTCACGTCCTTTCAAACTCTTCCTGAGCCAAGTGGACATCAGTTTGGAGGGGTCTGGCAGAAACAGTAACTGTCTGCCCCTCCCTGCCGGCCTCTCCTGCCTGGCACTGTGTTCGCCGGGATTCCAGCAGCAGCCACGGTAGTGCCAGGGGCTTTCGCTTAGAAGGGGGCTTCTTGAGCGGCTTCCTCAGAAGGCAAAGCCTGAGACAAGGATTCAGAGGCGTGGTTTATTCTTGGGGATCTCACCAGAAAGACACCTGAGAAGGAGAAGCCAAATGGGGAAGGGGAAGGAGCTGAGCGAGGATGGAGGCTCAGGTAAGGCCTAGCCGTGGCCTGTCCTGGGGGGAAGGTTCTGGAGTCTGAACCAGGTCTCAGAGTGATCCCCAGATGGGAGTGGGCCAGTCAGTCATTGACGGGGCGAGGTCAGGAAGGGGGATTCATACCCTGGACGGGTGGCTACAGTCAGCTGAGGGCAGCTCTGGGCTGGCGGGAGGTGGGGGTGGAGAGCAGTGGGCCTTTAGCAGCTCATACAGCAGACAAGGCAGGAGCACCAGAGAGTTCACTGTGAAGGCTTCTCAGAGACCTGTGGCCACCCCTTTCATTCTACAGGGTCATATTGGGAACCTTCACAAGCTACTGGATGCTTCAAAAAATTATCTTACCACTCAACTCACTTTGCAAGAAAGGTTCGACCTGCATTTCATAGACAGGAGGCTGAGGCCTGAACATCACCCTTCTGGGCAAGGAGGCCAGGACCTGGGCTGCAGGAGTCACTGGGCTGATTCAGTTCAGGCTGCCCACCATCGAGGCTGGCCTGTTAGGGGCTCCGCTCTCTAGAGGGAGGGGGGAATGACCCTAAGTGGAGCATGTGGTTGGTGTCTTGCACAGACTTCTTTCTACCCCACCCACTGCCCTCTTAGCCGTCTCCTCTGTGACATGCAGGAAGCTTCCCTCTTTTGGACAAGACTCCCCACCCCTACCCCAGGCTGAGAGGCAGGAGGCATTATCAGCACCTTCTCTCTCCCCAGGTTTTCTTCCAGCGGCCCCATCGCTCCCTGTCGCCCAGCCCAGTTCTTGACTCCAGCCTTAGCTGTTGTTATTTTTGTAATTATAGGGGGAAGTCCACTGCATCTTTAATGCAACGTTCTAGGTAATAGAAAGATGGCTAAAAGGAGCCACACTTAATTTAAAATGACAAGTTAGATTTCCTTCTGGATTTTTTTTGGCAGTCGGTCTCTTAGTAAATTACATCTGACACCCCAAAATAAATTGTACCCAAGATTTATGCTTTCTGTGGACTTGCGGGGCTCAGCTGCTGAGACGGCAGGGTGAAGGGCGCCTTGAGAAGGACTGGCTAATTGCAGAAATTATGTGTGTGTGACTTACCCGGATGGTCGGGATGCAGCCCATCTGACTCCTGTCTGCCTGGGGTGGGAAGGTGCGGGACAGCCTGCCAGAGTCTCGCCCAGTGACGCGGTGTCAGGATGGAGCTCTTCTGGTCTGGGATGCCTTCTTCTCAAGCATTAACCACAAAAATGAGACAAAATGGGACAGGAAAGCTTTAGATAAGGAACCAAGGACATGGCCTCTTTGAAAGTTTTCTCCAAAGGAGATGTCAGCATTCACCGAGAGTGCCAGAATTTACTTTAGCTATTACTATGGATGAATAATTATGGGCAAGCCAGCAAGTACTGTGGGTTCACAGCAGGTTAATTGGGAATAATGGGTTCATTTCGAACCATGAGAAATTATATTTCAGAGGAAGAGAGAGATTTGCTCACCCTCACCAAGTGCTGGAGTTGCACTCCCCTCCCCTCCTCTCCCCTCCCTTCCCCTCCCCTCCCCCCTCCCTGCACACTGGCCCTGCTGGTCCTGACCAAGTCTCCAGAGCCTGCCCAGGGCCTGAGTCCTTGTTGCACAGCCTGGGGGTGGAGCCAGAGAGATCAGGTGGCTTATCTGCATCATATCGCTTTACTAAAATTGGGATAGGCACCCCGATGTTTAATCATTCAGCAAGTGTTTCATGACCACCTGTGATAAGCATGACACCAGGCAAGGTGCTGGGGGCCAGGGCACCCCCATGAGAGTGCACGGTGGTGAGCAGGAGGGGCACGGAGTGACGGAGACAGGCATTGGCCAGACAAGCGTATCAATAGATATGAAATGCCAGCCACATGTGTAATTCAAATTCCCGAGACACCTTGGGAACTCCAGGGCAGGATGCTGGTGCAGGCAGACGTGGCCAGACTCCTCCCACAACCACACCAACATTACAACTGAAGCATAGAACAGCCATCCCTCAGAGCTGTCAGAAACCGAGTTGAATGGGAGTCTGACAACTATGGAATTGAAGAACCACATCCATCCAGACTGGTAGGAGGAGCGCAGATGTGAAACAGGCTGGTCCCACGTCCACATGTGGCGGATAAAAATTCGCGAGGGATGTCTCAGGAGCGAGGAGTCCCAGCCCCACACTAGGCCCCCCAGCCCAGGGTTCCAGTGCTGGGAACGTGATTCCCCACAACTTCTGGCTGTGGAAACCAGTGGGGATTGATTCTATGGAAGAAAATCCTGGAGCCCCAACCAGTTCCTCTTAAAGAACCCACACAGAGACTCACCTACTCAGAGTGAGTCTACTCTGAGCTCTGAGCTCTGGCACCAGGGTAGCAGCTCGAAAGGCATCAGTGTCAGTGAGGGAGAAACTGAAGTGTCTGGCATCACGGCGAGCAGGGGCCATTGTCCCTTTTTTGTGGCCCTCCCCCTACAGGTCCACAGAGCCGGCAAGCTGGTGTCATATGTGAGACTCATCAATCTGGCTAATACTGTTTGACCCACCCAGAGATCTACCCCTGAGATCTACCCCACCCAACTTACAGGCCCACCCAAGCTGTTTTTCCACATGAGTGGCTGGTCTTGGCTCATGCTTTACAACTTTCTTAATCCTCTCAAACAAGAAACAGCAGGCCTCGGTGAGCCCCAGGCCCAGCACCAGCAGCAGCCATCTCAGATTGCGTTACAGCTCAGGCAGGGTGGCCCCGGACAAAACACAGGTGGGGGCTGACCTTGCCCTGCACTACCTGGGAAACCCCAGGGCCTGCTGGGTAGAGATGAGAGGGAATGGGGGCAGTTCGGAAAGCTTCTGTGGGAGAGGTGCCGGTGTGCGGATCAGGCGGGCAGCAGTGGTGGGATCTAGATGCTCTTTGGAGGCGGGGCCAGTGGCCTGCCGTGGGACTGGACGCCGGGGAAGAGACCAGGATCGGCATGGCTCTAGCATCAGTGCGAATGGCGGCATCCTCCTCGAGGTGACCAAGCCGGGGCAAGGGAGGACCTAGTCCCGTTCTGCTGATGCCGAGTTTGAGAAACCTGCTAGCCGTCCAAGGAAAGCTGTCAGACGGGCAGTTGGCGGTGTGGGTCTGGAGCTCAGGGGCGAGGGCTCTGCTGCTGTAAATCTGGGTGCTGTCGCTGCACCGACGGTGTCTGGAGCCAAGGTAGACGAGGTCACTCAGGGAGTAGATTCATGGAGACCAGGAGGGACTTCAGGGCACCCTCCTGCCGTTCTGTCGGGCAGGGCCCCCCTTGCCGCCTGGAGCGGTTTTGCTGAGGGCCCTGTCCTGGCTGCGAGCGTGCCTCTCCTCCCTGGGGCGGAATTCTCTGGTCGTCCCTGATGGGAGCCGAGTCTGGGCACGGTGTCCGTGGCCTGGCAGAGCAAGGAGGGTGGACATCTTCTGAGTGTCTCCCTGTGCTTCCTGGGCCGGGGGGGCTGGGAGCTTTTTTTAAGGTTCTTTCCCTATTAGTCCCCTGCTGCTCTGAGCCTGGGAGCCGGGGGCCAGAGGGGCCGGAGGACAGCCAGAGCGAGCTGGGGAGCACAGAGGTAACTGGAAAGGGGGAGGGATGGACAAAGGATGTTAAAGAACAAACAACAAAGATGTTTCTGTCTCTGGTCCTCGTGTTGGTGGCTGGTTCCCTTTTTCTACCTGGGAAGTAAACAGCATCCCTAATTTCATAAGTCGTCTGAACTTTTAGACAAGGTCATCTGCCCTGTGGACTCCCACCTTATGCCAGGAACTAGGCCTTCTCTCCCAACTCCACACCACTCTGCGAGTAGGCGGCATCGCCTCCATTTCACAAATGACAGATCCGAAGCTCAGGAGGTTTACAGAGTCCGCTCAAGATCACAGGGTTATTGGGGGTGTGTGTGGCGGGGGGGATTCAAACCTACGGCTGCCAGATGCCAAGTCCAGGCCCCTGTGCCACCCCACCCTTTTTGGTTTATTGTTCCCAGCAGCTAAGCCCAAATTCCTGAAAAATTATGACTGTATCAAAAATATTGTTTCTAAAGTGCTGTGAGGTCAGTCAGCTCTCCCGGAGTCTCCAGCAGCTGGAGATGGAGTTTGCCGGGAAAGCGTGCCTGTGCTCCGATGTGCCCCCTGCCCCCAGACCCTGCCCCTGGTGGGCGCAGCTGTGGGCCACTCAGGCGCCTGCCTGGACCGGCGAGCAGATGCCCCTGGATTTCTGGGACAGTTCCAATTTCAGGTGTACACACAGATGTTTTGCTTTTTAGTTCAGAAATCAGAGAGCACCTTAGCATGGCTGTAAATCCTGTGGGCTCTTACCGTTTTTGCCCGTGAAAGGCGTGGCCCCTAGAAAGGCAGATGGTCAGAGGCTGGATAAGAACTGGGACTGGGGGCTGAACGGACTCTGAAAGCCTCATCGGTAGAGGTGGCCCTCTATCCAAACTCTCCAAAGCCCACAAGAGAGATGTCAGACCTGCTGAGAAAGGTCTAGCAGGACGGGACTTAACGTCCCTCTCTTACAGGCAAGAAAAATAAGGCTCAGAGAAGTGGTGCCTTTGGCAAGTCAGAGACGAACCTAGAACTTGAATGCAGGTTCCCCAGCTCTCAGTTCAGTGTTCTCCCCCCACTCCATCCCCAAGAAGAAAGCCCTCTGGTGCAGGCCCCGCAGGACTGCGACCTGCAGCCGTCTGGGTGTGCTGCGCAGTTCCGTCACCATTGGTAAGGATGTGAAAGGTGCCCGCGGTGCCCGCAGACTTGGGTGGTGCAGCAACTCGGGGTCAGGGCTGTCTGGCCACCCTGGCCACCCACTGCTCTCCTACTCAGTCCTTCCTGACACCACAACAGAAGGTGCAGGAAGGTGTCCACTCCCAGCGTCCAGAAGAGGTGTGATGGCCCCACCTTGGTGTTCTTAGCCTTGTTCAGGCCACACTGGGCCCCCTACCCAGCAAACGGCCCTGCTCCCAGCTGTGTGGTCCTTCCTCATCTGCCCACTCAGCACATTTGCTGAGGGATGGGACAGGAGGGAGGCGGGTTGGGGGCTCTGATGGGAGGCGAGGACAGGTGAAGGCTACGCGGAGGTCTGTGGCCTCCTCTCTCTCCCCCACCCACCACGCGCCTCCCTGGGATTAAAACCATGGTATCGGCCCCTCTTAAATATGACACATCTGGCTGTCCTGTGCAGGAGGGAGAATTTATAGGTGAGAAACCAGCAGACTGATCTTCACTCTGCTCCAGTGGTCAGGCAGTGGCTGATTGATGCCCTGTGTGCCGCGCAGCCTGGACGGCTCCTTTTTATAGGCTCCGCCCGCCCTCCCATAACTCAGGAGGGAGGCCGTAAATTCTCACGGGGCAGCGGAGCAATCCTCTGCTAGGACAGCCACCTGGACTGGCTGGCAGGTACCTCTCGCCAGCTCCACATCTCATTGTCAAGGCAGCTGTGGGCGGAAGGGACCTGCCCAGGACAGGGAGCCAGGAGATCTGGCTGGCTCTGAAGCTCCAGGAGAGAAGGGGCCCCTGAAAGCCACCTGGTCCAACAAGTGCTCAGACTAGGTTCCCTCTGCCGATTGGGAACTCACCATCTGTCAGCCCGTCCGTCTCCGGGGACCTCCTGCACTTCAGTTGCAAGCTCTTGCTTCTCTTGAGCTGGAACCCTTCTTCCTAGTGTTTCCGTCTCCTGTCTCTTCCTGGGGCCAAACAAAGGAACTAAAGGTAGAGTAATGGCTGTGTTTAACTTCTCTGCTAGCTCAGAACTCAGGTCGTTTCATTCTGTCCTACAATGAACAAACTTTGTAACGAGACAGGGTGTAATGGCTTGATGCGAGAGCAGACTGGAGCGGGCCAGATGAGTGGGCAGAGCCCCTCAGGTTCCTTCCTCCCTCTCCTGCCTTCCAGTCCGATGTGCCCGTCGCTGTAAAGACAGATGGCCTCCGGCTCTGGCATCCATGCCTCAGCGTGCCTCTGTCCTAGCCTCCATCAAACATCGCGTTTTTCAAACTTCGTGTTAGAGGGCCGGATACACCCACACGTGTGAATCTCCTGGGTGATTTAAGAGACGGCAGGGGAAATTTCGGCTCTGCAGTGTTTCCTTACTTGATGACTTTTGAACTTAACGTCCACCCAAGAAGTGATTTGATCATATTTCTTTTTTTTAAATTTCCTTTCCTTTAAAAAACACTTTCTTTCCTTCCCTATTGAGGCATAATCTACAAGCAGTGCAGTGCACACACCTTAAATGCACAGCTCGATGACTTTTTACAAACGGAGAATCCTGGGTGGCCCCCACCCAGGCCGAGATATAGAGCATTTTTATCACCCTGGGTGGTTACTCATGCTCCTTCCCGTCAGTGCCATCTCTCCTCCCGGAAGGGACTCTCATTTGTCGCTTTTATGGCCACATGTTGGCCTTGCCTGTTCTTGAACCCCGTGTAGACCGAGTCGCACAGTCAGTGCTCTGTCTCCCGCGCCCAACCGGACGCGCCGTCGCCGTGTGCGGCCCTGGCTCCCTCTTCGGCAGTGCTGCGCAGGTTCCTGAGGCACACGCTCTACACTATGTGAAGGCAGGGCTAAGGGTCATTGTCTCCTTTTATTTTTTTTTTAAGTCTAAATTTCTTTGTGGTCATAAAATACATGTTGCAAAGCCCTTTCCATTTTAACCCTTTATGTGCCACTCAGTGGCATTAAGTACGTTCACGCTGTTGTGCAGCCCACACCACCGTCGGGCTGTCTCTCTCTTTGTCTTTTATTAATTTTTATTTACTTTTATTTGGGGGGGGGAGAAAGAGAGGGAGAGAAACATCAGTGTGTGGTTGTCTCTTGTGCGCCCCCTGCTGGAGACTGGCCACAACCCAGGCACGTGCCCTGACTGGGAATAGAACTGGTGACCCTTTGGTTCACGGGCCGGCACTCAATCCGCTGAGCCACACCAGCCAGGACCCATTCTCTTTTTAAAAATGTCTGATTGTCTCCTGGCCCCTCTTCTGGTCTCAAACCTCACTTCTCAGGGTGGTCAGCCCTGACCCCTGCTCTTTGCCGCCCTGGCACCTGCTCGGTCCATGTTGCGGCACTTGTCACCGTGTGGTCAGTGGTTTCCGCACTGCTGGTGGTGGTGGTAAAGCCGCAAGGGGGTCACTGAGTCAACTCAGTGGGTCTGGACTCACATGTTAAAACTAGGAAAACAAAATGTTTTCTAAAAGGTGTTATTTATATTTAGAGAGGGGGAAGGGAAGGAGAGAAGAAGAGAAACATCAGTCGGTTGCCTCCCACATCCCCCAACTGGGGACCTGGCCTGCCCTGACTGGGAACGGAACCAGCAACCTTCTGGTTTGCAGAACAATGCCCGACCTACTGAGTCGCACTGTAGGTAAATGTAGTTTTGTGGAGCTTTGTTTCCATTTGCTTACTGAAAAAAAGTCCAGCCACTGTTAATATAACAAGAACAGTTTGCATGACATCGATGTAACCTAGCAGCCAAGGAGAGTGGACTGGAATGGACATGTGTGAACAATGACGACTTCACTGTACTAGTCAGTGGGGGTGGCAGATGCTGTTGAGTGAGCATGTGTGCTGTGTGGCTGCCACATTCAAAATGACTGAGTGAGCAGAGCAACGAATCTGCATCAAATTCTGTGTTAAGCTTGAACATTTCTCCATGGAAACTATTCTGATGACTGAGAAGGCCACAGCTACGGGCAACTGGTGAGTGGCAGCTTCATCACGACAATGTGCCCACTCAGGCATCAGGTCTTGTGCAAAGTTGTTTGGCGAAACATCAGATCACTTGGGTGACTCAGCTCCCCTACAGCCCAGATTTGGTGCCCTGTGACTTGTGGCTTTTTCCAAAATTAAATCACCTTTGAAAGGGAAGAGATTTCAGACCATCGATGAGATTCAGGAAAATATGACGGGGCAGCTGCTGGTGACTGGGAGACCTGCGTGAGGTCCCAAGGTGCCTACTTTGAAGGGAACTGAGGTGTCATTGTCCTGTGTACAGTGTTTCTTGTATCTTGGATCTTCTTCAGTAAATGTTTTTTTCACAGTACAGGGCTGGATACCGTCTGGACAGAGACCTCGCCTGCTTTCTCAAGTGGCAGTGATAGGCTTCATTAGAGCAAAAGGTAGCCCTCGGAGGGGGAGAGGGCAGCGACTCGGACAGCACCTGCCCGTGCACGCGTCGGTGCCCAGCGGGTCCTGGGGTCCAGCGCACTTCTTACTGCAGCTGTTTTCAAAAGTGTGACAGCCACTGGTGGGGTCATTGCTGTTTGGGTACTCTGTGACGGCACCTCTGCCTTCTCAGAACCAGCAAGGCGGTTAGCACACAGTAGGTGCTCGCTGAATGTCTGTGAGTAAGAGAATGGGCGTGTGTCCCTCCAGGTGCCTGCTCCTCCAGCCCCCTAATCCTCCCTCAGAGAGGCCCCTGAGGGGGTTCCGGCTTGTCTGTGCCTGTTTGGGTTGGACTCTGGCCCCAGTGGCATCTGCGCTGACCTGTGCAGAGAGGATGGGGCTGGCACACTCGTTTTAAACATGCACATTACAAGGAGGATGGAGACTGTATTGTTAGCTTCTCAAGTGAGCATCCTTCTATCAAACTCCCTGCCATGGAACAATCCCGGGCTTCGTCCAATCACGTGGCTGCAATGTCCTTCTCCATCAAGGGCTGCGCTGTTGGTATTTTGGGTGAAAAGCATAGCCCCTGACTTTTGTCCCTGTTACATTTCTTAAAAAAAAAAAGATTTCATTTATTTATTTTAGAGTAAGGGGAAGGGAGGGAGAAAGAGAAGAAGAGAAACATCAATCGGTTGCCTCTCACATGCACCCCAACCAGGGACCTGGCCTGCCACTCAGGCCTGTGCCCTGACAGGGAATCGAACCGGCAACCGTTGGCTTTGTGGGACAATGCTCAACCAGCTGAGCCACGCCAGCCAGGGCTCCCTGTGACATTTCATCTTCTCCCATTCAGTCCACTGCTCAGCCTGTCATCCCTATCCCATTCCTTTGGACTTCATATTATTCAAGGATCTTCTGAGCTGTTCCCTAGATGTTTGTCCGAGTCTTTGAGAAACAAGTTGGAGAACCTGGGCGGGGGCAACCCCACAGCCCGATGGCACAGCCCACCGCCTGGGAGGCAGCACTGTCCGCGTTCAGCACGCACTGGCCGCTCTTCCCTCTGCCCGGAACACTCGTTCCCAGCACCTACCTGCCTGGCTTACTCTTGCCTCCTTCAGGTCTGTGCTCAGGTATGGCCTGTTCTGTGAGTCTTTCAGACCCTTTTCAAGCTGCAGGCCCCGCTCCCAGCTCTGGCATTCCATGCCCCTTCTTTGCTTTGGGTTTCGCCACAGCACTCATCCCCACGTAACACATGCTGATACATCGTGCACTTATTTATTTTCTTAATCTCTTCCTCCCCACTAGAATGTAGGTGCCTCTAGGGCAGGAGTGTGTATTGTGTACTTTTGGTGCATAGGACAGTACCTAATATGTAGCAGAAACTCAACCAATACTTGTGGAATGAATGAATGAATTACGTTAGTAATTATAGTGCTGTCTTGCCCACAGAACTATATGATATAGTAGAGAATTTAGCAGCAAGTAAGGGGGAAAACCCCCACTGATTAGTGCTTTAAATAAATAAAGACATTTATTTCTTACACAGCAAGATTCCTTGTGGTTGAGTATCTAATACTGGCAAGGTAGTTGCACAGTCATTGAAGACCCAGGCTTTTATCTTCTTTGACTCTGCATCCTTTGCCTGTTGGCTGTTGCCTCATTGTTACAAAGTGGCTACTATATCCTCAGGTATCACATCTGTGTTCCAGGCAGGAAGTCAGGAGAGAGGGAGGGCTTTTCTTCAGGAGGCTTTTCCCTTTTATTTAGGAAAGAAAGTGCTCTATAGCTAGCTGACTTCTTGACACAGTTTATCAGCAGAACAGTGGTGTGCTCACTCCAACACCCATCACTGTATCAGTCACTAGCCAAGGGGGCTGAGTTCTCCAGTCCTAACTCTTCCTTTGCGGCTGGTGCTCCTGAGGTGAAGGGCCTCCATGTGTCATATAAACAATGGGAGTTCCACTAGCAGAGGAAGATGGGGCAGGGAATGACTGTGTCAGAGAGATTAGAAGTGTCTCGGAAGATCCACCACCCAGCGTTCTGCCTGTCCCTAATCTGGAAGACTTGCCATCCAGTCTGACTGGCCCTGTTCACAGGGCTCCCGGGTAAGGTCCTGGAGACCCCAGTGCTATCTCCCAGGGCCCCGCTGGCCGCCCTCAGCTAAGCCCCTGGGCTCCAGCCCAGGTGGGAAGCCCTGGCGACCCTCTCCACTGCAGCTCCCCCCATCTCCTCAGCACTCCACTAAACGGTCCCGAGGGTACCGTGCCCCAAGCCTGTGCCCAAGGTCTGTCCCTGTGGTGTGGAGTAAGTGTTGTTCTGGTCCCTCTGGCTTCGATTGATGCCCAGGCCTGATCTTCCCCTTGCCAGCTCCCATGTGCTGTGAGGTCACTGAGGGTCCAGCTGTGGTGGGGGTGTTGGTGGGTCGTGCAGATAGTGTGTCTAGAGTAACTGCAGTTGTGGGCCAAGTCAGGACACTATAAAACCTGAAAGGACTTCCCCACCCAACTCCAAAACAACGGATTCAAAGCACCTAAATGGCCTCATCCTTAGGCCTGGAGATGGGTCTTTCCTTCCTGGGGGATCTTGGTCCTTCCCTGGGCTCTGGAGCTCCTGGACACAACTCTGGAGTGAGGGACGGGAAGGAAAATGTTTCAAGATGGGCACGATGGGTGTTAGCACAGCCTGGCATCAGCCATCACGAGGAAGGCAGGACCCACTGGCCTCCGGGTGTGTCACTAATTCCCCAGCCCCTGCCCCTTCATTACTCCCACCTCAGAGTCCATGCTCTCCTGGCCCCGGTCTTCCACAAAGGTCTCCTACACCTGGGAGTGGGAGGGGCAGACCGACCCCCAGAAGTCCTGAGTCCCCATTAACTCCCTAGCCACTGGGGCAGGGTATCTGTAGGGCGGCTTCACACGTGTGGGTAGAAATGTTTCTGGCTGCGGAAGAACCAGAGGGCCACCAGTCCCGGGGCTGTGTTCTCCTGAATGTAGCATTTGCTGGCCCCAGGTCTTGCAACTCTGTTAAACTCTGTTTTCCCATCTAGAGAGTGGAGGCAGTTACAACTGTGAGAGGGTCATTCGAAATAAAATGAGATCGTGGCCATGAACACATTTCATAAACCTGAGAGATTTAGAATTATTATTATTCAAGCTAAGTCCGGGCACGTGGGAAGTCTGCAAGAAGATGAATTTTCAAAGAATCTGAACCTCCTTCAGACTTCAGTGTAAACAATAGCTTAAAATGTTGTCCCTCAAGAGTAAGGCGTTACAATTTCTTTCCAGTTTCATCGAGACATAGTTGACATACAACACTGTGTAAGTTTAAGAGGTACAGTGTGAACTTAGGGTGCACAGTGATCACCACGATGAGGTTAGCTAACGTGTCCATCACCTCACATAATCCCTGAGCGGGCAAGTGCGTGTGTAGAACATTTAAGATCTAGTTTCTGAGCAACCGTCAAGTGCATAAGACACTGATGTTAACTGTCGTCACTGCGCTGGGCACTACTTCCCGAGACATTACTCACCTTACAATGGGAAGTTTGTGCTTTTTTACCAACACCTCCCCATTTCCCACACCCACACCCTTGCCCCCTCCACCCTGTCTCTGGCAACCACTGTCCTACTGTCTTTTTCCATGAGTTTTGCTTTTTTAGATTTCATACATAGGTGAGATTTGACAATATTTGTCATTCTCAAGGTCCTTCCAAGTTGTGAATAACAGGATTTTCTTCTTTTTACAGCTGAGTAATGATTTATTATATGTAGATGTAGCTCACATTTTCTTTATCCATCCCTCCATCGCCGGATGCTGAGGTTGCTTCCCGGTGACCGTGGTAACCAGCGCTGCAGTGAGCATGGGGGTGCGGGTATCTCTTCAGGTACTGATTTCATTTTCTTCAGATCTATGCACGGAAGTGGGGTTGTTGGCTCATGTGGTGGTTTTATTTATTTATTTTTTTGACAAACCTCCGTACTGTTTCCATAGTGGCTACACCAATTTATATTCCCACCAACAGGGCCTGCGTGTCTCCTTTTGCTCACCCTCGCCAACCCTCACTTCTTGTCTTTTTGATGAGAGCCATTCCAACAGGTGTGAGCGACAGCTCGCGTGGCTGTGATTCTCACCTCCCTGACGGTTAGTGAAGCTGAGTGCATTTTCCTGTCCCTGTTGGCTATCCACGTGTCTTCCCTGGGAAACCGTTTATTCAAATCCTTTGCCCATTTTTAAATCAGATTTTTTTTTTTTTGCTTTTGAGTTGTATGAATTCTTTATGTAGTTTGTATATTAACCCCTTATCAGATAGGTGGTTTGCAAATATTTTCTTCCATTCCATTTAGGACATTTAAGGATTGTCTGAAAAATGCAGAGTTCAGAGTCACGGGTAGAGGACTGAGACATGTTTCAGTGGAAACTGGAGCCAGCCGGCTGGCCTGTTTATACTGCGGTTCCTGCCTCAGTGGGGAGTGGGAACGGGCCTCTCTCTCTGGAGCGGGAGTTTCGGGGCCCAGAAGCTGGAGGAAATTTTCAAGGAGCAGGGATGTTTTTCACAGTTTACCTCTCCAGGGCGGCCGGGCCCTGCTTCCGGAGCCCAGCTGCGCATGAGGGTCCCGGAGAGACTTTCAGGGCCCTGGCTTCCTGGGTTTCATCCGTGGGGAGTCCCAGCAGCAGGGCTGGACGGGGTCCAGGAACCTGCATTTTCTGAAATCTCCTTTCCCCCATGCTACCGTGGTAGATGCCTTTTTTTTTACATTTTAGATTTATTTTTTTTCAGTGATAATGGACACACAATAGTATATTAGTTTCAGCATAGTGATTAGACACTTATGAAGTGATCACCCTGTTAGGTTCCAGTACCCCCACCTGTCA
Organism: Artibeus jamaicensis; assembly: GCF_021234435.1. Lineage (NCBI taxonomy): Eukaryota > Metazoa > Chordata > Mammalia > Chiroptera > Phyllostomidae > Artibeus > Artibeus jamaicensis. The sequence goes on from NW_026521883.1 coordinate 7,947,999, forward strand.
CCATACATTATAGGTGTGACTCTGATGTGCAGTTTGGGACCCTGACCCTGCGGGGGAGGTAAAGGGGTGTCTGCACTCAGGGCTGGGGGCTATTGCCAGAGCCTGGCATCTGGTCCTCTTCTCAGCTCAGGCCCAGAGCGGAGGCTCTGAGGAGCGGCTTTGAGGCAGGGTCAGGAGCTTCCATCCAGCGTGAGGAGGGGCTGTGTTTCTGCGAATCCCTCCTTTAGAGACGGAGGCCTTGACGGGATCGGCTGCCGTTGGACCACATTTCCTCAGCTTTCGTTGCCAAGCTTCTGGCTGTTGATTCTGCACATGAGAAGAGTAATATCCACGGATGACACCAGCTCATGGTGGATGGTTCCAATATTCCTTCTGGTTAGGGGGACAAAATGATTCAGGGCTTAAAAGTGACATTTTAAATATTTAGTCCCTTTTTCTGGCAACATATTTATCAGAAATGAATCTTAGAAATCCGCAGTCACGTGCATTTTCAGCCCATTTGCAAGCAAGCATTTCACCCGAGCAAGCATTTCCTCTGACAGATGGGACGGGCCGTGCCTCACCCTCAGAGGCAAACGTCTCCGAGGACCACAGTGGGAAGGGCATCCGGGATTAGTTCAAAATAAAATCCTATTCCCGAGTTTCATTACCACCTAGGAGGCTGGCGCATATATGCAACCTCACACCCCTCTTTCATTTAAATTAGAAAAAAATACTTTGCAGCAAAACTTTAACCTTCCCTTTAGAAATCGGCCCAAAAGGTCAGAGCTGTGCTCCTGTAGATTTCCTGGGCTCAGCTGGGAACTGATTAAAGTTGCCAGCCCTGGCTTGTCAGCTTTGTCAGAGACAACTATATAAATTCTTTGTTATTCACTTTGCTGTATTTTACAAATATATTTATCTTCCTCTGCCAGGCGTCTGCAGGACAGGTGCTGGGGGCTGGGAGTCCTGCGTGAGCGCTTCCAGCAGTGTGCTCTCCCAGTGACCTCAGCGCAGGGGCAGGCCAGAGACGGCAGGAGGTTCTGGGGCCAGGGCTGCTGTAGGGCCATGGGCGGCGGTGCCGGTGGGGCCGCAGAGAACACCGGGCACCAAGCCTTGGTGTAGCCAGTGGCCCCCCCTCCAGCTGGTACCCCCCAAGCTGTTGATCCCCTGTGGCCTGACTGGTGTGATCCAATGGTGGGGTCGTCTAGCTGCTGTGGCACTGGGTGTGTGAAGGACGTTGGTGTGACAGGACACTTGTGCTTCTTCACTCACTCTGACTAGTTAAAGCTGAGTTGGTTTTGTTTTCTCAGTCAAGGATTAATGTTCTTCCAGCTGTGATCAGGAGAGTGGAGAGTGGATGTGGGGGTTCCCTCGGGAGTGAGGAGGGAGCGGGGCAGCATCTGCCCACTGTATATGATACAGGTGCCTTGTCTGTGAGTGACGTGTAAGTACCAGAGTCTAGCTCTGCCCGAAGCACCGTGTGTGAACAGGGAGGGGCCCTGCTTGCAAGAGCTTGCACTGGAAGCATCTGACCCGGAGCTCCTGAGGCCTCGTGGAAGGGACGGGGCTGGGCTCAGGGGGGTTCGCCCTGGCTCTGTGACCTCCCGCTGAGCACGCTTCTCCGGGCACAGAGGGAACTGGGCTGTGATGGTGAGGCCCTCTCAGGTTGGACACTGCTCGTGTCTGTGACGCCCTGACTTGGACAGAGGCAGGCTTGGGCTTGGGTCACGGGACTGTTCTGCCGGCTGCGAGCTCCTCAGACAGGCGGACATGAATTTCCTGCTTCAGTTCGTAGGTTAAAGAAGGGAACTGGAAGGGGACGGGGACTGGGGTGCACCGTCATAGAAGCAGAAAGCTCTCAAACAGAGGGTCTGGCCGGGGCCTTGATGCCCAGAGAGGCATTTTCTCCCTTCCTTTGGGGTCAGGCTCTGCCCCGGTCTGACACACGGAGAGGTGGCAGAGCACAAGGGCACAACTTGGGCCACCAACTGTGTCTGTCTCCAAAAGAGTCTTGGGACATGCAAGGTGAGGCTCCCTGAAGGGGACAATGGGACCGTGACTCCCAAGTGTGGGGAGAGGTTGCCGGCAGCTCTGACTCTGCAGCATGGAGCCCTCTGTGGAGGCTGTGCTGGTGAGAAGGGGCCTGATGCTCAGTCGTGAACATCCCACGGGGTACCGGGGACCCAGGTGTGGGAAGGGTCTGGAAGCAATCAGAATCGGCCGCGGGACAGGTGAGCCTGGCAGGGGCGGTGCCTGTACAGAGGCTGCGGGCTCCCTCTCAGCACGGCTGTGAGAAGATCCACACGTTGGTGGCAGGTCAGTCCAGGGCCTCTGTGCTCCCTTCCAGCCGGGAGACTTTGGGAGTCTGGGCCACGTATGTCGAGGGGACCAGATGTGTCCCTAAATGTAGGCGTAGGCATTGAGGCCACTTGATCCATGAACAGCCCCTTCCCTGACCACGGGCCCGCAGCTTCCCTCTTGGGTCCCCAGTGGGAAGAAGTAAATCCCGTCTCAGCTGGTGGGTGCTGTTCTGGGGTACCATCACCCCCTTCCACCCTTTGCTGGAAAGAACTGTGATCACCATGGAATCAAGTCACCGAGCCAAGGGCCGGGCTGGAAGCAGGGGGACAGTGAGGAGGCTATTGCCAGGTGAGAGACCATGTGAGTGGGGGTCGGGAGAAGAAACCCAATTCAGGATACATTTTGAAGGACAAGCCAACAGAATTTGCCGAGCAGTGGGAGGAGGGGGGATGAGAGGGAAAATCAAGGATAACTTAAGTTTCTTGGCCTGAGTCACTCAAATGGGGAAAGTTGGAGGAGGGGCATGCTACATTCGGAGGAGAACAGGTTTGGGACATGCTGAATTTGAGATGTCTATGGGATGTCCACGTAGAGAGATTGGGAAGGAAGGTAGAAGCATGAGTCTGGAGTTCATGGGCAAAGCCCAGGCTGAAACTCCAAATGCAGGAGTGATTTCTGTCTAGTGGGCACTACGCAAGCCACGAGATTGGAGGGAATCCGCAACGGTGTGAACTCCTGATTCCTGACCTCTGACCTCTGTTTGCATCACATCCTGGATTCAGGGCGTGCTTTCTTCCCAGGTTCACAGATCCCCGTGTCTTGGGGTACGCCCAGCCTCCTTCCTGCCCACACTCTCCCTGCCCCCACCCTGAGGCAGATGCAGGCAAATTCCTCAGCTGAGGGACTCTGCCTCTTCAGTCCTGCCCTGATGGACGTCAGTGATTTCTGCACTGTGTGGTGACCTGTAACCCTGAGGCTTGGCACTGGTGAGTGTCAGCATGGAGGGCACTGAGTGGGCCAGCATCCCGTACTGGCCCTGCCCTTTAGTCCCAGAGTGACCAGGAGTAGCCTTGGTTTCCACATTCACCAGCCCAAGGGTTGGACAAAGCCCTTTCAGTGACCCCTTCCAGCTCTAACACCCTGACTCTGTGATGCTCATTTGGCCCTTGGTTTCCCCTGAGGGGCATCTGTTGGCTGTCAGAGAACTTGATTTCCTAGGGAAAGACAGGGAGTTTCCTCGGGAGTAACCAGGGACACAGGGATGTGTGTGTGTGTGTGTGTGTGTGTGTGTGTGTAATGGTTGTTAAAAATACTGAACATCTTCCATACTTGTTGGTAAATAGCTGAGTTGCTTCCCCAGGTCCCCTGAGGACTGCTTGCTGCCACCCCAGGCTCTCCCCTGGGACCCGCCCCACTGAGACCACACCAAGATCCACCCACTGAAAGGGGCACATTGGCTCAACAGAAGGGCAATCGTCTGGTTCCTTTGCCCCACCAGTTCCACATGTTGCCTGTCACCCCAACTGTGTGCCTCTCTTTGGCAGGAACAGACACAGGCAGCATTTTGAAGGTTCCTCTGTCTCTCACATTCCCCTAGCCCTTCGCTTCTCATTCTAGTAAAATAAATATTATATAGTCAATAGAAATTAATAACTGCATCTCTGTGACAGGCAGTCAGGGGATGTCTAACGTTGGAATCACTGTTAAATGCCTGGGTTATTTGCAGCCCAGATGTTGACAGATGCTGGACCTGGTATGTGCGCCTGTGGGCTTTTCCTTCTTGTCTTCTCGGAAGACCCTGAGTGCTGATTAATCCTGCAGCCCCTTGGCTGTTGGAGGCAAATGCTGTTTGCGCTGAACCCAGAAGATGTGGCTCACGGCAGAGCTGACTTCAGTGCAACAAGAGGGAGAGAGGAAGCCACCCCGAGCGAGCGCGGAGGGGGAGGGGGAGGAGTGCAGCAACAGTTCAGGTGTTAAACTACTGAGGTGGAAAATTGCTCTGACAGTTATGATGTTGTTGTTTCGGGTAGCAAGGGTTACACTATCATTTACTTCAGCCACGCCTGCCGGTGCTGCCGGGCTGCCTGTCTCACACAGAGCTGCTCACTGGCCGGCGTCAGAGCAGGCTTTTCACCAGTCTTTAGAGAAGCAGGCTACTGGGGAACTCCAGGGGTGGCCGTCCTTGGGGAGCTGGGGTTGGCAGGACCCTGTGCATTGCTCCCCAAGCTGCTAATATCTGTTACCAGGGTCTGGATTGGAACCCTGAGGCAGCCAGTGGAGAATGCGGGGACCCGGCATGCAGGGCAAGCCCTTGTGGGCCAGGACCTGTGCCTGGTGCTGAATATGCATGAGCCCCTGTGACCCTGTTGGCCATGCTGCCAGGAGAGGTGACCGAGGCTTGGAAAGAAGGCACAGATTGCTAGAGAGCACAACAGGGAGATGAAACCAGAGCTGCAGCCCAGGCCTGTGATTCCCAAGCCCCAGGCCCATGACATCTCCATGTTTCCGAAGCCTCCTAAAGCAGGGAGGTGAGAAGTGACACCTCTGTACCTGGGAGAGCCTGGGAGTCTGATTCAATGGCCGGAGGTGACAGAAAATGTTTCTTCGGAGCACACTATGAGTCAGAGCTGGTCTCTTTCCTGGGCATTTCATCAAGCCATCAAGCCAAAGGGAACTTGCATTATTCTTCCCAACAGTCCATCCTCTAAAGAGCTATGATCCATCAGGGGATTCGGCTCCAAGGGAGATAGATGTCAGTGCTGGGGGGAATGTGGAAGTCACGCAAACCCGTGTCCTTTCCTCTGAAAGCCTGGGTGGGAAGTGACAAGGAGCAGTGTGAAAGGCCAGCCTGGCATGTTGGAAGTTCTCCACTGGAGGACTGAGGAAGCAGGGAAGGGGACGGAGGGCCAGAGAAGGTGCTTGGAGGAGAAGAGGAGGAGGAGAGGGAAGGTGAGAGGCGCCCGGGTCGGGGGTGTTGTGCGCACACACAAACGGGATGCGCCTGTGAGCAGGACAGAGGCTCCCAGTGTGCAGAGCAGCCTCCTCTGAGGCTCAGAGCCCCACACCACTGCCCGGGACCCAGGCAACTCATGCCCTGGGCTCCAGGTCACTGCTACCAATTGTGTATGCTGGCCCCTGGGGTGCATGCTGGTCACCATTGCCATGGGGAGGGGGCGGGCAGTCTGGGTTGTGGCCACCTGCTGCCCCGAGGGCCATGTGCATCACAAGATTGGCATGGGAGGACAGTGGGCTGGTGCCCTTGTGACAGGGAGGTACCCCCTTGGCCTGCATTCTCCTGTGAAGAGAGGATGGTTCCAGAAGCCAGTGGGTCTCTCAGGGAGACTTCTTCAGACACAGGAGTGGTCCAGGAAGAAGCATGGCCAGGCTGCCGCTGGGCAAGAAGCAAGGGTTCGGGAAGGACGAGCCCTGCCCTGTCCTCAAAGCATCCCAGGCAGGGCTCCTCAGGTGTCAGGGTCAGATGGAGGGCTCAGCCCAGGCTCTGGGTAACCGAGTTGCAGAGTAATTTCTGTTTTTCTGCCTTGAAAAATGATGCTGGGTGGTGACTTACAGCTAAGAAAAGTCCTGGACCAGTTGGAGGTAGGGTGGGGAGGAAGGTGGACGTGTGGGTTCCAGTTTTGGCTCCCCCGTTGAACAGCTCATGTTCTTTGTTTCTTGATTTTTGTCTCTGAAAAATGGGGACCCTCTTTCTAGCCTTTCCTACCCTGCAAAAGCCCTAAAGATGAAGGGGAAGGTATGAGTTGTAACCAAACTGGGTTGTCTTTGCACAAAGGGGGAGCCTGAGTCACAGGACCGTGCTCCCTGTCACTACCTCATCATCACCGGTGACAGGCCCATGGTTCCTGGGGGACCTAGTGACCAAGCTGGACTGGGATACGGAGGAGTAGGTGGGTCAGGTGGTGCTGCAGAGCTGGGCCTTCTGGAGTGCAAACCCAGGGAGCAATGGAAGCCTCCAAGGCTGGGGTTGGACTCTGGGGCCGAGAGGAGTGAAGGGTGTCATGCGGCAGCCTCTGCCCACACACTCCTCACCCCACCCCTGCGTTGGGTCGTTCTGCCTCTCAATGCCTGTGATTACTTTTGGGATGGGAGCCAGGCACTGAGGAGCATCTGGCTGTGATGCGTTGGAGAGGTGGCTGACCCCTATTTCCCTCCTTGCCCCATCCTCCCAGAACCTGCTCTCTGCCCTGCTGTCGAGGGGTCTGGGAGCACTGCTCCTGGCCCCCAGGGAGAGGGAACGCGGGGTTGGGACTCCTCTCTGGGAGAGGCATTTGCTATTGGAAATAAGGAACTCCTGAGAGAACAGGAGGGCAAACTGAGGATTCTTTAGAAGGCTAGAAAGCTGAGATTCCTCCCATCATTTTGGGATCCAGGCATATCAGCCTGGAAGGAGCTGACTCTCTGAGGTGGTGACCCATCTTGACATAGGAAGAAGGCCAGGCTCAGAGGGGGGCAATCTGCCTGTGATTGGTGGCGGGGCAGGACCTGAAGCTGGGGTCCTGGCCCTTGGCCCAGGGCTGTCTGCCCTGGGTCTCTGCCTTCCCTCTGGCAGAGCTCGGTCTGGGCAGTGAGACCTTGGTTCTCCCAGGGAACTCAGCCCCAGGCTGCACAGGGAGAAGACAGCCATGGTTTGCGGGTGCCGAGTAGAGGGTTCTGGATCCTCTTTTCTGCTCTTCCTCCTGGACCTGGGAGGAGCCTGAGGGACGAGAGACCTTTCTTTGGGGATGTCAGTCAGGCTCTGCAGCTGCCTGGAGTGCAGCCCGCGTTTGGGGGCTGATCGGGACATTCCATCCCTATTCAGGGAGTTCCAAGTAGGTCAGCGGTAGGAGGCTGGACACTGCTGAAATATTCCCAAACTATTTCAAGGCAGAAAGGGTAGCTCCCGACACACCCAAGGCATTCCTGCTTTATCCCTTGACTCTTTCCTAACTTCCACCCAGACTAAGTGCAGTGATGGTGGTGGGAAGGCAATGTGACTGATGGTGCGACATCTGAGTTTTCATCCCAACTCAATCCCTAACAAGGGGCACACATGCCTTTGGACAATTTCCACCTTTCTTTGAGCCTCAGTTCCTCCCTTTGGAAACAGGGGGACTAGATTATGATTCAAAGTGTTTTTCCCCTCAAATCCTACGATTCTAATGGGTTCCCAGGTGAATCTCTTTATTCATTCACCATTCTTTCGTTCAGCTAACAAGCCCCTATAGCAGGCCTACTGCATGTTAGCTACTCTCTTCCTAAGGATAGGCCTGCCTGCCAGGGACAAGGAGGGTCGGTTTCCTGAGGTTACTAAGTCACCATTAGGGGGGATGGGGAGTCCTTTCTCACCAGCTCTGCACCTCCTCAAAGAATATTAGTTACTCTCCAAGGAAGTCTTCATTCTGAGTAGTTCCCTTTCTCTGGTAATTAACACGACATGTCATTAACAGTCAGGGAACATTGTATGATCAAAGGCAGCATAATTTGTAGCAAGATTCTGAAGAATAGCACAATATTTGTTAATTATGTTATTGATTCTCATGGTCTGGAATGTCCTAATTATTCTTGATCCCAATTGGACCCCACCATGCCCTCCAGGCTGACTTTGAACTGCTGTCTTCCCCCTGGGTGGCCCGGCCCCCTGCTCTGGGGCTGGTGGGACTGCAGCTTGCAGACGGATCAGAGAAGCTTTGTCTCCCCAGAGCCACATGAAAGGGGGACCTGGCTGGGACTGAGTGAAATGTAACCTCTTACTTTTAATAGCCAGATGCTGTTAATTGACTTCTGGGGGACTCCAGCGGGCGCGGCTTCCAGGGAGCAGTGGGATAGGTGTTTTCCAGGCCCAAGGCCACTTGCTGGTTCTCGAGAACTGGGTGCTGTTCTCAAGGTCCAGTGGGAATGGGGGAGCCCCTGGGGGTGGGGGCTCCCTGCCAGGCTCTCACACTGCTAAATGGGATGGTGGATTTCCATCGGTGGCATAATTACAAAATGATGCTTGTTTCTAAATTGGCTATATTTATGAGTAAGCCAAGCTCCCTCTTTCATGCTGAAATCTGCACTTGACCTTTGTAATTACGTGACAGTTGGCTCTGCGCTTGATCCCTTTCGTCTGAACCTCAGTGGGTGCATTCTGAGTGACACTGATAGGAGAGGCAGTCTGTGCAGCTCAGGAAGGTGCCTGGGTGCGGGGACAGCATGGGGACACAGACTTAGCCTGAGGAGATCATGGACACCACCACTAATAATTATTAAAAACAATGTCTCCCCAGGCTGAGCTGACTCATTCAGTCCTTATAGTGACTTCTTGAAGTAGGACTTACTAATATCCCCACTTTGCAGATGAGGAAGCCAAGGGACAGTGAGGTCAAGTGACCGTCAGGGTCACGTGGCCAGGCAGAACCAGGAATCGAGCCCACTGAGGCTGTCTGGCATGACGACCCGCCATGCCATGGAGGGTTTTCTTTAAGTGGCTTTAGGGGCAATTTTGGAGAGTTTGCTGATGCCACTGCCAGGGGAGCTCCACAGGCCCTGCCTCTGTGGTTGTGGTCATTTGGGGAAGGGAGGTGAGGGGGCCAGAAAGCGTCCATGGAGAGAGCTCAGCATTTGACTCCCTCCCGCCCCGGGCACCTGCTCTTTCCTTCTCTGCCTGGTCTTTTCACACCTTCTTACAGCCCGAAGGCTCTGAATGGCCTTGTCCAGGAGCAGGCAATTATGTGCTGAGCACCCTGGGTGTGAGGCGGTGGAAGAGACGGCTCCTGCCTCAGCAGCCTCTGTGCTAACGGGACCCTCCGATCCCCGCACTTTTGGGCACGAATGGTGACCAGGGACCTGGCACCAGACCTCCGACCTCACCCCCATCAACAGCGTGGACAGGAGAGATGTGGAGGGATTGCCTGGGGGCTGGGTGGGCAGAGCGAGGTGGGGGGCACAGTGACTAAAGGGCTCAGCTGGCGTGGTCTGGAGGTTGACCACAGAGGGACACGGTGCTCCGGGCCCACCGCAGCGGCCTCCCCACCACCCTCCCGCCCCAGCCGCGCTGCATGCGATCCTGTCTCTCCAAATGTCAGCCAGAGGGAGGTTGCTTTCACATTCTGGGGCCACTGCCAAGGAAGCCCAAGGAGAGGGGTGCTGGGCATAGGGTCGGGCAGAATGGGGGACCCTATTCTCCACAGTGAGGGTCTCCACACAAATAACTTCACATAAGCAGCATTATATCATACTTCTTTTAAAAAGTTTATTCTTTGAGAAACTTTCTCTTTCACTTGCCCCCCTCATCTGTTTTCCCTCGCATCATGCCCTCCACCCTGCCCACTCAGGGGGTCCTGCCAGCGCCCCCTCTGTGTCCTGCTATACCACAAACCTCCAAGTGTGTATACCGTGTACCTCCAACCATGTATAAACGGGCATGGACGCATGTGCAGATTGTTTGCTTGGTGGAAGTGGAATTGCACTGTCTGGCTTCTGACTTTTTCTCTGCCCTGGCAGCTCCTGGTAGTGCCTCCAGCTCTGCCGGGGCTGCTCCCCTGCCCTCCCTTTGGTGGCTGCCAGTTACCCCATGGTGAGGGGAGCCATCTGTCTTTAAAAAAACATTATTTCCCTATAAATGAGCATCCACTTTCTTTGCACATTTTTTTAAATCCTAAAAGGACCCTTTGAAAATACAACTCCTGCCAAATCAGTCCCTCTTTGACACCTTCTGATGGCTTCCCATTTCCCTCAGGACAGCCATGGCTCACAGGTGCGTTGGGGTGGTAGGCACTGGCCTGGCCCAGACCCTGCTTCAGCCCCAGCAAGCCAGTTTTCCTCCCTCAGACGCACCTGCTCTTTCTCCCCCCGCCCCAGCACCCCTGCCCTCCCTGCTTCACTCTCCTGTCTCATTTCAGCAACACGTCAGTGCCCCTCTCCGGACCCCTTGGCAACGGCCTCCGAGTCTGGGTCTTCTTGCGGGTACTGGAACTTCCTGGTCACGTGTTCTCTCTCTATTAGCATCTGACTCAACATGTTAAGTATCCAGGGTCTCACTAGGTGCTTCTGTGTTGGGCGAGTGATTGGAGGAAGGACGAGGCATCATCAGTGATGAGGCTGAAAGGAACCCTGGGCTGGGTCACTGTGTCAGCTGCCAGCTGGAGAGGCGCAAAGTCAGACTACAGCAGCAGGGACCAGGGCGGGAGCCAGGGTGTCAAGGCCTGGGCCTCCATGGGAGGCAGAGGTAGAGAAGGATATAATCTGAACAGTTGGGGTGCCTGAGGTGCATTCACCTTTGGTTGTCACTGGCTGAAGGAGAGGTTCAGGGGACAATCCAGGGACCTAGCGGCTATGAATGGGCCACCATCCGCTACCCCATCTCAGGTCAGGAAAAGGGTTCACACTCTGCCTGCCTTGGAAAGAATGGTTTCTGGAGTGGGACCTGGTCTTCAGGTGGTCTCATCCTGGGAACTCGTAGGCAGTGGTTAGAGAAAGCAAAGGCAGAGGAAACGGGCCAACAGTGGGGGGGGGGCAGCAAGCGGGTGAGGAGGAGATGGGACATTCCATGAGAAGGAGCCAGTCTTGGCGAAGAGCACAGGTCCAGGAGTGGAGAACCTGGCCCGTTCTCCATGCCCACCGCCTTCCAGCTACTCAAAGTGTACTCTGTGGACAGTGCCTGCCCACAATCTGCTGGGTCTGTGGTGAGGTAAGTTTGGAACTGAGAAAAAGCCCTAGAAACTCGATGGCAACTTGACATTGATAGTCAGGGGATTCCCTTCACTGGACAGGCAGGAGGTGGGGATGGTAGGGCAGACTGGCATGAAGCCCCACACTGGGGCCACCAAGCGGTCTGTGTACCTTGTACACAGAAGCAAACCGTTCCAGACTTGGAGGAACTCCCACGCAGAGGCTGGCTCGTTCCCGAGGACAGAGCACAGAGACACACATCCAGCAGAAGGGACTCCAGTGAGTCATCTGTAGGAATTAAAGGTTGTCATTTGCTGTCAGTCTTGTCTGGAAAAAACGTTGACTTTTTCTCTGAGGTCTTTCGAGAGACTGTCCCTCACTGCCCGGGTCAGGGAGCCAACCGTGGGATCGAGAAGGGTCTTCCTGTGGGGCTCGGTGTTGATAGTGCCCCACACTTATGTCATTTGTTCATGTCGGAGCACTTCACTTGCATTAGCTTTTTGGTTTTTTTTTTCATGTGTCACAATGTATTTAATGTGTGGCCCAAGACAATTCTTTTTCCAGTGTGATGCAGAGACGCCAAAAAGTTTGGACACCCTGCTAGGGCTGGGTCTTTCTCATTTTGGTTTCACTTCTCTGCTTCCTGTGGATGCCTGCACCAATTCAAGGAGTGATGCAATGATTTCTGGGTAAATTTCACAAGCCTCTCTTCTGTCACCCACTGTGTGGGGCGCTCTCCATAATCTTGCCATTCTTTTTTTTTCTTAGTTTTTAAAATTTTTTATTTATTTATTTTTTGATTTTATTTAGTTATTTTTCAAGTACAGTTTTTTGTCTATTTCTCCCATCCCAGCCTCCCCCGCCACTTGCTCCCCACCTCCCTCCCATTTCCACCCCCCTTAGTTCTCGTCCCTGTGTCCTTCCTATTTGTTCCTCCCAATCCCTCCCCCTTTTTCCCCTTAACTTCCCTTCCCTCTCCCCTCTGGTCGCTGTCCCCTTGTTCTCTATTTCAGTGTCTTAGCTTTTTGATTTTTTAAACCACCTTCTAGATGAGTGATTTTCAACCTTTTTATCTTATGGTGCACATAAACTACTAAAATTCCACAGCACACACACAAAAAAATAGGTATAATTTTGATTCATTCACACCAGGCAGCTATTGTTGTGTTAACTGTTGTTTTGTTGTTGTTGTTTTTTTAATTTTAAGACAGACAATCTAAGGAAAAAGCAGTCAGTGCCCCTAACCGAATAGTCAGTTCAGGTATTGCATGTTTTAAAAATTCTTGTGTTGCACTGGTTGAAGCTCACTGCTCTACATAAATCAAGGCAGAACTGATCACCCTCACTTTGCAGAGTCGACATTTAAGAATCAGAGCAGTGTAGTCAGTTTCCCAGAGTTACTCAGTAAACTGAAAACAAAAAGGGCTAAGAGACAACACACAGGGGCTTCTGCGGGTGGCAGTGGAAAGGGGTCGGGGACTGAAGGGGACAGTCATCTGCAGTAGCCACTGCCTACTGTGCACCAGCAGTGACAGCAGCCATTTCGGATGAGTTTTTACAGCGTGTCAGATACTGTGTGTAACTACCTCGTTTAGTTTTCACAGTGGACACAGTCACCACCTCCATCTGTGGATGAGCAAACAGAGCCTCTGTGAGATTGTCATTAATCCAAAGTCACTCAGCTAGGAATGAACAAAGCTGCTTCTCCATTTAGACCAGCCGACTCCAGCACACATCTTCCACGCCGCCGACCCGTAAGCCAGACAACACCCCCACAGGATCCTCCTAAGGATCCTCCTAAGGCTCTCGCCAAGCTCACAGACACCGAGGCTTGGTCATATCGGGGAATTGCCCCAGAGCCACAAACCCGGTGGCCTTCAAACCCATGTCAGCATGGGTTCAAGGTGAGCGTGCTGATTCCCGACCCTCGCTCTAATGGCACATTCTGCAGCCTCTCACAGCCCAAGCTCAGCCCCAGGGCCCACAGGCGGGCAGGTTGTATGGATGGGTCAGCCCACTCCTCGGACCCAGTTTGCCCCTTCCCTCTCCATGTAGCGAGGACTTCAAAGTCAAATGCATTCAGTTCAGAACCTGGCAACTGCTAATTTTTAACACCCGAGCTGCTGACAGCTCTTTGTTATGTCACGTCGCATGGAAGATTTATGGCCACTTTAAAAGTGGCTTTGAAATGAAACAAAACTCAATATTGAATTTTTTGCCTCCTTCCTTTGGGGTTTCAAGGCATATGATATCAGCTTCCTTCCATTAGCATATTTCTAATGAGCGTTATTAAGGTGAATTTCATCGCAGCTCTCGGAATTTTCATTAGAGGAGGGAGTGGGGGGGAGGGCCGGCACAGGGGGACCTCAGGGGCTTGCACCCGGGCCTGCTCTGAGCCATCTCTGGCCTCCCATCCCGCATCCCGGCAGAGGGCTTCCTGCTGCTGTTCGCTGTGGGATCTCGCCCTGCCAAGGGGCTGGGGTTGGCTCAGCCACTGCCCGCTGCCCACTCGTTTTTGAGCCTCAGTCCCCCCACCCTAACCTGTGCAACGTGGACTATGGCACCTGCCACGTGGCTAAGCTTTGTGGGGAGAAAAGGTGTCTGCATTGTTCACTGCTGTCCCCTCTGTGCCTGACACATCAGAGAACAACGGGCTAGAGAAGAGTGACAGGGTTTCCCCACGGATGGGATTGGCGTGGTGCCTGTTGGGCTGCGGGGAAGGTTTGCTCAGTCAGTGTCTGTGGTTGGGCTCTGGTGGTGGTGACTGGCGCCCAGGGCACGTGTGCAGCGCCGGGCTGGGTGGGCAGGGGAGCTGTAAGGCCCTCTGCACTACGCCTGTTGCCGTGTACACGTGCAGTGGGGAGGGGCGGATGGGCCTTTTTCTTTGCCTTCTCCTTTCACCTGGGTTTGACTGGCTTCTTAGAGGTGGCAGGCAACTTCACCAATGGCTTAGCAGACCCCTGCTTCTGCCGCTCAGTGACACTTTGATGGGCCAGGGAGCCTCGTGAGTCCAGGGAAAGACCAGGACTCTCAGGAAGGCGGTACCCGGGCTGGGTACCTGTGTGCTGGAATGAGAAGAGAAAAGGAGACTGAGAAAAAATAAGGTCACCGCCTGGGTAGGCTGTTCTCTCCACCAGGGTCCCTATCCCTGTTCACAGGGAGTCCTGCTCAAGCCTTGTCTCTTATTAGAACAATGTGGGGGTTTAAAAAATACTCACATCCAAGCTCCATGCACAGAAACTTGGTCTGATTGGCCTGGAGTGAGCTTGCAAGCATGGGTACTTTTCCATGTCCCTATGTGATTTTAATGTGCCGCCAGGCGGGTACCACTCTGAGTGTGTGCAGGAGCTGGGAGCGGCTGCTAGGTGTCCTGCTGGAAGGAGTGACCTCCCCACCTGCCACCCTCTGGGGCGTCGCAGCCTCTGCCCTCAATCTCTGATTCAGACACCAGGGTTTCTGCCTTTGCAGCTTCCCAGGACAGAAGAGGTGCTGGAGGAGAGGGTGAGGCACCTACTGCCATCTCTGGAGGAGTGTCAGCCTTCTCTCCCTGTGCCACCGGTTCCCACTCTGCTACTGACACTTTGAGCCCTTCCTCACCCCAACCCGAGTCCCACCTCAGGGTCCTCATCTCTAACTGGCTCTTCTAGGACTAAATGAGGCTATGGATCAGGTTATCCTTGTAAAAAGCCCATGAGAGGCCGAGGGGTTGTTAAGACCGGGGAGGCTCTGTAGAAGCAGTCCCATGGTCCTGGGGGAGAGGGCTGGGGACAGTGGTTTCTGGGGGCCTGAAACTCAGAGCAGGGAGAAAAGGGTGCGATCAGGCTGTGGCTTCCCAGCAGTGATAGTTAAATTCCAGAAGCTTCCAGCAGGTGACAGGGAGAGGCCTTGGCCAGCCACCAGCAGTCCTTGTCCCTGCACCCAGGGATAGGACGGTCCCCTTAGGACAGGGCTGGGGCAGTGGGCTGGAAAGGCAGCAGACACTGGGTTTCACTGAGGGGCTTGCAGATTTAAGGTGCTCAGAATCCAGTGTGTCCCCAGATGGCTTTCACCATGCCCCTGGCCCCTTGCCTGCCCCTGAGGAGACCCTTCTCAGGGGTCCCCCCGTCCCTTTCCTGAAAGCATGGTGGACTGGATTTGAGGCCCAAAGAACTGGGTTTGAGGTCAGGTCTGTCTGCTGTCAGATGTCTGGCCTTGGGCAGGTCTCTCTCCTCCCAGCCTCGCAGCTCCCATGCAGAAACTGAGACCTGCTCGTGGGTTCAGTCCAATCGCTGGCTCGGTGCCAGCTGCTGAGAGGCAGCCCTTCTCCCTGCCACCTGCCATCGTTGCCGAGGCCACTGTAGAGCTTGGAGGAGTTGTGAGAGACCTTCGCTAAAATCTGAGTTTGACTCTGAAAGGACAGGACTGTCCATCAATGTCCTTTTATAAATGAGGAAAACGAGGCTCAGAGAAAATAGGAGCCTTCCCAGGGTCCTGTGGCTGGTGGGTGATGCCAGAAAGCTCAAACTCAGGCCTTTACGCTCACCTGTCCTCAGGTGAGACCGCCCACTTGAGAAGTGATTCTAGTTCATTCTTATCATCCCGGAGAGACGGGGTGACTCATTTAGGGTCACGTGGCAGACCTGGGGTGAGAGACCTGTTTCTGGGTTTCTCTGTCCCTGGCCTGTTCGAGGTGCTCACCTCCTTGGAGCCACGGGCAGCCCCGTCAGCAGCTCCCATCCCCTCACGGCAGCTGCACCAGGCTGAGGCTGCACTCGCTCACTCGCTCTTCCCACATTTATAATCCACGACACATAGGTGCGCAGCTCTGCCATTTGGCTTTAGTGATTGCTCCACAGTGGGCGAAATTGGGTTGAAATAAATGTCTCTCCACCTTCCTCCCTCGGGGTGACATTAGCCTCATCTCCACACTGTGGAGTGATCCACAGTCTGGCATGTACCGGCCCTGTCTAGATACATCCTTTCTGATGCAAAGATGTTGCCAGGGCTACTTACTGCTGAGCCTGATGGTTTTGAGAACCGTGGGGAGGTAGCTGCATAATCCCACAATGCGCCGCACCTTCCCCATTGCCTCAGACCCGTCCCCACGTCTGGGGGCTTCCAAGCAGAACTAAAGGTGAGGAGGGACTAGGAGTGCTCTCACTTTTTAAGGTATTTTCTGGGTGAGGCCCAGAATGGGCCTGTTCTGTCGTTCTGGGGAACCGACCCCTTCTGTAATAAAGGAAATGCCACATCCTCTGAGGGCAGGGTAGGTGCAGGGGTGGGCGGGCATGTGCTCAATTATTGATTCCATTCAGATCTCTTGCCTGTTAATGCTGCACCCCCCACCCCACTCCCCAGCTAGCCCTAAGGTTAGAGAGTGAGGGGTAGGGCTTATCCCCTTAAAGGTCTGTCCCCAACTTCCCCCTTGATTCCTCAAAGCACAGCTGAGGTAACGGTGGCACATTTAAAGGGGGCAGTTAGGCTAAGGGATGGCACAGGGAAATAGCTACAGAAGACACTGTACACTTAGATCAGCTGGTGCAGGACTCTGGCGTCCTCATCTGCAACCTGGGCTATGATCGGGAACGTCACCCGCCTAGTTTTCTCTACCCATCTCCTGGTGTCAGAACCACAAGGACCTGAAAGACTCAGCCAGGTTCAGGAGAGAATTTGCTCCTGATGCCCTATCCTTTCCATAGTAAGGGACTGGCTTTTCTCCTGTGCATCTAGAATGGTATGAATAACATATCATCCTTGGGAGAGTTGAGAAAATAGTCACTGGACTGGGTTCTGTGGTTCAGATGAGGAACGCTGGCTGAGAAAGGCTTCCTCTCCGTTAATAGAAGACAGTGAAACAGCAAGGAGGCAGAAGACTTGTCCAAGGCCACACGGCTAGCCGAAGCCAGTCCTTTTCTCATAATAGCATGGGATTTTCTCTTTCTCTGCTCAAATTTAGTGAGTACGGAGGCAGCTCCGATGCAAAGAGAGGACCCTGTGCCTCCCCGACACACTGTACGTGGCCTGTGCGTGTGCACGTGCACACACACACGAGCTCTTGAGTGTGAAGGGCGAAGACACACCTGGGAGCATAGTGTTGGACAAGCAGGCAGTGCTGGGTTCAGATCCAGGTCATCCACTTCCAAACCGCGAGCCTCCATATCGTCACCTGCAGATGGAGATCATAATGCCTCCTTCACAGAGGCCCCGTGCAGACCGAGGGAGGTGGGCCGGGTGCCTGGCACAGGGCAGGCTCTCCCGAACCACTCACTTCCTGCTTTCCTCTGGCACTCAGGGAGCCGCTCCCTGGTTGGTGAGTGAACTGAATGTCCACTGTTTGACTCAGTCTCCATCCAGGTTCTCATCCAACAATGTGTGGTAACAGTGATTCTTAGTGAACACTCCCAGGGCACTGAGTGTGGCATTAGCGTCCAGTGTTCCCCGGGGCTCAAACTTGCAGTGCCAGCCCGCCCCCTGCAACCCAACTCCTACCTGCCTCACTCCCCTTTTCTTTCTTCCCCTCCTCTTGGCACAGCCAAGAGTCTGTGTGTCAGAGGCTGGACACGGTTTAGCAAGCTTCTGGCCTGCCTCCTGTTCTTCCTACCCTGTTGAGTCCCTGTATGCGTTATGGCAAATTTAGAAATTAGTGGGCACACCACAGAATTAGAACGTTGGGGAAGCATGGTTTAGACTTGGCACAAGCTTCCTGTTCTCTGCCTATGGGTGATTCAGCATGACCACGGTCAGCGCCTCGTCAGTCGAGCCTCGTCAGTCGAGCCTGCCTGAGGAAAGGGCAGCCCGCACCTGGAGAAGCCGGTGTCGCAGCAGGAAGCTGCCCCCCACCATTTTGCCTTGAGGAAAGGGAGGTTCAGATTTCCCAATTTCCTGTTGACTGGGGAGTTAAGCAGAGAAGAGCTTTCAATGATTCCCACGCCTGCTCCCAAAACCCTTTTGCAATTGTGCCCTTTTCCTTTCCTGCCTTGGTAAATGGATTATGATGAGTGGGAGCAAATCTCCCTGGATTTATCAGGATTTTGCATGATTTCAGGGTCATCTTTGCTAAAGGCTTTGTCCTTGTCCAGGAGTGTGTATGAAGTGAGGGAAATGACGCAGAGTAAATGATCAGAAAAGAAGCTAGCCCTGAAAACTGCTGTTCTGGAGAGGAAAAAAAAATCTCACTGGCTCAGGGGTGGAAAGTGCCCAAATGAGAACCAAGCCTGACTGGCACCAGTGGCTGCGGCCAGCTGGTTTGATGGCATCCCAGGTAATTGAGATTTGGTTACATTTTTTCTCGGACACCGGTGCTCAGGATGGCCTGTGCCCAGCTGGGCCTGACTCATGGCTCGAATCCTCGTCACTTCCTCCCCAGAGCCCGCCATGCCTCTCTCGGGCCTGAAGGCCACAGCCGGCTGCCCCATTCGACCCTCAGAAGGAGCTGCTCTGACATGTTAAGCTTTTTAATGTAGCACACACGGTGCGCATGTGCCCCCAGACAAAACAGAAGTGATTTATAATTCTCTTAATGGAAGCACAGCCTTTAGTTGCTCCAGAAATAGATCGTTACCTCTGCCACCGTGTGTAACTCTTCCCCCTCCCGTTTTTTTTGTTAACACCACAGTGGTCTTAAAATTTGACGTTTTATTTCAGCTCTCTATCATAATCCACTAAATGCAGATGTTTCTTTTTAGATCTTTAATTTATAGCATGTTTGTTCGGTTTCACTTCATTAATTAATGTTCTTCCCAGGCCCCCACGCCAGAGTCTTTGTGTCATGTTCTCTTACAGTAAGCAGGTGCTTTTATCCTTAATGAACGATTTCCTGGAAAAATACAGAAATAAACAATGAATAATCAAGCCAGGAACATGATGAATCTGGGAGTTGTGCGCCATTCTGCAAATTAAACCTGCGGAGAGGAGGGTCAGATTTTTCTCTGCCACCATGCGGCCTCGGTGGCTCCTTCCCTTGGGGTGGGGGCAGGGCGTGCCGAAGTTCCGGAAGGTGCCTGAGCATCTCGTGCCTCCCGGGAACAGTCAGAGGAACTGTTTTGTTACAAATCACGTGGCTGTGGAGGCGATTGTCGGACACCGCCCCACGGTGCCCCAGTTCCAGACTTGGAGTCATCTCTGGCCGGGATTGTGGGTCAGCCAGGCTAAGGCACAAACTTGTTAAAATTCGTCAGCAGTCCCTTTCTCTCTGTTTTGGCAGACTTGTCCCAATCCAAGGAGGTGGCCTTATTAGAGGACCCTGAGAAATTTGTTCTCTGTCTGTATAGCACCTTCCTCACGAGCGTGTGTCCCTCACCGCCCCCGCCTCTGCCCCCACCCCCACCCCCAGCAAGAGGGCAGTGACCATATTTCACCAGTGGTTTACTGTTTATAAGCCCTTCTCATAATCCCTATCGTTTTGGATTCTCAGGACCCTGTGAGAGTTAGGTTTTCTTATTTTTCCCACTTGACAAGAGGAGGAAGCTGGGACTCCCAGAGGTTAAATGGTCCACCCAAGATCACACAATTGGTAAGAGGCAGGGCTAGACTGGGACCCAGGAGCTTGTTACCCCTGGAGGAGCAGAGCCCGTGGGGGTGTACGTGACTGAACAAGAGCCCTGGCGGGAGGTGCAGCACCCCACACCAACCTGACTGGGCTGCCAGCCAGAATTCATCAGTGTCATTGACAGCGGGCTGCAATGAACTTCTTTTAAAATCAGAATACCTGGTTCATTTATTAGACTGAGTAGAGCTGACAAAATCGTACATTATCCACCCATTTTTCCGTGTCATAGGATCATTTTGGGTCTTTGAAAAACGTCATGTTTTTCATCCCAGAGGGACATGAGCACGGTACAGACACGCCACACGACTCCAGCCCGACGGCTCTCCCAGCTGCATGTGTTCTTCCAGGTGCAGGCTTAGAGCTCAGTGAATCGCTCCCTTTGGGGAGAATGTGGGCTGGGGGGAGGGTAAGTTGTGGGAGAGCCTCCCAGAGGCCCTTTTTGTTCTCAAAATGAAGATTATTGTGGCTTTTCGGATTTGAAAATTGAGGCCAGCTCGTCATGGAAAATAAAAACACACGAAAACTGTAGAGAAGGAAGTCAGTCCCCTAAAGAGATCTGTGTCAACGTTTCTAACATCCTGCCATGCATCTTTCTGTTCACGCTCACTCTCTCTTAACACAAACACAACACACACACACGTACAACATTTTATACAAATGCGAGCATGATGTTTCGTAACCTGTGTTTTTCACATAATAATACATCAGGGCCATCTTTCCATGTCGGTGAACTTAACGTCTATTAAAATAGCTCTGTGTTTCTGATGATAGTGATAAAAATGCTCACTGTAAGAAACACTAATATCACAACATAAAAGTTTGGCTTAGAAATCACAAGGCCTGTGATATTGTCTGCAACCCCCACCGAAGATGACACCGTTCATGTTCCATTACATGTGTAGGCCTTCCCACCTACCACACATCGACACTTTTAATGTGTGTTTAGTATTTGGTTATATAGATTCGGTGGGATTTATTTAGCAAGGACCCACTGACTTAGACATTTAGGTTGTTTCAATGCTCCAATAAATATCTCGTTATTAAGAAATGCTGCAACAAACCTATCCTTGCTTGGCCTTGGTTTCTTTTTAAAAGTTAAATTGTGGAAGCGGAAGGCTGGGTGAAAGTTACACATTAACACACGTTGCAGTGCGTGGCCAAGCTGCTTTCCAGAGCGCACCGGTGCACCACTGGAGCGCTGGTGCCCAGGCACAGGACCCGTCAGGCTCTGGGACAGTTGGTGTCTGGCTTTAGAATCTCCTGGCCCAGATACATATGTGGAAGGTTTCAGAAGGAAACCTTCTGGAGAGGCTGCCCTAGTCTGGTGCCGTGTCTGTGGCTGACAGTCTCATGTTTAGCTCCTGGCTGGGGGTAGGTGGTCTCTAAGGTGTGATGGGGCAGAGGCTCCCTGGTATGGACACTGAGCTGGATCAGGGGACAATACTAGAAGTGGCTCTTCGAAAGGATGCCGAGGATTGGGCAGAGGTGGGCAGGAACTACGGGTCTTAACTGTCACGATGATCCGATGGACTGCATTTCCAGCACCGGGCTGCACAATCCTCAGAGAACCCGCTGTTCTCCCCTCCTTGCTATGCACTCAAAGAGGAAAAGAAAGCTCAGAGGATCGAAATGAGTCCTTCAGGACCAAAGACTAGACTCCAATTCTGCTGCTTCTACTGCTTTATCTCCTTGCTGCAGGGGCAAACCTGAGGAGGGTGAAAAGAGAAAAGAATGTGAAAGAAAGGGCAAGAAAGAGTCACACACTGTAGGTGAGCTTGTAAATGGGGAGGGCCCAAGAGACAATGCAGTCTGACTCTGGCCTTGGGGGCAAGCAGAGAAGCTCAGAGAGGGAAAGCAATCTTTTCCAGATAACCCAGAAAATTAATGACTTACCAGGCAGTGGGGAAGAATTGGGTCCATGGGGAGCTGAGCTGGAACTCAGGGTGCAAGACACAAGGAAGCGAGGATAGCACAGCTGCTCTGAGTTTTGACACGGTGCAGCTGGCCATAGGGCTGCTCTCTCTCCAGAGCTGGCGGCCCAATCGAGAGGAGATTCAGAGAGAGCTGAAACAGACGGGCCGGACTCACTTATGGGGGCTGCAGGGATTTTCAGCATCGATCATGCGAAGGTCTCTGATTTCCCATCTCACTTGCTGAAGGCTCCCTGCTGGGGAAGATCTCAGGAACTTTGAGATAAACCACCTCCTGGGTTTGCTGCGCTCACAGCGTTCATTCCCACAAACCTCCGGCTGGTGTCTGGGGTCTTGGGGCAGGACCCTGCCTGGCGAGTCTCTGTGTCCACAGCAACCGGCAAGTGTTCAGTAAATGTTTGCTGGGTGGATGGATGAACACCGAGGCTG
Organism: Artibeus jamaicensis; assembly: GCF_021234435.1. NCBI lineage: Eukaryota > Metazoa > Chordata > Mammalia > Chiroptera > Phyllostomidae > Artibeus > Artibeus jamaicensis. Next base: position 7,969,815 of record NW_026521883.1, read on the forward strand.
GACTTGATCATTGTATTGTGAAGACCCACCCAGGAGTCACCATATAGCCACGCCTAGGTTTACTAGTAGAAGATTTTCCAACAGTATTTCGCCCCCCCCCCACAGCTTCTTGGAAATTCTAGAAGTTAGAATTATAGTGTTAGAAGGGTCTTTGAGCTGGGGAATGTGAATTGGGAGAAAAGGAATAATGTACCGAGTACCTTCTCTGTGTAGCACTCAGCTCTAGAACAGGCGAATGGTTGTACCCAGGTATGTAGCTGGTAAGGCAGAGTTAGTTTTGGAGCCCAGGTTGGTCTGATTCCATCACTCCCTTTACAGAGCCCTGCCACCAACGTGTCACGTGACCTCGGGCAGTTTGCCCTCCTGTGGGACGAAGCATCAGACTGTGGATGCTCCTGGACCTGTCCTGGTGGCAGCGCTGGCTCAGCATGGCTGGCTGTCCAGCCTGTTATCCTCACAGTTCAGCCTAAGTCAGAGACTTAACCTTGCAGTGATGGTGATCGGTTCTCCAGAGCCCCGTCCCTCAGAGCTCTCTTCCCATTGACCACTTGTGTTCTGAGACTTGTTTGCTCAGAATGGGCAGAATTGGGGACTAGTCCCCACAGAGCTGTGTGGCCCCAAGTGACTGACTTGTCCTTGGAGGTTTTGTGACTGTGGCCATGATTTAATGCCAGGGCATGAGGGACTCCCACCGTCTGAGGCCCCAGGAGAGGGTGGGTGGGAGAGGGAAGGTTACAGGAGTGGGCTGGGTTGCAGGGGAGAGACAGGTAGCCTTGGGGTTGGCCCGGCCAGCTGAGTATGCCCAGCCCTGATTTGCAAAGAAATGGAAAGATGGAGATAATTGCTTTGCAAGAAATGGAATGGCCTAAGAACACAGATAAGTTTTCTCCCCTTATCTTTGTAGGGGCTGGAAGCTGGGGGTGCAACCTCTGCCTGCTTGGGAAGGGGGGCGTTGGTGGCTCAGAGCCCAGAGGCTGTGCACAATGGGGGAGGGAGATGGGCACTTTATTATGTGGTGGTTTCTATACCCCTGCACCCACCCTGCCCTGGGATACGGCCCGGCTGTTTGTTCTCTGCAGGGCTTGCGGGCACAGGGGACAGGACAGTCTTTTGACCCTAATTAATGGGTGCTGCAAGGCCTCCATGGTGCCATTTTCAGGATTTGCCGCCCGAGGCTTCCCTGGGCAAGGGGAAAGCAGAATTTATCAGGTGGTGGAGCGCAGACTCAGAGGACGTTTACCAAGTCTCCAATCCCCTCTGATTTATCTAGTGGGCAGGCACCCGGCAGGGCTTCTACTTGGGCTCCAGGACACGGTTCTGCAGTCAGGGAATCACTCTCCCAGAGATTAAGAGCTATGGATTTATTTTTAAAACTTTTTTCTTAAGTGCAGAGAAATTAGAAAGCGTTCCACATAAACCCAGCCCCTTGTGGGACTACTGGAAGGCTGGAGGCTTCATCAAGGCAAAGGGTAAAGCCTCTTAATTAAGGGCTGATCGTGGCTCCTCTTTCATCCTACACTAATCAGACCCCAGCAAGGCCAGTGAACAGAGAGGGGCTTGGGGACTGGGAGCCAGTCGAGAGAGCAGCGGGCAGATGAAGGACAAGGCCTGCTAGATGGGATGATGACCTTGACATTGCCCCATTACCAGCAAACTTGGCTTTTTGTTTTATTCAGAAAGGACACTGTGTGTGTGTGTGTGTGTGTGTGTGTGTGTGCGCGCGTGCGTGCGCGTGTGCTTTGAATAGGAGAGAGAATCTTTCTATGTGCACTCACATGCCGGGATGGATCCGAGGCGCTTGCTTTATCAGTCCCAGTTTGGGTTTTGCCTCTGTCGCTCTTTGAGTCTGAAAGCGCCTTTTCATGAGGCCCTTGGAACACCAGTCAGCCCCCAGTTGCAGCCTGAGCTATTGAGTGGGCCTCAATGCTTGCTTTGTGCTGCTTCCTGGGGCAGACATAGCCCAGGGCTGGTGGGGTGGCCCTGGACATCACAGTGCCCTCTGTATCCATCGCCAACACATCGGTGTCTCCTTGGAGCAGCGTTCACATAGTGTGGAAAGCCCCTGCAGGGTGACCTGCTATCTGGACAGGTCTTCGGTGGCCTCTGTTGGGCCACACACAAGCAATGTGGCTGGTCCTGAGGCTTGGGATATCCAAGAGGTCAAGGAGGTGGTTGGCTTTCCTTCTCAACCAATTTTCATTAGCGGTGGCAGTGGTCAGCACTATTTTGTAGGCCCTGGGAGGTTTCTACTCACACAACACTGGGGGTCAATTGGTAGTGACTACTTGGAATGCTCTGCTGAGAAACTGGGGCCAAGTGGGAAAGTGTGCCATGATGGATTAGTAATGCCTGTCGTGGGCACTGGATGGGAGAGGGACACTTAGGCACCATGCACTTGTTGTTCCTGTCCTCTGCTGCTGAGAAGTTGTTACCAACTTTGAGAATTGTTCTTCTCCTATAGGCACTGCCTAGAGCCAACCACCCCCTCAACCTCTCAGACATTCCACGTCTCCAGATCAGCAACACTACTTGTGTCTCGCCTGACAAAGCAGTGTGACCCACTGTATGACCTGCTGTTGGGACAGGTCTTTGTTGGCTTCTGTCAGGCCAGACGCAAGCAATGTGGCAGACAGTGCTCTGAGTGCTGGTGACAGCAGTGAACACAAGAACCCAAAAGCCCTGACCCCGTGCAGTGTGCTCTAGTAGAGTGGCTCCAAGGGCAGGAAAATGATGCGCAGCTTGTCAGCCCAGCCAGAAAGGCCGAGGCCACGGCGAGATGGTGCCTATGGGAGAGGAACAACTTCCAAAGTTAGTAACAACTGTTCAGCAATGTAGGGCAGAGACGACAAGTGCATGGCCCCTGTGTACCCTGCTCCCATCCAGTGGCCATGACAAGCATTACTAATCCAGCATGGCGCACTCTCCCACTCAGCCCAGTATCTCAGCACAGCTTTCCCAGCAGTCAGTACCAGACCCCTGGTGTTGTATGAGGGGAAACCTCCCAGGCCCATGAAACAGTGCTGACCACTGCCACCAGTGCAAATTTGTTGAGAAGAAAGCACTCCCTGGAAGGGACTGGGGTGAACAGAGAGCAGGTTCCAGGTATGTGGACCAGGCTTCAGTGTCCAAGATTCCGGCACAGTCAGGAGGACTGGGCAGGTGGTGGAAGGGAAGCAGGTAGGGTGGGATTTTTGCACAGATGGACTGTGAGGTCATAACAATGGATCCCAGGGCAGAGACCATCTGCTTGTCTGTCTGCCCTCTGCCCCAGTTTTTTGCATCTTGGCTAATGTGGGCAGCTGGTGTCTGGCCAGGTGTGTTCTGCCACCAGAGAGATAGGCTGGACTCCACAGGTGCTGGTGATGGTGGGGCCCCAGCAAAGCCGTGGACCTCCAGCAGACGCCACTTCTCTAAGACCTGCTCAGCTTGCAGGGCTGCCCAGGCCAGAGCCAAGGCCCAGGCAGGGAGGAGCTATTCTTTGCTGTGGTGTCAGTGTTTCTTGACTACCCATTGGCAGATTCCCTTTCACACCCCCTGCCAGGCACAGAAGGCCCTCACGTGTTAGAATAAACAAGTGACTACAAACTCTATTAGAACTGTCCAACCCGCAGCTTGTGGGCCGCCTGTGGCCCAGCGTGGCTATGAGTGCAGCCCAGCACAAAATCGTAAATTTACTTAAAACATTATGAGATTTTTTTGTGATTACATGTTGCAATGTATTTAATGTGTGGCCCAAGACAACTCTTCCTCTTCCAGTGTGGCCCAGAGACGCCAAAATGTTGGACACCCTTACCTAAGGGAGGCAGATTGACAGGACCAGGCCTTCCTTCAGACTTGACCTTGACGAGGACCTCTGCTCCGAGAGTGGTCCCTAGAAAGGGTCGTATGGGAAATCGGGTGAAACGAAGCACCAGAGGTCTCTTTACTTCACCTTCTGACGTGCGCTACGTTACACTGGGCATTCGGGATGAGAACAGAGCATGCAGCTCTCCCTGCACTTATTCACCCCTGGAAACCGTTGCCAGGAGATTTCTGTCGACATCTCACAGGACAAATGTTCCACAAAACCCAGTTTTGGAAACACCTCCCGTAGATTCCCATGGTACCCAGTACTGGTCTGCAGGGCAAGCCCTCTGCTGCCCAGTCCCCCCCAAACCACCTGCCCATTCCTGCTCCACATGTTTGCTTGTGCTGTGCCTGCCCCAGAAATGCCCTCTGCCTTTGCATATTCTTTCTATCCTAAGTCCCATCCACTCCACGAAGTCCTCCAGAGGCCCACGGTGTGACTTAACCACTAGTTGCTGTAGTCCCCTCGCAGAGACCGCAGCTGGCACATGTTATTTCTTTGCGACCTGCACAGCACAGCCCTGGCCAGGCAGGTGGCACTTCAGGAGTCCTCAGCTGACCAGTTCAGGCCATGGCAGGTGTGCAGACTGGCTGTCCCTGTGGACAGGTGTGGCAATGCCTCCTGGCCACCTTCTCTCGCCTTCAACCCCGTGCCAGTTCATCAGATGTAAAGCGCACACTCCTCCGTGGACAAAGAAATGTTCCCCGCTCTGGAACTTTGTTCCCAACCTGTGCTTCTTAGTATGCAGGGAGCATGGCCAAGAGGGAAGGGAGCCCCTGATCTATTTACATGTTCACTTCCTCTGCGGTGCAACCAGGGGCATTTTCTTATTTAATTATTAATGTCCTCAATCAGATGGTGCCCAGTATGTTAACCTCTGTTGCTTCGAATGGAGTCGGCCACTGTGGCAGGACTGATTTTCCCTCAGTCACTGCGTAAGCGTATGTCTTTGGGACCCATCCTCCACGAGAGCCGGGGGAAGCCCCATCCCAGTTAATGGCCATGAGTTGCCTCCACGGGGGAAACAGCTTTCTTTCCTCTGCTCTTCATGCTGTCCCCATGACATGTCTGAGACGAGTAGAAGAACGCTTTTTCTAAAATCAGGTCCCGGAAGGAATTGACTAGTTCAGCTCAGGACCTGACCCCACCTTCAAGACGCTCACAGACACACTGGAAAGTGCAAGATAGGGAGTGATAAGGGCTGGCCTGGCTGTGAGCTATGGAGTGACTGGTGCCTGGGGAGGGAGGGGCAGGCCAAGCTGGACCTCCTGTGGATGTTATTTGGATACGTGGAGAGGAAGAAGAAGGGGATTGAGGACCCCCTCCAACGTTGTAAGCAAGGTTGGGGGTGAGGGGTGGGGTGGAGAAAGAGCAGGAAGGAAGGCCAGAAGATCGGCCTGACCAGGAAGGATGCTGGTGATAAGGCTGCAGACCAGGCCATGTTCAAAGGAAAAGTCCGAGGGCTGGGGGGTGTCTGGGAAGAGTCGCCTCCTACACTCTCAGCCTGGTGTCCTCCCCCACCACACACCCCCTCCCCCACCGCACCACCACAGAGGCAGACTGGGCCCCAGCTGGGGAACTTTGCAAATGCTCGGGATGGGACTCCTGGGGAGCCCCCTGCCCTGCAAGCCTCAACACACTTAGTCTGTTGGTCTAAATGCCACCAATGGTGTCCTTGTGTTCCCCTGTCCATCCCCATGTCCTGTGTGCTTGTCCAAACACCCGTCGTCCTCTCTGTGTTCTAGGTGTCTCATTGCCGGTGGGTGTCAGCTAAACTGTCTTGGGAGTCCAGGCCTGATTCTGAAAGAAAGAGGCTTTTATGAAGATTTATTATTAAAAGGCCTTCCCAGTTATAGCAATGATCCAGGTCACCTCCATCTCCCACCCCTCCCCTGTCACCAGAGGTCAAAAGGGGCAGGAGGAACAATGTCTTCTTGTCTGGGTGGCCTCATCCTTTGATGTTCTAAACTTCGTAAGTTAGAAGATGCAGTTAGGGGTCCTTTCAGGGGAACTCTGGAGATGCCAGGAGCGGCCAAAGTAATGAGATGGGGCATAGACAGAACCAAGACAAGGCATTCTCTGCGGTTGGCATTCAGACTCTTTGCCTGTAAGAGTGTGGTGTCCCTTTGTTTATATTTTTAAACTTGATTTATTTGACGCCTGATCAGCCCAAACCCCACCTGGAAGAATATGCTCTGCACCCTGGGGAGGCTTTTTCTCACCCCAGCAGCATTTCCTCTGGGGAGAATGGATTGAAATGACCTGTAGCCTGAGTGCCATGAAGACTCCAGGCTGTGGAGGGCGCTAGTGGACCCGAGGGCTGGCTGTGGGGCTGAGCGGGTAGGGCTGAGCGGCCGTGGCTTGCACGCTCCTGGATCCGCAAACGGAGCAGAAACACCAGGATCACTTTTCTCTTTCCTTCCCGGTTTTCAGAGTACACTTAGCCAGGTTATTTCCAGATTTCAAATAGAGAGGAAAACCTCATTATTCATTAATTTGGACCTCCCATGGCTTTACAGAATTGGTGACATTTGTTTATCTTTGAAGGAGTTGCTAAGAAAGAGTTCAACAAGGAAATTATTACTGGGGATGGGGAGGAGAGCGGTTAACCTTTCATGGAGGCAGGAGCTCCATTTAGCTTCCCTCTGGGTACATGGGGGAGCATGTGCAAAATGGATGGCGTTCTTCTCTGTCCCTGGGAAGGGTGAGCGCTTCCTCACCTGAATTCAGGGCCCATGAACTGCAAATCCTCAACCTCATTTCAAGCTGGGGAACCCTTAACAATGTCCAAATATTTTCAGTACCATCCCCACCCTAGGTTAAAGAAGTTGCTTTCTTTTTTTTAATTCTCACCCAAGGATATGTTTATTGATTTTAGAGGTGGGGGTGAGGAGAGAGAGAGAGAGAGAGAGAGACAGAGAAAGAGAAAAACATCCATTGGTTGCCTTCTGTACATGCCCTGACTGGGGATTGAACCTGCAACCTTTTGGGTGCATTGGATGAGGCTCCAACCAATTGAGCCACCTGGCCAAGGCTGGAAGTTGCTTTTTAGTATGGCTGATTATAAAGAAAAGCTGCTTTGGATTCAGTAAAGCTTTCACTCAAATCATGAAAGCGTCTATGTACACATGAAAAATAATGCCATCTTTCTTAGTCACGGTGTCCAATCAATCAGTCTGTAGCCAGTATATCCGCACATAGGAATTCCAGGTCCCCAGGTGGCTCTGGGGCCCGCTGTGCCCTTACTCAGTGGGAACCCTTGGGCAGTCCTCTAAGGCTGGAGGACCACAGAGTCCTCGTGGTGCTGGGACCGGAAGGAGCCTCAGGGGTCATTTCAGCTACTTCTCTATGGAGAGTCTCTTTTTTGGGAAATCCCCAGTGTAGGGGACCAAGGCTGACGGCACTCTTTTCGGGCACACTAAACACCTGTCACAGGCTGTCACTTCAGGGTGCTTCCTTGAAGCCCCCTGCCACGCTGCCCAAGCCCTTCATCCCATGGTGGGAATGACATGCGGTGACTTTCATCACCCTGGCTGTCAGTGACTTTATGTCCCACAGGAGTAAGAGAAGTGAGGTGCACTTCCTGGGTGGCTTGCGTGACCAGAGCTTCCTGGAAGGGTGTTCTCCGCTGGCTCCCCCAGGGCCCCACCACACACCTCTCCTCCCTTTCTTCGTGGTGGGAGGGGGTAGGGGGAGGAAGTGAATGGGATGGGCAGAGCACGGAACAGAGGGAGGGCGTCATCACTGAAGTCATTAAATCAAGGGCTCTTGGTCCCAGGATGCACTCAGAGGCCTAAGAGCACCCTGAAATCATAGCCACATATTGTATGTGGGGGCATTTTTCTGGGAAGGAAGTCTCTAACTTTCATTAGTTCTCAAAGTAGTCTGTGAGCCAAAAAACTTTCAGAAGACCTAGCTTAGAACGGTGACTTTTCCCTGAGTCAGGCTTCCTCCTCCCTGGTTACTCAGAACCCGTGAAGTGTTACCACGTTAGTCAAAGACCGAAAGTGCAAAAATATCAAATGCTCATTACACGGCAATGATGGGAGACTTCGTCTGTTCAGCCAGTCTGCTGAGCCGACTCAAGTGAGAAGTCTCAGCGCCAAACAGATGCCTGGGAAACCAGGCTGATTAATGACGCTGCCTCTTTGTTCTCCTCACAGGGCCCGGGATGGCACTCTCAGTGACAGGGCTCATTGTCTTCTCCCTCCTGCAAGCCGTCCTCTCTTTGAACCCTGAGGACCCCAACGTGTGCAGCCACTGGGAGAGGTAAGATACGGGTCTCAGATGGCCAGGGACTCCCTGAGGACCTCAGCTGGGCTTCCCACTATTGGTACAAAAGCAGAAGCAAGAGGTTCAGAAGTTGTGCACCAAGGGCCTGCAGTCCAGCTGGAGAGACAGCCCGGACTTGGAAAGACAGGACAAAGCAGTATAGACTCTGTGACTCAGCGTGGTGGGAGGTCAGGGTGCAGGGGCTGAGTGACAGGCAACTCGAATGATGCAGTCTGCTAGTTCACGATGGACTCATGCTCCTCCCTGTGTTCCCACTTCCCAGCCATTTTACAGAGAAGGAAGTAGGGGCCCCGAGGGGCTCAATGCCCATCCACAGCCAGTGGGGTGCAATGAGTTGTTCTGGTCCAGATGTGTTGCTCTCTGATGCTGTGATATCTTTTCTGGTCTCGCAGGACTGGAGACAATGCAGCATCTTGGACATGTGGGCGGTCAGCAGCCTGACCTATTGGGGGTGGCTGGAGGGCCCTGCTGCTTCGGATCTAGTGCTGGTCAGAGGACTGCCAGGAGAAGGGCAGCTGAGGGCAGCTAAGGGCAGCTGAGGGCAGAGGCCAACGTGCCAGCTGCGGCACTAGGTCCTGGGGGAACAGGCCGGGGCCCTGCAGACAGCCTGACTTTGAAGCACAAGGTTAAAGTATTGATTTGGGTGAGCAGAAAGACAGTGACCAGAGACCCAATCAGGAAAAACCGAATTAAACCTTGGAATTGATTGGCCATGCTGACCAGGCCAGCTCTGCCACTTAGATGTTAATAAATCAAATGAATAAAATTGAGATGAGGGCCCGATGGGGGAAGCAGATGGTGGAGGTGGACAGGTGAAGGGGAGGGGTGTCCGTGCTCCCTGCCCGTGAGGGTGTGTCCCGGTCCCACCACAGGGAAAGGTGCCTTGCCCGGGCCCTGGAGGGACAGTGCCTGCACCAGCATGGATTTCAGTGACTGGTGCTCTAGGAGGAGCCCCTGCAGAGTCGAGGCTGGAGCAGAAGGCATGTGCCCCTTTTGGGGGAAGTGGGAAGAATATGAGATCTATGATGAGTAGACCTTGGTTCATTCCAGTTTGGAGTTTTTTCAACTGTTAGTTCTGTGGTTTGGGGGATGTCTCCGAACCACTCTGAGCCTGAGTCCGCCTCCGTAAGTGGGGTGTGCAGGTAATGACCTCCGCCTCCCAGGCTTGTTGAAAAGTCAGGGAATCAGTTTCACCAAAGTGCTCAATCATTGACTTTTCTTGTTGCCAACTCGGGCTTTGGAGGAAGTGGTTATCACAGATTTCCAGGCACACCAGGCTCACTGGGAATGTGAACGAAACACTGAGTCTCCTGGGTCCTGGCCCAAGGGACTCTGATTCCACCGATCAGGGGTAGAGCCCAGGAACATGTATTTTTTGTAAGCTTTCCACACGATTGTGAGGTGATCCAGGGCCCTTGGCCTTTGAATTTAAACCTTTATTTCCCAGTGGGTGAGAGAGAGATCAGGTGGAATTCGATATTAGTCTCTGGTTTTTGGACTCTGGTCTCGTCCACCCTGTCTTGTCCGCCTGTCCCAGTTGAAATACAGGCGCTTCCCGCCCCTGTCTCTGCTGTAGCTCAGCCCTAAGCACGCCCCCTTCCCTCTGACCACTTCTGCCTTTCCTACTGCCTCCAGCCAGGTCCCTCTCCTCTAGGAAGCCCACCCTGACTTCCCTCTTCTCTGGGTCCCATTTGCACCAGGGGATCAGTTCAAATGTAAACAAAACTCTCTAAGTTTCTAGACCTGTCCAGCATGAATAAATTTGAAATGTGAAAATATTCTGAACCCAGCCTGCATGCACAGAGCTGGCACTTTGGGTGGATGGGCCGTCGGCTGAATATATAGCTTTGATGGGAGAACAAAGGGTGACCCTAACAGCTAAAATGAGGTCTGGGGATCCCCTGGGCTTCTTTGACCCCCAGGCAGGAGGCCTTGCCATGAGACCCCCGTGATACCAAGCACCAACTTTCTCTTGGCTTTTCCAACTGAGCCAGTTCTGCAGAGATGGGTCCAGTCCGTGTCACTCCAGAAATACCCCCTGGTCCCTGGAGATGGCTGAGGGAAAATTTCCCAGTGGGATTAGTGCTTCTGGTGGCTCCTTCTGAGTTACACCCCTCCACTGTACAAATCCAGTGGAAAGACCTCGCCTGGCTAGTAAAGCCCAGCTCTACAAGATTAATCTGGCCCCTCATTAGTGTGTCGGCCAATGAGCATGTTAAACCATCCAGCCATGAAACCAGGGGCACACACTTCACCCCAGACACTTGGAGTCGGTTCAGGGTCCCGGTGCCAGGCCTGCTTGGCTCAGGGTGTTCCTACAGCGCCAGCTCTGGCCCCATGACACCACCCTGCCCCTGCTGTTGGGACGGTGCCTTTTCTCTGAGCAGCCACTGTCCCCCTCAGTTCTGGGGGGTGCCTGAACCCTTGAGTGCGTGACAAAGGCAGGGAGTCCATTCTCCGTGTGGGTCTCGCTCTGCCTTCCCTTCCATGGTCCGGGAGGAAATGTTCCTCAGTGCCCAGCCCAGGAGGTAAATTGTTGCCAGTGTTATAATAGTGACGGCCAGTTTCTATTAGACATTTCCTGTGTACTTGCTAATCATTTCACACGTATTATCGTCCCACCACCCTGAGATATAGATACGGTTATCACCCTTCTGAACCCTCATAGTAACTACATGGAGCCTGTGGTAATATTTAGCAGATTTACAGGTGAGGAGATGGAGGCCTCCATGAGTCTCACATGTCTAAGGACATGCTGCTGACAAGTGACAGGGTTCAACCTTGACCCGGAGCCCATGCACTCCTATCCATTCATTCTCCAGCCTCTAAGTGAATTGTCGGAGCACAGGGTCATGGAATTTTGGAGTTAAAGGGGCCTTCGGGAAGCTAGGGTAGGCTTGGAGCTGCCTCGGTTTCTCTAAGCCTGGAGATAAAGCAGAGCTTTGGGCCGTGTCTGCATGGGCATGTGCCTCTGAGGCACATCTGGCCAGACGAGGCTCAGCAAGGGCCTTCCTACAGCCTCGGTACTTCGAAGAAACAGAGTGTTCCCCCCGCCCTGACTCCCTCCTGGGGGTGGCTGACCGCTCCTGGCCTCCTTCTGAATTCTAGACCTTTGCCATCTCTGGCATCCGAGGGCCTGCTGTGGACACAGTCAGGGAGCTGGCCTGCTCAGCCCTCTTGCAAGCAAACCAACAATTTCCTCAGGCAAAGCAGACGGGCTTTTATAGCCTGGACCTGGCCATCTGGCTGAGGTCAATGAGCCTTCTGGGGGGGAAAACACTGAATAGTATCAACATACATAAAAATTAAGTCCTGAAATCTCAGCCGACATCCTCTCCCAGCCCGCACAGGAAGTGTGAATGCTCACTTTATGTCCTGGCTGGGCTGCCTTTTCCTACAAATCCTGCCAGGGGTGGACAGGTACGAAGGCTTGTTTTCACGAAGGTGCATCCTGCTTCCCTGTGGCTTCCACTCACTGGTCCAGGGTTATAGCCAACAGGAAGATGAGCTACCGTCTTTGATTGGCAGGCCTGGGGCATGTCCTCGATGTGCCCCCAGCTACACAAGAGATGTAATACCAGAGCAGAGGTGACTGGTGACTTTGGGGGAGTCACTTGTCCTCTCTGATGCTCAGTTTTGTCTTCTGTGAAATGAGGATATAGCAATGTCACCTACCTTATAAGACTGTGTGAGGATTAAAAGGGCATCCAACACTGAAGGTAGAACACTTGCTACATGTTGGCAGTTATTGTTACCAGCTGTGTGACCTGGGCAAGTCTCCTCCCTCTGAGCCTTAGTTTCTTCATCTGTAAAAGGGGATCACTTACTTTACCGAGTTGCTACAAAGATTAACTTCCATCAGGTGCTTTGAAAACCATTAACAATATAAACAACTGTTTTAAACTTGTTGGCTCTGCTTTCCAAAATCACATAGAATACCCCGAAACCCTCCTTCATTCTCTCTGTTAATTGAACAAATGAACTAGAATTTCAGAAAATGAGCTGAGCAAAAGGGCAGTAAGGCATGCGTCCTAGATCCAACCAAGCACCAGCCAGGTTTGAATGCCAAGGGCAGGAGGAAGAGAGTGGGGTGGTGAAGAGAGCAGGTGTGGGAGCCCCTGGACATTGGGTCGTGGCCTGGCTTCCTTGGGGAGGGAGACCCCATCCTGAATATTGGCTCAGCCTCCCACATGCTGACTGTAACTCCCATCTCCTGTCTGGTTCTCAGCTATGCCGTGACTGTCCAAGAATCATATGCGCACCCCTTCGACCAGATCTACTACACACGATGCACAGACATCCTCAACTGGTTCAAGTGCACCAGGCACCGGTGAGTACTCACAGACTACGGGCAGGAAAGGGTTCTGGGCCCTCAGGGTTTGCCTTGCTGCTGGTTAGTAAAAGGCCCCTGTAGCAGCTGTGGTCGGTGCACCCTGTATCCCCTTGGCATTCACCCTTCACACTGACTCCCCAAGATGCTCTGATGTGGGCTTCTTTCTGGCCAAAAGTGCTTATGGGCAGGGCAGGCCAGAAGTGGCAGAGAATTGATGCCCTTGTGGTTATTCCTCCAGCAGAAACAGGTAGGGTTTGTGGGTGAATACCCCAGCTTTCTTGCCCTAAGAATACAGGACCCAACTCTGACTGTATTCCACACCATAACCCAGAGTAACCTACTCAACAGCATACCCTAAATTGGCTGCTTTTATTTCCCCATCTCACTTTCCCATCTCCCTCCTCGTACTTCCCAGGATTACCTCCTCAATAAATTACTTGTCCTTGAATCCTTGTCTCAGGTCTGCTTCTTGAGGAAAATCCAACCTAGGACACTCCCCCCAACCCCCCCAACCCCATCCCCCCTACTCAGAGCAGATGTAGCCTCATGCCAGGGCACCTGGCTTGGAGAACAGTGTGCAGGCTAGAAGTCAGGGCCCTCTCAGCATCTGAACGGCTGCACACGGGAATCCTGCTCCCTTGTGTCAGCCCCCTGCAAATGTGACATGCTCCTATGTCACTAGGGGAGAGAGGAGATGAAGGGAGAGAGAACATGTTTTGTTGGATGATCCTGGGCAAACCACTTTATTTTGCAGCTCGCGTGTACTCATCAAACATAGAATGATCCTTGCCTTTCCTACCCGCAGGGTCCAGTGAGGTCAGCAATGTGAAAATACTTTGAAAAATGCAGAGGAGAATGGAGAAAAGTGAGGTATTAGGCTCAGGAAATGTGGGATTATTACTTGAGGGTTTGAAGAACCAGCAGACAAAGAGTAAATGAGGGACTGAGCGAGAGGCCACCTCAAAGGCTCATCTCCTAGTTGCTGAGCATCTGTATTGGTTCCAGATTTCTTTTGCTTTCTCCTGTGGGTCTAATTCCTCTTTGGGATTTATGCAGGAACCATGGTGGGTAGCATGTGGACTGGGAACTTACTCTATACTGAAAAGCCTAAGTCCTGGTATTGTTTGGGGTTTTGCCAGTAACTTCCTTGAGACACTGAGCCTAGATGTAATAACCGCATCTCGGCTATTAAAATTTCTTGCCTGCTAATCCAACACCTGGATCATCTCAGGGTTGGTCTTCATTGGTTGTCTTTTCTCTTATGTGGGTAATATTTTCTAGTATCTTTATATGTCTAGTAATTTTGAATTGTATGCTAGGCATTGTAAACAACAGAGACAGTAAAGACTGAATTCTGTTTTGTTCTTCCAGAGAATATCAATTTGTTGTTGCTTGCTTGTTTGTTTTACCAGTCCATTACCTTGGCCAAACTCAATTTTCAAACTCCAAAAGTTCAATATTTTTAGCCTTATTTGGATTGCTTTGAAGTCCAATCTTGTGGAACCTGCTTTCCACAATATTACCCAGGGGCCAGAAGTTTGGGCATAGATTTTCCCAAGAATACAGGCTTCCTCTTTGTGGCTTTCTTCTTTCTGGGGTTTCCCTTTTCGTTTTTTAGTTGTTGGGTCCACCCTGGACTTCTCTTGTGGTTCTACAAAACAATAAGACTGCATGTCTTCTAGCTGAAGTTTAGCCATCTGGAGTATTTATTGTTGACTGGGGTCTGCCCTTGGAATAACCTTGCCCAGTGTCATTCCCTTCTAAGTGTCTACTCCCCTCCAGTGTCTACCTTTGCTCTCTCTCTTGTGCCTTCGGGTAGCTGTTTTTTTTTACATCTTCTCCAGATTGTATAACTGCTTGCAGGGGGGTTGGTCTGACAGGGGCCACTCAGCCATTAATACATCTTTTTCCTCTAGCCCTTGGCTGTGAAGTGAGGAGCTGGGACCAAATGCCCCCTTCCAACTCCCCCAGTTGTGCTTGGCTGCCTATGGCCCCGGTCAAAGGCAGAGGCAGAACTAGAAGTCTTGCTCTCTCCATGAGCCTGTCAGGCTCTGTGCCAGAGCCAAGTTTGCTCTGAGGCGTGGATCTGTTGGGTACATGGAGGCTGGGGCTGCCATCCATCACTGCTGGGGAAGGGTGAGTGAGTGGGTGCTTATTAAAATAGGCTGCATTCCTGGAACATGAATTATTTTGCTAAATTATTGAGTCGCCTTGCAGCCTTCCTGATGACCTGGAGTGTGCACGCTGACAGCTGCACCATCAGTCTGCCTCTGTGTGGAATGCCTTGTTTGAATGCAGCCTCATTCTCCCGACAGCAGCATGGCTCCTGGCTCCTTCCCTTTCCTGCTTCCCACCCCAGCACTGGGAACAAGCAAGAATGGGAAAGCCAGAAGCAATGGGGCATCTCTCTTCTGTGAGGCTTTAATGATGTCAAGACCACCACCCAATTGGAATGCTAGGGAAGAACCCTGTTTGGTGGGAGGAATGGACTGGATGACCTCTCTTTATCTGAGAGGCTAACACCACCCCCAAAATAGCCAGGAGCTGCCTCCCTGTGCCAGGAGAGTAGCTTCACTTTGAGGTCAGCTTACCTTTCATTATGGGCTTTTGACAAAGTGGAATGACCTTAGTTTACAACATTCCCAAATATCACAGATCTCCCCAGAGTGCCACACTGTCATTTGTCATAAAGAGAGGGCTTTACAGACTGGGAGCCTGTGTGGTAGGACTCCCTTCCCGAGTTGGCCTGGCCTGACCCTCCATGGAAAGCAGGCCTTCAGCACCTCCAGTGACCCACCCCTGCTGCTCTGCCCCCTGAGGAAGGGTCCACAGGGTGAGCTGCCTTGCCCCAGGTGCTGCGGGGGGAGGCAGAGAGCTCTGGTTTCAAGGCCCAAGGACTTGGAGTTGAGTCCTACTTATATGACATGACCTTAAGAAGTTACTTTTTTTTCTGGCCTTTGATGACCACTTCGGATCACCTCCATTTTGACCCCAGGTGTGTGGAAGGGACTTTGCCTTTAATATCCTGTTGTGACTCCCTCTTGCTGACTCGGCCCCCACACCATCCATTTCCCTTTCCCTGCTCTGTTATTATGGCCATCCCATCAACCCAGCAAGCCCCACTGTGGGACCTGGCACATAGGTTAACCCTAATAGCTTTGAAATAAGACTGACTCAGGTCTGAGTCCCGGTTCTGAAACTGTTTAGCCATGTGCCTTTGAGCAAGTCATCAACCTCTCTGAATCTTGGTTTTCTCAGCCATAGAACAAAATGGGAGAAAAGGTACATACAATGAAGTAAGAGTAAAAACTCTAAAAAAGAAATAAAAGAAAGGGGCATAATGAAGCTACCTGTCCCAAGAAGGGAATGGAATGAGATTTTCCCTGTCAATTGCTCTGGCACAGGGCGAAGTCTCCACACTCATATCAGCATGAGAACTGGAACCCAGGTCTCTGACTGCCGGTCCAGAACGTCCTCTGCTCTCTGGGCCTTAGCTTCCTCCTCTGCAGAGCCAGATTTTGTTCTGAGCCTCCCCAGGGATGGTGTGCGAGGCTCATCCCCAGGAAGTGTTCATTTTGGTGTGGGAGAGGTTAACCTGCCTCTGGGACTGAGTCAGACCCAGAGGGGCCTTCTGATGCGTGTGCTTCAGTTCTCCACGTGGGTGGACTGAATTCCAGGGGACTTAAACAGTCTGCTTGTTGGGGTGGTGGCAGTGGGCATAGAAACTTCCATCCAAGCCACCCCTTGGGCCCCTCCAGCCCCAGGTCTAAAAGTTTTAAGAAGTCCCCGGTTGTCCTCCACAGTGTCACTCCAGACAGTATCTTCTGCAACCCATCTAAGTATCACTCTGAAGAGATCGGGGAAAAGTCAGCAGGTGTAACAAATGCTGTGTCATTCTGTGTCACAACAGCCCAGATCCCCCCATCGATTGCTCTTTATTGTGTTCCTTCATATTCGAAGCCACCATGCATTTTAAAGTAATTATTGAATGGCATCCTCGGTATCGCTTAACACAAGTATCATTCTAACAGGAGTGATGGATTTTCAATACTTTCAAGTGTCTTTCTCCCTTGTGCCTTAGGATCAGCTATAAGACAGCGTATCGGCGTGGCCTCCGGACCATGTACCGGCGGAGGTCCCAGTGCTGCCCTGGCTACTACGAGAACGGAGACTTCTGCATACGTATGTAGGGGCTGCCTCTGTTCTGGCCTCACTGGGCATGGGAGGGCAGGGAAGGGGACCGAGGGGAAGAGAGGTAGAGAGGGGAAGAGAGCCGTCATCCAGGCCTTGGGCCACAGGTCTCAGCTGACTCGAGGACTCCAGAAGTCCCTGCCTGCTGCCAGCTTGGAGGGAAGAATGGGTCGAATGCAAATATGTTAGCACACATTTGTCTATCGGATCAGCCTCCTAGAGACTGAGGGGAACAAATCAGGTCTAGACTTTGAAGGGGTCAGGACAGAAGTGGATGCTCCTGGAGCAGGTTGGGACAGTGGGAAAAGCGCCGAGTGCTCGGCACAGACCTGAGGTGGTCGTGGGTGCTCAAGAAGGCTTTGCTGGGTGGGCAGGGAACTGAATGGGTAAATGAATGGAGAGATGAATGGATGATGGATGGGTGAGAGGAAGGAAGGCAGGCTGGACTACTGGATGGCAAGACCTAGAAGGAGAATGGCAAGAGTAAGACATCACCAGGGACCAGTTCCAGGAAGTGGGAGGGCTTCCAGAAAGGATTGGAACGCACCAAAGAAAAAGTGGGTTCACGAAAAACGCTCGTTACCTCTTTCCCTTTTTGTATGCAGTGGCTCAGAAAACTAAAGCCTTTGTGTCCCCGGAGAGACAGGGGTTGACATGCTGGCAGCTGCAGGTCCTCTGGGTGGGGGGTAGCGTGGTACAGTGGGAGACGCCCAGGAGTGAGAGCCTGAACATCAGGGTTTGCTCTCAGCTTCCCAGGCATGTGGTTTTGGGCCAGTCACCGAACCTCTCCAGGAGATTGGTTTAGAGCCCTGTTAGAGTCTACTGGGCTCTTTCCCCACTCACCTCTGACCGGTGGAAGGGACCGGTCTGGGGCTTCCCAGTGAACATCAGAAGATGCCCTCAAATGCAGGAGACTGTCAGAGAAGCAGGGAGGCCCCCGTTTAATTACTGAGAGGAATCTGCCCCCACAGCTTCTGCCTCTGCATTTGGAGGCAGATCTGAAGAGTGATTTTCCTTGTTAGTATTCTCCTTGCCATCTGGATGGGTAGAGCGAGGGAGCACCAGAGAGAATTTGGGCATAGTGGGCGTGTTGATGTTGGGAATGAAATGACAATTTTCCCCTACTGTTGTTACATCTCCCCTAATGCCAGAGAAATTCAATTCTAATTGCATTACAGGAATGAATGAAAAATGCTCCAGCAAATGGGGTCAATACTGATGGTTTTGCAGGAAAGATACAAAGATACTCAAAGCAAATTCAAAAAGCAGTGCAGAGGGCTGGGCTGGGCTAAGGCCTTGGTTACTACATGGGATGCAGTTACTATAGGGACCTACATGTGGAAGCGAGGTCAGGACCAAGGCTTTACTGCTGCCGCTCTGCTTGCCTGGAGTGGAGTGAGGGCCAGGCTGGCGGTGGGACTTGGGAGCCATAAAGCCCAAGCAGGATGGAGGCGAGCAGCCCTTTCGAGCTCAGGGCACATAGTGATGGGCCCAGGGAAGTTATAAAGGGAGCTGGGACATCAGCACGGGGCTGCAGGCATAGATGAGCACCTTCCCTTTTTAATTTCCATTCGTGGGTGTTGGTCAGGCTCTTGGAAAATGAGGAGCAGGGCAGAAGCACTAAGTGTCCTGGTTGCACAGGCTCGGTCTTGCTGATGGGGAAGGCAGCTCATGACCTGCCACCTCCTCTTTATGTAACCACCAGGCACTGCCTGCCGAGCTGGTGGCCACAGGCAGGTCTACCCTGGAAGCCAAGCTCAAAAAGCCACTTTGGGGACCGAAGGCTTTTCCTAGGAGGCAAAAGGAGGGTTTCCGCAGTGAGATGGGGCATGGTGGCACGCCAGGTGCTGCTAAGGCAAGAGTCACAGAGGCCTGGGGTGTGTCTCAGCTCTGCCACCGCCAGCTTCTTCCTCTTTATCCTCCTCATCATCTGCAGAGTCCACACACAGGAAAGGTGCCATTCTGATTTTCTGACATCCATCAGCGTGTCAGCTCCTCACAACAGTCCTGTGAGGTCGGGACCCTGTTTACAGCAGGGGAAACTCAGTTGTGGAGCAGTTAAGTAGCTTGACCGAGATAGTCACT
Organism: Artibeus jamaicensis; assembly: GCF_021234435.1. Classification (NCBI taxonomy): domain Eukaryota; kingdom Metazoa; phylum Chordata; class Mammalia; order Chiroptera; family Phyllostomidae; genus Artibeus; species Artibeus jamaicensis. The sequence goes on from NW_026521883.1 coordinate 7,988,564, forward strand.
TTTTAGCTGTGTGAGTTTGGTCGATATACTTAATTGCTCTGTGACTCAGCCAGAACTGGAATTCGGCCCCAGAGTCTGCCCAGAACCACTTGGAATAGGCAAGACATCACCTCTCTGAGCCTCAGTTTCCACCCAGGTGAGACCAGGATAGTGAGACCTAAATCAGGCACAGGGGAGGGGCTTAATAAATTTCGGCTCCTGTCTCCATGGCTTTGGTCTTAACATTTTTCTAGTCTTGACTCTTATTTTAATTCCTTAGAGACCCATGCACCCTGTCCCTGGGGAAATGCACACTGCATACATAAACCTACACATACACATGGTTCTTTGCACCCAATTTCAGGGGTTCGTGGATCCTCTGAAACCCTTACTGGGTCTCTGGACTAACAGTAGCTTCTGTGTAGCTTCTGCCATATGCTCATGTTTATCCATTCAACTTGCACTTGTTGCTTGCCAATATGCAAATATAGGGGATATTCATGCAGCTGAGGTGGTTGCTGCCTGGAGGAGCTTGCAGCCTAGTGGAAGGAGGTGGTCTGGTACAGAAATACCTGCAACAGAGTCTTGTAGCTGTTTTGACCGGCATCTTCACAAAGCAGGGCAGGTAAAGAGGAGAGGCCATCTTCTCAGCCACACGCACTTACCGAGTATTAATGAGAAATCAGCTACACAGAGAAGAACGAAGGTGCATGCCCTGCGTGTTTCAAGCCAGCAGTGATTACAGGCCTGCTGTGGCCCACCCACAGCACCGTGCTGCTGGGCAGAAATAGCTTCTGCCCTCGTGGAACCTACAGTCTTGTTGGGAGGCAAGTGTGCATGAAGTCATTCGTTAACAGCCAGAGAGGAATGCAAGAAAGACTAGACAGGCCAGGCAAACTCAGGCAGGAGACAATGACCTGTGATCCCTTGGGGAGTGTGTGTGGGGGGGTACTCTGTGGGCTTTGAGCTGGATGGAAGGGCATCTTTGGGGTGGGTGGGAGAGGGAACCCCATCAGCAAAGACGTGGAGCTGGGCCTGAGCACGGTGGGGAGTGAGGTGACTGGCTGACCACAGCGGGCAGGTCGGGGCTGAGAGAAGGGGAGGTGAGACCGACTGGGTGGAGCAATTATTAGTTTTCTAGAGCTGCTCTTACGAAGCACCTCAGCCTGGGCGCTTGAACAGCAGGAGTTTGTAGTCTCAGTTCTGGAGGCTGCAAGAGGCGGCAGTGTCCTCTCCTTCTGGGGGTTGTGGCAGAAGATCCGTCCAGGCGTCTCCAGCTTCTGGGAGTTCTTTAGCTTGTGGCAGTGTAACTCTGTTCTCTGCATGGCATTCTCCCCTGAGGGTATCAGTCCCCAGACACTCCCTTTCTCTAAGGACACCAGTCATATTGGATTAGGGCTCAGCCTAATGACCTCATTTGAATTTGATTACCTCTATGAGATCTAGCTCCAAATAAGGTCTCATTTCGAGGTTCCAGGGGTTAGGTAGGAATTTGTATATGAACTTGGGGAGGTCACAATCCAACCCATAACAGGTGGGTGTCAGCCCCCCTGCAGGCTTTGGCACCTGTCTGTGAGAGAATGGAGACCCCGGGTTGGGGAATGTATCAGAGGGAGGGATGATAGAGAGAATGAAGGGGTCATGCCCAGGACGCTGGTGCAGATGAGAAGCTTATAAACCTGGGAGCATTCAGGAGCTGAAGCCCTGCAGCCCCTGCCCCTCCACTCCCCCCTCTCCACCTCCCAGAGGCCAGAGGACCTCCAAGTTTACCGGAACCTGGGGAGAACTCACCCAGTGTTGAGCGCCCTCAGGACCCTGCACAGAAGCATCACCTGTGCTCTGGGAAGGGGTGTGGGGATGTTGACCTACCTCCAAAGCCACCTTCCTGGAGCCTTGTTTCTCAGCACATGGTAGAAGGACTCTGGCCATGGAGTGAACGCCTTGGCTGACTCTGCCAGTAACTTGCTGTGCAATCTTGGGCAAGCCCCTGTGCCTCTCTGGTCCCACTGGACATAGAATGGATCATCTCTGAATGGGAAGGGAAGAAAGATAAAACAATGAATGACACTGTCCTGGAAAGCATAAAGCTTGATAAAGATGCAGGTGGCACTATTTTTCTTCTCTTTGTACCATTTCCTCTGGCCCAGAATTGCCACCCAAGGCAGCCCTTTTAGAACCACCCACACCAGGGCTGCCCACACCCTGCCATCATGTACAGATAGGCCAAATCCTGTTCCCTCTCGGCTGCCCAGGCATCAGATATTTCCCGAGGCTCACCGGGCATAAGCACATTTCCTTCTTTCTCCTTTCTTGTGAGACAGGGCAGTGGGCACCCTCACCTCTGCAGACAGAGCTCATTTTAAGTCACGTGGTAGGGATTTGAGGCATTTTGCAAACCTCTGTTCTTTGAACATATTAGCCCAACCCTGGCTGGGTGGCTCAGTTGGTTGGAGCATTGTCCCATGCACCAAAAAATTGTGGGTTTGATTCCCACTCAGAGTGTGTACGAGAGGCAATGGATCGATGTTTCTTACATCAATCTCTGTCTTTCCCTCCCTCCCTCCCCCTCTTTCCCACCCTTCCTCTCTCTCTCTCTCTCAAATTAGTAAACATATTTTTGGGTGAGGAGTGAAAAAAAAAGAAGCAAATATTAGCCCATATCAGACTGGATGGGGCTGGGTTATGCTGCCTTAACAAACAGCACCCAAACCCCAGTGGCTTAAAACAACAAAGTTTTGTTTCTTGTTCATATTACGTGTCCATTGCGGGCTAGCCATGGCCTGTTCCTTCTCACCCTTACCCCAGGCCCCAGGCTAATGGAGCAGCAACTCTGCAATTTTCGTGTTGCCATGGCAGAGAGAAAAGGGCTCTTGGCCAGTTGAAGGCAGAGGGCCAGACTATTTAGTGACGCTGTGGTAATGCTTACCACAAGTTCCACACAGATGTCAAAGTAACACAATTCACAATCTATTCCAGCGTTTTACTGAGCACCCGATGACCTAACATCAGCATCATCAGGAAGACTTGTTACAACACAGAACCCTGGGCCCCAGCCTCGGAGGCTCAGTTCAGAAGATTTGGGGTGGGGACTGGAGAATTTGCATTTGCAACAAGTTCCCAGGTGATGCTCTTGCCTCTGGACTGGGAACCACACTTTGAAAATCACAGGTCTTCCTTATTCAAAGGGAGCATTCAGTGCAGACCAAGTAAATCGCAAAGAGCTCAGCAAGTTGCTTAACAGGTGCATCCCCTTGGTATTTAGGGCTTCTCCTGATGAGCAGCAGGGAGCAAGCAGGCCTCAGAGTAGCCAGCGAGGAGGAGAGTTTGCTTGCCTGATTCTCCTGTCTCCTGTTCCCCCAGTCAGAATTCCCCATGGTGAGGTAACACCCCCAAAGTTCCAGGTGGTGTCTTGTAGCCCTTTCAGTGGCTGCTTGGAACGCCAGCATGCACCTCCTACAGTGCAGTTTCCATCCAAACCCAGAAGCTCCAGGTACTTGGCTGGGGGGCCTGGCAGGGCTGTGGTTTGGGGGGGGGGGTGTGCACAGGGGAGCTCAGTATTCCTAGGCACCTAGTCAGGTTTGGCCAGGAAGAGGGACTGCTCTGGCCCAGTGGGGTCAGTCTGCATGGCAGAGGCTGAGGGGGGGTCAGCAACCCAGACCTGGGGGGTCAGCAACCCTGCAGTGGGGGAACCTGAAGGCGGGTAAGATCTAACTCCAGTAAATGCCTCATACCATTTTAGGGGTTTAGGAAACCCTATTTTATTATTGTGGTTGTTGCATACAATTATCACTTGAATTTAAATTTAACTTATATATTTACTGAATTCTTTGCCATTCATCTCTTCTTGCATCTCACTTCTTCCTTCTCAGTTTGGCTTCATTCTTCTTGAAGGGTCCCTATAGCAGGTCCTTCCGGGAGAATCTACAGGCAGCCAACTCTCATATGCTTCACTTGTCTGAAAACGCCTTTGTTTTGCCCTCCTCTCGAAGGCGGGTGAGCTGCCTGTGAAGCTAGCTTTCAGTCAGCTTCTTTGAGTGGTTGAGGATGTTTTCCCGTTGTGTAGACTTTGTCACTGAAGTGCTCGGCAGCTTCCCTAGGCTGTGTCTGCATGCGGAGTTATTTTTATTCAGTGTTTGCTCTTCAGAGTCGTACGTCTTCCTCAAGCTAAGGGTTCCCATCCTTCATCACTCCTGGAAAATTCTCGCCATCTCTCTTCAAATACCTCCTTTCCTTCACTCTCTCAATTCCCTGCTCTCGGAGCCCCCAAATGTTGGACTTACTTCATCCTCTGCCTCTCCCGGGCTCTCATTTTTCATCTTTTTATCTCTCGACGTTGCATCTTGCACATGGTCCTCTGATCCAATTTTTCAAATCCTTTAGCTCTGCTAATTAACCTGTCTGTTGAAGTCCTAATTTCAGTGATAAGTTTTGTTTCTAGGAGTTCTGTTGGCTCTTTATCAGATCTGCATGTTGTTTGCTGTAATGTTCTATTCTTTCATTATGAATTCTAATCCTTTTATCGCTTTAATTATTTTAAACATATTTCTTTGATACTCTCTTTCAGACCGTTCTATCTTGAGTTATACAGTTCTATCAGCTCAACTTCCTACAGTATCAATTTTCCTTTGTGGGGACTGCTGATTCTCCCTTACTGTGGATTGTTTCCACACAGACGTTGTGATTCATTTTTCCCGTGAATTCTCTAGTATCGCCCCTCCCCCACCGCCCTTCCCCATGCCCTGCAGGGTCCTGCAAGAGCCCCACACACACACTAGTTTCGCATTTTCTTATTAGGCGCACTAATGGTTTTCACTGGCTCTTTACCAGTGCCTCCTTTGCCAACTTGATTTGGGAGTCCATGCTGTGTGTGATGAAGGCTTAGGGGTTTTATTTTTCTCATTTTTAAAAATTAAGTGAAATTCACATAACATAATAGTGCCGTCCTGAAGTGTACAATTTAGTGACATTTACTGCACTCACGGCTTTGTGTGACCACGACCTTTACGGAGTTCTAAAACGTTTTCATCATCTTTAAAGGAAACCCATGCCCATTACGCAGTCGCTTTCCACTCCCTGTTCCTGGTTTTTCGCTTCTTGTGGGGGACTTTGCTCTTCATTCAGAATACCCTGTTTCTTCCCTGGTTGGTGGGCAGCATTTTCAAGTTTCCTCTGCATGGAGCTGGGAACTTGCAAGGCCAAGTCTGCCCCTTATGTGGGTGTTAAACCCCAGGCTCCGAGGCTGGGCTGGGGGCGAAGGGCAGAGGCTGGCCAGGTCTGATGTTGCCTGGACCACTTTTGCTTTAGCATCTGACCTTCTGTTACTGCTAGGAACCCACTAGGGATTTCCCTTTCTCTCATTAGAGCTCAGCTATATACAGGGTCTGGCACTAATCACGCCCCTTTTTGATTATAAAATCTTGTATTACAAAATCATAAGCGTGTAATTCTGGAACATAACAATATCCCACTCAAGCATACCATATGGCATTTTAGATGAAATGTTCACATTCAAACTATAAATTATTACACCCATGTTATTACCCTACCAACCACATTCAAGCAGGCCTTACCTCTGCCAGACCCTGAATTTTTTAAATATACATGTTATATTTGGGGGGCATTTTTATAGCAGGTGGGACCTATATCACAGCACGTCACTGGCTGCCACTGTTTCATAATGCGTGGTGGAAGGGGGAGCTTTACAGCCAGATCCTGTGACACTGACTTCGGTGCCTCCTTGGACCAGTTGCTAACTTCCAACAATGATGAAACAGCAGTGTGATGCCTGCCCTGGTGGCTTACCCATACTTCCCCACAGGTGTATCCCTTGCCCTTCAGACTGGAGAAGTGTATTGCCATTACTGTTCTTAGACAGAGAGGACCCACACGCAGATGAGGCTAAATGGCTTGTCCACATGGGCAAGTGTCGCCTAGGAACTGAGACCAGAGCAACCTTTCCCCTTGAACTTTCCCCTCCTACAGTGGGTTTTCTCTCAGCAGGACGGACCTGTGGTCAGAAGAGAGAAGTGGGGTCAGACAAGAGGGCAGATGCAGAGGTTTGTAGGGAGAGGATGACACTGAAGACAAACTGGTTTGATTTCAAAATGCCACTAAGGCGGGTTCCTATAGGGGCCAGGATCACGGTAGCAGGTGGGAGAGTGTGTGTGTGTGCACGAGTGCAGTGCTGTGGGCTTTGTAGGAGGTCCGCCGGGAATCCCGCCTGCTGCCACCACCAGAAACAGTGCTGATGCCGTCCCTTGGGCCACCAACACCTGCTGCTGAGCTTTGCTGCCTAGAACAACATCCATTCTTCTCTCTGACCATCTATTCATCAACATTTATTAGATGACTCTGTCTCAAAGGCACTGCCAAGTCCTGGGGAGAGATGAATAAAAGGCACTTAGTCTACAGGGGAAAATGTGGGTTTTTAATTTTTCACTGTACACATTTTACTTACAGTTTTTTTAATAGTTTTTTTTATTGATTATGATGTTACAGTTGATCTATTTCCCCTTCATTCCCCTCCACCCTGCACACCCCTCCCCCACCATTACCCCCCTTTAGTTTATGTCCATGTGTCTCAAGTCCTTTAGATTCTATATTTCCCATGCTATTCTCGCCCCCCCATCTATTTTCTATCTACTGTCTATGCTACTTATTTTCTGTACCTTCTCCCCCCTTCTCCTCCTCCCACTCCCCTGTTGCTAACCCTCCTTGAGATCTTCATTTCTATGTTTCCACTCCTGATCTAGCTGTCCTTTTAGTTTGCTTTCGTTTTAGGTGTGGTTGTTAATAACTGTGAGTTTGTTGTCCTTTCACTGTTCATGTTTCTTTAACTTCTTTTTCTTAGATAAGTCCCTTTAACGTTTCATATAAGGGCTTGGTGATGATGAACTCCTTGAATTTGATCTTATCTGAGAAGCACCTTATCTGTCCTTCCATTTTAAATGAAAGTTTTGCTGGATAGAGCAATCTTGGTTGTAGGTCTTTAGATTTCATGACTTGGAATACCTCTTTCCAGCCCCTTCTTGCCTGTAAGGTCTCTTTTGAGAAATCTGCTGACAGTCTGATGGGGACTCCTTTGTAGGTGACTGTCCCCTTAGCTCTTGCTGCTTCTAGGATTCTCTCCTTCATTTTAATCTTGGCTAATGTAATTACGATGTGCCTTGGTGTGTTCCTTCTTGGGTCCAACTTCTTTGGTACTCTCTGAGCTTCCTGGATTTCCTGGAAGTCTATTTCCTTTGCCAGATTGGGGAAATTCTCCTTTATTATTTGTTCAAATAAGTTTTCCACTGGTGGCTGTGCCTTTCCCCCTCTGGTACCCCTATAATTCAGATGTTGGAGCGTTTAAAGATGTCCTGGAGGTTCCTAAGACTCTCCTCATTTCTTTGAATTCTTGCTTCTTGACTCTTTTCTGTTTGGCCATTATTTGCTTTCTTCTGGTCCACTCCATTGATTTAAGTCCCAGTTTCCTTTTCATTGCTATTGGTGTCCTGTGCAATTCCATTCATTTCAATTAGTTTCGCCTTCATATATTTGTCTAATTTGTCGGTATAATCAACCAGTTCTGTGAGGATCCTGATCACCAATGTTTTAAACTGTGCATCTGTGAGTTTTGCTATTTCTTCATCGCTTAGATTTATTGGCTCTGGGGCTCTGAGATCCTCCTGCTCCATTCTTGGTCTGTTCGGGCCCTTTAAGTGTGAGAAGCGGCGCCTTGGATTCCCAGGTCGCTGGGTTGTGACGCTGTATGTGGGGGCGTGGCCAGAGCGGGGAAATGGCGACCCCCCTCTGCCGCTTCTCACAGCTGGGTGCGGAGGAGCAGTGCCTTAGGTGGTTCACCTGGGCCGGGCCACTCAGAGTCGCTGGGTTATGACGCTGTATGTGGAGGTGGGGTCAGAGCAGGGAAATGGCGGCGCCCTCCACTGCCGCTTGCTGTGGGGACCTGCCGGCCCGGTCCAACCGCCCACTCCCTCGCCTGTCCACCCTCGCACAAATGCGCGACCTCAGTCAACACGCAGCCCCGGGCCCGGCTGTCTCCCCCGAGGTCGCTCGCCTGGTTGTTCGCTGGGTCGCTCACTAGGTCTGACCCTGGGCCTGGATTCCGCGGGCCTGAGTGTGTCTGGCCGAGTCCTCCTGTTCAACCCTGCTCCGCCAGCCGCTGGTTTCGCCCCTTACCGGTCAGGCTGAAGAATTTGTTGTTAACGGACTTCCGAAAAGTTCAATTTTCCGTGTTCTGGCTATGTTTTCTGTTGCTAATATTTAGTTTTCTCTAATCTTGGTTGTGTGAGAAGGCACAGCACATCCACCTATGCCTCCATCTTGGCGGAAGTCCTCTACTTACAGTTTTGTGCACTGTCTTAATATGAAGGGGACCGCTTTTCTACCAGAGCCATTTTTTTAACCAGAGGAAAATAAACTAAGTTGTACAAAGTGTTAAAATACAGTATAAAGATATAAAAACAGACATACTAATTCTAATTAGGAACATAATTATGATGTTACATTTTTTATAATCCACAATTATGTTTAGGAAATCACACATAGATCACTGATTTGAATGAAATGCATACATTTGTAGCAAAGCTTTGCAGTTACAAAAAAAAAAAACCCAGAAAAAAATTACCAAAGAATGCCCCAAATTAACATTTACAAGTAGTCCGCCTTTGTGTCCTATTCCTGGATCCTGCACCATTGTTGCATGAAGGGAAAAAAACAAAAGCAAGAACAAATGAAAAAGTGAAATCAGAGTCACTAATGTTATCAAGCAGGGAACAACCAAATTAAAATCTAGCAGCCATCGGCAAGAGTACAGCAAAGACAATGCTGGGGAAGAAACAAAAAAAGTTGCTAGAAAACTGGATGTGTCATATTCTTTCAAACCAGTAAAACACACTCCTGCATACAATGGAACATAAGCAGAATTCTTTTCCTGCAAGGTATAGAAATTCAGGTTCTTTTTCAATGTTGCAGATGGGAAAAAATGCATTTGCAATGGTAAGTTATGTAACGTCTAATCACTAGGGTGTACAGCTGAAACTAATGTAATGATGTACATCAACTGAGCTGTCACAGGGTGGGCCAGGAACACGTTTGTGGATTCTGGGGACAGTGCACACCATCACTCTTTGATTGTGAGTGGACACTATAACCAAAGTTAGGGGGAGAAAAAAAAAAGATGAGCACAGAAGTATAAGACAAAGGCAAATGAGACTTCTCCCTTTTTAAAAAAAAATCATGTTTATTTTTCATTTACAGTTGACATACATCATTGCTACTTTCAGCTGTACACCCTAGTGATTACACATTACATAACTTACCAAGTGATCATCCTGATAAATCTTGTACCCACCTGATACCATACAAAGTTATTAGAATATTATTGACTATATTACCTATGCTGTACTTTACTTCCCCATGAGTACTTTGTAACAGCCAATTTACACTTGATCCCTTTACCATTTTCACCCATCCCTCCAACTCACCTCCCATCTGACAACTGTCAAAATGTTCTCTTTATCTCTGAGCCCCTTTCTCTTTTGCTTGTTCATTTATTTTGTTTTCCAGATTTAATCATCAATAGATCTGTATTTATTGCCATTTTATTGTTCATATTTTTAATCTTTTTCTTAAAGAAGACCCTTTAACATTTCATATAATACTGGTTTGGTGATGATGAACTCCTTTAGCTTTTCTTCCCTGGGAAGCTCTTTACATGCCCTTCCATTCTAAATGATCATATTTGTTGGGTAGAGTCATCTTGGTTGTGGATCCTTGCTTTTCATCATTTTGCATATTTCTTGCCACTTCCTTCTGGCTTGCAAATTTTCTGTTGAGAAATCAACTGAGAGTCTTTCAAGCTGCCCCCCGCCCCAGCTCTCACCTTGATGCTGGATAATTCAGTTCCTCCACATATGCCTCTGGTGTCTTTCAATTTGCTGGCTCGTACTGGAGCTCACAGGGAGTGAGTCTGAGTAAGTCTGTGTGTGGGCCCTTTTTGAGGACCTGCCTGGGACTCTAGAAGCCCTCTGTCTTCCTCAGCCTCAATTCCCACTGGTTTTTACAGCCAGAAGTTATGGGGCCTTCTCTTCCAGGCACTGAAACCCTGGGATGGGGGCCTGATAAGAGCTGGAACACCTCGCTCCTCAGGGTGTACCTCGCAGCTAAGATACCCCTCCAGTTGTCTCTGCCTCTTCTACCACTCTCAAAGTGGTTTCTTTAATTCCCTGGTTGTAGGCTTTCCATTCAGCCAGATTTCAGGCAGTTCTGAATGATGTTTGTTCTGTAATTTAGTTGTAATTTTAATGTAGTTGTGGGAACAGGTGAGTACCATGTTTATCTACTCTGCCATCAAGACTGGAAGTCTTGGGACTCTCTTACATCTTAGCAATGTTTAGATGGAAATCAAATTTAAATGCAGTTCACTTTGCTTTTGAAGAGGCTTTGGTTCAGCTCCCAAATCTCAATTGCTCAAAGCATCCTCTTATGAGAACACTCAGAAAGTGTCCTCCTAAACAACAAACCTATTTTTAGTGGTGGAGTGGCTCTTACAGCTGTGTCTGCGTGGGACTGATAACCGATCATCATCTTTGGAGGAGGTCCCAACATTTCCTTATATACCCTCCTCACTGTCTCTAGCCAAAAGCAATAGAGGTCACTTCATCACTGCTATTTGTTCACTGTATTGTGTTGGCCAAAAATTTTGTTTAGTTTTCTCCATACAGTAGTTCTAGTAGTGCTTAGTTTTCTTTAACTACTTTTGAAACAATTTTGTTAAGTTGTATTGTGACAGCTGGCATATCCGTGTGCATTTAAAAAAACTTACCATACTTAGTGCATTTTTGGGCAGCCATTTTAAGATTAAAGATGAAGAAGATACATAATATTTCTGCCACATTATGCTTTATTATTCCAAGAGAGGTAAAAATGCAACTGAAACACATAAGAAAGATTTGTGCAGTGTATGGAGAAGGTGCTGTGACTGAACATGTCAAAAGTGGTTTGCGAAGTTTCTTGGTACTGGTGATGTTTTGGCCAAATAATTCTTTCCTGTGGGGCTGTCTTATGCACTGGAAGATGTTTAGCAGCATCCCTGACCTCTACCCACTAGAAGTCAATAATGGGAGATAGCCGACCTACTCAAAATATCCAGACCGATAAAGTTATTGGTGAAAATGAAAAACATGTCTTTTATTTTACAGAAAAAACTAAATGGACTTTTTGGCTATCCCAGTAATTAGCCATCATTTTCCTCATTAGTTTTTCTCATCTTCCCACATGGGCTCAATACCATCTTAAAAAGTGAGTCAGTCGTAGCTGCTAAACGACTAGACAGCCGGACGTGGTAGCCCAAAGTCTTCAATGGTACCAAAACTCAGATACCAGCTGACGGTTTGCCCCTCTGTTCTGTAAAGGATGTTTAACATGCCGGATTAGCAACCTAGTGAGATTATCTTTTCTTTTGTAGGGGTGGCTTTGGGTTCCACAGTTGTCATCTTAGGGGGAATCAGAGAAGACTCCTTGAAGGTTAATTTTGAGTTGAGTCTAATGGTGAGTAGGAACTTTCAAGGAGGACAAGAGAGGGGCAGGGGCTAAGACAGAGCACCAGCATGAAGGCTGCCCCTTCCCTGAGTGACCATGAACACGTTATTTTACCTCCACCTACCTTGGTTTTCTCATCTGTAAGATAACCCATTGCTTTGTACCACAGAGAAAGCATTTGGTACAGGGCCTGGCACAGAGTAAGAACTTGGTAACTGTTAGCCACTGTTGTTTGTATTATTTTTGTGAGAAAGGGATTTTCTTCCTCCTTCCCTCCCTCCCTCCCGAGGATTTTAGAGAAGGGAGAGGGGCTGTTTCCTACATGCATCCCAACTAGGGATTGAACCCCCAATCCAGGCATGTGCCCTGACCAGAGACGGAGCCCAGAACCTTTTAGTGTACTGGCCAATTCTCCAACCAGCTGAACCACCTGGCCAGGGTGAGGGAGGGCGTTTTCTGGCAGAGGGGACAGAGAGGTGGGAAAGAGCAGGCAGAATCAGGAAGTGGCCACCAGGCCACTGTAGCCAGAGTACAGGAAAAGTGGGGGAGAAAGTAGGGGAAATAAGGGGTGGGACTGGGGCTGAACTCTCAGCACCACACTAAGGAGCCTGGACCATCTCCTGAGGTCACTGAGGGGTTTCGGCAGCCAGCAACAGGCTCACGGTGCTGTCTGGGAGCTGCTGCTCTGGGCGCAGCAGCATGGAGGATCGTGAAGGGCTAAAGGACAAGTTCAGAGGTGTGTGCAGGGATGAGTGAGCCGTGGACATTCGTGCTCACGCCCCTTGGTCACAGGGAGAGAGGAGACCTGGGGTCTCGCTGTCTGCATTCGCTGGCCTAGCCCTAAACTTCCAGGCTAGACCTTTCCCCACCTGTAGACAGTGCCAGCAGAGTCCCGGGTGCTGACACAGCTGTGGAAGGATCTAGGCGCTGCTTCTTAATTACCAGCTGCAGGTGTAATTAAGCTTCTGCTGTCTGGACTGGGCAGCCTCTGAGGAGAAGCCTTTATGAGTATCAGTGCAGTCCGGCATTACGTAAGTCCCCTTGCTAGATGCCCTGGCCCAGGTGAAGGAGCTGACCTGTCCCCAGCCTAACTCCCAGTTTCTTTATAGAAACTTCCCAAAGGCTTTCTGTCTTCTGAGTTCCCCCCACCCCCATGTAACACCCCTTTTGGTTTCTGGTTCTTATTGGGTGTTTGCTGCTTCTCTGAGGTCCTCACTGTGCTGCATGCCCCGTGCGGCCTGGCCCCAACCGTCTCCTCCCAGTCTTCCTCTCCCATGCTGGCCTCCCAGCCCCTTCCACCTCTACCACCCTCATAATCCTCAGCTTCCTTGACCTCTCTCTCCCTGGACAGCAAGCTGCCCAAGGGCCCAGGCTGCAGGATACTCTGTATCTCTGGCGCCCAGCACAGGGAGCAGCAGGGACACATGCTCTGTGCAGCCTGATTGACTAGGAAGACATGTGGGCTGGCTTTTCCTGGGTAGCCTCGAAGGACACCCAAAGGACTGGTCTCTGGGCAGGCACCGAGATCCCAAAATGGAGGGTGGCCTGCCTCAGACAGGACCCTCGTCCCCACTCCCTCCATCCCTTGGGTTCCTAGAGCCCCTCCTGGAGTTCTGGTGTCTGCATCCCATGGGATGTGTGTGTGTGAAGAGTCTGGGGAGCCTGCTTAGGGCCTCTACGGGACCGACACCACCCCCCTGGATCCTGGGAGGCCAGCCCCCTGGGTTGGAGCTGAGCCGAGGCAGTGAAATTCCCCACACAGTGCCTCCTGGTTGGTCAGGCTCCTCTTCCCTCCAGGCTCCTGACCTTGGTAGCAGATAGGTTTCAGAAAGTGGCTATTAATGGGGTTTTGCAGATGATGAACACCCCAGTGGCCAAGTCTGCTGAAATGCTGCCTCTTTGACTGAGGGAAGCCGAGCGGCTTTAGTGGGGGTGGAAATGATGACTCAGAGCCTCCTCTGCCTCCCAATGGCCACTTCAGTGTTCTTATCTTCGAAGAGCTCTGATCAGCTGCCCATCAAAACAGTGGAGTCTGGGGGCAGAGCTGGACACCCTTTGTTCCGTGCTGGCCAGGCCTTGGGTAAGATTCAAGGAGGTCTGAGAGAGATTCCCTTACCCTCTTGCAGATACGCATCCCACTGGCCCCACCTTGTCTATACCTGGAGTAAGAATGAAAATATTAACTGCTATAGGTATGGCACTCCTACCAGTAGATTAGAACTAAATAAGCCCCTGGAGGCCCCCTGTGGAGCTGGGGGTTAACCCTGTAGGTGCTAGGAGAGGGGCAGGGGTGGCAGCCACCTACCCGCCAGAACAGAAGTATTTTAATAGTTTAGCCTTTAACAGTACCCTTCTCCCCAGCCCTGATCTTGGCCTGCACTGGAGCACCAGGGTCTCACTGGATCTGGAGAGGCGCTGTGTCGGGGCCTCCGAGGAAGGGGCCTCTCAGCTGGAGCATCTGGCTGTGTGGTGTGGATGGCATTGTGAGGTCACATGTCTGCTCCCAGCCCACAAGAGGGGTGTCTGTGTGGCATGTTGTGCCAGAAAGTGTGCAGGTCAAGAGCATCACCCCTTGAGCCGGACTGTTGCCTACTGCCTGTGTGACTATGGGAAGATTACTTAGCCTCTCTGTGCCTTACTTGCTCAACTGGAAAATGGGGTAGCAACCATTCTGTCCTTGGAGGGCTGTTGGGAGGATTAAATGAGTGTATGTAAACTGTGCCCATGGAAAGTGCCAAGGGAGTGTCAGCTTTTGTTATCACATGTGCGCAGGTACACTCGTGACTGTAGGTTTTGCTCTGTGTGAGGAACGCCCCTTGTACATGTCATCTAGGCACACATGTCCTCTCTGTGTGCTTGCTTGCTACATGTGTGTGCTAAAGGTTTGCCCATGAAAAGGGTTGCCATAAACCACGCGCCGAGGGTGTATCTTCATGCCGTGTGCTCAGAGTGTGTGTGTGTACATCTTCCTCTGTTGCCCCGAGCCACCCTCCTCCCCATCCTTTTCCACTCCTCTCCCTTCTCCTTTTTCAGTGGGACCGAGTAGTCACCAAGGGAGCAAGCATCCCATCTTTGCTCTGCATGTCATGGGGAGGGGAGCAATGACACCACCATCCTCATTCCCCAGAGAGAGGCAGGCCTGAACCAAGGGCAAGAGCCGGGAGGCCTCCTCCTGCCCCGGCCAAACAAAAGATTGCCCCTCTGGGCTCCTGGGCTGAGGCAGACAGGACAGAAAGGGACAGTTCCGCATCTGGGAGCCGGAGGTGCCCCGACTGGAAGGCAGTCCCCATCCCTTTGGTGTGTGGCCAGGCAGAGGGACCCGAGCCTTGGCCTCTGTTCCTCCCCAGCTTCCCCCCACCAAACACACTGCAGAGGCCTGGTAGTAAATCAGCAGTGCGTGGGATTTAGAGGCCTCTGTTTGCTCAGCTAAGCTTTTGGCAAGGTAAATGCATAAGCTGCAGAAAATCTCTCTGAAACAGTCACAGGGCTCAAACGCACTTCAGTCCTCCATAAAGGATTCTCAAAATTATACGCACTAGATTAGTATCTCTGTTACGTAAAACCATTTCGGTGCCGCTCGGGGCTTGGAGAACAAAGTCATTGGAGAGACCTTTTGTTGTTCGGCCCAGCCGTACATGGTAATTGAAGATTTCCCTTTAAAAGCGCGTCAGGTAGAAAGAGTTCCTAATTTACTAAGTGGAGAGCCCTTTGTTAGGAAGACTGATGCTTTGTTCTGCCTGTCCCTTTTAATCTTGTTTTTGTACAATGGACTTACATAAAGCTGCACCAGCCAGTTTGATTCTGTGGAGGCAAGAAGGGCCGGGCCAGGCCTTTCACAGGGAGACCAAGCAGGACCTGCCTTCCCTCCTCTCTCCACCTCTCTTTCCCCCTCGCCTTGCTTTCCCCTTCCCTCTCTGGGCTCCTGTCTGTGCCCAGGACAAACTCTGGGGCTTCGTGGCAGCAGCTGCCCTTGTCTTTTTCTCATCAGAGCACACCCTCCTCCTTTTTAATTGCCTCTCTGTGTGGAAACACCAGAGGCAAGACCCAGGTGGGGGCTGCATCGTCTGCAGGCTGCTGGGTTTGAATCTCGCTGAGGTCTTCAGCCCCAAAGTCCAGTGCCATCTGGTGCCTGATGGGATGGTTTTGGTTGGAGAGGCTCCATGTTCCTGGGGCACTAAGCAGCATTTGTTGTCTGAGAGTCCCCTCTGACCCCCCCCCCCCATGCTGGCTTCTGGCTCTGAGGAGGAGGTTACTGAACCCTGGTCGGGAGGACTTGGGTTCTGCCTCTAGCTGGGAGTCACCCTCCTGGGGCCTGAGGCCACCGTGGTGCTGTCCGAGAAGGGGTGTCCTCATCACTCTCAGCTGCCGTCTTGCTGTGTGACTGGGTGTAGGGCCCCACTCTCTGGGCCTTAGTTTCCTCATCTGTAGCATCAGAAGACCTACCACCCTGAACTTGCAGGAGACAGGAGTCCCATGACTGTGGCCAGAGGCTTTTCTCATTTTGAAGCCAATGGGCAAAGTGAAGATGAGACACGTGGTTGAAACCCAGAACACGCAGTTCTTCATGAAATGAATGGAAGGAAGAATCAAACCGAGGCAATGTGATGGGCAAGGAATCAGGAAACAGTCACGGAGGTCTTGGGAAGTTCTGCTTGGTTTTAAGGTGGTAGGTGAGAGAGTCCCAGGCTCCCAAGGGCAGGACCACGTCTTCCTGGCCTGTGTCTGGAAAGGGGCTGGCACATGTCGTCACAGTTTCTCCTGAAGACTTGACTACTTGCCAGCGTGGGGACAGGGAAGGAGGAGCTGGCAGTGACTGCAGACACGGTCGAGGATCCCGGGACACGTGGAGCCCATTTGGAACACATCCTAGATGACCAGTGCCTCTGGGAGCCACTCCCCTCCACAAAGGGAGGGACCCAGGGAGGGACTCCCACTTTCGGTGTCAGGCCCTCCCATCCGTTATCTCATTTCATCCTGCAAGATGACTTTGCAGGAACCATTTCTCCCTTTCCACGTGGAAAACTGAGAGTCAGAGAAGTTCAGTGCTTTGCCCACAGGCCCATGTCTGGGAGCGGTGGAGCCAGGTCTCCAGTGCGCTGGTGCAGAGGGAGCCAGGGCTGAGGAGTCCATAGGAACCTTCAGTGTAAAAGAATGGGGCCCATCCCTGGCTGGGGGCCTCCCTGTCATCAGAGCTAGGGCTCACGGGGTGGAACGCCCAGGTCTGGCGAAGGTTAGGAGCCTGGATGCAGCCCTGCCCTGACCGGCTGAGGTGACTCCAACCCGCCCTTGCCCTCTCAGAGTTCCTCTTTCCTCGCCTAGGACTGGTCCCAATCCCGTCGCATGAGACAGTGTTAGGGGCTTAGTAATCACCAGCCCTTGCCGATCCCCACCTAGTCCACAGAACTGGCTTCCTGCTCCTGCCTCGGGTCTCTGACCGCATCACAGCTCACACTCACAGCACAAACCACGTGCCAGGCCTCATTTCTGTGTCAACCCATTGAATCCCCACCACAACCTCGTGCAGTAGGTCCTATCAGCATCCTCGTTTTGTAGATGAGGAAACAGAGACACGGAATGGTTACATAACTCGACCAAGGTCGCACAGCAGCGAAGCGATACAGCTGGAAGTCAAACCCAGGCATCTGGGGACAGTCCCGGACGCGTGATCTTTCTGCTCCAGTCAGTGCCTGCGGCTCAGCTGCTGCTGGGCCACCTTTGGAAGATGCTAGTCCTGATACTTCTGGAGGATGAGGGAGGTAGGATTCAGCCGATGGGATAGTGGCTGCGGCTGCCTGTCAGACTGCTGCAGTGTGGTCGCCCCAGCCCTCACCCTGGCTGTTTGTCCCGCTCAGCTTCTGTTCCAGTTCCCATTCCCTGCTGGGACAAAGCCTGGCCTGGGACCCCACTGCTCATCCCCTCTGTCCCTCACTTTCCTCATCTGTGTGACGATGATGAAAGTACCTTCCCCTTAGGCTTGCAAGGATTAGTGAGTAAATTCATGTCAAATGCTCGGAACAATGTCTGGCACACATGTTCTCCAGGACAGCAGGGTAATGCAGAGAGAGCTTCCTGCTAGGTCAAAGGCAAAGGAAGGGTAGGAGACAAGGGTTGGGAGGTGGGGCACCAGACCCCTTCCCCCGACGTCCTAAAGAAAATGTTTGAAACTGTCAGAAAGGAATAGCAAATAAGTACTGAGCTTTGTAGACGGTTAGGCACCAGTCATGGCTCTGCTCGCTCCAGGTGGGCGTGCACATGGCAGCCTTCCCACCTGGAGAGCGACAATGCAGTATACATCTGCGTCGTCGGGGCCCTAGGGTGTCCCAGAGAAGCAGTGACTCAGACCGCAGAGAGGGCCCTGCACGTGGGCTGGGCCGGCCTGCCGCGGACGGGAGGAGTCTCTGCCTTCTGGGGCTCATTCATTCCTATCGAGGAGGACAGCACATTTCTAAATCAGAAACTAGTCTTAAAGGTCTGTGTTAATAACTTTACAACTCGTGGTGAAACACGTAGGGTTTCTCCGTCCCCACCCCTGTCAAAGGCAGACAGTACAGGTTCCAGAGGTCACTTCCAGCCTGGAATCCCGGGGCACATCTGGGTGGAGAGGGCAGAGGAATGGGGCGCTGACTTCTGAGCAGTCTCTGTCTGTGATGACAGACGCTCCCCCCGAGTAGAAGGCAAAGCGGGAGGGCTTTGCCCACTTCTGTTTACCTCGAAGGAGCTTTCAAACCCGCCTTGACATGTGTACAAACCACACACGGAGCAGCGCGGACGCCTCCGCTGGAGGTCTTAACTACCTGCTAAGAACCGGAGACTGTTTTGAGGTCTGGGAAGCTGCCTGTGGAAAGCGGTTCATTTCCCAGAGCAGGGCGCAGAGAAGGGGAGCCATATGGCCCAGTGGTGGAACAGCTGTCTCTCGAGAAGGAACAACTCAGCAGCTTCTGCCATCTGGGTGAATTACGAGACTTGCAATTTTCACGTGCATGTTATAGCAACCCACCAACATAGCCCTCAAGGGGTGGGTGGTGGAGAGAGGAGGACTGTCCCTGTGCTCTCTGCCCTGGCCACTGTACAGCCATTCAGCCCCAGAAACCCTGACTCAGTGGCCACCTCCTTGCCGGGCCGCCTGGCCTGGGGCCTCCTGCCCTGGGGCCGCCTGCCCTGGGGCCGCCTCTGAGGGCATGCAGGCCGATGCCCCATTAGCTCCCCTGGTATCCGTATCGGATCCCAGGCAGGTGGGCTTTCCTCTTCCCCCAGAAAAATATACGTATCATTTCTTTAACTGCGGCCGCTGCTTGCCTCTTTGGCAGGGTTGGGCAAATCTAGTTGAGGAGTGCTTAGTGGTTTGGGGCTGTTATATTTTCTCTGCTCTATGATCCATGTTAGGTTAAAAGGGCCAGGGCTGCTTTTCTTTCCCACGAAAGATAACTCAAACTGGACAGGCTCCCTCTGGGAGAATTAAAGGTGATGAGGGACTTCTGGTTGGCTGGAATCCATAATAACCTTCCCTTCTCCCTAGACCTCCAGCTGGTTGGAGTGAAGGATGTATTCCAGTGTGTTCTCATTTCAAATGATAGCCCTCTGCCTCTGTGCACGCTGACCCTCCAGGTGAGTGGGAGCATGATGAAGGGCCCGAGGTGCGCCAGCCCATGGCAGGGGCTCCCTTCCATCTTCCCGCAGCCCTCGGTCATGTTATTCCCAGTTCACAGATGATGATGCGGAAGCACAGAGAGGTCAGAGGTCCTCAAGCTAGGAGAGGATTCAAACTTAGGTCTGTCTGACTCCAAAGCCGAGGCCCTTTCCTGGAGACTGTGCAGACCTGAACGGAAGTGGATCTGCCATCAGGGTGTCAGCTGAGAGTGTGCTTTTAAGAAAACAACATCATGAAAATTGCTACCTCTCGGGGCCTCTCTGTAGCCCTCCCACTGACACACCGGGAATTTTTATGTCAGAGAGACTCCCCTGGGAGATCGCCTCGTCTCCAAAAGGCTCCTGCTGAGCTGGACCTCTGTTACCTGAGGAAGAAACGTGTTAATCTTCGTGCTCCCTGGGATGGAGAAAGGTCAGTCCAGGTGATGGGGGAGGGGAGATGCAGGCAGAAGATAGCAGTGCCCCCTCCCCTTTAAAACCTGATCTGAAGCCAGCTCTGTCTCCTATCTTGATCACACTGTACCTCTTTTTAGGAGGATGCCCCAGCTTGAGTGTCCACACTTGAAACATAACAGTTGATCTAAGCATGTTGGCCTTAGGTGGATTGTCCAAGTCCATTGCCAGGACATCCCAGCAGGGAGGAAGTACAGCCTGTGGCCCCCTTCGCATCCCTCACTCCCTAGCTTGTGGGGGTGGGACACAGCCTTTAAGACCCCCCTCTTCCCAGACAGAAGAAAGGAGCTCTTCTCAGAAGCCAGCCCTGAGTGCCCTGCTGTTTTACCTGCTGTGTTACGTCATTATGTCATTCACACCGGTTCTCCCTCCCTTGACCCCTGTGGGAGAGTGGTCCCAGAGGCCCAGGAGGCAGGGTTTGGGTCTAAATGTCTCCATGGAGCTAACAGGCATTTAGAAGGGTTTCTTGACTCTTTCGGTGTCTGCCAGGAGGGACATTGGGGGAAATCAAAATTGCCTCTCCCAAAAGGGGTGGAGGGCTTTGCTGATTCACCTCCAGCAGCAGACGTCTGATCCCGGTCTTCAGGGGGCATTTTCTTTTGGTTGCCCCACCCCAGAGGCAGCAAGTCCCGCCCTGGGAGTGGGCGAGCAGATCCAAGCCCACTGGGCCTTTGGTGCTGGTGTGGCAGAGGCCTCTGATCCATGAAGATGAGGCTGGAAATGAGAACTTCTTTCCTGCCCGGCTTTCCCCCTCTTCCACTCCCGCTTTCTTCTCCTCTGTAAATTTCCCTTCGCCTTGAGTGGAGGCCATTCTCCTTTTGTTATGCCCTCTGAGAGGAGAGGACCGGAGGTGACAACTGCATCAAATGACCTTCCACTGGCATCGATTCCTTTGATGGCTGCCTCCCTCTTCGCCTTTGCCTCTGGCTCCCGCTGAAGCCTCCTTCCATTTGTACCCTTGTTCTCCCCACATGAGGGCTCCAACGTGCCAAGGGAGGTAGGGACACCTGGGAGACGACCCTCAGGGAGGTAGCCGCCCAGCACCCCAGGCCAGACTCCTGAGTGTGTGTGAGGGAGACTGCTCACAGGTGGTAGGACATGGGGAGGATGCACCGAGGGGACAGCGAGTGTCAGGGAACCCATACTTGGGGGTAGAGGTTCCATTTTCTGGTCCCCAGCAAAATCATATTGGGTGAGAAAGGGCCAGAAGTGAGAAGGAGTAGCTGAGGCTCGGAGCTGAGTTGTAAGACCCTCCAATCTGGAGCCCCTGGCCTCATGTCCTGTGGAGGGTCGTGGGGGGCTGTGAATCGAAGACATGGGATGGGTCCTGACCCTTCTCTGCATCCAGATCAGGGAATCACACATTCTCTTTTTTTAAAGTATGTTTTATTGATTATGCTTTGACAATTGTCCCAATTTTTCCCCCTTTGCCCTCCTCCACCTAGTACTCCCCCCCCCACCAGCAATCTGCCTCCCTTAGTTCATGTCCATGGGTTATACATTAAAGTTCTTTGGTTTTTCCATTTCCTATACTGTCCTTAACCCCACCCCCTGTCTATTTTGTACCTACCAATTATGCTTCTAAATCTCTGTACCTTTCCCCCCTTACCACTGATAACCCTCCAAATGATCTCCATAGCTATGATTCTGTTCCTGTTCTAGTTGTTTGCTTAGTTTGGTTTAGTTTTTTAGATTCAGTTGTTGATAATTATGGGTTTGTTTTCATTTAATGTTAATGGTTTTGATCTTCTTTTTCTTAGGTAAATCCTTGTAACATAATAAGGGCTTGGTGATGATGAACTCCTTTAGCTCTACCTTGTCTGGGAAGCACTTTATCTGCCCTTCAATTGTAAATGAGAGCTTCGATAATTGAGTGAGGGAAATAGACATACAAGTCCAGGAGGCACAGAGAGTCCCAAAACAGTTGGACCCAAAGAGGACCACACCAGTTCATATTATAATTTAAATTCCAAAGGTTACAGATAAAGAAAGAATCTCAAAAGCAGCAAGAGAAAAGCAGAGAGTTACCTACAAAGGAGTTCCCATAAGACTATCAGCTGATTTCTCAAAAGAAACTTTGCAGGCAAGAAGGGACCTGCAAGAAGTATTCAAAGGGATGAAAAGCGAGGAGTCGCACATTCTCAGGGTTAAGTGAGACCCTGCAGGCCGCTGACCCTGGACACACCTCTCTGAATACTAATCTGTACCTGGGCCTCTGGACCATCAGTCACACATTCTTGATATGTGTGAATATGTAAATAGAGCTGCAGGGAGCTGTACAACATGGAGGCCCTGCTGCTCTCACAGCCACAGAGATGGCTGTTTAGGCTCAGTTTGATTACCTTGGTTGACAGGGAACTCACTCTTTCATGAGGAAGCCCAGGTGGGTTAGGACTGCCCTCAGTGGGACAAAGATATCCCATAACAGGTCTCTCTTTGTCAGGTGACAACTTTTTAAACATTTAAGAAACTCTCTTCGTTTCTTGTTCCTCCTGCTATTTTCTTTTCCAGGCAAAATATCTCTTGTTGATTTAGCAATTGATTTCCAAATACCTCTGATGTGCTAGGTGATGGAGAGGCAGGAATTAATAAAATAGACATGGCCCTTCACTCAGGGAACTCACAACTCAGCAAGGCATCATTCCCAGACTTCTCCACCCTCCTCTTGCATGTAGGGAGGGTTGTAGGTCTTGCGTGATCAGGGTAGAGGTGATAGCCCTGCTTCACTCTCCATACTTCTGTTAACTTCTCTGTGAAGCTGAGGGAATCGTAGAGCCTCCCTGGGCATCACCCTGAGGATAGCAGCATTTGCCTACCTACCTCACAAATTGAATGTGTGGGATCCAATGTGAATTGGACTTTTACTTGGTTACACACCAATGCAAGGTGTTATTTGTATCTAGTCCCATGAAGGTATAAGGGGGCAAGAAAAAGTTGTTCATGATGACAGTGATTTCTGCACCTGTTCAGAAAGAGGGCTGCTCGTTTAACCAACATTTGCTGCACGCCTGCTCAGGTGGTTGAGCAGTGCATTCATTTACATTTTATTCCGGCAGCACGTATTACTGAGTGCTCATTGTACTCAGTGCTGGGGTCAGGGAGGTGGGTGTTCGGTGAAGCCAGTAGCCTAGGGAGAGGTAGATTTTCAACAGTCACCCCCAAATAGATCAAGAACGACATTTTCGATGGTTGCCAGGAAGGAAAAGTACACGGGTCATGACAGGCAATAAATTCTAGGGAGGCCTCCTTCAGATGGGAGGATAGGAAGTCAGGAGAAAGGATTTGGAGCTGAGACCTGAAGGGTAAATAGTGAATCCTGGGGATGGTGAGGGAGCTCCTGGCAGGGGGAATTGCTTGGGTGAAGACCTGAGATGGGACCTCACTTTATGCCTCTGAGAAACTGGAAGATGGTGGAGGGGAGAGGGCAGAGACCTGGGCGAGGAGGTGGCAGGGCGTGGGAGAGAAGAGGTGGGCAGGGTCAGATCCCTTGGGGCTTCTCCGGAAATAGAACCCCTGGCCTTGGCATTGCCAGCTGGACTAGAGCCAGTGCAGGCAAGAGCCAGGAAGGTGGGTGGGGGTGGAGAAATCCTTGTTGCCGCAGGTGGGAAGGCTCTGCCCTCAGGCTGCAGGACATCTGAGCTGGGTAGAGGTGGCAGCTCTGGGCTCTTCCAGGGCTCACCTCCTCCCTTTGTGGGACGAGGACTCTTGCAGAGGGTGATGGCCCATTGACCTCTGGCTCTGTCTCCAGATGTGACTTTTCCAGGGTATTCTGGTACCCCTGTGCCCAGCACAGTGCCCAGCTAAATAAAGCAGACTTTGCTGGACTGTCCTGGTGCAAACTTGGCTCGTTACCTGCCTCCTCTGAGCTGCTTGGGGTTCTCATCCATCTACTGGCAAGTAATTCTGGCTGTGAACTGCTAGTCGGGAGAGACACAGGAAAGCAGGGGAGATCTGGGAAAGAAGGTCTTTGCAAACTAAAGAGCTGGAAGATATAAGGTTACTCTGGTAACCGAGACCCGCCCTTAGGTTATCTTCCACTTCTCTTTTTCCTTTGCCAAGGCCACCTTCACCTAATGTGCCTGCCAACTGTTCTCACAGGCATGTGGGGAAATAAGGCAGCCAGCAGTTAAGTGAGCTGCCTCACTTACTAGTTGCCGAGCTAGTAGTAAGTGGTAGAATTGAAATTTGAACACAGGAACCCCAGCTCCAGGGCCCACAATCTAACCACTAGGTGGTCCTATCACCCTTGCATTTTCTGCAGGGTACTAGTTATTCTGTGTACCTTGTGGCAAGGAAGACGTCACCATCCTCATTTTCCAGATGAGAAACTCAGGCACCAAGAAGTGTTCGCCCACGGTCCCACAGCCCTATCTCCTGGCTCTGCGATGGGGGATCCTGCCGTCCTGGCAGCCTCAGTCTGAGCCTGGAGGAAGGTGGGGTGGGGTCCTGGGGGTTGTGCTCACACAGGGGTCTGCAGGGGCCGTGGAAGCACACGGCTGCAGCCCAATATGCTGCCTTCCAAGGGCTCCTCAGACTCCATGGCAACCGCATGCCACCATTCTGGGCCTGATCTTGTTGCTAGTGATTTGGAAAAAATATTTTGTTGAATAGGGGCCTTCCACACCCACGCCCTCTGTAGGTGCTCTGGGGTGAATCGCTGCTTGCTTTCTGTACTTTTCTGCCTCCAGGGGTAAATAAGTGTCCTGACTTCCCAGGCTTTCTGGGTTCTGGGAGCGTGTGTCCTCAGGCACCAGGAGAGCCAGCAGTGCTGTGGGCTCACTCCCAGCTGTTGGAGGCATGGGCTCCCAGCCCCCACCCCAGCAGAGCTCCCAGGCTGGTCTCACAGCAAGGCCTGCGTTATGGCCCTCAGAGACCAGCAAGTGTCCCCTGGCCGCTGTGCAATGCCAGGCTCTGTGTCTGCGCACCAGAAGGAGCATCGGACAAGGGCCTCTGCCCTCCAGCAGCTCAGAGACCAGCCTGCAAGATGAGCACCCACATATGAGGCAATAATAATTAACCGTGCCAGCTGCTCTAGGAGGTGGGCCAAGAGATGCTACAGGTGACGAGAGAGGCTGTGCCAAGTGCCAGGGGCATGGAGCTGGGAGGTGTCCGTTTTCCGCTAGCTCAGATATGGCTGACCTTGGGCAAGGAACGTCACATCTTTGAGCCTTGTTATTCCCATTGGTAAAGTGAGTTAATGGCAGACTTGGTCTTGCCTACTTTATAGGAGAGTGGGGAAAGCAAAGAATGACCAACACAAAGGTGCTTTAGAACTTATAAAGTGTCAGATGAGTAGTAATTATTACATGCTCTGGAAGTTCAGAGGCAAAAATCGGTTTTGTCTTTCTTCAATTCCTCCCTCCCTCCCTCTTTCCTTCCTTCCATCCTTTTCCTCCTTCGTTTCTGTAAATGCCTGCCAAATTTCTTCCCTGTGTAAATACTGCGCTAGGTGGCAGGTCAGGGTTGGGATCCCTCTTTTAAAGAGTTTGAGATAGTTAGGAGCCAGTGTCACCAGAACTGTTATACAAAGTAGCATGTGCCCCCTTCCTGCCAGCTGGGGTTCGTGGCAGGATGCGTCAGGAGCAGGGGCGGGAGGTGGATGGGCCGCAAGAGAGGAGGGTACCGCAACATTCCAAGAGGGAGTTTGCTGCACACCGGGGTGCAGAGAAGAGGGGTGCGGGGACCTGGAGCAGGTGCTTGTGTGTTGGCTGGAATGCAGTGTCCTCTCAAGAGCTGACGCTGCCCAATCTAGTGTCCCTTTAGGCTCTCCTGGAGGGCTGTGACCTAAAACGACAGAGCCAGCCTGGCCCCTGCGGCAGCCTCTGCCCTCCCATTTCTTCTCCTTCCTCCTGTTGCCCTAACCCATCCCCCCTCAAAGGGCCGGAGTGACTGGTCTAGGTGATGGGCCCCGACTGAGATGGGAGGAAGAAGGAAGCTGCGCCTTCTGAGCCGCGGCCTGAGGAGCTGCTCAGAGCAGGGCTGTGAGTTCATTAATTAAAGGAGAAAGAAAGTGGAGGGAAGGAAAGGGAGGGCATCAATGGGAAGAGCGGGAGAGGAGGAAAAAACACAGGGAGAAGGAAGGGGATGGAAGAGAGAAGGCATCATACAAGATTGGGTTGATGAAAGTTGGAATGAGGGGAGACAAGGGTCTTATTTGAAAAAAATCAATACTCTCACGCAAGGAAACGTCATCTCGAGGAATCTGCGTGACTATGTTTTATGGGGTCTGCGGGTGTCGTGCTGAGACCAGCAGCTGCTGGGACACTGGTGCTCTGCCAGCCTCGCCCTTCTGCCAGGCGCTGCGAGGCCCTGGGGAGCCCGGGCTGCGGGTGGCGGAGTCCAGGCTATTGCTGGGGAGGCGACCCCTCAGGCCCTCGCTCCGCAGCTAAGAGAAAGACCTGCAGGCAGTGGCCGAACTTCACCCCTTGACTGGACTAGACATTCCTCAAAACTTAGCAGTGCTGAGTCTCCTTCCCTCAGGGCTCTGCTGCGGTAATAATTACTCTCGCTTGGGATTAATAAATTTGACACTAATGTGTTTCCTCCTCCAGAGGATTCTTCTGATTGTTAACAGAGGCCCTTTGTACTTTGTGCAGATACAATGGTATTTGTTTTCCGCACTGATAACGCACTCCCCTGGTTTGATGAGCCACAGAAGGGCTGCGATGTGAAACCTCTCTCCCAGTTCCCCTTCTCGGAGGAAACCAGCATTACCAGTTTTGGGTTTGTTTTGTATATTTTTCCAGAGATATTTTGTGCACATATAAGGAAATATGTTTATGCATTCTTTCCCGGCACTTCTTTCTTTCCGTTTTATTGAGATGTAATTGACATACTGCATTGTATAAGCTGAAAGTGTACAGCGTGATGACTTGACTTAGGTATATTGAGAAATGATTATCAGAAGAAGTCAACATCCCTCATCTCATACAGACACAAAAAAAGAAAGGAAAAATAAACGGTTTTTCTTCGCGATGAGGATGTTTAGGATTTACTCTCTCAGCAACTTTCGGATTTGTGGTGCAGCGGTGTGGGGTCGCGCCCCCACGTGGCACGCAGCACCCCCAGTACTTATTTGTCTTAGTCAGTGACTGGCACTCGGCGCCTTTGGCTCCCTCCCTCCAGTTCCATGAGCCCCTATCTTCCCACCTCTGGCAACCACACATGCGATCTCTTTTTCTATGAGTTCAAGTTTTCTTTATTTTTAGAATCCACACACAAGCGAGATCATATGGTATTTGCCTTTCTCTGTCTGACTTCACTTAGCAAAATGTCCTCAAGTTTCATTTCATACTGTGGCAAACAGCAGGAGTTCCTTCTTTTTTATGGCTGAATAGTGTTCCATTATGTACAGACGGTCCCAGGCTGACAATAATTCACCTGGGATTTTTGCTTTTATGCTGGTGAGAAAGTGTACTTCGAATTTTGGGCTTTGATCTTTTCCTGGGCTAGTTGCTTTGCAGCGAGACGCTTGCATTGTGCTGGGCAGCGGCAGAGAGCTGCGGCTCGCAGCGAGGCTCACAGTCAGCAGAGTGCTGTGTGGTCAGTGCTTTTTGTGCGCTGCGTTCTGAGCACATTGAAGGTAGGCTAGGCTGAGCTCTGATGTTCAGTAGGTTAAGTGTACTGAATGCATTTTCCACTTCAGGTATTTTCAACTTATGATGGGTTTATCAGGATGCGGCCCCAGGCTGAGTGGAGGAGCACCTATACAGGCTGCATTCTCTTTATCCATTCGTTTGTTGATGGATGCTTAGGCTCTTTCCATGTCTTCTCTACACTTTAAATTTTTACACAAAAGGTAGCATATTCTTAACCCTGCTCTGCCTTTACTTTTTTCACTTTAGCTCTAGTTTTGTGTACGTTCTCGTACACAAAGAACTTTTTTGTGGCTGTATAGTATTCCACTGTGTGGTCATGTCAGAATTTATTTATCCTTTCCCTTGTGGATGGACATTTAGGCTATTTTCAAGCTTTTGCCATCATAGTACTGCAGTAAATGACCACGCACATTTGTCGTCTTCTTAAGTACAAGTATGTTGAGGCAGTGCTATTCCCTAAACACACAGAGACAAACCTGTGGGTAAACTATTTAGGAGAGAAGAGAGAGCCTGCCTATTCTCATCTCAGCTGTTTCTCTGCATGGCTAGAAGGCAGCTCCAGGGTAAGGTGGGGTGAAGGGAGCAGGGAGGCAGGGAGAGGGAGGGCCATCCTGCAGAGTGAGCCTCGGTGGGAGGGACGGGACAGGATGTCACTAGAACCAGACGTTGGCATGTTCTTTGCCTGGAAACAGAAAGGGGAGTGACTCTGCTCTGACCACTGGAGTCGGAGTGGAGGGCCATTGGGACTGTTTCTAAGACCTCGGTCTGCCCGAGGGAGGTGTTTCACGCCACCCAGTGGGGTTTTCTCCTCCATTAAGAAGCCTTCCCTCTTCACCCAGCCCATGTGCCAACGTTGCTCCTTTACCCGCCTGCCCTGCAGGCTGAGGCCAGCCGACTGGGAGGGCAGGGGGAGCGCCAGCTCTGGGCCCGCAGAACCCTGGGCTTGCATCCTAGTGCGCCGCTTCAAAAATGTGGGACAAGTGATCGTGGTTTCAGAAATAAAAAGATTATTTAAAAGTAATCTTCCCCCAATTATTAAGACATTAAACATTCAAATAGACTTATTTGAAATGTAAAGAAATACTTTGGGCTTGACCTTGGGTCAGGGGAGGTTGGGTCAGGAGGATGCAAACCTCCAACCTCTAGTCAGGGGGATGGCAAATTCCCTGCGCATAGAACGTCAGACTGCAGAGGCTCTGGGAGTCCATCCAGCCCCCTCCTGCTGCGCTATTCAGGCAAAGGATGGGAGGGGTCCACATGGCGAGCGAACCATAGAGACAGTGCAGAGTTGGAGGCTTCTAGACTCTCAGGCCAAGCAGATAAAGGGTCTTCTCAAAGAGGGCAAGAGCTTCCGCAACACAACTTAGTGAGAAGCAAGTACAGCCTAGGCCGTCAAGGGATGTGACTGTGACAAGGACTAGTTCATAAAAACACAAACTCCCACGTGTAGGAGTCGAGGGACTTTAGGCGTCTGCAGTCTAGAAAATGATGCTAACAGGAAGTCAGCAGTGGGATGGGAGGAGCAGCTGACAGTGACCTTCACCACTGCCTTTCCCTTCCACTTTGCATTATTCTTATTAAAGCCCTAAATCAGTGGTGCTAAGTAGCTCCTGATTTAGCTTCTCAATAGCAATGAGATTTAAGCCCAGCAGGACACAGGCTGCTCCCGCTGGGACACCAAGCAGTGACACTCATAAACCCGGAGTGGGCTTCATCATGCTGTTGGGGGCAGCGCTAGCAGAGCATAGCAGGAGTGCCCAAGACAAAAGCCTAACTTCAAAGAAAGGAAGGGCGCTTCTGTCCTCTTGGACACCGTTTGTCCCCTCTACACCCTCCTTAGAAGCTGCGGGTTTCTGGCTCTCCGTCTCTCATCTGCTTCAGCCCCAGTAGAAAAGAGCCCCCTGAAGGCTTGTCATGTACAATCAGGACGAGATGTGGCTCGAGAGCAGGAAAAGACAGACTCAGCACCGATATGGGCAAGTTCCGAGGAGGCAGATTTCAGCTCAGTGAAGCAAAAAGCTTCTAAGTAATCAGATGTGTTAGTAAATCAAAGGGGACTCATCGATTCATTCATACATTCAACAGATGCTTATTAAGCCTCGGTTCTGTGCCAGCACTGTGCTGGACCCGATGGTGAGAGAGAGACAGCATCTTTCTTTCAGAGGCTCCTGATCCAGAGTTGCAGTCAGTCAGACAAGCAAAACAGTAACATGTGGCCTGTGCTTTGATGGGGAAGGGTGAGTGCTATGGGAGCATGTATCAGGAACACCTAACCTATCGAGGGAGTGGCTAGAGACAGCTTCCTAGAGTAGGCAGTATTTAAGGTGAGACTTGCAAGATGAATTAGCCAGGCAAAGAGGAGGCTGAAGAGTGTCTCTGGGAGAGAGGAGAGCATGTGCAAAGGCCCAGAGGTTGGAGAGTGTCTTTCTCACTGGAGGATGTGATGCAGCAGAGTGAGGCTGGGGCAGAGCAACTTTGTTCCCTGCTAGGAGAAGCATCACAGTAGAAGTTTGGCACAGGACGTAGGTGAGGTCACTGTCACCTAAAGCCAGGTGCACTGGCTAAAGCAGTGAAAGCGGGGGTCTGTAGTTCCTTGGCCCCTCCTAATTGAGATGCTGTGGTTCTGTGTGCCTGCTGAAGTCCCCGAGTTCCGTATGTTCCAGTGTCATGTGTGGGCTGCCTCCGCCAAAACCAACATTAGGTAATGCTGGTGTACCAGCTTTACAGATGGAGAACCCGAGTCTTCGGGGTGTCAGGTCATTCTAATTGGCTAAAGGACACATAGCCAGCCTAGTGGAAGAACCAGGACTTAAACCCAGGTCTATCCAACCTGATGCCCAAGAGCTTAATGACACCCTCTGCCTGAGGCCTCCTACTCGGATGTCTGCTCATCCTCTGTGTGCCCCTCCTTTGGGACTCTGTCATGTATGCTTATGAGAAGAGACCTGCTCCTTTCTCGGGGCAGGGGCGGGGAGGGGCACAAATCACAAGGCAGAACCAGGAAACAGGTTTTTAAATCAGAGCATTAAAAAAGAGCCACTCAAGATGTTGACGTAGGCAGATGTGGTGCACCTCCTAGCATAATCACATAAAAATTACAGCCAAAATACAGAATCACACCACTCAGAACCATCAGAAATCGAGTTGAATGGAAGTCTGACAACTATGGAATTAAACAAACCACATCCATGCAGACTGGTAAGAGGGGTACAGACACAGAACAGGCTGGTTCCACACCCATGTAAGGTAGATAAAAATTTGAGAGGAATATCTTGGGAGCAAGGAGTCTCAACTCCATACCAGGCCACCCGGCCCAAAGTTCCAGTGCCAGGAAGATAACTCCCCACGACTCTGGCTGCAAAAACCAGTGGGGATTGAGTCCATGGAAGAAATTGCTGGAACACCAAGCAGTTCCTCTTAACCCACATATGGACTCACCTGCTAAGACTCACTCCCCCTGAGATCCAGCGCCAGGGTAGCAGCACTAGTGGCATAAAGGGAGGAACTGAAGTGTCTGGTATCAAGGCAAGCAGAGACCATCATTGTCCCTTTTCTAAAGCCTCCCTACACAGAGCCTAAGAGCTAGCAAACTGGGGCCATATCTGAGACTCCATCAACCTGGCTAACACTGTTTGACCCGCCCTGGAGATCCCAAGAGACTCTGTCCCACCCAATTTATAGCCACACCCAAGCTACTTTTCCATATGAATGGCTGGTCTTGGCTCGTGCTGCACAAATTCCTTAATCCTCTCAAACAAGCAAGAGCTGGACTCAGTGAGCCCCAGGCCCAGCACTAGCAGCAGCCATCTCAGATTGCTTTACAGCTCAGGCAGGGTGGCCCTGGGAAAAATACAAGTGGGGGCTGACTTTGGCCTGCACCACCCAGGAAACTCCAGGGCCAGCATACCCAGTGGACAGCTACAGACCACACCCTTCCCCTGCACAGCTGATCCTCCATGGAGGGCAGAAGGTAGTGGTCAGTGGTCATAGCCAGTCCTTGCAGCTGACTGGCCTGGGTAAATCCCTCCCATTGATCTGCCAATAGCAACCAAGACTCAGCCACAAGAGGAACGTGTACACTCAGCCCACATGGAAGGCACACCTCAAGAACCCAGGTTGGGTGATAGGGGAGGCTATGCCACTGGACCCTACAGGACACCTACTACATTAGGACACACTGCCAAGCCAGGGAGTGACAGCAGCTCTACATAGTACATAGACACAAACACAGGGAGGCTGCCAAAATGAGAGGACAAAGAAACATGGCTCAAATGAACGAACAAATCAAAACTCCAGGAAAAAAAGCTAAATGAAATGGAGATATACAATCGCTCAGATGCAGAGTTCAACACACTGGTTATAAGGATGCTCAAGGAACTCAGTGAGGACCTCGACAGCACAAAAAAGATCCAGTCACAGTAAAGGATACACTAGTTGAAATAAAGAACAATTTTCAGGGAAAGAGTAGAGTGGATGAAGCTGAGAATCAAAACAACAAGTTGGAACATAAGGAAGCAAAAAACAACCAATCAGAACAAGAAGAAAAAAGAGTCCAAAAAAATGAGAATAGTATAAGAAGTCTCTGGGAGAACTTCAAGAGTTCCAACATTTGCATCATAGTTATGCCAGAAGGAGAAGAGAAAGAACAAGGAATTTGAAATCTATTTAAAAAAATACTGAGAGAAAACTTCCCTAATTTGTTGAAAGAAATAGACATGCAAGTCCAGGAAGCACAGAGAGTCTCAAACAAGGTGGATGCAAAGAGGCCCACTCCAAGACACATCACAATTAAAATGCCAGAGGTTAAAGATAAAGTGATTTTGAAAAGCAGTTAGTTGCCTACGGAGGAGTTTCTCAAAAGAAACTTTGCAGGCTAGAAGGGTTTGGCAAGAAATATTGAAAGCCATGTGAAGCAGGGACCTACAGCCAAGATTGCTCTACCCAGTTAAGCTATCATTTAGAATCAAAGGGCAGATAAAGAGCTTCCTAGGCTAGGTAAAGCTAAAGGAGTTCATCATCACTAGACCATTATATGAAATGTTAAAGGGACTAATTTAAGAAGAAGATCAAAACTATGAACAATAAAATGGCAAAAATTACATATCTATCAACAATTGAATCTAAAAACAAACTAAGCAGACGAGAAGAACAGAGATAGAACCACGAATGTGGAGAGCATTTTGATGGTTGTCAGATGGGAGGAGGGTGTAGGGGAATGGGTGCAGAGGTGAGAGGATTAAGAATTACAACTAAGTAGTTAAAGAATAGCCAGTGGATATAAAGTACAGTATAGGAAATGGAGTAGCCAAAGAACCTATACAGGACCCTGGACATGAACAATGCGTGAGGGAGTGGAGCAAAGGCGGAAAATCAGGACAACTATAATAGCATAATCAATAAAATATTTTTTTAAATGCTTGACAAGCCTCATGTTTTGCTTTCCTCATAGGTGGTGAAGATCAATTTCCCAAAGAAAACATTAATCAGTTGGAATGTGTCTTTCTGAAGAAAGTCTGGCATCTATCAAATGGGAGGGAAAAAAAGATCCAGAAAAAGATTTTCTTGGGCCGTGAGCTGGGGGTTGCTGACTCAGGCCATATGCGCTAACATGATTAACAAGTTGAAAAGCTGTTCCTCTTTTTAAGATGCAGGATTGGTGGTTTGAGCAGCTCAGCTGAGAAAATCTTTCACAAAACAAGGAAAGCCAAGGGTACCAAGAGCATCCACAGGCAGACCTGGGGCCCGCAGCCTCCATCAAGAGAACTGACTGCAACACCAGCCTTTTATCGGGCCCATAGTTGGATGTGATTGTTTTACACAGGAACCCAATGGGGACATTCTGACAAGTCGTAATTTTAATTGATAAACCATTATTAACAGTTAAGCCATGCTGAGACAAGCCATGAAAGGCAGGCTGGTATCTTGGGATAACTGGTAGAGGTCCACAGGGGGGTCTGTGATCAGACACTGTTTGTGATGATTGATGGCCCCCGGGGCTCCAGGCTGGAACAGGAGGCCCCAACCTCAGACTGAAATCCTTCTTGTTGGGTTTTGCTGGAACAATCTTTGTTTATCAGCTGGAGTGTCACTGGAGTTTTTCTAAAGAGCATTTCACTGTCCCACCAGGGGGGCATTTGGAACTTGAACTCAGGTCTGCACATTGCCCTGGTGTCTTGGCTGAGTTACATACTCAATCCCAACCAGACTGGAATGGCCCACATTAGGGACAGGTAGGACTCTGGGTGAAGGGAGAGGAGGGAGATTCTTTGCAGATTCAGATACTTAATCACTCAGCATGCACCTGCCATGTGCCAGGTCCTGTGCTAGGACATAAGGGTAACTACACAGGGCCTTTCTTTGCCTTTGGGAGTTGATGGGAGACTGACAAGTGGCACAGAGAAGTCAGTACTGTGGCTTATGGGAAAAACTGAATGCTGTGACAACAGCGAGGGGACCCAACCCAGCCTGGGGGCAGTGCAGTTAAGGAAGGCTTCCTGGAAGAACTGGCATCTAAGTTAATATGAAGGATAAGCAGAAGTAAGTGGTAAGAGGGCTGGAGAGCTGAATTTTGGAAGGAGTTCCAGGCTGTGTGAAGGCCCCGAGTAGGGAGGGTTGGGGCCCATTCAGAACCGGAAGGAGGAAGAGTTCCATGTGCCAAAGAGGAGAGGGCAGGAGGGAGGGCCAAGGCTGGAGAAATGAGAGGGCTGGAGAAAGGAGGGTAAAGGAAGTTTTCTTCCTACAGAAAACCCTGGGGCAACATTTCCATGACCTGTGAAAGTAGGGAAGCTGATATAGTATCTGGCACATGGTAGACGCTCAGTAAATGTACTGAGTGAGTGTCAGTTGAGTGTCCCCTCTGCGACTCCCTTCCCCTGTCCACCAACATACAAAAGACTCACTTGCCTTCTTTTGGGGCCCACCCTGTACTCAGAACTGGCTGTGATTTCAGCACTAGGAATATTTGAGTGCCCTTGTCCACTGGCTCACCCGCCTGCCCGCCCACAGGCCCACTCAGATGCCAACTCCCTCTCTCACTATTAATACATTGTGAAAACCAGGACTGTGGCTTTTTGCTTATGTTAGTGCTAGCACCCAGCACAGTGTCTGGCACATAGTAGGTACTTAATAGATGTTTTAGGAATGAGTAAATGCTCAGAGGCAGGAGGATGGAATAGAAGGCCTAGGAAA
Organism: Artibeus jamaicensis; assembly: GCF_021234435.1. Classification (NCBI taxonomy): domain Eukaryota; kingdom Metazoa; phylum Chordata; class Mammalia; order Chiroptera; family Phyllostomidae; genus Artibeus; species Artibeus jamaicensis. Next base: position 8,022,970 of record NW_026521883.1, read on the forward strand.
AAATAATAGCTGGGTTCCCATGTGCCAGACACTGTTCTAAGCAGTTTACATGTATTGGCAATTTAACTTAGCAACCAACTTACGAGAAAAAGGACCATCGCCCCCATTTTAAAGATGAGAAAACTGAGGCCCAGAGAAGTAAAATAACTTCCCTGATGTCGTACAACTAGAAAGTGGTAGAAACTTGAATCCAGACAGCCTAGCTCCCAAGTCCATTCTCTGATCTCCCACAATCCTGGCCTGCGGGCATCAGAGCGCAGCTCTCATTCCTCTGTGCACAACTCAGGGGACACCCAGGCTCTTAAGGGCTCTTTGGGGGATTCTCTGGAGGAAGGGACAAGAGCAGGCAGGGGGAGTGCTCACTGTCTGGGAGTCCCAAGGGCAGGGCAAGGCCTGGCCATTTCCGCCTTTTTGACTCCTCTCTATAACCCCTGTCCAGGGAGCCCAGCACACTGCAGACTTGGGAGCGAGTGCATGTGTGGGGGAGTTTTTGCATAAATGAGCAGAGGCTGTGTGGGAGCGGAAAGGACTCCGGCTGCGGTACCCTGCCCTAAATTCACGTTCCCCCACAGAAGCACAACCATTAGTTCTCCCTGGAGGAAAGGGTCGGGTGGCCAGACAGTGGTCACCTTTATTCCATGCTCATTTTAGAAATGGAGCAGGGGAGGGAGGTGCACAGTGTTCTCCTGGGTAACTTCTGATTCACCGATGAGCTAAACCTAGACTGACCCTTCCTACCCTGCCTCATCCCCTCATCTCTAGTGTTCCCAGGGAATAAGCAATCCCTTACAAATCTAACTCAGGCCATTCTCTTGTCCTTTGAGCTGGAAAGGAGCCTTGCAGGTCATCTTGGGTGGTCTACATCTTGGGCTGTGGCCCCGGGAAGAGGAATATTAGTAACAACAGCATAAAAAAACAACCAGCAACAATTATAACTAACCTCTGGTTCTAGGTGCCTCGCATGAATGGACTCATTTGTTCTTTGCGATAACTAAGTCCATAGTCATTTTATGGATGAGGACACTGAAGACAAGACAGGTTGCTCAGGGATGTGTAGCTAATATGTGGCAGAACAGGGACCCAGGCATTTGGATAATGCTGAACTGCCAAGGCAAAAAACTTGGCCAGGGTCCCCCCCAAATTATGAATTATGGTGAGTGGCTATGGGCCAGCTCATCAGGTAAGGTGCAGGTGGCAGATCCCCGATCACCCAATCCCAGAGTCCTGTATGTGCCTCCCCAGGACCACCCCCCAACAGGAGGAAGGGGGACCTGCAGGCCCCAGACCAGGAGAGTGTTTGGCTCTAAATATCCTTCCATCTTATCAGCCCTGCAGGTGAAATGCTTCTTTAAGAAAAAGAAGGACTATTCATGTCTTAGAGCCAGATATGACCACAGCAATTAAAAGCCAACTCTCGATGTGCTGAGAGGAAAGGCCGGCCGTCTTGGTTGTTCCTAGCTGTGCAAGGACTTGGGGTTGGCAATTATAAAGGAATAAATAATACACATCTGATGAATTGTTTTAGAATTCCCCTTGGTAATGCCCTGACATAGACACACATACACCCACATACCCCCCTCACAACCACGTTCTGTATGACCTTGGCCATGGCAGAATCGTTCATGCTAAGTGTGTCACTTTGGAATTGGCACTTGGGCCTACTTAGATGTAGGTCATTTTATTTCCAAACTGAGTCAAATGACAGCCCAATCGGAGGCTCCTGCCAAGAATGCTAATGGAGGGCCGATCAGCGTGCCGGGAGCACTGGGGGGACTGGTTTCGGGGGGAGCTCCGGACCATATGCTGCAGAATTCTGGGAGGCCACAGCTCCTGTTTCTGGCTTCCCAGACTTCTTTTGTCCTAGTTGGATATTGGGTTAGGGAGCATGGAAGTTGTCTTTATTATTCTTGACCTTTTCATGTAATTTTTATAGTTCCATTAACTAGTAAGACCATTTGCAAACGGTCAGGCAAAATATATTACCAGGAGCACCTCAGGGATTTGTGGGTCATCTTGGGCAGAATGCTAATTGGATCACGGTTTGAGAGCTCGCCACAAACAAGCAACAGCAGACTGGATGCCTTGGTCAGGGAAGGGCCAGTGTTTTCTCAGCAGTTTGCACAGGAGACCCCAAGTCTGACCTGCCCCTTGGCTGTGCCAAGATCCTCATACTGGGTCCTGGGCTCCTACTAATGCAGGCTCACCTCCTGTCCCAGGATTGACGCTCCAGCCCGCATCTGTACCTAAGAACACTTTTGTCCCCACGCCCAGCTCTGTGCCTGCATTTGTGGAATGGATTCATCTCGGACTTGGCTTGCCTCAGCGAGGCAGTGACTTGGCCGCCAATTTAGGAGGTAGAGGACCATTGTCCCCATTTTAAAGATGCTTCAGTAGAGCTTTAGACTCCTAGACCTGGAAGGAACATTTGGATTATGTCATTCAACCCCTTCATTTCACACACAGAGAAACTGAGACCCAGAAGAGGTGACAAGTCGGTGACAGATCTGGCACCGGAACTTACTTGTCTCAGCCCATGCTCCAGCTGGTGGTGGCACATGTGGTGAAGAGCAGGCCTTGTAGCATCACACAGATGTGGGTTCCGTTCTTGTCTCAGCCACTGCATCAGTTAGTATCCCAGCAAGAAACAGATGGCATGCTAACCGAGGAGAGCTTAATGAAACAATTATTTATTAGGGCACGGGAGGGATAAGGGAAGCCAGTATGAGAGGGTGCTGCATTTAGGGCTGCCAGCCAGGGAGAGACTCCACTCCTGGGCCCAAAGAACCAGTCCCCTACTCACACCCTTCCCCCAACCTTGAGCTGTAGGGGACAGTACCACGACCAGTGCCATCAGCTCGTGGCCCAGCCTCCCATCTCCTGCTGCTAGTTGCCACTGGGCAAACCCATCCAGCAGCCGGAGGTCAAGGGAGATCATTAGTGCTGTCCCTGGAGATCCACCTCTCCAGGCACAGATGAGGGTGGAGAAGGGACGGGAGTGACCTGGGGAGCAAAGGGAGAAAATCCAGCATATATATTCTTAAGGGATAAAAATTGGTTCTTAGTCTGTTTATGCATAAGGCATAGATATACATACAGCACATACACAGATATACGCTGTATCTGTGGTAATGGGATTTCATGAGAGGGGGTAATTAAAAACAAGTGTTTAAAATAGCTGCTGGTTGGGGGTGCGGAGGCCATCAGGGGAACGAGGTTGAGGAGCACAGTCTAGCGCAGCCTCTTGGCCACGGTGAGCGCGTGCACGGCTGTTCGGCCCTTTCTGTGGCATAGACTCCCTCACTGTGAGTGGGGCGGTACTGCCTGCCTCAAGGATGAAATGGGCAGTGGGCACGCAGTGCCGAGCAAAGAGAAAGGCCGTATCGTTTGGTCTCTTTTTCACACACCTTTTCACTAGTGTCTATCGAGCAAGTTGTAACACAAGTGGTTATTAAATCATCCATATTTCTTGTCCCCAGCCCCTGGGGGAAAGAGAAGACTGAAATAAAGTGCCAAGTGAGCATTGTGGCCGCTGAAGGTTATGCCTCCCAGCCTGGCAGCCCCTGCCCCTTCAGGCAGACAAGAGTACCACTTCAGAAAGGAGGCTGGCATCACCCGGGATTTCCTAAGCACCTTTCGAGCTTCTCATCATAATGGGTAGTGAGTGAATGATAGGTGAATAGAAGGGGAGGAGGGATCTTAAAAGTCCCATAGTTCAATTTTCTATCAAGCCAAGAAGCTTCTAGAGCAGGAGGGCTGCCGCCCTCCCTGAAACGTACATGTGTCAGGCTTTGCTGACCAGCAGTCTCTGTGGCAACAGTTCAGCCCTGTCCACGTCATGCAGAAGCAGCCGTGCACACTGTGTAAATGAATGGGCCTGGCTGTGCTCCAACCAGACTTCATTATAGAAATAGGCAGCGGTGGGGTTTGGCCTGAGAGTCATCATTTGCCCCCTGCCCTGCCCTCCAGCATTTGCAGGCCCTCTGTGTTCCACTTGAGTGCTCCTGGTGACGGGTTGCTCCCTACCTATAGAATCAGCCCTCTGAACTGCTGAACCCTTTCAGGTGTTAGAAAGGCAGATCTCAAGTTAGATTGAAATCTGCCCCTTGTTGTGTATGTCCCTGGGTCCCTATTCTGTATGGGACAGAGTGGCCTCCACTTCACTTTAGCAGCCTTTCCAGCCTGCTGCTGACTGTGACCTGCCCCCACCCCAGTGCTTCCTTCCCTAGGCTGCTAGGGACACAGGATCCCCCTAGTCCCAACCTTTATGTGAGCATCACACGTCCCGTGGCCACACCCTCTGCATCCTGCTCTTCTCTAGCTTGTCAGAGTATCAGTACTCAGAAGAGTCACCAGCAGACTCACAGGGAGTATCTATAAGTCATAGTTCATAAGGAGATGGGGAACGTTGAAGATTCTGGATTTAGCCCCAAGGAACTCACAGTCTAGTCGGAGAGACTAGGTGAACCTGTGCCAAAGGGGGAGGGGGCAGACCAAGCGTGCCAAGAACCTCCAGATGGGCAGGCCCCCAAGAGTGCCACAGGATTCAGAGGAACAAGAGGTTTTCATGGGTTCGGTTAGTCAGGGGGATTTTCATGTGGATTGGGGGGTTCTGGTTGGAAAAGATTTCACTTTCCATAAATGTGCAAACTAGGGTCGCTGAGCCCTTCTAGCTCCTCGGTGGTGATGAGTTATGGAGGCAGTGCCTGGCTTGGTAACTCAGGTGAGTCAAGCTGGGGAGCCCAGGGAAAACGTTTCAGGCTTCCAGCTGCTGTAAGGAAACACAGTGGAGCCGGAGAAGCCCTAGAAGCAGTAGAAGAAGCCACCAGGGTGATGTGTTCCAAAGCCCTTGCTTTACAGCTGAGAGAGAAAGGAAGCCCTCTGCCTGCCGTGGTCTGGTGTGGAGTACAGAGCCTGAACTCACACTCAGTGTCCCTGGCTGCGAATCCAGCGCCTTTTCCACAGGAACGGAGGGCAGAAACCAGGAGTCCCTGGAGTGTCAGGAGCAGAGGGCTACCAGGCTACAGAAAGGGGATGGGGCTTGGGGTTTAGGAATTGGGACGAGAGCAATGGCAGCAACCCAGGCATTTCCTGGAGGAGCGGGCAGGACAACAGCACACGGTGATTCTTAGCCGAGTGGGACTTCAGACCTCATCTGGTTTAATTTTGATTTATAGGGAAGTCTTGGGGCCCAGAAAGAAAGAAAGGGAGTTGCTTGATATCACTGAGCTCTATGCTGGTAGACAGAAACCCAGGTCTCTTTACACCATAGCTGAGCTCCTTCTGCTGCACCCACGCCACCATCCGCAAGTCCCCAGTCACCTGGCTCCACAGCAGAAACAGCCAGAGTCTCGGGGTGGGGTCTGGAGCTTGGGTGACTTCTCTGGGACTGAGCTCTGAGGCCGAGCTTGGGGAAGACAATGGCACCCTCTTCACAGGGGTTTGATGCTTTCTCTTGGGGCAGGTGGCTCTCTCCTTGTGACCCACAGGTAGTGAGCACCTACTGTGTATTAGGAAGCATGAGGTCTTAAAACGGCCGAGCAGGAAGCAGCCTCTGTCCCCCAGGGGCCAGAAATCTGCAAAGGAGAAGACAGGTACCGACACAGCTAACTCTTAGGTGCCCCAGCGTGGCCTGTGGCAGAGGCCGAGGTAGCACATGTGAAAGCCCCAAAGCCTGGCACATAGAAGGTGCTCAGAAATGGTGGTGTTCAGGGAGTTGAGATGAGTGGTAGCAGGTGTCAGCTGCGTTAGACATCTAGTCCAGACTCCACAGTGAGGGAGAACACGTGTGGGGTGGGGGAAGGAGAGAAATAATAACAGCAGCCCCTGCAGACTGCGCACTTACTGTGTGCAGACAGCACTTACTGTGTGCTGGGCACTGGTCTAAGCACTTCACATGCACAGTTTCCTCACATCTCTGCAAGCGGCCATGCATCAGCTGCAGTCACGCGTCGCGTAATGGTGGGGATACGTTCTGAGAAGGGTGTCGTCACTGTGTGAACAGCATCGAACGCGTCATTGCTGCGCGAACATCAAAGACGCACTGACACCAGCCGAGGTGGCACAGCCCCTGCACCCGGGGCTGCTCAGAATAGCTTGTCTCCCGGGCTACACACCTGTACGGCACGGTGCTGTGCGCAGTCCTGCAGATCGTTGTAACGCGGGGATTTATGTATGTAAACATACCTAAAGATAGAAAAAAGCGCAGTAAAAATACATGATAAAGGATAACAAACGGTACACCTGTACAGGGCCCTGACCAGGCACAAAGCTCGCAGGCCGGGAAGTGACTCCGGGTGAGTCCGCCAGAGGGCGGGGTGCGAGTGTGCAGGCCTCGGATGCCGCCGTCTGCTCCGCAGACTCTACGAACCCGGTGCGCTTGGGCTGCACTAAGTTTATAAGAAGTATTTTTCTACCTTCACTAATAAATTGATCTGCGCTCACAGTAACTTTTTACTTTATACAGTTACAATTTTTTTAACTTTTCAACTCTTTTGTAATAACAGCTTAGAACACACACACATTGTATAGCTGTACAAAATATTTTATTATATCTTAGATTTTTATACTTTTTTTTTTACTTTTTAAACTTCTTAAAGACTAAGACACAAACGGGCACATTAGCCTCGGCCCTCACGGGGCGGGGGCGGGATCCGACATCACTGTCTCCGCCCCCTTGTCCTGCCCCACTGGAGGGTGTCAGGGGGCAGTGACGCCCACGGAGCTGCGATCTCCCTGCGATCTCCCGGAGTCCCTCGGGAGGGGCCCGCCAGAGGCTCTCCCTGAGGAGGTGCCGCTCTTTTCAGAAACCTGTCTGTGGTGGCTTGCTTGGTTTCCCTCTTTCTTCTTTTTTTAATCAGGGATTTGCTTGTAAGAAGATAATGGACCATGAACATTTCTCTATTACTGAAAACCTTCCCGCGCTGGGGACTATCTTTTCAAACTTTTAAGGAAGCTTGTGGAGGCTGGCGAAAGCTTCTGCTAAACGCTTCACTGTATGATCTTAGGGGATCACCGTGGCATATGCAGTTCTTCACCGACTAAAACGTTACTAGGCGATGTATGACTGTACTATTGTCCCCATTCTGCAGATGAAGAAACAGAGGCATGGAAGGTCAAATACTCGCTTACTGTCCTTTCATTGTAACTGTAACTTAGCTCACCCCATTATCTACTGCCCTGGCCTCTCCCCGGGGGTGGAGGTGCAGCTGCCTGTTACATCCCGTCCTTGCGAGCAAGAAGGGTCGGAGACTGCTGGGTAGTCAGAGGTGTTTTATTGGCCAAAGTTTCAAAGTTTTAGCTGCGCAGGGGCGAACTCTCAGGGTGCCTCCGGAGACACACGAGTGCCAAAATGGCTGCAAATGAGAGTCGCGCCTAAGGTTTACAGGCTAGGGTTCTTACAGAAGCGAGCAAGCAAGCAACTTCCAGAAGCAAAAGGTGGCAGTTAGCTACTGGCTCAGGGGCTTATGCTAGGGCTCGTGATCTTGCTGATGATTGGCTGGCAGGGCTCATGAACAGCTCGTGCTCAGGTTAGCCATTGGCCTAGGGGCTCATGCTAGGGGTAAAAATCCCCCCCCCAACGGATGTTCCAAGAAGCTATCTGCTTGATCAATGTTCCAAGAAGCTATCTGCTTGACCAATTCTTATTACTTCATTGTTCTTTTCTTAACTTCTTACTTCCTGGAGCATTTGCCCCGGGGTGGGTGCGGTCCCCCCACCCAAGCTTGAGCAAGCAGCTAAGGTTGAACAAACAACTTAGTTTTCCTAAGACTATTTCCCTTAGCCCCTAACACTGCCCTCCAGCACATTGTCCCCAACCAGTGGTGTGTCCCCAGCCAGGGTGTCCAAGACCTCGGTGAGAGGAGAGAGTGAGGGAGGTGGCCTCCGTGTGGAGGGTAGAAGAGGCCCAGTCATTGCGAGGACCCTGCCCCGGGTCCGAGGACGCCCTACGGACAGTGACAGCAAGACTCACACAGCACTTACTAGATGTACCTCAGGCTCCCCTCCAGGTCCTTTGTCAACTCATTTCATCCTCATGCAGCCCAAAGCCTGTCCTGTCACCGTCCCCATTGAACAGATGCGACTGACACAGAGATGGCAGTCAGTCACTAGCCCAGGGTCAAGAGTTAGTAGGTAGCACCGCTGGGCACAGTCTGTGCTCTTACTGTGGCGCTGAGCTCCTTCTCCCTACACATGCCTCTGGCGATTGGGATGTTAGAAGCAGGACCAAGGCAGGGTACAGATCAGGAGAAGCTGAGGGCAGTAGTTCAAAGTTCTCAGTGGGCTCAGGAAAGAGCCTGCCGCTTGTCACACAGCCTGTCAAAGCCAGCCTCTGATCCCCCGTCACCAACAGCAGATGGCCGTGGCGTGGGAGAAAGAGGGACTCAACAAAATGCACCCATTTCTAGTTGCAGGAATAAGAGAAGAGGGAGGTCAGTGTGGCGGGACCCGAACTCAGGCCCTCCTAGGGGGTCAACTGGTACAGGGGCGGGGCACGGGGGGCTGGGGTCAGAAAGTAGGCCCTGGGAGCAGTGGCCATATAAACGCCTGCCTGCTGCAGGGGGGCTGCCCAGCTGGGCAACTCTGGGGTCCTGGGACGGCAGGTGCACCCCAGCGCCAGGGAGGAGCGAGGGTCTCACTTTCGGCCGTTCTTCCTCAGGGGATGCTCCTGCAGCACACTCGTCCCACTCCCTCCCCAGTAGGTACGCACACACAGTGGCCCAAATGCCAAATACGGCCATCTGAGCCTTGGGTGTCAATATTTCATGCCTCAAAAAACGCTGCCTAAACAATACCTGTGAAATATGAATGGATTGAGGTTTTGACAAACAAATAGTCCAGGCATAATACCAGGGCAATGAGGGTGGTGAGGGGACAATGAGGTCTGGAGGGACCACAGGGACAGCAACTACATCTCTGGAGTCAGGCCAAAGGTTTGTGGGATGACTGTCCTCTGTGTGTCAGGTCACAGGGAGCCAGCGAGCTGGATACAGGGCTGAGCTGGGAAAAAGGCAGTGTGGAGCCTGCTTGGTGCACCTGAAGGCCCTTCCCTTCCAGCTAGGGACAGGGTGCTGGAGGTAGGTCAGCGGTCAGGTCTCTAGGGTCAGAAGGGTCAGAGAAAGGTGAGGGTTGGCAGGGTGCTGGTGGTCGTCCTTCTCCCTCTATCTGGCCTCGAGCTCCTCTGAGCCCTTCACCATGTAGGGCGCTGCTCTTGCCTCTCCAGCTTGCACCCTCCCGGGGGGTCAACCACACCACCCCTATGTTGTTCCCTCTGGACTGGATCCCCCAGCCCCTGAGCCATCCGGGCAGGACCAGATGGGAGGACCTTCCACTCGGGTCACCTGTGCAGGCCCCATGGCCTTGGGCACCTCTCACCTCCTTCGACCTTCAGAAGCCTCTGTCTCCAGGGGTCCCATCCCCAAGCTCTTCCTCCTGGTCAAGAGGCCACACATGTCCACAAGGTCCAGGGCACTCAGGCCTCAGTTTCTCCAGGTATAAAGTGAAAGGGTTGCACATGTTTTCTCTGACACTTGGCAGGTTCACAGGCCACTGCCTGCCCTCTCTGCCCCCACCCCCACCCTGCAGAACCCCCAGGGATTGAGGAGCTGCTCTCTGAGGTCAGAAAGCTGGTAGAGGTATCTTGAGCTAAACTGACAGGCTGATGGGAAGGGTCTGCTGGGAGACAAATGGGCCCAGCTGTGGAGCATGCTGGGCCCTCAGTCTGTGGGGGTGCGAGGTGGAGGGAAAAGGGAACAGCTGAGGCCGGAGCAGAGCACTGGCTGGGCCCAGCCGCAGGGTGGGCAGGGACACCTGGTGTCCAGCGTGCACTGGGAACATTGCCTCATTTGAGCTTGTTTGGGAAGTCCGGCACAGCACCCGGAGCCAGGGCAGCAGGGATGACCAGCGGGGGTCTGTTAGCAGCCAGGTAAGCAGCTTACAGTGGTTCTCAGAGGAGCTGGTCCTTGGGGTCAGAGTCCAGCCCCGCTCCCCAGCAAAAAGTGGGTTAGCTGGTAGGTCCTGGAGTACCAAGTGAGGGGCTGTGGCAGTCAGTCTTCAGCACAAACCAGCTCCCTCCCCAAAAGTCACTTGTACAAAAGAGGACTCAGGTGCCAGGGCTCTCCCCAGATACCCCATATCTCAGGCTCTCAGGGGACAGGCTGGCTACAGACCACCCATCACTGGGGCATCTGAAATGACCCTCCTGAGTCTGCCTGGGGGGCCAGGCCAAAGTGAAGGCAAGAACTTGAGCGTCAGCATCTGTGTTTGGGAGGAACCAGAGAACCCACACCAACCACAAACTGGGCTTTGTTGTCTAACCTCTTGGTTACTGGGCATTCGGGTCAGGCCATGGATGTGGAAGCGGGTGGGTGTTTGGAAATCAGGGGTGGCCTTCCCCATCGGGGGCCCCCCTGCTACCCCTGGCTGGTGCCCAGCAGACAGAAACATTCTAGCTGTTTCATCTTGTTCCCTCCTAAAAAATCGACAGGGCTGCCCGTAGCTGCTGATTTCCCAAGCTTACAAACTTAGCAGGAGTGTGCGTGGGGATTTTCCGTAATCCTTCACTGATGGGTTGGATGGTGGGGCAGAGCTCCCAGGAGCAAAGATGACGTTGAGAAAACGTGGATGTCAGCGGAGGAGAGCCATCATCTCGCCTCCTCACACTACTGCCAACAAGCCCGCTCGGCGCTGGAGCACTTGATGGAAACTTCGCTGCTTTTGCCTCCCAGCTCCAGAGGCTGTAGCGTTTGTGTGATAAGAAATTGCCTGGCACTTTCTAATTACAATTATCATCATCATGGATGTCTTTCTTAATTACTTTCTTATAATTAGATGTTGCCTTTTCCTCAGCATTTGTATACTGTGCTGATTGATGACATTTGAGAGCTCCAAAACAGGGACATTTGGGGAGGAGGGCGGGCAGGTGGGGGAGAGGGAAAGGAACCCATTCTTTTCTGGCAACCTGATAGGTTTCGGGGCCTTTGAAACAAGAAATTGGGGAAAACAAATGATGGACACGTTAGGTCATTTCTTGAGCAGATGAGAGCAAGAGTGTGGATTTAGGAGTTGGGCTTTGCAGAAGGTCTCTAAGTGTTAAGCCTTGCAGGAAATATTCTTGAAAAGCCACCAAAGCTGCCATTTTTCAAACATGGGTTTCATTTTGGGAAATGAGGCTGGGATGAAGTGCGCCCTTGTGGGATGCATTTCGGAGTTAATTAAATAACCGAGGTCTGGGGTAGCTGGATTTTCCTCCAAAGCTAGTGATGCGTTCTGCACATCCCTGGGCCTCAGGGAGCCGTTCTGAGTGGTTTATGCTCCTTGACCAGATGGTTGGTTTTCATCGTCTGTTCCTCTCTTCCTCCCTCTCCCCCGGCCCCCTGCAGCCCTGTGTACGGAGGAGTGTGTGCACGGCCGCTGTGTTTCCCCGGATACCTGCCACTGCGAACCCGGCTGGGGAGGGCCCGACTGCTCCAGTGGTGAGTCTGGGATGTTCAGGGGGCTGTGGGGGCCCCTGGCTCTGGCTCAAGAGGGCCTGTGTTGAGTATGTGCTGAATTCTTTGTGTTGGGATGCAGCTGCCTAGGTGAGAGGGGTGTCAGGGAAGAGGCATACCTGCAGTTTGGTATAGGATGGAACTTGGAGTGGGGGGTTCAAGGGGCATGGGGGTCATGGTTTGTGGAGATCTGGAGAGGCACTGCGTGTGGGGGGGCACTGTGGGATCACCTGTGCCACTCTGCCTTTTGATGAAACACCTCTAGATACGGTCCTTGAGGGTTGAAGTGAAGAGATGCCATCGAAGAATGCAGACCCCGGAGGTCCCTGGGGTCGGGGCCTGGCCCTTAGCTTTGCTAGTCCGAAGGCTCGGTTTCCTGGGTGCTCACAGAGGCTCAGGGGACTGATTCGTGAGACTGGTGGACATTGGAATGCCTCTGTGTCCCCAAAGGTAGGAGAATGGGACACTTGCAGGGGCAAGTCCCTGTGTTCCTCCATCTCTCTGGAGAAGGCTTCCTGGTAAGCATGGGGGTGAGGTGGATGCCTTTGGGACTGACCAGGTGATCACAGCAGCCCGGGGTATGTCAGTCATGGAGCTGGCCCTTGAGAGGATGGGGGGCGGGTCCCGACAGCCGCTCAGGCAGTTCTCTGCCGAGAGCCCAAATGCAGGCAGGTCCTTCCCCTCTGGCTCATTCCCTGTAAATGCTTGCAGATGACTCCCTTTCACTGGTGTGTCTCGTAGTCACTGTTAGGTTAAGATGTGGTCTTGTTTGATTTCGAAGAAGCTTTGATTAGTGTTGCAGCCCATTTTCTTCCTGCTCTGGGTGGGGTAGAATGTCTTTTTTATTGTGACCTGAGCAGAGAGCACAGCTAAGCCGATCCATCAGGGAGGGGTCTTGCTCCCATTACTGCCGCATCTTTGGGAGCCCCTGTCCCGCGGGGACTGCGGTAGTGAGTGGTGGAGAGTTGGAGACGGAAAAGCTCCGTGGCAGCCCAGTGTGGCGCTTTTGCCCTTTTCCTGTTCTCTCTGCTGGGGTGGAAACGTTGCATTACGGTCCTTTTTTCCAAAGGCCTTACCTGGAGCCTCCCTGTCTACCCGGTGCATGAGAGCTTACCCACAAAGCAAGGCTATTGGATGTGATTTTGTTTTGAGCCTGAAGGTTCTCTTGGATCAGGGAGTCCAAGATCTCTTTGGGTTCAAGAGACTCTCTCCAGTGTGTTGGTGACTGTGGTGGCCTCCTCCTTCCATCTGTTTCACTGTGTTGAAGTGGGCCATGCTGAGACACAAGGCTGGGGACCATCCAGACGTGAAAGGCAAACCCGAGGGACAGACGAGTTAAAGGGATGTGCTCCACCACATTCTGTGAACTAGTGGAAACACGGTGGTTAAAACGCCTGAGAGCTTTTCCCGCCTTGTTCGTGTTCTGTTTTGTGTAATTTTTCTTACAATGAATCTTTGATGAAGAACTAGCTAACCTGGCTTAGGTGAGCTCTGCTGGGACAGGGCTGCTTGCTGCTGCTGGATTATAATGTCAACAGCAGCCTGTTGGAGGCTGAAATACAGCCTGAGTCCCAGGAGCCCTGAGTGCGTGTAAATCACCAATCAGAGCCAGTGTGTCTGGTGCTCGTGATATGCTGGGCTGAGCTGGGCAGGGGCGGGGCGGCCCTGGAGGGTCTCTCAGGCACAGTCTGTGTCTCTCAGGGTTTCTGGTCTGGGGAAAGCACTGGAATAAAGGCAGCACTCGATGATCTTCCCTCTGGAATAAGTTTATCAAGCATGGAGGGAAACAATCTTGTTTCTTTATATTAAAAACCTGGGCTCCCTGACTTGCCCACCCCCAATTCAGTCGTCAGACACAATACTGAACAACCCACAACTGTTTCCACAATAAATCCAACCTCCCGGGGTGGAGAGTCACCAACCCTGGGTCTATGCAAAGGCGGGTACGGCTACACCCACAGGGAGTCCCAGAGGAAGTGTTCCAACCCTGTTTTCAGGGACAGCCACACTGGATGACGGGCATTCGTAGACTCCCACTCTGAAACCACTCAGAGCGCTGACCGAGTAGATGCCCTGCTGTGAGCTTTCCGGCCTCTGAGTGCACCTCCCCCGCTAACAAGGAGCCCGCTGCCCTCAGTGGAAGCACATTCTGGCCATTGGCAAGTTTTCCCTTCTCTCGAGTGGAAATTTATCTCTACCTTCTACCAGTTGGTTCTCACTCATGATAACGGCCAGGACAGCCACGACCCTCCTTTCCGTGTTCTCCAAGGAGCTTAGTGATCAAGGCCACAGATGTGTAGGGAAAGGCGGTCATCTCAGAGTAGGTGATAATAGCCACTGGGGCCACACAGAAGAAACCAGAGGCCCCTTCCATGGAGCAGCCCTTCAAATATTTGAAGTCAGTGAGTGATCACTTCCCTCCCCCAGGTTTTTATTACCCAGGCTCCTTTGTTTCTCATATCGCGTGGCCCGAGCTGCCTTCCCCATCTGGTTTCTCTCATTGGCTGTGGCCTTTACACCTTTTAAACGACTATTCCTGGATCTGACCACACAATGGCAAGACTATATGGAAAAATGATAATAAATATAGGTGCTATTTATTGAGTTTTACTCTGCACTAGACACTTTATCCTCTCATTTAGTCTTCACAACAACTCTGTGGTGTAGGGATTATTATGAGTCATCTTTTACAGGTAAGATAGTTGAAGCACAGAGAGTTTAAATGACCTTCAACAGACACACAGCTGGTACATGGTAAGACTGGGACTACCAGTCAAGCAAAAACCTAGGTCCTAAACCTAAACGCTTAGTTATTATGCTCTCCTTCCTTCTGGGTGCTCAACTTCTATTAATACAGCCACAGGTTGAAATTGATTGGAAACCATAGGCGCCCACAAGGGAAGGAGGGACCTGCTTGCAAGATGTGGCCCCGAGATACTGTTGTGGAGATAGAGGAGTTAGCGGAGGGACAGAAACTGTGACTAGGGTTACTCCAAGCAGTTCGAGGCTGTAACTGGTGTGCCCTGGACACCTGTCTGCCCGCGTGTGCTCTGCAGCGCCGCCCTAGGGTCTTTGTGGGAACTGTGTCCGTGGGGATGGGCCCCAGTCAGTGCAGTGTGGATCTCTGGAGGTTTCTGAATGGGACCCAGTCATAGACGCATTTCTATAGGTGACATTCTTGCAAGAAAGTTTAATCGAAAGCATCATTCTTCTTTTCCAATTCTAAAAATTATACCTATTCATGTTAAAAAAAGAAAATTCAAACTGCGCAGAAGTATAGACAAAAAAGCTGAGCCGACACACCCAGGGAAACCTCTCCTGGCATCTGGGTGCTTTCCCTCCCTCTTATTTCTCCACACTCTTGCACTTAGAGACAGGTCTGGATACAACTCACATTATTTAGATCAAGTGTATGCGCTATTCTGTGACTTGCTTTTTCAACTTAACTTTATGTCACGCACTCATTTTCTTTTCAATAAACATGACTCTCCTTTAAATGTTTACTGGCCTTAAAGAATTTCATTCTGTGGATTACTGAAAGTGTTTAAACAACCTCTTACTGATGGCCACTTCGGTTGTTCCTGATTTTCCACTCCTTGAGGCCCACCATCCGTTATCCAAGATCCTTAGGGCCTGTTGGTTTTAAAATTTATACTTTTCCAGAGTTTAGAAAGGTATATTGTGACTATATCATATATGACATAGGCCCCTAGTGGGGTCCAGGCACTACCCTGCAGTGAAATACGGTAATACTTCTGCAGTGACATATAAGAGATCGCATCTCGCGACTTCGGCCATAAATCAGTTCGGTGAAGATTGCATCTATAAACGAAGACCTTTTGTGCTGACCTTAAAAATTTTTTTTCCTTTGGACTTTCTAGAAATTTTGGGTGGTGGACATGGGGATAAGGGACTGTGGCCCTGTGATAAAAATACTGCAGTGATTCTTCTTGTGCATAAATCTTCGCCCACTTGTTCCAATTTCTTCTTAGGATACATTCCTGGAAGTGGCAGGGAGGGCCGTAAAGATCCGTCAGCCTGCTGCCTGCCCCAGCCCTGCCCTGCGAGGCTGCCTCGGGATGGATGGCTGTGAGAGCCGCGAAGGGGAGGGGTCCAGCGTGGGGCTGGGGGCGGGGATTTCTCAGTCTCTCCCAGACCTGTAACCCCACAGCCTAATTTCTTTAAGACCTGGACTGATTTCTCTCTGCTCCGTAAAAGAAGTGAGGTGATGCTCATTTGCCCAGTAGGTAGACATACGTGAGCTACTGTGGGTAATTCTGAGATGCTGGAGGGACCGGTGGGTGTGGGCAGATGGAGCGGCTGCACTCTCGGTCATAAACCTCCATCCCATATAATAATGAAGAAGGAAAGGATGAAATGTCAGTCTCCCCTGAATAAAGACCACAGAGTGACTCTTATTAAATTGCACTAATCTCACAAGTGGAGATAAAAAGAAAAAAGTTTTCCTATATTGAATATCTAGCTTTTTAAAGTAATTAGGAATATTAAAGCACTGACAATGATTGAGATAGAAGCATTATTCATAACTTTTATTTCCACACTGGGCAGTGATCCAGTATATTTCATTTATGAGGTTTTAGCTGTAAGGAGAAGGACGTGAGCCAATTCCTAAATTAAATATGCCCTGTTAACTTTTATAAATGTTACCAAAGAATCAACTTGGAAATTGAAGCCTTCAGTGTATTATTTAATTATTCCATTTCTCGGGTCCCGCTTCTCTGCCTCTGTCTCATGGTGCTTGGAAGATCGAGTTCTGGGCTATAGAATAATGTTTTGGTTTTGGGCTCAGGCCACCCCAGAAGGGCTGGGTTAGTCAAGACGGAGAAGTGCCCCTCCACCCCCCACCATTTCCTCACCAGTTCTCACATTCTTAGATTCTGCCCAACTGGCTTTGTCTGGACGCACAGAGTGCAGGACAGTAAAAGCTCAGCACACGGTGTCTGTCTGTCTGTCAGAACAGTCCCCTCCCCCCAGTGCTGGGCAGGAGGCAGGACTGCAGAGCAGGCCTGAGTGATGAAGGCAGCGGGAACCGGGTTGGGACTCCACCAAGAGTAGCTTCTGCCAAGTCAAATGTGTCCGTCTCTTGGGCGGCGTGTGGGACCCCTGGCTGACTTGGCTGTCGGCTGACCTGGCAGATTAAAATAAAACCTGTACCAGCACAGAAATATTCCCCGAACTCCTCAACGAGCCTGGGGTAAAAGCTTTTCAAATTGAGGCATGTGTTTGCTAGAGATTTTTTTCTGTGTGTGGTAAAATATACACAACATAAACTTTATTATTTTAACCATGTTTAAGGGTACAGGTCTATGGCAGTAAGCACAGTTACCCTGCTGTGCGACAATTATTACCACCCAACTCCAGAACTTTTTCCTCTTCCCAACTGAACCTTCCTACCCATCAAACACTGACTTCCCATTCCCCCTCCCCCCAGCCACAAGCAACCAACACTCTGTTTTCTATCTCCGCACATCTGACTACTCTAGGTACCACGCATAAGCATCATGCAACAGTTGCCACTTTGTGCCTGGCTTATTTCACTTGGTATGGTATGATATCTGTGAAGTTCTTATGCATCATGCAACAGTTGCCACTTTGTGCCTGGCTTATTTCACTTGGTATGGTATGATATCTGCGAAGTTCGTCTCTGCTGTAGCATGTGGCAGAACCTGCTTGTTGTCTAAGGCTGAGTAAACTCTCCCATGTGTATGGACCACATTCCGTTCATCCACTCCTCTGTCCAGGGGCACCTGGGTCTCTTCCGCCCTTTGACTACTGTGAATCATGCAGCTATGAACGAGGACGTACAAATATCTCTTCGAGCCCTTGCCTTTACTTCTTTCAGATATGCACCCAGAGGGGACCGCTGGGTTATGTAGCGATTCTATGCTTGTTTGTTCAGGGAATTGCCACACTGTTTCACACAGCGTGTGCACCCTTTTCCATTCCCACCAGCAATGCACAGGGTCCTAATCCCCCACATTTTGGCCACACTCATCACTTCCCGTGCTTTTGGTGACCACTGGTCCAGCGGGGACCGGGTTGGGACTCCACCAAGAGTAGCTTCTGCCAAGTCAAATGTGTCCGTCTCTTGGGCGGCGTGTGGGACCCCTGGCTGACTTGGCTGTCGGCTGACCTGGCAGATTAAAGTGCCGTCTCACTGTGGTGCTGGCATGCCTTTCCCCAGTGCCCGGTGATGTTGAGTGAGCATCCCTTCCTGTGTTTCACTGGCCGCTGTGTGTATTCTGTGGAGAAACGTCTATTCAGGTTATCTGCCCATGTTTTTAAACTGGGTTACGTTGTTGTTGAGTTGTATGTGTTCTTTATAAATTCTGTATCTTAATCTTATCAGATATATTATTGAAAATATTTCTTCCCATATTGTGGGTTGCCTTTTCACTCTATTAATAGTGTCCTTGACACACAAAGGTTTCTAATTTGGGCACATTCCAGTTCATCTATGTTTTCATTTGTTGCCTATGTCTTTGGTGTCATGTCCAAGAAATTACTGCCAAGTCCAATGTCGTGAAGCTTCCCCTGGGTTTTTGTCTAAGAGTTTTATAGCTGAGCTCGTGCACTCGGGCCTTTGGTCCGCTTTGAGTTAACTTTACAGGTGGTATAAGGCAGGGGTCTGACTTCAGCTCTTGTACACGTGGATGGCAAGTCCCCCCAGCACCATCTGTGGAAAAGCCTTTTGTTAATAATTCTTGAAACTGTGGAGTTTACATTTTTCACCATGTAATGGCACATTAGTTACTTGATAAGTAGTGTAAGTATTATTCGCTATATTAAAACATTCAGATTTATTATAGAACTGAATGTAGAATTGGCCTTCACTTTTTAAAATGTGGTCACTGGAGCCTTTGGTGGACCTGCCACTGCCAAGCCTCAGGTGTCCCTGCAGGCAGGAAGGTTTTAGGGGTGCGGCTTGGGAAGCAGTGGGAAAGGCAGGAAGACCGTGACCAGAATTACAACTCCCAGAGCTGGCTGGCAACTGTTTGCAAGGATGGTTTAGGGAGGGATCAGGGCTCAAGCCCCTCCCCCACTGCATTTTGGGGAGCTCTGTCTTCCCGCCAGCATGCCAGGCTGCCTGCAGTACCCCCAGGGTCTGTGCCTGGGCTCCTGGGCTCAGGATTGGCGTAAGGACTCATCTTGGGTGCTCCAGGGCCTCTGCACTCTCCCACAGTGCTCGGTGCTGACCTACGGGCAATGATAGTCCGGGACCGCATAGCACTGGCCTGGGCACTGTTTTCCCGGAGCTCGCTTCACATATGTGATGCCTGTCTCTACAGATTCCTGGAACGGAGAGGTAGGAAGTATGATCTAAAAATCCCTAAACCAAATTCCTGGTCACTGAGATCTCATGATTTAACTCAAAACCATTAGACCGAGAGCTGGGAGGGACCTCAGAAATGGTCTGGTCTGCTTCCATTGCACAGACGGGCAAACTGAGGTGCGGAGAAGGGAAACCGCTTGCCTGCAGTTATCCACGGAGTTAGCGGCAGAGCTGTAACTTAATCCCAGGTCTCCTGACTCCCATGCCTTTGTCTCGCACCAGCTGCCCTTGAAGTTCAAGGCTGGAGTTGTCTTAGGGGCAGATGGGTTTCATTATTGCAAAGCAGACAGGCCAAGCTGTTCTACAGACTTTTGTGCAGATGACCAAAAGGTTCCAGACCCTCCTGGTTCCTTCTCTGCACAGGCCTGAAGGACAGAGTCATGACTACAGGTCAGGCCAGGGCACTAGGATTGGGGATTTGGGGGAGAGGGGGGCGGGGAGTCAATTCTGCCACCTTCCCATGATGCTCTGTTTCTGGGAAGTCAAAATCTAGTATCAAGGGCCCTGGTGACCTTTACGCTGACATCCTGGAGGGCAGTCTCCCACCCTCCCTCTGCCACCCAATCCACCATGCACAGCCCTCCTTCGATTCTCTCTCCTCATCCTGGGACTTGGAAGAGGAGTGGGGAGGGGGACAGCCATGGGCGGGGGCCACCTTATGACTCATATCCTCGCCTCCCCCACCCCCGCCTCCCCCACCCCCACCGTGGGGGTTCCTGGCGAGCCCTGGGTTGCTTGGTCTCTAGAGGGGGCGTGCAGAGGGGTGGTTTGCCAACAGGGAGGCTGCAGCTCTCCCGTGTTCTTTTTTCACTGCGCTGAGCCGGCTGTCAAGGTTAAAGCAACTTCAGATGAATCACCACAAAGCAATTACACTGCCGGGCCTCGGCTGCCTGCGTGCCGCCCTGCCCAGCCTGCGGCCCTCGCAGCCCCGCCCGGGCCGCCTTCTGTCGGCATCTGCGTGCCCGCGGGCCTCCCCGGATGGCGGGCTCTGCGTCAGTGCCGCACGGAGGGTGCAGTCACCGTGATGGGGACAGAAGGGAGCCGTGGACGCGGCAGCAAATGCTTGTTCAAGGTCTGCGCGTCAGAGGAGCTGCTGTTCCCCACAGAATTCTAATTCTGAACATGAAAGAATTCAGTAGCTGGGCCGTGGACCCTGCTGGCGCAGTGTTCTCCGTCCCTGGAGTTCCACGTCATGCAGGTTTATCGAGCACCTCTCAGACACCAACGCTGCAGCGGGGCCCGGGCTGAGGGGGAGACGGGGACGAGGAAGGCACCACCCCCATCCTCAGGGAACTTGTGCAGAAGCAAGCACCACCAGTATAGAGAGGAGAGAGGGACGAGAATCTAGGCGGAGAGAAGGCTCTGGCCGTTATGGGAGGGGCAAGTGGAAAGCTCAGGAAGGCCATCAGGGGAGGGGAGAGGCAGGAAGGAATCAGGTGTGTGCTGTGGTCTCATTGTAGATGAAGAAACTGGGGTACAGAGTGGTTAAGTGAATGCCTGAGGCCCCCCAGCTGGTGAGTGTCAGAGTGGGTCTGTCCGACTCTTTCCACAGAACACAGAGGAAGGGGATCAGAAATGTGGGAACCAAGGTACTTGTGAGGAGCAGGTGACTGAGGCTGAAAGAGACCTCAGTCCAGACCCAGCCTGAGTGCTGGGGGGCTGGGCTGCAGGGGAAGGCAGTGGGAAGACGGATCTGCTGGCCTCTGTCTGTCTTTCCACCCTTGGCATCACCGCTCCCAGCCCCTGCCCCCCTCTTTTTGGTGACCCCCAGTCTTGTTTATGCTCCGGAAGCTGCGAAGAGGCTTGTGTCCTCCCTTCCAGAGTTTCTTCTTTCCCAAGGTGCCTCTCTGGAGAAGTGGGAAGTGAGAGGGTACAGACATGGGGTGCTCTGCCCTCCTGGGGCCCAGACCATTGGTGGGGCTGAGCTAGGGGCAGCCAGCCCATGGAGACCCCAGAACCCAGGACGGAAGGCAGCTGGTCTCCCACCCCATCTGTACTCCCGGACTGAGTCCTACTTCTGTGATGATGCCTACGGGAGAGGAGGAAAGGCCTCTGAGAGCCCCCATCCCAGGTTCAAGGACCCACGGAAGGCCATGGGGGCAGGGGGCCACTGCTCCTCGGCTCCTTGAGAGGGGGCAGCCTCCTCAGGTTTCCCTCCTCCCCCCTCTGCCCCTCTGCCTCTCAGACCAGAGAGATACTGGCACCGTGCACGGTCTATCCAAAAGTCATTTTTTAAACCTGAGAAAGCCATAAATCGGATAGCCTGAAGTCTGCATGAGCCATGTATCTGGGGGGCTGCTGTAGTGGCGGCGGGGAGGTACGTTCTGCCCCACTCAGCTCCGGCCATCTGCTCCCTGAGAACAAAATTAATAAATAAATGACACACAGGGAGTCCTAAGAACTGGGAAGAGGGAGGAGGGTGGGAGAATCCGCCTAGAATGTGACAAAAGGAGAACAGAGGGGCAGGAGCCAAGCTGGCGTCATCGTGCAGGGCCGGCAGCTGGTGCTGACACCTCTCCCCGGCCCCACTCAGTCTGAAAAGGGCACCGTGCCCCGCCCCCACACATGTACACACATGTGCGTGGCCGCTTCTCCCAGGGTGGGCATGTGGGCTGGGTCTCCATGGGAAATACAGCTCCTCCAAGGAGGAAATCACGAACTGCTCCCACCAGCCTGGAGCAGCCTGGAGCAGCCTGGAGCAGCCCGGAGCAGCCCGGAGCCCTGCAGGGAAGGGGAGGGAGCAAGTGTTTCCTCTCTGGGACCAACAGGCACCTGCTGAGGGCAGGTCCGGCTCTCCAAGACCTACCCGTCTTAATGGGCTTTCAGTTCAGTCCCGGTCAGCTCAGGCATGTGAAGATCGTATTTCATGCTCCTGCTGCCCGTGAGGACTACCACCCAGTTTGCAGTTGAGGAGGCTGAGGTCCGGGGACAGTTAGTCATCCCCTCGGCTGCTCCAGAGTGTGCGCTCTTTTCACAGAGGCATATTTCTACCAGATCACAGGGCTGTGGAAGAGGTGACATTTGAGGCTGAAAGGGAGCTGGCTTGGCTTAGTCTAAGCTCAGACTTCTTTCCAAACTGACATCCAGCCCTTACCATACATGCTATCCCATTCACTATTATTCACTATTATTCATTATTATTTCCCCCATTTTTCAGATGAGACAACTGAGGCTCAGGGAGGTTAAGTACCTGGCCCAAGGGCACATGGCTAGTAAGAGACAATCAGGATTTGAACCAGGCAGCCTGTCTCTGGAGACCACACTTGCAACTCTGGTTAATGCTTCTTTCCAGAGCTCTCTGCCTTCCCTCTCCAGCACCCCCCACCCCCCCACCCTCCGCCCTTATCTGGGAGGTAGGGAGCTGGCTAAAATGGAAATGAGATCATGTCACTTCCCTTTCCCTGCCAGGAAGTGCCCCAGCTCCTCGACCACGCCTGGAGACCCCTCTGGGTCTGAGGCCTGCCCAGTGTTCAGCCTTCTCTTCCCTCGTCCCACCCCCACCCTTCTCCCAGCCTTCCTTTATCCACCGACCCATTGTTCCTTTGCTTTCAAAACCCAGCTCGGATGCTACCTCTGCTGTGAGGCTTCCTGATTCCCACAGACCTTGACCGTGTACACACGGCCAGCTGGGTCCATACCACCCTGGATGATTATCGTTTGGTTGCATGTTTGCTACCTTCTCAGCCCCCAGCCCCTGAGACCTTCTTGGTGGCAAGACCCAGGTCTTACCTGTCTCTGTCACCTGGTACCCAGCATGTGCGGACACATGCTGGCCATTCGACACAGTGCTAAGTGGGATCCAGTGGATTTGTTCTCCTCTTTTATCAGGTTTTTGTTCCTTCAGGAGATGCTCAAGTGTTGGTGCTAGAACTAGAGAAGAGCACTGAGGCTCCGGGGTGGACACCCGGGAGAATGTAAAACCATGTCCCTTGATCTCACAAAGCTTCTTACTTACCGGTGCTGCCCGTGTACTGCCCCTGGGGGACTGTATGTGAGGCCAGGAGTCAGGTTGCTTTTTCAGGGGAAGGAGCTAGGAAGTGTGAAAGGTGCTAGGAAGGCAGTGGAACCGAAGCTCAGAGAAGGGTAAGACTTGGAGCTTCCATAACCAGGTATATAAAGAGAGGGCATTCCAGGCCAACTGACTCACAGAAGCAAAGGCACTAAGTGGCGAGTGGGTGCGTGTGGCTGAAGCCGAGGGTGCCCGCTGAGGAGTGGGAGCCAGGCGCACCGGTAGGCCAGGCCAGGTGGTTTGTGCTCTTACATCAATAGCCTGAGGAGCTCGGACTATATTCCATGCGCCTTGGGGAGGGAGCCCTGAAGGCCCATTTTGCGTCATCTAAGTCCGCATCGTTTCCTAATAGGGCAACCTCCTGTCTCTTCTCCCAAGTAACCTGTGAGCAGATCTGGGCCCAAGTGTGAGAAGGGAAGGGATGCTGTAGGCTCTGATTTACCTCTCCAGTCCTGGCTCGTCCCTCCAGGCCAGCTGGACCATGCTCTCCGGCCCCTGTCCTGGCTGGAGGTGACCAAAGAACATATGGCAGGTTAACTTGGCATTGTGTGGGAGGCAGATTGGATGGGGGAGACTGCTGTGGTGAAGAGTTGGCGAATGGATCTGGGCCAGGGTGACCCACAGAGGCTGGGTCAGGCGTCTCCCTACATCTTCCTGCCTCCCGGCCAGACCAGAGGAGGCAGACCCAATGGCTAGCAGGATGTCCCATGCAGAGCACCTGGAACTGGATCTGTCGGTCCCCAGATCTCTGACTCCCAGCCTGCGTCTGGGGCAGCCCTTCGCCTCCAGTCCTCAGACACCAGTAGGGCCCCAGAGCCGGCAGCAACTGCCCACCAGAGCTCAGCGGCAGAGGCGGCCCGGGCTGGGGCATCTGTCACCCTCTAATAAGGAAAGCCCATTCTGGCAGTCTGGGTAATGGCTTCAAATTGAATAATTAATAAAGTTATAAAATATGTCTACTATATGGCCAGAATAATTCAGCTCAATTAGAAGCAATTATTTCTTGCAGTTATGCCACTTGGTATTTTTTATGAACAGCTGTAGCAACGAGACATGATTTCCAGGTTTGGCTGCCTACGTGGGAGGTTCTGTTGAGACCAGTCCTTCCTTAGGGCCTTTTCCAGATGTGAAATAGCCGTCCGTCCGTCTGTGCGTCCATCTGTCTAACCGTGCATCAATTTATCCACCCGTCCATTCATCTATCCCTCTATCATCTGTCCATCTATGCTCACATCCACTTGTCCATCCATTTATCCACCCACTCACCCAGTGGACGTTTCTCAGTCCCGTCCCCTGTGCCAGTACGCTGGGTTCTGGGCATGTGGAGACGGGTAAGGCCCCGCTCCTGCCCCCAGGGAGCTCCAAGCCCAGGCAAGCGGACCTCTGAGTTGGGCGAGCTCTCATTCCTGTTTCTCTTCAGAGGTTCTGTAGGTTATGATTTTTGTCCTTGATGATTTTCCATATGTTCCAGGGATACACATGTAAATATTTGGACGTATCCCTGGCCTTGGGCCAGGCAAGTCCCTTTCCTGAGATGGTTCAGCTTTTTGGCCGACATTTAAGAGTTTATAAAGGTTTGCTCTCTTCAAAACATCCACTTTTTATCAGGTGATCAGGAGGTGTGGGATCCAGCTGTGCCCTGTCTCTGGGCTTCAATGTGACCTGACAAGACATTTACTTTTTCTCTGCTCACCTGTAAAGTGAGACATAGGAAGCATCACTGTGAGCGCACAGGGGTGGCAGGAGGCTGGGTCCCCTGTTAGGGACCCAAGTTCTTCTCCTGGAGCACTAGACGTAAGGTGAATTCTGAGTCAAATCAACTCATACTTTATGTACTTTTAAAAGAAAGATTTTATTTATTTATTTTTAGAGAGAGAGGAAGGGAAGGAGAAAGAGAGGGAGAGAAACATCAATCTGTGGTTGCTTCTCGCTCACCTGGCACTGGGGACCTGGCCTGCAACCCAGGCATGTGCCCCGACTGGGAACCGAACCAGCGCCCCTCAGGTGCACAGGCCGGCACTCAACCACTGAGTTACACCAGCCAGGGCAAATCAATTTATACTTTATAGGCACCCTGCAAGAAACCCTTTCGTAAAGCAAATGTATTTTTAACAGTGAAGATATCCTCCTCCTGATTTCTCTGCTTGGACATCAAGACTGTTCTTATGGGGTGGCAAACCGTGACTTGATTTATTAACTCCCCACAGAGCCCTTGCTGTAAGCTCAGCTCCATGCTGGGGGAATCTGAGAGAGTTATCTAGCGAGTTACATTATGGTCACCAAACATTTATTAGGGCCCTGCCATGTTCAGGGCTCTGGAGATGCAGGTAGAATTACGTCCGGACTCAGAGTCAGCCCCTCTGACACGGGTTCCCTTTTGCCTCCTTGTGAACCAGGCCGTCAGAGCTAGCAAACCAAAGTGACAAGGGGGGCCACACCTGGGAGAAGGTATTTTGCAACACATATAACCCATAAAAGAATAAATATCCACTATATATATATATATATATATATATATATATATATATGTATAGATTTTAAAAAATCTTACAAATCAATAAGGTCAACCCAAGTCAAACACTGCAAAGGATATAAACGTGCACTCCACAGGAAAAGGGAACCTCTGGATTCTGAGCACGTGAAAAGATGCTCCCCTACTGGTAATCAAAGAAATGCAAATTAAAATTGAGAGAGGCTGACATATCATACCCAGCAAACTGGGAAAAACTAATTTCCGATGACACCAAACGTTAGTTAGGATGCAGGCCAGTGGACACCCCCTATGTGGCTGGGGGGAGTGCGAACTGGCAGTACCACGTTAGGGAGCAATTTGGTGATTGCAAACAAAACTGGAGATAATACCGCCCACAACACCACCTGACTCAAACACTTCTTTCTACCGCAACTTAGATTAGGAACTGCATTTTACATTATGTTCCAGCACATACATATTCACTAATATTTTAAAATCTCTTCTATTGAATTTTTAAAAAACGATAGTCATGACCTTTATATTGATTTCATGATTCTCTTCTGGGTTACAACCTAACGTTTGAACAGTTCTGCTCCCGGGAGCCTCTTTGACATGAGCGAGCAATGTTATCATTGTTTGTGTTGGTGAAAAGCTGCCAGCAGCCTAGAGGTCCCTGAAGAGGGCAATGGATACATTGTAACACTTTCATGGGGGAGGGAGTGAGTCCCCAGAGTAGTTTCAAGGAAGGAACTAGCATCAGATCTGTCTACCTGGATGAACCTCTGAGATACAATATTGAGTGAAGAAAGCAAGTTACAGAGGGCTACATATGTACCACCCAATATCACGTATATAAAGTTTAAAAGCATGCAATGTAATGACTATATTATTTATGGGTACATTTGGATGCAGTAACAGTATAAAAACATGTGGAAATGACAAACAGTAAATTCAGGATTTTATTATCCTGAGAGGGAGGAAGAAGGCATAGGGAAGGATGTGCAAGGAGTTCCAGGTGTGTGCTATTTTATTCTAAAACATACACATCTGCATCAAAAATGGGGCCTATTAAGGTTTGTTTGATGAAATACTATCTTTTAATTTTCTATAACTTTGCAATATGCTTGAAATATTCCATATGTAAAAGAAAAGGTCTTTGTCTCCTCTTTCTCTACCTGTCTGCACCTGAGCTCATGTGAAGAAAAAAAAAGTGTTTGTGCTGAGCTGAGGCGTTCGTGCCGATCAGTTCGGTTCAACCAGTGCTCATCGAGTACCTCGCTGTGGGTCTGACGGTGCCAGGCATGGGGTGTGGAAGAGGCAGGAAGTGGGGTGTGTTACAGGTGAGCATTGGGCTCTCAGCAAGGGCACAGGCTGCACACCTGTCCATGCGGGTACTCCTGCCCCAACAAGGGGCCCAATGTTCAGAGCCTGTCTCTCCCTGAGGAATCAGGGAAGTCTCCCTAAAGGAGGTGAGGGTTGAAATGGATCTTGAAGGATGGACAGGGATTGATTAGTTAGGGACTCTGGAAAGGAGAGGCACCTTGAGCTCCAGAAAGCTCCAGGTCTGCATGGGAAAGAAGTGATAGGGTGCTCTGAACTGGAGCACCGCAGCCAAGACGGGAGATGCTCCCTGGCAGTGCCCAGCGGGAGGCAGACAAACGGAGTGGAGAGGCAGGTCTAATTCGTCACTGGGGCTTGGGAGAGCTGGGTCCCTGGAGCCTGTAAGAGACTGGAGACAGCCTGCTCTCCGCAGAACAGGGCGGCGCCTCTCAGGGACAGCCTGTTCCACCACACGTCCTCGGATGAGGGCCCCAAAAGGGAAGAGGGGACAAAGTTTTGCTCAAATCCCAAACTTCAAATTTATTTGACTAGCTCCCAATAAATTCCTCACACCAGAGGCCTTACTATCCATCTCAGGGTGGTGGGCAGAGGGGTGGGTGGACTGTGCAGGAGGTGGCTGTCTGAGATTGCTTGGGGACAAGGCCACATGTCTTACCCAGAGGCAAGCCCCTAAATCCTCCTGACTTGCTCCCCTTCTAGTAAATTCGAATAGTTTAAAATAACTCCTCTGACCTTGAAGCCAGTTCCAACTTTGTGTCATCCATCAGCCCTAACCGATTTCTTATTAAGGCTCTGCTGTTCCCCTGGAAAAGTTACCACCTTAAATCAAAGGACCTACAGGACAAGGGAGAGACAGAGGAGCTGGAGGCAGCGGGAGACAGCAAGTCAGGAAGATGAGGGTCTCCTCCCTGAGCTGGGGACCTTCCCAGGTCCGAAGCTTGCCTGGGGGCTGAGGACATAGTTGCTTAACCCTGCATGGCTTGAAAAGGCTCAGAGGTGAGCGCCTTCCTCACCAGAAGCCAGCAGGGAGAGGGCTCGGGCAAAGTGGACTCATAGCACTGACTGCCTTTATCCATTCACTCCTCTGTGAGCACATTCCACTTATTTAATCCATTTGTGGGGGGTGCCTACTGTGTGCCTGTTCTAGGTGCGGGGGAGACAGCAGGAACAAGACAGTGTGTGGAGCTCGCCTTCTAGAGGGGGAGACAATGAGCAGGCCCAGACATGAATGAACACGGTGATTCCAGCGTTGGTATGCAGATGATGAAACAGAATATTGAATGAGGCAGGGCGGTCAGCGAAGGCCCCCCTGAGGAGGGGACATCCGAGCCAAGACCTGAATGATAAGAAAAAACAACATGCCAGAGAATTGGTATGTCGGTAAAACTTATTCAATCAATCAGTACTTAATCAATTTTTGACTCAGCAAAACAGAATTTGTTTTATGCACGGAAGACAGTTGCTAAGCCAGGCTCTGTGGAGGATTTACAGATGAACAGGCAAGTTCATGCCCAGCCCAGTGCCTTCAGTCCAGTAGCTGTGATTGCCCAGCTGCCCCAGGACCTGCAGGGCTTGGGTGGGGCCACAGCACTGGACTGAAGGCTCAAAGAAGACGCAGGTCCCTTCCAGCTGGGATGGGCAGGGAAGGGCTCCTGGAGGGCAGAGCACCTACAGGGTGTCACGTGGCAGGATGTGGGCTCTGCGAACAGCGCTGGGCCGGGATGGTGCTCATCTATCCCCTCAGGTGCAGGTCCTGAGTGGGCATGCGTGTCCTATTAATTACCGAGTGAGCCGGGGCACGGAGGAACTTGCAGTTGGAATTAGCTGTCTTTTAATAATTGGCAGCAGGATGAGTGATGTGGATTGTTTTTATCCTGGCTGTTGCTGCTGCCAAAGCAAATTACTGAGGTGTCCCCTCATTTCTGCCTCACATGTCTCTCAGCTCTGGCTCCCGGCCCTGCCTGGGAACCAGGAGCCCCGGATGTTGCAGACCACGGAAGTGACAGGTCTCCCACACAGCTCAGGGCTCTCGGGGGGGACAGCATGAGCGTATGAGCACCTCTCTTTCATAAGTCAACACAATTTGCTTAGCAAACAAAGATGAGCAGGATGGATTCCTCTGTATTTGGTCTCAGCGCCCAACATCTCTAGACATTAGTCACAGCCAGAAGATTCAGGGGACGGCCAAGAAATGCAGTGACTTTCCATGCAGCTTGGAAGCTGATTGGCTGATGTCTTCCAAGGCCAGCACTGCGTCTCACTGTGGGAACTCCCGGAGGGCAGGTCCAGGCTGGCCCCGGGAGACAGGCGGTAATGCAGCCCCTTCCTATGGAACAGAGTCTAGTAGAGGGAGACAGTGAGTCAGTCAGTAGGACAGTGTCGAGCTGCGCTCTTATGCCTGTGTACAGGTTAGCAGGGGAGAGGGGAGGGAGGGGGCTACTCCATCAGGTGGGCCTTTGGTGTTTTGTTTTTTTTTATCGCCCGGACTCTATGCCCGTGCAATACTTGACACAGAACAGAACAAGCAATGTGACACATTGTGGCCACTAAATTATACTGAGACGCCACCGTTGAAATGACTGACAGCCATCTTTTCCTAGTTCTTGGGGGAGTGGAGAGATCAAGCTAGTGCATACTTTTCTCTAAGTTCTATGTTTGTTGGTTTGGTTTTAAAATCCTCCTATAATGGTTGGTTTCTACCGCTGCTCAACCGCACGAAATGCTAGGAACAGGATGGAACATTATTAAGCACCAGCGTGTGGTGGGTTCAGGGCTGGGCACGCACAGACGTTACTCTTCTTTAATCCTCCCAACAGCCTCGCACATCATTCTCATTCTCCAGATGAGGAAATGGAGAGGCCGAGTGGTCAGGCAGAGGCCGACCGGTGTGAAAGGCTGCGTCTGTCTGTGGGAGGTACTGTCTGCCTCAGCCCAGAGTTTTCTAGGGAGCTACAAAGACACCCCACACTGGAGCCAGCCGCGGCTCGAATACCCGTTTACAGACGTCTTAACGAAAGACTGTCGAACTTCACTTTTGCTCAGCAGTAATCCCATGCTCCTGAGTGTTCTTGCTTTCCTGTCAGAGTGGATGTCACTGTCACATCAGACATCCATGTCCCAGCCAGGGTAGGTTGCGGCAGTTGGAGCTTGGTCCCAATGAGTCACAGTGCAGCAGGTAACGTCCAGGTGCCTTTCAAGTCCCCGGCGCCCAGCTCTCTGACTGTAGGCTGCGAATTCTGTTTGAAGGGACAGCCGCAGCTCCCGGATTCCAAGAACTTTTGCCAAAGCTGGGCTTTCTAAGTCCTCACTATCTAGGGGGTGACCTTGGGGCTGTCACCTGCCCCTGAGCCCAGACAAGTGACCTTTATTTTAGTCTTTCCTGAATGTCTTCTCCAGACCACCAAGGTCATTTCCCCTGGGTTGGGAAAGACAGAGAGGGACCTAGGTATTCTTACTAGTTACAGCAATTCCCTTAAAACAGGGGTTAGCAAATAACAGGCACTGGGCCATGTCTGTTCCACAGACCACTTTTGTGAATAAAGTTTTATTGCAACACAGCCATGCTCATTCGTTTCTGCATGTTTATTATTATGTTCTCACCACACTGGCAAAGCCGAGTGCTTGTGACAGGGACTGTCTTGCCCACAAAGCAAAAAATACTTACTGTCTGGCCCTTAACAGAAAGTCTTTGCTGATTTCTCTGTTAGAACATCAGAACGTTTTAGTGTGTTAACCCCATGAAAAGTATTAAGTGCCTTAAAGGCAGAATCACCAAACCTTTTCATCACATGGGATAATTTTATAACAATAATAACAGTAGCCATAGCAGGCTGGGGTTAGTGCCCACCCCATGCAGGCCAAGGGCGCAGGCCAAGGGCGCAGGCCGTGGCAGCATGCTGTCTGTGGGAACTCGGACAAGCTGTACGACCGCTGTGCCTCTCTGTGCGGCTTCTTATAAAATGGGAGCTGCTCCAGGGAGTAGCACATGTAGAGTGCTTAGACACACCCGACGAAGTGTTTACCACATGCTGGTCTGCTCGTGTGACCCTCACGGCAAACCCCTCATCACGGGCACAGACAGGGTCCTGCCCAGCCAAAGCCTTACTGTCTGAAGTTAGAAACAGAAAGTTTTGGGTCAATCACTCACTAGACAACTTCCTTTCCGAACTCAACTCGGCTTGGATGGCAGGAGACACTTGTGTACCTGTGATCTTCAAGTTGGTGTCATTACCATCCCCAAATTACAGACACAGGGGCTGATGCTAAGGCAGGGTAGGGGGCCACGGGAAGGTAGGACTCGATGCAGGCCGTCTGACCCTGGAGCACTCAGTAGCCAAGCCCCTGCCACACACTGGTGGGTCTCAGCGAACTGAGCCCCCGGTGGTCCCTCCTAGCAGGTGCCCTTGCTTGATGAGTAAATTCATGAGTGAGAGACACTGTAAGAACAGGTTGACTGCAGAGATGGTTGTGTCCCTGCATTGTCACAGGGGGGCTTATACAACTGGCTACCCAGCCCACCTCATGACCATCATCCCCATTAGGGGATGACAGAAGCAACCAGCCGCAGAGCAGCAGCCAGCTGCCTCCAGCTGGGAGCCCACCACCATGGCCTGATGGGAGGGGCTCTGACAGGAGCCATGGAAGACAAGGGTGAAATGGAAGGAGCACTGGATTTAGAGTTAGGACCCTGGGTTTGAATCCTAGCCCTGGCACTAATGTTCTGTGTGACTTCCGGAAGTTATTTTCCCTCTCTGAGCCTCAACTTCCTCATTTTTCAAATTAGGGCCTTAGATTTCACTGGGTCGGTAGTTTTTAATGGGGAGGCAGGGGTTGCCCTTCAGGGGACATTTTGCAATATCTGGAGGCATGTTTGGTTGTCACAGTTGGGGAGGGCACTACTGGTATCTATGGGGTAGAAACCAGAGATGCTACTAAGCACCCTACAGCATACAGGACACCCCACCACCACAACAAAAATCATCACACCACAAATGTCCACAGCACCACTGTGGAGAAACCCTACAATCTAAAATCTACCAGGGCCCATCCAGGTCTACAATTCCACCCTTCGTTTGTTCATCAAAGATGGATTGTATTGCAGGCCAGGCAGTGAACAGGACAGAGTCCCTGCCCTCTCGGGGCCTGAGGGTGATGAGGATAATGGCATAGGAGGTCATACTGGCTGAGTGTAAACTATATACTGAGCTTTCTACACAAACTGTCACTCTTGAGCCTCACAAAACACCTCCTCCCATTTTACAGATGAAGAAACTGAGGTCACAGGGCTAGTAAGTGGTGACATGGGCATTTTCACTCTAGAGTCCATGCTTCTAACCATATATACTCCTCACGGCCTGAGAACAACGGAAAGGAGGCAGGGCCCTGCCAGCACAGGCCTGGAAGACAGGCAGGCCCAGAATGCCTGGGCCCTGTGGTCTCTTTATCACGCAAACCGTTTAGCGAACTGGAAAGAGGCCTCCTGACTATAAACCAGCCGGTAATGGCCTGACAGGCAAAGGGGGCTGGAGAAGTGTTAGGGCCACACAGACATTAATCTGCTTCCAGCCACTGCTTCGGGAAAGACATTTGTTATGCAGTTATGGGAGCCATAAAGGGCTGTTTGATATGGCAGCCCTCCCCGTGACAGCAGCAGGAGTCTCTGGAAGTGGGAACTCAGCCCAGGTGGGACAGGCTTTATTGGCCAGAGACAAATACTTCCACTGGCGGCTAGTAGGATGCTGTGGGGTGACAGGAAAGAGTGCAGGGCTGCCCCAGGGGAGCTGGATTCTGGCAGCCACAAGGCCTCCAGCAAGCCCTGTCCTTGCTCTGGGCCTCAGTTTCTTCATCTGTAAAATGGAAATATTAATGTCTGTCTCACAGTGCTGTTCTCAGGCCCCAACAGAACAAGTGGTGACACGTGACAGTGGACACAACCTATTTTACAGAGCTAAGCATCGTTACTGATGGTGGTGTCGCAGGAGCAACAGCAGCTGTGGCGGCAAGATGCAGGGCTCTGCGGGATCTGATCAGACACTGGGGCCGGGCGCAGCTTTATCGATCCGCCTGGCTCACCTTCCCCACTGTATCGGTAATGGCTTCCATTCATCACACACTCACTATGTGCCGAACACTGTTCTAAGCACTTTATCTTTATTAACCCATTTAATCCTCACATCAGATCTATGAGGTAGGGGTGAATGTTACCCCCATTTTACAGATGAGGACAGCTGAAGCCCAGAGCGGTATCAAGGTCACCCAGCTGGTTGCAGGCAGGCTGGCTCCACCCTCATGCACAGAAGAGGTGCAGGAGACCCTGGAGTCAATTGCAGGGAGATGGCGCCTCTCCTTCGTGGGGGCTTCCACTGCTTCCTAACTGCTGGGGCCACAGGGCATCACGTGACCTCAGCCCCCACCCCCATCATGGAAATGGCAGCATACCAGTTTGTTTTTGTAGGGTTGACTTTTCCTGGAAAGTGGGATAACTCCCAGCTTCAGCTCATGGCATGGTGGGCAGACCCAGAGCAGTGCCTTCAAGGGGTTAGCTGGCGCCCAGAGGACACCCCCAGCCCCTCCAGGGGCCTGGCAAGGGCTTGGCAGAGCCTCACCTCATTGGGGCAGACAGGTCTGGGCAGTTTCTGTAACTGGAGGTTGGTGCGAGGACAGGGCAATGGCTTGGACAGGGACACTTAGGGGACAAAGGTCTCCACTTGGGAGCAGACCAGGAGAGTAGCAGAGCGGGCCCTGCCCCGCAGGATGGGTTGAGGGCTGGAGAGCACGGAAGGCAACTTGGTGCTGGTTACGATGTGGTCAGCGAGGGCTTGCATGACATGCTGATGTTTTCTGTTTGCTTGCTTGTTTGTTTGTTTGTTTGTATTATCGTTGAAATAGTCACATCAAAATATAAATTTTTTTAGATTCTCTGGGCCTCCAACAATTTTGCAGAAACATTACCCTGATGAAATCCAGCACCTCTGTGGAGGAGGGGGCCTGAAGGAGGGAGTGAGGGTCCCCGGTGGGTGCTCGGCAGGCTGTGTCTGTGCTGGACCCTAAGAACCATGTTCCCGGGCCCCGAGTCCCTGGCATCTCACTGCGTCCTTTCCCCTGTCCTGCTTCTGTTCTTGGGGAGATGTCCTTGTTCCTGAGCTGTCAGAGACCCTACCTGGCAGGCTCCCTCAATTAAGCACTTTCTTTCTAGTGTTTGGGAAGTTCTTAGGCAGAGGCCGAACCCCACAGAGCTGGCCAGTGTCTTCCCTTCAAGTCCACTGTCCTTTTGGCTCCCTGTTCAGAGCCTTCTGGAATGGGAGACAGACAAAATGGCCTTCCAACCCCGAATCCTGTTCACTTGCGGTGTCTCTTTGAAAATGCAAGGGCAAACTGCTCGCCCAACCCGAAGTATGTCCCCAAGCCCTGGGCCCCAGCCCTCTGCACCAGGACATCTGGGTGGAAGCTTCTCGTGTTCCTTAGAAGAAGGTGAAGGGAACCCCATGTACTCCCCACCTCACCATGCCCTCTTCAAGTACCCTCAGCAGTGAAAAGTCAGGGGAAACCTTGCTGTTTGCCAAGTGGAAAAGACAGGAAAATCAATAGAAGGAAAAAGAAATCTCATTTTCAAGCTTCTAAGCAGGTATTACAATCAATAATGCAAAGAGCAGAGGGAGGCCGTTAAGCCACACTTGGCAGGGTCCTCCTGGCCCAGCCCTGGAAATGTTTGTTGAGGAGCGAACTTCAAGGGCGGCTCACCACCCATCCCCAGCCTTCCTCAGAGCAGCCTCTCTCAGGGAAGCCCATCTGAAGCTCTTGAGGCAAACACTTGGAAATGAGTTCATCAATCCCTTGATTATAGTGTGGACCCCAGTGTGGGCACCCCTCAGGATCCAGACCCCTCCGGATCCAGGCCAAGAGTGACCTCAAGAAGGAGGGTGCGGCCAGTCTGCTGGGAGAAGGTACCGGCCATTTTCCCCTTTGTTTTTCTGTTCAGTTCTGGTGAGAAACTCAACTCTCTCATCACAGAAAAAATAGACTCATAGTTTATGTTCCACAATTTTCTAGCTTATATGGCATACTGCAAAGTTCCATTTTTTAATCCTATTTGCAGTAATTGCCAAAAGACGTTGGGTGCCGTGGCGCGGTGTGGAGGTGCTCTGAAGGTGGGTGCGTATGTCTGCCTCCGGCCTCACTGTGGTGGTGTTTGCTTTGCTTCTCGCCCGTATCAGCTTCTGAGACGTGTGGGGTCTGTATGGACACAAGGGTCAGGGAGTAGGGGCTTGTGGCTGGGGCCTGGTAGGCAGGTCTGACCAGTGACCCAGGGGGAAGGGCCTTAGAAGGAGACCTGGTGCCTCTGGTAGCTCCCAGGTTCATGCGGGACTCCCAGAGCTCCCAGGCTGGTGGCGGCAACTGCACCCTGTCTACGAGACAGTGGAGTAGTAACATACCTAAGAAAACATATGTCATTTCACAAACCTGTACCCTCTGAAGACGTGGTTCTAATTCATTCATTGCCCTGGAACGCTGCTGCGCTCGGTACTGCTCGGCAAAGTGGGTACTTCGGCAGGGTTCGGCACTGTTTCATACAGAGCTTTATTCTCTCCTGGTGCTACTTCATCAGAGAGCTAGGTGGCTGGCATGGTGGTGGGCTCTGATCATGGACTTTGGAGTCACATGGGGTTCAAATCTCAACTGCTGCGTTGAGTTTCTGTGCGGTGTTGGGCCGGCTACTTGACTTTTCTGAGCCTGTTTTCTCAGGGGGGAAAACAATGAAGATGGTCACCCAACCACATGGCTCACTTGGAAAATAACTGCTCCCAGCTCAGTGTCTGGTGAGTAGTGAATCCTTACGAATTATTTGTTTTACTCTGGCTGACACCCCGGTCCTCTGTGTGTCAATCTGACTAGGGCACACTTAATGGAGAGCTCCTAAGTGTGCAGAGAGCCTGCAGGCTGAGGAATCCTCCAGGTTTGGGGGACTTAATCCAGAAAGACTCCCGAAGAAAGCTCAATGTCTCTCCCAGGCCCAACCTGGGGTCCTCCTCACCCAGACATCCAGACAGAAAAGCCAAAATGAGAAGTCGTGGCCCCTGGCACGGGCCTTGCACACAGTAGGTGTTTGCACAATCCTGAGGGCTTACAGCTGAGTTCGAGGCGGAAGCTGTGGCCTGGAGTTTCAGCTGCCCAAAGATGAGCACCAGGCTGTGTCCCTTCCCCAGTCTCCGCAGGCTGCCAGGGGCCCCCAGAGACCAGCCAGGACTGGCAGGTACAAAGGGAACAGCAGCAGTGCCTCTCGTCACTCACCACGCCTGGTGCAGCCACCTCCCAGGTGGCCCCAGAGTCCACCCTCAGCGCCCTGCATCCTGTTCTCCACCCAGCAGTCTTTAGCAGGGCTTTAGAACAGGAGTCAGATCGGGCCCTTCTTCACTCAAAACCTGCAGAAGCTACTTAGAAAAGGTATTTAAAGCTTTGAGTATATCCTAGAGTACTTCCAAATTAAGTATCAATTTATCTAGGTACAAAGCTATTGCTTTGAAATAATGTAACTTGTTAGCATTTAAATAAAAGTAAAATTTGGGGGCAGTGAGCGCACACCTTTTCACCACCCTAACTACTGTTCAGGGGACATCATAATTGCTCTCAATACATACATCTGTCCCAGTTGTTTTGTAGATTGTGTTTTTATTTTTTAATATATTTTATTATCATGCTATTACAGTTGTCCCAATTTTCCCCTTTTGTCCCCCTCTGTGTGATACCCCCATCCCCTCCAGCAATTCCTGCTTTAGTTCATGTCCATGGGTCATGCATATGAGTTCTTTGGCTAGTCCACTTCCTGTACTGTTAACCTCCTCCTGTCTATTTTTTATACACCAATTTATGCTTCTTAATCCCTGTACCTTTCCCCCCATTCTTTCCCTTTACCCTCCCAGCTGATAACCCTCCAATGATCTCCATATCTTGATTCTGTTCCTGTTCTGATTGTTTGCCTAATTTGTTTTTTAGATTCAGTCACTGATAGTTGTAAATTTGTTGCCATTTTATTGTTCATGGTTTTTATCTTCTTTTTCTTGACGTCTTTTTAATATTTCATATATTACAGGCTTGGTGATGATGAACTCCTTTAACTTACCTTGTCTGGGAAGCGCTTTATCTGCCCTTCCATTCTAAATGATAGCTTTGCTGGACAGAGTAATCTTAGATGTAGGTCCTTGGTTTTCATCACTTTGAATACTTCTTGCCAGTCCCTTCTAGTCTGCAAAGTGTCTTGAGAAATCAGCTGATAGTCTCATGGGAACCCCTTTGTAGGTAACTCTCTGCTTTTCTCTTGCTGCTTTTAAGATTCTCTGTTTATCTTTAATCTTTGGCATTTTAATTATAATGTGTCTTGGTGTGGTCTTCTTTGACCCCAACTTGTTTGGGATTTTCTGTGCTTCCTGGACTTGTATGTCTATTTCCTTCATCAAATTAAGGAAGTTTTCTTTCATTATTTTTTAAAACAAGTTTTCAATTTCTTGCTCTTCATCTTCTCATTCTGGCATCCCTATGATTCAGATGTTAGTACATTTGGACATGTCCCAGAGGCTCCTTAGACTTTCCTTGTTTTTGTGAATCCTTTTTTTCTTCCTGCTGTTCTGATTGAATGCTTTTTTTCTTTCTTATGTTCCAAATAGTTGATTTGATTCTCAGCTTTATCCTCTCCACTGTTGGTTCCCTGTAGATTTTTCTTTACTTCACTTACTGTAACCTTCATTTCTGCCTGGGTCTTTTTTATGCTGGTGCCATACTCAATGAGCTCCTTGAGCATCCCGATAACAGTGTTTCGAGCTCTTCATCTGATAGGTTGCTTATTTCCATTTTGTTTAGTTCTTTTTCTGTTTTTTTGTTGTTGTTGTTCTTCCGTTTGGGCCATATTTCTTTGTCTCCTCAATTTGGCAGCCTCCTTTTCTTTGTTTCTATGTATTAGGTAGAGCTGCCTTGACTCACTGTCTTAGTAGCGTGGCCTATCGTAGAAAAGGCACCTGTAAATTGTGTGGGGTGGAGCCTTAGATAATTGCCAGGGTGGGGCAACCCTCTTCACTGCTTTGTGGTTCTGTGTTGGGGGAGGATTCAGAGAAGGGACAGTGCCACTGCCTGGCTTCTGGAGGTTTGCCTGGCAGGAAGCTGTCTCCCAGCACTCACCCTGTTTCCAGTCACTTTACTTTCTCCCCATGTGTGACTGCTGCTCTTCCAGCTGTTGCCATGGTGCTGAATCCCAGAGGGGGTGAGTCTGTGAAAGTCCTAAGTCTGTGTGGGCCTTTTAAGAGGAGTCTCCAGAAAATCCAGCAGTTTCTTCTGCTGCCCCAACCCCCACTGATTTTTACAGAAATAAGTTAGGGGGACTTATCTTTCTGGCACTGGAACCCCGGGCTGTGCGGTATGACCTGTGGCTGGGGTCCCTCACCCCTGAGGTATCCCTCCTGATTTTTATACACCACACATGAATGTGGGACTGCCCATTCTCCCACCTCTCTCTGCCACACTGCATATCCCCATGCCTCTCTGCTCCTCCTACCCATCTGGATGAAAATGCTATCTTTAAATCTTTGGTAGTTGTACTTCCATACAGCTCAATTTTCTGAAGGCTCTGGTTGATATTTGTTTGGTGGTCTAGTTGTAATTTATTCTGTAGTTTTGCAAGGAAATGAGGTGTGTTTACCTATGCCTCCATCTTGACTGGAAGTCTGTACATTGTATTTTTAAAGTTCACATCTTCTACAATTGTTCCCTTGCCATTCTGACCTTCATGGAAATCTGTTCTTGCCTTGCGGAGTTGGTACTGGCTGTGCCTTTGGCCTGGAATTGTCTTCCCCTAAATACCTGCATGGCTCACTCTCTCATCTTATCTTGTTTTCTATTAATGCATAACAAATTATCACCAATTTAATGGCTTAAGTCAACACAAATTTATCTCCCCATAGTTTCTCTGAGTCAGGAGTTTGGGCAGGATTTAGCTGGGTCCTCTTCTTGAGGTCTCACAAGGCTGAAAGCAAGGTGTCAGTGGGCCGCGTTCTCATCAGAGGCTCAGCTAGGGACGATCTGCTTCCAAGTTTCCTCCTGTTGTTGCAGAATTCCTCTCTTTGCAGCCATAAAACTGAAGCCCTGTTCTCCTGCTGGCTACTATTTGGGAGCTGCTCTCAACTCCTGGAGGCCACCCACAGTTCATGGCCATGTGCCTTCTCCATAAGCCTTCTCACAACAGGGCGACCTACCTCCTCATGCCAGCGAGGAAGGAGTCTTTCTAGTGCACACTAGCAAAAAGGAGCTTTATGCATATCCTGACGTAACACAGGAGTGCCAGCTCTGGTTTCCCTGGTCTTCTGAGCACAGCCAAGGCTTAACCCCTTGGTCCTGCCGCAAGGTTCCAGGAGCCGACGGTGGGAAAGCAGCCTTTAGTCGCTACAATTCAGTAACATGCCTTTGAGTCACATCCTTTAGTCCCTCCTTGGGCCCCAGTCTCTGTATCCATCTCTACCCCCCACTTCCTGGACCCCCCATCTTTTACTCTGGCCCTGGCTGAGGGCTCTCTGCTTCCTGTAGTCTCCTGTCTGGCCCCACCTCCTCCGGGGGAATTGGAAGCTGGTGCCACAGGCCCCGGGCACCAGTGGGTAGGTTTGTCCAAGCCAGGTGTAAACCAGCTGCTTCCTGCCCGAGGCCTAGGTCCCCGGGGCTCTCGGTTCCCTGAGGTGTTGTCCTTGTGTAACTGTTATTTGTCTCTCTCTCGTAATGAGACATAATACCTAGGTTTTGTCCACCTTCTGTTCCACAAGTCTTCACCACTTCTCACTGTGCTGGGCACCAAGGACACTAAGATGAATGAATAGCTGCTGTCTGTCCTCAGGGAGCTCACATTCTAGAGGAGGGACAGACATGGCCAAATAACCAAGGGACCAAGCTTGTGGGCAGGAGAGTACCTTGGGGCTCCAGAGGACAGAGGGCTGTTCATCCGGAGGACACAGTCCACAGAGGAAGTGGCATTAGAAATGAAGGAGGAAATCAGTTTCCACGAGGGCTATAGAAGGAAGAAGGTGGTGGAGGGTTCTGCACAAGCAAAGGTGTGGAAGCTGGACTGACCGCTTAGAGTCCTGCAGGAGTGGGGGGCAGTTTTAAGCAGCCTGCTCATTGGGCATGAAGATGAGTTCGTGAGGGAAGAAACTGTGGTTGGCTTGGGCCTTAATGAGCACCTGTTCCTCCCCCTGTCTCTTCCCAGGTCCCCACTGGAACCCTTGCCTATCTTTCCCTGCTGTCCAGTCCTCAAGAACACAAGCAGGGAGGTGTGGTTGCATTCTGAACAAGATTATAGATCCGCCTTACTTTCCAGCGTGTTTGTTTTACTTTAATTGGGTAAATAAATCAGCACATTAGCTTCCTGCTCAGAAGCCCAGCTTCTAGAAGGAGCGGCACTGTTGCACCCAGTGCAGGCCAGGGAGTCCCCAGCATTTCTCAAAGGCTGGCCAGCCTGTTGGTCCTCTCCTGGTCTTGACAAATCTCTGACTCTCCTGAGCCCACACAACTCATGTTCTGACTTTAAGAGCCTGGAGCAAGCGGTTTGCCAGGCCTGTGAAGGTCTCTCAGATCAGGCAGGGCAGGAGGGTGAGGGGCTCTGCTGAGCCAGAGCAAGTGGACCACGGGGGCTTGCAGGTGTTGCTCATTAGGCAGAACTCCTGCTTTTCTTGACATCCTCACCTGGATGGGGGCCAAACATGGAGGCGGATGAGCCCCTGCCCCCTCTGCCCAGGACCATTAAACCCCAATTAGCAGAAAGAGGACCTGCCCAGCGGGAACTTCTATCCTCCTCGGCAGGAACAACAAGGGCCAGGCCAAGGGGCAGTGGGATTCAAAGGAGGCTGTCAGGACTGAGCCAGAGAAGGTGGTGCCTGGGAGCAGTGGAGGCTGGGGTGAGAGCTGGGGGAGGACTCCTGCTGGTGAGCATGGGCGGCGGGGCGGTGGTGAGGGTTGAGCACTGGCCTGTGTCTGCCCTGGCTGTGCCACCGACTTACTCCCTCCCACTGGTCCTCCTTGGGAGTTAGGGGCTTAGAAGGATGGTTTCTAAGTGGGGCCAGGTCTGGAGCAGGCTCCTCAGAGGTAACAAGGAGTGATGTTGGAAATATACGTGTATGGGGTGAGGGGTACTGACCTACCCACTCCCAGACCCCAAGCTGAGGCCAGAATGAACCCTTTAATTGCTGGGTGGTTAGAAGTCCTGGAGGGGTGGGGGGAGGTCTGAATAAAGAGGTCAGGATGCCTGGGGCAGTGGGAGAGGGACTCAGGGCTCAGGGAAATGACTCTTTACTGACAAATATGGAAATAGTGCAGGACTTTAGTCACTGAAGCAAAATGATGTGTACCAGCTGAACAACAGCATTGCATGTCATCAAAGGAGGCAGCACCATCTCCTCTTTCCTAAAAGGGCTGGGGGTGGGATGGGACTTGGCAGTGGAGTAGAATAGGGCCACTCCAGAAGGAAGGGACAGGACACAGTGACTTCTTGAGGCTTCCCTTCTGCAGAGAGGGTGCAGGGCTGGGGCACCCAGAGGCACTTTTCTCCCTTCCTCTGGGCCTCTGGAGCTGTGGCAGGTGCCCCGTGCCCCAAACCTGCCTCTGCCTGGCAGCACAGAGGCCCCCAGATGCCCACCCGAAGCAGTCCCTTAGCCCCGTGGAGGGATCTTTCCAGTGGCTCCCAGGACTGCTTCCTTAGCTGCTGCTTGTCTCAGCCT
The DNA here is from genome assembly GCF_021234435.1 of Artibeus jamaicensis. Lineage (NCBI taxonomy): Eukaryota > Metazoa > Chordata > Mammalia > Chiroptera > Phyllostomidae > Artibeus > Artibeus jamaicensis. Next base: position 8,064,374 of record NW_026521883.1, read on the forward strand.
AAGTAGGCCCTTTGGATTTATTAGTTCTGGGGGTGGGAGGAGAACAGCTTCTCAAAGAAGTGTGTTTAGTGCCACATTTCAAACTCCCAGGCTTGATTGAAATGGTAGTTAAAGCATTTTAAGGCTCTTAGGTAAAGTTGCATTTGCCTTCCTTGTGGCCTATATTCCAATATTATCTCTTTATTGCGGTTGCCTTATTATATTGCTCAGAGGCGGTGCTTTATCGTGAGCTGTCCGCCCATCTTGCAGGGATGTGGCCCCGGCTTCCATCCGTGAGCCCATCTCACTGAAGCCACCAAGAAGAAAAGACATCGTGGAATAATTGTGCATTTTAATTAAGCCTCAGTGTGCACCCTATTGTGGAGATGCTCATATTAAAGAATTCTTTTCACTTTGCAGGAAGCTGGAATATTTGTTCCCCATGTCATTTTTATATTCCTTTTGTGTGGCAATTAATATTTAACTCCTGGGAAATAAAGCAGCCACCTGATATGGTCTTTATGGCCTGGTATTAAAATAACTATTCCTGATAAACTATTGTAATAAAGTATTCGGAAGACCTAGCTGGAAGGGGGTTTAGTTCAGGTATTAATTCTGCTCAAGGAGCTGGGCCTGGAACAAGACCTTCTATCCTAGTTCATTCCCATTTTTCATGATGGCACGTCAGTGAGCCTAAACAGGATCACGGTCACCGAGGAGAGGACAAGATGGTGTACTTAAGGGACAGGGCACTTGGTCTGCCTTTCATCCCCTGGTAAAGGTATTTCCAATTAGCATGATCGCTCTGTAATTATGTTGCCTATAACTTGGCCTGCATCTGCTTGCATCACCTTTCGCCAGGGCGTGTCCTTGACGTAGTAGAGAAGGTGAAAGAAAGCAGCACATTTGCAGTCACTGGGAGGGGCCCAGCTGCACCTGATAGCAACAGTATTTAACTGGGAGACCTAATCTGAGTGTACAAGCAATTACAAGCTGTCCTGTGGGACTCTGCTTACCCATGGATTCTCAAATAAGTTGCAACACAGTGACGAATTAACTTGTTATGCTGTCAAAATCAATTACTACAGAAGACAGCTTAACTTCTCGTCCTGTGCACAGGGCCCCCAGGTCAGCACGGCTACCCTCTGTCCCGTGAAAGCTGATCAGGGGATGCGGCTGTTCCAGTCTCCTATCACCACCACCCTCCCCACCCTCACTCGGCTCCACTCAAAGTCTCCGTTTGAATTTGGGGAAGCGAATTCTCAAGATCAGTGTATGAGGGAACGAGAAGGGAGAGGCAGCCTGACGTATGGTCTCCACAACGCCCTCCCTCCCCTCCCCCCAGAAATGATGTTGTTCTCACCTGTGAAGGCTGGGGAAGATTGATTCTAGCTGCGGCTTTAAGTAAGATAAACATCTGAAGGCCCCAAGATCTTTACTCCGCAGCATTGAATAGAAGATGCAATTTATAAATGTTCCCTTAATATTTCCAAAACAGATTGGCCAGTAATTTATAGACTGCAACACTGAGGACTGAATTAATTTTCCCAGTGAGCAAAGTCTGCATGCAGCTCGGCAGGAGCTGTTCCTGCATCTCCGAGCAGAATCAGAATGATAGGGTTAGGAGGACTCTTGGAGATGATGACTGCCACCCTCTCCATGGCACACATGGGGAAACTGAGGCCCAGTCACCCAGGAAGTTGCTGGCTGAGTCAGGTCTGGAGCCCCAGGGTCCTGAGCCCTGGCTGGTTCTTTAAGCTGTTCCCCTTATTGGTAAGTGGTATCTCCTTGTGGAACTTATCTTGCTCTGCCATTGGTACCTGCAGCTGTATAGCGTCAGTCCTTTATATTTCTCTGGCTTTTGCTTCCTTTCTTCTTAGGAAATGAAGCCTTCTTTGCCTGAGTCAGGAGGTATAGGCCCAGTGCTCAAGGTGAGGGCAGGCTGGGTGTGTGGGGTTCACGTAGGCAGGGAACTAACACGTACTGAGCACCTACTCTGTGTCAGGCACAGGGCCGCACACTAAGTCCTCGTTGTTTGTGACCTGCTCAGCCACCCTGAGTGGGACCGGTATCTTGACCTCCCATTTTACAGGTGGGGAAAACGAGACTCAGAAGGTTAGGTTCTGCTGCCTCTTCCCATTGCCCAGTCCACAGCTCCTCCCTCTTCTCTCTCCTCCTCCCACCCAGAAGAGCAAAAAAATGACATGGCCAGAGACTTCGACAATTAAGAGGCTCAGCGGGCCAGTAACGAGACCAGTGCTGCTCATATTGTGATGTGCACACGAATCCCCTGGGGATCTTGTTAAAAGTGCAGATTCTGGTTTAGGAGCCTGGGGAGGGGGTGGGTTTGGGCCTGAAATGCTGCCTTTCCAACAAGCTTGTGTGTGAGCTGATGCTGCTGGTCTAGGACCACGTTTTGAGTACTAAGGGCCCAAATCACCCTGATAGGTGCTTCCACACTTTCCAGAAGCCTTGGACCCTGTGTCATGCGATCACACACTCCTGCAACTGGAAATGCCTTCTAGCGACCGTAAAGTCCCTTCCCCTGTTTCTGGAGTTTGAGCTCCTTTTTAATCGCAAGCAATCTCTAGGAAAGGGGTAGAACCGCCCCCCCCAAACACACACCAAGAGCATCCCAAATCATAGTGAAGCTGTTCTGTATTTAAAACCTAAGCAATATAGCCATGTGAGGCCTCCACCATGGTGATTTAATAACTAGCAATTGAACAACAAATCGGTCCCTTGCATTTACTTGGCCCTTGAATCACAGAGCTTGCTGCTTCAGGGGCAAGATATTTACTGTGAAAATTGAGTTGAGACTGGAATGTTACCAAACATTATAAGCAGCACCGGTTTGTTTTCCAAATGCTCCATGTTCTGAAATGCGAAGGCATTCACAGAGCGTCGGAAGAGGCTGCCGCTTTCCCCCTCGCTCACATGCACCAGTGCAAATACAGCCCGCCCGACGAGGCACCCTCCTGTGATTATGTTGTGGATCACGTCTGAACATCTCCTTGTACATGACATTTAAGAAGAAAAACACTTGCAAATTAAATGTTTGATTAATGTTACATCTTTTACAGTTTAAAATAGGTGAGCATAATTGAAAGTTGCATTAACTCAAGAATATGAACTTTACATGAGCTCCATCCTTGGCCTGTGAATCTCGATAGTTCTGTTGAATGAGGGCAGAGAGAGTATCATCGTGTTTCATGGAATAATCTAAAGGTCCAGGGCTCTGCCACCCATTGGAGGAACACTGTCTCAGTTTGAACAGGAGTCTTGTCCCAGGGCAAGGGGCCATTCAGGTTAGAATTTCGGGTGTGTTTTATCAAGACTCACAGGTGGCATTTACTCCTTCTTGTGTGGTTCAGTGCAAGGGGCTAGTTATCCAGATTCTGTGTCTACACCGGCAACGTCATCTGCTTTCATTACCTGCTTCTGGGGACTGGCCGCTTACATAATCTCAACATTCAGACATACTTTCTGGACTGTTCCATTCTTTCCTTTTACATCTTATCCTCTTTTCTTCTCTTTTTTTCTTCCTCCCTCTCTTCCTCCCTCCCTCCCTTCCTTCCTGTCTTCCCACGTAGATCTGGCTACGCCTCCAGTTTGAGGCCTGCATCAAATCTCCTGAGGTAGTTCTCGATTTAAGAGCACTCCTCAATGACCATGTGTTTAAAATGAAGACTTTTATAAAGTACAGAAAAGCCCTAATTATTTGGATTTTCTTCTGCGGAGATTTTGAAAAGAGCACACTGGAAGCTCGTGTGTTCATTTGCTCGCTCGCCACTGCCTGGGCCCACAGAGAAAACCTTCACCTAGAGGCCCTGGAGTTGACATTTCAGGATTCGTTTCAATTTTGTCAGGTGAAGAGGATGGAGTGGGGAAGGGCGATGGGAAGAGCACATGCAAAGGCCTGGAGGTGGCAAGGGCCCAGCTGGTCTGGGAAATGAAAAGTCCTTGTGGAGGGAGAGTAGGCTTGGTGGTGGTCAGGGGCGGAGCAAGAGCTGGAAGGGCTTGTGAGCATCAGACCATGTATGGGGCCATCACAGAGGAGCCCAAGGAAGATTTTAAACCAGTAGGGCACCTAGTCAGCTTCGCATGTTTGGGATCCACAATGGCTAGAGCCAGGATGGACCTCAATCTGGTGGACAGGGACTGGTTAGGAGCTGCTGCATTAGCCCATCTGGCAGGCCCTTGCAGACAGGGCCCAGGCTGGGTGCTGGGAAATGAGCAGAGCTGGGAGCCAAGTACCCAAGAGGAATGGACACTGGCCAAGGGGGGAGTACTGGAGAGAAGAAGGCGAAGGCCTCAGGGGGAGAGCAGAGATGCCAGGGTAACTGAGTCCCTGCCCCCTCCCTTCCCTGCTGACAATGAAAAAGGTCCGTGTTGGGTTGGGAAGGCTCCCAGTGTGTCAGGGCCCGTATCTCCATTAGTGGGGCCTCGGCTCTGAGGGTAGCAAACAAAATGCCACCGAAGGCAGTATGGCCACTGACCACCGGCAATGCAAAAGAAGTTGGGGACGCTGCTATTAAGTTGGGGATGTAAATAATGAGTATAATAATAATATCAATAGCGCTCCCCATGCATATTACACTTTAAAATTTATCTAAGACACTTGACTCGGCAGGAGTCAAGGGTTATTGTTGTTGTGGTTGTTACTAACACCAGGAGAAATCTAAGGCAGCTGGACTTGACTAAAGTTGAAATAAGTGAAGGAGGCAATATTTAAACCCATCTCCCAGTTTAGTGTTTTTTTAAATGCAAGGATTCCTTTGAGTGCTTGTTTTCTCTGGCTTTTGGCTGAGTGCCTTGTGGAAGGACATAAAGGATGTCCAAAATCCTTGTCCTAAGGAAGCTCATAGTCTTGAGGAAAACACAAGGTCAACCCAATGAAAGTAGCAAACTATTGCAAGGAAGTACCCCTTTATCATTCACCCAGTTCACCTATTTACCCACCATTCCTCCGCGCATTCACCTACCATCCATGCACTCATCTGCCCCTGTACTCATTCACCCATCCACTTACCCATTTCTCCATTCACCCATTCATTCCTTCGTCCATCCTCCATCCATTTCTTATCTATTTTCCATTCATCTATCCATCCACTCTACTACCTGTCCACCAGTTTGCCTATGTATCTATCCATCTACTTAACATTTGTTACAATAATTATAAATTGTGTTATCCAGATCCCAAGGGGTTGTGCCAACTCTGGCTGGATATTAGAATCATGTAGGCATTAAAAAACACTGCTACCGAACCCCACACCAGATTCTGATTTATTTGGTGGGTTCTTTTTTAAGTTCCCTGGGGATTCCAATGGGTAGCCAGTGATGAGGACCCTCTAAAGAGGATTAGCAGTTCAGAAGTGGGAGAGCCAGTGAGGACGGGGCCAGTCAGTAAACCTCAGTGCTGGGAAGGTCCTAGAAGCCCTCCAGTGCATCCTCCCATTTGAAAGATGAGGAACCCCAGTCCCAGGGAAAAGAGCCCTGGTTAATGAGAAGTCAGGACTTGGCCCCTCACCAGCTCGGGGTACACAGTCCTACCCCTGTCTGCTAGAAATCAAGGGGAGTGCTGAGACGGAGGCACAGTCTAGGCTTTGAAGAATGAGTGGGCTCAGGATAGACAGGAGGGAACGAAGGCATTGGGAGCAGGAGTGACTGCACAGCCAGCGGTGGGGACCAGGGACGAGGGTGGTGTGTTTGGAGAGGGGGCCTCTGTGTGCTTTTGAGGGTTCTTCCAGTGCACAAAACATACCTCTTCCCGAACAACCAAGCATCGCCTCTGTGGAATGCCCCACTTTGTCCCGCACTTTCCCTTCGAGGGTAAGAAGGAGAACCACTGACTGACCATGGATTCTGCTGTCCCCTGAGCACTGGCTGTGTCCCCAAAACCCTCTGCACAGCCTGCCCAGAGAGCAAGGAGAGGAGATGAGCCCGTTGCAGGGAGGAAGTTTAAACAATTACTCGGCTGTGATGAAGAAGGATAATGGCCCTCTTTGAAGAGCAGCGTTAATGCGAAAGTGGGCATGATGGATGCTCGCCCCCCACCCCCACCCACATAAATCTCACCTGTGCGCCTTTGTTGCCTCCTCATGATGCATGTATAAGATAAATTCTCCAAACCTATTTTTGTGCTGTTGCCAGCAGCCTGCTGATGGAATAAATAAGAGTTATGGCTGCCATAATGGCATCACTTATGAAGGGCTAAAAAAAAGCAAACATGTCCACAAAGTTCTTATAAATCTATTATAAATGTGGGCTCAAGTTTCCGAGGAAGTTCCACTAGAGTGCACAGCACCCTCCCTCACTCTGTAGTCCCCGTGAATGACTGAGCAGGCAGGTGCCAGAGAGGACCACAGGTGGCCCTTAATAACCAATGATCCCCTCCCTGTCACTCCCTCCCTCCCTCTAAGCTCTAAGCACTGGTCAGCCAGGAAAGCCACAGAGCCATGCCTCAGAGACTCCAGCCCCTAAGGGCTGAATGGCTGCCCTTAGGCCTTCATTCAACAACTCTGAGACATGCAAACCTAAGGAAGGCAGGCTAAACTCTCTCCTGTGCTGGACCAGGCATGAAGAACCCTTTGTGAGGGGGCTGGTTAAGAATGAGCAACCCTTGTCTCCTATACCTTGTTTTCCTGAATGGAGTTGAGCCACGTTCCTCTGTGGGAAAGAAGGGCTTAGACCTAGCAGGTCTTACATGGGTCAGGGCTCAGAGTCACCTCCTGAAAGTCCAGGGGTCCATGGCCAGAGGAAAAACCTCCTTTTTTCCTGCTTCCCATGCACCAGCCTCTGGAGGGAGAAGGGGCTCATCTGGCATGGAGGGTGGAAGGCATCAAGGCTCAGGACCCTCTGGGACCTGGCCCCGGCCCCTCCCCACTCCAGGCTTATCTCCCAGCCTTTCTGCTCTGTCCTCTCTTTCTGCTCTTCCTGCTGGGGCCTCAGTTTCTTCATCTGCAAAGTGGGAACAATCACGATAATAAAATAATAGGACCTGACTTGTAGGGTTTTTGTGAGGAGTGTATGAGATAAAGCAAGTGAAAGTACTTTGTGAGTATTAAAATGCTTGGAGGCACAGGGTTTGTCATATTTACTATCCTTCAGGAGCCCTGCCTACCAGGGAAAGATGCCTGAGCCTTGCTCCTAGGAACTAGAGGCCCTCGGTGATCCCCTTGGGGAAAGCTGTCAGCAAATGCTGCAGGGTAAGGCGAATTATGACTTAACATAGGCAGCTTCTCAGTTCGAAATAGGTTTTAAGCCCCTAGAAGGCAGCACCAGCCTCTGGAACGGCCTGGAAATCCCTCTGAGCCCCAGTGCATGTTGGAGAACTTCCTGATAGTCAGCATGGGCCCCTGACTGGGGAGAGTTTGGGGACCCACTTTCTCCAAGCAGAGCTACGGACCTCTTACCTGGATTACAGCCTCCTAATGGCCCTCCACCCCGCCTCTCTGACCCTCTAACACCTACTCTCCACACAGCTGCCCGAGTGAGCCCATTCAAGCACTGGTCAGCTCATGCCATTCTTCTGGCAGCTCGCAATGGCACTCAAAGCTCCAAAGCCCTGTCGGAGGCAGCTAAGGCCCTGCATAATCCTCGCCTGCCTTTTCCTCCTTGCTCACGCATCTCCAGCCACAACTGATCTCCTTGCTGTCCCCTGCATGTGGCAGGTCACTCTTAGGAACCTCAGGGCCTTTGCCCTGGCTGCTCCCCCTGCCTCCATGTGGCTCACTTCTCAACAGTTCAGGTCTATGCTTAACTGTCTGCTTGATGAGGCTTTTCCTGACCTCCATATTAAAAGTACAAGTCTCCCACCCCTCACACTGACACTCTCTTCTTCTTCTCTGCTGTATTTTTCTCCTAAGCACACTGCACATTTGATAGTACACATATTATACTTACTTATTTTGTATACCCTCTGTCTTGTCTACCAGAATGTAGGCTCCACAAGGGTGGGGCTGGGTCTGTCCTCTTCTCCGCTGCAGCCCCAGCACTTGGAGCAGTGCCCAGCACATAATAAGTCCCTGATAAATGTTAGTCGCTTAAATGAATAAATGGAGAGATAGATGGACAAACAGATGGGTAGACGGACAGATTAAAGAATCAGAAAGGTCCCTGGCCGGGCTTAAGGAAGCCATCACACTGTCCAGAGGCAGTGAGCTGGCCGCGTTAAGCACTGGAAGAAACAATCTGCCCTGGGGTGGGGGTGGGTTCTTGACCGGAAGGCAGGCGGGAGAAGGACCCCAGTCTTTAAGTTCCTTAGACTGTGGGAGGGTAAAGCCTTCGGGCCCACCCCAGCTCTGAACTATCTTCTCCACCTACTCTCCCTGGCAGGAGCCAGAGCAGAGAGAGGGTGTAAGGATGCAAAAACAGCTACATCAGGAAACCTCATGCATAATAATTCCCACAACTACCAAACCTGTTAAAATGCAGCTTGACCTATACCCTATAAAGTATGTAAATGACACGGGGTGGGGGGGGCACATCCACAGGCTCTGAGTCCCCATTAAAAAAACATTGCCTCTCCCACGGCAGCACTGGGCTTGCAGATTCTAAATGTCAATAGTTTCCCCAGTGAAGGCAGCAAAAGGTCGGAAGGTTAGCTGTCTTAGGAGGCTAATTGTCATGGGTAAATTAGAGCTACGAGCACACCATCCCTTTTCCTTCGTCACCTCTCCCCCACCCTCAACCCATTGCCTGGCCCAAGGGTCCCAGGGACAACACAATTTAAAACCCAGAGTTGGGACCCAGGGTACAGCCATCTTATGTGATGAGGAAGATAATGGGGAATAAATTTCCTCCTTCCTCAAAATAAGTGAATCTTGCTGTGATTTGTGGCCAGTCCAGGAAAAAAATAACAACTTGCCCAGAAGTCAAAACTTACCAGTTCCAAAGGAGGGGGTCACTCTGGCTTATGCCCCTGGTTTTGGGGGTGAGCCTGTGGAGGGTGGAAACTGCAGTTCTGCGCACCACAGCTGCCTCCCCCTGAAATCCGACCCCCCACCCGCCTGACCTTCGGTCCTTTCCTGTTACGGGAAACACCCCTACGGTCTCGTCCAGGAGCAGAGAGAGCCTTGGTTTTCCCAACTGTGCAACGGGGTAATGAGAAGCGCTCCCCACAAGGCTGCTTTGAGGTCCAGAGTGGGTAAGACCTGTAGAAAGCTCAGCCCAGAGCCCCAGCAAGCTTTCATAGCTGATAGAAATTAGAACTTGTTAGTTCTGGTGCCAGGTAGAACTTCCAATACCACTTGCGGGGCAAGTCAGCCTCCTGTGGTCTCACTACCCACCTGGGACCCCAGGATGGCCAGGCCTTCCCCTCAGCGGGTGGCAGGGTGCATGGGAGGTTCAGCCGGCCAGCCGGCTGGGCAAGTGATCCAGCCCACAAATGTTTCCATGGGCCACCTCCTTTGACTGCCACAGTGAACTGGGAGGCAGGGGTTATGGAGTAGGAAGGTCGGGTACTGAGCCTCAGTAGTGGACTTGACCATGCTCCCATGGCTGCTGTGCCCAGCAGAGCCCTGGGAGGCAGACAAAAGCCATCCTGGTCTTGTCGAAATCCATGCAGATGACTGTCTCTTCTTTTTCTTTGAACTTCCTAGAGAAGGGTACCCCCTTGACGACATTATGCAGGATCTGGGAGCTTAGAGCCATGAAGCTCCGCCTTGGCCCCACTGACCCCCCACTCCTGAGGCTGCTCCATGGACATGCAGGAAAACAAACGCTCCTCCCATGGAGATGACCTAATGTCTCCACAGGCTCTAATCATCCCTCCCTGGGCCCAGCGTGGCGCCTGCCGCTTCAGGGCTTCAGGTCTCGGCTGCCCCACTGGAGAGCTTGTAGGCCAAGGAGCCACCCCAGCCTCAGCCCCGAGGGTGCCCTGCAGGCATATGTCACACATCCTGCTCCGCCCAAACTCCCTGGGTTTCCCACCTGCTGTCAGCTCCTTTGTTCTCACCTTTCTAACAGCTTTACTGGTGGTTTGGATAGGGTCATGGGCCAGCGAAGATGTGAAAGGAACTGAAGGTCTATTCTGGATACTGGACGTTATTCTTTGTAGAGTGAAGTAGGCCATTGATAGGTCAGAGGAAAGACAGGGGAGGCGGCGATCGTTAAGCCCAGTGCTATGTGCACTCAGTTTCACTTGACCACTAAAACCAGCCCATGAGGAGGGTAGGATCAGTTCATTTTGCAGATAGGAAACCAAGGCTCAGAGAAGATAAATAACTTTCTTGGCTAGCAAATGGTGGAAGAACCAGGTTCAGAGATGGACGGTAACTGACTCAAGGTCATATAGCTATGAAAGTACAGAGGCGGGGTTCACCCCCAACCCTGTCTGTTGAAAAAGTAAAAGACTCCATTATGCCATGTTAGAAACAACTGTGCAACAGCCGTTTAAGTGCCCCTTCTAAACAGCGGGCATTTGGAGAGGAGCTGGCTGACTCCTTCCTGTGCAGATACAGTTTTTGCCTCCCAGGTCCCTCTCTCAAAGGGCACAGGGTCAGCACAATGCCCCATGAGGCTCCTTTTGGACCCAGCATAGTGGAATCTGATGAGTCAAAGTCAAATGATCTCCCTGTGATGTGCTGAAATCCACATTTATTGATTTAGTGCATTTGCTGATGATATCACATCACCTGCAGAGAGGACCTAGGGAAGAAGGTCCTCCCTGCCTTGGTTTTTTCCTTTCCCGACAGGTGACAGTAGGGAGTGGGGCATGGAGTTGACTGACTGTATATAGGTGAGCTCTGGGCAGAGTCGACTAGGCAGAGGTGAGGGAAAGGCATTTCTGGTAGAGGGAACAGCCTAGGCCAAGATGTGGAGGCCAGCCAATGCCTAAGGCATGTGCCGGCAAAGCCAACCTGGGGGGGGGGTTGGCGAGGGTGAAGAGCTGCCCATTAGCATCTCTCTTCCTTGGTGCTCCCAGCTTTCTCTTCAGACATGGGCAGGGTGTGCACTACAGATGAGCAAATCCCTGAGGGGCAAAGCAAACAAGCAAGCCCCATGACCCCAACACTCAAAGTGAAGCCCTGTGAGAAGCCTTAGCCAAGAGCAGAGACCCTCTGCTCACAGCACCTGCAGATGATCTGTAGGAGGCCTAGCAATGCCCGTCCTAAGAGGCCAGCTGTCCTCCCAGATCTGTTTCAGCAGAGCTGTCGAGAAAGCCTGGTCGCCAAGCCCACTGTGAGACCCGTGCACTGCAGGCGGATGCCTGCCTTCTGGAAGTGGGACTTTCTGAGCCTGGGCAGGATCCCCTCTGTGAGATGAAGAACTTCCAAAGATAGCCTGGGGTATCTGGTTATTTGGGATGGTGGATATGTGTCTAAGGGTGGGGGATGGGAGGCAAGCTGGAGAGAAGGGAAAGACCAAAATAAGGCAAGAAAGAGAATGGAGAGACAGCTCCCTGATGCTTAGCTGCCCTGTGACCTGGAGCAGGTCTCTTCACCCCTTTGAGCCTCGGTTGCCATAACGGAAAAACTCTTCTAGCACAAGGTTGTGGTAAGGCTCAAATGAGATCATGGTGGAGAAAGTGCTTCACAAACTGTAAAGCACTGTGCCCACGAGGAGTACTACTGTTAGAGAACAGGGAGCCCAGAGTATGTGCCAGAATCACATGTGCCCTTCTGTGCTTCAGTCAGAGGTGACACATGGGATTCCCATCACAGCCCACTGGCCACAACTAACCTCACAGCCCCTCCTGGCCACTAGTAAATACGGCAAAGTGTATGGACATTGGTGGGCATTAATATCCCTGCTGCAAATGGTCAAGCTGAGATGCCCATTCACCGGTCCCTGAATCAGAGGAAGCTTATGCAGATGCAGAGGGAGGTTCAAGTCATAGGATAGGGAGGTGGCCCCTGGGAAAGTGCCTTGAGGGACAAGTAGGCAGCGGCAGGCTCCCCATCCCTCCACTGTCTCCTTGTGCAGAAGCCCTGCTGGGTTCTGCAGCCCGAGGCTCCAGCACAGATAAGAGGGGAAGGCGTTGGGGGAGGGGGTGCTCTCTTCTGCAGTGGACATGCAACCCTCATATTGAGATGGTAGAGCTACGAAATGGGAGCTTCCTGGATTGCTGACCGCAGGAAGGCCAGCCACCCTGGAAAACTGCCTGGACCCAAAGTAAAATTTGAGCAAAATAGGAATCTTTTCTGTGGATCTTCTGAGGTTTTTAGAGTTGTTATAGCATCATGACCCAGACAATCCTGATGGATATGCTTTCTCATCTTGTACCGTTTGGGCTTCATAGTCGAGGCTCCTCCCTCTGCGGAGTACTGCTGTTAGGAATTTACTCCAGTTCCACATTATGTGGACCCGAGTCTCTCAGTTAATACACCACCACTCCATTTTCTTCATCCTCCAGTTTAACTTCTAAAAACAAGTGGCCCCCTAATGCAGACACAGAGAACTTTCCATCACCCATTTACTCTTGTGAAGAAAATCATGGGGCACTTTGGGACATTGGCCCTGTGTGTGGCGTCAGTGATATGAAGGTGTACTCCACCCCTTTCTGCCTTGAAGGAGTTCACAGTGTAGAGTGCAGCACAGAGGGAACGCAGTGCTATGATGGATGGGTGGACGGGTGGGTGGGTGGATGGGTGGATGGGTGATGGATCGATGGTAGATGGATGGACAGATGGATGATGGAGGGATGATGAACGAATGAAGATGGATGGATTGCTGGGTGGATGGAAGAACATGATAGATGGGTGCATCAGTGGGCGGAGAGGTGGATGAAATTATCGCTGATTTGGTGCAAGGCCCCTTCTTGTCCATTACTCTCCCTAATGCCAACAGTTACTCTGTGTGGTAGGCATTATTTTCTCAAATTTATGGATAGGACTTGAACTCATGTGTGGGTGATGCCAGAAACCACCCTCCTTCGGCATCGTCTCCTGTAACAGAGATGCCCGTTGGCTTTGTGTGAGCTCCTAAAGGCAAGACGGCTCCTGTCCCTCTGCGGATTGAACCCAGACTCCTGCCTCCTCTGGGAACTATTCATCGCACTCTTTCTCCCCTACCCACACTGCACCAAGAGCCCCATTGCATATTTTCTTTTCATGTTTATGTCTTAAAACATTTCTTATGGCGTATTTCAAATATATAAAAAAGTAGAAGAATAGCATAATGAATCTCATGTAACCATCCCCTGGTTTCAACAGGTCCCAACTGCTGGCCAGTCTGTTTTACCTTACATCCCCACCTACTTTCCCCTTGTCTAGTGTCCTATTAGTTTATCCATAAATATTTCAGCATATTTACCTATTTCTGCATATTTTTCTCTCTCTTGGGTGGGTGATAGGGTCTTTTTCATTCTTAAATTTCCACTGTTCGGCTGACTAGAAACTGCTCAGGGTGTGTTTGTTGAGTGAATAAATGACTGTGTGGGACTATCAGTAAGTACCTGGTGCCTCTTACTTCCTCCAGTCAGCTCCTAAAGAGTTCTGTTTCTCAGCAGGGCCAGCCCTACAGCCACCACTTCTAGATAGAATGCTCCTTAGCTTGTGCGTGAGCATCTTTCTGTTGCAATAATCTGGGACTTGTGGGGTGGCTGATAAGACCTTCTCAAATGTGGCTCCTTTTGTGTTAACATCCCACAGGCATAATTACATTAGCTGTGCAAACATGCGGGCAAAGGGCCGCTGGGCCGCAAGTCATTTGGCATCAGTGTAGCCTCTGCCCAGACATCCCTCAGACGCCCTGCCAGGACAGCAGATGGGGTCAGTTCAGGGCCCTCCTACCCGGGGAGGCCCCCAGCCTCCCAGCTGGCCTGGCAGGGCCTGGTTTATTTGCATTTGACTTCAGCCCAGCAGGAGCCACAGAGCCAGGCAACCCTGTGGCCCTGTGGCCCTGTAGCTAAGCCACCTTTCCAACTGACATATTCAGAGGCAGTTTAATCATTGGGCACCCAGCCTCAAGCAGCTCTCAATCTGTGGGGACAAGAAAAGTTCTAGAAGAGGGCATTTGCATTGGAAATAGCCATGAACTCATCCCACCCTGGTTGCCTCAAGGCCTCTGTCGCCTCTCTCTGTCTCTGGCCGGCTCCCTGACTCAGAGTTGGAACAGCCTCCTCAGAGTTTTGACACATTCCTTATTATGGGCTGAATTGTGTTCTCCTCCAAAAAAAAAAAAAAAAAAAGATATGTTAAGTCCTAACCCCTACCTCAGAATGTGACTTTGGAAATAGGGTCGTTGAAGATGTACTGACTTACATTAGGATCAGCTCCTGTTTGAGGAGGTCGGGCCCCTAACCCAACAGGACCAGCCTCCTCGTAAGAAGGTGCCTGTGTGCATAAAGGCAAACACACACAGGGAGGACCTGTGATGGTGACGCACAGGGAGAGCCACGTGGTGGCGGGGGCGGAAGGTGAAACGCTGCAGCTGCTAACCAGCGAACATTGAAGACTGCCCGCAAGCCACCCCCCCCCCCCCCGCCCCCAGAAGCCAGGGGAAGGCAAGAAGGCCTCCCCTGCAGGTTTCAGAGAAAGCAGGGCCTCACCTGCACCTCGATTTCATAGTGCCGACCTCCGGAATTGGGAAAGGATTTATTTCTGTCGTTTTAGGCTGCCTCATTTGTGGTAATTTGTTACAGCAGCCCAAGGAAACTGATGAAGTCCCCTAGTGGTCCGAGCATCCCTGGAAGAAGTCCGTCCCCCGGAAGCTTATCTGAACCTTTTTGGCCTCATTTCCCATTTTAGCCCCGACCAGCTCCCCTGGGTAATGATATCTGTGAGTTCTGTCCCTTTCATAGCAAGGGTTCTCCTATTTGGCTTTAAGCTGTTGCCTTGAGCCCCTTTATCCTTGGAGCCCCAACCTTGTAAACTGACCCCTGCTTTAGGGACAAGAGGGGAGAGCTTATTTTGTGCTGCAGAGCATGGGCTCAGGCCCCTGCCCACCATGGTTTGAGTCCCAGCTCTTCCACTTCCCTGCTGCATGATCCCGGGCAAGTTGTTTAACTACTCTGTGTTTCAGTTCTCACGTCTGTAAAATGGAGGTGATAATGTTACTACTTAACTTGCAGGGTATTTAGAAGCCTTACACGGGTTAATACAGGGATTGGCAAACTTTCCTATAAAGGTCCAGACAGTAAGTATTTGAGGCTTTTTGAGCCACACACGTCTCTATCACAAACACTCCCCTCTGCCGCAGTAGAGCAAAAGCAGCCACAGACAAGATACAAATGAATGGCACGGCTGTGGTTCAATGAAGCTTTATTTACAAAACAGGTGGTGGACCAGATCTGGCCTGTGGGCCGTGGTCAGAAGCAGGTAGTGCACCATGGAGCAGCACAGAGCAGCACTCCACCATGGGAGCTGTTGTTTCATAGCACTTCAGAAGCTGCAAAACCCTCTCTCATACATAACTTCATTTACCCTCAGAATCCTGTGAGGTAGGGATTGTGGGAACTCCTTTACAGAGAAGGAAACTGAGGTCCAGAGAAGCTATCATCTTCCTCTGTACGGAGCTTGTGTCTTCTTTTCAATAGCATGTGTGTGTTCACTCACCCAGCTCACGGTG
This sequence comes from Artibeus jamaicensis, assembly GCF_021234435.1. NCBI lineage: Eukaryota > Metazoa > Chordata > Mammalia > Chiroptera > Phyllostomidae > Artibeus > Artibeus jamaicensis. The sequence goes on from NW_026521883.1 coordinate 8,079,866, forward strand.
CATCTTAACAGACACGGTTTCTATCTGTCCACACCGATCAGTTCAGCAAGGCCCTGCTGTGTGCTCAGAGCTGAGTTTCGCTTAGAGAAGGAGCAACTGGGAAAGTAGGGGGATGCTCAAGTCAACTGTAAGCCGCGGGTCCTTCCCCAGTTTTCTGGAAGCTGGCTTCTTATCTGTGAAATGGAACAGCAAGCCTGCCCGCCTCCGAGCTGGTCTTTCTTCCATGCAGTCTTCCTTAGATTTTTGCCTATTTTCATGCAATTATTGATGGAACAAACATGCAGACAGAAGCTACCGTATTTTGCCGTGTATAGTGCGCATCCACATTTTTGGCCAAACTTCTGGGAGAAAATCTTTCATTTAAATTTTTTAATTCAATTGTTTATTTATTTAGAGTTAGGTAACTTGTTTTTTGTATTGTAAAGGAATGTGAACATTTATTTTTGAACATATTATGGTACAAGAAATTTTATGTAAGAAATAATTACAAAACACAAGAACATATACAAGGTATTTCAGGTGCTACCCACGTACCTTATTTTTCCCTCAAAAATTTGGGCAAAAAAGTGCACGTTATACAAAGCACAATATGGTAGTAAGTGCTGCCCAGTGCTGTGCTGGGGGACAGCTGGGGACAAACAGGCACAGTACCAGGCAGGGACAGCCCCAGCCTAAACGGGCCCTGTGTGAAACTGCAAAAACGTGGCCCTCCTCTGACTGGACACAGCCTCAGTGGCAAATGGAGGGCTGGCGGGATTTCATTTCATTCCCCTCCCGGCCAGGCACCTGGAGCAGTGAGCGCATGACTCGCACAACCACACACGTGGTCCTGTTTCCTCGTTCTCTGGAGCGTCAGTCTTGAGGCATTCAGAGGCATGGGAGTGAGCAACGATGAGCAGTGACCGGAGTGCTCCAGAAGAGAGATGAGTAAGGTGCTCCAGGATGCCCTCAGCTTCCCTCCCTGTGTGGCATCTCCAGACCCCGCCTTTGGAGCTGCCACCTCGGTGCCCACATGACCAGCCCTCAGCCTAGACGTCCCTCACCACCCTGCTGAAGAGCATCTGCGTCACCTCGCCAGGCTCCGAGGGGCACTACCTGGAGGACTGAGGGCATGTTCGCTGTGAAACATACTTCCCACGCACCCCATTTGCATTAATGTGTGCCATTAAACAGTTATGGTGTGGGAAAGAGGTGGGGAAATGTCAGCGGAACCTCTGGAATGGGGTTAGAGGCCTGAGGGGGAGCCAGTTGGAAGTGCCAGACTTTCTGCAGCACCACGCCCAAACCACGCCAGGACACGCTCACCTCTCTCCCCTCCCTGAATCGCTAAGCCATTTGTGTTGGTGTCTAACCACTTCCTGTCTGACATTAGGAACTGTTTCGGTCGGGTTACCGTTGTCTCCCTGTTGGGCTCTAAGCCCCTCTGATCCCACATTTGGCATCACCTTCTGTTAAGCCTTAGTGAGCATTAAAGCAGCTCCAACACCTTCGCTGGAACGTGGGGGGATTCGTTAAGCAGAGATCGGAGAGAGCTGGCTCTTACCTACTGTCCACCTGACACAGCTCAGAACCCTCAGCCAGATGGCTCCGCTGTGCCCTCTCTGCAGGTTCCAGGCTTTGGGGCCGAGCTGGCACCCTACCTCCTGAAATTCAGCAGAGAGCACAAGGTGGAGGTTTTGAAATCGTGGGTGTAAACTTAAACCCCACGGAGCCACTTGGGCAGTCTATGCGAGCTCACTGGGTGCCTTTCTCCATCCATAAAATAGGGATAATGCCACCTACTTTTCATTTGTGAGAACTAAACTAAACGAATGTAAAATGTCTAGCTCGGAGCTCACTTAGCCCCTCAGAAAGCCGCGCTGCATGTCCATTCTCCGCCCTCTCCCCCTGGTCAGGAGGTTTGGCTCGCAGGCTGGAGTTAGGAACCGCACAGGGAATACTGAACTCCCGCATCCCCTTCCCTGGGGCTGTCCACACCTGCTTCGAGCAAAACATCTCCACCACCTCTCCAAGCACCTCCTGGAGCAAAACGTCTCCCCCACCTCTCCAAGCTGGCGTATGGCTGTGGTCTCGCCCCTGGGACAGTCTTCCTGCCGGCCTCCTCACTGCAGAGTGAAAGCTTCTCTCCCTCTTCTGCCTCTCCTCCCATCTGCCTGAGGCAGATGTTTTTCAGTGGAGCAATGATTGATATTCATTCCTAAAATTAATTCTTAAAATTATATCACATAGGTAGCCACCTCATTACCTTGTGTAAAATGGGCCCATTTATCATTCATTTTCTCATCAGTAGGTCTGAGGTGGAACCTGAGACTGTGCATTTCCAGGGAGCTTGCAGGAGGGACCCGTACTGGCACTGCCACCCCGGGGCCCACACTCTGGAGCCATTGCCCCAGCAGGGCTGGGTGCAGGAATGAGCTGGTAAGCCCCATAGGTGCTGAAGGGTTAAAGGAAGCCTTTCTTGCTACTTCCCATTTCTATTTTTCCCTCCTGTGTTGGATCCAGGAGCTGCTCTGCAAAGGTGCCAGTGAGACCCAGGTGATGGATTAGTGAACTTGGCTCCATCCCCCATCATCTGCTCTGAGAAACTGTATCACATGGTGGAAAGAATGCAGGCTTGGAGGCAGAACCTTGGTTCAGCCTGGTCTCTCTTCCCTAGCAGGTGTAACCAGGAGCTGTTAGTAGCTGTAATAGAAGCAGTGGTGACGTCGTCCCTCTGGTCCTCAGTTTTCCTATCTGTAAAATGGAGACAATGATGTTCTCCTGGGACATTTCCCATGTTCTAACAGGATGTGCTTGAAACAGCTTGGTTGAACAAAATTTTGTGCCCAAAAAAAACTATCTTCCCAGCATGAATGAAGAGAAACGACTGAAAAATGAATTTTAACACAAAGATGCAAAGCCTTAGCCACAGAGGGGACTTTGGGGATCATCCCCTCCAACATCTCCCCATGTTACAGAGGGAAGAACTGCACTCAAAGGCAGGGAAGTGACGTGCCCCTGGCCAAATAGCAAAACCGGGAGAAGCAGCAACTTTCCCCTGGGCCCTGCTCTTTTCTCCACACCGGAGTTTAAACACCCACCCCAAACCTGGACACAGATGCCCCGTCTCTCCCTGTCGCCCCTCCTTTAAAGAGAACCATGCATGTGCCTTACTGTATCGTCCCTGACCCTCTCAGGAAGTTTTCATTATTAGTCTTATTGATTACTTCTTTCTTTCTCTCCCTGGTTCTGGGTTTGTCATCTTTTCTGCCTCCACAAGCCAAGACTAAGATAATAAAAAAGTTTTATTGCATATAAAACTGCTTTGGAAAGTGCTGCTATTAGCTCATAATAAAAGAATCTTTTGCATGTTGCACCCTATTCATCGCTTAAGCCTCCATGTCTGGTGCGGCTGTGGGGGTGTCAGGTGGAGGGTACCTCCTGTCCCTGCCCCTGACACCTGCCCCTCTGGGGGAGAGCTGACCCCAGGGAGGCAGCCCTGGGGCAGACCCTGGGGGCCGCAGTCAGGCTGGCGAGGACCTTGTTCCCACCCCTGGACACCCTCCATCTGCTGAGGGAGGTGAACTTGCTTTTCTCCACCTCATGGGGAAGTTCAGTCCCTGACTTCCGAGGGCCCCCAGCATGAGGGGAGAGGCCTGCAAGGGACTGGGCGTTTATCTACTGCTCTGATGGAAGATCTCTTTGCTGAGTGTGAGTGCATCCCTCTTCCCCACCCCTGCCTCACCCGGATATGGCAGTGGGTGAATTCCAGGCTGTAACAGGTCAGGCACTGGTCTAGGTACTTACACAGGACTCATTTTGTCCTCACCACTACTGTGTGAGGTGGGGGCTGTCCCTGAGGAAACTGTCTGAAGCCAGCCACCAAAAAGATAACAAAACTCAGGTATAAAAACTGGCAGGCTCATTTTGTCAGGTATCAAGTTCATTCATCTCCTTGCTCTGGTAGGTGCTTAATAAATGCTTATTGACTCATTGACTCATGGCACGTATGAGATACAAATGCTAAGTACTACAGGATTCAGTGTCTGGAAAGCCTTCCCAGAACACGTGCATTTTGATCAGAGGGCTGGCTGCTGCTGGGAGTATGACTCAAGTACCCGCCCAGCAGAGTGAGCCAGGCCTGACCAGCAGCAAAACTTGGAATTGCTGTTGGTGGGCCATCTGCCCACAGGTTAATAGGCCATGAACTCTTGGTACCAGCATGTTGTTCTAAGAAATAGCTCAGGTTATTGCTGGTGATGCTGGCAGGCCTACCTGTGCTGGACAGGGAGGAGGCCCAGACAGCCTTTGCCTCTGGACTTCCGCAGGATGGTCCCAAGGCCTTGAGGGGGACCCCTGGGGAGGCAGGAAGGAAGAAAAGAGGGAGAGGAGGAAGTGAGAAGAATGAAATATAGGGAGAAATTGGAAAGAGAAAAGTGGAGGGGAAGTTGGTGGGGACCTGTTATTTCATTTAATGTGCCTGCGCCAGAAATACTATATGAATGAATGAATGATCACTTGAGGGTTGATGGCGATATCCAGCTGGATATCCAATCCAGCTTGGGTTGAAGTTCACCAGCTCCTCCCTGAGTTTATCTGGTGAATTAGTTTCCCTCCTCCCGCCTTCTTTCTTGGCCTCGTGGTGGTTTTCCTTCAGGTAGGGAGATGTGGACTCCAAAGAGTTGAATGGCAGCGTGAGTCAGAACGTGACTTGGGGACCTGCAAGCCTGGTGGAAACCACAAGGACTGTCAGGAAACATGGGCGGTGAGACACACTGCAACACCAGTTTGTGACAGCGAAACAGCGAGAGCCACACAAGTGTCCATCAACCAGAGGGAGACTGAACACTCAGACCTGTTCCTTCTGCGCAGCTGCAAAAATGAATGAACTAGAGCTGTATGTAGCAACGTGGGTAGTTCTCTAAAGGCATGTCGAGAGCAAAAGCAATACAGTTGTCCCTCACTGTTCATTGGGAATTGGTTCCAGGACCCTGCAGATATCAAAATCTGTGGATGCTCAAGTCCCGTATCAAAAAAGACATAGTAGTTGCATATAACTTGTATTTGCATACAGGCTACAGCAGGGAATGCCTACACACCACTTTATTCACATGGATTCATCATGGTGCTGGGCATATGACAAATAAAAGTTTTGCTATTTTAAAAATATTTTTAATCCACAGTTAGTTGAATCCATAGATGTGGAACCTGCAGATACAGAGTGCCAAGTGTCCTGTCTTAGCCTGGGTTCTGCAAAAGCAGAGCCTGCATGCAGGCAGGAGCTCTGAGAGCTTTGCCGGGGGGAGTAGGAGGAGGGCACAGGGAAGAGAAAGCCTATAGGGGATTACCCTGATGATCTTTTCCTGTCCATTGCCCATCTGTACGTACTCTTCAGAAAATTGTCTCTTCAAGTCCTCTGCCCATTTTCTAATTGGATTGTTTGCATTATTAAAAGTACAAGTTCTTAATAAGTTTTGGATTTTAACCCCTTATCAGATGTATCATTGGCAAATATGTTCTCCCATTTAATAGGTCATTTTTCATGTTGTAGATGGTTCCCTTTGCTGTGCAAAACTTTTAAGTTTGATGTTGTCCCACTTGTTTAGTTTTTCTTTTGTTCCCCTTGTCTGAGGAGATAGAGCAGAAAAAAATATTGCTAAGAGAGAAGTCCAAGATTTTATTGCCTGTGTGTTCTTTTAGGATTTTTATGGTTTCGAGTCTTGCATTGAAATCTTTAATCCATTTTGAATTTCTTCTTGTACCTGGTGTAGGAAGGTGGTCTAGTTTCGCTTTTGTGTGTGTGTCTGTCCAATTTTGCCAGCACCATTTACTGAGTAGACTCTCTTTACTCCATTGTATGTTCTTGCCTCCTCTGTTGAATATTGATTGACCATATAGACATAGGTTTACTTCTGGGCTCTCTATTCTGTCCATTGATCTATATGTTTGTTTTTATGCCAATACCCTGCTGTTTTGATTACTATGGGCTTATGATATATTTTGATATTAAGTAGCATGACACTTCCAACTTTGTTCTTTTTTCAGTATTGCTGAGGCTATTTAGGTTTTAGGGGTTTTTTTTTGTGGTTCCATATAAGTTTTTGGATTATTTGTTCTAGTTCTGTGAAATACACCATTGTTAATTTTGATAGGAACTGCATTGAATTTATAGATTGCCTGGGGTAGTGTGGACATTTTAATTATGTTAATTCTTCCTATCCACAAACACGGTATGTGTTTAAAACCACAATGAGATATCACGTCACACCTGTCAGAATAGGTATCACCAGTAAATCTACAAATGGCAGGTGCTGGCAAAGATGTGGAGAGAGGGGAACCCTCGTGCACTGTTGGTCAGTGCAGCCACTATGGAAACCTGTATGTCATTTGCTCAAAAAAGTAAAAATGCAACTGTCTTAACACCCAGTGATTCCACTTCTGGAGATTTATCTGAAGAGACCCAAAACACTAATTTGAACGAATACATGCACTCCTATGTTCATTGCAGTGTTATTTAAAATAGCCAAAAATTGAAAGCACCCCAAGTGCCCATCAATAAACAAATGGATACAAAAGCTACAATACAATTATACGGTGGAATATTACTTGGCCATAAAAAAGGAATCTTACCATTTGTGACAGCATGATGGACCTGGAGATTATTAGGCTAAGTGAAATAAGCCAGTCAGAGAAAGACAAATACCATATGATTTCACTCATATGTGAAATCTAAAGAACAAAATTAATGAACAAATAGAATGGAAACAAACTGATAGACACAGAGAGAAGACTGGTTGTTGCCAGAGAGGAGGACTAGGGGACTGAGTGGAAGAGGTGAAGGGATTAAGAAGAACATGTCGGCAGTTACAGAATTGTTGGGAGCAGTCAGAAGAGGGTAAAGGGAGAATAATGGTGAGGGAAGGAGACTTGACTTGGGGCGGAGAACACACAGTACAATATGACACACGGATGCTGTATTAGAAAATTGTATAATTGAAACCTATGTAATTTTATTAACCAGTGTCACCCCAATAAGTTAAATAGAAACTTTTTGAAACTGAAATAGTCACAGGGGTGTGGAGTAGAGCATGGGGAACGTGGTCAGTAATGTTGCAGCGGCCGTCTGTGGTGCTGGTTGGCTGCTGGAAACATCAAGGGGAACTCGATGTAAACTATACGACTGTCTAACCACTTGGCTGTACACCAGGACAAATAAAATGGAAAGAAAAAATGTCGAAGGACAGGGAGGGACGGCTTGCTGAGCAGAGCGCCGTGGGGCGGCGGTGGGCCCTCTGAGGAGCTAGGCGGCATGCACGTGGGAGATGGCCTCCGATGAGGGGACTAGGGTGTTTAATCCGCCAACTCTTGTCCCCCACTGGTTGGGGTTGCTCCCCAGATGTCAGCCCCTGGTCTCTCTAGCTGAGTCTGCCAGGCCTGGGGAGAAAGCCCCGAGGCATGAAAGCAGAAGTGACAGGGCTGCCACGGTCGAGGGCAGGGTGACCTGCGTGGTCCCCACAGCCACGTTGAAAGCAGGACAGCTGTGGGCATGTGGTGCTGGGTACCAGGGCACCTGCTACAGATTCCACACATGCGTGTCAAGCTTAAGATGCAAAACTACAGCTTACACTGGTAGGGAGATAGATGTGGTAAAACCCACAGACACTCCTGACAGTGATGCATGCCACTTTCGGGAGGCTGTCTCCTCTGGAAGGCACAGCGAATCACAATCAGGAGGGAACTGGGAAGTTTCGGTTGCATCTGTGATTTGTCTTTTCTTTTTCAAGCTAAGTGGGAGGTACATGGGTATTTGTTTCATTACTTTATTTAAGATATTTCATAATAGTAAACATCGAAGAAACGCACCTGGAAGAACCTCAATATGAGTGATGAGAGGGGACGGCTCACGACGGAAGTCAGGCAAGAACTTTGGCTTTGAGAGAGCAGTAAAATTCACCTAGACAATGGGGGGAGGGCCTCCCTGGCCAGGGGACCTCATGAGCAAAGGCCTGGGGGTGGGAATGAGTGTAGGAGACCAGCCCAGTTCAGTCAAGGGAAGCAGTTGTGTTGGGAGCTAAAGGTTAAATATGCAGTGGAGGCCACGTCATCGCAGGGGGTGTTTAGTGCCAAGGAGTTTAACTCCAGCACAGGAACATCTGCATGGCAGGTGCAGTAGCAACAGCAGTAGAAATAATAATAATAATAATAATAATAATAATAATAATAATAATAATAATGATAATAATAAATGTACTAATCATAAGACAACTTTGGCCCTGGCTGGTGTGGCTTAGTGGATTGAGAGCCAGCCTGCGAACCAAAGTGTCGCCAGTTCAATTCCCAGTCAGGGCCCATGCCTGGGTTGCCGGGCCAGGTTCCCAGTAGGGGGTGCACAAGAGGCAAACACACATTGATGTTTCTCCCTCTCTCTTTCTCTCTCCCTTCCCCTCTTTCTAAAAATAAATAATTAAAATCTTTAAAAATTAAAAAAAACTTTGTACTACTACCTAACAAGCTTTCATTCTGTGTGAAGTGCTTTGTTACACACTCTTTGCACATCAGTTCATTTAATTCACAACAACAATCCTCTGATTGTTGTTGTCCCGTTTTACATATCTGGAAACTAAGGCCCAGAGAAGGTAAACAGTTGTCCAAGGTCACATGCTTAATGGGTGGCAGAATATGGATTTGAATCCAGGTTGGCTCTGTGTCAAAGCTCACTTCCTCTTCCACTCTTCCCTTACTTCCTGTCACGATTTGCCTGTGGGTGGTCTCTCCCCCACCCCCAGAACGATGCTGAATGGGGTCACAGCCCTTCTCTTGGAATGGCACACACTTCCCATCCTCCACACCACCTCTGATCTGTTGGTGGTAGGGTGGTGGGTTGAGGGAGAACCTCAGCCCAGGCCCAGTGGAGGAGGGCATGGGGATCAGAGAGCGGCGTTTGCCCAGAGAGCCTGGTGTTTGCCAACCCTGCATCCAGGCCTCCCTGTCCCCCACCCCACCTCCCTGGTTGTACCTGAGGGAGAGAAGCCAGCCCAGGCCTGCAAGGTCCTGACTGCACAGGCGGAGTCATGCACGGGGGTATCAGATGCGAATGGGTGCCCGGAAGGGGCTCTTCTCCATGAAGAAGTGGAGGGACCTTCACTCGGGTAGAGCATGGAGCCCATCAAAAGATGCTCGTAACTTTGAGGATGTGGTCTTGGTGCTTCAGAAAGGCAGTCAGAAAAGAGAGCCAGCTTTCCCCTGCTTGGACGAGGTCTGCTGTTCTCCCGTCAGGCTGGGGACGGGGTGGGCACATACATGTGGGCCCAAAGTCCTCCTGACCCAGCACATGGGCCCTTTAGACTCATTTTTAGATCCACATGTCCTCCCAACCCAGACACATGAGACTCGTTTTTTTCTCTGAGTGGAAATCAGACTGTGGGTCCAATCCTCTCACCAAGCCCAGGAATTAATTAGGCATGTAATGTGCGTGAGCAATAATGAATGCTCTTCACTGAAGTCCTTGTGCGGCTCGGTGTGGGACGTGGCCCCTGTGGCAAGAACCGAGCATTTTTCCCTGAGCAGGGTCTTGACACTGCAGGAGTCCCAAAGCCTTCACGGGAGCGGGAGGTGCGGGGGTGAGTGCGTCATGCATGCGTGGTCTGAGGCATGTACTCAGCATATGTGGAATGTGTCATATGTGTTTGCATAGCATGAGTCTTTGGAGGGTGGACGTCACATGCTAAATTCATGATGTATATGTAGTGTGTATTATGTGGGAATGTGGTGTCTGCTGGACGTGTGGTGTGAATGCTGCGTTTTGCCTATGGCGTGTAAGCAATACGTGCCACAGACGTGTGGCATGGGCACGTGAAAAGTAGTGCCCAGATCCATCTGTGAGTGTATGTTCACCTCTCTGAGCCCGAAAGGCTTTGTCACTGTCAGAAACAATAGATTGCTAGGAAATCCCAGGACGTTGGGCAGAATTATGATCCCGTTTAGCACTGAGATAACATTGGTTGCAGAAAGGACGGATGAAAAATGTCCTCAGAAATGGAAAAAGGGATTCAACGGGCTCCACAGAGGATGAGCTGGGGCTGGGGACCTAGGAAAACAGACCTGATTGAAGCCCTCTGGCCCAGACCCCCTAGGTATACAGCAGAGCTGCAAGGGCTTCTGGGAAACTGAGAAACTCGAACCTTCCCCAGAAGGCACCCCAAGTTGTTTAGGAGCATCCAAAAAGGCAGGGTAATTCTGTGTTCACCCGGCCAGGTTTTTCTAAGGCTCGGCCCCATCCGGAGTCTCCCCGTTTATTCGGACCACAGGGAGCAGAGGTACCCCGGAACAGAGACGAAGCCGGATCCAGCACTGCGCCCCACACCACACCACTCACCCCCATCTCCCTCTTCTCACGTGCCTTTCATGAGTATTTGTTACTTGGCTACATAACTTTTGCATTGTGAATATGGCATTATGACAATCTTATAGGAAATGTTTAAAAATAATAAAAATAAATTAGCTCTAGCCCTACCACCTTAACACAATAATTAATTTCATCTTGCTTAGTCCCTTCCGATCCTTGTCAGCATGCTTGCATTTTCATTACATAGTTAAAATGTGCCTATAGTCTTACATTTTGTGTTTTTTATTTCACATTTTACCGTAAGCATTTTTCCATGTTACACAGTTTTATAAATATTTTAAATGGCTGAGGAATAGTTTGTTGAGTTTATATACCATAATTTACTTAACAGTTCCCCTATTGTTGAACATTGAGGTTGTTTTCCGTTTGGGGCTATTATAGATAATGTTGCAATGAATATCTTCATGCATATATAACGCTTGTTATTCTTTTGAATGATTGCCTTTGTATACAACATTAAGAGTGGGATTACTGGGTCAAAGTGAACAAGCATTTTTATAACCCTTGATTATATATGGCCATATTGCTTTCCAAAATGCTCATTCCAATTTCCAGCATTATCAGTGATGTGTGTACCGGTTTCAACATAACCTTGTCAGTGGTTCATGTTATCATTTTTTTTCCTAAGTTGCTAATTTGGGAAGTATAAAATAGGACCTCTGTGCTGTACTAATTTGCCTTTTTTGGCTTTCTCTCTGGGGTCCACATTTTCTGTTACAAAAGACTTTTCCTGGGTACTCGCTGTGTGCTGGCGGCCGAGCTCGGTGCTGCGGGGGCTACAAAGATGCCGAGACAGGGTCCCTGTCCTCAGGGAGCTCACAGTCCAGGACAGGCTTATACACAAATGGCTGCCAGGAAGAGGAGACTGGGCACAGTAAGAGAAGTCTTCCTGGAGAAGATGCCATCGAGGTGGCTCTGGAAGGAGGCCTGAGCTTTGAACCTGAGAAGACAGGGAAGGTAACCCATGCAGAGGTTACAGCTTGAGCAAAGACACGGAGGTGTGTGTGCTGGGAACTGGGGTGGAGGCTGGAAGAGTGAGCTGCAAAGGTGAGGGGCAGCCAGAGGGAGAAGCCTGCACTGTCAGGCCAGGGACGTGTAGAGGGACCATGGTGGCCCTGGATGGCTGGGCCTGAAGCGGCTATGAGGCAGGGACCGTAGGAGCACGCCGATGTGTGACCTAGCACCGCCGTTCTCCATTCACTTGTGTGGTGACCCATCTTTTCAACGTGTTTCCACGCTCTCGATCTTTTTCAACCCTGAATATTCCTCCAAGACCATCAGCTCCACCATCCCCATTTTGCAGATGAGAGTCCCAGCTCTGCTGAGTGACCCTATTAGGCCACAGTTTAAGGTGCAGAGCCAGAACTGGAACCTGGGATTTCTCATTCTAAACCCAGTGCTTCCTGATGGGCATCGGCATGGGGGGAGGATAGTATGGACAGCAGTGGTCCTTAGTCCTGACCATGGATCAGCACCATGGGGAACTTAAAAAAAAAAGGTAGAGTCCTGCCACCCCACCCAAGACCTGCTCACTTGGAACCATGGCGCTGTGGCACTGCAGAAGCTGTGGCCCACTGAGTTAAAGTGTGACAGAAGGGGGGGGTGGGCCCTCAGTGGGGGAGAGGCTGGAGATGAGGCTCTGCCACTATGAATGGGGAAGAATGAGTGGCCCCCATGGTCTCAGTAAATGGTTATGACTCAGAGTGATGGAGAAGGAGGGGCGGCCTCGGGCTGCCACGCTCTGTCCACCTGCCCCACCTTCCTTCCTGCAGGCCGGATCAGCGTGAAGAGACACTGGCGTGCAGGCGCCACAGCCCAGGGCTGCCCCAGAAGAGGGACTTTGGAGGGTTGCTGGGAACCCAGATGTGGGCTCAGCCTTGGCTAGAAGAGACAAAGTCTGGATTTGAACCTAGGTCCTCTGAGTCTTTGTGTGTTTATGAATCTGAAAGGTTGCTTGTTTATGAGTGAGCTTTCTGGCCTGACCAGGGCTTTGGAGCTGGGTAGGGAGGCTCAGAAGGGTCTGCATAGCTACCATATCCAGGATGTACTCAATTTTAGGCAGGTAGAGGTGCTGGAGCATGAGGGTCACCAGAGATAATTAGCCAGATTAGAGGCATTAAGAAGTCACTGGGGGTGGGATATGTGCCATGTGTGCCCTTCAGTGGCAGGTAAAAGAAGAAGAAACAAGAATACTAATATCCATTTAATACATATGCATGATGTCAGCTTATTTTCCCATGGATCCCATGGGCTCATGGGGCACTAACAGCATACCTATTTTACAGATGCCAGTACTGAGGTCCATGGTTGATAAGGGCCTTGTCCTGATCCACAGAGCTGGAACAATAAAACCAGGATTTAAATACAGGCCATCAGGCTCCAAATCTATTGCTGTCTTAGTCAACAGTGTTGACTGAGAGCGCACACTGAGCGTAAGCATCCTAGGGCTGGCGGGGAGTAAAGATGGTAAAGCCCAGGTGCCTTCAGCAGGGCTGTGCCACTCGAAGTGTGCTCGCTGCACCTGCAGCATCAGTACCCACAGACCTTGTTGAAAATACGGACTCTTAGGCTCCACTCAGAACTCCCGAGTCAGAATCTGCATTTTAACAAGACCCCCAGGTGATTCTCACACACATTAACGCTCCAAAAGCCTTGTCACTAGACAGAGGTTCTGCCTGCTGCCTGCACACTAGCATCATTTGGGGAGCTTTGGAGGAAAAAAATGCCCTGCCCACACCCTCCGCTAGAGGTCGCAATCAAGCCCTGAGGCTGGACCTCGGCATGGACTTAGGTAAGTTCCCCCAGGTGATCTGATGTGCAGCCAAGGTGAGGAGATGTCCTGGGCATCCTAACCAGTTCTGCTCAGGCCTCTCTCACCTGACAAGTCCCCATCCCCTTGCCCCACCTCCATTTTCCCCTTTGAAGTATTCAGTGTAATGCGCTATGCTTTTGGGATCATGGTTGTTAGTTATTTCAGGGACTAGGTGGCCAGGGAATTCCGGTCATTGTTTGTGCAGAGAGGTTGATCCTGGAGCCTGGGAAGGAGGTGCTTCCTTCGGAACTTCGAGAAAGCTTAGGCCTGCAAGCTCAGGGCCCGGTTAGGGGGTAGGGAGTGTGGGTTGGGCTCCAGGAGCTCTGAGAGGCCCGAAGGCAAAAAATCACTTAACAGTTTGCACAGCACCGCCCAGCTTAGATCTGGCGTCAGGTTTCATTATCAATCCCACTTCAGAGATTAATAACTTGACATTTTTAGTTCAAGGTCACTTAAGCTTATAAGAGCTATACTTGAACCCAGGCTGACTCTACCATAATACCCTTGTCCTCAGGTTAAAGACAGGAGACCTGGTGGGCCCCCATTGCATTCAGCCCCTCACATTTGTGATTTTTTCATCCCAGGCCCTCCCCTCCCTTCTCCTCTCCCTTCTAGGCTGAGTGAGGAACCCAGAATCCATTTCAATCAGCTTAGCTAGAGTGGACCAGGAGGAGGCCCCCACCCAGAGCCTGCAGGAGTCCGGCCGCTCCTTGAGGTGGCTGCCAGCAGCCAGGGGTGGGAGAGAAAGAATGAGAGTGTGTGTGTGTGTGTGTGTGTGTTCCCTCTTTCTTAGGCACAGGCCCAAGTTTTGCATCTACATGCTGGAAGAGAGAGCTCAATTTGGCCCCGGTACAAACTCCACAGTCACAGAACTGCCGTCTTCATTTAGTTAACGTTCTTTCTGGGCAGACCTGGCTGGGATTCATCTTCATTATCCAGTGAGGGGGCTCACTCCCTGCCAGGCTTTGATCTCGGAGGGGCAGAAAATCCCCTCTTGTAGAAGATTTTTCCCCCCCGAAGGCCACAAGCAGGAGTGATGGGAGGTGAAATTCCAGGGAGGGACCGGCCGAGGGACCGGCCACAACGCACCCCTACCACCACCAACCTGCATACACCCCACAGCCCTGTTCCACCCAGACAGGCACCCGGTTCACCTCCTGCAAGACCCAGCTCCTCTCTGGCCTTGCTCAGCCAAGCTGAGAGGGATGCGGATGCTGGCTTCTTCCCCTCTCCGCGGCACAGTACCCTTGCCCAGCCCCAGCACCGACAACTGACACCCACAAAGCACTTTACAAAACCCCTTCGCGTTTGATTTTCACAAGGTCCAAAGCCACACCCACCAGGTTCAAATCCTGGCTCGTCCACCTGCACACTGGGTAACCCTGGGCAAGTTACTCGCCTCTGCAAAATGGGGTGATAACACCAGCCTACAGCGTTATTGAAACAAATCCACGACATAACACGCCTGAGGGCTTAGCACAGAGCCTGGCACACAGGGACTGCCAGCACTCGGGGTCCCTTCTGTGAGGCAGATATTGCCATACTTGGTTCACAGACAAGGGAGCCGGGGCTTGTGGGGGCGCCCCTGCCAGCTCTGTGACTCTTGGAAAGTCACTTCTTTCCACACCTTGGTATCGTCCCTTGTGCAGACCCAGTGGTAAGAGCTCCACCCCTCCGACTTCCTGTGAGGCTCAGGAACTGCAGAGTGACAGCCGCAGAATTCTGGAGAGGGTGGGGCTGCCCCCATGAGGGGGATCGTTCTGGGGAACCATGCGCTCCTGACCACCTGCATTCTAATAGAAGTCTGGTGCTTGGGGAGACTTTGTGGCTCTTACAAGAATTCTTCCAGCATTTGACTTGGGCTCCAGACAATGCTGAGTCAGCAAGATTCAGAGTCTGGTTGCCAACTCTGCGCACAGCCCCCACCCCCAAAGAATAATCCAGCCCTAACCCAGGCCTTCTGTCCTCCTCCTTGCTTGTTTTAGCAGCCTCCATCCGCCTGGCCCAACCTTTTCTTGCCCTGGCCCTGGCCTCCTCCATCCTCAGCCTACTAAGGGCAGCCTGTACCACTTCCTCTACCCGCGCATCTGCCCATACTCACATCCTCACATCCCCACATCCCCACATCCCCACATCCCCAGCCCCATCCTTGGCTGCTAGCCCAGCCTCAGGCCTTTTTAGGGGGAGGTGTGCCCCCAGCTGGTTTTAATCCCCTGTGATTGGCACTTTCTTACAGTGCAGGGTAAGGACATTTGGACTGAGCAACTGGTGCTTCGCTGCTATTATCTGCCTGCTGTGGCAGTCTGTAATCCAGCCCATTGATTCGGCTGCTTTTCTTCTTCCGCACACGCTCCGGGGACTCTGACCCCACTTGGATTTCTGTGAACTCTGCAGGGAGCAAAGACAGAGGAGCCTTTTCACAACTGGGGCTGCAAGTGTTTGGGAGGCTTCTCCATTCAGAAAGGCCAGCATGGAGGGATTCATAAAGTGCCTTAGAGACCCAAACAAATGCCTTGTGTTCCTCATTGCGGCGCCTTGGCTGACTTCCTCACACCTGACCACCCATTAATCTGCCTTTTAACTGGGTCTGCATGTGACTGAGACACATGGTTACATTCTCCAGCCCCAGCTGGGCCTCCTACAAATTGGGTCACCCTGCAGGGCCACGTCGAGTGGCTCTCATGGATACAAGCCTGCTTCTTCCAGGCAGGCTCCAGACCCAGGCTCTGGAGCTGATGGGCAGTGGGCAGTTTACTGTAGCCTGGAATTTAAGGCAAGAAGCGACCACCGCTGGAGACTGTCCAGAGGACGCTGAAAGAATAGGATCTCCATCTGGGCTTTTCTCTGAGCACAGGTGCCCTAGAAATTCAAACAGAGATTCTTAACCTGGAGTCTGTGGACCTGGGCTCCCCTAAAACCATAAACTCCTTGAAATTACAGGCCTACCTCGGAGATATTGCAGGTTCAGTTTCAGGCCACTGCAAAAAATTGACTATCACAATCAGGCAAGTCATAATCTTTTGGCTGGTAGAGGGTTTTGCCTTCATTTTGTAAAAAAATGCAACATCTGTGAAGCAGGGTGAAACAAGGCATGCCTGTATGCATGTGCATGTCGATAGGGAGAGTCTGCAGCTTTCATTACATTCTTTAAAGGGTCTGAGACCCAGCAATGTGGTCAAAGCAGAGCTGTCTTAGACCATTGGTCATAAATGTCAGCACTGGATGGGAGCTTAGAAGTCACCCCGGCCAAGCCTCGCACTTTACCGGTGAACCAAGTGGGCTGGAGGCCAAGTCCAGGGAACCACTGGGAGGACAGAGGCAGTGAGTTCATTGTAAAATGGTGGGGCCTGGACAAAGGTGAGTGGGCATGCGAAGGGGGACACCAAGGAGTTTGGGGGAAGTAGGATCAACAGAATGTGGTGACCAATTAGTTCCAGAGGATATTAATTGGTAGGAGGATAGTATCTAACATGGCTGCTAGTGGATTTGGGGATCGAGGCTACCTAGGTAGTACTGAGATGAAAATAGGAAGAGGAGATTTTGCAAACTGGGTGGCACTCTGTTCTGGTTGCAAAGGCCTTTATACCTGACCTGTAGCTTGTCCCTGATCCTGAACTTTGAAGGACCCTCCAAACCCACCCACCTGCCCACGTAGCCCGGCCTCCTCATTTGCCCCAGGTGATGGGAGAGCCCTTCACACCTGTCTTCCCCAGTGCCAGCCTTTTCCTGGACCTTCCCCCACCCCTGACTCCTGCCTCACTGCACCCTCTGACGCTGGAGAGACATTTTTCTCTCTTGCCAAAGGCCCCTCTGAAGTTTGTAAACTCTTGCAAATGGAAGAAATAGTGAACAGGTTGTAGAGAGGAGCCCCTCACCAGTGCCTGTGCCCTCTCTGTCCTCTCTTCTCCCCTCCTCCTCCTCAGATTTCACATCAGCTCACCTGGGTCTTGGTTCCGCACGTGGCCAAGCCAGCTTGGACAGGAAAGACACCTGGGAAGTCCTCCGGTGTGCCCTGGACATCCTCTGACGCCCAGACTCTCCTGGAAAAAAAACATTTCCAGCCCCTGCAGATCCCAGCCCCTGGATCTGACTGCTGAGTGTCTCTCCTTGCGACGCAGCCTCTTTCCCCTCCGGGATCACCATCAGGGCAGGAAGGAGCCGCAGATCACTCTCCTCTACTTTAGATTTGCCTTGAGGACAGCATTATTGATTTTTTTTTTTGCTTTATTTAAACTCTCAAAAAAGTTGTGAAGTTAAGGACAGAATCCTTTCTTTGTTTTTATTACCCCAAGTGTCTAAAACAGTAAAAACTCCTAACAATGAATGATGTGAGAGCTGGGCTTGGATTCACTGTGTCCGACCCCCTCATCTCACTGGTGGAAAACAGGCTCAGAAGGACATCTCATCTGCCCAAGGCTTCACGGTCCTGAGGTCACCCTGCCTCTATGTCTTTGATGACTGATCGATTGATTGATTAATGACAACATCAAGGAGCTAGAGCCACAGAGGAGGCAGTGGTGGGGTGACACCAAGAGTTGCCCTGCAGGACCTGACACAAATTCCCTAAGGGATGCTGGGAATTTCTCAGGGCAGCCAGCACTCCAGCCTCTGACTGCTGATTGCATTCTTAAAGGTACCTCAGGGGTGAGGTGATGGGGACCAGCCAGCATGAAGCTGCACCATTTCTTTCAATCTGATGTACAGCTTTTCCCATTTTCCAGGGGAGAAAGAAGGCTCTGATTAGTGAAATGAAAAGAAATGGAGATCCCAGGCATTAACCAGTGCTTTCTCACTGCAAGTGGCAGAAACCCAACCTAAAATGGCTTAGGCAGAAAAGGGGTATATCGCCTCTTGTAACTGGAAAGAATAGAAAGTGGTTGGTGCTTTAGCCACAGCTGTGTCGTGCAGCTCAAATGATGTCAGGAATCTGTTTCCACCTTGGCTCTGTTTTCCTTTGTGTTGGCCTCATTCTCAAGTGTTCTCTTCTCAAGGAATTCCCAAGTTATTGAGATGAACACCAGCAGCCCCAGGTCCACAGTCTCTCAGCCTAACATCCCTGATGAAGAGAGAGCCCCTTTTAACCCAATGGTACCAGCCAAAAGTCCCAGAATTGAGCCTTATTGGTCTGGTTGGGTCACATGCCCATCCTAGAACCAATCACTGTGACCAGGGGGCGGAATGTTCTGATTGGCCAGGCTTTGGTCATGTGCCCTTTTACTGAGGCCAGGGGTGGAATCAGCCCCATCCATTCCACATAGCCTGAGCCCAAGGAAGAGGTGGTACTGTTGTGCTGTCAGAGCAGATGCCCATTGCTCCCCTTTCCTGTTTCTCCCCTCTTGATCCTGCCTAGGTTTGCATACCAGAGGTGGCATGGCCTGGACGGGGGCGTGAAGGATTAGAGGAGATGGATAGCAGTGGAAATGGCTTAAAAGCATGGATCCATAAGTGGGGTGGCTTTTGGGGGGATACCATTTTTCTGGACAACTCATACCTTGACTCTCAATCCCCAGAAAGAATAATAACTGATGTACTTAAAGTTGTTCACATCTACAATATTTTTATTTTTCCTCATAAGAATGTTGTTAAGTTAGGGAGAGGAAACTGAGGCTCAGAGAGTGAGCTAATGTGACCAAGGTCACACAGCAAGTCGGTGTTCATGCAAACGTGAGCTCTCAGCGATGCCCTTCTCTTGAAAGCCAGCCAGGCCGCCCGAGGAGCTGGTCTGATGACGGCTGGGAGACAGAGGGGGGCTGCCATTCCTCATCTACCCCGAGAGCTGCCCGGGGCACTGAGCAGGGGCCTGTGCTGCCTAGAGGGAGGGGGATGGGTAAAATTGGCCTGAGACCAATGCAGGCTGCAGGAGGAGGGGGCAGCTTCTTGCAAATGAAATATTCATGGTGGTTATTGAATCAAGTTTTATTGGCATAAAAATACACTTGCTGAATACATTTATTTCCCCTGGTTCCTTTCAACCCCCTTCCTTCCCTGAGTGATTTGATTTGGGTGCCACGGAAGATTTTTCCCCCTCAAGTAAATTAGACTTAGGTCAGCAGAATAAGCATGTCATGTCAGGGTTGGTGCTTGGCAGGCAAGGAGCATGCTGGGGGCTGTAGGTGGCTCCAGGGGTGGGGGGATATGGGTATGGGGGGCAGTTGGTCAAGGCCCCTTTGTAGGACATGCTCCTGGTTCACACACATGGCCCTATGCACCAAAGCTAGCCACGTGTTCACAAGCACATGCACTTTCTCCCCTTCTCCGCCTCCTCCCTGCCCCTGGGTAATTAAAAGGGCCAGGCCAACATTTGGATCACAGTCCCACAGGCCTTACTGTCAGGCTGACCCTCCTACTCCATCCTACGGGGGCGTCAGCTAGGGCACAGCTGACTCTGCCTTCTCTGTGAAACAGCTGTCTTGTCAATGCTCGTCCTCAACTTTTCTGTCGGTTCCTGCCTCCTCTCTTCATCTTCAAGGTCTCCATTCCTTTTCATTGTAGTTCTCAGCCTCCCTCTGGAGCCTCTGCCTCTCCAGAATTTTTCTTGATCTCAGCATCCCTGTGGCTCCGTGCATCTGCCCGACTCTGTGAAAGTCTCTTTGTCTCTCTAACCTGCCCTTAGAGCTGCTCCACGGCCGTGCACACGAGCCCCACTCCGAAACATCCACACCGCAGTTTCACAAATACACACAGGGTGCCGCAAAAGTAGGTTTACAGTTGTGCATATGGGAAATAATACAATAATTGATAAATAATATAAGAATAAACTGTTTCGTGTACTCACAACTGTAAATCCACTCGTGCCCACCCTGTATATACGCTGCTATGCACACAAGCCCTTTGTCTTATACTCTCACAGTTCCACACCCACACCCACTCTCACACCGTCACACGCAGTCTCAGCCTGCTGGCTGACTCAGCAGATAAAACCAGGCCTATCCGTCTCTACTCCCTGCCCTGGGTGGGCATTAGGGGTTCACCCACCGTTCTGCATTCACCCCAACAAAACCACAGGGTGGCTCTGAGGCCAGCCCAGCCCTGGGCCACTTGCAGGCCACCCTCTTATTCCCAGAGTCAGGGGTGAGAGCCAAGAAGATGTCACCTGCCCTGCAGGGGCAAAGTTAGATGAGAACAGGCCCCCCTGGCTGGGCAGTGCCTCCTGAGTGGTCCACATCCCGCTCAGTCACTGGAATGAGATGGAAGGGCAGACCCTGCACTGTGCTGGGGGCTTCGTGTGACTGAGACTAGACAGTCCAGCACCCAAGGGATGTTCCCATGAGCAGAGCCTGACTTTCCTCTCTGTCCATCCCTGACCGTTGCCCCTGGGACACGCACAGCCTTGCCCTGCAGGCAGCACAGCGCTCTGAGGCCTGGGGGACCGACTCGGGTCTGAGGGCCCTGCTGGGCACTGTCCTTGGGTGCAGCTCCTGGAATGCTCCCTCCTGATCCTGGTCTTGTCCAGCCCGCCCCCATCCTGGCACCCCTGGTACCCTTCCTCGCACCTTCACAGACTCAGCTGTTGCTTGTTTCAACCCCAACAGGCCCCTCTCCAGAGAAGTTTGAAAACTGGGCCTTTTCCTTCCTAGAAACCCACTGAAGTCTTGTCTCCATGGGCCCATCTCATCCCTTCTTCTTCCTGGGCTTTAGGTCCGTTCACCCCTGGGTCGGGCTCCAGGGCTTACTGTACTCTGCACACTGGCTGGCATGTCAGATTCTCCGCAGTCCCCCCACCCACACACGCACCCAACACTCTCCGAGACACTTCTCTGCATGGACCTGACTGCTAGGCCTTGGAAGACAGAAAATCCAGCCCAGACTCATTCTGCGCCTAGGGCAGACAGCCACAAAAGTGGCCCCTGGGCTTCAGCTCCCCAGAGCTTCCAAGTAGGTGGAGCCTGTGGGTGCTGAGGAAAAGGGTGCCCCTCAGGAACCAGGGGACAAGCAAGCACCTCCTGAGGGCGGGGGGACATGCTGAGAAGGGGAGCAAGGATGAGTCCAGCCAGCAGGGTCAGGGCTCAGGGTGGCAAGGGTATTAAAAAAAAAATCTGTTTCTGAGAGGGAACATGGCCTCCAGACAGACCTAGCCCTGTTCCAGCTTCTTCAGTTGACTGACTAGCTGTGTGACCTAGCACTTCTGAGTGTTGGTTTCCCCTCCCGGAAAGTGGGTACAGCCCCACTCATTTAGGTGCTAAAGTAGGGAACGGTGGCACACAGAAGGAGTGCAGATAACGGTGGTCACTCTTGTCACCATCACTAGCAGCAGCATTCCCAGGACCTGCGGATGCCAACAATCCCCTGAGGGGCACCGAGGCCTCCTGTCCCTCTGACCATCTCTGCCAGGCCTGCCAGTGCTGCTGGCAGATGACGGCTCCATTGCGGAAATAATGGGCCCGGCTTGTGAGGCCTCCCCTCCTCCAGTCCCCTACTGCTTATGATAATTTAATCGATCAGGGCTCACGCTGTTCTGCCTCTCCAGCAGCTCTTCTTGGCTTGGTTCAGATAGAAAAGAAAAATGTATATAACCCCTGTCCAACATCTCTGTAATTAGGAGGGACTTGGCTAGCCCCGAGTCAGGTGACCATGAGAGAAGCAGAAGGAGCCACAGTCTCCCCCAGGGAGGTGTGGGGGGAGGAGAGGAATCAGCCTGGGCCCAGCTGGGCCACCTTTGGGACAACTTCCTGTCCCCACAGACATCCCTTTGCCCATTCACAGGAAGCTAGATAATTAAACCAGAGTAATGAAGACTCATTCATTGCTAATGCCTGCAGTGCTGAAACAAATTTACATTCCTGTGTAACAGGAAAAAAAAAGAATTAGAAATTTGAAAATAAACAAAGCCTTAAATACTTTGTATAGCACTTCCTATGTACTAGAGACTCTTCTAAGCCCTTTGCAAATAATAACTCATTTAACTTGTGTTTTGAAGGTGATATTCGGCTGTCAACTTGGATTTGTGGCTGGAAGCTTTGTTAAAGAAAAGACAATTTGGATCAGAGACAATTTGTCAATGTTGCAGGTTGTCAAGGGCGTTGCTAAGAGGAGTCACTGTGTTTAAATTTTGTTTAACTCTTTGCTGCCAGAAAAAAAAAACATGCATAGAAAGGAGATTCTTTTTTAAAGCAAAATAGAATGACAAATTGTGTTTATTGGAAAATTCAGTGTTGTGATTCTGATCTCAGATAAAATTCTGGAGCCTTGCAAATAAGACAGCTTGCTGCTCTCTAGTGTCAGCATAGGAGTATTGCAGGAAAAGTTCTCAGTATTTAGGAGACCTGGAGAAATGAGGGCAGCAGCAACAACTCAACTGATCCTAACTGATCATTGAAAGAAAAAACACAGGGTGCAAGAGTGGGGGAGAACTGATAAGCTGAAACAAGACAAGACTGGCCATATGCTGATGATTACTGAAGCTGAGAAAAAGTGTGTGGGGGGGTTGTTATTAAATAAATAGAAGGAAAAGATAATTTTCTAAGTAAGTAGCACATTCTTTGCCCTAGCTCATTCTATGATTTGAGGCCTAGAAATATCAAAGGACCTGCCTCCTGTCACAAGGACAGCGATCTCCCACCCAGCCTCCCATCTTCCCCCCACTCCTGACCCCCTTAGCAGCACAGGGAAAGAAGAGGCCCACTGGATGAATAGAGACTCAGGGCCAGGGGATAAAAGGGGCCTTCTCACATCCTCCCAGGCTATACCCCAGTGGCTGTCTTTACGATCCCTGGGACTTCTGGTGTTTTGACAAACGGAGAGTACCTCACTGGAGCCATCCATCTGACTGTCTGCCGCCATAGATTTGTTTTCCTCCACTTAACAGACGCTCCCTGAGCCCTTACTCTGTTCCAAGCACTGCGTTGGGAGCTTTCTGTGTGTGTTCTCACTCTGTTTTCTGGAGTAGACTCCTTACCCCATGGTTGAAGAAATCAGTACCTACCCCATGATACTATTATTTTTTGGCTCTCTTCTCCAAGAAATTATGAGCTTCTTGACCCAGGGACTATTTTATCTTTCATCTTTATCTCCCCATTATCTTATCACAGTGAAGATTCAATAATTGTTGAGTGAATGAATAAGTGAATGATTCATCATTCAACAAGCGTTCACGTGTCTTTCCCCAGCCAGACAGAGAGTCAGTGGCAGAATCAAGATCCAAAGCTAGCCCAGAGTGCCTTTTGCAGCACCACAGCTTCCAAATAATTCATAACCTCCTCGGTTAATAAGAGTTTTACAAACTCTAAATTCATGTCAATTGGCTGACAACCACTGCAAAGGTGAGCAATCCAAAATGCTGCAGGCTAGTGGGGAGAGGAATTATATGCATAGACCCCTTCTCATGCTCCCTGGTCCCAAGTAACTGTGTGCAGTGGTGTTCTGGAGCTGGCTCACACTAGCTCACAACAGCTGATTGTATTCATCTCCTCCCAACTCTATGTTCTCTTATTTCATACTGGTGGTTTGCAGTCGGCTGTGGGAGGGGTATTTACACCATGGGAACTGGCAAGTGCTAATTTGTTTGGGGTTTGTTCTGCAGACCTGGTTGTTAAGCATTCATGAGCACCCCACTGACTAGGGTAACAGGAAGCTTCTAGAGTGGAATGTGAACATGAGGCACACATCTCCAAGTGGTGGTTTTCTCTGGGGAGAGCTGTTAGTTCTCAGTTAATTTCTGCCACTTGCTACAGTTGCTACATGTGCTGTGATGCTGACAGGAAGTACATGGAGGTAAAAGAAGAGACCTCTCTGCTGCTTTAATTCTCTTGCCTCTTATAGAACTTGGTTTCTCCATGTTGGGGAAAGGAGGTTTCCCGGGTACTTAATGAATGATGGGCAGCCCCAGTTCTTGCTCCTGGGTGCCCAGGGGAGTCTCAAGGTGGTTTTTGGTGACTATCATTCCCCCTCCTGGATTTGTCCTTCTAAATTGTCTTTTTAAGGCTTCCTGCCTGGGGATTCTGGAACCAAATGTGCCTGCACGAAGAATAATGGAAGTCAGGTGGTTGTTTCACATAGTGATATCTCTTAATAGCCCGAGGAAGGAACCACCCAATGAGGCAGATGTATTATTTCTCCATGTGCTGGATTGAACAGGGTCCCCCAAACTTCGTGTCCATGTAGAGCCTATAAATGTGACCTTATTTGGAAATGAGGGTTTTTGCAAAAGTAATCAAAGTAAGGATGAGATCATATTGACATGCCAGTCACGCAGATGCAGTCTAGGGGTCCCCACATTTAATCAGTTGCAGGCGCTGCCACCCTACTTGAGTCTTGGTGTTGCTGTTCCCCTGTCCCTGTCAACACTTACTGCCTTGGTTCCAGCTCTCCCTGGCTTGTGCCCGGACCACTGAGGTGACTTGCTAAGGGTCTCTGCTTCATTGGGCCTCACCACTCAGACCCCTCCCAATGAGGTCAGGGTCCCTGAACCTTGG
Source organism: Artibeus jamaicensis (assembly GCF_021234435.1). NCBI lineage: Eukaryota > Metazoa > Chordata > Mammalia > Chiroptera > Phyllostomidae > Artibeus > Artibeus jamaicensis. Next base: position 8,104,473 of record NW_026521883.1, read on the forward strand.
CCATAAATGTCCTCTGTTCAAAGCCAGCAGCTACTCTCATGGGCTCCAAAAAGGAAGTCCAATTTCTCTTCCTGGAATACATAAGTCCTCCATGATTTGGTCCCCACCTGTTCCCAGCCACAACCCCCCACTGGCCCCTTCACTTGCCCTAAGCCATCCTGTATCCAAATCAAACTACTCTTGTTCAGCCCCCATACTTCCATAACCTCGCCAGGGTCAACAGTCGCTCTTCTGTCCATTAACCGGAGATGCTCTCTGGACCCCTTCACGGTGCTGTTCCCAGGACCACATAGTACATTCTGTACAGTCCCCACTGCTACTTACCCCTCCTGATTCCTTTTTCTCTCCTGCAAAGAAATCATGGTGGCTGTGGAGAAAGATATTTCCAGGGTCAAATCTTTGTCCCTTATTTTCTGTGGGAATGTGCCAAACCACTTTCTCTCTCTGAGCCTCAGTTTCCCTGCGCATATGCTCTCCAGTGAGCTGTGGAGATGAAATTGGATCACATGTGTAAGGTGCCCGGCACAGAGAAGGCACTTCAGGTGTGGGGGTTCATCTGGATCCCCCGTGACTTGGGATTGCCAAGGTGTCCCACAAGTCACCATGTTGACAGGAAGAGCCAGTGTGGAGTCTGGAGACCTGGGGCAGGGGTGGGGGGGCCTGAGTTCTCAAGGCCCAGGAGGTTAATAACAGGAGCCAAGCACCAAGCCAGGGTGCGAGAGTGAGGTCAAGAACAGACAGGGCTGGCTCACCCAGACCAGATTGGGTTCCAAGCCTCCCAGCCTGGTGATGGGCCCCATGGTAGAGAAAGGAGACACGTGACAAAATCTGTCCTCTGCAGCCCCAGTCGAAGTCAGTGTCACCCACTGCAGCTGAGCCCACTTTCTGCTCTGTGTGGCCTGGAACACAGACACAGAGACCAGAGACTCAAGTTCCAGCCCCAGCTGTGCAGTGACTCAGTAGGCCCTCTCGGGCAAGACCCTGGTCCTCCGTGGATGTTGATTTCTTCATTATAAAATGTCAGGGCAAGAGAGGAGGACCTCCAGGGCTCTGACTGCAAAAGAGACAGTGAGGGGGGTACTCTCTTCCCACTGATACGGCAGCGGGATCGGAACCAGATTCTAAACAAAGCCCAGGCCTCCTGCCCCTTCACAAGCAGGCCTGCTATCGGTCACCTCCCCTGCTTCCTTAGGGAAGCTAACAAGGGCTACCAGGGCCTCCCCGGGCTCCTAAGGGAAGCTCTGCTGCCTGGCGGCCTTGGCAGCTGTGGCTGCTGGGGGGTGGGGGAAGGGCAGGTGTTTCTAGGCCTAGTTTAGGGCACAACAAAGATGACAGCCACTTCTGCCCTCTATGTGTTTTCCTTATTTGTTCCCAACAGGAAATCAATGATGTCAGAAACTGTGGGATAACTCTGCAGCCCCAATCAATAGACCCTGATTAATTCAGTCATGGCCATTGGTTAAATTTGCTGCATTATAATTAGAATTATTAATTAAAAATAGGAAATCAATTGATGCAAATTAAGCAAAAGAGGAGTCAGTTAGGCCACTTGGACATTCCTTGGGCAGACGCTTGTGAACATGACATGCCTGGCTCCAGCTCTGGGGTCTGGCATCCCATGTGGCCCCCGGACCCCCTTGGATGGGAGGGTCCAGCCTCGGACCTTGGGCTGACAAAGGTGCAGAGGGAGCTCCTAGGCCTCGGACCCTGGAACTGGAGGTCCCTCAGGAGCATCTCCCCACCACCCTTGTTTTTTAATACTGAAAAAAAAGAACTTGGGGAAGAAAAAGTCCTTATTTTTACTCATCATTTTGTATTCTTTGTTCACGTGCATATACTGTTATCATCATAATGTATACATTTGCTGTGTGGTATGTTCTCTTCTCTCAAAAGCATAGCACAACACTCTTGCTTGCCCCCTAATTGTCATTTTGAATGACTGCATAATATTCCATGGATACACCACAATTCGCCTAACCAGTTCCCTCTTGTGGGCCATTTGATTTGTTTAATAACAATAGCTAAAACCACTGGGGGTCCATTCTCACAGCCTGCACCGCAGACTTTACATTCATTGTCCTGTCTAATCCTCACCCCAGTCCTATGAAGCAGATACTGTTACCATCCCCATTTTACAGATGGTGAAGCTGAGACACAGGGGAGTTAAGGGTCTTGGCCAAGAGCCTTGGTCAAGTTCACATGAGGCACTGTGGAGGTGGAACTTGTAAGAAACTTTGAGTTCTTGGGCACGGTGCTGTTCTGCCTCTGGTTTCTCTTTATTCTCATAAATACGTAGCCCCACACAGCTTTCACGTCTTGCTTTTTCCTTCTCCTGATACCGTTTTGGCAGACAAGGGAACTGAGGCCTGCAGACGTCTGGTCCAAGAGTCAGCTGGGCCATGGCACTTTCGGGAAGGGAGCTAGGCCTCCTGCCTCCCTGGTCAGGATTCAGCTACTCCCTACCCACCATGCCACCTTTCTCCTCAGTCTCCTCCCATATCACTGTTCCCTCAGGGTGCTCTGACATCTCATGGTGGCCAATCTTGGCAGAGCAGTCCCTGAGAATGTCCGTCCTCAACTGACTGCAGGGGCTGGAGCAGAAGCTGCCAGAGAACCACTGACCGTGTCTTCACGCTCAGTCTTCATGCCACCGCGACATGGCGCCCTCTGCTGGACGAGGGCCACGGGACGTTGGTTGTGGGTTCTGGACAAGTCTCAGTGACTTCGGCCAGTGGAACCTCGTCCTTCCTCCCCCATTTAAGAAAACATCTAGGGATGCAAATGACACAGAGGGAAGTTATCGTGCACTTCCAATCTTGGCACTTCTGTTAGCTAGCATGAAGAATGAACTGTTCACCAGCTTTGTACTACATTAGTAGCAAATCACTTGTGACAAATTTCACATGCTATTGTGTTATGTCAGTCATGCATGAGACAACCGTAAGAACACCTAGTCTGAAATACATAGGTTGATTTGCACTGGTATCCAAAATTTCCTAAAATACTTGCAGCATTAGACAAGTTTTTCAAGGCTCCTCCCCCCATCTTTGTTTAAAAGACCAAATATGACCCAGTATTTTCACTTGCTAGATTCTGCTTCTGCAATACCCACCCTCCGCCACTTCCTTTCACTCTGACACCCCTCCTTCTGGGACCGAGTCACTGGATCTTGGGGAAGATAATCTTGAGTCCCAGATGTGAACCTGCCTGACAAATTCTGGGAGGTTTTCTCAGTTCCCACCTTTGCTTCCTTCTCTGCCTCCTTCTTCCCAGTCCTGCAACCCCTAGGAAGGGGTCCCCAAGGACCCCTCCTCTTCTCAGGATAAGGCTCCTGGCCTCCCGCGACTCTCACAAAGTACCATGAAGGGACTGGTCTTCTCTCCGCAGGTAATTTACAGTACTTGTGTTCTATAAAAAAAGTTAGTTTGAAGTGTTCTCTAACCAACTTAATTACCACAAGCCTCCTTCTGAAGATCGTTCCCAGCTAGTTGAATATTAATCTGCAATTCAAGGAGTCCCCAGGCACAGATTGCAAGATCTCGTACATGCAAGTAATTAAAACCATAAGCAGACAGACTCCAAAGAACCAGGAATTTTCTTCCAGAATTTGAGTGAAAAGCTCTTATGAACTTCAAGGCACATCGCTGTCCTCTCCACCAGCCTCCCAGCCCACCTGGCAGGCCAGGATGGGACAGGATTCCAGGTTTTGCTATGGCGTGGGTTCTAGAATAGGAGATATTGTTAGAGAGAGGCAAGATGGTGTGGCAGAAAGAGCACTGGACTGGGAGGCCAGAGACCTAGTTTTTAGCTCCTATAACTGTTTTACCTCGGGCAAGTCGCTGTCCCTCCCTAGGCGAGAGCATCCTCACCCATAAAAGGAAGGGCTTAGACCAGACTGCAAGCCCTGTGGGGCAGTGATCATGTGTGTGTCCGTGTGTGACTTTATTTTCCTAAAGTTGTCCCCAGTATGGGCTTAGCTATTACACGAAGCTAAACTTTGCATAAGCCTCATGCTGATACCGGCATGTGTTAACTCTGCCATCAGTGTGAGAAGTAGCCAGGGCTGGCAGAAATGCCTGGTGATTCACATGCGCTGCTAACCCATAAGCCTTCCTAAATCAACTCCCTCAGTGCTGGCAGCGTGGACCCCTCAGCCCCAGGCAGCTCAGCAGTGTGCGGCCACTGAATAAGAACCGGAATTAGCCCTATGGACAAGCCACTGAGCCAACAGGGAAGAATAGTAGGTACAAGCACATCTCAATTTATTGTGCTTGCTTTGTTGTGCTTCACAAATGTTGCGTGTTTTACGAACTGAATGCGAGACCCACCGCTGGCAGAAAGATAAAAGTTTGCTCTATTGCAATACTTGCTTTATTGTGATACTCACTTTATTACAATGGTCTGGAACCAAACCCTCGATATCTATCTCTGAGGTATGCCTGTAGTAGTAAATAGCAGAAAGAATGTGGTGAGGTGCACCCTTGGGGTGACAAGGGTCAGGGCCTGTGTTTGCTCACAGGGCTGGATGACCAGGCTCTGCTTCCTCTGCTCCCCAGGGAAAGCAGTTAGGTCCCTCTCCCACTGTCTGCCCACGTGCACAGGCTCGCCTTTCTCAGAGACTGGGCAGGCTTTCCATGGGCTCTCTCCCACCCCCGGAGCCCACCTCTTCATGCCTACTGCTCTGGCCTTTAGAAAGGGCTTTTCTACACAGGTTATTTAATGTCATTCAGATATCTTATTCTAGGGATATAGACTAGAACAAAAAGCAGAATGACAACAGCAATTAATTTTCCTGTCAAGGATGGCAGCAGCAGAGAGAGAGCTAGGCCAGAGTTGGCGAGCTCAGCAGAACACGGAGATTTTGAATGCATGGCTCAGAGCCTCTGGCCGGAGTGTCCAGAGCCCATCACGTACAAGTCATTCCCACTTGGGAGCTCAGCCACATGTGGAGAAGAGGGGAAGGGAGGTCTTTACTCTCTGGACTTTGATGTGTGGCCCTCCCAGTCAGCGATGAAATGGAAGTGAAAGCGGTTGGCTTGGCCCCTCCTCATCTCCCTCAGAAAGCTCTAGGTTAGCATGACACTAGCTCTGTCGGCTCAGAGAACCCAGGGAAAAGCCCAGTGCTTGGTGTGTAGGACATTTTAGCTGGCGGGGACCAAGGCCCTTTCTTCATTTTAGAGATGTGGAAGCAGGGGTCATGCACTTGAATTGCGATATAGCAGAGACTAGAAAGCCCCAGTTTCTTGACCCTCAGCTCTGCGTCTCTCCTCCGCCTCATTCCACCTCCTTTCTTTCCCCCAAATCATAACAAATGGGTGTGTGGATGTGTGGTTGTGTGACTCCTCCTCCTCCTTATTCTACTTACAAGGTCAGACCTTACTGTCTCCATTCTGCAGATGGATACTGAGACTCGGAAAGGTTAAGTGCAAACCACCGTACAGTGCTATAGGTCAGTGAGCTTTGTCATCCCAAGACTTCATTTTACTCTTATAACCATCCTTTCCTGTTGGATGGATTTTAGTGTACCCATTTTCCACTAGAGAAAACCGAGGGTTGGACAAGTGAAGTGACTTCCCCAAGGTCACACAGCCAGTCAGTGGGTAAGTTGGCTTTGAACCCAGCTGCTCTCCACTACTTGACCAGGTGAGTGACGGAGCTAGGAATAGAATGCAAGTCCTGGCCCTCAGTCCTCCAACCCTTCTTCTCTTCCCACAAGGACCTCATTCCCCTACCCAGTGAGACAGCCCTCAGCTCAGTGCATATGAATGACAACGCACTATCCTTTCCACTTGGAGAAGCTTACTGCCCACGTTCACTTCAAAATTCTGTGATGTTTGCAAATGTCACCAGGCACCATCTGAAAAGGTTCTAATTCACCCCCAGGGAAGCCAACTGGACAGTTTTTCCTCAAAACTTTCCCAAGAGTTCTTGCAGCTTAACTTAACTCCCACACTCACTGCCTTCTTTGCTCCCCCCCCCCAGAGATAGTTCCACTTTGTACCTGCTGGAGCAGGAATCATAACAGTATTACCAATTAAGGATCACACTGCACTTAAGTGTTTTTGCAAGCATGTTTCCAAGCATTCTGTCACCTGGTGCAATTATCTCCACTTGACAGGTGAAGAATCAGAGGTTCATGGTAGTGAAGGGATTTTCTCTGGGTCATGCAGCCTGTCAGTGGCTGATCTAGAGCTCAATCCCAAACTTTCTCATCCCCAGTTCTGTGCTTTCTAGCATCAGGTCGGGAAAGAAGCAAATCCTAGCAGATGGTGTGGGTGGGAGAAGTTTTAAGAGAGTAAATACCAGAAACCCCTATAAGAAGAGCTTCTTGCTGTCATTTCACTACCGAAATGCCCTGGTACTTTGGTAGAGAAGTAGAAACATTAATTTGTATCTAAGGGTGGCAGTAATGGAAGGAATTAGTGTTCTGCTTTCCATAGTGTGTTCAGAAGAGAATTGGTGTGGGATTCAGCACCAAGGACAGTGCCTCTTGTCCCATTGCCCTGCTAAAGCCTGAAGATTAACAGGGTCCTCTGAGGTCGCAGAGTCTACCCTTCACCCTCTGTACAAACCACTTCCAGTAGTTAGAGTGCATCTGACCCCTGCTCGAATACCCCCTGCAGTAGGGAGTCCTACCACTCCCAATTCAGTCCTTTCCACTGGTGTATGGTTTGCACTTGGAGATGCTGCCTCATAACAAGTGGAGGAAGTCAGGGAGATGGTTACAGCTGAGAAGAGAATCACCAAATTCTTTTTAAATCATTAAATATTTGTGACATGTAGAAAAATAAAAAATAACATTAAAAATGCCCACCACTTAGACTGAAAAAAATCTTAACACTCATTACACCTGCCTCAGATACTGTTTAAAGAAAAAAAAAGTTACACAAATACTTGAAGCCCTCTTTGTGTCTCTGGTCTAATTTCCTTTCTCCCTCCCTCACCCCCCAGGGCTCATCTATATGACTGCTAGGACCCTGCAACCCAGAAAGTTATGTTGGAGACATAACTTATGTTGGGTCCTCCTGGGGACCCCCTTTCCTGACCCCTCATTTAGCAGATGAGAAACCGAGACCTAGATGGAGGATTGACTTAAGATCTCAAAGGTGGTCCTAAGCCCTTTCATGGCCATTATCTTCTCTTTAATTTCATCCCAGTTTGGATGTGGAGTGGGATGTGGATTCGGATACCCATTTTACAGGTCTTTGGGTTGTTCAGCTGCCTTTTTTAGTCCTGCATCTCAGCTCAGTCAAATCACCCTCTCTGGCATGTGGATGAATTCTGTGGCTTACCCCTTGTTTCCCACATGAGAAATTTGAGTCATGCTAAAGATAACTGAATAATAAGGTAAATTAAATTGACTTGCCTTACGGGAGTCAAGAATGAGGTTGGGTGGAGCAGGCCTCTGGGTGATGGAACGGGGGAATAGCTTTGGCAAAGGGTGGGGCATTCAAAGGCAGGGTCTGCTGGGAACCTGGGCATGAAGGGGTGCCCAGAGGGACTGAGAAGTGGGAAGACTGGGCCTACGTGTGGAGGGCTTGGAATGCCAGGCCCCTACGCATCCGGACTTGAACCTCAGGTCCCTGTGGAGCCATGGAAGAACTCTATATACCACAGCAACTGCCTCAGATTGGTGGTTAGGAAGATCACTGTGGAAGTTAGGCAGAGGTGGGGTGGGAGAAGACATGAGAAGTGGGCACTGGTTTGGACACTTGTTACGACGAACTACAGCCACTCCCAGCGGCTCCTTCTCCTGGTACAGTTGGGTTATTTGGCAGGTAACAGACAACTCACATGCCCTTCTCCTCCCCACCGCAGTTCAGCCACTCCCAGTGATAGAAAATTCATTTTTATGAGACATGAGAATAATATGGAAAATAAGGGAAACTGCCATAACCAGCTGTCACATGGCAGGGGAAGGGCAAGGAAAGGGGAGTGCTTTGCACTGTTCATGTCTGGCTTGCATCTGCGGATCAGCTCAGGTGCTGTGGTAGAAACAGCCCTGAGCCTCCAGAGACGTGTTCTAGGCTCAGCATCACCCCTAGTTCATCATGTGACCTTGAACAAATCACTTTTCCTCTCTGGGCCTCCAATTCTTCACATACAAAAGGGGAGAACTGGACTAGCTGAATGCTGAGAGGTCTGCATTCTAATGCTTTGTAGTTATGTTGTCCTCTTCACTCCCTGCGAGTCGCCTACAGCACTCTGAACTCTGAGTTCTGCAGACAGTCTACTCAGCCCTGGCCCTTCACAATCGCAGCTGCTATAATTCATTGTCCATCTGTCGCATGCTTAGCACTGTGCTAAGCACTGTGTAGTAGCATTTAATGACTACAATGAACTTCTCAGGTAGGTACTATTGTTTCATTTTACAGATAGGGAAACTGGAGCACCAAAAGTTTTAGTATTTTAACTTGTCCAAAGTAACCCTGCAAAACAAGATTTGAGCCCAGGCCTTCACAGCCATACTCTGAATTCCTGCACCTCATGGTCCTGCTCAGGCTCGGGCCAGGACCTCATAGTAGCGCCTTCTAAGTTCTCCTTGGTCCACACCAAAACACAAGGGAAAAACTTGTCTGGGGCTCTCCTGGCTTTTGCGAGTGACCAGACCCCACACCCACCCACTCTCTGCTGAGGAGCCTGCCTCCTGTTTGCTCATTCTAATAAGATCATTCTCTCTCCCTTGAGCCTGAGTGATGACAGGTAGCCAGTTAGAACTAACTACAGTGTTAACTTTGCTTTGAAATCCTTCGTGAGCTTCCCAGCTGGAGACAGCTTGAGCCATGAGCTCATTAAGCACCAGAAAGCTGTCTCCCCACCGCCTAGATGCAGGAAGAAAACTCTTAATAGACCTGCTTTTTACATTGAATTGAAAAGAGCTGTGCTTGCCCAATACCAGACAACTTCCTTTCAGCTCCCTTTCTGCTCCCCCCTCCCAGTATTCAATTAGCTGCCAATTAGGCATCAAGGATTCCCCAGCCTCCCTGCCAGCCCTCAACCCTGTACAGGATAGGAGCATGGAGCTCTCAGCCCAGATTCAAAGGCATTTAGATTGTGCGCCTGAGTTTATCCTGCTCCCTTCACTAGGGCCTAGCTTCCTTTGAAAGTGCAATGCTTTAAAAGAATAAGAAAAGAAAACCTTACACACTGGGAAGGCCCACTGGGACCCACTTTGGCTCAAACATCCAGCTCAGAGGGCCTCCTGACCACCCTCCCATTGATCTGCCTGCACACCCTGGCAGGCAGCCTCACCTGGTCCTCCCTCCTCAGCCTCCTTGTGTCTCAGCCATTGGGGGAGGGAGATGAGACAGAAAGGTAGGGCTGCGGAAAAGGAGGTGAGAGTGGAGAGAGAGGCAGCAACAATGGAAATGGAGGCAGGTAGTTGGGGAAACATCAGGGAAGCAGCTGCTAAGCCTCCTAGACTCTGTCCTCCCAGAGTGGGCTGAGCTGCCCAGTGAGGACCACTTTGGTGGTACTTCAGGTCTCAGAAAGTCTGATTCTTGGTAGTGACAGCATCCTCTGCTGGGCTCTGGAGTGCTGGGGCATGAGGTCCGACAGGGTCCCAGTCATTCCAGCCTGGGGACTTGTCCTTTCTTCCTCAGTTTCTAAGCACCTCTTCTCCCTTGCCTCACTTATACTAGCCAGGCGGGGCTGCTCGGTACAGATGTCCAGGCCGTGCACTGCACAAAGTAGACACAGGGTTTTATGGGGGCTTGTGGGTGGGTGAGGGCACTCCACAGTCTCAAGGGGACCTCTCCCACACAGGCACCTATACACACTGCCCAGAAGCTGTTTCCAATCCTGACTTTTATAAGACGTGCCCTGAGGTCCCTTCCCCTATGAGCTCTCTGAGACCAGATGTCTGTCCCCGCACCCCAGCTCTGACTCTGACAAGGTTAGAGAGACCAGAGACACTCTAACCAGAGACTCTCCTACCTGTGGTCTCCTGCACACCTGGGCCGACATCCCTGCCTCCAGACCTTTGCTTGTGCTGTTCTCTCAAGCCTCCTGCTGCTCCTCTCCCTTACGCCCAAGTCCACTCTTCCTTCAGGCCTAGCAAGTCCCATCTCCTCAAAGCCTTCCCAGCCCCAGGGGACACGCCTCTGCTGGGTACTTCAAGTTCATTGTGCTTCATCCCCTCCCTGGACATCAGTTCCTTGGCTTTTAGTGTGACTTTCCCTTTGTCTTTGTCATGTGTCCTTGTGCCCCTCCACCCTCATCACCAGGCCTTGAAGACCTGGGGGCTGGACCCATGTCACCGTTTTATCCCCAGCCACTCTGTCTATTTCTTATGTCGAGTTCATTGATGAATTATTCATTGAATCAATAAGCATTAATATCAAGCACCAAATACACAGCAGACAACATGTTAGGCACAGCGGGGAACAAAAGAGACTTGGTCCCTATAGCAGACGCTGTTGGTTCCCCAGACAGCTCAAGCCTCACTTCTACACACCAAAGGCTCCCAGCGACCGTGCCGTGGGCGCAGTACACAGAGGGCGTGGAAGCAGCGAATGCCCGGCCCAGCAGCCCTCAGCGGGGGCCAGGACGGAGGGGTGAATGGCTCTGAGCCCTGGCCCCCAGGCCCCTGGGCTGGGAGAGCTCGAGGCAGTGCTCTTCCTCGTCTCTCAGAGGTCCGGGTGGATTAAGCTCCAGGTGGCCTCTGTCTTCTTCCCTCACCTGTGCCATCACCTCAGGGTCTGCTTTTGGGGAAGTTCACACCAAGCCCCTCCCTGAAGAAGTTTATAGCCAGGTAATGATGATAATGACCTCTTATTAATCCAGGTAATAATTCAGCTTCCTAATGAGTTTACCCTTGTGCACAGCATGATGCCTAGATTTATGGCTTTGTTTATGCATTGATTCATTTCTACATTTTCTTCAGTAGTTTGTTGAATGGTACTGAGTACCTCTTACTTGAGAGTCACTGAATCAGATACTTTGCGACGTATTTTGAAGATGACCCTCAAAGGCACGCAAGAGCCCCATTTTATAGGTGGGATAGGAAAGCTAAACCTCAGGGGGGTGAGGTAGCATGCCCAAGGTCACATGGGTGGCAAGCAGCAGAGATGGACTTGAAGCAGGTCTGTATGATTCCAAAGCTTGGGGACCTGATAGGTAAGCATCCACCTCAATACAAGGCAAAAAAAAAAAAGTAGGTGGCACAATGAATTTAGAATGAAGTGGGGAGCAGGAAGATTCCTGAAAGATTCTCTAAGAAGGAAGCATTTAATCTGAGCCCTAATAGATAAGGGTGGTTTCAGGAGCTGGAGAAGCCCCTCCCCTGTGTGGGGTCTGTAGGGTCGTAAGGAGGGACTCCCAGGGGGAAGAAAAGGATAGCTCCGGAGCAGGCTGAATGCCCCCAGCATTCGGAGGTGCTGAGGTGCTGAGGCTGGGCTACTTCTGCTGAGTGAAGCTCATTAGGTTCCCTCTGAAGTTGCAGGCCCCTAAGAGCTCCAGAGATGTTCCAGAGCATAAACCATAGATGTCCTGCTTAATGAAGCTGCCTGCTGCTGCCCCCCGCAGCCCACACCTGTGGTCCTCAGAAATCCTGAGGGTCATTAGCCCTGTTCCCTTTGCTCCTGCGCTAGTCAAGTTCTTAGCTGGGTAACTGACTGAGGAATCCACTCCCAGAAAGGCCCTGGCTTTCCCCACGCCCCAAGCCTCCTTCTCAGGGTTCTCAGCTACACAGGGGGAGCCCCCACTGTTGTGGCCAGCCCTCTCACCTCACCAGCTCCTGGCAAATGCAGCACCCACATTTAGGGGTGGGTGAGACAGGCTACAGGAGTCACTGCTTGGCACCCAGAGGTGTAAATAACAGTAAGGGGAACCTATCTGGGAAAGCCTCTGCCTCTCCTAGAGGGGGCAGGCAATTTATGAGATCAGCTTGAGTACAACTGTCGGCACGTTTTCTGCATCACCTGGATGCCGACATGCACTGAGCTGCCCCGTCTGGTCCCCTTCCCCTGCATGCCCCTCCCCGCAGTCTCCTACCTGGCACAGGGGAGGGGAGGACATCTCACTGGCAGCTGGCTGTGCTGTGAGCCGATCTGAGCAGTGGAAGGCTGTCCCTCTCACTCTAGCTCCTACTGAGCCAGGGGGTCCTGGTCTACCCAGGATGAGGGTGGGCCGCAGAGAGGAACTCGGTGCCTCCTTGTCCAGGGTTGTAAGTCCTACTCACAGGGAAGTCCTGCTCTATTACTTTCGTCAAGTCACAATAGAACCCTTCAAGAGTTTTCCATTGCTCTTGAAAAAAAATCTACCCTGGCTGGTGTGACTCAGTGGATTGTGTGCTGGCCTATGAACCAAAGGGTGACCAGTTTGATTCCGAATCCAGGGCACATGCCTGGATTGCAGGCCAGGTCCCCAATAGGGGACACACAAGAAGCAACCATACATTGATCTTTCCCTCTCTTTCTCCCTCCCTTCCTGTCTCTAAAAAGGAATAAATAAAATCTTAAGGAAAAAACCCAGCTCCCTGCCCCAGCCGCCTGTGACCTGGCCCCGTCCGCCTCACCTGGAGCCCTTTCCCTCTCATCGCTCTCATGGTGCCCCAGCCATCCACCCCCTTCAGTGCCTTGGCTCTGCCAGCCTTTCCCTACCCCAGGGTGTCGGCCCACCCTCTTGCTTCTACCTGCAAGGCTCTTACTTCCCGCCCTTCCCACGGCTGCCTCCTTCTCATCCTTCAACTGTCAGCATAAACGTCACCACCTCAGCGGCCTTCCTTGACTTCCCAGTTGAAAGGAAGCCACTCTCATTTTTTTCTACCAAGCATTTGTCTGCATGCACCTTCATACCCTTACTGCAGTTTATATGTTTACTTGTCAGTTTATTCACTTGTTCAGCAAACATTTATGGGGCATCTGCTATATGCCAAATTCTATTCTAGGCACTGAGGGCGTATCCGTGAATGAGACAAAGCCCCTGCCCTTGTGGAGCCAACATTCTAGTGGGAGTCCCAGTCAATAAAGAAAAAGATGGTCCTGGCTGGGTAGCTCAGTTGGTTAGAGCATGGTCCCAATACACCAAGGCTGAGGGTTTGATCCCTGGTCAGGGCACATACAAGAATCAACCAATGAATGCATAAATAAACGGAACGAAAATTTGATGTTTCTCTTTCTCTCTCTCCCCTTCCCCCCCCAAAAAAAATGAAAAACTTTTTAAATAAAGAAAAAGGTGGAAATATATACAATACAGTGATTATACAGTATCAGAGAGAATAAGTTCTAGAAAGAAAAAGTAAAGCCAGGGGATGAGAGAGAACCTGGAAAGGAGCCGCCGTTCCAGCAGAGGCCAGAGTCAAGGTCTCTATCAGCTTACTGTCTGCACTGTTGGGCTGTAACCCTGGTGATCCCCAGTGACCGGCTCGTAGTAGGCATTCAATAAAGTTTATGGAGCCCTGAACAAGTGGACAGCCAGTCGGACCCCCTGCTGCTGCGGCACATGTGTCTCTCCTCGGCTCCGTCCTCAGCGGATGCCAGGAGCAGCAGGCCCTGTCTTTCGGTAGTAACTCTCCATAGACGGGAAAGCCATTTGTCACTCGCCCTCAGGCCTCCTCTCTCCCGGGAAATCAGAGGTCCTCACCCAGCAGTGATGGATAGAGTGTCCTCTGACTGGCAGGTCCGGCTAAGAGCCGCTCGTAAAGTCCCTCCCTGTGCAGGGATAAATGGGCCACTGCACAAATGACACAAATAGCAAGACAGTTGCTATCAGAGACACGGCTTCCTGCTGAAAGGCGGGCCCTGTGGTAAGTGACCCCACTAGGGAAGCAGTGTGGAGAACAGTGGGTGGGACAGAGCCTGACTTCCTAGAGTCTCGACTCTCCTACTAACTAGACAGTGGCTGTGGCAAGCTGCTTCACTTCCCTGGGCCTTAGTCTATCCATCTGAGCAATGGGAATGCCCATCTTTATTTTCATGACCTATGAGCACAGAAGTACTTCAAAAGGTCAAAAGTATACAGATAAACAGGATTATACCCAATAGCGAGTTAACGGCACAAGAACTTGGGAGAATGGCTGTATAAAGCAAGCCTGCACCTGTTGTTTTGTTGTAACAATTCTATTTATGCCCATAATTTAATGGGTGCCTGTGAGCAGAAATTCAGAACACGCACACGTTCTGAGATTCCACGCTTTGCTTCCTCCTTTGGGTTTGCTCTTCTCCGCATCCCTGAGTCCTTGCCTCTGACGGTTTTGACATTGCTGACAGCCAAGCCCCAGGTTGGTGACTACTCAGCTGAACAGGGCACAGCCTAGTGTGGGCGCTGTCACAGCCGCATGGTGAGCGCTGCATGGTATGACGTGCATATGAGTCATGCTCGGTCAGGACCAAGCATCTGCGTGTTGGAGTGAAAAACAAACAAAACCAAAACCCTGGTCCTTCCCCTTGGGCAGTTGGAGGAGCAGTGGTCTAGCCTCCCTTCAACCAGTCAAACCCCTCGGCCCATTTCCCGGGCCCCGCAGCCCGGGCTGTGCGCACCCTCAGTCCAGCCGGCTCTCCATCAGAAGCCGCCCTCCCTTGCCTTTGCTGTCTGGTCCACTTGAACTGACTTCCCCTTGCTTTCCCACCCATTGAAATCCTAGCCCTTTTTTAAGAGTCTGGATCAAATCCCATTTCTTCTGCAAAGCCCTCCTGGGTAGGTTAACCCTTTCCCGACTGCACCCCAACCTCCCCGTGCACCTCCCAGTCTGTCTCATGGGGCCTGCAGAGGCCACACGTGTGCCTGACTTTGAGCACTCTGTGGCCCCTGAGGGCCCACCACCTTCCCACCCTTTTTAGCCCCACCCAGTCTGGACCTTACCTCCCATTGGTTCTCAGTAAATGCCAGGTTCTCAATAAACGTCAGCCGAGCTGATCCAAAGCACCAAGAGCACCATTCGGCTCCAGGTACTGCCAGCCTTTGCCTAAAGAAAAAGTGGCTCAGATGTGAACCCCTTTCTCTGGGACAGCCAGAGGAGCCGGGTTATCTGCTGGTGAGAGCAGCCTTGCACCAGGCCTCTGAGGCAGAGGGTTCTGGGTCCATCCTGCCCTGGGCTCACACCCTTCCTCTAACCAACTCTAAACACGACTCTTCAGGCTGCCCTGGTCCAAATTACCTCGACTTGCTTCAAGTCGAGGGTCCCTGGTGCTGGTGAACAGCTAAATGAGCTATAGGAGCAGCTTCAACACAATCCCCATCTTCCTCTCTCTCCTCTCCCAGCTGATGAGAAAGGCCCCAGCTCCATCATGAACAGGGCAACGGGTGAGCCAGGACTTAGTTCAAAAGTGGTCTTTGGGTGCCTTCTATGTGGTCTCCACCTTAACTGCTTCTCTCCCCTCTGGTGTTGCCTGTGGTAGATTGGCCGCAGTCCCAGGTAGGACGTTCCTAAAGGACAGAGACCCTGAGCACCCCTTTGCTTCCCCATGAGTGTCCACTGCGGTGCTGGGTCCTGACATGGCTGCTCAGGGAGTGAGCAGGTGACAGAGAGGAAATTACTTTAAATTGCAGCAAGAGATTCCTCAGTTAAACGTATGGAAGAACTTCCTGTGAGAGAAATTAAACACAAACTTTAAAGGCAGACAGGGTTCTAGAAATTGGTCTTCGCACACAGACACCCCTATTTTAGCTGCTTTATTGTTTTTGTGTGAGAACTCAGCAGGAAACTCGGCATCTCTGGAAGCTGTGGACATTGCAGGTCGGGGATTCTGGAGTCCCTGTCATGGCCCCAAGCCCCAACAAGGCACAGGACCTCCCGGGCTCCATGAGTCACAGTTTAACACATCCACTCATCTGGGCTAAACCTGTCTCTTGGCCAGTGGGCACACCGAGGCCTGGAAGGGTGGTGCCTTGCCCAACACCCATGACAGAGCCAGAAATAGGCCCTTTGCACCAGACCAGACTGTTGGAAGAAAGGCACAGGGGAGTGGCTTGATGGGAAACTGGTGGGCCAGGTTGTGAAATGATTTCGCTCCTCACAGGAAATGGACTTGGACCCCATGACCTTCCTATGACCTTTCCCACTTGGACTGAGTTCATTCCCCTCAGAGCCCACTCCTGGGGTTTCACTCCCACACTGCGGAGCTCCACCAATCCCCTTTGATCCCAGCCTCTCCATCCCCAGCCTAGGCTTTGCTCAGGGGTTTTGATAGGAAAGTGAGGGGTGGGCCATGCTGGGGAGCGTGCAGGGCCCATGAGGTGGGCCCTCTGGCAGGTCTGTGGTGCCTTTGGTGGCTGCCTTTGAAAGGCTCTTCCAAAGAGGTAATTTCTTTGTGCATAGACATGATTTATGAGGCTTTCTAGGCAAATTGTGGAGATAAATCGTCTTTGGGGCTGGAAAGTTTCAAAGGCAGTGATGCAGGCAGATCAGACGGAGCTGGCAGCTGGGAGCTGGGGCCTCATTAAAAGCCTGTTGGGGGGACAGGATTGAGCAGAGCTGAGGACAGGCCAGTGCCGGCCAGCCCCAGGGTGCATTCGGGGCAGCCCCCAGCTTGTCCCGCACCCTGAGCCTCAGTGACCGCATAGCTGGAGTGTATGAGACAAAAGTGCTGGGGTCACTGAGATGCATTTATCCCGGAGATGGGGGCAGCAGAGAGCATCCGTGTTGAGGGTGGAGGGCTGGTGATGCATTCTGGTCTGGACCCTAGAAGGGCAGGCACCCGTGGAGTGCACTCCCACCCTCTGGTCGGCATGGCCCCCAGACCTCACTGGGGCCCTGGAGTTGCACCCTCTCCTGCCTCTCACTGGATGATCTGGATGGTCCCTTCCCTCTCCAGGCCTCAATATCCTCTGTACAAGAAGAGCACAGGTGTGAACAAACACCTGCGTTTAGCTCTGGCTGATACTCTGCGGCTTGAGGCTGTGCTGTTAAACACCTGGGGTGAGAGGCAGGCCAGAGACCACACTGGCTGCAAGGGCAAGAAGAGTCAGTCACCTGACCACACTTCGTTTTGGTTTCTGCCTCTGTAACATGGGGATCGTTCCCCATTTATAGCTCCCTGAGGAGTCATGGATCAGCTTGAACAAGTTAGGCACTGCAGAGTAACTGATACCCAGTTTTCCTCCCCATCACCTGTCCATGCATTGCTGTGGCATTTTATATCCAGAACAGTCCCTGTGCAGTTGAGTTCACCCTTCACAACTTCCCATCTCCTCTCTCCAAAAGCAACTTCACACTCACACACACACTCACACACACACTCTTCCTAATCAGGCTCCCAGGTCTAATTGCTGCTCAGATATTAACAGATAACTGGGGTATCAATGGCTGATAATGCCTCATAATGTGACTGATGCCCCCCCACGCACACACGTGTGCACCTATGCAAATAGGGAGGATGTCCAGGTTAACAGGGGTGCCTGCCACCCTGAAGGTGGACTGGTGGGCAGATGCAGATGTGTCCACCTGCAGAGAGGTGCAGGGCTCTGGCAAAATGGAGTGACCGAGTCTCCCCACTCCCTTCTGGTAGTTTGATGGTGTGACATCTGGTTAAAATGGATTTGGTTGCCTAGAGCTGTGGTCAAGTCTGTGGTGATGAAGATGAGGAACATAACGGGCTAAAGAGACCGACTCTGTTCAGGGCATGTTGGTGCACACCCTGGCTTTGTTCCCTCCTCCTGCCCTGTGACCTTGCCCGTCCCCGTTCCCAAGGCCTCCTGACCTCTGACCTGACAGTGGGGCACGCCTCTTGGTTGCAGCTGCCCCAGGAGCAGCCTTCCCAGCACCCCTCCTGTCATCCCAGGTTCTGGTGGGTCCACACTTCCCATTTGTTTGTGTTTCTCAAACTGACTGCGGGCTTCTCAGCTCCCGGACCACAGTAGGTGCTCAGTAATTGTTTGGCAGGCAAATAAATGAGCCTAACTCATCTCCCAAACACTGGTGTGGTGGGATGGAAAGAGCCTCAGACTGACGTGGCCAGCTAGTTTCACATCTAGCTCTCTAGTGCGTTAGCTGTGTGACCACAGGCAAGGCACTCAGCGTCTCTGGGCTGGTCTCCTGAGCTGTAAACTGTGTGGGGGTCGGGGGTGGAAATGTGATATGACCTCTAAAGGCTTCAGGTAAGAAACCAGTCTCTGACTCTCAACTCTGCCTTTTTCAATGGACACGATTTTGTCCCCAAGGGAACATTTGTCAATATCTGGAGACATTTTTTGGTTGTAACAGTTGTGGAGGGAGAGGGGCTACTGGCATCTAGGAGACAAGTAGAGGCCAGGGATGCTGCTAACAATGTATGTGCAATGCACAGGACAGCCCCACAACAAAGAATATTCTATCCCAAAACGTCAGTTGTGCCAAGGCTGAGAAACCCTCTTCAGCCGTTCAGTGTCTCCGACCCTCAGTTCTCTCATGTGACAAATGGGATAATCATCCACCTCAGGTGGTTTGCCTCAGATCGTCTCTGCAAGGTATGAATGAATGGCACAGGGTTAGTAAGAGAATTCAATGAAATAACCCAGGTGACAACGCAGCTTACCGGGTTGGGGATTCCTGCAGTGAGCATGTACCCCTCCACCCCTGCCCCTGGGGAGACAGTGGGCCAGGGAGGGGCAGCCGGAGTTCCGTGCAGCCCCTGCAAACCCTGCCTCCTCTCGGCGCTCTCGAGGAGATATATATAGTGTGGTTAAATAACAGAGGAAGTAACAAGTATAATAAATAGATCACTAAGAGCTAATGATATATCATTATAATCCTGCGCTGTCAGCATCTTCTAGGCCTGGGGACTGTGTCAGGAGATTTGGGGTTTAATCTACAGCACGTTGGTCTATTAATATTTAATTCTGAGTATCAAGGTAGCGGGAAGACAGGGCGCTGAGCAATGGCTCCACTCAGAGCCTGGGTAAGTGCCTCAAATTTTTCTTTCCCACACAAGGGCAAACATAGCTCCTACCCTGTCCCCCGCCCTCCCCCCGCCCTGTTTCTCAAGTATGGGCACTGAGCAACAGAACCTAGAATCACAAACAGTGAGAATGGGGGAGACCCCAGCACCTACCTGCTGGTGTTTCTAAACGAGGGTACCACTGGCACCTGGAACACATAGGTCCTCATTGTGCAGGACTGTCCCTGATTCTTTGTGACAACCTAATAGCCCCTCCCCCCATTTTACAGGGGTGAAAACAGAGGCCCAGACTGGGGAGGAGGCTGCCCAAGATTGCACCGCTCTGGCTATGACCCACTCTTCGAGATTCTCCCTCAGAATTGCAACTTGGGTCTGGAAAGAGTGGGGAGACTCAGCCTCTGAGAATTCACCTGTGCCTTTGCTGGGGCCAGTTGGTGGCCAAATGGTCTTACCCACTGGACAGTCACCTTATCTCTCGGCTGGATGGTTCCTGGCAGCTGCTGCTCCACCTCTTCTCCAGACCTGCTGCTTTGTAAACTTGGGAACAACCCCATGACCTGTTAGCTCCCTTACTTCTCCCTCCTTCTTTATGTGGATGGGGGCATGGGGAGCAGACTCGGGGGCCGTGGGCTGTTCCTGGCAGGTCTTTGTACTACATCAAGCCTTTCCGCTGCTAAAGGGTGGCTGCGGGGGCCTTGGCCCAGGCTCTAGCACAGGTGGGGGCAGCTCAGGGTCAGTGGATTCCAGATAATTTCCTAACCTTTGACCTTCTCTTCAGCAGCCATTCCTCCTCCTCCTCCTTACTTAGTCTCAGGATTCCCATCTGTGGAATGGGAGGAATTATCCATCTCTCCCTCCTCAGCCTTGGGCCCAGCATCTTCCCGCTCATCTGCCTGAGAGGACCAGTAAAAAAGCAGATTACTACAAGGATGATAGTTCTCACCTGCTGAGGTTATTTTTTTTAAGGGCCCGTAATGGGCCCCACCACCCCAGAATAATTAAACCAGAAGGTTCAGGTGTGAAGCCCAGGCATGTGTCTTTTATAACCTCCAGGGTGATGCTTATGAGCTGCCAGGCTGAGAACCACTGTCTGAGAGAGCAAATCCTTATCAGCAGCAGGGAGGGGGCCCCCGGTCACTGCAGAAGGACCACCCTTGTCAGCACAGCTGTCCCTGTGCCCAGGTCTGGGAGGGACACCGGGTGAGATGTCGTGTGGGGGGTGGGACAGCTGCTAACCAGAACTCAACCCAGCTCCCCGACTGCAGCCCACACACACTCCAGTGCTAATGGAGGAGGGTTGATGCAAGGTACCCAAACCTGCTTCAGTGGAAGCAGCGGGGAAAAAAGTGGTCAGCCGAGTTGTTCCTGATCAAAAAGTCAGTAAGGGCATACAAACACAGGTGTGCCTTTCACAAACAAACTTCAGGGGCTCGGGAAGGGACTTGGACACCAGCGTTCGCAGCAGCATTATTTGCAATAGCCGAAAAAGGAAGAACCTACCCAAGTGTCCATCGAGAGAAGAACAGATGAAGAAAATGTGGCACACTTATACAAGAGGACGCTCTCCAGCCACGAAAAGGAACAAAGGATGCATGTTACAACACGAGGAGCCTCGGAAACTTTATGCTTAGTGGAAGAAGCTGGACACAAAAGGCTAATATGAAATGATGCCACTTCTAGAAATATCTAGAATAGGCAAATCCATAGAGACAGAGTAGATTAGAGGTAACCAGAAGGGGGGAGGGGTGGGGAGTTATTGCTCATTGTTCCATAGTGTTCCTGTCTGGGGGACGGCAGGGTTTGGGACTAGCGGTAATGGTCACACAGCGCTGTCAGTATAGTGAAAGCCACCGAATTAATCACACACTTTAAAATGATGAAAATGACAAAACGTATGTTACATATATTTTATCACATAGAAAAGGTTCTAAATAAATAAGTTATCTTAACCGAAGAAAATAAAATTATGTGAAATTGGGCCAGTCATGGAAAACCTGGGATCTCTGACCACCATTCACACATAAACCAGTCCCTGAAAAAATGAGTCTCTCTGGCCCTGGCTGGTGTGGATTAGAGGACTGAGTGCCAGACAGCGAAGCAAAGGGTCGCTGGTTCGATTCCCAGGCAAGGCACATGCCTGGGTTGCAGGCCAGGTCCCCAGTGGGGGGTGCATGAGAGGCAACCACACACTGATGTTTCTCTCTCTCTTTCTCCTCAACTTCCCCTCTCTAAAAAGTAAATAAATATAATCTTTTTTTTTAATGAGTCTCTCTGCTCTCTCGTCTCTTTGCGAATTATCCAACGTGGCTGTTTAAGCTGCCTGCCAGGATCCCTCTTCCAGCAACAGCAGGCAAGCCCACACCCAGAAGGAAGCAGGGGTCAGGCACCCAGACGCCCAGTCTGCACCTAGCTGTGTAATTTTGGATAAGCCGTTTCACCTCTCCAGGCCTCTGTTTCCTGATCTGCAAAGTGCGAATAGTAATAGCACCTCTGCGAATGGGTTGTGGGAGAATTAAAGAACATTTATTTTACGCCTTTATGTCATGGTCAGGCAGGCTTTAACTGCTCAACCAACTATAGTTACAAAATTTGAAAGTATGTCTGCGAAGAAGCGAGTGGGGAAGCCACTCCCCTTCACGGGGAGCCCAGAGCACACGAGGCCTGGGCCCCAAAGTCCGAAGAGGTCAGCAGGGAGAGTCCCCGGCTGGGAACAGAGCAAGCCAGGCCGCACACCTCTGGGTGCCCCTAAAGCCCCCACTAGCTGCTCAGAGAAGATACATCTACTTGAAATTATCAGCCAAAGCCAAGTATAATTAGGAAGGAACATCTATGACAGGAAAAAAAAAAGGTGCGCGAGGGGGTGGCATTTCAAGGCCGGACTGGGAAGAGTTTGTGACTATCTGTGAAAGAATGCAAAATTCTGTTGTAATTTTAATGATGATAGTTTTTATTCACCTTCAACAGGGCTGATAATTGACTCACTGCGGCTCTACCTCATTTCTGTCACTGCCGGGGAATGGGGTGTTTTTAAGTGGATTTTCTAGATAACTGAAGCTTGTTCCTGTGAAATCTAACTTTTTTTCCCATTGAATCACTCTGGGGAAAGGGGAAGATGGCAGGGGATGACTTTGGAACAGATTACACACTTACCTGCTTCCTTAATCAGAACACAGCGTCGAGCAGGAGTAAGGGGAGCTTGAGTGTGGTCGGTAGGGCATGCGAATGTCCCGCACAAGATGGACAGCAATTTGCACATTTCACCTCCAATGTCCTATGGTGTGCTTGAGTGTGATATTGTTATGTTACAGAATTACATGCTGATAATTTTGTAATAAAAAGGGGGCATAATTGGTGCCAGACCCTGTATTTTAAATTGGATACAAGGTGCTATTTGCTCCTGCATTCATGGCTGCAACCTGCCTTTGCTTTTCAGTTGACAAATGTTTTGTCTGTCTCCTTGGTGTCCTACTGTGACATAGCACTCTTGGTGCTTATTTGTAGGGGACCCGTAAAACACACACACACACGAGGACACAAACATATGTGCACACTCACACACCAGTCTGTGGTCTGAGAACCCATATTGTCAGGCTGAATAGGACCGTGCTCACCTGGGCTTGTGTCATGGCTTCCCCACCTGACTGTACACTTCAGCAGGGCACCAGCAGGCACTTGCTCACTGTTTGTCGAAGGGACAAGTAGGATAGTGAAAGCACACAAAGGTTAGTGCATCAGTTAGTGGAAGGTGAACAGGTTTAAATGCCGCCTTGGATGGCCCTTAGACAGTGACCGTAATTAACCTCATTCTCTTTCCCCCAACATCTCCTCTTCCCCTCACACGTCCTATAGAGAGCATGATACCTTCTTTCCTTCTGCTGCGTAGTATTCCACTGTGTAAATGTACCATAGTTTTTTGATCCACTCATTTACCGATGGGCACTTACTTAGGTGGCAGGAAAATGGAGACAACTCTACCTCAACAACAATTTTAAAAAATACAAAAAAAAAGAGTGCGATATCAACACCCATCCAGCAGTCTAAACCGGAGCTGGGGCACTGTCCCCCTTCCTCCCTCCCTCAGCTGCCTGTCAGTCACCAAGTCCTTGCTGCTCCTACCTCTTAAATGCGGCTGGAATCTTGTCCCCTTCTGTTCCTCCCAGATGCTACTGCCTCGACTAAGGCCTCCGCCATCTGCTTCCTCATTAGAGTGGCTGGTTCCCCCGACACCAGTCCCGCTGTCACTCATGCCCACAAATCTGTTCTCATCAGTGCTTTCTACGGCCACACCCCATCGTGTCCGTCCTCAGCTCAGAACACGTTCGGAGCTTCTCGGTGCTGGTAGGAAGCCTGCACCCCGCACGTGGCTCACAGCGCCCTTGGGCCTGGCACCTGCCCAGAAATCCGCCTCACCCTGCACCTTGCTCTCCCTTCAAGCTTACAATCCAGACACACTGTTTGTTTTCATTTTCTCTCATGCCGTACTTTGTTCCACCTCCAAGCTTTTATATCTGTTCTTTCCTCTGCCCAGGTCCGCTCCCCACCTGCACCCTCCTTCAGTCCACCCCTGTGAGGACATCTTCCCACACTGCTCCGTCTGGCTTCACACCCGCCCTGTCCTCCTCCAGTGCCCTGAAAGACCCTAACAGAGCCCTTTACCGCATGCCTTCAATGCTGCTCCGGCGGCTCTGTCCCCCCTAGACTGTCCACACAGAGAGGGCAGGATGCCTGCTGGTACCGGTGGGTGCTTGGTAAGTGTTTGTTGAAAGGTCAAGTACAAGAACGAAAGCACACAGGTGTTAGTACTTGGACATCGTGACAATGTTCCAGCTCCTTATCGGAGGCATAGTTTCACTTCCAACTGGGTTTTGGCTGATGAGCAAAGCATAACCCTATGCCCCAGGTTGTGCTTGTGCCGAGAACAACCTGGCTTTGGACTCTGACGGTCTGACACGAGGGGAATCCCTTGTTCTGGGTCCTGAGATTGTTCCCAGTGACGAGCAGAGAGGGTGGCTACTTTTCTGTAGTCTCCCTGCCTTGTGCTTCGCAGCTGCCACTTTGTCCCCCGTGGTACCTCTAAGTTTCCTTCTTCAGAGTCGTCAGTCAGAAAGGGCCCCATTTGCCTGCAGTGGACAGAGCTGGAGCCGGAAGATCTGGGCCTGCCCTTGATCATCACCCGGGACAATCCCCTAAGCCCTCTGACTCCTCATTTCCCTATCCATAAAATGGGAAATTACAAACCTAGTCCACAGGGTTTTAATTGTCCTAAGTGAGCATTTAAAATGTGGTTGCTGTTGTTGTTATTACTGTGGAGTCACGTCACATGTGTCCACAGCACGTGCTCTTGATCCGCTCATCCACAATGAACACTTACGCTGTCCCCGTATCTTGGCTGTTGTAAACAATGCTGCAGCGAGCCTGGGGGTGCAGATGTCTTTTCCAGTGAGTGTTTTCATTCCTTTCAGATAAATACCCGGAAGTGAAATTGTGGATCACATGGTAGTCCTTGTTTTTTAAGTTTTTAAGGAACCTCCATACTGTTTTCCGCAGTGTCTGCACCATTTTACATTCCCACCAACAGTGCACCAGGGGTCCTTTTTCTCCACATCCTCATCAACACTTCTTATTTCTTGTCTTTTTGATAATAGCCATTCTAACAGATGTGAGGTGACAGCTCACTGTGGGTTTGATTTGCGTTTCCCTGATGATTAGTGATGTTGAGTATGTTTTCATGTCCCTGTTATTTATCTGCATGTCCTCTTTGAGAAAATGTCTATTGAGAACCTCTTTTCATTTCTTAATTAGATTGTCAGATTTTTTTTTGCTATTCAGTTGTACAAGTTCTTTGGATATTAACCCTTGTCAGATATGACTTACAAATATTGTCTCCCATTTGGTAGGTTGTCTTTCCATGGTATTGACAGTTTCTTTTGCTCTGCAGAAACTTTTTAGTGTGATGTCATTTCATTTACTTATTTTTGCTTTTGTTTTTTGTTTCAAAGTGAAAACTTTAGTTTGTATTTAGTTTTGCCTTTGCTTTTAGTATCAAATCCAAAAAAATCATCACCAAGACTGATGTCAAAGGAACTTACTTACCAACCATGTTTTCTTCTAGGTGTTCTATGGTTTTAAGTCTTACATTCAAACCTTTAATCCATTTGAAATAATTTTTGTGTGTAGTATAAGACAGTAGTCTCGTTTCATTTTTTACATGTGGCTGTTTTTCTCAACATCATTTATTGAAGAGATTTGTCTTTCCTCATTGTGTATTCTTGGCTCCTTCATTATAAATTAGTTTACCATATATGTATGGGTTTATTTCTGGACTCTTTTTCTTTTTTAAAAAGTTTATTTATTTATTTTTAGAGAGAGGGGAAGGGGAGGAGAAAGAGTGGGAGAGAAACATCAATGTGTCGTTGCCTCTCATGTGTCCCCTACTGGGGACCTGGCCTGCAACCCAGGCATGTGCCCTGACTAGGAATCGAACTGGTTACCCTTTGCTTCACAGGCCCATGCTCAATCCACTGACCTACACCAGCCAGGGCTGGACTCTTTTTCTGTTCTACTGACTCCTGTGTGTCTGTTTTTATGCAATACTATACTGTTTAGATTGTTAAAGCTTTGTAATATAGTTTGAAATGAGGAACCATAATGCCTCCTGCTTTGTTCTTCTTTCTCAAAGTTCCTTTGGGTATTGGACTTGATTAGTGCCTCACTCATGGTTGTACAAGGTATAAAATGCAGAATGAGGCTCACTCAAAATTTGGCAACTTAATTTGTATATGTGAATATTTGGGGCGTGGATAAAGACGGGATGAAGCATAACAGGGTGATTAGGATTCCAGGCCCAGGGTGGTTCCATCTGCTGGAGGATGATGGACAGACAGGGCCCATGACATCGGTCACTTGACCCTAGTCAGCAAGTGGGAGGCACGTGCAGGGGTGTTGGTAGCCCCCAAAGATCCACTCACTGGCTTCGCTGGAACCTTGTGCTCTCATTTTTATTTTGTTTGTGTGTTTTATCCTCACCTGAGAATGTTTATTGATTTTAGAGAGAGAGGAAGGGGATGGCGGGGGCAGAGAAACATCAATTAGTTGCCTCCTGCGTGCACCCTGATTGGGCACACGCCCACAACCTATGTATGGCCCTGCCTGGGGATCAAACCCGGAACCTTTTGGTACAGGATGATGCCCCAGCCAACTGAGCCACCTGGCCAGGGCGAACCTTATGCTCTTGTACGTGATCAACACGTGAATGCCATTGTCTCTTTGCTCGTGCTGAGCCTTCCCCAATAATACCTTACCAGTCCCACTCCCTGCCCTCTTTCTCTATGAGTGTCTAAACTCTAGAATCACTGGAGCACAAAGGTCAATTAATCATCTCATTGTCTTCAGGCAATAGGGTGACCAGCCATACCAGTTTGCTGAGGGATTTTTCAGAATATGGCATTTCATTGCTGAAACTGGGATGTTTGGTCACCGTGATAGGCAGCCAGGTGAGGCATCATTTACAGCTCACTCCACGTGCCTTCTTTTTCAGGTAGTCTTGCCTGGCCTTAGCTAGAGGCAATCTTTCTGCCCATTGAGCATCTCCTAGAACGTTGTTTGTGCCTGCTCATGACTCCACATTTATCCCTACTCCAGCATTTGAGTGAGGGAGGCAAGGATTTGAGGACATCTCGTTGTTTCGTGTCTTGTATGCGCCAGGTGGGGGTGGCAGCAGGCTGGGGGACCTACCTGGGCTCTGCCAGTCAGCCGCTCTCCACAGCTGTAGAGTGCATTTCTGCAGAGCTGGCTCACATGTCACTCTTTGAAACATTTAGTTACACATAAAGATCTTGAAGGCTATCTCCCCTCCCAGGGAAACATTTCTTTTTCCTGTTCCTTCTGAAGTTGGCTGCTTGGAAAGTAATGAAATTGAACTGAAGATGAAGCAACCAGGGGTATCGGCACTAATGAAAAGGAAAAGCAGCCAGAGAGAGAGACAGGAAGGTTGACATAAATATGGAGCCCGGGGCGGGGAGTTAGAAGACATGTTTGTGGGGAGTGAGGTACAAGAGGTGAGAAAACTAATGAGTCTGGGAAGGAAGGGGGAGGGAATGATAGCAAGATGGGGGCTGGGCTGGGCTGGGCTGGGGAGGTACCACGAAGAGGAGAAGGGGTGTGGCAACCCTAAGAAGAAGGGCCTGGCAGAGTGAAACAGAGACAGCCAACCAAGAGTTCAGCAAAGGCTGCGGGAGGTTTGCTGGCAGTTCCAGAATTTCAGCATAGGAGAGGGGGCTTCGGGAGGCATTGGGTGGAATAGAATGGCCCCAAACTGGGAGATGCTTTAAAGAAACAAGCTTCTTATCTTATGTGTTTGATTGTTCTGATGGCTTGGGGAAGAGCTGATGGAGGTTTCAGGAGGCACCAAAGCTTCCACCCAGACACCCCTGGCTGCCTGCTATGGGAAGATATGACCCAGACATGGAAGACAGCTTGGGCTTAGATTCTCCATGCCCACCCCAAGCAGAGCCCACAGGGTCCCTCAGCCTTGACCTGCTCCTCTCCTGCAGGCTGCGACAGTGACCACTGGGGACCCCATTGCAGCAACCGGTGCCAGTGCCAGAATGGTGCCCTGTGCAACCCCATCACCGGCGCCTGCGTGTGTGCCGCTGGCTTCCGCGGCTGGCGCTGCGAAGAGCTCTGTGCTGCCGGCACCCATGGCAAGGGCTGCCAGCTACCATGCCAGTGTCACCACGGCGCCAGCTGCGACCCCCGCACTGGCGAGTGCCTCTGCGCACCCGGCTACACCGGTGTCTAGTGAGTACAGTGGCTGCGGGGGCATGGAAGGGAGGGCGGGTCCAGCTGACCTCCTTGGCAGCTGCGTGGTCGACACCTGCTCCTTGCAGGTGGCTAGGGTGGTGGTAACAGATGGAAGGTCAGGATAGTCCTGGCTGTAAAATATACTCTCTGACCCTAAGGTCTGCAGAGGCTAAATGCACAGACCTTGCTGAGGCCCTGGGGTGACTGGTGCAAGCTGAGATTGTGCATGGATGGGCACTCCTGTGGCCAGAGGGCTCATTAAACTTCTCCCAGGAGTCCCTTCCTCATCAGAGCCCAGACATTAGTGTGTAATTCTCTTCTGATCACAACCCAAATGCCTCTGCTCAACTGGGTCCTGGCCCTTCCAGGCCATTTAAAACAGAGTATGGGGGATGGGGGGCGGGCAGGGGGTTGGGGGGAGGAGAGCCTGGCCAGATATCATGCACAGATTTGGGTAGTTTACTCTGCCTGTTCCTCTCCCCTACCTCCTCTCCTAGGACCCCAAACAGCCCCTCACTCCAGTTCCCTGGAGAGTCCATATGGGCAGGGGACCTCTAAGACTGTTTTGTTGAGACCCCCGGAGAGGCAAGATTGAAGTCCCCCTCCCCACACACGCAGAAGGCTCAGTGGCCTCCCCAGCAGCCCCGGATTCTGGAAGGACGCCCAAGGACTCTACTCACAGATACCTCCTCAACTGAGGGTGCTCCCTGCCCCCACTTTTGGCCAGCTGCAGGGCTGGCTCCAGCTAGAAGCCAGGGCCATTGGTCTAAGACCCAAGGCCAAGACACCGTGCCCATTCCTATATATGAGCCTGTCATGGTAACCGAGAGCCTTCTAGAGCCTGGGGATGGGGGAGTAATACCCCAGATTCTCCCTCTCTCTGAATTTAGACAGCTTCTTGAAGGCAGGATCCATGGCCACTTCTCAGTGCCTCTGCCCACGCGGTTCCTTCTGCCTGGCCTGCCTTTTTCTCCTGGCGACACTAACTTCAAGACTCCAGTGAAATGCCTCCCTCTCAGGGAAGCCTTCCTCTGCTCTCCCTCCCCAGAAAAACACTCTCTTCACACCGAAAGCACTTAAGTCATTCCACAAGTACTGGCCCAAGCACATGCTCCAGTTCATTCTCTCTGACCCCTGCTTCCCCCGCCCGGCAGGCAGCAGGGCTGCACCTCAGCTGACCTGGTTCCTGGTACAGTTCACACTGACTGTGAGCTCACTAATTCCTCGGGAGCCCCGAGCATTGCAACCGGCAGCACTGGGGCCCTGCCACCTGGTTCGAGTGCCGCTACCTCTAACACCTCTGCTTCCCCATGCAGCTGCGAGGAGCTGTGCCCGCCTGGGAGCCATGGGGCTCACTGTGAGCTGCGCTGCCCCTGTCAGAATGGGGGCACCTGTCACCACATCACCGGCGAGTGTGCCTGCCCCCCAGGCTGGATGGTAGGTGGGCCTGGTGGATCTGGGTGGGGCACTATAAGAGGTCTGAGACTTACTCACTCACATGCACCCTGGAGGGCTAAATTCCTCTCCCACCCTGAGTGCCCCCCCTCCTGTTTATGGTCATGGGCATCACAGACATTGCCAGTGGTGCCATGGACACTTTGAATCCCAGGTCTGCCATCTAAGAGCTGTGTGACCTGAAGCAAGTTACTTAACCTCTCTGAGCCTGTGGTCCCTCATATGCAAAGTTGTGGCATTCTTCTCATAGAATGGGTATAGGTACTTACTTAAGCTGCCATAAGCTCAGGGCCAGAAGTGGCAGAAAAGGCCCGGAATAAGGAGGGGGGAGGTGCGGAGACAGCAGTGTGTGGATCACCTGCGTTCATAGAACTTGAGATTCCTAGCCTCCATCCCCTACATTCTGATTCTGTGTGCCCAGGGTCTGCATTTTACTTAACAAGTGCTCCCCGTGCTTCTGATGCAGCCTCAACCAATCCAGGTCTTGTGTCTGGGGACCACCCTTACGGGAAAGGGGGTGGGATTTATAACTTCACAGGCCTAGATTCAGGCCTCACATTCAGTGCTGACCCTGGGAAAAAACCCTCCATTACTCTGGTCTCTGCCTTCTCTTCTGCAAAACTGGCATAACAACAGCCAGCCCTGCCCTTCCTAGCCGCCATGGTTGGCAGGAGGCTCAGGTGAGACAGAGCATGTCCAAAGTGCCTCGGAAACTCAAGTGCTCTGCTTGTTCGTGTTACCTGGATGCCACAATCCACGAGCCTCCTTTAGTCAACATGGCCCACCTGTCGGTGCCCCTCCCCACCGTCCACAGACCCCAGCTCCTCAGAAGCAATGAGGCACTAACTTTCCTGTCTGGGGGGAAGCTCAGTGACATAGCTGGCTGCCTTACCCTGGGGCCCAAGCTTCACAAAGCCAAGGAGGACAGGCTGCTGAGCAGGAACAAGGCAGTTCAGGAGGCTATGACACCTCAGTCATGGGGCGCAGACAGGAGGGACGTCCACAGGGCCCACTGACACAGGCACAGACCTGCCAAAATTTTGTAGGACAGGAAAGGACCTGGGGGGCCATCTGGTCCAGCAGCACCCAAACCTGGCTGCACCCCAGAGTCACATCGGGCTGGGGTTGAATGCAGATTCCCAGGCCCCACCAGAGACCTTCTGGGGCCCAGGGGTCTCTAGTTTTAATGGGCTCCCCAGATGATTCAGAGGCAGCCAGCTGTGTCTGCACATCTGCATTTGGAAATGACCGATCGGAACCGTAGGGTTTCCTTCCGTGTTTCACTGAACCCCTGTGTTTCTCGGGGGTGAGAGTGGCGGTGGGAAGCCTAATAATTAAGACTCCGGCTCCCACACGCTCTCTTTTTCCATTTTAATCCACACATACTTTGTCTACTGAGATTCTAGGTAAGATTTCACATAAAAACAGGGTCTCCCCGCTTCAAAAGTTTTGAACACCATTGGTCTATTAATATCTTCCTTTCTCAGGTGAGCAAGCTGAGGCTAAGTGACCTACCTGCCCAAGGTCACACTGCTAGTTGAGAGGGAGGTGAAGCTAGAGTCCAGGTGTAATGACTCCTGAATCCCGACCCTTGCCGTCTGTCTGTCCATCTATCTGTCTCTTCTAAGGAGGACAGAAGGGCCCCTCCCGCCCTGACCCACGCTCTGGAAAGGCCCTCTCCTCTGCAGCCGGCTTCCAGAGCCCGGGCACCCTCTGGCTGGGTCCTCAGAGGCCCGGTGGCAGGCAGTGAGGTGGAGTCAGGACAATCAGGTCAGGCCGTGGTGGGGAGAGCAGGCCACAGGCGGGCCCTGTGCCTGTAGAGAGAGCCTGATGGGTCGAAGCAGGGGAAGGGGGGACGCCAACACACGGAGACGTTTGTTTTTCTCCCCAGCACAGTGAGAGGTTTGCTCCCCCAGAAGACAGGAAACTCTGTCAATAGAAGCTTTGGATTTGGGGACTTTATGTTTTTAATTTTATTGCAGACAATTGCATTTCTATTTTTGACACAGCATTTAACTTGCAGATTTGTATGAATTATTAATACCCCTCATGCATACAGAGCCCCAGTACCCTGAAGCTGAAGTTCAGGCCTGAGGTCCCTCCCAAGGAAGGCTGAGGCCCAAGGGAGGATGCTGGGCAGAAAGGTCCTGCCTTTGCCATCCTCTGTGGCCTCGCTTTCTTGTTGGCCCCAGGTGGCCTCAGCCACACTCAGAGGTCTAAAGACTGCAATCGCTGACCGCACAGTGCCGCTCCATAAAGATCAGAGGCATCGTGCAGAGCTGGGAGGAGCCTCCAGGAACTCTGGCCCTCCCAGCCCTGCTCGGGTCCCTGGCCACCAGGCCCTGAGTGTGCCCACAGGACACCCCACTTGCCCAACTCTGCTGAGCCCATGCCAGTGGGGGGCTTTGCAAAAAGCCCCTCTGAGGGGGGAATTATTTCCTCTCTTTCTGGGCTCTCAGACCTTTCAGGAGGAACCAGGTGTGAATAGCTTGGTGAGAGCAGGTACTGCAGACGGCCACGGGGGTGCGGGGAGGTGTGATCACCCCCTTAGGAGTTCCCAGTCTGATGGTGAGGCTGCATACAGCGTGTGCTACACATGTGCACAGATGCACACATATGAAAACAGTGGGCCCGAGCATCTGAGAAATAGAATCAGGTGTCAGGGGGGCCAAAGAGAGGTATTTGGATCTGAGGTTGTAGGGTAACAGAAGCTCAGGTGTGAGAAGGATGACTCATGGAGCTCCACGCCCTGGCCTGGGCCCAGATTGTGCCTGCAGCAGCCACGCCACCCACTGTTTGCTGTCACCAAGGGTGTCTGTGCTGCCAGAGACCACAGTGGCAACCAGTAATGCCTTCGGTGCTTGGAAAGGCCGAGCTGTCCTACTGGCGTGGCCTTCAGTCCCCTCAGCATCTTGCCCCCCAACTTTCCAACGTTCCATGTAGCCCCGGTCTCTCTCTCTTCTTTTATAATATATTTTATTGATTATGCCATTACAGTTGTCCCATTCCCCCCTTCATTCTCCTCCACCCTGCATACCCTCTCCCACCCACATTCCCCCACTTTAGTTCATGTCCATGTGTCACAAGTTCTTTAGATTCTACATTTCCCACACTACTCTTGTCATCCCCCTGTGTATTTTCTCCCTACTGTCTATGCTACTTATTCTCTATACCTTCTCCCCACTCCCCTCTTCCCACTCCCCTCTTCCCACTCCCCTGTTGCTAACCCTCCATGCGATCTCCATTTCTATTAGCCACAGTCTCTTACAGTGAAGCTGGTACCCAGAACATTGGTACCAATGAACAGGTCCAGCCATTCGGTGAGAGGCAGGGCTATTGCCTCACCTCATCTCCAGGCCCCTAGATGCCCCCCAGCCCGAGGTCCCCCCACAGCTGGAGGCCCATAGGGCAGATGTGTTAGGGCTGTCAGGACAGCAGCACAGACAAAGCGGCCTAAACAACAGACATTTCCTTCCTCACGGTGGTGGAGGCCAGAAGTCTGAGACCAAGGTGTTGGCAGGGTGGGTTCCTTTTGATGCTTCTCTCCTTGGCTTGGAGATGGCTGTCTTCACAGGGACTTCCCTCTGTCCCTGTCTGTGTCCTCCTCTCCTCTTCTTATGAGGACATCAGAAGTATTGGATTAGGGCCAACCCAATGACCTCATTTAACTTTATTACCTCTATGAAGACCCTGTCTCCAGGTACAGTCACACTCTGAGGTGCTGGGAGTCAGGACATACGAACTTGGGGGAACACAGTTCAGCTCATAAAAGCAGGAGAGAAACCGGAAGGCCCCAGCCCTCTCATAAGCTGACGCTTCCCTGCCTGCTCTCTCCCCAAAAGGCTGTTCTTCTTACCAGCAGTCACTGGCTGGTTACGTAGTTCCCTTCCACCCTCCTCAGTCTCGGGTTGTGCTGGGCCCCTACCACCTGCTGCCTCTTCAGATGTCTACGTCAGTGGAATTAGTATTAATTAAAGGCCCATTCGTTAAGATACCATTCCTTCACATCTCTAATCTCACTTAATCTTTACAAACACCTGAGAGATCCGGGGTTACCACTCCCATTTTCCAGGCAAGGAAACTGAGACTCAGAACAATCATGACTTGTCTTAGCTCAGCTGGCTTAGAAGAAGTAGAAATGGGATTTGAACCCAAGTCCTGACTTTGAGTCCGGTGTTCTTTCCACCGCACGAGGCAGCAGGCCTTTCAAGGTATTAAATTAAGGCCCCAGGAGCTCAAGACTGAGGAGGAACTTGGGGGTTTGGAGACCTGGATTGCCTGCAGTTGGGGAGTGCTGAGAAGTCTCAAGAACAACTGATTTCCCCGGGAAATGCTGGGGGGAAGCATCCTGTGCACCCAACTTTCCTACTGGTCTTCTCGAGGAGCCTGTGTGTGTGTGTGTGTGTGTGTGTAAGTACATGAGGGTCCCACAGCACCCGATGATGGGGTGCAGGAGGTGTAAGCACAGCCCCCCAAGAAGTCTCAAAATGTCATTGTTAGGGTCAGAGCTTCCTGTCTACCCAGGACTGCAGAGGACTGACTCCGAGGATGGCCAGAAAGACTCCTCTTCCCTCCAGAATCCCTAAGCTTGTGGGGTGCAGTGAGAAATGCAGGCCCCCGCGACCACCTCCAGGGGGAAGAGGGACCTCTCCTCTGAGTAGCTTTCCCCCGCCACTCTCCTCACACACACGCTCATCTCACTGTCCCTCGCCTCCCTCTCCCGTCCCCTCTCAGATCCTCACCATCTGACTTATGTAAGGAGCTGAAAGGCCTCCCACTTAATTCATTACAAGTAAATTGAATGATATTGAAAGATGTCTCTGGTCAGCAGATTTTCCTGACTACACTGGCTTCCTCAGGCTTGGCAATTATTGGTGCTTAATAATTGTGTGTTGAACTAATTGATTAATTAATTGTGGGAGAATACTTGATCTCCAGAAGGGATATAACCATCCCTTGTGGGGCAGAGGCTGGAAGGGCAGCAAGAGACAAGAGCAGGTTATAATTCCTGTTTGCTAAAGATCTAAGATTCATGGTCTAATTTTAAAAGTTATCTAATACCACAAGGCTAATACTAGAAGAAAGGAAAATTCATCCCCTGCACCACTCATAAATCCCATTCCCCAAAGGCAAGTTCATTCCAGTTTTTTAGTTTCTGCTGGTATTTGCCTCCATATTTCTTTATAACATGCTTTACTGCCATTTCCTTTTTCCAATGTAGACATTTATCGAATCTATTGATTTCCTCCTAATGCAGAATAAAAATCGGCTCTACCGCGCACACACACATGCACACACGCACACACACGCAACCCTTCTCCCACCCTCTGAAAGGAAATTGTTTTACTACAGTTTTTGATCAAGTCACTTTTAATGTTTAGGTACCTATGACCACACGGGTATTGTTACTAATTTCTCCCTACAGCTCCCTGCGGAACTCTAAAATGCTCTCAACAGAGTCAGACGCATTAGCCATCTCTGGACTTGGTTTTGGTTTCCGCCTTGTTCTGGAGGCGGCACGCCCAGCACCCCATCCAGCACCCTGCAGCACGCTGCCCTTCCGCCGCACGGTCGTCACACTCTGGCCGTCCTTCCCCGCCATCCTGGAACCCCTTTCACCTCTCTTCTGTCGCAGTCCTTCTTTCCAGGAGCCCACATCTTTCTTTTTCCTTGGATAATTCTTTTTTATTGGAAAAAGAAAAAGCCTCCAGTCACTTCCTGAGAAAGTGTTCGTGGAAATTTAATTTTTTAAGCTGTTTAAATCTGAAAATATCTTCACTGAATCCCCCATTGTTAATTTAGCTGGGTGTAGAATTCTAGGTTGGAAATTACTTCCCTCCAAATTTTGTTTCATTGTCTCCTAGTTTCTAGTTAAAAAGTCTAATACACTTTTTAAAAAAGATTTTATTTATTTGTTTTTAGAGAGGGGAAGGGAGGGAGAAAGGGAAAGAAACATCAATGTGTGGTTGCCTCCTGAGCACCCCCTACTGGGTACCTGGCCCGCAACCCAGACATGTGCCCTGACTGGGAATTGAACAGGCGACCCTTTGGTTCTTAGGCTGGCACTCAATCCACTGAGCCACACCAGCAGGGCAAGAAGTCTAATACACGTTGGATGTCTGTTCTTTGGTGTGTGATTTCCTCCATAGAAATGTGAGATTTGACAGTGAAAGACCTAGTGCCAATCTCCTTTCACTCTGTATTGGATACTCCATAGGCACTTTCAATTCAGAAACCAATGCTTTCCACCCTTCTATTCTGGGAAACTTTCTTGTTTTATATTTCTCACTTAATGCACTTACCTCCACTGTTCAGTCCTGTTGTCTGGAACCCCGTGAATAGATGTCGGAACTCCCGGACTGACCCTGGAATTTTACTATATTCTCATCCTCTAACTCTGTCTCTCCCTCTGTCCCCACTCCCCCTTCGGCTTTGCAGATTTCTTTACCTTTATCTTCCAGCTCTATATTGCATTTTTTAAAAAGTTCTGTCATCTTATTTTTATTTGTTAAGAATTCTTTACTATTCTTTGGGTATCCTATTTTAGCCCTCTGTTTTATCGTGGATACAAATATCTTCGTATAACTGCATACGGATATTCGCTCTCACTGCAACACAGGCGTTTTCCTCCGTCTCCTGCGCTCCCCGCACTGTTCCTTTCATCTCTGTGTCTGCTTTGTTCTTCTGCCATGTTCAAGCCTTCTTGTGAGAAGTCTTCTAATGTGTCTTCCTCGTGTTAGAATCTTTTTCATGGTGGAGTCTCATTTCAAACATCTGGTGCTCCTTGCCCACCTGTTCATATTTTACCATAAGCCTCAGAGAAGCTGGTTGAAAGCCTGGGGGTAGGTTTGTCGACCGATGGGGTTCTCAGATATCAGTGGAGGTCTTTCCTCTTGAGCTCTTGGTGTCCCCAGAAAGGAATCCTCCAGAATGCTGCTCCAGGGAGTGTAGTCCAGGAATCCGCATCTAGGAGCCGTGTGGGGAAGAGAGCAGAGGGTCTGGTCACTGAGCAGGCAGAGTTTGGCAAGATCTCCATTTCTCACAGAACCCCCACCCTCAGCTTGGTATCCCCGTGTCCAAAGCCTGTGTGGGTCAACCTCTCCAAACTGCCAGTCTTGGGAAACCACCCAACTATCTAAAAAGAGGGCAAAATCTGGAGTCTAATTCCCTGTGTGATAAGTTTTTAAATAGCACTCATTTCACCTGCACCTTGTTGGCCTCCCAAGGTTCCTGGTGCCCCTGATTTCTGAGCTTTTCTGAGGTTACAAGGCAACCCGACATCTTCCCATGTTCCCTTTGCAGGCACTTAGTATTGCTGAGAAAGCAGAAGCCTCGCAGTTAGTTCCACATCTCTCATCCCCTGTGGTCCCCTCTCCTGTTCCTTTTGTCCTTATAGTTTTACCCTCCTCTCCTTCACTCTCATGTTAGCCGGGTTTGAGAAAGAAGTGCCAATAAATGCAGGCTTCCAGACCTCTGTGTTTAAACACAGTCTCTGTTTTCCCCCACCACTTTATCTTACACCAGTGTGAGGGCACTCAGCACCTGGTACTTAAATCACCTGCTTTCTTGTCTCCTTGATACACTGGAAGGACAGGAATTGAGTTTTACTCATACTTTTATACCCTTATTGTCTAATAGAGTGCCTGGAATACAACAGGCACTCAATAAATGTGTCCTGAATAAGCGGATAAACAAGTTGGCCTTAGTCTCCACATCTCTAAAATGGGGCATTGGAGTCACGATGTCTGACTTTCTGGGCTTCTGTGATTAAGGAGAAAGTCCCACTGAGGGAACAGAGTGGTCCCTGAGGCCGGAGCAGCTGTGCCACTTGGGGGAGAAAGTGGCTTTAGGATCGCATCTGGATACATCACCTATACGTGTCTCTCCTCCTCTGTTTCAGGGAGCAGTGTGTGCCCAGCCCTGCCCACCAGGGACATTTGGTCAGAACTGCAGCCAGGACTGTCCCTGCCACCACGGAGGGCAGTGTGACCACGTGACTGGGCAGTGTCATTGCACTGCAGGATACATGGGGGACAGGTAAGGGTGATGTTAACTATTGTCCTTGCTGTTCATATTGCTTATTTGCACAGCCGCCTTGCAGAGAGCAGCTGGGGTTTACTGGCCCACAGCATACTCTGGCCAGCTCTCACGTTCCTTTCTCAGAAAGCATTCTGAGTCCTGCCAGGCAGATTCATCAACTCATCCTTCCTCACCCTTGGACCACTGAGTGTACCCTGCCCCCAACCCTGTGACCTGAGCCCTGAACTTGCACTGACTCACCTGGGGAAACAGGGGAGCACCTACCACCCACTCTCTACTTTCTGCCCTCCCGCAAGGAGGCAATGGCACCTGAATCCAAAGAAGCCAAGAGTGCCAACTCAGTTCACACATTTTGCACCATTTCTTCTGGAAGTGGATTCTTATTCCTAATGTGAGCTCCACCAAATGGATACTGACATCAGTTTGCAGCCCCCGAAGGCCTTCAGTCCGAAGGCAGACTGAACGAGGACACCAGTGTCCTGAGACCAAACCAGCCTTGCAGAGTGGGTACTCCATGACACACGTAACTAAGGAATAACTGTGCGGGCACATTTGCCACCATAGGAAGGGGGCTGTGATGATAGGGTAGGTGCCGTGGGAGAATGAGAACAACCAGTGCACCTGGCGGTGAATGAACTCAGAGCTGGAAGAGGACGTTTGCCCACAAGACCGGGGGCCAAGCCCCCCCTCCCACTGTGAACCACCTGGTCCTTCGTGAGCAGAGAGGAGCAGTCTAGAGGAGGCTCTCACACCCCACGCCTGGTTCTGTGGGATCCATGATTCATCTCTGGCCCTGGATTTGGTTACTCTGCCCAGACAAGGTGGGGTGAGAGGAACGTCTGTTTGCCATTCCTCTGCCTCCCCTGTCCGGGAAACATTAGGAAACACAGATTGGTGCTGGATCAGCCAGGGAGCCCTCCTGCCTCTGGCTGACATAACTGGACTCCTCCAACTCACTCTGGAGTCTGCCCAAAATCCTCACTGGTGTCCAGGAAAGAGCTTCTCCACCGTTAGCTGTGGGGCTGCTTTCCCCTAGCCCAGAATCTTCAAGCCAGATCTGAGCTCTTTGTGAGCCAGGATTCCTGCCCATGAGTTTGGGGTGTATGAACTACAGACCACAGGGGGTAGCAGCTGGGGATCCATCCCTCCCTGATCTCTGCCACAGAGACTGGGTCTTTCAGGGAGGTAGGGGAGGAAGGACTGAAGCGCTGAGCCCCCCCAATAAGGAAATGCTCAGGATGAGTCAGGAGTGACAGGAGATGGAACCAGAACAGGGACCCTTTGTTTCAGGTGTGTGAGGGAATATAGCCCATTTGTTGTAGAGGAGCAGGCCCAGGGCTCCAACTGGCCAGATTCAACACCAGCAGACCCCGCCTCACTAGCACTCTTGATTTTTTTTTTCTTTTTTAAATGTTTATTTTATTTTTAATGATATTTTATTGATTGTGCTATTACAGTTGTCCTGATTTTCCCCCTTTGATCCCTTCCACCCAGCACACCCCACTCCCTCAGGCAATCCCCACACCATTGTTCCTGTCCATGGGTCATGCATATAAGTTCTACCGCTGCTCCATTTCCTATGCTGTACTTTACATCCCCGTGGCTATTCTGTAACTACCTATTAGTACTTCTTAATCCTCTCACCTTTTCACCCATTCCCCTCCACACCCCTCCCATCTGGCAACCATCAAAATGTTCTCTGTATCCATGATTCTGTCTTTGTTCTTGTTTGCTTAGTTTGTTTGCTTAGATTCAACTGTTGATAGATATGTATTTTTTTTGCCATTTTATTGTTCACAGTTTCGATCTTCTTTTTCTTGAATAAGGCGCTTTAACATTTCATATAAATAATGATTTGTCAATTATGAACTTCTTTAGTTTTTGTCTTATCTGGGAAGCTCTTTATCTTCCCTTTGATTCTAAATGATAGCTTTTCTGGGTAGAGCAATCTTGGCTATAGGCCCCTCTGCTTTGCATGGCTTTCAATATTTCTTGCCAAACCCTTCTAGACTGCAAAGTTTCTTTTGAGAAATCAGCTGACAGTCTCATAGGAACTCCTCTGTAGGCAACTAACTGCTTTTCTTTTACTGCTTTTTAGATTCTCTTTTTAGCTTTAACCTTTGGCATTTTAATTATGATGTGTCTTGGGGTGGTCCTCTTTGCATCCCTCTTGGGACTCTCTGTGCTTCCTAGACTTGCAAGTCTATTTCCTTCACCAAATTAGGGCAGTGTTCTTTCATTATTTTTTCAAATAGACTTCCAATTTCTTGCTTTTTCTCTTCACCTTCTGTCACCTCTATGTTGTGAATGTTGGATTGCTTAAAGTTGTCCCACAGGCTGCTTACACTATCCTTGCTTTTTTGGATTCTCTTTTCTTCCTGTTGTTCTGATTGGTTGCTTTTTGCTTCTTTATGTTCCAAGTCATTGATTTGATTCTCAGCTTCATCTACTCTACTGTTGTTTCCCTGTAAATTATTCTTTATTTCAATTATTATATCCTTTATTCCTGACTGGATCATTTTAATGCTGCTGAGGTCCTCACTAAGCTTCTTGAGCATCCTTATAACCAGTGTTTTGAACTCTGCATCTGATAGATTGCTTATCTCCATTTAGTTCTTTTTCTGGAGTTTTGATTTTTTTCTTTCCTTTGGGCCATGTTTCTTTGTCTCCTCATTTTGGCAGCCTCCCTGTTTCTGTTTCTATGTATTAGGTAGAGCTGTGTTGACTCCATGTCTTGGTAGCATGGCCCAATGTAGCAGGTGCCCTGTAGGGTCCAGTGGCACAGCCTCCCCTATCACCCAAGCTGGGTACTCAAGGTGCACCCTTCATGTGGGCTGAGTACACCCTCCTCTTGTAGTTGAGACTTGGTTGCTTTTGGTAGGTCAGTGGGAGGGATTTACCCAGATCAGTCAGCTGCAAGGACTTGCTGTGACCACTGACCAACACCCTCTGCCCTCCCTGGAGGATCAGCTGTGCAGGGGCAGGGTGGTGGTGCTTTGACATGGTCTCTAGCTGTCCACTGGGTACACTGGCCCTGGGATTTCCCAGGTGATACAGGCTAATGTTAGCCCCCACCTGTGTTTTGCCCAGGGCCACCCTTCCTGAGCTATAAAGCAATCTGAGATGGCTGCTAATTGTGCCAGGCTTGGTGATTCCCAGGTGAAGCCAATCTGTGAATCTGGGCTGCCTGCTCCTAGTGCTGGGCCTGGGGCTCACTGAGTCTAGCTGTTGCTTATTTGATAGGATTTAGGAAGTTGTACAGCATAAGCCAAGACCAGCCATTCATATGGAAAAGCAGCTTGGGTGGTCCTATAAATTGGGTATGGTAGGGCCTCTGGGGATGTCCAAGGTGGGTCAAGCAGTGTTAGCCAGTTTGATGGAGTCTCCAATATGGCACCAGCTTACTGGTTTTGTTGGGGGGGGGGGTTAGAAAAGGGACAATGGCCCCAGCTTACCTTGATGCCAGACACTTCGGTTTCTCCCTGTATTGCACTGGTGCTTTTCAAGCTGCTACCCTGGTGCTGGAGCTCAGAGGGAGTGAGGCTGAGTATCATGTGAGTCCGTGTGTGGGTTCTTTAAGAGGAACTGCTTGGGGCTCTATCAGTTTCTTTTACCATCTCAACCCCCACTGGTTTTTGCGGCTAGAATTTGTGGGAACTTATCTTCCTGGGACTGGAATCCTGGGCTGGGGACCTAGAGATCCCAAGATGTTTCTCCCAAGTTTTTATCCACCACATGTGGGCGAGGAACCTGCCCATTTCACATTTGTGCCCCTCCTACCAATCAGGATAGATGTGGTTTCTTTAATTCTGTAGTTGACAGACTTCCATTCAACTTGATTTCTGATGGTTCTGAGTGGTCATTTCTCTATATTTTAGTTGTAATTTGTATGTGGTTGTGTGAAGAGGTGAGCCATTTCTGCCTATGCCTCCATCTTGATCAGAATCCTTCAATGCCAGAATGTCCCAAATGGAAAAGTAATCCTGTCCCTTCTTTCTGGTAGGGCCTAGCCCGTGATCTTGGGGCAGAGAGAAATCCCCAAAGCCTCCAGGTCCTCTAGCAAAGCTTTGCCAATCAAGCTACAGAGAATTCAATAGAAGGGCAGGGTAACATTTGGGTTACCCACCTAAAAGGGCTGCCTGGTGTTTTTAATACTTTGTAAAATTGCCTCCATGAATTTTGTAGGTGACAGCTGCATTAACCCACCCCAAATCATCACGAGCATATTAAAGTTGAGTGGGTGTAATAATGCAGACCTCCCTGGATAGGCAGAATGCAGTGCAAATTAAACATGAAATGTAACGAGGGCTTTGCAGCTCATTTTGTAATTTAATTGAGCAATGTATCTGGTTGTTAATGGCAATATCAGAGACATTAGATTGATATGTTGCAAAGGAAGGATGTTTAAGTAGAAAACTAATTCTTGCTGTGATTACCCTTCTGTTCCACAGGCCCTGTTATTAGTGTGCTTTGTGTAAAATTCATTAGCAGTCGTTGCTTGATCTCTAAATAAATAAGTTATTTAAATTGTGAGTGCAAAAAAAAAAAAAAAAAGAGGCTGATTATGTAAATGGATTAGGTTGTCAGTATTTTATTTCCGGATTCTTTTTCTCGGGCTGTGGAGTCAGTCAGTTCATAAGTATGACAGGGTGGGGAAGTGCCCTTCAGAGAAAGCTCGCTGTCCAGGGGTCTGCCCTGTCCTGCTGGGTGGGAGGGAGCAGGAATGTTCCAGAGGAAGGGAAGAGGAGGCAGGAGGTATGTCCTGGCCGGAGTTCCTTCCCCTGATGTCTGCAACATCTGAGGGAGCCACGCTCAGTGACTTCTAGGAAAATCGATTCTGAGGCTGAACAGGGGCCAGCAATTCAGGTTGTGATATTTTTCAGCTCTGCAATGCTCTGTGTCCTCCTCTCCTGCCTCAGTTTCCCTCCTTGCCTCCCGCATCCACCCTCCCCACTTCCTCCCTGTCTTCCACCTTCCATTTCTTCTCCAGATAGCCTCCTCTTTCTTCCTCTTCCTTTTCTGTTTTCTTTCCCTTCATGAGGCCTCAGACTGGCTAAATGGAGCAAGATTTGGAGGAAGGTGACGTGGGGTCATCTCAGCCACTTGCTGGCTTTATGAGGTTGGGACAGTCATCTCACTTGTCCGTATCTCAGGCTCCTCAACCCCAAAGTGAGGGTGATGGGAACATCTGCTGTATCGGGGGCCTGAGGACAGGCTTTGGGGCTGGAGCAGCTGGAAGCCCCTCTCTATTCGGTGCCCGGGGCTGTAGTATTGTAGCCCCTGTTGCCCCCTCCGTTCCGCCACAGTCCTCCTTGTGCCACAGTGGCTTGGAGACCTGAGCATGGGTAGCATCTTCCTGTGAGGGAAGTCCCAAAGGCTGGACCCCATCACCGTGTCCTCTCCCTGCCATTGCGGACTCGAGGCAACAAGGACGGAAGACAGAAAGAGATGCCCCAATGCAAAGTTGCCAAGACTTGTGCCCAGAGCACTGCCCGCTCCCTCTCCCAGCCACTCGCCAGCTGGCACGCCCGCGTCACTGAGGTCTAGCCACTTACCTTCAGGACAGGCTTTGAAGTCACCCCACACACCCGTGTCCCAGCCCTGTTGCAGAGAACACTGGTTCCAACCCAAGACTCTCCAAGATTAACAAACCAGGGCTGTATGTTTTTTAAACCTTTTATTTCTACCCTCCCTCACTGCACTCCCCCTTTATTGTAGAAAGCCTGGCAAGTGGGGAAACGTGACAATTAAAACCTTTCTCATCCCCTAAGTCCACTCCGTTGTTAACATTTTGTTAACATTCCAAAATGTTAACAACAGAGTGGATTTGAGCTTTCCTTTGAGCTTTTTTACACCAGAATCTGAGGCAGAAAGTCGGATGGGCTTTGTTATGAGAACTACAAAAAAAACAATTTTTACAAGAGTGATAATAATAAGTAACATTTCTCACTGAGCCCATACCGCACAAGGGACACCTCTGTAAATGTTTACACACATTATCTCCTGTAATCCCGAAACAGCCTGCGAGGCTGGGTTCTTATCTCACACATTCTGATGAGGAAGCGGAGGGTGGAGCAGTGGGATCTCTGTTCTGAGACCCAGGAGCAGTGCTGGGACAGGGGTCACCCAAACCCCAGAGGCTACTTCTGCTTGTCCCTAGGACGCAGGAGTCCACCGCCTCTTTTACTCCCCGAATCCGCAGGTTCC
Organism: Artibeus jamaicensis; assembly: GCF_021234435.1. Taxonomy (NCBI): domain Eukaryota; kingdom Metazoa; phylum Chordata; class Mammalia; order Chiroptera; family Phyllostomidae; genus Artibeus; species Artibeus jamaicensis. Next base: position 8,147,792 of record NW_026521883.1, read on the forward strand.
CCCCAACTTGTCAGGGTCCGGGGTGCTGTGACAATGGTTTTGAATCACGTGGGAAATAGCCCTGGGGCGGGGTGAGGCAGGCAAGTCCAGGAAGCCAGTCAGTCAGCAGCAGGGGTCACACCCTCCCACGGAGGACCCACAGCCCATGGCTCTGAGTCTGAGTCAAATAATCGCCATGACGCTGGAGCCACACATGCCAGGCCCGAGCAGATGCAGGACACAAAGAGGGCCCTGTCTTTTTTTAGGGGGTGGGGGTGCTCACCAGCTGATGGGAGAGGCTCAGCCCCTGCCTTGGGGGACCTCCACGCCAAGGAAGAGGAATCCTCCAGTGTGGCCGAGGGGAGGGGAATCCCTGGTCTGATGACAGAGGATTCATCAGACTGGTACCCGAGGGGTAACTCCGCACTGGCAGTGTGAGAACTGGAGACTCTGCACCTGCCCCAAAGACTCAAAAGCAACAGTGACAGTGCCTAGAAATTAAATGACCCCATTTCAGCAAATCCAAGATGCCACGGATTGTTAAGATGTATTATTATTTTATATTCTGCTAAGAATGAAAAACATTGGTAATTACACTATGACACACCATCAGTTATAAGATTTAAATGATTTCAGAGATGTTAAAAAAATACCTTTAAAAGGTAAGGTTTCGCCCTGGCTGGCTTAGCTCAGTGGGTCCAGCACGGGCCTGTGAAGCAAAGGGTCGCCAGTTTGATTCCTGGTCAGGGCACATTCCTGGGTTTCGGGCCAGGTCCCCAGTAGAGGGCATGCAAGAGGCAACCATACATTGATGTTTCTCTCTCACTCTTTAAAAAAGAAAAGAAAGAAAGGTCAAGGTCAGGTTTAGCATTTACTGGCTACAGCAGTTTCACTTCGGGAGAGGACGCTGCTGTAGAGGCGGGTGCTGGAGACGGCTGCGCAACAACGCAAACGTACTTACTGCCACTGAACTGTACACTTAAAATGGTTAAAACAGTAAATTTCATGTTACATATATTTTACTGCCACCGAAAATGAAAAAATAGGCCTGTGGTCAATGAAATATGACAGTGCAAACTCAGTGCTGGGGACAGAGGCGGCCTGGCACGAACAAGGAAACGAAACGGACTAGGGTGACTACGCCGCTGAATACCTTCCGGACAGGGGTGGGGGGAGGCGGTCAGGGGTGCCGCACAGCAGGCCCGGGCCTGGAGGTGGGGCCCCCTGCTGGGTGGATCTGGAAGGGCAGGCGAGGGCCCGGCCTCAGCCCCGTTCCACTCCCCTGCAGGTGCCAGGAGGAATGCCCCTTCGGGACCTTCGGCTTCCAGTGCTCTCAGCGCTGTGACTGCCACAACGGGGGCCAGTGTTCGCCCACCACCGGCGCCTGCCAGTGTGAGCCTGGCTACCAAGGCCCCCGCTGCCAGGAGCGGCTGTGCCCCGAGGGCCTGCACGGCCCGGGCTGCGCCTTGCCCTGCCCCTGCCATGCCGACAACACCATCAGGTACGAACTTGGGGTGGGGTGGGGTGGGCCCTGGTGGAGAGAGGGCTTCTCCAGACACAGACCCCCACCTCCATCCGGTCATCCAGGCAGGACAGTGAAAGAGCAGGACCTCTGCAACCATCTTTGCTGACCACTTTGATGAAAAGAAGGGAAAGCCCCAGGCCACACAGACAGTTGGGAGCAGGCCCCAGGTCATCTGCCTCTGTCCACCATACTCAGCTGTCAGCATTGCCAGAGGGCTAACCTGAGACCCCAACACTCAGGACCAAGAGGGGAGCCTGGTGACCTTCATGGGAGTGGGCTGGGGGTGTATAAGTCACATAGTCCTGGGGGGACCAAGAGGGCTGGCTCCGGATGCCACAGGCTCTGGGGGCATTGTCCTAGAGAACGTTTCACCTCTACCTGCTCTGCATTTAGCCAAATGCTCCCCCAACCCCAAGAGGCCCGCCCACAGGCAGTACTGCTAGGGCAGAAGCAGGAGCCACCGGGGGCCCGTACCCAAAGGGACCTTGAAAATCAGTGTGGCATCCCTTGGGCCCGGAGAGGCTATCCCAACAGGTCTGAGCTAGGGACAGAGGGCAGGCCCCTCCTTGGGGCCTCAGCTTGGAGCCAGCCTCTCCCTGAAACCTGTGTCCTTGGGGACGTGGGACACCTGGCCAGAAGCTGGCCCCACCCCTGCCTCCAGAGGAGCCTGACTCTGGGGAAGTCAGAGCTGCCCTGGGCCGCCTCTCTTAGCTCCCTTCGCTTCCTGCTTCTCAGCAGCTGGTACCGCCCTCTGGCAATAAATGAGCTGATGCCCCAGACAAATGTCCCCACAGCCCTTTTTGTGGCTGCCTGTATCTGGGTAATAAAGGGTGGGGAGAGTCTTCCTTCTCCCATTGGACCTGCGGGACAGCTCAGGGGTTTCTGGCTGCTTGAGCAGTGCATGCTGGTGCTGTTTGCAGACTGGAGGCATCTCTGCTTCGCAGCCCTATCTCTGGGACAGCCAGGGCTTAGCCTCAGCCCTTCTTCATATCCAGCTTTTGATTCCCCACAGATCACCCAAGAGCCTCTGGCTATAGCAAGCAGAGGCATCTCAGGGCGTGTGATGGCTTAGGTGAAATCTGTCCTCAGTCCTCAGTCTCAGGAACTGAGTGGCTGGAGTGGTGCTGTCTGCAACGGTGGAGGGCCAGGAAGGAGACTGGTAGGCGGCCCCAGAGCCAACAGAGCTGGCCTGTATAGGAGCTGAGGACTCATTCACTCAGTCATTCATTCAACAAACACTGAGTGCCTGCAGGACCACCTACAAGGAGGAAGTAAAGAGTCCCTCACCCCTAGTCCAGCCCTCCAGTACACGGGTCAGGAACAGTCGCACACACTGAGCACCTTCTACCATATTTCTTCAAAACCAGTCGTGAGGCACAGTTTTATTTTATGGACTACTGAAAAAAGAAAACACTATCAACTAAACCATGATGTACCATTGATTGTATAGAACACCGAATATCAAAGATGTGGAAATGTGGGAGAAAGTGCATCTTAGGATCAATGAACTATATATGGCTAGTCCATGTTATGTTCAAGTCACTGACCCAGGGCTGTGTGCAGAAAACCCCACTGGAGACTGCTATGCTGTCAGGGAAGGCTTCCTGGAAGAGGAAACAACTGGGCTGGCAGGCAAGGTGAGAGTTCCAAAGCTCTGAACACAGGGGTCCCACATGGAACTGTACCAGGAACCCCCATCCCTGCTGGGAAGCCAAGGGAGGACAGTCTCTGGGACAGGAAGCAAGGCTGCTTCTGAGGTCCAATGCAGGGCGAGTCCCAGCCAAGGAGATCCAGCCAACCCCCAAATTAAAGAGCTATTGTTTTCCTCCCGTGCCTGAGCAGCCATACCCGGCATAATTCATCCTCTCTCTGAAGGAGTCCTCAATGCATTATTAATCTGGAAGGACTCCCTCTTCTCTGTCGCTAATCTCAGCCCATCCAATATTAATGGTTATTTGCTTTGTCTTTAATGCGTGTCATGTTTCAGAGACTAGGAGGCAGCAGTGCTGCTTGGAAGGGGGAGTTCTGAGAGCACCTGGCAGCCAGCCCCCGAGGCTGGGCTCCTTGAGTCTGCAGGAGCATCCCCCTCACAGCCTGGGCTCCTCAGCGCCCTCTCCCCCCTCCGCCCCCCCGCCCCCCGTGCTGCGCTGGCACAGAGCAGGTGGCTCTGCCCTTGAGCCGATGTTTGCCCTATATTTTAAAACATACTTCACTCCTTTCTCTTGGCACATTGCCCCAGCGGCTGAGCCCCCACAGTGTTCAGTCTAACTCAGGGTTTCACATCCTCACCACTATTGGCATTTGGGGGAAGGTAATTCTTTACTGTACACTTTAGGATGTTTAACAGTGTCCCTGGCTGGTGTGGGGGGAAGGCAAAACTGCCCGAGGCTGAGAGAGAACAGCTCTCTTCCTGTGTGGACACAGGGCACTTCTGTCTTCCCAGGAGCCTTGAGCCTTCTCTGGGATCCCAGAAAAGCGGAGGCAAACTGTAACTCCCAACCCCAAAGCAGGTCAGCTGCAGGTTCTGGTCGGGCGGGGGCCCCTGAGCCCTGACCTCAGAACAGTCTCTGTCCACGCACAGGCCCCAGTGTGTGTGCTTCTCTTCTCAGAGGCTCCGCTTCCCAACCTGCCCCTCACCTTTCAGCAGCCCGGTGGGGGTAGAAGGTCTCTTTTAGTCGAAAAGGTCAAAAGTGAAGCTTCCATCCAACTCCGAGGGTTGGAGCATGGGACCCCCAGAGGCCCAGCCTTATTTTCCCCTGGCTTCTGCTTACTTGTGTTGTAAGAGCTGATAACAGAGAACCCTCTTCCCCCCATCCCACTGACCCACACACACACACGCACACACACACACACACACACTCATTCACGCTCACACGCGAGCGCGCTGGCTTGTGAGGCCTTGAGTATCTTTGCTAGGAAGACAAGTACTTCCAGTCCCCAACCGAAGAGAACCCTCCTCCTTGGGCCAGCCCCTGCTTCAAAGAAGTCGAGTCCGCGTGTCCCGGGAAGGCAGAAGGGGCTGAAAAGATTCCTCGACACTTGGCTCCCTTTGTGTGGCACACACAAAGAAACCACCCTCCTTCATAAAGGAATGACCTTGAGAGGTGGAGCTTGCGAGCCGGGCCTGTCCCAGGTCCCCTCCACAATGGGACTGTCATAGACGAAGTCGAGCAGCCGTGGTCATGTATTACCTTTGAAAGATTTGATTTAGCCAACAGATGTGGCATTGATAGTAATCTCAGAGCAACTGGAAAAAGAGGCAGAAAAATCCACCCTGAAAAGATTCCTATATTGTTCAGCTTTTGGCCCCCATGAACTTGTGATTAATCTGTGTCTGGGGAAAATGGGACAAAGGGGAGGAAAAGAAGCAGCAAACCTGCACACCAGCATTTGTGACTTTGGCCTGAGCCTAACCAACAGTCACCTGCTCGCCATGTGACGACGGACTAGCTCTGCCACCAGTGGGAGGAGGAGGAGGGCAGGTGACTGGCGATCACGGTTCTCAGGCATGACCAGTCCGCAGTCATTCTCGCCCCCTTTTCAGAGGGATTTTGGAGTTTTTATAAAAGCGTGACAAATGACCACATTAAGAAAATAGAAATCTTGATTTTTTTAATAAAATTTTTTGGAACATGAAAGGAGAGAAAGAGTTTCAGGCATGGGTTTGAGCTTTCTGGCTGTCAGAATAAAAAGCAAAATTGGTGCTGAGATGCATCCCTGAGCAGCCAAAACGCTGACAGCAGCCATGGATGGAGAATGGGAAGCGCGGGAGTGCTTAGAAGGCCGTGTCCGCTGGTTCGCTGCGCCCCTAGCGTGCTGTTCGCAGGGTGGCGTTCCCACGAGAGCAAGGGCCTGCAATGAGGGATTCCACTGGGAAGGGCAGAGAGATGGGAAGGGCAGCCGGGGGCCCGAGACCCTCGGGAACCGCCCAGGCTGGGCAGATTCCTGCAGCCGGCACTGCCACCTCCGTCTCTTCCTGGGTCCAAGCATCTCTGACTCCACCACCGTGACTGAGCCGGTCCCTCTAAACCACGGGGGGCAAACACAAGGCCTGCGGGCCAAATCCAGCCCTCCGCCTTGTTTTATCTGGCCCGGCGCCTTGTTTCTACCCAGCGGCAGCGCCGAGCTCCTTGCCCCTGGTTAAGGAGTAGTGGAATTTACACAGTCCTAAAATGACATTCGGCCTCGTGTAGGCAAACATGAGGCTGATGTGGCCTCCGGTGAAACTGAGTTCGACACCCCCGCGTCTAAACCAAAACCTCAGAGGAGGCCTCCGGAAAGTCGGGACTGAGAATCGCCACGCCCCAGGGCTGTGCTCAGAGTGTTGGGACAGAGAGGCGTACCCGCCCCCGTCTGGCTGAGGGTCAGGGCCACCAGATGGGTCCTCCTGTCCCGGGGCACCCATGTGACCACCGTTTCTCCCCGTGCAGTGTGTGGCTCAGGGGTGCATTTTTCTGGAAAATTTGAGAAGAATTTCCAGATCAGGAAGTGTTTCAAACACTCATCTCTTACATGCATTCTTCTTTTTTACAAATTTATAACTTTTATTACTTTATGTGTGTTTATAATAAACGCTCAGTTTGAGACTATCAGAGAACACATAGAAATTTTTTAAAAAACAAACTCAGGATCCCTTTCAATTTCGCAACCCAGAGGGGAGCACAAAAACCATTTTGTCGTAATCTGTTCAGTCACCATCCACGTCCATATATTGTACGTCTCCATCACTTCCTTTCATATTTCAGGTCATGCCTTTGCATATCATTTGCTCATTTCACTTGACCTTATGGCATTAAGTAGTTTGGGAAACCTTGGGATGCTTCTTTAACATCCCTTCCTGTGACTTGTCACTATCCATTTCACCAGTGTGCCGTTGTCAGAGGCAGCATGAGGCAGTGGACAGAACACGGTCCCACAGACCTGGGTGTGAATCCCAGCTGCCACTGCTGCAGCTGTGTGACCCTGGGAAAGTCGCATGACCTCCGAGCGCCACCTGTGGGACAGAGGCTCCCGTGCCTGGCTCACAGGCTGACTCGACGACTGGGAATGCGCGTCCTGTAAACCGCCTGGTGCTTCAACAGCCTAGTCACCTGTGATTTTTTTATTCAAATTGCTTCCATTTTCCATTGTTATAAACAGTGCTCCGGGGAACATACGGGTGCATAAATCTTTCCCCACAACTATGATTATTTCCTTAGAATACATTCTTAGAAATGGAGTCATAAGACCAAAGGGTGACATTTTTAGTAGGACTCCTGGTACATAGTCCCAGATTATTTCCCAGAAACCTTGATTCCTTTTTAAAGGAATATTGTTCCTTTAAAAAATTTTTTTACTGTTATAATAGAGAAAAAGCGATATCCAATTGTTATTTTGGTTTCATGATTAATGACACTAGTTAATGATCCAACCTTTTACAAAATGATTATTAGCCATTTATACTTCCTATTCAGGAATGGTCTGCTGCTGTCCATCCCTCATTCTCTGTGAGAAAACCAGGGCTCCCAGAAGAGAAATAGCCTGGCTGGGCTTCACACAATTAGTTTGTTCATTATCTCATCCACCAAATATGTACTGAGCTCCTCCAGCGTGCCAGGGCCCCTGCTGGGCTCTGGGGGACAATACAGAGGTGAGACAGACACAGGCTGTCCCCTGCAGAGCCGTCACCTGGTGGGGGAGACGGATGATAAACAAGCCAACAGACACAGAAAATAATTACTTGTAGTAAAAGGACTATTCATTCCGAAATACTTAATCAAGCCATGAATATGAGCCAGGCCTGGGAGAGCCAACAGTGACCCAGGGAGACACACCCCCTGTCCTTGTGGAACTTAGCAGAACTAAGGCCCACACCCCGGCTCTCCCTGCCTGCCCAGGGGAGGCTTCTTTCAACCATATCCCTGCAGGTGACTCCGGTGCTGGGAGGCCGGTAACACAGGGAATCTAAGAGGCTCGTCTCTACCATCCAGCATCTTCTCTGGAGTGTTAGCTTCAGTCCTCCCAGACGGAGATGCCAGGTGCCAGAGATTTGCCAGGCGACAGCGGTGAGGGGACATGGCGTGGGGACTGGGTAGACTGAGAGCATCAGACGGCAGTGCGGTTCTGACCCATGGGAAGGAGAGAAGGGGTTGAGGAAGACTGGAGGGAAAGTCCTGGCCTGCAGCACAGTTCTAAGAAAGTTTGGTAAGGTGGGAAATCTCTAACCCAAAATTGCCCATCAGAGGAGCCCCAGATCTGCCAAGAACGTGCTCTGACTATACCCTCCCTGCGGCACTCTAGCCAGGGACAGCCCAAGGAAAGCGTGGCTTCTGAGCAAGTGCAGTGATGGGTGTCAGACACAACAGCTGGGGCCATCGGTCAGCTACACACCTGCAGGCGCTCTGAGAAATACAGTCACCACATCCCGCATCTTCTCTGGTCCCCAATGGATATTGCCTGTCGCATCAGACCTCTGCCAGCCAGAGGTTGCCCCACTCTCCAGAGGTCATGAAAACAGCTCCTACCTCCATCCGGGTGGTCCTTTCTCTGACCTGGGCAGACAGGGAATGGAGACAAGGTCCATCACTCTTGGGAGCCCTGGCAAAGCACAGGCAGAGGGTGCCCTTCCTAAGCAGACACTGCTTCAGAGGGGAGGTCCCATCTGCCCTGAGGCCTCATTTTAACTCAGCACATGTTCACTGAGTACCTTTAGCATGCCTCTGGGTCTCACGACAACCCTCTCGTGCCTGCCCCCACACCAGGCATCTGTCTTGGGTGCAGAGTAGGTGAAGATCTGGGCCCCATAATTCATAAGGGAAGGAACTGGAGAGACTACCTTCTGTTTTGGTCTCTGCATGTTTTTTATCATAAAGAGCACTCGTTCAGGAGTCAGAGACCTGTATTCTAATCCTGAATTTACCACTTCCTTGCTATGTGATTTTAGGCACATTATACAGCCACCATGAGCCTCAGTTTCCTGAGGATGATAAGACTACACGGTCTTATCAGGATCATCTGACAAACAACCGGGCATTAAGACTTGCTGTGGGCAGAGAGTGGCACATACCCGCATCCCTGACCAGACTGTCCTCTCATCTGCTCAGCTGCCACCCGGTAACCGGAGCTTGCACCTGCCAGCCGGGCTGGTCTGGCCACCATTGCAACGAGTCCTGCCCTGCCGGCTACTATGGCGATGGCTGCCAGCTACCTTGCACCTGCCAGAACGGCGCCGACTGCCACAGTGTCACTGGGAGCTGCACTTGTGCCCCAGGCTTCATGGTAAGAGTGGGGGATCTCTGGTGGCTCCTGTGCCCCCCACCCACACAGGAGAGGAGGGGCCAGCTCCTAGTTCCTCCCTGTGGAACAACTTCTTGGCTTTATAATGGTGTAACAGCAATAGGCATTTAGTGGGAACTGTGCTTTTTGCATTTTGATCTTCCCCTGGGCTAGTGATAGGCTCCACGGTGCTCGGGATGCTGGGCAGTGACCGTGAGGTGATTTGGCCAGCTGTAGGCTGTTGTGGACATTCTGAACACGTGTAAGGTAGGCCAGTTTAAGCCATGATGATCAGTAGGCTATGGGCCTTAAATGCATCTTTGACTTTGAATCTTTTCAATTTACAATGGGTTTATCAAGACACCACCCCGTGGTAAGTCTAGGAACATCTGAAGTTTACATCATAATAAGCACAGTGCACATGGGCAGTTTGGAATTCTGCTTTTTTTCACCCACATTTGCTGCGTGGGCTTCTTAGTGATCATTTTGAATGGCTGCACAGCACTGCAGGGGCTGAGCACCCCCAGTCCGCTCAGCCATCCCTTCCTGACGAGCGCTGAGCTGGGTCCCGTGTTCCCAGCAGGGCTGCAGTGAGCGTCTGCCTCCCACGGCTTTTCCTGCCCATGGAATGATTTCCTTCCGGTGGGTTCCCAGGGGCAGTGGGCATCATTATTTATGGCTCTTGGTGTATGTTGCTACAATACTTCCCTCAAGGGTTATATAAATCTATACTGCCACCAGCTGTGTATGAGTGTACCTATTACAAAACAACTGTGCAAACAGTCTTAAAAAATTTTTTTGCTAATTATATAGGTAGAAAATGGCTCCTCAATGTTGCTCTAATTTGCATGTCTTTGATTACTAAGGAGAGTGTTCGTTTACTATTTGTATTTCCTCATGAGTTATGCTGGTCTTTATGAGGTTCGATTCTAGGGAACTCGACATTGGAAGTGAAATACTGTTCAAAGATGGGGTGTGCCCAGGGGTCCCCCATGGCCATGTGTTTAATTACACTGCAGGAAGTGGTCTGTGCAGTAGAAAGTACAGTCTTGGGACCCTGGTCATCCTACTTACCAACTGTGCGACCTTGGGCTGTCAAGGTCCTTGGGCTGTAACCTCTCTCAGGGTCAGTCTCTTCACCTGGGGATCGGGACACCTGCCTTGCAAAGCTGCTGGCAAATGTAGAGATGGGATAAAGAGTCTTGCCCCGGCACCTCTCAGAATTCAGTGAACTTAGAAGTCCCCGGTGGGATTTGTTAAAGTGAAGGTTCTAATTCCATAGACCTGGGGAGAGGCCTGAGTTTCGGCAGGTCTCATAAGCTCCCAGGCGATGCCAGTGCTGCCGGTCAGTCGCCTCACTTTTGTAAGAAGGGGATGGCGCTCACCTTGGGCTGCCCATTGAAATCCTCGGGGAGCTTGACAGGTGTCACTGCCCCAGGCCCTCCTGGAGACGTGGGTGTGTTTGGTCTGGGTGCGGTCTGCCTGAGGCCAGCATGCTGCCAAGGTGGAGATCCTGTAAGGAAGCCCCTGTCACTGTGGGAGTGTGGGTTTGCCTGACGACAGTGTCTTGTGGGCAGGTTGCCCGGGTCTGTAGAACGAAATGCTGTTCCCCTGCCTCCCGGCTCCACAGTGCAGGCAAACTGGGTGAGAGTTAGCTCCAGCGGCATCTTCAAAGGGAGAAGTCTGTTTCTCCTGCAGCTTTGAGTCTAACTTACCTTTATCGATGTAAGTTTCGTCCATAAGTTCCAGAGAAAAATGAGGTGCCCTGGGTTTGGGGTTTGGGCAAGAGTTGATTGGGATGGAAATGTCACATAGCTCAAGTGACTGAAGCTCAAGGGACCCGACCACATCTGACTGCTACTGGGGCATCCTGACCCTACTCACAGTTTGGCCCCTGGGGTAGGTCTATGGCTTTGGGCACATTCAGGCCCCAGCTCCTCCGTCTGTAAATGAGTTTGTAGAGGGAGATGAACTGACTTCTTAGAGAGTCCCCTATGCAGATTACATGGACCAAGTCAGGAGACACACCCTTCTGGTAGAAATGAGGTAAAGTGGGAGCAAGGAGATGTGTGTGTGTGTGTGTTTGTGTTGTGTGTGTTTGAGGGGTCATCGAGGCCATTATAGTCTGATTGTGCACATTGTCTGTGGGACAAAGGTGGCACAAAGTCCTACCTTTCCGTTGCCCCCCTTTACCTCCAGCTGTCTGCCTGGTCACTGATCCTCAGACGGAGGGGACACTGGGACACCAGGAGAGCCTAAGGAGGCTGGCGTCTGTGTGCCCACTACCCCCAGGCTGGAGCGCCAACAGTCTGGAGGCCAGGCTACTGCCTGCCTTCCACCCCTCTGGGCTGCAAATGACTTCCTGCCCTTGAACTCTGGGGGACTTGGCACTTACAGAAATCATCTTGCTCTGGAGTCCCCCCCTGCCTGGGGCTTGGGGCTAAGACAGATTGTGAGCCAGCCTTCCCTGGTGAGCCCCACACATTTCCATCCATCTCCCCCGACCAGCCTCATTACACGCAGAAAGGCTTTCCTGGGCCCGGCCGGGTGTCAGGAAGGAGCCGCTGGAGGTGATTACAGAAGAGTCAGCGGTTCACATTCTGTGTGACTCATTCCTGCACATACCATTCTCTGAGGGGGTGTTGTTACTGTTTCCCTCACCCCAGCTTCGGAATGAACGGGACTTCCTGCAAGTAGCTGGCTCTGGTGAGGGTGGAGGGTGGGGGCAATCAGCAGAGCAGACCTGGCTGAGACCCTCCCCCAAATGGCCCACACTCAATAATAGTTATCACTGCCTTTAATTATTGTTCGGTTTGTGAATATATATACCTCCCTTCTTTCTTAAAAGATTTTTAGGATGAGCAGTTAATTAGAAACTAATTAAAGAACCCTTTTTCTGAGTATTTGGAGACCTTGATCCTAGACTCAATAACCTTGAACATGTCACTTCACCTTGCTGGGCCTCGGTTTCCTCACCTGTAAGATGGGCATCGCATCAGCCCTGCCTGCTATTGGATGTGGGCAGCCAACAGGGTAATGGATGTGCGGCCACGTCCTCGGTGAGCCCCTCCCACCAGAGCGCGCCCTGCCAAGGGCTCTATAAGGAGGCTGTTGAGAGAGCTCTACAAAAGCAGAGTTCCTGAAGGCTGACAATGGCCTTAGGCTCAACATAAACGTGAAAAGTGTCGATGAAGTAGTGCGGAACCACCCCTTGGAGGCAGCCCAGTGACACACCTGCTCCGGCCCCCGAGCCCATGAGAATATAGAGCAAAAGCAAGTCCCACCTGGCACAGGATCCCAAAGCCAGTGAACTGTCAAATGTTAGATTTGACAGGCTTTGACTGACACGTCGCTATGGAACCACACAAATCTGAGTTCATGTTCTGGGCCTCCACTTCCCACCCCACCCACAGGCAAGTCACTAACCCTGCTGAAGCCTGAATTTCCTCATCTACGGAGAGGGAACTTGGCCATGAGAGTGAAAAACTTCATATGGAAAGTTCGTGGCTCAGCGCTGGACCACAGTAGAGAGCCCGTAAAAGTGATGGTAGTAAGTAGTGAACTATGAGAGTAGGGGGGGGACAGAGCTTCCCCAGGCCTAGCACCCTTTTCCAGGAGAGCGCGAGGATGAGCCACACCCAGGGGATGCCCCTGGAGCAAAGCCATGAGCATGTACCACCACCGTCCTGCGCAGATCTACCCCAGCACCCTGAATGGTCAGTCTCAGGAGGCACTCTGGGGTGGACACGCCCATTAGTGTTTGAGGAAATGGACACAGAGATGGGAGTGGGAGAGACTCCAGGTGTTGGACATGTTAGTGCGGCCGCACGGATGGAATCACTGGGGGCGTGCATTGCCAAGTTATACTGGGGCTGCTGGCTGGCAGAAAAGAGCCCTGGGCATTGTTTCAGAACCTTGGACAGGCTGCTCAGGCCCTGTTAGACCCCCGAGTCCCCAGCTGGTCAGAACACCAGGGTGAATCAGGGTGGGCAGGATGGGGAAGGCAGAAGGGGTGGCAGGGGACTCGGTCTGGCAGAGTCCTGAGAGTGTCCTTGTGAGGAGTGATCCAGAAAGTGAGGACCTTCCCTCCCAGCCACCCAGGGAGTAGCTGCACTGTGGTGATTAGAGTCCCATCACCCCTCTCCACAGATTTCCGTAGCCACCAAGTAAAGCTCAAACCCCAGGAATTTGTAACCCACCCTCAAAACTAGTGACTTTAGCCCTGGTTGGTATGGCTCACTTGGAGCAACATCCTGTAACCAAAATACTGCAAGTTTGATTCCCGGTCAGGGCACATGCATAGGTTGTGGGTTGGGCCCTCGGTCTGGGTGCGTACAGTGGTGGGGGAGGGATCGATCGATGTTTCTCTCTCTCCCTTCTTCTCTCTCCAAACAGCAATGAAAAAGTGTCCTCCGGTGAGGATTAAACACAACTAGTGAGTTTACCCTAACTTCGTCTGCTAAGTCCTGCCACAGCCTCCGCTGCAACCCCACACAGCTCACCTGTTCCGAAGCACAGTGTCTGTTTTGGTGCTCAGCTGTGCCTTTTCTCAAACTTTTTGCTCTCCCTAGAAAGCCCAAGCCTGCTATTCTTATCCCAGTCTATAAAAATCCTCCTCCGCCTTTCAGGTTAAGATCAAAGGCTGCCTCTTCCATGAAGTCTTCCTGGAATACTCCTCCCTTCAAAATTAACCCTTCCATCTTCTCTGTTCCCACAAAACATGGTTCATACTCAGAGCCTGTCTCCCTCCAACTCTGCATCTCCCACTGCCCGTTCCCGTGCCAACCGTGTGAAGATATTGCTCAACATACATATTTTTGGAGTGCATGATATTCTTGGGAAGAGCAATGCCCTTAAAGCAGAAGTTTTCAGAACTGACCTTTACAGGAAAGAAACTTATTGCATTTCTCAGTGGGCCCTGCCAGCGGGGCTGGGGCTTGAGTCTACGGCCCATCAGCATCTCTGCGGTTGAGATGCACAGCTGCAGGGGGCGGAGCAGCTGTGCCCCCACATCAGCCCTGGCTTCTCTGGGTAAATGGTGTGAGCTTCTACCTCACGCAGTGCCGTAGCGTGAGTGGTTTTGAAGAGACTCTGGAGCCAGAGTCCCTGCCTTCAAATACTGGCTTTGCCACTTATTAGCTGTGGGGCCTTGGGCAAGATGCTTTACCTCTCTGTGCCTGTTTTCTCATGTGTGAGAGGGGAGTAATAAGGAAGTCCATCAGATTACTGAACTGATTAAATTAATTAGTACCTATGGAATATTGAGACCGCTTGGCATATTGGTCATCTCTCAACAAGTGCTAGCTATTATTGTCATCATTAGCGCCGATGCTGCCACTGCTATTGCTGTTATGTACCCCAAGGGTTCCCCCTCCTGAAGAGGCTGACTGGCACTGGCCTAAGTGCCCTGAGTGAGGCTACAGGTCGAAATGGGGGTGAGAGGAAGAGAGCAGAGTTAGTTGAAACTTCCTCCTGGCTGGGAGTTGCAGGGTCCCCAAGGGCTCCTGGGTCCCTGAGGGCAGCCACAGAACCAAGAATAGACTTTCTCATCACAGAGCAGAGAAGACCAGTTTCCCGGCCCCACTGCGTGCCTGCACAGGCCACCTGTCCTTAATTAGGCCTCGTGGAGGCAGTCAGCCTGATGAAGCCTCCTGTGCTGCCCTGGGACTAATTGCTGCCACCTTGGCCCCTGGAGCGAACAGCCTGTGAGGTCCCTGCCAGAGCCGCAAAATCCTGATTTCCTAGACCTGCTGCCTGCCTCCACCTCCCCTCATGGAGACTATGTGGCTGGGAGATAAGGGGCCCCCTGTTCATTCTTCAGCACAGATGCTGCCTTTCAGCTCTGCCTATAATGGGGATGAGGAGCGTGGGAGGCGGAGGAGAGGGGCCTGGTGTCCCCTCCCATGGGATCCGGGGCCCATATTTCTCCCCCAGACGACAGAATTTCTATTACCTTAAAGGGCTCATCTATTTATGCTGCAATTTTTTGAAGCCCTGTCTGCCGTTATTGAACCCTGCGTGCTGGCAAGGGGAGCAGGCACTCCATCACCCAAATGAACAAACTCGTTTCCACATTTTTCTCCCCTTTCTTTGTGTAGGTCAGAAGCAAACCCCAGCTGCTCTGGCTGGGGGAGGCGGGAGGGGGTGAGAGTTACGAAAATCCACATCAGTGGAGCAGTGATTGAATTTCCCTCCAAGGTTTCTGATGCCCTTTAAAGATGTCACCTCCCCCAGCCCGTCGCCACCCCCTCGAGCTGGGCAAAGTGCGTGTCTGACTCCTGTATGGCTCCGAAGCCAGAACTAGGGACCCAGAACAGCTGCGAGGCCAGCAGAGACTGTGGACTGCAAATTAGAGCCAGGTGGCAAGTGTGTCATGTGTGGGCATTTCCTGTTCTGTTTCATTCATCAAACTGAGGTCTGTAGACTAAGTAGAAAACCAACTTCTCTTCCCCTTCCCACCATTGAGTAGCTTCCGAATTCTTAACACTAGAAGATTGTCCTGGAAGCGGTGCTGGGCATGAGGAATTCACCCTCTCGCTGCCATGCCCCCATGAGCAGAGGAGCCCAGGTAATGCAAAGTAGCAGAAATGATCCAAGCACACACGGGCGCAGACTCCTGTACTCAAAGCCCAGCTCTGCCATGGCCTGCTGGGTGGCCGTGGCCCAGTTACTTAAAGCTCCTCAAGTCTTAATTTTTCATCTCTAAAGCAGAGTAAATAATGGTGCTATGTGATACTGCTGTTTGTAGGATTGAATTAGATGAAGTTGGTACCATGCCTAACAAAGCCTGCCAGGTAGCAAATGCTCAGTCCATGATTGTCAAGGTTACCTGCGCAGCTGTGTGAAGACAACAAACACCCTGGAGGCAAAGGGCACGGACGCTGGGGTCAGACACTGGGATGAGAATCCCAGGCCTGTTGCTCAGTAGCTGTGTGACCTTACATGACATGCTTAGCTTCTCTGAGCTCTAGTTCTCCATCTATCAAGTGGATTAATAATGCCTGCCCTTCACAGTTGGTGTGAGCACAAAACTGCAGTTATCCTTCATAACGGCAGAGTTGGAAGAATGCTCAGCCCTTCCCTCAGGCATCTTCTCATTTTACAAAGGGGGAAACTAAGGTCCAGAGAGGGAATGTGACATGTCTCAGGTCACACAGCAAGTCATTGGAAGACCTAGAATGGAAAGCAGGTGACATAACTCAGAAGCTTTTCCACCTTTGCCTCCATCTCTGGGTTGCTGTTCCCAGAGCAAACACCTACCGATCTTCCCAGGGCAGAGGGGAGTAGAGTGGGAGTGGGGGGTCCCTAGGGTGTTAAGTCATTTTGGCAATTACCTGTAATCCACAGACCAAAGTAGGGAGCATTGGCTTTATGTCTCTAAAGCCAAGTCCAGCCTTCCCCGTCGGGGACCCCATGGTTTGTGGGTTTATTAGGAGAAACTGCTGACTTTTTTGTTCTAAAATACAAATGTACCCCGTGTCACAGCACCCTCCCACTGCAGTCTCCTCATCGCTGCCTCCTCACTGGGGCCCAGATCTCAGGCCTTGACCTTGGCCGGGCCCTGTGCCTATCTCCCTGCAGCAGGAGCAGCTGTCAATTCAGGGTTTAAGCGCCCATGCTTTAAACACTCGCAGTTCCTTTTTCCCCAGCCTCTGGTGAATCCCCGGTCTCTGGCACTGACAGCATTTCTGCCCCTGCTGGCTCCCAGTCTGGCCACCCCACAGACGCCAGAGGGTGGGGCTGTGAGGCAGAGGTGCTGCCCTGAAATGTCTGAAGGAAGGGGACAGCCAGGTCAGAGGGATGATGGCACGCATATGCAGGGCAGAGTGACCGTGGTGGACCCTGGGCTAGGCACTCTGCTCTTCACACCCTGTTTTACTTAATCTTCACAGCAGCCCTGTATGTGGGTGCTGTTAGGATCCCCACTTTGCAGATGAGGAAACTGAGGATCAGAGAGGTGAAGCAACCTTCCTGGTTGATAAATGGCCACCAGGAGTGGGGCCTGCACTTTAGTCACAAACCAGGATGCCAGGGGAGGAGAGGGCTGTGGATGCTGGTAAATAACCAGCTTTGATGCTCTCTCAGGCCTTGTCCTAGGAGGGGACAGCCCACCCTGGCAACCCCATTTCTCATCTGGAGCCTACTAACCTCTCAACCTTTGTTTCTGAGGGGAGGGGAGGCCGAGATCCTCAGTCCTTACTTTGGGGCTCAACCATGTCACACTCGAGCTTGTCAGTCCTCAGAGCTTTCCCGTGAGGACAGCAGGGTGAGTATTGTTAGCTGTGCTCCACAGAAGACATAGCTGGTGTTCACAGTGGTTACAGTCTCGTCTGAGATGATCGAGCTGGGCCCGGAACCCAGGGCTCATGGTCCCAAGGCCAGACTCGCCTCAGGATTAGCTGTGCAGAGAGGGGGGTCGGTGCTACGGGCGGGACCAGCCAGGAGTCGGACCTGGGAATCAACCCTGGGTCTGTGCCAACTGGCTGTTTGATTTTGCCCAGGTCACCTCACCTCTCTGGTTTAACTTTATCTTCTGCAAACTGGGGGCACGAACCCCGCTCCCTACATCCTGGGGCTGATGTAAAGCTGAGTGGAAACTGGTTGTTGAGGAGTGAAGGAAGTGCCAGCCTCTGTGCACTCAGAGGCCAGAGGTCGAAAGACCAACCCCCCACCAAGGCTGCAGGTCCGGAACAAAGGAAGGACCCACCCCCCTCCCACTCCCCCTGCCCTCAGTCTCCACAACACCCCCCAGCATGGCCCCTCCCAGCCCCTCCCCTTAGTCATTAGCACCAATAGTCCCATCTGCAGGAGTAATTATGAACCCCAGGAGGGGAAGGGATTCCTGCCAGAAGATGTGATTATGTCTAGAAAATGAAAGATGTTTCAGAAAAGGTCATGAATAAATTATTTCAAGGTGGGGCTAATAAGAAAACTAACAATGGGGTAAATACAAAAAAAAAAAAAACCCTCTCATATTTCTCTCCAAGAGCACCACTAAATAATTGTTCTTGCCTGCCCCCAAAGTTCTGAAGAGGTGTGTTAATTTCCTGCGACAGGCACCGGGAACCCGGGCCAGGGCTCCCCAGCCTTCAGGCCCAGATGAGCAGGGCTGTGGAGGAAAATAGCTGAAGCAAAGCAGGTCTGGTCCTACATGCCAGAGTGGGGCTCGTGCTGGATTCAACAGGCGAGAGGGAGCCCTTTGCAGCCTTGAGCAGGGGCGTGGCCTGGAAAATGGTGCTGCTTCTGACCTCTGCGCCCCGCGCAGGGAAAGGGTGGCACTGAAGCCGAAGAACCCAGAGGAAGCCAGCTTTATTAAGACTTAGACATTTTACAGGAATTGGGGGACAGGAGGGATGGACCCCGAGGGCAGTGGAGGCCGCCATTCCCACCCTCCCTCCTTTCTGGTTCCCTGGTAAAGCCTCTCAGGTTTCAACTTTGGTGCTTTCTTTGCATTCAGTCTATGATTTTTTTCATGGTTCCACAATTGATATGTGATTGGATTTGCCTGAATCTGGGCTCTCGGCCTCTCAAACAGAAAGGCATGGCCCAGACTCCTGCCTCCAGAGGAGGGGTTCCTAAAATAGGCCAAACCCTGGCCTGCTCTTCAGGACCACCTTTGTCTTTAGGGCAAGGTTTGAAGCTTGGCATTCCAGGTCTTCCTGGATGGGCTTTGCTGACCTCCAGATTCCTAGCCCCCTGCTGTCCCCAGCCCTGATGCCGGCATGCCCACTCTGGAGGCCCATGGTGGGTATTTCTGATTCTCTACCAATCAGAAAGCCGCTGGGGGACAGGTCTATCTAACCGGTCCACCCCTGCATCCCTACCCTTTCCCCATCCACCACCCCCCAGACCCCAGCCCCTCCTGGGCGCAGTCTCCTGCATGAAGTGTAATCATAAATACTCATTGACAGGAAGTTTAGCAGCATCCCCTATCTTGCACATGTGCCCCATTTTGCTTGGACCCATTGCCCCAGGCACGACCCTCTGTTCCAGACAATCTAGCTCCCATTTGGGACAGTGTCACTCTCATTGTCATCAGGCTGGCTCTGCTGCCACCGCCTGGGGCCCACACCACCCAGCCACAACCCTGGAGGACCTGGGTTCTGTGGTGCATATGCACACACACCCCACACACACACATAGCCAACCCCCACAGTATGCACCCGGCATGTCCGTACCACACACACTGCGCTCAAAGCCATCATGATCAAAACATCGTTGGGGCTCTAGGACCAGGATCAGCCAAATGCCCAACGTGCAGATGCTGAACTTACCCCACAGCCGTCACGCCACTGATACCAAACCCACTCACATGCACCAAACTAGGCCCGCCGTCTCGCGAGTGGCACCTCCAGAATGGTGCAGGGCCCAGCCTGCACAACCGTACAGAGCAGCCTCAGGTTCCTCAAAGCCCATTCATTCTGGACAGAGCCAGGGCTCCCAGGCCTAACCATCAGCCCTTCTCTACCCATCCCCTATGGGAGCCAGACAGAATGACTCAGCCACAAGGGCCCTGGGCATCTCCCCTCAGCACAGGGAGGAAGAAATGGGGATAGCTGTGACGAGCGGCCTCCGCCCCTCTCCCGGGCCCTCTGCTCCTCATGTCGTATGCAGCTTCTTTCCGCAACGTGCCTCCACTGTCAGTGGCTGCCTCACCGGTGACACACTAATTAGGTCCAGCGAGGTTTGCTCTGCACCGAGAGGCCTGCGCAGCTGGCATTCCGTCCAAGCCATTCTCTCGTGGATCACGTGTCACTCTCTCTCCCTGGAAAATCACAAATGAGGCTCTCCTCTTGGGAGTCTCTCTACTAAGCCCGTGGCGCAGGGAGCAGGGGTGACTGAGAAGGGCGAGCAGGAGGCATGCAGCAGCCCAGGGCCGGCACTCGGTGTGGCGGAGCAGACACTTGCCCAGCAAGGGGCTGTGTAAAATGGAAAGCACACTCCACATGTGTGCTGCTGGCACTGATGTGATACTGGACACCCAAACCCGCCTGCATTGCTGGCCCTGAAACTCCAGGAATAGCAGGGGAGAGGGGAGAACAGGAGCACCCGGCGGGATCAGGAAGGCCACAGAAGGCTGCCTGCAGAACGTCCGGAAGTAGGGGGGACTAGTCTGTGCCCCTCTCGTGCCACCGCCCCTCCAGCCACTAGATGGAAACTCCACAAGGGTAGGGACAAGCCCTGTTCTGCTCACCATGTGTTGCCTGGCATTGCACAGTGTTGGGCATATACTAGTGCTTCACAAACACTCCCTGAACAACTGGATTAATATATTACCTGTGCACTGAGTGCCGACTGTGGGCGGGGAGGCCCTGTGCCAGGGTTCAGGCTGCAGGGTTGAATGAAACAGACCCAGCCCTCACTGGCCTGGAACTTACAGTCTAGTGGATGAAAGCTTTTTAAAATTCAGTACCATTGTGGTAAGGGCCACAAAGGGGCAGTGACAGGAAAACGTGCTCTGGAAGTGGGAGGGCAGGGAGAGAGTCGAGGGACATGGGAGCTGAGAGGGACCCAAGGCCGTGTCTAGTCTAGAGCAATGGTTGGGGAGACCCAGGGCCTGCTGCAGCAGTTGGCCTATAGTGGATGCTCCACAGACGTTTATGGACTGAATGGACAAACGAATAAGGCCAAGTCACCTTGCGCCAGGGCATTTGCTTTACTTAAACCCATGTACTCTGACCCCAGGTCCAGGCCCCTTTCTCACCTGAGCCACTCCAAGAAGACGTGTAGGCCAGGGCCACTTCTCAGGTCCCTGTTGCGGAGTTCTCTCTGCTGAGCTCCCACGGGCTGGCAGGAGAACACCCACCTCCTTGGCTTGGACCTAGAAAAACCCGGTTCCACTCCATTTACACTGCCTCCCACCCACAGAACATATTTAAGGGGACCCGGGGACGAACTTGCACAATTGCCTCCTGCTTTTGCGTGAGGGAGGGTCAGCCACTTTCCATCTTCCTCCTCCTTCCACTCCAAAAAATACTCATTAACCTCCTGCCCATTGCAAGGAAAATGAACGATCAACACAAGAAACCCAGCTGGTGATTAATTTCCCCAAACAGGGCCAAACTACAAAGCAGCATATTGCAGGGGAGAAAATTCAATAAACAGCATTTGAAACACATTTAATAGAACATATAACTCATTATCCAGCGGGGTCTGGGCTCGTGCCGTTGTGCAAGGAGGCTGGTGGACGGTGGAGGGGGGATTTGCATCTCTTTAGCAGAAGCGGCACCCGGGTTCCATTCTGCCAGTAGCTCTTTCAAATCAAGTTCAAGATGTTAATAGCCAATGCTGCATCTATAATTAACAGGCCCTTGGATGGGAGGACGAGTTCACATCCACCCTCCATTCACAGGATGAAGACACTGAGCAGGACTGGCAGGCTTTCCCCAGCGGAACAGGGAACCTCGGGGGACCTGCCCGTGTGGGAAGTGGAGCGCTCCCTTTTCTGGGCCGGAGGTGTGCGCTCGCTGTGTAGGTGAGATGGGATTAGGAGAGGGCCAGAGCATTTGGGCCCTGGCAGGAGGCCCTTCCTCAAGCCTAAAGCCATGTTGTCTGGATGTTGTGTGCTTCGGTGGTGAATGCACGGCTAATATAAACAGAGTTTATATTAGCTCGTGGGCTCTCCCAGAGTTTCACCAAATCCTGGGCCTGAAATGAGAGCCAGGAGATTCAAGTTCCAAAACCATCTCTGCCTAGCACTGGCGGTGTGACCTGGGCAAGTTGCTTTTCCTCTCTGGGCCTCAGTCTCCTCACCTATAAAGCAAGGCTGATAAACCAAGTGGTTCCCACCATCATTCCTAGCTCAGGCATCATGGGCTGCTCCCCCACCATTGGGAGGGGCATGTAGCCAGTCGCGGGGGTACATTGGCAGAGTAGGCGGCCACCCAGCCGGTGTGATTCTTAGAGGCCCAGGAGAGCTCCCACCCCTAGGCCTGCATCCCCACTATTCCTCCCTCCCCTGGGCTGAGACCCCTACTGCAGGCCAGAAGATGCTCAGAGAGTCAAAGCTGAAGGGCCCTTAGAGACGACCCTGCCCGTGGTTCCCAGCTAGACACCTGCAAAGCTTGCAGCAGGTTGCCAGGGTTACACTGGAAGAGGCTAAGCTGGGCTACAAACATGGGCACTGGGGTTCCAGGGCTTTAAACTCGTAATTAGGATGCTCCCTTCCTCCCAATAGATTTGGATGTTAGATTTAAAACAAATATTGGGGCTTGGGGCTGGTTTTGAACATTTTATGAAGCCTATGGGCAAACTTCTATTACCTGTGATGAAGCTAACTAAAACACCAAGGTTGTTTTGTTTTGTTCTGCTCTTGCTTTTAATTAGAATTAAATTGACCATGTGACATCCCAGGTTAGCGTGCACTGATCAGAAGCTCTGATTGGTTGTAGGTGACATCATGGTTGGTGGACAGGATGGTGCCATCAGAGTCACGTGGTCACTTGCCAGACTGCACCTGTCCAAAACATGACTGGCCTTAGGCACCACAGAGTGACATCAGTGTCTCTCAGATTGAGAGGGCTTTGAGGAGGCAGGGCACTAACAGGGTTCTTGTTGGTGGAAGCTGGGGAGACTGTTTTCGACAGCTACTTACAATTGATAAGGAAACCGAGGCCTGTTACCTAGCATGGACATGAGTCTATCAGGAGACAAGGCTGTTTTCCAGCCATGAGGTGTATAGGAATTCTGGATAGAACTCTCGAGGAACAGCTTTGGGAAAGGGCCTTCGGGTGCGCTCCGGGCTGAGGGAGCAGGCGGGGGAGCTACGCCATGTGGATGAAGCATGTGAGGCCTCTGATCTGGCTCAGAGTCCTGGGCTCTCATCTTGTCCTTTTCCCAGGGGTGTGAAAAGATCAACAGATGTGAATTCAGGGCTGGCATGGGCCAGGCACTGGGCTCGGGGGCGGCTAAGACAGTCCCTGCAGCCAGCCCTCTGAGGAGCACTGGCCAGCCAGTGCCGGCTCCGCCCACTCTGACTTTCCATCTCCTTCTCCTGAAGGCAATGGATTCGGTCATCTCTGACTTGCTGTGTAGCTCAGAGGGTTTTGCCTTTCTGAGTGGATACACTGGAGGCCAACAGGTAATTTTCTAGCTGTACTTCTGCCCCTCAGCCTGGTCGGCACAGTTTGGGCAGGAGGAGGTGGGGAGCAGTGGGGAACCATAGACTGTGGTCCGGCTTTTCTTTTTGACAAGAAAACAGAAGAGCCCTGGGGAGACCTAGAATCCATGTGGTAGCAGGGCCCCATCCTTAGACCAGGTAATATTCTGTTTCCTGTGTGTGATGGGAGCCACGGAATCCCAGTCTACCAGGTCCTCACTCATCTGTTCAATGTTCTTTAGAGGGCGCCTCCCCTCGGTGCCAGGTTCTGAGCCAGAGCCACCGGGCAACCCAGACGGGTGAGATCCCTGTCCTCATGAAGCTTCCAGTCAACCTGGGGAGATAGCAAACAAGTGGACAGATAAACACATCGGGAGGCAGGCACGCGTGCGGCATTGGGGGTTGCCTCGGGAGTTGCCAAAGACAGACAAGCCTCAGGCTCCGGGGTGCCCCTGGACCCCACCACCAGCGCCGGCTCGGAGTTGGCTCCCACTCAGCAAACATTTCCTGAATGACCTGGCATGAGAGAGAAAGCATGTAGAGAGTGCCCAGTCCTTCTGGTTCTGACTGCAGTAGAAGCCAGCATGTACCCACAAACATCTCATCTCAATTGACCAACACTCATCAAGGGCTGTTGAGTAACAGCAGGGTTCCAAGTTTGGAGACTCCAGATGTGAGTAAAACCAGATCCCTGTCTCCCTGAGCTCACAGCCCAGGACGGAGGCAGGCAGGTCAGCCAGCCAGGACCCTCATGCGCTAGGACCACCTGTGGTGGCTGTGTGTGCACCCAGTCCCCACCAGGGCTGGGCTGGGAGGCTGGGGAGGGAACACACTAGGAGGGAAGGACAAGGAGTCATAGATTTACACCCAAATCTACACAGATGTATAAACATTTACCCCCAGAGATACACACACTGAGCCACCCACGTGTGTACACTGATTACTTAAACACGTGTAGACATGGTAATGGCCCCTGTAGGCTCAATGCCACGTCATACCAAGGCCTGCTAGTGGTGCCCCCAAACTGGGGAGGTGCGTGGGTGAGCAAGGGCCTATATGTTGGAAGGTTGGCACCGACACCCTGGGAATTACCAGACCCAGGCTGGGAAACACCCTCAGGTGGGCAGAGCAGTTAGTTTGAACCTGAGAAAGTAGGCTGATTATTGGCTTGTCTGACATGGCAATTACCAGAGACAGCCAATCAATGATCAGCTGCACACCAGGCCTCACCCTCAGATCAGAGGCCAGCAGGTGAGGAATTTGACAAAAAGTTTAACTGCTAGTACTTGTGCTTGTTGAAGGGTTCAAACCAAGTCAGGGCCAGGACAACAAGGAGGAAACAGGGGCGTGCTCAGAGTTGGCTGTGCTGGACTCACATTCCTTCAGGGCCCACTGCACACTTCAGAAACTGCCCGCTTCCCCACCTGGCCTTTTTTTGCCATTAGGAGCAAACAAAGTGTTTAGAACAGCTCCTGACACATGGTAGCCCCAATTCTGTTCCCCAACACCATGCCCTTGGTGTGTGGTGGTGAAAGTTCCAGCCTGTTCATCTATGAGGAAAGGAACCGGGAAGCCAGCCTGGAGGAGGTGGCAGGAAGGTAAACCTCTCCTGCAAAGGGCCCAGTAATTTGTTCCTTTAGGAAGAGTTGGATCCCTCCTCTAGAGCTACCTTCTCATGAAACCTTGGATTATTGTGTGTATTCTTTTCATAAGAGACACTATTTCTTTGCAGTAATAATAGCTATAGAGCTTTCTGACTGCCAGGCACTGTTCTGCTTCACACATGGTAACTAACTGAATCTTAACAATCCAAGTAGGGATGTTATTATTCCCATTTCACAGATGGAGAAATTGAGTCCCCAAGTAGTTCAGGCAGTGGCACAAGGTGACACATTAGGACGGCACCAGAGTCCGTTCTCTTACCACTAGGCCCGGCCCCCCCGTCTGGAAGGAAGGTCTGGTTTTTTCTCATTCACCCTCACTAATACACCATGGAACCCTGGATGAGTCACTGCCCCTCCCTGAGTCTGCTTCTTCCTCCGGGAAGCAGAAAGTCCTCCCTCCTGTGGCCTCCCAGGGCTGACCGGCCACGTCCTCACATGGGCTGTGGTGGCAGAAAACAGGGCCCCGGTGCAGCATTCTGGGGAGCAGGTATTTCAAAGGTGGTGCTCTGCACCTTGCCCCCTGGGCACAGTCCTCTTGGAGCCCCTCCAGCAGACCCCCAGCTGGGCACACAGGGTCCCCCCCGCCCCGCCCCTGAGGACCAGGCCTGGGGGCACGAGTGAGGGCTCTGGGAGAGGAACCACTCTCAATGTGAACTAGCACAGAGAGAATCATGAACTGTGCCTGCAGTTTGCACCCGCGCCAAGGTGCTCAGAGCTTAAATAGATTCTTAGGGGCTATTTATAGTCTGGAGACACTGAAGTTGTCTGGGTAATGGGAACGCTGGCAGACTCCAGCTGGTCAGGGCCTGCCAGGGACTGACGGGGCAGAGGGGGAACTGGGGAGCCTTCTGCTGCGGGACTCTGTGCTCCCCAGCCTCTCCTCCCTGACCCAGCCAGTGCAGGTGAGACGGGAGGAGAAAGGGCTGGAGAGGAGCCCCCCTCCACCAAGAGCCCCCCTCCACCAAGAGCCAGTAATCCTGGGTCTCTCTGTGGCCTAAGTGGGCATGAGGCCAGCTGCAGGACCCTCAGAGTCGAGAGGTGAGCTCCTCTACTTGAGTCTGTCATATCGAGATGCTGGAACTGAGGCTCAGAGAGTGGCAGTAACCTCTCCAATGTCACACAGCTAGTGGGTGACAAGCTCTGGTCTCCCGGTCCAATCTGAGTCAGCATCCCATCCATAAGCCTGGGTGTAAGACCCAGGAGGCTGGCTGGAGACACTTCATAGGGAAAGACAGTGGGTATTCAACATGCAGCTACTGCCAGGACTCAGGGAACCAAGCCCTTACCTGGCATTCAAAGCTTCCGACTCCCCCTTTAAATATCTCCCTACCTCTTCCTATACAAAACAGCGCCCTCCAGCTACTCCCAGGGCATTCCCTGTCCTCATACTCCTCCGCACCCTTGTCCACACTCTTCCCACCTGGACCCCACTTTTCCCCGATCAACTGAAGGCCCCCCACACCCCCACCTCAAGGCCTCTGAAGAGCCCATCCTGGGCCTCCTGCTCTGGAACTCGCCCTCACCTTGAACTCCCTACTGGAGCTAACAGCCCACCCAAGAAGGCCTGCTGTGATGTGTGCTGTAGGGGCTGCCCAGATCTCAATGTAGGGTGGAGGCACTCCTTCCTCCCAGCTGCAGGGAGCTCGGGCTCCAGGCTGAGACCCTCTCAGGAAATGGCCCTCAGCCAGAGATTCACCTGAAGCCCTGCCCCTTTCCCTAGTGGGCAGTGGATGTCCAGTGGTTGCTGGGGTATCTAGACTCTCCCCCCCTTTCCCCTGGGGGGACAGTTCTAAGGGCCATCCCAGCTCTAGAGCTTCTTTGAAGGTCAGCTGAGGCTCTTGTTGCGGCTGCACCTCAGTTTCTCCCTCTGCCCAGTCCTGTTCCGTCACCCCTCACAGTGGGCAGTCTCGGGAGCTCGCTAACCTCTGTCTCGGAGAGTGCTTTCCAGGGAAGCCAGTTAGGACGCCTGGTAACAGAATGGTTAAGCAGCCGGCCTGGGTTCAACTAGAGACCAACCATTTTAGCTCCATGACCTGGGCTGTTACCATACAATTGTTCTATTAAGTAAGAAAAATGCCAAGGCAATAGTTTCTCTCTCCTGAGGGTCTTGTGAGGATTAAATGAGGTGATGTGTGCGTGGTACCTGATATTGAGAAAGCATTTAATGAGTATTATCTATTATTACTTACATTAACTTCCCCGAGGTTCAAGTAAATAGGGATAGGAAATTATTTTCTGTGTCAAGGGGTTGCTGGTGACAGATTAAGACTGAGAGGCAAGAAGTTAAGTTCTGTGCTGCTGTGACCTAAGAGAGGCTCAGGGGTCAAGTTCCCTGGGGGCTTTGCCTGTCCTGGAGCTGTGGTCTGGGAGCCTGACCCTCCCCCAGCTGACGAGGATCCCTGTATTGGCTTCCTGTTACTGCTGTAACAAATTTAGTGGCTTGAAACAAAACAAATTTATTATCTTACATTTCTATAGTCAAAAGTCTACTATGCATCTCTCCTAGGACTAAAGTGAAGGTGTTGGCAGGCTGTGTTCCTTTCTAGAAGTTCTAGGGGAGAGTCTGTTTCCTGCTCATTCAGGTTGTGGACAGGATTCAGGTACTAGGGTTATAGGACCACGGTCCCCCTTTGCTTGCTGGCTGTAGGATGAGGGTTGATCCCAACTCCTAGAAGCCACTGCATTCCTCAAAGTCAGTGCAGGCAGGTGGAGCACATCTCAAAGCTACTTTTTTGTTATCTTCACTTCTAAAGACTCATGTGATTAGATTGGGCCCACCTGGGTAATCCGAGCTTCTCGTCTGAAGGTCCTTAATCACATCTGCAAAGTGCCTTTTGCCACCTAAGGTAACAATCACAGATTCCAGGGATTGCAACGTGGACATCTTCAGTAAGGAGAAGGCAGGGCTCATTCTGCCTGGCACAGCTGCCCAGCACAGGGCAACCTCTGACCCAAAGCTCACCTCCTCCTTTTCCAGGGGGAAGTCTGTGCAGTTCCCTGTGCGGCCGGGACCTATGGCCCCAACTGTTCATCCGTCTGTAACTGCAACAACGGCGGTACCTGCTCCCCAGTGGACGGCTCCTGCACCTGCAAGGAAGGTAACGCACTTCCTTCCCAAGCCTGTGCCCCTCAGGTGCACACCCTGCCCTGGGGGGGCCACCAGTGGAGGGGGGCAGGGGGCCTGTATGCCAGGTTCCAGCCAAGGAAACTCTTGCCTGCCTGTGGGGAACTTCAACAGGGGGAATGTAATAAAGGGGATTTGTTACCGTGGTGTGAGACAAGTGAAGGAGCAAACAAGGGTAAGTGAGCAACTCAGAGGTCGCAGCTGTGGGAGGAGCTGCTACCAGGCCTGGGAGTGAGGGCCACCCGGTGGGAGCTGGGACATGGGCCGAGGGATGGCACGACAGTGCAGGAGCATGTGCGAAGGAGACCCAGCCACCACCGAGGCCCTGCCCGAGGCAGAGAGAGAAGAGGGGTACCTGGTGTCTGTTCTGCTCCCACTCTCCAGTCTGTGGGCCAGGTCTCCCACTGGCAAGCCCATCTGGGAGCCAGTAAGGGGGAACTTGGGACACTGGGGGTTGAAGTCGGCCACCTGTGACAGGGAACAGAGCAGGGGAGGGGGAGAAGTGGATCCAAGGGCTAACAGGCCAGTGACCAGCCTCAGAGTGGGAAATGAGGCTGTCCCCAAAACAAAGGGCCTGGTATTAGCTGGCTGATTGCACCCTAAAGCAAGATAGCCCTCTGCACCTCCCAGGTGGTCCCCTGCCCCAGGTGGTCTGTCAGTCCACAGCAAAAACAGTGGGAACTGCCAGGCAGGAGACCCGCATTCAAGCCCCAGTTCCCTTAACAGTTGGGCATATTTCTGAGTGACTCTGTGTGGCATGTGGGTCCTAACCCAGCGACCAGAGAAGTTGGGGCTTGGGGGCAGTGAGCAGAAAGCTGTGCTGGGCCTGAATGGAGAGGTGACAGCCTCCTGCCTTCCCCTCAGGGTGGCAGGGTCTCGACTGCACCCTGCCATGTCCCAGTGGGACGTGGGGCCTCAACTGCAACGCGAGCTGCGCCTGCGCCAACGGGGCGGCCTGCAGCCCCACAGACGGCTCCTGCTCCTGCACCCCCGGCTGGCTGGGAGACACCTGCGAACTGCCCTGCCCGGTGAGTGTCCCGGGCTGGGAGGACCTTGCGGTCCCCGTGTCCCCTCATCCCCTTTCCCTGTGGTTACTTTGTCCACAGAGTTGTACAGAGAAGATACGTGTGGAAACCTTGCATCAGGGCTCAGCCCCAGTTCTGACCTCTGTGGCCACTTTCCTACTTTGGGCCTCAGCCCTCGCTATAAAGTGACAAACACTTGGCAGCTGCAGTGATGTGGCGAGGTGACATCCCTTTCCCCTTGCAGCTCTTGGTAAGAGGGCATATTAACCTGAGCCCAAATGCAGCTTCAGAACCCTTCAGACACAGAGCTAGAGCACAGCCCGTATAACCCAGCAGAGCTCCATTCCTTGGTAGGCCAAGTCTGAGCTTCCTTCTGGTTCCAGCGTCTGTGATTTTATGGTCAGGGTGTGGGCGGACTGAACCAAGCACTACCAGCAATACCCACCTAGACTGAATGAATGGACCTCAGTCTAAGATACAAGTAAGTTGAACCGAGTGATGTGATGATGAGTGAGCACCACCTTCTTCCACAGTAACAAAGGGTAAATCATCGTCCCTCACATGGGATCAATGTATTGGGACTTGCAAAGCGCATTTCCGTTTGCAATTTTAGCTCACGGTCTCCTCAGCCCTCTGAGTTTGGCCAGGGAGAAAAGCAGCAGGGTAGGACCACCATGCTCTCCTCCCACCCCCATGCTCCCATTGATGGAGCCAGAGTGGCTCCACGGCTGTGTTGATCCCATTACAGAAAGTGCTCCCGCTGTGCCCCACCTAAGTCACTGCGTCCTTGTGGGGCAGTGGCTCAGGTTTGTCCTCAAAATCGAAAAGAAGTGCATGAAACTCTGGGGGTCCCAATCCGATTGTGTGTCTCCCCCATCTGCCCACAGGATGGCACGTTTGGGCCGAACTGCAGCGAGCGCTGCGACTGCAGCCACGCTGACGGCTGCCATCCCGTCACAGGCCACTGCTGCTGCCTGGCCGGGTGGACAGGTAAGGCCCTTCCGCCTCCCACCCCCCAGGTCCCGTGACACTGGGTTCTCGGCCTTCCCCTTCTTGACTGCTCTCTCCATCACTCCTCCTTGTTCCCCAAACGTGCGCTCCTCCCTTTCTCTCCCGGGCTTCAGTTCGTTCCATTCAATTCGACTAAGCAAATACTTATTCAACACCTATTTTCAGGCTGTCTTCTACAGGGTAGGGCACCCTAATAAAGATTCACACAAAGGCTGACACCTGGAGGATGTGGGTGTTCTCAGAAGATGCGGAGGAGAGAAGGACAAGAACTTTCTTCCTGGCCCAGGCTCTGTCCTGGGCTCTACCTGTCCTGAGAGCCCACCTTCTGAACACGTGGCAGGTCCCCCGCTTTTCTCCCTCCCATTGCCGCCACGCCAGCCCAGCAGGCAGCAGCACCTCTCAGCCAGCACTGCAGGCCTCCAACTGGGCGTCTGGACCTCCCCTCTTGCCTAGCTGCACCCATTCTGCACACAGTGACCAAAATGAGACTTGCAAAACCCGTACCCTCTCACATCAGTCCCTGCTTAGAATGCCTCAGCAGCTCTCCATGGCATTCATATAAAATCCAAATCCTTATGGTGGCCCGGGACCCATGTGATCGGGCCCTGCCCAACTCTTCCACCGCTCCTGTGCCCCCTCCCCTGGCTCACTACCTTCCAGACCCCGGGCCAGCCACCTTCCTGGCCCCAGGCCTTCCTACGCACATTCCCTCCTCTGCCTGGGTACCTTTTGCCTATCTCTTCACCTGCTACCACCTCCTCACCTACCAGATTTCAACTTTAAGATGATTTCCTTTGGCCAGACTCTCTCCCCCTCCTCAGCCTAGCTGAGACTGTGTAAGAGTCCCTTTTATTAATTCCACAATACCCTACACATTTCTTTAGGCAGTGCCTACCACAACTGTCACTGAGCCCCGATCAGTAACTACGTGTTTATTACCTGCCTCCCCACCGTGGGCACCAGCTCTGTGGGGGCACGGCCCACGCCCGCCTCACTCACACTGTGCCCACTGCCTGCCACACACCGAGATCACGGGCAGCGCAGAAGGCAGGGCTGGAGCCAGACCGCCTGGGTGTGTGATGCCGGGCAGGTCCTTAACCTTTCAGGGCCTGGGTTTCCCACCATACAATGCAGATCATTATAATCTTTAGAACCACAAGGTCTTTTTGAAGTTTAAATGAGTTTACACCAATCCGTGCTAACAGTGCCTAGTATATAGTAAGTGCCTGGTAAATGGAAACCTTGAATACAGGAAGTGCTTAACAATGACATACAGTGTGGATCAGCCCACCAGCCCGTCCCAAGGAGAAAGAGATGCAGGCATCACTGGCAGTGGATGTCCTCAGATAAATAATTCACACCGGCCGCTGCGCAGCCTGTGTTCTCCACCAGCAGGAAGTCGCCCAGCAGCACAAGGCCCAGGATGTCGCTTGTTCTGCAGCATCCTCGGCCTGGCTCCCCTTGCCCTCTCTTCGGCCCACTGGCCCCCCGGACTCCTAGCTGGAGCCAAGCAGAACTCCACTTTAATTTTTCATTGCCTTCATTTCAAGTGAGCCGATAAGATTTTAATGACATCTGGTGCTTTAGAAATTCTGCCTTTGATGGACAACCTTTCAGCAAAGCCTCAGCTATTCTAAAGCTAATTTCCCCAAACATGGCCCTAAAGTCATTTCAAAGGAGCGATTGATGTCCTGAGGTTTATCGTGCAGAAGGACCCCAAGGAGAGGCAGGGAGGGGACGGGAACAGGCCCCCGCCCAGCGAGCCCTCCCCACCCACCCGGACTCCTCAGCTCTCCGCATATTGCTTGTGTCTCAGCGCGACTCCGATTTTTCTGGGCCCAAAGTGGGTGCATGTCTTTCCCCCTTGTCCCCATAAACCACAGGCTTCCTGAGGTCTGGTATCATATCTAATTCACCTTACCCTGCACTTAGTAGGTGCTTACATGTTTGAGATAAACTGAAATGAGCTGGCCTATAACCATATATGGTTTTTCCTCTCAAAGTGAAGGAGACCTTGAAGACGATCTGCTCCCCTCTGTTCACACCACAGATAAGGGAGATGCCCGAGTTCTCAGGACATTTGCAACAAGGGAGGGGAGGCCAGGACCGCATTCTCAGGGGGAGCCATGTATTCACTGGATCAGCATTTCCTGACTCAAGCGGTCACCAAGTCTTCATCTGGCAGCTACTGTGCGGCCAGCACGGAGTCAGGCTCAGCAGTGAAGGGCACCACTTACAAACAGCAGTGGTCCCTGAGCACCTATTGTGTGCCAGGCACTGGGCTGAGCACCAGAGATACAAAAATGACCAAGATGACATCCCTGTCCATTATAAGCACTGAAAAAGGAGGGTCAAAAGCATCAGGAAACCACAGTCCCTGTGTTCAAGCTGCTAGCAGAGGATACAGGATACATCTGCATGAAATATTCAGGTAATAGGTGGGGACAAAGCTGTATGCTGGGGACTGTCAATTAGATGCTTGACTCCCTGGGCAGACATCCAGAAAGGCTTCCTGGAGAAGGTGGGCCCTAAGCAGATCTTGAAGGACGAGGGCTGCTGACCTTGTGGCATGAACTAGAGGTCATACTATGTGGATGCTTAGCACACCAATATAGATGCACGGAGGGTCCTGAAATATAAAGCAGGGAGAGTCTCTAAAGTTTAGAAGGGGAGGGACCTCTAAGGGAAATTATTATCTACCTTCAACCATAGGGAAAACAGGGCGTAGAGAAGGTGGCTGATGAAGCTATGCAACTTCAGAAGCTATAGTTGGAGAGCCTCCCACCAGGCCAAGGTCAGCCCCTTTGACATTAATAAGTCCCCTTCCAGAACTAGGCACTGCACTGGGAGAACCATGGGCCCTCCTCCCCACTTAGGTCCCACTGTCTTAAGTTCCAGGTCACTCGTAGGACATAAAAGAAGCTCAAACATGATGCGGACTCCGGCCAGTGGGGTCCGTGTGTTGTGGCTGCAACAAACAAATTCACACAGTCTGCAAAAGTCCTGTGGAGAAAAGGGGATGGCATGGCCAGTCTCTGAGTGAGAGAGAGGGACAGGCTTTTATTGCTTTTCTGGGTACATTATGTTGAGGAATCGTCCTCATTTACTATGTACAGGTTTGCTTTAGGTAGTTACCTTTTATAGATAACAAAGGAGAGGATATTTGCAAATGCAAAGGAAAAAGTGGCTGAACTGGTTACACTCCATACTTGGGAGGTTTAGCACAGATTTTAAGAAGTTACTTTAAAGACATGCAGCACACATTTGCTGCCTCAATTCAGGTAAGGGAGTTTTAGCAAAAAGCAAACCTCAAAGCAGCCTAGATACAATGCAGGACTGATTCCCCATGGGAAAACCGATCTGTGGGCTTGGCTCTGCACTGGCTCTGCACTGGTTTTCCGAGTCAGGGGCTGGGCTACATTCGCCACTGCCACACAAATAGGTTCCCTATAAAAACATGAGCCCTACTCCCACAGAGCCAGACCTAGAATAGAATAATTCTTGCAGCCACCCGCAATCTGAGCAGTCACCTTGTCCCTGGGGTTCTAATCTCCAAGAAAGAGGACCCTTTTCTGACATGAAAACATTCTGAGGATCCCACATGTGAAAGTGGCTGTACTTTTAATATCCACCACTTGGGGGAAAACAATAGCAAAATGCTGCCATAAATTCAGCTTGTTTTAGGCAGGGTGTTTTGCAAGCAGTGTGTCTTACTAATCATAGTAACATCTGCATATAGTTCTAGGAAAGAGCTGGGTCTGTGTGTGACACAGGAGCTTGGTGGAGTCCGCCTTAGTCCGGGCACCCCGCCAGGAACAGCAGCGCCCCTCGGCCTGCAGTCTGAATCCTGGGTTTTCAACACCCACAGGCAGAAGAATTCCTTGGGACACACCACAGCTCCTGGTTTTGCACAGCTTCATGGTTCCCCTTCCCTGGGCTCCCCTCCAGTCAGTCGATGGTGCTGGTCCAGGGCACACCTCCTGTGCACCGGACACTCCACTGGGGGGAGACCTCCATCGAGGGGTGAAGTTGGGCCACCAGATTCTCCCCAAGGGAAGACCCCACCTCCTGGGGAGAAGCACCCCCTCCACCCCACCCAAATAAGTACTTGAATCCTGCTGTGAAAAGGAGTCCGCACAGGGAGGGAGAGGGGCAGGGCACCAGGCTGGAATGAGGCACCGGAGAGTGAGTGAAGCCTGCAGTCTCCCCGTCCTCTGTTCTGTCCGACTGTCCTCTCCCGTGTCCCCCACCTTTCCCACCAGCCCAGATGGGCTTGTACAGTCCCAGCCCACTTCTTAACTGGGCGCACTGTTCTCTTGCTGCGGCTGGGACTGGCTCTGTCCACTGGGCCTGAGTATCTTCCTCCCTTTTTCTCTCTCTCAAAATCTGTCTTTATTATAACAAGGCCGACACAAATTTTATACTAATTCTGCTCCTCTCTGAGCTTCTGATATTCACCTTCCGAAGCCACACAGGCCTCCAGGGCCCACCTGGTCCATTTACCTAATTAATACACGTGAGACAGGAAGCCTTTCTGCTTGGGAGCAAACCCCACCCCAGAGCTGGGCCTCCAGCCTTTTAAAGTTCCTCTTAGCCTTTGGAGGTAACCACCACCACCACTTACTTCCCCTCTCTCAGCTCAGAAAGAGCGTGTAGGCCTCGCTTCACTCCTGTCTCCCATTGAGAAATTCCACCTGTCCCCCTAGGCCCCCTCTGACAAACTGAAGGTCATTAAATCCATTTGTTGGGTCACAGCCAGCTTTTTTTTTTTTTTTAAGAATAGAATATATCACGGTGCAGAGAAAGTTCCAGAGTGCATCATATACAGTGTCATTTTCCAAAGACTTGGTTTCTATTACGCGTATGTGTGACCATATGACGTAAACTACGTAGTGTACTCTGGACTGTGGTCAAAAGAATCTGGAAAGAACCCACCCACTCTCCGGCCCCTGCCCGGAGCCAGCTGCCTGGGACCCAGCAAGAGCCAGAGGCCCTGGGCCGATGTGTGTGCAGCTCACCGCTAACTCGGGCAGCCCCCGTGACAGCACTCACGTGCCGCACGGCTGGTCTCTCCCAGGCCTAACCTTTGGTCAGAAATGAGGGGGCCCTCCATGATCTGGCCCTACTCCCACAAGCTCATTCTCTCGCCCTATCTCAGCTTATACTTTATGGTGTAGTCCCACAGCACTATTTTTATATTCAAGGCGTGATTCTCCCTCCTGCCTCCTGTTCTCTGCACGTAGGGCTTCTTTTACCTGGTCAGATCCCCTTTAGCCCTTAGGACTCAGTTTCAGCATCACCTCTTCCTGGAAACCCTCCCAGACAGGCCAAGCCTTGGCTGGGTTTCTCTTCCACTTTCCTAGGTGCACGGTTTGCCTCCACCTCATGCCGCATGGTGCCCCCCTTCCCGCCGGTCCTCCTTTTGCCCTCACCCTCTCACTGCTGACCTGACCTGCCTCTGGCCCACAGGCATCCGCTGTGACAGCACGTGTCCACCGGGTCGCTGGGGCCCCAACTGCTCCATCTCCTGCAGCTGCGAGAACGGCGGCTCCTGCTCCCCCGAGGATGGGAGCTGCGAGTGTGCCCCTGGCTTCCGAGGGCCCTTATGCCAGAGAAGTAAGGCTGAGCCCCTCGACCCCCACCTGCCAGACCTCAGGCGGCTCATCCTCCCTGCCCCTTCCCAGCTGGAACTAGCCCCGACCTGAGAGAGGCTGGCCTCTCAGAGCCAGCCCCCATCAAATCCCTTCCTCGAGACCCCTCTCTCCCTAGCTTTTTTGTCCCCAATTTCAGGGACCTCCTCTTTGCTCCTCTCTGCAGACAGGGGCCTTCCAAGGAGTGGGGTGGGTGTGGCCCTCCCATGTTTTTGAGGAGCCTGACTTCATCACTATGTGGGACCAGAGGGGTGACCAGCTGGCTGAGGCCCCTCGGGCTGCTGACCACATCTCCCCTTCACCCTCAGTCTGCCCCCCTGGGTTCTACGGCCACGGCTGCGCCCAGCCATGCCCCCTCTGCGTGCACAGCAGCGGGCCCTGCCACCACGTCAGCGGCACCTGTGAGTGCCTCCCCGGATTCTCTGGAGCTCTCTGCAACCAAGGTACTGTCTCGGGGGAAGACGGAGCCAGGAGGGTGAGGGTCCTGGGAGAGGGTGGCAGAGAGGAAGGGATCTGGGGGGTCTCATCATGCTCTGTGGAGGCAGCTGCTTGCTCCTTCAGGACTTGCGTCTGCCTTCCTAAGACCGGGGCGCCACGAGGCGTGAGATGAAACCACGATGCGGTTAAAGGCAGAGGCTCGGAGAGGTTCAATCATTTCTTTGTGGTGTCGCAGCTGGCAAGTGGCAGAGCAAGAAACGAATTCTGACTCCAAAGCCCATGCTAAATGGATGAAAAGTGAAATAGGCGCGGATGGGGCCCACGTGGCTCAAGTGAGGCCCACGTGGCTCAAGTGAGGCCCACGTGGCTCAAGTGAGGCCCACGTGGCTTAAGTGCAGGCCACGTGGTAAACACAGACAGCTGTGGGAGCTTGTAGCGTGGGCCCCAGCTTAGGCCAGAATTGCAGCTTTCTGGCCTTCTCCCCTCGCACTCAGGCCGATCAACATCACAAACCCCACACCACCAGCTTTCCCGTCTCAGCAGTAGAATCCCACACCAACTCCAGCCAACCCCTGCTGCTCAACAGGAGCTGAAAAGAGAGAGAAAGCTTATTTGCTTTGGTGGGCTGCTAACCTGGCTTTCTGTGGGGGAGAGCCCTGGTTTGTAACATCTGTAAGTTTCCATGGCACACTATTCCCACCTGTGGCTGATTGCAAGCTCCCAATGGTTAACACCAGTTCCAGAAAACCTGAGTATTTAACAACAGAGCAAAGGCAGAAGCTGGCTCCAACACAGACCATTGCTTGTTGCTCAGCCAGGCCAGGATGTGTGCGTGTGGGGGGACGGCTCCATGGGGGGCAGGGGCGTGCAGGACTTCACTGGGCCTTCGCTCGAAAGGAAAAGTAGGGAAAAGGCATTCGAGTAGAGGAAACAGCCTGGGCAAAGCACAGGGCAGTGGACATGCGACTGCCCAGCAGGCAGCAGGGAACAGCCGAAGGACGGAGGAGCTGGGGGTGGGGGAAGGCGCTGAGGAGGTAGCCAGGGCCTTCAGAACCGCTGTGGACTCCAGGTCGCAGAAGGAGGGAGGGGATCTTATTAGATGAAGGCAAACTTCGAGCTAAAAGCAACTTCAAGGTCATCTGTGCGAGAATCTCCTCTGGCCTCTGCTTAAATACTTTGATTGAGAGCTCAGGACCTCCCAGAGACCGGATCCTTTTGATGAATAATCACCACTGAGCTGGGCTATTTTTTTAAGTGCATGGCCGTTAATATGTATGAGTGAGAAGTTTACTCCATGATGCTTTGAGGTCACGAGAAGTTTGGGCCCCAGGGAAACATATGTGACAGTTTCATTTGCTTGCAGCCCTCCTAGGACAGTTTAATCATAACCTGACACATCGAGGTTTACTTATTAAACATCAGAGACCTGGCCATCAATACAGATAGGCCGGGTCTAAATTAAGACCTAAGCAGCCCAAGGAGTAACTCCCGGATTCTATGACGTCTGATTTATCGTCCGCCGGCCTAACAAGTATTTTCCACATAGAGATCTTATAGTGGTGGCTATTAATGGCAACTGCCCTGGTTAAGTCTCAAACCTTATAAAAAATTGAACTGACACTTTCTAATGACCAGCATTCCAGCGAGTTACAAATTACAGACATTGCTTATGCAGCATCATTAAACATAGATTAAATATAACCAGCTGTTTTCACCAGCCTTCCCTTCTCTCTACTACCTCTCTTCCCCTCTTGATTCAGCTAAGAAGTTGACCAATTAATGTATGAGACTAATCACATTAACAGCTCTGTGGGTGGATTTGTCAACCTCGTGTGTGTGTGACAGAGACTTTCAAAGATGAGATTGCCTCGTTAGAGAAGCGCAGAGTTGGTTTTGAGATGGGACTGGGGGTGGGTTCCCCAAGTAGAGCACCCCCCAGAGGAGGCAGGCCGCATGCCTTCCGGGAAGCTGAAGCCAGAGCCTGCACTTCAAACGAGGGACGTGTGTCATCCTCCAGGCTGTGGGCCTGCCTTGAGAGGAGCTGGGGGTCTTGCCCCAACCAGCCAGCCTCCCCGAGCTATTAACCCGCAGCCTGAAGCCGGTGGTTGAGGCTCATCACCCCCATTTCAAAGACGAGGGAACCCAGAGAGGACCGCTGTAGTTTGCACAAAGGTACTTAGCCACTAAATGGCAGACCTTCCCAGCTGTATGACCCTGGGCAAGTTATTTAACCTCTCAGTGCCTCAGTTTCCTCCTCTGAAGTGGAAGAGTTAATAACAGAGAGTAATAATAAGAATATAGAATGACAGTATTACCAGGTTAATTGAACTCGTACTTATGAAGCACTGTGAGTAGCAGCTGGTGCACACAGGTGCAACGGAAATGTTCTTTGAATGCATACATGAAACCATGACCCAAACCTGCTTTCAATGAGAGAGCTCAGTATACCCTGCCGCCTTTGTTATTTGTCCCAGCCACTCATCACATCCAGGAGAGACGCAGAGTGTACACAGATCTGGGCACCAGGGCCTCTCACTCTGCTTGGGGAAGGGCTGGCAGTGTGGGTGCCAGGCAGTGCTTCTTAAAGGAGAGTACAGCCAGGGCAGAGAGACCTGGGCCCTGGGGAAGCAGCTTCTCTCCAAGAATCAAGATCTCCCCGTGACCCTCCGGTGGCTCAACCAGCTGAGGGTCCCAGGGATTCAAGGAGTTCCTCCCCCATAACAGGAACGCAAGGAAGCCTTCCTGGCTGGAACTGGGCTGTGGGGGGAGCACGCTGAACAGAGAGGAACTCAAAGGGACAAGAGTTCTTCCAGCAGAACCCAGGGGAAGGGCACTGTTCCCGGGGCCCATATTGGCCACTTTGCAATATTTCCTGAGTGTTTGCTGTGTGCCAGGCACTGCACTGGGCTCTCAGACCCAACAAAGAACAGGAGAACCAGGTTCCCTGTCCCCACAAAGCCTATAATCTGGAGGGGGGAATCCTGAGCTCAGCCTTTCCCGACAGAACTTGGGAGACAAGTTGGGGGCAAGGGGTGGGAGGCTGTCCCCACACACGCAGCCACCATGCCTCGAGGGCCTGTTGTTTTTCCAGGCATTTGGGGGGCACAGACGTGGGTGGAACCCAGGCCCGGCCTGAAACAGGTCACCAGCCACAATAACACAAGACCAGGAAAGAAACTGACAGTGTTCTAGAAGCTCAAACCGGGACAAATAGCCCCACAGGACGGAGAAGAGGTTGAATCAGGTCGGATCAAGTTCAGCCACAGGTGACATAAACTCAGAACATCTGGTTTGAAAATGACTAACATTATGTCCCTCACACGTTAAACAAACAAACGAAACGGAGAAGATCCACAAGTACCAGGTAGCTTACAGAAGTGTCAGGAACCCACGCGCCTTCTGTCTTGTTGTTCAGCCATCCTCAGCACGTGGCTTCCGGGTCTGCCGGAAGAGAGCTGCTTCAGCTCTAGCCATCTCACCCACAATTCTTATCCATAATCCAGATTATCCCTCATCAAGGAGGAACAGGTACAATGATGTGCATTTCCACTGCCCACTGGCCAGAATGTAGTCACAAGGCTGTACTAAGCTCTGCAGAAGCCCGAGAGATGCAGTCTTTATTCCAGGTGGCCATGGGCCCAGCTAAAACTCGCGACTCCACTAAGGAAGAAAAGAATTAATATTGAAGGACTACAGAGCGATCATGCGGGAAGCGGCATTTCAGATGAGTCCTGTAGGCAGGGTAGCATTTCTACAGCTGGGCCCGGGGATGAGGGAGTGGCCGGAGTGAATAGAGGCGTGGGGTGTGTTTGGCAAGTGGTGTGTGGACCAGTGGCTCGCGTGCTTGGATGAGGTAGATTAAGTGCCCATCTCTAGGATCTAGACTTTATTCTGGGGCATTGGGGAGCCCCTGAGGATGTCATGCAGGGCACAGGAGCGCAATGAAGAGAACTGCGCTTTAGAGAGCCGAAGTCGTACAAAAAAGGTGGAGGTGAATTGCAGGGGAAATGAAACGTAGGTGCTCAATTAACACTCAGCCCTAGTCCTGAAGTTGCTTGCAGCCTAGTTGAGGAGACCAGCCCTTCCTCCACAGACCAAGGAGTAACTCCGCCAGGAGGGGTGGAGACCAAAATCCTCCAAGTGACCCAAAGCGGGAGCACCAAGGAAGCTCAGTGGAAGAGCACTCCCTGTGGACCCAGGGGTTGGGGGGGGCTCTCCTGAGGACGGGGTTGAGCTGAGGCTTGAGGAGCAGGTCAGATTCAGAGGGACAGAGGGAACAGGTAGACCAGGACAGACTTTCAGGGCCAGCCCTCCAATCGAAGGCAGACAGACCTGCCACCTGCATTTGCCCTCCCCTCCCAGCTGCAAACAACTCTCTCCCGTGATGGCTGTGGGTCAGGGATGCTGGCGAGCGTGCGCAATGGAAAGCAGAGGCCGCAGAGCCGTCAGGGAGCACTGCACTGCGGGCCGAGGTGGGATTCCCAGCCTCTGCATTTGTGTCTGTGCAACCTCAGCCAAGCAATTCTACCTGCTGGGCCTCAATCTGTCCCTCCGTCAGAGGGGGGCACTTATAGACCCTCTGAAGAATGCAGCTGTGGGCACAGGAGGGGAACTCATCTGTGTGCAAAGGGAGAAGATGGGCAGTTCCTAAGCAGATCCTTGACCCCGGGGTGATCATGGCTGTGGCCTGGGAACTCCTGGGATGCCGCTGTGGGTGGGGTCCGAGTGCTGGTGGAGGGCAGGCGCCAGGCTCTCCTGTGCCCACAGTGTGTGCTGGAGGGCACTTTGGACAGGACTGTGCCCAGCTCTGTTCTTGTGCCAACAATGGGACCTGCAGCCCCATCGATGGCTCCTGCCAGTGCTTCCCTGGATGGATCGGCAAGGAC
Organism: Artibeus jamaicensis; assembly: GCF_021234435.1. Classification (NCBI taxonomy): domain Eukaryota; kingdom Metazoa; phylum Chordata; class Mammalia; order Chiroptera; family Phyllostomidae; genus Artibeus; species Artibeus jamaicensis. The sequence goes on from NW_026521883.1 coordinate 8,188,447, forward strand.
TGCTCACAGGGTAAGCTGCTGCCCCCCCATCCCAGGTTCAGGCCGAAAAACACCCCACTGCCATTGCCCCTGGTGCCTCTACTTCTCAAGGCTGAAATCTCCTGCAGATGGGAATGTCCGCCTGAGTCCCACTTGGCTCTCTAGCTAACATGATGAATTGTTAGGACTGATCACTAACATTATTAACTGCTGGTATCAAAGGTATTGATATTGTTGATAGTACCATTAATATTAATACTGAAAATTAATCCTCCATCAGCACCTGAGCAAGGAGTAGCCCCTATGTTTGGATGGGGAGGAAGAGGGGACTGGGACCGATGGGCTAGAATTTGGGAGTAGGGAAGTGAGGTGAGGGCAGTCACCTTAGAGGGACAGGGGCATCCTCTGGGTAGCCCGTGAAGGTCATCCTGGGCACAATAAACCTAGACAGGGTATGATAGGGCTGTTCCTATAGGTGTACCCAACCTAGTGAGGAGGCGACAGGGGCCCCCAATCTAAGGGCAAAGACCCACCAGACTCTGCCCCGTGTAGCTCCTCAGCTGATGGGCGAGACCCAGCAGGTACCCCTTAGGGAGGTCCCGGTTAGATGGCCTGGCCTGAGATTTCCATTCTGATGGAGAACACACAGGTGCCATCCTCAGGGAGCTCACCCGCCTGCAGAGCGGAGTCCTTACCCTGGGAAAGTTCTCATCCCCGTGGGGAGGTCAGTACACAGTGTTCACGCACTCAACTGCAGTGTTCACAGTTTACCACACACACCTGCACATTCCACATCAGAGAGGCAAGACTCAGGAGCCCCCAGAGCTGGGAGACAGCGAAGAATCTGGGCTTAATGGGGATCCTGGGTGACTGTGTCGAGAAATGGACAGAGAAATTCTGGGTACGATATGGTAACCCCCTTGAAAGCCAGGAAATGCCTCTTGGCTCTGATACGCACCCTCCCCTCCTTTCTCCCTTTCTGCCTGCTCCTCTCCGCCTTGCCCTCATCCTGCGTGTCCCACCCACCCACCGCCAGCTTGCCCACCTGGGTTCTGGGGCCCTGCCTGCTTCCACACATGCAGCTGCCACAACGGGGCACGCTGCAGCGCCGAGGACGGGGCCTGCCACTGCACCCCTGGCTGGACTGGACTCTTCTGCACACAGCGTAAGCCCTGCCTCCGGGCTTCCCAGCCATTCAGAATCCCGTGCTGCAGCCTACTGGCTGCCTAGGGCATTGTCCAGCAGGGAGGGTGGGGAAGGAGGAGGCGGGGCCCCAGGGCCAGGAGTCCCACCCCCTCACCCCTAGGATTGAGCTTGCCTGGATTCAGGGGTTGATGAGCTCCAAGTCCTGGGAGGTTAGGGGTCCTCAGTTTCCCCAGCAATCAAGACCAGACCCTCTCTGTTCAACCTTGGCCAGTGGAGCCCAGAGTGAAGAGTGGACTGTTACTACACCACCAGAAGACACCAGCCTGGCCTCTGGCCCCCAGGCACCTTTGTCCAAAGGACTCCCCACCCACTTGGTGTGAGGGTTCAGAGCGTGGAATGGCCTGGGTGCGTGGGCTCCCCAGTTCTCACCTCATGCTCAGAGGGAGGCTGCAGAAGGTAGGGTCGGTCCCAGCTGCACCTCCACAGCCGCCCCACTCTTTCTCCAGGCTGCCCAGCAGCGTTCTATGGGAAGGACTGCGGGCGTGTGTGCCAGTGTCAGAATGGAGCCAGCTGTGACCACATCAGCGGCAAGTGCACCTGCCGCACAGGCTTCACCGGGCAACACTGCGAGCAGAGTAAGCTACCCCAGCCCACAGCCCCGGGTGTCAGGGGAAGCCTTCCCCTTCTAGATCAGCCCACTCCGGGCTCGTGTGCCCTGCTTCCTTGACTTCTGGAGCCACTCCCTAGGACGAGGGTAAAGGTCACGCCCAGAATGGTGTTTGAAGTCTCTTCCTCCCATCAGGTGGGAATGGCATATAGTTCAGGGAGTGCAGAGCCCTGAGGGAGTGAAGGGAGGGAGACCTTGGTTGATTCTTCTTTGAAGCCTACGTGGCACCCAGCTCAGGGCCTGGCATGTGGAGGATGCTGTATACAATGTGGGCATGAAGAGAAAATATGGGTGGGTGTCCCCCAACTCAGGTTACAGTGGCTGTCTAGCCCCAAGTACCAAACCAAAGCACCACACGAGTCGCAGAGAAGTGGGTCTCACTGGCTGCGGCACCACTGTCCACACGTGGGGTGGAGGAGGGGAGCGTGACCACACCACACCACCTACCCCAGTGCTTTTTGTGTCCCACAGGATGCGCCCCGGGAACCTTTGGCTATGGGTGTCAGCAGCTATGTGAGTGCATGAATAATGCCACCTGTGACCACGTTACCGGCACTTGTTATTGCAGCTCTGGATTCAAAGGAATCAGGTGTGACCAAGGTAACAACACTCAGATGGCAGATCCACAGGCAAAGGGCTGTGAGAAGGGCCCCATGGAGGCAGGCTCTAGGGAGAGTCCAGTGGGAACCACTGGATTGTACACGGGCACCTTGTGCCTTTATTCATGTTCGGGGCGGGCTGGGGGAGGCGGGGAGGCGGTCCCAGGCGCTGGAGAGGCAGATGGAGCAGGCAGCCTTGGTCCTGGCCTCCCGTGAGCCAAGCAAGCAGAACCACAAGCCAGTGCTGTGGAAAGGTCACCAGCCCGTCTGAAGATCTGCGAATTCTGCCAGCCTGCTAGGGGACCTCGCACAGGTCATGTCTTTTTGCTGGACCTGTTATTCCACATTCCACATGCAAAGTGGAGAGTGGATGGATCCTTGTCCTCTGCCACCGCATGAGGTCCTGGTGGAGGAGCCCCAAGGGGTACAACCTGGGTTCCAAGTCTAGTCAGAAGACACCCCACAGGGCAGTGTGAGGGCCGAGGTGAGATGATGTGAGCACCTAGAGAACGGTGTTATATGCATGACAACCCTTTTAAAGTGCTGCAACAGGCAAGGGTATGTTATACTGCTCTTAGTACTAGGAGGTGGGGGTAAGAAGGGACTCAGCCACACAGAACGGGGGGCCAGAGCCACGCGCACTGCACGCTGACGGGGGTCAGGCCCCACACGCATCACGAGAGGTTTGGTGGGTAGTAATAATCATGGGCACATGGGAACAGCACGCACAGTTTTCACTGCCAGTCTGTCATACGGTGTGCACAGTCCCCTGGGGACTGTCCCCATGTTATGCAAATGAGCCAACTGAGGACTCTCTAAGTCACATCTAAGAAACACAGCTGGTAAGCAGGGAGAGGGGCTGAGTCCAGTTTTTCCCAACACCTGAGAAAACCGACCTTACCAATCACTGGTTGGTTGTCTGATCTTGGGCAAGTGACCCAACCTTTCAGTGGCTCAGTTTCTTCATTTGTGAAAGAATTAAACAGTCCTTATTTCATAGGGTCGCTGGGAAGGTTAAAACTCATTTCTGGAGCACAGTAAAACAGTAAACACTGTTTCCCACCCACGATCCCATGTGCTCCTCAGGGGTTCCCCAGGGTGCCGCCCACTTTGGGCCGTGGCAGAACAGGCGGGCACGGTGAGGGCCGGGATCACAGAAATCGAAGGACAGGGCCAAGACCAGAACCCAGGTCTCGGGCCGCCAGAGGCGTCCGGTCCGCAGCGGAGACCTGGAGAGCACACAGGCCGCCCCAGGCTCAGGCCCTCCCTCCCTCCCTCCGCCCACAGCTGCCCTCATGATGGAGGAGCTGAACCCCTACACCAAGATCAGCCCGGCGCTGGGTGCGGAGCGGCACTCAGTGGGCGCCGTCACGGGCATCATCCTCCTGCTGTTCCTCCTCGTGGTGCTGCTGGGCCTGTTCGCCTGGCGCCGGCGCCGGCAGAAAGAGAAAGGCCGCGACCTGGCTCCCCGAGTCTCCTATACACCGGCCATGAGGATGACCAGCACTGACTACTCCCTCTCAGGTAAGGGCTGTGCTCCCAGCACCTGCTCCTCACACACTCAGCCCAGGAGGAGCCACCCGTTTCCTTGGAGACACCCAAGTTCACCGCCGCAGGTGGGTGGTCACACCTGCAGGGGTGGCGGCCGGGTGCACAGACTGCCCTAGAGAGGTGATGGGGGCGGTGAGCAGGAGCCTTACTTGGGGAAGGCAGATGGGGTTCCCGGGGCGTCACTTCCTGGGCCCCCAGCACCGAGTGCCTGTGGTTAGGAGCCACCTTCCATTCCCCTGGGCCTCCCCAGCCTTCGGCCACAAGAGCACCTGATACTAAGCGGTAACTTTCCTAAACTCTCCAGGGGAACCTCTCCCCGGCCCCATGCCTGTGACACCTCAGGAAACTGGACTTGGGGCCCGGTGCCCAGATCCTGTCCCAATTTTGCTTCCTTGGGCGAAGGTCTCAGAGGAGCCTCCCTTCAAAGTCCTGAGAATTAGGAGGGCCGTGCCGGCAGAGTGGAAGGGCACGGTGCCTGACTCGGGGGACCGCTGGCCAGGCCTGCTGGAACCCAGTCTGTCCACAGACGTGGTGGTAACTCCCAAGGGCATTTAGTCCGAGCGTCCGAGTGGGGTGAGGGTGGGGCTGCTGGGCCAGATCCTGGCTCTCGTCCTCCCTCTCCTCTGAACCCTGGACTGCGGACACAGAAATAAGGAGGGCTTTTTGCTTCATATTTGGCTCGAGAGAAGAGGCCAACGTGCTCTGAAGTGGCCCAAGCCCTGGACCACAGGAGCTGGACCTGTCTGGGGGAGCACAGGGTAACCGCTCACTGCAGCTGGCTCCACAGCTCGCTCCACAGCTCATGGCTGACCTGAAGCCTCCCGCACCTCGTACTCAAAACCAGTGCCACGTTAGCCCATTCCTGCAACATGTTGCCTACTGTGTGCCCAGCTCCGGGCCAGGTGCCACAGGGCAGACACAAGCGGCCCAGGTGCAGGCCTTCAGAGTCCCTGGCCTGAAATCCCTCACTCACCCTGACCCCGGGGTTCCAACCAAAACAAGCCTCCTCAGATGAAAGGCCAAGCCCACAGAGAAGCTGCAGGGACTTTCTTCTGTGACTGTAACGAGCAAGGCTGGCCAGGTTGCCCCACGCCATTCCTCCGGAATCCCTCAGCCCTGTCTCGAAGTCCTGGAGTCCACAGGGCAGGGGGGCAGGACTGGGGCCTCGCTACTGGGACCTAACCTTGGGGGTAGGCAGAGCACAGCCCTAAATAGGGACTCAGGCAGAGCTGAGGCTGTCAGAGCCAACATCCCTCATCCGTGCTCCGCCTGCGGGTGCCCCGCTCCACACTGGCAAGACCGAGGTGCACCCTGCGTGCTGCAGAGGGGCCACCACGAGGGAAGGGGCGATTCGGGCTCCACAGATTGCTGTTGGGGCAGTGATGCCAAGAAGTGTGGGCGACTGGCTGTCTCTGCAGAATACTGACAGGGCTGCCCGGCCCGAGCATTAGTACTGGGGCATCTCAGGCCAGGGCAGGAGTGTGATGTGTGTGGCACCTTGTTCTCTCCCCAGATTTGTCTCAAAGTAGCAGCTATGCCCAGTGCTTTTCCAATTCCAGCTACCACGCACTGGCGTGCGGGGGGCCTGCCACCAGCCAGGCCAGCACTCTGGACAGGAACAGCCCCACCAAGGTACCGGGCCCCCGACTCCCCAGCCCCTATCCACTGTCCTCACCTCTACCCAGGAAGGGATTGTCCCCCCACCCCCTGCCATCTGGAGAGTCCACGTGGAACCAACTGTCAATACATGAAATTGCTCTGTGCTCCACGGGACACGCGAACATTCTGCAAAGCACATAGCAGGGAGCCTGCAGGTGACGTGGTGTCAACAAGTACCATGGAGCCAACAGGCATCACACAACCAACTCATAGCACCACTCAATACACGCGTCCCCATACCCTGTGTGTAGCCACTGGCACCAAGTCATGTGATCACGTAATCACATGTGGCCTGTCACTAACCATGTATACCACGCATCCACTTTTGTCACGTGTTAACACATGTGATCAAAACACTACATCATGTCCCAGCAATCACTGCAGCAGGTTGTTGATACCGTGTATGCAACCGGTCCCCACAGAAGAACCAGCCAGGGTTGTCAGCACACACCCACAACCATTTGTTGTGACCAGAGCCAACACAGGGGACGTGGAACCCAGCATCAGCCACAGCAGTGCTGTCACTGACAGTCCTTCCAGCCTCACTGCTCCGAGTACAACCCGGGGCCAGTGGCAAGACGTCCTCTCACAGGCCCGTGGGCAGGGCATCTCGGAACACACGCGTAGTGAGCCCTGCCGGTGTGCCAGGACCGTACTGGGCAGAGTGGGGGCTCAGAAACGAGGGAGCTCGGCCTCTAGGAACACGAGGTCTGACAGGTGGACACTGCACATGCCTCCCGACACCCACCTAAGCATGGCTACACACACGACAGCACCCATCCAGGAACACGTTCTCATGTCCCAGGCCTCTGCCCCAGGGCCCGGGGAAACCTGCCCACCTCACAGAACTGATGGCAGTGCAGCGTGGACCCTCTAACGACAACACAGGTACCGCACAACTCCAAGGGCAACCACTGTCAACACCCAAAGGTCACTCACTCAGATCTTCCAAACGGGAGTGCGGCACCCAGGAGGACCCACAGCCTAGTGCACGGCCTGTGGCCACCGGCCACACACACGGCCCTTTGGCTCTGATCGCGCCCCCACAACGTGTACCTCCTCAGCTCAGGTCCCCGCTCCCAGCCCCAGGCTCGCCTGCGGAGCTGGAGCCCGGGGGAAAGCAACCAAGTTCCCAGTAGAGGGCCACATCATCAAGACTCCAGCAGGTTAGAGACAGAGGATGCCAGGGCTGAGAGGCAAAGGTCCTTTGTGGCCATGCCACGGCTGATGTCATTGTAATAGGAAAGTATCGGCCACCCTCCTTCAGTAAAGTGCTGGAGTTCCTGCAGAGCAGCCCACTTGGTAACTGGCTCACCGAACCCCAGGGGCCCAAGTGGCGCTGTGTGGACCCAAGACTCCTCAGCCTGGCAGATGTAGCAAAGGACACGCAGCAAAGGCAGGCAGCTGTGATGAGTCTGGGAGCCGAGACCTGAGTGTAGACCCAGCTCTGCCACAGACTCCTGTGTAACCCAGAGCAGGGCCCACCAGCAGGACTCACGCCCCCACCTGTGAAATGACCACCATCCTTGCCTCACAAGGTCGTGAGGATGCAGGACTGGGAAAGGCTGCAGCGTAAGGACACCCTACCCTGAAGCTTTCCCTTGGTCCTCTAAAGGGAGACTCACACTCAGCACAGGTCAAGTGGCAGAGGTGACAGTGACATTGCAGGCAGCCCCAGCACTTCCCTCTGCGTAGGAGACGGCCTCACGCTGCCGGTGACCCACTGCAGGGCCTATCCTGTCAGGCCCAGCTTGGCTCAGGCCAGTTCCTGGCCCCGGGGAAGACCTTCCCCTGCCCTCCTTGGCCCCAGGAACCCTACGGCTTCAGCCAGACAGCTTAGAGGGGGCGTGTTTGCTCCTGCTGGCATCAGCCACGCCAGAGGGGCATGTCACGGAACACCTAGCTCTCCCTTTCTCCCCACATTTCAGGACACCTAGGTGGGTCAGGAGCATCAGAGGTGGGTGCACACGGCTGGGCCGAGTGGATCTGGGCAGGGGCACCTCTGGGCACGAGATATTAATCGGCTCTCCTACTCTCCACACAGCTCAGTAACAAGTCCCTTGACAGAGACACACCAGGCTGGACCCCTTACAGCTATGTGAACGTGTTGGGTCAGTAGTGGTTTGAGTGTGGCCCCTGCAATCATGTCCCCTCAGCTCCCCTTCTCTACACTGAGGGGCCACGTCACAGCTCTCAGGGACAGGGTCCCTGGATGAATCCCGAGCACGGTTCCCCCGGGAGGAGGGGTGTGGGGAGGAGACGCAAGTGCCTGCGCCTGTCCCAGATTTATAGGCAAATGAAGCCCAGGACCCTCTCCAGTCCTCTATTAGGGGGAGGGAGAGGGTGGCTGTGACCCAGGGCCAAGAGAGACCCCAGGGCCCCAGGCACGGGGATTCCAGGTGGAGGCAAAAGATGCATTCACCTCCCAGAAATGGAACCCGTCTGACCTAGGCCCTACCAAGGTGCCCCTTTCAGGGTTCCCTCCCACTGCCCTGGTGGGCACCCGGTCCTGTAGGGGGTAGGTGGGGTCGGGGGCAGGTGGTGCAGGGAAGCAAGGCCAATAGCCTCAGCTCTAGCAAATGCCCATGGTCCTGCTGGCCCCAGACCCTTCGGATGCTATACATAGGGACCCCAACCCCGACCCTCACGCCCCCACCCCCTGCCCCTCCCCCGCCATACTAGGGCCCTGGGAATAATGGCTCCTCCCTGTCATTCCTCTCACTAGACTCCCATTTCCAGATCAGTGCCCTGGAGGCCAGGTACCCGCCCGAGGACTTCTACATTGAACTTAGACACCTCAGCCGCCCCGCTGAGCCACACTCACCAGGTTAGACCCCCAGCCCTACCCTCCCATCCCCGGGGCCCCCAAGGCTCTCATACCAATGCAGACACAGCACTGCCCTGCCTCCCACTCCTGCCCCCTGCCTGACCCACCCCCACGGGTCTCGGAACTCTCCTGACCGAACACCCCTCCCTCCCAACATGAGGAGTCCACAAGCCCAATCCTCTGATGAATGAAAGCCTGTCTGCATCCCATCACCCCTTCTCCCACCACGGTCAGTGGATGTGCACAAACCATGACTGATGTTAGGTGAAAGGGACACAGCATAACTGTACTCCCTACAGTCCACAGAATACAACCTCAAACCACTGAGAAACGACCTGAGGATGGCAACCAGTCGGCTCTCTGGCCCAAAAGCCCAATGTCCCCACACCCCACCAGTGGCCTAGGCTAAGCTTTCCTAGGGTAGGGCTGTCAAGTAGGGATCTGGGGGAGTTGGGACAAATGTGTCAACCAACATCCTCTGTGCTCATGTATTAGATTCAAATATGGTGGCCTGCACAAAATGCGAACAGTCGGTCCTGCCGTGGGAGACTGTGGGTAGAAGCTACAGGAGGTATCGTGGGAGTGAGTGTTACGACCGAACAGAGACCGTGGCCTCCTAGTGGCCTCCTTAGGGCAGAACCTTCACACACTGACAACCTGGGCCTGAGCTCAGGCTCTAGCTGGTTTCTGGAGCTCACAGGAAGTAGTTCTAGAAACCCTGCAGGTAACACTAAGAGTGAAGATTCTTAATTCATATGCTAGTTAAATAGGCATGGGCTACAAGGACCCTGGGCCTGTACCCAGGAGGCTGTGTTCCTGACTATGGGGCCCCTGGGCAGTGTCCAGGGCATTCAATAACCCCACCAAATACAACACTCCCTCCCCCGACACACACACACACACAACCACCACCACCACCACCACCACCCTGTATGCCCACACTGGGGCATCCTCTGGGCTCAGCCCAGATTTCTCCCTGCTCTGAAATGTCCTCTTCAACCAGTGTAGCCAGAGCCACCACACAGTCACTTTCTGGCTTACACTCAAGCTGGCCCGTGGCCAATGGGACAGCATACCTGGGAGATCTGGCTGCAACACAACTTCTCACTGGCTAGTATGGTCTCAGATGAGTCACTACCCCTCTCTGGGCCTCCATTTCCTGTTGTATGGAGAGGGGAAAAGTTAACAGTCGAGCCTCTGTCCCTTGGGGAGGGCAAAGGAAGCCCTTGTCTTGTACGAAGTGAACTAATGCCAGGGATACAGATTGCTGCAGCCACGTTTCTGAAGGACACAGGTACCTATAAGCCACTAGAAGAATAGCGAACTTGAGAAAACCTGAGACCTGGTTCTGCCCTATCACTCACGGGAAGGCAGCAGACAGGGATAAATTAAATTCACTTGGGAACTCTATGTGGCGGAGATATGGGGAGGTATCTAAATAGCAGCGGGTTGGTTTTCAGTATCAGAAACTCAGAGTCAAGAGGAGCAAAACTGTGCTCTAGTGAGCACTTGCTGCATGCCTTTCCTGGTCCTCAGTTAAAAGCTGTGGGGAAAAATGAACGGCTTTGACTCAGAGCCAGTGTCATTACTGCCCCAAACTAAAAATGCCAGACAATTTCTCTTCTGGGATCAACTGCAGCAAAGAACCTGAGCTTGGTCTGTGAAGCTGTATGTCCTGCCTATAGCAGAGCTCAGGACAATGCACTGGGGAGCGTGGGGTAAACTGGGACAGCTAAAAGGGAGAAGAGAAATCCTTGGCACTGAAAAACACTGGCAATACTTTCCAAAGACAGCTCTCAATTAGGTCTAAGTGGTCTGCCTGAGGATGAAACACTGAGAATGCTGGCTGTGGGTGGGGATGACTGTACATCCCGTAAAGATGGTTATTCAAGATCCTCAGCCCCCTGGCCACCTCCCTCTCCCAGGCCCCTCAGTCCAGCTCCTGATCCAGGAGAGGAGAGGCAGGGCTGGAGCTGAGAGGTAAGAAAGAGTCTTCCACCTTGTTCTAAAACCCAACAGAACCAGGATTTGGAATGTCATGCACCCGTCCCAAGCTAAGAAATGGTTCTGACTCATCCTTTATCCTATGCTTTTGGAGCCTGGAACTTCACCTATAGTGACGGCAGGTGGCATCAGAACTGCCTTTGATTGCCTCCTGGAAAACGTTCCCCTCAGAGCGAAGGTTAAAGAGAAGGAATGCTGAGAATGCCAGGGGGCGCTGTAGCTCACCGTAAATGCTTAAGAGCCTTTTAAGAATTTCCTATATGGTCATAAAGGCTTAGAGTACAGTAAACCCAGAATAATTTTCTAGCACTAAAGAACCATTTATTTTCTGGGTAGGGGAGAAAGAGAAAAAGGCAAAAAAAAAAAAAATTAAAGCCAACACATGAAGTTCAAGTAAACCTCACTCACCCCCCCTAATTTTTTCCTTATATTCTGTCTGCAGGAGCTTGTGGAATGGATAGACGTCAAAACACATACATTATGGACAAAGGCTTCAAAGGTAGAGTATCCAATCCTGACGTCCCATTAGAAAGGGCTTAGCAAGATAAAGAGCACAGATCTGAAATGGCCAGAAATTCTACCAGAAACTGTGCACCTCTTCCCCCAAATCCCCCCAAAAGTTAAGACAACAGGACCTGGGGCTGCTGGGTAGCTCTGCCCAGGAGGAGCAACCATAATGATGAATTCATCTTTCGGTTTCAGTTGCACCTGCTTAGCAAACGCTGTGGGTTTTTTATAGATGCCAACTAAATGTCTTCGGAAATGTAGAACGTCATTATCCAACCAATTAGTAGGAGTTACACTGATTAAAAGTCTGAAATAAAGTCAATCTACTTGCCCCCGAGGCCTCCTGTCATTTCACTGCTAAGCAATGCCACCCTGCACCTGCTGGCTTTCTGGGGCATAAGGAATGGAAATGATACCCTAGTATTGTACGGCTCTCCACCCTCAAGAGCTCCCTGCCCCTGAGAGCAGAGACGCCAAGGCTGGTCTCAACACACGGGAACTCTAAGTGGGATCACCCTTCGAGGAAGTCCACGGGTGAAGCCAAGATGAAAGGTCAGGTCCTGCCCCTGGGCTTAGGCCCTCGGTCTAAATGACAGACTGTATGAAACAGGCTGCTTCGAAACTGTGACACTCATTGCTGTGTTACTTATTAACTGAGGCCTTAGACTGTGAGCTCTCCAAGGCCTAGTTTCCTCCTCTGCAAGTTTGGGATAATTATGCCTGTCTTATTGTCTAACAAGACTGTCATGAGTATTCAATAAAATCACAGCTAGGAAAGGGTTCTGCATATTGTGAAGGACTGCACTAACGTAAATGGGCTGTCCTTCTGTCTCTGAGGTCCGTTTGAGAGTCTCAACCACAAGACGTAAGAGATGACTGACGGCAGAGGTCCCAATGGATATCCTAAGTCTGGCTGTGCACCAGAAGTAGCTGGAAAGCTTGCTAAAACTGCAGATGTTCACATTCCTACCACCCCAAGATTCTGATGCAGCAGATCTAGAGTGGGGCCCTAGAATCTGCATTTGCACAGAGTACCTCAGGGTATCCTTATGCAGCTCATCACCCAACTACCATTTAGTAAACACTGGTTTAGACTGGCCCAGATTTCCCAGACTACCATTCTGGTCTTTCAGACCCAACCTGAGACACAGACGCAACCATCTGCGAACCAAGGAGAGCTGGTCATCTGTAGCCCCTGGTGCGGTGGCTGTGAGAAATGGCGTAAGCTGGGCGGGTGCTGGTGGTGAGAACTGTGTTCTGAGCAAAGGAACAGGAAGGGCAGGTCTCCATGAGCACACGTTAGGAGGCACATTGCTCAAGAGAATGATCTGAGGACAGGACTTCATCTCTCAGCTCCTGGCTGAAGGACACTACTCCCCCGGGAGCATCATTCTGCCAATTTCCTGTGAGTTTTGACTTCAACCATCCCTGTGAATGCGAGTGCCATTACAGCAAGGCAGCACTGCTGCTTTAGGACTGTGACCTGGGACCTGTGTCTCAAAAAGGCGTAAGAATTGGGCAGAAATACTGTTAAGGGCCTTGTCAGCTCTGAGAATATGCATGACCCAATCGTGCACAAGCTCAGACAGGCCCAGGCACCTCGATAAATGAGCACACAACTTTCCTATGTGCTTCGTTGTCCTGTGCATCGTGACCAGAGTGGCAACTTTCAGACTTGCAACCGAATGTGAAACAAAAACTAAGGAGAGCATGGTCTCTGCCTCATCGTCATTCATTCCTGTTTTGTGAGGTCATATGCTCACATTTGAGCCTCTGAGTGCAGATAATTATTTCACTACTCAGGCTACAACTGCCCTTTACATTACAGAGAAAAGAGGGCTGTGCAGGCAAATGTACCAGAAGTTACTGGGGACCAACACGTGTAAACAAGAGAATTCAAAGACAGGAAAATGGAATGTCACAATTCAGATCTTTACAGAAGTACTTATCAGACATGGAATAAACCCACACTAACGGGCTGAACTCCCAAATTAACACTTAATAAACTAGTTTGTACCAAGAATGAAATTATTTTCTAAACCTACTGGCCACAGTTAAGAATGAAGAGTCTAAGTGTTCTCTAACTCAGAAGGAGCCCTGGCGTGGGAGTTAAGACATCGGTCCCAGCCCTAGTTCTTGCTGTGTGGTGCGGTGTGGCACTCGCTAGGTCACGGCGCTGTTTCCTGGGTCTAGGTACATCCCTCTACTCGGAGGACAGCGTTGTACAGGCACTGACTCTGGGGCCCTTTCCAGTGTGACATTCTGAAAGTCATGAATTCAGTCAATACTCCCTCTTTCCCCTGTTACTCTCCACTGAAGACCCCCACTCACTGTCGTCCTGGAGGTCACGTGAGACCACACCCTGCCGTGCTAACCGCAAGTCACCACCTCTCAAACACCTTTTGTTGTCCCTTCCGCTTCTCACCCTCAGCACAACGATTCCTCTTGTAGTTCCCCTGGGTTCCAAGGTAGTTAGGAACCCACTGACACTGCACAACTTTTTTCAGCTAATGTGATTGTCCTGAGATGTCCATTCCCTCTGCGAATATTCTCGTTTCTCAGTCAAGAGAAGGAAGCTAATTTAGGCCCAGGAAGAGTGTGGCCTTCTGATAAGAGCAGTCAGCTAAGAAGGCCTTGCAGTGCCTGGGTTTTCCCAGGAGTTTTTTTTTTCCCCCCTGGGTTTTTCCCATAATATTGGTCTTAACTAGATAGTTGAATACAAAAGCCCTGGTAAATTCAGATCCCACTCACAAGGTGGCCTTGGAAAGTCACCTCCCCCTCTGGAATTGCTGCTTCCTTTCATCAAATATTTACATTAGGTCATTTCAGAGGCCCCTTCAGCCTCCCATAGTATATGGCTGCCTGTGATTTGGGGGAGGTAGGAACAAAGTGAGAGTAAATACCAGGGCATAATAGGGCTAAACCTTTAGTACTTATGCTAATTGCTAATTACAGGTCTTGGAGAAGGACTCTCCAGAGCTTGGGTAGCCTTGGTTGATGCTTCCCCTTTGCAAAATGCCCTGAAGTACGGGGGGGGGGGGGGGGTAGGGTGGAGCTCTAAAAGGATGAGGAAGTATCTTAGAGCGACTGGCTACTCCTCCCCTCATCCCACCCTCCCTCTGGGCAGGCAGGTAAACAAATCAGCTGGAGAAAAAGAGTAGTTTCCAGAAGCAGCCTTTTCCCCACTTGGGCTAGGGCTAAGCTTGCCTAGCCCTCCCCCCACTTCCAGCTCCCAAACAGGAACCCAGATTATTATTCATAACTCAACACTCTCCCCTACACATACACACACGCCTCCATCCCTGTCTTTACCACTTGCCCCTTTATGGGAGATAGTTTCTCCCTAACACGAATCCCCTCCCCCACAACCCCAACTTCTCTTCCACCCATTTAGGTGTGTCCCCTGCTGCACAGCAAACAATTCATTCCCCCAATTTGGAAGCAGCTCTGACTTTTCTGGTGACATGAACAGAGGGGCTCTACTGCCTGCCTGGGGCTCTTGCAGGCGTGGAGCTAGGTCTCTCCCACTGCCATAACCGAGTCAGTCGTGGGATATCCACCACAACGCTCAGGCTCGGCCGTCCTCTCTCACGGACAAACGGTGTTCCCGCGAAGGTAAGGCGAAGCTGCTGCAGACCACTGTGCGTGTAGAGGTACCAGAGGAGCCGAGGAGCAGGAAGAAACTGGTGGGAGGAAAAAGCAGCTTGACTGGTTATCAGAGAAAACAGGGGTTGAGTCCTTATTACCTACTAACATTAAGCAAACTTTATGAGCTTCAGTTTCCTCATTTCTAAAGTAGTAATACTAGTCCTTCCTGCCCAGCTGTAACAGATGTTAACAAGTTTCAAATGACTAACCTGAAATGCTAGTTTTTAAGTGCCACACAAATAAAGCTATTCCTTAAGTTCTAGAAAATATGCAACTAAAGCAGCTGCCAGTCAAAGTAAAAAGATGCATCTGGGAGGGGAGGAGGGCAGAAGTGTTAGGACTTTTCTCAGGAGAAAGCCCTTCTTTAAACAATTCCAGTCCTCAGCTTGCAAACAATCCATGAGTCATATGGCCTTACTCCCTGGCTGGTGAGTTCCCATCACCCAAAGCGAACCAATGACCCATGCTGCCAGGGTTCCCCACTCCCTGCTCAAACATAGCACTCACTAGAGGCAAACACGCCTGGCCCAGGACCTGCAGCCACCTTTCCCCATTGAACCTCACCAGCAGCTGGGCTGATCCAGCCTCCCTTCAATCCTTGCTGGGACCACTCATTCATTGTCTAGCAAGAATGGTTTTCTCCTCCTTCTGTCTAGGGTAATATGCTAGAAGAGGCCATAATCTATAATGAAACCAAGCCACTACTCCTCTCCACCATGGGCTAAGCTGTGATGAAAGAGTGCTCTGAGCCTGCTTCTAGAGCTTGCTTTGCTACTGATTTGCAGTATGGCTGGGGAAGTCACTACCCCACGCCAAGCCTCAATTTCCTCATAAGCAATTAAGCGGGGGTGGATAATATTATTGCTCTACCTACATCACAGGGTGTTATGAACACTTGAAGGAACTAACGGGGCCAATGTACTTTTTTGCACAAGATTGAGGAAATGTCACCTAATGAAACAGTCATCAGTAACTCTACACCAAGAGGAAAGTAAACCCCCTCCCAACCACCTATTAGGGGTAAAAAACAACTTGTTACCACACACACCCTCAATTCCTTCAGCCACATGGAGTGTTCTGTCTGTTCTGCTCTCACTGACCAAGATACATCTATCCAGTCCTCCCTTGAGTTACATTTTCACTTCCACTTTTTTACATTCCATTAATTTCACATGCTGAAGGCTGAAAGCATAGATAAATAGCAGCACAAATGTAACTTGGGGTAGCTCTTGAGCAGATCCAAGAATATCACCATCTGCTACCACTTGTAGAAATTTAGAGCTCAGAGGCCACTTAGGTCACTCTCAACTATCAAGCCCCTCCAACTGAGTGGTTGTTCTCACCCGGCTGGTAGAGCCCCAGGCAGAGGAGGACCGAAACTGCCAGATTAGAGAGAGTAAGAGTGATAAAGTCCTAACTCACTTGGGACAATCTACAAGAGACAGCAGAGGTTGAGGGAAGGGCTCCCCTTTCCTCCTGTGACTCCCAGTCACAAAGAAAACTTTCTTTCTCTAGTGGAGCTAGTTACTTGGCTTCATGCTTGGAACTAGTTTTCATCCCTTTACCCTGACAGACCCTGAAGTCTTAGGGATGACGCATGCCTGAGAGGGGGCAGGGGAGGAAGCGCTAGTGTCAGAGAAAGTTACTACCAAAATGGGAACTTTCCAAATGCTGGCTTTGAGACTCCAGCGCTTCTGACACCTCTATTACACTTCTGTCTGCCCCACCTCTGACCACCAGCTTCTCAGAGAGCTGGGATGCAGCCAGCTGGCTGATGAAAGCATGCCAAATTGGTGACACCTGCACCAAAACACACACACACACACTCACACACTCACACACTCACACACACTCTTTCTACTCCTTCTAAACCTAAGCTGCTTAATCAGAGAATTTTCAGGAGAATGGTATTATGGGAAATGTACAGGCCAAGGAGTCCCGCGGCGCAGGCTACAGTCCTGGCACTGCCATGTAAGAACTGCGTGATCTCAGCCAAGTCACTTCGTCTCTCTAGGCCATTCCACTGTATAGGAACACAACGCAAACTACCAACTATCTTTGCAAAACTTTGTAAAAACATGTAATAAAAGATGTAAAAGTACATCATGAATATCTTGAATTCATCTCTTTCTGGTGCTGTAACTGAGTACTAAAAACAAAAATCTTCCCATCCCTCCAAAAACATGTGTTTTCTTTAAGAAAAAGAACTCTGTCTACCTGGGAAAACTCTCAACATATTTAATAAGTAAATCTTGGTCCACCACAGGCTTTTATAGGTGCAGAATTCCAAAAGCACATGAACTTGACTACAGTCTGTCTCTGGTATTTAAATTAAGCTGTATGTCCTTGCTTGTCCTAAGAAATCTCTCTTGCCTTGCAGATTACATGAAAGAATCTGTGTGCAGTTCTAGCACTTGTTCCTTGAATAGCAGTGAAAACCCTTACGCCACAATTAAGGACCCACCCATCCTCACCTGCAAGCTTCCAGAAAACAGCTATGTAGAAATGAAGTCGCCTGTGCACAGGGGGTCTCCGTACACAGATGTGCCATCCTTGTCGACATCTAATAAAAATATATATGAAGTTGGTAGGTGTCTCAAATAAGTACCTTAGTGAAATCAGGGCAACAGCACAGCATCTGAAGTGAAAAACAATCCCTCTCCACTCACCCTGTCTTGAAAACACACCTTTTCTTTCGCTGCTTTCTAAGGAGTCCAAGGTGCACTGCTTTTCCCAGGGCTGCCCTCCTCCCTTATGCAGGAAATCAAACTCTTGTGTCAACTCCGCTTTAAAAAAACAAACAAACACCAGGACTAGTATGAAGCAGAAATACGTGGGATAGGGCGTGGGTAACACGCACACACCTCAACTGGTCATCAACACAAATCCCAGTTTAAAAAATGTAAGAATGAGAACATTTAACTTTCTAAATCACCACCTTCTACTTTCTCGTTTAACCCATGTCCCTGGGCTCATCTGTAACACTCCCTACTTCTAGGATATTCTAAATCTCTTGGTTTTGACCAGAGCCTGGGATTCTGACAGAATGCTCACTGATGTTCTCCATCTCTTGAGCAAGCCTCAGTCTTATCCCTCATATATTTATCACGGATTTATAAATCCCTGGCTTCTCTCCCCACCCAGTTAAGTAGAACTCTTCCCCCCAACAAGGCAACCAAAGCTAATCTGTTCTCTGAACTCATTTTTCACTATATTCCTTAGAGCCCACAGTCAGTGTGGTCCAAGAAGGCCGTGGTCATAACTCCAGCCATATCCAGAATCCATACGACCTACCTAGGAACAGCCATATTCCTGGTCATTATGACCTCCTCCCTGTGAGGCAGAGCCCCACCAGTGAGCCCTTCCAGGACAAGCAGTCTTACGAGGGATAAGCTTCTCTCTTGCAGTGTGCTCTGCTGAACATTCTCTGACTCTCTGAAAGAAGACAATCCCTTGACTCGAAATAATGGTACAGACTGACTCCAGCTGCGTGTTAGTTATTACTTCCACCTGAAACTAAAGAAGAGCTTCCAAGTGGGACTGGGGTATTGTTCAAATGGTCTTCACAAAGGCAAATACTACCACCCCCCCAACCCCAACCCTGGATGCCTTGGATTATATGATATTTCAAAACATTTAGGATACAGTATTCAACATCGGCTAACTATAGCTAAATATATTTATTTATATATTTAATTATCTGAAACACGATGCTTAAAAAAGCATGTAAAATAGGTTTTACAAACCTTCCTGGGGGAGAAGGGGAATGGGGAGGAGAAAGGATTAACTTAAAATACCAAAAATGTGTATGTACTTCTAGTTGCTGTTAGCATCAACACCTGTTTGATTACCTAAGCTAATTAGTGCACAGACATAAACTGTGTTAATATCGGTCCTAAAATACCTGTACATATATATCGGGTCCATCGAATTACAATGGCCAAGATTACAGAGTTTATTACATAGTCCAATGCTAACAACTTCAATTTTTAAAAACAAGACTTAAATAAATAGAAATTAATTTTCCCTCTTCTGCCCCTGCGGGAGGAAGAAAATGAGTTTTCAAAGCTCAACAGCCCCTTTCAGTCTATGACGGTACTTCTGGATCCGCTTTTTACCAACTCCTGCCAACCCAATGTTCCAGAACATTGCAAGTCATCCTTGGCCTTGTCATCCACCCAACACCCAAGTCGTTCCATGAGAAATAAAACTGAGATGATGCTTTAAGCAAGCAGTCATAGGCCGACAAGGATTAAGTATCCCTAAAAATGGCTATGTGGCCTCTCAAATTTATTTGGTTGGCATTCCTCAACTGACTCAGAAGAGTGTGTGCTTTTAAGTATTTCTTCGTTTGTCTTGAGCTTGATGTAATATGAAACCTAAAAGTGTAGAGAAAATGAGACCAAAGAGGGTATGTCAAGATTAAATTGCTTAAAGTACATTATGCTTTTTGATGGAACTAAATTGAAATGATCAAAGAATGGAATGTTGTCAGGTTGCTTCTTACATGATATAAAAACTTTACAGTGAACAGCATTGAGGGTGTTAAGTATTTCTACCTTCAGCTCACCACCTGCTGAGATGGCCCAAACTGAATTGCGATGAGCTAATGCTCCAGCTCCCAGTATTCAAATGTGTCCATACCTGTCATTACTAATGTATGTAGATAAACTGGGGCTCAGATGGGTCAAAATGGAGCCAACTCCCAAGCCCTGAAGATAACCTTCTCACAAGAATTAAAGACAGAAAGGGCAAAGTGAGAAAACTAATGGCCATCCCTGTATCACTGTATTCTTTGACAACAGTTCAGCGAGTAAAAATACTTCCAAAAGGTATACAAAAAAGGAACTACATGACTGCAAAGCTGGAGTAACTGCTACAGCAAGTGTGGGAGTTCTGAAACTCTTGATACAAATTGGAAGTCTGCCATGGAACCCATTCGTTTGGGCAATAACCAGCAAAAGGGAGAAAAATGATGAGTAAACACCCCTCCCCCACTTCACTCAAGGCTTAAGCAAAAGTTAGGGAAAAATATCTAATACTTAACATGAATGTTGCATGTGTGCATGGGAGCAAGTGATCAGCAATAGCAAATTTACTTTCCAAAAATGCCTTATTAAATAAAATACTAGAAAATTACTTTGTAGACCCAAGTAAATATTTCTCATACATATGTAGAAAGAAGTATAGATAAGAGACTTACCTCCATATTTCAAGGCAGCAAGTACTCCATTATCTTTGTGAAGCAAGGACGGAGAATCATGGTGAAGTCAGATCAGCAGGGAGAAACTCCATCTCAATCCCAGGTTTATCTTCTTCCCTCCCCCTGCATGTAAGTAACTGCTGCCTGGCAAGCTGCAAACAAGCACCATCACCCACCCAAGTTTCAAGTTTCACCTCTTTTTTGCCAACTATCTTCTGTGCCAATTTCAGCAAGAGGTGGCAGGGTGGAAATGCTAAAGCACTGGGTCAAGAGATTTGAATGTTACTTGCCTTCTCGAGGCTCTTTTTACCCCTTACCCCTGTATGTAAAAAAAAAAAAAAGGAGTAGCCAAGAGGGATAAGGGAACCCTAAAACCCTTCAGCTCTAGCATTCTCATTTTTAAAGAAATGTACTGCAAATTCAATCAGGCAACACAGGAACAGGGAAAGACACAGGGCATGATTAATCAATGGTAACAACTGTTGTCTTCACATTATCTAAGAGTTACTAGTAAATGACATTTGAATCTTACAGAGCAACTATTAGGAACTTCTGTCTAGCACTGTCGCAAGTAAATTCATGGTGAGCCTAAATGCGTCACTGTGCATTTTATTGACAGCTTGAAAAGATCTGTTCAATTAGTTTATGGAAACTAAGTTTTCACTCAAAGTGATCTGCATATAATTCAAATGAATAAAGAAAACACAATTATTGTGTAATAGCATAAGTGGGACTATGAAATGGCAATACTTTTTTAAACAACCGAGATTTATATTTGTTCACTGTGCAGAGGGATCAGACCTTGTACAAAATAAAATTAATTTCTCAAACTGATTTATAGGAATGCCTATTGCTGTGTTGTGTTGCAAACCAAAAATGTGTCTATAATCTACACCTTAGGTTTAACGGTAGGAACTAACCTACATTTTGTGTGGTCACTTTAGACAGCTGGGAAAATAGAAATTATCCCATTGATGCTTGAAACTAAAGTGAAAAAGTTCTGTCAAGTTTATAACGAGAGTCTCTTCCTTTCAAGTAATAAACAGAAGCTACATATTCTTAATTAGTGTCATAAAGTTACTGAAATATAAACATCAGTATTCGAATAGAGAATTTCTCTGCTTTCACAAAGATCTGAACTCAAAAGCATCTATTACAGCTTGTGCTCAGCTCCAGAGGTACAAAGGCAGTTCTGTGGAACAGAATAAAGGTGAGTATAAGCGCCACCTAATTTGCATAAGAGCAATGACTAGCTTTCCACTGGCAGATATCACCCAGTACAGTACTCTGGGTGCATCTGTTGAAGGACCTTTCAAAACATAACCTTGTGACCTAAGTAGTAAAGAAGCAGCAGGATCAATTTTGTTATAAAATACAGATTGTAAAAAACAGCTTACTAAATGTATTCCAT
Organism: Artibeus jamaicensis; assembly: GCF_021234435.1. Taxonomy (NCBI): domain Eukaryota; kingdom Metazoa; phylum Chordata; class Mammalia; order Chiroptera; family Phyllostomidae; genus Artibeus; species Artibeus jamaicensis. The sequence continues at coordinate 8,209,648 of NW_026521883.1, forward strand.
GGTGTAAATTTAAAATTTCTCCTTCAAGACTTTCAAAGGTTTATGCTTACTTGTCCAATTAAAATATTTCAACTTATCTGTTCACAAGGCTTATGCAATACTCAAGAGTTACTCCTATTTAGTAAAAATGTTTAACCAAAAATACAATTCTTCTGGTTAGAGAGTAAGACTCGTTCAGAAAAGAACCTCCTCTTAACAGACAACGCTCAAGGGCTGGAGCTGGGCATCTTAGTGAAAAATAAAACATAATCATGAGTTACAAGGCTAAAAAGAGTATTTACTGAGAATAACAGTTTATGTCTTGGGAGGCTCAGAATACTATCCAACACCACACTGGGCTGCAGGTCGTGTATTCAATATAGAAGATTCAAGAATGATACATTCTATTAGCCATTCATCTAACCAGAGGGAGCACAGGCCCTTTTAATCAGTATGTGGCAAAAGAGGAGTTGGAAAATCTCCTTTTCCAAGATAGATGAATACACAGTGAGATGTATCCTGCTACTATTATATTACTAGTAATACTTTTATATAATTATTATACTATTAATAATTTTATATAATAATTATATAAATGGAGGGTCCAGGTAATTAGTGGAGTACCAATTATATATTTTCTTCCCTGATTACAAAGCTAGAAAGACTCTGAGCAGTGGTCCAATCCAAACCCACATAAGACAGACAGACACTCTGGTGTATAAAGTAGAATTGTAACATTCCCTCCTCATTCAGTTTCTGTCTCCCAAGCCACTGTCTGGCCCAGCAGACGGTGGTCCTCCAGGGCCTTGTGTAAGAGAAAACATGGTCACCTGAGATCTTACACAGTACTGTTATTTAGGCATCCACTTAAATGTAAAGCAAGACCAGTAACTGAGGACCCTAACATCCTCTCCCGGAATTGCTTTTGTATCAAAGACAGCCTGTAGAAATAGTGTTGCTTCCTGGGGCTTCCCAGACCGTCCTGCTTCAGGCATGACTTTCTATAATATGTTCTTAGGCCCATATGATGAAATGCTTTGGCAAAGAGGCTAGTGCAATAGCCAGCAACTTCTTCAAGATAAGATAAGGAACCATACCACTTCCCTGGAGAGATCTGAGAAGACAGTATGCTGAGAGAATGGAAGTTTTCAGTAGGGGAGTGGGTGCTAAAAGCAGCAGTACCCTTCCTCATTGGGGTGGAGATCATAAGGTCTAAGATTTTGCATCTGAGGTGGTGTTCAGTTCCACTGACTTAAACGTAGGAAAGGAATCCTGCTGGCTCCTAATTTTCACTACCATCACTGGTACAGAAAACAGAGTGGTTAACAGCCATTATACATGACATCTGTGCCAGGACCCATCGATTCTGTGCTTAATAATGTTAAATAATTGAATTCAAATATTTAAGACTACTACTAGATTACCATGCTAATAGCCAAATAATGCCATTAATATTGTATTTATACACATAAATTTATATTCTTAGATTCAATCTTTGATTCTACTGGATGGCTAGCTCTATGGATTGACTGACCTTCCTGTAGGTTCCAATTAGAGATAATAAAAAAAGTTAAACACAGTATGTTTTTAAAAGTTCTCTCCCAGAAATGAATATATTTTAAAGTACATATTAAAAGCCAGCAATTTCAGTAGCAAAAGCAAAAAAAACCCAAGCAGTTCTCAATTGACAGCTGATTCGGCAGCCCATCAAGTGCTCCGCCCCCTTGGTACACATGGTGCTTTGATGCATTTCATATTGTGATACTGACATTCTGCAACTGTCCTGAAAGCCTTCATCCTATTTACTGGAGTTAATGTGGAAATAAGGATAACATTCTAATCAAACTGTGATAAAACCAAAATAATCATGCAAAGTATACACTTGATTTTTACTTAGCTATGACATTTAAATTTGAGAATGAATAACCTGGCTCTAGTACCTGAAGAGAGTTCATTCACAGAATTACTGAACTGCACCCCAGAAGTGGTGTAATCCTACCCCTCATTAACTAGAAGGTGAGGCTCAAAGGTAAAATGACCGGAAGAGCTGTGACTGGAATCCCGTCTTTGTCACCCAGTCCAGTGCTCTATTATACCTGCCACTTTCTTTTAACTCGGAGTCTGCATATTTTCTAGTGTCTACCTAGTATCAAATTCCTTTCAAACAGTCTTTACCTTCCAACTCAATTTTCAGGGAAATGAATACTTCAATTAAATTATCTCTCAGACTAATGGTTCTCCCTTACCGAAGTTGTAATGACAATAGCATTTTGTGCTGTTTTATTGTTTCCATCAGCCCCCTACAGTTTGGGAAAACACAACCATTCTTTAAAACTTTAGAATGTCAACTCCAGTTTATTTGGCACATTGTACAGGCGGCGAAAAAGGTGACCTGTATTGTATTGGCGATGGAAAAGATGACCCGTCAAATCCCAGAAAAATGGTTATGGCACCAGCACAGGCCCAACCAGGAGGGAAAAGACAGCCCTCTGGCCTTCAGCACTAGCATGTTACGCTAACGCTCTAAATGATGTGGTGGGAGGATGCTTTCATGGTCTTTGTTCTCCCTCCCGCCCCCCCCCCCAACACACACACACAGGGAGAGTACATATCATGCACAGTCCTTATACAAAATCAGATACTTTGTTTTGAAATTTTTCCCAAGCTTGTCATGTTTGTGAAACATCAAAGCAATTTTCAATTTCCCCCCTTTTAAAAGAGCTCTGTAAATTGAAATCTAACAGGTTGGAAAAAGTTTTAAATTCTCTACCCAGACCTTGAATTATTCTGCTTCTGGTATTGACCAAGTTATCTAAGTAGTACTTTTGTCTCTTTAAAGTCGACAGAAGACACTATCACAATAGGTCGAACCACTGACAGCATTTGTGTTTTGTAACTACAAGTCAATAGACAAAAATGAAGAGGTTAATTTTCCCAATGATTAAATAAATATGACTAGCTTTATGAGCAATCCAAACCCTTAAGTGGTTTTAACTTTTTTGCAGAACCCTTCAGAACTTAAAAAGACCTCTGGATTAAGCCACAGGCTAGAACTCCTTAGAATTTAGCATATCCTAATTTAGCATAATGGCTAAATTAGAAAACTTACACCTACAGAGTTAATAACTGCTTCTAGAGAGATATCATAGATAGCACTTGAGAACATTCACGTGTAAGTTTACCAAGTAAAGATGGCTGACTGACTTTTCAGGAGAATATAACAGACAGGTTAAAAAAAATCAAAATTAATTGAGAAGCAGGGTCAAACAGCAAAATACTTCTACTAAACTGCCTTGAGCCCTAAATTGTCCTATTTTAGAATTTAGTGTTTCTCACTTAAGACAGTTTGTCTCCTGAGATATTATTCAGAATGAAGGTACTTGTTGAAATGCCATCAAAGCCATTTTCTACTACTTCCAGTTTCCCAAGCGCCCAAGATCCAACCATGCCCAAGGCAACAGTAAGTCTACACTTATAAAAATTTAGTTACTGGTACTTTATCACTTTCAATTCACTATCGAGTTTCCCCTTTTCTTAAATAATTCTGTAAAACACTTACTACCGATTTTCAGTAAAGTAAGTGGTGATGGAGCCTCCTCCCGGGTCGGGAGACACGGTTCTATGTGTATGAAAATACAGACAGTGATTACTTCCCTTATATTTCTGGTAATACCTTTTCCGAGAAATGCATAATGGAACTACCTGTCTAAAATCAAAGCTGAATTTGCACAATGGTGCCTCCAATTCAATGTTTACTCTGTAATGAAAGGACCTATACGTTCTCATTCATCGAAATCAAATACTCCACGGCTACATCCGAAGCAAAGGGAAAATGTAATCTGACAACATGAAGAACAGTCCCCTATAACTGTTTATTAGAATGTGAATATATTCCAAATCAGTAACTAAAATAAAAAGTTACAGAGCATGCATAAAATACAAAGTAGTGATTTACAAATAGATAATAATCTTCATACCAATACACTAAAATGCATAAGAAAACCAAACAACCGACCACAGCGATGCCTTCGGTGCACCCCACACGTCATGAGCATCGCCAAGACAGGAGATCAACTACGAAACACAGTAATCTACGCAATCCCACACACATGTATATTTTGGGGACATTCCACCACCCTGAATAGTATCACTTCAGTTGACACAGCTTTCAGAACACTGCAGAGTAAATGCTTAGTATTATCCACAAGAAAGTAAAACTAAATATTAGTGTGCACATTTCTGAATGAGAAACTAGTTGCTCCACTTTTTTCAATAATGTAGTGGAAAATCTGTATAATGGCCTAAATGCATTCTATTTAAACTCAAAGTACTATTTCCTCTTAAGTACTAAAAGAATACATGCCTTTAAGTGATACCACTTGAGCAGAAATTAACCTCTCACTGTATTCTTTTGACATATTGAAACCAGACACCTAACTGAACTATATCCCATAATGTACTGCAAAACTCAAACACCAGCATCGTTAACATAATTATCCATGCCTGCTGGTGAATATGGAGACAAAACTGGGTTACACTTCAATTAATGGACAGTTCTGAGACAAAATTAACATCTCACAATTTGATACTAAGAGCATTAAACCGGTTATTGCCTGAGCAATAAAATGCCGCATAATCTACTGCTGGGAAATTAGATAAATTAAACGACACCATCAAACTCAGGCTGCCCGATCATCGCGACAGAGCCGCCTCAGATGGAATTCCACCAGTCTCTCCAGTTCCCGGCCTGCCAGACGGCACTAACACGTGACCCCCTGTCCATACCACAGCTGCAACCACAATGCAGTCTTCTGTTTATCAAGGTCATTCTCATCCAACAAAAAAGTGCCCTCTCAGATCACCTTCGATGCTTACAAAAATTAAAACCAGAAATTACTCAACTCTGTAACCCTATTAAGGCATTTTAGAAAGTGACTTCCAGAGTGATGGAAAACTTTCAAGATCTCAAAATCCTGCTATGTTTACAGGGCAATTTGTGGAAATATAGACTGCACTGAGAGAAGAGTATATGAATTATAAGCTGCTCTGTGGCAAAATGATAGCTTATTTCTAGAGTCTTCTTAATTTGATTTGATCAACATCAACAGGTCTGAGCTCCATGTGATCAAGTTCTATTATGTCCTACAGTGACAGTTTTCCATGATGAAAAGTAAACAATAATTGACGAATCCAAACATTCAGTTTATTAAACTAAGGCTAGTGATGCCATAGCATGAAAAAAGCTGCAGTCATTCGGGACAAACAGATGATTTTTATAAAGCTGAAATCAAAAGACTTAAAACATGGAACATTCATTAAGTATAAGGAAGTAATAAAACACAAAAGTGACCACAAGAATTACAAATATATTTAAATCTCAGACCTGGGAAATGGACTATACACAGCCTTCTAAGGGAGAAGAGAAACGCCTTATATGTTCTGACAGCACTGCACCTTTGGCTTATTTTCAGTGGTTGGTGGAACATGAATAGGAACCACATTGTTGCTTGGAGACATGTCATTTTCACGTCTGTCTGACATTTGCTTCTGGGAAACAATGCGGTATATCTCTGAGTGAAAAAAAAAGAAACAGCAATACCTAGTGTTATAGGCCTGTCAATAGTTCACACAAAAGATACAAAGAAGTAGACGATACATCTGCAGGAAAAACTGTAAATAAGGTGAACATAGAATTATAAATTTAAAGTTTTATTTTCAAACAGCCAGTGATTAGAGTCAATCCATTATTTTAATAAATCCCCTTAGGTTAAGAAGAGGAACAAATGTTTTCCATTTCAGAGAGAGAGAGTTTCGCCAGTCAATCAACCTTTGTTTAAAGAGATTTCATAGTTAATGGGCTTAGATCTAAATTAAACCATGAGAGTGTTTTCATTGTACCCTTATGAAAAAAAAAAACCCTATATACACTGACATCGAACCATTGAAAAATAAAAATAAACTTGCACCATCAGGCGCAGTTAACGTATTTTTCTTGGCTGCATTGGGAAAAGCCCAACTTCATAAACATGCCAAAATCCCAAAGGACTCTTGGAAAAGGAGGTAAAGAATGTTCATCAGTGCCTCCTGAACTAAAGTGAAACTATAATTAAATCATTACTTAAAACAGGCAACTTAAGATTTTATATGGCTTATCAAAACTAATTAGTGTCTACTCCTTCCACTTAATATTAAACAAAACTGTGTCTACCTTATTCATTGCTACGTACCTCCAGCATACAGCAGACAGCAGGGGTTTGGTAACTAACTACACAAATAAATGTTACTAAATGATCTACAGCAAGTATCTCAAACACATTTCATTGGTCTTTTACTGCACCACCCACCAGCAGTCCCTCTGACTAGATTACGTATCTCAGTTCCCTTTGTTCTCTCAGTGCTACCCTCACCCCAAATATCCTCAAAAAGTAAGTGAATTCTAAAAATGGGACAAATTGACATATGTCTATTATGGTGTACTATGAAGGATACAACGTATTTCCACAAAGGACACCTATGTATTTCTGCCAAAAATGTTTAAAAGGAGTTTATCCTGAGGAAACAATTAGATAAATTCAGACTGGGGGACATTCCACAAGACGATCTGCCAAGACTCTTCAAAAAAGTTGTCATAAATTACATTTGAAAAATAGGGATAAATATTCTTTTTTTTTTAATTTTAAGATTTTATTTATTTATCTTTAGAGGGGAAGGGAATAAGAGAGGAAGAGAAATATCAGTGTATGGTTGCCTCTCATGCATCCCCCACTGGGAACTGGCCTGCAACCCAGCCATGTGCCCTGACTGGGAATCAAACCACGATCCTTTGGTTCGCAGGCCCACGCTCAATCCACCCAGCTACACCAGCCAGGGCAGGACAAATATTCTATATCTGTACTATCCAATACAGTAGCCACCTACTAAACTGATAAACTAAATTTATTTAAATTAACTAAATAAAATGTAAAATCCAATGCTTCAGTTCACTAGTTATATTTCAAGTTACTCAATAACAACCTGTTACCAGTGGCTACTCTGTCTGATTCCACACGTGTAAAACAATTCCATCAATGCAACTGACCAGACCCTAGATTTAAAATGTAAAAACCAATCCTATAAAAGGACATTATTAGTACATGTGGGAAAAACAATGTGAACTGCACATTTTTGATACAGTATAAAATGAACTTCTTGGGTATGGTGTATGGTATATGGAGCATGCCTTGTTCTTAGGAGAGAAAATACTTAAGTACTTAGTAGTACAGTGCTACAATGTCTACAATTTATCTTCCAAAAATTCAGCAAAGGGGGGAAAGTATATATACACATGGAGAAATAATCTAAATATGACACGTTGATGTTTCTACATGAAGGCTCTACGGTGTTTACCTGAAAATTTAAGAAACACAAAGTTATAGGATAAAAGAAAGTGAAATCGTGTTTGCAAAATGCTCCAAGAACAAGTCAACCAACTGCAATATGAGCATCATTTGGATTCTAATTTGAAGTAAAAAAAAAAATCATATTGTTTGAATAATAAATGACAATTAGAAATTACTGCCAATTTTTAAGTGGTTTTGTTGTTATGGGTTTAAGTCTTACTCTTTCAGATATACATCACGAAGTGTTTACAAATGAAATTATGTAAAACCTGGGAGTTGATTCAAAATACTGGTAGAGGGATCAGGTGGAGGAAAGGTTAGCCATGAGCTGATGGTTGACAGCTACCAGAGTTCATGATACTATCCTACCTTTAATATTTTGGAAACGTCCCATAATAAAAAGTTAAAGAAAAAGAAATGTACAAGCTGACTTAACACACTTTCTCCAAAATAAAAATTTCCCTAAAGCTGAACAGCAAGCTATACATGTAAACTGAATGTGTAAAGTAACGGAAACACTGACAGCTGGCGTGCCCTTTGTAAACTGGCAGGTGGGGGGTGCAGGGAGGAGCGGTGCTAACATCAGTATTGGAGAAGGTTGACAGTGGTTCAAAGCTCAAAACCCATCAAGAGAAAAAAAGAGACTACAATAAAGACTACTGACAAGAATTTAAAAAAATAAGACCACCCTAGCTGGTGTGGCTCAGTGGATTGAGCACGGGCTGTGAACCAAAGGGTCTCTGGTTCAATTCCCAGTCAGGGCCCATGCCTGGGTTGCGGGCCAGGTCCCCAGTGGGAACCATGTGAGAGACAACCACACATTAGATGTTTCTCTCACTCTTTCCCCTTCCCTTCTCCTCTCTCTAAAAATAAATAAAATATTAAAAGGGTATGGAGTCTTCATTTAGATTTTCACTAAAGAGGGGTGGGGCTGGAGCGTGTCAAGAGTAAGAAAGACAGTCATTCAATCAGGCTAGTGGCTAAGGCATAACGATCATCAACTTACTGTAAAACTATACCATTCGTTCTTTATGTTTTTTCTCTAATTCCAAAGTAGGTGGCTAGCTCTTCTTTTTCAAGTGCAAATGATTAAATGTGACCCTCTACAAATTTCAACTTCTCTGCAAGTTGTATTAAACATTAAGTTAGGGGAATCAGAACAAAAAAAAATACAGGTTCTTACATGAAAAGCAAATACTGAAAGTGAGGAAAAGGAAGAATTCTCTGAGAACATAGAAAGTTAAATAATTAAAGAGATCTCATTACAAAGCAAGACATTTGAGCAGTGTTGTATAACTGCCTACGAGTGCTGCGAACCGTTTTGTAGAAATGGATTACTGCTACATTTGCCACAGTCACTAAGATGTCTGTCTGCCACTAAAAATAATAAAGGCAATAAATAAATAGGAAAGCATTGGTCAGACAACTAGGAGAAAATTTTTCTTTCAGTTACAGTGGGCACTAATAGGCTACATAACTAATTTACTTAATTGTGGCTAGATATGTCACTAAAAAAAAGAAAAGAAACTTTGGGTAAGAAAACAGGATGCAGGTACCTTTCTAGCTGGTACCTGATTAGAAAAGGTTATTGAAATAGGGGAAGGGAACAGCACTAGTAACTTGATAAAACCAGATGCAAATATTTTCCTTTTTCAAGGACATGCTTTCCTTTAGAACTAAATGTACATGACATGCACCAATTCCTGTGCAGTCCCTTTTTAAGACATCCAAAGAATATGTAAGGTCAGAAAGAAAAGGAATACTACTTTATCGTTCTTATATAAGGATCTCTTGTAGATCTAAATGTGAAATAAAATATAAATATAAGATACCTTTAAATATAACCAGGTAATGTTAAATTTAAAACAGCATATACCTATTTCTACTTTAATGGAAGTAGGGGTCAAGTTGCAAAGTCAATTCTAAGGAAATTAAATGCCACTGTTCGAATTTGGGAAACAAAAAGAGCTAAAGTTCTTCAGTTCCCACAAAAATTGTGAAAATAGCATAGGCTTGAGTTATTCCACTACTACAGCCTCGGTCAAAAATATTTAGGCCTTCTTCGCCCTGAATGGTGTAGCTCAGTGGATTAAGCGCGGGACTGCAAACCAAAGGATCGCCATTCAATTCCCAGTCAGGGCACATGCCTGGTTGCAGGCCAGTTCCCAGCAGAGGATGCACGAGAAGCAACCATACATTGATATTTTTCTCCCTCTCTCCTTCCCTTCCCCTCTAAAGATAAATAAATGTTAAAAAAAGATATAGCTCTTAAAAAAAAATATATATATATGTATGTGTGTATATATATATATATATATATGTATTATATATATACACACACACACACAAAATATATATATTTACGTCTTCTTCAAACCCATTGCCCACCACCTAAGTTTCTCAAAGGTCAAAAAATGCTCCAATTTGATATACTGAGAAGTATTCAAAAGCTGCCACGTGCCAAAAACAAAGCTACTACACCTAATTAAGAGATTCTGCCAGGGATACAGTAAAAAAACCCAGTGGATGCCTAAAATGTGGCCAGGGTTCCTTGAACACAATCACTGCTACATAGTCATCTCATAACCAAGAGTGACTAGCAGGCAGGCTAGTGTAAACAGCAGGAAATGCAGGGCAAAGGGGGGCTGATGTCCTGGGCAGGATGGAGCTGGGCGCGAGATTTCATCACACTACTCAAAATGGCACACAATTGAAAACTTGTGAATTGTTTACTTCTGGAATTTAATATTTTTGGACCACAGCTGACTGTGGAAAACTAAAACTGAGGAAAGTAAAACCGCAGATAAGGGGAGACTACTGCAATACCTGAAAAGTCTCACTCCACTTTTAAGTCAATGTGCTAAGTGAATCAAAATTCTTTCAACTACACAAGGATTTAGTCTTCATACTAAAAAGATGGCTTGGACTTACTAATTACATGGAGAAACTGGCAGACACCACCTTAACCAAAGTATCAAAGTTAATATCACCAGCACTGAATAACACAAACCAGTATCACGAGCCTCCTGATACAGTACACTGAGCACCCTTTTTGTGATGTTCCTATTAAAAATACATAACCTGAATGTAATTATATGGAAACAGTAGGCAAAAACCCAAATTGAAGTACATAACAACTGACCTGTATCCTTTAAAAAGTTTCAATATATGCAAGACTGGCAAACTGTTCCAGATTAGTGGAAACCAAAGAGATACAACATATGAATACAGTGTGCAGTTTGACTCCAGTCTTAATTTGCTGATAAATGGAACAACTGGCAAAATATGAATAAGGTCTGTAGTTGGACACTGATGTTTAGAGTTACCTTCTAACTGATTTTGAGAACTGTACTACGGTTATGAAAGACAATGTCCCTATTTTCATAGAATACACAATAAAAAGTGCTTAGACATAAGGATCAGCATGTTTATCATATGAAATGGTAGAACATGTATATATTTAGAGAGAAAAATATGTATATATTTAGGGAGAAGTAGAAAAAATAGTAAAACAGACATGGGAATATATCAACATTTGGGAAATGTAGGTTAAGGATATTTGCAAATTCTTTGTACAATTATTGTAACTTTTCAAGGCTGTAATTGTCAAAATTCCAAGAGAAAAAAATAACAGACTATGGAAACAATAGATTAATAACATTCCTTAATGAACTTGAGGATGAAAGAAAACAAAACTGCACTGAAAAGCAGAGGCTAGGAAATCTTATCAGGTTCATGCACATACGGGCTGACTACCCCTAAAAATACCATCAGCAAAATTATGTCATGGAATTACCATCAAATTCATGAATGTCAAAAATGCCGTGGCTATTCTAAAATAAGCAACACAATTAACTTTGGAGTAATAATGTAAGATAAAATTCTCAACACATAATTTTGCACCTTAAAAATTAAAAAGCTATTTCTTCTTACAGCAACATCAAAATACAATGTAAATGTTGTAAATGCTCCCTCAAAACTGTTAACATTTAGGGTAAATTAAGCTTAATGAGGTTATTTTTCTCTTTCCTGTGTTTTTTAATGCATTAATACTCCCACTGGTATAAAAAAAAAGTTTAAACAAACATCCTAACACTTGCAAAACAGTACAGATGTCTGCTGCCATATGCAGTAATCTCTGATCCCACAGATCAACACTAACATGTATGCAGAAAGCTGAGGAAATAGTGAATATGGAGAGGAAAACTGGTACTAAGTGAAGCTAAAGTCTTGCTGGCTTATAAGCAACATTATTCAAGCAGTAACAAAAGTTTAACCTACGGTAAATTGTAAGAAAAAAAATGTTCGTCATCTTTAAGGACAAAACACTCACTTTTAAGTACATCACTGTTTGTTTTTTAGTTCATAAGGTCTATTTAGTAGATCATAAAGTCAGTGTTACCAATGATGTGTAAAATAATTAACAGCAGGAGGAAGACTTGGGCTCACCCTCACTTAATATCTAAATAAATGAGCTAGAATTATTGCAGAGATTGATGGAACATAAAAAATACCCCAACAATAAGGATTCACCAAAAAGTTCTGCAAGTGACATTTTAGAGGCCTTAACAGACTCAGACCTTCTAGATAAATTCTGGCTGGTGTGGCTCAGTGTACTGAATGCCAGCCTCCAAACCAAAGGGTTCGATTCCCAGGCAGGGCACACGCCTGGGATGAAGGACAGGTCCCCAATAGGGGGCACACAAGAGACAACAACACACATGTTTCTCTCCCTCTCCTCCTCCCTCCCTTCCCCTCTAAAAAATAAATAAATAAAAATCTTAAAAAAAAAAAAAAGGGGGGACTTAGACCTTCAAGATGACTTTTGCTCATTCTAAGATACTATGAATCAGAGGACCAGGCAGGCTCAGTGAGCTCGGTTACAGAGGAAGCGGGAGCAAAGCGATAAAAAGTAAAAGCCTACCACTCCTAGATCTAAATTTAGCACTCTACATATTGACTCAACAGAATCCACACAAGTGGTTATAAAGAAAAAAAAGTAGGATTTGCAGACATACTGCATATTTAACCAAATCTTACTGCTTGAAAAGCTCGGCAATGAAACTGACAGAAGATTCTAAGTGAAAGCTAGCTACTATGTTCCAAAGACTATTAATCCAACCCCAGCACCAGTTCTTTCCGTTACTATTTTTCTGATAACAGGAAAGAATTCTAAGAATTCTAATAAAATAGGTATGTGAATTACCAATATTTAGTTTCTTTTTCAGTTAATTTTTTTTTCTGCCAGAACTGCTATTTAACTACTATTTTATCGACGATTCACTATGTACCAGGGGTAGCTAACTAAGCATTTTACATGCATGAACTCGTTCTGGAGTTTAGAGCAGATGTCTCGGTGACAGACAATTCTGTGGGCTAGAGAGACAAAAACTTTGCAGTCACACTAAAGGTTGAGTCAAATCATAGCACAGGTTTTTACTATAAAGAGACCCTCTCCAAAAGGAAAGCAAAGGAACTACCCAATACATATTTAAATTTAAAAGACAAAAAAATTAAGGCCTAGAAAGTTTAAGTAACTTACCTAAGATTACAGAGCTAATAATAAGCGGAGGAGCCAGGACTAGAACGCAAGTCAGGCTTCCAAGTCCATGCTCTTAAATTCTAGGTTTAATTCCCTACATTTTTTACAGTAAAATAAGACAACATTTAGAAATTAAAATCTGTTGACCTCTAATACAAGTATACAAAGAATAAATTAAAATTATGATACATTATAACTGGAAACTCATTTACTTAACCATTTCTCCATATAGATTTTTTAAAACAAGACTATACTATGTATTAAGACTATCAAGTTCTTAAGAGTAACGTGACATTTTAAAGTACTTAAAACAACCTATCAAAGTATTAGAGGATTAAGATTAAAACTGGTGGGGGGTGGGCTGGGAAGGGAGTAAAAGAAAGAATACTGTAGTTGAAAAATAATTTTAAAAAAATTAATTAATTAATTAAAAAAAAAGATTAAAACTGGTTATTCTAAGAAAGTCTGGGTAAATATGAGTCAACACTAATAAAACGCCTTCTTATCCGAGGCTGAGCCGGCATGCTCATCCACCTTCCAAAACAGCTGGAACTGTGTTCCTTTCCCACTGTACTGAGGTTAAACTTTTCTATATGCAATCACTGGCTGATTTTATCCACAGGTAACAACACCCTGCTTCTTCTACAATATATCATGGGATAATCGTACTATTTTTTTTTTATTTTTAAGAATATATTTTTCCCTAGCTGTGTCTTTAACACATAGAATCTAAAATGTATTTACCCTACTAAATTTCAACAAGACATTTATATCTTTCCATAGCTGGAATTTTAATATTTATCTTAGAAAGCAGATTTAAACATTACTTTGTGTTTATCACTATGAATTATATGAATTTAGACATGGATTGAGGTAATAATAGAAGTGAACAATTTTAAAGTGTATTTCCCACTGTAAAGCAGATGAATTAGGATGATTAAAGCTCAGCAAGCAATGGTTATAACTAATTTTATAGCTCTTGCTATAGTAGCTCTCAAATGATAGTTATTCTTAGATAGTGTGCTAGATAGTTTAGTTTGTTTTCCCAATTATTTTGTTTAAATTACCTCCCTAGATCCTGGCCAGGTGGCTCAGTTGGTTAGAGCATTGACCCGATACACCAAGGTTTCGGGTCGATCCCTGGTCAGGGCACAAACAAGAATCAACCAATAAGTGCATAAATACGTGGAACAACAAATCAATGTCTGTCTGTCTCTCTCTCCCTCAAAATAAATAAAAAAACAGCCTCCCTAAAACTCTTATTTCCCACTGGTGTGTTCTGAAAGTGCAAGACTTACCTGTCAGAATTGTCTGAAAAGCAGCTTCTACATTTGTAGAGTCTAGAGCTGATGTCTCAATGAATGACAAACCATTCTTTTCTGTAGGGAGACACAAAAACTTCACTTTTGTCAAATTTTAATACAAGGGATGTAATATACTCAAGCCTTCAAAGGAAAAAGTAAAAACCTTTCTTAATCCCAAGACCTCCCCAACTTCTTGAGTAATATAGATACCACTCTGCTTATACTTTAGTAGATTAAAAATAACCAAATCTTTTATTGGATTCATTAAAATACCTATTATATCTAAATACTACCACCAGAATGGACACACTACTCAGAATGGACTAAACTTATCAAATACGCAGCTACCTCCACCTCTTACTGTCCTTTAACCACACAGCTACAGCATGAATAAGAACAGGTGTATGTGATTCCCTTAGAACCCTGTAACTATATTATCTGAAACAGAGCTGCTTGCCTGGAAAACTAAAGAACTGGCATAGAAAACGGCACAAAAACGGTCACGACCTCCACTAGCCAAGAATGCACCCCAGCCAATCTGTTGCCCTCTGGCAGGACGCCTCTCCAGAGCAGTGTCAAGAGATAGACAGGTGGACCCTCTAAAAAGCTAAAAAAGTTGTAACTCCTCAGCAGCTAAATGCCTATTGGTCTTTGACACTCCCTGAGCTACTCCTTTTCAGACCCACACGTAGCACAGCCTTGGTAAATCACAGAGACATAACAGAAAAAGAAATAGAAGCACAGAATAGATTTCACCTACCCTTTCCAGGGAGAGAAAAGAAAACAGTACTTACACTCAATTTTTGGCAGCAAAAACTCAAATTCTAGTGCTTTAAAAACTCAAAGTTAAGCAAAAGAGCCCTGCAGCCATTACACACGTTTAAAATAATCCTTGCTGAGCATTCATTATTCATTCAACTTTACCTTTCTGAAATTACTGTAACTGATTACCCCACTGGAAGGATTATCAAAAGACATAATAGTAAGAAATACAGAATCACCGGAATAAGATGACATCCATATCACTAACCTGCAAAAGCTCTTGCTTCATCTGTAGGAACTGCCCTGAGGTGACGCAAATCACTCTTATTGCCCACAAGCATGATAACAATGTTACTATCGGCATGATCTCTCAGTTCTTTCAGCCATCGCTCCACATTTTCATAGGTAAGATGTTTAGCAATGTCATAAACCAGTAAGGCACCTACAGCTCCACGATAGTATCTGAAAACAGAAATGCATGTAACTATTAGGAGACAACCACAAAATGGAAGGGAACACCAAGAAGAACTAAATATATGGTTTATATATATTTAAAAACACCTTTATAAGTAAATTTCAAAATCCTAATACTGGATTTCTGAAAAGGGGGGGGGAACCCAGTAACTTTTCCAATACTGAAAGTCTATTAATTCACTTGATGGCAGCCTATTTCACAGAACTTAAAAACTGTTGAGACTTACGCTGATGTTATAGCTCGATATCGCTCCTGCCCAGCTGTGTCCCATATCTGTGCCTTTATTGTTTTCCCATCAACCTGGATGCTTCTTGTTGCGAACTCTACTCCAATGGTGCTCTTGCTTTCGAGATTAAATTCATTTCGAGTAAATCGAGACAGGAGATTACTCTTCCCAACACCAGAATCTCCAATAAGGACAACTGAAAAGACAAAGAACTTTATATCAGGTGAATGAGACAAACACACTACCTTAGAACACTGATTTTCAAGCAGTGTGTCACAAGAATTTTTAAAACATGCAATACCTGACCATTTAGTCAGGGGCACTAACCTCTTTTCCTTTAGATTGTCAAATTAAAAAATGACAACACAACAGTAGCCTTCTGGTGTAATAAGTGAATCAAGATTATACCTATTTTGGGGGGTCAGATCAGCAATAAACAATTTTTTTTGGTGTGTTGCAGAATTTTAGCAATTGGTTTATATGTGCTATGAGATGAAAAATATGGAAAACTGCTGCCTTAGAAGGTAAGTAACTTCAAAGATAAATCCTAAACCAAGTGAACAATTTGTGATATTAACTTATATGACATGAAAGCAACAAAGGATGTTGTTAGTGGGTGGTAGAGAGGGAAAAAATGAATACTATGTTCTACTTAGTTTCATCAAAGACTGGGTCTGACCTTAGGACTCCCACCTAGGCAAGAATGAAATATATTTAACAAATGAGGCAGGTTTATAAACTTTGCCACCCAGATCACGGAAACTACAATGGCCCTTTAATAGCTGCATTTATCAGATCGCCAGGAAAGTAGAAACCCCTCCAAAAACAAATACTCCATCCACTAAGTTTAACAGGGGCCCTACAAAGCTAATAATTCTGAGCCAACAGCAGATGTATACTTTCACTTACCACTTCATGAATTTTTTAAAAAACTCTTCATTTTAGAAAGAGAAAGGGGGTGAGAGAGGAAGGAAAGGAGGCAGGGTGAGGGGAGGGGGGAGAGACAGAGACAAACAGATAGACATGGACTTGTTGTTCCACTTATTTACGCACTCATTGGTTGCTTCTTGTATGTGCCTGGACCGGGGAGCAAATCCACAACCTTGGCATATCGGGGACGACACTCTAACCCACTGAGCTACCCAGCGAGGACCTTAAGACAGATTTTGATTAGATGAATTTATTTCCTAAAATTACTATTAGAAGACAGATTATTTACTAACTAAACACTTCAGGATTCTTTTTCACCCAAGGCAATATTACCCTTAAGAATTTCAAAAACAATTGGGAAATAGGCAGTTATTTTAAATCATGTCTACCTAAATTTAAAGAACAAAATGAGTTCACCAACTTTATAGGATCTAAACTTCTTAACTTTTTTCCTTTATAAAAATGTATGATTATAGATATTTCAGAAAATATTATATTTATTCCTACTGTGAACTACTAATGCCTCTTACTTCTTACCAGCTCACTGATATAGACACCAGGACTAGAAAACCAAACATGTAAGAATAACATCTAAGAATAAGACCATGCCTTGCTAAAGAAACTGGGATTTGGGGGGGAGTGGGGAGGGAGGTAAAAACTGAGAGCTCACTGCATTCTGCTTAGAGGGCAGAGAATCCATTACACATTCCTTCCTTGCCACAAGAGCGGATATAAGCTGGCCTCTAGACAGTCTTGGAGGCAGGATATTATCAAATGTGTTTCTTTCTGGTTTCCTCTATCAGCTGATTCAGCAAGAAATCATCCAGAGAGCAGTGATTCCATGCAGCACAATGAGCAATTATTTCTGGCTATATAGTCAATTAGAGGTAGCAAAGGTATCATGGCAAACACAGATATTACAATAAATGTTTTTATCTGGACACTAAGGAAGAATATATTAAGGTTTTGAAAGTATCCTTCAGAGACAACACAGGGTCTGACCAGAAGGTATCCAGCCATGGACTATGAAAAAGAGACATTTATTGAAGAAGATTCAAGACACAAGAAACACTGTAAATAGGATAATGATGCCTCAGTCCCCTTCAAAGCAGGCACCTTGGGACCTCACATAGTTCTCCCAATCATCACCAGCTGCCCCATATCTTCTTGAATCTCATCAATGTTCTGAAATCTCTTCTCTTTCAAAGGTGATTTTAGTGTTGGGAAAAGCCAGAAGTCACACGGCGCCAAATCTGGGCTGTAGCCAGGGCAGGGGTCCTGAATCACCTGGATGATTTGATGTCTCATCAAAATCTCTGCATGGGACATGATGCATGAGTGGGCACACAGTTCTGATGAAGCTGCCAATCACCAGCTGCCCATAGCTGTGGCCTTCTGAATCACCCAAATAGTTTCCACAGAGGAATGTTCTAGCGTAACACAAAATTTGATGTAGATTTATTGCTCTACTCGCTCATTTTGAATGTGATGGCCACACAGTACAAATGTTCACTCAACAGCATCTACCACCCCCACAGCAATGTCATCATCTTTCACACATGTGCATTCTAGTCTACTCTCCTTGGCCACCAGGTTACATTGATGTTTCACAAATCACTCCCTTTTATTAACAATGGCTGGGCTTTTTCCAGACAGACCTTGTCATATACTTCCAATTTTACAAAAAGGTTGACATCTCAGTTTCCAAGGTCCATCACTCTGGATGTGAGGTCAAATCCCAGTTTCAGTTATAGAATTGAACCCTCTTAAAAGGATACTTACTATTGCCTCTTAGTGCAAGAGATCAAATGTTCTGCTGAGACCCCAATGTTCATAGCAGCACAACTTACAATAGCCAAGTGCTAGGAGCAACCTAGGCGCCCATCAGTAAATGAATGGATCAAAAAACTATGGTACATTTACACAATGGAATTCTATGCAGAAAGAAAGAGGGAGCACCTACCCTTTGTGACAGCATGGATGGAACAGGAAAGCATTATGCTAAGTGAAATAAGCCAGGTGGTGAAAGACAAATACCATATGATCTCACCTTTAACAAGAATCTAATCAACAAACAAATAAGCAAAATAGAATCAAGGACACTGAAATTGAAAACAGGCTGAGAGTGACCAGAGGGGAGAGGGGAGGGAATTTCAGGGGAAGGGAAGAAGGGTTTGAAGGAACTAGTATAAAGGACACATGGACAATATGGGGGGAGGGCGGGACGGGAGGGAGATGGGGAGGGCTGGGGGGTGGGCTGGAATGGGGGTAAAGGGCAGAAAACTGTACTTGAACAACAATTAAAAGAAAAAGAAAAAAAAATGTTCTGCTGAGGAAATATTGTTTGAATCATTTCTGGCCTCTCACTAGCACTGAGGTATAAAAGCCTCACTTGAAATGGGAATAAGCAAGTAGAAAAAACCCAAGAAGTTGACCATTTCTATTTCACAGACACTCACAGATACCAATTAGTAGTTCAGGAGTCAAAGAGCAAGACATCTAGAATGACAACACCTTGAGAAAATAGAAGAACATCTTCTCCCTCCCACAAAACTCTAGCCCTTTGGTTTCTTGCCTTTCAGCCTTCGCTTTAATAATTATCTTCACAGTCTCCTCATCCTCAAATCTTTAAACCATTGTGAAGTTAATGAGGACATTTTTTTCTCCTGATAGTGACCAATTAATTTTAACATTATAAAAAATAGCATCTTTAGCTGAAAATAATTCAAGACTCATGAATGCTTTATACAGTATAAATAGTTTTCTCAACTAGACATACACAAGATTGCCAGAACTAAGACTAGCAACTTGTTAAAGGATTTTTAAATTACAACAGAAGATAACAGTTCTTTAAGAATAGTGCTGCAACCTGCCCAGGTGGCTCAAATGATCATTCTATGTACCAAAAGGTTGCAGGTTCCATCCCCAGTCAGGGCACATATGGGAAGCAACTGATCTATGTTTCTCTCTCTCGCTCTCTCTCTCAAATCAATAAAACATCCTCAGGTGAGGATTTAAAATAAAATAGTGTTGCCAAGATGATGCTGAGAAATGACACAATAAGGAAAGCTGCTTCTATTCAGTTACCAAATGAGAACTCAAACCAAGAAGTAAACATTTAGGCTCACTGAAAAAAATAAACAAACTAGACTAAATTATGTAAGCAATAGAAGAGAATTTACTGGCTATAATTAAAAGAAAAATTTTCATGGGTTCAAACTTAAATTTCTGATCTGTTTCTCATTAAGATGATATTTAATTGTATTTTAAAAATATGACAAACTATATGATCACATCCTACAGTTCAAGAGAGAAATTTGCAGTGACTTTTGTTTTCCAGAACTAATGTTAGAAGTATTCTAAACATTTTATAATTATAGCCATCTCTATAAAATATATAAACATAAATAACAGCATCTATATATGAAGCAGCTACAGCATTTCTAAAATAACCTGATAGTTTTTATTACCACTAACCTTATCTGCTGAATTTTAAGTATCATCTCTAACCCAATACTAAACTTGGTTCAATGATATTAAATATTAGGCTTCTAAGTGCCATTAAAACAGAATACATATATTATCTGTTATTTAGTTAAAATTTGCGCCTATTCAACCACATTTAGTTTTATATACTTCCTTGCAAACTAAAATACTAGATTAAAACTTAAGTTGACAAATCAATTGATCGTAGCACATCAGACCTTTAAGTTATTACCTGAAGGAATAACTGATGATCTTCATACTGGTTTTTATAAATAAATATGGAGATCTTTCTACTCTTTCAACTACAGGATGGGGCAAAAGTAGGTTTACAGTTGTAAGTAAGCCAAACGCAATTCATTCTTGTGTTATTATTAATTATTGTATTATTTTCCATTTGAACAACTGTAAACCTGCTTTTGCCCCACCCCGTGTATTCATTCATAGTACCTCGCCAAAAGACTCTTTAAAATAAAACGCGTTCAAAGTAAGGCTGAAGTCCAGATACGTTTTTCCAGACTCAGCAGAACTGAGTTGCTCAAGTAAAAGTTGTGGAAGAAAAACTGCCAAGGTGCAAGACAGCAAAATTCATATATCATTTCCACAGACAATCAGCTGATAATTTATTACTACTGGCCTTCAATGAGATTAAGAAGAAAATGGCGTAGACTAGGTATCCAGTTATTTTCAGAAAATGTGACTGGTTGGTGTCTACCAAAATACTTGTAAATAGGAGCCATGATTGACTATGTACCACAGGGCCTTAACCACAGTGTGTGGGCACATACTTGTAGAATTAGTGTTTAAAATAAAAAATCAAGGTTTTGTTTTAATCCTCACCCAAGAACATGCTCACTGACTTTAGAGAGAAGGGAAGGCGGGGAGAGAAATATCAATGTGAGAGAGAAACATCAATTGATTGCTTCTCCTATGCACTCTGACCAGGACCAAACCTGCAACCCAGGAACGTGCCCCAACCAGAACTTGAACCCACAACCCTTTGGTTTACTGGATGACACGCCAACCGACTGAGCCATGCCAGCCAGGGCAAAAAGTAAATTTGTTAAAAATAAAATCAATCCCCCACCAAAAATCTCAATGCTAAACTTAACTGAAAATTAATGTTCAAGAACAATTACATAATTTAGAATAAATGTCCAGTTCTGCCTCCATTGTATTCCCATTTGGAGCACTCTATCCTATACTAATCAAAATCTCTCTTCATTTTTAACTGGTTAGAGTTACAAACTAACTTCCAATTCCCTCAACTATTAAGACTGCTAGGTAAGCCTTCTTCCAAGTAGGGAGCTGCAGCTCATCTCATCTATAGAATAAAACCACTTTAAAATGAAATTATTGTTCCTTCATTTTCAATTAGTGTAATTGCATACATAAGAACTTGGCTAAATAATCAGCACTGAAGTAAAAAAAAAAAAGTGACTCATATCCTGTAAGAGCTTTAAAAAAGTGGAAATCCTCAGCAGAATTTTTTAAACACCCTATCTTAAACAGCAAAATGTACAACAAAATTAAACCATAATCCATAGAAACAAAGTCCTTTGGAAGTTCCTAGTTTCCTTACTAATACTTAAATGCTCTTATATATACAAAGATTTATGGTTAAAAAAACCTGACAAACCCTGGTGGGATAGATCAGTCGGTTAGAGCACTGTCCCCACAAGGTTGCAGGTTTGATCCCCCAGACTGGGTTCGTACAACAGTAACCAATGAATGAGTAAGTAGAACAAACTGACGTCTCCCCGACCCATTCCTTCCTCTCTCTCTAAAATCAGTCAGTCAATAAATAAATAAATAAATAAATAAAGCCAACACCACCATAATAACTCCTTTCACACTGTTACCATTTATTGAGCCCTCACAGAAACTAAAATTTTACAACCAGTCCCATTTAACTTTCACAATAGTCCTGCAAGATACATATTATTTTCTTTTTACAATGAGGGAACTAGAATTCAAAAAGTTAACTTTCTCAAGGTCACAAAACAAATTTAAAGACCTGAAACAGGATTTGAATCAGGCCTTAGTGATTACAAAGCCCTGTGTTCTCAATCATTAATAGTACGTTCTAATCTCAAAATTAATTTAAAGTTCCTCATGCCAATTGAGGAAAATATTCTTAGTGAGAAAAAAAAAAAAAAGCTTCTAGAGCTGAGATTTAAGTTCCAAACCAAAGAGGAGAAATACTGACAGTGTATCTTGGCGGTTTTCAACCGGGGTGCCGCAGGAGTTGTTAGAACATGCAGTATCTGACTATCTGGTCATGAGCACCGACCTCTTCTCCCTCAGATGGTCAAATTAAAAAATGACAACGGCCAACACAACACCTGTCCAGTATGAATCCAGTATGAATGAATCAAAACTATATATATTTTTTGTCAGGTCGGCAGAAAACATATTTTTTCGGTATGCTACAGAATTTTAGTAATTAGTTTATGTGTGCCACGAGATGGAAAGGATTGAAAATCACTATCTTGTTCTAAATTAATTACTTCAAAGGTAGCTAGCTGCCCACTGCCACCGCACCTTATTAAAAAAATAATAAAAAGCAACCCTGGATGGTTTAGCTCAGAGGACTGAGCATGGGCTGTGAACCAAAGGGTCACTGGTTCAATTCCCAGTCAGGATACATGCCTGGGTTGCGGGCCAGGTCCCCAGTGGGGGCATGTGAGAGGCAACCACACACTGATGTTTCTCTCCCTCTCTCTAAAAATAAATAAATAAAATCTTTTTAAAAAATCTCCCTTTAATAGTTAAACCCCAGTCTCCAAGGTCTCACTTTAAGTGACCTCACCTGACCTCAGCTGACCAGCAAACCTGTAAAATGCATTAAGTACCCTCTTCTCATAAATGACTCCCCCATTGGGGTTGGGGGTGTATAATGAAGGTATTCTGCCCATATAATAGAACATTCTGGCCCAGAAGAGTAAGTGGTGATAAGGAGGTATCATCAGCTAGTACGCCCAGATTTGCAAAGTATTAGTAAAGCAAAATGATACCTGCTTCATTTGGTCAATCATTCTTAGCACCCAATGGCAAAGTCGGAAACTGTCACTACGCTTAACACTCTTTTTCGAAAACTCCACCCTCCGCTGTAAGGCTTTAATAGCAATGGCTTCTTCCTCCCTAGTAGTGATCTTTGTTCAACATATCACTGATGGCTGCCCTCCTAATTCAGGAGCAATGAAAAGGGCATCAGAGTGAGAACACATTCACTGAACAAAAAAGCATTTACTGGTACTCTGTTCTCATTGAAAACTGTACCCTTTATCTCTGTGGATTCTTTCCGGACTAACCAATAAGCAATCGTTTCTATCCACTCCCCACCTTCCAGTATGTTTTGTCCTAGGGCACTCCGTCTAATACTTAATTTGACCAGAGAGCACATAACTTCTCCCCACCCCCCACCTTTAGGGAAAGGTATGCAGCCAACTAGGACTCTTCTCTTCCTGTTCTAAAAACACCCAAAGGTTGGATCCTCCCAGTGCTGCGGCAGGAAGCAACCAGTCCATAGTGATAAAGCAAGCTAGTATTTGTGCAGCGCACAACCTTTCCTGCTCTGGAACTGGGCCTTCAGGTCTGGCAAGGATAATAGCCAACACCCATCCGCAACCCCTTCTCGAGAGCTGAGTCAAGAGTTATCCCGGGCTGGTGGCCGCTGCGTAGGGAGAGTAGGAGATAAAAGGCTAGGTGGGAAATCACATCAGTCCGCCGGGTCACTGCGACAAGTGCGTGCGTGGGGGACGGACAATCCCTCTTGCCCAACATTCGCCCCTCCCCACCCTTGGGGTCGCACAGAAGACTTGAGAGAGCTCGAAACTATTCGGGGAGAGAAAGTAGAGAAAGCGCTACCAATCCCGGGGACAGTGCGAGGTTACTGGCAACGATAACTGTGGAGCCGGTGGGGGCCGCTGGCCCGCTCAGATTTTACTGAGGGCCTGGCGCCGGGATGGAAGAAGATGGCTATGAGAGCTGTGTGTCCGAGGGGAGGGAGGGACTGAGGGGAAGCAGAGGAACGACTCGCACAGGAACAGGGGCAGATGAGAAAGACTTTAGAGGTAGTCTGCTCCAGGCAAGGTGAGGAGCGAAGCGAAGGGCGGGTCACAGGGGGGCAGGAAGGGGAGTGAGCCCTGGCAGGGTGCACACTGAGGGGGAGGGGGCGCTATATCCGAAAGCTAGATGGTGGGAGGGGCGACCCTTCCGAAAGGGCCCCGAAAGCCAGGAAAGGAAGCTGATTTGGGAGAAGGCAGTCCGCCCTAAGAACACTTGGTGAGGGGCTCTTACGGGCCTACGAGGAGCTCTCTAAGAGACCTGTGTGCCGCCAGGACTCCCGCCTTTGTGAGGGGAGAAAAAGGGGCCAAGCTGGAAGATTGCAGGACAAGCCACACAGAGAGGGAAAGGCTAAGACCGATTTCAGTACCGCTGTAGCCCGACGCGGGCCCCCGGGAGTGTCCCGGGCCCCAGAACAGGACTCGGTGCAGAGGGGGAGAGCCCATGACCTCACCTTTGAAGAGGTAGTCGTACTCGTCGTCGCGGGTGCCCATTGCGCGGCCGAGGAGTGTAGGGGCGGGAGCAGCAGTGGTATCGGTGGGACCAGGGGGCGTCGCTGCAGGGGTAACCCGAGCGCCGAGCTTCAGCTGCCGGACCGGGTGAAGAACCCCTCCCTGCTCTACGACACTTCCGGCGGGCTGCAGCCCCGAAGGCTAGTACTTCCCCGAGGGGGAAGTACTTCCGGAGAGGTGGTGCCCCCGCCCCTGAGCCCAAGAAGAGTAGTCTGAGCGAGTACTGCGTGGGTTTCCAAGTTCTCACCCCCTCCTAGAGGAGAAATAGCGCTGGACTTCCAGCTGATCACACTATTAGGGGCCGCTCACTACACTCTTAGTGGCCTCTCCCTCGTTTCCTGCAGCCCCATGCCGGAACTGATTGGTCCTGCTTCTCACTGGTGGGTTCTTGGTTGTGCGTGAAGTAATTACCAGACTATAGTCTCTCAGTTGCATGTGGTGGTTCCATGGTGTAATGGTTAGCACTCTGGACTCTGAATCCAGCGATCCGAGTTCAAATCTCGGTGGAACCTGCATGCGTTAAAGCTTTACTTATTCATTTTCGAACCGTCAAACAACTACCTTATATATGACCTTGAACTAAGTAGGGAGGGAGTTTCATAAAATTTAATCTTTGTCTAAAGACCTCAGAGATTTACCTCTTTAATCCTTTACTTTCTGTCCCCTGGGTGTCTCCTAAGCTGCCTCTTCACTTCTCCTTTTAACATGGGCCCTCTTCCTCAACCCGTATTTGAAAAGCGTGGATAAAACTCGATTCCTTTAAGATTTTTCAACCCTCAACTTCATTCAAGGTCAGATGCTTTTCACTCCCTCCTTTTTATTTCCAGATGACATGCAGAGAATTTCGCCCACCCTCCTCATCAAGATTTGCCAGGAACTTGAACCTCCTTTTTCATCCTCCAAGCCAGCGATTTTCAATCCGTGCGCTGCAAGAATTTTTAAAACATACACCTGCCTATTCAGTCAAGAGTACTGACCCCTTTTTCCTTAGATTGTCAAATTTAGAAAATAACTACAGCCAACACAACAATAATTGTGGGGTGTGAATGAATCAAAATTATACCTATTTTCTGTCAGCTTGGTATAATATATATATATATACTTTTTGGCATGCCGCAGAATTTTAGTAATTAGTTTATGTGTGCCATGAGATGAAAAGGGTTGAAAATTGCTGCTCTAAACTAAACTCATTTACATAATTATTTAATTTATCACAGAGCAAAGATGGCAATTTCCATTTTAGCAGAAACGTGCATACTAAGATCACGCAGCAGGGCCTCTCTGTATTTGAAGAGTGTTGTTATTCCAAAAAGCTTTTCCCATTTATTGCCACCCCCCATCACCTATATGCAAACCTTCAATTTAGACTTTTGAGCCAGGGTACCTATAATAAGCAGAATGATGACTCCCCAAAGATGTCCACTTCCCAGTCTTTGAGAACTGTGACATTGTCACATTGGGCAAATCAAGGGGGAATTAAGGTTGCAAGTCAATTGATTTTAAAAGAGGGAAATTATTCTGATTCTCCAGGTGGGCCTAATGTTGTCACAAAAGTTCTTAAAGTGGAAAAGAAAGGCAGAGGAGATCAGAGTGATGTGGTAGGAAAAGGCCTTGTAAAAAATAGTAAACATAACCACTTCAAAATGGAGTCAGAGCAGCCATCCCAGAGGACCTGCCTTGCATGCCTTACTCCTCGAACCTCTGGGATGTGAGAACTGAGTAAAATAACCCTTGGACTGGGCCTAAAGCAACACTGTGCTCAAAACAACTCTTTGCAAAGCTAACAGGATAGATATGAACAAGGACTGAAAATTAAAGATATTTTTTAGAATTAGCATGACTGACTATGTTAGTATTTCTGCACTATAGACATTTCTTCCTTCTGTTCAAATAATTATTCCCCTTCCCTTTCTCATAAATATTCCTTGCCTTCACCTCCTAATCAAAACCCTATTTGGGCTTCTTTCTGAATCAGCCCTTCCCCATTAGCTATTCTTTTGGATCTCAAATAAAGGCTTGTTGCCTCTCACTTTGGCCTTTTCTTTTTAGGTTAACAGCCTTGTTTTTTAAAAAAGAAACAACAGGCCAAAATGGAGTGATCTAACCAACCCAAAACTTAATAACCAACCCGATTTCAGTTTCTGCCTCTCCCAGGGTAAATAGTATTTTAAACCAATCAGTCTGGAATATCCTGATCAATACTAGTGAGGTAGGTAATCTTCATGATAAAACTCGTGCCCTTTCCTTCTCCCAAAAGAACATGAGCCCTGAGCCCTGGCTGGTGTGGCTCAGGGGATGCTGTGCCAACCTGTGAATCCAGAGGTCTGTCTTGTTCAATTCCCAGTCAGAGCACAAGTCTGGGTTGCAGGCCAGGTCCCTGGCTGGGGGCGGGGGGCAGCATGAGAGGCAACCAATGGATGTATCTCTCAGACATCTCTCCCTCCCTCTCTTTATCCCTTCCTTTCTTCCCTCTAAAAATAAATAAATAACAATCTTAAAAAAATTAAAATGTGAGGTGGCCATAAAATAATTTTTTTTCTTCCGTGGATAACACCCCTTCTGCCTATAGAGAAGTCTTTCGTTTTGAACAACCCCTTAGAGCTTTCTTCTAGTCACTAGATGAGATGCTGCCTGATTCATGAATTGCTTTAAAAGAGCCAGTTAGAGCTTCAAATTTACTGGGTTGAATTCTGTTAACAGTCTCAACGAGCACTTGTGGCTTTGAAGGTGGTAGAAGTGGACCAGGAGCCTAGGAATGCAGTCTTCTAGAAGATGGAAATGGCAAGGAAATGGATTTTTCCCTAAGTTCCCCAGAAGGGACACCACCCTTGATTTTAGCTCAGTGAGACCCACATCACCAAGTTTGTGGAACTTTGTTACAGCAGCAATAGCTAATACAGTATCATTTTCAGTGTTTTCTGTGACAGTAGAGAACAATAGAAAGTTTGTCTAAGGCCTAGATACTGCCTTGTGCAGGGGTGACCATTATCCACATTAGAAAAGAAACACAATATTATTCAAGCACTACCTTTGGCACAACCCAAGTGCCCAAACACAAATATTTGCACTACCAATTACATGTAAGACACCATCCTAGCACTACTCAGGTGGATACATGAGGCGGGACCAAGAAGGATATCAATAACTAGACTGTTCTAAGGAAGTAAATAACAAGAGTTCTGATGATAATTGCCACAGTTCAGAGAGACAGAGAATTGGAACTCCCTGGAGGAGGAAGAACTAGCATCGACCCCTGAAGGAAAAAGCGAAGAAGGAAACTCATTTTAGGAAATGAAGGAAATTTGATGATAAGAAAATGTTGAGCAAGGCCATTAATGCCAGAAGAATAATTACAAACTTTTCCCCTTAGGTCATTGTTTTTCAATGTGTGGTTCTGAAATGGTCAGTAGTGTTCCTCAAAAGAAAGATTGCATGGTCAGATAAATTGAGAACGACAGACTGCCCCCACCCAACTTCCTTAGAAATTCCCTTACGTGGACAAAAAAGTAGTCACATACTAAAGCTGACAAGCCCAGGGGAGGCCTACATGTCAGGCCCGACACACTCAGAGACCTAAGTAACCACATAGGATGATCGGAAATTAAACCTCCTAACTAAAGGTGAGTCATGGCAAGTAGTCATGTCCTAGGCCAGGATCTTCCTTGACAAAGGTCAATCTTCATCCCATGACTGAGCCTGTCCATTGTCTTTTAGCATCTATAATAACATACCTTCAGAATGTCAGGGTAATCTCCTTTCTCCAGACCCCTCAGGGCACAACTGCTGCACCAGAGCATACCACTCAGTTCCTTCCAGAGGAAGCCTATTGTGAGAAATATAATTGGTTGAGAGTCTCCTCCAGCTGCCACACCTCCAACATCCACTGCAATGCTTACACTGAAGCCATGCTCCATCTAGACTATTCCCAACAATGACCGCACACAGTGAGGGCAGTGGAGTTGGACCAGTACTGTCCAAAATAGGGCTCTACTTACCAATGGGCAGTCTTTGGTTTGGAACTCTCCGTTGGCCTGGATGAGATTTTCTCATTGCATTAAGGTCTTAGGTTCTTTCTAACAAATCTTCCTTCCTTCCTTCCTTCTCTCCTTGAAGAGATATTGAAACTAAATTGTGATCTGAGGGCCCTACTTCTTCCTTTCATTCTTCACAGACATTTTTCTCAAATCCATCTCTTATACTTCCAATTCATCTGGTGTCAGCTTCTGGTGGACCTGACCCTGAAACAGTCCCATTGGTCAAGTTTTCTATTCTTATGTTAACATTACACAGCTCTAATTATTAGACACAGGGTGGGCAAAAGTAGGTTTACAGTTGCATTGCGACATTCTTTTGCGTTAATAAAGCTATTGTAATCATCATAACCTGCATGTCTTTTCCCATACAAACAACTGGAAGCCTACTTTTGCCCACCCCTCTATTGATGTCTTATATGTGGTACTGTAACTGAACAAAGACAATGAAGTTTCAGTTGCCCGTCACCACAAAAGCCAAATTTGTGAGGCAGACACTGGTGCAAAAGGAAAGAGGTTTTATTCAGCTGTGGCACAATCTGGGGGAATGGCCTCAAAGCCTACCTCCTCAGCAAGGCCAAGACAAAAGCCAGTGTCCAGAATTCCTGCTCCAATTTAAAGTAATGTCTTTTGGAGCCAGCAGGTGGCTGCTAAGAGGTCAGTGACTCCATCCAGGTAGCTTAGTTTGTTCCCAGCTGCCATTCATTTCAGCCCACCTCCTGGAACCTGCATGTGGAACCTATACAGTCATGGGCCATGTGGCTGCCTGGGCCACATGGTCATGGTCTCCTATGCAAGAATACATGGGCTAGTGCATTACCAGATGGGCAAGAGAGAGAAAGAGAGGCTTCCTCCTGAGGCCATGGGCCACATGGCTTTAGCATCCATGGAAATAAAATCCTTGGATGCTAAAGCCATGTGGCCCATGGAGAAAACAGGCAAATACACCACGCAAGTGCATGTGGCAAAGAAGTGAACCACAGGACAGAGTCTCTTTGTTCTCCAGGATTATATTCACTTAGGTGTGGAACGGGCCACATGTTTTCTCAAAATGACCCATGAACTTCCCAAATTTTCATGCACTTTGGGTGGGTCCACCTCCCAACCAATCCTTTATTTCCCCTGGCTAGATTGACAGACCTCTTTGGTCAAGCACCACCCCAGCACCATTTTGACATCTATGGTGCATGTGCCAGCCTTCCCCTGGTCCCACCCCCAATCAGGTACTGGGAAAAGGAGAGAGCTTTTTCCTGTTGAATTATCTCACTTGCTTTCTGCATGCTCGGTCTAAGAACCTCCCCCTGCCACCGTCTTGGCTGACTGGGGAGACTCCCTGGTGCTCCAACTGACTGTTTATCAGGTAACAGTACTAAATTAATAAATATTTGTATAGTGCTTAGACTAGTGTGTGGTACATAATATGAACCATATATATTTGATAAATAAAAATCAATATGGCATTTCCATTCACTGTTTTTTCTTTCTAAACTTTGACTATTTTTAAGGACTTTTGTTTCCAGATAAACCTTACAGCAAACATATTAAGTTCCAAAAAGATTCACATTGTGCTAATTACTAATTATTAAAAATACCTTTTTTAAGAAATAAAACAAATTGCCAAAAGGCAGAAACAATACAAGTTCCATGACAGATGAATGGATAAAAAAATGATAATACATACAATTGTAATATCAGCATTAAAAAGGAATGAAATCTGATACAGAGACTTCTAGTCAAGATGGCAGTGTAGGCAGACACAGCTCGCCTCTTTGCACAACTACAACAAAATTACAACTAAAATATAGGACAACCATTGCTCAGAACCAACAGAAATTGAGTTGAATGAAAGTCTGAAAACTATGGAGTCAAAGAAACCACACCCATCCAGACTGGTAGGAAGGGTGCAGATGCAGAACAGGCTGGTCCCACATCCACATGTGGTGGACAAAAATTTTGGAGGAATATATCAGTAGCAAGGAGTCCCAGCCCCACACTAGGACTCCCAGCCCAGGGTTCCAGTGCCAGTAAAATAAGTCCCTACAACTTCTGGCTGCAAAAACCAGCGGGGATTAAGTTTGTGGAGGAGGAAATATCTGGAGCCCCAAGCAGTTCCTGTTATAGAACCCACACACAGACTCACTTACTCAGACTTATTCCGTCTGGATCCTAGGGCTAGGGTGGTGGCTTGAAGGTACCCAGTGGCATGCAAGGGGAGGCTGAGGTGTCTGATATTAAAATGTGTAAAGGCCATTGTCCCTTTTCTGGGCCTTCCCTCCAAAGATCCAGCAGACTGGTGCCAAAACGAATATTCTATCAACCTGGCTAACACTGTTTGACCTGTCTTGTAGATCTCTAGAGACTCTGCCCCATCTAACTTACAGGCCCACCCACGCTGCTTTCCCAAGTGAATGGCTAGTTTTAGCTCATGCTTCACAACTTCCTAAATTCTCACAAACAACCAGCAGCTGGACTCAGTGAACCCCAGGCCTGGAACTAGCAGTCTAGATTCACATCTTGGCTTTGTGGGGAATCTCCAAGCCCAGCACAAGGAGCAGCCATCTGCTTTATAGCTCAGGCAGGGTGGTCCCAGGCAAAACACAGATAGGGGCTAACTTTGGCCTGCACCACCTTGGAAATGCCAGGGCCAGCACACCCAGTGGACAGCTAGAGACCATGTCAAAGCACCACCACCCTGCCCCTGCACAGCTGGTCCTCCATGGAGGGTAGAGGTTGGTGGTCAGTGGTCACAGCCAGTCCTTGTAGTTGGTAAATCCATCCTATTGATCTGCCAACAGCAACCAAGGCTTAACTACATGAGGAGAATATACTCAGCCCACAAGAAGGGTGTACCTCGAGTACCCAGCTTGACTGATAGGGGAGGCCTTGCCACTGGACCCTACAGGACACCTGCTACATTGGGCCATGCTACCAAGACATGGAGTCAACACAGCTCTACCTAATACATTGAAACAGAAACAGGGAGGCTGCCAAAATGAGGAGACAAAGAAACATGGCCCAAAGGAAAGAAAAAAATCAAAACTCCAGAAAAAGAACTAAATGGAGATAAGCAATCTATCAGATGCAGAGTTCAAAACACTAGTTATATGGATGTTCAAGGAGTTTAGAGAGGACCTCAGCAGCATTAAAATGATCCAGTCAGAAATGCAGGATAAACTAACTGAAATAAAGAACAATTTACAGGGAAACAACGGTAGAGAAGATGAAGCTGAGAATCAAATCAGTGATTTGGAACATAAAGAAGCAAAAAAACAACTGATCAGAACAACAAGAAGAAAAAAGAACCCCCCAAACTGAAGATTCTCAAAAGTGAGGATTCTAAAAAAAAAAAAAAAAAAGTAGTATAAGCAGCATATGGGACAAGTTTAAGCAATCCAAATTTTGCTTCATGGGGTGCCAGGAGAAGAGAAAGAGCAAGAAATTAGAAATCTATTTGAAAAAATAATGAAAGAAAACTTCCCTAAATTGGTGAAGAAAACAGCCTTGCAAGCCCAGGAAGCACAGAGTCCCAAACAGGACAAACACAAAAAGGCCCACTTTAAGTAAGACACATCACAATTAAAATGCCAGAGGCTAAAATAAAAAGATGGGAGAATGGGTGAGAGGTGAAGGGCCTAAGATGTACAAATAGGTAGTTACAGAATAGCCGTGGGGATGTAAAGTGCAGTATAGGAAAGGGAGTAGCCTAAGAACCTATACCCATGACTCATGGCTATAAATATGACTTGGGGGAAGGCCTGAAGGGGTGGGGGCTGCTGGGTGGAGGGGGCAAAGGCAGAAAATCAGGACAACTGTAATAGCATGAACAATAAAATATAATTTTTAAAAAAGGAAGAAAATAAATTCTAATACCTGCTATAACATGAGTGAATCTTGAAAACATTCTGCTAAGTGAAATAAACCTGGCGCAGAAGGACAGATACTGTATGATTCCCCTTATGTAAGGTACCTAAGATGAGTAAATTCTTAGAGACAAAGTATAAAGGGAATGGAGAGCTATTGTTTAATGAGTACTATTGTTTAAAGTTTCTATTTGGAAGGATGAAAACATTCTGCAGATGGATAGTGGCGATAGTTACACAACGATATGAATGAATTTTATGCCACTAAACCATTTAAGTGGTTAAAATGGTGAATTTTATGTTATGTATATCTTAATGCAAACACAAAACTAAAGCAAACTGGATCTTAGTTTTTAAAACAGGAAACAGAAGGTCAGGATAAAACAGAAGATCATGGTGCAAGGCTGTCTTCCCAGGATCCCTGTCATTCTGGCGCTGTTTGCCTCTTTCCTGAAGCTTCCTAGAATTTCTGTGGGCTGGCTTCCTTTCTAGATCAAAGTTAGCATGTTCATTTTCACTCACACCAAGCCCAGAAGTGACACCCACTATGGCCTCTGAAATCTCACCATTACCAAGTCATTGCTTTGGATAAGTACCGATTACCAGCCCTCTTTCCCCCCATGCTCCTATCCTGCCCCTCTAGGTGCGTTTGTGTGTTTACCAGTCCTCCTACAGGAGTGGATTGGCTTTGGCATTGTGGGACCCCAACAAGTCTTGCAGTTTCCCATGTGCATGCTTAATTAAAAGAGAAGAAAAGCCTAGCAGACCATGATTTTATTTCCCTGGGTGTTTATTTATGAAAAAAGTAGGCCTTTTAATAATTAAAAAATATAAATACCACAATACTAAATTGGTCAGGGTTAGCAAAAAGAAGATAAAGGTAACACTTGCAGATGCAGAGCCAAAGGTTAACATTGACTGGGCCATTACTGCATGGCCCAGTCAATCCGCTCCTAGGAATGAAAGGAATCCACTCCTTTCATTTGTATGAAAGCACATATCCCTACAAAAACCTGTAGGTGAGTGTTTGTGGCAGAATTATTCATAACAGAAAAAAACCCTGGAGATAGTTCAAATGTCCATCAACAGGCAAATAAATTAGCAAATTTTGATATATCCCCACAATGGAATACTACTCAACAATAAAAGGGAATGAACTACTGATACACACAGCAAGGTGCATTAATCTCAAAATAATTATGTGGAGTGAAAGCCACCAGAAAAGAAGAATACACATTGTATGGATATATTTGTATAAAAGTCCACAAAAATTCAAACTGACCTATAGCAACAGGAAGCGCATCAGTGGTCTAGAGACAAAATGGAAAAAGGAGAGAGGAATGAAAGGTGTGAGGCACTTGCAGGGTTGATGGATATGTTTGTTATTTTGTTTATTGTGATGTTTCACAAGCATATGCATATATCAAAAAGTGTCAAATTTCACATTTTAAATGTGCAGTTTATTTTTTTAAGAGCACAAAAGCAAGAGCTAGAGAGCACAGCAGCAGACAAAAGGTCCTCCCTCATCTTCAATATTATTTTTTATTGCTCATAGCAATATTTTAAATATATTTTATGATTATGCTACTACAATTGTCTCATTTTTTCTCCCCTATATTCCCCTCCACCCTGTAGCCCCCAAAATTCTTGAGTGCAAGATTGAATACACAGATTTAAAAGAACACTGTGTGTGTTTAATGTGTGTGCTGCTTTCACACACATTATTAAGCCACTCCACGTTTCCTTTACCGTATCTCTGAGTAGTGAGTGGCCCTTTCCATTCCCACTGGTCCGGCCTAAGTCCTCCCTCACCATTGCTAGGTTACAGCCTAGTTCTACCCTCAATCCAACGTGCAGGTGGATAACCTTGACAAAGGACACCTCCAGTCACACGGCTCCTATTATCATGAGCTATCACTGGAAAATCTCTGTATCCACACCCATGTCTGAAAACAAAAGGCTATAAAATAAAATGTTAGCAGTGGTTATCTCTGGGGAGTAGGATTACAGGTGATTTTTTATTTTGCTTACCTGTTTTCTATATTTTGCAGTAGTTTTTTAAATAAACGTCTTTATCTGTTTTGCTTATTACAAAAGGAATGAATACTCATGGTAAAATATTCAAATAATATGCACAATGTAAGAATATAGTAAAGTTGCAAAGTGAAGCTTATTTCCTTGTCACCAACACTGTGGCCGCCTTCTCGACACCCACTCCACCAGTTCGGGTGAGATTATCTCTACCCACAGCTTCAGGAGGAGGTTCTGGAATGGTCTAAACCAGTGGTTTTCAACCCTAACCTCCAAACCCTGCTATTGTAACAAACATTTCATAACACTGCCTTACTCTCCTGACTTGCAAAGTCATTAGATTATATATTATAATATACAGTATCTCATATTATGATATAATGCTATAACTATAACCTATGGAGAAATAATAGGAAGATAATTTATAAAATGATTAGTGCTTGGGCACAATTATTATAGAAGTCATAATGAAGTATTTAGACACTTGGCAGAATCACCTTTCAGCAAATGGTTTTGAACACTACGTGTTGGGCACTGCTCTAAGTTTCCTGGGGCTACAGACAGAAATCCCTGCCTCATGGAGCTTACACACTAACAGTGGTGAGATATAGAAAATGAACAATCAGCATAATATATCAGTAAATTATGTATCACACTGGAAGGTGCTAAGTGTTATTGGGGGAGGGGGAAGTACTACAGGGTGAGGGCAAACCAGAGTCGGGAACCGCAGGAACGCGGGGAGTGGCTTGCAGCTTCAAAGAGAGTGGTCAAGGCAGGTCTTGCTAGAAGGCAACATTTGAGCAAAAAATGGAAGGAGATTAGGGACTGAATCATGCAGATATTTAAGGGAAAAGTATCTGGGCAGAGGTGCAAAGGTGCAGAGTGCAAAGGTGTTAAAGTGGAAGCTTGTCTGGTGAGTGTTGGTCTGTAAGCGTCCAGCAAGGTGGATTGGAGTGAGTAGCTCTTGAAAAGCAGTAACTCGCTGGTCTGCGAGGTAACAACCAGACCTCACCAAGCCCTCATAGAACACCGTAATGCTTGTACTTGGAGTAAAAATAGTGCAGCATTAGAAGGCTTTGAGCAAAAGAGTGTGGCATGATCTGACCTACATTTTTTAAAATTTTTTTTTATTGATTATGCTGTTACAGTTGTTCTATTCCCCCCCTTCATTCCCCTCCACCCTACCCTGACCTACATTTTAAAAGGAAAATCTGGCTACTGTGCTAAGGATAGATTGTACGATAAAAGCAAGGAAACCAGTCGGGAGGCTGCTACAAGAATCCAGGTGAAAAATGAATGCAACAGCTACAAGTGCAGACTAATATTCAGTACTGTATATTATTAGAATCTAAGCCATCCTTGACGGTAGGATACATCCTAATTTCAGAAGGAAGATATGCCATGTGAATTGCATTAGTCAGTGAGAATTGCAATATGCAGGGCTGAACTGCTGACTCAAATGCCACAAGTGCTGGCTGTGAAAATATGATTTTCTGAAACAGTGAACGACTCCTGGCAAAGTTCCAAATGAAACAAAATACTATTTTATCTCAATTTACTCATAATTGTCATATCTTTAAGTTCAGTTATATTAAGATCATGCAAAAATAGTTCATGTTCAAATATAAAATTGAATTAGGGCCTAGGTTCAGATTATTGCAAACAGGTTTTACAAGTCTACATTAATGAATTCTGTAATGTATTTGACTATCCTGTAATTATCAGAAATCTAATTACCTCTGATGCATAGCACGTGAAGGCCCAACCACCATTACCACCAATATTGCTCCCAAAGTTCACAGAGAGGCCCTAGAATGTGATGCCAGCGTACTGCGTAAGTCAGAAACAGGCACATGACCATACTATTGTGCTCCAATCAGAGGGAAGCCCTGGGCAGCAGTACCACAGCCCCTCAGCCCCAGTGAAGTCCATAGGCCCAAATACACCTGCAACCCTCCTACCACCAGGGGGAGCCAGCCTTGGGATGAAGGTTTTACTTTTTTAATATAAGGTTTTCAAAAATTGGGGTAAAATACGTATAAAACTTATCATCTTAACCATTTTGAGTGTACATTCACATGACTATGCACCCATCTCCAGAATTCTTTTCATCGTGTATAAAAGAAACTCTAACGCCATTAAACCACAGCTGCCCTTCCCCTCTTCCCCAAGTCCTTGGCAACCAGCTTTCTACTCTTTCTCTGAGAGCTTGACCACTCCAGATACCTCACATAAGCGGAATCATTACAGTATTTGTCCTTCGGCGTCTGGCTGATTTCACTTAATATAATGTCCTCAAGAAGCTTTTCCCTTTAAAGGCAAAGGGCAAGACAGAGGAAAAGCTGGCAGGTGGATGACTGGGTTAAGCCCCTGCCCTCAGCCCTTCACCAAAACACACTTGACCTCTGAGCATTTTGGTCGCTTGGCCCATATAGCCCACTTATTATTTAGGAATATTCATGTCTAATTTGCATTACTTGTAACTGAAACACAATAACTGATACCCTCCTCTTCTTTCCTCAAATATTATAGTATCAATAGTTTGGTGGATAGTCTTTCAAACTCTGCTATACGAATAAAAATGTGTATTTTATTTTCACCTAAGTGAAATCCTGTAAACTATTAAGCAACCTAATTTTTCCTCTGACGGCTTTCAATGTTAATATAGATCTCGCTTAGACTGTTTCAGAGCGCCAGTGAATCTGTGAACCATAGTTTATCTAACCAGCCTGCTATTGAGAAAAAATCAGAGCCCTCTCGGTGCTGGTATTACCAACATGCTGTATGAGCATCCTTCTGTACGCTTCATTGAATACATTTCGAGAACTGCCTGCCCAATGGTTGTACCAATTTCTACTCTTAATAATAATTTACGAGAGTCCCTGATTCTCTATATTCTTAAAATTATGGAGTATTGTCCATCATTTTCATCTTTGCTAATATATAAACTAATATTTAACTTTTGTTATAATTAGGGGGTTTTCTTTCACAAGTGAAATTTAAAATTTTTAAAATGTTTATTGGCCATTTCCATTTCTTTTGTGCGTGGGTGGATTGCCTCTTCAAATCCCTTGTCCTTTGCTTTCCAGGGTATTTGTTTGCTTATAATTCATAGAAGCTCTTTATAGAGTTAGGGATATTAAATCTTTGTCAATAAAATATATTATAAATATTCCCCCAGTTTATTTGTATTTTAATTATAAAAAATATTTTATTTACTTATTTTTAGAGAGAGGGGAAGAGAAGGAGAAAGAATGGGAGAGAAGCATCAATGTGTAGTTGCCTCTCATGTGTCCCCTACTGGGGGCCTGGCCTGCAACCCAAGCATGTGCCCTGAATGGGAATTGAACCAAAGACCATTTGCTTCACAGGTACATACTCAATCCACTAAGCTACACCAGCCAGGGCTGTGTTTTAACTTTTTAAATGGAATTTCTTCCATACAGAAAATGTTTGGCTTTTTTTTTTCTCATCTGAATATCCACTTGTCTCTACATCATTATTGAACAATCCATCTGCCCCACTGTTTGGGAATACCATCGTTACATCTTAAATCCCTGCGCCAGAACTGCATGGTCCATGGATCTGCTTTAGGGCTTTGCAGTCTGTGCTATTGACATTTTCCCGCGTGCCAGTTGCTTCTTGCAATTCTTTACCTTCTTTCAAAATTGTCCTTGCTTATCTGATATTTGTGTTTTCCAGACGAATTTTAGAAACAGTTTGAGAAACTCCAAAGACTTTATTGGTATTTTTGTTTGAAATCACAGTGCAATTATAGATTAACTTGAGAAGAAAAGACTTATTTTTGATATTGAGTTTTTCCTTTCATAAACCTGTGTCTATTATTCAAGTTTTATATATTTGAGTAAAATTTTATGTTTTCTTTGAAAAGGTCCTATACATTCTTTCAAAAGTTATACCTTTTATTTATTTGTCTTGTTCTATTTCATTAGTTGGGCCTTCTGGAAAAATATTCAACAATAAAAGTAGTAACTGGCATTTTTGTCATAGTTCCTTTCTTAAAAATAATTCATATTTTGATGTATAATTCATATACCATAAAATCTACCCATTAACGCGTACACCTAGAAAACTAAGGTGGACCCCAAAGGCACTAACAGTTGAAGGCTGTCAGCCAGCTACAGTTCTTGCAGCTGACTGAGCATTGCAATTTTTGCTATATTTTTGTTGTAATCCTTTATGTATTTACATATTATCTCACAAAGATTAGAATATCCACCTCTTCTTTATTTTTTAAATTATTTATTTATTTATTTACTTACTTACTTACTTACAGGGTAAGGGGAAGGGAGGGAGAAAGGAAGAGAAACATCAATGTGTGGTTGCCTCTTGTGCACCTCCACCCACCCCCACTGGGGGCCTGGCCTGCAACCCAGGCACGTGACCTGACTGGAAATCAAACCAGCAGCCCTCTGGTTTTCAGGGCAGCACTCAATCCACTGAGCCACACCAGTCAAGACTATCCACGTCTTGTTTAAATAATACTTTGTATCTCCAAATTGCATAGCACAGGTTCTTGGCCATGGTAGGATTTCGTTAAATATGTGTAAAAAATAAGAATTAATAAGGTCCTACCCATAAGTTCAGCATCTTCAGACAATTCTAGGGAGGAAAACTATATGACACAGTCCTTACCAGTGAGTGGTAAATGTTTAATCACTGGTTCTTGGGAGTACTGATTTCTAATGTTTGCTCATTTCCGAGGTAAAAATATTCCCAACATGGTCAATTTCCATGCTCACGTGATATTAACCAGGATGCAAAATTCCTAAAACTTTAACGATCTGTCCTTTCTATCTGCTACAAGCCAAGTCCAACATATCACTATTCCTTACCTTCAAAGAGTTTTGTGTGTGTGTGTTTATTTCCTCTGGGTTTTCATTTATTGAAACATAAAATTAGAACAATATTAAATGAAATTTTTAAAAATAATTTGCCCAGCCCTGGCTGAGTGGATTGAGCACAGACCTGCGACCCAAAGGGTCGCAAGTTCAATTTCCAGTCAGGGAACATGCCTGGGTTGCGAGGCAACCACACACTGATGTTTCTCTCCCTCTCTCCTTCCCTTCCCCTTGTTCTTTCCCTTCCCTACTCTTCTAAAAATAAATAAATAAAATGTTAAAAAAATAATTTGCCCATTATTCAACTACTGTAATAGGTAACATAACTCTTTATTTTTGTCTTCTCTTCCAGTCTCTGCTTTATGTACACATATTTGAACTAGTTGTAATCATACAATTAAAAAATATTTTATTGTGGCAAATTTTAAACATAAATGAAGTATTAAGAATATAATAATGAACCCCAGGTACTATTACCCAGCCATCCCCCAGACAGTAACTGTGGCCAGCCTTGTCCTAGCTACATCCCCTAGCTACAACCCTAGCTACATCCTGCTCCCCACCCACGTTTTTTGAAACAGCTCCCAGACATTATACCCTCCCATCTGTAAATATTTCAGTGGTAATCATTTAATGTTTCATTCTGCTTTTTTCATTTGTAGTCGAAGAAAGACAATGACATAAATAATTCAACTAGAAAGACCTTGTGTTCTGATATTGGCAGTGAGAACTGATTGTGAGGGGTAAGAGGAGTGTGTAAAAGCTACAGCATTTGAAGAACTTTACTAAAGAATCTTTTCATTTCTAGCCCATCCTTCTTTTCTGTGACCAAGTACAACAGAACCCAGTTAAAATTTCACGTTATCGTACACACACTGAATTGCATAGAACCTGGACTGAAGCATAGTGTCTCTACACTTGAAAAATACCCATCAAAACAAATTTCATTTAATACAACTAAATCCTATGGCAGTTATTAGTCATCTTCTCCAATATTAACTTTTTAAAAGGATTTTACTATAAACTCCCTTGGACATATTTTATGTTTTAAACTTTCCATCTGATTATCCATTGGTCCAACGTTCCTTGAAAGAGAGATTACTTGGAAGAGAGATGTGTCCTTCCCTCATCCCATTAACTAATGCTGCAGTATCATGAATGGTGTCACCCCTCAGCCCTTTAGAGAAGAGCACTATAGAGGAGGCAATGTGAAACTCAGTCCAAAAAGAAATTTGGCAAACAAGAAATCCTCATTATTCCCACATTTACCATATATGACATTTGGCATTCTGGTAGAGAAACTCACAGTGTAAACTGGAGAACCAGAGGCTGCCCTCATTAGTTTTATAACCCTTAGACTATTAATTACAATTCTGACCCAATATACTATCTCTTACCCTAGCTCTACCCTGCAAGGGCAACTTTATTGTACTAAATTCGCAGATGAGAAAACAAGACTCAGAGAGACTTACTCAAGAACAAACACTGCAGTGGGGTGGAGTCAGTATCAATTGGGGTTATTTGGTTGCAAACAAAAGAAATTGACTAAGTTCATCCAAAAAAAAAATGAGGGACATTAGCCCTGGCTGGGTAGTTCAGTTGGTTAGAGTGTTGTCTTGATATGACAAGGTTGCAGATTCAATCCTCAGTCAGGACACATACAAGAAGCTATCACTGAATGTATCGGTAAGTGAAGCCATGAGCTGATGTCATCTCTTCCTTCCTCTATCTCTCTAAATCAATAAATAAAAATTTTAACAAAGAAAGACATTAACTAGAGGGATAGTAAACAGCCCATAGAATGAATACAGAGCTGGAGAAAATGGAGCAGGAACTAGGGCAACAAGGATGACTCCATTCTGCAGTCCAGAAAGTGTGAGCCTTTTTTTTTTTCCATCTTTTCGTTTTGCTCAAAGTCCATGGAAAGAGACTTCAGTTGATCTTTAACTTAAGAAGGAGGGCAGACCATGTAATTCACTATCCCATAAAGAAGCCCTGTGCTGTAAAAGAAGTAATTCTTCAGAGGAAATTCAGCGTGTAATTTTGAAGGGTGAAAAAATGCTGGGTGGTAAAGAAAAAATGTTCTGTGGTGACATCTTGAATGCACTGTGCGAATCTCCCTTTAAGGAAGGACTTGTTGCCCCAGCTGTGGAAGTGTTGTTGAGAGATAGCCTCCAGCTGTCAGCCTTTCAGGAACTGCCTTGGCTGCAGAGAGCAGCAGCATCCACGGTTATCCCTTCTCCGGACAGCCTACATCATTGAAGTTAGGGGGTAAAGGCCTGGCCACTTCAGTTTACTGCTCTGCATTTCTCCAGCGACGCTTTTGCTCCAGAGCTTTGTGTGAGGCTGACTGAGACTGTCTGCAAGCCTGCAGCACAGCTCAATTTTTCCCTGCACCTACTCTTGCTCTCCACCTATCCCTCCCATAGGTCTTGATGCCAAGAGCATTTAAAAAAATAAATGTCCTAAATGCTAAGCTCAGTCTCAGAGTCTGTTTTCTAGAGAATCCAACCTGTGACATCCCCACTCACTAATTCTGTCTGACTCCAAAGTCCCTCATTTTTACCCTACCCACCAAATGTGATGATGCTTCATTATGACTTTTTTCTTCCGTTGTGGTAAATACATACAACATAAAATTTACCACTTGAACTATTTTTAAGAGTACAGTTTAGTGATATTCATTACATTGACATTGTGCTACGATCTCATTTTGGCTTTTTATGGACCTTTAGAACCATAGATCCACAGAACACTGGAATTGGAGAAGAGAGAGGTCCTTACATGCTTAAGTATGCACATTCAGCTCTAGGAACTTAGCAAACCATGAGAAAAAAACAGAGAGAGATTGATGGGGAGTGAGAGCAAAATAGATAAAGCAGGGATGTCCCTGCTCCATGGTAAGTGAGCAAGAAGTGTAAAACTGCTCCCCCCGCTCAGACCCCAATTCTCTGCCACCTCTCCCACGTGGGCAGCTCTCTTGCTGAGGGTGATTATGGGTTTAAGGTTTGCATCTTGCTCTAACATGGCACCAAACACAAACCAACTACATCAACTGGTCTCACTGAAGAAACAGTGATCGACTAGAGAAAAAATGGTCTGGGTTGGACATAATGACAGATGGCATGTCAGGGACAGCTCTCAGCCTTCCTTTCTAAGGGATTTCCAAGGGTAATTTTGACAATATTCAATTTTTACCTTTTTTGCTACCCTTAAAACCTCACCCATGTGAGACACAACCCCCTTTTCATTTGTATGCACGCCGTGGTACAGCATTAACCCATACCAAAAATTACGACATTGTAAAAAAAATGATGGATAAAAGTAGAGAGAAAAATGACAAACTGAAAAAAGATCTTTTCAGAGAATTTACAGATTTCTCTGTGTGTAAGACTCTATAGCTGTGCTGTTCAGTAGGAATATAATGCCAACCACACAAGTAATTTTAAAATTTCTAGTTAGCCACATTTTAAAAAAAGTAAAAAGAAACAGGGGAATCAATAATATAATTCATTTAACCCAATATATATTCAAAATATTGTCATTTCAACACATACTCAATATAACAATTATCAATGATTTTTACATTTTTTAATACTGTGTATTTTACACTTGCAATGTATCTCATTTTGAATTGACCACATTTCAAGTGCTCAGGGGTCATGTGTGGCCAGTGACTTCCTTATTGGACAGTGCAGGTCTCGAACATATTCTCTCATAACAGAGAAATCTCTCATGTCTCTGGGAAGTTTGGTCTGATTGGGTAACATCTGAGAGAAAGATGTGCAAATATATGTAGCTCTGTATCAAAACTTCACCTATCAAAATTGAGGAAGACTTCCCTGCACCCTAGATTAAAAACTGGGCCACAGTCTTCCTTTCAGCAGAGTGGGAACCCAAACCCAGCCCTAGGATGCACCCTTAGCAGAGAAAAGCTACTCCTCCTAGGACAGAACATGAATCAATAGTTTCTAATTCCCCAACAAGCAATGAATCATTGAGGTTTATTCAAGCCAGGGATAATTCACAGTGCCTTCTAATCAAGTCTGTAAATCACAGACAAGAAGAGCATTCTTCAATTCTCAGTGCCTTCCATCCTGCGGGGAGAAAAAAGCAACAGCTAATTGAGAGGCATGAAAAGACTCCCTCAGTATTGAACTGTTGACTTAATTTAAAACAACGCACTCTACCTTTTACCACAACATAAATGAATGAAAGAGCTCAATTTTTACTGATTCAAAACAAAACTGGAATATGGAACTGAAAACAGCTTTGAGAAAAATAGGCCATATTTTTAAACTTTGAGCTCTATTCTACTAGTTCTGTGCCTATACAACACCAAACGAAAGAAGGACTGATTTATTCCTATGTCCTCAGGCAGATGCCACACACGCACAATTTGGTATCTAATGCAGAAACCTTGAGCTAAACATTCAACATGAAAGCTCTCCCATAATCAGTGAGACGTGCAGAGTCTTGGCAGCAGCAAACACTGACCTGCTGAAAACACCTTCCAAACCCCCAGCACACAGCTCCCTGGGAGACAGCTCTGCTGTGGGTGAGCTCACAGCCACCAAGAGGGAGATTAAACCAGGTAGAGGCAGCAACAGGGACAGCTGTACCTCCAAAACTCAATAATAGAACAGTCTAAAGAGATTTTAAAATAATTTAAAATTTTTTCAGGAACAGATACCTTATAAAAAATACCAATAGATAAAAGAACCAATTAGGAATTTTGGAAACGAAAAATATAACCATTGTGAAAAAATTTTTAATGGACAGATTACACACTATGGCAGACCTAACTGAAGAGAAATTGATGAATTGAAAGCTAAATATAAAGAAATCATCAAAAATGCATCACAAACACAAATAGATTTAAAAATTTAAAAATAAATCAGAGGTATGCGCTGGCTGGTGTAGCTCAGTGGATTGAGCACGGGCCTGCAAACCAGAGTATTGCAGTTCTATTCCCAGTCAGGGCACATGCCTGGGTTACAGGCCAGTTCCCAGTGGGGGACACATGAGAGGCAACCACACATTGATGTTTCTCTCCTTCTCTTTCTCCTTCCCTTCCCCTCTCTCTGAAAATAAATAAATAAATAATTTTAAAAATAAATAAATC
Source organism: Artibeus jamaicensis (assembly GCF_021234435.1). Classification (NCBI taxonomy): domain Eukaryota; kingdom Metazoa; phylum Chordata; class Mammalia; order Chiroptera; family Phyllostomidae; genus Artibeus; species Artibeus jamaicensis. The sequence continues at coordinate 8,254,217 of NW_026521883.1, forward strand.
AGAGATATGAAGGATAAAATGAGAAGAGCCCATGTATATTCAATAGGAGTTACAAAGAAAATGGAGGAGAGAGAGTATTTGGAGGTATATGGGTGAAATTGTAAAGATCTGCGTTTTTTTTTTTAATTGAAAAAGCCCACCTGCTAAGCAGGAAAAATAATACACCCTCCCCTAGACATGTTGAAGTGAAACTATGGAACATCAAAGTCAAAGAGAAAAATCTTAAAACTACCAGAGAGATGATAAAGCTTACCTTCAAAGACGTGACTATTTATTAGACTTATAGCAGACTATCGTGAGTAACAATAGGTTACAGAAGACTAGAATATTATCTCCAAAGTGCTAGGGACAATGACCTAGAACAGTGATTCTCAACTGGTATGATGCAAGAAAATTTTAAATTTTTTTATTTACTTATTTTTAGAGAGGGGAAGGGAGGGAGAAAGGAAGGAAGAAAAACATCAATGTGTGGTTGCCTCTTGAGCAACTGTGGACCTGGCCCAAAACTGAGACATGTACCCTGACTGGGAGTCAAACTAGTGACCCTTTGGTTCACAGTCCAGCACTCAATCCACTGAGTGACACCAGCCAAGGCAGAATTTTTAAACATGCAATATATGACCATTTAGTCAGGAGCACTGACCTATTTTCCTTTAGATTGTCAAATAAAAAAATGACAACAGCCAACACAGTAATAGCCATCTGGTATAAATGAATCAAAATTATACCTATTTTCATCAGATCAGCAAAAAATGCATTTTTTTGTGTGCCACAGAATTTTACTAATTAGTTTATGTGTACCATAAGATGAAAAAGGTTGAAATCACTGACCTAGAATATTGAATTCTTCTACTCTCTCACTCAAGATATTTCCAGACAGATATACAAAGATGGAGAATTCACTTTCTATAGGTTCTTGCCGAAAGAGCTATTAGAGGATATACTCAAGAAGAAGGAAACTGAACTCTGAAGGAAGGAGTGGGTGCCAAAAGCAACGGTGAACAAGAGAACTAGTAAACATACAGGCAAACCTCCAAATAGTTTTAAAAGAATAACTAGCTGAAGACATATCAGGAATTAAAATTTTAAATGAAAAGAGGCAAATATTCTGACAGATGCGCAAACTTGTAAAATCACTGCATGGTGCCTAAAAAGTTACAAATACATAAACAAATGAGAAGATATAGTTTTTATTAATTCTTCATTTTAACAAAATTATTTTCTACCAAAATTTTTAACATGTCTTTAGCCAAATCACTAGATATCTACTATCTTCACCCTATCTCCAAAGACCTTTCATTATAAAGGAACAATAACAACAAAAATCAACAGTCTCATTTCAAAAAACTTAATTTTAAATATTATTCTGGGTGTGGCACAAGGCACATTATCTAGGTACATTCCCAATATTTTAGAAAGGAAAAAATAAATTTCCTCTCCCAAGCCAGATTTGGTTCTTAATTCCATCTAATACACAGCGCAAATGTCAAATGAGATACCGTGATTTATAATCTACATGATTGCACTTGGCTTTAAAAGTCTGTATTAGTGGTATCATAAGAACCCTCAAGATAGGAATGACTTTCTTTTTAAAAAAGAAAACATTGTATTTATTTTTAGAGAGAAGGGTAAAAAGGGCAAAAGAGATGGAGAGAAACAGACATGAGAAAGAAACATGGATAGTACGCTCCCCAACCAGGGACTGAACCTGCAACCCAGGCATGTGACCTGACAGGGAATTGAACCGGCAACATTTCACTGTGCAGGACGTCGCCTGAACAACTGACCCATATCGGTCAGGGCCAGAATGATTTTCTGGAACCATTTTCTCCCATAGAATGTGACATTCTCTATTTTCCAAGAATAACAGTAGAGATTTTTCTAACCAAAATTCAGAAATATATGATTTGAAGAACATCTGCACTTCCCAAATTGAGATAGGAAGAAAAGTATTTTAACTGATGGTTTTTAGCTGTGTTTACTTTTGAGATTACTAACTCAAAGGTCTACATTTTTGAAATTACTAACTCAAAGGCCTACACTTTTTTCAGTTTCATTTATTTTTTAATTAGAGTTGACATAAATACAATATTATATTAGTCTAGGGTGTACACCCTAAGTGATTAGACATTCTATATAACTATATAACTTACTAAGTGATCACCCTGATAAGTCTCGTACCCATCTGACACCATACATAATTATTAGAATATTGTTGACTATATTCCCAATGCTGTACTTTACATCCCCATGACTATTCTGTAACAACAAATTTGTACTTCTTTTTTTAATTATTGATATTTTAGAGAGAAAGAGGGAGGGAGAGAGAGAAACATCAGTTTGTTATTCCACTTATTTATGCATTCATTGGTTGCTTCTTGTATGTGCCCTGACCAGAGATCAAACCCTAACCTTGGCATATAGGGACGATGCTCTAACCAATTTAGCTACCTAGCCAGAGCTCCAGTTAGTACTTCTAAATCCCTCCACTTTTTTCACCCATCCCTCCAACCCTCCTCCCAACTGGCAACTGTCAAAATGTTCTTTGTATCTATGAGTCTGTTTCTGTTCTGCTTGTTCATTTATTTTGTTTTTTAGGTTCAATTGTTGATAGGTATGTATTTATTGTCATTTTATTGTTTATTTTTTTTTCATCTTTTTCCCTTCTTTAATATTTTGTGTAACATTGGTTTTATGGCGATGAACTCCTTTAGCTTTTTCTTATCTGGGACACTATATGACCTTTGATTCTAAATGAGAGCAGTCTTGGTTGTGCGTCCTTGCTTTTCATCACTTTGAATATTTCTCACAGCTCCTCAGAGGCCTACATTTTAAAAATAGGGATGAATATCTGTGCAAACATCAACTTCTGTGTATCTATCTCCATGTATAAAACTCTAGAAATTGTGTTTGAATTTTGAAAATATATCTATTTCTGTGCCTTTTTTTTTCTCTGTATATTCCATGTCTCTATCTTAAAGCAAACCACCCAAGGCATTCTTTCTTGGTTCCTCTTTCTGCTGTTCCCTTTATTCACTCTTTTTCTGTCTCTTTATTCTCTCATTTTCTTTCTTTATCTTCCCTCGATTTCTTTACCTTCGCTTTCCAATATGGAAAACCATTCTTATTTTTTCACATTTGTTGACTTTTATTTGCAATCTCTTTTTCAACACAATTTACAACCTCATCCCCAAAGTCTAGAACAAATATATCAAAATAAAGAGGCAAAGCTGTGGAAGAAACTAAGTTTTATGCAACAGGTGTCTGAGGGGGGGGAATGTAGTGGAGAAATATAACAGAGTAAGACAAAGTAATTGGAAGGTTTTAGCTAAAGTTCTTTCAATCATCTTTATCTTTAGTCCCATGTTTAAGGATGTTCGATGTAATTGAAATTTCTGTTTTTGTCCATAGGTGCTTCTCTAGACAGCCCCTCCCCTCTCTTGTCTGTCAACTTACCTCTCATTGGTGTCAGCAGCTCTCTCAGGTAATCTTTCTGCATGGTGTCAGTCGCTTCTTCATCAAAGCAAGCAAAAGCATCTCTAATGAAATATCCTGGATCTGTGCCATTTAACTTCTCACCAAACATCACGAAGTGAAATTTATGGGCCCTGGAGTCTCCTTCATCATGGCATCAAGAATCCACTGGATTCTTCCCTAGAGAAGCAAGCATATCATGCAAATCTGCCTTGTCAATGAAATCTTCTCTGTTCTTTTCAATCATGTTGACGGCCTCTTTAAACTCCGGAATCTGTGACCGGTCAAACATGGTGAACACATAAGATGCTGCCTGCTGGGGGCGCTTCTTGGTGGCTTGGTCTTTGCCTTTTTGCTTGACAAGGTGGCTGTTTAATTCACTGCCAGACACCAGAAACCAGGCTGCCCTGCATAAGATGATGAGGGTCTTCCATGAGCAGTGGGCTGTGCCTCGAACTGACAAACATTTAAAAATAATCTGTTTGGAAAGTGATATAGAGGAAGGAGCATAGGCTTGAGATCACACAAACAGGGGTTCAAGTCCTAGTTCCTCACTTTCAAGTGCCAAGGACTTTGAGCAAATTATTATCCATTCTAAGCTTCAGTTTTATCACCTGTGAAGTGGGGAAATGAAGCCTACTACTCTAAGCTTGTCTGGGTTCCTTGAGATAAAGTATATGAAACAGCCAGCATTCAATAAGTATCAATAAACACTGGTTCACCTTCTCACTCGAATAGAGTTTTATGATCTCCATTCTTAATTCTGAAAGCTAATAAACAAAATGTTTTCTATTTCTCTCAAAAATTTGCTTTACTTAGCAGATCTGAATTTACTTTCTTTCATTAATAATTAAATGGGGTTTTGATGGAACCCTTTCTCACTTATCACTGTTTCCCAAATTATGTTCCACAAAACACTAGTATCCTATTAGATATTAATAGAGGTCAAATAAGTTTGCATACGATATCTTCTTATAGAATCATGGTGCACATTTGCCTATTAAAGGCAACTCTGGTCCTCCCAGTCAAGGTGGCGGTGCAGGCAGACACAGCTCGCCTCTTCACACAACCACATCAAAATTACAACTAAAATATAAAACAACCATCACTCAGGAACATCCTAAATCGAGCTGAATGAAAGCCTAACAACTACAGAATTAAAGAATTCACAACCATCCAGACTGGTAAGAGGGGTGCTGATGAGGAGCGGGCTGGTCCAACACCTGTGTGGATAAAAATTTGGGAGTTATATCACAGAAGAGAGGAGTCCTAGCCCCACACCAGGCCCCTCTATCCCAGGATTCCAGTACCAGGAAGATAAGTCCCCCTAACTTCTGGCTGCAAACACCAGCAGGGATTGAGTCCGTGGAAAAAATCTGGAGCACCAAGCAGTTAAAGAACTTCTTAAAGAACCCACACATTGACTCACCTACTCAGACTCACCCCCTCAGAGCCTCAGAACAGGGACAGCAACTTGAAAGTCACCAGTGGTATACAGGGAGAAACTGAAGTGTTTAGCATCAAAGTGAGCAGTGGCCATTGTCCCTTTGCTAAATCCTCCTCCCATAGAGCCAGTAAGCTGGTATCATATATGAGACTTCATTGACCTGGGTAACACTGTTTGACCTTGGAGATCCCCAGAGATTCTGCCCTATCTAACTTATGGGCCCACCCAAGCTGCCCTTCCATAAGAATGGCTGGTCTTGGCTTCCAAATCCTATCAAATAAGCAAGCAATAGCTGGCTTCAGTGAGCCCTAGTGACAGTCATTAGATTCACAGCTTGGCTTCACCTGGGAATCTCCAAGTCCAACACAAGTAGCAGCCATCTCAGACTGCTAGGGTGCCCTAGGCAAAACACAGGTGGTGCTGACCTTGGTCTGCACCACCCAGAAAATCTCAGGGTCAGTGTACCCAGTGGACAGCTAGAGACCACATCAGAGCACCACCACCCTGACCCTGCACAGCTGATCCTCCATGGAGGGTGGAGGTTGGCTGTCAGTGGTCACAGCCAAACCTTGCAGCCAACTGGCCTGCATAAATCCCTCCCATTGACCTGCGAAAAGCAGCCAAGGCTCAAATACAAGAGGAGGGTGTGCTCAGCCGACAGGAAGGCTGCACCTCAAGTACCCAACTTGGTGATAGGGGAGGGATTAGTAGTAGGTGGACCCTACTACTAATGGACCCTACAGGACACCTACTACATTAGGCCATGCTACCAACACACAGAGTCAAAGCAGCTGTACCTAATACATAGAAATAGAAACAGGGAGGCTGCCAAAACAAAGAGACAAAAAAACATGACCCAAATGAAAGAACAGATCAAAACTCCAGAAAAAAGAACTAAACAAAATGGAGATAAGCAATCTGTCAGACGCAGTGTTAAAACACTGGTTACAAAGATGCTCAAGGAACTTAGTGAGGACCTCAGCAACATAAAAAAGATCCAGTCAGAAATGAATACACTAACTGAAATAAAGAACAATTTATAGGTAAGTAGATGAAGCTGAGAACCAAATCAATGATTTGGAGCATAAGGAAGCAAAGAACAACCAATCAGAACAACAAGAAGAAAAAAGAATTTAAAAATAACAAGGATAGTATAAAGCAGCCTCTGGGACAACTTCAAGAGTTGTCACATTACAGGGGTACCAGAAGGAGAAGAGAAAGAGCAAGAAATTGGAACTCTATCTGAAAAAAATAGTGAAAGAAAGCTTCCCTAATTTGTTGAAGAAAATAGAAATGCAAGTCCACGAAGTACAGAGAGTCCCAATTATAATGGATGCAAAGAGGCCCACTCCAAGACACATCATAATTAAAAGGCCAAAGGTTGAAGATAAAGAGATACTCTTAAAAGCATCAAGAGGAAAGGAGTTAGTTACCAGATGGTTGCCAGATGGGAGCGGGGAGGGGAGAATGGGTGAGGAAGTGAGGGAATTGAGACATACAAATAGGCAGTTACAGAATAGCCATGGGAATATAAAGTACAGTATAGGAAGAGGAGTAGCCAAAGAACTTATACACATGACCCACAGACATGAACAGTGGAGGGAGGATTGCCTGAGGGAGTAGAGGTGCAGGAATGAGGGGGGCAAAGGGGGAAAAATCAGGACAACTATAATAGCATATTCAATAAAATAAAAAAAATTTAAAATCAACTCTGAGCAATTTCTGAGAGCAACTTCAACATAGTGTTTTCCCTCATTAGTTCACCATATCCATTTTTTATTTAACATTTATTGACATCCTGCATAAAATCCAAACAACCCCTTTTAGAAAATGCTAATCTGGAGAGATGCGTAGACTTTTATATACATCAAACAATTTTTCATAAATACAACTTCTTTCAATAGAGAGATGAGTTAACTAGCACCCAGTTAAAAGTATATTCTTTGACAAAAGCCTACATAATTTCGATTTGGTGTTTTGCATTTTCTTGCTTTTTGCTGTTTTCTTCTTCTTCTTCTTTTTTAATGTGACTATCAGTCAAAGGACACCAGCTGAGTGCTCCCACGGAGTACTGATCACAAAGACAAGTCACATACACTCTTTTTTTGAACCTGTTTTCTTGCTTTTTCTCAGAGCCTTTTTTTACTAGCTTGCTCTGAGGAGTCAACCGGATCATCCGTGTGGAAGTGCAGCCTACACCAGAGCAAGCTTGGACTGGTTAGGAAATAACGCCTTCGGGACACTGTCAACTGAGGGAGGAACATTAAATGGTTCTGAACAGAAATCATCATCATTGCCCAATTGGGCAGGGGGAGCTCTTTGAGCTCAGACCCCACCAGGGAATGATCCTTCTTTCCAAAGGAATTTCAAGGATACACATGACACTCAGATTAGATGACCCAGTCCTGGGATATGGGCTCATTGTTGGAAGGAGAGAAAACACACTACTATAGGGTTGTTACAAGGGCAAAGTAAACAAAAAATAAAGGTTAATATCAGAGAGCAGTAACTACTGTACTATTCAAGAAAGATATATCTAATGAAAGGTACAAATGTCCACTTACAGAACTAAAAGCAGGTAAAATACCCTAAAAACTATCAGAATGAGAAAAAATCCAAAGAAAACAAAGAGAATCTACTGAAAAAAAAATGAAGAGATGCCAAGGAAGCATAAAAACAGAAAACAAGGTAAGATTACAGAATTAAAACTATACATAATAATTAAAATAATAAGCGTGAATGAGACGAACTTAGTGAAATAAAAAAATTTTCAAATTGATCAAACAAAATATCCAAAATATCCAAATTGATCAAATAAACCGGATCAGTCTACAAAGCCACATGTAAAACCAGAAATTGATAAAGCCCAATGTTGGTAATAATGGTGCCACACTGTCCTGGGAAAACAAATTGGTGTAACATTTCTGGAAGGAACTGAGCCTAACTGTATCAAAATGTAAAATGTACACTCCATTGTACTGAGCTAGTCCAGTCTAGAATTTAGCCTAAGGAGAAAGTTGTGAAAATGCAAAAAGCTGAACACAAGATGTTTATCATTGCGCAGTTTATGGTAAAAAAATAACGCAGACAAACTAAGTGCCCAACAGTAGGATACTGATTGAGTAAATCATCCGGATGTTTGGCAAACATTAACAATCATGGCGTTAGTCTACAGATAGTGACTTGGATATCCATCCATTGCATATTCTGAGTAGAAAAAGGACATTACAGAACAAGTAAATTATGACCCCATGTATGTGGATGTACTGCATAGAGATGGCTAAAGGATGCTCACCAAAATTGCTACAGCTCTTGCTCTGCATTGGGGAGATTTTAGGGGTGATTTTTATTTCCTGTTTTGTACTTTATGTTGGTTAAAAACATTGGTTATGAGAACACTTTTTTGTGTATGTGTCTAAAAACCTCTATGCCTTTAAAGCCATTGGATCAGGCCCTTGCCAGGTAGCTCAGTTGCATTCAATCTCCAGTTAGAGCACATACGAGAAGCAGCCAATGAATGCATGAATGAGTAGAACAACAAATCCATGTTTCTCTCTCTCTCTAAAAATTAAATAATAATTTTTTAAAAAACAATAAAGCCACTGGGTCAGCCGATATGCTTCATTCCTGTCATTCTCCCAATTATAAGCCTTAGGAAGGGGAAAACAATGGGTGGTTATCAGGAAAGGAATGGCCAGGCAGGCTTCCTGTCTGCAGAGGCCAACAGGGACTAGTCATGTAGAACCAGCTACCATGTCATAACCAGGAAACTAGTTAAAGCAACTCTCAGGACAGGAGTCAAAGAGTTACTGAATGCAGGCCCTTCTCTGCTTGTGTGTTTGTTTATAGCAATTTCTTGGCTTCTATGGTGTCTGTAATAGAGCAACTAAGGGACTTTCCCCAAATCAGAAGTCTACAGTGACTAATTTCTGGGACTTCCTGAGGCTGTTCTGTGCCTTGGGCAGCTAGCTGTCTAGCAGCTGAAGTTTCTTACAGCAGTGAGAGAGGGTGAGTCTAGGAGGAAATTCCTAACACTTTCATTTATTGTTTGACTCTTTAAAAAAAAAGAGCATCAATTACTTTAGCGAAAATGACCCAGCTATTTTGTAAAGGATAGAGGGGTCAACTGTGTCCCAGTATGATAAGGACTGAGATGAGCTCACTGGATGTCACAACAGGGAAGTTGTAGTAAGTGGCCTGGTCAAGAGCAGTGCCTGCCTGGTGGGGCCAGGGGAATGGCCTAAGAGAGGAAGTGAGGAAGTGGAGAGAGTGAGTCTGGACAACTCTTTCTGGAAGTTCGGTCATGAGAAGATAGGACCTAGAGCAATGAGTGACAGAAGAAAGGAATGGGGAGACAGGAAAAGGCATTTAATTTTTTTGTTTGTTTCTGTTTTTATTTATTTTGAAGATTGAAAAGAGCCTGTAGATAAGAAGTGGATGATTCAGTGGGGAAAGGGGATCCTTGCTCCATAGTGGAAGAATCTGGAAAGCAGGGAGGGAATGAAAAACAGAGCACCCGGTAAAGAGTTGGCTGTAAATAGAATGAGGAATGTTGTAACTGTGGGAAAGGAGGAAAAGCCATGGAGAGGTCAAATGGAGAGCTGCCTCTCCAGTGAAAACAGAGATCGAAATAAAGATGGCCCTGCAGGTGCCAGTACCAATAGAGTTTTCAACTGGGAGCACTCACCCTGTTCCACCCTAATGTGGAAACGCCGTCTATGATGGAAACGTCCACTATCTGGACTGTGGTCGTTTTAAAGGCACATACACATGTTGAAACTCATCAAATCATATGCTTTAAATACTGCCATTTATGATACATCAATTATTCCTCCTTAAAGCTGTAAAGAATTTCTTTTTGTGGTTTTAAACTGTCATGCTTCAGTCAATAGGGGGCGGGGTTGTGCACCACAATATGGAAAATGGTTTTCCTGTCTTTTAGTTTTATGGTTCTGTTTTTCCTGATCCTTTCTCAGAGGACAGAGCTCTTATTCACAAGCATTAAAAGAAAGCAATTAAATAATCATAGACATGAAGATACAGGCAAGTGGATGTGCAAAGTTTAGAGTAAAGCCCGGAGCTGCTGAAATACTCTCAGTGCCTGAGTAGCAAGTATTTACAGACTCAGCCAAAGAAAGGGTGAGATAGCAAAAGAACAAAAGCATTTCTTCACAGTCATGTGGGAGACAAGTCTGGGATTCTCTGATGGCAAAGATTACAGTTGCCGCCTTTCAGAGAACAGTTTTGTTACCCAGTTTTGTGAATAGGCCAATGGCAGGACAGATATCACACTAACGGCTGATTGGAGAGGTGATGGGAACAGAATTGAAAAGAGGCTTTTTTGTTCCTCGTGCAGGTTTGAGGACTTTCTGGCAGCGTGGGGCAGAGGAGGCCTTGGTGCCTGACCTGCCTGCACCAGTCTTCTCTCCTGAGTTAACTCCTCGGTGTAATATTTTGGAGCAATTCATTTTTTTCTTTGGGTTTCTGTTTTCTCATCTGCAAAATCAAATTAATAGTCTTTGCCTTGGCTGCTTTTCTGAATAAAAGTGAGAGATTCTAATGAAAACATTGAAAAAGTAAAAGGAACTGTGTGAGATTTTAATGCAACTGCAACAATTCGGCGACACAGATGGTGTTCCCCGGTTTGTGAAAAGGTTATGTATGCCCTGCCCCCCTGCCCCCAACCCCGCCTTTCCCAGATACTTGTGGCCCGTTTTGTTGATTGAGGACACGGATAAATGACTCCTTCCTCTCACCCAAGGCCCTATCCTCCTTACCTATCATAATAACAGCCCATCTCACAGCTACATAAAAAGAGACAGTGAGTTTAAGTGTCTCTCCTTGGGTTACAAGCTAATAACTCAGAAGAGCCAGCATTTGAACCCAGGACTCAAACACTAATGTCACTAATGTCTGGCCTACTCTTCTCTGCCTTTAAAACGCTAGTATGTCTGTCGGCAGTGCGCCAACAGTCCTGTACATCTGTCTCTTGCTTCAACAGTGTTTGAACTAAACAGACCCAGGGATGCCCCTTCTTTCAGCCTCCCACCACCTTCTAACCCATCCCAAATGTAACCTTCGGAACCACCTCAGCCATCCTCTGCCTCCAGGACAGCCAATGCCATTTTTTAGCTCAACTCCAATTGCCTAGCAATCATGAGCTCCCAGATTCCTTAGAATTTTTCCACTCTGGCAGAGGCTGCTGTCAACCACCTGGTCAACCCGCACCTTCAGGCCTCTTACACCTACCTCTCTCTGGGCTATTTTGACTGCGACTATGTGGCCCTTCAGGGTGTGGGCTATTGCTTTCTCAAGTTGGCCAAGGAGAAGCTTAAGGGCACCCAGTACCTCTTGAAAATGCAAAACCAGCACCCCTTGGCTGGCACCCTTTTCTGTGACTTGCAGAAGCTGTTCCAAGATGAGTGGGGTAAAACCCAGAACAGGATGGAAGCTGCTATGGTCATGGAGAAGAACTGGAACCAAGCCCTTTTGGATCTTCATGCCCTGGGTTCTGCCCGTGTGGACCCCTGCCTCTGCAGCTTTCTGGAGAACCACTTCATCAAGAAGATGGGCAACCGCCTGACAACCTCTGCAGACTGGCCCAGGCGAGAATCTTTTCAAAAGGCTCATCCTCAAGCATGACTTGGACTCTTTAGAGTCCAGAGGCCTTCGAGCGTCCCTTCTGCATGCCCTGGTGTCAGATTGTGCCTGTGCCTCTGCCTGCAGCCACAAGGCAGCCTTTTAATCACCCTGGAGCCCTCTCCCGTGCTATGGACCAAAGGGAAGCAATAAGTTCTCGCAGCAAAAAAGTAAATAAATAAAAACCACATGCTAGTATCTCTACAGTAGTCATTAGTCACATGTGACTGTTTCAATTAAATTAATTAAAATAAAATTAAATGAAAACTTCAGTTCCTCGCTAGTCACATATCAAGTGCTCAATAGCCATGTGTTGCTACCATATCAGACAGCACAGATGGAGAACCTTTCAACACCACAGGAAGTTCTAATGGACAGGACTGCTGGCGTATGACTCTCATGCATCAGGAAGATCCAGTTAGATGAAAGACTTATCTTTACGTGGTCTGTCCTCTTTTTATTATTATAGTCTAATTCTGAATATTTTCTCCAGTCCCCGAGCATCCAGAGGGCATGCCTGGGACAGGACTGGCCTGCCAGTTTTGTGGGAACCCAGCACACAGGGCCGACAGCAGGACTGGAATGACGAAGGCTGGTGGCAACACTGCCCGGACCCTGGAGAGAGCCGCTCCAAAGCGATCTGCAACCGGAGTACTAGTGTAGGTACTGAACCACAGGTTTCTGCGAATCTGCTACGCTTTTGCCAGATCTGCCAGAGTAGAGAGAAGCAGAAAGGGAGAAAGTGAGAAGTGTAGGGAGGGGAAGAGAGAGCAGCAGTCACTAAAAACTTGGCGATCAAATTGTCTTCTTCTGGTTCTTCCAGGCACAAATGTTGATCCTTCGAAACCATGAAGGAAAAAAAAACAAAAAAAAAGGTCGTGAAGGAAAGAGACTTCATGTGCCATTCCTACAGTGGGAGAAACTTAACAGTAGCTCACTCTCTTAAAACACACATCAAATATGAATTTACACAATCCTGGATCAAATTATGTATTAAAACTACATTCTCCTAATGATGAAGACCCTAGAATTAGTGTTACAATAAGGTGATGCTTAAAAAAAAAAAAAGAAAAGAATGCTGTGGATGTCTCTCACCTCACCTGTTCCTGTCAACACCCATTCTTTTGTCCCCTCTTTGGTACTCACTCTTCCCCAGAAATCCTTTATACCCACGGGAGAGTTGTCTGAGGACTGGTAAAGCTTTTGGCACTCTTTCTGACATCCTACCATCTAGGCCACAACGTGTTCACGCCATCTCAATGTAACAAGTTTTATGGGCATTGCTTCTCTTCTCTAGCTCTTTGTGTAATTTAGGAAGTAGCATTTTCAGAACATTATAAAACACTCCTTAAGTAATGTGGAGGTACTCTTTTGCAAGGCTTGGCCTCAATTATGTGAGTATTATTTTAAAATACTGCCTCTGGATTCTTGGTCTTTAATTTGAAACTTTTGTAGCTGCTTCAGCACTTCCTTCCCATTGAGAGCCTATGGCCTTGCTCCAAACAACACTAACTGTCTTCCTTTGAGCGTCCAGGTTTGTTTTGGTTTCCTCCAACTGAGCTGTCACTCTCTGAACCGTTGTGTGCAAAGTCCCTGAGAGGAAAACAGAAATGGGCCTCTGGGGCGCTGCATAGAGAGAGCTTGGAAACCACTTGCAGGAGCAGCTGGGCGAAAAGTGGCAGGCCTCCCTGGGATTCCTGGTCCCACCCTACTGGGACAAATGACACTGGAAGTCTGTGCTTATAGTTTCTCAAGGGTCTGGTACTTTGCTCTGTTGTCCCAGTGACTCACATGATAATTTTCCAGGCCTTCAAACTGGGTCAACAAGGTTTGTTTGTCCAGGGGGCTCCCCTGGGAGGCCATTGGAAGACAAGCAGCTGGCCGGGGGATGTTTGACCAGGTGATTCTTTTTGCTGGCTTTTAGCCTGAGGACATATTATCAGCATTCAGGCCAAGTTTGGAAAATTAAAAGCTGCCTAACATCTGGGGTGGATCAACATACACCAGTGTAATTAGTTAAGTGTTAACTACACTGCTAGTGGTGGCTCTCACCACTTGAGAGTAGAACAGGTGACTTGGCAAGAGCCTAAACCACGATGTCCACCTCTTACAGATAAGGCAATAAGTTTGTGCTCTGCGTCTAGCCATAGAAGCTTCCATTAGCCCTGTGAGTATGAGCTAATCAATTTCCTTGTTTATGAAACAATAGCATCACACTGGGTTGGGTCAGTATTTCTCACATTTGCAAAGTCACAGACTCCAAGGACATATCTGAAGATTTACAGCCCCAAATTTTTATAACTTAGACTTAAAAGTTTCTCATGGCAGCATTATTCATAATGACCAGAAAGTGAAAACAAACCAGCAGTCCATCATCAGCTGATGAATGGCAGAAATATTCAGCCATAAAAAAAAATGAGGTGCTGATACATGCTACAGCACGAATGAACCTTAGAAACCTGCTACATGAAATAAGCCAGACACAAAAGGCCACATGTCATATGACTCCATTTGTATAAAATGTCCAGAATAGGCAAATCCAAAGAGACAGAAAGGAGATTAGTAGTTGCCAGGGCCTGGGGGGAGAGGGGAATAGGTAGAATGGTAATGGGCATCGGGACTTTGGGGGGTGATGAAAATGTTCTGGCATTAAAGAGTGATGATGGTTATAAATCATCGACCTTTTGAATATACTAAAACCCACTGAATCATACTGAATCATCTTTAAAAAGATGATTTTATGGTATTCGAATTCTATTTCAATTTTTTGTCAACAATTTTAACGTAAAGAGAATTCAAAATTACCTGTAATCACAAGAATTTCACCCACTTTCATCCTAATGTACATTTTTTAATGGGAAAGAAAGAGTGGTGTTTTAGCTTTTTTTTTAACCCTGGTTGCACACATCATCGCTGACAGTCAAAATTTAAAAGCCATTAACATTCAGGGCTTGATGCGATGGACTCCTGTGAAGAGGAAGGCTTGAAGCAACAGGTCAGGCTGAAATGGCACAGCCCTCCCTGCTGCTTGCACACTACCCCTTCCTTCACTGTCTCGGATGGCACAGAATTAAGGTCCCTGCCCTCAGGGAGCCCACAGCCTGGTGGTAGAGACTATTAATCTGTTATGGAAAGAAATGTTATATTTAAAAGATTTCGAGAACTATTGAGCACTACAAAATACATGCTAACAATGTATCTTGATTATAGAATATGTTGGTCTGATTCCCGGTTCTGGGTATTTCTGTAATAAGGATACTGTTGGAGAATTAAGCACTGAGGCAGGTACTGAATATCATTTACCTAGAAAGTGACTTGCCATCCACCATAAAGACATGTTCACGTTGTGCCCACTAGGTGTCTCATTATTTTACAAGGAAATTGAAAAGCACATTTCCACCTGTGTCCTGAGTCAGCTTGGCCAAAATCTCAGCCACTTTCTAGCAACCATGTGTAAAATGCCAGTAGTGTAGTTGCCTCTTATCTGAGAAGGGAAGAAGATGTCTTTGTGGATTCTTCGCCTTCTCAAAATCCATATATCTGCAAATTTCTCTCCTATGGAAGCCGGAACTAGGAAGACCAAGCAGGAATTCTCCCACAAACTGGGTACTTAGACCTTATAGGCAGCAGCGCAGAATCCGCACTGGTTTCCTGGCCTGGTGCTAACTGTCATCTGCATGTGAGCTAACATCTCCCAGCCGCACCACATACTATCTGTGTGCCCAAGTAGAATGTGTTCTTCCTTATTCATAGGTGGCAGTCACAGGAGTCATTTTCATAATAGGATCCAGGGTCTCTTCTTACGTGGTGAAGTTCAAGTTTCCAAGTGATACACAACAACTTATCCCCATATTTTAATCTTTGTCATGCATGAGCTTTCTTTAGATGGCATACAGCAGAATTCCCTGCCTATGGTGCCGACATCAGAGAGGAAGGCACCAGATTTAATGCAATCAGGAGACTGATGCATTAAAAAAATCTATGGCAACTTCAAGAGCTCATCTCATCAGGCTTTCACACACTACTAATGGGAGTGTAAATGGATATAACCTCTCTGCAGTGCCACTTGGCAGTATCTATCAGGAATGCATTCAAAAGTTTATGTCTGTCAGGATCCCAGAAGGAAAGAGATTTCATTCAGAATGGTGCAGATGAAGAGACTTTAATAAAAGAACTACTTACCGATGGGTAGGCCAGGTTAAGGGGGTAGACAAATGATGTTCAGGCACCTAGAGAAGAACAGTGAGGTAAATGGACAGAGGCTGAAAATAATCTCGTGGAATTCAGTGAAAGCTGGACTGGTGGAGGAGGAACCACCCAGAAAGGAGGCTGCACTGGAGATGGGGAGGGGCGTGCAGCCAGGGTCTCAAAGCAGGAAGGCCCAGACTTCTCTTTCTTTTGGCCCTGTAATTGCCTCTGGAGCCACCCATCAAATCCCAAAGGGCAAGGGATCCTGGAAATGCAATCTATAAAAACAGAGTGAAGAAAAGTAGAGAAGGGGTGGGGTTGGCAGTGGCAAAATAACCAGCACAAACCTGCAATAACATTTCTAGGCATATATCCCAGGGACATAATCAAAGATGAAAGCAAAGAATTATGCCAAGATGTTTTTCAGAGTTAAGTATGAGAGCGAAAACATGAAAACAAGCTGAATATCTTATAATAGGAGAATAGATAGATAAATTATAGTGTATCTATACTTTGGAATGTTATTGTGCCATACTAAACATTTTTGAAGAATCTGTGGATATATGCAAAAATGCTTACAATAAAACGCTAATTAAAAAAGACACAAAACATTATGCACGGTATTAACTCAATTCCACGAACACATATACAAAGGGGAAGCACCTTGAAGAGTTAAAACATTTCTTTTTGATGATGGGACTACATTTTTCCCCCTAACTTCCAATGTTCTTCGTGTTTCTTTAATAATAAAGTAAGCATACGATACTTTTGTGATCAGAGGAAAAAGGCAATACCAAAAAAGAGAGCCCATTTCTCACTGACATGAACTCTGCTCAATTTAAAACGTTAATGAGGGACACAATTGTTTATGTAAATTAAAACCAGTGACAGGGAAGGTAAACCTCAATCTGTGTCTGTTTGATATCTGGACGAAAAGTGAGAGAAAAGTCAGTCCATTTTTATGGAACATCAAACATCCATATAGTAGATGATTTTGATTTTTGACAATACTTTATACTCTTCACTTGAATAACAGGTATCATATTAATTCAGCTTTAGTTGGATTCAGCCTTATCTTGCAACTCTGGAAAATCCAAGAAATTTTAATAAGCCAAATTATGAAATAGTAATATTTTCTTTTAAATTGTATAGTTCAACGTTCATCATAATTTTTAAACCATACTTTGTTTTTTATCAATTAGACAAGTAATACACAAATACTTTCTTTTTAAAAAGATTTTATTTATTTATTTTTAGAGAGAGGGGAAGGGAGGGAGAAAGAGAAGGAGAGAAACATCAGCGTGTGGTTGCCTCTCATGTGGCCCCCACTGGGGACCTGGCCTGCAACCCAGGCATCTGCCCCGACTAGGAATCCAAATGGTGACCCCTTGTTTCACAGCCCGCATTCAATCCACTGAGCTACACCAGCCGGGTCCACAAATACATTCTTGTTTTAAAGATTAAAACAATACAAAGAATACAAAAGTTTCTGCACTCACGCTTGGTCTCCTCTTCATAAGTAACCTATTTTCAGTTTGTTCTGTGACTCTAAAGACATTTGCTGATCACTTATATGATATAAATGCATATAGAAATATATAGTTTTATTTTCATTTTCTAAGTAAGGGATGTTTTATTGTCCATATTGTTCTGCAACTTGCTTTTTTCTCATGTTGCAGCTCCCCTTATTCTTTTTCAATGGCTACATAGTTTTTCATGGTTTGGATGTCTCACGATCATCTGACCACTCTTCCTGTTGGTGGCTATTTAGGTCGTTTATAGTTACCTGGCATTTCAGACAATACCACCATGAAAAACCTTGTATATGCTTCTATGTGCACATATGTGAGCATTATTTCCCTCAGGGAGCTATTGGAAAATGAAATTTCTGGTCTGAAGGATATGTGCACCTAAATTTTTACTGTCTAGCAGCCTTTCATAAAGCTTTATCAATTGGTACATCCAAGAAAAAGGTGTCAAGCCTGACTAATAATCAGGAAATTATAAATTAAAATAACAATAGGATAGCATATTTACCATTTGGGGTTCAAAATTTTAAGAGAGTGATTATGCAAAATATGGAGGAGGTTAGGGACATGTGTCCTCATATGAACATTCTTCTGACAACCAGCATCTACACATCAGGAAGGCTTCCTTGGAGACTCATGGAAAGTGACAGCACCAGACTGTTACGATAAATACAGGGCGTTTCTGTTACAGGACTGCCGGTTTTCACACACGCTGATAGCAGCCCTGCCGTCCGCATGTGCTCACCAACAGCATGATCACCAGGTATTATTGTTTTGCAATTACTAACTCCTTAACTTCCCATTTTAATAATCACATTTTGGTTTATAACTTTTACAGCCCTTTCCCATAGATTACATCAACCGATCTCTGCCTCCGTGACACTGTGAAGTAGGTGCTTTTCCAGTGAGAAAATTGAGGCTCAGAGAAGTTAAATGACTTTCCAGAGTCACATAGACAGTTATAAGTGGAAGGGCTCAGGTCTTCTGACTTCCAGTTCCATTAGCTTTCCACTTTCTGGACTGTTTTTAAAACGAGAGAGAGTGAAAGTCCTCCTTGTCTCTTACCTGGAGTTCAAGTTATCTAAAAGGAACCACAAGGGGCAGCCTGGTGTAGCAGAAGACACAATAGGCTGGAAGGCTGAGAACTGGCTTTTTATCTCTACTTTGTGCTCCTCCCAGCTCTGTGACACTAGGCAAGTCATTTAGCCTCACGGGGCCTCGGGGCCTCTTTAGAAAAATAGATATGATGCTCACACTAATATTGGAAGAAGAGATGATGCCTACAATTCCTCCTGGTCGTGAGATTTTATTTAAGCTAAAATTAGACTAGTGATTCTTCTCTGTCCATACATTTCATGAAACACCATTTCTGCAATGGATTTATTCTTGCAAATACGAATCCCAAAAGGAAAAACTTACCATGCAATACTTTCTTTGACTGAAATCTAAAAATGTTCCCTCATCTCTTCCTTCCTTCCTTCCTTCCTTCCTTCCTTCCTTCCTTCCTTCCTTCCTTCCTTCCTTCCTTCCTTCCTTTTCTCCCTCTCTCCTCTTCCTCTTCCTTCCCTCCTTTCTCTCTCTCTTCTTTCTTTCACACTATTAGGTAAACCCCTTGCTAAAGTCTAGGGAAATTTCCAAAGAACAACAGCAAATGGTTTCAGGTAACTGGCTGTTTCTCAAAAGATGTTTTCTGCCTGGATCTCTTTACCACTTGGCATGACCCAAATTCCACCTACATTTTTTTGTTGTTGCCTATTATTACAGATTTTTAAAGTGACTCATTTTCCCATTTTAATTCCAATAGTGTAAAAGCTTTAACCAGAGTTTTTCCTTATAGTTCCAACTTCCATAAACAACAAAGATTTTAAGAGCTGGAAGGTGTCTTAAGAGATCACTATCTTTGAACAGATCAAATATTTTCCACTTAACAGGAAGCATCTGCTGCCCAGAAAGCCTGTCACTCAAGGTTTCACAGATAGCAAGTCTCCTCATACAGTACTTATTCCGTTCTTAATACATAACAATTTATTGATCCTGACTCTTCCAGAAAGTCAAAGTGAGTAAACTATATGATCATTGGTTGTTTTCATTTTATCACACATCACAAATTCTTCTAGTTCTAACCATATTTTGATGCATTATTTATGAGAACCATCTGGTAACAGGTTTGAAGAGAAAACTCTGGAATTTTAAAAGTGTGCTGCACATTTTTCCAGGAGACACAGTGTATGGCTCAGATCTATCATTGACCTGCTCATTGGTTATAACATCCAGCAACCAGATTTGTTCACTGCATTTAAAAAAAAAAACTGAGGTACAACTTATATATAGTAAAGTGCAAAACTCTGAAGTATATTACTCAAAACATGTGTACATGTGCATACACCATGTAACCCCCACCCAGATCAAGACACAGAGAATTACTAGCACCTCTAAACGTTCCTTGTGCCCCATACCAGTCATCGCTCTCTAAGGGTAACTACTATTTTAACTTCTATTGCCAGAAATTAGTTTAAAGTTTAGTACTGTAATTCTGTTTTTGAACTTCATATTAATGAAACCACACAGAATGGACTATCTGCTTTTTCTAAATTCGACATTGTGTCTGTGAGATTGTTAACCACATTCTAAAACTCAAGTCATTTTCTGGCTTATATACCAGCTGTAGGCAGGTACGTGTAGTCTAAAAAAATGCAGTGAGGAAAAGAGTGTTTTAAAATGACTGGAATGGAATA
The DNA here is from genome assembly GCF_021234435.1 of Artibeus jamaicensis. NCBI lineage: Eukaryota > Metazoa > Chordata > Mammalia > Chiroptera > Phyllostomidae > Artibeus > Artibeus jamaicensis. Next base: position 8,274,229 of record NW_026521883.1, read on the forward strand.
ATCTATACTGCTCCTGTCACTTTCCAGTCTTGCATCATCAATTTTCCTCTTCATCTCTGCTTTTAAATGGGCTCTGATCCATCCAAGTATTCTATTTTCCTTTTCCATTAATGGATAAGTAACTTATACATTTTTTCTTATTTATAGCCATCATCCCCCTTCAGTGTTCTACAATCATTGGTTTAAAAGCTGGAAATAACCTCAAGCTATCATCTGTCACAAACCTCTCTCATCAGCAAGAAAAGCACTATTATCTCCTATTTTCAGATTCAGCAGATATTTACTGAACACATAATTGTTAATGTATTTTTCTAGGTATCATGGCGGGGGTAACTACAAAAATATAGCAAGCATAAGCCCTATGTTCATGAACTTCCAGCCTAGCAGAGAAGCAGCATAGTACATATATCTACATAAAAGCTCATAATATAAGCTACAAAGTATTACATGATACCATTGAGTTAAAAGAGAAAAAAATGTTCCATGAGCTCAGAGGGAAAGGTCATTTCTAGCTGAGGTGGTGTAAAAAGGTTGGTAGTTGAGTATTTGTATCAGGAGGATTACTAAGAAATAGGCTGCCACAGTGAGGTAGGTTTCGTCATGTAGTGAGGGGGAAAGCATTTTTGATAACTAAGGACAAGGACATTGAATTGGGAAATCATGCAGCGCATACAGGGAGTGTCAGGGCACTTTGACTCAAGAGTAGGGTAAGTGATGAAGAAATTGGGGCCCAAGGTGCTTGTGGATTACCCAAGGCTATAGCACTAGGGGAGCCCTAGACTGGGGATCGAGTCTGAGGCATCTTTTCTCTTTAATGTTTTCCCCATAATTTTATCAAAACAACATTTTAACCACTGCATACTTTCCTCACAATAGCCCATTATATATTGTCCATTAATTAACTGACCCAACATTTATTGAATATCTACTACATGCCAGGCGCAAATGGCCTCTATGGATTCCCAGGCTGATGTGGTATGTGTTATAATTTTTTTCCATTTGGAGAGTAGGGCTAACATAATATTGGTCTAAGACTGATTTCCCTTCCCTTTAATTGCTATAACTTTACTGAATTATATTTCAGAGCCAATACTATAAATAACAGATGGAACGAAATAAACCACACAAAAGGATCTCTGCAACATGTTTTTTTTTTTTTCTACGTGACATCAATACACTGACTCTTAGCATTGACTACACATGTGGGTTTTCCATAACTGCATTTACAAATGTTTGAGCAAGGGGTAATACAGAAGGATCTGAAACCTTCCATTCTTAAACTGAAGTTCAAAAACATCCTTAATATTGTAGTACAACAAGACTCACTTCCTTTTAACTTATCAACCACCAAAAGACATTTCCCTTGTTCTGTGTAATGTAACTATGGGGACACAACACTTTCTATGCAACTGAAACACATCATTCTGGCTTAACGCACTCATTTTCTGAGAAATATTAAAAAAAAGTTGTGGTCACAGTTAAACCTTTGAACTACTTTGGTATTTCAGTGTAAATCCAATACATGTTTTAGTAAAATTCAGAGGGATAATTAAGTACAAGGACTATGGATTCTTTATAATTCTATTGAACAATTCCTAATTAAAGCTTTAGTGCCAGAAAAAAAGTGATTATTATTTAAATAAATTAGTTTATCAGATACTTTATAAATTGCAGAGTATAAAAAGTGGAGTTTTGAGAGTTCTATTCCCAGGCATGCAGCAGGCCAAGCATTTAGCCTGCCCTTCCCATTGGAAATAATTTTTTAACAAGGCTAAATTTTTTTAAATCCTAAACTTTTAAAAAGCATTCAAGCATGGACTTGAAAGTGAGGAGTTATCAGTTCAACAAGAAGTAGGAACCAAGAGAGGTAAAGGGACAACCTTGTCCAAGAGGGGGTGTATAAAACCAGGAGGCACCATTTACAGTCTATTTAGCTAAATGACACCCTTGCAGTTGCTCAGTCCTATGGCCTTGAGGTCATTTTGTTCAAATTGGTAAAGTTTGGCTTTGGCTTCACTGGGGGGGGGGGGGGGGGGGGGGGTGAGAGGTGCAATGGGAGAAAAAGCCTAAGACTTGAAGAATCCTATAGGAGACCTTCCTGCCACTAAGTTTGGACCCTTTAGGTAGGTATAAAAACTCACATACCCACTCACCCTCAGACTACTGCAGGGAAAGTTCCTGTGGTGCTAAGCAGAATTGAGGGCCAAAAAATTCTGTCCCTGGATGAATGTCAACTTATCATAATCTAGAGCCCAAACAGACCCCCTAAATAAAGCCTCAAGCCATTACTTCAAATTAAATAGGCCCCAGGTATACAGAACACAAGCAAATCTTTTCTAGAGGAATATACTGCAATATCCACAAGTTATTTTCCAAGGAAAATGAGCAGCTCCCAGGAATAAAGCCTAAGCACCCCCCAAAACAAGTTACTATGGGTGAGAATCAGTAGAAACAATATCCAACAGAAACAAAAGAAAACTGTCACAAAGACTTCAGATATTTAAATTATCAGACACAGTGAAATAACTATATTTAATTTTTAAAAAATACAAACACCTATTCAAAACAAGAAACCATAGAAAATAGCTTAGTGGATTAAAATTTTAGAACTTCAGAAATGAAAAGCACAGAAACTGAATTCAAAACACAGTGGGAAAAAAGACTTGCATAAACAGTATACTTCACCAAAGAAGAGGTATGGATGGCAAATACACAATAAAGAGTTGTTTAACATCATCAGCCATTAAGGAAATATATATTAAAACCATAAAGAGATACTACCATATACCTGTTAGAATGGCTGAAATAAAACAATCTGACAATACCAAGAGCTGACAAGAATATGGAGCAACTGAATTCTCTCTACTTTCTCATGCATTGCTGGTAACCAATGCACAATGGCACAATGGTACACAAATTCGAGAAAAGAGTGTGGCAGTTTTTATAAAGTTAAACAGAATTGCCACAGATAGAACAATCTCACTCCTAGGCATTTATCAGAGTGAAGTTAAAACTTATGTTCACTCAGCCCTGGCTGGTATAGCTCAGTGGATTGAGCAGGGGCCTGTGAACCAAAAAGATCGCAGTTCAATTCCCTGTCAGGACACATGCCTGGGTTGTAGGCCAGTTCCCAGCAGGGGATGGACCAGAAGCAACCATATATTGATATTTCTCTCCTCTGCTTCCCTACCCTTCTAAAGATAAGTAAATAAACAAAAAAATTAAATAAATAAAAGTGAATAAATAAAATCTTAAAAAAAACTTATGTTCACTCAAAAGCCTGAATACAAATGTTTATAGTAGCTTTATTTGTAATAACCCAAAGTTGGAAACAGCCCATATTTCCATTGACTGGGAAATGGATAAACTATAGTACATCCATAAAATGGAATACTATTCAGAAATAAAGAAGGAATAAACTCTTGATACATACAAGAATATGAATGAATCTCAATAGCATTTTGCTTAGTGAAAGAAGCCAAATTCAAAAGACTACATATTGCATGATTACATTTATGTGACATTCTAGAAAAGGCAGAACTTTAGGAACAGATAACAGATTGGTGGTTGCCTAGGGTTAAAAGTGGGATGATGGTTCGATCACAAAAGGATACCACAGGGACACTCCAGAGATTGTGTTCCGTATCTTGATTGTAATGGTAGTTTTACCACCCTATATATTTGCCAAAACTTGTTTTACTGTATGTTAAAAACTTTAAAAAAAAAAAGATTGTCAGATTGGGTAAAAAATATAGGGTCTGACAGTTTCTGTTGGTCAAGGTCAAACTTTGCTCAAGACAAAATTCAATTCTCATTCTGAAAACTCCTATGAGATTATGTACCAAACCTCATTAAAAAGTGAACAGTATTTCTATTTTTAGATTGCTAACATCTAGCAGGAAATAAAAACCAATACACATCAGAGTTAAATATACTTTAATATACCATAGTTTTTGTATCTTAATACAACTGTGAAACTTGGAAACTAAAAATCAAAGAAATTTTTTTGCCATTATGTTATTGATTTCAGTTACTGTGTTTTTCATTTCTAGAAGTTCCAATTTTTTAAATCTACTTGATTACTGTCTATGGTTCTTTGTTTTGAATAAATGTTTTGCATTTCGTGTTTTATTTGTTTTCAAAAATATCATTTGAAACAGCAAGATGAATCCTTGACTTTTCACTTTTCATCCAGCTGTTTTGCCGTCAGAGAACTAATTTTAGAAGGAGTAATCTTCTTATAAAATACGGTGTAATTAAAAAAAGTAGGTTTGGGTGGTTTTGTTTTGGATTGTTTTTTTTTTTTTGAGACTTCTAATTCCGAGTTGTACAGGGTTCTTGGCTTTCTGAACCAAGCCAGCAGCCTGAGAATAACCTGAACCATAAATCTAAGGCTAAACCACAAAACTGTTGGCTAAAAAATCATTGTTAGTTTCTACAAGAGTTGAATTCCAGCTCCTTTATATTAATGGATTTTAAAATTAAAATTAAGTTGCAAATGAAGTTTCTTCTCAACCTGTATACAAATAATATGGAAATCATAGTGTGTGATGGATTACCCCTCCCTGAAAGCTGAATGATTACATTTGCTTTGTAATGCATGTGAGAGACATGTGTTTGCCTATGTCACTGAAGACTAAATGGCTGCTTTTCTTGCTTTCTTTTTCTCCCATCCAAGTACTAACCAGGCCCGACCCTGCTTAGCTTCCGAGATCAGATGAGATGGGGCACGTTCAGGCTGGTATGGCCATAGACTCTTGCTTTCTTTTTCTGACAGGAACTGTCAGCAACATGAAACACATTGCCACATTTTTTTTGAGCAATAGCTTTTTTTTTAATGTAGAGAGTCAAATTCAACAAGTCTTGCCCAAACCAAACACTTTTGTCCACAAAATCCAGACTAGTTTTCTCCCCATTTCTCAAAAAAGCTATAACTGAGTGCACACTGAAATCTCAAGTTTTCAGTGTACCAGGTAGACATGGCCACAAATGCAAGAGATTCTTCACTTTTCAGGTCAAAATTAGGCCATTTTTTTCATCCTGTTACAATGGTGAACAATGACTTTTCACTGATTAATTATGAAACAAAATAGACTGAGAGAAGACAAGTTCATGTAACTCCTCACAGGTCCAAGTGCTGTATGAGGAATGATTTGTGTTGATAACAGCTTATTCAGTAATGAGTTTCCAGAAAGCTACTTGGTTTTTTTTTTTTTACTTAATTTGTAGAATAATTCAATCAACCCCAAAGTCATCTAAAGCAGAAACCCCCAACCTCTTTGGCACCAGGAACAGGAGGTGGAGCTCAGGTGGTATTGAGCTGGCCTGTCACTCACCTCCTGCTGTGTGGTCAGGTTCCTGACAGGCCAAGTACTGCTTGGTGGCTGAGGGGGGAAGGGGTTGGGGACCCCTGATCCAAAGTCATTATCCTAATCAGTCAAGAATCCAAGAAACTTCTATTGAAAAAAAAAAAGAACCAAAGAAAATTGGCATCCTATATTGTCCCAGAGCCATGCTTTTCCCAAGGCTTTTGTACTACCTAATTATCATAAAATAATGCTCCAACTAACACAATAAGACTGTTAGACAGATCATGAGACCACTGACTCGCTGAACATAGCTTTGTGTGGTTAGGAAACCATATTACTGAACTGTTAGCCACTGGCTTGTGACATTTATAAGAAGGCTAACAATTTACCCACAAATACGGAAAAAACAATTGTAAACCTTTCTTCAAGTTTCCACATTAAAAATGATCTTATGCATGTAGGAATGGAGGAAAATGTGGAAAAGTCACTCTCATTAGACTGGCTTTGAGGCGACACACCGTGTTTATAAAATGTTTCGAGATGGTTAGATAAGCAGTTCTAATGACAGCACATTGCGCCGTTATCATGCGCCATGTGTAGCCTAAGGAGAGTTTTCGGTCTATCAGAGAGGCCCACGTGTTGCTATTTGTCACTTCAATTTCACATGAGAAACAAAATTAAAAAAAAAAACCAACTTTAAAACCCAGACAAGTCATTTGTGGCCAGAGTAATGAGACCTCTTGCAAAAAAGGAGAGAAAGAGAGAGATTGATTTCGGGGGGAGGATATTAACACATTTGATACATTTTTGAGAAACAGGCTTTGGTTTTAGAGCCTTATTACAGCTGTTTAATTCACTTGCTCTTGCAGCTCAAGTATATAGACATTTTCAGTAAAGTTTTAAAGGGTTTCTACACCTTCAGTGATTTTACCATTTTTAAGAGAAATGAGAAACACTGTCGTAGTGACCATATAGTGGCACTTATTTTCAGAAGCTGCATTTTAAGTTACTAACACAGCATGTGCAGGTATAGGGCTGTGTCTTAGTTACAGTTCTACACTGAATATTACAGCGACTGAGAACCCTTTGATACAGCAGGGTACAGGCTCACTTAAAAAATAATATTCTCCTGAAAAGGCAATAGCTCTCCTTATAAGAAGCAACATGTGAAGTCTAGCAGACATGGTTTCATATATTCCATTTTGATTGCCTAAGTTTTCAGCTGGGTGGCATTCTAGTTCAAGGCCATTCTCTTGCAAAACTTCGTTCTGTGGTTTTAACATAACTCTGTGTCTGTTGTAAACCGGGGAGGACAGGAGAAAAAAAAAAGAGGAAAGTGTGCTCCATACAACTCTTCACTTGAAGGTCTTATAGTAGGCAACTGATTTTCAAACAAAAAATTCGAAGTTCTCTGAGCTTCTTTCTACCCTGAATGAATCCTGATTTTAGTAACGTTTAAGGTGATTGCTGCAGAGACTCTAAAGTTTAGGACAAAACCAGATTAAGGGCATTAATCATCTAAATAAAATAATTGTCATCTAAATAAGGATTATGAAGACCAATGAAGTAACAATAGTTGATCGTCGTTTATCGAGTACTGAAAAGGTATGTAGTCCTATTTAATTCCGCTTTTGAGGTTTCAGGATTTGAGATGGGGTTTAGGCATAAAAATGAGCAACCAAAAATTCATCACATAAAATAATTACCTTGCATTAAGTTTATTTTTGGCTGATGGAGGAAAGGGAATATGTTTGTGGAATTTCTTTTGTAAATGTCTACTTATGTGAATATATATAGACATCTGAATGTTATTGATGATGATAATTAACAATCATTCTATTCAAATATGTACATTATTATAAGCTATATAATTAAGAACTGGGACAACATATATTCACAAAATGAATGATATGCAATGTGATGAAAGATCTGACAAGTCCTTCAAACAATTACAGCCATGATAATAAAATATGCAAAAGGTCAAATGATGAAGATGTAGTTGCAGTTGTACTTAGAATGGAAGGGAGGTAGCTAATTGAAAATTAAAGATTGGGATTTCCCGGCACCCCCCCCCTCGCCCCATATTCCCCAAACGGGTTAGGATCTGCTAATATCTTTGTGCCTGGGGTTTTAATTCTAGTCCTATCTTACACAAAAATTGTCTTTCCTGGTCCCTCTAAAGTTATAGATTTTTTTAAAAGGACCTTAACAAAAATTTCTCAGAGGCATCTACACAGTTCTTGAAAAAATTATCTCCATAACTTCCCATTCTAAGGAATTTAACTAGGCTGGGAAGAAAAATATTGAGTGAGTTTTCTTAGGCCATGGGTATAAAGTTTTCCTAGAACTATAAGTGAATAATCATGATCCAAAGGCACAGTCTTTTCACAAACAAAATATATGTCACAAACATCTTTCCTGTGCCAGTTCCAGAAAGTGACATATCTCACTCTATATGTGCTTATCATCTGGAACAAACCTTAATTCATAGTGTACTCACCCAAATCATAAATCTTTTTCTGGCAATTCAAAGTAGTGACAAGAGAGAATTATTTTGGAAGATATTTTCTTACTAACTCTAGTTAGCAGTGTAGATATGTGTGGTCTAGATCAGTGATTTTCAACTTTTTAAAAAAATCTCAGCACAGATAAACTTATTACTAACATTCTGTGGCATACTGAAAATATTATATATTTTGCCAATCTGACAAAAATAAGTATAATTTTGACTCATTCGCACTGAATAGCTATTGTGTTGGCTGATGTCATTTTTTAATTTGACAATCTAAGGGAAAGGAGGCCAGCGCTCCTGACTAAGTAGTCAGGTTTCGCATGTTTTAAACATTCTTCTGGCACACCAATGGGAAATTGCTGGTCTAGGTGATATTCCAAATCAGCTTCCAGTCTAGTTATTCAGATTGCTTAGTTCTGAGGACTGAGGTGAGCATAAGCAGTTCTTCCTCAAACTTTCATCTGCAGCTATTTCTTATAGACTTTAATCTTCAAGTGTGCTTATTTCCACTTTCCTCTGGTTTTGGAGATTCCTGCATATCATCATTTAGACTCTAGTTCACAGTACTGCTGTTCCTTCCAAACAGATGCATTCTGTTCTCATCTCTAGGTATGAAGATTGTTTTCTATCAATTGCTTTTATACATAGGATTTACTAATATTCTAAAATTTTCTTTCCCTTAAATATATGCATTAGTGGATATATTAATAAGCCTTCTACATTAAATTTTTTTTTACCACTTTCCACATGTTCTGTAGAAAGATAAAATCCAACCTACGTAAGTAAAATAGAGGGTCAACTCGACAGTCCAGCAGAGACTCTCCCAAAACCACAACCACTTCTTACCCTAATTTATAGTTTCATTACTGGCCACACTTTTATTTTGCTTACTTTTTTTAGTTTCTTCCTTAGATCTATCCCTTACATGTGCTTTTGGATAATAACACTAACTACTACTGAATTTCTCTTTCTAACGTAAGTTGGCCAGTTTCTTGTGAACTCTAAGTGCCCTATATGATACAAAAGGCAATGTCCTGAAGACCCATGAATGTAATGGATGGTCTTTTCTTATCCTCTGTCCTTTTAACCATTTACCGCTAGTGTGAAGCTACTATTAAACTACCATGACCATGTCTATGTAGTCAATTATAAACACTCACTTGTTTTGTTTTGTAATGCCTTTTTTTTTTTTTGGCTTCACAGAGTACAACGGTTTTAGAACTCAGAAGCTTAGAGAGCCTTTCCTCATCATTTTTGGCGTAGGAAAGATGATTTAGTAATAAGCCAACCTTTGATACAGTTTCTTGTTTAAAACTTTATGAAAGCTTACTTAAACTACAGTGAGATACCATTATATCATAATAAAACCATATTAATATGGCTTAATACCATATTAAGCCAACTGTAATGGCTTTAAAAAAACCCAAGCCAACAAATAAACTAAAACCTGAAAATACCAAGTGGAGCAACTAAACTCTCCTATTGCTTTACTGGTGGGAGTGCTATGGGGTGTAGCTACCTTCAGGAACAGTTTGACAGTTTCTTATACTCATCACAAGACCAAGCAAGCCCGCTTCCTAGGTATTACCAAAGAAAAATGAAGGCATATGTCTGCACAAGAACCTGTGTACAAATGTTATAGAGGCTTTGTTTATAATGACCAAAAGCTGGAAACATCCCGGATGTCCTTCAACTAGAAAATGAATACACAAATTGCAGTTAGAATACTACTCAGCAATACAAAGGAAGAAGTCATTGATGTACACAACACACACCATGGGCAAATCCCAAATGCACTGTGCTAAGTGAAAAATAAAACTCAGAAGGTTATATAGTGGGGGGGGTCAAAAGTAGGTTTACCTACTTTTAGTTAATACAATGATTCATTAAAAATAAAATAAAAGTAGGTTTTATGGAAAATAATGTAATGATTAATAAATAATAATACATACAAGAACAAACTGTATTTCACATACAACTATAAACCTACTTTTGCCCAATCCTGTATATTGTATGATTCTGTTAGTTTATCATCTAGGAAAAGGCAATATTAAGGGCATAAAAATCCAGTCAGTGTTTGCCAGGGGCTAGGATAGGGAGATTGACTCCAGAGGGGCATGAGGGAACTTTTTTGGGTGATGGAAATGTTTGATATTTTGGTTGTGGTGGTGGTTCATAGCTGTGTACATTTACCAAAATTCAACAAACTGTACACTTTAGAAGAACTTTTACTGTATGTAAATTTTCTCTCAATAAACATGACTTTTACAAAAATTCCACCCAAAATCTTTGTGAATATGTTGAAAAATAATGAAGGCTATCCTTGTCTCTTGTGCCTAGGGATTTGTATTTCCTCATAACCAATTATTGCATAAGTCTTAAAGAAGAATGACCATAGAATTTTATGAACTCTCGAAAGATTACAGTATTGTTTTTATTACATGGAACTTAGTAGTAATGAAAATAGGGGGAGGAAAAAAAAACAACTTACAATAAACCAACCACACAGTTATAACCAGTATGTCTGTTTTTCATGAGCCATTACATTTTAACCAAATTTCTTGTATAAGAGAAAGTGACCTTGTTAACTGTCCTTTCACTAGTTCCTCATATTAAGATAAAGTCAAAAATGCTTTGCTTTGTGTATAGATTTTCTGCAATTAGAGTTCATTGAATAAAATTTAATTAAAAAATACTTTAAACATACAGAAAAGTGAAAAAAGAAACCCATGTCCCCATGCACAATAGGGTAAAAGTAGGTTTACAGTTATGAGTAGGCAAAACGGAGTTTATTCTTGTATTATTATTTATTATTTTATTATTTTCCATGTGAACAGCTGTAACCTACTTTGGCCCCCTCGAGTAAATTTAACAAATGCTGTGTATTGCCTTTTTTTTAGATGCTTCTTGAAGAGCAATCCAGTGCTGCAGCTGGAACCCCAACTTTGTCCTATTTCCCAGGCTCCTTCTCCAGAGGTAATCACTACCCTGAAGTAGATATGCATCCTCGTATTTCAGAGATTTGTTCATGTTGACAGATGTCGGTAGATTTCACTACTTCTAATTATTGTATACCATTCCATTACATGATTATAGATATTTACTTTTTGTCCATTAATACTCCAAGGAACACCCTCATAGTGTCTTCTGGTGCATGTGTGCAAAGGTTTCTCTAATGCAGGAGTTTGCAAACCTTTATGGCCAATATGCATGGTGAGCAGTAATTTTACATTCAGATCCTATACATGCATAAATGCATATATCATCATAGGCTGAGTTACCTGGGAAGCAGATCTGAGACCAAAATTAGTGTGTGGGATGCTTATTGGGGAGTGTACCAGGATCGGCATCTGTGGGGGAGTGAAGAAAGCAGAAATGGGCAGAGGGAGTCTGGGATCTAATGAAGTGACTAGAAAGGCCTCAGGTGATACTGCCTTGGCTGCAGGGATCCCTCAGAGTAATATTGAACTGGAGCAAGCGAGTCAGTCCTTTATACACCTGCATTGATACAGCTGACCCAGGAAGAAGGTCTGACCTTTAGCAAGTACCCTAGCTCTCTTTCTGAAGGGGGAATTAGCTAAAAGCTGTTGGCAGCCAACTCTCCTAGAATCTGGGTGAATTAATGTTTCTGTCCTAGAGAAGAATCTAAGTGGCACTCAAAAGTTCATAAAACAATCCTTACTCCAATATTTCCTGCTTTATTTCATTTGTTAAAAATGTTTGTTGCCCTGTGTTCCAAAGTTCCCATGAAGTAAGCCAGAAATCCTTATTTTTGAAACAAAGAAAGTGAGGATCACAAAGAAAGTGAGGCTTAGCTGGTGGAGCATCGTCCTGTATACCAAGTTTGTGTGTTTGGTTGCTGGTCAGAGCAGATACCTAGACTGAGAGTTGGATCTCCAGTCGGAGTTTGTACCAATAGATATTTCTCTCTCACATCAATGTTTTTCTCTCTCTTTCTCCCTTCCTTTCTCTCTAAAATCAATAAACATCTCCTCAGATGAGGAGTAAAAAATACTTGTTGTAACCCTTATATTGTCTTCATAATCCACTAATAGATCATGAATCACAGTTTCAAAAAAACTGCTTTAGATTATATAGTCAGAAATGGAATTGCTGGATTGTGGGGTAAGTGCATTTTGAATATTACTAAATACTGCCAAACTGCTTTCCAAAAGGGTTGGGTTATTTGTCATTCCCACCAGCAGAGCATAAGAGTCTCATTTATCTACACCCTTGATAACTTTTGGTAATGTCAGGCTTTTTAATGTTTTATCATCTGATAGATGCATTACTGGGCTAATACTGTATAGAATCTGAAACCCATCCTTCGGTGAAAGTGAAACATTCCCAATATTGTGGTAACCCAAGACTTACTCCCTGCTACCTTATCAACCACCAAAAGGCATGTGCATTTCCCTGATAATTAAGCGATGTTCAATTTTCAGTCTTGCAAAATAGAAATCTAGTCTGACAAAATGAACCTTTCAGTCTTGAAACCTCTGCTATAGCACTTAGCACAGTATATAACATATGATAGTATAAAGTATCTGTAGGTTGAAAGAGGGAATGTGCTTTAGGCCCAGGGAATTGGAGAGGTCACCTGTTTTGAATCCTCGAGGTAGTGTGGTTTGGTAGAAGCCTATTGGCCCAGGAATTGTGAGGCCTGGGCTCTGGTCTAGTCCACCCATGTGGTTTGGTAAATTCACTCCACCTTTCTTTTTTTTAATTAAAAATTTTTTTTCAGTTACAGTTTATATTCAACATTATTTTGTAGTAGTTTCAGGTGTACAGCATAGTGGTTAGACAGTTATATACTTCACAAAATGTTCCCCCTGATATTTCTAGTACCCACCTGGCACCATTCATAGTTATTGCAATATTATCGACTATATTTCACTTCACCATTGCGATCCTCACTTTCTTTGTTTCAAAAATAAGGATTTCTGGCTTACTTCATGGGAACTTTGGAACACAGAGATCTAGAATCTGATAGGTATTTATGTAGTGTAGAAATCAAAGAATTGGGAGTCTAGAGATCCGGATTCTCCTAATTCTCCTACCACTACCGGATGTATATGATCTCAGAAAAATCACAAGTAGGCAAATGATCACTTATGAGGAAATGAAATGGCACTAGATGATCTGTTTCTTCCCTCCTCAAAAACCCTTTGTTGTAGGTTAGGGAAACATAAAGTCAAGTTTATGAAAGTGTCATTCCCGTAAAGCCATCATGATGTGAGTCAGAAGTTATATTTTTAAATCCATTCCTGATTGCCTGCCCCACCTAAATTGCTCTATAACCCCATCCATGTAGCCCTACCCTTATCCAATTTCCCTACATATTACTGAACTCCACCCTGGGGATTTTTCTTTGTGCCCGACAGCCATTTTTATTACCTTTGGTATTTCAATTCTTGCTCCTAACCTTGTAGCAAACAGAGCCTTACACTGTGTGATCATCAGGAGAATGTGCAAATAGAAGAATATGTTTCTGGTCTCTTTTCACAACTTCACTAATTATCTTTTCTCATGGAGTTTGTCTAAAATGAGCTGTGCCATTATATACTCTCTTCAATCCAACATCGAGAACTCTATGGCTCTCCTCTCTTCTCGGTATCCTCCACTGCCTTCCAGACCGCACTGCACAGGCAGACCTGAGTTTGCCAGCACTGCCCTACCGTGCTATCTCTAAAAGCCTTTCTTCCATTTCAGTTCCAATACATTCAGACAAAAGCCTCATATCACCTTCCTTCTGCTTCTCTTTTAGCATAATTTAAAACTCTGTAGTTACTATTAGGAAGTCTGAATTCTATTAAATCAATAAGGTGATGTTTATGAAATTTTTAAAATGCTGTTAAGTACAACAAACTATGAAAACATATAAGGTTATAAGCAGAGAATGTAGAGGAAGGATATCTGTTTGTGGGAGCTAGTAAAGTGATGCTGACACTGGAGAGCCTAAAATAGCCTTAGGAGCAGCTCTGAAGATCTTTTTGGTTTTGAATTTAAATCTTTATCACTGATAGTTTATTAAGGTATTCTCCAGATTCCGAGAAAGCCAATTGTTAGAGATTTTTCCCTTCTGGGTTAACATTGCCCTTCATAGTACTAGCTTGATATAACTAACCAGTACACCTCTTCGTACACACCTGGTAGGAAAAGGAAGTGCAGTGCTTATGGTTGCAGAGGCTTAATTCCTTTCTCTCATTAAGAGCCTGGCATCCTGAGTCCGAATGCATCCCAAACGAGAGGCTGTTGCCACCGTACTGGTGAGGGGCGGGGGAGGATGAAGCACAGGCCCTAACACCCTGCTCTCCTTAGGTAATATCCAGAGTGGACACAGATGGACTTCTCTGTCAGGAATAGAAAGAAAGGAGAGGAGAAAGCTAGCAACCTCAAACTTTGTCTGAAACAACTGATCATATTTCTTCTTTAGCAAGATCAGCTTGGCAACAAAGGGAGGGATGGATCGAACAGGGAAAGACAGGGAGAAGATAGGGAATCCATTAGTTGACTGCAGCAAAGTTTCAGGTTAAGAAATGTGGGTTTGAACTAGGTCAGTGAGAGTGGAGATGGAGGGGTAAGGAAGGATACAGCTGATGTTAAGTAGGTAATATGAATTGGTCTTGAAGGTTAAGTGTTAAAGAATGAGGGACAAAAGAGGAGCTGATTACTCACAGGTTTTGACTTTTGTGTTGGCGCATGGTGGATACTATTCAAGAAATTAGAGAATATGGGAGAAACAGGTTTGGGGTAAACATAATGAGTTTACCTTTACAAATGTTGAGTTTCAGATACACTTGGTAGTGAGATGTCCGGAGGCAGCGGAATACACAACCCTGAAGCATAAAGATGTGTCTGTCTCCTAGTCTGAAGGATTATATAGAATACAGAAGTATTTTATTTTTAAGTTTTTTCCCCAATCACAGGTGTTTCCTGTTACCAGCAGGTTTCCTGAAGCCTTGACAATAAAAAGGCCTTTCTACCCTTGCAGGATGCATGTCTGAGCCAATCAATACAGAGAAAAGACTTAGGTCCTGGCTGGGTAGCTTGGTTGGTTAGATCATTGTCCCGATAGGCCAAGGCTGTGGGTCTCATTCCTGGTCAGGACACATACAAGAATCAACCGATGAAAATAGTGGAACAACAAACTAATGCTTCTCACTCTCTCTCCCTTTTCTTTCCTCTCTCTCTCTAAAATCAATATATTAAAAGACTAACGGTGCCTGATTTGTTCAGCTTAATGTTTCCCAAACATTCTAGCTATAATAATAGTGCTGAGTACATGAGAAAAGCTGAGTCATATTTCCTGTAAATCAGCACAGATAGCCATCCTTCCAAATTATTTCAATCTTTGGCCACTCCCAAAAAGAGTCGAAGTGCTGAAACAATTTATAAACATCTCCTTCAGTTGAGAGCAATTCGAATACAATCATTACAAAGATTCAGAGTAAAGAAAAAGAAAAAAAAGCTGCTACTTCCTTGTACCATCCCCATACCCCAAATAATGATGCCCTGGCCTTTCATAGTGAGTCTCAGTTCTCTTAGGACTGGTTCAAATTTCATCTGTTTGTCGCTTTCAATCTCCACAATCAGAATTAATCATTTAGCTCCCCCAGGCTCCCCAGCAACAAGTTCATCCATCCACTTTAGAATTTCTAATAGTCTTATTTCTATTAAAGTTACATGCCTGGTGCTTGTCTTTGTTTTCCCTCTGTGCTCAGTATAGTGCTTTGAATATAAATACTGACTGAAGTGAATTTGTTAAAAGTTATAAAAATTGGTTCTGTCATTCTTAAAAAGAACAAGGGCCAGAACTTGATTGTGGTCAATGATAATTAAAAAGATACACTATATAAAAATAATTTTCTTTTTCAGATAAATTAAAAACTAAAAATTGATTTTCGAAGGAATTGTCGAGAGAAGTAAAAGAATTCACTTGAGGAGGATGTTGAGAGGTGATAATTTTCAAATTTGTGAAAAAGTGCTGAGTCAAAGCTATGACTCCTTGACTGGCCACCAAGAGAGTAAAGACAGCCATAGCTCCACTGCCAGAGCCCTCCTGTCCCTGGACACTCCTCTCAAGTATCAGGTTGCAAGTTTATCATTTGCAACATGACATTTCTCACTATTATTCTTGCAAGTTGTTCAGTTCATTTGTCTTTCAAAAGTATTTTGTCAGAGTTTCGTTGAGAAAGAAATTGATAATTTGACAGCATTGCTAATAAATTTCAATTCGTGGGTTAAATATGCTGGAATGCCATTCTAACATTATTTCACAATGAATAGAATTTGGCAACAGGTCTTCTGTTTTGGGACAGATCCAAAGAGTTTCTAAAGGACCAGAAATGCCTGATGGAAGGCTTTTTCACCCATAAGGAAGCCCCAAGGAATAGGTATCAAGAACTGCTTTATGGAAGGCTCCAGGTTTTTATTTAAGGATGTGGGAAATTTCTGGCATAACAATTAAGGTGAATAGATTTCACAGGTGGAGAGGATTAGGCTGTACAACAGCTTGAGCTTCCAGTACTTTAAACTATTACTGGTTTCATACATTTCCTTTCATGCATTGTTCAAACCACAGTATTTAAAAATAACTTCTGGGAAATAGCCATATAGAGTTCCAAGTGTAAAAGATGACATACTTTCAAAAATGGCATGGAGCCCAAATTTCTAAGGCATATTTATCTATCTGGATTGTATCTGCATGGTTGAGCTCCCTCACCCAAATCTCATTTAGGTTTTTTAAAAAATATATTTTATTGATTATGCCATTACAGTTCTATTCCCCCCTTCATTCCGCTCCCCCTGCACCTCCCACTATTCCCCCTCTTTCATTTATGACCACATGTCTCAAGCTCTTTAGATTCTATATTTCCCATACTATTCTTGCCCTCCCCCCTATTTTCTACCTACCATCTATGCTACTTATTTTCTGTACCTTCTCCCCTCTTCTCCTTCTCCCACTCCCCTGTTGCTAACCCTTCATGTGATCTTCATTTCTATGGCTCTGCTCCTGTGACTATAGTGACATATGCCTGGATGTTGAGAGGACTTATGAAATGACTCTTAAGGATTCTGAGCTACTTAATAGCCCTTCCTAAGCATGCAATAAGGTATTGCTTATTGTTTTCTAAAGGTTTTTAATGTTTTTTTCTAGAAAGTGTTTTCTTTAAGATAAAAAACTCTTCAAGCCTTTACAACTTTTGAAACGTTTTAGAATCCCATCCTGTAAACTATGCTTATAACTATGTTTACAATATTTTAATTGTTATGTTGTAACATAGATGAAAATATTTGAATCTTTTTTGCCAATTCAAAGTGGTTTTTTTTGTTGCTAGTCAAATATTTTGATACACCAAGCTACTCATCAAAGAGGAATTGATCTGGTAGGTATTCCAGCAACTAAAACTAATGAAAGGCTAAATCTGCATCCAATGTGGAAAGAATGGGAGGTTCCCAACTGGAATCTCCAACTTTTCTTTTACAGCTTTGTAGAGATATAATTGACATTCAGAGGACACGTATTTAAAGTATGCAACTTGATAAGTTTGACATACGTACACACCAGTGAAATCACTATTCTCTAGATAGTGGACATATCCCTTTTCCCCAAAAGTTTCCTTGTGCCCTTTTGGGCCATTACCCCTCCCTTGCAATCTCTGACTGATTATCGCTGTGCCCTCGTGTTGTGTTTAAAAATAATGTGGATGACATAGACTAAAGAGGGGGAAGGGTCCAGCCTGAAAAAGAAATTTAGTTTGTTTAATGGAGTTAAAATACAGCATCTAGGATGTATTTAAAAAACAAAAAAGTTATCAAATCAGTATTTTCAGGTTAAAATCTTGATCTTTTGAACTTCATGACTTTATGGAATGCTTGGTTATTTGAAACATGGCAAAAAAAACCAACAACCATGCTTTCTTCTTTCCTGTCCTTTTCTATTTTGTTGTTCACAAGAGTGATTTTTTAAAATTAAATTATTCAGAGATAAAATTACTTATTATCATTTTTAAATCTTTATCCAAGGATTCGTTTTGTTGATTTTAGAGAGAGGAAGGGAGAGAGAGAGAGAGAGAGAGAGAGAGAATGAGGGAAACATCACTGTGAGAGAGAAACATCAAGTGGTTGCCTCCCTATGCTGCCCAACTGGGAACTGAAGCTGCAACATTTGATGTATGGAATGATGCTCCAACCATCTAAGCCACATAGCCAGGGCTGAAATCACTTATTTTTATTCTTATTGTTGTTCAGTTACAGTTGTCCCACCTTTTTACCCATTGCTCTCTCCCTACCCTGCCCTTCCCCCACTCCCACAGTCAATCCCCCCATGAGTCCATGCCATGAGTCCTCTATTCATGTTTCTGTGCTGGCCCCTTCCCCTTCTTTCCCCTGTCTTCCCCCTCCCCACTCTCCTCTGGTCACTGTCAGTTTGTTCTTTATTTCCAAGTCTTTGGTTCTATTTTGCTCATTTGTTTTGTTGACTAGATTACACTTATAGGTGAGATCATATGATATCTGTCTTTCACTGCCTGGCTTATTTCACTTATCATAATGCTTTCCAGTTCCATCATACTGTCACAAAGGGAAGGAGTTGCCTTCTTCTTTCTGCTGTGTAGTATTCTATCGTATAAATGTACCATAGTTTTTTGATCCACTCATTTACTGATGGGCACTTAAGCTGTTTCCAGCACTTGGCTATTATAAATTTAAGTCTTTTATCCATCTTGAGTTTATACTGATGTATAGTGTAAGTTGGTGGTTTAGTTTCATTTTTTAACAAGTACTTGTCCAGATATCCCAACACCATTTATTGAAAAGGTGATTTTTACTCCATTTTATATTCCTGCTCCCTTTGTCAAATATTAACTGACCGTATTGACATGGGTTTATTTCTGGGCTCTCTATTCTGTTCCCTTGGTTTATGCATCTGTTCTTATGCCAGTACCAGACTATTGATTACAGTGGCCTTGAAATCACTTATTTTTAAATGAAAATTAATAGCATTAAAAAGATATGCCTTTAGAGTAATTGTACATAAATGGAAGAAGAGATTGTCTGAACAATTTTGGAGCATACATTTACAAGACCATAGAGCATATTTTATTGTCATGAAACACAGTTTTTAAGTGCTAAAAATTGATCCTATATTAGTATGACATATTAAGCATCCAAGCTAAAAACTTACACTAATACTTATTTCTTGGTGGTGGTTTCAAACTTACATGGTATGGTCCATTGAACCCTTCAGTGGGAGCAAATAATTCTATTAATCACCAAGACTATTTACCATTTGGGGGGGCTGGGTACAGTGTACTAACTGGGGGTGAGGGTATAGGGGAGTAAATGGTGATGGAAGGAGACTTGACTTGGGGTGGTGAACACACAATACAGTGTACAGATGATGTGTTGTGGAATTGTGCACCTGAAACCTGTATATTTTTGTTAACCACCATCACCACAGTAAGTTCAATAAAAATGAATAAATAGGTGTATATATATAATTTAAAAAACTACACATCTATAACAGTTAGTATTCTTTTCCCTAGTAGCACATGGTGAGAAAATTAGCAAGAATGACTGGTTTGGATTACTGCTTGTAACCAATAAAAAAAGTACTTATCAAACAGCACTGATTAGGCAAAGATACATGACATCAACATAACATACAAAATACTTAAAACAACTTATGTTATTTAACAATTTTCATTGACAGTAGTATTTTTCTGTCGTCTTATGTGACACACACATTTTTAAAACAAGGTAACTGAAGATCAGAGCACATAATTTGACCTACTTAGTATTGAAGAGGCTCAACCCCAGGTTTTTAATAATTTTTTTTGGTTGTTTGCTTTGTCAAGTAGCAAATATCACTGTTCCCAACTCCCTTGCTCTAACAGTCAGTCATTCCCTGCCTTTCAATGGCTTTCCGTTGCAATTACAAAAAACTCCGGTCTTGTTTCTTCTATGTCTCCTGTGCCCTATGCGAACAAGTGCTCACTCACCTCTCCAGTCCGGTGCCAGGTCCCTCTCTGCACTACGCATTCCCCAGCATCGGACTCCACTTAGTTTCAACAACCAAGCTCCTTCCTACCACAGGTTCTTTGCACAACCATTCTTTCCTGCCTTAAGTATTCCCTCTTCATTTTTCAAATTATTGGCTCCTTTTCATCCTTCAGATGGTCCTTTTCTCACCACTGTTTTTTTTTACTGTCTTGTTATTTGATCGCCCAGATTCTGTTCATAACTTTTGTACCACGTTTCCCCCCCAAATGTGAAGTATTTGTTGTCCCTCTTTCTCCCACCAGACTGTCAGCTCCAAGAAGGTAGACCTTTTCTGTTTCTCTTGCCACTGTGTCCCCTCAGTGTTTGTTTGATTCAATGGATGTTTGTTGATTGACTGAATGAATACAGCAATGGAAGTTATAAAGATAAGAAATTGAGCTATAAACTTGGTTAGTGAAAGAGATTAATGCCTACTTTGTGCAATTTAGGAAAACTGACTTGAAATCAGAGGGATTTTTAGGGTCCTGTTTCTTCCTTCATTCGTCCATGGAATGCTATCTAACACTTACTACTTTCGGCACTATGCCAAGCACTTCACATGTATTGGAGAATTTAACCCTCGGAATGACACTGTAGCAACAATCAAGCTTCATTTTGCTCATTTTTCTGAGGCAAGTTGCCAAAACCCACTCATTGTGGAGCCATAGCCAGGTTTAAATAGGCCATATCCCATTAATTCAATGTAACCTACACCCCTTCAGTCAACAATAGGTGTTTTATCTGCACACTTTTCAGAGAACCCCACTGAGAATCCCCCATTTTACCTGACCTTCAGTATCGTGGGACCCAAACCTACTAGTTGGCTAACCCCCTTAGGGGGTTTCCTGGGGAATCTAAGGGCCCTCGGTGGAGGAGCAGCCTCTCAGCAGACACGCGGAGATCTGGCTAGGCACTGTCTGGACTCCCCGGGCTTCTGCGGAGAAGGGAGGAACAGGGAGGGCCAACAGGTCAGTTGGCCCAAGACGGATCTTTGACCCCCCGGGTGGTGAAAGCAGAAGGAAAGGTGCGTCTCAGCCAAGCCCGCTTCAGGCTGGGGATCACCCGACCCGAGGGGGAACCACAGCGTATTTCCCCAACACCACTTCGCGTCACCGGCTGAGCACCGCCTACTTTTTACGCAATCTGTCTCAAGGGCTATGACTCCGCCCCTATGGCCAGACCTGATCCGCGATTGGCCCTTGAGGACTGCGATTACCGCCCCAGCCCTTGCCGTCACTGCCAAGATGGCGCTCGTCGCGGCGGCAGCGGCATCCGAGGCTGGAATCAGAGGAGGCGGAGGCAGCAGCGGCCACAAGGGGAGGGGGAGTCCCCTCTGACTGAGACGGCAGGCCTGGGCGGGCGGGGGTGCCACGCAGGGCGGAGCGCTGGGTTGGGGATGAGCTAAGCAGACTCAGAGCGCCGCTGCATTCAGCCCCTCGTGTCCCGCCACCCCTCGTGTGGGAACCGGGCACCGCTCTCCAAGCTCGACCCGCTGCTCGCCAAGGAGCTAGCAGTGAGGTGAGTGCGGGGGCGGCAACGCAGACAGCGGTGGCATTCGTAGCTGTCACGGCCCGGAGCCGTGCGGGATTGGGGCGGCAGGGCTCAGAAAGGTGGCAAGGATGGCCACGATCTGCCCCCAGGGGCTTCTCAGAGACCAGCAGTGTTCCGCGGGCTTGGTCCGCTCTGGGATGGCGGAGCCGTGCCGAGAGTAGCACCCGCGCCTCTGCGTCGGACGCATGGGGGTCTCCAGTGTTTCTATTCCAGGCTGGCCTGGGGCTGTTGTTGTTGGGAGGTGGGGGTGGGGACGGGGGCTGTGGAAGAGGAGGTCCTGCAGCTGGGATTTTGACATGTCGATTACGTAAGACGGAGGTGGCCTCCGGGAATCCCACCTGCTCGGTATTTTAAACCTGCGGCAGCGGGAGCCTGGCGTGGACCTAGAGGCCCGATCTCCCCACTGGGGGTCTGCTTAGTCTACCCCGGCCAGCGGGAGCTAGGTCAGCCTCCAAGTTGGCCAATTTCCCACCTTCCAGTCTTTTTTTTTTTTTTTTGCGGGGGTGGGGGGGTCGAAACGATTTCTGGTGGCCACCATTCCCTTTGAAGTTTATCTTGTTCTGGAGGGAGGAGAAAGAAAAACCTAAAACTGGGTCGCAGTGACAGCTTTTCATTATCGTGCTTTTAAATGACAGATATGCGGGAAGATTTTTGTTATTGTCTCAGTGTGCTTTTAATGCAAATGTATGGTTACGCCTGGAGTCCTAGAGAAGGGTTTTTGTTTTACAGGACAGTTATTTCTTGTTTGCAACAGCAGGAAAGGCTATCAGTCAACAGGCTTGTATTTATTTAGGGAGAAAACGCGTGTCAGCCATCTAGAGATCCATGAGGGCACAAATTGTGTTACTCCGTGAATATGTTATTCTTGAAAATGTATTCAACAGTAATGAAAATAGTAGCCCAAATTTTAAAAAGCAATTTTGCAAGATTACAAGCTGTTAATTGGTGTTTATAGTCTCTTCTGATTGCTCTAGTCTTGGTGGAAAGAGGCGGAGACACCTGTAAACAGCGTAGCCCAGGTTACACTAATCTATTGTAGTACAGTTGAGGTTATTGTAAAAGTCAGTCTCTGGGAGACCTCAGGTTAGATAATGAATAAGGACTCTTGGGCAAATTATTCAGTTTATGTTTAGAGTAGATAGTTCTGAGATTCAGTTTTTGAAACTTACGTATACAGAATTTCTAAGCCATTTGAACACTGAACTTACAATGAAACAAAAGATTATATTTGGCTTCTTTTATAAAAACTTTGTTTTATTTTGGCCAGAATTAAACAGTTTGGGCAACTTTTACATCATTTTCACAATTTCCCTTTAAATGGCAGCTTTCAGTAGGAGTTCAGAATAGCATATACCATCATCATTATATATACTATGTTACATAATTTTCTTTTTCTGAATGATTAAACAGGCCTACCTCATTGTGGAATTTTATAAGAATGTACTTGTTAGCGGAGTTAACAGATCTTCACGCAAGCCCACTACTGGAAATAAATATGAGTAACTTTTGGCCTAAAATTTGAATTTATGTACACAAATTTACAATTTTGAAAATTGGTGGAGCAATATACATTTTCCAATTGTGCGAGAGTGCCAGGAAGCTGATGCTGATTTGTACTGAACTTTTCTGCATGAATTACTACTGGCTTAGTTATTGATTATTAAACTTCTGGAGCTGTTGACCTATCTATGGCAGTTTTAATATTTGGAATAATTAGGAGGCTATAAAAAGGAGTAGATCAAGTTTATGGCATTTATTAACTTATTCAGTCAATATAAAAATCATAGCAGAATTGTAAAAGAAAAATTATTTTATTAAATGACATTAGTTACATTATCTTTTTTGTTTGCAATTATTTTTCTAAGAAGTCCACTTACTGTGAAAGCCTAAATTTAAGCACTGATAGAGAGAGATTTTGATATATTACCAATCTGTGCTATTCCTATTTAAATTGATGGTTTATTATTCTAAGTGGAAAACAGAATTGGCTTTAGCAGGAAAATTGACCTTTTTTCCCTCGCCAATGTCAGAGACGTTGTGGGACTTTCTTCTTTCCTACCAGATGTGGAAGAAGAGAATGACTGAAGAAAAGTTGACAAAAATGTCTTCCTTTCTACGCTTCTTTGTTTGTTTTTTTTAATGCTTTTGATTATTACTTGGTAGAATTTGTGGGTTACAGAAAAGTCGAGCACTCCATACTTTATTACAGTATATCATAGTTAGCACTTTGAGTCCTAAAATAGCAGTGTAGAACTTTATACATAGGGAAGGGTTAATTTATGTAGTGTGTTACTATAACAGTGAAATCTTGTACAGTCAAAATGCCATATAGTAGAGGGATAGTGAAATTAAGGATAATCCATGTGATGGATGCAGTAATTAAAAGTCATATATTAAAAATATTTACTGACCTTAGAAAGTCTGATATGTTGAGAGAAAGATCAGAATATAAGGAAATATATACTACGTTGTTATGGCATATCACATGTGTGACAAAATGAATGGCAGGAAATACATAAAATATTAAAGATTATGGATGATAGGATTATAAGTAATTTTTATTGTAGTATTTATTGTTGTATGTGTTCTATCTCTTAAATATTACTCTAATAACCACAAAATGATAGTAGCATACTTTTTAGGGTCATTGGAGAAAATCCTAAGAATCCCACCTGACCACTGCTTCAATAGAGAAATTATCGTACGATTCATTTTAGCAAAAATAACTCAAAATATGGTGCTTATGCAATATACAATAATGGAAACAGCTAATAATTTAGGTGAAGACATTCTTCTTTTTTTTTTTTTTCATTCTTCTAGTTAATGGTAATAATTTTAAGTATGTGGATGCTGGTGTTAATCAATGCACATTGTTACATTCCAACCTCTCTCCTGTTTGGGTCTTATACCCAAACTGTTCTGTATTGACAGTGCCACCTATTGGTGGATCGCATGATTCAGTCTCTCATTGCTTCATCACTCAGTAGCAGCAGTTTTTGAATGTTTATAAGGTGGCAGGTACAGTTGACTCTGAACAACATGAGGGTAAGGTACGTAGATCCCCTGTGTAATAAAAAATCTGCATATATCTTTTGATTACCAAAACCCAACTACTAATAAATAGCCCACTGTTGATCGGAAGCCTTACCAGTATCGTAGTTGATTAACACATATTTTGTATGTTATATGTATGATATGCTGTATTCTTACAATATAGTAAGAAAAGGCTGTTAGTAAGACTATCATAAGGCAGAGAAAATACATTTACAGTATGTATTGAAAAAAATCTGTGTATAAATGGCCCTGTTCAGTTCACACCTGCTGTTGTTCAAGGGTCAGCTGTACTTTGCCAGTCACTGAGGACACAAAGGTGAATGAGACATGATTTCTGTCCTCAAATTGTGGTTGAGAACACTGTTTTCCTTTGGGCTATCAGGCCATGTTATGTACTCTGCTTTTGCTGTTCTACTGCTCATGGCCTGGCTCTTTAGGCAGTATCTTTCTCCTGTCATTCAAATATCCACTTTTAACTTTCTTTATGGGCAGATATGTTCTGAATTCCTGACAACCAATTTATAAGTACATTTTGAGATATTACATGCTTGTATGTTGGGACATCTTATAGTCACAAAGGCCACATATGTGTTTAACTGTAGATATTGTTATTTGTAAAGTGACAGTTTCTTGGTACCTTCCTCTTCCTCTTTTTAAAAAGCAAACGAGTAGAAAGAACAGAGAAGAGACAAGTTATCAAGAAAAACAAGGTAGAAACATTATCAAGGGAATTTTCCTGCTGGTGCTATTTTCACTAAGAATACTGTCATCAAAATGTGTAAGAGATAATGTTTCTGATATACTTTCAGTATCTCTTTAGATCCATGTAAAAATACATTTTCCATATGTATGTTAGTGTGTGTGTATACATAAACTCATAGGTTAGCTGTTTTTGTTTCCAAATAAAAGCTCAAGTATCGAGGTTGGAAATTTCTTAAATTTCTTTTTATTTATATGTCATAGAAGTATACACTTGAAACCTATCTGATTTTATTAACCAATGTCAGCCTAATAAATTTAATTTAAAAAAGAACAATTTCTTTTTATCTTTGTTGTAATATTCCTTATAGATAAGACATTTTTATTTTTGAAGTTTTAAAAATATAGAAAATTATAAAAATAGTAAACGTGCACATACCTACCATACAAAATGTTGACATTTTTTATTTTTGCTTCAGATACATGTTTAATAGAAAAGAAATATATATATTATGCTTATCATGCTGAATTCTAAAAAAGCTTGGCCGATCAAGTTAAAGTCTCTTTTGTTCTCCCCAGTTTCACCCTCTCTCCCTCCTCCTTGTGTTCCCTCCCAGGGGCAATTGTTATGATAAATTTGATGTGTATCCTTACAGTTTACCTTTTAATGAACTATGTATATAAACAGTACATGGCATCTTTAGATGCTTTTGAAGAGTGTAGACATTGGAGCCATACGTCCTTGGTTTAAATCTTTGTTCTGCTGCTGAATAGTTTTGTGACCTTAGGAAAGTTTTTAAATCTTTCCATGCCTCCTTGTCCTCATCTGTTAAATGGGGATAATGGAAGTGTCTATCTCAAAAGGTTGTTGTAAAAAGTAAATGAGTTTAAAACTGCCAGGAACTAAAAAAAAATAATAATGTATTGGTTAATTTAAGTAGCTCTTAATTAAGTAGCTGATCGTGTCATGGTATACATATTTTGAAACCTGCTTTTTAAATTTTACTCCCCCACCCATCTTTCTGGCCTATAGTTCTGTTTCATTCATTTTGACTGGTGTGTAATATTCCATTCGATGAATATACTGCAGTTCTTTATTTCCTCTGTTGATGGGCATTTAGATTGTTTTTATTTCTTATCTGTTGTAAACAGTGTCTTATGAACATCTCGTATCTCCTGAAGCAACGTGCCAGAATTTCTCTGGGTCATATACTTATTGTCAAATTCCTGTGTCTTATAATTATTTTTTCCTTTACAAGATATTTATAGGATATTGACAAGGTCTGTTTTTCCCTATCCTTACCAGCAGTTAGTGTTGTCAGACTTTTTGATTTTTTCTAGTCTAGTATGAAATAACATTTTATTTCTATTTTATTTCCCTTCATCTTCTCTTATGTATGGGCATCTTTTGTTATCTCTTCAGCGATTTCACTGTGCTTTGCTTTATACATTTTTATTGGGCTGTCTTTTTCTTATGATTTGTGAGAAATCTGTGTGCCCACACTTTGAAAGGCCAAAACTCAAAATATGAGGGTTTGGAATAAGGAAAGGTTATTGATCAAGAAGGTGCCAACTGAGAACATGGAAGACTTAGAGGTACCTCAAATCCATCTTAGGAAAGTACAGAGTTCAGGCTTTTATATTGAGGGAAGGGGGCAGTGGGCAGGGCAAGAGGTGATTGGCTAGCACAGACTACGAAGGGGTCTGAGGAAATTGTGCTTAGTCTGTTGATCCTAGTTGATGTGCATCTGGTCATAAGGTTCCTGCTAATCTTTGATAAACAATATACACTTCCCTTTTCTCCTAGGAAGAGTCACTTTCTGGTAAGGGACTGTTTTTATAAAATTCCTCTAATGATTCGCATGTCTTTATGCAAGAAGCTATTAACCTGATGGCTGTGTTGAACAAAGCTGGCTTGAACATGATGGAGTTAGAGAAGTCAGACATTTTACTGTGTTACAAGGGGTTTTTTTGTTTGTTTGTTTTTAAATATACTCAAGATAGTTACAAATGTTAGTGAAGTCATTTTTATTTGTTTTTTGAAGTTTCCAAATCTCTTGAACAGTGACCAACCATTATGGACCCAGGTTATTGTAAATTTTCCACTATAGTATATTGTTATTAATGAGTTAGCCAATGTACTTTCTGAGAATATGTATAGTTACATTTTTCTCCTTCTGAAATTATGAGGAAATGTTTCAGTAATATACTATAAATATATTTCACCTAAAACTACTTACATTTTGTAGACTCAAAAACCAGGTGGAATTTTTATTAATGTAATTAGTACCACAATTTTGTTTTGTCCAAAATTTGAGTGGCCTCCTGCTAGAGGAGAATTTATTTGCTCCTAAAGTGCTTACCAACAAAGGAATAAAAATATATACCTATGAAATGTGTACTTACATGTATAACATAAACTGTTCATCAATGTTGAGATTGTTTTGCACAGTACTAACTGTATATCTATTTTGGTCCAACCCACTATATATGACTTAAAGGACTAAAATCAGTCTGGTTAAGACAGTAACTTATATTATTATTACTATCAGCATCATCATCATTGTTATTATTATTATAAACTTAACTTTAGAATAGTTCTAATTTACAGAAAAGTTGCAGCAAGTTACCATATACCCTGCATCCACATTCCTCTACTGTTAATATCTGGTATTTTTGAAAAGATTTTATTTATTTACTTTTAGAGAGAGGGGAAGGAAGGGAGAAAGAGAAGGAGAGAAACATCAAGGTAATAGAGATACATAAATCAGTTGCCTCTTGCATGCCCCTAACTGGGGACCTGGCCTGCAACCCAGGCATGTTCCCTGATGAGGAATCTAACACAGTGACCTCTGGGCTTGCAGGTTGGCGCTCAATCCACTGAGCCACATCAGCCAGGGCAGTATCTGACATTTCTGTGTTACATTTGTCACAACCAAGAAACCAACATCGAAACTTTCGTTGCTATTAACTGAAGCCCATACTTTATTTGGATTTTATTAGTTTTTACCTAATGTCTGCTTTAGGTTTCAGGATCCCATACAGAATATCACAGTACATTTAGTTGTCATGTTCCCCTTGGCTCCTCTGGGCTATGACAGATTCTCAGATTTTCCTTGTTTTGATTACCTTGAAAGTTTTGGGGAATTCAGGTCAGATATTTTGTAGAATGTCCCTCAATTTGGGTTTTTCTCTCTCCTCCCTCCCTCCCTTCCTTCCTTACTGAAAGATTTTATATTATTTGTTTTTAGAGAGAGGGTAAGGGAGGGGAAAAGAGAGGGAGAGAAGCATGCCAGGTCTGACTTCACTGCCTTGGCCCCCCTCCCCTCTTTTTTTTTTTTTTTTTTTTTTTTTTAAGATTTTATTTATTTATCTTTAGAGGGGAAGGGAAGGAGAGAGGGAGAGAGTATCAAGGTGTGGTTGCCTCTCATGGGTCCCCTGCTGGGAGCTGGCCTGCAACCCAGGCATGTGCCCTGACTGAGAATCCAACCTTGATCCTCTGGTTCACAGGCCCACATTCAATCCACTGAGCTACACCAGCAAGGGCAAGAAGCAGTTTTTATAGTTTGAGTTGAAAAAGGAAACTTCTTACAAATCATCAAAATAAAATAGAAAGCCTAATATATCAGTCTTGTAAGCTGATGCCATGTAATGACTGTTCTGTTGGTCACTTTTACTCACATTGGTCACTGTTTTCTGCGCTGTGTTTTTTTGGTTGACTCTGAAGTGGCATGTTTTTAAGAGAAATGATGTAGATGGATGGGGTAAACTGCAATGATATTTAGGCTCATTTGTTAGGACCGACTGTTATTACCAGATAAAAACATATCTCCAACCCCTTTTTGGTCAAGATTGTAGTAAGTAATATTTCTTAAAAAATAATTTGTTCTAGGTGAGGGGGGGCAAAGGATACAGAAATGGGGAACATCTGTAACAGTGTCAACAATAAATAAAATGTCTACAATAACTGTAAAAAATAATTTGTTCTGAAAAGCTCTAAGAGATTCCCTATCCCTTAATCTCTCATTTGGTTCCGAAGTTTGAAATAGAATTTTATTCATACTGACTCACAACTATGCTGAAGTCAGATTTATAGGATGTTGTTTGAACCTCTTATGGGTGGTGAGTATTTTTCATTTTCTTAAATGCTGGAAATTGCCTGAAGATACCAATGTAACAGCCTTTTTTTAAACAAGGCTTTTTTCCGGCTCCTTTGGTTAACAGACATGTTGTTATTCGTACATGACCTTTTCATTTTTGAGGTTTTTAAAATCAAATTTCTTTGGTTTGTAAGTGCTAAAAACCACATTCAAACTGACTCAAAAAAGGGGAATTAATGTTCATGGCAAGGATTCTGGGGGTTTCACAGTACCTAAAGACAGAAGTACGCCAGGCTTCATGGAGGGGGGGGACCAGGAACTGGAAACTCATCAATGACTCAGGCAGCTGTTTTTGACCACCCTGTGGCAGCACGGTCTCTCTGCTTCTCCCTATTTGCCCACTTCATTTTTCTCTCTCTGCATGTTGTCTTTTACCACTGTGCAAGCTGAACAAGTCTCTAACTCTTAAATTCATATGTTCACTCGTGGTTCTGTGATCCTTTAAACCCCTGGGGAAAATGCAATTTGAGGGAAGGGTCTGTCTGGTTCTGTCACCTGTGGCTAATGGAACTAAGGTGTCTTAGAGCATTTCCAGCTCCATTTTTACGGCAGAAGAGTAGACGCAGTGCATACAACTAACTCTCAGAGGGAGAGGCATGTAACCAAATCAATATCTTAAAAGGTGGTTATTACAAAGGTACACTAAATAACATGAAATAAAATTACAATTTTTTGGGAAAAAAAGCCACTCATTAGCTTTTATATAGTAGTAGAACTTAATTCACCTCCAGTCCATAGATGATTATTGTGAAAGTTGTAAAAATGTCTCCCCTTTTCAAATAAAAACTGGTGGAGTTGATTTCTTAGTTTCTACACACAAAATTTGAAGTTTGAGTCATGCTATTTTATGAACTTATGTTAATATCACTATCAATACATCATGTCATTCTCTATTCAAGAAGCACTTACTGACTGCTAGCATTTACTCTGCTAGGTACTGTGCTAAAACAAATATTGACAGAGCTGGAAATGTAACATTGCCTACTCGCAAAGAATTCCTAATCTAGTTTCAAAGAGTAGATGTTCACAGAAATGAGTACAGTATTAGTGTGATAATCATAATACAAATATGTATAGGATACTGATGAAGTGTAAGACATGAGAATGACAGTCTGTTCTGGGGAAAGAGGCTAGGCAAGGCTTCAAAGAGCAGGTCTCAAATATTACACGGGGGCACTCACAGAACAGTTTGCAAAGGTGGTGGAGAGTTTGATATGGCTGAAGTACATTTTCACATTCAATTTAATGAAACTGAAATAAAAACTTATTTTTTTATATCTGTCCTTTACATTATAGGTTTTTCAAAGGAGGGTTGTAGATTTTAGACTGCTCAACTAATTTTGTACTTTAACTTTGATGTCATTTTTGAGAATGAGTTGTCACCAGTCATATCCTTTCAATCTCTTTTATGAAAATTTTCAAATAGTGGTTGGTTGGTTGATTGTTGGTTTACTTTTATGGTGATTTTTCCTGTTCAAGCATAGACCTTCATAAGTGGGTGATGGAAAATGCTGGAACTTATAAAACTTATGAAGATCCAAGTTTTTATAAAACAATGAAAATAGTACATAGTGTAAGCCTAATGTAATTTTAACATATACATTTCTAGAAGTTATGTCAATAGTGAAATTTGATAATTTTAGAGGAAAGAGCATACATATACATGATTTTGTAAAATGTTATTTTATATCAGTCATTTTTTCTCCCATAAAATGGTACCTGTCTTTAGTGTAAGCAATTGTCATAATTCACTACTCTGATCAGTTGATGAACACCCTTACTTCTTAATTACTTTATCCACTCATTCCTGATTGCTACAACACCCCCATGACAAATAACCAATCAACCATATGAAAAAACTCCCCAAAACCCAGAGCTCCACAGTTGACTGTACTGAGAAGTGACCCAGGTAGGTGAGGGGAGAGAAAAAGGAGGCAGTCATGGCCGGCTTTGCGGCTTCAGCAGTAATGGTGGTGGGTGTGTATGTTTCATGCCTGGGGTTCGTTTTCATATAGTAAGCTCAAAGATACCAACTTGTTTCTCAAGTCACAAATTGTGACTGTTTCTCATCCCCTTCTAGAAACCTGTCAGTCTGCTTTTTGTCACTTTTGTCCTTCAAATGTGCTTTTGATATTCTGTGTAGGATGGAGGTAATAAACATAGAAGAGAAAAGGTTATAGGCCTTTTACTTGTTGATCTTTTTGTATGAAATGCCCTTCCATCTCCTCTATTATTCTACTCATATTTCAGAATTTAGATAATATCTTTTTCTTTTCTGACTCCTTAAGCCTAAGCTCTCTGTCCTTCTTGTGCTTTCTATGACCACTCACATTATGTACACTTACCATTTATTATAACTGCTTGTTTACTTATCTGTGTTCTCCATTTTACTCCTGTAAGGCAGGGCCATATCTTATTTGTCATTGTGTTTCCAGTTCCTGGTGTAGCACCTGACACATTGTAGGGTTACTGTTTCAGATTTTTTGATGCAAACATAAAGGAATTTATTGGAAGGATATTAGTCAGCTTACAGAAATGACTTGGAAGACTATAGAGAACCAGATTATGAGAATACATAGGAACTAAACCAACCAGCCATCCCTCAGTAGTAGACCAAAACCAAAGTTAGGCCACAGAACTATCCTTTTACTGTTTAAAATACTGTTACTCCTCTGTAGGACATTGGATGCCATTATTGGAACACTGACATGGGTCCTGTATGTCACTGTCATAAGAATGAATTTTAAATTGCCTTGCAACTTTAGCTCTAGATTCACATTCGGTATGGCAAGTGTCTAATTGACTAACCTATGTGCCTGGTCCCTATACTGGGAAGCAAGTATCTGGTCATCTTGGTGCCTATGGTTAACTCTAAGGCCCAGCCAGCATCCATCCTGAATACACATAGTGGCAGATTCTTGCAATGTAGGAAGGGAGTTCAGATGTTAGTAAAAAACAACAAATAACACCCCCCCGCACACGTACTTCTCAAAAAACAGTTGAAAATATTTATTAGATCAATGGGTGAGAAAATCAGAGTTGTAATTTTCTGCCTCTAACCAAGCATTGAGGTTATTATGGTGCCACTCTCTGTCTAAAACAAAATCAATTCCAAACCATAAAATAAACAAAAGATAAGCGAAATCAGTGAAGGTCTTATTATTAAAATGCCTCATTGTTACATTTTAAATAAAATTGTTTGAATTCTTGGAAATTATTGTTGATTATTTCTCAAGTATTTCTTAATTTCCACTTGTTTTTTTTTTCCTCACCTTCTGAAAGTTTTATTATTTAGATGTTGACTCTAATTTTTCTAGCTTCTATATTTGGGGAAGGTTCAGAGCTAATTTGTCTTTTTTTCCTTTTAAGTACATTTTATTTTTTAGACAGATAGGAAGATTAAGCAGAAAGTACATAGAGTTCTCATATACTCCTGCCCGAGACAGACACAGCCTCCCTCACAGTCAGCATTCCCCACTGAGGTGGGGCATTTGTTACAATCCATGAACCTACATGGATACAGTATTATCATCCCAAATTCATAGTTTCCATTAGGGATGATTCTCTGGTGTTCTGTGTTCTGGGAGTTTTGACAAATGTGTAAAGGTACTTATCCACCATAATACTATTATACAGAATAGTTTCACTGCCCTAAAAATCCTTTGTGTTCATCCTATTTAGCCTTTCTTCCTAACCATTGGCCACCTTTGATCTTTTTATTGTCTCCATAGTTTTGCCTTTTCTAGAACACCATATACAGGGTGGGGGAAAAGTAGGTATATAGTTGTGAATACACAAAACACAGAGTTTATTTTTGTATTATTTATTAATTACTGTCTTTTTTCCCATATGAACAACCGTAAACCTACTTTTGCCACACACTGTATTTTGGATAGTAGTCCTATATCAGATATGTGTTTTTGCAAATACTGTATTTTTTCTCAGTCTGTGTGTGGTATTCTCATTCTATTAAGCCTCCATATTTTAAAACTATTTTTAGAATATATATATTTTCAGTTTCTTTATACCTTCTTAAAATCTCATTCTGATCATCTACTTCATTTTATTTTTAATGACAAGGAGGTTAAATAACAAAAGGAATGTCATTAAAAATAAAATTAATAAAAATTCTCCATTATTGTCCTGACTGGTGTGGTTCAGTTGGTTGGGCTTTGTCCCATAAAACAAAAGGTCACTGGTTCAATTCTCAGTTAGGGCACATGCCTGGGTTGCAGGTTGGGTCCCTAGTTGGGGCACATGGGAGGGGCAACCAATTGATGTTTCTCTCCCTTCTTTTCTCCCCCCCTCTATAAAAATAAATAAATAAAATCTTTAAAAATAAATAAAGGAAAAATTTTTAGTTACTATATTTTTAATACTCCAAATCTCTAATTGGTTCTTCATGACTCCTTGTTATTTTCCTAGTATCCTATTTTAGTTTTCTGAGGATGTTTGTTATGCTTATTTAAGCAGTATATTCTGTATGGACCATAAGTTCTGCGTGCTCTGGTTCTGTTCACGGACTTTTTCCCCCACCCCCTCGCTTGCACTCCCGCAGTGTTTACTTTTTCTTCCCTGGAGCTCATATTCCCTTGAGAATATCAACTACCTTGATTGATAATATGTACGGGCAAAATCCCAGGGGTATAAATTGAAATTTTTGCCCCTCCTGGTCAGTTTTTAGAGTGTAAGTTTGTGTGTGGCAGAGAAATGGGTCTAGGTCTAAAGATGGAAATTTGCCAAAGAAATACTTCTGTTTTAACTATTCAATATAAAATAGAGTTATCAAGTAGGCCTTTTGGATCGCAATCAAGTCATGACTGGTGATATAAATTTGAAAGTGAGCAATAGTTAGTGAAATTAACACATTTTTGGAGGGGAATATAAAAAAGGGGAAGATCATGGACATTGGTTTGATTGCTAAAAGTAGGTTATGGGAGTTTAAAGAATAGATATTATGCTCCATCTAGGGTGAGTCCTGACCATCAGAATGTTTAGAAAGAGCAATTGTGTCATCTAGCTTTATTAAGCTAATTAGCTGATCTCTGCCAGTTCTGGGTTATTGTTTCAGACTTCTGTGGAATATTGTACATGATATAGTAGCCAGAGTTCTGGAATGAGGAGTTTCAGACCCCACTCTTTTACTGGTGAACTGTGCTACTTTGGTTTGGGCAACTCATATTTGCCTTTCCATGCTTGAATTACTCATCAACAAAATGATAAGATCGAACCAAAAGATTTTCTAAGGTCCTTTTCTACTCTAAAATTCTATGAACTTTTAAAGAGGGTACAGTTATAAATAATCTAGAC
Source organism: Artibeus jamaicensis (assembly GCF_021234435.1). Lineage (NCBI taxonomy): Eukaryota > Metazoa > Chordata > Mammalia > Chiroptera > Phyllostomidae > Artibeus > Artibeus jamaicensis. Next base: position 8,308,869 of record NW_026521883.1, read on the forward strand.
CAACAGTTTGATTTTAAAAATATATATTCTTCTTGATGAATAAGTTGTTGATAAGAGTACAATTGATTTTAAGTAATTACTAGATTACTTTTTAGAAAAATTGTTCTAATTCACAGTGTCATTAACAGTTTTTAAGTGTGTTTATTTTTTTTACATCACCACCAACCAGCATTAGGTTTAATGATTTTATTATTTATATTTGTTAATTTACTGGATAAGATGAATTATTTGCAAGGCTAACAATTCTTCCAAGCATGTTAATATTTGGGTTTCCTTATGTGTGAACTGTTTGTTTGTGGTCTTTGATCATCTAGTAAGTACTACAAGTAAAAAAATTGGGTAATCCCGGAGATTCCAGCCAATATAGAAGCATAGGTAGATGCCCTTCACTTCCTTGAACAACCAAAAGAAGGATAACAACCGATTTAAAAACATAAAAACAACCAGAACTGCCAGAAAACAGGATTTTATGAAAGTCCCACAACCGAGGAGTTAAAGAAGAAACATTCATCCAGTCTGGTAAGAGGGGGAGAGATGGGCAGCCAAGGCAGAGAGGACGTGCAGGAAGGCGGTGGCTGGTGGACCTGTGGTCCCACATTTACACGTGGGTAAACTGGGAGGAACTGGGAAGTGAGACACACCACGCAACCCAGGGTTCCAGCGCAGGGAAATAAAGCCTCAGAACCCCTGGCTGTAAAAATCTGTGGGGGTCACGCTGGTGGGAGAAACTCCTAGCCTCATAGGAGAGTCCTTTGGAGGGGTACATGGGATCTCAGAATGTACACAAACCCACCCACCTGGGAATCAGCACCAGAAGGGCTCAATTTGCTTGTGGGTAGTGGGGAAAGTGACCGGAAGCAGAGTGAGAGTAAAGCAAGCGATGATGTTCCCTCTCTGACCCCTCCCCCACATACAGTGCCACAAAGCAGTGAAGTGGGTTACCCCACCCTGGTGAATACCTAAGGCTCCACCCCTTACAATGTAACAAGTGCGCTGAGACAAAGAAATACAGCCCAAATGAAAGAACAAATCAAAACTCTAGACAAAGAACTAAGCAACAAGGAGATAGCCAAACTTCTCTGATGCAGAGATCAAAACACAGGTCAGAGAAATGACGAGTATAGCCACAAAATAAAGGAAGAAGTAAAGGCTATACAAAGTGAAATAAAGAAAAATATACAAGGGACCAGCAGACTCAAATCAATGATTTGGACAGGAGGAAGAAATAAACATTCAACCAGAACAGAATGAAGAAACAAGAATTCAAAAAAATGAGGAGAGGCTGAGGAACCTCTGAGGCAACTTTAAACATTCCCATATCTGAATCATAGGGATGCCAAAAGGAGAAGAGGGAGAGCAAGAAATTGAAACCTTACTTGAAAAAATAAGGAAAACTCCCGGAATCTGACAAAGGAAATAGACATGTAAGTCCAAGAAGCTTAGAGTCCCAAAGAAGTTGAACCTAAGGAGGAACATCATAATTAAATTACCCAAGATTAAAGATAAGGAGAAAAAATCTTAAAAGCAGCAAGAGAAAAGGAGTTATCTACAAGGGAGTATCCATAAGGCTGTCAGCTGATTTCTTAAACCTTGCAGGAAGGGAGCTAGAAAGAAGTATTCAAAGTCATGAAAGACAAGGTCCTACATCCAAGATTACTCTATCCAGCAAAGTTATCATTTAGAATGGAAGGGCAGATAAAGTGCTTCCCAGTAAAGTTAAAAGAGTTCATCATCACCGAGCCCTTATTATATGAAGTGTCAAAGGGACTTATCCAAGAAAAATAAGATGATCAAAACTATGAATAGTAAAATGAGAACAAACTCACAGCTGTCAACAACTGAAACTAAAAACACAAAAACAAAAACAGTAAGCAAACAACTAGAATAGAAACAGAATCACAGAAATGGAGATCATTTGGAAGGTTAACAGTGGGGAAGGGGAGGGTGTAGAATGGGGGAAAAGGTACAGGGAATAAGCATAATTAGTAGGCATAAAATAGGGAGGATAAGAATAATAATGGGAAATGGAGAAGCCCAAGAGCTTATATGTACAACCCATGGACATGACACTCAAGGTGCGGGGAGGGAATGCTAGAGGTAGGGGGTGCAGGGCAGAGGGGATAAAAGGGTGAAAAAAGCCCTGGCTGGTGTAGCTCAGTGTATTGAGCACGGGCCTGCAAACCAGACAATCGCGGTTCGATTCCCAGTCAGGGCACATAGTGGGGTTGCAGGCTGGTTCCCTGCAGGCTGGTTCCCAGCAGGGGACACAAGAAAGGCAACCATACATGGATGTTTCTCTCCCTCTCTCCTTCTCTTCCCCTTTAAAGAGAAATAAATAAAATCTCTTAAAAAAAAAAGGGTGAAAAAAATGAGACAACTGTAATAGCATAATCCAAAAAATATACTTAAAATTATACCAATCATTATTAACTGGAAGAATAACAGCTCTCAAAGTTGTTTTGAATTATTAATTTTCAAAGTCCTTTTCAGGTGCTTATTAACAAATAAATTTGTTATTTGTTACAGTTTGTGGGGAAAAGTGGAAAGGGCTTTTTTTAAATTACTTTATTATTGTTCATTTATTGTTGTCTGCATTTTCTCTCCACCACCAAGGGATTTTTAAGAAGGTGTAAAGTATTTTTAAATAGGTGGTAAAACTAAGAAATTGAAATTTTAAGCATTAATCTAATGATAGAACTATAAATCTTGTATATATACTTTTTAGAAAAGGTGATATTTTTAACCAGTGTGTCTTATTTTTATTTATATTAGTATTGCTGAATTTTAGATTACTCATCTTATATAAATATATATGTATGTTTTTTAAATATTGTATTTATTTATTTTTAGAGAGAGGGGAAGGGAAGGAGAAAGAGTGAGAGAGAAACATCAGTGTGTGGTTGCCTCTCATGTGTCCTCCACTGGGGACCTGGCCCATAACCCAGGCATATGCCCGGGCCAGGAACCAAACCGGCAACCTTTTGCTTCACAGGCCTGTGCTCAATCCACTGAGCTACACCAGCCAGGGCAATATAAATATATTTTTAATTACCTCATGAATACTCCTCAAGTATTATATATGTATGATGAAATACAAAAGAAAAAACAGATATTGTATGTTTGAGAGAAAGTTTTGGGATGATTCCAGCAGAGGTAGCAATTCGTTTTAGATACCAGAACAAATGCTTTATGATGATTCAAAGGGGAAGTAAGAACTTCGCTATGTGGGCGTGGTATGCATATGGGAAGTTAACTAAAAAAAAAAGTGGTGCAAGAGAAAATTTAAAATTGGACTTCCCTTTCACTCTAGACTGGTGAGCACCCTGTATTTGCATTTCATATACAGTGTTGGATATGAACAGGTTTTTAGTGTAAGACTGGTAATTGATTTTCATCATGAATGTTAGTTTATAGGGACTCTGATTTCACTGTAGGAATGGTAAATCTCATAGTTTCTTTATTTTAAAAGAATGTAAATAGCATTAAAAGTTCTCCAGATACAGCCATGGCCAGGTGGCTTAGTTGTTTGGAGCATTGTCCAGTATACCAAAAGGCTGTGGGTTCAATTCTCGCTTAGGGCACATACCTAGGTTGCAGGTTTGATTCCCTGTTGAGGTGTGTATGGGAGGTATCCATTTAATGTTTATGTTTATATCTCCCTTCCTCTCTGTGTAAAATCAATAAAGAGATCGGCAGGTGAGGGTTAAAAAAAACCCTCCAGCTACCATTTCCTCATTCCTCTGTAATTATTTCACTTTTTCCCATTTCTGCATGGTTTTTATTTATTTTTTTTTATGCCTGGCCATCTTTTTCATTTGTTTTCTTATCATATCTCTTTGTTCAACTCTTTTCCTTTTCTACTTTACTCCTTTCTCTTATTTTTGGTCACCCATTCTTTTTCTTACCTGGTAATTGCCCCAGCTCTCTTTAACCAGTCTAACTTCTTCCAGTTACCTGTTAATTTTCTTTGTCAAAGCCCATGTTCACTAATTAACACAGAGGTCTCCCCAGAGAATTGCTTTCTTTGCTTCCATTCTTGAATTGAAGTATAGTATAGTAGAACTCCAAATCAAATGAGAGTTGAATTATAAATTGATGTAATTTGTCTTAGGTAAGCTGTTTAACTCAAATTCCTCAATTTCTTCCATTATAAAAAGAATCGAAACTAAATCTCCCTGTACCCTTCTAGGTCTAAAATGCTTTGATTCTGTGGCGTCTTAACTTTCCCATTTTTTATACTATGCTAGTCTTATCATTTGATAAATATTTATATACCTACCTTGTGTTTTTAACTGCTATAATTGATTGGATCAAAAGATAAGAGTTCCTGCCTTTCAGTTGTTTATAGTGTACTTGGAGAGACAAGAGGTATCTGTGTATTAACAATTAGTTGTTTCCAATTTGTTCCTGTTCAGTCCAGACCAGATCCATATTCTCAATGGAAAACCAGCTACTCTAGTTCCAACTTAATTCTTCCACGAGCAGCAGGGCTGACTCTGAACACAGTAGAAGATTCCTTATGTTCTTATACATCTAGGAACCCCTACTGGAGTTGTTTTGTAGCATTATTTTATGTTGTTCACTTGACCCAGTCTAAAATTTAATCATAATAAAACATTTATCTCAGAACTAAGGAGATTGATTTTTGTCATGATTTAGTAGATGATCACCCTGTCCCCCTTATCTTTTGTGTGCATACATATCTATGCATTTATATGTTTGTATAATCATGTTCAAATATAATGTTCCAGATGGCTGAGTAAATGTGACTAAGAAATCTTTTCACACCACATATGCTTACACGTTTTTCTTTGGTTTGTTTTTGTACCTATTTTGTAAGTGGCATTGCTTTTGTAGTCATTTTTCCTTTCGTAAGCTGTATTTTATATTTATATATTTGGGTATGTATATATAAAATACATATATATATATTTATATATACTTGGGTATGTGTGTATATATACCCAAATAATTCGAGTGATATATGTATGTCACACTCCATATATATATGTCACACTCCATATTGATTAGGGACAGTAGTGGGGAGGGGATAGGACTTAAAAATATCAGCACTAGGGATCCTTGTGATAGAACTGTTTTGTATCTTAACTTTGGTGATGAATACATGAAGCTACTCAAGTGATAAAATTGCATATAACTAAATATGCAAATAAATACAAGTAAAACTGAGGAAATCAAAATAAGATAGGTAAATTGCATCAGTGCAATATCCAGCTGTGGTATTGTTTTGTGAGATGTTACCACTATTAGAAACTGGGTAAAAGGTATACCAGATCTCTGTTATTTCTTTCAATTGAATATGAACCTACAACAATCTCAAAAGAAAAAAGTTTCAATTGTAAATAATAGTTATTTAAAGAAATCTTCTTGAAAGATAATTTAACATATGTAGCTACAGGAAGCACATTGATATATCACTTGGAATATAAATTTAGTAAAGTTGCAGGATACAAAACAATGTGCAGAAATCTGTTATGTTCCTATATACTGGTAACAAACTGCCTGAAAGAGAAGTTAAGAAGACAGTGCCATTTACAAGTGTATCAAAAAGAATAAAACACTTAAAAATAAATTTAAGAAAGGAAAGACCTGTACACTGAAAACTGTAAGACTCTGATGAAAGAAATTGAAGGCAACACAAATAAATGGAAAGATATTCCATGCTCATGGGTTGAGAAAATCAATATTATTCAAATGTCCATACTACATAAAGCAGTATACAAATTTGGTACAATCCCTATAAAAGTTCCAATGGCATTTTATACAGAAATATAACAAACAATCTTAAAATTTGCATGGAACCACAAAAGATCCCTCACAGTCAAAACAATCTTGAGAAAGAAGAACAAAGCTTGTGCCCTTGTTTCAAACTAGATTACAAAGCTATAGTAAACAAAACAGTATGGTATTGACAGTTTTTTAAACCAGGCACAAAGATTAACGGAACAGAACAGAGAGCTCGTAAATAAACTTATGATACACATATGGTCAATTTTTTTTTAATTATTATTATGTAATGGATACAAAATGTTTAGAAGGTAATACACCAAATCGTTAACAACAGTTATTTCTGAGTGGTGAGATTATTGGTATTTGTATCTTTTTGTTTATTTTCCAGATTTTCTCTAATGACATATATTATTCTTATAATCAGCAATAATTGTATAATTTTATTAAATTATCTTAGGAATTTATTTATTTTTTTTCTCATGTTTTTCTTTTTTTATTTTTTTTATTTTAAATTTATTTATTTTTATTGATTATGCCATTACATTTGCTCTATTCCCCCCTCCCTTCCCCTCCCCCCTATGTATTTTCTATCTACTGTCTATGCTACTTATTTTCTGTACCTTCTCCCCCCTTCCCCTCCTCCCACTCCCCTGTTGCTAACCCTCCCTGAGATCTTCATTTCTATGGTTCTGCTCCTGATCTAGCTATCCTCTTAGTTTGCTTTTGTTTTAGGTGTGGTTCTTAATAACTGTGAGTTTGCTGTCCTTTCACTGTTCATCTTTTTTATCTTCTTTTTTCTTAGGTAAGTCCCTTTAACATTTCATATAATAAGGGCTTGGTGATGATGAACTCCTTGAATTTGGTCTTATCTGAGAAGCACTTTATCTGTCCTTCCATTCTAAATGAAAGTTTTGCTGGGTAGAGCAATCTTGGTTGTAGATCTTTGGTTTTCATGACTTGGAATACCTCTTTCCAGCCCCTTCTTGCCTGTAAGGTCTCTTTTGAGAAATCAGCTGACAGTCTGATGGGAACTCCTTTGAAGGTGACTGTCCCCTTAGCTCTTGCTGCTTCTAGAATTCTCTCCTTCATTTTAATCTTGGCTAATGTAATTATGATGTGCCTTGGTGTGTTCCTTCTTGAGTCCAACTTCTTTGGAACTCTCTGAGCTTCCTGGATTTCTCGGAAGTCTATTTCCTTTGCCAGATTGGGGAAATTCTCCTTTATTATTTGTTCAAATAATTTTTCAACTGGTGGTTGTGCCTTTCCCCCTTCTGGCACCCCTATAATTCGGATGTTGGAACGTTTAAAGATGTCCTGGAGGTTCCTAAGCTTCTCCCTCATTTTTCTGAATTCTTATTTCTTCATTCCTTTCTATTTGATCATTTTTTTCTTCCTTCTGGTTCTCTCCCTTGATTTGAGTCCCAATTTTCTTTCCATTACTATTGGAATCTTTTGTATCCCCATTCATTTCAATTAATTTAGCTTCCATATGTTTCTCTAATTTGTGACTAAAGTCAACCAGTTCTGTAAGGATCCTTATAACCAGTGTTTTGAACTGTGCATCTGAAAGACTGGCTATTTCTTCATCACTTAGGTCTATCGGATCTGGGGCTCTGAGTTGTCCTAGAGCCATTTTTGGTCTATTCGTGCTGTTAAGTGAGCGGAGCGAAGCCTTAGTTGTTTACCAGGACGGGGCGACCCAGGTCGCTGGTTTGTGACGCTGTGTGTGGGGGCGTGGTCAGAGAGGGAGCAATGGCGGTCCTCTCCGCTAGCCCAGCACTTCCAGTCACTCCGCACGCCTGGGGTTTATCCGATCGGAATTGCGCGAGCCTGCTGCCCTGCGCCGGCTTCCCTTCTCACTGGCTTCTCCGCACGTAAATGCGCGCGACTGAGCGACCCACCGCGCCTTTCTTTGTGCGCTCCGGCAGCCAGCTCGCTCGCAATCGCGCCCTCGGTTCCCTGCGCGCACCGTGCACCGCCCCGGGAATTTTTTCTTGCTAACCTGCTCCGCTGCTGGCCTCGCTCCTCGTACCGGTCCAGCCGAGTATCTAGTTGTCCTTTGGACTCCGTATTGTCGATTTTCTGTGTGGCTTGGTTGTGACTGCTGTTAAAAATAGTTGTTCTTAGATTTGGTTGTGCACAGAGGTGAGGTGGATCCTCCATCTAAGTCTCCATCTTGGCGGAAGTCTCATGGTCAATTAATTTATGACATAGAATCCAAGAATATACAATGGGGAAAGAATAGTCTCTTCAATAAATGGTGTTGGGCAAACTGGCCAAGCACATGCAAAAGAGTGAAATTGAAGCACTATTTTATATCATACACAATAAAGACTTAAATATAAGATCAAAACCATATAACTTCTAGAAGAAAACATAGGTGGTCGTATGTTCCTTGACAGGTCTTGATCGTGGTTTTTTTTTTTTTTCCACCAAAAGAAAGGCAACAAAAGCTAAAATAAACAAGTAGGACTATACACCAGACTGAAAAACTTCTGCAGAGCAAAGGAAACCATCAACAAAATGAAAACACACCCTACTGAATGGGGGAAAATATTTGGAAATCATATAACTGACATGGGGTTAAGATATAAAACATGTAAAGAACTCATTGAACTCAATAGCAAAAAACCCCAAATAATTCAAGTTAAAGTGTACAGAGGACCTGACTAGACATTTTCCCAAAGAAGACATGAAGATGGACAACAGGCACATGAAAAGGTGCTCAACATCACTAATCATCAGGGAAATGCTAATTAAACCCACAGTGAGCTATTACATCACGTCTGTTAGAATGGCTCTTATGAAAAAGACAAAAATAACAAGTGTTGGTAATTATGTGGAAAAAAATGGAATTCTTGTGCACTGTTGGTGGGAATGTAAAGTGGTATAGCCACTATGGAAAACACTATGGAGGCTCCTCAAAACATTACAAATAGGGCTATCATATAATTGAGCAGTTTCACTTTTGGGTATTTATCCAAAGAAAATGAAAATACTAATTCGAAAAGGTATTTGCACCCTTAAATTTATTGCAGCATTATTTGCAATAGCTAAGACATAGAAACAAGTCTGTCAATGGACAAATGGGTAAAGAAAATGTGTGAATATATTTGTATGAATATATCATACATTTCTTTATGTATTTATATATTTGAATATATAAGCACAAAATGCAATATTATTCAGCTATAAAAAAAGAGTGAAATCTCGCCATTTGCAACAACATGGGTGGAACCTGAGGATATTATGTAAGTGAAATACGTCAGACAGAGAAAGACAAATACTGTATGATTTTACTCATATGGGAAATGTAAAACATATGCACACACAGGCTCATAGATGTAGGGGACATATTGGTGGGACTAGAAGTAGGGAGCAAGGGGTGGGCAAAATGTGTGCAGGGCGTCAAACAGACTTCAGTTAAGAAATAAGTTATGAGGATGTAATGTGCAGCATGGTGACTATAGTTAAATAATACTGTATTGCCTAAGTGAAAGTTGCTAAGAGAGATCTTAAAAGTTCTCCAAACAAGAAAAAAAAATTTAATTTTGTAACTGTGGTGATGGGTGTTAAATATATTTATTGTGGTGATCATTTCACAGTATATACAAATATTGAATCATTATGATGTACACCTGAAACAAATATAATATATATTTTAAAAGCAATGTAAAGGAGTCTGTGCTGAAAGATAATATATGTAGCTCTGGGAAGTATATTGATACATTACTCTGTGGGTCATGTCTTTTCATTTACATCAAAGGATGCAGTACTAAATAGACTTTACCCACTTTTTTATTCTAAATTTTCTTATAGATATATGGAAAGTAAAGCAGTAGTTGTGATGTGTTGTCTTAATTAGCAGAAGAACTTTGGAAACACTTAAATGATGCCAGTTTTATATGTCTCATTTTCTGTGTAATAGAAAATCTGTTCTAGTAATGGGCCATTTTTTTTATATAGTCCATGGAATTAAAGTAAACTGGAAGTCTATTCTGTCAAAGATGAAATATTTGGTACTGTAAATGTTACTGTAAAGTAATCTAAAAGTATCAACATTAAAGAAAACACTATTTTTTGAGTTATAAAGAGTAAGTTTAGTGGATCAAGGGAGTTATTGTGCAAAAAAAGTTCTCTATATTAAGAGATTCATGTAGCAGAAAATGTACTTAGAATTTATTATAGCATAATCCTAATTCATAGTTGTATCTAAATAAGCCTGATGGTCTACCAGTAAAACAAGAGCTATAATTTTCCAAATTACAAGAATTTTTATATACATAGAGTATTTCAACTGGAAAATTTTTGTGATAATCTGATGTTGAATTTAAATGTTTTAGCAGATCACTATTTGCTATATATAAAGGGCCCAGCACAAGTAATGCCCCTTTTTTACTACATAAAAAACTTTTAATATGACATCATAAGCATGTAATTCTGTAACATAACAAAATCACACTCAAGTACACCATGTGACATTTTAGGTAAAATGTTCAAATTGCTGACCATCTCGTGCGGGACATGTACCCTACCAACCACACAGAATGGCATTACTTCAGGACCATGTTTATTTTAACACACATGTCCCACTCTATATTTACTGACTGAAATTTTTTGGTGAATCTGAGGTAGAGCGATGTTCTAATTTTTAAAACATATTCATTCTGGCCAGTTTTAGCAGTCCAGAATGTAACAATATTGTATTTAACTTTATTTTTCATTCATTCTTTTCACCTGCCATTCCATTCCTATACACTTTATCACATTTTAAAAAATATTCTATTTTTTTATTTTTAGAGAGGGGAAGGGAAGGAGACAGAGAAGAGAAACACTGATGTGAGAAAGAAACATTGATAGTCTGCCTCTCATAGGCGCCTGGACCAGGGGCTAACCCCACAGCCCAGGCCTGTGTCCTGACCAGGAATCAAACCTGTGACCTCTCACTTTGTGGAACAGCATCTAACCAACTGCAGCCACACCGGTCGGGGTGGCGCTTTATCAAATCTTGACTCAAACAATTTTGGCTCTTTCCATCCTCCTCTCTCACTTTTCACAAACACATATCAAGGACGAACTAAGTTAGGTAAATATGTCTGTTGTGGCTGCTGTTCCCTTGTCATTAGTAGATCCAGGGGTGTCCCACCTTTTGACATCTCTGAGTCACACTGGAAGAAGAAGGGTTGTCTTGGGCCACACATTAAATACATGAACAATAATGGAAAACCGGTGAGCAAAAAAAGTTTGAAGTAAATTTACAGTTTTGTGTTAAGCCGCCTTCATAGCCATCCTGGGCCACATGTGGCCTGTGAGCCACCCCTGATGGGTTGGACACAGGGAGACTGGACACCCCTGATTGGTTAAAGCTGTGGTTGCTTCCTCTTGATGGGCTTGTGAGTACTGCATTTCAACTTGCTTTCCTGCAAAAGCATTTAACTCTTACAGAAACTTCTACGTGTGCATCTTCAGCATTATAAGGCTAACCCCACAGTAATTTGGTACAATACAGTTCGATTGGTTATACTCTTAAGACAGCAATTTTCAACAGGTGTGCCAAAAGAATTTTTAAAGCATGCAATACCTGACTATTTAGCCAGGGCACTGGCCTCTTTTCCCTGAGATTGTCAAATAATAAAATGAAACAGCCAACACAATAATAGTCATCCAGTGTGAATGAGTCGGAATTATATATTTTTTTGTCAGATCAGCAAAAAAATGTGTATTTTGGTGTGTCACAGAATTTTAGTAATTAGCTTGTGAGTGCCATGAGGTGAAAAGATTGAAAATTGCTGCTCTACGACTTCGTCAGTGGCATCATCTTTCTGTTTGTAAGGCAGGCCGTGAAAGACAAATACCATATGATTTCACTTATTAGTGGAACCTAATCAATGAAACAAACAAGCAAGCACAATAGACCCAGAGACACAGAAATGAAGAACAAACTGACAGTAACCAGAGGGGAGCAAGGAGGGGAGAGAAGGAGAAGGGTCGTCAAGGAGCATGGACAAAGAGGGGGTCACTGAGGGGCAAGGATTGAATGTGGGAAGTGAGGGTGGGCAGGGCAGAGAAGAGTAATGGGGGATAACAGAGACAATGTAATTGAACAACAATAAAAAATTTTTAAGATTATAACTACAACTCACTAAATTACTGAACTTTAAGAAAATATGATAATGGCTTATTGAATCCCATAATACAACATCACTTATCTTGGATAAAAGACCTGAGTTCCTTGGTGAGATTGCAGCCATGTTAAGGATTTGATATAACAGATTCAATTTTAATATAAATAATTTTTAACAAAGGGAAAATACTTTAGGTATTGATTTCTTTGAAACTTCTTATGTGTATTGAAGTTGCTTGAGTTTATATTTAAATTGTCTTAAGTGTGTATATTTCCCCTCTAGAAATAAGATACTTTATACAAAGTCCCAGAAGTGGAGTGTTTTTTTTCTCACATTCCTTCTTTCTGTATATTTACTTGTTTGTGCCATTCTTTTATTTCTGTTTTTCTCTCCATTATCTACTGTGTGTGTGTATGTGTCTGTTTTTGAATGAAAAGTGTTTCCTGAATCAGCTGGTGTTTGAAAATTATTGGCTCTTAGTCATATGAAAACAATGTATGTAAGCATTTTGTTTGAAAATTATCATTGTTAACAAAACTTTTAAGACATCACAGGGAGAAATATTTAATTGGAGTTAATTTAAGATCAATTCTTGTCTTTTTCAATACAGTATTTCTCCAACTTTGAAGCTTACAGAATTCACAAATTCAGATCTGGCATCCTTTTCAGAGAAAGAACTTCAGTAATGTGTAAGTAGTTTTTGTTTTTCCTTTTGATTTATTTCCTTAGCTGTTTTCTGAATGAAACATTGAAAGTTTAATCTACCAGATTTCTTACTCAGAATTTGCCATATATTCACCACATAGTCATTATGAGTAACAAGTGACACAAACGAACTTACTGAAAAATGTCTTAATATGTGCCCTTGATCAGCATTAATGACTATTTTTTAGAAGTAACATCCTCGGATGTAAGGAACACTGGGTTAGGAGACCTGAGAGTTTACCCAGACTGCTGCTAACTGGCTAGGTACCCTTAAGTAAGCCCCTTTTGTGCTTTGACTATAAAATGAGGGTTTAGACTATGATTCATGATAAGATTTCTTCCCCTCTAAATGTCTATTACTCCTAGCTTAACTTTCTAAAAAATAAATCAGGAGTTGGTAATCTTTCATAAGGATGCTGTCAAATTACACAGTTATTGTTTGTTGTTGATTTTTGCTTGGGAATAGGTATTTAGAGGGGAGGTGCCTCCAAAACAAGTAAGCCTCCCTTGCTCAAGGAGTTTGCTCCACATAGTCCATCAATTTGGGTTAATAAAACTTACTTTTTTTTACAAAGTCAAGTTTGTCTTGTGTTGGTTTAACATTTTCAAAAGAAAAATTAACCTATTCTTGCCCCGAGTGCATAGTTCAGTTGGTTAGGGCATCATCCCGATATGTCAGTGTTGCTGGCTTGATCCCTGGTTACGGCACATAGACGTATCATCCAATGAATGCATAAATAAGTGAAATAACAATTAAATGTTTCTCTCTTTCTCTCTCTGTCTCTTTTTTATCTCTCTCTCCATCTCCCTCCTCCCTTTTCCAAACCCCCTTTAAAATCAATCAATAAAAAAGTTAACCTACTCTTAAATATGATGCACAAATAAGATTTCTTTTTGTTTTTCAAAGTTTCCATAGAATGGCATCATGTTTAAGCATATGGGTCTTTGGAGGGAAAACAGTGGGGAAACTTTTGGAATCTGGAAGGGAGATAAGAGAAAAAATGACTAGAGGTGGAATAAAAGTATAGAAAGATATGTGCCAAAGTAGAACTAAGTAAGAAATGCCTTGAAGGCAGAGGCTGTTGCTTTCATCAGTAATCGTCACTGGTTCCTAGAATAGTGTCAGATCTTACGAAGTTATTATGAAAAATTTGTTGAATGAATGAATCAATTACTTCTTGAATAAGTTTCTAATTTTGCCCAAGGTCCTGATGGTTTTGGGTTTTGGTTACTAGACTTAGATCATCTAGTTTCTCTATGTCTTTTCTACATTCAACAACTGCAGTATTTAAAATAGTCGAAGTTCAGAAAATGGATTCTGAATTAAAGAAAAAAAACATGTTTAATATAATATGCTTGATGACGATTATGAAGTGAACTGATCATTTATTTAACAAATATTTTTAAGCATCTATCTAGCATACTTTAGGACTAGCTGGAATGAAAAATGGGGTACTGGATATAGTAAATATGATTTTTATTTGATGGAATATTATGTAGTCATTTAGTGTAATTATGAACATTATAGAAGCGTAAAAATGCTTAATAAATGAATAAAATACAAGTGTTTATATTCTGTATTATAACTGTAGAAGATAAGGATATTGTCTCTTCTCTAAGGAAACTAGGAAACATTGTCAAATATGAACCGTTACTTACTATTGTGTACAGGGATTCTTGAATTTCTTTTTCTTTCTGTTCTTTTGTGCTATTCATAAAGTTTAAATAAAAATACAAATAAGTTTAAAAATTTTGAAAAATAGGATGACTAAAAGAGGAAATACTTTAATGTAGTTTGAAAGAGGAAAAGAACAAAACTACTTTTGAAGGACAGTAGATACATTACCTTAGTTGGGGGAAGAATGAGAGATGAAATTTAAAAAAGATGAGATTGAGACCTCTGGTTTTCATTACATAAGAAAAATGAACTAAAGTAGATTATTACCTGTGGAGTTAAGCTTTAAAAAATTTTCTCCCAGTTTATTTAAGTGCCCTGGAGTGAGGAACAGTTGGATTGGCCCATTGAGTTATTGATCATTTTTATGTATGTCTTAAGTTTGTGACTATTTATCAGGTCTGTCTCAAAGACTTTTGCTCATTTTATCATTTCAGTAATATTTTATAATTTGGTAAAACTATTATGTTCTGATTTTTTGTTTTTCTTGTATCTTTACAATGTTACTGTTGATTTCAACTCTTGCCTTTTTTGTCCTCAGGGTTAACCTAAGGAGTAAATGCTTAACTACTCTGACCTAATGGAGCTATAGAAAAAAAATTTTTAAAAAGATTCTGAGTTGTTTGGGCAGAGATTGAAAGCAAGAAAAACAAGTTGTCATAAGTTACTGAATGGGTAAGAGCATCCTTATAATGATTTCTTAGTCCTAATGAATCTTTAAGGAATAGAGAGCATATCCTTCCTCTTTTTCTGTTCTCAAAGAAAACATGTAATTTGAAGTGAAATATTTGCTGAGCAGGTATCTGAAATTTTAAGAAGATGCCTATAAACACTTTTTGAGCTAATTCCTTCAGTTATCTGTATCATGTTGAACAAAGAGTTAAAAGCTATAAATGATTAATAATGTAGTATTGAGTGTTGTTACTACAGCTTGAGTCAAGTTGTTTCAGGATTGTGTATTACTGTGAATACTTAGAGAACTGTTGGATCAAATGCTTGTTTTGTATGGTCCCCCAGCTTCTAAAATGAATTGAAAAAAATTTACCTCCCCCCAAAAAAAGTGAATGAATGAAAGACATTTTATCTCCTAATTGTTTAACAACTTTTGCTCATGTACCAAACTAAAGTTCCAAGTTTTGGTAAGACTAGGAATGCTTTCCTCAAATGCTCTTTCCAAGTGATTTCTGGTTACTCTTGACAACACAGGCATTGTGTCTGAATATCTACTTACTATTTTCCATAGAGATCATAAATTTCACATGCTAATGGAAGTTTCTTGGTTTAGTAAAGTTTTTAGGAAATAATATTAGTTATTCATTTCTATATTAAATACTTTCTTTCCCCTGTAATTTTTAACAATGTCTTTTATATACTTCTCTCTGGCCTTTGGTTTCGCACTGTTTTGGGGCCCTGGTAATTTCCCTTACATTTTTATATGCTAATCTATGCATTTAAATGGATGTGGGGGATTTATTTTCTGTCCATTTAGGTCATCTGAATGCTAAATATACTCTCATTTTTTAAAAAAGGTATACTTGTTATATACGAAAGCAAAATGTATTCTTAGTGTGTTTATCAAGGAGGTAGTGCATTTTTTGTAGTTTGTTTTGTTTTTATTTGCATACAAACCACTTACACTTATTTGGCTTATTATAGGAAAATATTAGTCTTGGACTTTCCTTTTAGATGTAACCTTCTGTAATGGAAGATGATTGAAGATAAGGGGCCTCGTGTTGCTGACTACTTTGTTGTAGCAGGATTAACTGATGTTTCCAAGCCTCTTGAAGAAGAAATTCACTTCAATGATGCCTGTCACAAAGTAGCAAAACCAAAAGAACCTATCACGGATGTTTCAGTTATTATTAAATCTCTTGGGGAGGAAGTGCCACGGGATTATATGTGTATTGATGTTACCCCAACTGGATTGTCAGCTGACCTCAATAATGGAAGTCTTGTGGGGCCACAGATTTACCTTTGCTATAGAAGAGGAAGAGATAAGCCTCCCCTTACAGATCTGGGGTAAGTTTTTTAAAAAATAATTATTGTTATGAATCCAAATGGTAATATGCCTTGTGCTTTTTGAAGTAAATGTTCAGAATTTTTTATTGATAGATATGTGGCAGCTTTAGAAAAAGATATGTATGTATCTCCAGAATTCTGTGTTCTACCACTATGTTCCCTATACCTTTTCAGTGTCCCTTTTGTCCTGTAGCTTCCCAATGCTTTGTCTAAGTTTCTTTCTATTAAAGGTGGGGGAGAGAATTTGAAAAACATTTACAGAAAAGTACCAGAAAATTAATGTATTATCCTGATAATAAAATTTTAAATTATTTTGAAAGTATGAAAAATGGATGCTTAAGTCTGTTTGAATCAAAAAAGGATCTTGAAGTAAATTAGTGCTTTTCTTAGGGTACTATATTGAACTCTGGGTTCTTTTTCAGTATAACAGCTTTATTGAGATATAATTCACATACCATACAATTTACCCATTTAAAGTGTACAGTTCAGTAGTTAGTATATTTATGGAGTTGTGCAACCATTAGTGTAATAAATTTCGGAACATTTTTATTATGCCAAAAAGAAATCCTGTAGTCACTTCAGTCACTATCCAATTCTCCCTTATCACCAGTCTACTTTCTGTATAGATTTGCCTATTCCAAACATTTTCTATAAAATGGAATCATAGCTCCATGGTGTGTGTGTATGTGTGACTGGCTTCTTTCACTTAGCATAATATTTCCAAGGTTTATCCATGTTGTAGTATGTATCAGTACTTGACTCCTTTACATGGCTGAATAATATTCCATCCTGTGGATACACTACAATTAACTTATCCTTTCATCAGATGGGTTATTTCTACTTATTGCTATTATAAATAATGCTGCTGGAAATATTCATGTACAAGTTTTTCTATGGGCATATGTGTTCATTTCTCTTGTATATTTACTTAGAAGTTGAATTGCTGGATCATATGGTAACTGTGTTTAACCTTTTGAGGAACTGCTAGAGTGTTTTCCAAAGCAGCTGTACTGCTTTGCATTCCCACCAGCTTTGTAATCCCACAGTATGAAGCATCCAATGTCTTCACATCCTACCCAACATTCTGATTGTCATTTTGATTATAATTGCCTTAATGGGTGTGAGGTGGCATCTCATTGTGGTCTTGATTTGCATTCACCTGGTGGCTGATGGTGTTGACTATCTTTCTGGTGCTTATAAGCCATGTGTATATCTTTAGAGAAATGTTTATTTAGAATCCTTTTCCTGTCTTTTTTAAAAGATTTTATTTATTTATAGAGAGAGCGGAAGAGAGGGAGAGAAACATCAGTGTGTGGGTGCCTCTTGCGTGCCCCTACTGGGGACCTGCCCTACAACTCAGGCATGTGCCCTGACTGGGAATTGAACCAGCGACCCTTTGGTTCACAGGCTGGCACTCATTGCACTGAGCCACACCAGCCAGGGCCCTTTTCCTATTTTTAATTGGGTTGTCTTTTTATTGTTGATATTTGAGAGTTCTTTATATGTTCTAGTATCAAGTTCCTTACCAAATACATGACTTACAGATAATTTCTCCCATTCTGTGGGTTTTTTCACTTTTTAATGGTAGCTTCTAAAGCTGAAAAGTTTTAAATTTTGAAGAGGTCTCAACTTTTTTTTGTTGATGTTTTTGCTTATGTTTTGGTGTCATGTCTAAGAAACTTTTACTAACAAGGTTATAAAGATTCACACCTAAGTTTTTATCTAAGAGTTTTATAGTTTCAGCCTTTACATTTAGGTCTTTGATACCTTTTGATTTAATTTTGTATATGGTTGAGGAAAGGCTCCTATCTTTTTTCCCTTTAAATTATATTTTATTGATTATGCTATGACAGTTATCCCAATTTCCCCCCTTAAGTCCCCCAACTAGCACCCCACATTCCCTCAGGCAATCCCTGCCCTTTTGTTCATGTCCATGGGTCATGTGTATAATTTCTTTGGCTACTCCATTTCCTATACTGTACTTTACATCCTGATGGCTATTCTGTAACTACCTACTTGTAATTCTTCATCCCCTCACCCTTTCACCCATTCTCCCCCACACTCTTCTACCATCTGACAACCATCAAAACACAGTCCATATCCATGATTTTATCTCTGTTCTTCTTTTCTTAGTTTGTTTTTAGATTCAGTTGTTGATAGGTATGTGTTTATTGTCAAACTGTTGTTCATAGTTTTAATTTTCTTTTTCTGAAATAAGTCCTTTTAACATTTCATATAATAATGGTTTAGAGATGTTGAACTCCTTTACTTTTTCATTTCTTTGAAGCCCTTCAATTCTAAATGATAGCTTTGCTGGGCAGAGCAATCTTGGCTGGAGGTCCCTGTTCTTCATGACTTTGAATATTCCTTGACAATCCCTTCTAGATTGCAAAGTTTCTTTTGAGAAATCAGGTGGCAGTCTTATGGGAACTCCCCTGTAGGTAACTAATGTCTTTTCTCTTGCTGCTTTTAAGATGTTGTTTATCTTTAACCTTTGGCATTTTAATTCTGATGTGTCTTGGAGTGGCCCTCCTCGCATCCATCTTATTTGGGATTCTCTGTGCCTCCTGGACTTGTATGTCTATTCCCTTCACTAAATTAGGGAATTTTTCTTTCATTATTTTTTCTGATAGAGTTCCAATTTCTTACTCTTTCTCTTCTCCCTCTGGCACCCCTATGATGTGAATGTTGGTACACTTGAAGTAGTCCCACAGGCTCCTTACATTATCCTCATTTGGGGGGGATTCTTTCTTCTTATTATTGGTTGTTTTTTGTTTCCTTATGTTCCATATCAGTGCTTTGATTCTTGGCCTCATCCACTCTACTGTTTATTCCCTATAAATTGTTCTTTATTTTTATTAGTACATCCTTCATTGCTGCCTGGGTCTATTTTATTCCATTGAGGTCCTCACTAAGTTCCTCGAGCATCCTTGTAACCAGTGTTTTGAACTCTGAATCTGATAATGAATCTGAATCTGAACTCATCTCCGTTTCATTTAGCTCTTTTTCTGGAGTTTCTGTCTGTTCTTTCATTTGGGCCATGTATCTTTGTCTCCTCGTTTTATCAGCCCCCCTGTGTTTGTTTCTATGTATTAGGTGGAGCTGCTATGACTCCCTGTCTTGGTAGTGTGGCCTAATGTAGTAGGAGTTCTATAGGGTCTAGTGACACAGCCTCTTCTTTTACCCAAGCTGGGTACTCGAGGTGCACCCTCCATGTGGGCTGAGTACACCCTTCTCTTGTAGCTGAGCCTTGATGACTGTTGGCAGGTCAATGGGAGGGATTTACCCAGGCCAGTCAGCTGTAAGGATTGGCTGTGGCCACTGCCCACCAACCTCCTTTCTCCATGGAGGATCAGCTGTGCGGGGGCAGGGTAGTGGTGCTCCGATGTGGTCAGTAATTGCCCACTGGGTGCACAGGTCCTGGGATTTCCAGTATGGTGCAGGCCAAGGTCAGCCACCCCTTGGGTTCTGCTCAGGGCCTCTCTTCCTGAGCTGTAAAGCAGTCTGCAGATGACTGCTACTTGTGCTTGGCTTGGAGGTTCCCCAGTGAACCAAACTGTGATCCAAAGCTGGTTGTTGCTAGTGGGAGGGGCCGCTAAGTGGGAGGTACACGGGCTGGGGGCTCACTGAGGTTCTTTGTTACTTATTTGAGAAGCTTTAGTAAGATGTGAAGCCTGAGCTGAGACTAGCCATTCATATGTAAAAGCCATTGTTAACAGCTTAGGTGGACCGTGGGGGAGAAGAGTGCAGAGCTTTAGGGATTCCAGGGCAGAACCAAGGCAGAAACCATGTTAGCCAGGTTGATGGAGTCTCAGATATGGCGCCCCCCCTGCTGGCTCTGTGCCTCTGTGCCTCTGGGGGGAGGGGAGGGCTCAAAAAAGAAACAGTGTCCTCTGCCCACCTTTCTGTCTGGGAAGTAGCTGTCCTCAGCTCCTGTCCCAATTACAGACACCTCAGTCCCTCCCCATATGCCACCAGTGCCTTTCAAGCCACCACTCCAGGTTTGGAGCTCAGAGGGAATGGATTTGAGTAAGTCCCTGTGTAGCCCCTTTAAGAGGCACTTCTTGGGAATCCAGTAGTCCCTTTTACCAACCCAAACCCTGCTGTTTTTTATAGCCAGAAGTTATGGGGGCTTATCTTTAAGCATTGGCACCAGAACCCCGGGCTGGGGGGCTTTTGTGGGGCTAGGACCCCTCATTCCCGAACTATCCCTCCCAAATTTTTATCCACCACCCATGGGTGTGGTGGACTGGCCTGTTCCATGTGTCCACTTCTCTGCCCATCCTACCAGTTTGGATGGATGTGGTTTCTTTAATTCCATAGTTGTCAGACTTCCATTCAGCTTGATTTCTGTTGGTTCTGAGTGATGGTTGTTTTGTAGTTTAGTTGTAATTTTGACGTGGTTGTACTTGGAGGTGAGCTGTGTTTACCTATACCTCCATCTTGACTAGAAGCCCCAATCTTAACTCTTTTGAATAGGGATATCCGGTTGTCCCAGCACCATTTGCTGAGGAGAATATTTTCCTCCATTTGAAAAAAATAATTGCCCGTAGACTTATGGATTTATTCCTGGACCCTCTCAGTTCTCTTCCATTTGTCTACATGTCCATCCTTATGCCAGTACTACACAGTTTTGATTACTGTGGCTTTCTAGTCAGTATTTACATTGAAATGGAAGTATTCCAACATTGTTCTTCTTTTTTAAGATTGTTTTTGGCTATTCTGGGTCTCTTCAATTTTCCTATGTATCTCAGGATCAGCTTGTCAATTTTTGTAAAGTTGTGGGGTTCTTTCAAAGAGAAATCTATGCATATTTTACATATATGTCAAAGAAGATTATATAAATGTAAAAATATATAATTTTTTAATAAAAGAGGAAAAATTTAAAAGGTAGAAAACTAAGATTCTCACAGGAAAACTGAAAAAAAAAAACAAAGGAAGGCTAGGAGTGCCTTCAAAATAGATGAAGAGTTGATAAAGAATGAGTATTAGCTTAACTTACAATATTTTGGTTAAAAATAAGAAACATATTGACAACCCTACTGATGTCACCAGAAGGGGCTATAAAAGTCCCATTTCCTAACATGTTACCTCTGAAAGAGAATATGTAGTCACGTTTACTAACACCTTAGGGAAGACAAGATGAATATTCTGCTTTTAGAATTCTATCATGTAATGGCTGATATCAAAAAGTTACATTAAAAATCAGTCTTTATTCTGTTAAGTCATGAATTAATTGCAATCATTTTAAGTCGATTGCAGAACATCTGCTCTGTTGCTTCATATGAAGTTTACATATTTAGTTAATGGCTTGGGAAAGTAAGCCAGCTGTTAGACTTGTTTTCAAAAGATTAGATAAGTCGTTCTTGTGACCACTGACTATCATCAGAATTTTAGCTTGTGGATTAAATGAAAGCAACATCACAGATTCTCATTTGAGTGTTGGATTTCCCTATAGTAAATATGAGGAATTTTTCAAGCATAAGAAGGATTCTCTGATAGGAAAGGGCTTGAACTAGAATGACTAAATTGACCGACCACTCTTATAGCTATCTTTACATATTTGTGATTGTGAAGAATATATTATTCTTGCCTTCAAAATCTTGCAGTTTATTTGTTTTTATTATCTTTTATTTTTTCAATTATAGTTAACATTTAGTATTATTTTGTATTAGTTTCAGGTGTCAGTAGAGTGGTTACACAATCATATACTTTACAAGGTGGTCCCCTGGATATTTCCGGTAACCATCTGGCACCATACATAGTTATCACAATGTTATTTATTATATTTCCTGTGCTGTACTTTATATCCTCATGAATACTTTGTAAATGCCAACTTGTGCTTCTCAATCCCTTGACCTTTTTAACCCAGTCCCTCAACCCCTCCTCCACTCTGGCAAGCATCAATCTGTTTTCTGTATATATGAGTCTCTATTTTGTTTGTTTATATTTACATTGTTCTTTAAATTCCACACATACATGAAATCATATGGTATTTGTCTTTCTCTGACTGATTTATTTCACTTAATATAAAACCCTCTAGGTCCATCCCTTCTGTTATAAATGGGTAAGATTTCATTCTTCCTTAAGGCTGAGTAATACTCATTTGTATGTAAGTACCACGGCTTTTTCATCCACTCATCTACTCACGGGCACTTCAGTTGCTTCCAAATCTTGGCTGGGGTAAATAATGCTGCAATGGACGTAAGAGTGAATGTTTTCTTTCTTTCTTTCTTTTTTTAACTTGTTGTTCAAGTACAGTTTTCTGTCTTTTACTCCCTAATGTTTTCTTTTAAATGTTTTCTTTTGAATGTTTTCTTTCTACTCCCTAATGTTTTGGTTTTTTTCAAAATACCCAGAAATAGTGTCACTGGTTCATAAGGCTGTCCTATGTATAATACTTGGATGAACCTCCAGACCGTTGTTCATAGTGACTGCACCAGTCTGCCTTCCCAACCAGTGGTGCACGAGGGTTTCCTTTTCTTCACATTCGCAGTAGCACTTGTTTATTGAAATTTATTGATGATAGCCATTCTGATAGGTGTGAGGTGATGTCTTGTTGTGGTTTTAATGTTCATTTCTCTGGTGATTCATGATGTTGAGCATCTTATCACATGTCTATTGGCCTCTCTAAAGAGGTGTCTATTCAGATCCTTTGCCCATTTTTTAATTGGATTGTTTTTCTTGGTGTTGAGTTATATGAGGTTTTTTTGTTTAAGATTTTATTTATTTCTGGAGAGAAAAGAAAGGACGGGATGGGGGGAGAGAAAGTTCCTCTCACATGCCCCCAACAAGGGCCCTGGCCTGCAATCCAGGCATTTGTCCTGACTGGGAATTGAACTGGTGACCTTTTGGTTCCCAGGCTGGTGCCCAATCTACTGAGCCACACCAGCCAGGGTGAGTTGTATGAGTTCTTTATAGATCTTGGATATTAACCCCTTATCAGATGTATAATTGGCAAATATCTTCTGTTCAGTGGGTTGTCTTTTCATTTTTCTATGCAAAAACTTTTTAGTTTGACATAGTCCCCTTTGTTTATTTTTTTGTTTCCCTTGCCCCCTAAGGAGCTATATCAGAAAGAAAATATTACTAAGAGAAACAGCTGAGATTTTACTGCCTATATTTTCTTCTAAGACTTTATGGTTTCAAGTCTTAAATATAAGTCTTTAATCCATTTTTAGTTTATTCTCATATATGGCGTAAAAAAGTGGTCATTTTTTTTTGCATGTAACTGTCCAGTATTGCCAACATCATTTATTAAATAGACTGTCTTTATCCCATTGTATGTTCTTGCCTCCTTTGTCAGATATTAATTGACCATATAAGTATGGTGTTATTTCTGGGCTCTCTGTTCTGTTTCGTTGATCTGTATGTTTTTATGCCAGTACTATGCTGTTTTGATTACTTTAGCCTTTTAGTATAGTTTCATATCAGGTAGTGTGGTACCTCCAACTTTGTTCTTTCTCAAGATCGCAGGGGCTATTTGGAGTCTTTTGTAGTTCTATATACATTTTTGGAAAATTTATTCTAGTTCTGTGAAATACACCATTGGTATTTTGACAGGAATTGTGTTGAATCCATAGATTGTTTTGGGTAGCATTAATGATGTTAATTCTTCCTGTTCGTGAACACAGTATATGCTTCCATTTATTCATATCTTCTTCAGTTTCTTTCCTCAGTGTCTTATAATTTTTTGAGTACAGGTGTTTTACATCCTTGATTAAACTTATTCCTAGGTATTATTTTTTATGCAGTTGTAAATGGGGTTGTTTTCTTAGTGTCTCCCTGATAGTTGGTGTATAAAAATGCAACTGATTTCTGTATATTTATTTTGTAGCCTTAAAAGCTTATAATTTGGACAAGGAGTGTTATCTAACAGTATAAAAATAAAAAAATAGCCCTAGCTGTAGCTCGGTGGATTGAGCACAGGCCTGCAAACCAAAGGGTCACAGGTTCAATTCCCATTCAGAGCACGTGCTTGGGTTGCAGGCCAGGTCCCCAGTGGGGGGCACATGAGAGGCAACCACGCATTGTTGTTTCTCTCCCTCTCTTTCTCCCTCCCTTCCCTTCTCTCTAAAAATAAATAAATAAAAATTTTAAAAATAAAAAAATAATGTAAAATATCTACAGCAGCACAATATATGATTAGAGAAAATAGGCATCTTATGTATCACATGTTTATATTCTACATCTTTTAAGAATTTGAATAAATGGTGGTTTGTTTTTCTGTGTTGTATTTTTGTTTTATTTTTAATTGAACATCTGTGTACCAGGCACTTATTGGAGACCTGACTTATTCTCTCATCTAATTTTCTCAAGATCCTATGAGTTCATTTTTTAAATTTTAAAGCTGAATAGTATAAGGCTCAAAGATTAAGTAACTGCGTAAGATGCAATAGTCAGTAATATGTGGTGGGAATTTGAATTCAGATGTATCTAATTTCTGTCTGTTAGAGTGCCTTTTTTCAGATTAAAAAACATCACACAAAAAAAATCAAATGGAGGAGAAGGAATAAGCAATTAAGCCAACAATAGGATAAACATAGTTGCTATGATTAAACATTTAATTTGCTCTAAATATTCAAAATAAAGTACTGAGAAAATTTCTTTGTTGACAGGACAGAAAGGGAAATTAAATATTATATTAGATTACCCTGACTGATTTGGCTTAGTTGGTAGAACATCATCCTACAAAGCAAAATGTCACTGGTTCGATTCCTGGTCAGGGCACATGCCTAAGTTACAGTTGGGTGTGTAGGAGAGGCAACTGATCAATGTTTCTCTCTTTCTCTCCCCCTTCCTCTTCTCCAAAAATCAATAAACATATCCTCATATCTAAGGTTTAGAAAAAAGAAATAATTTGACCAATTTTTGGCACTAATTTTCTTTGTATAATAGGATTTTACAAAAGTGAATACTGATCGATGTTGGGGATGTTGCCTGTTAAAACAATTTCTATAGCAAAAACATTCAATATAGTAGACCTTTAATTTTTTGAGTGATGCAAAGGACTTAGTTTAAAGTCAAATCAGTGAAATCTGTGAAAGAATAAACTGTTATTCAAACATGACATTTTCTTTGTGTCCCCAAGTGCTTTAAGTATAGTATTTAGAAGACTTAAGGAATGGATGCCTGGCCTGCCCTTATGAAAAGCCTATGATTTTACCATAATAAAGAAGAAGGGGAAAAACAAACCTATGTTGTTCACCCATAATTTTGAGGTTATTTTCTCTTTTGAAAGCCTAAATTTATCTCCTAAACCAGAGGGGGAAGTATTGGAAGTAAAATTGTACAAGCAGGTTCTATACCTTCTGGTTAAGGAGCCTCTTAAAAATTTTAATTTTGGCTACAATACAAAATTGTTTTTTATCAAGAAGATGCTTGGTTTTAGAGACAAAAAATAAATAAATCCATTAAAGGGAATGCTAAAGCAAGTACCTTTGCCCTAAATGGTTGATATCCTGTGGTTTATGTCAACAAACACAAAGTTTAATCTGAATCTTTCCTGCATTACTTAAATTTTAGGTAGAAAAAACAGTTATCCTTTAATTTTACATGGGACTGTGCAGTTCAAACTTGCATTAAGATTGGAATCTCTGCTACATTTAAGGGTCGGTTCATGATACCTGCTAATATTACCTTTCATATCTCAGGGTGCTTTGTGTTTGTGTATTCATTTACTTTATTTTTTTTTTTAGAGTTTTATATGACTGGAAAGAAAGATTGAAACAGGGGTGTGAAATTATTCAGAGTACTCCCTATGGACGCCCTGCAAATATTAGCGGCAGTACCTCATCACAAAAGATTTATATCACCTACCGAAGAGCCTCTGAAAACATGACTCAGAATACCTTGGCTGTCACAGACATATGTATTATTATACCCAGTAAAGGAGAAGGTCCACCACATACATTCTGCAAAGTCGACAAGAATCTCAATAACAGTATGGTAAGTAACTGTATGGTAATTTTACACTGATAAAATTAGCCACTGATGAAAATGACCATAACCTAAAATCTTTGGAAAACAGCATAGCATAATTACTGAAGTAAAAATGTGTTTTTAAAGATGTTGGATATTTTATGTTTAGGAAAGTACTTTTGCTATACTTTTAGCAAGAGCTATACAAAAAGCCTTTTTATTTTAATTTTTAAAAAATCGCCTCCTTACTAAAAAAGTAATGTACTAGCCTACGTTGACCCCTCCCTCTGCTTGTGCACCAGGTCCCATACACTACTCACCTGTTTGAGTACACAGCTTCAGCAGTTCTTCTTTCTTACTTTTTGAATCATCCGTTTTTCTCTCTATTGGATTATTTTCTCCAACATGCACACTGTGTTTCTCCCATGTTTACAGAACTTGACCCCTTTCTTCTCCTCCATCTATTGCCCCATTTTATTGTTCTCCTTTACAATAAAATGTCTCAAAAGAGTTAACTGTGTCCTGTCCCCTTCCTTACTTTGACTTTTCAGTTAGACTTTTGTCTCCACCATTCTACCAAGATTGCCCATGTTGAATCAAATGATCAGTTTTTCGTCTTATGTTCAGTAAGTTTTGACATAGATGATCACTTCTTCTTTCTTGAAACAGTTGCAAGAAAAGATGATGTATTCTTTTTCTACATACTGTTTTTCCTGCTACCTCACCAATATTTCCTTTTCTGCCATTGCTGATTCCTTCCCATCTCCCTAACCTCTCTACACAGTGGAATGCCCCAAGGGTTAGTTAGTCTGCAGGCCATTTATCTTTACCAGCTAAACTCACACCCTTGATGATCCAAATATAAGCTATGTATGAATGACTTCTAAATGTATCTGTCTACTAGATTTCTAAATGAGGAGGAAAAAAAAAAACCAATATAATGGACAGGAGGAAATATGTGTTGAATTTTTTCTCAAGTCCCTACATGATTTTTGTACCAGGCTTACAGCTTTGGCCTCAAAAGAACCTCTTCTACCTCTCCACCGCCCCATTAAGCTTATATACAGAAAGAGTTTCAAGAATTATTAGTTTTTAAACTTTGAACCATAAGCCTTACATGATTTGGATTTGATTGATTTTGAATAGAATCATATTATTTTAGAGCTAGAATGGTCATGTGATACAAAAATATAAAAATTTGTGGTTGAGTATACAGCTGACTTTTGGCAAATTTGAGACTCCTCAGTTTTTGAATTATTGAGACTATTTTCTTTATACTCTGTGCAAATGACCCTATAGCCAGCATACTCAATGGGCAAAAACTAAAAGTGTTTTTTTTAAGGTCAGGAAAAAGACAAGGATGTCCACTTTCACCATTCTTATTCAACGTAGGACTGGAGTCCTAGCCACAGCAATCAGAAGGCATCCAAATTGGAAAGGAGGAAGTAAAACTGTCATCATTTGCAGATGACATGATATTATACCTAGAAAACCCTAAAGACTCCACAAAAACACTATTAGATTTCATAAATGAATTTAGCAAATTAGCAGGATACAAAATTAATATCCAGAAATGAAAACAATCCCATTTACCACTGCAACAAAAAAATGCAGTACCTAGGAATAAACTTAACCAAGGAGGTAAAAGACCTGCACTCAGAAAACTATAGGACATTGAAGAAATAGAGGAAGATAAAAACTAGTGGAAGCATGAACCATGTTCATGGACTGGAAGAATTAACATCATACTCTATGTAATGCCTCTTGTTTTGCAGCCTTTCAAAAATGCCAGTATTTATTAACTTTATTTTTGTTGTTCACACTATTACAGATGTCCCCATTCTCCCCCCTCTTTTGCCCACCTTCACCCAGTCCCCACCCCTTTTCCATCTGGCCATCACCACACTGTTATTTGTGTCTATGGGTTATGCATATATGTTCTTTGGCTAATCCCTTTACCTTCTTTAGCAAGTTTATTTAGAAAAGTAGAGTTATTAACAAAGCAAGTAATTAAATCATATACCTAATTCCTGAATAAAGAATGCATCTGAAGGTGTGTTTTTGCCATGGCAAATCATAATATGGATAGTTTATAGGTTAAACATTTAAAGTATTTTTAGAACATGGCTCCTCCTCCTTTTTCTTTTGTGTGGCTGAACCTGGTATGTGAAAAATATTTAGAAATTCTCTTGTAGTTTTGATGTGATAGCTAATTTTCTCCAGAGCCCCATAATTTTTACTGTATCTCTGAACATCTGGTTTTCATTTTAAAATAATCCTCCATATCCAAATGGTCATATAGTTCCCTTTTTATCATCACAAAGGTTATCATTGAAGGTTTTTCACCCTCATAAAATTTGGCTTATTGGGAACTATAGTTGGGACTTTTCAATAGAGAACCTTTATTTATTTATAATTTTTAAAATCACCCGATAAACTAAAAGTCCAGTTTGATCTACACTCATATTATCTATGCACTTGACTTTTATGCATCCACTCTTTTAATACAAAAATACTAAAACATTTATAAAAATAAAATTCTAATACAGCAATGAGCTGTCCTAAGGATGATTTAACAGTTGATCTCCTGCAGACACAGAAAAAATATTTAAGAAAGCAAGAAAAGTTTCTAGATGAGGAGCCAGTTTATTGCATCATTGTTTATAATGGCAAAAAGAAAAAAGGAAACAACCTAAGTGTCCATTAGTAGGGGGATGGGCAAAATAAACATTTATTCACTAATGGAATATTATCCAGTAATTTAGATCAATAAATTAGATTAACTTCACTGATTCTCAAGAACATATAGATGAATAAAAAATAAACGATAAAAGCATATATTCAGCATATCATCAGTTATGTAAAATTTGTTTATTTATATTTTTAACAAATTTTTATTGTTATTCTATTATAGTTGTTCCAGCTTTTCCCCTTTGCCCTCATTTATGTAAAATTTAAAATGCACAAAACAATAATGCATACTTATAGGTGTGTATATTTGTATAGTAGAAAAATTTTAAATGCATGTAAATGTTATGTACTGGCTTTAGGTTTAGTGGTTAACTCCAGAGACCAGAAAGGAGTGGAAGATTAGGCTTTAGCTAAACCTATAATTTTTTGGTTTTCTATAAATTAAAATAACTGAGGCCAATATGGTAAATTGTTAACATTTGTTAAATCTTGGTGGTAAGTGGGTGTTTGTTGTGATAAACTCTAACATTTAAAAAATATTTCTTAAAGGAAGGTTATTTTCTTTATATATTTGTCTTCAATGCTATGGATCTGTTCTTATGTACTGGTTTATGCAGGTACTCGGCCATGTGTGCACAAATGTGTCCTGTCTCATGCAACACATATTTTTAAAGCATTTTACACAAAAGGCACTGTTTTAAGTGCTACAGATGTAGTAGTGAACAAAACAAAGCCCTTGCCATCTTGGAACTTGTAGTTTAGTGACAAGAGGCAGATAATAAATAAGAAAATATACAATATGCCAAAGGTGGTCAGTCTATTCAGGGAACAAAAGTGAGATAGAGGTGATAGGGAGGCACTGGGAAGCTTGTTATTTCATTTAAGGTGATGAAATCATAAAGTGACATTTGAGTTGAGACTGAAAGGAGGTAAGAAAATGTGCTATGTGCATATATCTGTCAGCACCTAATGTCAAGTGGTAGCATTGTCACTTCAGACCTCTTGCCTTAGCTGCATTGGACTCTCGCGTGTCTAATAGATGTTTCAAACTTAACATGTGTAAAACGGAACTCCTTTTCTTCACCCCCAGATCTACTTTACCGAGTCCTCCTCATCTCAGTTTCAGCTGGGACTAGAACATTAAGTTGTTTGGGAGTAGCAGTTATTTAAAACCATCCAACTAAATGTATGAGGTCATTTAGAGAAAGTAAAGCAAAGAAGCGATCCCATTTAATGATCAGGAAGAGAGAGTGGATGCTAAAGAGGAGACTGAGGGGTAGCCAGAGATTTGGTGAGGAGGGGCCAGGAGGGTGTGGTGCCTCAAAAGCCAGGAAAAGAACATGTTTCTGGAAGGGTGTCATTGGTGGTGTCAAAATCTGCTGAGAGGTTGAGTAAAATGAAGACGGAATCAACTATTAGATTTGGCATCTTTAAAATAAAGGCATTCTTTAAGGAATGGTGAAATTAAAACCTCTTGAAGTAAATTAAGGAGAGAATGAGATACAAGGAAATGGGTATGGCAAATTACTACTCTTGAGTTTGGGTATAAAGAGCTGTTGAAAAATCTGGCAATATCTGAGAGGGGTTATGGAATCAAAAGGAAGGTAAACACACATGAGTAGATATTTCCTGGTTTATCCTTTCTTTCCAAATTTTGGATATAGAATAAAATCTAAATTGTTGTGGCTTAGTTTTTTTAAGTATATTTTATTGATTATGCTATTACAGTCGTCCCATGTTTTTTATCCCCTTTAGCCCCCTCCACCCTGTACCCCTCCTTCCTCCAACATTCCCCCCCTTAGTTCATGCCCATGGGTTGTACATACAAGTTCTTTGGCTTTTCCATTTCCTGTACTATTCTTAACCTCTCCCTGTCTGTTTTGTGCCTACTAATTATGCTTCTTATTCCATGTATGTTCTTCCCTATTCTCCCCCCTCCACCTCCCTGCTGATAATGCTCCACGTGTTCTCCATGTCTGTGATTCTGTTCCTGTTCTACTTGTTTGCTTAGTTTGTTTTTGTTTTCTAGGTTCAGTTGTTGATAGTTGTGAGTTTGTTGTCATTTTACTTTGCATAGTTTTTGATTTTCTTCTTTTTCTTCAATTAAGTCCCTTTAACATTTCATATAATAAGACTATACTTTCAGAGGTAATTTCTATAGTTTGTTATTAATTTTGTTTTAAAGGGAAAAAATTTTATGTTATTGCCGTTACAAGGAAAAAATAAGTTAATTTTTACTTCTGAAAGAAAAGTGGGCAGTAACTCCAATAAAATACTCCCAAAATAACCAACTGAAAAATAGTTAACAGAGAGTAGTCTTCTATATCTTAGATAATACATAATAGAAAGATCAGAAAGATTCCATTTTATAAGTTTCTACCTTTTAAAAATAATATTTTCTTTTTTTAATTCAGTGGGGATCAGCAGTATACTTATGTTATAAAAAATCGGTGGCAAAGACTAACACTATATCTTACAAAGCTGGTAAGTATAATTTTTCATGGGATACTTAATATAGAAATGTATTATGGGGACCAATAATATTAAAGAAAATAAACAAAACCCATGTTACAGTGCATTAGTGTCAGGCCTGAGACTGCAGCCCATATTTTTTTATTCTGTTTTGTTTTCATCCATAAATTTATTGGATGCTTAATGGAAGATAAATATTAGAAAGAAGGTTTTCTTTTAAACATTTGGTTTAAATAAATAACTGATAAGTAAAAATTAGTTCTCTAAGTTTATAAATTAATAGAAAATGTGGGAAAGTATTTTCCAGTTAAATTAAAGTTTCTTTAGTATTTGTATCAAATTTAGTCAAATCCGTAGTTCATGTATAATTGGTTCATGATAATCTGAAATATTATAAACTAATTTGTGATTTTATAATACATAGCTGAGAATTTCAATTGCCAGAAACCTCAAAATATTAAACAGACTGATCTTATTTGCCAGAAAGCAGATTCAGCCTTTTAACTAATACAGTTTTAAAATTGGTGTCCTAGACTTTTACCTTTCTGTTCTACCTTTGATTTTTCAGGATCTATAATTCATCACTACTTCTGAACTACTTAAATCCTATACTGTTGCCTCATGACTTGAGAGAGTAGTGGACAGTTACCTGTAGACCCTTGTGGGGTCTACTGGCTGGCCAGCATATAATTAGAGAATTTTAGAACTGCCTTGGACTTTGGTATATCTAGTTCATCTAACTTGTAGATGAGAAAACCAGAGTCTTATAGATAAATGATTTGTCCCGTATCACTGAGATTTTAGTGGCAGACCAACCACAGGTATTCCTAGTTAACATTTTGTTTTTATGGTCATATCTAATGATAGTTTCCACTTTTACTGTTCAAGTTCAGGGCAGCTATATTCTGTTTCTCGTCCCACAAGATCTAGTACAAGACTCTGCTGGAGAATGTGTCCAATAGAAGATTCCTTGACCACTTTGTAGACTAGTCATTCAACGTGAAAGCATAGGCCACTTGAAACTTTATCTTCATATAATTTGGGATTGTTTAGAAACTGGGATTGAGTTGATATTATTCTGAAAATACTGTAAATGTAAATAGATTATTCTTCTATTTTTATAAGTATATTTCTTGTATTTGTGCTAGAAGTTGTGTATGTAATCCTATGGGATGTTTATTTTAATGTGTAAAAACCCCTGAGGGAAAGTTATTGAGAGCTGATGAAGTGGATATATGCAGGTATATATTTAAAAAATAGTATATTCATATACTTTAAAATAGTGTGACCACAAACTGAATTTTGGGGTATGTGTGTATTTATGTTTATTTCTTTAAGATAATCTTTTCTGCCCTGGCTGGTGTAGCTCAATGGATTGAGCGTGGGCTGTGAACCAAAGTGTCACTGGTTCGACTCCCAGTCAGGGCACATGCCTGCGTTGCAGACTAGGTCCCACTTGGGGGCACACAACAGGCAACCACCCACTGACGTTTCTCTCCTTCCCTTCCTCTCTCTCTAAATATAAATAAAAATAAAGTCTTAAAAAAAAGATAATCTTTTCTGCCTGCCTTTCTTGGCCTTTCTGGATGAAGCTTGATAAATATTAAGCAGTTAATATGAATAGTTATAATGTTGAAGGATTAAAATCTGTATGAATCCTTCTGAGCCATTCAGTTATTTGATGAACGTACAGGGTAGGGCAAAAGGAGGTTTACAGTTGTTCTTATGGAAAATAATACAAGAATAAACTCTGTTTCACATACAACTATGAACTTACATTTGCCTCACCCTGTATATGTAATGTTTTGAACTTTGATATGTGTTAAAGTATTTCAGCATCATTCAAATTATGAGCACTAAAATTCAAAAGATGATAACCTGATATTTATTGTCATTTTCATAGGTCTAATTTGTAGATATCCTCAAGAAGATTATGAGTCATTCTCACTTCCAGAATCTGTTCCCCTATTTTGTTTACCAATGGGTGCAACAATTGAATGTTGGCCATCAAATAGCAAATACCCTCTCCCTGTATTTTCTACATTTGTGTTAACTGGAGCCTCAGCTGAAAAGGTACTATGTGTTTTAACAAGTTATATGAGTAAATTTCTTATACATTTTTAATTTAAGTTTTATATAATGCAAGGAACAATAGGAGAAAATAACTGGTTAAACTGAATCCATTATACATACCTCTTTCATTTGGTAACTATACCAGGGACATAGGAAAAGAGAATTTTTATTCTGTTCCATATATTCAAATGCTTTCTTGTAAATGTGGTCAATGATTTTTTAATGATCAAATGATGATCCTTCGTTGCTTTATTTTCTGTGATATTAAAGCTTTGAAAGTAATGTAAAAGACATTATTAAATATTTAATGCTATTCAGAATCATTGACTGTCATAGTTGGAAAGGACCTTGGAAATTATCTAGTCTGACATCCTCATTTTATAGATTGAGAAACTGAGGTGCAGAGAAATTTAGTGAATTGCCTGAAGTTGGATTTTATATTTTCTTATCTAACATTGTCTTACTGTCTACCTACTAATAGTTCTTAATAATTTTCTTATAGAGAATATTGACACAATTTTATTCTTCATAAAACAAATGCAAATTTAATTGAAACATTTTTTAAAATAAAAAGATACACAAGTAGTAGTTATATAGTTTTTACATTTTATTTCATTTTTTAATATACTTTAAGAAAGCAAAGAATGATGTCTGTTCACTACCATGTTCCTGGTACCTGGCACCTTGCCTGACTCGTAGGCGTATAATGGCTCATTATGGCCTGGCTCATAAGGGCTCATTCATTAAATACTTAACTAATGATATGATTTGAGTAAATGATACAAGGTATATGTAGTAAACATACCACTTTGTTTTCCAGGTCTATGGTGCTGCTATTCAGTTTTATGAACCATATCCTGAGGAGAATCTCACAGAAAAACAGAGACTCCTTTTGGGTTTAGCATCATCGGCAGATGGGAAGTCTGACAGTTCCAAAACAGTTCACACTAGCAAGTGCATCTGTCTTCTTTCTCACTGGCCTTTTTTTGATGCATTCAGGAAATTTCTGACTTTTTTGTATCGTTATTCCATCTCTGGGCCTCATGTCCTTCCAATTGAGAAGTAAGTTAGAAGCCTTCCTGGTTCAAAATTTGGCAGATCTTTCCATTATGTGTGGTATACTTGTATTGGTAACTTAATTACATTGGTAAATTTTATGTGGAAACTAGGTTTGTCATGAGTTACTTGGAAAAAAGAATTTGCTTTTTAACCAAATATTTTTCTGTTTTAAATAAATTTATCTCTAACAAAATGAATTGCTTCATTTTTTAATGTTCTTGTGAAATTTGGAGATTCTAATTGGCATTTTTAAAATAGTTTTGTAATTCTTATTTTACATGTAATTTGGGTTTATTATGAACCTTTAAAAATATTTCGTACTATGTTTAGCTATCATGAATTTAAAGGAAAAATTAGTAAGTACGTTCTGTATTCTTTTTAAAATTTTAGTGATTTACTTTAAATTATTCAAGCTGAATAATGTTTCATGCAGTAAGATCTGATGCAAATGAGATCTAAATTATATCCATTGTCTGACTATTGCTTACTTACACCATCAATCACTTAAGCTCTTTTGTATTTTTAGGCAGAATTCTCTGACTCTAATGACAATTGGAAAGTGATAGAGTTAAGAACATTTGGTGTACAGGACTACTCTTTAATTTTTCCTGGCACTTTTATATTCTCAGTGTCCCATATAGCAGTTCTCAAATCTTTTGGTCTCAGGACCCCTTTATACTCTAAAAACCAAGGATCCCCCAAAGAGCTTTTATTTTATATGTTATATTTGTTGATATTTACAATAATAGAAATTAAAACTGAGAAATTTAAAAATATTTGCTATTTTTAAAAACAATTTATATGTTAATGTACATTTTTTTTTGGAAAAATAATTGTTTTCCAAAACAAAAAAAATTAGTGAAAAGAGTGACATTATTTTACATTTTTACAAATCTAATGTCTGGATTAATTGAGCACAAGTAAGTTCTCATATGTGCTTCTGTATTTAATCTGTTGTGATACATTGTTTGGGTTGAAGTATATGAACCTGGCCTCACACAGGTAAGTAGGTGGAAGAGGGAGGGCATTTGGATAGTGTTTACAGAAACTTGTGGATGTCCTTTTTGTCATTGCACCCAGACTTGTGGACTTTATCATAGGGATCAGCAGACATTTGGTCCTGTCCAGGGCATCCATGGAGACATTTTGTCCACACTGACCCAACTATCTAGTCCCATGTGCCATTACCAGCTAGGTTATTGAGGAGAAAATGGTTATTATTAACAGAATAGCCACAACACAATTAGATCAATAAAATTCAGTAGAGTTTTTTATGTATTAATCCTGTAAACCAAAAGCATAAATAATGTTATGGGTGTAGGTATTTTTGACCAGACCAAATATCAAGGACAATTTGTTATGAACCAAATATGCTCTTGGACATTCTTCATAGAAGCAAATACCAAGGACCTTTCAGCATGGACCAAACGTTGCTGTGGACTAATGGTACAGGTGCTTTTCTTCAGGACAACCATCACACTGCTACCTATAGCAGAAGTGCTTTATGCATGCTTCCCCTTTCATCACGCAGATTATTTTTTTAAACATACAGGGTCAAAATTTAATAAAATTAATAATATTTATTGCTTGGTCAGAGACATTCTTAAGTGAAACTGAATACAATGACTACTAATACAGTTTGGTGCCTTGATTCATAGTGAGATGCCAGCAGTTTTAGCCACAATGGTTTTGCACCATCAGTGCAAATACCAACAGTGGAAAAGGCAAACGAAATCTTACTATAAAAGCAGTTTTGACCTTGCAGCTCCTCCCTGAATGGATCTTGGAGATCTTTAGATGTTCATGGATTGCACTTTGTTTTCTCCTGTTATAAATACTTTAGATAATTCAAGCAAATGTGTGTCCTCTGGAACTCATTCACCTTACCTTCTTTTCCTAGGTTATGAGTACCTTCATGGTGTAAAGTGGTAGTAGTATATGCCTTTTTAATAATTCCCATAATTTCTGTCAGTGTTATACATAGCATACAGTCAAAACATGTTTGCAAAATTGATAAATTTCTAATGTTTTTTATTCAGTTGAAATTATCCCAGTTCTGAAACCAAAATGATTTTGAAATAATGTTTAAAAGTAATACAGAACTAAAATAACTTTTTCCTTAAAAAAAAAAAGGAAGGAAGAAAGAAGAAAGGAAAGAAAGAAAAAGAATTTTTTACTATAGTTGCCTTTTTTCTTTTCCATAGTGTTCAAAACAAAACACATCAATCTGGCTTTTTATCCATTTTCTTCTGGGAAACCCCCCATAAAATCAGCAATAGGATTTTTAACCTCTTGTTAATAGAAAGTACAGATACACCTCAGAGATATTGCAAGTTCCATTTGAGACCACTTTAATAAAACAAGCATTGCAGTAAAGTGAGTTGTGATCTTTATACTGGTGGAGGGTCTTACATTTAGTTTGTAAAAAACATAATATCTATAAAGTGCAGTAAAACAAAGCTCAGTGAAAAAGGGGACTGTCTGTATATTCATTTTAGAGACAGACTCTTCCATTTTTCTGGAGCAGTCCAAATAGTGTTTCATTTTTCAAATATGAGCAGTTGACTGAAACATATATTACAAATGTACAAATTAGCTTCTTTGTTAATGTCCTCATCTCTGATATGTTGTATATTATCTACTTAGAGGGAGGTAAAAGTTAAAATGGCTTTTGAGGTAACATAACATAAACATTTAACATAAAGATTATTTATCCCATTAAAGCTGCTTGTACCTAAATTCAGTTACTTCTCATATTAATTGTTGTTCACATTCAACAATCTTTATGTGAAGAAAGAGACTGTATATCCATTCAATAGATTCAACAATCTTTATGGTGAATGTGAACAACAATTAATATGAGAAGTAACTGAATTTAGGGACAAGCAGCTTTGATGGGACAAATGATAGTTGGTTGTTTGTTCACCTGTTTTTATAGTAGCAAGGATGTAGAAATTACAGGTTCACAGAACTTTTGACTTAACTTGAATTTGTGGAGACATGTTGACCTTTGTAGTATATTGCACTCACTTTGGAATCAATTGGCTTTTTGTTGTTTGTTTTTAAGGCATATTTCTCATTTTATGCACAAAGTTCCTTTCCCATCTCCTCAGAGACCACGGATTTTAGTTCAGGTAAGATTTTTTTTTTAATGTAAATGCCCTGTTGAATGCATATTGGCTCAATCAACATGTCACAAGAATAACAGTTTTAAATGGGGGGGGAGGGGATCAAATAAGATCAAAAGTGAGCAAGGTGCTGTTTTATTTTTTAGTTTAGGCCCTTATTGTCTTATTAGCTGCCTCTTGGATGACTAATTTTTCTCCCTTAAATAAAGGGTTTCAGAGTTAAAGAAGGAGGAGGCAGTAACATTTCAAACATACAAAAAGGAACTTTTTAAATTCTTTAAATTCGTTCTAGGTGTTTGAAAGTTCCTCTGTGGCTTTGGCCTTTATTCCTTGAGCTAAGTATATGAGAAAATATAGAAGTAAAAGTTGTATGTTTTCATGTATTGCAGGAAGGAATGCTCATTCTTTGTGTCGGGGCAAGTTTAAAATGAACATAAATTATTTTCCCCATCACTTGCCCCAGTTGACTGTTTCTTTCTTCTTTTGTTCATATTTTTTCTGCTTTTACTCTTGAATGTAAGTTTCTGCTTATTTAATCATCATTTATGAAGTGATTTATATATGACAATATTTTCATGTAACATCACTCTGTTTTTGTATATTTATCACATCCCTTAATGGGGTATTATTCACAATTAAAAATCATTTGGCAAACAGATATTTACAAATTTGTGAAAACCTGCATACATTTGAAAATGTGGAAAAATAATTGCATTATTATATTGATACAGATAAAATGTCTAGAAAAATATCCTTTGATAAGTTTCATAATCAGTCTGCATATTTATATATCATCCCTGCCTTACTTCTTGATATTAGTGCCAGAATATAGCACACTCAGTTTGAATACACATAAAAGATTTTTTTTATAGCAGGAGTTGGCAAATTTTTTTCTGTCAAGGACCGAACAGTAAATGTTTCCGTGTTTATAGGCCACACTATCTCTGTTTACACTGCTCAGCTCTGCTGTTACTGCACAAAAGCAGCTAGAGGTAACATGCAAATGATGAGTTCCGATTAAACTTAACATAAACACAGGTGGCCTGGGGATTCACCCTGGAGGCCATAGGTTTGCTAACTCTGATTTTATGCTATTAAATGAATAATTGAGTCCTTTGATACAGATGTGTTAAAATGGCATCAAGAAAACATCGAGGAACAGAAGAAGGGTAGAGAGTATAGAATAGAAGAGTCAGTAGTCAGAAGAGGTCAGTGATCAGGACATAATTTTCAGGATCTTAGTACATGGTTATGTAATGAATGAATATATTGAAACTTCGTCATCATTAGTCTATGTGTTTTTACCAAGGAGGTGTTTCAAAGTTTTTTTTCAAATACTTTATTTGAAATCTCTTCCAGTTATCACCACATGATACTCTGATTCTCAGTCAGCCTGTTTCATCTCCTCTTCCACTAAGGCAAGTAAAACTACATTTCCGTTTGTTTCTCTAAATCTAGTGTGAGCTAAAGTAACATTCAAATATCTTCTCTCTCTCCTAGGTAAAATTTCAAATGTTGATGGAAGCACTTCTCATTTAACCATTTCTTACTACATTCCTTTACTGGTATTTAGAGTAAAGTTCACTAAAAAAAGAGTTTTATACTAGTGTTTGGTATTTTATGTATCCATTTGTTATCATCAAGTACTATTACATCTTAGGTAGTTATGGATGTAGATTATGAAAAGTTATTTTTAGTTTTAAATATCCTCTGAAGAACATTCAAATGCAGTTAAGTTTCAATTTAACTGCAGAAGATGGTCATAAATATTAAGCAATGGGATGATAGAACAATGTACTTCTTCACCTTAAAATGTCAGAGAAATTATTAAATGTTTTTTCTGTGGTATCATTTCTTGAAGTTTAATTAGCTACGTATAATTTTTCTAGCAGAGAAATAGTTACAATATAATTAAGCTATTCCATAGCATGTGTCTAAGGGGTACTAGGTGTGCCATCTTTGACATTCATTTTGTAAGAATTGCAGGTTATTTCATCACTAGATTTCAGCCTCGAGTGGCCAGTGTTTTCTCAACCTTTGTTTAAGCCAAAAATAAGCTACAAAAACTAAGACTATGTAGAAACGATTCTGAATTACCCAAGGACTTTTTTTTGTTAATAGCTTTTATTGGCATATAATTCACATACTATGCAATTCACCCAATTAAATTGTACAGTTCACTGGTATATTCACAGAGGTATGCAACTAACACTATAATCAGATATAGAACATTTTCATCTCTCAAAAAAGAAGCCTTATATGCTTTAGCAGTTTACCTTCCCTATTTTTCCCAACCCTACCACACACAAATGACACATTTCCCCAACCAACAATTAGTCTGCTTTCTGTCTCTACAGATTTGCCTATTCTGAACATTTCATATAAATGGAATCATACAATATTTGGCCTTTTGTGTTTAGCTTCTTTCATTTAATATAATGTTTCCAAAGTTCATCCATGTTGTAGTATGTGTCAGTACTTCATTTCTGTTTATGTACAACAAATATTTCAGTATATGAATATACTACATTTTATTTATCCATTCATGTGTTGATGGCCATTTCAGCTACTATGAATAATGCTGCTATGAACATGCATAAGTAGTTTGGGGGTTTTTTTGACATGTTTTCATTTCTCCAAGAGACTTTTGTTACTAGTTTTGCTTTATTTTTAAAAACATTAATTCAGTGAAGCCAGGTATTTAGCATTATATAGACAAAATACTGGTTGGCTTACTGGATTATTTACTTCATCAACCCAGTATTTTGTTACTACACAGAGCATCTGAGTTTGGGTTATAAATCTGCTTTGCATGTGTGTGTCACTTGGGAGCTCTTGATTGCATATTACTGTTATCATTACAGTATGACATATTGTCTGTTCATAAATCTAAATTTTAATATGTGTTTTTACTTTAAGGTAGGCCAGAAGGTCATGTAATTTTTCTGATTATTACAGTGGAAGATGAGCCAAAACTTTCATTAAAGGATTTGTTTTCAATCAAAGCATTCCTCTTCTAAATTAAATTCTTTATTTGTACATTATTTACATGGTAGATCTTTCATGTAAAAGAAAGCAGATGACTTTTTATTTTCCATATTGAATACAATGCAGAAGAACTGAATGATTTTGGAACCTCATAAAACATCATTGTTTTCATAGTGTGTTTCTGATGCAGTGTTTTCTCTACATAAGATCAGCCATCACATTTAAAGTTGAATATATAATACAAATCCTACCCTAGGCATGATCTTCTTTTCTATTATTTTGGGTAATGAGATCATTGGATCTTTATTAATTGCATATTTTCATTTGGATTGACAGTGGTGGCAAGTTTTCAACACTACTTCAGAATTTAGGCCCTGAAAACGCAGTGACGCTGCTGGTGTTCGCAGTAACAGAACACAAGATTCTCATCCATTCCTTACGGCCTTCGGTGCTTACCAGTGTGACAGAAGCACTAGTGTCTGTGAGTATCGCAGTTTCGTATTGTGAAAATGTACAATTCAAAGCCATTTCAATGCTTAACTAAAATTCAAAGTGTAATGAATTTTTATGTTGTGAAAACAATCTAAATTTTCTGAACATTGACACTAGTTATAACTATTTAACTCATTGTCAAGCATTAGACTTTAGGTAAAAGTATTTAAAAGACATTTTTGTGTGTATGCTGATAAATTATGCTTCAGTGTCAAACAGCTAAATATTCTCCTATCTTTTGTTTATCCAAGATGATATTCCCTTTCCACTGGCCATGCCCATATGTTCCTCTCTGTCCACTGGCTTTAGCTGACGTCTTGAGTGCACCATGTCCATTCATAGTAGGAATTGACTCAAGATACTTTGATCTCTATGACCCTCCACCAGATGTTAGTTGTGTTGACCTTGATACCAACACCATTTCTCAGTAAGTATATTTTAGTGAGTCTACACCCAGTAATTTACTTCATAATGTATGTAGTTGTTTATTTTATGAATGCTTATTAGAATTTTCCTTTAGCTATATTGTTTTTGTGTTTGAGATTATTACCATCTTTGAATCAGCTCTTACTATACTTCAATGGGATAGATTTAGGGCATTGGAGAAGGTTTTATTGAAAAAAAATGTACCTTTCATCCTTAGCTTTTTAAGTATTTAAGAAACATTATAAACTTACCAAGAAATTTAGCAGAAGGGAAATTGAGATTAGAAAATGTTTATTTCCCTTTAGTCAGATGAATATGGGTGAAACACAAATTGAATTGAAATAGTATTCCTTGATTAATATTTCATACCTATTTCTAGTGTAGTGTAATACTATTAGAATACTCATTGTTCATAGCAAAATTAATGTAATGTTTTTAAATTTTAAATAACTTGTATACATAATTGTTTTCCTTTTATACCCTAGGAGTGAAAGGAATTTATGTTTCCCTGTTTTAATGGAATAATATTTAAGTTCTACTGCTGGAGCTATATATTCATAGCTTTTTTTTGTTAGTCCTTACCCAAGGGTATATTGATTGATTTTAGAAAGAGAGGAAGGAAGAGGCAGGGAGGGAAGTAGGGAAGGGAGGTGGGGAGGTGAGAAAGAGAAAAGAGCGAAGAGAGAAGCATCCATGTGAGAGAGAAATAGCGACTGTTTGCCTCCTGTACTCGCCAGCCAGGAGTCAAACCTGCTCCCTCTTGGTGTTTGGGACAATACTCCAACCACAGAGCTACCCAGCCATGACTACTTATACCTTTCTTTATAATTAAATGTTTCTCTTCTATCCCTTATTTTCAGTTTAATCAAACTTATGCTATTTAGGGAAGAGGAAATTAATGCAGTGACCACACTGAATCCACAGAACATACTTAAAATAACTACAAGTTTTTCTGTCAGTAAAGCCCAAAAGCTAGTATGCCTTTTAAGAACTTAAAAATGTATATGTGAAATATTTTGTCTTCATTTTTAAATATGCATGTTATATTAGAGCCTCTTAATTTAATTTTGAAATCTTACATTAATTCTAGTTTTGTCATATGTCAAAACTTCAGATACCTAAAAGAGTTTAGCAAAAAAAATAGTTTTCTATTATGAAGCATCTATGCTGTCAAAAAGCTCTTATCCAGAGAAAGCCTAACCAAGAATATGTGGGATGTACTTTGTGCATAAAAGCTATTTTGTACATGAGATCGATAGAGTCAGAGATTCTTTACCAGGAATATTTAATTCTTTAAGTGTTAAAGTAATATTTTTTCCTTGCCAGTTGTTAATGTTACATGACATAAAATTTTAAAAAATTGAAATAAAGAGTGGTAAATGAGTATATACTGTATTTATTATGGTAATAAATTACATTTCCCTCTTTTTGTTCTTTCCCTCAATTTATTAAAAGCAGTTTTAATTATTACTTTTCTTTCTGTTTGATCACTGATGAGTTAAACAATGAAAGAAACATGGGTAATTTCACTGATCAGTATTCTTCCTTCTTGACATCACTCACCATCCTGACAAACCTTGGAACAGTCTAACCCATTAAACCAACAACTTTCTGCCTTTCTTCATCCAGAATTCCTGGAGCCCCAACCTGAAATTTGAAAGAAAAACAAGTTCTGAGTATGAGAGTTTGGGTTTTCTTTTTTCCTCTCTGATTCTTAGATACATATAATACAGGAATGCCAAGAAATTTCTGAAGAAAGGGAAATTATCATCTAATATGTACTAGGCTTTCAGCTGTCTGCATAGCCTAAGTTATCTCCTGTTATGCTGTGCCTGTGACAGATAAGAAAGACGGAGCTTAGATTTTAATTTATTAAAAGCCACATAACTTATACTTCCAGACCTGGATTTTGAAACCATCACTGACTGACTGTAAACTAATACATTTACCACTAATTATTGGCTATTTATGTAATAGTAATATTGTAAATGATGTTACCACTAATGACAATGCAGAAGATTATCACAGATCCCAACCCAGGTACGAAATAAAACTGTCCTACTCAGCCAAGTTGTGAAGTGAAGAGGTCAAGGGTAAGAGAAGGAAGTTAATTACTTGAATAAATAATTAGATGTAATGAAATGATAAGATATTTTTCATTCATTTATGCTACAGACTTATCTTGAATACCTGTTTTTGCTAGGCATTGGGAATAAAAAGACAAACCAAGTAATACTCCCTTTTCTTAAATGTCTGATAACCTAGTCCAGCAAGGTAGAGTGCACAGCGTGCCTCAGGCCCAGTGGGAGTGTTGTGTTGCAAAGTTTTACCATGAGAATGGCGTAAATAGTATTTCTGGGTTCTTGCTGTAAAGTAGGATTCCATGCTCCTGGTCACATTATAAATGAAATAAAACCTTCACAGGAGGACATCTGCAACTTGACCATGTCCTATCAGTGTTTTTATTTTCATTTGTGGAAAGATAGGATGGATTCCAAGACAGTTGTTCTCTGTCAGCTTTAGCTTTCCATCTATTCTTTTTTATTTTTTTAGTTTTTCAAAAGAGATATTTACCCTTTTTTTTCTGTGGCAAGCTTAGGGAACATTGAAAAAAAGTTCAGCAACTTTCACCACACTTGTGCAGTTATTGTCTTTGGTGGTTAGAATGTGATACTTACTTCCCCTTTTCTGTACAGTTTTCAGTTTTTCTGAAATGAGTATTCATTGCTGTAGAAATAGGGAAAAAAAGATTTAGTAAAGAATGGAATAATCAACACTATAGCTAGGCCCAAAACCTTTCTGATGTTGTATCAGAAAACACCTACCCCATATAAGTTGAAAGAAAAACTGTGTTGTCATAATTGTACTAAAGTAGGTTATAGAAGTGTGTCATAGAAACAAAATTACCACTTTTGAGCACATGTCCTTTGTGGTTATAAAAGTATTTTGGAAAAAAAAAAAAAAAATGTACTTGAAAAGTAACTAAATAAAAAAAAAAAAAAAATATTTTGGATTGTTGTAGTTTATTCAATTAATTTAATATACATTATTTCTTTTCTGAAAGAAACAAAAATAAATTCTACTTTTAGGAAACTAAGAAACAATATTTAAATATACCAAAGTATTTTGATAAACTCATTGAAAGTTTCTCTGCAGTGCTATCTTAGAGTCTATAACAATAACAACAACAACAAAATCCACATAGTAGGATTTTCCCAATACTTAGGTATCTAAGGCATCTTTAATAGAATTTAAGAGTAATTACCACCACATCAAGTTTGGTAGTGATTAGCATGATTACAATACAAGT
Organism: Artibeus jamaicensis; assembly: GCF_021234435.1. Taxonomy (NCBI): domain Eukaryota; kingdom Metazoa; phylum Chordata; class Mammalia; order Chiroptera; family Phyllostomidae; genus Artibeus; species Artibeus jamaicensis. The sequence goes on from NW_026521883.1 coordinate 8,353,704, forward strand.
AGAATTTAGTCAGTACCGTATTTTAAATATTCAACATCTCAATTTACCCCAGTAGTGTTTTTCTCCTGTTAACTAGAATATTTTTGTGTTTTATTTTTTGTTTAATGTGTTTTCTATTTTTCTTTTCTAATATATATTAAGTACATACCTCCCCTCCTTCCCTCGCCCCCCAAAAATGTCCATCTAACAAATATATTATTTTTGCCATTTAATCTCAGAACTGGTGACAAGAAAAATGTACCCTGGAAGATACTCCCAAAGAAACCTTGTAAAAATCTGATGAACACACTGAATAATTTGCACCAGCAATTGGCAAAATGTAAGTGTCTAACTTAATTAAAGGAAGTGATTTAATGTGAGAAGAGGACTCCAGCTACTTTTCCTTATTTGTAAAAAAAAAATAATGTTTATCTAAAGGAATGCATTTTGCAATTTTAAAGGCAAATGAGCATTTGCCTTTTTTGTTAAAAAAAGCAAAAATGCAAAATTTGTTAGAAGCTGAATGGAAGATTTGTAAAATTTGTTTTTGATACTACATTTTCATAGAACCATTTGAGAATAATAAAATTAAAAAAGAGGTTAAGGCAGTTACTTAATTTTACCATTACTGAAATGCAAGGGGGAAAAAAAGAATTTCTACTCGTATGCTTCCTTCATACATGGAATAGAAAGTCAGTTTTGAAAATCTAATACAGATGGTTTAAATTACATTAGAAAATGCTGATTTCCAGTGGGGCGAGAGCTAGGTCATATGCTTTTCACCTTCAGGGGATCTTAATACTGTGCTTACCTCAAATTGCTGAGAGCATTAGGAAATTAATAAAAATAAAAATTGATTAAAATATGAAATAGTTCAGTAAAAAGCTTATGTAAGAGGTATCTTCTTGACAGTGACCCAGAATTACCAAGAAGAAGTAAATCTTAATTTATCTTGATATTTTATAACAACAGTCCATTCAGGGCCCATAATTTAATACTTATGGTATGAGAAATGGTCATTAATTGTGTAGTGATATCTGAGGTTCTCATTTATGTATTAAATGAAATATAAACATAGGAGGTGACATCCTTGGGGGTTCAAGTTGCCTGCAGTATAGGTGGAAGTAGAAATGAAAAGACAATGTTTAACAAAGTAAACCTCACCACAGGTAGATAATTTGGAAGTGACTCAAAAATATTGGGATGTTTTAAAAAATGATGTCAAATGATTAAATTTTATCTTGTAGAACAAATTAGTTATTGTGGAATTTTATTTAAGCTACCCAGTTAAATTGCTTTCTAAAAGTGCATGCACTTCTTTTGAATAGTCCAGCAGCTTTTGTAACAACATTTAAATATTATTAAAGTAAGTAAAATAGCCCAGCTAGCTCAATTGAAGGGCAGAATCTTAAAACTTAAAACTATAGACTTTTAAACAGTAGTAAAAGTTGAGGATCGTGTAACACTTTATACCTTCAGAGCACTTTCACATACATTCTTTTATCTTTGCAACTGTGAGATGAGGATAATAAGGTTGAGAGAGGTAAAGTACCTTCTTAGAGATCATACAGTTGGAGCTAATGATTGAAATGTATGCCTCTATCGCTTCTGGGCCTTTTGACTAAGATCAAGTGTAGTATCTGTTCTTATCAGTTTAAAATGTATGCCTGTTTCAATGCCCACATTCTCTCTAATAATTCTACTGTTTTAGACAATAAGAACTCCAAAAGACTCAGATGATTCACTGTTCCTCATATTTTAAAAACTTGAAATTTTGAAGCAATCACAAACTTTTTTCTCCTGACCTTTGAGAATAGATGCCCCATCACCTCCAAATGGAATGTATTTCCTACCAGCAAGTCCATTCCCCTACATCATTACAATGTAACCGTGAGAATCAGGAAATTAACATTCAATATTACTGCCATCCTTCAGACTAGATTGAGCTAACTACCATAATAATGGTCTTTAATAGCAAAAGAATCCATTTACAAATCAGATGTTGTATTTAGTTTCAAGTCTCTTTAGTATCCTTTCCTCTAAACAGCTCCTTAATTTTTTTGTTTATTTTCTTGACACTTTTGAAGATGATACTATTGTAAAATGGTTCATGATGTGGGTTTGTCTGAGTGTCCTCATGATAAATGTAGATCATGCATCTTTGACAGGAATATTGCAGGAGTGACACTGAGTTCCTTTCATAGCATCCTTATCAGATTGAGCACTGTGTCAGTTTGTTCCATTATTGATAAATGTGTTCACTTTGATCACTTGATTAGGTGGTGTCTACCAGGCTGTAAAGTTACTATTTTACTACCTGATGGCTTTAGCATGGAATTCTTCAGGAAGAGCAACAGTTGATTTTTATATTTGAATCCCAGAATGTTTCTCCTTTAAGCACTTATATTTTTAAGAAAAGAAAGGAAGGACTGTTGTTGTTATGATCTTCATTTATGAATCCATATATAGTTATTTCAGAATATGAACATTTTTTCTGATGATAGCCAGATAAACTGGAATTATTTTATGTTTAATTTGGATAAAATGTACTCAGCAGAGCCTAAAAAAATGATAAGGAAAGCTTTCCTAGGACTTACATATTATGCAGTTATGTAAACAAAAGTTGAGGTATCTTGAGCCCTTTCAAAACATAACAATTCTTTTTCAATTTTATTGAGATGTAATTGACATATAGTACTGTATAAGTTTAAAGTGTGTAGCATAATGACTTGACATACATGTACAATAAGTTTATATTGATACAACTGTGAACATTAGTTTTGACAGTTTGGAGAAAACACTAATAATATATCTCTTCACAGTGCAGCAGAGACCAAGGGATGATGGACTAATGGACTTATCAATGAATGACTATGATTTTAATTCTGGAAAGAGGTTGCACATGATCGATTTGGAAATCCAAGAGGCGTTTTTATATTTTATGGCTTCTATTTTAAAAGGTTATAGGTCATACTTAAGACCACTAACAGGAGCCCCATCTGAAACAGCCACAGATGCAAGCTCTCTTTTTGCCCTACAAGGTGAGTAAATGCATAGTTTTACAGCCGTCATATTATTGACTTTAACCTGATGATTTCATTGCTTTCTGGGTTAATAGCTCATATTTATCAAAAATATACAAGGTCTATCCAGAAAGTAGCCATGTACTATGAAAAATAGAGACATTTATTGAAGAAGTTATAAGAAACATTGTACACAAGACAATGACACCTCAGTCCCCTTCACAGTAGGCATGTTGGGACCTCACACAGTTCTCCCAATCACCGTCATCCGCCCCACCGTATTTTCCTGAATCTCATCACTGGTCTGAAATCTCTTCCCTTTAAAGGTGATTTTAGTTTTGGGATAAGCCAGAAGTCACAGGGTCCCAAATCTGGATCTGGGCTGTAGGGAGACTGAGTCACCTGGGTGATTTGAAGTTTTGCCAAAAAATTCTGCACGGACGTGGTACATGAGTGGGCAAGTTGCCTTAATGAAACTGCTAATCATAGTAGCCCATAGCTGTAGCCTTCTGAATCATCCAAATAGTTTCCACAGAGCAATGTTCAAGTTTAACACAAAATTTGATGCAGATTCGTCGCTCTGCTCGCTCAGCCATTTTGAATGTGGCAGCCTCACAGTACACATGCTCACTCAATGGCGTCTACCACCCCCACTGACTAGTACAGTGAAGTCATCATTGTTCATGCATGTGCATTCCAGCCTACTCTCCTTGGCTCCCAGGTTACATTAATGTCACACAAACCATTCTTGTTCTATTAACAATGGCTGGACTTTTTTCTGGACAGACCTCTTTATATAACTATTTTGTTAATAATAACTGTTAGTAATCCATTTCCATAGGACTAGTTATTTCTCAGGCACATTCAATGTAATCACATTGGCAATGTATGCATAAGGAACTCTTTGAAAAGTACAGAGATTTCTAAACATGTACTGTTGCACTTGCGTCACAGGCGTGTTGATTTTGATGCTTTTAGCTTTCAGAGCAGCCAGACATGGTTGGCATGCCAAGTAGCCCGGAATGATCACCTCCAGGCTTGAGCAGCCTCATTTGTTTTACTTCAGTATTCTCTACAAGAATTATTTTCTCTCTGTGCTATGAAGTAAAAAATGTTGGGGAGCCCCGGAATGCATTTTGTGTCATAATATGTATTTACTTTCTTTTGTAGTATTTAACATTTAAAAGAGAAATTCATACCCTAGCCAGTGTGGCTCAGTTGCTTGGAGTGTTGTCCTGTAACCAGAAGTTGTGGGTTTATTTCCTGGCCAGGGCACATACCTAGGTTGCATACTCAATTCCTGGTCAGGGTGTGTACGGGAGGCAGCTAATCAATGTTTCTCTCGTATTGATGTGTTTCTCCCTCACTGCCCATCTCTCTAAAAGCAATGAAAAAATGTCCTTGGATGAAGACAAAAAGAGAAATTCATTTAATAAACATATATTGAGTGTCTCCAAATGATAGGTGTTGGGTGTATAGTGGTATACAAAAGGTACATGGTCACAAATAGAAGAAAGAAAGAGGACATGATCACTTTCCTATGGAGCTTGTAGTCAAGAAGATAAGCAATTTCAAAATATGAATGAACACTTCAGTTCACAACTTTAGATCACAGAAGGCCCTTGTGAGGAATTCACATCTGAGCCATGGTCAAAAGAAGTAGAAATTAGCCAGGCAGAGGGAAAGTAGAAGAGTGTTTTAGGCCGAGAGAACAGTTTATGCAAAGGTCCTGAGGCTGGAAAGAGTTTGAGTTCATGGGCCCAAAAGAAACCCAAGTGTTGTGTAACTAAGTACAGTGAGTGTGAACTCAGGAGGGATGTAACTGCTGCCTTGAAAAAGCTACGTATGTGTATGGAAAGAGAGCATGAGCCACGTGCACATACATGCAACACATAAAGGGGAAAGTAGCAATTTAAAAATGCTTCCACATTTACTAGTGTATGTGTAATCTTCAAAGTAGTGAGGGGACAACAGAGACAATTCTGGATTTGAAATATCTGGATTCAAGTTTCTTTCCTGTTGCTGTCTCTGTCAGGTCACTTCTTCTTTCAGGGTCTTAGTTTCTTTTTGGCAAAATGGTGGGGTACAGATGACATGATTGATCAAATTCCTTCTAGCTTGAAAATTACATGAATCTATAAATGATATTATATATTCTGACATTGGAAATTTATGTTGAACAGCTTTCTTAAGAAGCCGGGACCGATCACATCAAAAATTCTATAATATGATGACCAAGACACAAATGTTTATTCGCTTCATTGAGGAATGTTCTTTTGTCAGTGATAAAGACGCAAGCCTGGCGTTTTTTGATGATTGTGTAGATAAAGTAAGTAATAGTTTGTCTACAGTGCTCTAACTTATTTTGTGTGACTGTTGTAAATGTTAGGAATTATAGTTTCTATTTATAACTTTTACTAGCTTTTAACAAAGTTTAATTTCATTTCATTATTGACCCTTTATTATGAAAGTTTTGGTGGCCTACCAGACATTATAGAACACAACAACTTCTTGGGAATACCTTGCAGGGTTTTAATAAATTGTGAGTTTTGTTTTAGCCGTCAGACTACAGGAGTTTTGTTCAAGCCTGTAGACCTCTGACTTGGGCATTCTTAATTTCACCTCTCCTTTTCCTCTAAGGTGGATTGTCGCATGCTGAGATAAAGGCATAGAGCATAATGAATATTCCACCTGACTATTACTACAGTTTGGGAGTGATTTGTATCATAAATTAAGTGAATTAATTCTATTTTAAATTCATGTGTGAAACCTTCCCTTTTCCTTCACTTCTGATATCAGTAGGTGGGATAGAGCAAGGTGAGTATCCATGCTCAAGAGAGAGGTGGCTGCGAAACAGTAGCCCAGAGAGAGGTATCAAAACCTGAATGGGGTATGGTAGGAGAAACAGCCTAGCACAGAGTGTCAGAGACTGCGCAAACGAGAGAGAGAGTATTGCCATTGGGTCCGGACAGCAAATGTGGCTTCAGAATTTGATCTGGGTGAGGGAGATGCCAGTTTGGAGGGACAGGGGATTGGTCTTGAAGGAGCTATCAGAATCAGATTAGGGTAAAAAAGTCATATACATGGGTTAGGGGATGATGGAGAGGAGAGAATGTTACATATGGGAATTGATAAAATAAATAAATATATTAAAGATAATTAAGTTTCCCACTGACTGAGAAGGAATTTACAAATAGAGAAAAGGAGAATACCAGAATGAACCCTGTAGAATTGGAGGTTCCATGTGATATCATTAGCTTTCAATATGTATAGATTAACATAGAAATAAGTTCAGATGTAAGTGCACACACAAACACATATATTTCCCAGCTCTCTACTCTTTGAGGACCTGGAAGCAGCCATACCCCAATAGTAATGGGTATACCTAATGCACAAATTTTGGCTCCTAAATACCATTCTCCACCAAAAGGAGTCAGGACTTCTTGAAGAAATGGTTGATCCCAAGTCTAGGGCAAGGAGAGTACCAATGAGCCCTGAAGTAGCTTATGCTAGAAAAAAAGAAATTGCCCCAAGAATGTTAGAAACATGTTTTTATAAAAACAATACACACACAGAAACACAGCCAGTTTAAATGGACTCCCAGTATCTACCTCTGGGATGATTTCAACATCAAATTTAGTAACAGATTATAACCCATTGAATAAAATAGGTAACTATGAATCTGCACAGATATCAATCAAGAATCTGGGGACTTTACATAGCTTTTTTAAAAATTATATTTTACTGATTATACTATTACAGTTGTCCCAATCTTCCCCTTTTCCTCCCTCCACCCAGCATACCCCATTCTCTAAGGCACAGACAGCAAACACCAGGCCCATGGACCGAATCTGGCCCTCCACCTTGGTTCTACCCAGTGGCAGTGCGAAGCTCTCACTTAACAGTTACATTTATACAGTCCTAAAATTACATTCAGCCCTTTGAAGGCAACCTTGAGGCTGATGTGGCCCCCAGTGAAAGTGAATTTGATACCCCTGCTCTAAAGCAATCCCTACACTGTGGTTCATGTCCATGGGTTATGAGTATAAGTTCTTTGGCTACTCCACTTCCTATACTGTATTTTACATCCCCATGGCTATTCTATAACTGACTATTTGTACTTCTTAATCCCCTCACCTCTTCACCCATTCTCCCACATCCTTATTCCATCTGGCAGCCATCAAAATGCTATCTATATCCATGATTCTGTCTTTGTTCTTCTTGTTTAGTTTGTTTTTTAGATTCATTTTTTGATAGATATGTATATGTTACCATTTTATTTTTCATAGTTTTAATCTTATTTTTCTGAAATAAGTCCCTTTAGCATTTCATTTAATACTGGTCTGGTGATGACGAACTCATTTAGTTTTTACTTGTCTGGGAAGCTCTTTATCTTTCCTTTGATTCTAAATGATGGCTTTGCTGGGTAGAGCAATCTTGGCTGTAGGTCCCCGCTCTCCATGACTTCGAATATTTCTTGCCAGTCCCTTCTAGCCTGAAAAATTTCTTTTGAGAAATCAGCTGTAGGTAATTAACCACTTTTCACTTGCTACTTTTAAGATTCTCTATCTTTTACTTTGGCATTTTAATTTTGATATATCTTGGAGGGGGCCTTTTTGCATCAATCTTATTTGGGATTCTTTGTGCCTCCTGGACTTGCATGTCTATTTCCTTCACCAAATTAGGAAAGTTTTCTGTCATTATTTTTTCAAATAGATTTCCAATTTCTTGCTCTTTCCTCCTTCTGGTACCCCTGTGATGCAAATGTTGGACCTCTTGAAGTTGTCCCAGAGGCTGTTTCCACTATCCTTATTTTTTTGGATTCTCTTTTTTCTTCTTGTTGTTCTGATTAGTTGCTTTTTGTTTCCTTATGTTCCAAGTCATTAGTTTGATTCTCGGCTTCATCCAGTCTACTGTTGTTTGTTCTTTATTTTAATTAGTATATCCATCATTTCCGCCTGGATCTTTGTTATGCTGTTGAGGTACTTATTAAGTTCCTTAAGCATCCTTAGGGTTATATCCTCTTGTTGGATAGTTCCCTTCATCATTATGTAGTGTCCTTCTTTGTCTGTTACTGTAGTCTTGGTTTTAAAGTCTATTTTGTTGGATATAAATACTGCTTTTTTTCCCCCTTTCCATGTGCATGAAATCCCTTTACTTTTAGTCTTTGTGTGTTTTTCCATCTACTATGGGTTTCTTGGAGGCATCAAAAATATGGATCTTGTTTTCTTATTCATTCAGCTACCCTATGTCTTTTGGTTGAAGCATTTAAGCCATTTACATTTGAGGTGATTTTATTGATAGATACGTATTTAGGGCCATTTTATTGTTATAGAGTATTTTCCACTGTTTTTATTTTCTTTCTCTTCTTAAAGCAAGCCCTTTAACATTTGTTGCAGTACTGATTTGGTGTTAACAAACTCCTTTAGCTTTTTCTTGTCTAGGAAGCTCCTTATTTCTCCATTGATTTTTAAATGATAGTCTTGGTGGGTTTAAAGTAGCCTTGGTTGTAGATTCTTATCACCTTGAATAGTTCATGCCACTCCCTTCTGGCCTGAAATGTTTCTGTGGAGGAATCAGATGACAGTCTAAGGTGCTCCCTTATAAATAACTACCTGCTTTTCTCTGGTGGCTTTTAGGATTCTCTCCTTGTCTTTAAGCCTTGTTGTTTTAATTAGATATGTCTCGATGTTAGCCTCTTTGGATCCAATTTGTTTGGGTCTCTCTGAGCTTCCTGGACTTGTGTGGCTTTTTCCTTCACCAGATTAGGGAAGTTTTCAGACATTATTTCTTCAAGTAAGTTCTTGATACTTTGCTCACTCTCTTCCCCTTCTGGTGTTCCCATGATACAGATTTTGTTATGTTTCATGTTGTTCAAAACGTTCCTTAAGCTCGCCTCAGTTTTTTAAATTTTTTTGTGGGGTTTTTTGTTTTTGTTTTTGTTTTTGCTGCTCTGCCTGGATGTTTTTTTCTCCCTTGTCTTCCAAGTCACTGATTCGATCCTCTGCATCATCTAACCTACTATTTATTCCTTCCAGTGTATTTTTTGTTTCAGATATTTTATTATTTATTTCTGACTGGTCTTTTTTTATGGTTTCTGTGTCTTTTATGCAGTTGAGTATCCTTATAATCATTACTCTAAACTCTCTGATAAATACTTGCTTCCATTTCATGTATATCTCCTTCTAGAGTATATTCTTGTTCTTTCATTTGGGGTCTGTTTCTATATCTCCCCATTTTGGCTGCTTCTTTGTTATGTGTTTCTGTGTACTAGGTATATCTGCAAGACTGGTGCACACCTAAGCACTGGGCAACCTGTTTGTAGCTATCAGGATCCACAGCATGTGGCTCCTTCTGCTGGGTCTGGGTGTGTGAAGAAAGAATGAGGCTGGGCACTAAGGATGGCTTTTTCCAGCACCAGACCCAGAGGTATGTCAGCTGAAGCCTCAGCATTCCCAGCAATCTGCCTCTACCTACAGACTTTCTGTACAGTTAATCAGTGAATGTCTTCCAGCTCTACTCAGCAGCAGGGCTTAAGTACCATAGGGTGGGGCAGAGTAATTCCTGTGGGCATGGTTATTGCTTCTCCTCAGGCTGATGCCACTTGGAGGGGTCTGCTCTGCCTGAGCAAGATGGCACTTGCAGTATAGGGAATGACTCAGCATAGAGATCCTGGCAGCTGTTCCTTCAGCTTTCTTCCCAAAGCCAGTAGCCCCAGTTTCTCCTCAGGAGTCTCTAGTCCACTTTGACCTCCCTCTGCCAGAGCCCAGGGTAAGTGGCTGCAAACAGAATTTTGTGCATTGGCCCATTAAGAGGCTCTCTAAGTCTCTGGCTATCTCTCCCTGGCAGACAGAAACCCCACTGCTTTTCACAGCCGTATGTTATTTGGGTTACTTCCTCTATTCTGGTGGAGTAGGCTGGGGAGCCCAGCTTGGGATTTAGATCCCACACTTCTCAGGGGCAACCCCCTGGCCACTGAAGTATGCCTTGCAGGACTTCAGCTGCTGCCTGTGGGATCCCAGCCAGCCTTTTCATGCCTTCCTTGTGCCTCCTCCATACTCCCTACTAGTCATGTTGTGGTGCTGTGGCTTTTTCCATCTGTCCATGGTTATAATGCTTCTCTTTATCTAGTGTTCAGTTGATTATTCAGGATGTTTTTCTATAATTCAGTTGTAATTCCAGATTGGTCCTGGATGGAGGTTAGTGTAACTTCTTCTTACTCCTCCACCATCATGAGTCTCTCAATTCTTGCTTTTCAGCACTTTAAATACTTTAAATACTTCTTGCCAGTCCCTTCTAGCCTGCAAAGCTTCTTTTGAGAAATCAGCTGATAGTCTTATGGGATCTCCTTTGTAGGTAACTCTCTGCTTTTCTCTTGCTGCTTTTAAGATTCTCTATCTTTAAACTTTGGCATTTTAAATATGTGTCTTGGTGTGGTCCTCTTTGGGTCTAACTTGTTTGAGATGACACTCTCTGTGCTTCCTGGACTTGTATGTCTATTCCCTTCACCAAATTAGGGAAGTTTTCTTTCATTATTTTTTCAAATAAGTTTTCAGTTTCTTGCTCTTCCTCTTCTTCTGGCACTCCTGTGATTCAGATGTTGGTACATTTGGAGATGTCCCAGAGGGTCCTTATACTATCCTTGTTTTTAAAATTATTTTTCTTCCTGCTGTTCTGGTTGAATGCTTGTTTCTTCCTTATGTTCCATTGATATACATCCCAGCTTCCTCCCTTCTACTGATGGTTCCCTGTAAATATTTTTTATTTCACTTAGTGTAACCTTCATTTTTTCTTTTATGCTGTGGCTATACTCAATGAGTTCTTTGAGCATCTAATAACCAGTATTTTGAACTCTACATCTGGTAGGTTGCTTTTCTCCATTTTGTTTAGTTTTTTTCTAGAGTTTTGATCTGTTCTTTCATTTGGGCCGTGTTTCTTTGTCTCCTCATTTTGGGAGCCTGCCTGTGTTTGTTTCTATGTACTAGGTAGACCTGCTGTGACTCCTGTCTTGGTATCATGGCCTAATATAGTAGGTCTCCTTGGTGGCACAGCTTCTCCTATCACCCAAGCTGTGCACTTGAGGTGTGCCCTTCACGTGGGCTGAGTATGCCATTTTCTTGTAGTTGAGCCTTGATAGCTGTTGGCAGGTCAATAGGAGGGATTTAGCTAGGCCAGTCAGGTGCAAGGTCGGGCTGTGACCACAGACTCCAACCTCTGCCCTTCATGGAGGATCACCTGTGTAGGGGCAGGGTGGTGGTACTCTGACATGGTCAGTAACTATCCACTGGGTGCACAGGCTCTGCAATTTTCTGGGTGATGCAGAACAAGGTCAGCCTCCAACCTGTATTCTGCCTAGGGCCACCCTACCTGAGCTATAAAGCAATCTGATATGGCTGCTACTTGTTCTGGGCTTGGAGGTTCCCAGGCAAAGACAATCTGTGAATCTTGTCCGACTGCTTCTAGAGCCAGGCCTGGAGCCATTTAGCGAGAGGTATGGGGGCTGAGGGCTCACTGAGGCTGGCTATTGCTTGTTTGAAGGGATTTAGGAAGTTGTGAAGCAGGAGCCAAGACCAGCCATTCATATGGAAAAGTCACCATTAACAGCTTGGGTGGTACTATAAGTTGCATTAGAGGGAGTATTAGGAGAGCTCCAGGATAGGGCAAACAGTGTTAGCCAGGTTGATAGAGTCTCAGATATGGCACCCACCTGCTAGCTGTGTAGCTCTGTGGGGGGGAAGGTTCAGATAAGGGACAATGGCCCTTGCCTGCCTTTTGTCTGGGAGTAAGATGTCCCCCAGCTCTCCCCTTAATGCCAGATACTTCAGTTCCTTTCTGTATGGTACTGGTGCCTTTCATGCCCGGTGCTAGCGCTCAGAGAGAATAAGTCTGATTAAGTCCCTGTGTAGGTTCTTTATGAGGAACTGCTTGGGACTCCAGAAATTTCTTTTACTGACTCAATCCCTGCTGGTTTTTACAGCCAGAAGTTATGGGGACTTATCTTCCTCATACTGGAACCCTGGGCTGGGGGGGGGGGGCGGTTGTGTAGGGCTGGGACTCCTCACTTCTGAAATATCCCTCCTGAATTTTTTCTACCGCACGTGGATGTGGTACCAGCCCATTCCACATCTGCAACCCTCCCCCCAGTTTGGATGGATGTGGTGTCTGTAATTCCATAGTTGTCAGATATCCATTCAGCTTGATTTCTGATGGTTCTGAGTGATGGTTGTTCTATAATTTAGTTGTAATTTTGATTTGGTTGTGTGATGAGATGACCCATATTTACCTATGCTGCCATTTTGACTGGAAGTCCTTTTGTAATTTTTAAAAAGTAAATAAAAGTAATTGATATTCATTACATTTTAATTAGAAAATAAATAACAATTAAAAAAAGAAAATTTTTTGCCAGTAATGGCACTACCTAGAAGTATCATTTTTATAATTGTGTGTGTATGAGAGAGAGCACACACAACTCTATACAGTATGTAATGTACCGGATTTTGTCATGTATAATGCACACCCAAGTTTTTATGCACCTTATACACGGGATTATTATGCCCATTTTTATACCCATGTTATATAGTCATCATACCCATGTATAATATGTATCCTTATTTTTCCCTCAAAACTTTGGGCAAAAAAGTGTGCATGGTACATGGCAAAATACGGTACTCACTCTCTTTTAAAAATTAGAATTGTACTATATGTATGATTTAGTATCCTGATATTATTTATTTGTCATTATTTTATGAACATTTTCTCTTGTCATTAATTATAATTCCTTGACATGCCTTAATTGTTATCTAGTTTACTGTGTGACTACATCATGAAAAACATTTTTTAATCCTGGAGATAATGACACATAATGCTGTGAAGTTACAACCCACAGTTTAGTTAAGAAGACTCTGAATGTGTCCGCTCTTTTTAAGAATTAGAAATAATTAAAAGCTATCCTGTCCTTTTTTCTATACTCTGCCCTATATCCTTATCTTAAAGATGTTACTTGTTAATAATCCTTGCTCTCCCATTTATTCCCAACTGGTATATGATATTCATTCTGCCTAACTGAATAAAGTTCTGTGGGTTATATTTTGTTATATACATGGCATCTGTTTCTTTTAAAAATTAATGCAATGTTGTGTTCTCTGTGAGCTTCTTTTGCACAGTGTAGACTTTGTGAGTTTTCATTTTTGATGAACATTACCTTGCTATAAGTTTTCTAGGAGAAATAGTACTACCAAAGTGCTTTCAGTATTGACATGACTAGAATTTTACTCATATGTATTTCTACATATACTGGAAAACTTAGAGAATTTTGTTATATTTATAATAAATCTAAATATAGAACCCAGTAATCTCAACACATACACACCATGTATGTGTACATTAAAAAAATTATTTAATACATTCTCTTGGTTCAAAATGAAAAATAACAAACATATCCATTGGGAAATCTGGGTCCTGATCATCCTTCTTCACTCTGTTCATCTGTCCTTCCCCATATAGATAATTATTTTTCTTTGTATTCTTTAGTATTTCTTTATGTGAATACAAGCGAAAACAAAAAAACAATAAATATATATTCTTATTTTTTCCTCCTTCTTACTTAAAAGGTAGTTCATTATATATGTACAGTGTCCTGCATCTTGTTACTTTCACTTAATTGTCTTGGAGATCTTTCTATAGTAGTACACAGAGAACTTGCTCTTTTTTTTTTTTTTTTTGATTACTTCTTTAGTATCTAGTTGTGTACATGGTTCCTTTAACCATTCCCCTATAGACAAACACTTGGCTAACCAATATATTTTTATGTATGTTTTTTAAAACTTCTTCAGGTGGATATGGACAAGAGTGGTGAAATGCGGCTTATAGAACTGGACGAATCTTTCAAAAGTGAACATACTGTTTTTGTAACACCACCTGAGATCCCCCATCTACCCAATGGTGAAGAACCCCCTTTACAGTACAGGTATTCAAGAGGCGAATGTTTGAGATTGAAAGAGAAGCAATCCATCACCTGTGATGTAGCTTTCTAAGGACTGTGGTATTTTCAAAAATCCAAACTTTACAGATCCCTAATTTTTAGGTGGTAAGCAAGCTTATCCCACATCCATTATTAAGTTTTGAGGTATAAAAAGAGAAAATTATAATTTTACATTATATAGACTTGGGAGTGGGAAGTTCTCTATATATTCATAAGTATCTGTTCTCACAAATATCAATTAAATTTAGTTAGGACCTTACTGCACCAAAATGCAGCACTTCTATTATAAAATTTTTATTTTTCTTTCTCACTGAAGCTGGTTTCCTCACTTCATTTCCTTCCCCCCACACACAAGGTTAATGTAACCTTGGTCTACAGAAGTTAAATCTAGTTTACAGTCAACATTTGTGCCCTTGATTTGGATGATATAATTTTTTTGTTATTAATTTTCCTATGAGTTTTTATTTTGTCATGGAAACTCGAAACTATTGGATTGATGATTATTAATTTAGGAAATTTGGTCAGACGCTGTGCTAAGTGCCTGGTGTTTAGACTTGAATGATACATTGTTCCTGCTTTTCAGGCTAGTGGGAAAAACAGAAATGTTCTGAGTGCAGTGAAATAAAGGCTACGATAGAGGTAGCCTTATACATCCATCTAGATATATATTACACGTATACATTGGTTATGTGCTACAGGTCCTTTCCATTATACACTTATTTTCACTTAAAGTGATATTTCCTTTCAGATTTTAAATTAATTTTTATTCTCCAATAATACTTCTATCTTTAACATTCTAAAACCATTTCTCACCTATCATTCATTGTCACAGTGTTATATTTGTTAAAAAAGGATTTCTCTGAACACCCGCACTTATAACTCAGATCTCTACATCTGAAAAAGCGGTGTGTGTGGTACATGTTTGTCAGTGTCGACTTGTTCACAGGCCGCTTGATGCCTGCCCTTTTCATTTAGCGATGATGCTATTCGTATCACTTTTTAAAAGTCTGTCTCTTAGCCCTGGCTGGTGTAGCTCAGTGGATTGAGCTTGGGCTGCAAACCAAAGTGTCACTGGTTCAATTCCCAGTCAGTGCACATGCCTGGGTTGCGGGCTGGGTCCCCAGTGGGGGGCACATGAGAGGCAACCACACATTGATGTTTCTCTCCCTCTCTTTCTCCTTCCCTTCCCCTCTAGAAATAAATAAAATAAAGTTATTTAAAAATAAATAAGTAAATAAAAGTCTGTCTTTTGTCAAAGACATTTAAAATATTTCTCCTAATTTCTCTTTTTCTTTTTAAACATTTCATTTCTTTTTTTGTACATTATACTTCTAAGACTTTTTTTAGTATGTTTACTAGTATATTTTGGGGGATTTTTTTGTGGCTTGGTTTTAACTTTTAATTAAAATTTTACCCCCTGGCTGGTATAGCTCAGTGGATTGAGCACGGGCCTGCAAACCAGACAATCGCGGTTCGATTCCCAGTCAGGGCACATGCCTGGGTTGCAGACCAGTTCCCTGCAGGCCAATTCCCAGCAGGGGATGCATGAAAGGCAACCATACATTGATGATTCTCTCCCTCTCTCCTTCCCTTCCCCTCTAAAGATAAATAAATAAAATCTTAAAAAAAAAAATTTACTTTTAGGTTTAGTCTCTTAATAGGAAAATTACTTAGCTTTAAAAGTTCCCACTTTTTTAAAGAATCTAAGTCATTTTTCCTTCTTGAGACTACCCAGTATAATTTTAGTGTAATCATACCCGTCATTCAAAAAACAACTTTAAATGTCTTCAGTGGAGCACAGTAGGTTCTCTTAATAAGAGATCATTAATATACTTACACCTTTCTATATAAAATGATAAAGCAGTAAATTTCACAAGATACACAGAATGGTCTTATTACCATACCATGTACATACAATGAATTTTGTTAAGGGACATGATTTTCCTGAACTTCTTTGATATTTTATTCCTACTTAATAATCATTACTGATATTTTCTCATTATACTGGATTAATTACACTGAATATAATAGATACAGTTTGCCATCTTTTATTAGAGTTTTCTCCTTAATTAATTAAAACTATATGCCTTTAAGAATATTATAAATAGATTAAGTTTGCTGCTCAGAGACTTCTCCTGTTCTTTTCAGCATGCCTTTTTCCTAGCTACTCCTACTTTCTAAATGTCCAAACACCTTCCTCTAGCACCCAAATTAAACCCACCTCCTCATAGACCTGCCTATTCTCTTCATCTCCAACCTATTCAACTTTCATTTTCATAAATGAAGCCCTGAATCTGCTCGCTGAGCTGATAAACCAATTCATGATAATATGAGAGCTTGTCCTGGTGTGCTAATATGTTATTTGCATATTTTTAAGAGGGAGGGTCTACAGTAATAAGTTAATACAAAGCAATGTATTAATGACTGTCCTGTTTGTAAAAGTATTGATTCGGTGGGTCTTTTACCAACTGTCATATTATCTTATAAGTTTGCTGTATCTTTACATAAATACTAACAAAGTTTGCTTGAGTTTCTTTGTGGTTTGAGTCAGTTCAGCAAAATTCTTTCCTCCAAAATATATATTCAAGTTTATGTTCGGCCATTACATTTCTAAGTATTATATAAAAAAGCAACATTAGCTTAAATATTTGCTGTCTGATGGAGAAACATAGTAAAAATAAATTGTAAGTTAAGAAGTTATTGGTCTTACACTTTTGAGGTTGTAACCAGTATGATATAATAATCTATGTATGCTTGAGTTTGTTTTCTTTTTCTTTTCAAAAACAGCTATAATGGATTTCCAGTTCTTAGGAACAATTTATTTGAGAGACCTGAAGGATTTCTACAAACACAAAAGAGCAGATTGCCTTCAAAATCCAGTAGTCCTAGTAGCCCTTCTCCCATGTTCAGAAGAACAAAACAGGTACTCTGAGAATTTTGCATTCTTCATGTAATCAGTTATTAGAACAAAAATAAGTGACACTCATCCTCTCTTAATATACTTTCCTGCTGCACATGTAGTATGACTACATTAGGCTCCCTGCTGCTTTTTGAAGATAATTTAGAGTGAGTGGACTTCAAAAAATTAACTAGTTCCCTTGTCCTAGAACTTTATTTCATATATGGCATAATACATATTCAAGCAGAGGCTTGAATGTGTATTCATTATAAACATATTTTGTTATGGAAACATTGTGTAAAAGCAGGTGACTTGTACTTGTTCAGCATGCAGTTAAATAAGGATGCTTATGTGTATAAATTTATTAATGAAATCTTTGCATTTTTTTTCTAGGAAATTAAATCAGCCCATAAAATTGCCAAGCGTTATTCTTCCATTCCTCAGATGTGGTCTAGGTGTCTGCTGCGTCACTGTTATGGACTGTGGTTTATTTGTCTCCCAGCTTATGTGAAAGTATGTCATTCAAAAGTCAGGGCTCTAAAAACAGCATATGATGTGCTTAAAAAAATGCAGGCAAAGAAGATGGATCCGCCTGATGAGGTAACACTTAACTTTAAAGTGCATGCATTATTTCTAGTTTTATGTACATAAACATTTTGTTTTAGTACACTTTGAACTTACTGTGTTTCAGGTGTGCTACCGCATTCTTATGCAGCTCTGTGGACAATACGATCAGCCAGTGCTTGCAGTTCGAGTGCTTGTCGAAATGCAGAAAGCTGGTATTGACCCCAATGCCATTACTTATGGTTATTATAATAAGGTAATCCTTTCATATAATGGAGAAAGAGTATAACTTATGTGGTTATACAGTCTTAATTTATGATGCAGTGGTTACCTGGCATTTATTTTAGAGTATCTGAAATATATTTTGTCAATGTTTATGCTATTTTGTGTTATATAGTCTACTTAGATATTTTTTAGTTTGATTTTAAAGTGAATGTGTTCATTTATAAAAATTAATATATTAATTATTTTATTTTACAAATAGGCTGTTTTGGAAAGTACTTGGCCTTCACGAAGTCATAATGGCTATTTTCTTTGGACAAAATTAAGAAATGTTGTTTTAGGAGTAGCACAGTTCAAAAGAGCTTTAAAGAAACATGCACACTTATCACAAACAACTCTCTCAGGTAAGGTATTTAAGGGATGTATGTGTTTAATGTTTTCTTTAAATTAATTGACTACTATGTTGAGGTATGTTCCCTGTATTCCCACTTTGCTGAGTGTTGTTATAAATGGGTGCTGGATTTTACCAAATGCTTTTTCAGCATCTATTGATATGATCATGTGATTTTTGTCCTTCATTTGTTTATGTGGTGTATTATGTTTACTAATGTACAAATATTGTACCATCCTTTCATCCCTGGGATGAATCCCACTTGATTATGGTGTACAATCTTTTAATGTACTTCTGAATCCAGGTTGCCAGTATTTTCTTGAGCATTTTAGTATCTATGTTCATCAGAGATACTGGCCTTTAGTTTTCGTTCTTTGTTGTGTCTTTACCTGGTTTTGGAATGAGGATGATACTGGCCTTGTAAAAAGAGTTTGGCAGTCTTCGCTCTTCTTGAATTTTTTGGGATAGTTTGAGAAGGATATAGATTAGGTCTTCCATAAATGTTTGGTAAAATTCACCTGTCCAGTCTGGTCCAGGGTTTTTGTGTGCCAGGATTTTTTAAATTACTGCTTCAATTTCACTAGTTGTTATTGGTCTATTCAGGATTTCTGCTTCTTGATTCAGTCTTGGCAGATTATATGTTTCTAGAAATTAATTCATTTTGCCCAGGTTGTCCAATTTCTTTGCATGTAGTTGTTCATAGTAATTTCTTACAATCCTTTGTATTTCTGTGGTATCAGTTGTAACTCCTCTTTCATCTCTGATTTTAGTTATTTGGATCCTCTCTCTTTTTTCTTGAATGGTCTCGTTGAAGGTTTGTCCGTTTTGTTTATCTTTTCAAAGAACCAGCTCCTGAATTTATATACCTCTGAATTGTTCTTTTACCCTCTAGGTCATTCAATTCTGACCTGACCTTGATTGTTTCCTTCCTTCTACTCACTGGGCATTGTTCATTATTGTCCCTCTAGTTCTTGTAGATGTAGGGATGGGTTGTTATTTAAGATTTTCTGTCTTCTTTAGGTAGGCCTGTATTGCTATGAACTTCCCTCTCAGGACTGCCTTTGCTGTGTCCCATAGATTTTGGGTTGTTGTGTGTTCATTTTCATTTGTTTCCAAAATACTTTTTTATTTCGTCCTTTATCTCATTGTTGACCCACTCATCATTTAATAACGTGTTATTTAGTCTCTATGTATTTGAGTGTTTGGGGTTTTTTCCTTGAGTTTGGTTTCTAGTTTCAGTCCCTTGTGGTCAGAGAAAATGCTTGATATGATTTCCATTTTCTTGAATTTGTTGAGGTTTGTTTTGTGTCCTACCATGTGGTCTAGCTTTGAAAATGTTACATGTGCATTTGAAAAAAATGTATATTTTGCTTCTTTTGGATAAAAGATTTTATATATATCAATTAAGTGTGTTGGAGCTAGAGTGTCATTCAGTGCCACACTACCCTCGTTGATTCTTTGTTTGGAAGACCTGTTCATGGTTGACTGTGAGTCATAAAATCCCCTGTGATGACTGTGGTGTTATCAAGATCTTTCTGGAAATCCTCCAGGATTTTCTTTATATATTTAGGTGCTACTATGTTGGGTGCATATATATTTACAAAGATTGTATCCTTCTATTGGACTACTCCTTTAAGTATTATGTTGTCACCTTCTTTGTTCCTTTTTATGGCTTTTGTTCTGAGGTCTGGTATTGGCATAAGAACAGATACATAGATCAGTGGAACAGAATAGAGAACACAGAAATAAACCCAAGTCTCTATGTTCAATTAATATTTGACAAAGGGAACATGAGCATACAACAGAATAAAGATAGCCTCTTCAATAGATGATGTTGGGAGAACTGGACTGGTACATACAAAAAATTGAAACTAGACCACCAATTTACACCATACACCAGAATAAACTCAAAATGGATAAAAGACTTAAATACAAGTTGTGATACCATGAAAGTCCTAGAGGAAAACATAGGCAGGAAAATTTTAGATCTCCCACACAGCAATATTTTTGCTGATGTATCTCCTAGGGCAAGGGAAGTAAAGGGAAAAGTAAATAAATGGGACTACATCAAACTAAAAAGCTTCTGCACAGCTAAATAAACCATCATCAAAATGAAAACAGAATCAACTATATGGGAGAACATATTTGCCACTGATACATCAGACAAGAGTTTGATCTCCAGAATGTATAAAGACCTCATACAACTCAACACCAAGAAGACAAACAATCCAATTTAAAAATGGGCAAAGGATCTGGATAGACACTGCTCCGAGAACAACATGCAGCTGGCCTATAGACATATGAAAAGATGCTCAACATCACTAGCCAGTAGAGAGATGCAAATTAAAATGACAGTGAGATTTCACCTCACACCTGTCAGAACAGCCATCATTAGTAAATCAATAAGCAAGTGCTGGTGAGAATTCGAAGAAAAAGGAACCCTAGTGCACTGTTGATGGAAATGCAGATTTGTGCAGCCACTGTGGAAAACAGTATGGAATTTCCTTTAAAAACTAACAGTGGATCTTCCTTTTGACCAGTGATTCTGCTGCTGGGAATATACCCTAAGAATCCTGAATCACCAATCCAAAAGAACTTAGGCACCCCTGTGTTCATAGTGGCCCTATTTACAGTAGCCAAGTGCTGGAAACAGCCTAAGGGCCCATCAGTAAATGAGTGGATCAAAAAACTGAGGTATATTTATACAATGGACTACTACGCAGCAGGGAGAAAGAAGAAACTCCTATCTTTTGCAACACCATGGATGGAACTGGAGAATATTATGCTAAGTGAAATAAGCCAGTCAATAAAAGACAAATACCATATGATCAAATACCATAAACAAAATAAACTAATGAACAAAATAGAACCACAGGTATGGAAACATGGAACAGACTGAATGTGGCCTGAGAGAGTGGGGAGGGGAATGGTGATGGAAAGAAGAGGGAGGCTGTAGACAAAGAACATGTATGAATGGCCCACGGACATGGACAACATATGGGAACTGACTGTTGGGGGGTGGAATGGGGAGAGAAAGGCAGAGAGGGCAAAATCGGGACAACTGTAATAGATTAACAGTAAAAAATGATTTAATACAAAAAATTCACTAGCTATACTTTACATTTTTTAGAAATTTTAACTACTTTCAAAATATTGAATGTTTTCTAGTTTTTACTGCCATTAAGCAAATTCTGATAGTCACATTTAAAAACCACAAAATTCTACTTTTCTTTCTTGTAACTTAAACTGTCAACTGTTGGTTGGCTTGTTTTAGTGTTCATTAACGATTCACAGTAGGGTTCTTTGTTACAGTTGTATTTTGCTAATTATGTGGCACTTTTCATGTTCAGTAGATACTAGCTTGAGCAACAAACTAATATGTGTTTTTGGTATCTCCCCGAGTAGTAAAATGCTGTCAAATTGTGTTCTTAAGCAGATGGCAGTGACCTGGATGCTGTTAGTCATGGCAGCATGGATAGTGGTCATGGGACACACACTGTGGAGCAGGCACCTTTTAATACGGGTTTAATCAAAGTCTATGCTGCCGATGATAGATCTAGCACAGGTTTGTGTGTGCTTATGTATACATTTATTACAGTACATTTAAAACTAGATTTGCTCACCTGTTTTTGGATTTTAATTTTCAATGATGTATCTGTCACTTTTTAATTTTATATGTTAGGTACTTGGTTTGATATTGTATTTAATAACTATATGTAATTTTATGCATTCTTTATTTGATAGAAATAAAAGTTTAAGAGTTTATTTAAGTATTTACTTCATGATAATCCAGTTAACTCCAGATAGCACACAGCTCTCTCTTCATCATATGATTTTTATAAGATGAAGTTTTCTTTGTAATTATGAAAATGTAATTAGAGTTTAAAAAGAAAATGATAGCCCTGATTTGAGGTAATAGTACCATACCAACATACATTTATAGTCTTATGTAAAATACTATTATTAGGGAAGCTGAGTAAAGGGCAAACAGGAACTCTCTCTTGTGAATCTTAAACTATAGTAAAATAAAAAGTTCCAAAAATAATGTAAATATATATATATATAATTTGTAGCATTCTAGCACTGAAGATGTCATTAATTTAATTAAAATGTAACATTTGTAGATATGGTGTTTTTTAAAGAATTTATTTATTTATTTTTAGAGAGAAGGGAAAGGAGGGAGGAAGAGAGGGAGAGAAACATCAATGTGTGGTTGCCTCTCATGTGTCCCCTACTGGGGACCTGGCCTACAACCCAGGCATGTGCCCTGCCTGGGAATCGAACCCTTTGGTTCACAGACCAGCATTCAATCCACTGAGCCACACCAGCCAGGGCACTTTTTCCTAGTAATATTAAAACTGACACATTTAAAAAATAACTTATTTGAATAATTCTGTCATTTTTATTATTACATTAAAAATTTGCACATGATTTTCAAATATAAGAGCCACCTCTTAATAGACAGAAATTTTTAATTTTTAATTAAAATATTCAAGCATTAATAATAAAGTATAAAGGCTTCTACCTCTGCAAACAATAACATTATTTTGATCTCTTTTTATGCCTACTTTTAAGAATATAAATAAAAAGCTAATTGTATTAAAATATAATTTTCATAGTTGGTTTTCTTTGGCTGATTTATTTCTTAATTATACAACATGAAAGTAATCAGAGTTAGTCATCCTCGGGCATTATCTCCTAAAAATGAAGAAGTCTACTTTTTCTTTTTAGCTATGACCTTTTTAAAAAACACTATCTTAAAACAGTACAGAGCCTAATAAAAGCATTTTTAACTTGAAGTTTTTTGGGGAATAGAGATGAAAAATTGATTATCAAAATTATAAATCAAAAGTAAAACAAGTATATTAAAGTAAATATCTAGTGATACCTAACAAATTTTCTTTAGGTAGTTCTTTACAAGTATATAAAACCATTCCATATATAATTTCGTATATAATTATAACAACCTTGTATGTTATAAATGTCATAACTTGAGGTCCACACAAAAAGGTTATATGATTTACTTAAAATTATGCCTGCTAAGGTGGTGAACTAGGATTCAAAACCTTATGTTTTGATGCTAATCTAGTAAAAATAATTTGCTGAAAATTAGAGAATCTCTTTAATACAAGAATGTATAATGTATTAGAAGTTTTCTTGAATCAATGCAACTTTTGTTTTTCGTAATAACTTCAACACAGCTTTTTCTCATTCCCCTTTATTTGTACTTATGTGCAGTTCAGTAATTATTCAATTGAATTGTCAGAAAAAGTAATTACCTACTTAGAAATTTAAATAAACCCCTTTTGGGGGGGTAAAATCATTTAGATGTTCAGCTTCCTGTGTGTGAAGGATCTGTTACAAATTCCCTGCAGATTTTTCTTCTTTGTTGCTTAGTTGGAACTCAGACTTTACCTAGAAAGGTCATGGACTTAAAGAATGTCTGGTTTGTCTGTGCCTTTGGAGCCCAAATAGTAGCATGAATGTATATACATTTGACTGCAGTGTGGAGCCAAAGATAAATTATTTTCAGATTATCTCTTTCTTCCATTAATAGAGATGGAGTGGGGTGAATCTAAGAAAGTGCTTTCAATTGAGAGTTATCCAAAAAAATTCCTATAAGTAAATCCTATCATTAATGTGTTGCTTCTAATTCTAGTTCTCACTAAAGAAGTTTATGATAAATAGCAGAGGGATTTTTTTCTTTTTTTTCAGGTGGCCAGTCTGATCTTGGATATAATTCATTATCTAAAGATGAAGTTAGAAGAGGAGATGCATCTACTGAGGACATTCAAGAAGAAAAAGATAAGAAAGGGAGTGATTCTAGTTCCTGTAGGTATTAAGTTGATATTATATAAAATGATGAACTTATGCTAATAATAAATCCAAGTGGTTTTAAGTATAAAATAAGTTGGTATTGCATAAAATTGTAGATTTATATTAATAATAAATACAAGTGGCTTTAAGTATAAAAGTACTCATTTTCTTCTCCACTTTCCCATTGTAACTCCTCTGGCCTCCCATTGCAAGCCCTCTTCACCACCTTATATTCCAACATTAAACTCTTCATGTGTGAAGGGGATAGTCTCAGTTGCTCTTAGGTTTAACAATATTTTTATCCATTGCTTTTATTAATGGTCTGTACTCATATTTCCCCCATTCCTCTTCCCATCAAAAGCAGTATATTACAAGCAAAGAAGTATAAAGTGTATGCATGGACCTCACCCATGACCAGTATTAGTAGTTGCATACATGCCTTGAGGCCTTGGATCAGTGTAATTCCTTACTTGTGACCGACAGATATAGATGTGTTCAAAAATTTATTACCTATTTTGAGGAGAAATATTCAGAACTAAAAGCTACTTGTAGTTATGCCTTCTGTGATGTGTAAAGATATCATCTTACCAATTTCGTTTTAATTTTTATAGTGTCGGAGAGTGAGAGTACAAAAGGAAGTGCTGATTGTCTTCCTAAGCTCAATTATCAGAGTTCTTCCAGCATAGTTCGCCTCGGTGGTACAGATAACAACAGTGCTGATAAAATTGTGGGAGAAAACACAGGTGAGTTGAATGGTACAGCTCTGTTATGTGCAGAGTAACTGGTATCTGTATTTGTAATGAATTTTTTTTAAATCATAATTCTCCAGGGTTATTTTTTATATATTTATGCAACCTCTTATAGTATAATTTAGTAGCTTGAATTCTATATTTTGTAATACACTTTATTCAAGCCTTTATGATAATAGTGTAGGGAAAAACATACAAGATACATACTATCTTCAAAGTTTGGACTGATGGGACTTTCAGGAAGGAGAAAGTGGGAGCAGTGATTGAGATGATCAGTCTGAGGATACCGTATATTTAGTCAGTTTTTAAATGAAGCATACATATAGTTCCCTAGTTTTCATATTGTTCCTGTTTTTTCAAGGGCAGAAACACAGTTTTTCAATTAGTTTAGGTAACAACACTTCATTTTTCTTTTTTTCTTTTCAAAGTGCATTTTATATGTTATTTTATATTCAACAATACAGTAATGCTTATTATTAGTAAGAGGGCATGGTAGCACCATTTACAAGATGAGAAAACTAAGGCATGATCTGACTGTTGGCAGATTACATAAGTTAACTAGTTTATAGAAAAGTCAGTTTAGGGTTCATGATAATACTTGATCTCACAAATTTTTCATCATATCACTTTTGGGAAGTTAAATGGACATAAGATGTAGATTTTTCTAGTGTTAATAGTCTTATCACATAATTACATTATTTTATTTTTGTAATAGCTCAGTTCTGCATCATGTCATAATCTCAACCAGCAATTTTCAACTGGCATGCTATGAGAATTTCTAAAACATGCTATACCTGACCATTCAGTCGGGGGCACTCACCTCTTTTCTCTTAGATTGTCAAATAAAAAAATGACAGCAACCAATACAACAATAGCGATCTGGTGAGAATGAATCAAAATTATACCTATTTTTTTTGTTAAATCAGAAAAAAATAATACATGTTTTTTGGTATGCTACAGAATTTTAGAAACTAGTTTATGTATGCTGTGAGATGAAAAAGATTGGAAATCACTGACTCAAATAAATACTGAAGGACATGCTTTCAAGGCTGAAATCTCTCTGTGAGTGGGCTTGATGCAGTGATGTTTGTTTTCTGTAACATAGTCAGATATGCCTCAAGCTCAGGCAGTAGGCAGATACAGCCCATGGGCCAGATTGGGCCTGTGGCCTGTTTTTGTATAGGTCCACAAGCTAAGAATAATTTTTACATTTTTAAGTGGTTGGGAGAAAACATCAAAAGAATAATGTTTTATGACATGGAAAATTATATGAAATTTAAACTTCAGTATTCATAAACAAAGGTTTATTGAAAAGCAGCCACACTCATTCATTTATGATTTGTCTGTGGCTGCCTTTGCACTACAGAGTTAGATGATCTAAATTGTCTTGCTTTGCATTTCTTTGTTAGATAATTGTTATAACTTAAACATTAAAAAATTTTTCAATGATGTCATGGAACTCCTTCACAACCATTTAGTCCTTCCTAGTCATTGTCTAATTTTAATCTTCAGTAACTTGTCTTTTGTTTCTTTTAATTGGATTTATTGGAGTAAAACTGGTTAACAAAATTATACAGGTTTCAGGTGCACAATTCCACAGCACATCAGCTGTACACTGTACTGTGTGTTCACCACCCCAAGTCAAGTCTCTGGCCATCACCATTTATCCTCCCATACCCTCCTGTAGCTTCCCTTACCTCCCTCACCCCTTAATAACTTGTCTTTAATAGTCTTCATATTGCTCTTTCATTACTGTCTCATCATGCTTGCCTTTTTCTTAAGATCTGCTTTTATGAACTTGCTATTTTCATATGATTGTAAGCTGTCAGCAGCCGACTCATCATCTGGCTTCTGGTTACCTTCTATGCTTAACAAGTCAACTTTTTGAAGACTGTAATAGGTGTCCTAGGTGTAAATTAGAGTTGTTATTTTATCCTTAAGATTTTTTGGCTTCCTAGAGAGCATTAATGCTAAGTGAAATAAACCAGTCAGAGAAAGACAAGTACCATATGATTTCACTCATGTGTGGAATCTAATGAACAAACTGAACAAGCAAAACAGAGACAGACTCAGAGAAATGGAGAGCAGGCTGATAGCTCTGGGGGGGTGGGATGGGGGCAGTGGGCATGGGGGAATCTAGCCAAAAAGGGGGAAAAAAGAGAAAGAACTTATGGACACAGGCAACAGTGCAGTGATTGCAGGGCCTTGGGGGGTATGGGTAGAGGTGGAACAGGGTTATGGGGAGTAAATAGTGATGGAAAAATACAATAAAATAAAAATAAATTAAAAAAAAAAAGATTTTGGGCTTGAAAACTTTCCCATCTGTTAAGTACTGTGAGTTTATCACTAATGCCAAAAACTATATGTGGGATTTACAAGAATACTTATTTTTCAATAACACCTTTCTTATATACTAGTTCATGCTATGATTCAAAGATATGATAGCTTTCAGAAGATATGGGAGTAAAATTAGCAGAGATGTTTTAATGTTTAATTGGAAATAAAATCATTACCCTGTAGTTACTTCATGATTATCTTGAGAATTTAACATTTCAGTAAATGTATATAAAAGTACTGAGTTTAGCCACAGGACAATTTACTCTGAATATGGAAAGATACTTTTCTAAGCCTAATTCTGGTTTTGGTGTGTTTTTACTTTTTATCTTTAGCTACTGTGTTTGGCTATTACACGTCATATGACAATGTATTGCATACGGTGTGGGTTTAATTTGCAGCAGTTGTTTCACAGCAGACAGTATTCATTCAGTAGTTTTTTTTTTCGGCTTCTACTTTATGCTGCCATATATCAGGTGCTACTGGGGATATAATAAGGAACAAAACAGAAACATGGTCACTGCCTTCATAGAGAAAGCAGGCAGGATGGGAAAACAGTAATCAAATAATAAAAGTAAATATAAAAATGCCCTGAGATTAAATACTGTGAAGAAGGGCTGTAAATTGCCACAAGAACATTTCATAAAGAGACACGTTCTGGGTTTGGGAGAGCATTGGTTGGGGAGGCTTCGTTGAGAATATGGTTTTTGAACATAGACCTGAAGTGTGAGTAGGAAACAGGTGAGGATGGGGGAGGAATTGAGAGGAGCATTCCAAGCAGAGGGAAGCAGTATGTAAACAGCTTTGAGGTGGGAGGGGACTACAGCATGTTTGAAGATCTGAAAAAGGGCTAGTGTATAAGCTAGGAATCCTTTCAGCTTTAAGCCTCAGAAAATATAATTAACAGTAGTTTAACAAGTCAAGGGATTTTTTTGTTTTTTGGGTTTTTCCCCTCAAGGAAGGCATTCGGAAGTAAACAGTTGCCCAAGATGTTGCTTCGGGGGCTTTGCCTTAAGTTCTCTGGACCTAACCATGATTATAATAAGGCCACTGGCAACTTTACACATCAGTAGACAAGGCAGAAAGAATGGGAAAGGGGACCACTAACTACATTTATCCCCTTTTACCATCATTCCAGAAACCTTCAAAAACTGCTGCTTTAATATCACCCGCCAGGATTACATCTTGCGTAGAGCCACCTGGCCCTAGGAGGTTAATAAAGAGTTTGCAGCCTCTCTGTCAGAGGCACGCAGATCCAGAGCAGTTTATATATGTGGGATTTAGCACATGTGTAAACTTAGAATCATAAGTTTTTCTGTAAATGGCCAGATAGTAAATATTTCAGGCCTTGCAGGCCACAACACAGTCTCCTGTCACCTATTCTTTGTATGTGATTTTTAGAACCTTTTTAAAATGTAAAAAATATTTGAAACAGTTCACAGGCCAGATTTGGCTCAGAGATGTAGTTTGTCAATGTCTGGTATAATTTGATAACCATCTTCTTTGGTCTTCAGGCCACAGAGTAGTTCCGATTTTGCAAAGGAGGCCTTGCACATCTATTTAAATGCAATCCCAGAATCCTACAAGTCTTTGATAACATCTGGTATGTCCAGCAGAGAGTTTCCCAGAATATCAGGAAAAAGTGAATTCTTGGTTTCTTATGTACTTAATCATAAGATGACATAGAAAAAAAGAATAAACTTTATCTCTCTGCTATACTGTTTTCCTCTGATATAATGGTATATGCTTATCAAACAATATTAGTTTGTAGCCCTGGCTTGTGTAGCTTAGTGGATTGAGTGCTGGCCTTTGAACCAAAGGTTTGCCAGTTAGATTCCCAGTCAGGGCACGTGCCTGGGTTGCAGGCCAGGTTTCCAGCTGGGGATGTGTGAGAGGTAACCACACATTGATGTTTCTCTCCCTCTCTTTCTCCCTTTCTTCCCCTCTCTCTACAAATAGAATCTTTTTAAAATGTATTAATTTTTAGAAGTTTATGATCTCCAGTATTACCTTTTATCCCTTATTCTGTTACCTGACTGCATCACATGGCAAGGAAAAAGACACATTTTTAATAGTTGCCTGGTTATAGAGAGCTAATTTCATTGGATAAAGCACAGAAAGAATGCTAGTTGACAATACCATACCTAGACTCATGCTTAAGAGGACTCCCACACAGTAAGGACAATGAAAGTGATCAGAAATCTAGAGTTCTGCTTTCAGTATTGGTACCTAAGTGATTTAGTAAGAAGCAGTGAACAGTGTTTCTGAATAGAAAGTGGCCATTCACATTTGACTGGAATAAACTTGCAATCAGTAAGTAAAGCAAAGGTAAAATTCTTTACTCACATCTATAGTCATAAGGATTTGAAGTTTTTCAAATAATTTTTATTTATGGATAGAGCTACCACAGCTGCCTTTTATTTGGTTTGGTTTAGTGTTTGGGGTTAGATTTTCATTTTTATAAGCAGAAGACTGAGACTCTTAAGGTCATCTAACACAGCCACAGTTGTATAACCATTGTTACTTAACCGATTTAATGGAATTAACATGAACTTATTATTATGATTAAACATACCATCAGTAAATATTAACTTTAACTTAAAAGTCTTAAAAAGCTGTACATCCCAATATCGAGGAACAGATGCTTTAAAGTTAGTCAGACCCGAACTGAATCCCAGTTCTGTCATGTAAGGACTGGGTGACTCTGGACTAACTCATTAATCTCTCTGGGTATCAGTCTCTTCCTAACCTATAAGGGTGTTGTAATAATTATGGTAGATAATGTAAATAAAGTGCCTACTATATTATCAGTCAAGAGCAGGCACTGGGTGAGTGCTTGCTATTACCATTTTCATAACTAGTATTTTAAAATTTTGAAACAAATTATATTAGCACATTACATTTTTTATAGCTAAAAACACTTCTTGTTTTTCAGAAAGCACATCTGAGCCACTCTTAATATCATCTTTTGAAGATACAAATGAAACAAGAAACATTCAAAGTAGATGCTTCAGGAAAAGACATAAAAATGATAGTGAACCTAATTTGCAGCAGCAGATGTCCTGGGAAAATAGAAGCCATAATCTTAGTGGAGGAGTAGTGATGGGACTTATGCTCAATAGAATTAACCAGGAAGCAAACCCTGGAGATATGGTTGAAAAATTAGGAGCTGATGCAAAAATTCTTTCACATGTTATCTCAAAAAGCTCAAGACCAAACAGTCTTGATATTGGAAGGCCATCTTTAAGATCAAAAAGAGAGAGTCTAGAAAAGGAATCTAGTGACGATGATACACCTTTTGATGGTCCTAATTGTTTGACAGATAAAGTGGATTCTCCAGTTATTTTTGACTTAGAAGACTTAGACAATGAAACTTATGGGTCCAAAATGGGCTGTGTTGCTACAGAAAATCCCAAAAGAATTCAACGTATGAACAGCAGCTTTTCAGTAAAACCTTTTGAAAAAACTGATGTTGCAACAGGATTTGATCCCCTCTCTCTTTTGGCTGCTGAGACTGAGCAGGAACAAAAAGAGGAGGAAGAAGAAGATGAAGATGATAGCAAAAGCGTTTCAACACCATCTGCTAAGCGTGATTTAGCTGAAGAAATTGTGATGTATATGAATAACATGACCAGTCCTTTGACAAGTCGGACCCCAAGCATTGATTTACAACGGGCATGTGATGATAAATTAACCAATAAGAAAAGTCCAACTTTGGTCAAGGCACGCAGAAGATCCAGCCTGCCTCATAATTCTCCTAGGCTAATGAGACTTACCAAATCTAAAAGCTACACAAAAAGTGAAGACAGACCAAGGGATAGACTCTGGTCTTCTCCAGCCTTCTCACCAAATTGCCCATTTAGGGAAGAATCTCAAGATGCATTAACCCATTCATCACCTTCATTTAATTTGGATACACTACTAGTACCTAAACTAGATGTTCTAAGGAACAGTGTGTTCACTGCTGGAAAAGGAGTTGCAGAGAAAGCCAGCAGATGGTATTCAAGATTCACCATGTATACCACATCATCTAAGGTAAGTTTTGTTGGAATTGTCTCCTTTTCCTTTTATCCTCCTTCACCACTAGAAGTCCCTTACTTGCAAAGATGTCTGCTTTTTACATTCTCCTTAAACACAACTTTACAGAAAGGACTTCTGGGGTGTGTAATGGTTGTAAGTATCAGAATTTGAACTTGAATTAAAATGTCTAAAGGAAAGAAAGTTCACTAAGGTTATATTTATTCAGTTTTAAAAGGTAGCGATTAGTATTTAGAGTAAAAACTAGTGTCATATGAAAATGTTCACTTCATTATTTCCTTAAAAATGCAGGGTTTTTTTCCGATACAATTTCCAGCATATCTTTAGAAATTACCAGCCAGGCATAGAATTTCTCCTGATTAGGATGGAGTAGCTTTCGATAGACCTACATACCTCCTAAGGAAAAAAAGCTAGATGAAATATAGAAAGTAGCAGTTTAAAGTCATCCGAGAACTGCTAAAACAACTCGAAAGTAGAGGGGCAAGATTCTAGAGAGAGGAGAATTGCAAAAGTGAGCTGAAGTTCCACGGCTGCTTTTTCCCTGAGGGCACTTGCTTGTTTTGAGCACAGAGCAATTGGTTGCAAGTCCAGGTTCTGCCTTATCAGAGGACTGTGGAGAGGTGAAAAGGGCTGGCAGAGCTTTGGGGACCTTATAGATCTAAAGAGGCAAAACTGGAGATTTGAGGGTCTTCAAATGTCTTTTTCCTCCAGGACATTTACCAAATACTGAAATGGCATGAGACAGGAAGCTAAAAAGATAAGTAGAAAGTCTCTGAGAGCCAAGAGATCTCAGAAGTTTTATGGTGCTGAGAATACAATAGCTAGAGTTCATGAGCTGCTAGACAAGGGGGTGGTGGTAAACACACCAGGCCCTGAGCTGGAAGTCCTGCAGAGCTATGTATGCCTTAGGAAGAGTGGCAAACTGGAGGTAGGCTGAGCCTCAGCTGAAAGCTAGACTTGACTCAGCTCAGTCTGTGGTTAGATTAAAATAATCAACCTTTATCTGAAAGAGGCAAACGTGTACCCTTTCTGGAGGAATAGAACATCATCTGGAGTCCACACAGTTTTTTATATTCTGTCACTCAATTAAAAATAGCTATACCAAGAGACAGGACCATAACTAAAAAACAAAAGAAAAACAAATGGTGGAAACTGCCCTGGCTGGTGTAGCTCAGTGGATTGAGTGCGGGCCTGCAAACCAAAGAATGTCAGTTCGATTCCCAGTCAGGGCACATACCTGGGTTGCAGGCCAGTTCCCAGCAGGGGATGCATGAGAGGCAACCATACATTGATATTTCTCTCCTTGTCTCCTTCCCTTCCCCTCTAAAGATAAATAAATAAAATCTTTTTTTTAAGAGAAAAAAAAACAAATGGTGGAAACAGACCTTTAGGAGATCCAAATATTTGAATTAGCAAGGAATTTTGAAATAATTATGTTAAAAAGACAGAGGAAATGGTAAAAAAAAAAAAGCCGCAAAGATGGAAAATTGCACCTAATAATTATTTGTTAAGAAGAATCAAGTATAAATTGTAGAACTGAGAAATGATATAAAAATTAAGAATGCAGTAGTTGGGTTTAATAACAGACAAAACAAAGAAAGGCCAAGTAAACTAGATCAGAAATTAATAGAAAATATCCACACTGAAACATAGACAGGAAAAAAAATGAAAAATGCAGAAAAGAATGTAGGGTTTAGTGAAAATACCTGACATTGATGTAATTGAGTTCCAGAAGAAGAAGATGAAGAAGAAAGAATAGTATAAAAGAAACATTTAAAATGCTAATAGCTAAGATGTTGCAAAAGAAAATTAATCAAAGATGTCAAGTTACATGTTTAAAATATCTATAAATCTCAAGCAGGATAAGTATAAAGAGAATTGTATTTAGTCATCTAATGTTGACTAAAGAGATGAAAATGACATACAAAATCTTTAAAAGAGCTAGAGAAAGGGACATATTACCTTCGAAGGGGCGACAATACGATATTGATAGTTGAGCTTTAAACAGAAACGGCGACGTCAGAAAAGACACTGTTAGAGTGCTGAAAGAAAATGACCGCCGACCCGATTTTCTATTCCCGGCAAAAAGATTCTTTAAAAATTAAGGTGAGAGTTCTACTTCCACTGTGGTAACATAAGGCCACTAAAGCCCACCCCTCCATTGATTCCAACTAAAAGCTCCAGCCAAAAGACAAAAAACAACTACCTGAGGGTTCTGAAAAATAAAAGATTGTGAGGAGGGTCTCAACACAGAGATGAATTTCCCATTTTCTTGTCTCATTCATATTTGTCTCAAGATCAGGTCCCTGTCACAATGTAGCAACTCTGGGAGCTAAAACTTTGAGAGAAATTCCATATTTACTGGACAGAGGGACCAGGAAAGGGGGCCTCTGTGCACTGGAAAATTTGAGGGGAATCTGGAAGAAGAGGATTCCCTAATTCTGTGTACGGTCCACACAAGTCTCAACAATCAAAGTACAAGTTATAAGATGAAATAACTCAGTTGACTACCTGCTGAACAAAACCATCAACATTCTCCAAGTGGTTATTACAGTACTCAGACTACACCACAGGACAGTCACAGTGTTTCCAATAAAATCCAAAATTAGCTGATATATAAAGAACCAGAAAAGTATGACCAGTTCTCAAGGGGAAGATAACCCTAAGATGGCCCAATACTAGAATTACAAGACAGGAACCGTAAGCAGCACTTACAACTAGATTCCCTGAGGCAAAGAAAAACACATCTGAAATAAATGAATAGGAAGGAGTTCTCAGGGAAAAAATAGAATTCATTTTTAAATATAACTAAAGTATATTTAAGCATAACTAAAAAAAATGTACTGAAACTCATTGGAATGGATTCATTAGGAGAATGGAGATGACAGTAAAGAGTCTAGAACTACCCAGTTGAAAGGAGAGAGAAAAAAAGTTTTTAATGAAAAATGAACAGAACCTCAGAGATTTGGGGGGCAGTTATCAAAGATGTAACATATAATTAGAGTTTTAGAAGAATTGATGAAAAAATTATGGTAGAAAAGATATTGGAAGAAATAAGGGCTAAAACATACTAGATTCGGTAAGAGATTTCGATTTACAGGTAGACAAAAGAGACTCAGTAGATTACCTACAGGACAAACCCAAAGGAAACTGTGTCTACACGCACATAAGCAATTACTAAAAACAAAAGATATGCATCTACTAATAAGAAAATTATGGCTGAAAAAAGAAAAGAACAAAAAATATCTTAAAAACTGTTAAAGAAAAATAACACATCACCTACAGAGGAATAAGGGTTTGAATAACCACGTATGTTTCATCCTAATCCATGGAGGCAAGAGTACAGTGGAACAGCACCTTTAATAAGTTGAAAGAAAACACCTGTCAGCAACTCAGAAGTCATATCCAGTGGAAATATTCTTGAGGGGTGAAGATGAAGTAAAAATATTTTTAGATAAAGGAAAAGAAATTTTGGCCAGCAGACCTGTTCTGTAAGGTATGCTAAAAGAAGTTCTTCAGGCTGAATAAAAAACAACAGCACGAAGAGTATAGGGAAAGCAAACAGGTGGTAAATAGCTGGTTAATGTAAAAGACCACTCCTTTACCTCTTAAATTCCTTAAAATACTTCTGCATTTCATGAGGTTTCCAATAGATGTAGGTGTTTTATAGTGGTAGAGACTCACCCTACTGACATTTATTATACAGGGTGGGGCAAAAGTAGGTTTACAATTGTCAGTACGGGAATCAACAGTTTATTCTTGTATTATTATTATTTTTTATTATTGCATTATTTTCCATATGAACAACAGTAAACCTACTTGTGCCCTGCCCTGTAGCTATATTATTATATACAAAATGATACAATACTAACTTTAAGTAGAATGAAAATGATTAGGTATATATATTACAATCCCTCGAGCACATACTTAAAAATACAAAGAGATATAGCAAAAAAAATAATAAAAATATTAAAAACAATCTTAAAAATAACAACCAGTAACAACAGAAATAGAAGTTGTATTATCTAGGCAGTAGAATCATAGATATTAAAATTTTTTTCTATCAAAATTTATATCAACCAGACTTTCTTATGGATTATTGGTATAACCAGGAAACAATTTAACTTTGGTGTGTTCTCAAAAGTGAAAACTAGAGATACATGTCTTTGAAACCTGGATTATTGTAGAAAATAATAAAATGTAAACATTAATGAAATTTTAAAAGAATAAAATCTAATTCTGATGGCATCACCCTGGGCTGAGATTCACAGCAAGGAGAAGGAACAGCAGAGATTTTAAAGTCAGCAGGGTTCTCTTGCCAACATTCACTTTGATCTAACTGGAAACTGATCTACAGCATGCGCTGGTCCAAGCTAGTGTGCCCTGGTAAAATCGGCGGTTTTTCCCTGGAAGTTGTAATGTTGATTAACTCATCATCTGAGTAATTAAGCGCTTCCTCTGCCTTAGAAGTGACTTGTTAAATAATAAACTTTAAATATGAAGGAAAGTAAGCTTATAATTGTGTCCTTAGGATCAAAGTTCTGATCGTACCAGTCTTTCTTCAGTGGGAGCCCAGGATTCTGAATCCATCTCTTTAACAGATGAAGATGTCTGCCCTGAGTTGGAAGGGGCCCCTTCCACCCAAGAGTGCGGTGCCGCCACAGGGACCAAGGGAATTGAGTTCAGCAGAACAAGCCTAGAAAGTTCTGCCTCCATAGAAGGTTTGTTCAACAGTTCTGTCTCACTTTATTTGATAGGTAGTACCTTTACTTTTTTTTCTTTATGTTTTGTTTTTGTAAAAACTTTGCATGGCTCCAAAGTCAAAATAATAGAGAACCAAGGCACTTTCAAAGAAGCCTAGCTTTCATTGCTTCTTGCTTCTGGATTTTGAGTCCTAATGGAAAGATTTCCCCACTCATAGGTACATCAGCGTTTTCCTCTGATAATTCCCTGGTTTCCTTTGGAACATTTTCTGGGGTCAGCAAATTTTTTATAGAGGATCACCATATTGTAAATATTTTAGGTTTTGTGGGCTACCATACATTTCCCCTCTCTCACCACATACTCTTTTTTGTCTTTTTTAACAATGCTTTAAAATGTAAAAATCGGTCTTAGCTTGTGACTGTACAAAAATAGATTTGACCCCTGGTTTAGATATTCAATCTATTTGAAATTTACCCTGGTATATGATGTGAGGAATGAATGAATATATTTTTTTCATTTGTACCTTTGCTATTTTAAAAAGCTTTTATTGTGGAAATTTTCAAATATACACAAAAGTAGAAGAAGTAGAACGATGAACTCCCCACCATGTATACTATTCATCCACTTCTAACAGTTAATCTACAAATGGCCAATCTGACTGTTTTATCTTTTCCTCTCTCCCCTTTGCTGCCAACATTCTTTTCTTCCCTACTGGATCATTTTAAAGTAAATTTCAGACAACATATCATGTTGTTCATAAATACTTCAATATGTATCTCTAAAACATATGGGCTTTAATGTATTTTAGCTTATTAAAGTTATTTATTTTTATCTTACTGTGTTCTACATATAATATATACATTTTCATGTACATAAATATATTTCACAAATTGAAGACACTTGAGTCTTCAGGCCCAAATCTTGTCACTGTGTTCATGGATAAACATTATCTTCTAACACTCTATGCTAGCATGTATTTCTTAACATTTTATGGACTCATATGGTGTGTGTCTTTTATGATACATTTTTTTGATAATTTAATTGTCATACCATTTGTACTTTCTTTAATCCTCACCCAAGGATATGTTTATTTACTTTCGAGAGAAAGGAAGGGAGGGAGGGAGAAACAGAGAAACATCAATGTGAGCGAAACATTGATCATTTGTCTCCCATATGCGTCCCACCCCGGGCTGGAACCTACAACCTGGGTATATGAGCCCTGACTGGGAATGGAACCTGCAGCCTTTGGGTACAGGATGATGCTCCGACCAACTGAACCACCTGGCCAGGGCAACCATTGTATTTTCTAATGTGATACTAGTTATTATATAACATCTTATATTAAATATTTAGTTAGAATTCTTACAGTTATCTCATAAAGCTCTTTTTTAGGTGATTTGCTCAAGTTAGGATCCAAAAAAGGTCTACTTATTGCCTTTGGTTGATATGTCTATTACTCCCTTTTATCTTTGTTCCCTCTTTTTTTCCTCCCTTTGAATCTCCTCCCTCTTTTTTTTCTTTTTCTTATTCTTTTTTTACAGTACTAGAATAATTTTGTGTGCTAAGCAAGTAAAACATAACTCATGCCCTGGCCAGGTGGCTAAATTAGAACGTCATGTTCGATTTCCGGTCAGAACCCCTACCTAAGTTGTGGGTTCGATCCCCAAGTCAAGGCACATAGAGGAGGCAACCTATTGATGTTTCTCTCTCACACCAGTTTTGCTCTCTCTCTGTCTCAAATCAATAAACATATCCTCAGGTGGGAATTCTTTTTAAAATACCTTAGCTCACAACCTGATGCATATTTGTTAAAATAAAATATTTATTTTTTGCCGACAATTAATTATGATAGATACAAAGGTGCTCAACAAAGAATTAAATTAGTCCAGGTGAATAGAGGTATTAGATAGCGACTCTGAACTAGCTTTAGAACTGCAGTTCCCACCAGCCCTAAGATCTAAAGGACGATGTGAGGCTTCAGCTCTCTCTCTCTCTGCCTCTCTATGTCTCTGTGTGGCAGGGCCTAGGGCCAGTGGTAGCTTTGGAGCTACCTTTCCTCTCCCACCCCCTCTCACCCTTGTCATTTATTTGCTGAATCAGTCAGGTCATCAGTCTGGATTATGCTGATTGCAGCTTCATGGTGGTATTTAACATGTTTTCCTATCCTATTTCTTGTGACTGGTCATTTATAGCATTACTTTTTTTTTACCTTTATATCTACTAAAATACCAGTGGTAATTCATAAAATTTAGTAACTACTAGGAAAAATGTGTAGAGAAGGCATAGATAACTTTCAGTTTTACTAACAAGATATAGTCACCATCAGCAAATCATTTCTATGATTTGACCATAGAAATCCCCTTACTTTTTGTTGTTGTTGCTTTAACACCTACTAATATCCCATTGCTCATAAGTGAATACTTGGAAAGTCCTAGTGTTTAAGAGCAAGATTACTATACTAGATTCTAAAAGATCCTTTCATGATTTGAAATAAGATAAACTATTTTATACCCTTTAGACCTTAGAACCAAACATTTTCTTGTATTTTAAGCATGGAAAAACACAAACATCAAAACAGTAATTGCAAACAGCTAGAATGTCTTCTAGTCTGTACACACAAGTGCTCAGTGAGTAAGTGGCAGATGAACACACCCAGCTCTTCAGGGTCAGAAGACTCAGAGCACATTCTTTAGGTTTGTACTGAAAACAAAAATGCATGCAATGCATTGTTTCATTGTTTATTTGTTTTTTCTTAAGTTACCTTTACTATTTTGAATAGAACAGTTAATGTTTTATCAGAGAATTTATGAAAGTGAAAAATTCTTATCCTTTCCCATTAATTTTAGTGGTTTTACTCTGTTTTTTAATAGGGTCCCTCTCAAAGTTTGCCTTACCTGGGAAGTCGGAGGTGGCGTCTCCCTGTAACGCAAGTAATACAAGTATCTTCCAGAACTATGCAATGGAGGTACAGTCTGAATCAAAGGAGCACTTTTCTGTACTCCTTTATGAAGTTTACATTTCTTAAGTATTGGTGGTCTTCGGTAGAGTAATGGGATGATAAATATGTAACATCAGAAATTTGGAAAATGTATATGATGCACCTGAGTAAACATAAAATATCTAGTATTCCAGATTATTGAAGACATACTACTTTACCTCTGTTGGGAAAAATTCTATGCTTCCTTTGACATTTATAAACACAAAAAAGCATTTTCATTTTCAATATTTATATTTATCCCTTGCTACCTATATGTCCTCTTTGTATTTTTATTTTACATCTTAAACACTTACAACCAGTGCTGCTGTGCAAACACACCTGTTTGATGAGGGGCGGGGAGCAGCTTTGGCATTCGTGTCAACCTTGTCTATCACGTTCTTCATCCTGCGTCAGTTGATGTAGCGACTGCTGGGCGTGCCGTACCTCATTTTCTTACATGAGCAAGTTATTCTTTCACCCTTAAATTTTTTTCCTAATTTTTGGGTAAAAATTGCTTTCAAATACACTTGGGAGTATTATTGCTGTTTCACACTAATTTGCATAAAATCGGAAAATAAATTTGTATGTAGCTGAAAAATAAATGATGAGTACTGATGTTGCAGTTTACAAAGTTTATGAGGACTTCAGGGATTTCTGTATTTTATTAATGTAAAGACACTGTTTATATTGATCTATAGCAATGCTTCTTAAACTGTCTATAGTGATAGAACAGGGGTTTTTCTGTTGTTTTTTAAAATTTCCAGTCTGTCTCGATGGATACTCTTGGAAAATATATTGATCAGACACTTAATGTGTTATAGTAATGAAAGTTACTCTAAAGGTTTCTAAGTCATCCCAGTTTTTTTATTTACCACAAACCGGTAAGAGTCTGTGAACCAACACTCGTTTAGTGACCACATTTTGAGTAGCACAGATCTGTAACACATATATAATTATAAATATTCATTTTTGGTATTAACAAATTAATGCTTATTTTCAGTATTAACAAATTAAAAGCCATGGTTTTTATGGTAATTAAACAGCAAAAGTGCTCAGTTAAATGCAAGCTTCCTTTTAAGGCAAGAATTTTGGAATAGACTTAGCTGAAATAGTTAACGATGAGTATATTATATAATGCACTGATTCTGGTTGTTTTGTTTGTAATTTCTGAACCCTTCTGAGTTTTATTTCACCATTAGGTTCATGAGTGACACTGGTTTTTCATTTACAGTTTGCCCAACCAGCTTATGTTGTGCTGCGCTGTTCCCTCCCACAGGTTCTCATCTCAAGTTGCTCGCGGTGCAAAACTTGTGATTGTCTTGTCCATGACGAGGAAATCATGGCCGGCTGGACAGCAGACGATTCAAATCTTAATACGACATGTCCATTTTGTGGCAATCTTTTCTTGCCCTTTTTGAATATTGAAATAAGGGATTTAAGACGACCTGGGAGGTAATGATTTATGGTTTTTTTTCTTTATGTTTGAAAGTCATGTTTCCTAGAATCTCTCTTTTTTCAACTAACTCCTTTAAT
The DNA here is from genome assembly GCF_021234435.1 of Artibeus jamaicensis. Taxonomy (NCBI): domain Eukaryota; kingdom Metazoa; phylum Chordata; class Mammalia; order Chiroptera; family Phyllostomidae; genus Artibeus; species Artibeus jamaicensis. The sequence continues at coordinate 8,393,915 of NW_026521883.1, forward strand.
TCACATTACAGATACTTTTTGAAATCAAGTCCATCTACAGAAAGTATGCATTTTCCAGCCTCCTTCTCAAGTCAGACAAGGCCGTCTTGTATCTCGACATCAGCCTCTGGTCTTGACACATCCATTATCTCTGTTCAAGGGGATTTTGGTTTAAATAGGTGAGTGTGGTTATATGGAACTATATTTTAACAATTTACATTATACATATTTTTTATAATGACAAAAATTAGCTGACAATTTTAAGGTTTAAATTTCATAGTAGATTCACACTCTTAAATTCTTCTAACAATATTAAAATTAGCTAATGACCTAAGTGTTTCCAGGGGTACCCAACCTTTTGTCTCTGGTCCATGCTGGAAGAAGAGTTGTCTTGGGCCACACATTAAATACATTGTGACATGTAATCACAAAAAAAAACTCAATGTGTTAGGTAAATTTATGATTTGTGTTGGGCCACATTCACAGGTATCCGGGGCAGTCTGCAGGCTGCAGGCTGCGGTTTGGACACCGCTTTAAACAGTTGTAGTCTGTAACTTTAAACAGTGATAGTTTATGCTTTATGAATCCCCAGGGTGTAAGCTGTATAGTTCATATATAATAATGTTTACTGGCATTTTAAAGGTAAAAATTTTATTGAACACTTCTCTCTTGTCTCTATCTCTTAGGAATTAAGTTAGTACTACTATTGTAGAATATTTAATTTTCTACTTAGAAATATTTAATAATCTAAGAAAATATTTGGAGCTAATAAACCATAAAATTAAACTAAGACTTACGCAGCAAGCCTAATATAAATAAATCTGTGCTTAAAGCAAATGCATAAATCAACTTCACTTTGGAAAAGCATCATAGTACAGCTGAGCAGATGAAGCTATTTTGCTGACTGCATGTGCAGAAGATAATGCCCACACAGCATCGGCGGTCTAACACCACCTGCATGATCCTGAATGCTGAGGCAGCAAAATTGCCAGCCTGTGTCTTTCATCACAAGACTGCTGTGGCCCTTTCTGTGACTGCCAGTAGCCTATGCACGGTGGGGCTCCCCTTCCCACTGGCTGAAGGAACAGACGCCTGTTTTCTGTTTCGTATCCTCCAGGCCTACTGTGTATCACAGTTGTCCACGAAATGTTCTAGATAATTGAATGACTCTTGAATAGCTAAAGTTCCCTGGATAAAAGGGAATTTAACGTGATTAGACTACTTAAAAATATATCCTTTTTCCCAGCTGAAGCCTGAGTTCCTTGGATTTACTTTGCTATGTCCAGCTCTCATGCTGAAGAGAAGAATATGGTCTTTCTAGATGAAATAAAGTAAATCTAGACAATGATATGCTTTTTTCTTTTTTCATTGCCCAAGCAAATCCAAACTACTGGAGAACACATATGCCCGAAGTATTCAGATCCCCGCCGATAGATCAAAAACAGCTGTGTCAAAATGTCCAATATTCCCAATGGCCAGGAGCGCCAGTACTCACGGTCCGTTGGATAAGGAGGACGCCGGAGGGCAGAGGCTCATTCCTACCGGCAGTCTGCCGGCTACTTTGCACGGAACTGCAGTATGTGTTTTGGTGTTTCTAAAAATTTGGACATTGGTAATTTACATGATTTTGTTCACCTTGTCTTAAGCATCCTTATTAGCTTTAATTTTATTATTGTCAAGAAAAGTCTCTTATCCCATGATACAGTTATGGTACCTTCCTACTTACGTGGAACACATGGACAGGAATTTTCTTTTAAAGATTTTATTATTTATTTTTACAGAGAGGGGTAGGAAAGGAGAAAGAGAGGAAGAGAAACATCAGTGTGTGGTTGCCTCTTGCTCACCCCCTACCCGGGACCTGACCTGCAACCCAGGCATGTGCCCTGACTGGGAAACAAACCAGCGACCCTTTGGTTTCCAGGTCCACACTCAATCCACTGAGCTACGCCAGCCAGGGCAGACAGGAATTTTTTTAATGACTTAGTATCATCAATCTGGTTTATCATTTATGGTTTTTTATTTATTCAACAGGATTCTCTAGGATTAGAATGGCACCTCCCAAGTCCGGACCCTATCACTGTCCCGTATCTCAGTCCTTTAGTGGTATGGAAGGAACTGGAAAGCCTATTGGAAAATGAAGGCGATCGTGCAATAACAGTGGCAGACTTCGTGGACCACCATCCCATTGTGTTTTGGAACCTGGTGTGGTATTTTAGACGTCTTGACTTACCTAGTAACTTACCTGGATTGATTCTTTCTTCTGAGCATTGCAACAAGTATTCCAAGGTATGAGAGTAAAAGTTAACTAAAGGACAATGGTGACAAATGCTGTTGTCACCATTGTAATGTCTGCATAGTCCTGATGACAAAAAAGTAATGCTTACGCTCTTTTTAATAGCCACCTTAATCACTGGAGTAATAAGATTGTTCTAATGTATTTACAAATAGTTTTTCTTCTTACAGCCTAAATCCTGTTTTTTAGCCTTCTTGTGGAATTTATATAAAATGGCCTTGAATTTTTGTTATAGCCTCAAGAATAAACTGTAAATGACTCTTATGAGAAGAGTTTGTGAGTTGGCCCCACTTATATCTCATATCTCCTTCAGAAACAAGCCTAACACTTCTTTAAGAGGATGTCTCTAATGCATATTGCAATCATGTGCTGCCATTCTCTTCATTCCTTTACTCTGAATTTTTGCTTACCATTTAGGTGATGAGCATGTTCTATGTTTATTTGTATTTTTGATATATTGTTCCAGAAAAGTGTTTTCACTGTTTCATATGCTGTCACCACTAGTAAATCACAGAGTCTCTAAGTGCAGAAACTTGGTCTTCTCCTTTCTTGTACGTTGTTTGTGGTTGTGCACACGCTTTGGGTTTTCAGTGCATGGCGAACCAGTGGCCAAAGGGCAGCTCAGTCAGCTACCTGGGCTCAGGTCTTGGACTGGTGTCGAATGGGGCTGCTGGGTTTATCTTCTGTGGGAGCCTTGAAGTAAGCTGGTAGAGATTAGTGCTCCATGCTACCCTTTCTAGCTGATCTCAGCACTTTGTAAAATCAACTTTAGAACAAAGATCACTTTACTTTAAAGATCTTTAGATTCTTAACTCAGCCCCATGTAAAATGCATACCAACCAGTCATTTTCTGTTCTCTTTTTCTCTTGCACCATTCATTCGTCCTAAAAATTATTTTTATAAGGATCTTTATAAGATACTTATAAAACATTGTGTAAGGATCGCTAATGAATGCTCATTTATTCTTCAATACAGATTCCCCGCCACTGTATGTCTGAAGACAGTAAATATGTTCTGATACAGATGTTATGGGACAATATGAAATTACATCAGGATCCGGGACAACCCTTGTACATCCTCTGGAACGCCCACAGTAAGTGCTGCCATCGAGTGTTGACTGTGTTCATAGGAGATTACTCTCTGCTGACTTTATATAGCCTGAACTAATGCATATCTGACTTGTATTTTACTGTACTACTTTTTGTCTTACAGGTCAAAATCGTACTCTTTTGTTTGAGAGTGAGTGTTAAGTTTGCTGTTTTTGTCAAGGGATGTTTTTTCGGTAGTGCTAGAGGGGTTCTGTTTTGCAGAGCTCTGCTTTTAGCGCATTGCTTATCCCATTGCTTCTTTTCGCTGTTTTGTTTGTTTGTTTCCATCCCAAGCTGCTGATGTAGAACTTCCCCCAGGGGCTGTATTAAGGAAAACAGTATTTTTCATTTTTGTCTTTGAGACCACAAAAAGCTTTAGGCCTTTTCTTATTATTTTATCATGATTTGTCTTATGTTTTTTCTTTTTACATTCTTAGATTTCTGTCCCTTTATCTGTTGCCCTTAATTTGTTTTTAGTGCTTTGTGACTTCTTTGATAGAACAGTTGCTGCTCAGTCACATTCTCCTTTCTGCAAAGAACATTTTCCTTCATCTGCTCTTTTGTTGTTTCACAGCCCAGAAGTATCCAATGGTGCATTTATTGCAAAAAGGTGATAATTCATTTAACCAGGAACTGTTAAAAAATATGGTAAAAAGCATTAAAATGAATGATGTCTATGGACCAATGAGTCAGATTTTAGAAACTCTGAATAAATGTCCTCATTTTAAAAGACAGAGGTAAGTCATTATCTTGAATGAGTGTGTTGTTTCTCTGAGCATATTCATATCGTTTGCTTGGTAATTTGTTAGGATATCTCATGCTTGTGTTAGCATAGAAGTTTTTGTAGAGCTTACATAGTAATATCTTCTCCATTCCTTTCCCCTCCTAGGAGTTTGTATAGAGAAATACTATTTCTCTCACTTGTGGCACTGGGAAGAGAAAACATTGATATAGGTAATTCGGCATAATATATAATGTAATATTTATATATCATAGCATAGTTTTCATATTGGCAGTCTTTACTATTTTAATATTAAATTATGTTCATATTTTAGAATAATTATTTTTTGATATGAGATACTTCAACATTTTGGTAATGTTAATAATAAAAATAATAAAAGGTAACATAGAATTTTTATATAATCCAGCAATTCCGCCTGTGGGTATATACCCAAAAGAATTGAAAGCAGGGCCTCAGAGAGGTATTTGTGCACACATGTTCACAGCAGCATCATTCACAGTAGCTAAAATGTGGAAACAGCTCAAGTGCTCACTGAAATGTGAAGGAGTGAACAAAAGGTGATATATACATACACTTTAAATATTATTTAGTCTTAAAAAGGGAAGAAATTCTGACATATGCTATAACATGTGTGAACCTTGAGGACATTTTGTTAAGTGAAATAAGCCAATCACAAGACAAATACAATGTGATCCCGTTTATGACGCACTGAGAGTAGTTAAAATCACAGAGACAGAAAGAGAAGAGTAGTTGCCAAGGGCTGGAGAAGGGCAAAATGGGGAGTTACTGCTTAATGGGTACCGAGTTTTAGTTTCACAAGACGAAGAGAGTTACAGAGGTGAACAGTTATAATGGTTACACATTATAAATGTATATTTTGAACTGCATAGTTAAAATGGTTAAGATGGTAAATGTCGTTATATATGTATTTACCACAACTTTAAAATTTGATGAAAAACTCATTTTAAAAAGTTGGCATCTTAAAGCTTTAAACTCCACTGGTCCGTGTAGTCTCGCCCTACAACGCTGGGGCCTCCGACCTCCCCACGCCCTGGCTCCGAAATGTGGAGTCCTTCTTCAGGCCACTCCCCAGGGGTGGCCTCGGATTCCTTCTCAGCCTTTAACCTTGCAGTTCTGTACTGGTACAAAACTTGGTTGTTGTCAACATGAAATATAAATTTTTTATGCCTTCATTTCTTGATACACTTTTCAGATGCATTTGATAAAGAATACAAGGTGGCGTATGATCGCCTCACACCCAGTCAAGTCAAGAGCACGCACAACTGCGACCGGCCACCAAGCACCGGCGTGATGGAGTGCCGGAAGACTTTCGGAGAGCCTTACCTTTAAGATGTGTGTGTGTGTTTGTGTGTGTGTGTGTGTACTTCCAACGTGTCTTGTATAGTCAGTGCATAAAATAACACTTTTAGACTCTAAGCTTTTTTCTTCAATTTTTGAAAATACATTTGTAAATGGTCCGGAATGTCCATACAGCTTATGTACAGAATGTTTTAAGAAGAGAATAGTGACAAGTGGGGAGAGGGCCACTTTGTTTCCCATTTCCTTTTTTTTCTGTACTTTCCCTGCAACAAGTAATTATTTTTGTGATGAGGAAATCCCTAAGTGAAGGTAGTTCCCAGAAAATAAAACAACCGCTTTATGGTTTCTCTTTGACGAGACATATGAAAACTCATGTATGGAACTCGAACATATGTGGAGTCAGAGTATCTCCTGTTTTCATAGACTAGTCAACTGTTTTGGCCATGAAGTTGTATTATACATATTTTAAATTGTTTATAGTAAGTTGATATTTTTTTAATTTTTAAACTTAATATAGCAAACTTAAAATGAACTTAAACTTATACAGCAAGCAATTAAGTGCTTATTTTCCTTGTCTGCTATTTGAAGTAATTAGTTCAGCTGCAGATCTGTATATGTATATCTATTTTTTTTATTATTTGGCAGAATGACTCAAACATGTCAGTGCTCGTGCCCGTGCTGTCCTCCTAGACGTGCATGTGAGACTCCTGAGCCTGCCTGCAGCGAGTGAGTGGCGGCAGGGGCGTGCACTGCTGAGGCTGACTCGTTGAGCCTGTGCACGGAGCGCCAGGGAGGGCCTAGGCCTGCTTCTGCAAAGTCAGGTTCAGCACACCACAATTCCAAAAGTGCTCTGTTGCTGATGCATACATACAGTACACAGGGAAAATAGCCTCCAAAGCCAAATATCCATTTAAATTTTAATACTCTACATAAATATTTGTGTTGGGAAATATGTCAATTTATGCTTTTCCAAATTTTAACCTTAATATCTAAAATATTGGGTATGATGCAAATTGTACTATATTTATCAGAAATATGACCTCCTGGAGTCCTCTGTTAATATTATATATACATATAAATATTCAAAATTTTTTTCAAAGTAGAAAAGTAATAAATGAAAGTAAAGCCATAGAGAATTTCCCATATTGAGGAACTTGGCTTTTTCAATAAGCCTTGGAATCTGAAGTTTATGGAATCTAAAGTCCAGAAATATCCAAAGATCAGACAATAATCTGAATGTTTAAATGCCGTGGGCAGACTCTAAAATAGACTCTAAAGAATATTTTTAGTCCCATTATTTCTAATACCACTTTCTTTGGGTAATTCTGACCTAGAGTATTCTTTGGCTGTTAGATTTCATAGATCTTCAGTGTGTGTGTGGGTGTGAGTGTGTCTGCACACAGTGCCATAAGGAAGGGACTCTCTAGTCAACTGCAAAGGAAAGAGTGGGTGGTCCCAGATTATGCGTGTAGAGCTGGTGGTGCCAGGACATTCGGACTGCAGATGTCGTGGAGTCCTAAGACTTAGAATCAGTTCAGCTGCAGGAAAGCCACCTTTTCAGTTCACACCATAAGTGAGTATCACCAAGCTGAAACATTTCACAGCTTTTACTCTAGGAAATAATGGGGAGAGTTTAAAAATGTAAAATTTTAGTTTGGTTAGTTTGGGGCAGAACTTGCTTACTTGAAAAATCTGGTGCTACGCACATGTATCTGCCTCTCCTTTGTAAATACCACTCCAATTTTATCTTTCAGTATTCAAATCAAAGTTTCACATTCTAAGTGAGTCTTAGGTTTTTCTAAATCACTTGTAAGGTGTCCAAGTGAGAAACATGTGATAGGTGAGGCTTTGGGCATTGGCCACAAACATCTCTCCAAACAGGATTCTGGGGTCTGAGTCCATTTTTGTTCTTGTTTGTTTTTTCCCTTGTAAGAGCAGCTTTCACCATTGTGTACCTTATCTTTATCACAATATGAATCAGTTTATTGACTTCAAACATCTAACCAAAAAAGATGAGGTAAAGCCCATTGTTCTGTGGTTCAAACTTATTGGGAAAAGTGAATGTAATTTGTGTCTTCTCCCCACCCCCGAGTTTTGTTTCTGCTTTTGGCTGGGTTTTGTTTCCCCTACTTTTAATCCCCAGGGAATATTATTTGCACAAATTTGGTCTTTAAAAACCCTCAAACATGAATAGGAAGTGGTAAACTCTGTTCAAAACGAAATTAAAATATAGATCATCCTTTAAAATAACGCTATACGTACTTTAATTTTCTCTCTGTTGACCGTACATGTTGGAGAACTGTGGCCACTTGTGTGGGAGAGAAATACCCTTTGCTACGTTATCTTTCTGTCATTTTCTTATTCTGAGTTTGTTTGTGTGTCTGATAGTTGAAAATAAATCATTCCGTGTCCTGGTCCAACTCGCTCACTACTTCATTGTGTTTCGAGTGTCACACGTTTGTCTTTTGTATCGTATTTCAGTGTTCAGCTTTTTCATCCTGTCGTCAGAGAGGGAATTGTGCAGCCTGTTCACTTTCTGACTTTTCTGATTATTTGGGGCTTTTTGTTTTGTTTTCTTTTTTCTTCCTTTTTTCCCTTAGCTTTAAACCCTAAAACCACCAGCCTATTTTATTATAAGGTTTTCTAATGACTTTCCATTTTTGTATCTATAGCAATGGCCCCCTAAAAATGTTAGTTCAGCATTTTAGGTGATAAGACTTTTTACTTTATGCTGGGAGTTACTAAGATATTCTACTGCACCTAATAAATGGTAGCCTGCTGTATATAGAAGGCTGTTCTGTTGTACTGTAAATACTTTATTAGTATGTGGTAAGAAAACACACATTTGTATGGTGATGTGTGGGAGCCCTCCTTCGTTTTTCTCTCTCCCACTAGAACTTGAAGGCTGCTGTCAGGCACTTTATCTCAGAGCAGGAAGGGAAAGAGCAGGCTGCCCTTGGCCCACCTTTGTGCTGGAGTTTGCATGCTCTGCCCTTTCTGTTTAGGCACAAGACTGACTCCTCTGATAAAGTCATTGTGGCCCTTTGCCCAGGAATGAACAGCCAGGTCTCGAGCTCTCTCTTTGCACCTTTCGTAGAGACTAGGCCCACCTGCAGCAGGATCTGCCCACAAAAAGGGGGTCATAACCAAGGGGGTGTTCTTTGGCACATAAGGTCAACCAGTTCTTCATTTGTATCTACCAGGCTTTGCCCAAAATACTAAATTCCAAATCTGGCTGCCCTTGGTGTACTCAGTCTTTAAATAGGTGATAATTAGGATATAGACAGTACTATAAAAGGCCAACCCTATAACTTGATAGAAACATTTTCAGATGAGAGTGCAATATAATGTTTACAATGTATAGTGACCACTTAAACATATACCAGTTTTCATAAGTTTAGAATTCAGCCTTTTTTTTCCTGGTACTATAGAATATTAACCCATTAAATTATGAACAGTTTCACATTTTTAGAAATTTGACCCAAATTTACGACCAGGGTCATGAAGAAAATGCAGCCTCATGGGGGATGGAGGAGAAGTCATGTGTGCAGCCAGCCTTCTGATTAGACCCACGTGGGGACAGTTCAGCCCTCCCAGGCTGATGGGTGAACAGGATACATACCAAACGAGAGGACCATCTCACCATTATCTCAGCATTTTAAGAGAGTACTTCATCTCTAAAACACAGTTTTAATAAATTATAGATCTGTAAATGTATGATGAAAAATTTAATTTCCAAGCATAACAAATTGATCTTTTAGAAGTTACATAAGCTTTCCATCTCCCTGAAATTTCCCCCCTCCCCTTATCCCTGCCCTTGAATTCCTACTCACCTGTCAAGATTCAGCTTTCATTTTATGTACTTGACCCTTTCTGTCATAGTGTAAAGTGATCAGAACTCCTTTCTAGGCAAGGAGAAATGCCAGAAACTCAGCACACTGACCAGGAGAAGGGTGTTAGGTCATTAGAGTTGACTTTAATCATGAGGTGGCTCTCCAGTGCTTTATCACTGCAGAAGGTCCCCCTGCCTGTCACTCCCCACTCAGTCATTCTGGGACAAGCATCCGCCCTGGGCCAGCAGAGCAGAGGTGAATTCCCCGAGGCTAGCTGGAATTGGCTGCAGAAACCAGGCTGGCTCCCGGTCTTGGCACTGGGATCTCCCTTCCGTCAGGATTGTTCTCCTATTCTTAAGCCACGGCACACGGAGCCCCGGCGGCTCAGCAGCCTCAGGACTGAGGACAACTAACTTAACGACATGGGGTTTGGGCATGATTCCATACTCTTCATCAGCCTTCTCTTGAGCATTCTGACCCAGTGACCTAAAGATACAGGTGACTCCATCTATGTTTATAAAATAAAACACTAGTGGGACTCACAATTGATTGAAATTGAATTAAAGTCATTTCCAAAGAATGTGAGTCCTGGGGTAGTGAGGTCACTAAATTAACTCCTTTTAAGAGATGGATTATGGATAAAGTACTTTGAACCCAGCCCTTCAAAACCAAAATGCTTAATTTTATTTTTTGTATCATATCTGTCCTGCTATCTTCTAGTCTTCAGTGAATCCTCTCTCATGTCTGTAGGTAAACCTGTATTTACCATCATAGTCTGTAGTCACTGCGGCTTCCTTTGCTCCAAAACCAGGGACACAGAACTGTTTCATTTCTAATGTGTCCCTTAGCTCGATGCTAGTAAAAGCAGCAAGCAGTGCTGTTTAATACACAAGCACTTCAAATTCCACATGAAATGTTCAACCACACAATTTTTGAAAACAAGTGTTCTTTGCACTAGCTACCTAGAAATGGTAATGCTTCTTTTCCTTAACAGGTTGCCACTGTGCTGAGCATTTGGCGAATTTCTCCTTTGTAATTGTCTTAACACCCACTTGGAAGCCACACAAGAAATCAGTTTTCTTGCTCTAGATAATATTATCTAAGTTAACATACGAAAGTGGTGTTGCCCCCCCTGGATCTCTTTGGGTTTTTTTTAAAGATTTTATTTATTTATTTTTAGACCGAGGGGTAGGGAGAGAGAAAGAGTGGGAGAGAAACATCAATGCGTGGTTGCTTCTCATGTGCCCCCTACTGGAGACCTGGCCCACAACCCAGGCATTTGCCCTGACCCAGAATCGAACTGGCAACCCTTTGGTTCACAGTCCAGTGCTTAATCCATTGAGCCACACCAGCCGGGGTGGAGCTCTTATTTTATAAACCAGATTTGCCTCTACTGACTTTGAACTCTTGACCTTCTCACTCACTACAAACAGCTGTCACTGTTGGTAAGAATATGCTGGAGGGACACAGCCAGTACAGCTGTGTTAAACATCTAATCCCTCAAGGTGACCACTTGCTGGAGACAGTGCTAACTTGGATTTTAAAATACTTGTTTTCTAATAAGTACATATTTTTAAATAGCCCTTACAGTAGTTTTCCTTCCCTAATATCCATCCTTCCAATTCAAGGGCAAATTACCAATTTTAACTTCTTGGGTTACTTATTTTAATTTCACTTTTCAGAAATGCATTAAGAGCTAATGTAGTCCTTTTAAGCTATAAAATATTGGTACATGTTTTACCAATGATAACTGATTCCTGTTATACTTCATTTTTTTCCTATAACCTTAGCTTTTCAAACACACCCATAACTGAACTGGGAATGATTACAAACCTGGTAGAACCTCAGGTTTTTAACAGAAAAAGAGGAGACAGCACATCACAGCCTGTGTTTGGGGCAGGAGCCAGAAGGGTCAGGTACATCTGTCTGTACCTTTTGGATCAGCAGCCCTTGAATGATCGGGGAACCGTAAGCATAGGAGCTTGTCATTTTCTACCTGTCCTGCCCCTCACCCCAATTCTCTCCTGTAGAAAACCCTCTGACTCCAAGGGTCCTTCTGGTCCCCACAGGACAGCCAGCCGTCTGTTTCAGTCAGGGGTAGGAGCTCCACCCCTCCAGAAGTGAGATGGTGAATGCACAGCAAGCTGCATGCGTTTCACTCCTGGGTCACGTTCACACCAGGGGCTCTCCGCCTCTCAGTTCATCCTCCCGCGTCATGTTCATTCTTTCATGAGTGTAACAAGAGGTTTGGTGACTGCTGGCGTGGTTTTCTGGCCCTTGTCCACTTTGAGCAACAGTGACTGACTCAGATAGACACAGGACAGGCTATAATTCGATCTTCTAACATCACACTGATGACCAGGAACACAAAGTAAAGGAGGAACATTGTGAAGCCCAGGATCTTGTTCATTCTCCATTTGCATGATGCAATTGAAGAGATCACAAACAGCAGCATGAGAAAGAGCAGAACGATTGCACAAAACAAGCCATTGCTGCTGACTGGGACGGGCTGCAGTCCATTGATGAGGGAGAAAAGCAACCAGGGAACAGGCAGGCTGCAAGATTGAAAAACTAATGTGAGTATTCTTCATGTTGAATTCATCCCCTATGCTCAAGCTGTATTTTACCATCTACAAAGCATGTATTTTACCGCACGCACAAAAAGATCTGTGAAATAGGGCAGCAAATATTGGCCCCATTTCACAAATGAGGATACTAAGAAAATTAAATTACATGCCCTTGAACTCACAGCTAACAACTGGGAGAGCCTAGACTAAAACTGAAGCTTTCTGGGCCTGAGTGTTTTTATCTCACACTAAATTGCGTCTGTGTGACCCACCCAGACCTGTGGACGTCTGACTCTCATCTCTAAATTCTTATGATAAGGCCCAGCTCAGGATAACGTTCTTTAAATTCTTCAGTGATCAGGAACCCCCCCTGTGCCCTTTCCCTGCCGCAACTATACACTCACATAAATTAATTCAAATTAAGGAAACCAAAGCCACCACTCAGGTCCAGAATATGACTGGGGGAATGGAAATAAACCAGGAGAGTAAGGGAATGGGTGGGGAGGCTGCAGCATTTGCTTATTTATAAGAAATGCTTTTAGAGCTGACAGGAACCCAAATGCAAAGGAGCAGGGATATCAGGAAGTGAAAATGAGTCATTGTCACCTAGCCCCTCCCCCACCTTGCAGGTCAGCAGCAGAGCATTTGACCGTATTTGGTAACAGAGTTTGATGGACTTCATTTTTCAAGTCATCTATAAGTTCTAGGCAGCATTTTAGTTCTATTATCCCATCTGGCCGTGATGAATGAAGGAAGGATTCTTTGTTGCCTTACAGAAACTAACAATATAAATGCCCTTTAATTCCATGCACAATGAATGAAGCAGAAACCCAGGTGAACAGAACCAACACGAGGTCTTGCAGTCTGTCTTAACGTGCCTTAGGAAGCAACTTCGCCACTCACCCCACGGTGATATCAAATATGTTACTGCCCACAGAGCTGGACACAGCCATGTCCCCCAGGCCTTTCCGAGCAACAATCACACTGGTGATGAGGTCAGGGATTGAGGTGCCTGCTGCCAGGATCGTCAAACCCATAATCTCTTCAGAAATCCCTATTGTTTCGCCGACCTAGTAAACAGTGAGAGTGGTAAGAAACCATGGCAACAGCAGGTGGAATATCTCAGGCTCTTCAAAGCACCAACCCCACGCCATTGTACTCTGTGCAAACCCAGCACTCCCAGGAAGCTCAGCACACGCCCTTGGCCTGTGTGAGGCAGGGTGATGGCCGAGCCGGGCCATAGAGAGAGAGCGGGGGCCCCGCTCAAGGCTTCAGGAAGTAACTCTGCTGTTGTCTAGCTTGGACTCAAAGTCCATCTATTCTATCACCTGTCACTGTCATTCGAACAGCACCTCTGCTTCTAAAAGAACTGCCCCTCCAAAGATCTGTTCATGTCACATTTTCATTTCTAGAACCATGGATGCCCTGCTATATGCCGGGGACTGAGGCTGGAGAGAGAGGTGTGAACAGCACGACACCAACCCCCACTCTCAGATTAGTGAAGAATAGCTTGGAGACATTTACAGCTCTGTGCTCAGTGCAGAATTCCAGGTAGAGCAGAACTGATGACGGTGCCCGAGAGGAGGCAGAACCGAGCTGCTCTCACGAGGGTGTACAGTTCACCAGGAGGAAAGGAGTAGGAGCTTCATGGCAGAGAGAGCAGGGAATACGAGGGGTCAGAGCAGACAGTGAAGGGCCTTCTGTGCTACAAGGTGAATATAAGACGAAAGAGCCACACTTGAAAAGCACTACATTCACTGAGACAAAAAGTCTGCCAGTAACAGTGTGGAAACTATACACACACTTGACCTCCAACATTCCCTGGAAATTTGCCCCAAAGGAAAAAGGGGTCCTTGGGGCTTGCTGATGCAGGGTTCGGTGCCTGCCGTTCACTCACCTGGTGAGCCCACCACACCATGAGGTATGAGAACGTGGCTATCCACACGATGGATCCCAGGAAGGTGATAACAAAAAACTTCCTAGACTCCTGTTTGAAAGTTTAAAAAGAAAGAGAAGTTGCAGAGGCGAGAGGTCTCTGGCCTCAGAATCAGTGATGGGATCAGCTGGAGGAATGATGGAGAGGGTCTAGAGACCACTGAGCTGCAATCTCTTTCCAGCGAGGAGCCCGAGAGGGCCGGGCCTGGACGGGCCTGGTGGCCTACAGGGGCATCCAGACAGTAGGGAGTTCAGCAGTTGCCAAACTGGACAGAGCTATTTGCTCGCCCTAGAACCAGACCAATCTAGGTATTTAATTTGGCTTCTGCAACCTCTCTCCACCCTACCCCTTCCTCTGTAGACGCAGACACGGAATATGGACTGCCTTTGGGTGGGGTATGCTAGTCAGCTCTTTTTATATAACTAGGAAGCTGGGAAGAAACAGCACCTGTGGCTCTGGGTTTTCACAGGAACCCTGTGAAACATGGAGGGGTGTGGTGGCATCGTTTCTCTATTAAAACAGGATACGAAGTAGGAGTCAAGGAGCGGCTAGTTCACACTGCTTACGGTGGTGGAAGTGAGCCCATCCCAGGGCCTTGCAGGCCGGCCATCGGTATGTCCCTAGGTGCATGGTCCCCCCCAGAGCTGCAAATTCTAGCCCAGATGCTCCCTGTGGTTGAATCCTGCCAAGCTGGTTGACCCTGTCTCCCACCCCCGTGGGTGAGATGCCTGGAGACCTCCCAGCCTCCCTGCAGATAGACAGCCTGGGGTTCGGCTGGGCAACCTCACCGGCCTCCGGACGTCGGGCACCGTCAGCCACAGCGGGAACACAATGGGCAGGAGGAAGAGGTAAATGGCCTGCTTCTGCGGAGTCTCAGGCCACTCCAGGGACAAAGGCTCCTCGTTTTCTTCCTCTTCCTCTTCTTCCTCATCCTCATCCTCGTCCTCATCCTCTTCTTCTTCCTCATCTTCACTGTCACCTCCTCCTTCACCATCTGTACCTTTCTCATCACTTTTGGCTTCGCCTTGGTGTTCAGCATTGGCTTCCTGCTCTTCAGTTCCACCTTCATCACCTTTCACTTTGCCATCTTCTTCTTCTGCTGGGAGGTCACCTTCACCGTCACCATTTTCTTTTGGTTCTGCTTGGACCTCATCTTCGCCATCGCTGCCATCTCCTCCCCCTTCGCCATCTGCACCTTTCCCATCACTTTCGGCTTCGCCTTGACGTTCAGCGTTCGCTTCCTGCTCTTCGGTTTCTTCACCTCCCACCTCGCCATCCTCTCCTTCTGTTTGGACTTCACCTTCACCTTCATTATCTCCTTTTCCTTTTGTTTCAGTTTCGCTTTCACCTTCCGGCTGAGGCTCCCCTGCACTCTGCTGTCCACCTTGGCCCTTACCAGGAGCCTCGCCCCCTCCACCGGTCATCTCGCCTGTGCTCCCAGCTCCAGCTGCAGCTCCACCCTGCAATCCAAAGCCGACAGATTAACTCGTAGTAACTTCCTGCTTGTTTTCCTTCCCAGTTTCTTCCTATTATTTTTGTTGTTGTCCTTCTCTCAGAATATATCTAAAACTTTAGTATGAGGAGAAAACTAGTGCAATTATTCAGCAAAATTCCCTTCACAACATTCTCACCCAGTGGTGGTTTAGTCTTTATTGGATCATTTCCAGGGGTAGAGAACTCACCGCCTAAAGCAGCTTCTGTTATCTTTGGCAACTCCAATTTGTTTGAAGTCCATATCTATACCAAGGAGCTACCCTCTGTGTACGACGAGTTCACTCTTTGGAGACTCACGGGACAAAGCTAATCACTCTTCCATGAGACAGTGCTCTTCCCTGCATTAAAGGTATGCAGGTTCCTCTGTCATTCCCTCATATGATGGCCCAGAGCCTCATCCCCATTCTGGGGAACTCATTCTAATTAGTTTATATCCCAGGAGGAAGCTTCTAACACTGAACACAGAACAGTACACCAAGTTTAATAGGATTATCACCTCCCTTGTGTCAGACACTGTGCACCCATCGATGTTGCATGACATCCTTTGGTGGTTTCATCACACCGCTGGGTCCACTAACCTGCTAAACTGTTATATCATCTCCTGTGTATAAAATGATGATAATACCTACTTGGGGGGGGGGGTATGTGCGAGGCACCATGCTTAGTGGTATATTAATAATGGCTATCAGTTACTATGTTTCATTAACCAACTAACTTATGATATAGACAGAATTAAGCCCATTGATAGATGAAGAAGCTAGGGTACAGAACAGTTAAATAGCTTGCTTGTGGTCCACACGGTTTGTAAGCGACGATGCTGGGATTTGCATATGGCCAGTCCAACTTGGCCCCTTAACCACCAGCCTGCCCTGTTTTGCAAACGCCAGGGCCAAATGAGGTCTTTGGTTCCCAACCTTAGAGCACGGGGAGCTCATTAGAATCGCACATTTCCTTGCCCCACCTAGACCAGCTGAATTAGAACCTCTGGGAGCAATCTATAGAAATGATCCCACAAACAAGCAAACAGAATAAAAACAAAGACACTGAAATAGAGAACAAGTGGGCAGCGACCAGAGGGGAGAGGGAAGGGAATTTAAGGGGGAAAACGGGGAGGGATTTTGAGGAACAAGTATGAAAGACACAGGGATGAGGACTGGGGGGGGGGGGAATGGGAGGGAGGGGGGAGACGGGGCGGGGGGGGCTGGGATGGGAGAAATAGACAAAAAATGTACTTGAAAAATAATTAAATAAATTTTAAAAAAAAGAACCTCTGGGAGCGGAAGCCAGGAGTCTACTGTAACGTGCTCACAAGTGGTCCCAATAGGCCCCCAGCAGACCAGCACCCGGGAACCACGGACTGACTCCACCCACTCCAAAGCCATGGACTCTGAGACTCCTCAGACTGGGCTCCTGGCTCATCTATAACAACACACTGATCCAAGCCCTTGAACAAACGACCTGTGTGCTCGTGGAATATGTTTTCTGTAACCAAATTTCTGACACAGCCAAGCCCCAAGGGGCGATCAGTGCTTCTCAGCTCTGCTGCATGTTAAAGCCACCTAGAGGCTTTGAAAGCTTCAGGCCCTAGGACCCACCCCAGACAGTCTGGCCTAATAGACTGAAGGTGGGGCCTGGGCATTTTTAACATTTCCCCAAATTATCCTACTATGCAACCAGGGTTAAGAATCCCCGATGAAGTCGAATGTTAGTATTTGTGAGGCTTTGCTTTGAACTGGGAAGGAAGAATGAGACGATTTTAGTCTGAAGTTGTTCCTGCCCTGCCTCTGCAGTCCCATCAGGAGAGAAGGTTTCCTGGAGAAGACGATGAGTCATTTAAGTCGATAGGCATGGGAGTGTCTGCCCAGCCTGTGCCCTCTCCTCTAAGAGCTGTCACCCCTCAGAGTCCTCCCTTCTTCCACGCGGGAGTCAAAGCACCCCACCTGTCCCTGCTACAGCTGATTGGACACAGGATGGACCCCTGGCCCGGACCTGGTTTGAACGTATTCTCTCTCTTCTGGGACTAGCAGCCAGTCGCTGTCCCGTCCCCCAGCAGACTGGAGAACGGGTAGTAGTTGAGCGTGTACGTGCTAATACGGAGCCAGTGGGGCCAGGCTGCCAGGAGGGGACAGAGCCTGCACACAGAGAAGGGGGCGTGAGGGAGGGCAGGACATGGAATGAGAGGCCACCAGGGTCCTGGACACCTTCTCAGGCCCTGGTCCAGCTCCCGGTGACACCAAGCTTCACTCCCTGCCCTGGGGCTCCTCCTCCTCCCTTTTCATTGAGCGGCCTACCATGGACCTGCTCAGGGCACTCGCGGCACCGTGAAGGTGTCCTGGACACTGGACCCAAAATCACTGGCTTAAGGATATGACATAATTGAGTGCTTCTGGGTGTCAAATAAAAAACAAAACAAAACAGTGATGGAACTTGCAAACTGAATGCTTATTCGTTACCAGTCCCTCAGTCCTTACTGAGCATCGCTGTGTGCTCTGAGTTTCTCTGCAGTGGAGACAGGTGACTCAGAATGGATTCTGCCTCCAGGAACCTCAGCACCGAGCAGGGGAACCAAGAGGGACTCACAGTACCAGGAAGGCAGCAATAAGAGTCCCGAGAGGGGAACAATGTGCCCTGGGCATTCAAATTGGGGGGATCGGGGAAGGCTTATAGCGAGGGAGGCATTTGCCTGGGCCTGGAGGGAGATGAGAGATGAGGATGGAGGGGAAAGGAGCCACGCGGGCCAAAGCCTGGAGGGAGGAAAGCATGGAGACGGGAAGTCCAGGGTGGCCGCTGCGCAGTGAGAGGCTGGGAGGCTGTGAAGACAACCTCAGTGCAGGGCTCAGGAGGCCCTGCAGACAAGGCCGAGGTCCCCCAGCCACCCTGCCCCTGGCATGTCGAGCTGACTGGTCTCACTGTCCCTTAGTTGCTGATAGCCCCTGACAGTGATCTATCAGTTTTTTACAGCATGTGACAGTTGGCGACCCATTCTCCTGTATACGACTGCACTCACAGTAGGGTGTTATGGTAAACAGACGGGCCCCATAAGGTACCTGATCTTCACAGTTCATTTCAGAGGAGTGAACCTCAAACAGCCTTTCAGGCCTTCGGGGAGCAAGGATTTCAGTCAGCAAGCTCTCCCATGGGCCTCTCAAATGCCTCTACCTGGGAAGAGGCTGGTGCCTACCTGACTGCCAGGATCCGCCTGCTGGTCGCCCTGGACATCTGGAGCAGGGGCTGGTGTGACCGTGACTGCAGGGGGCTTGGCTGGCTCCTCCTCTTTAAAGGATAAACATGGGACAGGTCAGAAGGGTGCCAGGTGTTGGGGGCAGCTGGCAGAGACTGCTGGGCGTGCCTGCATGGCCATTGGACTTGTCCACCTCAGAGCCTTGGAAGGGAAGTTTCTTGTTGATAGGAAAAGGAAAATGAAGTGATGTGAACTGTTGTTGTCCCGTCCACAGGGGTGTGGACAGATGAGACGGAGCCATCCCTGCTCCCCCTGTATTCACAGACACTCCCGCCCTGGCCAGTTTGGCCCAGGACACTGCGAACAGCTCGGGCAACTGGAGCAGAGAAAGTTTGGCCATTCCCCCTACCAACCACTCGGAGAGGATCCTAATGATGTCAAAGACAGAAGCTGAGAAGCCTTGAAAAGTGGTTGCGTGGCTTCCAGCAAGTCACTTGACCTCTCTGAGTCTCCCTTGTCAATAGAATGGGAACAATGACTGCTATTCTGCCCCCCTCCCTGGCTTCCAGGGCACCTCAGACGGGTTGGTATGCTGTACAGAGCCCACAGGGCAGCGGCCGCCTCACTGCCCTGTTCCAGCTGCCACACAGACACTGGACTTCCGTGTCGCCAGACCCCTGGCCTTTCTTCCCTGGGGCTGCTGGTCTCAGGCCAACCCCTAGCAGAACTATCCTTGGGTAGACACGGCAGGAAGAAGAAATAGAGTCCAACAGTCTAATTTGCATCAAAGAAGTGGGAGTCCAATGACCTTCAGCCTGGCCCTGCCTACCCATCTAAAGGGAGCACAGCTGGCGCCGTGCAGGCCTGCCCTCGCTTGGGGCGGGGACGCCTCGGACAGCGAAGTGCAGGGTAGCACCAGGCCATCACCCAGCTACCTAGCTCAGAGAGGCCAAGGGGCAGCTGCAGCCCCTGGCGGACACGGGGGCAGGGGTGGCAGTGGCAGGAGAAAACCCGTTGGTCTGGCCCTCCTCTCACCTTCTGGTTTGCTCTCTGCTTTGGCCTGAGGCTCGGCCTTGGCCTCCTGATTCAAGCTCTCCTCATCCTTGTTCTTGGAGGAGTGGGCTGCGAAGGAAAAAGGAAACACATCTGGGACCCCAGTGTCCCTCCCACACCCTTTCAGTCGCTCTGGTCCACCAACAGCCAGAGCAACTGCAGTGGGAGGGGAGAGGCTGCCTGGAGCTACAACGTCTGGATTCCAGTCCTACTAGGCTGGTGGTGGTGCTTAGTTCCCACACCCTTGTTTTAAATTCTCTGCATCGTCACTGACTGGCTGTGACCTTGGGCAAGTCCCTTCCCCATCTAGGCCCATTTCCTTTCTGATACAATAACATGGTTGGTCCTGGGGGCAACAAACAGGATTTATTTCCTTTGTGAGCCCAAGTGATGGCTACTTGAGTGCTGACTTGAGGGGATCCTTCCTTGCCAGGAGAAAGCGTGATCGGTCGGGGACGTGGGCAGGGAACGAAGGAATGATGACAGGGAGATGTGTCTGCCATCCTTGGGCTGGATTATCTGGAAGGTCCTTTGCAGCTTGCTTTCCATAAATCTCCCAGGAGCTTCACTGCACCTCCAAGGGCACTGCTGGGGGCCATGCTCGGGAGCCTTGCCTCTGCAGCAGGAAAGAGGAAATGGCTGCCCACTGGGCTCCCTGCCACACCTGCTCTGACCCCAGACACGGGACCCAAACAGCGCCTCCCTCCAGAGCCTGTGCACACGCTTTGCTGGAGGCACACAGAGCACTGCGCACAGAAGGGGCCGCCCTGATTTCCAGGCAGGAAAAACGGGGAGGGCGGCTCTCTTTCAGGGGGACTGTGTTGCAGGAGACATGTGAGGTGCTTTGCAGGTGTAATTTCAGTGGGAGGCAGAGAGTGAGGAGCAGGGGCTCTGTGTAGTTGCGGCGGGAGGGAGGGGAGGCGCAGGGTGAGGACCACACTACAGATGACAGAACCAGGTGCTGCCATGGCGTCTCTGCTGAATTCCACGTGGGCCCTGCCCAGTGAACGCCGGTGACCTTGGAAAGCCAGGTGCCCTCCCCGAGCCTCTGTGTCCCCTCCCCGAGAAGGTGACACCATGATGTACTCAGAACAGTGATGTGGGGATCCGTGAGACAAAAATAAATAAAAAGAGTTTAACTGCTCCAATTTAACTGCTCCAATTTAACAGTATTATCTTAACGCAGAACCCGGAACCAGCAAGCCTGGACTCAAACCCTAGTTCTGCCACTCGCCGGCCGCGGGCCGAGCTGGGTGATTCCTTACCCTCTCTGTTCCTCAGATTCTTCGTCTGTAAAGTCTGACAGAGTTGTTGATGAATAAACGTACTTACACATCAAGTTGCTTACAGCAGCACCTGGCACCCAAAAAGCACCACACCAGTGTCCGCTGTGACAACGGCGATGAATGAACCGCAGTAGCTGAGAGCAGCTGACCCACGGGGTCCGAAGTCATGAGGCCCCGCATTCCAGAGGGTTTGGGTCAGACTCTGAACACCCTCAAGTCCATAACCCAGGGGGGCTGAACAGGTGCAGTCTGGGAAACAGGATGGACCAAACTGCCCGGGTCCAGCATGGGCAGGAAACGTAAGAGGTCTGGAATTTCCTCCTCTCAACCTGCCTCCTAACTCTCCGAGGAGGTTCAGCTGCCGCTGCCTCTGGCAACAGGCTCCATCCTGCAGAGCCACCTCTCTGGCATGTGTGGCCCTGCCAAGTGTCCTGGTGGGCCTGCCCAGGAGGTCCTCATCAGAACTGAGGTGGCAGGAATCGGGCGCTGCACGGCCGCCTTCATCCAAACAAGCCCAGCAACCCCCCCGGCATCAACCAAGCACTGG
Organism: Artibeus jamaicensis; assembly: GCF_021234435.1. Taxonomy (NCBI): domain Eukaryota; kingdom Metazoa; phylum Chordata; class Mammalia; order Chiroptera; family Phyllostomidae; genus Artibeus; species Artibeus jamaicensis. The sequence goes on from NW_026521883.1 coordinate 8,415,234, forward strand.
CACCTTCTGCCAAGCCAGGAGGGCTCCTCCGGTTCCCGTCCTGGCTCCGAGAGTATCTGCTGGCCATTGGCTGGAGGGCCTGGCAAGGAAACCAAGCTCCCCTCTTTCCTTTTCATCCCTTATCACACACCTACCCTCTCACTTCTCATGCCACCAAGGAAAGCAGGTCAGGTACAGGGTCGGTCTCTCTCTCTCTAACACACACACTCGCCCAAGTAAAATCACCAGAAGAGGCGTGGGATCATTGGGCCCTGGGCAGGCAAAGCCCCTCTACAGAGTGCGAGTTTAGACCATAGATCGCTCTGTGGAAGAGCTGGAACAACTGGAAACAGTGGAAACATCTGCACTGCCATTTGGAAACAGCCTATGGAAGCACAGCCACATGTCTGGAAAGTCTTGGGAACAAAGGCCTTCATCACAGCCCTGTGCAGTCCCAGCTCCCCCGGATGGAATCTTGGGGTGCAGAACCAGGGCTGGCTTCTCTGAGCAGGACTGTGTCCCAGAGCATGTCAGCAGTCATTTGCAGTGAGGGCCATCCATGCCACACAGGCACACAATGACCACGTACGACTGTCTTCCCGGGGATGACAGCCACTGGCTGCCCCAGAGCTCATTTCCTCACACGGCCCCTCAGCTCTCAGCACCGAGGATCATCTCCTTAGTATCAATCTCCTCTGACCTCAGCCTGGCCTGGACATCACATAATCCCGTTAGGACAAGTAGGCCAGCTGGCAGCTGCTGGTCTGGGAAGTGGCCCAGGCGGGGAGCCCTGGCCCAGGCGGGGAGCCCTGCCATCCCGCCGAGAAGTCTTTAAGAGTTTACCAGAGTCTGCAACTCCCTGAGGAGGGGCCAAGCATCACCCAGAGATGCAGCCTCCCTCACTGCGAGGCAGCACTGGGGACACCCAGGCTGCCGGGGCTGCCGGCCCACTCTCAGACCCCAGGGGTCCTGTGTTTCTGGGGCTGACACTTGCTTGTGGCCGCTCTCGGTGTCCGCCAGGGCTCACCTTGAGGGTTTTCTAAGGAAGGTTTCATCACCTTGTCTTTCACTCTGCTTTTTGCAGGACAATATACTTCTTTTAAACACCCAAATTCCAATACTATGTCTGAAGAAGATACTTAAGGGCTTGAGGAAATTCTGAGCCTGCCAAATTTGTCCTGGGACCAGAAAGGTCAGTCAGGATGCTCCCTGGGGTTCAAAGGTCAGTCTCTAGGGTCACACACAGCTCAGTCCTTCGCCTGCACCTGCCCAGCTGCAACTCTGATCCCTCAGCTTCTGCCCAAAGGCCCACCTTCCTCTGACCAGCCTCCTGCCTGGCCTCCCAGTTCTGCACCAGAGCCTTAGAGATGGGGGGCTCCGGGAGAGCAGGTGCATACCTGCGGGTGCCTTTTGGGGCCCTGAGACTCATGTTGCAGGAAGCTCTTTGGGGAAGGAGGCCAGCAGGCAGGGATTGGTGAGAGGGATGGTGTGGGTCTCAGCTGCCTCAATCGTTTGTCAAGTTGGATATCAGCCCTCACTGCCCTTTGACCCTCAGCACCCCCAGAAGTGGTCCCACCAGGTCTCAGGATGTCCTTTGGGATTCCTGGTGAGAGGCGGGGTGGGGGAGCCTTAGCAGTCTTCCTAGGACACCAGAGCTAAATGCAGAGCAGACGGAAGTGCCATCACAGCTTCTGGCACCTACAGGAGGTTCCCCTAGATGTGACCTTGGCCAGTCGGCCTGAGCCAAGCCTCCTGGCAGGAGACTCTGCAGGACACAGGAGCCAACTTATGGGCGGTGGGCTGAGCAGGAAGTTCTGAGGGCAGTCCCAATGTCGGCCCTGTGGGCGCATGACACTCACAGCTCAGGGAGGCGGGTTAACCTCCTCATTCTACAAGAGAGGACAGGCAGGCCGGGAAATCGTGGATATGGATACCTAAGGGCCTTGGCTTCTGGGGGCGCTCTGCCCTAAGAGGGAGTTCCCTGTCTTTGTCTCCACCCTGTCTCCCAGACTGACTACCGCCTGCTCTCTTCTGCCAACTCTCTGTACCCTCTCCCCCCTCCCCCTGCCCACTGCCTATCAGTTTTGCAGGTTCCAGTTGTCCAGCTGCAGGAGGGACAGAGTGGACAGGGAGACCACGCAGGTCTAGGGAGGCCTTGCTTACCTTCCCCCAGGTCCAGGCTGTGAAGCATGAGCCAGTAGATGGTGCTGCGGATGGTGCTGTTGTGCAGAGAGGCTGAGCTGCTCCCTCGGGTCAGCACGGAGGTGAGCTGAGCAGGAGAGGGCAGCACAGGCCTCAGAGCCTGGGGAGGAGCCACCCGAGGGCCTCCCTTAACCCTGCCTCCCTCCCGGCAAGATCAGCACGAAAGCAAGGGAGCCTCATCCTGGCATCCTTCGTCCCGCACCTCGACCAGGAGAGTTATATGGCTCTCTGTCTCAGCCTCCCTTCCACGCTTCCGTGACCCACTAATTCTACCTACTGAGGAGGTCCCAGCAGGGAGCAGCAGGCAGAGAGCTCTGAGGACAGCACATCACCAGGGGTTTGTCCATCACCCAAGAACAGCCTCAGAAAAGCACACACTCCCACACAGCACACAGACAGAGCTTCGCCATCCACAAACAGCACCGTGGGGCTCTACCACCACCGCACTCCAGAAACAAGAAAGGCTGCGATCCCCTTCTAAGGGCAGGAAAGGGAGCCCAACAAGTTCATACAGGGGATAAATAAAAGTCAAGGTGGTACCCAGGTCTTCTGATTCCCAATTAGGATTTTTTTTTAAACCGTGTGCTCTAGAACCTTCCCAGGCACACACATACACACATCTATAGGTGCAGACACACAGATGTGACACACACTTATTCACAGTGACACACACGGATTTACAAAGTAGCATCCAAAGGCAGGCAAACACTTGCTGCATCCTTCTATCCACCCCATCTGCCCCCACTTCCACCTTCCCCATCCCTGTGGCCCTGAACTCTTCTGCCATCTAGTGGCCGTGGTAACACAGTACTTTACAACAGGCTCAGGGATTTTCTTTGGAGGGGGGAGATTTCATCTCCACCCAGCCTCTCCTCTCTAAGGTCCCCATACTTCTTCCCAGCTACTCCATAGGCCAAAGGCAGCTAAGAATTTTTTAGAAACTTCAGAGTCCCCTGCCCCCAGTGCCCCTCTGAAGGCTCCCCTAGCTCTGGTCATTCCAAAGCCACAGGTAATTAGGCTTTTGATTGATCGTGGCACGTCGCAGTTGTAAAGCTGGACATGAGTTCATCTAGTCCAGTTGTCCTAAGGGTGCAGAACCTGAGGCACCACCCAGCTCACCCAGTGAGCTGGTAGCAAAGCGACAGGCTAGCTCCCAAACTGGCACCTTCTCCAAGGCCACCTGGGGTTGAGAGTCCCTGGCAAAGGAGCCCACTCCTTCCCTCGCTCACCCTGGCATCAGTCCCAGGGCCCAGAGCCCAGCCCAAGATGCCCAGCATCAGGACCGCAGTGCCCTGAGTCTGAGGCCGTCCTCTGAGACCCCGCAGTGCCCTCGCTGGCAGACTCCACATGGCACCCACCTTCAACTTCTTGTTATCCTGTAGCTCATCCTCCGCAACCGCCCCATCACCTGGCTGCAAACAGGGACAGCAGTCACAAGATGTTTGGAGAGACCCTCGCTTTCTCCCTACTTCCCTCTCTCTCCAGGAAGCCCTCAGCTTGGGACGCAGAGAGGCACCCAGAGACAACCCGGCCTTGCACAGCCCAGCTGCAGCCTGCACACATCACTGCCACTCAGATGCGTCCACTCACTGCGGCCCAGTGACACCAGCTGTCTTTCAGTCCCCTCGATGCACTGTCCTCTTCACCCACCTTGAAACCCTTATCATGGGGTGCACACCTCATTCTCTTTTATAGACTTCTATTCTTTTCCTTCATAACACTTTCCCACCTTATCTGTGTTAGTGGTGTGCTAGCAAACACGCAAATAAATCTATTGCCCACTAGCATCTCGAAGGCAGACTGCCTATTTCATTCACCTTGTGTGTCCAGCATGAAAACACTGCAAGGGTTCAATAAATGTCTGTTCAATGAAAGCTGCCCTCTAAATGTACCTGATCTATTCCAACTTCTATAACCTTGTTCATGCCTTTCCCCCTGCCTAAAATGTCTTCTCCATACCTCTGCCAAATTTTCAGAAAATTCAGGGTAAATTCTTTTTATTCTTTTTTTTTAGCCTTTTATTTTATTTTATTTATTTAGAGAGAGGGTAAAGGAGGGAGAAATACAGGGAGAAAAACATCAATGTGTGGTTGCCTCTCATGTGACCCATATTGGGGGCCTGGCCTACAACCCAGGTATGTGCCCTGACTGAGAATCAAACCTGTGACCCTTTGGTTTGCAGGCCAGCACTCAACTCACTGAGCCACACCAGCCAGGGTATCTTTTTATTCTTTTAATGCTTACTCAAGGATATGTCTACTGATTTTTAGAGAGAGTAGAAAAATATTGATGTAAGAGAGAAACATCAATCAGTTGCCTCCTGCACATGACCCAACCAGGGATCAAACCTGCAACCTAGTTATGTGCCCTGACTGGGAATTGAACCCACAATTTTTTGGTGCATGGGATGATGCTCCAACCAACTGAGCTACCTGGCCAGGGCCAGGGTGAATTCTTTCTTATATAAAGCTTTCCACTTCACCCTCACTTTGGTTCATTCTGGTCTCGCTCCTAAAAAGCTATATAACAATGGTGAGCACATTTTGTGAGGCCAAAGTCTGGCCCTGTAAACAAATAAGAGATAGTGTCCTGGGGAGGCTGCAAGGCAATCAGCTGGCAGGTGGGACAACCCCAGAAAGTCAAGATGAAGGCTCATTAAGTGCATAGTACGTACTGTCTGTACCATCAGCTTGCCACTTTGCATTTACTGTCATTTGAACTTAAATATATATATAAGTTAAACTATATATGAGTTGTCTACCCACATAGACTCCTTATTTTGGGGGCCATGCAATGAACTTACAATACAGGCATCTCTGTTCCCTGAACTGTGGCACAGTGTCTTGTGCACAGTAGGTGCTCACAAAGGTGAGTGACTGGATACTCCCAACTGGCCTCTAACGCCTTCTTCAGGCAGCAGGGTCACTAACAGCTGTCCCCAGTAATGTCTTCACCTTCCCATTGCCTCTTGCACTCCACCAAGCTCCATGGCCAGAACTAGAACTGGAATTGCTACATTCCCTTCTCTGTTCAGTTCAGAAAATAGAGAAAATACTACCTAAGCTAGGGCTACCCACTCATCCATCCACCCTATATGTTCATTCATTTAATTCTTATTTCCTGAGCACCTGCATGCTTACATGGCTCTGTGCTGTAGGGATTCAAAGATGTTTTAGGACACAGATTGTATGTCCCAAAAGGAATTGAGGCAAATGATAACACAGACACATGACAGATCAGAATGTGTTTCAAGAATGAGAGTGACAGATAAAGGTGCTGCCAGGATGGACAAGGAAGGCTTCCTGAAGCAGACACAACTTGGGTAAGTCTTGAAGGATGGGGGAGGTTTGAATGCTTGGACACATACTAAGTGAATGAACAAGTGATTGAACAAATGAACAAATATACAGATGAATTAAAGCGTCTTGTTTCCATGGGGTAGTGGTTACCACATTTGCCTCACAAATGAAAGCAGAAATAACAAATACGGATACAAAGGGGGGCACTGCGGGTTTTATGAACAAATCCCCTGCTTTTTTCACAATGTACCTGTAAGTGCACTGAGATGCTGGGGTCTACAGCGCCGCCCCCACTGGCCCAGCCACCTCCCTGCACAACATATGCAACCTTCGTCCAATGAGTTCTTGGAGGCAAAGAACGATGAGGAGCCAGGACACCCTTTGGGATGGCTGGTTCTGGCCCAGAGGGGCAGGGGAGATACACTTTTGTCGCCCCCAGTGCTCAGGCCTACTGATTTGTCTGCAACTCAGATTTACTCAAGCCCAGCTCCTTCTTGATGGGTTCGTTGTTCATTGCATGTATCTCTAAACTCAGTATGCACTTCTAACTTTCTGAAGTCCTTCACATCCATTTTCTCATTCAATACTACTAACTCTATGAAGTAAACAAACTAGTGTTATTATTGCTATTTTGATAGATGAGAAAACAGAGGCAGAAGTATTCTGTGACTCGTACTCACAAAGATAGTGATAATCCCAATCTCCTAATATCTGTTCACGGTTTTCATTGCTGTCATTGTTTTTCCTAAGTCACATTTCTTTTCCCAAGTATAATAAGAACATGAGATCAAACCTACATTTCCTGGTGTCTCTGTTTCAGATTACTGAGGTAAATGGATGTGATGTTTGCCTACATTTGGGTGTGGCTGAGGGCCCATTCACAGGTACAATGCCAGCCATAGGTGCTCTCAGAATATGCGCTTATTATAAACACACTTCCACATCCACCTCTCCCTCCACACCATTCTCCCTCCTCTCCCTTCAGCCTTGTTACCCTACTTTTCCCTTTTCCTCATGAAAATTAGCAAAGAGGCTGAGGAAACTGAAGAGGATGTCTTCATGCCCGCCACCTGCGATGGATGTATCTTTCTGGGAATGAGCAGTGGCTCCCTTGCAGCTAGCTATTCATAGGCACCTGGGAAGGAAACATGGTGGCTCTCCGGAGGCATGTCCTCCAGATTTCCAATTTCCATCTCCCACTGATGTAGCAATTAATCATTGGCCTCTCCCCTTCTAGACACACATCCCTGACACATTTCCTGAAACACACATTTTAGTCAGATTTTTACAAAAACATTCATTCAACAAACATTTACTGAACCCCTGGTCTGAGTCCTGCCTTCACCTAGGTTACACTCTGGGTGGGGACTCTTCACTTTATCCCTTCCCTCAGTACAGCCTTCCACCCTGATCCACTCATTCTGATCCACTCATTTGTCTAGGCCAAAAACCCAAGAGTCTACCCAAATTCCTCCCTCTCCCCCACAGCCAGCATCCAATCAGCTATCAGACCTAGTTCAAGGAAGTCCTCACACCTGGCCTCATCTTTCCACTCTTCTGCCTACCGTCCTGCAGCAGCTCCTGACTTCTGATCTTCTTTTCTTCTGGTTCATTTTCTACCCCTCAGCCAGTGATTTTCAGAGCAAAGCACCTCATGTCCCTCCCCTGCATCTCGGGGGCCCACTGTCCTCAGAAGGGAGCCCAGACTCCTTAGCTCATCACGCACCAGCCTGCTGCTCACCTCCAGCCCAGCTCTGCCCAACAGAAAGAGTGCAAGCCCAATCGAAACAGGTTCAGTTCTTGAGTTACTGGGACTCCTTTCTAGCAGACAGTAGTTAGTGTTGGAAAATCCAAACTATAGGTGTTTAATTTTAAATAAATATAAATTTGCTTTCAAGGGTAGCCAGTAATTCAATCTGCTTTTTAAAAAAGTATTCTGTTAATCAAAAATCATCCCGGATCTGTTTCAACAAATAGCTAAGAACAGAGTTGCGCCACTCTCACTGGCTGGCAAACAGCTGCCAAGAATACCCTTGGACAGTCTGAAGTAAATTGAAAATTTTCTTTTGAAATCAGGATTACGCTTCACATCCTTTGCAAGCTTTGCTCTAACGGACTAGCCCTGATGAAATGGCAAATTCAGAATTTGTAGAGTTTAAATAAAAACAAAATTACTCTGAAGGACTGGGAGGCAAGTTAGAGACATTTTGAAAACTGCTGACCTGACGTGTACCGGGCATTAAATGCTTTCCGCAGAGGAGAGTAGCAGGCTCCAAGGCCACCCAGGGCAAGGCCTACCCCAAGAACTCCACTGGGGGAGGCTCCTGTTCCTTCACAGCGAGTGATGTGGTACTCTGGGCCTCCCTTTCTTTTGTAAGTGGCTGGCTTCCTAGAGCAGTAGCCTCGTGGGAAACAGAGCTGATTGAGGGCGTTAGGATTCTGGATTCCAGCTCTGATACCTGCTGGGCGGTATGACCTCGGGCAGAGCATTTCTCCTTTTGGAGCAATCTGCAAATACAGCCATTGGGGCTCGGTTGATCAGACCAGACAACCACTGTGCTGGACCGGCCAGAATTGAACTCACTCGGACACAGGACATTATAAATGAATGTTAGAACTAGACAAGACCTTTTGGTGATTAGCTGGACTTTGTCACTTCCCCAGAGAAGGGAAGGAACCTGTCCAAGGTCACACAGTCAGAGGCAGAATTGGAGTAGAAGCCACTGACTCAGGTCTGTTCTCCGGCCAGAACACCACACTACCTCGAAAACCCTAAAGGAAGCAAGCGCACCTTATCTCCTCCGAGTCCTGTCTCTCCCAGACATGCTTCAGAGTTCAGTCTCCATCCTGCCCACTCATCAGAACTGCTCGGGATTAAGTAGCTAAATCTGTACGCTCTTTGCACGCAAAATTTTGCTCATACCAGTGGCCTCTCTGAGGCCTAAAACAGGCAGGTGATAAGCCAACTTTTGCCCAAACTCGGCCTGTAGGAGCAGGAGAGAAGTGGGGTCTGTGTTCCCCGGGGTGCCCTCACTTTCGAGTCTCAAGGCATAAACTAAACTCGGAGGTGAATTTTCAGAGACGACTTCCCCAAGTGAATCTTCCAGATTACTGAACCGTGCGACGAGTTTCGCAGGAAGGTCCCTTGTGGGTACAGAGAATTTCTTGGAAAGGAACTTTGGGGCAGGGAGAAAGCCCCAGAACTAGAGCTCCCAGTATGTAGTCCCCTGTCCTCAGAGAGAAGGGGCTCTGTGCTCAGGGCTCGCTTGTCTGTGGACAAGTGGAGCACCCAACTTCTTCACTATTTTAAAGGCAAAACAAAGTCAAAATATCCTCCCCGCTTCCTTCTCAGACTCCATCGAAGCCACCAGACCCTCCAAGTCTGGGATGTGAACAAATAAGACTAAAGTGAGGGCGCTAGATAAACCCTAGACACCACGCACATGGAAGAGTCGATCATTTTTCCCTGCCTGGTATCTTCTCGAACATTTCCCAAAGCCCAGTTCAAATGTCATTTCCAAAGACCCAGCCAGACCACCCTGGGTTCAAACCCTGACGCCACCACCTATTTGCTGTGTGACTCTGAATGCGTGTGGTTTGATCTCATTAGGCCTCAGTTTCTTCCCCTGCCAAAGGGGGATCATAATAACAACTGTTTTATGGGATGTTTGGGTGCTGAGCCAAGATCGCTCTTGGCAAAGGCCCCAGCATAAGTGCGGGGCAGAGAATAGGCCTCTCAATGTTGAACAAATAGCAAGGGAACCAGAGCACCCATCTCTCGAAGTGTCTGACCCAGCATTTTCTATTGTTTAGTCCTGGCCTTCCCCCTACCCTTTTGCCCCAAGGGGCTACAGAAGCCTGAGCTAGCCTGTTCTCACCTTGCTGAAGTCCCCTAGAGCCATGACCTTGGCCACTGGCCTCCTGCTGAGCTGCTCCTTCATCCAGAGCTCCAGCTTCTTGTTCCACTTCATGGTGAACACATAGAAGGCATAGGCCAGCAACAGCAGCAGGCTCTCCCACCAGACAATGAGGCTGTCCAGGAAGAAGAGAATGAGCATCATCAGGTCAAGGATGTAGAAGGAGACGTCACGGAACAAGGGCCACCAGGTGAGGTTGAGGATCTCCCGAGAGAAGAGGGCACAGGTGCCGATGACAAAGAGGATGTTGAACACGGCGGAGCCCACAATGGTGCCGATGCCCACATTGCTGTGGGAGATGAAGACGCCGATGAGGGAGGTGAAGAGCTCGGGGGCAGAGCCTCCGGCAGCCATGAATGTGGCACCTGCTACGTCCTCAGAGATCTGCAGCTTGTCTGTGATGACACCCAGGGCTGGGACAAAGTACTCATCGCACACGATGGCCAAGGCCACAAACACGTACATCATGCCAAAGATGTGCAGGACCACCCAGCCCTGCCGCCGCTCCTCCAAGCTGAACAGGTCTGGGGGGTACTCTGCCTTGGGGTGGTGGTCTGGCTGGCTAGGGGGCAGCACTGAGGGACTGGGACTGGGCGCCTCTGGGAGCAGGCCAGTTGTCAGGCTGGGGGCCGGGGGCGTGGGCATGGCTGGAGCTGGCTCCACAACTACACAGTGACGAACCTGGGTGGTCGGATCTGCCTTGGGGCTGGGGGCTGCTGAGGTGCTCCGTGCCGTGGAAGGTTTCTTCGCCAGCCCCCAGGAGGTGGTTAAGGATATTGCCATGGTCGATGCAGTGGTTTTGAACGAGGGGTTCCTAACCGTCCAAGCAGCAGTAGAGGCTTTGGTTGCTGCTGGGCCGCTTCCCGTCGTGGTGCTAATCACCACCTGCCCCTCAGAGGTGGCTGCAGTGTGCTCTAAAGCCAGTCCCTGGGAAGTCGTCAGGTTGTCCTTTCCCACTAACCCCCGAGGGTTGGGTGAGCTGTTACTGTCCATTCTTCTGGGGGTAGTCAGAGTGCTCTTTTCCGCCACACTCCTAGGAGAAGTCAAGATGTTTGTCTCTATGTCATTTATCAGAAACGTCGGGATGTTACCAATTATTCCCTTGAGAGTAGTTGGGGTGGTTTCCTCCACTGTTTGCTTGGAGGGGCTGGTCTCCATTGTTTTGTAGGTTGCCACAGTTTCACTGTCTTGCACTGTTGTCCTGGGGGTGATCCCATGGTTTCTTGCCATTGTTATGAATGTGGACGGGGCAGTGTTTACTACTCTACCATGTGGAGATGGGGTGTATTTTTTCACTTTTCCCCTGGCTTGAGTTGGGTGGTAGCGCCTCATTTCTTCGCTGGGTGTTGTTGGGGTATAATTCTTTGCTGTTGATCTGCTTGCAGTTGAAGTGTACTGACTCAGTACCCTACTTGGTGTGATTGGGGTGTTCCCCTTTACTCTTTCTGAACCTGCTGCTGGTGGGCTGTAGTTGTTCTTAGGTATTGTTGGAGAGGTGTTGGCTGTTGTTCTGGGTGTATTGGGGGTGTTCTCGATTGTTATGTCGGGTGTTACTTCCTCCTTGCCCATTGTGGCTTGGGGTGCCAGTGTCTCACCCTCCATTTCAGAGCTAGCTTTTGGAGGGTCACTGCTCCCTGTCACCATCTCAGTGGGAAGGTCCCGGCTGGCCAGTTTAACAGGGTGTTGGGAAGACACTGCTGCCCACAGTGAGGGGAGGCCCCGGGGGCTCCTCAGGTGTTGGTAGGTGGAACCAATGATCAACATTCCCAGGAGGAAGAGGAAGCGACTCCATCGAAGCCGTTTTGGCCGGAGTAATGGCCTCTCCTGTGTCCCCATCCGGATCAATTTCCCCATGCTGGCCAGTTAGGCCGGGTTACAGAAAGCCTCTCATTCCGTCCACTGAAAGATGGGGGCTGTTCTGGGATTCAGAGGGATGATCAGGGAAGATTTCTCCATGAAGCACAGCCAAGAGATATCCACAAACCTAAAGGAGAAAAAAAGAGAAGGAGAGAGGTTATTTGCCACTATGATGAGAGTTGGGATCCACCAAACCCTCATCTGGAAAAGAATAACGATTCTTGCAGGGGCCTTTGTGGTGGAAGACAGTTGTTTCTGTTGGAGCAAAACTACCTCTGCCTCTGCTTGAGGGAGCAATGCCTGCTCCTGGGTAAAAGCACGAAAGGGTCCTCTGTGCTGGGCAGGCGTGCCAGCAGCCTACACTCCTGGGCCGGGTCCACCAAGGTCTGCCAGCATTTCTCAGGTCCAGGCCAGAGTTGCTGGGAGCTCAGTCATCGGTAGCTGGGGCCGCAGGCCATAGATCTCCACTTGTCAAAAGCATAAGGGAGGTAAAAATATATGGTTTTAAGCTTTAGACAAAAAGAGGCAGCAGTGGAAGATAGTGCCAGAGACATCAAAACTCTGCATGTTCAGACTGACTTAAAACAATTCCACCATGTCATCCAGAGAGGACAAGGCTCAAAAGTTAATGTCATGACAGTTCCCAGACAGTGTGATGCAGTGGGAAAAACAAGGAGAACAGAGTCAGAGGCCTGGGTTCCCGGCTCTGCTGCTTGCAGCTGCGTCACCCTGGGCGAGCTGAGCCTCCGTGCCTCATCTGTGAAACGAGTACAACATAAACGTTGATTATGCAAAGCTGATCTCTGGACAGACATCTGGAGAAGGGACACTAAAGGCCAGGGGTCAAAAGGAGACTTACTTTTCAGTATATATTATTGTTCGGTTTAACCTTTCAACCTTATTATTATATAGATAACACATTTTAATTTTAATTTAACTGAATAGAAATAACAATAGTAATAACATCTAGCTATGTACATAGTAATAACAACACCTATGCCCTAGGCATGTTGGGAGAGGAAAACACATAAGGTCTGTGAAAAGCACGGCACAGAATCCGGTGCTGCATGAGGGCAATTTTACATAAGGACTTAGGAGGAAAGAATGTAAAAAGCCTTCCAAGAATCCTCAGTTTACAAAGAAGGGCATGGAAGCCCAGCCCCAAGTAAATATTTATTAAATCGCTAATCCATATCCACAGATTATTACAAAACAGTAACTAGAAGTGATCGTTTTTTGCACGTGAGGAATCTGTTAGAAGTGAGATGAGTGGCCCACAGGATCTTCGGTGGTGAAAGGCAGCAGGAGTCACTGGCACTGCTCTGTGTAACTCCTCATCTGGGACATGAACAAACTGAGGTCCAGAGAGGTGTGAGCTGCTCTAAGGCCCCAGTCTTTCCAGCGCACCACGCTACAGATGCAGATGCAATTGTCTTAAAAAGCACAAGAGGGACCAGCAAAAGGATAACTACAAAATAACTGATTTTCCTTCTTTGTCCTTGACCCCTGTGATTGTCTCTCCACCGTCTCCCTGTCCGCCCTGTCCCTTGCCATAAACTCAACACTTGGAATCTCCTAAGGAAACTTCGGAGGGTCTCTCTGTCTGGTACGCCTGTGTCCTGTAACCGAGCGGAGCTGGCATCCCAGCTGATCCGTCCTAGCTAATCACATCATTTACCTTCAAACCTGGACATCTGGGTGTCTTCTCAGTTCTGAAAACTTGTCAAAACCCAGGGTCTCAAAGAGTGGGTCTGAAGCTGGACAGCAGGGAACACCCCATTCTCCTGCCTCCAGCTCTTCTATGGATCCTAAGTTCAAGGCAGGGTCCGGTGTGAAGGGCACCTCAGAGGAGGGACACCCAATCCCTGCTAATGCCACCTCTAAGAAGCTTATCGGGGCATCGTACAGGTTCTGAGTCCTGGTGCCTCTGCCAGAGACTAAGAGGGCGCACCTTCCACCAGAGACACAAAGAGGCCCCTGCAGGCAAGGAGAAACTGGGCAAACTTCTTGAACTTGCTTCTGAGCTCTTAGAACGACAGGTGGTCTGGGTTTTCCAGGCTTATGGGAAGGAAAGATTCAGAATTTTGGCTCTGTGGGAACCAAGAGAAAGTGCGTGGGCTTAAGAGATCAGAAAACCACAGCACCAGGCTCCCTTCGCTCCTGTGTGATTCTAAATGTGATCTAAATGGAAGTGTGGAGATGACAATACCCAGCCTCCCTATTCGTAGGGTGGACGTGAGAAACAAAATTTTAAATGAGAGAATATCTGCTCAATTTTGCTGTGAACCTAAAATTGCTCTAGGAAATAGTCTATTTTCTAAAAAATGAGGGAATGTAGAGAAGATACTTTGCAAATTTTAAGGCATATCACACACACGAACTATTTGATCAGACCGAAGGGAAACCGTTGGGGGAGAGGGCACTGACAGACCCCTCCAGAGCAGACTGCAACGCCCCAGGACACCCCAGGAGATGTGTTTCCAGCTCAAGGCTGGAGCTGAAGGAAGTGGGAGTCTCATGGTCCTGCCCATGGACCCGGCAGACATTTCAATCAGTCAGCTGACTGCCTGACACTTCCTGATTGCTTCTTTCTCACCTCCCCATTTCTGCAATGTTCATGGATAGCATGCCGCTCTGATGACCTTCCCTGGAAATAGCAGGTAACCCCTTCCAGCCTCCCGCCTGCTCAACTCGCCCTGAGTGGCCTGTAACAGTGAGAAGTTATCAGTTTCCTCTCCCGAAGCACACAGAGGTGCCTGCCCTGTGGAAAAGCTGTCTTCATCTCTGGGTGTCCTGGAGTCACTCTGAATGCTGGAAGCCTTGGGTAGAGGGGCTGACCCCTGCTCACCATCACACCCTTGCCTTTAGACTCCTGCAGGCAGAACCAGATCTAGTTACTTTGCTTCTCACATAAACTATCTGACAGTCTCAACCTGGTCCAGAAAGATGGAAAAAGGAACCCAATTCACAGGGTAGAATATTATTTAGCACTAAAAAGAAATGAGCTATTGAGCCATAAGCAGACTTGTAAGAAACTTAAATGCATAGTACTAAGCAAAAAAAAAAAAAATCCAATCTGAAAATGTTAAAACTGGCTCTGGCTGGTGTAGCCCAGTAGATTGAATGCCAGCCTGTGAACCAAAAGATTGCCGGTTTGATTCCCAGTCAGGGCACATGTCTGGGTTGCAAGCCATGTCCCCAGTAGGTGGGCGCATGAGAGGCAAGCACACATTGATGTTTCCCTCCCTTTGTCTTTCCTTCCCTTCCTCTCTCTCCCAAAAAATAAATAAAAATTTAAAATCCTTTTTAAAAATTAAAACTGTATGATTCCAACTGTGTGGTATACTGGAAAAGGCAAAACTATGGAGACAATAAAAAGATTGGTGGTTGCCAGAAGTCAGGGGAAGGGGTGGATTAAAAGGCAGAGCACAGAGGACTTTTAGCAGTGAAACTAGGATATAACACAGTGGCGGGTACATGTCATCACACATCTGTCAGACCCACAGAATGTATAACACTAACTGGGACCCCTAAGGTAAGCTATGGACTTTGAGTGACAATGATAAATCATTGTTAAGTTCGTGGATTGTAATGAATATATCACTCTGGCATGGGATGTTGCAAGGCTGTGTGTGTGAGTATACAGAGTACATGGAACTCTGTACTTTCCACTCCATTTTGCTATGAACCTAAAACTGCTCTAAAAATAAAGTTTATTAATTAAAAAATAAGTCCTGCCCTGGCCAGTGTAGCTCAGTTGATTGGAGTGTCATTGTCTGTAGACTGAAAGGTTGTGGGTTCAATTCCTGATCAGGGCACATACTCAGGTTGCAGGTTTGATCCCCAGTCAGGGTGCAAGCAAAAAGACAACTGATCGATGTTTCTCCCTCTCTCTCTCCTTCCCTCCCCTCCTCCCTCTAAAAGCAATGAAAAAATGTCCCGGGGCGAGGATTTTTAAAAAGTGGATTTTTACAGATACATACAGAAAACTTTATGGACAAGATGTTATCCAATCTAGAAACTGCAACAAAATATGTTGTGGGGGAAGCGGGTAGAGCAATGAACAAAATAAGATTGAGAACTGAGTTGACAGAAGGAGCTGGGTGAAGGGGGTCCATGAGCATTTATCCTGTTATTTCTTCTATCTTTGTTTATGTTTGAAATTTTCCAGCAATAAAATATTTTAAGAAGAGAGAAGGGATGTGACTACGATTTCTTTGGACATCCGCTTTGGTGAGAACAGTGGCCTGCGCATTAGGCTCGGAGAAGAGGGGATCGCCTGGGGCTGGGAAGTCTGATCTGGGAGCGGACAAGGCCCGGAATAAAGGAGGCGGGAAGGGAGACACAGGACAAAGGACGGCACAGGAGAACAAAATGGAGAGACACAAAAGGGACCTGGGCTCACTGCCTTCCCCCACCCTCTTTCTTCCTCTTTTCTTCACTCACTCACTCCTTACTCTTCATCTCTGTGGATGGAAAGTCATCTTGGGACTTGACCATGAAGAGTCCAGGCACAGCCTGGGAGTCTGCATTTTCAACACGTCAATCATTCTCAGTGATTTTATGTTCACTGAACAACCTTCTGGTTTTAATGGGATTCTACTAAGAATTAAAAAACAAAAACAGCCCTGACTGGTGTGGCTTAGTGGACTGAGTGCCAGCCTACAAACCAAAGGGTTGCCAGGTCAATTCTCAGTCAAGGCACATGCCTGGGTTGCAGGCCAGGTCTCTAATGAGGGAGTGCATGAGAGGCAACCACACGCTAATGTTTCTCTCCCCCTCTTTCTCCCTCCCACCCCCTCTCTCTAAAAATAAATAAAATCTTAAAAAAGAATAAAAAACAAAAACAAAAGTGCTCACCAGTTGCCCTAAGTGATGCCATCATCTTGGTAGTTTTACCTTTTATTGTCAATTTTAATAAATTGCTTTTTTACTTCCCTAGTCTCCTGAAAGCCTGTATTCAGAAGAATTAGGTCACCAAGATCTCATCACCCATCAGCAAACTAGTAAACTTAAGCTTTAAGACTAAGATAACGAATCAGTCCATGGAACTGAGCTGGAACTACCAGAACAGTGACGCTATGGCTTGGCTGAACCACCAGCACATTAGGGTTAAGCTAGATAACTCCCTTGCCCACACATTCCTGGCCATATGCCTTCCGTTAGGGAAAGAATTAGAAGTTATAAACCAAGTAACCAGGATGCTGCCTTACCTACCTAGATCCCAGTGCCTGCTCAAGCATAATGCGAGGTTAAGATGGTGAGCCCAGTCAAGTTGGGGAAAGAAGTTCTGAAACAAATGGGGCAGTCTGCAGGCCCCTGGGCCCTGATGCTGGCAGGAGCATTCCCAGGGACTAATTTGTTTTCCTCTGCAACCTCTGATAAAAGGAGACAAAAAGAACTACCAGCAGCTGGAGCCCACACTGTCCCACAGAACAAGCTGTGAAATGTCAGACTCGGTTGTCCAGTTCACAGCATTGTCCCTTCTTGACTCACCCTCTGTGTCAGCCCATCCCACCAACTAAAATAAAAAGAGGCAAAGGCTTAAGGCCTTCTAGAGGGCCTCCCTATTCCCATTTGTAATCTCTGTAGTACAACATGGTTCTTTGAACTACAGCTACTCAGGGCCTGCTGGCATCCATCCATTCAGGCCTGTCTCTCTAGCTGGCATGGCTCTGTACATGGCTACAGAGAAAGTTGCCTCTTGTCCCTTCCAGCACCTCACTGAAGCACACAGGCTGCGGTGGAGACACCAGGTATTCAAAGGCGAGGTGGGTGAGGGCCCATGAGGCCTCACAAGAAAGTCTGAGTGCAAATCCCTCAGCAATGCACCTTGGCCAAAGTAGGGGAACTGACCGAACATTCCCTCTGCTTCCCTGAAAGAAGGGGTGGGGGATAAAGGGAGCGACGTGCTGAGGAGACCAAGAGGAAAAACCTTGCCATGAAAATTGGCCCAGGCCAGACAAGAAAAATATACAGCGTTGTTACAGCACTTCTCAGGTAGGAATTATAGTTTAAGAACAGAGTGAAGAGGATTCTGTCAGCTGGTTCAGAGAATATGAGCGAGGGATTTGAAGAGTGACGGAGAAGAGGGACGAAGAAGAGGGGCAAGTATCAGAGAAGGTTGGACTGGTGGCACCAAAGGGCCGGATGAATAGGAAACAAAAGCGTGGAGGGGTCGCAGAGTTCAGGAACAAGGGGAAAGTGGGCAAGAAGCCAGAGGTAACTGGGGGAAGAGCCCGGGAACGGCGAAGGAGGAAGGGAAGGGGCAGACACAGCTCAGGCTCAACGAAATTGGAGACTTGTGCGGAGAGAGGTCGTCCCAACCAAACCACTACCGACATAAGTGCCGAGAAAAACGAACCCCACCTCAACCCTGCCGAGCCCTGGCCCGGCAGCACGCAGCCCTGCAAGCCCCGCCCCAGCCCCGCGCGCAGTCCCAGCGCCGGGGTCCCTCAGCCGCGCGGCCCTTTAGTTCCGGCTGTGGCGCGCGGGCGGAAAGTTTCTGCAGACGGACTGTGCCGGCGATGGAGGCCGGGTGAGTGGGAGAAGCCCGGGGCC
The DNA here is from genome assembly GCF_021234435.1 of Artibeus jamaicensis. NCBI lineage: Eukaryota > Metazoa > Chordata > Mammalia > Chiroptera > Phyllostomidae > Artibeus > Artibeus jamaicensis. The sequence continues at coordinate 8,433,049 of NW_026521883.1, forward strand.
TGGGGTTGTGTTGCGTTGCTTGTTGGACGTGTAGGAGCAGGGGTCAAGGGTGGGAACAACCGGGAGCCGGCGCCCGGCCTGTCCGCCAGCGCGGCTGCCGCTCCGCGCGGTCTCTGCTGCGCCAGTTCCGGGGCCCTGTTCCCGGTCTCCCCCTTTCTCTAGGGCTCGGGGGTCGCCGACTCTTCATAAACACGATTTCAGACCTCTGGCCCTGTCTTCCCATCTCCGTATAAGAGGTTTCTAGATCCTTCTCTGTCTTTCTTTCACGCTTTGAGAACGAAACTGGCGAGAGTCGATTCTTTGTGAAGGAACTAATTGTCACCTTAAGGGAAGAATTATAATGTGTACTGATGGAGGCTTGGCATTAAGGTCAAACAGGTGGGTAAGGTTTATTCTCAGGAGTAGACTCTTCTTGAGAAAGAGACCCCTAGTTGTCTTAGGCGCTGCATGTAAACAGTATTATGGGAAAGTTGTGGGTGTGGGGTGGAACACTGGAGGATGAGAATCCCCCCAATTGAGAAATCCATCATGTTCTCACACAATTGCAGCACTATGGTGGGCAGGGATTTTCTTTTATCAGGCCTAGAGACTGCTTGAGTGAACCATCCGTACTGCAGCAGCACTCAGTTCCTTCTTTTACTCCAATACTTAATGACCTGAGTTACTAAAATGGTTTCCCATGACTTTGCCATTGTTAAGGAGGTGTGTTTGCGGGTAGACACAAATGCATCAGTCAGAAGAAAGCCATCTTTAGAGGTGTGTGCAGAGAAGGCAAGACTGCCTGCCATGGTCACCCATTCCAGTGTTAGAGCAGATTTCATGGACCATGAGTGCCTTCTGATACCTGATCTAAATCTGTCCTGTCTCCCGGTCTCCTTAGAGGCAAGACTTCCTATGATCTCAACTTTCAATAATGTAAACGCCTCTGTGCATGAATGGGACTACCATAGCATAAACTCTGCACATGGGCGGAGGCAGAGGAGTGGCAGGTGTGTTCGCTTGAATGAGAAGGAGAGGAGGAAATGTGTTTTTGGAGTCCAGAATTAAAATTCATCAGGTTTTTTACCAAAGAATTAATGTTATATATGGTATTTAGGGATGGTTCATTAGTTATCAAACATTTGTCAAGCACTTACTGTGTGCTACTTATCGTGATAGTCTTTGAGGAGACATTGGTGGGCAAAATCTGACATGGTCCCTACCCTTACTGAGCATATTATCTAATGCAGTGTAATTGAACCAATATTATATAGGACTTCACTTAAACAACACACCTAAGACTCAGAAAGAAGACAAGAAAGACAGAGTAGATGAAATAGTACCAAGGTAATTACACCTAAACCGATGCATTGGACACTAAAAAAAATGCACAGGCTTTCAGAACTTTTAACTTTGACTTGGGACACAGTTTTTTATTTTTTTAAGATTGTATTTATTTATTTTTGGTGGGGGGGGGGGAGAAAGAGGGAGAGAAACATCAATGCGTGGTTACCTCTCATGCATCCCCTACTGGGGACCCAGCCTGCCTTCCAGGCATGTGTCCTGGATTGGGAATTGAACCAGCAACCCTCTGGTTTGCAGGCCCAAACTCAATCCACTGAGCCACACCTGCAGCAAATTCGAGGGAGGACAATGACAGAAGATTACTGAGAAAAAGTGGAATGTAAGCTCATGGTCAAAAATAAATTATAAAGAGATGGCACCAAAACAGAGCACAACAGTCTAGATTTATTAAATAGAAGGCATTGTTTTCATGTATGTGCTATACTATATTTATTCCATGGGACCTTAACACTAATTACATAAAGAAGGGTTAAGTGGGAAACACAGAGTTAGCAAATTAAACTGGATTGCTTGCCATCGAACTCAGCAACTATAATAAGGCCTGCACTCATTTTTCTTGAAGGATGCTTCCAGAACACACTTGAGAGAATGCTAGTCTATGTAACACATCAGGGCTGCAGCATGCTGGGCAGTATTGGTATTTAGAGTGGTGCTGCCGAGTCATCAGAGGGGCATGAATTATACTGAATGCAGGGTGTTAAAGAGAGAAGAGGGCTACACATTTCAATTTTTCCTATCAAAATGGTTAAATGTTTTGGAATTCTAAGGAGTCTAGAAAAGTTAACTTATGTCTGTACTTTAATCTTTAATGATGTTGGATACATGAAGCATTATTGTATTTGAAATGTATCTCAGGCCGTTAGAAAGGCTTTTGCTACCTGACTTCAGTCCCTGGCCCTTGTTTATAACATTGTTTCCATGAACCAATATGTTCTGAATTCCTCACAGCCTAATCACACATGAAGTTTTATAATATCACACATATGCAGTTGGAAATTGTACCAAGACAAGCAGTCTGGCCACTGTTAAGTGTTTTTGAAGTCCCAAAAAAAGAAATTAGTGAACGTTAAATTTCTAACCTATTTATGTCCATTCAGTCTCTCCTAATTTTTCATATACCATATGATTTTTATGAAGTCGTAATCAGTGTATACATACAATCCTGTGACCTGCTTTTCTCAGTTACTAATGCTTTATATAAATATTTCTGTTATCTGCATGTTTCAGTTATTCATATGATCTTTCATTATGTCGATAGACGATAGTTTGCTTAATGGTAGAGTAGCAGCAAGCTGTGTTCCCAAGAGCAGGTCTGTGGACGTTTTTCTTTATTTTTGAGCACAGAAATGTTTCTTCATGTTAATTCTCAACCCATACTTTTTTTTAAGATTTCATTTATTTATTTTTAGAGAGGAAGGGAAGGAGAGAAATATCAATGTATGGTTGCCTCTCGTGAGTCCCCTGCTGGGAACTGGCCTGCAACCCAGGCATGTGCCCTGGCTGGGAATTGAACTGCGATCATGTGGTTCGCAGGCCCACGCTCAATCCACTGAGCTACACCAGCCAGGGCTCAACCCATTACTTTTAAAGAACTCTTTGTTTTCTTCATTTCTTCTATATTTTGACTTTTCTACATAGTTTCAAGAGATGATGCCAGCTGTCAGACATATTCTTTACCTTCGTTCTCTTCCCTCACAGTCAAAGGCGTGTCACCTGGTGAATCCGTGAGTCCTCCTGAGGCTGGCAGTCCGTTGTTGTTATCACACTTAATGATTTCCAACTTTGTTTAATTTGGATTATGATTTTGCTAGCCCTTTCATTTTTACATTTTGCATTCATTTTAATTAAAAAGGCAAGGTGCCAAGCAACGGGATAATTAAACATTTGCACAAATACTGTTCTATGGATTACCACAGTGATGGTGCCCAATGAGACTGGCTGTCAAAAGCAGCACCATCTGACAACTAGAAATGTTCTCTAGTAGATTAAGTGTTGGAGAGGTGATGCAGGGGTGTTTTTATATTAAGTTGTACAAAATTTGGAACTGTGAAAGTCAAAGACTACCTGAATATAATGTTTTTTAAAAATAGAAATACTTATTATCCTTTTTAAAAATATTTTATTTATTTACTTTTAGAGGGGAAAGGGAAGGAGAAAGAGTGGAAGAGAAACATCAATGTGTGGTTGCCTCTCATGTGTCCCCCACTGGGGACCTGGCCTGCAACTCAGGCATATGCCCTGACTGGGAATTGAAGCAGCAACCCTTTGCTTCACAGGCCCACACTCAATCCATTGAGCTATACCAGCCAGGGCAAGATTATCCTTGATTTATGGCCCTTTAGTAGGTGATTTTAGTAAGTTGCTTGCTTGCTTCCTTCCCACTGAATTCTCTGCAGATTTGCCCACACCTCAATTTAAATGGGGTTTGCCTTCACCCATTTCTAGAAAGTTGGGTTAAAATTATGGTGAAAAAATACTTTTTACTTATGTTAGACATAAGCCTAACTGTATTAATCTTCTACAGCATTTTCCTACTTAGAGCTGTTGCATTCTGACTGGGTACACTGGGATCATTGTCATCATGCCAACAGTGGTGGTGATGGATGTGTCCCTTTCCATGACCCGGCCTGTGTCCATCGAGGGGTCTGAAGAATACCAGCGCAAGCACCTCGCAGCCCACGGTTTGACGATGCTGTTTGAGCACATGGCCACAAATTACAAGCTTGAGTTTACAGCCCTGGTGGTTTTTTCATCACTCTGGGAGCTGATGGTTCCCTTCACTAGAGATTATAACACCCTACAGGTACAAAAAAGAATGCGTTATTGTATGTACAGGGTCCAGATTTATAGGGAACAAAAGTGTTATCATACTGAACTGAATATTTAGAACTTGGAATTATTTCATAAGTCTGTTGGTGTAATACCTGAGTGTAGCTGTAAAACAAGGATTCACTGCCAGTAGGTTTAATGCCTTTGGCAGAGCTATGAATTAGAGCTGTGAGTCGTTGCCCTATTTGTTCTCTTGGTTTTCCAGAATTCTCTCAGGATACAGTGCCCTGTTCCCTCAAGTTTAGGATCTTTAGGTTCAATACTTTACTGCTTTTCCTATAAAACTTGAAAAGATGAAAAATAGCTCTTCCTCATAATAACTTTTATTTTGGAGTAATTCAAATTCTATTACCTCTCCAGCAAATAGCCTCTGATTTATAAATGCCAAGAAATTATAATTTTTAAACCTTAATTGAGAGGTGTTATTTTCCAAAGGCATTATCTATGACATACTTGAGAACTTACTTTCTGAGAACATCTCTAAATCATTAATATTTCCAACAGTGCCTAGCACAGTGCCTTACCCATAGTGAGCAGTCAATAAATGTTTACGAAATTAAATTGAATAGTTTAATAATTGCTAGGCAGTTTAGAAATCCAGGATCAGTGTAGTTTCATTTTTAAAATATAAGCAATACAGTTTTGTTAAATCATTCTTTTTATTATCTCACTTTTTAAAAATGACTCAAAAGCTTTTTTTTATTGCACTGGATTTCTTATAAGTGAGTAAACTAAGAATTTTGGATGTTCAGCATTTCTGAAATTCAGAGAATTGTTCTGTAAGTGGTGCAGAGTAATTGTTAGCACCAGGAGTCCTGAAGTCAGACCAGCTGGATTCAAATCTAAATCCTGCCACCTCTAGGCATGAGAGCTGGGAAAGTTACCTGATTATTCTCCACCTTAGTTTCCTCATTTTAAAAATAGGTTAATAAAGATGGAGGTGTAGATACACCTCACACAACCAGAAGAAGGACAGCAACAAAATTAGAAACAAAAAACAAGGACTGCCAGAAAATCAAACTGTATGAAGTCCGACAACCAAGGAATTAAAGAAGAAACATTCATCCAGACCAGTGGAAGGGGTGGAGACGGGCAGCTGAGCGGAGAGGACATGCAGCAAGGCAGCAGCTGGAGGACCACACCAGGCGGTGGTTGGAGGACAGGTCAGTCCCACATTCACATGAGAATAAGCCGGGAGGAACAACTAGGGAGTGAGACAGACCCGTAACCCAGGGCTCCAGCGTGGGGAAATGAAGCCTCAAAACCTCTGACTAAAAGAAACCTGTGGGGGTTGCAGCAGCAGGAGAAGCTCCCAGCCTCACAGGAGAGTTCACTGGAGAGATCCACAGGGTCCTAAATGTATACAAGCCCACCCACCTGGGAATCAGCACCAGAAGGGCCTGATTTGCTTGTGGGATGTGGGGAAGTGACTGAAAGTCAGCTGAGAGCCAAGTGAGCAGCATTCTTCCCTCTCTGACCCCTCCCTCACATACAGCACCACAACCCAGTGACTATGTGAGTTGCCCCACCGTGGTGGTAAATACCTAAGGCTCTGCCCCTTGCAGCATTACAAATGCACTGAGACCAAAAAAATGGCCCAAATGAAAGAACAGATCAAAGCTGCAGAAAAACTACAACTAAGAGATGAAAAGATAGCCAGCCTATCAGGTGCAGAGTTCAAAACACTGGTAATCAGTATGATCACAGAAGTGATAGAGTGCAGAAGCAAAATAGAGGAAGAAGTGAAGGGTATACAAAGTGAAATAAAGAAAAATATACAGGGAACCAACGGTGAAGGTAAGGAAACCGGGACTCAAATTATTTGGAGCAAAAGGAAGAAATAAACATTCAATGGAACAGAATGAAGAAACAAGAATTCAAAAAAATGAGGAGAGGCTTAGAAACCTCTGGGACAACTTCAAATGTTCCAACATACGAATCATAGGGGTGCCAGAAAGAGAAGAGGAAAAGCAAGAAATTGAAAACTTATTTGAAAAAATAATGAAGGAGAACTTCCCCAATCTGGCAAAGGAAATAGACTTCTAGGAAATCCAGGAAGCTCAGAGAGTCCCAAAGAAGTTGAACCCAAGGAAACACCCACCAAGGCACATCATAATTGCATTACCCAAGATTAAAGATAAGGACAGAGTCTTAAAAGCAGCAAGAGAAAAGCAGAGAGTTACCTACAATGGAGTTCCTATAAGACAATTAGCTGATTTCTCAAAAGAAACCTTGCAGTCAAGAAAGGGCTGGAATGAAGTTTTCAAAGTCATGATAGGCAAGGACCTACGTCCAATATTACTCTATCCAGCAAAGCTTTCATTTAGACTGGAAGGGCAGGTAAAGTACTTCCCAGGTAAGGTCAAGTTAAAGGAGTTCATCATCACCATGCCTTTATTATATGAAATGTTAAAGGGACTTATCTAAGAATAAGAAGATCAAAACTATGAACGATAAAATGACGGTAAACTTAAAACTACCAACAACTGAAAACTACCAACAACTGAAAACTACCAACAACTGAACCTAAAAAAACAGAGACAAAAACAAACTAAGCGAACAACTAGAACAGGAACAGAACCATAAAAATGGAGATCACATGGACGGTTATCAGCAATGGGGTGGGGTGGAGAATGGGGAAAAAGGTAGAGGGAGTAAGAAGCATACATGGTAGGTACAAAATAGAGAGGGGGAGGTTCAGAATAATACAGCAAATGGAGAAGCCAAAGAACTTTTATGTACGACCTATGAACATGAACTTATGCTGGTGGGAGGGAGGGTGCAGGGCAAAGTGAAGAAAGAAATGGGACAACCGTAATAGCATAATCAGTTAAATATACTTAAAATGTAAAAATAAAAAGTAGCTTAATGATATATGGAGTGTTGTGATGATGGACTGAATGTGAGGTGCCTACAGCAGTGTTGAGGATATAGTCAGTCCTCCATAAATTTTGGCGTTTTTGTAATGTATTTAAAAGTGCTTAATTTCAATTATTTCCTTCAAGGCCCACTTATAAAGATATGAACTTGATGGGCTGTTCACTCTCAACTGATCAGAGGACAGAGTAAAGGGGAGCTCTTTTAATGATACTTAATAGCTTAAGAAGTCTGTTTTACTGTTTTTAAGAACCTGTGCTTTGGGACTCTCAGAGACAATGTCCCCTGTGTAACATTCAGGCTTTTAACAGTGTATGTTGTTTTCTGATAAACTAAAATGAACAATTTATTTTTTATTCAATTAGGAAGCACTAAGTAATATGGATGATTATGATAAAACCTGCTTGGAGTCTGCATTAGCTGGTGTTTGCAACATCGTTCAGCAAGAGTGGGGCGGTGCAATTCCTTGCCAGGTAAATTATCAATTCTTTTGTGTTGCCCTAACTTGAAGCCGCTAACCACTGAGGTGCTTTAATTTTCTTCAAGCTCTAACACAGCATGTATTATCATTTCTACGAGCTACGATATACACTATTGGTATCTTTTTAAAAGAAGTCACTAAATCAATACTAATTACTCAGAAAGCAGCACAATTATACCTGAAGGAAAGCATCCTCCTAGTCAGTTGACTTCCTGCAAACTAGCAATGTTTGTATAAAATACAAAGGGCTCACAGTGGAATTTTACAATACTCCCTAGGAGTGATTTTAATTTTTTCATGATAGAATTGTAAACATCAGTACAACATAGTCTCTCTTTGCTATCCCAGTGTAGCTCGGGGTAGCACTTATTCAGCAGACTTTTAACCGTCTAGACTACCTAAGTTATCTAAAAAGCCAGGGGTACAAATGTCATAAAATCAGCTGCCCTTTGCTAAGAGTCCACAGTATGTCCACATTAGCATTGAGTTAGAGCAGAGTTGTAGCTGAAAAAGAGAATTGGAAGTTTGTTATACACAGTTATTTTAAGAAGTGGTAGCATATTTTAAGGAGAAAAAAGGTCGTTAAAAGGAAAATCATATTGTAGTCTACAACAGAAGTCAGCAGACTTTCTGTTGTAGGCTTTGCAGCTGCCTGTGGCAACTCCTCAGCTTTGCTGTCACAGCACGAAAGCAGCCGTAGATAACAAATAAATACGTGGGCACAGCTGTGTTCCAGTAACACTTTATTTACAAAAACAGGCAGTGGTGCCTATGGCATCACTGGTATTTGTGCCTGGGCAAGGGAAGGGTAGGGGCTGACTCAGAGGAAGGACCAGGGAACATGGGAAGTGATGGAACTGGTGTTTCTCTTCATTGCACAAGTGCTTATATCACTAAAAGCAGTTTTCAGGACTTAGAACTATATACCGAAAAGGGTTAATTTTATTGCAAGTACATTATATTTCAATAAACCCAACGTGTTAAAGATTGTGTTTTCTTACTGTACAACCACCCTGTTTTATAGAGAATGAATCAAGAGTTAATGAAGACCCCGAACTCCTACTAAAAGGTTAAATCAAAACACTTTAGTGGATACTTACTAAAAAAAAAAAGTCAGTAAATGCTTTTGATTAATTTCCTTACGGAAATAAAAACATTTGGCACCTTACTTCATAAACACTATTTATTTGGTAAATCCAGGCATACAGAATACCTAATTTCATGACAGTATACTAAATAAATGAAGTTTTGTTGCCAATAACTTCTGGACTGGAAACTAGCAAATAGCACAATTTCATTTGCTACTTCTTCAGTAGTTTTATTTTTTTAATTAAATGTATTGGGGTATCATTGGCTAATAAATTACATGGGTTTCGAGTGCACAATTCTATGGTACCTCATCTGTAAATTGTTCTGTGGGCCCACCACCCAAAGTTAAATCTTCTGCCACCGTAGTCTTCAGAGTTTTAGAGAAGAATAACTTCTACCTTTTCATGCTTTTTCTGCGCTTACCAAAGGGAAGAATCTGAATTTGAGATGTGTTGTACTCTGAGGGAAAGGGGCTGGGCCTGAATCTGCTTAGACGACTGACTTGATGAGTTTTGGGGTAAATAGTCCAAAACACTGGACTAGAGGTGAAAGTGATTAATGATTATTTTTATAATCAATTACTGTTGAACATTTGTTTTAATGTGGAATTTTTTAAGTATATTTTCTTGATTACGCTATTACAGCTGTCCCAATTTTTCCCCCTTTGCACTCCTCTGACTGGTACCCCTCTTCTCTCAAGCAATCCACCCCGCTTAGTTCTTGTCCATGGGTCATGCATATAAGTTCTTTGGCTTCTCTATTTCCTATGCTGTTCTTAACCTCCTGTCTATTTTGTACCTACCAATTATGCTTCTTAATCCCCGCACCTTTTCCCCCATTCTCTCCCTTCCCCCTCCCCACTGATAACCCTCCATGTGATCTCCATACCTATGATTCTTTTCCTGTTCTGGTTGTTTGCTTAGTTTGTTTTTGTTTTTGTTTTTTAGGTTCAGTTGTTGGTAGTCGTGAGTTTGTTGTCATTTTACTGTTCATAGTTTTTATCTTTTTTTTCTTAAATAAGTCCCTTTAACATTTTATATAATAAAGGCTTAGTGATGATGAACTCCTTTAGCTTTACCTTGTCTGGGAAGCTCTTTTTCTGCCCTTCCATTCTAAATGATAGCTTTGCTGGATAAAGTAATCTAGGTTGTAGGTCCTTGTTTTTCATCACTTTGAATACTTCTTGCCATTCCCTTCTTGTCTGCACAGTTTCTTTTGAGAAATCAGCTGATAGTCTCATGGGAACTCCTTTGTAGGTAACTCTCTGCTTTTCTCTTGCTGCTTTTAAGATTCTCTCTTTATCTTTAACCTTTGGCATTTTAATTATGATGTTCTTGGTGTGGTCCTCTTTGGGTCCAACTTGTTTGGGACTTTGTTCTTCCTGGACTTGTGTGTCTATTTCCTTTGCCAAATTAGGGAAGTTTTTCTTCATTATTTCAAATAAGTTTTCAATTTCTTGTTCTTCCTCTTCTCTTTCTGGCATCTCTATGATTCAGATGTCGGCACTTCTGGAGATGTCCCAGACATCTCCTCATTTTTTTTTAGTTCTTGTTTCTTCGTTCTGTATTGGTTGACTATTCCTTATGTTCCAAATTTTTTATTTGAACCCTGGCTTCCTTTCTTTCACTGTTGGTCCCCTGTGGATTTTTCTTTATTTCACTAAGTGTAGCCTTCATTTCTTTTTTTATGCATTTGCTGTACTCAGTGAATCTCTGAGCATCCTTATCACCAGTGTTTTGAACTCTACATCTGATAGGTTGGTTATCTCCATTTCATTTCATTCTTTTTCTGTGGTTTTGTTCTGTTCTTTCATTTGAGCCATGTTTCTTTGTCCCTCAAATTCGGCAGCCTCCTTGTGTTTGTTTCTGTGTTTTAGGTAGAGCCGCTATGACCCCCTGTCTTGGTGCACCTGCTACATTGCATGGAACAAAGCCTTAGGTAATCACCAGGGCGAGGCAGCCCGCTTCATCACTTTGTGGCTCTGTATGTGGGAGGTTGGAGAGGGGACAGTGCCTCTGCCTGGCTGATGGAGGCTTACTTGGCATTCACCCCGTTTCCAGTCACTTCACTCACTTCCCATATGTGGGTGGCACCCCTCTAGCTGTTGCCCTGGTGGCAATTCTCAGAGTAGGTGGGTTCCATCTGTTCTAGGCCTATATGGGCCTTTTAAATGGACTTTCCTGAGAGACCAGCAGTTTCTTCCACTATCCCAATGCCCACTGGTTTTTATAGCCAGAAGTGTGAGGCTTTTATTTTCCCAGCACTGGAACCCTGGGCCGTGTGGTCTGGCCTGGGGTTGGGATTACTTGCCAGGTATCTTTCCTGACTTTTATCCATCACACCTGAAGGTGGGGCCACCCTTTCTGCCAGCCACTGCCATGCTGCATCCTCTCTCCCCTGTCGCCACCCCAGCTCCCCATCTCCCCCCTCTGGATGAAGCATGGCAATGTCTGGCAGTGGCTACCAATCTGGATCAATGTGGCTTCTTTAAATCCTTTGTTGTTGGACTTCCATACAGTTTGATTTTCTGGCAGTTCTGGGTGTTTTTTGTTTTGAGGTTAGTTGTGATCCTTCTTGTGATCCTCTTGGTTGTACAAGGAGGCAAAGTGTGTCTACCTACACCTCCATCTTGACCACAAGTCTAATGTGGAATATTTTAATCTAACCTGTGAGACAGCTAGACCGTGTCTTTATTATTTGAGTAAAATCTTTCTCATTTTGACATTACATGAAATATTTCATTATCATATGGTATCTGAAGAGGCTAGTGGCAGAAGTAAACCATTATATAGCTGTTATTGGTGCCTAGAAGAGGAAATTACCTTATAGTCAATTGACTATTTTCCCAAACGATGGCATTGCTCCAGAGGACTTCTATTAAGCATTCTTGGATTTTAGAAGTGCCAATCTTGATAATTCACATGATGCAACTGCCTGATACTGCCTTATTGGCCTGTTATTGTCAAGTTACTGGGATAGGCCAGGGAAAGCTATGATAGTCCTCCCCTGGAATGCTTGGAAAAGTCTGCCCCCTGCAGGATTGCTTTGAAGAAAAGGAAAATTGATTGGTAATTGTGGTCTATTGTTAGAATATTTTGAAGGCTTTTATAGATTACAGATTGACTAAGAATGCATTTTAAAGGTCTTGTGCAAATGTAATTAAATGGTGTTTATAAATATATTTGTAAAGCAGTTGTCATTCCAGTTGACCAGGGGCAGAGTTTGTCATCTTTGAAAATAAAGTGTTAAGGTTCGGATTTCTGTGCTGGCACTTTCTAGGGACACGTGAGATTGGCCCTCATGCTATTTTTCACATTGGTTCCCAAGGTTGCTGCCTCCTTATCTAAGAGATAGGAGTCTAGTTTTAATACAATTAATTTAAGTATTAGTTATGCATACTTTTGTCCTTTTTTAAAAGATTTCATAGGTAGGCACATTTTTAAGCATTTAATTAGATGAAATTCAGTAAATGCATAGATCTTGAGTACGGAGCTCACTGAGTGTTGACAGTGCAGACACCTGTGCAGCCACTGCCCCAGTTAAGACCCAGAGTGTTGCTGTTACCCCACAACATTTCCTCCACCCCTTCTAGTCAGTATCCCCTCATGCCCACCACCCCGGTTTGGTTCATCTCAGCTTTGTTTCACCTGTTCTAGAACTTCATGTAAATAGAATTATACAATGTGCCTGTCGTCTTTCACTAGACAGAACATTTTGAGAAGTATTCACATTGTTGCTTGTATCTTTGCAGAGGTGGGTTTTTGGGTGTGAATGCAACTAGAGAGAAATGAAGTTGTTCAATGAGACTGCTTTAAATGACTAAGTCATTTTATGTACAAACCTCCTCTCCCTTTTTGCAAACAGGTGGTTCTGGTGACTGATGGCTGTCTCGGCATTGGTAGAGGGTCACTGCGGCATTCCCTAGCTACTCACAGTCAACGGAGTGAGAGCAACAGGTTCCCACTACCTTTTCCTTTCCCATCTAAGTTATACATCATGTGCATGGCCAATTTGGAGGAGGTAATGCTTTTTAGTAAGTTCTTTTTAGTTTGGTTAGATACGTGTTAGGACTGTTTATTTTTTAGTGTGTATGTTCCATTAGTACTGTATTGCAGATACTATGACATTGAATGCACTGGTTTTAGCCGAGGCTGGTCACTAATTATCTTTGAAAAGACTCTAAGAGCTCAAATGCTCTTTGAAAGTTCAAATTATTACCCAATTTGGGAAATATAGCTAAAGTTGTTATTCATCTTACTTCTCACAAAGAGTGTTCAGATGCTGAAATGTTCTTTTTGGTTTTGGATATTTCCCTCCTAGGAATTCTTAAGTCCAGTCCCCCAGAAATGTTGACAGAAGTGTGCTTTGATTTTTCGGTGAAGTAGCATTACTCTGATGCATGTTTTGTTAAATTCTGCTTCCTAGTATTCCCATTTACTCAGGAAAGTTGTTTAACCTAATCTTCACCTCAGCGTGTTTGTTTTTTTAATCTGTAAAATGTAGATAATAATGGTACTTACCAAAAGATACTAGAAACACGTTAGAGGAAAGATACTGTGCAGATACCAACTGTGGTCGCCTCTGAGAATCTTCACAAAATGACGCCCCAGTGAAATAGCTCTGCTGGTATCATTTTACATGACACTCCCTCTTTGGTAGCCCTGAATCAACATTGTTAATAGTTATCTTCCTTCTTACTTTGTTAAAAAATCATCTTTGTTACATTTGTTACCTGTGTTACTGTGATGGTCGTGGCTTTGGTGTGCTGACAAGAACCTGGCATTTTGTGCCACTTTAAACGAGTCCTTGCTTTTGCTTTGTAGCTTCAGAGCACTGATTCCTTGGATTGCCTTGAACGTCTCATAGATTTAAACAATGGTGAGGGACAGATCTTCACTATCGATGGCCCCCTGTGCTTGAAAAATGTACAGTCTATGTTTGGGTGAGTATGTACATGGAGCTTTTTTCCCTTCTTACATACGATCCATTATAATTTGATGTCCAGCAGTAATATGTATTATACTGTTTCTGATTGTGTCATTTCATTCTCCCCAAGTTTCACATTTTTCAGCTAAAACACTTGGTAGTAGTGATTTTAAAAAGTTCATTCCTTTTAAGTATGAGTAAATCTATAATGCCTGTAGATATTGACTTCCCTACAGCACTCAGCAGTTTCAAAGATTAACTTGCTTTTGGGCTTTTTAGAACTGAAATTGCCTCACCGAAAATGTCAGATTTTGTTGTATTTCAAAATGGTCACATCGTTGTGGAGTTGATTCAAAAGGAAAACAAACTTAGCATCTTGTATTACTTAAAAAATATTATATGTACATTACTCTTCCTATAACCATGAACCCTCTCATTCTAGGAAGCTGATAGATCTGGCATATACGCCTTTCCATGCTGTTCTCAAGTGTGGCCACTTGACCGCCGATGTGCAGGTCTTCCCCAGGCCAGAACCTTTTGTTATAGATGAGGAGATCGACCCGATCCCAAAAGTCATTAACACAGGTAATTCTTCTGAAAACTTCCTGTTATCCTGACTTTCTCCTGACTTCTGACTTTACTCCTCTCTGTCCAGAAGAGTTGAAGAGAAATGTAAATTCTGATACCAGGGTGCCATTGTCATCAGTTATACACTTCGGACGGGAGGATGCCTTGCCTAAGGGGTGGCAGATAAGGGGCCCTGTGTGATGATGGTGAGGTCATGAATTAACCTCCAACCCTAGATAATTACAACCACAAATTACTGGAGTTGGAAATCATGGCCAGATTCACTAGCATTGAAATCCTTGCAATAATTCTTAATAGATCCTAAGATTGATTTGCAGCATAACTGAGGTCAGATATGAAGGGCTGAGTGATTCTTCCTGCGTGACCCTGGACAAGTCATGTCCTCTAGTTCCTGTTGGCTAGGAAAGTGAAATCTCTAGGTGAGTGATGGCCTGTAAAGTCTCAGCTCTGACTTACTACGCCTCTCTAGCCCTGCTGCTTATATTATGACTAAAAGCGTGTGCCACTGCCTTTACCTGGTTCGTGTTCCTGGTGCTGTGCTTAACTAGGATTGGCAAAGTGAAAAGTCAAAAGCAACAAGGAACAGTGGGGAGAAGAGTTGTCCTCTGTTGGAAGGTTGACTCCTTGAGTTGTGGGTACACATTAAACCATCACTGTGTCAGTCACCATTGCACCCTCAGTGCCCAGCATGCTGTCTCATGCTCAGTAGATGTTGACTAGGTAATCATCCAATCAACAAATGATTAAAATTCAGTGCACAGTAAATGTTCATTTCATTCTCGAGTGTACTTAGAGCGAAGTTTTTAGGAGTCTTAGAGCAAAGGGGCAAGCACAGCCCTTTTATCTTTTTGTGCCTTTAGCTCCTGGCTGTGTGGAAGTAGGGCCTCTCTCTCTTCCACTGAGCCTAGGCAGAAGCATATTAAGCTATGTCAAATGTTTTGGTGTTTTCAAAACAATGAGAGTCCACTTCCCTCCCATCCTTTTTTTGATGAGTAACTTTGAGTACATGTTTTCTTTTCTATATAAACTTTTAGTCCAAGATCTCTGTTATAGCTTATATTTAAACCATTTTCTACTCAAATGAAAAATATGTAGCTGTTCATGCTGATTCATTTGCTACTTAGCTAAAGAAGGTAATGAAGACAAACTCCAGGAAGCTGATTTGCTGATGTCTTAGAAGTATCGTGAACTTACCATGAGCTTGATTTTTAAGGCTTTTATTTAAATTATATTTTGATTATGCTATTAAAATTGTCCTGATTTTTCGCTCTTTGCCCCCCCCCACCATCCCTCAACTCCACTCCTTCAAGCAATCCCCCCATCCTTATTCATGTCCACAGGTCATGCATGTAAGTTCTTTGGCTAATCCCTTTCCTATACTGCACTGTACATCACCACGGCTATTCTGTAACTATTTGTACTTTCTTTAATGCCCTCACCTCTCACCCATTCTTCCATATTCACCTTCCCATCTCTTTCTCTAATTATGATGTGTATTGGAGTGGGCCTCTTTGCATCCATATTGTTTGGGATTCTGTGTTTCCTGGACTTGCATGTCTAGTTCCTTCACAAAATTAAGGAAGTTTTCTTTCATTATTTTTTTAAATAGATTTCCAATTTCTTGCTTTCTCTCTTCGCCTTCTGGCACTCCTATAATGTGAATGTTGGATTGCTTAAAGTTGTCTCACAGGCTGCTTACACTGTCCTTGCATTTTTGGATTCTCTCTTCTTCTTCTTGTTCTTATTTATTGTTTTTTGCTTCCTTATGTTCCAAATCATTGATTTGATTCTCAGCTTCGTCCACTCTACTGTTGTTTCCCTATAAATTGTTCTTTACTTCAATTAGTGTATCCTTTGTTTCTGAATAGACCTTTTTTATGCTGTTAGGTTCTCCACTAAGTTCTTTGAGCATCCTTATAACCAGTGTTTTGAACTCTGCATCTGATAGATTGCTTACCTCCATTTTCTTTAGCTCCTTTTCTGGAGTTTTGATCTTTTCTTTCCTTTGGGCCATGTTTCTTTGTCTCCTCATTTTAGCAGCCTCCCTGTGTTTGTTTCTGTGTATTAGGTAGAGCTGCTTTGACTCTGTGTCTTGGTAGTGTGGCCTAATGTAAAAGGTGTCCTGTAGGATCCAGTGGCACAACCTGCCCTCAAGTACCCAGAGGTATACCCGCAGTACACCCTCCTCTTGTAGCTGAGTCTTGATTGCTATTGGCAGATCAATGTGAGGGATTTACCCTGGCCAGTCAGCTGCAAGGATTGGCTGTGACCACTAACCACCAACCTTCCACCCTCTGTGGAGGATCAGCTGTGCAGGGGCCGGGTAGTGGTGCCATGAGCTTGATTTTTTAAAAATTGCTTTGAAAATATGAGTGTGTATATATGCCTAGAAGACTGAAAAGCAATTCAATTAAATATTTATAGAAGTTTCCTTTGATGATAAGCAATGAGTGCCTTTATTTTTCTTCTTTACAATTTTTAGTGTTTTCTGAGCTTTTATACTATTTCCTTTTTTTAAAAAAATTTTATTTATTATTTTAGAGAAAGAAAGGAAGGGAGAGAGGGAAAAAACCATGTATTTGTGGTTCCGCTTATTTATGCATTCACTGGTTGCCTCTTGTATGTGTCCTGACCAAGGATCGGACCCACAACCTTTAACATGTTGGAACAATGCTCCAACCAACTGAGCTACCCAACTAGGGTGCTTTTATACTAGTTATATAATCAGGAAAAAAAGCTTTTAAAAAGTTCTTTGGGTTACAACTTTTATTTTAGGTTTTACTTATTTTAGGTTTTATTTTAGGGTTACTTATTTTAGGTTTTCAGCAAACACTTTGAGTCTTGAATACGACTCTGTAAAACAAAGAAATCATTGTCACATTTAGACAGCTACCTTGGTTTTATAGAGAAAGTATATTTTTTCTCCAAATAGCTTTACCCTGCAAGGACGGTTGCTTGAAATTGCTGTGGAAATGTTTGGCTACAACGTCCCCTGGTGGCTTGAACAACCCTGATGATATAGAGGAATTTGACCTCTAAGCTTTTGCCTTAGCTGGGAATCTAGCCTCATAAAAATAAAAGTTGAGCTGATTTGTCATATAACATAAATTCACTAAATAAAGACAATTATCATTTTCTGAGCTACTTAAATAAAAATTTATTAGAGATATCCAGAAAAACTTCTAATAACCTTCCTAGTAATCATATTTGAATTTCCTACCTAAATTAAATACTGTGTTTATGAAATTTAGTGCATAGAAAATAGCATACTTTCCTGTGGAACTAATTAATTCTATGTTTATTCCTTCTTTTCAGATTTGGAAATAGTGGGATTTATTGATATAGCTGATATTTCAAGTCCCCCTGTTCTGTCCAGACATCTGGTCCTACCTATAGCACTTAACAAAGGTGAGTTCTTTTCCTGTTCAGTGATACATATGAAGTATCTTAAGTTTATTCCATTATCTAAAATGATTCTTTTGCCCTGGCTTGGTGACTTTGTTGGAGTGTCATCCCATACACCAAAAAGGTTGCAGATTCAGTCCCCCATCGGGGCACGTACCTAGGTTGCCGGTTCAGTCCCCGGTCGGGGCATGCAGAGGAGGCAGCTGATCAATGTTTCTCTCTCAGATCAAAGTTTCTATCTCTCTCTCTCTCCCTCTTTCTTTCTCTGTAAAATCAATAAAATACATATCTGGGATGAGGATTAAAATAATATATTAAATTCATTTTTTAAAATATTTATATTTACAGAGAGGGGAAGGGAAGGGAAGAAGAAAGAGAGGGAGAGAAACATCAGTGTGTGGTTGCCTCTCATGCGCCCTCTACTGGGGATCCAGCCTGCAACCGAGGCATGTGCCCTGACTGGAAATTGAAACTGTCACCCTTTGGTTCATAGGCTGGTGCACAATCCACTGAGCCACACCAGCCAGGGCTTTAAGTTATTTTTAAATGTTAAATAATACAGTAGCACATTTTGCCGAATTTAGGGGGAAGGAAGAGTTACTAAATTGGATTGAATTTTTAAAATGGAATGTATCTAATATACTAGAAAACTGTTTCTGCTGCTTTACATTGTGGAAAGCATATTGACACATATGTGTATTTCAGTGGAAGTTAACTTACAGTGGAAGTCCTCTTTAGAGATGAGAATGCTTTATCACTAATCCAGGGCTCTGCCTTTCCTGGCAGGAGCGTGGTGAGCAAGCCAAAGTTATGCTCAGACATTGCCTGATAAGTGTGGGGTCAAATATAGGTTCATAAGGGGAGGAACTACATCTCTTCTCTACCAATGCCTAGCACACAGTAGATACGCAGGAAAAACTGTTGAATAGATGGAAGAATCCAGCCTCTTGTGAGGCTTCATTACTGGGAATAGAGCTCTCCAGGAACTGTAAAGTCTTGAACCCAAATTCACTTTCTCTCTGGAGAATGTTAGTCTCTAGCACCTTAACCTTTTCTCTGTTCTAGGCTAACCATCCACTTATATTCACCAGCTTTCTCTAAGAGGTGCATATAGTCAGTCAGGTTTCTGCGCAGAGTCAGATCACATTCTGTTTATGCTGGTTATCTAAGGTGTAGAATTGGGTGTGCCATAACCCTCCATCACACATTCACAGACAGAATCTTGATATGTACCCACAGGTGGCTTATTGTGATTATTGTTTATAACTGACCTTCTTACCTTGTTAATCTTGATGTTAACATTGATAACAGGTTTCCCTTATTTCTAAGGTCTTGGGGGGAAGGGAATTCTGCATGCCCATATAAAGTGCCAAGAAAGAAAGTGGGCAGAATGAAGAGTTTGGATAGGGGAATGGTGAAAAGAAACGTGTGGGAAGGCAGAATTGGGCTATGTTTTAAGGGCTGTTAAATGTCCAGCTAAACTGGGCAAATTCTTCCTAATGATTTAGAGAGTCTTTGAATGAAATTGAGTGGACAGTTCCAGAGGGAAGTTAGTTGTAGGAAGATTCATTTGTCAGCAGAGTGTATAAGAGAACCTAGAGTTGGAGAGTCAGATCAAGGAATTTATGCCCTGGGTATTGTAGCTCAGTGCTTGAATGCTGGCCTGTGAATCAAAGGATCGCCGGTTTGATTCCCAGTCTAAGGCACATGAGAGGCAACCACACATTGATGTTTCTCTCCCTGTCTTTCTCCCTCCCTTCCCCTCTCTAAAAAATAAATACATAAAATCTTAGAAAAGAAAAGAAATTTATGAAGTAACACTGCTCACCTTTTGGGAGCCCATTCACGTGCTGCCTGAGGCTTTTGGTTGAGAACACTCTCAACTCTGTGAATCTGTGGCTCCATTTGGATGGCACTCAAAAGCCCCAGGGAGCACCCAGCTGAGCATCCCAGTAGAAACTGCAAAACTGATTTTTTTTATGTAGCAGTTTCACTGAAATATAATTCACATACCATACACTTCACCCATCTAAAGTATACAATTCATGTCCCAGCTGGTGTGGCTCAGGGGATTGAGTGCCAGCCTGTGAACCGGAAGGTTGCCAGTTCAATTCCCAATTGGGGCACATACCTGGGTTGTAGGCCAGGTCCCCAGCTGGTGGTGTGAGAGAGGCAACCAGTCAATGTATCTCTCACACACTGATGTTTCTTTCTCATTCTTTCTCCCTCCTTTCCCCTCTCTCTAAAAATAAATAACATCTTTTCAAAAAACAAAGTATACAATTCAGTAAATTTTAGTATATTTACAGAGTTGTGCAACCTCACTACAGTCCATTTTAGAATCATAATTTAAAACCCCTAGCCCTTCATCTCCCTCCATCCCAGGTGACCACTAAGGTCCTCTCTGTCTCCATAGATTTGGCTCTTCTGGATGTTTCATATCAATGGAATTCATATTACATATGAAAACTGATTTTTATATGGACATAGGAAAACCAGAATATGTGTTTTTCTTACTTGTTATATATTCCTTTTATAACTCCATATACTTTCCTTCAAAGGCCAGAAATAGCCAACAGTATCATTGGGATTTGGGGTTTTTGTAGCGAATCTCAGCCTGACCTGTGTTCTCTTCTTTTCACAGAAGGTGATGAGGTGGGTACTGGCATAACTGATGATAATGAAGATGAAAATTCAGCCAATCAGATTGCAGGCAAAATACCCAACTTTTGTGTCCTGCTCCATGGCAGCCTAAAAGTGGAAGGCATGGTAGCAATAGTGCAGCTAGGGTAAGGAACTTTGTTTATCTTTGGTTGAGTGAAAGGGAGAATCAGTTTACAAAAAATGAAGTATTTTCCAGACTTTTCTGAAAGAAGCAGGAAGGTCCTTGTCACTCTTTTCCTCTCCCTGGCATACCCTTCCCACCTACCACCACCTTCAGAACTGCTCTTCACATCATCCCCTAGAACAAGTAAAAAATGAGCCTTTTAACTATATTGGTTTTAGATTATATCCTAAGTTGTCCTCTTTTCTATTCTACCTAGGAAACCTAGGTTCAGTTATGGCAATGCTGTTGACTTGCTATAGAGTCTTATGCAGTATTCACAGACTCAGCTATATAAAATGAGGAGGTAGAAATAAATGAAAAAAGACACTGATAAAATTGATTGAACATTTTACCGTATACCGAACATTCCTCCAGGCACTTTAAATACGTAAACTTAATCCCTCACAAACACTGTACAGGAGGTATTGATATTCCCCATTCTATAGATGAGAAACTGAGGCTTAGAGAGGTAAAGGAACTAGGTCACACAGCGAGTAACTGAAAGCACCAGGATTCTTACCTATGCATTCTGGCTCCAGAGCCCAAGCTCATAACCACTGTGCTGTATTCTTTGCCTGTGAGGGAAGCCCTTCTGGCTTCCACATTCACTGCAGTCTCGAAATTTGCAAGAGTACCTGCTTTCCTTTCTATAACACCTGTCGTTAGAAAACAAGAGTGGACTCAACATTTTCTGGCCATTACCTGGGGTAGACTGGTATAAGATATCTAGAGATTAGGAGTGCTCAGATGAAGCATGGCTCAATTTCTGCTGGAATTAAAATCAACTGGTCTAAAAAGAGGAATGCGATTTTTCTTCAGGTATCAGTTTGGTGCATTTCTTGGTACCCAAGCTACTTGTTCTGGTTCTGAATATGAGAACCACCTGGGGCCCTTTGAGAAGTAGGAGCAGAGCTAGGCGATGCCTTTGTGCCCTTTGTCACGAGGTCTTTTCTGTGTTGGTGCTGGTGTGAATGACTCAGGCAGGCAGCTGGAAAGACCTGCAGATCGCAGCCCTTACCCCTCACCCCGCCCCCCTGCAGCTACCTGCCCCTTTGTGATTTTTTTCTCCTTTAAGACTGCTTTTGAGTGCCATGTCTACGTCATTGAATGATACATGTCCCAGAGGAATGGTAATGTTAGGGGGCAGCAGTATGCACTTTCAGGTTTAAGATTTGGCTTTAGTAAAAGTGATGTACCCGGTTTCAGAGCTGAAACTCCTGTTGTTCAAGAGAAAAACACAGGTTAGACTTATTTAATGTGACAGTCACAGGCTTGATGTTCTTCTGATCTTCCATCTTCTCTCCATCTAGTCCCGAGTGGCATGGAATGCTCTACTCCCAAGCTGACAGCAAGAAGAAATCAAACCTCATGATGTCTCTCTTTGAGCCTGGCCCAGAACCTCTCCCATGGCTAGGGAAAATGGCACAGCTGGGTCCTATTTCAGGTATAACCCAGATCAGATTTTATTTGTCTTGACTTTCTCTTCTCTCTGCTGTCCTGAGCTCCTACTGTGCAGTCGTGATCTCCCTCACGGGCGTGCGGTGGTGGTCTCTGATGCTGGGTGGAGAGCCCTAGAGAGTTTGGTGTTTAAACTTGTAACTGGGTAGCTTGGGGGAGACTAGTGTTTTGGTTTCTTTAAATACGTATAAGTGCTCTAACTGCTTAAGGTGAAAAGCAACTCTCCATACACTGATTTTTCCTTAATGTAAATTTTCCTTAGTGTAATTTTTAACCCAGGTAATTCCCAGTTACTCCTAGATAATTAAATCCCCTTCTGTTTTGAAAGTGTCTGTACTTGGCTTTCCTAACATTGATTCTCCTAGTACTTCGCCCTTTTTTGTTGGCAACTTTTCTTTTCCTTGTCGTCTTTTCTCCTCGCCTCATGATGTTGTCCTTTGCCTACTTCTCTTGCGCTCATAGTCTCCTGGTCATTTCGCCAGCCATTATGGCTTCAGGCTCCCCCAGAGTTGCAGCTCCGGTCCTGTGTGGTCACTCCCTGGAACTGCACACCGCACTTCCAATTCCCAGTTGGGCCTCACCACTGGACATGCTGCTGCGGTCCCTGCCTTGGGATGTTTCTAATAGGAACCATTGTCTCACCCCTTGCTTCTTAATCTGTTTTTTCTGATTTTCCTACTCCTGCTGGAGGCCTTCGTGCTCCTAGGTACACAGGTTCCAATTGTAGAGTCATCATTGACTCATTTGGGTCCACTTCAGTTTCAGAAACATCTGCCAAGCAACCTATTTTGTGCCAGGTCCAGGAGATACAAGAGTTAGCAGAAGTTGCTCAAGGCCTAGTGGAACGTTGAATAATCAGCACAGACTGACACAAGGTCCAGTCTGGCCTGCAGGAGGGGATGACCACCTCTGCCTGGAGGACTCAGGAAAATCTTCACAGAGGACAGGTACCCTAGCTGACTTTTGAAGGAAAAAAGACGAATTTAGTGAGCCAATGAAGGACAAATGTACACATGCAGAAAGGAAAGGAGCCCTCCAGCACACGCTGTAAGGGTGGGCGTTGGAGGGCCAGCTGGCAGGTTACAGGTGGGCGGTGGCTGGAGCGAGGCAGGCCTCCTCTGAAATGTGAAGAGGAGCCGGGACTTTGTTCTGCAGGAACTGGGAAGCCACTGAAGGGGAGTGATAGTTCCTTCTGGCTGTGATGAGAACAGTGGAGATACCAGTTAGGAGACTCTGTATTCTAGGTACTGGTGCCCCCTGGTGTCGTACAGTGTGACAGCTCCAAGTGAATGGTAATAAGTTTGCATTTAGAAGGATAACTGTGGGGTGTGGGCTTGAAAAGGGAAAGGCACCCTGCAGTCCAAAGGCGATTTGGCTGGTGTTGCCCGGAGATGTGAAGGTGAGAGCCAGAACAAGGGGCAGCAGCTGGGGACGGAGAGAATGGGATCCGTGTGAAACATGTTTACAAGGTAGAATAAAGGGAAGAGAAGAACTGAGAATGATCCCCAGTTGAGAATGGTGAGAATGAGGGAGATTACTTCGGCAAATTTGAGTTTTTGTGTACAAAAATGAACATGGAAAACCTGTGTAAAAATTCTGTTTCCTGGACCCCACCTACAGAGATTCTGATTCAGTAGGGCTGGATTCAGGCCCAGGAACTTGAAGTTTTACCGTTGCCCACAGAATTACAATGCAGGTGATCCATACCACACTTTAGGAGCCCTGGCTCCAGGAAATTACACAGATGAAGAAAAGAAAGACAAGGACAAAACCCCTAAGAAGGACTCCTACTGGGGACATTGCAGAGGGCACTGGTAAAGGAAAATGAGAAGGAATAGGCAGATGAAAGTATCAATAGAAGAGACTCAAGAAGAAAGTACGGTGTCTCGTACACTAGCGCATGCGTGTCAGTTAAGGTCTGAGGATGCCTTTTGCCTTGAAGCCCAGAGAAGATTTTGACTGAATATAGGCCCTAGAAGCTAGGCCGAGGTTCAGCAAACTTGTTCAGAAGAAGGATGAAATAGTAAAATATTTCAGGCTCTGCAGACCATATGGCCTCTGTCGTAACTACTAAACTCCACCATCATAGCACAATACATAAATAAATGATAGTGACTGTTACAAAAACTTATTTATGGACACCAAAATTTGAATTCGTATTAATTTTCATGTATATGTTGTGAAATATATACAAATCTTTTCATATTTTTCCCAATCATTTAAAAATACAAAAACCATTCTTTAAGTCAGAAAGAGGCTCCAGTGGAAAGGTGAAGAGTTATAATGGACGCTGCATCACCCACAAAGCCTAAAACACTTACAGCCAGGCCCTTTACAGAGGTTTGCCCCCCCCCCCCCCCCCCCGACGTAGACCACTGTGATAGTTTTCACTGCAGATGCCAGGCCGGAATCGAAGATAGGAGCATTCAGATTTCTTTCTGAGCTTCCAACCTACCAGTGCTTGGCTTGTTGTAGGTGCTCTTCATTAAGATTGAACTGCTGTTTGTTCTGTCTTATGTCTCTTTTCTCCTCCCTTCGGGTCTGTTCTTTTCAATGAAGGTAATAAGAGCTAACTTTTTTTATTGTTCAATTACGGTTGTCTCCATTTTCCCCCCATTACTCTCCCCTGTCCTGTCCACCCTCCCCGACATTCAACTCTCCCGGAAGTAATTTTCTTAATTTCAAAAATTTATTAAAGGTGTTGCCTTGCGAGTTTTACCTCAAGCTTTCCCCTTTTTTTGGTTCCTGATGGACTTCAGTTAGAGCAGTAGCGGTCACCAGTTTCAGTACAGTTCCACGTACTAGCCCAGATGTCACACACACAGATGTGTTATTTTGCAGTTACTGATTTTTAAAGAGTGTATATCTTATCTTATTAAGGATACTATTGTTGAGTTCCTTCTTGAAAAAAATACCAGCATTTTTAGTAAAAAAAATATTTAAATTATTTTGTTTTTCATGTCTTTTTATGTAGATATACTTTGCATCTTATCTGCAAAGAGGATGAATTTGATGAAGTGATGGAAAAATATGGTAGCTTGGAAACTAGTACTTCTCTTTAAAGTCATTTTGCCTAATTTAAAAATCAGATTTCTCATTCGCTTTAGCAAGTGCTTTTTAAAAAAAGTTTCTGAGTCTTTTTTTCCTCAGTCTGTTAAAAAGTACTGCGTCCAGTGTTTCAAATATGTTATATCAGTTCATTTGGGTAAGAAAAACTAATTCCTTCAGCGTGCACATTAGTATTTGTCTGGAGTTGGAAAATATTCCAGGGAAAGGTCCATTTTGACCTGAGCAGCGCCCGAAGCACCCGTCCCTGAGTAGGGTGGCAGCGCCGCAGTAGAGTGCGGGGTTCCCGCCGGCGGTCTCGGGAAGCAGGTGGTCGTCCTGCGGCAGCTTTCGGAGTCTTACTCTCAGAAATTCTCCTTTTTCTCTCTGTCTCTCCATATGCACATACGCCTGCTTGAGTGTGCACATGCACACGTCCAGGTGATCGTAATCTGAGTCTGCCGTTGGGCTGCTTACCGAACCAGCGTAGTGCCGCTGCGCTGGGCACAGTGGAGCGCGTCGCCACTCCGAGCCTCACAGTAGTCCTGTGAGACTGGGTTGTCCTCACCGCGACAAGTAATGATTGATAAAAACCTGCCTCAGAGGGCTGTTCAGAGACTTTGTTGAGGGAATAAGCATAACGTCCCTGACACGGGAGACACATAATAATGGTAGATCCTGCTGTTTCTATTCATCAAAGCAAAGTGCAACACAGTATAATTTTCACCTGTCTCTCCTACTCCTGATTCTGTTCCCACTGACGGCCACTTTCAGCTTTTGTTTCTTTTGTATTTACTTACATTTCTAAGTAACTGTACAGCTGTTTCTTGACTTTTCATTTAAATGGCGTTTTTTAACTTAAGGATTACTACTTAGCTTTCTTACCAACATCATTTTTACCCACCTACCACCAAAAAGCACATTTTTTTCTTCCTCTATCCTTGCAGTGTGGTGTAGCGCTTTTTGGTTAAATTAGTACTGTCCTTGTAAGGTAATATAAATGTTACTCACAACTAAGCCGTGTGGTGTACCAGTTACATTTCTTTTGTTTTGCAACTCTTTGTCCCCTGTCCCAGTTGTTACTTTTTAAAATCAGTTTCTTTTTTTTCTAATAGGAAAGATAAATGTATTCTAACCTCAGTTAGAGAGAAGGCTTTATTGGGAAGGCACTGAGGTTCCCCCAAGACTTTCAGGAAAGAGCCGGGCAGCCAGGCTGGGCGGAGCGCGCAGCGGATGAGTGCGGCCCTCCCCTGGCGCTGCCTCCCGGCCGCCTCTGCACTCTTTTCTTTTTTCTTTGCTGTTTTCTCTGTACCTATTAATTTCTACCTAACTAAGATGCATTCTTCAGGGATTTTGTCAGTGGTTTTTTTTCCCTTAAAGCCACCTTTCTTCCTCTTGTCTCATAAAATGGACTGGTTGTTCTGTCAGCCCGTGGCATGGTTGTCATTCTGCGTGTTCCCTTCACGTCTCTCCTGTGGATCTCCTGATTCACGAATCTTCCTGAGAAACGGGTACCTGGGAAGTGAGCGTTTGAAATCTCGCGTATTTGGAAATGTCTCTGTTTCATCTCTGACACATGATTGACAGTTTGGTTCTGTACAGAGTTCTAGGTGGGAATCATTCTCCCTCAGAGTTTGGAAGCATTGCTCTGTTGTCTCTTCTGACGTCCGGCCCTGCAACTGGGAGGCAGCGTCATGCTGACTCCTGGGCGGTGACCTGGCCTGTATTTCCTCTGCACTCCTGGAGGCTCTTCTTTGTGTCCCTGCCGTTCTGGACTTTGAGAACGATGTGCCTACCTGTCGATCCCTTTGTCCACTGCAGCGGGCACTCAGTGGGTCCTCCCATCTGGCAATTCATGTTCCTCAGTCCTGGGGATATGAACTGTGTCTTTTCTGCTCTCTGTACTCTTGCCTCTTCCTTTCTAGAACATATATTTATGATTTGTGTTTGTGTGTGTGAATTTTATCTAGTCCTGCCCATTTTTCTATTGTTTTCTTTTTACTCTATCTTCTGGGAAATATTTTCAACTTTTATCTTGCAACTGTTTATTTTCAAATTTCTGTTATCATGTTTGGTTATTTCTAAGAGTCTCCTGTTCTTTTTCCATAAATGCAGTATTTTCTGTCTGCTAAGCCAGTCACTACATGTAGGTTCCAAACAGAGACAGTACACGATGGGCAATGATTAGATGTTGGAATGTTTGGTAGCAGTACTGAGTGCTGTAGAACAGAAGGGTCTAGACAAATCACTGCCTGCCAGAAAAACCTCGGACCAACTACATGTCGAAGGCAGAATAGGATCTGGACCTGGAACGTAAGTAAAGTCAGATAGATGAGGCGCAGCCATGCTGAGTGGTGGAAAAAGTGTTGGCGTTGGCACCAGGCCCAGCTGAGTCGCTGCAAAAACCTGGGGGGTCCAACCTCTCTGAGCTTCAGTTTCCTCCTCTTTGATGGGACTAATAATACCTACCCTCCACGATTGCTGTAAAGAGAGAAGTTGTGTATGTATAGTGTATGGTGTATAGTTGGGATTTAATAAACATTTTTTATAAGATTCTTGAGGCCAGAAAAATATCTTCTCTGGCCACACTTGCTAGCCTAGCGCCTGCTACACAGTGGGGTCTTCCTATAGATAATAAATGAGTGCGTGAGCGAGGGAACAGATGGATGAGGAAGGAGAGCATTCCGGGAGGGGAGATGACAGAAATAGTGGCCGGGAAGCTGGGAGTGAGCATGTTGCGAGGGAAAGGACTGCTGGGACCTGGCCTGACTCAAGAGGTTTATATAGAGACAGGTGTTCTTGGAAATATGTCTGGAAAACTGGGTCAGTACTTTTTGGAGGGGTCCGGAGGGAGGACTGACAGAGGTAGTTTGGGGCCAGTGTGAGGCATTTAAATCAGTGACCAAATCAGGGCTAGAAAGCGTCCCACTCAGTTAGAGAAACTGGGCTAATTCCAGTTTTTGATGTGAACATTTGGGCAAGGACGAAGCCCCTATCTGGTTGGGAAACGACCCCTGCTCTGTCTGCCCCAGAAGGTGGTAACAATAATGATAGAGTAAGTCAGGAGGTGTAAATATGCTTTGTAAGTTTGCGGCAGTTTCACTGGCTCAGGAAGCAGGCAGGAAAACAGGAACCCTTGTTTATCCACGTGGCTACTATGGCTTTCATTCCCCAAAAGCGGTAAACTAATAAGCCATAATGGGGAGGGGTATGTTTCACCAAAAAGTATTTCTTCCCTTGTCCTTTGTCTTAACTTGGCTACATATAATTTTCCTTCTAAATTATTTCAATGCCTGTGCCTATGTTGTCAATCCAGTTGCCTCCTGAGGCTATTTAATTAAAATAAATAAAATTTAAAATTCACTACGTTGGTCGCAGTAGCTGCACAGAAGTGTTCAGTGGCCATGGGGGCTGGTGGCCGCCGTTCTGCCACCTCAGAAAGTTCTCTGGGAGAGCGCTAGACTAGACTTACAGAACCCCAGTTTGCATGTTCATTTTTTAAAATAGTGTATTAGTTTTAACTTCTCTGACTTTTTTAATTTATAAAGCAAGTAACTGAAGCTTGTTTCTTTGAAAACATGAAGCTGTTTTTCACTTACATGAGCCTTAGTTGATTGTTTGATCTCTTCCATCTGTGGCTTTTTATTGAAAACAGGTCCGCCGACCTAACCTAATGGATTTTCTTAATTAGGGAAGTAACAGGGTATAAAAGACTGAATGATTGGAAGAGCTTCTAGCCTAATTGGAAATGTAATTGATTGTGTTTGCCAGATGTCATTTCAAGACTATCTTCTTCTTTTTTAAGATGCTAAAGAAAACCCTTATGGTGAGGATGACAATAAGAGCCCATTCCCCTTGCAGCCCAAAAACAAACGCAGTTACGCCCAGAATGTGACTGTCTGGATCAAACCCAGTGGCCTCCAGGTAACGTCACCATTCCCCTGGGACAGGGGGAGGGATTCTGGCAGGCCAGCAGACATTTGATTTGATTTTCCTTTCCTGTGATACTTAGTAATTCATTTACTTCTAATGTTTGTCTATTTCCAAAAAAGATTTGAGGTAACGTACAGTAAAAAAATGTATACAGCAAATTTATTTTTTACAAAATTTAGAGTAATACAAAACCTAGAGGGAAGAGGGGAGACAGTTGTGCCAGGAAGCCAAAGCAAAATGATAATTGATTGTATTTGAGCACTGGGCTCTGAGCTTTCTCTTACCAAAGTCAAAAAAGAAACATGGAGGGTTTTCTGTTGCGTAGTGTTATGTCTGATAAAGGAAGCAGGCCCATTCTTCTAGGGAGACCCGTTTTCCTGGCATGGAATTTTGAGGCATCGACTGATGTAATGGGTGTTATCTCTTAAAACAATTTTGAGAAAGATGTAAAAACCTTCACATGGTTATTCCACCCCCACAGTAGGGCCCGAACCATAGCTTTTACACTGCAATTCCACAAAACACGTTCCCTGGAAGCTGAGCGTGTACCGTGGCCACGGCATGCTGCTTTCACACAGGGCACTCAGGTGACATCTCTTCTTCTGAGTTTAAAAGTCACCTTTTGAGCCTTGTTTCTCATTTGAGTACCTTTTTTTCCTTTGTTCCTCCAAGGAGTCCAGCCTTAGGCAGAGGAGGCGGCATCGGGCCACCTGACAACAGAAGTGGCTCCCGTTGGTGGTGTGGTCCCTCCTTCCCCCTTGTCATAGACACCGGACACCCCACCGTGACTGAGGGGATGGGGCCCCTCTCTCTGCTGGAAAATCCGATTCTGCCCCTTCTATGCTGTCCCTGCCCCCTGTACTTCCCTGCTGAAAGGATGGCTGCATTTTTTTTCTTTTTTTGAATTTTTCTAAAATTATTTTTAAAATTTTTTAAAATAATATTTCCTAAAATTATTTTAAAATTTTTATTTTAGTCTGAGTGTATTTTTTTATTGTGAAACACACGTGACACTTACCATTTCAACCATTTTAAAACATACAAGTCAATGGCAGTTAGTACAATCACGTGTTACACAACCATCACCGCTGTCTAGTTCCAGAACATCTTATCACCCCAAAAGGAAACCCTGTACCCAGTAAGCAAGTCACTTTATTTTCCCATTGTCCCTCAGCCCTTGGCAACCACTAATCTGCTTTCTGCCTGTGTGGATTTGCCTACTCTGCATATTTTCTATAAATGCGTCATATACTGTGTGGCCTTTTTGTTGGGCCTCCATTGGGTATAATGCTTTCAGCGCTCATCCGCGCAGCAGCCTGTGTCGGTGCGTCAGTCCCCCCGTGGCTGAGAAACACTCTGTCATCGGACGATGCCACGTTGTGTTTGCCCGTCATTCAGTGGATGTTCCTGCACTCTTGCTGTTCTGAATGATGCTGCTGTGAACATTCATCAGATTAATTTTTCTTTTGTTGCTGTGCTGTTGTAACTAAGAAATCATGGCCAAATCCAGGGACATAAAAATTTGCCCCTATGTTTTCTTTTAAGAGTTTTACAGTTTAAGCTCTGACCCATTTTGATTTACTTTTTTGTATAAGGTATGAAGTAACGGTCCTACTTCATTCTTTTATGTATGTGGCTCTTCGGTACCATTTGTTGAAGAAACTGTTCTTACCCCCATTCAGTGGTCTTGGTCCCTCATTAAAAAAGCAGCTAGATAGATACATATGCACAC
This sequence comes from Artibeus jamaicensis, assembly GCF_021234435.1. Lineage (NCBI taxonomy): Eukaryota > Metazoa > Chordata > Mammalia > Chiroptera > Phyllostomidae > Artibeus > Artibeus jamaicensis. Next base: position 8,463,583 of record NW_026521883.1, read on the forward strand.
ACATACATACATACATGATTGTTGGGTGTGGTTTTGTGAAACAAGTTCATTCCTGTCATAAAGGATTTATTGCCGAGCACTTTGAAGGAAGGAGGTGCCGTACTAATGTTGAGCAGAGAAGTGACACTAACTCGGAAGGGATCCTCGTTTGGCCACTGTCTCTCTGTTCCTGTTTTCAGTGCTTTAAACACGTAGAGCCATCCTGTTGGATTCTTTCCCCTTTACCACAGAATTCTAATGTGGAGTTGTTTTTACCCTTGATAGACAGACGTACAGAAGATTTTAAGAAATGCAAGGAAACTACCTGAAAAAACACAAACCTTCTACAAGGTGAGACCATTACAATTATAGTGGAAGAGGCTGGGCCCTGGGAAGTTTGCCAAAAATAAGTGGTTCACTGTCATCCCTGTGGGTAGCAGAGCAAACGTGGACAGGGGTTAGAAGTGTATGCTTCCGCCTCAGTGTTTTTCATCAGTCAGGTTAGTAGAAGCCATAGGTCCATTTCTGCCATAAAATCCAAGAATTAAACAGTTCCGTGCTGAAGGGCCTGTCAGTGTTGGTACAGCTGTGACAGGCTAAGGGAAGGGGCTGAAAGGACCTGAACCCTCATACCCTTAATCCTTCTCACCATCCCACGTGGGTATCCATCCAGCCTGACCTCGGGCTACCGCTGCATGGGGCTTCCTGGGACGGCGATTGCCCAGAACATTCTTACTGTGCCAGAGAAGCTGCTTCCCAGAGTGACTTCTCAAATTACACGTGTATGAGTTGCAAACAGATGGCCCTCAGGAACTCGACCTAGGCAATCCAGAACCGTGGGTGGAGGAACAAAGTGACAAGGGCCGAGGTGGAGTGTGGGGCACTGAGGCTCACCCATTTCTCTCCTCCCGGTGTTTGGGCGAGATCAGATTACGTCAGTGGTACTGTGAGGTGTGCTGCGCTGTCCGTTTCGTCCTAGCTTGCTAATCTGAAATTGTGGGCACACAGCCCGCTCCAGGCTAGCATTTCTCCCAGAGAACACCCATGCTACTTTGGCTGGATGTCATTTCATTGCCTTATTGTCACTACTGTGTTCAAACCTAATTATGTAGTGGGCTGGTGAAACCAAGCAAGAACAACCTTACTCGGAGTTCAAACAGACAGGCGATCAGCCCCAGGCCCTTCTGACTGACACCCTGTCATCCACGCGGGCCTTGTCCTCCTCCCTGCAGAGCTTTCTCCTCACACTCATCAGCCATCCATTCAAGCCGACACACTTGTACATTGGCCTTTTGAACTTTTCACTTGTTAACAGTGGTCAGGAAGCCCATTTCTCTATCCTGGTTTTATATAATCTCACATCTCAAAGGTGGAAGGGGCCTCTGCCAGGCCACTGCATCAGCCCCAGCAGTGGGCAGGGAAGAGGTTTCCTCCCTTTTTGTAAATGAGGCCACTGGGACCCAGAGAGGCCACACAACTTGCCCAAGTCACCCTGCTACAGGGTTGATGGGGCACTTCCTACTTCTCTGCTCCCATTCACCACCTCCCTTCTTTTTGTGGCGGTGTTTCAGGTCATACTTCCTGACCCCTCCAGAGCCTCCTCCAAACATGTTCATTGGCATCCAGCCTGAGGCACCTGAGGTTTAAGAGGCACCTGAGATTTAAGAGCCCCCTGAGGTTTGGGACGAGCCTTTTCCATAGCCGAGTAACAGGAAAAGTAACCCTCCTCAGTTAGGAGTAAATGAAGTAACGTATGCAAAGAGCCTCACTGCTTTGGCCGACATGCTCCTTCACTGTGGTGGTGATGACCTGCACGTCAGCTGTGTTTCTCACCCGGCTTCCTTCTCACCTGGGGAGGAACCACTTCTCAGTCACGTCCTCATGCCCTCGTCCCAGGCATCTCTGTACAACCCTTTGTTCTTATATAAAAACACTAAGTTGGGGTCAAGGAAAACTTATTCTGAGCTGAGCACTTGAAAAGTGTGTGACAATTCCAGACATGGAGTGGCTGGTCAAGTGGCTGGACTGGCTGGTTGGGTGGACAGAGTTGCCTGGGCAGTCAGTCAGGAAGTCGACAAGATAGTAGAAGACAGAGTGGGAATAGAGATCAACCAAGAAGTAAGAACCACAAATGGAGTTTTGAGCAAGAATTTAATAGTTAATCTACCAAAGTGAGCTTACCTATTTCTGCCTAATCACATACATTATCCAGCAAAAATTAGTTCATCATAGTGGAGGTTTGTGTCTGCTATTTGCAGAGAAGTTGGTTGTATTTTCTTAAAAAGCATTTCACAGTAACGGTTGTAAACAAATCTACTTATCCAGTTATACCTTTGAATTAAAAACCTCCATTTATTGTCCAAAAAAAAGTACATGACAAGGAAAATGCACTTTAGGAACATCATTTTGTTGCTGTGGTTGCAGGAGCTGAACCGTTTACGAAAGGCTGCCCTGGCCTTTGGTTTCTTGGACTTGCTCAAGGGCGTGGCGGACATGCTGGAGAGGGAGTGCACGCTGCTGCCCGACACGGCCCACCCCGACGCCGCGTTCCAGCTGACCCACGCTGCCCAGCAGCTCAAGCTGGCCAGTACCGGCACCTCTGAGTATGCCGGCTATGACCACAACATCACGCCTTTGCAGACAGACTTCTCTGGGAGCAGCGCTGAAAGAATGTAAAGCTGACTTTGGGAGACTTCCTTCTTTTTTCATTTCAACTGAATATGCGTAAGGGTGAACACTTTTCCAGAGTGTTCCCCTCTGCAGTGACCACCCAAAGAGCTCCCAGCAGCTGCCTCAGAAGCACCACTTGCTGGCTTGAATGAGTGCTACTGTCTCAGAAGGGCTCTGAAGGGTGGTTGGCCACTTGGGCTTTCACTTTCTAAGGCTTAGAGTCTTCCAGCCCAAAAGACACCTGTGGCTGCCACAATGGGTACATCTGCTGAGAAGCTTGAAGCTTTGGTGGGCACAGAGCTCTCCCCCTTCCTCAGGAAACCTGACCTGCAAGGGTCCTCTGGCTTTCCAAAAGGCATCTTGTCTTCGCTCAATCATGAAGACACCTTAAAGCTTCTGGCCTTGGACTGAGCAACACAGACAGTCAGGGACTTTCTAAGTACAAGCCCTACACCACTAAGTCCCAGAACTTTTCTCGAAACTTGGGCAAAACTTGGTGGTAACCCTTAGGTGCCTTTGGTATGTCTTGAGATACATACTTTTAAATAGCAACCATAAATGTATAAAATTAGTCCCGTTTCTTCAATTTTTAAAAATAAATTTGATTTTCTATAAAATGGTTTCACTGGGAAACTAATGTCTTTGCCTTTTGTTCTGTCCTATCTGGATATAAATCCTGCTTCCTGCGTGAAACAGATTCATAAATCATGAGGGTTCCTTGGGTTTCATATTGACTGCCCTGTTTTTTTTCTTTTTAATTATATTTTATTGATTATGCTATGACAGTTATCCCATTTCCCCCCTTTGTAACCCCCATCCCACCAGCATTCTGCTCTCTTAGTTCATGTCCATGGGTCATACATGTAAATTCTTTGGCTTCTCCATTTCCCATACTATTCTTAACCTCCCCATTTATTTTGTACCTACCACTTATAATACTCCCTGTACATTTTACCCCATCCCCCCTCCCCTTCCCCTCTGATAACCCTCCGTGTGATCTCCATTTCTGTGATTCTGTTCCCGTTCAAGTTGTTTGCTTAGTTTTTGTTTTTGATATTTTAGGTTTGGTTGTTGATAACTGTCAGTTTGTCGTCATTTTACTGTTCATATTTTTTATCTCCTTCTTTGTATTAGGTAAGTCCCTTTAACATTTCATATAATAAGGTCTTGGTGATGATGAACTCCTTTAATTTGACATTACCTGGGAAGCACTTTATATGCCCTTCCATTTTAAATGAAAGCTTTGCTGGATAGAGTAATCTTGGATGTAGGTCCTTGCCTTTCATGACTTAGAATACTTCTTTCCAGCCCCTTCTTGCCTGTAATGTTTCTTTTGAGAAACCAGCTGATGGTCTTATGGGAACTCCTTTGTAGTTAACTGTCTCCTTTTCTCTTGCTTTTAGAATTCTCTTCTTATATTTAATCTCAGGTAATGTAATTGTGTGTGCTTCCTTGGGTCCAACTTCTTTGGGACTCTGAGCTTCCTGGACTTCCTACAAGTCTATTTCCTTTGCCAGATAGGAAAAATTCTCCATTATTTTCTCAAATAAGTTTTCCATTTTTAACTCTTCTCCTTCTGACACCTCTATGATTTGGATGTTAGAATATTTAAAGTTGTCTCAGGGGTTCCTAAGCCTCTCATTTTTTTTGAATTCTTGTTTCTTCATTCTGTTCTGGATGTTTACTTCTTCCTTCTGGTCCAAATATTTGAGTCCCAGTTTCCTTCCCTTCACTGTTGGTTCCCTGTACATTTTCCTTTATTCTACTTTGCATAGCCTTCACTTTAACCTCTAGGTAAAAGTGAAGGTTGACCATACTCAACCAATTCTGTGAGCATCCTGATTACCAGCATTTTGAACTCTGCATCTGATAGGCTGGCTCTTTATCGCTTACTTCTATTTTTGGAGCTTTGATCTTTCATTTGGGCCATTTTTTTTAATTTATTTTTTATTGATTATGCCATTACAGTTGTTCCATTCCCCCCCTTCATTCCCCTCCACCCTACCCCCCGTCCCCACCATTACCCCCCCTTTAGTTTATGACCATGTGTCTCAAGTTCTTTACATTCTATATTTCCCATACTATTCTTACTTCCCATCTATTTTCTATCTACTGTCTATGCTACTTATTTTCTGTACCTTCTCCCCCCTTCTCCTCCTCCCACTCCCCTGTTGCTAACCCTCCTTGAGAGCTTCATTTCTATGTTTCCACTCCTGATCTAGCTGTCCTTTTAGTTTGCTTTTGTTTTAGGTGTGGTTGTTAATAACTGTGAGTTTGCTGTCCTTTCACTGTTCATGTTTTTTTAACTTCTTTTTTTTAGGTAAGTCCCTTTAACATTTCATATAATAAGGGCTTGGTGATGATGAACTCCTTGAATTTGATCTTATCTGAGAAGCACTTTATCTGTCCTTCCATTTTAAATGAAAGTTTTGCTGGATAGAGCAATCTTGGTTGTAGGTCTTTAGATTTCATGACTTGGAATACCTCTTTCCAGCCCCTTCTTGCCTGTAAGGTCTCCTTTGAGAAATCCTCTGACAGTCTGATGGGGACTCCTTTGTAGGTGACTGTCCCCTTAGCTCTTGCTGCTTCTAGGATTCTCTCCTCCATTTTAATCTTGGCTAATGTAATGATGATGTGCCTTGGTGTGTTCCTTCTTGGGTCCAACTTCTTTGGGACTCTCTGAGCTTCCTGGATTTCCTGGAAGTCTATTTCCTTTGCCAGATTGGGGAAGTTCTCCTTTATTATTTGTTCAAGTTTTCCACTGGTGGCTGTGCCTTTCCCCCTTCTGGTACCCCTATAATTTGGATGTTGGAGCGTTTAAAGATGTCCTGGAGGTTCCTAAGACTCTCCTCATTTCTTTGAATTCTTGCTTCTTGACTCTTTTCTGTTTGGCCATTATTTGCTTTCTTCTGGTCCACTTCATTGATTTGAGTCCCAGTTTCCTTTTCATTGCTATTGGTTTCCTGTGCAATTCCATTCATTTCAATTAGTTTCGCCTTCATATATTTCTCTAATTTGTGGCTATAATCAACCAGTTCTGTGAGGATCCTGATCACCAGTGTTTTAAACTGTGCGTCTGAGAGTTTTGCTATTTCTTCATCTCTTAGATTTATAGGCTCTGGGGCTTTGAGATCTTCTTGAGCCATTTTTGGTCTGTTCGCACCCGTTAAGTATGAGGAGAGGAGCCTTGGACTCCCAGGTCACTAGGTTGTGACGCTGTATGTGGGGGCGTGGTCAGAGCGGGGAAATGGCAGCCCCCTCTGCTGTTTTGTGCTGCTGGGTGAGGAGCAGATCCTTAGGTGGTTCACCAGGGCCGGGCCACTCAGAGTCACTGGGTTATGACGCTGTATGTGGAGGTGGGGTCAGAGCGGGAAATGGCTGCGCCCTCCGCTGCTGCTCTCCGCAGTGACCCGCTGGGTTCTGGTCCAATTGCTCACTCTCTCGCTTGTTTATCCACACACAAATGCGCGACCACAGTCAGCCCGCAGCCCTGCTCCCTCGCTGTTTCCCAGCGGTCGCTGGGTCTCTCACTAGGTCCAACCCGGCGCCTGGATTCCGCGCGCCTGAGTCCGACCGACCGAGTTTTCCTGTGCTACCCCGCTCCGCCAGCTGCTGGTTTTGCCCCTCTTACCGGTCAGGATGAAGAATTTGTTGTTAACAGACTTCCGAAAAGTTCAATTTTCCGTGTTTTGGCTGTGTTTTCTGTTGCTAATATTTAGTTGTCTCTAAACTTGGTTGTGTGAGAAAGCACGGTATCTCCACCTATGCCTCCATCTTGGCGGAAGTCCCATTTGGGCCATTTTTTGTCTAATCACACCTGTTAGGTTCTAAGGGGCTGAGCCTTAGGTGTTTACCAGGGTGAAGCAACCCACGTTGCTGTGTTGTGGCGCTGTATGTGGGGGAGGGGCCCAAAAGGTAATGATGCCGTTTGCTCAGTGGCTTTCAGTCACTTCCCCCCTCTTCCCACAAGCAAATTGGGCCCTTCTTGTGCCAATTCCCAGGTGTGCGAGCTTATGTCCATTCTAGGACCCTGTTGGTCTATCCAAAGAACTCTCCTCAATTCCAGCAGGATTTTACAGTCAGAGGTTTTGAGGCTTTATTTCCCCAAGCTGGAACCCTGGGTTGTGCGGTCTCACCCCCCAGTTGTTCCTCCTGTTTTATCTGCACACAAATATGGGACCCCCTGGTTCCTCCAGCCACTGCCTTGCCACGTGTCCTCTTCACCCTGGCTGCCTGTCTCTGCCCCTCCTACCAGTCTGGATGACTGTTTCTTTAACCCCTTGGCTGTTGGACTTCCATACAGTTCAATTTTCTGGCAGTTCTGGTTATTTTTTATTTTTAAATGTGTTACTGTCCTTGTTTTGGCTGTACAGGGAGGCAAAGTGGATCTACCTACACCTCCATCTTGGCCAGAGGTCAGCTTCCCTGTTTCTGACACTGGCTAGGCTAGATTCTGCCAGTGTCAGAATCTAGGTCCAGAATCCAGTGCCAGGTCTCTGCAGTCAGCTGTCCTTCCAGTTCATCAGCCAGCTTCACAACACTGGGCAAGACTGGTAGCTTCTCTAGGTGTTACTTACATCAGCAGCACTTTTCAGATCATTCTGTGGACAGCCTAAGGTGTTACTCCCACCAGCTTCAACCCGAGCAGCCACTTTTGGTTTAACATGCTGAAGGGTTATACATTATTTTGTCTGAACAAAGGACTTTGATCACTAACAATTTCAAAACCATTCAAGTACGTAAATGATCTTTAAACACAAGTTATTAGAATTTTGACTGTAAATGTTTAATAGAAATACACAATCTTTTGCTTTCTCAGATGGCAACAAAAGAACTTATAAGAATATAAGATTCTGCCACAGATGCAGCATAACCTACTGCAAAGCCGATCTGCCCGATTACACACAGAAAGTCAGGTGAGAGAACATCAGAAGTTAACACAAACGAGAACTGACAGAAGTCAGACATGCAAAATATCCTTCAGTGCAATGAACTTGTACAAAATCATCCCACCTGTGCTACTCATATGTTTTTAGGTCAAACCAAGTTTCTATTTGGGCCTCAGTGAGACAGAAGAACTCATTTCAGCCCCTTCCCCCCAGGAACAGCAGGAATGGCAAAACAGAAAGAGCAATCGTACCTTAAATTCTTTATACAAGCGTTACTTCTAACCCATTTTGCTTAGTTTACTTGGAATGTAGTAGAAGGAGCTGATGTTTTTGACAAAGGTCATACTTCATAATGCCTCGATTTTTTTTCTGTTCCTTTATTGGTGGGTTTCCTGCCAGGAATCTTTGTCAGAGGACTAGCTGGCTGTTCCCCGGCCCAGGTTCTCTGTCCACTAGCCGACTGCAGAGAGGTGACAGTGGCAGAATAAAAGCAGGTGTTTCTAGGTCTGTTCAAGGGACGATCCCACCACTTACTCTGATAGGTACACAAGGAAACAGACTTAGCCAGGTTAGGGGAAGGAAGATTGAGCTTTTATGTTTACGCACAGCCTAGGAGTTTTGTAGGCATGTCTCTCTGGCCCACTCTCGTGTCTCCAGGTTGCCACAGGCTGCACTGCCAGCGGCTCTCTTATTGCCAGTTTGACCCTTCTGATCCCTGTAGCCATCTGGGTTTGGAATTCTTATAATCTCATTATTGTCTAACTAGTGTTTCATCTTCCTTTAGTGTTGAAAATAGTTCTGATTTATCTTGGAATGAAGCGATCATGCTGTTTCAAGGTTCTAATGGGTTTCTCTCAAAGCACTCTGTGCCCACACAGGTAAGCACTGTCTGGTAACACAGTGTGGGAGAGGCCAAAAAATGCAGAGGTAATATGTGTTCTCTAAGCCCACCTGGACTCAGAAATGTCTTAGCAATGACTGAGTCAAATTGATTTTCAAAAAAATCAATACCACCCTACTTAACAAGCAACCCCTTGGGTACAGAATATATTAGGTCCTGCCTGAGTCACTTTTACAGCCCCCTGTAAGAGCAAAAGAGGTGGTTTTTTCCCTCCACAGTCAATAGCCAAAAAGAACAGATTCCAGCTATAAGCATAGCCGGTACCGAGTGGCTTCCAGACACTGAAGAAACCTCTGGCTTGTGTGAAACAGACCGACTGGACGTGGAGAAGTGGGAGCAGGGCTGAGTCTGCTGTCACGGAACATGAAAGGACGAACCTGTCGCGGACGTCATGCAAGTAATACAGGAAGGTAACAGGATAAATTCAGGGTGTTACTGGGGGAAATGGAAGATAGCCTTACTGAGAATTTAATCATTTAACTTTAAAAAAACTTTTACATCAGTACAAGAAGGTAAAACTTTAAGAATTATAGATTAGGCTCAAAAGTCTAAATGGCAAGAAGCCATCTAAATCTCTTTTCAGTGGATCTTTTTCTTTTTCTGACCATAGCGCCGCCTGCGCTGTTTATAAAGGTGACGGAAGTTGATGTATAGCCCTGAAAAAGAAAAGAGGCCGGTTAGAAAGGAGACTCTGTCCTTGTTTATAGCCAACAGCTCCTAGGGCAGGGACGGTCTCAACTTGTCTGGTTTTCATACCTCTCTGTACTTACTGCAACTGCTCAAGAAGTACAACTGAATAAGAAGTTACTAAAAATCATTACAATGCACTACAGATGGCTCGGTTTTTACCCAGTGGGTTTACAATTTCATTTTCTCCCATATTTTATCACAAAAATTTTAAAACATAAAAATGACTAAATCAGCCCTGTGGCTGGTGTGGCTCGGTGGATTGAGTGCTGGCCTGTGACCCAAAGGGTTGCTGGTTCAATTCCCAGTCAGGGCACATGCCTGGGTTGCAGGCCAGGTCCCCATTAGAGGCATGCGAGAGGCAACCACACACTGATGTTTCTCTCCCTCTCTTTCTCCCTTCCTTCCCCTGTCTAAAAATAAATAAATAAATTCTTAAAAAAAAGAAAACACAAGACTAAATCATTGTACAGTCAATACCACCTAGATTTAAACTTTATCCATTACATTTACTTTATCACATACCCATTCCTGTCTCATTTTTGACGTTTTTCAATGACAGTGAGACATTAGGGAATGTATCCCTAAACACTTCCTTAATTGGAGTTCACAGTTCTTTTTGTTCACTTTCTTTTAAAGATATAAAATACACAAATCAGTATAGAAACAACCTAATTTTTAATTCAAGGTTATGCAATAACCTGTTTAAGCAACAGTTTACAAGATGTGACACACTTTTGTAGGAAGCACGATCTAGTGAATTAGAAAACATAGGATTTCAGAGCCAAGAAAACCTACTCGACCACGGACTATTCTGTGGCTTGGCCTCACTTCAACTTCCTCATTGCACAACAGTTAAAAACACTTCTTTTATAGGCTTTTTGTGAGAAAATGTAGGTTTAGAAGAGTAACTTGATCTATGCACAGATGTAACTGGTTGTTACACTGCTTCTAAATTATGCAAATTTAGAAGTTCATTCTGAAGAATAAAGAACAACTACATATTCATTGTAGGCAAACTATGTATTTGTATAAAACCTTCAAAAATTAGAGTGTGTGAGTGTAACAGGGTACAGCCAAGAGGGGGCCCCAAAAAGGGATTTGGAATGGGGTCCAGAACTCAAGGTATCCGGGAAATATTAAGATGTCCCCCCACCCCCAAGGTGTGAGTTGGGGAAGGGACACATGGAGCAGGGCCATTGAGAGCTGTTTTGTACAGCAAAGGCTTTGCAGCTAACCTCTGGCATGGTCACATATCATATCTATAACCTTTAACTGGTTACATAGATATGTTAAATAGCTGTGGCCATGCTCTGAGCCAGGGGAATAAAAGTGACTTCCACCCAAGATGTAACTGGGGGCAGGTCCCCCGAGTTACAGCACCTGCCTGAGAGCTTGGAGATGATTGGCTCCACGCCATGGGGCCACACCTGTCCAGACTCACAATAGGAGCCCATTAAACTTGGAATAATAAAGGGGTGCTGGCAAGTGTAGCCAATTGTAGCAGGAGTCGGAAATGGGGCTGCAAAAGGAGGACTGGCTTGGGGATTTAAAACCGAGACATGGAAGCCATTGGAGGAGTACCACACAACTTTGCCAGAGTGGGGACCCCCACAGCCATGTGAGAAGAAGAGAGGGAACCACGTGGCTGTGGCAGTGGAGAGAGAAAGCCATGTGCTTTTAAACAGAGTGGGGTCCCCACAGCTGGGGGTAGAGAGAATCACCATACAGCTTCAGCAGAGAATCGCCACTCGGCTTTGCAGCTCTGGTGAAGGAAACAAGACTTTGCCTGGAAGAAGGGTGAAAGAACTCTTGCCAGTAGGCCATGAGAAGGTGCCACATGACTTTGGAGTAATTAGAGATCCTGCCTGGACCTCAACATGGCTGATGGTGCCAGCAGCCTGAAACACGGACGTGTGCTTCTTTTCCTGAGATACGGTACCCCGAATTAGGGCAGGGGGGAAGGAAGCGCTGTGGGCACCTGTGGGTATCCTAAAGGACTTCGACATTTTAATGGGGACATTGGGTCACTACTTTAAGTCTACATAACTTTAAATAAACCTTTTCTTTCTTTTTCATAAATCTCTGGCATTGAGAGACGTCTTTCCTCTGGCAGTGGACAGACAAGCCCAGTAGGTGGTCCGGACAGTGTTAGTGTTAGTATACTGTCCTGGTGGGGGGGGGGCCTGTTGTTCTGTAACAGCTTTTGGCATCCCTGGGTGGACCAAATATTGCCCCCCCCTTGGACCTCTGTTCTGTAACATGACAACATACACAACATGAAGAAGGGCCACTAGGGTTCGTGCACATCAAAATACTTCTACCCTTCTAACTTTATTAGTAAAATAATTTCAGGGTCTTTCCAATACTTACTCCTCCTTAACACTTACAGCATGCCCACCTCATAGAGCCTAATTACAGTAATAGGAGGTTTATCCAGTAATAGAGGTAGAAAGTTCTTTTAATGAGTGCATTTCCCAAACTGAAGCTACTCCTTCAACACCAACCATTTTAACACTGCTGGTTAGAAATTTTTCTGTAATGTATACCTTTTCTGAAATAGAAAACCAGAAGTGGAATAAAATGTAGCCTTTGGGAAATGACCTACGCCCATAACAGACACCGTTTAACCACACCAACACCCTGAGTGCTCCTCTTCCCCAGTCTGAGTCCCCAAGACCACCAGCCTTTCTGGCTTCTGGGGTTTACTTTCTGTGGTCTTCCTCTCACTGTATGGGGCAGCCCACCTCCAAGGTGGTCCCCAGCAATCCTACCTCCTGGTATTTCATGCCCTGGTGTGGTCCCCTCCTACACTGGACTAGGTTGGTCTATGTAACCACCTGAATATGAGAAAAATGACAGAATGCACTCCTGAGATCAGGTTAGAGAGGGCAGTGTGGCCATGACAGCGGTGCTAATTATTGCTACAATGGCAGTCATATTACGGTACATCGACGAATCAAATCAACATGTTGTATACCCACCTATACAATGTTATATGTCAAGTATATTACAATAAAAAATTAAATGGGTAAAATTTTTAAAAGGCAGTGCAGCTTTTGGTTCTCTCAGATCACTTGCACAGGGGGGAAGTCATGTCACAAGCAGCCACATGAAGAAGTACTGCAGCTGGAAACTGAAGCCTTGTGCCCACAACTACACGAGTGGGCTGGGACCAGAGCCCCCACCCCAGTCAGGTCTGCAGAAATGTTAGCCCCGGCTGAGCTGACCGCTTCACTGGAACCTCATGAGGGAGCCTAGACCAGGGCCACCAAACTATGCTGCGTCCTGATCTTCAGAAACCATGTGAGATAATAAATGTTTGTTGTCTTAAGCTGCTAAATTTGGGGGTAATTTGTTGCACAGCAATAGATTAATACTATCTGCTGTCACATCCTCTGTTGCCAGGAGACCAGATGGCCATGCTTGTTTAGGGCCATCTCAAGGCCTCTGTGAACTGAAGCAGGAATAAACACATAAATCATATTAAAATGTATGAGAACTTTATCCAAAGTAAACAGTCCTTATAGTTAGAAAGGCTTGTAAGTCTCTCATGTTTGCAATCATTTAGGTTTACATATTTTTCCCTTTTAGTTTTTATGAATTAAGGCAAGAATTTCTATTTTCTATAAAAGTAAATTAATAAATAGCAAGCAGGCTGCACGTGAGGAGCGGTTAGGCAGAAGGCTTTGTGATGGCTCTGGGCGGCTCCCCCTTCCTTGCTGCCAGTTGGACTGCCTGCCCCCCCCCAAACTCTGGGTAAGGAATGTGCTCCTGAAATTAGTAAAAGGAAAATGAGCTTCTTTTTCTATTTTAAAAGAGCTTCTTTTTTTTTTTAAGATTTTATTTATTTATTTAGAGAGAGAGGGAGGGAGGGAGAAAGAGAGGGAAAGAAACGTCAATGTGTGGTTGCCTCTCACATGGCCCGTACTGGGGACCTGGCCTGCAACCCACGCATGTGCCCTGACTGAGAATCGAAATGGGGACCCTTTGGTTCATAGCCTGAGTTCAATCTACTGAGCTACACCAGCCAGGGCTAAAAGAGCTTCTTAAATTGTTTTAAACATGAATTATATTATGATGAGTTCCCAATGGCCAAGAGCACTTGAAGAAAGATAATTAGACCACTGGGGACTTGGGAAGAAATACTTCCCACACACGGCGTATTCTCCTAGAGGGTCTGTTCTGCAAAGGCATCTTTCTCTTAACTCTACACTATTCCTTTGGAAATATGACTCCTAAAGACTTTTAAAACTTGGAATCATTTCACTCTACCCTCTAAAGAACTGAGAGGAAAAAGTCTATTGAAGAGCCAGTGCTTACCTAAAAACAATATTATAAGATAAATCTGAAGAAAGAAGGAAAATCGAACTTTGATCTTCACTGGGTAGGGCAATGTGAAACTGAATCTTCCCGTCTCATTGAATACTGGGATGGACTGGATCACCGACACGGCTGAAAGCGGAAACAAGAACTTGTCAGAAGCAAATAAAATGCGGTCATGTCCAGTGACAGCGCCTTCTAACCCCTCCAAGTTTCAGCCACGGGTTTGCTGAAAATGCTTTCTTCTCCCTTCGTACAGAGGGCTTACGCCTCTTCTCCCCCACCCAAGTTTTCCACATGAACCTCCACACTGACAACAGAAGAGGAATGAGGAACAATCACTTGGTAACACTGGGCTTCAGTTTCCTATTCTGTAACATAGAGAGAAAAACCCCTACCTGACTAACCCACTAGTCGTTTGTCAGAACAAAATTAAGTCCTCGATATGAACCTGCTTTGGAAAATTAAAACTACCGTATAAATAGGAAGCATGTGATACATGACCTCCCAGCTTTCAAATGAGGTATCTCCCCTGGAATAGTCTGGATACTGGGACTATTATGGAAGGAAACCACTAGAAAGAAAACCTTGAAAAGTCCAACATCCATATTTTGACAGGCTGGCAGAGGCAGGAAGAATTAACTGGCCTATTGGCTTAGCTATCCCTGGGAGCTAAACTATTAGACCTAGAGTTCCTGAAAGTACCTTCTGCCAAACATCCCAGAGGATACAGAGGAATCCACACAGTGTAACGAAGCCACGTGAGCACCTTCCAATCCATGTCAATGCAGGAGAGCATGTAGAAGGGGTACCTGTTGAAAATAAGGAATTCAGGTGTTAAAAGCCACCTCGGGTTCTGAAGGCAACTCTACAACACCATTCGAACAGAACCATTTCACAGTTCGCCACACACGTCTTCTTCTGGACATTAGTATAATCCTGAGCTATCTACCCATGAATTCCCATCATGCTCCTCCCCCAATCTTCAAAGGATGTGAACTCTCTTAAATGAGAGACCAAGTGTATGTCTCAAAGGAACCCTCTTTGGAATAGTTCAGTCTGGAATGGATGCTCAGAAGCTTTTCGGCTTTATTCCTAGTTCTCATTGAAATTCCAAGTAGATAAGGATGACAGACACCTTGACAGACACCATCTCTGGATAAATGAATGCCATCAAGATAAGTATACAAAAAAGACCTTTAACCTTGAATCATACATATGGAATATATATGGTCTGCTGGAGAAGAATACATCTACCTTAATTGAATTTTTTAAAAAGATACGTATTTTATTGACAACTAAGAATGGAAGAATCAGATAAGAGGTCAATTTAAACTTCAAAAATCTTGTAGTAAAAGATCTGTTCCTACCATCCCTTCTAGAAGGCTGGTCTTCACTAGCCCCACCCGACCTTCACACCTCTGTCAGCCCCACATTCCCTCAGCCCGTTCACGAATTATTCTGTATGAAATGAGCCCTCTCTTCCCAACAAGACAGCAAGAGCCTGAAGAGTAGAACAGGTCTTTTCATTTCCCTGGACCCCTCCTTCTGCTCCACAGGGGCTGGTATTACGATCCAAAGACTGCTTAAAAAGACACTCTGCCTCACTTTTGCGGAGCACACAGATCCAGCTACCACTCTCCACGGGTGGAACCTGCACCCCACACCAAACGAGGCTCTGGATAAGACAGCAACACTCTGAAAAGAGAGCCGATCCAAAGGACAAGCATTCAAACAGCATCCTAGCATTTCCACCCACCTGAAAATTTCAATTGTGCTCCACATGTAAAACACAAAGAAAACCACAGCTTTGTTCTGCATTTCTTCCATGGTGCCAAAGATGATGAACAAAATGAAGTTTCTTCCAAGAAGCTATTAAAAGGACCCAAGAAAGAAAAAAAAGTTTAAAAGTGTATGTTTAAAACCATATACATGTGTTATCTGAAACCTAACCCAACTAGATTCAAGGGAAACAGAAAAAAACTAGCTCAACTGCTTTATTCCTCTGCCCCACTTTTGAAACAAGTTGATAATACCCAAGCCAGTCTTTCTGGATAAGAATGTGTGTGTGTGTGTGAATGCATCATAAATAGTATATTTTTAAAAAAATATACACACATTCTAACACAGTTTCAAGGATACTGCCAAATGAACATTTGTGTTTGCATAACCCAAGAAATAGAACATTTTGTAAGGCACCCGCCCCCGCAGCGTACATAACTACTATCTTATGTTAACTGTTCCATTCTGTTTATGCATTACTAAACGGTATACTGTTTCACTTGGCCTGTTTTTACATGTGCTGAAATCACACTATATGTACTATTCTGTGACTTTTTACTCGATATGAGGTCCCAAGACTCACCCACCCTGGAATCTGTCCAGCTCCCAGGGCTTCCTTCACACCGATTTCTACATGCATGGCACTCGCTGGAGCCTTGCAACATGATGCTGAACCTAGGAATGCTTGCCCTAGAAATTCTACCCTACTTCTTATCTGTACTAGTCATTGATATAAAAAATATATATGACTCCATGTTAGTGGGTCACTCACTATTCCCTTTTTATTCTTTAAACAAAGTGGCCTCTTTCCAAGGGCAGAAAACCTGGGTATAACAAAGCTATTGTATTAACACCCTTTACCAGCAATGATGCTACCGGCAAGCCAGCACCGGTACAGCACCAAAGGGTAAAATTTTAAAACTACTCCTGAAAGACTAACCAATAATCAATCACCTGGCTCCCCCTGTGTATGCGTGGGCAGCATTTAATGGTGCGTAATCACACAGCTAGGAAAGGAAAGGAGCTTTGACGCGCCCCCCCCCCACTTCCTGCTAACAACCTTCTAAACACTAGGGAAAGACACGGATGTGCCCGGGGGGGGGGGGGGGGTCCCCACGCGAGCCAGAACATCCTCCTTCAGACACGAGAGAAAGTCCAAAGTAGAAAGAGTTACTGTTAACTAGTTATGACACTGCCTTCCTCTGCCCAAGGTGGGAGGAGACCAAGATCTCTCTAAGAAGACAGGGTGGGCGTTTCTCCTGCCTGGGAATCAAGTTTCCCTGGCTTTACTAGTATAACTGTGATTTCATGAAGATGTTATAATGAAATCAATCCGAAGTGGCAACAGTTTACTTTAGAAAATATTTCTGAAGCTTAAATATTTCCTCCTCACTCAGATAAAACAGTGCTCTACCTGTGCCAATAGGTACTTTTACTAGTTGAGACTTCTCAGCAAATTGTGGCATTCCCCTGAAATAACACTGACATCTTTCATTCTCCACCCTTGAGGTCAGCCATTCAGTACCTGGATGAGAGAGGGCACCACTGGGGACTTAGTGACTCCGATGGCTGCGTTGATCGTTTCCACCACCGACAGCATCTGGCAGAAATACATCATGTCAGCCATGGTGTGGAAAGTGTCATAGAAGGACTCTGCGGGACAAAGATGCAGTGAGGTAAACGAACCGGCAAATTCCAACAGAATTACTCTTCAAACTATATAACTCCTTACGTGACAGAAATTTGAAGAAAGGTAAATAGATATCCAGTCAGATTCAAGTTTACTAACCAACCAGCTGGAAGAGACCAGGGCTGTGGGACCGAGAGCCCTGAACCCCACTGGTTACCAGGAAGTTCACACACAAACCCTGCATGCACCCCTTACCGTGCAGGGCGAAGAAGAAAGCACCCCTCGGCTCCATTCAGTTATGACATGGGGAAAAATCTGTGTGTCGTGCACAGCAGTGGTTCCTTTCAGCTCCATTATCTCGTTTAATTTAAAGCTAGAACTGTGTCCCATGTACTGAATGCAACCTAGCCTTTTGAAATCTCAAAAACTGTACAACCATCCACCAAAAGAGAGGTGCAAAAGTACTGAATGAAATTAACTTTCAAAAACCTTAATTGTGCTTACATATCTAATCCTAATTATTCTTATTCTGAGAATCTATCTGAACTCAAAAAAATCTAAAATGAAAAAGAACTCAAGAAACGAGACTGTTCTCTGCAACACTTCTAAGCACATTAAAGTAGGAACTGTCTGAATGTCCAAGGGCATGGGAAGTTTGAGCAAACTATAGTATATCCAGTTCATGGGCATTACATAACAATTCAAAATAACAGTTATTTCTTACATGAAGTCAGCAAATGTGGTATCAATTCCGAGTGGTCCATAATGTAAAATCCTTTATTTTCCACACTGATCCTCACCTGACATCCTGAATCCCTCCATTTCCTCTTTGCAGTTTCTCAACCAGGGCACCACTGACACTTTGGCTAGGATAATGCCCCTCCCACATGTGGCAGGAAGTGCAGGACTCTCAGCTGCCTGCTATATCCAAGCAGTGCTTCCAGGATCTGGCAGAGTCAGGACAGTTTCCCAACAAAGAGGGCGCTGCAGGAGCCTCAAAGCGTGTGGTTTAAATACAAGATGGACCAGAGAGGCCCCTGCAAAAGCTGAAGAAACCTCTCTAAAGTATTTTTGCGGGAATGATTCATTTTACAGTCCTGCTCCAAAGTCAAATGTGAAAAGAAGGATCGTATATACTGCTAATGTATAATTTTACCTGAAAAATCCCACCAATAAGTAGCTCAAAATTTAAATAATTACTTTCTTTGAACAAACTAATGCATAATTACAATTTAAATTTTGCTACGTATAAAAAAGTTATTTTCATAATTTTAAACGTCCTCTTTTCAAGATAAAAAAATCAATCCAATCTTTTTACCATCATTTACAATGATGTTCCGGTATCCTTTCAAGAGGGACTCACTGTAAGTGGCATTTCTCCTTTAAAGAGTGAGGACCTCTCAGACTAGAAAGCTATAATTAAGGTTTGGCACATGGTAAAAAAATTAGATCTTGTGGTCTTTGCCTCTGATTTTATAGGAAATTGATCCTTGTTCCACTGCAGGAATATTAATCTGATTTCTAAAACGATGGTTATAAAGGATATTAGTAACACTGAACTGCTTATAATATTGTTTTAAAAACAAGATGCAAAATTGCATGTAGAGTATGATTATAACTTTTAACGGTAGGAGAAAAAGACTAAAAGGCAATGTACGGAAATACTAACAGGACAGACGGTGGCTGACTCACCCTCCTCCTTCCACCACCTCCACCTGTTTCCCCCATGTCATAAACTTTCTTAAATCGCTACATTTCATGATTTGAAAAAAAAAAATTTTGAAGCTAGGAAAAGGCACTCATATGTGATTGGAACATGGATTTAAATAGTGACAGTATAGAGTAGTATATACTCTCTCTGGCCAGTATACATCAAAATCCTTGAAAACAATCTGTCCTCTAACCTCACAGTTCCACTTCAGGAACTGTTCTCAAGGAAGCTACATGGGAAAGACGGCCAGGACCAAGAGTCTGTTGCTCTCAGAGTTGTGATTATGGTAGAGTTTTTTGTTTTAAGTCTTTATTTTCTGATTTTTTTCTGTAACACATTTTCATAATTAGGAAAAAACTAAAAATTAATTTAATAAAAAGGTATTACTTAATATGAGACCTAAACAAACTCAAACAAGAGTCTCTATTATAAACCCAAGAATTTGCTGCTGTCTCCTTTGCATACGAAGTTTAGCAAATACATGTTTACATGAGAAAACAAGTACATGTGTCAAACCTGCCATTCAGCAACATCCTTCATTCAAAAGGAGAAAACGGCAAAGGACAAACTGGCCCTAGGTACCAAGCCCCAACTGCTCTCTGAGGACTGATAAGGGAAGAATTAAACCAGCAGCTCCACCCCAGTAGGTGGTTAGGGAGGGGCTCAGAGCCAAAATAGAAATTACAAATCCAGGCAGCTTACTTTCAACACATGACCCAGATAACTTAGCAGCTTTGGGGCTGCACCACCTAACACCCAGCAGGCTTGCACGACAACACACAGAATCAGTCTAACAGTGACTTGCGTAATTTCAAGGTGTTAAAAGGCTGAAAAAAATGTGCACATCTTTCAAATGATTCTAGTGCTAACTACAATTCACCACCTACAAACCTCAGATGGAAAAATTTAGGAGTGCAGAATAAAACAGTATACAGATTTTTTTCTCTCTTTAAATAGTTTATATTTTTCCACTACACTTATGTTTTTCCTCATATTTATTTCACAAAATACAGAAAAAATTTTAATTATGCACATTCAAACCATTTGAAAATGGTGCATTTCCTTCCAATCTTTTTACATGTTGGTTCATTTTTCCCTTTGTATACGGCTGTGAGCAAACTGGAAAAACAAATGTATACGTTACTTCTTTAGCCTGTCATCAGTATTTTTCTGTGTTACAACAAACTCTTTAAATGCTTTATATGTGTTTGACAACATGCCACTGACAGAATATTCCAAATCAGTCCCTCAGTGGACATTTAGGTAGCTTCTACTTTGTCACTATGTAAATAACACCATAATGTCTATCTTTTTGAAAAGCTGCTCTTGTAGTTTCAAGTCTTTCTTTAGAAGATGGTTCCAGAAATGAAATTACCAGGTTCAAGAACATGAACAGTTAAGGTTCTAGACTCACTTTGCCAAATGCCTTCCCAACAGCTGTAGTTACGTAGCCTCACAGCAGCCACTGGTGTGTCTATTTTTAACATATGTCCTCCTGACTTAGATATCTTTTTAACTTTGCAAAATTGGTAATAAAAAATGTCTTACTTTATTTTTTATTTTCTTCATCATTATTGAGTTAAACATTTTTTTAGTACTACACGAGTTTTATTTCCTCTTATGAATTTCCTATATGTAATTTTATCTATGTGCTGGAGTTTTCACATTTTTAAATCAATTTGTGCAAGTTCTTTTTATGTAAAGAAATCAACCCTCTCTTCTGGTATTTGTTGCAATTTTTCACCAACCCTCAATCCCCACACTGCTAACCTCAATGTACTTTTATTCTTTAATGCTCTCTTGGCTGGGGTGTTTTTAGATATACAGAAATTTAAATATTTTATTATAGTCAAATATATTGACATTTTCCTTTAGGATTCTTCCAACACTTCTTAGAAAAGCCTAACCTTCCACATGAGTTATTATAATATTTATTTGTATCTCCTATTATGGTTAAACTTTTCATAATTCTTAAATCCTTTGGCAGAATTTTTTAAATATATTTTATTGATTATGCCATTACAGTTCTATTTCCCCCCTTCATTCCCCTCCACCCTGCACACCCCCTCCCCCACCATTCCCCCCCTTTAGTTTATGACCACGTGTCTCAAGTTCTTTAGATTCTATATTTTCCCTACTATTCTTGCCCTCCCCCCATCTATTTTCCACCCACCATCTATGCTACTTATTCTCTGTACCTTTTCCCCCCTTCTCCTCCTCCCACTCCCCTGTTGCTAACCCTCCATGTGATCTTCATTTCTATGGTTCCGCTCCTGATCTAGCTATCTGCTTAGTTTGCTTCTGTTTTAGGTGTGGTTGTTAATAACTGTGAGTTTGCTGTCCTTTCACTGTTCATCTTTTTTATCTTCTTTTTTCTTAGATAACTCCTTTTAACATTTCATATAGTAAGGGCTTGGTGATGATGAACTCCTTGAACTTGATCTTATCTGAGAAGCACTTTATCTGCCCTTCCATTCTAAATGAAAGCTTTGCTGGATACAGCAATCTTGGATGTAGGTCCTTGCCTTTCATGACTTGGTATACTTCTTTCCAGCCCCTTCTTGCCTGTAAGGTCTCTTTTGAGAAATCCGCTGACAGTCTGATGGGAACTCCTTTGTAGGTGACTGTCCCCTTATCTCTTGCTGCTTCTAGGATTCTCTCCTTCATTTTCATCTTGGCTAATGTAATGATGATGTGCCTTGGTATGTTCCTTCTTGGGTCCAACTTCTTTGGGACTCTGAGCTTCCTGGATTTCCTGGAAGTCCATTTCCTTTGCCAGATTAGGGAAGTTCTCCTTTATTATTTGTTCAAATAAGTTTTCCACTTGTTGCTGTTCCTCTTCCCCCTCTGGTACCCCTATAATTCAGATGTTGGGACGTTTAAAGATGTCCTGAAGGTTCCTAAGCCTCTCCTCATTTTTCTGAATTCTTGTTTCTTCATCCTTTTGTGTTTGGTCATTTTTTTCTTCCTTCTGGTCCATTCCATTGATTTGAGTCTCAGTTTCTTTTTCATCACTACTGGTTTCCTGTGCATTTCCCTTCATTTCAATTAGTTTAGCCTTCATTTGTTCCTCTAATTTGTGACTAAAATCAACCAGTTTTGTGAGCATCCTGATCACCAGTGTTTTGAACTGTGTATCTGATAGGCTGGCTATTTCTTCATCGCTTAGATTTATCGACTCTGGGGCTTTGAGTTCTTCTTGAACCATGATATTTTGGTCTGTTTGCGCCTGTTACGTATGAGGGGCAGAGCCCTAGGTATTCACCAGGGCGGGGCCACCCAGGTTGCTGGTTTGTAACGCTATATGTGGGAGTGTGGTCAAAGAGGGGCAATAGCGGTCCCCTCTGCTGCTTCCCACTGCTCAGGCCTGCTCGGTCTGTCTCACTGCTCACTCCTTCGCCTGGTTTATCTGCACGCAAATGTGTGACCGCGGTCAGCCTGTCGCCTTGCGCCCTCACTGGGTCTGCCCATTGCCACCCCTTGCCTGGGATCCACCCACGGCTGCCTGAGCTCCTGCGCTCCCGGGTCTGTTGGTCCACAGATCTTTCCCACCAGATCCTGCTCCGCTGCTGGCTCCACCCCTCTTACCGGTCTGGCTGAATGGTTCATTGTTGTTGGACTTCTGTATAGTTCAATTTTCTGTGTTTTGGTTGTGTTTTTGTTACTAAAACTTTGTTGTCTTTAAAGTTGGTTGTGCGAGGAGGCCCAGTGTTTCCACCTGTGCCTCCATCTTGGCCGGAAGTCTCCAGAATTTATTTTTGTATACAGTGTGAGGAAGAAGAGTCAGAGTCCTGCACTGGCTGGCATGGCTCAGTAGACTGAGGGCTGGCCTGCAAACCAAAGGGTCACCAGTTCAATTCCCAGTCAGGGCACGTGTCTGGGTTGCGGGCCAGGTCCCCAGTGTGGGGTGTGTGAAAAGCAACCACACATTAATGTTTCTCTCCCTCTCTTTCTCACTCTAAAGATAAATGACTGAGGTCTTTAAATAAATAAATATACAAACGCTCAGTTACTGAATAGAGAAATGAATGCTAGCCCAAGATATACCCCTGGGGGGCTTGGTAGACACAGACCATTTCTTTGGCCATCTCTAAGCCTGTTTCCTCAACTGTCAGGTAGACAACAGATCAGCCTGCCTGTTTCCGTGGCCACGGGCAGTAGCAGGTGTGATAGTACAGTGAAAAGCATGAAGTGCTACACAAATACTAACACCAAAGGCAGAGGGTATCAGCTTTGGTGAGCGGTGGGCCAATCTACTAAAAAAAGAAAACTAGCGTTAAAAGTCAGTACTTGCCTTTTCCGAAGATTAAGAACCGCACAGTCATGTTGACAAACATCCAGGAGAATCCCAAGAACTGCACAAGGTTATACATGAACAGGTACCCTTTCTTCAAGCTTATTAGAGCTGAAAAGCGAGGCAAGGCAGCGTGTTACCAGCAGGAGTCACAGTCACAGCAGGAGAGGGGTGTGCAGGGCACACGGGTATAACTCCACCCCTTTTTTCTACTTGGGTGCCCCAAGCTCCCACTCCAAGACCTGGCCCCGGTCTGCACCAGTCTGGCTCCTGGTCCCACATAGAAACAGATGAGGAAAAATTGTGAGGAACACTGTACACCAAGCCATGTTTTCAGCAGTCTTTACCCTTAGAGCCTTAAAGGATAAGTATACAGACATAACTCCAAAAAGAATATATCTCAGGAGAGTATATTGGAATACCTCCCAACCAGGGAGAGAAAATGGAGACGCTGACTTCTCCTTTGGCACATCCCAAATGGAACAAAAAAGAGATAAACAATCTTCTCAGCTCACTCCTAAGACAGGACAAAGGGCAGCGGGAGGAAAGTGTGGGGGTTGACCGTTCCGCCATCCCTGCGCCCCGACAGGGCTCCTTCCTCACGTACGCCAGCCATGCCCGGTACCAGTGACTGCGGACACCCCTCTCCTCCGACTGACTTATCAGTTCGGTTCTCCTCCCTCATCTGGCCACACGCAGTAGAACCTGCCTAATATTTGTTGCATGTAGCTGTCATCCCCTAAGACCATAAATTCCTGAAGACAGGATAGTCTGTGAGCTCCATTTACCAGGTAGGGGAAAAAGCTACTAGGCTCCTCGTCATGTTAATATAGTCTACAGTTACTTCTCTGGAATTTCTTTAAGGTCATACAGGTCAAACTAGGTCAGAGAGAAAAAGAATAATGAAAGAAATTCTGATATTTGATCATATATTCGTTCAACCAAGCACTAACTGAACACCTCCGATGTCCAAGTTCAAAGGGGCAGTGATGGGAATCAAAGAACTTACAGTCTAAAACCGTAATACAAGATAGAGTGATAGGTAATGTCCTGTGAAAATTTCAAGGTGAGAAAATGACATTAGACTGGGGAAGTGGGAGTCAGGCAACATCTGATCTAGGCTTTGGAGGATGGGTGGAATGAGGATATAACCAAAGGAGGAAAACTACAAACCTGGAAGGCAAGAGAATAAGGGATATTCATTTTGTCTTCAGCCTAAGGTTTGTGAAGACTTGGCTAATTAGAGTGAGGGAAGAAGTGAGGAACTTAAAGTCACGGCTGAGCCAAAGGGGCAGGATACAGGGAAGGATAATTCCTAAGACAAGAGCTATGGGGTTCCTACCCTGCTGCCACAGACGTACCCCTAGACTACACATATCTTGCTTTCACACTCGGCCGATGCTCAGATAAACACACTGAACGGTGGTGTGCTAGCACAATCAATCTTATTCTAAGGGGCCAAAAAAGCCAGCACCAATGGCTTGACTGACAACACCAATATGTAAAACACAAAAGCAGAGTTGCTGTGAATGAAGTCTGACTGCTCAGGTGGCCGACACGTCCGAAGCATCTCTGCGCACCCCAGGGGCACCCTGAAACATAGTCTGAAAACCACTGCTCCGCAACTGCCCACTTCCCTGTTTATGGCAGGCCAAACAAGCACCACTAGAACCTGAAAGAGCATGAACAAACAAGGAGCCGTCTTTTATCATTTTTTTAGCATTAGTGTTAACTCACGAGCTTTCACAGCCCTCCCTCGAATGTAGGCTCTTAGTGCGCAGGTGCTATGACAAATTCATCGGCTCCACACTCAGGGGACCAGTGCAATGCTTGTGGTGCAGCAAGTTTACTGGCTAGCTGTCGAAGGTAATCTGTCACCCAGAAGATAATACACTTACAGAAGTTCTTGTCTGTGAGTGGTTGGACAGACAGAAACAGCAATGGATTTGTTAAGGCTGACAAGCACAGCTATCTGTGTCACGGCCCTTAAGATCTTGGTTGGGAGAAAAACACCAGGTTTGGTCCTAGATGATATTTCCACATGTCCACGCAGCACATGCTGCCCCCTAACACTAGACCAGTGCAAGAGACGAAGGTTCTGCCATACTGCTGTACCAGCCTGGTATTCTCAGATGATGTTAGGCTCCGAACCCTAGGGAAAGAGTAAAAGGAGGGCTCCTACCGTGGATGTGCACAGCGTACGCCCTGGACACTGAGGCTTGCCCATCAACCCACCTACACCACATTAGCTCTCCTACCACCTCACACTCACCCACCTCTGCCACAAGCTAACTGGTAACTACCACTGCAGTGGGGCAACTTACTTTCAGGGGAGCCTTCACTTTCAATTCTGAGTTTATTCAGGCGTTCTTCTTCCTAGAATTTGGACAGAAGTTTTCCAAGAACACAAATTAGAATTTCCAAATACTTGCAAAAGTCCATATGCTGGAGAAGTGACCTGACCCCTGAAAGCTACCTCCTCTAGCTGCCTTCATGCTTCTTTGGGAAAATGTCTTAGTTCGTGGAGTCAAAAAGCCTGACTCCTCCTAACTAAGTAGCGTTAGCATCACAGAATGCCCATCCAGGGGTCACAGAACTAGGCCAATCAGCGGGCTTCCAAACTACAAAGTGGGTAGGCTTGCAATCTTAGAGCTGGAAGGACATCCAGAATTGTCACTGCCATAGAAACAAAACAGAAATTTAAAGCAGAAAGCAGATTTCTATTTTATTTTTTAACACCTCTAGATTTTTAGAATAATTTTTCCAGAATCTGTAATCATGCCTCCACCTCAGTATGAGCTCATATTACGTTACTATATAGATGGCTACATGTAGAAATATTTATGATATATGGCCATGTATAGCTAGCATGCACGCACACGGCTCATTGCTCCTACAAGCGAGGGTAGTTCCCCCGCAGCAGTACTTTTTTCCCTAATAAAAAGAACAGAGTTCTTTGAAGAATGGCTGATTCCAGGACTGGAGCAGTGAATATACAAAGTAAGCCTGGAGCAATTTATACTGCCAGAAATTAAGGAAGAGCGGAAGTGGAGTGGGAGGGAGGGACAGAGGGCAGGAGGAGGAAAGAGCCCCAAAAGGAAGGAGCCTTGAGCTTTGTCAAAGGGCCGTAAGAGCCAGCTGAGGGAGTGCTAACTGCCAAAGCTGGAACAATTTGAGCAACAAAATAAACAACATAGTACTGAATTCTAACCCAAACTATAAAACAAATATTCATGTCCATACTGGTATTTTCTTTAATGACTAAATAAATAAATGGGAGAGAATAATCTCCAATGCAGAATAATTCCAAATAAAGTACGCAGATACTCTACCCTGAAGATGGGAAGCATAACTCCCCGCTCCTTAAGTGTGGGCTATGCATAGCGACCTCCTCCGGAAGAGTACAGTAAGGGAAGGGGGGGGAAGTACCGTTACAGTGAAGAGACCCGACAAACACACTACCTCGGCCACACAAGCAAGATCAGGATCAACAGTGATATGTCATAGAACGTACCCATGACATAGCATGGAATGAATGAAACCTCTAAAGTCTTCCTCCCCCCAAACCAATCACCCTAGTCTAATCACGGGGGTGGGGGCAGGGAATCAAACAAATCTCTTGGAGGTTCAGTCTATAAAACTGATGACCACATCACCAGGTCATTAACTGAATTTATAATTTGTATTTATTCTATCAGATCTTGATAAGTATCTGAGGTGGCTGAAATAACTTGAGTTCCTCATGACTTCTGTCTAGATCCCAGGGTGCTACTGACCTTGGCTCTGAGCTCCATTTCCGCATCAGACTCATCCAGCCAGCGATCAAAGTCAGGGGCCAGAAACAGCGGGCGCTTCTCCTGCTTGGTGAGTCGATCCCACCACTGACTCACCTTCTTCTGTACCGTAATGTTTACCTGCCTCTGGGTCAGTTTGTAAACAGGCTACGAGAGAAAATGAGAATGTGAGGACGCCTTCTCCCTCCCACCCCCCAGTCCTTCCCCTGAAACTGTCCCAAGCCAGTGTGACCACAGGAAGAAATGGTAGGGCAGGCTTATTCCCCTTCCTTCTCTGCTCCTACAAGTCCTGACACCAAAAGAACATCTGGAGTCCAGACCAAGGACTGACACAGAGAAAGTCTGGGAAGAACATCATTTGTCTTTCTGGTTCTGCCAATGAACGACACAGGAGGAAATCGAGATAAGAAAGGCAGAGAGTCCTGGTCATCCTACAAGAAAGTAGACGAACCTCCTGCCAGATCTATGACATGCAAGGCACTATATCCAGTCACTGTCAAGTGCACCCTCACCTTGCAAACTTTCCTCCCATGAAAATGACTGAATTCAAACAATCAGTGGTCCCTGGCACAGACAGTCCTTATATTAGAAAGGTCTGGTCAGGGCCAGACCTATACTGGAGCAGACACGGCTTTTTCACAGCAGTTAGCCTAGGGAGTCTTCCCAACTAAACTCGAATTCTTAGAGGCTGTTCCAGTTCATTATTCTTCTCCATGGCCTCTCCTTTGCCTCCAAAGCAAGACCCGTGACAAGTTCTCCACCATGAGAATGATGGAGAGGCCGACTATTAAAACAGCCAAACAACTGAAACCTCCTGTAGACAGAGATCAATGTGCGCAAGCCCCCAGAAATCGGAGTGTAATTCCAGAAACTGACCTATGCCATGTGTTAGATTCTCTCGCCTCCTGTTCCAGAAGCTTTCTCAAGCTCTGAGAGACAGGAAACTGCAATATATGTTCAGCATTCTTTCTAAAGATCAACTGTCTCAGCCTTTTCTGATTTCGACTGCCCCTCCGGCAAAGTCGAATGAAAGCAGCCCCGCAGTGTGGGCTTCACCCACCCTGTGTAGCTCTGCTCTCTATGGGTGCCAGGCTCCTCTCTGTCATTACTGAAAAAAGAGGATATCAGAGCTGGGAAACACCCAAGAGATCACTAGCCCCATCTTTCATTTAACACATAAGGAAACTGGAACTCAAGAAAGTGAAGGGACTTGTGCAAACCGCTAATAAGCGGCAGAGGACTTCCACATGGCTCTGCAGCTAAAACATGTTCCAAATAAAAGAACTATATTCTCCTTTGGTTTTTATCTTCTTTCCCACCACCCCTGCTCCCCAGTCCACTAAAGGGCTAATATTTATTTCCTAAAATAAAAGGAAAGAACTTACCTCTGGCTTCACAAGCTCTAAGAACTCCAGGTAAAACTCATAGACGTTATCTCCTTTGGCACCATGTCCCTGAGCTATAAGGAAAGAAATGCAGGTTACTGTGAACCTGAGCAGAGAAGGCCATCCAAAAGCTCCCTACAGCTTTTCAGAAGTATGCAAATATTAACAGGTCCTGCCGGAATGGGTGAACGCCCATGAAGAGCTACTTAACAGCTAGCTAAGGTAAAGCCAGACAAACGCTTATCTCCACTTGTCCTTCTGCTGGTCAGTATTTATTCAATCTTCCGCCACAGCCCTGGAGATGCCCAGTGCAAATAATAAGCAGGAAAAAGAATACTGAAAGCAAGGCCCAAGGTATCACATAGATATAAATCTAACTTTCACTTGTACTTTGGTGCTGAGTCCAAAGCAGAGAAGACGCAGGTTAAGGGAAGTTGCAGGGCGGAGAAATGTTGGATGGTCTCAAAGAAGACTCTGGACCTAACACCTCCCAACCAGGGAGAGAAAATGGAGACGCTGACTTCTCCTTGGGCACATCCCAAATGGAACAAAAAAGAGATAAACAATCTTCTCAGCTCACTCCTAAGACAGGACAAAGGGCAGCGGGAGGAAAGTGTGGGGGTTGACCGTTCCGCCATCCCTGCGCCCCCACAGGGCTCCTTCCTCACGTACGCCAGCCATGCCCGGTACCAGTGACTGCGGACACCCCTCTCCTCCGACTGACTTATCTATCAGTTCGGTTCTCCTCCCTCATCTGGGCACACGCAGTAGAACCTGCCTAATATTTGTTGCATGTAGCTGTCATCCCCTAAGACCATAAATTCCTGAAGATAGGATAGTCTGTGAGCTCCGAGTGGCAAGATACACTTTTATCACTTTAACTTCCTTTCAAATATGTAACTCCTAAAAATAATAAAACAAAACAAAAATAAAAGTAAAACAAAAATAAAATTAAAATAATAAAATAAAATAAAATACCTGAGCTGCTGCCACTACTGCTCTCATCTTGAAAAGTAGATACAAAGTCAGGCGAGTATATTAAGGCAGATAGAATCTCATGTAAAACAGAAACTAGTCAATGGCCCATAACCCCAGTCACTTAGCAATGACATTCTGAGACTCTAGTACAGAAAGAGATTGGGGAGAATCCCACCCGTCGGGTTAACAGTGAATCCAGACCTGCCCTGAGGCAAAGCAGCAAGTGTGCCGATGACACGAGGAAAGGGGAGAGGGAGGCAGGTTCACAGAGTCCAAGACCATCAGCTGGAAAAGCTTTACATGCCACCTACAGGAAGCGTTTCTCAAACTGGTCTATCAGGGAGCCACACAGCCTCATTGAGAAAATTTCTGGGTTTTTTTTTATTTCATTATATGCTTTCAAAAAAAAAAAAGAACAAAGATCGTCTAGATCAGCGGCCCCCAGCCTTTTTGGCACCAGGGACCGGTTTCATGAAAGTACAGTTTTCCACGCACCAGGAGTTGGGGGCCAGGAGGCGGAGCTCAGGCGGTAATGAGAGTGCAGCTTTGCACTCGCCCCGCCGCTCACCTGCTGTGCGGGTCCAGTTCCTGACAGCCACCGACCAGTCCGGTCCGCAGCCCAGGGGTCGGGGACCTCTATCTGGATGGCTACCTTGTAAGCAAGCACTACCATACAAGTTCAGTGGCGGTGTCTGCGTCTGTTCACAGCTTCAATGAAGCAAAGTATCACTTTAAGTGACCATATTTACTCCTGACATGTGTCCCAACCTGGGTCTCTGGCCCTGGAGGATGCTAATGACATAATTTCAAATGTCTGTGGGTCCTCAAGTTTGAGAAACACAGCTTATAACCCAACCCCCTATTTTATATTCGTAGGTCCAGAGAAGCCAAAAAGTTGTCTGAGGTAGTAGCAGAATGAGAGCTAAAAGACAGAACTCCTTATTTCTAGTCCAGGATTTTTTTTTTGCTGTATCTACTGCCTCTCTGAGGGCATACCAGGATTTTAAATAAATTCTTGGACTTTCTTAACCATGTATTTCAAAACAATCTACTTTACCCCAAGAGTATCAGAGAGGTATGCATAAATAGAAAGTGAATTAAACAAATACATAAAAATAAAAAGAAACCACCACTGTGCTTCTTGAGCTGTGTAGGGAGCTGGGAGCATCTGCCCAAATACTGACCTTTGAAATGCAGTACATTTTCAGTGATGCTGATGGCAGGATTCTGTGAAAAGAGACCAAGGATGCGAGAAGGGGATTTTAATGAGGAGAAAAATGGAATTAAAACCAGGGGCTTACTGCCCTCTATCCTTCCCCCTTGGGGACTCAACCTCCTACCCTGTGCCGCCCCCAGAAAATACATTTAGTCATTTACTCCCATCTGGGTGTAGGATTTCTCTGTGCCCGTCTGCACCCATCTGAGATGGTCGCCTACTGCAAGAAGGGCCCTAAACTGCTCTAATGGTGTGAACGGTCAGACACTAAACCAATCCATTCTGATAACCGCAAACAGTGCAAGGTGCGGTGGGGGAGGTGCTATAGGGAAATACACAGGTTTTTAAGACTCAGCCTCTGAGCTGTGCAGGCAGGGAATCTAGTGGAACAGATAAGTCATTTCCAGTGATAAGATATCAAATAGCATCAAATAACATGCACTCAAGACCAAAAGAGTAGTAACCAGCACTAAGTGTTACAGCTCAGTCCACAAGCACAACGGGAACAGAAGGGTTGGGGAGAGCTTCACCAAACGTAAGACCTGTGTTCCAACACGAAGAACAAATTAACTCCAACAGGCAGAGCGAAGGGCTGTGGATGAAAATGAAACATGCAGTGCCTTAACCTCAGGCTCCACACTCTTAACCTCCATCCCAAGGAAAACAAAAAGAAATGGAAATTCTCCCAAATTGTTCCTTTCTTTGATCCCAGAGGTTGCTGTGTGCCTTTAGCAGCATAATTTAAAGTCAAACTACTTAACTCTTTGTCCAGTGGATGAGAAACAACTCACCTCCTACCTCCCAGCTCAAAGTTAGGAAGCAGCAGCATGTTTTCAGTGCCAGAATTAGCTCACTTATTTCTCCTGTAGGCCCCCTCTGCGCTGCATCAAAGGAAACCAACACGACAGGCTGCAGGCTGGAGACCAAGTGCACTGCCTTGCGGTGGGGGCCTGCGTGCTCTATTCAGAGCCAAGCGTGTTTGGAAAAGGGAAATAATGAGAGCATTGGAGCCAAGCTTTATGATGAGAACCTCCCCAGTGGGAGTGCAGATTTCAGGCTGAGCAGCTCTCCCAAAGAGGGTAATAATCTAGATGCTCTCTGGGGCAGGAAGTGGGAGTTAGGGAACCAAATCAAAGAAGGCTACACTTCCAGGGGTACGTTCCTCAGCAAGGGAAACAGGGTTTTGATGTCAATATTACTGTGAAGGCTAGAGTTCTGGGATGTCTTGGAAGTAAGTTTCCTACCTAGATCACTTCTTCCCCCAACTCTGTCTCCCATACCCTAACTCGCATGGAAGGAAAAATGGAGGTTGGAGGCCCCGTTTACTCTCCTCAGACAGACAAATGTGTGCAACCAAGGTCTGCGGGGCCAGCCACAGCACGGGTCCCAGAGTGCAGTCAGCACTTCTAGGAGCCTGACCTCAGATGCCACGTCAGCAGTAAGGGCAGCTCCTACCCAGCGGGGCACTGGGCATTTCAGGCTCAGCTTCTCCGAAGGTGGTGGCAGTGCAGGGATATTTCAGTTAAAAATGCTTATGCCGAAAACAAGTTCAAAATTGGAATGAGACCCTGAAGCAACAAAAAATTAACATTTTGCCCTGGCTGGTGTGGCTCAGTTGGTTGGAGTATCAGCCCATAACTGAAAGGTTACAGGTTCAATTCCCGGTCAGGGCATGTACCTAGGTTGAGGGTTTGATCCCCGGTCCTGGCACAGGAGGCAACCAATCAATGTTTCTCTTTCACATCAAAGATTCTCTCTCTCCCTTCCTCTCCCTCTAAAAAAGCTCCTGGGGTGAGGATAAAAAAAATTAACATCTATATTTATAAGAAAGATTGGCCTATAATCTCTCTCGGCCTCATGAATTGGAGAGTGTTACCTCTCTCTCCACCTTTCCTCTCCGCCCCCCAGAAATGTAAGTACAAGTCTGGGGGGCAGCCAACCTTCTAGGCGGCCCCCCAGCAAGCCTCACCCCATGGTATTTACACCCGTGTAGTCCCCTTCTCCTAACTGACGTCAGGTGTCATCTGAGTGACCTACAAAACACAGTGGAGACAACAGTGACTTCTGAGGGCAGGTCTAAGTCACTGAAGCATCCATCCAGACATCTTGGACTGTTCGCTCTGGGCCCACATCATGTGGAGACTCAAGCAGTCCTGTGTGAAGGCCCACCTGGAAAACTAACTCGTGGACGTCAGTTTGCCTCCAAGGTGAGGGAGACGGCCTTGAAGTGAGTGTCCCGGACTAGCACATGACAGACCTCTGACTATAGCCTGGTGAAGAGCGATCCCCAGCCACAACCACCCTGGTCCTTCTGAGGGACCCACAGAAACCGAGAGATGGTAAATGACTATTGTTGTTTTAAGGCCACTACATTTCTGGGGAGATCTGTTATGCAGCAATAGATAACTAAGAAAATTACTTCTGGAAATGTTTGGTAGAGTCCATTGTGAAAAGCCACTCAAACCTGGGAACTTCCTTTTGTGGGAAAATTTGTTTTAGTACTGATTTATTTGTCATTGTGCTATTTAGATTTTCCATCTCTTTGGTAGAAACCATCTTTACTTTCTAGGAATTTACCCATTTTATCTGACATAAATTTTATATTCTCTTAGCTTTTTAATGTTTGTAGCTTCTATGGTTCAGTCTTTTTCATTACTGATATGGTTTGTCTTAATCCTATCAAGAGGTTTTAATTGCCTTTTCAAGAACTTTCTGCTCTTCATTTCCTTCAACTTTGAAAGAATTTGCTATTTTTTTCTAACTTCTTGAAACTGACTCAGAGATCATTATTTGCCTTCAGACTTTCATTCTTTGCTTGTAATTAATAATTTAAATATAAGCATTTAAAAATATAAATTTCCTGCCAACTCCTGCTTTGGCCGTGTCTCTCAAGCCCCGGATGCAGCAGTTGCATTATCACTCACTCTAAAACATTTCCCGATTCCCATCACTGACTCTTCCCCTGAAATGCGGGTCACTGAGAAGTGTTTCTTAACTGCCAAACACAGGACTTTGTAGTTACGTTATTAATTTCTACCTCAAGTACACTGTGATCAAAGAACATTAATGCTCTGTATGATTTTAATCCTTTCAAATTTGTGGAGACTTGCTTGAGGAAACAGTATATAGTAAAATTCTGTGATGTTCTGAGTAAACTTAAAAAGAATGCATATTTTGGAATAATTAGATGGGATGTTCTATATATACCTTTTTGGGTTGATTGATAATTATTTGTTCACATAATCTGTTTTTATGGAATTTTGTCTTCTTATTCTATCAATTACTGAAAAATCACACTATTTTAAGCTTGTCTCTTTCTCCATGTACTTCTGTTAATTTCCATATAATAGAGACCATGTTACTAGTTATGTAAGTTTAATACTGTTATGTTGTCCTGGTGAATTGAAAGTTCTATCATAAACTTTCCGTACCTTTTCAGCTCTAAAAATACATTTTTGCTTAGGACTCTTAGCTGACCAATCAACATGGCTACAGTACAAGGACCTGCATCTGCACCTGCCAGGCACCTAGGCGCTCTCAGTTTGGGCCACTTTCAACTCAATTCATGGCTTGAGGGGTTTTGGGTCTCCAAAGTTGTATACATTTGGGCTACAGAATCTTTTGAGAGCCAACTAACAGTTTTAAGTCCTTGAGGACCTTTTCCTCTACTTTGTTCAGTGCCGGTACATACGGGGGTGGGAAGGCGGCGTGGTTTTACCTCTAATTCACCCTTCTTCTACAGGCGTGTACCTCTCTGAAGCACAGTCAGTGGGGAAAAGAAGGGTTTCCTATTACACAGTGCATCTCTGGTGGGACCAGATCTTACTTCTGCCCCCTGCACTCTGTCAGGCTGTCAAAACCAAAGTTCAAGTTCATGCAGTTGAGTAAATGTTCTCACGGCAAAAACGATTTCAGAACTCACCCTACCTCTCTGAGTTCCCACTTTATTTTCTAATTTGTTGACTCCATGATGATTTTAAGATTTATATTAAACACTTTTAGTTATTTTTAGCAGAAATTATTTTAGTTATTTTTAGTTATGATTTGCCCAACTTAGCCCATGTTTTACTAGAAAATTTCATTGTGCTTTTGCTTATGAAAAGAGAAGTGAATAAGGAAAAGAATAAAAGGTGTCTGAAGTCAAATGGACTTGGTATAAATCCTAGTCGTATCATACTTATTCCCTTCATTCCCTTTCAAATCCACAGCAACTGTCGTCATTTTTTAGTGAAACAATAAACCCCCTTATGTCACAAGACTGTTGTGACAACTATAATAACATATAAAGAGCCTGGCATCTAGTAAGCACTCACATTATGGTTGCTTTTTCCCCTCTGACTAGAATGCTCTTCTAAGCTCCCATTTCTATTCACCTTTCAAAGTGCAGGTCAAATTGTTGCCAGTGGGTGTGGGGTCCTTTTGCAGTCGCAAAAAAGGCATTTGGGGGGACCCACACACAAGAGTATGAGGTACAATGGTGAGGTTTATTGGAACAGAAATGGAAGGCTGCCCCGAGGTTCCCAGTGGCTCATCTCCGTCCGTCCCACTGTGGAAAAAGTCCTGCCTTGTCTTCACCAGGCCCCGAAACAGGGCCAGTATCCAGCAATTTTGTTCCATGCCAAAGCTGAGTCCAGTGCAGCCTTTGTTCCTGTCTGGCTGATGCAAGTCTCTGTTCCCGGCTGCACTCTGGCCAGTGCTTGAATGCCTGCACTTGGAGTCTGCCCAGCTGCCGGGCCGCAGGCGGCTGCTAGGCCCACGTGGCTGCTAGGCCCACGTGGATGCTATGGAGAGAGAATGCATGAGCCTAGGAACCAACACATATTGTGGGAAGGGAGGGGAGGGGGAGACAGAGAGGGGGGAGGGAGAAATCTTGCCTTTAGTAAGCTGATTATATTCTCGTGCACTTGGGAAGGACCAGGCACTCTTTCAAACTAACCAATCAACTTCCCAATCCTTTGAGGGCTGCTCTTGGCTCCTCCCCCTAACCAATCCATATCCTAGATCTTGGGGTAGAGGGGTGTTCTGAGTCCCTTACCAATCCTTTTCATAGGCTAGACAGACAGCCCTCTATGGTCACCCTTTTGGCTCCTACTGTGCACACCTCAAAGTAGAAGGACCGCCCCCTGCACCATCTTGGCTTCTACCAGGCATGTGCCCAGCAGAGGAATTTCCCCTTTATTGTTTTATTCTTCCCCCCAACCCATAGCGTGGGCCAGTGGACCAGTTGTACCCTGGGGAGATTGGAAAGCCAGTCCTTCTGTTGTTAATCCCCTTGATAGGAAGGTGGGGGGAAATGCTGCAACACCCTGCGGAGTGTGTGAAGCTGCAGCTCCCCAGCTTATTATACATAATAATGTCTGATTCCCTCTGCTTCTTTCCTTTAGTAATATCTAGCTACCCACACTAACAAAATGTTAATTCCTCTTCTCACCTACTCACTTCCAACATCAAAATTAATAGCGTTCTTACTACCTTGTCTTCACCTTTACTATAATACTCATCACACTGTTCTGTAATTACTGTTCATTGCTTTATCTGCTCCTCTAGAACTGAGTTCTCTGATGGTAGGGACTGTGTCGTATTAATCTCTGAATCCCTAATGCCTCAATTACTATTTGACAAAATGAAATTAAGTCAATTCACTCCATTTTCACAATTTCTGACAGAACTAGAATCCCATGAAATATCTGCTACCTAACTCTTTAGACAGTGGTTTCCTTTCTAGTTCGAATCATTAGTATTTATCTTTGCTGGCATGTGTGATTAACATATATGCAGAAAAGACTTATGAAGTAAGTATGAGGCTCACTGAACTCCCTAGTACCTGGCACTGTGCCTGCACCCTCGTGGGTGCTCAACTGAAATGGAATCATTTGATGACTTAACTGCTTCCTGAGTGTTCTTGCCCCGTGGTTCCGAACAGCTTAGGCTTATTTAGTCTTTGTTATAAAATATATCAGGCAATCGGTCACACAGAAAAACTGGGCGAGCACCACTGTACCTATCATCTATCAGCATTTTGCTTTACTTGCATCAGGTTTTTCCCCCCAAAGAAATAAAACAGATATGGGCACCATTTCCCAATTCCCCAATCCCATTGCCCTCCCTTTCTCTCAGATGTACCCCATCCCATGGGTACTCACTATTTCAAAACTGGAGCTTATCACCCTGGCTGTAGCTCTTCATTCATTTATAACATGTTGGACATTCTTTATTACGCAAACTTTTATGTTACATGTGACATACATGGTTTCATACTGTCTATAATAGAATTCTTCAACTTGCTTTCTAGTTTATATTATATTTCTGAGCTTTACCATTATAGATATAAGCAGTTCTGTTTCATTTATTTTAGCCATTGCACAGTGTGCCACTGTGTAAATACACCACAACCTATCAATTCTCCTGTTGATAAGAATTAAGACAGATTTGAAACTTTTTGCTGCAACCCTAGCTGGTGTGGCTCAGTAGGTTGAGCACCAGCCTACAAACCGAAAGGTCACTGGTTCTGTATTCAGCCAGGTCCCCAGCTGGGGGCATGTTGAGAGGCAACCAATCGATGTTGCTCTCCCACATGGATGTTTCTCTTCCTCTTTCTCCCTTCCTTCCCCTCTCTCAAAAAAAAATTCTTTTGTTGCAATGAACACGCTGTCTCCTTGTACATGAATGGAAGAGCTTCTCTAAGGAGCAAAACTAAGTCATAAAGATATGCACATCTTGAGCTTGACTACACAGTGCCAAATTGTTCTCCAAACCAGTTGTACCAATTAGTACTCCCACCACCAACTATATAAAAACGTCCCATTGTAGAGTATCCTTGCCAACAGTTGGTAATGTTAGACTTTTCATTTTTCACAATCTAATGTGAGAAGTAATGTCCTATCATTTTCATTTAAATGTCCCTGATTATAAGTGAGGTCAAGTTTATTAGTCATTCCTGTTTCCTTTTACTCTAAACTGCTTTTGTTATCTACCTGTTTTTCTGTTGGCTAATACGTCTTTTTCTTATTGAACTGTAGGTAGGTCTCTACATATTCAAGTACTAGTTACTTGTTAATGATATTTCCCACAATACTTGCTTCAAGCGTGTCTTAAATTTGTCAATCTTTTTCAAGGTTTTTGTTTTCTGTGTCTTGATTAGTGCATTCTTCCCTATTCCAACACCATACAGGCTCCTATATTTTCTTTCAGTAGTTTTGCTTGCTTTATGCATTTAGGTTATTAACCTACCTGGAATTGACTGTTTTGTATATAGGCAATCTTACTATCTTTTTGCCACTTGGATTACCAATTGCCCCAACACAATCTCCTGAATGGCTCATCCTTTCCCATATTATTTTGGAAAGCCACACTGTTTTACAGTAAATTTACATCTATGGATAAACCTTCTAATAGACTCTATTCTGTTCTATTGCTTTGTATTTCTCTCATTAAAGGTTTAATGTCACAGGAATAATCCCTTACACTTGAGTGCACCAGAATTCACACAGCACTTCCAAATCCAATATCCGATTCAAACCTCAAAACAATCCTATTAATTAAGTATTATTACTCCCATTTATTTGGATGAAAAGGCCAAGGTCCATGAAGGTTAAGTGAATCATCCATGGCCACCAGATAGTAGGAAGAAGAGCAAGGACCCTGTCTCACGTCTTCAGTTATCACTCTCTCCACCAAGCTCTGCAGGGTAAGGGCAAGATCAGTCTGAGGGCTATGCACTTTGTCCACACACAACCAAAACAAACAAACAAAAGCCCTGATAAGTGAATAAATGCTTTACCAACTATGTTTGCTGATACAAATCTGCCCATTATGCTTATCTGGAAAATAAATTTTATTCTGAAAGTAACCTTGTCCTAACCCCCTGGATTCCAGCTAGCCTTTTCGCCACTGCTCACCTCAAACACAGACAAGGCAGCTGTTGAAATCTTTATTGTGCACATTTCTCCTCACATCAGTGTGGTTTCTCATCAGCCACTAATCCTCCAAAGACAGAATAGAATAGAGATGTGAGTTTTTGTGAGTTGCATTTTTAAACAAATTTATCTGTCTCTCAAAAAAAAAAAAAAAAGAAAGAAAGAAAGAAAGAAAAAAGGATGGTTCTGTCTCAGAAAGGGAAGGAAGTGAAGCTGATTACCCCAAACTGGAATTCAATACTAAAACTCACACATAAGCTACAGAGCAGGGGGCAACAGAAAGCTATCCAACAACCCGGCACCTAGCAGAGCAAGAGACAAGAGTAGGTACTCCACAAATGTTCCCACTGAATAAATACATGAATTAATTCATCCTGAGCCAGTATCACCAGTTTCACAGGTCCTACACAGACCAGTAAATGAAAAAATAATAATAATAATTTGAAAATAACAAAATAAAAAGTAGCCCTGACATTCAAAAGCTGGCTTGGCACTCACTGCTAAAGCATGTTATCTCCTACTGGACATAAACAATCTCAGAGAATACCAACCTGAGACAAGGTTATTTGAAACCTTGATAAAATGAGACACAGGCCGTTTCGTAATTTTGTGTAAGCACAGACAGAAATATGTCACCCATAAGATACCAGATGCCCTTCCTTCCACTCTACTTCCCTACCAATTATGAAAAGTTTGATTCTTGTGCTAATCTCTTCCCTATAGATTAGGTTTATTCAGATGACCAACCATAGAATTGCCTCCATTTTATAACAGTACATAAAGGAAATCCCACTCCCTTAGACCACCCTTGAATCACCGAAGTCCACATCCTACAGCAGTTCTTTCCAATACCCTTTCAAAACATCCCATAGTTCTCCATGCCTTTCCTTGCTGAAAAGATATTAAACCCAATTTGTTTAAATAGTGTGTTCCTGGCAGTCTTTGGCTACAGGGCATTCACTTGGTACAAGTCAGATCATCTAAGTCTATGCCTTTCCCTCTCCAGAAACTTCTCCCAATCTCAGTTTGACAAGAATTCACCTTATTTCTGGAAGTCATCTCAAACTAAACAAAAGAGAAGTTAACAAATTCCTTTTAACACCAGGGACCTGGTTCAACATTCGAGTTCAATTTTATCAATAAACATACTCGCACACAAAATGTTTTGTTTGTAAATACTATGCTTCCTTCTAGATAGTAAGCCTTTAGAAAGCCGAATCTGTCTAACTCATCTTTGTAACTGCAGTGTCTCACATGTGGTAGATTTCTTTTATGAATGGTATGACCTTGTTGCTTTTAAAATAACGGTAGCTGAAATGGATGCCTCAGAGTTAGAAAAAAACTCAATTGGAGAAAAAAAATTTATTTTTTTCCCAAAAGTTAAAAAATGGATTTCTCTCTCCAAAAGAAAATTCCACTTTTCTCCACCTTTACATTTCTTTACTTTAACTATATTTTAAACATATAACTTTATATTTTTAAATATATCAAATAGGATTGACATGTGGTCATGTTTCCTAAGTAAAGGTTAAATCTTTTAGGAAAAAATATAGCTATCATGCATTCTTCCATTTGTCCAACTAACTTCCACTTCTTCCCACCACCACCACTTCTTTCCCCCCTAAAAACAACTTTTCTGTTTGTAGCTTCAAAAGTACCCCAGAATATTGCATCCTTACCCTACGACAGACATGTAGAGAGGGCAGAGTCTGAGTTTATTTAATTGGGATACATCAGCGATTTTCAACCTTTCCCATCTCCTGGCACACATAAACTAATCACCAAAATCCTGTGGCACACCAAAACATATATTCTATTTTTTGCCAATCTGACAAAACAAATTGGTATAATTTTGATTCCTTCACACTGGACAGTTATTGTTTGTTGTGTTGGCTATTGTCATTTTTTTGATACTCTAAAGGGAAAAGAGGTCAGTGCCCAACAAAATAGTCAGATATCACATGTTTTAAAAATTCTTGCGGCACACGGGTTGAAAATCACTAGTCCGCATAGCGCTAAACACTTAAAGAGAGAGACTGTCATAACACACTAGACTTTTCTTATCGATTGCTGGAAAAAGCCTTCTCTAGATGGAGGCTTTGTTCCCTATCTACAAAATCTCCATTTTCTGTTTTTTTATTAACACACCCTGAGGCAGAGAAGAGACAGGGAACACAAAACATTTATTCGATCTTGTAGGCAAAAGTGCAATTCGGCCTGGTTTAACATATTAAATGATACACTGTGCAACGAGA
This sequence comes from Artibeus jamaicensis, assembly GCF_021234435.1. Classification (NCBI taxonomy): domain Eukaryota; kingdom Metazoa; phylum Chordata; class Mammalia; order Chiroptera; family Phyllostomidae; genus Artibeus; species Artibeus jamaicensis. The sequence continues at coordinate 8,503,993 of NW_026521883.1, forward strand.
CAGCCTGGTTAAAGGCATTCTGGCCAGTAGTGTCATTTATCTTTCAATGGGAAAACAGGTTTATATTCCAGATGTAAAGATTAAATTCAATAAATTCAAGTCCACACTCAAAGTGCACTTACACTTTGCAAGACAATATGCCAGACAGGCTGACAGATCCAAACATAAATTCAGAGAGAGTGTAAGTAGAATGAAGGAGGTAGCAAAGTACCGTGGATGTCAAGGAGAGTAGGGAGTAAGAATGACTGTAGAAAGAACATTCCAGATCAAAAACTCCAGTTCCTCAAAGACTGGAATTCTGGACGGTTTGGACAGAAATAGGGGAGCACTCAGGTCCAGAGCTCTCCACCATTGCAGAGGTCTCAGCTTGGTGACAGAGGGAACCAATGAGATTAAGAATAAATGATCAGTGTAACTTAAAAGACAGTTTTTAAGTTCGCTATGCAACTTAGCAAACCTGAGCTCACAAGCTTTGGAACGAGGGGTAAAGACCATGTCTTCGAGGTCTTCTGGGTTTGAAAATGATTTCAAGAATGATTTCCATTACTGAATGCTTGGGGGGTGGGTGTGGCCCCTCTGAGGCAGCGGCAGGCCTCGTGAGGTCGGAAGGGACCGGTTAGACCTCTCAGACCAGCGCTAGACCTCTAGCCACGGCCCAGCAAGCCACTGTCACACTGCACCCTTCACCCAATGAGTTCATCCTACCCCTGCAACGGCCTCAGCAAACCCAAACTCTGACCGCCAGACCTGCAAGACCGGACTCCGGCTCCACCAGGCCGAAGACTACGAACAAAGGAGAGGCCCGGGGCAGACTCCGAGGCCCCAGCGAGACGCACGAACCACCCGAAAGTACCTGCTATCCTCAGGGGTCGTGGCTCGGGCCTGCGGGTTCTCCTCGACAAGAGCTAGCTCCTACTCCACGCTGGACGCAGTGAGTGCACCCTGTCCCAGACCCCGTCGGCGCACAGCAGGCTCTCCTGCAGGCACCCGGACAAAGGACCAGGGGATCCGGGTGGGTCCCGGTGAGTCCTGCGAGCCCCCCGACCCTGTGCTGGACTCGCCGCCAGGATCTGGCCTTTACCTGCACGTCACTCAGCTCCACGCGCAGATACAGCTCGCGGTGTCGCTGAGCCCAGTAGACGTGCGGCGTCAGCACCTGATTCTCCATAGCCACACAGCCCGGGGCGCAGGGAGAATCTACTCGTTACGCCTTGCTGCCTCTGGAAGTGAGCGGCTGGAGCCTGTGGGACGCAGGCCGCAAACCCCCGTGCTCCTAAGGGTCCGCAGCCCGCAGCCTCGAGACGCCCCACGCTCTTCGCCGCACTTGCGCAGTGACAAGCCGGCAGTGGCGGCACCGGCTCAGAGACTTCGCCAGAACCGCGTGAGGGCTGGGCGGGGCGAGGCAGAAAGGGGCGGGGCCCAAGAGCGTAGGACGTCCCAGCTGGCCGCGGCAGCCGAGGGTGCAGCAATCCCAGCATGTGCACTGAGCTTCGCTCAGTTCTTTGGGGCGATGCCTATAAGCAAGCTTAAAAACCAAAAACCCCCAGAGACTTAAGAGGAACCGGTCAGGATGGGGAAAGAACTTGGAACTGGTATATCTGGAAGGTCTCTCCCATCTGTCACTTAGTAATTAAACATTTACTGACCACCTACTTATCTGTCTGAGTTGCAAAGCTAAACACTGGAGCTACCGATTAAAACCGTTAAGAAACAGTTCCTGACAACTGGATCCCTCAGTGTATTCAAAGACGCAGGTGGGGACGTAGTAGTGTCAACAATAAAAAAAAATCAAACTTATCTGAGCATCCTAATATTGTATCTGCCACACTTCATAGTAGGTTCTCAACAAGTACATCGTGCATTTATAAAGTTTAAAAAAATAAAGACGCAGGCGATTACAGACAATAAGGATGATGATGGTTATAAGGGAAGCGGCGTGGGAAGAGATGGAGGAGTGCGCTCAGAGGGGACAGTTAAGAGTAAAAGTCAGAGATTTAGAGTACTGATGGAAATATTCCATGCTAAGCTGCCCAGTACAGTAGCCAGTAGCCACATGAAGCTTTTGCGTACTTGAAATGTGGTTCGAGAGAATGAAAAACTGAAATTTTAATTTTAGCTACTTCTAATTAGTTTAAATATCCACATATTGGTGCTATCCTATTGGATAGAGCCGGAGATCTGCCTCTCTTAAAATAAGAAACACAAACTAGAAAAAACACTAATTTAAGTCTAATTTAAACTATTTAATATGTATCCACTTTCATCTTCAAGCCTGCCACAGTGAGAAAGTAAAATTACTATGAAAACTGGAAGTCTGGGACCAAAAAAAAAAAAAATGGACTTTATATTTCAGTTCTGTTAGTGCTCACTTACTTACTACCAAAATGCTGAGCACAGGGATACAAAGATGAAAAAGAAATGGAGCTAGCTCTCCAGAAACATTTAGCTTAGGGGATGGATTACACAACATACAAAGGGTTTTAATATGGAAAATGTGTTGAGTTCCCAAAGAAGCAGGAAGGTAGGAAGTGAGGGTTGTAGAAAGCATGGGCAGCCTTTTGAGAACAAATCCCTGAGAGCTGGACAATGACCTGTGAGGAGGAACTTGATAAGAGGAAGAAGCCAAGGTAAGGCGGTGGAAGCCCAGAGCAGGAGTCCAAAGGTGAAGAGGAAGGTTCTGACTGCTGGGGTTAAGCACCTGGAGAAGAGAGGCTGCCCTAGATCTGGAAACGCAGATAGGGAGTGGATTAGGAAAGTATTTGCTTCAGTGAGGTGTTTGTTCTGTATCCCACAAACATGTGGGGAGCCAAGAAGTTTGTTAAACAGTAGATTGGCAAAGTCAAATATGTGCTCAGCAGAATGATCTGTCAGCAAGGAGGAATTGGTAGTACGCATGCCAGTTGAAGGTGGTATCTGCCAGGTACAAGATAATGAAAGCAATAAGCTTGATAGCCTTAAACTTTAAAAATAAAATATTTTAAAATGTTTATTGATTTTTATAGAGAGGGGAAAAGAGAGAGGGGGAAGAGAAAATGTTGATTTATTGTTCCACTTATTTATGCCTTCATTGGTTGCGTCTTGTATATGTCCCGATTGGGGATCAAACTTGAAACCTTGGCATATCAGGATGGCACTCTAACCAACCGAGCTACTTGGCCAGGGTTAGTAAAAATAAAATATTTTTTAAATGATAAAAGTATTTTTATTGCACATTGCCTTTACTACAATGCAGATGAAATATAGGGTACTTTTTAAAATTTGAACTTACATATAGGAAATGGGCAAATTTTCAATGTTTCATTGAACAGTGTTCAATGTTCAATTCTTAAGCTAAACTTTTATACCTGTGTAATTAATTACCACCCAGATCAAGATCTGGAACATTTCCAGCAACCCAAAAGTTCTCTATTGTCAGTAGACCTTTGTCACAGGTGGGCCCAAGTGACCAGGTTCTTGGTGATTGTGGACAAAGAATTGAACTGAACACACAGAGAGTTTATAGCAGAAAGAGGGAGAGCAGGTTTATGAAGCAATAGCACACTCCACAGAACATGGGAGCAGGCCAACTCTGAATAGAGATTGACCTCAGGGGCCCGAAGGATTTTATTCTTATAGGGTGGGTATTTCCTGGCTAGTTTTGGTAGGCTTTTATTATGCATGTGCAAGTAATTATATTACTTTAAAGCTACTGTACATATGGTCTCCCATGATTTCCTTGATTGGTCACCAGAGAAGGGGGTCATACAATGTCAATGTATTATAATGCTATTGTAATGAAGCAGGGGTCATTGTAGCATCTTCTGTGCAGGTGCATTCATGATTCACCATGATTCAGCACTTTTCCAGAAAGGGGGGAAAAGGGTCCCTTTTCCAGAAAGGGACCCTCAGAACAGGGTCTCTGTCCTGTATCCATAGCCTCTGTCTTAGCCCTGGAGCATCTCCAGAGTTTCCACCTTTCTGACTGTCTCCTGTCTCAGAAGCACCAACTCAATGCTTCAGACCACATTTCTACCTCTGGCAAATGATTGAGTATATCTTGTTCACCTTTTTACAGAATGTTTTATTTCTGGGAGATGTTTTAGAAAATGAGCTGTAGAATTTGGCTCTTTTGTGCCTCACCCAGTCAGAATCACCCAGTCAGATACCCTTAACCTAAATCAGGTTCCTCTGTCTAGACAGCGCAAAGCTAAGAGTGGAAAAGGAGAGTGATTGGAGCTGCACAGGCATCTACCACAGAATGGTGGGCATCCAGCTCAGAGCCCTGTCATCCCCTAACTACGCCATGAGGGTGGGATTGCAGCCAGTCATCCACAGCCTGTCAAGCCACAGTTCAGAAACATGTGCAGAGATACCCACCTTCCCCACCCTTCCCCCACTGCCCCAGGAAGAAGACCCTCTTTAACCCCATTCAGTTTGACCTACCTGATAATTCCTGGCTCTCTGTGCTGCCCACGTGGTTGCCAGGTGCAGACAGTGGGTAAATATACTACCATTTGTATAAAAATACTGGACTAGTGAGAGGAATAATACATATATCTTTATACAGATATATATAGGTATACACACTCATGCATGTTTACATGTCATAATATAATACAAGAACACATACATGCAAGAAACCAGTAATGTAAGTTCCTTATGGATAAGGAAACTGGGTGATTGGAGGACCAGGATGGGAGAACATTTTTTACTATGTAAACTTTTATACTTCAAATTTTTTTCATTAAGATTTTATTTGTTTGTTTGTTTGTTTAAAGAGAGAGGGGAAGGGAAGAGATAGAGAAATATCAATGTGTGGTTGTGTCTCATGTGCCCCCTACTGGGGACCTGGCCTGCAACCCAGGCCTGTGCCCTGACTGGAAATCAAACCTGCAACCCTTTGGTTTGAAATGCTCAGTTCACTGAGCCTCATCAGCCAGGGTTGTACTTCAGAAATTTTGAATCATGTGCTGGTATTACCTATTTAAACACTTAAATATGAAAAAATGCCCTTTTTTTTAATTACAGCTTTGTTTGTACTATGCCTCCCAAAAGGATCAAAAAATTGAGGGAAGCAGAAAAACCAACTCTAGCCCGCCATCTTCTGTAGTCAACTGCTATTAGTGTGTGCATTACATGCTTACGATCTGTTTCCTCAGCTGAATTATAGATCTCCCTAGAGCACAGATTGCCTTCTTTTGGTGTCCTGTAGCATCCAGCACAATGTGTTTCATAAAGTTGATGCTTAAAACACATTTATCAATGATCAGCCCCAGTACTAAATAACTTTTAGTGAAATCAGCACATGTGCTGAATGTAGGTAAGGTTCAAATCCATCCATGGAACCGCTCCGGAAGGCAGTTTTGCAATACGTGCCAAGAAAAGTGGAGATGTTTATGCTAATTGGCCTAGTAACTTCCCTTTTGAGATTTTATTCTAATAAAATAATTCCAAGGAAGAAAGATGTATATATGAAAACATTTATGCTGTTACATGGTGCAACAATGGAAATTAAATGAGAATGACCAATTGAATTGCAGCATAACTACTCAATGGAAAAACTATATGGCTATGAAACATGATGAATTAGAAATTAGAATATTAAAAATGTTTATGATTTAGAAATTGCATAATTCCAATGACAACTTTATATAGTGGTGAATACTGAAAAGTAACTTTGGTTTTTGTTTTCCTCCTTTATAACCCTTGAGCCTTCCTAATTTAGGGAGCTAACATGGGCCAACCATTGTCTTCTGGGAGTTGTAATGGTAGGACTAGAGAATAATCAAGTTCTTTTTAAGAACTGAGGCTCTTTTAAACCCAGCTACACATGCAAGACAGGAAATATTTGGAATAATATGTAGACTAAATAAATATTTTCCAAGTAGAGGAGAAGAAAGTCGAGAGAGAAGTAAAGGGGTACCCTTGAGAAGGAGCCCAAGTCTTGCCCTCACCTCCCCTTGAGGGCTTCTCCAAGGTGGAGGGGCATCATGTTGATAGATCCTCACCCTCATGACAAGTTTAGTGCAAGGCCCTAGAGAAGCAGCACCCTAGTGTACCAGCAGGCAGTGGAAATGGAGGTTGAGAGGCTGGTAAGGGAGGGCCTCAGGCTCCTGGTTGTGGGTGTAGATTTAGGAGAGCATCTGATAAAGGTGAACAGTTGAGGTGAAAAGGAACAGAGACTGGGAACTAACAGATAACAGGTATTTAATGGGGTGCATAATGGGGGGAAAGGTCGCAACTGAGGATTATCTGGCATATTTGTTTTGTGGGACTGCCAAAACAAAGTACCACAAACCAAGTGGCTTAAATCAGTAGAAATGTATTCTCTCCATTCTGGAGGCTAGAAGTCTAAAGTCAAGGTGTCAGCAGGGCTGTGCTCTGAAGGCTCTAGGGAAGAATCCTTCCTGCCTCTCCCTAGGTTCTGGTGGTTGCTGGCAATCCCCGGGGTCCTTCAACTGTACCAGCATCATTCCAATCTCTGCCTCTGTTGTCACAAGGCCTTCTCTGTGAATGTGCATGTTCATCCGTATGTGTTCACGTGGCCTTCTTTTTGAAAAAATCATCTTACTTTATTGGTTTTAGAGAGAGGAACATCAATTTGTTTTTCTACTTATTTATGTATTCATTGGTTGATTCTTGTATGTGCTCTGATCCTGGTATAGACCAGAGACTGGTCATTATCCCCTCCGCCAGGGAAGATCCTGAACTGTGTGACTGGGTTTGGCTGGAACTAACCAAGATTATACTTTTCACTATGTAATGAAATGGTCATATAAATACAGGTTGGTTGAATGATAGAAAAAGTTAGGACATTAAGTGTATATGTACATTTGCACATGGCTTGAAAATGTTGCGCATGCTACATAGGTAAAATATGTATACAAAATAAAAATTATGGTAGGCTAGTAGGATTATTAGTGGCTATTTCTTTAATGATGTCAAAAAGTTGTATCTACACTAAATTCAAGTTGAAAGAATGATGCTTGTTGCTGGGTGGAGGTGGCATAGATAGTGCTGTCCAATAAGGTTTTGGGTGTGCCCTTCTGGAAAACCAGGGTTCCCAGAGTTCTCTTCCTTTGACCTGAGTCATGCTCTAAATCCAGGAGGAAGATATTAGTATGTGCTACTGATTGATCGAGGTCCTCACAAGCCTCCCATCCTCTACTGTTCTGGAAAGATCCTAAGGTGTTCTGCTAAGACTCAGATATGCTTTGGTTGAAGCCTTTGCTGGTGGGGCCTATATGGACACATGCAAGGCTGCCAGGTGCCTGGTGGAGATGTTCCCCCATAGCTTTTTCAGGGTTTGAGGCTTTTTAAGCCTGCCATGGAGAAAGGGAATAAGACTGAAAACCATGAATTCTGAACTCAAATCTAGTTCAATCAAAAATTAACCATGTGATTTAGGCAAGTCCTTTACCTCCTCGGGGCTTGATTTTTAAAAATCATAAAATTATATATTTTGTTTGTTTTTCAGGAGATCTTTTTCCTCTTATTAGAAACTAAACTGCAGAAAGCCAGGTGTTTTGCCTACTTTGGTCACTATCATAGCCTCAGTGCCTAGAACAGGGTCAGGCATGTGGCGGAGATTCAACAAACACTTGTTGGATGAGTGACATGAAGTGCGGGATATTTCACTGTATTTTGTTAGTATGTGCATTCGAAGCCTTAAAACCTACTTTTGGGTCATGTGCAGCAAATTCAGAGAAATTCCAGTGAAAATGACTGTACCTGTCTTTTAGGGGAGCTCAACTAAAAAAGAAATCCCAGGGAAGACTCATTTAACCTCGGAATGAACTATTACATACCGAGGAATGGAAATGGCACCCCAATGTATCTTTTATTAGTGCTATTATAATAAATCCTAATGACACACACCTTTGACACACGGTTCCTCGGAATAAAAAAAAATAGCGGAGGCCCAGCTTCCCCACTATTTCGTTCTAGCCTACCACTTCCTAAGTCATCTCCCAGGCTCCCTTTTTCTCCTTCTCTCAACCAGTGATGCTGTACATTAGGAAAGAAATTGTGGGCCAAGGGGCCTGCCTCTGGTTCTGATTATAGCAAGTGTCATTCATTTCTCTACCCTGGGCCCCAGTTTCTCCATTTTCATGTGTTAGTGTGACACACAAGGTTTCCCTTAATTGCAACTAAGTGACATGTTATTGTATCTCTTTTACAGATAAAAAGCCTAAAGATATTGTGAAATCTGCTGGAGGCCACTAATTAGTACCAGAGACAAGCTTTCTGACTCCCAAGTTCAGGTTTCTTTTCGCCACAACGACGGGACGCTCAGAGGATCCCCAAGGCCCTGGTCGCTCCATCTCTATGTAATCTCCACCAAGGGGCAGGGATTTTTTACCTGGTTTGCTCCTTGCTGTAATCTGAGCGCCTACAAATCTGCCAGGCACAGAGCAGGCACTCGATATATATATCTGAGAGAAGAAAACGGACGAGTAGAGACACGCCACTCACTATTAGTCCCGCAAAGGCTTCAGGATTTCATCTCCTCCCCCCACCCTAACCCAGTTTCCTTCCCACGCCCGGTTCGCTCCTCCGGCCACAAGAAGGCACTGTTGGAACCGACCCCATCTAGCAAGGAGTGGCGGCCTTCTTGGCCCCGCTGCGCCTGCGCTGGTCGAAGGGCGGGTCGTGAGGGACCGGAAGTGCCGGAGCCGCGGGAGTCTCAGGAGCCGTCCCCACCGCTGCCTTTAAGTAGCGCGTTCCGTCTGAGTTGTCGCCGCAGCGGGGTCCGGAGAAGAGGCGGCGCGGCATGAAGCGCCGCTGGCCCGCTCCGTAACGCGCGTCGGGACCGTCCGGGCGGGGCCGGGGTGGGGGGAGAAGGTGCAGTATCCGCCCCCTCTCCTTCCTCTTTGCCCGCGAGGCCTGGGCCCCAGCCCACCAGGGCCCTCCCCGCTCCACCGAGGGGATGCCCCGCGTTCTCCGGGCTGGCCCGCCCTGCGGTTTACCGGCGCCCTGCTCTGCGCGGGCGGGAGACCGTGGCGGGGCCCCCCTTGCCGGAAGAGGAAGCTGAGGCTCTGAAATTCCGAGTCAGCCAACGTTCACTGGGCACCCCCTGAGCGCTGGGTGCTGGCCTTCGAACTTCCACGTTCGTTATCTTATTTGAGCCTCACTGGGGTTGGGAGCAGGGTACTGGCCGGGTTTACAGATGAGGAAACGGAACGGAAGCCCACGGAGCCGAAGGGACTTGGCTAAAGCCCGACCGTGATAGATCGGATTTGGACCGAGACGTTCTGGTTTCCCAGCCGGGCTTTTCTCGATACTGCCTCACTCTAGGTCGATTCCCTTCTTCCCCTGCTCACTAGGCCCCTCGTGTTCTATTTCACCCATCTGGAGCAGGATACTTTCCTTCCTTAGGTTTTTCTTGCGACACATTTTTCTTCTAAGACTTCTAAGATTTGGCCTCTCCCCAGTCCCATTTCTTGACATTTCTCATTCACAGCCTCCAAAATCTTTGCCTACTCTGATAAAGTATCTCTCAATTGCCTGGAGACCCTGAAAAAAAAATAGCTAGGCTTCAGTGAGGCTCGAGGTGTTTAAGTGGGCGACGATTTGGCCCTTGGATTAGAAATAGTGAATATTTCAGTGGGTCCAAATTCAAGAGTCCTGACCGAAGCTGTTTTCTAATCCAGTATGCTCTTCTCTGAGGGGCTTACAGTGCATGGGAAGGTGTCCTGACATCGTACATTGTTGCGGTGCTGTCATAACTTCACCATTTTCCTTCCACTGACCCCCGAGCTTTTCTCACCACGTCTCTCTCCAACACCACCGGCTTGGACTGGGCAGAGCCCAGAATTAAAACTGATAAAGTAACATGTTATCACAGACCCTCTTATTTTTCTTTTACTAAGCCATAATTTCAACAATCTGCATTCTTTTCCAGAAAAGTTACCTATTTGGTTATTTTCAGAGTGTACATGGAAAGTAAAGAAGCATAAGGGGAATGCACTTAAAGTGGATAGTACATTCTTTATCTTGTAAAAATCTGAAATTATTCAGTGTGATTAGTTCCCTTTCCACAAGAATATAGGCCTGTTTTATAATTCTTCTTTAAAACAATTATTGATTTGTTGATCCACTTGCATTCACTGGTTGATCCTTGTGTGTGCCCTGACCACAGTTGGAACCTGCAATCTTGGTTATTAGGATCATACTCTAACCAACTGAGCTGCTCAGCCAGAGCCTATTCTGTGATTTTCAGTGGTTATTCTGCGGTCTCTATTCTGTCTCCAGCCCAATGTCTATTATGTAAAATTATACAGTTGTATTATGTAAGGCAGGGACTGTACCATAGGAATTAATTTTGTTAATCATCTGTCATTTTTGAGGATTTGAAGTAGCTAAGAGTAACCTCACGTCTATCTGTACGCCTATTACAGTTTTTAAATCTTTTCTGTAACTTTTAATGTATGTCTGGATATTAAGATACTGTTTTGAGTAAATTCGGCTATACATTTCTGAAATAATTTTATAATTTTAATCTAAAATGCATATACAAAAAATTCAGGCATTATATTTTAATTAAATAGAGTATTTCTGTATCGGTTTGAAGTACTATTTGAGAGTTTTAAAATTTAATCTTTTTGGCCACATCAGATTCATTTTAATAATGATCAGCAGTCTTATAGCTTATGTCATCACTTTGGTGAACAGGTTTGGATGGTAACAAAAGGAGGACTCCTGTGAGAAGAGAGCAGGATGAGTGGAGGGATCTGTGCTTGAAGTTGAGTCACTTGAAAAAGATCTCTTTGAATGTGGAAGAGATCTGAGCAGATGAAAATACAATCAGGTAAGCACCAGGGAAAGTCCTTAGGGGAGGAGGTAGGTGGGGCAGTGAAATGCTGGCGCTGTGCTGACAATGTATGCTAACCCTGTGTTCTAAATTTTGAAATGAGAAAACTTGAGTCTCCTAGTTTGAGAATATTTGTATGTAGATGTTATAGAAATCTTGAAATTAAATTACTGTGTTATACAGTTGTGTAGATTACTAAATATATATATCTGGTCTTACCTAGAAAATGCAGGATATACATTCACCGTAATCATGAAGTGGTAGTGTCATTTGAACTATAAAATTGTGTGTGTGTGTGTGTGTGTGTGTATGTGTGTATAGAAAGACAGAGAAGTAATCTGGGGACCTAATTTAGGAATACCAATAATTTTGCTTAAGTGCAAACTAATGCAACTTGTATATAGGAGAGATATCAATTAGGTAAATGATAACTCAAGAAGGTGGGCAGGAACATTTCACTAGTCTGTGCTTTGCCCCTTGTTCTATTCCCTAGCCCTATCCTTGCAGGTGAAATTCCAGATTTAACACAGGGGAAGTTGAGGAAAATGAGCAGTTTTTATAGATGCTTCTCTCATTCCATTAAACCCAAAGCTAGATACATTGATGTATTTCAATGATTTTCAACCTTATTCATGGCACACCTAAACTAATTACTAATATTCAGTGGCACACCAAAAAATACATTCTATTTCCTACTTATCTGACCCAAAAAAAGGTATAATTTTTATTTATTCACACTGGACAGCTGATATTGTATTGGCTGTTGCCACTTTTTGATAACCTAAGCAAAAAAAAAAAAATGCCTTTAACTAAATAGTCAGGAATTGCATGTTTTAAATATTCTCGTGCACAGTGGTTGATAATCACTGACATTCAATAGAATGTAGACCTACACTAGCTTTTAGGTGGGCAAATAACCACCTTGGTCAGGTACTGCCACTTAATATCAATGTGCTGAATACCAGTTGAACTAAATGAAGTTTTCTCTGCTGAGTTGTGTGGATTTTAGTCATTGGTGGTAAATGCCCAGTTGTAATATATATAAAGTTGTAATAATGTTATACATTGTATACCTTATATAACTCTGCAATGGCATTTCTGGCCACTTTTGCTTTTATTACATTGTAAGTGGTAGTACAGTTTGCTGTAATGTAAAAAAAGACAAAGTGTTAAATGAACTAAATGGCTACACCTTTTCGGCACCAGGGATCAGTTTCATGGAAGACAGTTTTTCCACAAACTGGGGTGGGGTGGAGGGGAGACAGGAGGTAGATCTTAGGTGGTAATTAGAGTGGTGTCGCAAGCAGGGAGGAGGCAGGTTGGGGACCCCTACCATAATGCATTCTTTTTTAAAAAATATATATTTTATTGATCATGCTATTAGAGTTACCCTGTTTTTTCCTCCCTTTTATTCCCCTCTTCCCCGCCCCACCTCTGCCTCTCACCAGCATTCCCCTACCTTAGTTTATGTCCACGGATCATACATACAAGTTCTCTGGCTTCTCTATTTCCCATGCTATTCTCAACCTCCCCCTGTCTATTTTGTGCCTACCATTTATGCTTCTTATTCCCGATACCCCTTTCTCCATTCTCCACTTCTCCCTCCCTGCTGTGATCCATGTGATCTCCATTTCTGTGATTCTGTTCCTGTTCTGGTTGTTTTGCTAAAAACATTGTTTTTGTTTTTGTTTTTAGATTCAGTTATTGATGTGAGTTTGTTGTCATTTAGTGTTCATAGTTTTGATCTTCTTTTTCTTAGGTAAGTCTCTTTAGCATTTCTTATATAAGGGCTTGGTGGTGATGGACTCCTTTAACTTGACTTTATCTGGGAAGCACTTTATCTGCCCTTCCATTCTAAATGATAGTTTTGCTGGATAGAGCAGTCTTGGATGCAGATCCTTGCCTTTCATGACTTGGAATACTTATTTCCAGCCCCTTCTTGCCTATAAGGTTTCTTTTGAGAAATCAGCTGATGGTCTTATGGGAACTCCTTTGTAGGGAACTGTCTTCTTTTGCTGCTTTTAAGATTCTCTCCTCTTTAATCTTGGCTAGTGTAATTATGATGTGTCTTGGTGTGTGCTTCCTTGGATTCAACTTCTTTGGGACTCTGAGCTTCCTGGACTTATATGCCTGGTTCCTTTGCCACTGGGGAAATTTTCCTTCATTATCTGTTCAAATAAACTTTCCATTTCTTCCTCTTCCTCTTCTCTTGGCACCCCTATGATTTGGATGTTAGAGCATTTAAAGTTGTCCCAGAGGTTCCAAAACTTCTCATTTTTTTTGAATTCTTGTTTCTTTTTTCTGTTCTGGTTGAATGTTTCTTCCTTCTGCTCCAAATTGTTGATTTGAGTCCTAGTTTCCTTCCCTTCACTCTTAGTTCCCTGTGTATTTTTCTTTATTTCACTTTGCATAGCTTTCACTTTTTCCTCTCTTTTGTGATCGTACTCATTTCTGTGAGTATCCTGATTACCAGTGTTTTGAACTCTACTTCTGAAAGTTTAACTGTCTCTTGGTTGCTTAGAATTATTGGTTCTGGGGCTTTGAGCTCTTCTTGAGCCATAATGTTTTGGTCTGTTCACACCTGTTACGGAGGAGGGGTAGAGCAGGGCTGGGCCACCCTGGTCGCTGGGTTGTGACGCTGTATGTGGGGGCGGGGTCAGAGAGGGGCATTGGCCTTTGTTCCGCTCTCTCTCAGATTTCTGTCCCCTCTGCCGCTTCCCACAAGCAAATTGGACCATTCTGGTGCTGGTTCCCTGGTGTGTTGGCTTGTGTACCCTCCAGGATCCTGTGGGTCTCTCCAACGAACTCTTCCAGGACCTCCACCCAGAAAGTCTTTCCAATTGGTGCTTTCAGGCTCTAATTCCTGTTGCTGGGGCCCTAGCCTGAGCGGTTTGTCTCACTGTTCGTTCCTTCGCTTGGTTTATCTGCACTCAAATGTGTGACCTGGGTAAGCCAGCCACCCTGCACCCTCATTGGGTCTACCCATTGACACCCCACATGTGGGATCCGCCAACTGCCGCTTGCTGTTGGCGCTCCTGGGTCAGTCCTGCCGATCTTTTCTGCCCGACCCAGCTCTGCTCAGCCGCTGACTCCACCCTCTTACCGGTCTAGCTGAATTTTTTTTGTTGCTGGACTTCTGTATAGTTCAATTTTCTGTGTTTTGGCTGTGTTTTTATTACTAAAACTTTGTTGTCTTTAAACTTGGTTGTGCAAGGAGGTACAGTGTTTCCACCTACACCTCCATCTTGGCCGGAAGTCCTGATCTGTTCTTTCATTTTGGCCGTATTTTTTTGTCTTTGGCTAGGGAATAGAACGGAGGCAAAGCACAGACTACTGAAATCTTCCTGCCCAGAGTCTTGAGTTATCATTCACCTGATTTACATCTCTCCTATATACAAGTTGCATTAGTTTGCACTTAAGCAAAATTATTGGCACACCTGTTACCTTGTAAGGGGCAGAGCCCTAGGTATTGGCCAGGACAGGGCGAGCTACTTTGCCGCATTGTGGTGCTATAAGTTTGGCAGGGGTCAGAGAGGGACAATGCCACTTGCTTGGCTCTCGCCTCGCTTTCAGTCACTTCCCTTGCTTCCCACAAGTGGATTGTGCCCTTTCAGGTGCCGATTCCTGGGTGGGCGGGCTTGTGTACCTTCTAGGGTCCTGTGGGCCTCTCCAATGGACTCTCCTGTGAGACTGGGGGTTTCTTCTGCCGCCACAACCCCCATTGATTTTTTTTACAGCCAGTGGTTTTGAGGCTTTAGTTTCCCGTGCCGGAACCCTGGGTTGCATAGTCTTTCTCACTCCCCAGTTATTCCTCTCAGCTTATCTGCACGTGAATGTGGGACGTCCCAGTCTACCAGCCACCTCCTTGTTATGTGTCCTCTCTGCCCCGGCTTCCTGTCTCTGCCCCTCCTACCAGTCTGGATGAATGTTTCTTTAACTCCTTGGTTGTCAGACTTCCATACTGCTTGAATTTCTGGCAGTTCTGGGGTGTTTTGTTTTGTTTTGTTTTAAAATTGGTGGTTATCCTTCTTTTGGTTGTGCAAGGAAGCAAAGCGTATCTACCTATGCCTCCATCTTGGCCAGAAGTCTCTGAACATCAGCTACTTCAATTATTAAAGCCACTTAAAGATAGGAACAGTTTTTTCCTCTCATTTAATCGGGAGAGTAACACTTGTATAATCTAATACATAAATATAACATAAATTCATTATAGTCTAGAGTCCCACAAATGATCATAAGATAGTGATGTCTAGGAAAGAGCAGAAGACAAAAACTTACCAGTCAGTTAAGTCTTTTATTCTTTTATTGTTTAGAGTTCCAATTGAAAGGAAACAGTATTGATGTTATCTTGGTAAGTGCTCTAGGAAAATTATTAAAAGCATGTTGTTTGCGATAATTTTATCACTTTTCTAATTGGTCATGATTATTCTTAGCTGAAGAAGTCCACATTTATTAAATGTGTCACTTCTTAAAATTCAGAAGCGCTTAACTCCGTTGGCACATTTAGCTTCAGTGTTGACATGCTCTTGGATGGAGCTTAACAGCCAACTGGCATATGGCCTGTTTCCTTCCAGTGTGGGGAAAAAGAAAGGAATTTTGGCAAGAGATACCTGAGGAGAGCCTTTTAGAAAGGTTCCCAAAGGGATTTATAGTCACTGTGAAATAGACATGACCTCAATTTTTTTAAATCTCATTTTTAAACTGAACTTAAACTTCTCTCATTTTTAGAGAAGGGGGAGCTGTTGCTTTTCTTACTAAGTTTCATTGCAACTGTGCTGAAAAGCATTTTTTCCTTGCCTCTTTTTGAGGGGATGGGTACAAAAAACTGGTAGAGCTTCTGAAAGTCTCGACATTTGTGAGTATGCTAATAGCTCTTACAAACGAATTTCACACAATCTGTACCGAGTCAGCTAGGAGTCAGCAGGCTTGATGTCAGCTGGTCAAACACATCTCAGCAGATCAGTTGCTGTTCAGTATGACATTTGAAAGTTTCAAACTGCAGCTCCAAAGACTCTTCCCACTGCATTTATTCTCATAGGGCAGAGGTCCCTACCACACTGTCATTCTGTTCAATCTAAGAGAAGGTGGGCCTGAGAACAACTCCATGTGTTTTGTTTTTCTAGGAAAATGCAACATGGCAGCAGCTATGGAAACAGAACAGCTGGGTGTTGAGATCTTTGAAACTGCAGAGTGTGAGGAGAATATTGAATCAGGGGATCGGCCCAAATTGGAGCCATTTTATGTTGAGCGATATTCCTGGAGTCAGCTTAAAAAGCTGCTTGCCGATACCAGAAAATACCATGGCTACATGATGGCTAAGGCACCACATGATTTTATGTTTGTGAAGAGGAGTGATCCAGATGGGCCTCATTCAGACAGGATCTATTACCTTGGTGAGTATGAAGTCAGTTTATGAGCAGAAATGCTTTATTAATTCAATCTTAGAAGCTCGATACAACTGGCAAATTAAAAATGCGTCAGTGATGGTACCATTAAAGGAAAAATCTGCTTTGAAGAACTTCAGTTTTGGTGCTGTTTTAATTTTGGTTTGTCCCGTTAACTTTATTTTACTTTCAGGTAACAAATCATGGATTGATCATGATCTTATTTTCAGTGTCAAAGTTAAAGATGCCAGAAATTACCTTCCTAAAGCTAGTTCAAAATGCCTCTCATTAGTAATGGTCAGATTAGGAGCACAAACTCTTATGTCATTAGTTTATTCCCACTTTTAACAGGTACTGCTTTCATTTTTTTAAACCATTACTGGTTTTGGTCTCTTCTTCCAGAGTCCATTCAGTCCAGATTTAAAGTCTATCTAAATTAAATATATCATGCCACCGATTAAATTTTTTGTTTTAAATTTTTTAACAGGTTTCCTCCTCTTTCTCGTGTGTGTGTGTGTGTGTATTTTAACATATTCTGTGGAGGAATCTGTATTGGTAATGATAGATTCATTCATTTAAACAACTCCAGAGTATTCCAGTATATAACTGTGCCATATTTTACTTAACCAGACCTCTAATAATGGGCATTTAGGTTTTTCTGTTTTGCTATTACAAAAGATGAAGTAGACTCCAGGCCAGGCACAGTTGGAGCATCATCTTGTGAACCAGAAGGTTGTGGGCTCAATTTCTGGTTGGATCATATGGCCTCCGTTGTGGGTTCAGTCCCTGGTTGGCGCATGCGAGGGGTGGCCAATGGGTATGTGTCTCTCACATCAGTGTTTCTCTCCCCCCCGACCCCTCTCTCTTAAAAAATAAAATGAGGTAGTGAACATCACAGTATTAGATGATTTTGTATATGTGTGAATTTATTTATAGAACTAATTCCAAAGAGGGGAATGAATCGCTGGGACAAAAGGGCATATATTCTGAATTTTTATTGATATTACTGAATTGCCCCTCCAGTGAGCTTATAGAGTTTATATTCCTATCAGTATTGTATCTAAGTATCTATTTCTCCAAACCTGTATCAACAGTGAGTAATCAAAATGTTTTATCTTTTTCATTCTGTTTAGTGAACAACAGTCTCTGTAGGTTTTTTTCATTGTTATTTTTTAAATTGAGGTATAAGTAACATAACATATTAGTTTCCAGCGTACAACATAATGATTCAGTATTTGTGTGTACTGCAAAATGATCACCACGGTAAATCTAGTTAACATTAGTATCTTATATAGTTAACAGAAAAAGACTTTTCTTGTGATGAGAATTTTTAAGACCTGCTCTTTGAGTAACTGTCAGATACGCACTACAGTGTTATGAACTACAACCGCCACCCCATGTCCCCTGGCAGTGAGCAGCTACATTCTCTTATAAGTGAGGGCAGCATCTTTTCACATACTTAAAAGACATTTGTATTTCTTTTTTCCGCGACCCATTTATAATCATTGTCTGTTTCTTACTGTGTTGTGGGTGTTTTTCTTACTGACTTAAAGCATTTTTTGGTATGATGGGGTAATCCTTTTGGTATTTTCCTTTGAGGTTTCATTTGTCTTTTGCCATGTAGAGACTTTGGGGGGGGTGGTTAAATTTTTATTTTTATGTAGTTTTGCAATATCTAGAGAGGTTTTCCAAACTCCAACGTTATATTTTTAAAGAAATCTTTATGTATATATTTTCTAAGACTTTATTTTAGAGAGAGGGAAAACAGGGAGAGAAATATCTTCCATTTAAGAGATTCATTGATCAGTTGCCTCTTGTACACCCCCATCTGGGGACCTGGCCTGAAACCCAGGTACATGGGCCAGATGGGAATCGGACCGTTGACCTTTCACTTTGCAGGCCAGCACTCAGTCCACTGAGCCCCACCATCGGGGCAAGAAATCTTGATATATTTTAGGCATTCTATTTTGTTCCATTTATCTGTTGTGCCAATACTGTGCTGCTACAATTATCATAGCTTTGTATGTTTTACTGTTTGATAGCACTAGTTGCTCTTCGTCACTCTTTTTCATACCTTTTTTTTTACTATTTTTGTTTGCTTGTTTTCCTGTGAGAACTTAAAGTTAGCATGTATAGTGCTTTTCTACAAATTCTGTTCATACAGTTTAAGATTACATTATATTTATAGATAAAGTTAGGGGAAAATGACAGTCTTTAGAATGTTGAGCTTTTCAAAAAGTTGTATGCCTTTTCATTCGTTCAGGTTTTATGTCCATTTGAATTTAAAATTTTTTCTCAATATAAATACATTGTTTTAAATTTTTAAATATACTTCAAACAGTTAATAATTCACGTATTATCAGAAAATAAACAGTGGGAAAAGCCTATTTTGTGCTTACACAGATGGTGTGTATGAACATAGAATGCCTTGGAAATTTTGAAGAATTTTAAAGTTATAGTTGACATTCAGTATTATATTAGTTTCAGGTGCATGGCATAGTGGTTAGACATTTATATAACTTAAGAAGTGATTCCCCACCCATGACACATTGACTTGGAAATTTGTGTTGGTCGCTGATGAAGCCAAGGGAAACGCAACAGAGTAAGGAGAAGTTTCAAGAGGGGCAACTGGAGTGGTGATGGGAAAGCCTCTCGTTTGAGGGTAGTTGTGAACCAGTTTTTTTCATATTTGAGGGCTGAAGACTCTTAGAAGGGAGAGCTTAAGGAGGATATGATCACATTTATTGTAGTTGAATTGTAAATGGTAAAGGTAGGTGACTGCAATCTCAAGAATTCTATAACAAAGTAACTTGGAATATATAAAGTAGATTTACAGCAAAAGCATGTGCTGAAGTAAATGTCAGCTGGTATTTAACTTTTTACTCCAAAAGGCAACACAAACTAAGGAAGGTTTAAGAAAAGTGTAGGAAAATAAGGGAAAAGGAAGATAACGCTATTTCAGGGCTCATCTTCAACCTTTGGACGCGTGGGAGTTTCCATGCCCTTCCACAGACTGTCTTCTCTGCCTCTATCCAAAGCACTAGGCTAAGACTCTGTTCCACCCAAGAGTTTCTTGCTCTGACTATGAGATTTATTTTCTCCTTTCCTTCACTCTCCTAGCTTTTTGGAGGCAATACCTTTCTAATGCCATTTAGGGTTCAAGGGTTTTTTTTTTTTACTTTGAGTTTTCTTTGGTTCGCATCTTCAAAACCAAAGTGTATCAGTATTTCTATTTTCTTTTGTAGATCGGTCATTGTACACTGCTGTGATTTCCCATTCAGTTATTGCATGATAGACTTAGTTTCTACTTAATACATACCTCTTTCCTTCACCCTTCCCCAAGAGAAGAAGAGATTTTTAGCAAATCAGAGAGCAGTTCTGTGTAGTTTGACTGTGAGTACACTTTCATTTGAAACTTATTAGTGATTACATTTGTAATGAAGAAAAACTACCCTGGCTGGTGTAGCTTAGTGGATTGAACATGGGCCTGCGAACCAGAGGATCGTGGTTCAATTCCCAGTCAGGGCACATGCCTGGGTTGCAGGCCAGTTCCCAGTAGGGGATGCAAGAGAGGCAATCATACATTGATATTTTTCTCTCCCTCCCCTCCCCTCCCCTCCCTTCCCAATAAATAAATAAATAAATAAACAAATAAATAAATAAATAAAATCTTTAAATTAATGAGATCCAAATAGCAATCTTTAAGTAAAAAAACTCAGATGAGTAAGATTTCTTATATATTTCCACCATAAGTACTTTAATGCCTGGAAATATAGAAAGGTCTAGTCATCTGAAGTTCTTACAAAGCATGCTCATTTGGAATCTCATTAATCTTTGCCAACTTTTAAGAGACTAACAATTTTCAAAAAAACTGACATGATACTTGTCCATACATCATTTTATATACTATTATGGTTTTCTTTTTAGAGAGGGACTAAGATCTGAATGTCAGAATGAAACAGCATTTTTCTGTGAAGTCCAAGTTTTATTGCAGCAAATTCCCATGGCGTATGGTGTGTGCATCTCCTACTTGTTAATGTTTATTATGGATCCCATAGAGAACAGAAATTTGCAGATACAGAAGACATTTGGTACCTACTACTATGATTGCAGTAGATCACTATTTTTAAAAAATGATTTTAAAAAAGATTGTTTTCTCTTATAGCTATGTCTGGTGAGAACAGAGAAAATACACTGTTTTATTCTGAAATTCCCAAAACCATCAACAAAGCAGCAGTCTTAATGCTTTCTTGGAAGCCTCTATTGGATCTTTTTCAGGTAGGATTAGACATTGTTATTCCTGCAATTTGGTATATGTTTTTAGCATTTATTTAGAGGCAGAAATTCAAATGGGCTTTTATATTTGAAGTAGATGTGAATCAGAGAACATACTTTGATTACATGACTCTTTTGCAAATTATTGAGTCTTGTTTTATGGCCCAGAATATGGTTCCTCTTGGTAAATGGTTTGTGTTTACTTGAAGAGAATATATGTTCTGCTATTGTTGGGTCTATAAATGAACATTATATCAAATTGGTTTATTATATTGTTTGAGTCTTCTATGTCCTTACTGATTTCCTGTTTGTTCTATCAGTTATGGAAAGAGAATGTTGGAATCTCTTTCAACATTGTAGATTTGACCATTTTTCTTTGTGTTTCCATTAGTTTTTGCTTTATTGTTTTGAAACCTATTAGGTACATAAGTGGATAGGATTATTGAGCCCTCCTGATAAATTAAATCCTTTATTGTTAGGAAATGACCTTCTTTGTATCTAGCAATATTCTTTACTGTGAAATGTACTTTAATATTAAAGTAAATTTAATATTTACTTTAACTGGAATACAGCCACTCCAGCTTTCTTTTGATTAATGTTAATAGGGAATATGCTTTTGCATTCTTCTTTTTTTCTATCAGGTTTTATTAAGATACAATTCACATACCACACAAGTCACTCCAAGTATACACAGTTCAGTGGTTTTTAGTGTATTCACAGAGTTATGCAGTTATCATCAAATCTAATTTTAGAACATTTCGTCATCCCCATAAGAAACTCATTAGCCAGCACTCCCTATCTCCCCACACTCCCTGCCCCAGATCTGAGCAACACTAATATTTGAGTCACTGTAGATTTGCCTATACAATATGTGGGCCTCCATGACTGGTTTCACTTACCACTATTTCCTGGATTCATTTACTTTGTAGCAAATAGCAATACTTCATTTATTTTTATGGCTGGCTCATGTTCTATTGTATGGCTATACAGTAGCCCCCCCAACTTATTTGTGGGGGATACATTCCAAGACCTGCAGTGGATACCTGAAACCACAGATAATACTGAGCTCTGTATATACTATATGTTTTCCTATACATGTAATACTGCTTATGTATACCTTTGATGAAGTTTAATTTATAAATTAGTCACAGTAAGAGCCCTGGCCAGTGTGGCTCAGTAGGTTGGAGTGTTGGCCTATAAACCAAAAGGTCTGAGTTTGATTCCTGGTCAGGGCACATAGTTAGGTTGCAGGTTTGATCCCTGGTCAGGGTGCATACAGGAGGCAATTGATCAGCGTTTCTCTCTCACGTTTATTCTTTTTCTCCCCCCCCCCCGCCCCCGCCCCACCCCTTTTCTTTCTCTCTAAAATCAATAAACCTATCCTCAGGTGAGGATTTTAAAAAAGACATTTTTTTAAAAAGTGGTACAGTGGCCCTGGCTGGTGTAGTTCAGTGTATTGAATGCTGGCCTGAGAACCAAAAGGTCTCTAGTTTAATTCCCAGTCAGGGCACATGCCTTGGGTTGCGGGCCAGGTCCCCACTGGGGGGCACGTGAATGCAACCACGCATTGATGTTTCTCTCCCTCTCTTTCTTCCCCTTTCCCCTCTGTTTAAAAATAAATAAATGAAAAAATTTTAATATATTGAATAAGTGGTACAATGAATACAAGAAACTAGAGGAGCTTTTACCAGCATTCCAAGGTTGTCCCTTTTTTAATCTCATCTAACATTATTTCAGGTTTGCAAGTACACATCTGTATTTGCCATCTTTGAAAACAATGTTTATTTTCAGTGTGCTGACTTAATTTTGGAGTGGTACATTCCTTCCAAGAAGCTCATCGAGACCTCTTTTTTTTTTTTTTTTTTTTTTTGTGAGAGAGAAACATTGATTTGTTGTACTTATTTAGGCATTCATTGGTTGATTTCTTGTATTGCCCTTTTTGAAGAAATTAAGCTACTTGCTCAAAGTCAGACTTCTAGTGAAGGTCAGAGCCTAGATTCAAACCTCTTAACACATGTAAAATTGCTAAGTAACATTTCAGTAATGTAGAAGATCTTGAATGCCAAGCCAAGGTAATGAGATGTAGTTCTTGTTCTCAAATGTATGTAACAATCATCTAGAGACCCTTTACCAAGATACCTTTCAGCAGACTTCCTCAAATTAATCTACTTAATGTTGCTGGCAAATTTTGAGGTCACTGAAAATGTAGACTTAATAACATTCGAGATGCTGGAATTTCAGTGCTAAAAGCAAAATCAAGCTTTCAGAAGACTGAAACAGGCAATTTCTCTTTTTGTTTGCATTAGGCAACACTGGATTACGGAATGTATTCTCGAGAAGAAGAACTGTTAAGAGAAAGAAAACGCATTGGAACAGTTGGAATTGCTTCTTATGATTATCACGAAGGAAGTGGAACATTCCTCTTTCAGGCTGGCAGTGGAATATATCATGTAAAAGATGGAGGGCCACAGGGGTTCACTGTAAGTTGGCAGTATTACTCATTAACTGTATTTTGGGGGTCCTAAAGGTTATTTGCACCCAAATCAGAAAGTTAATTAAACAAACCAAAATATTCTGTTTACCCATCAACTAAGAAATTTAGTAGTGAAGAAAACAAGGAATTTGGGTGTTAATTTCCAATTTTAAGAGTTCATTTATCCATTGACACTAATATATAGTTTTAAATGCTAAAAACACTTGCTGTGTAAGAAGACACAGTAAAGGGCATCGATGCCCACTTTCCAAGTGCTGAGGAAGGTCTGGGAGGGTATTATCACAAGGCAGTCCATTTTTGGTATTCTTAAGAGCTTAATTCATCTTAATAAATGGTTTAAATGTTTGGTTTTGTTCCAGGCAATTTTTTATGTGCTACTAGAACTATTCGTTTGATAGAATTGTGATGATTCTGGCTTTCATGAGATTTTTATGAGCCAACTATTTTATATTGGTAAAATTAATTTGAAATGTTTAATAAATAAAATGAAAAGTTTAATAAAAGTACTTCATAAATAATTATTTTATTAAATGGGTTTGGGCAACAAAATTTATGAAGTGCTGTTATATCATCTTTATTTCCTCTCCTGTTATGTTTAGCTTTCTAATTCATCTTTTCAAAAATGACTCCTTTCTTATAAGTTAAGGTATATGAAAATATTTTTCTGGGGTGCAGTTATCATAGTTGACATTTTATTTGGAATTACTGTTTTCTAGGAAGAGTACTGGCAAATGAGTGTGTGTGTATTAACCTGATTCTTGCCTTAAAACGTTTATTTTTCTAGCAACAACCCTTACAGCCCAATTTGGTGGAGACTAGTTGTCCCAACATTAGGATGGATCCAAAATTATGCCCAGCTGATCCGGACTGGATTGCTTTTATACATAGCAATGACATTTGGATCTCCAACATTGTAACCAGAGAAGAAAGAAGGCTCACCTATGTGCACAATGGTAATGACAGTTCTCAAAACCCACTTTTCTGAAGAGTATTTTTAAAATGTAATCTGCATTTGCTTACATTTTGCAAATGAAGCAAAGTGGATAATCTTTATATTTTGTATTCAAATCTCTAAAATTAAAAAAGAAAACAGTACAGACAGTAAGTGGTACGTATTACCTGTGCAATGCTGCCTTGTATTAATGTTCACTCCCAGACAGCACAGCAGCAGCGCCCCTGGTGTGATTATTCTCTTAGCCAAGTGAGACTGCCAGAATTTTCCCAATCTGCTCTCAGTAAAGTAAAATTTTAAACAGAAAAAAACTAATACTGTAAGAACTACCTGAAGACTTATCTCCCTTTTTTGGAGCGCCTCCTTAGTTATTTTGTCATAATAGGAAAAACAGGACTTTGTAGAACTGTGTGTATAATGGGAATACTTAATTCTTACTGAGGTAACTAGAATAGCCCTAAGCACTACTCACAGCACAGAAAAGATGTAGATGTTTGCCTCTGAAGCTTTCAAAAGATGGAAGCTGGGAGATAATGTATTGCTTTTTCTTTGAACATGTGAAACAGAGCTTAAAGATGAACTCCATGATGAAGAATGGTCACTCTGATAATTTGTCCAACTTTTGCTTAATGTTCACAAAGTTGATTTATTGGGCATCTTCCTTAATAAGTTATTTGAGAATATAATAATGTATTGACAGCAAACATTTTCTTCATTAGAATAATCAGGATTGTAGAAGAAGCCTTTTCCTGAACAATTGATAGAAAGACCACTGAATTAGGAGTCCAAAAACCTGTTCTATTAGTCAATCAACCAAAATACATTAAGTTCCTATGTGCCAGACATTGTGGCAGGAACTAATGATGCAGAATTGAGTGAGACATAGATCTGGCCCTCAAGGAAATCGTATAAACAAATGACAGGAAAACAAAATGATGATAAGCAAATACAGGGTGTTATGAGAGCACCGTGGAGGGGTAGTGATCAGAAGGGATTCCCAGAAGAGGGGGCGCCTGATCTTAAATGACTGCACAGTGGCTAGTACGCTACAGGCGCAGAGACTGGATGAGAACGGTCTTGATGCGGAAGGTACCACAGTGTGTGTGAGGAGCTAGAAGCAATGTGATGATCTTAGAGCATGGGGTCTGAGTTGAGAAGCAGGGATAGACAAAAGTGACAGGTGATAAAAGCCAGGACAAGGGTAGACTCTAGCTCATGTAAATGGATATTGTCTTTGTTATGATATGGGGGACCGTTGAAAAGTTCTGGCAGTGGAGTGGCGTGGTCAGGGTCACACCGTAGATGAATTGTTTAGAGTACTTTGTGAAAGTTATATTTCAGAAGCACATGACTAGAGACAGGGACACCCAAGTTTGACTGTTGCAGTTATTTAGGACTTATGGCCTGAAACTAGAGCATAAGGTACAGAGAAGGGGTAGAGTAGGAAAAATTTTAAGTAAAAAGTATATTTTTGATGTTTAATGGTTCTCCACTTGGAGTCAGGAAATTAGAACAGCTACCAATGGTAGTGGAAAGGTTAGGTTGGTAGTTAGTAAATCTAGATTGGAAATCTTTGCAATTTTTTTATGTTTTCAACAAACTTTGAACACTTACTGTGTCCTAGTTATTGTACTTGAGCCTGACTCTGCGAAGTCCTGATGATAACAGATTAATTGGAAGCGAAGAAATCTGTTCTAACTGTTCAGTCAATCAAACAAAAATCGGTGTTAAGTGCCTGTGTGCCAGGCAGTGTGGCAGAAACTAAGGATACAGAATTGAATAAAAATACAGTTCGGGCCCTCAAGAAACTGTAGAGTTAAGGCACACTTTGGTCAGTTTTTTTTCCTTCTGTGGAATTGTTTTCCACACAGCATTATTGTGAAGATTGGCAGAATTCAAAATAGACAGCATTGAAACACTGCCAAGTTCTTTAATAGTGTTTTTATTTTTTTCTTTTGTGTACACGTAGGTATGTGGTATATTTAAAAGAAAGGCTAATTAATAACATGTCACCATAGGGTTTTCATGAGGTTTTAATGAGTCAGTAGTTGTGAAGTGGTTAGGACATTGTCTGAAGCACAGTAAGTGCTATGCGTTTGTTTAGATAGAAAGGTAAGTAGAGAGGGAGCGTCATCATTCTTACTCTTCTTATTCACAACAGCTTTTCAAGTGAGTCTGCCTTCAGGCGGGTTCAGGCATCAGTGCGCGCGCGCGCGCGTGTGTGTGTGCGTGTGCGCGCGTGTGTGTGCGCGCTCCACGTAGTGTGGTAGAGGAACTTAAAAGTCATGTTCATACCACCTTCTACTATCAGATGATGTATCTCATGGAGAGAATAAGATAATTACCATTTATTCATTTAGTAAATAACTATTGATAATTAAGAGCTGAAGTAAGTAATAGGGAATTACAAATGAGTGATTCTTATTTTATAAAGGAGAACAAAATATAAAACAATTTTGGGGGTATAAATTTGGGGTAGTTGAAAGATCCAAGAAAACTGAGCACTGGTTTTGGCTATATCATTAATTCTAAGATTTAAAAAGCTTTAAAAACTCAGATTATTTTTCATTAGCTTGGTGCTAAAACTTACTTGGTAGCAAAACCTGACCTAACCTGACCTGGGGATATGTATAATTTTAATCCTACTTAGTGTGCCTATTCACATATTTGCTGCAGGAATATTGGTGTATTAGATTACAGGGTATTTGATTACCCTGCTGGAGATGTTACATAATCACATGGTAGATACATAGTACATGAAAAATCCCCAAAATTCTGAGTTCCAACCAGCTCTTTTTTTTTTCTTTTAAGATTTTATTTATTTCTAGAGAAAGGAGAAGGGAGGGAGGGAAAGAGAAAGGGAAAGAAACATCAATCGGCTTCCCCTTGCATGCCCCTGACTGGGGACCTGGCCTGTATCCTGGACATGCGCCCAACCAGAAATCAAACTGGCAGCTTTTCAGTTTGTGGGGTGATGCCCAACCCTCTGAGCAACGCCAGCCAGTGCTCTAAACACTCCTGAACTCAGAAATTTTGGATAAGGGATGATTGGTTTATACTACACATTCATTTCAGACGATATACAGAAAATACAGACAAAATAGGTTAAAGTTAAACTCACTATGAGATATTACTCTACATACCCATTAGACTGGCTAAAGTGAAAAAGAGCATCAAAGGTTGGAGAGGCTCTTTCATCATACATTTCCACTAAGCATATGACATAATACAAATACTTTGGAAAACTGGCAGTTTCTTAAAGGTTAAACATATACTCACCATACTATGCAGCCATTTCACTCCTAAGTCATTATTTAAGAGAAGTAAAAACATACATCCTCAAAGATTTTTTTTCTTAGCAACTGGTGGTCCATTATTGAAAAGGTTAATTTAAGCACCTGCAGTGGTTACTTCAGCCTGGACTCGACTCCTGGCTCAGTACTGATGTGCCGTGGTCCGGCCGCAGCGGGTCAAGGGGTCCCACAGGTGAGGGTAGGCGTTGGCGCTGGGTAATAGACGACAACACACCTCAAAGGACAGTGAGCTCTGTTCCGTTTATTGCAAGTACAAGCAGGTTTTTATATTTTCATTTTAGGTAGTGATTAACATTTGCAGTATAACATCATTTAAGCAGAAAAAATCAATGCAAAGGTAATCAGTAAAAGTACGAAAATTCCCATAGATTTAGTTAAAGATTATTTTAACTAGGAGAGCCATTAATCAGACAATTAGAAGTATCGCCCTGGCTGGTGTAGCTCAGTGGATTGAGTGCGGGCCTGCGAACCAGAGGATCATGGTTCGATTCCCAGTCAGGGCACATGCCTGGGTTGCGGGCCAGTTCCCAGCAGGGGACACTGAGAGGCAACCATGCATTGATATTTCTCTCCCTCTCTCTTTCCCCTCTAAAGATAAATAAAACCTTTAAAAAAAAAGTATCTTATTGTATATTAAAGTTTCTCAGAATTTGTCATAGGGCAAAAGGATACGCTAGATTGAGTAGAGAAAATAGGAAATTTATTATAAGGCCCTTGTGATGTCTAATTAGCTATCCATCTTTTTTTTGCTTAAAATGTTTTTCTGTGTACTATAAATTCTGACTCCTTAGTAACTGTTTAGTTTGTAATAACTAACTAGCCTTTGTTATTACTTTGCCTGTCTAGTTGATATATATTCCTATTCAAGGTAAAGGAGGGGCTATTCCTATGTTGCAGGGGGCTTTCAAGGGTACTTCTTTTAAGTTTCTTTGAGTTCTTTTATAGACATGTTTTGTACTTTGATTCTCTCTAAGAAAGTAGTGAGATCATCTCCTGATTTCCTAGAGTATTCTATCTTATCTTGGGTGTTTTTCTAATGATCTGTTATTGATTAAGCTTGAATTCTCAGATTGTTCTGGTTGTTTCTTTGTACCTACATTCCCTGACGTTCTAGTATGATATTATTATTTTGTTCATTGAGCTGGGAAAGGTCTAGGCACACTATCTGAATCACTGCCAGGGTATTCATAATGATTAAAGCAGAAAAGGGTCATGATCCCCAAAGCAAGCACAATCACAATAGGTATTGCAGGGCCTTCCATGCCACGTCCACCAGGTTGGAAACTGCTTCCTTGAAGTCTTACACCCCCTCTCAGGACCTTGTCACGGAGAGAGGGATCCAACAGTGGACGTGGCAGTGGACGTGGCACTGATGGAAGTAATCTGCTTGACCATCTCAGAAGGACTGCGCAGGTGGATCCTTATCTGAAAACGATCCCGAGTCTAACACCTTCCCCACAGAGTTTTTCTCATAGTGATTTTTGGAGTCTTGGTAGGCATCCGAACTGATCTTTTCACTTCCCACTTCTTATCCTTTGCATCCCTGAGCAAGTCAGCACACGTGTGCTCCAAAGATTTTACAGCTGCAATCCAAAGATTGCAGCTGGTTAGAGTAATTGTAAGTCGGTGAATCGCCACCTCTGGTTCCCCTGGTGTTTTTCCAGTGTCTTTCAAAGCCATAGCTGTAGCGGTGCTGCCTGACTGCCAGTTCTCAGAGCAGTCAGTGCTGTGTTGGAAGCAGGAGTGGGTGGAACAGAGCCCTGCTACAGCTGCTATAACATCTTCCTCAAAGAGCCACAGTGATTCTTATACAAGAATGATCATGGCATCTTTTTTGATAATAGCCAAAAATTAGAAGCAGCCCAGATGTCCAATAACAGATAAATGGAGAAAAGAACTGTGCTATACAGTAGACTACCACTCAGCAATAAACAGGAATTACTGATGCATTGATATAACATGGTGTTAATGCAACACTGATTGATCTCAAAGAGCAGACAGACACAAAATAGATACTGTATAATTTCATTTATATGCTGTTCTAGAATATGCAAAACTAGCTTATGGTGATGAAAATCAGATCAACAGCTGCTTCTGGGCAAAAACGTCCATTGACTGAAAGGGGGCATGAGAGGACATTCTGGAATGTTGGGAGTATTCTGTACCTTGTTAGGGTTTGGATAAGGGATGATTGGTTTATACTATACATTCATTTCAGACGATATATAGAAAATACAGACAAAAATAATAGGTTAAAGTTAAACTCACTATGAGATATTACTCTCATAGTGAGAGTAATACACTTGTTATACAAGTGTATGCATTTCTCAAAAACAAAAAGGATACTAAAGGTTTTATAAATTATAAACCGGTTTTTTGAAAAATCCTATCCGTAGTCTCACTATTTAGAGAAAACCACATCTTGATTTAAATCCCAATATATTTTAATATATATATTTGTGTAACATTTTTATAAATGGAATTACAGTGTACATGTCATTTTGTAATATGCTTTTGTTTAATTCAAGAATATTGTAACCATTTCCTCATGTTATGAAATCTTATGCAATTACGGCTTTGTCATTTTTATTGCTTTTGTTTTTCTTTATTTTTATTTTTTTAATATATTTGATTGACCATGCTATTACAGTTGTCCCATTTTTTTGTCCCCTTTATTCTCAACCGCCCTGTACCCTTCCTCCCACCAGCATTCCCCCCCATTAGTTCATGTTGGTGGGTTTACATATCTTTGGCTTCTCCATTCCCTATACTGTTCTTAACCTTCCTGTGTCTGTTTTATGCCCACCAATTATGCTTCTTAGTCCTTGTAACATCCCCCTCATTCTCCCCTCCCCTTCCTCACTGATAACCCTCCATGTGATGTCCATTTCTGTGATTCTGTTCCTGTTCTACTTGTTTTGCTAAAAACATCGTTTCTGTTTTTTAGTTTTTAAATTCAGTTATCGATAGTTGTGAGTTTATTGTCATTTAGTGTTCGTAGCTTTGATCTTCTTTTTCTTCTTTTTCTTTTTCTAGTCCCTTAAAGGGACTTAAATAAATCCCTTTAACATTTCATATAATAAGGGCTTGGTGATGAGGAACTCCTTGAATTTGACCATATCTGGGAAGCACTTTATCTGCCCTTCCATTCTAAATGATAGCTTTGCTAGATAGTGTAATCTTGGATGCAGGTCCTTGCCTTTCATGACTTGCAATATTTCTTTCCTGCCCTTTCTTACATGCAAGGTTTCTTTTGAGAAATCAGCTGATGGTCTGATGGGCACTCCTTTGTAGGGAACTGTCTCCTTTTCTCTTGATGCTTTTAAGATTCTCTCCTTCTCTTTAATCTTGGGTAACTTAATGATGGTGTGTCTTGGTGTGTTTCTCCTTGGATCCAACTTCTTTGAGACTCTGAGCTTCCTGGACTTGCATGCCTGGTGCCTTTGCCACTGGGGAAATTTTCCTTCATTATTTGTTCAAATAAGTTTTCCATTTCTTGCTCTTCCTCTTCTCCTCTGGCACCCCTGTGATTCAGATGTTGGAACGTTTAAAGTTGTCCCAGAGGTTCCTAAGCCTCTCCTCCCTTTTTAATTTCTCGTTTCTTCCTTCTGTTCTGGTTGAATATTTATTTCTTCCTTTTGCTCCAAATTGTTGATTTGGGACCCAGTTTCCTTCCCTTCACTATTAGTTCCATTTATATTTTTCTTTATTTTACTTTGCGTAGCCTTCACTTTTTCCTCTATCTTGTGACCATATTCAACCCTTTCTGAGAGCATCCTGATTACTAGTGTTTTGAACTCTGCATAAGAGAAGGTTGGCTATCTCTTCATGGCTTAGTTCTATTTTTGGAGCTTTGATCTGTTCTTTTACTTGGGGCATATATTTTTGTCACTCATGCCTGTTGCATAGTAAGGGGAGGAGCCTTAAGTATTCACCAGGGCAGGGCAACCCATGTAGATGCGTTGTCACGCTCTATGTGGGGGAGGAGTATGAGAGGCAACAATTCAGCTTGCTCGGCTCTGGGCTGGCTTTCAGTCACTTTGCTGGCTAACCCCAAGCAAAATGTGCCCTTCCGGTGCTGGTTCCTGGGTGGGTGGGCTTGTTTAGTTCTAGGACCCTGTGGGTCTCACCAAAGAACTCTCCTATGAGGCTGTGAGTTTCTCCTGCCGCCACAGCCCCAAAAGTGTTTACAGCTAGAGGTTTGGGGCTTTATTTCTCGTGCTGGAACCCAGGTTGTACGGTCTGCGTCACTTCCCATTTGTTCCTTCCCGGTTGTCTGCATGCAAATACAGGACCACCCAGTCTGCCAGCCACCACCTTGCCCTCCCTGTCCGCCACCTAGCTTTGAGTCCTCCCCTCCCCAGCTGCCTGTCTCTGCCCCTCCTAGCAGTCTGGATAAATGTTTCTTTAACTCCTTGGTTGTCCGACTTCCATACAGTTCGATTTTCTGGCAGTTCTGGTTATTTTTCATTTTTAAATTTGTTGTCCTTTTGGTTGGGCAAGGAGGCAAAGCTTATCTACCTGTGCCTCCATCTTGGCTGGAAGTCTACTATTGTTTTTGTTTTTAGAGCACAAGTTCCCTTCAAACTATTTGCTGGAAATTTTAAGTATAAAACAGACCAAAACTGAGCTGCTCTGGTTAAAGGGAGAAGAAATCATGAATTACATGATTTTTTAAGACCCATTCTAGGTCTAAAGATGTACTTCTCTGTATAGAAGAGTTCCAAGCAATATGACCCTTTATGTGTTTTTTCATGATTCTAGCTACATTGGAAAATAATAACATTTATGAAGCATATACTATGGTTTAGATTCTAAGTGCTTTATGTGAGTTCATTTATTTAATCCTCATAACAGCCTTAAAAGGTAGGTTCTTAGTCCCATTACAAATGGAACACTTCAGTGGAATGAGATTAGGTGATCTGCCCAAGGTCAGTCAATCAGTCGATGGTGGAGCTCACATTTGAATTCGGCCCATTTGGCTCCAGAGTTCACCACTGTACCACAGCTGTCTTTGAAAATTAACTGAATCATTCTGCTTTGTACCCATGAAAAGACAGAGAACATGCTGTGACAATTTTGCCTTTTATGTTTATCTAGAGCTAGCCAACATGGAAGAGGATCCCAGATCAGCTGGAGTTGCTACCTTTGTTCTTCAAGAAGAATTTGATAGATACTCTGGCTATTGGTGGTCTCCAGAAGCTGAAACAAGTAAGGGGGTTCAATATTATAGAGAGAGAGTTCACTAAAAGCTTTAGGAGATTTAACTGCCAATTACTTAAGTGCACATTTCTAAATCTTGGTGTGTAGATTCTGAAGTGATGAAGATTAGATTCTATTAGTGATTATTTAGAATGTATAGGCTGTATTCTACCATAATGAATTCTAATAAAAACAATGGTGCTGTGGTTCATTGATTTTGGCCCTTCAACTTCCCTTGCCAATTTTTCATCTAGAAGCTTGTCTTAGTAATATTGGTGGCGAAATACCAAAATGCCATACCATAATTAGTTGTAGGATTGACTGGGGAATCTTTATTTACAGGTGGCCCAATTAGTGTTTGAAATGGATCAGGAAAAGGCACAAATTCCATTTTTTTCCTGGTGAATTTACAACTCTTTCACTGCCTGAGAAACAGCTGTCTAAAGCAGTGGCCGACCATGACCCAAAGAGAAATTTGCTTTACATTCTAATACATTGTACAATATACTATCGGTATGAAACTAGAAAATAAGTGTTTTGAAGCAGTACTTACACGTACG
Source organism: Artibeus jamaicensis (assembly GCF_021234435.1). Taxonomy (NCBI): domain Eukaryota; kingdom Metazoa; phylum Chordata; class Mammalia; order Chiroptera; family Phyllostomidae; genus Artibeus; species Artibeus jamaicensis. Next base: position 8,536,966 of record NW_026521883.1, read on the forward strand.
TGTAACATACTCGTGTATTTTTTTCTCTTGTATTTTTTAACTGTTCTGAGTGATGGATCTATTTTTTTAAAGGTTTTTTTAATTTATGTTTTAGAAAGGGGAAAGGGGAGGGAGAAAGAAAGAGAAACATCAGTGTGTGGTTGCCTCTCACATGGCCCTCACTGGGGACCTGGCCCGCAACCCAGGCATGTGCCGTGACTGGGAATCGAACCAGTGACCTTTTGGTTTGCAGCCCACGCTCAATCCACTGAGCTATGCCAGCCAGGGCAGTTGTTCTATATTATAGTTGTAATTTTGATGTGGTTGTGTGAAGAGGTGAACCATGTCTGCCTGCACTGCTATCTTGACCAGAACTTATTCCTATTGTATTTTTTAACTGGTTATGCCCCATTAATAGATTTCATTAGTGGACTGTAACCCACTAGTGGATTACAGCTAGCGTCTGAACACTTCTCTAAGGGGTCATGAAAATAAAATTATTTTTAATCCATGTCTTAGATTTGGACATTTTATTTTAAGATGTAAAATGTTTTGCTACAATTGTACTTTTTTAGAGCAAGATTTTGGCATGAATTAGAGAAACTATTCAAAAAAACAGACTCTTTTAAAATAGCATTTATCTGTTAAGGAAGTATTACAAATGTAATTAAGTAATTTATTTTCTAATAAGCAGTACATGTTAATGTATGCAAGAACCAGAGTGTTTCACTTGTGTTTCCCTGTTTTAATTATGTATCTACATGTAATTATCTTCAGTTTTTCCCCTCCAAAAGGAGTTAACATTTATTCACTAGTAAGTATGGCTTAGCAGAAATTCACCTTGCCACACTGCAAAAACTAGTGATATTTTATACATAAAAGGTAATAAATTATTTTTTCCCTTTTTGAAATATAATACTAGAGAACATGGTCAGTCATGATTGCTTTCTGGCATAATTCTAAATTTTCGATATTTAAATTCTTTTTAAGCTCCCAGTGGCAACAAACTTCTTAGAATTTTGTATGAAGAAAACGATGAGTCTGAGGTGGAAGTTATTCATGTTACATCCCCTATGTTGGAAACAAGAAGGGCAGACTCATTTCGTTATCCTAAAACAGGTACTGTATCCCACTGGCATTTTTACATTCACTCGTTTACTTTCCAAAGAAGAGTCTCCACGGCCATCCGGGTGGCAGTCAACAGTGGTCGTTTAAGCCCTTAGTGAGGACAGGTTGTTGAGTGTCACTGGGTAGATTTTTTAATTACAGGCTGGTCCTTTTAAATTATTTTCAAGGTGGAGAAGTGCACCAAACTGGTCATTTCAAGAAGGGAACAGAAAGGTGTCTTTGCTAGAAAATTAAGATTTTTTAAGGGGTCAATTTCTTAATAAATTGATAGTCCCCCCCCCCATTTTGCTGTTTATAGCATTTCAAAATGATACAAAATATCCCTTTATTTCATACTAACTTGATGTTTTTCAGCCTCTTTTTAAATTATTTATTTTTAGTTTTCTTCTTATTTTTTTTGTATTGATTTTTTAGAGAGAGTGAGAGAGAAAAGCATTGATTTGTTGTTCTACTTATTTTTGCATTCATTGGTTTATTCTTACATGTGCACTGACCCGGGATCGAACCTGCAATCTTGGTGTATTAGGGTGATGCTTTAACCGACTGAACTACCTGGCCAGGCAGTCTCTTTTTCTATTTTTTTCTTTAATAAAAAGTAAGATTTTGCGATGGAGTTCTGAAATTCTTATGCAGTAAAGCTCTGACTCTGTAGTAGTCTGACTTGAAGTGTAAAGATGATTGATCTGGCAAAATTCAGTAATTTGGATATGCATTTTTATTCATTTATGTCTCTTTCTAAAGGCACAGCAAATCCAAAAGTCACTTTTAAGATGTCAGAAATAATGATCGATTCTGAAGGAAGGGTAAGTATAAAATGTTGAGTTGATTCTTGCGTGTGTCACTTGACTGGTCAGTCTAGTATAGATCTTAGGTACATGATCATTTTGGGGGCTTGTTGGTCATGATTTCAGTTTGACCTTATTTTCCACTTTGAGAACTTCCTGCTGGTTCCCAAAAGAGGAATATGGGGATATGCACATATATGACTCCTTTCCAGTAGTTTCTCTTCTTTGCTTTTTTTAATTCTCCAGATCAGTATTTTTAAAATACTGGTTATTGACTGGTAAATTACCTTCTGTGTTGGATATATGTCTTTGGTATATTAATATTCCACATTTTTGTTGTACTGATGCTTCCCATTTGGACAATCAAATACTTATAAGCTGAATGTACACAGGATTAATTATAGACTTAATTAAGACTTACTAAAACTTTAGTGAGAGCTGATTCATATGCAGTACAGTTTACTCATTTAAAGTTTATAATGGCTTTTAGTATATTCACAGAGTTCTGCAACCATAACCACAGTCAATTTTAGAACATACTCATCCTCCCAAAAAACAAACCCCACTTCCCTTAGTTGTTACGCCCCTAACCTCCCCGACCCTCTGCTCTGGGGAACCGCTGATCTACTTTCAGCCTATAGATTTGCCAGTTCTGGGCATTTCCTATAAATGGAATCATATAGTATGTAGTCTGGTTTATTTCACTTAGCATCATGGTTTTTTTATTTAAAATTTTTATTTATTGATTTTTGGAGAGAGAGACAAATATCAATTTATTGTTCCACATATTTAACATTTATTGGTTGATTCTTGTTTGTGCCCTGACTGGGTGTTATCTGCACAACACTCTGACCAACTGAGCTACCCTGCCCGGGCAGCGTCACATTTTGAAACTCCATCCATGTTGCATCATGTATTAGTACTTCATGATTTTTTATCACCTGGTAGTCTGTTGCGTGGATACAGTACATTTTATTTATCAACTCATCAGTATGGACATTTGTGTTGATTCCACCTTTTGGCTATTATGAATAATGCTATCACTAATGTATGTGTATAAATTTTTATGTGGGCACATGGTTTTATTTCTCTTGGCTAGATCCCTAGGAATAGAATTGTTGGGTCATAAGATAACTCTGTTGTGCCTTTTGAGGAACTACCAAACTGTTTTCCAATGCAGCTGCATTATTTTATATTCCAACCAGTAGTGGATAAGTTCTCCAATTTCTCCACATCCTCATCAACACTTCTTACTGTTCTTAATTTACTGCAGCCATTCTAGTGGGCTTAAAGTTATATCTCATTGGGTGGGTTCTTTTTTTGTTTGTGTTTTTTGAGAGGGAGGGGAAAAGAAAAGGAAGGAGAGAGAGGAAAAAAACACCAGTGTTTCTCTCACATTGACTGGTTGCCTATCACACACCCCAAAGGGGGACTTGGCCCACAGCCCAGGCGTGCGCCCTTATTGTAAATCAACCAGCAACCTTTTGGTTCACAGGCCGGCACTCAATCCACTGAGCCGCCCAGCCACGGCTACTTGTGGTTTTGATTTACATTTTCTTGGTGGCTGAATGATACTATGCATCTTTTCATCTGCTTATTGGCCATTGGTATATCTTCTTTGGAGAACTGTCTCATCAGATCTTTGCCCATTAATAAAAATAAAAATAAACTTTTAAAAATTGCATTGGCTACCTGGCTGGTCTAGCTCAGTGGATTGAGCGTGGGCTGTGAACCAAAGGGTTGCCAGTTTGATTCCCAGTCAGGGCACATACCTGGGTTGCGGGCCAGGTCCCTAGTCGGGGTCCACAAAGGTAACCACACACCAATGTTTCTCTCCCTCTCTTTCTCCCTTCCCCTCTCAAAATAAATAAAGAAAATCTTTTAAAAATTTTGCATTGGCTAGACTTCTAAGGGAGAAAAGCTTGCTAGCCCAGGACTATTTCACTAATATATTATAAAAATAATATTTTAGGCTAAAATATTAATTTTAGGCTAAAACCTAGGAAACTAGGTTTGGGTTTCAGCTGCCAGGAGGCCACAAGGTGCTCCAAACCCACCTCCAAACACATCTGCAAGTCAAAATGTCATACTGGTCCATCCGAGCTAAGCCCTCCAACTCCAGTAAGCCTGAGTTTTCTTCAGCATGGATATCAGAGGCAAGCGAGTTGGTCCAGTTGTTTTAGAATTGTTTGCAGATATTGTACCAAAACTGAAGAAGATTCTTGTGCATTGTGTACTGGAGAAAAAGGCATGGGACCCACCCCTAGGAAACCATTTCAAAGGATGCCCATTCCATAGAATTATTAAGAAATATATGAGTCAGGGTGGAGACTTCTCAAATCAGAATGGGACAAGTGAACAAAATATTTATGGTGAAAAGTTCAAAGATGAAAATTTCTTTTGTAACCATGACCAGGACGGTTTATTGGGCATGGCAGATGCAGACTGCAATACAAATGATTCTCAGTTCTTTATCATAACAGTTCCAGCTACTCATTTGGATGGGGAAAATGTGCTATTTGACCAAATAATTAAAGGAATGGGCATAGCAAGAATTCTGGAAATGTAGATGTGAAAGGTGAAAAACCTGCCAAATTGTGCATTATTGCAGAACATGGAGTATTGAAGGAGGGGGATAATTGGGGAATTTTTCCAAAAGATGGTTCTGGTGACAGTCACCCAGATTTCCAAGGATGTAGATACAGATTTAAAAGGTATAGAAAAGCCCTGGCTTGTGTGGTGCTGGCCTGAGAACGGGTCACTGGTTCCATTCCTAGTCAGGGCATGTGCTTGGGTTGTTGGCCAGGTTTGGCCCCCAGTAGAGAGCGCATGAGAGACAACCACACATTGATGTTTCTCTCCCTCTCTCTTTCCCTTCCCCTCTCTATGTATGTATGTATGTATGTATGTATGTATGAATAAATAAATAAATAAATGGGCGGATGAATAAATGTAATATGTAAATTATATATATTATTTATAATATAAAATACTATAAATAACAGGAGACTTAAAAAACATTGAAAATACTTTTTTTCAAATCCCAGAACTGGGAGATGGCCATTAAAAAATATACAGATGGGCCCTGGCTGGTGTAGCTCAGTGAATTGAGTGCGGCCTGTGAACCACACGATCACGGTTCGATTCCTAGTCAGGGCACATGCCTGGGTTGCAGGCCAGTGCCCAGCAGGGGACTCACAAGAGGCAACCACACATTAATGTTTCCCTCCCTCTCTCCTTCCCTTCCCCCTAAAGATAAATAAACAAAAATCTTTAAAAATATATATATGTACAGGTGGTAGAGTGGTGAGGACAAAATGCAGACAACTGTAATTGAACAACAATAAAGTAGTTTTTAAAAAAGAAAAAATATATGTAGCAGAGGTTTTAAGATATGTGGAAGGTTCAAAGGCTGTTATTGAAAAGGCAGATAGATTGAGGCTGCAACCTGTAGCTTTAAGCTGCTTGCCGAGTATTGGCCCTTGTAAACTGAACATGTCAAATTCACAGGGAGCAATCGGCAGTTTTTACTGGAGGCTCTTGAAATAGACCCATCGAATACCAAAGTACTGTACCGTAGAGCTCAGGGATCACAAGGACTACAGAATATGGCCAAACATTGGCTGGTACTAAGAAAGCTCAGGAGGTGGCGCAGGGAGAGAAAGCCGTCCAGGCACACCTGCTGAGAGTCGAACAGCAGATAAGGGCACAGAACGATGAAGAGCAGGCAGTATATGTGAAAATGTTTGCTGAATAAGAAATTCAGTTATGTTTAAACATTACACAGTGATGTATTAAGGCAATAAGAAAATTTAAGGGGTTTTGTCTATTATATATGATTCCTAATGTGTTTCCTTTGATATTTCAGTTCCCCATTGTTTGCAGTTTAGGAATATTGATTTTGGTTCACTCTTAATAAAATGTTACAAAGTAAAAAATTAAAGTAAAATATAGGGAACTAGGAACTATTTTCATAGATTCTAGAGTCTAAACGGATTAGAACTTTTTTAAACCAGTTATTATCAAGGGTTCTGTTAATATAAACTCATGGGAAAACACTTAGACTGTGCTAATTTTTTTTAATTTATTATTTTTTAATTTAATTTTTTATCTTCACTAGACGACATTTTTCATTGCCTTGAGAAAGAGAGAAAGAAACATTGACTGGTTGCCTTTTCATTCACGCCCAGTCTGGGGATGGAACCCGTAACCTGGATATGTGCCCTGACCAGGAATTGAACCTGTGACCTTTTGGTCTATGGGACACTGCTCTAACCAACTGAGCCACACTGGCCAGGGCTAATTTTATTTTTTAATTACAGTTTACATTCAGTATTATTTTGTATTAGTTTCAGGTGTATAGCATAGTGGTTAGCCAGTCATACTTTACAATGTGGTTCCCCTGATATTTCAAGTACCTATCTGGCACTGTATATAGTTATTACAATATCATTGACTATATTTCCTGTGCTACACTTTACATCCCTGTGACTGCTTTGTAACTGCCAATCTGTACTCTTAATTCCTTCACGCTTTTCACCAGCTCCCCAGCCATCCCCCCTCCCCTCTAAGAATTGTCATAGACTGTGCTAATTCTTGTGTTAGAACTTTTTTTAGTCATGAAGAGCACCTGCATAGGTAACCCACAATTTCTGGTTGTGCTATTCCCTGAGTGCCTTTTTAAATGCCTAAGTCTGAAAAAGTATCACACTAATAAAGATAATGATTTAAGTAGACTAGTAAGCTAATTATTTATCTGAGTCTTTTATAACTATATTTTTTTCTTTTTTTAATAGATTATAGATGTCATAGATAAGGAACTAATTCAGCCTTTTGAGATTCTCTTCGAAGGTGTTGAATATATTGCCAGAGCTGGCTGGACTCCAGAGGGAAAATAGTACGTATGTTAAATTGTCACTTCTTTACAAATAATTTAGGATCCAGAACTTTAGAAATGTCTGTGCTATTAGGTTTGCCTTTCATTTGGAGCTGCCTTCACATGTAAATCTGCAGTGTAATTATTTATATACAAAGAATTTTTTAAAACTAGACAGACTTTTGGGTGTGTAATTCTATAAGCATAAGCACAAGCATTGGATCCTAAAAGCAATCCAGTGCATTACATTTTCGTTGACTTTTACTCAGCCAGTCATGGTTCCCATTATTTGGTTAAAAACAGTGTGACTTCAAGGCTCACGTGGTTGTATTTTTTCATTGTATAATCTAAGCAAAAATATTTGCGGAGCCTTGTGTGGACACGATTACATACAGTTCTGTGTCTAGCGGAGACCTTGGGAGTTCCACAAGGCTAGCATTCGGTGACACTACAGGGAGAAAATTTCAAAGGCCATTTGTGATTTTGGGAATTTGAAGAAAAGCACTTTAAAACCTGTATTCAAGCTTGACTTTTAAAAATAAATGTAGAATAAGTTAGAACTTTTAATTAGCCATTTGTAAGGGGTGATTTAACATATACTAAAGCAATTTTTTCATTATAGGTATAGAAATAACTGATGGGTGCTAGGGGAATATTCATTTTCTGAGAGCTTTCTTTATTTTTGGTGCTTTTATTTTTTTACATAGTGCTTGGTCCATCCTGCTAGATCGCTCCCAAACTCGCCTACAGATAGTGTTGATCTCACCCGAATTATTTATCCCAGTAGAAGATGATGCCATGGAAAGACAGAGGCTCATCGAGTCAGTGCCTGACTCTGTGACACCACTGATCATCTATGAAGAAACAACAGACATTTGGATAAATGTATGCCTGTCCTCCTGCTCTTGGTGAAATGTTTACTTCAGGGTGCTAAAGCAAATGAGGCTTTACAGCAGACTGTCAGAATGAAGTTTTAAGTTCAAAGTAACCATGAATATTATTTGCTAAGTTCTAACGTTTCAAATTGGCATGATGGTTCTATTTAGAATAATGAAAGGGCGTGGGTAGAAAGCAGATGCCGTCAAAACGACATCTCTGTGGCTGCAGGTTCACCCGTTGTCCTAGACACATCAAGTACTGAAAACACAGCCTTATCAGTACCTCTTAGAGGTCCATAGGAGTCCTGTCTAGAAAAAGAGTTTGTTCTTTTGTTTGCAAACTACATTAAAATATAACACTTTGGGGTTGAATTTTGCATTTTCCAATGTAGTAGGAAAAACTTAAGATACAAAATAAATAAAGCCAGCTCACTCCCTTGCTGGCTTTATAAGATTCAATCTTACAAGCTTTATAAGATTCACCTAAAACATCTATTTACCCTTCAACTGTTAGATTATTTCCCTTTGGAAAAAAATGTAAAAAAAATTTTTCCTCATCATTTCTGTAGTAATATTTATATCCTTAAGTAAGCTTCATGCCATGTTTTAAAGGATTACAGAAATGGTGAGTAAGAAAAAGCTTTTGGCATTTTCTTCTCCATTTGGGAGAACATTCACTGCTCAATGGATAAAGTCTTTGACTGAAGTAAGATAAATCTGAAAGGCCCAGGCAAAATCTATAATTGTAAATATATAATAGCACCAATAGTTATTTATACTGCACAGTATGTTTATCAGGTCTTTCTCTGGCTTAATTGAATTATTTATGTAGTATTTCATTAATGTGTGTAGTAAACTGAGCTATTCATTTTACAGATCCATGATATCTTTCATGTTTTTCCCCAAAGTCATGAAGATGAGATTGAATTTATTTTTGCCTCTGAATGCAAAACAGGTTTCCGTCATTTATATAAAATTACATCCATTTTAAAGGAGAGCAAATATAAACGATCCAGTGGTGGACTGCCTGCCCCAAGTAAGAAAAAGTTTTTATTTAAAAAAGAAAAAATGTTGAGGGGAGAAGGTGGGAGGTTCAGGGTAACATATTGTCTCTCTATGTACTTCATAAGCAGCAGTACTGCTTCACTAAACCCAATAGAAACTAAAATATAAATACGTACATATGTAAAAACGCAGAAGACAGACATTTTGCTTTATTTTTACAAGTGTGTTCATTTTAATATTTGCAAACCCTAACTGGAAAATTGCATTCCAGGGGTTGAATTGGCATCCTCTCTACCATCTTGACTGTGGCCCATAGGACAAAGTTCTTGGTAGATACATACTAAACGATTAGTAGTAGATAATCTCTGGGTACTGGGATTACTTATTTTTACTTCCTACTTTTGTCTTAACTATAATTTTTAATTTGCTTAAAGTGAGCCCATGTCATTTTTAGATTTAAAAAGATATTTTTTAAATACATAGTTATTAGGTATTTTTACATATTAGACTTTTTATACTGTTTCATCTACACTGAAGTTTATTTATAGTTACAGCACTTCAAATTGGTATAATTATGTTGCCTGAAGTGAAATTAAATATTGTGTCAGCTGAAGTTAACCATCACTCGGTCTTTAAAAAGAGTGATGGTTTTCGTTCTGGGAAATGTAATACAGAGTAGATGTGTAAGCCTAGGAAAAATGAAATGGTGCATTGAATCCTGTGTTTTTAAAAAATCGAGTTACAGTTTTCTACTTTAATAATAGTTTGTTTTGGGATGGTGAGCACTTTATGATGTTATGTTATATGCTTAACTATTACTTGTAACTTAACAGACTGAACATAGCCATTTAGGGAAAAATTGTGGTAAAATATGCATAACAGAATCTCCTCTTTTCCACTGACTGGTGTCTCTCAGTAGTTGGACATCATACCACAAAGCGAAAGACCTCGGCTGCTTCAGTTCCTGGTCAGGGCACATACCTGGGTTGTAGGTTCAGTCCCCTTTTGGGGGTGTGTGCAAGAGGCAACCAATTGATGTTTTTCCCCCTCCCTTCCTATGTCTCTAAAAATAACTAAAATATTTTTTAAATTTACTATTTTAATCTATTTTAAGTGTACAGTTTCATGGCATTAAGGTATTAATATCTTTATGCAGCTTTCACCACTATCTCTAGAACTTTTTTCATCTTCCAAAACTGAAACCACCCAATAAATACACAATTTAGTAAAAAATAACTTCTCATGCCTTCCTTCCCCTCAGCCCCTGACAACCACTTTCTGTATCTGTGAATTTGACTATTCTAGATACCTCATTCAAGTGGAATCATACAGTATTTATCCTTTTATGATTGGCTTATTTTACTCAGTATAATGTTCTCAAGGTTCATCCATGTAGCACATGTCTGAAAGTCTTTTCAAGGCTTAATAATATGCCATTGTGTGTATATACCACATTTTTCTTATCCAGTCGTCTGTCCATGGACACTTGGGTTGCTTCCTCCTTTTGGCTGCTGTGAATGCTGCTGCTGTGAGCATGTGTGTGCACACGTCTGTTTGAGGCCCTGCTTTCCATTCTTTTGGGTACATACCCAGAGGGGAAATTGCTGGATCTTACGGTAATTGTATTTTTAGATTTTTGAGGAACCATCATATTCCTTTCCATAGCGGCTGCACCATTTTCTATTCCTATTAGCAGTGAACAAGTGTTCCAATTTCTCCACATGCTTGCCAACACTTGTTATTTCCTGATTTTTTTTGTTTTTTTTCTTTAATAGCTGCCATAATGGATATGAAGTAGTATGTCATTATGGTTTTGGCTTGCATTTAGCTAATGACTAGTGACGTTGCATCATTTTATGTGCTTATGGGCCATTTGAGTATCTTCTTTGGAGAAGTGTGGGTTGTTTGTTTTTTCAGTATGGTCTTTTTTTAAAAAGGACAAAGAAATTTTTTAAGGTTTTGTTTGTGTGTGTTTGTTTATTTATTTATTTTTAGAGAGGGGGGAGAGAAACATCAATTACCCACCTCTTGCTCACACGAGGCCCCTGCAACCCAGGCATGTGCCCTGACTAGGAATTGAATCAGCAGCCTTTTAGTGTGCAGGTCGGTGCTCAATCCACTGAGCCACACCAGCCAGCACTCAGCATGACCTTTTAAATATTGCTATTTGGGAAACAGCTATATCTAGGACTATTGTAGTAAATCCTACCTACGACTCCGTCCCTTTCCTTAGCCTAATTATTTTAAAAACAGTCAAGATCTTATATATCTAAGATGTAGAGGTTCTTCCCTGAGAGCCTTAGTTTAACGTGGCCCTTAGTGTGAAATTGTGCTGCCAAATCTTCTGTTTTTCAGAAATGAACTCCATTTATGGAGTTCTAGATAGTGTAGCAATAAAGACGGGTCGGACAGAGAGCTGTGCATGGTAGTTACTTAGCTAAAATACTTACAGGACGACAATAAAAAGATGATCATTTAAAAGAAGAGCTGTTACTCAGTTAATATTCATCTTAGAACACCTAGCCACTGTTCCCTCTGTTTCCGGGCCCTTGTGTTTGTCTACCTCTTTCTTCTGGTTCCCTCCTTCTTTCTTAGTCTGTCTTGCTCCAAGTCTTTCTTCTTTTCTTTAATGTCCACTTTATTTTTCTCCTCCTTTCTCTTTTCTTCCTCAAGTGGCTATAATATGAAAACAATACTTGTTTTATCTATGTGTATATAAAATAATATTTGTTTTCTGGCCATCAAGTGTAAAGTACTAGGTTGAATTTTTGTGTCTAACTTGAGTGGTACTAGCTAAGACCCGGTACCTTCTCATCATCTTGACCTTCCCTCATCCGTCACTTCCGCAGCCAGAGTTAGCAGTAGCTGGGCAGTGAGAAATAGTTTCTATTTCTTAACCTCCTCCTCACACCACTGAGACAGCTTCGTCTACCAGGACGGAATTTCGTAAAGGCTAGTGGAGCATGTTGGCATTAAAATGGTAATACCCAATTTGTTTTTGGCAAATGATGAACAATTTCATTAAAATTTTCCTCCTGTGGCTTTTAAAGTAGTTTGCTGCATTTCTAGAAAAAATGCCTTGTTGGCCCATTAGATTGTGTTTGTCTAACCAAAGGTCTTCGAATGTAGGTACTTTCGAGTTCTTTTCTGGCTTTCCCATGAGAATCTATTTTGGTGTTTTCACTCTCTTTACATGGATCATTCCATGGTTACTCCAGAGTATTGTGAAGACTCATAATTTGGAGTCTTTTTTTAACTGTAGGTCTTTTTTTAAAAAATTAAGGTGAAATTCTCATAACATTAAATAAACCATTTTAAAATTAACAGCTGCATTTACCGTATTCACAGTGTTGTGCAACCACCGCCTCTAACTAGTTCCAAACATTTTCTTTTTATTTTTTAATTATTGGCTTCAGAGGGGTTGGAGAGAAAGAGAGAACAACATCGATTAGTCATTCCCCCCCATTGGGGCATTCACCAGGTAACCCCTGTGTGTGTCCTGGCCCAGGACTGGGCGCGCAACCTTGGAGCATTAGTATGACACTCCGACCAATCGAGCTACCTGGCCAGGGCTGGGTTCAAAACATCTTCATTAGCCCTGGCTGGTGTGGCTCTGTGGATTGAGCGCAGGCCTGCGAACCAAAGGGTCTCGTTTCAATTCCCAGTCGGGGCACGTGCCTGGGTTGCAGGCCAGTTCCCAATGGGGGACCATGAGGGGCAGCCACACATTGATGTTTCTCTTCTGTCCTTCCCTTCCCCTCTAAAGATGAATAAAAAAATTGACATTTAAAAGAAAAAAAAACATCTTCATTACCCCAGACATGACTCGATATTTTAAATGCACCTTTTTGGACAAAAAGTTCAGAATACTATTCTTTATTGTTTCATTTGCTTATAGTCTAGTATGAAGTGCTGAATTACAACTATATTTATCTTTAGGTGATTTCAAGTGTCCTATAAAAGAAGAAATAGCAGTTACCAGCGGTGAATGGGAAGTTCTTGGCCGGCATGGATCTAATGTATGTCCCTTTATTCTGCTGATGTTTGGTGAATGTCTGCTACTGAAAATCAGTAGTGCAACTCTGTATGACTCCAGTGTTTTTGAAAAATTAAGTTCAGGCCTAAAAGAACTCAAGTTGTTGGAAAAAAAGAATCTTAAATTACAATTCTCACTCATTTTATAGCCCTGGTATTAGATGTGTACAGATTATTACAGATCACCATTTTCAAATATACTATTGCTGTGTAATAAGGGAAGGAAAAGTCTAGCAAAAATGGTAAATTAAGATATAGTGTGGAAATTACTTTTAAATCTCTTACAAACTACTTGTGTCATTTCCACATTAGAAATTACATTACTACTTTTGAGGTCGTGATTCCCTTTCATTCACCTATTTATCTTACCTCACAAATTGAGTTTCATCTGCCATCTGCAAAGAGTGATGCTATACAGACAGCATAGATCGATAGGGAAAAGGAGGGAAGTCCACCCTCCGTTTCACTCTTAGCATATAGCTTTCTGTGGTTATTACATGAATTGCAATTTTTCTCTTTTGCCTTTCATAGTACTTTCTGTTTGTTTTTTTGCCTTTCCTAGTACTTTCTGTTTGTTTCAGCCTTCAGTTAGGTGTCAGTTTCATGAGCTCTCTAAGAACTCCATCCTTTGTATGTGTGATACATACAGTTAAGTTGATATATGATACCAGGTTTTAGTGAAGGCCTGTGATTTCCTCAAATACATTTGGAGGAAATATACTGGTTACTAAGAATCGTATATGCTGGTTACTAAGAAAAGTCTCTCATAGTCCCTAAGGTGACTAAGGAGGGAGAATGAAGATCCAGGTCTCAGGTTTGTTTTTGTTGGTAAAAACTGTAGAATATCATAGGCAACCTTTAAGGTTAACTTTCACTCAGAATCTCCCATGGCCCTCTGGTTATATATCCTTTTTTTTTTCCTTTTTTTCTTTTTTCTGTTTAGGAACCTTGGATGGTATTGTCAACTGAGAAAAAAATTTTTGTGGAATTCTAAGTTTTATTAACAAAAAAAATTACACTAATGTAAACTTAATGCAGTATAATGATTGGGTAATACCTAAGGACCCCCCAAATTATATTTACATTGACCTGAACTTTATTTGGTCAACTTAAATGTCTTTCTACTACTTACCATAATGCGCATCAAGTTTCTTCTTTGTTTACGTCATGGTTATTTATGTGACTTGTTTGTCTCTCTTTTCTATTTTTGCTTTATATTTTTAAAAGATTTTATTTATTTTTAGAGAGAAGGTAAGAGAGAGGGAGAGAAACGTCATTGTGTGAATGCCTCTCACCTACCCCTTACTGGGGACCTGGCCCACAACCCAGGCATGTGCTCTGATTGGGGATGGAACTGGCGACCCTTTGGTTCACAGGCTGATTGGTACTCAATCCATTGAGCTACACCAGCCAGGGCTGCTTTTTTTTTTTTAGGTTCCCTTTTTCTCTCTGCTTTTGCCGGTGTCCTTGATCCCACCCAAAGATTTTTAATGGCTATAACTGAGTAAGAATTTGAGACTGGTAAGCCTGCGTGCCCCATAACTGTTCGCAGTGGTTCTCAAAGTGTGGTCCTTGGACCAGGAGCAGCACATCAGCTTCACCTGGGAGCTTTTTAGAAATGCAAATTCCTGGGCCCACCCCAGACCTCCTAAACCAGAATCTCTGGTAGTGGGACTCAGCAAGCTGTTTAACAACACCTCTGGTGATTGTAAATGCTTCTGTTGAATACAGTGAGAGGGTGAGGAATTAACCAGTTATTTTTTCAATTTTGAAAGGCCTCCCAACTGCTAGGACAAGAGTAGAACCAGTCACAACTTTTGGCACAGATTAACACATACCTTTGAAGCTTTGTGAATATTTGTTCTTTCATTTCCTATCACTTGTATCCTTTCTGTATATCTCAGTTGTGTTTATTGAAGAAGCTTCCTGGAGAAAATGTGACATTTAAAAATACTTGCTTTTAGAAATACATCTGTGTTTTCTTTAGTTTGTAAAAAAAATTTTTTTTTGAATTTTATTAAACTTGTTTGAGTAGGCTGGTAAAAGATTTTTAAACGATCTCTGGCTGGTGTGGCTCTGTGGTTGAGTGCTGGTCTGCGAATCACAAGGTTGTCAGTTCAATTCCCAGTCTAGGGCACATACCCGGGATGTGGGTCAGGTCCCCAGCAGGGGGTGTGCAGGAGCCAACCACACATTGATGTTTCTCTCCCTCTGTTTCTTCCTCCCTGCCCATCTTAAAAAATAAATAAATCTCTTAAGATTTTTCTTTAAAAAAAGAAGTAGTAGAAGGCATTTATTTAGAATCTTGTGATTTGGGGAAAATATTAAGTGAATTCATCTATGAATTTACTGCAACTTTTTTTGAGTTCTGAATGAAGACTTAAAGGATGTTATCAATACTTGTTTATAAACTATAACAGTATTGAAACTGTGATTGAGTTTAACTATCCACCCCAACAGATAAAACATTTTTACAAATTTGTACAAAACACCAAAAAGTACTAAGACCAAAAGTATTGCACTAACTGAGAAATATAGAGGATGCTAAAGTTAGACTGTTAAGTGTGCCTGAATGGTTGACCTAAGCTGAAATATGGCTATTTAAGAAAAGCACACATTCTGACCATTTGGGAAACTCTACTAGTAGTGTGCAACTCTTTTTTCTTCTAGATAAATTCTATTCTTAGCTGTAAGTCATAAATAAAACTGACAAGTGTACTAACATTTGCGGAATTTTTTTAAAGGTTTTTAGAGAGGGGAAGGGGGAGAAAGAGAGGGAGAGAAACATCAATGTGTGGTTGCCTCTCATGTGTCCTGACTGGGAATCCGACCTGGGAATGTGACCCTTTGGTTCACAGCCCAAGCTCAGTCCACTGAGCTGTACCAGCGAGGGCTGGAAAAATTTTTTTAAAGAGGTACAAATCAAAGGGTGGCTCAAATGATTCTGAACAAAATTGGGGATTGTTGGTTGAGTTACTGAACTTGCCAAGGCTTACTTGCACTGATTTTTATCTTGTCCTTTTGGCAGATCCAGGTTGATGAAGTCAGAAAACTGGTATATTTTGAAGGCACCAAAGATTCTCCTTTAGAACATCACCTATATGTGGTCAGTTATGTAAATCCTGGAGAAGTGACAAGGCTAACCGACCGTGGCTATTCCCACTCTTGCTGCATCAGCCAGGTATTAAGTCCCTGTTTGAAAAGGCTTTTCTGTCATATGAAAAAACCTTTACTTGTGTAATACTCCTTTGCAGTAATATGAAAATTGGCAAAATTGGCCTGCGGAAGTTTGATTCTTTTAGGAAACTTTGAAAAGTGTAGCCTTAACTTCAGCATTGTATATGTACATAAATGGCCAGACTCATACTCCTTCTATAGCATCAGTGCAAATGTAGTAGCAGGTAACCCTTGTTAGTTTTCCTGGGAAAAAAGTAACTGTTTCTCCTTTCTTTAGCATTGTGACTTCTTTATAAGTAAGTATAGTAACCAGAAGAATCCACACTCTGTGACCCTTTATAAGCTATCAAGTCCTGAAGATGACCCAACTTGCAAAACAAAGGAATTTTGGGCCACCATTTTGGACTCAGCAGGTACTTGTTTCTCTAAACCTGATCTTAGGTAAGATTAGTACGTTAGTGCTCTAAAGCCTGTGTGTGTCCACATTTCCTGGGCAGAGTCTTCCTGTCTCTGCCCAATGTGTCTTCGCCACTGCCTGTTCCTGAGCTGCTAGTTTCTGATTGATCCCACCCCTCCTAGTCTGTCAACGACCGAGTAATATGGGTGTTGTTTATATTTTTATTTCTATTCTTTATGTTAGGACCCTCAGCCAGGCTGGCTACCCCTTTTTAATTGATTGGTTCAGAGGCAAGGGGAGGGAGAAAGAGAAGGAGAGAAACATTGATCAGTTGCCTCTTTATGCGCCCTGACTGAGGACCAAACCCAAAACCTAGGCCTGTGCCCTGACCAGGAATCGAACCAGTGACCGTTTGTTTTGTGGGATGCCACCCAACCAGTTGAGCCACAGCAGCTAGGGCTGGAAGGCCTTTTTGAAAGAAGGATTAAAATAGTCAGTATATCAGTCAGAAAACCATTTATTCACATGTTGGGATGATTTCCCAGATAAACAAGTGACCTTGAGGATAGTGTACCCTGAACTAGTCATACTCATTGAGCAATGAAGCTGCATCTTTAGGGAATAACTAGCTGGCAGCTTCCTTAAACTTTTAAAACACTTACAGTGGCCATCTTTATGAAAGATAAAACACTTGTTCTGTATGGGAGTGAAGAACACTGTGAATTATTTATTTTTAAAATGCTTGATTTCCTTTTTTCTTTTGAGGTATTTATTTATTTATTTATTTATTTATTTATTTATTTATTTTATTTTATTTTTTTAAAGAGTTATTTATTTATCTTTAGAGGGGAAGGGAGAGAGAGAAATATCAATGTATGGTTGCCTCTAGTGCATCCCCCGCTGGGAACTGGCCTGCAGGGAACCTGCCTGCAACCCAGGCATGTGCCCTGACTGGGAATCGAACCTCAATCCTCTGGTTCACAGGCCCATGCTCAATCCACTGAGCTACACCAGCCAGGGCTATTTATTTATTTTTTTTTAGATAGAGGGAAGAGAGGGAGAGAAACATCAGCGTGTAGTTGCCTCTCATGTGCCCCCTACTGGGGACCTTACCTGGCTCACAACCCAGGCATGTGCTGTGACTGGGAATCAAACCACAACCCTTTAATTTACAGGCCAGCACTCAATCCACTGAGCCACACCAGCCAGGGAAAAATGCTTAATCTCTTAAACATAAAATATCGACTGATTTTATGTATCTTTTAATCTACTGTATCCCCAGTTTTTTTCCTGTTGGGTATTTCATGCATTAGTATTTGCAAGGGATTAAGAATTAGTATAAATTGTTCTAACGGGAACAAGTAGAATTTGTAATGTGGTGATGGTTTCTGCTTAAACAGTAACCTCATCCAGTATACACAGACTTAGGATAGGTCTGTATAGCTTTGGTAAACCAAAGACTGTTCATGACTCCATTTTTATACGTGTGTGTGTGTGTGTGTGTGTGTGTGTGTGTGTGTGTGTGTGTGTGTGTATTTTAATCTTCACCTAAGGATAAATTTATAGGTTTTAGAGAGAGGGGGAAGCGGGGAGAGAGGAGAAAAGGGAGAGAAACGTCAGCACTCCATACAGCTGAGCCACCTGGCTAGGGCGATGACTTTCTTTTTTTCTGGCCTCTGGTTAAACTTATTCATTAATAATCAGAAACAGATTTTATTGAGCACCTGCCTTGAGTAGCTTAAATTGACTAAGTTAAATTTGTGCTCCCAGTTTTAATCAATAAGTTAAACTGAACCAAACACAAAGTATTTGTACAGTACTGCACATAGGCACCAAGGATTATTCAGAATCTGTGTTTATTTCTGAGATAGATAATGTGTTCATTAGGCTTTCTTTTTAAAATACAAATGTTGTTGCTTAATTTTTTGCCTGTCACTTGAAGGAAAGATGGTCAGGTATTTGTGTGTGAGATCAAGGTTGTAGATTTACCTTTTCCTTGCTCAGGTTGTAGAGCTCCCAATAACAGCTCTTCTTACACACTCTGAATGTTATTTCCTTGCAGGTCCTCTTCCTGACTATACCCCTCCAGAAATTTTCTCCTTTGAAAGTACTACTGGATTTACATTGTATGGGATGCTTTACAAACCTCATGATCTACAACCTGGAAAGAAATACCCCACTGTGCTGTTCATATATGGTGGTCCCCAGGTGGGTACATTTTATTACGTATATATACACACACATTCATATATGTATATGTAATTTTTTAGGTTATTTATTTTTTTAATGTCTAGTCAGTTTTTAAGTTAAGATTTGAGCATGGTTGAGCCTCTGCTGTTATTGACTCTGGCTTGTGTTCTGATTGTCCAGTTCAGGAAGCTGGGTTTGTCAGATATCTAATTTGTAAATCATTGTCAGTTTCTTAGTTTACATCAAGGACTGTAACTGTCATGGGGAAGGGATGTGTCTGTAGATAAACATGTTTTCTATCTACAGAAATTTGGGAAATGAAATTAAGTAATTAAATTTCTTAGTAAATAAAAAGGATCTGAATAGCTATTTTTAGAAAGCTGTGGTAGCTTGATGAATTCTGTCCTCTTCATTTTAAGGCTGTATCTCTTAAACTAGAATACTTTTATTACCTAGTTAAAGCAACTCTTATACTACTATTTAGCACTGCAAGAAATTTAACGTTGGTTTTCTTCTTCCTTTATTAAAATAATAGCATGCGAGTATTAAGCAAATTCTATTGTCTATCAGAGTAAAGTATTTGGAGTAGGTGAGTTTGTTAATTGGAAATTTTTTTAAATGTTTATTATTAATTATATATCTTACATTGAGCCATTGAAGAAACTAGAATATAATTGCACTGTTTTTACACTGTTAACTCTTGGGCTCAGTAAAAATTCTTTTTAGTTATATCCTGTTATTTAGTATCTGAAAATATATCTAGATTCTAAACCATCCAAAAAAATGAAAGTAAAATAACTACATGAGCCATAAAATCGCAGCAGTGAGCAATTCAATATATTAAGTTAAATCACTTTACCATCAGTAAGTACGTTTTACAAACATGATTTGTATTATAGTTATCTACACATAAAAATCATGAAGAAATTAAATTAGACTTCCATTAAAAACTTGAGGCCAAATCTTTGTTACCTTAAAAAAAAACCTAAATACAAAGAAATTCAAAAGAAAATTACAGAACACTCTCAGAAGCTTTATATGTTTTGTTATATTATTTTGATATTAAGGCTAAGTAAGAAGGGTGTTTTTCCTTTCCACTGAAAAAATGATATATGAAGTGTGTGAAAAACATGCTATAAATCTGGTTATCTAGGTTTTAAGACTAAGAGACACCTTATATTAGTAATTAAGTTTAAAAGTCTAAGTCAAATGAAAAGATACGCAACATCACTAGTCATTAGGGAAATGCAAATCAAAACCACAGTGAGATACTACCTCATACTTATTTAGAGAGCTATTTTCAGAAAAAAAGGAGGGGAGAACAAAAGTTGGCAAGGGTGTGGCGAAATTAGAACTCCTCTGTGGAAAACAATATGGCAGTTTTTTTAAAATTAAATAGAACTACAACCTGACCCAGCAGTTCATTTCCGGGTGTGTACCCAAAGCAGAGGCTGAATAGACGCTGGTACTCCAGTGGTCACTGCAGCATTAGTCACAGTGGTCAGAAGGTAGAAGCAAATCAGGTGCCCATTGACAGATGAATGGGTGAACAAAACATGGCATATAATGGAATATTATATAGCCTTAAAAAGGAGGAAATATAATATGGGTGACCTTGAAGACATTGTGCTGAGTGAAATAAGCCAGACAGAAAAGGACAAATACTGCATTATTCCACTTGTGAGAGGTACTTAGAATAATCAAATTCGTAGAAACAGAAAGTAGACTAGGTGTTGCCAGGGGCTGAGGGAGAAATAGGAGATTACTGTTCAGTAGGTATGGAGTTTCTGTTTGGGATGATTAAAAAAATTCTGGAAATGGATAGCAGCGATGATTGTACAACAGTGTGAATGTACTTAATGCCCCTGAACCATACACTTAAAAGGGTTTAAATAATCAATTTTATGTCATGTATGTTTTACCATAATGAAAAATCTTAGTCACTGCAATGAAATCAAAATTGTTTAGTTGTTTAGAATACTTTATGAACATAACTGTATTTATAGAAACAGTTCCTTTTTCAAAGTGTTTTCTGGAAGCATTCAAATTTGGCAAGGCCTTAGGAGAATCTGGCATTCGGTTGACAGGGAGATGTCCCTGGGAGACTTTGCAGGGTAGAGTGCCTCTGGCACTGCCCCCACAGGGAGAGAGCAGAGCATTCATCCTCTGGTTGGATGGCTCCATGTGAGGTGGTTATGAAGAGGCTCCTTGACATGAGACAAGTCTTTCTAATGGCCTTGTGAAGTTTGATGAAATGATATGAGTGTCCCATGTTCTTTCTTGGTGTATATTCAGGTCAAAATGCCACAGTTCATGAGTTGAATTACTTTGTCACTAAATACAACCATGTCTGTAGTCGAACAAAGGTAAAATCTAAAGTAAAGCAAAAAATATTTCCCATTAAGGTCTTCAAGACTTGGTTCTTTACATTTTTCATTGGTAATAGCACCGTGTTTAAAAATGTCTATTTAGCCTTGGCTGGTATAGCTCAGTGGGTTGAGCGCTGCCCTTGAACCAAAGGGTCGCCAGTTCAATTCCCAGTCAGGGCACATGCCTGGGTTGCAGCCAGGTAAGGTCCCCGATAGGGGGCGTACGGGAGGCAGCCATGCATTGGTGTTTCTCTCCCTCTCTTTCTCCTCTTTCCTGCTCTCTAAAAATAAATAAATAAAATCTTTTAAAAAAATGTCTATTTAACAAACACTTATAATGCTTCCTATGTGCTGGACACTTTCTGCAAATGTAAATGCACGAAAGAGCAGACTAGGTGATAGAAGGACACAGGTTTTAAAGAGTTGATTCTGAAGGTACTCGTGAATGCTCAGTGTCAAAGGGCATGATGTTTAAGCACCTCCTTCCAGAAGTACCAGAGGCCTCCAGGCTGCAAAGGCAGAAACACCGGCTCTGGAGGAAATCGTTTTAACCGGGCATTTGGGCCGTCTTTGTATGGCTATAGGCAAAGAAATGAGGTAGTTTTCTTTAGACCCTCATAGTTGTGTTCCATACATAGTGCTTGTTACTTCAGCTCCCTGAGAGAGGGAGAGAAAGAAGAAACAGAAAAGAAAAACCTCTGCCCACCAACCTCTTTTCTCCTGGCAGGAAGGGAAAACATCATTCTTCTATCTCTCCCTCTAAAGAGTTATTAAGTTCCCATTATGCGCCAAGTACTGTTCTCACAAGTCAGACTAATATTCCACCCTTACAGAGCTTAATTCAGAAAATAGTAAGTAGACAAAAAATAAATAAATTCAGAAAATGGAAGTGCCAGGAATAATTGTTCAAAAGGAGGATGGCAAAGTGACTAAGGCGGAAGTTCAGATACAGGAAAGGTCTCTGCAGAGGATGAGCAGGAATAAGCCACATTGAAGATCTGAGGGGAGAGCGTTCCAGACTGAGGGAATAGTAAGCTTCAAGGTCAAGGTCCTTGGGTTAGCATCAATAGTTGATAATACAGTTAGAGGACAGTGTGTAAGGAAGTAAATAATATAAGGTTAGAGAAATAGCCAAAGGTCAGATAATATAGGGTCTCAGAAGACAGTAGTAAGGAGTATAGATCTAAACTCCTTACCAGTGGCAGGAGCTAAGCTACAAAATCATAACTGATTTACATTTTTAAAACATTGCTCTGCTGCCGTGCGAACACTGTAGGTCCTTTAGTATAGGAGGACAAGAATTGAAATAGGAAGACCGGTGATACTAACATGCAAATGTCAAAGAAAGAAGGTTCTCTGCCCCTTTCCCCAAATCCAGCCCAATAAATGCCCAGTAGCTATTGAGTAAAAAACAGTATGGGTTCTTACCGATTTATTTATTTATTTATTTATTTATTTATTTATTTATTTATTTATTTAATTGATTTTTTTTTTATAGAGAGAGATAGGAAAACATCAATTTGTTGTTTCACTTATTTATGCACTCATTGGTTGATTCTTGAATGTGCCCTGACCAGGCATCACACCTGCAACCTTAGCGATGCTCTAACCATCTGAGCCACCCAGCCAGGGCCAGTGTTGATTCCTGTTTAACTCCTGGCTGGCTTGGTTCTTCCATTGGTTTCAGTCAGAGAAAACTTCTTTCTCACTTGAGAGAATGTTTATTTTGTTGTTATTTAATATCTATCTTAGTGTTCACTAACCCTTAACTTCTGTAACTTTCTGCCCACTTATTAAAGTCCTCTTTTCACTAGATTGTTTATTTCTGGTGAAACACTAAACTACCATTTAATTTCCCAGTCACTTTGAAGTACAGTTTGTAGGGAGATAAAGGTATTTAAGAATTATTCTACTTTTTGCACTGATTTGCGTAACGGGAGAAAGAAGCTGGACTGGTTGCAGTGCTTTTATTTAAAGCGGTATTTTATTTTATTAAAATACTAAGTTTTCCTGCTACTGGGCAGAGGCAGTCGCAGAAGAGATGGGTAGGGAAGAAAAGCACTCTGGTTATTCTTGTCCATATCATTTGAATGACACAGTTTTTCAAGGCAGAAGTGATCATTCTGCTGACTTTTTCTGTGGGATAGATTAAATCTCTTGTATATAATTAATATGTAGGTTATAGTTTTAAAGTCATTAGTTCAGTAATTGCCCTCAATTAAGTGTGAACTTAAGAAAGAAAAGGGAAATAAATGGGAATGGAAAAAATACAATAAAAAATAAAATTTTAAAAATTTAATAAAGAAAAGAAGCGCCCTCCTACAAAGGGGTGTCAGTGGTTCCCTGCGTTTGGACACGCAAGAACTGGAGGCGGAGAAGTGCGCACTTGGAGAAATCTGGCGTCGGCTTGCTCCCTGTAGGCTCGAAATCAGCCATCCTACGTAGAGTAATAGAGACCATAAACATGAACATGAAAAAGTTTAAGTTAATTTAAAAATAAATTGGAGGTGTGTGGTTACTAATCCGTGGGCATAAAGTCTCAGTTACACAAGATGAGTAAGTTCTAGAAATCTGTACAACGTTGTCCTATGATTAATAATGACATTGTATACTTAAATTTTTGTTAAGAGGGTCGATCTCATGTTGTGTTTTTGCCCACAAGAACAAAGAAATGTCTTTTCAAAGGCAAAAATTCTATTAAAAATGTAAGCTTTCTACTCTTTGCAGTGCCCTGCCTCTCTCATGCTTTTGTGTGCTGCCGTAAAATAAGTTTCACTGAAGTTGTATTTCTTCCTCAGGTGCAGCTGGTGAATAATCGGTTCAAAGGAGTCAAGTATTTCCGTTTGAACACTCTAGCCTCTCTGGGTTATGTGGTTGTAGTGATAGACAACAGGGGATCCTGTCACCGAGGGCTTAAATTTGAAGGCGCCTTTAAATATAAAATGGTGTGTGAACATACAAACATTCTTCTTTTAAAGACACGTTTTCTGGTGCATTGTTTGGGGTGAAATTCCAGAGAGAGAGTCAGGGGAAGGGGCTCTGAGCAAATGAGAGAGAGAATGTGTGTGTGTGTGTGTGTGTGTGTGTGTGTGTGTGTGTGTGTGTGTGTGTTAGAGTTTGAGGGTGGGAGGGAAGATGCAACTTCATGTTCACAAGGCTAGCTCATGTTTACTTACATGTAACTTTGGGGAGCTGAGACAAAACCATTTTTACGTAGAAATAGCCTCTCTTTGCTTTCTGTACATCCAGCTTAGCCGGATGGCAGCACCATTAAGCTTTCGGCATCCTGTACACTATTGAGAGGAATAATTGAGGTTTGTTCTGTCCTCTGTGAAGAGAGAAACCAACTGGTTAGTGCCTTCCTTGTGACAAGCCTCTTTCTCTCTACAGGAAGCTTTAAATGCTACCTTTTAGAGATGCCCCATGTCCTTTCTGCTGCTTTGGGAAATGATGAGAATCCGATGTTCCTTTTGCACAGTAAGGCAGTTACTGTGTTTGCCAGTGTATTGGACATGCTGAGTAAGACATGGGGATTTTCTCCCACAGCCAGTTCTTTGACCTTATGTTGTATTCTCATGTAAGTTTTTTTGTTTTTATTTTTGTTTTCGCTCAGTGAAGTGAGATTGTGTGCACTGGCAGGCCTAGTAATAAAGACAGGGTGGTGGTGGTAGGAATTAATACTTAATAGGACTTTAAAGAAACAGTATGTTTAGTTCCTAGATGTAGACTGTGGGGAAATAGGAAGATAAGGCCTCACGAGTGATTCCTTCTACTACACTGTGTTACATTTTTAAAAGGAGAAATGAAATTAGTCTCCTGCTTAAGGGGGCTAATTTTTCATCTTCAGGTATGGGAAGGCTTGTTACAAGGAAGATGCTGGCTCTTAGCAGACAACAGAACAAATGGAAATGGGGAACAACCCATGTGGCCAGGGGCAGTTTGGGTTGCAACAGGAAAGAACTTGACGACTACTGGATAACTAAACTCTAGGACAGGCTAGCAACAGAAGCTGTAGACTCCTGTCTCTAAATAGAGTTTAAAAAAGTTTTTCGGGCAACAGAATGTCAGTTGATCGTGAATTGTAATCTAAAACCACAGGTATTTTCAGTCACCAACCTTTATTAGCTTTAAAAGCAGTTTTACAATGAGACTTCCGTTCATCAGAGTCGGTGAAATATTTTCCCTTTCTTGACAGGGGCAGATAGAAATCGACGACCAGGTGGAAGGGCTCCAGTATCTAGCCTCCCGGTACGACTTCATCGACTTAGATCGAGTGGGCATCCATGGCTGGTCCTATGGCGGATACCTCTCCCTGATGGCTTTAATCCAGCGATCGGATGTCTTCAGGGTATGTGGCTTCCCTTGTACTTTTGGTCGTAAGGATAGAATTTTCTACACAGTGAGGATATGAGGAAGATGCTGGTTTTTCTAAAGGTTTACAGAGTTGGGAGTATTAAATAGATTTTTTTTTAAACTGCTTGTCAACTTGGTGACCAGTTATTGGTTATTTGTAGACAGATGCCAGAGGTTATGAGGTTTAGTTATGATTAGTAGAAACATACACGCACACACACAGTGGAGTGGAGTTACGTGTTTCACTGTTGGACTGCCAGCTCTGAGGGACCTGTCACTCAGATGCGCTGGATCACTGTCTCCTCAACAGCTAAGCACCATGTTTAACACATAATAGGTCTGAATTAAATCTGTATTAGGTGAACAAATTATTAAATCTACAGATGATAGTTACAGTTCTGTAAACAACTTCTTAGAAAAATGTGCTAGAAGAAAATATATAAAAATGCTAACAGTTGTTAAGGGAGTGGGAATTATGAGTAGTGGTTTTCTTTTTTAAATAGAATGGGGAGAAGTAGGTTTATAGTTGTTCGTATGAAAATAATACAGTAATAAATAATACAAGAATAAACTGTTTTGTGTACTCGCAACTATAAATCTACTTTTGCCCCACCCTGTATTTCAATACTTGATTTTAATTTACACAGTGAAAGATTATTTTTAAGAACAAAAATGATAGGGTTTTTGTCCTTTTGTGTATATTCAGATAACCTTTAATAAAATAACCACAAAAGGAACTCTGAACACTGTCATAATTTGTCCATGCTTATAGCTGTCGGGAATGTAATTGTAACATTTAAATATAAAACTGTGTGTGGGAACCTTAAAATGAGGGAACTGTTTAGTGTTTAAATATGTCTCATTCATTGTTTTAAATCCTGTACTGCCAACAGAAGCTTTTTAAAAAATGACTGCTTTTCCTATGTGTATAAAGCCGACAGACCCTTCTTGCACAATTTTCCCCCAGTAGCAGGCATGAGTTTACACTGAGGCATTCATTCATATGTTCTAGTTCATCTACCCTTTTAACAAACATGTTTGTATTTCAACTAGCCCAGGTTAAGGGTTTGGTGTACAGCATGCCTGTGGAACAAAATGCTAACTGACTCACAAAGTATCAAGTTATTGACCTTGGGACTCCACCTTGATTTTTTGAGTGGCGTGAGACCATGTAGCTCTAGTCCTGGGGCTAAAGCCTAAGGATAATTTGGCTTATGAATTTGCAGTTACAGATTCCTATTGCTAGTAGCCATTCTTTTCTGGGTCACACTTGAGTGTCACTGTTGCCTTGTGCAGGTTGCTATTGCCGGGGCCCCAGTCACCCTGTGGATCTTCTATGACACAGGCTACACGGAGCGTTACATGGGCCACCCTGACCAGAACGAACAGGGCTATTACTTAGGATCTGTGGCCATGCAAGCAGAAAAGTTCCCCTCAGAGTAAGTTCAGGCTTTAAAATTAAGATTATAAATTTAAAATTGTATTTTTGAAAGTTGTCTTTAATAACAATAATGGGAATTACAAATACTGTAGCCAAGACTAATATTGTATAGAATACTAGAATGGCATGGATGTTTCTCAAAGCTGAATTGTAGGACAGTTCATGTATTTATTTTCTACAAATTATATTTGAAGCAATTCACTTGTGCTAAAGGAAGTTTAAATGTACTACTACTTAAGATGGGAGAATTATTTCTGCATTATTTTACAAATAGTGTTCATGATTTTTTTTTTCCTGGGGACATGCTATCATTATTGATGTGTGCTGATATTTTAATAGGAAATTTACACATGATTTTTTAAATTTTTCTAAACTTTCATACATGAAGCATCTGGTTAACATATTACAAATATAACAAAATTTTGAATTCTCTTTCTAACATTACACTGTGAGGAAGTTAACATAGTTCATTGTGATTAGTTTAAAGGAAGTGAGTGGTTTTCCCAAATACCCTGTCTTGCCTGATCCTGTGATGTTTGTTTCTCCAGACCAAATCGCTTACTGCTCTTACACGGATTCTTAGATGAGAATGTCCACTTTGCACACACCAGTATATTACTGAGTTTTTTAGTGAGGGCTGGAAAGCCATATGATTTACAGGTGAGTTTTATACTTTTTCTTTTTTAATATTTTACTCATTTTTAGAGAAGAGGGAAAGGGAGGGTGAAAGACAGGGAGAGAAACATCGATCTGTGGTAGCCTCTTGCGTGCCCCCAACCAAGGACCTGGCCCACAACCCAGGCATGTGCCCTGACTGGAAATCAAACTGGAGACCCTTTGGTTCTCAGGCTGGCACTCAATCCACTGAGCCACACCTGCCAGGGCGGGTTTTCTGCATTTTAAAAATAAATAGTGATTAGTGATTGATTACTTTGAAATACAATGAACTATGAAGTAAGGCTGAATTTTCAGTTGTGGTCATTCTTTGCTTAAGAGAATCAAAGTGATAGGCCTAGGGAGCAGTGCCTCTAGTTGGGTGAAAGTTAAGGTTCTGTTGAAGTTCGGCTGAAACCTGTCTGTTTGATTCCACGACTTGCATGTTGGCGTCTGCTTTCAGTCTGTCATCATGGAAAAGTTGCAGGGGTCCATTTACTGTCCTCTGCGTTTCTTCCTCCCCTGGAAGAGTGACAGAATGTCATTCGATTTCATTGTTGTAAAGAGGATTTTTAGGTCCTGATTACATTGCTCCATTACTCAAATAAAAAGATATTAAGAGAAACTCTTTCTCCTTTCTACTTCTTGCATAAATTATATGCTCATACGAAATGAAAAATGTTACTTTTTCCTTTCTTGTTTCATTGGCATTTCTGTGGGTAAACCGTGCGGTGTTTGTCCACAGCAGCAGCTGTCGGGCATTTCGGCCCCTGTCCAACCAAACAGCTCCTGTCTGTTCGTGTGGGTGGTGGCTGTCATATTGCTCATGTGAGATACTAAAGCTATTAAAATATTTACTTAAAACAGCAATAATAAACAATTACACGTTAACAAAAATCACATTTTTATGGAGAGGGGAGACTATTTTCCAAAACAAAACAGAATTTACTCAGAAAAATAGCACTGCTTTACATTTTTGTGAGTGCCGTTAATGTCTGGCTTTAATAAGGAAGACACCTGGGTTCTCACGGCGACTTCCAGGTGCTGTCTGTTGTGAATTGGGGTTTTCAGCCTCACAGAATACGTATTGAAGAGTTGGGAGGGTTTAGCCGTTTCGGATAATTGTGGATATTCTTCTTTCATACTATAAAACCGGAAATGTTAGTGTCCTGAAGGTTAGTTTTTGTGTGGAATCCGAGCCATACTTGTTAGTTTTTCGTACTATGTTATTACATTATAAACATTTGGACCTTGTATTTCAAATGGACCTTTTATCATGCATTGGTCATCTGGAAAATATTGGTTCACTATGTTATGCCAGTCTTCTAAATGTTGATTCATTTCATTATATAGTGTTTTAAAACTCACATGAAAATTCCACTGATCTCATCAGAAAAGTCTCTTTAAGTTCATATTGGGAAGCTCATGAGCTAGTAGTGGTAAATGCAAGTTTTCCAGCATTTTAATTTTCTCTTAAAAGCTCAAACTTTATCATTGCAAACAAAGACTGCCAGTGTTGTCTTTGAAGTGACCGGCTTGCTTCATTCATTTTTGAGAAAATGTTTGTCAAATACCCATGTCCGAATCACTATTAATCATCAGCCCTTCTTTCAAGTTAGAAATGAAATTCCGTTTAGAAAGTGCCAGCTCAGCTCGCAACTCGGTAGCACAAGTTGTTTTTCTTGAGACAGCCTACGGCAGAAGCGCTTTACGTATTCTCTTCCATTTTGTCACCACAGGGTATTAAAAAGACATCTGCTCAGGAGTTGCAATGTGATCAAATTAAATTCTAAGTTTTACTGAGACTTACGTGAAATTAGCATCTTTCTGTAATTTTGGGGTGGTGAAGAATACTGTGACTTCTACTACAATTTAATGCCACTGCCTTGACGTGTGCTAAGGCACCAGCACTGTTACCACTGCTTTCACATTACCAGTACAAATGCCGGCCCAGGGAATATATAGGCAGATAGTGTTTGAGTTGTTCTGAAAGCAGTCTGACCTAGTGTATCCCTTGAAAGTGTTTCTTTGGACTCTAGAAGTCTGCACATGTCACTTGAAGAACCATTGGTCTACACAAAAATCCTTCTGTAAGCTTAATGGTGTATAAGGAATTATAAAACAAGGAGAGGGCCTACATTTAAGCCTTTAATCCATTTTGAGTTCATTCTTATATGGCACAAGAAGGTGGTCTAGTTCAATTTTTTTGCATGTGTCTGTCTAGTTTTTCCAACACCCCACTTGCAGCGTTATTTACAACAACCAATACATGGGAGCAGCCAAGTGCCATCAGTAGACAAATAGATAAAAAAGCTGTGGTGCGTATACACAGTGAGATATACTTGGCCGTAAAAACGAATGAAATCTTACCACTTGCAACACCGTGGATGGACCTAGAGGACATCATGCTAAGCGAAATAAGTCAGACAGAATATCATATGATTTCACTTACATGTGGAATCCAAAGCGCAAAGTAAACAAGCAAAACAGAAGCGCACTCATAGATACAGAAATCAGACTGATGGTTGCCAGAGGGAACAGGGGTCGTGGGGCTGGTGAGAAAGGTGAAGGGATTGAGACGTGCAAATTGGTGGTCATGAAATAGTCACGGGCATGTAATGTAAGGCGCCAACTGGGTTCTTGAAACTACGAGGGGACCACTTTGTAAAGTATATGATTGTCTAACCAGTATGCTGTACATCTGAAACGAATACAAAATAACATGCCGTTAAAAAATTAATTGAAAAAGAAGAGAGGGGCCTTTAGATAGGATGTATGTGTATAACATCTGAGAGGGTGTGTGCTAGGTTATTAATCCTGTGGGAAATCTCTGGAAAGCTTTTGGAAGATGTATTATTAAATTCTTATTTTTTATATTTTAATTTTTGTTGTTAAGATCTATCCTCAGGAGAGACACAGCATAAGAGTTCCTGAATCTGGAGAACATTATGAACTGCATCTTTTGCACTACCTTCAAGAAAACCTTGGATCACGCATTGCTGCTCTGAAAGTGATATAGTTCTGACCTGTGTAGGACTCTGGTGTGCACTGGCTGTTTGACCAAATGAGGAGGTTTAATCCGTGGAGAGCATAGAACTGATCATCACATTTCGATACATAACATCTACTTCCGGGAGTGTATTTGGTGCCATGCAGACATCAACAGCTTGTGGATAGTAATCTAATACCTTAACCATACACACAGGAAATTGAATGACACATTTCTGAGGGATCCAGCAATACCTTGAGAATTACTGACAGAAGACATTATCACTATGTATCCCTGTTACCTTATTTTCACTTTTAATAGCATTATAAACCTCATGGACTTAATTAGTGTATTTTTACAGTATACTTCTGAGTTTGTTAAAATATGATGATATTAGTGATTGGTTTGGTTCAATTCCAGAATCTCTGACTAGTTACAGATTTGATAGCACTTAAATGTAATTGAATAGCTTATGCTTCATTGCTTGGGGTATATCCGGCATGTTATGGACTAATCACTATTAAACCCATGACTTAACCAGTCATTAATGATTTTTCAAGAAAAACGTAGTGGCCTCCTAAAGACACTTCCATTGTTTCATTCAGGCTCTGGCCGGTCTTTAGCCAGTTTTAACTGTATCTAGGATAAATAGTTCTCTTCGATGATATGACAGAGTGAGTTTTCCTTTCGCATAAAGGCGAGTAACTATATGTAGCATGGATTTAACTAGTCTTATAATACTGATAATTACAGGCAGAAAAATTTTAATCAAACTATTAGAGCTTGAATATTTATAGGCAATTTCTTTTCCTTTAGGAAAAGGGAAAAAGTACACATTCACTTGTATTCTTCAGAAAACAGCGGTGCCAGTTTCCACTGGGTATTTTCTAAATAAAATGTTCCAGGGCTTCAGGGAGACGAGCGGGAATCGCGGTGGGGCAGGGAGATCCGGCTATGGCGGGCGACAGGCAGCGGGAGGCGAGGGCCTGCCTGAGAACCAAGCAGAAGTATAATTTGACCACAAGTACTCATGAAAAGTTTGGAAGGTAAGATTTAAATTCCCAAAATGTTAGGAAACCAGAATTTAAAAATTACTCTCTTGCCAGCACAGTTACAGACTAATGTTATTCAGGAGAGGAAAAGTTCTTAAGAGTTACTTTCATAATTCTAAGTTTAATTTTTTATTTTCTTTTAGTTTTAGAAACATTACAAATTTAAACTGCCTTCATCCTTTTTAAATCATTTGAACATAATTTCGGTATTATGAGCTTAAAGAGATTTCCAGAACAACCTCTTTAGCATAAACTGATCCCAACCTCTCTCTTTCAGTGTTCAAAGCCCATATAAACAAGTTCCTGAATGGCCGTGACAGTTCCTGGGTTAGCTCTAGCACTTGACTGCTGAGGGAGCTCATAGGCTTTCAGGTGCTGATTGGGGTCTGTCCCTTAGAGTCTTGGGTGCTGGGGTGGGTCACATTGGAGCCACAGGCAGAGGATGCACCTATGAATTTGACCCTTTTTATCACAAGCCTCCGTGTTTGGAAAGTTGTTACCAGTACTTTTAAAAAACGCTCCAGGGAAAATAGCTTTTCTTCTCTCTCTGACCACTACACAGAGTAGGTTTCTCCCATAGAGGGCCCAGCCTCAGTTAGTTAAGAACGGCAACTGTGTGGCAGAGGTGGGCTTCCTCACTGAGGGCGGGATGGCAGGTGACCTGGGGTTCTGTTCTCGGAAGGGGGGTGGGTTTTCCGTTTGTAGGTGTGTCCTGTGTAATAGGCACCACACTTTCCCCTTTGGTCTGTGTGTGTATTGATGTTCTCGTTCATGGTACTTTCCCGTGTCAAGATTTGTTTCTATTTTTTCAATGTTAAGTTAAATTGATTTGGGTAACTTTTCTTCCCCACGTATTTTCCCACATGATTTAAGCATATATTTGACGATGGAAAGCTGGATTTTTTGTGGTCTGGTTGGCCCCAGGGATCTCATCCTTACCCTAATCTGCCAGGTAGAAATGGTTTGGACAGTGGCTGTTAGCTATGCATTTGAAGCCCTTCGCCCATTCAGGCTGTTTCTTTAAAATAGCATCTCTTATTTTACCAAACAAACCTTACAAAACCTCACGCACTCTGGAATTCACAGGTTTTCCTTTTGCATGTTGCCTTCTCCTTTCCTCCTGTCACGAGGAATGCTTCTGTTACAATTCTCGGTCACTTAAATGCCGGTCTCTTTCTGAAGGGGAAATACCTGACTGAATTCACTTGCAGAAAGACAGCTCGACTGAATTCAGTTTTTTCAAACTAATGTGTAAGACATCATAATCAATTCAAGCAATCAGTAGAAATACCACTAAACCTGTAGGGCCCCTGTCTACAGCAACAATTTAAAAGGCAAGAGTATATAAAAGTAGTGGCAGTTTGGGTGAGAGACAAAAGGCACGAGGTTAAACATGAAACAGCGTTTTTGCAGCCTTGATGAATGGGCATACTTGATCAGTCACTGGCAGGTAGGGTCACTTATCCGTTGTTCAGCCAGTGGGACTCAAAATCTAAGATTCATCTGGGACACTTAACTAAGACAGATACAGTCTTTAACCTCACTCTTAGAAATTTGGATGGAGACCAGGAATCTGTATTTCTAAGAAACTTTCCAGGTGGTTCTAAAAGCAAGGCATTTGTGGGCTGCTTTAAGAAACTTTTCTATAGACAGTGGAGTTGGATTAAGAAAATAATAGGCAAGTTTTGCACTGGACTGATTTAAAAGAACCTAAAACAATAGTCAAGACAGCTGCTTATCTGTGATAACTGTCGGTCCCTTCTCACCCTAAAAGAAGCAGGGGTTGTTAACTGTGTATCCCTTTTGTCTGGAGAGTCCTTTTGGAATGAAGGTCTCTCCTCTCTGCCGTTCTTGGGTCATTTCCAAAGCCTCATACCAGAGGACGAAGTCACAGTGCATGCATTACTTTTTAAAAGAGTGAGATACAGGTGATGAGGCTTACTTTTTTTACTCCGTTTTGTTCCTTACGGAAGGTGTATCCCACCTCTCTGTAACATCGTTCTGTTTTAGGTGGGATGATTCCTATAAGATCTCTCCTTACTATGGAATCATATGTTTTTCAAACTGTTATATCTTTGATATAATCTAATACTCTTTGTTAGAAGAGGAACCTACATCTATAGAGAGGAGAATATATACCCATGGCCGGTGTTCAGTCGGTACTAGACTCCATTCAGATGTCCTGACTCATGGTAGTTAAATATGTAGAAAAGGCAAATTTTTAAAGAAATATTTATTAATATATTCCTATGAAGCATTTTAAAGATAACATAAAATGGTTAATTTTTCCATTCTAAAGTAAATGCTAAGCATGCTTATTAATGAAGCAGTACTTCTCATTAGTTTATGACATTCTGAAGTTCATGAAAATTGTACTGAATGTGTCCTTGGTGTAGTGGAGGGATTTGGGGACTGGGATATAGAGTGCTTGCTGAGGCCTGGGAGCCCGCCTTGGCGCAGCTCGAAGTAAGAAAAGAGGCATGGCCCTGTCTAAACTAAGGTGTTAGTGTTCATTCCCAGCAGACATGAAGGAATAAGGAGACTTCCCTGACGTCCACCTTCCCAACCCCTCCCAGCCTCGCCTGTCCATCACGCAGCCTGAAGTGTGGAGACGTGTTAGTGCAAGGTGCTGGCTCCTCCTTATTCTGTCCAGAGACAGCTTTGGGTAATCATTTCAGAAGTCCCTCACAGACAGGAAAAGTAGTGTTTGTATGTTTGTTTTTAAATAACCCAAGTACAAATTTATGTTGTATTCAGCACAATTGGAGTTCAGGTCTTTAATTTTAGACATAAAGTGCCTGCTGCTTTAAGCATTGACTTGTATAAAAAGAATTGCATGTCTCACACCAGTAAGTTTATGAGTTTTCTCATTTTCAGCTACATAGCTTTTAATCATGTAAAGCAAAACATTAGTTTTGTTGCATTTTATTACAGGTTCTTTGTTGCAATAAAGATGCTGCTAAAATTAATTGATGTAAATGTTCTTCTTTCCCCTATTCTCTGTTTGAACAATCCTGACTCGATTAATGGCAAGTGTGGAGTGGTGAACACACATAAGCAAGGTCATGTGCTTGCGGTGGAGAAGGGAGACTGTAAGGTGATGACATGGGGCTCCTAGTACTGTACCCACCACCCAAAAGTGCCTCCCGCCCAAAGACGGGTGTGCAGAGCACCGCTCGAGCCTGCGAGTGGCTCCTAGTGCCCCACAATTCATGTAGCAGGGGGAGGTGGTACTTGGAGCCAGTAATTAGCATACCCTCCCTGAGCAGCTGGGTGCTTCTTGGGAGTACCACTTAGAGTGGATGGTAGTTTTTGCGTGTTCCCCAGAAAACTTTAAGGGAGTTCAGTATAATCATTTCTTCAGATTTTTTCTTGGACAATTCTTTAGTCTTTTGAAGCTGTACTAGAGAAAGGGGCGGGGGGGGGAGAAGCAGATGAACTCTTATAAAATTAATAAATGTTGACTCATATGATCATCTTTCCAGAACAGACACTTTACTAGGATTCTATAACCCTCTGAATTTGTATGCAAAATATTGTGTGAATGAGTGGAGGTGCATTCTGGGAAGAAGGATTTTGGCTTTATCAGATTCTCAAAAGAATAATAATCTTAAAGAACCACTGCTGTATTATGTATTTGGGTCTTAAACTTTAAATCTATATACAAAAATTATTAGGGATAAAGGTAATCTTTAAACAGCAATGCTATAGAGCA
The DNA here is from genome assembly GCF_021234435.1 of Artibeus jamaicensis. NCBI lineage: Eukaryota > Metazoa > Chordata > Mammalia > Chiroptera > Phyllostomidae > Artibeus > Artibeus jamaicensis. The sequence continues at coordinate 8,571,989 of NW_026521883.1, forward strand.
ATACTTCCTAACCTTTTCACCTCATGACCAAAAAAAAAAGACATTTGTGTGACACTCTGGGACAAACTGAGGTACACTGGATTAACCTAGTAACCTGTTGAGACAGCTCGTAGCCAGAAGTGACCAGCCAGGCCCACCCAGCTCTCAGATATCTCAGCATACCCATAATACATTTATGGCATTCTCAGAAACAGACCACCTTGGTCTCAGATTCAGCCTGGATTTAATGCTAATCAAGAATCAGCTTTCAACCTGGCCATAAGCATTCTGCAAAGACTTCTGAAGCCCAGACTCTCGTGTCTCTAGGACTCCAGCGCCCCAGCCAGATCAGAGCAAGAGCTGTGGCCTTGGAGCCTTGGGGACTTCCCTTTGGCCTGACCTCACCCACTCAGTGGTTAGGAGGAAACAGCGTTCAATCCCATGGTCCGTCTGGGTGAGCAGAGTAGAAACAGGTGCAGTATGAGACCCAGCCATAACTTGACTGGGGGTCTTGAGTGGTCGTGGGAATGCCAGGGTGTAACTGTTCATCAGCCCTGTTCTGTCTGCAGCAGATTGGGTGCCCTGGCACTGCCACACTGGGAAATGCTGAGCCCCCGTTGACTTGGAGTGGGTGGGACTGAGCTTCGACTCAGGCAATGGGATTGCTGCGTTTGCTGAGTGCTTCTCACTGAAAGGTGCTCTCTAAATTGGCTCCCAGACTTGAGTTCTTGAAGTGGAAGTTTGGGAAACAGGATAGCTGTCCTTAGCCAGTTCCCAGGAATTCCTCTCACCCCTCCCCTCCTTTACTGGAAGAGCACCCTACAGAAAGGGCCTAGTTTATTACTTTAACATTCTAGTCCCAGGTGATGGGTCTCTGGAGGAAGGTCCGCTGTCCACTTAGTTTCTGGAAAACACACTGCCCTTCTAGAACATGACCTCTCTGTGTCGGCCTGGTCGCTGCCCATATATATGGTCATAGTTGCACCCCTAAGCGCACACGTGAATGCTGCTGTCTGTTGTAGTTCAGTCAGGTACTTACTAATGTGTTGCGGCTCCAGTTCACTGCTTTGCATCATCTGCACTGTCCACTCCTCAGGCCATGCTGCTCCTGCCTTAGTCCAGGGCGGCAATGGCAGGCTGGGTTGCCGCAGCAGCTCTTTCACTAGCCGGAGTTGGAGGTGAAGATTAAGAATTCCAAGTGACTGCAGAGAAGCAGTTCTCAACTTTTCACTCAGCAAATACAGTGCAACCTTGGTTCTCAAACTTGATTTGTTTGAGAAAACTGTTCAAGAAATGATTTGATCAAAAATAAAATCTCCTTTGTTGCCTGAGAGACATGTGACTGATCATACAGGTATCAGCCTGAAAGTGTTGTCAGGCAGAAAATTGAGACTCAGTCTTATCCGACAACCGAGATGGTTTTTTCACAAACAGCTTGGTCAGACCCAGGTTCCCTTTGGCACCCTCACGAGCTTATATAGGAGTCTTCCCCACCTGGGCTAGGCACCATGGGAACGGTACCAGCATTGGCTTTGGAGCCTGGCTTCAACCCTTGCATTTGATTCAGGTCAGCTTTATGGGTTTAGGCACATTTACATGACATCCTGACCCTCAGTGTCCTTAGGTGTGAAATAGGAATAACAAAAGAACCCTCCTTAATGGTTTATTGTGAGGATTAAGTTCATTTACCACACTGTAAAGCCTTTGGTGCCTGGCATGCAATGAAAGTACTCAATAAACATTATCTCAGGTTTAGCACTTCATGTTATACTGTGCTCTTTGCCCCTGGTTTTATTTCTCCAGTTGGAGCGCAGGCGCAGAATGGGCACTGCATTACACTTGGTTCATTCTCCCCATCGTACCTGCTACCGGGTTGGGTATGTAGCAATCACTTACTAGATCCTCAAGTACCCAAAATTTCTCAGATGAGAAAAAATCTCTCTTTCAAAGATTTCATTATTTTTTAGAGAAGGGAAGGGAGGGAGAAAAAGGGAAAATCATCGATTGGTTGCCTCTTGCAATGCCCCCAACCAGGGACTCAGAATTGAACCAGTGACCTTTGGTTTGCAGGCTGGCACCAGCCAGGGTTCAGGTGAAGAAAGTCTTGTGACCTCCCTCAGTTAGGGTTGTCTGGTTGCTAAGCGATAGGTTTTTAAGGACCCATCTCCCAATTTACTTGTGAGAGACCGCAAAAGAAAAATTAAATGATTTTCAAAAAACTTTAAAAAACTGCCAAAGAAACAAAATTCTCCCTAATTTAAGCTTTCGGACTCCTTCTTTGAAATGTCATTGGAGTTTTTCTTCTTAGGAACTTGAGGTCTGGAGGAGTGGCGTTTCTAAGCCCTGGCTGCTATCATAGTTACCTGGGGAGGTAACATTTTTAAAATGTTGATATCTGAGTCCCTCCTGGGATCAATCAATCAATGTGGGGCAGGGGTGGGCGGGGAGGGAGTGGGCCTGCCATCTTTTATTTTTATTTTTTCACCAAGCTCCCTAGGTGATCCTAATGTGCAATCAGAGTAAAGCGCCTGGGAGGAAGAGCAGTGGGAGACTGTATTCACAAAATGTCAGAGCCAGAACAGATTCTTAGAAATCATCGCATCTGCTGCTTTACTTTGCAGACCTGAAGCGGGGGCCCACAGCCAGAAAGCAATGGTACTGTAGCCACCCCAGCTGTTTAAAGAGAGCCCATGCTTGAGTGCAGGTCTTCCAGCTCTGCCTCAGCCTCCCAGAGCCACGCTCTCCCAAACCAGAGCTCAGCAGAGGGCCTCACCACCGGGAACAAGCTGAGGTCACTGCCAGGAAACCGCGGGATTCCAGCCCCTGCAGCTCTTACTTCACACAGAGCTGCTCAGCCTTTTATTATACTTCTGTGTGACTGGGAACACATGTTCAGCAGCTTCAAAGAAGGGGTAACCCCTCAAAAAATCAGTGACTCCTCCGTCAGATGGGGACGCTGGCCCAGAGAAGACTGCAAAGCCATACAAGAGCCAGGCGGCAGAGGTGGTACCAGTCAGGCTGACTGCACTCTCTGAGAGGCAGGCAGATAAAGTGACTTCCCCAGAGTCACAGAACTAGTTGGTAGCTGAAAAGAGACACTTGAATGCAGTCTCTAGGTTGTTCACTAAGTTTCCTAAAATACGAGATACTACTGTTTGTAAGATCCTGGTGTCAGAAATATAAAATTTTGAGTAAGAACGTATCTTAGAGTCAAGGAAATACGGTATTTGCCTGCAATCTGAGTTCCTTCGGGGACTGAGTGCATGCTGAGAAAGCATGCACCGGGGTGGGTCTTGGATATGACTCTCCCCGAACTTGCCCAGGGAGGAAAGGGGAGCATGGGAAAGACTAGGAAATTTGGAATCAGACAGGCGGGTTCAAGTCCAGCAGCTATGATTTGGAGCTAGCCTTTTGCTTATCCAAACTTGGACCTTAAAATGGCATTCTAAGACTTCCCTCAGAGTACAGCGAGGCCAACGTGCCAAGCACAGGCCTCGCATGGGTTGGGGGCTTGGAAGTGATTTACAAAGTTCAAGTTGGCACTCTATTGGTCTGACCCCACTTCCTCCAAGGTGTGTAAGACTGCCAGGGGGAACAGTCTGCTCTCCAGGACCTAAGCTGTCAGGCCCAAGCCCTGCTGAGAAGATAGATGCCGGGCGGGAAGAGGAGCATGACTCAGACCCGAGACCTCGGGTGAACAGCAGGTTCTGGAACATGAGCAAGAAGGCGGGGTACAGAAGCCTCCGCCCCATGGGGCTGACGCACTCTGCCTTGGCCTTGAATGCTTCCCACCTGTCTGACCAAGGGCCGGTCTTTCCGGTGTTCACATTATTTGGATAAAGCTGTTATTAACTTGTTAGGGATAGCATGTTTAACCTTGGAGCAGGTGACAGATTTCCCTCTGAGCCTGACAACATTTGTATGGTGAGTGTCCCGCTGCCTACAGAATATTTCCTTAGGACAGCATCGTGTTCCATTCGATCTTCACCATAGGCCTTCAGCATCAGTAAGGTAGCATTACTATTCCTCCCACGTCTCCCCATCCGAGAAAAAATTAGAGCTCAGAGAGGTTGTGAGTCCTGCCCGAGGTCACAGTGCAGAAATGGAAAGCTAATCCCAGCGTTACTCACCCGCTGTGTGAACTGAGCAGCTGCAGCGGGCTAGGCTCATGCTGAGGGCTCCAGGGATGTGAGGACATGCTCGGAGGGGGGTGCGGTCAGACTCATTCTCTGCTCTCGCAGGAGTCTCAGTCTGGAAGCGGAGGTGGATACGCAAACCAGAGGATCAGTGCAGACATAGATGTGTTGAGTGCTGTGAGAGTCCCCAGAAGGTGGAGCAGGACAGCAGTAAGGAAGGAGAGTGACCTGCTGTGTGACTGTGGGCAAGTTATTTAACCTCTCTGTTCTTCAGCTTTCTCCACTCTAACCTACAGCTAATGATGGTAATACTTTGTGGAGTTGCTGTGAGCTTTGATATGAGAAAATGCTTGCAGAGCGCCTAGTATCTGACAAGCAACACTCAACAAACATAAGCTACTATTTTCTCTGGTTGTGGAAAGGAGGATGGTCAGGGAAGGCTGCACAAAGGAGGTGGCATTTGAATTCGGTGTTAAGGACAGAGTTTCCCCAGGTGGGGGGAAGTCAGTCCAGGCAGAGAGAATACTTTACAAACAGACAGGAAGGAATAAAGCAGGGGAGCTGACACACTGGGAGGCAGGATCCTGAGTGGCGGGTGGGGCAATAATAGGAAAAGGTGGGAGTTCCGGGGATGGAATGTAAAGGGCCTTGAATAATGGGAGCCGAGGCATCTGCTGGGCTTTTCTTGCTTCACCTCAACTACCTTAGTCTGAGAGACCAGAGGAGAGGGAGGGACATGGAATAGACACACTTCGATGGGGAAAAGGAGGAGGCAGGACAGGCCTAAGGGGGAGGATGCTGGCCTCCAGCAGGAGAGGGTGCAGCTGCCAAAGAGACAATGGACGATGTGACCTGCATCACCTACCTTTCAGTTCTGTGGACCATAGTGCACCCATCCTGACAGGTGAGCCCAGCCACAGGCCAAGCATCCAGACACCTCGGGAGAGAGGCGGTCGCACAGCCTGTTGTGCTGGGTGTATGTACAGGGGCCCTCATAAATGGGGACCAGAAAGGAGCCCTCTGAATCCCAGGCTTGCTGGGCAGGCTGGCCTTGAGCAGAGGCGGGAGCTGAGCAGCCGTGGTTCTGGGCAGGAGCTGGCTGTCGGGAGCAGCGAGGTGGTGGTGGGAGCAGGGCGAGCAGAAGAACCGCATCAGCCTGGAGAGCTGATGAGGACGAGTGGCTCAGGGCAGGGGCGTCCATGTGAACGATGCAGAGACCTGCCCCGCTTTTTTTTCTTTGTTTTTTTTTTTCATTTGAATTATCGTGGTTACATAGGCACATAGCTTAAGGAGTCAAGTTTTAAAACAAATCTCTAAATAACATGTTTGTAATGTTCTGTGATTTTTTTTTAACTTTTTATGCATTATCTGATGGCATCCCACTATGAAAGATTCAAACTTGTCTGCCTCCTTCCATTTCCACCAAACACGCACACATCCCATCTCCCTCATCTTTTCGGTACAGTCCATTGTAATTTCACTTAGACCGATTTCAGGGTTTACATCATTATGCTATGTAACTGCATCCAGAGATGAACCAAATGACATTATGCTATGTAATAAACCGAATCATTTCCATTCATGCAGAACTTTGTCTTACCTGGCTAGTAATTCTCTCTTTTTTTGGTGTATGTATTTAATACTAATTCAAGCCTAAACTTTTCCGCCTTTCTACAGATTTTTGTTTTGTTTAACTGCTATTATTACCAAAGTTTTTCTGTAGTATGTTTTAATTGCTAATATACAACATTTTGGATATTTAATGAGTGAGGGGGGTTTTGATTGGGTGATCTGAGCACATAGCCACCATTTGTAGTGTTGATTATTATTTTTTTAATATTTTATTTATTTTTAGAGAGAGGAGAAGGGAAGGAGAAAGAGAGGGAGAGACACATTGTCAGTTGCCTCTCACACGCCCCCTACTGGGGACGGAACCCACACCCCAGGCCTGTGCCCTGACCAGCCAGCCTTTCGGTTTGCAGGCTGGCCCTCGGCCGCGGAGCCACACCGGGCAGGTCGGGCAGTCGGTGTGTCAGTGTACCATAGGCACGGCCACCTGTTCGGTGCCAGTTTCTGCCCTCCAGGAGCTTCCAGGGTCATCTGAGATACAAGACTGAGACAAATAAATTACATAAATGAAGAGGTCGCTGTGTGAGGCAGAAATAATCCAGTGCCTATCGAGTGGTCCAGACAGATGGGTGAGGACTGAATGACCACCTTGAAGGAGCAGGGGTTTGAGCTGAGTTTTGAGGGGTTATATAAGTTCTTCTTATTGTGGTAAAACATACATAATATGTGTCATTTTAGCCATTTTTAAGTGCGCAGCTCAGTGGCATTAAGTGTGCTCACACTGTTGTGCGGCCATCACCACTATTTCCAGAACTTTCTCATCATCCCAAACTGAAGAGTACATTTTTTTCTCTGTTACATTTACTATTTCTGATTACAAAAATAATATGTGTCCATTGTAGATAATTTGGAAGAAAAGCACAAAGAAGGACATGAAAATGTCCCCGGTGTCACAAATCGGCTGCGGCTGATGCCGTGAAGGGGGTGGGAAGGCACCCGGGGCGGGGGGGGGGGGGGCCTGTCCCAGGGGCTCACAGAGTTGGAGCCGAGGCACAGCATGAGAGGGAGTTTTGAAAATGAAGATTGAAGATATGAAAACATACCTAGTTTTTGTATTTTCTTTAAAGGAGAATGAATGGGGGAGGCAGTGAGTGGGTTTAATAGTGAACCCCGTGCAGTCAAGACTCCAGCAGTTGCCCTGGCCTGTGGCTCAGTTGGTTGGAATGTTGTCCCATACACCAAAAGGTTTCGGGTTCAATTCCTGGTCAGGGCACGAATGGAAGGCAACTGATAGATGTGTCTCCCCCCCCACACACGCACACACACCCTTTCTCTTGCTCTAAAATCAATAAATATAAAAAACAAAAAGATTCCAGCAGTTGTTCCGGTTGTCTAGTACAAACACCCCGAACCCCCAGTTGTCGTTATTCCTGTCCTATGCACAGCTGGGGTCACCGGGGCTCAGGGTCTCTGCGTGGTCACAGCCAGGCAGCGACCGGGCTGGACATCAGGACAGCGGCCCTCACACATTCGGCTCCCGGGCTGGAGCCACAGCACTGCACCCCCCTCTCCGTGTCATGTCCTCACGCCGTCTCCAGCATGGTGGCCTCCGGGTGGCCTGACTTCATGCCCTTTGGAGCTCGGGGCTCCGAAGGCACATGTCCTCCTGAGAAAGCCAGGTGGGAGGCCACTCCGCGTCGCCCTCGCTACATTCCGGCCTGGATTCAGGGGGCAGGGAAGTGGACTCTACTCGCTGCACAGAGAGGTGTCAAAAATTGTACACGTACTTTTGGCCCCCGACATGGTGCATTCTGTGGCCTGTCCTAAACCGACACAAGTGCTGCAGACCCTCCGTGGGTCCTACAGGACGAGTGGCCCTAAATTCTCGAGTTGGTGTCACGGAGCCTAGAAAATGCCTGGAGGTCACTCAGTGCCTCTCGGCAGCTTCTCACACCTGAGCCCCCTTTACGGTAACGTGCTCTCTTGAGAGCACCTGTAGTGACTTAAAACTTTCATCGTGTCTGCACGGCACATGATGAAGGAGAAGCTTTTTGAAACCACTCGTGGGGGGTTTACTACGTGCTGCATAGATGCCAGGAAAACCAGGGGCAGCGAGACGCGCACAGTCCCTGCCCCAGGAGCTCACTGCCTGGCAGGAGAGCCAGCCCGTGTCATAAAGAATATTATAACAAAGTGCGTTCGGTGTTCTGATAGGAGACGTACCAGCTCCTCAAATAACTTCTCCGGTTCCGATCTCTCTGCTCAGAGCAAAACGGCGTTTCTGGTCCTTTTAACATCTTCACGGGGATGCCACGAAGGCACCTTCTCCTCAGCATCTTAAAACAGCCAATTATCTTCCCTCTGCTCTGTCTCACTGTCTCCCACATTCTCTGTCTTTAATCCCATCCCATCTACCTGGTCAAAACAATGAAAACTATAATCCTCTACCCTTCTCCTAGTCTCCCAACCCTACACCGAGCTGTCCCCAAGATGTTACTTCTGACTTAGAATTGTCTCAAAGGAAAAAATGTATAACAATGCATTGTTAATTGAAGGAAACGTAAATATATTTAAGTTGATGAGTTAAAAAACCCTCCTCCCCATTTAAGTGATGTGTGCTGATTTTAAATTAATTGTAAAAAAACCCCACATGATTTGTCAACAAACAAAACTATAAATCAGATTTGGGGGCCAAATATACATTGAAATTTAACCACAGGATAAAAAATGCACAAAAACTGCTTTCATGATATGATTCCATTTTGTGCTACAATAAAAAAATCTTTTAAAATTTTAGTTTTGCTCTGGCTGGCATAGCTCAGTGGATTGAGCGCGGGCCTGCGAACCAAAGGATCACGGTTCAATTCCCAGTCAGGGCACGTGCCTGGGTTGCAGGCCAGTTCCCAGTAGGGGACACAAGAGAGGCAATCATACATTGATATTTTTCTCTCTCTTTCCTTCCCTTCCCTTCCCTTCCCTTCCCTTCTAAAGATAAATAAATAAAATATTTTTTTTAGTTTTTAGTTTTATTTCTGAAATGTGAAATAAAAGATTTGCTATCTATTTGGTAAATACTTCTACACAGAAAACATTTAGATACAATAGGTCTGCCTTTCTGGTAAACAAAACGTCAAATTAGAGTGAATTATCAGTAAATTTGATTTTTTTTAAACATTGGCTTTTCGACCTGGCTGGTGTAGCTCAGTTGGCTGGGTATCACCCCACAGCCCAAAAGGTCGTTGGTTCGATTCCCGGTCAGTGCACACGTAGACCTGGGGTGCAGGTTTGGAGAACTGAGGGGAGGACACTGATCGACGTTCCTCTCCCTCTCTTTCTCCCCGCTTCCTCTCTCTCTAAAACATAATAATAATAAAATGAAAAAGTCTTTATATATTCGTGAATAATGACTTGATTGGAAGACTGTAACATTCTTTTCTGTCCATTGGAAGCAAATTTACAAAATCGTCATTTTCTCCTCAGCATCAGATTGTTGTAGTTCAGCCTCAGCCATCGGTGCCCTTTACACTTCCTGTCACATCTTTCTCATGGTCCAGCAGGCTATAAATTAAACACCTACGTAACTAAGGTGGGAAACAATTTAAGCTCTTTAATGGTAAAAACCCATGATGGCGGCTAATGACGTTCACCTGAGCGTGTTCACTGCCCCCCCACCCACGGCCCTGCATCTGTGAACACCCCCCCACATTTGGAGGCACTCCCTGGTACCATCTAAAGAGGGAAATAACAGAGTATTTTAAGGATTGATTTAAAAAGAGAGAAATTAAGGCAAGTGCCACATCCATTTTTAATGGCATGAACTCTTTGGCATTGCTGGTTAGAAAGCGCCTCTTGTTTTTCTCACCAACCAAGCTGAGGCCTAGGAAGAGGAAAGAAGTCACCCAAAGTCACACAGCAAATCGGTAACAGAGGCGGGACCAGAGCCATGCCTCTTATCCTCACTGAGGGGACTTAGTGCCCGAAGCTGCCGCGCTTCACGTCTACTCCACACCCGTGCACTGAGACTCGAAGGCAGAAACGAATCGGATCTTTGTGTGCACCTGTGGAATCAGCTACACCACATGGCGACGCCTCGTTCCTCCATCTACTCATTGAATGGAGAGCCAAATCATCCACTGCTTTCTAGGCAACACACAAGACCGTCCCCGTCGGGTCCCAGTTTCCCTGTTTGGCTTCCTCTCCCCCCTCTGCCCTCCTTCCTGCCCAGTCCGCACTTACATTTTGCTTACGCTGGGTTCAGGGATCTGTTTTCTCCAGAAGCTTTCCCGGCCTGCCCCCGAGCTGGTCAGGGTGCCTCTCCTCCCCACACCCAACCCAGCTTGTCATATAGTGTTACAGTTGCTTTTGTCCTTGTCTGTTTCCCTCACTAGACCCAGTGCCGTGCAGGCAAGGACCATGTTCACCGAGGTGTCCCGGAGCTGAGGGCGGGCCTGACCCATGACAGGTGACCCATGAATATCTGTGCAGTCAGTTACTGGCTCTGCCATTTCCAGAATACCGACCGTCTGTGCTCTCACACCGAGGGCCTCTGCAGCGGGTGTTTATTCCCTTCAACCCCTGCGGTTCCACCCCCCCTAAACCATCACGACCCAGGGCGAACATCTACAGCAATCAACAGTTCGATGAAGCCCTCTCCCTCAACACCCCCCACACACCCTCCTTCTCCTGCTCCCATCCTCCCAGCTACCCCATGCCACCTAGACACTGTTGTCCCTGTGGGTAGTGACTGGCACCTTTTATCCTGGCTATTGGCACCTACACAGTGCTACTGGTCTAGCTGCTTAGACTAAATTCAGCAGTGACAAAACAGACAAAAATCCCAGTCTTCAGGAAGCCCTCATTCTGGTTGAGGGGCAATAGACTATAAATAAAATGAGTAAAATGTAGGGCATGTTAGAAAGAATTGGGGATAGGGAGAGTGGAGGAAGTCGTGAGGATGGGAGGGGTTGGGGGACAGAGCTTCAGACTTGCACTAGCTGGGCAAAGGTCTAGAGGCAGGAGGGAGGGGGCTGGTCATGATCAGGTTACAACCATGAGGCTAGTGCGGCTGCAGAGGTGGTGAGCAGAGGGGGCGGTGCAGGAGTTGAGATCAGAAGGGTAACACAGTCCTCCAGATCAGAGCTTCTCACTAGAACAAGGACTTTGGCTTTTGCTCTGAGCTAGGAGGCCCTGGTAGGTTTTGGGCCGAGAAGTGACACAATCTTATTCACATGTTAACAGTGTCACTTCTGATGCTGTACTGAGAAAAGAATGAAAGGGACAATGACAGGAACAAGGGGACCCATGAGAAGGCTACCGCAACACTCCAGGTGAGAAGTGCTCGGATTCCAGTGGCAGCGGGGAGACAGAGCAGAGGGACGTGAAAATGAAGAGTCGAGATGACTCCAGTGTTTTTCACTTGAGCAACAGGAAGGACGGAGCGGCTAGGAACTGATGGGGGAAACTGGGAGAAGCAGGTTTGAAAAGGAAGAGCAGAGCTCAGTGTTGGACATGTTAAAATCAAGATGCCCATGAAAATGTTGAGCAGGGAGCTGGATAAGACCGGGGTTCAGGGGAGGTGGTGCAGCCTGCAGCTATACATGCAGGCATCTTCCGTATAAAGATGTCTCTTAAAAGACTTGATGACCAGACATCACCAAGAGAAGCAAGTGGGAGTGACTGGCTAAGTCAAATGCTGCTGATGGGCCTGGCAATGAATGAATAAATTCCTGGTCCCATTAGATCTGCACAGTACGGGTCACTATTGAGGGTTAACTAGCAACAGACAAGTGAGGCACCTACTAGGGAAACAGAGACAAACTGGCTCTAAGTCATGGGAACACTGGAAACACAGGGAATAAAGAACCACAGCATCTTGGTCTTGCAAGGTTCCTCAAATAGGTCATTTAATCTGTACTCCTCTCCCCACCATAGCCTGAATCCCTGGCTTCAGAGCAAGAAATATTTGTGGGACACTGACCTAGTCAGAGGCAACCAGTCTGACTAGGACAGAGAAGGCACAGTTGAATGAGTGGAAATGACCTTCTGGAATCAGAAACCCAGAGTTCTGGTCTTGCATCTGCTGCTCCCTGGTCTCAGGTCCTTAGGGGAGTGTTCACCTTCTCCAGCCTCAGCTTCCCTGTGTGTAAAATGAAAGCCGTCAAGCTTTCTTTGTCCCTTTTGGGGTTGCAGAGACATCTGAATGGGCTCAGTGTTGAGTAAGTGCCCTACCTGGGTTGGTTATTGCAAGAGCTGGGGAAAGAGGCCAAGAGAAGCCCTAAGCTTGGAATGGCGATGGAAATGGGGGTGCGGAGGGAAGTGTCCTGTCCTCAGTGGGTCTGCTGGTGCAGCGAATGGAGAAGCTAACCAGGATCCAGGACAGGACCTGGGCTGGAAAGGACTGGGCTCCGAAGGCAAGATGGGCCATTGGGACAGAAACAGAGGCCTTGAATCTACCTCCCTTTAGCCTGGAACGGAGATGGGGGGTTGGGGAGACTCTATGGCAGCGACGGGAAAAGAAACGCAGACATCAAGGCAGAGAGACCCGTGGACCCAGAGACGGAGAGACTAAGAGACAGACTCAGAAACAAGTGGCCCAACCGAGACCTAGGCAACCCAGAGAGGGCCAGGCACTGTGGCGCAGACCCCAGCAGGGCAGAGCCCAGCGCGCCGCAGGGTCACGGTGCCCGGGCCGGGCGGCCGCACTCGCCGAGGCACCCCGCGCCCCCGCCCTCGGCCGCTCGCCCAAGATGGCGATGGAGGGGCGGGCGAGGCGGCCGCAGCCCCGGCCCCCGCGCAGGCCCCCGCTCGGGCCCGGGCCCCCGAGGCCGCGCCCCCGCCCGCGGCGCCGCGCCTCCCCGGGCCACTGACGCCCGGCGCGCCCTCCCCCGGCGACGGCAGCCGAGGCGCGGGCGGCGGCGGCGACAGCGGCCCGGGCCGGCCCCATGGCGCAGGGGGACGCTGGTCACGGCGGGCTAATCGCGCTGACCTTCTGCCTGCTGGCCGCGCGCGGTAAGGGCGGGCACCGCGCCCGCGGCCGGAGCGGCTGCGGTTTGTCGGTGCGCCCGCGCCAGGGGCTGCGCCGGGTTGCGGGGCTGGCGTGCATCCCGAGTCCGAAACCAGTACTGGGTCGGCGGGGCGTGGGCTGCGCGTCCGGGTCCCGGGGGTGCCTGCGCTTCAGGGTCTTCGAGCAGAGGCTGGGGGCGTTTGCGGCTCTTACTTGTCCGCAGGGGGTGTGTGCCTTGGTTTTCGGAGTCCGGAGTGGAGTGTGTGTGTGTGTGTGTGCGCGCGCGCGCTTGTCCAGGGTAAGGAGGGGGCTTCTGAGGGCAGAGGTGTCCGCAGTGCGTGCCACGGTCTCCGCGTGGCAGCGCGGGGCTGTGGCGGTGGTGTTGGTGACTTGCGCGGGGCGGGCTCTGCCTTGCCCGCTCGTGCCTTGGGGTTGAGTGTGTGTGTGAAAGAGGAGGGTTGTTTTGGATGGTGGGGGTGGGGGGCTGTCTGCACCTCCATCTGTATCAAGACCGTGTGTAATTGTGTTTATGGGGCTGAGCTAATATTTGGCCTTCGCTTTTGGGGAGAGCCCTTGCCGGTGGTGGGGGAGCGACAGAGCAGGAGATTTCTGATTGACTCGGGTTAGTGGTAGTAAAACACTCGACTTTGCCCGGTGGGTGTGGTCCCTGGGGCTGGTGTATGTGTGCAGGGAGTGTTGCTCCCCCAAACCCGTGGCCTGGAGGGGCAGGAAACCAGTTGCTTTTGTGGAAGTATCCAGCAGTCGCTGTGGGGATGGGACGCGTGTCACTCCGCACCCCCCCCAAGGGGCAAGTCTGGGAAGCGTGGACGAGGTCAGAAAGGCCTCCTCCAACCGCCCCCCCACCAACCTCATTTCGGGGTTGGGGTAGGAGCCAGAGTTGCCCACGCTGGAAGAAGGACTGGGAGTATGCCTAGTGCTCCGGCTTGCGCTTCCAGCCTGTCGCTTTCTGTCCCATAAGCGTTTGGGGACAGCCCAAGGGGAAGGTAGGTAGAAGGGCTAGGGAGGGGGATGGGCTGCCCGCTTTGTTAGCCCAGTTCTTGCCTCCCCTGTTGAGGGGAGAGCTTAGGATACGTCCGGGGCGAGTCGGGGAGGGACTTGGAGGTGGGGGTGGGGAGGGGGATTTCTCTCCAGCTGCTGCGGCTTTCCAGAGAGATTCAGCCAGACCACGTGGGAGAGAGCAGGGATGGCGGAGGGGGAAGGAGCCTTCGCCTAGCGGGCCTTAGGACCATTTCCAGGAAACCCCAAAAAAGGGTGGAAAAGTGCGGGGAACCGCTGGGACCCCTTCTCTCGCTACAAGGACACGCCCCTTTCTAGGCTGACTGCCCACCTGGCTGGAGGCCTGGGGGCAGGGCTCTGAGGCTGGCGCAGGGGAATGGGGGGCTCAGGGTTGTCAGGTGAAGAGGGCAAGGGCACATCCCCGAGATTAAGGAATAGTTGTGCCCCCTATCCTTGATTTTTCTAGGAGCTCCGAACACGGGCTCGGTGTCACCCAACACAGCGGGAGCAGGGCTGGGAAGTGCACTGGAGCATTATGAATCCTGGTGGGGCCTCTGGCAAGGGGCTCAGTTCGCCTCGGGGACCTGGCCTCTGTCTGCTCCGGAGTGGAGTGCCCGAGACAGTGGCAGGGGCAGATCTGGGGCTTCCTTGACAGCAGCGTGCTCAGCTGAAGCAATGACTCCACCAGCCTTCAGTCCCAAACCTGTGCAAAGTTCTGCAGGCTAGGCCTGGGACACTCCTACAGAGTTCTGAGTAGCCACAGTGATCTGGACCAAGGTTGCTCATTCACTCACTCGTTCAGTCAACAAATATTTACTGAGCACTTTTTTTTTTTTCTTGGCTAGAATGCACCTGGTGCCTAGACTACAGTAAATAAGGAGGCAGACCTGGTCCCTGGTGCCAAGCTTCTAGTCTGGCAGGGCAGGATGGGGGTGGCGGGTACTGACAGGTCCTCTGGAAAGGCTGCCTTCAGGAAGCAATGAATGATGCACCTCGGTGCAGAGCCCCGGCTAGTTAACCCTGCAGGAGCATGAGGGTGGGGAAAGTTTTCCAGGGACAACAGCCAGTGCAAGTGCTCAGAGGTGACTTAGCGGAGACCACTGAATGAAGCTCCGTCTGGCTGGAGCTCAGAGCACAAAGGGTGAGAGTGCAGGGCAGGGAAGGATGGGATGGGCCATGGAGTGTGGAGGGAGCGGGAGGTTTGGCCTGGACCCTGCTCATGAAGGGCCCTGTCAGCCCCACCAGGGTTTCTGAGGCCCTAGCAGCTCTTGGTGGGTTTTCAGATCAGCTCTGCGTCAGCTCACTGCAGCCAGCGTGGAGAATCGATTGGGCAGGGATGAGGCAGGAGGCTCCAGCATCCTGGGAGGCTGTCATAGTAAATCCAGAAGAGGATGGTGGCAACTAGTGCAGTGTGGCGGGGGTGGCCGGCATACCTGGATTCTAGAGACAGTTAGGAAGTAGAACCAGCAGGATTTGAAAATAAACTGAGTTTGCCGGGGTGAGGGAAAGGGAAGTAAAAAATAAGAGCCACTTCAACAACCTCATCACAGCAGAAGGAAGGGCCGGCACTGGGGTCAGGATGCTGACTGTCCTGCTCTCCTCTGACACTTTCCTTGAGTCGGGGATGGGGAACTCGGGGGACGTTTCTAGGGATGGGACTGGCGCTGGAAGGCTTAGTGTGCTGTTTTCATGCAAAATGTGGGGCTCTCCCTCTCACCAGATCAGAATTTGCGGGGTGCGGGGTGGAGAAGCCAGAAGTCAGTAATAGAAGGCCTCTAAGAACATGAAAGGGACTTTCTTCCTTCTCACCCAGAAACCACCATCCTCCCACCCCTCCCTCAGTCTGCAGGCTCAGAGGCCAGCCTGTCCATTGGAATGTCGGGGTGGCCTTCTCTGACCCCCTCTCGGAGTTCAGGAACCAGGTGAAACAGCTTTCTCTTAACAGTGACTCTTATCCAGAAGTTATCTAAACCTTCCCTGATCCCGAATGTACTCTCATGGCTCAGTCAATCACACATACTGTACAAATTAGCATTCCCTTTCCTTTATTGTCCAGGTACCTCTTTCAAGTTCAGTGGTCTCACAATTAAAAGCATCAGTGAATGTCAGCACTAAAAGGAACTTAGAAATAATTTTTAGCATGAACCCATTTTACAGATGCAAAAACTGAGTGACTTCCCCGAGTTACATGGATAGGGACGGAGCTGGGGTTGGATCCAGTCTACTGGCTCTCGGAACAGCCAAACGTTCCTGGGGTTTGGTACACACATACCTCAGTTCAACCTCTCTGCACCCCCTCCCCCTCACATGAAAAGTTATCGGCTTTGGGCTTGGCCCCCCTCCACTGGTGGGGCTGGGCTCTGGAATCCACACTTTTCCACCCCTCCCCTCCCTGCACTGTCTTCTGTTCAACCTCCACTGTTTCTGAGGTACAGCAACCAGATTCGACACAGAATTCCAGATGCAGAACAGATGTCATTGCCAGGCCTGCCTGGGGGCTCCCAGCTCCCTGGGGTGGGGGGAGAGAAGAGTAAGAGCAGCTCTAACTGAGGAGGACCCCAGCCCCAGCCTGGTCAGAGGGGGGTGATGGGAGCTGCAGGGGAAGGAAAACCAGAGAGAATGTTCTGGGCCTGACATGCAGAGAAATGGAATTCTTTTCTCTGGTCTAGGGGGTCTGCCAGCTAATGCTGTCTTACTGCAGAGGCTGAGGCATCCTTTGAACTTGAGGGGCTGTGGGTCATTGGGGTCAGGGAAGCAAAGTTCAATAAGCGCTCTCCCAGGTATGAAGTAGTGCAGAGACAAGCCTTCTGGATGATTCGATTAGGGGGTCCTTACTGTGTCATGGAGTGTGGAGGACAGAGCCCTAGCAAGTGAGTGGAGCACACAAGGAGGAAAGAGTGGGCACAGGAGGAAGATATTTTCATCATTCACATCACACAGCCGGAGGGGGAGGTAGTGAGCTCCCTAGCCCTGGTGATATTAAAGCACAGGGTTGTTCATTGTGAGTTTGCTGTTCTGTCTGTGCTTTTCAAGCATTTGGTTAGGTGTCTACCAGGTGCACAGGGTGTGCCAGGCACTTTCACGTCACATCGTCTCCAGCCCTGAAGGGAGTTCCTACGATTTTTGCAGAGAAGGAAATTGAGGCTTGGAAAATATGATGAGGGCTCTGGACTGTGTCTTTCTGCATGTGTTCCCCATGTGCACTCATGTGTTCAAGGAGTATTTACTAAGCATCTACCTTGTGCCAGGTACTGCCTGGGGATTTAGAAAGCTGAGTAGGATGTAACTAATCTTCAGCTTGTGGCCTAGTTGGGGAGAAAGAAGAATCAAAAGTGTGGGTGATGGCTGCAGGGGTCAGGGTGCCCAGGGTCCTTTAGGGTGGGAAAGGAAAGGTGTCTGAATCAGATGCCGAATGCCCAGCTGCTGCGGGGAGAGGGAGCGGCGTGAGCAACGCATGGATGGCAACGAGCTTCCAGAGAACTGGAGGCGGTTTGGTCTGGTGGGGACAGAAGGTCTTGAACCAGAAGGTAGGCAGCTGAGGGTGGCTTTGCTGTCAAGTTGGCCAAAGGGGGTGCTCCAGCCTTCCTGGTGTCCCAGGCAACCATCCCAAGCTGTTAGTGAGAGAGGCCTGTTGTGTGGTTAGGGAGGTGGCCAAGGTGGGGGGCAGGGAGGGAGGTTTCTGGAACAAACGGACTTTCATCTCCTGGGGAAGAGAGTGGTGATGGTGTCATCCGGAACTGCCCTAAATCAAAAGCAAGTTGTAAATCTGTCAGGCCCTGGAGTTCAAGAGTGACAAGGCAGTGATGTCTGTGGCAAAATCTTGGCTTAATTACGGAGGCATCTCAGCTTTATTCCCTGCCCTTCATCCACTTCCTTCCTGAGAGATTGCTGAGAAAGGGAGCCCTGGCCCGAGCCAGGCCCGTGCGGACCCTGCAAACGGCCCTGAGCCGGCCCTGCGCCTCAGCAGCGGAGCTCCTTTCTGTCAGTTCTAACCGGCCTCACAAAACCTCGCTTATCCGGTAAATGGGTCCAGCAGTCGCTGGAAAAGGAGGTTGAGAGATGGCCTTGGGGCTCCCAAGCGTAGAAGCTCCGTGTCTCTGGCAGAGTCTCGTCAAGGAGACTGAGGAGGACTGTGGGAGAGGGAGGCCCCCTGGAGGCAGGGAGCTGGCGGGCAGCAAGTGTCCTGAGAGGGACAGCTGAGCAATGCTTGTGGGAGGGGCCTTGGGGTCAGCCAGGGCAGTGGTCTGGGGGTGGCAGGAAGTGGGTGGCCACCACGCCGCTGGACAAACAAGGCCCACTCCCCAGAGCATCCCTCTGACGAAAAGATTGGCGGTATAGGAACCACTTTGTATTAAAACAAACATTTCTGTGTGGTGGTGCAGAATGCAAACTGTTCCAAAGGTTTAAAATAAAACCACTTCAGGCAGTCAGCAAACCTCCTGAGTACACACCTCCATGCTGCTGGGAGAGTTTGAGTGAAAATGAGAAATACGGGGATTCTTCATTTTTAAACCTGCAGAAATGAGAAAAGTGGTGGACCCAAGGTCATACAACAAATGATGGGTCCAGGACTCTGATCTAGGTCAAGCCCTGTTCTACCAAGTCCCATTGTCCATCCAGGCAAGAGGAAGGGCGATTCCCAATTGGCTGTGTGATGTCAGACTCAGAGAAGGCTTCACTGGGGAAGACGGGGCGGCTTCGCGGAGGACCGGTGCCCACGCTGAGCCCCTGAGGACGAAGGTCCTGAGCACAGAAGCTCGGTGGGGCGCTGAGGCAGAGAGAAGCCTCTTGTTCAGGAGCAACTGCCTTGCAGAGAGACGAGACCCTACTTCTGGGCCTCAGTTTCCCCACCTATAAAGTGAGGAATCTCAGGCTCCCCAGCATGGGCCAGCTTGGGCTCCAGGCTCAGCCCTGTCCTCTCCTGTGTTCTCTCTGCATGTACCTCCCTGCTGGTTTCCCTGTTCTGCCTTATTGGGTGCTGCTGGGCTCCTCAGAGGTGGGGAAGCCAGACATCTGCTGATCCATGAATATTCAGGAAGGGAACCGGAGCCTCCTCTGGGCTCCCCAGCCAGCCGCCAGCCCCTCTGGCCTCCGTCCTGCCTGCCAGAGCCCAGGCTGCTGACATACCCAGCAGCTGCTCGGGCCCCAACTGCTCACATTGTTTGTTCAGCGCGGCAGGGGATTTTCCAAGCCCCGGACGTGCGTTGGGGGGCGGGGAGGGGGGAGGGGGGCTCAGGGATTCCTCTCATGTGGGGCTTTTCTCCCCTGAAACTCAAACTGACTGCTGGGCCGTTGGAACCTGGCAATTGGAAGCCGCTGGGCTGAGAGCCCAGGCTTGCCTGCATTTGAATCCTAGAATCTAGGGCCTCAGATAGTGAGGACTGGATGTTAAGAACAGTGATTAGCATTTATGCAGCCCCTCCAGTGCCTTTAAGTGACGCCCTCCCACTCCTTGGTCCATGCTGGCTAGGCCCTGAGCCGGATCCCTCACTCCCATCGTCTGGTCTAACCCTCCCAAGCCTGGTGATGACCATCTTCACTTTACAGCTGTGGAAACTGAGGCCCAGAGAGGTAGAGTGGTCTGTCACACCGCTGGTAGGAGGAAGAAAGGACTGGAACCTTGATCTTCTGTACCAAGGTCAAATGCTCCTTTCACCCCAACAAATGGCTTGCCATGACGTGAATGCCAGTTTGGTTTCTCCGATTAGAATGGAAACTGGGTGAGGGCAAGGGCTGCCTCCCTGCATCTACCGGTGATGCGGAGGCCAGCTGTGTAGCTGGGGGTGCCAGTAGAGCCTTTCTCATGGATCAACAAGGCAGAGACCTGCTTCAGGCCTCGTCTGTCTGTCTGTCCTTCCCACTGCAGCGTCAGAGCCCTGGCTGCTGCCCTGGCCCCCTTATCTTAGCCAGACAGGACTTCTCCCCTCAGACCTGATCTTCTTCGAGGGTGGTAAGACGGGAGCCAGGGGGACAGACCAGGGTCCTAAGTGTGGGTGGGCACACGTGTCCGGGTTTTGACAAGTGTGGTGAAGGCTGGGGTGCCTGTGTTCAGGTGTGGAAGGTTTTGTCTACAGTTTGCCCATGTCTAGATGATGCTGTGTTTCTCCAGCAATAGGAATGTTTAGTTCATTAATAATCCTGAAATCGTAGAATTTCAGACACCACCCCCTACATCTGAGAAAACTAAGGAGAGAAGAAGTGACTGACCCAAGGCCACACAGCTAGACTGACAGCTGAGTCAGGAACCGAGGGTCCCTGACTCGCTGGCCATTGTGCTTTCTGTTTGCCCACATGGCTCTGTCTGCACAGACCTGCCTCGTGATGAGCATGGGCCATAGTCCCTGGTTCACGCTCAGATACCCCACTCTGCCCGGAAGGGAGGAGTCAGGTCAAAGGACGAGAAGCTTTTATGGGACAGGGAGGCAGCAGGTCAACCTTCTGGGAGACACAGTTGGAGAACCAACCATTTCTCTAGGAGCAGTGGTTCCTGGGCACTGCTGAAATGATGGTTAAAATAATAAAAACCGCTGCCCTGGCTGGTGTGGCAGAGCAGACTGAGTGCTGGCCTGTGAGATGTAAGTTTGCCTCTTTGATTCCCAGTCAGGGCACATGCCTGGGTTGTGGAGCAGGTCCCCAGATGCCGGGGGGGGGGAGGAACGTGACAGGAAACCAGCCGATATGTCTCTCACACATCAGTGTTTCTCTTCCTCCCTTCCCTGCTCTCTAAAACTAAATAAATGAAATCTTTAAATATATACATACCATATATTTATAATAATATAGTATATATTTATATTACACATTACACATACATATATGTTCATAATAATCATATAGCATATATAATAAATGCAGTACATGTTACATATGGTATATGTGTAACAGCATGTTGTATATGTACTATAGTATATTATATAATAGTAGTATTATGGTATGTTGTATAGTATGACAGTATAATAATAGTATAGTATATTATAATAATAGTATATTATTACATTATATTAGTACAATAGTATATTATAATGTAGTAATATGTGCTACATTATATAGGATATCATATATAGCATACAGTGTATATAACATATATAATATATGAAGTACAGATATACTATATAATGTAGTATGGTATACTACATACAATACTAATATGCTGTATTGTATAGTGTATATAGTACACATGTACAATATGCACATATTGTGTATACGTAGAGTACATATACAATATATGTACAATGTACAATATACTATAATGTGCATATAGAGTACATATAGAACTATGTGTGTATGGTACAACTTGTATATGGTACACACATATTACATAGGTAATGTGTACTGTATTGTACCTAGTATATATTACATATGATATATTATATATATACAGGCCTCTGCGTGTTTTAGTTTTGACCGTGGGATGGCATCTCCTTCCTCCACTGTTCCTCTCCTCTTCCCTTTGTGCCAAGGGCAGGGCTGGAGCTGTGGGCTCTCTGGGGCCTCCGGAGAGAACCGATTTTTGGCTTTGGCAGGAGGCTGAGCGCTGGCTCTGGCTTGCTGGTGGCCTTGGGGAAATCAGCTGCAGGGAGGAGCGCCTTGCTCCTCCAGCCACGGGGGCAGAAGTGGTCCAGATGATCTGTGAGGTTCCAGGGGAGGGACTGACGTCGCCGAGCGCCGGTCCTGTGCCAGGCACTGGGCTGTGCCCCTTTCCGCGCCTCCTCTCATTCGGTGCTCACAGCAGCCCCAGCAGGAAGCCATTACTGTGTCTTTTTTGTTGAGATACGGTTCACATACCACAACATTCACCATTTAAAGAGTACAAGTCAGTGGTTTAGGATATTCACTAGGTTGTGCAACCTCACCACTGTCCAGTTCTAGATTTTCATCATTCCCACAAGGAAACCTCATGTCCCTCAACCGTCATCACTCCTCTTCCCTCCCCCCAGTCCCTGGCAGCCATTCATCTACTTTCTGTCTCTGTGATTTGCCTACTCTGGACATTTCACAGAAATGAGATCATGTGACACACGGCATTTTGTGGCCGGCTTCTCATACTCACCATATAGTTTTCAAGCTTCGTCCACGGGGCGACACGCACCCGTACTGTGTGCCTCTCGATGGCTGAGTGAGGTGTTTGTCCATCCAGCAGGTGGTGGGCATTCAGGTCATTTCCACTTATTGCCTGTTATGAGTAACTTTGCTAAGCACTGGCTGTTGTAGCGGGTAGGGACATCGGGCAGCTGGGAAAGGTAGGCGTGGGGAAGTGCGGCAGCTTGCCCAAGACCGTCATCAGCGAGGGACAGAGCCAACATCTAGACTCAGGTCTTTCTTGGAGGCTCTCTCCGTGATTCACCCCAGCCCGGGGGGTGGGTGAATCAGGAGCTGGGGGCCGTGGAGGTGGGAGGACGCACACTGATGGCCCTGGTGCCCTCCTCTGTGCAGGGGAGCTGCTGGTGCCCCAGGACACAAACGTGGAGCTGAGCTGCGGAACGGGGCCAGTGCAAGTGGTTCTGGCCCCAGCGCAGGTGGCGGTGCTGGACTGCAGTCTGGGGACCGCTGCTGCCGGACCCCCCACCAGCATCACGTGGAGCAAAGACGGAGATGCCCTGCTGGAGCACAGCCACCTGCGCCTGCTACCCAATGGCTCCCTGTGGCTGTCCCAGCCACTAGCACCCAATGGCAGTGAGGAGGCAGCCTCTGGGGCCTCAAATGTTATTGAGGGCAGCTATTCCTGCCTGGCCCACGGGCCCCTTGGAGTAGTGGCCAGCCAGCCTGCAGTGGTCAAGCTTGCCAGTAAGTGCTTGTATCTGGGGTCTGGGCTAAGACCCAGGAAGCCCGTGGTGTGGGGTGTGGGATCCTGATTAGTTACCTTCACAAAGGCCCATCTCTTGAGCCCAGGCCCCCTGTCCCTGCTTCCCATCCTGCTCAGTGAGTCCCTCCCTGGTATGTCTGCCTCGCTGTTCATTAGTCCCATTTCTCCACCCATCTGTTCTTTCTCCTTTTCCTTCCCATGGAGTTCAGGAGTCTAATGTTGTGCTCTCCTCCAGAAGCCTGCCCGAGAGGCTTGTAAGAGTGTCAGGGGCACAGAGGTGCCTCCCCAGGGAGCTCCCCACCTCCAGCAGGTGGAGTGTGTGGAGTCAAGCCCCACTGGCCAGCCCACCTTTTGTGGAGGCCCTCAGGAGGTGCAGATCACCAAGAGATCATTTTCAGGCCAGAAGAAATGTGCATCTTACTCTAGTCCGACTGTGATGCTGATGTTAAGCCTGGGGACTTTGGAATTCACAGCATCTGGCCAGTTATGACCACCTCTTTCCCCTGATGGCCTCTCTCCAACTGTGTCTCTGTCGGTCTGGATTTGCTCTGCTCGTGTTTCTGTGTGGGTGTGTTTCACTGTCTGTGCTCTTGGTGGCCTGCCTTCCCCTGCTCCTCTCCTGTCCCTGCCTGTGTGTCCCTGTTCTCACCCTCCTGCCTGTGTGTGTCCCTGTCCTCATTCTCAGCCCTCACAGGCTTCTCTCTGCACCCGGAGTCTCAGACAGTGGAGGAGAACGGGACAGCTCGATTTGAGTGCCACATTGAAGGGCTGCCAGCACCTATCATTACTTGGGAGAAGGACCAGGTGGCAGTGCCTAAGGAGCCTCGGTGAGTGCCCAGCAGGGGCGCAGAGAGTGGGTGCCTGTGGGCAGGCCAGGGAGGGCGCGGGATCTGCAGGGTCAGGGTCACAGCACACCAGCCTCTCGGGCTTCAGCGGTCCGGGTGGGCCAGCTGCTGGGTCTGAGGAGGTCCTTGTCGCAGGGGGGCTTAGAGGTCTTGTGGTCCAACTGGGCTCAGGGTAGGGAGGTTGTTCCCCCAGAGTTCTTCGGCAGACAGTGGGATTCAGACCTCGCCACCACTCATCTCATTCAGGCCTCATTCCACGAAGCCACAGGCCGCTCCCAGGAGCCTGGAGCTGCCAGTTCCTGAGCTCTGGCAGCGTTTGCCCCCAGGTCCTCTGAAAAGTGATCCTCATCTATAAATAAGCCGGGCTCGGGCTCGCATGTCCCGGCACATTGTGTGGGGGGAATAAAGAAACGTTTAAAACAGCAACTTGATTATGCCCAAGGCATGCACTCTCACACGTGCCCAGGTATAGCACATGCACAAATATGCTATTCATAGACCCAGCCAGCGGCTTGAAGGAGACCATGTGCCTTGGCGTGGGGCGTGCACATGTGCAGTTAATAAACACACTCTGTCGGGGGGGGGTGTGCACAGTTTTGAAACTGGTGGCGGAGACTAGACCCTAAGGCAACTCCCCGGTACTTATACTAATTTCTAATGATAGGGGATCATTTTTCTTCCATGGGAATTAGTCATCAACGAGAGCAATGTTCCCCCAAATCCAGGCATTCATAACCCCTCTTTATAATTTTGGCTGTCCCTAAACCATTTACACAATCACTCACTGAGTTCATTTCTTTAAATCAACTCTCTCTTTTGTAACTTAACACATACTAAACAGGAACATTATCTCACAGCAGTAAAATGGAAAACCAGCAACACTTACCATAAATAGAAGGCGGCCATAAAAATAAACACGTAACCACTGGAATAAAAAAGTGTGTGTCTAGACCCCTTTGAAATTGCTTTGTTATCGCCACTCGCTCACACTTTAAAAACATGGCCCTGATGGACTTAAATGCCGTGGGCCCCCTCGTCCGGTCTTCGGCCCTAACCACCTCCCAAAGTCCATCAAGTCTGCTGACACTGTGTGACCTTCAGCTGGTGTCCCTTTCTCCCCAGGGGGTCTCTGTAGGGCTTAGGGTGGGGGCTCTTTGGCCCCCAGGAATTCAGAGCAGCTGTCATTTCTTCTGTGTTCTTGAATCCCTGGGGCCAAGTAGCCTTTCAGGGGAGTGGGCACAGGCTCAAGGTCAAGCTTGGAGAGAATGAGTCCTTCCTTTTGGGTAGAAGTGTCTTTTCATTCTACAAGTAGCTATTTTGTTCTATGTGAAATTTGAATTAAATGCTTGAATGGTAATATATACTAACTTAACAGGAAAAAAATCACCTATCTCCGGAACATGGACCACTATTATCATTTTGAGTGTTCCTTCCAGTCTTTTTAAATATGTGTACAGTGTACACCATTGCACAGATGTGTTTGAGCTTGTGATTCGTAGCTGGTATTTGTGTCCATTAGCGAACGTGAGCTCCTGAGACATAAAAAGGGGCAGGGCCGCGAAGAAGGCAGGACAGAAACGACCTCGCCCACTTCTCAGGCGAGGCGGGACGCCACCTGCTGAACTCACACGAGCCAACCCACTTCTGGTGCCAGCTCTTCCCACAGCGCCTGCAACTACAAAACAAAGTGCACGAGAGCATGTGCTGTTTTCAATTTAAATTTTTTTAAGTTCCATGTTTCCAAACTAATAAATACTCACTGCAAAAAAAAACTTTTAAAAACACAACAAAGAAAAGTCCCCAGTAATCCCGCTTCCAGAGAAAACCTCTGTCACTAATGGGAGCTTTACCACCCTTGACTTTTGTGTATATCCTAACATCTCATTTATTTATGGTCCAAAAATGGAATTGCTTCTCAAACACTGTCTTGTGACTGTGTTCCCCACTAACGGAAGATTGCATTTATTTGTTTTTAGACAGAGGGGAAGGGAGAGAGAAAGAAAGGAAGAAAAACATCAGTGTGTGGTTGTGTTTCTCACACTTCACACTGGGGACCTGGCCTGCAACCCAGGCATGTGCCCTGACTGGGAATCGAACTGGTGACCCTTTGGTGCACAGGCTGGTGCTCAATCCACTGAGCCACACCAGCCAGGGTTAAAAAACCACATTTTAACAAAACAAGAAAGATTTTAGGTGAACACTAACAGCAGTTCTATTTCACTTTGTTAGCTGTAGCAACAGCACATCTGAGGAAAGGTATTCATTCATTCATTTATTCATTCAACACACATAATTAAGGAAATGTTACTTGTCAAAGGAGGTATTAGCTCTCGGGTACCTGGAGCACAATTTTCTTGTAAGTCCCAGGGCCCTTTGGGGTTAGGAAGTGTGGGCAGCTCCTGGCAGGAACCTGCAGGCAGAGTCAGCCAGCGGGACAGAGGGAGGACAAGGGGTCTCGAAGGCAGAATATCTCAGGTGGAAGAGACCTGGATGGGGCCAGGGGCGTTGTTTCCCAGACGAGTCCTGCTTGTCCTTCCCCACTTGGTCTTTCCCATTAAATTTTCTGTGACTGCAGGCTGGGCCATGGCCCAGGATTCTACCTCCAGCCATGCGTGGCCTCCTTGTCCCTTCTCCCCCACCGGCCTAGCATGCGCGTGGGCAGCTGTTGGAGCCGAGGATAAGACGCTGGGGTAGAGGTGGGTTTGCCTTTGGGGTGAGGAAGGGACTGATGCAGGTTTCTTTCCCGAAGTCTTGGGCCACGCTAGGTTTCCAGACCCATGGCCAGGATTCTCTCCCAACGCCCTTGAGTTAGTTCTGCTGTCCTGTGTTTACGTTTTGTTATGCCCTGTTTCCCCACAAGCTAAGGGATTTCTGCACCAAGAACACAGCTGCTCTATTTCCTCTCTGACCTTGGTCCAACCTAATCCAGGGGCCCGCACTGTTTGCTCTCTTGAGAAATTGGGAACTCAACCACGAACCGACCCTGCAGGGATCACAGCTGAAGGGTCCAGGAGGACCCACTCACTCCCTCCGTGGGCCAGAGCCCACCACCATGGACACTTCCCTGCCCTGGGTTGCTTTGTCTCTCAAGCAAGGTCCCAGCTCCCCAGCCACATTCCAGCCCTCTAACCAGGAGGGCGGAGAACACCACCCTCATCCATCCTGCTCCTCCTCAGTGATGGACATGTTGATTGGAGCTTGCTGGGGACCACCTCCCTTCCCCTGTCATTCCCAGCCATCTAAGGGCTGCTGAAACAGGCAGGTGGGGAGAACCTGGGATTTGGTACCAGAAGACCTGGATTCAAGTCTTTTAACTCTGCTCCAGTCGTGAGACCCACGGAAAATCCCCTGCTCCCTCTGAGCCTTAGTGTTGTCACCAATATAGTGAAGGTTGTGACCCCCTGAATTTCTCGGGCTTGTTTTGAGGGTCAGATGAAGTAGTGTGAATAAAAGGGACTTCATCAGGGGAGGAAGGAGGTATAGGAGGCTCTATAATAAAAAGAAGTTCTCTCCTGCTTCCAGCTCCCAGGATCCCAGGGCCCCTCCCTAGAGACAGCCACCATCACCAGGCCCATTCGGTGCAAGCATGTCCGTGAACATACCCCCCACACACGCACACACTGCTCTGCACCACACACATTTTGGGGAGCTGCCTCCTTTGTAACAGCTGCCTAGCATTCCGTTGTACGAACAAACCCACCCCGATTTAGCTGGTCCCCAGCCTGCAGATGGACACTGGGTTGTTTCCAGGCTTGTGCTAGTAAAGACCACGCTGGAGTGAATATTGTTAAACACATGTTTTTGTGTACATGGCATGAGAATATCTGTGGGACAGCGTCCTCAAAGTGGCGCAGCTGGGTGCACGAGCAGGTGCCAGTTTGAGCTGTCATCAGCCTGCTCTGGAAAGGCTGCACTGATTGGCACGGCCCCCAACAAGGCAGGGGAGCCTTGCCCCCATTCCTTCACCCAAGTGGGCTGTTATTAAACCTTTTGACCTTTGCCCATCAGATACATGAAGATGGTACAGTTCTAATTTGCATTTTTTTAATTACGAATTAAGCTTGAAAATGAGACCCTGTAGGTATTTCGGGCTGGAGTGCGGAGGCCTGCTTGGGCGTGCGCCCTCCCTGCAGAGCTCCTGCCCACCTCACAGGTGCCCTCTTCCCCTTCCCAAGGCTCCTCACTCTTCCCAACGGCGTTCTCCAGATCCTGGATGTTCAGGAGAGTGACGCAGGCTCCTACCGCTGCGTGGCCACCAACTCAGCCCAGCAGCGCTTTAGCCGGGAGGCTCTACTCAGCGTGGCCCGCAGAGGTAAGGGGGCTGGCCACTGGGGGAAACCAGGGTCTTTCTGGAGTCAGCTGCCTCCGAGCTTGGAGGGATCCCCTGAGGTCCAAGCTATGCCTCACACAGGTGGTGGGGCATCACTCCCATCAGACAGGTGAGGTGCCGAAGTCCAGGTAAGGCAGGGCCACCCAGCAAGTCAGGAAGAGACCTGGGGCTGGATTCCCAGCGCAGTGCTCCTCGCCCGTGGAGGCCCTGTGTTCCCTTGGGTTGGTCGGAGCACCCAGAGCTGGAGATGGGTGGGAGGTAAGGCATCTGAAGCCTTGGTCCTACCCCTCTGTGTTCCCCGGGGGCTCTGGGCACTGGGGTGTGTGCCCCTCACTGCTTACTGTACCCTGAAAGTCTGGCTCCCTGCAGTCTGGTGTTTCTCTGAAAAGCTCTAGGCCCAGGGCGATGCAGTGGGAAGGTCACGGGCTTTAGGGTCAGAAAGACCTGATTCGAATCCTGGCTGCTTTACTCACCATCTGTGCGGCCATGAGCTGGTTATCAAATGTCCAGCTCTGGGGGGCTGTGAGAACAGAAAGTGCCTGGCACCTAGCAATGCTCCGCAGATCTTACTACAGACCTCTCACTAGCCTTGCTCTGCCATGGGCATCTCCCCACACCCCTGCCCCTCTGCACATCTCCTCCCACTCCCCAACCTCCAGTTGCACCCTGGGGGCCTAGCTAGTGAGCTGCTCTCTCTAGAGTTTGGTTTGCTCTCCCTCCAGTGCCTGGGGTCTCTGCCTCCACCTGCTGGACAAACTAGGTGTTCACCATGCTGACCCAAGGGCACCAAGTTGCACTGAGAACTGGGCAGGAATTGGTGCTCGGGGAGCTGCAAAGGGAGCAGAAACCTGGACCCACCCCCTCCCTCTCGCCCACGGAAACTGAGACCCTTTGGGGAAAGGACCTGTATAAGGTCACAACGCAGGATGATGATGATTCTAATAAGTGCTAAAACTAGAAACCATGACTGTGGACTCCAAGTCTACTCATGACCCTGACTGTCCTCTACCTGGAGCGTGGGCTTGATTTGGCAGGGAAGAGTGGGGGTGGTGTGTTGGAGCCCAGGTTATTCCTCTCCTGGCTCCAAGGGAATGAGCTCTGCGTCCCAGTCGCAGCTCTGCGGGACTAGGTGGCTGCTTCCCTGTCTGTCAGACGGGAGCTGGCTGCTCCCTGCCCCACCCGACTCACCAGGGGCACCCGGGGAGGTTTGCATGTGAAGATGCTGAATGCTAAGACTGCCTGCTGGTCTGCCCTCTCTCCAGGGTCCCTGGTGTCCACCAGGGAGCAGGACGTGGTCATTGTGGCAGCTCCAGAGAACACCACGGTGGTATCTGGCCAGAGTGTGGTGATGGAATGTGTGGCTTCCGCTGACCCCACCCCTTTTGTGTCCTGGGTCCGGCAGGGTAAGTGGAGGGAGGGCACTGGAAGGGCATTTCAAGTGTCCCCAAGTCAGGAAGCTGTAATGGTGACCACTTCATAGTCACCAACCTTTGGCGTGGCAGGAACTCCTCTCCCAACGCTGAGTGTGGGTGGGGGACCTGGACACCCTTACTCATCAATCTGCATAGCATGTTCACGTGACAAGGCACTTGGAATTTTCCACTCACAAAATTGCTATTGAGACCTTGGTCAGTGTGGGCCCCAGGCTGGTTTCTCTGCCTTCCTTCATTCCCCACAGCAGTGTGGCAGAGGAGTGTGTGAGAGCTGGGAAGGTGCCCGACACTGCAGGCAGAAATCTTTGCACAGTTCCGAAATCTTGGCACCTGCTTTACCTGCATGGCCTCACTGGACGTGTGGCATTTGCCTAGTTAGGGGGATCCCAGGGCAACAGGGACCTCAGACTATCATTGGGGTAAGGCTGTGATGTTGCCCAGGAGTTCCAATGCCAAAGGAGTGTGTGAGAGCTGGAAAGGTGCCACACAGCCAGCAAGTCAGGTGGAAGCAGGGCCCCACCGCCGCTCCGTTTAATCACAAAGCTGCTTCTACGCGGTGCGCCTCTCCTCTGCGTGCCAGGCTTCATGCTGGGCACAGGGAATAGAATAGCCAGAGGAGAGACACAGGACCCTCCTCCTCTGGGCGAGGGAGATAAGACACACAGCATGAAGAGAAGCTTGATGGGGTCAGACAGCAAGTGATAAGTGCCAACTGGGACTGTGTTACTGGAGACGCTATCAGGGTAATGAGGGCGCTGGGCCAACTGGTATCTTGCAGTCCATTGACACTCACACCGGGCTCTTGCCTGGGCTTCCGAGAGCCCGTGGAGGAGGGGAGGGGCCAGGACTATTATTCCCAGTGGGCAGGTGAGGAAGCCGGGGCTGAGGGGCAAGTCGAAAGCCAGGGCCCAAACTGTAGAGCTAGTCCTCTTTCCAGTATACCACTTCCTACTGTTCTACATGGAAGAAAAGCAAGGATTATCTTTATTTCTATTTGTTGATAAGAAGTGATTTGTCCCAAGCTGATGGCAGAAGTAAATCTTAAACCTAGCCCTCTTTACCCTTCTTTCCTGGCTCAGTCCATTACCCTACACTGCTTCCTCATTGTAAGTTTGTATCTCGCATTCGAGAGTACATAATGAATATATAGAGTTTGAAGAAAAATAATAAACCAGCCTTGGTCTGCTGGCTCAGTTGGTTGGAGCGTCATCCCGTGCACCTAGAGGCTGCAGGTTTGTTCCTGGTCAGGGCACATACCCAGTTTGTGCCCTGGGGTCTTTGGTCCCTGGTCAGGGCTCGGGTGGGAGGCAACTGACTGGTGTTTCTCTCTCACATAGATGTCTCTCTCTCTCTCAATATATCCTCAGGTGAGGATTAAAAAAAAAAACAAGAAAAGAAAAGAAAAATAATAAACTAAATAACTATATACCTTCTCCCACTGAGCTGATGAGACAGAACAGTTCTGAAATCTTGGCACCTCCTTTACCTGCATGGCCTCATTGGACGTGTGACATTTGCCTAGTTAGGGGGATCCCAGGACAGCAGGGACCTCAGACTATCATTGGGGTAAGGCTGTGATGTTGCCCAGGAGTTCCAATGCCAGTGTTTCTCGAACACTGACCGTGCACCTGGACGATCAGAGAGAAAACTGCAGACTCCCTCCCTTCCTGCCAGGAGAGGGCTGAATGGGCGGTCTGTGCATCTGCCGACTGGAGGCCTGGTCAGAAATGCAGAAGCTGGGCCCTGCCCTAGGCCTCCATAGTTTCAGGAACTCACTTAGAGAAACTCTGCTAGTAACACTTGCTGGACGGAGGCTGGGAAGAGAAAGGCCTTCATTCCTGACCCGGCTCCACCAAGTCAGGGACGGGCCTCTTGAGTCCTTTTCTTCTGATTGTAAAAGTTGTATGTGCTCATTGTAGAAAACTAGGGGAAAGCAGAAGCAAAACATCTCACGGCTCAGAGGTAAAAATTGTTAACATATGTACTTTTTCCAATTTTTGTCTATGCTCTTGTACATTTCCCCCTGAAACCGAGAGCCTGTAGAATTTACAATTCCAAGTCCCATTTTCATTCATTGGTATCTTATAAGCATTTCCCCGTCTTTACAGTTTCCTCAAACATTATGACCACGTGATGTTCCATCATTTGAGTGGAGCTGCAGTGTAATTTTCCAGGTCCTACTGTTGAATGTTTAAGTCTTGCCAGTTGTCCACCACTGCAGTTGACATCACAGTGACCAGCCCTGTACATGCCTCCCTAGGATCGGTGCCCATGATGGAATCCCTGACCTCAGGGTTTGGGCGGAGCCCTGCGGCCCGTTAGCACTGACCCTTTCTCCTGCATTGCAGCTTGCTGTGTTTAACCCTTTCCCATTATGATGGGTGAAAAAATAACTCTATTTATGGACGTGCATTTCTTTGATTATGTGAAGTTGAACAATTTTGTGTGTGTGTTTCTCGGCCATTTGTGGTTTTTCCCCTGAATTTTCTGTTCCTGTCTGTGTGGCAAGGACTTTAGAAATGGTTTCCGGTTCAGGTCAAGATGAAAGTCTCTGCACAAACTCAGATCTCCGGTTTCGGTCAGACCCCTGCAGGGTCTGACATTTCATCGCGGGGACTGGGCCGAGGCCATACAGGGCTGTGTCCTCCCTGGGAAAATCAGTTTCAACAGTGGACATAGTAATCGCTGACCAGTGGGCCCAGCACTTATTTATGTGCCTGCATTGTGACCGGGGTTCTCGCACACCTCATTCATTTCACCTCCACAGCAGTCCTCCCAGTGAGGGACTCTCTCCTCCCATTACAGAGGGGGACACTGAGATTCAGAGAGGGTCACTAGGCCAGCAAGCGGAAGAACTGAGATTCGAACCGGGGACTCTTATGGCCTCATAACCCCAGTGCAGAGAGGCCCCGAGGTCCCGGGGGTGGACGGAGGACGAGCCTCACCTCCCACCTCCAGCACTGTCCCTTCTCGTCCCCAGACGGGAAGCCCATCTCCACCGACGTCATCGTCCTGGGCCGCACCAACCTACTGATCGCCAGCGCGCAGCCCCGGCACTCCGGCGTCTACGTGTGCCGAGCTAACAAGCCCCGCACGCGCGACTTCGCCACCGCCGCCGCCGAGCTTCGCATCCTGGGTGAGGCAGCGGGGGAGGCGGGGGCGTGAGTAGACAATGCGGGGCGCCGGATTGGGGTGGGTTAGTAGGGACCGAGGGAGAAACAGCGGGGCGAGAGTGGGTGTGTTGGAGGAATTGAGAGACACCCTGGAGCAGGAAAAACGGGTCGGGGTTGGGGGTGGGCGTGTCGAGCTGGTGAGAGTTCTTCGTACGTCGGGGTCTCGGAGGGGAGGGGGCGCACTAGGTCGTAGGAGGAGGGGGAAAGGAGGGGTGGTTGGCTGCCGGGTGATCGGAGGGTGGGAAGGGTGGTCTGGGTGGAACCTAGGTAATGGGCAGGTGTCGGACTGAAGCTAGTGTGGGGGGGGCGGGGCAGGCACTAAGAAAAAAAGCGGACGAGGTTGCTCCGGTTGCTCTCTGGTTGCTCCAGAGATAACTGTAGACAACAGGAGTGAATCTGCTGGGGGAGAAAGAGGAGATAAATGAGGGAGTGGGTTAGACCCGGCAGGAGGGGAGGCGGAGGAGGCCTGGTCAGCGTGGGGCCGGGGTAAGTGGGGACAAGTAACGGTAGAGGCGTGAGTCAGTGGGAGGTTAGAGAGATGGGAGCGGCACAGTCCCCAGTGGCCCGAGCGCGCTGTCAGCTTCCTCCTCCTCGCCCCCAGCGGCCCCTGCCATCTCGCAGGCGCCCGAGGCGCTGTCTCGGACGCGGGCCAGCACCGCGCGCTTCGTGTGCCGCGCGTCCGGCGAGCCGCGGCCCGCGCTGCGCTGGCTGCACAATGGGGTGCCGCTGCGGCCCAACGGGCGCGTGAAGGTGCAGGGCGGCGGCGGCAGCCTGGTCATCACGCAGATCGGCCTTCAGGACGCCGGCTACTACCAGTGCGTGGCGGAGAACGGCGCGGGCACAGCGTGCGCCGCCGCGCCGCTGGCGGTGGTTGTGCGCGAGGGGCTGCCCAGCGCCCCCACGCGGGTCACGGCCACACCTCTGAGCAGCTCCACCGTCCTGGTGGCCTGGGAGCGGCCCGAGCTGCACAGCGACCAGATCATTGGCTTCTCCCTCCACTACCAGAAAGCTCGGGGTACGTCTGCGGGGCTGGGGAGGTGGGGAGTGGGAGGAGACGTCCCCGCGAAGGCCCAAGCGGGGACGCCCTGAGGGCGGGGACAAGTTGGGTGGCTGAAGAGTTGCCTGTAGCTACCTTTAGGGTTAGGGTGGGATGAGGTGGGAGCCCACAATGGGGCAGGCCTGGTGCTCGAGGGGTCGCCGTGGCACTTTACTCCTCAGTCGCGGTTTACTGCAGAAGAGGGAGAGGATGCTTCTCCTCCCCGGGGTTCCTGGAGCCAGCTAGTAAATGCAGCAGGAGTCGCTTCAGTTAGGCGCTGGAAGGAACTTCCTAGCCAGTGGAGGAATTAATGCTGTGGAACCAGAAGCCTGGGAAGTTTATACTCGCCAATGCGGATTATCTGAGATGATTTAGCTATAAACAGACTGTTCCTGAGACTGGGACTGTATGGTAGCCTCCAGCTGGTGGGCCCCTGGTGGTGTTCCTGTGACAGTCCATCTGTCCCCTGTGTCATCGTCCCAGGCATGGACAACGTGGAGTACCAGTTTGCAGTGAACAATGACACGACAGAGCTGCAGGTGCGGGACCTGGAACCCAACACGGATTACGAGTTCTACGTAGTGGCCTACTCTCAGCTGGGGGCCAGCCGCACTTCCGCCCCGGCGCTGGTCCACACGCTGGATGATGGTAGGGCCTCCGTACCCGCAATGGGCACCTTGGGGTCCAGAGAATTCCCTAGCAGTGGTAGCTGGGCCTCTCTTTACTAGTGAACGCCAGGCAGGCTCCTTTACCTGCCTTGTCTCGTCTTTTGTAGCCTGAAAGGGGTGGGCGGGGGTTCTTCTCCCCAATTTACAGTTGGGGAAACCGAGGCCCCCCAAAATGAGAATGGCTTGCCCAGGGTCAGTAGGACAACTGGGACTTGAGATCTCAGCTTATGATGTCCTGTATCGTGGCCCTTTTTCCTGACCCCTAAATGCCGTCCAGTCAGGCAGGGACCAGCAGTCTGTTGGGTGTGGAAGATTGTGCCCATACTGTTTGCAGGGTGGGAAGGATGTCTCCTCCTCTCCAGCTTGGGGCTCCCCTGAGAGGCTCCCTTTCCTCCCTCAGATCCTGGTCCTGGGCCTACTTCTGACTTGCTGTGTGACCTGGGCAAGTCTCTGACCGCTCCGGGGCCTCACCTTCCACGTCGGTGGAGCAGAGCTCATGCTGATGTTCTTCTGTCTCAGTCCCCAGTGCAGCGCCCCAGCTCTCCCTGTCCAGCCCCAACCCCTCGGACATCAGGGTGGCGTGGCTGCCCCTGCCTCCCAGCCTGAGCAATGGGCAGGTGGTGAAGTACAAGATTGAGTACAGTTTGGGAAAGGAAGGTGAGTGGAGACAGGGCGTGGGCTCCACCTGGCTGGGAATTGGGTCTGCGAAGAGCTGGTTAGAGCCTCCGAGGAGCCAAGCAGAGTGGTGGTGGTGGGGGGGGGGGTCTGAGGAAGTTAGGTGGTGCAGGGAAGTAGGGAAAGGTGGGCCTGGAGAAGAGGAGCGTGGGTTAAGGGGAGAAGTGGCAGGAATGAAAAGACGGCTGGCTCAAGGCAGAGGAAGGGAGGCCTGGGTTACGGCCCCGCCTCCTCTACGTCTGCAGTGCGTCATCCTGCTGAATCCCTGACTCAGTTTCCCTATCTGTGAGATGAGGCAGATGGCCTAGGTGATCCCTGGGGTCCCTTCCAGCCCAAAGAGCAGATGAGGGATAGGGAGGTGGTGGGGGGATGCTGATGCTTGTGGGATGGAAGAATGGAGCACTGGGGAGGGTGTGTCAGGGCTGTGTCAGTAATTTAGGGCAGGAGTTTGAAAGGGAGAAAGAGTTAGGAGAAGGGGAGTTGCTGGAGGCCCAGGTGAGGGCTCAGAGGGAGGCAAAGGTGAGGCGGGGGCTTGGGTTGTTGTCAGGGCTCTGGAAGGCAGGCGGTGCCCAATGGCCCTCACAGCCAGCCCCTTTGCTTGCACCCTGGTGTGTGTGTTGGAGGGGAGTGTCAATGACCACTTATGGGGAGTGGGGGCCGCATGCCATGATTCACCCCACTGAGAGCTGAGGCTGATGGCTGTGTCAGCTAGGGTGAGAGGCCCAGGGTCGGCCCTGGAGCCACAGAGCCCATCTGGGCACAGCGGAGCCAGTGCTGAGAGGGCCTCGGGCTCTGATGGGCACCAAGGAACCAGGGTCTGAGGCGAAAGAGTCTGTGTAGGGGACTTTAGGGGCCACTGTCTTCAGGCGGCCTCCCAGCAGCCAGTCTTTTCTGTCTCACAGATCAGATTTTCTCCACCGAAGTGCCAGGGAATGAGACACAGCTTACGCTGAACTCACTTCTGCCCAACAAGGTGTATCGAGTCCGGATTTCGGCAGGCACGGGCGCCGGCTATGGGGCCCCCTCCCCGTGGATGCAGCACAGGACGCCCAGCGTGCACAACCAGAGCCACGGTACAGGCTCAGAGGGGCCAGGACCTGCGGGCGGGCGTGACTGTGTGTGTGTGTGAGACCCTGGAACCCAGCCACCCTTTCCACCAGAGGCCTGCCATGGCACCCCCTGTTTGCCAGACAGGGAGGGTGGGCGAAGAGGCGAAGGGCTGGCCTTTGCAGACACATCTGGGCTGAGTGCCTCTTCTGCTGTGCGCCTCCTACAAACCATTCACAGCTCTAAGGCTTCATTTACTTGCAAGCGAGGCATGAAGATTGATAATGAATGTACTGTAAACAAAGTGTTTAGTACACAATAGCTGGTAAATAGCAGCTGTTCTGTGATTATGATTGTTACTGGTTTTGTTGAAAGGCCCAATAGTACAGTGATTACATGCAGACTAACCCTGGCGCACATACTGTCGGAGTGGCCTTGGACAAGTTACTCCTTCGAGCCTCAGTTTCTTGCTTGTAAAATGGGGATAATGGCATTTCATTATTTTATAGGGTTGTGAGAATGAAGTTAAAATTATATGTATGAGGTGCTTAGGGTAGCGTCCAACACAGAGTAAGCTCCCCACATTCAGGCTCCAAGTAGGGTCCCCCCTCCAATGGCTCCACCCCTCCTTCCTGGCCTCAGCAACCCCTGTGACCCCCTTGCCTTGCCAGTATCCATGCATGCATTCCTGTGGAAAATTTCCAGAACCTTCACTGTGCTGGGACTGTCAGCCCTGCCACAGAGGTGCTCCTGGCTAACCCTGCGCAGTGCCCGGGAGGCACCCTCCACTGCCTGCACTCTAGGCTTGTGGAGCAGTGAGCTCACCTCTAGAGCAGCCCTGGCCCAGCACGTAGAGTGGTGGCGAGTGGTGATCTCCAGAGAAGGCCGGCAAGGCTGTCACTCAATACCGTCTTTCTCCTTTTTGCTTCCTCCTGCCTCTTCCCTCTCTCCTGCCCCTGGCCTCCTTCTCCTCATTCCCCATTCACTTCCTCCTCCACCTCCTCCTCCTCATTCTGCTCCCCAGTCCCTTTTGCCCCTGCAGAGTTGAAGGTACGGGCCAGGATGGAGTCCCTGGTTGTGTCCTGGCAGCCGCCCCCTCACCCCGCCCAGATCTCTGGCTACAAACTGTACTGGCGGGAGGTGGGGGCCGAGGAGGAGGCCGATGGTGAGAGCCCCCCAGGGAGCCGTGGAGACCGGGCTTGGGATGTGGGGCCTGTCCGGCTCAAGAAGAAAGTGAAGCAGTATGAGCTGACCCAGCTAGGTGAGGAGGGCTGCAGGGATGGAGCGAGACATCGCAGCTTTGGTGGGGGACTGGACAAGCTGGGTGCAGAGTTGGAGATGGACTCCTTTCTGGGGAGGAGAGTGTGACCCTGCAGGTTCCTCTAGCTAGTGAGTGACCCCTGTGACCTTCCCCAGTCCCCGGCCGGCTGTATGAGGTGAAGCTTGTGGCATTCAACAAACACGAGGACGGCTACGCAGCAGTGTGGAAGGGCAAGACGGAGAAGGCTCCCACGCCAGGTGAGGGGGCCCCGGTGAAGAGTCTGCATGTGGCTCCCCTTCTCTTTCCTCTGGGCCTTGGTGGCCAGGCTTTCTGGTAGCCTCAGCCACCCCAAAACCCTTCTCCTTGGCTCAGGGGTCCTCTTTTAGACGCAGATGGCCCCTGTCCTAGAAAGCAGCTCTGGCCTGTGCACTGTCTTCTGGGTCTGCTGCCGTATTTCTGTCATGTGTGAGCAGGGCTACTCTGAAAGGTCTGGGTGGAGAAACCCATGGTTGGTCAGTGACTCTGGACCCTGAGTTTGACCTCTGGACAGTTTTTAAAACACGTGCACCTACATTACACTGTCAGATTATCCATCCCTCCACTCCAGGCAGGGGATTATCCCCGTGCAGTCCCCCAGGAAGCTGAGGCTCAGAGATGTAAAGGGACTTGTCCAAGGTCGCACAGAGCCTGGACGGGAACCAGGACCCCTGGCGCCCAGGCAGGAGCCTCTCCACTGCAGTGCGCTGCCCGGGACCCTGCACTGGGCCCCACTGTTGCCCACCATGATGTCCCCTCACCCCTAACCTCCCAGGCCGGTTTTTAACCACGTGGTTAGTGGAAGGAACACTCGACCAGGGCCGAGAAACCTGAGCTCTGATTCCCGTTTGCTCCCTCAGCAGATCTTTTCCTGAGTGCCTACTGCTCATCTGCCGTTCTGGGAATTTAGCCGTGAACAACACAAGGAAGGGGCCTGCTCTCGTGCAGTTCA
This sequence comes from Artibeus jamaicensis, assembly GCF_021234435.1. Taxonomy (NCBI): domain Eukaryota; kingdom Metazoa; phylum Chordata; class Mammalia; order Chiroptera; family Phyllostomidae; genus Artibeus; species Artibeus jamaicensis. The sequence continues at coordinate 8,609,952 of NW_026521883.1, forward strand.
TTGTAGTTTATGTTTATGTAATGAACACATCATCCATGTACTCATAGCAGAGTGCTTGCTTATATATGTCTTAGTTTAGGGGCTATAACAAAAACACCATATACTTAAACCACTAACATTTGTTTCTCACATTCTGGAGGCTGGGAAGTCCCAGACCCAGGCGCTGACGTATCGGTCATCAGTTTCTGGTGAGAGCCCACTTCCTGTCTCACAGGCCATCGGCTGTCTTCTCACTGTGGCTGGAGGGCTCCCGGGCTCTCTTCCACCTGGTAGGGGTGGGAAGTTGTGACACCCCCAAAATTCGTATGTTGAAACCCTACGTGCCGATGTGATGTATTAGGAGATAATCAGGAATTAGATGTGGTCCTGATGTGGAGCCCTCATGAATGGAACTAGTGCCCTTATGAAAACCACAACAGAGTAGCCTCTGCTCGCTGCTCTTCACCGCATGACCCTGCTGTGAGAAGTCGGCCGTCTGCAGCCAGGAGAGGGCGCTCACCAGAGCTTCACAACGCTGGCCCCGGCTCTCCGACTCCTGCCTCCAGAGCTGTGAAAAGTGAACCGCTGTTCATAAGCCACCCAGTCTATGGTGCTTTGTTGTGGCAGCCCAAGTGGGGAAAGACAGGCCCCAATGCCCTTCGTTAATGAGCGCACCACCATTTGTTCAAGTTCCAGCACACGAATCTGGGGACACGGGTGGACACAAACATCTGGTTCCTAACAGTGTGCCAGATACCACAAAAAGGAACACATGCTGATACATCATTCGACGTGGAGGAACCTTACAAACACTGTGAGACGTGAAAGAAGCCAGACACACAAAGAACTCCACGCATTGTATGATTCCACTCATACGAAATATCCAGAGTAGGCAAACCCATATAAAGTAGGTTTATGGTTGCCAGGGGCTGGAGGAAGGGTGAAATGGTGACTCACGGGTAAAAGGAATAGGGTTTCTTCCTGGGGTGATAAAAGTTCTATGGAATTAGTGTAATGGCTACACAACCTTATGAATGTACTAAAAACCACTGAATTGTACATTTAAAAACTGAATTTTGTGGTATGTGAATTATATCTCAAAACCTAAACATAACACAATATGCCAGACACTTCTCTAAATACTTTGCAAATATTAGCTAACTTAAGCCTCACAGCAATACTATGAAGTAGGTACTATTATAAACCCCACTCACTAAATAGGGACTGGAGACAGAGAGAGGTAAGGTACTTCTCCAAGGTCACATGGCACGTAAGTGGCAGAGCTGGATTTGAACCAAAGCAGCCTGGCTCTAGAATCTGTGCTCTTAATTGCCGTGATTTGCTTTCTTTCTCTTCTACAGTCTGATATATATATATATATATCAGACTGTCTATATATATGACCTTGCCAAAAGAAAGTCAGTTAAATATTTGGGAGCTTCAGTTTCCCGTCTACAGAGTGGAAATGATGCTGCCCGGCCCAGTGGATGGGAGGAGAAAGGGTGGAAGCAGATGACTGAACTGGGCCCTGTAAAGCACCATGTGTCTTTAGGGTGGGTGTCCCTCCCCCCACCACACACTCTCATTTTCACCTTCCAGACCTGCCCATCCAGAGGGGGCCGCCCTTGCCCCCCGCCCATGTTCATGCGGAATCAAACAGCTCCACATCCATTTGGCTTCGGTGGAAAAAGCCCGACTTCACCACAGTCAAGATTGTCAACTACACTGTACGCTTCAGCCCCTGGGGGCTCAGGAATGCCTCCCTGGTCACCTATTACACCAGGTGGGAGAGGGGGCTAATGCTATGAGGCGGGAGAGGCAGCAGGCGGTGATGAGGAGAGGGAGCCCGGGGAATTCAGAAACCTTCGGGGGTCACGCGTTATTCCCGGGGAACACCGAGGGTCAGATGAGCTGGCGGTGGAGAAGGTCAGGCCATGCAACCCCATCCCCTCACAACAGAGCCTTGTGCTGAATGCTTGGTGGCACGCTGTGGGGAGACCTGTTTCCGTAACCTCAGAGGGCTCCCAATATGATGGCAAAGAGACAGCCCAGCTGCTGTCCTGAGAGGCCCCCCCATCAGAGGGGGAGACAGAGCCCTTGTCCTCAGGAGCTGCCGGTTTGGCAAAGGAAACATTGTATAAAAAGCAACAGATGTTGCAGCTCAAGTCAAATTAAATGAAGGAAAAGATGTATCAGAGATGGTTCCTTGGGTGAAGGATGGCTTGGATTAATCCAGGAAGATATCCTGGAGGAGGAGGCCTGGCTTGGAGATTGGACGTGGAACGTGGTACGCTAGGAACAGCACGCATCCATCCAGACCTCTCCGCAGGTTTTCTGGCTAGTGTTAGTAGCCCCCTTCCCAGGGTAGGACCTGGGGCTAGGGCCAGGGGTAGGGGAGTAGGTTTGGAGGAGCCACCTGGCTAGGAGGGTGTTCCTGAGACCACTAGCCACATTTCTTGCCCCGGCAGCTCTGGAGAAGACATCCTCATTGGCGGGCTGAAGCCATTCACCAAATACGAGTTTGCGGTACAGTCCCACGGTGTGGACATGGATGGGCCCTTTGGCTCCGTGGTGGAGCGCTCCACTCTTCCTGACCGTGAGTGGCCCCTCAGCCCTCTCGCCACCTCCCCTCTTTTACCCGACTCCCTCTTGCCCAGAAACCCTCTTCTCTGAAATGCCCCTTGGAATCCCTCAAGGGCGTGTCATTTGCTTGTGTTGACGTAGGCTGGTCCTGTGCTGGTCCTAACTGTTCAGCCCTAAAGGTAATAACGTAGAGAAGCGCCTTCCTCTGAGAGGCTGTGCCAAGCCCCACGGAGCCGGAGAAGAGGGCCGGGGGAGGGGCAGGTGTCCTGGGTTCTGCAGATGGGTTCCCGTCCTCCTGTACACACAGGTAAACTTGGGCAGGTTCCGTCCCCACCCAGGGCCTCATCTGTGAAAAGAGCAGGTGGGACCATTCACTCTGCAAGCCTGTGACTCTGGAACCTTCTGGAAATGGCATTTCAAAACAAGAGGACTACCGTTCTCTAGGCAGAGGCTCTGCAGTCCTGCTGGCCCCAACGCCGCTCACCTTCCCATCCACAGAAGGAAGACCTTTGTCCCAGCACCGGAAACAGGAAGATGTGTGCAGGTTGGGCTGCGGAGACCCTCTGCTTTCAGGAGTTTGCTTTTAAGAAACTGCTTTCAAATTGTTCCTCACCCCACTACGACCTCCATTATTACGGTCTTCAATTGCATACAGAATTCGGGGAGACCCAGTGTTTTCTTGAAGTTGACTTTATGACATGGGATCTCTCCGGCACAAGTGACCAGGCCACAGAAGGGATGGTTTCTCCTTCAGATGGGAAACTGGAGCCCAAGAAGCGGAGAGTCACATGGGGCCCGAGAGGTGGCTCTGTTACCTCTCAGCGCCTGGGTCCCCACCCCACCCTGTCAGGCCTTGAAGACCTGAACTCCAAATCTCTGTCCTTCCCACCTCACCAGTCACCTTGTGCCCCTCCTTCTCAACCTTCCTCAGTCACCCCCACCTGCTGGGATCAGCTTCTCCGAAAACAAACCACGAAGTCTGCGGAGGTGGCACTTCTCACACCAGGGTGCCCGTGACCCTGGAGACCCTGCACAGAGGCAGGCTACACAGAGCATCAGCCAGTTTCACTGAAGACGTGGGTGGCAAGGGGAGTTAGGAACTTTAAATGCTAAATAATTTTCAACACTATTTTTATATTAAATTTTACCATGGAATAGCTGGCAAACTTAGTGTGACAGTTTAAAATAAAATACAAAAAGCCTTCTAAAAACTTTTGAGCTCCTCCCCCAGGTCCCTAGAACACCCAGCAGTCTCCTCAGCCCGTGGACATTTCTGGGAGTTTAGGGAGCTCTGCTCCAAGGAGTGGAGAGGAGTTCCAGGGAGGGGAGGCACGGTGGTGAAGCTATCCCCGCTCCCCAGCTGTTTTCCAGAAGCGCCCCCCCCCCATCAGAGGCCAGACCTCATCTTGCTCTGTGGTTTGTTCCAGTGAAGAAGGAAGAACAGAGGCCGTGTCCTCACCCCCCCCACCCCGGTCCCCTGTCTCACAGCTGCCCCCAGCGCTGGGGCTCCCAGTGATCCTGCCTCTCCCTTTCTCCTCCCCTGCACCCCAGGGCCCTCGACACCCCCATCTGACCTGCGCCTGAGCTCCCTGACACCGTCCACTGTCCTGCTGCACTGGTGCCCCCCCACGGAGCCCAACGGGGAGATCGTGGAGTACCTGATCCTGTACAGCAACAACCACACTCAGCCCGAGCACCAGTGGACACTGCTCACCACGGAGGGTGAGGGCTCCTGCCCGAGGCTGCGGGAGCAAGAGTGTGCCCACCCCTTCCCTGCTCCCACCTCTGCAATGGCTGGGTCAGTCCTGAGAGTGCCGCTGAGGTGCTAGGGTGCTGAGGTGCTAAGGTTTCTGGGACAGACCCTGAGTGCGAGGTGCGGACTTTCTCAGTCCTGCCTCCCAGCCTGTGCCACGTACCCCCCCCCCCCCCACTCAGCTCACTAGCCCTGCTTTCCCTGCTTCCCCCACCTGCCAGGAAACATCTTCAGTGCTGAGGTTCGAGGCCTTGAGAGCGACACCAGGTACTTCTTCAAGATGGGGGCGCGCACAGAGGTGGGGCCCGGGCCCTTCTCACGCCTGCAGGACGTGATCACTCTCCAGGAGAAGCTTTCAGGTACGAAGGCAGGAAGGGAGGAGCAGGGTCCATCCCGAGGCCCCCAGAGGCCCCTGGAATTGACTTCTAACCCTAGCATCATCTCTTCCAAGGCCCGACCACCCAGGCCTTGTTTGGGGCAGCCTCCCTCCTGGTTTGGTGCAGCGAGGACAGATGTGAAGGGGAGTAGGTGTGGGTTGGTTCAGTGGTGATACAGCTGAGAGATCAGATTTTCGGGAGACTGGCTTGGTTTCTTTGGGAGGTTGCTTTGATTGGAGGGCTGGCTTGGAGAGGGGAGGAGCTTATGGGGTGCTGGTGGGCAGCAGGACCAGCTATGTAATTTGCAGGGCCTGGTATGCAATGAAAATGAGGCTTATTATAAAATTAGGAAGAATTTCAAGATGGTGACAGCACAGCATTAAACAGAGCATGGGGCCCTTCTCAGCGTGGGCTTTCCGCACCCCCCGGAAAGCAGCCCTGGTTGGTAGGCAGGTTGGTGGGGCGGGGGGCTAACTTCCAGGTGTCCAGTGGGGAGGACCACTGGGGAGAGAGGCAGCCGCGGTCTCTGTGAGGCTCTGGGGCCCTGCTGTCCTTGCATCAGATGAGTCCAGATGTTCAGAGAGTGAGACCCCAGAAGTCCTGATCTATGAACCCTGGGTCCTCTCCTGTCCTTGACCTGTCCTGTCCCCTCCCTCTCCCCTCAACCAGACTCCTTGGATGTGCACTCAGTCACGGGCATCATCGTGGGCGTCTGCCTGGGCCTCCTCTGCCTCCTGGCCTGCATGTGTGCTGGCCTGCGCCGTGGCCCCCACAGGTGGGCGAGGGAGCCAGTCTGACCACCAAGAGGAGAGATTTCCAGAAGGACTGGTAGTGCGAGTGACGCTGAGCTTCTAGGGGTTTCGGGGAGGAACAGGCAGAAGCTACTGCCTGAGCTGAGATGAGAGAAATAGGAAAAGGGGCCAGGACTTGCCATAGGCACCCCCACCCACTCCATTAAAACTAGGGCTCTGGGTGAGGGGTTTGTGGGGGATGTCCTCATGAGAGTGGGGGGTGACTCTAGGGGACCCCCCAGCGTACTCCCTCAGTAAGGGCAGACACAGGTGGAGCCGCCTGTCTCCTGTTATCCCCGTAGCTGCTAGAGTCTTGGAAAAAGGGACCCCAGATCTCCAGATGCCTGGAGCTGAGGGAGGAAGGGACCTATTTTCAGTGTCATGGCTTTTTTGAACAGTTTCCTACTCAAGTCCCGAGATGGTCAGGAACCTGCCCAGGGACACAGGCTAGACTGGACCCAGCACCATGCCCACCCTCACTCTCTCACCACTGTGTCCATCTTCCCTTCCAGGGAAGCCCTCCCAGGCCTGTCTTCCACTGCCACTGCTGGGAACCCTGCGCTGTACTCTCGAGCCCGCCTTGGACCTCCCAGCCCCCCAGCTACCCATGAACTAGAGTCCCTTGTGCACCCTCGTCCCCAGGACTGGTCCCCACCACCCTCAGACAACATTGAGGACAGAGCTGAAGTGCACAGCCTCATGGGTAGCGGAGTTTCCGACTGCCGAGGTCACTCCAAGAGAAAGGTGAGCCTGGATCCTGCATAGGTTAGTCCCACACTGCGGTGCACTCCCACATAGGTCGCCAGGGGGCGCGAGAGCATAACGGATGACCCTGTGAGAGACCCACCCCCCACCACCACCACTACACCTCCGCCCCATCTTCCTCTGGGCCAGATGCTGAAGAAAAAGCACTGTCTCTCCTCTCTGAAAACTTTGGCAGGGTGGGGAAGCGGAATGGGTCAGCCTGGCTCTTATGAAAGGAGGGAAGGGCCCCCCCATGGGCTGTTTGCTGGTGACCCTGGGCAGCCAGAACACCCAGATGCCCCCTCATTCTGGGAGCTGGGGAGATCTCTAAGATCCAGCCCTCTCCAATATGGGGGAAAGAGGGTGGTCAGTTCAGCTGTAGCCAAGTGGGACTGGGACCTGGATAAGGTGGGCCATGCAGGACAGGCTCCCTCCGTGCTGGCAATGGGGGTCCATCCCACCCTTTCCAGACCAGCCTGCTCAAACCTGCATCCTTCCTCACCCCTTTCCCTGCCCCTCTTCTGAAAGAGACCCTGCCTGGCTGGGAAAGCTCTGGGCTTTACCAAAGCAATGATATTAAGCTTTTCTGTAGAAGGACTTCATCCTCTGTTCCCTCCAGGCTCAGCCTATATTCTGCGCTCCTCCCCACAGCCTCGGGGAGGGAGAAGCCAGGGTGCCAGAGTCCGTGGAGAGGGCTCCACCCCTCTCCCTCTCCCAGCCAGCCTCTCAGTGCTCCCACTTCTCCCCCTTGCAGATCTCATGGGCTCAGCCCTGCGGGCCGAGCTGGGCAGGTTCCTGGGCAGGCTGTGAGTTGCCCCAGGCAGGCCCTATGCCTTCTCTGACCCGGGCCCTGCTGCCCCCTGCTGGAACTGGGCAGACGCTGTTGCTGCAGGCTCTGGTGTATGACGCCATAAAGGTCAGTGTCCTGGGAGGAAAGGGGAGAAGAGGAGAGAAGGGTCCCCGTGCTTGTGAAGAGCAGGTAGTTAGTTCTCCGGAGACCCCTGATGGCAACTTCCCTGGGGACAGAAGTCTAGCCAGGAGATCACTGGAGCCTCCTTCTCAGGAATCTGTGTTTTACCTGGTTGGGGGGCAGTCCTGCTTAGACCTAAGTGAGCCACAGCAGAGTTACGGTGGGCCTGAGTGTCTTCAGCCTCTCTTTCCACTCACTGAGGCCCAGACGGAATGCCATACTTCTGGAACTCCTGGGCACAGGCGAGTAGTAGTTTTCCACTTTCCCTGCCTTCCCATGGGCCCAGTCACCACCTCTTGCAGGACAGCAGCCATCAAGCTTCCTTTACCAGCTCCAAGTGTGCTCTGGGGCACTGGAGGCGGAGGTGGGTGTCAGTCTCTCTCCACCCCAGATACGTGGGTCATTCGTCTCCTGATCACTCCCAGGGGTGGTCACCTGTCTTTGTGTTCTCTACTCTAACCAGGGCAACGGGAGGAAGAAGCCACCCCCGGCCTGCAGGAACCAGGTGGAGGCTGAAGTTATTGTTCACTCTGACTTTGGTGCCTCCAAAGGGAACCTTGACCTCCACCTCCAAGACTTGGAACCTGAGGACTTCCTGCCTTCAGAGGCTGCCGACCTCACTTCGGGTGTTGTGGATCTAGGGCAAGGGGTAGAGTGGCTGGACGGGGACCTGGGAGGGTGTGAGCAGACGACCACTGGGCCAGACAGACTTACCTGCTTGCCAGAGGCACCTTTCCGCCCCTACCCAGACCTTCAGCCCAGGGAGGCTCTGGAGGAGGCCCCTGGGAACAGCTGCCAGTCAAAGGCCGGCCCTCTGGGAGCCAGCCCAGGCTTGCCCAGAGCCCCAGTCTCCTCCTCTGCTTAGCTCCCCTGGAGGGTGCAGTTTGGGGCAGGCTCTTATGGCTCATGGGATATGACACTTGGGTACCTGCAGATACTGAAGGTCACCAAGCCATTTGGAGAGCCTCCTATAGTGCTTTGGCTAGAGGGAGAGGAAGACATGGATTATTCACGCCCCCATACTCCGTGACACATGTGACATGTGAGAGACAAGTGAGGCATAGCTATATGTGATATGCACATATGTGAAATACATGTGTGTGTGCTGGTGGGTGAGCTGGGTAACCTTGGTCTAGGCGGTGGTCACTACAGCCTAACTGATCCTCCAGGTCAGGACGGTGCCCCAGAGCGGTCAGTCCCCAGCCCTGTGGGTCCCCCACCTCCGTCACCCAGCCTTTTATTACACACTCTGAGAGTGTCTGCAATGCCCTGTCTGACAAAGACAGCCCCAGCCCATTTTCCCGACTGGCTGGGCTGAGTGCAAGTAGGCTCCGGATGCCTAACGTTTTAGTTGCTGCCCATCTCCCACCACAGTCTGTTGCCCAGATCGGGAGGGGGACTCCGGTTCCCCTCAGAGGGAGTCTGCGTTTGATTTTGTAATGTGGGAAGTGCCTGGTTTTGAACACCTGCTTTTTCTTGCTTTCCCCTCTTCCTTCGCCTTCACTACTCCGGTAGCCGCTCCCCCAGCCAGCCTGCTCCCCCACCTCCAGTGCCCTTCACTCCCCCCTGATGCGCCTTCCTTTCCTCTCTGCTGTTTCCGTGTCCCCTCTTTCTGGGCCTCTCCTGTCTCTTGCGCCTCTCCCAGACTGTGTCATGTGGTTCTCCTGCCTTCCTCCCCCAACAACGTGACTACCTCATGTCTGCTTCAAGGCCGTAGCACGACTCCACCATCTGCCCATTCCCTTTCCCCACTACCCTCCCGTCCCCTTCTTTCTGTGCCTCCTCCCCAGGCAGACTGCCTGTCCCCAGTGCAGGGTTGGAGAAGACCTTCCAGCTTCCCTTGTATCTTTCTCCCTGGGGCAAAGATGGGAGGGTTTTTCTTTGAGGTGATGAATCCAAGTCACACAGGGGGACTTTTGAGATGGGGAAAGCAGAATGCAACCCAGAGGCTCAGTATAAAATTCTTCCTTATAAAATTCTTCCTTCCTTCTGTGCATGCAGGCCAGTTTACTGGTGGAGAGGGTTTGGGACTTTCCTTTCCATCTGAAGCTAAAGGGGAAAAGGGGGAATGGGAATTAGGGGCTCTGCAGCCCAGCAGCTTCCCGCTGTGCGCCTTGAACATGAGCTGATGGGGTAGGGGTGAGAGGAATCTCATTCCTCTGGGGTGCTGGAAGGGAGGTCTTTGCACAGGACAAGGGCAACTGGCTCATTTTGTTTGATTTTGTTTTGCTTTTAATTCAGTCCTGAGGTCATTTTCTGTCGACCTACCATAGAAAGACAAGCTTGACTTCTATTTCCCGTGTAGAGAAAACCATGTAATTTATTTGATTTTGCACCTCAGCCTCCCATAGGAGCGTAGAAGGCGGGGTCTTTTCTCGCCAAATGCATCTTTCTAACTGATTGGTGTATCAGGGGTTAACACTGGCTGCTGGGCTAAATTAGAAATAACTAGTCTATCTCCACCACCACCATCCTTTTGTAAATGGTGAGATGTCTTTCAGCAGAGTTGCAGCTTCCTCAGACCCTTTCAGCATCGTGTTTGTTAGACTCGGATGTCACTCACGTTTGACATCCCACCTACATTTCCTCTCCCTCCCCTCCTTCAACCAGCCTATGATAACACTAAAGGTTATTAATGTTGCTTTTGTATCTTGTTAAGCACAGAATTGTCACTTGTACTATTTCTGTAGCATTCAGCGTTGCTGTGGCTGACACCACTCTGTATGTTTCATCATTGCTCTGAAGGTCAAAAGCCTCGTTTTATTTTGCTGGTTTGATTTTTTTTCCTGAAGGGGGAAAAAAAAACCCTGCCCTGAATTAAATGGCTGTTTTAACAGTAGGCTCTTAGCATTACACCACATAGTCATTTTTCATGTTCTTGTTTAACAGGCACTGAGGTTCTGGTTTAAATTAAATAGCTGCAAATGAGACAATTTATAACCCATTAGGTTGGGTGGAAAATTGTTTCTCAAAAGCAAATAAGTAATAAATCTGGTATCTGCCTATAACTCACAGTTGATAAGCAAGTGGCCATTACTCACTAGTATTATATATGATTTGGGCTCTGGGTAATTTGGAAGTGTTAGGTTTGTGTCTTTGTAGCAGTGTTTTTATTAGAAAGGAGTCTATTGGCCTTTTACAGGGTATTAATCCCGTTATCACCTACCATCGATGCCTTACGTGTTTTGTCTCATTTTAAAACCTTTCTTTTTTCTTTTTGATGCATGACAAGCATAATTGGTATCTGCTCATTTATCTGTTCGTATTTAGTTTATGCTGTATTATTTAATTACTTTTCCAGCATTTGTTCCCTTTCCAAATAGGACATTTTTTAGTGTTAAACCAAGGCATTGATCATGTATCTGTCCTTATAATGAATTAATAAACTATTTTCCAGAAATGTGGAATTCTCTCTCGGAACCGATGTCTAGAATTTCCTCGGCCTTTCTGAATAGAGAATGTGTTTCCTAGCAGATGGGAATGTTGGTTCCGAGGGCAGAGGGCAGGTGGTTTGGGGAAAGAACTGAACCACCTTCCTCCCTCCACAGGCGCTTAGGAGAAGGTCGTACACTTCAAGAAGATGCGTTCATCAATGGCACTCTTTTAGACTCCCAAAGAATCTCTTTCCACCTGGACATGCATTTTTTTTAACTTTCTTGGGTGCAAGAGAAGAGCGAACAGACAATTCCAGAAGATTTTTCATTATTCTTTTGTACCACTGTGGTCTCCAAAACTGCTCGTGGCTGCATATTAACACACATATAGGTGCACTCAGAGACCCGTGTATGCGCACTTACGTTCAGAATCACCTTTCTGTCCATTAACTCAAATACGGCACCCGGTCATGTACAAAGCCACACTAATACTTCACACTCATCTCCGAGCATGGTTGGCAGCTTCTCTGCTAAGATCTTGACAGAGCCTGGAAGGTGCAGGCTTTTCTACTGAAGGGAACCAAAAGCCAGGGCTGCCCTGCCTAGGACCACCCCTGAAGCGGCTGGTGGGCCAGACCCGAGTTAATTGACAGATCATACGGAGAGATACTGAATATTTTGCATGCAGCAGAATAGCCATTATTTGCATATCATTCTCAGACCAAGGGTTGTGATAAAGAAGAATTAAACACTTGTCAAAATGAATTTAAAATGACAGCTGCTCAGGACACCAGTTTGACCTCTCCAAGTCCAGCAGAAACCCAGAAGGGGTGGTTGAGAATTCGAGCCTGTGGGAGGGAGTTCCAGAACTTTGCACCCAGAAGGGGCCCCCTCCCTCCCTGTCCCATGGCCAGTAGAGAGGTTCATCATTCCCGCCCTTCCCTGCAATATCAGTTTGGGGCTCTGGTGTGCTGGTTGTCCCCTGACCAGCACTGTCGCCGCCCACTGCTCACAGGCCTCAAGTGCTTGCCTCTCAAACTCAGATTCCAATCACTGCTGCAGAGTCAGGAAGTCCCCGGGCTGCACAAGCCCCATCACTGATAAACTTATGTGGCTTCTGGAGGCTTGTTCTTCTTTGCTCACCTGCACAGAGTGAAGGGTTTATATATGGGGAACATTCCTGATCTCAAGACGTCAGAGTTGCTCTCCAAAGAGACATTTCGTTATCCTTCTGCAAATAGCTGAGGAACAAATAGCTGAGTGAGGCAGAGGCTACTCCCTTTGAATCTGCTGCTCCTAGAACTTAGTAGGAGCTCAATCATTTTGATGGACTAGCCCATCATGCTGGACCCCGCAGAAGATCGTGTAACAGTGAGTGGTAAAGATTAGAGACCTCGGAGGGCTGACATGGGTGTGCAATCTCCAGATGCCCACATACATAACATTCCCACATAGGAGCTGTGTTGTCTCATTTTTTTCCTCTGACGTGAAACTTTGAGTCTTCTTTGGGCCTAGAAATATTACTGGGAATTTTAACTTTCGATTTGCTTTTGCAGTTCCCAGGTCACTTGTCAGGACCTGTGTGGTTTGAAGGCCTCTAGGAGTGAGTAAGAGAGAGATGATGATGATGATTTTTTAGGTGAGCTCAGAGTGACTGCTTGGGTTGGCTGGGCTACACAGCAGACAGAACTGGGCCGGAACCCCGGTCACTTTAGCGATCTCACTGTCCCGTTGGGCCGGCTCGCCCCACCCTGGGGGAAACTGCTTTCCCACCACTCCTACCTCCCGTTCACCTAAGCGCCAGAACATTTCCGTCCGGAGAGGACAGTCTTGCAGCTAAACGTCCTAGCCTTTGAGGGGGAGGACCCGAAACCCATGGAAAACCGAATCTTTGACAACTTTATGCAGTTTTGAGGGAATTATCTCGAAAATATAGACTTGGACACGGTGGAGGAGGGCACAGATGAGAGAGGTGGTCAGAGCAAATTCCGCAGCTTTCAGTGTTTCTCCGCAGCCCGGACCCACTCCACAGTCCTCCGGGTCTCCAATCTCCAGTCCCCCAAGTCCCGGGCTGGCCCGAGCTGGGGTGGGTACCGGACTGCAGCCTGGGACGGCGCTGGTCGCTCCAGCCGCAGTTCAAAGCGCAGGGGGCGCGTCCGCCGAGCAGCCGGGAATGTCCGGCCGCTTAAAGCGCTCGCCGGCTCTTTTGTTCCCCAGACCCGGCCTCCGGGGAGAGGGGGCTGGGGGAGGGGACCGGAGGGGAGGGAAGGGGGGCTGCGGGCGGCGGGAGGAGGGCGGGGCGGGCGCGGGCAGTGCGAGTGCGGAGCGCGCACCCGGGGCGAGGCTGACAGATCGCCGGGGTAGGTGCAAGATGGCGCAAGCGGCGCTCCCCCGGCGCCCCCGCAGCTCCTAGGCAGACATGTGGCCCCAGCCCCCCGCCGCTCGGGCTCGGCCCCGGCCGGAGCCCCGGCCCCGGCCCCGGCGCCGGCCCCGCGGGACGCTGTGAGCCGCTAGAGGCCCCGGAGCCGCGCAGCGCCGAGACGAGCAGACGGAGAGCCCCATGGCCGCTCCGCGCGCCGCGCCCCCGCGCCGCCCGCCCGCGCCGCGCCGGCCGTGGCTCCCGCTGCCGCTCCTGCTGCTGCTGCTGCTGCTGCCGCCGCCCGCGCCGAGCGCAGGTGAGCGAGGGCGCCGCTTCTGTGCGGCTGCGGACGGAGCCCCGGGAAGGGAAAGAAGGCGGTACGCGGGCATGAGGGGCGGACCTGCGGGCAGACCCTCGGCCGGGGCAGGAGCGACTTGCCCGAGAAGGGCGGCCGAGGCGGGCGGGGCGGAGCCGGGCGAGAGGGCACCGAGGCCGGGCTGCGGGGCGGGGGTGGGAGGTGGCGGCAGGGCTTTGCTGAGGACGGAACCCTTCGAGAGAGACCGGGCTTAGCCCGAGGCGGCTCCAGGACGCGGAGACAAACCGGACCCCGGACAGAGGGTCAAGGAGCGGGGCAAAACAGGAGCGAGGCAGACAGACTGGAGTTGGGGAGCGGCAGAAGCCAGCCCGGTGGCGGGGGTGGTGCAGGGCTGAGTCCCGTCGGCGGGGACGAGCTGCGAGGCTCGGAGCCCGGTGGCGGGCACAGTAGTTCGGAGCGACCGAGACCGAAACTGGAGACAGCAGACCTGGGGGCGGAGGCCGGGACCCAGCGGGCCGCCGCGACTGGATTTGGAGGTAGGACCCGGACGCAGAGTGCGCGGGAGGGACGGAGAAAGAGAGGAAGGTCCCCGGCCGCTGCGCAGCGGGGGAGGACACCCGAGAGACCCCCTGCGAGCTGGGGAAGGGGAATGGAAGCTGACCGAGAACCAGGGAGCGAGCGCGGGGATGCCCACGTGCCCGCCCGCCCCCGGAGTGTGCAGACGCACAGCGGCCCTGTCCCCAGCTCCGGGATCTGCCGGCTTTGCTGCCCAGAGCTCTGTACGACACCCTGTCGTCTCAGTGGCTGTAATGGGTGAAAATGTTGTCCTTTCTTCTCCCACCACAAACTCTTAAGCAGACACACTTCTGGGCCCAATTCTTTTTCCCCTCAGCTCGGAGAAGCTGCTATCGGGTCTGCATCTAGCAAAAACTTTATTCCCCAGTTGCTCTGCAGGGTTGGTTTGGGGGCTGAGGCAGTTGAAAAGCAGGTCATGGAAAGATGGGTAGGGGTTTGAAGGGATTTGGTCCTCAAATGTCTTAAAATGTTATATATCCACGAGGGTGTGGGGGCCCCCCATAATCCCAGCCCTCTTCCTTCTTTTTCTCCACCGGGAGGGCCCAGTCCTGTTAGGGAGGAACAGCTCCAGGATCACTAGTTTTCTGGCAGTGTGAGGAGGGGTCTGTGGCTACCCTTTCAGCCTAGGTGGGTTCGTACCTCCTGCAGTGAAATTGTAACTGGTCTGGTGAGTTGCTCGTTGGAGAAGTTGGCGACTTGGCATCATGCCTGGGACTGGATCGCTTCTTTCCCTTAAGGCTTTTCCTGATTTCTCCATCGGGTCTTCTCTCGTCCCTCCTTCCCCCGCTTCTTCTAGCTCATCTCTATTCTGCAGGAATGAATCTGTTGCTACCAGTAAAGGTTCTAGGAAACCCCTCTCTCTGAACTTTGGGAAATCTGAGTTGATATTTGGTACCCCTCCTCTCTCTTTAAGACAAAAGCCCAGCACTGGGGGAGGTGGGCTGGGGGGTGCCCAGCACATCCTAGGAGAAGGACAGTGGAGTTGGGCCTTAGGCGACCCTGTACTTGGTACTGGACCCACCAACCCTGCCCCCTGCCAGGCAGCCACCAGGCCTCACTCAGATGGTTTTGCAAGCAAAAAGAAGCACTGTTTTATTTCTATCTCACTTTATATTCATCTAGAACGTTTTAAAATTTTTTATGGGTTTTAGAGAGAAACATTGATTTGTTGTTCCACTTATTCATTCATTGACTCTTGTGTGTACCCTGACCCGGGGACACTTTTCATAGTGCCTTCAAGTCTGTTAATCATATTCAACATCCCTGTGACTCAAGCTGTATTATTGTCGTTCCTGATTTAAACAGATGAGGGATGAGAAGCCAGGACAGGTTGAATACTTTGCCTAAGGTCACACTCTGAAAATCTGTGATGCTCCATTGCTTAACCATGGTGACCACAGAAGTGGCAGCAGCTGTGTTGGCATCAGTCTTGCTTTGGGATCCCAGATTTGCAACTATTAACTGTGAGACTCTGGACAAGTTGCTTCATTATCTCTGGGCTTCAGTTTCCTTGTAAAAGAAGAAATAGTGTAAATAACATCCACCTCTCTGAGATGCTGTGTTGATTAAGTAAAATATTACATGAGATGACACTTCATAATGCATAATGTTCTGCATGTTAATAGAGATTCCTGTTAACATTACGGAAAGGTGGGGGTGGGGATGTACGGATCCAGAGAACTTAGAACTCCTGTGCGTGCAGTTTCTTCTGTCTGCTCATTGCACACTGACCTCTCCCTTTCCTCTTATCTCCCCTGCACAATGCAGGTCTTGACCACTCTGCCGAACTGGCGTTTGCTGTGGAGCCAAGCGATGATGTGGCCGTCCCCGGGCAGCCTGTAGTGCTGGGCTGCAGGGTGGATGGGACCCCTCCGGTGCGAATCACCTGGAGGAAGAATGGGGTGGAGCTGTCAGAGAGTGCCCACACCACCGTGCTGGCCAACGGGTCCTTGATGATTCCTCACTTCCTGCTGGATCGAGGAGGAGGCAGCCCTTCAGACGAAGGTGACTATGAGTGCGTGGCTCAGAACCGCTTTGGGCTGGTGGTCAGCCGGAAGGCTCGCATCCAGGCTGCAAGTAAGTGGCGCCCTTTACTGTTCTTTCCCAGATCAGGGATGGGGGGCATGGGGAGCAGGGGGAGTCATTCCATCCTAGGCAGCCTCCTGGAGGACTGATTTCTCATGGGGCCGTTGAGAGGGGTGTACCTGTAATTTTATGGTGGCAAAATTATGTCATATACTCACTTAACTGATTGGAATGTGATTTGGCCAGAATATAGCCAAACACTGGAGCAGGGGGAGGGAGAGAGAGTGAGCTCGTCACCCAACTTTGTTTGTCTTCATTCCCATGTGCCTGGATGCTGTGAGCTTGCTTCCTGGTCCATTGCAGACGAGTCTGGTGTTTCAAGATAAACAGTTGTCATACCTTTGGGTTATTTAAGAGATTTTTGAAGGGAAGTTCTTGGCTACATGGAATTTTAAATTATGTGCTGACTTTAAACCTTTTGGGTAGGATAAAACCTCCTTATACCAGCAATGGCATTCTGAAACTTGGCAAAAATTTGCTTCCCAAAAAATTCAGTAGAATGATTTCAGAGTTATTAAAATAATGGTGTTAACATTTCTCCCACTCACCTTCATGCAGACTTGTTTTTTTAATTTCAGTTTTATCAACGTATAGTTGACAGTAAGATCATAAGCTACTTAAAGGGTACGTGGTGGTGACTTGATATCTGATGTGCCCTCTGGAATGGGAGACAAGCGGCCAGGCCAGGTGTCCCGGCTCTGGAGCGGGGCCCTGCCTGTGCTGATGGCGGGCGGTGGGAGAATGGCTGTGTTTTCCTGCCCTGTCTGCAAAAGTTTGTTGTTGTTGAGTGTCATCTGTGCATACTCATAGGAACGTGCTACTCATTGTAAACCAAAATTAGCTCCATATCTTGGGGAGATGGCAGGCTCCTCGGGGGAGGCATGGACGAGAACCACCGCTCCTGAGAAACGACAAAAGTCAAGACAGGTGCATGCGGTCTCTGTCCTCTGTCTCCATCCTGCTCCGGGCGGGGCTTCATTAACGGGTCTGCTTTAACTTTGGTTGACAATAATTCTAGCGGATGCTTATTAAGCACTTGCTACATGAGGGGCACCCTAAGTGCTCTTCATAAATTATCCCATTTTGTCATCACAGTGACCCAGGAAGAAAGGCAGAAACCCCTTTTACAGATGAGAACACTGACACTTAGGGGGATTTGGAGGGATTAGGGGACATTCCGGTAAGCAGAGGCATCAGGATTGCGGCCCAGGCAGTCTAACCCCTACCCCCTCCTGCTTACCTCCTATGGCGCGCTGCCTCTTTCCTGTCTGATCACTGATAAGCTTCCTCCTGGCTCTGCGGGCATTTGCACAGTTGCTCTGAACGGCTGGTGAGTGATGAATCGTTCCGAGGCAGGAGCCTTCTCGTTGAGTTTGAGATGCCCCTTTGTTCTGAGGAAGGCTGACGCAGGCCCCCATATGGAGCTCTCTGGGAGGCAGCTCTGGACCTCGAGACTGCAACACTTCTGCCTCAGCGACCCCTTGTCGCCTGGCCCTCCTGGAAGTGTAGGGGGTGGCTGGTGCAGCCTCTGAGTAGAAGGCTGGGTGTGAGGAAGAGAAGCATGGACAGAGGGTGGGGACCTCAGGAAGTCTGTGGATGGGACACGACCCCACACCCTGGCCTGCATCTGTGCCAAGGGATAGATGACCTCTGCCCCACCAGCCCAGAATTCTGGGAGATAAATCCCCAGGTATATCTATATAGTTAATTATAAGTGTGCTTTTCTATAAATGATAATACTTTCAAGATGTTTGGTTTCCTTAAACTCCTAACAGTATAAAAAAATTGCACTGAGGGCTCTGGCTGGGGGAAGCGGCCATGGGTAAGGTCAGCCTGGTTAAGCCTTTGGCATGCTGGGGACAGCTGGGCATGTTGCCCTCAGACACTGGCAGTCTGATACGGCCTCTCTCTCCCCACAAGTCTAGTGGCCCCAGGGGATAACCAGCCAAGAGGCTGGACCCCCGTTCTCACCCCATAGGCTGATGTCCCTGAAAACCCCCAAAGCTGCCTAGTGGCCTAGGTTTCCTCCCTCGGTGATGACTCCCTGCCGTGTGCCTGCAGGCACTGCAGATGTTGTGTGACATGGGAGGGTGCTCTGCTGAAAAGGTGTGAGGGGCCCTCTGAAGCTCCCTGCTTCTCCTGCCTGCTCCCCAGAGGCTGATGGGAGGGGCATGCTAAGCACCCCTCGCAGACGCACAAGCCACCTGGAGGTCTAAGCCAGTGCGGCCGGGGTGGGGGGTCCAAGTCTGCACGGGCAGGCCTGCTGGGGCATCTGGCCCGACTGCTGGAAGTACTCCCCTTCTATCCCAGTGGGCTCAGATGCTACCTTTGGAAAACGGCCTGACCAGGTTGGGCTCAACTATGTGCTGATCCCCTGGGGGCTTCAGTTCCAAGTATCCCCCTTTAGGGTGGAGTGGGGCAGGTCCTCAGAGTACTCAGGCTTCCAGCACGTCTGGTTTCTCTGCCTTGCTGCTCCGTTCCATGTGCTTATTGTTTGGGGGTTGGAAATGGAGACCCTGGACACATTCACCTTTCCGTGGTCCAGTTTCCTCACCTGTGAAATGGACATCCTACCTCGTGAGACGCGTGTGGGGACCAGCACACCCCTCACGTTGCCTGGCCTGTAGGCATTCGGTAGTGGGAGCCAGTACTTTAATCTCCATGTAAAGGCGTCTTCACTGACTGACTAACAAAAGCAAACTGCCCGAGCCTATGGCTTCCTCCCTCCCTGGGATTCGGTTCGGGAGCACTCCAGGGAAATCTCTCAGGGAGTGGAATTATTGGAGCCCGAGTGGAACTTGTTCTGTTTTAGCCCCTTCCTGGGAGGGCTTGGGCATTCTCCTGAGCCTCTGGGTCTCGGCAGAAGCTGGGTTGTTGAGACCCTCTGCCATCCCTCTGGAGGGGCTCAGGGCAGGTGTGTGGGTCACTTGACCCAGAGGAACACGTGTACTGATTCATACCTGTTGAGGGCTGAGTGCCTGGATGACTCCAAAGAGGGATGGGCTAGCTAGAGGAGGAGGGATACTGGGGGGGGCACCCCCAGCTCCCCTCTGGCAGACGCCCTCAGTTCCTGCCCTTCAGGTCCCAGCCTCAGTTCTGGGTGTTGGGCCCTCGGGGGAACCGGAGTGGAAAGCTGTGGGATCTAGAGCAGGATGCCAAACCTGACTGTGCCTAGGGATCACCTGAGGGTCATGATGAAATTCAGACTTTGAGTCTGTGGGGCCAGGCCAAGGCAGGCTCTGCATGTCCCACAGGAGCCCCGGTGATGCTGAGGCTGCTGGCCCCCAGGTGCCAGAGGAGAGCCGGCTCCCAGGCCGTAGTCCCTGGTGTGGGGTCCGTAGGCAGCACAGCAAAGTCTGAAACACACAGAAACACGTGGGCTCCAGGGCCAGGCCTAGGTGGGAGGGCTTGAACCCATCTCTGCTGCACCTTCGTCGTGTGTTCTCAGCACAAGTCACTTAACCCTCTTGACCTCTGACAAAAATTGGCATAATGTTCCATCAGCCTATCAGGGCTGTTGGAGGACTGAATGGGGTGATGGGTGTAAAGCACCTGGCACAGGCTTGGCGTCCCGGAAACGTTCATGAAGTGCTATTGTTAGTGTCAGGTGTCGACCACTAGTTTAGGGTGGGGTCCAGCCTGTTCCAGTGCCTCCGTCTGGGCCTGGGGCCATCCCGACTGGGCATGCTCAATGGCGGTTATGAGGGTGGGCTGTGGGGTGCGGAGGTCAGGAGACTCGGGCCAGATGGCCTTGGCCAAGTCACTTAACCTCTCTGTGTCTCAGTTCCTTTTTTTAAAGATTTTACTTACTTTCAGAGAGAGGAGAAAGGAGGGAGAAAGAGGAAACAGCAATTGGTTGCCTCTCTCATGCTGCCAACTGGGCATGAGATCCCACAGCCCAGGCCTGTGTCCTGACTGGGAATCAAACCGGCAAACTTTAGGTCCGCAGGCCGGCACTCAGTCCAGGGCCACACCAGCCAGGGTTCAGCTTGCTCGTCTTTAGAATGGGGAAATAATACTTCCCAAGGAGAAATCTTGTGAGGATCACCCAGGGTGATATGAGTAAAGAATTGAGCAGATACCGGGTACATAGAAAGTGTTCCTTAAAGAGTAACTATTATTATTCTGGGGAGGTGTTTGTTAGAGGGGAGAAATGTGAAGCTCTAAACTCTGTTGACTGCGGTGGTTCCAGCAAGGCCCCCCGTGAGCCCAGACCCCTAGAGAGAGGCAGTGGGGGTGGGGGGGGTGAGAGCGGAGAGAGTCCAGCTCTAGTCTCCTGCTGTCTCCACACCGGACCCCCGCTACTTCTGAGGCCCTCAGGTACCCACTTCTGAAGTCCAGATCACTCTCAGCCTGCCCGAGGGAGGGCAGTTTAACCAGCTACTCTGAAATCCTCCTGCAGCAGCAAGACCCGTGGCCGTGTGTGTCTGCAGGCAGAGTCTGGCACAGGTCTGTGGGACGAGGTCCAGGTCGGGTGGGGCAAACTATGGGCTGGAGCGGCTGGCAGCACAGGTTGTGTGGGGGCTCACTGGATGCAGGGGGTCCTGGAGGAGGGCCTCTCTGTCCAGCACAGTGGGTTGTGGAGGGAAGTGGTTCCTGCTATGGCTGGTGGCCCCGGAGACCGTTGCCACCTGAAGGTTGTATGCTTAGACCTGGTACGTGGGATCCAGGTTCTTCTCTCCCAAACAGCAGCTCAGTGGAGGGAGCCCTGAGGAAGCCTCCCCCACTGGCCCTCAAACACACACGTCTGCCTCCCCATGAGGACAGTAATCAGGTGCTACAGCTGAAGTGTCATGGTGTGATGGTTGAGTGGCCATACCTAGGTGGCTTCCCCATACATATGCCATGGCACAGAGGTAGGTACAGATGGGTGAGGCTCAGGCCCTTTGACCTGCCAGTTAGCACTCCACAGGAAGGACCCTTGCGTGGACACCAGACATCCTGGGTAGCTCTGGGCAAGTCAGTCACCCTCTCTGGGCTTTGCTTTTCTCATTGTAAAATTGGGCAGTTGGACTGAGGTTCATCTCTGCCCTAAGGTAGTATATGCCTACCTTCTTTGGGCCTTTTCCCAGTCTATTCTTGAGCCTACTTCTCCTAATCCAGTCCTTCCCTAAAGACCACTTAGTTCGTAGTCATTTCTTCTGCCCCCCTGCTAAGGCAGGCAGTATTTGTGGTCTGGGGCATTCAGGCTCAGCCTCCCTCTCAGACATGGCTGCTTGCATTGCTGAGGAACTGTTTTGTGGCTGGATATTCCATCTGTCTCCTCCACTAGATTTTAAGCTCCTAAAGGGCCTCTGTTTCTTTTGTATTTCTCACTTCTCTTTCTTTTGTATTTCTCACATCCCCTGCCTGTGGAGCCTGGTAAAAACTAAATGGACATGTGGCCTTCGGGTGCAGAGCTCTGGCTCTCTTGTTTCTCCCTCTGCTTCTTTTTTGCCTTCTCTCTCTCTCTCTCCCTCTCTCTCTCCCCTGTCTGTCTCTCCCTGGCTCATAATTGATAGCATAGCTCAAAGGAGCAGAAGAAGCTTTCGAGCAGGGAGGATCGGCAGGAGAATATAACACTCTCAGGGCACTCGTGGCCATGGGGTGGGGGCTGCTGCGTGTTTATCTGCGGAGAAATTGCGACCCTCTTCCTTGCCAGATGGGGTGTGAATCGGAGACAAAATTGCTTGATATCCCTCATGGCTGGGTCTGGGGGTCTCCTGTCCTGGACTTTATTCCCTAGCTGAACAAGGCCTATATCTCCAGGCTCATTGGCCCCCGATTGTTGGGGAGGGGCCCTCCTCACTTCCACCCGCAGGACTTGAGTGTGGAAGTTGAATACTTCTGGTTCCCACACCTTGGCTCCACTGTCTCGGGCAGCCAGCTGGCCCCTTGAACACAATGTGCAAATCTTCTCTGTTCCTGTTGCCGGCATTGTCCCTGGCCAGGCGCCTTGGCTGGGAATGCGGGCCGGTGAATAGGAGAGGCATTTGCAGCCTGCAAATGAAACAGGCCCCCAGCCCCCCTCCACTCCCTGCCTGCTCCCCACCCCCAGGGAGAAAGGACTTTTTCACTCCTGGCCTTCCTGTATTGCCTTTCTCTAGCTGCACAGTCCCTGCAGGCATGCGTGTGTGTGTGTGTGTGTGTGTGTGTGTGTGTGTGTGTGTGTGTGAGAGAGAGAGAGAGAGAGAGAGAGAGAGACTTTTCACAGCGGCCCGAAGGCTGTTCTACAGTCTTCAGTAACTGGAGGGTGGGACAGAAGGGCACCCAGGATGGAAAACCAAACAGCTCACTGCTGTCTTTGTTTACACTGGACTGAGTGATTCCAAAAATGTCTGCCTTGTGTAACTAACCTATGGCTCCTTAAGATTCTCTGGCCATAGTCTTGATGCAATGAGGAACGTAGAGACCAGGGGTGCATATGTGTGTATGCGTGCGTAGCTGTGCTTGTGTACTGCCATGTGTACCTGTGTGGGGACCTGAGCGTACCAATGCATACCTGAAGGATGTGTGTGGAACCTGGGATTGGGGTCCAGCTCTCCGTGAAGGGTCTTCTTGTGGGAATCCACTTCCCCTTGAGCTTTGTGTCCAGGCTAGAGAGCCAGAGTGGACAGAGCTGGTGCCAGGTCAGAGGCAGTGGTAGACAGTTTTATTAGGTCTAGCAGGGGGATGACACCTACCAGTCACCTGAAGTGAGAGAGGAGGGAGGTGAGTCCCAGGTCACTGGTGGAGGGTGGAGGGCGGGAGCTCCCACGATGGGCATACAGGCGTGGCCACAGTACCTCGGGGAGTCTAGGCCCTGGTTTTCTCCTTCATGAGGCAGGTGACGACTCTCTGGCTGCAATCGGAGCCTGCTGCCCTGTGCCACTCCATTCTCCCCAAAGGACCGCTCTTTGATTTCTGAGCTTGCCTCCTCCTGTCCCCAACTTTGGTCGCCCAGTTCCAAGAAATGCTAACCCTTTGTGACAGCCCTCAAATGTAAGGCAAGGGCAGACGACAGAGCCATCTCTGCAGACTGGAGCAGTCCCAGTGGCCTCCTGAAGGGACGCGTGGACAGGTGATGTTGGGACCCAGTGAATGTGGAAAGGGCAGAGGCCGAACAAAGTCCTAAAGGGGGGAGAGCAGGAGGGCCTCCCAGGCAGCTCACAGGGAGGTGGAGGGGGCTTAATACAGGCCGGCCGGCCACCTGATTCAGGCAGTGGGAGAAAAACTCACATCCCAGCTGTTGCCTCCCACTCACCCTTCTCCACTCTTCTCCTGATCTGGGTCTCAGTGCTCTTCAGCACCCTGTATACGCTGCCCCTCCCCTCCGCCTTCCTGCGAGACCACGTTTAGGGTCTTTATCACCCCGCATCCCTCGTTTCTCCTGCCTGCTGTCCTCCCTTCTCCAGCTCCTCTCTATCTGTCGTCCTTTCCTTCTTCCTGCCTCTTTCTCCATTTGTGGTCATTTCTGGGTCCACCATCCTCTGCTGCACATGGACGGAGATCTTTCTCTTTCAAGAGCCAAGTAAGTGAGCTTAGGCCTCAGCACAGAGCAAAGAGACAGGAAAAAGGCAGAGAGTGTCAGGTTCATAGAGGACCCCAGAGGAAAGGGTCCCCGGCCTCCCCGGCAAGTTGAAGCCTCCCCGGGGGCAGAACTTCACTGAGAGGAATCTGAGAACACTGGCCCCTGCTCGGGGCCTGTCTCTGAGCCTGGACACTGACCACAGTGGGTGGTGGGGGCAGCTCTCTGGAATGCTGGTGTTAGGTTGCAGTGCAGATGTGAGCAGTGATAATGGGCAGGAACTGGACTTTCTGGTCTGGCTGCTGCCCCCAAGGCCATTGGAATGTGAGGGGGAACAAGCAAGAGGCCCCAGGGACTTGGGGTGGGCAGATGGAGACCAGACCACCTAAATGGAGAGGAGGGGACAGACCACCGGCAGAGAGGACCAAGTTCTAGCCCTGTCACTGAATAGCAGACTGCAACAAAAGCATCCTGAAATTCCCAGTCCACGTAGGACCTTGCAGGTCTTCCCGGCCTCCAGGTCGAGTCCCAGGCATCCAGAGCTGTGAGAGAGACCTTGGAGCTCTTCTGGTCCAGTCTTCTCATTTCACAGCCTCCAAAACTGAGGCCCGCCAGGCCTGGCTGGCCCTCCAGCCTGGGCAGGTGAGCGAGCCACTTGGGTCTCTCGAGCTTCACTTCTCTCTGGTTGGAAAAGGGACTGTCTGTCCTTTTCTGTCTTCCCAGAGCAGGCTGGCAGGCATGCTTTTGTTTTTCTTGGGTCCTTTCTGGGCCCCAGGCTTTGTCAGTTGGTGTAGTTCTGGATGTGAGTTTTAACCAGCAAAGCTTGGCTGGGGGCTCCTGTCAACCATGACAGAGGGTCCCTGAGTTTCTCAGACACCCCGGATGCTGAGCTGAGTGGTTTGAGGGTCACCTGTGTGTTGGTGCTGGTGGTGAACTAACTCATAGTCATAGAAGCAGTCCTAGTGTTATGGAGCTACACTGTCTTAAAGTGCTTTATGTATTAATTTAGTTGATTCCCACAATTTCACTAATAGGTATTACTAGTTCTATTTTACAGATGAGTAAACAGAAGCCCAGAATGATTAGTTAACTTGCCCAAGGGTACAGAGTATGTAGATGAACTGGGATTTAAACCCAGGTCTGCCTGACCCAAAATGCAATGGCTGGAGTTCCTGAGAAGGGGCTAGAGCCCTTTGAGAACACAATCAGTATTAATGCCTCAGAAACAGAGGCAGGTGCATGGGTATGTGCAGGGTTGGGGTCGGGGAGTACTGGGAGTAGAGGACAGCTTAGAACTCTGGCCAAAGTGGGAGCCACTTCTGGGTGGGCCAGACAGGGCTACCGGCGCCCCCTCCTATCCCCAGGCACTGCTGGAGGCCCTTGGAGACTCGGGAGGGTCAGTTGGGCTGGGATGCTGGGCTCCACGTGGAGTCTTGCCCTACCTGTGAGGTCGGGCAGGGCTGGCTGGGGCGGAGCTGGCTGGCTGGAAAGGAAATTGGGAGGGAGGGTCCTAGGGCCGCTGGAGGTGGAGGTGGGAGTTGCTTCTCCGCAGAGGGAAGACTAGCTACCTCCCCCTGGGGCCCCCTCAGCTCCCTTTCCCTTTCTAGTTTCACAGAATAATGATGCTGATTGCTCCACATCTGTCATAATTACTCTTTGTTTGAAAATTCAGAACAGATCACAGGAGAGGAACTGGTGTGACTCAGGAAGGCTCCTTCTCCCCAGGGGTTCTGTTGGGGGAGGGGCAGTAGGAAAAGCCACAATTAGGCTGGAGGAGCCAGGCTGCTCTCTGATTGTCCTTGCTGGGGCAAGGTGGCCTAGGGCCTCTTGGAGTTACATCCCCCCACCCCCGCCAGGCCACAGTCTCTGCCTGCCATGCTGGCTGGGAGACGCTGCCCCATCCCAACCTGAGAGTCCCCTGCCCTCCTGGCCCCACTGAACAGTGGGTTGGGTGAAGGCACAGTAACCTGAGCAGCACAGCAGGCAGGGGCAGCCCCAAGGATGGTGCAGAGGTCCTTATTGGAAGAGTGGAGCGGTTGTGGGTCCCTGGAAAAGGGGCAGGCACTGGGTCTCAGCGGTGAGAACCCGTAAAGGGACTGCTGCTTCCAGGGAGCACCACACCAGACCCTCAGAGCCTGTAGGAGCCCTGGCAACTCAGGGCTTTCACATTCACTTCTCCGCAGTCTGACCTCTCGAGAGGGCCTTGCTTCCAGCTCCCGTCCCTCGCCCAAAGGACCTCGATTTAGGGGGCTAGTAATTCCTTGGCGGGTGCCCCAGCCTGTGGCCCTGCCTGCCTGCCACAGCAGCCCTCCCTGTCCCCTCTCAAACCAGCCCTTCCCACCTGGGACTGTGTCTACGGAGACTCTGCGCACTTCTGTGGGGAGAAACCGGGGACAGCCCGGAATTCATCCCCAAACCCGACTCGCAATAAAGCCCCAGCGTTCTCACCTGGAACCATGGGGGCCTGCAGTCCCCCTCAAGGAGCTGAAGCTGGTGCAAGATGCACAGAGACTTGCTCTGAGGGCTGGTTCTGGGTTCAAACTTTCTCTCTCCCTCGAAGGCCTCAGTTTGTCTTTGTGGGACATGGGTGGGAGCACGGTCCTGCCTGCCTGCCGAAGGGGAGAGGATGAGCAGGGTCCTGCCGCCCATCCACCAAGAGAGGCACCATTAGTTTATGTTTCGGTAGGGCAGAGACAGGACCCCACAGGAAGTTCCAGGCTTGGGGTGGGGGTCACCTCCTCTAATCCCACCATTGCTGACTGGGGGTCACGAGAGGAGTTTAGCCTTGGCTCAGGCACCATCGTGCTTACCTCTGTGCCCTCCTGGCTCCCTCGTCGGTAAGAAACTGCTTTAAAATGTACATATTCCACTCATCCCTGTGCGACTATGGATCCACAAGGGCACCTCCCTGAGCCTCAGTTTCCTCGTAGGAGGCAGGTGGTGTGGAGAGGACCACACGAAAAGATTCCTAAGGTCCCTCCCACTTCTACAATTCTGAGACACTGACGCGTTGTAGCATGGTTCCTCCTCCCCGTTTTCCCCTCCCTGCCTCCGGGCTCACTCCAGGTCTCTCCTGGGTCTCCCTCCATCCCTGTCTCGAGCTCTGCTAGAGGCTGAGCTGGGTGGCCCTCCTCCTTTCGGAAATGTCAAGATCAAAGTTTTGCAGAGAAAGCTCTAGTCATTCTTACCCTCTTTCACTGCCTCTCTGTGGGAGCCGCCCTCCTCTCACCTCCGCCAGCTCATGTGTCCAAAGCTGCTGGCGGGCCCTCGGGGCTCCAGGACCGTGTCCCCGTGGGATGTTGGGGTGAGCTTGTCCGTCCCGTGCGCTCCCAGAGCCGGGCCTCCTGCGAAGCCGATACCACGCAGGGCCAAGAGCCTCGGAACGAGAGTGGCTGGGGAGGAGCCTGCTTCGCAAATGACCTCTGTCCCTTGCAGCGGGCAGGAGGTGCGACCCCTCCCTCCAGCACAAAGCGGCTGCTTCTGGCTTAGAGCTCTGCGGCCCCACGCACAGCAGAATCAACGTGCATTGAACCCTGCGCTGCTCAGGGACAGACAAGCCTTGTCACCGCTCCCGGGTGTGTCTGTGATTGTGAAGATGTGTGTGCGTGAGAATATGTTGTCTGTGAATGTGCGTGTGTTCTTCCTTGCTTCCTGGAGCCCTCAGCTCGGCACCTGGGAGTCACAGCTTCCCTGGCTGATCCTGGCCAGGGTGGGAAGAGACTATCACTTGCTAACTCTGTGATTTACTCTGCCCGCCCCCCCCCCCCCCGCCCATCCAGGAGCCCGGACCTACTGGTCCCAGCAGGTGAAATGAAGCAAGGGAGTGGAGGTCTTGGGTTACTGGCTCCCTTTCTCCTGATTGGCTTGGGGTGTAGTCCAGGGACTACTGAGGAGGAGCTAGAGCCAGACAAAATTTGTGGGCAGACCTTTCTCAACAGGCCAACTCTGCGAGGAAAAGGAAGAAAAGAAAGCCTTTTCCAATAGCAGATGAACACAGGGGTAGGTGCTTGTCGCTTAAACAGTGCTCGGGAGTGTTCTCACCTCTGGGACAGACAGGATTGGGGAGGGGGGTAAAGCTTTCCAGGATTTGGTGACCCTCCTGCCCATGTTCCCGTTATCACTGCCCTGGAAGCTGAGACAGAGAGAGAGAGAGAGCCCCGCCCAAGGCCTGGGTACAGAGAGCTGGGAGGGAAGGTCCAGGTGCTCTTTCCAACAAACAGGTTGATTGGCCAGATGGGATTTGGGCTCCAACTTCAGAGCCAGGATCTTGAAGAACTGAAACCCAGTATTTGGTTTGTGATAAACAATTCTTGATTTGTTTTTAGACAGGGGAAGGGAGGGAAGAGAGTTAGAGAAACATCAATGTGTGGTTGCCTCTAATGTGCCCCCACTGGGGACCTGGCCTACAACCCAGGCATGTGCCCTGACTGGGAATTGAACTGGCGACCCTTTGGTTCGCCCTCGCTCAATCCACTGAGCTACACCATCCAGGGCCAATTCTTGGATCTTTTTCTGCCATCTTCACCCCTTGTTCGGTTACTTTTGTTCTGTCTTCTCCATCCTGGCTGTATGAAACGTCACCCTCTTTCTGCAATAATTCCCTTCACCCTCATTTTTGGAGATCTCTTACAATGGTATTCCAAACCTCTGGTACCTTAGAAAAGCCCTAATTTAGTCCCACTTACCAATCAGATGAGAATATTCTTCCTTCTATTATGTCAGATTACCAATAATGATGTTATGTAGAATGAGTCTCTGGATCGTGCCTGCTGGATATTCCTGCCCCCCTGTGTTTCTGACTTTACTTCTCAAATCAGTCATTTTCTCATCAAACTGTGACAAAAATCAAGATAATTACAAGCAAGCTGCTAATGGCGATATTGATAAGATCAAGGCTTTCCTGAAATAAAGTGATAGAGCTTTCATTACATCATCAATTCAAGAAAGATGCATCGGTCTGTGTGCCCAGCTTCGCTTTTTGGGGGTGGGAGGAATCAAAAGACTTAGTCTATTCAGAGACAGTGAGTGTGTAGCTTGTCCCTCTCACTGGTCTGCAGACTCCTTGAAGGGAGGGGCTAGCTCCTCCGCATCCTCAGTGCTGAGGGTGGGACTTGGCCTGGAGTTGGTACCTGGAGAGGGTGAGAGAACGGGGAGCTGTGGGTATATGAGCACCTCCTGCCTGCGGTGGGCCCCTCACCCACTGGAGCTAACAGCCTGGGGCTGGGGGGAGGGGTGACAGTTGAGTCAGATACTACTCCCCAAGGGCCTACGGGGTGGTTTCACCTAAGCCGTTCTCCCAGGCTCCTGAGTCCCTATGTCAGGAGCTGAGAATGGCCACGGGTGCATCTAACTGTGTCCTAAGTCTCCTATCCCACACTCTTCTGGTCTTTAAAGGCACCTCTATCTCCCTGTTCTGTTCCTTTGAAACACCCTTCTCCCAAGGGCCACCTGGGGGAGGAGAGGGATTAGACTGAGTGGAAGGCAATAACTCAGTGCTAAGTGGGAAGGACTTGGCCTGGTGAGTTCAGACCTCAGTTTTGCCACACCAGGAGGGTGGGTACTGGTAATCAGTCACCCTAGGGTGGGACACCTTCCCAGGCAAGCTGGAGAAAGTCCCAGAATGCCAGACCACTGGCCTCATCCACCAAAGAGCTGATAGGCCAGGTTCCATGCTAAGAAGCATCCCTCCGCCCTCAAGTAGTCGTGCATCCTCTTTGGAAGCACTAGCCTTGCACGCACATGCCCACCTTTCTGTTATCTTGAAAAGTCAGGACTGGGTAACAAAGCATTCTGTGAATGCAGGTTGCTGTGGAAATGGTAAAGGGAGAGAAAAAAACACATTCTCATTATTATACTCATTATTTTCCTATCGGAATACTCCCCCACAGAGCATTATTTTTAAAGTTACTTATGGTCTTGGGTTTGGAGAAAGAAGAGATGTGAGCAGAAATAGGCTTCTTTTGAAAGCACTTTTTCAGTTTGAAGTATTGAGTCTCTAATTTAGGCCTGGAGGCAGCTCTTGCTTTTTGAATAGGGGATCATTTTCCAAAGTACAATTTATCTGGGGATTAGACATTCAGGCACTCTTGCTGAAATATGGGCAAACCATAAAGACACATAGAATAATATATAGTAACAATTATATTTGTAGTTCCTGTTTGAATGGTCATTTTATTTATTGATTTGAGAGAGACATTGATTTGTTGTCCTGATTATTTATAAATTCATTGGTTGATTCCTGTGTGTACTCTGATTGGGGATAGAATCTGCACCCTTGGCATATGGGCCGGGGTGGGGAGGGTGATGCTCTAACTAACTGAGCTACCCAGCCAGAACATGAATGGTCATTTTAGTTTTGTGAAATGAAGCCAGTGGTCTGTACAGCATTAGAAGGACCTCTGATCTGCTAACTAGCTGTTGTTTCTTTGGATTTTTTTCTAGAACAGGAGACTTTAAGCATCCTTCCTCAGGGTTCTTGGGTCTGTGGAGGGAGCTCAGGGGCTGGAAATGGGGGTGCAGAGGCAGATTGGTGGGGCTCCAGGCCTCCCACATTGCTCCCATCCCCAGCAGCTCTGCTCTATCTTTTTGTTTTGTTTTGGAGGTTTCTACACCAACCAACCGAGCAGATCGGTTAACTAGGCTGATTGGCCTAAGTGGAGTGGTACTTCAGCAGCAGCAGGTGCTGTGATGTCAACCAGAGCCTTAGGCAAAGGAAATATGATGCTAAGATGAAGATTTAGGAGAATTATAAAGAAAAACATTATGGATCACATCTGAAGTTATGACCAGGGTTGATTCAGCATTGGATCAGAAAAACAATGAGCTCTACTTACGTTTTTTTCTCCTTTAAAATCATGCTTCTCGCCCTGGTTGGTACGGCTCAGTGGATTGAGTACTGGCCTGCAGACCAAAGGGTTACCGGTTTGATTCCCACTCAGGGCACATGCCTGGGTTGCTGGCTGGATTCCCAGTGGGAGGGGCAGGGCGTGAAAGGCAACCACACATTGATGTTTCTCTCCCTCCCTTTCCCTCTCTCTAAAAATAAATAAAATCTTTTTTTTTAAAGTCAAATCATGCTTCTCATCTATCACTCTTCTGACTAGTGCCTGGTGATGTTAAATATGGTTGGTGGGGCAGAGCGAGGAACAGTTTTGGCTGCTGGTCACTCAGTTGCTCAACGTTGTTGTCCATTATTTAGTTTTGTTCTTAAATGAATGGACGGATGGCTGGGTAGATGGATGGTCCTGTTTGTGAGCCTGGCTACGGGCAGCCCACGAAGGGTTTGTAGTCTAGCTGCAGTGACATGGGCACTGAAAGGGACCGGAGCCTCGGGAAGAGCTCTGTGATCCACATCACAGGTGTGGTGCCCCTGAGGGCTGCTGGCTCAGACCAGTGGCCTAATGTTGATCTGAGCAGCATACCAGACCTCTTACCATTTGATGACCAGGGTGTGTTACATTCTTCCTTCCGGCAGAAATAGTCTGAGGGCCCATCAGAAGGGAGTAGAAAGTACGTGTTTCCGGCAAAAGGATCTGTGGGATGGAGGGATATTAAAGCAGGTCAGTTCTCAAATGCACCAGTCTCCAAGAACATCTGTCCTGTATCTACCTTCCTCTAAGCGAACTACTCTGAGGAACAGATAAATGAGACCCTGCCTGATCTTGAAGGATGTAATCTCCTTCTCCCCCCCCCCCAGCCCCAAAGAAACACCAAGCTTATCTGGTGTGTGTGGGGGTGGAGAGGGCACCCTGAGAGAGCATAGAGAATCAGCTTGTCCGTCTGCACTGTGGTTTTCTTTAGGTCTGATCTCTAAGCTGAGCTGTTTCACATCCTTACATGTGAAAAGGGTGACATGCGCCATGCTAGTCCCCTTTTTGATAATGAGCCAGTGTCCACAGAATCTCACCCTACCTATCAGCTGCAGCTCTTCCTGGATCAAAGTCATGGCCTCCCAGCTCTGAGCATTACATCCCAGCTGGGCATCTGCTTGCAGTTCTTCTGAAACTTGGGTCCCCTTTCCAGTCATGGCCGTCTTCCATCCTGAGTACTCCATTCCCTCCCTCAGTCCAGGCTCCCCACCACGCCCCACCTTCCTTCCCCTTTTCTGAGTCTTTCTCTCCTGCCTTCTCTGCCCAGATCTCTCCCAGCCGTTCTTTGAACTTCTCCAGCCCTTTCAGTTGGCGGCACACAGTTGGGCACTGAGGTATGAAATTCCCAACTGCACCAGTTTGTTTCATGTGTTCAGAACGAAATCTAATTAGTCTGCTGAATGCAGGGCCATGCCTGTTTCTCTGAGTCCAGGACAGCACCGGGCGGGCTCAGTAGGTGTCCCTAAGAACCTGCTGGCGGAGAAAGCCGGGTGCGGAGCCCAGCGGTGGGGGTGGGACAGCAGTTGTGTGTCTGCCCGCCCGTCCTGCACGGAAGGGGACGCGCGCTCCTTCCTCAGTTTCCCCGGGGCCGAAGTCTAGTCCGACGGGCCAGGCCCAGCTGGGGAATTTGCTCCGCTGGGAAGGGGAGGGGGTGGCGGGAAATGGTGCCTCGCTCGCCCCAGCGACATCAAACCCTCGTTTGGCGTGCGCGGACAATGGCTGTCTTATTTTCTCCATTCGCCGCGCACAATGCCGGATTCTCTCATTCACCCGCGGCGGTGCGAGCGAGGTAATTAGCCAGCGCCATTCAGCGCGGACACTATTGCTATGCGGGGGGGCGAGGACGCCCGCGTCGGGGGGATTAGCCGCGGGCCGGGGTGCGCAGCTGCGGCCACTTCAAAGGGGCCCGGCCGGCGGGCTGTGGGAACCCGCGCCGCCCCCGCCCCCGCCCGGGCCGCCCCGCCGCCGCCGCGCCCTGCGCTCGCCCCGGCTGCTCGGCCCGAGCTCCCGCGGCCGCGCTCGCCCCCCATCACACTCCCACTTTCATCAGGACCTCGAGTGCTGTTTTTTCTTTTGAGTCCCGGGAGTCAAAGGGCAAGGAGGGGAAGGGGCGGGAGGAGCCGGGGGGATGGGAGCGTGACACAAAGCGCTGACCTCGCAGGAGCGGAGCAGATGGTCCCACTTACTCCCGCCGCCGAGCCAGCGGCTCTCAGGGCCTCGGGCTCCCGGCCCCGACCCCGCCTGCCGCCCGAATGCCTGGACTGGGGCCCCGCGGGGACTGCGCTCCCGCCCGCAGGCGCCCCCGCTCGCCGCGCGGCTCACTCCGCGGCTCGGCCGCCGCAGTCGGGCTGCCTGGGTCCGCGGGCCCCCCGCCGGGCGCGAGCGCTGGGCGGAGAGTCTGCCCTTTTCTGACGCTGGAGCCCTAGATGGGGAATCTCAAGAACCCGGGGGAACAGGGGATCCGAGCCCTGATTACGCATATGGGACACACTCGGAGCTTTAGCAGGAAGAGGGATTCCTGAGCACCACACCAGACCTTGCGGTCTGAGAGTCTGGCAGTGGAGTCCAGCTGCACTGCCTCGCAGCTTCCCGGATTCTTCTGAGGAACAGCCAAGTTTGCTGATGGGAGAGCCTAGTACAACTCCTTTGTTTTATTGGAGTCGAGACCCAAGTGGGGGAAGTAACTTACCCAGTGATAGACACTGAGTTGTGTCAGGGTAGGGTGAAAGGGATGACCTCCCAGGCTCATATGACCCTTAAGGTCATTCAGGAGATAGTTTGTGAGGACTTCCTTTTTACCTCATTATTTATTTGTTCTAGGTGCTGGCAAGTAGAAAAGTAAATTAGACTCTTCTCTGCCTCTAAGGGCTAGTGGAAGGGTGGACCTGTGAAAAACCGACTAACACAGTCTGATAATGCTAGGACAGAAGTAGGAGACAACACCGTCCAGGCAGGAGTTCATTCTGCCTCTGGGGCATGTGGAGGATGAAGGTGCTCACAGAGAAAGAAGCAGAAGAGTTTCAGGCAGAGGGGACAGCAGAAGAAATACAAGCATGGACATCGATGTCATGTCCAGAGAAGGCAAACTTATCTCAAATGGTCAGAGTACAGTTCCCACGGAGAGAGGACTATCCAGCATTTGAGGCTGGAAAGATGAAGCAGGACCTAATAACCAAGACCTTAAATGTCATTCCAAGGACAGTACCTTGATTCAAGGCAATGGAGAACCACTGAAGATGTTTAATGAACGTAGTGGATATTCTGGAAGATGATTATCGGTTCAAGCTGGAGAAAGAGGATGAAAGAGATCTAGAAGGCTGGAAAGGGGAAGCTATTAGAGAAAGAGAAATAGTTAAGAGTGATAAGAACCTAAGCCAAGGCAACGGGATGGAAAAGGGAGGGCAGACCGGGGTTCGGTGACCAGTCAGCTGTTGTGGGAGAGGCAAAGGGAGAGGATGGGGTGGCAGTCCCAGAGACTCCCTGATCCTGCTGTGGAATGTAGGCTCCAGCTCCCCCCAAACAGGTAAGGCTTATCCTGGTGTGGTGTTGGGGTAGAGGAACTGCAGGCCCTACTCTGTCATGGATTGGCGTTAAGTCACAGAGATTCCATACAGTCATGAACAGGAGCACGGCACCAGGTCAGGGTTCGAGAACTGGAGAGGTCCTCCGATGGGTGAAGGGGGACCATTCTAGCCTGTGTTATCTTAGAATCTTAATGTTGGGATGGGCCTTGGAGATGATTCTGTCCATTCTACCCCACTCCCATTTTACAGATTGGAATTCAAAGGAGTCTGTGACAGAGGCCAGCATGACCCCGGGTCGCCTCTGTACCACCTAACCCCTACATACTACATTAGTCCTTACAGACCCTAATACTGTATGTGGCTCTGGAAATTTGGGGGAAGTATCTGTTTTTGTTGAGTAAACCTCATGGTCATGTGAAAGCAATTTACTTAATAGCTCCAGCCTGAGCCCCCTAACCAGAGGCCCTTCCGGGAGGTGAGGGAGATCCGGTGTCCTGACCAGAACGACGGAAGTTAAGGATGTTGTGGGCCTGGGCAGATTTACATAAGGAAGATTGGTGACCCTGACACAGGCGGAGACAGGCAGTCTGTGGAGAGGGGCTCTGCTGGGCCTGGACATTTTCAAGTCTGAGGCAGAGAGTGATTCCCAAGTTCATTCCCAGCCCCTAACCCTGCACCCTTGGCTGGCGCTTGGAAGCAGATGTGCCTCAAAGGCTGCAGCTGGGTGAGACTTTATAACTTATCTAACTCAGCTCCCCCATTTTACAGAGAAGGAAAGAGAGGCCCAGAGAAGGGCTTTGGCTTTATCAAGATCACACATCCAGATTTGCAACCACATGAATGACCTTGAAAGTATTATGCTAAGTGAAATGAGTCAGAGAAAGAAATTCTATTCACTTGTATGTGGAATCTAAAAATGAGCTCGTAGCATCCTGGAGATGTGACGTACAGACAGCATGGCAACTATAGTTAGTAATATTGTAGTGCAGTTTTGAAAGTTGCTAAGGGAAAAGATCTTGAAAGTTCTCATTACAAGAAAAAAACAATACAGTAACTGCGTTTATGGTGATGGATGTTGAAACATTGTGATGATTATTTTACAGTCTATACAAGTATCGAATCATTATGTTGTACCCCTGAAACAAACAAAATATGCCAATTATACCTCAACTTAAAAAACAAAAAGATTTTAAAAAACCACACATCCAGTCACTAAAAGGACTTAATCATTTACCCGATTACCCCTCCCCCTAGCAATTCCACCACCTCCCCCCCCAACTCACTCCACAGAAGCCACTAGCATTTCACAATACTCTACCCTCCCCACCAAAACCAGGAAGATAAACTGCTTCTCTCTTTTATAAGGCCCCAAGAGGAGTAGCCCTGTAGCTTGGACTAACTCAATTGCCAAGTTGGAATTGCTCAGGGAAGAGTACCCTTGGCTAATGGTCTTGGTTATTTATTCACCTGTGTTGATAGAATTTAGGAAACAAGTGCGGCTCAGTGGCTGTTAGTGGGGTGATAACACCACCTTATCATGGTACTTACCTGCCTTAGTTACACTATGAAACTGACCCCAGGCCCTGGGGGAGTTCAATCAAAGTGGAGCCTGCTCTGTGTCATGGGTACCTGAATGTGAGTAGGTGTGGTGTTTATAAGGGTCTAGGATATTGTTTTTCTCAGTGTGAATGTCCTTACAGATCATCAGTGACGTTTGAGCAGCATTTGTCTCCCCCATTTCCAAGGTCAGCTGTGGTGCATGGGGGAAAAAACACTAGATTTGGAGAGCACTTGAAGTTCAGATGCCTGCCTTAACACCATTAACTAGCTGTGTGACCTTGAGCAAGTTACTTAACCTCTCTGAGCCCGAGAAGGGCTAGTAATCCCTACTTACCAGAAGTATACTGATTAATCAATGGCTCCTGCATGTTACTGCAGACCTAAGACCCTGACCTTGGTGCTTTCACTCTCTGACATTCCTTCCTTCCTTCTTATGTGTGTGCATTTTTTTCCATTACCATTTAGCCCCCTTATATCTCCACCCCCTCTTCTGACATTTCTTTCTGTTTTTAAAAGATTTTATTTATTTATTTTTAGAGAGAGAAGGGAGGGAGAAAGGGAGAGAAATAGCAATGTGTGAAACATTGATTGGTTTGCCTCTCGAATACCCTCAATTGGGGACCTGGCCCGCCACCCAGGCATGTGCCCTCACTGGATATTGAACTGGGGACCTTTTGGTTTGCAGGCCAGAGCTTGAGCCACTGAGTCATACAGGCCAGAGCTCTGACATGTCTTAAGAGCTTGAATGGGAACACTGAGGACAGGGCTTGTGAGATGGAGAGAATTTTCTCATGGGGTGCCATAACATTCTTTCTAACGCATCAGCGGTCAGTAGCTATCTGTTGATTGAAGGCTTAGAGTCAACTCAGTGAGTCTGCTGTGTAAATAGGAGAGAGGACTGCATTTCCCAAACTGAAAACCAGGACACATCTTCTCACTCCTTGTCTGATACCTGGGATAAAAACAAATACTTTGAAGTGGGTACTGCTTTTACAAACCTGTCAGTGGGGTGGGTAGGGCAGTCACATGGGGTTCTCTCCCTTTCCTGTTTCCAGAATGTGTAAGAAGCCACCACTGAAACAGCGGGGCACACCCACCCAGTGGCACATCCAGTCTGTCCCTTAAAGCAGTCTGGGAGGCCTGCGTCCCTCAGGCAGAGCCCGCCCCCAAGCACACTACATACCCTGCACTGCAGACTGGAGGCTGCAGGGGGAGGAGCTCATGGCTTGATCTGGAGGAAGAACCGGAGCCTCCCAATTATAGGCTGAGTAATTAAAAGTAGGGCTTTGAGAGGTTTTATTTTCCTTGGGTTGTAAAAGCCCAACCCAGGGGCTTCAGAGAGCCCCAGATTGCCTCCCCTGCAGCCATGCATTGGGCCTTACAGTCCACTGGAATCAAAGATCAGACCATAAAGGTTCGAGGCTCACCAGTTCTACCGTGGGCCAACAGCTGGATACAGGGACTTTCCCAAGCCAAGGCCAGCCCCCCCACTGCCTCCCACCTCTCCCCCATCCAGGCCCCCATTTGTCAGAGGTGGCTGCTGGGAGGGAGGGGAGAGACGTGGATTTATGGCTGCTGACTTGAGAGACAAAGTTGTCTTTTGTGTTAGAATTGGGGCGGTGGGGGGAGTGGTGAGCTGGTGGTGGAGTGGGAGGGTGGCAGGGAGGGGCTGGGGTTCAGGGGCCCAAGGCAGGGGGTGAAGGGTTTGAGGAGGCAGACAAAGGGATCCAGAGGCTTCTCAGAGCAGGGTCACCCAGCAAAGGCCCAGATGAATCAATCACCCGCGCACCCCCCCCCTCCACACCCAGGGAAGCCGAGCAGGGCCTCTGAGCAATTGAAGCCCTCTGGGGCTGTTTATAAGTGCTAGACACAGTCTTCCCAGATCCATGTAACACCCAAACCCTACACACACCCCTCCCTTCCTCCTCAAAACATACTCTGGGCTCAGAACCTTGATTCAGCTCTCAGACTCCCCTTTGGAAGCCCAGGGAAGTAAATGTAGGTCTTTTCAGTTCATACAGTTCAGAAGCCTACAGCCAGTCAGTGTTGGGGTTCTTCCCTTACAGATCCAAGGGCAATGTGAGGACCAGGTAGTGGGGAGACAGAGTGTTGGAGAGGATGATCCTGGCTGAGCTGGAGAACCCTGAGAACAAGACCAGTACCCCACTAGGGACTACGGGCAAGTCACCAGCCTCCCTCTGAGGGCCATTCTGCCCCAGCTGCAGCCCACCGGTGGCTCTGCCTGGTGGGTCTGGGCGGAGGCCAGCGCTGTCATCGGGTGCCTGAGTTCAGCAGGTGCTTTAACTACACCTCAGAGAGCCACATCCATCCCCTGGAATGAGCCTGGCCTATAAAGGCATGAGTTTATGGGCTTCATAAACATTTTACTAGAGAAATCAAGGCCTCAATTACCCAATGGCCTCTTCCAACTGACAGCTCGGTGTATCGGGGCCTCTATGAAGCCCCCAGGCAGAAGTGAGATAGAAGAACCCTGCTCTGGTTTATACCCAGCTGCCCCCAGCCCCCCACTGACCCCCTTGTCATTCAGATCTCGAGAATTCTAACTTGACGCACATCTCCAGAGAGCGGAAGTCTCCGCCAGTAGCTGTGTGAGCCCGAGCCTTTCCCAGGGGAGATGGATGCCCCCTTGGAGAAGGTAGCTGCCACCCCTTTAGCCCCCCAACCCCCAGCTCTGTCCTTTCATAACCTCTTGGCTCCCTTTTAACCCAAGATCCTACTATTTTCTCTCAACAGTAGCCAGCAAGTAGTTGCTGTTTGCGGAGGAGTGTGCTAAGCACTCGGCAAAGTGTTACTCCTTGACTCTTCCTGGTGCCGCAGCTCCGGCGCCGTGGCCTGTTATTCTCCCTGCTTTATGAAAGTGAGAAAAGAGAGGTTCTTAGAGGCTGAGGTGCCCACGGTCACACAGCTGACAGTGGCGGTGTTGAGTTCGAGCCCCGTCCAGTGTGATTCCGGGGCCTGCACTGTTCACCTCTCCCTGTGACACTACTTCAAAGAGCTCTTGGCTGGCGTTTCCCCACTAGCAGCAGAATCTTGCCCGAGAACCCCTCGCTGCCCTGCGGTGGGTGGGACAGCCCTGGGATGCTGATCGGCCGTGGGCCTCATCCTCGGTCTCTGCGTCTGTCCGTGTGGAGGCAGCTGTGAGGGCAAGGCCAGGCCAGGGATGAAGATGGAGAGGTGGAGGGGCTGCTCTCAGTGGGGCAGCAAGAGAGAAGGCAGCTGGGGCCCGAGCCCAGCCTCTGGTCTGGACCAGCACTGCCCAGGAGGGTTTTCTGTGATGGTGGGAATGTGTTGTCGGTGCGTCCCTCAGTGTGGCCAGTGGCCACCTGTGGCTATGGAGCACTTGAAATGTGGCTAGTGAGTCAGAGAGATGGATTTTTAAATTGTACTTTAACTCAGATGGCCACCTGTGGCTAGTGGCTGCTGCACTGGACAGCACAAAGGGATGCCCACTGCTGCTGGCAGCTGACATCTGCTCAGAGTTCTCTGGTGCGCACGGTCCTGTGGGCACCTCCCCGCGGGGCTCCGGCCTTGTGCAGGCGTTCATGGGAAGGGGCCGTGCCCACTCGGAGCCCTGGAGCGGCTGGTGGCCGGAGGCATCTGCATGTCATTTCGCGTCACAAGAGGCTGAAAAGGGTGTTTCACCTCAGGACGTTTTTCTCGGGGAGCAGCCCAGACCTTGAGGGTTTGAAGGGCCCTCGTTGTCCCCCAGAGCAGGATTGCGAGGTGCAAATGCAGTGCCGGCCACCGCGGGGCGTTTTCGGTTTCCTGATAGTTGCAGTTACAAAACAAAGGTTTAAAAACAAACAGACGAAGTCAATTTTAATAGTAAATTTTATTTGACTTAATGTATGCAAAGTGTTACCCATTTGTAGTCATTATTTTTAATTATTAATAATATTTTTATACTTTGGGGCTGTCTTTAAATTTTTAAATATTAGTTCAACTTAAAATCGACATTTTTAATTGTCTATTATTATCAGTTTAAATTGCGCATTGTCTTATTCTGGTAAAAATACATGTGGTAGAACATGTACTGTCCTAAGCGTGTGTAAACGTCCCAGTTCTGCCGCATCCGTCCATTCATGTTGTTGTGGCACCCGGCACTGCCTTCGTCCCCAGGACGCTGAGACACCCCCTCCGAGCCCCAGCCCCTGCCCCAGCCCCTGCCCCAGCCCCTGCCCTAGCCCCTGGCAGCCAGCATTCTCCTCTCTGTCTCCGTGAGTGTGCCTGCCCTGAGTGCCTCGTACAAGTGGAGTCAGGCAGTGTGTGTCTTTTGATTCTCCGGGTATATACCAAGAAGCAGAACTGCAGGGTTGTATGGTAAATCTGGTTTTTGAGGACCCACCACACTGTTTTCCACAGTGTCTGTAGCATTTTACATTCGCACCAACCATACACCGGGGTTCGAACTTCTCTAACCCTGTCTCTTCTCAACAGAAGATAATGCTTATCTTCCATTGTTTCTGTTTTTCCTTTTTTTTTTTTAAATAGTAGCCATCCTAATGGGAATGAGATAGCATCTCATTATGATTTTGATGTGCTTTTCCCGAATGTTTAGTGTCTTTCTTTATTCATGCACACTCTTCAACATCCAGGGTATATTTTACCCTGACAGCCATCTCAGGTCGGACCGCCACATTTTAGGGGCTTCACAGCTGGCTGCTACTATATTGGAAAATGTGATTCTGGAGGGGAAGTTAGAGCAGTGGGTAGAAACAAGTGGGATTCGGACACATCCCGGGTGTATAGAGAAACGTTATGATGACCCCAGCTGCCTGAGAAGGG
Organism: Artibeus jamaicensis; assembly: GCF_021234435.1. NCBI lineage: Eukaryota > Metazoa > Chordata > Mammalia > Chiroptera > Phyllostomidae > Artibeus > Artibeus jamaicensis. The sequence goes on from NW_026521883.1 coordinate 8,650,104, forward strand.
GCTGGGCCTTCAGGAAGCTGTGTGTCCTTGGTCCTTGGCAGGGATGGGCACCAGGAAGGGCTGGCCTTGATGACCTTGGGAAGAGTGCTAGCTCGTGGTCGTTCCTCTCGAGTGACTGTGAGTGCAGACAGTCTGTGCCTCAGCCCCCCAATGGCACAGCTTTTGCAAAGGCTGTTTGGAACTCTGCATCCCAACAAGCCCATTGATCTTTTTGTCATCACACACCGGATAAGAGTCTGGCTGTGGCCACAGGGTGGGAGGCTGGGCTCGGGGGAGCTGCCAGCTTCCTTCCCAGCACTCTGCCTCGACCCTTCGCTGCCCCTTAGCATCCCCCTGGAGCCTGTCTAATCAGATCCAGGCCTGACCTCGCCAGAGGTCCTGCACCAGGAAGAAAGCCTCCCTCCCCCCCCCCAGCCGCTCCAGGTCTTGGGCTGGGAGGCCCCTCCCCTCGGGGTGATTTATAGGGTGTCCAGGAGTCGGCTCCTGCCTGTTTCTGTTCTCTGCTAGCTCGGTGGGTTGCCGGGCTCACTCTCTGCCCTTGTCTTTCCCTATGTCCTGGCTCTACCCAAAGTTCAGGCAGAGAGGGGCTAGGAGATTCCTTCCCGGATTGCTTGGGGACAAAGGTGATTCTTCTTTCTCCACAACTGCCCCCCCCCCCCAAACAGGCCTTTGTTCACCTGGTCACTTGCTTTAGCCCTCACACTGGAAGGGCTTCTCAGCCACTTCCCTAAATTACTTCCTCTCATCACCCAGCTTGAGTAAGGTACCAAAGACTGTTCCTATCTGACTGAGGTGTCAGCAGGAGCATAAAGCATCAACAGCCATAAGCCACTACCCCGCCTTCATGTCCACCAGCTACTGACAAAATACCCCCAACACCAGCCACAAACAGTGTCTGTAACCTGTGCACACCATTATCAACCGCACCGTGGCCTCCAGGATGACTTGTTTGGGGCTCAGGGTGCACAGGGGCCTGACCCCCAGCCTCACATCCACACGCTTGCCCAAGGGCCCTCCGCCCCGAGAGACACAGTGAGGCATAGCTTCCCCCAGCTCTGCGTCCTGCTGGCACAAACCAGAGTGGAACAGATTTGCTGATCAAACATGTCCCACTCTGAGAGATTGGAGAAGGCCTAAATGCCCCCCCCCCAACTCCCCTGACTTCCCAAAGAGAAAAGTGCTGAGACCTATGAATTAAGAGTTAGCGAAAGATTTTGAGAAACCCCAGCTACATGTGGACAAAGGCCTGTTCATGAAGGTGGCAGGAGTTGGACCTAGAAGGCCCCAAAGAGTGCCTGCCAGCTCGCCTCTTCATTCACAGATGAGAGAACTGGCCCTGGACACGGCCATCCCAGGGATACCCAAGGGATGTACAGGGCAGATCAGAGGGCTGGGCAGGGGTGTGAGGGAAGAAGGAACCTCTGACGTAGGGGACTGCATCTCCCTATTGCGCCCACCTTCCCTGGACCACATCTGTGTAACCAGCTGGGCTCCAAGCAGTGGGACTAAAGAACCATCTCTGGGGCTCTTAATCTTACCTGCAACTTGCAATACAGTCCTACTCCCAACCCAACTGGCAAGGAGACTCCAGTCCAGCCTGTAGTTCCCTCTGGACTTACCTGCCCTTGGAGAGTGAAAAGCTTGCTGGAGAATGAAGGGGCATCCCAGTAGAGGGTCTAGGGCATGGAAATTCTGATTCCGGTCTGGTAGAGCCACCAGCTGGGCCTGGGCCTCAGGTTCCCCTTCATAAAATGAAGGGGTTGGCTTTAGATGAGTGGTTTTCAAGCACTTTTAAAGGCAAAGCTACCCTTCAAATGAAATGTTTGGCAGAACTGCAGTTGAGTAAAGCAGAGAGAGGGGCACAGCAGGGTGCTGCTGTCTGATGGAAGGAAAATGTGGGGCCCCGAGCAGGGAGGGGTTCCTCTGCATCCAGGGGCCCCAGGGGCCCTTGGGAGTCCTGCTGTACCTGTGAAGAGGTGCGGGCTGGCTCTGCAGCTACCACCTGTCCCGCTCGAGCACGCCTCCCAGCATCACATTTAGTTCATGATGCTGCTGTCGTTTAGTTTGGGGGGAGAAGGAGGAGTTGCATGGTAGAGGCCAGACTTTCTCCATCCCCAACGCCCCCCACTCCTCAGTGAGGAAGCAGCCATGTCCCTTGTGTCTCTCCTCAGGCCAGTTCCTAGCTCCAGGTGCCTCCAGGGACCCCAGAACAGGGGCTAGAAACACAAAAGGATTCATTTCCTTAATGAGAAGGCATCTGTAGTCAGCAGAGCCATTAGTCCCCGCCCCTGGACCCTGGGGGTCTGTGAGCTCCTCTCCAGCTGGAGTGGGGAGGGGCAGGCAGCTCCCCAGCTCCTGAATGGGCAGGGCCCAGCGGGCAGAGACCCCACCCCCACCCCCACCCAGGAGCCTGGGTGCCCTGTCTGCTCAGTAGACCCACTTCCAGCCATGCCCTGGAGGTCGAGAGGCACAGAGGCCTGGAGGCTGCAGAGGGGCCCCAGCAGTGCCTCGGCCCCCACCCCCAGGTCCCTGAGCTGACCTGCAGGCCCTTGGCCCAACAGCCTTTGGCCTGAGACGGGGCACGCTGACCTCCCTGGGGCTCCCTGGGGAATCCTCTAGCAAGCCTAATGGGGACACCAGCTGGGGCACTTGCCCACCTCCTACTCTGAGAGCCCCAAGGTGCTGTTTGTAAGGGCCATACCTACAAGGGGACACGTGTGATTGATTACCAGAATCACACACCAGTCACAGGAGGCAGGGGGTACAGACCCCCATTCGCATCCGGCCATGACACTCAGACCACGTACACGGGGACAGCCACACCCTCCCGGCAGACACTGCCCCACGCTCATGTGCGAGGAGGCGCTCACACCCATCAGCTGGTTCCCCAGAGGCCCTGAAAGAAGAGGGGGCAGGGCAGGGGATTTTTATGCATGTTTATATTTAATGAACCACATGCAAATGAGATGGAGAACATGCCACAAAAGAATCAGTCCCCAGAGGCTCTGGGAAGAAGGGCACAAAGGCTGTGCCTTTCGGGGCTGCTTTGGAGTCCAGAACAAGCTTGCAGATTGAGGGGGGTCTGAGACAGGGTGTGTCCACCCATGCCACGGAGCCGGAGCAGGAGCCAGAACCAGCCGCAGCACCCGGGCTGCAGTGGGGGGAGGGGACCGGGGAGGGGCGACTGTCCCAGTTGATGGAGTGCCGGAGGGGAGGTGCTGCCTGCCTGGACAGATGGTGAGCTGCCTTCCCGCACTTGAAGCAAAGTGGATTTTAATGAAATCACAGCCCTGGTGCTGAAGCTGGGAACCGAGAGGGAGGGGCCCTTTCCCTGAGCTTTACAGGGTGAGGTTTGGGAATGGGAGGGAATGAGGGTGGGAGGGAACACTTAACCAGCCTAAAATGGGGTGGGGGTATGCCACAGCCTCCCCTGCACCAGCCTCAGCAGACCAGACTTCAAGCAGTTCAGATTCCCCAAAGGTGGGGAAGGGGCCCCTGAATACATATGACACATTGAAATGTAGATTGGTAGGTCTGACAGTCTTCTGTCACCTTGGGTGGAAATACCACCCCCTTGGGGTACCTCTAAAAGCTGCAGAAGAATGGAGGAGGGGGTGGGGAGGAAGGGCGAAGAATACTGCTGGGTGCTGGGCAGCAACTGGACCACCTGCTTCCCTCTCTGGGCCTCGTTTCCTGTTCTGTAAAACATGCAGCAGAACATGGAGGCCTTGCCAAGGGGAAGTTTATAAAAATAAATTGGGAAGCAGCGGGAAAAGTAGGCAGCAGAAATCAGAGGCAGGGCTTTCTCTGACTGGCCTTTGTGGGTCAGTAGCCCAAGATTTCCCAGTTAGAGGTTTGTCACCCAAGAATTTATCCAGCTCTTTCTCTAAATGTGCCGGCCCAGCCTGTACGCGACCCCTTAGGGGGAAACGTTTCCCACGATGGGAGGCTGGACCAGTGCTGATGTGTGTCCTGGGCTAATGCCATGTGTCTGCCAGTGCTAGGACACCCCTCACCCCTGGGTGGGATGAGCTCCTGGGTCCCAGGACACTCGCCTGTGACCACCCCTCCCTGCTCTCTGCTCCTCAGTAGTTGCCTCTCCCACACGCACCCCCCTGTCTCTCACCAGCCATGTCAGACTTCCACGTGCACCCCCAGGCCATCGCGGGTGAGGAGGGCGGTGTCGCCCGCTTCCAGTGCCAAATCCATGGACTCCCCAAACCCCTGATCATGTGGGAGAAGAACAGAGTCCCCATCGATACGGACAACGAGAGGTGAGCCCCGTGTGGGAACACTGGAGGGAGGACAGAGAGGGGGGCCCAGGTTGGGCCTTGCAGAAGGCCTGCCTGCCCTGGCGTGGGGTTTCTACAGCTGTGCTGAGCCTGAGTGTCTGCGTGGTTTGTGGGTCCCAGAGTTGACGCTCATGGACATATCCACAAGGGGACCATGTGTGATTGTTGTCAAGGCTGGAACTGTGGGTGCGACCACCTGCAAGGGTCCAGGTGTGTCTGCAATGATGACAGTGACGTGGAACAGTACCTGGTGCCTGGCTGTGTCTGATGCTCAGTATTCCTGTGGCTGACGGTGCCAGTGTCTGTGCTGGTGGTCAGCTGTGCCCCCCTCATCAACAGGTACACACTGCTGCCCAAGGGCGTCCTGCAGATCACAGGACTTCGCGCTGAGGACAGTGGCGTCTTCCACTGTGTGGCCTCGAACATTGCCAGTGTCCGTGTCAGCCACGGGGCCAGGCTCACCGTGTCAGGTGAGGGTCCTTCACCCTGCCAAGTCCCTCTCCCAACCAGCCTCCTGACTTCTCCCCACCCCCAAATCAGCCACCCCCTTCAGCTGGCCCCCCCGGAGATTTGTCAGCCAAGGGCAGACAGGGTACCTTTGAAGCCCAAAGTTGTGGGCTCCTGGCAGTGAGGGTTCAGGAGGAGTCCAAGGTGTACACCCTGGCTCGGTTCCACCTGGGGAAGCCCAACCTCTGCTGATGCCGGAGGCTGCAGGGACAGGAGCAGAGAGATGGGTGTGAGCGACAGACTTCCTGGGGCCCCTGGCATCACCTCTGCACCAGTAGGACCTGATTTCTAGGCTGGAGCTTGTTCTCCGCCCCCATGTCCTGCGTTGTGGGTGGGGGAGGAGGTAGGAAGGGTCCCAGCTGAAGTGAAGAATGTGGCATCTTCACCCCAGGCTCGGGCTCTGGGGCCTACAAGGAGCCTATGATCCTCGTGGGGCCTGAGAACCTCACCCTGACCGTTCACCAGACCGCAGTGCTGGAGTGTGTCGCCACGGGCAACCCGCGCCCCATTGTGTCCTGGAGCCGCCTGGGTGAGCCTCATCCCAGAGCCCCTGCCTCTCCCACCCCTGCCCCACCCCCTGGGAGGGCCAGTCTCATCACCCAGCTCCGGGGAACTGTGAATCCTGTTTGTTCTCTGCGGGGGTCTGGTCTCTGCAAGGCCTGGGGGGGCAGGGCACGGGGTGGTTAGTTCCCTCTCCTTGGCAGTACCAGGGAGGTCTGCTGGAGGTCCGACTGCTCCCTGCATTCTCCCTCCCCCTGCCCGGATGGCTTAGCTCCCTGGGTTACCTCTTTTCGGTCCAGCACCAGTCCTTCCTCCCCGCCCCCCTCACCCTCAGCACTGGACACCCTACCCTGGCCAGAGTCCCTCTGCAGCTCTCAGCACTCTGGTCTCTTCTTGCTCATCTCTGCCCTCCACACCCTGGCCATACACCCCAGCTCTGTGATCCCAGACCCCTCAAAATCTCAGCCAGTTGTCACAACCTTACTCTGGGCTCCCTGGTCTCTAGTCGGGCCCCCGAAATCCCAGGCCTAAATCCCCAGGCAGCTGAAGGAGAGAAATGAAAGGATGCAGATGGGCCCACATTGTCTGAGCAGAAAGGTCACGGGAGAAGCAGAGTCTGGAGGGGCAGGGTGGGGTGGGCATTCACAGGGAGACTGCGCCACATTGTAGCAGCTGAGTGATCGGGGAAGGAGGGGGCAGCAGGCAGGATAATGGAGTAGATTTCACCACTTCAGGGACTGAATGGGGAGCTGTCTCCTTGCATTCTGACTGTGCTAATCTGATCCTGGGGTGGGGGGAGGGCTGGTCCCTGGGAGAGACTGGAAAGAGTGGCCTCACCATTAGGAGGAGCCCATGGGCCCGGCAAGGGCCATCTGGCCCAGCGTCTCCCGAAGTGTGCTCTGCAGAGGAAGAGAATTGCTTGGCAGTCTTAACAAGTTTAGGAAACGGAGTTAACCAGGTCCTTCTGCCGCAGGACTCTCCGAGCCTTGGTATTAACGGGCACTGCGACAGGCCAGGAACAGGATGGATGCTTGACCACCGACCTTTTTTCAAGAGGGACAAATCAGGCTGGGAAAGGCCTGGTTAATTCAACCCCCTTAATTTCCTGTTTGAGAAGCTGAGCGGAAGGGACCTGAAGGTCACCACCGTGTCAGTGAGAATGCCAGAGTTAGGACCCAGGTCCCCACCGCTGGAGTTCTCTGTGCGGCTCCCGCTACCTTCGCGGTGCTGCCATGTAATGCTGAGGAGGGAAGGGGCTGAGTCGCAGACCGAGGCCCCCGGGGGGTTGCCGGGTCTGTACACAGCCTGGAATGTCCCCACAGTCCCCCCTTTTCCACACCCGTCTCCCGGACCCTTCCTCACCTCCAGTCCCCTTCCTCCGTAGACGGCCGCCCCATTGGGGTGGAGGGCATCCAGGTGCTGGGCACCGGGAACCTCATCATCTCAGACGTGACCGTCCAGCACTCGGGTGTCTATGTCTGCGCGGCCAACAGGCCTGGCACCCGGGTGAGAAGAACAGCACAGGGCCGGCTGGTGGTGCAAGGTACCTGCCTCCCCACCCCTGGGCGAGGGGACATGGGCTCCCACACAGCCCCGCCTGCTGCCCTGTTCCTTGCCCCATCAACACCCCTGGCCCGAGCCCAGGACCCTGGACTCACTCAGTTTCCTACCCAGTCCCTGCTCCTCCCCGGCCCCCAGGCCAGGCCACAGGGGCAGCCCTCCCCTCACCCCTCTCCCCCAGGAATGCGTGTGCTGGCAATGGGAGGGCTCTCGGCCATGGGCCCCTGTGTGCCCCGCAGCTGCCAGCACACCCTCCCCAGTCACTTCCACTTTATAACCACAGCTGGTTTCCCCCTGTGTCGTTCACACGTGTCTCTTGCACCACGTGCTGTTTTCATTCACACGTGCGGCACTTCTATGCTCACACCTGCTTGTACGCTCTCAGCATGCTTGTCGTTCTCACACTGACACCCCAGCTCCCACCTCGCACACGCAGCTGGCCCCCCACGCCCACAGCAGCCGACCGGGCCGTTCCGTCCACCTTCCTGCCCTAAGGCTCGGACTGGGCTCAGATTCCCTTTCTCAGGGCTCCTCTTGCAGGCGTGCCCTCCTGGAGAGCTGGGGAAGGGGTGGCAGGAGGGCATTAGGGCTTAAATGCCCGTTTGTTTAGCATCCCATGTGCCGTGAATCTGTCCAAATGAAAGTGATGGAGCATTTCATTTCTCGGGCGCTAATGGAGGCTTCGGGCCTGGGACTGGAGGAGAGAGGGATTGAACGGAGGGGTGGGGGCGGGCTGGCACTGCGGGCTCATCCATCTCCCCTTCATTACAGCCTTGGAGGTGCAGCCGAACCTATTAGCACATTTATTTATTTAACAATTTCCTGAACAGGGAGCTCAGCTTGATTGCTTTCGGATACAAATGTCAGTCTCTTAAATAGTCATTAAAACGGAGTTCTCTCTAGGGTCTGTCTCTGAGGTGGAGGGAAGAGGGGCCTGCCCCCATCTCCTGGAGCCTGGGCCCCACCTTGAGGACCCTCCAAGGAGAGTGTGTCAGGAGCCCACCCTGTCCTCCTGTCCTCTGTCTCACCCCTGCACTCACAGCTGTCTCACCCTTCCTCCCTGACCCTCACTGCACCACCCGCCTCTCTGTGCCCCCCCATCCAGCCCCAGCAGAGTTTGTCCAGCACCCCCAGTCCATCTCCAGGCCAGCTGGGACCACCGCCATGTTCACTTGTCAAGTGCAGGGCGAGCCGCCCCCTCACGTCACGTGGTTGAAGAACGGCCAGGTGCTGGGGCCCGGGGGCCACGTCAGGCTCAAGAATAACAACAGGCACGTGTGGGGTGGGCATCGGGGTCGGGCGCGAGCCAGGGGTTGGGAACTTGGGTTCGAGTCTCAGGCCTGCCACTGACCTGCTGGGTTGCGTCCTTTGCTTTCTGGAGGGGCTCAGTGTCCTCATCTCTCAAGTGGGGAGGTTCGGCCACCCACAGGGGCGCCTCTGGGAGGGGGCTGGGACCTGAGGCTCTCCTTCCCCCTGCAGCACCCTCACCATTTCTGGAATCGGCCCCGAAGATGAGGCCATCTACCAGTGTGTGGCCGAGAACAGTGCTGGCTCCTCACAGGCCAGTGCCAGGCTGACCGTACTGTGGGCCGAGGGGCTGCCCGGGCCCCCCATCAACGTGCGAGCAGTCTCCGTATCCTCCACTGAGGTCCGTGTGTCCTGGAATGAGCCCCTGGTCAACACCGAGGAGATCATCGGCTATGTCCTGCACATCAGGAAGGCTGCGGGTGCGCGGGGGCACGGGGACAAGGCGGGCCCCGCAGCCCCTTCCCCTTATTCGCTCTTTCTCATCCCTTTCCATCTGCGTGTCCTGACCCAACACCTTCCTTTCTTTCTCCCCCTGCTCCCTGGCCACCCCCCTTTCACCGGTGCTGGGAGGCCTCCCCACTGCCCCTTACACTGCCCTTCACCCCCCCCCCCCCCACCAGACCCACCAGAGCTGGAGTATCAGGAAGCGGTGAGCAAGAGCACCTTCCAGCACCTGGTGAGCGACCTGGAGCCCTCCACAGCCTACAGCTTCTACATCAAGGCCTACACGCCACGGGGGGCCAGCTCAGCCTCACCCCCCACGCTGGTCAGCACCCTTGGTGAAGGTGAGGCACGGTTGTCTGTGGCGTACCAATCTGCAGACACCCGGGGTATTGGGGCGGAACCACTGGCGCGCTCCTTCAGGTCGTGCACTGCGCAGGCCCAGTAGGGGCTGGTTCTGTCTTTTCTAATTCGCGTAGAGCTGCTGTTTGGGCAGGCCAGGGTCAGAAGCCAGAGAGCTACGGAGCTCATGGGGGCGTGGGTCACGGGTGGAAGGTGGAAGAGGTCCTCACGTCTTGGCCCCCTCTGCCCACAGCCCCCGCCCCTCCCCCATTGTCAGTGCGAGTCCTGGGCGGCTCCACCCTGCAGCTGCTGTGGGAGCCCTGGCCCCGGCTAGCCCAGCACGAGGGCGGCTTCAAGCTGTTTTACCGCCCAGCCAGCAAGGCCTCCTTCACCGGCCCCATCCTTCTGCCTGGAACTGTCTCCTCCTACAACCTCAGCCAGCTCGGTGAGGCGGACACTGCCTGGGCCTGGGGGGGCTGGGGGGCCTGGGGGGCCTGGCAGCGGTGCAGTGCCTCGGGCCAGGAGGCGGGGCCCAGGAGTCGCCTCTATTTCCCTGCTGGGATAGAGCCACCCACTGGAGCGGGCTGGTCACTCAGCAGCGCTCCCTGCTGTCCCGCCAGATCCCACTGCGGTGTACGAGGTGAAGCTGCTTGCCTACAACCAGCACGGCGATGGCAATGCCACGGTCCGCTTTGTGTCTTTGAGAGGGGCTTCTGAGAGGACAGGTGAGGGGCGGGGGTGGGATGTGGGGCCACTGGCACTCAGGAGGGGAGGCTAGGGCTGAGGGAAGACAGGAGCGGGGACCCAGGGAAGGTAAGAGGGTGGAAGAGTGCATGCAGCCCTTGAGAAAATAGGCTTAGATTTGGGTTTGAAGTTTGGCTGTGCAGCATTCTAGCTGTGTGACATTGGGCAAGTTACTTAACCTTTCTGAGCCCCAGTTTTCTCCTCTATAAAAGAGGGATAATAATAACAACTACTCTATAAGAGCCAAGCCAAGGATATACAGTGTTATTCCCCATATCTGGCACATAGTGCTCAGTAACTGGTAAAAAGAAGTGAATATTTGGGCTGGGGTCCTGTGGGCAAGGGCAAAGATCAGTGGACTTGGCAGTGGAAGTAGGGATAAGAAGCCCCAGAGACTGGGTGTCTGGGGGGTGCTTCAGACCTGCAGAACCACAGCCCACAACCTGCCCCCCCACCCTAAATAGCCCTGAGCCCACCATGTGACTGCCGGAAGGAGGAAGCCACCAACCAGATGTCCACCACAGGCATTGTCATCGGCATCCACATCGGGGTCACCTGCATCATCTTCTGTGTCCTCTTCCTCCTGTTTGGCCAAAGGGGCAGGTGAGTGCTGGGCCAGGGAGAGGCGGCTGCGCTGACCTGGGGTGCGACAGCCCGGAGAAGGAGGAGCTTTGGGGGGGAGGGGAGTCCGGCTCACTGTCTCTGTCCCCGTGTTCTCCCTACTCCACTCCTCCCCTGACTCCTGGCTCACCCCTTAGGGTCCTCCTGTGTAAGGATGTAGAAAACCAGCTGTCCCCTCCTCAGGGCCCCCGGGGCCAGAGGGACCCTGGCGTCCTGGCACTGAATGGGGCCAGACTGGGAGATCGGGGCCACCTGAGCCGAGACGAGAAACGAGTGGACATGAAGGAACTGGAGCAGCTGTTCCCCTCGGGTGGGGCCGCAGGCCAGCCCGACCCCAGACCCAACCCCAGACCCATGGTGAGTGTCCCTACCTCCCGGGAGGCTCTGACCGCCTCCCGGTCCTGCCCTCTATGTCGGCCATCGGCCTTCACCCAGCTCCAGGTTTTCTCCAGGCACAAAACAAGCCCCTGAGCCCGGAGCGGGACCGGACCCAGAGCCCGAGCCCCTGGGCAGAGGACTTGGGGGCCCCTGGCCCCCACGTTGATGCTTGTGTGTCTGGCCCGTTTCCTAGCAGGATCCGGTGGCCCCTGCCCTGTGTGAGGAGACCCAGCTCTCCACGCTGCCCCTTCAGGGGTTCAGCCTCCAGGAGGAGAGGACTTCGGAGGCCAAGGCTCCACGTGCAGGCCCCGAAGCTGCACCCTCACCCCAGGACAAAGGCTCCGGCCTCCTCAGTGAAGGACAAGCTGCCCCGCCTTGCTCAGCACCAGCTGCCCAGTCAGCTCTCTTGGGACAGTAGCCAGTGTCTGGCCCACTCCAGAGGGGGCAACCCCCCATTCTCAGGTCAAAGGCAAGACTTTCCTGTCATGTGGGACGTGGATGGGGGCCTCCCCGAGTTTCTGGCTGCCCCGCAGGTTGTCCAGACCTAAAGAAGCCTCAGCAGGGAGCCCCCGCACCGGCACCCGGAGGGGTCGCTGCAGGAGTCCTCCCTGGGGCTGATACCCCCTCACCTCCGCCTGGTACCCACGTGACTTGGAACTGAACTAATGTTTTCTTTAAAAAAAACTTAAAATGGAAAAAAAAAAAAGAAGAAGAGAAGAGAGAGGAAGGTGAATCAGACTCCCAAACCTTGCCCCTGCTGTGGCCGGGCCCTGACACTGTCACCCCCACCGACCTTGTTTTCTCAGGATGGATTTTGCTGTTTGGTTCTCAGCACCTACCTCAGCCGGAATGAATGTCCTTGAGGGAGCGGCTCGGCCTTAGGCCCCTCCCCGACAGAGCCCCGAATGCACTCCTACCTCAAGCCCCTTGACGGGCAGCCCCTCTTTCCTCCCCACATTGTTGTCCAGAGTTTTAAAAAAAAAAAAACCCACAAAAAAAAAGCACTTCCCTATTTCCAGGTGTGAAAGAAACCGTCTACCTCACGGCGCACGGGCTCTCGGGCCTGTGTTATCACTGGACCCTCTCCGGGCTCCGCCTCCTGCCCACCGCCCCGTTCTCCCCAGAGAGGAGGTCACAGGCTGTGTCACCAAGGGCAGGCCTCTCCAGGCCTGTAGACATACAGATGGAATTGGTCAAAGAAAATGTGAAAAAAAAAAAAAAAAAAAGCCAAATATGAGAGGAAAATCTGTTCCTTGAAAATATAAGTTGTTGCTCCAGACCAGGCACCTCCCAGCACGCTCCCCGTGCTCTGTTCTGTCTTGTCTTGTGTGTCCATTCCCATTTGACCCTGCCAGCCAACTCGTCCCCGACGGGGGTCTCCAGGACCCCTCTCCTCCTGGGCCTCGGGAGGGCGGGATGTGGTTCCGGAGCCTGCCTCCTGTCCCGCCCACACGCAGGGCCCTGGAGCAGGCCGGCCCCTGGAATGTACTGTGTGCATGGTGGGTGCGCGCACGCGAGGGGGGGTCCCCAGCAGAGGTGCTCGAGGCCTCTGTCCCGGGACACGGCCAGCTTGGCCCACCCCCTGGGCAGTGGGATGACCACTGTCGGCAAATGTGGCCAGAAGCTATTTTTATACGAGGTGTGTTTAAAGCTTGTTTTGTTCCGTGACTTCTTGTTTCTCTTTTCTGTTGTGTTGTTCTTTGAAATACTTAGTTAAAGAAGAAAAAAGAAAACCAAGGAAACAAATACCTATTTTTGGTTACACTCAGAAACATTTTTTTAAATAGCAGAAAGAAAACTTTTTTTTTTTAAGGAAAAAAAGATTAAGTGTATTCCTGAAGTGTGAGATTAGACTATAATAAGGTCCCTGACCCGCAGCCCTCTAGGGACCCCTCACCCTGAACCTTAGTTAATTAGCTGAAGAAGGTAGACTTGTGATGTTTTCCTAGAAGACGAGTCCCGTCCGAGTGGACCCAGAAGGGCAGTCCGCCCTTTCTCCCCAGTGCTGGGCCCGTGCCCGGGGCTCCCCCAGGCTCCCAGACGTGCCCCCGTGGTCGCCACACTGGCCTCTCCGCACGCTGCTTCGTCATGTACCCCCTCCCCTGTGGGAAGGGTGGGTCTGGGGGAGGAAAGGGACGGGGGCACCACCTGACCTACTTGGCCTGGCATTTGTCATGCTACTCATTTTGACTGAATAAAAGTCCTGTTGCCAAAGTAAAGCTTGTGTTTTTTGGTGGCTGTGTTGGGCCCTGGGGGAGCGGGCGGGAGTGTGGGCCAGGCTGGACCCTCACGGGGCCTGCCGCCGACGGGCACCATGCATGCTGAGTCTTTTCCACAGGTGGGGATGCTTCTAAATATTCTAGTTTTCATCAACTCCATTTTATAGAAGGGATAAGCCAGTGATGGCAGGACCAGGCTTGGCCTCCAGGCCAGGGTCTGCGTGCCTCACCTCCTTAGCCGGCAGAGAGGAACCCTAGGCCCGGCGCTCAGCTCCGTGTGGACAGCCAGCATCGAGCCAGGCTCTGGGCAGGGCTGTGTGCTTTTCATGCATTGTCTGCAAGAAAGGACCGTTTCCTCCCCCACAGTAAAGGAAACGGGGGCCCTGAGTGAGTGACTTTCCAGGGCACACGACCACAGCCCCCCGCCCGGGCCTCTCTATTCCTCCCTGTCCGGTCCTCAACCCAGGCTCCTGAAGGCAGCTGTCTGGGGCCACTAAGGCCTAGGACAGGTCGAGAGCCTTGGCCTAAGGGTAGTTGTGCTCACCAGGGTCCGGGGACTCAGCAGGCCTCAGGCGTACTGTGTGGCATGGTATAAGGCTTAGACTGGCAATGCCCCCTGCTGCAGACAGGGAGAGCCAGGGCTCACCACCCCAGAGGACCTTTGGAGGGGAGCAGACCGGGACAACGGCTTGTAAGCTGGGTTCCCTGGCCGTGGCTAGGGCTTCCCTTGTTTGGGGGGCTTTGCTCTTCCACCTACCCTCACCCAGAGCAGCTCCACGCTCATCTGCCTTCTATGTTGACCTCACCGTGAGATCTCACTTGAAAACAGGGTTCTGCGCCCAAAAGAATTTTGAAAGCCCCTGGTATGGCACTTCTGGAAGAGGCTGCTGGGGTGGCTGGGGCTGAGGGCAAGCCAGAGCAGATGGTGCTGCGGATGCCAGACAAAGGAAGAGAGTCTGAGGCCACCATGGTGCCTGTCCTGGGGGGGGGGCAGGGGACGCAGAGAGAGGAATGGTTGACTTGCCCTGGTCCTCTCTTAAGAAAGAACTAAACCGAAATGTGGACAGATTACATCACCTTTCTCTACACAGAACTGGACCAACACAGGAACTCTTCACCAACTCCAGCCATCCAAGGGCTGCCTGGGAAGGTGGTGGGTTTGTCATTTGTTCAAACAGACCCTGCAAGGGTGGAAGAGTAGACCAGGTAACCTCTGGGGCCCCTGTCCCCTCGAAGTGTCCGAGATGCCAGCACCTCCCCCATGGAGGCATCAGGTAAACATTTAGAAACCACTAATATGACTCATGTAGGTGGATGCAAATCACACACAAGTTAATCAAATGCAGGCAGGGCCTGTTCTAATAAGGCTCTGAACTGGGCTGAAATAGAGGGAGAAACAGGGTTGCAGTTAGGAGTTTAGCAGAAATCGACGTTAAAACTGAGAGGCCCAGTAGGACTCTGAGTCCTGAGATCTCAAAGAATCTGGAGGCCTCGGGCCGAAGATGCCCACAATGTACACACACGTGCATGTGCACAGACGCACAGGCACACATGCTCAGGGACGTGTGCACAGACGCACATGCACACTGTCTTTGGGCAGGAACCAGCAGCAGCCTGCTGCAACTAGCCACTGCTCTGTAACAAACCACCTGCAAGGTCACGCTTCCCCTAGCATGTATTTTACCCACAACTCTGGGGTTTGGGCAGGGCTCAGCAGGACAGCTGTCTCTGCTCCACTCGGCATCAGCATCGGTGAGGAAGCTTGAAGCCCAGCTTCATCTGAAGGCTCCTGGCTCACATATCTGGTGGCTGATGCTGGCTGCCGGGCCGTCACCTCCATGTGGCTTCTCCATGTGGCTTGGGCATCTTCACAGCAGGGCGGCTGGGATGGAAGGACAGGCGTCCTGAGAGAGAGAGAGAGCCAGGTGCAAACTGTGTCATGGTTTCAAACCTAGCCCTGGTTGTCACACAGTGTCACCTCTGCCATGTTCTATTCATTAGAAGCAAGCCACCAAAGAGGTCATATTCCAAGGAAGGGAATTAGATTCCCCTTCTTGATGGCAGTACAGGAAAAGAGGAGCAGACCTGTTTTACCGCAGGACGACTCCGGAGGGACAGGTGGAGAGTGAGTGTCAGCAAGGATGTGCCGGGAGAGCTCCCTGAGAGGCCCTGTGGGGGGAGGGGAGGCGCGGCCCAGAAGGGCCCCCGCGGGGCTGTGGACGGAGGACAGGGAGCACTCCCATTCCTACTGCTAAAGCCTGCTTATGGGTCTCATCTCCATTATTAGTGAGCATCGGCCCAGGGGTCCAGCTCTGAGGCCACAGGGAGGGGGACCAGGCTCCTGTGAACACCTGGACAGGGGCGTCTCCCTGTTCCCTACTCCCTGCTCCCTCTCCTCAAGCAGTTGGGGGTGGAGTGGGGGAGGGGAGCTGGTGCAAGCCCGAGGTCCCTGCCTTCCCAGGATGGTAGACGCCAGAATGACAGTGCTGGAAGGGACCACGGATCCCTCATGAGACAGACGAGGCAACACAGGGTCCACGAAGGGCAGGAGTCCTTCAGGGTCACAGGGATATTAGAGGAAGAGCTCAGAAGGGGTGGAGCCCAGGACAGCCACACCCCACCTGAGCCCTTTCCACTCAGCCCAGCCAGGGCCCAGTGAGAGCCCAGAGGGAGGGGAGAGGGGGAAGAGTGGAGCCGGGGTAAACACGGAGGGCAGGTGGTTATTACCTGGGGACTGGGGTGGGCAGTGAGGGGAGTCGCGCTGCCCAGGACAGGGGGAGCTGGACTGGCGACAGGAAATAGAGGAGCGACCAGGAATGAGGGGGACTGTTCTGAGCTCTGGACTCAGGCCGGCGTCAGGGAGAGGGACATCTAAGCCCATGCCCTCCCACAAAGAGGTGTTATAAGGACTGGCCCAGAGTCCTGTTGCTCTCTGGGCCTCACAGAGCCACCCGTGGCAGGGAGGGAGTGGGGAGGGCAGAGGCTGAGAGGGGCGCCGAGGGCGGAGCCAGGCTGGGAGGCGCCTTGCTTCTTGAACTCAGGAGGGATGTGGGCCGGAGAAGCTCTGGAGCACACAGATGACCGGCTGGCCACCCTGTGCCTGTGCCCACTGCCCGATGCAGGGTCTGGCCCTGGCCCTCACTCCAGAACGCCCACAGCCCTGCTGGACTCTCGATGAGGCAATAGATCCTTGATATGATGCCAAAAGCATAATCAAAAAAGGAAAATAAATAGATACATTGAACACCATCAAAATTTAAAACTTTTATGTGTCAAGTAACACCATCAAGAAAATGCAAAGCCACAGAACAGGAGGAAGTAATTGCCAGTTATGTCTCTGATATGCAACTTGGATCTAGAAAGTGTAAAGAACCCTTATGATCTGATAATAATTCAATAATAAATGTACAAGTAACCCAATTTAAAAATGGGCAAAGGATCTGAACAGACACATGCCTGGGTTGCAGGCCAGGTCCCCAGTAGGGGGCGCACGAGAGGCAACCATATATTGATATTTCTCTCCATCTCTTTCTCCTTCCATTCCGCTTTGTCTAAAAATAAGTAAATAAATTTAAAAAAATAGATGAACCTTTAAAACATTATGTTAAGTGAAAAAAGCCAGTTCCAAAGGACCGTATATTGTGTGATTCCATTGACATGAAGTGTCCAGAATAGGCAAATCCTTAGACTGAAGGAATTAGTAGTTGCCTAGGCTGGGGGTTGGGGAGAAATGAGGGGTGACTGCTAATGGATCCAGGGTTTCTTTGGGGGGTGATGAAAATGTTCTAAAATTGCGACGATGGTTACAGAATGATGCGAATAGACTAAAAAACCACTGAATTGCATGCACTTTAATGGGTGAATTGTATGGTATGTGAATTACATCTTGATAAAGCTCTCAAAAAAACCTTGCTGATGAGGACTCACTGAGTTCTCAAAAAAGTATGCAATTGAAGTGTTCAAACGATCCGTTATTACAAGTAGAGAAACGGGTGAGCAAGGCAAAGTGACCCAAGCAGAGGGTGGGTGCGAGAGGCAGTAGAATATGCACTCCAAGGGACCTCGGCCCAGCCTGGCCTGGCCTGGCTTGCCCTGCCCTGAGCTGAGGAAGCCTGGCAGTTCTATGCTCCTGGAGAAGGGCTGCGACTGGAGGTTTTTGCTGCCACCTGGTGGAACTGTTGAAGATTACAGCTAGGGGATACAGCCTGATCTCGTGGAAGGTAGCAGTGAACATGTGCTCTGCCCCATGCTGGCCACAGACAGACCCAGCCAGCTGACAGTACAGACTTGAAAAAAATTAACTGCAATCTATCTATATATCTATTTGCATGGCTATCAGCAATAAGCTGTGGAAACAAAAAGAAATGTGATTCCCTGAAGTCCAGGATTAAGGAAGCCTCTGAAGAGGAGTGGAGAAGCAGGAAAGGATGTCCGAGGCTGAAGACACCGCGAGGGCGCAGGCTGCAGGTGTGAAGTGCATGGTGAGCTCACCGAGAGGCCGGGAGGTGTCACCTGCTGCATGGGGTCCAGCACTCAGTGGGTGCTCGATACATGTATATGGGAATGATGACCAGATTTCCGGAGCACATGCTTTTTGCAGAGTGATGTGTCTGAGGAAAGCCATTTGTGGCTCACCAGATGGAAAGGGAACCCAGCAAGAGGGTCAAAGAGCCTAGAGCTTCCTCAGGGAAGAGAAAGAGCCTCTATGGAGCCCTTAGTGCCCCCGTGTCAGTGATGACAACTCCGCCACTCCTTCCTGTGGTGTGTGACAGAATGCCTCCATATCACTGCATCTGAGTCTTCTCACAGCCCTGTGCTAGGCAGGGCTGGACTTACTGTCAGCGTCCCATTTAACAGATGAGCAAACTGAGGCCCCGAAAAGTGACGTTGTGGAGCTGGGGCTTGAACCTGGCCTCCTTGTTCTAAGCCCATGCTCTCTGATGGCTTATCTGTGTACAGAAGAGAAAGGGCAGGGGGGCGTGGGGGCAGGAGCATGAGGGAGGGAATGGTCTATATTGGCTGATAGAGAGATTTTCTTTTTGAATAATGAGGAGAGACCCAGGAATGCCCGACCCTAGAGTAGGAGGCTTGGGAACACCCTAAAATTCAGGCTGGATTAGGAACCTGCCATAGCTCCCCATTGCCCCCAGAGCAGTCACGACCTTTGGCCTGGTATTCAGGGCCCATTCAGGAATGGCAGTGTGGCTCAGTGGTCAAGAGCAGCAGCCTGGGGTTGTCCTCTCCACGCAGCCGCTGTCCGGCTGTGTGACCCAGTGGACATACCTTAACCTCTGCAGCACAATTCCTTCTTTACAAACTATGGGTAAAGGTCGTACCCACCTTACAGGTTGCCGTGAGCAGTAAACAAGTCAGTTATGTAAAGCACTTAGGACCATGCTTGCTGCTAATATTATTATTATTTATTATTAACAGAGTCTAATTTTTCAGCTCCTGTCATTGACTCCAATCCTGCAAGTTGGGACCCCAGCTTCTCTGGAACGTGCTGCGCAGTGTCGCCTCCAGGCCTCTCTGCAGGATGTTCCTTCACCCTGGAATGATACCGCTCCACCATCCCGTCTTTCCAGATCCTTCCAGACCTCGCCTCTGCCTGATCCTTCCTGATCCTCTGCAGCTAGAACCACTTCTCCCTTTGCCCTTCCTCTGCATCTTGTTCAGCCCTCAGTCTCCTTCTGCAGCACGATATGCACAAAATTCACTCCGTCACCCCTGCTCCGAGAGCTTCGGATGTGCGTTTCCCAAGGCCAGGCGTGGTGTCTCATCTCCGGACGACCCACCAGGGCTGTCATGGAGCAGCGCTGAATACTCAGAACATGCTTGTGGAAAGGAAACAAGGAAAGCAAAGAGGGAGGGAGGGAGGGAAGGAGCGAGAACGAAAGATGAAGAGAAAGGAGAGAAGGATGAAAGGTGAATTAGAGATGATACCAAGACAGACCTTAAGAGAAAGCAGCCCCGGCTCCATTGCTCTGCTAATGACTTTGGGGTGGGGAGGGGGGAAAGAACCCGGAGACTGGAGGTTTTGGGTGATTGGCAGCTCTTCAATGGGTCTTATTTTCATTGCTTGAGCCATGGCATCGGAACGGACTTTGCAAACCTCTGAGTGGCTCTGGACTTGCTATGTAGCCTCTCTGAAGCCCAATTTCCTCATCTGTAATGGAGATAATAATGGTGTTTATCTAATTGGGTTGTTGTGAGGGTTGAATGAGAAAATAGCAGCAAAATCCTTGGCACCTGGTCCACAGTGAGTGCTGTGTCATGATGGTGATGGCTCGGTGATTCCAAGAATTCCAGAAATGCTGAGATGAAAAGCTGTCCACTGCCAGGGAGGGGAGGCGCTTTCTAAGCTCGGAGAGATGTCCGTTGTCCTGGTGCCTGGCCCAGCGGCTACGCAGAGGTCACATGGTGTTTTCTCCTGGGCCTCCCCATCCTCCTCCCCCCAACAAAACACACAATAAAGACTTCTGATTGCTTGATTAAAGGAAGCGGATACACAATTAATTTCAATTTGAGACTCACTCCTCACCCACCTTTCAAAAAGAATTGCACACCCTATTCTAATTTACACACTGAATCAACGTGGAATTTTCCAGTGGGTACTGAAGCCTTTGAAGTGACCAGACCAGACTATTGATTTATTTCCAACTACACTCTCTCTTTGAACCCAGAAGGGTCAAGGTTAATTACATAATAAAACACACTGCGCCCAGCTGCCCCCTCTGAGGGCACAGGGAGCCCCCAGACCTTTCCGAGTAGGCTGGCGGTGGATCGGATTTCTGATCCCTTCCCTGCATTCATTTCCTGCATCAGGGCCCATTAAGAAGAAGGACCCCCCCCATTCTGACCCCTCATTTCCTCCCAGAGAGATAAATTTTAATTTGCTAGAAACCAACACAGAGGATCTGAGCACCCTGCAGTTGAGAAATCTTGCTGGGAGCACCCATAACAGACAGGGCTGGCTGGGAAATGGGGTGGGGTGGGGTCGGTGGAGGGACAAAAAAGACGCAATCCCTCTCCCCAGCGAGTCTGCCTCCCACCTGCCGGCAGGCGCCCAGAAGGACGGCTCCGCAGACGCTGCCCCTGCGGCCAGTCCCGGCAAACCTTCCTCGCCAGCTGAAGTGGGATGACCCCCTGGCCATGACTTCTCCTGTGGGTGCTCAGTCGGCCCTCAGCAGCCACGGGAGGTGGACACTACTGTAACTCCACTCTCCTGGATGACGAAGCAGGCTCTGAGTGGTCACACAGCGGTCCTAGTTATCACAGGTAGGGAATGAAACGCCAGGATTGGAGCCTCAGCTTCTGTTTTCCTTGTTAAACCGTGGGTTCTCTTCCCTGCCTCCTTCACCCCTGGGAAACTACACTACATGATTTTTTTTTATCATCGAAAGAAAAAATGGTTGAAAACTATCATGTAACGTAGAGTCCATAATCCACTGTCCCAGCTGTCCCACGACATTCATCTCAGCTTTTTTCTCCATTCAGGACCCAACCAAGACCCAGCCAGGCTCTGGGTTGTCAGGGCTCCTTACTCTCCCCTGTTTGGAACAGCCCCTGCCTTCTCTGTTTTTCCTGATATTGACATTGCTGAAGGGACAAGGTCATTTGTTCTGCAGAGTGATCCACAGTGTGGATTTGTCTCATGTAGCCTCCTGACTAGGGATTCAGGTAATATTTTTGCCATGAACAGTATACATTTTAGGGCATCCCATCTGGAGGCCCAGGATGCGCCTGTGTCTGTGAGGGGTTTCCAGCCCAAGGCCAGTGCTTGTTCTTGCGCCCCCTGGCGGTTCTCCGTGCGTGCGGTGCGGCGGGCAGGAGTGCCCTTATCCTCTGCCGAGGGAGGCCCGCGCTCTCCGTGACTCTTTCAACGCCACCGGCTGCAACCTCGAACCTTGGGAGGGAATCCACCCAACACAGCCTGCCATGCCCTTTCCCGAGTCTTCTCACGGGGTCTGCGCCCCCATGAGTCACCTTCGTGACTCTGAGGCAGGATCAATTTCCTTTATTTCCCTCCTCTGTGCTTCCACAACCCTTAGTTTCTGCCTCATCACATGGTTTGTCTCAACGTGGTAGAGGCTCCTACTGCCCCCTTAGGTCCATGTAGGTCCCAGCCCAGTGCCCACCTTAGAAGGTTCTCCATAAATATTTGTCAAAAAAGTTGTAACTCAAAGAAAACCAGGCTGCCTTGTAATCAATCTTGGTTTTACATTTGAAAGAAAATCCAACATCTAAAAACGAATTGAAAAGCTGTTTAAGTCTTTGCCGAATAGCCTGAAAGCGGCACAGGAGGATGAATTATGTTAGATGTTATATACACCAGAGTCCTGAACACTCTCCGCCCACCGTTCTCCCTGGGGGCTCGTGGCCCCTCCTTCCCCTCCACACCTCCCTTCTTCTCCCCAACTCCCGTTTATCCTGGATTTTCTCTCATCCTTGCCCAAATCCCTCTTTCCATCAGGATGAATTTGGTTCTTCTTCAAGCAATTCTGTCTTAATTTTTTAAATTAATATAAGTTGAGCAAGCAATACACAAAAAATTCTCCCTTTAAAAAAAAAAGTAAAATGACCACAAGGGACTGAAATTGGAAACCAACCCCAAAGGAAAAAACCCAAAGCACCTAAAATCATGGAGATTGAATGGTATGCCATTAGACAACGAATGGGTCAAGAATAAAATTAGGGAAGAAATCAAAATGTTTCTGGAAACAAATGAAAACGAACTCACAACAACCCAAAACTTATAGGACACAGCGAAGGCAGTCCTGAGAGGGAAGTTTATAGCAATACAGGACTACCTAAAGAAGATAGAAACATTTCAAACAAACAACGTAACCCTACGCCTGCAAGAACTCGAGGAACAACAAAGACAGCCCAGAGCAAGCAGAAGGAAGGAAATAACCAAGATTAGAGCAGAATTAAATGACACAGAGACTAAAAGCACAATTCTAAGGATCAATGAATCCAGGAGTTAGTTCTTTGAAAAGATAAACAAAATAGACAAGCCTTTAAGTAGGCTCATCAAGAAAAGAAGAGAGAGGACACAAATAAACACAATCAGAAATGAAAGAGGAGAGATTACAACTGATACCACAGCAATAGAAGGGATTGTAAGAAATTACTATGAAGAACTGTATGCCAAGACATTTGAAAACCTAGGGAAAATGGACACATTTCTAGAAAAATAAAATCTGCCAAAATTCAATGAAAAAGAAGCAGAAAATATAAACACACCAATAACAACAAAAGAAATTGAAGCAGTAATAAAAAAAAAACTCCCATCACACAAAAGCCCTGGACCAGATGGTTTCACAGGAGAATTCTATAAAGCATTTAAGGAAGAGCCAACCCCTATTCTCCACAGACTATTCTAAAAAATCCAGAAGGATGGAAAACTCCCAAATTCTTTTTATGAAGCCAGCATCATCCTAATTCCAAAACCAGATAGAGACACAACAAAGAAAGAAAACTTCAGGCCAATATCGCTGATGAACATAGACGCTAAAATCCTCAACAAAATATTGGCAAATCGCATCCAACAATATATCCAAAAGATCATACACCACAACCAAGTGGGATTCATCCCAGGGATGCAGGGATGGTTCAATATTCACACATCAGTAAATGTAATACATCACATAAACAAAAGCAAAGACAAAAACCACATGATCATATCAATAGATACGGAAAAAGCTTTTGATAAGGTACGACACCCATTTATGATAAAAACACTCAGCAAAGTGGGACTAGAGGGAGCATTCCTCAATATAATAAAGGCCATATATGAGAGACCTACAGCCAACATCATACTCAATGGGCAAAAACTAAAAGCTTTTCCACTAAGATCAGGAACAAGACAAGGATGTCCACTTTCACCACTTCTATTCAATATAGTATTGGAAGTTTTAGCCACAGCGATCAGGCAGGAAAAGGAAATAAAAGGCATCCAAATAGGAAAGGAGGAAACAAAACTTTAACTGTTTGCAGATGACATGATAGCGTACATGGAAAATCCTATAAACTCTACCCAAAAACTGCTCGAACTAATTAATGAATTTGGCAAAACAGTGGGTTACAAAGTCAATATCCAGAAATCAAAGGCATTTTTGTATACTAACAATGAATCAGCAGAAGCAGAAATCAAGGAAAAAAATCCCATTCGATATAGCAAAAACAAAAATAAAATATCTGGGAATAAACCTAACTAAGGAGGTAAAAGACCTGTATGCAGAAAACTACACAGCCCTGAAGAAAGAAATCAAGGAAGACACAAACAAATGGAAACATATACCTTGTTCATGGACTGGAAGAATTAACATCATCAAAATGTCCATACTACCCAAAGCAATTTACAGATTCAATGCAATACCTATTAAAGTACCAATGGCATATTTCGCAGACATAGAACAAACACTTCAAAAATTTATATGGAACCATAAACGAGCCCGAATAGCAGCTGCTATTTTGAGAAAGAAGAACAAAGTAGGAGGGATCACAATACCTGATATCAAATTGTATTACAAGCCCACTGTAATCAAAACAGCCTGGTACTGGCATAAAAACAGGCACATAGACCAATGGAACAGAATGGAGAGCCCAGAAATAAACCCAACTCTCTACAGTCAATATTTGACAAAGGGGGCAGTAACATAAAGTGGAGTAAAGATAGCCTCTTCAACAAATGGTGTTGGAAGAACTGGACAGCTATGTGCAAAAAAAATGAAACTTGAGCACCAACTTACACCATACACCAAAATAAATTCAAGGTGGATAAAAGACTTAAATATAAGCCTTGAAACCATTAAAGTCCTAGAGGAGAACATTGGCAGGAAAATCTCAGATATTTCACGCAGCAACATTTTTACTGATATGTCCCCTAGAGCAAGGAATATAAAGAAAAGAATAAACAAATGGGATCTCATCAAAATAAAAAGTTTCTGCGTGGCTAAAGAAAACAGTATTAAATTAAAAAGACAACCAACTGTATGGGAAAACATATTTGCCAATGATACCTCAGACAAAGGTTTAATCTCCAAAATATACAAAGAACTTACACGACTCCACTCTAAGAAGACAACCAACCCAATCAAAAAATGGGAAAAGGACTTGAACAGACACTTCCCCAGGGAGGACATACAGAAGATCCAGAGACACATGAAGAAATGCTCAATATCGCTAGCTATCAGAGAGATGCAAATTAAAACCACAATGAGATACCACTTTACACCAGTCAGAATGGCTATCATAAAAAAAGCAACCAACCACAAATGTTGGAGAGATTGTGGGGAAAAGGGGACCTTAGTTCACTGTTGGTGGGATTGCAGACTGGTACAACCATTATGGAAAACAGTATGGAATTTTCTCAGAAAAATAAAAATCGACCTGCCTTTTGATCCAGCAATTCCACTGCTAGGATTATATCCTAAGAACCCCAAAACATCAATATCAAAGAACCTATGCACCACAATGTTCATAGCAGCACAATTTACAATAGCCAAGAGTTGGAAACAACCTAGGTGCCCGACAGTAAATGAATGGATCAAAAAATTGTGGTACATATACACAATGGAATTCTATGCAGCAGAGAGAAAGAAGGAGCTCCTACCCTTTGCAACAACATGGATGGAACTGGAAAGCATGATGCTGAGTGAAATAGGCCAGGCGTTGAAAGACAAATACCATATGATCTCACCTTTAACAAGAAGCTAAACAACAAAACAAATAAGCAAGCAAAAGAAAAACAAATACACTGAAATAGAGAACAGGGGGACAGCGACCAGAGGGGAGAGGGGAGGGAATTTAAGGGAAAAAATGGGAGGGATTTAGAGGAACAAGTATAAGGGACACAGGGACAATAACTAAGGGGGGTAGAAATGGGAGGGAGGTGGGGTGCATGGGGGAGGGGGGGCTGGAATGGGAGAAATAAACAGAAAACTCTACTTGAAAAATAGCTAAATAAAAAAGTGATTAATTTAAAAAATAAATTCAAAAGATAAAAAAAGTAAAATGTTACATTATTTCCTCTGGCAACCACTCCAAGCCCAGTCTCTTCTCGGGGTAATTTTTATGAGCTAATGATGTCCTTCCAGGCCCTTTTCTGTGTAATTATACACTTTCATACACACCTAAATCAAATACATGGTATACTAAATAATGCCATTCACATTTCCAAAGTGTTTCTAATTTCCAGTGCTACGAAGGACATCCTCACACCGGCTCCCTGTGCTCATCACCGTGTGTTTCTGTAGAGCAGGGACGAGAGGGTTTGCTGGGCGGCGAGGCATGTGCATTGAGGATCCGACCACCCCCGAGTGAGCCCAGTAAGTGACTGTGCATCCATAACCCTCCGCCGGCAGTCTATGAGAGGACCAGGACCGTTTTGGTCTCACACGGGCAGCTTCTGCTTCTCCTAAGGCTGCTCTGAGGACCAAAGAGCGGATCCAGGAGCTTTGCCCATTGGTAGACAGCTAGTTCAATTCCGACAACCTGAACTGCTTTAAAAATGATTTAATAGCTTCCCTTATACAGCAGAGCTGAGGGGGCAAGTACCCATGTTAACACACTCAACACTGCACCTATGAGGTAGAGACCATTATCATCACATCTGCTTCACAGATGAAGTGATCAAGGCACAGAAAACTTAGGCAAATTGCTCGAGGTTACACGATGGGAAAACTGGGATCAAGATGCAGGCAGTGTGGCTCCGGGGCCTGGTGGTAACCAGCATGCATGCTGCCTTTCAAGCTCTAACGTGGGCATACCACTCTCATCATGGGCACTTGTTTCTTTTAAAATGTATTTGTTTATTTATCTGGTCAGTGTGGCTCAGTGGATTGAGTGTAGGCCTGCAAACCAATTTTGAATTTAGAGAGAGGGGAGGGGAGGACTAAAGAGAGGGAGAGAAACATCAACCAGTTACGCACATATATTTGTTTTCTTTTTTTCCTTTGTAAAAAAATGTATTTTCCTGATTATGCTATTCCAGTTGTCCTACTTTTTCTCCTCTTTATTCCCCTCTGCCCTATACCCACCTCCCACCATCATTCCTCCTCCTTAGTTCATGTCCATGGGTCATACATATAAGTTCTTTGGCTTTTCCATTTACCATACTATTCTTAACCTTCCCCTATCTATTTTGTACCTACAATTTGTGCTTCTTATTCCCTGTACCTTTCCCCCCTCTTTCCTGCCACCTGCTTTCTGCTGATAATCCTCCAGGTGATCTCCATTTCTGTGAATCAGTTCCTGTTCTAGTTGTTTGCTTAGTTCCTTTTTGTTTTTGTTTCTGTTTTTTAGGTTCAGTTGTTGATAATTGTGAGTTTGTTGTCACTTTATGTTCATGTTTTTTAAATCTTTTTCTTAGATAAGCCCCTTTAACACTTCATATAACACAGGCTTGGTGTGATAAACTTCTTGAACTTGACCTTATCTGGGAAGCACTTTCTCTGCCCTTACATTCTCAATGAAAGCTTCACTGGATAGAGCAATCTTGGATGTAGGTCCTTGCCTTTCATGACTTGGAATATTTCTTTCCAGTTCCTTCTTGCCTGCAAGGTTTCTTTTGAGAAATCAGCTGATAGTCTTATGGGAACTCCTTTGTAGGTAACTGTCTCATTTTCTCTTGCTGCTTTTAAGATTTTGCCTTTCTCTTTAATCTCAGGTAATGTAATGATGATGTGCCTTTGTGTCTTCCTCCTCGGGCCCAACTTCTTTGGGACTCTCTGAGCTTCCTGGACTGCCCAGAGTCTATTTCCTTTGCCAGATTAGGGAAGTTCTCCTTCATTATGTTTTTGAATAAATTTTCAATTTTTTGCTCTTCCTCTTCTTCTTCTGGCACCCCTGTGATTCAGATGTTGGGATGTTTAAAGTTGTCCCAGAGGTTCCTAAGCCTCTCTTCATTTTTTTGAATACTCGTTTCTTCACTCTGTTCCAGATGAATGTTTATTTCTTCCTTCTGGTCCAAACTGTTGATTTGAGTCCCGGTTTCCTTCCCCTCACTGTTGGTTCCCTGTACATTTTCCTTTATTTCACTTTTTATAGCCTTTACTTTTTCTTCTATTTTGCGACCATACTCAACCATTTCTGTGAGCATCCCGATTACCAGTGTTTTGAACTGTGCATCTGATAGGTTGGCTACCTCTTCATTGCTTAGTTGTATTTTTCCTGGAGCTTTGATCTGTTCTTTCATTTGGGCCATATTTCTTTGTCTCAGGCACCTGTTACATAGTAAGGGTCGAAGCCTTAGGTATTCACCAGGGCAGGACAACCCAGTCCCTGGGTTGTGTGACACTGTATGTGGGCGAGGGGTCAGAGAGGGAACAATGCTGCTTGCTTTGCTCTCTACTAGCTTTTAGTGACTTCTGCTGCTACCCACAAGCAAATTGGGCCCTTCTGGTGCTGATTCCCGTGTGGGTAGGTTTGTATATGTTCTAAGACCCTGTGGGTCTCTCCAATGAACCCTCCTGTGAGGCCTGGAGTTTCTCCTGACAACACAATCCCCACAGGTATTTTCATTCAGTGTTTTAGAGGCTTTATTTTCCCACACTGGGACCCTGAGTTGTGCAGTCTGTCTCTCTTCCCAGTGGTTCCTCCCAGTTATCTGCACAAGAATGTGGGATCGTCCAGTCTGCCAGCTGCTGTGTCCTCACCCACCCCAGTCCTCCAGCCACCGCCTTGCCGCAAGTCCTCTCCACCCCGGCTGCCTGTCTCCACCCCTCCTACCGTCTGGATGAATGTTTTTTCTTCAACTCCTTGGTTGTTGGACTCTCATATGGTTCAAATTTTTTGGGGAGTTCTGGTTATTTTTGGGTTTTAAATTTGTTGTTGTCCTTCCTTTGGTTGTGCAAGGAGGCAAAGTGTACCTACTCCTCCATATTTATTTATTTTTAGACCTGTTTTCTAAAGCACTACTCTTATTCTGTTCTTTCACTTGAACTTCTTAATTAGGGAAGGAGTTGGGCCTACCTGCCCCTGAGGGTCAGGTAGGCCCAACTTAGAGATGGGACAACTAAGGCTCAGAGAGAGATCGCCCAGGCTCACAGCACAACAGGGACAGATTTTATCACAAGAGGAAAGAGGAAGTAAACTATAGCTCCTGGTCCACAATTTAATGCCCCTCCCAGACTCTGCAGTGTCAGCTCAGCCCCTCTCTGATTAAGACGTCAAAGGAAAACTCCCCTGGGCCTGTCCCTACTTACTTCTGTTTATTCATCTCCCCTTCCCCACCTGCCTCCCTCCTCCCTTGCATCTTATTTTCTTATTTCCCTTATCTAGTCAGGTATCCATTCATCCTTTCTTTTTTTTTTTTAATTAAATTTATTTATTTTTTTGAATTGATTATGCTGTTACAGTTGTTCTATTCCCCCCTTCATTCCCCTCCACCCTGCCCCCCAACCCCACCATTACCCCCCTTTAGTTTATGTCCATGTGTCTCAAGTCCTTTAGGTTCTATATTTCCCAAACTATTCTCGCCCCCCCCCCATCTATTTTCTATCTACTGTCTATGCTACTTGTTTTCTGTACCTTCTCCCCCCATCTCCTCCTCCCACTCCCCTGTTGCTAACCCTCCTTGAGATCTTCATTTCTATGTTTCCACTCCTGCTCTAGCTGTCCTTTTAGTTTGCTTTCGTTTTAGGTGTGGTTGTTAATAACTGTGAGTTTGTTGTCCTTTCACTGTTCATGTTTCTTTAACTTCTTTTTCTTAGATAAGTCCCTTTAACATTTCATATAATAAGGGCTTGGTGATGATGAACTCCTTGAATTTGGTCTTATCTGAGAAGCACCTTATCTGTCCTTCCGTTCTAAATGAAAGTTTTGCTGGGTAGAGCAATCTTGGTTGTAGGTCTTTAGATTTCATGACTTGGAATATTTCTTTCCAGCCCCTTCTTGCCTGTAAGGTCTCTTTTGAGAAATCTGCTGACAGCCTGATGGGGACTCCTTTGTAGGTGATTGTCCCCTTAGCTCTTGCTGCTTCCAGGATTCTTTCCTTCATTTTAATTTTGGCTAATGTAATTATGATATGCCTTGGTGTGTTTCTTCTTGAGTCCAACTTTTTGGTACTCTCTGGGCTTCTTGGATTTCCTGGAAGTCTATTTCCTTTGCCAGATTGGGGGAAATTTTCTTTTTATTATTTGTTCAAATAGTTTTTCCACTGGTGGTTGTGACTTTCCCCCTTCTGGTACCCCTATAATTCGGATATTGGAGCGTTTAAAGATGTCCTGGAGGTTCCTAAGACTCTCCTCATTTCTTTGAATTCTTGCTCCTTGACTCTTTTCTGTTTGGCCATTGTTTGCTTTCTTCTGGTCCACTGCATTGATTTGAGTCCCAGTTTCCTTTTCATCTCTATGGGTTTCCTGTGGAATTCCATTCATTTCCCTTAATTTAGCCTTCATATGTTTCTCTAATTTGTGGCTATAATCCACCAGAACTATGAGGAAGGTGATGACCAGTGTTTTAAACTGTGCGTCTGAGAGTTTTGCTATTTCTTCGTCATTTAGATTTATCTCTGGGGCTTTGAGTTCTGCCTGCGACATTTTTGGTCTGTTCTGGCCCTTTAAGTGGGAAAAGCGGCGCCTTGGAGTCCCAGGTCGCTGGGTTGTGACGCTGTATGTGGGGGCGTGGTCAGAGCGGGGAAATGGCGCGCCGCCGCAGCCAGGCCGGTCCAACCGCTCACTCCCTCACTCGTGCGCAACCAGGCAACCACAGTCAACTCGCTGCCACCGCCTCCCCACTGTGCCTTCTGTGGTCACTCACCCGGTGGGCTGCTCGGTGGCTCACTAGGTCCAATCCTGGGTTTGGAACCCGCGCGACTGGATTCGCGCGTCTGGATTCCGCGCCCGGGTCCGACCGAGCCCTCCTTTGTAAGTCCTCACCCGACGCCGGTTTCGCCCCTTACCGGTCGGGCTGAAGAATTTGTTGTTAGCGGACTTCCGAAAAGTTCAGTTTTCCGTGTTCTGGTTGTGTTTTCTGATGCTAATATTTAGTTGTCCCTAAACTTGGTTGTGCGAGGAGGCATGGCACATCCAGCTAAACCTCCATCTTGGCGGAAGTCCCATTCATCCTTTCAAGAAACATTTCTCCAACCCAGGAGGTGCCTGCCTCTGTGGTCAATGCCAGGGATACGGATGTGAACATTGAAATTCTCCCCTGGGAGGGCCAATACCAGGTCAGCTCCTACCATCTGCCTGTGTCTGTCCCTCCACCCTTTTCACTCCCGCTGTCCCTTCTCCCACCCCAGTTAGCAATAAGAGCCCCTTTTCTGCCTGCCTCCATCTCCCTGTGGCAGACACAAGATTAAGTGTTAAAAGTCATGAAACAGGAGCGAACAGGAACCAGCACGGAGACCCAGAGTAGCACGCTTTCAGAGAAAGCCTGTGGTTTGCGCCCACTGTCTGCTTGCTTTAGAAAGCCAGGCTGCAGTCCTGTGGATTCAGCCTACCCAGAGGCCTACTCATTTGGGCCAGCAGAATGCCCCATAACCAGCCTCATAGGTCCCAAGAAATGGTAGCTGGTGACTTAGGGCAGAGAAGTGAGCAGGCCCACAAGACCCCGTGGTACACAGTATACGGCACTTGGGATGGATGTGTTTGTGCGTGTATGTTTGTGCATGTGTGAACAGGTGCACATGCATATTTGTGTGTGTGCACCTTTATGTGTGTGGGTGCACTGAGTGCATGTATGCATGCATGTGTCATGTGCATTTGTGCTCGTGCATGTTTGTGAGGACGTGTGCCAGCATGTCCAGCCTGGACATCTTGGCGTGACCAGGCAGCCGTACTTTGGCCTTGCTGGGTCTTCATCCCCCCATAGGGAGGGGCCTGACTGGCTCAGCTGTGTGACTGACAGCAGAGCACTCTGATCCTCGGCGGTGAGGTGTGTCTTCCTGCTGCTCCTATCTCCACTCCCCTGAGCCCAGAGTTTATCATTGTAAAATGTCAGAGCCCGGAGGGAAATTGGGAGATTATCTAACTCAGCCCCTCCCCTGACGGAGAGGGTATTCTGCCTGGAGGAGGTCACCCAGGCAGACGGAGGCAGAGCTGGGATGAGAATCCAGACACCCTGCACCCAGTTTCACATTCCTGCCACAACCCCACGGCCCAGGCTTGTGTCTGCTCCACAGTCTGCAAATAGCAGAGCAGTGGTTCCAGGCTGCGGGTGAGAACATTCCACTCAAGAGAAGGTGTCTGGGAGTCAGGAGCTGCTTCAATATGTACACACTGGGCCCTTCCCCACCCCTGTCTCCACCTTGGGCCAGGTTTATACCCGCTCTGGAAGAGTATTCTGGTCTCCTCACATTGGACCATAGTTGGTGGTCAGATATGCTTTTGATTTATTACAAATGGAAAACGAACAAATTCTTATTTGATAAATGCAGTGGGCAAAACTCTTACAATAGGTGGGGTTCATGAGAAAAAAATTACAAATGGTATCTTTGATGAAAGTCTTGGAAATGTCTTTGGAACAGAGGAATGAAGGCTGACAGTATTAAGAGGAGCCTGGGAGAGATTGAACTTGAGTGGTTTTTGGTCCCTTCATCAAAACAAAAAAGGCCAGGAAGTCCTCTGCATCCCCTCAGGAGGTAAATTGTCTTTGAGGAGATGAAGAGGCTTTTCTATGACAGGAAAGGAGCTCCCCTGGACAACAACCCAACTGTTCTGGAAAGGGGGTGTAATTAGAATTCCTATGTGTTCTGGAGACCATCCCGGGGCTGCCCCTGGAAAGGCTGGGTGGGAAGGGGAGGCAGCTGCACCTGCTGCCGTGGGGTCCTCGGGGGGGCCGGGGCAGCAGTTCGGGGCTGTGCAGTGCCCCTCAGCCCTAACAGTGCCGAGGTGGGCCCCGAGGAAACAGCGTGATTGTCTGGGGCTGCCTCTTGGCTCTGCAGCAGACTGAGCATGAGAGGGGTCCCTTCACCCCCTGAAGACACCCAAAGTGAGGGGCGGTCACTGAATAGAGGGCCTCTGCTTTTCTGGAGAAGGCCACACCTGTAACTGAAGACACAGGAACGGGCTCTGCAGGAAGCCTCTGTGTTGCTGTCTGGTTTTGGAAGATTAGAGCAATGTTTTATTCTGCGTATCACACGTACACATTTCCCTTTGGTACCCATCCTCTCATCTAGTCACCACACCCTGTGGTGCTCGCAGGATGAGACTTGCCTCCAGTTAGTTCCTCACAGAGAGGAGGGGCTCCTCCTGAGACCACTTCGGGAGAGGTTGTTTTCCTCCTGCTGCTTCCTTCCACATTTCTGGGACCTACTGCTACCATTGCTGCGGCCTGTGGCCAGGGGCACCGGGAGAGAGAGGCTGAGGCTGCTGGGCGGTGGAGCACCTGGGCGGGCAGGAAAGCTCTGTTGCAGGGATAAGGATATCATCCCGCAGAACCTGAGAAGCTGGGTGTGGTGCCTTAAAATATCACTGTGAGGAGGCTTTAGAAAGGGGTAGTCTACATCTTTTCCCTTTCCAAATGTATTTAAAAATCGGCTTGTTGAGTGCTACAGAAATTCCTCTTAAAACAGTAGAAAAAATACAAAGAGAGTAAACAGAGGGTATATTGAAGTGTAACAAATTAATAGTGGGGAAAAAAAAGACATGCTAGAGAGGGCCATCAAATTCCAAATTTGGTTCCTTGAAAAAGAAAACTCATAAAATAGACAACTTCTGACAAGATTTACAGTATAAGCAAAAAGAGAGAAGAAATAAATAATACTGGGAAGGAAAAAAAGAGGACATACAGAACAGCAGAGCCCTAAATGATAAAGAATGTTAAGGACTGCCCTGGCTGGTGTGGTTCAGTAGATTGAGTGTGGGCTGCAAACCAAAGGGTCGCTGGTTCAATTCCCGGTCAGAGCACATGCTTGATTTGTGGGCCAGGTTCCCAGTGGGGGCAACGTGAAGGCAACCACACATTAATGTTTCTCTCTCCCTTTTTCCCTCCTTTCCCCTCTCTCTATAAATAAATAACCTTAAAAAATAATGTTAAGAACTGTGTGCCAATATACCAATGAAAGTTAAAACTGCAGAGATAATACTTTCCAGCTTATTTTATTAGTTTTATATAATTGATAATAAAACAAGGACAGTATAGTAAAGTAATATTTTTACAGGCCAATTCCACTAGAGAATTTAAACATAAGAGCTTAATCATAATATTACCAAATTAAGTCCAACAATGTTCAAAAATATAATATGACCAAGCTGGGTTTTGCAATAGACTGAATGGCTGTGACCCCCCCCCCAAAGTGGGAGGAGGGGCATATAATCAACAAAGAATTAGTATGTAAAGTCTGGAGTCTAGAGGTTGTGTTAAAAAGACCTCCTACAATCACGAAGAAAGAGATTTGCAATCTAAGAAAAAAACAGGCAAAAGACATGTATGTAAGTATTTCACAAAAGAGAAACCAATAATGGCCCAACAAACTTTGAAAAGCTGAACCTTATTAGTAATTAGGGAAAAGTACATTTAAAACCACTGTAAGATATCATCTGATGCCTACTAGATGGACAAAAATGAAAGTCAACGCACCAGGGGCCTGTCAAAATGAGAAGCAGTAGGAATACATAGAAGCCATTGGTGGGAGTGTAAATGGGTACACTCAGTTTTGAGAAAAATTATTATACCTACCTGCTCTAGATGCCGTGATTCCACCCCACACTTCAGAGAAAATATCTTGCACTTGCTCACCATGTGTAACATCATTCTAATATCCATCATCTGTATATTGGGTGTGCGTGAAATACAATAAGTAAAATCCAGTACAAAAGAAAATTACCTAAGACACTCCCACAACTTTTTATGTTGAGTATACGTCAAAAACTTTTCTTCAACATAAGTGCTAACAAACTTCTGAGAGATAGTAAGTTACATCACTATAGACTATAGACCAAACAAGCTTCACCTACTAGGTGTTGATTTAACATCATTTGCAGCACAAACAATAACTTAGTACATCTTTTTTTGGACCAAAATTATTAGCCTTGCCGAAACAAGGCCTCAAAAAATTGGGTTAAGACTCAGAGTTGTTCCTCTCCACGGAAATCTTTAGTAAAAGGCGAAAGATTTATGCGATCTGAAGAGAAACCAGAGTATGCATTGGGGTGCTCTACTCCACACCTCGGGTAAAAAAAACTTCTATTGCACTGACGGTGGCTAGTTGACGCCAAGATTCAGTGCCTGAATAAAAGTTTCCAGATTACTCTGTAAATAAAAGTCTAATTTTCGGAAAATATAAGTGGAAGAAAATTTAAAGTTTTGCCGTTTTAAACCTGGACGTTGTGCAGTGCACTGTGGGTATGTAAATAAGGCCAGTCACTGTTCTTTCAGGAAATATCTTATTTAGACGGTGGCTTTTGTCACCAATAGGGGGCGAAGCGGAGAGTTCCCTGAATGGGATCTAAACGCCAGGTTTGTCTATAAGACTTGTTTTTTTGTGTGTGTTTATGCATTTACACAACCTGACTTTGAGTTCTGTTAAGTAAGGACTTTGATGTTAAACTGAAAATGAAAAAAAAAAAAAGAAAACCAAATAAGTCGCTGACACAAAATTCGGCGCGGTGGTTCCTCCCTTCGGCGGGGATTTAGGGGTGTGACTGCGAAAAGGGCACCGAGGGGTTTTAAAATTTGACAATTTCTTTTTTCTTAAGCTGCACGGTGGGCGCACGGGTACTTGGCTTGCTGGGGTTTTTTTTTTTCTTCTTCTTCTTTTTTTAACCGTGCACCTCCAGGGTATACACTCTAGAATATTTTCCATCTTCGCCGTTTGAGAAAAATTCCTGGCAGTGTCCTGCTTAAAATTGGAGCTTGCTTGCTCAGTTTCAGGTTTCCTTCCCAGCCAGACGCTAAGGTTGCGGAATGATATCTTGTACTCGTGTTTCAGATCTCCCATCTTTTCATCCTGTCTTTAAACCGTGCTTTTCTCTCCTCTGTGGCGCTCAGCTGCCAGATCCAACCAGACTACACGGGCCTCCCTAACAATTCACTGATGCAGGTCCATCATGGTACCTGAACAACCTTGGTAAGGGAAACTGCAGCTCTTTTTTTTGTTGTTGTTTGTTTTCTTCTTCTTCTTTCATTCTGTAGCATGTTTAGTAAACTGGCAACAGAGAAAGTTAGTTGAAGGAAAGTAGAGGAACTTTATCTTTTAAGTATTAAAACCTTGGAGCTACTTAATCACCTGGTATCTGCTCAATGTCATACCTGTGATTGGAAATGAACCTGATGGGAACTCCAGGAATCTTCCTGATTCTGTTTAAGGTTTGGGTCAACCGTGGCCACAACTTAAAACTTGTGTCGAATTACTCTCTTTACTAAACAGTCATCTGCACAGGTTCCTTTGTGTGTGCATGGTAATCATTCAAATTTTGGATCCTTGGCGATCTTTAGAGCCACTCGGTACTTCTGCCCTAATTTCTCAGTTTCGGCCATTGCCAATCAGTTACACAAGATACACTTGGCATAGAGACAGTCCATCACTACAGGCACGAAGTCCAGTTTAGCCTTAATGGAAAGTTGATAAAGTTGGTATCAACCAGGATGTGGTAAGGTGGGCCCAGTTGTGTGTCGTATTGGCAGAATAAGCAGGAAGAGCATTGGGGGACTTCTTTTTCCTTGAGTGCACTGGGATCTCTTCTTTCCTTTTAGGTTTTAGTCTATGCTTTTCTTTAAGCCTCTGCTCTCTCAGACTAAGCATCACCGTAGCTTCACGGTCTCCTGTTTCTTTGTTTTCTTTTGCTTCCCCATGATTGCGTGGCACTCTTGTTTCTTTTCTTTTCTTTTTCTTCTTCTAGCTGCTTGTGCAAACATCCTACTTCCCAACTTTGACACCTTTCTGAGCTGGGACATTTCGCTGGTTCCTTTGCTAACAAGTCAATCATATTTGACATATACTTGACTTAAATTTTTCTAATACACTACATTAAAAAAAACTTTACTGGATATAATTCACTTGCCTTACAATTTACCCATTTGAAGTGTGTAATTTAGTGTCTTTTAGTATATTCACAGAGCTGTGTGATCATTACCAAAATTCAACTTTACAACACTCTTGTCACCCTAAAAAGGAACTCTGAACTCATTAGCAGTTACTCCCTCCACCCCACCCCCATCTAGGCCATTAGTGGTCTATTTTTTTGTCTTTAAAGTGCCTATTCTGGACATTTCATATATGGTCATTTCTCAGGGTCCACAGAAGATTAGTTTCAGGTCCCCAATGGATACCAAAGTCTGCAGATACTCAAGTTACTTATATAAAATACAACAGTTTTTGCATATAACCTATGCATCTTCCTATATGCCTTAAATCCTATCTAGATTCCTTGTAATACCGAATGCAATGCAAATACTATGTAAAGAATTGCTATACTGATTGTTTAGGAAACAATGACCAGGAAAAAAGCCTGTACATGTTTAGTATAGGTGCAGCCATTGTAGGCCTAACTACTTTGTGCATATCAGCAATAATGTAACACTTTTTCCTGAATATTTTTCCATCAGTGTTTGGTTGGCCAACTTAAATGGAAGCTGACCTTTGTGACTGACCTCTTTTCCTTAACATAACGTTTGTCAGAGTCATTCACGCAAACATTTGTTTTGATACTCTTTTGCATGCTTGCTACATTTCACAATGTAATGTAAAGTTAGAGACCCGTGGACAAGCAAGGTTCCTACCCTACAGGGATAGCTGTATCTCCCAGGGCTTGGCCCCCGGCCGAGGTGCTGATAGCATGGGTTTGAGTAGATGGGAAGGCTGAATATTTTGTGCATTGTAAATATTGATATTCTAAGCTGTTATATCACTTTTAAGTATAAACAATGGAAGGTAAATACCCAGGAGAATTGATACCATCATAATTTCTTAATTTTAATTTTTTACATAATTCTTTTTTATTCTCGAACTTGTTTACCACTTCCATTTATCCAAGACCTGAATACAAATATATTTTTTGTACCTGAAAGTGTTTACTTAATTACCCAATCATATTTTTAATGACAAAACAAGTACATTAATTGAATTTTTAAATTTTTCCCACATTATTTGAACTTAAAGTTCTGTGCATTAATGATTTTCTTCTGGACTGACTTATTGTTACAATTATTTGCAGTACCTGCTTTATCGATCCACTATAAATATACTACAAATTTTGATAATTATAAAATATGAAAGTGTCATTTTTATTGGAACTACATTTCTTAATTAGATGTATACATATTACTTTTTGCCAGAGGAGACAGGGTTTAGTTCTAATGCTATTTCTTTCATTTTTATGGCTAACCTAAAAAACCTTGTTCCCATAAATCAATTGATGGAAGGAGTTTATTCAGTGAATGGTCAGGTGACAACTGAGTTAAATCCTCCTTAAATTCTGTTGAAAGAAAAAAAAGTTAGAAATCTTTTAAATTACAAAACAATTCGTTGCCCAGACTCATCCACTTCCTCGAAATGCCTGAAGCTACTTTATTTATTAAAATAATTTTTATTGTATTTTTTCCATGAACACTTAGTCTCCTTATACCCCTCACTGCCACTGAAGATAGTTTACGCTAACATTTATTGGGAGCCCTGAACATGTTTAGATCCTCCAGCCATTGCATCAGAGAAAGGTATAGGGCGGATGAGAACCTTTATTTTGGGAAGTAGGAGAAGGGCAATCGGTGAAATGGAAGCAGGAAAGCAGGCCTCCCCAGCAAGTCCAGCCACCTGCCCTGTGCGGCCAGGCCCCAGCCCAGCCTCCCTAGGGAGGTGAGGTCGTTCAGTGATTCCTGTCCTGGGTGTGGATGTCGGGAGCTTTGTGGCCTAGGGTGGCCGTGATGGAGATGATTGTGTTCTGTGCTGTCCAAAATGGCAGCCACCAATTCATGTGACTATTGAGCACTTGAAATGTGAGCAGCGCATCTGAGGAGCTGAATTTTTAATTAAGTTAAATTAAATTGAACAACCAACATGTCTAGAGGCTACTATTAGTAGCTGAGGTGGCAAAAAAGGTCCAATTAAGGGCTTTTATTCAAGGAGGGACACTGCAATCAGGCGGACTGGGTCCCAGCAGAAGGGAAAGGACAAAAGGTTTTTAAGGGTGGGGGGTGGGTCACCCTACTCATCTGCCCCAGGTGTCCTGGGCACAGGTGTTTGCAAGACAATGTCCTGTGCTCAGGGATGGCTGATTGGGGACAGAAAGTCCGGGAGATTTATGGGCCTTGCCTCCGGGAAAAAGCTCCAGGGATTGGGGATGGGCAGTGAGAGTTCAGCCGGTTTCCAGCAGGATGTTCGTGGCTGTGCCTCAGTTGCTTCTGATAGTAGGGAATCTCGAGGTCAGGTGTTTAGCCGGTGACACACACTTTCTTTGTTCCAGCATAGGCTGTGGCTTAGGGCCTTCAAGTCCCAGTACATTCTAACAGCTACCATATTGGCAGCGCAGAGCTAGGGAATTTCAACAATGTCCTGGCTTGGGTTTTGCACTTGACCAAGGGACTGGACTTTTGGGTTTTCTCTTAAGAGGGAGAAGAGGTGGGACTCTAGACCTTTCTCTTCTCTCTCTCTTTTTTTTTAAGTGACAATTTTTAAAAAAGATTTTATTTATCTTTAGAGGGGAAGGGAAGGAGAGAGGGAGAGAAACATCAATGTATGGTTGCCTTTTGTGCGTCCCCTGCTGGGAACTGGCCTGCAGGGAACCGGCCCGCAACCCAGGCATGTGCCCTGACTGGGAATCGAACCACGATTGTCTGGTTCGCAGACCCGCACTCAATCCACTGACTACACCAGCCAGGGCTAGACCTTTCTCTTCTGAAGATAGGTCAAAGTATCCCTCATCCCAACCCCACTGCAGAGGACCCCAAAGGAAAATCTTGAGACATTGGAAAGCAAAATCTTAAAGCGATGTGAAGAATTCCTATGGCTGAAAGGCAGCACGGACGGCAGTCCAGATCCACACTTCTGACCCCATCTGTGACCTGTACCACTCCCCGCATCCATTTCCCTGGGTTTAAACGGATCCTTTTGTCCTGACTACCAGCTTTGGAGGGAAACCACCCAAGAAGGAGATGCTGGGCAGGATTTATTGTGCAAGGAGAGACGAGCAAACCGAGCCTGCGGTTCAGGACGACAGAAGCAGTGCTCTGGGTCCGAGAATGGTAAGGAGAGAACGGAGAGTGGCCTCCCGCATGCGGTTGTTATGAGGATGAAACTCAGAGATGAGGGTGGCTGTGACGGTTAATTACATGTCGACTTGATGGACTAAGTGATGCCCAAGGAGCTGGTAAAACATTATTTCTGCGTGTGTTTGTGAGAGTGTTTCTGGGAGAGATTAGCACTGGAATCAGTAGAGTTGAGATCACCCTTACCAATGCACTGGGCACCATCTAGTCCTTGGAGGGTCCCACTAGGACGAAAGGTAAAGGAAGGGTAAATTTACTCTCTGTGGCGAGCTGGGACATTCACCTTCTGCCCAAGGACTCCAGCACCCCTGGCTCCTGAGCCTCAGGGCCTGGAAACCAAACTTAGGCTGTTGTCTGCCCTGGTTCTCAGGTTCTCAGGTTTGGCCGGAACGATGTCACCAGCTTTCCTAGGCCTCCGGTTTGGAGACAGCAGATTGTGGGACTGACCTTTCAGCCTCCAGAGTCATATAATGAATCTTTCTTTTTTAAAATTTTTATTTATTTATCTTTAGAGGAAAAGGGAAGGAGAGAGGAAGAGAAATATCAATGTATGGTTGCCTCTCATGCATCCCCTGCTGGGAACTGGCCTGCAACCCAGGCATGTGCCCTGACTGGGAATCGAACCACGGTTGTTTGGTTCGCAGGCCTGTGCTCAATCCACTGAGCTACACCAGCCAGGGCCTGAATCTTTCTTTATATCTGTATAAAACCTATTGGTTCTGTTGTCCAGCCTGGTTCTGTTTCTCTGGAGAATCCTGACTAGTACAGTGGCTCTTCTGTTAAATTCTCTGAGGAAGGATGGAAGGGGGAGAAAAAGAAAAGCAAGAGAGGATTAGCACGGTAAGTTTGCTGGAGACAGGTGGGCTACAGGGGCAAACAGTCTGCGCAGTTGCATCCTCAGACCCTTTAGGTGCAGAAAGGTTGTACGCCCAGTTGCACTGGGTCCTGTGCTCCTTGGGGCCCTGCTCTGCTATCACCTTTATGAAATTCTTAATGATTCTTGAACAAAGGTCCTATGTCTTCATTTTGTACTGGGTCTCAACAGGTTTTGGGTAGAAACTCTTGA
This sequence comes from Artibeus jamaicensis, assembly GCF_021234435.1. Lineage (NCBI taxonomy): Eukaryota > Metazoa > Chordata > Mammalia > Chiroptera > Phyllostomidae > Artibeus > Artibeus jamaicensis. Next base: position 8,690,234 of record NW_026521883.1, read on the forward strand.
TTAAGCTAGTTCCATTTTATTCCTAGTTTGCTTTTTTTAAAAAAAATGAATTCATTGGGGTGACCTTGGTTAATAAAATTATATAGGTTTCAGGTGTACAATTCTATAATACACCATGTACATATTGTGTTGTGTGTTCACCACCCCAAGTCTAGTCCAAGTTTGCTTTGAAATATACATATATATTTTTTAATAGCATAGGTGGGTATGGAGAGAGCATCATGAATTTTCCCTTTTAATCTATTAATGTTGCTAAAAGACAAAATTCAACTGAGTAAATTTAAAGATCGAATTGGGTTTATTATGTGATTGATGAATCAAAAACATACCCTCTAGCAACTAACGAGAAGGGTACTCCCAAGGGTCTACAAAACAGAAGGTTTTTATAGGCAAAACGAAGGCAGGACCATGAAGTTGAGAGTGGATTATTCCAGGCAGGGATACCTTCCTTAGGGGAAGGCAGAGGATCTTAACAGGCAGATTACCCCACTAATGTGGATCAGGAAATTCCAAACCGATTGGTTTAAAATTCCACTTTTGGGCCCTGGCCCAAAATTAAACAATTGGTTAGAGCATCGTCCCCACATACAAAGCTCGTGTGATCCCCAGTCAGGGCACACACAAGAGTCAACCAATTAATGAATAAATAAGTGGAACAACATTCCTACCTCTCTCTCTCAAAAAAAAAATCAATAACAATTAAAAAAAATTAGCCCTGGCCAGTGTAGCTCAGTTGGCTGGGCATCATCCTGCAAACAGCAAGATTGTAATTTTGATTCTTAGGACGCATGCCTGGGATGCACGTTCAATTCCTGGTCCAGATGTGTGCAGAAGGCAGCCGATTGATGTTTCTATCTCACATTAATGTTTCACCCCCTCTCTTTCTCCCTCCCTTCCTTGCTCATTGAAAAATAAATAATTGTTTTAAAAAATTTTAAATAAGAGCATTCAGTTTTGGGAGAGGCTGAAACTGCCGTTAGGTTAGCTGTTAAAGCTAGGCTTGGCATCACAGGATTTTAGCACAAGAGATGCCATGTTGAGTCTGTGGTTTCCTCTTTAACAATGTGGAAGATTATGTTCATAGATTATAAATCATCACAGCATTGATAGCTTAAACTCAACTTGACAATAATGTAGTTAAAATAGATTTTGTGTTGTAGAAGAGTTTTAAATTTGTGGAAAAATCGTGAAGCTAGTGTAGAGTTCATGTTCACCCTGCACCCGGTTGGTTGCCCCCATCATTAACACACTATTATTCGTATGCTTCGAAAAGCAACTTCCACTATTCATCCAACAATCCTTGAGGCCAACAATGAGGAGGGCCCATGGAGGAGACAAGATGAAATGAGGGAGGGTTCCCAGGCCTCCCGCCCCACTGCTGTAGGCTCTGCCTTTCCAGGCCTGGCCTTCAGCAGCCATGTTAAAGTTCCTGGGTGCCATGAGGACCCCAGGACTTTGAGTACACTGGGACACTTTTTCTGGACCAGTCCAGGCCTCAGAGTAACCAGAGGTCTGAATTGGACTCCTGGGAGCAGCCAGCACTCACTACCTGGCCTGGGAAGCCTTGCGGTATCTGGGGTCCAGCGTTCCTCTTCCTCCCAAAGTCATACAATCCAACGGCATAGACCACCCTTCCTCTGAGCCCTGGGCCAGCTCAGCCTGGGTGCAGAAGGAGGGGAAGTTCCTCCCTTTGAAGATGATAGGGTGTGCCAGTGTGGGCAGGATATTGAGGGGCTTCTTGGTCTAGGTATTAGCAAGATCCTGGGCTTAGATTTCCATGTGACCACCAGGCCAAACTTTTGGGTTTTCTCCCTGCAGGGGTTGTGAGTTGGAAGAGGGGATGGGAGTCTAGTCCCTCGCCTCCTGCAGTTAGGTCAGGGCCCCCAGGCTCCCTTTCAGAGAGGGCCTCAAGGGAGGAGCTTGGCAGGCTTTGTCTAAGAGGCCATAAACTTAAGCAATGCAGAGAATTCTGGAGGCTGAAAGGCAGAGGAAAGGTCTTTCGGTTTTCAGATCTGGATATGAATACCAGATTAACCTGGTCCGGATGTGGGACCTTGGATACGCACTGCAGCACTCTGAGACTCAGTTTCCCTGAGCGATAAATGGCTCCTTCTGAGCAGCCAGTTTAGGACGGAAATTATTCAAGAGGGAGGTAGTAGGTAGTAGCGATTCCCCAGAAGAGGTTAGTCACAGTCCGCGGAACTGGGACAAAGGCAAGTCCAAGGGCGGATCCACAGGACGCCTGGATCAGTTTCTACTCTGGGCTTCTGTGAGAATGGCACGCAGCAGCGTGCGGCACTCGGCCGCGGCGGTACACCTGCCAGCAGGGAACCCTGCGGATCGCGTTGGGCGGGCACACCCTGCGCGGGGCGGGGAACGATCGCGGGAAGGGGCGGGGTCTCGCCGGGCTGGGAGGAGCGCCGAGCAGCCTCAGGAGCGAGGCAAGAAGAGGGTAGGTAGGCCGGGGCGCGCGCTAGACGCCGTAGTTCCTCCCGCGGGTAGGGCACGGTGGGGGGACCTGCACAGCTGGAGAACTCAGGCGGCGCCGAGGACAGCCAGGGGATCGCCGGGGCTTCGGCGGCGCCCGGTCGGGGGCGGGACAGGAAGGCACTGGTGGCGCCGCAGCCTCGCGCAGCGCGGGAAGGGGGTTCTGCCTGCGGTCCCCCCTGGGTGTGCCCCCCGGCCCCAGGCCCCTCCAGAGGACGCGTTTCAGCCCGTCCCTGCCGTGGTCGCCTCATCCCGTCACAGCCCCTCCCCCAGGCCTGGGACCCCCGCCCCATTATTCCCAGTCCACCTCTGAACCCCACGTTGTGCTGACCCGCGCTCCCTGTCCTGTCCCTCTCCTCCACCGGTCTGTCTCCGCGGGCAGCGAGCGCCCTGCCCTGGCCGAGACCCAAGTAGAAGACACTCGTCAGCACGTTCTCACTCCGGTCATCTTATCCCTCTGCCTAGCTCCACCCTAGGTCCTGTCCCCGGTGGCCCTTTGTCCCCGGACCCAGCCCCGCACTGACCGCACGCTCGGTGCTAGCTCTTGAACCACCGCATCACCCCAACCCCCCAGCTCCTCCCCACCCCGTCGACACGCCTCGACCCAGGATGCAGCCCGCAGGCCGGGCGGCCGTCAGGGAGGCGGTGGCCCGGGACTCGCTGGCAGCTGATCTGCGGTGCAGTCTGTTCACCTCGGCCCTGCAGAGCTACAAGCGGGACTCCGCCCTGCGGCCTTTTCCCGCATCTTATGCCCGCCATGACTGCAAGGACTTTGAGGCCCTGGTGAGTGTACTTTCCTTCCCCGGAGCTGTCCACTGCTTCCCATACCACGTGTCCTGTGGAACCCATGTTAGTAACCATGCCAGCCCCCAACCTGGCCTTGGAAAAAGGTTTCCCTGAGCTAAGAACCACCCCCCCCCCACACACACACATGCGTGCACTAATGTTAAACTACCAAGGCACTTTGTGGCTGCTTCCTCTTGTTAATTAAAAGTGACTTCCAAGAGTGAAGTGAGGAATTAAATAGCTACACACGCCTCCACAAGATTTCCTAGTGTGGCCAGCAGTAGGGTGTTGATCTGAATCAGCTGACTCGCCAAATAGGAAGTTATCCAACCCTTTGCAAATACTCAACACACCAAAAGTAACCAGAGCCACCCTTAATACTCTGATCTTCAAATGAGGTAATATATGGGCAGTGCTTGTATAAATTATAACTTACAGTACACCTGTGAGCTGTTATTTCTGTGATGGTTCACCAGGTACTTAATTTCTTGCAGTGTTCACTTCAGGTTCAGCATTCTAGGTATCAGTTATCTTTATAATCTAAATGTTTGGAATTACCTAGCAAAATATTATTTTTCAAAATCGATTCTATAAGAAATAGAAAATAAGCCCTGGCTGGTGTAGCAGTGGATTGAGCGCGGGCCTGTGAACCAGACAATCGCAGTTCGATTCCCAGTCAGGGCACATCCCAGGGTTGCAGGCCAGTTCCCTGCAGGCCAGTTCCCAGCAGGGGACGCATGAAAGGCAATCACACATTGATGTTTCTCTCCCTCTCTCCTTCCCTTCCTCTCTAAAGATAAATAAATAAAATCTTTAAAAAAAAAAAAGAAATAGAAAATGGAAGTAGTCTATAATCATTAAAGACATTGAATTAGTAATTTACTCAAAGAAAACTCCAGGCCTAGCTGGTTTCCTTGGTGAGTTGTAGCAATCACCGAGGGAATAATTTCAGCTGTAGACAAATTGAAAAATTTATGTACAGCTGAAATATTGAAAAACATTTCAACGTTTTGAAATATTGAAAAAATGGTTAGTATAACCTAAATTTGATAAGGATGATATAAGAACATTACAGGCCATTGGCACCCATGAATATAAATGTAGAAGTCCTCTGTAAAATATTAGAATCCTGAATCCATCAATGTATAAAAAGAATAAGTCCTCATTGACAGGTTGGGTGTATCCCAGAAATGCAAAATGAGTTCAACCTTTGAAAATTAATCAGTGTCATGAACCACAGGAACAGGTTAAAGGAGATGTTTAGAATTATCTCTGATGAGGTGGTCAGTGTTGGGTTTCCTCCTTCGTTTGACTTCCAGGAGGTCAAAGGACAAAGGCCCGGTCACCCGGCTCCCACCTGGTACACTGCAGCCCAGGCTAGGGATGTGTGGAGGGTACCTCAGGCCTAGGCCAGCATGCATGGGTGTTTCTGGGTACAGGGAGTGGGAAGTCAGAGAAGGATAAGCCAACTGACTTTCCCCACAACTTGTTCTGCAAATTCAGGTGTTCAGTTTTGTGTTTGTGGTATTGGGGCTTTGGGGATGACCCTACCTTTTTGTCAATAGATGTTAATGGAGCATTGCTGAGGGCCAGGTGCTGAGGATGTGGAAGGACCCCTGGCGAGGTTAATGTGCTCAGCTGTACTGCGGTGTAACCCCTGTACAGGTGTGGCACAGAGATATTGCAGGTTCGGTTCCAGAGAGCAGTGATAAAGTAGTTGTAATCTTTTTGCCGGTCAACTTGTAAAAGATGCAGTGTCTGTGAAGTGCAATACAATGAAGTATGCCTGTATTATATGACAGAGAAGCCCAGAGCAGGGACCCTAGCCCTTGGCACTGAGCTGGGGTCAGGGAACACTAATCAGGGACAGTGGCTGATGCTATGCTGAGTCGCTAGGGATGCAGAAGATTTCCAGGAGCAGAGAGGAGGAAAGTACTATTCTAGGAGGAGTAGCAGGATGGGCAGACGCCCGGAGCTCACCGAGAAGAACAAGTCTGTATTTTAGTGTGGCTCTTACGGAGAGCAGGAAAAGGAGGCCAGCCGGAGCGTGCAGGGTGTGTCATGTCCTGCCAAGGTGTGTAGATTTGTCCTTGGTCAGAGGGCAGCATTGGCGAGATCCAGGGTGCACTTCTGAAAGACCCCCACAGTGGCAGGGTAAGAGGGATCAATCTGTCCAAGAGAGACTAGAGTCGGAGGGACTGTATTCAGAGATGGTGCCCCACTGTGCACTTCATTCATTGTTACTGTAAACATCCAAGCAGACCGGGCTGCTCTGTGCCTCTCTTCCTGCTGGAAGGGCTGTTGGCAAACAGAATCAGGCAGGTGTGTTTGATGAACAGGGGATAAATTCAGAGGGAACTTTGGAATGGTTTGCTTTGTTTATGCTTTTAAAGAATTATTTTTAATTATGCAAGTAATGTTTGAATATATTTTTGTTACAAAAAATTCACATGACACCAACTGAGTAATAAAAGTGCCCTTGACAGAGCTCACACTACCCCACATCCCTCCCTGTAGGTGTCAGTGCTCTAAGTTGGGGGCGCACCGGTCCTCCTGTATCTATAATTCCTCAGAGAGCAGCAGGCAGCCCCAAAGAGCCACCTCCTCTAGAGGGACAGCCTGTCGCCCTCATGGGGCTCATTGTGCTGGTTCTGTAGTGCACCCTTTCTGTCAAGGGCCGCTGGAGAAACAGATTCTTACCAGCCTGTTTTGTCGCCATATGAGGGAACCAGCCCAAGCCATAGAGGTTCTGGGTTGTCTGTAGGCATGGCTTTAATAACTGCTACCCAGAAGGCCACTCTCCAGCACATGCTTAGAATTAGATAAACACACTTCAGGTTTCATTTCGATACATGTTACATGAGTTACAGAAAAAAATGTGGATAATTTGGCATCTGGGCCTGTATCTGATTCAGTGGTTAACTTTGAAAGAAAGAGGGGAAGGAGTCTGGATTTGTTTTCTGCATTGTTTTGTGGTTACCTGAAGAAGGAAGGTATGGAGCTGTTTAAAAAAGTCTCTCATTTGCATTTGTTTAGCTAAAAGCACTTGAAAGTAATGTGTAACAGTTTATCATTTTCAGCCCTTTTTAATTAATTTTCTCCACACTGCAGGGTGTCATTACACACCTATAATACATATGTTGCAGTTTCCAAAAATTAGAGCTCTGGCTTGAATTACTTTGTTGATTATTGCTTTCCTGAGAATGTCCCCTGCTAAAACAAACTCCTGGCTTTAGGCTCTGCTCTGACCCTGTTCTCTCACACTCTCCAAAGTCCCAAATCATCTCACAGGTGCCTAGTTTTGAGGATATTATTATTCTGAAGTTAGCACTTAAATTTTACACTGGAAGGTCTTTGTATTCCCAGTGCCTGGCCTGGAAGGTGCTTATCAGGTATTCGGGGAATCAAATTGGGTAAGTGTGAATGGTTTCTTTGTATTAATTCCAGGCCCTTGCCACTCAAGGTGGGGTTGAGGAGCAGCAGCAGCAGCAGCAGCAGCAGCATCTAGGAGCTTGTTAGAAATGCAGGATGTCAGGTCCCACTACCCCCAGACCTACCTAATCAGGATCTGCACTAAAAAAAAAAAAAAGATTTTAGCCCAGGCTGGTGTAGCTCAGTGGATTGAGCACGGCTGCGAACCAAAGGGTCACAGGTTCAATTCCCAGTCTGAGCACATGCCTTGGTTGTGGGCCAGGTCCCCAGTGGGGGCGCAGGAGAGGCAACCACACATTGTTTCTCTTCCTCTCTTTCTCCCTCTCTTGTCCTCTCTCTAGAAATAAATAAATAAATAAAATCTTAAAAAAGAGATTCTTATTTTTAATTTTTGTAGAGAGAGGGAAAGGGAGGGAGAAAGAGAGGGAGAGAAACAGTCCGAGAGGAACATTGATCAGTTGGATGGGTTGCCTCTCGCACGCCCCTAACTGGGGGACCTGGCCCACAACCCAGGCCTGTGCCCTGAGCGAACGGAGCCACACCAGCCAGCGCGGGGTCTGCACTTGTAACGGGTCTGAGAAGCATTGCCCCTAGCCTGCCCTGCTCCCATCTACCATCTGGGAGCCGAACTGCTGTAGTTGCCCTCCTGGTTCTGGTCTCTGGCTTGCACTCTCTAGACAAGCTGGATCCCCGTGTCTGGGCTAAAAACACCGATAAGCTCCTCCCTGTCCTAACCCCAGGGCAGGCCTCCGCTCCCCAGGCCATCCCCCACCTCCTCCAGGCAGACACTCCCTCGTCCTTTAAGACCCAGCTGAAACCTCTGTGCAGACTCGGTGCCTTCACCCCCAGCGGTTAGTCCTTCCTATGGTTCCTTTACGATATTATAAAGATATTATGTATTATCTTATACATAAATAATATTACGATAAACGCCCATCCACATTAATCATTGTTATTTTCCTGAGATAAATTCTGGAAGGTGCAATTGCTGTTTCAAAGGCTAACAGAACTTTCTGAGGAAGCTTTTGATGCTCATTTCCAGATTGGAAGTTGAATATTTATGTTTACTGGAGATCACGAATGATCTCAGCCTTGGTTCCCATCCGGTCACCTGGAAAGCTTTAAAAGCTACTGCTGTTTGGGCTCCACCCTTAGAGATTCTGGTTTAATTGCTCTGAGGTGGAGCCTGGGCATTGGGACTTTTTTGTTTGTTTATTAGCAGAAAATATGTAATTAAAAATTTTTCCTACTAATTGAGGAAATGATAACAATGAGATTCAGTCCAATCAGTTAGGGTCCATTTAGGCACATGCTTGATAGCTCAAGTTAAAGTTCTCAGTCTGTCAGATTACCGTTTACTTTCCCTACCCTCAAAGATGGTATCTGCTGACATCCATAGGATGGGATGTGACTGGCGGTGGCCATGTGGCTGGGAGGACTCCTTAGCCAGTGGGGTGGTGATGCGGCGGATCTAGGGGTGGGATTCATCTTTCGGGTAGAAACCACCTCCTCCCTTCCCAGCCACCCCAGAAATGCAGGCCTTTCCTCGGCAGATTGGAGAGCAGCAGAAAGGGATGTTTGATTAATAATAATAGTACAGTACCTAACGCTTATAATATACTTAAAGCCCCTACTACTTGCTGGGCACTGTTCTGAGCTGTTTCTATGTGGAACCCATTTACTCTTCCTAACAATCCAGGGGTACAGGCAGGTTCTATTAGATTCTCTGTCACCATCAGCCAATCGGGTGTGTGTTGGTGGCAGACCACCCTCGAGCCGCCAGGTGTTGCTGGCGTGAAGCCAGGGTGAAGAACCACCCCATTAAAGGGCCCCATGATGACTCCTTTTGTGAAGAGTTCTCTCTGAAGTAGACTGTCACCCCCAGTCTGTTTTAGTTGTTTTCGTGCCTTAGGTTTGTGCAAAGCCTGGTGCACCTGCATGTAACCTCAGTGTGTACCTTTCCAGCCTCATCTCAGCAGCTGCACCCACCTCTCCCACCCCACCGTTGTAGGTGTCACTGCGGTCCTGAGGCTGGCGACCTTGGCTGTACCTTAGGTGCATTTCCTTCCAGCAACTCCTCCCACATCTAGTAATTACCACCTAGATAAGGATTTTTTCCAGATGTTCTGTCTTCCCTGTTGCCAGTCCTTCCAGGACAATGTTGCCTAATGTCTAAACCTCAGTGCACCCACCTCCTCCTGGAGACAGGAAGCACCTGGGGCCACTTCTGCAAACAGATTCCTGGGCCTCCTCCCCAGGAGCATGTGACCGGGTGGTTGCCAAGTGTCCACTGGGCCATCTGGTCGCCTGACTCAAAGCAGGGAGGTGGAGTCGTCTCCTTCCAGCGTCATTAGTCCTCCCTCCCCCCTGCTCTTCCCCTGCTGGCTCCTGCCCTTGGCCTCTCGGTCACCAAGCCACCTTGCTTTTCAGAGGCTTCCCTTCTCAAACCCCACAGCTGCCTCGCCCTGCCCACCATTCCGGCCTTGCCTCCCTGGGCCTCTTCTCCCACCGAATCCGTCCTCGTCCCCAGGGCAGAGGCTGCAGAAGTGTGTTCTTCAGGGTGACACATTTTGTTTGTCCTCTAACCTTTTAGAAATTGGGAAATTAACATATAAAAACTTAAAAAAAAGATTTTACTTATTTTCAGAGAGAAGGAAAGGGAGGGAGAAAGAGGGAGAGAAACATCAATGTGTGGTTGCTTCTCTCATGCCCCCAGTCAGGGACCTGGCCAGTGACCCAGGCATGTGCCCTGACTGGGAATCGAACCAGCAACTTTTTGATTCACGGGTCGGTGTTCAGTCCACTAAGCCACACCAGCCAGGGCGCAGATTTCTTTTTTTTACTTATTTTTTTAAAAACAGTTTATTTATTTATTTTTAGAGAGATGGGGAAGGGAAGGAGAAAGAGAGGGAGAGAAACACGGACTGGCCTTGTACACCCAACCGGGGACCTGGCCCACAACCCAGGCCTGTGTCCTGACTGGGAACTTGACGCCCAGCCCAGGGAGACACACCAGTCTGGGCTGGTTTCTGAGGCTCAGCCGCCTGGGTAAGGGTCACTTCTGGGCAGAAACCAGCTGGACCTGGGGGCTGGGCCCTCTGCCAGCCCAGGGCCTCTGTCCAACAGCTCTCACCCTCCTTCCTAGAGTCCCCCCCCTTTACTCATTTTCATCACCTCTCTGGCTCTGGGGGCACTTGAGCCTGGGACCGCATTTTGGGATAGGCTGTTCTGTTCAATTAACTGCCTCTCTGCTAAGCTCCTTCCCACTGGGAATGCTCTCTCTCAAAATCCTCCAGGTCCCATTCTCATCCTGTCTGCTCCGTGAACCCTTCCCTCTGCCTTCTCCTTCATCCCCCAGAAATGCCTGCCCTCCTGAACACGTGTTCTCCTCAGTCCGGTTCAGTGATTGACGGTTCGAAACACTTGCCTTCTCGCCCTGCTTCTACTGCACGTGACATGCGTCTTCTTCCTACTTCCCACAGGGCCTCAGCGCAGCTGGTAGCTGTCTTGGTTGTGTTATTTGGGGGTGGGGTGGGGGGAGACTCCAGAAACCTACTTGATTGGTTTCCCAGGCAGCCTCTTAAACTTCTGCTGGAGTTGCTCCCTTGGGCTAAGATATTTAGTCCATTGTAAGTTTCTCCATTGATAGGAGAGAATCACAGAGATTGGACCTCAGAGTCAGGCTGTCTGGCTTCACGGTCCTGCTACTGGAGAGCTGCAGGGTCCTAGGCAGGGTGCTCCAAGCCTCTCCAAGCCTCGGTTTCCTCCCCTTTCCAGTGGTGGTTATAAGGATGAAATGGCCGACGCGTGCGTGGCATTCAGCCCAATGCCTGGCGCGTGATAAGGCCTCAGTAAATATTAGCTTTCACTATCTTGTTCTGGTCTCCATGCCAGACTCTAGGCTGGCTGCAGGGGCTCCAGGATTCATAAGGCGGGGTTGGCCCTCAGGAAGCCTTCATCCCGGCCAGAGTTGGGGGGGGCACAGAGAGTCGGTACCAATGTCGGATTCTGCATGGAGCACCGGGGAGCCCAGAAGTCGTGAGCGGACAGGGTGAGGGCAGGTGACTTTGGACGGAGGGTACTTGAGGATTGGCATGCGGGGAGCAGGTGGGGCGGGTGTCGCAGGAGGCGCCGTTAGGCAGAGAGGCCAGAGCAGATTCCCGAGGGCCTTGTGAAGGACAGAGTGGCTGCAGTTAGCAAAGGAAGAGGTAGGCCACCTGTTTAAGTTTGAATTTCAGAGAAGCAACAAGTAACTTTTAAAATGTAAATATGCCCCGATTGTTGCATGGGTTATACTTATACTAACAGTTTTGTTATTTATCCGAAACTCAAATTTAACTGGGCAAACTGTGTTTCGTCAGACAACCCTGCTTGCGTGCTTGGTCTCCAAAAGGCCCTGCAGACAGGTTTTGGTTCCAAGAGGAAGAATCCTTTAACTTGTTGGAGCAGATTTATTTTTCCGAGTGGCCTGAAAGGCGAAGTAGGACCTAAGGAAGGACCATTGAGGGGTTAAAGAGTGGGGAGCAGAGGGGGCAGCCTGCAGGACACCCCCGGGTGGGCCTGAGTTTCAGAAGAGGGCTGTCCCCAAGGGAGCTCAGGTAAGGCCTGGGCCAGGCTCAGAGCTGGGGCCAGTCTCTTGCACTTCCCTAGACTGAGCCCCAGAAAGGACCTGGCTTAGCTGACTGTCATGTGGTGGGGCTTCCTGTGCCCAGGTCTAGACTGTTGGCAAGGGCCATGGCTGGCAGGCGGGACTTGAAAACAGTGGTGGGGATGGTGACTGTGGGAGAGAAGACTCAGCTCTGGCTTTGGGATAACAAGTGTGGACCAGGGGCGGAAAAGCAGGGCAGGGGACGTCCCAGGCTGCTGGGGGGTGTTCTTTGGGCTGGGCAGGCAGCAGGCCGTATGGGTGGTGACCTGAGGGTGCACCATTTGGAACACATCCTCAGGTACCCTCAGTGGCTCTGTATTGCACAGAACAAAGCTCAGAGACCCCAAGGGGGGGAATCCAAGGCCTTCCCAGGCCGATCTCATCACCTTCTCACTCCTGTTCCTCCTGGCGACCCCTCCCCCACACTCTAGGCTCCAGTGACACCACACCACCTGCCGTTAATGCTGACAACACCCATGGCAGTCCCACTAACATTGGAGTACCTACCTCCTGCCTTCCTACCGCTGTAAGCACGGCACCTGTGTAACGTGATTCCCCTACACGGAGATCCTGTGAAGTGGCTGCTCATGGTATCCCACTGTGTTTGAGGAAATCAGGACACAGAAAATCATAGCAACTCACTCAGGTCCCAGAGCTAGAAGCGGGGATGAGAGCCCAGGCTTGTGGCGCCTCAAACCGGGTCACGCGGCAAAGCCTTTCCTGACCGCCCGCTTGTCCCCCAGCCCAAATCAGAAGGCCCTAGGACAGGTCACAGCTTTCAGCAGGGTGTTCTGTTTCTGTGGAAGTCCTTGTGGCAGGCCACACAGAGGTCCAGCCTGTCCCCGAGGGTGACAGCTCATGGGAAGAGAAGGGATTCATGTCATCTGGGTGTAGGGGCTGCTCTGGCCTCATGAAGCCCCATGATCTCAGAGGCTGGTCTCTCTCGTGAGAGTGCCATGGACATAGCTGCCAGGGCCCTCGCAGAAAGTCACCACACTCAGGGAAAACCCACACCTTGGAGGCCCCGCTTGCAGTTCCTCCCAGTGCAGGTGCAGCCTGCCATTCTGGGTCATTTTTATCATGAGCACTGTTGCCTGGTTATGTATGTGGTCTGTCCAGAAGGTGTGTGGCCATGCACTATGAAAAATAGAAATATTTCTTGAAGAAGTTATAAGGTACAAGAAGCATTGCACATAGAACAATGACACCTCAGTCCCCTTCAAAGTAGGCACCCTGGGACCTCACACAGTTCTCCCAGTCACCATCAGCTGCCCTGTTGTATTTTCCTGAATCTCAATGATGGTCTGAAATCTCTTTTAAAGGCGATTTTAGTTTTGGGAAAAGCCAGAAGTCACAGGGCACCAAATCTGGGCTGAAGGGGATTGAATCACCTGAGTAATTTGATGTTTTGTCAAAACCCCAGTAGACGTGATGCCTGAGTGGGTGCGTTGTTGTGATGAAGCTGGCAGTCACCAGCTGCCCATAGCTGCAGCCTTCTCAATCATCCAAATAGTTTCTGCAGAGGAATGTTCAAACAACGCAAAATTTGATGGAGATTCATTGCTCTACTTGCTCAATCGTTTTGAATGTGACGGCCACACAGTACACATGCTCTCTCAACAGCGTCTACCACCCCCACTGACTAGTACAGTGAAGTTGTCATTGTTTACACACGCACATTCCAGTCCACTCTCCTTGGCTGCCAGGTCACATGGTTGTGGTGCAAACAGTTCTCGTTACATTGGCATTGGCTGGATTTGGTCTGGACAGCCCTCGCATATAGTTGTCATACTACCTTTCTCCGGCCTTCAGGGGAACAGGCTGATGGGAGGTTAACTGAAGCTTATTTTCTCCTACTTCATGGGCTCTTTGCCACCCATGTGTATATATATCATGTGTTTGGTAACACCTCTAGTGAGGTTGCATCCCATACTTAGAATTGATATTCCTGCAGCAAAATATAACAGGAAATGGGATAAATAAAGATTGAGTGAACCTCACATCAGCTCAGGGCTGGTTTTGTACCAAAGGAGTTACAAAACAACTCTAAGTGTTTGGAGCTTTGGGGGTTGGGCGTTATTTGGAAAGGGGATGGTAGACGGTAGACTGCATTTTCCTCAGGAAATTCGTGACCCAAAAGTGGTGCAGGTTGTCTGATGTACCACTAGAGGGCGCCGGGTTCTCATTTTGTCTAGGATCCTCGCTAATAGAGGTTTTCCTCACTTCAGCTTGCAGATGCCAGCAAGTTACCCAACCTGAAAGAGCTTCTGCAGTCCTCCGAAGACAGAGACAAATGGGCCTGGGACCTGCTGAACTGGATTTTATCCTCAAAGGTCCTGACAGTCCACAGTACAGGGAAGTCAGAGGTGAGGCTTTGGTCCCTAGGAACCTGTGATCCTAGGGACCTCCTTGTGCACCAAAGGACCGGGGGAGCTTGTTGCAAATGCAGAGTCCTGGGACCGGCCCCCAGAGATTCTGAATCTGTGTCGGGAGTGGGGAGATTCTGAATCTGTGTCGGAAGTGGGGCCCAGGAACTTGCGCACTGGAAGTGCAAAGCTGTGTTCTCTCTCCTACTTGCTATGTGACCTTGAGCAGGCTTCTTGGTTCATTTCAGTACCTCAGTTTCCTCATCTATAAAATGGGGGTGTGAATAGCGCACTTCCATCAGGAAAATGGCAGTGAAATTTGAATGAATTTTCACATTTAGAACAACATCTAAGGAGGACACGTACTGAGGGCTCAGTGGATGTTGGGTGTCACAAGCACTGCAGGTAATTCTGATGAGGGCAGACCCTTGACCACACCTTCAGAAACAGTGGCCCAATCCGATTGTTAGGAAACAGAGAGGCAGAGTGTGAAGTTATGGAAAAGTCCGGGCTCTGGGTTCAAATTCCTCTCCCATCCATAAGTGGATCTCCTTTTTCCAATTGAGAATAGCAACAGTTACTCAGAGGGGAGCTATAATAGAATGTGTGTCACTCCCAGTATGGTTTTTGGCATAGACCAGACATTCCATAATTCGGTGTCCCTTGCCTGGCTGGATCTCCCAGGGGCAGGCTGGGATGACAAGGGCCAGAGTGCGGGATGGCAGATGCCCAGTCTGGTGCTCTTTCCTCTGAAAGGTAGCAGGGGTTTATCTCTACTCTTCTTCACTTGGTGAATCAATTTTAATTTAAGAGCACTCAGTGTTACAAGCTTCTGCTAAAGACAGAAATCCTCTTTAAGTGGCAAAGAATTTGATGTCCTGAATTCTGGTGTCTACGGACACCCGTCTGTGTCGGACGGGAAAGTAACACAGGGAGCCCTGGAGCGGGCGTGTCGGGAGGTCCACCGTCAGGTCCAGGCTGGGCTGCTAACCCTCATGGGTCTCTGGGTTTCAGCTTTGTCAACGGTTAAGTCAAGACTCATTTATTCATTGGGCATCAGGCACCTCCTAGATGTCGCTGCAGGTAAAGTTGCTCACACAGTGGTTCCCTGGCTTTTGGTTATGGACCAGTTAACTTCCATAAAAATATGGATTGTTGGCACCCAAGGTTACCTGCTTTTTATTGTGCCCAAGCAAAGACATGAGTCAGTCATGAATCATCATCTTATAAAAGGATGTTTTAACACCAAAAAAGGAGGAGGGCCCTGACCATGAATATGGAACAGTCCTTCCAAAGAGAGGATCATGGCAACCTGAAAGTAGTATAACTATATCTGTTACATGGCCCTAATTTTCCTTTTTCTTTTTAAAAGATTTTATTTAGTTAGTTTTAGAGAAGGGAAGGGAGGGAGAGAGGGAAACATCAATGTGAGGTTGCCTCTTATGCGCCCCCCACTGGGGACCTGGTCTGCACCCCAGGCATGTGCCCTGACTGGGAATCGAACAGGTGACCCTTTGGTTCGCAGGCCTGTGCTCAATCCACTGAGCTATACCAGCCAGAGCGCCTTAATTTTTCTTATTTGATCACAACCCAGAAAAAACTTCACCATAGACTGTGACTTATTGTTTGGAAATCACTGAAATAATGTAATCTATGCCCTGAAAAAGATTACTGCCCCTCAGGAAGGAGTTCACCATTCTGTATTAATTAGTTTTTGCTGTATAACAAACCATCCCCAAAACCTAGTGGCTTAAAATAACAATGATTGTTCCTCATGATTCTGTGTATTGATTGGGTGGTTCTTCTGGGTGGGACTGGCTCCTAGGGCTGGATGACTTAGGGTAGCCTCCCTTATCTGTCTGGGGCTTCAGCTGGGATGGCTGCAGTGGGTGGGGCCTTCCTCTCTGAGGCTGTCATC
Source organism: Artibeus jamaicensis (assembly GCF_021234435.1). Lineage (NCBI taxonomy): Eukaryota > Metazoa > Chordata > Mammalia > Chiroptera > Phyllostomidae > Artibeus > Artibeus jamaicensis. Next base: position 8,705,871 of record NW_026521883.1, read on the forward strand.
CGCCTAAAGGCTAGCAGGGCTTGTTCACATAGCCGTGAAGGGGGAAGGGGTCCCAGCAGCAGGCAAGAAGGGCAAGTCCTTTTCAAGTCTCTGTTTGTCATATGTTTACAAAAGTCCCATTGGCCAAGCCAAGTCACATGGCCAAGCCCAGATTCAAGGGGTGTAGAAATAGTGTCCATCTCTTTATGGAAACTCGGTGGAATTCCACCTGCAAAGTCACATTGTGGAGGGGTGGGAAGAACAGAATGTGGCCATTTTTGCCATTTATCACACCTTTTTACCTGCTGAGCGGATTGTAAAGGTGGGATACAGGAATCAGATGTGCACATGTTACGAAAATTAGAAGTGATCGTTAGTTAGAGGGAGCAGTGCAGGCTTCTCGGCCTATTACAGGGGTAAAACCATTATTAGAGGAAGGCAGTCTTGAGCTATAAGCTCGGAGCTTATTTAAAATTGATGTCTTTATCCTCATGAAACCATTCGTTTCCGTGAGCAGAGTCCACTGGACTTAAGCCCAAGGCTTTAGGAGGCCATTTTGGCAGCTCGTTTTACCAGCATCCCAAATAAAATTGCCCCTCCCTTTGTGTTTTCCAGTTTGAAAAGATCCAAAAGCTGACCGGTGCCCCTCACACTCCCGTTCCCATGCCGGACTTCCTATTTGAGATCGAGTACTCTGACCCAGCAAATGCCAAATTTTATGAGACCAAAGGAGACCGAGACCTAATCTACGCCTTCCACGGGAGCCGCCTAGAAAACTTCCATTCCATCCTCCACAATGGCCTGCACTGCCACCTGAACAAGGTGGGGCCTGCACCTGCTGGCTTGGGGGCGCGGGGCAGGTCCGAGCTGGTGAGGGCCAGGGAGGGGCCAGGGAGGGGTCAGGTCACTAAGTCCTTGCCAATCAAAGTGTGGTCTGCAGACCAGCAGCAGCAGGGAGCCTGTGAAAATGCAGAATCCCAGGCTCACTCAGGACCTTCGGGAATCAGAACCTGCACTTTAACAAGATCTCCAGGTGATTCCTGTACTGATCACAGTTTGAGAAGCTGGACTTACAGATGGTTCCCACCTTGGCTGCACATTTAGAATCCCTGGGAGAGCTTGTAAAATCCCCCTGCCTGGCTGCATCTCAGACCAGCTCAGTGAGAACCTCTGGGAGTGGGGTGCAGACACGGGCAGCAGGCTGTAAAGGCTCACCAGGCGACCCCCGAGTGTGGGCAGCGCTCACACTCACTGCGTATGGTTCTGGGCCCTGTGGCGTCTGTGTCGCCTGGGAGCTTGTTGCACTAGTAAAATCCCAGGGCCCAGCCCAGGCCACCTGATGTGAAACGGCACTTGAACAGGCTCCCCAGGGGATTCACTTGCATGTTGGGGTTTGGGGAGCACTGGTGTAGGGGCCCTTGGAGAGGCCGTTCCCCTCCCACCTTGAGCTTGCTGCCTCCCTTTCGCTCCCTCCCTTGCAAAGCAGTGCCACCCACCCCTTCTCTGCTGCCACTTTTTTGTCTCTCAGTGAAGTGTAGAAGAAAGTGTGCAGGCAGGAGCCCAAAAGGCCCCTTAAACTCTCTGGGTCTCAGTGTCCTCATCTGTAAAATGGGACGCCATGACCCACCCCTGATGTACTGGGAGGATTGAAACAGTTCGTGTATGCCGAGGGCCGTCTCTGTACTAAGCACCAAGAGGACTCTGCTTTCCTAGGCTGATGGAGAGGGACCAGGGGAGTCGGAGTGCCGCAGCCCTTCCCCCGTGGGGATGTGGGGACGGCGCCTGCCCTGAGGGGCTGGCTCCCTGAGCTACAGCGGGAGAGCCTTCCCGACAGTGCTGCAGCAGCCGAGGAGTGAGGTTGAGTTTTGTTGAGGATGACGGGCTTGTTTACACTGGCTCTCGGCAGATTGTTCCGGCCAGGCTACTGGAATCTGGGGCCTCCCTGCTCGGCAGAGTCAGCCTGGAGAAGTTGCCTGCGGGTCAGTCGCACACACCGGGCCTTCGCCTCAGTGTGCCCGGTAGTTGGCTGCTTTGTGGCGACTCATCAGAGTCCTTCGGTGAAGTGGCTGCTCTTCCGGCCCCCTCTTGTCTGGGTTCTCAGTGAGGGGCCGGCCAGCTGACGCTGGGAGGCTGTTGTCATGGTAAAGAGACGCCGCGTTTCCCACTCTTCTGCTCGCTGCAGCCATGCTCTCGGTTCTTGGGTCTGGGGACGGGCATGTATATAGCAGGCACAGAGGGAGAATGGACGTGGGGTCAGACCAGAGGACATCATTGTCTTCGTTGAAGGTCTGCCTAACCCAGCAAGGGGCCTCGCAAAGGCTCGTTTCATTTCCCCCAAGCTTTGCTTCACTGGCTTGGAATTGGGGGAGTCTGGTGCCACCGAATAGGACATTTCCCAATTCCTAAGCACAGGATGTTCAGTGTGCTGTTAGAGTCCACTCATCGTCTTGGGATGCTGATGCCGTGACCCCAGAATAGCAGCTATTCTGGGTAGCAGCTGCCTGGAATGCTGTGTTGAGAAGGATTCTGAGTCAGTGAAAATGAGTACCAGGGCTGATGTCGTTATGTTGGCCATCACGGTCGTTGATCGACATCTGCCATGGACAAAGGATGTGTTTGCTGTGCCTTCTGCTTGAGGTGTTCAACTTGATACCCTTCTCTCTCGCTTGGCATGCTGCCTCACTGAGGGCCCCAGGTTAGCTAGCATGTACCACCTGGGAGCTGCCTTCTAGACATTTCCTAGGTCAACACCAGTACAAAGAGTTCACCGAATCCTGCCCCTTCTGTGGGCCTTCCTTGTTCAGTTACGGTTTCTGGTCTGAGAGAGTCATTTATTCTCTAATGGCTCAGGTTACTTCCCCCTGCAGGCGCGGTCCCGCCTCAGTACTCAGGGGTGTGGCTTCGCTCCTGCAAGCCCCTCAGTGCTGCTGCCGCATTCATGTGGCAGGAGTGACTCTGTATGCCATGACATAGGTCCTGCGACAGAGTGTCCTCGCCTCCCGTGTGCCAGGTGTCCTGACCGTTGCTTTCTACACACTACCTCACTGAGTCCCCACCCACGGCCTAATGAAGGAAATACCATTATCACTGTTTTGTAAATGTAGAAACTGAGACCCAGAGAGCCGATATAACTTGCCAGCTTGTTGGAGGTATAGCAGGATTCAAACTCAGCTCTGTTTGGACTCTTATGTTTTTTTCACTCAACCTTGACCTCAGGAACTTCTACTAGTTTGTCAGCCTAGTCAGGTATACCTGCAGTCAGTTAAACTGTCATTGGGTAGGAATGTGTTTAGTAATAACCCTGTGATGATGTCATAGGATTATTTGATCTTATACCTTTTGCAGGGAGAAAAAGAGGCTTGAAAATTTTGTGTTTATGACTCTATTGAAGAAAGACCTGTGTCATCTTGCTGTGCCAGTCAATATTTACCCAGCCTTGTCTCTTTTCTGATGGTCCCTGCCATTCTAGACGTCCTTGTTCGGGGAAGGGACCTACCTCACCAGCGACTTGAGCCTGGCCCTCATTTATAGCCCCCACGGCCACGGGTGGCAGCGTAGCCTCCTCGGCCCCATCCTCAGCTGCGTGGCTGTGTGCGAGGTCATTGACCATCCAGACGTCAAGTGCCAAACCAAGAGGAAAGGTGAGTGAGCACTTGGCCCAGACCTGGGCTGCAAGCCTCAGGGTGGGCAGGCTCTTGCTGTAGGCCCAGCTGTTGGCATTGCATGCCAAGGGATGGGCTGAGTCCAGAGCCATGCAGGACAGGGGTCTGCCTTCAAGTGGGGAGCAGTCTCCCTGTGAACTGCACAGTGGAAAAGGTATCACGCACCACAGGGTGGTAGGTAGAGTGTGCCAGGTGAGGGGGCTGATGGGATCCACGGGGCAGCACAGAGGAAGGAGCTGCCCTCCTGGGTCCCGATGCTCGGAGCAAGCTCTGGGGAGGAAGTGAGTGTGATAGCTGAAGGGAGTGTGCGCGGCCGGAGTATGGGTTCTTTGAGGGCGGGAAGTGGGTCTCACTCCGTTTTGGGCACCTGCTATCAGTAGGGAGCTGGAATGTACTTGACATTCAATAAATATTTGCCACACCGAAGCTGGAGGTGTGTTTAGACCTGCTCCGGCGTGTGCTGGGGCTCCTGGAGGATGTGAGCAGCTGCTGAGCTGTAGGCAGAAAAGCCCAGGCCTCCGGGAACAGGTGACCAACTGGCCACCGCAGTCCTCTTCCCTGACATGTCCCTCAGATTACTTGGCCAGTACCCCCCGCTGTTTTGCCTGCAAAGGTTGAAGAGTCACAGAACTGTTGTTCTAGTCTCCAGAAGGGGTCTGTTGGTTCCACCAAGAAAAGGAAAAACCGTCCGTTCCTGGCTCCTAATGTAAAACAACTAGAACTCTGAGGGACAGGCCCAGGCCTGACGCTGCCCTCCTAAACCAGACAACGTGAACATTTGCATTTATAATTCTTAGGAAGTTTGCAAATCGTGACATTAAACATGAAAACAAACCCTCACAGTGTCTGATGTCACACAACTTTGGCCTTTTTTAAAATTGCTAAAGAGTTTCATGTTGTTCAAAGAAAAGCTTTGTTCCTGTTTGCTTGTTTAAACAAGCCTTGGGACGGAGAGCAGGAGATGGGTTCTGACGAGATGGGTTCTGAGGAGCTGGAGTCCAGAGCGGTCAATTTAAAACGCCTGCCGAGGGGCACGGCTCAGGCCCGGTCCGGCTCCGTGGCCCGGATTATTTTGTTTTGGGGATGGATCTGCTGCTTTCCTCTGCTTTCCCCATTTCAGGTTTGTTTTCCCCCTTGTACCTCTTTTATTTTCCTATTTCTTCTTTTTCCTTCTCCTGTTTGGCTCTGTCGATTCTCCTGTTTTGTACTGTGCTTCACGTATACACACAGGCCCGTTCCTCCGCCTGCTAGGACCCCTGACCCATTTATACTCATAATTCGCTCCCTTCATTAGTGTATTCCTCTCCCCACCTGCCAGTGAAGTTGTGCTTTGCTCTTCTTACTCAGATTCCAAGGAGATGGATCGCAAAAGAGCGAGGATCAAGCACAGCGAAGGGGGAGACATCCCTCCAAAGTACTTTGTGGTCACCAACAACCAGCTCCTGCGGGTGAAGTACCTGCTGGTGTACTCACAGAAGCAGGCCAAGAGGTAAGGCGGACGGGCCCTGCTGAGGCCCCGGAGGGAACTGGGGGCTGCACTGAAGGTGTTGGGTTCTTTGTTATCAGCACCCCCTGCCCCCAGCCGAAAGCCTCGCTGTGCATAAAGCATGTAAATCGCTGTGCTGGACGAGGTGAGGCATGAGGGTAAGGTTGGATCAGGTGTGGTCCTGGCGCTTGGGGGGGCTGTGCACTCTAACGAAGAAGACAGAGTTAAACACAAATCACAGGAGGAACCGAGTGAAGCCAGACTGGCTGCCCCAGACTGTGTGGCCCCTCAGCCACCTGGGCTCCTGATTTCAGTCTCAAACCCACTGATTAGACCAAACTGAGGAGCAGGGTGTGACTGGACACTGGCTGGGACATGTGCTGCCCAGCTTGGTCACTTTCCATGGTGGCTGTTGAATCACCACCTTCCCCTCTCCGGATCTGAGATGTTTCATCCTCATCTTTAAACAGAACATAGTGAACCCAACAGCAGGTGGGGTCTTCCGGCTTCTAAGAGCCCTGGTGGGTGTCCCGTCACCCCTCAGCAGGTGGCAGGTGGTTTGTACACAGGGTCCTCCAGGATCAGGGTCACTTTGGGATCTCGTCACAGGGTTGGAGTCTGGCTTCTCCTGGGGAGGGGCAGCAGGCGAGCAGGCAAGAGGGTCACTTGAGTACTCCCCCCTCCTGCTGGTACACACCAGTGGTTTTCGTGCTTCAGGACTGCATAAACCAGCAAAAACCCGCCCTCCCCTCAAATTTGGGAAATTTGTGCAGGGCTCCTGAGTCCGGGGGACATGATCCCTTGGTTTAAAATCACCTGGCTTTTTGTACTTGAAATTTGCATTCCTTCCCATGTCTCTTCAGTGCCTGCTTGGACGGTTTAGAGATCGTGCCCCAGTGGGCCAAAGAGGATTTCCCCAGTGTGGGCTGGTATCTGTACGTGTCTGAAAGTGAAAAGACTTTGCTAAGTAACCTGCCCCCTGCTGCCGTCTGGGCAGACACCTTGAGCGAGGTCATTCTTCTAGGTACCAAAGCCCTGCATAAGAAAAGACGGGCTAGAGAAGGTCCAAGAGGAGCAGCCCTAAAAGGGAAGATCAGGATGAGCTCACTGCATAGCTGTCTTTGTACATTTAGAACATGTTCTGGTGAAAGGCACGTCAGTGCCAGGGCAAACAGCCTCAGATTTCTTGAGCAAAGGAGAACGCACGAAGCTTCATTTCATGGCTCACTCAGAGGGTGAAATTCATCATTTCATCTCTGAGCCAGAAGTTGTTGCATACACTTTTAAAAAATGTTTTCCACGTTTTGCCAATATCACTCTTTTTCCCCCCCTTAAGCAGGGCTTCAAGCCAGCTGTCCTGGTTTTCCAGCCATTGGTTTATGGTCTCGATTTCCCTGTATCTGCTGCTGCTGCTCATAGTGAGTGTTCTCAACTCCTCGGCTTTCCAGCACTTCTGGAATCGTGCAAAAAGATAATCTTTTGGGGCCTGGCGTGGGGACTGCCTCAGCCGTGTGCCTTAGGACAACGTGTGCTGTACCTCCTGTGTCCCACGTCTGAGACTGAGCCTGGTCAGGTTGAGCCTGGGGGCCAGTTGGGGACCACAGGACAGTTTTCATATGCCATAAATGTTCCGATTGCCTTTGTGATGCTCCCAGCCACACCCCGGCCAACAGGGACTGCCGGTCCCCAACTCATAGGTTTCAGGGAGCCCTCCTGTCTGCTCCTGCCTAAACAGTCCTAGGGAGTAGGCTTTTCGATCAGGGCCAAAGGAAAAAGTCCTGCTGCGTTTGAAAACAAAGTGTCCGAGCTGTCAGCGGTATGTTTACAATCGCTCCTGGAGGACTCTGGCCCTCTCTCCAATGCCTTCTGGACGGTGGAAAATGTGTAGTGGGGGCGATAAATCACGAGGCGGTTGCCTTGTTTTGACTTGAGACACTCAGGAGGAAAGTCATGTTTCTCATAAAAATTGGTGGGACGGTTTTTGAATTCCATCTGCCTTTGTGAGTACAAAACATTTTCAGTTTTTCTCAAATCAACAAACAGCATTCTGCTACAGCCATAACCCCTGTGCCTGACTGTGGATGAGAAAGGAAGGAGTCAGATCCGATGAAAGATAAAAACCTAGCAGTGAGCAACTCAAGTTGTCTTTTTAAAAAAGTCGCCAACCACTGATTACAGCTGCAGGCCTGCCTCCCGATCTGGTTCTCACCACGCGGCCTCCACTGCGGCCTGCCTGCCAGCCACGAGTGCCACGCTCGGGCCCTCCGTCACTGCCGTCCTTCAAGACAGAGGCCGGCCTCAGTGTGTCACTGCTGTGTGTAGACCGAGCCTCCCCCAGAGGGGTCACGGGTCTTTGGGACTCAGCCTGGGCTGCACATGTGCAGGAAGAGCCTCGGGTCCACTTGCTGTGCCCTCCCTCCTGCCCCGTCTCAGTCACGATGGAGCCCCGTCTCATTTGGAGGTGGGGGGCGGGGGGTAGATTTCTATAAAGAAGGGGCAAAGTCATTTTTCCATAATTTGTGAAGTTGTGAAAAAGCCGCTATCATGGTTTTTACATTGACTACTGGAACATTTCAGAAATAATAAAAGTATTTTCCTAATCACCAGGTCGTCTTTGTGACTGCGTTTAGTCCCAGCCTGGGTCTGCCATGTATGCACTTTTGCTAAAAATCTGACTCTCCTTTTCCCTCCTTGCTTGAGATGGCTGTTCGCTGGAAAGCATATGTCATCAGACTGTCTGGTAGGTGTGGGATTTCTACTCATCGATACATGAAATGTGAACGCCTGCTGTGCGCCAGGCACTGGAAATGGGGCGGGACCGAGATCAAGAAGTCCCCGGCCTCGCCGAGCTGGCGGTCGGGCTGGGCAGGCAGGTGGACGTTCTCAGCAGCCACGCTGACATTATGTGGGATTATTACAGTGGACTTTTGGAAAATACTTGGCAAAACGTCTTAACATGGCTTGGAAGTATGGAAGTGACACACGTGGCCCTGCATTGTGCCTTCTGTCCTGAGTTCTTTAATCCTCACAACAGGTGAAAAACCAAAGGTACAGAGATTTTAAATAGCTTGCCCCAGGTTACTTGGCTAGGGAGTGGTAGAGCCGGGGCTTGAACCTGGCAGGCTGGGTTCAGTGTTGGTCTAGTAACCGCCACACAACAAACCCTGGAGCCCCAGCCCTGGCTCCTAGAACAGGTGATGTTCCACTGAAACCTGAAAGAGCCAGCAGTGGTTGGCGGCGAGGTCGAGGAGGAGTATTTCAGGCAGTGGGAACAGCACGGCAGAGCCCTCGAGTTCTCGGTGGAGAAGCCCAGAGCAGGAGGGGCCTGGGAAGAGGTCTGGTGAGAAGCGGGGCTGGAGAGGAGGCAGGGCCGGCTTCTCAAGGACCTGACACACTTGGGCTGCGGAAGCTGCTAGAAGGTTTCAAGTAGAGCTTTTAAATGGGAGGTCAGATTTGGTTGTTTTTTTTTTTTTTTTTAATTTTTAAAAAGATTGTATTTATTTATCTTTAGAGGGGAAGGGAGGGAGAGAGGGGGAGAAATATCAATGTGTGGTTTCGTCTCGTGTGTCCCTTGCTGGGAACTGGCCTGCATCCCAGGCATGTGCCCTGACTGGGAATCAAACCGAGGTTGTTTGGTTCGCAGGCCTGCGCTCAATCCACTGGCCAGTGGTTGAAGAATGGATTTAGGGTTATTTCGAGGTTTGAAAGAACTGATGCGTACAATAGTGTGCAGCACAGAGTAAGTACCTGGTATGTTTCAGTGCTGTCGTTGTCATCATTGTTGTCGTCACTCTCGTTTTTTTGTCCTGTATCTTTCTAAAAATCTGTTTTTTAAGATTGTTGATAGTAATATTACAGATATCCCTAATTTCCCCCCGTGCCCCCCTTCACCCAGCCGCCCCCTCCTCAGCCTTCACCACACCGTTGTCTGCATCCGTGGGCTCTGCATGTTCGCACGTGTGTTCTTTGACTAATCTCTTGCAGTCTCCCCACCTTCCCTTCCGAGGTTTGTCCTTCTGTTCCTTGTGTCCATGCCTCTGGCTTGACTTTGTTTGCCACCTTATTTTGTTCATTAGATTCCACATATCAGTGAGATTGTGTGGTGTTTGTCTTTCTCTGACCGGCTGTTTTTAGTGGCCTAACAGAGGAAATGAGCACTCAAAGGAGACAGCAGGAATATCCAGGGAAGTAGGAGGAAACCAAGACAACAGTGTCGCAGAAGCCAGCAAGGGGGGCTTGACGAGCAGTGTCAAATGTTGCTGCATAGTCAAGGTTATACCTGAGAGGCTTCTATTGGATTTACTGAGTTGGAGTTCACTGGGGAACTTGGCCGGAGGAGTTCAGGGTAGGCGATGTGGACAAAGTCCGACTGCGTAAATGTGAAATGTTATGCATGGTTTCCAGGGGTCCTTAAGCAGTGTTTATTTACAACCTAGCCCTTTTTTCCTGCGCACCACCCCCCACCAAAAAAAGAAGCAGTGCAGTATCTGATGTGACAGCGAAACAGGCACTGAGTTCGTGGGGGACGTGAGGGTGAGTGGAGGGTGGCCTGCCCTCCAGGAGCTCCCAGGCTGGTGGGGGCCACTGGACAGACGCATCCGGCGTGGGGAAGGAAGCCCCTGGCATCTGAGGACCGGCGCTGGCAGGAGGGAAGACTAGAGTGGGCCTGCGTGACGACTTTCTCGGGCCCTGGGAACTTCTGCCTTCGTGGGTCCCTTCCTCAATTAAAAAAAATACTTCTTAAAATTATATTATATAACTACATTGGTGTAGAGGTGAATATATTATTATATACTAAAATGTTTTCTTCCACTTGAAAGCTCATTCTTTCCTTCTGATTATAAAGGAAGTGAAGACTTTAAACCACGTGGGCCTTAGGCGTTGTGCCTGTAATGCCTAATGGGTGAGTCAGCCCAGACTTAGGGTCGTGGGGGAGAGCATGAGGTCTCTGCGTCCCTGGGAACAGAGAGGTAGGAGGGACATTAAAGACTCAGTTCTATGTAGCACCAACCCTACATCCAGAGGCCAGGCAGCTCCAGGCAAAGGCACATTTGGGTGTTGGAAGTGGTTCAGCAGGCTCATCTGCAGACACTTTCCTGGAGGAGGAAGGAGCGGTGTCTGTGCTGACCAACCCCCTGGGCCAAGAGCTTCACCAGGCAGCTGACGGCAGAGGAGGCTGGATGGTAGTTTGGTTGGAACCTCCTCACATGGGAGCTCCAGCTGCCTTGGTCTTGTGAAAGCAGTCCCATCAGCCCTGTGTCACCAAAGTCGCTGTCAAGGACAGCTTTGGGAGGGGTGGCAAGTGAGTCTCCTACGGGTGAGGTACCTGCTTCTGGGAGGTGCTGAGAATCCTGTGAGCTGTCAGTTTCCACCGCAAAGGGAAGGGCTTTTATTCTGTGGGCTTCCGTGTGGGGTAGGGATGGGGCTCACTGTTGTTTCTTATTAGTTCACTTCGTTAAACACTGATCGCCTGCCAAACCAGGAATGGATGGGGAGTTTGTGATTTAAAGAGCCCAATTCAGATATTTTTCTTTAGAACATGGCCCCATGCATCTGAGTCCATTCCTGCTGCTAAACCCAGGAGGTTTGTGTTGGCTTGGAATCAGCAGCATTCACCCTCCCTGTTGCCATGGTGATTCTTGGGTGGGGGGTGTAGGACTGGATTCCTTCCTCACATACACAAAAATCCCAGGACCAGGCCCCTCCCTAAGTCCCCTCTGAAGCCCACACCCACCTCCCCTGTCCCCTCATCTCCACCCTGCCCCACCTCCTGAGTTTTCCATCTCTTGGTCTTTGTTTGTTTTTGCTTTTGTCAGTCTCTTCCCTCTGGATGGGTTTCTGTTTGTTTCCGAACTGTCTGGGGCTCTGCACCATGGAGACAGTGTCCCGGGCTGCCCTAGCCCTGATCTGGTTAGAATAAGCCCCTCTCCTTCGCGTGCCTCTGCAACCTGGTGTTAGGAACATCCCAGGCAAATCATGGTGCTCTGGACCAAGAGAGAAACCACTCACTCCGGCGGGCACTCTTGTCCACCTGGGGAGGGTTTTTAGAAAATTTCCGGTGTCTCTCTTCAGCGTCCATATAGTGCAGCCCCGAGAAGGGAAAGCAGCATTTATTGAATTCCTACTGTATACAACTTAGTGGGCTGGGCTTTGCTTAGGGATGTTTTCTGCATTCAATTCAACTGCAAGCTGCCGAAGGGCAGCATCCAAGTTGTCTCTGTATATCTGAGTATTGAAGATAACTGTGGACACTTGAGAAGAGTTTGTTGAGTGAAAAAATGGATGAAAGGATCTCCAAACTCCTGCCATAGTAGAAGGTCATGATTAAATATCAGCAAAGGGGATTGAAGTTAGATTTGAGAGAAGGTGTGTTGGCGAGGCAGTGCAGGTGAATGAAGGTTTCAGAGAAGGTTGTGAACATCTACTGCTTGATTTCAGGGAGTTCCATTTGCTTTCCCTTTGGGGACTTCTGCTTCCCCCAGAAGTCCCTTTGGGAATAGTGGAAGGTAGGCGGGACAGAGCCTTTGTTTCACTAAAAAGGCTTAGACTTAAAATGCAAATGGCCTGAGAGAGGTTTAAAATATTGATTTGAGGCTTATTCAAACACATATGTAAAAGGCTGATGGCGGCCTTTGCTAAGAACAGGTTTTAATAATGAATGTGGGGGTGTGTGTGGTGAGATAGAGACCACTAGAGAGTCAAGGGTGAGAGGAGCTTTGAGAGGGTGGGAGGAGAAAAAGGAAGGCTGGGGCCATTGGAGTCAAACCCTCCATACCAGGGGGTGCAAAATCAGCTCCCCTCCCAGGCTAAGAGTGTTAGCTCGGCCACATCCCCAGGGCACCTGGGAGTGGGACCCGATGCCCACACTATGCACAAGAGCTCTGGGCTCAGCTGCAGTGACCTTTGCAGCCCCGTAACCACAGACCTAACAGGCTCAGAGGTTCACGTGGCACCACATGTGGGGCAGGGAGGGTCAGCCCCTCCCTGGCACCCCTGCTGCCTGCTCAGAGTGTGGGCATCGGCCTGTTCTGATTAGGTTGACTTCTTCGAGGCCTCACATCCAGGAGCTGCCAGCAGCCAAATTCCCCGATTGTCTGTGATGTTCTGACATCAGAGAATAAACAGTCTCCCCTGTCCAGCCAGCTGTGATGAGCACTATGTCTGTTGCTCCACCCGCCTGGGTGGGGCTGCAGCCCTGTGTCCACCTCCAGCTGAGGCCTGGGGGACATGGGGAGTGAGCGGAAGGGAGAGGGGAGGTCGTTGTCTGTCTCCACACTGCACAGGGCATGCCTTCCCTTGAGTGCCCATTTTGCCCCAGTGCTGGGTATCGCAGCCTCAGACTACTTCCCACACAAGCTCTGTAATAACGACTGTGACCTACAAGGAGGTTCACACTAGGCCACTGTCCCTGGGGTCAAAGCCCGTCACCCCTGCCCAGGGCTTCCTGGGGAATTTGAGACTCCTGCATCATTCTAGATAGATTTGAAATGATCACACCCAAACGGCTCATTTTATAGAGGTGGACACCCTGAGTCAGCAGCAGAAGTGGGACTGGATATGGGCCTTCCATTGCTGTCCACTGCCTGGGGATGCTGGGGCTGTGGTGGCTGGGACGACGTGTGAGAGGGATGGCCCATGTTTTCGCAGAGGAGCAGAGGTGTTTTCATCCTACGCTTGTTTTGGAGATCAGGGTTGAGGCCAAGCCATTTCCTGAGGAAGCAAGGCTTCTGGAAAAGGCTGCTCACCAACCAGCTCCTCCTAAATCATCCTGTCAGGAGCAGAGCTGGGGCAGTGGGGCCTGAGTGGGGTCCTGCACTGTCTGGAACCCAGCACCCGATCCGGGCTTGGCCAGGCCATGGGAGGTGGACAGGACAGAGAGCAGAGAGCTTGGGGCGGTGGACTCCCCCCACCCCCACCCCTCCGGCACATGCCATCTACTTCTCTGCCCCAGGACTCTGGCTGGGGACTTTGGGGAAGGAGAGAGCAGCCTTTCTCAGCCAGTCCGCAAAAGGAATTCCCGCAGAAGCCCCTCTGGCAGCAGACAGCCAGGGTGGGGTGGGGGGGCAGGCAGACAGTGTGGGAGCCCAGGGCGGCCCCAGGGTCTCTGTGGACAGGTGTCTATCTCACAGTCTGTCCCCAGCCTCCAGCTTTGTCTCTGTGCAGCTGCATGTGTCAGTGTGGATTGTATGTGGAGGCAGCTGTGTTTCCGGTTGGAGCTGGGTTCCTGGGTGGGAAGGCATGTACTTATGTGTTTGCCTGCATGTCTTTGTGTCCAGGTCTGTGCAGCCTTATACACATGTGTGCTTCAAGGGAAAGTACAAGTCTCTGTGTCTTTGCACAGATAAGTGGGTCCGCTCCTGCCTGCCTGTGTCGGGAAGTATGCGTGTGAGCACTTGGCTTATTTTGCTGTACATGTGTCCTTGACTTTCCAGCTGTAAGTTTAGGCATGTGTGTCTCTGGGGGCATGGGCATGTATTTATTAATAATGTGTTGGTGAGTCCCTGAAAACATGTATGCCTGTCTGTGTACATTTATGCAGAAGCTTTCATTCACTCATTCATCAATTCATTCATAAAGCGATTTGCATGTTTACTAACATCTGCAAAGTGCTTGCCCTGTGACTGGGCCCAGACTGGGAAGTGATAGAGGTGTCCAGGGCAGCTCCCAACACTTACAAGGCCCAGGGCAAGAGTACAAATGAAGGCTTATATTCTTATGTCTAAATATTTAAATGTGAATAAGTCAAAGCAAACTGCTAAGGAAAATACTCAACCCTAAAAACCTAGAAGGCTGGGTTTGGTTTTGAATGCTCATCTCCTGAGTTCTGTGTTGGAACTTGGCAACACACAGCTAGGGACTCTGTCCCGTATCCTCAGGGGCCTTGGTACACGTTTTTCTCACATTACATTGCATGCACTCCACAAGCAGCCGCCTCTCGGTCATCCTTTAGCCCTAGGGGTGCCCACAGCATTGGCAAAGTCTGCCCAAATGGCTCCCAGTAGGAATTAATGGGTCCCATGCACCTGCCTGGTAATCCAGGAGGAAGGCCTGTTCTTTTGGCCCCTGGACTTCTCACTGTCTACGGTGGAGTGTGGCCACCTAGAGGGGGAGCCCAGAGTAAGGGCCCTTTCTGCCTGTTTCCTTGTGGAATTTGTGATCTGGAAAGGAACCACACATCACATAGACAGATGAGAGTGAAACGGCACATGGCTACAAGTGCCTGTGATTCCAAGTCTCTGCATGTCTGCCTGCGTGGACACCTGTGTGTCTGTGTGTGTTTCTCTGTTCATCTCTGTCTGTCTGGTCCTCTATACGGCAGCGTCCATAGCTTTTCTCCCACCCTGCCTTCACCTGGGCCGACTTAGGACCATGAGGCAGTTCGGGGTGGCGGGAGGGGGCCTGATCCGAGCAACTATCGTGTGCTCAGTCCTACGACCTGGCTTTGGTTTCCTTATCTATAGAATGAAAGGGCTGGATTCCCATGTCTTTAACTTGCAGGCCTTGCTTGGCTTACAGAAGGAGTATGATTGATTTTGTGAGTTGATTACTTTCTGGAAGCCAGATTTCGGGATGCCTCTTCAGAGAGTCCCTCTCCGCCATGTGGGAGCGGCGTCTCCTTCGGAGTTGCTCAGTCCCCCTCAGAGCGTGGGTGTTGGATAGGAATGTGTGCAGACGCTGGCACCCAGCCAGGCTCACAGATGTCCAGTGAGTGTTAGTTTCTGTCTTTAGGGAGGGTCTTTCCAACTTTTGTACCTTATAAATTCTGGGTTCAATAGACACACTGACTAACTGAAATCACTAGAACCACATGTTGATGTTCATTGCGGGGAGGGGGGGCTAGTTAGGTGAGAAGATCTGGCTCTTTTTTCAGTGTCTTCTAAGAAGCTGCCAACTGAGATCTGTGCATGAGTTGCTCCCTTCACCTCTTCCTATGGGGACCCTGGATGGTTTCTCCGTCTTGTGTAAACGTGTGAAACACAGATATGATGCCTTCCTCTGACTTCATTCTGCCCCGAGCCCATCCTGGTGCCCAGGATGCTGAGCTAAATAGGATCAAGCCACAGAGCAGAGCTGGGTCAGGTGAGGCCTCAGGCTCCCCAGCATGTCTGAGCCTGCCTGGCCAGCCCTTACTGTGGGCAGACCCAGCGAGACAGAGGGCACCTGTCCCCGTGACTGATCTTCCCGGGAGGGCACTGGTCTGCTCCTGGCATAGATGGCCTTAGGATCCTGGAGCACTGGGGGACTGAAGAGACCTCTATGTCCCCTCTACCCTCAACGCCTGCGGAATGGCTGAGTTCCAGCAGGAACAACTCGAAGAGAGTAGGTGAGGGCAGGCGACAGTGCCTCTCAGCCAAGGCTGGTGGGGTGGCCATCTTGGGAATCCCCTGGGGCCTGAGATAACCGGTGGCTCTTGGGCTCTCCCGAGATGTCTCTGACCCCGAGGGGAGGAGGGGGGGCCTAGGGCCCAGCCGGAGTTGCTGGGTTGGGAAATGTTGTGCGGATGAGCTCAGAGTGGCTGAGGCCCTGAGTGAGGTGGGAGAGGGTCTGCCTTGGGGTGACGCTGGCCGCCCCTCTGAGCCCCTCCCTTGCACACATGGGTGACTGAGGGTTGGTCTGATGGTCTCCCAGCCCCAAGGATTCCTGGGGAGGTAGGAGCA
This sequence comes from Artibeus jamaicensis, assembly GCF_021234435.1. Lineage (NCBI taxonomy): Eukaryota > Metazoa > Chordata > Mammalia > Chiroptera > Phyllostomidae > Artibeus > Artibeus jamaicensis. The sequence continues at coordinate 8,721,656 of NW_026521883.1, forward strand.
ACTTAAACTGCAAGAGGCCCTTTTGGGAGTCATTGGGATCTCCCCCTACCATCTCCAGGCTGTTCTCTTTGGGACCAGAACTGGGAATTTTCCTCTTGAAAAAAAACTCAAAGCAAGGGAGCAAGCTGTGGGTTGGGGCCAAAATAATGTGTTTAAGGAAATTTCTGCTTCATGCTGGCTAGGACAGGAAATGTCTGGTCAAAGAGCTGCTGACGGCCAGGGTCTCTGTAAGTAAACAGGCCGCCTCTGATGGCCTCCCTGAGCTCATTTCCCTCAGCACTGTGTGAGGGAGGTGATGTCACCAAGCAGGGCCCCCTGGTCATGGAGTGTGTCGGTGAGCAGGACGGAGGCTCAGGGATTGCCGGTGGCTTGGGTGCGCTGCCCAGTTATTGCAAACAGCTGCCTCCTCCACAAGTGGCTCTGACACCCTCCTACATATCCTCATCCATGAAGGGGCTCCTGCCACAGCCATGACCCCATAGCCAAGGGTGTTCCTGGGGAAGCTCGGGGTTAACTGTGAAGTTGCCAGCTCCCATGCAGGGCCTCTTCCTCCACCAGAGAGCTGGGCCTTCTCTGGTCTATGGAGAGGGGACCCAGGATGGGTTCAGTTGCAAGGAATGGCCCCTGGAGGTACAGGCCCATGTCCTGCCCCCCCTGCAGAGCAGGCAGTGGCAACGTGTGCCACTGCCTGTCTCCGGGGGCCGGGTGGCCAGGAGCAGCGTGGGAGTTTCCATGAGCAGAGGGCCCAGGTCGGGAAGCTGGGTGGGGTGGGAAGGAAGCCACAAAGCCCTCTCTGTGCCTCCCGCACAGGCTCTTCCTGAGCACTGCAGTCACCAGGTGAGACTTTTATGGGGCTCCAAGCCCTGAGGCAGAGCTGCAGCTGTCAGAGTTGGGCCAGGCTCTGCATCTTCCCCAGTCACCCCGTACGCCCCCACTTCGCCCTCCGGCTGGGCAGTGCGAAGCAGTGAGACTCCAAGTAGACAGGTGGGCGAGAAGCGTCTTGGTGGTGGGCCTTAGCCTTTGACTACTTTGTGTCCCCCCAAACCCTGGGCTGACTTCACAGGGGCTCATCAGTCAGTCGCACAGACCCGCTCCACAGAGCAGCCAGAGCAGCCATGCCTGCCTGACCTCCCCCAGGCTGACCAACATCCTCAGTCTGACGGGCAGGCTCACGGAAGACTCGCTGACTTCCTCACGTGCAGCCTGACTGATCAACAGACCAACCCACTGATTTAGTTTACTTATTCAAGACATAGTAACTAAACATCTTGTTTGTCTCAGGTCGTATGCTGGGTGCAGGGGATAGAGCAGTGAGTAAGACAGACAAGATCCCTGCACTTGGGGAGCTAACAATAAGCATACAAAACAGTGACAGTGTGGTTATGTATTGTGAAGGCAGTAAACAGGATTGTGTGGGAGAGGGGATCCAGCAGGCCCTGCCCTGGGCATCATGGTCAGGGAACTGTCAGGAAGGACCTCCCTGATACATAGTTTGAACCTGGGGGATGAGAATGAGGGGGAGGGGGAAACCATGCAAAGAGCCCGTGGAAGAGCTTTTTAGTTAGAGGCAAAAGCAATGCCAAGGTCTTGAGTTGGGGAAGAGCTTGGCATAACCTTGGTGTAACCAGAAGACCGGCGTGGCTGGGACACAGTGAGCGAGGAGGAGGTGGCGTGTAGTGAGGTGGGAGGGGTGGGCAGGAGCGGACCAGAGGGGCCTTGTCTGCCACAGTAAGGACTTCAGGTGTGAGGGCAAGACCCTGAGGGCTTTAAGGGAAAGTGTGATTCACATTCAAGAGAAAATAGCCTGAATAGCGCTATGTCCACTAAAGAATCTATAGTTAAAAATATTCCTATAAAGAAAACGCCAGGCCTAGAATGTCTGCCGAATTCTACCTAACATGAAGGAAAAAAAGTCTTATCTGCATGTAAAAAGTAGTCAAGGTCAACTGCAGTTTTGTCGGATCCACGAATGGGAATCCCCTAACGATGAGGGCCAACTTGGGTTGCAGATTTTCCACTGTTTGGGCGGGGCAGGGGTCAGCGCCCCTAACACCTGCCTTATTCAAGGGTCAGTCCTGGACAACAGTGTGGGGATTGCCTGAGGAAGTGTGGGGGCTGGCAGAGGCGTGCAAAGGGGGAAAACCTGGGACAACCGTAATTGCATAAAAACAATAAAATACAATTTAAAAAATCATTAGAAAAGGAATACCAAAGGAAATACAATACCAATTGTATTTGAATAATGGATGCTTGGAAATTGGCATTACAAAAACAATACCTTTAACAATACTGTCAATAATATGAAACACTTAGGGACTAATCTGACAACAGCCGTGTAAGATTAGCTGTGTACACTGAAAATGCAGAACAGTGCTGGGAGAAATTAAATAAGACCTAAGTAAACGGAGAGAGGCACTGTGTTCATGGTTCCAGAGACTTGATGTTGTCAATATGGCAGTTCTCCCCGAGTTGATATACAGATTCAAAATAATTCCAATCAAAGTCTCAACAGGTTTTTTTTTTTAAATTTATTTTTTAGAGAGTGCGGAAGGGAGGGAGAAAGAGAGGGAGAGAAATACCTGCTCAAGAGAGAAACATAGATCCGTTGCCTCTCATATTTGGGCCGAGAGGATGGGGTTGAAGATGGGGAACAAACCCACAGCCTAGCTCTCTGCCCTGACCTGGAATCTTATCAAAGGATCTTTTCAACCTTTGGCTTTTCAGGATGACGCCCAACCAACTGAGCCCTTTTAGTCAGGGCACAGCAGGTTTTTAAAAAAATCAATGAGCTGATTCTAAGATGTATGTGAAAAGACAAAGGACCTTGGATAGCAAAACAATTTTCAAAAGAATTATAAAGTTGGAGGTCTTTCCATACTTGATTTCAGGACTCGATGCAAAGCTTCAGTAATCAGGACAGCATGGTATTGATGTAAACATAAGCACATAGATCAATGGAACAGAAAAGACAGTCTAAAAATAAAGCTGCACGAGTATTGCCAATTGGCTTTTGACAAAGGTGCCAGGGCATCCTTGGGGACAAGATAAGGTTTTCAACACACAGCACGGGAGTAACTGGATGTCTGTGTGGGAAAAAATGAACAGCTGCCCAGTCTCACACCAGGCACAGAAATTAATTCAAAATGGACCACAAACCTACATGGAAGAACAAAGACTATAAAACTCCTAGGAGAGAACATAGGAGAAAACCTTTATGTCTTTGGGTTGGGCAAAGAGTTCTTAGATATGGTTAGCACAAAAAGTACTAACAATAAAGTAGAAAGTTGGTAAACTAGACTCCATTAAATTTAAACCTCGTGCTCTCTAAGGTACCACTAGGAAATGAAAAGACATTTGCCAGTGGAGGGAATATCTGCAAAATATATATCCAACAAAGGAGTTGTATCTAGAATATATATTTTTAAAACCTCTTTATATACATAGAATATATGAAAAAGGGAATTTGCATCAAGAATATATTTTAAAAGTATATGCAACTCAGTCAGAAGACAAAATATTTTAAAAATGAGCAAAAAGTTTGAAAAGATACTTCTCCAAAGGAGATATGCAAGCAAGCACTTGAGAAAATAATCCTTGGTTATCAGAAGAATGTGAAGTAAAACAATAGGAGACCACTATGTGCCCACTAGAAAGGCTAAAATTAAAAGACTGACCACACAGAGTATAAGTGCGCATGTGAGCAACTGTGACCCTTCTGCACTGCTGGCGGGAATGTTCAGTAGTATAAACACTTTGGAAAACAGTTGGGCAGTTTCTCAAAAAGTTAGACACACACCTCTGATATGACCCCTTATTTCTCTCCCAGGTATTTATCCAAGAGAAATGACAGCATAAGTCCATACAAACACCTGTATGGGAATGTATATACAGCTTTATATATAATAGCTATAAAATGCCCATCGTCAGGTGAATAGTTAAACAAATCATGGTCCATCCATACAATGGAATAATACTCAACAATGAAACAAAATTAATTATCGATACAGTGAGTAACATGGATGAATCTTAAAATTATTAATCCACATAAAAAAGAGTACAAACAGCCTTGGCCAGGTAGCTCGGTTGCTTAGAGCATCATCCCCATTTGCCAAGGTTGTGGGTTCAATCACCCATCAGGGCACATATGAGAGGCAACCAACCCTGGCTGGTGTGCCTCAGTGGATTGAGTGTTGGCCTGCGAATCAAAGGGTCGCTGGTTCAATTCCCAGTCAGGGCATGCGCCTGGCTTGCGGACCAGGTCTCCAGTTGGGGGTGCATGAGAGGCAACCACACACTGATGTTTCTATCTCACTCTTCCTCCTTTCCTTTCCCTCTCTCTAAGAATAAATAACATTTTTTTTAAAAAAAAGAAGCAACCCATGAATAAGTGGAACAACAAATTGATGTTTCTCTCTCTCTCTCAAAAAAATCAACAAATTTTTAGAAGAGTACATACTGTATTATTCCACTTATATAATTCTGAAAATGCAAACTAGCCTATGGCGACAGGAAGCAGATCAGCGGTTGCCTGCTGGTCTGGGGGTGGGAGGCTGGGAGGCAGGCTTGGATTGGAAAGAAGCACTGGGAAATGTTTTGGAGTGATAGGTTCCAAATTTTTATTGTACTAGTGATTTCATGGGTGAATACATATGTCAAAACTTACTCAATTGTACACTTTAACATGTCAGTTATACCACAATAAAGTTGTTCAAAAACCTGAAACCTGATCTAGTTTTGTTAAACTCGCGCTGGCAGCTGGGAGCAGCTGGCAGTCATCAGGAAGCTAGTCGGTCATCTGGGCAAGAGGTGCTGGTGGCAGTGGTGACAGTGGAAATGGAATGGGGACATTGAAGAAATATTTTGAGACCTAAACAACCAGACCTGCTAGCAATCATATGTTAGGCATGAGGGAGATGGGGAAACCTAGGATGGCTACACATTTCTGACTTGAGCTCTGAGTGGCTGGGGATTCCTGGCCAGGAAGATTTGGGGTGGGGGCAGAACCAGAGGCCTCTTTTCATCTGCATGCGGGGATGGCTGGGCTCACAGGAAGGGTCTGGAGGGAGACAAAATTTGGAGGGCGTTTGCAAATAATTGGCGTTTTGTAGCCAGATGAGTGGGTGAGGTCACATGGGGAGGGCAGAGATGAAGAGAGACTGAGAACTCAGCCCCGGGTATTCCGTCGCCCAGAGGTCCCCGAGGAGCCAGTAGAGCTTGTCTGGAAGGAAGGACTGGAGAAGTGCCCGACCGTATGAATTTCCCAGGGCTGCTGTAACAAATTAGCACGAATCCAGTGGCTTAGAACAGACAGAAGTTTACTCTTTCACAGTCTGGAGGCCAGAAAGTCAAAGTCAGATCACTGGCCTGAAATCAAGGTGTCACTGGGGCCGCACTCTAGGGGACTGTGTGTTCCTTGACTGTCCCAGCTTCTGGCAGCTGTTGGCATTCCTTGACTTGTTGCCACATCGTGTTTGCCACCATGATCACATTACGTCCTCTTCTGTCCTTGTCAGGTCTCCCTCTACCCCATTCTTTTAAGGACATTTGTCATAGGTTTAGGGCCCACCCAGATGGTCCAGTATGATCTCCTCCTCTTGAGATTCTTATGTTCACAAAGACCTTTTTCCCCCCAAATAAGGTCACACTACACGTTTTGGGGATTAGGATGTAGGCATATGTTTTGGGGGGGCCGCAGTTCAAGCCACTACACCAAATGACTGATAGACTAAAGGAATGACTAATTGAATAATTCAAGATGGCAGGACTTCCTGTGCCTGGGAAGAGGGACTGAGGAGGTCGCATACGGGTTGTAGGAGCCCAGTCTGGAGGTAAAGGATGTGGGCTGCTGCTGGCCTGAGCAGGCGTGTGGGAGTCTCATGGAGAGGGAAGTACTATAGACAGGAATCTCCCAGCCCTCTCAGTCCTGACTCAGCATCTGGCAGTGGCCGTCCACACAGCTGCCAGAGTGATCTTTACAATGCGGATCTACTGATATCACTCTCCAGTGAGTGACCTTTAAATAGATTCCACAGCTTTTAGGTCAAAGATGGATAGCCAGTTGGATATCCTCACCAAGTATACGAAGTCTGGGGGCCAGGCCCCAGCCCACTGCTGCAGCCTGTCTCACACCTGCTGTCTGCCTCCCTGGCTGTCTGTGTCCAGAAACACTGCCTGCCTCTGGGCCACCTTCCTGCTGCCTGGCTGCCATGGCCTGCTGTTCCCTTCTCCTGAGAGTCCCTCTTTTTCAACCTGCTTCACAGAGTTAGCAACTACCGATGCTTCAGCTCTCAGACCAGATGTCTCTTCTTGAGGGAATTCTTCCTTGGGCCCCTGGTCCAGATCATACAAATGTGTAATATACTGTCTCATGGCTCCCTTCCCTTATCTTCCATAGTGCTATTTGTAATAGTGCTTTATGCATATTTATCTCTACCACTAGACCATAAGTCCCATAAGGGCAGGGTTTGTCCCAAGTGCCTTGTTAAGTGCTTGGCACCCAGAAGGGGTATGTGGTAGTTTTGAAGCATGTCTGCAAAAACATGTCTTTCCATCAAGAGATAGAGTTTAATTGATTTCCCTTTAAATATGGGCTGGTCTAATTACTTGCATCTAGTTAACAGAATGTGGCAGAAATGATGCTGTCGGCCATAAAAGCTAATATGGCATCCTCTTGGCCTGCTCTCTTTTTGGATGCTCCCTTTCAGAACCCAGATGCCATGCTGTCAGGATGCCCAGGCCACATAGAGAGGCCACATGTAGGTGCTTTAGCCAAAAGCCCCACTGAAAATCTAGCCTACAGCCAGCATGGACCGCCAGACGCACCGAGGACAGCTCTGAGATGATTCCAGCCTCGGCTGCCACCTGACTGCAGCCACATGGGACACCCCGAGGGAGAATTACCTTGCTGAGCCCAGTCACTCCTAGAACTGTGGGAGATAAAAATAAAGTTGTTATTATTATATAAGCCACTAAGTTTTGGCGTGATTTGTTATGTAACAGTAGATAGTTAGAACAGAGTCCAATAAATACTTACTGCATGAATAAACGTGGAGAGCTCTGCTTGAAGGCATATTGCCTGAGCTTTAGCAGGTTTCAGCTGACAACTCTCAGTTTCTCCTTCCCCAGGAGGGCCTGCAGATCCTGGAAATGCAAAGGCCTACCCTCCCCATATCCACCCAAGGGGAGACAGACTTGTGGCAAGTCTCTGCTCTGGGCAGAGGCCATCAAAATTCAGCTCTGGCAGGAACCTCAGAGAGCATTCACGTCACTGAAGATACATAAACTCCTGTTGGGTTTCAGGGTAGCAAAACCATACATTTTCTCTGTGTGGATGTGCATTTTTGTGGGTAGAGAATCTCCAGGATCTAATTTTTATCAGATTTTTAAAAGGTCTCTGTCCCCAAAGTAGTAAGAACTACTGATCTAGTTCAACAATTTTAATTTCTATGTTTAGAAACTGAGGCCCCTCTTTTCAGGTAATAAGGTGAACTAGGCACCCTAAAAAAGCTTCCTTCTGACAATAGTTCTGGCTAAAAGAAATCTTTTAAAAACATGTTGCTGTGCCGGCAAGAAAGTGAGGAATACTCAGGCCCAATCATTCGGGAAACCTGAGCAATGAAAAGGAAAGTTGAGCAATCAAGTTCACTTTTGCTTTGAGCACACTTATTTTATTTTATTTTATTTATTAAAAAATCATACAGCATGAGATCTATGCCCAACAGACTGTTAAATGTACAGTGTGATATTATTAACTGTAAGCACGATGTTGTATAGCAGATATCTAGAACTTTTTTATCTTGCACAACAGAAACTTTATCTTTTTTTACAACTCGGTAAACTTGAATTTGAGTATTTATGGTCCTGTTGGAGTGGGATGATTTGAGAGAAACCAGTGGTGTGCTAGTAATTGCCTCTCCAACAAGGCAACACACCCTGTTTTTGGCGTTTGCTGATTTCCATGTTGTAAATACACCGTCATGGCCAATTTGAAGCTATTACTTGTGTTAAGAACTGGTATGCAAAATTCCTGGACATTTGGTTCTTTTGAGCTGATAAGAGCCAGTTCCAGCACTGCTGAGAGAAACTGAGGGTCTGTTTAAGGTGGGAAGGCTAATAAAACCTTCCCCACAGAAGACCGAGACTTCAGTGAATGGATGAACTAGGTATAAGCAACACCACCTCCCAATAGACTGAGTAGAAGAACGTCTGCCTTAATTTCCCTATTCTCAGGGGAAAATGAAACATCCCCTGCAAATATGTAAGGAGAAGCCATAGCTAAGTGGATTTGAAGCCCAAATTCTTACTACTGAAGTGGTCTAAAATAAAGTCAAACATTAAAGAGTGCCCAGTCTGGTAATGCTGTGGCAAATCAGATACGAACTTTCCTGGAAAAACCCCACCTTTACGCGAAGCCTGGAGAATTCCTGCAAAGTTCCAAGAAATGAGTAGCTTGTCATTGAAAATCACAAAACATTCCTGGGAACAACATGCAGTGGAAAAAAATCATCATGGACCTCAGATGTTGGAATTATCAGACAAATCATTTAAAATAACTGTTTAAAATGCTGAAAATAGAGAAAGCTTGAACGTTTGAGCAGGGAACAAGAAACTCTGAAGAAAGATCAAGTATATTGGAACAAGAAAGAAATAGAATGCCCCTCTAGAAATTCAAAGAATCGTAACTAAATCTACAAATTCAATGGTTGCGTTTGATAGAAGATTAGACACAACTGACTATATCAGACATAATAAAATTAGAACTGGAAGACAGACCTGAAGAAATCCTCTAAAATATATGTAAAAATATGCAAAATGTGAAAGAATAATTAAAAGACATGGAGGTAAGAGTGAGAAGGTCCAAGAAACATATAACCAGGGGTCCAGAAGGACAGAACAGGGGTTATGGGGCAGAAGTAATATTGGGGTTGATGGCTGAGACCCAGAAATCCACCAATCTTTACATACACTCAAGAATCTCAATAAGTCACCCCAAAATGAATTTAAAAAAATCTACGAGCAGATGCACCATGGCGGAAATGCAGGATACTGAAGACAGAGACAGTGTGAAGGACAGATTGCTTTCAAGACAGCGACAGTTAGACTAAAACAGCTGATTCCTGGATAGCTGAGAGTCAGTGGGATTATATCTTCCACGTGCTGAGAAAAAAATGACTATCAGCCAAGAGTTCTGAAACCAGCAAAAAGGTATTTTAATAATAAACAATAATGACATGACGAGATGAACAAAAACTGTATTCGCCACCAGCAGACAGAAAGAAAATGATCCCAGATGAGAGGAGTGAAAGACAAGAAGGAATGTAAAGCAAACAAAATGCTACATATGTGAATAAACCAGAATACTGTAAACAATAATCACAATGTCTTCTAGGCTAGAAAATATAAGGTAAGAGTCAAATACATAAAAGCAATAATATATAAGGTAGGAGAGAGAAAATTAGAATTAGCTCTAAGGTCCTTGTTTTATTTACACACAAAAAATAAAGATATTGATTAATAAAATAAAATATTGATAAAATAAAATATAGATGAATAAAATATGCATATTAAAAGTTCTAGAGTTACCACTTAAAATAGCAAAAAATTCATAATTTGCAAACTAATAAGGGAGAAAAATCTAATAAGAAAAATAATTGAGAAAGCAAGAAAGAATAGAAAAAGATATCTAGAAAAGTTTGGGGAAAATACAAAATAAAAGGGTAGAAATACATACATATGTATATACACATATATACACACTAACCATTTGACAGGGATATGTTTCTGGCCCCATTTCCCCTCCATGGGGTGAGTTCCTCAAGGGAAGGACTGTGCTTCATTCTTTTCTGAACAGCCAGCCCCTAGCTCAGGGCCCGGTACATATTAGAAGCTAAAAATATTGGAGGGATGATTGTGTGAATACAGGTCATTGGTGATAAAGGAAAGGAGGGTTTAAGGCAGATTTTTCTGGATTCAAAACCTGTGCATTTTCTACCTTAGACAGCAGGGCGTGGAGGCAGACTTCTTGCGACTGAGTTTTTTTCTCAGCTCAGTAGTTCCCTGTCTCCTCTGGTCTTGCTGAGGATATAGGTGCTTCGTGGAGGCCATAGCCCCACCCAAGGGGCGGAGATCCTCCCTGTGCCCACACTGCATGTGCCCCCCCCCCCAGTTGGAAAAAGAAGAACCTGGGCAGAGCGGTGTTCCCTGGTGTGGGGCTGTGGCCTCTGTCCTTCCTGGATGCCCTCTGGTGGGGTCCACTCTGGAGCTCTGCTGTCCTCTCCTCCTTCCTGCCTTCTTTGGAGGTGGGCCCCATACCACATTCCCTGTACCTTGCTCCCTCTGGCCAGGAGCCTGGGGCACAGCGCTGTGAGTAAATCCCAGAAGAACTGTGTCTCGGTGAGCACCTGTCTCAACCACAGCTCACCTGAGGAAAAGAGGCCACCTCCTATGGCCGGAGTCTCCCAGGGGGGCTCAAGCCCCCCCCCCTCACTGCCCTGTTGGAGAAGCTCAGGCCTGGAGGGCTCTGGCCTCCACTGGGGCCGGACTTTGGCGGGAAGCTCCCCAGGTAGGGGCTGGGCTGCCGCTGGGGAGAACCTGTCCAGCCCTCCTTTGTCCAAGACCTGCTAACTCTGGGCGTGGCCCTGCGGTGGACGCTATTGTCACTGGGAGAGGCCATGTGCTCTCCACTCTCTTCCCCCAGGCGCCTGCCTCTCCAGCTGTTTTCTTCCTCCGGGCTGTGGAACCTCCCGCAGATCCTCTCTCCTCAGGATGGAGAAAGCAGATGCCACTCTTCCAACCAGGGCCCCAAACAGCTGCCCTCCGCCCGCACAGGGAAACTGGCTCTTCTCGTTTAATTCTCCGGTGACCGCTGCCCTTTACACCACCAGGCAGGGAGGGGGTGATGGGGACAGGGTGGCCTCGACACCCCCGTCCCACTCTCCGGGCTCAGGGCCTGTGTCTGGGCCCGGGAGGCTGTCTCTCAGCCACAAGCCTGGTTCCCTCTGGGGAGGCTCTGGCCTGCCCTGCAGAAGTGTCACCAGGGCAGGTTTGCTGGGTCCTGGCCTGGGGCAGGGTGGTATCTCAGAGGCACCTGTCTGCGGGAGGGCGGGCTTGGAAATTCTCAAGTCACAGAGCGCACCTGCCTTTCCTAAGTGCTTTCCCTCCACCCTGCCAGTGGGTTTCAGGCGTCTGTGGGGTCGTGTTTTCTGGAAAATGGGTGGTGTGCTGCCTTAGCTCATCAAACCAGCAGCTGGCACCTGTCAGAAATCCCCTTAGAAAGTGATTTCCCACCAGAGCACGTGGTCCTCAGCTGTGGCTGCGAGGGAGAATCACCAGTGAGCTTTTAAAAACAGCAGGTCCAGGCTGCAGCCTGCACCAGTGAAGTCGGCACGTCTGGGGGGCGCACACACAGGGCTGTGTCTCAAAGCTCCCAGGGGACCCAAAAGGGCACCATTCGAGCCTCACAGGGACCTTGTAAGACAGGCACTGTCGCTATCCCCACAGTACAAGCAGGGACATTGGGGCTCAGACAGGTAAAGACACATGGCCACGGTCAGAGGACAAGTGGAAGGGGTGGGACTGGAGTCCCAGATGGAGCGAGCAGGCAGCTCCTGCCTGCCCTGGGTTGAGGTTTCAGTGGGACCACAAGACCTCAGGCTGGCCTGGGAGCTCGTGTCCTCTGGCGGTGAAGACATTTCTGTCACCTCTTTCCCTGCAACACTAGGCTGGGGCTCTTCCAAGCCCAGGACACGCGAGTCACCCCCACTCACCCATCTCCTGGCGCCTCTCACTGGAAAGGCGTGTCCTTTGGTGAGGAGAAGGATGCATTCTTGAGGTGAAATGTTGTATAACAGCCAGGAACGGAAAATATTAAAAACCCATGGGCGCCAGCAAGGTTCGCAGCAGGGCCAGGAAGTTCAGAAAAGGGGAGGAAAGCTCCCTGCACTGGGGGCCCCCCCAGGCTGTAGGATCATCCAGGCACCCACACCCTTCACCCTAGGCTGCCTCCATGTTCAGGGTCAGAGCGAGCCTCGCCTGGGCCAGAGGGAGGTCTCGGGGTTGTGACTCCAAGAGAAGAGCCCCATGGGTGTATTAGGTTTAGTTTATCTCGCATTCCAGAGGGGGCGGTGGGCATAGTGGGCTGGAGCCATTGGAGCCGGGACATCTCACTGGGAGTACCTGAGGCTGGGCCAGCCCAGACCACACACAAGTTCCAAACGGTCTGGGGGCCGGGTGCTGAGAGAGTGAGACACGGTCCCTGTCCTCCAGGAGTTTCCCTGTAGACAGGGCAGGCAGAAAAGCAGACCGTGTCAGTAGAATGTGAGAAATGCTCTTCAGAAGGAGTGCACAGGTCCTATACAAGACGTTGGAGGCACAGTTAGCTCAGTCCAGGGCGGCGAGGAAGGGTTCCCCGAGGGGGTGACCCCTGCCGAGTCTTGCTACAAATTGATATTGTGCGAATGTGCCCAAAGCTGTCACATGGGTACAGCTTTGGGCACATTCTGGGTACATGACCTTAGGAATATGTCTGTGTGTTTGGAAAAAAGACACAGACACAAGCACATGGACTCCTCCCTACGGGGACCCCTGCCATCTCTCCCTTTCCTACTGCCCATCACAAACACATTTAGGCGCAAACTTGTGGTCACAATTACACATAAGCACATGTGCATGTACAAAGTAGTGCTGAATGTACCAGAAATCATCTCAGTGAGAGAGCGGTTCCAATATGAGAACAGTTTTAGTAAGAACTGGGAGTAGAAGATAAGGCTTCTTCCTGGTGGCTGGGAGTCTGCCAGGACAGGGTTTCAGAGGCTGGGGAAATTGCTCTGCTGAACATAGGGAAAAGGGTCTGGAGGGAGGTGTGAGGAGCACGGTGGAAGAGGAATAGGAAGCTCTAGAGGCCATCCAATCCTCTCATTTCACTATGGAGGAAACTGAGGTCCAGCTCAGGAAGGTGTAACGCCTAGTTACATTGCACTGGGGGGTCAGAGCTAAGTGTGGGCACATGCACATCACAACACACAGCTGCATGCTCCCATACAGCTGCTCACCCTACATACACACAGGGGTGCACACCGCCACTCCACAGTTGCAGGTGCTGTCCACTGGGTTTGCTTTGTGTACACTTTGTGAGGTTCTGGTCCCTCATTAAGCTGGAGCAGCTGGGTCAAGCCTGTCTGCCTATTCCCTTCTCCATTCCAGCCCTCATGAATCATGTGGCCCATAGTAGGAAGCACAGCATTTGGGCCCCTAGAGTCATGCTATCTATGGGTCTGCTTGGAGCATTCCCTGGAGGCTTCCTCCAGCAGAGCAGAAGGTTCACCCCAGAACTGACTCAGAGCTGCCCCAGCATCAGGGCTGGGCCTGCATCCTCCAGGGAGTATGTCTAGTGTCTCAGGGTGGAGCCAAAGAGCTTCCAGACCCAGAAGTGGGACTGCAATTCCCTAGTTTCATCTCAGTGAGATGCCAGGGAGCCTACTGGAGTGTATAGAGGAGCCTACACGTGGAATGGAAGACCTGGGCTCCACCCTGGCTCTGCCCCTCCCTCCATGAATGGACTTAGATAAGCCCTTTCTCCTCCTCGATATCTATGAATTTATACTGAGCCAGATACACGGTCTTCACACTGCAGGAGCTCAAGTGAGGGAAGACAGCGTTTTCTGGTAGAGCAAAGAGCTCTTCAACTCAGGGTGCAGCCAAGTGGGAAGTGGTGAAGCTGGGGCTGGGCAGTTTAGAAGGAAGAAATACCATATTTTGCTGTGTATAATGTGTACGTTTTTTACTCAGATTTTTGAGGGAGCAATAAGGATGTGCGTTGTACATGGGTGGTACTAATTCTGCATCTATATAAGTGTTCTTAATTCTTTATTTATGCTTATGCATTAAAAGTATAACTCTAGAAAGCAATAACAATATCCATATTTCAAAAATAAATGCTAAAATTCCTTTATAATACCAAAAACAAATATCTAAATATAAATAAATAATCAAATTTAAAAGTTGTATTAATTTTTGGCAACCCTCATGGTACCACTGCACCCAGATCCCCTTCTAGCTCTAACTGCCCGCTCACAGCACCCTACTTGGGGAAGCTGGACCACCACAGTGTTGGGTCAGGAGTGGCCATCAATTGGCTCAAGCTGAGCATCTGACCTAAACCCAGTTCATTCATAGGCTGGCTGGTGACTGGTGCAGGGCTTCATGGGAAAGGCTTCACCACCCAATAGGGGTAGAGGTGGGAACTAGCTGAGCCAATCAGGATGGTTTCTGCTAGGATTTGAACTAAGAAAACACAGATGATAAACCTGTCAGGAGCAAGAGGCAAGGGGAACTCCTGGGCAGAGCAAAGACAAACCACAGCAGAAATACCAGGCAGCCTGTGAGAGAGGGATGTGTCCAAGAGTTGCCCAGCCCCGGCTCCTGACTTGACTATCTTTATAACAATTCTCCGTTTGTCTCAGAATTGCCAGAGTTATATTTTTTCCCTGAAGTACATAACCAGTTAAGGAGCCCCCTCATCTCCCTGGTATCCCAGAGAGCCACCAACTCTCTCCACCATCCTGTATGCGAGGCCACTGTGAGAAACTGAAAAGATCAGAGGATCGGAAGTTAGGACACCCAACCTGGGTTTGCACATGAATCAAGTTCCTAAGCTTCTCCCAAGAGCCAGGTCTTGGCAGAAGTCTCATATACCTTGCACAGTGTGCTGATCTTCACAGGGCAGGGGCAGGGTAAAATGAAAATCCTCAGCAACTTTGACAGGTGAAAGCAGCCAGAAAGGTAAAGGCAGCTGATGTCTTCCTGGGGCACCTCCCTCTGTTTGATCAAGGCTGATTAGCTTAGTATAGAGGAGCATCCTGGGAGACAAGCAAGCCACAGGAGGGGCAGTTCTGGACCCAGGATTGTCTCCTAGCTGTCTTTTCCTGCTGCAGTTCTCAGCAGACTCCAGTCTGAGTCCTGGGGAGAGCAGAGGAGCTATAAGTGAAAGCTATGAGATATTTCATTGACAACTCTGCATCTTGGGCATAAGCAGTCCTGCTTTGGGATCAGGTAAGAGAGACACTCATTCCTGCTATGCTACTGACTTTTGTGCATCAAGAAAGCTCTCGGGTTCTTGTGCCAATGCCTCAAACATCCAACAGTGTTAAAGAAACAAAAACCAAAAAACAGGGGTGGTCAATGAAAAGAGCAGTCTTTTCAACAGACAGTCCTGGAACAATTGGACATCCACATGCAAAAGAAATGAAACTTGACCTACATTTTGTACTACATGCAGAAAGCTAAGTTAGAAATGAGCCATAGACCTAAAGATAAAACCAAAAACTAAAAATATACTAAAGAAAATCTTTGTGATCATGAATTAGGCAAAAATTTCTTAGGTCCAACACCAAAAGCACAATCCATAAAATAAAAAATTATAAAATTAAACTTCATCAAAATTAAGAACTGCTCTTTCAAAGACACTTTTAAGAAAATGAAAAACAAGCTACAGACTGGGAAAAAATATTTTGAAACACGTGTCTGGTAAAGAACTTATCTCCAGAATATGTAAAGTACACTCAAAGTTTAACACTAAGAAAACAACTCGCTTACAAAGTAGGCAAACTATTTGCATAGACATTTCACCCAAGAAGGTAACTGCATGATAAATACTATAGAAAGATGCTCAACATCATTGGTCAATATAGAAATGCAAATTAAAACCAGGCTGAGGTCATACTACACATCCATTAGAAGGGCTAAAAACAAGCAAACAAAATCAAATGTAAACCTTTGGCAGTATCAAGATTTGATGAGAATGCTGAGCAACTGGAGCTCTTAAACATTGCTGGTAGGAATAGAAATGGTACAATCACTCTGTAAACAGTTTGGCAGTTGCTTATAAAGTTAACACACAACTCATTAGCCCCATTCCTAGGTATTTACACAAAATAAATGAAAAACATGTTTACACAGAAATCTGTGCACAAATATTTACTTTTTAAAGGATTTAATTAATTTATTTTTAGATAGGGGGAAGGGAAGGAGAAAAAGAGGGAGAGAAACATCAAAGTGTGGTTGCCTCTCTCTCACCCCCTACTGGGGACCTGACCTGCAACCCAGGCACGTGCCCTGACTGGGAATCGCACAGGTAACCCTTTGTTTGAAGGCTGGCGCTTAATCCACTGAACCACACCAGCCAGGGCTGTGCACAAACATTTATAGCTAAGATGTAATTGCTAAAAAATTGGAGACAACCCACATGTCCTTCAACTGGTGAATGGATAGATAAACTGTGGTATAGCCATCCAGAGGGGTACTACTAAGCAATAAAAAAGGAACGAGCTGTTGACATGTTCAACAACGTGGATGAGTACATTATGTGGAAAAAGGCAGAATTAAAAGGCTCATATCAGCCCTGGCTGGTGTGGCTCAGTGGATTGAGCGCCAGACTGTGAAGCAAAGGGTTACCTGTTCGATTCCCAGTCAGGGCACATGCCTGGGTTACAGGCCAGGTCCCCAGCAGGGGGTGCATGAGGGGCAACTAAACATTGATGTTTCTCTCTCTTTCTCCCCCCCCTTCTCTCTCTATAAAAATAAATAAAATATTTTTTAAAAGGCTCATATCAAAGAATTCCATTTATATAGAATTCTTGAAAAGTCAAAACTACAGGGGAAGAAAGCTCAGTGGCTGTCAGCACCTAGGAATGGAGGGAGGGGCTGACTAAAAAGAGAACTTTTGAGATGATGGAAATATTTTATATCTTGATTGTATGGTAGTTACATGATTGTTGACATTTGTCAAAAATCATTGCACTGTACAGTCGAGAGGGTAAATTTTATAGTATGAACAGTATACTTCAATTTTAAAAAATGGGGGTGGTGACATTAAATTTTTTCTTCTCTGTCTTTGCCTTCCTTGTCACCTCCCAGCATCCTGTTTTCAAAGTTATATTTTCCTGGGGAAAAAAATGCCCTGATCCAAACTCTCTGAACATTGCTTTGCTTCTGGAACAAAAGGCCAACACGCTAAGAAAGGTGTCTGTGGGCCCGCATATCTGTCTCCCTTTGTCCCACCTTGCCTGGTAAACCTGCTCACTAAGGCCATTTTTTAAAATTATATTTTATTGATTTTGCTATTACAATTGTCCTGATTTTCCCCCTTTGCCTCACTCTACCTAGCACCCCCCACTCCCTCAGGCAATCCCTACACCATTGTTCCTGTCCATGGGTCACGCGTGCAAGTTCTTTGGCTACTCTATTTCCTATACTGTACTTTACATCCCCATGCCTATTCTGTAACTACCTGTTTGTACTTCCTAATCCCCTCACCTCTTTACCTGTTCTCCCCTACCCCCTACTTATCTGGCAACCACCAAAATGTTCTCTGTATCCATGATTCTGCCTCAGTTTTTCTTGTTTGCTTAGTTTGTCTGTTAGATTCAATTGTTAATAGATACGTATTTTTTGCCATTTTATTGTTCTAATAAAGGTTAATTTTGTTCTTTTTCTTAAATAAATAAATCCCTTTAGCATTTTAAATAGTAATGGTTTGGTGATAATGAACTTCTTAATTTTTTTCTTGTCTGGGAAGCTCTTTATCTGCCCTTCAGTTTTAATGATCACTTTGCTGAGGTAGAGCAATCTTGGCTGTAGGTCCCTGCTTTTCATGACTTCAAATATGTCTTGCCAGTCCCTTCTAGTCTGCAAAGTTTCTTTAGAGATATCAGCTGACAGTCTTATGGGAACTCCCCTGTAGGTAACTAACTGCTTTTCTCTTGCTGCTTTTAAGATTCTCTCTTTAGCCCTGGCTGGTGTGGTTCACTTAGTGCCAGCCTGTGAACCAAAGGATTACCAGTTCGATTCCCAATCATGGCACATGCTTGGTTTGCAGGCAGAGTGCCCAATAGGGGGCGTGCAAGAGGCAAGCACACATTGTTCTTTCTCTCCCTCTCTTTCTCTCTTCCTCCCCCTCTCTCTAGAAATAAATAAATAAAATCTTTTACAAAAAGATTCTTTCTTTATTTTTAAACTTTGGCATTTTAATTATGATGGGTCTTGGAGTGGGCTTCTTTGTATTCATCTTGTTTGGGATTCTCTGTGCCTCCTGGACTTGCATGTCTATTTTCTTCACCAAATTAAGAAAGTTTTCTTTCACTATTTTTTCAGGTAGAGTGCCAATTTATTGCTCTTTCTCTTCTCTTTTTGGCACCCCTGTGATGTGAATGTTGGACCTCTTGACGTTGTCCCAGAAGCTGCTTATAATATCCTCATTTTTTTAAATTATTTTTTCTTCTTGTTCTGATGGTTTGTTTTTTTGCTTCCTTCTGTTCCAAATCATTGATTTGATTCTCAGCTTCATCCACTCTGCTGTTGTTTCCCTGTAAATTGTCCTTTATTTCAATTAGTTTATTCTTCATTTCTGGCTGATCTTTTTTATGCTGCTGAGGTCCTCACTAAGTTCCCTGAGCGTCCTCATAACCAGTGTTTTGAACTCTGCATCTGACAGATTGCTTATCTCCATTTCATTTAGCTCTTTTTTCTGGAGTTTTGATCTGTTCTTTCATTTAGACCATGTTTCTTTGTCTCCTAGTTTTAACAGCCTCCCTGCTTCTGTTTCTATGTATTAAGTAGAGCTGCTCTGACTCCATGTCTTGGTAGTGTGGTCTAATGTAGTAGGTGTCCTGTAGGGTCCAGCGGCACAGCCTCTCTATCACATAAGCTGGGTACTTGAGGTGTGCCCTTCTTGTGGGCTGAGTACACGCTCCTCTTATAGTTGAGCCTTGGTTGCTGTTAGCAGATCAATGGGAGGGATTTACCCAGGCCAGTCAGTTGCAAGGATTGGCTGTTACCACTTACCACCAACCTCTGCCCTCCATGGGGCAGGATGGTGGTGCTCCAATGTGGTCTGTAGCTGTCTACTGGGTGCACTGGCTGTGAGGTTTCCAGAGTCATGCAGGTTAAGGTCAGCTCCTACCTGCGTTACTCCCTGGGCCATCCTGCCTGAGCTATAAAGCAATCTGAGATGGCTACTACTTGTGCTGGGCTTGGAGATTCCCAGGCAAAGCTGAGGTGTGAATCTAAACTGGTTTCCGCTAGTGCTGGGCCTAGGGCTCACTGAAGCCAGCTGTTGCTTGTTTGAGAGAATTTAGGAAGTTGTGAAGCAGGAACCAAGAGTAGCCATTCATATGGAAAAGCAGCTTTGATGGGCCTGTAAATAGTGTGCGGCAGAGTCTCTCGGGACCTCCATAGCAGGTCAAACAGTGTTAGCCAGGTTGGCACTAGCTTTCGGGCCCTCAGATATGGCACTAGCTTTCGGGCACTGTGCAAGGAAGTTTTAGCAAAGGGACAATGGCCTCTGCTGGCCTTGATGCCAGACACTTCATTTTCTCCCTGTGTGCCACTGGTGCCTTTTAAGACACTATCCTGGTCCTGGAACTCAGAGGCAGTGAGTGTGAGTAGGTGAGTCTGTGTGTGGGTTCTTTAAGAGGAACTGGTTGGAGCTCCAGAATTTTCTTCCATAAATTCAATCATCACTGGTTCTTGCAGCCGGAAGTTGTGGGGACTTATCTTCCTAGCACTGGAACTCCGGGCTGGGGGGCCCAGTGTGGGTCTGGGACTCCTCATTCCCAGGATATTCCCCCTGAATTTTTATCCACCACATGTGGATGCGGGGCCAGCCTGTTCCTCGTCTGTGCCCCTCCTACCAATCTGGATGGATGTGGTTTCTTTAATTCCAATTGTTGTCAGACTCTATTCAATTTCTGACAGTTCTGAATAATGATTGTTCTATATTTTAATTGTAATTTTGATGTGGTTGTGTGAAGAGGCCAGCCATGTCTGTTTATGCCACCATCTTGACCAGAAGTAGCCACTAAGGCCATTTTAACCTGCCTTTCCCCTTGTCTGCCCACTCCCCCTGGCCATGAGAGCCCCAAACCCTTTATGGCCCTGGAGCTGTATGAGTGAAGGATTCTGCCTGGAAAGAGGGAGAATCAGCTTTCCACACTCAGCTTTCCACATCTCCAGCCCCTGAAACAGCTGCACGTCCAGATATATACAGCCGGAGAGGACATCTACTTGGCATCTGCGTCATCTCATCCCTGAGCAAGGCCACCACTGTCATTATCAAAAGCTCTTCTAAGCTGCCATAATCTTGGTCAGAACTGAAGCTGCACCACACCCAGGGCCACCTGGGGCCTCTTGGGGAGTCATGAAAAGAGGCCTCAAGTCACAGGACACAATCTGGGAGATGCATGGGGGTCAGCTGGATGAACAACTGGGGCAAACATGTCACATGGGTATGTCTAGTTAGGGGAGGAAAGTGTGAACACTCTTGAGATGACATCCTGGTAAGGGAGCACCCCTAATCCTAGACAAAATCATGAATGTGGGTGTTTCAGAAATACAGGGGCACTGTGGGGACACTATGATGTCCATATATAGAATATGAACTCACTGGTGTGTGCTGTCAACACTAAAATGTCAGTGGGTGTGAGCTGACTACTGGGCTGGCTGAAAAGTCCGTTTAGTTTTTTTCCATAAAATAAAAGACACATCTTTCATTTTCACCAATAACTTTATTGATTTGGATATTTTGAGTATGTCGGCTATCTCCCGCTATTGACTTCTGGTGGGTAGAGGCCAGGGGTCCTGCTAAACATCTTCCAACATATAAGATGGCCCCACAGCAAAGAGTTATTTGGCCAAAACGTCAATAGTACCAAGAAACTTCACAAACCACTTTTGACACATCCAATCAGTCACAGTACCTTCTCCATACACTGCACAAATATTTTTTTCCATTTCAGTTTTGTTTTTACCTTTCTTGAAATAATAAAGCATAAATGCCAAAAGTGTTGTGTATTTTCTTTCATCTTCAATATTAGAATGGCTACACAAATATTGACCAATTTCGATGTTTTTTTAATGCATACCTATATGACAGCTGTTACAATACAACTAAAGAAATTGTTTCAAATGAAGTTAAAGACAACTAAGCACTACTAGAGCCATCATTTAGAAAAAAACTAGAAGAACTTTTTGGCTAACCCAATGTAAAGTGTGGGACAATAAGACAATGAGCACACCATGGCAAGCCTGGTGGACATCGAGGTGACAGAGAGGGAGTCCCGAAGTCAGTGGGGAAAACACTGGGCTCTCGGGTGGAGGGTGGTGGACGCATTGTGATAAGCATGGTAAACAGTAGAGACGCTGAATATGAACATAAGGTTGTAACTGTGTTGTAGGGACAGTGAGGTAGCCCTCTTTTTAAGCTCAAGGAGCATTCTGTGATGACCACAGTAAGCACATTACATAAGGCAGAGGGCTCTACTGGATGTGTTTTGGGGTATCCACCAGACTCATGGCCCATTCTCAGGGAATCTGCTTCCACCTCCAATCTGCACAGAGTAAGCACATCCAGGGTGCTGACCTGCAGGCTGCTTGTATGCGCAGCAACCCGAGTAGCATGCACAGTCCTGAATGTTTCTTTGTCTTCCAGTTTCTAAGCTGGAGTTGGTGTTACGGTTCAGTTTTGCTCAGCTCTTCCAGGGTGTGTTGATGCAGTTACGAGGTGGGGAGAGTCATACATGGGTGGGTTTGCAACGGAACAAAGCGAGGGTGAGCCCTGAGGCTGACAGCTATTAAAGTGGTCTTTTGATATCAAGACTCAGCTCCCCAATTAAAAAATGGGAAAAGGACTTGAACAGACACCTCTACAAGGAGGACATACAGAATATTCAGAGACACATGAAGAGATGCTCAATATCGTTAGCTACCAGAGAGATGCAAATTAAAACCACAATGAGATACCACTTTACACCAGTCAGGATGGCTATCATAAACAAAGCAACAAACAACAAATGTTGGAGAGGTTGTGGAGAAAAGGGGTCCTTAGTTCACTGTTGGTGGGATTGTAGACTGGCACAGCCATTATGGAAAACAGTATGGATTTTTCTCAGAAAAATAAAAATCGACCTGCCTTTTGACCCAGCAATTCCACTGCTAGGATTATATCCTAAGAATCCTAAAACATCAATTTCAAAGAACCTATGCACCACAATGTTCATAGCAGCACAATTTACAATAGCCGAGAGTTGGAAGCAACCTAGGTGCCCGTCAGTAAATGAATGGATCAAAAAATTGTGGTACATATACACAATGGAATTCTACGGAACAGAGAGAAAGAAGGAACTACTACCCTTTGCAGCAACATGGATGGAACTGGAAAGCATTATGCTGAGTGAAATAGGCCAGGTGTTGAAAGACAAATACCATATGATCTCACCTTTAACAGGAAGCTAAACAACAAAACGAACAAGCAAGCAGAATAAAAACAAAGACACTGAAATAGAGAACAAGTGGACGGTGACCAGAGGGGAGAGGGAAGGAAGTTTAAGGGGGAAGGGGGGAGGGATTTGGGGGAACAAATGAGAGGGACACAGGTAGGAGGGCTCAGGGGGTGGGGGTGAGGGAGGAGCGTGGGACAGGGGGGTGGGCTTGGATGGGAGAAATAGACAAAAAGCTGTACTTGAAAATGAACTAAATAAAAAAATGTAAAAAATAAAAAATAAAAAATAAAAAATATATTGAGCAAAAAAACAAAAAGACTCAGCTCCTGATGTCAAGGTCAGTAGCTAGACATTTGGGGCTGACTTCTACTGGGAAATGGGTGCTTATGGGTTGTGTTTTTAGTGGGTCCATGCCACTTTTTATGTCCCAGCATCCATTACTCCTAGTCTTGTTGCCACAGTTTTCCTTTGGGAAAAATCAGTCTAAGTAATCCCAGTGTGGTCTACCCCTGACTTCAGAACTGGGCTACTTGGGGCTTCCACCCCCATGGCTACAGGGGCTGGGTCAGGGGTGAGCCATGAGAGCCTTTCCCAGGAACAAATGAGGGAGAGACACTCTTTCTGCTGGAGATTTAAGATGTGCTAGGAGGGAGCCTAGAGCTTCTGGAAATAACACTGCGTGGGAACAGCCTCTGTTTCAGTTACTGCTGCTGTGTAACAAACTGCCCCAAACTGTAGTGGCTTAAATGACAATTGTTTTATTATACCCCATGAGTTCTGTAGGTCAGTGCACCATGTAGGGCTTGACATGGCAATTCTTTTTTTTTTTGTGACATTGATTGAGGCCACTCCATGGCACTCCTCTGGTGAAAGAGCCGGTCTGGTCTGGAGGGTCCGGGACTGTCACACTCACTGTTTAGTACCTGGGTGGTGCGGGCAGAAAGGCCGGACCCAGCGGGACTGACTCCCCACCCACACACGGACACCAGTCTCTCCAGTATGGTGGTCTCAGGGTGGTTAGACCTTCTTACATGCCAGCTGGCTTTCCCCAGGGCAAATGTCTCAAGAGAGCCGAATGGAAGCTGCATGACCTTTTCTGACCTACTTTTAGAGGTCTACCTCATTCTTGGTTACAAACAAGTCATAGGGCAGCTCAGATTCAAGGGGAGGGAAATGGGATTCTACCTTTTTCAAAAGTTGCCTTGGCTAGTGTGGCTCAGTGGATTTAGTGCCAGCCTGCAAACCAAAAGGCTGCCAGTTCAATTCTCAGTCAGGACACAAGCCTGGGTTGCGTACTGGCTAGGTCCCCAGTTTGAGGGCGTGTGAGAGGCAACATCTCTCACACATTAATGTTTCTCTTCCTCTCTTTCTCCCTTCCTTCCCCTTTCTCTAAAAATAAATAAGTGAAATGTCTTAAAAGGTTGTTATAAGGGTTTATACGAACCACAATGATGCATGCATGCCAGGGAGCGAGATCTAAAACGCTCCCTAGATTCTACCTGTCGATGGCGGAATAGTGAAGTCTCATCGCACAAGACCGCATACAGTGGAAGCTGTCATTGCAGCCGTCTTTGGGAAACACAGACCACCACAGCCTCCCTGAGAATGAAGTGATCTCAGAGAAAGCAGTTGTGAAATGGAAAGAGAACAGTCCTTATGATATCTGAACCTGGATCCAGTTTTTTTCCAAGACTTCAGTTATGAGAACCATCAGATTCTTCTTCTGCTTCAGCCAATCTGAGTTGTGTTTTTGTCACTCGCAACTGAAAGAGCTTTTCCTATTAGTGAGCATATCAGTTACCTATTGCAGCACAACAAGCCCTGCAAAAACTCAGCGGCTTACAACAATGATGGGCTGGCTTGGCGGTTCCTCTGTGGGTCCTGCCTGGGCTCACTCATGCAACTGCTGGAGTGGAAAGTTCAGGATGCCTCAGTCACATACCTGGCTGTTGGCTGGGGGGCCTCCATTCTTCTCCACATGGTCTCTCTCTCGTGTTCCAGGAGGACAGACTGACTTCCTCCTTCCTGTGTGATGGTCTCAGGCCAGTGTTCCAAGAGAGCGAAGGTGGCAAGGTTTCTTGAGTCCTAAAATCCAGAAGTTGTATGATGTCACTTCTGTCATATTCTTTTGTTCAGAACAAGTGACAAAACCAGCCCAGATCACAAGAGTGTGTAAATAGACTCCACCTCATAATGGGAGAGTTGCTAAGAATTTGTGACCGTATTTAACCCACCTCAGTATGATAACTAGCTGGGTCACGTAGACGGGAACATTTGCAGAATTAGTGTATGTGTAGGAAATGGGGAGTGTGTGCCAGACAGACAGAGCCAGACTCTCCTGGGCATGTTTTCACTGAGAAGCATACAGTTGGAGTGTGATTTGCATGGGGGCCCCTCTGTCTACACGAGACTGCTTGTTTCCAGGGTCAACTTTGAGTCGAAGACTTACTGTGTCTGAGTGACTTCACCTCCGTGAGCCTCAGTGTTCCTCTGTAAAATGGGTGTGATCATCCTTACTTCATCGTTCAGCTGAGAGGCTCAGGATGAGATAATGACCATGAAGGTGCTTGGCAAATTATAGAGCGCCGTATGCATGTGACTGAACATCATTATCGGAGACCTGGGAAGGAACGATCAAGGTGGGCTTGGGTGGTCAGAGAGGGTAGGAGGGAGGAGACTGAGCTTTGAAAGATGGGAAGATGCACACCGGTGGAGGGGAGGGGCTGTCTTTCAAATTAGGAAGCTGGGGAATAAATCTATAAAGGCACAGAGGTGGAACAGTGACAGACTGTACCTGGAACAGGGAGAAGAACAAGGTCAGAGGGGCATCTCTCCCATTACCCTGGATGGACTCCAGGTCTCTGGGCTCCCTAGGTACTGGATCAGCAGAACTTTATGGTCACTTGGAGCTTCAGTCAAGTGCTCCAGTCCCCAGGGATCACTGGTGGCCTGTCCCTAGCCAGGCCTGCAAAGCCTCCCCAGGCCTCAGGGGGGCGATGATGAAAGCATGCGAGAGGGGATCAGACAACGTCTTAGAGACAGCATCTTCCTCCGGAGCCACCAGCATCGGGTCGGACCCTCGCAGTGTTCCTAAGCTCCCTTCCCCGCAGGAGTGTAAGAACCCTTGGCCATATGCTTAGGTCACAGGTGGCCTGGCTACACTGGGCTCCAAGACCCCTCCCAGTCCCCTGGACAGGGGTGGGGTGATTGATGGGTTTCCAATGTGTTCCAGGCAGAGGCTTGGAGCTGCTGCAGACTAGCCTGGCCTGCAGAAGCTCCAGATGGCCATTTATGGCTGGGGCGGACCCATCCAGGTCAGGCGCTGAACTGTCTAGACCTGTGGCTACCTCCCAAGCCCTGTCTGTTTGTCCGTCTCTCCTGGGGTTCTGGCTGAGGAGAGCAGCAGCCTGTCCTTCCAAGGAGTCCTTGGGTGAGGGGTTAGGGGTAGACTCAGATTTCCCCAATCTAGTTCCGTGCAGCGCACAGCTCAGACCCACTTAGGGGCAGGAAAGGATCTTTGTGGTCTCCCAGTGCTCAGCCTAGAGCCTGCCCAAAACAGGACCTCGGTGAGGGTGTGTGGAAGGAGAGAGCAGATGCTGGCATGGGGGCAAGGCCACAGGGGCCAGGCCTCTTATCTCCAGGCCCCAGCACGAGGCAGGAAGCCCAGGCTAAGCTGAGTGAGCTTGGGTGGGACAGGAGGCAGCCCCCAGCACTTTGTGGATACCCCCTCCCCACCTCCTGCTGCCAGCTGGGACTCTCTCCTTGTGTGAGGCCCATGACCCAGCAGCATGGATAACATCTGGGAGCTTTTGGAAATGCAAAATCTCAGGCCTCACCTCAAATCAGAAACTCTGGGGTGGGGCACAGCAGTGTGTGTTTTAAGAAGCCTTCAAGGCATTCTGACAAATGCCAGAACTGTAGAACCATTGCCTGAGACAACGGGCAAACTCATGCTGAGGGGGAGGCAGGTGAAGTCCCAAGGTACAGGCAGCTGCTTATGTCACCCCTGGGTAAGGTGGGCTGTTCACGTGCTGGTGGGCATCCGTTACCAGAGTCAGACAAGTACTCCCAGACCAGCACAGGGTCTCCCGAAGTCCACGTGCAGGGGCTCTGGGGGTCTGATGCACACAGACAGGCACCCAGATGGAAGGAGATAGGGTCAGGGAAGAGCTGTTCTCCCCGGGTGACATCCTGTGCCCTGCAGTTCCTTTGTTCCTTGTTCCTTCTGAGGATTTCTGAGTGCGACTTCAGAGGCCCGAGAAGCTGAGTGGTTGTCCGATTCCAGCCAGGCACACCCAGCTGAAAGGTCAAGTGGCCTGTGTGTTTAAGAGAGTTTGAAGTATGTGATAAAACCAACAAAGTCCTTTCTCTGTGTGAGTGGGCCACAGCCAGGGGAACATGGGGGATCAGCAAGCAGAGCCGTGAAATCCTGCCCAGACGTACGATTCCCCGTGGCCCCTTCCCGGGGCTGCTCCCAGTGCCCACCCCAGCTCCCCACCCATCTCTCTGTTCTGGCCTGTGGAGCCCCAGGCCGCTGTCCGCTTGGCCAGTGACCAGGCCCTGCGGCATCTCCCCCTAAGGATCTGGAAGTGAAATCCCAGCCTCTGGGAGCTGCCTGGGATGTGGGGAGGGGAGAGAGAGGCTGAGCTTCCTCATGCTCAGATCTAGTTTCCCGGCCGCTTCCCGTGGCGCACTGCCACAGCCTGAGCCACCAGCTGTGCTATATAAGGCCCAGAGTCTGGGCTGCTGAAGAGACGAAGATTTGGACCCCCCAGCTGAGGAGTCCTGCTCAGGACACGGTGAGCCCCTCTCCCCTTCTCCTCGCCCCATCCCTGCACCCCACCGTCCGGCTCAGCCTTCCCTGCCCTTCCCTGACCACCCTTCAGCTCCCCTAGAGAAGAGCCCCTTTTCTGCTTTGGAGGTCTCTCTGTTCTCCCATTGGCCCAAAGTTCTCTTCACCCCCCCTCTGAGGTCAAGGACCCTCAGATGACCCCAGCCGGGATCTTCGTACCTCTGGGCACCCTGTTTCTTTCCTGCGGTCAGCCAGTCTTCTTGGTCTGCGAGTTCTGAGGACCGTAGGATGGGAGCCTGACCGGCAGAGCATATGCCGGGGAAACTTCCGCGGGCTGCCAGATGGGAAATGGTTTTTCCACGAGGTGCCTCAGGCCACCTTGGCCTCCCAGACCTTCCCAGAGCGGTCTCAGACCGAGTGCCGCGCGGCCGGCGGAGCACTCTGCTCCCCGCTCAGAGGCCGGAGCTTTCCGTAAGACACTGAGAGCCGGAGACCTTGGGGACAGAACGCCCGTGCCGCTGTTCCCCGGGCTGAGAAACAGCTGGTGATGGGATGAAGGCTTAGAGCTAGATAATCAAAAATCTGAGATTGGTCTGTTCTCCCCCTGGATTAGCTAAGTACTTTCGAATCTTTTTTCCAGAAAGGAGAAATCTTCCCCCTTCCCACCATATCCTGGACTTTGGAAGTTAAAGAGAACTGCTTTTGAATCTCTAAGGACTGGTCAGATCTGGGTTGACCAGAGCTCTGGGGAGAGAGAAGAAGGAGCAGGACCCTGGGCCACACCCCGCGGGTCCCTGTCCTCATCACCCGGCTGCTTTCCTCTTCCCGCTCCGGCAGGTACTGGGGAGCCTGGAGTCTCACAGTGCGTCCCCCCTGCCTTCCTTCAGTGGGCTCCTGGCTGTGTAACTCCTGCCAGACCCCACATAAGCAGGCCGGAAATGTGTTCCAGCTGCAGCCTGTGCACATCTGGGAATGTGTTCACAGAGGTGGCATGTCTGAGGTCTCGGTGCCCTTCAGCTTGCCTGCCCTGTGAGGGGACATGGAAGTTGGGGCAGGGCTTCACAGCCTTAATACGTAGCCCCTTTGCATAAGAGTGTGAGCCCCACCAAAGGGTGGCAAAACATGCCCCCAGTACCCAGGTCTTGGAAGTGATTAATGAGTCTCCCAGAAGTTGCTGGGAGTGAGTCCAGGCTCCTCCTCCCTGGCAAGGAACTTACTCTTCCTTTTGCCTCACCTTGATGTGGGGTCCTAGCACCTGGGCTCAGGGTGTGAATCCAGGTCTGTCTCATTTGCACCCAGGTTCTGGACCTCTGCACCCTCCTAGCTGCCTGCATTTGCAGCTTCATCAGGTGTTACCTTCCGCAAGACTTCCTTCTGTTTACCCTTCCACCTTGATAGGTTAAGATATTCTGCTGAAGCCATAAGAGGTGACCCAGAAATGTGGAGCCTGACAGGCTTGGTTTCTTTGCAGGCCGTTGGATCTGAGAAGCTTCCTAGGGGACCACATTCCAGGGACGACCTGACTCTGTGAAGCATCCTTACCCATCTTCCGTCAACGTCCCCACAGGGCCTGGGGGGAAGATGGTGGGGGAAAAGGCCTGGGTGTTCTTCTTCCTCCTCATCCTGGAGGTCACCTCTGCGTTGGGTACAGGCTAAGTATCTGCTCTCTCCCAAATCCCCACCTTGACATAGTAAAGTCACGTCTGCTTTGGGACTCAACTCTGCATCTGCCTTAAGACCTGAGACTGGGTTGTAGCTGCATTCAAAATTTATGCCCTGCTTGTTTCCTCCAAGGAGTTGAGATGGTTCCCAATGTTAAAACTCACAGGGCAGAATCTTTTAAATGAGAAGAATGAGCTGTCATTTAGAGAGGGGAAAAAAATAAGAGGGTTACCACTCCTGTATGATCAATTTAGCTTTGAGCCTCCTGGCAGCCAAAGCAAAAGGAAATCGCAAGGGATCACTGAGTTCTCAAAAGCAGGTTTGAAGTTCAATCTGGTTTTAGTTTTATGAAAATTCTTTTGGCCTAAAGCTCCGTTTCATTTAGACCTTGAAGCTAAATTTCACAGACACTAGAACCCCTTCTGGTCTCCTTGTCCTCTAACCCCATCTTCTGGTGACACAGTTCTCAAAGGAAGAGGTAGAGAGAGAATTTGCTTAATGGACCCTCTAAGGCTTCTAAGTACCAGAGCTCCCAGAACTACCCTGTATACACACACTCTCCATCCCCCCTTTCTCTCCTGGTTTCTAACCACATACTCAGGTGAAGAAAGAGAAATTGCCAAGCCCTTCCTTTAGAGCTGCACGCCCTGCGGGCTTTGTGACCACAGGTGCGGGAACAAAGGCCGTCTCAGCGTCTTGCCAGGCCCTGAGTGCCTGCTTCCTGAGTTGCTCTTTTCATCCCAACAGCTGCTGCCTGGGTGGAGAATTAAAATTTAACCATCCAGGGGAAATCAGAATCATTTGGTTAAAAGAACTCCTATCACCCCGATTAAACGGGATAGAGAATTCTGATCCGGCTCCTCACATGAGAGTTCATTGCTTTTCAAAGCTTTTGCAGCCCTCTGCTCTCCCATCCCCTTCCCATTCCGGGGCTCCAACCCAGCCTCGGGTGGGGTGGGGCTGGGAGCTGCCTCGCACCCGTCCTCAGGCAGGCCCGCCATCCTGGGTTAGAAAATTGAGGACTACTACCCCAAGTAGGCAAAAAACAAAACAAAACAAAACAAAAACCCTCTTTAGGGGGAGGGTGGACTCCCACAACCAAACCTTGCCAAGGGAAGGGAAGGGGACATCTATTGCCCAGGCATTGAGCTAACAGGAGTTGCTAACATTTATTTGGCAAGCACTATGGGCTAGGTTTTGTTCAAAGTGGATTTTATGAATGAGCTTATCTAATCTCCACAATCCTCTGAGGCAGGAACTATTATTGTCCACGATGTATGATGAGGGAACAGGGGTCAGATGAGTTCAGTATCTGTCCTGAGGTCACATGGTTAGGAAGTGGCAGAGTCTCTGGATTTCATGATCTCAATCTTCGTCTCTTTTAGAGATGTTCACTTGGGTGACCTCCCAGACTCCTCAGGCCAGCCTGGTCACCCCGCGAGGTGGAAATTAATGTTCCCACCTTTCAGGCAAGGAAAACAAGGCTCCATTCTGGGAAGGACAGGCCCAGAGCCTAATGTAGGAGCTCGGGCCCCCTGGCTGCCCCACATCTTCCAAAGATCCATTTCTAGAACAAGAGCAAAAAGAGGACGGCCATTTATTGAGCATGTACTACATCCCAGTACTACATGCATGTACTACATCCCTTTCTACTCATTATCACCCTGAATATGCCCAGAGCCCTTTGATGTAGTGATTATTAATGCGGCCCTATTTTATGGGGAAACAGACTTGGAGGAATAAAGCTCTTCTGAGGTTGCACAGGCAGTAAGTGGCAGAGTGGGGATTCGAACGCACGTCCTGTGCTTATGCTCCATCTACCACATCGTACTGCTTCCCTGCGTCTTGAGAGGCAAGTAGCAGGACCCTGCTGGGCCCTGGTAACTGACGTTTCTGGTCTCTCACTTCTCCTGGCCCTCAGGGAGGCAGATGATGCTCACCCAGTCTGTGAGAAGAGTCCAACCTGGGAGAAGGACCCTCCGCACCTTTGCCAAGCCTTTGAATCCCCCAGAGAGTGAGTTGTGGCTGAAACTGGGAGAGGTCACTGGGGGGTGTTTACTGAGCTTGGGCATGATATCAGGGTTGCAGGCAAATCCACTTTTACAAGGCCTTTGGCCTACATCTTTGCCCAGGCAGAGAGACCTAATACTAGGACACTCCAGAATTGTGAAGCTGCTTTATGTGCTTGGGGAATGCTGTAGGACTTGCTGGGGCCACAGCATAGGCTGGTGAGGAGAGAGAGTGGAGATGAGGATGGAGAGGATGTATACAGAAGGGCAGGAGATTGGACACATGCTGGAGAGACAGATGAGACAGGCCCTGAGACCTGTGTAGGGGTCTGGGCTGGAGCAGAAATGATAGCAGGGATGACGCCCAAGGCAACTGGAGCTCACACTGGGCTCCAGGGCCTGGCTCCGCCCCCACCTGGCTCTCTCTCTCTCAGCTCCTGGTGAGTGGACAACGTGGTTCAACATTGACCACCCAGGTGGGCAGGGTGACTATGAGCGGCTGGATGCCATTCGCTTCTACTACGGGGACCGTGTGTGTGCTCGGCCTCTGCGCCTGGAGGCTCGGACCACTGACTGGATACCCGCAGGCAGCACCGGCCAGGTTGTCCATGGCAATCCACGCGAGGGCTTCTGGTGCCACAACCGGGACCAGCGGCCTGGCCAGAACTGCTCCAACTACACCGTGCGCTTCCTCTGCCCACCAGGTGAGCCTGAACGGCCCCACCCCCTACCTGCCTCTGGCCAGGGGTAGTCCGATACCACACATATGTGCGCCTTTGCTCCTAATAATAACCCATTAGTGTTACGAGAGCCGTTGTCTTTCCAACAGTGTTCTGTGTTTCTGGGTGCTCTTCGTTCAATCCACGTCACTGGGTGCCTGTGGCATGGAGATGAAGACCACAGACCCCGGAGCCGTGCTGCCTGGTCCCAAGCCTGGGCCTGCCAGCTGAACTGCATTTTGTAGGCAGATTTTCTGAAGCTCTCTGAGCCTCAAGTTTCTTCCATGGAGAACAGGGGTAATACCAGCCCATCTCTGTAGGGGTTCTTTATGAGGATTAAATGAGATCATGAATATAGAGGGCTGTTCCCAGGTGAACATTCACTAAATGCTGGCTTCCATTGAGTTCCTATGTGCCAGACACTTGTACTAGTTATCTACATCACTCAAACTTCACAACTGACCTGTGAGGACTCCCTATCTTGACAAGTCACTCCAGGTTCAGAGAGGTTAGGTAACATCTCGTAGCTACACAGCCATAAATGGAGAGCTTTGGTTTGAACCCATGTCTGTGTTTGCAGAGTCCAAAAGTTTTTGTTCTGTACTTCTTCCCTCCCCACACTGGATAATACAGGGCCAGTCTCGGGCCTGCCCACTTTGCAGATGGGCACTCACCGCTTTCGTGGTTCTGCCAGGGCGCGCAGCCTGACCCTGCAGGCCCAGGAGGCAGTGCTGGCTATCTGGCAAGTGGGAGCTCAGGCTGCACAAGGTTTCCTGGGCAAGGTCCAAGGCCCCCATTTTGGCACATAGGCCTCAGAGCGAAGGTGAGTCAGGTAAACGGAAAGGGGCTTGATGTCTGAATCACTAAAGTCCCACACCCTGGTGGCTATTTCCACACTGGTGGAGAGGAAAGATGGTGCCACCCCTGCACAGCCTGGGACAGCATATCAAAGTCCCAGAGCTCAGCCAAGAAGTCCTTCCACCTGTAGCCCATATGGTGTCTTTGTGCAAATTAGAGACAACCCTTCCTCCAGACGCTTGACTTCCATCTGTTGGAAACATCACTGCGGCAAGCACACATGTTAGTGACATCTACAATGTAAACAGAGGCCCTGCTGTCTGAGGAAATCCAGCCTCGGGTCAGGTTTCCTGACAAAGTCCCCTCGGGAGGGAAGTCAGACTGTCTGCTGCTCCTGCTTTACAGGATCCTTGCGCCGAGACACAGAGCGCATCTGGAGCTCGTGGTCTCCCTGGAGCAAGTGCTCTGCTGCCTGTGGTCACACTGGGGTCCAGACCCGAACACGCACCTGCTTGGCAGACACAGTGTCACTGTGCGGCGAGGCCACTGAGGAGGGCCGGCTCTGCATGGAGGAGGCCTGTACAGGTATGGCTGTTGTTCCTAGTACTGGGCCGGGTGTGGGCAGAGGCTGAGCAGCCTAGAATAGGTTAGAGGAGCAGACTGAGATGGATTCATTCATCTAGTCATCAAGCGTTAACTGAGCTGCTATTATGTGCTCTGATGGAGGGATACAGAGTATAAGGTGGGAGCACAGAGCAGAGTCTGTTATCATAGCTTAGGGGAATCAAAGAGGACTTCCTAGAGGAGTATCCTGAGCTAAGTCTTGAAGGATGGGCAGGAATTAGTCATGCTAATAAGAAAGAGTAACAAAGGCCCAAGGAGGAAGGGAAGTCTATGCAAGTCCACAGGCTGAAATGTAGCTGAAGGAGGCTCAGAATTCAGATAAGCCCTCCTGATGTGGCCCCGTCTCCTGCAGCCTGTGACCTGACCTGCCCCATGGGCCAGGTGAATGCTGACTGTGATGCCTGCATGTGCCAGGACTTCATGCTGCACGGAGCTGTCTCCCTCCC
Organism: Artibeus jamaicensis; assembly: GCF_021234435.1. Classification (NCBI taxonomy): domain Eukaryota; kingdom Metazoa; phylum Chordata; class Mammalia; order Chiroptera; family Phyllostomidae; genus Artibeus; species Artibeus jamaicensis. The sequence goes on from NW_026521883.1 coordinate 8,754,977, forward strand.
TGGGGGCTCCCCAGCTGCAGGGGCCACTGTCTACCTGCTGACCAAGACGCTTAAGCCACTGACCCGGACAGACAGTAATGGGAGATTCCAAGTTCCTGGCTTGTGCCCTGATGGCAAAACCACCCTGAAGATCACAAAGGCCAAGTTTGTTCCCATCAAGCTCACAATGCCCAAGACTAGCATGAAGTCAGCCACCATCAATTCAGAGTTCACAAGGGCAGGTACTTAAGTTCTCTGGGGTGGGGCTGGACTTTTAAATAAAGGGATTACAGTGCTAAGAGCTGGTTTTCTGGTTAGGTAAGGGGCTGGACTTTTAAATAAAGGGATTACAGTGCTAAGAGCTGGTTTTCTGGTTAGGTAAGAGTAAAATTCAAAATCCTTACTGTGACCTACAAGGTCCTACATCCTCTGCTCCCCTTTACTTCTCTGCTCTCTTCTTCTGTCACCCTCTCCTGTGCCCCTGCTGAGTCACCTACTCCAGCTACATGTCCTCCTCTCTGTTCCTCAAACGCACAGGCATACTCCTGCCTCAGGGCCTTTGGACTTGCTATATACTCCCTCAAATGAGTTCTTCCCTAAACAGGCCACCTTATCTAAAATAGGCATTGCATCCCTGACCAGTGTGGCTCAGTTGGCTGGGCATCATCCCACAAAGCAAAAGGTCATCTGTTCGATTCCCAGTCAGGGTACATGCTGGGTTGCAGGTTTGGTCCCCAGTCACGGTGTGTACAAGAGGCGACTGATAGGTGTTTCTCTCTCACGTCGATGTTTCTCTCCCTCTCTTCCTCCCTCCCTCCCTCTCTCTAAAAGTAAATAAATAAATAAAATCATTAAAAAATATTTTTAAAAATAAAATAAAATAGTCATTAAAATACATTGTGGGGTTCGGAGGTCAGAAAGAGAGAGAGATGCTGGGGGGAGGGTGGTTTCAGAAATGGTGCAGAATGGCCGGAGGCCCTGCTGGAGGCAGCAGAACAGGAACGTTGCACTATTCAGTCCAGTTCGCCCGTCCCGATGGCAGTGCCGGGGGGTCCCGGCGGGCACCAGAATCCCCTTCCTTCTCCATCGCCTCACCCAGATGCTGTCTGCCGGGCCGTGGGAGCAGGTCGTAGGCGGAGGAGGTAGAACAGGTGGACTTTATTCCGAATCAGCACCCTAATTAGGACCTTTAGAGAGGGGCAGGTGGGGCGTGGGGTAGGGTATATGTGAAGTCATACAAGGTTAACTTGTGACTCTGGAGAATCCGTCACAAAGGAATACCCCAAAACACCATTCTCATCTTCTGTCCCAGAGACTCCATACATCGTGAAGAACCCCGTGACAAAGGCGCGGAGAGCAGGGCAGAGTGTGGCCCTGTGCTGTAAGGCCACGGGGAAGCCCAGCCCAGACAAGTACTTCTGGTGAGTAGCCTGCCAGCCACACCGCACTGCCCATTCTCCTCTAGGCAACCAGAGCTCTCTTACACTCAGTCTGGTCTTATGAATCATAACACCAGCCAACAGAATCAAGTGACAAGGAAGGCCCTGGTACAGAGCCCGGAAGCTGGCACTTTTAAGTGGGGGCCCACAGGTCTGAGGCCACCTGGACAACCAGGAAGCCCTGTCGTGGTCCTCTTGAAACTGGGGCCCACGCTGAGCAGCTCTGGCCCCTGGGTCCTGACTTGCATATCCTCAGGACACAGGACAAGATTCCTCAGCCCTGCCTCCCTGAAAAAGGCAAACAAGGGCAGGGTCTCCAGTGGCTGTGAGTCCTGTTCCCTTCACCAACATTTTACAGCCACTGTCTCATTTCACCCTCCCCGTGATTCTGTGACGTCAGCTCGGAATCACTGCTCCCATTTTATTGAGCAGGAAGCCGAAGCTAAGTGAGGTACGAAGATTTGTCCCAGGATTCACAGCCAATGAGCTGGGTGGGGGCTGAGACTCAGTCAAGTCCCTTGACTCCCAGGCTAGTCAGTGCCCTTGGATGACTTACACCAAAAGTGGTGTTGGCAGCTGCAGGAACCCATCCACCACCTGTCTCCCTGGCTGCTTGCCCCTGGCGCTGCCCCTCAGGCCACACCTCTCCGTCCCTTGCAGGTACCACAACAACACACTACTGGACTCCTCCCTCTACAAGTACGAGAGCAAGCTGATGCTGAAGAACCTGCGGCGGGACCAGGCTGGGGAGTACTTCTGCAAGGCCCAGAGTGACGCCGGGGCTGCAAAATCCCAGGTTGCCAAGCTGATTGTCATAGGTAAGCCTGTCTGGGCCTCTGGAGGGCCCTGCTGCAGTACTGGGAAGCATTCCAGTGGGCATAGCTGGGCAATAAAAACCCCAGCGTGTCTGTGCTGGGTAGGGTGCTGTGTTCTCTGGGACACAAAGATGGCACAGATCCCAATCCTACCCTCATGGAGCTGCCACCCCTGGAGAGGTGAAGAATTGCAAATTAGAGACAAGTAAAGACAGACCAATGCAGCTAAAACAGGAGATAAGAGGCCATGGACTTTGTAGGTGAGAAACAGGGACCCTCCAGGTAGGAATGGCCGCAGGTGGCTTGAGGGAGCCATCAGTGGTCACATTTCAGCTGGGGTTTAAATAGTGGTTCTTAGCTTTGGCTGCCCAGGGGGAATCACCTAGTTGGTTTCAAAAACAGTGATGTCTGGGTCTCACCCCCAGAGTTTGATTTTAGTGGCTTGGGATGTGGCCTGGGTATGCGCAGTTTAAAAGCTCCCCCAGGTGATTCTAATGTGCAGTCAAAGTTGAAAACCCCTGTTCTACAGAATGGCCGGAGACCGTGTGTATGGCCAGGGGAGAGTTCCAGGCCACGGGGCCAGTGTGAGCACAGGGCCTGCAGTGGGACACTGAGGGGCTGTACAGGAAATGGAACCTGATCGGAGCGTGCTTCCAGAAGTGAGCTGGCGGGGAAACTCGAGGCCAAAACCAATCAGGAACCTGTACTTGGAAAGTCAGGGAGAAGGACAATAGCTTAGTAATTGGCCTAAACAAAACCAAACAAAAGGCAGCAGAAAAAATTTATTGGAAGGATTCTGGAAAATTTTAGAGACTCCAAGAAAGTTGAGCAACAGACGTCCAGACACAGGACGGTCGGGCCTTGGCAACCACGGGGCCCCGTCCGCTGTGGTCCTGGCCCATGGCACCAGTGTCCCATTTGTCCCAGTTATTTTTTTAATACTTTCAATTTTTATACTTTCAATTTAAAAAATAGTTTTCTATTCTAAAGTTCAATTTATAGATAATAAATTAATGACATACAATTGACAAGTATATAGGCACACAGCCAAACTATATTGTAAAGTAGAAATAAAAAGAAAATACTTTTAATACAAAATAGTATGTATTTCAATATGTAAGGGCTTTGACATAATTACACAAGAATGCCAACGGTCAGACACGTGCACTTGAACCCGGTCACTGTGAATGTGACCGCTGCAGATGCGGATGGATACCGGACTGTTATTTTGGTGGTTCACATTCCTCAGGTAAGGTTGTAGGCACGTGATTTTTTCTGAGACAAGGCACAATTCTTGGTATTTTTCCAAGCTAAATGAAGTGCAATCTTTGCTTGACTTTTATGGTAGTTGCATTTTTGAAAAATTCAATGCTATAGTAAAGCCATGTAAGAAAATAACAAGGTTCTGATCATTTTCAACAGAGTTGCCACCTACACGAATGTCTGGCGGGATATGTGAAAGTCACACAGGACACAGGAAAATTCTTTATGCAGAAAAGTGCCAGGTTTTGCAGGTCATGGCGCAGCAGTGCCCCTGCCTGCTATGAGCTGTAACACTCCCAGTGCAGGCGTAACTCAACGCACGCTCACAGGTTTTCAAGACACCTTCAGTAAGAGCCATTACTCTAGTGGTCTCAGCAACCAACCCTGTTTCTCCCTATGTACAAAAGGATTAGCAATGGCTGCTCCAGCTTCCCCAGAGGAGTTCGGTGAGAATCAGGATCATGGATACGCAAATAATTTGAAAACCATAATGCAGTGCAGAGAGGTGAGGTTAAAGAGCCCTTCGTATGGGAGGTGAACTTACATTTAACAGCCACACCATTTCCCTCCACAGGCCCCAATGAAACTCCATGCAACCCCATCCCTGAGAGCTACCTCATCCGGTTGCCCCACGATTGCTTCCAGAATGACACCAACTCCTTCTACTATGATGTGGGCCGTTGCCCTGTCAAGACCTGTGCAGGGCAGCAGGATAATGGGATCAGGTGCCAGGATGCTGTGGAGAACTGCTGTGGCATCTCCAAAACAGAGGAGAGGGAGATCCAGTGCAGCGGGTACACACTGCCCACCAAGGTGGCCAAGGAGTGCAGCTGCCAGCGGTGTACAGAGACCCGGAGTATTGTGCGGGGCCGTGTCAGCGCCGCCGACAATGGGGAACCCATGCGCTTTGGCCACGTGTACATGGGGAGCAACCGTGTGAGCATGACTGGCTACAAGGGCACTTTCACCCTCCATGTCCCCCAGGACACTGAGAGGCTGGTGCTCACGTTTGTGGACAGGCTGCAGAAGTTTGTCAACACAACCAAAGTGCTGCCCTTCAACAAGAAGGGGAGTGCAGTGTTCCATGAGATCAAGTTGCTTCGGCGGAAAGAGCCCATCACCTTGGAGGCCACAGAGACCAACATTATCCCCCTGGGGGAGGTAGAGGGTGAAGACCCTGTGGCTGAGCTGGAGATCCCATCCAAGAGTTTCTACAAGCAGAATGGGGAGCCCTATACAGGAAAAGTAGAAGCCAGTGTGACCTTCCTGGATCCCCGTGACATTTCCACAGCCACAGCTGCTCAGAGTGACCTGAACTTCATTGATGATGAAGGAGACACCTTCCCTCTTCGGACATATGGCATGTTTTCTGTGGACTTCAGAAATGAGGCCACCTCCGAGCCACTTAACGTTGGCAAGGTGAAGGTTCACCTTGACTCAACCCAGGTCAAGATGCCAGAGCATGTGCCCACGATGAAACTCTGGTCACTCAATCCAGCCACAGGGCTGTGGGAAGAGGAAGGTGACTTCAAATTTGAAAACCAAAGGCGGAAAAAGAGGGAAGAGAGAACCTTTCTGGTGGGCAACATGGAGATCCGAGAGAGGAGGCTTTTTAACCTAGATGTACCTGAAAGCAGAAGGTGCTTTATCAAGGTGAGGGCCTACCGGAGTGAGAGGTTCTTGCCCAGTGAGCAGATCCAGGGGGTCGTCGTCTCTGTGATCAACCTGGAGCCTAGGACTGGCTTCTCATCCAACCCCAGGGCCTGGGGCCGCTTCGACAGTGTCATCACAGGTCCCAACGGGGCCTGTCTGCCTGCCTTCTGCGATGACCAGTCCCCTGATGCCTACTCTGCCTATGTCTTGGCAAGCCTGTCTGGTGAAGAACTGGAAGCAGTGGCATCTTCTCCTAAATTCAACCCAAATGCAATTGGTGTCCCTCAGCCGTACCTCAACAAGCTCAAGTACCGTCGGACAGACCACGAGGACCCACGGGTTAAGAAGACAGCTTTCCAGATCAGCATGGCCAAGCCGAGGCCCAACTCAGCTGAGGAGAGCAATGGGCCCATCTATGCCTTTGAGAACCTCCAGGCATGTGAGGAGGCGCCGCCCAGTGCAGCCCACTTCCGATTCTACCAGATTGAGGGGGACCGGTATGACTACAACACTGTCCCCTTCAATGAGGACGACCCCATGAGTTGGACTGAAGACTACCTGGCATGGTGGCCCAAGCCAATGGAGTTCAGGGCCTGCTATATCAAGGTGAAGATCGTGGGGCCAGTGGAGGTGAATGTGCGGTCCCGCAACATGGGGGGCACCCACCGGCAAACTGTAGGGAAGCTGTATGGAATCAGGGATGTGAGAAGCACACGGGATAGGGATCAGTCCAATGTCTCCTCTGCTTGTCTGGAGTTCAAGTGCAGTGGGATGCTCTATGACCAGGAACGCGTGGACCGCACACTAGTGAAGATTATCCCCCAAGGCAGCTGCCATCGAGCCAGTGTAAACTCCATGCTACATGAGTACCTGGTCAACCACCTGCCACTGGCAGTCAACAACGACACCAGTGAATACACCATGCTGGCACCTCTGGACCCACTGGGCCACAACTATGGCATCTACACTGTCACTGACCAGGACCCTCGAGTGGCCAAGGAGATCGCGCTCGGCCGGTGCTTTGATGGCACATCTGATGGTTCCTCCAGAATCATGAAGAGCAATGTGGGAGTGGCCCTCACCTTTAACTGCATAGAGAGGCAGGTGGGCCGCCAGAGTGCCTTCCAGTACCTCCAGAGCACCCCTGTCCAGTCTCCTGGCCTCAGCACTGACAGAGGAAGAGTGCCTTCTAGGAGGCAGCAGCAGGCAAGTAGGAGTAGCCAGCGCTGGCCTGGAGCGGTGGCCTCACTGAGGTTTCCTGAAGTTGCCCAGCAGCCTCTGAACAACTAAGTCTTTGTGGTACTTCTCTTCTCCCCCCACCTCTCGTGATAGCCGTTGTGAGACTGATGCACAAACTGCCACTCGGTTAATTTAAGCACATCTGTTCTGGTGCAGTTTGCTTGTTTTTGTTTCTTCATGCCTTTACTCACTGTCTTTGTCCCATGATATGATTGGCACATAACCCTCAAATGGCAAAATAAAGCCCCTTTGATCTTTTCTTCAGAAGAATCACAGAACACCAGAAACCGACCATTGGCAAACGTTGTGACTTTGACTGTTCCTCATTCAGTGCCATCAGTGGAAGTGCCCTCCCTTTTCTTTTTGCATGGTTTTGCCCACCTTTATGATAATGATGATCTGATGTTGAAGGTCAAATAACCAATATAAAGCATATTTCCTGGTCTTGCTGCACAGGACGTAAGCAGGGTCTTCATCACAGTCCATACGTGTAAATGGTGGTGAAATAAAGGAATAAACGCCCATATTTTTACTTGAAATGTAAATAAGTTATTTCTTTGCTGAATCTGGTACTCTAGTGCACATTTAATGTTAAGCTACTGACTATAGGGTAATCACAGTTCTCTACCAAGTCTGGAAAGAACATCTTGTATCCACAACTGCTCCAGGTTGCTAATTAGATTAGCATGCTTCCCTTTACATTTGTTTTTTTTTTTTTCCTTACTGGAAGCCCAGTGCAGCCCAGAGCAGATATCAATAAATGTACATTTTGTACTTAATTTTGAGACTGCTGTCTGTCTTTTAACCATTAAAGTGAGCCAGTCACTTGGGGAGACATGGGGGATTCCGGAAAATGATCACAGGGTGGTGTGAGCCACTGCCTCCTATAAACGACGGGTCTGGGGAATTGGACACACACTCCACAGTCAAGTTTGTTCTCATAGATCATATTTTCCACTTGTAGAGAAGAGCAGAGATTCCTGGAGTTGTGAGCATGTTCTGGGCTCCTGAGTAAAGCTAAACACATGTCCTAATTTTTCTTTCTTTCTTTCTTTCCAATACTGGGGAGCTTATACAATGGCTTGGCCCCAGGTCCGGCACACTGGCCAAGTGGTCCTTTGGCAACCCCCCACAGCCTGCTGCCTTCTCCAGCTGGCTGGCTGACCTCACTCAGAAATGAGATTTTTTTTTTCTCCCAACCTCTTCTAAAGACACTCTGCTTTTCCAGACACCAGATCTCTACCATGTGCAACAGCCCCTGTTCCTTGAGTAAAACAACTGGTCCAAATGAATAGGGTTTTGTTTGGGGAAAAGGCGTTTGGTTTAAATAGTAAATCAGGGGCTGGTGGATGGTGCCAGAGTGACCTTGGAGGCATCAACAGTCAAGCAGTGGGAGTGTGGGGTTGAGCTGCCCCGCCTGACCCTCTCCCCACCCCTGCAGGATCTGTCAGGAATGAGGCCATGGGATTGGGAGAGGATGTAATTTATAATCGGGACCAAAAGCTTTCCTTGATCCCTTGGCTGGCCTGGTGCAGCTCCTTTGGACACCTCTGGCCTGGACTGGATTTGTGCTCTTGAATCAGCATCAGCCCAGCTCCCAGGAGTTTGGTTCATAATTAATTATAAATTTCTCTGGCTGAGCACCCCTTCCCCATGACCTCCAGGAAAGTGAGCACATGTAGGGCTGGGGCCTAGTGGCCTTGTGATTGCTTCTTGACTCGCTTCTACCCTACACTTTGCAGGGAGCAGCTCTCACTGACTGCCGTGAGGTGGGACTTGACTGCCCCCGCTGAGGGGGTCATTGTTTGGCCATCTGCAGCCCAGATGCCTTATTGCTTCAGGAGCGAGTGTGTGCTGCTTCAGCCTGACCACCCTGGTTCCTTCCCACTCACCAAGTGGGGCGCTGGGAAAGGTGAGCTGGCTGGGCTCTCACCCCATGCCCTTCCCTTTCCATTCTCCATTGAGGGTCTGAATAAATGGACTCCAAGCCGGTGGCAACTAGTACCTGACTTTTTACTTTTCTCATGAAACATTTATTGAGTGTTTATTATATGCCAAGCCATGTGTGCAAGTGGACTTTATCAGTATATAGACTATACCATACGTAGTGGCAACCACCATTTGGGGCGATAGTCAGAGGAGGCTTCTTGGAGGAGGTGACATCTAATTTGAGGTTTGAATAATAGCTAGGAGCTGAAGGTACAGCTGTCAGGAGCAAGGAGCACAGGCAGAAACAGCTTGCAGGATGGGAGGGAATGGCAGGTACCTCTCCTTCAGACAAGGAGACACTGTTGAGCTCATGACATCTAATTTCTGAGCATCTTTCTTCCAGACAGCTGTGCTTGCTACCTGTTAGCTGTGTGACTCTGGTCATGTCAGTTTCCCTGGGCTTTATTTTCCTCACTTATAAATTAAGGTGTTGGTTGTACACATAAAACTAATGTAATGTTATATGTCAATTATATCTCAATAGATAGATTTTTTTTTTCACGAGAAAGTCGATCTAGATTAGAATCTAAACCATCTCTCGAGTCCTTTCCATGACTTTCAGTGGGGCTAAGAGCACTGTTCCAAGGATGCCTTTGCTCCACCAAACCGCAGATGATTCACCGGGTGTTCCCTTCCCCTGTGGAGACTGCACACTGGATGGACAAAACGTTCATTTCGGAAAAGCCCTGGGGTTTCAGTCTCAGCCTGCTGCAAACTGGCTGACCACCCCGTTACTGAGAGTTAACTGTCTGGGGAAGGCCACCAGAGGACAGGGAGGAAGGGCATGGGCAGAAAGATAGAAGAGCCGCTCAGGCTGCTTCTGCTTCCAACCAAGGAAGTTCTCCAGGCAGAATGTTCTCTGCTCGTTTGGAGAGCTCTAGCAGCGAGGGTGATAGAGGAAAATGTCAGTGCGATGTCAGGACAAGAACAGTCTTGAAAGATTGAGAAAACTTAGACATGCCAAGTTGGAGGTAGTGCAGAGATAGGCGGAGTTTCCGGCACAGGGACCAGCAGGAGCCAAGGAGTTGAGGAGGGACTGCACACGGGAAGGTGTTTGGTTACACCGAGGTGCCTGCAGACATCAGGAAGGACTCAGTCAGAAACTGCACAGCCATTAGAATCTAGGCCATCACTCTCTCTGGTTTTGATTCTCTCATTCTCTCACACCCGGTGGTTTTTGCTCTCTCTCAGTCTAACTCAGTCATGCTCAACACACTCTGTTTCTCAGACTGACTCTCTGACTTGTTTCTCCTCTTTCTAGGTCTCTCTCTCTCTTTCTCATCAGTCTCTTCTCTCTGCAGGAACCCTTAGCTTCTCTTTGTAGATCAGCTTTCTCTACTCCCCTATGTTCGTAGAAAAGGTGGCTATTTCCTTAAGCCAATGAACCCTGTCTTAAGACCAGATTCCCTGGAGAGACAATCTGATTGGCTCAGTTTGAACTGGGTCTCCACCTCTAGTCTGTTCTGCTGTGGCAATTGTCGAGGGTGGGGCATAAAGGAGTCCCAATAGCTATGGTTGCTGCGGAGGTGGGGCAGTTCTTAGGAAAGGGAATCCTGGTGATTTGGGGAGACACCCCAAATAGTGACTACTTCAGGGGACAGTGAGCAGATCATTGTCCTTACTGGGAGTTTAGGGTTTTTCATATCCAAACATCAGGGGATTTCAAATACATCAAATGAGATCAGTTAAACATATGAACACAGCATATATTAGTTACTGGCACACAGTAACCTCTCTCTCTATAGATAACCTCGCAGTTATTACTGAGTACCACGCTGCTGGAAATGGAAAAGACTGAACATTTGTGTAAATTTAATAAGGCGATGCTTCATTTTTTGTAGGATCATAAGAAATTGAGTTGTTCTACAGAAGTAGTTTTCCAGAAAATGCAATTTTATTCCCTTCATTTAAGCTCTAGAACCTTTTCACTTTCATTATGATCTGTTTTGGATAGAAATCTTTATAATAAAGTATATATTCTATTTTTTAATAAAACAGAAGTAACATAATTCATTTTTTCTGGATGTATTAAGAATACCAATTATTATGGTGGTATAATCAAATGGCAACCACCGCTGAAACAATATATAAAAAATTTGACCAGTACCAAGGACTTTAGACTAGATACTCTTCTTGTTGAGTTCTTACATTCCTTTGTCTGTTTATAGACAGGCTCTTAGAGAACTTTGACTATGGTCACTATACTTGGTTCTAGCATTTCTCTCATGTCTAATTTACTCACTTGTAGGGTGGGGATCTACATGACCGAAACTATTAAAAATGGGTAAATAGACTCCATGAGATTCTGAAGGCCTGGGTATGAGCAAAACAGACTTTAATGTGCCAACTTTGCAATATCCATTTTGGTGACTCAAGCCTTTTCTCATTTCCTAATTATTGGCTAGTTTACAAATGGGCACAACTTTACACACACAGCCTAGTGGGTGCTTGTGTGTGAGTAAATATTGCTTGCAAGGAATAAATTATTACAGTTGTTTCTGAAGTGACTATCATTTTTATTATTTAATGTTACAGCTAAGGCAAGCTAATTGCAAAGTGAAAAAACATAAACCAAGGTTCCATGTCCTCTCTCTTTCATCTCTTTTTCAGTTTTTCATTGGAAGTTGAAGAGGTTCCTTACAGTGCTAAGGTATAATGAGTAGGGTGAGGTTATCAACAAGCTGGCTAAGAATCACAACTAAAAAAAAAATTATAGGCATAAAAGGAAATCCAAAAATTACACATTACACTAAAAAAAGATCTTTTATTACTTATGAAACACTTACTATGTACTATGGATCAAAGAATCATTTATTCTTCACATTAACTCTAGGAGAACACCCAATTTATAGCTGAAAAAACAGGTTATGAAGTAATTTGCGAGAAGTCACACAGCTGGTAAATGACTCAGCTGGGATCCACACACCAGTCCTGCTACCACTGCCCTTTAGAAACAAGCATTTCCTAGCACTGTCTTCAAAATATGATACGCCAAAGTTTCCAAACATCAGCTTTGAGAACACTTCCCTTCCTCTCCCCTCCATTCAAAGAGGGAAGCCACAGGGAGTTAATGCCATCTGCTGGCCATCTCCCTGGTCATCAGGATGAAGAACTGCGCCATCAGGGGAGACTTGTGCTATCTGAAGTCACCACAAGCCCCCAAGGACAGGCCCAGGAGGATGACTAGCACCCTGTAGTAGACCCTTGGTTTCCCTACAATACCAAGGCTGAGCAGTGGCAACCTGAGGGACAAAGTGGTGGTAATTGGAAGAAGCCTAAAAAAGAGACTTCTAGAAATACTCTACTACCAAAGTCGAAATTTACATTATTCATTTCTGCAAATACACCTTAGCATCTTCTGATTCTAGTATTCTAGCAGTAAAAAAATAAATCCCTGAGCCCACTCCAGATTATTTTATCAGAACTTTTAGTGAAGTGGCCTAGGTTTATGATGAAGTCTGTCTGGAAAAAGTCCAGCCATTGTTAATATAATGAGAATGGTTTGGGTCACATCCACATAACCTGGCAGCCAAGGAGAGTGGACTTGAATGAGCCTGTGTGAACAATGACAATGTCACTGTACCAGTCAGTGGGGGCGGGAGATACTGCTGTGAGTGAGCACGTGTACTGTGTGGCTGTTGCATTCAAAATGACTGAATGAGTAGAGAAATGAATCTGCATCAGATTTGGTGTTAAGCTTGAACATTCACCCTTGGAAACTATTTGAATGATTCAGAAGGCTGCAGCTGTGGACAGCTTCATCACAACAGTGCACCCATTCATGTACCATGTCTACTACAGTTTTTTTGATAAAACATCAAATTACCCAGGTGACTCAGCCCCACTACAGCTTAGATTTGGTGCCCTGCAACTTTTGGCTTACCCCAAAACTAAAGTCACTGTTGAAAGGGAAGAGATTTCAGACCATCAATGAGAGTCAGGAAAATATGACGGGGCAGCTGACGGTGAGTGGGAGAACTGTGTAAGGTCCCAAGGTGCCTACTTTGAAGGGGACTGAGATGTCATTGTCCTATATACACTGTTTCCTGTACATTGTATCTTCTTCAATAAATGTCTCTATCTTTCACATTATATGGCTGGATACCTTCTGGACAGACCTTGTTATTTTAATAAACAATTGAGGTCACTCTTAAGGGAGGATGGGAGTGGAGGGGTGGGTCACTGCCTTAGCGGAATGGCAGCTTTTTACCCCTTGATATGAGATATTTATGGGTAGGAAGATTCTACAGATCATACAAGCTTTGGAAGGAGGACACAGGGAAGTAATGAAAACAGTAGTGATTAAGGTGTGAGCCCTGGTTCTGACATGACCTTGGAAAAGTCACTTAAACCCTCTGTGTCTTGTTTTCTATGCTGCAAAACTGGAATGTAGATAATAACAAAACACCCTTTGTCGTGAGAATCAGATGAGAATAGAGTGAAAGCACTCTATAGTCCTATACAATGTTGTATTATTTTGAGTCTCATACTCTCTGTAAATATAAGCCCACTTTTTAGTTCTTATCTTTTAAAATATAAACGTTGAATTCCTGTGTCTGGCAGAATCAATATCCACTCATCTGAAGGATCAGTGTTCAGTGATGAATAAGAAATGCCTTTATTCAGAAGATTCAGTGATTCCCAACAGAATGATGGCTCTTTGGGAGGCTGTACCAGAATCTCTGGTGGGGAAGTGTGGGGGAGCTTTGGCCGCAGAGCACCCCGTCCACCACGGATGAGAATAAGTCTACCGCGACCTGATCTGCTTGGGCTGGAAAGGTGGCCAATCAAAGGAAAAGGGCCAGGAGCCTGTTCCTCAATGGGCATTTTTTGGGTTTAATTTGCATAGGAATACAGGTGTATATGTAAAGCTCATCAATCATTGTCAGGCAGAAATTATTAAACACTAGATAACATTCAAACAACTCTGAGGGCCTATTCTGAGTCAGGGTCAGATAGTTAAAAGGCCATAAAACTTTGAGGAACAAATTCACTTCCTGCTTGGACCCTTATCATTTAAATTGAGGGTATTAACAAAGTAGATTTCATAGGATTTTATGCATTCTTTCTTAGGCCCGATCTCCCCAGAGAACCTTTTCCAGCGCAGGGCTGAACCCACCTCTGGCATTGATTCAGGCTTAAGTCAGGCTAGGGAAGTAAGGTAGCTTAGAGATTAGGAGACTTCCTGCAGACAGAATGAGGACTCAGGCTTCGTCAAAGCCAAGGGGTGAGGGTCTATCACTCCCTTTTTCTATAGCCCCCCAAGTCCTTCCCTGAGGGCCTCTTCACAATCATGCCTGTCTTAGGTCAGGAATCTTTTCAGGAATCTTACCCATCCTTGGCTCACCAGTCATCTGCCCAGGGTCAAGCAAGGTGAGGTTGAAAGGGGACAGAGGCAGTGCCGTACAAGGTAGATAGCTTATGGTCTCCTAGGTGGCTTATGGTCTCCAGATCTTTTTACTCAGTTTTAGTCATGAGAGGTTATAATTTCTGAAATCAGCCAGGGTAGTTCTGATAAACATTTTTATGTTTATCAGAAAGAGTCTTAGGTTAAAAAGGAAAAGATTAAAAAACACAGCATTAAAATCAGGAGGCTTGGACTTTACTTTTCTTTCTATCTCTGACTCATTGCATGACCTTTTTTATATGTTGTTTCCCCATCTGAAAATCCAGTGCTAAACTGGATAACTTCCCAACTCTAACCTATAAAATATTTTTCACTTAGCAACTCAACGTTCACAGCCCTGAGAGGTAGAATCAAGTACAGAAGGAAAAAAAAACTTTTATGTAAAATGGAGACATGTAAAGTTATGTGTCTGCGGCTATGTTGTTCACAAAAGGTAAATAACTCAGGATAAGAAGTCAGGTCCTAGAAACTATTTGAGCCGAAAAACTGCAACCGATTTTCTTATTTTAAACATCATTAACCTGTCAGAACAGAGCTGAAAGTAGGTGTGATATGAAAGTAGTTTGTTTCAAAGAGCTGATAAGAGGTGACTACAGGTATTTGCCATCACTTTTTTGACAAAGGAACCTGGCCTGAGGTTATCCATGAAGGTCCAACTGACAGAGAAGGGTCCTGGGGTGCACAGAGGCCAAGTTCTACTCCAACTCATTGCTACCTGGCTACACCCTGGGGCTGGGACACTGTCCCAACCTGTGAATTTCAGATCAGGAAATGTACACTGTGAAATGGAACATGCTCCTTGACATTCCAACCCTTTCCAATACAGATATTTTATTTGAGCTTAACACCTGTCTGTGCTCCAATACCACAGGTTAAGTCTTGGTATATCCCCACGGTACAAGTTCCCCAATTTGAAGACTTATACCAACAAAGAGCCTAGAGCAAAGTTGGTGTCCCAATCCATGCCTGCTGGGGGCTGTCCTCATAATCCAGGTACATTCTGACCCAAAGAGCAGAGTTTTAGGGTAATGCATTGAGATGACTGAAATCACATTGCCTGTATGGTGCAATCATCGCCAGTCCGATGCCACAGCCACATGACCCTTGCTCACATTATTGAGAAAAAGTTAAATAGTTGTGTACAGCCTCCCTTGTTTTGTACTTTCTAGGGCAAAGTCTATACTCTGCTAATCAGGAGTCTCCTTGGAATTCCTTCTGGGTCACTCAGTCAGTTAGATTAACTACTGTATAAATTTGTGGAATTTGTGTCTATTAACACTCACCTCTTTGTCAATTATAATTTCCTTTGATTATATGTAGGATTTTCTGAAAATACCATCCCAGGCTTCTGCTAAACAAAAGTATTGTTGCAAGATTAGTATTTCATGAAGTACTTTTTAATTTCTACTGAATATTCAGTCCAAGTATGTAATAAAAATGACATACTTGAACTATGAGCTGCTTTCAAAAAGTTCATTTGGGATGCAGACCCAACATAGAAAACATCAGCCCATAAATAAAATGAAATGCTCAGTTGTCCTGGGAATAACATAGGACACATTACATAACAATATAAGGATATTCCTATGTCATCATACCAGTGGCATATACATATTTTTTTACTTACTGTCTTATATTTCCCCACTAGGATGGAAGCTTCATGAGGGCAATATTTTTTGGCTCAATGTTATTTCCTCAGTGCCCAGCATATAACTGGTGCTCAATAAATAGTTGTTGACTGAAAGAGAAGTCAAGATTTTAGAATAGCCCTGGCCAGGTAATTGGTTGGAACATCAATCCATATGCTGAAAGATTGCAGTCAGGGCTGGGGTTGAAACCTAGGTTTCGGGTTCAATTACCAGTTGGGGAGCACATGGGTTGCAACTCACTGATGTCTCTCTCTCTGCCCCCAACCCTTCCTTCCTCTCCCTCTAAAGCAAACATATCCTTGGGTGAGAATTAAAAAAAAGATCAAAATAGACAAAGAAGAGAAAGCTCCATGAGTGCCCCCAGGTGAGCCTTGACTTTACCAAATGCTTTACCAAGCATTTATTCAGCTTGCTTTACAGCAACTTACATATTTTGGCAAACGACTCCTTTATTTATATAATAAGAAGGAAATGTGCATGAGATCAAAATCGAAGGTAGGGTGGGATGAATATTTACACTGGCTGTTAGGGTTCATGTCACCTGCCCGGGTCACTGCTAAAAGGAGAGGTTTGTCCTGGAATCAATGGTTTTGAAACATTGTTTTAAAGCAGAAGAACTCAATTTTCAAACAAAACCCCAGTACATGAAAGAGATAAAAGCAGAGCTTCTCTGTTTGATTTTGGAGTGGCACAGAGGAGGAGACAGGGGAGGTCCACCCTCTTGGTCCCCTCACCCCCACCCAGAGCTATGGCTTCTGATGGATTCTAAGAACACAATTTGAAAACACTGAATTGAGAGAACCTTAGAGCCTCTCCTTTCTCAAAGTTTTATTAGTGGAGGCAGCTGACAAAGACATGGGTTCTGTTCTGGTGTCTGCCATTTTAAACTGAGTAAGTACCCAGCAGTCAGCTCTCCAAGAGAGAAAAAAATACAACACACACCGCCTGGGCCAAAGCCAATGCCCCTTCTCATGGCCAGACCCATGGAACTAGAAGCCACACTTCTCTCATCCAAGATTGATGAAGGTTTTGGCTGATTTAGCTCAGTGGATTGAGTGTAGGCCTGCGAACCAAAGGGTCTCTGGTTCAATTATCAGTCAAGGTGTTGCAGGAAAATGAAGCAACCAGACACCGAGGGTTTCTGGAATATAAGGTTTATTAATGTGCACAGGCTCAGAGGAATCAGTCTCCAAATTCTGAGCCCAGAACAAAGGGAAAGCAGACATTTTATAGAGCGGGGCCGGGGGGATAGAGTGAGGGGGAGGCCTGTCCTTCAGACTAAAGCAGGAGATAATTTACAGAAGCAGAAAGCAGAGCGCTTCACTATCTCTGGTATGTAGGCGATAAACTAGAAGAAACAAGGTAAATCACTGGGCTGTTAAACATCCGGGCTGTAAAAAACAGTCCCCTAATTGCTGTGCTATATTTTAAAATAGCTATCAATTTCCCCCAACAAAGGCACACGCCTGGGTTGCCAGCCAAGTCTCTAGTAAGGGGTGTGTGAGAGGCAAGCACATATGGATATTTCTCTTCCTCTCTTTCTCCTTCCCGGCCCCTCTCTGTAACAGATATATATTAAAAAAAAATAGACTGATGAAGGCTAAATGACTTGTGTGACCTAGTCTTGACTCTAGCTTGCCTAACTCCCTCCCTCAAGCACAGAACTAGAAGCATCCAAGCTCACCTGGTCATTTCTCTGGGCTTCTTAATCAGAATTTTAAAACTCAAATACTCAGTCTGGCACCAACTCAGATGGGAAAAGATCCTGATTAATCTGTTACTATCCTCCACCTTGTACAGAGGCATCTGTTTAGCCGTCCAAGAGAGGAGGCAGTCATGCAGATAGAGGACTCAATAGGTAACAAAAGTTATTGAAGGAACGGTTTACCAGGGTGTGGTCAAGGTTTAGGGAACCGATAACGGACTGTTAAGCAGCCAGGGACTAGCAACCACTGCTAAGTTATCACCACTAGCTCGAAAACACAGAGAGCTGTCATCCAACAGTTGTTGCTAGGGGGACTAGGTAAAAATACCACTTCCATGTAACAACGGAGGAAAGTAAGGCAAATAAGGAGCCACGATGTGGAGTCCCGAAGGAATTCATTTTATTGCGTCTAGCGGGGCGGTTAAGCCGCGGGCCCCACTTTCATCTTCCCATACACCAACTGAAAATGACCAAACGAGGACTTTACCGCGACGGGTGGAGACTACAATTCCCGGCTTGGTTAGACCCTGTTCCTAGCCCGTACTTTTCCGGACTAGGGTAAATGGGGATTCCGGAAGAATTGCATCTCGGGACTTGTAGTTCCCGCAGTTAGGGCCAGCCACTGTGGTGCTCATTTGGCCCCTAGGTCTCCGCCCCCTTCCCGTCTCCACTTGTCTGTGTTTCACGTACAAACACGCAGCAGGTGCCAACGCCCCCATCCTAGACCTAGGACGCAGGCGCGCGCACGCTCTCGGCGCCCAGTAGGCGGGTACTGAGGGCGGGGGTAGGGGGATGGGGGAGGAGGAGAAGGAGAGGGAGGGTGAGGGGTTAGGTGTCTTCTGTGTGGGGTGGACAGCAGTGGCCTCTAGGAACACGAAGGCCTGGCGGGCAGACGGGTGAACTTAGCCCTGGACCCTAGGGTCGGCGAGCGGCTCCGGACCCTGGTCGGCGCGCCCTGCCAGTAGGAGTCGAGCCACTGAGACTCGGAGGACAGTAGGGGCCGAAGCCCCAACCTAGGCCCCGCGGAGATGTCTGGCTGCGGCGCATGTAGTTGCGGGGCTGTTGCCGCGCGGCTCATCACTTCCTCGCTCACCTCCGCGCAGAGAGGTAACGAAGTAGTACCTCGCCTGAGCCACGGGGCCTGGAGTGTAGCGGCTGGCGGTGGGGACCCCGGGGAGAGCCAGAGGCCTACCCCACTGCGAGTATGTGAGGGATGCGCGGCGCTTCGCCTGGCATCCCCCCGCCCCTGCCCCTCGGACTGGGGCTCTGCCAAGCCCTGAGCCGCTGTTTCTCAGTTTTGAAGTAAAACCTAGTGCTCCCCCGCCCGCGCACTTTCAGGTCTCCGGACTTTAGGGCCGGAATGTGGCCACTTCGTAGAAACCCTGAAAGGCACATCATGTTCTTCCATTTCCTTAAAAATGTCCCCAGCCCCTACTCAGATCTCCTCCAGAGACTGCTCTTCCTCTTCCGGAGCGCGAGCGGGTTCCCCTCGGGCCCGTGGGGAGCTCATAAGGGCTCCGGTAAGGGGCTGCCACTGTCGGGGCCTCGCAGGGTGCCGAGCCTAGTCCCGGACGCAGGCCGCGCGCGTTCCGCGGTGTCACTGTTATTGTGCGGCCGCTGACGCTGGGACAGAGCAGAAACGGGTATCAGAATACTTCCCGGCGCCCGGAAACCTTCCGTGCCCCGCAGTGAAGCTGCCGGGAGATTGGAGAGGTTCTTAATAGGAATTGTTTTAAGAACCGAATTGTCTCAGGTGGTGATTTTCCCAACTTGACAGTCCCAGATAGTTTCTTAAGGGTGGCGCTGGTTTACCTGTCTTTTCTGTTTATTAGGAGCCGTGAAAGTGGCACTCCGGCCAGGAGGTTCCGGAAATCAAACCATTTTTTTCTCTTCCCCAAATCTGTAAATAGATTACGAGGCTAGATCCTGTTATGATAACTTTTCTAGACAAATTCGTTGTATTTTGGTTTGTCAGCTTATGACTCTTGGATAAATAAAAAAGTCTCCTTTTCCTAAATTTTAGGTTACTTACACATTTTTTATTGTTTAATACGGTACATTTTCTGACAGTTTATTTCACGGAGGAAGTAAATGAAAATGTGGGCAGAAGCACTTTTTAAAAAATGATATATAAATGTAACGGAGTGAATTTAGTCCCAAGACCTTGTTAAACCTGAACAAGTTGATCTCCCTATTCCAGGAATTTGAGTTGCAGGCACTTGAAAGTGACAGATGTTTAGTTGAGGGCCAACTGTGTGCCAGGTTCTGTTTTGGTGCTGGAGATAGAGTGGTGAACAAGTCGTCACCTTCAAGTTTAAATTTAGTATAGTTGACAAAGAATAACATTGTTTCTGGGAGTGAATAAAGTATGTTTGTATTCAAGATCATTATAAAATTTAACATTTTTACATGACAAACAGCAAAGTGGTTTTTACATTGTTTTAAGACTTTTCCCAAGATTCGATTACATAAAATGTTTATCTTCCATAATGGAAACTCTAAAATTTAGTCTACAAAAATACAGAGCTATTTACTTTAAGGATTTAAAAAACTCCAGGAGGATTATTTTTATTTAATATTCCTGGAAAGAGGAAGGAAGGCAAAAGATAGAAAAATCAGAATTGAACTTTATTTAGTATATTATTTTCATGTACAGTAAAGAATTTAAACATTGTGGCAGAAAGGGGATGGCTGGAGGTGGAAGAGGGTGTGTGGGGGATAAATGGTGATGGAAAAAAAATAAAAATAATAAAAATTTCAACAACATTAGTAAAAACAAAAGAACTTGATCAAAATAGTCTTCTAACAAATTGTAAAATGAATTAAGAATAAAAGGGGATATTTCAGCACTCCTGTGAAGTACAATGTTTATTTCCATTGGTCTGTCATGTTAAACTTTAAAAATTTTGTATGTAGTTTGAAAAATTACTTGGTAAATTGTCATACTAGACTGGATTTACTTTCTTTTCTTGATGGGCTATGTATTCCTAATTTAATGTGTTTTTCCTCATTAGTTGCTTTGACTATGAAACCTGTAGTAGAGTAGAAATGTAAAAAAAAAATTTACCCAAGTTGCTGGTATTTTTCAATTTTAATGTATATACTTTAAAATGTGCTTTTTATGTGTAACAGTTTGCTTTCCAAATATGTCTGTTCAGAAGTGCTTGATTCCAGAATGACAATATTTGGTTTGAATTTGGCTGTGAGAATTGAGGGATCACGTGTTTTCTGTCTTTATCTGTTTAAAAGGTGTCACCTCATCAGGATGTCATGATGTGAAGATACTCAAACATGTCACCTATAATTTTTACCTACAGTTATATACTGTGCCTAGTAACCTATAGTTATACATGTAACCTATAGTTATATACTGTGTGCTTAGACTTTAATTTTAATTCTCTCTCTGCAGTTAAATTCAGTACAATTTACATAAGGCAAAGTGAAACGATAAAGCATCTTTGTTGCAAACTATTTTTTAATCATCATTTCTCTTTTCTTGGCATATTCATCTTCAGAGCAGCAGACTAGCCTTAGTGAAAACCTATAAAACATGTTTAATTTTTATAAAACATGTTTAACCTTTCTTTGAAGGAAGAAAGCTATCATAGGAGTGATGTTATTTTTCTTTGTTAAGAAGTATTCCAAATTCTTGAAGCAATAACCTCAGCACAAAATGAAATTTTGAGGCTAATAAAAGCAATAAGCATGTACTAAGTTGCTGGTTTTATTTGTGAGTTTTGAATTTTTTCCCGATTTTTGTTAGGGGTTAGAGGCCAAGTGTTTAAGCAAGCATTTACCTTGATTTGCCATTTCATCAATTGTTACATGCTTACATATTATTACTGTAAATAGATAATTTAAAAGTTTTCATTAGTTCTTTTACTCTATTTCTAAAATATAAATTAAAGATTAGTTTATTGTTTAAACTGAACCATTTGTATGTTTTTGGAGAATGCTTAATTCAAGATTGAATATAGGCAGTCAAGTATATAAAAGTTGAATAACTCCTAATTTTGAATAGCCCCCAAGTAAGTTTACCTTATTCCAATGTTTTTTTTTTTTAAACAGTTGCTCTGAAGCTCAGAAAGCTTTATCTGTAAGACAGAAGTTTCGTAAGTGGTTTAGCTTTTAACTGTCTCCTATCATTGCTGCCAAGTAGTCTTTCAAAATACACTTGAGAGAAATACTTCCCTTTTCAGCTTTTAGGGTTTTTTCATTTGTGGTTTACAGGCAACCAAAGAGGTCTAGGAATAGAATGCAGAGGTTCTGTGAACTTTATTTCACTAAACTTGATGTGAAATAACAGCATGTCCTTCAATTCTAAATGTAGGGAATAAACCACAGTGGTAGCAGTATTTATGAATTTGTTACCAGTCAAAATCACAAATGTTTTTATGTCACAGTACAGTTGCCCATATCTCAAAATATTTATACGTTTCATACTTTTGAAATCATGATAGTTACTAAAAGAGCTGTTAGATCTTAATTAACTGTTAGTAAACAAGAATATTTAAAAAATATTTTGATAACTAGTATAATTGGTTTTCTTATGTATTTTATTTTTTACATTTAAAAACATTCTGACAAGGGGCCTGTCCATAGGCTTCACCACACTGCCAAAGGGGTTCATGGCACAGAAAGTTAAAATTCCTGATTATTTTGCTGCAATGATTTCTGTAAAGATTTACTGAGTGTTGAGTGACTGGTTATTTAAATTGTGGTTTACAGTGGTTTAAAAAGTGTGGTCCCCAGACCAGCAGCATCAGCATCAGCATCACCTGGGAACTAGTTAGAAATCAGATCTATGAAATCAAAGACTCTAGGGGTGGGCCCAGCGATCTGTGCCTTAAGCCCTCTCTGTGATTCTGATGTGTGCTCAAGTTTGAGAACCACAGGTTATTTATGGCGTCTTGTTGGTATAGACTAGACCATAGATTGTAGAAAGCTAAAACAGCACTACAGTACCATACCATTAGGACCAGCAAAGAAATTCTTATATTTAGAAGTTTAAATGATACAAACATGTTTTTTAGATAGTATTTTCTGTGGTGACTGAAGATTGCATTGGTCTCATCTGTTAACTTGACAAGGTATTTAAGGGGGAGGGCTTATTTTCATTTCTATTTAAGTAGACTTTAAAAGGATTATGTTTGTAATTTTTATTTCTCTTAAATTCCCAAAGATAATTTCCTTTCAGCTTATTTTGTAATATTAGATATTATAAATTGTTAAATACTGTTTTAAAAGATGTATTTTATTATAAGTGGGAAATAATGTACAGTATGTGATAATTCAGTATTATTTTGTTCCAAACATCCAAGTTCAAACAGCCTCACATAATTTTGTTATAATTATAGTTTTCTTTGTGAATACATTGTAATGGCCTAATTAAAACGTTATATGTGTTACAT
Source organism: Artibeus jamaicensis (assembly GCF_021234435.1). Lineage (NCBI taxonomy): Eukaryota > Metazoa > Chordata > Mammalia > Chiroptera > Phyllostomidae > Artibeus > Artibeus jamaicensis. Next base: position 8,777,526 of record NW_026521883.1, read on the forward strand.
AGATTATAATTTTATTTTACTGCCTTTCATATTCTTATTATGAATGTTTTCAAACACACACAAAATAGAACAATGAACCACCAAATAACCTCCACCCAACCTCAATGTTCATTAACTGTCTGCATTCATGATTTCATCTGTCCCCCTCCCCCATTAATTTTTTTAGACTGGCTTTTTATATTGTTGTAGTTTTTAAATCATATATGTTCTTGGAAAAACATTAATGTTTAGCTTAAAATTTATGAACTATTGACCTGGCTGGTGTGGCTCAGTGGATTGAGCGCCAACCTGCAAACCAAGGGGTCACCAGTTGGATTCCCAGTCAGGGCACATGCCTGGGTTATGGGCCAGGTCCCTGGTAGGGGACACACAAGAGAAAACCACACATTGATGTTTCTCTCCTCCTCCTCCCTTCCCCTCTCTCTAAAAATAAATAAAACTAAAAAATTTATGAACTACCTTAAATCTCTAATGAGCGAATAATGGCCGTTGTCATTTACTGCAAAAAGCAGAAATGTTATACTTGAGAAAATTTGAAATGTCTTGAAAACGTTACTTAAAATCATCAAATGTAGTTATTTTCCCCCCTAAATATTTATGCTTAATAGTGTTAAGCAAAATTTTACAGTTTATGGATTAAGTACTGAGGTGTCCTAATCCTTAAACCTTTTTTGGTATTTTTTGTGAATTTATTTAGAGATGAGACAATTTGTTTCTTATTTGTATCTTTTCTGAGAAGTTTGGTGGATTCATTTTTGTACTTTGTGGAGCAGGTGATGTCCTAGGGCAGTGATTTTCAACCTTTTTATCTTATGCCACATACAAACTAATTAGTAAAATTCTGTGGCACACCAAAAAATGTTTTTTACTAATCTGACAAAAAAGTAAGTATAATTTTGATTGAGTTATTAAAATGAAAGTAATTACTTACCTTTTTCCCTCCAAAGTGACTTTTTTAAAAATGAGATGCTTGTACTTGTATATAAGGATTTCTGGTACCAAGAATTAACCAATCAGATACAACCTTATTATGCAACATGACCAATAAGGTGCAGTTATATTATATGGCCTATATATTTGTGGTTCAAGATGGCATTTACACAGGACTGCTATTGTTGTGTTGGCTGTTGTCATTTTTTAAATTTGACAGTCTAAGCGAGAAGAGGTCAGTGCCTCTAACTAAATATTCAGATAACTGCTTTTTTTTTTAGGTGTTGAATATTTTTAAATTCTTTTGGCATACCAGTTGAAAATCGCTGGCCTAGGGTAATAAATGACTAAAGAAACTAGTTGTTCTAATATTATACACTGTTGGAAAATTGAAATTAATAAAACCAGTTATAACAAAGTTGTTTTTGACTTGTTTGAAGGAGGTATGTGTAAACCAGTTTTTGCCTTTGGATGCAATACTTACCAATGTGCGTGATCTCTTAAAAGTTTTAACAGGTGTAGAAATAAAAATTTAAAGCCTGAGTTGAGAATTTTGCAAGGAATAAAATGAGGAAGGCAAATCCATTTTCTTAAATTTATTAAAATACTAATAACACACACACCCCTTTTGTTGCTTACCTTATTTCCTCCTAACAGCACTCTGGTAAACTGGTGGGAAAAGTCTTTCCTGGTGATTCATTAATGTATGTTAGCTTATGCAGGGTTCTGGGTTTTCTTACAGTACTGAAATCTATGGAATTTTACCTGGAACCATTCAATTTTCTTGTGTAGAGAACACTTTTAAAGACCAGCTTGGTCAATGCTGCCTCACTGTATGCAGTATGGCGCTTTTGCCATTGCCTGTAATTTATTTAGGGGTTTATTTTGTATTTATATGAGAAAAACCAGGGGTTAGCAAACAGTGACTCCCTGGACCAAATCTAGTCATATCCATTGGTTTACATTATTTACATTTACTTTCCTGTTAGAGGCAGAATAGTTGGGACTGAGACTACATGGCCTCCAAGCTGAAAATGTTTACTACTCTCATCCTTTACAGAAAAAGTTTACTAAATAATAATCTACATTCTTTTAAAGGAATTTTAACTTTATATTAGAAGGTTAAAAATCTTTGAAAGCAGAATGGTGAATGGCGGTTACACAGTATTTACTGAATTATACTTTCTGTAGGATTGAAATCAAAACGTTTTAATGAACAGCACATTAACTTTTTAAAGAACATTTGATGTTTCTTTCTCCTGTTGCAGATATTACTCCAGTATAACCAAAGAGACAGATAAGGATTCATGTCAATTGCTTATTCTCATTGGTAGAAATAATATGTAAGAAGAATAAGAATACAGGACATAAATAGCCTTTTCCCCCTACAAGTGAGGCCAATGATGAATTACTTATTTCAAACTTTGAAAGAGTCACTCATTATTATGACCTTGATGATCTTTCCTCACTTCTAAAGGATAGGCCTGGGGGGAAAAAACATCTTTATTGACCTGGAATCTGTCCAAGGTCCAAATCTGGCCCGTTTTTGAGCGGGCTTTGCTTCTGATGATATCACTATTTTCTTTACCAATTGGTGCTGCTACTGTGAGAATTACAGCTTTTGCAGTCTCTTATGCTTAAGGGATTTTTGTTTCCAGGGGATTTATTGAAAATGTTAATATTTAATGTATGGACTAATACATTTTACCATATTTTCAGGTATTTCTTGTGGTCGGGTTCATATACTCGTTTTAGGAAGGCTTGGGACCTTTGAAACTCAGATTCTACGAAGAGTTCCTTTTAGAACCTTTACAGAAACACCAGCATACTTAGCCTCAAAAGACGGGATAAGTAAAGATGGTTCTGGAGATGGAAATAAGGTATTTTATCTTTATTGGCATTTGTACACATACTTGAGGTCCCTCCTTTAAACAATTAAATATAATAATAGTACTCAGTATCCCACTGTTTATGTTTTCCGTGGGAAATGTGAAATATATAAAATGATCTGAAGAATTTTATGTAATTTCATTTTGTGTTTCAGTTTGAACTATGAAACAGTTTAATAAGCATTGCACTTAGTAAGCTGTAATTAAAAATTTTAACACCCTGGCCAGATGGTTCATTTGGTTGGAGTGTCATCCTGTGTACCAAAGGATTGTCCTGGTCAGGACACGTACCTAGGTTGCAGGTTCGATCCCCAGTTGGGGTGCGGATGGGAGGCAACTGATTGATATTTCTCTCTCACACTGATGTTTTTCTTTCTCTCTCTCAAATCAATAAATATACCCTTGGATGAGAATTAAAAAATAAAAAACATAACATCCCAAAGTGGTAAAGAAGCTTAAATAAACCATGTAGTCAGTCTAGGGTTGAATTTTAGGAATAGCCATCATTTCCTCCTTTCACACACCTTTTATAACTCATAATATATTTAGTGTAAACCCCACTAAATCCTCCACTTATAAATCTCGGCTAGCTCTATGACAGTGCTGGGCTACTCTGTAGCTAGCAAGTAGATGATTGGTGATTGTATTGGGTCAGTGAATTATCAGATTTTTTTTTATTATGTGAATTTGACTGACATTTGAGTTAATATGCGAGACAAATGCTCAGTGCTCTCATATTCACTCAGTGCTCTCTTAACAGTGACTTCCTGAAGTAGGTGATAACTTCATTTTAGAGATGAAAAAAGTTAAGTTCAAGAAAGGTTAGAGTTGCTACTTGCCATGATGATGACTTCCAATTCAGTTTCATTGAATTGGAAGTTTCATTGAATTGAATGTAGTTTTTTACTTACAGTAATTTCTTCACCTAGTTCTTACTGAGTCATTGAAAGAAGGTTGTTATTATACATGCTGGCATATACCTACATGTGCCAGCAATAGTAGAGATATAAATTATATGAATAATTCTATTCCAGAAATTGTAAAGATTAAAAGATTAATTATAAACTATATTGTTTCTATTCAGATTTACATATGAAGTGGTTGCCTGAAAGTAAAAATTGACACTCTCTTTTTTTCCTTCTCTATAAACATTAGAAATCAGTGAGTGAGGGAAGCAGTAAAAAATCGGGTTCTGGGAATTCTGGGAAAGGTGGAAACCAGCTGCGCTGTCCTAAATGTGGCGACTTGTGCACACACGTAGAGACCTTTGTGTGTAAGTATTGCTTCTGCTGTTGTTCATTTTCTCTACTTTTCCTGTGAGCTGTTCAGTGTATAGAAATATAGAAGTTATGTAAACCAGGATTATTTTCTTCCTGACCATACATGATTCTCTCTTATGTTCACCAGATACTAAACATCTCCAGGACTAGTAATGTTTTGCACTCTGGTATAAGAGATAATTTAAGAAAACTACTTCTTTATTTTGCTTACGTATGTTTATTTTAAATTTGGATTTTGTGAAGTCTTTTAATTTTAACTTTTTATGGTCTTTTAGTTAGGTTTGTATAATAATTTGTATCTCTGAAAGAATTCAAATTTATTGAATTAAAGGCTTTGCTTGTGATTTACAGAGTAATCAAAAAATAAGTTGTTGAGGGGTAGCATTTAGTGAATTAAACAATATAGTTCTGGGGCGGGGAGAATCTGTAATTGATGTACATTTGATTGAAAAGGAAACTATATTAAGTTATCCTGCAGATTTTTATAACAGTCGAATGTAGACACACACAAGAAAGTAAAGTTCTGTGTGATCCCAACAGAGTACCCTTTCCTTGATACAAGAGAACCAAATATTTTTAGAAACTAAAGCTATTAACTTTACAGAAGTGCAAAACAGTAAAGAAAAACTTTATTTTTAAGAAAAAAGTACATTTTTTCATTTTTCTATTCTTGGCATCAATTTTCATTATTTACAGTGGGACCGAAATCTTCTGAACCTCTTTCAGTGTTGTCCAGATGTTGAACTTCCTCTATTTTTGGATAAAAAATCAGAGCGCACATGAGTTGTGTTTGGTCACCCTTTTTTACTTCAAGCTTTTTTTTGCCAAAATTAAACAGTACAACAACAATATTTCTTCTGTAATCTTTATTTATGATACTAGCTCCTATATCTATGAAGTGTTTTGCAGCCATGCTAGAACACAGAGCTACTCCTCCATAGCACTGAGAATGAATACCTGTATGAGTGTCAGTTTTCGCAAGGGTTTTCTCCATGGGTAGAACTGTGTAATCATAGGTACTATACAGGTCGTGGACCACTGCCCACGCAGACCCCTTGATTTGATGCAGGCAGTGGCATGCTCCAAGAGCCCAGCAAAGCCACTTGGCAGGTGTCTCTTCAGAGCACAGTGTGGCAGAGCAGATTGGGGGTGGGGGAGAGCAGAGGGAACGAGAGGTCACAGGGTCAAATTTTGTGAGTTTTCAAGCATGTGACCATTAAGCTATAGAGAAACCAAGGATTATTTATTCTGTATTTATTTTTTTTAAGATTATATTTTCTAGAGAGAGGGGAAGGGAGGCAGGGAGAGAAACATCGATGTGTGAGAGATACATCCATTGGTTGTTTCTCGCAGGCCCACAACTGGGGCCCTGGCCTGCAACCCAGGCATGTACCCTGACTGGGAATTGAACCAGCGACCCTTTTGTTCACAGGCCAGCACTCCATCCACTGAGCCACACGCACCAGCTAGGGCTAATCTGTATTTATTATTCCATTCTTCACACACCTATTGATCTTCTCATAAAACTGGAGAGGTCAGTCATTCAAATAGTAAGATATTTCCTTCTCTGAGAACTTACCAGAGGAGCTATGCTCTCAATTCTAGAAAATGTCTGATAATCATTAATGATTCAGACACTAAGAGGAGGAAGAAGTCCATAGTCCTACTTTTGCTGTTAGTGTAACTCTGAAATGCAGAGATGTTACTACAGATACTTTGTTTAAAGAAGCAAATAACTAGTTTCCTATGTGATTAGAGTTAATGGTAATAATTTAAGAGTAAATTACAGTATACTCCCATGTCAATGACGAAAAGGTTGGTGGTAAGGTTTGGTAGACGTTTCAGTTTCTGATGATCAGCTGGAGAGGATTCTCTGTATTATAAACCAGATACTGAGACTTCAGTTAGTTTTACATTTACTAGTAACATTAATTGGCCACTCTTTGAAAAAATACTACATGTAGCATGTTTTTATAGTTTTGGAAAGGTTTTTTTTAAGTATTGGATTGGCCAAAAAGGCCATTTAGTTTTTTCTGTAAAATAAAAGACACATTTTTCATTTTCACCAGTAACTATTGATTTAGATATTTTGAGTATATTGGCTATCTCTTGCCATCGGCTTCTAGCGGGTAGAGGCCAGGGGTGCTGCTAAATGTCTTCCAATGCAGAAGACAGCTCCACAGCAAAGAATCGTTTGGCCAAAAAGTTAATAGTACCAAGAAACTTTGCAAACCACAAAGTATAATATGCCGAAAATGTCACATATCTTCTATCTCCAATATTAAAGTGGCTGCAGAAAAATTTGCCAATTTTGATAAGTTTTTTAAAAAAACACATGCTGATGGATGGATTTGGAGAGCATTATGCTAAGTGAAATAAGCCAGGTAGTAAAAGACAAATACCATATGATCTCACCTATAAGTGGAACCTAATCAACAAAACAAACAAGCAAGCAAAATATAACCGGAGACATTGAAATAAAGAACAAACTGACAGTAACCAGAGGGTAGGAAGGAGGGGATAACAGGGCCAAAAAGGGGAAGGGTCATCAAGGAACATGTTTAAAGGACACATGGACAAAGCCACAGTGGGGTAGGAACAAGGGTGGGAGGGGGGATGAGTGGGGTAGAGGGGAGTGGTGGGTGGAAAATGGAGACAACTGTACTTGAACAATAGTAAAAAAAATTTGTTTTAAGTGCATGCTGATGTGACAACTGTCACAATACAATCTAACAGAATTCTTTCGAATTAAGTTAAACACAACTAAGTGCCATGAGAGGCATTGTAGGGAAAAAAACTAAAAGTTTTTGGCCCACCCAATAGTTCTGTTCTATAGCTAGAATTGTTAGAAGTTTCACTTGTGATTTTTACCTAGTAATAGATCAAAGAGAAAAATAAGTCTGATGAATATTAATTTGGATTGCAACAGAAAATGAAAATGATAGAACTAGAAGATAACTTCTAAATAACATTTGCTGTTAACAAAACTTGGTATGATATAATAAAGTTCTAAATCTGAGAATTGCTTAGTTCATAATGGCAGTGTTTTATGTATTTTAATCAAGAAAAATTTCCCTTATTTTTTCTAGAGAAAGTTTCAACCTTTCTAGACCGAAGGAATAATTTCTTAGAATAGAAAAGGAAAGGAACTAACATTTGGTGCCCGTATATGTAATTTATTCTGACAATTTTATTTTTATCAGGACAGAATATTCTAATTTTTATCAGTGAAGAAGCTGAAATTGAGCACATTTAAGTAACTTGTCCAAGGTGACACAGAGCAGTGAAGAATTGCTATTCAGAAGTCCCTATCCCATACATTTCTACCAACTGGAATTCATTAGGTTTAAACTAGGTTCTCTTGAGATAAAGTTTATTTTTTCTTTTATGCATTGTTTTTAAAACCTGCCAGGTCACTGCAGTGTTGTTTAACAATGATTAAGTGAATGCTGAGGGTGATTGTTAACCATAGATTCCCTCCCTTCCTAGAGATTGAGATTCTGTAGCTGTTGGGCAGGATTCTAGAATATGCAAATGTAAGTGAGACCAAGTGTGGAAAACACCATACACTAGTCAACTCAGCAGTGAGGTGGTCTGTTTCCTTTGAGAGTTTGAATGGAGGAGGGGGCTCTGGAAGAAAAGAGTAAAGGGCAAAGATTACATACTTAAATACACACACACACACACACACACAAAGATTACATACTTACACCTAATTTGGTGGGCACACATCTGCTGAGTCAGACAGACACTGCTGGGCTCAGAAGGTTCCCAGATGTCCCTGTCCTCTGGATCTTGACTGCTGAGGAGTAACAGGCCCTGCAGTGAGACTAGGCCCTTCTCCTCTGGTTTTATTGCCACATAATGAAAGTCTCTTCAGAATGCATCTCTTTTGAATGCAGTGGATTTTCTGTGTCTACTCATTGAAAATTAGGTCATCCTAGCTCTAAAGTGTTTTGTTTGATTTCAGGTTATTCAGTTTTGTTGAATCAGTATTTATTTAGTTATTCATAAACATCTTTGTATGTGCTTTTGGCCATGTGTAGTTCTTTTGTGAATGGCCTGTTTAGGTAATTGTCTACTTTTTTTGTCATTTTTAATTATTTTTAGTTACCTGAGAAATACATGTATATATCCCCCTTTATGAAAAAGTAGAGCATTACAGATAAAGCTAAAGATATATTTCTGTAGTATATCTTCATCAACAAAACTTTTTTAAAGCATAAATGGTGTCATTCATATTGTTCACATTGTTGCAAATTGCTTTTTTCCTTCCAACTCAGCATATTTTGAGAGCTATGTATGTTAATACATATCGGTCTAGTCCTTAACTGGGTTTTTTTGTGTGTGTGTTCTTTAAATACTGTATAGCAGAAGTCAGCAAACTTTTGCTATAAAAGTCCAAACAGTAGATATTTTAGGGTTTGTGGGCCATATGGTCTTTGTTGTAGCTCTTCTCATTTGTCACTGTAGTGCAAAAGCAACCACAGACAGTATAAAGGAATGAGGATGGCTGTGTTTCAGGACAGCTTTGTATATGGAGATCAAAATTTGAATTTCATATAACTTTCATTGTCGTTTTTTCCTGGATGTATAAACTGTTTTTAGCTCATGAATCTTGCTGTTTTCAATCTTACAAGTATATTGTAGTAATTTTTATGTTTTCTTATTGTGGAATTACACCTGATTAACTTTGTTGAAATATCATTTTGTAGATACCATTATGAATGTATAGAAAATAATCAGAAATCGAAATAAGAATAATATCTAAGAAAGTTTTAATTATAATGACTAAGATATACTATTCTTTAGCCAATTAAAAAAATAATTTGTCAAACATGAATGGTCTCCCCACTTTAATTTGTTAGAGCCTTTAGTTGTTTTTATTTTTATCTACATAATAGTTTTTGAAGCCTTGCTGTACTTACGTGTCTTGTAGGGCAGGAATTAAACTTTCTGCAGTGGTTTGGAGAGTTTATGTTAGACCCTGAAACTTGTTTAAAATTATGAAAAACATTCATTTAAACAAATCTCTTAGAAAAGCTTTTACTAAGGTAGTGTCTCCATTGTTGGCATACTATACAAGCTTGCTTATTGGGATCAGTATTCTGTATATGAAGGAATACTGGATACTTGTAATCATTTAAAGAAAAAAGGTTTAAAAGAAATAAAGAGGGTTATTTGTCCCCTCTAACTTACCAAAATTAGATTTTTGTTCTTAATTTTTAGGAGTAAAAATATGCATTGCAATGCTTTTCTTTTTTAAAAATTACTTTTTATTTTATTTTACTTAAGGATTTTATTTATTTATTTTAGAGAGAGGGGAAGAGGGGGAGAAAGAGAGGGAGAGAAACATCAATGTATGGTTGCCTCTCACGTGCCCCCTACTGGGGACCTGGCCTGCAACCCAGGCGTGTGCCCTGACTGGGAACAAACAGGTGACCCTTTGGTTCCCACTCCAGTGTTCAATCCACAGAGCTACACCAGCCATGTCAATGTTTTTCTTTTTAATAGCATTTTGAGAAATAAATTGAATCTTTGAGCTTGGGTATATGTTGAATATGTTTCAGTGTAAAATTGTATTGCAAATATTCAAGTAGAATTTAAGCAACCTTTCAACAGTAAGCAAAGAGGGATGTAGTTTGTTCATATTTAATCTCTTTTCCTTTGACCTAATTTCCTTAGAAAAATATTTTGTGTGTTCTTGGGCCAGATTTTCTTGTCGTACAGCCTTAACTAAGTCAGAGGTTTTTCTGCCCTTCAATCATTGCCCTGTTTACCATCACTAACAATTGTAAGCTGGTGCATCATAAAATAAAGGCATTGACTCTTTTCCATTGATGGAAAATGGTGACAATGTATTTGGGCTTAGGGTAGTTGAAAGTACTTGGAATAGCTTGGTATTTTCTTTAGGTAGGCACTCCCTAGTTTATTTTTTTATTTTTATTTTATTAAAGATTTTATTTATTTATGAGAGAGGGGAAGGGAGGGAGAAAGAGAGATAGAGAAACATCAATGTGTGGTGGCCTCTAGTGCGCCCCCCACTGGGGACCTGACCTGGCCTGTCACCCAGGCATGTGCTTTGACTGGAAATCAAACTGGCAACTTTTTGGTTTGCAGGCCAGTGCCCAATCCACTGAGCCACACCAGCAGGGTGAGAAACCATTTTTAACCCTCATTTTTAATTGCCCTTGTGTTGTTTTCAAAAGCTATGATTATCTTTAAGTAAATATGACTGTGTTGTTACTTTGTTAGTTTCTTGGTGGTTTTTAGGTCAAAGCAATAGAAATTAGTGGAAGTATTAAAGGCAGAATAAGGAAGGTATGAAATAATTTTATCTTTTTACCAAGTTAAGGTTTTATAAAATGCTCATAGGTTTGAAAAGAAACTAAAGAATATACTATTTTATATTTTTAGGGATTAAAATAGATTTCTCTCTTTTAACTTCTGTGTATGCTTGAAATTGTTCATAATAAAATGTTGGGGAAATAGATGAATGTACTTGTATTTTACTCTTTCACATATTTCAATAAACACTTATTTAATATTCTTATCATGGTAGTTTTAAAAATTAACTTCAGTGTTTGAGAAGTTGAAAGACTTTCAGTCAATCTTTTCTCTTAATGAGTTACATCATAAAGTGAAAGAACCTAGTGGAAATGAAGAAAATATACTTTGGTGAACTCATCTGTCTTTATCATTTCTCTTAGATGTAAAGTAGGCTGTTTGTTGTGGCTAGTGGAGTGAACTACAAGCCTACTTTTTGTAAAGTACATAGTTTTCATTTGCAGTTAGTCTCTGAGGTGAAATAGTATTTGAATCATTTATTTTTTTCTCTGCTGACCTTTCTTTTCTTTTACAGCATCCACCCGTTTTGTGAAGTGTGAAAAATGTCATCACTTTTTTGTTGTACTGTCTGAAGCTGACTCAAAGAAGAGCATAATTAAAGAACCTGAATCAGCAGCAGAAGCGGTAAAATTGGCATTCCAACAGAAACCACCTCCTCCCCCGAAGAAGGTATGGAGTCTCAGCCCAGTCTTACAGGCATTTTATCTAGAAAATATGTCATTGCTTTCCCTCTCTGCAGTTTATATTGGACCCTAATATTAGTATCTAAACACATATTGTAAGTAATTAATATGGACTGTATCTGGCTAAATTGTTTTTGATATTTGATACTTGGAATTCAGGTATAGAGTCCATTGCTTTTTTCCTCATGTAATGATTAATATATTCAGTAGCAATGAAAGGTCGTTAGATGATTATTAAAATAGTATTACTACTAAATTAATCTAAAATGATAACCTTAGAATAGAGCAACTATGGATTTATTTTTGTTAGTTTGAGCACCTAAATAACATCAGCCTGCAATCCCTGCCTCTCCCCATTAATTTGGTCTGCTTTATGGTAAAACAGCCTCAGGCTAACAATGGAAGTGAGTTGTTCACGGCCAGTCTGCTGGCACTCTGCTGGGTAGTACATGGCCTTTGTGGTATGGGCTCTTTCCAGGAGTCTCAGACAGATGTGATTTGGCTGTATGAAACACAGCAGTTTACAACCAGTCCCAGTGGGTGGGTGCTTGGTGTGTACTTTCTGAGAACAGGGAGCCCTGCTCCTGGGCAGTGTGCCCTGTGTTCTGGCCGTGTTCAGATGTTTGTACTCTGGTTATTTCTCACCCTCTGCCTCAGTGTAGCTTCCTTCTACTCTGTTTAGATACCACTCTTCATCCAAGTGTGCTATGCAGATTTAATAATTCATGAGTGTAATTTGTGAGGAGGAAGATTTTTTAAAACCATAATAAAATGCATATGGTCAAGAACTAAAGAATTTGTAGTGTAAAAATAAATAATGTAATAGAAAATACAGCTACTAAGCTTTATATTCTTCAGCAATTTGTGTAGACTTTAGACATCCAAGCCAAAATTCTAGAAAATAATTAGGCAACTTAACTGTTTTCCACAGTTGGTGAATATCAACAGTTAATTTCTATTTACTGAAAGCTGAAGGAATTTACCCCAGGTTCCAAGCTGCTGGCAGTATCCAAGTATTGAATAGAGCTTTAATTTCTTCTAAGAATAAAGTTTTTATATTGCCATGTAGGTAAATAAGTACCTTTAAAGTTAATATCTGAGAAAAAAGCTAAATGTCTGCGAGAATTAAAATACATAGTTACTGGTACTATAATGGCTTTTGATTATACAATGTCTATTTATGAAAAAGGTAATTTTATAATACATTGTCTTTGTGAAGAATATTATTCATATGATTGACAGAGGTGTAGAAAGGATTAATTTTGGTGAATTACACTAATGATGATACCTTTAGACTCCTGGTGGCATGTATAGGTACTCTAAGTGTGTTTAATGTTAACTTTTAAAAAAGCATCAATGGCATTGTTTATAGAACTGGAACTGGCAGTAGTAGCACTGGAAAAGGACAGTGATACTTTGTTAGGCCAGAGAACAAATATGTTGTGGTTTTGTACATTTCGGGTTTGGGGCCTTAAATCATTGCTGTACAATGTGTCATGCCTTTGGCATTTTGTTTTTGATGAGTCTTTATTCAAATTAAAACTGGAAGCAAATATGTTTAGTATATAACTTTTTACTGTGTATGTTTTTATGATAGCTGATATGAAATTATTCATACCTAATTATTTTTCAGATTTATAACTACCTCGACAAGTATGTTGTTGGCCAGTCATTTGCTAAGAAGGTGCTTTCAGTTGCTGTGTACAATCATTATAAGAGAATATATAATAATATCCCAGCTAACCTGAGGCAGCAAGCAGAGGTTGAGAAGCAGACATCATTAACACCTAGAGGTTAGTGTTTTGATAATTGTCCAAAATAGAGATTACTGTGCCTAGAAGTAATCTTTATTGCAACTTCTAGCTTTTGTCTTAAAGTGCTTTTAGCATAGTACAGCATTTTTCAAAGTGCAGGTCACTTTTCTTTAGTAAATTATGAAACGATTTTGGTATGTTTCCAACAGCATTTTTTAAAAAAGTTAATAGATGTGAATAGAAAATACCAGAGTACATTAACTATAGTTAAGTATTGTTTCTTAAAACTTCTGCTTTTAGTTATATGTGCATGGGTTCCGCGTCACAGAGGTAAAGGTATTTCTTACCAAGGGTCTCAGTGAAAAATGTTTGAGAGTCACTGGGGTAGAGATTGAGACATCATCTTGAAATTATAGACCTCTCACAGCCAGTTCCCCATGACCCTCAGTGCAAGTGCTCTGCGTGACCCTGAGTGCTCTGGTGCGTTCAGGATACGGAATTTCTTCTAAGTCATGTGCGTGGGTAGGTAACTCTTGCAGAACGTGGATAGCACTCTTTTCCTCTTTCCTTTCCTTTTGGGCCCCAGCTGCAGGGCTCAAGGTTAGGGGCAAATTTGTAAATGATTCAAAGTATCAATATAATTCCTATTGATGTTAGGTTCTAACATAACCAATACACTATGTAACCACAAGTTACCATGGACGATAATAATTTGTGTTATAATAATAGAATGGTTTTATAAAAACACTGAATAGAGTAAAATGTAAATTTTAAGTTTTGTTGTTGCTGTTGGCCATGGAGCCCCGATTTCTTACTTAGGCCCACAGCTGTCGTTTTACAACTTGAGGGGCTTCTGCTAAATACTTAGGTTTATAAAACATCTTTTGATTACTTTTAACATCTACTAAATATATAACTGGCTCAATAAAGACACTTGTTCACTTGTTAAACTTACTGCAAAGCAGTTATGTAGTAGTATCAGTTACTCTATTTTTAGAAAGTGTAAGTCATAATAACTAATGGAAGACTTGGAACCTTCATTTTGATAAGGTCCAAGTAGCACTGCCTAGTCAAAGAGCAAAATGATCTTTTCCTAGTCAACAAGTCAATAATTAAGCTGTCCTAGTTCTAGAAAAACAAATGGTAATGTGGTCTTTATAGTATGAGGGGTTTAAACTCTTATTGAAGACTTAAATTATTACTATTCTTAAAATAGATACCACTTTTGTATTTGACAACTGTGAATATTAGCAACTGGACAGCCATCATTAATTAATTATATTTGGGTGTTTTTAATGTGGAAAGGATTCAGCATATGATTCTTTCATAATGTTTTGAAAAGCTAAAAAAGTTAATGAACACATTCTTTAAGTATATTGAGAAGAGACAAGAACTGGGATATCCTTGTTTATTCCCCTAAACAAATATATAATATTTTCATCCTCTTTCTTAGAGTTAGAAATAAGAAGACGGGAGGATGAGTACAGATTTACAAGTAAGTGACCTCAGGCCCTCCTCTGTGACCATTCTTCCTTTTGAGATACATACACCTCAGCCAAGTACGTCAGCAGTAGTAATGGGGACTTGTATTTGCTTTTGTATTACCAAGAAAGATGTCGTATGTTATCTAAACGTGTTTACCACACATGGTATATAAAATTTTGGAACAGTTTTTCATAATTTGTGTAGTTTGTATGTGTTAGGTTATTTCAGATATTTTTTTTTCTGTTGTGGTATTTTGTAAAGCATAATGTAGAGAGATAAAAGGTATTATATATAGTTTTTCTCTTTAAATATAGACCTACATATAACGGGTTGTATTTGTAAAAATGTATAGCTTGCCACTTTATAACTTTTTTTCTTTTTGCCTTACAATTAGAGTTGGTCTGCATAATTATAAGTGACGGAAATTTTGAGGGAGACACATTTTCTTCCAGCAACTCTTTGCCAGAAACCACAGTTTATTTTTTGGTGTATGTGAAGCTTAGAGTAAGCTTGCAAATTATGAATAAGCCCCAACTCAGTGTTTCCAGCCTGGGATTGTCCCTCTGAGCATCAGGTCTGACGGAGGGTGTGGAAGGACCTGGTGCATCCAGGATAGTGGTCATTCCGATGTCTTGTGTCCATTCTTTTGGAGATGGATATAATTGCTGCACAGAGGGTGAAGGCTCCAGAAGCATCATAAAAAGAGTTATGTGGCCTTTTGTTTCAGTAGTTAAAGTAACAAGTACAAGTAAATGATAAACCAGTTTGATATTTTTCATTTACAGATTTGATACTTCAATTTTGCCTTTGAACCAAGCAATATTATATATCTACTGTTTGAAGTGTACTCTCTCTATATATAGAATGTGTCATGAGAACATAACTAGGTTATCAACTCTGGCATGAGATTTATTATATGTAATAAAATTATATTATCTCTAGTTATTTTTAAATCATGTGAAAATAATAATTATACCATGCATGATAAAATTAAGAAACAAGTAAGTATGGTAGAATTAGATTACATATAAGAATGTAAGATGTAAATACTATACTTTAACTGCATGTATAATAAATATTTTCTAATCTAAAAATATAATCAAATATGCTGTCAATATTATATTAATAAATTTAGGCAGATCACTTGTGAAACTAGTAGTAAAGTCTACAGTGAATATTTTGAAAAAATATATGATACGCGTAATGATTTAATATAATTTAAAGGTTAACAAGTGATAGTATTTACCAACTTAGGTAAAAGCAATTTATAATTATATGTATTGATTGACTTAGAAATTAGTATTTTGAAAGCTTAAATAGAATTTATTTTTATGTATAGTTGGTTGTAAGTTAAGGCATTAGGCCAAAGACATATATAATCAAAATATTCTTGAAAGTTCCTTTAGAAATCACATGTCAGAGATCAGCATACTATATAATGAGCCTGATGGCTGACAGTAGAAGTACCCTGGGCCATAAAAATTTGTGATCTGTATTTGGAACAAAGTGACAGGCAGTTGGTACTGGGACATTACCCAGGTCTTATTGAGGAGCTTGTTCATTTCCTTGTACAAAAAGAACCCCTGCCCCCCCCCAAAAAAAAATAAGAAAAGACTGTTTTTTTTTCCTTCCATCATTGGAACATATGTTTTCTTAAGTGGAGCACCAGACGAAATATGGGGTTGGCGAAGAAGTCCATATGGTTTTTTCCATAAAGTAAAGACATTTCATTTTCACTAATAACTTTACTGATTTGCATATTTTGAGTATGTTGGCTATCTCTCATGTGGTGGAATGTTGATTGTTCTCAATTAACGTCTCAATTTGATCACTGTCAACTTCCACTGGTCTGCCTGACTGTGGAGCATCATCCATCAAAAAGTCTGCAACACGAACTTAACAAACCACTTCTGACACGGTCGATCAGTCAGGGCACCTCCTCTATATGCTGCACAGGTCTTTTCTTGCATTTCAGCTGCATTTTTACCTTTCTTGAAATTATAAAGCATAATATGCTGAACATGTGTATTTTCTTTCATCTTCAATATTAAAATGGCTATACAAGACAGAAAACTGTACTTGAACAATAATTAAATAAAAATAAATAAAATGGCTACACAAAAATTCACTAGTTTTGATGATTTTTTTTAATGCACACAGGTAAGACAGCTGTACAATACAGTCTAATAAAATTGTTTCAGATGAAGTTAGAGACAACTAAATGCTACTGAAGTCAACAGATGGAAAAAACCAAATGAACTTTTTGGCCAACTCAGTAGTTGGTTTGCTTTTAAGGGCTATATCATAGAAATACTTAAACACTAATGAAATAGCAATGCTAATAGCAAATTATTCTATGACACTTATAAAGGTATCTGCCAGACACTGTTGTGTTTTATATATATTAACTCACTTAATCTTCCCAACACCTGTAACACAGAAACTTTATTTTCACCCTCATTTTACAGATGACAAAACTGAAGCACAGAAATTTTAAGAAATTTGTCCAGAAATTACTCAAGAAAATTTAAGTAATTTATACAGCTGATGAGTTTTGCGCAGCTAACCATTGTGCCAGCCTGCCTGTTCTTAGCCCTGCTCATTTGCAAAGAGCTGCTGGTGCAGTGAGGTGGGCGGGGACCGAGACCAATGCAGAGAACGGGAGAGTTCTCTCCAGCTTTCTGCAGCACACTTTCATGAAATATAATGATTAACCCCATCTGTTTCGTACTATTTAAATTATCCCTTTTTCAACTTAAATCACTGAGTAAGTTAAATACATGCATCATGTGCCTCACTAGTTACTAGTCTGGACAATTGAAAATACTATTGGGATTCTTTCCTCAGCCAAGGGAGAGTGAGAATAAAATTTTATTTCGTTTTTATTCTAGGCATCTGCTGATAAGCTGATAGTTCACCAGCAATGTCAGTCTTGTCTAGTGAAGTATTGTATTTTTAACAAAGGGACTAGAAAGATCCAGTGAACATTGTATAAAATCAGATTCAGATAGCGCCAGGGGATAGTGAGTCTCACCATACTTGATTTCTCTGGTGGACTCACAGAATCACTCTTAGATGTCGCAGAGACTGGAGGTTGTAAGTCTCAGTACCTTCATTTCGTGGTAAGGAAGCAGGTCAAGTAAAGTGATTCAACATAGCAGCAGAACCGAGGCTGGGACCAAGTTCTCCTGTTTCTCAGTTCCATGCTTTTGTCTTTCTCTATAGCCATGCTTCTTTTGTCCTGAAAAAAAATATATATATATATACACACCTTTGTCTTCCAAAGTACCTCTAAATCAATTGCACTTTGTTCTTATACCTTCCAGCCATGTGTTTGAATTGGATAGGACAGGAGTTATTGCCATTTTATAAATTTGGAAACAGCACTAAGGTTCCCATGACTTGCTCCAAATCATATAGCTGTTTAGAGATAAGACAAGGATCAAAACCAAAGCTTTCTGAGTCCTACCATTATTCTTTTTCTATTATACTGCCTATCCTTCATATAGGTTTACACAAATAGGGAGGGGAGGATAAATGGAATCTATTTCCTTTATTCGAGTTTTCCTGAAAAATTTTTGTCTTTTACGTTTGTCAACTAGATGGAAATTTTCTGTCTTTTTAGGTAAGACAGATTGCCAAAATATTTAAATTTTTGTAAATAGGTGATTGGTTTTAGATATAAGGTTTTAACGGGCGTATTGTCAAGTAAAATGCAGTGAAGCTCTAGTAATCCCTGTGGCACTCTTTCAGAATTGCTTCAGATTGCTGGGATCAGTCCGCACGGTAACGCTTTGGGGGCGTCAGTGCAGCAGCAGGTGAACCAACAAATGCCTCAGGAAAAACGAGGGGGTGAAGTCTTGGATTCCTCCCATGATGACATAAAACTTGAAAAGAGTAATATTTTGCTGCTTGGACCAACTGGGTCAGGTAAATAACTTCCTGAAAAAATTGTACTACTCATTTAAAAAATAGAATATAAATAATTCTGTAACCCGTGTTTTATGATTGGGAGATCCTGGATCTTGAGAAGAGAATCCAAGGCCAATCTTATGCATACATTATCAGGATTCTGCATAGGCTTCAAGCTGGATTCGAGGCATTGATATTGCCCTTTAGGCCAGTTTCTAACAACAGGGATAATAAAAGTAATATACCATTAGATCGGAATAAAAGTGGAGAAAGATGCAACAGTGATTTTTTTAATTATATGCTATTCAAATTTATTTAGTATTTTTGTAGAGAATTTGTATGTCAACATATTTTTAGTTTCTGTTTCTATTTGTAGGTAAAACTCTGCTGGCACAAACTCTAGCTAAATGCCTTGATGTCCCTTTTGCTATCTGTGACTGTACGACTTTGACTCAGGCTGGATATGTAGGTGAAGATATTGAATCTGTGATTGCCAAACTGCTCCAAGATGCCAATTACAATGTAGAAAAAGCACAGCAAGGTATGTTTTCAGCATAGCTGCTTGTCTGTCCCTCAGTAGGCTATTGAGAAAGCATTCTATTATTAAGAGCTAATATTATTTTGAATCAAGGAGTAAACTGTAATTATATAAATGTAGCCATGCTAAACATTTTCTAGTATACTAAGGACCACCAAGTTTGTTTTGCCTTACTGTCACTAGATGATTACTTGGGTGAAAACTGAATTATTATTCCATTAGATCCTTAATACTGTCATCGTGTTTGCTGTTCTGACTCTCCTCTAGACTCCTAATACTGGGGTGGGGAGGAGAAGGGTGCAAGGACAAGAGCAAGGGCAGGAGCATACAGGATGAATCCAGAACAGATGTTTATTGACCTCTAGGGTGTCATAGATACTGCATTTCTCCTTTCTCCATCTGTCAACTGTCCTTGTTTACGTGAAGAGCTTGCTTGCACTTCCTGTCAAATCCTTCAAGACATATTTTAAGATAATATAGCAATAGTTGAGAAAGAGCCAAAGTTTTGCTAGTATCGCTCTGCATGTACCTCCTGCTTTTACAATATACCTCTATGAGACTCCTAGAATCAAGAACCAGAAACGTTAGTGGGGTGAATAACTATTGTCAGACAATTGATTATCGTACCCAAGTGATATTGTATAAAATAAATTACAAAACATATGCACAAAATGATGAGTGGGAGAGTGCAGTGTTTTGGGTTTTTGTTTTCTTTTAATCACATTAAGCCATTGAATAAGTGAAGTGTGAAAGATCAAATAACTTGGCTCTCTGGCTGCCTAGTCTTTTGAAGCTGAGGTTAACTATCTTGTGTGTATCTTTTTCATATTATAAATAAACTCCTCCTTAAATTATAGGAATTGTCTTTCTGGATGAAGTAGATAAGATTGGCAGTGTGCCAGGCATTCATCAGTTACGGGATGTAGGTGGAGAAGGCGTTCAGCAAGTAAGCAGTTGAATATTTTGTTCAAGCCCACTAAAAGGAAGGGAATACATCAGCCTCCCAATATTGTACGTTTGGTTTCATATTTAATTAGATTCTGTTTGTTTATTTTTCCCACCCCCAAACTCCACATACCATTTTAAAGTAGTTCAGATCCTAAGAGAAAGCTTATTGGCAATTTTAAATACCAAATGACCTTTTTAAAGATATTAAAATTATTTTAAAGAACAGGAAAAAATGAAATGTAGTTTTTGTTTGTTTTATGCTCAAGGGCCTAGTTAAAACATTTCTAGAGGATTCTTCAAGTTCTGGTTCTAACTAGACACAATGAACTATGTACATGTATCTTATTCTTTTCACTTAGTTAGAAAATGGGATAAAATAGTGTTTCATTCCTTGTAGAGTCATAATTAAAGTCCAAATGGTACATTGTTTAGTTAAACCTTTTACTAGTAACTAATTATGACCTAAACTACAGGATAAGGAAAATTGCTTTCTTTTGTTGACAAAGACATAGAGAAGTACAGTCGCAATAAGAAAATATACTGGATAAATTGTTTGTATAAAGGCATCTCAAAATATAGATGCTCTCAAAGTTTAATACTAGGAGTAGAATATTTATACAGAAGACAAATCTTTAACTTTTTTCCAACTCTCAGTGTTCTCGCAATGATTGGGTACCATCTCATAGAGTCATAGCTCTATCTTTATGTTGGAATTACGTCTGTACCATCAAAAACAACCTCTCAGTTGACTATTTCCTGAATGCATCAGGAGCCCTATAACTATTCCACCTAAATTTAGGAATTATTAATGTGATAGTATAACTTAGTTGTAGAAATATGGGAGTTTTCTTTAGTTATGCTCATTGACCATAACCACATTATTATTTTCCCATTAAATTCCACTATCTAAAGTAAAATAAATAATACACTTATAAGATGATGTTATAAGTCAGTCATTCATTCTTTATTTAGGGCTTACTAAAACTACTAGAAGGCACAATAGTCAATGTTCCAGAAAAGAATTCCCGCAAGCTACGTGGAGAAACAGTACAAGTTGATACAACAAACATCCTGTTTGTTGCATCTGGTGCTTTCAATGGTTTAGACAGAATCATCAGCCGGAGGAAAAATGAAAAGGTGAGTTTTTCTGAGGGGTTCCTGGGGTAGAGAGCATTTGAAGTCACAGAGGATGGACACTCAGTTTCTATTCTCATATCTGCTGGCTGCTAATTGTGAGTTTTCAAGAGTTAGGTTTTCTCAGAGCATACCAAAAACATATTTCTAGTTTTTTTTCTTTTTAATTTCAGAATAGTAAATTAGAAGATTTCTAAATATCACCTCTATATGGGCATTTTTAAAGTATAACGATTATTTCAATTTTATGTTTTATTTAAGGAGTTATTTTATTATTTGAGGTAGGTGCTATAACAGTAAAATTTCTGTTCATTCTTGCTCAGTTCACTGAAGTCCAATGAGGAGCTTGTCTCCCCTGCCCCTGCCCGTAGATCACCGCTGACGTTCCCAAATGGAAGGAAGCAGTTTGGGGATTGGAGGAAGGGTTGTGAATCCCACATAGTTTTACAGATGTTTCTTAAGCATTTTTATAAACCTTGATTTTAACTGAAACATATTTCTTCATATCATCAAGGTATATGCCCAGAACCTATTTGTTGGTTGATCGTAATAAAATATAATATCAACATAGAAGCCCAAAAGACCTGCATTTTTCATGTTTTTGTGTTTTACATAATGTCTAGCCACAAATGATCCCTTTTACATAACATGGTATGCTTCCTAAATGAATATATCATAGATCAACTCTCTGCTGTTACCATTTGCTTTAAGTTTCTCTCCTTGGCTTTTCATGCACTAGTTGCAGTAGCAGGCTTAGTAGTAGTAAAAATGCAGTGCTGCTAGTAGTGTGGTGGTACCCATGGTGGTAACCACGGTAGTGTGGTGTGGTTACTACAGGCTGGTAACCTGGCAGTGTAACTCCTCTGCATGGGCTAAAGGAGAAAACTCTTGAACATATAGTGACAGAGAGAGCCCTGTGATGCTATTACTCCTCAGTACCAGGCCTTATTCAGCATGGGTAGGGTTATATTTTTATTTTTCATGTTATTAATTTGTTGGGGGGCTTGCTTCTGAAATTCTGAATAAATTAGCCTAACAAATTAGAAAGAAGTTATTTCTCTGTGTGTGTGTCAAAGGAAGAGAGAAAGACTTTATATTTGAAATTCTGTGACCATAGGCAGGGATGTTCTGATATTTATTTATAATTAATAATTTGAACAAGAATTTGAAGTTGGAAACATATAGAAAAGAATAGTAAAATATAATGTAAGAGCCCTGGCTGGAGTGCCAGCCTGCGAACAAAGGGTCGCTGGTTCGATTCCTCATCAGGGCACATGCCGGAGTCGTGGGCCAGGTCCCCAGTTGTGGATGTGCACACAACAGGCAACCACACACTGATGTTTCTTTCCCTCTCTTTCTCCCCGCCCCTCTAAATGAATGAATTAATTAATTAATTAATTAATCTTTAAAAAATAATGTGAGAAAAGAGGTAGGAAACATAGAAAGAAGGTTTAGGGCATATGTGGTCTTCAGGAGAGATAAAGATTAAAAAAATAGTTTGTCTCCCTGGCTGGTGTAGCTCAGTGGATTGAGTGTGGGCCTGTGAACCACACAGTCGAGGTTCAGTTCCCCGTCAGGGCACATGCCTGGGTTGCAGGCCAGTTCCCAGCAGGGGACTCACAAGAGGCAACCACACATTGATGTTTCTCTCCCTCTCTCCTTCCCTTCCCCTCTAAAGATAAATAAATAAAATATTTTAAAAAATAGTTTGTCACATAGATCCTTTATGAAAAGGAGGCAGGCATAAGAATCTTCAACAGTGATTTTATGGAGGATTAAACACATGCATGTGGCTACTGTTTTATCAACCTTCATTGAAAGCCCTGGGTACAATAGTAATATATTCCTACCATATCAAAGTGCTTGTAGGCCTCAGTTTTATTCCTTTAGAATCAGGGCTGTCCAACCTTTTGGCGTCTCTGGGCCACACTTGAAGAAGAAGAGTTGTCTTGGGCCACGCATTAAATACATTGCAACACGTAATCACAAAAAAATCTCATAATGTTTTGAGTACATTTACAGTTTTGTGTTGGCCCGAAAGCACCCAGGGGCCGCAGGGTGGGCACCCCGCTAGATCGTGCTCTGCGCCACCTCAGTCTCGTTGGCAAGCACGTGTTCATCCTTCAAGACTCAGTCTGTTAAATGATTAGGAAGGTCCTCTATGAAGGCTTTCTGGATCACAGCCTACCCTCATGCCCTGGATGTGCCTCTTTTCCTCCTTTCCACTGTCACTGTTCCTGGACAGTTGTGCTTTATTGCACCTGTGACACTGTAATGACACCTTCATGTGTTCTCTAAACAAATTCTTGTAGGGTAGGAGCTGTGTTCAGATTTGTATCCCCAGTGTTTTATTATAATGCTTAATATTTGTACTTATATAATAAATATATATTTATTACTATAAATGCATATGTATAACATATGCTTAATAAGTGCTTAAATTATTAAAAGGCATTTTGCTTTCCAATACACTAAGGTCCATGTACACAGCTTAGAGAATCACAGGAACTGATTTTTAACTTAAGCTGTTTTCTCACACAGCATGTGCTTATACTTTTGAGAAAAGCTGTATGACATATCAAAATTAAACTTTCTGATAGTTGCCTAGAGTATAGTTCTTTTATATTGACTGAAGCAAGGTCCATACACCTTAGATATCCAACCTTTTGCGGCAGTTTGCATTCTTGTTTGATGTTATCCTTATATGTTCTTTATAAAATCTAATCTTAAATTATTCTGATTGATAGGTTGATATGTGTAACCCTAAATCATAGGTTAGCAGTGACTTAAGATACTGGTGGATAATTCTTTGTAAGGCTGCTTGTTTCATAGGCAGTAGTTCTGTTTACAGTATTACAAAGTTAACTTGGCTACACAGTAATTACTGTCTCCATTGTCACAGTTTTTACACAGTTTGGAAACCACACTAATTCAGAGGTCTCAGAAAAACCCTGCAGCATCATTATCTGAGTTCTAGGGACTTCTATAAAAGTCTAAGGGACTTTTTATAGTTTTTACTTGTCTGCTTTTTCTAGAAATTATTCTTTGAAAGTTGGTTGTTATATAGGGGCTAGGTTCTGAATTCTGAAGGCAGATAGACCTGAGTTCAAATCCTGCCTTTACCAGTTACACCACTGAGGGTCTGTCCAAGGTATTAGGTACTTAACCTCTCTAGGCCTGTTTGCTTCATTGTAAAATGTGAATGGTAATAGGACTTTATGTTACAAAGATCACATGAGATGTACATGCAGAGAACTTAGTACATTGTAACTTCATCCGTTATTTATCACATCCATCTGTTCTTTGGCAGTATCTGGGATTTGGAACACCAGCTAATCTGGGAAAAGGCAGAAGGGCTGCAGCTGCTGCTGACCTTGCCAATCTAAGTGACGAATCAAACACTCACCAAGACATCGAAGAGAAAGATAGATTATTACGTCACGTAGAAGCCAGAGATCTCATTGAATTCGGCATGATTCCTGAGTTCGTGGGGCGGTTGCCTGTGGTAGTTCCTTTGCACAGCCTCGATGAGAAAACACTTGTACAAATACTAACTGAGCCACGTAATGCTGTTATCCCCCAGTACCAGGCGTTATTCAGCATGGATAAGGTGAGATTTTGATTTTTCATACTTTGTCCATTTATGGGTTTTTTTGTTTTTTAGCATAAGACATAAAACAAAAAAAAAGTCCTGCTAATGTGGAATACCAGACTATTCCTCACTAAATATGGATCTAGGAATCAGGGAATGTACATTTTGTTATATTAGACATTTGGGAGTTGGCTTTGTATTTTCTTTTTTTCAATTTTACTTTAATTGTTCAAGTACAGTTTTCTGTCTTTTACTCCCAGCCCACCCCACCCACCCACCCCTCCCCACCTTGTGTTTTCTTAATTAAAATCTTCATTAAAAATCCCAAGATACATATGTATTATTTCAGTAGTCTACTCTCCACCCTTCAAGTCAGACACACAGGATTGTCCTTTCAGCATTGATACTCTAAATGCTTTTATTCTGATATACTGCTTATACTCTTATATACTTTTTTCTATAAAGTTGTATTAACTCCCACATCAACTTCTCTGCAGCCAGTCACCTGGAGGTCACTCAAGCCCCCAGAGCCAATCAGATAGCAGATGTTTTTGGGTTTTATGAACTTGGTGTCTCTAAAGATTAGTCTTCTCTCTATTGCCATTGCCACTACCTCAGCTCAAGCTCTTTTATCATTCCTGACCTCACCCATTCATTGGTTCCTAATTGGTCAGTCTCCCTGTCTCAGATGTGTCTCTGACCATCACCACCATCATTATCTTCCACTTTACTTCCAGAGTGGATTATGTTAAATTACTGAGCACAGTGCCCAACAAACAGATATTAAGTTCTTAATAAATGTTTATTGAATGAATAAACATAAAGCTAATTATTTTACTCCCCTCCTAAAATTCTTCAGTGCTCCCCTGGTCTTATTTAGATGCCCCTGCTTTGGTGTTCCCTTAGCATGATATGCACGTGCTGTGACAAAAATAGTAGTTGGCTTCCTTGTCACCTTCCAGTAGACCAAGTCCCCTGAGGGCAAAGAGGGCGTCTGGTTCGTCATTCATTCTCTAATATATAAGTACATAGGGGTTCAGTGATTGTTGAGTGAAGTCCTGGAAAGTCCATGTTAATCTAGAAAAAAGGTTCTTCAAGGATTAAGGATAAACTTGTTATTCATAAATTGATACCTTCTTACAGGTTAATTGATAGAAACAAGTGGTTCTTGAAGGCAAGATTCTAGAAAACTATGAGAGAGAAATACCTCACTTAAAATTTATATTTTCTAAAGGCAGAAATTAATAACCAAAAGTTGTTTAGTACTAATATTTTGTGAAATATGATATTCCAAAGTACTTTGATTTTCTTTTTGGTATATTAAATTCTCAATAATTTGAACTCTATTATGAAAGTGTGATAAATTAGAAAGACTTGTCTAACATTTTACCTTTGTTCTATAGGATGAGGAAGTTAGTAACACTCTTTAAAATGTATGTTTTCTAGTAAGAAACTGATAGTCTAAAAGTGCTTTATTCTGAAAGGGGATAGATAGAGTCAGTCAAGATTCTGGCCCCGTATTTCCAAGTATTCGTGAATCAGTGCACTTACCCTTCTGGCGCTCTTTTAACTGTGAAGTCAGGGCATCGGTTCCTTTTGGTTCTAAACAGACCAGTAATGGTAGTAGGTAGTAATAGTTGATAGATCAAATGCTATATGGTTATATTAGGAAAATATCATTAAGTATTATTTAAGTTCTCATTTATTTTAAATGTATTGTTAGTGTGAGCTGAACGTTACAGAGGATGCTTTGAAAGCCATAGCCAGACTGGCACTGGAACGAAAAACAGGTGCACGAGGTCTTCGGTCCATAATGGTAAGTTGATCTCGTTATTGCAAAAACTAGATTACTTCTTCACCTGAGTGGAGGGAATATTAGGCCTTCATGTTTTTTCTTTGGAAATATATCCAAAGAATTGATCAGGTGTTCTTGTGATTTTTTTTTTTGCCACAGTAGATTATGTTTTTCTTTCTAAAAAGTGTTTGCAACAAAGGACACACATAATATGATCGATGAAATAGAAAAAAAACAGGATCAAGGGAGAGAAAATTACCAAAAATTCTACACAGGCCTTTTGATTGAGCCCCAGAGTGCCTTCTCAGACCCAATGAAATCCTCATTTTTGTTGTTTGCTTGAAATTAACTTGCAGATACTGTGACACTGTACTCCTAAAATTTTTAGTATGGTATGAACTCACTATTTTTTATTTTGTAACAAGTCTGAGAAATCCAGTGTAGTTTTAGCCACAGCCCACTCTCTTCCATGAGTTCTCTCCCTACCTGCAAGGTCTGGCTGTACAGTGAGTCACTATTTCTCTACGTGCTCCCAAAGCAAGGTCATGTTCTTATTTTCTCTTAAGGATTTCACTGCTAAATATTACTTCTCTCATCTCAGTGGGACAGTTTGAAATTATACTCTTTAATAAGGCCTACACTTCAGGTGCTGCTGTTTAAGGACAGATTTATATAAACATGCAAACTAGAAGAGTAGGTGATAGCATTGACTTTTTCTAGGAAATCTGATGTACTCAACCAGTATTTTCCTTAAGGTAGAATATAATCCAGCCCCTACCTGTAGGTGAAACTAGTTTTCCTTAGTAAGCAATTTTAGATCTATTGAAGCACTTGAGACAAATGCTTGTTTGAAGTCATAGTCAGAATTAAAGAGCCTCATAGAGATGATTTAGGATGAAATCATTTTTCAAAGTAAGGATTACCAGTTGACCTCCTCAGTCAGAGAATATGCCAGGAATGGTTTTGAAAAACATCCAAATCCAAAAACAGGCAGAGAAGTACAGACAAATAGCCTTCCCTTATAGAATGACTTTTTTCTGAATTTAGTTATAAACTGTTTTAATATGAAGAATATAAAAGCTTTTATGCTGACTTTTGCAACATTCAGTTTGTGGTACATAATAGGGATTCCATACTATTTGTTGAGTTAATGACTTTGATTTGTAGCTGGTAGAATACAAGTATGTTGTGTGTAACCTCAGTTTTCCATGTCATTCATTATTTTTTATCTTTTTAGGAAAAGCTTTTATTAGAACCAATGTTTGAAGTCCCTAATTCTGATATTGTGTGTGTGGAGGTTGACAAAGAAGTAGTAGAAGGAAAAAAGGAACCAGGATACATCCGGTAAAGTGTACTGTCAAGCTAGAATGATCTAAAATTTAAGATCAGCTCTGTAGTACTAGTGGTTTATCGTAAAAATCCTTATATTCATAAGGGAAGCAGTAATCATGAATTTTCTGTAGAAAAATGTTCTAATTTTGATTTATAAATAATAATTTGTGAGTCTTTTGAAAACTGAGTTTCAAAATTGGCCTCTACTTTTTCCCCTAATGAAGATTGAAAGAGATACACAAGTAATCCAAATGAAAAGATTTAAATGAACTTTACTGCTAATTCTACTAATTTGTGAATGACTTGTTTTATGTCTTTCACAAGACCAAAACTTTGTGGACATAATTATTCTCTCATTTGTATTGTATCAGTTGACAGATTTGATACTTCTTTCACTGTTGATCTACTCCTGGGTCAACAGACTTTCTTTTTAAGGGCTAGATAAGCATTTTGGAGCCATACAGTCTGTATTGCAACTACCCACACTTCCTCATAGCATGAAAGCAACCATACACAATCTATAAATGAGTGTGTCTGTCTTCCAGTAAGTCTTTCTTTACAAAAACAGGTGATGGGCCTGCAGGATATAGTTTATTGACCTGATCAATAAATATTTATTATACAGTGTTTCACATTAATGTTACCCGTACAGAATTTAGGCTTCTGTTTTAACTTTCATAAGACATGTCTTCTGTTTGCTTATCTTCTAAGATAATTTAGGAGACAGTTGATTGATTCTGAACAACTTTTGTCATTCAGACAATCTGTAGTTTTTTTATGACATTACTATCTAAAGCAATTGTGGTCCAATCATAATTCTGATTAGTCTGAGTCAAGTCAGGTTTGGTTGGAAGCTGTCATCTTCTTTACCATAGACTTATGTTAAAAGTTAAGCAGTTGAGTTGAAATAATAGATTTTAACTTTTTGCTGGAGAAATGGATTTTTTAAGCCTTAAGAATTGAAGCCCTGTTGTCTGTTTATTTCAGTAACACATCTGTTAGGGAAAATGTTAGGAAAATTACTTACAACTCTTGGTTGTATGGTCTAAATCTTTCCCGTATTTCACCACTAAGCAATCTTAATATTAAGAGTGCTCTTAGTATTTTTATGGCATTTTTAGCAAGGTGGATTAATTTTTTCAGTCTAGAAATCATGGGTACCCCTCATTTTTACTTAAAAATAATCCTGATGGCTTTTCATTTTAGGGCTCCAACAAAGGAATCCTCTGAAGAGGAGTATGATTCTGGAGTTGAAGAAGAAGGATGGCCTCGCCAAGCAGACGCTGCAAACAGCTAAACTGTCAGACTTTTGTCCTGTATATGAAGCTTTTCCTTCTCATGTTTAGGATCGTGACTGTCCCTGTAGTCTGACATTAAAGCATTGGGTCTGTCTTGGATATCATACGTGGTCAGAAGTCTTTAGGATAAAAATCAGATCATGGGTATTAGGTAACATCACGTTGATTGGTACAGAGGAGGACACTCTGTGGACTTTTACACAGTGTTCAGAGATAAAGTGTACATTATTTTGGTTCAGTTTTTTAAAAAATATGCTTAAACAAAATTCTTAGGAGTTCTTTTAAGCAAGCAGATGTTACAATAACTGTGGATTTTACAATAATGTTACTCTACAAATGGGAAAATAAATTCTTTAAAATTGAAGATTGAGATACTATTCTTTAGTTTAGTCTTTTTTACCCATATTTCTTTCCTGAAAATATCAAGTTCCCAAGTAGTTAAAATTTTCATGGAAAAAGTACCCTGAAGAACCACATTTTAATAATTCCTTTAGCTTTATTCCAGTATTCATAATATTCCATTGTTATTATGAAGCACCTATCCAAGTATTTCATAATAGTGATGGAAGTGAGGTATTCTTAGTCTCACCTGCTAATGCATGACACTAATTTTCCAGTTGGTACTCTAAAAAGGGCCGTTCTCTTGCTGACTTGTCTGATTTATTTGCTGTCTTTAATGCATTTTAATGCCATGAGTGAGCAGATGGAATTGAAGTCTGCCTTCAATCTTCAGAAAAAGATGACATCTAACCCTAAGAGTAGCATGCAGCAGCAGTCATAGTCACAGCCGTGCGCTGCACTGAATAAAATGTCCTGATGTTGTGCATTTGCCTAAAGTACTGAGCTAGTTTTTTGTCTTGTTTTATTTTGGTTTTTTTTTGTGCTGGATATTGGTCTAATTCTTTGGCTTCCTAGAACATTAAAGAAAACTGCGCTTTGCTGTCAGCATAAGTTAATGTGTTCACACTAAAATATAAATTGTTAATCTGCATTATAGAGTGGGGCAAAAGGTTTACTGTTCCTATGGAAAATAATAATCATTAATAAATAATAATACAAGAATAAACTCTTGTGTTTTGTGTACTCACAACTGTAAACCTACTTTTACCCCACCCTGTATAAAATTAAGCAGTGGGGAAAATTTGGGGGACTTAAAAATGAAAATATTTGTTTCCATAAATATTAAAATATTCGGGTAACTTTTAAGCTTTTTCTCTTGTAATGTTGATACAATTTTCTATACTATTCATTCAGTTCAAACGTATTTGGAGTTGTTTAAATCTAAATACATTGAGGTATTCATTTTTACTTTTTGGTTTCTAGACTCTTGAGTTTTCCTTTTACCCCCTTTGTTAGGAAGAGAACTTTACAGCCATCAGCATATTCTCAGTGCTGTTGATGAAGAGTTGGACTTTCTGGGGTATAGTCAGGGATGTGAGGTACCTGTTCATGGTTGGAGTAGGACCAGGAGTTCACATTTGCCAAGTGTTTAAGCCCAGTTGCTACAATAGAACAGAAACAGGTATCTTTCTGAGTCTCCCTAGTAACGGTTAAAGTGTTTCTCAGGAAGCCTTTCCTATTATACCTGTTCATTATCTCTCTCTTACAGCACCATTATTTCCCTTTTGTAGAGTGAAAATCGAGGTAGCTACTAAATAAATTAAGGGTAATCCTCCAGGAATGGACTGGGAGACGTTTTAGTCACAACAACTAACTTTGGTTTGGAAGTTGTTAACAAAACATAATTGATGTTTTTAAATCAAACTCAACTGAGTATAACTACAATTTTTATCTTGACACTTATGTTTCAGCATTTGAATAAAACAAAAGGACTAAATGCCGTGTGGTGGTGTGTCCATAATGCAGTGCCATTTTTAAAAGGACACAGATACTGGGAGCTGCTTTATCCTAATGTTTGGTTAATCCTTGGCACTTTTATATCCTGCTAATAAATTCTCCTGGTTATAAATTCTGTAAACAAAAAGTCCGTTATTAAGGTTTATGTTAAATATTTATTCAAAATCCTTACATAAATATCTTGCATGGGCCCCACACTACGGACACAAACCAAGCTTTTCAAGAAACTTACGAGTCTAGAAGGACAAGCAGACACAAACATCAGCGCATTATAGTAATGGAAGTGAGGTAAACAAGTGTGGTCGCACAGAAGGCAGTGGCTCAGATGGATCTAGAAGAGCAAGCAGGACTTTTCCAGAAAGGAATAATGAAAATAACAGAGATTGGAAACAACGACTAGGGAGTTTGAGGACTTGAGAAATAGGCAAGTGTGACTTCCCCTACTGCTCTGAGGCGACCATTTAATATATTCTGTCCCTCCCCATTCAGCTGAAGACTTTGCTTCATATTTTACTGAAAACCATCAGAAGATGGAAGTCACCTTCCCATCATCAAATCTGTAAATCTACCTGCTTTTAGGACCCAACCTTTTTTTCTCCTGCTAAAACTGAAGAATCCCTTTTACCAAAACTGAACATCATTAAAGGGGATCCCATCATCTCTCTAGACCTTTATTTCTTTTGTCTGTATCTCTACTACATTGTCTCCTTCGGAATCATTCCCAGCAGCATCTAGACACTTTCCTGTCCTATAGCAAACACCCCAAGTTTATTTTCCACTTGTTTGCCTTTCCTACTACACACGGTGAAGACCGTGCCTGTTTCGTTAAGTATAACAGCACCTACCAAAGTGCTTCATATATTTATTTGGTGCCCCATACATTTTCAAACAAATAAGAGTATCATGTATACTAGGTTGACTTGTAATTTTTATGCAGAAAGTAGTAGGGCATTAAAAGAGTTTTAAATAGAAAAGTTGGACACTCTTGGGTGTGTTTTTGGGTTGTTGGGAAGAGGAGGCTCTGAGGAAAACGGAGGGAAGCGTGACTCGAAGCTCCTGGACATCCCTTCGGCACTCGCCCTTTATATCTCCGACCTCATCACTTTCCTCCTGTTTTTCAAGTCAGTTATCAGTGTGCAAACAAAATACAACTCCCTTGAACTCCCAATTCCTCCACAGTAAACTAAAAGTTGGCTTTGCTGTTTCTAATTCCTTCCCAGGCTTTGATTCAAAGTGATGAGTTATTGGAAGGTTTTGCACAGAGAAATGTCATAATTTGACTTAGCTTTGAAAGACCATTGTGGTTGCAGTGTAAGTGAAGAGACTATAAAGAAGCAAGGATTGAATTGGACGTTTGGGGCCACTAGTGTAGTGGGGCCTCCCAGGTGGTGGTGATGGGTCGGACTAAGGTGACAGCAGTGGGAAGTGGAAGAGTGGGTGGGTAGCTGTTTTTGAAAATCTGATGAAAAGGGATATCCCATGTTCTTCAATGGGGAAACTCAGTGTTATGGAGATGTCTTATCCCTACATTAATTTATACATTTAATGTTCCAATAAAATACCAATAAGGTTTTAAATTAAAATTGACAAGTAGGTTCTAAAGTTCATAGGGAAAAGTAGGCAGGAATGGTAAACAAGCAAAATGAGAATGTGTACTCATATACTGCTTACTCTGTGTTCATTTAATGCAACCACTTAGGCAGATTCTGTTCACCCTTCTTACAGATGAAACTGAAGCCCAGTGGTTAAGGAGCTTTCCCAAGGTCACACAAGTAGTAACAGTCAGGATTTAAGTCCAGGTAGATTGGTTCAAGAGCCTCTCTGCTCAATCAACACACTCAAAGAAGAAAGAGGAGGTACTGCCTTTGCCATTTAAAAAAAAGTTATATATAAAGCTTTATGAATTTGTGTGCACCAGTGTATGAATGAACAGAGACCAAAGGAAAAGCATATAAAGTCTAGAAATAGACCCCAAATATACATAGGAATTCAGTATTGGAAATGGTAGTTCAAATTAGGAAAAGAACATTCAACAAATGGTAAAAGTTATATAGAGTATTATGTAATTACTTAACATGTAAGATAGAAGTAAATATTATGTAGACTATTACAAAGAGTTCTGAGAAACATGAGGTCCCTTGGGAAGTGGGGTCAGGCTCCCTTTGGGTCTTTTCATGGTATAGAGCTGGGCTCTTACCCAAGAGGCATCCATTACCTTTGCTTTAAAAAATAGAGATCTAATTATATGATGCTAGAACAATTAATGCCATCCAAAGTGGGGTGGGGGAAGAACCTTGGCCTAAGTTTCACCCTTATACAAAAATGCACTCAAAATTAATCCCAGACCTAAATGTAAACCTATAAAACTTATAGGAAAAGTACAGGGGAATTTAAGGATCTAGGACTAAGTGAAGAGTTCTTAACACCTGACTCCAAAAGCATGATCCATAAAAGGGAAAAAACTGGTAAGTTGGACTTCATCAAAATTAAGAACTTTTGCTCCACACACACACAGTCCTGTTAAGAGGATGAAAAGACAAGCTATAAGTGGAGAAAATATTTGCAAAGCATGTAGGATATATATAAAGAACTCTCAACAGTAAAAAAAAAAAAAGAAAATGGGCAAGACAGACATTTCAGTGAAGATATACAGATGGTAAATAAGCATATGAAAGGGTGTTCAACATAATCAGTCATTAAGGAAGTGAAAATTAAAACCACAATGAGAGCTCTGCATACCTATCAAGATGTCTAAAAAGAATAGTAACATCCCAAAGTGGGAGAATGCAGAGAAACTGGATTACTCATATCGCTGGTGGTAATGTAAACTAGTGCAGCCTCTCTGGGAAAAAAATTGGCAGTTTCTTTAAAAACTAAACATGCAACTGTCATATGACCAAGCAATTGCACTCATGGGCATTTATTCCAGAGAAACGAAGGTTTATGTTCACAGGAAAACCTGTATACAAAACGTTTATAGCAGCTTTATTCCTCATAGCCCCAAATGGAAACAACCCCAAAGTGGAAACATCTTTCAACAAAATGATTATAAACAACGTGTGGTTTTTAATTTTACTCACACTTTTTCTTTTGCACACTTTTATTGCAATAAAAGGAATGCTATTAGTACAACCACCTGGGTGAATCTCCAGAGGAGTATACTCAGTGAAAATAGGTAGTCATGAAAGGTTATTATTCCATTTATATAACATTTTTGAAAGGACAGGACTTACAGAAATGAGAGCAGATTAGTGGTTGCCAGCGGTTCAAGAAAAGAAGTGGGTGTCGCTATAAAAGGGCAAATTAGGGATCCTGGAAGCGATGAAATAAATATTCTGTATCTTCACTGTATCAATGTCAACATCCAGATTGTGATACTGCACTACAGTTTTGCAAGATATTACCATTTGGAGAAACTGGGTGAAGAGTAGTATATTATTTCTTACAACTTCATATGAATCTATAATGATCTGAGTTTAATTTTTTTTTAAATCACTAGCATGATTTACCTTCCCCTCCTGCTTAAAACACCCCAGTGCTTTCCCATTGTTCCTTAAGATATGAGATCCAGAACACTATAATCGCTGTCCACCTCCCGGGATCACCAGGCTCCCTTCAGACTTTCTGTGCTCCCTCCGCGCTGGCGTTCATTCTTTCGGTTTCCCCTCCAAACCTACTCTTACCTGCTAGGGCGCTTTTGCACATGCTGTTCCCATATGAACGGTGCTTCCCTCTCTTCTATTTAACTCCTACTTATTGAACTCCTCAGATGAAGCATAAATCCACAGGACAACCTTCCCCAGCTTTTCTGACAGTCAAATTCTTCTACAAGCTCTTCTCGCCCCGTGTTTTCCTCTTTGGTATTACTTACATTCACCTCAGCACTTTTACATTTGTTTGCATAATTACTTGATTAATGTGCTTTCTTTTTTTTTTTTAAGATTTTATTTATAGAGAGAGGGGAAGAGAAAGAGAGAAACATCGGTGTGTGGTTGCCTCTGATGTGCTTTGTACTGGGGACCTGGCCCACAACCCAGGCATGTGCCCTGATTGGGAATCCAACCGGGGACCCTTTGGTTCACAGCTCGCGCTCAGTCCACTGAGCTACAACCAGCCAGGGTTTAATATGTTTTCTTTACTAGACTGGTAGTTCCAAGGACAGGAACTGTATCCGTTAGTCTCCTCGTCTGCAAAGCAAAGGTCTCCACACTTAAAACGCTCAATCAGCAGACTGAATGTCCACCCTTGCGCCTAGCGCGTCACCTTGTCGTCGCGCGTGGTGTACGTCACTTCCTCCCGGAAGACTTTCGGAAAACCACTCAGGTTCCTGTCACTTCTCAGAATCCTCTGGTGGTAGCCATGGCTCTGCCGCCGTTCTTCACCCCAGGTCGCCCCGGCCCACCACCTCCGCAGCCGCTGCCTCCCGCTCCCTTCGGCTGTCCGCCACCGCCGCTGCCCTCCCCCGCTTTCCCGCCGCCTCTTCCCCAGCGGCCCGGCCCCTTTCCGGGGGCCTCCTCTCCCTTCCTCCAGCCCCCGCTGGCTCTGCAGCCCCGGGCCCCTGGGGAAGCCTCTCGTGGCAGCGGCGCCTTCTACCAAGTGCCTCCACCGCCGCTGCCTCCGCCGCCTCCCCAGTGCCGGCCCTTCCTGGGGATCGATGCCGGCGAGCGCCCGCGGCCGCCGCCTCCAGGCCCCGGGCCGCCCTGGAGCCCACGCTGGCCTGATGCACCGCCGCCCGACGTGCTTGGGGACGCGTTCCTGCAGCGCCTGCGCGACCGGCAGTGGTTAGAGGCGGTCTTCGGAACGCCTCGGCGGGCTGGCTGCCCCGTGCCCCCGCGCACGCCCGGCGGGCCCAGCCTGGGCGAAGTGCGTGCAAAGTTACGCGGGGCTCTGCGCCTGGTGCGGCGGCTGCGAGACCTGGGCCAAGCCCTGCGCGAGGCCGAGGCCGACGGCGCTACCTGGGCCCTGCTGCACGCCCAGGCGGCGCCGCTGCGCGCCGAACTGTCTGAGCGACTGCAGTTGCTGACCCAGGCCGCCTTTGTGGGCGAGGCACGGCGGAGGCTGGAGAGGGTCCGGCGCCGCCGGCTGCGGCTCCGTGAGAGGGCCAGGGAACGCGAGGCCGAGCGGGAGTCAGAGGCTGCGCGAGCTGCGGAGCGCGAGCAGGAGATTGACCGCTGGAGAGTCAAGTGTGTGCAGGAAGTGGAGGAGAAGAAGCGGGTAAGAGCAGCGTTGCGCACGGGGATAAGGACAGTGGTGTTTGGAACGCGAAAGGTCGTGAGGCTTTGCACTGCCATTCCTCAGGGCGGAGTCTTTTTCCTCATTTGTAAAGTAGAAAGATAGCTTGCCTTTCTGACCTTATATCTCCGCACCGATTACGTGTTAATGGTGTATAGTACACAACACAAATGCTTCAGGTGCACTGCCAAGCACTGTGAACAAAGTAGATTACTCAGTGGCGTTGCTGGGATGACAGAACTCCTGCGCCAACGTTCTGACATTCTGACACCAACAGTACAGGACTAACAAGCCTGTGGGACCTACACGATTTTAAGAATACAAAATATAGAGTACTTGGGGCTTTTCCGCAAGGAACATATACCCTAATTGGTTGATGGGTCAATAGTGATGATTTCCCCAGGATGCCTGTGTTTACAAGTGCTGAATCACACATGCTGAGTTTCAACAATGGTATTTTTCAGCACTTGATATGTATAATGGGCAGTGTGCTAACGTTGTTACATACACCAGATCTTGAAAACTTGTAACAACCCTGAGGTGGTATTGGATTGGACAAAAAGTTTGTTTAATTTTTTTCTGTAAAATAAGACACATTTTTCATTTTCACTATAAGTTTATTGATTTGGGTATTTTGAGTCAGCTATGTCCTGCGTGGTAGAACGCTGATTGTTCTCAGTGAATGTCTCGAGTTGATCACTGAAACTGGTCTACCCAATCATAGAGCATCAACTAGCGAGAAATACAGCATGAAACTTCACAAACCACTTTTGACACGTTTAATCAGTCCCAGCACCTTCCCTACAATGCACAAATCTTTCTTTTTTGTGTGTTTCAGTTGCCTTTTTACCTTTCTTGAAATAATACAGCATAATATATTGAAAACATTGCATATTTTCTTCCATCTTCAATATTAAAATGACTATATAAAAATTCACCAATTTAGATAGTTGTTTTTTTTTTAATGCACGCTGGTAGAACAGCTGTCACATGTATACAGCCTAACAACAGGGGTGTCAAACTCATTTTCCCCAGGGACCACATCAGCCCCGAGGTTGCCTTCAAAAGGCCGAATGTAACTTTAGGACTGTGTAAATGTAACTACTCCTTAACAGTTACTCGAGATCTCGGCACTGTGGCTGGGTGGAAACAAGGTGCTGGGCGGATAAAACAAGGCGGAGGGCCGTAGGCCTTGTGTTTGCCACCTGTGCTCTAACAAAATTATTCTGAATGAAGTTAAAGACAACTAAGCACTACTAGAGCCATCTTACAGAAAAAAGAAAAAAAAACATGAACATTTTGGCCAACCTAATATTATCCTAATTTTACAGATTAGGGAATTAAAGTATAGGGAGGTTAACCTGCCAACAATCACACAACTGGTTTATAGCAGTTTCACTCCTAATTTGAGCCCAGGTCATGTGATTCCAAAGCCTGTTGACCTCAAACTCTTAAGGGGGGCTAGGCTGAAACTGGAAATGGTCAGATAGTTGTTTAAGACATTGTCACTACTTTTGAGTGCTTCTAGGCACCCTGCACCATCCGCCACTCTGCACTACCAGCTAGTGTTCCCTCTTCCTCCTCCTGGTGCCTGCTACTGCCCTAGAGTATGATGTAACTCCCCCCCTGAGGTGTCTAGATGGCCAGCTTTGGCTTCAAGCTCCAAAGAACATCAGTGCTTTTAAGAAGAATGCTCCCTTAGTCTAAGGGAGTTTGGGTCAGTTCCGACATTTAATAAGTACCCAGTGCTGGGGGCTGGGGATAGAGATAAATAAGACATAATGCTTGTCCTCGAGGGGCTTAGAGCCCCGTGGGGGTCATGTCTGCATTGTATTCTGTGTTAAGATTTCAATGGCAGGCACTGTAACAGCCCAGAAAAGGAATATCTAATTCTTTGGGGAAGGTATCAGGGAAGGCTTAGATGATAAAGTGACAACTGAACTGAGTCTTGAAGGAAATGTCAAAGCCAAGTGAGAGCAATGGGTGTGGCTCCGGCAGACGGAGAAGTGCGCAGAGAGGACTGCAGCGGCGCGGTAGAGCGGAAATGGCGGGATTGCAGGTGCTGACGTGCCTGGTGGAAAAGAGCCTTGGGTAGAAGATCTTCCCTACCATATATGGTGTGGGTGTTGGAGACAGAGTCCCTTGGGTGGTGGCTTGAGGAACCAGAATTACTTAGTGTACATGTGAATCAACTTAAGAAAAGTGGGACATGTCTTCAGGTGTTTGAAAGGTGGTCATGTCGAAGAGATCCTTGGTAGTGGAGTTTTTTAAAGGTCGTCACTGAGCATTATGGAGAGCTGGGCCTTTCCAACCCCGTTCCTTATCTTCCTTGCTAGCCTCAACCTTAGTGTCCACGTGTCTGCATTTTTAATGAGAGCCACAACTTAACAAGGTAAGTTGAATGCAGATGGTCCTTGGGCCAGATTTTGAGAAACTCTGAGGAAGAAATAAAGACTAACACCCACTTGGAAGCTACAGAGAGGATAGTCCTTTGACAATACCGGGATAGAGGGCTGTGTTGTGCAAGTGCAAGGAATTGGAATATAGATCCTGTAGAGTCCCTTTTTAAAAATTTTTTATTTATTTTTTGAGAGATGAGAATGGAAGGAGAGAGGGAGAGAAACATCTATGTGTGGTTGTCCCTTGCACGCCCCCAACTGGGGACCTGGCCTGCAACCCAGGCATGTGCCCTGACTAGGAATCGAACTGGCGACCCTTTGTTTCACAGGCCCGCACTCAGTCTACTGAGCCACACCAGCCAGAGCCGGTAGAGTCCTTTTTAACA
The DNA here is from genome assembly GCF_021234435.1 of Artibeus jamaicensis. NCBI lineage: Eukaryota > Metazoa > Chordata > Mammalia > Chiroptera > Phyllostomidae > Artibeus > Artibeus jamaicensis. The sequence goes on from NW_026521883.1 coordinate 8,816,318, forward strand.
CCAGGACTGTCTGAGCCTCTGAAATCTCGCTGCTGGGCAGCTGTTGTCATGGGCTCTCTGTCTCCTCCAGGAACAGGAACTTAAAGCCGCTGCTGATGGTGTCTTATCTGAAGTGAGGAAAAAACAAGCAGACACCAAAAGAATGGTGGACATTCTTCGGGCCTTGGAGAAACTGAGGAAACTCAGGAAAGAGGCTGCAGCGAGGAAAGGTAACCGTGGATATTTGCATGTCTACCTGCATTTCTTCCCTCGTTCCACTGTTTCTTCCCTTTCTTTTACCATAGCGTTTGCCCTCCCCCCAACTTTTGAAGGAAAATGCTTGATACTTCATTATTGTCACCCAGTAGGGTAACAGCATGTCAGCGGTGCCTCAGAAGCTTTGAAACAGGAAACCTCAGAAGGTGTTTAGCTCTTGGCAGCCAAGGTTGAAGAGAGAGGCAGGTGTGGGACCCGCTGCACTGTCTTCCCTTTGACTCGTCCTTCCCACCCCAGGCAGTCCTGGCCACACTTTTCCGAGTGAGGTTGTCATGCTGGTCAACTTTACCCACCTGCCAAGGTGAAAGCCGGCCTATCCTAGTCTTACCTGATGCTTCAGAAGGTGTTGAAAACTTTGTATGTGCCTTCAGATACATTTCAAACCTGAAACGTGGATATTTGAAGAGGTGAGAATGGCCAGACCGGGCAGGGAGTGAGTACCCTGCAGACCGCATGGGTCCTCCCCCACCCCCTTTATCTGCATGTCACCTTTGGACTCAGGAAGCCTCAGTGGTCCCCTCTTGCCTCTGGAGTTCTCCAATTGTGCCTTCCCTTTGCCTGTGCAGACCCTTGCTCTTGCTAATCTATTCGGCTAGAGGCCTCCAGCCCCATCTTTGCTATGTTAAGCTCTCTGTATGCTTCAAAGCCAAATTTAGACGCAACATCCACCATCCCTTCTGCCCTGGGCTGAGGTGACCTCCTGCTCCTTCTCACCTGAACCTAGTTCAGGCCACATGCTGCCTTACTTAGTAGGTTGTAAAGCCATTGGCATTCACCAGGGATGTTTGAGAGTATACAAACACCACACTATCAAATGAACTCCTCTGTGTGGCTTAAACTGTAAGTGAAAACTGTGATTCAGACCCTTAATAAAGTTGTGTTGAGTTGTGACCATTGTACGTTTAGCTAGGTTCGTTCACTCGCTAAGTGACGAGCTTCTGCGTGCCAGCCTGTAGAGTGGCTGACTCGGATTCAGGCCTCAGAGTCAGATGGTTCCCCGGGGCATCCGTGCATCGTCTGCTGTGTCTGTGCACATCTCTTCCCTATGAGACTGCGAAACCTGAGGGCTGCTGTCTCATGCTCCCCTGTTCCGTGTCCTCCATGAGGCAAGGGCCAGTGATACTTTGCCAGTTGAATTTACCAGCATAATTTCTCACTATTAGTCTCCCTCTATTTGGCCCAAAGTAAAGGCAATTGTAGAGGAAATTGGGATCTGTACAAACAAGCAGGTTCTGTGGCATTAGCTGACTGAATGTGGAAGTGTTTGGTCACTGCATCCGGCTATACTGTGTGTTTTAAAAGAAAATCAGAGGCTTTCTAACTCCTCTTTTCAGAGTGTATGCACCTCCACGTAAGTGCTGAGAAAATGAGGCTGGGTGTGTAAGTAGGGCCACATCACTAAGTGTCTTACGGGCTGGGCTAGACTTCTCCCCTGCGCTTTAAACCTGAGGGGAACCACTGGGAGATTTTAAGCGGAGTGTGAGATGGTGACAAAGACCAGGGCCAGCAGAGCAAAGAAAGGTTGGGAACATTTAGCAAGAGAGACAGGATGAGGCTGTTGCAGCCTGGGCAGAGATAGGGTGAGCTAAAGGCCAGAGGTGAGTTGGAGAAAAGTAAACAGATTTAAGAGATATGAATAGAGTATACTTGTGTGTGTGTACATATAAATAAGTAACTCGGGGAACTCAACACGTGGGAGCTAAAGGGGAAAATGACTTCCAGTTCTCACTTAATCTGTCGAGTGCATGATGATACCATTCTAACTACCAGGGAAACAGGAAGAGGAGGAGGATTTGGATTAATGAGTTCAGCTGGGGACCTCTTGAGTTTGAAGTGGCTGTGGGACATCCTGGATGAGGGCTCATCAACATGTAAACAGACTGAAAGGAGGGTGCGCAGTAAGGGATGAGAGCCAAAAGGGCAAAATCCAGGGGAATGTTAAAATCAAGATGAATAAAGGGAATGCTGCCACAAAAGAGATCGAGGGAGGTCAGAGAGAGGAGGAGAAGGTAGACCTGCTGCCTCCTTCTGCAAAGTGGCAAACGCTTGGAGAGACTGAGCAGTCTTGGCTTGTTTACTTAAACTGTGTGCCTTGGTTTCCTCATCTATAAGAAGGGAGTAGTGATGGTGCCTGCCCATGGGTGGTTGTGATGATTAGATTAGGAACCATGAGTAGAGTGCTTGAAATGGTCCTGGCACATAGTAAATGCTGTATACGTGTTCCATCTTATTTTTATTATAGAGTGATAAGAAGTGAGAAATACCCCTGGGAATTAGTACCCCGCAGATCAGTCATGACTTATGCCTGGGGCTTTTCAGTGGACTGGAAGGAGTGGAAGCCTGACTAGTGTGGATTAGAGCAGGAGTAGGACAGAAGACACGCCAACAGTGAGGTCAGCTTACGAAGGTTTGCCTGTAGGAAGAAGGGTGCAAGGGCAGCACCTGGCAGTGTGTGTACATGTGTGGGGGTGGGAGAGGGAGGCATCTTAGGGTTATGGGAGGAACTTGCATGTTTAAATGCTGAGCCAAGGAGTGAACAGAGGGAAAAGGGTCAAAGAGGAGCAGAGGAATAGTCGATGGCTCAAGATCTTGCAGGAGGTAGTGAGATTCGGATCCCAGGTGGAAAATTAACTTAACTGGTGAAGGACCCATCTTCCACCAGAATGAAAATGGAGACAAGGATGGGTAGCAATGCAGATGAGTGAAATCGGGAGGAGGAAGTTAAGACATTTTCCTGCCTGGTGGCCTGTCTTCTCTGGGAAGTAGGTTAGATGGTTTGCTCTTAGAGTCAGTAAAGAAGCAGGGCTTTCAGAGATCTTTGGACTAGCTGCTGTGAGGAATGAGTGACAGTCACACAGAGACCCGCAGGAGTGCGGTTGCAGGGAGATGCCGTATGCTGTACGCTGGCTCCGGTCGCATGATGAGATGGCTTCTTCCAGGAGAACTTCCGCTCACACATGAGCACGGAGCACTGGGCTGCTGGGGTTTTGCTTTGTGGATGACCACAAGTTTTGGAGAGAACAATTGGAAAATGGGTGGGATCTCATACATGAGGTGGGAGAAGAAGGTGAGAAGACTGGAAGGGTAGAAAATTGTCAGAGGAGAGATTAATCGGATTTCAGATTTCAGGGGGGAAAGTTTTTTCTGATTATGCCAAGGTCCGAAGACTGAATGAGGCCCCAAGGTGTAGGTAGCAGAAGGGGAGTAAAGGCGGCTGTTACCTAGGAGCTGCTGGAACCGCAGGAGTAAGTGGTGGAGGTGGAGGAGATCCAGACCTTGTCAGCACTTGGGGTCAAGAGGAAGACTGAGCGAGGAGTGCCATTTCCGAGCAGATGTGTCAAGTTAACCAGGAGTGATCCGTGGAAGGGGGAGGGAGCTACGGGTGGGTGGCACAGGCCCGGCAGCCCGAGACAGGAGCAGGCGCAGCGCCTCCTGTGGTCTGGAGCACTTAGGGGCCGACGGAGTGTCACATATTTCCAACATTTTAGTGGCACATTTTATGGTTGCAGAGAGACTATATGGCCCACAAGCCTAAAGTATTGGCAATGTAGCTGTTTGCAAAAAAAGTTTGCTAATCCCTGTTCTAAGTAAAGAAACTAAAGCCATGAAATTATTACAGACAACATAATGACAGCTTAAATTTCTCTGTGCATAAGAATTTTATGTGTATTTTGTATTTGGAAATAGTCCAGCAGCTTTTAGTAGAAGGTGGAGTTGAGTTGTTGCATCTCCATCTCTGGCGGGGATGAGAGAACAGAAACCTGGTCAAGCAGAGTGGTCCTGAGAACTTGATCTGGAGAAATCTTAGCCTTGGGGGAGAGCGCACATCAGCCAAAATGGAAAATTTAGTGCCAGAACCCTGTTGAACATCGTTTGTTAAATGAATCAATATTTATCACTTTCTTTGTGTCAAGTGTTAGGTACTGAGTAAATGTGTAACTTTTTAAAGAAACAATTTAGTAATATACTTAGATCTCAGGTAGTCTTGGGAGTATTCATAAAATTTCCACTCTCGAGAATTACGTTGTACAAATAATCGATACAAAGGAAAAAAGTAACATGCCCAAGAGTGTTCATTGTAACATTATATGATCACAAGACCTTTGGAACAGCCCCAGTGTCCAGAAGGAAGGAGTTTATTAAGTAAATTTATGATAGATACACTGATTTGGTGAAACAGGATGGAGCCATTAGATAATTATAAAGAGAGGGAAAGAATGTAGGAGACTGACGTGACGATGTGGAAATTACACAGTACGTTGAACTCCATGAAGTTGCTAATCTATGGGCAAAATGCCTGGAGAATCAACATGGGGAAATCAAAATGTTTGATCATGTCAGTGGGATTAGGATTCTTTTTCTCTCGTGTATCTGGCATTGTTGAACTGCTGCCATAATAAATATGTTTTCCTTTAAAATCTTCAAAGATGAGCAGGATGGACCACACGCCCACCCCTCGAGGATGAGCCACTTGGCAGCTTCAGCGGCTTTTGTATTGCAGGGCCATTATGGCAGTGAGTACACAGCTGTGATCTGCTCGAGTGGTCATTTAATTTAAAATTTTCCTTATGAGATTCTATGATGCACAACAACATGCATGCACAAAAACAACACCTAAATAAAAAAGCCATCATCAATTGCCATTATCCCATAGAATTAGTAAGAATTCTTGGATATCACCTAGGCACTAGCCTAAAGTGTTCCCAGTTATGGCTCCAGCTATGGTGGCTATACTATTAGCTGACCTCACAGATAAATGAGGGTGGCTAACCATCCCAGGTCTCTGAGGACACTGGGGTTTAAATGCTAAAACCGGGCTGACTTCAACAGTCGGTCACCCTTCTCTCAGCAGCAGACCGTGAGGTCATTGTGGTTGGTTAAGGTTAATTCTTCCTCAGCAACCACATGTGCTCTCCCAGAACCTCACACTCAGAGGGAGAGTGTTTATTAGCTGTGGGAAACGGGAGCCCACTATCCAACTGCAGGATCAAAACCATTAGAAATAAACAAAATCAAAGGTTAAGTGGCACCGGAGAGAGGACTTAGAAAAAGGGAAGTCAGGGTAGAGTCAGACTGATTGGAGACTAGAGATCAAATTGACCCTTGAAGATTGGTTAGAATTTACAAATTCACTCTATAAGTAGGACTTTGAGTCTGCTACTAAGAACACAGATTTGAGGATAAGAAGAAGTTGTAACTAAAGTGCTATTTGGGTCTTTTTGCCCAGGGGTCTGTCCTCCGGCCTCAGCAGATGAGACTTTTGAGCATCATCTTCAGCGGCTGAGAAAACTCATTAAAAAACGCTCTGAACTATATGAAGCTGAAGAGAGAGCCCTCAGAGTTATGCTGGAAGGAGAACAAGAGGAAGAGAGGAAAAGAGAGCTGGAAAAGAAACAGAGGAAAGAAAAAGAGAAAATTTTACAGCAGAAGCATGAAATTGAGTCCAAGTTATTTGGGAATCCAGGTAAGTTCCTCTGTCATCAGTGGAGAAAAGGAAAACACTAGATGGACTTTTTCCCCGTGGCTGACCTCAACCTGAGCTAAGCATGGTGTGCAGCAGTGACACCTTCAAGATCTGCAATTCCAAACTATATCCTGGAAATCGTGGGTAAAGATGAAACACATTTGGTCATATTGTCATCAAAGACCCAGTTATCTTGCCTTAGGAAATAGAGTCCAAACAGGAAGCAGGCTGATGTGGTACTGTGCCTTTTCTTTTGCAGATGAGTTCCCACTCGCTCACCTCTTGCAGCCTTTCCGGCAGTATTACCTCCAGGCTGAGCACTCCCTGCCGGCACTCATCCAGATAAGGTTAGAGGGGCCTCTCCGTGACGCTGTGTCTGGTTTTTTCATGTTTCCTTTGGGTTTATATAAAGTTTCCAGGTTTTAGGGATGCCACAGGCATCTTGTTTAGTCTTATTTCATCCTTGAAATGAATGTAGATGTCCCTGTTTTCACAGGTGAAGAAACAAACTCAGGGTGTGACCTTCCCTTTTGTAGTCTCCCAGGCTGTGCTGTTAGTTGACTCAGAGCATTTTTCTTTTTCTAGTTCTCTTTTGCTGCTAAATCGACCCTCCCTGTAGACTTGCCTGCGGAGACTGTTTAAGACCCGTGCTGCTGACCTATGAGTTCTTGCAGGTCAAAGTCAGGAGACCTAGGAACGAGAGTCTCATCTGCATATGCAGTTACTGCAGAGCTAAACTTTGCAGCTCTCACGGTCTCACTTTCCTCCCCTGTAAAATGAAGATGGTGGACCACAATGTGGCCCTCAGACTTGAGCAGTAATACTGTCCATACGCAGCCTTTGGACAGATCAGTGTGTAGAGTAGTTAGAGTGAGCGAATGGGTCCCGCGGCAGCTTAAATCTGTCACTGATGGGAAGCACTGTGTTGTTTCTGGGCGTCTCCTCAAGGCGTCTACTTGGGGCTTAAGAGTCTTCAAATCCTAGTTCGAAAATCACTGACCTAAGTGATCTCGAAGTTCCTTCCAAAGCCCCCACGATGCTCTTTTGCACACCAAGTTTGTGTTTTGGGAAAAGTGTACGTATTTCTGGCTAATACACAGGTTTTAGCTTTTAAACATAAGTGCAGTCAGTCCTGTACGGACTGCGTTCTGTAAACCCTGACACTGAAGCAGAGGATGCTGAACCGCTGCTCCCGAAGGACGTGAAGGGCGAGGTTTTTGTGAGCCTCTGGCCACGACGTTTTTGTCAACCCATGAACACATATTGTTTTAGGTGGATTTTGTAAAAGATTGTTTGTTTATTTTTAGAGAGAGGGGAAGGGAGGGAGAAAGAGGGAGAGAAACATTGATGTGTGAGAGAAACGTCTGTCAGTTGCCTCACAAGCCCCCAACCCGGGACCTGGCCTGCAACCCAGGCGTGTGCCCTGACTGGGAGTCAAACCAGTGATCTTATGGTTCACAGGCCAGCGCTCAATCCACTGAGCCACACCAGCCAGAGTTGCACATGTATTTTTAAAGACACCTCATTTAACATATCTTGCTGATCGACATTGAACTCATAGCTAACAGCGTAATTTATGCCTGAATGTAACTTATCTAACATCCGTTTATTCTCCATAAGGCGTATCACAGCCTTCTCAAGCCAGTTAGCACTTTAATACTATACTTGGGGGTATTTTAAATAGCAAAATCATCAATAAAAAGCACAAAATGCAAAAAAAAACCACATAGCACTAAATAGATTGCAAAAAGGACACTGGTTTACAATGTGAGAAATAAAAACAAGACGGCAAAGTGTCACCTTGTCTGGCCTCAGTAGGAACGTGCCTGTCGGTGACTCAGGTTTTACACCGCTCTGTGCATATTGGCAAGTGACCACAGAAGCTCCATGGGTAATGACTTTGGGGTCACAACTAAATTTGAGTGAATAGGCAGATTTATGAATATGGAATCTGCAGATAATAAGGATTGCTTGTGTATTAATTATTTGGTTGTCTATAAGATTATAAGTTCTTTGGAGTTTCTTTCCTTTTATATGCATATTTAAGAATTACCATCTTTTGCATAATTCCTAGTAATCTAGTTCTTTTCGTGGACTAGTATATCAGTCATTCATTGAAACAGTAAGTCCCGAAATAGAATACTTAGTTGCTGAACATCTTGCTTGGACTAAAACAGAAATAAATAGTTTTTTTTACCATGTTCTTATTAAGGCACGATTGGGATCAGTACCTGGTGCCGTCTGATCATCCTAAAGGCAGCTCCGTTCCCCAAGGATGGGTCCTTCCCCCGCTCCCTAGCAACGACATCTGGGCCACTGCCGTAAAGCTGCTGTAGTGAAGATGCCCCAGGAGTGTGGACCAGGCAGCGCTCTTTCCAGCTCTAAATATTAGTGATGCTGCCATCTTCTTGTGCTATAGACTGAACATCAGCCTGTGACTCTGCATGGCGTGGCCCTACCCAGAAGTTACATTTTCCTCCTGTGCTCTGTCCTGGCCAGTGGTGCTTCTTGAATCGGGAGAATAATATGGTTCTTTAGGAAAGGACCTAGGTAAACTGGGGCTACGACCGCATGCCTTGGTTCACTGAATTTGCCTCTGTTTTGAGGGGCTTGGTCCAGAGTGACTGGTTAGTTCACTGAACTTCCTTGAGTGGCGATGGGTGAGTACACGCCATCCACTTTAACACAGGTGTGCACAGCGTAGTGTAGCAGCCCTTCCCCCAGTGCTGAGTTGAAGCCAAGCTTGATGCAAAACCTCCATACCCTTCCTATCCAAATAGCCCTCTGACTTCCAGGAAGAAAGGTCAAATGCTCTATCTTTGGTTTTGCGGATACCACTTCCAGTGCCCCTTGAGAGGCTGCAGGCTGCAGGCTGGGCTGGCAGAACAGCTGGTGGCTGAGTCAGGTAGTCACGTGGGGAACGAGGAACACCTGCGCAGTGCCTGAATTTGGATGGTGTCTTCATGGAGGACGGCGCCCTTTCCCCCATGTTAGAAGGATCCTAATGAGAGGAACTGCTTTTTTCCTTCCTAGAGGTCTAGTTCAGAATTCCCGAGGATAGAAATGTATTTCCCTATGGGAGTGAGACCTCGACCTCATGCACTCAGTAGGAGCTGGTATGGCTACGGAGCGGACTTTTCTGAAGAACCCAAGCTCCAGAAGTGTCCACCTATTCGGTAGTTAAAGCTAGGGGGAAAGCAGATAAAAATAATGCAGTTTATTTTTTTATGCTCATTTATAAATGCTCTTGTGCCTGGAGTCAGTCAGTGGTATATAACATGTCAGCTCTTTGTTTTGTTTTGCCTTTTGTCATTTATTGTTATTTATACTTACAAAAAGCTAAATAAATATCATTTTTATTTTTTAGTTTGAGCTTCTGCCCCCAATTTGTTGCTGCCTTCCAGATCACTGCACACACTTTCACGTTGATGAAACACATTTTTCACTCCAAAATTCAAATTTATCACATAAACCTTTTGCCACAGCAGCATCTCCAGCACCAGACTTTGTGGAATCCAACTCTGGATAGACGGAAAGGACACATCAGCTTTGGAAATGATGTCGTGTAGTTGGAAGCTGTTGGGTGTGAGATCCTGTCACCTTTGTCCCTTTGCTTAATTTGCACTGTGCTGTCTATGTAGTGTGTGTGTGACATAGTTAACGGGGCGTGAGAGCCAGCTCGCCTCCCGAGTGTGTGTCTAAGCCTAGAACTTGAAAATCCGAGGTGATTAGCCTCACATAGCCCTTTCGTTATAACTCTCCACCATTTGCTCTCTGATGCAGGAAAAGTAGAAATGAAAGAGAACTTGTATGTTGTATGTTTGGTGTCCAGACGGCCTGGCCGGGGAGCATGAAGCAGGGACTCGGGAAAACTCGGCCAGTGCAACCCAAGGAGAAGGCGTTCAATGCCAGGGGGAAGCAACCATTCTCCCCTTCCTCTGGCAACTTTTGCAAAGTCTTAATAAAGTGAGTGTTATCTTTGTCTGGTTTTTGTTTTTTAAGGTTTTTCTTGGTTCGTTGCCTTGCATAGTGGTGTCAGCAGCAATTACTGCTACTTCCTGAGTTTAGAAAGAAAGATATGGTGGTATCTTTAACAAATTATACACCTGAAAATAGGGACAGTGTCATTGTAATTTTATCCCTCAGTCTTTTAAAATAAGTGGAAAATTTCAAACATCAGAAGTAAAGAGAATAATACGTTTTCTCCATGCACCCATCATCAGGCTTAAAATAATGGTCCACTCACGGCTGGTCTTGTGTCATCTGTAACCCTAGCACTCCAGATTATTTTGAAGCAGATTGCAGATACCACATTACTTCACAAGTTTTTCAATATATAGCTCTAAACGATATTTTAAAATTTTAACCACAGTGCCCTATCACAAATGAATCAACTCCTTAATAACATCCAAATTCCAGTCAGTGTTCCAATTTTCTTGTCTCATAAGTGTGAGTCTTACGCTTCGTTCAAATCAAGACCTAGCTGCAGCCTCTGCATTGCTGGCTGATGTGTCTGGTAATTTTCTGATCACTACAGGCCCCGCTTACCCCTGTGCTCTCTTGCACTCCTTCTCTCCCACGTGATGTGTTACTTGAAAAAATCAGGTCATTTTTTCCTGTTGACTTCCCAGTCTGGATGTTGCTAATTGCGTCCTCGTGACAGCATGCTCCTCTTTTTCATATTTCTTATAATTTAGTTGTTAGAGCTTTACTCTTGGATATGGTAGCCATGTATGGCTATTAGGCACCTGGAATTGAGAGTTTGAGTTGAAAGTCCATTTGAATTGAGATGTACAATTTCACCCCAAGTGGCTGAGTTTATGACGTCAAACGCTTTGCTATAAGCCAAGCAACTTAATCGCTCTAAAACCATTCATGTTTCTGCGTCCATGTGACTGCGTGCAAAGACGAGTCAAGAAGCTTAGCTGGGACTATACCATCTGCTGGGGCAATTCACTCACTTCTGTGAGCTTCGTCTACAGGGCAGCTATCCTGGGAATTACAAGGTAAGTACAAACTATGTCTCGTTCCATTCAAATAAGTGTAATATACAATACATAATATATAGCAAGAGTGTGAATGCTGTGAAGTATTAGCAGTGATACAGATCTTAAGGACTAGAGATCACATGAAGCATTTCCAACTTAATATTTTTTTTAAATACTTATAACCAATAAACTCCTTCCGTATAATTAAATGTTTACTTTTGGGTAGTTCCTGACCTCCACATCTGGCTATCCATGAAGATTTTGTTTCTGATGTAGGTTCCATTTGCCTTTTGGAAAAAACTGGCTTTCCTACAGTCTCTGAAGTGAAGATCGAAGTCTGAGGCAATTGGTGTAAAAGTACATAGTGTGCAGAGCAGGAGACACATCTCAACTGTAATTCACTGGTGCTTGACAGAATGTAGGTACCTGGATTTGGACGGTGTACTTGGGGAACGATTTTTATTTACCGTTTGCCCGGTACTATGTTAAGTGCTGGAGGCAGAGAGAGGAGCCAACAGGGTTTCTGCCTTCCTGGAGTTAGGGTCTAGAGTAGAGAACCCTAATGATCATGCAGGGAATTTTAGAGTCTGTTATAATCGTGGTTAGTGCCAGAAGAAAAAGTGCTTAGTTACCAACTTACATTTTTCATTGTTCAAATAGTAAGTGGCTGTTGAGGCTCAAATAGTTTGCTAAATATAAGGGGCCATGACAACAAGCAAAATACCAAATACATCCTAGCACAGATTTTGAGAGATAATCCAATAATCATAAAAAATATGCTGAGTGCTTTGAAGGGTAAATAATGGTTCTATAGGGATAATCAGGCCTTTTCTTCTTTCCATAATGAGTGTTCCATAATGCATTTAGGTCAAATAGTAGAAATATATCACATAGTAGGGATAAGAATGGTCATGATTCAATTTACCTATATATATGCTAGGACGCAAAGTCAAATGTATTTCATCCTGTGGGTCACAGTAAAAAAAAAAAAGTCCGAAAAGCTACTGTTCTAAGTGGCTTATATGTTTATTGATTTGAGGGCAGGGCAGGCAACATCGATTGGTTGCCTACCATTCATGCCCCAAGCAGGGATCAAACATGCGACTTTTTGGTGTGTGGGAGGATGTGCTAACCAATGTAGCCACCGCCCAGGGCAGAGACCACTCACTTTTTTTGAAGAAATGATGTTTCAACTGAGCTCTGAAGAATAAACAACTATTAACTGTGGGGAAGAGACAAGGAAGAACATAGCAAGTATCTGGAATATGCAAGGGTACTGCGTTAGGCCAAGAGACCAAAGCTTTGAAGGTCAACATGGCTGGAGCAAGGCAGGTGAGAGGGGAGGGGCCGGTCACCGCAGGGCTTGGGAAGCCCTTGTCAGGAGTTTGATTTGCTTCTGAGAGCAGCTGGGAACCGTGGGAGGCTTTTAAGCAGAGGAATGGCTTAGTTTGCCGCTTCAAAATGACCCCTTTTGTCCCAGTGCGTGGAACAGAATTACAATAGTAGGGCATGAGAGGATACGTGGACACCAGTTGTCCAAGTGAGAGAGAGAGATAATGGGGGCTTGGAGTCCGGTGACAGCAGTGGAGGTAAGATGAAATGCCTGGATTCCGGAGATCGAAGGAAAAAACTCGGCAGGGATTTGAGGTGGTTGGCAGCGAGGGAGAAAGTATCATGATGAGTCCCAAGCTTGTGTACCTGAAACATTCCTTGAGATAAGGAATCTTAGGGGATGAGAGCAGTTCAGGGGAGAGGAAATGAGGGGTTCACTTGGCATATGTTGTGTTTGAAGCACCCTTGAGACGACTTGGAGGAGATGCATTGTAGTTGGTTGTGTTGACAAGTTTGATCTCAGAAGAGAACTGGAGAATTTTATGTGTAAGTCGTTGGCGATTAGTGAAGCTTTAGGCAAGCATGAAATCATTTAGAGACTATTATGGAGACCTTTAAAAATAATACTAGTGTCATTGCCCGGGGTCCTGGTAAACTGATTACTATAACCTCCAGCCACTCTGCCCCTTGTTCCCAGGCTCAGACGCAGCCAAATGGGCACAGACCCAGGGACTGGTGTTGGAGAGATCCTGTACTATGCTGCTCGCTAAAGCATCAGACTGGTGTCCCTAAATCCCATCCTCCACCCTCACTCCACCCCTTTGGGCCCTTTCGGTTTTCTCCGCTGCCTGCTGAATGGAGTCAGCACCCAGCCTAATGTTCAGGGCCCACCCAGCTCTATCCCAGTGCAGACTGTTTCCCAGCATGCACTACCTGCTTGAGTCAAGCCACTTAGCTCCCCCTCATTCTGCCCTGCCTCTGCTTCCTGGCTCAAGTTGCTCCCTCCCTGGACTTAATGCTCTTCACCCCACCTTTTCCCTGCTTCTAGGCTGTTCCCTGTCCTCCAGGGTCCAGGTCAAGGCCCACATTTCCCGAAGCTTCTAGGACACTCACCTTCCTCTAAAGAATATTGTCATGTAATGGTATGTACTTCTCACCTGGTACTTAGCAGAGGTGATCATCATTTTAGAGTATGTTCTAACTAGATCACTGTAGCCCTTGCTATTTTTAAGAGATGTATTTCCAGAATCTTCAAACTCTTAAATTGCTTCAGGAGCAAGGTTAGAACTGAGTAGAGAATATCTATGCAGGATGCAGGTTTTGGGTCACAGGCAGGCAGTTCACACTTGGATCTCAGTAAAACTGCAGTGCTTCCCCATAGCTCGAAATTCTAATGATGGCAGAAAATCTGAGTGATAAATCCAAGAGTGCCAAGATTTGCTAACTTTCTTGTGCTCCCTACAACGCCCTGTTCCTCAACGCCCACTGTAAGAACTGGGTGATGGGGCAGATCACTCACTGATTACCCTGGGACCTGTCTGATCCTGTAGCACAGAGACACTCCGATGTGCTGGGAAGCAGTCTTTTGAGTCTTACAGACAATAAGACACCAACAAGAGTGAGTTTACAGAGGAGATGCGGGAATTAAGGGATTTGCCCATCTGGCCTCATTTGACCTCTCCACACTCAGATTACCTAAGATGCTCACACGTGGGCATGGGGATGACCGCAGTGACCCCTAGCAGCAGGGCTTTGCACCATCCTGGTGGGGATGACAGATGGTATTAAGCCAGAGGTGCTCCCTGGTAAACCCTGGTTGTTTGCAAAATACCCAACTGCGGTGAGGACTGTACAAGGGATTAAAACGTATATTACAGGCAGTCATGAGCTTGAATTCTTGTGCATGAGTGTTGTTTTGTTTTTTAAGGCGACAGAATCTTTATTTAATGTTGTTTAAAATTGTTAAAAAATCAAATCCCTGCTCTTGTAATTATTAAACTAAAATATACTGTACTTGATCTTAGCCAAAAGGCCCAGAAGCTGTGTGGGAATGACTTTTCATTCCTGGATTTCGGTGTTGGGAGACGCTGTTGGCTGACGCTTGCTGACTTCCTCACCCACGGTGCACGAGAGTTCCAGATGTCCCCACATTCCCAAACCCTGATCCTGTCAGGCTTTTTAAATTTTGACTGTTTGAGCATGTATGTCCATGTGTAGTGATATCTCATTGTTTTATTTTGCATTTCCCCAATGGCTAATATGGTCAAATGACTTACCTGGTTATTGGCTATGTGGATAGTCTCTTTTATGAAGTGCCTGTGACAATTTTTTTCCTATTTTTTATTGGGTCTTTTTCTTATTGATTTGTTTATGCTGAATATGAATCCTTTGTCAATTACATGTGCTGCAAATCTCTTCTCCTGCTCTGTGATTTTTTTTTTTTTTACTCTGTTAATGGTATCTTCTGATGAAGGGACAGTCTTAACTTTAACCCAATTTACCAGTATTTTCCTTTACAGTTAGTCTTTTGTGTAATCTGTTTTAAAAATGTTTGCCTATTATAAAGTCATGAATATATTCTCCAATTTTATCTTTAAGCTTTACCTCTTTACCTTTCATGCCTTTTATATTTAGATCTACAGTCTAGCTAGAATTGATTTTTGTGTATGACGTGAGGTGAGAGGTCAAGATTTTTATGTTCTAGGTGGATATCTAATTGACCCAGAACAATTTATTGGAAGACCTTCATTTTCCTAGTGCTCCGCAGGGTCATAAATCAAGGGTCTGTGTGTGTGTGTGGGGGGGTCTGTCTCCGGCCCCCCTCCTCTGGTCTGTTGGCCCTTCAGAAGTGCTCCCGTCAGGGCCACTCTGTCTCACTTCCGGTACCTTTCAAGTAAGTCCTGACATCAGAAAGTATAAGTCTTCCCACTGCGTTGCTTCTCTGTAAAGATTGTCTTGGCTTTTCTTCACCCTTTACATTTCATTTGAATTGTAGAATTAGTTTGCCAATTTACACCAAAAAATTTAATGGAATTTTGATATGTGGGATCTGTAAATCAATTCAGGAAGAGTTGATATCTTTATAAGAGTGAGTTTTACATTCATGGTTATGGCATGTCCCTCCACTTAATCTAATATTTTATAATTTTTTGTCTTACACATCTTATGCTATATTGAGTCCTAGGTAGTTGATGCTAATATAAATGGTACCTTTAAAATTTTTCAATCTCTAATAGAAATTTTAAAAGATAACATTGACATGGTTTGATATTTGTGTATAGATACATAATTGATTCTTGTGTGTTGCCTGTGTATCCAATAACCTTCATAAAAGAACTCATTCTAAGAGTTTTATTCATACAGGACTTTTTTAAATTTTCTACATGTAGTTATGTTGTCCATTCATAATGTTGGCTTCATTTATTTCTTTCCAGTCCTCATACTTTTATATCCCCCTGTCTTATTGCATAGGCCAGCACCTCCAGTGCAATGCTGAACAGAACAAATGGTGGGGACTCCTCACCTCCTCATTCCTGATCTTGGGGATGTCATCCAGCTTTTCACTTTAAATGGGATGTTTGCTTCAGATAATTTAGAGATATTTTTATTAGGTTAAGGAAATTCCTAAGTTGCTTAAAGAGTCTGTTGTTTCTTTAAATCATGAATAGGTATTAATTTTGTCAAGCACTTTTTTTTTTGCATCTGTGGAGAGAGATAATTATATAATTTTTTTAAATTCTATTAATGTTTATCTTTATTCCCATTGGTTGATTTTGGAATGTCAAGCCGACCTCTCATTCCTGTAATAAACTCAACCCTGGTCGTAGTTTTCTATCCGTAATTATTTTTGTTCATTTTCATTTATGATTTTTTTTCATTTATGTTCATGAGAGATGGCCTCTAATTTTCTTGTCAAGTTTGGTATGAAGGTAATGTCAAACGAGTTAGGAAGTATTCCTTCCTTCCTTTTTTGGAAGTGTTTTTGTAATTTGATATTTCTCCCTCAATTGCTTAAGTGAAAAACTCTTTTTTAACAGCACTGGCCACTTCGCCTTTTCTGCCTTGGCTGTGGGACCCAGCTAAGTCTCTGAGCACTGAGGCCGCCTGAGGGGCCCGAGCCTGGTCCTCGGGGCTCTCTGCCTGCCACCCGGCAGCCCACCTCAGCCTGCCCCCCATCTCCACACTCCTCCACAGGATGAGTGCCCTCGACGGTGTCCCTTTCAAGGTGTCCAAGGGCTTTGTGATAAGCACAGAGCTTCTGCCTGGGCCAGAACTCAGTGTCCCAGCCTGCAGGGAGCTTCTGCTGGGTTCTATGGTAAGTGTATCTGTCTGTCTGTCTATCTCCTAGTTCCTGGGTCTGTGGGTCCAACACCGAGCCGCATGGGACCTTGATCCTTGATTTTAAAGGGCAGCTAAGCCTGCTCTGGTATATTCCATGGAGTTTGGAAATAACCCAAGAGGAAAGGTGTTTCCCGAGGAAGGCTAGTGATGGGGACTGTTTAATGGGTCTTATTTTAGCCTTA
The DNA here is from genome assembly GCF_021234435.1 of Artibeus jamaicensis. Taxonomy (NCBI): domain Eukaryota; kingdom Metazoa; phylum Chordata; class Mammalia; order Chiroptera; family Phyllostomidae; genus Artibeus; species Artibeus jamaicensis. The sequence goes on from NW_026521883.1 coordinate 8,832,880, forward strand.
GAATAACCGGAAGGTGGCCTATATAAAGTGAATGAGGCTCATTGCACAGATGTTCCAGTCCCTCTCTTCACTGTCAGCCTGCTGTTATGTCTAAATTCCAGCATTAGCTCCGGTTGGTGTGGCTTAGTGGATTGAGTGCCAGACTGCAAACCAGAGGGTTACTGGTTCGATTCCCAGTCAGGGCACGTGCCTGGGTTGCAGGCCAGGTCCCCAGTAGGGGGCTCATGATAGGCAACCACACATTGATGTTTCTCTCCCTCACTTTCTCCCTCCCTTTCCCTCTGTTAATAAATAAGTAAAACCTTTTAAAATAAAATAAAACTCTACCATTAGGCCAGGCCTGGCCAGTGTGGCTCAGTTGGTTAGAGACTGAAGGCTCGCAGGTTTGATTCCAGTCTGGACACTCGCCCAGGCTGTGTGTTCAGTCCCGGTCAGGGCACAAATAAGAAGGCAACCGGTCGATGTTTCTTACATCCATCTCTCTCTCTCCTACACACACTCCCCCGCCCTTACTTACTCTCTAAAAGCAATGAAAAAGTGTCCTAAGGTGAGGATCAAATAATAATAATAAAATAAAACTCCACCATTAGAATGACCCCTCTGGGTTAAGACACTAGATCTAGAATCCTCTGTTAAAACTCAGAGTTACCCGGGACACATTAGAAAGGATTCCTATTCCCCACGTCTGTCCTAGGGGCACCCTTAAAGAGCCCGCTGGCTCCCACCCTGGACTATGCTCTCAGTGTATGTGGTCACATCACATACCACCTTAGGATAAACACAATTATTTAACTTCCAGGAGAATCGAGTTTACTTGAAGATTTACAGGGGAACCTACTGCATTTAAGTTGTAACACAGATGTATCAGTGGGTAGAATGCAGTCATATGAATTCTTTAAAAATGAAAGAATAAGATTGCAAGGAACCTGGAGCTGGAACTGGTTGAGGCTGAGTCCCCAGGCTTGTGGGTGCTCCTTCTCCACTCTCTGCTGCGTGCGTCGTGGGGAAGTTTGAGGATCTAGATCAGCTCCCGTTCATTTAGAACTTGAGGAACCTGAGGCCCAGGAAAAGGAAATGATTTGTCCAAAGTTAGTCCAGGTTCTGACTGCGGATCATCTGTATTAGCTAAGAGCAGGGTTGGAACATGAGAGACACCAGACAGGTGATGTTTGAAGGAAAAAAAAAAAAAAAGGTTTCAGGAAGTCAGGAGCAGAAAGCACAATCCAGGCAAGGAGAGGCCTGGGCAGAGTCAGGTAGAGGGGCTTGAGTGGCCTGGGGCGCCGAAGCAGGAGATGAGGTGCAATTTTGCTTCATCTGCAGACTCTGGAGTTGCACTGAAGCTCCTCGGGTCGGGTTTCCAGGGTTGACATAAGCTTTGTAAAGCCCAGAGCGCCCTCTGTGGGGCAGGAGGCCTTGCTCTTCCGCCTGTGCTGTGGGTGCTGTCTCTGGCAGTGGAGCCTGGTATTGGTGGGAAAGGAACTTGCTTTACCGAGCTCCATGGGAGGTGGGTTATCGCAGCTTTTCCCTCCCTGCTGAGCTCAAGCCAAGCTGGAAGAGGCCAGTCTAGTAGCAGAAAATAGGCACCCTTCTGCCAAGTCCATGTCTAGTGTCCTAGCCAAATTCTGACCTGGCTTTGCCTCCTGCTCTCAGGGTGGGCACCTCCAATTCCTTGAGCCTCTTCCCCTTCCTGAGCCTCCATCTCTGCTCCTGTTGGCCCAAACTAAAAAATAGAGAAGCATGAGACTCCAAGTATGATTTACAGCCTCAAGTTCCTGGGCTGTATTCCCAGTGTTAAGAACTTGAGATACATTTTCCCGCAACAACAATGTTATACATGGTAGTTAGATTACCAGATGAACCTATAAGTGGCCTAAAGGGAAAAATAATAACAGCTACTGTTTACTGAGCACCTGCTAGGCACCAGGCCCATGCTAGAAACTCTTTATATGTTCAGTCCTCTCTCATTTTTATGCCCCTTTTAGCAGCTGGCTGTTCCTACCCCACAGCACGGGAACCAAAGTTCCCACCGAGTGGTCCACAGGGCCTCATGGCTGGGGAGCAATGCAGCCAGCGTTCCCGCAGGGCTCCGTTAGGACCCCTGAGCCCCTGCCCACCCCTCACCCTGCTCCTGCCCTAGGAGCCTTTCCTTCTACACTTAGAGCTTCTTTAAATCTGTTGTGTGTTTGTGTGTGTGTATAATATATACATGTTATATATTATATATTTATATATATACACATATACATATACATAAATTTATATGTATGTATAAAGTGTTATAGAGCAGAGTTGACAAATATTTTCTATAAAGGGCCAGAAGTAAAAATTGTAGGGAAAGAGCAGGCTTGAGTAATTGCCAGAGTTTTTATAGAGCTTAGGGAAAGGAGCGGGTGGGCATGGCTCTGTTTCAATAACACTTTATTTACACAGACAAGGTGTGGGCATCAATTTGGCCCCCAGGCAGTTTGCTTACCCGCCACTGACACCTTCCCATCTGCCCTGCCCCCAGCCCCACCCCTTCAAACTGATGGCCTCTGTTATTCATTCTTTATATATTCTTTTAGAGAGTCTTATGTGTTTGTATATGTATGCAAGCAAATATAGCTATTTCCTCCTTTTTATACCAAAGGTAGCACTTTATAGAAACTGTTCTTCTTGATTTTCGCACTTATAAAAATCTCCCATATCTGTACATAGAAAGCATCTTCAGTTTCATTTTTCACTGAAATATTGCATTATGTGGATACATCACATTTTGTCAACTGGGTCCCTCCTGATGTACACTTAGATTCTTCCAAGGCTTTTCCCATTACAAATAGTGCTGCAGGAAATGAATATATGCAAATGTCCTTTTGAATTCGCTTACGTAAATTGCCAAACCGCTCTGGCTCTGCGTAGGGGTTGGTCCTGATTTACATCCCGACCAGCAGCACACTGTGACTGCCCGCACCCCCACACGCCCCAACAGGGTGTCATCGGCATTGGGTCTTTGCCAAGGGGCAGGTGAATGGCATTTCAGCACAGTTTTCTTTTGTTTTCTCTCATTACCAGTGAGGTTGAGCAGCTTTTTCTGTGTTTAAGAGCCATTTGTATTTCCTTTTCTGTGGATTGTCCATATTATTTTTGTCCATTGTTTTCTGTTTGGCTGTTGGTCTTCTCTATTAGTAAAGTTAGCCTTCGTGTGTGGTGTGGGTGCTGTTTCCACCCTCCCCCCGCCCCCCAGTTTGGCATCTGCCTTTGACCTTGCTCACAAGGCATATTTGCCCTGCGGATTTTGGATGCGTGCCTGTGTGCATGTTTATGGCCTTCCGGATTTTGATTCAGAGTAAGAAAGTCCGTCCCCATTTGAGACTGTAAAGGGTTTCTGTCCTGTTTTCTCCTGGTACTTTTATGGTGTATATCACACATTTGAATCTTTGATCCTTTTGGAATTGTTCCTTGTGTATAAAATGTGAGAATGGATCCAACTTTATTTCCCCCGGATAGCTAACACCATTTATTGACTAGTTCCTCTTTTTCTCATTGCTCGAAATGCCATCCTTATTATTTACCAAAGCCCCATAGATATTGAGATCTATTTCTGGGCTTTCTATTCTCTACTTTTAATCTATCTTTGCCAGTATCATAGCTTTAATTATTGATGTTTTATAATATAATAAAACAGCTGATAGGACCAATTCTCTTTATCTTTTCATCTCCAGAGATTTTCTGTCTATTCTTATTTGTTTGTTTTTCATATGAACTTTAGAATCATCTTGCTTAGTTCCCTAAATTATGTTGGTATTTTTACTGGGTCTTTGTATCATTTTATCCCCTAAGTCCCATGGGCTTGGTGTCTTCTCCACAATTCTGCCTCATCAGTTCTGAAGTTGCCTTTCCCCTCTTCTGTTTTTCACGACTCATCTGGTTTGCTCCAGCGTCTCTCTCTAGCCATGTATTCCACATGCACTTAACTAATGTCGCTCTGTGCCAGGCCTGCCTGCCCTGGGCCCTGAGGGTACAGAGCAGAGTAAGACACAGTCCTCGACCTCAGTCAGGGAGCCACTCTGGACCAGCTACATGACGCTCCTCTCCCCAACCTGAGGTCGGGTCAGAGGTGGGAGGGTGGCAGTGTCGTGATCTGTGTCTGTTTTCGTCTGTCTGTCTGTCTCCCCTCTCACACACCACCTCCTCCTGCCTCTCTCTTCCTTAACTGGCCATCACAGAGCATTGAAATTGCCTTTAAATTAAAAAAAAATATTTTAATGGCATTTTATATTCTTGGTTCTTAATTTTAAAGATAGGCGATGGGAATATTTTATTTTTGCCTCAGTTTTAAACTCTCAAGCTAGATTATATGTGTGGACTCCAGACTGCTTTTGTAGGTGGCCTGCTATGTAGTGGATAAAGCCCTCTAGTCAGATGGACAGAGAAATCCCAGTTTAGCCACTTACCTCCAATCTGACCTCCAGCAAATAAATTTTCTGAGCCTCATTTTCATAATCTGGAAATAGAAAAACCGGTAATACCAAAACCTACTAAGTAGGATTTAACACAGATTAGTGAATTTTACATGTTCTGGGTCCCAAAGTAACCTCAGATTGCAGCTAGGACGTTGGAGGAGGGTATTATTCCAGAGGTTCCCAGCCCCCGGCGTGGAGAACCAGCACTGGTCTATAGCCTCTCGAGACTGGGGCCATGAGGAAGCTTGCCTGAGCTCCCTCTCCTGTCTCCATCCCATACCACCCCCCACCCTGTCATCAGGAGACGAGGGGCAGTGAGCAAGGACAGCGGATGTGAGCTCTGCATTCTGCCCCCACCCTACCTCAGCTCCGCCTCCTGTTACCCGCCCCCATTCTGCCCCCCCAGAAAGGTTGGGGACCACTGTATTACTCCATAGGGAAGTTCATTTGGCTGGACAGGTCTCCAAGACTGGCTGTTTACTGACAAATGATGCATTTGCTAAATTAAGATTATTTTTTGAGAGAGGGGAAGGGAGGGAGAGAGGGAGAGAAACATCAATGTGTGGTTGTCCCTCGCACGCCCCCTACCGGGGATCTTGCCTGCAACCCAGGTATGTGCCCTGACTGGAAATGGAACCAGTTATTCGGTTCGTAGGCCAGCATTCAATTCACTGGGCCACACCAGCCGGGAGTGCTCAGACCCCATTTTACTGGAGAAACCTTTTAAGCTGCTACTGTTCAATTACATACTAAATAGCAAAGGGATTTAGATACTAGATTTTACTACATTTCACTTTGTCCTTTATGCAGAGATTACCGTTACATTGTTACTGATGTCCGTCTACTCTGGTGTTAGCTAAAATGGGGGTGGGCTTTGATGGCTGCCTGGGGCTGAGAATTGGGAGTGTGCAGGTCTGGCGAGTCTTTGGCTAACGGGGGCTCCAGAGACCAGAGGGTAGGGGTGTGCCCTCAAGCCCTGGCTTGCCTGGCTGATCCTCATGTAGCCTTCTCTCGGCAGCACGACTTCAGCCTGGAGAGGAGGACTCTCTTCTGGGTGGAGGCTGTCGTTCGGGGACCCTGCCAGGTCCAATGCGATGGCCCCAGGACAGCTTCAGCCCCTCCTGCCTGGTACTTGCTGGTTAGCCCGGAATACCCGCCGGTGCCTGCGCCGGCCCCAGCCAAAGTCCCCGAGGCTGGACCCCAGGAGCAGCTGGAGGAGAAGGGAGAAGAAGAGGAAGAAGCCTCCCCTGCCAGAGAGGGAAAGCCGGATCCTTGCAGCCCCCAGGCCAGCGCTCCTGCGAGCCCCAACTCAGGCCGTCACCGGTCCTCACTGGACTTACTGCGCGGCGTGAGGTTGGAGTTGGCGGGTGCCCGGCGGAAACTCTCGGAGGGCAGGATGGCCTCCCGCCCCCGCGCCCTCCTGCAGCGCATCCGCCACCGGGCGCTGAGCCTCTGCCCCAGCCCCGAGCCTCCCCAGGGCCCCGTGCCCCCGCTCCCCAGTGCACCCACGCCGCCTCCGCGGCCCTCCACGGCCGGTGCCATGCCCCCGCTGCGGAGCCACAAGCCCACGGTCGCGGTAAGGAACTTGCCCGCTCTGCCAAGTCTGCAGATCAGTAGCAAAGCCCCCATTGTCTGGGGCCCCAGCCTGGTCCACAGCCTCGGTCCCCTCCGGTCTGCGCTCCTCCTCGTTACTTTATCCGCTGCTCTCACCAGGCGCTGTAAACCATGCTGTTCTTCCTGCGGCCCTTTGCCTAGAATATTCCCTGCTCAGAGGGCCCCCATTCCCTTTGTTTCCATTGTGCCTGCTGTGCCTCTGTTAAGGCTCATGTCACTCAATTGGCATTATTTCTTACCTGTGCGTCTCTGTCTTCTAGTGGAATACGAGTTCTTTCAGGGCAAGGGGCGGATTGTGTTCATTTTTGTTTCCAGAGCACCCAAGAGCAGACTTGGCCGATAGGGGGCGCTCAATGAATGTCTTTTGCATTAATGAATGTGACTCAGACCCAGGGCTTGCCAGGCGCCAGGGCTTGCTGTAGACTGGGAGAGCTGGAGTCTCAGTCAAGGAATAGTCGCTGTCCCTTAGTTCCTGCCAGACACTGGGTTGGAAGAGACAAGGTCAAAACCACTGCAAGAGGAGAGTATCTCAGGGGGTATGGGGACCAGGCAGCACTGTAGAGGGGAGTGATCATGTGCTCAGAAAGGTGAGGGTTGTGATGGGTTGGAAAAGCTTCAGGACAGGTCTGTACCTGTAACAATGGGAGCAGAAGTGAACTTACCATGAAATCAGTGAAGCTTTAGCCTCAGGCCCCTGGCATTGCTCTTTCTGAAGCTTTATGCCTAATTTCATATTTATAATTGTGTCTGTCTGTTTTCTTTAAGAGGTACAAATTGTGTAAGCATAAAATTCCGCACAACCACGATCCAGATCAGATGGGGTGGGTCAGGACTGGGAACAGGAGGTAGGGACAGGGCACAGCTTTCTGCCCCACTCCCAGCAGACCCACAGCCAAACCAGTAGGCACAAGTCCAACAGGAAATTAAATCCAAAAGAGACCCAAGGTCTGGTTTTTCTGCTCACTGGTGTCACTGAAGCGCGCTGAGCCATCCCTTTTCCACCTGGCAAAGAGGGCTGGCAACCCTGCACACAGCTGTTGGGAGCAAATGTAGAGATGGGGCTCTGTGAACTGCACCTGCGACGCCCACATCAGGGACCAGGTGCAGACACCAGGGTGGTTCTTCCCTGCTCCAGAGTCAATTTAACCCTAGCAGCCATCCTGTCTGTGAGTGTGTGTTGGGGGGCGGGGGGATTGGGGACAGAGGCTCTGTACAGAAGAAAATTGAGGCCGAGAGCAGCTAAGAATCTTTTCTGAGGTCACAGCGTAGACTCAGCTCCTAAGATTTGGATGTTTTCCACTCTGGGGGTAAAGAGGAGACCCAAGAGTGAAGTCACAGCAGAGAAACCCTGAGCAGATGGGAATGGGTGGGGCAGGAGGGACAGGCGGTGTTCAGGGCTGGGAGACAGGCGCTTCTTCATAGGGGAAGGGTGAGGAGCAATGCCATCCAGACCAGCTGAAATGCCCTTAAGCCACCAGTCTTAGCCCAGGGTGTGTGGGTCTCGCCAGCACCATGGCTGTGTCCCGTCTCTGCCCCGCCCTATGCCCCACCAAGCCTCAGCCCAGCCAAATTCAAGAATGAGGGTCTGGCCAGAAGATCCTCCTAGCGGGTGAGGTAAAGAACCCTGGATTTGATTCTGAGCAGGGTTCAGGTCCCAAATATGCACTGCTTGCCAGGTCATTAACTTCTCTGAACCTTGATTTGAATACCCGTAAAGTGGGGTAACAGGATGGGTCTATCCTGTTTCTCTTACCGGGTTGTTCTAAGCTATAAATGAAATAATTATCATGTACTGGCAGTTTCTATATGCCAGGTCTTTTGCTAATTACTTTTCTCACATTGGCTTATAGCCTTGTAACAACCCTTGGGGTATCTAAGTATGTTTGCCTTCATTTTACATGTGAGTAAACTGAGTAAACAGTAGAGATGTGGGGGTCAAACCCAGGTCTGCAGGACTCCAGACTCTTCACAGCATTAGCCCTGGACTCTGTACAGAAATTGGCAAGCAAAGGCACCTCTACAAATGTGCCGCTTGGCCAGCTGATAGCTGACACATCCAGCTTGTCTGTATTTCAGTCCCTCAGCCCATACACCTGCCTGCCACCTCTTGGGCGGGAGCCCCGGCCTCTGGTCGCCCACAGATTCATCCAGATTCAGCTGACCTGCTGTCTGCCCTCAGCCAGGAGGAGCAAGACCTCATTGGGCCAGTGGTGGCCCTGGGGTACCCTCTGCACAGGGCCATCGTGGCTCTGCAGAAGACGGGGCGGCAGAGCCTGAGCCAGGTGAGTGATTGTCCAGAGCTGGGGGGCTGTGGAGCCGGAACCCGGTGGGTGGCCATGTGGTTTTACCTTCACCTTGAAGAAGTTTTGTTACCTTCCCTTTAGAGGCAGAACCTCAGCCTGACATTAATTATCGGGGGTTGTAAGCAAGTTTCTAGACCCTAATGCTACCGTTTCCATAGGAGTTTATCAGGAACCCCATGCCCACTGGGGGAGTCTCAATAGTCTAACTCCTCTCCTGGTCTCTGCCCCAGGTACAGGGGCTGGAGCTTTGGGTGGCCAAGAAGCTCTTGAGAGCTGCCCAATAGAACTTTCTGCAATGAGAGAGATATTTTTGTCCAATGCAGTACCCTCTAGCCATGGTTACTTGAAATGTGGCTAGTGTGACTGAGAATTTTATTTAATTGTGATTAATTAAAAAGGTCACCTGTGGCTACTGGATACTATATTGAATAGTGCAGCTCTAATCACTTCCCTCAACAAATGGTTTGCCCATACTGACCTCTCTTTTCATCCATCCACCCATCTGGTCAACAGTACTTTCCGGGCGCTTCCTGGGTATTTAGATGCAACTAGGAGGTATGGGACACCAGGGTACATAAGAGCCAGTGCTGTGTGTTGGGACCCCCAGTGCTGTGTGTTGGGACTCAGGTGGAGGGTGGTATGCAGGATAGTTATCAAGGAGGCTGTTGGGGTCAGCCCCTGGCAAAGAGAGTGGACGGAAGCAGGAGTGAGTAGATGGAGACATTAAACTTTTGTAGACTCAACAACAGTATTGGCCAAGCCTACAGTTCTGGAGCGTACACGGCCCTTCAGAGTCACCCAAAGGGGGACTGAGGTGGTTAGGTCTTTATATCCCCACATCCATCAGTCATTAGTGGTACTGACATTTAGTAAACACCTCTCTGTGCCAGTTCCTCAATTTGAGCATATACAATTAGGCCTCCTCAATTCTGCATGGTTGCTATTACTATCCCCACTTTGCAGATAAAGAAACTGAGGCTGGCCTAACTCTGAATCTGTGTTGCACAGTGCCCTTCTCTCATTTTCCGTGTGAGAGCCTTCCAGGGCAGCACCCCACACTGACCTGAGATTTAAGAATGGATCTCAAGTTGCCCCTACCTTCAGCTGCCACCGAAAGCCAGGACTGTGGCTAAGAAACTAGCCAGAAGGTTGTGAGGCACCGGGTCCACAGAGGGGGCTCTGATATGCCCTGCTTCCCAGTCTCTAGGTCCCGTGACAAGGCCGAGGTCTCATCACTGTGGAGCTCTGAGGATGAGTAGGAGCCAGCACAGGCACTGGCCTCCCGACGGGTGGGCTGAAAGAACCCCACCGCATCAGGAACACAGTGTTTGCAGACAAACTGACCGCCCACCTGGCCCGCCAGGTCTCTGGGCAGCACTCTGCCCTGGTGGGCAGTCAGAGGCTATGCCCTGAGGGGTGGGCTGGAAGGTCCATTGGATGGCTTCATCTACCCGTCCCCACCAAGTACATCTTTCCCTCTAGTCTGCAAAGTTCCACCATTAACTAAGCAACTCCTTTGGGTCCAGGTTCCTTCTCCCCTTGAAAGATAAATGCTGCAGTAAATGCTTTATGGCCAGAGACGGTCCACAAGGGAGGGCACCAGATGGTCTTCACTGGGAAGAGCCAGGGGGAGCGGAGGAGGCACAGAGGATAGGCTCTGTCCATCAGTCCTTCCCTCCTTTCACAAGGGTCAAAGTGAGGGACGGGCGTGGGTGGCACCTGAGAGGCCCATAGGCCAGGCCCAGACGTGCAGTGGGGCTCCAGGCACCGGAAGGCCCCTCCCCGAACCTCTCCCTGTTCCCAGAACGGATGGAGGAGAATATGTGCTGATCATCAGTGACTTCTGGGGTCCCATCCTGGGGTCTGAGGCAGGCCTGGTGGCATTTACAGTCCCACAGGTCCCCCACGTTGACCAAGCAGCAGAATCGTTACAAATGCAATCAGCACCAAGGCCACAAAGCACTGCTGTGGATGAGCTAAGAGATGAAGGGAGCACCCCCATCTGCCTTTAACCCTGCTCCCATTTTCACCTTCAGAAACCCTGTCTGCTTGCAAGCTAGCTCAAGCCCTCCTCCGGCAGCTGGCCTGGGACGGCCGAGGCCCTGGGGGAGTGAGGTGATCTAGGCTCTAATCCTGGGCCCCAGGCGAGCTGCCATGCTGCCTGGAGCTCAGTTTCCTCGGGTGCGCAAGGAAGGCGTGGGTGGGTGGCTTTCCAAATGTGCTCAGAGCAAGGTCTGGGTGTTCTGGGGCAGATGCTTGGAGAGTTTGAGAGCTGAAACCATTAGCCTACATTGTCTGTGCTTTCTGCCCAGCTCTGAAGGTCTGCAGAAACCCAACCTGCTTCCTCTCCACTCGAACCCATAATTTTTATGTTCTGGCGCCTTCATTTGGCACCGACTCCCTACAAATCCAGCTCTGATTCGCTTGGCCCTCATGATTTCCTATATCTGGTTTATCTCCCCCACTGAGCTGTGAGCTCCTTGAAGGTAGTTCTTAATTCATTTTATAAACACAGCATGTATTTATTGAGCTCCTTCTGCCTGCCAGCCATCGGGGTGCGGGGAAGCAGTGGTGAATAAGACTGACACAGCCCTTCCCTCGGGGAGCAAAGTTAGTGGATGAGAAAGATGAGGAACACAGTAGGGCAGTTAGTTACACAGGTGTACGTGCCGTGGGAGCGGCAAGCATGGCCCCTTGGAAACGGGGCGCAGCGTCCCCGGGGAAGAGAAGTGAGGCTGGCCTTGGGGCGGGGGCTGGGTATACAGAGCTTCATCCTGAGGGCGAAAGCAGCCCCTGATGACTAAGTAGGAAGTGAGCAAACAAGGGTTCAGCCCTGTGAGATCCTCCTCCGCCCCCTCCCCTTTCTGGCACTGAAGCAGGACTGTTGTGTGGTAGGGGGTCAAGAAGTCCTGGGTGGCAGAGCCGCACTCGGCTAGGGGTGGGGTGGGGACACACAGGTGTGGATGGCACCTTCGAACAGGTAGGTGGTCCCCAGGGAGGGTAAGCAGGACAGGTGGGTGGTGGGTGAGACCCCTGTGCTGCAGGCCTGTCCCGCTCCCCACTTGGGTTCTGGGAACACCTTAGCTCGCCCTGGCAGTCCTTTCCCTGGGTTCCAGCCCTCGGTTTGGGATAGTTGGTCAGGACTTGCTGTCCGCCTGTCTCTAGAAGAGACCTCAGTTTCTCTGCTATTGCCTCCTGGGGTTTCTGAGCCCATGTCGGGTGTGGTGGGGTGTCTAGACGGCTGGTCTGAGTGAGGTCCTTGGGGTGACTCCTCCACTCCCCCCACTGCCCCGGCCACTCCTCTCATCACCCCTCCCTCTTTGCTCCTTTCCCATGCAGTTTCTTGGCTACCTTAGTGCCTGTGACCGGCTGCTGCGGCAGGGCTACGAGGAGGGCCTGGTGGAGGAGGCCATGGAGATGTTCCAGTTCTCTGAGAGCCAGGTCAGCCCCACCATCTGCCTGGGCCCCAGGAAGGCGAGGGATGGGGGTGCACACGCAAGCCTGGTATGTCAGGGGCACGGTGCCAGAGCCAGCCTGGAACCGTAAGGAGATGGTGCAGGGAGATGAAGCACAGAGATGAGGGGACAAGCCTGGGAGGGAAACCAGAGGCAAGGCTTCTGTACTATTTAACAGAATCAACACAGGTGTTAGTGAGTGCCCACTCTTTGTTAGACACCCAGGAGGGAGCCAGAGGCAGCACAGAGACACTTGAACTTGCTGCTCAGGGAGTCTGCCACCTGCCTGGAATCCGGGGTGCAGGCAGCTGTGGCCCAGGAGTCATTCTGGGTGGTGATGACTATGACTTGTCCACACTCAGCAGCTGGTCTGGGATCCTGAGCAGCTCTTAGCGGAGGCCTAGGGAGGGTCCAGTGAGGCGGGCAGGATACAGAGGGGGAGGGAGGGAGGAGAAGCAGGAAAGTTTAAAGCACTGGGGCCACAGGAGGGAGGAAAGCAGAGGCTGTACTCTGAAACACTGGCAGAGTTTGGGGCCTGGGCAGAGACCTCTCTGGGCACCAGGATTTGACCTTCTTTCCCTCCCTGGCCCAGCACCCAAGCACAGGCAGTCAGGAGTGAGCCGGAGTCATGGGGCAAAGCCAGGACCAAGCCAGGGGCCAGGCTGGGGCCTTCTTCCTCAGCACAGAAGAGAGGCCCAAGCCCAAGTCACTTCAGCAGCACAGGGGAAACGCAGGCGTTGCCCAGGATCAGGCCACAGCTCTTTGGGAGCAGATACAGAGAGGACACCAGGGAGGGGGCTCCCCAGAATGGAGACCGAGCCTCAGCGGCCTCTGCCTTCCCTTCCTCAGGCCGGGGAGTTCCTTCGCCTCTGGGAACAGTTCAGCGACATGGGCTTCCAGCAGGACCGGATCAAGGAGGTGCTGCTGGTCCATGGCAACCACCGGGAGCAAGCCCTGGAGGAGCTGGTGGCCTTCGCCCAGTGACCACTGGGGCACTCTGCAGTGCCTGGGCAACCCAGCCCTGTGCTAAACCCAGCAATCCATTCTAACTATGGACGAAATAAGAATGACAAAGCGATGCATATTCATTACAAAATGCAAACAGTGCCCAGGGTGGGAGCAAATACTATAGAAGGAGGCAACACTTGGCACCTCAGGTTTTCAACTAGACCAGTCAACAAGAGAAAACCAGCTTACTGTCACACGTAGCACACGTCATGTGGGGAGAACCTCAGGGAAAAGTAGCTCAAAGCAGCAGTTTTGAATGGTTTATGTAGCATCGACAAAAAACAAACTTGTAGAGAGATAACAGGATACAGAACATTGGTTTTAGGCTTCCGAGAATGGCAAGTTCTTGGAAGGTAAACATGGGAGGGAACTAACGGAGTAAGGTTCCTTTGCAGATTCATTCCCCTGGTGCATCGCTGGGAGGATAAGAATCTGTCTCAAGGAAAGGGAGACATTTGCTGCTTCTTCATTGCTTTCAGCTCGAAATAATCTTCATGTCAAAGAGGCATACTTTGGGGTAAGGTTCTGGTCTCTTTCAATACCAAAAGAATCAGCTAAAGCAGTAGCCTGTGGAGAGAGAGGCGCAGACAGGAGGGCGTGGACAAGAAGCAGTGTTTTCTCGTGCAAGCCTTGTAAACCCTACCTTTGTCTGACTGTCAAAACTGTGTGCATTAGCACCTTTGCTTTTGAGAAGATTAAAACAAAGAAGGAATGATGGGCAATTCTTCGGGGTCCTCTGGACACCTGGTCTGGTTGTGGAAGGGACACCTAACTGCAGGGCCCGAGACCCTGACTTTGGGTCTGCTGATGACTGGCTCCACTTCCCCAGGATAAACAGAGACCAGACCTGGCTGCCGGTCACAAGAACCCCCGGGGAGTGTGGTTAACAGTCGCAGGTCCCACTTCTGGGTAATCTGACTCAGAAAGTTCAGCTCGGTGGGCCCTAGAGATCTGTTTTGTTTTTATAAGAAGCTCTCTGGGGATTTTTTTTTTATCTTTTTTTTTTTTAGTTGCTCTTTGTCATTGTTGATTGCCTTCACTCATTTCTCCCAGCCCCTGCCACCTCCTAGCCCCACCTCTGGCAGCTGCTAGTCTGTTATCTGTGTCTATGAGTTTGGTTTTTTATTTTTAGATCCCGCATATGAAATCATACAGTATTTATCTTTCTCTGACTACCATTTCATTTAGCATAATGAGGTCCATCCATATTGTTACAAATGGCAAGATTTCATTCTTTTTTTTAATAGCTGAATAATCATTATATATAACTATTATATATATGATATATGTGTATGTCACTATTTCTTATTTATTCCTCACCTGAGGACATTCTTATTGATTTTAGAGAGAGGTAAGTGAGGGAGAAGGAGAGAGAGAAACATCGACTGGTTGCCTTTTGTAACTGGGGACCAAACCCACAACCTAGGATACGTCCTGACGGGGAGTTGAACCCAAGACCTTTCAGTTTGTGGGACGACACCCAATAAACTGAGCCACACTAGCTGGAGCCACAATTTCTTTAGCCATTCACCTATTGATCTACTCATAGACACTTAGGTTATTTCAGTATCTTGGCTATTGTAAATAACACCGCAGTGAATATGGGAGTATATATATCTTACTGACTTTGTGTTTTTCTCCTTCTGGATAAATCCCAGATTTGAGATTGTGTGGTTCTTCTAGTTTTAATTTTTTGAGGAACCTCCGCAGCGTCTGCACCAGGGGACATTCCACCAACGGTGCACAAGGGCTCCCTTTCCCCACGTGTTTGCCAACACTCACTTTCTGTCTTCTGGACCACAGCCGCTCCAGCAGGTGTGAGGTGATAGCTCGCTGGGGTTCTGACTTGCATTTCCCTGATGATCAGTGATGCTGAACATCTTTTCACGCATCTTTTGGGCATCTGTGTGCTCTTTGGCAAATGCTTATATAGATCTTCTGTCTATTTTTTAATCTGATTGTTTTTTGCTATTGCGTTGAGTTCTCTATATATTTTTGAATATCAATCCTTCATCAGGTCTGTGATTTGCACGTGTTTTCTCCCATTCATTGCGTTGCTTTCCGTGTTGCTGATGGTCCAGGTTCCCTTCACTGAGCAGAAGCTTTCTAGTCGGATGTCGTCCCACTTGTTTACTTTTGCTTTTGTTGCTTTTGTTTTTGGTGTCATATGCAAAATACAAGACCTATATCCCACTACCTATGTTTTACTCTAGAAATTTTCTGGCTTCAGGCCTTCCATTTAAGTTTTTAATCCATTTTTTGGTTAATTTTTGTGTATGGAGTAAGATAGTGGTAGAGTTTCACTCTTTTGCATGTGGCTGTCCAGTTTTCCCAGCACCAGTTTGGAAGAGACTGTCCTTTTGCCATCGTATATGTTCTTGTCTCCTTTGTCATAAATTAATTGACTACATATATGTGGGTTGATTTCTGGGCTCTCTATTCTGTTCCTTCCATTCATCTATGTGTCTGTTTTGATGTCAGTATCTCTCGGATGCTCATGCACTATAATGGGCCCGTGGCTAGTGTGTGTGACCCTCAGGATCAGCCGATCTGGACTGGCTTCTGCTCTGACAGTCTGTGGTCCAATTTCATTCTGTCCTCATTTGGGGAATGGGCCGGTTGGGAACAGAGTTGTCTTCGATCACCCAGGCCTGCCCTCTGGAGGCCCCAGGGATTGAGGGAACCAGTTTCTGGAGCCACCTGTGACTCAGGCAAGCAGAGGTCAGAAGCCAAGACACTGGTGTCCCTGCCCTTCCCGGCCGGCCCTGTGCAAAGGCCTGTGGCAATTTCCACAGAGTAAAAACTTCTCACCCACTCCACCCAGCAAACAGGGCTGGACCTGGAGCGGAGGCCTGTGAAAAAACAAATGAAATCTTCCACATTTGTCATGGCTTCGACCCAGACACCTTGCCTGAGCACGTAGGGAGGATTTTTGCAAGCCCACACAGGCCTCACAGCAAGTTCAGGGCTAGAACCCAGGTCTCCCGAGGCCCAGCCAACTGCCGGCTGCCTTCCACTAAGCCTCAATGCCTGCCAACTGAAAATCACATTAAAAATATTCTTTGCCCTTAAAACTTGATTTGAATAACTTGCAGCAATAAAAGACTATTTTGAGAAAATCTGCAAAATGTCCTAAAGTTGATCAAAAATAAAAGGGTCCTTGGAAAAGACCTTGAAGTTAAGTTCAATTTCTACGACAAAACATTAAATCCAAAGCTATTTATGTTTTCACCGAGGCAGTCTGGCCTCGGCCTGCCCCTTTATTGAGTCCTCTTGGCCAGTGGGGGCAGCTGGCAGCGCCTCAGGCCAGTCACGTGTCCTGCCCCAACGCCTCTCCTTTCACCCTCCTCCCACCTGCCCCACACCTCCCCACCCCTGGAAAACTGTTGTTTGATTAAAAAGTGAGACATCAAGACATCATTGTTAGGCCCTGACCGGTGTGGCTTAGTGGGCTGGGTGTCCTCCCACAAACCTAAAGGTGGCTGGTTTGATTCCGGGTTGGGACCAGGTTCTCGGTGGGGGTGAGCAACAGGCAACCAGCCCACGTTTCTTTCTCACATCAGTGTTTCTCTCCCTTTCTACCTCCCTCCCGTCCCCTCTCTCTAAAAATAAATAAATAAACCTTTTTAAGCCTTGGTTGGTGTAGTTCAGTGGATTGAGCGTGGGCCTACAAACAAGAGTATTGCGGTTCCATTCCCAGTCAGGGCACATGCCTGGGCTGCAGGCCAGTTCCCAGCAGGGGACGCACGAGAGGCAACCACACATTGATATTTCTCTCCCTCTCTCCTTCCCTTCCCCTCTAAAGATAAATTAAATAAATAAATAAACCTTTTTAAAAAAGACATCATTGTTTAAAATATTTTTTAGGAGGTAGAGTAGTGTGGTAGTCCATATGGACTGTGAGGTCTCACCTGGGTTGAAACTACCCAGGTGAAACTACCAAGTCCTATCATGAATTTGCTGTGGGACCTTTTGAAAGTCACATGACCTCTCTGGGCCTCAGTTCCTTCACCATAAAATAGGGGTATTGAAACTTCCCAACTGGGATGATTACACAGGATAGTGCTTGCCCTGGCTGGCGTGGCTCTGTGGACTGAGTGCTGGCCTGCACACCGAAAGGACAGTGCACAGAAGGCTTGTGGCATGGTCTCTAGTGGCTACTTATGTATGTACGTGTATGCCCTGCCTTGTTCTATAATCAGTACCACCTTTACTCTGATCATGCTCCTCCTCATTGTCATGGATGACAAATCTCCAGCATTTACACTCAAACTCAGAAAACCTGGGAGAACCTTGCCCCATCTCTGGTCAGAGGGTTTATGAAGGTGGTTGGAGCAGAGGGTTCTGGGAGTACCGCCTGGAAGAAAGACAGTCTCTACAGCTAATACTAAGGGTCCGGTGGCTGCATTAGTGGCTCCTTGCACTAGCAGCAAATGACACACTCAGCCCCCCTGAAGGCAGAATCCAGACAAGGTGACCCTTGGAGAGAAGGCAAGGAGGATGGCAGGTCCTGGGCGCCAAGTGGCGAACCAAGGTCTGGCCCGAGAACGCAGAACGAAGCCAGTTCTGCCTGGATTCTTGCTCTCACTTCCGCCCCCTTATGCTCTGTCTGCTCTTCTGTGTCCCCACTATGTTCCCTCCCTCAGAGGCCCAGGGCCAGCAGGTGGAAGAAGGCCTTTGGACTCGGATGGGATTATGTTGGGCCCACCTGGATAATCTAGGATAAAGGCCCAGTGCAAAATCTTTAACTTAATTACATCTGCAAAGTCCCTTTTACCAAGTAAGGTAACATAAGGACATGAACATCTTCGGGGGACCATTCTTCGGCCTACCACAGAGGGGCAATGCTTAACCTAAAATAATATATGACTAACGGTGGAATTTCAAGCAGTAGTCATCTAGGGGAGTTTTGTTGTGTTTTGATATACAAAGGACGTTTCTATTTTGGAGAAGAATGACCGAGGAGGCCTTACCCAGAGGTCAGGGTCGCAGGCGAGACTGGACCCTCCCCCGACTCAAGCTGACACAGCTGGCTCCCATCCGCGTCACCTCTGCTAGGAGCCTCCCGGGCTCTTGCTGCAACTTGGGTCAGCCTCCCGCAGCTGACAACCTTCTCCTGGCACCAGCAGCAGGGCCCACTGAGGGGCTGCCAGAGCCTCCTCTCAGCCCTCACCCTTCCACTCTGGGGAGCGTGGAGGGGGTATCTCTTCAGGTCACGGTCGGACTCCTGGGATCAGCGAAGTCAGGAGCTGCCTCCTCCCAGGCCCTCCTCCCCTCTCAGCCCCCTTCCCTTCACACTTTCTCCCAGGCCCTCTGCTCAGCCAGACCGACAGCTGCCCTGTCCTGTCTTATCTGGTGTTAGAGAGTTCCTTTGCCGGCCCCTGCAAGGAACACTATTTGCTGTTTAAGAGGATTTCGGGAGAGGGTAATGTTCAACTCACGAATGGTGGCCCCTAAGTGATGAGGTTTCAGGCCTGGTAAAAGCTGGCAAAGGGAAGGGGTGGCCCTGCCAACTCTCCCTCTCATCGAGACCATCCATGCTCTCTTCGTAAGACCCCACCAAGGAGGATTTGCATCTTTGGGGAGCTCTGGGAAGCTTTCCCCCCTCCCGAGGGTTGGGAAAGGCATCAACAGCCCTTCCCTCAGCCTGGGGACCTCCTGGTGTTCACCTCTTCTCACCCTCAGGTCCTCAGGGCCAGAGTCTTTGTTCCCAGATGCGCCCGTGTGTGCCTGGTCAGAGGACTGCTTCCGCAGCTGGGACTCTCCCAGACACTAGCTAACTCCCTCCCTCTCATCGCTGTCTCCATCTCTCTCTCCTCCTCCTCCTCCTCACATACACACCGTCCTCAAGGGGAGTCAAACTCCTGCCACAAACATTACCTGGAGCAGTTTTGGGGTGTGCAGGCCTTCATGCTGGGGACAAGAGGGATCCTGAATGGGGCGAGAACCGACCGCTCAGCTCTACTCCAAGGCAAGACCCACTCACCCCCAAACCCTTTGTCAAGCCTCCACCATGCACTCAGCCCTGCCCTGGTGCCTCTGAGAAGACGCGGCCCCTGTGCCACAGCCCAGCCGATGAGCCGAAACTACCACTGAAGAACCTTCACTTACTAATTCTTCCACAAACCTGGATTGCATATCAGCTGGCTGCCAGGCCTAGCGGGGTCCAGGAATGGGGGAATGTGGGAAGAAGGAGGAATGGCCTGTCCTGGGGTGGAGGGTTCCCAGTGCTAGCTGGGCAGTGCAGGTTAGCGTGGCAGCTGGCTGAGAGCGGTCAGTGCCTGTGCTGGTGATGATGGCAGTGAAGGAGGACAGGCAGGCTTTGACCTGTGGAGGTGGCGCTTTGCCCACTTCCCCTGCGGAACTGGGTCCTAGCCAGCACCCCTTCTGGCTCCACTCCCAGCCCAGCGGTGGGACACCCATTTCCACCCCAGCATCCCCCTCTGCTGGCGGGTGGCCCTGCCTCCTACCCACTCTCCTTCTGAACCTGTCCTTATAAGGCCACCCACTCAGGGGACGTGTGTTCTCTGTCCTCTGGGAAGTTGCCCGTACAACGTCATCTGCTGTTCTACTGCTCAAATTTTTTAACCTATGATTTTTTTTCTGTCATTAAGAAAATGTTTTCAGGCTTAGCAGAGACATGAACTGGGCACCAGGTGCTGATGGAAGGATGGAAACTGGGGGCTGGGGAGTCAGGGTCCCAGAATCTGAGTCACAGATCCCGAATAGCCCCTGCTGCTAAATAATTTGGTGAACTTCATCAGGCCCTATGCTGGGCACAGGAAGGGATAGAGGTGGGGAGGCCCTCAGGGACTCTACCAGGGGGACAGACAGCTCATAAACCCTAAATTCCGATGCAGTGAAGGTGGCTTCCCAGCAGATGAAAGACCTCACATTGTAGGAGCTTGAGCCAGGCTGAGAGATCAGCCTCAGGCTGGCACAAGGCGTCTTCTTGGAGGGGCCACAGCTGAGCCAGGCCTCGCAGGGCGGGCAGGAGTTCTTTATATGGAGAAGTAGAGGAAGGAAACGCCAGGCTGCAGTCACTCAGGCATGCGACATCCTGGAACAAGAGGGGCACTTGGGGAGCTCCTCCGTGTGCCTGGAAGGTGGGGACTGGACCTTGAGGAGTTTGGAGATGACATTGCTGCCGGGAGCAATGGAATGAACGCAGTACAGCCCACAGGGGTGACGGAAGGGAGACTGTGGTGGTCACTGCTGTTTTCTGGTCACCTATTTAGGGGCTATTTCTCCTTATTCTTTTTTAAAAATATATTTTATTGATTATGCTATTACAGTTGTCCCAATTTTTTCTCCTTTGCCCCCTTTCACCCAGTAACCCCCTTCCCTCCAGAAATCCACCTCTTAGTTCATATCCATGCATCATGCATGTAAGTTCTTTGGCTTCTCCGTTGCCTATGCTTTCCTTAACATCCCCCTGTCTATTTTGTGCCTACCAGTTATGCTTCTTAGTCCCTGTATCTTTTCTCTTTTCTCTTATTCTCCCCCTTCCCCCTCCCAACTGACAACTCTCCATGTGATCTCCATAGCTGCGATTCTGTTCCTGTTCTGATCCTTTGCTTAGTTTGTCTTTTTTTAGATTCAGTTGTAGATAGCTGTGAATTTGTTGCCATTTTAATGTTCATAGTTTTGATCTTCTTCTTTTTCTTAAAAAGAAATGAGGGGATGTGGGAAGCACTCCCTTTAACATTTCATGTAATAATGGCTTGGTGATGATGAATTCCTTTAGCTTTACCTTGTCTGGGAAGCACTTTTTCTGCCCTTCCATTCTCAATGATAGCTTTGCTGGATAGAGCAATCTAGATTGTAGGTCCTTGCTTTTCATCACTTTGAATACTTCTTGCCAGTCCCTTCTTGCCTGCAAAGCTTCTTTTGAGAAACCAGCTGATAGTCTCATGGGAACTCCTTTGTAGGTAACTCTCTGCTTTTCTCTTGCTGTTTTTAAGACTCTCTCTTTATCTCTAACCTTTGACATTTTAATTATGATGTTCTTGGTGTGGTCCTCTGTGGGTCCAACTTGCTTGGGGCTCTCTGTGCTTCTCGGACTCATATGTCTATTTCCTTCATCAGATGAGGAAGTTCTATTTCATTATTTTTTCAAGTAAGTCTTCAGCTTCTTGCTCTCCTTCTTCTCCCTATGGTTTGGGTGCGGATATGTTTGGAGACGTCCCAGAGGTTCCTTAGACTATCCTTTTATTTTTAAATTATTTTTTCTTCTTCCTGTTCTGGTTGAATGCTTATTTCTTCCTTCTGTTCCAAACGGTTTATTTGAATCCTAGTTTCCTCCCCTCCACTGTTGGTTCCCTGAAGATTTTTCTTTATTTTGCTTACCGTACCTTCATTTCTTCCTGGGTCTTTTTTACATCGTTGCCGTATTCAGTGAGTTCTGTGAGCATTCTGATCACCAGTGTTTTGAGTTCTGCACCTGACAGGTTGGTTATCTCTGTTTCGTTTAGTGTTTTTTTTTTGGGGGGGTTGTTCTGCTCTTTCATTTGGGGCATATTTTTTTGTCTCCTCAGTTTGACCACCTCCCTGCGTTTGTTTCTGTGTATTAGGTAGAGCTGCTTTGACTCCACGCCCCAGTAGCACGGCCTATTGTAGAAGAGGTACCTGCAAACTGTGTGGGGGCGGAGCCTTAGGTGATGACCAGGGCAGGGCAACCCGTCTCACTGCTTTGCTCTGTGTGGGAGGAGGGCTCAGTGAGTGGACAGTGCTGCTGCCTGGATTCTGGAGGTTCGCCTGACACTCACCCCATTCCAGTCACTTCACTCACTCCCCGTATGTGACTGGTGCCCCTCCAGCTGTTGCCTTGGTGCTGAATCCCAGAGTGGGCTGGGTTTGCATACGTTCTAAGTCTGTGCAGGTTCTTTAAGTCAAGTGTCCTGAAAATCCAGCAGGTTATTCTGCAGCCCTAAACCCCACTGGTTTTTACACCAGAAGTTATGGGGATTTATCTTTTGGCACTGGAACCCTGGGCTGTGTGGTCTGGCCTGGGGCAGGGATTGCTCGCTCCCAAGGTGCCCCTCCCTATTTTTATCCGCCACATGCGAATGTGGGACCGCCTATTCCACTGCCGCTGCCTCCCTGCGCCACACCACCTCTCCGGCCATCCTACCAGTCGGGATGAATGTGGCCACTTTAAATCCCTGGTTGTCAGACTTCCACACAGTTTGATTTTCTGGGTGTCGTTCTGAGGTCTAGTTGTAATTCTTTCTGTGGTTGCGCCAGGAGGCAAAGTGTTTCTACCTATGCCTCCATCTTGACCAGAAGTCCCTCCTTATTCTTAAGTGACACCTGGTAAACTTGGAGGAATTACCTCTCCTGCCACTGTGGGCCATCTTAGTGTGCTGTCGGCCACGGTACCCACCTTTCCCTGGCCAGAGGGTGGGCACAGTCAGTCACACAGGGCCAGGCTGACTCTGACCTGTAACCCTGGAGTCTGGGCACCCTCACTCTGGGGGCAGCCTCAGAGACACTGGATGCAGTTTCTGCTGCTGCAGACCCTTGCAGCCACTGGGGTCCTGTCCTCTCCTAGCCAGGTGCACTCACCTGCCCAGGGGTACCTGAAGCTACCAAAGTCCTTCCAATAGAATCTTGTTCTTCTAAACTTTGCTGACAACCAGAGCTCCTTGTTGGATGCATTGAGAGAGCATGAGTAAGGGCAGTGGCCAAATGAGGCAGAGAATGGGTCCTGTCGCCCCTGGAACCTAGAGAAAGGTCTCGGATGGCAAACCAGGACAGGGGAATGTCGACTTCCAGAAAGCTTGGAAGTCCTGGTCCTCACGCAGGGGGGCTATCTCATCAGGGAATTCCCCTGTGAAGCCCCGAGGGCAGGGACTGAACGAGGTTTATCTCTGTCCCAGCCCCCAACTTGTGGTTAGAGCAACTGCTCTGAAGTGTTTGCTGAATGAAGAGGAACAAAGGGAGGCAGGAAGGGAAGCCCAGGAAAGCAAGCCCTCTGAGGAGCGGCCCTGGACAGAAGGTTTCCAGAGAGGTTTCACAGGACTGCCAAGAGAAGGCCTCACCAGAAAGTGTTACAAGAAGTTCTGGGTACTCGGTCTGTCGCTGTCAGTGAGGCAATTTCAGGGGACAAAGGCAGCCACCTCTGTCCCTTAGTGCCCAGCCCCTCAGAGCCTGGAGTGACCACAGTGCTGGGCCTGGCGTGAACAAGAGATCCTGGTGGCTGCAGGGAGAGTCCTGGTGTTCATCTGCACAAGCCCCCTAGTGCCCCATGGAAGAAATGGAAGTCCAACCTTGTCCATAGCCCTCTGTAATATGCTCCTTTGGGGAGCACATGGCCCCTTTGCAATGGCATCAGAGCTGGGCAAAGACCAGTGCGGGTCGCTGTCCGTGAGCATGCCAGCAGCAATGACCATGCTGAGCTCTGGGAAGGAGGGTGGGTGCTGCTGGCCGGGGAAGCCACCACCTCTGTCTCCCTGATGAGGAGCTTTGCTCTGTCCACCTCACCCCGCTGTGGGTGAGGTACAGGGGAACGAGGCCAAGGAGATGGCTTAGTGGCAACCCAGAGCTCTTTTCAGGGTTCAAGGTAGGCCACTGCTTCTGAAGCTAAGAGAAGCATTTGAGTTCCCCAGGGATGCAGGGCCTTCAGTGACAGGGGCTGGGACCCCGGGACAGTAAGGACAATACCTTCTCAGTATCTGGTGAAAGGACTCACATGCCTGCCCTCCCGCCTACCTGTCCCATGTCCCTAAGACAGAGCAGGGTCAAGGAGATGATGCCTATCTGGAAGAATAGTGGGAGGTGTTCTTAAGGCCGAAAGCCCTGTCTTTGGGGCTCCCAATCATGCAGACATTGGTCACCTTCTCCATCTGAAGCCAAACGGACTGCTATAGCCAAGAAACGCCTGCATTGCTACTGTCCTCGCCTGAGGACAGAGGGCTTCCTGGTTTATTGACACTTGCTGTGCGCTGGGCACCGTCCTAAGCTCCTTCTGGATGCTGTCTCACTCACTGCCACAGCCTCATTGACAGACACCACCTGAGTCAGAGAGGTTAACAACTATACGAGGTCACATGGTTAGGAGTGCTAGAGCTGCGTTAGAATCCAGAAAGTCTGAGCTGGAAGCTGGAGCATCTTAGCTCCCCTCACCTGACCACACAGCAAACATGTGCACAGAGAGGGGCTGTGGTCTTTGATGACAGGTGCAAAGTTGGGCACCGAGAGGCAGGGCAGCCAGCCCCAAATCACCCAGCAAATGGGTGGCAGGGCTGGGCCTGGCATGTGGGGACCCAGGGCTCCTCCTGTGTATCCTGCAGGACCCCTGGTTAAACCTGGTCAAGGCCAGACCAGAGAACCAGGCCCTACTAGAGGCAGGGCCTCCAGCCCTGCCTGGTCCCCTGCTTGGCGGTGGGCAGCAGACGCTGTACTCCCTGGCTCCATTTCCGTTCCTAGCCACTCCTCCCAGGGCTTCTAAAGGTCACTTTTTTCCCCTCAAATTCAAGTGGCTTGGGAGACAAAGCCCTAGCTTCCGGTCACAGAGGCGCCACCCCTTCTGGTAAGACATTCCCATGGTTCTCATCACTATGTGATCAGGCCAAGCCACTGAAATGGGCATTTTCCAGTATTCTTTGCTGTGCCCAAACCAAACCACCCAGTGACCGAGGCCCAGAGAGACAAGGGCCAGAGGGGACAGGGCACGGGTCTTGGCAGGAAAGAGACAGCACACTCCAATTGGGTCACTGGAGGAAGCCAAGGAAAGAAGCTACCTACAAAGAGTGAAGGCTACCACAGGGCTGTGTCAGGCTGGTGACAGTGGGGCCCTCGCCTCTCCTACACCTGGGAGGGGCACCACCACCTGGAGACTGAGAAGGCGGCACAGAAAGGGCCACCTGACAGGGCCTGTGGCTCTGGTGAGTGGAAGGAGGAAAGGTCAGTGCGAGGCAGCCCTGCAGGGAGGGATCAGGGACGAGTGAGACCTCCCATTCCTCCCCACCCCCGCCTCCTGCTAGAGCCCCCCACTGGGAGCCAGAGTCAAGAGAGCCCACTGATACAGCCCAAAGGGCAGCCTCCTGGGGTGTGGAGTGTGAGAAGGGGACAGTGAGTCTGGAGGATCAGACAGGAGCCGTGCCGCACAGGCCGGGCGAGGGGCTTGGGATTGGTATCCGTCTTCCACGGTCACCTCCTCAAACACTTGCTGTGGCTCCCCACCTCCTGCAGAGTAAGGCCCAAGTTCTGAGCCTGGCATTGAAGGCTCTTCACACTCAAGCCACCTCCCTACCAGGAGAGCTACAAGTGCTCCACACAACCCGTCCGCACAACTCTGCATACAGTAGGTAGATCCCATCACCATCAATATTTTATACAGAAACCGAGTTTGCCCCAGATGGCACAGCTGGCAAGTGATGGAGCTGGCATACGAACCCAGGTCCCCTGCCACCAATGCTGATGCTGACCCTCCCCATCCTGCCTCCTCACTGAGGGGACAGCAGTCCAGTGCATGGACAGCAGAACCAGATGCACCTCATCTGACCCATGCCTGCTTCACAGAAACGGTCCTAGTAATAGGCTGATGGGAAGGAGTAAAAAGGAGGGGAGGAAGAGGGAATGAGGAAGATGAGCATAACATATGCTGGTCTCTAGGTTCTCATTTTACTCTCATATGTGTCAGAGCCAGAGTTTGACTCAAAAACCAGCTGACTGCCTGGCAGGCAGAGCTAGCCTCTGCAGAGTGCTGCCTGCGAGATCCTCGGCCCCTTGTTTCCACCCCAACCCAGTGCTGTGTCCCTCTCAGAGCATCTGAAATTCCCTCTGCTAATCTCGGCTTGGAGTTAGGCACAGCTCAGAAGGCCCCTGTTAGAATGAAGATGTTACTGGAAAGAGAAACATATTGGGCCAGTGGCATCAGGCTACCTTAGAGTTGTTGAAATTTGTGTGCGCGTGTATGAGAGAGAGAGATTGAGTTAGCTGAAGGACCCGGGAGCCCAAATACCACCATTGGAGATTTGGGGGAACCTCCCTCAAGGGTGTCCTGGAAGGCAGCACAAGAGATGCAGCACGGTGTGGCCAGAAGAGGATTCTAGAGACGTAGGTTTGGCTCAGGGGGCTCCACTGCATTGCCGTGTCTCCAGGGGAGTTACGTGCCCCGCCTTGACTTCCCTTCGCTCCCTATAGAAAGAGATGGGCTGGATGAGATGCTTATATCCTGTTCCAAGACCCTGTGGCCAAAAGGCCTGTTATCTTTTGTTAGCTGCTGAGACCCCAGAGAGGGGCTCCCTCTGTTCGTACGCCCCCACTCCAGCTAGGGCAGAATCATGAGGGCTGCACAGGACACTGTTCGGATGAGTCCTGGGAGACCCCCTCCACTGGGGTCCCATAATCCCATGCCCATGACTGGCACACTCCAAGGTGGCCTGTCAGCCTACAGCTGTGTCTCCCACCAGCACAGTTAATATGCTGCTGCTGTTCCTGGGAAGTGACAGCAACTTGAAGCAAAGCAATTAGAATGAAAAAGAGGCCCGGCTGCTTGGGGCCAAAGGAAAATAAACAGACCGGCCCTGTGTGTATTCCACCGCCAAGAGGAGCAATTCTTCACAGAGTGATTACCACTTCCAATTCCAGTCTCCGCCCCTCCACTGAAGGCAGAGAAGTGACCTCAGATGCTGCTGTTCTCAGGTCCCATTCTTCCCAAAGTGTGCAGGGGAACTGGTGGACTCGATAGCTCATCGCCTCCTGCTGAAGGTCTCCCCTCATTACCTGGCCCCCAAACCCCTGCAGAAACGATACCCTCTACTCTGAGGTCTAATGGCCTCTATGAGTTTTTCCTTTGGCTGATCGATCACTCCACTCATTCTTCCGACATCCACTGAGCACCGTTCATTCATTCATTCGCCTAATATTTATTGAGCCCCTTCAATGTTCTAGTCACTGTTCTGGGACCTGGCTGACCCAGCAATGGACAAACATGGAGCTCAGTTTTAGTAGGAGGAACAGACACTAAACACGTACAAATATAGTGCAGTAGACGATTCCAGATGCTACAGAGGAAAGCAAAGCAATAACGGGGAGGGAGAAAAAAGAGGTATATTTTAAAGATTTTATTTATTCATTTATCTTTTGAGGGAGGGGAAGGAAAGGAGAAAGAGGAGAGAAACATCAACTGGTTGCTTCCTGCATGCCCCCCTACCCCAGTAACCCAGGCATGCGCCCTGACCAGGAATGGAACCGGTGACCTTTTGCTTTACAGGAAAACACTCAACCAACTGAGCCACTCTGGTCAGGGTGGAAGGGGTATATTTTAAGTAGGGAAGTCAGGAAAGGCCTCTGAATGAATAAACAGAGGGGCTCCCTCTGTTCCTACGCCCCCCCACTCCAGCTAGGGCAGAAGCATGAGGGCTGCAGAGAGCACTGTCTGGATGAGTCCTGGGAGACCCCCTCCACTGGGGTCCCATAATCCTATGCCCATGACTGGCGCGCTCCAAGGGGGACTGTCAGCCCATGGGTGTGGCTGGTATCTGACAAAGGCCTGCAGGAAGTGGGAAGTGAGCCAGGCAGCTAAGTGAGACAGGTGTGCCAGGCACAGGGACACCAAGCGAAGGCCCCGAGGTGGGAGTGTGCCCTGCGTGTTTGAATTGCAATGAGGCTGTGGGGAAGCGGTAAAAGGAGCCAGAGAGAAAATGGGGCAGAGGGTCCTGAAAGGACTTTGGTGAGACGAGGGGCCACCTAAGGGTCTGAGTGGAGGAGCAACAGGTGTGGCTGGCGTTTCATTCTGGCTGCCACGTGGGCAGACGTGAAGGGAGGCAAGCAGGGCAGCAGGCCCTGGGTGAATGTGTGAGAAGGTCTGGCTTCCCCTTCTGCCTCCGTCAGGTAGGCTACAGAAGCAGAACAGGCAGACTTCCAGGGAGAGGAAAGCGTGGGGTGCAGGACATCCAGACACTAAAGTCTCAGGTACAAGGAGACTGCATGCACAACCGGAGAGACCCCTAGGGGGCTGGGTTGCAGGGCTGTCATGGAAGTTCGGAAAAGCGCTCCTTGCTGTGTTAAGCTCTCCGTGTGTGTGTGTGTGTGTGTGTGTGTGTGTGTGTGTGTGTGTGTGTGTGTAGATCTCTCTAGGACAGATCTCTCATAGGGGGGCCTCTGGGCTGGGACAGAGAGAGTTCCTTACCTGCAAACTAGTCATGGTTACAATCGTTGGCAAGCATGGTGGGTTGTGGGAGGAACAATGGAATCTAACCTCTGAGGCTAGAGAAGAAGGTGGGCTGGATTATGAAGACTTCCCCCACACTTCATGAGAGGGAGAGCCTCAACCGGTCACTAACACCCTCATGACGTGGGCCCTTAGTCTCCCAGCTAGATCTGAGGCAAAAGAACCCAGGGGAGTGAATTTTCCTATCAGGAGGAGGTGAAGGATTAGATCCAGGTGAGTGGACGAACCCTAAGAAGAGAACGTGCGGAGAGAAGGATAACAGAGAGGAATGTTAAGGAGACAGGCAGGAAAACCTTGTCTGTCTTGCTAGAAATGTCAGCCAAACAAAGAGACAGCAAAAGAAAATAAAACGTGTGGCCCTGGGTTCAAAGCTAGGTTCTGCTACTTCCTAGTTGTGCCTCTTCCAATCTCATAACCTTTGGGTATTTGGGGTTATTTATTTATTTATTTATTTATTTATTTATTTATTTTAAGAGGGGAGTGGGAGTATTATTGAGCTGCCTATCACTTAAAATTCTTACAAAGCTTAGATAAGTCAACCACGGGAAAGCTGTGAATATCACATTATTATTATGCACGAAAGACATATCAGAAAGGGCTGCTCTGGCTCAAGGAACGACCAAACCTCAGGGGCCAGCAGGCCCCTCCGGGCTGGTCCACACAGCCAGCTGCAGAGGCTGACAAACACCAAGCTCTGTGGGTTGAGACAGCAAACAAGCTGATGGATCTCAAGATTGCAAGTTCGGGGTGGTCAGCACCAGGCTGAGCAAAGAGAGCACTCTGTGCTGTTAGGCAAACACAAGGAGGGCTGCACGACCTTCCCAGGTCATTCTGGGGCAGAACCAAACAGCTGAGAGTCACATAATCGTCTAGGGGAATATACTTTTGTTTTATAGTTCACTGCTGATCAAGGTCCTGACTTTATGAACTTATATGCTAACATGTTAGCTGTGTGTACAAGTATGTATGTGCATGTATGTGAAGATACAAAGGTTTTTAGTCAAGGAGAGAACCAAAGTAGTTATGCTTTTATTGCCCTATAAGACATTAACCAGCTTCATTTCTTACCTTAGCAAACTTATTTATGTCTTTTCCAACTAAATACACAAATCTCTGTCTCTTAAATGTTCCTTTGATGAACCAGCTTTGCCATTCTTCTGGGGCCCTGTTTACTGAGTTAAATAAATAGATCTTGGACATGCGGTAAAAAAGATTATACTTGGGCAAAACCTAAAAGTGAGTGCTCTGCCATGCTTTGGCATGGGCCAGTCACTCAGACTCTGAGCCTCGCATGTCTCATCTGCCACAGGGAAAAGGTACCTAACTCCCAGGACTGAGGCAGGGCTGAAGTGGGAAGAGGGACGTGAAAGTACTTTGTACACCATTAACAGGAATCAAAAGTCAGGATTTATTGTTGTGACTCATCAGACTAGGCTACTCCCAGGCTAGAATGACCCAGGCTTCTGAGGGCAGCATTCTCCGAGGCTTGAGACATAGGTCAGGCGGAAAGGTAGCTAGGGGCAGCCCTTACACTAGACTCCATGTCCAGGTGGTGCCATGCGGATGCTGCGTTCTCCACTCGTGAGGAGGCTGGGATTTCCCGTGGGCCTCAGATCTGGAGGATGGAGACCATTCAGGACCAGTCAGAGAAGTCTGCCCAGGGGCATGGAAAGAATGGACAGGGGTGGACGTCTGAATAGGAACCAGGGTGGAGTATTCTAAAGGAGGGACAAGAATCTTCATTCTAACACCAGGTTCTTAATTAGTGGCCTCTGGAGCATGGGTACTGTCAGGACCTCGCCATGTTACTCTGTAGGCGGGAGAGTGCCCCAGCTCAGCTGACGGCACAGTAGGATGGGTGCCCTTGCTGTGTGCACACTTGTGTGGCTGTGCACACACACACTCAGAATGACATCGGTTAGGGGTTCAGTAAGCAGTGTGGGTGGCCAAGGTCAGGACCAGCCAAACCTGAGCAGAGGGGGTAGGGACAGAGCCAACAGAAAGAGAAGAGGAAGGCATTCCAGGCCCAGGGAATAGCAGGAGCAGAGGCTAAGAGGAGAGAATTAACCTGTAGAATGTGAGGGAAGGATAGGATGAGGCAATTAGACCTGGTCAGGATTGGGTCATACCTTCAGTGGCCTGTACTCGTGGAAGTTAATAGTCCACTGCCCCTGGGGTGATGAAAAATGGGGGTAGGCAAGGGGCTTACCACTGGGTTCTCCCTGCAGGTTCATACCCTATAAGGGGGTGAGGAAACCCCTTTTCTCCTCATAGGTTTCTCTCCAGGTTCGGTTCAGTTGTCTCTACATGCCAGCCCAGCCTTGCCCCCACCCCGAATGTCCCCATCCACAACTGCTCTGCCTCCAAGGCGGGGTTCACAGAGACTCCCGGTCTGCTGACCCCTTCCCTCCTCTCCTGGGCCTGCTGAGCTCTGTCTCCACCAGATGGGCCTCCCTTTCAGCAGCTAATCATCCTGCCTTTCTTCTTCACGTAGTATACCCTCCTTCCTGGAATTACTTATTTTTCCTTTTCCTAGTTACCCTTTGCCCTAATTTCTTCAGTACTTTGTTTTATATTTATGTTACATTATGGGTTCTTTCTCTCTCTCTCTCTTTCTTTTCTTTTCTTTTTTGCATATTGCCTTCAACCCTTTGTGGACCAAGACAAGTATGTGTAAACCTTTTGTTGTCCTCTAAATGTTCTGTTAGAATTGAGTTTTTCTGGGCTAAACTCTAAGTTTTGCGGACCTCTGTCTGGCTGGCAACTACAAACTACACCAGGGGAAGCAGTGTGCTGGGCACACAGTAGTTGCCTAGTTTGATTAACATCACTTGATCCACTCCTACCCATGCTCACTTCCTGGCCCATTCCTGGCTCACACACAAGCCTAGATGACAGCAATTCCTTCCCCCCCACACACACTGACATTGTGACCCACCAGCTTTCATTGAGGGCTCAGACCCTAGCATGTCTTTGCTCCCTGAGTTTCCTGGACATGTTTACACCACCTGACAACATGAGATCTGATCGTCTCAACCAGGAAGAGAGGAATTCCCCGCTGCTCAAAAGGTCCGGCCTCACAGACTCAGCCGTGACTCAGGGAAAACTCAGGAGGTCATCCTCTCCTAAAGCCCGGTCCAGGAGTCACAGTTCAGGTGTTGTTGAGGCCACAGGCCCCTGAGCACCAGTAGGCAGCCTCAGGAGAAAGGTCTGCAAGGAGCCGGGCCGTGGGAAGCCTGCCTTTTCCCTGAGCAGCCGCCAGGCGCTGTCCTCGATGGCATAGAGCAGTGTGAACATGCGGTTGACAGTATAGACGGTGTCACCGCGCACCACCGCTGTGAAGAGCGCCCCCTTGCTGTTGACAAACTGGCCGGGCAGCGCCGTCCACTGGCCCGTGGCCAGGTTGAAGCAATCGATGGCGCAATGTAGAAAGTCGTCGGATGGCCCGTTTCGCACCACGTAGAGGCTGTCACGGTGGGCCACCATGCAGTGGCCGTAGCTCTGAGGACGTCGCAACTCAGCCACCGGCAGCCAGGTGTCGGCCCGCACCGAGTACTCCACCACAGCCGTGGTGTCGGCTGGCCGCCACAGACACACGAAAAGGCGACCACATGCCTGGGCGCAGGGCACGCCGGCAGCCGGCTGCGGCAGGTCTGCCACGAAGCTCCAGCAGGCAGCGGCCGGGTCGTAGCGCTCCACGGAGCTCATGGGCATCCTCTGGAACTCGCCGCCGATGGCGTAGAGGCAGCCATCGAAGCCGGCCAGTGCCGTGTCGTAGCGCGGCTGATGCGGGCTGGGGAACTCGCACCAGGTGCCACTCTCAGGGTCGTAGCAGAAGCCGAGTTCCACCACCTCCTTACTGGGACCTCGCACGCCCCCCACAATGTAGAGCTTGTTGCCCAGCGTGGCCACACCAGCCAGCATTGTGCTGGCCTCCAAGGGCAGCATAGCCAGCGTGCGCCACGCGTCCTCCTCCTCGTCGAGGTAGCACACCGTTCGCGACTGGTCCTCCAAGAAGCCAGGCGCAGGGGTGTGCGTGCTTAAAGCTACGTAGCTGCTGGGCCGCAGCGCCGCCACGTACGCGCGGGCCTCGGGCAGCACCAGCTCCGTCGCCAGGTCGCGCGCGCCGTCGCGGATGAAGAGCGCGGCGCTGTGGAACACATCTCGCAGGCCGAAGGCGGCGGCCGCGTCGCACAGCAACGCGCAGTTGTCGGACGTGAGGCTGTGCTCCAGGAATCGCGCCAGCGCCGGCGCCTGCAGGAAGGCGGCGCACTCCACGGCCTGCAGCAGGTCGTCGGCGGCCTCCAGCGCCGGCCGCTCGCCGCGCAGCACCTGCAGCGTAGTGTGGAAGCCGGCCGGGCTCAGGGCGCCCAGGCGCACCTCGGCCGCGCGCGCCTCCCTCATGCCGGATCGGAAGAGGCCGCGGAAGAAGCCGCAGTGTTCCACCAACAGGGCCTGGTCGGCCTGGAAGAGCTGGCCACCCACCCACACCTGCACGGCAGTCTTCGGACCCAGAGGCATGGCAAGAAGGGACGGCCGCGGCCGTTGCCGCAGGCCTGGATTCAGCGGCCACAGACTCTGGGGCACCCCCGTAGCAGAAAAAACTTCCCCCGTATATAAATATCTCTCTGGCTAAAGATAGTATGGCTCATGTGATGTGGTGGCTAGCAGGCTGTATGGCCCCGGGCCCAGAGGGCATCCAGGGACCTTCACGGTCACTCAGTCCCTCACGGGAAATGATAATAGTGACCATATACTGAGCACCTGCATGCCGGGCAACGTGAGGGACCCTTACAAAGATGTCTTATTTAACCTGCACCAGACCAGCTGTATGTCCTCGTGCTTGTTTGTGCAAGCGCCCTAACTCTGACCCTGTTTCCTCAAAACGGGGCCATGGTACAGGTATCCCCTGCTTTTTGAAAGTTCACTTTATGCCGCTCTGCTTTCTCGAAAGACCTACATTAGTGTCTGCCTTCACTAAGTAAAAGAAACTCTGAAAAGCGAAAATAGCGTTCAGGGTTTCCCAGCCAGTCCTTGCCGAGGCAGCCTGTGCACCCGGAGCAGCAGGGAGCGGCCGCCTCCGCGCTCCTTCCCTGGGAACCACACTCAGCATCTCAACATCCAGCGCAATAACTCTGAACTGTGTGTGAGCGTTCGTGCTTCATCTTGACTTATTTTCTGCATCTGTTAGCAAGATGCGTCCTAAGGTAATTGCTTCTTTGCTTTAGGCCATTTCCATTTACAAAAGGTTTTGAAGGAATGCTCTATTTTCAGATCGGGCAAGCCCGTATTGGGACAATATCTGTAAAGTTCTCAGAGAATGTATGTGACTTGTTCAGGGTCATTCAACTGGGAAGAAGCAAGGACAGGATTAATGCCTAGCCCACCCCATCCACTGGTGGGCAAGGGGTAGTTGGGCACTGGAGGGAGGAGGCACAGGTAGAGCAAATAGAGTGAGCCAGGTGGGGTCTGGAGCCGAGTTCTAAGTTGGCCCCGAGCCCTGACTGCTGTCTAGTCCATTCTTATTTCGAGCCTGGATTCCTTCTCTGTAAAAATAGGAGCGTGGCAGGTAGTGTCCAATGGGAAGTACTTTGCCCCTGAATGTGGAAATACTTCCCGAATTGAGATGGGAATGGGAAGCTGATGTCTATATTCTCCACTTGCCAGCGCTTCTTTGCTGTGTATCTAAACCTTAGGAAAAGCAAAGTGGCGCTGCTGATCATATAACTATGAGAGAGAAGAAGGGCTTCGTGAAATAGAACAGTTATCACTTAAATTACACGATGTCAGACACTTTTGTAAGCACTTTCATTCCTGTAACAATTCCATGAGCACATGCTATTATTTTCTTTCATTTTGTAGATATTGCTTATAGCAACACTATGAGTGAGATATTATTAATGGCCCCATTTGTTAGATTTGAAGACTAAGGCACTAAGAGGTTTAGTCACATGCTCAAGGTCACAGGGCTGGCAAGTGGCAGGGCGAGGACCGGTGCGCAGCCAGTCTGACTCAAGAGCATGAGCCCTTAAACCATGGCCTGCTGTCCCTCTGTGCTATAAGTGCTGAGCCAGGGAGTCACAACTGGAAGGAACTTCTAGCTCCTGTGGTTCAGCCCCTCCATTTATAGTGAACGACCAGAAAGAGAATTGCCCAGGGTTATTTAGCTTGGGACACAGTCTCAGGCCATCTGCTGCCCGGCCCTGGGGCACTTTCCCCACTGCACTGAACTTTCCTGGGTGACCAGCTAAGACTCTGGGTTCCAAAATGTCAGGTGAAAGGGAGCTTAGTGATTACCTTCGCCTGCCAACTCATTCTACAAGTGGGGAAACTGAGGCCCAGACCCCTGTAGGGCGGTATCTGCCATTCTGGAGATGTTCAACTGCAGGACTTCTCCGGGAGGATGGAAAGGCTCTTGACGACAGAGTTGGTGTTGGGAGGGGGCAGGGGAACTTCCCTCCCCCTGGAACACAAGTATGCACATGTCCTCACGTATGAATCTGCAGACCCAACACAAATGTGCCTCCCCCTCCAGGGAACTCCCACCCAGGTCACTCCATCAAAGCAGTCTGGGGTGTGGGGACCACTTGTGTGAGCCTGGGAAGCCGAAGGCCTGGAAGAGGCAGCCAGAAATATCCCAGATGCTCTGCCCTAGGGACCAGACAGGAAGAGGAGGAGGAAATGGAGGGGGTGGCAGGAGTCCCCATGGATACTGTCCCAGGCCCTCTGCCAGCTTCCCTCCTGCCCCGAGGCCCGAGGCCAGCCTTTGGCTGACAGTTCTGACAGTCTCCCTCTTGGAGGAAGGTTGGCTCTGCAGTGCCTGGTCCTAACTGTTCTTGCTAGTGGGCTCCTGGGTAGGAAGAGGGTGTCTGACTATTCCCATGTCACAGGTGAGGAAGAGGAGGCCTAGAGATGGGATGGACTTTTCCTTGATTATGAACGAAGATGTGGGACCGCACTGCACCCTGTCCATGACCCCAGGTCCCAGCCCAGCTGCCTCTCCTCACCAGCACTAGCCTTGTGTCAGAGGAGAGAAACTGCTGTCTCCAGGCTCAAGCTAAGAGGTGGTGTTGGGGAGGGGCTGACCCCCAGGGTCCTGTTTCAGGTACTTAGTAACTGGCAGGCACAACCAGGTGAAGACACTGCCTGGACCTCTCCTGAGAGCAGTAGAGCAAAGGAAAGCAAATCCCTCCTGGATGAAGTTCCCAGTCCAGTTTTTTCCAGGGCCAGCCCTGGGCTGAGTGGGCTGAGACCTGGTGTACAAACCCAGTTCCCACCCTCAGGAGCCAGGTGGCAGGGGGAGGAGGTTGCAGAATGTGGGGGTCGTGGTTCTGAGGCAGAGCTGAGGATCAGGCCTTCGGTGCTGCCCCAAGGCCCCAGTGGGGTGTTGTCCGCAGCTGGTGAGTTTCCTGCCCCCGGACAGTGAATGTCCCTCTGGGACTTGGAGAGGACAAGGAGCTGTCCTGGCTGTGGGCAGCCCACGGAGTTCCCAGGCCCTGCCCAACCCCACACCAACATCCCTCTGCACTGCGCAGCCCCAGCGCTGTGCAAGGCAGGAGGTGGGGGCGAGGAAAGGGGGTGTGTGTCAGACTCTCTGAGCCTTTCTAGAGCGCAGCCTTTTTCTCTATGCACAACGACTGGCCCACAACAAGGGGTCTGTTAGGTGGACTCCGGGGCCCTGAACTCAGTCGGAGTCCTCAGTCTGATAGAGGACACACAACCCCATCCCAGTGGAGCCTCCAGTTGAAAGAAGAAACATAGCCCTTGCCCTGGGACATACCCCCGCCCCGGTGGCCTGATGGGGTCCCCTGGCCTTTACTGCCCCTGGTGGTATTTCTGCACACAGGGCAGTAAGGAGCTTGCCTCGACCTGAAGAAGGAAGAGCACTGGGCTAGGAATCTCAGGATTACTGCTGGGCTCTGGCTGGGACTGCCAACCTCTCTGGCCTCAGTTCTGCATCTGTAGAACGGAACTTGGGTCTGACTTCTAAGGTTCTGTTCAGCTTTGACATCTGAATTTACTGTCGTGTAGCCACAGTAGTGGAGTCATACTGCGCCTCCAGAGAATGCACTGACATTACAAGAGGGTCTCAAAAGCTTAGCTTTAGGTGGTATGGCTCCTGGGGGCTGGGTGGCAAAGGCAGGGCGTGGCATCCAGAAATCCTCACAGGCTCTCCCTGTCTGGACCTGTCCATGCCCCCCATGTCCACTGCAGAGACGTCTTCTGAGCACCTGCCACAGGCCTACTGCATTCGGAGACCTTGAGGGCCTCCTGCAGGAGCCTTGAAGGGGGCGGGGTAAGGAGGGTTGGGCTACTTGCCCAGCAAATAACCTCTCTCTTGACCTGAAGTGTCCAAACCTCTGGTCACTGAATGGTTTGGTTTCTTGGTAGGTGGGTGTGAGGTGTGTGCTATTCAAGTCCTGGGGGAGTGGAGGGAACTATCTTTTGCTTTTCTGGGCCATGTGCCAACCTCTGGGTGGAATACTCTCATGTTATCTCATCTAATCCTTAATATTGTCCCTGTTTTAAAGATGAGGAACTGAGGCCCAGAAGGGCAAAGCAGCTTATCCTGGGGCCTGACAGTGGGTGATTATCGCAAGGGCCTGTGCAGTCCACAGCAGTGGCACTCCCAGGTGACGGACAAGCGGCCCACAGCTGAGGAGCCCCCGGGCGAGGAAAGGGACCATTGCAGTTTCCTCCCAAGCCTCAGAGAAGGGGCTTGCACTTAGCAGTCACAGCTGTGGCCTGAGTAACCAGCTGGCAACTGGTCCAAATCATCCCTGAACTGGAAGAGAATTAAGGGTCATCTCATCCCTGCTCCTGCAAGTCATGATAGAGTCCCCTCTATAGTACCTCCTTGAAGTGGTCACCCCTGGGTTGCCTTCAATGTTGGGGGGCTTCACATGGTTAGAGCTCACCCTCACACTGAGCTAAAACCTGCCTCCTTGCAGCTCCCATCTGCTTTTGACCCCAGTTTTAAAGATAAGCAAAGTAACTCTTCTAGCCTCAAACAACAAGGGAAGTAGCGGAACCCAAGTTTACACCTGGTTGGGCCCCGTAAGGGTCCATGGCAGGCCCTCTCTCTGGCAGCCTTCCGTTGAGACTGGTTTCTCTTCCCACAGATCCTACATCCAGAACCAATCTGTCCTCACAGGACTGGGGGGAGAGGGGGAGGCCAGGGATGTGCCTGGAACTTGGCTCCACCTTCTCTCCTCCTACAACTTAAAGGAAAATCCTTGGCCCTTAGCTTTATGAGCAGTTCTGGCCCGAGGGTGTAATCTAAACAAATTCCTTGCAACACCTTAGAGTCTCAATAACACAGCTGTTTTACCATGATGATCTCCCAGAAACACAATTATTGCTTGAGGCTGAGTCAATATTCATGTCCTGTCCTGGAAAATAATGTTCCTTCTTGGCTGAGGAGTTGTTACCATCGGGCTCCGACACCTTCCCCACTCCCCTCCTGCTGACCTGAGTTTCCGTGGTACTCTGGTGCTTGGCCGGTTGATTAGCAGGGGTGGGGGAGGGGAAGAGGGAGGGGGAGACCGGGGTTGCAGGGAGAAGGGCTGCAGTGAAAGGTCTCTGAGACTCCCAGCCCCTTTCCCACTCTAGACTGCACTGTATTCCAAAAGAGCCCCCACAGAATTCTAGAACGCACTCGCCTGGAGCCCAGGGCTGCGCCGCGTTTGTCACTTTCTATTAAGCCAAAATCCCATCGCAGAATTTTGGATTTATTTTCCCCCTTTTTAGTATTATAGATGGGGACAGAAAAGCCCAAAGAAATGAGGGGGTGTGACCAAGGTTACCAGTGAAGGAGCTGGCACTAGATCCTGAGTGTGTGGATTCCCCACACACGTGGATGCCCTTGCTGTCTCTCCAACATGACCAGCTTTGCCCTGAGTCCCAAGGGGAGTGACAGGTGACCTTTGCTAGGCTCGTCTTCCAGTCCCAGAATCATTACAGGCAAGAGGGAGTGCCAGATTTTAGGACAAATAAAATGCCCCATTTATACGCTAGGTAACAACACATGAACTCATTAGCTTGATGGAGCAGCAAACAGTAATCCAAGATGGGGCGGTTTCTTGACGCTGGATCCATACTGACCACGAAACATCAGTAAGGACCTCTCCTCCCGTTTCGGAGCCTGGGTTCTGCCTGGGTGCCCGGTGATGTCTGGGAGTCTCCGTAAGGGCAGGGCATTGTGGCTCTGGAAGTTGTGTGCCAGGGCTGAGCTGGCCGTTATCTAGGAAAAGGGTCAGGCTTGGAGTTGAACCCCGTAGGCTTCCTGGAGGAGGAGGCAGCTGGGCAGAACAAAGGGAGGGAGGATTTTCTGGCTGGAAGGAGAGAGTGAGTGGGGGTTCTGACTAGGCTGGAAACACCCTTCCTCTCTTATCTCCCAACCAGGGGCCTCCCTCTCTCCGGTCCTCGTCCTTCCCTGCCGGGTCTGGGGGAGCGCTCCGGACGGTGACAGCACCCCTGCCTTCCAGGCCGAGCACGTTGGGCTGCGCTGGCGGTCGAGCACCTCCCCCGCGTCTTCCGCGGGGTGAGTGCGCCCCGCGGGGTGCTCCCGCAGCCCTTACAAGGAGTTTGGCGGCGCTCGGGGGCGGCCCCGCCCGCCGTGCTCCACCGGCCCCTCCTCCCCCGCGCTCGGGCTGAGCCGCGGGAACACCGCCCGCTCCTCGCGGGGCTCGGGGCGCAGGCACGGACCAGGCAGAGAGAGCCGGGGGAGTCCTGGGTCGCCCGCCCCGGAGGGCCCCGACGGGCGGCCACGCTGACTGGGGCCCCTCGGCCGAGGACCCGCATCCCTCTTCGCAGCGTCGCCATGTCCTCGGTGTTCGGGAAACCCCGCGCGGGCAGCGGGCAGCAGAGCGCGCCCCTCGAAGTCAACCTGGCCATCCTGGGGCGCCGCGGCTCCGGGAAGTCGGGTGAGTGGGGCGGGCGCCAGGACGGGACCGGGTCTGGTGGGGCCCGGGGAGGCCACGAAGGGATGTGGACGCTGCCGTGGGCGGGAGGGCAGACTCTCCCACTGGCCTTGGGGGTTTCCCGCACCCAGATAAGCTGGGCCGACGCCGTGATTTTCTTTGCCTCGGTTTCTCTGTTGCTCGGCGCGCTCTCCGCTTCGTTCTCAGCTGCTCCGTCTCTCGTCTGTGGCCCCAGGTTTCTCTCCCTTCCGTCTCCGGCTGTCTCCCAGCCCTCTGCCAGTTTCTCCTCGTGCCCCCCTACCCTCTATTACCTCTCCCTGGGGCCCGCTCTGGGCTCGACACCAAAATGCCACGTTAGGCACTGACCCCAGCCCACGGCCCCTTAATCACAGCCTTGCTCCTCCCTGATTTAGGCTGGAGGTGAAGGAGCCGCTGGCCTCTGAAGGGAGTTGGTAGAAGTCTTTGGCTACTGGGGTTTTCCAGGCCACACTCCCCTCCTCAGTTCCCTGGGATTCTGGAACAAAGTGTGCATTCTTATCAAATGTATTAGTTCCAAGCCAGACCCCTCTCTTGACTTTCTGGAAACAAATTGGACTATGGTCCCAGGAGCCTGGGACCATCCTCTACAAACCGAGATATTATTTCTGTCAGCACTAAGCTCTGCCTTCACCACTCCTGGCAGCTCTCACCCACCTGGAGCCAAGGGGATGGAAATGGGGGTGTCACCACAGGCAGAGACCCAGCGAAAGGGTCCAGCCCTCCCCTTGCCACTCACAGTCCCAGGCCAGGTGGGAGGGGGGGGCCCTTCCACTGGCCATTTTCCAGGTACAGCCATTAGTGAATGGCCCGCACCAGCTCAGTCAGCTCTTGGTGCCCTTCCCCAGGGGTCCTTCGGAACTTGCTGGGCATGTCCTCTCTGCTTGTTAAGCCAGCCCTCTGGCTCAGAGAGTGATGACTCTGAATCATGTTTTCCTACAGAAAAGATTTGCCCTCTTCCCTTTGAAAATAAGATTGTTATTTGGAGCTCTGTACAGGTTAGCCAGTGGCTACATGAGTAAAGAAATTTAAATTAAAAAATATATATTCCCTGGGTATGACTTTGCAAACTGACACTGATAGGAATTCTGGGAAAGAATTTTAAAGATTTTCTTTAAACTATTGCGTTACTTTTTAAGAGTTCAGTATAATAGTTGGCTGGCCCTTGGCTTTTTGTGATTAAATTCTGAACAAAATCAGAATTCTGTTTATGTATCGCACCTGGGGAGAAATTCCTTCTTGAACCTTGCACGCTTTGAGACACTATGGTGAGTGCATAGGATTCGAGGCCTGGAGGACTGAGGACTGCAGTGTGTTTACTCGGGACACAGACTGGGCCTGGAAATCCCAGGCCCTGCAGGGGTCACACTGCCCCCAGGGATCCTCCGCGGAGCCACTTGGCCCTTACTCAAGAGAGTAAGGCTGGTGGCCAAAACTGGAGTAAATGCCCACTACGTTTCGGAATCTGGGTGACTTGTCCGGGCTGGAGGATGTCTCCCCCGGGTTGGGGCTGACCCCAAGGTAACTGGTTGCCTGGGTCCTGCCCTCCAGGCGGATCTTCACAGACACCCCTTAGGCTTCCCTCTCGTCACTTTTCTTGCCATTAAAAACCAAACAAACAAAAAATCCTAGGATGCAGCTAAAGGGACACAGTTCTTCATATTTCTGGTTTCTTCTGAGTCTCTCAAACCAACTCCTCAGCTCCCAGCCTCATTCCTCCAGAGACTGGAGCTTGGTGCCAGCCAGGGGTCACAGAGGCCAGATGAGGCCTTTCTGAAATGAAAGGGTCAGGCTCCAGGGGCCAGCAGCCAGACACAGCAGGGGGACTGAGCCGGTTTCTCTCTGCTTCTTACAGCTCTGACCGTGAAGTTCCTCACCAGAAGGTTTATCAGTGAATATGACCCCAACTTGGGTAAGAAAGCACTCCTCCCTGTCCCCCCTGCTGTGCCTCTCTTGGATCCAACCCCCTGCCCACCCCCCCAACAGACACCCACGCTTCGGTGGGCCCAGGTCCGACCGGGATCCAATATCTGGGGGCAGAGGGCAGGAGCCACCAGACAACTTGGGGGTTGGCCAGATTCAGAGAGCTGTGTGATTTGCCCTAAATTATGAGGTAAATTATTCCTTTTTAAAAAATTAAACATAGCAGAGCATCTACATCCACCAAGTGCTGTTTTTCAAGTGGGTCACTCGATGATGCACTTTTGCAGAAAAGTTGGGCAAGACATTTGAGAAATTCTGTAGTGGAACTGGCTTCTGAACCAGTTTCTGAACCACGCAAGAAAACTAGTCTTGTGTTATTGACATATCATGTTATAATGGCAAAAGGGATGCTCTGGTGTTGGTCAGAGCCGAGTTTGAATCCTAACTCTGCCACATATTGGCTGTGCAGCCTTGAGGCAGTCACCTAACATCTCTGAACTTCTGCTTCCTCATCTGTAAAGCAGGCATAAAAAACACCTATCAGAGAATTACTGTGGGGGTGAGAGATAACACATGTCACAGAGCCAGCTTTGTACTTGACCCACAGCGTACGTGCAGTGCGCATTTGTATCTCCCTCCTCAAATGGCTTCCTGTCTATGGTGGCTGAGGTTCCCCCAAATTAATCAGATCAATGTTTCTGAAAATTATTTTCAGTAGCAGGAACTTTTCCTTAAATAACTTCTTACATGGTACCCTAATATCTAAAATAAATAAATGAAGAATTTTATTAGTTATACACGTCATCTAAAGCTCCCATTTATAACATTTGTTATTGTAAACTGGGCACTGAGAAAAATGAGTGCTCTGAATCTCTTAGCCTTTTGGAAATGAAGGTTGCGGTCTTGGATTCTTTTCCCCAATCGTAAGAATGGAATAAAGTACTTATGGTACCCCTGAGAACACCCCCGAGGAAACCTAGGGCTCAGAGCTCAGGCCACACAGCGGCACAGTGAGGCACTTCCTGCAGCAGGTGTCGGAGCACCACCGTGACCCTAAAGGAAAGAATTCCTTAGCCCATGGGGCCCACCAGGCCCTCGGTTCAGGCTGGAGTGTTGAGTCCCAGTGTCTGAGCAGGACAGGACCTTAGGGCTGTGTAGGCCAATGGTTTTTAGAATATTTTCCGTGAGTACCAGAATCCCTTCTTCTGACCAGGAGGTTCACCCTTGGATATGACACCAAACTGGGTGAGGAACTACTTGGGTAAGGACATCTTAAACAGAACCCCAGGGTGCTGAACAGAGAAATTGAAAGGGCTCCCCCAATTAAGTCAAGAGTACAAGGCAAGTGACTGGCCAACAACCCCTTAGGAGTTTGTCCCTCTAAACCTGGCTTGACCACCAGTGCTCTGGCAGAAGCCCTCCATGCCCCAGTGGAGGAAGTAGGCCCGAGGAGCTGAGGCTTCTGCACGAAAGTCACACAGCAGGTCTGAGTAGAGCTCATTTGACTTTGCAAACTGCAGGAGCAGACATGGGATGTGACTGCATGCTGGCAGGGTTGGGAGAAGCCAGAGCACAAAGTCAGATGGAGTGGGGGCTCTGAAGAGGGCAGGGGGGACAGAAGATGGAAGAAAAGGCGCCCAAGAGTGAGCATCTGGGAAGGGAAAATAGGGAGTCTCAAGAATGGTCCCCCAAAAGGCAGACTCTGCCCAGCTCAAATACTGCATACACATAACTAAAACTTATCTGTGGTCTATCTGAAATTCAAATTCAACTGGGCACCCTGTATTTTATCTGGCAACCCGCCTCCGTTCTCTCTCCCTCCCTGCCCCCTAGTCCACACCCTTCAGGCAGGGTCCCACCAAAGGAGCCTGTCACAGTGGTGGTCTGAGCTTCCTGGCTAATTGTGGATTCTGACCTGCTAGTGGAATGCGTGGTCAGACTGTTTGGGGGCAGCGGCTTCGTAATAGTTAGTCATCCTACCCTGAGTGCCTATGCTCTGAGATGACCAGATGCTCTCCCCTCAGCCATTCCAGGAGGCCAGTGCTACTCCTGCAAGTTCTATTTCACTGTCTAAACATTGTGGCCACCATCCCATGGCTGCTCCCAGCAACAGTGGGACCCTGGGGCCAGAGCCTTTCCTTCTGTGCAGAAAGGTCTGAGCGTCCAAGGGCAGAGTTAGCCACAGGAGATGGAGAGCCACGCTCCCCTCTGCAAAGGTCTGCCGAGAGCCTGAGCTCAGACGGAGGCTCCCGAGCATGGGAGCCTGTGTAACTTGTTCCCATTGCCAGCATGCAGCATGGTGCTCAGTATGACGTAGGTACTTGTAAACATGAAATCGAAGTTTGATTTTAGGATTGTCCTTTACAGAGCAGCTTCTATTATTATCCCCATCTTACAGATAAAGAAACTGTGGCAGTGGTTTGCCTAAGATCATGGAGAGCCTCAGGTTCAAAGGAAAAAGAGACACCAGCCCAGTTGCTCTCCACTATGGGCAGCCTCGTGCTGCAGAGGACTGCCGTCAGAGGCCTGCAGGGTGCTGGGCTGCCCGAGCCTTGGTTTCCCCGTGTGGCAGAAGTGACTGCCCAGACTCTGTGTGTGTGAAAGCTGTGCCTCATTATGGGTTGTGACTGATAGAGCCAGTGGGAGCCAGGAGATTCAGTGCCTGCCACGGGACTTTGCCTGTGCTGAACACTGGGGGCGGGGGCGGGCCTCCAGGAGAACGC
This sequence comes from Artibeus jamaicensis, assembly GCF_021234435.1. NCBI lineage: Eukaryota > Metazoa > Chordata > Mammalia > Chiroptera > Phyllostomidae > Artibeus > Artibeus jamaicensis. The sequence continues at coordinate 8,876,487 of NW_026521883.1, forward strand.
CCTCTTGCAGAGGTCTGCGGCCATCTCACCTGGCTTGCCCGGGACAGGATGATAGCTTCTCTCCTGCCCACGTCTGCTCCAGCAAGGACATGGGCATCATTTTTGAGACATTGTCCTCTTTATACTCTGACCCGAGCTCCTTTTAAAAGATTTTTACTGTACATGAGAGAAAAATGTTTGAGAAAAGAATCTTCTCCCAGCACTAAAGTCCACAGAATGTTATTTAGAACTAGAAATGATGAGGCCCAAGTGTTTAAAAACAGCAGAATGCCCTTAGGGCAGGGACTAGTGATGGGAAGAAGGATTGTTACTGTGACTTGGAAAGGAGCCCTCACCTTTCAGAGTCACCTCACTTGTAAAGGGGGAGGAAGCTGGTTACGATGGCCTCTAAGCTTCTCCCAGCTCACCCATGCAGTTCCGCATCCTCAGCCGGGCTGGGAGCTTCTGCTCTCCCCCTGTGCTCCACCCAGATAGAGCTGTAAGGTTGACTGGCCCACTGAGCAAAGGGAATGAAAAAGTCCCAGTGGAGAGGCAGCCCAGCCAAAGGTCCACAAGTTCAAGTTCCCTTGTGGACAGATGTTGTGTGGCTGTGGCGGAGTTCCCTCCTTCTCTGGGCCTCGCCTCCCTGCCGTCTCTGCCTCCCTGTCATCTCTCTGCTGTGCACCCAACAGCAGCGACCTTGAAAGGCTGTTGTTCTATAAAAGACGACAGGAGACCAGGACCAGGGTTGGGCTGATATTTTTCCTTGGACTGGGCAGGACATGGTGCTTGTTTGGGGCCAGGAGCTGTGAAGTCCCAAAAAGGGGCGCATCAGACACCTTGGGCAGAAAAATCAGAATGAGATATAGGCATCTAGGGGCAGCACTTCTGGTACCAAATATAGTTAAACATTTAGGGCATATTTTCCATTAATTTTTTTTTTGTCTTTGAATAAGAGCGGCATTTTTCCAAGTCCCCAAAGCAGGCTGGGGACGGGAGCTGTCTGCGATTCCTGCTGGCTGCTGGAGGACCTGGCGGGTGTCCAGGCTCGGCTCAGCTGCCCGTGACCCTCAGAGAGAACTATCTGACTCAGCCAGGGTTGGGGGGTTCTTTTCTCACAGCAGCTGCTGCCAGGAAGACAGAGTGGGCCTCAGTTATACTTAGAGGGGTTTTAGGGTCACTTGGGGCATGGGGACACCCAGGGAAAGGTAAGGACCAAGTGCACTCACACAGGTGGGCCAGTGGCACAGGGGGAGTTTGGGACAGTGATTGTCAGTGTGGCAGCAAGGTCCTTTGTGCATGCCTGGCCACTTGCCGCTCTCCCAGGTTTGAGGTCGTGAGCATTGAAAAAAGTAAACACTCATGAGATCCCAATAAGACCAGTAGCTTAGTTTATAATGTGGTACCAATGTCAACTTCCTGGTTTTGATCACTGTACTGTGGCTATGTACAACGAGTTAACGTTGGGGGGATGGGCTTGGTGCTTGTGCACACGTGGAAACAGGTGCACACACACGTTCGTGCAGAGACTGCCCTCGGCCCCACTGGGGGATGGTGCACAGGAACGCTCTGCATTGAACACTGTCGTATCACTCCTGTAATACATGAGTCTAGGGTTATTTCAAAATAAGAGGTGAAAATAAAGCACCTGGGAATGTGGACCTGCCCAGTAAACTCTGGAGCACTATGGTCCCCACTGTCCATTTGTGGAGGGCACTTGTGGAGGGCCAGGGCCCCTGTGCAGGCGCCCCTCCCCCCCAGTCCCCTCACAGCCCTGGGAGATAGTGCAGGGACAAGCATGCAGCGCAGGGCCTGGCACAGAGCAGAGCTGCAGACCGTTAGCCAGTGTTATCAGCTTGTCCCCCGTTGTAAAATGAGGAAATAGCTCTTTTCAAAGAGCTGAGGTGCCTTCACCAAGTCACACAGCTAAGTAGCTGAAGTAGGGTTTGATTCTGCATCTCCGACCTAAAACTTTCAACTACCAGATTCCTCTGCTATTATTTTGACAAGGGTTATTTGTAAAACCTCCTCGGGATCTCTAAACAGGGTGTTCTCACTGGGGGCAGGAGGACTGTGCTTGGAGACTTCCTGTGGTACAGGGGTCAGAGGTGCGGAGGGCGCGGAAGCTGGGAGCTCAGGAGGAAGGGGCGGCAGTGCAGCTCCTGAGGCCTCTGCTGCTCCCTGGGCCCATGGCCACACGCTCCAACCTGCACGCTTACTGGGTGGGCCCAGAACACAGTCCTGTCCCCCGTGGCATCTGCTCCCAGTGGCCCCTGCCACTCCGAGTTGCTCCGAGTCCTGACAGGTGGAACGGTGCTTCCTTGGCAGGAGGTTCTGCTCATGTCTCCATGTGGCCCAGCTCAGCCAACCCTTTGTTAGGTTCCCCAAGCTGCACAGGGTCAGCACAGAGGGAAGCTGGGATTCAGGCCAGTCCATCATCAGCTGAGTGGCCTGCTCCGTCTTTAACCTGGTTGGCTATCTGTCTGTGTTGCAGAGGACACCTACAGCTCGGAGGAAACTGTGGACCACCAGCAAGTCCACCTGAGGGTCATGGACACTGCAGACCCGGTAACGTTACCCTCATGACAGCTGAGAGTCAGGGCAGCCTCCTGAGAGTCCTGGCCCCATGGTGGCGGGGGGGGTAGTCAGATGGGAATATGTGTCCCTGTTAAGCTCCAGTTTGCTGTGTGACCCTCTCTGGGCCTGAATCTCTTCATTTGGCAAATGAGAGGCGATGCGCCAGGCCTCAGGAAGCCCGATGATTGTGGCACTGGCTCCGAGCCCCTGTGCTCTGGGGCCTGATGCCTGTGCACACATGGAGACAGGTGCACACACTTGTTTACACAGAGGCTTCCTTTGGCTCAGGTCCCCCACCCCCCATACACACCTCTCCCCTGTGTTCTCACCACCTCCTGCCAAGGCCGGATGGCAGTTCTTCTCAGAAGCCAAAAGGGCACCGTGAACCTGACCCAAATCCAGCAGTGCTCAGAGACAGCCAGGTCTCAGTAGGGGCCATGCTAGAGTGTTGGCTCTGTACCCCAGAGGTCAAGGTCTCCAAGTCTCTGGCTGGGTGGTGGGAGGGAGGCTCACGAGACAATGTCTCCTTTCACACCAAGCCAAATCCACACTCAAGTGCCCCTTTGACAAGGGCTGTGCTGGGGAACAATATACAAAGACCCAGAGAGTAGGGAGGTGGGATGGGGCAGCTCAGGTGAAGGCCTTTACCCCGACCTCCTCTGTCCCTGACCGGGGCTTCCCTCCTTTGCCCCAGGACACCCCCAGAAACTGTGAGCGGTATCTGAACTGGGCCCATGCCTTCCTGGTGGTATACAGTGTCGACAGCCGCCAGAGCTTCGAGGGCAGTGGCATCTACCTGGAGCTGCTTGCATTGCATGCGAAGGAGACACAGCGCAGCTACCCCACTCTGCTGCTGGGCAACAAGCTGGACATGGCCCAGTATAGGTGAGTGCGGAGGTTCACCCCACAACTGGAGAGCCCCCTTTCCCCTTTTGCGAAGTCTGGGTGTCATCTTCAGGGATTATTTGGCTGCTAAGAACAGTAATCTCTTGAATTTATGTAAAAGAGGGTGTGTTGTGAGGGTGTGGCCTTCCAGGTAGCCGTGGCCAGAAGGGAAGGGTGTCTGGGCAGCACAGAGGCTGGACCCTGAAAGTCAGAAGACAGGCCACTCCTTCCATCCTCATGGGGCTCTGCGGTCCCTCTTGGCCTCACCCTTTCTTGCGTGAGTCTATGTGACCCTCTGTTCCCACTCGGAGTAACTGGCTGGTCATTCTGTGCCCAATTCCAAGTCTAGGGAGAGAGACTCTGATTGGTTTCTTGGGTCAGGTGTCTGCGCTGGTCCAACCAGCTCTCGCCTCACCCAAGCCTGGCCCTCAGGCTCGCTTCCATGGCTGGCTGTGCTGAGGACAGCTTGTCTTAGGAAGGGTTGGACTTGAATCAGAGGTCACAGGCCGGGCCAGGGGGAAGATTTCCATCAAAATTGCAGCCGTATTTTGCTTGGCCAGCACTGTGTTTTCGAAGACCTGGAATCGGAATGCTTCAAGGTGGGGCCTGCTCTTTCTAGCTGACCACAGGCCTCACCACTCCCCATGGCCCACCTCCACCCTCGCCACACATTTGAGTTGCCTGCCCACCCTGAGGCTTCTGAGACTGTCATGCCTCCACTGAAATCCCACTGGCCGCCTTCTCCATGACTGGCCTTTGTCCTCTACGGCCAGTCCACCTGTGACGTATGCCACCTCCCACCGGCCTCCCACCAGTCCCTCCTGCTTTCGCAGGCCCCAAAGGTGTATCGACTGGTGGTAGCAAGGAGGGGACCCTTTGTTTAGCAGAGGTCAGATGGACTGTGGGAAAAGGGGGTTGCAGGCTTAGGGCCTTCACAGGCAGGCGAGTTCTCAGACACAGACATAGTCCATCTCAGGGGACCGGGGGCAGCTGGGTGACCTGAAAGCCGAAAGGAGCCCCAGAGCCTAGAAGAGGTGTCAGAGGACTGGACCAAGATAAACCAGTTTTCACCACGAGGGAAAAATACAAAACTCAACCATTGTTTTGATACCAACCTTTGTCAACCAGATTGTCTAACAGTGGTTTAGGAGCAAATCACAAAAAAATATAGGCTCCAGTGAAGTAGCGTCGGTTCCCTAAGGATAAGTCAGTCTATCCCCATGTCTGACTTTGACCAGGTCCCTAGGTTAGGGGGCCAGGACTTGATGGACATGCAAATCCGACTTGAGCTGAGCGTCCATCAGTGTCTCCCATGATTGTCTGGCAGCTAAAGAGTAAAACATAGTTTAGAGCCGTGGTTTCCAAACCACTCACAACATTGCCACCAGGCTGCCACAGAATAAAATAGGACAGCGCTACATGCCTGTGTCACCCACTCATGCGTGCGTGCATGGGGTTCTTGTTTCTGAAAGTCCCAATGACAAAGTTTCAGATTCAAGGTTATTATAAAAAGTAAATATAATATTAAATATTCTTTCAAAGGGCTTCCTAAGAAGCGGTGAGCTTATAGACAGGACCCCAGCCTGGGTGGGGAGGGGAGCAGGGGCTCTGCCCTGACCCTTTTTGTCCCGGTCACTCTGTCTCTCTGGTGCTGCCCTGGTTGGCTGGCCCACTCCCAGCCCCCTGCTCCTGCCAAAGGAACCTTGGTTCCCAAACCCGTTCCCACCAGCCCCCACCCTAGTGTCTCCTCTCATCTCATGGGCTGTGCCATTGTCCTCAGGAGTGGTGGGTGGGGCAGCTCAGGAGCGGGGGGCCAGTCAGGAGGATTCAGTCATTGAACCTTGGCCTCAGCACTTAAGGGACCCCCTGTCCCTTCCACCTTTTGGACACCTGGCCTGCCCGAGAACCAGTCTTCTTTCTCCTCTCACCCCTGTTCCCATGGTTTCCAGGCCAGACACTTTCGGGACCCTCCCAGCTACAAATATTTGATCCCACCTTCCTGGCAGGTGACCTAGGACTGAGCTGGGAAGAAGTGCTGTGCGCTCCCTCCTCTCCCCGTGAAATGCCGTCACCCTTTCTCTCCTGCACTCCCCTGGGCGGGCAGACAAAACTCGCCATGAGCCCCAAGAGCCTTGCCAGCCACAGGCATCCTGAGTGACCTTGGCCCTCCACGCCTCTGTGAGATGCCTCACAGCCTTCAGTCCAAACCACTGCGAGGCTGACCCCACAGGCGAGGGCTGAGGGGGGCTCATTTCCTGGCCGAGGGCCCCGGGTGGGGACAGAGGAGAAGTGGGGTTGGGGTGGCTGTCCTCCTCCCACCACAGGCAGGGTCTGGGCAGGGCCAGCTTCTCCCTTGCCTTTAACTTTGTTCCTAAATTCTGGCTTTGGTGACATCAGCCACCACTGATTGAGCACTGACCCTGCCTGGTACCAGGCTAGGCACTCAACACAAGTTACCTTTTCTAATCTTAACTCTGAGAGGCAGAGGTCATTATCCCGTTTTACTGATGGGAAAGCTGAGCCTCAGGGAGATGAGGATGAGCTAATCACCAAGCCAGTAAGTGGGAGCCCGGCGTAGGTAGGCCCAGGCCAGCCTGACTGGCGTGCGTGCTCCTGACCCTACCTCGCCCTGCTTCCCCACCAGGCAGGTCACCGAGGCGGAGGGCGCGGCCTTGGCGGGCAGGTTCGGGTGCCTGTTTTTCGAGGTCTCCGCCTGCCTGGACTTTGAGCCCGTGCAGCATGTCTTCCATGAGGCGGTACGGGAGGCCCGGCGGGAGCTGGAGAAGGGCTCCCTGGCCCGGCCCCTCTTCATCTCTGAGGAGAGGGCCCTGCCCCACCAGGCCCCACTCACTGCCCGTCACGGGCTGGCCAGCTGCACCTTGAACACACTGTCCACCGTCAGCCTGAAGGAGATGCCCGCCGTAGCCCAGGCCAAGCTGGTCACCGTGAAGTCATCCCGGGCCCAGAGCAAGCGCAAGGCACCCACCCTGACGCTACTGAAGGGCTTCAAGATCTTCTGAGGAACGCCCTGAGGATCTAGGCTCAGAGGCTGGGCAGGGCTGCAGGATGGTGGCTGGTTTCTGGCCACTGGCTTTCCCGCTGATGGAACAATAGCCTGCAGTGGACAGCTGACCCCTGCTCCAGCACCAAGCAGTGTCCCAGACACCCAGTTCCATGTGTGAGTTGGAGGGCCAGGCAGGAATGCTGCTCCTACGCCCTCTGGAGCCTTGGTTTCCATGGTAACCACTGCATTCCCTGCCATTGAAGGGAAACAGCCACTGGGACCACCCAGATCTCTGGGGTCAGCCTTAAGCAGGAGGAAACTGCAGTGTCCATCACGGCGTCACCCCTCTAGGTAGACGGCTCCAGGAGGCCCTGCCTAAGCGTAGGCCTGAGAACATCCTGTGGGAAGGGCAGCCCTGAGGTCCTTGAGCCACCTGGTGGACGGAAGGGCCGGGTGGGCGCAGGTTTTGGGGGGCGGGAGTCTGGCCCTTCCATTGTCTTCTGACCTCACAGAAGCCCCAGGCATCAAACCTCACAGTTTATCCAATTAATAACTAGTTTAAACCTATGGGACATCCTGTAAGAAGTCAAGTCACAGGAAGGGCTATTTCTAGGACTTTGCCTCTCATAGAGGGTAGAGGGAGAGGCTGTGGGTTGTCCAGGACAGGGGGCCTCTAGAAGTGGTCACCAGAAGGCAGGGCCCCCTTATTTTCCTGCCTTAAACTAAGGACTCTGTCCATCTACAGTCAGGACCGGCCTTCTCAGTGTTGTGACCAAAGCCACAGAGCCAAGCCATTCTCTCCCGTGGGGGCGACTCAGGACTCTGGGGAGCCCACAGCTGGCAGCATCAGGCCTCCAGGTGCCATTACCATGTCCTGTGTCCAGGGACAGAAACAGTGGACCGATTTGTAGCCGATTTGTAGGACCCGGTACCCTCAGCAATGGGTCTGCGTGTTTAAAGTGTTCTCTTGTAAGATAGAACCTGAAGCATGTGTGGTTCCTAAAGCAAATTTTTGCATAAATTATTTGGGGTGGCCCCTTCGGCTTATACCGCAGCACTGTGGCTCAGAAACATCGGGACCCTCCCTCAGGATCCATGGTTAGCCCGACAAGGGTCTCATAGTTTTCTAACTCTGTGTACCATGGGACCCCGGGCCTAATGGAAGTCTTTCTTTCATGGACCCTCAGCAGATAAGCAGATCAAGGAGAGGGCTCTGGTGGGAGGAAGGGGCCCGAAGGGATTCTGAGCTCAGAACCCTGCTCCTTCCAGGAGCTTGGATTGAAAGCAACAGCTCTAACCCAGCGTCCAGCCCTGTTTTACAGAGGTGGGGGAGCTGGGGTCTGAGGGAGGCTGCGAAGCCCTCAGGACTGCACGACCAGTCCCGGCAGGCTTCCCGACCCACGGGCTGGCTGTGGGTTTCACAGTTCCGCTCCCCACCGCTAGTGTGGGGACCACTGCCATTGAACAAAATGCAGTTTCAATGGCCCATATCCAGAAGCATTTTAATAAAAAGGGTTTGTGTGGATTTTTTCATAACAGAATCTTGGTTCGATGGCTGTTCCTTCACTTTATCTGCAGACAACACGGGGCACTGCTCTGCACTGCCACTCATTCTCGGGTTGTTGTGGGTCTGGAACGAAGATGTGCACACCCCTCTTTCTTCCTTCTCTCTCTCTCTCTCTCTCTCTCTCTCTCTCTCTTTTAACTTTGTAACTCAATTTCCTCTTGGGCCAAATCCTGCTTTTCTGAGAGCAGAGTCTCTCTTACGATGTTCACACTGTTGTCATCGTCGTTGGTGCTAATCTCAGCCAACACCTCTGGAGTTTGTTTTGCCGGTGGCAGCTTCTTTAGGTTTCTGGGAGGAAAGGAAACACTGTTGAACGTGAGTCCCCAGAGCTGGGGGTACTGAGTGGTTAGGGCAGGCCTAGGTTTCCCAGGCACGTGTGAGTTTGAGGGGAAATCCAACAGGCAGTTCTGGGAACTCTTGGGGGAGAAAGCTGAGGTGGTTTGAAGTTCTTTCGGCAGAGAAACAGCTTAGATTCGCCCATGCCTCTCCCACCAAGTCCTCACTGCCCACCTGCAAGTTCAACTATCAATGTCATTGTCCTCCTTACTGAGGAATTCAGCTCAGAGAAGCACACACCTGAGACATGCATCTAAGTCTCCTGACCCCGAGTCCTGTGTTTTCACCAAATCACTTTTCCTCCTCTCCCAGGACTGTCATCATACTGAGTACAGGTCCTCATCACCCCATCCTGTGTCCCCAGACATGCTGCAGGAAATTCCTAACTAATCCTCCTACCTCTGGGGGCCTGCTTCTCCAAACCGGCCTAAACACACCAGCCATGGTTCTAAAGCCCCAATGTGCACACATCACTCCCCAGCTCAAGCACCTTCAGTGGCTCCCCACTGCCCACCTCCTTAATCTGACATCCAAGATCCAACCCTCCTTCCAATAACTCCCCCAAATGTTCCCCCTTTGAGGTGGTTTTACTGAAGGTACACTTCCTGGCCATGGCGGAGGCACCCAGCTGTGGCTAGAGCTGACCGCCCAGAGAATCTGCTTGGGCCGGAGGGGGAGCAGCTTCGTGTCTGCTGCTCTGGTGGACAGACGCCTTGTCTCTGAGTTGACCTTGCTGAGGGGGACGCTTCCACCCAGGATGAGACAGGCAAGGTCATCTTAGGCGTACATCCCACTGGGCCCTTCTGCATGCAGAAGGATCCTGCTGAAACATAAACTTTTCACGTCCCTGCGCAAAGCCCTTCTCGCGAGCTAGAACCTGAACTCCTAAGGATGGCCCTCAGAATGTGCCCACTGAGTCCTGCCCCCTCTCATCCTCCCTCCTCTGCCCTCCTCACCCTGGGGCTACAGCCACACAGGCCCCCCTCCCACCTCAAGCTCTGTGTGTGTGTGTGTGTGTGTGTGTGTGTGTGTGTGTGTGTGTGTGTGTGCGCTGTCCCTTGGTCTGGAGGGCTTCTGCAGCCCACTCTCCTCTGTTTGCCCTACAGGCCCCAAGTTCCAGCTCTGTGCTCCCACAGTACTGTGTATGTCCTGGTCACCATTTGTCACCTTGAACTGCAGTCATCTCCTTGCCAAACTGTAAATTCCATAAGGCCAAGGCTGAATCTATCAGGGCCACTGCTGTGGCCCCCACTCAGCACAGAGCTTGGCACAGAGCTAGTGCTCAGCTCACGTCTGTGGAATGATGAACAGGCCATAGCAGTTCCTGACGACTAGTTCTCAGTGTGAACTACATGGGTTATTTCTTTTTTGACTTCCTAGCAGGACTATGGGGGAGATTCATAGATGACATAAACTGTGACACAGAAGGAAGGGCACGGGGGTTAGGCTGGCCCCTCCACGGATCCTTAATGACCTTGTTCTGCACAAGGGGAATGAATGATTTGTGCCTGTGCCACCTTACAGAGCTGTCTTGGGGGTCAGACAGAGAATGCACAGGTGTTTTTAAAATTACAAGCGTGATACAGATTTGAGGGAGAGATTCTTATTGTTTCAAAGTTGCTGATGGTGGTGGCTGACAGGTATAGAGCAGTTGTTGAGAGAATGAATGAATGAATGAATGAATGAGGTGAGCGCACTAAGCATAGACTGAGTGATTTCTAGGACTAGACGCTGCGCCAGGTGCTTGGGGAAACAAAGTGGAGTCAAATGCAGTCCCTCGAGGATCTCTCAAACATCAGCCCTGGGACCGCCCAGAGAGTTTAACCAAGTGCCCTGCCCAGGTCTCACCCTTTGTGTCAGAATCTCTGAGGTGAAACACAGCATTCTGTATTTTTAGTATTTCTCCCCGGAGATGGTGTTGTGCATCCAGAGTTAAGGAGTTTTGTTAACTATGGAAACGTTAGTGTTGCCCAAGGAGCCTCAGCTGTTCTCAGGTCTGCACCTGAGGCCTGCATTTGGCCTTGGAGCAGGGCAAGGCTTCACCCTTTAACAGCATCCTAACTCTGCCATGGCCACCACTGAGCACAAGGTGATAACCACAAGGAATTGGTTGTTACCACCACTTATAGGAGAAAGTAGTTCAGAGGCACTGAGTGGACAGCCATGCTAGTGAGTGAGACGGAGCTGGGATTTGAACCCAGGGCTGCATGACCCCAGGGCCAGCGGGTGGTAACTGGGCACAGTTGCTAGTTTCCCCACAATTCTAGGTTCTCAAAGGACCCTGAAGGCTGCATTTTCCTGCCCCAAAGGGTGGATAGCCAAGACCCATAGGGTCCCCACCTTCCAGAGCCCACCCCAGGCTAGCTCCTCACCTCCTGGTCTTGATGTTCCTTCCCAGGAGGACAATGCTTATCACGACCACCACACCCACCAGGACCAAGATGGAAATGTTCCAAGGAGATGCTGGGGAGGCACACACAGGACAGGGAATGAGGAGAGGCTAGGTGCCCCTCAGGCCCACCAACAGTTGGGGGCTGGGCCCAGACACAGCTCACAGCATCAACTGCCCCCTGCTGTGGACCAAGTGTTGTAGAGACTAGTTATGGCAAAGACGAGCCCCTGCCCTGTGCAAACTCCAGCATGTGCGTGGGGGGCAGGGGGAGGAGGGAGCCGGTCTGTCTTGGAGCAGCTCCAGTCTCACGGGAGACAGCACCGAAGCTGGATGACAGTTAGTGGGGTGAGTCGAGCCAAACTTCACAATCTTCCGGATTTTGTCAGGTACTGGCAACCCTGGGTGGTGCAAGGGAAGGAGGGAAGAGATGGATGGAATGAGAGGGGGAGAGGTGGAGGGAGAAAGGGAGGAAAGAGGGGAAAGAGGAAGAAAGGGGCGGCAGTTAAAATAGATTCAAAAACTGCCCACCAGTAATACAGGAGGTGGCCAGTCTGGATCTGGGTCACCAAGGTTTGCCCACACTGTACGAAAATGAGGCAGGACCCAGCCTCAGCGTTTGCATTCACTGTGCCCTCTGCCGGGAGTGCTCTTCCCCACGTAACCTGCACAGCTAAACCCTTCACCTGCTGCAGGCCTTCACTCCAATGTCAGCGTCTTAGTGAGGCTTCAAGAGCGCACTACCTACCCTTGCTGCTTACTTCCTACTCCTTTTCTCTGCTGAATTTTTCTCCTTGTTTTTTCTCTTAGCCCTGGAATCATCCAGAGTTTCACAAAATGCCCCTGCCCAGCTCATCACCAACACACTATGCATTTTCATTGTTTATCCTGTTCATTCTCTTTCACTAAAACATGTGCTTCATAAAGGCAGAAGTTTTGTTTTATTCACTACTGAAACCCTGGTGCAGAAAATAGTGCCTGGCACACAGAGGGAACTTAAATATTTGCGACTGATTGGATGGGTGATGAATGAATGAAGATCAAGCCCTGAGAGAAGGAGGCTGAGGGCCAGACACACCCTTCGGGCACTGGGACCCTCTGCCTCAGTCCCCGCTCTGAAGGAAATGTGCAGTGTGCTGTGGGGCAGCGGCCCCGTCCAGGGCTTCAGCCAGCGTCCGCTGTTTGCGTCATGTGTTGAGAGCACACACCCCACACGCCAGCCCCCTGCCGCTTACCATCTTCTACCCGAAAAAACCAAAGCATTTCTTCCAGCAGCTTCTGAGGCACAGCAGTACTAACTGGGGCTTGGGTGGCCCCCTCTCCAGGGTGCATGCCCTGCTCCTGGTTGGGGCACATATCTGACAATGAAGTCCTTAGGCCCCTTCGTCCCCTCAGCTGTCCTCTTGGCCTCCTAGGTACTGGCCCCTAGCAGAGCCTGGCAGACCCCTGGAAACAAAGCAGAGAGTGTGACTGGGGATTGAGCTCCCCCCAAATCCAACTGTCTTCTGGCCCAAAGTTACAGGAGCAGAACAGCCAGACTCCAGAGCAGGTGGGGCCTGGGGGCCAGAGACCACAGACTTGGGAGTCACTCAAATCTTTATCAAAACCCATCCCATGTGGGGAAGAGCCTGACCTGGGAATGAGGAGGACTAAGCCACCGATGGGCTGTGGGACCCTCACAGGGGACATCCCCCTTTTTTACCTGCTTGGCACCCCACTTCTGTAGCCCACACCTCCCCTTCACCCTGGTTTCTTAGCAAATTGTCCCATCTCTTGCCATTGATTTTTATGCGGTAGCCAATCACAGGACCCACGTGACAAAGGTTGGGCCTATCACAAGTCTCTTGTCCGGAGATTGGCATGCCTGCCGAGGAGCTGAGAAGGAGAGAGTGCCGGCAAAGGAGCGCTCCCTGTCCCGGCTGCCGTCCCTCGGCCTGATTGTCAGCGCTGCTCTCAGGTCAGCTGCCCCAAAACTTCTCTTTACACATGTTATCAGAATTGTTTTCACTGTCTGCAGTGGAAGAACCTGAATCCATGTTTCCTGGTTAAATCCCTTCATTAGGTTCAGCCTGGTTTCATCCCCACAGAACAAAGCAGGTTAAACAATCTGTGTTTCCTAACCCCCAGTCAGCTGTTGAATCCTAGTGCTAAAAAAATAATAATTCCAATTCTGGATGTTGACACGAGGCCATGTCACTATTCAAGGAATCAGCACCGAAATGCCACAGAGACCTACGTCCATATGGGAACTTGAAACCAGTAAAGGTAGCTCTACCGTGGTGCTGGCAGGGGGCTGTTAGTGGGAGGTGTCGGGAAAACTGGCTCAGCGTGCAGAGAAAAGGAAGGCCGGATGTGTGCCTAACACACTACATACAAAACAGACTCCACAATTAAAGACCTAAATGTAAGAGGAAAAAATATAAAGTTAATAGAAGTGGGGGAAAACTTTTTAATCTTTGCCTAAGAATACGGTTTGTTGGTTGTTTTTTTTTTAGATAGGAGGAGGGGGAAAGAGAGAAACATCATATGAGAAACACTGATTGGTTGCCTCCCATTTGTGTCTTGACTGGGAATTGAACCCACAACCTAGGTGTGTGCCCTGAACGCACAACTTTTTGGTGCACAGGACAATGCTTCAACCAACTGAGCCACCTGGCCATGGGAGAAGTGGGATAAAATTTTAAAACAAAGCTATGACAGCTCAAATCATTCAAAAACAACAAAAAAACCCCTGATGAATTGATTATATCAAAAATAAGATTATGTGCTCAATGAAGTATATCATCCATAAAATAACTAACACCTTTCTGACTGGGACAAGATATTTGCCATGCTTAAAACCAGGAAGAGAAGTATACACAAAGAATTCTTGGGAACTAATAAGAAAGACACAGGATCTCTTATAAATGGGTAAAGATCTAAAACCTGCAGTTTCCTATTACAAAATAGGAAGTCCAAAGGGCTAGTGAGCATATGAAGAAATGCTCAAACTCTTTGGTACTCAGAAAAATGCAAATTACTTCCAGCCAAGATGGAGGCATAGGTGGAAACACTGTGACTCCTTGCACAACCAAATTTAAGGACAACAAAGATTTAGAAACAAAAACACAACCAGAACAGACAGAAAATTGAACTGTATGGAAGTCTGACAACAAACCATTCATCCAAACCGGTAGGGGTGGAGTCAGCGGCTGGCAGAGAGGGGTCAAGGCAGGAAAAAGCGGTGGTTGGTGGACCCAGGTGTGGGGAGGAAACCAGCAGACCCAACCCAGTGAAGCACATAAGGCAGCTGGCTGACCACGGACACACTTTCACACGCAGATAAACCAGGGAAAAACAGGCAGCGAGACAGACCGCACAACCCAGGGCTCCAGTGCCAGGAAATAAAGCCTAAAAGCACGAATTGAAAAAACTTGCAGGGGTTGAGGTGCTGGGAGAGAGTTTCAGCCTCACAGGAGAGTTTGTTGGAGAGACCCACAGGGTCCTAGAATGTACACTAGTCCACCCACCAGGGAACCAGCACCAGAAGGGCCCAGTTTGCTTGTGGGAAGCGGCAGAAGGGACTGAAATCCAAGAGAGTGCAGAGTGAGCGCCACTGTTGCCTCTCTGCCCCCGCCCCCCCATACAGTATCTCAACCCAGTGACTAGGTTGCCCCACTCCAGTGAACACCTAAGGCTCTGCCCCTTATTACATAACAGACCAAAAAATTATCGCTCAAGCAGTAGAACAGATCAAAGCCCCAGAGCCAATACTTCTAAGCAACAGATAGCCAACTTATCAGACGCACAGTTCAAAACACTGGTGATCAGGATGCTCACAGAACTGGTTGATTATAATTCTCATCACAAATTAGACGACCATAATTCATCTGGTCATGAATTACTATAATTCACATTATGGTCACAAATTAGATGACCATAATTCCCTGGAAAATGCACATGGAACCAATAGTGATGGGAAGAAAACTGGGACTCAAATCAATGGAGTGGACCAGGAGGAAGAAAGAAACAACCAAACAGAAAAGAATGAAGAAACAAGAATTCGAAAAAAAGGACAGGCTTAGGAACCTCCAGGACATCTTCAAACATTCCAACATCCAAATTATAGAGGTACCAGAAGGGGAAGAGGAACAGCAACAAGTGGAAAAGTTATTTGAACAAATAATAAAGGAGAACTTCCCCAATCTGGCAAAGCAAATAGACTTCCAGGAAGTCCAGGAAGCTCAGAGAGTCCCAAAGAAGTTGGACCCAAGAAGGAACACACCAAGGCACATCATCATTACATTAGCCAAGATTAAAATGAAGGAGAGAATTCTAGAAGCAGCAAGAGATAAGGGGACAGTCACCTACAAAGGAGTTCTCATCAGACTGTCAGCTGATTTCTCAAAAGACACCTTCCAGGCAAGAAGGGGCTGGAAAGAGGTATTCCAAGTCATGAAAGGCAAGGACCTACATCCAAGATTGCTCTATCCAGCAAAGCTTTCATTTAGAATGGAAGGGCAGATAAAGTGCTTCTCAGATAAGATCAAATTCAAGGAGTTCATCATCACCATGCCCTTATTATATGAAATGTTAAAGGGACTTACTAAGAAAAAGAAGAAAAATATGAACAGTGAAAGGACAGCAAACTCACAGTTATTAACAAAAACACCTAAAACAAAAGCAAACTAAGCAGACAGCTAGATCAGGAGAGGAGCCACAGAAATGGAGATCACATGGAGGGTTAGCAACAGGGGAGTGGGAGGAGGAGAAGCAGGGGAGAAGGTACAGAGAATAAGTGGCATAGACGGTGGGAAGAAAATGGGGGGCAGGCAAGAATAGTACGGGAAATGTAGAAGCTAAAGAACGTAAGACACATGAAGATGAACTAAAGGGGGAGAATGTGGAGGAGAGAGGGTGCAGGGTGGAGAGGAGTAAAGCAGGGGAAATGGGACAACTGTAATGGCATTATCGATAAAATATATCTAAAACAAGAAAAATGCAAATTAAAAATGAAACACTACTTGACACCGATCAGATCAGCACAGACTGAAAAGCAAGTAATGCTGTGTGTGTGTGAGGCCCTGGGCCACCACCTCGTACTCTGACAGGGTGTGGGCTGGGGCCGCCGTCTGCAAGCAAAGTAGTCACAGTAAGTGCGCACAGTCACTCTGCTCCTGAGTGTGTATGTAATTACATTTTTAATGTGTGTGTGTGTGTGTGTGTATATATATATATATATACACACACTTTTTCTGGACAGACTATATATATATATAGAGAGAGAGACTATATATATGTATATATAGTCTATATATATATAGTCTGTCCAGAAAAAGTCCAGCCACTGTTAATATAACAAGAATGGTTTGTATGACACCGATGTAACCTGACAGCCAAGGAGAGTGGACTGGAATGGACATGTGTGAACAATGACGACTTCACTGTACTAGTCAGTGGGGGTGGTAGATGCCATGAGTGAGCATGTGTTCTGTGTGGCTGTTGCATTCAAGATGACTGAGTAGAGCAATGAATCTGCATCAGATTTTGTGTTAAGCTTTGTGTTAATTCCTCCACGGAAACTATTTGGATGATTCAGAAGTCCACAGCTGTGGGCAACTGGTGACTGGCAGCTTCATCACGACAACACTCCTGCTCATGCATCATGTCTGGTGCAAAGTGTTTTGGTAAAACATCAAATCGCCCAGGTGACTCAGCCCCCGCTACAGCCGACATTTGCTGCCCTGCAATTTCTGGCTTTTCCCAAAACTAAAATCATCTTTGAAAGGGAAGAGATTTCAGACTGTTGATGAGATTCAGGAAAGTAGGATGGGGAAGCTGATGGTGATTGGGAGAACTGTGAGGTCCCAAGGTGCCTACTTTGAAGGGGACTGAGGCATCATTGTCCTATGTACAATATTCTTTGTATCTTCTTAAATAAATGTCTCTTTTTCATATTACATGGCTGGATTCCTTCTGCACAGACCTTGTATGTCCCTAACATATTATCCCTAGGTGTCACAGGGGATGTGCCATTTATGAAAATGCAAAATACACGCGTACAAAACAACATATATTTTTAAAAAACACACTTTAAGAGAAAGGGAACAAGAATGGCAATAAAAGTAACTGAAAAAACAGGAGAAGGGTTTTGAAGAGACCAATCACGAAAACACGTGATGGGGCAACAACAACGAAAGAGGCCCCCAGTCCGTCTCCAGCCCGCCCACGCCAACGCTGCCTTCGGAAATCGCCTTGGAGGCTCCACTGGGGGCACTCAAAAACAACTGATGGCAAACAGCCAAGTTTTCCAAGTGGAAAAACAGAGCACTAAAAAAGGGACCAGCCTGACATCGGAGTTTTCTTCAACTCTAAATGCTCTGAGAAAAGAGACATCTACAGATTTTGAGGGAAAATATTTTGACAGAGATGTAATACTGAGCTCACTTTTTCGTATGTGACTGATCACTCACGTGTCCACGTGGTGACGGATTTCGGGGAGGACCTTGTTTGGACTTCCAAGGACTCAGAGGCAGAGCTACCTACTTGGCCTTTTGGGGGATATGTGTATATATACTGAATAATGAACATGCAAAGTGACAGGGAGGGCTAACTGGTGTGATCTTGTTTCCAGCTCCAAGTGTCTGTTCAGAGCACTTGCTGAGAAGGGTTGTGACTTCCTGTCCATTCTCAGTGCAGGAGTACCTGGGTTAATTAGTCACATTGCCCAGAGGCCCCTGTTGTAGATGCAGACCTCCCCACACCCACAGAGAAAAGAGCGTGAGGGTCCAGAAAGCAAACTCCCACTCCCTCTGGGGGGCGGGACGGGGCCTGGACGCATGGGGACACTTCCAACACTTCTGTGCTGTATACATTTCTCATAGGCACACACTACCTTCATGAAAACAATACATGGTATTATATATTTTAAGTGTATGTATTTTTGTATATATATTTTAAATATATTTTTCTGTATTTGCATGCATTTTAAATGTATACATATATTGTATTTCTACCTTTGAAACAGCAATTCCCATTTTATTTTATTTTATTTATTAAAATTTTATTTATTTATCTTTAGAGGGGAAGGGAAGGAGAGAGGGAGAGAAACATCAATGTATGGTTGCCTCCAGTGCGTCCCCTGCTGGGAACTGGCCTGCAGGGAACCGGCCTGCAACCCCGGTATGTGCCCTGACTGGGAATCGAACCGCGATTGCCTGGTTCAGCAATTCCAATTTTAAAAAAATCCTCACCTGAGGCTATGTGTATTGATTTTAGAGAGCGGAAGGGAGAGAGAGAGAGAGAGAGAGAGAGAGAGAAAGAGAGAAACATCTATGAATGTGAGAGAGAAACACTTATCAGTTGCCTCCCATATACGCCCTAACCAGGGATTGAACCCACCACCTAGGTATGTGCCCTGACTGGGGATTAAACCCATAACCCTCTGGTGTACATGTGATGCTCCAATCAACTGAGCCACCAGGTCAGGGCACAATTCCAACTTTGGATGTTTAACTAATAACAGTAATCAAGATGTAAATTCTTCCCAACCTGACCTATGGATTCGATACAATCCAAATCAAAATCCCAGCAAGTTATTTTACGGATGTCCACCAAATGATTCTAAGGTTTCTATTGCACGGCTGCAGACTCGACAAGTCAACAGGACACTGAGGAAGAACGAAGGCGGAGGCCGGGGTCCGCCGGACCTCAAGGCTGTGAGAGGGCGGAGCCGGATAAGCGCACACACTTGCCTGCGGGCTGATCCGCAGTGGAATGTGCGTCTCAAATATGGTAACATGGTTACAATAAACATCTACCACCAAACAGAAAACTGAAATGACAAGACGATGCAGGTCCGGAGCGAGAGTCCACCCTCCCGGACCGTGTAAGACGCCACGGGAACAAAGACACATTTCCCTGAGGACGCTTCACCAGTTTCCTTCCAGACCGAGCATCGCAGTAATATCCCTGCTTTAAAAAAACGTAACTAAATCTCAGGATTGATTTGGATTTTACTTTGCCACTAATGTCTTTTTTCTGGTCCAGGAGCCCATCCAGGATATCATATTGCATTTAGTAGTCCTGTCTCCTTAGGCCCCTCTGGGAGATTCCTGCACTTTAAGCAGACCTAACCATCTGCCATCGGGCTGTGGTTCCTACCAAAGCCCGTGGGCCGCCCATCCCCAAGGGAGGCTGAGACACTCACCCTGGGGCCTGCCGCGATCTGCGGTTGGGAGCAGCACTGACTTCTGTGTCTCCTTCCTCCTCCTCTCACGGAGCACTGGCTGGGCTTTGCACTCGAGCTCTCCCCAGGACTGTTGCCTGGGCCTGGGGCTGCAGCGCTGGAAGCAGCCCAGCCCACCTGGGAGCCCTGCTCAGAGCACACGCCCAGGCCTGGAGTCTTCTCTGCTCTTCTGGGGTGACTGACCTCTTGAATGAGTGGCCTCAGATGACAAATAGGCTCCACCCAACTTTAGTAACTTGAAAGAACCAGGAGCCCAATGCTTTTTTTCTCACATGTTGGCTCCAAATAAAAAGAAAATATCCAGACCCTCTTGCCAACACAGGGGGATGGACTTGAGAGGACACTGGGTCTGGGGGTTCCAGCATGGCGGGGGGCTACACGATGTGCCCTCCCCAGGCCTCTGTCTGCCGGTGTCATCAATATTTAACCACAGCGCGGGGAGCCAAGCCTGGCCTTTTACAGCCTGCTCTTTCTCACAGTGACGGTCATGGACTTACATGAATTCCTCACCAGAAGCTATAAAAGACCTTTGGAGGGCCAGGGGCGGGGAAGGCCGAGCATGTGAGGCTGTGTGAGTGATACAGAAAGGAGGAAGCAGGCCAGGCCGAATAGCGCAGAGTAGGGAGTGCACGGTGGGGAAGCGGGAGTAAGATTCTCCCTCACCAGGCCAGGCCCATGCAATTCCGACCACCAGTGGGCTGTGGGCTTTTCCACCCATTGGCTCCTTGAATCTCCAACAACCCTTGGAGTTGGCTAGACAAGGAGCAGGGTTCCCACGTCACATATGAGGTAACAGAAGTTGAGTGAGTTCAAGTGACAGGTGCAAGGTGCGCTAGGAGTTCAGTGGAGGTCGACGGTGTGCACAAGAGCACGGTGCGGAGGGAAGGGGCCCAGCAGGGAGCCTGGGGGCCTGCGGGGAACTCCAGCAACTCTTCATTGTGTAACTCATTCACCCATTCACTCATTCAATAAATATCATTTGAGTACCTGCTACAAAGATGACATGGTAAACAAGACAGGCACGAACCCTGCTCTCCTGGAGTTCACACTCTAGGGGGGATAGACAGACAACCAAAAAGTTACCAAAACATATACAAGATCATTTCAGCTAGTGTCAGTTTCTGTGAATAATGTAAACAACAGAATGATAAAGAAAAAGATGGGGCCCGAGAGCTCTGAGTGCCGCATTCCATACTGAAAACCAGAGTTAACAAGGAGCCACGCAAAGACCTGGGATGGCGGGTACAAAGGTACTGAAGAAATGAGCTCAAGGAGTCTGAGGAATGAAAGGGAGGGCCCTGAAGGGCACAGGAGCTGAAGCGGGGTGAGGAGGGGCAGAGGCGTAGAATTAAGTTGGAGGGTAGACAGAAGCAGATCTCGCAGGGCCTTGTAAAACAGGACGAGGAGCTGGGACGTCGTGAGAAACCACTGGAGGGTTTAGGCAGGGAAGTGACTTGATCTGACTGACATTTATCGTCACTGGTCTGTTGGGCAGAGAGGGATGGGGAAGTCTATTGGGAGGCTGTTGCGTTTGTCCAGGTAAGAAAGAGGTAGCGGTGGTTTGGACCAGAGTGTGACTGTGGAGGCAGAGAAGTGGTCAGATCCAGGGTGCTTTTTGGAGAGAAAAGCTGCTGATAGATCTCAAGAGGAACCTAGCACCCACTCTGTTAAGCACCAAAGGAATTCAAAAGGTGACTATTGGCTTGTACGACTGGGAAGAGCCGGGTGGAGCTGACCTTAGGGAGAGCTGGAACCAGGAGCCTGAAGATCCTTAGCTCTTTCTCTCCCTAGCTCTCTCCCTGCTTCTCTCCGGATGTCAAGCCCATCCCCAGAGACTAGCCATTTCCAGGAAGCTGGACCAGGCTGCAGGAAGTTCCAACTCACACCCTGACAGCTGGAGGAGAAGGGGTCCCTTCTCTCAACTCCACCTTGGCAATTTCTGAGAAAGGGCTCTCCTTGTCCTGACCTGGGTCATGTCCCCATGTTTTGAATCAATTGTTTTAGCCAAGGCCAAGATGCTGTGGATGACCAGCTCAAACCTCATGCCTGTCAGGTCGCCAGGAAAGAAAGGCTGGGAGCCGGACAGCCATTCCAGGGGGGGTCCCTGAAGTGATCCCTGACCGGAAGTCTCCCTGCGTGCCTTGGAGGAGAATCATGGGGAGCTTGCGCCACCCCAGGTTTTCCAACCCTCTGCCTGTTTCTCTTTTATTCCTCCTCTTACCCTAGTTCTCCCCGCTGTAGCTTATCTAACCACTGTTCTTCTGTGCCTGCTCTGTGTCAGGCATTACGCTAGTGATGGCCAGCCACAGACACTGCCCCTGACCTCATGAAGATTTCAGTCTAGTGGGGAGACAGAAAGGTGGTCACACCAGGGATCCCGTAACTGCGACCGCGGTGTGACAAGTGCCACGCAGGAAGTGTACAAGCCTGCCAAGCTCTCCCTCCCTCCTAGTTTCAAATATCACTTCTGGACAAGTCAATTCTGCCTTAGAATCTCCTTTCCTTATGTTTCCCTTGTCCCGCTGCCTGGAAGATGGTGGGCAATTAGCAGTGCAGTGCAGTGCAGTGGAAAGGGCTCTTGGCTTTTCTGTGCTATTCTAGTATCTGCCATCTTAATATCTTCATAATTCTTCCAGTCTCAGCTTACATGTCATCTCATCAGGGAACCCTTTCACATCGGTTAAAAATTGTGTTTGGCTCTGGGTCACAAAGACCTGGTTGGAATGGTTTAAACACATAAGGGTGTATGTTCTCATACAGGGATTTCTGAAGTAACCAGCGACTAATGTCTAAAGCTCAAGGGAATCAGGGCTGAGGTTTCTGAGTTTCCCTCATGGCTTCAAGGTGGCTGATGCAGCCCCAGCCATTATGCCCAAGTGCCAAGCAGAAAAAAGGAAAAAGCAAAAAAGGACCACAAAATGGACCATAGGATATAATGGACAAATGACCTCCCAGCGGGTGAATCCAGACAACATGAGAACTACGGCTGAGGGCTGACGACCGGAAGGCTTCACAGAGGCAGCGGCTGCTCTGTGTTCCCGGGTCCACCTGCTCCCTGGGGGGCGGACATGCCCTTGGCTAGCTGTTCGTTCTTTTCTTCACTTCGATAAGCATCACTTACACTCAGAGACCCATTCAATGATTTAACTTGAACAATAATGCTGTCAAGTTTCTGGTACCACATTCTCTTCTGGTAGAGAAAACTTCGTGGAAAACAGAATTAAATCTAAAAGCGGTGATGTGAGGAAAGGTGACCCACAGGAGCAGAGATATATGCACAGGGACATCCATTGCAACTTCGTTTAAGATGGTAAAAAAAAAAACAACCCTAAATGTTCAAGAACAGGGGAGGGGTTGGTTTATGGTACCAATGGAACAGCATTTTTTTTAGGGGCCACTTTTTGTATTAAACCCAGAGGGGGAAAAGGGAGTAGAATTAGTGAGGGCATTTTTGAAAATGTAGGGCAACTAAATCCCAAATTATTGGTGCTTCAGCACCGGCCTGATGTCTCCATCTGCAACAGGGCGGCTGAGAGGAAGGGCGGGTGTCCAGAGGGGAGCCATCTACACACTGAAGTGAAATGATCTGAATGAACACATGCTCTTTCTTATTTGTTTGTTTGTTTGTTTGTTTGTTTATTTATTAGAAGGCAGGCAAAGGCGGTGAGAAAGAGAGGGAGAGAAACATCAATGTTTGAGAGCTGTATCAATCGGTTGCCTCTCGCCCACCCTCAGCTGGGGACCTGGCCGGCAACCCAGGTACATGCCCTGACCAGGAATTGAACCAGTGACCTTTAGGTTCACAGGCCAGTGCTCAATCCACTGAGCCACACCAGCCAGGGTGAAATGCTCTTTCAACATTCATGTTTTGCTAGAAGCGTTTTGGGAACATTTACAGAGTATTGGAAGTTTGGGTGGAAACTGACGTGAAGCATGACCCAAAGCAGGTACCTCCTCCGGGGAAGGTCGTTCTGCAGCCTCCGCCTTCACCCCTTTCATCTCACCTGCGTGTCACGTGAGACTTCCCAGGCCAGTGGCCCCACTTCGGAAAGCTTAATGCTCTGTATGTCTTTGACCCCTTGTTTCTGGTTACACTATAACTAAATATCTTCTTCAGTCCCCGAATAAATCAAAGTCCAACAGCAGAATAAAATCAAAGTGCTCAGCCTTTTGTTTTAATTATAGGAGGTGCTTGAGGCTTAATCATTCCCATAACCCGCACTCTGAATAGCCTCCTCTGGAAGAGAACTTGCTCAGTGTGTTTGAGGAATGTCAAAGAGCTTGGTAAGTCAGGCTTGGGTGTTACTTTGCTGCATGTGGTTGCTCCCAGCTTTCACAAGCAAGTCGCCATTCTTTAGGGGAACAGAGGGGGCATACGGTTGTCCCTAGGACTAAAGAAAACACTCCAGACAGTTCAGTTAGGACTATGTCATGAATCAGAGTTCTATTACAATCTTGCTGTGAGGGGAAAGGCCTCTGGTCGTCCCACCTTAGAAATTCACTTTTGGTGAATGGGTAGATAATAGTGGTTAGTCTAGATTTTTTTAAAAAGAAAAGAATGTTCAATTAAAAGGTCACAGAGACTCTTGGCTGTTGTCAGTTGGGTGAGTGGGCGATTAGTTTTCCAGAACAAGTCTTAATCCTCTTAAAGTTTATCAGAAAATTTTCTAAGCATTTTTCTATAGGAATCCTAATTTCTTTCCAGAAGGAAGTTGGGAATTAAATCATTAAAGAAGGAAAAAAGTTCTGTCCTGCATCAGTTTCAGGACAATTTTTCTTTCTTTTAAAAATTTTTTCAGCTACAGTTGACATTCAATATTATATTAGTTTCAGGTGTACAACATAGTAGTTAGACATTTATGTAACTTCCAAAAGGCTCCCCCGATAAATCTGGCACCCACCTGGCACCACAGACGGTCACTAGAGTATTAATGACTATATTCCCGAAACTGTGCTTTCCCTCCCCGTGACTGTTCTGTAACTGTCACTTTGTACTTCTTAATCCCTTTACCCTTTTCACCCGGGCCCCCAAACCCCCTCTCATGTGGCAACCATCAATTTGTTCTCAACCATCAGATTTCTATGGATCTGTTTCTGTTTTGTTTGTTCATTTTGTTTGTTTATTCCACATATGAGAGCATATGGTATTGGGACAATTTTTCTTTTAAAGACCCTCCTTTTGGCCAGATAATTTTTGCAGATCTGTTTTGGTTTAAAAAAAGAAATCTCTTTACATTATTTAATTTCTTGCCCAGTTGATCACTTTTTACATTTTTTTCACACATGGAGGCAAGTAGGCATACAAAACACACATAATCGCTATTGCCAGAAGTGTTTGTACCCATATTGGTATTATTCCTTTGTTAAATAAAAGCCTTCCTGGCCAAAATATTTTCTGAAAGAAGGGTCTATTGGGCCGTACGCTAGCCAGAAAAAGGACCAGGTCACATACCATCTAAACCACCGGAAGCAGGGCTGGATGGAGGGGCCAGACACATCTGTCATCCTGGAGCTGACCGGGCTCTTTGAAAGGTGCAGTGGGCCGGTTCTAGGACAAGAATGACAAGGAGACACTTCTGAGACATCCTGAGTGAAATCGCAGCAGGCCCGGAGGGTGAAAGGGAGAGACCAGAAGTTCACCGGTTAACAACTGCAGACCAAAACCAACAAAAGACCGCTTATACTACTGAATGTTTAAACTTTGGATTAACTTTCAGGTGGCTATTTCTGCAGTTACTAAAGCAAATAGCCAGTAGCCACTGACCCCCAGGAGCCTCTACTTCTTGCTTGCACTTGAACTTTCCAGACTGTTTGCCCATGACCAATCCTAAAGTACAAACACTTTTTCCTTGGATTCTGCACCTCTTGAGGAACTAGCACCACGTCACCTTCTCCCACCCCCTTTATCCATTGCCAGTGTGAATTCTCTCAAAAACAATTTACGTCTTTCTCCCCCTACCTGACTATACAGAGGCTGTCAACCCCAGGATAGCAGCCATGTTGCTTTCTCTATCTAGCCCTGCTGCTGGTGCTTTAGACTTTGTGCCCAAGCACCTGGTCCTTTTCTGGCTAGCATTTGGTTCAATAAATCTCTTCTTTCTAAAAAGCATTTAGTCATGAGAGCTTTTTGTTTAACAGGTGCATAATCCATGAGAAAGAAATATTTATGCTTCTGGATTCATTGTGGACAATATTTATCTCTCCTTTAGTTGTGGGCAATATTTAGATTTCTCTTGGTTTATTAGGTCGACTGTCAGCAATAAAGAGATAGCTCCTTATCCCTAAGCTGCTTCTCAGTCTTGTAGTCTCACACCTTGCTTCCTGGAGAGGTCATGTGACCTCTCTAGTCTCTCTCCTCAAGGACAGACACCCAGTCCTGCTGGCCCACGCGGCCTCTTTAGCGCTCCCAGTGTCCTGGTGGGGAAGAGTCTGTTGCATAGAACAGCCTTATTAGTATTTCTCCATCATCTGTGGGGCATGGGGCATGGCCAGCGTGTCCCGATCTGTCCCCAGCAGATGGCCTTGCAGCCCAGGCCTGCTTTATAGGGAGGCTGGACAGATTTGGGAGTGACATCTCCTACTGAGACCACAAAGGACAGTAACCATACAGACGGCCCAATCAGAATCTGAAGCGCTGCTGCTTTCAGTTATCCTGCCCCAAACCCGTCAATGACTAAAAATGTTGGTGAGCAGCGCTCCCTCGCGGACTTCTGCTGCATCTACAGGCAGGAGATGGCATTAGCACAGTTCGTGGAACTTCTCACTAAAGGCTGCATCCCTAAAGGTTCCGCTGGGCTGTGCCCCTAGGTTCAGTTTCTGCTCCTGACGTTGGTCTAATGCATGTGTATGGCAGACCTTCCCCTGGTCAAATGTGGCATTGTTTCCCAGGCCATATTCAGTTCTTGTGGATTCAGGCATCCGCCACCTTACCAACCAGAGCTCTGACCATTTTCCTCCTCGTGCCCCTGCTCCATCTTCCCAAAGGCTCTGGCTGCTCCTCCTTTTTGACTCAAAGCCAAAGGGCTGATCACACACACACACACACACACACACACACACACACACACTATGGCAAGTCTCCCCACTCCTCAGAAATCATACACACACGTAGTTATGGTCAGGGTCAGACGACGAGGAACACAGAGAAGAGCTGTTTCCCGCTTCCTCCCACTCCCGGATCAGCTTTTTTACACCAACCGCTGGCTCTGTCCTGGAGGCAAATCCCGTGTTCTAGATTTCTACCAAACGTCTCTACTCGCCTCTCTCACCACTTCCATTTCAAAGCATACAACGCTGAAAGGTTTTCATGGTTACCACCAAGCAAGTCATTCTCTGTCAGTGACATTGCTCTTGTCTTGCCCCTCAGACTCAGAATTTGGAGTAATATCATTGATTTAATGTGCACACATTCTCCATTCATCAGGGGGGAGAAATTTGTGGAAACTGGAGCAGCAGCCAAATTAGCATTATCCTGGGTGTGCTTTCTGGACGTCTAAATTTATTACCTAAAACTCCTTGCCATTGGGCGTTCCCAGCCTCTCTGTGTACCTTATAGTTAATTCAAGCAGTGGATTTGTCTGGGCTTGGGAATGGACACTACTCCCCAACCCCATGTATCTCTAGCTTACTACCAAGAGTTTCAGAATAATTTCCATTTTATCATCCTGGGAAAACTTCAATTGTTACAATAATATTATTTTCAATAAAACAGAAGTCTCCTGCAAATCAAAATTAGATGTTGGTGGCAGATGTTTGAAGCAGCTGTGTGTGGACGACGTCGGCCCCTTAGACTGAGGAGTCACCGTATGGTCGGCAGAGGGCGCTGTGAACAGTTCAAAGCAGCTCCAGGGGACAGCTGCTGAAAATTGAATGTAGCAATACAGGCTCTCTAACTCAAGGAGAGAAACGACATTAACACAAATATAAAGAGCCACAGTTTAGACAGCAGCCGAGTTCTAAGGTGAAAACCCAAGTGACTATTTCGATTATATTTGTAGCTCATGCTGTATGGGAAAGGACCATTTTTTAAGATATTAGAATCATATTCCACTTAGCCTAAGAGAGGGTACTGAAAGAGAACTCAATTGAAAGAGTAAAAGGCTTGGGGCCCCACCTCACTTTCCTTCTCATTATATGATCAGATGAGAAGAATCACTGAAAACATAGTCTCTCCCTTCCTCTTTGCCTCTCTTCAAGTGAATTTGTCAATATCTGTGTATACATTAGACAACTTCCCTTAGTAACTCCAAACTGTGCGACAAGCAAAAGTCCCCACAGAACATCAAGGGGATGCATGCAGAAAGACATAAAATGCATACAGGCAAGAGCTCAGGGGAGTATGTCTGAACTTGGTATTGAAGAACAGATAGCACTTAGAGAGCAAGGGAAGTAGGGACGGCATCTAGGAAGAACCGCATGAGCAAAGGCATGGAAGCAGAGATGTGCAAAGCTCATAGTTTAGGAAACAGGACTGGTCCGGGGTCACTGGGCCTAAGCCTGTGTGATGGGGAAATTTGGTGAGAGTGACTAGAAGGGGTCTGGTCTTCCCTCTATGGCCAGGGTGTGTGACCACATTCAAGGAGGCCACTGCATGGGCCTCGGGAATACAGAATCTAATCACTGGAGGTCCTTAGAGGTCTTCTAAGAGCACCTCCTGCCCCCCGCCTATTTTCCCTAAGAATCTCCTATATGGTATCCTTCTGTGCCTTTGATTCGCCAGAGCGACTATGAGAGCAAGTAACTGAGCCACATTTTCCACATGTGCAAAATACGGACACCGACTTTCATAGTACATTGGATTGCTGTGAATGGTTAGGATCACGCTTTGGAGCTACATGGGCTAGCTGTGAGGCTTAAGTAATTACTTAATTTTACGGAGCCTCGGATTCTATTCAGTAAAATGTTTGGGATAATATCTAATTGGTATGGTTGATATGAGGCTTAAGGAACTAATCAAAATGCTTAGTCAAAGCGCGGCATAGAGTAAAATACACACGAAATATTAGTCATCGTGGCTGAGAAAATGACACAGCATTACGGAAATAAATGAGATTTCATTGCCTGAAACACATGATTTGTTCCCAAAAGAGTTCTTTCGGGAAATTAGATAAATCGTTCAAATAAATGCAACAAAAATCAGGTGGACTCTTAAAACCGGCAAATGTCTTCACCATCTCCAACACGACTGGCCACGCCTCCAATCAGACAGACCCCGCCCCCAATTGCTGTCAGACCCGCCCATGGGGCTTCCTCCCCACCCCTCCTGGGTCCCGCCCCGCGAGCCTTGCGCCCTCCCGGTCAGCCCAACGCGCCTGCGCGGGGTAGGCCGCCCCGCGGAAGCAATGAGGGTGCTAGTGAGGCGCTGCTGGGGACCCCTGCCGGGCAGTGGCGGCGCTGGCCGAAGGCCGAGCCCCCAGTGGCGAGCGCTGGCCGGCCTCTGCGGGTCCCCTGGCGTGGAGGACGGCCGGGGCGCCCGAGTCCGCGAGAAGCCGCCCTGGCGGGTGCTCTTCTTCGGCACAGACCAATTCGCCCGCGAGGCGCTACGGGCAC
The DNA here is from genome assembly GCF_021234435.1 of Artibeus jamaicensis. NCBI lineage: Eukaryota > Metazoa > Chordata > Mammalia > Chiroptera > Phyllostomidae > Artibeus > Artibeus jamaicensis. The sequence goes on from NW_026521883.1 coordinate 8,905,000, forward strand.
TGCACGCTGCCAGGTACCGGGGCCGGGTTTAGGGGGCCCGGCTGCAGAGGGCGCTGATGTCCAGTCTTTGCGGCCCGTCCCTGCTGTTTGGGCTCCTGTAGGGGAAAGCAGCGGTGCCGGAGTTGGGTAGGCCCAGATATCGGCAAATCCGGGCGCCCGGAAGGTGTGCGGCCCAGGACTGTCGGGCCCGCAGCCCACTCTCCCGGTCCTGTACGTTGGTTCCCCGAGCGCTGCCCTGACCCAGCGGTGTCATGCAGGTACTAGCCGCTTTGCGGGCCTCGCTTCCGTCCAGTCCTACCGCCTCCCTGTCCGTTTGCTTTTAACGAAAGCGGAGCTCAGAGAGGTTAAGCGATTGCCCAAGATCATCAGCTGAACTGATTGGGACTAAAATGGGGTCTGACTTTAAAGTCCTCCCCTTTTTACTTCCTCGGATTCATCCGATTTGTACCCTCGGATCCCTTGGGCTTTGTAACAGGCACAGGCCTCCCCTTGCACACCCATGTCTTATTCCGTCGCTTCCCTTCTGCTCCCTGTGTACAGCCAGACCTAGTTTTCTGGGGCTGAAATGAGGACATAGTCCAAAAACAAACTGTTTTCAAATGAGTACACTTATAAATCAGAACTCTTAGGTATACATTTAGTATTTCTAAAATTTAACAAATCTTGTTTACTGGAAAAAATTATTTGTGATCCAACCTGTCCTGAAAGCCAATGATATGTGGCGTCTATACCCGTATATACTGCTCTGCCTACTTTCCCCCAACCTCCATTTCTTATTTCCTCACTTCTTTTTTTCCTGCTGCATCCAGCCCACCACCCCCACTCATTTCTGTCTTCTCCATCAAATCTCTCCTACAAATACTGTACTTCACAGCAGCCCCTCATACTGACTTCCTTCTCAATCCCCTTATGTCATATTCCTCCCTCCACATGCTGCTGTACACACCATGAAACACTCCCTTCCTACGTGCTGCCTTTGCACGCCCTCCATAACACCCTCTCCGCAGGCCACTTTGCCCATATTGCCTTCTACAGCTCTTGCTGCATGTATCCTCCTCACCCTGCTGTTGATGCTCCACTTGGAGGACTTGTGGGACAATCCTGTATACTCCTTTTCTCCTAACTCCTCAACATGAGATGTAATACCTGCTAAATAAATAAATGAACAGCTCCTTGGGAGACGGAATACTATACAGCAAGTAAAAAGAATGAGGTAGTGCAGCATGTACTGTCATGGAATGATGCCCATGGAACGCATCCCCCTCCCCCAAGAATTTATTGTTTGAGTAACACACGGTTATGTACAAAATTCAAAAGATTCGAAGAATATGCAGTGAAGGGTGAGTTCCTCCCACCTCTGTCTCCCAGCTCTCTTCAGGGACAGCCACTGTTTTTAGTTTCTTGTTCTAGAATGTTCATTGCATATATAAGCAAATGTATAATTAACCTATTTTTCAAAAGACTCCCATAATAGCATATATATATAGTGCTATTATGGGAGAAATATAGTGTTCTTAACACCATACTATTCATATAGTGTTAAGAGGGGAGAAAAACAAAAACAAAATACAGAGTAGGATACATAATATCTCAGTTGTATAAAATGTCTATACTGTATATGTTTCTGTGTGCATAAGACATGTCTAGAGCCATGCTGTCTAAACAGTAACCACTAGCAACATGCAGCTATTTAAAATAATTAGAATTAAATAAAAATAAAAATTCAGTGGCTTCGTGAATTTGATCATAGAAATACTGTAGAAGTGTGTGAAGTAGTTTAGCTTTGAGCTGTCATCTTAACACTATCACATTTTCTTCCAATCTTCACAACTTAAGGGAAAACAAAGAAGAAGAGTTAATTGAAAAACTGGAGGTGGTCACCGTGCCTTCCCCATCACCAAAAGGACTGCCAGTGAAGCAATATGCGGTCCAGTCTCAGCTGCCAGTGTATGAATGGCCAGATGTGGGATCTGGAGAATATGATGTGGGAGTGGTCGCTTCATTTGGCCGACTTTTGAGTGAGGCTCTTATTCTTAAATTTCCCTAGTAAGTCTTATTTATAAGGAAATACAGTATAGAGACCTTGGTCTTTATATATGGACCTGGTATCTATGAGATGCAATGACTTGAACTCTTAATTCTGCTCCCTTTAGTATTTCCTCTTAAAATATTTTACTAGTGGTATGAATTATTAAAGTGTATCATGTTCTTTATCATTGTCTATGGGCTTTCACCTACCCTCATTTAAATTCCATGTATATGCTGACAACACCCCATCTTGTCCCTCCAGTTCAGATCTCTCCCTGAACTCCCGGCCCCTGATACCCACTGTCTCCTCCACAGCCCTCCTCGTGTGTCTAATAGACATCCAGCATTTAGAGGTCCAGACTGTATTCCTGTATTCTCCTCCAATTCTGCTCCTCCCCAAAATCTTCATCTCTGCAGATGGCACCTCCAGCCTTCTAATTGCTTGGTCCCCAAACCTTGGAGTCACTCTTGATTTGTCATCTCATACCATGCATACCATCCATCCGGAAATCCTATTAGCTCTGTCTAGAATCTGACTGTTTCCCATCACTTTCACCGCCTCCACTCTCACCTGTCAGTAGCTTCCTGACTGGTCTCTACTTTCATCCTTGGTCCTCTTAGTCTTTACCAGTGTGGCAGCCAGAGTGATCCTTTTAAAACATAAGTCAATCACTCTGCTCAAAATCTGTGGTCATTTTCCATCTCAAAACAAAAGTTGAAGTCCATATATTGGCCTATGAGGACCTGCCCACTTGGTTTGGTCTCCTGCTGGCTCTGGGCTCATCTCCTACTACTATTCCTCAGGTTCACACCACCCCAGCGCACCAGCCTCCCAGCTGTGCCTTGATCTTGCATCGTTTACCTTCTTCAGAAAGGTTGTACTTAGGGTTCCCACAGTCTGGAAAGCTTTTCTCCCATGTATCTGCTTGGCTGTTCATTTGCATCCTTATGCTTTTGCCCACTGTCTTCTTACTGATAAAACCTTCTCTGACCACAATTAGGATTGTAATCTCCTACCCAATAGTCCTAGCCCTTTCTCTGCTTTATTCTTGTCCACAGCCCTTAGCCCCAGCTGAACAACTTTTTACATATTTTATTTTTTTAACACCTATCTCCCACTCTTTGCACATAAGCTCCCTGAGGGCAGAAGTCTTTTTGTTTGGTTCACTGTTGCTTGTATCCTCAGGATCTTTGACCATTGGCAGCATGTGGACTGTGCTCAGCTAGTACTTGAATGAGTAAGACTGAGCTGAATGGTGGAACTTAGAATATAAGACTATCTCATATACGCACACTCTCAAGCGCATGCTCATGCTGATGAAGACTTCATTAAACTAATGGCAGATCAGTAAATTATTTAAGTTGCTCATTAATGGGTGATGGCTGTGTTGGGATAAACAGCAAAGGTGGTGGGGATTCATAAGAAGCTTGTTGAGGCATTCTGTATGCAAACTAAGAGAAGTGAGTGTGGTGATGTAACTAAACTATAAATACGACTCACACCCTCCATGTGCTGCCCGCATAATAGGGTTTGGGTGGTTTTCATACGGTAAAAAAATGCTTTTTTTAAAAAATATATTTTATTTATATATCTTTAGAAGGGAAGGGAAGGGAAGGGGAAAGGGAGAGAAATATCAATGTGTGGTTGCTTCTCATGCGTCCCCTGCTGGGAACTGGCCTGCAACCCAGGCATGTGCCCTGACTGGGAATCAAACCTTGATCCTTTGGTCTGTAGGCCTGCACTCAATCCACTGAGCTACATCAGCCAGGGCAAAAAAAAATGCTTTTTGTTTTTATTTTAAAAACTCCTAGGCATCATGAGCCACTGTGTGACATCTTTGGAACAATGAGTAGTTGTTCTTGCTCTGTTTCTAGTTTAAGTTTCACTGGTCTCATGGTAAGAGAGTGAACCTAGCTTTTCTGGTAATACAAGACTAGATTTAACTGTTAGTTTTTCACATTTTCTGGGAAAGCTTAATGATGAAGAGTAGTATGTTAGTTTAGGTAGCGGCACTAAATGGTGCAGCCCACTTGCATACTAATTTCTGCCTTTTCTGACTCAGTGGCATATTGAACGTCCATCCCAGTTGCCTGCCACGGTGGCGTGGTCCAGCCCCTATAATCCACACTGTACTTCATGGGGACACAGTTACTGGAGTAACGATTATGCAAATCAGACCTAAAAGGTAGAGCTTATTTTCTCTTCTGGAGATTCTTTTGGTGATTTTGAATGTTGACAATAAACTGGAGGAGTGTAATTTCTTAAACTCCGGAGTTCTTCCTTTGCTTTTGTCCTCTTTCCATTTTTCCCTGGTTTCTTACATAAGCCACGTGTATTTTGGTGTTTATGCAGTATCTCTTTAAAGCCCTTGTGAAGTTTTTAACTTATTAATTGAAATAAATTGTATTATTGACAACTGGATTTTAATCAAATATATTATGTAAGTTAGAGATGGATTTCTGTGTGTTAGTTGTTACGAATCTCGTTCTGCTGGCCTTGGCTTCAGTAGTCAAACTATGGTCTAAAAATTTTTGGAACCTGACATAAGAATATATTGTATACTGCCCTGGCTGGTGTAGCTCAGTGGATTGAGCGCAGGCCTGTGAACCCAACAACCGCGGTTCAATTCCTAGTCAGGGCACATGCCTGGGTTGCGAGACAGGGGCACACAAGAGGCAGCCACACACTGCTCTCTCCCTCTCTTCTTCTTTTCCCCTCTATCTAAAAATAAATCAATAAAATCTTTTTCTTTTAATTTTTATTTATTTATCTTTAGAGGGGAAGGGAAGGAGAGAGGGAGAGAAATATCAATGTGTGGTTGCCTCTCATGCACCCCCTGCTGGGAACTGGCCTGCAACCCAGGCATGTGCCCTGACTGGAAATCGAACCGCAGTTGTTGGGTTTGCAGGCCTGCACTCAATCCACTGAGCTACACCAGCCAGGGCAAAATCAATAAAAATCTTTAAGAAAAGAATGTATACCAATAATTGTCTTAAACATTTAATTTTTTGTTACATCTATAATCTAAGGAGCAGTTATTCAAAATTGCTTCAGAAATGTATTAAGCCTTTGCCAACTGTCACCTAATGTTCCCATCAAAAAGAATAGTTCATGAGTTCACAAAAAGAACTCTGTCTGGGGTTTGCTTTAATTTACTTCAGAAAGAAGGGGGTGGACTAGATGAAACAAGAGTGGCAAAACTGATCATTCTAAAGTTTGGGTATAAAATATATAGTGACTCATTAGACTGTTGACTGTTTTTCTGAATGTTTGTAATTTTTCATAATAAATATTTTATCAAAGATCATAGGTTAAAAATAGAATTAATAGAATCACAAGTTAAATATCAATATTCAGAACAAAGTGTATTTCTAGTAAAGGCTAGTGGCCAGTATTTATAGAGCTTGGTGCAAAATATAGGACTTGTGGGAGTACAAATACTTGTACCTACTTAAAATCAACAATGACTATAATCTACACAAAACTCTCGTCCTTTGAGAAAGGAAATACACAATAGAAAGAACTAATTGAAGCCTTGACTGGTGTGGCTCAGTGGGTTGGGCATTGTCCCACAAACCAAAAGGTCACTGGTCTGATTCCCAGTCAGGGCGCTGCCTGTGTTCTGGGTCAGGTCCCAGGCTGTGGGCATGTGAGAGGCAACCAATCGATGTTTCTCCCCCTTTTGTTTATCTCCCTCCCTTCCCCTCTCTCTAAAAATAAATAAACAGTCTTTTTTAAAAAAGAAAAATTATTAAGAATTTCCTAATTGTACTTCCTTGGAAAAGAAATTTTTTGCTCTATGCTTTCATTATACAAATAGAGATTTTTTCATACTATTTATTACTAATGGTAGAATAACCTATAATTGCAATGAAATCCCTGACATGCAACTTTATATTTTTTTTCTTTTAGGAAAAATTAATTTAAAATATAAATACAGGCCAGATTTTACTCACCCTTCTTTGAAATTGACATTTATCCCTTGTTAATTAATGGCAAACAGTCAAATTTGTGGCCAAGGGTAAACTATCCTTGTAATGTGTAAACATGTCGACGAACATTTTGATTGTAAGAAACTGTCAGTAATTATGTTGTTGCTGTTTTTTGTTTTTTGGCAGATTTGATGTAGGTCCAATACTCAAACAGGAAACCATTCCTGTGCCCCCCAAGAGCACCGCTAAGGAATTGGAAGCGGTGCTGTCCAGACTGGGTGCCGACATGGTACAGTTCTCTGATGTCCTGCCACCTTCCATCACTGAGTACACCTCCCAAGTGGTTATGATGAAAAGACCAATTTGATGATACATGATTTTAAGTTTTTTTTAAAGAGTGATTTCTATCCCTGACTTCCTAAAAATTAGCATGGCATTTGTGATCTCGTGTAAGTCTTTGCAAATTTACACAGAGTGGGTACTTCGTAAAGGTTTTCAAATGAAACCCAGGGCCTTATATGGACCATGTTTTACAGTGAGGCTTTAGCCCGGCAGTTTTCAACCTCTTCCATTTCATGGCACACCCAAATTCATTACAAAAACTCTGTGCCACCCCAAAATTAGATTTTTTTGCCAATTTGACAAAAAATAGGCATGATTTTGATTCATTCACACCAGAAAGCTATTGTTGTGTCGGCCATCATCTTTTTTGTTTTGTTTTCTTTTTTTTTTTGACAATCTAAGGGAAAAGAGGTCAGTGCCCCTGACTAAATAGTGAGGTACTGCACACTTTAAAAATTCCTGTAGCATACCGGTTGCAAATCGCTGCTTTAGACTATTTTTCCCAATTTTACTCTCCTCAATCACTTAGACGTTCTTTTCATCCTGGTCAAGCTGAACCAACTGCATTTCCCAAGCGACGCATAGCTTTCCTCCAGGCCCTTCTGTGCCTGTGTCCCGGTCATTTGCATCCGTGTGCACTGGAATTCTGCTGACCCCAGGGCTTTGCATAGCTCACCGAATCTGTATACAGTAGGGTCTGAGTACTTGCTTAATGACCAAATTAATCATTTTCATATGAACTAGTTAGTTTTTTGTAGAGGAAAACTTTTCCCCCAACTATTTGTATAGTTGATATTATAGGCACTCACCTTGGAAATGCTGTTATTATAGTGGTCGTTTATTGAGCGCTGGCTTGTGTGCCCAGACTGTCCTAGATACTGTATAGACTTGTTTTTTACTTTCCCAACAAGCCTTGGAGGTAGCTCTTGCTGTTGACCATTTTACAGATGATGATGTTGAAGGCCACAGACAAGTAAAATAACTTTTCCACAATGACACAGCTTGTCGGTAGTGGAACTGGGGTTTGAATACAGGACTGTATGATTCCAGAAAACACTCTACTGATGTGAGGCTCCACTGCCTTCCCCATTGTGGGGTGAGGGTGTGCATAACTGAGCATACTCTGTCCTGACACCGGAAGCTTGTACAGGCGGGCAGAGCTCAGCATTCGCTGGAAACAAACCAATGACCTGCACTCTGTGGAGGGCATCGTCTCTACTGCAGCCCCGCCCAGTAGACACACGTGCTTTAAAGCCAAATCCAGTTTCCTACCTTCCCTGCCACACAGTTCTTTCAAAGCCGTAGATAACTTTGTGATCCTGACTTGTGATGTATTTCTGCTATTGTTCTTTTCATCCTAAATTTATTGCTCTTCTTTTTTAGCTTATTTCAATTTTGAAAAATTTGCCTGAAAGTTTAAGCCATGGAAGGCAGCAGCCAACTGAGGGGGTGACCCACGGTGAGTGTGGGCTGCCGAGACTCTTGCCTCTCCCTGAGGTTGGTTTGTCTTGGTGGCATCCGAACAGTCTGACTTCTTCATTTGCGCCTTTCCCTTCATTTTGACTAAAGGTTGAATGCCCACTTGTATGTCCTTTTCTAAAGAGTGGTTGGTAGGCCCTCCTTCTCCCTCTTAATGTGCAGCCTCATGAAAGATTGGAAATTTTTTTTCCTACTCTTTCTGTTGATTAGATTCAGACTTAAAGTTTTTGGAAAGAGTATTTCGTACATGATACTGTGTTTCAGTGATAATTGTTTCAGTTCACTTTTAATTTTAAGGATTGCTTTTTAAAATTTAGGAATTAATTTTATTTCTTTAGTGTGCAAAACATTTACATGATTTGAAAGTTAAAACTATTTAAAAGGATATGCTCAGAATAGCCTTGCCTCTGTCCCTTCTAAATCTTAGGATGGTCACATGAATAAGCCATAATACCAGGTGGCATCAAGGCTAGTGAAGCTAAGTTTGATCACTTGGTTGAGGTAGATTTTTTCCCATGTAAAAATGTGTTTCTCCACTTGCAATTAGCAGGTAATCTGTGGGGCAACTTTGGTGCCATGCAAAAATCCTGTTTCCTAACAATTTTTCACAGAACAGTTTTAGCGTGGATTGATGCTCCTTCCCTGAATTAACTATTTCACTAGGGACTGCAAAAGGGGTTTTCCAACTCCTTTTACATTTATGTTTTTTAAAGATTGTATTTATTTATTTTTAGAGAGAGGAAGGGAGGGAGAGAGGGAGAGAAACATTAATGTGTGGTTGCCTCTCGTGCACCCCCTGTTGGAGACCTGGCCCATAACCCACTCTGTGCCCTGACTGGGAATTGAACCGACTACCCTTTGGTTCGCAGGCTGGCACTAGATCCACTGAGCCACATCAGCTGGGGGCACCTCCTTTTACATTTGATAATTGGCATTGTTCTGTAAAGAAGAGCTTTATTAAGTGGGGGTGGATTTTAGTTCATCCTAAAATAGCAGGATAAATGCTCAATTTTTTTCTCTGTCAATTTAGAGAGTCAGGAGATGGTGCCATAATTACTTTCAGTTATGGTGGCAAATGAGGTTTTTTAAAAATTATACTTGGCTCATGGATCTTCATTTATCAGTTTTTACAGTTAATTACATTCATAATTCTTTGTGCTGCTCAGGTTGCCACAAATTGACCAGTGGGAGCCTTTTAACATCGGCTCCCGCATCCTTTTGAAACCTCCCCACTGCCCCACCCCCGGAATGAATTTTTGAGTGCTTCCTGAATTTCTGTCACAAGCTGTCCCAGGACCAGCTTGTAAACTCTCTGTCACACATTTTAGTGGGGGACGGCGTTTGGGAACCACCTGGTACAATAGTGTGCTCCAGGAAGAGGTGCGGGGGGACAGGGAGGCATTATAGCTTGAAAAATGTTTCAGTTCACATTGTTTTTTTATTCAGATTTTATCTGATTCCAATTTTAAATTACAGGGATTTCTAGGTATAATATTTTTTCTTACACTGAATATCTTTTTTTAAGTTAATACTACTAACCTGTTTATTTATATTCCATGCATGAAAGTTTCAAAATTATAACACCTGTATTACCACAAATAGTAAAACTACCAAATAGGATTTAAGATTTCTCTGCAGTTTTTGTTGTTGTTGTTTTTTGTCCATAGACTATATCCTACTAAGGGTATATAGTCAGAGTGCTGTGTTCAAAACTTACTGGAGGTAATTATTTTTTCCATATGATTTTGTTTTCTAGTTTGGTATGTAGTTAGGTTTATTTGTTTCATTTTGTTTTTAATTTTCAGGGTTGCTTTTTTTCTTTATGATTAAAATCCTATTTTTGAATATAGCAAATATTTACATGATTCAACAGTTAAAACTATTTGAACAGGTATATTCAGAGGACTCTTGCTTCAGTCCCTAGCTCCTCCAGTCCTGTGCACGTCCTTCTGTGAGGTAACTGTTTTTGTTAGTTTCTTATTTAGGCTTCCAGTTGTTTCCTTTGGTCCAAATAAGCAAGAATGCAGGTATTGAAATTGATTGTCCCCCCCCCCAAAGGTGGCATAAAATATGCAGTCTTCTGCACCTTTGGTTTTCCTATCAGTAAGAAGAAGTTTCCCTCATTCCTCTTTATGGCTGTGGAGGCCTCACTTGTAACCTCCTGTTGGTGGATGTCTGGGTTGTTTCCAGTCTTTTGCCATTTCAAATAGTGGATAACTTTATGCATATGTTACTTTCTACTCTAATAGATAAGAATCACATCTTGGAGTAGATTTAAATCATACTACCCCTTAAGCGAGGTTAAGGATCTTTTTATATGTTTAAGGATTTATTTGTATTTCTTTTTTCTGGGAAGGGTTTATTATATCTTTTGCCAAATTTTCTATGTGGTTTTTGGTCTTTTTCTTCTTAGTTTTTAGGGGTGCTTTACATTATTGATATAAATAATCCTATTATTTTATAGATATAAAGTATCTATCAATTTTATAATAGATATAAAGTATCCCAAAAGATGATAATTATATATAAATGTCATATTTGTTCTATAGCTATATGTCTTATATATCTATATACATAGATATAAAGTGCTGTGATATAAATTGCAAATACTTTTGGTTTGTCACTTGTTTTTTTTGACTTACAGCATTGCTTTTTGTCTTGCAAAAGTTTATTTTTATGTAGTCACAACTCTCATCTTCTTCTTCACTTGTTTTTGGATTCTGAATCATAGTTAGAGGATTTATTTCTATACCTAGGTTATAAAGAAATTCATCCATGTTTTCTTCTAGTACCTGTATGATTTATTTATGTTTATATTATGGAACATTTCAAACATTTTCAAAATTGAGAAAATAATATAATGAATGATCTTGTGTCAGTCATTCAGCATCCATAGTTATCAGTTCATGGACATGGAGCCTGACATTCATTCTTGCCACTGGCTTTGTCTTGTAGCCCCTAAGATTTCTGCTGCAACCAGCTGTGTGGAATGGGAGGGCCAGACTTCCGAGGAGATACTCAGGCTTCATCGTGCCATTGGAAATATAGTAAGTGGAAAGTCAGATTGCAGTTTTACTTAATTGTGTGTGTATATGTGTGTAACTCACTTTCAAAATATTTTTAGTAATGAGTCTCATAAACTAAACCTAAAAATCCTAAAATTCATTTTTAAAAATAATGTTTATTGTGGTAAAATATAAAAACATAAAATTTAGCATTTTAACTACTTTAGGTGAGTGACATTAAGAAACCTCTGATCTTTAGTTTGTTCATCAGAAAATTAGGGCTAATATGATGTGTTAAAGCATCTAGTACAGGATATGGCACGGGGTGGGTGCTCATTAAATATCTTCTATTTATTAATTCATTAAACAAAATATTAAAGGCCTATATTATGTCAGGCATTATTCTAGGTACTAGAGATAAAGATGATATGAGAAGAAAGACAACAAATAAGCAAATAAATAAAAAGTGTCAGCATATTTTTATAGTGTGCTGATATTTTTTATCATACAAAAATATACTGTGATAAGTTCTTTGATGAAAATTTAAAGTGGATATGTGATAGACTAACTAGAGGTTATTTTATTTTTGTTTATTTATTTATTTATTTATTTTTAAGATTTTATTTATTTATCTTTAGAGGGGAAGGGAAGGAGATAGGGAGAGAATATCAGTGTGTGGTTGCCTCTCACGTGTCCCCCATTGGGAACTGGCCTGCAACCCAGGCATGTGCCCTGACTGGGAATTGAACCACCATACTCTGGTTCGCAGGCCCACGCTCAGTCCACTGAGCTACACCAGCGAGGGCTGGGTTTTATTTATTTTTAGAGAGAGGGGAAGGGAGGGAGAAAGAAAGGGAAAGAAACATCAATCAGTTGCCTCTCACACACCCCCTACCACAGACCCAGTATGCAACCTAGGCATGTGCCCTGATGGGGAATCGAACTGGCAGCCATCCAGTTCAGCTGGCACTCAATCCACTGAGCCACACCAGCCAGGGCTGGGCGTTATTTTAGATTGGATAGATGGTGAAGGCCTCTCTGAACTAACATTTAAGCTGAGAATTGAAAGACAATAAGGAGCCAGCCATGCCAAGATCAGGAAAAGAACATTCCAAGCAAAGGAGCAACTAGTACAAAACCTAAGGTTGGCAAAAGCAGATAAAGACATTACAAGAAAAGAAAACTAATTGTCAATATCCCTTATGAATATAGAGGCAAAAACCCTCCACACATTAGTAAACTGAATCAAACAACATATAGGAAAGAATTATACACTATTACTTAGTGAGATTTATCCAAGGAATGCAAAGTTGGTTCAACATACAAAAAACATATTAATAGAATAAAGAACAAGAGCTACAGAATTTTCTCAGTAGATACAGGAAAAGTATTTGACAAAATCCAATGTCCTCTCATGATAAAAATGTTCAATAAACTGAGCATAGAAGGGAATTTCCCCAACCCGATAAAGAACGTCTACAAAAAACCACGGTTAAAATATTGAATGGTGGAAGACTGAAGCTTCCCTCCTGAGATCAGGAGCAAGAGAACGACATCTGCTCTCACCACTTCTGTTCAACATTGTACTGGAGGTCGTAGCCAGGGCATTTAGGCAAGGTGGGGAGTGGGGGTAGGGGGGTAACCAGATTGGAAAGGAAGAAGTAAAACTATTTCTATGTACAGATGACATGGTCTTATATAGAGAAAATCGTGAAGAATCCCCCCAAAAAACTGTTAGAGGTAATGAACAGTCAAGAAGACCTAAGTAAACAGACCTCTGTGTTCACGGATTGGAAGATTTACTGTTGTTAAGATGGCACCAGTCTCCAAACTGCCTTACAGGTTCAACACAATCCCTATAAAAATCCTAGTTAACTTCTTTGCAGAAATTGACAAGCTGATGCTAAAATTCATATGGAATCCTAAGAGGCCCAAAATAGGGGGAAAAATTCTTTTTTTTAAAGATTTTATTTATTTATTTTTAGAGAGGAAGGGAAGGAGAGCAGGAGAGAAATATCAATCAATGTATGGTTGCCTTTCTTGAATCCCCTGCTGGGAACTGGCCTACAACCCAGGCATGTGCCCCGACTGGGAATTGAACCGCAATCCTCTGATTCACAGGCCCATGCTCAATCCACTGAGCTACACCAGCCAGGGCCAAATCTAATTTTTTAAATTTAATGTTCAGCCCTGGCTGGCGTGGCTCAGTGGACTGAGTGCGGGCCTGCAAACCACAGGGTTGCTGGTTCGACTCCCAGTCAGAGCACATGCCTGGATTGCTGGCCAGGTCCCCAGTTGGGGGCATATGAGAGGCAGCCAATTGATGTATCTCTTGCACATTGATGCTTCTCTCCCTCTCCTTCTCTTTCCCTCCCCCCCCCATAAATAAATAAATCAATAAAATTTTTAAATGAAATCCTATGCAGCAGATAAAAAGAGTGAAATAGGTAAGTGTGTACTCATGAAAAGTTCCCCACTGTTTTATGGTTAAGTAAAAAAAATTATAAAACTCTAAGTTCTAGATTTTTAATAATAATATTTGTTTTAAAAAGACCCATGTTTTCCTTGTATGTCTCAAACTGTTAAGAGTGGGTATGTACCTCTGGGGATGGAAGTACAGAATATTTTCACTTTCTAAATGTTTTAATATAATTGCTGTAATGTTTACATTTTTATAATGTGCATATGTTTTTAATTAGCAATATTAATAAAGATATAAACATTGATTTAAAATAGTATTTAACATTAAGACCTTAATCCTGGAGACCGATGTGGAGGATCATTTGTATATTCTGTTCTGTAAGACTTAGAAACTGAGTTCCCAGTTCCTCTGCGATTGGGAGACCAGTCAGGCCCGATTTAACAGTTTTAGTTAAAAAGGGTTGGGGGGTTAAGTGTATTTCTTTAATCATACCTTCTTTAATTATATTTGCAGATTCCGTTGCAGACACTCTGGATGGATAATACCATTAAACTTCTGGATTTGGTAGAAGTTGATAGTTCAGTCCTCACTGGTACTAACTTTTGAATAGCTAACATGGAAAATTGTTCACTATAGTCTGTTTGAAAATGTGTCCATTTTACCATAAATCACATTTACTTAAAATAAGGATTCTTTTAGTTTGTTTTGGTTCAACAGTGATAATACTTTACATTCATTTAGTGTTCATAGACATGTATTTTCTCATTTAATCATCATCAGAACCTGGGAAGTAGGCAGAGCAGTGTTACAATCCCATTGTTAAACTCTGTGGTTTCCTACACTAAGGTTTTCAGGGAGTGCAGAATAACTTGGTTAATGTCAGTCTGGTAAATATCCTAATGAAAATGTCTGGGCAGCTGACTGAGGCTCTTAGGCCAGGGGATAGCATTTCACACTACAGGCCTGTTCTGTGGTCCATCAGTGCCCCCCCCCCCACACACACACACAATGTGGTGGACGGAAGGAGTGTGAGCCGCAGCAGGTGCTGCTGTAGTTCAGAGGGAGTCAGAGTTCCCCAGAAATCTAGGAATTGGGATTTGTTTGCTCATGGATGAAGGGGCCAGCTTAGAGCCTAAGCCTCCTGTGTATCTCTCCACTGGTAGCTAGTTATTTTCCCCAAATGGTCAAAACTTTGAGTCAACATTTTTAGGTTGATCTCTGAGAAACTGAGTAAAAGACTCATTAGCTTCTTATCTGTATGGGAAGCTTCTCTTTGGGTCTGAGATACACACAGGGCACTGTGGCTCCATCGTAAGGTTTGGGTCACAGAGTCAGGTCATCAGCAGATGTGTTCTCTCTCGTGTTAGTACTGCCTCCCAGCATGTTTTTGATCTTTAAGAAGTACAGTGAGGTTGTATAATTATTCTTGCTCTCTAATATCCTTTTTTCCCCATCCTTCCTTCTTTAGATCCAAAATTAACAGGACAGGCTGTTATTCCAGGATCCATAATATACCACAAACAGTCACAGATACTTCTGGTTTGCTGCAAGGTACATTTCCTTTAGTTTTAAATTATCATACTTGTTTTACTGAACTTATATCATTTATCATTTATCAATTTGCATAATTTATCATTTTTAATTAGGACTTCACTGAACTACTTGTCCATCAGATTGAGTCAATGGACAGTTTTTCCTAAGAAACAGCAGAGTCTTGCCCTGGCTATGTGGCTTAGTTGGTTGGAGCGTCTTCTCGTAAACTGAAAGGTCACAGGTTCGATTCCCTGTCAGGGTACCTGCCTAGTTGCAAGTTCCTTCCCCTATGAGAGACACCTGATCAATGTTTTTCTCTCACATTAACATTTCTCTCCCTCTCTCTCCCCCACTTCCCCCCTCTAAAAAGAATAAGCATGTCCTCAGGTGAGGATAAAAAAAAAGAAATAGTAGAATCTCTAGTATAATTTGAAAGTGATGAAATTTGCCAAGGCATTATTAGTCAAACAGTGAAAGAATGTTCAGTAATTTTCGTGCTTCCATAAAAGAAACTTCTATATTCTAACTAACCAAATTTAATTAACAAAGCTCTTGTTTAATTTACAAGTCATCTTGTTACTAGGGCTGTCATGAAAGTCGTGTCGGAGCACGGAGTACTAACGTGCGTCTGTCCCACTTGCTTTCACTGTTCAACTGTGGTTAGATGGGAAATTTTTAAATTATTTAAAATTATTTTGGAACCATTATTGTTTCATAAGACAAGGATGTTTTCCTAAGAAGTGTTCCACATCCCTTCCATTTACTTCATGTGGTGTTTATGAGAGAAGTTTCGTGCTCATGAAAGGTGTTTAAACTGTGATAGATCGAAATGACCTACGCAGACTGCAGATACCAAACTCCTACCTCAGCCTTTCTCTGTGTTTCTTGTGGAAGAACATCAGGTGCATATGTCTCGTTCTCGTCTGGCTCTGCAGTTTGTTCTCATAGAAGAAGCTGGTGCTTAAGTCCCACTAGTTATGTCACCTTGGATCGGTTACTCCCCCTCTCTGGGCATTAGTTTTCTCTTCTAAATTCAGCTTTCTCTGTAGCTGGTATTGGCTCTGTCTACCTTTAGAGTGGTTATACTTTGATGCCCAGTCATAATAAGATACATGGACCCACTCTGAAAACTGTAAAGCATCATGTAAAAATACCTTTTTATTCTGCTCCCTCTGTGTTTAAATAGGTTTATACAGATCTGTACATTTGTTATCACTCCTTGGTAATAAATTTTTTATAGACATGGGCAAAACAACACTCGTAGCGGCCGGCCCACAGAGGCCAAAAAGGAAACCCCCCAAAAAGATTTTATTTTGAAAGAGGAGAAGATAGGGAGAGAGGGAGAGAAACATCAGTGTGCAAGAGGAACATCCATTCCCCCAAATGGGGACTGGGCTGGCAACCTAGGCCTCTGCCCTGACCAGGAACTGGACCAGAGACCCTTCACTTTGTGGGACAAGGCCCAACCCCCTGAGCCAGGCTGGCCAGGGCAGGTAATAAACTTTTGGAGACAAAGAATCATGTATGTTACAGTGCTCTTTGCACTGATAGTTTTACTACCACTTCATATTCATTATTTGTCTTTTGCCCTTTAGGATGGCTGGATTGGTATTCGGTCAGTGATGCTCAAGAAAACTCTAACAGCTACTGATTTCTACAATGGATATTTGCACCCCTGGCACCAGAAAAATCCCCAAGCTCATCCAAGCCAGTGCAGGTTTCAGACTCTCAGACTTCCAACAAAGCAGCGGGGGAAAATTGTTGCTGTGCAACAGTGCATTAAGTAGTTAGGAAGAAGGTGGAGAAGACCTTACACATTTGTAATTTATTAAAAGCCTTATTTACAAGGAATTACTTTGACTTTCAAAGAATATGGCACTATTGGAGAACAGAAGATTATTGTCAAAAAGATTACCTCACTTCCCACTTTTTAACAGTAATTAAAAATAACTTTTCTACCTGAATAACAAAAGAAGACTTAAATAAAATTTTTATTTATGTCAAAGGCAAGGAGAGTGTATCTTTCCCTAAGAGCAATTACAACTAACTAGTATGCATATGTATACTAAAGAGAGGTGCCTTTAAAAAAAGCACTATTAAATTTTTTTAAGTCATGTCCCCATTCTGATTATCAACAAGTAGTAAAGTCAGTTTTTTAAATTCCTCTACCATCTAGTTCCCATCAAGTAGTAAACAGGTAGAAATAATCTGTCACATAGATCTTTACCATAAATTCACATTTTATATCTAAGTTTTCTTGAGATAGGAATGTCCTAATATTTTTTCAACTTATTTATGCAATAAAAATTATTGAGCATCTGGTCTGTGTAAACTCACCTTCTCTGTCTCTAAGAGAGTCGGGAACTTCTGGAGGAGGTGCCCCCTCCTGGAAGTATGCCCTCTACTGAGGACCTGGCCCACAACCCAGGCATGTGCCCTGATTGGGAATCATACCCAAGACCCTTTGGATCACAGGCCAGCACTCAATCCACTGAGCCACACCAGCCATGGCCAGCTATTGAATTTTTATTTGAGGATATTTACATATCAGCTTTTCCTGCCTAGATTCTATCGGTTAAAATCTCTCTGCTCATTCATTGCAGTACATTTATTGATAGGGCAGTCGTATCATTGATCATCTAAATTAGGACAGGTTTGTGAGTAAAAGGAAGCACCTGTAATAATTACTCTTGGGGACCAGAGGCATAAACCAGGCCTCTCAAGCAATTCCAGGTTGTACGGCCTCCATATTTATTGAGCACTTTCTACGTAACTGGACTTTATGCTGGTCACTGGTTGCTGGAGATGAAGCAATCAAATAGTATTTGGAATCTCCAATCCATTGGGGAGGAAAACATAGCAAATATGATACCTTTGTAAGTGCCACAGTGGCATCATGGAAGCACTGAGTCTCCCTCAAGGGAGTCAGTGGAGGCTTCCGGAGGAAGTAAAGCTGAATCTGAGGTTCTAAACAATGAGTTCACTCTGCAGACGAAGGCCTGGAAGGGCGTTCTAGCATGTGCAGAAAGAAGCACAGAGTCAAAGAAACACTTTCACACAGGGTTTTAGTAGTGCTCTTAGACTAGGCAGTGGGACCATGATTACCTTTTATTGTTCTTTACACCATAAATTTGCCATACATTCTCTTCAATGTATGGGCTAATTAAATACTTAGATAAAAAGCTGGCTGTGAAAAAGGCAACTGAATCATGGAAGAAACAGGGAAAAGAAGTGCCTGGAAGAATTTGTATGAATGAATGAGACTGGAAGAGCAAGACTAGAAGATCACGTCATGGACTGTTTTATATGCAAGTGGCTTAATCAGGAAGTCACATGACCAGATCTGCATTTTTGGGTCAGGTAACTGGTTGTGGGGTAGAAGGGAGATTGGAGCTAATACCTGGGGTAGGAAGACCTGCTGGGAAGTTGGAAATGCGAAGATCTGGACTATAGCTCGTTATGGGGGTGGGGCAAAGGGTTTAAAAGATTTTTGCTGTAGAAATGAAAGAACATGGGTATTTTATTCTTATGGAGAGTTTTGAACCCACCACTAATTGCTCTTTGATCTCTGACAAGTCACTTAAGTTCACTGAACTTTAGCTTCCTCGTGTGTGAAATGGGACTGAAGATAAAAAGAACTAATCAAAAATGAGAAATCAGGGAATGAGAATCGGTGCCCTCTGGGAGCTTATAGGTGTGTGGTAGTGGGGGTTTCTGCTGAGGACCTAAGGAAGCGCCCATTCAGACACTGCCACAGGGAGTGGGGGAGCCTTTCTGAGGATGAGCTGTCTTATCAGTTCTGATCTCCTACTAGTGGTTAATTGATTTGGACACTGGCCAGCAGCGTCCACAGCATTGTGGGTGAGAATAAGTCTATCAAGACATGATTTGCTTGGGGAGGAAAGGTGGCCAATCTCTTAAAGGAGAAGGACCAGGAATCTGTTCCTCAATGGGCATTTATTGGCTTTAATTTTCATAGGAATACAGGTAAAGCTCATCAATCACTGTCAGGCATAAATGATTAAACAACAGATAACATTTGAAGAATTCTGAGAGCTTATTCTGAGTCAGGGTCAGATAGTTAAAGGGCCATAAAACTTTGAGGAACAAACTCACTTCCTGCTTGGACCCTTATTTAAACTGAGAGTATTAGCAAAGTAGATTTCATAGGATTTTATGCATTCCTTCTTAGGCCTGATCACCCCAGGGAACCCACCTTTTCCAGCACAGGGCTGCACCCACCTCTGGCATGGTTTCAGGCTTAAGTCAGGCAGGGAAATAAGGCAGCCAAAAGATTAGGAAACTTCTTGCAGACAGAATGAGGACTCAGACTATGCCAAAGCCAAGGGGTGAGGGTCCATCACCCCCTTTTTCTATAGCTTCCCAAGACCTTCCCTGAGGGCCCCTTCACAACCATGCGTGTCTTGGGTCATCCCTCTGAGGAATCTTACTGGTCATTGGCTAATCAGCTGGGGCCAAGCAGGGTGAGGTGAAAGGGGGCCGAGGCAGTGCCCCTACAAGGAAGATAAGCTTTGTCTCCTTCCTAAGTGGCTTATGGTCCCAAGGTCCTTTTACTCAGCCTTAGCCACGAGGGATCTGAAACCAGGCAGGGTGGCTCCCAACAGTTAATGGTCTCAGGTTTGCCACCCCACATTCTGGATGGATATTATCTGATGGTTTTGCCAATTACCGTTGCCTTTACCAGACAGAATAGAATCTTTTTTTGTTAGACCACTTCTATCTAGTCCTTGGCCAGACTGAGTCAAGGCCCACCCCAGTCCATTGATTTTACCCGGAAAAATTGGACACCCAGTCCAGTGTTTTACAGAAAACAGCCTAATGCTGAGTAGGGGGCTGTGGGTGATGCAGTGTGAGCTGGAAAGGGAAGTTGGTCATCATGGTGGACATACTTAGGACTGTGTGAAATACCTTTCACATGAAATCTTGAGGCAAGAGTGCGAAGCCATTCTGTAAAGGACAGTTTCTCATCTAAAGAGCCTTGGGCCTATCTTGGGACTGGAGGATAAACACCAGGTTTAGAAATACCATCTTCCAGTGGGCAACCCATTCTTTGAAAAAGTAGAGTGTGCACATCCCAGATAGGCCTTAGGAAACTGTATGACTCACTGGGTTCAAGCTCCTACAGAAACCACAGTCCAGTGTGACTGAGCAGGGTTCCGCTGAATGCAAATCACCTGGGGCACCTGTTTAAAATGTAGATTCCTGGGCCCTGCTCCAGACTGTGAGTCAGAATCTCTAGATATAAACTCTCCATTTTATCACCCTCAATAAATAATTTTTATGCTAGAGTAGTAACCGCTTTAACTAGCCTAAGAGGTAGGCATGAATGCTGGCCCCAAGGTCCAGGGTCCTCTCAAGGAAGGTGGAACACAGTCAGTTCTGTGCTTTGGCTAAAAGGATGGGTTTTCAAGCACATTTCCTCCTTTGCAAGCTGCTTCTATTTTGACTCTTGTCATTGCTGAAAAAACACCAGACTCAAAACAATTCAGGTACTTGTTATTAGTTGGGTGGCCCAGGATAAATTATTAAAATATTTAAACTATGGTTTCTTGGTTTAAGAATATGTAATACCACCCTGGCTGGTGTAGCTCAGTGGATTGAGCGTGGGCCTGCGAACCAAACAACTGCGGTTCAATTCCCAGTCAGGGCACATGCCTGGGTTGCAGGCCAGTTCCCAGCAGGGGATGCACGAGAGGCAACCATACATTGATATTTCTCTCCTTCTCTACTTCCTTTCCCCTCTAAAGATAAATAAATAAAATTAAAATAAAAAAGAATATGCATAATACCTACCTTGAGGAATAGAAACATAGGGACGGAATATGCCCAGGGAACTACCTGGCTTATAGTAGACACTCAATAAACAGTCGACAGTCTTGCCACCACGGTCTAGAAATGCCGTGATTCCTCTGGGGACCTGCAACAACGGTCCTCCTCTGAGCAGCAGCAATGGCTTGCCAAGGTGCATTTAGACCAACAGAAGGGAAAGAATTTCAGAGTGGGAAAGGATCTACAACCTAGTGACTCAAAATTTCATTTTCAAGGCGACAAAGCAGGAGTCCAGCAACAGCTACTGATAATAGTAAGATTAGAAACCTGGAGACTATGGATTTTGTTTAAACGGATTTTACCCTTGATTGGGTTTAGGGAACAAAATAAATGTTCTGAATATTAAAAGGGGCTCTTGAGAGTGGTTGCCAAAAAGGATGTTTATTGTTTTTATACTTTGTATGTAAGGTAGTAAAACCTGTTTTCACCATTTTCCATTATGTTAATCAAATGATTTCAAGGTAAAAATATACTATTTCAAGAGGCAGAATCTTAAATTCAATAAACATGGTGTGAGCCCTGGTCCTGCCACTAAATAAGCCCAAGCTAGTTATCCACTTTCTCTGAAATCTGTTTCTTTATCTATGAAATAAAAATTATACCAACTTTGTCATAGGGAATAGAAATAATATATGTAATGCACTTAGCACAGTGCCCAGAACACAGTAAGTTTTCAATACTATTATTTTTTAAAGATTTTATTTATTTATGTTTAGAGAGAGGGGAAGGAAGGGAGAAAGAGAAACATCAATGTGTGCTCGCCTCTCGCACGCCCCCTACTGGGGGGACATGGCCTGCAACCCAGGCGTGTGCCCTACACTGGGAATCAAACCAGCGACCCTTTGATTCACGGGCAGGCACTCAATCCACTGAGCCACGCCAGCCAAGGCTCAATACTATTATTATTAGCTAACATTTTATGAGTTCTGGCTAAGTTTCTAAGGGCTTAACCTGACCTATCTCATTTAATCTTTTCAACAACCCTCTGAGCCAGGTACTGTTAATGATCCTTGTTCTTCCAGAATGTTAAACAGCTGGTTAAGTGGTAGAGCTGGAGTTCACACTCCAGTAGTCTGACACCAGTCTGTGGTTCTAACCCTGGACTACCCTGCCTCTATTTCAAATGTTTTTAACCTTGATGAGCGAATTTAATGTATTAGACTTTTGTGCTCAGAAATGAAGAAATAGAGCACATTTGGAGTGCTCATTTATGCAAGGACTATGCTAGACTATTTCAAGAACAGTTTACTCATTTCAGTTACTGTTTAGCCACTGTCTTTATTACCTCTGAGAATTCATAAAGTTTTCTAGAACTCTACGGATCTGTTTTGTATTATTTGTAGTGTATTCACGCAGCTCTTATTTTGCAGGGTTACTTATTGCTGTTCTTCAAAGGTAGATTATCACGTTGTTTACAGAAGAAATGAGATGCAAGGTTGACAGGTGGTACCTCTGCTTAGGAACTTTTACTTTAAAAAGAATAATGGCTCTGGCTGGTGTGGCTAAATGGATTGAGTACCAGCCTACAAACCAAAGGGTCTGTGGTTTGATTCCCAGTCAGGGCACATGCCTGGGTTGCAGGGCAGGTCCCTAGTAGGGGGCGCATGAGAGGTATCCACACATTGATGTTTCTCTCCCTTTCTCCCTCCCTTCTCCCCTAAAAATAAATAAATAAGAATCTTTTTTTTTTAAGTTAGCAATGGACAAACATTTATCCATGAAGTTAAAATACTGTCTCCATTAAAGAGGCATTTTTGTGACACTTTTTAAAAGTTTGATAGGAAAGAGAAAGGGTGAGGTATGATTATCAGAAAGAAGCAACCTTGAGGAAAGGCTATTGTAAAAATCCGTAATACGTCTCTCATAAATATATAAAATTCTAAAATCTTAAAATGGGAAAGAGCTTAGAGATCATTTAGTCTAACCTTGGACTCGTTTTATAGTGAAGGAAACCACCCCCACAGAGAGGAAATGTCTTACCTAAGGACAGAACTGAGGTTTAACTCGAAAATGATAATAAATTATTAATGACAACCATATATAGCTTATTTGATAGGACACTTAGATAGCAAGCTGTAGAAGAGTCACATCAGTATCTTCCTTGGGCAGTTCTAGAACCCCCTCTCTGGGTCTGATCCCTGTGCTCCAGTGTGGTGTGTGTTTGCACAGACTGTGTCTGGCAACGAGGACACAATGTTCATTTTCAATCTCTGGTGTCAGCTTAATTTGATACGTGACACTGCAGTCCGTTGTACCCTGAGAAGCTTATTAAGAGGATGGTATTCCAAGAATTGGTATTAGTGTGAAATCTAAGTGTTTTGTGCCCCTTTCATTTTTTCACACACCTACAGTTCTTGGGGGTAAAACAGGGGTAAGTCACTGGTGGGTCGAGAGGGAAGCACCTGGCATGCCCGTATATAAATACCTCAAGGTTTGAGACCTTACAGAGTGTTCAGGGCCCTTTGAGAGAGCCAGAACTGCTCCAGACTGTGCGCCTTGGACTTTCGCTTCAAGTGGGGAGCTACTGAAGCATTTCAAACAGGGTTTAGGGCAGAATTTAAAGCATGAATATAGTTGCTTTTAATTATTTCTATCACACAATAACATATGAATGCATTCTTATATAAATTTAAATACTAAATCTAAAAGCCAAAGTTCTCCTTTGCCACTCTGTACATCTCCATTTTCTCCTTAGAGTACTGTTTGGTGTGTATAACACATATTAGAAATATAGCTAGGATTATTGTTATGTATGTTTTAAAACAAGTATCTGTCCAGAGATCGATTTGAGGGATAGAGTGTGGGTTTAGGCAATTCTGAGAGCCAGCTGGCCATCTGTTTATTTTGGTTGGTGTTCACGAAGTATTTCAAGTGGAATTCTCACACAGGGTGCCCTGGGAACCACCTGGCAGACTCCAACCACGACAGTTGTGAACCGGCACAGCCTTAAACACCAGGTCGGTCTGTACTGTGGCCTACCCTGGACCAAAAGTTTGCTCCCTGCAGTTGTGCAGTCAGAGGGCAGCTGGAATTCGCAAACATTCAATGTCTCTGGTTGGGATCAGGGAATGGACAATGTGCTTGCCATGTGCTGCAGAACAACAGGAGGATCCAAACATGAGCATCGGGTCCTTTTCTCATGAAAACAAAACATTATTTTTAGCTCGATCTTTTACATTTTAATAAAAGCATATATGTAACAAAACATATCTACATAGTGAAGTGGTTTTCCATTATCAAGTCAAGTTAAAAATTATTATTAATAAACTAACAGAATAAGGACTTATAATATATCTGAGCATATATATATATTAAGGCTGTTACTAAAGTGAGGTCTGGGGCATGGGATCTGAGGAATATAGTTTTAGGAATACATATGGATAGATTTATTTATTCTCTCATTAAGCCATTCAATATACATCTAGTACCTATTATAAGCCTGATCATTTGCTAAGCACTGGTTGAGTCACTCTGTTCTCTTTCTTCCCTTTTCCCTGAATAAAGCCCCCAGCCCAGTTGGACAGGTAAGGTAATGGGTGCTCATAATGGGTTTTACATACAGACAGTGATTTGCCAGTTATTCCATTCATTAAACTATTCCAAAGTTTTGAGGAAAAGCTCCAAGGTTTGAAATCTTCTGTGGAGCCCTGGCTGGTGTAGCTCAGTGAATTGAGCGCAGCCTGTGAACCAAATGGTCGCCAGTTCAATTGCCAAGGTCGATTGCCAGTCAGGGCACATGCCTGGGTTGCGGACCAGGTCCCCAGTGGGGGCCACGTGAGAGGCAATGACACATTGATATTTCTCTCTCTCCTTCCCTTTCCTTTTCTCTAAAAATAAATTAATTAAATCTTTTTAAAAATCTTCCATGGAAACATGCCCTATCACCTACGTGGTGTTTATAATAAAAGACTGCTTCCTGCGACTGATTTGAAATTCCAAAAAAGGTGATGTGGGGGAGGGGGCGAATGTTATTACTGTGCTCTTGGGAAATGTTTTTGGGATTTGTCCAAGTTCTACACTGAGACCGAAGGATCCTGAGCAGGAGGGCAGAGGTCATAACCAAGGATGCAATTTACTAGGATTCTCCCCTGACCTTAATCCCATAAACAGTTGCGGAGGGTAAGAGCAAAATCGAAAGGCATTTAAACGGGGCACAAGCTTTCCCTAAAGCAGATGAGGGAGAAGCACTTTCAACAGGGCCTTGAGGTAGAATCACTAAAAACTTCAAACACGAAGACTTGAATGTTACTCAATCTTATCATATATTGATTCAGCAAATATTTTACTCAAGAAGTCCTGACATCTGCAACATCCTGCTTAAGAAAAATGATTTTAAATATATCAATATTCTCTACTCCTTTAAGGTAAGTGATGCAGGAGCTGGAGGCTCCGTGGGAGCTGTTCCCAGAAAGCTCCGGGAAAGTTCCCAGATCGTCAGCACAAGTCTGGAAAGGGGCGTGGGCGCGTTACAGTGGAGGACCGGGGATGGAGTCTGTGGCTGTCCCAAAGGAGAAAAACTTGCCAAGAAAAGAGAGGATGCAAAACTGCTCACCCAAGCCTGGAATTCAAAGGGGTCTCCCACACAGTTTTACACCGCGGAGAGGGAACCTGCTTCCTCCAGAGGATGCGAACTGAAGGCACAGGCAGGTCCCACAGGAGCTCGAGGACCTCCTCCTTCCATTCCCATAACCTCTCCCTCGGCGCCTACATTAGATAGGTGACCCAGACCTAACACAGGGGCAACTCAGACCACCTCTACCCCCGGATCCCCCCTCCAGAGCCTAGGCGGACCTCGGCTTAGTCTACTGCGAGAAGAAGGAGGAGCTCTAGGATTCTGGCCGGTCCGTCGCCATGGTGACCACGGGAGCCCCGCCGCCCCGCCCCTTCCTCACGACGTGACCCCACCTCCTTCAAACCCGGAAGCGAGAGAGTTGCGCCTGATGCGCGGACGTTTCAGGAGGAGGGAGCGGGGCGGCCCAGGTTCGCTCGGCCGCGCGCCCCGCCCCTCCGGGGCCCGCTGTCCCGTGCGCCCCTACTGCTTGCTGCGCCTTCGGGTTCCGAGCGCTCTGACCTCCGGTCCCCACGCGGTCCCAGCCACCTCCCCGGCTCGCCCCCGCCCTGGAGGAAAGAGCCGCCTTGGGAAGGAGGGTAAGGGACGTGGGGGCGGCCACGGCAGGTGAGGGGTGGGCGAGGCCCCGGGAAACGGGGTGTGGTGTGTGACGTGTAGGGGGTTGCGACTGCCTCAGTGGTTGTGACTTTGTGAGTGGTCCGATCCATGTGACCGTGCATGTGATCACATGTCCCTCTGTGTGCGTGTGTGTATGTTTGTGTATGTGTGTGTATGAGAGAGAGACAGACTGAGCTCAAGTCTGAGTTCTTGGGGGTGGTTGGTGTGCCTGTGACCCTGCCCTTGTGCGGCTGACGCCGGCGTAACCCGGAGAGGATCGGGGTCCGTGTGGGGATCGCCTGGGGTGAGGGTAGGGGGCGCTTGACCAGGGCAAGCTCCTGTAATCCCATCCTGGGGCTACACTGCTGCAGCCCAGGAACATGTCTTCCAGTAAACTTTTAAGAACTCTGAGCAGAGGCCAGTTGTTTTGGAGTTTGTGCCTCAGCCTGAAAGTGACAAATGACTTTGTCACCGCTGAGTAGGGCCAGGTGTGAGACTTGTGAATGGGGGTTGAGAAAAGTAGCAGGGCTAGAGTGTCTCTTTTCCTCTTCTCATTTCCAGGAGTTAGGAGTTCTGCATTTATGCTGCTTCTCCACCTTACAATACTGCAGCTCCTGTTAGCACAAAGATTCAAGAGACTGAGGAGTAACTTAATAGCTGTGTGCAAATTCCAAAAGCTTTTATACCAAGACAGCACACAGGATGAGGTGTCACAGAAGAAATGTCAAGTAGGCAGTTTTTCCTCCCATGAGGTTTAGAAGATAATGGAGAAAAAAAGTTCATGGAAAAAAAAGAGGGCTAAATCTTCCTCTGAAGAGATCTAAAAAAAGATAGCTGTTTGCTAGTGTGCTAAGGTATGGAGACTTACTTTTAAAAGCCAGTTGCATCGCCTGGGGACTCTCAGGTTTGATTTTTTTTATTGTGGAATTAATAATCACACATTGTCCATATGTAGATCAACTACAGATTGAGATAAAGGATCAGAAAACCTCTGACAAGTTAAGCTAGTTATGTGACAAATTCCTAAAGCTGATTTAATTGACTGTAAACTGGCAGGTTCTGTTGAAACTCTGAGATGTAAGTGCTGGTAATTCTTAGTGAACACTCAAAACTGGCAGTTTCATTTTTGGGCAGCTCTTGGGCCAGGGAGGACCAAGTGTCCAGAGCTCTCCAGGAGGAGGGGCTTCCTTGGGCAAGAGGAAGGTTAATCTCTATGGCCCTTTCCCGACCAGCATGAACAGGTGCTTTTGTTTTGGGGAAGAATTGAATTGTGAGAGATCAAATCAGTGTTGAGCTCATGGCCCACATTCTTTCCTTTTTAATACCAACCAGTTTGGTCACAATCTCAGTTAACCTTTTTTGCCATACACAGAATGTTACTCCTGTGACTTGGAAAAGTATTCCCCTTAAGTTGGTGAGAGAGGGCTGGGAGAACAAACTTCCTTTTCATACTGCTCACAGCTGCTTTCCCTTTGCAGCAGTGAGCTTTTTTTTTTTTCCACTTAGACGTCAGTTGGTCATTTGCAGCATTTGGTATCTGTCTTACCTTTCATGTGCTGCCAAACCAGCACAAGTGTTAAAATCACTTGCCACTACAAAAATTTAGTCACAGTTGAGTGGAATCTCTCCAGCAAGATTTGTTATAAAATGTTATGATACTGGGGTGGTTGTGAATAACATTGAGGACTGTGGTAAGGAACGTCTTTCTATTGATTGCTTTGGGGAGAAGTGGATGGCAGTGTGTGTACTTGTGTTTAGTAGTTTGGTTAGTACATTGCAGTTGATTCCAGACTGTAATTTGTTTTATATGCCACATTTGGTAAATCTAGAGGGAAGCTTTCTGGTTTTAATTACCTATGGTGTTATACAAACCTATTGAGATTTTCTTTTTGCTAAACATGTCTTTGATATTCTCTTCTGTAAAATCGTAATTGTGTATAGTAATGCAATAGTAAAAAAAATGTTTCCACTGGGAAGTATTTAGATGATACAGAAATATTTCAAATCTATCCAGGTTGAAAATATTACAGAATTAACTATATGTGCTAGTTGCTTTCAATTAAAAGTAATAACCAGCTCAGGGAAAGGCTGTAGCTCAAATGGCTAAGATTTTTTTAACATGTTAATATTTAAGAGAAATGGGATATGCAAAGAATGGTTTTCTTTATTTCAATGTGAATAACTATCTGTGCACACTGATTTTCAGGGTAAGACTGGCTAATCATTTTCTTGGTACTTTAGAGCAACTTATGAATGTAACAAATTTTTCTAAAAGTTCCATCCTAGCCTTGAGAAAAGAGACCATTATTACAACACTGAGATTGTAAATCAAGTTCAATATTGTGTGTCTACATTTACCATTTCCTTGGGGCTCGGGTCAGTAACCTGCCCCCGCAGTGTTGGAACTGACAGCCAAGGCCACTGAGGGCCCCATATGCCTGAGGCAGCAGATGTGAAGGCTGAGAAGGAAGAGCTCCATTGAGTTTAGAACCCCCTGCCTTTGGTTGGTCCAGAGGAGCTTCTCTAAAATGTCAGCCTAGAAGTTAGGTCCTAGGGCTTCAAACGCATCCCAGCCCTGCTAGGAAGTCCAGACTTGCCCTGGGGTAGAGGGCAGGGTACATTGCAAGTATTTGAATCCTTTGAAACCAATGGGTGGAAGTTCCTCATTTGGCAATAAGAGCCTGCAACAGGGAGCTATAATTTCAGGTTCCTATTATGACATAACACAGATAGATACCTGAGCAGTGAGAACAGCCTTTGACTTGAAAATGCTCAGCCAGTTTAAAACCCATAGTTGCCCAGGTTAGAAGGGACTCTAGGATTGCCTAGTTCAGTATCCTTAAGACATAGTCACTCATTTAGTCAATAGATAATGTCTGCTGTGTGCCAAGCACTATTCTAGGCTTTGGACATAAGAGCAAAACAGTCATAGATGAGAAAATAAGCCCAAAGAGGGTCTGTGACTGTTCCAAGGTCACATGTTTTTCCTAAAGTCACGTTTTGTTTGGTTGCTTGTTCTAGTGCATTCAAGCCTACCCTGGTATATTGTCATAGATCTTTCAGAGGATGTTATATCATTTTTTTTTAAGATTTTTAAAATTTATTTTCAGAGAGGGGAAGGGAGGGAGAAAGAGAGGAAGAGAAACATCAATGTGTGGTTGCCTCTTGCGCACCCCCTCCTGGGAACCTGGCCAGCAGTCCAGGCATGTGCCCTGACTGGGGAATTGAGCTGGTGACCCTTTGGTTCGCAGGCCTGCACTCAGTCTACTGAGACACACCATTCAGGGCAGATATTATGTCATTTTTAATCACACCAATATGAACAGCAATTTTCCTAGATTTTTGTATTAAGAACTACATGAGAATTTCTGATGTTATGTTCCACTGGAGTTAAATTTATGGCATTTGGTGAATTGATCAGGAAGCAGGCTTACATTAACTCCTTTCTCCAGTGTGGGCTGTTCCCTGTAATTCTGTCAGACAGGAACAGCTTTACTGAAACGGACTAATAAGGCATTAAGGCATTGTCAAGGGTAGGTGATGGTGCTGCAGTTCGGAGTCATTTAACCAGGACAGGCAACCTGCTGTCAGAAGAGCATCTAGTCCTAGCTCCGCAATAGTCATGGGATCTCTGGTACGTCATTTACATTTTGTAGATCAGATTCTTCTTCTGAAGGAACTGAGGAGGTTTGAATAATTATCTGTCAGGGCTCCCTCCTGCTCTACAATTATATCACATTTCACTCAGTTTTCTGTAGTTTAAGTATATACCAGCAGTGGAAAAATAACTAATTTTCTCGGTTTTACCCTTTAAAGTATGTATTGTTGGTGTAGCTAGACCAGACTCTACATGTAGGTCTGATGTAAACATGAGTTTTTGACATGAAACATCACATGCTTTTCATTTCAGGGTTAACCTCCACTTCAGCCAATCATGGGAGAGATTAAAGTCTCTCCTGATTATAACTGGTTTAGAAGTACAGTTCCCCTTAAAAAGGTAGGTATACTTTTACTACACCTTTTTTTTGCAAAATCTTATGTTGTTTTTGTGTGTGAGGTAGATGTTATGTCTTAGTCATGTTCGGGGGGAAAGGTTATTTGCCAAGTATCATGACTTTGAGTTGTGGAACATAAAGGTCACCCCATCTGTCAAGTACAGTCAGCTTTTGAGACTTATCAAAAGTAAAAGTGAATATAACTATACTCATTATTTTATAATTACTTTTACATATTCAAGCAAGCAAAATATGTGTGTTCTTCAGTATAGCTTAGTGAAAAGCTCACAGTGACAGCAACTATACAGAAAGGGCAATGAGATGCTATTATAAAGCACTTTTCTGTACCTCGGCTTTAAGATTTATAGTGGGTTACGTTAGAGGTCCTCTGTCAGCAGTGGTATACTCGCACTGCCATGGTCATCTTCTGGGAAGTTTCTTTCCATGGGATGTCCAAAAACACCAAACACTTATTTTGAAATTTTGCTATTGACTCTGAATCCCAAATTAATTCTAAGTGATTGGGGTTCATACTAGACAAAGGCTGTTGAAGTCACAGAGGAAAATCTTTGCTGATCCCCTTGCCTAAGTATCAGAGTACAAGGATCTGAAGATCATTTATGTCTCTGTAATGTTGTCAGGGTAGACAGCTGTGAAGTGTTAGTTACATTTGAATTAATAACAAAATTACTCTCCATGTAGAAATTTGAGGTACAATTCTCCAAGTATAGACAGACTACCTTCTGTATACCTGGCACTATTGTAGGAAGTCCCTAGTATCTCATTTAATTCTCTCAACATAGTCGGTAGTGGTATACCCATTTTACAGATGAGAAAACTGAGGTTCACAGTGGATTAGCTTGTTATAAAGGTCACACAGCCTGGTAGGGTCTGGATCAAACTCAAATTAATTTGGCTTCAAAGCCGAAAGTACTTCGCTGCTTACTGAAGGGAGCCCTTCCTTTCTTTTTGCTACCAGGGAAACTCCTTACAGCCCAGCGAAGAGAAGACTTGGCCTCTGGGGCCCCTCAGCTTTGTCCTTTCCCTTCCAGTTAACCCGTATGAGCTCCTCTTGATGGGCTCACCCGTCAAGCTGATCGCCAGAACCAAAACAACCCAAACTTACCTGAGTAGTCTCAGAAGCAGTTACAGGAGGTTGTTTTATTGATATGATTTTCTGCAGTTGTCACGTCAGTTTGTTCCACCAAAGTCATGATAAATTAACTGATAAATTTTGTGGTTCTAGACTTTAAATTATTAAACAGATATTGTGTCTTCCAAAGGATTTCTGACAAAATTACTATTCACAGAACTCTGAGAAAGTTGCAATGATAAATAACCTTTAAGTATTTGAAATTTTACTGTTGACTCTGAATCCCAAATTCTAAATGATTTAGAATATACCGTGT
Organism: Artibeus jamaicensis; assembly: GCF_021234435.1. Classification (NCBI taxonomy): domain Eukaryota; kingdom Metazoa; phylum Chordata; class Mammalia; order Chiroptera; family Phyllostomidae; genus Artibeus; species Artibeus jamaicensis. The sequence continues at coordinate 8,936,163 of NW_026521883.1, forward strand.
CAATTATATCTCAATAAAACTAGGGGGTGGGGGAAGAAAAAGAGAATATGCTATTTTTGTTACTTTTCTTGCAAACTGGATAATTGAAATGCTTTTCTGGAAAATTTTGGAGATCTTTTCTCATGTGAACTTTGTTACTGCAAAGCTGAGATTTACTGTGTGCGCTGACAGAGGCCACTGAGAGATTTTAGCACAAGAACAGGAAAAAGACATGAAAAGCAAAAATATGAGTGAAAGATACAAAGGGTAAAAATATAAGCGTGAGATACTACTGTGACCACCTGTGACCTTTGGACTTTGGGAAGTCCAAAACGGAAGGGTTAGGGCCCTCTGGACTTTGCCTCACCCAGTTTTCTGCTTCTGGTAACATCAGTGACCATGGTTAGTGCACTGCCACCCAGAGTGACACCGTGGGGGTCAGGGCACTGCCAGCTAGGAGATCTCAGAAAATAGAACGTGGAGGCCTTGAACTTCTGGATAAATATTGATTGTATTGGCAAAAGTTCAAGCCATTAATGTACTTTTCCAAATACCACCAAAAGTCAAAGAAAACAGAACTTAAACCATCACGCAATGGATAATACTAATAGCTAGCACTTATTGAACACCGAGCATCTGCCAAACTCTGTGGAGCATTTGAGTAGTTTCAGCTCATTATTGCTCATTGTCCTTCCCCTGTTGGGTCCAGAACCTTTCAATCAGGAAGGTTTCTGATGACCTTGCTCCTTTCCACCCACTTCCCCTGCTCAAAATAAATAAATAAATAAAAGAGGCAGTTTTCCTGTACCCACTCCCTGCCTCCCACTAAATGGTTTGAAACATTCTCCTGGACAGTGATACCCACACCCTCCTGGTCCCTCCTCTCTAGCAGAAATCCCCCCTTTGGAAGCTCTGTCCAGATCAGGTTCCTGAAGCATCTCCTGAGTGGTACTGTCTCTACCCAGTTTCTCCCTAAGGCCTGAAGTCTTGCCTCCCCTGTGCACACACTGACCCTGCTGATCCCACTCGGTTTGCTGGGCCAGCCCTGGAGGATGACCCTGCAAACCGCCCTCCCCCCTCGCACATGGATGGGGAAGAAATAAGATGCCATGTACTGAGTTTACTGTCTAATGGTAAACCAAAGAGATTTCATGTAATCATGGATGGAAAGGAAGATTAAAAACTGGAGGAAGAAGCAGCTCTGTGGAATGCGTCCTTAGCACCAAAGAAGGAGAAAGAGACCAAAGCAGTTTATTTTACATACTAGTCTGGTATGACCCCCAGGTTACCTTGTAACAAACAAGGCAGTGTTAAAATTGTCAGCGAAATCACAGTGTGAAGTTAACCATACAAAAACCAAATCCGCAAGACTTTCCATTTTTCTGTAACTTCCCCTCCAGATTATCGTGGATGATGATGACAGCAAGGTGTGGTCGCTCTATGACGCAGGTCCCAGGAATATCAGGTGTCCTCTCATCTTTCTCCCCCCAGTCAGCGGGACTGCAGATGTGTTCTTCCGGCAGATTTTGGCTTTGACCGGATGGGGTTACCGGGTGATAGCGGTAGGTGTTACTGATTCAGCATTCCAGTTCGGGTCTTTGTGTTTCTTTTGTGCTTCTGTTTCTGATTGACTGTAGTGCAGGGCACGTTTTTTTTGATTGAGGTAAGATATTGTGTCCCTTTTTGAAAACGGGAAGTGAAGTCTTCTGAGGGAAGGTGGTACAGTAGAGACTACAGCAACGCCGAGGGGACACGCCTCTGTTGGGAACCTTCTCCACCCCCAGCTTTTCTGTGTGTTCTCTCCCGTAACTCTGGTCAGTAGGAAGCACTGTCCTTTTTCAGCCAGGAGGACACTGAGGTCTGGGCCATTTTTGTGCTCACCACAGGTCGCACAGCCAGTGGGTGGTTCAGGGAGCGCCCAGCTCAGTCCTTGGACTCTACTCCCACTCCCTCTGTCACACCGGGAGGTGAGCGTGGAATACGAGACAGCAGAGATCCGCTAACGTCCAGGTGGCTAAAAGCTCCCCTTCAACCTCTGACTGTTGAAGTGAGGTTCACTAATGAGTTCATAGCCTTAGCATTTGATTAAGAACTTTTTGGTTTCTAGTTGTTATTTTACCACTGAGTCTGGTCTAAATCTCGTTTCTCATTGGTCATTCTTGAGTCGCCTTGCTTGGGAGGATGGTGTGGGTGGGGAAGGCCCCGTAGCTGGTGACCGGTGTTTTTGGCACGCCTGCACCATGAAACGACAGTGGCAGTTGGGCCCCAAACTTCCGAAGCAGAGGTTCCTCTGCTGTGGAGCTGGCAGTTGTCTCTGGGACCCTGAATATTAACATGTACGTGGTACTTCCTGTGGGACAACCCCTGCTATTATGTATTTTATTTCCTACTTAATGGAAAGGAAATGTGGGCCAGATCTCTTCTCTGGGAAGGTAACCAAAAATTCTACTAAGAGCACCACCAGCTGGGGCCACACAAAGCAAATCCAGTTCCTCTTCCTCCTGACAATGCTTTTCTTTCTCAAGAAAACTAGTTATTATCAGCAGACACCGCCTGCTGCCTTCCTCCCAGGTCTTGTCTTCTCTGCTTAAATTTTTCCAGTCTTGAACCATCTCTGGTAGGGCTGTTTGCATCCCTGCAGCATAATCTCTCTTGTTTTAGGTTCTCAGCAGTCCCTCCTGTAGACGCGCTGTGTGAGAGCAGGGTGGGGACCGCCTTGTCCCAGTGCCCTCGGCCTCACATGTGACCATACCTTTCCTGAAATCAGACGCCATGTGCAGAGTCGCTGAGAAGTGCTGTTAGGAGAGGCCTGCAGTTTCCAGATGTATATGAGTTACAGTTTGTCTTTAGAGCTTTTAAAATAAAATTTAAAATTTGTTATTATTTCAGTTGCAATATCCAGTTTATTGGGACCATCTTGAATTCTGCGACGGATTCAGGAAACTTCTAGACCACTTACAGCTGGATAAAGTGAGTACCAGGACACTACTTACGTGCATGCCGAATGCAGCATTTACCTTGCACAGCCTGCTGCTCCCTTTCTCTTATTTTTTAACAACAGCTCGTTGAAGATGAAAGTCGCATACCATACCATTTACCCTTTTTCAAGTGTGTAATTCAACGGTTAGTACATTCACAGAGATGCGCAGTCAGCACCAGAGTCGGTTTGAGAACTTTTTTCCCACTCCAGAAAGAAACCCCACACTCAGCAGTCAGTCCTCCCCCTCCCCCCAGCAACCCACTGCACTTTCTGTCTCTGTGTGTTTTCCTGTTCTGCATATTTTATATAAATGGAATCATTCTATCTGGTCTTTTCTGACCGGCTTCTTTAGCCTAGCATAAAGTTTCTGAGTTCCATCCATGTGTCAGTACTTCATTCCTTTTTATTGCCAAATAATATCCCATGGTATGGACATAGCACCTTTTGTTTATCCATTCGTCCACTGGCGCACATTTGGATTGCTTCCAGAATATTTGGCTGTTATAAATATCGCCACTGCGGACGTCCCTGCACGGTTTTGGTGTGGACGTGCGTTCTCCATTTTCTTGAGCATAGAGTGGGATTACTGAATCGTAGTTTTCTTAAACAGAAACTGCTAAGTGGTTTCATTTTTTTTCATGCAATCTGTGAACAGTGTCTTTTAACTCGTAGAATTTGTACACACAGTTGTATTGTTTTCTTGAGAGATGTATAAACTGCATCTAAATATAGTATGTCCTAAAATTCTAACAGCTGCAGGTATTTTAGTCTATTGGCTGGTCGTGACATTCTATTCTGTGGTTGGTGACAGTTAAAAACAACTTTTCGAAAAAAATACACTTATGTTCAGGATTGGTCGTTGTTATGGGATCCTCTTTGTGTTTGTTTACAACCAGGTTCATCTTTTTGGGGCTTCTTTGGGAGGCTTTTTGGCCCAGAAATTTGCCGAATATACACACAAGTCTCCCAGAGTCCATTCCCTCATCCTCTGCAACTCCTTCAGCGACACCTCCATCTTTAATCAGACGTGGACTGCAAACAGGTGAGAATGTGAACATTCGGCCAAAAGTCTTACTCTGTGCTCAGTGGAAGTCTGAAAAGGTTAGCTTTTGTGTTTGTCTGTTTGTCTGTTTGTCTGTTTGCTGTACCAGGGCAGGAGGGAGGGCGGTCATATCTACTTCTGTCTTCTGACACTGTCCTGGCTTTTAAAATTAGAAATAGTCACCTTTGCACGAGAAGAGAATTGAATGAACCCAGAAGTCAGCGATGTCATTTACTCTGAATTATCGGGTAGCTCTGTTTACTAGGCATCCACATGCCCTCGCCGCTTCTCTTTGGCACACACACAGCTTTCTCGTGTCCTGCTTGTTCCACTCGTGTTGGGCAAACAGTTCTGTGTATTGACCACTGCAGTTCTTTAGGCATTGGCTTCTCCCCAATTTTTTTATCATGTTCTACTGTAAGTCTTTGTACAGATTACCTTTTTCCTTCCCTCTCTGGGTTATTTTCTTGAGATATGCCCTCCAAAATGGAGGAACTAGAGCATTTAGTCTGTCAGCAGGAATTCTGCCGGCCCTGATACTTACTGTCCGGCTGCTTTTCAGAAAGGTGGGGACGAGGACTGCTTCGTGGGGCAGTGGGGCGTGTCTGCTTCCTCCGAGCCACCCTTTCGTTGATTTTGTCATTTTAATCAGTCTGATAGGTATCTAATGATGCCTTACAGCTGACTTACGTGCATTTCTCTCATTGCTAGCAAGGCTAGGCTCTACCCTAGGAAAAAGCTCAGTGACCAGACATACCTGTCTGATCAGGTTGGTTTTCACGTAATGTTACAGGTAAATGATATTTTCGTGATTTTCACATTTACTTAAGATTGTACTTCTATTTTTTAACACTTTTCCTGATGTCATCTCAGTAGTTTACTCAGCATTCACGCAACGATTTCTTGTATATGTCAGCTACAAGTACATTATATTCAGGCGATGTACTAAAGCTCTTTGATTATTTTTGATGATTTTTTTTTAAAGAAAGATTCTATTTATTTATTTTTAGAGAAAGGAAGGAAAAGAGAGAGGGAAAGACACATCAATGTGTGGTTGCCTCTCACACGCCCCCTGCTGGATATCTGGCCCACAACCCAGGCTTGTGCCCTAGACAGGTGACCCTTTGGTTCACAGGCTGGCACTCAACCCACTGAGCCACACCAGCCAAGGCTATTTTTGATGATTTTTAATGTTTCAGTGGTTAGAAGCCTAGACTGATCTCATTTCGTGTTCTTGCAGATCAGCTACTTTTTATCAAATACCTGAGCACTTACTGCATGCCATACACTAAGGCCAAAGGGGCAACATAGCCAACAGGGTCCACCCCTCACAGAGCACACCTAGGCATTGTCCTTTTTAGGAGATGGGAGAGCTGTGGGGGCAGGTGGGGAACTCCGGTAAGTGAAAGGCAGCCAACTGTTCTTGTGAGGGAGGCTCCGCTGCCCACAGGCCATTCTACTGAGCGTGTGCATCAGGAGGGGGTCTGCACCTTTTATAGTCTTCTCAGTACAGGCTTAGAGAAATTAGTGCTTAGCCCACACAATGGCTCCTCGAATTTGTAATTAATGGAATAAACATCAACCAAAAATCAAATAATAGAAATCCATAAAGATGAAATCTTATCTTGGGTTAGCCCAGTTGAATCTAATAGCAAACTTTGGGAGGTACAGTAACTCTTTCATTTTGCTATTTTGAAATATCAGTCAATCCAAAGGTGATATAAACACGAAGGCCAATATCTTAAGTTTTCAGTCTTCTAAAGGAAATAGCTTAGCACTGGAAACAAGGCCAGTTGGAGGGGGAGGAAGTCTTGGAACCATCAGAATGTCTACCTTAGTAAAGGTATTTTGAAATATCACTTACAATTATTCAGATCCTCAAAAGTTTAATCATATTAAGCCATAACTCAGGGAGCCCTGGAAAGTTTATATAAAAACAAGGTGCTGAGCCCTTTGAAAGGAGGGACTAGGTCTTTTTTATCTTCGGATCCCAAGTGCCTACCTAATACAGTGCTGCAGGGTTGAATGAACATTTGCTACTTACGGGTAGTCTTGGCAGTTTAAATGATGAGGTCTTTGTTTTACAGCTTTTGGCTGATGCCATCATTTATGCTCAAAAAAATAGTGCTTGGAAACTTTTCCTCTGGCCCAGTGGACCCTGTGATGGCTGATGCCATTGATTTCATGGTGGACAGGGTAAGGATCATAGCGTTGGGGGCGGGGGAGGGGGAAATTTTGTACTGGGAGCTGTCCTGTTTCTTTGGTTCCTGAAGGTAATCTGTCTCATGTAGTATGTATTGGAGGTGCTCGTTAACCAGACTCGAGTATTAACTTTAGTAAATCCAAAAGATATTTCTGCTGGTAATTCATCAGAATCATTGTGGGGAGCTTTTCAAAGTACAGACTCCAAGGCCTCACACCAGACGATTGGACTGAAATTCCTGGGCATGGGATTCCTGTGTTTTTATTCCACTCCTCCCACCCACCCCCAGTTTCTCTGGGTGAATTGGATGTAACAGGTCTCTAGACTCAAATTTAAAACTACTGGGCTAGATGATTTTTCTGAGGTTTTAGCCAGCTCTAGGGTCTCCTAAATGTTTATCTGTCATCTTGGAGCTGTGGGAACAGCCCATGGCATGTAGCTGAAGAAGCAGTTCCAGCCGAAGACTGTGCAAGACAGGTTCCCAGGAGAGGAAAGCACCACCGCCTGAGAGGCCTTGCTGATGTCTCTCAAGTACATCGTTTCCTTGTCGGTGACCTTTCCGGCCCCACCACACGTGATACCACTTTTATGAGCAGATATTGTCTGTGGACTTAATGTAAATGTGGAAAGCAAAGTTAATTTAAAAGCTTTACCTGTGTTTCTTTCTGTAGCTGGAAAGTTTGGGTCAGAGTGAACTGGCTTCAAGACTTACCCTGAATTGTCAAAATTCTTATGTGGAACCTCATAAAATTCGGGACATCCCTGTGACCATCATGGATGTAAGCTTCCTTTTAAGTCGTGTAGATGCTCTGTCTTTTCAAAAGTGCATGTCAAGATCCTCCTCATGATTATTGTATAATTTTTCAATGTTCTTCTTCAAATGCAGCCTTGAGTTTTTTTTTTAACTTCCCAGCCTTCTTAATTGCAAAACAATCTGTTTATTGCTTGTTCTGTATTTTTCCCAGCAGGAATAACACCATTGAAATCAGAATAAATTTAAAACAAACATGGTAGTTCTTACCCACTATGGTATATTTCTGTTATTCTTAGCAGCAGCTCAGCTATCACACATCTGGGCAGCAAAGAGAAGGTACCTCAGGAGGGCAGAGAATCAAGGATTCCATAAGTCTAATTAGTACAAAAACTTCTTACATCTTTGAGTTGTGGTAAATATGCACACAAAAGTTCACAATTGTTTACCATTTTTGAGTGTGCTGTTCAGTGACTTTAAGTACATTGACAGTGTTGAGCAACCATCACCATTATCTGCTGCCAGAACTTTTCATCACCCCGACCTGCAACTCTGTGCCCATTACACAGCACTCCCCATTGCCCCGCCTCCCAGCCCCTGTAGCCATGTGGCAGCATGTGTCAGAATGTCATCCTATTGTAAGGCTGAGTCACATCTCATCATATGTCTAGACCACACTTTATTCATCCATTCATCTGTCGATGGGTTGCTCCCGCCTTTTGGCTATTGTGAATAATGCTGCTCTGAACGTGGGCGCGCAAACATCTGTTTGAGTCCTTTTAATTCTCCTGGGTCTACACCTAGAAGTGGGGCTGCTGAAATCGTATAGTGATTCTGTGCTCACCTTCTTGAGAAACCATATCGTCTTCCATGGTGACTGGCATTCCACACCCCCACCAGCAGCGTGCACTGTTCCATATCCTCGCCGATACTGGTTCTTTTCTGCCATTTTGACAACGGCCATCCTGGTGGATGTGAAGCGGTATTTCACTGTGCTTTTTTGGCTTGTATTTTTTTAATATCATAGAACTATTATGCCTCAAAACCCTATTTATCCCTAAATGCAAATAATTGGGTATTTTTAAAAGTTCATTTTTGTCAGGAAATTACTCATTATGAGCATGTAAACAGTAACTTTTTATCATTTTACACTATAATGTCTGCATTCAACGCTTACCATGACATGGAGCAGGCGTTTTGGGACTCTCAGTGAGATCTTTGCTCCTCACAGCGCATTTGATCTGCTTGCTCATCTTTTAAAACTGTGCCCACCGCTTGGATATATGCCCACCACTTGGGTGTATGGTCATATATAAGCATTAGCAAGTTGAGATGCATTTTTTATTGCTTTTAAATTACTTTTTGAAAAAAATTTTGCATATGTATATGAACATCAATTTGTATGGGCATTAAAAAATATCTGAAATCATATGCCCCAAACTGCTAGCTGTGGCTCTAGACTTTTTCTTATACTCTAAATTGTCTTAGAATTTTTTTTTTACTGAGCATATTCTACTTATGTAGCTGTGTTTAATAATAAAATTAAAATGTCCTTTTGGGTCAGGCCATCACTCAGTCCACCGAGCCACACCAGCCAGGACTAATTGGCATTTTCAGCAATGTTTGTTCACTGTTAATATTGTATTAATTTAATTAGCTATGTTTGAGGAAAAAGAAAATTCGTAGGAGAATTTTCCCCTCATAAATGCAAGAAACATTTGGCAGCAAAATCTGTAGTTAGCGTCATACGTTGGAATTAGAGTCATCAGGGGTCAGCAGGAAGAGGTGCTCCAGACTGCATAGGGACTCCATGAGTGGCTCCTCATGAGAAAGCAATGCTGAGGGTCATCCTTTCCATAATGTGAAAAGAACATACCAAAATACCAGTAGGTTTCAACCTTGTCTTTCTTAAAAAGGTGTTTGACCAGAGTGCACTTTCCACTGAGGCTAAAGAAGAAATGTACAAACTATATCCCAATGCCCGGAGGGCTCACCTTAAAACAGGAGGCAATTTCCCATACTTATGCAGAAGTGCGGAGGTGAATCTTTACGTACAGGTGAGTCCCAGCTTGGAACCCAGAGCACTTTGAACCCAAAAGTCTTTGATTTGAAACATAAATCTTTTTTTTGATAGTGGAGTAGAACTACAGAATTCTCTGTAGGATTGAGGCATCGATTCAATACAGTTGGCTTACGTTAATTTATTGGAGTAGGTACATTAGAGATACCCGTGTTGCTCTGTTCACCATCCCTTTTCTAAGAACTGCAGGCCCTCCTGCCTCTACACACTGAAGCAGCCATTTGATAGGATTCGACCTTAACCCCTGACACAATGAGTTCAGTCAGAGCAGGACACCAGACAGAAATGGGGTCAATCTGAGTTCCATGAAGTGACTTCTTGATCTATTTTTAATGCATTCACAACCCCACAAAAAATAAAAAATACCACCTCTTCATCCTCTCCCTAAATGGACGTTAGAATGTCAGTGAGACTGAGGTGGGGGAGGGATTGGAAGCAAGGGAGGGAGGTGGGTTTGGCCGGGGTCGGGGGGAAGTAAATGCAGACCACTGTAATTGAAGAGCAAGAAAATAATTTAAAAATATATATCATACATAGACACAGACAACAGTGTTGTGATAGCCAGAGAAAAAGGGGCTTGGGGGTAGGGAGGGGTGGGCAAAAGCGGGGGAAGGGGTGAAATAGAGATGCAGAGAGACTGCTCAGGGGAGTGGGCGCAACATGCAGTGTGCAGGTGATGTTTTGTTGAGTTGTACACTTGAGACCTCTGTAAATTCAATAAAAAATAAAATTTATAAAAGCATATCAGTGAGAAATCATTACTTTGGCAGAAAGTATCAAGAGTCTTAAAAAAAAAACTCACATCCAGCCCTGGCTGGTGTAGCTCAGTGGATTAAGCGCGGGCCTGTGAACCAGAGGATCGCAGTTTGATTCCCAGTCAGGGCACATGCCTGGGTTGCAGGCCAGGGGGTGGGAAGGACCTGCTGTGCAGCTGCAGGGTGGGGTGGGGGTGAAGCCCTAGTGGAGTGGCACGCACCACTTAAGATGTTTATGAAGTTTGCCAGAACTTGGAGAGACTGACTACATATTAAATAAGGAACAAAAATCCCAGATTGCGGTTTTCTAAAAAATACTTCGACTTTTCTGTGTTCTCCAATTTTTCTTTAATTAGTATGGATTACTGTAATTTTAGGAGTACAAGGCATTTATAGAGTGGTGACATTTAAGGTAATGATTCTGCTTTTCTACAGATACATTTGCTGCAATTCCATGGAACCAAATACGCGGCCATCGACCCATCGATGATCAGTGCCGAGGAGCTCGAGGTGCAGAAAGGCAGCCTCGGCATCGGTCAGGAGGAGCAGTAGCTGGGGCCTCCGCTGGTGCCGGCGAGGGCCCCGCGCCCTCGCGCAGAGTCAGTGATGTCAGTGCGCACCAGTTGGCCCCTCTGCTCAGTTTGTCAGGCTCACCTGTTACCACTGTTTGGAAGTAGGACTGATTGTCATCTCCATGACAGGCGGCAGCTCTTCCAAGCCAGTGTAACTGTTCCCTCTTCCGTTTTTTTAGCTTTTGAATTTGAAGAGGTACTTTTAAAGAGTCCCGTTTTAATAATTGTGAAAATTTTGCTACCAAAAGTCTTCACCATTGTGTTCTTATGTGAATGTTAATTTCTGATGTTTGAGATTTTGTGGGGTTTTTTCTTCGTCTTTTTCCCTTTCCTTTCCTTCTTATTATGTTATTTGTTGTAAATACCATACATCCAGATTGTGTATCAGAAGGACATTGGTTGTTTTGATGCTTTCTTGGTTATGACTGTCACCAGAGTGCCAAGGCTGCTTGCTATCACACCATTTGCTCTCCTGAAAATCAACTACTTCTGACTTCCAGTTATGCAAATTGTTTTGAGTTTCAGCTCTTGTCTTTCTAGCATTACAGTAATTTGGAATAAAAATTCAATTTCAGTGAGTGGCTTTTGTGATTACTGTAGCAGGCCAACCAGGCTGCACAGGCATAGGACTTGCTGAGAGCAGGCCACGGTGTTTGCCCACTTGGTGTGACTGGGTAAATTACTTAATCTCTCTGAAGCAGGGTCCCCCACCCTGGGACTGCCAGACCGGTCTGTGGCCTGTTTAGGGACTGGGCCACAAGCCAAGCTCACCAGAGCTCCGCCTCCTGTCTCCCTGCCACCCCCACCCCCCACCACACACACACAAATCCCCTTCCCTTACATGGAAAAACCGGTCCCTGGTGCCAAAAAGCTTGGGGACCGGACTGCTGCTCTAAGTGTGGTTTGCTCATTTATTGAGCTGCTACTACGTGCCAGGTGATTTTCATATTTTTTTCTCTTTAGTGGAAAATTTCAGCCATGCATAAAGTAGACAAAATAATATCATGAACCATGTCCCAATCACCAGCTCCAAGAATGATCAACTCGGGGGCACTGTTGTGTTATCTCCCCCACCCACCGTCACCTCCACACCTGCCCGTGTCACTGAGCTACTTAAAGCAGTTTCCGATACCATGTGATTTCACTTACAAGTATTTTTATACACCCCTTCAAGAAACAAAATAATTATAATGCCATTACCATGCTTAAAAACTCACCAGCAACTCCTTATGTCATTAGAAAATGTTCTCATTCACGACTATCTCATAAATGTCCTTTTGTGATTGACTTGTCCTCATCAGTTTCCATGCAAAGTTCACACTTTTTATTTGATTGAAATGTCTCTTAAATCTCTTTTAAATTATGAATTCCTCTGCCTTCTATTTTTTGCCATTTATTTGTTGAAACAGTCTAGGCTTATTTGCCCTACAGAATTCACCACAGTCTGGATTTGGCTGAGTGCAGCCTCGCGGTGTTCTTCACCAGTTCCCCCGTCCCTGGTGTTTCCCATAAACTCCTTGATCAGCTTCCAGCTCACTGTTTTGGGCAGGAATGTGCCACAGGTGGACTTGGATGCTTCCTGTCAGGAACTTCAGGAGGCACATCATGTCTGTTTGTGTCTAAGTTCTTCAGATTTCTCAGTGGCTTCAGGCATCAGCCTGATCCAGTCATTGGACAATTCCCCTGGTGATGTAGCTGCCATTGCCGATCACTGCACGGAAACATCCCTTCCTTAGGGTTACAGGACTCTGATGATACTCTTGTTTTTATCATGCCTGCATTTAGTAACTGGAGTTTGCTGATTAAGCAAAAAACTCAGGTTTCCCTCATTAACTATTCAGTTTCGCTGAGGACAATTTAGGCAAAAAAATCAGCATGTATGCTTCTTTCCCTTCAAGTTTTCAGAATATGGAGTACTTTTTAAGGTTTCATCCCCACCACAATCCAGAGTAAGCTGATTTTACAGGTGAGGAGACAGGTGAAGAGAAAGCTCAGTCCTGCAGTGAGGACTGGAGCTGGCGTGCCAAGCTGGGTCTTAATTAAGCCAGTGATTGTTCAAAAAAGGCCCAAGTGTCTTCTCTGACTGCCTTGTGACTTGACAGCTGTGGGAACTATGGAAGCAGTTGGTAAACCATGAAGGCAGGGCTTGCCATTTCTATCTGTTGGCACCGGGTCTTCTGAGAGGCTGCCGCAATTTCACCCCGTGTGTCTTGACTTCCCAACAAAACGGGAACTCCTGTGGGCAGGGCCACTCTGCGTTTGATCAGCAGCCCCTCCCTTCACCCGGTACAGCAATGGACCAGGACCGCCCTCCACTTTCTTTTCCTGTTCTCCCTTTGTGAGTCATGTCCCCTACCAGCTTTAACTGTTCCTGGCTCTACAGCCTGACCACTGCCATTTCCGGCCCTGGCAGACTTTGAGTGCCGACTCTGAGTACCTATTCAGGTCTATTATTAGGTCAGCCTTAACATGCACCCCAGACTCTACTGGCAAAAGCCACGCTCGTCCCCACTGCTCAAACCTGCCCTTTCTCTCCCAAACCCCATCATCTCAGTTCCCAGCATCACTGGTTCCTCAGATTTCCCAGCTAGAACTCAGCCACTTTGGACTACCATCTACACCCCCCAGCATGCATGGACTGAAGCAGCTGCTGAGATGAAACTCGGGATGCAAGACGTTTATTGAGGATCAAAGGGAGGAAAGTTGCGAAAGGAAGATGGATTGGGCATTTGTGACAGAGGCCCAACCAGGCACAGGCTGACAGAGAGCGTGGAGCTCCAGGGCTCATAGTGCCCACTGGAATAGTCTCACGGAGGGCTGAAGGCCCACCCTCTGCCCCTCCAGGCCCCTCAGCCCTCCTGCCCCTCCAGCTCATCTCTCCTCCTCTGTCATTGCTGATGGTGTTCCAGCCACACCATTTCCCAGATACAGCTCCACGCCTCAACGCCATTGCACTTTTTGCTTGCAATGTGCTTGCCCACTTCTGTCTTCTCTGTGAGCCTCTCACCTTCCTCCCCCTTACCTTCTCCAAGGCAGAATAAATTCCATAGTTCTCTGCATATTCCCATCATAGCACCAACTGCATTATACTCCATTATTGGTGTCCCAGCCCCTATGCCGCCCAGACCACCAGCTTCCATGGGCAGGACCTGTGGGCGACTCAGCAGTGCTCCCCGGCTCCCAGCAGACTGCCTGGCACGGAGCCGGTTAGTATTGACTGCTGATCGAGAGTCGTAACAGCTGTGGTTACACAGAACCAATCCACAACAGCTTGTCGGGTTTGAAATTTTGCCCTAGATCTCCCAAACAAAAGAAACCAGTATTGAATTTGAGAGCTATTTCAACATTATTTTATTTAAGAACTTGTTATTTTTGTCTCGAAAAATACAAAATTCATCGTGCAAAATTCATCCAGATAAATGTCCTAAGTCCCATATGGTACAAAATACCTTTCCCAACTGGAAGATGGAAGAACAGCGTTTCCTACGTCGACACGGCGCGTGCACAGGAGTGGGTTCCACAGGGCCCAGAGGCCATGTGTTATGCGGGGTTTGGGGGGCATTCTGAGGCCAACGGTGAACTGTAGGCCTCAGGCAAGACACATCTCTCAGACCATAAGTTACTGCCTGTAAAATGGGCTTGTTTCAAAGCCTCTCTTTTCAAAAGTTTTAGTTTGTGTGTGTTTTATTAATAGACTTTATTTTTTTTAAGAGCTAAAACAATAGCAGATAATACAGAGTTCCCGTATACCCCTCGCCGGGGTACAGTTTCCCCTGTGTTAACTTGCATTCGTGTTAGTACATGTTCGCAGGCTTATCTGTAGGATAAATTCCCAGACCGGATTGCTGGGTCAGGGGGTAGGTGTGTCTGTAATTTTGTAAGTAATGAACACCACGTTGCCTTGTAGAGGATTGCACCCTTGTGAACGCCCACAGCCACGCCTGACAGCTGAAACCCCTTTGAGCTCTAACAGTTTTTGTTCTTCCTGCTTCCCAGGACTCAGGCCCAATGCGTAACTTTGTGGGGAGTTTTTGCTAGAAGTGGGCTCCCCTGCCAGCCACAGCCAGCTGCACCACATGCAAGTGAGCTCGAGTTAGAGAGAGCTTGTAGGCAGGACTTCCAGGTTTCCAGCGCAGACACCCTCTATGTGCTGTGAAACCGTACAGCTTCCAAAGCCACATTTCCCTGGAACCACACGCTCAGATTGGTGTGGCTGACCTGCACAGGACCTGTGCTTGCCTGTCACCTAAAGTGAACCGCCAGACCAGCCTGTGCCATCCCATATGGCTGACACTTGCACGGGTGCCTATTTAAATTTTAAATAATTAAAATTAAATAAAATTTAAAACTCAGTTCCTCAGTCCCACTTGCCACATTTCAAGGGCTCGATAGCCTCAGATAGCTAGCTCATCAGTGGCAAGTCCCAGGGGGTCCAACCTGCAGCTCTTGGACCACATACCGCTCAGAATGCCTGTGAATGTGGCCCAACACAAAAGCATAAATTTACCTAAAACATTATGAGATTTTTTTTTTGTGATTGCATGTCACAATGTGGCCCAAGATAGCTCTTCTTCTTCCAGGGTGGCACAGAGATACCCGAAGGTCAGACCCCCCGCGAGTGCACAGCATTGGTCTGGAACACGCCCATCACCGAGGAACGCTGTGTTGGATAGAGCCACTCCAGAGCGTTCAGGGCCTCGTGTTCAGGGGGGGCTGGAAAAGGGAGAATGAGGACTAAATGCTGGGTGTGATCCTGGACAGGGTCCTGGTCCAGAAAAAGGACATGAGTGGCTCAACTGGCCACGCTTGAATAAGGTCTGAAGAGAAGCTGACAGTATCATGTGTGTTCCCTTCCTGGTTTTGGAAATTATGATCTGGTTACGTAACGAGTTAATGCTCAGGGAAGCTGCACTGTGAAGGGTGTTTGGACGTTCTTCATATTATTTCTGCAACATTTTTGTAAGTCGGAAATGATTTCCAAAAACAGTTGTAAAACTTTAAAAACATCTTAGAACCAGAGGGAAAAAATGAGATTGTGTGCCTCTTGGAACTGTCCTAGTGTACAGACAGACTTGGGGACAGACGCAACTGTGGAGGAAGCAGGGCATTCCTAAAGGCCAGGGAAGGGGTCGAGGGAGGTCCATTTCGTAAGTGATGGATGGAGCCCTTCGCCAGCCCGGGGAGACAGCAATGCTGGGTTTGACGCCTGACCTCGCCACCTGATTAGTTGGCTGTGTAGCCTGAGCCCCTGTCCTCTCTGAAAAGACATCCCTTGCACCTGGTGAGGCTCTGAGATGATGGAGGTGAAAGTGAGCTGAGAGGTGTAAAGGACCATACCTGCGAGAATGGATCGCCAGCAAAACCTGAGACAGGCCCTGCCTGACTATGTGGTTCAGTGAAAGCAGTTGGAGGTTTGTTAACTTGTCAGCAGTGGTTTTCTTTTGAAGCCCTTAAATGGTGCTTGTCTTCTGTTCAGTGGCCCCTACTCTGAGGTCCCAGGCTCCTGAAAATCCAGCCCCTCGGGTCACATGGCTGCACACTTCCTGGGGGTGATTGGGTCAGCGTTTGCTTCCTTCCTGATGTTTTCTGCAAAAGACAAGACTCCTATTGCCTCCTGTTGCCCAAGCTCTGCCTCCCAGGGCTGTTTTTAGGGCTTAATTGGCTGCCAGAATTTGTGTTAAAAGAAGCAGCCACAATACTATTTAACATCTTGGAAAAAGAAAAGTTATGCCCAATTCCTCCACTCTGCAGTGACTGCTTTTCTATCTTGCCCGTGGCAGCTGTGAAATAGCCAGCGTGCCGGCTTTCCTTTTCCCCTCCATTAACTTGCCGTCCATGTTTTTCCTCGTTGCCACACAATTAATGTAGCCTTCATCACCATTGGTGACTGCCTGATACCCATCCTGCGGCTGTCCCATGAACACTATGCCAACAGACATTATGGTGGTTAAGGCTTTGTCGTCCTGAGCGGACCCTGTTTTTCATGAGGGATTAGTACTAGAACCTTTCGTCCCTCTTGCCTGCTGGTTCCGTGGGGTACCTTGCATACAAACCAGGCTTTGGGGATTGACAATTGTTTTCCTTCTTTCTTTTCTTTCACTTATGAGATTCATTTATTTCACTTTTTGTTTGATAGCTAGAATTCAAAAGTTGTGATGGCCTTGAACATTTTGAGATCTGACTGGTTCAACTCATACTGAGCCAGTTCTGGTCCACGTGTCTTAATGTTTGTGAAAAAGAACTTTGCAGGCTTTTCAGCTTTATTCCAAACTGAAAAAAAAATCAAAGTATAGAGGCCAGAAGAGGAAAAGATGGTAGTATCATTGGCTTTGGGCCTATGAATACCATAGGGGTCACCTGGGCCAAGACCCTCTTTGCCTAGACAGGGAAACCAGGACTGGGAGGCACAGTGATTTGTCCAAGGCTCTGCCTGAGTTCCAGAAAGAGGCAGGGCTGGGTCCAGGAGTCTGGGAAGCTCAGAGCCAGCGCCCTGGCCCTGTGGTGTGCATAACCCTTGGAAGGAACTGCTGCATTCCAGTGGGGGCGGGGCCATGCAGCCTGGACCCTGGGGCCCAGCTATGCCCTGAGCAGGAGCTGGGCAGAGGGTGCTCTTACCAGCCAGGTCCCTCCTGCCAATGGCCACAAGGCCCTCGAAGAGCGCTTTGCTGGGGTTCTCACCCACCGTGGCCACGCCATGCAGCCAGATGAGCAGCATCCGATGGCCATGCTCCTGGTAGCTCTTGGTGCCTGAGGACCATGAAGGAGAAGAAAGGGAAAGGGAGAAAGAGCCAGCCTCACCCACTTAGCATGAGCCAGGTCTCAGCACATGTCTACACTGCCCTGTACTGCCTCCTGAACACCAGGCCCTATGAGCTATAGCAGAGTTCAGCCCAGAGCTGGGGACGGAGGTTGGGGGGATGGTCAGAGAAGCCTCAGACGGGGTGGAGGTGGAGGTTTTGTGCTGAGGACCCTTGAACCTCCCCACACCCAGGCTTTCTCCTGAGCACCTGCTACGAATGCTGTTGGTGTCACTTTTAAGAAAGAAATGATTGGCTCTCACTGTGGCACCGTGATGCTCATAACAGCATGCTTCATCTTTGGCTGCTCAGGACAATCTGCCTCGCGTGCTAGTGGCCCTGTTCTACAGACGAGAAGACTGCCCAGTCAGGGACAGAGCTGCCCATGTTCTTTCCCAAAAGTGCCCATCAGGAACACCTGGCAAACTTTAAAAACTGCTGACACCTGGGTCTTTCCCCCACCATCCCCAGAGATTCTGAAAAACTTGGGTCTGGGCGTAGCCGAGGCACTGACTGGGTGTTAATGCTTCCCAGGTGATGCCAACGCACAACCATGTTTGGAAAATAAGTGTTCACACTCTTCAGTGCTGCTGTGGTGTTAACTTGTTATTAAACTCTGTAACTAGGTCTGCTCTCCCAGCTGGGGACACCCACATTCGAGCACAGCAATGGCGGGCACAGTCATGGGGTCTAGGTCCGTCTTTTCACTGTCCTCTGACCTTCTGGCCCTCTGGGTGCCCTCAGCATGCACTTCTTCACGGTGCTGCCCTTGGCATGGCAGTCTCGTTTGACTATTTATTCACTAGCCTTTGCCCTCTGTGTTCATTTATCATCTGTGGAAGTTCTTATCTGTAATAGAGCTTACTTTCAGATGCCTGGCTCTATTCCACTAATTGGTTTGCATATTTTTGTATCAGGGTTCTTTCTATATTAACTATTGGGTTGGCCAAAAAGTCTTTTTCTATTCAATGGCTCTAGCAGCACTTAGTTGTCTTAGCTTCATTTTGAAACAATTCTGTTAAACTGTATTGTGACAGCTGTCATATTAGCACACATTAAAAAAAGCTTATCAGCCCTGGCTGGTGTAGCTCAGTGGATTGAGCGCAGGCCTGTGAACCAAAGTACGGCTGGTTTGATTCCCAGTCAGGGCACACGCTTGGGTTGCAGGCCAGGTCCCCAGTATGGAGTGTGCTAGAGGCAACCACACATTGCTGTTTCACTCTCTCGCTCTCTCCCTCCCTTCCCCAGCTCTCTAAAATAAATAAATAAAAAAATTTTAAAAAGCTTATCAGAATTGGTGAATTTTGGTGCAGCCACTTTAATATTAAAGATGGAAGAAAATCCACAACATTTTCAGCATGTTACGCTTTAATATTGCAGGAAAGGTAAAAATGCAACTGAAACGCAAAAAAAGAGATTAGTCCAGCATATGGAGAAGGTGCTATGATTGATCAAATGTGTCAAAAGTCATTTGTGAAGTTTTTTGTTACTATTGACATTTTGGCCAAATAATTCTTTGCTGTTGCACTGTCTTATGCATTGGAAGATGTTTAGCAGCACCCCTGACCTCTACTTACTAGAGGCCAATAGCTGGAGATGGCCAGCTTACTCAGAATATCCAAATCAATAAAGTTATTGGTGAAAATGAAAAATGTGTCTTTTATTTTTCAAAAAAAAAACTGTAATGGACTTTTTGGGCAACCCTATATTTTAGCTTTATAAACACTTAAGTCTGGTCGGGTTAGACTCTCTTCACTTTTTTCCCCCAAAATATTCAGTATTATATTCTTTCATGTAAACTGCATAATCTTTCAGTCAAGTTTCAAAAACCTCCTATATTCATTTGATTAAAACTGGATCACAGTTTTAATGTAATTTGGGAAAAATCAATCTCTACTTGACACTTTCTAGCTCGGAATACAAAATGTCCTTCCACTTACCGAAGTCTTCTTTCATGGTTTAATTAATTTTTATTTTTTTTACTCATATGTCAGTTATATCTCTTTCTACAAATACACGCTAATGAAAATGTAATCTCTTTAAAAAATACCTCTATATGTTTTGCCCACTTGTTAATGGTACATAGGAATACTATAGTGTTTGTGTATTTTATCAAATATTTAGCCATTTCATTGAGTTATTTTATTTTAAGAGTTTTTCAGCTGCTTCTTCTGGACTTCCTGTGTAGATAATTACAGCATCTGAAATTAATAAATCTCTCTCTTCCTTTCCAATATTTGCTCTCATTTCTAATTCTGTTTCATGCCTTAGTACCAAGGCCAAAATTTCCAAATCGATATTAAGTAATAGTAGCAATGGAAGCCCCCCTTTTTACAGGGAGTGCCTTTAGTTTCCTGTATGAATGAGAGTGATCAGCTCTGGCTGATTCATGAAGAAGGTGAAGTTCACAGTTCAGCGGGGAGGGAAAGGCAGAAGGCACAGCCTGTGCAAAGGCCTGGAGGAGTGAAAAAACATGCAGTGGCCTGGAAACAGCATGTGGCTTCATGTGGCTGGACTGTGGGTTGCACAGAAGCACAGAAAACTGAACACGCCCCAAGCACCCCTACCCCTCCACCTGCTGGCTGCTCTGAGCTGCCGAGGCAAGGCAGTACCTGTCCACTGTTGCTCGATGGCGTGGACGTGGGCCTCAGTGAACTCCCAGCAATATGCGAGCTTCTTCCACTCCTGCGGCCGCAGGTACCTGGAGGCCAGTCGCCACAGCACAGAGCGAAGCTGCTGCGTTTCCTGCCGATGGTCCTGCTTAAAGGTCAGACTCTTCCCAGAGGGATCACTGGGGTCCCTGAGTGAGAGGTGGTCCTGCAGGGCAGATCCCAAAAGTAGCAATCTTGGGGAAACCTCTGCCAGGCTCTCCCCAATGATCCTGGACTGGGTGTCATTACCAGCCCGGGGCTTAGTGTCTGCTACTCTGGTTTCTGCCTCAATGCCTTGCCTTGACCTCTGGACTCCAAGCTGCTCACGCTGTTCTTCCATTCGGAATTCCTTTCCTCACCTCTCTGTCCCCCAACTCCACTGCCACAGTCAAAAGACCCCCCAAATGCCACCTCTTTCAGGAAGGCTTCCCAATTCTTCTCTTTTCCCTGTGTTTTTATGTAGCCCGGGTGTCAGTAGAGTGACTCAGCAGTTGTAGCTAAAACCAAGCAAGCCAAGAACCAGGCACTGGACTTGCCAAATCCCAACAACTACTAAAGGGTAGGACTATGGAATTTCTTTTCTGCAAAGCAGGTGATAAAATGAGAGTTACAAAGGAATTATGTTATGACATCAACCGTGCCCACAAAAGCCCCAGGAAGCCCCTCTATAGAAAGTGGATGCAGCATTCTGGTTGTTAAAAAGCTCACGGTGAGAAAAATCACCCCGGTGTCTGCCTGTTACTGCTCAGGTATCTGGCCAGTCACCTGTGAGGTGATGACTCACACGTGAGCTTGACTCTCACTTGGGGAGGTAAAGACCAGTTCCTAAGAGCTGTGTGCTCGGCTGCATCTGTGCATTGGACTCGGCCAGGAGCTTTAAGAACCACTGAAGCTTGATCGCCAGGCCAGAGATTCTTGAATTGGCCTGAGAGTAGGGAGGGGGAGTTTGTGATTCTAACTGCACCTCTGTCCTAGTTGAGAACCTTTAAAGAGCGAGGTGGTTTAGAATTAAGCACAGGAATGCATCATTTCACCAAACCTTTGGTATGAATATCTTGGTGTTACATTAAGGGGTCATCTATTGTAAAGAGGTTGTAATGTGTATGAGAATCTTGCATGTCAGTGAAAGAGAATATCCCATGATGCCTATCGAAATTGGTTATCCACCAACTGATTTTAGGAGATTTTTTTATTTTAGAAGTGTTAGAGAAGTTCACTAAATTTACAAACAATATTGGAATGTTTAGGATGTTCGAAATTCACTTTATTTATAGGTTTAATTAACCACATTTACCAGAATAATTTTAAAATTTAGGACGCATGTGAAGTACTTAAAAAAGAAAATCTATTAAATTTATTCATTCAGTTTAAAATGTTTATGGCAGTTTAATTAACTAAATTTACACATGGGACCAATTTAATCAAAAGCCTTCTTTTAACATGACCACTTCTTTTAATTTACTAGGTTGTATAAATAGAATAATAAGACTTATAAAATTAATTTAAAAGTTTAAGAAAAGTTAGCTTTTAAATTTGTAATAAATTTAAAAATTTTTAAATTAGTATTAATTTTTAAAACTGAAGTAAATGTAAAAAAATTTTTTCTGTGTATAAAAACAACCCTCAAAGACCCCCAAAACTCCCTACCCCGCCCGAATTTGCTCACCGCTAGAACAGCAAACACACGGCCTTACACCAGCCACTTTTCCCTCCCAGTTCCAAGGCAGAGTCACTAATCACTCCCAGCACACTTCCCTTCTGGGCCCTGAAAGTCCCCGGAATACAACGCTCCCAGCAGTAATTCCACTGGTGAGGGCAGTGAACTGGTACCAGCTGGCCATCTCTTTTTCTCCACATATGCCTGTAGTCATGCATCAACCAGGGGTAATAGCAGTGTCCACAGATCTCTCCACACAGGGGTGGACCTCAGTCAGGCTTGTTTTGGTGTGGTTTGGATGCCCCCCCTTCTCCAGACCCTTCCTAGCAACCCCCGTGGAACCCAAGGAGCCCCTGAGCCGGTCAAAGCCAACTCCACCTGGAGCCAAGGTTGCTGCCTTTTTTACAAGACCAAGCACAAGGAGGGTCTCAGTACCTTCTCCCACTTGTAGAGGCGGTCGGCTTTTATGATCATGTCCACCAGGACGACGTGGTTGCTGCGGGCGGCCACCGCCAGAGCGGTTTTCCCCTGCTGCAAGTGAGAAGCAGGAAGGGAAGCTGGAATTTCCACCAGAGAGGTGTAAAGGAGCCTCTAGCAGCAACTACCGACACGGCTGCCCAGAGAAAGCAATTTCCAGTCATCTACACCAGAGTAGAAAGGCTTTCTGGTCTTGATGAGGGAGGTGGAAAAGTCACAGGTAGAATAAGGCAATAATAGTAATTCCAGCCCTGGCTGGTGTGGCTCAGTGGATTGAGTGCTGGCCTGTGAACCAAAGGGTCACAGGTTCAATTCCCAAATTAGGGTTGCGAGCCAAGTCTCCAGTAGGGGGCGAGTGAGAGGCAGCCACACATTGATGTTTCCCTCTTTCTCCCTTTCCCTCTAAAAATAAATAAAATCTTTAAAAAAAAAGTAATTCCAGCCACCACCTCCTGTGTTCTTTAGAATTCGTGAAGCCTTACTGTTTATGAAACAGCCTGCATGACTCTTCAACATCACCTGTGAAACAGGTGTTCCCAGCCCCATTTCTCAGATGAAACCAGAGCTCAGAGACTAGGCTTGGGTTCATGGTGCTGCGTCTGCCCACCTCTCCCCAGGCTCCCAGCCCTTTCATCCAGACCTTCTGCTCAGTGCTGACTCAACCAATCCCAGGGATCTCTGTGAAGATGGGAGGCTCCGCCGCCAAGGTTGGGCCAGCTGCCCTGGGGCCCGGCTCAAAGCAGGGAGCCCCTCCCAGCTCCAGCCTCAGAGCCTGCTCCTGCCCCTGACCCTCCCCACACCACCCCAAGGGCTGGCCAAGCTGGGCCACATCTGCAAACACCCTTCCCCTCACAAGCCTCATACTAAACCTTCACTCTTCTCAGACCTCCAGCCAGAGGTCATCATGCCGGAGGCACCGCGTGCTGGGCAGCTTTCCCCTCCCCAAATGACCCAGGTGCTCCAAGTCTGATGGAGCCATGAAACAGAAGACACCCATATCAGAGCCCTAGACCAGGAAAGGCGGGGCCAAGTGCTGAGGGCACTCAGAGGAGGCAGGGGAAAGCGGTAGAGGAGTAGGAAGGCTTCCTGGAGGAGGCTGCGTACGAGGCGGTACACAATATAGGGGGGGCCTTGAACACTCTGAGATCAGGCAGCACTGGCAGCAGGGTCTCTGGCAAGGAGGGGGCCGTGAAAGCTTAACAGGGCGTCTGGTCGTGAGCAGAGGTACCTTATCTCTCAGGTTTAAGTTGACCCCCGCAACCAGGAGCATCTCTGCTATGTCCTGCCAGGCGTGCTCCGCGGCGAGGTGGAGGGGCGTCTGCTGCCTCTGGGAAAGAAGCCAAGGGGACAGGGAGACAGAAGAGCGTGTAGAAGCAGCCTGCGGCTTCACGCCAGGACAGGAGCAAAGTGCCTGCACTCCCAGCGGGGCCCTAACAAAGCTTCTCCAAGACGTCACGAGGGAGGGTGGACTGGGTCTAATTCTAAACAGGAAAGTTGGTAAAAAAATAAAAAAGGACAAAGAAACACTACTCACTAGCCCACCTAAGTCAAACTCTGTAACAACATTTCTTCTAGTCTTTTTTTTTAATGCAGAATGTTCTTTGTTAGTTCTGGTTTTACATATTTGTACATATATATACCTTTTACACCTATTTTTCTACCTAACATAACACTTTATACACATCGTAAATGTTGATTAACAACATTTTTAATAGCCCCATGATAGTCTATGTCAGTACTGTAACTTACCTAACCATTTCTCTATTATTAAGCAGTGGGGCCATTTTCAAACTGAAGACTGATGACCAATGCCGCAGTGAATATCTAGGGGCATGAGCTTACTGTATTTCTTGAAGCTCAATTCTCGGACGTGAGAAAACCGGCTGTTTTAACAGTACACACTATCTCCTGCCAAACCACTTCCCGCTGAGGGAGGCTGCTGCGCAGGCACCGAGGACCACAGGGTTAGGAGGTGGGTTGTGGGGACGAGGGTTTCTCTGGTTATTGCACAAGACTGCCCCAGGCACCCCTGCCCTGGAATTCCCCACAAGGGGGGAAAACCAATGAAAGGAAAAGGTTGAAGAGAGGAAGGTGTTGACTGCAGTGTTATATGTTTCCTGGCAAAAACTAGGAAATAGTCAGAATGTTCAAAACAGGGGAATGGTGAATAAAGATGACGCTACCAGCCCTGGCTGGTGTAGCTCAGCGGATTGAGTGTGGGCCTTCGAACTAAAGGATCTAGGTTCAATTCCCAGTCAGGGCACGTGCCTGGGTTGCAGGCCAGTTCCCAGCAGGGGACACATGAGAGGCAACAATACATTGATATCTTTCCCTCTATTCTTCCTTTCCCCTCTAAAGATAAATAAATAAAAATCTTTAAAAAATAGATGACACTACCTTCAACAAATATTCAAACAGCTTTTTACAACCTACAGAAGCAATTCCTCAGCTCTGGGTCATGCTGGTAGATGGCCGCCAGCCCCAGCGGGTGCCCAGAGGCTCCATGGGGACCAGGCGGTTTCTGCCGCCACTTACATTGTCGGTGGCATCCAAGTCACTGCCGGCATCGATGAGGAGCTGAACCAGGGCAGGGAAGTTGTGCCTCACGGCAAGGTGCATTGGCGAGGCTCCCTGCTGCGGGGTGGGGGAGACAGGGATCAATGGCTGGGTCCCTCCCTGCCACAGGAGGGTGCTGGGCATTAACAGTGCTTCTAGGTTTGGTGGGTGTCCTGAGGCATTTACAGCCCCAAAGCCTGAATCCCTGGGGTCCAAACACTGAACCTCAAGGTGGGTGGGGATCTGAAGACCCAAGTTTGAGACTTTTCTATGCCAGGAACTCACTGTGTGACTTTGGGCAAGTCATTTCCCTTCTCTGCTACACTCCACCTGGCAAGTGCTAAGGTCCCTTCTAGCAACAACACCTTAATGTTCTCTGATATTTTATTTAACCCACACACGAACCTAGAAAGCATATAGAGATGGTATTCTTATTAGTACTTTTACCTTACACACGGAAACACTGAGCTTCAGAAAACTTATGCAGCTTGCCAAAGGACACAGCTAATAGAGACCTTGTGCTATTGAACTTCCTGCCCACAGCACCTGGGTAGATGCCTGATACCTATTTATATATGAAAGAAATGAAAGAGAGAGCCAGCCGTGATCTCACTCCAAGGCTGGAAGACTCCCTCTGCTATGGTCCCCTGTGACCGCTGACTGCATGACAAAAGGGAGAGTCTGCCACAGTGTCCCCTTTTCTAGGTGATACCATGACACACTTACGGTGCAACAGTACAAAGCCAGTAAAATTGGTAGTATAGATCTATACTGCTGTGGAAAAACACCATCACACAGCGAGTACAGAAAGGTTACAAAACAGGACACATACACACACCCACAGCAAGAATGCCCACTATTGCCATTACTAGCTTAAGACAGGGAAGAAAGGTTTATAAATATTGGAAAAGAAGATTTTAATTATACCATTATCTGTAGGCAGTGTGGTTGTTTTAACATAGACTAGTTAAAATAGTTAAAATCCACTTCCATAAAAAAGCTCCAGCAGAATTAATTTTAAAAATCATATAGCAGATAAAAACACCTACGTAATCGTAATAAATGCAGCCTTCTAGGGGTGGTGGGGGTAAGAAGGGAGGCTCTGAATACGTGGGGGCAGGGCACACATGCGAGATCTCTACCTTCTGCTCAGTTTTGCTATGAACCTGAAACTGCTCTGGAAGTAAAGTCTATTTAAAAAAATCCCGACGAGGCGGCTGGATCAGGGCCAACGGAAAGGGTCAGAGCTGAAACAGTTTGAGCAACAAAAGTAAGTAATACTGGATTGTAATGCAGAGTATGGAATAAATATAAGTCCATGCCGATGTAAGTAAATGATCGATTGAATAAATAAGTAAACGGAGGTGAATAAACAAATCCCGCACTCGGAAGAATCCCAAATAATTTATGTAGCTCTGTTGCCCTCAAGGGGGTGGAGCATAAAACTCCCCATTCCTTCCATGTGGACTTCCCGTGGCGACTTCCTTTCAAAAACCGCAGTGTGGGACGGGGACAAAGAGAAACCTCGTAACAGAGACACCCGACAAACACTCCCTCAGCCGGCGATCAGGGCCGGCAGCAGCAGTGACGCCCGCATCGACAGCACCTGCCCTCGCCTGTTGTGACGCACAGGAGTCCTCGCCTCGGTGCTCTTCCTCTTAAAAACCCGTCACCTCGTGTAATCACGAGGAAGGAGAGCATCAGACAGGCCCCGGTTGGCAGGCAGTGGACAAAATACCTAAGTGCTACTCAAAACGGTCCAGTCGGAGAGACGTGCACAGCCAAGAGGAGCCCCAGGAGACAGGACGATTGAACGGAACGTGCTGTCCTGCCTGGGGTCCCGGAACAGAAAACGACAATAAGCAGAAACTAAGGAATCTGAAAAAAGTATGATCTGCATTCATGACAACGTGTTGGCATTGGTTCATTAATTGTAACAAACACGCGGTACTAATGTCAGGTGCTACTAATAGGGGGGCTGGATGTGGGACATGAGAACTCTCTGCACTACCTCTGCAACTTCTAGGTAAAACTAAATATATTCTAATATAAAAAGTTTATTAACAACTGCAGAACTATGCTCTGGCTGCTATGGCTCAGTGGGTTGGGAATTGTCCCACAAGGTGAAATATTGCTCGTCCCCCAGTCAGGGCACAAGCCTGCATTTGGGTTTGGCCCTCCGGTTGAGGGAGGGACATTCAAGAGGCAGCCAATTGACATTTCTTGCACATCAGTGTTTTCTCCCACTCTCTGTCCCTCCCTTCCCCCGCTCTAAAAATAAATGAATAAATACAATCTTTTTTTTTTAAAAACTGAAAAACAGTGAGAACAGTATGGGAAGAAAAGGTGGGGAGACCCACACGAACACGGACGACTGATTCTGACAGAGGCAAGAAAGCAGTTCAGGGGAGGGAGGTTAGACGGCCATTTCGACAAGCAGGGCTGGAGCGGTGGGCCTTCTGCGGGCAAAATAAGTAAACAAATAGAGAAATAAGAGCTTCCTTTGACCGAAACCTCACACCTCACACAAAATGAACTCAAAATAGACTACTGACTCAAATGTAAAACTCTAAAACTTTTAGACAAAAACATAGAAGGAAAACTTCAGGATCCAAGACTACGCAGGGTTCTGAGAGTTGACACCAAAAATATGACCCAGGGAAGGGAAATATGGATGAAGTAGACCTCATCGAATTAAAAATGTTTTCCTCTGCTAAAGATCCTGTTCAGAAGAGGAAAAGACAAGCTACAGATCAAGAGAAAATATTTGCAAATCCCATAGTTTATGAAGGCTAGTTCTAGAACATATAATGAACTCCTAAAACTCTACAGTAAAGAAAAATTAGAAAACGGGCAAAGACGTGACCAGACGTCTCACTGAAGGGGACACTCACATGTCAAACAAGCACATGAGAAAATGCTCAACACCGTCAGCCATTAGGGAAGGTGCAGGTGAGGCCACAATGAGGTGGCACCACACACCCGTCAGAATGATTAAAATTGAAAAACAAAACAAAACAGCGAGAACATGTTGGCAAGGACGTGGAGAAACTGGGTCCCTCAGACATCGCTGGTGGGAATGTGCAATGGTGCAGCCTCCCTGCACACACAGTTACGGGTTGTCTGTTAAACTAAGCGTGTATTACCATAGGACCCAGTAAGTACATTCTTGGCCTTTATCCCAGAGAAGTGAGAACTCATGTTCATACAAAAACCCATACGTGGTTGTTCATGGTGGGCGTATCCACAATAGTCCAAAACTGAAAACAACATAGATGTCCTTCAGCAGGCGCCTACGAATCATTACAAAATAGAGAATAACCCAAGGGAAAAATGGTCAAAGGGTAGGAACAGACATTGGATGGAAAAGGGAAGGCAGATGACTCTTACGAGGAATGAAAATTAATACTACAGAGAGACGGAATCCTTCACTCATCAGATTGGCACAGATTCAGAGGTTTTGCCTGATGTGTTGACAAAGCCGTGGGGAGACAGGCACCACCTTATACTGCTGGCGTGAGTGTAAACTGACACAGTCAGTGGTGATACAGTCTGTGTGATACAGTCTGTGCGATACAGTGAGCAACACACACAGGAAGTGCGAGTGTACGTGCCACTTGACCCAGTACATCGACCTCCAGGCATTTATTCTGTAGATTTGCGCCCACAGACATGGGAGGTTCTATGCACAGGTTTTTGTGGCGGTATCGTTTGTAATAGGGGAAGACTAGAATCCACCTTTACAGAGGAAACAATTTAATAAATTGTGGTCCGTTCATGCAATGGAATACTATGCAGCTATAACAAAGGATGAGGGTGTGTTTTAAAATATATACTTATATGGGAAGATCTTAAAGATGTAGCTATGATAAAACAGCAAGATACACATTCTCCAATAAAAGGTACCAGGGCTTCCTGGAGAAATGGCTGATTCTAGGACTGGGACAGGAAATGACATAGGCTAAGTCTGGAGCACCTTATAGTGACAGAAAGTCACAAAGCTGACCAGGACGTGCAGTCATCCATTGCTGCCGGGAGTGTGAAATTGTACAGCCACTGTGAAAGGCAGTTTGGCAGTTTCTTACAAAACTAAACATACACTTAAGCAGTCATGTTCCTTGGTATTTATCCAAAGGAGTTCAAAATTTATGCCACATAAAAACCCACACATGGATGTTTATAGCAGCCTTATTCATAATTACCAAAACTTGGAAATGACTAAGATGTCCTTCAGCAAGTGAATGAATAAATAAAGCATGGTACATCCAGACAATGAAATATTACTCAGTACTAAAAAGAAATGAGGTGCCAAGCCATGAAAAGACATGGAGAAACTATAACTGCATATTACTTAGCAAATATTGCATGAACCCACCCAAGTGACATTCTGGAAAAGGCAAAACAATGGAGACAGCGAAAAGATCAGGGGTGGCCAGAGGTCGGGCAGTGGAAGTGGGGGACGAATAGAGCGCGGAATAA
The DNA here is from genome assembly GCF_021234435.1 of Artibeus jamaicensis. Taxonomy (NCBI): domain Eukaryota; kingdom Metazoa; phylum Chordata; class Mammalia; order Chiroptera; family Phyllostomidae; genus Artibeus; species Artibeus jamaicensis. Next base: position 8,965,142 of record NW_026521883.1, read on the forward strand.
TTTTAGGGCAGTGAAAACATTCTGTGTGGTAGGATAATGGTGGGTGTATGTCATCGTATATTTATCCAAACCCATAGAATGTACAACACTGAGAGTGAACCCCGGTGTAAACTATGGACTTTTTTCTTAGTTGGGAGAAAAGGTAAAACTTAATATACAATGTTGGCGCGCAGGTCAGGAAAGGCAGCCCACACTCTGCCATGGCCCTGCTTGCTGGCACAAGACTTACAGGACGTGATTCAGTGTATATAGCAGAAGCTGGAAATATGTTCACATTGACCTCAAATTCCCTCTTCTGTTTGGAGAAGTCATGTATAATGCAAAAGAAATAAAAAGTTATGCCATGAAGGTGTTCATTAAATCAATGTTTATAGTGGCTCAGTCAGAACTACCTTAAATATCGAACAGAGAAGGGTCTGTTACATATGATGTGGACACTGAGGCCCACAAGGCATGGTCAGCACCTAAAAAATGTCCACCAGGAAAACTACGCAGCCACACTGGGTGCCCGGGCTGGGTGGACTCGACTGGACTGGACTGGTATCCTGATGGGGAAAAATAAAAAGGCACCCTCCTCCCAGAATTCTGCCTTAGCCTGGACTTATTCTGTGCTACTGTGCATATGAGGAGAACCAGAGAGAGAATAAAGAAAAGTTACTGCTTTACTAGGGTGTCAGGATTAAGGACGCCTTTTTCCTCTATATTCCAATGAATTGTGGTTTTACAATAATTTTTAATGGAGTATTTATTTCAGATATACAAAATGACCTCTTTCTAATTTAAGCAACCAATACTTCCTCATTTAAGCAATGGGAATAATAACAGTACCTATAGATAGGAAACAGAGGCACAGGAGGGTCAAAGCTGCTTGCCCAAGGTCATTCGGTTTGTGAGTGGCAGAGCAGGCCTCAAAGCCAGGTCGTCTGACACCAAAGCCCACGTCTTAGCTGCAAGGTTATATTGTTGCCTATGCTATGCTGCATGTTCTGCAACATAACAGGAAAAAGGGAACAACCAAGAGACTAAATCTGTAAGAAGATCATTACTAAGATCCAATGGTTAAATGAGAGGAGAGCACGAGCAGATATTTCGCTGGGAAGGAAATGCAAGCTGCCTTCAGTCCCATTCCACTGGGATCTTATTTGACTCTCCTACGGGCTGCCAGCTGCCCCGGCCCAGACCCCAACCCCAATCAATGAGGTTACGGAAGAGTTTGCAGGAGGGACTCCGTTCCGTCCAGGCCCCCACACTTACACGATCGGGCACGTTGGTGCAGGCCCCTGAGTGGATGAGCGCCCGGACCACGTCCTCAGAGCCACTGAGGGCTGCGTAGTGGAGGCAGCTCTGCTCTTTCTAGAGGAAAACAGAAATCGGTGCACCTTCCTAAGCACCCCACAGAGGGGCTTACTGGAATTCATTACACCCCCACCCACCACCCACCCCGGGTTTATTACCCCCCTTAAACTCTGACGCTAAGTTAATCAGTGACTTGCCCAGGCCTGGTGACCGGTGACAGGGGCTCACTATGAGCTCAGCCTTTCCCTGCCTCCTGTCACAGACTGCAGAGCACAGGTCAAAGCCTGCACAGTTCCTTAGCTGGTAAAGACTCGCAGAGCATGGACTTTGAAGAGCCGGTTTTCAAAGACGGGGACAAGCAAAATTTGCCAGCACAGGGCAAAGCCCACACAGCACATGCTGCCTGGCTGGCACTGGTCAGGCTGTCTCAGCTCATCCCTGGCAGGGCCAGGCGAGGCCTTCTTCCCAGACGGGCCTTCTACGTGCCCACCTCCACTCAGAGCCCACTCCTGGCCCAACGAGGATCTCACATAAGATACATCTGCTCGCTGCCAGGCAGGCCTCACCAAGTGACCAACTGTCCCAGCTTGCCAACATGGGGGCAAACCAGGACCAGTTGTCACCCTCACAAAGTCCTGTCTGAGTGCACAGGTGGCTGGGAACCAGTCCACTTCCCCATGGGAAGTACAGTCACTCTAGGGGTGCCCCTCCTCGGGGACCCTGCTGCACGGCACTTCAAGGGGTGGGAATTTGGAGGCGGAATGTGGCCCTTGCCAGAGACCTCAAGCCAAGGCTAGAGCACAAGGCCCAGTGAAGTGGGCAGCTCCCACCCCACCAGTGACCACCGTGGGCTGGACGTGACCACCGTGGGCTGGACGCAGCCTCCCTGTCTCTAAGTTCCTGTGCTTCCTCCGCTACAGAACCTGCCCAGGACAGAGACTGTGCTGGGGGCAGAGAAAGGGCCTCGCTGCCCAAAGAGCAGTCCCAGAGGGACACAGCTGGCGACCTGAGGCAGCTACTTTCCCCTCTGGGCCTCGGTGTCCCCCAACCCCCACGCCCCACAGCTAGTGGCTCCCATAGCTTCTAAGGGAGTTCTGTAAAGTAAGTGTTTTGTGGCTCGTAAAGCATTATTCACACTTAGGGCGGTTTAATTCCAATATTATTAAATTTACATTTTCCATTTTGTTATTTATTTTCCATATGTCTCCTATCTTTTTTTTCTGTTTCTCCTTGACTGTTTTCATGTCAAATAAATATTTGTAGCCCTGGCTGGTATAGCGCAGTGGATTGAGTGCAGGCCTGCAAACCAAAGGATCGCGGTTCGATTCCCAGTCAGGGCACATGCCTGGGTTGCAGGCCAAGTGCCAACAGGGGACGCATGAGAGGCAACCATACATTGATATTTCTCTCCCTCTCTCCTTCCCTTCCCCTCTAAAGATAAACAAACAAAGTGTTTAAAATAATAATAATACCTATTAAAAATATTTGTAGCCTACCCTTTTAATTCCTCTGCTTTTTAACTTTTTTGCTATTATTTATTTTTGCTTTATTATTAAAATTTGGAACAAATAAAGAATTTCAGACCCTGGAGCATTTAACCAGCCAAAAAGTCTATTTGTCAGTGATCTAAAAATAAATAAATAAATAAAACCTCAACAACACCAACTCTCAAAGTAAAGGCCACGGCCCTCCTTTTAGGACGCAGGGAACGTTTCTGAGGGCGGCTGACTTAGGGAGCGCAGTAATGAGGAAGAGCAGGGGCCTGCCCCAGAGTCACACCCGGCCTCCTGTTGAGGACGCCCAGTGGGTGGGCCACAGCCTCCTCTCAGACTCGGCTTTGCTTCTGCCCAGCTTGTGACCTGGGAGAGTCACTGACCCTCTGTAAGCTGCCTCTTCCTCACCTGCAAAACAGTGGACGCTTTTAAGGCGCTCGGTGAACTGTCCAGTGCCTGCAAATAGAGAACTGCAACAGGGAGCCGCAAACAGGTGTTGAGCTCCTATTATGTCCCTGACACTGTGCCCCTGACCCTTAGGTTTAATCCTCACACCAGTGTAAACAAGTGTATATCATCCCATTTTATAGTTGGAAAAAGAGGCTCAGAGTGGTTAAGTCACTTGCCCAGATCACAATAGCTCAGCAGTGGCAAGGCCAAGACCAGAACCTGGGCCTACTGCCACATGGCCTCTGTGCACACGATGTTCAGAAATCACTGTGGCTGTCACTGTTGACACGGTCACAGCTCAGCAGCCCAGGGCAGACGTGGGTCGTGGGGAGGCCCGGCTACCTGGGTGAGGGCATTCACGCTGCTCCCGGCCCCCAGGAGCAGCTGCACACAGTCAGGGTGGACTCCTTCAACGGCCACGTGCAGGGCGGTCAGACCTTCCTGGAAGACACAGGAGCGGTATGAGGACGGCAGGAGGCTGAGGCCAGACCCTGGGACGCCCTCACGCCAGGCTCCAGGGCCCTTTGAGCCCTGCTCTGTCCAGCTACTGGGGACAGTGACCGGGTTATCTGCGGTTCCCTGAGTCCCACACCTTTGAGGGGCACGTGGTACATTCACGCCCTCCTCCGCCCCTGCTCCCATTCTGCTCACCCTCTAAGCCGCCTCACACTGCTCTGTCCGTCCCCTCCTACTCCAGGAAGCCATCCCTGACCATCCTGGCCATGGCAACCTGCCTTCTTTGAGCACACACGCTGTGCGTACTACTTGGTCATCCCCCATGCTGGCCGGTGCCCCAAGCCTGGAGTTTCACACCACTGCTTAGCTTTTCCTGGTGGGCTGTTAGTTCAAGAACATACAGGGTCCAACAGAAGAAAGGCTTGCTTGAGGGTGGTTGGTAGGGTACGTGAATGTCCCACAAGAGACGGACAGCAATTTGAACATTTCACCTAAAATGCCATATGGTGTGCTCGAGTGTGATACTGTTATGTTACAGAATTACATGCTTATGGTTTTCAATAAAAGATTTTGCAACTAAAAAGGGCATTATTTGTGCCACACCCCTGCTTCTGTCCTCAGCTCCTGGTTTTGACCTCTACCAGGGAAAACCAGGCTGAACCACGGGCAGTGGGTTCCTTGAAAGTGGGGAGTGAACGTCACCCATCTCCGAGTCATCCAGGTGGCAACTCACCACATTCCTCTCCTCCAAGTCCAGCCCGATGTCCACAAGTCGCTGCAGCACAGACAGGTGGCCCCTGCCAGCGGCCAGGTGAAGGGCCGTGTTCCCCTCCTACAAGTAGGAGCCAGTAGCGTCACAGAGCTTCCCAGGCTCTGGGGCTGCTGGAGCCACCCCTTATTTTATAGGTGTGGAAACTGAGGTCCAGAGAGGGGAAGCGACATCTCCAGGTCTCTGAGCAAGGCCATGACAAGCTGCAGCCCTGAGGACTGGGCCCAAAACTATGCCCAATGGCACTTTCAAGGGCCAAGTGCCAGTCTCTCTTCCCTTGCACTTCAAGGCAGACCCATTACTTTTTTAAAAATCTCTACTTTCCATGCTTCTGTCTAAAGCTGATCCCTCACCAGCGACCCAAATCACCAACCTCTCCCTCTGCTCAAGGCTGTGACTCCGGACTCTCCCCGGCAGCCACAATGCCCAGTCACTCACCTCCTGGTCTTTGCTCAAGACACCCTTAGCTTCTTGTTGAATAATGGGCCCACCCTGGCCACAGTTTATAACGGGAATTTGCACCTCTCCTCCTGATCCCCCATCCCGCTCGACTTTTCCTTTTCTCCACCGCTTTCTGATGCCTTTAGCACTCATGTGTACGCTATGCTTATTGTTTATCGTCTGACTCTCTTGTTAGAACATAAGCACCACATGGTGGGGATTTCTATTTTGTTCTCTGAACTTTCCCCAATGCCTAGAATAGGACCTGGGACACATGGCAGACACTCAACAGGTATTTGTTCAATGAGTAATAATGTGACAAGAGCTTGACGTGTGTCTCCTGGAACTTGAGAGCCAAAAGACTGGTAGTTGCCTCACACTTGACAAGTCCAAAGGTGACAGTGACAGAGCTGAGAGGTGGCTCCGTGGGGTCAGGGGAAGGCACAGTGCTCTCTGTATTAGAGGTGCCCCCCAAGGGCAGCCCACTTGGGGTTAAAAGGATCTTACTGTGGAAGGGCCCAGCAGAGGAGGTCCACCGGCAGAGCCCAGAGATAAGACAGGCCCCTAAAGAGGAACCACAGATGGGGGCCAGGGCAAGGAACCCTGAGGAACCCACAGGAGCGTCCAGAAGGGAGGATGCAGCTTTGGTCATTCTCTACACCCCGGAGGCCCTTGGGACGCATCCAGCTGAACCAGTCATGGGGACTTCCTAGCTCAAGCTCCTCCCCACTCTGGCCTGTCTGCGTGCCTTCAGGAGGAGGGGCTGTTCACAGCTGGGCACAGATCTTTAAAGGGCCAGTTGAGGATGCGAACATACACCACAGCCCAAGCAGCACTGAAAAGAGTTCAAAACCTATCCCCCTTCCCCCGTGATAGATTCACACACACACAGAACAGCTATAAATTCTTATTGGGATCACAGATGAAACAATGTTTCCTTTATTGTGGGGGCAACTTTGCCCTCAAGTCCCCCTTTGCACCACAGACGAAAGTAAACACTACCAAGACATGATCTGCTTGGGGAGGAGAGGTGGCCAGTTTCTCAGAGGAAAAAGGCCAGGAGCCCCTTTGTTCAGGGGCTTTTATTGGGTTGTAATACACAGGAATACAGGCAGCAAGGATCAAACAGTAGATAACATTTCAAAGAAATCTGAGGGCTTAGTCTGAGTCAGAGTCTGTCGGGAAAGGGGCTTTGCAGAAACTTTGAGAGACATAATCATTTCCTGCTCAGACTCTTAACATATGAATAAAAGTACTCTTAACAAAGCAGGTTTCACAGGACTTTTAGGAATTCCTTCTTATGCCAGATTTACCCCAGATACCACTCTAGCTGGCAAAGGGCTGCACCACCTTCCCCATCATAGGTTTTCAGGCTTAAGTGGATTAGAGCCAGGAAGCACTTCTCCCAGAGGACATGGGGACTTAGGCTATGTCAGATAGCCAAGGGGCAAGGGTCCATTGCTCCCTCTTTGTCACAGCCCCCCCCCCCCTGCCGCATCCTTCCATGATGGCCTCCCAAGTGATCGAGTCTGGCTTAGGTTGCCCCTCACTGTGAGGAGTCTTACCCGTCATTAACTAGCCAACCATACTTTGGGGTAGGGGGGTAAGCTGAGGCAGAGTTTGCTACCAGAGACAAGCTTTGTCTCCTGTGGCTCGTGTTCCGGAGGTCACTCACTCATCCTTAGCCATGGGGGGTAGTTACAATTCCTGAAACCAGGCAGAGTGGTTCCCAACACTTTATGACAACAGTCATATTATATTAATAAATAAAAATCAAGTCTCAAAAATCCTCCCAGCTCTGTTCTGCCTCTCTCCCGCCTGTCTGCAGATGAACGGGCAGTGGGCTAGTCAGCGCCCTGCAGCAGGCAGGAAGCAGGCTGAGCACTGTGGCCTCAGGGTAAAGTCTCTGTGTCCAGAGAAACGCAAACAGCCTGAGCAGGGCCCGACGTGTGCTCTCCGCTCGCAGGGCCATGGACACAGGGCAGGGCTTGCTCCTTCCTTCCAGGTTATAAACACCCACGTCCTGCCCTTTGAAGCTGCAGGTGGCAAGGACCTTCAACGGGGCACTTGAATTCTGCCTGGCCTGGGCAGGGTGGGGCGTGCTCAGAGGCAGGAGAGCCAGATGGAAGGAGGGCTTGGCCTGGGGCCCAGTGTCCTCTGCTGTGGCGGCGCCCAGTCTTTCAGCATCCCCTCCATGTTCCCAGTGGAATTAATCACTTCCTTTGGGCCCCCAAAGCCTCCCTTCCATTGCAGCGCCTGTGACACACAATGTGTTGCCATCGTCATGTCGCAGTGGTGTCCTGACAGGTGGGGTCCTGGCAGGAGTCAGAGCCGTGAAAAGCTCCCTGTGCCGCCCTGCCCAGATGAAGTTTCCGACGAAAATATTCCTCATCTGAATATGTAAAACTTTACAGGGAAGTGCAATTTTAAATTTGTCTTTCTGGAATTTCTGATTGCAAGGTTCTGAGCAAGTCCACCCAAGCCGGACTTTCCTTGTTTTCCGCTTTGGGTGCTCTTACTCTCCTTGGGCCCCAGCACAGTCGGTTTTTGCCTCCTGGGTAGCTGAGTCCTGGCAGGGCCTGTCCTTCCCCTCTCCGTCCTCCCACCCCCAGGCCCTGTGCCTGGCACTGAGCACGCCCATTTCCAGCCACTTTTCCAAAATGAAGGAAGTCTCAGGACTCGACTCCGCCTTTTCACCCCAGGAGGGTGAATGAGGACAGATGGATTCAGTGCGGGCCTGTGGGCTCAGTGCCCCAGGAGACAGCCTGCTGAGAGGGCGAAGCCCAAGGCTAGGCATCAGGATGCCAGTTCTCAACGCAGCTCGACCTTTGTCTTGCTGTGTGACCTTGGCTAGAGTATCCTCCTCTCTGGCCCCCCATTTCCACCTCTGTGTGAGAGGTGGAACTGGCCCTGTGGGAGATGCCTTCCAGCTCAAAGACGCCGAGGTATATTTGTTTGTGAGCTCTCTGTCCACACACAGGAATCAGAGGATTGAAAATGGAGTTCGTCCCTTTGTTAGAAGCATTGTTTAGAATCTGCTGCAACGCATTTGCTAATGATTCACCATGGACCACTGATGCAGGGCAGTCCCTCCCAGTCTCCATCCCTCACCCCTTCTCAGATTCATTAAATCCACCCGAACAAAGTGCTCCCTCCTCACTGCTCTCGTCCTGCTTTGTCCATAATCATACTGAACAACAAAGAAAGCAAATAACCACAGGTGTGTGAGGCTACCACCCCCCTAACTCTTCCCACACCCCCAAAACAGATGCCCCCAACGGAATCCAGCCCTCTCAAACCCACTCCTGGCAGCACTACCAGCCAATCCAAGTGCCATCCTGACTCCCCACACAGGACCATAGACCTTTATGAGGACTGTGCCATTGAGTTACCTGTATAAGAAACTGTGTCTCAGGCATCTTTGTGTTCCTCACCTGGAGCTCAGGGTTGGCGCGTAGCACGTGCTCAAAGAGCACCTGCTGGATGGACATCGGACCAGCTCCGGTCTTTGGGCTATCCGCCCCTCCAACAAGTTGGAGTCAGAAGTAGTCACAGGTGAGCTGCCAGCACCCACCCAGAGCAGGAGCCCAGAGCCTGGCCCTCCCCTGGGGCCCACTGTCACAGTACCTTGTCTTTGACACTGTGGTCACAGCCAGAGCCCACAAGGAAGTCCAGAGCATCCAGCTGCCCGTGCTCAGCAGCCCGGTGAAACGCTGTCCTTCCCAGCTGTCCAGGAAGAGAAGACAGCGAAGCTTTGTGCCCTGCCCTGGCCTCTATTCCCTCAACCACTCTGGGCTTGCAGTGCCCTCTCCTGCCCCAGACACTCCCCGCTCCCCTCATCCCACACACCCTGCCTGGAAAACCTAGAGATGACCTCGGGACAAGGTCCCGCTAGGGGGTCCCTCCGCACTGAAATCTCCCTGTGGCTGCCTGCCACCTACTGAATAAGGAACAGAATCCTGGCGGGGCAGAGGGGTAAAGATTTCCATGAGGGACCCCAACAACCCCTTTTCACCTCTAAAGCTCTAGCAATGCTCTCTCTCCTGCTTTCTCTAACCTTACCGATCTAATTCAGTTCGTTCATTACATGTCACCTCCTCTTGGAAGCAGAAAGCAGTGGCTCCCTTCTCTAACCCGTTTGTCATGATCAGAGGGAACTGACCATGTTTCTGCCTCTGCCTTGCTCATCTGAGCCTTATGCCCCTTCCAAACCAGCAGCTCCTTGAGGCGGGGTCCAGCCTGCACTAGCCATAGCTCAAAGGACACACTCAAGGAATGGGCACAAGTGGCCCCAGGAGCCCCAAGCCCAGTGGGAAGGACAGCCTTGACACCCCACTCACCTTGTCAGCATGGTCCAGGACCACGTCCTCCAAGTCTTCCATTATGAACGCCAGCACCTGCACATGGCCTTTCTGGGCTGCGCAGTGCAGTAAGGTGAGGCCGTCCTGGAAACAAGCCCAGGGTGGCCCCTGCAGTCTGCAGGGGAGGCCCTTCTCACACACTGTGAGGAAGGCGGTCTCTTGCCCAGAAGCAACTTAAGTGAGGGATGTTTGCAAGTCCTCTGCTCACGGCCCAGAGCCTCTACCCTGGCCTTGCACTACAGCTAGAGATTGTTTAAAGCACGGCCTTCCAAACAGACTGCAACAGTCAGCAGGTCATGAAAACCAACGAACAATGTTTTACGTCCTGACAGAGGTTTGGAGTACACAGGACTAGCATTTGCCAAATCTCAGAGAATATAAATTTAAGATACGTATATTTCACTGCAGGTAAAAAAATTCAACCCTAGTTACTGGCATGTTTGCTGAAGTAAAGATAAGTACGCTGGTGTCTGTAATTTATTCTTAAGCACATCAAAAATTTATAAAGAACTCTAAAAACTCATCAATGAGAAATTAGACAACACAATTAAAAAATAATTTGGAAATGAAAGAAGATAATATGGAAGAAAAATAAGCACATGAAAAGATATCTGACATCATTAGTCATTACTGAAATGCAAATTAAAACCACAAAGAGCTTCTAACAATGGATTACGGGAAGGGAAAACGCCAACGTTACAGTGGAGAAACCTGGCCGACATGCTTTAACTAAGTGACCAAGAGTAATACTATGATTTATAATAAGAAAAATATATTTAGTCTTTGTCCACGTTCCCGAAACAGGGCTCCTAAAACCTGCAGGAAAAGATGTCTTCTGTTATGTTAATGAGACTGGGAAACCCCGCCCCCCAGTTACCTAAGGATGGGGGCTGGTTGCCTGGGGAACCAACCTTGATTAGAAGGCTGAAACGTTCAGTCCCACCCCCTGACCTGTAGGAAAGGAGAGGACAGAAGGTTGAATCAAGCACCAGTGGCCAAGGACTGCATCAATCATATCTATGTAAGGAAGCCCACCCCTGGGGGGCGGGGAAGAGGGAGTTTGGAGAGTTTCCGGGTTGGCAAACCAGACTGCATCCCTGTGCTGGGCCCCAAGCTCTATGAGGACAAGCAGCTCCTTTGGCTCAGGACCTGATCCTATGAATTTCTTCATCTGGCTAGTGATGATTTACATCCTTTAATATCCTTTGTAATAAACTAGTAATCGAGTAGTAAATGAGCGTCCTGAGTTCTAGGAGCTGCTCTAACAAATAGTCTGGACCTGGGGAGGGGTTAGTGGGAAACCCAGATAAGGACCTGGACTTGGGTCCAGGCATGTGAAGCGGAGCCCTTAACCCGTGGAATCTGACGCTGTCTCCAGGTAGATGGTGTCAGAATTGAGTTAAATTTGCAGGACACCAGGTCAGTGTCCTGACCTGGTGGAGAACTGAGTTAATTACCTGGTGGCATGGAAAAAACACACACACAGGAATTGGTGTCAGAACTGGATCAAAGTAACATGACCAGTGACGAATCATGCTGAGGCTGTGGGACACAGATGTGAACAGAACAAGGACAATGGGCTAGATGCAGAAGGTCACCAGGGCAAAAAGCCCCAGGTGCCTAGCAATGGACAAACCTGGGAAAACAAGGACCTTGTCCCCAGGGTCACCTTCCCCCACTAGCATACTGCATGATCTTTTATATCACTCCTGAGCTTTCCTCCCCTGGCATGTCACTAGTCATGTGGTAGACCCCTGTAGAGGGAGAAGGAGGGGCAGGAGAATAGCCTCATTGAACCCCCATGCAAGCCCTCGAGTGACCACTCCCCGAAGCATTGACCCCTGGGGATAACATCTCAGTTGTATTCCAGCTCCAGGCCCAGAAAAACAGCAAAACCAGACAAGTGGGCGGACCTCAGGACCAGCTGCATTGACTAATGTGCCTCTGCCCTGCACTGACCAATCACTGGAAACCACTACCCTGAAAGGACACACCTGGCAAGCTCATGAATATTCTGTTGAGATCCTCCCCTGGAACCGCCCCTAAGTTCTTCACCCTTAAAAGCCTTTAGGATGCGGACTCAGAGTGCTCTCCCTTGGGGAGCAGCCGGAACCTCGTCCCCTCCCCAGGCCCAGTACCCTCACTCTTTTCTTTCCTAAGCTCCCAGGGCCCTCTTCTTCTGCCTCTGTTCTAAATAAACTTGATCTTACACTTTAAGTCTTGGCTCTGAGTTCTTTCCTAATGAGAACTCAAGTACTGAGGTTACAGAACCAAGGTCTGGCTGGCCACACCCGTCTCACACCTGGTGCGGTGTTCTCGCGGCTGCAGCGTCCTTTGCCCCCTGACAGCAGGAGGTGAGAGAGGCACTTGACCGCTGTGGTCTTCTTCCCAAAATTCTACTGCCCCAATCTAATCAAACATTAGACAAACCAGAATGAAGGACGTTCTATAAAATACTTGACTGGTACTCTTCAAAAATGTCAAAGTGTAAAGAACAAGAAAAGACTGAGAAATTGTCACAAGATTGGAGGAGATGAGGGGGCAAAGATGACCAAATGCACTGCAGAATATTAATGAGAAAACTAATGAAATTTTAATGCAGTCTCTAATCTAATAAAACTTTAAGTATCACCGATGACTGGCAAACGCAGCCAGGGAAAGAGAAATCTTCCGGCTGAGCAGACAGGAATAACCAACAGTCTAGTGGCCCAACCCACAGCGACCCTTCTGAAGGTGAGATGAGAACCTCAGGGGACGACCCAGACAAGGGACAGAAAGGAAGACTGGGCGCACTGTTCGCAAAGATGGCCACAGCTGTCCCTTCCACCCTTGGAAACACCGAATGACGGGACTGTACTACTTCTGTCAAGAGGGGGAGCCCAGTGTTCTCCACCCTCTCCACCCTGGCTATGTGATGGATTTTGAGCAATAGAATGTGGTGGGCACAATATCATGTGACTTTCCAGCCTTGGCCTCAAGAGACCATGCCACTTCCACCCTTGCATTCATTCGTCATTGAAAGAAATGCTAAATTTTACGGCAGAAGTTAGTGAAAAAGAAGTTATTTTCCCTGTCCAAATCCTTGGATTCTTGAATTCGAAGGACCCAGGTTGAGAACCCCTGCCTGACGGCATTGGGCCAAGATGTCTGCACTTCCTTTAGAGCTACGCACGGTGCAGGGATTGCAGGCACTCTGACTGGCTGGGCCCTCCTCTCTCAAACAGCCCGCACCTCTCTGAGCAGCAAGGAACTGCTTCTCTGCCCGCCCCACGCTGACACTGCTGTGCCGGAGACTTTATCCACTGCACTGCACTTGCTCCTCCCACGGCTCAGAGGTGGGTCCTGGCATCCCCCTTTCCAAAGGGAAAACTGAGACTCGGGGGGTAAAGTAACAAACCCAAGGTCCCAGGGTTTGGTAACTGGTGCTTTCTTCCTATCCCTCCACCCTGAGCACGAAGGAGGCAGAGCCCTTGTCATTTAATCTTCCTGCCACCCTCTGAGAGTGTTACTTGTGCTTGTCTTCTGCGAATAAGCAGGCTGGTCGGACAACTGGCATCTGTCCTGACTTCCAGAGTGGTGGAGGACGGTGTACAGTATTGATGGAAGAGGCACCTGAGGCCCTTCTCCCAATGCCAGTGAAAGCAGAGAGGGCCCCAGCTTCACAGGTGGAACTCAGCTGGTTTTTCAGGAAGCAAGCTGGGGCAGGCCGAGGCTTGTGGGGGCTGAAGGGGGCAGCAATGGGGCAGGTGGCAGAGGTGGGAGCAGACCTGTGCAGTTGGGGGTCAGGAGGAAGAGTGGGGGCAGGGGTACTAGGGTCAAGTGGGCTGCCAGCTGGAGCCTTACCTTGTTCTCACAGTGAATCTTGGCTCCTGAGTTAACCAGGATCTGAAGAATCTGTAAGTGGCCGAACCAGGCAGAGAGGAGAATTGCATTCATCCCAAACTAGGGGAGAGGACAAGGCAGAGGAGGGGAGGAGAATGTGAGGAGGCAAGGCTGCAGTGTGAGATCATACCACGTAAGGGGCCATCAGTGCCACCCAGGCCAAGGAGCTCCCAGCTTTAAAAATTGAAAGCCCAGGAAATTTTTAAGAAACAGAGGCTGATGTACTATTGTGAACTTCTTCAGGGTAGGCAGGGTGCTAAATAAAACTCAGTGAAATAGATACTATCTGCTGTCACCACCATCTCATACAGAGGGACCATTTTAACACAAAAAAAAATTGGAAGGAGCCAATCTCAGAATATACTCTTTGCAAATAGTTTTCACAAAAACTACACTGCAGTGTTTCTATTCTCTGATCTCCTGCGATGGGTGAAGACCTCCTCCTGGGCTGGCGTTTGAGAACCAGCTATTCAAATCTCCCACAGAACATCCTTCAGGCTGGAGTAAGTGAGCCCATGTGCAGGGACAGCACCTCGCCACCGCACCAGACAGCCACCGCACCAGACAGCCACAGTGAGAAAGCCCCTCCCTACGCTCTGCTTGAATCTGCATCTCTGTGCCCTCTGCTCCACCGGCCCTTTGGGGCAACCGAGGACATGCTCAGGCCTCCATCTGATGGCTGCCCAGCGAGTTCGCAGGATGCTCTTCCTCAACACCTGCAGCGTGCTCCAGGGTCATCAGAGCCCCTTCACTGACCTCGGTCCTCATGGGGTCCTGCCTCTGAGGGCAGCCCTGGCCCCACTTCCTCTGAGTCTTCCCCACTCTGTGAAGAGCACCCCTAAGCCTCCAAACTCCCCTCCCAGGTGCATCGACAGCTAGCCGCCCTCTGTGGTGATTTTTCGCTCTCTCCTCGGCTGTGGTGGTATCGAGTGAGGTCTGAGCAAAACAGAGGCCGGACGGACCAGCGCCACTTTTGGCCCAGAGGCTGTGCTGTTTTCCCTCAGTGTTGGGCGCCCCAAGGTGTGTCTGTAAGTCCGGTGTTCCTAGGCCAGAAATGTGGCTCTAGTCCCCCAGCAAGGCCCAGGGCCTGTCATACACAGAATAGGCCCACAGTGGGGCTTCATTCTGATGCGCCAAAGAATCTCCCCACAAGCAGAAGGAGAAAGGCTCCCTGGTCCAGCTGGGACCAGAGATGCGAAGCCCACTTCATGAAGATGCAAGGTGTCAGCCAGTGTCCCCCTAATCTGCTCCCACGCCAGCAGGCTCCAAGCTCCTAGGTCCTCGGGCAGCACCCAGAGGGACGGGCTGGCTGGCTCCAAGTCCTGAATCAGCCTCAGTCTCAGTCTGGACCTGGACAGGGTGGGGGGCATCCCAGCACCTGTATGGAACTCCCTGGCCACAGCTGCCTCCCCACTGGCTCCACGGGAAGGGGTGACAGGAAAGGGGGTCTTCGTGGCTGGCACCGGGGCTCCTCTTAGGTACCATGTTTACGTAAAGGCTTTGACAAGTGGTTGGGGTGAGAGGTGAAATCCAGCAGGCACCGGAACCTAAAGCAAGTTTCACAGCTCTGCTTTGGCAATGGGCAAGCACTGGGCGGAGGGGTGACAGAAGACAGGGACAGGGCTGAAGGAGGACTGTGGGGAGCAGAGGCTGAGCCCATGACAAGGGACGCACCAAAGGACTTTAAAGAACAGGAATGGAAAAGAAGATTTTAAGATTTTTACTTTGTCTTCATGTAAATCCCCCCCACCCCTTATTTTGGATGGCCTGCCCCACAATACAGGCCTTGTGTGCGGGTCTCCACGGAAGTCGGGGAGCGGCGCTGGGATCCACGTTAGGGGTGATGCCAGGGTAGAGACACAGGGTTATTTTTTTAAATAATTTTTTAATTTTCAATTACAGTTGATGGGCACTATTGTATTATTGCTTCAGGTGCTCAACCCACTCATTACACATTTATGTAACTCACAGAGCAATCACTCCGATAAATCTAGTACCTACTGACACCGTGCGTACAAAGTGGGGCAAAAGCAGGTTTACAGTTGTGAGTGTGTGAAACACAGAGTTTATTCTTACATTATTATTTATTAATTATTGCATTATTTTCCATGCAACTGTAAACCTGCTTTTGCCCCACTCTGTAGTTATTTCAATTTTTAAAAATATTTTATGTATTTATTTTAGAAAGATGGGAAGGGAGGGAGAGAGAGAGAGAAACATCGACTGGTTGTCTCTTGCAGGCCTCAAACTGGGGACCTGGGCCAGACACAGGTGGTCTGACTGGGAATCAAACCAGCAACCTTTTGGTTCCTAGGCTGGCACTCAGTCTACTGAGCCACATCAGCCAGGACCGTTATTAATTACAGTATTATTAACTATATTCCTATGCTGTACTTTACATCCCCATGACTATTCTGTAACAACCAATTTGTACTTCTTAACCCCTTCAGCTTTTTCACCCACCCTCCCAACCTCCTTCCCATCTGGCAACCTTCCCAATGTTCTTTGTATCTACGAGAGACAAAGGGGGTTTTTTGCAAAACATAAGAGGACAGCAAAAATTGAGCAGAAGCTGAAAGTAAGAGCCAGCAGTAACCACAAGAATTTAAGACCTTCCTCCTGAAATCTTAGGGAAGGTGCGGGACCTGCCACAGCACCTCTCATGGGGACTGGAGGTGGCCTAGCTAGAGCAGAGAGGCTCAGAGACCCAGCTGGACTCAGAGCTCAGCCCCTGGGAGGACGTCAGCAACCGTGGGCTGATGGAACGAAGGGAATGGATAAGCCTAGTGCAGAGTCTGGGAGCTTGGGAATCGAAAGCGGTAAGGCTCTTGGCGGTGGGGGGGGGGGTCCATGCTGCCACGGCCTGCTGCCCCCCGGGGACCCCAGGTCCTAGTTCCAGGCACTTCCCAGAGCAGAGCCCCTGGCATATCACTAAAGCCCAACAGCAGATTCCCCCTCTCCTCTGCCCTCCTGTTACCACCAGCCTCCTTATTTTTCAAGAGATATTCATTGCTATTTGCAAAGAAAACAGACTTATGGAAGCCCTCGCTTACTCTTCTCCCTCATATCCTCTTTTCTCACCCAGCCCCTCCAGGGAGGAATCACTGAGCACAGTGGTCACGGTGGGGGTCTTTGTGGGCAAAGGGCTGACCAAAGAGGGTCCGGAGTTTTATTGGGAAACTCAGATTAGGGGTCCCAGACATTCTCCTCCGCAGTCACCTCTGAACAAGGCCCGGCAGGTGCAGGGAGGAGGGGGCGGTGGGCTGCAACCAAGCCCTCCCCGGTGGAGGGGTCTGGAAGCAGGGAGAAGCCAGGACGAAGGAAGGAATTTCCATGAATGCTAAGTGTCTGCCAGGAAGTTTATCATTCTTTGTTTGGTTTGGGTTCATTCATTTTTTCTTATTGTTCACATATGTAATTTATGCCTGCTTTTTAAAATTTTCATTGTTGTTCAGGTACAGTTTTCTGTCCTTTACCCCCACCTCAGCCCACCCCCCCACTCTGTTTCTTTTTTTATTTGATCTCAAATAATTTTACCTTTATTTCACTGATATAGCTAACAGTTTTAATTATAGATGCATTTAAAGGAATTTTAGATTATAGAGAAAAACAACGATGATAATTGTTAAACAATGATAATGATTTAAATTGTAAATAATCACTCTAAATTACAATGTGGAATCTATGGGTTTATTCCCATATATAATTTTTTACTTAAATTTAGGTTTTTTTTCTTTAATCCCCACCTGAGGATATGTTTTATTGATTCTTTTAGAGAGGAGGGGGGAGAGAAAGAGAGACATTGATCTGGAAGAGGAACATTGATTGGTTGCCTCCCTTATGCATCCGGACCAGGGATCGAACCCAAAATCTAGGTATGTGCCCTCAAACCTAAAAACCTTTGGTGTATGGGATGACGTTCCAACCAAGTGAGCCACCTGGCCAGGGCTAAATTTAGATTCTTAAATGCATCTCTGTCAAATGGCATTGTCAGAATCAGCCCTCTCCTCAAACCTGTACAGCTAATTTTGTAGATCCTGTTACTCTTCAGGGCTCTGTCTCAGCAATGTGCTGCCTGATGATTTGTTAAGTAAGACTGTTAGTCTTTATGCAAAGTGTTGATTAAAGAATTAGCCAGGACAGGTCCTAGCTGGTGTAGCTCAGTAGACTGAGTGCCAGCCTGTGAACCAAAGGGTCACCAGTTCATTCTCAGTCAAGACATATGCCTGGGTTGTGGGCCAGGTCCCCAGTAGGGGGCGCGCAAGAGAAAACCACACATTGATGTTTCTCTCCCTCTCTTTCTCCCTCCCTTCCCCTCTCTCTAAAAAGAAATAAATAAAATCTTTAAAAAAAAAGAATTAAGCAGGACAAGCCTTGTGGCGTATCATAGGAGAATTGCCTCCAGCTGCCTTTACTAATAAGGCCTTTAATAATCCACCCAATTATCTGTTCTACAGTCCAGATCTCTCCTTGCTCACACGATATCAGGAGGAACTGAAAAGGCTCTCTGAGAACTGAAAGGCCCTTGAAAATGCAAGAACTAAGTGGGGCCAGAGCAGTGTCAAAGCCCTTAAAGGCTTAGACTCCCTGCCCGCCCTGCACATCTGAGTGTCGTCGGCCACCTGGCAACAAGGGCTGGCCCATAGATCCAGAGTGAGCTCTGATGCCCCTCCTCTACCCTGAGACAAACAGACAGACATGCACACTCAGACACGCCTCCATAGGGGCCCCTACCGCATCCACGTCGTCCACAGCGGCCTCGTGCTCCAGAAGCAGCCGTACAGCTTGTTCGTGCCCCGCGCCTGCGGCCCAGTGCAGGGCCACCCTGCCCACCTGCCAGGAATGAGAGGAGTCCTGTGAGGTGCTGGCTGGCTGCCTGGCCTGCCGCCCACACTCTCCCCACCACCCGGCCAGGAGGCTGGTCTGCAACGGAAGGGCCTTTGCTGGCTCCGGTGACCAGCCCCACCCTGGCCCCTCCTCCTCCACACAGCAGCAGCTGAAATGAACGTAGTAAAACACAACGACCAGATCCATCTGTCCCCACCTAAAACTCTTCACAGCTCCCACTGCTCCTGGGACAAACCTCATGGCCAGGACATGCACCAGAGGGGACAACGACAGGAGACAACTGATTTTCTATGAGGTGTCTCTGGGGACCAGTGTTCCTTCCTCAAGGCTTCTGCCCATGCTGTCCTCTGTGCCCAGAGCACTGTCCTTCTTCGCTGGCTCCTACACACACACCTCTTCCTCAGGACGCCTACCCTGACCCCTGGGGGGCGGGCCCTCCAACCCCCACGTGCTCTGGACTCCATCACACCGGGAGGAATTGTTTGTGTGCCCTGTTTAGTGGCAGTCCTGCCCCGCCACACTATCAGCTCCAAGAGGGCAGGCATCACGTCTGCCGCGGGTTCCGCTCTGTCCCTAGCACCTAGCTCAGTGCTGGCACGGGCTAGCAAGCCACCATAAATACATATAGACTGAACGAATCAGTGAATGAGTGAATGAATGAATGAACAAGTCTGGCATTAGCAGCCTATCACCCAATAAGTCCATGCTTCCTTGCTGGTGCTCATCCAGAAACTGAGGCCGAGGCTCCAGTCACCAGTAAGTTGCTGTGTGACCTACCATGACTTGCTGCCCTCTCTGCACCTACCTCAACATATAGGCAGGACTAATACTTTCTGCCCTCCTCACCTCTCCAGGGGTGAGTGAGGACCACCAGGAAACAGGCAGACGAGTGTCCTGAAAACCCCAGAATGCCTGTTACTAAGCACTGCGTCCCAGGCAGGCCCCGAAAGCCCAGGTCACACCCCTGCTGCGTCATCCCAGGCAGAGAAGCTTCTGCTGCACTCAGAAATCCGGCATCCGACCTTCTCGGCCCCCACTGACCAGGTGACCAAGGCTGTCGTCTCCTCTGAGGGGCTCCTGACAGCCAGGGCCCCAAGGCGGGGAGCTGATGCTACCCCCAGTGGTACTCAGGACTATCCTCAGTGTCCCCCAGCAGAAAGAATGGCTTTTCCCTCTGTCCCCTTCCCCAGCAGGGTTGTTGACCCCTCACCCACGACCTTCCCTGAGGCTTCGTCAGCAGGGCTAGTCTGCCTCCCAGGCTGGTCTTTGAGTCCCCAAAGGCAAGTTGGGGCCCACGGCAGCTTTACACACTCAGTGGACCCCGAGGGCCCTCAGAGAACTGAGCTAAGTTTCTCCTCATGTGTGCGCAGCCTGTTTTGGTCTGGTCTCGCTCGGTCTCAAACCACTGGACTTCTGACCAGAGCCAGCGCATCACCTTTGTTCCTCCAGCTGTTTGCCTCTATCGACCTACCTGCCAGCCTCTTACTCTTGACCTTTGACCCCCTGGTGTCCTGACTCTGACTTTTGTTCCTTGGGCATCCCTGTCAGGTGGGTGACAGGGGTTAAGACTATAAACTCTGGAACTGCAGAAGCCTGGCTCAGAATCCTGACCCTGACCTTGGGCGAGGCCTCAGAAATGTGGACAACCTGAGCCTCACTCAAGTTAACCCATGCAAATGGGGGCTCCGTGAACTGTCCCTCCTCGGCGGGGACATCCCCACCACATCCTGAGCTGGAGGATCCTGTTTACGCACCTGGTTTCTGGCCCGGACGTTGACTCTTCTCCCAATCAGCTCCTTCATTATCCCAACGTTGTTCCGGCGCGCAGCCTCGTGGAGCTGCCTCTCCAGAGGGTGCACTGAGGGGGTAAGAGGGATGTGGAATGATGGGAGTCCCCACACTGCATGTCGAGGAGCAGTGAACAGACCTCCCCGCGCCCTGAATGTTTCCTGGGCCCGAGTCTTCCAGAGGAATGGAGAGTGGAGGCGGGAGGGGAACACCGCTTCTCTATCTCTGTGTCGAGACTTCCCCAGACAAGTTGTTCTTCTTTTTAACAAATTTTTATTTGTTGATTTTAGAGAGAGAGGGGAGGGTCAGAAAGAGTGAGACAGGAACATCAATTTGTTGTTCCACTTATTGACACACTCATGGATGCTTCTTGTATGTTCCCTGACTGGGAATCGAACCTACAACCTTGGCACATGGGGGCGAGGCTCTACTCAACTTATCTACCCAGCCAGGGCCAGTTGTTTTTCCTTCTGACTCACCACGTGTGCACATGGCCAGGACTCTGTGACTCCTGAAGATGGGAGACTACGAGCAAGACCATCCACAGAGCTAAGTGTGTGTCCCTGACCCTCAGAGGTGTCCCATCATCCAGGTCTCATGTCTTCTCCCCAGAGCTGCTCTTAGGGAGGGAGTGAAATTCATTCCCCCTGGAGTCAACAGCTGCCTTTTTCACCGTGTTATGTAGAAAACAGCCAGGATCCACTGAGCCACCTATTGCATCAGGCCCTGCAGAGGCCAGAGGCACGTTCACCGGGCATCTTCATCCTCATCTGCCCACCTTTTCTCCCCTCCCAGCTGGGGGCCTGCTCTGTGGTCTCCCTGCGCACCCCTCCCCCTCATCACTGTCCCTTTACCTAAGACAGTCTCAGACTAGATGGAACCTCAGAGCTTCCCTGCCAGGCCCCTGCCATGGGCAGCGGTAAACTTCAAGCAGGGACATCACTCTTATTTTCACTGCGGGCCACATCAACCTTGCAGTTGCCTTCAAAGGGCCGAATGTAATTTTAGGACTGTGTAGATGTAACTACTCCTTAACTAGGGGCAAGGAGCTCGGGACTACTGCCAGATAGAAACAAGGTGCCGGGCTGGATAAACCAAGGTGGAGGGCTAGATTCAGTCCACGGGCCTTGTGTTTGCCACCTGTGGCTTAGTGGGTTGGTGGCCAAGTCAGGAGGAATCAGGCCTGGTGACCCCTCCCCCCCATGCTGCTATCATCCTGACTGTTCTTAGCTTGTGAAGATGTCAGATCTCTCTGGCTGGGCCTCAAGCTCCTTGGGGGTCCTGGCCACACAGGACAATCCACCCATTGCTCACAGCAGGCCCAAAGCTGGGTACGGGAAGGAATCCACAAAATTCTGCTTCCATGAATGACACAA
Organism: Artibeus jamaicensis; assembly: GCF_021234435.1. NCBI lineage: Eukaryota > Metazoa > Chordata > Mammalia > Chiroptera > Phyllostomidae > Artibeus > Artibeus jamaicensis. The sequence goes on from NW_026521883.1 coordinate 8,986,302, forward strand.
ATAATCTCCAGACTAATAGATGCCAACCCCTCCTCCAAAAAGCTCAGACACACTCACACAAGGGACAAATATGCCCTGGCCCTTTGCACAGTCATCACGGGGAGGTAATCGTGTGGTTTTCTTGCTGCCAAACCTACATCCTGCGTGTGTGGTCCAGTGTGAATGTCCAGACCCAGCTACTGTCAATCTAGGGACAGGTGGCCAGTGTCTGGCAGGGAAGGCCAACGCTGCACCAAAGTGACAGACAGACCTACACTCAGTTTGCTTTTCCTGATAAATGTTGCACGGCTTTCCAGATGTAGGAGAGGGTCCTGGGCTTCCCGATGCCTCATAGATACACCTGTGGACCTCAGAGCTGCTACCCCTGGGGCAATCAGCTCCGCTGAGTCACTTGCTGACTGTATGACTTAGTTACTTAACTATCCTGTGCCTCAGTTCTCTCATATTTCAAATGGGGACATAATTGCTTTGCAGGGTTATTGCTAACGATTAAATATGAAATACAAAAAGCTTCTGGCATGGTGTCTGGAACACAGTGCCATAATCATTGTCACTAATATCTCTCCAAGGCAAAGGGTCAGAGATTCAACTCTGGGAGCCAAAGACCTGAAAGTGGCCAGACCTCCTTCATTTGAGACTGACTGGACCATCGGAGCCCCAACCAAGGAAAGTACCGTCCCTACCAAACCTCCCTGCATTATCATCCCCCATAGCACCTCTCATCATTGGCAGATGCCATGTTTACAACTTTAAATTTATTGTCTGCTTCCCCCATTACAATAGAAGCCCATGAGGGGAGAGATTTTTCTCTGATTTGTTAACTATTGTATTCTCAAATGCAGGCCCTGGCATTTATTTGTTGAATGAATGAGCAACACGCAAACCATTACATCTCTTCGGGGGCCTTGTATAAAATGCTGCCCAGTGAAGACTCATTAGCCCCATAGAAAACCAAACCTTAAGCTCAGGTAAATGATAGGAGAAAAAAATCCCCAGAGGAAAGCAGCTTCCTGTTGATACTTAAGGGGATGGAGAAAACATCAGCTTCCAAGTGGGGTCCACATTGATAGCTCCAGCCAAAGAGTCTGCCTTCCATTCCAAAGCAGTCTGCCTTCCCTACAGGTGAGAAGACCCATCTGGATGGAAGAGTCCCTCTCAGATCTCAAATCTTTCCGGGAGGCACTTGGGTCCCCAGCTTTTCTTTCCTTAATCTCTTGGCTGAAAGCTGCCGTGATCCAGGCCTGGGAAAAGAGCTGGCACTTCAGGTATGAGCTTAGAGAAGGTGGGGTTCTAGTGCCCACATTGACACTTTCTAGAAGCAGGATCCTGGGCTAGTCACGACCCCCTGGGATCCGGGGGGGCAGGTCTCAATTTCTCCAGCTGTATAACTGGGGGACGGTGAAGGAAGTGATCTGAAGAGATCTCTTCCAGCCTAGACTCCCTTTCTCTCAGAGGAAGCCTGGAGCGAGTGGTTGGGTTTGTGCCCGCAGACAGCCAGGAGTCGGAATGGGAGCAAGCAGACCCCACAGAGCACCAGTGAGATCAAGTCTCATCTCTCCCCTCCAGCCCCACCCATGCACCCTCTCTGTGGCCACATCAAATACACAATGCACTCTGGCCTCTAGGGCCTTTGCCGGGGCTGGGCCCTTGGCCGAGACTTCCACCCCACACCTCCCAGTGAACCTTACTGTGCATGGTTAAGGTCCTCATCATGTGATCCGTTTCCCCCATGAAGAATCTGTACACTCTGAAACAGCACCTGATAGAGCCCCCCGTCCAACCCCCATCCCAGTGAGGACACTGGCGCCAGCCCTCGCACCCCTCTCCCAGCCAAAGCCCGCTAAGGCCAGCTGATGCCCACGTGGAAGCTGCTGCCCGACCTCGGGGGCCCGGCATTGGGCCCCGGCATTGGGCCCCCTCCTTGAGCGAGGCTGTGGGGTGCCCTTACCCCACTGCAGCACACCATGGCTCCTCTCCTCTGGGTTTCCGTTTCCCCGTCTGGTACGGTCCCCACTCTCCGACCAGCCCCGACAGGCCGGGGAGGCTGAGGCCTCCAGCTTGTTTTCTACTGAATGACTGTGTGCCCTTGGGCCATTTACTTAACCACCCCGTGCCTCAGCTTTCTCTAATGCTAAAACGGAGGCAGCAGTAGGTCCTACCCATTGGGCCGCTATGAAGATCAAAGAGCGTGCCTGTCCTGGCTTGGCCTGGCACACAAACTAAGTGCTCGATAAAGGATCGCATTACCATCTTATTTCTAGCTAAGGTCTCCGGCGCGGGGCTAGTGTGCCCTCGGCCCGGTGCGTTCCTCTCGCCACCACAAAGGAGCCCAAAACGGAGGTAGACACGCGTAATGTGCCAATCCCAGGCTAGGTCGCCCCTACGGGGTTCGGGGGGCCTCTGCCCGCTCCCACCCCCCACCCCGGCCTCCCAGCGCCGCTGACTCACAGCCGTCAGTCTCCCACGACAGGTGCTCCCCCATGCCGCCGCTCCGCAGCCTTTGCGCGCTCCCGGCCCGGAGCCAGCCCGCCAGCGGCGCGACCGCCAGGGCGGGGCAGCAGTGGAGGGGAGTGGGCTCAGAGCAGGGGCGGGGAGCTGCGAGAAACGGGCGGGCCGCAACCGCACCTCCAGACCCCTCCTCCCGCCTCGGCCCCTGAGGACGAAGTCTCCCCGCCCCTCTCCATCCCGGTCCAGGCTGCTGGTCCCTCCTCGGGCTCCCTGGTCCTGTCCACCACTCAGCGCCTTTCACACCCATTGACCGGCAGATAGGGGCCGCTCTGGGCTCCGCAGGTCCCCCCTGGGCGTGTCTCTCCCCCTAGAGCTGCCCCAGCCCCTCGTCCAGTGGTGCATGCAAGGCCTCCGGCAGGCCCCGTCCTCGGGGACTTGGGAGGCTTTTAAGGAACAGAAACGCCAGCGAGCCTGAAAACGTATGAAAAGATGGTCAGATTTCTTCGTGATCAGAAAAATACAATTTAAAATGATAATGAGATACCACGTACACCAATTAGGTTGACAAATTAGAAAGCTGAATAATGCCACATGTTGGTGGGGACTGAGGAGCTGTCACAGCCAAGTCACTGCTGGTGGGCGTAGACTGGGACAGCCATTCTGAAACACAGTCTGGCAAAACGAGGGATATTACAGACAGCAAACTGTGACCCTAACATCCAGCTCTCCTCTTACTCTTCACCTGTAAAACCCATGGGTTGGAGGCAGGGTCTGTGAGCGGTCCAGCCCCATGGTCCCTGGCTGGGCATGGCAGTGACCTTTCTCCAGGTCACTCACAAGGAGTTGAAGGCCCCCCAGCACTGGTGACAGGTTTCTCCACAAGACGGGCCTGCCTGGCTTTTCCTTGTTCTTAACTTCATGTCTTAAGAAATCAGAGGTTTTTGGGTTTTGTTTTTTTAAACAAAAGAGAACCGTGACTGGTGTTCTGCAGTCTGCCGAGTTGATTTCACGCTCCTTTGCTATTTGAGTTCTGTGAGAAAGGCGGCGTCCCAGGCCCCAGCCCGGCCCTGCTGAATCGGAACCTGCATTACAACAAGGTGCCCGGTGACTCCTGCTCACGCTGAACTAGGAGAAGCACCGCTCCAGGCTGGCCACCCCACCGTCCCAGCCCATCTTTTACAGGCTTCTACTGTGAGACTCTCCACAAGCACACCCAGTCTCTCGCCCTGTCTCCATTCACCAAGCGCCAGCTCTGAAGCAGCCCTGTGTCGGCCCGGGTCAGCACTATCTCCTGTACTCTGCTCACCTGCCCTGTGGGGTGATGCTGTTATCAAATTCTTTTTCAAGGAGAAAACTATTGTGCACATACAGTCTTAGGACCTGAGGGAGCACAGGCCTGAGGTGCCCACAGCCAATACGTGGCCAGTTGAAAAACAGCAGGTAGGCTGCAGAGCCGCCAGCACTGAGGGCAAGGCTGTGGCACCTGCTTCTGCACATCCCCCTGCAGGAAGACAGGAACATAGTGTCAGGACACAGTTCATGATGGCCCATGTCACCTTACAGTGGTGGACACCTTGCTCTCAGAGTCTCAGGGCAAGTCCCAACTCTCTGGGAGTCTGGGGGTCGCTGCTGGGGTCGAATGCACTGCAGTCCTCAGAGAAGCCCAGGTCTGCAGTGCACCCTGCCTGCTCCCCGTTCTGAGATATCTTGGTTCTGGGCCTCTGAAACTGGGGTGTCGCATACTCTGGGGTACACAGTGGTGGACAAGGGGCACAGGAAAACCCAATCAAAACCTCAGTTTTAGCCCTGGCTGGTGTAGCTCAGTGGATTGAGTACGGGCCTGCAAACCTAAAGATCGCGGCTCAATTCCCCATCAGGGCACATGCCTGGGTTGCAGGCCAGTTCCCAGCAGGGGCCAGTTCCCAGCAGGGGATGCACCAGAAGCAACCATACATTGATATTTCTCTCCTTCTCTCTTTCCCCTCCCTTCTAAAGATAATTAATTAATTAATTAATTATTTTAAAAACCTCAGTTTTACATGATGCCTGGCAGGCGGTGGAAAAGTTGCATTTTTTTTAAAAAGCAACCATGGCTTTATGAGTACAGGTACGAATGCAAAATCCAGTGGGTCACTGTGGACAAGGCCACAGAGCTTTGAGTGTTCCCGCTGCTCCATCTCTGGGGGGTAATGGAAGGAAATGTTTGGGGGAGCCAGACACTGGCTCGGCCCTTTTTCCGTTCCTGCCAGGATGCAGAGCCCATTTCACCGTGCGTCCCCAGCACTCACCACACACACACACACACACACACACACACACACGTGCGCACACACACTAACCACCTCCATGACATTCTCAAGGAAGGTAGTACCCAGCTTCACACATGTGCTGCCTCCATCCCTTTGGCATCAGAGACTGTGGGGTCAAGGGACAAGACAAACATGTGATTCAGAGACCACCAGGGTTGACATGGAGGGACAGAGGGCCTGAGAGCACAGTGTAGGCTTCGGGGTAGGGGATAAGGGGTGGCTTCAGGGCCTGTGTGAGTCGCGCGACAGAGGGAAGTGATTGACCTTAACACTGACTAGAAATAAGGAGGAAATATGAGGAAAAATGGGTGAAAATTTGGTTTGGACTTCTGGTCAAGATGTCAGCATAGGTAAATGCAGCTGGCCTCTTCACATAACACATCAAAATTACAACTAAAATATAGAACAACCATCAGACACTACCAAAAATTGTGTTCAGCGGAAGTCTGACAACTACAGAATTACTGAAACCACCTCCATTGGGACTGGTAGGAGGGCCGCGGACACTGAATGGGCTGGCCCCTTCCTCACCCACATGTGGTGGATAAAAATTATGGAGGGATATCTTGGGAACAAGGAGTCCCAGCCTAACACAAGGCTCCCCAGCCCAGGGTCCAGTGCCGGGAAAATAAGTCCCCACGACTTCTGGCTGTACAAACCAGCAGAGATTGGGGTAAGTGGAAGAAACTTCTGGAGACCCAAGCAGTTCCTCTTAAAGGACCCACACATGGACTCGCCTACTCGGACTCACTCCCTCTGAGCTCCGGAGCACTGTGGTAGAGCTTAAAAGGCACCAGTGGCAGTGAGGGAGAAACTGAAGGTTCTGGCATCACGGCAAAAAGATGCCATTGTCCCTTTTCTAAACTATCCCCCTGCAGAGTCACAGAGCCAGCAAGCTGATGCCACATCTGAGACTCCATCAACCTGGCTAACACTTTCTGCCGCATCCTGGAGATCCCCAGAGACCCAACTTTTGGTCCCAGCCAAACTTCTTTTCCATATGAATGGCTGGTTTGGGCTCATGCTTCACAACTTCCTAAATCCTATCAAATAAGCAACAGCTGGCCTCAGTGAGCCCCAGGCCTGGCACTAGCAGCAGCCAGCCTAGACTCACAGCTTGGCTTTGCCTGGGGATCTCCAAGCCCAGCATAAGTAGCAGCCATCGCAGATTGCTGTATAGCTCAGGAAGGGTGGCCCAGGGTAAAATGTGGGTGGGGCTGACCTTGGCCAGCACCACCCGGGAAACCCCAGAGAGCCTGCGCACCCAGTGGACAACTGCAAACTACGTCAGAATACTGCCGCCCTTCCCCTGCACGGCTGATCCTCCACGGAAGGTGGAGGTTGGTAGTAGGTGGTCAGAGCCAGTCCTTGCAGCTGACTTGCCTGGGTAAATCCCTTCCGTTGATCTGCCAACAGCAACCAAGGCTCAACTACAAGAGGAGGGTGTACTAAGGGTGTACCTCTGGGTACTTGAGGGGACACTGTGCCACTGGACCCTACAGGACACCCTCTACATTAGGCCACACTACCAACACACAGAGACAAAGCAGCTCTACCTAATACACAGAAACAAACACAGGGAGGCTGCCAAATAAAGAGAAAGAGAAACACTACCCAGTGAAAGAACAGATCAAAACTCCAGAAAAAGAGCTAAACGAAATGGAGATAAACAATCTATCAGATGCAGAGTTCAAAACACTGGTTATAAGGATGCTCAAGGAGCTTAGTGGAGACCCTAACAGCATAAAAAAGATCTAGTCGGAAACAAAGAATGCACTAATTGAAATAAAGAACAATTTACAGGAAACCACAGTAGAGTGGATGAAGTTGAGAATCAGATCAGTGATTAGGAACATAAGGAAGCAAAACAATCAATCAGAATAACAAGAAGAAAAAAGAATCCAAAAAACGAGGACAGTATAAGCAGCCTCTGGGACGACTTCCAGAGGTCCGACATTCACATCACAGAGGTGCCAGAAAGAGAATAGAAAGAGCAAGAAATTGGAAATCTATTTGAAAAAATAACAAAAGAAAACTTCCCTAATTTGGTGAAGGAAATAGACATGCAAGACCAAGAAGCACAGAGAGTCCCAAACAAGATGGATGCAAAGAGGCCCACTCCAAGACACATCAGAATTAAAATGCCAAGGGTTAAAGATAAAGAGAGAATCTTAAAAGCAGCAAGAGAAAAGTTAGTTACCTGCAGGGGAGTTCCCATAAGACTGTCCACTGATTTCTCAAAAGAAACTTTGTAGGCTGGAAGGGATTGGCAAGAAATATTCAGTCATGAATAGCAAGGACCTACAGCCAAGATTGCTCTACCCAGCAAAGCCATCATTTAAAATCAAAGGACAAATAAAGAGCTTCCCAGACAAGAAAAAGCTAAAGGAGTTCATCATCACCAAACCATTAGTATATGAAATATTAAAAGGACTTATTTAAGAAAAAGAAGATAAAACTACGAACAATAAAATGGCAAAAAGTACAAATCTATCAACAACTGAACTAAAAAACAAATTAAGTGAATAAGAAGAACAGAGACAGAATCATGGATACAAAGAGCATTTTGATGGTTGTCAGATGGGAAGCGGGTGTGAGAGAATGGGTGAGGAGGTGAAGGGACTAAGAAATACAAATGTGTAGTTACAGAAAAGCCATGGGGATGTACAGTACAGGAAATGGAGGAGCCAAAGAACATATACACATGGCCAATGGACATGAACAATGGTGTAGGGATTGCCTGAGGCAGTGGGGGCTGCTGGGTGGAGAGGGGCAAAGGGGGAAAATTGGGACAACTGTAACAGCATACAATAATAAAAAAAGAAAACTTCCCTGGCTTGACAAATAAGCCTCTCCCTTCTCTTCCCCTTGCTCTAGAAATAATAAATAAAATCTTTAAAAATAAAAGAAGGCTTTAAAAAAGAGAAAAACTTGTTTTGTCTGTGAAAAAATAATGCCAATTATTGTCACTTATGAGCTCTACACATCGGTTTAGTCTGTTAACTTGGTAGCTTAGTAATGCATATCATTTCAAATGTCTTTTATTTTAAGCCTCAGAGAAACAAAAAGACAATAAAACTAAACTCATAAAAGTTCCTGCAGCAGAATGATATTTCCTCTGTCCTGTCACACAACCCTGGAACTTGCTAATTCCCTTTTGCTTGGAACAGCTCAAAAGAAACTTTGTAGGCTGGAAGAAATTGGCAAGAAATACTCAGTCATGAATAGCAGGGACCTACAGCCAAGATTGCTCTACCCAGCAAAGCCATCATTTAAAATCAAAGGGCAAATATCGACCCTTTTCCATGGCTGGCTACTTGTCATTTTTCGAGCCTGGCCTAAGTGTGAATCTCCCAGTGTAATTGTGCCACTGCCATCTTCACTGTCCCTCTCACAGCAGCTTGTCCTCCAAAGCACAGTCACAGTGTGTAAATTCTGTGACACACGAATAACACTGGGTTCACCTGGTCATTTTACCCATCGCCCTGTCATTTCACAGTCAGAAGAAACACTAGTCTCGTTCCAAAGCCTTGAAAATCAACGTAGGTCATTATTTTTAAAGTAGCAAGGAATTCAAGAAAATACAGACGCAGCCCTGGCTGGTGTGGCTCAGTGGCTTGAGTGCCAGTCTACTAACCAAAGAATCGCCGGTTGGATTCCCAGTCAGGGCACATGGCTGGGTTATGGGCCAGGTCCCCAGTAGGGGGTGCACAAGAGGCAACCACACATTGATGTTTCTCTCCCTCTCTGTCTCCCTCCCTCTCCCTCTGTCTAAAATAAATAAATGAAATCTTCGAAAAAAGAAAAGAAAATACAGACACAGCAAAACTTCCTCAAAACCATAGTTCCGCATGTCTTTCCCCACAGATCCAATCATCCCAATAGGGCCTGCATCTCTCCGCCCAGGCCTCCCCTGCCTCTCTTCTCCCTCTAACCAAACTCTTTCTCAGCATGTGTAACACCTAGAAGTCCTCTGCCTGGCTTTGTTTTTTATACAGAATAATTTTGTCTGCCCACTCCTCTGCCACTGGAATCTCCGCCATCGCCCTAACAGTCCTACGGGGCCCCCACGAACAGCAGGTCGTCTTCTTCAGAGGCCCGTTTCACACCTTTGAGCGTTTCATGCCCCGCGAGTGCCGTGGGTGGAGAGGAGGCACCACGATAACTCGAACTGAAAGTGAGAGTTATAAATTCCTGTCTGATTACAAATTTCTAACTGGGCAGGTCCTGGCGGGTAGTCACACCTCAGGCCTCTAACTTCCCTAGTAAAAGGTTATCTTTGCCTCAAGCAAGCCCTGCCCATTGTCTAGGTCAGTGATCTCAGCCCGGGAGCCGCAAGAAGTTTAAAAACAAGCAAAGCCTGGCTATTTAATCAGGGCACTGACCTCTTTTCCCTTAGAGTGTCAAACAAACAACAACAACAAAAATGACAACAGCCAACAAAATAAGAGCCATACTGTGTGAATGAATCAAAATCATTCCATTTTTGTCAGATCAGCAAAAACTATACACTTTTTTGGGTGTGCTGCAGAATTTTAGTAATTAGTTTTCATGGGCCTTGAGATGAAAAAGGTTGAAAATCTCTGGTCTAGGTTAAGACATCTTTGAAATGTCTTCTTTTCAGGCCCCTTGGAAGCTTAACCACTTTTAAGAGAGAGCACATAATCTTAACTCTCCAATAATCCAAAACCAGCCTGGCTTTCTCCCCATCTTCCTGTAATCCTGTAATCTTCCTTACTTCCCTCCTTAATTCCAAATGTATTTTTTTGAGGTTTTATTTATTTATTTTTAGAGAGAGGGGAAGGGAGGGGGAAAGAGAGGGAGAGAAACATCAATGTGTGGTTGCCTCTTACGTGGCCCCCACTGGGGACCTGGCCTGCCACCCAGGCGTGTGCCCTGACTGGGAATCGAACTGGCAACTCTTTGGTTCACAGCCCATGCTCAGTCCACTGAGCTACACCAGGCAGGACCCAAATGCATTTTAAAAAACCCCTGCAAACTGTCATTGTGGGAAGGATTTTTCTCAGTCTGCGGAGCTATATGCTTCCAGGCATATCCTCTGTTTAGCTCGAATAAACTACTAAACTCTAATTTTAAAAATTCTACAGGTTTGGACACATGTCTTCCGTCGACAGTATTTACTTGTTTACTTGTTATTCACTTCCCCCACTTCCCGTCCCACTTTTGCTCACCACTAAATAACAGGGAGAGAAGGAAGGAGAATGACAGTGGACGGCGAGTCTCAATGGCACATGATTCTCCAAGGTGATGGGAGCCCTGGCCAGTAGGTTTGAAGTTACAGGTGGCCCAGGTGACATAAGGAGTCCAGATACCCCTGGACTGTATTCTTAGCTCTGACTTTGCTGGGTTTGGGGGTGTTGCTTCATATTTGTTTCATTTTTCTTTCTAGATATTTTTAACATTAATTCTGTTTTGTAAGTGTAGGGAAAGAGGAAGCAGCCTGGCTTCCTCACCCAGGTGTCTGGGTAACTAAGGGGAGCGCTGTTCCCACAGCCTTGAAGGGGCCTGACAGGTAGCGTTCCCACAGCCTTGAGACTGGGTCTGATAAACTGTTCCCACAACATGAAGTGGGCTCACGTGCACAGAATTATGTTACGTTATATAATGTTCTGGCATTTTGCCAGCTTTGTTCACCTCTAGTACTTACAACAGTAAGGGCTTCCCACTAGTGCCACATAAGAGGACACTTGCCATGATGGGTGTCATGTTGGGGAGCAAGGGCCACAACGTGTGACATGCAGGGAGACACGCGGTGTGCATGGCTCACCCACCTGTGAATAAGGGCATGCCAGGCATCCCAACGGCTCTGGGAATATTTTCCGTCTGCACGAATACTGTGAACCTGCCCGGCCTTGAATGGTCACAACACAATCAGTATGCGAAATATTTACATATTTCAAAGTCAAGTCTCTGAAAAGTCGCAATAGTCACTCGTCATAGACCAACAGCTTCCTCCTTCACTCCATGTCCAGCTCTTATTCCCAATGGACGATCCAGCTGACCCACAGCAGCCCCAGGCCACCACAGAGGCATTCTCTACCCTGAGGACCTCCCCATAGACCTCCCATGGCTTCCGTGGGTCCATTTCAGCAGCTGGACATACTTGGTTTCTCGGGTGGACTGGTTAGTGGCTCCTCCGCTTCTCATCGCTGTCTCCCCTGCTCCTTCTACAATGGCACAAAGCTAATTACTATAATAAAGCCCCTATCCCATCATTCAAAGCCATTCTGCTCCCCGACCGAATCCTGACTGACAAAATGACATTTTTGTTGTTGTTCCTTACTCTTATATTGTTAAATTCAACAGTGTGTACATGTACATTATTGTATATGTATATGCTATAACATGTATTTTTTCCTCCCTTTCCTACAGCAGCGTACTCTACACAGCTTTTCTATATACAAGCCTTTCTGGTAACAGCTTTGTTGAGATGTCACATTCCACACGATTCACTCATTAAGTGCACCATTCAATGGTTTTTAGTATTGGTAAGGGTCGTGTAATCATCACCACTAAATTTTAGAACATCTTCATTGCCCCAAAAAGAAGCCCCATGCCCTTCAGCTCTCACTCCCTTGCCACCACCGCCATCCGCCGCCAGGGAACCTGCAGATTTGCCGGTTCTGGACCAGACAGCTCACACCCACAGTAGTATGTTGTGCTCTCCCACATTGCTTCTGTGGCCTCAGAGTCATCCATCCTGTGGCTTGTACACCCACTTCCTGCCCATGGACTTTTGCCCTGTCTCCAGTCTCTTGCCATTACAATAGATTTATGATGAGTCACCTGGTTCGTGTATCATTTGGTATGTTTTTTCAACCCATGCAAAGCTAACGGGTCTATTCGTAGAGGTGAATTTCTGGGTCACAGAGTAAATGCACACATGAGTTTTCCAGCTACTGCCGAATCCCTTCCACGTGCCCCAGACTGTTTTGGACCCCCATCCGCAGGCAGTGTGTGAGAGTGCCTGTTGCTCAGACTTGAATTTTTGCCTGTCCGATAGGTAAGAAATGGTAACTCTGTAATCTTAACCTGCATGTCTATCATTACAAGCAAAGTTGGTTATCTTTTCTACCTTTAAGAACCATTTTTATTTTTTCTTGAGAACAATCTGTTTTTTATCTCATTTTCCTCTAGGATTGTTGACCTTCTTCTTAAGAGAATTTTAAAACATTTGTTTCTTAACTTATTAATAAAGTAATGTTTGTTGGTTACCAAAAAATTTTTAAACACAGGCAAAAAGAACTCATAATTCTTCTATTCAAAGACGCCCCTGGAAGTCACTTGCTGCGTGTATATTGTGGTAGCCCCTTTGCAACAAAAGAAAAGTTACACACACAGCTTGCTGTATATAGCGCTTTTTTTGGCATGTAGGTTTATAAAGTTTCACACCCACTTGTTTATGATGTAAGTGAAGTTGTTTTAATCCACCTGTTTATGACAAAGAGAAAAAATTGTTTTGATAGAAGCCCAAAGCCATGCCAGGATGTCATCATTCTACCTCTGCTGCTGCTGATAAGCACTCAGCAGCCCAGCAGCTGAGTGACCTCCTGTGGGATTTTCCATGAGAAAGTGTATGGAAGCAATGACGGCAAGAGAATATTTACACTATAAATACTGACAGTTTGTGAGCACTATTTGAGTTTTGGCTTGGGTAAGATGACCCTTCATGAACCTAAAACCTTCCCAAAGACCTTCGGGGCATTTGCCCCTACTGGCCTGACGGTCCTAGTAGAGACAATGGTAATAAACCCCAGGCCTGCCCAGGGAAAGAGATCAGCTCACCTACCAAAACGGGCTGTTTCCAAGCAACGTGCACTAGCAACAGAGGGCTTGAGTGCTGGCAGCTGGAAATCAGCTCTGGCTGGTCTACCTACTGGTATAAAAAGTTACACCTCACGGACTTTAAACATGGACTTTATTCCTTCATTTCCCCCCTTGCTTGCTACAATAGTGTGATCAATTTGTCATTTGTTTGTAGTATGTTATTTCTGTATTTGGCTTGTTAAGAGATATTATCCTGTATGCTATTGACTCAAGAAATTATTGTAATTCCCACAGTGAACTTGTGCTAAATAAACTGCTGGCAAAGACAACTTAAGTCTGTGAGCATCATTTTTGCCGCACCCAAAACAAAACACACAAACACACACACATGCACACAGTGGCAAAATATTGCTGATCCTCTGCCAGCATTTGGGATTCGGAGGCTGCACTTGTCTCTCTGCTTGGAGCATCAGCTCTGTGAGGGGAGAGGAGCCTGGTGTGCCTGGAGGAGGAAAAGGAGCAGGCGGCAGCAGAAGGTTCTGGTCAAGTGGGATTAGGAGCAGCCAGTGGACAGCCCCTGGAGAGGTGCCCATACTGAGTGGGAAGTTCAGTCGTTAGTGGGAAGGAGCGTCACTCGGCAGAATTGCTCACCCAAAAGGAGGGGGTGGGGTGGGGGAACTGCAGGACTAAAACTGAGCTTCCAGTCCAGTTCTGTCCAGCTCTGTGATGCTGGACAAGTCTCTCCCTCTTTTCTTAAGGAAGTAGGCCTGGATGGTCTTTTAGGTCCCTTCCCATGAAAGCACTATATTCAGATGGAGTGAATAATCCATCAGAGGAAGAAAGCATTGATTAATGACCCAAAGAAAGGCTAGGCTGGATTATTTTCAGGCCTCTGGACACCCTCTAAACTCACAAACCTTAGACGCCCACCTATACTTCCCAGCACTTACACCCATGTCTTCCTGGGTCTAGTCCCAGCTCTCCCACTCTCTAGCTGTGGGACTCTGGGCAAGTCACTAAATCTCAGTTTCTTCACCTGTGGATGCTACTTTTTTTACAGGGTTATTTCAAAATGTCTAGGGCAGTCCCCAGCATAATGAATGCCCTATGACGGTGGCGATCCTTCTGCTCTCTACCTGCCACCTGCACTATCCCACTGAATCATCTTGACAAGCCTGTGAGGCAAATGCTAGTAAATCTATGTTCTATTTTTACAGAGGAGGCAAGTGAAGTTCAGCCAGGTAAATGACTCAACCAGGGACACGCGGCAAGCAGGTGAGAGCTGGGAGTGGAATCCAGAGGTGCCTCTCTCCAAAGTGAATTCAGTGGTCCCCAAGGTGTGCACCGCGCTGCGTCAGAGGCGGAGCCGTCGGCTGGGGCGCCCCAACTCTAGAGGGCGACTTTCTCGCCGGAAAGGAAAGCGATCTGGGGGAAACCTCAAAACCAGAACAAGCAGGTTCCCCGGTGGGGAGGAGCCAGACAAGAGGGTGCGCCCCCACCTCCTTCAAGCTGAGCCTCCTCCCAGAATTACGCCCTGAGTGGGAGTGGGCGGAGCCGGTTTGGCCCGCCTGCGGTTCCTGTTATAGACACACGGGGGAGCCAGAGCCGGGGAAGAGCTGACTTAAAAATACCGTAATTTCCACTGGTGTGCGCATCTAATCTGTCCCCACAGATTAGGATCCCATAGAGGGGCAAGAGAAAAAAAAGGCTGGGGGAGGGAAGGAATGGGCTGTAGTTTGACCTGAAGTTGGTTAGGTTCGTGGGTGAGGAAAGAAGCACAACGCGGAGAAGCCGGTTTCCGGTGCGCTCTAATTCTCTCTCAGCTGGGCCCTGCATCGGCTTCCTCCTGCTCTTTCTGCGAGTTTCCCCAAATTGCCCATGGAGGTCCTCTAATGCCAGACTAAGGACTTGGAGCGTGAGGGCGGGGTGAGGGAGGAAGAGCTGCAGGAGAAATATAAGTAAATATGGGTTCAACTGCCTTAGGACTTTCTAAACCAGAAGGAAAAGAGAATACCTATTCACACAGAAGGTTTGGGAATTGACTATGGTAGGGGTCCCCAATCCCCGGGCCGCAAGCAAAATACTCGCCTGAGCTCTGCCTCCTGTCTCCCCGCCCTCTGCCTCCCTACCCCCAGCCCATCCACAGCGGGGGAGTGACGCTCACCTGAGCCCCGCCTCCTGTAGCCCCCTTCCATAAATCCGGTTCGTGGTACCAGAAATGTTGGGGATCGCTGGACTATGGGTTCCTTTTAATGTAATACACATTTTTAAAGCCGCAGAACAGGGCGAATGCTTAACCCAGAAGAACTTCTAAGGGCCTAATTTCTGAGAGAGGTTTTGCCTGACGAAGGGATGGGACAACCTGGCGTCCCTGGGTTGGGAAGTGAAGCAGCTCTGTGTGGTCTGGGCCCCTAAGCAGGGGCAGGGGCCAGTCCACATGGGCATATGGGGTTCCAAGCTTCTGTAAGAAGAAGGTTACCCAGCCATAGGCAGTGTCCATAGGCAGTGCCCACCACCCAGGGTGCTGGTGAGGAGTGGCAGGGGGTGGGGGAGGGCAGAGGGGGAGACGATGGGGGAAGCCCAAGAACTAGGCAAGACTTTCTTTCATCCTCCAGGTCTCAGTTTCTTCATCTGGAAGGAGTTGGAGATAATACTACTACCTGCAAAGAGCTGTTGTGAGAATTCAATGAGCAGGTGCCCTAACACATGTTCTGCAACCAGAGCAAAGGCTGGGCAGGAAACCTCTTCTGTGGATGCCTCCCTGATTGTCCCAGCCCCAAAATCTCGGTCTTCCCTTCGACTCCCAGGGCCCATGGTCCAGCCTTTGGTTGCACCAGGGCCTTGGTGGGATAACTATTTTGTATCTATCACCCCCATTACACTGCTATCCCCACTCCACTCCCTGCCAGAATGAACATTTCAGGACAGGTATGGTGGCTAATTAAGCCTTGTGTTCATTCAAAACAAGGCCTGATAATACTTGGCCAAATGATACTAGTTCACCTTTAAAAAAATAAATTCGTGCAAACTGACAGCAAAGTTATGAAAACAAAAGCTGCGGAGGGAAAAATGGGACCAGATATGGAAACATCAGACTTCTAAAAAATGTATATATACTTTATGCTCAAAAACTCCATTCCTAAGACTCTACAGCACAGAAATAATAGCAGTGATAAGACAAAGATAAATATGCAAGGATGTTTGCTGCAGTATTGTTTTTCATATTTATTTTTTGGAAAGAGGCAGAAAGAGAGGGAGAGAAACATCGATCATTTGCCTCTCAGTACACACTCCAACCAGAGCCAAACCTGCATCGATTCTTGGCCTTTTGGCCAAGACCAAGGTGTAGAACCAAACCTGCAACCTGGACATTTGCCCCGACAGGGAATTGAACTGGTGACCTTTCACCTTGTGGGACGACACCCAACCTCCTGAGCCATATCAGTCAGGGTATTTGCTGCAGTAGTGTTTGCAACTGTAGCAAAGAACTGGAACCAACCCAAGTCCATCCAGAGAGGATGATGAAATAAATTGAGGTGCAGCCATACAATGCAATGCTGAACAGTGGTTAAAAAGAACTGAGTGGGTCTGTAAGTGCTGAGGTAGGAAGAGTCTGAAATACAGCAAGATGCAGGACAGGAAGTATGGTATAAATCCATTTCTCAAAAACCATCCTGCACCACTGCCTCGGTTCTTTATTTGTCAAAGCTCCCTTCCCTGTCCCACCCAGATGTCAATCTGGCAGAGCCTTTGCTACACAATCCATTTAGGATATTAAAAGTCTGGTCTAACCCAATTTAAATTCCAAGCTCTTCGCATCTTCAACATGTATATATCACAAATACATACCAGGCTTGTCGTTTGAACTCATGTATTTCTCACAGCAGCCATCTGAAGTAGGTACTATGATTATCACCCCCATTTTTGCAAATGAGGAGGAAATTATGGTGCAGAGGGAAGTTAAACAATTTTTCTCAAGTCACACAGATCATAAATGGCAGAGTTAGAGTCTACGGCTCAGAATCTATGGCTCTTAACTACCCTGTTTTGTCACTCTAGGCTCACAGAATCACGGATAGGACTTGTTCTTGTCTTAGGCTTGCAGCAGGCACAGAGTACAAGTATAACATTAACTAGATATATTAGAAGTAACTTAGCCATTCTCCTAATGATGGACAGATACATTGTTTCCAGGCTTGTGCTCTCACAAACAATGCTGCAGTGAATGTCTGTGTTCAGGTGTTTTTACACTTATGCAGACATTTCGGTAGGTTAGATTCATAGAATCTGGGCAATTGCTGGGTTAAAGAGTAAACTTAAATTTGGATAGCTATTTCACATATGGCTTACCTATGGCTGTATAAGAAAGTACTCCAAAACTCAGTACCTAATACCATTTTATTTTATTCCTGATTTTGTGGGTCAGGAATACAAGAAGGGCTCAGCTGGATGATTTATTTATTTTTATTTTTTTAGAGTACTAAGCTAGATTTTTTTAAATATTTTATTTATTTATCTTTAGAGGGGAGAAGGGAAGGAGAGAGGGAGAGAAATATCGATGTATGGTTGCCTCTCATGCATTCTCTGCTGGGAACTGGCCTGTAACCCAGGCAGGTGCCCTGATTGGGAATTGAACGACGATCCTTTGGCTCACAAGCCCAAATTCAATCCACTGAGCTACACCAGCCAGGTGGATGGTTTATTTTTTATTCTCTTCCAAGCTGGTCCATCATGCACATGATTGGACTTTACGCTTCTCTCTCCAAACGGTGTTGTATCCTCCAGGGCTTCCCCACGTGGTTTGGACTTTTCACAGCACGGTGATGTCAGGTAATAGTAGTTCAAGTAAACGGCAGTTGGCTTGCAAGAGGTAAGAAGTGGAACCCGCTGAGCAAGTTAAGGGACACATACTTGAAGCTAGGCATTATCACTTTTGCTGTGTTTTATTGGTCAGAGAACTCAGAAACCAGCCCAAATTCAAGGGAAGGAAACATAGACCCCACCTCTCTCTGGGAGGGGTGTCAAAGTTTGGCCACCTTTACTTGGCAAGAGCAGCTGTTTCCAAATGGCCTTCCAAAACATTGGTTGATTTACATTCCCATCAACAATGTAAGAGCCTTTCCCCATGTCCTCGCCGATGTGGTACACTGTAAAACATTTTCATTGCTACCAATATGACAGTTGAAACTAGTACTTTATTATGCATTTCTTTAATTATGAGTGAAGTTAAGCATCTTCTCATGTTTACTGTTCTTTCTTTCTTTTTTTAACTTTTTATCCTCACCCAAGGACATGCTTATTGATTCTAGAGAGAGGGGAAGGGAGAAAGAGAGAGAGGGAGAGGAACATTGATATGAGAGAAATATCAATTGATCGCCTCTTGTACACACACCCACAGGCAACCTAAGTATGTGCCTTGACCGGAAACTGAACCTGTGACATTTGTTCTAGGGCTGACACTTGACACTCCAATCAACTGAGCCAACGCCAGCCGGGGCTGCTGTTCATTTTTCAATTTTCTTTCCTCGTGATTGTCTTTGCTCCTTTTAAAATTGTGTTGCCTTTTAAAAATATTAATTTCTAAAATGTGTATATTAAGGAGATTAGCCCTTTATGTGACTGTATGTTACAAATAGTTTTCCTAGTGTGTGACTTTGCTTGTTGATAATTTTCTTTATTCAGATTTTTAGTTTTTATGTGTTCACATGATCTGTCTTTTACTTTCAGACCTCTAAGTTTTTGTGTGGAATGGTTGTTTTTTTTCCTTTTTCAGAATTTTCCTGCTGGTTTCAAATGTTTCTTTTTCCAGAGGAAGCTTAAACTCATTTTCTGAGGCCCCTCCCCAACGCTGTTGGTGTTGGGACCAAAATAGCTTTCAGTTGTTAGACCCCTCGGAGAAGATGTAGAGCTTTATCATGGGGAAGCCGGGCTGGACATCACCTTGCTTTGAATCTTCTCTTCTGTAGGATATTGAAGCTTGTGGAGGGCGGCAGTACCGTCTCAGGAAGGCCCGGCACCCTGGGCTCCTGTGGGGGAGGGGCCAAGCGCCCAGCAAGAGCAGCCCTCTGAGCAGGCAGGCCCCGCACAGCCCTGTGCCTGGGAGCTCGAGGCCCGGCCAGGGGAGGCGGAGAACGCAGCCCCCAGCCTGCGTCTCCAGGCCTCCAGGACCTCCACTGCAGGGTGAGTTCAGGCCTCCTGGAAGGAAACATTCCTTGGAGGCCCAGGACAGAGGCCAGACATGTCCTCAAAGAGCTGATTCATGAGGTAGGAGATTTCACAGAGCAGCGCCTTGTTCACAAGACCGAACGCAGTAAGGCCTTTGCCAAGGATAATCCTACTGGTCTCAACATCACAGCCTCGGGGAAAGGCAGGCATCTGCTCCAGAAGCCACAGGTTCGGGGGGCTGTGCTGGGCACAGGCTTTCCTTCCCTCCCCAGCCAGGCCCTGCTGGCTTCTGTCCAGTCCTGAAGCCCCAGATAACAGCGCCCGCCCACTCCTCCCCCAGGCAGGGGCCAGAGCTGCCCAGGGAGACTGAGTGGGCCCTCATTTTTCAGGGGCTGTTTACTGAGCGTCTGCTATGCTCCGGTTGGTGTTCTTGGGATATAGTAGAGAATGAAAGGAACTAAAATACCTGTTTTCTGGACCTTGCAGACAATAAAATAACCACGGTGAATAGGTAAATGGGTTAGGAGATAAGTCCCATGGGATGGGTAAGGAAAGAGATCTCGGGAATTGGGAATCGGGGGTGGGAGTGGCTAATGGTAAGAGGACTTCCACTGGCCCTCCAGCCTGGTCCGCCAAGTCGGAACCCATGCAGGAGAGCCCGAGGAGAGGGAGGTGTTTATGTCCCTGGCTCCCTCCCTGGTGGTGCCCACTCCTGTTGAGTGGCCTTTCCCACATTCTCTCTTTCCTGGTTCCAACAGCCACTTTTTAAAAAGATTTTATTTATCTCTTTTTAGACAGAGGGGGAAGGGAGAGGGGAAGAGAGGGAGAGAATCACTGACGTGTGGCTGCCTCTCATGTGGCCCCCACTGGGGACCTGGCCTGCAACCCAGGTATGTGCCCTGACTGGGAATCGAACCGATTGGTTCACAGGCCAGTGAACTGAACAATTCACCGATTGGTTCACAGGCCGATGAATTCACAATTGGGAATTGAACCGATTGGTTCAAAGGAATGAACCTTTGGTTCACAGGCCGGTGCTCGATCCACTGAGCCACACCAGCCAGGGCCAGCAGTCACTTTTCCTCCCCCTCAGGCCCGGCAGTAGCAGAGGTGCCCTTGCTCCTGGGCAGGCACTGCACTGTCCTTTGGGGTGTCCTTACATCCCATCCACACCTTTGCAAAGAGTCCCCGAATAATCCCAAGTGCTCCGTCCTGCTGAAATGCTGAGACACACAGTGACAGCCGAGCAGGCTGTCAGGCCCTGCAGGGACTGACTACTCCAAGGAATAGTGTTCTGGGCAGAGGGAACCCCCAGTGCAGAGGCCTGGGGATGGGAGGCTAGGCCTGGCCTGTTTGAAACAAGAAAGCCTAGAGGCTGGAGCAGAGGGAGGGAAGGGCGAGGGGCAGGAACTGTATCAAAGAGGGGTGTGCTGAGAGATGTGGGCAGGGCTCTTGCCCAGAGTGAAGTAGGAGCCGCTTGAAGGGCTCACCTCTGAGGACTGACATAATCTTTAACACGATCACTCTGGCCATGACGTGGAATGCAGACCCTGGGGGCCAACTGCGGAAACAGGGAGGCCATGCCCAGACTGGAGTGGCTCAGTGGGTTGGGCGTCGTCCCACAAAGCAAAAGGTTGCTGGTTGGATTCCTGGTCAGGCAATCGCCCACGGTGCAGGTTTGGTCCCCCACCCTGGGCATGTACAACAGGCAACTGGTTGACATTTCTCTCTCTCACGTTGATGTTTCTCTCCCTCTCTTTCTCCCTCCCTTCCCCTCTCTCTAAAAAGCAATAAAATCTTTTTAAAAAAAAAGAAAAAGGGAGGCCAGTGAGGGGGCCACTGCGATATCCTTGGTGAGAGACAGTGGTGGCCCAGCTAGCAATGGGGAGCAAATGAATCAATAGGATTTGCTAGGGTTGGATGTGGGGCGTGAGAGAACGGAGGCAAGGGTCCTTCGAGGAGTCGGCCTACTGGGTTTAGCAGGGCTACTAGGTTTGTAGCGGCTTCTCTGCATCTTCCCATCCAGGGCCTCATATCCTGTCCCTTTGGGCGGCATGTGTGTGCCCCCAGTTCCTGGGCTGTACCCTGCAGACGATCTCTTCTCTGGCAGGCCTAGAGGCCTGCCAGCCTCTGCCAGGAGGGTCCTCAAGCAAGTCCCAGCCCCTCTGCTCGGAACCATCTATCTGCTCTTCCCTGGGCCAGGGGCAGGAGCAGACTCAGGCCTGAGAAGGGAAGCTAAGCCAGATCCCCAGAGGCAGCCCCAGTGAGATGACTGTTGTTAAACTGACAGTGACCCGCTTTCTGGGGCACTACCAAACCCATGCTTTCTTCAGCCTGGGGCCTGGGGGTGAGCCAGACCCACATGTGACCTGCTTACTCTTCTACCCTTCACTCAGCTGGCTTTCTCTCAGGCTCCTGCCCTCTGTGGGCCTGCTCAGGGGTGGCCCAACCCCCTTCCTCATGGCCCCCAGCAGTATTTGCCAACCCCCTCCCCCCATACACACACTATACACTGGATGTTGTCTTTTAGAATCCCAGTTTGGGGGGCCTCCTACTACAGCATCCTGTGCGGTCACTTGGCCGGACTCTCACTGCCCCAGTCCCTGAATTCAGGCTGCGAGTGCCTTCTGGGCCAGCCTGGCCTGGCCTGGCCTCCATTGGTAACCACACCACCGCAGAGCACTTTCCCCAGGCCAGCTGCATGCTGAGCTTTCCACAGGCCTGCTGAGGTCCTTCAAATGCAGAGGGCTGGTTATAAGAGTGGGTTCTGGGGTACAAACTCTGCCACTCACCTGTAGGTGACTTTGGGCAGTCACCTAACTTCTTCAAGCCTCCATTTCCTCAGCTGATCTCACAGTAGCCCTGGCACACTGGAGACCATTGTAAGTACCATCTGAATAACTTACTGCATGCAATACACTTAAAACAGTGCCTGACCACGTAGTACATGCTCAATAAAAGTCAGCTATTTAAATCACCCCCATTTCCAGATGGAGAAGTGGAGGTTCAGGGAGCAATGGAACTTGTCCAAGATCACAGAGCTGGAAAACGGCGAGGCCAGTTCCCCCGTGCCCTGACCCTTCTCCCCTCCCTCCGTGAGGCCAGCACAGGGTAGGTGTCAGCCCCAAATGAAGAAGCCAGAGGCTGGCACTCTGAGAACCCCTGAGTGGAGGAAGGCCCTTGTCATTATGGGAGATAAAAAGATGAACACAGTCTCAGCCCTCGGGAGGCACACCTTCCTGCATAGAGGGTCCAGGGAACCTCCGTGGAAGCTGCTGCCTCGGTTCCTGCTGACTGGCTCATTGCATCACACAAGAAATGGTGACGGCACAATCTGAATTTTTATTTTTTAAAGATTTTGTTTATTTATTTTTAGAGGGAGGGGAAAGGAGGAAGAAAGAGAGGGAGAGAAATATCCATGTGTGAGAGAGAAACAGATTGGTTGCGTCTCGCATGCCCCCAAGCAGGGGGACCTGGCTCACAACCCAGGCATGTGCCCTGATGGGAATCGAACCACCAACCGTTTGGATTTGTAGGACAATGCCCAACCCACCAGGACACACCTGTCAGGGCTCAGTCGGAATTTTTAAAGACAAAGTTTCAAACATTCTGTCCCATTGTTGGAATACAGAATCAATAGCCCTCAAAGAAGCCAATATTGTGGCACCAAAATGACCTCGCACGGCCAGATGGACCACAAAAACCCACGTTACTTCCCGGTCCTGAGCTCCACGCGGGGCTGCAGAGGTCTCCATTGTGCCAGGCACACGGATGCCGGCTGCCCCACTTGGTGGCTTTGTGCAGCTCACACATACTAACATCAGCCCAGGCTCAGGTCACCCTCTCTTGGGCCATTAGAGGATTGTGGCACCCTCGCCCCTTCCAGCAAGGACCCTAACCCCAGTACTAGGCACTGCAATCTCTGGAGAGGCCTTTTGAATCCTCAGAGATCAGAAAAGAGTCTTTTGCCTTGCACACTTCTCTCTTTTTTATTTTAAGATTTTTTTAATTTATTTTTAGAGAGAAGGGAAGGGAGGGAGAAAGTAAGGGAGAGAAACATCAATGTGGTTGCCTCTCACATGCCCCCTACTGGGGACACTACTGCAACCCAGGCATGTGCCCTGACTGGGAATCGAACTGGTGACCCTTTGGTTTGCAGGCTGGCACTCAGTCCACTGAGCAACTCCAGCCAGGGTGCCTTGCACACTTCTTGTCAGCATGAAAGGCAAGTCCTGGCCTAGGCTGCACCAAGGCTGCAACTTGAGCGTGTCAGCTAGCCCCCTCAGCACAGCCGTGCAGCCGTAGCCTTTTGCTGCAGACCTGCCTTCCACGTTGACTCCTACTGGGACTTTCGGTATCAATTTCTGAGAGCAGCAGTGAGTCCTACCCTTTCCCTCTGCTGCCCTCCACACTCTCCTTCCTCTCTCTTGTCTTTGTCCTTCCTTTCCTCTCTGGCCCTGGTGGGACATAGCACCCTGGCCCCTGGCTCTGTGGAAAGGGGGTAAGGGAAAGAAGAGAAGGTAAGGGAAAGAAGTGAGGAGAGTTGCTCAATAACTCATTTCATTTTCAGGGCTCAGTGGCCACTCACGGTTGTGCAAATTATGTACTGCACAACTTTAGGGGAGGCAACAAAATGATGTCACTAAAATTTGCATAGTTTTTGGTTCATTTTCAGGCAGGCGGCAGGCAAGTGTCCTGAGAGGGGGCATCTTTTCCTGTCTGAAGCGTTCTGAGTAGGATGAAGGAGCTGAGTGCATTCTGTCTCTGACCCCCCAAAGCCCCAAGCCAGCCAATGTCCCATAAGCCACTTCCCCCCAGGCCTGGACCTCTAACCAACTTGTCCCTCATTGCTCAATTTCTCAGCTGGCCTAGAGCCCCAGTGAGAGACTCTGGTTCAAAACAGCCTGGCCGATCACCTCTAGGGCCATCTGTGGGACCCAAGCAAGACTCTTTCTTTTGGGGCCTCAGTTTCCCTGTCTGTAATAAGTGGACAAAATGATCTCTAAGGGGCTCTCCAGATTTATATCTGAATCTGTGCTGAGGGTGCCTGGGAGGCAGACAAGTCGCACCTGGGTTCAACCTCAGGCTCCTTTTTACTCGGAAGGAAGGAGGTTATTGGTCCCCTAACTAATAGCAGGACTCAGAGAGGTTTCTTCTGTTGAAAGATGATAGTGGGGACCCGTGAGGCCACCCAGAGAGACTGCTGTGACCTGGACAGGTCCTTTACCTTCTCTAGACTTCAGTTTCCTCCCCCACGAAATGGGGTGACAATACTCAGATTGCAGGTGGCTGAGAGGTTTAAAGGGCATGCTGTGTGCACAGGCTGCCACAGAGGAGGTGCTCAGAGAAAGGCTGAGCAAAGGGGCTCCGTGGGACTCAGGGGAGCCAGGCCCCAAACCTCTAATGGAGGCTGGGCCTATGAGACGGTCGCTGCCTGAGCTCATGTTCCAGGGCAGGAAACCTACCTCGTTTCCTCTGGGTCTGACAGCCCGTCCTTCCTCCCACTGTGGGCTCCCCTCCCCTCTCTTTGCGTGACCACACTTCCGGGAGGGCGCCTAGGGCCTGCACGGTTCTGTGGGCACCCCAAAGAGCCCGACTCCCTTAGCCTGGCATATAAGGCCCTCCCCTGGTGTGCCCTCGGCCGCGGCTGCTCCCCAGTTACCTTGAGTTACCTACACCCCCAAACAAACCAGGCCTGGTCACACCTCCATGCTGTTGCCCGTGCTATATCCTTTCTGGTCACATGCCCTTCCTTCTCCCCTCTCCCTGCACCCAGAAGCTAAATCCTGCTCATTGTTTAGGACCCAGCTCAAATGTCGCCTTCTCTGGGAAAGCTTCTCTTGTCATTCCAGTAAAAAAAAATAATCACCCTTCCTGTTGGCTCGTTCAGCCCAGGACTGCCAGCCGGGAGTCCAGTGGAGCTGAGTCAGTCAAATCCCCGTGGAGCCTCCGTGCTCTTATCTATAAAATGGAGACAAATCACCTCTATCTAAGGGGAGGGTGTTGGGAGAACTCAGTACAAGGGGGCATGTAAAGCCCCTAAACACAGTGTGGACACAGTTCGTGTGGAATAATCCCTGGCAGAAACTTCAATTCTAGCCGGCCAACCCTGCAAGGAGCAAGAAGGGTGTGTAAGAAGCCCTTTCCATTCATTTCAGCTCCTTTCAGTGGCGTTCCCGCCCAAGGACACTGCCAACCACAGCTCACTGGAACATCAAAAGTGATTGACAGGCTCCAAGCCCAATGGCTGACCTAGTCCTTCCTGGCGCTGGTCGTCAGCTCCACAGCCCTCCTTGGGGCCTCTACCTGAGGAAGGCGGAGACCTGGAGTCGTTTTCGGGGGTAGGTCTGATTTCCACGAGCAGCCCTGTGTTAGCCCGGGCGGCCCGACGTCCCCCTGATGACTCAGGTCTACTCCCCACCCTTCCGTGTCAGGAAGTGGCCCTGTCATAATCGCAGCTGAGCCACATAAAAATAGCTTCAGTTCACAGATACATGAGCACCAGGGCTTTGCGCTGAGGGAAGAGGAAGGCCATTTCCCCAAGTGCTTTCCCCGCGGCCCTGCTTCAAAAAAAACGGATCCTCTGGGGTGGGGTCCTAACACTTCTCAGTGGATGGCTTCAGCAGCTGCTTCCTCCCCCCCCCCCTTTGGTACAGAGGCTTTTTGCCACTTTGCAACCAGCTTCTCACATTTTCGCATGTGTCCCTCACACCAAGCGGTGGGGAGCTGAGTGGCTGAGGTTACTGTACCTACTTTGCAGGTACAGAAGCCCAGACCGAGGGAGGAGAGGTGACTTGCCCAAGGTCACACAGAAAGCTGGTGATGGAACCTGACGCCTCCCACAGAGTTCTTCCTGGTACAGTATAGGCTTCCTCCCTGGAAAACACTGTGGCCACAGCTGGGGCAAAGACAAAAAGGGGAGGAGAGAAAGGCTAGACAGAGCACAGATTTGAGGAGCAAGACGTTCACGAAAAAGAACATTTGCCAGGGTCCTACTACATGCCTGGCACCACGCTAGGCACTAGGGATAAAACCAGGAGCAGAAAAGAGGATCCCTTCCTGCCCCCATAGAGCTTACAGTTTAGTGGAACGAGAGCTAACATTTCCTAAGCATGTTCTTTATGCTTTGCTAAGCACTTTTACATGGAACTTATTTCTCACCAACATCCCCATAAGTAGCATATTGGACATTTGTCACTTCTCTTGGCCACCCAGCATCTGAAACCCCTTTACTCTGTGGGGAGTATTCTCCACTCATAAGGGACAGCCCAGCTTCCATTGCCAAGGTTAAGTACGCCAGATACTTTCTTTCCTAACTTCCCTTGAAGCTAAGGATGGGCACGTGACCAGACTTGGTCAATCAGCATGACCGCCCCAGACCTGGTGGAAGCACCGGTGACTGTGCAGATCCATCAGAGCAGTCAGTTGAGGCAGTAACAACAGGAGCCTCATCTGGCTTCCAGGGGCACCAGCAGCCATTCGTAGGGGCAGGGTCCCTCATTCACTGCTGGTGGACCCAGGGTCTGCCTGGTGTGGGCGGCTAATGTAATGATGTCCTTCTAGCTCTGCAGAGATTATTACTCCACAGCTAGTTTAAAAAGTAGGGGGTCCCTGCTGCTTTCCCCTGAGGGGAAGTGGGGTGGGCAGCTCCTGGAAATGACAGGGAATCTGGGGCAGGGGTTGGGCTTCCTCTGAGGCCTTTCGGCCTGAACCCAGCAGCCTGGGCTGGGGTGGAGGTGGAGCCCGGGTGGTCCCAGAAGCCTGCACCTCACTGCTGCATAATCATCTTTGACCCTATCTATTCTCAAGCTATCTCTCTTCCCTCACCCTACCTCCTCTCCATCTCACTGCTCCAGGCCTGGTGCTAACCCCATGACCCCTGCCTGAACACCTGTAACAGCTCTTCCTTGGTCCCCCACCTCAACCTCATCTCCTTGCACCCAGCCCTTAGCATCCTTTATCCTGGAATCACAGTGAGCCTCTGGAACACATAACAAAGGATTCTCATCCCTCCTTAAGCATCTTCCAGGACATCCTGGCACCCAACTACCTTTGCCTGGCACTCAAGGCCCTTCCAACCTCTCCGACCTGCATGTCAGTCCTCCAGCCCCATCCAGATCTCCAACCACACACTTCTCTGGTCAGTCGCCCCCTGCTCCATGGCACCATGCCCTTCCCTGGCCCTTGCATCTTCTTGTACTACCTTAGCTCATGCTGTTCCTTCTGCTAGGAAAGCCCTTCTTGGTCTCCTCTCTAATAAACTCTCATTCATTCTTAAAGCAGCTTCAATACCACCTTGTCCATGAAGTTTTCCTCAAGTCTAGGCTTTCAGTAATATTACTATTTCCTTTATTTTGTCCATGAGAAGTTCAGTGGCATTTTATGGGTATGCGAGATGCTGCTACCTGGATCAGTTCCTTTGGCATGGAGAAAGGCATGCCTGTGGGACTATGAACCTAGGCTGTTGGTCTAACAGACCCAAGTTCAAATCTAGACTCTGCTATTTACATGCCAGGCTATTGTGGTGCAGTGAGTTAACTTCTCCAAGACCCCATTTCTTCAGCCTCACTGGGCCCTGTGACAAATTGGTGGTTTCCCTGTCAGTCAGCCCTGTGAACTATGTATGAGCAGCCCCTCTAAGACAGGACTTACGGGCATCCGCCATGGGGCCCAGCCTTCGGTGTGGGCCTTTACCACCATCGAAGCCCTGCCTGGTACCCTTGTCTCGGCTCCTCCCCTTAAAACCCACTCTCCACTGTGGAGTAGAAGGCAGTCAGAGGGCACAAGGTGGGAGCCTCTGACTGAGCATCTCCTGGCACAAGGAGAAGGACCCAGGCATGTCCCGTCTGTGCAACTAAATGCTGACTAGTACAAGCAGGTGGCTCTGTGTGTGTGCACGCAGCTGTGTACCAGTGGTTGGGTGAGGGTGTGAGTGTGTGTATGTTGGGGTGCATGTGCTCGTCTCTGTGTATGTGTATAGCTGCTGTGGTTGTCAGCTCGGAGCAAAAATGCCCACACTTCCTGTTAAGAACCAACAAGAGCATATTTTAGAGAAGCCCCAGCCTCTCTGGGAGCATCACCAGAGCTGGGGGAGGAGGGTGGGAAGGAAGGGGCAGAGGGCAGGACCCTTAGACTCTTGTCCCACTCTGCTTCCAAATCATCGCATAACCCTAAACCAGTCAGGGCCTCAGTTTCCCTTTCTGTGCAAACAGGATGAGGGATGAGATTAGGTGACCGCTGAACCCTCCCAGCCCCCTCATGGTTGGAGACTCAGATTAGTATCTGGAGTTTACTCTTCAAAGGGAGGCACCAGGCACAGTCCAGACAGCCCACCAGGCAGGCCCCTGACCCCCTCGTTAATCTAACCCTTCCCAGACCATCCTTAGAAACCCACAGACTCTTCCTGGCAGTGGTGTGCGGGCAGGGACCAGGAGGAAGTTTCCAGTGGAGAAGGGTTCAGTGGCAGCCAGTCTCCCACCCTCATCAACAACTTCCTCTCCAACCCCAACCCCACCCTGCCCTACTCCCTCCCGGTTCCCACATCCTCAACCAGAAGAGAAACAAATTAGTTACTCAATAGGACAAGGCAGGAGTCCCTGGCCCGTCCACCCACCCCATCTGCAGTGGGGGAAGGAAGTGAGGGAGATGCTGGGTTCACAGTCAACACAGGCCCCTCGTTTTACAAGTGAGAAAGCCCATGTGCAGAGAGAGCCAGTGACTTGCCCAAGGCACCGTGAGACAGTGGCAATGCCAGCATTGAACCCAGCATCCCACAAGCCTTGCCACATCCTCAGGTGTCCCCCACCCCATGAAGGAGGCTCCCTAACTAATTCCCATTTCCACTGAGGGTGGAACACAAGTTCAGGAGCTGACACTGCAGCCTGGAGACCTGGGGCAACCCAGGAAGCACTTCCCTGGGATTGTAGACTCCAGGACGGGTGTCAAAGGAACACACCTCTTCCCAGACAAGCCTTTAGTGGAGGACACCCTGGAACGTGGTAGCTCCTTGAGGTTAGGAAGACAGTGGAGACACCAAGCTTCCTGCCTAGGTTATCCTGCAAGAAGTGGGTTGGATTCCAGGAGGAGGAGGAAAGCCACCATGGCCGGGCCCCTGTGCTCCGTACTCACACCCATGCCCATGACAGCTGTGGGAAGCAGGATTTTACAGCTAGAGAAACTGAAACCCAGAGAGGTTAAGTGACTTCCTCAAAGTCACACAGCTAGGAAGTAGTAGGACAGGATCCACAAATCTTTGTCTTCCCACTGACTAATTTCCCAAAACATGGACTACAAGATAAATTTTAAAATGTGGTCCATAACGTGAGTTTACAAGATATGAGGGTGAACTGTTTCTGTTTTTTTAAACAACATATCAATCCAAATGTAAATCAGGAAAAAAATAATTAGCTCATCAAAACTTGTGATTTCACAGGTATTATTGCTTGGAACTAGGCTAAGTTTTTAAAGGGATTGATTTAAGGTAAAAATATTAAATGGATAATAGTTTAGGTAGCAAAAGTCTGGAAAGTGATTCACAAATGGCTGAAGGTTTAGAAACAAGGCTTAAAACCTCCTGGTCAGAAGGAGTGAGTATGGGCCTCTGTTAGCAAACCCAGAGGTGAGTCCTGAGTCACTCCCCACCCCACCACCAGCCCTGTCCTTCACAGGTGCAGCTCCGGCTCTGGTGCTCTGGTGTGTGTGGAGGGGAGGGTCATCCTGGGTAATGCCGGCCCTGGGGAGGTATGAGATGGAGGAGAGCTGCTGGCTTTGTGGGGCGGGGGGATTGGAGGGAGTGGAGGGAAGAGGAAGGGCAGGCCTGCGGGGGTTCACGTGTGAGACCAGGCACCTCGGCGCCTGGAGTCAGCTCTGAGGAGAGCCGGAGCTCTGTCTGCACTTGGCCTGTCCTGCCGGGGCACCCCTTCCCCTCTCAGTTTTAGCTCCTCATTTTGGGTCCTGGTTCCTACTCTCCTCTGTCTCTATCAGTTTCGGATTTGCTCATTTTGTGAGGAGCCATCCGGGCAGTGGGGAGACTCTGGGTCTCACTGAGGAGGCAACTCCACTCCGGGGCCCTCCTTCCCCGGCCTCCAGGCCTGGCCTAGGGAGCCCGTGCGGCTGAGCATCAGGCCTGGCAACGAGCCGGCCTCCTGAACCCAGGGGACTGAGGGAGGACGCAGAGCCCAGCCAGGGCCTGGCCGGCTGGCCCCGCAGTGTGGAGGTCAGCACCCCAGGGGCAGGCCATCAGGAGGCTGGGTACGCTCACTCCAGCCTCAGGCCCAGAGGAACCTCCTCTGTGTCAGTAGGAAGCCGCAGTGCAGTGGGGGGTGGGGGTAGGGAGGGCTCTGCCTTCCTGCGGTCCCCTTATCCTACTAGCCCTGAGGCCTGCCCAGTCTGCCGTCACTACTCCTGGCCTGTCCGCTCACTCAGTATTTGAATCCTGAATGATCAGGATCATGTGCATTAATAAACACTTTTAGGATATTTCTCCTCAAAGCTCTAACCCGTGTTTCTCCCCTTCCCGTGAAGGGAGAGCTCACCCCTGGAAAGGAAGCGAGACCTGATTCCCAGTTTAAATACAAAGCCCACTGGAAAAAGCCACCCTGAATCTTTGTCAGTTGCTTCAACCTTGGTGTGAGTGAGTGGGCGATCGCTGTGACTTGGAACTATAAAACGTTTCCTCTCTACCATCTCATTTAGTCCATGTCAGCGAGAGCAGACAGAATCACACCTGTTTTGCAGCAGAGGAACCGAGACTCAGGGAAGTGCAGGAATGGGTCCCCCAGTGCCCTGAGCACCCGCAGCCCCAGCCCCAGCCCCAGCCCCTGTGTTAGAACCGCCCCTCCCTCCACACCACCGTCTGCTCTCTCTCAGAGCACTTTTTGACAGGGGGGGGGGGGCAGTGTGAGGACCCGGGACTCCAGAGAGGGGAAGTGCTGAGCGGAAGAAGTGGGCTGCAAGGAGAAAACAGAAACTAAGCTGGTCATTCCCAGCCATCCTGATTCCAAACCTCTCTTTGTCTTTGTTGGACTTCCAGAGCTACGTGCAGGAATGCAAGGGCCACCCTTCATCAAAGCAAAACAGCTGTCCCATATTCTCTCCCCTGCAGCCCTCCACCACCAGCCTCTTTTCTAGTCAAAAAAACCTCTGTCCCTTAACTGGCGCTCTTAGGACGCAGGGCCCAGAGTAATTACGGAGAGCACACGTGGTGTGAAGAGACACATGACGAGGGCTCCAGGCTGTTTATCAGTGAAACAACTCAAGTGCCTGTTGGGGAAAGAGTCTCCTGCTCACGGACTGAGAGTTCAGCTGGAGAGTGGTAGATGGGTCACCGTGCAGTGATGGTGGGCAGCTGAATTTCACTTGCTTAAATAAAACAAGATCAACATTCAACTTCTTTTCTAAGATTTTATTTATTTGTGCTCGCTTCGGCAGCACATAAACTAAATTGGAACGATACAGAGATTAGCATGGCCCTTACACAAGGATGACTTGCAAATTCGTGAAGTGTTATATATATATATATGATTTATTGTCATAGAGAAGAGAAGGGGAGGAGAAAGAAAGGGAGGGAAACATCAATTGGCTGCATGGCCCCAGCTGGGGACCTGGCCCACAACCCAGGCATGTGTCCTGAATGGGAATCCAACCGGTGACATTTCACTTCCCCAGCTGCCAGCACTCAGTCCACTGAGCCACACCAGCCAGGGCTCAATTTTATTATGTAACTGGAATGTAGTCCTTAAAAAAAGCAGGATCCATTTTTTAAATATGGGTATCTTGCAGAATACAGCAGGGCGGGCTTACATCGGGAGCTTTTGTTCCGTGCACGCGCCAGAGCCCTGGTGTCGCCTGGTGCAGCCTGTGGACCCCTTCTCAGGATAATGTTCTTAAATTCACAAAATAAAACAGAACAGAACCACAGAAATGGAAATCACATGGAGGGTTAGCAACAGGGGAGTGGGAGGGGGAGAGGTGGGGAGAAGGTACAGAAAATAAGTACCATAGACGGGAGGTAGAAAATAGATAGGGGGAGGACAAGAATAGTAGAGGAAATATAGAATCTAAAGAACTTGTGATGTATGGACATAAACAAAAGGGGGGATTGGTGGGGGAGGGGTGTGCAGGGTAGAAGGGAATGAAGGGGGGAAATAGAACAACTGTAATGGCATAATAAAATATATTTTAAAAAATAACACAGACTTATAAAGGAAACTCACTCTATTAAAATGTAGTTATCACATGTTTTTAAAACACAAATGTTTGATATAGTAATAGTGACTAATTAACGCATGAAATATTAAGACCTGGCGAGAGGCCTAATAGCAACTGTGATTTTGAACTAGGGATAAATGTAAACCATATTTTGAAACATTTGAGAAAATTGTCACGTGGTTTGAAAATATCCACAGTTCTGTCAGTGACACCATCACAGGTCCTGCTAATACTGCTGTGGTTCGTGGCCACATCACTGAAGGGAAGACATTCAGGTAGAGGCCAGTGTAAATACAGATGTGTTTTCTCCTCCTCCAAATGTTTAGACCTCTTGAATTCGGTCCTTAGGTCTTTGAGGGCTCCACGAACCCCAGATTGAGAACTCCTGGACTAGTTCTATCTTTCACTGTATAGCACATATATGTAATCATATCAAATGTCATTTTCAAAATCTGATTAAATTTATAAACACATAAGTGCCTGGCAGGTAGTAGGTCTCAGTAAATGGGGGCCCCTGGAGCCCCTGTTGTGGTTTCTCTGCTAGGTGTCCTTCTGGGGAAAAGGGGGCCTCGGTTTGCTCACCCCGGAAAGTAGAGCTGCCAGGCTGCAGGGAAGCCAGGCCTTCCTCCACCAGCGTGGCCTCTGTGCCCCTCCCGACTGATGCCATTAATTAGGTCTGGGGATACTTTGACTGGCCCTCCACCCTGGGAGGAGGGCAACTTCACAGCTCAGCTCTAGGGAGCCCCAGCCTCCAAGGCACCCCAAGGCCTTCTTCATCCAGGCCCCGAGAAGCCTGCACCCTGGGAATCCCCCGGAAGCCCTTGGATGCCTGCTTCCCCTCTTGACTCATTCGTGGTCACACAAGCACAGTCACGAGCCAGCATGACTGGGTCAGTGTTGACAGGCTCGGAGGACACTTGGCCAGGAGCCAAGCAGCAGACATTGGCAGCCAGCTGGGAGGCCCTCAGGGCCCAGGCAGCAGACGCAAGCCTAGGGGAGAGATCCACCCCAGCTCCTCCGGCTTCAGGACGGGCCCAACCACAGCTCCCCAGAGCTCCCCCGACTCTTCCTGTGTGGCCTCTCCCCACTGCCAAGCACCCTTCCTCCTGCTCGAACTATCAGTGCCCTTGGAATTCACAATCTCCCCTCTAGCCAAGGTCTGCCACTCGACTCCCCTGCTCCAGAAGCTTTCCCCCTCATCCCTTCCACTTCCTATCAAAACCCAACTGTCGGTATCTGCTCTCTAAGACAACTGTCTATTATCTGAGGGACACAGGATTTTGAGTTCAAGACCTGTACTCAGGTATTGGTTCTGATAGGCTGATGTCCTCTGCCTCTCTGGGCCTCGCTCAACATCCTCCTCTTTCACAGGGACATGTTTAAGGTGCTGCCCTACCTTTCATAACCGTGCTGAGGATCAAAAACATTTCTAGGGGTGCGGTCACCCTATAAACTGTAAAGCACTTTCATAGCTGCAGTGTGGGACTCACGGATGGCAAGTTACTGTGTTTCAATTTGTCAGGGTCTTTCTGGAGAAGTCGCAGAGGACTGGCTATGGCGGAGGTGTTTCAGGCTGTGGGGAGATCCACATAACCAGAAGGCCCCGACACATGTTCCCAACCCCACCCCAAATCACATCCCAAGGAAGACACATGGGCAGGGTGGTGTTGAATCTGGGTAGGAGTCGGAAAACTCCAGAGGAATGACCCTTCTGAACCCGACACAGGAAGCTGACCAAGGGGTGTCGATACAGATCTGCTTCTACTTAAGGTGTGATTCACCCTGTTGATCTCAATCACTGTTGATCAGAGGGGTGATGGAAGAGGAAAGTCTGTTTCTGAGAAGGAAAACCGGGA
Source organism: Artibeus jamaicensis (assembly GCF_021234435.1). NCBI lineage: Eukaryota > Metazoa > Chordata > Mammalia > Chiroptera > Phyllostomidae > Artibeus > Artibeus jamaicensis. The sequence continues at coordinate 9,020,077 of NW_026521883.1, forward strand.
GCAGTGCTCTGTTCTCAGTGGCAGAGGCTGGTCCTCAGGAGGGCACGCTCAAACCATTCGTTAGCTTAGGGGCCTGGAGTACAACTAGCTAGGAATGGCGCACGGTTTAGCACCAGAAGACCTGGATCCCAGACCCCGCTCTGTCACACCAAAACTATGTGCCTGTGGGTAGGTCATTGGTTATCTCTGGGCCTACATTTTCTACCAATGAAAGACCTGGGACAATCCCCAACTCAGCTGGGTCTCCTAATGATTCATTTGTTCACAAGATACAGAAACGCTTGCAGCTAGGTTACGGGGTGAGGTGTCTACCCACCCCACCTCCCAGGGTGCCTGGCTATTACCCGACCTGGCCCTGAGCAGGTTTGCCTGGGGCCAGCCAGTGGTGTGTGTGTTCTTGACCTCACGTAGGAAAGATTTCACAACACGAGTCCAGGTGATTTTTAGAGCTGGAGTTTATCAAAGCTGGGGACAGTCAAACGAGGAAGGGCTTACACAGAAGCCGCAACAGGAGAGGGACTGGGTGGGGAAATGAGCCTAAGCTGGCTGCTTTAGCTCACTAAGAAGAAAGGGGCCTTGGGGACAGGGTCAAGGGGTTAGCCCCAGGCAAGCTGCCAGTAAGGTTTAGGAAATACAGGCTTGTGGGGGAAGAAGCAGGGGAAGGGGAAGGAGCAGCCTTGCTCCTGAGAGGAAGAGCACACAGGGACCTTCATTTTGAGGGGTTTTAAAGGTTTAGGGGAGGTCTTAGGGGAGGATGGATCTCAATAGAATATTCATCAGTTTTATGCTGATATAGCAAAATGAGATTTATTCCCCTAACTTCATCTGTCCTTGGGTGTGGTTGGTAAACGTCACTAGTTGAATTTTTGCTATTTATCTCCCTGAGCAGGGTGACTTAACTATTTATCCCTTGGTTTGGCAGAAGTGCAAACTGTTTACCGTCAAATGCCCTTGGTTTAGGGGAGATAAAATTTACTAGATGGCTGCCAACTGCTTGTTTAATGATCTGTCTCAGTTTCCCTATTCCGCTTGTCCTGGCCTACTAGCCTGTCTCACATTCCCCCGGGGCTGCCGCCCAGCACAGCACTTTTCTAGGCCTCCTGTGTACCTGTCTCCTCGTTGGGCTGGTTGCGGCAAGAGAAAACAGTGCCTTCTCATCTCACTCACATGCAACCAACGCAAGGCCCGCGTGGGCATTCGCGGTGCACGCTGGCTGAATGGAGGGAAAAGGACGGTGCACCTGAAATTATTATCCCAGAACTCACATTGCAGCAGGGCCAGAAGCCAAGGAATGGCTATGCTCACATGTCTACCTGTATGTTATTTTGGGACATTTCTTTCTCCTCTGGGATCACAGAAAACCCCGCCCCCAGCCAGCAGTTGCCCCAATGTCTGGGAGTGTTTTCATCAGGGCTTTCTCTTCTTCTTTGGAGCTAGACCAGCTCTGGTACTTATGAGCTATAAACTTGGACAAGTCAGTAACACTCTGGGCCTCAGTTTCCTCACTTGTGAGATGGGAATACTAATTCAACCTACTGACAGGTAAATGTATATTCAGTTTAACCAGAAAATGTGAAATTGTTTTTTAAAGTAGTTGTGAGAATATATAACTTTATATTTCCAATAAGCTGTGTTTAAGAGCTTTCATGGTCTGCATCTCCCCTGCCCTTGTATTGTCGAACCTTTGCCAGCCAGATGGATGTCAAAGTGATATTCCTTTACCATGCTTATTCATATTTCCCTGAATGCTAATGAGGCTGAGTGTGTCTTCATATGTTTATCGGCCGTACATACTTTTCCAGTGAGATGCCATTTATATCTTTTGCTCATTTTTCTATTGCATTGTCTCTTCTTTTGATAATTGATTAAGGGTTCTATGTTTTTTTCTATATATTCTTAATTCTAATACTTTGTTGATTATATAAAATCATTATTTTCTCCCAGTTGGTAGCTGTGTCTTTTGGCATTATTCAAGATGTCTTTTGCCCTGGCTGGTGTAGCTCAGTGGATTGAGCGCGGGCCTGCGAACCAGACAATCGAGGTTCGATTCCCAGTCAGGGCACATGCCAGGGTTGCAGGCCGATTCCCTCCAGGCCAGTTCCCAGCAGGGGATGCACGAAAGGCAACCATACATTGATGTTTCTCTCCCTCTCTGCTTCCCTTCCTCTATAAAGATAAATAAATAAAATCTTTTAAAAAATCATTAAAAAAAAAAGATGTCTTTTGATGAGCAACTTATTCATTTAAGGAAGTAAAACAGCAAAAAGATATTCATCAAATAGTGTTTCTAAAGGTTTTAATATTTAACTTTTAAGTTCTAGATCCATCTAGAGTTGATTTTTTGTGTATATGGTTTGAGGTAGGGATTTTTGTTGTTGTTTCCATATGGGTAAATAAATTTTCTTTAAAAAAGAAAAAGATACCCTGGCTGGTGTGGCTCAGTGCATTGAGTGCCAGCCTATGAAGCAAGGGGTCACTGGTTCGATTCCCAGTCATGGCACATGCCTGGGTTGCAGGCTGGGTCCCCAGTTGGGAGCATGCAAAAGGCAACCATGCACTGATGTTTCTCTCCCTCTTTTTCTCCTTCCCTTCCTATCTCCTTAAAAATAAATAACTAAACACATCTTTAAACAAATAAATTTTATTAATTTATTTTTAGAGGGAGGGGATAGGAGAAAGACAGGGAGAGAAACATTTGATTGGTTGCCTCTTACATGCTACCAGCTGGGGACCTGGCCCTGCAACAGGCATGTGCCCTGACTGGGAATCAAACCCATGACCTTTCAGTTTGCAGGATGCCGCTCCAGTCAGGGCTCACTAACTAAATGTTCTAGCTCCATTTGTTGAACAGTCCTAGGGCCAATCTTCTCTCTTTTTCCTCCAGGAGTTGATCTTAGCGGACCCAGAGGGGCCAGAGGGAGGGCCCAGCTGGAGCCTGACTGACAGAGACGGCCCTCTGCTCCTGGCCGGCGGCTTCCTGAAGGGCTGCATCCAAGGAGCCGCACCGTAGCTTTGCCTAAGCAGCCTCTGCCTGCGTCTGAGCTCAGAGTTAACCACTTTATTAACAGACCTAACATATGTGTACAGCAAATAATAATAATAATTCATAGCACTAAAAAGTATCACATGAAAAATTAAATTCTCCTATCTCCAGAACCTCCCCCAGAGGTAATCACTTTAATAGTAAATGATTTGTATGAAGCTGTTAAGAGATCTCTCCCTAACTGTAAATGAAATGCTTAATGCCCCTATTTCTTCTTTTCTTCTTTTTTCCCCTTCTCTATGTCTTGATGTATCAACTCTGGAATAACTAATCTCTCTGCTGGAAAAGCTTGTTTTCTCACATCTGCCTCCTCCTCTCCCTTCTCCCCCATTTCCAATATTTGATTTTTTTTTTTTTAACGAAGGCTAAATGTTACACCAACTCATGCAGCTGCTGCCACGGCAGTGTTTCAGGAAGTCCAGCCCTGTGAGGACATTGGGACACTTCCCATCACCTCGTTTCCTGATTCCAGGCACCGACGCTGAGTCGCACGGAGGAAAAATAGCCTTTGGTTATCCGGGTCTCTCCCAACAAGAATGCTGGGAAGTGAAAGGACTGGGGCTGTTCTCCGAGGGGGTTGGAGAGCCCTGAGAGAGTAGAGGAGAGTGTCGCTCGGGGCTTTCACCTTGCTCATGCCCTGCCGCAGGCTCCTGGGTGACGTTTGGCAAATTCTTTCCCTGGCCTCTTCCTTCATCTGCAATACTGGGTCACCGAGGCTCCTCCCACTATAGATAAGATCTTTCAGCGATAAGATTTGGCGTGGCAGCTCAGGAGAGGACTTTCTGGTCAGAGTAGAGAGGCTCTCCAGAGACACCAAATGTGAACACAGCGACAGTGACAATAGCTGCTCCTGCATGCTGCCTGTGGCCGGACACCCTTCAGACCTTTCCCAGGCATGGCACTGCATAACACTCACAACCCCAGGTGGGTGCGATGCTCCTCATTTAACAGAGAAAGAGACCGAGCAACTGAGAGTTTAGGCCACTTGTCAGAGGTCACCAGGCCAGATAGTCTGTGGCCCCGCTCCGGTCCGTGCTGAATGCTGTTGAAGAACTTGGGTATCTGAAAATGCTGAGAAACGCCCAGGGCCCTCTGAGCCCCCAGAAACTGGTCAAGAGGCAGCAGTTCATCCTCCCTGAGCTCATGGAGACCCTGCTTTCCAGGGCCACTGCAGGGACCGACTCTGGCCCAAGCCCAATAGGCGATTCTGAAACCAGTACTTTTCAGGGGGCCTTTTCATAGCCAGAGAAGAGCAGGGGGCTTCTTGGCCTGAAGTGACCTTTGTTCACTCAAGCAGGGACCCCAGAGTTCAGAAGGGTTTGGGGGCTCTTTCTCTCCCTGGCTCTCCTCAGGGGCAGAGCCATTTACATACTCCCCATCCCACTGACAGGCACACTCTTGGCCACATTACTTCCTGGGGACTCTGGAGACCCACAGGCCTTAGCTTCAGCATGGCCTGGCACCGACCACAGCCGGGGCAAGCCAGCTTCCCTTCAGACTCAAGGCCACAAGTCTAAAAGGAAATGACGGTGGGAGGGGCTCAGAAATGCTGACTTGGCTGGAAGGCTGCCCCAGAGGAAGGAAGCACAGAAAGGCCTGGTCCAAGGCTGTGGGCAAAGCCAGCAAAGCCACCCTGGTGTCTCTGTGGATTTAGGGCCATAGGGCTTCACCTTGGCCTCCCAGCCCCAGCTTAAGGCCAGGAGGCTGGAGGTAGGACTCTGACTGGGTCACACTGTGAGCAAGGGACTGGAATCAGAGCCTAGTCCCAGCTGCCCAGACTATGGGGCTTCTTCCCTCACCAGCAGCCAAGGAGGGGTGGGCAGCTGGTGGGCAAAGAAAGCCCACATCTTAAACAAGTCCCTTCCCTGTGTGTCCGTCCTGGAAATCTGCATTTCTGAGACCCACATAAAAAAACAATAAAACAAAGAGAAACAAACAAAGCCTCCTTGCTATCGAATGAGGCCGGGAGCCTCTCCAACTGGGGCAAATCTGATAAAACCCCAGTCTTGATGTAAACTGCTGAAATCCCCTGCCATTGTGGCCCACTAGGGACAGGTGTCTTACATGCCCACAGGTGACATGTCACTCACCCTGCACATCCTCCTGGTTGCAGTAATGGGACAATACATTCTCCTTCTAGGCCAGGATTCCTCAGTCTCAACACCACTGATACTTTGGGCCGGTTGTGTGGGGAGCTGTCCTGTGCACTGTAGGGTGTTCGGCAGCATCCCTGGCCCCACCCGCTGGGTGCCAGTAACATCCCTCCCAGTGTGACAGGCAAAAATATCCCCAGATGTTACCCACGTCCCCTGAGGACAATATGGCCCCTGTTGAGAACCACTATTCTAGATTCATTCTTCTTTCTTGGTAATGAGACTTTTGATTTTCATTGGCGCGTAGTCACCAGGTTAAAACACGGAGGAGCAACAAGAGCACCCTTGCGGTGAGGTGCAGCCATCCGTGTGTCCTTATGACCCCTTCTCCCTTCCTGCTGGTTGGAATACAAGTGTGGGACTTCAGCCAAGTTGCTTGTGGATCATGAAGTGGGTGTCAACCGCTGGGATGGCAGAACAAGTAGGAGAGAAAGAGGCCGGGTCCTGGGCGACCGTGAGCTGCCAGGGCAGAGGTGGACTCTGCTGCTGGACTTGACTCACACGAGAGAGAAATGAGCTCGTGTCACTGGCCTTTCTCCCCCAGAGCCCAGATTTTAGCTTCTGATGAACTTTCCTGACACCACGGCCTCTTGGCAGTCATAGTAAATCTAATCCTAAGTAGCATATAAAATATAACTGCCAAGCTTGTGGTTTCAGTCACCCACCATCTAGATGCTCTTCAGATCTGCCCAAGCCAAGTTCTGGCAGTTCACCAGAACGTTCCACATTGTTGCTGCCCTCTCCCCAGCTGCCCCTCCCCGATGCTGTCTATCTCAGTAAAGGGCATCTCCACACCCCCAGCATCCTGTGAGCTGTTTCCAACTTCCCTTCTTCCCACTCCATCTCTCTCACATACAAGACCCCAACTTCTCCATTCTGCTTCCTTAAAAAACAAAATCTCCTCCTCCACTCCACCTCTGAAGTCGCTGTCGCAGCTCAGGCCCTCAGCATTCCACATCTGGTCCATGGCAACCACCCCCTAACTGGTCTCCCTGCCTCCAATCTCCACCCCACAGCCTGCCCTGCCCTCTTTAACCTTCTCATGAATCGTTCTGGTCTCCAGGACAAAGTCCAAGCTTTCTGGGTGAACGTCACAATCCCCTGCCTCTGCCACCTGGTCTCCCAGTCCCCCATCCCTCCCTCAGCACCTCTTCCTACAGGATATGACACAATTTGTCACAGCTCCAGTAACATGTTGTGATTCTGGTTTTTGCACATGCTGTTCCCTCTGTCTCAAATGTTCTCCTCATCTCCTGGGCTTGGCAAACTCTTACTCCTCCTTCAAGGCCCAAGCAAAGGTCACCTTCTCCACGAGACCCTGCCTGATCCCCCCAGCGACAGCAGCCTGTTGACCCTGCTCCGCGCTGCTGTGGAACTTGCCCGTCCAACTCTGGGTTCATCTCACTGCATTCATTCACCAAGTTCAGGAGTCTGTCTCCCTGACTGGCAGGGGGCAACTGCCAACAGGGAAGGGAGCCACTTTTATTGTGCTTGAAACCCGCAGTACCTATGGTAACGTTGGCACAGAGAAGGTGCCCAGCACACGATATTTTCACCCATCTACTAAGTCTCTACTTTGCGCCAGGCCCTGAGTGAGATGCTTTATCAAAATTACCTCACTTTATCCTCAAAATCACCCAGCTGGGAGACATGGGGTAGAGACTCAGGGAGGCCAGGCAGCTGCTCAGCTCATGCAGCCTGTGCACAGCAGCGCCGGAGACCGACTGTCCACCCGCCACGCTTGGTTCCCCTCAGGAGCTGGCCTCGCCTCGTGCCCCAGACACGGTCTCCAGGGAGCCGCCAACCCCGGAGCCAACCTGACCTGGCTGTGGAACGGCCCTTCACCCTTTCATTCATCAAACAATTTGGGATTTCTTAAAAAGAAACTTTTAATAGTAAACCAGTGAAAAGCCACCCAAGTTTATTTATGTGTGATTCATATACCTAACTTATTTATATATGTGTGACGTTTTTAATTTTACTATACCGATAGGCAAATTCAGGTCCTCCCTCTGACTTGTCAGTTCCTCCTCTCTGAAACCTGGAGGGACTAGATGAGCTTGAAGATTCTAATCGGTGCTGATATCCTGTGATTCCATGATTAGTCCTCGGATGGCTAGTGGGCTGGTGAGTTTTGTTGGTAAGGGCAGTATACTAGGGGCACAGCAATGGGAGAGGGAGGGTATGGCAACCCGACAGCCCCATCCCTCCCCCACCCCTTTGTGACTTGACCTTAGAGGTCCACCGAGAGAGGGGGCACTTCTGAGAGCCTCCTCCTGCCTCCTCACCCAGCCCTCAGGGGGCCTTGGCCAGTCTGAGGGCAGAGCTGGGGCTCCACAGGCCCATGGCTTGGAGTCCAGACTGTGAATTTCCTGCTGGGCCTCCAAGGGTCCCGCCCCCACAGGCCCCGCCCCCACTCTGGGCCTCAGTTTATGCATCATCCCCCCTTTGGCCCACTCTGTCCCAGGCTCTGGCTCCTCCTCCTCTTCCTACTAGTGGGACCCTCTGGAAAGCCCCGCTCAGCCCAGCACAGGAAGGGGAGAGAGGAGGCTCCTGGGCAAGTTCCTGCAGAGGCCTAAGCTCTCAGCTGTGGCTGTTGGAGCCAGTCATTTCCCTTCCCCCGCCCACCCAGCTGGGCTGCTGAGAAGTTTCATCACCGCTGAGTTGTTGTCCTTATAAGGGAAGGGCCTCCAGAGCCTGTCCTTTGGGCCACAGCTGGCTGACAGAGAGGCCGCCACCTCAGGGTATCCTCCAGGTGCCAGGAAAGGTGGGGATACCCCAAGGCCACCAGAAGTCCCCTGGGCCAAGCGTCCATCTGAAGTCACAGACTCTCCAGAGAAAAAGCAGGAAGCAGTCGATTGTGGCCCCAGGCCAGGACCCCAGGGTGTCTGTTCCCAGATCCTAATACTAACTTGTGGTCTCCCAGGCAAATTGTTTTAAGTCTGTTTTCTAATCTGTAAGCAGAGTGAACATAAATACATCTCCCTCACGAGGCCCTGTGGCAACATGGGGAGACCAACACAGGCCTGCCCAGTAGTGGGTGCCCTGTGAGGCCAGGCTGCTGGGGTTTAGCAGACGTTTTCTGTGAGGCAGGCCATGGGCTACGAGCAACCCCGTGACAAAAGGAGAACTAGCCCATTTTACAGGCAGAAAAAACTGGGGCTCCATATCCCTCGGCTAACTCATTCACATCTGGGCTTTGATTCTCGATGTGTCTGTCTGCAGTTCTAGCAAGTCATGGTTTTTCTGCTTATACCCGGCTACTTCCCCCAGCGATGTTGCCCCTTTAATAAAATGAGAACAGGGAGGAAGTCCCACCAACACCTCTCTGTCCTCTGTTCCCCCGCAGAGCCTCTCACAACACAGAGAAGCCTCCACATGAGTGAGTTTATGCAGCCTTTTCAGACAGTCCCGTCTCACGTCTCATGGAGTGAGAAGCTGGAAACACTTGGAGGAGGCACAAAACTTGGTGGCTCCAGAAAGACATGGGGAGCTTTCAAGTCCATGGCTCAAGTAGGGACAAAGATGCGGGCAATCTGGATGCCCTTCCCCGCTGTCCCTGCTCCTGTCTGAAGCATTTGCATTGTAACTACCCACAGGACTTCAGGGCATGGAGACAGCACAGCCTGTGTTCAAAAGGATGACCACCCCTGCACACACCTCTGGCGCCCGGGGCCGGAGGGAAAGTTCTCACCACATCCTTGCTCTGCCCTGTGGCTGGCTACTGACAGCTTCCCAGCCACTGTCCCCTTTAAGGAAGTCCTCCAGAGAAGACTGTCTCTGGGCCAGGGTGGGGGGCACACCCCATCAATAAAGGCACTCCTCTCCCTTACCTTGGTTCCTCCTCACAGGTAAGGGGCCCATGAAAGTGAAGTGATTTGGCTGGGGTCCCCCAGCTTCTGCTGGCCCCTCACTCCGTATGGCTGTCACATGTCAGGCCAGTGGCAGGGGAATTCAGGAGACACGAGGGTCATAGCCATAGTCCATAGGCCCACAATCAGGTGCTGCCTGTCATGTTGGCCACAGGGATAATCCAGTAGCCCTGAGGAGGGAGGGAGGCAGCCTTTGGGGAGCACAGTGATGCTTTCCCACATAGGGAAAGCATTTCCCCTTTTTTTAATAAGGAAACTGAGGCCCCCTAAGGCTGAGACTCACCAACGTCCCTGGGTGGGGCTTGGACTTGGGCAGCTTGACTTAGAGCTCCGTCCACCGGTCAAAGAACACTCAGCGAAGCCCTGGGGTCCCGCTGAGATGTTTTGAGTGCGAAGGGCATACGCCGGGGCCCAAGCGCACCTAACTCGAACCAGTGCTGAGATTAAAATAACAGCTGGAGTCACTTTGCACCATCATAGGAAACACCTGTGCAGGCACGCATCTCGGCACAGGCTAAACCCAGGGGGTATTTGATGAGGTATTTTAAGACAATGCACCCATATTTGTGCATTGTCTTAAAATGTCTTCCAGACTGCTTATTAGTTGCAAGAGAAAGTCATAAGTCTCCAGTAGAGAAACCAGACACCTTGACCAGGTGATCGAAATGAACACCACCATGGCGGGGAGCATGGATGGATGCATGCATGCGTGTCTCCAGATGTGAAGCCCGGAGAAGGACCTAGTCGCACCTGGGCAGTTTCTGGCCGAGACTCTGTAACCTCAACCCAATTACGAAGCGCCCTCAGACAAGCCCAAAGTGAGGAATGTTCTATTAAAAAGGGAGTTGGAATGTGGCGGGGAGGACTGTATTCTTAAAAAACATCCACGTCTTGGAACACAAAGGCTGCAAAACCATTTTGGATTAGAGGCAAAAGAGACATGTATGCAATATCCAACCCTACACTAGAGGAAACATATACAAAGGATATTATTGGGTCAAATGACAAAACTGGAATATGAACGTAACTATTCTAATCAGTGTTAAATCTTCTGAAGTTGATAAATGCATTACGGTTACATCAGAGAATATACTTACTTCTAGAAATAAGTCCTGTAGAACACCATGGGGGGGCAAGGCCCCAGCCGGCCTATGGGGAGGATGCCCTAGAACAGGGTTTGGAGGACCAGTGAGGCCACTGATCCACCGCCTACCCCTGCCTCCTTGACGTCAGCCCTGGAGCGGGCCCCTGACCAACAAACAGGCTTGCAGCAGAAAAGTTCCATAAAAAGGGATTTATTACCAAACATCAAGAAAGGCGCTTCATAAGCAGAAGATGTGGAACGCCATCTTCCGGAGGCAGGCGAGGCAGCCCCTGCATATTTCCCACCCTCCTCCCCTCCGCCCCCTGGAAGCTGGCTTCCCCACTGGGGTCCAGGCTGCCCGGGCATGGAGACCCCATGAGGACCAGTGGCATTAGGCCACTGAGGCTGCCCCAGAGCTACTCCCTCAGCCTGGTCACTTATCAGAGGAGGAAATGGAGGCTCTAGTCCCTGAAAGCAGGTGACTTGGCTAAAGCCCCATTGGTCCTCAGAGGAGAGCTGTTCCCCAAAGCGAGAATGCAGGGGCCTCAAGATTGTGGGTACTTGATGCCATTCTTGCCCTTGTCCTGGAGACAGATGGAGGGCCAGGCAGACTGTGGCACGGGAGCCTAGCGTATCCAAGGAGTGTGGTTTGGGGAGACCCATGGGGGCTCACAAGCCACGACACTGCTGCTCACACTCATGCCTTCCCAGTGCAGGCTGTGGCAGGGACACCTATCTGCCCCTCCTGGTCCTTGGCTACCACCCTCAAGAACACAGTAGGAGGAAAGGCATTAACCTGCACTGGCAGGCCTCAGCAGGCACAACCGCGGTGGGAGTGGGGCAGTGGGCAGAAAGGCCAGACCCTCCCTCTCCTCTCTCAGTAAACGAAAGTGCACATGCAGAAACCCCCTGAGCAAGCCTGTCAGGAGCTGCTCCCACTCCCACCAGGAGAGCGGCTGCGGCCCTCAGGGCCTCTACACCCGCAGGCTCTGCCCTCAGTCCCGCTGTTGCAGCAGGACAAAGACAGGGGGCTCTGGGAGCCAGTGGTGATAGGGACAGGTGGGCTAGCAGGAGGCCCAGGGTGCAGGCATGGGCCAGGAGAAAACGCTCCTTCCACTAGGAACTTGGGGAGGAGCAGTCTGTCTAAGGCCTGAGCCACAGGGGTGTGAGGGGAAGTGGGGAGACGGATGTGGTTTCAGGTGCCAACATACCCCCTTAGCATTGAAAGGACTGCTCTATTGGACCTGTTTGGGCATGGAAGAATCAGAGACCCAGACACGAATTCCATCTGGGGAGGCACAGAAGTTGGGGTGGCTTCTCTTCTGAATGCTGATTGATAATGAATTACATACAGGATTTTCAGACGTTGAAGGTAGGCCATTTTGGAGTCCACCTCTATAGGAATGTGCAAAGCTGGACACAAGTTGGTCCAGAAGCAGGGGCTAGACTAGGAGAACTTTCAAGTTCCTCCTCCACCCTGGAGTCCTCCAGGCACAGCTCACCAGAGGTCAAGGCCCGCAGAATAGGAAGGCCCAGGGAGGAGCCACAGGACACATGGCTTTCTCACACAGATGCCTCCGACCTGCCCCGAGGCCACTGCTGGGTTCCAGGTCTCAGCTGAGGAAGGAAGCTACTGTCTAGACCGAGGCCTCAGCAGCTACTGGGGACAGGTGGGTGGGAGGGTCGGTTATGACCTGGAGCCACCTTTGCCATGAGGCTGTCTGCCGAGGGACACCTGGACACGGACGGAGGCTGTGGGGGCTCAGCTGCACTCTGCTCTGGAGTCAGGAATGTAAACTACTGGGGGAGAGAAACAGAAGTGATTCTGCCACCCCCAGAACCCCCAGGGCTGTGCCACAGCCATGGGTCAGTTGTTCGGAACAACCAGGCAAGCACAGAAGTCCTGAGTGTGTGCTCCCAGCCCCAGCCAGAGACCAGAGGCCAGGCCAGGCAGCCAGGCAGTGGCCTGGGTGGCACCTGGCACCACTGGCTCAGGCAGGGCAGGAAGGGTACCAGGAGCCCCCATAGGTACTGACCAAACCCTGACACGGCCAATAGCCCTTCAACGGCCTGAGCAGAAGCACATTTCTCGGCAGAGCTAGGCTTTGGTGGATGGGGCCAGCCGGGAGGGACCATGCCCTGGCCTGGGAGGCCCTAGGGTGCACTTCTCCTGTAGAGGGTCACCAGCTCCTTCCGCTTCTCCTGTAGCCCGGGTGCTTCCTGGACATGGCTCAGCTCTCCCAGATCTCGGATGTCCTGCAGGACCTGGGTGGCCTGCCTCAGCTGCTCCACAGCCTGGCTGAGCAACGTCTCAGCGCTCACTGGGGCTGGCTCGCTGGCCAGCACCTTATTCAACAGTTTCTCCGTCTGTTTGGAGGCCACCTGCACCTCCAGCTGAGCCCGGTACAGCCGTTCCCTAGGTTGCTGTGGGTGCTGGGGGCCTTCCCCAAGCAAGTCCCCCATGGAGGAGCAGCGAGGATGGAATGGAGAAGACAGGTCCCTGGGGAACGGTGCTGTTGACATTGTTGCATTCTTTGGGGGAGTTCCTGGGGTGTCCGCAGCCTGGGACAGCTTGTCAGGCTCAGGACCGTCATCCACTCCATTCACTGAGACCTGTGCTGGGCCTGGGGCCGAGGTCTCAGAGGCCTCCAGACTCTGGGCTGGCCCTGAAGCCTCCACCCTGATCATGGAGATTCTCAGTTTCTTTGATAAGATCTTGGGTGGAGGTGTAGGGGGCTTCCCACCCTCCTTGGTTGAAGCCTCAGAAGTCTCAGAATGGGGCACCGAGGACGGTTCTGCACACTCGGGGTCAGGGGGCTCCTCAGGGCTGGGGTTCTCCCAGCTCACCTTCAGTTTGTCGGGCAGGACATTGGTGGGGAGCTGCTCGGGGAAACTGTCCTTCCCCACTGGGGTCTCTGAGTCCTCTTGGCTCTCAGGGTGAGCCTCAGAGCTCGCTGAGACGGGGGTTGGGGCTCTCTCCCCAACAGGGGTTTCCAATCTGTCACCAAGGACGGCCATCTCAGGTGCTGGGGAAGGCTTGGTAGGAGGCAGGAGGGGCCGGGGTATCTCCCGGGGCTGGGCCGGACTCGCGTCGTTGCTGGGAGTGAACACCGGCGGCCTGCTGTCCAGAGCATCGAGGTCCAAGCGTGTAAGTCCATCAGAGGCTGCACTGGCTACCTGGTGGGGGGCGGCATACAGCATCATCTTGGGTTGACTGGCCTTTGGGTCTGGTGTGCCCACCTACAGGGGTACTAAAGCCTTCTCATCCTGGCCGCCCAGGTCCCCAGCCCCCACTCTCCTGGGCCACTAATGAAGCCTCTCCTCTCCCACAGAACCCCGTTTTAGAGTCACAGGCCAGGAAGTCAGAGGCAGGGTGCCTTCCCGGTGCCCCAGCCTGGCTTCTTCCAGCCAGGGAAAGAGGTCATTCTTTTTAGTGGCTGACATCCTGGCCTGGGCAGCAGAGGACATGGTTCTAGCTCTGTGTCTGACCCTTCCTGGCTATATAGCCCTGAGAGTGTCCCTTCACTGCAACCGTGCATCTGGGTTCCCACTGCCAGTGGGCACGGGACCAGGACTCAGTGGAGGTCTCCAGAACCTTCTGGCGCTCACTCACCTCTGCTTCCCCTCCCTGGAGCCCTCTGTCCACCACGAGCCCCACGCCCAGCCCTCCGGCCCAGATCTCTCCAGCCCTTTCCTGCCCAGCTGCTCAGCAGCCTGTGCCCACTTTCTTCACACAGTCAGATGTGGCCCCAGACACAGGAGGCCCCAGACTGTAGCTGACTGCCAGAGGGGAACAGCTGCGCCAAGCAGACAGCTGCCACCAACCTGGCCCCAGGGATCCACAGGCACACCCAGCAGCCACACTCGGTCATGGGGACCCTCTCAGGGTGCCTCAGGCCCTGGAGCAGGGCTGAGCAGTAGGCCTCTCCAAGGCCCCTCAGAAGGTGGGTGTCCTGGCTGAGACCCTCACCCCCCTTTACAGGCACACAGGTGATCTGGCCGGCACAGGTGTTCAGCACTAGGGTGAGAGTCCCTCCCTGAATTCAAAGGGTCTCCCCTCGACACCTCCCAGAACCGCCCCCCACCCGCCACATTCCTTTCCTGCTGGTGATTTCATTTGTCCCCTCTGCAGGCGCTTCCCCAAGCTGACAGACACGAACAGGCTGCCTCCCCTCAAAACAAACTCTCCGATGACCTTGGCCCCTTCCCTGCTCCCTCTTCCCTCCTATGGGCACCCCCTCTAGCACCCCCGGCTCTGAACCCCAGGACAGCCCTAAGCCCACTCCTCTGAGAACATGTGCTGTAAACCAGGGGTGTCCAACCCATGGGCCGTGTGCAGCCCAGGATGGCTAATGCCCAACACAAAATCATAAATTTACTTAAAACCTTTTTTTGCTCATCAGTTTTCGTTAGTATTCATGTATTTAATGTGTGGCCCAAGACAACTCTTCTTCTTCCAGTGCGGCCCAGAGACGCCTAAAGGTTGGAAGCCCCTGCGTTACCGCCTCCCCGCGTGATTTGTGGCTGCCCACCTGGCTGATGACCCCATGCCTTTCTCTCCCTAGACAGACCACTCAGCTCTCTGGCCTCCTCTTCCTTGGCGCCCTACTGACCTCATCCCCCAAATGTAACACTGGCGGGGTTCTTTCCCGACCTCCGAGATCTTTACTCCCATCCTCAGCAACATGGGTCTGAAAGGGGCTCCGCACTTAGCCCTCCCCTTGCCACGCCTTCTCCCAAATTCCCTGTGCCTGGGGCCTCTGATTGCCCAGCCTCCAGACTTGGGGGCACCTCTGACAATCCTCCCCTATACAGTTTGCCTCCCCCAGTCCTACGGTCAATCACCAGCCCAGGGGACTCTTGCTTTCTGGTCTAATTCCCATGGGCCCCTCCCTTTTCAACCCCTTTGGAAGCCTGGAGGCCCCACTGTTCCCCTTCTTCCTGGTCCCCTGCCTTTCCCTCCCTCAAGCCAACCTGCCCTACCCTGGGCTTCAAACTGACCTCCGTGATACACCCTCCTATCCGTCCGGTCCTCAGTTCCCGCTTTCAAGGTCTCCTGGGTTCCCTACCTCTAACCTTGCACCCCTACAGATCTTCAGTCAAAGGGAACTGGTGGCCTCTCCTGCCCCACACTTCGGCTCACACCACGCCCTCCTCCCGCCCTTCCCTCACAACATGCCTGCCGCCTGAAACCCTTCCCATCCTTCAAGGGTCAGTTCCAGTGGCAATGGGTCCTTGGTGGTCCCTCCTGCCTCAGCCTCCCCTCTGCACAAAAACTGGACACAGCTCCGGCTGGAGCATGTCTTCGCTCCAGCTGGAAGTTGAGCTCTGAGAGGCACAAGCTAGCCTCGGGGGTCTCAGTTTCGGGCACCAGCTCTGGCTGAGACCAGCGTGTGGACCCCGCCAGCAGGCCCATCTACACCCCGAGCACATGTGACACGTGTGCCTCCCGCAGGCCCCTGCACACCACTCAGGAAGCCCCGGCTCCAGGAGTCCTCGGGAAAAGGGGGAGTCCCGAGCCTGGCAGCCATCCGAAGGAGCTGGAGTCCGAGGCAGCTGACCTCCCACCTGTCCAAGCTGGGGGCAAAGTCTCACCTCCTTCAGGTGGACTCTTGTAGGTGGCCGGCGCCGCTGCCCCCCACGCACTCGGTCCCGAGTCACATGCTCCAGGGCACAGCTCTTGTCCACCTTCACCTGGGAAGGAGAAGGAAGCAGGTCAGTCCCCACCAGGCCTTGGGGAGAGAAGGAAATGCCCAGGGATTAACTCGAAGTCAGAGCCTGCACCTGCACCCTCACTCCGCAGGGTCAAGAGCCCCATTGCTGCCTCCGTCTCTGAAGCACCTCCCTACCCCTGACCTCCGCTCTCCTCCCTGCTTCTCACGGCCTTTGTCGTCTCTGCAGCTTGGGGCTCTCCCTCCTTGTAGAAGCTGTCCTCTTTGCTTCCGGCTTTCCGCCTGAATATGGGCTGTCAGCCCTTGCCCCTCGGTCTACTGCAAATATACGAGTAGCCCTAAAGCTGCTTTTGGGCTTAGCTGGGGGAGGGGGAAAGATAGCCCGTGATCCCCTGGTGCCTGCTTTCAGAACGGGCCTTGCCCTGGCCCAGACGCTCTCCCAGGCCCTGGGGAGAGGCCCAGGAGAGCAGGGCCTCGGCCCTTTGGGTCACAGTACCGAGAGGGCAGCAACTCCCTGCTGAGGGTAAGAACAGGGGTGGCATAGCCCAGGACCCAGACTCTGGACCCTAGAGCAGCCTGACCCTGCGATGGGGGTGGGCTAAGACTGTGCAGCCTCCAGGTCAGGCTCAGAGCTCAGGCCACCTGGGGGTCCAACCGCCTCTGCTCCTCAGAGGAGGAGCTGACCAGCTCCACCAAGACTGTGGGCTGAGGCCCAGCCCACGTCCTGTGGCCTCCATCGCCCAAAATGTGTCCCATCACCCCTGTCCCACAAAAGGGGAATTTCTCCCCAGAGAGTGAAGCACGGTCACATAAGACATGACTCAGGAGCCAGGGCTCCAAGTCGGGGGCCTGGGGAAGATTTGGCTCCCCTTGGATCTCAGAGTTCAAGGGTCACCTCAGGGGCCTCCGGGTCCATCGCAGCCTAAATAGCTGTAAATCCAGGAAGTCGAAGATAATCCTCCCTAGATCTGGCCTCAGCGGACACCTTGCCTGACCGTGGTCACTGTTGCCACCATCACCACTATAGACAGGGGGACGGGTGGCCACTGCAGACAGGCAGGCCCAGGGCCAGCGGCAGCCTGGCTGAGACGTCATGGCCGCACTGAGAAGGGGCTTTCTGGCTCTCAGCTCACCCTCCAGACCTCTCTGGCCCATGCCCACATGCCGTTGCCAGCTAAGGCTAGAAAGCTCACTTGGCTGCAGCCAACTCAGCTCTACCCACCACTTACCCATATTTGCATTTCAAACATGTCATTTAATTTCCTTACACCTCAATTTCTTCATCTGTAAAGTGGGAATGCTACCACCTACTTTGAGGGGTGTTGTGAGGATTAAATGAAGTAACGACAGCAAGGGCCCCGTGTTGGTTTCAGTGACATAATGGGGGGCTGTCCTGGCTGAGGTGAGGGGGTCCTCTCTGAGCTCCCATGCAGGGGGAAAGGGGACACGAAGCTGTCCACAGAGCTTCATCGCACCTCATCGAAAGCCTTGTTCTTGCCTCGGTTGATCCCTTCATTGAGGGCTTTGATCCAGGACTCCTTCTCCTCCCCACTGGGTGCTTGGAATTTGATGTCGCTGACCTGCAGGGGTACAGGTGGGGTAGATGTCAGGTATTTCACTGGGATCACATTTGAGGTCTTAAGGAGGCTTCCCGCCCCAGATCCCAAAGTTAGTCATGGAACAGCTGGCTAAGGAGCAAACCAAAAGACGCCCCCCAACAGGTCTGACACTGGGATGTCAGGGCGTGGGAGGGACAGACCCAGCAGGGAAGGGCTCTCTCCCTGCGTGCAGCTGTCAGAGACAGAGACTAGAATCGGCCTTGCTCTGTGGAAAGAGCTCAGATATGGTCTTGTTCCATGTGACAGCCTGACCTGGACCAGATGCCTGACCTCTGAGCTACAATTTTCTCTGAAGGAGTCATCCTAGTCTCCTGGGACTGAGGGGACAGAGGTGACAGGCATGAGGTATATCCATTGGTGAGGGCCCACTAGAACCAGGACCACCGTCAGCTCCCAGTGGGCCCCACACCAGCCCTGACCCCAAGTGAAAAAGTCCCAGGGTCTCCTTTCTGGCCTTGAATCATAGACTATAAGAAAGAAAGGGTATTGAAGGTCAATTCCAACTCCCTTACTACACGGATGAGGGAACAGAGGCTCACAAGGTGGGATGAGGTTTGGCCACAGTGGCCTAAAGTAACCCCATGGCTCCTGACCCCACACTCCTTGCCCCCCCCCCCCAGGTTCCCTTCCACCTCGGGCAGGAGCACTGAGTTACTGTGTCAGAGTCAGAGGGCAGCTCACAGAGGAAATGATGGAAGGAAGGAGGCCATGCAAATGAGAGGCGACTTTGCATGGTGGACAGAGCAATAGGGCCTCTAAGCTAGACAGACCACCACCATGACCTGCCTCATGGAGCTTGTGAAGGTCACTGACACATTCAAGTGTTAAATCTGGATCCTGGCCGGGTAGCTCAGTTAATTGGAGCATTGTCCCAGTAGGCCAAGGTCATGGGTTCAATCCCTGGTCAGGGCACATATATGAATCAACCAATGAATGCATAAATAGATAGAACAAGAAATCACTCTCTCTCTCTCCTCACCCCCTTTATTTCTATCTCTAAAATTAAAAAAATAATAAATAAAGATAAAAATAAAGTGTTAAATCTGGAGTTGAGCACAGTGCTCAGCAGCGGAAATGATCGCCATGGCCTTCTTTCTGGACAGAACAGCCCGTTTCCTCATCCGAAAAATGCTGCGGGAATCTAACCTGATGAGAGCCAGGGCTCAGTGCATAGTAGGTACTCAGTAAATAGTTACTGAATAAATGTGCCAACAAATGAATGAACTAGCCCACGGGTCCTTTCCATGCAGTTTTTGGGCCGTTGCCCACTCTCTGACCTCAAGATGCCCTAGTTCTTTGTCCGGTATCACCAGCCTGCCCATCCCCCACCCCCGTGTTAGTGCCTTCCCTCCTGCCACTCTGCTCTCCCCGTTATGTAACACCGAAGTCCGCCTGGCCCCTCAGCATCCTAGTTATATAATTTCCTCCTGGCTGCCTCCTGCCTCTCCTCAAACGGGCCCTGGGTCCCACCCACCTCCCCAGGCCAGGCACAGCCAAGTGCTCATTTGCATGACCAGGGTAAATTCGATCCTGGCAGCAGATCTGCAGTTAAGTCGGAAACCCCAGGGCACCTTGGCAACTGCCCCTTAGCCCAGCCATCAGGGCTGCTGGGAGCTCAGGGAGGGACAGCATCACATTCGGGCTCTGTGAGGGCCCACCCAACCCTGTGACGGGGCTGTGAGACAGTGGACCAGGGCCAGCTCCTCTGAGCTGCAACAGTGGGGCAGCAAAAGGGCACTGGCCTAAGAGTCAAGATCACTGGGTTCTAGTCTCATCTACCTGCAGTGGCAGGCACCCTGCACACTCAGGGCTTCAATGGGACAAGTACGGCACCACTGGACCCAACCCAAACTGCAGCCTTCCCCATTGGCCAGCCCACCTGCAGTGGGCCAGAGGTTGGGGGGATTAGGGTGTCAGCCAACGGGCTCCCCTAGGGGAGGGAACACAAGGTTAAATGGGACCCAGCCCCACGCTCGGGAACCTTGTGATGCTGGCTGAATGGGCCAGGCCTCCCACCAGGGTGATTTTGATCAGCACAGGAGTAAGAAGGACACCAGGAAGTTGCTCCTCCTGCCCCATCCCCACCCTCAGGTCCTGAAGAGCCACAGGCTACACAGGCCCCTGCCCTAGTCATTCTAAGAAGGCCCAGGGGAAAAAAAAAAAAAGGTCTGGCCACAGAATAGGCTGGGAAAGGAGAAAAGGGAGGGAGTATAAAATGGCAGAAGGAGAAAAAGTGGGAGGGGGAGAGGAGGCAGGGAAAAGGAAAGGGCCGAGCTGGCTGAGACCAGCAGAGGCCACCCTGCTTCCTGGCAGCATCTGCCTGTGACCTCATGGCAGGGGCGTGGGGACGGGGAGGCAGGGGAAGAGGAGCATGCAAGACACTGGAGTCTTTGTTTATTTGATTAGAAGGAAAAAACAGGCCGCCTCAGGACCAGACAGCCGGGGTCATGTGACCTCCCAGCCAGCGGGCAGCCTCACTGAGGATGGGGAACACCCAGGGTGATAGAAAAGGAGGGTGAGAGGACAAGGGGGATGCGGTACTCTGCATGGTCCCCCGTGTGCCCTTGGAGAACTCCCACACTCTGTGGGACCCTGGGGTGGCGAGGGTCAGGGGGCCCTTGAGCAGGAATCAGGATGCACTGTCCCCCAGCTGTTTTGCAGCCCTCACCAACTGCTCCATAGCCCACTGCCGGACTGATCACACTGTCCCCAGAGTCACCCGGAGCCAACCTGAGCCTTGAAGAATTGGGGAATGGAAGGAAGGGTACTGGTTGAAGCAGGTAAGAATGCAGCTGCACAAACAGGCCTCTCTGAAGGTGATGCGCACCTGACCCACCCATCCCACCTCAAGCTCATCTGCAGAGCAGGAGAAAGGAGGCGGGCCACAGGGCAGCACTGGCAGAGGACAGAACAAGGCCCCCTCTGCTCCACACCCACATAAGCTCAGTAAAAGACACACAAAGACCCACACGGAGCATGGCCAGGTGAACACACACCCGCCAGACACACAGGTGCACACCTCCACCCATAATGAACTCTGCACATCTCTCAAACACACATATGCAAATATAGTGTCCACTAGAGAGAAAGCAGGCCCACAACAGGGCAGGGGCACCAGGTGTGAAAGACTAAAATGGGGCTCTCTTCTTCTTCACAAAACCCTAAGCAGCAAAGGTCAAGTGAAACCTGGGCCCAGCCCCATGAATCCTCATGACACTATAAACCCGCCCCCTGACCCTGGGTCTCACCCTCAGTCCCAGGGTCAGAGATTTGCAGCTGCTTCTTTGCCCCTACCCAGGGCAGAGCAGGACAAAGGGTCAGTGACAAAACAGCGTGCTCTGGACTGGGCTTCTGGCCCTGAGGGCTGGGGAAGAAACAGAATGGCCTCCAGCAGGCCCAGACCAGGCCAGCTCCCCAACCCCAGCCTCTGTGACTCAGCCCCGCTCTGGGAGGCTCCACATGATGTGCAGAGGTTGGGAGAGGCGTGACCTAGCTGCAGATGGGTGAGAGCTGGCGAGAGGTGCCTCAAATACTATTCCCTCCTGACATCTGTGAAACTACACCATGTGTCAACACTCACTAGGACTTCCTGCCAGAGAGACATGTGGTACAAACAGCAAACTTCATCTGCACACACAGCGTGTCCCAGGGAAGAACCACTCAGGCAAGAGGCTTTCTCCGGCGTTAGCCAAGAAAGGAAAGTGCAAGGGGAAGAAAGCTGTGAGGCTGCATGTCTCTGGGCAGAGTCCAGGATAGAAGGCCCACCCAGGAAAGCCTGGGGTAACGGGAGGCCACACTTTCCCCTCAGGCCGAGGCTGCATGCTTCTCGGTGTCAGAGGCCTGGTAGAATAAAGTCCTCATCCCCAGCTTTCCTGCCTCAGCCCCGGGCCTCCTGTGTCCAGGGCGTGGAAAAGGACCAAGGGACCCAACTCCTAGAAGGGGAGAGGCAAATGGAACTTTCAGCAGAGCCCTGAATGCATCTCCTATCAACCAGGGGCTGGGAATACTCCAAAACAGAATGAGCTTAAGATCCAACTTGTGAGGGCCCCAGATTTGAGTCTCAGGCACATTCCCGAGAATGCGCAGGCTGCATGCAGGGGCCCGGGCTGTCTTGGAAAGCCTCCAGGGATGATCTTCCCAAGCATACCCCAGTCTGGAAGGTCAGGCCACTGCAGGCACAGCCCTACCTTGTTCCCTGGGGAGTGCAGTAGGATGAATCGGTGTTTTCGCTTGAGGAGGGCACGAAGGTCCTGACACTTCTCATAGCTGCCCAGCTCCACTGTCTCCACACACTTCTGCTCATCCTAGGGAGGGACATGAAATGTTAGAGCTGGACACCCGGCCCCTCAAATAGCCAGGCCCCACCCCAGACCATGGTCGAATTTGGTGAGGGCATCACAGGACCCCGGGCTACCAGTCAATCACCAAGATGAGACACTCAGACCCTGGCAGTCTGTGCCGGCTGGAGGGACACCCACAAGGCTCATGTGCACGTGAGATGCAGGGTTCAGCCGGAGGTGGGGAGCAGGCCTGACTCAAATGTGTCTAAGGCCTCAGGAGGAAACACAGGAGGCTTGGAAAAGGGTGGTTGGGGTGGGGGGGGTCCCTGTGGTCCCAGAAACCAGGCAGAGATATGTGGAAAAGGTAGCCTGGAGGAGGGAGTAAGTCGTCACAAAATGAGGGAAAAAAAGAAACCTCTCTCGGGGCAGAGCCGCAGAAGGAGGTGTGAACAGGGCGCACGTGGCCTGCCTTCGCCGCAGCGACCCCGAGCTGACTCTCTGCTGGCATGTGTCTCCACTGACCCCTGGCTTGGGGAGAAAGGCACCCTCCTCAGCCTGCACCACAAGAGCGCCAGGGCTCCTTTAAGGGCACGCACTCCCAGGGTGTCATCCCAAGGCTGCATCAGTAGAAGAGCCAGTGGCCAGGACAGTGGTCAGCCTCTTCTAGGCCACCCCTGGACACTGGCTAGACTCCCTTTCTGCCTGCCAGCTCTGGCACCTGAGCGTTTCCTCCACCAGATGCCTCTCCAGCGAGCTGCCTGGGACAAGCTCCTCCCTCAGTGGTGATCAGTTGGTTCCTCTTCCAGGAACAGGGGTTGGAACAACTTCCTGCATGTGGCACAGTCTCACCCTGGAGACTCCAGGGAAACAGAAGCAGGTCCTGGGTTGGTTGGGGGGGGGCCCTGCCCTGCCCTGGAAACTAGCCAACAGGTGAAGGAAGCTCTTACTGTCGAAAATCGCACAGAGAGCCAGCAAGGGCACCCACCCAGGGACCCCCTTCCATGCTCTGCAGTTTGGGGTGGAATATCTGGGGTGCAGTGACTCAAATATTCACAGAAGAAATGCCGCAATTTCCCTCCAGGATCTGTGCGTACACTTGGCCTTCTCTATCTTTGGGTTCCACATCCATGTTCAACCAACCCCCCACCAAAGTTACAAAAAAGTTACATTGTTGCTGACATGTACTCTGTAGTTCGGTTTACCATGGTTGCTTCTTGTACAGACATTTTTTCTTGCAATTATTCCCTAGAAAACTATTTATATAGCATTTATATTGTGTTAGGCATCATAAGTAAGCTAAAAATCATTTGAAGTATATGAGAGGATGTGTGTAGGTTATATGCAAATAGTATGCCATTTTACATAAGGGCCTTGGGCGTTCATGGGTTTGGAAATCCACAGGGGTCCTGGAACCGATCTGCAGTGGACACCGAGAGACAACTGTGCTACAAAACCCTGACACTTAGCGTTTTTGCATCCCTGATTCTCCTGAGCTTCTGTCACCCCGAAAGCCTAGAATCCCAGGATTTGCTTCATTTTATACAGGAAGAGGATGAGGCTCGGAGGTAAACTGTATCGCCTTAGGGGCACAGACTCCAATATAAGGGGCAGGGCCAGACTCAAGCCCACATCATCCAAATCCCAGGACAGAGCTCTTCCCAGCACAGCGAGCTCCTCCCAGCCCAGGGCACAGGCTGGGCCAGTGCCTTCGCAATGGGGTAGCTCCGCACGGGGAGTCCTCCAAGTGCGGAACCTGGTCCAGCAACAACAGCACCACCTGAGAACTTACTAGAAACACAAATTCTCAGGCTCCGTTCCTACTGAATCATAATCTTAGGGGAATGGGCCTGGAAATCTGAGTTTTAACAGCCCTCCTGCTAATTCTGAAATATACAAAGCTCTCAACCTTGGTGGCACTGGGACCTTTAAAAACCCCAATGCCCAGGCAACATCCCAGACCGATTACATAGGAGTCCCTGGGTGGGGTGGAGGCCAGACATCAAAGGATTTTCAAAACAGGGGACTGTGCGGCTGAGGTCGATAGCCACCGGTTTTAAAAAGCCCCTCAGGGAAAGGGGAACGGATGGCCACGGCAGCCTCATTTTCCCCACCCAGATTCAATCAGGCGTCTTCCCCATTTTTGCCTCTGCACATCTCTTTCTAACTCCTGGTCTCCAAAGCTTCCACATTTCCCCACTCTACACGAGGGACAGTATAGTCCACCTGGCCCAGGAAGCTCCACAGCTCACTCCAGGAGCCCGAGTCAGGTGCCCCCTCCCTCCTTTGAGGCCCCCCATCCACAGTGCACCTGCCAGGTACAGGCACCAGAAGAGGGGCCATGGGGAAGAAGAGCTGGGCCATGTCTCTCCACCCTGTGCTGCATGTCTTCTTGTCTTCCTGTTCCCCCATAGTGCCCTGCAAAGGGGCAGCCCTCAAGAGCGGCATGTACAGGACCAGTTTGCGGGGCCGAATGCCTGACACAGTGAGACCCCAGGAAGTCCCCACCTACTGGGCACCCAGAGGAAGGGAGGTGCCTGGAATGGACCCCCGGTTGCAGAGAACACAGCTCATCTGCCGGGGTGCACACACTTCCCCCAACTGGACAACTACCCACCCAAACAAAAAGTCAGTCCCCCTCCACCACCCAGTCCCTCTCCCCACAGGCTGCCTGACCTGGGTCTCCTCTCCACCCAAAACGCTGAATCATCTGGCCCTTGTGCAGCTCAGAGAATCGGATAACCCAGCAGGCGCTGGGCGGGGGCAGCATTTTTGGAATGTCAACCTCAATGACAGCAAAGAAACAGCCAAGAACCATTCCCACTAGCCTAGTTCCTCGCATCAAAAAAGAGGAATTGAACTAATAAGCATTTCTCAATTCCTACTCCTGGACCAAGCTCCCCATCTCTGAGGGCTAAGTTCTTGAAGCTGCAATGAGGTTGTTCATAGTGGGTTTGTTTTGTTTTTTTTTTTGTCGTTTTCTTCAAGCGTGATTTAGATTTTTCAAGTTCAGAGGATGTGAAATCCTCTTTCCTCCGCAGCTGCAGCCAGATGTGGAGGAAGCCCAGGCAAGTCCGGCAGCGCCTGACAGGCTGACAGCTGGGGAACCTGTCACTCAACTCTTAAGCAGCTAGGACTGGAGGATGCTCCGACAACACCCTTTATTTATAAAAACACCCCCCTACAGACACCACGGCACACCCTCATTTGGGGAGAGCAGTGGTGTAGAACCCCCAGGGGGCTGTCTGCACGATTCATCTAGCTGCTTCTGACACCCCAGCTCCACGAGCCTGGGCCTCAGGCAGCCAAGGCAAAGTGCTTCTCAAGGGTAGCTGCTTTAATCACAGAGATCTGGATGCTCAATCCCTCTTGGCCTGGGACAATTATGAATTTGCCAAGATACCCTGAGGCACGCTGAGAGAGGCTGATGAGCAATGGGCAGGGTGCCCTGCCTGCCCCAGGCCAGTTCTTCCCCACGTATTCCATCTGTCAAAGGCACACAGCGAGAGCCCATTTTCAGCGGACGGGCCCTCTGACAGCCTCCACCCCCGAACATGGACATCATTTACGAGTAAAAGCCACTGTTCACCCTCAGTCTTCACCCAGGGCTTTGTTAACTCTTAGCACAGAACTTTAGCACCTTAGTGGTCAAGCTCCGAGTATACTCCAAAAAGAAGGGACACAAAGCCTGACATGGGAAGATGTGAGCACTGTGAGAGGACAAGGACAGAAGTGGCAACTGGTAGCTTGATGTTAAAGGAGAAAGAAGGGATGAAAGTACAGTCTGATTATAAGGGACTCTGAGCCATCAAGGAAAGATTTGGTTCGGGCTAGTGCCTTCTTCTGAAGGCAGTGAATATTCAATACGTTTCAGAGGACGCCCACCAAAATAAGATGTAGCGTTTACTTGCTGGCATTGGCGGGTGGAAAGAGCACTGCGTTTGCTTCTAGACCTGGCTCCTTCCTTCACTGAGGCGCCGAACAGCCACCTGGCCACCCTCAGCCTCAGGGTCCATCTCCATAGAACGGGACATGATGACCACCCGCATGGGACTGTCATGAGCATCATACGAGAGCTCAATAATACATACACACAAGCAGTACTATTTTTACTATCATCGATAAATGAAGGAAGCTTCAGTTTTCAGGAATATGTACATACGTGAAACCTAGTCAAGGGCCAGGGAGTTGCAGCGTAGAGTTGAGAAGATACACACCCTTATGCACATACACTTCAAAGAGCCCCCCATCCAGGAGCCCTAGACCAGCACCTACAGGCAGCAGCCCATGCCGCAGAGACCCAGAGAAGGGCAGGTGCTCACCCAAGATTGCACAGCATAGCAAATATGGAACGCATCTTCCTGCCCCTGTTCTGGGACTCCCCCTGCCGTAGCGGGCTGCCCTGGCTTCCCCCCTGCCCCAGCACATCCTACCTCAGAGCCAGGCAGGTCCTCACCTCATTCTCGTAGACCAGCAGCTGGGCCTGGCAGAGGAGCAGATAGCGGTCTTTCCAGAGCCCCAGGAAGCCCCCGCTGCTCTTCTTGATCCAGCCAGCCTTGTCCGCCATCTGTGCTCCCCGAGGCTTCTCGCCCCCCGCCTTCACACCCTGTGAGACAGCAGAACATGCCATGAGGGCTGCCACCGTGAGGCCACACAGTCCATGGGCGATACTGGGGACATGTCCCTCTGGTGGGTACCTACTGATACCTTCCCATGTGAGCATCCCCACAAACCCCGAGGCAAATATTCTTAATCCAGAATTAGAAATATAGTAACAACGGCTGCAACAACAACATTAACAGCCACTACCTTGTGTTGAGCTGCCATGTTACATTTTCACACACTGTCTCATTTAGCCCGTACAACAACCCTCCGAGACAGTGGCATCATTACCTACACGTCACAGCAAACTCAGAGACGGGTAACTTGCCAGAGTCACACAGCTGGAAAGACAGAGCCAGAATTTGAGCTGGGACCCTGGCTCTGCGTTCTTCCCGCTCCACTGTGCTGCCTGCCATGTGCTTGCTCACTTGACTGGCCAACACATGCTGTACAGAGCACCTACAATGTCACAGGCACTGCAGGATGCAGGACGGAATAAAAACGATGGGTCTCTGCCCTCAGAGAGCTGCCAGTTTGGGAAAGGAGGAGCCAGACAAATGAACACCAGACACAAACACATTAAGAAGTGTGAAATACTACAAAGGAAATAG
This sequence comes from Artibeus jamaicensis, assembly GCF_021234435.1. Classification (NCBI taxonomy): domain Eukaryota; kingdom Metazoa; phylum Chordata; class Mammalia; order Chiroptera; family Phyllostomidae; genus Artibeus; species Artibeus jamaicensis. The sequence goes on from NW_026521883.1 coordinate 9,047,010, forward strand.
TGAAGGGGGGGCAGTGAGAGAGGACAGTGCAGGACCAGGTTCAGGTGAGAAGGCCCAGGAAGGCCTCCCAGGGGAGAGGGCACTTAAGCAGAATCAGAAGGATGAGAAGAGAAGCAGGGTAGTAATCTGCTTCTCTATCCCTGCCCTTCTAAAGAACACCCTCCGGCCCTGGCTGGTGGCTCAGATGATTGGGGCATCATCTTGTGCTCCGCAGGCGGGGCACGGGCAGGAGGCAAGTGATGGAAGTTTCGGTGGATGTCACTCTTTCATCTCTCTCTTTCTCCCTCCCCTTCTCCCGAAAATAAAATTAAAAATATATATCTTTGGGTGAGGATTAAAAAAGAAATAAACAAAGAAACAAAGCTCCCATTGGTGTGGCTCAGTGCTTTGAGTGCCAGCCTGCAAACCAAAAGGGCGCTGGTTTGATTCCTAGTCAGGGCACATGCCTGGGTTGCAGGCCAGGTCCCCAGCTGGTGGCATGTAAGAGGCAACCAATCAATGTATCTCTTGCATGTCAATGCCCTCTACTTTTACCTCCCTTCCCCTCTCTAAACATAAATAAATAAAATCTTAAAACACACATACACACCCCCTATGAAACCCCTGCTTCTGCCCCCAAACAGGAGGCTCCTCTGCCCTCCTCCCCACCTGAGTCCAGGACTTTGGGGCAGACACCCCACCTGAGGGCTCCAAGGACTCTGCCTTCGACCAGAGTCCTTCTCTAAGACACGGCAGCCACCCTGGGGCCCCCGGGGCCAGCCACTGACATCTCGTGCCCATTGACTACCTCCTTGGGTGGCTGGGTGCCAGGTGGACGCCTACTGGAGGGATTAAGAGTCACCTCTGGTCCCGAGCACCCAGCACTGCTCCACTGCACATAATGGGCGCTCAAGAAATATCTGAAATGAAAATAAGGATACACCCGATTTGCTAACCATTTTGCTTCAGTGACTGGTACCCGCAGTACTGGTGTGAAGGGGAAGGTGGAGCAGAGGAGATCAAGAGCATGTCAGAATCTAGAGGACACAACAAGGAAATTAGCACTAATTTTGACTACTTTATAATTTACATAAAGCTCAAAAAAGTAGCCGCAGTTAAACAGCACATAGCTCTCCCCAGGGGATGCCCTGTGGCCACAGCTGCCTTTGGAAGGACAAGCCCAGGCAGATGGAAGTGTGGTGAGTTGTCAGGGGCTAGTAGGGCACAGCCTCCCTGCCTTCTGTCCTGGTTCTCACTATGCTCCCCACCCCTCTGAACTACACACCCTGGCAGTCAGGAATCTGAGCTTTGAAGCCCAAGTCACACAGACCAGAGGCAAGTCATCTGATCTCTCTAAACCTCAGTTTCTTCATCCGTGAAATGAGGGCAGGGCTTTTTGTTTTGTTAACTGCTATAGCTTCAGTGCCTAGACAATGTCTGGTGCACAGTAGGTGCTCAATAAATGTTGCCGAATAAAGATAAAGCATACAAAGCAGTGCCCGGGACACCCTAAAGTTAGTACATGGAGCTATTATTATTGTTACTGTCATCACTGCCATTCCCTCTGACTCTCAGGGACCCTCTCTCCCTGGGCCTGGTTCAGAATTGAGAACAAGGCCCTTTCTGGGCTTAGCTGCTGGACATTAACACCCCAGGAGTTCCTTGGAATGTGAGGTACCCCTCAAGGTCTCTCCCTAACTTGTAGATGACAAGAAAAATGGGGAAGTGAGATGGTCCCAAATGGTCTTCCCAGATGGCGGAATGAGGAAGTGGAAGGCTTGCCTGCAGGCCAGCGTGAGCCATGCTACCCGGGAGAAGAGGGGACGTCAGGGCCCTTTATAAGAAGAGGGGGGCTCTCACATCCTGTCATCTATCCACCTCCCCTTCCCACGCCACCAGAGACCCTGTGTATGGCCCCATGGGCTGTGTGACCCACAGGGGCTTCATCCTCCCAGGGCTGAAAGGGGCGAGGTGGGAAACGGGAAGCGCCACCCCCACATGTCACACATCACGCCCTACTGTACCGCTGGCTGCTTCCTACCAGTCAGAAATCCTATAGGTCTCTCTCGGATTAGGCAGTCGGGATGCTGCTGCCTGGGCGTCTCACCTCGGAGCTCCAAGCTCCCCTCCTGCTTTTGAGGGGCCCACCCGCTACCCCATGGATCTCACACCCCTTTCTAAACCCTCTCTGCGTGTGACCTCCCCTGCCTGGCTCACCCACTAGACAAGAGAAAACTTCCTGCCAGCTGGAAGCTCCCAGTTTGCAAAGCTAGAAACTTGTGCCTTGACCACTGTCCTCTCTGTGTGTAACAGAGTGGTGCCCAGTGAAAACCATGGCTGGATTAGCTAGAGAAGCCAGCCCTGGGCCCTAGGGATGGGTGGGGCCAGGAGGGGACTGAGGAGAGAAGGTACTTTGGGATGGGGCAGTGAGGCGTGTGGGTGGAGTCCAGAACCAAAGCCCAGGGAGAGGTCTCCTTATCAGGAGTCAGCCATAGCAATAGCCACCTGAAGGGTGACCTGGCTGGAGGTCCTGCTGGCCAACACCCTCCACCCAGCTCCTCTCCCTGCCCCTCAAACTTTCTCCCACCAGGAAGCCTGGCTGTGCTCCAGTAAGTTTTAATAAGCGGCCCCTCCCCTTGGCAGGGCTCACAGGGGAGGTTTTGTCCTGTCGGGCTTACTTTGTCCACCTCCTCTCCTCTTGTTGACCGGCTGACCACTGTTCTTCCTGTTTCGCCCTCTCCTCTCCCATCTATCCCTGCTCAGGCCTTCCCCTGCCCACCGTGGGCAGCTCCTGAGGCACCCCAGACACAAGCCTGGCTCCCCCTTGGCCTGAAGTGAGAAGGTCTCAGGGTCATTTATTAAAAAGAAAAAGAGAAAGCGGCCAGTCACCCTGCCCCATGCATGGAAGGCAGTGAGTAGGCAGAAAGCCACACACAGGCCATGGCAGAGGGACAGAGAGCAGCAGAAAACTTGTTGGTACCTCACAGACCAGTGAGCTTATGATGGCGAGCTGTGCCCGCTGACTAAACCCAGCGATGCCCTGACCAAACTCTGCTAACAGCCCACCACGTCAGAGCCCTGCCATGGGGCAATCAGGGAGGAAGCATGGGCTCTGCCCTCGGGGAACTTCCAGTCTGATGGGGGCAACATGACCTTGGGAGGGACAGAGAGCCTACCCGGAGGGATGCCTGGCTCCCAACTCTCTAATGAAATAAGTAAGGGCCTGGGGTGGGTTTGGGAAGCCCTTGCAGAAGGCAGGGTTTTGAAAGGACTACAAAAAGGGGAGGAGACATACGCCTTGACCCCAAGAGAAGAAAAGATACAAAGGCTATCAAAGATCCTACACTTTCAACCCCTGCACTATAGAATGAGAAAGTACAGCCCAGAAAGGCCCAGAGATTAGCTCAAGATAACAAAGCCAGTCCTGGGCCTGGACACTGCCCGCAGCCTCTCTCTAGATGGGAAAGGGTAACTGAGCAACCTGGAGCCACTGGAGGCCAAACCAGGAACACACATGACAAACAGGACAGGGGTTGAATCTCAGGGCAGAGACAGGAGAGCCTGAGTCCAGGGTGTGCAACTGGACTCCAGGGTCAAGAATACCTCACACTGATCTTTGCTGTTCCCTCTGCACATACAATGGCATTTCTGGACCACCTGTCCCCCCTCACGTTATAGGTGGGGAATCGAGGCCTTGAGACACAAGTAGACAGATGCCCAGTGCCTAGGCCTGCACTTCTTCCCCAAGCCTCAGCCTGACAGGGTTGGGCTACCAACCCACTCAGCCTACCAACCCACTGCGCAGAAGAGGCCACGGAGGCTGAGGGGGCTTGGCACTGGGGTGGCCGGGGCATGGGAGGAAGCTCAAAGCTGGGGGGAGGGCCGAAAGCCATGTGGGAGTGAGATGATGAGGCCAGCCTGAGGCTGTGGGGGAAAGCAGGTGACTGTGATCTAAGGGGGTTTTAGAGAAACAAAGATGGGACACTGAGACCTAAAGAAACAAGGGGGCCCTGGCTGGTGTGGATTGAGTGCCGGCCTGCAAAGCAAAGGGTCGCCAGTTTGATTCCCCATCATGGCACATGCCTGGGTTGCAGGCCAGGTCCCTAGTTGTGGGGCATGCGAGAGGCAACCACACATTGATATTTCTCTTCCTCTCTTTCTCCCTGCCTCCTCCTCTCTCTGGAAATAAATAAATATTTTTTTAAAAGAAAGAAATAAGGGGGAGTGAGTGGGAGAAGAAATGGGAGGAAAAGAGTTTGAGGTGCCAAAGAGGGGGGTGTAGGAATTCGGGAGCCCCTGGCGGAGTGGGGAGAGGGTGAGCAAGCCCTTAGATAACCCGGCTGTGCAGGAGTTTTTGGTGCAGTCAGTAAGTGGCAAAGTCAGAAACTCAGAACCAGAGGGAGTGCAGGGCTCGGCTTGCCAAGAGACATGCCATAGGCCCAGGAGAACTTCCCTTATTGGGGCCAGAGCAGATCAGAAGATGGAGTAATCCTGTCCCACATCCTCTGGGAGAAGGGGAGAGGGCACAGCCTGACAGCCCAGCCCTCCCAACAGGGCCTGGGGCAGGGAGGGGTAGCCCCACCTCTGTCAGCAACAAACCAAAGCAAATTACAGTGGACTGAGTTTGCCCCTTACTTCCACCCACTCTGAGAAGGGGCCACAAGCACACTGTCAGGACCTCGGGAGGAGGCCCCCGGGCCCTGTATATCATAGAAGAGGAAACACAAGCTGAGAGGGGAAGTGACTTATCTACCATCCCACAGAAACTTGGGGCCTGGCCTGGAGGGAACCCTGACACCTAGCTGCCCCTGAGCCGTGGCCCCAGGACGTAGGGAAATGGGCACCTACGGGGACACAGGCAGCCCCGGGTGGCCAGGGCTGCCCCAAGAGTGAAGGCTTCATCTTTCCTCCCCGTCCACACAGGCACAGACATGTACACCCTTCCCCTTGTCTGGGAGGGACAGAAGCTGACACCCCCCTCGGAGGACAAGAAGCAAAGTCCTCTAGACCCAGCAGGCCCCTCCTCTAATTTATTCATTCCACAGGCAAACATTAAGTGCTTGCATTGTGCTTGGATGATGGGGCTACTGGGAAAACTGAGTTTGCAAGTACAAGGCAAGAGTCACACAGTGCCTGACCCCACCCCTGACCAAGAGGGTCCTGAGGGGGAAGAGAGAGGCTCAAAGAGGCACTGCTGGTCCAGCTGCCCAGCTCCTTCCCCATAGTAGCCCTCCCAGGGGTGCAGGGGAAGGCAAGGGCTAGGATCAGCCCCTACAGGGTCGGCTCTAGGGTACACGAGGGGGTAGGGTAAAGGAGACTCACAGGGATTCATACAGGGGAGAAAAAAGCAACTTCCCCAGTCCTCTGGCCACCAGATAGGGTCTCAAGATTCCTTCAGAAAGGTATTCCAGGACCCACAGACCGCCCCCCCCCCCCGCCATCACCACCACACACACACCCAACACAATACAGCCTGTCCCCTCAGAATCCAACCTGGTGGCAAGGAGAGTCAGCGGTAACCGGGGTTCGAGCCCAGCACCCGAGGCCACTTTCAGCAGAGCCTCAGTCTCCCCGTCAGTCCAATGGGAATAATAACATGCCCAAAGTTGGTGAGAGAAGCCAAAGAGATAATGAAGGAGGATCGGTCGTTAAGAGTGCCGGACGCGATCCCGACCCCCTACTCTGCCTAGTCTCTGCCTCGGTGGGGGGCTGGAAGGCTGGGGGAGGTGTGCTGGCGTCCTGAGACCCGCGGGAGAGGGGCTGGTTAGAACAAGGGCCTGAGCCCGGGACCCCAACCGCGGTAGGAGGCTCCAAGACCCCCGCCCAGGCCCCCCGCCTGGACGGCCCTCACCTCCTCCTCCATGGCGAGTCCGCGAGGTCCAGCCGATCGGCCGCTCCGCCGCTCACTCCCAGCGCCGCGCGGGCTCCGCCAGCTCCATCCACGCCCGCCGGGCGGCGGCTCTCAGCGTTCTGTCCCGCGGGCCGCCGGGGGCCCAAGAAACTTCGGAGGGGCGGGGCCAGGGGCGGGGAGAGGCTTCCGGGGGCCTAGGGGCGGGGCCTGAGCAGGGAATAGCGGGGCCCGGAGGCCGGGGTTGGGACTAGAAGCGGGCATGGGGGGTGGGGGGGCGGGGCGGGGGCGGGGTCCGGGCTGGTGGAGGAGCTGGGCGGGGCCCGGCTGGGGTCTGGGGACCAGAAACCCGAGCTGGAGGAAGAAGGAGGGACAGCGCGGAGAGAGGTTTCTCCGACCCGCCGAGGGAGAGGGACGGGGAGGGCAGACAGGGCGTGGGGGATCCGGAGGGGAGCAGGGGAGGGGGTTTCCGGCCAGAGGCGGCGGAGAGAGTAGCGGGCGGGGCCCTGGGCGGGGTCGGGTGGGGCAGGACGGAGCTGACTCCCGGAACCCTGGCGGTTTCTGCCTTTGAGGTCTCCTGACCCGAGTGGCCTGGGGTTGCCAGGCTGGGCTAAGCCGATCTGAGCGGGCCAGAGATGAAGCCACCGAGAGGTCCCTTTTATTTCCTCCCCGACCCCATGGCAGTGGCGACGACCTGGTTTTCTTCTCCCTAGAACCTCCTGGCAGGGCCGGGCCTGGAACTTGAGTCCCCTCGAAGAGTAATATAACCGGAAGACCTGGCGCTGAAGAGCTGGGCTCCAGAGTCCCTTTGGGGGAGGGGTTTTCTCCCTGGCTCTCAGGGTTTCCCTAACGCAGTGTTCTCCAACCTCCGTTGGGCATTGCTCAGAACTGTACCCCTCTGAATCCAATATCTGAGGGCCAACCCCATTTAGCGGTAATCTTACATCCTTGACAGCCTTGCTAGGGCGTGAAACGTAGGGACCAGCAGGGAATGGTGTTAATTATACCTTGCACCCTCATTCTACACTTAGAGAAACAGACTTCCCATTCCCTAGCACCGTCTCCCCCACCCCCACCTCTTTCCCCTTAGCTCTCAGGTCACCACTACCCCCACCCATCCCCACCCCCCACCCCGTGTCTCAGCAGGAAGAGTTAAGAGCCTGTGGGATCAATGATGATCTCCTTCGGTTCTGGCTGTCATAGCAGCAGCCGTACTCGATTGAGCTCTCCTTTCACTACCTTCTGATGACTCTCAGGCTCCCAGCCATTCCCAACCCTACTTGGAAAAGAGCAGCCTGGGGACCCAGGGCCAAGGGAGAAAAGATAGGAGCACACTTTTCCCTCAGCCCTGGGCCTGGGCTTCTTTATCTAAAGGGATGGAGAATCCTAGCTGGTGTGGCTCCGTGGATTGACTGCGGGCATGCCATCTGAAGGGTCGCTGGCTCCATTCCCCATCAGCGTATATACTTGGGTTGTAGTCAAGGTCCCAGTTGGGGGCGTGGGAGAGGCAACCCCATGTCGATGTTCCTCCCACTCTTTCTCCCTCTCTTCCCCTCTCTCTAAAAATAAAATAAATCTTTTTAAAAAATAAAATAAAATAAAATAAAATAAAGGGATGATGAAAATCCACCCTGGAGGTCTGAGAAAAGCAGTATATATGGCAAGCTCTGGCAGCCACCACATGGTTTTATTCTCTCAGTCTGCAGAGCTATGCAGCCGTTTCGCTCCATACCTGAGGACTCAGAAGTTCCTGTATCTGGAACCCCAGAGTCCCCCGTAGGAGAGCAGATACCCTGGGGAGTTCGTGCTATTGCACAGAAGCAGATCAAGGCAAGGGTGGAGATGAGGTGGGTTTTGCTATCCAGCCAGCTCTGCCACGACGAAGAATGAGCCACTGATAACCACTTTGGCCTCAGTTTCCCCATCTAGCCCAGGCCGGCCCTCTGGTGGTTGCCTCCAGACCATGCATTCATACAACACAAATATTTTGTTTGCCTTGCATGCTTGTCAGGCCTGCACTAGTAGCTGGTAGATAATGGCAGGACCCAGGTCCCTGTCCTCCATCGGGAGAGAAAGGCATTTAAACAAATAAGAAAATGTATGTGTTAAATGTGAGGGTAAATGAGGAGAGGAAGGATGCCAAAATCAGGACAAAGGGGAAGGACAACTATTCTAGGCAAAGGGGACAGTGAGCAATGGCATCAAGGTTTGCCACAGTGTGTGTGTGGGGGGGGGGGGTAGGGAGGCCAGGCTAGAGAAGTAGACAAAGGACAAGGGGAAGTCATCGGAAGCTTTGGACTGTGAAAGTGAAGAAGTCTGTTTTGCATGTGCACCATATATAATCAACAAAGTTTATTGAGTGCTCTAAGTGGGGTGTTTTTCAGTCCTTCTTGCTGGCATTTATCCATTCACTGAATAGAAAAGAATTTAGGGACCCTCTCTTACCTGTTCACTATTCTAAACTCCTCATATGTGTCTCATTTAATCTTCACACAAGCAGGTACCTATGCATGAAATAAACTGTTAACCTCATATTACAGACTCAGAATCCAAGGCTTGGACCTGCTTAAGGTCATTTGACTGGTGAGTGGTGGTCCAAGGATTGAAACCTCACTTGACTGCAAAGTCCATGCTTTCTACTAAGTAACCTGTTCTGGCAGCATTGTGTGACCAGGCCAGACAGGACCCAGGCCCTGTCTTGGAGAGCTGATGAGCTAATAGGAGAGTCCTGAGAAGGGCTCTGACGAAGGAGTTCACTGTGTGTGGTGAGACCTGGTTGGTTGCCACAGGGAAAGGCTAGAGTGACCTGTATTCTAGTGGGGTTAATTGGGGAAGGGGGGGAGGGGTAGAAAGAGTTCAGGAAAAGGGAACATTTCACAAAAATGAGAACTTGAGAAGCATCTCAACTTGTTAGGGGAAGTGTAGGCAGATTTGTGTGGTCATGCATGTGGCAGCAGTGGAGAGTTTGGACAGGCGCCATCCAGGAGGCGGCAGGAGCTAGAGCACTTAGGGCTTTGAGTGCTGCCCCAAGGGATTTGAGATTCCTCCTGCAAGTAGCAGGGGGACACCAAAGCACGGAAGCAAGGCATAGCACTACTTTCCTGACTTCTGTGTGAGCAATGGTAACAGGGCAAACACAGAGAAACCCATTAGGTAGGAGATTGTTATAGAAATCCAGATTGGAAATGATGGAGCCTGAACCATGCCAGTGGTTATGAGGACGGGAAGGACAGATTCAAGAGATAGTAAAGAGCTAGAGGGATCAGGACTTACACAGAATGGTTTCATTACTCTAATTTTCCCATTCAATAAATATCTGTTGAGAGTCTGCCATGTCTCAGGCACTGTTCTCAACACAGAGCACAAAGCCATAAACCTGACAGGCATGATCTTGGCCCTCCTGAAGCTGGGAAAGATAATAGGCGAATAAATACACATAGCAACAGAATGTGGTAAGTTCTCTGAGGGAAATAAGCAGGGTAATAAAATAGTAACTGGGGAGCCCATTTTAGCTATGATGTGTATGATGGGGGAAGCCTTTCTGCAGAGTGGATATTTCAGCTGAGACCTAAAGATGAGAGAGAGGTAGGGTGAATGTGGGAGTTCTTGCATGCAGAGGAGAGAGCATGTGCAAAACCCTGGCATAGGAAAGGGCTTTGGCATTCAAGGAACGTCAAAGAGGCTGGTGTGACTGGAGCATGGTAAGGGAGAAAGGGGTAAACTTTCTAATGCTGAGAGGGATAGAGGGAGTCCATTGTAAGGACTGTGGATTCTATTCTATAGAAATAGCCTGGGGAGGCACAGAGAGCTTTTTAACCAGAGCAGTAGTAAAATATGATTTACACGTTTGAAGAGATTCCACCTGCTGCTGTTTGGAAAAAGGGTTGTAAGGGGCCAGAGTGGAAACCAGGAATCCAGTGAGATTAGGAGACTTTGCTGTGATCCCAGGAGGGAGATGACAGGCTGGGGAATGGGGTGAAGATGGAGGAGGGTGAATAGACCCAAAATGCATTTTGGAGGCAGAAACAGGTTTTACTGATGGGTTGGATATGGTAGGTGAAGAAGAAATCAAAGACATGATGTGGGTTTTTAACTTGAGCCAAAACCAGTGGTGCCATTTACCAAGGTGATGAAGACAAGAGAAAACAGGTTTATTTGGTATTGAAGAAAGAGATTAAAAGTTCTGTTCTGTAGAAAGTGAGTTTGACATGCTGATAGGCACTTTTGTGGAGCTATCAGGAGGACAAATGGAGATATAATATGGAATTCAGAAAAGAAGAGCAGACTGGAGATATGACATTGGGAATCAGCATGTAGTTGATAATAAACCATGGGATAGGAACAGATGGGGCGAAAAAGAATAAAGTCCTCCTACATTGAGAGGTCTGACTGAGAAAAAGTGGTTGGCAAAGGAGACCTAAAGGAAGCAGCCAGCATATAGAAAGAAACGGGGGGGGGGGGGGGGGAGTGTGTTATGGACGAGAGGATTTTAAGGAAGGAGTATCAACAGTACCAGAGGTTCGATAATATGAGTATCTGCTGCCCAGTGATGAAGTTGTGCTCTGGAAGGTGGAAGACCTTCCAGCTTCTCTACAAGACTGTCCTTGTAAGCTTAGGGCTGTAAATGTGGGAGGGCAAAAGTTTGGGGATAAAAGACCATAAGATAGAGGGGAGGAGCACTTCTAAGTATCGAATGAGATAACACGGAAATGCATCTTGTAAACCTCCCAGTTCTCTGTTAATATCATTGTTGTTAATGCCAATGAGCTGGGGATTGGACTGAGACCACCGGTGTGAGAGGGTAGGTAAGAAGCAAGGAAACAGTTCCAGAGAATGAAATTGCATAATGAAGAAAATCCCGTTCTTCCTGAGAGCTTGCGTCAAAACCAGGTTTCGGGTTAGGCGAAGAGATCCGGGAGCAGTTGCTGCAGTTCACGCCAGACTGACCCCCACCAAGACAGCAGCTAGCACAGTACCAGGCTGATACCGATGTTGCCCTGAGCCGGGGGAGGAAGTCCGGCCCCAGACTCCAGGATTTCCTTTGGCTCCGCCTCCTTCCTCCACCGACCAATCAGGATTCAGACGAGCGAGGGCCGCGCTAGGGCGGGGAGGAGGATGGAGTCTGAGGACCGTTATTAGTTCGCCTGGAGCAGACGTCCAATTATTTATTCCATTCCTTCCCGTACAAGGACTGTAGCTGGTCTTTCAAAAACCTAAATGGACGTATAATCAATTTTTAAAAAGCTCTGGCAGTTTCATATGAAACTAAATATACACCTATTCTATGACCTAGCAATTTCTTACCTAGGCATATATTTTTTTTAAAAAAGCATAAAACCACAGAAAGCCCAAATAACCATTAATAGAAAAATGGATAAACTAGCATGCCCACACAGTGGAATCCTATTCAGTAGTAAAAAGTAACCACCAAATGATACACACAGCGGCATGGATGAATCTCAAAATGATTATGCTGAATGAAAGAAACCTGTACACACAAAACTACATCTTGTATAATTCCATTTATAAGAAGTTCTAGAACAAGCTAAAATAATCTATGGTGAAAACAAAATCAGAGCAGGGGTTGCCTGAGGACTGAGGGTAGGGATGGACTGCAAAGGGGCATGAAGGAACCTTCTAGATTAAGGTAATCTTCTTAGAACTTTATGCAGTGGAGGAAGTGTCCCATATCTGTGCTGTTCAGCGGAGTAGCCATGAGCCATATGTGGCTACTGAGCACTTCAAGTGTGGCCCGGGTACATGAAAACTGTTTATTTTATTTTTTATTTTAAAAATATTTTGTTTATTTTAGACAGAGGGAGGGAGGGAGAGAGGGAGAGAAACATCAGTGTGTGGTTGCCTCTCACACGTCCCCAACTGGGGATCTGGCCCACAACACAGGCATATGCCCTGACTGGGAATTCAACCTGCAACCCTTTGGTTTGCAGGCTGGCACTCAAGAAAACTGCATTTTTTATTTCATTTAATTTTAGTTACTTTAAACTTAAAATTAGCCACTTGTGGCTAGTGGCTGCCCTTATGAACAGCACAGTCAGCACAGTTTTATATCCTGATAAAGGTTTGGGCCTCGCAGGTATATTCATCTGTCAAAACTCCTCTCACAAAAGCCTAAGATTTATGCATTTCACAGTGTGTAAAGTTTACATTTAAAAAATAAGCATAAGCTCTAATTAATGTTATAGGTGTTGAAGTCTTTAGACATGAAATATACTATTGCCTATAACTTTGAAATGCGTAACGAAAAATGGATCAATGAATGGAAGGATGACTAAATTGTGAATGGATGATAAAACAACACAGCAAAACATTAATTGTAGAATCTTGGTGGTAGATATATGGGTGTTCACTGTAAAGGTCTATCAACCTTTCTTTGAACATTGAAATGTTTTCAGAATAAAATGTTAGGGACACCAGGGACTGAGAGGAGAAGGGATTGGGAAGGTATTGTCTAAGTGGGTACAAAGTTTCTGTTGAAACGATTAACTTTTTTTCTGGAAATAGATAGTAGTGATTGTTACTTAATGGCAATTGATTGTACACTTAAAATAGTCAGAATGGTAATATATATATTACAACTTAAAAAAAGTTTGAGAGCCAAAAGAAAAAGAAAAGTGTTGGGGGAAAATCCATATGAAAGTGTCTGTGCCCTTTCTAGAGGCAGTCTGGGGTACTCACAGAGAGGAGGGGCACGGGGCACGCTGTGGGAGTGAGTGTGTTAGGCCTGCTCAGAGGAGAAGGTAGAGGGAAGAGAACACCTTCCAGAAACTGAGAGATCTTGGTTCACAATCCCAGATCTTTCACTTTCTAGTTGTGTAACTGTACTTGCCTCCTTCTCTCCAACATGGCTCAGCAACTGTGCAACATCTCTGTGGCAGCACAGAGCCTGCTACCCTTCCCCCAACCCTTTACCTGGCCTGCACCAGGGATGTTGCTGCTGCACCTGGGCCACGTTTCTATTCCAAGGACAATGAAGATAACTGGTCCCATTCCCTGTCCACCCTGCTGTTCAAGGAGGAGACCAGCAACCTCTACAAGAAGATCCAGTTCCACAATGTGAAGCCCGAGTGTTTGGATGCCTACACCAGCCTGATGGAGGCTGAGTTGCCCAAGACGCACCTGGATGAGGACCACCCCTGCTGGCTGGGGGGCAACTGGAACACGGGGTACAGGAAGTAGGACCAGACAGTGCACCTGTGGCATTCTCAGGCAGCTATCCAGCCCTCATGGACTGTATGAACAAGCTCAAAATCGAGAAGTACCTGGAATCTCAAAAGGAGCAGAGCCAGATGCAGCTGACCAGGAGAAACCAGATGCTCCTGGTTCTCAGCTCCAGAGTTCAGCTTCTGGAAGGAGCCACAGCCTAGAGCAGGCCCCAACATCTATCAGCTAAGGACATACAAGCTTAATCCAGGAACCATGATTGAGTGCAGGAACAACTGGGCTGGGCTATCAAGTACCACAGGAGAACCAGCAGGCAGTGGGCAGCTTCTCCCAGATAGGAGGGCTCTATATTAGGCACCATCTCTGGGCCCCTAGAGCCCTGCGCTTGGAGGGAAACTAGAAATGCTAACTGGAGGAGGAGGGGCCGGGACAAAAATGTCTACTGCACAGTCCCCTTGGTGCAGCACATGGAGTCTTGGCTCATGATCCCTTTGAAGATCTCACTTCTCCAGTGATGCTGCCCTCTTGGATCTGGGAAAACTCTGGGGACCAGTGCTCAGCTCAGGCAATGAGCCGACAGGGTTCTGAAGAAATATGAGCTCTTCCCAGACCCTTTCTACCTTATTTCTCCACTCCCTCACCAGTGCAGGAAGCAGCTTTTAATTTCTCTGAAGAACATTTTTAAATGTCATCTCACATTTCTCCATAAGATTCCTCATCTCAAGGCTGCCAGTCCTCCATTATCAGCACGAAAATCCTCGGTTTAGTTGCATAAAAGGTAGTGTGTTCAGTGGCTAGAGGTGGGAAAGGAAGAGGTCCAACCAGGCCAAGCTCTCAGGAATTCCCTGGGTCACCCACTTGATGGACAGTCTGAACCAAGTCCCTCCTGCTAGGGAAAAGCCTAGAAGTGCCTCAAGAAGTAAGGGGGAGACCCTCAAGTTAGTGAAGTCAGCAGGAAGTTACCTATTCTACCCTGAAAGGCCGGAAAGAAGGCGTTGGGAAGGATCGGGGGTGGGAAACAGAATGGAACAGGAACAAGAATCTGGAACCAGGAACCTGGAAGGCAGAACTTAGAAATCAGAAGTTGGGTTTGAACTGCAGTTAGAATACAGAATGGGGAAAATAAAACAGGGGACAGACTGCTTGAGGAGGGGTTCCTAATATAAGACAGTTGGAGAGAGGCTCATCTGTTTCTACGTGAGATCGAAAACTTGAATGTGTAGTTCGTCCTTCTGTGCAGGGAGATTCTCCTGCCTTTCCTTTTCCTTCCTGCAGGCAAATGAGCAGGTCAGGGCCTGTATTTCCCTCACCCTGCATCACTTTGCTCCCTCTTCACATTCAATCACAACCCCACCCCCATTCTACTGGGCCACCAGGTGTGTGGAGTGAGGTCAGTGACTTTGGGGGCTCCTCAGTGACCCCCACACCTCACGAACCTCTGGATAGCTTGATTCTGCCTCCCTTTCAGGAAAAATTGTGCTGGAGTTGTTGATGGAACCAATTAAATTACTGTTAAAAAGCCCTGGCTGGTGTGGCTCAGTGATTGAGCACTGGACTTCGAAGCAAAGGGCTGCCAGTTCAATCCCAGTCAGGGCACATGCCTGGGTTGTGGGCCAGGTCCCCAGGAGGGGGCGCATGAGAGGCAACCATGCATTGGGGTTTTTCTCACTCTCCCTCCCTTCCCCTCTCTCAAGGAAGGAAGGAAGGCACCAAAACTTGAGTGCTGCATTAAAAAAAAAAACACATTTGTTTCTTACTGCTGTTGCTACTGTATCAAATTACAACACATTTAGTAGCTTAGAACAACACAGATTTATTATCTTGTAGTTCTGGAAGTTTGAAATGTGTCTTATTGAGTTAACGTCAAGAACTGCATTCTTTTTTCTGGAGACCCTAGGGGGCAACCCACTTCCTTGTCTTTTCCAGCTTCCAGAAAACTGTGTTCTCTGGCTTGGCTCAAGGCCTTTTCTTCCATCTTCGAAGCCAGCAGTAACATCTTCAAATCTCTCTCTTTCATCCTCCACACACCCTCTGCTTCCTTCATCACATCTCTGACTCTCCTGTCTCCTTCTTTCCCTTATAAGAACCCTTATGATTCCATTGGGCTCACCCAGAAAATCCAGGATAATCTCCCCATCTCAAGAACCTTAATTTATTACATCTGCAATGTCCCTTTTGCCATGTAAGGTAACATAACATACTCACAAGTTCTGGGAATCAGGATGTGGACTTGGGGAGGTGGCCTTTCTCTGCCTACTGCAGTGACTTTGAAATTTTATGCTACTTGCACTTATAAGTCAAGACTACACCAAAGAGGAAACATATTTCTCACGATTTTTCCTAATAGTTTTATTGAGATATAATCCACATACCATACTTTACCCATTTAAAGCAAACAATTCAAATAGATTTTTCAGTAGTCCCAGAGTTGTGCAATCATCACATTTTCACCTTTTTCCTCCATGTATCT
Organism: Artibeus jamaicensis; assembly: GCF_021234435.1. Lineage (NCBI taxonomy): Eukaryota > Metazoa > Chordata > Mammalia > Chiroptera > Phyllostomidae > Artibeus > Artibeus jamaicensis. The sequence continues at coordinate 9,062,489 of NW_026521883.1, forward strand.
TGTGTTTTGTTTTTTCACATTTGTGGAAACAAAAGCTTGAGGCGTTAAGGAAACTTGCTTAGGGTAACCTCTAATGGCAGGACTGGGGCATTGCAAGGGCCGTCAGGAGCTGAGATTCCACTCCAGGCTTGGACTCCCTTGCTCAAGACCAATAATCACCTGGGAGCAGAGGGGTGCAGTACTGAAACACACAGGTGCTTCGGCCATGTTTATTTCTGCTATGTACAAGCTATGCGATCTTTGGTAAACCTCTTGGAGCCTTGGTTTTCTTATTTGCAAAATGAGGGCTATAAAAATAAATGGGGAGGCGGGAAGAGGAGACTGGACTCACCTGTAAGATCCCTTTCGGTTATGTAATTCTAAGCATCGATGGCGGGGAGAGGTGGAATAATTAAAAATAAGTTCCCCAAGCATCCGGGGCAACAGAGGGATGAATAAGTATTCTCTGTAAACGAACTCAACGCTTCCCTCAGGCCTCAGAGTTCCTCACTGTTCGGCCTCAGCAGGGTGGGATAGACAATGCATAAAACGACCCTTACAAAGGCAGAGAAGGGGCAGGAAGAGTTGAGGCCTTGGGGTGATCTCCCCAGGAGTGGGCAATGATCCTGCAAGTGGAAACAGAAGTGGGAGGAATCGATGAAAGCTCTTCCCCAAGGCCAAGTTCAGACGCTGTGTAAGGGCTAGATGGGAGGGAGAATGAGCAGGACTGGTGGTTCTGAAATTAAATCTTCAGAGCCGGGTTGGGTGGCACCATACCACGTGTGGTGCAGCTGAAGCCCCGCCCCCCGCCCCTGTCTCGAGCCACGCCCACTTGCCCGTACGACCACGTTTGTTCCGCCACCACAATAAGTCTCCTTCCTCCGGCGTGCGATTGGTACAGCCCAAATTGGGGTTGCCGGTGGGGGGGGGGGGCGGGGTGGAGGGAGGTGCGGGGCAGGAGACACGCCCCTGGCTCTGATTGGTTGGAAAATTTAAAGATCCAGCCACGGATAGGGTGATTTTCTACTGCTAGTATTTGAAAGTTTCTAGAGCCTGAGTAACGCCGGCAAGTCAGCTCTGTTCAGCTAGTTCATCCGAGTACCGGCGCAGTGAGTGTCCACCCGATCGCAGCGTTGGGAGGAAGAGACCCTGCTTCTTTGCGGGGTCTCTGCTGGGTGGGTGCAAGCGAGAGGCTTAGTCGGAGGGAACACACGTTGCAGGGCCGCAGCGTCCTCGCCCCGATTTCCCGAGCCAAATACTCTGCCCCTTCCCCACCTTAGAAACGGAAAGCGCCGGGGCTTCGGAATCGCACTACCCGGGACTCCTACAAGCCGTGTGGGCTCTCCCAGCCCGCTTCCACTTTTGTAAACCGAGAATAGTGAGACCCGCCCAGCTGCGTGTAAACCAGTGAACGTACCTGGAAGGCGATAACTGTCAGCCCCCTTGCTCATCTCCCCGCATGCGATTCCCCTGCTTCTCGGGGGAACGACTCTGAGTCTCCCGTGCCCTCCCTGGGTCTCCTCGGAGCTGACTTCTTTGCTGTTCAGGGTCTCCCTTCCTCTGTGGCCTTGGCCGGACAGCCGAGGCTCCTTACCCCAAACCAGGGGGCATTTGACGCTGCCCATCGCCGCTCTGGAAATTATTTTGCAGGACAGTAATTTCTAAGCGAATTTCCTAAGTTGGCCCCAAGAGCCTTTATCCATCACTGTGACCTCTTTGTGTTACCTGTGTGGCCTCGACCGGGCTCCGCGTCCCGGCTCTATAACACCTGTTATGTCCTTGAGTCCTCTTTACCCCTGTGCTCGCATCCTTTTGCAGACTTGCAGAGGTGGTGGCGATGCTGTCGGACACTTTGACAGCGGCAGCCGAACGTGAGGACTCGGAGTTGCGGTGCCGCGTGACTGTGGAGGAGCTGAGCCCGGGAGGGCAGCCGCGAAGGCGCAAGGCCCTACGCACCGCGGAGCTGAGGCTGGGTCGTAATGAGCGGCGCGAGTTGATGCTGCGGCTGCAGGCGCCTGGGCCTGCGGAGCGGCCCCGCTGCTTCCCCCTACGCGCCGCGCGTCTCTTCACTCGCTTCGCCGCCTCCGGGCGCAGCGCGCTGCGGGTCCCCGGGGACAGCGCTCCCGGGGCGGGCGCGGTGCAGTTGCTGCTCTCGGACTGCCCCCCAGATCGACTGCGCCGCTTCCTTCGCACTCTGCGCCTCAAACTGGCTTCGGCCCCGGGTCCTGGGCCGCCCTCCTCCCGCACGCAGCTGCTTGGCCCGCGGTCCCGCGACTTCTTTACCATCAGCCCTGTGCAGCCGGAGGAGCTGCGACCCGCAGTGTCCACCCGGGGCCCAGACACCAAGCCGGTGAAGCGGCCCACGGAGTCCCAGGTGGGGGCAGAGCCCAACACCGTTAGAACAGGGAAGAGGAAACACCTTGGAGACTGGGTGTGCCACTAAGCTGAAAAAGACCAAGGAGACCCAGGTTTGGGGGGAAGATGTTGTCTCAGAGGAGATGCCCACTAGACAGCTGAGTGTGACAGAGATTCGGGAATTGGGCATGTGTTTCTCATAGTGAATCCCTGAGATTAGATAAGCCAAAATAGGGAAAGGGGGTCCAGATCACATTAAAAGAGAAAGCAGAGAAGGAAGGCCTGAAAAGAAGACCTCAAAAGAAAACTTAAGAATGCAGACCCCCTGGAGAAGAAGACAAGCTTTGGGGGAAATGAAGTAGTCAGCAGTGTCCAGGCAGCCAACAGGTCCAAACAGATGGAGGCAGGGACAGAATGTGGTGGTCTTGACAGTTTCTGAACTGAATCGCAGACCACTGGGGTTTGAGACTAAGCTGGCGAGAAGATGGAGATGGGTCCAGAAGGGGCCCGACTGGGCGGACTTCTGCTTGGGTGTTTCGAGATCAGAGGTAAGTTTGTGGCAGGAAGAGAAGTGAGAGGGAAAGATGGGTGAGAAGACCCGAAGAGGTAGGGAACCCCTGGGGAGGGGGCTGAGGGAGGAAGCAGACCCACACAGTGGGGTCTTCATGGAACCAGGAGTAAGAAGGTACCCAGGCTTGGTCCCTTCCTCAAGGAGAGACCTAGACTCCAGTTGTTCCTGGCAAGATCTCCAGGTGAACCAAGGCTGCCCACGGGTTCCCTTCATCCAAGGAATGAAGCCAGCAGAGACACAAGGGCTACCAGGCCTAACATCGCACCTGGGACAAGACGGGGTGGTGGCAGCAACGCCTAGAGTGAGGCAGGAGGCTCTGAGACAGTCCTGTCTCCCCAGGAAGGCCCAAGGTGGCCCCTGCCAGTGAAGAGGCTGAGCTTGCCCCCCACCAAACTACAGCTTTCTGAGGAACAGGCTGCGGTGCTGAGGGTCGTCCTGAAAGGCCAGAGCATTTTCTTCACAGGAAGTGCAGGTTGTGGGGGGCAGAGTGAGGGGGGCAGAGAATGGTGGTGGGATAAGACGGAAGAGAAGTGGTCTTGACTTTGCCCTCTGCCCAGGGACAGGGAAGTCTTATCTGCTGAAGCGTATCCTGGGCTCACTGCCTCCCACAGGCACTGTGGCCACTGCCAGCACTGGGGTGGCAGCCTGCCACATCGGGGGCACCACCCTCCACGCCTTTGCAGGTATGTGAGAGCCCCTGCGGCTGGAGCTGGAAGCAAGCCAGGCCTGTGGGAAGGGAGCAAGGGAATGTCAGGGTTGAGACAGGGCTGGGGTCTCTGCCCAGGCTGACTAATGTCACTCACAGGCATTGGCTCAGGTCAGGCTCCCCTGGCCCAATGTGTGGCCCTAGCCCAGCGGCCAGGTGTGCGGCAAGGCTGGCTGAGCTGTCAGCGGCTGGTCATTGACGAGATCTCCATGGTGGAGGCGGACTTATTTGACAAGCTAGAGGCCGTGGCCAGGTCAGTATGTACAGTGAGGGCTGGGATCTGCTGGTTTCCCATGAGGAACCCACCCACCCTCTCCCCTAAAGCATGGCTTGCTTCTCCGCAGAGCTGTCCGGCAGCAGAATAAGCCATTTGGAGGGATCCAGCTCATCATCTGTGGGGACTTCCTACAGCTGCCACCAGTAACCAAGGGCTCCCAGCCCCCACAATTCTGCTTCCAGGTACCTATCACTCACCCTCCTGTCCTGCCTCCCCACCAGAGATCTGCTCTGCTCCTTGACACCCCCACCTTCCCTCACCAGGCCAAGAGCTGGAGGAGGTGTGTCCCAGTGACCCTGGAGCTGACCAAGGTGTGGAGGCAGGCAGACCAGACCTTCATCTCTCTGCTGCAGGCTGTGAGGCTGGGCAGGTGGGCTCTGTGCATAGAGAAGGGGTCACAGAGGACATCCAAGTGTGTGTCACAGAGGAGCATGTGGACCCAGAGAAAGGGAAGAAATGCTTCCCAGGCCTATAGGAAATAATCACTCTGTGAACTGAGACCTTGTCTCCCCCAGGGTTGGGGTCCCCATCACCCACACAGGGCCTGGCACAGAACAGGCATCAGGGAACTACAGACAGATGGACACATAAGAGTTCAGAGATGTCAACACTCTTATTTCACAGGTGCAGAAACTGGGGTTCAAAGAGGTGAAGTGACTTGCCCAATGTCACAGCTAGGAAGTGAGTGAGCTGGGATTTAGACCTAGGTCTGAATCTAAAACCCAGGATCCTTCCACTCTTAAAGGCTGTGTGGTCACTTGGTGGGAGAGGGGAGGTTGCAGACATGATCCCAGCCCAGCTAGGACAAAAGGTTGAAATGCTGTGACCACTCTAACATGGGAGTGGACAGGCCAGGAGGGCAGATGACATGCGCGCCAGAGCTGAGCCTTGAAAGCCAGGTCAGACTGGGACGGGCTTGAGGAAGGATGGTGGTAGTGAGCCGCTCTCTGTGCCTGGGGACGGGAGGCAGGGAGGAAGGTGCACAGCTCGCACCAGCATGCATGGGGGACAAGCGGAAGGCTGAGCAGCAGAGCAGGGAGGGATGGGCCCCAGGTGGCCCCTGTCCTCCCACGGGAGTTGCTGCTGCACCCAGGCTTCCCCGGGTAGAAGAAGGCTGGAGGTGGGGGCGAATTAGAAATTTAGGCTCAACTTTTTTCCCCTAAGGCAGCAGGCCGGGGGCTAGAAGATTGTCCTCTAGAGGCTGATCTGATTAGGCTACCAGCATTACAGATATCAACATCAGTGCCTGGTCCAGGTCCTCTGAGCCTCCAGACTGTGCGCACTCGGCACGTCGTGTCGTGAGGAGCACTGGGGATGGGAAGGTGTCTAGCTCCTTCCTGGGGGCAGGCACAGGAAAGGGTGCCCACACAAAGCCATGGCCAAGCACCCCATATATCTCATACTCAGTCCCCATGTACAGGGCCCAAGTTGCAAAAAGACAAACTGGCCAGCCTGGGGCCAGCCAATCTTGCTCTGGTGCCCCTTTCCTGTCCCTAGGCCTGACCCATAGATGGCTACTTGGGCCATACCACCCATGTGCCCCACCTTCCCTGGTCCTGGTGTTCGGGTGGGCTCTACCCTAACAGTCCAACCCCCACAGGTGCTCAGAGGAGGTGACCCACCAGCTTCAGGCTACGGCCACCCACCAGGTGGGGCGAGATGGGATTGTGGCCACGAGGCTCTGCACCCACCAGGATGATGTGGCCCTTACCAATGAGAGGCGGCTGCAGGAACTGCCAGGTGAGCAGTGAGCCAAGGCTGGGCAAGACCAGCTGGGAGGGGCTCTTGGGCAGGTAATGCCACCCGCCCTCCCAGGCAGCCTGGGCCCTTGGAATCATGTAGATGTCTAGGCCCCAACCTCTGTGACCATAAGGCCCTCACATTTGCAGAGGTAACCAATTTTGAGTGGTGTGATCTTAAAATGGTCAAGATGGAAATGCAGCTGGAAATGAGTCTTAAATCCAGGTCTCTGATTCTAAAGCCCCAGCTAGGCCTAAGCTACCTCCACTATCTCCCCCACAATGCCCTGGTCTGATGTGTTTTTGGAAACTAAGACATAAGTAACTAGTAATCTTTTTTCCCAGGTAAGGTACACAGCTTTGAGGCCATGGACAGTGATCCTGAGCAAGCCCGGACCCTGGATGTCCAGTGTCCCGTTAGCAAGCTACTCCAGCTAAAGCTGGGGGCCCAGGTGAGTGGAAAGCAAGGCCTAGATCCTGGGACCTTGGCCTCCCCAACCTTTGCCCCTCTGTCCAGGCTGATCCACAGCCAGACCGCCCAGCTGCAACCACAGCAAACTCCCTTCCTCCTATTCCCACCCACCTTCCTGTCTTCAGCTTCCCACTGCCCTCCTGTTTCTCTGCCTGGAGCTCCAAGCAGTGTTGCTTTGGGTAAGTCCCTTGCCCTTGCTGGAGCTTGGCTTTCTCATCTCTAAATCGGGGAGTGAAATATCTACCCCACACAGTTGTCCTCTGTACTATACCCTATAATGTGCGAGTCTTCCTTCCTTCTACCATGTTGGGACTGGGCCAGATGGGAGCCTTTCCTCGGGTTCTGAAGGGCAACCTAAAGGGAGGAGGTAGGCACCATGTGGTTGGAAGGGGAATGGCAGGATCTGGGGGCTATTTCTCAAGATTGTGGCCCACACACATACCCCTCAAGAGATGTGGAAGCTTTGAAAGCCATGACATCTGTTACCTTATTGCTCTACCTGCTCCTGAACAAATGCCTTTCCCCTTGACACAAGGGGAAACTGAGACCTGGAGAAATAAAGCATATTGCTTCAGGGCTCACAGTTAGCTAAGGATTAGGACTCAGTGTCCCTCCATGACAGGCCCCGGCCTCCCAGAACCGCAGCAGCGACTGCTGCCCCTGAGACCAGGCATGGGAGTGGGGCAGCTCTCCATGCCTCTGTTCTCTTTCCCCTGCAGGTGATGCTGGTGAAGAACTTAGCAGTGTCCCGAGGCCTGGTGAATGGCGCCCGAGGGGTGGTAGTTGGGTTCGAGACGGAGGGGAGAGGTGAGTGATGGGGGTGCAGACCCACCGCGTGGGGCAGCAAGTCCCCGGGGTAAGTGTGAGGATGGAAAGGTGAGGCCTGTGCCTCACCTGTGAGCCCCGAAACAGGGCTGAAAAGTTGGACTTCTCCATGCCCCCCTCAGGGCTGCCCCAGGTGCGATTTCTGTGTGGAGTCACTGAGGTCATCCGTGCTGACCGCTGGACAGTGCAGACTACTGGGGGCCAGCTGCTCAGCCGGCAGCAGCTACCCCTCCAGCTGGCCTGGGCGATATCCATCCACAAGAGCCAGGTGAGTAGCCAGTGTGGGGGATGGGGACAGGGGGTACAAAATAGGTCTAGGGCATGGTGAGGGGGCCTTAAAGGCTTTGTGGGGGTTGAGCCTGCCCTGGATGCAAAGTTCCAGACCAGTTGTAGATTCTTTGCTTTTAGACTTTATTTATTTATTTTTAGAGAGGGGGAAGGGAGAGAGAATGAGAGGAAGAGAAACATCGATGTGAAAGAAAAACACTGATTGGCTGCTTCTAGCACACCCCCAACCAGACACCTGGCCAGTGACCCAGGCAGGCGCTCTGAATGGGAATCGAACTAGTAACTTCTCAGTTCACAGGCCCTTGCTCAACCCACCGAGCCACACCAACCAGGGCTAAACCTTTCTTTAGTGCATTTCCTATACCATCTCTTTCCGTTTTCCCTCTGTCATCTCCTGCCCTGTCGTTTTCTGAGCCACAACCATGTTAAATTTAATACTTCAACAACTGTATGAGGTATAGATGAAATAATCACTCCTATCTTTATAGAGGAGGAAACCGAGGCTCAGAGAGGTGAAGTAACTTGTCCAAGGCCACACAGCTAGTGAGAGGCAGAGCCAGGATTCCTTTCCGTGGCTGTCTGACCCAGGCCTGAGGTCTGTCTTTCGCCCCATCCCTCTCTCTCATCCTGGCTCTGTCTCCTGGAGCCCCTCCTACTCAGATGCCCATCCAGGGTCACCAGGGTCGCCTTGAGACTCTCTGGACTGGGCGAGGAGATCCAAGGGCAATAGCTGGGCTGGTAACATAGGGTCAGGCTCTTGGACACAAAAGACTTCAGGCAGAGCTGGCTCCACCGCTGTCTCTCCAACCTGCAGGGCATGTCCCTGGATTGTGTGGAGATCTCTCTGAGCCGTGTGTTTGCCAGTGGCCAGGCCTACGTGGCCCTTTCCCGGGCCCGCAGCCTGCAGGGCCTGCGTGTTCTGGACTTCGACCCCACGGTGGTTCACTGTGACCCCCGTGTGCTACGCTTCTATGCCACCCTGAGGCGGAGCAGTGACCTTGGACTGGTAAGAGGGAGTTACCCAGTGGTGGGCCACATGGCTGTGGGCCACCTAGGAGCTAGAACAGAGGAAAGGCCAAGAGACCCTGACTAGGGGTGGCGGAGCCTTCTCTGGCTCCGCTGGGGACAAGAGCAAGAGGAAGGAGATGCTGGTCCCCCAGATTGCGGCCCTGAGGGACCACGGAAGTCCGTAACTTGGGCTCTCTGGCTTCAATCTAGGAGTCCCCAAATGACGATGACGCAGTCTCAGACCAGGAGAATGTGGACCCAAATCTCTGAGTCGCAGAGAGAAGACAAAGGATGGTCTCCCCTTCCTCCTGCTCCCAGGCCGGTCAGGGCCCAGGGATAGCAGGAGGAGGCTGTGCCCCTTTCTCCCTTCACTGGGGCCTCTCAGCCTCCTGCAGGGGTCTGAGCATAGTACTTCCCACCCATTTGCCCTCTGTGCCTCAGTTTCTCCCCTTGCCCTAGATGAGCTGCTTCCAGGGTCAGAAGTAACCTTTTCTGTGCCCATTGGGAGTGGGCCAGGTATTAGAGCACAGAGTTGTCTGCGAGGGTTGGCCGCAGGCCTGTGGGCATGAATGCTGCCCCCTTCGGGCTGCAGAGGGGAGAGGTGCTCCAGGGGCAGGAATAGGCCACGTGGAACCTGAGGTGATTTCCCAGCTAGGCCCAGCCTAGCACAGCCAGGACAGACACCTCCTGAGCCTGGCAACGTGAGGATACGCACAGCAAACCGTGCGCCTGTATCTTAAGCTGCTTTCAGGGATAAGAAGTAGTGTGTAGGGATTGAAATGGATGTTCTCAGATTGTATTTATTTTGGGCAAATAAACATGTGAATTGCGCAAGGACTGTGAGTTGAGTTGTCTGCTCCCCTTTAAGGTTCCCCTTCCCAGGGCACTGGCTGTTCCCGGTCCCCAGAGGCTAAGCCTGTGGTCCTGCCCCCAACCCCTCCTGTGCGCCCAGGTGTTAACGCCCTAGTGGCTGAGCTCCTGGATCCTTCTGTGAGGTTTTCTTTTTTTTTCCTTTTTTTTTTTTAGCACTTTTCCCCCTAAGGTTTTTTTTTTTTTTTAAGATTTTATTTATTTATCTTTAGAGGGGAAGGAGAGAGGGAGAGAAACATCAATGTATGGTTGTCTCTAGTGCATGCCCTGCAGGGAACTGGCCTGCAGGGAACCTGCCTGCAACCCAGGCATGTGCCCTGACTGGGAATCAACAGCGATCCTCTGGTTCACAGGCCGTGCTCAATCCACTGAGCTACACCAGCCAGGGCTTGTGAGGTTTTCTTAATGTCACTGGTTACCAGTGTTTGGAAAGCTGAGTGACCTGAGGTTGATGACGCACTGTGAAATGACCAGGTGAGTCGCTGCCACCCAGCAGTCAGGTAAAGACAAACTGGAGAATCCACACAGTGAGAAACAGCATTGCAGCATCTGAAAAATGCTGGAAGCTAGGCTGAAACTTTCCCACTTTGGGCCTTTCTGAAAACTTAGCTGGGACATTCTGATGGGGGAGGGATCACAGACTAGTTTCAGTTGATCACAAAGCTGATAGAAGTTGCTCAGGGGCCCTTACATACTGTTGGAAAGGTTCCCTGCTCATGCGTGAAAGGTGTAAACCCAGTTATGGCGGAAGCATGGATTGGCAACTCCATAAAGCAATGACTGATAATATAACAGAATCTCCAATGATGGGAAGGGTCAAGAATAAGGAAACCATGCTGGTGGCTGAGGAACAGGAAGTGTGATTGTTTGAAGGCATTTATCCTTGTCTCCCAAAAGCCAGTGGAGGCCCCAGTGCGCAGAGTGGGTGCTCAGGGAGTGTCTGCTTGAATGGTGGAGGCCTTTGATGTGGGGGCTCAGTGCTGTGGTAGTTCAGAGGGGCTGCAGGGCCTCACAGCTTCACTGTGGGCCTCGTGGAGGAGGCAGGGCTACGGCCTGTGAAGAATTTGATTGATGGTTAAAACTCAGAGGATAGACCTGGCTTTGCATCCTGATTTTGCCACTTGCCAGCTCTGTGACTTTAGGCACATTACATCACCTCTCTGAGAGGGTCTCCTCACCTGTAAGTGCAGGTGGTAACTTCCTGTCACACAGGGTCATTGGAAGAGAGGCCTGGCACGTGGCAGGAACTCAGTAAGCAGCTGTCACTGTGATTACCAGTGGTTATCACCAGAATGTCTGCTTCCTACACTGGATCCTCTGGCAGACAAAATCTGGAGCCTCGGAGGGGTACCAGCATGGCCCCTGGACAACTTCTGACGGTCTGGTTCTTGCTACCACCCTTCCTGACCTTGAGGAATCAACTGTTTTTCCATAGCATCAACCCTTTTCTCTGCCCCCAATAGCAGACGCTCTTAGGAGAAGCCATGCCCGCAGGGTGACCCCCCTCAACAAGTGGCAGCCATGAGGGCCTTTAAAGGTGGTGCCTCAAGGGCCCAAGTGTTTCCTATCTGCCCACTGGCAGCCCTCCTCCCAGGTCCAGCTGTTAATAGGTCACACCGTCACCCTGCCCTCAGGAAGCTTACCATCTGGTTGAACATTGCATTTTTCACTCCTTCCACTTAACACACAGTTTGGGGACATCCAGTCCAGCACAGATGGCATTGTCTTGTGTTTTCTAGCAGCTCTGCATCTTTTGGGGTTCTTGGATGGAAACAGGAGAAACTCAGGAGAACTTAAGCAGGAGAGGAAGGTAACGGAGCAGAAGGCTAGCTCAGAGAAGTGGTATGAAGCCCAGAAAGCCAAGGCTTGGAAATAAGTGGGAACTGGGGAGGCTAGAACCACTGGCAAGAGTGGAGCTGGGAGCCGCTGGCCAGGAGGACCTTTGTGGCCACCCCTGGACACCAAGCACAGCCACCAGGGGAAGGAGTCCTTCCCTCTTCTGCCTCTTCTCACATCACCCAGTCCATATGTAAAGGCATGTATGTGACTGGGTGGGCTTGGTCTCCCACGCCGGTCCTGCAGCCACCAGCAAGAGGCTGAATGTGCAATGAAGGTGCAAGGGGTACCAGGGCTTCTGCGGGCAGATGATTCTTACATCGTCCCCCAGAGCTGGACTATTGAGCATGTCTCTCCTGGAATTCTCCTCTAGACCTCTACCCTCAACACACACTGCCAAGGCGCCTGCCCCTCCCAGCCCTGTCCCCTCACCCAGGCACCACAATGTCCACTTTCCCTGGTCTCGTGTGGACCTGCCCTCCTTCAAGATATCTTCCTCACAGGACTGCCTGGTCATCAGAAAGTCCTGCCCTTAGCAATCCCTTCTCATTGTGAAGAGACTCTCCAGGAGAGTCTCCCTGGAGAAAGACAGACGTGTTCTCTGTGTGGGGGAGCTGCAGACACACCTGCCTGCCGCTGCAGGTCGGCACAGCACGTTGTCTGGTGAGAGGGTATGCCAGCAACCGCACAGCTCTTTATTTTCTTGACATCTAATTTAATCTGACTTCTAGCCTGTATCCCTGGGGGTGTCAGGAAACCCCATCTCAGTCAGTGTTGGGGGCTCCCCACCCCCAGGGTCATACAGGCAGGTAGGGGGCCTTATAGGAGCAGGCCTTTCATTTCCAGGGCCTCCCAGTGGCTGCTAACACCGGCAGTGACCATTGTCCACAGGCCACAGCCCTGCTCAGGCTGAGGGCGGGGCTGGGGAGGTTATGGGGACTTTCCAAGAGCCAGTCTCTCCAGGGGCTTTGCTCCATGGCTTCTGGAACCCTGCCACCTCCCCGTGGTGCTCTCAGGGCACCCCGTAACCACTCACCCCGCCCCAGTCTTGGAAAGCCTCCTCCTTCTGACTCTCCTTCCCCCCAGCATAGCCCCCTCAAGGAATTGGACCTAGGAAGCAGAAATCAGAAGGGTGGGTCCTCAGATAGCTAGCTTCCTTGAGGCAAAGAAACAGAAAGGTCTGGTGACCCTGAGAGCGCAGGGCAGGAGTAAAAAGATAAGTGTGGGCAGAACGAAGGAAGAACCGTCCCCAGTAATCTGCTCATGCTGAGATAAAGAAGACTTTGTCTCATTCATTCAGTCCTTACTCTAACCTCTATCTGGTGTCTCTAGTAAGCCAGATGCTGGACTAGACACTGGAGACCCCCCAGTAAACCAGAGTGACGTGGCCCTGCCTTGGGACCCTGTAGTGAAGGGAGGGAGACCAATTCTAAACATGCAAACAGGATAACCTCACATTTTCACTAGCACCGAAGAATCAGATAACATCAGATAACAGAATACCTGCTGAATGGGAGAGGAAAGGGACTCTGAGGCAGATGCCTTCCCCGCTCACGTCTCCCTGACTTGGCTGCATGATTCTAGCAAATCTGTAATGGCCAGATGAATCCTTCGTGACTGGCCTGAGAGGTCACCTCCTTTGTGACCCTGCCCCTTCCCAGGCCGAATGGCCAGGTCCAGCCGCTGAGCACGTCCATTGTGCTGTCCATGGCTGTGTGGGTCGTCTTCTGTACCACAAGGCTCCTGAGAACAGGAGTGAGTCAGTCCCCCGCCTCTCTCAGCCTCAGCACCCAGCCCAGCACAGGGAATGGGACGGCTGAGAGCAGAGAACAAACGCATAAGGGAATGAGTGCTGAGAGCCTGAGGGGGGACGGTGAGCCTGCCTGAGTATGCTGCCCTGATGATGGGGGTGTCCCACTGTCTGGGGGACCCCTTGACTTCTGTTTTCTCCCTAGTTGCCTAGTTGTATGAATTTCCTACTCTCTCCCCTGATCTCCAGAAGGAAGGCTGGAGGTGAGTCTGTCAGGGGGACAAGCTGGAGGAAGTCATTCAGGAAAAGGAAACTGCATAGCACACACGAAAAGAGGTGTGGATGACGGAGTTCCAGGGCCCTCTTTAGTACAGATTTTAAAGCAGGAGATGGGCGCTGGGGGAGGGAGGCCGACCCCTGGGGGCTCAGCGCCGGGTCCCACTTCCCGCAGGCCCCCGTAGCTCTCTTTTGCCTCACAGCCCCCGCCCCAGCACCCGCTGTGGTCTGCCTTTAGGGTACTGATCAGTTTGCCAGTCCGTCTCCCCTTAGAATAAGCTGGGTCCCTTGGCAGCAAGAAACCTGGCCCAGCCGTCTTTGTGTCCCCACAGCACTCAGCGTGATGACTTTAGAGAGAAGACACTTCATAAAATGTTTGATAGATGAAAGCACACAGCACAGAGCCAGGTCCCCTGAGAGGCAGGGGTGTTTCCAATTTTTCCAGAGCCAAGCAGTAGCCGGGATGGACCCAGAACCCGGGGGCCGCCGATGGGCTTCCTGGAGTTGTCCACCTTCGCTCTACCTTCTGGAGGGTGGCCAGGCAAGGGCGTGGCTAGACAGGACCTCCTCCTTTCTGAAGTCCTGGCATATTTTGCCCACCCCCACCGGGTCGATGTTTATGCTCTAACCCCCAATCTCAGAGCAGCCAGGTCCTCTCCCCAAGCACCACACACCATGGGCCACTAGGTGGTGCCAAGTGGTCAGTTAGTCCTTTCCCAGAGACCTGGCAGGTCCTTTGTCTCTCAGTCTATGTCTGGTTGGGGCACAGGGACACCTCAGGAGCTGGGAGCCCAGTAAGAGTAAGGATGGGGAGGCCCCTTTGCTGAAGGGCTTGCACTTGGTACCTGCTGAGGTTTGTGTCCTCAGCAGGTACCTGCTAATGAACACCGTGGTTTGTGTCCATCATCCCTCTTGTTTTTCACAGTAACCCTAAGAAGGCAATGGGGCATTATCCTCTGCTGTGGGGAGAGCAAACTAACCTCCTGAGAGGTTAGGTGACTTGGCCAAGGCTACACTACCCAAGTCCCAGGATCCTGGGATTTTTGCACAGTCAGCCGAGAGCCCTGAAGTTAGATACTGGCTTCACCCCTTGCCAGGTAACCTTGGATATGCTGCCTGAATCCTCAGCCCCAGTCCCATCATTAGTGAAATGGGGCTAACAGCAAATCCAGTTAGGACTGGTAAAAAACTGGGGTGGGGCCAGGCTCAAGGTAAACCCTCCTGGTTAACTCCTATTGGCCTTTTTACTCTTACCCCAAGTGGCCGCCCTGCACCCCTCCTCCTCACCCCTACCCTTTCCCTGCCTCCTGAGTGGCCTGGAGAATAACAAAGAGAATTAACCGGAACCCAGAGTAGGTGATCACTTCCGTGACGCGGGCTGTGCCCACCCACTAGGGGAAGAAGGGAAGTTTGTCCCCCTCCATCTTCCAGCAAACACAAGGACTCAGCCCTGGTCCGTGTGTCCGTTCGTCATAACTGCCCCTCTTTTTCCCTCTCTCTACCTCTTCTCACCAGAGGGGCATTGTCAGGTCTAGTTCATGGAGCAGGAGACGGAAGCTCACAGTGGGCAGCTCAGGGCCTCAAGGCTCTAAACGGCGAGGCCAGGACGGGTTCCGTGTATCTGAGGCCTCCCCTCAGTGTTCGGGGCCATCGCACAAGGAGCACGCCGGGGGAGCCTCCCGGCCCGGCCTTGTCCCAGAAACCCCACTCTCAAGATTCCGGTTCTCCGGATTCCAAGAGCATCATCACCTGCTGAGACAGAACCTGCTGGGAAGGAGGCCCTGAATGGAGGAGCGACCCCCAGGTGTCAGACAAGCCCTGTGGGGAGGGAGGGTGGTGTCTCTGCCCGCTGGCCCACCTCCCCCTCCTCAGCCTCTTACCCCCTGGGCTCCAGCTCCCTCCTCAGCCTCACAGCCTCCTGGCAGAGGCTTCCCTCAGGGCTGTCCCTCAGGCCCCTTCCCCCACTGGTGTTGGGTTCGGTAAGCAGAGCCCCAGCTCACCTGGGAAGGAGGGCATCCAGTTACAAGCTAGGGCTTGGGCAACCTGGGGGCAGGAGCCAAACTGGGAACTGATGGTGAGGGCAGGTGGTAGGAGACTCCGAGACACCTCGACCTGCAGAAGTCCCCACCCCTGCTATAGGAGGCCCCATCTTCTGGGTTCCTTGCCTCTCTGAACACCTCCCTGCTCCTGGGGCCTGGGGCCTGTGGTGGAAAGCCCAAGGCATCCAGCATCACATGCCGCCTGGTACCTAGTACATGCCAGTTCCCTGAGCTGGGTGGGCCTGTTTCCTCACCCTCAGAATGGGGGTAGGGTGGGAGCAAGCTCTGCTTGACCCTCTGCCGGCAGGGCGGGTCCTGGGACTGTGCTCGGCAAACTGGAGGACTGCGCAGGGCCTGGTGAGGCTGCTCCCTCCTTCAGCCCCACTCCTTCCCCTCCACCACTCAGGGTGGCCTCCCCCTCCCCCACCCTGGGCCCTGGCACAGCACTCCATGCCTATTTAAGGCAAATCTCCTGATCTCTTTTTAAATAACATTCTCTCCTTGTTGTGGAGAAGACAAGCAGGGCTCAGGGAGAGGGGAGGAGAGCCCCAGGGACCACACCAGAGGGGGCAGGGGAGACATGGGGGTGACGAGGTATGGCTCCCCTCCTCCCACAGTGAGGCTGGAGAAAGTCTTTGCCCTCCCCATTCCCCAGCCCCCCATTTTGGTTTCCTCCATGCACCAGCCCTGGATTGGTTCAAACCTCTTTAGAGGGGCTGGGGCAGCCCCTTGCAACTGTGGGGGTGGAGGATGGGGAGTAAACCTAGTCCGGGTCCCTTGGTGTATATGCTTGGGGGAAGAAGCAGTGGCCGGTGAGGGGCAAGGGAGGGTCTGGGGTAGGACTGAAATCTGATCTCACAGCCTGAAGGAGGAAATGCAACTGCTCTTTGGTTCTAGAATCCAAGGCTCAAAGCGGCCAAGGGACCTGCCCAAGGCCACACGGTTAGTGAGTGGAAGGGTCTGCAATCCAGGCCTGCTGGCTCCAAATTAATGCTTTCTCCCCTCTCCCCCAGGCCTCCTTGAGCCTGAGGTTGTATGTGACACCTGACAGCGACTCTGGCCAGGGACCAGGCATCATTCAAAGCCTCCTGCACATGCCCTTCCCCTGCCTATTGCACCTCTCAGGTGGGCACCTCTCTCCCTGGCTCCTTCCCTTCTGCCTCCCTCATCTTTTCTTCGGGCCCATCACACCTCTTCCCCTTCTCCTCCATTCCGAGCGCACCCCAACAGCCCTCGGTTCGTGCTCTCAGAAACTTACAGCTGGTAGGTGGCCTGTCCCACACCCCTCCAAAGGACCCAGGCCGGGCACCTTCCCTCTCCCTCGGCAGGAACCCAGCTCAGTGAGGCCCAAGGCCCTTCCTCTGCTGCTTGCTTGTCTCCCCCCTCCCCAGTCTGTCCCCAGGTGGCTGCCTCCCCTGCCTCCCCTCTCTCAGCCTGACTAATCCCCCCCCCCCCCCCGTGGTCCTCACATGACCGAGGCGCCCTCTCTGGGGTCAGAAGGGGAGGGTCAGGGCTCCTGTACAGATCATGTCGCCTCCTGATGGCACCATGTGTGTGTGAGCCAAAACCTCTCCCCACCCTCGCCCCCGTCAGTGTCAGGCTAGACTAGGGGGTAGGGAACAGGGTGGGGAAGAAGGCCCAGCCTCATCTTCCTCGAGCACTTACAGCAGAAAGGGGCCACTTCAGTCAGCTGGTTCAAAGGCCTCATTTCACAATGAGAAAACTGTGGTCCAGGGAAGGGAAGGGAAGGGAAGGGAGGCCGAGAGGTCCTACGATGAGACAAAAGCCAGGCTGGGTCTCACTGGGACCCCTGATAACCTCAGGTGTGGACTTGATCCCTAGAGGAGGAGGGTCTTTTAAGGGGGAGATTCAGCTCCTTGTTCAGTGGGGGTATCCTTGAGCTTCCCAGGGTCTGTCTAGCTTGGCTTTACCATTAACCCACTGAGCGCCCTTGGGCAAGCCCCTTTTCCTCCTTGAGCCTCAGGCTTTTCGTGTAAAACAAGTGGGTTGGGTAGACGATCTTTGAGATCCCTTCCAGATCAGACCTGCACCTCCCACCAGCCCAGCCTATTCCACCCCGCCCCCCATCCCTGCCTCTGTCTCCTGGCTCTGACCCCCGCCCAGGCCTGCCTCACAGCTCGCAGAAATTGCTCTCGACAGCCTCTGCACCGTTGCTAGCCTCCTCCACTCTTCCTCTCTGATGAGCCCCTCACATTGTTCAGGTAACCCGAGGCTTGGGAACCTCCCAGGGCCTCCCTCAGAATAATCCACCTCATCACCTGGCATTCAGCACATCCACCTGCAGTCTTGGACCCTGGGCCCAGTTTCCTTACCTGCCGGGCGCACCAGCCACCCCTCACTTGGGGGACTGTGGCGTGGACATGCAGCGGGGCACACCAAAGGGGCACGGGAGAGGCTGGAGAGCCCACCCGGCACTCCTGGCGTCTCTGTGCTAGAAAGGCTACCCATCCCACCCTCACTCGCCCTCATTCGAGTTGGCCAGGACCTCCAAGGCCGGTTCAAGTCCCACTGCCTCTGAGGGAGGCCGCCCTCCGGGGCCCATCAGAGGTGACCTTGCCCCGTGGGGCCCCCACAAGGCTGGATTCCACTTGTCCGCCTGCTGCCCCCTGTCTGCACCACCAGCCTGTGAGGAACCTATAGCGTGGGGGTCTCCTAGAGAACCAGCCAGCCAGGTACTTGCTGAGGGGAAGCCTGGGTCTCTGGGCTCCAGCCCACTCCCCCTCCCTTCCCCCAGGGCTGTGGTTTTGACACGGATTATCTTTGACCCTCAGAGACATCCTTAGCTCTAACTTCAAAAAAAAAGCTCATAGTTGGGCCTCCGGGCAGACTCCCAGCTGGAGGTTTTAGACCCCGTGTTGCATAGTTCAGATGACTAACCAAATCGACACTCAGGAAGCTTCCCCACAGGCCCAGGAAGTGATAGCTGGTAGAAAATGTACTTTATTAGAAAAGACCGCTAAGGGAAGAGAAGCCAGACCTAGAAGCTTAGAGACTGCGCACCCTGAGGTCTGAACGCTGCTTCAACCACTTCCTACCTGGGCAGGTTACCTAATGTCTTCGAGCCTCAGTTTCCTCATCAGTAAAGAAGAGACAAGAATATCTATCTCACCCTGTAACAAGAGAATTAACTGATGCATGCTTAGCTCATGGGCTGGTACCTCATAAATGCTCAGAATGTGCTAGCTGTAAGCCTTACTGAAGACAGATGGGTCGAGGCTCCCAGCTGAGGGTGGGGAGGAGGGCTGTCGAGAAGCAGGGAGGCACCAAGGCACAGGTTGCTTTGCCAGAGGAAGGCAGCAGGTTAGTAGCTAGAAGAAAACATCAAGTCCCAGGCCTGGTGCTAAGCAGTCTACATACATTTTCTCATTTAAACCCCAGTCTTTTCCTCAGTCAAAAATAGGGGTTTGGAACAGAAGCTTCCTAAGGCCTTTCCCATTCAGTGAGTACTTGTACTTGTTTTCGGTTTACAAGGTATTTTTCACTTTGTAGAGTCAACCTGTAATTCTGCAAGTGTAGTATAGTTGTGCCCACACAAGTATATCTGGGACCAGAACCAGGACGATGGCTCCATCTTGCCCTGGAACCTGCTGGCAGCCAGTTCCGAGAAGGATGGGTGGGGCCTGAAGCTCCACCAAGGGCCCAGGGAGGGGCGTGGCGCTTGGAGAGACGTCATGGAAGCGTGGCTCTGCCTCCTGCCCGACGTCCGGTTCCGTCAGGCTCTGCCGAGACCCAGAGGTTTGGGTCTGGATCTCATCAACCCCACCTGTCAGCCCTGCACGGCCCGCTCGCTTGGCCTTTGGTTATCACTAAGGAGATTGTGGCTTCAGTCCAGGGGCCCGGAATCCCGTCCCTGCTAGCAACCTTAGGGCAGGGAGCTGCGCTCCCATCAGCCAAACATCCCCAGTTTGACTGAGCTGTTATATGACGGGCACCGTGAAATATGCAAAGACCTCACTATTCATAAATATTTATTGAACACCTACAGTGTGCCTGGCCCTGAGCCGGCTCCAGGGAATCAGACAAAAATTCCTGCCCACGCTCTAGTAAAACAAGCCATAAAAGAAAGCTAAGTGTGATGGGAAATAGAAGAGAGCAATTGGCTTTACACAGGGAATCAGAGAAGGCCTCGGGGCTGGGAGGGGGAAGTGCAGCTGGCACAAGACAGAGGGAAGGGCCCAGGACAGGCCCTGAGATGGGAACATGTGGAGTACTGGAGAGCCCAGGCCAGGGTGAGGGGGGCACTCAGCAAGCTCCCCCTTAGTAAATGCCAGCTGATCCAACTGACAGATGGTCACGAGGATTCCTGCTTCCAGCCAAGATGGAGTAACATCTTGGATTTACTTTCCCACCCAAGATAACCAAAATACCCAAGAAAATACATGCAACAGTGGTTCTCAAGACACTGAATGCCAGACAATGAAAAACAGTGACTCCTGAGCCCTGGCTTGTGTGGCTTTGTGGACTGAGTGGTGGCCTGAGAACCAAAGGGTCACCGGTTCGATTCCCAGTCAGGGCACATGCCTGGAATGCAGAGCAGGTTCCCAGTTGGGGGCGTGCGAGAGCCAACCACACACTGATGTTTCTCTCCCTCTTTCTCCTTCTCTTCCCCTCTCTGAAAATAAATAAATAAAGTCTTTAAAAATTTTATGCAAAATAAAACACAGAGAAAAAAAGCTTAAAAATAATAATAACATGGCATCGGTGAGCTGTGAGACACCTTCAAGTGACCTAATATATGTAATTGGAATCTCCCCAGGAGTCAGAAGGACAGGAAAAGTTCTTTGAAGAAAAAAACAACAAAAATTTCCAAATTTGATGAAAACTATAAATCCACAGATGTCAGACACTTCATAAACCCCAAGCACAATAAACATAAAGAAACTGTACCAAGCTCTCTAATCCTCCCTGTTCAACAAGACATCCGCAGCCACGTCTGAGACACGATGGTGCAGGGTGGAGTAAACCGGTTCGGCCACACTGGGTACCTGGTCATTAGCCAAGTGGCTGTTGTTGCCATCAATGACCTCTGCACTGACCTTAACTACATGGTCTACATGTTCTAGCCACTCATACTCATGGTCTACATGAGTATGATTCTACTCATGGCAAGTTCAAAGGCACAGTCAAGGCTGAGGACAGGAAGCTTTTCAGCAATGGAAAGTCTATCTCCATCTTCCAGAAGCGAGATTCCCCAATATCAAATGGGGTGATGCTGGTGCTGAATATACTGTGGAATCCACTGGTATCTTCACCACCTTGGAGGAGGCTGGGGCTCACTTGAAGAGGGGAGCCAAGAGGGCCATCATCTCTGCCCCTTCTGTGGGTGTCCCCATGTTTGTGATGGGTGTGAATCATGGCAACTATGACAACTCCATGAGAGTTGCCAGCAATGCCTCCTGCACCACCAACTGCTTGGCCCCCCGGTCTAGGTCATCCAAGACAACTCTGGCATGGTGGAGGGACTCATGACCACACCCATGCCATCACTGCCACCCAGAAGACTGCGGGTGACCCCTCAGGGAAGCAGTGGCGTGACGGTCAAGTAGTTGTCCAGAACATCATCCCTGCTCCTAGTGGCACTGCCAAGGCTGAGGGCAAGGCCATCCCTGAGCAGAATGAGAACTCACTAGCATGTCCCTTCCTCCTAATGTATTAGTTGCAGATCTGACCTACCATTGGGAAAGAGGTTCAAAATATGATGACAACAAGAAGCTGGTAGAAGAGGCATCAGAGGACCCCTAAGAGGCATCCTGGGCTACACTACAGATTAGGTTGTCTCCTGTGACTTTAACAGAGACCCCCATTCCCCACCTTCAATGCTGGGGTTTCTATTGCCTTCAACAACTACTTTGTCAAGCTCATTCCCTGATATGACAGTGGATTTGACTATAGCAATAGGATGATGGATCTTATGACCTCTATATGGCCTTTAAACAGTAAGAGTCCCCTGGACCCTCAGCTGTACCAAAAACTTATATAAGAGAAAAAGAGAGGCCCTTAGCTGCTGGGGAGTCCTTGCCCCATCTCAATCTCCAAATATACTGAGAATCTCTCATCCTGGACCCAATGTCCATCCCAGACCTCCTGAAGAAGGGGAGGGGCTTAGCATGTACCATCAATGAAGTACACTGTACCCAGCAGAAAAAAAGGGGAGGGAAAGAGACAATACGAAGATATATCATGAGCTGTTTTTAAAAAGTCATAAGAAGAAGCCCGGCTGGTGTGGCTTAGTGGACTGAGCGCCAGCCTGTGATCCAAGGTCACTGGTTTGATTCCCAGTCAGGGCACATGCTGGGTTGTGGGCCAGGTCCCCAGATGGGAGTGTGTGAGAGGCAACCAATGGATGTTTCTCTCCCTCTCTTTTTCCCTCCCTTTCCTGCTCTTTCCTGCTCTCTAAAATAAATAATAAATAAATAAGTAAATAAATAATAAATAAAATCTTAAAAACAAAGTGATAAAAATAACAATTTAAAAGCAGCCAATAGGGGAGGGGTATGCAGGGTGGAGGGGAATGGAGGGGGGGAATAGAACAAATGTAAATGGCATAATCAATAAAAAAGTTAAAAAAAAAAAGTATAGCCCTGAAAAAAAAATAAATAAAAATAAAAGCAGCCAATAAAAAAGGACATATTGCATATAAACGAAAATAACGACAGCAGATTTTTTTCTTCAAAACAATGCAAGTGAGAAGTGGAGCCATGTTTTTAAAATACAGAAAGAAAAAATAAATATCAACCTAAAGTGTTTTACCCAGGAAAAACATCCTTCGAAATAAAAACATGAAATAAGGGAAAATAGAAACACAACATACCAAAACTTACGACAGGCAGCCAGCTCAGAGCTGAAAGGGAAACTCAACGCTGTAAATGCCTACATTATAAAGGAGGGAAGATCTCAAATCAGTAACCTAAACTTTCACCTCAACACACAGGAAAAGGAAGAGCAAACTAACTCTAAAGTGAGCAGAGGTAAGATAATAATAAAGATTAGAATGTACTTTAACGAAGTAAAGAACAGAAAAAAAGAGAAAAAATAATAAATGGATAGCTGGTTCTTTGAAAAGATCAACAAACTGGACAAACCTTTAGTTATATTGACCAAGAAAACTCAGATTACTAGAATCAGAACATTACTACTAAACTTACAGAAAGAAAAATAATTATAAAGGAATACTACGAACAACCGTATGCCAATAAAGTAGGTAACTTAGATGAAATGACGAATTCCTAGAAAGCAACAAACTATCAAAACTGACTCATGAAGAAAGAGACAATTG
This sequence comes from Artibeus jamaicensis, assembly GCF_021234435.1. Classification (NCBI taxonomy): domain Eukaryota; kingdom Metazoa; phylum Chordata; class Mammalia; order Chiroptera; family Phyllostomidae; genus Artibeus; species Artibeus jamaicensis. Next base: position 9,084,777 of record NW_026521883.1, read on the forward strand.
TACAGACCAAAATAAGTAAAGAGATTGATTTAAAAAAAAAAATGTACCCACCAACTGAGATGGCTTCACTCATGAATTCTACCAAATGTTTGAAGAAGAATTTAAAGAATTAATATCAATTCATTACAAATTCTACTAGACAATAGAAAAGGAGGCAATACTTCTCAACTCAATCTATCAGGTCAGAAATAACCTGATACCAAATCAAACAAATACATCATAAGAAAACTACAGACCAGTATCTCTTATGAATATAGATACAAAAATCCTCAACAAAATACTAGCAAAAGAATCCAGCAACATATAAACAGAACTGCACCATGAACAAGTAGAATTTATACTAGGAATGAAAGGTTGGTTTAACATCCAAAAATTAATTAATGTAATATACATATGCTAAAAAATAACAGAAAGCACACGGTACCTCAATAGATGAGGGGGGAAAAGCCTTTGCCAAATCCAAAACTCACTTATAATAAAACAAAACAAAACAAATTAGGAATAGAAGGGAATTTCCTTAACCTGATAAAGGGCATTTACACATAAAACCCACAGCTAACATTATACTTAATAGTAAAAGATTTAGCCCTGGCTGGTGTGGCTCAATGGACTGAGTGCTGGTGTGCGAACCAAAGGGTCACTAGTTCAATTCCCAGTCAGGGCACATGCCTGGGTTGCAGACCAGGTCCCCAGTAGGGGGCACATTAGAGGTAACCATACATCGAAGTTTCTCTCTCTTTCTCCCTCCCTTCCCCTCTCTCTAAAAAGAAATAAAATCTTTAAAAAAAAGCCTAAATAGATGACAGACCTAAAGGTAAAACTTTAAACTATAAAACTATAGATACTTGTTAGGATTTCTACCAAAAAGACTGAAACCAAGGATTTGGTGAGGATATGAAGCAACTAGAATTTTCACACACTGCTGGTGGGAGTGTAAAACGGTATAGCCACTTTGGGAAATAGAAAAGGAGAAAACTTTTGGAAAATAGAAAACTTTTTTGGAAGAATTTTGGCAGTTTTTGAAGAAGTTAAACATAGCATACACCTATCATTATGATCTGGCCATTCCACTCCCAGGTATTTCTCCAAAAGAAATAAAAGCATACAGGAATGTTCATACTAGTTTTATTTGTAATAGCCAAAAGCTGGAAACCTGAATGTCCATGAACAGGTGAATCTTGTTGTATATCCATGTACTTAATTCCTACTCAATTATGCAACAAAAATGAATGATCTATTAGGATATACAGGTTCTGCCCTGACTGGTGTAGCTCAGTGGACTGAGCACTGGCTGTGAACCAAAGGGTCACCAGTTTGATCCCCAGTCAGGGCACATGCCTGGGTTGTGGGCCAGGTCCCCAGTAGGAGGCAGGTGAGAGGCAACCACACATTAATGTTCTCTCCCTCTTTTTTCTTCCCTTCTCCTCTCTCAAAAAATAAATAAAATATTTTTTAAAAAAGTACATAGTGTATATTTCTATTTACATAAAATTCTAGAAAACACAAACTAATCTGTAGAGACTAAAAGCAGTTCAATGGTTGCCTGGGGTGAACGTCAGGTAGGAGCTGGAAGGATTAAAAACACCTAGAAGGAAACTTTGGTGGGTGATGGTTATGTTCATTATCTTGAATGTGATGGTTTCACAGATGTATAGCTATGTCAGAGTTTATCTGATTGCATGCCTTATAGTATGTATGTGCCAATTCCACCTGAATTGATCTGCTTAAAACATGATGAGGAGCATATATGATGTGGTGTCTCTGCAGCTAACTCCCTATGACCTCTGGCACACTGGTAAACCTTTCTGAGACTTAAGTTTCTTTTTCTGTAAAAGTCAGGAAGTATTAGAATCCACAAGTATTAGTTTAGGCCCCAAAGGCAATTTGCTAGAAGAAAAGCTCGGAAAGTGATGGAGCCCAGGAAGCCTTCGCTAACACTTGTCCTTGCTTCTCTGATCACAGCTTTCCGTGGTTCCCCGCTTACACGGTAGGAAAGGAAAGCTGCCAGCTTTGCATGTCCCCGGTTCACTTACTCAGAGGGGTGCCGACTTGACTCCCTGTTAATCCCAGGCCCAAGTGTAAATTCTCAGCGAAAGACTTACTGGCCTGCTTGGGTTAAGGACTCCACCGTTTGCCAGCGTACTGTGGTCAGGGAGAGGAGCCAGATAGGATGAACCTGGGGCTGGTCTTGCCTCCTACAGACGAATGCTGGGAAAGTGCTGGATGTACAACCACAAGAGGGCTGTCAGGAGATACTGGTCAGAATTCAGACCGGTCCTGTCCTGAGAATCCTGCCTCTCTGGATGGGGCCCGCAGATGTGTATGTAAGATTCAGATGAGTGCAGATCAATGGGCGAAGAAATCCATTCCATTTGGGCAACCTGGGGAGGCTTCATGGAAGGGGTGCCATTGGGATCAGATCTGTGAGAAAAGTTATGTCCTGCATTTGTGCGGCTTTTCAAGCTTCCTAAGTGCTTTCAGATACTCTCTTAGAGTCCAGACCCATCCTCTGAACTTCACTTTGGGGCTTGCATTATCATATACCCCATTTGCACAGATGGAAAACTGGTTACTGGAGACATTGAGTGATTTGCCCAAATGCACAAAGCTTGGCAGGGCAAAATGCAACCTCCAGTGTTTCGACTCCAGAGCCCTGACTTGTTCTCTGCCTGAGGCTGACTCTAAATGGCAGCAAGGAGAGGGGAGGGAGAGTGGTCTACGAGTGTTTGGCAGGGACTGAAAAGGGAGAGAAGCTCAGGTAGCACCCCCCATTTCCTCTGCACGTCCTGTCTCCAGAAGATACGCCGCCCCCTTCACTGGCTCCGGAGACCCAGAGACCACCTTCATGCTGTGCTGCAGCCTCTCAGACCAGTTTCCACTCCAGACCTCTCTCCTGACCTCCAGTCCCACGGCTCCAACGACCTGTGGACTCTCAGACCCAAAATGTGGACTCGAGGAGTCCTGTAGAAAGTCAGAGAAACCTTGGGACCACCCCAACCACCCGAGGATAATGAGACTAATACTCAAAGCAATGTAAATAAACTAGTAATCTAGTAAAAAGGAAAAAAACCCAGGCTTGTGTATGTCTGTATCATGTACACACACAGACCGTGACCTGAGCGTGTTACGCGCAGTGCTGTACCTCATCCTCACGCGCACTTCGAGGCAGGTACTGTCCCCAGTTTACAGCTTGGGGAAGCTGAGGCTCAGAGTATATTTTTGTCCTTCGTCACGAAGCTGGTAAGTAGTAGATCCAAGTCTGTCTGATGGCAAATGAACTCCGATCGTCCTACAAAACTGTTTCTTCCTCTTGACCTGTTGGTTTCTACCAGCAGCACCGCCGAGCCCCCAGGCCCGAGACGCTGCCGTTTGTTCGGGCTTCAGCGTCTGGGCACAAGCAGCAATAGAGCTGGAGGCTTGGGAAGGGTGGCGGGTGGGCGATCTGCTCTGAGGGGGTGGAGGGGGAAGGGGGACCAGACTACTTCACATACCAGCCATGGATTTAATGGCTGTTGGGTTTTTTTAACCCTACGGAGGACATTTTCTTTCCATTGCTTTTAGAGAGAAAAAAAGAGAGAAACATCAGTGTGAGATAGAAACATCAATTGATTGCCTCCCAGATGTGCCAGACTCTGGGTGCTACGTGCCAGCACACACTAGACCAGGGATCAAACCTGCAACCTAGGCATGTGCCCTGACTGGGAATCGAACCCAAAACCCTTGAGTTACTGGACATGCTCCAACCAAATGAGCCACTCCTGCCAGGGCTTCATGTTGTTACTAACTTTTTATCCTAACTTTTTTTAACTGGTGGAGTTTATGGGTTTTTTTAAATTTTATTTATTTATCTTTAGAAGGGAAGGGAAGGAGAGGAGAGAAATATCAATGTATGGTTGCTTCTGGTGCATTCCCTGCTGGGAACTGGCCCCTGCTGGGAACTGGCCTGCAACCCAGGCATGTGCCCTGACAGGGAATTGAACCTCGATCTTTTGGTTTGCAGGCCTGCACTCAATCCACTGAGCTACACCAGCCAGGGTATCCCAACTTTTTAAGAGTTAAATTTAATTGCCAAGTTGCATGCCCTGGAGGTTAAAAGTAAGAAGTTTCAGGTCAGAAATACTTGGCTTCCAGTCTCGTCCTAGTTTCCCCATTTTCCTGCTCAAGATCTTGGGGAAGCTTCTGGAAGAGAGTTAGCAACCCCAGCCTTTCCGGTTAAAAATCTTGTGAGGGGAGATGGCTTCCTCGGGGGACGGCCAAGGCTCAGGCTGCGGTTCCACCTGCCCCATCACACTGACTCATAACATCCATCCCTCTGGGGCTAGTTCAGTTCAAAACCTTTGAAAAATATCCTCAACCTTATCAGATGGTTACACTTCTAATGCCTGCTTAAGTTCACCTGTCTGGAATGTTCTTCCAGGAAGTCTTGTGAACCTCAGGGAGACAACCCCCACCCAGCGGCTACACCAATCTTGTCTACAAGACCCACTCCTCCCTCAGCCTTTCACATGCTGATGCAAACTGTGGACCTCCCAGAGTGCTGGGGGTGGGGCGCAGGGGCAACTGAGCCTCTCGGACCTACTTCCTGCAGGGCCAACCGAATCCAGCTTTCTTTCTTTTTAAAAATATTTTATTTATTTATTTTTAAAGAGAAGGGAAGGGAAGGAGAAAGAGAGGGAGATAAACATCAATGTGTGGTTGCCTCTCATGTGGCCCCCACTGGGGACCTGGCCCGCCACCCAGGCATGTGCCCTGATTGGGAATTGAACCAGCAACCCTTTGGTTCACAGCCCACGCCCAATCCACTGAGCTACACCAGCCAGGGCTCCAGCTTTCTTCTCTGTCCTGTCCTGTTGCCCTTCATGCAGGCCCTGGGACTTGCTGTCCCTCCCTTACCCCTTCTCATAAAGCTCTGCAAGACCCAGTGCTTATCCTCTCCACCTCCTGATTTAGCTCATACCAGGCCCCCCCTACATGGGCCCAATCCTCCCTTGTCTTGTCCCCTAACAAACCAGACCCTGCACACCCTGAGTTTTCCAACACCCATGTCCTTCCCTCTGCCTGGAACGGCCCCCAGCGACACATCTCCAGGCTCGGGCTCTAGTGCCACTGCCTCCTGGGGCCTTCCCAGCTAGCCTGGCTGAAGGCTGTTTCATCCCCGGTGGGGCCCAGTGTAGTCTTTTGGTATACAGTAGGTGCTCATAAATGCCGGTAGTTGAAAACAATGAAGCTAATCCTACTACATTTTACAGTGCGGGCACAGAATTGATTGAGGGGTGCCTCCGGTAGGGCTCCGCCACCAGCCAGGTTCTTTCCTGCCATTCACTTCAGAAACGGAGTCCTCTAGGGCCAGGTGGGCCACATTTTGCTGGAAAGACAACTGTCCAGAGCGCACCATACAGACTCCAGCAGAGAGGCAGAGTGGAGGCCTCTGTCAACTGGCCTTTAGGCTACTGTCCCAGACTTCACCGCCCATAATTCCTACTCTGTCTCTCAGTCTTCCTGGGGCACTCCACAATCCTTAGCACCACCACCTGGTCACTGCCTGAGGCAGAAGCCGCCTTAGGGAGTATCCACCCAGGAGGCCCAGAAAGGTCTCAGACGGTCCTTAACCTTGCACACTGTGTGCACAACTCTGTATGTCTGTACATTTCTGGAGCCAGCATCCAAAGATACTGCCTGAGTCTCAGTGCGGGGTGGGGGGCAAGACCCAAATGTGATACAGAACGATTACCTGTCTGGCTATCAATATCTGTAAGGTTCATAAACTGTACCTGACTTGTTTTAAGTGCTAAGGCATGGGATGGCCCATAGCCTGGTTTTGTGAATAAACTTTTATTTGGACAGAGCCATGCTCATGTTTTTGTATTATCTGTGGCTGCTTTCCCACTTTAGCTGCAAGGACAGAGCAGAGTGCTTGCCGCACCAGCCACTGTCCCGCTCATGGAGTCCTCTAAATGCTGGCTGCTGCTATGATAAACACTAGACCTCAAGCTACATAGCTGATACCCTGGGGCTTGAATCTATCCTCTCCCAGGATTCTGTAACAAGCCTTTCTGACCCCCTTCACTCACCCACCTCTGACAATGTTCATTTATCCATTCAACAGGGCTCATGGACCCCTGGCTGTATTCTCCAGGCTGAGCTACTGGGGATAGAGGAGAGGGTAGAAAGAAGTTGACTTGATGGCCTTCAGGAAGACACCACTCAGCCTCCAAAACCCTGAGTGATTAGACCTGGGTACCTGTGCCACCTCCTTTGCTCTGGTCACATTGGCCTTCTTGTCTGTCCAGTACACAAATTTCCTTCCTGCCTCAGGACCTTTGCATATGTTGGTTCACCTGGCTCTTTTTGTCCGTCAGGTCCTGGCTCAGATATCACCACGTAATTAACACTGCAGGGGCCAAGTCACTCTTTATGCTTACGTGGCACTTCTAAGTGCTTTGTTTATTTGTTGGTCTCCCTGAATGTGTGTCGTCTACCTCATTTACTGTTAGAGCCCAGGGCCTAACACAGTGGGCTTTTCCACGTCACTCAAACTGTCTATTAAAGGAATGAAGTGATTCTCGGACATACAGTGTCTTCTCCTCTGGCTCTGCGAACCCACTCCCAGAGCCACATTCCCCACCTTTGTGCCTCAGTGGCCTCCTATGCAAGGTGGAGTGTGAGGGTTGGAACAGAAGCTCCTAGACTTTTGGTTTGAACATTCTGTGACTTGAAAGCACTGCCAGGGGCCTTGCTTTGGTAGGTTTGGTGATAATGGGTTATATGTGACTTAACCCATTATCAGCCCAGCTCAGGCCCTGAGGACAGATGTCGAATCTCTAAGGAAGGATGAGGGGAGGAGGGGCTGGGGAGTGGGAGGAGGGGAGACCCAGTATGAGGCAGGCAGGGAAGGCTCTGAGAGCTGCAGGCCCAGGGCCAGGAGGAAGTGTCCAGAAAAGGGAGGCAAGACAAGAAGAGGAAGTGACCCTGCCTCAGAGGCACAGGACTGGGCTTGAGGGGAGGGCTTCTGTCATATTTTAGCCTTTGAGTTTCAGAGGCTGAAATTTGTATGTAAGTATGCACTAGTTTTGCAAGTGGAAAATTAAAGTGCACATGCCCTTTGACCCAGCAAATCCATTTGTAGGAATTTCCCCACAGACAGAGGTTTGCGTGAAATGCCCATGCCAAGGCTCAGTGCAGCAGCTTGTTTGAAGCAGCGAGCCTGGAAACCATCTGAATTCCAGAATGTGACGAGCTGTATAGACCAGGGCATACCCACAAAATGGAACACTACGGAGATGTTAAAAAGAACACAGCCAGTCTGTTAAAATGCTGATGTAGAATAATCTCCAAGATCTCCACTAGGTAAAAGAAACAGGGTGCAGAACAATGTCTAAGAAATGCTGCCATTTACATGAAAAACTATACACACAAATGCTTATAGATGCTCAGAATGTCCCTGGGACTTGAACCAGTTGCTAGGGGATAGGGTTGAGGGGCAGACTTGATGTTCAATATTCTTTTTATAAAACTGAGTTACAGTTCACATAACATGAATCACTTTAACCATTTTAAAATGTACAGTTCAGCACCTTCAGTGTTGCTCAACCATCACTTCGGTGTGGTCCCAACATTTCCATCACATAATAATAATAATAATAATAATACTCCTGCCCTTGTTAGCAGTCACCCCTACCTCCCCTCCCCTAGCACCCGGCAACCACAAATCCGCTGTCTCTAAAGAGTTGCCAATTCTGCATATTTCATAAAAATGGCATCATACGACGTAGGATGTTTTGTGTCTGCTCTTTTCACTCAGTGTGTTTTTGAGGTTCATCCAGGTGGACTGTCTTCAAGGGTTTTTATGTTCCATTGTATACCTGATTCTACCAGTGCCATGAACACTCATGTACAGACTTTTGTTGACATACCTGCACTCGATTCTTTTGGGTACCTGTCTAGGAGTGTAATTGCTGGGCCATCTGGTGGTTCTACATTTACCTTTTTAAGGGCTGTTTTCACCATTCCTTTGTACCTTGTGAATCTTGTACCATGAGCACCATGAGCAAATAACAGCTCTTCTAAAAACAAAAACAAAAAATGAAGGTGTACATTCAAGTTGTATACCTTAAATATACACAGTTACATGTCAATTATATCTCAATAAAGATGAAAAAATTTTAAAGGTGTACATTTGTTTTTTTTATAAAAGCCTACTGTTGCAATATAAGAAGTTATTGCTACATAAGAAATTAGCAAATATTTATCTAGATGATTCCTGGAAGAAAACTGCATTTTGGACTTAGACCTCAATTCACATTCCTTTGTTTTTGTGCTAGTTCCCGCAGAGGAGCGCAGGGGGGAGGGGGGGAGGACAGGCCCAGAGCTCAACCCCAGTCCTGTCGGTCTCAGCTGTGCCTCACTGTACAGGTCACTTAACCTGCCTGCATCTCACCTGTAAAATACAGAAGAATCATCTACCTAGCCAGCTGTGAGAGCTGGCTGAGCTCCGAGACGTGTCCTGCTGAGCCCCCAGCCTGGCTCGCTCCAGCTGGCAGCCCAGGGCAGCGGCCTTATGCAGGGTCAGGGAGCTGCTCTCTGCTTCCTGAGGTCACTGCGCTCTTGGCCCTTTTCACATCGGGTTTTCCATTTCCCTATAGGCTTGAAGGAGTCATAGAGGCCTGGTCCTGCACAGCAGCGTTCTCTTCCCACAACATGTCACCGGCCCTAGGGCCAAACAGTCCAGAAGAGAGGCCAAGCACGGTGAGGGCACAGAAACCAGGGTCAGGGGCTGGGCAAAGAGCCTGCGGTTGGTCACCAAGGACCACCCTAAGACAGGGACCATGGGTTTGCTCTGTGGAGCTGCAGAGCTGAGGGCCATGTGGGTGGAGGAGGCGGGTAAGGGAATAGGGAGACAGAACTGGGTTTAACCCGTAGCACTACTTAAACTTTTAATCAACAGAACAGAATGCTAAGCACTGCTTTAGAATTCCACGCAAACTGTCCCCATTTCACAGATGAAGAAATTGAGGCTCAGAGTCCTTAGTAACTTTGGACAAAGTCACAGAAACAGATATAAAGTGCACAATGTTTGAACCTAGGCCTGTTTCAGTCTAGAACTTGGAAGCTTAGACTTTGTGCTAAGACATCAATGGCCAAGTACTTGACAAATGTTAACTATTACTAATTATTATCTGGTAAAAATATTACTGTAAGTAGGGACTTCCGGCCAAGATGGAGGCATAGATAGACACACTGTGCCTCCTCCCACAACCAAAAGAAGGACAACAATTTAGAAACAAGAAACAACCGGAACTGACAGAAAATTGAACTGTATGGAAGTCCGACAACCAAGGAGTTAAAGAAGAAACATTCGTCCAGACTGCTAGGAGGGGCAGAGAAAGGCAGCCGGACTGGTGGCAAGGTGGTGGCTGGAGGACCTGGGCGGCCAAGGTGGTAGATTGTGGATTGGGCAGTCCCACATTGGCGTGCAGATAAGCTGGGAGGAACAATTGGGGAGCAAGACAGACTCCACAACTCAGGGTTCCAGCGTGGGGAAATAAAGCCTCAAACCACTGATTGAAAACTCCTGTGGGTGTTGAGGCAGCAGTGGGAGAAACTCCCAGCCTCACAGGAGAGTTTGTTAGAGACCCACAGGTTCCTAGAACGTACACAAGCCCACCCACCTGGGAATCCACACCAGAAGGGCCCAGTTTGCTTGTGGGAAGCAGAGAAAGTGACTGAAAACCAGCAGAGAGTGGAGCAAGCAGCACTGTTCCCCTCTCAGACCCCTCCCCCACATATGGCACCACAACCCAGTGACCTGGGTTGTCCTGCCCTGATGAACACTTAAGGCTGCACCCATCACTATGTAACAGGTACACTGAGACAAAAAAATAATGGCCCGAATGAAAGAACAGATCAAAGCTCCAGAAAAAATACAACTAAGCAACAAAGAAATAGCCAACCTATCAGATGCACGGTTCAAAACACTGGTAATCAGGATGCTCACAGAACTGGTTGAATATGGTCACAAATTTAGATGAAAAAATGAAGGCTATGCTAGGTGAAATGAAGAAAAATGTACAGGGAACCAACAGTGAAGGGAAGGAAACTGGGACTCAAATCAATGGTATGGACCAGAAGGAAGAAACATTCAAACAGAACAGAATGAAGAAACAAGAATTCACAAAATGAGGAGAGGCTTAAAAACCTCCAGGACATCTTTAAACATTCCAACATCTCAATCATAGGCGTACCCGAAGGAGAAGAGGAAGAACAAGAAATTGAAAACTTATTTGAACAAATAATGAAGGAGAACTTCCCCAATCTGGAAAAAAAAAAAAAAAGACTTCCAGGAAGTCCAGGAAGCTCAGAGAGTCCCAAAGAATTGGACTGAAGAAGGAACACACCAAGGCACATCATCATTACATTAGCCAAGATTAAAGATAAGGAGAGAAACTTAAAACCAGCAAGAGAAAAGGAGAGAGTTACCTACAAAGGAGTGCCCATCAGACTATTAGCTGATTTCTCAAAAGAAACCTCTCAGGCAAGAAGGGTCTGGAAGGAAGTGTTCCAAGTCAAGATAGACAAGGACCTACACCCAAGATTACTCTATCCAGCAAAGCTTTCATTTAGAATGGAAGGGTAGATAAAGTGTTTGCCAGATAAGGTCAAGTTAAAGGAGTTCATCATCACCAAGCCCTTATTATAAGAAATGTTAAAGGACTTATCTAAGAAAAAGAAGACAAAAAATATGAACAGTAAAAAATATATATATATAGGAGCAATAAAATGACAACAAACTCGCAATTATTAACAACCACACCCAAAACAAAAACAAACTAAGCAAACAACTAGAACAGGAACAGAATCACAGAAATGAGATCACATGGAGGGTTAGCAACAGGGGAGTGGGAGGAGGAGAGAAGGGGAAAAGGTACAGAGAATAAGTAGCATAGATGGTAGGTGGAAAATAGACAGGGGGAGGTTAAAAATAGTATGGGAAATGTAGAAGCCAAAGAGCTTATATGTATAACCCATGGACATTGAACTAAAGGGGGGAAATGTGGGTGGGAGGGGGTGTGCAGGATGGAGGGAAATAAAGGGGGGGAATGGGACAACTGTAATAGCATAATCAATAAAATATATTTTAAAAAATATTGCTGTAAGTAGAGCCAAAGGTGTAGCAGTGGAGTGAGCCATTTGGGGTGGGTAGTGTGTCTTCTCTACAAGTTCAGGCAAAGGCTGGAATAAGGTAAATGGTAGAGGTTCAAGTGTTTGATGCAGGCAGTTGGATTCAGGTCCTAGAGTTCTAGTTGCTAGAGTACAAGGAGATTCCGAGGTCTGCACCTAGAGAGTTGGACATAGCTGTTTGCAGATGGACCACAGAAGTCTGCCTTCTTCAAAAGATAGTTCTGGTCTGCAGCCAGATGTGAGACCCAATGGCTTGAATGACTGCTGGGGTCCCTTCTAGTCTATGATCTGCGATGTCCACCTGGAGGGGAAGGCATTCCCAAAGGAAGGCATCCTTTGGAGTTAGCAGTTACCCTCTCCTCCTAACTGCCTCCTTAAACCCCTAAAGTCTAAGAGAGAATCAGTGTAGCTGCTCCCTTCCCCTTAGGAGGAAGGGACTTTTTGGAAGGCAAAAAGACTGTAAAAGGAGCCTTCCTGACACTTTCAGTGGTGAAGTTAGAGCCAACTGCCCTCCCTCCCGGTCCCTCCCACCTCACTCCACGCAGAGCCCCGGTCCCCAAAAGACTGTCACTGGCTCCACTGGACCTTGATCAGGCACAACTATTTCTACTTTTAGTCCATAGGTCTTTCTTGGAAACTCTCTCATGGGGCCAGCTTCCCACCATGCCCGGCAATTTTGCAATGCCTGGCCTGGGGGGCCGTCTCCCAGGCTCCGGAGGACCAGTGACTCAGGCAGGGCAGCAGGCCAGAGTGGCATGCTCAGTGACCTTTGGTTCCCTGGGAAGGACTCAAAACCAGTAAAAGTTTAGCAAGTGCCATTTAATCGTTGCCAGAACGTAAAACATTTTAAAAAAACCACATACTTTCTGGGGGAAAAAAGATCATTGGAGGCTCCATATGAAGAGATGTTTGATTAGTTTGTTTTTCCTATAAAGAAAATTTCTAAGCCATCTGCCTTTGAAATTAAAATGAACTCAATGCCTGGCCCCGTGACCTCCGATGAGTTGATTCCAGCTGTTGAACCTCAGCGTCCCCATCTGCAAAGGCCACTGTCTCAGTGGTTGGACAGGGACTGGTGGTAGGGCAGGGGCTCCAGCTGCTGAGAGGGAGGTGTAAGATGGGAAGCCAGAGTCCAGGCCAGGGACCTCTGACCTGCCCAGACACCCCTTTGGGGTTTCTGATGGTTGTTTTTTAATCGTCTGCTTACCTTTCAGGTGCTTGGTATTGCACATTCTCCCCCTCAATGGGAGGGGGAAGAAAAAGCAGTCAGTTATTGACATGTTAGTATAAAATACTTCTCTTAGGGATTTTTCCATAGTTACCCAAGCCCCTCATTCATTCAATATTTATTGCTAAACCCCCTCTACCAGGGGGACCTGACCTGGGCACTGAGAATTCAAAGATGAAGAAAAGATACCATCCCTGTTTTCAGGGTCCTCCCCTAGTTTTCAGCCACATGGGAACAGAAGAAATGACGTTATGTGGAGGGAGGGGAGAGACACTGCCTCTTGGGAAGACTTGGTTCTACTCCTTTGCTGATTTTATAATCATTCCTCTAGTTGCCCTAGCGCTTTGAGGCCTTCATAGAATTTCACAGCTAGCTATCTCATTTAACACCCAAGAAAGCCTGAAAGACTTCTCTAGTTTTACCATGAGAAAACAAAGCCTTTGGGAGCTAAAACTACCTGCCTGTGGTCACATAGGTTGTCATGGTCATCCAAACTCAAACCCAGGTCTTCTGGTGCAGCTTTTTTTTTGAAATGCTGTTCGCTTTGAAGTTGAACCTGGGAAGCTGAAGTTGAAGTGTGGCCCATAGTAAAGGAGGAAAGAGGAGAAAAGAGCTCAGGCACTTTGGGTTGAAATGACCCAGTCTCCGATCTTGACCTGCACCACTCTGACCTTAATCTTCAAACTAGCAGTAGGATCAAGGGTAATAATCACAACCAACAAGAGCTTACCATGAGCTCTGACTTAACTACGTAACACACCCCTGAAGCTGTGCACTTGTATCCCCATTTTACAGATGAACTAACGATACTCAAATGGTAGGTTACCCAAGGCCACAAAATCAGAATCCTGTCACAGGGCTATTTCACACCTCGCCCATCATCCATGTCATCCACTGGTAGCTAGGCAAGTTTCCCTACTACTTCTGTGCCTCCATTTTCTATTCTTTAACTAGAAATTGCAGGAACAATGGGAGGATTATGTGAGACTACAAATTAACTGCCCGGGGCGGGAAGAAGTAGGTACTTTATAAATGACAGCATCCTGCCCCCTACCCTCCCTGAGACCTCCTGCATCTAAGTGAAGCTTAAATCTGTAAATGCCAAGAAAATACACCTCAGCTATAGCCCAGCCTTTGGGCTTCAAGGTCACCCTCTCTACCTGCCTTCTTATTGCTTTCCTGATGGTAGGAAAGCTGAGGTTAGAAAGTAGCCAGGCACACCCTCAGGGTGCTGGGTGGGTCCCAGGGCAGCATTTCTCAGGAGCGAGACTACCTGACTCTTTTCCATACACTAACAATGGAACACCAAAGGACAATGTAAGTACAGTATATCAAAGGGAAATGGCCACATGCCCCAGATAACCCAGAGGCCCAGAAATGGCCCAACATCATTTCAGCAAAGGTTTACTGAACACCTACCGCTGCAAATGCCCATCACTCATCAAGCTCTCTGCTTGAGGCTGGTGTGTATGGGGGGGGGGGCGCAGCTGCAGGAATTGAGAGGTGAGGCTGTATTCTCTTAGCAGGGGTTTGTGGACACTTGAGTCAGATATTTTCCAGTCTGGAGGTGAGACTGCAAGACAGGGTATTCCCAGACTCAAGACACAAGAAGGCACTCTGAGAGCAGTGGGGAGCGGGTGCAGGGAGATCAGGAAGCTGGGGAAGAGGTTGGAGGTGGCTCCAGGCAAAGGGAACAGAAATGTGAGACGCTCAGAGGTGATGCAAAGCCTAGCACTGGGGAAAAGTCACTGAAGATGGTGCTAGCGGATGGGCTACCAGGTCATGGCTGGGAGAGGTTAAGGTAGAAGTTCTTGCCCTTCAGACAGTCTGCCAGTGTTGCACACCCTGAACTCTTGTCTCCAGCCCCATTCGCATCGCCCCCTAAGCTGGTGACATCACTGGGTATTCATGCCAGGTTGGGTGGGAGTTTTGCATTTATATACTCTCCAAATCCCTCCAAAGTCAAAGATTCTTCCATTTCATGGTCTGTAGAGGCTACAAGGAGTTAAAAGGCAGTTGTTGCCTCCAATGTGCTGAAAGGCTAGTCACACATACAGGAAGCCTGGAGGTACTGCAAATGTCTAACAACAAAAAATAAATAATGGCATGTCTCATGGGGGTTAAGCAATCATTAAAAATTATGACTGAATAATTTAAAAGAATGTTAAATGATAAATTTAAGAAAAAAGGGCATATTGAAACTGTGGTCCACATAGATTGCAGCTGTTTCCTAAAATATGCAGACAAAAAGACTAGAAGGAGCCCTGGCTGGTGTGGCTTAGTGGATTGAGCACTGGCCTGCAAACCAAATAGTTACTGGTTCGGTTCTAAGTCGGGGCACATGCCTGGGTTGTAGGCCAGGTCCCCAGTGGGGGGGTGTCCAAGAGGCAACCACACACTGATATTTCTCTCCCCCTCTTTCTCCTTCCCTTCTCCCCTGTCTTGGAATAAATAAATAAATAAAAAATCTTAAAAAAAAAAAGACTAGAAGGGAATATTAATATTGCTCTCTAGATGGCAGATTGTTTTCTAAACTATTTTATAGCTTACAACTATTCAACAATATGTATATATTGCTATTATCATCAGGAAAGTAATACATATTAATTAAAAATAACCATCAGCTTCATGTCATGGAAAAATACAGTGTAGACCCTGTGACATCCATCACTCCTTTGGGTCTCAGCTGCCTCCTCTATAAAATGGAGACCTGAAAGGCAAGATAAGACTCCCTTTCTCTAAAAAGTTCAAACTAAGCTGTAGAGGAGACCTGAGTTTGGAAAAGTGGCCAAGTTGCTTGTTCCTCCTGGAAAAAAATGGAGTTGAGCTGAAGCAGGAATGGGGCGGGGTGGTGGGGGTGGGGGTGGGGCAGGGCATAACACCACTGGGCCAAAGTTGGTGACGTGCCTGGTGGGAAGATCTAGGGAAGGAGTGGGAGAGATCATACCAATGGACTGAGGCCTAGGGAGATAGATGGTCAGGGCTCCAACTGGAGGTGCCAGAGGCTGGAAGTCCTTAAAAGCTTTGGGCGAAGTGAAGCACCTCCAGTGGAAGGGCAGTTTCCTTCATACTAGAGCCTGGACCAAGCGCAAGCGCTGGCAATGCAGGTGGTGGGAAACCAGGGTGCTTCTGGCCTAGCCACCAGCACGCAGTAGGTGCTCAACGATTATTTACTGAAAGAGTATGTCGTTGGGAAAGATATTGCCTATTTCTAGGCCTCAATCTATATATCTGAAATGGCAGACTAGGAAGGCTAGGGAACATTGTGTACTTCACACTCGATACCCCTGTGTCGTAGTGCTCGCCTTCTTTAGGAGATCGGCACAATGGGGCTCCGAAGGGCTGAGTCACCCGTTCAAGGCCTGGGATCCCAGTTGCTTTGTGACTGCGAACCCAATTGCTCCCACTCCACTGCCACTGCACGTCGCTTCCAACCTAAAATCCAGGTGCGACGACCTGGTCTGGCCGGGAAAGTGAACACAAACTGGCTGCAGGGAGGCAGATCACACCTGGCAACGCCTGGTCCCGGCCGGGGTCCCGCCAGCCTTCCCACTCCCCGCGGAGGCGCTGGCCGGTATTCCCCGGGTCGCCGGTCGACCTCCGAAGCAGGGGCGCCAGGGAGGTGTCCCGTCCTGAGGCAGTTCGGTCGAGCTCCCGGCTGCTGCCCGTTGAGCGCGACCCGAGGTGGGCGCGGGGTTTTACAAGGTGGCAGCAGTCCGAGCGAGTGTTCAACAGCCAGAGGACAACCCGACTCGGGGTCCGCGCCCTTGAGACCTGCGCTGGGCAGTCACCAACCGCCCGCCGAAGCCGCGGGGCCGCGCTCCCCTCCCCCTGCCGCCGGCTTCGGAGGAGGGGGGGGAGAAGGTGTGTTTGTGTCGGGGGCATTTAAGCCGAGGAACGAGAGGACCCTCAAAGCTGGGGGCTGGGGAAGGGAGCCTTCTCGGTCATTCGGGGTACCCTTCCTGGGGCTAATGGCCCCTTGGGTCCCAGAGACTCGCTCCCCCACCCCGCGTCCCGTTTGGCGACTGGGAGCGGGAAGGCGGCTGGGATCTACGCCCCGCCCTCTGGGCTGGAAGCCTGAGGCCAGAGAGGGGAAGTGATTTCCTCAAGGTCACGCAGCAAAACAGCGCCCAGCCGGGGCCAAAGCCCAGGTGTCCGCACCCACTCCCCGGCCCTCCTTCTCCTCCAGGGCCCGGCCCCCGAAGCCCTGAGCTCTTGGGAGGGAGGAGGGCGTGGACCGGGTCTGCGCGGCTGAGTTTTGGGGTGAAACGAGTTCGTCGGACCCTGTAGCCCCAGATCAGGGCACAAGCGGAGCCTACTAGTTCCTGAAGCCGACGACCCCGGAGCCCCGCGGTGGGGGCTCCCCTCCTGGGGCCACCGGAGCGGGGATGCCGAGGGCGAAGCGGCGCCCGGCACCCGGTTCCACACCCCGCGGGCTGGGACAGCGCGTTGCGCGCGGCCCCTTTAAGAAAGTTCGCTGGGCGAGTTCATCAAAGTTTAAAAACTTGTCGCGGAGAAAGGGAAACGGGGAAGACGAGAGAGGGTGAGAGACCAGCGGCAGCGGGGAAAAGCCGCGCCGGGGGCGAGCGTGCAGCGGCCCGGGCCGGGGCGAGTCCGCAGTGGGCGGCGGGGATTGGCTGCGCGTTCCCCCGGAGACCGCGCGGAGGGCGGGGGGCTGGCCCGGCCCCAGCTGAGGCCGGTTCCGGCCCCCGCCCCCCGCCACCGCCCGGCGCCCGCCCCCTCCCCCGGCGCCCGCCCCCCGCCGCCGCCGCCGCCGCCGCGGGCGCACTCGGCGGTCGCAGTGAAAAGGCGGAGGCGGCGGCCGCTCCGGCTCGGCTCCGGTTCCCAGTGCCTCCCCCGCCGCACCCCCTCCCCACCTCCCGCACCCGCCAAACTTGATGTGACCCCATACCGACGCGGCGGCCACCCCTCTCACCGCCCCGCGCCCCCCACCGCCACCCCGCCCCGCACCCCCGGAGCGCACCGCTCACCGCGCCCCCTCCCGCCTCCTCGCCGGGGCCCGGCGCCGCGCTCGCCCTCCGCATTCCCTTCCTCTCGCCGCCCCCACCCCACCCCCCGCACCATGAGCAACCTGAAGCCGGACGACGAGCACAGCACCAGCACCGGCACGGGCTCCGGCGGCAGCCCGGAGGAGGAGGTGGGTCTGCGGCCCCGGGACTCGTCGGGTGAAGTGCACGCGGAGGTGGGAGGGGGAGAAGGCGCGCGGGGCCGGTGGGGCCATCGCTCCCGGAGCCTTTCCGCCGCTGCCCTTCGGCCCGAGAGAAGCAGCCGGTGTCCGCCCGGCGGGGGCGGACGGCCTGGACTGCCCCGCCGGGCGGGCATTGTCTCCACGCCCTCCCGGGCTCGGGGCGGGCCGCCCCACGCCTGCTGCCCGCGCGTCCCTCGTTCTCCACTCTCGGCCCGGCTCGCTGCCCTCTTCCCAGGCGCTCCTCCCGTGTGGCCGGGACTCCCGCCTCGGCTGGAAAAAACCGAGGGATTAGCCGGTGGATGGGCGGGCGGCACAGTCCTTGCCCTCTCCACCCTGACCCCTCCCGGTGACCTTGGAGGCCCGGGCCAGCCTCCCGGCACCTTCGCTCAGTAGACCTGGAGTTGTGGCTGTTGGACGGGCTTCCCTCGCATCCCCAGAATCTGGGCTTTGGGAGGAGGTCAGCCGGCAGTTAATTGAGTTGGGAAGGAGATGTCGAAAGACACTTCCCGATTCTCCTCCCTCCGGTTTTGTCCTGGCAGCCAAGCTAGGACCCCCAACCTGGCCTGGGTGGGATTCCTCACGTAGAGGTGAGTTTATCTGGTCCACCGACTGTGTGCTAAGACGTGGAAGTATGAGGCGGCTTCGTGGAATCTCCAGCAGCTGGTTGGTTAATGGGATGGTGAACTTGAGGAGGATGTAGGGGGTGGTGAGGTGGTGGATACGGCTATCAGTGAATGGAGACCAGGAGCTGGGTGGGCTGAGACAAAAACTGGTGTAGAAAGGGGACATGGTTTGCAGCTCCCACGAAGGGCCTCCATCCTCTGCTGTGACACTCCAGGGCTGAGAGACCCTTCCTGCCCCGCCCTGGCATGCTCTTGCCCAGGAAACCAAGGGCCAGTTATCCAGCCTGCGCTCCCTTCCCCTTGGTTTGGGGGAGAAACCGCAGAGCCCCTTGGTGGGGGGCTGGCCTTGCTATCTCCCTCAATTCCAGTGGCGGTGCTGCTGGCCGAGCTATAGGTTTGGTGCAGCATGGCGGCAGCGGCCCCACTGCTGGGCTGGGCTCCTCCAAGTGGGAGGGATGGTGGGAGGGTCACACTGCCAGCTCCCACTCTTAGCAATTCAGAGGCCTGCTGCCAACCTCAGTCCACCAATGACATGACATCTGAGAATCTAGGTCTAGATTCTGCTTTCTGGGGGTGGGAGGGAGAAAGGAAGGAATACACAGCCCTTCACTTTGAAGGGTGACAAGGGAAGGCCTGACATCTGTCCATTAGTGTGGCGTGGGCTCCAGTGTGGTGGCATTTTATTGGCTTCTGAAGGTCTTGTCCTCCTTGGTGCCCACAGGTTCACGGCTTTGGGGACCTTAACCCCACCCTTATTCTAACTGGTGGTTCAGGATCTCCCCCTGAAAGTTGGGGAGGGGGACAGGGTTGCTGATATGTGTGGGGTCTCTGCTTGGCCTCCTGTGAGTTGAAATTGAGGGAGAAGAGCTGTCTCCTGTGAAGCTGGACAAATACCCCGAATGCCACTTCTGCTAGAGGGTTGATTTGAGCAGGGACCTCACACTGCCCAAGAGGCTGGGCTAACCCTCAGACCCACCACTTGGAAGTGGGAAGGCGTACCAGGTGGCCAGGCCAGTCTTGGAGAAAACATTTCAGATACTGGTCACTTTTTCTAAGTGCCTTTTTTTAGAGGGCAGAACCCTCAAGAATTGGAGTCCTTGCTACTCCCTGGGGGTGGAGGTGGCCATGGCCCTGTGGTGATTTAGGGAGTCACTGCAACTGGTGTTGAGGGAGGGCCCTAGGCCCATGGTTAAAGGTCTAAAACCAAGAGCTCTGGGCTTCTCCTGGAGCCCAGTGTCTGCTCTGGTTGGGTAAGCACAAGTATTGCTCCCTGCCCTGAAGAGCCTCTCGTCTGAACAGTGGGCCAAGAGCTCTCTTGCTGGGGTTCCAACTGGGACTGGTGATTTGAGCTAGATCTGGTCTCCTTCTCTGTAGCTTAGATGCCCCTTAAGCAGTTCATTCTGCAACCCCTAAGAGTTCCCCCCAGGAGAATCTGCATGAGCAGTAGTGGTTTATTCTCCTGGTGACCTAGGCTGGCTCTTCCCAGTTGACTATTGGAGATGAACTAAAGCAAACCTGGAAAACCCAAGGAATCTCACTTGTCCACCATAAGGCCTCAATTCCTAAGGGTGTGAGATCACTGGAGAAAGGGGTGTATTTTTTTTCATGATTTCAGGATGGGGTTTCCTTGGGGCTGCTTGTCTTTTTATACTCTTGACTCTTGACAAATGCTTTGTTTGTATAGCCTGGACCCTCCCTGCTTCCCTACCCTACCTATGGGGGCTTCGATCATATCATAAGCATTAGGTTCCTTTTCCAGCTTAGGGCCAGGGATATAGGTAAAAGATCACATAGGCTGGGAGGTGAGAACGGTTTGCTGGGAAGCAATGGAATGTTAAATACACGGCAGATAAAATAAAGGGATATCAGCAAGTGGTACAGCGGTGCCACTGAGAAGTTAGAGGTCAGCCCTCCCTGAGATGTGGCTGAGTGGGCGGTTGTTAGACCTGTGGGGGTGGGAAAGGCATTCCAAGAAGAGAGAATAGCAGGGTTGATTGCAGAACCAGATGGCTCATTTGGGTGACTACCAGAAGTATGCTGTGTTGTAGCATTGTTGGGGAGCACACTATGGTCGTGCAAGCTTGGGTGCAAATTGGCATATTTTTCAGCCACTTGGGAAGATGTGTTACAAGCGTTGATATCCTTTGAAAGCTAAGGGAGGGCTGCAAGGAATTATGGGGAAGATCTGCAGGGGAAGAGCTAAGTGTCGCTGCTGGTATAGAGGCCGAACCCTCCCCCAGGCAGGTCCTGTCTGGTGCCCAGGCTGCAGAAGGTGAGGTAATACAGCACAAGAGCCCTGCTCTGGGCGCACTTGCCTCCGATGCTGCTGGGCCTCGGACTGGAGCATGCCCTGTCCGAGTGACTCTTGAGGGATGGGCTAGGTAGTGCAGTGTTTCAGCGGGGGGGGGGGATGGATGGGACGTGTGGTTGGAAAACATTCAATTTTGAAAATGGAGACTTTACTTTCATAATAGAAGGTATTGCTAAGTTATAGTAACTATTCATTGGGGTCCCCAAAGGGGAGGGATGCATTTGGAATCTTGGGATGAGGGGATGAGTCTTCATGAGTTACACAAATTTTATGTCAGTAACCATAGACAGGGATCAGTGGCAGCTAAAGAAAGGGGTGACAGTTTGCCTTGAGAGCCTTGGTCCCTTGCTCTTCTCCCACCCCCATCTTTGCTTGTTCCTTGCATCCACTGTCGCTGGGCCACAGCCTGGTGCCCCTGGACCCATCGACTGCCCTCCAGGGACCAGCCGCGTCCCTGGCCCTGGTAGGCCAGGCCAGGCTTAGATGAGTTTGAAGGGGTTCTGGGGTCCAGTGTGCAACCTGGGCATGCCCCTCCCATAGTTATTTTCTCTGTCATCAAAACCACTTGACTGAATCTGGGACTTCTTGGTACTTTGTCTCCAGGCTTTTATTGGTTTAAGGGAAGGGACCCATCTCTGCTTTTGGCTTTTACCTGGGAACAGGGCCCAGCGGGTGGATTCGGGCAGATCCCAGTAAGCCAGGCTCCTCTCCTTCCTGGGTGTGGCTGTGGATGCCTCCCCTCTGCTCAGATAACCTGTGGGAGAGGCCAACCTAATAACAGTAAGTCCATATACAGTATTTGTGCCAGGCTTCGCTCTAAGCACTTTGCCATTTGAACTCCACCAGCTCTCACCACAGCCCCATGAGTAACTCCCATCACTAGCACCGTGAGTGAGGTTAAGATAACCCCGTGCAGCTTGTGAGTGGGCGAGTTGGGATTTGAATCCAGCATTTGCTCTTTACCGCATTATACCTGTTGTTCTGTTTATATTAGGGTTTTTTGTGAGTCTTGGGGGCAAGGGGAGAACAAATCCTGCAACTAAAGCTTTTGGACTCTGAGCTTTGGGGGATGCCGGGCTCTCAGCAGAAGCTCAGGGGCCAGTCCCTCTGTTCTGGTGGCGTCCCAGGATTGGGTAAGGGGAGCTGCCTGTCCCTGCCGGAGAAGCATTTTATCACAGGTATTGTTTCGAATTGCCATCTCGTGGTGATAGTGAAAACCAGACCAGGTCGTTTTCACTTTCCCATCCTCTGCAGGCAGGCGCCCCCTTGGCCCTGTGGGGGGGGGGGTGCCGACCGCCTTCACGCACCATGACTGAAGTGCTTTGAGCACCTTGACTAGAGAACCCATGCTTGCTCTTAAGTGACTGCCTGTCATTTGGGGGGAACCACTGCCTTGGATCTCCTTATGTCCTCCTTCCCTGCACACAGACAGCTTGGCCAGTCTGCCCCAGGGTGAACCAGCTTCTGAGTCTCACTCAGCATTTGGACTTCTGGCTTCTTATCCCCATCGTCAGTGGGCAGCTGGCTACTGTGAACAGAGGCAAGACAGGGCCTTGCAGGCTGCTGGGCCTTTGCCCTCATGCTTTCCACTAAACTTCCAGGCAGGCCTTGGGGGTCGCGGAGAGGGGGAGCCCCTCCTGCCTGCCCTGATGGCTGAGCTCCTGGTCAGAGGCCACCTACCTCTTGTTACTCAGAGCTGAGCGAGAGTGCTGGAGTTCTCTGCCATCCCCTGGCCATGGCTGCTGCAGAAGGGTCCTCATGCCCCTGGCAAAGCCATGAGGTGGTGGGGCGGAGCCCATCGCTGCTCTTCAGAAATGATGCTGCAGTGAGGGGGGGGGGGTCTGCAGACAACCCATGAAGCTTCCTGTGCCAGGACCCTGCCCGTGTCCCCAGGGACTGGCACAGATGCCTTGCTTTCTGCTTCTCCTTCTATTCTATCCTTGGATGGGAAGAATAAGGTTGCCTCAAAGATGTGCCAAGGCTAGACAGGTGGCAGTGTTGTTGGGTCCTCCCTCCCTGAAGAGTTGGTCCACTGGCGGATCCATCTGTGCTGGGGGGCCTCCGGAGTACAGCAAGGGGTGGGTGTGGTGGGAGGGTCTGCCTAGACCCATCTGCTGTGGCCTTTAGTCATTTATGGCTGGCCGAGCAGAAGTTCTTGGCTGTCACAAGTTATCAAGACCGCCTGTGTAGTTCCGGACAGGACTTGGGCTCCCAGGGAGAAGGGGTGGGGCCTGACCTGGACCGGGCTGGGGTAAGTGTCTACAGTACCCAGCTCCTCCGGGGCATGGCCAACCTCCCCTTCCCCAAATGGGCCTTGGGCTTTTTTTCCTGGGGTGGGAGGGTGGTCAGTAGAGGTTACTGGAATAGCACCTGAGGCCATTTTTGAGAACCTTTGTTGCTGTGAAGGCTGTGAAGAACTTCTGCCTAGGCTGGCCCCTGCACTTGGTGGATATTGTGGCCAGGTGCAGGCACAGCTGGGGATGGAGGGACCCTACTGTGTTTGTGGCAGGGCAGCTGCCAACCCTGACAGGGGCCTCTCCCAGTGGGACCATTACATTAGGAAACGTCTCGTCAGGTGCCATCAGCCTCCATCAGCCAGTGGGCAGTGTGGGGGCCTCGCCCGTGTGTTGCTGGCACGGTGTGTGCACGCTGAAATAACAGTACTTGGCTTAAGGGTTGGAGGTACTGGTGTTGGAGCTGGGAGAGGGGTGTGAGGTGTCCCTCAGCCAAAACTTTGAGTCTGTGGAGTGGTGTGCAGCAGTGGTGACAGCTGCAGCCCTTTCCAGGTACAGGGGACAGGCAGCAGATCTGCACTGGCTGACCACACAGTACCAGGAAGGATGAGAGGTGTATGTTCCAGAAGGGCGGAGAGCCTTGCTGGAGGCGGGGGTGGGGGGAGGTGGGGCTGCCATGCTGGGGGCCCTGGGAGCCTGCCACTCTGGGCTGCTTCTGAAAGCCCCGGGCCCTGGTCTGTCTAAAACCGAACGGAAAACAGGCGCTTGGCCACAGCACCGAGTCTGCATAGCGCGGCCCGTGCTGTTTGGTCTGGTTCCCTGAGTGAGGTGTGGGTGGTGCTCACGCGGGCTTTGACCAGTGTGCTGTCCAGACGGTAGGCCTGTTTCCAGGGTAGGAGTAGAGTGGGCGTGGGGTCCGAAGCCTTCTTATTGAACACTTTATACATGCCAGCCCTCCCTCCAGAAGAGTAAAATTTAAAAAGAAAGAGAAAAATATACATGCTGGCCTTGTCTCTCGCTTTAGAGAACTTGGTTCCCCACCCCCACACATGCAGTCAAAGCCGTGGCACCTTGCAGGCTCTGGGGGGAGGAGCCCCAATTTCCCAGGCAACTTCAGCTTGATTCCTAGTTCTGCTACTGGCTGGCCAGGCACCTAATCCCTGAGCTGGTTTGTCCATCTGTTAACTGGGCCAGTACCACTCTTGCCCATCACGTCAAAGGACTGCCAGGCTCCCATGCCAGTGATAAGCATGAAGAACCTGGAAACCACAAAGTGCTGCCCACCTGGGGCCTGAGAGTCTTGCCCTGATGATATGTGATTTGGGGCTGGAATTACAGCAGGGGCGAGCAGAACACTGCAGTGGACCCTAGGCCTGGGCTCTACACTAGATTAGACTGTGATGACGGTGTTGGCATCCTGGCCTGGGAGCTGAGCGGCCCAGAGCCCCTTGGAGGAAGCCCGGGGAGTGCTGGGGTTCTGGGAGCGTGTGCGTCTCCATTCCCGTCCACTGTCTGGCTGTGTCTGCTTGCTCTTTATTCCTGTGCCCTTGTTCAGCCCTTATAAGTCCCGGGTCTGCAGGCCATGTCGCCACATTCCATCCACCTCTCGTCAAGTGGCCTCACTCAGAGGGACTTCTTTCCCCCCGGGAGGGGTAAGAGCGCCCTGCTGGTGCCAAGCCTAAGCATGGGACCCAGGCAGAGTGCAGCCCCCACCCCACCCCCTCTGGACATGCACTACAGGAAAACCCTGGCCTCAAGATCTCTGCAGGGGAGCAGGGACTGCCCTCTGAGCCTTCCAGCAGGCAGTCCCAGTATTGCCCAGCAAAGACCCGTCTCACACCCCAGGCCCAGCTTGACCCAGCGCCTGGCTTCTGACCTCTGCTCTCCTACCCCCTTGTTCTCTAGCCCCTTCTTCACCACCCTCTTTGTCTTCGAGTGGGCAGAAGCGTTAAAGCTCAGAGCAGATAGAGGCCAGGTTCTCCTGCTCCCTGGTGTCTTAGTAGGTGGGGTGTGAAGGACCCTAAGACATCTCCACTCCTCTGCTTTACTGCTGAGGCAGTGGAGGGGGGCCACGAAGCCACCCGCCTGGCAGGGCAGAGACTTCAACCCCAGCTCCCTGACGGTTGGTTCGAGGCTGTTTTTCTTTTGTGTCCATGTCTGGTCAGCAGTCGTTCGCTGAGCAGGAGGCTGAACCCGAGTCCCTTGTCTTGACTCTCAGTGGGGTCCCTTTCCCTGGGAGCAGCCAGGTAAGAGCTGGGTGTAATGATGGCTGGTATAAGTTCAAAAAGGATCTTCAGTGTCTTTATATCAGGGAAGCCATAAGCTGTATATAATGCAGCTCATAAACCTCCATGGACTGGCTGTTGGCGGGGGCAGGGGGCCTGGGCTCAGGCCTCCTTGGGCTACGTGCACCCAGCTGTCCCGTCCAAGGTGTGCGAGGGAGGGGCCCTGCTCTAGCCTCCCCCCACACACACTCCCCCCAGTCAGTGGGGCACAAGGCCACGCTCAGCTGCTGGGAGTTGGCAGTCTTCCAGTTTTCCCTTTGACCTCCTTGTAGCTAACTCTGTTTGGCATGACCATGGAGTCATCCTGTGGGACCCCAATTGGCCTTACGTGAGGGCCTGTTTCTTCCCTCTTAGCTCAGGAGCAGAAGGCCACCTACCTGTTCCCGGGTACCCCTGGGTGTCCCCACTGGAGTCTGAGTGGGTGGTGATGTGCCATTGTGGTCTGTAAAAGAGCTTTGGCTTGTGAGCACCTGGGGACCCTGGGTCTGCCTCTGGTGTGCTGGTGACCACGAGCAACCCACTGGACCCCCAGGGCTGTGGTTTCCTCATCTAAAAATAAGGTTTCTTCCAGCTCAAATATTCTGCATTTCAGTCGCTGCGGAGGGCTGGGAGCTGGGGAAGGATGTGGGAGGGGCTTAGGAGAGGCTTGTTTTTCCCTTTTTGGATTCCACCGCCTTCCCTAAGTGGTGTTTTCCAGCCAGATGACACCGGAGAGCTCACGCTAAGCAGCCAGTAGGCGGGATTCAAAGCAAGCGCGTTACTTAAACATTTTGATGGAGCAGACAGTTGAAAGAGTTTTTCCTTTCCAGACTGAATTCTAACTTTCAGAGATGCTAAGGGAGTGCTACAAAGAATCAGTTTTCAAATGCCATCTTTACCTCTTTGGTAGAATGTTTCTATCACCCTAAGTGGAGTTTCGTGAGTGTCTTTCCCTGAATCCCAGCCTCCTGAGGCCGGGATTTGCCTGGAAAGCAGGAGCCTGTCTTCCGGGGGGGGGGGGGGGGGCAGTGTGTTCCTGGTGGACCCGTAGGATCTATTTGGGAGTGGAGTGAGGGAGGAGTGGGGAGTGGCCCTGATGTTTTCCTGCCTCAGCATCCTTTGTGGAGAAGGGATCGTCCTCTGAGCAGGTGGACCCGGGAGTGCAGGCTGCTGTCTTGGAGCTTACTGGCTGGGGTGGGCAGAAGGCTGTGGTTGTCCCTCAGTCAGAGGGGAGGGGGGTGTAGTATCCACGGATATACCACTGTTTTTGAAAGTTGTGTTTACCCTTTCCATCTTTAACAAAAGCTGGTGCTTATGGAGCCTGTTCTCTGGGCCACAGTACCCTGCAGCTGCCCTTAATCGAGATGGTGAGTGTTTAATGGCCAGTATGAAGGTCTCTTGTGTTGAAGAGCTGGGACAGGGTAGAGCTACAGAGCCCCCAGCATCAGTCCTGCCCCTCCCCTTGCACAGGGGGTCACACACCTGGTGAGAGCAGAGTGGCCAAACCCCAGCCTGGCCTCCGACTGAGTGTGGGATCCCCTTCACTGGGGAGGGAGGGCTCTGTGGCCCCGGCTGACCACGCCCAGGGGCTTTGCTTGGCTGTTCCCTCTGTGTAGGATACCCACCCCCTCTTCCTCCCCTGCCAGCCCGTTTCCCCTAATTCCTGCAGGGCCCACTGTGAGCTGGGCCTGTGTGTGCCCTGGGGAGGAGGGAGGCCTGAGCAGCCCCCGTCCAGGAAGCTGGACTGGTGTGGGGACCCCTGAGTGACAGGCCTGCCCATCGGAGTGTCCAGAGCCGAGAGAGATGTACCCTGACGGGTAGAGATGGATCGGTGTCCCGTCTGAAAGTGTTTTCCACGGAAGCCTGAATTTGCGCTGTGAGGCTGATGCCTTGGGCATGCTGCCACCTCCCTGCTGAAGGCTTTTGTTTGATTTCACTTTTTTCTGAAAATCTTTAAACAGATTTCCATTTGCCTGATAGAAGAACATCTTGGACACATAGATGTGAATGAGCTTTCTAGAGCCCCTTTCTCCTACTTCTCTTTTCCCATAAAAAGTGAGGTGAGCTCTTACCTCTGGGCTGGGAGGGCTGCAGAGAGCAGAGGAAGACCCGCACGGGGACCCGCGGCTCCCCTCCCTATCACGA
This sequence comes from Artibeus jamaicensis, assembly GCF_021234435.1. NCBI lineage: Eukaryota > Metazoa > Chordata > Mammalia > Chiroptera > Phyllostomidae > Artibeus > Artibeus jamaicensis. Next base: position 9,111,969 of record NW_026521883.1, read on the forward strand.
AGGAAAGGACTGTGTAGCCCTGGGAGCCTGCGTCCTCTGTCTTGCTGGGATTAGAAAGTGTGATTGAGCCCTGGCCTGCAAACCAAAGGGTCACCGGTCAAGGCAGGTGCCTGGGTTGTAGGCCAGGTCCCCAGTAGGGGGTGCGAGAGAGGCAAGCACACTTGATGTTTCTCTCCCTCTCTTTTTCTTCCCCTCTAAAGATAAATAAATAAAATCTTTAAAAAGAAAGAAGAAAGTGTGGTTGAGAAGCTCCTCCTAAACCTTTTTTTAAATCTTATTTATTTACTTTAGAGAGATGGGAACGGAGGGAGAGAAACATTGATCAGTTGCCACTCACACACTTCCAGCTGGGGATCCGGCCCACAACTCAGGCCTGTGCCCTGACCGGGAATTGAACCAGCAACCTTTCAGTTTGCAGGCCAGCACTCAGTCCATGGAGCCACACCAGCCAGGGTATCTCCTAAACCTTTCTTATGCGAGGGGAAACCGCCCCTTCGTGTGCCTTTGAGGCACTGCCCTTCTCGGGCCCCTCCCTTGGAGCATTGGGGGTGAGATTCTGGGGCCACAGGGGACGAGGGAAGGCGTGGTCAAGAGGTTGGTTGGGAACCTTAGCACTCTAGGTCCATCACCGGCTGAAAGTGGAAGAGCCCAGGAGCTCACAGCAAAGACCTAGACAACCCCAGGAAGTCCGCCGACCGGTGAGAGCCTGTGGACTTAGAAGGGGCTGGACCTCCCCTTCTAAGGACGAGAGCCAGGACCCCCTCGCCCGCAGCAACTTCCGAGGAAGCCTGGCAGCAGGACTTGCATTAGGAAAGAGCTGCCTCAGGGCCCCCACAGCCTTGGGACAAGGGACTTGGTTGTGCCAAAGGGCCAGCTGGTTCCTGTAGGCAGGCCTGGTGCTGGCTGGGACCTCCAGCAACTTTGAGTCTGTTCCTGTGCCGTGCAGACCGCACAGCCGTGTCTGCTGTGCGGTGGGACACTTCTGTGGGCCAAGTTCTTTGTATTGAATTTGGTGCCTCCCCTAGATTTCATCAGCAAGAGCTGTTCCTCGCCTTGTTTCTTTCCCTGACCTCTCAGGATGCTCCCTCCCTCCATTCTGCACCGCCCCCCACCCCAGTACCCACTTCACCCCATCCCAGACCATCTTCCAGTTGTGCTAGGGACGTGGCCGTGGTCTAGCACCATCTGCTCGTACTTGCCATTGAAGACGGTCATTTTACAAGGGCTGCAGTGCTCTTCCGCATTTCAGGACAGGAACGAAAATAGTCCCAGGGGTTGTGTGGCTACTTCTGGAGAAAGGGCGAGTGTACGGAAGGAGAAGGGCCACATACACGGTCTCAGTGACTGCTAGTAGTAGCCTGGGGTTGTGGGAACGACCCCTTTTGCTCCCTTCAGATACTGAAAACATTTTTGTGGTAAATTCTTACAATACATTTGTGGAGTGGACAGGACATGGGTTCTCTGGTGGATCTTTCCATCTTGGCGTCAGCCAGTCGTCAGGGTCTGCACCCGGCCCTTCAGTGCATGCTGGCCCTGGCAGCAGGAGGCTGGCAGCGGCCAGGGGCAGGGGAGGTGCTGTCTGATGCTGGCCTGAGACACAGGACTGACTGGCCAGGCCTTGGAGGAGTAACTGCATGTCACTGTCCCTGCAGAGATCCCGACTGTGCTGTCAGCTTGCTTTGTCACCTTCCTATTCTGAGCCTCAGTTTCCTCATCTGTAAAATGAGGTGCCCTTCCCTCAAATGTTACCTACCCGGGAGAGAGGGAAAAGGAACCCAGTGACTGGCCGAGACCGTCTCACCTGTGTTGTGCCAGCTCCAGACTGACCCGGCACCAGCCCAGCCTCCCCAGGCACTTGTCACCAAGCAGCTCATGGCAGCTGGTGGGTAAGGGCTGCGTGCAGGTGACTGCTGTGAGCAAACGCACATTTTGTGGAGCCTCCCGTGTGCCGGCCATAGAGTCGGGCGCTGTCCTGGAGGTCAGTGGTATCCGCGTTAATGTGGATACACAGATTCTAAGACATGAGGCGTCTTCCTCAAGCCAAGCCTTAGGCTGGGGTGCAGACTGTGGCCTAACGAAAGCTGGTCGTCTTTGCCATTTATGGCGTTACTCTGTCGGCCACACTGAGCCCTGTCTTTCTCGGGTTGGGAGTTTCTTTGGAAGGACTAAGGTGCACAGAGAGGTTAGATTCCAAATGCTGAGGCCTGGCTCTCGTTTTGGAGGATGTGAAAGTTTGAGACGTGGCTCCCTCCTTTGGGGTTTTAATAGAGTCCAGGTGAGGGATAAGCTCAGACAGGTAGAAATGATATGAAGGATCCTAATGGCCCCGGAGGACTCAGAGGTAGCAAGGGGAAGAGAAGAAGTGAAGGATGGGTGGGACGGGCGCCTTCCTGCTAAGGAACGAGGGAGGGCAGCCTGAGAGGTGACAGGAGCAGCTGCCTTGAGACCAGCTGTATTTGGTGCCCCTGGAGCTTGTCGGGGACCTGGAGGAGATGGGCCGCAGCGGGACCAGAGGGAGTTGGACGCAGAAAGGCAGGCAGGTGGGCTCTAGAACCTCTTGTCCTTTTGGCGTGTAGCTGGCTAGCCTGCTGCTCTCCTGCCTCGCTCTAGCCCAGTTTGCCGGTTTCTTCTCCTTCTGCCCCCATTATTCCAGCTTTGCTGTCATCCTGAACAGGTGCCTAAGGAAGGGACTGGCTACTAAATGGCTGATGGGCACATTTGGCCCACCCATAAGGCTGATGAGGCCACCGAAGTGCCACTCTGTCTTCCCCTGTGGCCGTGGGTTGCCGGAGGACCGGATGACTGAGTCTGGTCCCTGAGTCTTACCCAGCCTCGTTCCCTGGCAAACTAAGCTGCATGAGCCCTTTTTGGGCCTCAGTTTGCTGCTTGCACAGAGACTAGGCTGTCATCTGCCGGGGTAGCTGGGATCAAGTGAGAACCAGAGAGGCTAGTCAGGCCAAGTTTTCTGTGACTTAGCCTCCCAGACTTTGATCCCAGCCAAGGGTCTGTGACCTGGTGGACAGGGACTCACCACCTAATCCATAACTGCTTTGGCCTCTGTTTGTTTCCGGAGAGGTGGCCAGGGACAGGATACGAGCAATAGTGTGGCCTTTTGAGCTCTTCAGAACCTGAAAGGTAGAAACCAGAAGAAGAGGCTAGAAACATCTGACCCAAAGGGAGGGCGGGAAACGAGGATCTGAGCTGGGAATGAGGGAAAGATCCCCTCTCCTCCCTGCTCCCCCACCCAAGCAGGAAACTGTGCTGAGAACTGGCTATTTAAGAGGGCCCCTGGGGAGGTCCAGCCAGAAGGGAGCCGTTTGAGGAAGGGTTTAAAATTAGCCGGGTGAGAAGGGTGGCCCTGGGAAGAACTGGGGCAGAAGTTTCTGTGGGGCTTCTCTGGCTCTTCGTCTTTGGCCCAAACCACGTCCCACCATGGGGGGGGGGGGGGGGGTGACTCAGGCCCACCCAGCGGGAACCTGGTTGGTTCACACTCCTTCAGCCCATCCTCTGAGGGTGGTCTGGGTACCCGAGTCCAGGCACCCACAGGCAGGTATTGTCTCTGCCAGTCCAGATGAGTGCCAGGTCTGCTGCCGTTAGAGAAAAGCTGGTGACCCTGCAAGCCCCTTCTGTGTAGGGGGTTACATGGAAATTAAAGGCCTTTCCATCAAAGGGCAGAGGGTGTGAAGGATGGTTGCCTTCTGGAGTGCAGGGGCTCAGTTGAGCCCAATCTGGAACCTTGGCTGTCCAGTTTCTCCCAGGTGCCTCTGGGAGCAGGCCAGCGCTCAAACGCTGTCTGTACAGGGGTGCAGAGCTGCTGGGCTGTGAGGTGCACAGAGCCCTTGTCCTGGACCTGGGAGCTGGGCGTGTCTGTTGAGGGAAAGGTCTGACTAAGTGGGGAGCGAGGTGCCCTAAATGGCAAGGGTTTGCTTCTTGGCAAAAACTCATGTGAGTGAAGAAGCTTGTTCTTACTCATTTTTTTTTAAATCAGGCACAGGCTGGGAGTCATCCTTGTAGGGTGGGGGTGGTGACACCGGCAGCTGGGTTCCTTAGCCATTTCTGGTGGTGTTGTCAAGCTGTGTGTGTCAGGCGTGACATTGCCAGGCTGCCCTGGGTTCCCGATCAAGCCAGTGCCTGGAACAGGGCTGTTGGCTGCGTCCCACAGGCCGTCACTCAGTTCAGGATGTTAGGTCTGGCCAGAGTCACAGGGTGGACATCTGGTGTCTAGACCTGGCTTCACTACCGACCTGTGACCCCATTGAGGGCAAGGCTCATAAATTACAGCATCACCTGCCTCACCTGAAGCTGGCGAGAGATCCTGCTTGTTCTTCAGAGCCCAGCACAGTTGTTCCATCTCCGAGTCCTCACCCAGGTCTCTTATTTGGTAAACACTTAGTGCCGGCACCACACTAGGCACTGGGCGTGGAGGCAAGAATAGAACACATTCCCGGCCACTGGCGAGCTTACGTCAGGAGCAGTAGCAGGTGGGTGTGAAAGTGGTGGGCCCTCTGTCGAAGTCGCTGCTGGGCGTGGCATAGCGCCTGTGTTCCGGTTGCATCTTTGCCTCTTCCTGAGACCAGACAGAGCCTCTCAACCTGGGGTCCCTGGGTATCTGCCGGAAAATATAGGCATTTTAACTTGTGCATTGGGTGGAGGCGGGACAGGACGTAAGACACCATGGTTTGCTTCGGATATCAGAGGTGTCCTTGATCTGTGCACTTATTATTATTATTATTATTATTATTATTATTATTATTAAATAGATCCTCTCCTGTGCACGCACACTGCAGGGCCTTGCCCAGAGATACAGAGCACATGCTTGCTGAGCGACACCAGCACGGCAAGCCTAGGGAAAAGCAGGCGCATGGGAAGGGCTTTGAAAAGTTAAATGCTAAAAAACTGCATTCATTTGCCTCTGGAGGCCCAGGAAATACAGATCCCTCACTTCGCTTCGCTTCACTCTGGAAGGATCTGGTTCCTTCCTAATGGCAGGGCTGCCATCCTTCTCCCTCTGTCCGTCTGGCCCTGACCTCTGTGTCTCTGTCCCCAGGTCCGGACACTGTTCGTCAGTGGCCTCCCTGTGGACATTAAACCCAGAGAACTCTACCTGCTATTCAGGCCATTCAAGGTGAGTCTGGGCCCAGTCACCCACGGGTGGGGGTGGAGCCTGGGGTGGAGGGGAAGCATCGGGAATGAATCTCTGACCAGGATCGGGTGGCAGGAGGGCGGCAGGAAGACGTAGGCCAGTCTCAGAAACTGATCACAGACCCAACTCCCTGCCCTGGTGCTGTTAGTTCACATGTTGCTTTTTGTTGATTGCTCACCCCCTCTGAGCCTCTGTTTCCTCATCTGTAAAGTGGGGATGTGGAGAATCTCCATAGATTTTGCCGTATAAATAATCTTTGAGATTCACTGTGGCCTTTTCAGTTTGCAGATGAGAAAGCTTAAGAAGGTAAGCTCAGTGCATCTGGATTACAAATCAGTGGAGCGAACAGGAATTTGCGCGTGAAATGGTGACCGCTGTGGCTTAATGCCCACCCACGCGTCACTCCATGTGATTCAGAATGCAGGGTGGAGGGCAGAGAGGGTCGACTTTGGGGGAGAAGAGCATGAGAATGAGACAGGAGAGCAGGAGGAGGGAGAAAAGACGGGGTGATGTCGGGGGGCCGGGGCAGCACGGCGGCAGCTCTGGCCTTCCCCGTTAATGACCGACCTCTCTCTGCAGGGGTACGAAGGCTCCCTGATCAAGCTCACATCGAGACAGGTAATGTCTCTCAAAGGTGTTTCTTCCTCTCAGCCCAGCCCAGTCTGTTGCCTTTTCCTCCATCTTGAGGCATTTTGGGCAGCTGAGACCTGCTCCCTGTGCCCGCCTTCCAACCTGGGCTGATGAAAGTGGCCCCCACAGGGTCCTTCTTCTCACCGGTCAGCTCCTGGCCCTCCCTCTCTGACTCTTGAGCCACAGTCCGGCGCCAAGGTGGACGCCCAGAGACGTGGTGGCTACGCCCTGGCTTGGGACGCCAGGCGACAGGGGGCCGTTCGGGGTCTGGACCGAACCGTGGCAAAATAAAGTTGGAGAGGTTTCAACCTGTTTGCCCTTGATTGAATCTGGAACCTCCCCACGCACTTGATATATTGGAGCTCCCTTCCTTCCTGCAGAAGACATGGAACTTACTCTCAATTACCCACATGCATTTTTTAAAAAAAGACTTTCACTGAGAGGGCAGCGTTCAGTGCAGTGGATAAAGCTCAGTGGGCATCATTCCCACACTGGTGCCTGGTGGGAGGCTTCTGGTGCACCAGAACTGCTGTTCTGGCTGGACATAGGACGGAAATGGGCAAGAGTGGCTTTTCGTTGCTTTGGGAGTTTTTTGGTGTGTCTGTTTTTGGAGGGGGAGATGAATGTTGGGAGAGATGCAAGGGTGTTCTCTCTTTTTCCTGCTAGCCTGTTGGTTTTGTGATCTTTGACAGCCGGGCAGGAGCAGAAGCAGCCAAGAATGCACTGAATGTAAGTAGACGGAGAACAGGTCCATTTCTGACCTGTGGACCCCCTGCCCAGGCAGTGCGTGTCCTCGTTCTGTCTTCTGCAAACCCTCCCTGGCTCCACACCCAAGGGAAGGGCCCAGAGATGTACCTTATTTCCTAGCAGCCTTGGGGCAGAGTCCTTGGCTGTGCTGTCTTGGCCAAATGTCACTACTCACAAGGTCTGCACAGTGGATCCTCTTGTCTTGGCCCATGTGGGCGGGTCTTTCCAACAAACTGTTTCTGGGGACCCTATGTACCTGCTACAGTGGACAGTCTGGGTTCTACAAAGTCAAGTCTTTCCCCTTCTTCCTTCTAATACAGGGCATTCGCTTTGATCCAGAGAACCCACAGACCCTGAGGCTAGAGTTTGCCAAAGCCAACACCAAGATGGCCAAGAACAAGCTAATCGCTACACCAAATCCCACCAGTGCACACCCTGCCCTCGGAGCACACTTCATCGCCCGGGACCCCTGTGAGTGGCACTCAGAGCAACAGTCGGCTGCCCTTGTACTTGGCCTGAGCTGAGAGCCCCAGTGGTGTTTAATACAGAGAGCAGATAATGAGATTCTCATTGAGAGAATCGGGGTGCTTGCATGCCCCCCTTTGGAGGAGGCTGCTCACATCCACAGCCACCTTTCTTTGTGGGTCCCACACATCCGTCCTGCCCTGCAGCCTTTGCTGGACCTCGGACAGCCCGAGCCCCTGAACCGTCAGCTTGCTCGGCTTCCCCTGAAACCTGTGATTTCTCTTGTTAAGATTGCAGCAGGCCCATCAAGAACTTCTCAAAGCAGACTGGGTGCTCACCATGCCAGGCCAAGTTAATACAGCTTCTTGCCCTGGTCTCGGGGAGTCTGGTCTGAGTGGGGTCCTTATGCTTCAACCATAGAGTTGAGTCCCCTTTTGTGTGTGGAATGGGGTGGCGGAAGGGAAGACCTGTGTTCTGACGATGGGGGCTATTGTCTCCCTTTGCAGATGACCTGATGGGGACTGCTCTAATCCCCACGTCCCCAGAGACCTGGGCCCCCTACCCTCTGTACACCACAGAGCTGACCCCAGCCATCTCACACGCTGCATTCACCTACCCAGCCGCCACTGCTGCTGCCGCCGCTGCCCTGCATGCTCAGGTAAGCTCTCCCCCTCTTGGGGAGAAGCAGGAAGCGGGGGATGAAGCCTCTAAGTTGGCCAGACTTTGTGCCCGCCCGGCCTCTGGACCACACAAGACTCTGGAGCTGCAGCAGAACTGCTGTGCTCTGACAGTGCCTTAGGGCTCGACTCTGGCAGAGAGGAGGGAGGGGTAAGCTGTGAGGCCACGTCGAGGGCCCGGAGGCAAAGTCCCGAGAGAGCCCCAGCTGAGGTTCCACCACCCCCAGAACACTTGCGGCCCCGAGCTGCATACTGCCCAGAGCAACAGGGCCACGGTTGCCATCCCAAGCCGAGTATAGTCTTCCGGGCCCAGCTGCCTGTTCCTGTCCTCCTGTCTTTATGAACTTGAGAAAGTTCTTAAAGATGTCCGTGCCTTGATTTTTTAGTCTTGTGGAAAAGGAGACTAATATTATCTGCCTTGGGGTTGTCGTGAGACTTAAACGCTAACACACGAGAGGTGCTGGAATGGTACTTGGGCTGAGCGTCCCAAGTCTCGGCGAGCATTCCTGTTCTCACAGAGCCTGGGTGCTCTCGCTTGTGCACGGGCTGGACGGAGGATGCATGTACTTCCAGGGGAGGGTCAGGGGAGGGAGCTGGGCCAGGAGGGCTCACTGCTCGCTGGGTGCCATGCCAGGTGCTCGAGAGGCAGACAAGCAGGTGGGCAGGTACCAGCCCGTCCCTGTGAGGCAGTGACAGGAACGCCAGCTGGATGGCTGGGCACTACCAGGTAGCACGGAGAGGCTGAGGGGCAGTGGCGAGCCCACCTTGGCCTCTGATCAGTGGGAAAGAGTGACCTGGCCAGGGTGTGCCGTGCTGTCAAGAGGGAGAGAACAGAGACTGCCTGGGCTGGGCCGGGGTGGTAGAAGGGGACAAGGAGGAAAAGGAAATGAGAAGTCAGGAAGGAAGTGTTCGCAGGAACTGGAAGCCGTGGCGGGAGGAGTCGGCTGCTCTGGCCGAGGGCTGAGTTCCTCTCTGTCTCAGTCCTCTGGAGGCCTTGGTGACGTCTGGGTGGCCCAGTTCCAGGGAGGAAGGTTCAGATTCTGGGGCTACTACCCTAGCAAACCATTTTCCCTGGCAGGGGACCTCTCCCCAGCTGTGGCCACTTTGGACCGTAGTGTCAGCAGAAGATGTTAACCTTGGCTGTGTTCCCAGCTGCGCGGCACAGACAGCTGGGAAACTGATCAGGGAGGGAAGGTGGTAAAGATCTTCCCCCAGAGGGAAATATTTGGGTGTTTGCCACAAATCGGATTCTGTGGTGGGCACAGAGCAGGTGGCAGGGAACACCGTCCCTGTCATCTCCAGTGGCTCCTGGCCATGTGGGGATTTTAACAGCTGGGGTCCTCGCCTCTCGTCCAGGTTTGCCACCAGTTAGCTACCTGATCTCTGGCAAGTGGCTTCACCTCTGGACCTCCATGGCCTCGTCTGTAAAGTGAGAGGATTAGATCAGATCTGGTGAAAGGTTCTGCCTTATCTGCCGACACTCGGCCCGGACAGTGACAGGCAGAGGTTGGGAGCCAGGGACAGTTAGTGTGTCAGGTGAATAAGGAGTGGCGCCTCCGCCCTTCCCTCCCCACCCCACCCCTGCTGGCTGGGCCCGTGCGCTGCTACCTGCCCCCGAGGGCGCTGTGCCCTCCCGTTGCCTTTCATTCCTGCTGTCACCCCCCCAAGCCTTGTGGTCGGCGGCCTCCCAGCCGCTGCCCCAGTCCGGATCCTGGCTCTCTCAATGCCTGTGTGACCTTGGGCAAGCTACTTAACCTCTCTGTCTCAATTTCTTTGCAGAATACTGATAATCATACCTACTTTGGGGGGCAGGGCAGGGGAGAGCAGTGGGGGGAAATGGGGACGACTGTAATTGAACAATTAAACATTTTTTCTTTAAATCATACCTACTTCTTAGGGTCGTACAGAGGACGGCTGTGAAGTGCCAGTTATTACAGCCGTTACTCAGTCTCATTGTCCAGCTTTCTCCCCTGGTCCTCTCTGAGGCTGGAGGTGCCTGAGCGCCTGCCTTCTGGCCGCCCAGGGAAGAGGGTGGAGGCCAACTCAAGGGCTAGTGGCGTTTTCGGGGAGGGAGACTAGCGACAGGAGACGGGTCCAGGTAGTGAGTACCTCTGTCCCTGCCCCTCGCTGTTTGGAAAGCCATGTCCTCAACAGTGAAACGTGCTGTCAGGGCCGAACGCAGTAATGGGCACAAGAGCACTTTCCGAGCAGTAGCATTTTTTCTTTTCCTTCCCAGAGCGCCTTCCTGCCCATTGACCGCGCTGCCCCAGAAGCGGGGGCGAATGTGCCTGAGTAAAGGTGCTGGGCAGTGTAGGTCCTGGGGGGGTTATTCTGAATGTGGAGGACCAGCAGAGCTGAGTTTTTCTGTGCCCGGGGCAGGCGGCAGCTGAGGGACAAGAGGGGATGAAGAGCAATTCTTCTTTCTCTACCCACCCAGATGGGCACGTCCCCACCGCCGCATGCCCTTTGCCAGTAGCCCAGCCTGAGGCCCAAGGGCCCGGGCCTGTGGGAAGGGCCAGGAGGCGGTTCATCCCACCGTCTTGGCACACGGCCATCCTGCTCAGCCTCCTGACCCACCTGACAGAAGCTTCTCCTTTAGGGGGGAAACAGACCAGAGGTGTGGGTAGCGGGGGCACACTGAGGTCGGCACGTACAGACGGACAGTGGCCTAAAGGCAGGGTCCTCCTGGACTGGACTTTGTTTTCTGTTTCATCTGAGGAAATGGGGTCTCTCACCTTCCTCAGAGTGGCTCAGCCACTTTCTGTTGACCTTGAGGTTGCATGAGCTCTCTTACCTCTGTGTTCTTAGCTGTGTAATGGGACGGTAACAGTGTCAACTTCGTAGGGTTCTTGTGAGGATTAAAGAAACTTACTACATGAAAACTTAGAACAGCATGTGGTACATGCTAAGTATTTCATGAGCATTAGCTATCAGAGGTCTGTGTTTATGGGGGAAAAGTAAGCAGCTATTTTTCTTTTTCATCTTTTTTCCCTTCAGTTTATCATCCTGTTCCCTAAAAAGTTGCTACTTTTAGACCTTAGACATGGTAGATAGTTGCGTGCAGGTTTGTAAGTAAATCTCTGTGAAGGAATCTTCTACAAAATTTACTGTATACACACTAATCATTTTAAACCATAACTGTCAGGACATTTCCCCACGTCAGTAAGTGTGGCTCTGCACTCTAGACGCCTGGCCAGCCCCCCATCGTGGGAGTGCGTCGGGTCCCTGTAGCTGGTACGTAGGTTGTTGACGCCATTTCTTGCCCCCGATGGGCCCAGCGGCAGCGGACGTCTCTGCTCACACCCCTGGGCACCTGTCCTGCTTGTTTCCTTGTCATGCATTCCTAGAACCGTTAGCAGGTCGAAGTGCAGACTTGCCCATCTGGGTTAAGTAAGACTGGGGATTACTTCAATTGACGGTTGGGCGAGTGAGGCTCCTGTGTTTATTGGCTGTTTGTGTTTCTTCTCCAGTGGATTCATTCCTTTGCCCACTTCACTTCCTGGCATGTCTTCTTAGTCCCAAGATGTGAGCAGGGACTGAGTTCGTGCCCCTTGTGTTGAGATGCTGATCCTCTTGGAACCTGGTTCATTCTAGATACCCAGGGGGCATCCCTGTGGGGCAGTCTCTCAGGACCCCAAACCCCTGTGAACAGCTAGGGGGCCTGGAGGGTCCATCGTCCTGTCCTGAGCTGGCACAGGAGTGGACCATGCTCCTGAGGGGACAGTCCAGCCGGCCTGAATGGGGTGTCTGAGGGGAGCAGAGATGCAGCCCACCTCAGGGCAGGGCCTCCTCGAGCTCCGAAGCGGGGTCTTCCCTCTACTTCCTCCCCGAGAGGGCGGCCGACCCATCTCAGGCTGGGGGGGAGCTGCCGCCTTGGGGGCAAAATTCCAGCGCTTGTGGGGAGAGTGGGGCTCCCTGAAGGACCCCTCAGGCAGCTGCAGGAGCCTGCAGTGTCCCTCCCACTCTCGTCCAGTGTCACGCCCTCCTCCAGCCCTGCAGGGCACCCAGCTCGGCGGGCACTCCCTCAGCTGGAGGCTGGGCGGACGGGGTGGTCAGGCCCCACCAGGGGACTCCCTGAGTCAGACCACAGGCTTATCCGCAGCACTGGTGTTGGCTTTCTGGTCGTCCTTGTGGGCCCAGCACTAGTGTCCAGCTGGGCTTCCAGCTGAGAGGGCACGCATGGCCCCACAAAGGGGAGGAGAGGCTTCCTGCCGCCCGGCTGTCAGCTGGGCAGGAAGGGAACCGCCTCCAGACGTGTAGGAGGCAGGGAAGGTCCCACAGCCCCCGAGTCTGGACAGCTCAACTGCTAGAAGAAGCTCTCGACCCCCTCTGTGTGGTGTGGGGCTCAGTCAAGGTGGTTCCAGCAGCCTGGGCTCAGCTGTGTCCTGATGACGGCGATGCCGTGTGCTTGGAGCCCAGAGGAGACCCTCGTGTTGGCCGGGTGACCTGAGACTGCCCTGCTGTGTGTCACATCCCAGCGCCCCTGACGCCCGCGGAGCGTGTGGTGACCAGAGAGAGCTCTGTGCTGCACAGAACAGCACCTCACAGTTGGGGGGGCCCAGGAGCAAGTTCTTAGGAAGCTGCCATCCACCCCCCAGTAGCCTGTCGGTACTCGATAATCTTTTCCACCCCCCAGGTGGCCACTGGGTAACAGCCTTGGATGGCGACTCTGCTGCTGCTCAGTTTCTCCATTGGCTCTCGTGTGCCAGCCCTTCCTTTCCTGGAGGGAACCTGGGCTCCCACGTCTGGGTGGTCTTCCCCCTCACATGCCCCCTACAGTGCCCGGGCCCCACTGTCACCCAGGCAGCCATGCTGGCTGTGACCGGGGCAGCGGCTTTCCCTGCAGGCTTGGCTTGGCCCCCTGCACAGCTTACCTTCCAGACAGCGGGCCCGTGGGGGAGGGGGCGCATGTCATGCCCTGACCAGTTTCTGGGAACCCTGCTTTGGGGCTGTGTTCTCAGGGACCTTCTGGAAAGTGCCGGGGTTCTATAGCTGACGGCCCACACTCGAGGGCTTAGCTGGTGGGTTACAAATCTCTAGGCTTCAGAGGGTTAACATGGAGGGGAAAGAGGGATCGGGAAGCGGAGCTTGGGAGGACGCAGCATCTGGGTCTTGTCCTTGGCCCCCCGCAGAGTTGTACAAGGACGAGACCAATGTCTGGAGTCCTGCCCTGTGGGGACCGCACTGGCTTTGCTTGGTCGAGTGTTTTACATTCCGCCGTACCGACCCTTCACGCCTGTGTGTGGCGTAATCATCTCCAGCCTGCAGCTGCGTGGAGCCACTGAGACTGAAGGAAGTTGAGCAAAAATGTATTGGGTTTTCTCCTAATATTAGGAGTTCCGCTCTCTCCCTGTAATGGAGAAGGAAGGGCTGGTTGTAGGCACCAGGGCCGCTGGCTGCCAAGACTCCACCTGGTGCAGCCTGGCACACCCTGGTCAGCTTTAGTGGAGGGCAACGCACCGCAACCATTCTCTCTCTGAACCTTCACCCTGAGGAGGAGGCCAGTGCGGAGGCCTCTCCTGTTTTCAGGTGAAGAAACTGACACCTAGAGGTGAGTGACACTGGCCCGACCTGGGCCAGCCAGTCAAGGACAGAACCAGAACTCCAAGGGGACACACGGCCATGTGTGCAGGGCTCCCCTGTGGAGGGAAGACTGCACAGCGAGCTCCTGACCTTGGCTTCTTTTGCAGGTGCGCTGGTACCCTTCCTCTGATACCTCCCAGCAAGGATGGAAATACCGACAGTTCTGTTAGTTCCTCAGTAAGTAAGTGCTGGCCTGAGGACCAGGATGCGTGGCCTAGACCCCGGCTTCCGGCAGGGCCTGGTTCCTCGCTGCCCCTCCCCCCCCCAGCCTGAGAGCCCACTCAAGGCCTCCCTGAGGTCATGCACTGGGCCCCTGGCTGCTTTCACCCCCTTCTCCTGCCATCCTTCCCATACTCCTGCCCTCCGACTCCTCACAAAGGGAAGGCCCCAAGTTCAGCTCCATCCCCACACCTCTGCTCATGGCCACCTCTCTCCCCTCCCTCCAGGTCTTGTTACCACAGCTTGAAGTGCCCCCCGCTGGGGAGGAAGCTGCCCTGAGCTTCCACTGCCCCCAGGCGGCCGGTGGAGAGCTGCTGCCTCCCTCCAAAGACTGTGAATTTTAAGCCTGACTCAGTGGACTGCTTCCTGTTTCCTTTCTCTGTTCCTCAGCCCTGCCCTGCCCCAGAGCCCTCCTCCCAGGCCTCAGGGGAGGCCTCAGGGGCCTGCTGGCCGGGACACCCAGACCCGAGCCGCACTGGGACCGAGCGAGGCCTGACCTCCGCTCCAAACTTCTGTAGCTTCACCTCAGAGAAACGAGGCATTTGATTTTGCATGTTTTCTGGCATGAATTAAGACACTTAGACTTGTGTATATGTGAGTGTACAGTTTGTTCTCACACTGTGTCACCATAGCAACAGGTCCTGGCCTTTCATGGTTCATCATTCCTGGTCCCGCTCTCCACGCCCCTCCCCTGCACCCAGCCTGCTTCCGTGGGGCCAAGCCCTGCGGCCACTTCCACCCTCCACTTCCCACCGCCCCACACTCTTCCAGGCTGAACAGCAGCGACCACCCAGCAAAGATGAGTGTTTTTGTTTCAGACCAGGGTTCTCCGCTTCCCCCTCAGACGGGCCAGCAGCGGTTCGGAGCATCCCTTCTCTGCCCACTTTGCTTACCTTTCCACCACACACCCCAGCCCTGCTGTTGCTCCTCATTCTTTCCAGACTTCGAAACCAACCAAAAAGTGAAAGTATTTTTGTACCCTGTGTAACAAAATATTTATGCATCATAAAGGATTTTTCATGTGTGTGTGCAATTAATTATTGAAGAGACCTTGTTCGCCCTGTCAGATAAGTTTAATGTTTAGTTTGAGGCATGAAGAAGAAACGGATTCCCATTCTCCAGCCACGAGCCTTTGTGTCAGGCATTAGTTTCAGAAAAATGAAGGGAAAATTGTGCAATTTTTTGTTTCGCGAGCACGTCGGTGCTTCGCCCTTGGCCGAGGCTGTGGCTCTCCGGCCGTTTGCAGACTTGGGAGGCGAGGTGGCTGTTGTTAATTGCTGATCCTGCGAGAATGTGAATCTGGATGATGTATGAAATGCAAAATAAAAAAATCATCCGAAGTAAGTTCTCTCCGACCTTTGCTTCCACGGGGGGAGGTGGGCTGCTGGGGTGGGGTGGAGGCGTGGCCAGAGACGGACAGATGTCAAGGGTTCTGCCCCTGGGGGACGTGAGCGGGGAGGGAAGTGGCTCCAGGCCCGAGAGCTCTGGCAGCCTCTCCCTCCTTCCCTCTTGTGTCACTGGAGTCTGAAGTGGACGTGCGACCCCCCCAGGGGCGGTACGTTGGGGTGGAGCAGGGATTCGTCTGCCCCCCGGTGTTTGAGGCATTCACTTCATTTCGAGATTCTGTGCCCCACAGAAGCCCTGCGAGGGGCCCTCACTCTCCAGGTGCTGCTGTACACGGGCCGGGCCCTTCGTGGCCTACGTCATTTGCAGGCCCCTGCATAGAGGAGGGCTGTGGCTTGGGAGGTTGGGCTCCTCCACGCAGTGTCCTTGGCGCGTGTCTGGTGAGGCCGTGACACAGGCGGGAGCGCCCAGCAGTCTGGCCCAGAAATGGGGAAGCACATCCACCCACTGGGCCTGCAGCTCTGCAGCTCTGGTGCCCGAGCGGAGGTTTGCTGGGAGTCCACGCACACGGGTGGGAAGGTCGGGAACGGGGTGGTGCCAAGGCCCTGGGCTGCAGTGGACCCCGTCAGGACACCAGTGGCCGGCCCTGGTTCTTCCCCTTTGTCACTTAGGGCCTCGGTGTCCTCCTCAGTGATGGAATTTGAAATCCCTTGCGGCCCCTACAGTGTCGGAGCACCGACCTGATGATGGCTTTGCTGTTTCTCCTTTCTGCCCGTGGCCCCCTCCCCGGGTCCTTCATTGCTGGATTCAGAAGCTGTGCCCAGAAAGGGAGGGCAGTGGGGCCCCCGAAGCCTCCCTGCCACGGGGCAGCCCTGGACACCCGCTCACCTGCACTGGGTGTGACCTCAGGGTCCCTCTCCACTCCTGCCTCAGCCCTTCTCCGGCACCCCAGGCCTGCACTGGGTGACATGGGTCTGCTGTGTTCTGCTGGTGACTGTCAGCTGTCAAAAGCCCAGGGTATCAAAGGCCTGGGGCCCAGTGCAGCCACAGCTGGTACCTGCAGGTGAAGAGAGGACACAGCACCCCCAGGTGCCAGGAGGGCTCTGGCCCTGTGTGTAAATGGGTTTCGAGTGGTGGGTTATCTGGACCCTTGAGGGAGGCTCTGGGAGGAGGGGCGATGGTGTTTGTGTACATCCCAGCAAGTGGGGGGCAGTGATCCTTTCCTGTCTGTACCCGCCACCTCAATGCTGTATTTGGGTCAGCTGGGCACTTGCCAAGCAAGCCAGGCCTGGCCAGCCTGCATCCCCTCCCAGTGCTGGTGGGGAAGCTGCTCTGAGCCCCACACCCCCGCCCAGGGCCAGGGCGGTAACTGACCTACTTTAACTGTGTCAGGAACCACTGGGTCTTCCTGAGGTGGTGAATTATTTAGCTGGGTGCTTGGGCCTTTCTGAGAGGGGCTAAGAAAGCTGCTCCATAATTTAAAGGCCCCTGCTCCTCAGGCTTCCCTGGGGGGCTTCCTTCACACTTCACTGAGCAGGCCTCAGGCCCCGGTCTGAGAGGGAGGGGCCGGGAAGGGGAGCGAGGCCCCGAAGCCACCCCAGAGGGGCTCTCCCGCCGGCCTGGGGCCTCCGCAGAAGGGCCTTCACGGACAGGACAGTCACGGTTGGACTGAACAGCAGGTGATGAGCCTCAGACGGTCACAGGGCTTCCTGGCAAGAACACAAGGAGGCCGGGGTCGGAAGCTGCCAGGTCCCGACTCCCCATCCCGAGCTCTTTCCAGAAAGCACCTTATTCCTGGGCTGACCGAAAAGTTTGGTTTTTTCCATACGATGGCTCTAGTAGCACTTAGTTGTCTTCAACTTCATTCAAAACAATTCTGTTAGATCGTATTGTGACAGCTGTCATATCAGTGCATTTTAAAAAATACTTCTAATATTGAAGATGGAAGAAAATATGCAACATTTTCGGCATATTATACTTTATTATTTTTTAAAAGGTAAAAACACAGCTGGGACAAAAAAGATTTGTGCAGCGAATGGAGAAGGTGCTATGACTGATCGGATGCGTCAGAAACAGTTTTCGAAGTTTCGTGCTGGAGATTTCTTCCCGGACGACGCTCGGGGTCGGGCAGAGCAGCTGGAGTCAATGGTGATCAAATCGAGACGTTAATTGAGAACAATCAATGTTACACCATGTGGGAAATAGCCAACAGACTCAAAACATTCAAATCTTAAAAGTATTGGTGAAAATGAAAAATGTGTCTTTTATTTTACAGAAAAAATGAAACAGACTCTTTGGCTGACCCTGCACTTTCCAGATGCGCTTCATCCTGATCTGTGGGTGGAAGGCTTCTCCTCTCTGGAAGGGTGTGGGCTCCCAGGGAGAACCGGGGCTCTTTGGCTCAGGAGTGAAATCCCCCTCGTGGCAGAGGAGGCCATCCTCACAAGTGCACGCGCCTCCCACCCCACTTGACGTGCAGACGAGGCCACTGCTAAGTGGCCGCTTGCTGAGGCATCGGGGCCGGCCTGGCTGAAGCCAGCTCTACTTACTGGGAGAGATAGGGTGCGGCACCCCAGGCCATTCTTGGGTGCTGCCGCCCAGCCAGCCTTTCTCGGGGCATCACTTGTCTTGGAGCTTTCACAGGGGAGCAGGTTTCCAGGCTGCCTTTGGATCTTCCAGGCTGCGTGGCCCGGCGGTAACCTTTCTTAGGAACCAGTGCAAGGCAAAGGCTCGGGCTCCCTGGGGACCAGGAGTTCTCTGAAGGAACCAGGCCCACTTGTCTCTCCCCTCCCACCCTGCCCTTCCAGTCATGCACGTGCCCCGTGCAGCTCTATTGCCGCAGGTCTTAAAGCCTTTTTCATCTTGAGTGATCTGTAAGTGTCCCTCAGGGTGGGGTTAGGGAACGTGCCAGAAGGGGACCACGGGTGGAAAAGGTAAAAACGGGAAGAAAGGCTTTCCTGCAAAGTAAGAGGAGGGAGCCGCTGCAGCTGCAGCCTGCCTGCCTCCGCTCACCCACACACGACCCCCCAGGCGGCAGGCCCCGCTCCCCAACCTGCCCCAACTCCCCACCGGCTCCCTCGGCAACGGAGCAGGGGAAGAAAGCTGCGCAGATCGCGCCCTGGGATCGTTCCAGGGCTGATAGGAAAACCCATGCGCTTATGCGCTCCCAAGGCGTTTCCCCTAGGCTGCTGCCTTGTTTTTTACTTAAAAAAAAAAAAGTTTGAATTGATTTTTAGATAGAAGAAGGGAGAGAGAGAAAGAAACATCTCTGTTGTTCCACTGTTTGCATTCACTGGTTGCTTCTTGCATGTGCTCTGACTGGAGACTGAACCTGCGACTTGGGTGCATTGGGACGACGGTCTGACCAACGAGGCTGCCTGGCCAGGGCTCCCCTGGACCTTCGTGACCACCACCCAGCCCACCCACACTCTCCGATCCGTGTGGACATCGTCCTCGGGCTCCCTGTCCTCTGGGTTCTCTTTGGCTTGGGTCAGCAGGAGCCCCTGCAGGAATTTGGAGGAAGGTAGTGAGTGAGGCCAGGTGCCCCTCAGCCATCGCCTTCGTGACCTTGGAGCAAATCACTTTGCCCGGCTTTCTGTAGGGGCCCCATCAGCACAGAGCATGTTTAGCCCAGTCCCTCTCCCATCCATCCTACAGGTGAGGAAGTTGACGCACAGCGAAGGGAAGCGGTTTGCTCTGTCATAATGACAGCGGCCAAGGTGTGCTCCCCTCTCCTGACTCCCAGTCCAGCTCCTCCCGCCTCCCCCACCACCTGGCAGAACCGCACCTTCATCCCTACCGCACCTGCAGAGGGAAAGCAGGCAACAGCAGGCGCCATGGCCACGGGCTTGGAAGCCTCTCCCTGCAGTTCCAGAAGCCAGGATGACGGCTCAGGTTTCCCATTCGGCCACACTGGCAGGTGTCTCCCCGAGCTACTGGGGGCTGCTCCCTGATTAAGGGCTGTGAAGAGAAGGCCCTCAGCGACCTGTCTAGCTCCAGCCCAGCCCTGCCCAGTCTCTCTGGCTTTTTAACCTAGGGGGTAGGGTCTTAGAAACTACGGGAGCCACAGGGCCCTCAGGTTATGCAGGAACCAAGGTGTGTGTCTCTCTTTCTGCCCATGGTAGAGAACAGGCGATGCAATTTAGTGGGAGTCTAGTAGCTAAGGAATGGTTATGTCATTCCATGAAAGCCCATCTTTCTTTTCTAAATACATATATATATATATTTTTATTTTTTCTTTTTATCATCACCTAAAGACTTTAAAAAATATTTTATTTATTTATTTTCAGAGAGGGGAAGGGAAGGAGAGAGAGAGAGAAACATCAATGTGTGGTTGTCTCTCATGTGTCCCCCACTGGGAACTGGCCTGCAACCCAGGCATGTGCCCTGACTGGGAATCGAACCGTGATCCTTTGCTTCACAGGCCCGCGCTCAATCCACTGAGCTATACCAGCCAGGGCTGAAGACTTTTCTCCATTTTTTTAAAGAGGGAGGGGATGGATAAGAGGAAAACATCAATGTGAGAGAGAAACACCAATTGGTTCCCTCCCACATTCATCCAAACCAGGAACCCAACCCTCAGCCTGGGCACATACCCTGACTGGGAATCGAACCTGCAGCCTCAGTTACTGGATGATGTTCCAATCAACTGAGCCACACCAGCCAGGGCAAATGTATATCTATTTCTCTGTGAATCTGTGCTCTTCTCTCTCAGGGTCATTAAGATGGTTAATATGATACAGGAATGTGCCTAATACCTAGTAGGTACTCAATAAATGTTTTCTATAGTTATCTTAAAAAGCACATGTTTTCATAGTCCATCCTTAAACAATGAAATTGAATTCATTCTGTGCAGTCCTTGGTTATTTTTCCAGTGGATCAATAGTCCTCAAAAGGTTTTAGCCCCTCACCCCACCTGGAGGGAGGTGGGGGCCCAGGGGGCGGGGCCCAGGAATGCTGGGAGCACTCGGTCCCCAGAACTGGCTGCGGGCACTTGGGCATCTCTGGGTCTGCCTCCGGCCGTTTGATCAGATCATTTGGGGTTGAGTCCTGACAACAGTACAGGAAGATATTCATACCCTGCTGGATGTTTTACAAGTTCACAGGTGCCATCTCTGGTGATCCACATAAAAGCCCTAGGAGATAAGCAGGAAAGGAGCCACTTTCCGTAGCTATAAAAACCAAAGTTCAAAAGGTGCCACAGAAAGCAGAAGGCTCAACACCCAGGTTTTTTTGCCCTGGCTGGCGTAGCTCAGTGGATTCAGTGCAGGCCTGTGAACCAGAGGATCGAGGTTCAATTCCCAGTCAGGGCACATGCCTGGGTTGCAGGCCAGTTCCCAGAAGGGGATGCACGAGAGGCAACCATATACACTGATGTTTCTCCCCCTCTCTCCTTCCCCTCTAAAGATTAAAAAACAACAACAAACCTATCCTGATTGGAGTATGTGTGGGGGGCGGGGGCGACCGGGACCAGGGGGTCAGAGTCCAGAAGTCTCTGAAGCAGACGGCTTCCTACTCTGGCCAGAGCAGGATTATACTTGTGCCTTTATCTGAGTTGGATTATCTCCTTACAGTTTTACAAACAACTGAGTCTTTAGAATGCCTGAATGAGTCATTTTTACTCAAGATGAACTATTTTTTAAAAGGTTTTATTTATTTATTTTTAGAGAGAGGGAGAGAAACGTGAGTGTGGAAGAGAAGCACCGGTCAGTTGCCTCACATGCCCTCAACTCTGGGGGCCTGGCCTGCAACCCTGGCGTGGGCCTTGTCTGGGAACTGAACCCTTGACCTTTGGTCCACAGGCCAGTGCTCAGTCCACTGAGCCACACCAGCCAGGGCCACGATGAACTACTTACAATGACTTCACTTCGTGGGGCTGGGAGAGAAGGAGGAGGTGAGTTACAGGCTGTCACCACACAGCACTCCTGTCTCTGGCCTGCACAGGACCTGGTTTGGGGACCCACCATCTCCATTTCATGAACGAGAATGTAAGTTTGGAGAGGGGCCAAGCCGCGGCCCTGAGCTTTGGGTTCTTGTCACCCTAGGAGAACGACCACACGCCCTTGCCCGTTCGTTCCCTCTGGTTCTCTCCTGAGAGCAAACACTGTTGAGTGCCGCCGTCTCCTGCAGCCGTGTTCGGTGCCAAGGGGAGGGTGAGGGACCCTCGCTGCTCTCAGGGCACAGCCTGGGGTCTGGGGTCTGAGCTGTGGAGCTGCTTAAGTGGGTAGTGAGCAGGAAGGGGCCTTTTTAGGTGTTCGTGGTCCCAAATGGCTGTTTCCCCCTCTCCCCTAGGATGTCTTCCCACTGCCCTCCCCCTCCCCAAGAGCCCGGACCCACTGTGGGCCCTCATCATTGTGGTTCTGTGCTTGGCTTCTCAGAGCAGCTACGTGGGTGGCTTAGGAGGTGGGCACAGAGGGAGATGTACCATTTCTGACCCCAAGACCCCTCCCCAGCTTCTGGAGCAGGGCACACAGGTTCCAGCCTCTGGTGAGGGGTCTCCCACAATAGAGGCTTGTCAGCTGTGCCTGCCTCTCCAGACCCAGGAGCTTGCTCCTGGAACCAAAGGGGTGTGCCCCTGGACTCGAGCTTGGGCCTGGGAGCTCCCCAGGAGGGGATCGAGGAGGGCACTGCAGTGCCCGGAGCAGCCGCCTCTCCCAGGTTCTCAACCCCAGCAATGGGATCCCAGATACTTCTTTGCATACACTTTCCATGGGTGTCTGTGTTTAAATTTCTCTTGTCTACTTTTCCCGATGAATTGTGACAAAATACATCCTCACGGTTTCCAAGACCTTTCTCCCCAGACCCTTCCTTCTCTCATGGTTTTCTGGAGCCTGCCCCCCCATGGCCAGATTCAGACCTGAATTAGAGACCCACCCCAGTCTGGCTTCTGGCCCCTTCTTTCCCTGTGTTTTCAAGCCAGAACATTTGGTGACCACAGTGCAGGCTCTGAGAGTCTCACAGGGAGAGACTTTTCCATATGAAATTGGGCGTTGCTTTCACACTCAAGGTAACTCAGAGGATCTCTGGGTGACCTCACCCCAGCTCTCACTTCCTAGTGGCGTACTCTGAGGCCTCAGCCTGTCTGTTCAGCCCGTCCTTGTCCTGCCTCTCTTCACCCTCCATAGCTCCCATTTTCATCTGTGTTTACATCTCAGGTGTCTTGTCACGGCCCAGCGGTGCCAACAGTGAGGTTCCTGCTCATCTAAGACTGCACACAGGTAGCGTCTGATAGAGCCTCCCTCTTCCCGGGGTTTGGTGGGAGGCGTGGGGCTGGGGCGCCCTCTTGTGGTAAAAAATGCTCACAAGCCTCCCGCAGAGATTTTTCCCTTTTAATTTTTCAGGAGGAAGGACCTGCCTGGGGCTACTACCAGAGCTACTCCTGGACTGCCTGGGTGCCTCTGTTATAGCAAGTGCCCTCAGAGGCAGAGTCGGCAGCCATTCACAAACATGTGTGGAGTGCCTACTGGATTTGTACATAGCTTATATCCTAGGCAGCTAGTCACTGTGCTGGCACTGGGGCTACAAAAGTGAATGAGGCCCTGAGAAATTTGATTTGACCCCCGTTCACAGACGCAGAAGCCTTGGCCCTAATGGGCCAAGACATATGCCCAAGTTCTTATGCAGAAGTGATATAAAACTCAGGTGCCCTGACTCACAGCTCATAAAAGAGGAAGTTGATTACCTGAATGCCCTTCTATCTTGCAAATTAAACCCCTGGAAGTGCACAGTAACGTGCCAGAAAAGGCACAGAGCTCAATAACCACAGTTGACATTTTCAGAGCTTACACATCTAATTTCTCGCATGTGGAAGACTTTTACCCACCCGAGTGTCAGGAACACAGCTCCCTAGAAGCTCAGATTTGGACGTCCCTGCTCAGCACGCACTGTGCCTAGGTGTCACAACGTGGGTCAAGACATCAGGCATCAACTGATCTCACCTGTGTGAACCTTCCTGCGCCCCGCCCAGACTGGAAGTTCCTCTGGGGGCAGGTCCTACCCTCACCACTTACAACATGTGTAGGGGACCTGGCGTCGCTTACCCCGTGTCTGCTAACCAGCTACTTCACTGCCGGACACACTGCACACAGGCTGCACTGCTCTCTGGGCACGTGTCTTCGTGGGAATGCAGCCGCCACGGAGGCTCCCACCTTGTGCAGGCAGCCAGGGCTCCACAAAAGCACACTGGGCTGCCTTAATAGGCAGTGACTTTCTTGTCCCTCAAAGTCTTCAAGTATATGCCAGCTGTTCCGGCCTGTCCTGTTTGTTAGTGGGGGTGTTCTGGAGGCAAGTCAGACATGGGTGACTGGTGGGCCCCATCCTGAGATTTTCTGACCTGGCTCTCCATCAGGAACTGCCAGCCTTCGTGCAGGGGTGGGGTTGATGGGACGGGGGTGGGGGCAGCCCGGTGACTGGTGGCAGGAGACCTCATGTCCCACCGGAAGGGGCGGCAGCTTGTCCTCAACCGCAGGCAGCTGCCGATCAGCAGATCAGGAGGATTGGGGACCCGTATGACTTGCTGTTTTGATTGTTCAAGAGTAACTGGACGTTCAGATTTTAATGTGAAAATCTCTGATATTGATGTTGACAACTAACCAACAAATTTAAAACCATTACATGAGCTAAAGCTAAACTACAGCCATGTGACATTGGCTTGCAACTCAAAGATTTGTTCTAGTTTCTCACTTTTTGCAGTGAGTCTGGGGACAAAGACAGATCCCAAGTGCTCGGTTTTCCCCATGAATGTGTAGGTCTCCCTCTTTTGTTCTTTTCTTTTTCTACAGCTTTGGCCATATTCCCTTCACCCATACCAACCTCCCATCTTCTCATGAGGAACCAGAATGTATTGGCAATGCCTCCAGAAGCCACAAGGAGGCAGGGTAGGTGCAGGAAAGGGTTGGTTTTGACTGGCAGAAGCGAGGCTTGTTTGTGATCGCCCTCTCTCTGCTAAGGTTGCAGCTGGGTCTTGAACCCAGCTTTGTGGGTTCAGAAAGGCATCTGGGGTCGTTCCCTGAAGGTGCAGTGTGGCTCACCATTTCCTGCCCCACTTCCCAGTGGGTGCCGTTTGCCTCACCTCTGGAGCAGAGGATCGACTTTCTATCTGGACTTGCTGTCCTTGGTCCCTCCTCCCCCTCCTCTACACGCACATCTCCCAAGTGCCCCAGCCACTCAACAGCCACTGGGGATCTGCCTAAACCCACTTTCCACAGACCTTTTCAAGAGCTTCCAGTGGCTCATCCTCACCGCAGCTTTTCAGAAGTGCAGTGATCCCTGGCAGGGGAAGCAGAGCGGGACGGGAGGGGCTTCTCTGCCTCGCAGTCACCATCACCAGGGCAAGCCTCACATTCCGGCCTCACGGATGAGGGGGCCAAGGCGCACAAAGAGCGACCCATTCCGCCATCAAGCAGAACTCACGTGTTCTGGCTCCCTTGCTAGATGGTGTGAGGGGTATAAAAACTTGCAGATATATGGTTCCCATCCTCAAAGAGACTACAGATCGTTAAGGAAACATGATGCACACATATAAAAAGTAACCAGCTCCCCGTGGCTTCCTAAGGATATTGTCCAGTAAGCAATAATGACAGCAGGGACCCAGGAGCGGCCCCTGCATCGGCAGGGTCAGGAAAGGCTTCACAAAGGCAGCCATGGATTGGCTTCACACTTGGGCACAGTTACCCCTAGAGATACAAAAAGGCCTTTCTAAGGGTAGGCGGCAGGGTTAGACTGAAGGGAGTCGATTTCCAGAACACATGTTCAGTGAGCCTGTTCTCTGCCTGACAGAGCCTCTCCTCCCTTCATTCTCACAGCCTCTTGTCTGGAACAAAACGAAGGTGTGGTATCCACGGTGCTGTTCACCCACTTTCCTTTTCTCCTTTCACGTACTTTCCCACCCTTTAGAGGACAGGCATGGCCATGCAACTTGCTGTGGCCAATGAAATGAGAGCAAGAATGTGTCTCTTTGGGGTGGAAGCACGTTGGAGCCCATGTATGGTTCTCCTTCCTACTTTCTCTCTGCTATGGTGACTGATGACATTTCAGATGGTGGAATGTGGATCCCCGAGTGACTGGCATGGGTCAGAACTTCCAGCTATACAAGTCAATTAAAAAACAAAACTAAAGAAAACCTCCAACTGACCTGTGATGTCCCTGAATCGTGAGCTGGGGCTGAGCGTGGAGGAGAGAGAAAAAGGCCTTTGTTGGTTTAAGCAACTAAGATTTCGAGTTTGCTGTTAGTACAGCATAACTTAGCCTAGACTGTGTGCAGAGGACTTACCTCTCGCCCATCCTAAATCTGACTTAGCTATGTTGCCTTGATGAGAAAAAGTCTCTGGGGCCCCAGACAATTTTAAATAATGATTTCAATATTGAGAAAGTGAATGACTCAAAAGCAAGTCAAAGATTTCCCAGTCGTTTGCTTTCAGCAGTTGAAGGAGGTGAAACCAAGTCAGCTGCCGCCTGCTGGTGGCGTTGGGTGATTCCGCCAGAGCTGCCACCGTTCCCACGCTCTTCCACGAGTCCTCAGCATTAGCGTCAATAAAAAGTAAATGTGGAAATAAAATTAATGCCGATCGCTGTCTCATTTCAGCATGCACACATCTATTTCAATATGAGTCATATTTCCTAAAATTTTTTACTTTTAGTGTTTAACAAGTCTCTATCAACATTTGTAATATGCTTATGTTGTTCTCACAGTGAACTAATAATAATTTTAATGGTAGTCAGTCCAGGAGAAAATATTAAACTCTAGGTCCCTATGGACACAGAAATAAGAAAAAATAAAATAAAATTTTAATTGAGGTATACTTTTACGGTGGAGATATATGGTTTGATGATCAATAGAATATTTCCAAGCATAAACTTCATATTACGTTAGGGTAACATTATGTGGGGGAAATAGAAAGAAAATATGAGTTCAAGGAGAAAATGAAATAATATAAATTTTCCTCTGTAGAAGGAGAGTTTGCTTATTATATATTTTGCAAATAGTTGATGATGGGTTCCAAATATCTGTGATTCCACTGGATACATTTCATGCACATTTTTAAAGTCAGTATTTCCAACACACTAGAAATCCTTTGCAACACACTCATCCTTTGCAGCTGTTTAAGCCTGGTTGGAAAAAATTTTTTAATTTAAAATTTTCAAGAGAATATAGTTATTATAAAGAGAAGATAGTTTTTTAAAGCCAGCTTTATTGACGGGTACATCATTTTAAAGTTTCGTTTCGGGTGTATACAAGCTAAATTGTTAAGAGACTACTGTCTTGGGGGACGGGCTGGATTCAGTTTGGTAGAGGAGGAGGAGAGAGGCATTCTGGGTAGGAAGAAGAGAAAGAAAAGTTTGGAAGCAGAGATGGGGCACGTGCAGTGAACTGAGTGGACCAGTTCAAGGCAGGGAGTAATCTGAGATAAGCTGGAAAGGCAAGTGAGGGTGAGACTACCAGCTCCTAGGGTAAGGCATTTCTGCGTCAGATTCATTTTAATTATGCAAGCTATGCAGGACACAGTCTCCTTGTAAAAAATTTAAAACTTTATGGATAGCCTTGGGACCATCACCCCCATTTCTGGTGCCCCCCGCCTTCCCAGAGGTGACCTTGGTTTTCAGTGTTCACTCCATCAGATGCGTTTCTGTGTGCTCACACGCAGGCGTCACAGGCCTCTGGGTGCGAGAACAGCCCCAGCCAGGAGTCCAGCCGGAGTGCAAGGCCATCAGCGCCCGGGGGCTGGGGGGTGAGCTGGGGATTGCTCACAGCACCACTCCTTTATGCCGGCAACTGGGATTTGCTTGCTGACAAAATGACAATTGTGGTTTTGGGTGAGGGAAGGCAGAGAGGGCAATTTTGACACACAGCCAGTGACATGGTGTCATCAGGAGGTGGCATTAAGTGCCCCGGCACTGGAAGGTAGAAGGGATTGTGTGGAAAAAGTAGTGGGCAGATGCTAAATCCCATCTTTATTGGATACACCTGGCTGAGTAGAAACATTCTCTCTAGAAATAGGTTGCCCTCTTTCATGTCGTCTTTTTAAAAAGATTTTATTTATTCACTTTTAGAGAGAGGGGAAGAGAAGGAGAAAGAGAGGGAGAGAAACATCAATGTGTGGTTGCCTCTCATGCGTTCCCTGCTGGGAACTGGCCTGCAACCCAGGCATGTGCCCTGACTGGGAATCGAACCTCGATTCTTTGGTTTGCAGGCCCGCGCTCAATCCACTGAACTACACCAGCCAGGACTCATTTTTTTTTTTAGGTTTTATTTATTCATTTTTAGAGAGAAGGGAAGAGAAGGAGAAAGAGAGGGAGAGAAACATCAATATGTGGTTGCCTCTCATGCGTTCCCTGCTGGGACCTGGCCTGCAACCCAGGCATGTGCTCTGACTGGGAATCGAACTGGCAACTCTTGTGTTTGTATCCCACGCTCAATCCACTGAGCTACACCAGTCAGAGCTATGTCGTCATTTTTGATAGAGATAAGGACACAGAAACTATGTAATAACCATGTGAGTGTGATAAGCAACAGCGGCGGGTACTTAGCCTCAGCTAGAGAACAAGCTCTCTCTAAGGGAGCAGTCTCACTCCACCTGCTGCTTTGGGGCGATACAATTTCGATGTTTGCCGTATCTTTTATTTTTTCAAGATACTGTAGAGCCCTGGCTGGTGTGGCTCAGTGGATTGAGCACGGGCCTGTGAAGCAAAGGGTCACCAGTTCGATTCTCAGTCAGGGCACATGCCTGGGTGGCAGGCCAAGTGCCCAGTGGGGAACATATGGGAGGCAACCACACACTGATGTTTCTCTCCCCCTCTTTCTCCTTCCCTTCCCCTCTCTCTAAAAATAAAGAAATAAAATATTTTTTAAAAAGATACTGTAGAAATTGGGATTTTTCGTGTGAAATCTCTCAATGTTGGCTCAAAAATCTCTTAAGCATTGTGCTGGCTAAGCAAGGCATGTCTGCAGGATGCATTTGGCCCGTGGGCAGCTGGTTTGCGATTTCTGGCCGAAGGCAGAGTGCGGGCCCGGCACATACTCCCTGGCACGCCGCTTGGCTCTGCGGTCTTTGCGGCTGTGAGGGATCCTGGGCTTCTCAGAGAGATGCCGTGGGGATGGCTGACTTCACTCCCCGTGTT
Organism: Artibeus jamaicensis; assembly: GCF_021234435.1. Lineage (NCBI taxonomy): Eukaryota > Metazoa > Chordata > Mammalia > Chiroptera > Phyllostomidae > Artibeus > Artibeus jamaicensis. The sequence goes on from NW_026521883.1 coordinate 9,139,893, forward strand.
CGGTTCCCACCTGCTTTCCAACACCCAGCTATAATAGAGTTCTGCCAGGAAGTGGGAGCTTAGCAGAAGGTTCCAGAAGCATCCTCGTAAATCCAGGAAGTCAACCAACCTAGACTTGCTAGAAGCCAAGGCTCCTCCAGGGAGCTGGACCTATACCCCCCAGTGTCTTTCTCTCAGGCGTTGGGGCGGGTTCACGTGCCTCTCCCAGGGCGGAGTCCAGTGGGAACATAAACTGGTGACTATTTCTCAAAGGGCTTTGTCCTGTGACTAAAGCCGAGCAAGGCAGTCAGACACAAATGAAAACACACACACACACACACACACACACACACACACACACACACTGTCCCCAGCACTTCCAAGACCTTTTCCCACGCAGTCCAGGGGTGGCCGGAAGGGCAGCCAGTCATGGGTCATGGGAATGGACCCGAGGTCCCCTCCCCCATAGAAGCTCCACCCTGCTCCATTTACTCCGGCCCGCCGATCCCTGGCCCCCTCCACCCGCTTACTACTTCCAGGGAAGGAAATAGCTGAACAATGCGGCAGATCAGAGACCGGGCACCAAGCCCAGAGCCCAGCGCTGGTCCTTGGCAGGCCCTGGGCGCCGACCCCTGGCGCCCTACTCCCACCGCACGCCCTCCCTCTCAGTTGGCTTCCCTTGAAGCTTGGCCTTCCTCAGGCCTTTTCCCTGCCCTCTCGCCATCCCTGTGAAACTTCGAGGGCCGACGACTCTTCCCATTTCCGTGGTTTGCTTCTTCCCCTGAGTGTGGTAGGCATGGCACTCCCGCTTGGGTATAATTCCTAGTAGGAGCGGCTAAAATGAGGCTTTGGTGGAGATTTCGGCCAGTGAAAGTGGGTGGGAAGGGTCACTTTTTTCCTGAAGTTTTGCTCCCCAGGTGAAAGCAAGTCCTGAGCACGTGGGCAATGCTGGAACAGAGCGCCAGTTCCAAGGTCTCCTTCTCCCTTCCGGACAGGGCCACCGGGTGGGGGAGGGCAGGGACGGAGTGTGTGCCGGCCGCCCGTTCTTCCTCAGGGGCGCAGAAAGGGCTGGCTAGTCGTCTCCAGTTTCTCGGGACTGGGAAGTTGGTGGCAACCACTACTTGTGTTTTTTCCTGTGGGTCTAAAATAGTGAACTGCCCCTGGCTCCCTCTTGGGTCGAGCGCTCCTCACTGCCTTGCCCTGTGCCAGGCATCTCCTACGCAGGAGCCAAGAGTCAGGGCCCCTCTCAGGTCCTTGCCACCTCTGAAAGCCAGTCTCCCCCCCCTCCCCCAACCCCCGCCCTCCCGGGGTCCCGAGGGAGGGAGTGAGTAGTGGGATGGAAGCTGGACCCAGCAAGGAGAGGCTGGCCGAGCCTCCTCCCACCCCTGCCACACCTAACACACTCAGGACATGGGCGTGATGGGTCCTGAAAACCAGTCTCTTCCCCCTGACATCAGGTCTCATCCCTTAAGTGACTTCTGCCTCGTGTGGCTCGACCACATAAAAGCAGCCACTTAAGAGCAGGAGAGAGCCCTCAATAAACTCAAAATTCAGGCGAGAAGCTGCCGCCCAGAGAGTGCATGTGCCCAGCTCAAGACAAACCACCAGCAGAAGAGGGAGGGAGGGCTGTCGCTCCGTGGCCTTCCACAGTTTCCAGAGGCAGCTTGGGCACAACCCAGGTAGGGAACAGAAGAAGAAGTGCTTCTCTTGGCATCCTGACCTTCTTGCTTGGGCCTTCTAGAACATTCCTCTTCGTCTCTTTTTTTAGTGCCTCAGGCTCCATTTGCACCTTGAAAATGTGGTATTTGAGTTATCTTTGTTCTTAGCAAAGAAGCAGGACGCTCATTTTTCTGCCCTCCTGCACGCACAGGCTGAGCAACACTCGCTTGCACTAATTTCCTTCTGCCTTTACTTCCTGCTTGTTTCATTCTTGCAAATAACGTCTCCCTAACTTCACTGTAAGTTTTCCAGCTTCCTGAAATATTCACTGAATTTGACCACAATACAGTGCTTACTATGGCCAGGCTGTTTGCTTCTCACCCTCCAGGAGCTTTTGGTCGAAAGGGCAAAAGACCCGATGGACATGGAAACAACCGACTGATTACAGGTGTGGTCGCTGCTGGGAGGGAATCGCCCAGGGTGTGGCGGCGCTCCCTCCTGGGTGTTCTCCGAGGAGCAGACTGTGCGGCGAGGACTCAAGGATGGCGAGCGGACCTCGTGCAGATCTGGGGGGAGCCCAGGCCAGGCCAGGGGAACACAGTAAGAATAAATGTCCTCAATCAAAAAGCAGCTTGTCGTGGCCGAACCCCTGCAAAGGAGGCAGAGTTGCTCCAGAAGTCATGCACCTGGAGAGGTGGAGGGCTCACACTCTGCAGGGGCTCCCAGGCAGGGGAGGCGAGGAGTTGGATTTCTCTGCAAGTGAGGCAGGCAGCCATTGGAGGGCTCGAAGTATAATTCTGACAGCACCTATGTATTTTTAAGCACTTAAAATATCAATCGCCCTGGCAGCTTTGTGGGGAATGGATTGGAAGAGGAGCAGAAGGAGACAAGGAAGCCAGTGGGAGGCTGTAGTCTTGGAGCGAACAAGTTGGTATTGGGTGGGGTCAGGGTGCAAGAGATGCAGAATAAATACAACCCTTTGGGAGATGGAAATGACAGGACTTGGTGTGATGATGTATAGGAAGAGAAGGGGAAGAGAGGAATTCTAACGAGGCCGAGGTGCCTGCCTGCACAGCAGATGGTGGGGGACCACTGATGGAGCTGGGACAGAAGGGAACTCCTGAAGAAGGACTGGGTTCCAGGCGGCAGGTGGGATCGAGGGTGAGGCTGGGGCCATTTAACAGAGATGTCAGGCTGGCCTTGTCATATGTCATGTGATATGGCCCATAAGTCTATTGCCCGAAGGAGGACTTTAGGCCGAGACAGATTTGGGGACCACCTGACCACGGGGAAAACGCAAACTCTTGGGAACGACTGAGATGGTCCCGGGACACAGAGGAGAGGCTCCCCGGGGGAAATTCGACAGTTGGAGGGCAGGTCGGGTGGGCGCAGTGGAAAAGGCCACAGGGAAGCAGCAGCAGCCAGAGAGCTGCTGGGGAGCGGGGTGGTGGAAAGGGGAGGAGAGGGTCCCGGGAGGAAAGCGGCGGCCAGAGCGGCGAGGCAGCGGTGCAGTCACGTGGCACGTGGCACGTGGCAGGAGGATGGAGAGCTGAGGAGCGACTCGGGCCGTGCGGCCTGTGTGGATCTGCGTGTCTGAGAGTCATCGTTGTTGTCGCTATTATTACTTGTTTTTTTAATTTTTATTATGGAAAATGTCAAACCGACATAAAATTTAAAAGTAGGATACAACCATCAGCTCATAGCTACTGGGTTCCTCCACACCCCTCCCATCGGTTCTTGTGCAGCGAACCTCAGGCAGATCACCTCATTCATAAATATTCCAATATGTATCACTACAAGACAAGGGCTCTTTTCAAACAATCAGACCTAAAAAGTGATTATTTCTTTTTTGTTGTTGTTTGAGGTACAGTAGATTGAGTGCCAGCCTGCGAACAAAGGGTCGCTGGTTCAATTCCCAGTCAGGGTGCATGGCTGGGTGGCAGGCCAGGTCCGCTGTGGCACTTGGGGGGGCAAACACACATTGATGTTTCTTTCTTGCTTTTTTTAAAAAAGATTTTATTTGTCTATTTTTAGAGAGGGGAAGAGAGGGAGAGAAACATCGACGTGTGGTTGCCTCTTGTGTGTCCCTTACTGGGGACCTGGCCTACAACCCGAGCATGTGCCCTGACTGGGAATCGAACTGGTAACCCTCTGCTTTGCAGGCCAGTGCTCAATCCACTGAGCCACACCAGCCAGGGCACCCTGATGTTTCTTTCCCTTTCTTTCTCCCTCTCTTCCCCTCTGTAAAAATTAATAAATAAAATCTTAAAAGAAAGTCAGGTTGAATGCTTGTAATACTCTCACCAGTTTTCAGAATAATTATCTCACATCAACAGTTTTGTTAGTCGGAAGTACGGTCCACATAAGAAAGGCAAGTTAAATGCTTTGGCTTTTCTCCCTTTACCAGTTTTCAGAAAAATCAGTTGGTCCCTTGCAATTCTCTAAAGGTGGTAAATGATGTTTTTATTTCTCTCACTCTCCTTTCTCTTTCTTTCCTTTGAGCGTAAGTAAGCACTCATGAATTTTATCATTATTAATTAGCTTTTTAAAAAAATCAGTTCTTGTCTAGAGAGCAGATTTTTACACAGAGATAAGTGAGAGTGAATTTACATTTTTGGAACATTTGCTAGGCACTGGGCCAGGTGCTTTCACGTGGGCTATTTTATTTAATGCCCTCGACAGTCCTGGAGGGCGGGTGCCATAGTCTCTGCTTTTCACTGAGCAACAGACAAGCCCTCAGCAGCCATTGACTCGTCCAAAGTCATCTCCCCAGCCAGTGGCCAAGCTCAGGTTTGTCTGAAACACACGGAGCCATGTAGCTTTGTGAATGAAATCCTGCAGAGGCTGAGTCCCTGAATAGGGCCCACTGATTACCTTCCAGCCTCTGTCTCACCTCTCGTCGTACATTCTCTTCGCACTCACCCGTCTTTGTTCCCTGGAGTTTTTCATTCTCATGCTTCCAAGAGCAGCTCCTAGGGACTGGAACACTCTCCTGCCCTGTAGCCTAACTCGGATCTGCTGTTGTTGTTGTTGCTAAGTACAATGACTCTGTTTACATGTGATTTTTACCTAAGTACAAACCTATTACATTATATACATCATTTTTAAATTGAAAATTGCTCAGTTGTGTTCCATGGTGTGGTTGCAACATGCTGTGTTTAACCATTCGCCTGCTGAAGGCCATCTTAAGCTGACTCTGATGTTTGGCTGTTATGAATATAGGTGATGTGAACATACAAGTATAAGGTTTTTTGTTTTTTAAATATTTTATTTATTTATTTTTAGAGAGAGGGGAAGGGAAGGAGAAAGAGTGGGAGAGAAACATCAATGTCTGGTTGCCTCTCATGTGTCCCCTACTGGTGACCTGGCCTGCAACCCAGGCATGTGCCCTGACTGGGAGTCAAAACAGCAACCCTTTGGTTCACAAGCCCATGCTCATTCCACTGAGCTACGCCAGCTAGGGCCATTGTTTTTTAAATTTGAACAAACTTTTCATTTCTTTGGGATAAATGCCCAGGAGTGCAATTCCTTGGTCATCTAGTGGTTGCATGGTTCATTTTCTAAGAACTGCCAAACTTTTTTCAGAACGGTTGTGTTATTTTTTTGAGGATGGGAGGGCATGTTTGTGTGCTGAAGGGAAAGATTACATTGTAGGAGCCAGGTTCTTGAACAGGGGAAAAGGGGACAGTCCCCTAGCTTTTGTGGAGGGATTAGCTGGTCTTTTGCAAGGGAGGGGACCACTGCTCACAGTACCAGGAAGAGACAGATACAGGTGGGTGGAGAGGCAGATAGGGTTGCAGGTTGTGAGGAATAAGAGAAAGTTCTTTGCTTCTACTTCTTCAGTAACATAAGAGGGTAGGGTACATATTCATCCAATTACCCTGTTGTCCATCTAAAACTAATACAATATGATATGTCAATTATATCTCAATAAAAGGAGGGGGGCGCAGAGTAAGAGGCACCTTGACCAGTGTGGCTCAGTGGGGGTTGTCCAGCAAAGCAAAGTCTGAGGTTTGATCCCCGGTCAAAATGATGCGGCCTAGGCTGTGGGTTCGATTCCCAGTAGGGGCAAGTTCCCAACCGATTAATGTTTTTTTCTCCCTCTCTTTTCCCCTACCTTCCCCTCTGTCTAAAAAATAAATAAAATCTTTAATAAAAAAGAAAAGAAAAATTCAGGTCACATCATTTTGACAAAAGGCAGAGGCTAGGCCACCAGCTAAAATGACAGGGGCAGAGGCCGTGCAGTGAGAAGATAGGTGTACAAATCGTTTGGAGAAATGTGGTGAAAATGTGGTAGGAACTCCCAGGCACTCCTGAGAACACATCTGAGTGAAGATAATCTGCCTGGTGGTGCGATTTTGCTCTAGCAAAAGCATCGAGCAGGCAGATCATGGGTTTATTCAGATTAGAGGTTTTGTCAGGCAAGCAGCACAGGAGGGGATGGGGCAAGAGAGTGGTTCTAGTGATGGGTGATGGAAATGAAGCTGAAAGGAACATAAAACTAGGGCCAATGAATAGTGAGAAACTAGTGAAGAGAAGGCATCATGAGAAGGGTCAAAGAACGATTGAGGGAGGATTAGTAAAGAAGAAGATTGTGAAACAATCTTGGAAACCATGACCAGTGTGGCTCAGCAACATGGAAGCAACATGGTTTCTGGTGAAAACCAAGGTAAGGGTATGACTGCAGGTGTAGGAGCTGCTGTGGCCCAGAAAACAGCGCTGGCACTGAGGAGATCGAGGAAGCAATCTTATGGATGCTGAGCTCACCACATAAAACAAAATTTAGGATGGAGAGAGAGTCAGGGGGCCAAGAGTCATAATTGGGGTTTCATCAGAAAGAGGGGCAGCGCTGTAGGAGGGAGGGGTTCAGAAATGGCACTGGGGGCGGGAGAAAAACACGCTTACCCCCTTCCTGACCCTGAGGCATCTCAGAATGAGAGTCAAATAGCATTCACCAGAACTTTGGGTTGATGGGAAATCTCACTGTGCAATACTCTAACCAGTGGCCATGTCTGGCTATGAAGCACATGAAGTGTGGCTGATGGGATCAAGGAACTAAATTTTTAACTTTACTTTAAGTAATTTAGATTTAAATGGCCACATGTGGCTCTTGGCTATCATGTTGGGCAGCACAGGTTGGAGGAAGGTGGCTCCCCATTTTTTTCGCCTGCCTGCCAGGGCAGCCATCAGGGTGGTCCCTCCTTCAGACCACAGGCTGGTGGCAGAGACCTTTTCACTCCTTCGCCACTAAGTCCAGATGAAGCACAGGGTTAGGCAGCTCTGGGTCTGAATTCTAACTCTACCCCTTACTAGTTTTTTGAATCAGAACAAATAAATGAACTTGTTAGCACGATCTCCCTGAGTTTTCATTCTTTTCATCTGTAAAATGGGAGTGGGGAGCTGTAGAGTTAGTGCTTTAGCATGTGCTCAATAAGTGATCACTGTTAATTGAAATAGTTTAGTTCTCAACATTTGCTAATTCATCTGTTAAAAACTCTTTTTCAGGTTAAAAGATTACTTGTCCAAGGGTGAGATGGCAGAAATGAGCCATCCTAGCGGCCTCTGAGGGCCAGGAAAGGGTCCAGGCGGATCAGGGCTGGGGCTAATTGTTCAATTCTGGTATGTATTAATGTAAGAACATCTCAACACTCAACTTGGAAGAGCAGGTAGGGATGACAGTCAAGGAAACAAGGTGGAGGAGCTAAAGTGATCCAGAGTATGGGATGAGTCTTGCTTAAGTTCTAGTGATAATTCAGGCAGTTCTGGTATCATTTACCACTACCCATTTTTGCTGGAAAAGCCTTATTTTGGCAGCTCCCAACTTTCTCTCATCCCTGCATCCCCATTTTCTAAAAACCAAAAGCATGTTGTTTATCAAGGAGAGTAATGGTGTCCCAAGATGGTTCTAATGTGGGACATTTGTGATTTGGGGCTATTATGAACTGGGGGTCACAGTGACCTCTAATCTGGAGTGATTGTGACCACCCTCTGTACAAATGGTCCCTAATTCTCTAGTTACTTTCTCTGTGGTCTCCCTCAGATGAAGCACTTACCTCACATTGTGATGGCCTTTCTCTGTCTCACTCTGGCCAGATTATGACATCTGAGGCAGGAACTTTGCCTAGTTGATCACTGAGCATTCATGGACTCCAGCACATACCTGGCACACATAGTAAGTAGCTGCTCAATAATTATTTGTTGAATAAATAATTGGGATTTGAGGTGACGATGCTCCATTGTGATCTAAGATAGTGCGATATCTCTTATTTGCAAGCTGGATTGACTATGAACAGAATCAAAGGTTATGATGATTGTGTTGAAGTGCCTGTGACTGTGGCCTGAAATGGTGGTGATCTGAGAGGTCTCTGCATCATCAGGGGTCTGCCATAAGGACCACACGACAGTGATGGAAGAGACTGTGAACAAGCAACCTGGTGTGACTGTGATCTAAAGTGACTGTGAATAAGTTTGTACCCTCCACCACTGCTGTCAGGTGACTGTGATCCCGACCCACAGATACCACTGGCTTCAGATGGCCACCAGCCAGTGCCAGGCCTTGCCCATTGACCTGAGATATGTCTTCAAGGCACAGATTGTTGATCTGAACTGACAGCTGAGGCTATTGATCTGCATTATGAGCTGAGGTACCTGAGATCTGTGGGCCTGGGCTCAGTCTGGTAATGGTGCTAATATGTATTCTTAAGAATGCAGATTTTGTTTTTGCTTTATAAATATCCTCCCGGAACTTACAAATGACACAGCCCTGCTTGATCCGCGCAATCAAGGAGTCTAGGTCAGGTCAAACCCCAAAAAACTCTACTTCAAATGCAACGCAACTTCAAGGCAGCACAACCACAGTCATTTCCCCCACGACAAACTTCTCATCCGGACTTTCAGCCCTCTTCTCCCCGCGTCCCGCTTCCTTCCCCTAGTGCGCCTGCGCGGAGGCTGGGCGGTGCATCGCCCTTTGTTGTGAGCCCCAGTTTCCCAGGACACCGTGCGGCGCTGAGGTGGGGCTATGCAGATGAGAAACTTGGGGGCGGGGCGGTTGCGGCGGCGTCGGCGGCGGCCGGGGAGGGTCAGTTGGAGGCAGGCGCTTGCTGAGGCAGGAGGAGGGTTCTGGGCCTGCGGCCTGACAGGGACTTAACCCGCGAGATCGGCCCCGCGCGCGCGACCCCACACCCACCCACTCATCCACCTACCCACTCCCTGCGCCGCCTCCTCCCACCCTGAGCAGAGCCGCCGAGGATGATAAACACCCAGGACAGGTAACGGCCCGGCCCAGGCTCCCCGCCCCCATCCTCCTCTCACCGTCTCCAGACGGCCTCCTCCCTGACCAACTAGCCGGTTCCCGCGCCGCCCCCCCCGCTCCCCCCGCAGAGCGCCTTTCGCTCCGCTCTCAGACCCTTTCCGACTTCAGCCACCCCAGTCGGAGCCCCAGTCCCCCCCGGGGCCTCCTTCCGTCCTTCAGCCCCACTCCCGCCAGCCTTGCCCATCCCCCTCCTCCGGGCCTCCTCCAGTAAGGTCCCCACAAACCGGAGCCCAGTCCTCCAATCACGTCCCCATTTTCCTTCAGCTCCGCCACATGGTGCTGAATTCCCCAAAGTGGGTTTTTCCTTCTTACAGATTCTCCAGATTGTTTCCTATCTTCCTCAAATCTTTCCTCCCCCCTCTTTAAGTCACTTAATCCTATCCTTTGAATCCCTTCCCTCAAACTGCACCCTCCAACCAGATCTCTCATCAGTGTGGCTTCCTCCTACCCCCGCCCCTCACCCCAAATCAGGCTCCATCCTTAAGTTCTCGGTTGGACCTACCGTCACCCACCCATCCCCCTTCCAGGCCTCATAGTCTTTACTAGGATGCCCAGCCCTCTTAGTCCTTCACTCCAGCTTCATCTCTCCCTTCCTTCCTCCCTTAACACCCCTTTCCCAATTTTCCTGTCTCCCAACCTCATTCCTTTGATTTCTCCAGCACTTTGGACTTGACCCCTATCTTCCATCCTGTTGCCCTAAATGGGGTTCCCCCAAACACTCTTTTAAATACTCCTGCCCTTTAAACACTGTCAACTGGAACTCATCTTTACTTTCACTCTTCCCATCTTAACTGAACCCCTTCTGTAAATTAGTAGATTACAGAACTCAGCCGACCCTGGTTCCGATTGAAGGCTTACCCTCTTTCCCTACCTCCAGTGCCTCCGTACTCTGGACCCTGGGCCTTTGCAAAGTTTCCTCCCTCAAAACCCGGCCCCTGTTAGTTGGAGAGAAAGGATGCACGTCTTTCTCACGCAGAACCAGTGGTTTTCTAAACTTAAATCGTATATACTTCCCCCTGCTCAAAATAGGGAGGATTCATCGTTTACTTTTCCTCTCCACCTCTCATTCTCCAGGGCAGCCCTTGTCCTCCATCTCCCCCTCAAACACTCCATGTTTCTGCTCCAGACTCTTTAAAACTGTTCCATAATTTCCTGATTCCCCACAAATTTTAACACTGATTGTTTCTACATCAGAACGGCTTCTATTTACAATTCGGGTCTAATTATCTTCCTCCTATTTTCCCGAGACTTGTGCTGCCCCCTCCAAAATGAGTCTGAAGCTCATTAGTTACCCACACTGGCCCCTTTGTCCCCATATTTGGGCTTATGGCCTCTGTTCCTCACTTGGGCCTCACAATTTTGCAAGCAGATCCATTTCTTGCAGATCTTCCTTAAATTGTGCCTTGGTTTGATTAAAACTAGACTTTAGTTTCTCTTATAAACATGGCCTTTCTTACTGCTTTTTTTTACATAGGGTTCTGATTACCACTGAAGGTTCCCTCTCAGATGTGGGCTCCTTTATCACTAAAATGGCCTCTAACCTGCCGTTTCCCACTTCACAGCAAGCACCATCCTTAAACAGTCCAGCTGGGTCTTTGGTTTTTCTTTTTCCTCATTGCTTCTTAACTCTGGCTGCACGTTTGAGAAATCAGTCAACTGGTCCCTGCCTCAACTACCTGCTGGCATAGGGTACGGCCTGGTTATTAGTACATATTTGTAAGGCTCCCTGGCAATTCCCATGTGCAGCCAGGTTCAAGAAACGCTGCCTCTCCACCCCTCCCCACAGAAGACCCTTCCCATCGTTTTCCTTTTGTGGGTGTCAGCCCTTTACTGAAAAGGGCCTTGTCTTCAGGGATTTCCTTAGTTTTCCTGCCCCAGGTACTAACCAGAAATACCCAAGATACCTGCAGCAGCCTTTTAAATTCTCCTACCTTTAGTTACTCAGTTCTCAGCCAATGGCCATTATTTTCAGACTGTTGTCTAGCCCCCACACTTCTGTTTCTTCCCTATATGCAGAAAGAAAATTTATTCCTTATTTCCTGTTTTTTATGGTCTGATTTTACCCGTTTCCCCACCTCCCAAGCCCTCTACCTGCAGTCCCATTCTGCTGTTTTATGTTTATTTCCTGAGACTCTCCATGTCCATTGCCCTCTGCAGTCCTGTCTTTTATTCCATCTTCTCTAACCCAGCCCTTCTGGAGCGGAGAAGGTGGAGGTAGATGTATACCTGGATGGTGCTGGATGCAAAAGGTATTACTCGTGGTAGAAAAGGCTGTGTGTGTTCTGAGGACAGATGGCAGAATGAGGTGCAGGGGTGGAGGGAAGCAGAGGAGCCTATGGGAAAATCTTCTTTTCTGGTCTTTATGTTTGTCTCCACAGTGGGTTTGGAAGGTGGTGTGGTCTCAGCAGGCATTCTTTGGGGTCCTTGGGAGCAGCACCTAAGGGTCTTCACTGACTGCGAGGTTGAGACCTGAGTTTTAGTTTTGGCTTAGCCAGTGCACGTACATGTAAAAAGAGGGGGTTGGATTCACTTAACTTGAGATTCCTTCCCGCTTCCTAAGTGGCAAAACAGGCTTGCTTTTCTCCAGGGCCCTTGCTTAGTGTGTTGGTAATTTGAGGGGCTTGGCTGTGTGACAGGCAGGTGGAGGGAGGAGCCAGTGGCCTGCCAGGGCCTGGGCAGGAGCAAGGCCTTGGCTCAGGCTGCTCCACTTTGGCCTGGGGGTGGGGCGGTGTGTGCAGGGTGTCTGGTTTCTTTGAGTTATGGCAATCCTGTTTCCATAGTATGTTTCCCAGCCTCCTCTGGGCTGCCTCTTAACTTTTCTAAACGAAATCCTCGTAGAGCCTTAACTAGGGATTCTGATAGGAGCCGGATGTTCTTGGTGTTTTGTATCCCCAGAGGGGGGAGCTGGCTGAGTAACTCCCATTGGGTGGGGGATGGGCTTTCCAGCATTCCTGGCTCCAGTGAAATGCTCAAGAGGTGGGGGCTTGGTTTCCTGGAAGAAACAGTTGCAGAGGAGCGGGCAGTATGTTTTGAAAACAGGCTCTTCCTTTCCAGTTTTGTTCTGATTAGTACCTCCAGAATGTCAAAATGCCCAGTCGTGGGGGAAGGAAGAAGACACAAGTACAGGCACTGTTTTTATTCCAGTTTTTGAACGTGAGGTTCAGATCCAAGGAAATCAAGCGTCATGGCCTTTCTCTTCCTGGATTCATTCGTAGGGGCAGGAAGATAGTCTCTGACTAGGTCTGGCTTAGTACCTGTGACAGTACAGTATGTGGAGAAGAGCTCTCCCTGGCTCCAGATCTGTGTTCTAATCAGCCCGTGTCTGACAGGCTTTGAGGAGAAGCATTGCTTCCACAGGTGCTTCTTCTGGGAGTGGAGAGGGCACAGAGTGCACCAGAGCTGCCTTGAGCACCTTCACTGAATGGTTCCCTGGAGAATGGGACTTCAGTCTCTTCCCCCCAAAGAACTTGGTTTTAGTTATTCCTTATTTGTTGGCACTGTGGCTGGTTGGATGTGGGATGGTAGGGAGAGGGAGTTTTCCTGTTGGGTGCCTTCAAGGTCACCCCAGAGAGGAAGAGAGAGAGAGAAACTCCTAAGTATAGTCAGGAATTCCCCCAAATTGGGGGTATGCTTCAGAAAGCAGTGCGAACTAATACTTCTCACTCTGCCAAGAAATCCAAATTTAGCCTCAGAGCTGCTCAGAAACATGAAAAACGGGACTGAGGATTGGGGTAGAGGGATGATGTTACATATGTGCTTTCTTAGGGAAAAATAGTAATCCCATTTTGAAATAGTTTGCAGAACTGATTCAGGTTGGTGCCATGATTTGGAAGGCTGTGAAGCCTAATTGAAAGCTATAGACGAGAAAGGGTCAAGTAGGTGAGTAAGAATTTTGTTACTCGAAATGATCCAAATGGGTAGCTCAGGGTTAGCAGCAGAATAAAATGTTTTGTCTAAGATAAGCCTTAAGAAAATTTCCTAGGCCTTTGATACTATATAAACAATGAAGCGATTCCATCCTGGGAAGAGGCCAGAACTGGGTGATGACTTTATGATAAAAACTAGATGGAGGTACTTAAAATGTAAACTGAAGGTCTGGTTTAAGGCATGATTACCTAGCTGTCCCCCAGCCTCTGACAGCACCTGCAGTTGTGCCCACCTTTGGTGGAAGGTGTGGCAGTGTCATCTGTGTAATTAAGATAAGCAGACCTCAGAGGCACAGATATTCTAGCTGCCACCGGGTGTTTCTGGTGGAGAACCAACCAAAAGCCAGTTTTGATTTCAGTCTGTGATTCAGAGTGGTGATGTCATTTTCTTTATAATCAGGCCTAGCAAGTAGACTCCCTTTGGCACACAGAAGAGCCTCAGTGAATAACTTATGCCTGGCATCCAACCAGCGCCCTTTCTCAAATGGAAAGGGAACTGGCAGCTGGAAGTCAGCCTCTTCCCGCACTCTAGACTGGAGGTGGCCATCACCTCCCGCCTTTCTTCATGTTTCTGTTTAGCCAAGTGTGATTGGCAGCCCTAGATTGGTCCCTCTGCACAGGGGGTGGTCATCAGAGACCTTCCTAGTCTTCAGAGCAGCCTGTGTGTGGAAGCTGGGCACTGTAGTGTTCTAAGAAGCAGGGCCAGAGACAGAAATGGGTCAGGAGAGGATGAAAAGGGAGGAGTGAACCCAGACTGTTTGGGAATATGGTTTTTATGTCTTTTAACTTGATACCACAAAGTGGGTGAAACCAAGGCTGCCTGACCTTCCTCTGTCATGTGATAGAAACTGGGGAGAGAGGGTGCAGACTTAAGCTCACGTCACTGATTCAAGTAAAACGTGATCAAAAGTATATGGAGAATATGAATTCGAGTATTTGTTAGATATAGCTGAATGGAAGTTAGCCACAGAATTAACTTTTATATTAAGTCTCTATGTAATAGGCTACTTGTTTTGAACAAAGTTAATGTAAAAATCAAAACTGACATGGTCAACTGGAAGTGACTTTTGGCAGGAGATCCTTTATCAAGAAATTTGAGGTTACTTTCTTTAAATGGTAAGCACCCTGCAGATTTAAAAACAGGATCTGAATTTTAAAACTTCGATTTACCAGCAGCATTCCCCTGAAATACATCTGCTTCATGCACTGCCCATCTGTAGCCAGTGGATGAAATTACAGCCTGCTAAGGACATTTCAGACAGCAGTCACAGAATGCTTTATGTTGGAGGCAGCAGGATGTGAGGGTAGCACTCATGTATCCTGAGGAGTGTTTCCAAGAGCATGTCCAGTAACAACTGAGCAAATAAAAGGCACTAACAGATTGGCTCCAATCTCCCATCTCTCTTCTGAATTGACTTGGGTACCTGACCCTCATTTCCAGCATGGTGTATTTTTTTCTTCTCCAAGAACAGGAGCATCCAGCTGCACCGGATGTTTGGGTTTGTTCTGATACATTTGATTCTCTTTAATCAGTTGTGATCTTTTCAGCCTCTAGATTGACCTTAAATTAGACTTTTGGTGGTAGAGATGAAACCAGTCCTGCCCCCAGTGGGGTGAGCAGGGTGTGAGGAGAGGCTGGAAAATGAGCATTGGAACCAATAGGAACACAACTAAACTGAATACGTAGTCCAACCAGGTTTGGATCTTGTGACAGGAAGACTTGTGTTTAGAAGCCACTTTCTCTTGTGCTTAAGTTCCTCTAGGATCCTCTTTTCCTGAGGTTGGTGGCATATTTTGCCATAACACCATTTGAGCACTAAAGTTAATCCAACAAGAGGAGGCCACTGTTCTCATGCCCCTTACTTTCTTTAATTACTACATTTGTACCCATCACCCTTCCCGTCTCTGGAGAATTGATGATCAGGTTTTTTGTGAGAAGCAATTTGCCATTTGCAGCAAGTAATAAAACATCCAGCAGGGTGGGCAGTGAAGATGATTATTGTGATCTACTGTCTACTAAGTGTATTAGAAACCCCAGCTGTTTCAGGAACTGGAACTGGATACCTGCATGGGGCTCTGAAACCCCTAACATCCCTACTCACATTCACACTTGCTTTCTGTGTAGACTTTGTGGGGGAGGAGGAAAGAGTTGCCAGGATCTTTGTGTGTGATGGCAGAAGTAAATGATTTGTTACTGTGAAACAGACTGCTTGCATTTACCTGAAGAGGAGTGAGATCAGGACACCAGGCACAGCATGAGCTCATACATTCATGCTGGACACAGGGCAGACCCTAAGGGCTTTTTTTCTAGGAGGACAAAAGGGGGTTCTGGACCTAAAAAGAAGGAAAACCCACCTTTGACTTCTTCATTGGCTTGGCCCCAGTGTTTCTGCCATTTGCATGTGAAAATTAGCTCGCCATAAAGAGGGTGGTTGGAATGAAGGTGAGGAGTTGACTGCGGCTCTCCGTCTAAAGACCTTGGAGGGGCGATTTCTCTGGAAATTGTGACTTCTGGAAGTAGGAGCCTGAAGTTAAGTGAGCCAGCACCAGAATCCCAGATTTGCAAGGGCCTTCCTTGGTGATCTGGTTGTTTGGTGAACCCATGTAGTTCTGGTATAATACAAGGCCGTATCTCATCTGTCGCCCCAGAGGAGGTTTGCCCAGACCTTAGTAATTTCACTGAGCAATACAAGCAAGCCTGCTTTCTCCAGAGGCCTGGAGTAGCCACTAGGGAATGGGAAGGCAAACATAGCATGTGGGATGTGTGTGTGCTTTCGTTTGGGGAAAGGCCCAGCTGTCCTGTTTTTTTCAACCTGGACTCTACTCTGTTCTATCCCTTAACACACTGGAAGGGGGGATTATAAGAACTCAGTGTCCCTCATAGAAAGTAAACCCCATCCTTTGAAAATAGTAGTGTAGTTCTCAGTCATGCCCCTTCTACTATCTCTTGGTGAGGCCAGGAATGGGGGAGGTGAGGATTCCCTGAGACTCTCCGGAGCAGGCAGGGGTGGTGCCTGTGGTTACCACCCTCAGGTGCTGATGCTGCGGTGGGCCCACTGACACTGCCCTGGGAATGGCATCTCCCAGTGAAGTTCCCGAGTATAATTTTAGACCCCTGTTGAAATCCTTGAAGACAGAGGAGCTGTGCTAGAGCAGTGATGGGTTTGGACTTCCCAACTCAGCTGTAATGCTTATGCAGGTCTGTTTGTACTGAGGGCCTCAGTGGGCAGCCCCTTGGTTGCCATTGCCAGGTTAGGTGTGAGTTCAGTCCTGTTTCAGAGCCTCCATGAAAAACCCCAGTCTGGTGTGCAGTGCCATATAAAGCAAAGGACAGGATGAAGAATAGCGCCTCACATTATTTTACGACTGATTTTTTTGGGGGGGGAGCCTTGATTTATAGTATTTGCTGATTTCTGGGGTGAAAACACTTCTGGAGCTGATGCAGGTTGCCAACATGGTACCCTTCAGCACCCAGTGGGGAAGAGACGTGCGCTGCTGGGCGAGGCGTGGTGCGCGCATGCACAGATGGGTTCCTCTTTCATTGCTTCACTTGCCCCTGGCCTGTGGAGTCAGCCTAAGGAGCTGTTACACTGGATTCAAAGTGGGCAGTGGGGCAGACCTGGAACCCTCTTGGATCCACCTGAAAATTATGGTGGCCGGTCAGGGCACGTATCTGGAGATGATTATTGGCTTTCAGCATGTTTGTCTCCTCCCAGCAACCCCCCCAGTCCTTGAGTGTCCATTCTGACCATGTCGACATTTTGCCTAAACTCCCATGCTCAGGTCATATTCGAGCAAAGAAGGGCAAGGAAGCCCATTCCACCATTTGGTGGCACACCAGGACAAACTGGAGATAGCATAGTGCCTTGTACTACAGTGCGCTTCCTTTCTGGGAGCCAGGTCCCTGGATTGAATTCAGTTCTTTACCCTAGATGGATCTGGGTAAGCGATTCTGTCAAGTTATTCCTGTTTCAGGGAGGAGGCCAGATTTGGAAAAGTAGCCTTGGGAACTCCTCAGGGACAGGTTGCCCAGCCCACGTGACTTCCCGAGGCCTGTAGGCCTCTGCAGCCTGAAGTCATCGTGTAGGCTTTGTGGGTTTGCCCGTAGGTGGTTGCGACATTGCTGGGGCAGGGAACCGGGCTGTTGGAGGGTACAGGGCTCTGGGCCTAGCAGGCAGGCCTGGGTCTGGCTCCTCCCAAGGGCTGCCAGCACCGAAGAGATTTGTTTGTTGTTTGATGGTCCTTCTCTGCCCAGATACTCGGCTGGACTCCCTAAGCCCTTCTGGGACTGCCTGTGCTTCTGCAGGGTGGTGGGCTTCTGTCCTTTAAGAGCAGAGGTGGTTCTGAAAGCTACAGCTGAAAAGACTGGCCCAGTGGTGGAGCCTTAGAGCACTTGTTTAAGGAGAGCCAGGGCTGGGATGGGATAAAGAATTAAATATTCAAGTGTTGGTGTTTACACTCTCACCTTCTCTGTCTCTTGCAGTAGTATTTTGCCTTTGAGTAACTGTCCCCAGCTCCAGTGCTGCAGGCACATTGTTCCAGGGCCTCTGTGGTGCTCCTGATGCCCCTCACCCACTGTCGAAGATCCCCGGTGGGCGAGGGGGCAGCAGGGATCCTTCTCTCTCAGCTCTAATATATAAGGTAAGGACGACTCTGGGGCAGAGCCTTCTCAGACCCTTTAAGGCGTTCACCCCTTAGTCCCAGAAGGGACTCATAAGAAGGATGTGCCAAGCACCCCCATCTCATGATGAGTTTAGGGTGAGAGAGAGCCCTTACTCCCAGTTCTCTGAGAAATACCAAGGGTAGTTTTCCCATTGTCCTCGTCCTTTGGCACCCTGACTTTTATCCCTTACCAGCCTGACTGGGGAGGTTGGGGGGGAGGTAGGAAGGCGAGGGGGCCTTGCATCTCCATCACCTGGTTGCATATAGCACAGCCCAGGGGTGGGCTTTAGAGAATGCTGAGAATCTGCCTGGGAGTGATCTGGGCTGGGGCAGCCTTTGCTGGCTTTCAACTTCCTGTGATTGAGGCCTAGAAGTTGGTTTAGCTTCTTCCTAAGACTGGCATTGAAGGGTAGCAGGGCAGCTGAGCTCTGGGCTCTCGAGGTTGTGGCCAGGAGATACAACATGGACCCAGCAGTTGACCTGAAAGCAGGCTTTGGTTGACCTGGGCCCCCGCCAAGCCCCACACATATCTTTATTATTTCCAACGTTTCTTTCAGAGGGAAGGGAAAGAGTATGGTGTTGGGACAAGCACAGGCTTTGAGTTAGGGAGACCTGGTTTGAATCTCAGCTGTGCCATTGACTGGCTGTGGAGCCTTGGGTCAGTTGCTTAATTTGTGTGGGTCTCTAGTATCTCAGATTTAAAATGTCGATATTAACTCCTACCTCAAGTGCTTGTGGTGGTTGAAAAGTACTGTGCACAGTATTTGGCATCTAGCGGACACTTGGTAAATATTTCCCATCCCATCACACTGGCTTTTAGTGCCAACCAGTCTTAGTGCCTGATGAGTGATGAATGACACTCGGCCAGCATGCAGCTCTCCATTTTCACTGTGCCCTCTACCCCATGCTACCCTGAGATGGACTGTAGAGGACTCATCACCACCCAGGTTGGGGAGCCTACAGTGTGGCCAGAAGCAGTAGCGGCATGGTCGCTAACTAATCTCCTTCCAGGACGAGAAGCTCACTGTGACCCAGGATCTCCCTGTGAACGATGGAAAGCCTCACATCGTCCACTTCCAGTATGAGGTCACCGAGGTGACAGTCTCTTCCTGGGATGCAGTCCTGTCCAGCCAGAGCCTGTTTGTAGAAATCCCAGATGGAGTATTAGCTGATGGGAGCAAAGAAGGGTAAGGAGCAAGGGCTGGGGAAAGGGAAGGAGCACATGGGGAAAGAGGGCCCTCCCAGAGAAAGGCATGTGCTTACTGGGGAGAACAGGAGCAGGGAGTCTGCATTCTTCCCAGCTCTAGGCCTCCCAAGCAGATGCATTTTGAATTTGAAACATGTTATTTTTAGCCAGTAAAACAGTTCTGCTCTAGGTTATCATTAAAGCAGGTCATTATCACACTCACCAAATCCCTGTCATTAATCACCCCATGTTTCACTCTTCCCAGCAGACTCTAAGCCCTCCTTGAGCCAGTAAACAGTGGTGTGCTCAAAAGGCCAGGAAGCTCTGCGAGCCGGTGGGATTTTACTGGACTGGGCTGGGCCCTCCAAGCCCAGGTGTGGGAGAAACAGTCTTGAGGACGGAATTCTCTTAAGTGGCTCCAGCCTCTTGAGACCCCTTTTGGTGGTGTTGGGTCCAGGAGTTCCTGTCAGTGGCAGGCAGTCATTGTCAAACTCGGCAGCTTTGGAAGGCCCCTGAAAAACTGGCTTCTCTTCTGAGGCCCCATACCATCTTAAAAACCACAGTAGTTAAGCCGGTCAGTGTTCCTTTCAGAGTAGGAATCCCTGTTCCAGGAAAAGATCACGCAACAACATTTTTCTGAGTGTGGCTTATCCTTCTCTGAACCCAGGCTCTTGTGGTCTTGAAATAGGAACCTCCTCCCTGAAGTTTCTCTGTTGATAATGGCGCTGTAAGCCTCAGAAAAGCCTTTTTCGGGAGTAGGTAGGTGGGAAGTCTTGAGAGGGGGTAGTGGGCCTAAGTTTTCTCTCCTTGCAGATTGTTAGCACTGCTAGAGTTCGCTGAAGAGAAGATGAAGGTGAACTGCGTCTTTGTCTGCTTCAAGAAGGGCCGGGAAGACAGAGGTGAGGGGTCAAAGCAGCCTGAGACCTGCTTCCCAGAAAATGGGTTCTGGGGAGGGGGAAAGGGGGTCCTCTGCAGTGGGGTGGGGCCCTTGAGTCTCCTGTACAAAGCCGGGTGGTCATGGGGGGTAGTGCCCGGAGGGTCTTCAGTCAAGGCCTGGCACTCTTTCCGTTTTTATTTGGGTTTTTCCTTGATTTGACCCTACTCTTGTATTTCCCGTAAGAACCCTTTTTACACTCTTCTCTTCTGCAGCTCCACTCCTGAAGACCTTCAGCTTCTTGGGCTTTGAGATTGTTCGTCCAGGCCATCCCTGTGTCCCCTCTCGGCCAGATGTGATGTTCATGGTTTACCCCCTGGACCAGAACTCGTCCGATGAGGACTAATGGTCAGAGGATGCTTTGCCCAAGAGCTACAGAGGGGAAGGAGGGGAAGTCGGGCAGCCCTGAGGCAGAGGTGGGGGCTCCTTGCTGTCTAGGGAAGGGCGCTGAGGGGCTCAGGGTGAGGGTTGCCTGTTGTGTTCTTGGAGTTGACTTGTTGAAATTGTTTTCCATAAAGAACAGTATAAACATATTATTCACACGTAATCACCAATAGTAAATGAAGATGTTTATGAACTGGCATTAGAAGCTTTTAAACTGCGCTGTGTGATGTGTGTAGGGAGGACGCTGCCCACAGGGGAGGGACTGTCCGAGTCCAGGGCAAGGCCCGGAGGGCCTGTGGGCAGCACTGTCAGGCTCAGGCTCCCCGGCTGTGGGGCTTTCTGGTTTTTAAGACTTGTGTATTTCCTCTCCTTGCTTCCTGTCACCCCAGGGGCTCCTGAGTACTGGCTTTTTGACCCCTGCGCAAGCAGTGTCCTTTTGTTTTCTGACACTCCACCTGGGCTTCTCTGTGTGCGTCTGTGTCTGGCCTGGGGAAAGCTGGTCAGACCCCCTCCTTCTGTACAGCTTACTGTTATCCTGGCATTTGGTTAAGCTGGCTTAATCTGTTTAATGTTGTCGGTGCATTTTTAATAGGGGCATTGAAGTTCACTCCCACCACCAGGGCTTTTTTTAGGGTGCCTGGACCTTAAGAAACACTAGCCAAACTCCAATTCTCAGCTCACAGCCAGGAGTTCTCATTCCTGGCGATAGGCCCAGGCCCCAGCATGTCTCCTTCCTAGTATCACAAAGAGCAGAGAGGAAGAGGAATGGCGACTCAGGGCCCGGGGGTGGAGGGGGAATCTTCCTAAGAACTGGATGCCTCTGCCTGGCTGAGTACAGGGCTAACTGCACACCCCTCCCCAGCCCTCTGACAGGCTCTCCACAGTGCCTGAGACCCTCGCCTCACGGAGCCTGGAGGTGGGACTGGGGCTGCGGGAGTGGCCTGCCCTTTTCTGTTTCAAGGAACAGCTGTTCTATGGGGGGAGGAAGGGGGAGAGATCTACTCTGGGTGAGGGGGTGGGGGTGTCAGGGAGGCAAGTGTGTTGTGTTTCTGTGTCAATAAACGGATTTAAAGTTGTGGCTGGTCTGTTCCTTATTTCTGTACCAGGACCAGCTTCCTACCACTCCCGTCTGTAGAATCTGGAGCCTAACCTAGTGGGGCTGTGATGCGCGCTTCTCAGGAGGAAAGTTGCAGTGCGGCAGGGCAGGTGAACGGGCTGAGGTCTCTGGGGCCACGTCACATGCAAAGATGGGGTTGCTAGGAGTCTGGGGCGCACTGCCAGAAGCCGTGTTGGGTGTGCACACAGTAGCTGCGTCCACACACGGGCTGTGTCCCCGGGAGCTAAGCTGTTCTTACGTGGTCCTTTGTATAGGAGTGGTCCTGACGGGTTCTGGCTTTTACATGGAGCTGATGTTCCCATTCCTGGAGGTGTTTGAAGGAAGCAGCAAGCACTTTCCTTAGGAAGATGGTTTTCTCCTCTCAGGGTTCTGAGGCATGGCTGCCATTCTCACACCAGCCTGACCCTGACGAGGGGAAGCCCTCATGTCACCAGAGGGGGCTAGGACACTCGTCGCCTGTGGTTGTCTTTTAATTCCCCAAGGGCTTAGTAGCATTTCTCTCCTCTGTTTTCCTCAGTGAGGTGCGGGGCCTGTTTTTCCACCTCCTGTAGCTTCGGCACACTCACTGTTGAGACGTGGCCGTCTTGACTTTCTCTGGGTCTTTGGCCCATTTTTACATTGTTCTTTCTGAAACTTCCCTGTGTTCTCGCAAGGGGTAAGTCATTAACCTTGGAACCTACCTGGTATTCATTAAAAGAAGTGAGTTCAGCACCTGCACCCTCCACAGTTTGAGGAGGAGGTCTGGGCCTAGAGGAGGGCCTGAAGGTGTCCTCCGCTGAGCAGAAAACCCCTGAGGCAGCATAAAGGCAGTGACTGAAAAACAGTGACACGGCACAGCCATGTGAATGCTGACAGCGGCCAAGTTAGTGTAGGCAGTTTAGATTTCAGATGGTAAAACTCAAACCCAAGGAACTTACAAGACAGGTTGAAGCACCAAGACAACACTCAGTCCTTTATTGTCCCCAAAGCTAGCCGAGTGGACAGGGAATATGCCTGATTCTGCTGCCACCTACTGGTGGGTCCTCTTTAAAACAGCTGGAGTTAGGTCAAATCGGAAACCTAGGTGAGATTTCCCTTCCAAAAAGAAAAGCCTTTGCTGGATAAGACCACCGACAGCAAAGAAATACAGCAGGCACCCAAAATCTGCACTCCAATTAAAAAAGCAACTTAAAGGTAGAGTATTTGGGGGGATGATAGAGAGGGAAGATGTGAAAGGCAAACTAAGTCTAAATTTAAGAACAGGGATATTAAAAACTTTATTCAATAAATACAACAAATAATTTAAAAAATACTTCAGTTCCAGAGCCAATTAAGAAAAGGAAACAGAAGGAGGGGAGGAGAAATCAAGAGGGAGAAGAGGTGCAACAGTGATTTGGTTGGGCTGTTTTAGGATGTACCGCCCTTTGAGATTCTGATCACATGCTCTTGACCCGTAGGTAAACCCTTAGCACCTGTTCTGATGGGGCAGCCACGGAAGCCCACCAACCGGGAATGATTCTCTGGAGGCTGGAGTCTGGGGGGAGTGTCCCACTCATTTTCTAAAAAACCATCTGTTCTAACTCCCAAGCAGGTTGAAATAGTGCAAACGCTTAGGCAGAAAGCTCCTAGCTGCATAGTTTCGCAGGTGAGTGTCCAAAACCAGGGTCTCTGGGAGGTCCCAGAGTACCCAGGGGTCCAAAGCCACTTCGGTGAATGGGATCTAAGGGAAAGGAGGAGAGGCCAGGACACCAGTTAAAGCTCCTGGGTTAGCCAGTGGCCAAGCTGAAAAGCAATGCTGGGCAGGAGAGGACTGCAGGGCAGGTAGTCTGGACACTGGGTTCAACAGCTTGCCATCAGCCAGAGAAGGTGGGGCTGAGGATGCGCATGGAGCAGGAGCAGGAGCAGGAGCAGGACCAGGAAGGCGGGGAAGCTGAGGGAATGGAAAGGTGGGGAGGAAGGAGGAGGAGGCAGCTCAGCAGCAAACTCCAGGAGAAATAACCAGCAGCCCTCACAGATTTGTGATTGTCTCTTAAAAAGATTTATTTTTCTCTTCTTGCCTGAATGTACAAAGGCAAAAAGAGTACAGTTTGTATATATATATATTTATATATATATATAAAAAAACAAGGAACTTGGTAATGTACACTTTACAGAAGGGAAGAATCAGGAAGACTGAAATTAAATCCAACAAAGCAACGCCAATGGAACAAAAGCTATGAACAGCAACACTGCCCCTCCAGCCCGGGCCTCCAGCTCGCCCCAACCTGCTCCCAATGGGGGGCTGAGCACCAAGGCAAGCGGGTGGGCTGGGGCAGGAGGGGCTGGGATGGGACGTGGGAGGGGCACAATCCCAGGAGGGGCCCGTGGCAGAGGATCATCAGAAAGCATCCTGGGAATGCCCTAGTGATAAAACAAGTAACAGAGGCCCAGAGTTATGGGGCCAGCTAGCTGCCCAGTGGAATCTTGGGGGCATCAGAGTAGACAGTGGGATGGCGATAGGATATATGGGAGGATTAGTGACACGGGTGACCTCAAAACCTGTATGCAACTCTTAGCCCTTCTGCGTCTTACCCTCCCACTACTGAGGCCTGGTTGCCCCACCCCCACCTTGGAGCCTGGAGAGAAGAGATTCAAGAATTGCCATTTCATTTCATGGGGTGTGCCCTCTTAACCATTCTGCATGTGGCCTTTGACCTTGATGTACGGAGGGGGTGAGATAAGGAAATGTCATACATGTACACATACATGTACAGATAGGGGAAGGGGATGAAGGGCGGTGATACCTTGAGTGGGGAGGAAGAGGATGTCCATCCTGAGCAGCAGCTCCAGGCCTTGGCTCCCAGGGGCGGGAGGGGGATGGGGGGGTGGCGGGGCTTCGAGAGCCTCGGTCTGGTGATCTGGGGCCTTAGCGGTAAACTTTTCTAGTTTTTGCTCACAGGGAAGGGTGGAGAGGGAGTCCTTGCTGCATGTCTTGTCCCTCTGACCAGGTCATGGGTGCCACAGGTTCCATCACCTGTGTTTCTCCTCCCCATGTACAGAGGCTGGAGGGGGACAGAAAATCCTTCACTGGGCACTCGTCAAGGATCTGTTTCCTCCACTGCTGCTGCTTCATGCTCTTGCAGGGAAGGGAGACTGGACCTGGCAAGGATCTGAGACCAGGAGGGTCAGGGACCAGGGAGAGGTAGTGCCGTCCTACTGTTACTGGCTTCTATCTGCTCTTCGGGGCAGGAGCCAAGAGCCAAATGTTTTTTAAGGGGGAAAAGGAAAAAGAAAAAGCTGTTCCCTTCTGTAGAACCCAGGGCTGCCCTGCTAATACGGATTTCCTCTTCTCTGTGTCACAGAACAAAGTAGAAAGGGCAGGAATGCAGACCATGCCCACCCGATGGGGAAAAATTATTCCAAACGATTTCTTTACAATATGTACAGAGCACGCTGTAAGCCAGCACCACAAATACAAAACACAACAATATTGAAAAAACCAACAGGAAAAGAGACAGGCCCTTGGCTTCACCCCACAGGAGTGTGGGAGGGCATACTCAGGCTGAAATTCAGTCATCTTGGTTGGTGGTGACTCGGGTGAGGTGAGGTGTCCACACCAACTATTCTGCGGATGAAAGGGAAGTCACTGCTAGAGCACTGCCCGCTGAGGCGGCAGGAGGCAGAGGGAAGGAGGGAGTCTGCTTGGGGGCCTGCTAAGAGGCCTGAAACGGCGAGTTTTTTGGATGGGCTCAGAACCCAACTGGAACAAGAACATAAAACCTGGAGGAAAGGTCTATAGGCCAGAGGGGTTCCTCTTGGGCAAAAGAGCCTGAGGCTCTCCACAGGAGGGCTCGGGGGGCCCTTGGAAAGCAGCCCCTGCAGGACATTGTGCTTACTCACTGCCCTCCACCTCCATGCCCCACACTGTCAGTCAAGACCCTGCTTTCACATGGTCGCTTTTGGCACTCTGGTCACAAATACCTCTCTGTAGCCTAGGCTGGTGTCTGTCGGTCTATCTTTCTCTCAATCCAGAAGGTCAAGGACAGGAGAGGAGGAGAACAAAGGGATGATACCTCAAAAGCAAAGAAAGAGCTAAAGCTCCCCATGCCTTGGGGAAGAAGTGACCCCAACAAAGCCACCAAATCATCGTCCATGCCCAGTACTCAGAGCGCAGAGCTTGGACGGGAGACTGCGTTTCTAAGGAGAGCAGAGGGATGCCTGCTGCTTCTCAGCACAGCTCCCACTGAGCGCACTCCGTGGCTCAGAGGAGTGATGGCTTGATGTCTCATGCCAGGGTCTGAGGGACACATAACCTCCCCTGGTCAGTGGTCCCTAAAACAAAAAATCTGTGATACAAGAAACGAGGCTCATATTGGCACACACGGGGTTATAGGCGGAGATGCAAAACCACATACTGTATACAGAGGAACTGGGCTGTATTTGTGGCCCTACATAAGAAGGACACTCACATGGCTGAATGGACAGGACATCTCTTAAGAATTGCCTCTGGGCCTTGCCCTCAGGTGACCGGGCAGAATCCAAGGCTACCCAGGCTGGGGAAAACTGCTTTACCTGCCTGAGTCTCAAGAACCAAGCAGCAGAGAAGAAGAGAGATCAGTGTGGGGCTCCCCCTGGGAAAGGCACCAAGGGGTCAGGAGGGAAGAGAGACAAGGGCAAGTGTTGGCTAAGAAGCAGCAGGACTTAGTGGGGGCACGGGTTCTACTTCACAGACTCCATTCATGCTCCAGCTCCAGCTGACCCCCAGTATCCCTGGGGAGCCCTGTGCTGGTGTGGGGACCCCTGGCCCTCTGCTTGACGGACAGCCCAAGGCCTTGGTGGGGGCGGGTACCTCAATCTTCCTTTCCAGGCTGGGCTCTGAGCATTTAAATGTGCTCATGGGAGAGGGGAGAAGTCTTCACATTTGAAGACCTTGTTTTCACAATTGTAGAGAAAACAGCCCCCAATTTCTTTCCTGAGATTCTCATTCCTCCACGTGCTGCCAATTTGCAGGGCCCAGACCGTCGGGGAGACACAGGGTCTGGTCACGGTGGCAATGATGGTGAGAGGGCATGGCTGCTGTGCTGTCTTCGGACCTTACCCAGGGCTGGGGGGGGCCCTCCCTGGGGGGTGGTGCTCCTCCGGCAGGTGACTCGGGTTTGGGGAACAGAGCAGTGACTTCTCTGGGCTGAGGCCACTTTCCCCTGGTTGCTCCCCGTGCCTTCATCTCCACAGAGGCCACAACAGTCACGACTGTGGCCGAGAGAATAAATATTTTTGCTAAGTACCAGCTCTCCAGCTCCTGAGGAAGAGGGAGGGTGGGGGAGTCCGGGGGCCCGGTGGAGGCGAGATAGCCAAGGGTCTGCCTTCAGTCATGGTGGGAACACGGCAAACAGGATGATCAACACCATTTAACTGATGTCTAAATGGCACCTCCATCACCTCCTTGGGTGAGCCAGTTCCGGCCCGTGAGGCTGACTTTATCCGGGCACTTGGTGTTCTGCAAGGGAAACACGGACAGAGAACCAGGCACTCAGCCGGCTAGCACAATGACCACAAGGTGGCGCTCCAAGAAAACGAACTGTAGGGGAGGCCCGCTACAGGTCTCCATACAGGACAGACGCTCCCCAGGCTCCTCTCAGATGCACGTGGCTTCAGGGAGACGAGTACAGGAAGCCTGGCCCGGGTTCCACCATTTCCAGGTGGCTGACCCCACACAGCCGTCCCTCGCCCAGGCTCCACAGACCCTCTGTGATCCAAACACCAGCTCTCCTTACTTGGTGTGTTGCCCCAAAGTAGGAAGTTACTTACCATTCTCACCTCCGGGGCGGTGGGTACAGCGAGGGAGTTGAGCCTTGCTGGCTGGCAACAATGGCTGTAGAAGAGAGCCCTTCGTGGGCAGGAGGACAGGTTAGTGCCGCATCCCAGCCCCTTTCAGTTAATAAGCACATTGTCTTGATCAGCTGGGTGGGGACTGGGAGGGGTTTCTCCTTACTTAAATTCCCAACTTCACCCAGTTTTGGGGTGCTGACAGAAAAAATATACTTGGTCAGGTGTAGTTACTGGGCATAGATAGGAGGGCTCCATTTTTCAGCTCTTTCTTTCTCTTTGACTGTGGAACACCTGTTCCTTATTCTCCTGAATATGAAGGCCAATTTTCTAGAGTTTGAGAATCCCAAGCTCCAAGAGAGGAAATAAATGTCATGTGCTTTACTGATGGTTTGCAGGAGGCTAGGATTCTGACAGATTGGAAACTCAAAAACCAGAAATACCCCCCAAACTCGCTAGAGGCCCCTTGCTGTGGGCAATGCTACCGGGACGGAGTTAGAGAGAGGCAGTGGGAATGCAGGCTCACCTGCTGCGTAGGGTAGGTTGTACTGTGCCGGGAGCAAGGAGTAGCCCAAGTGGTGGTGGTGGTGGTGTGTGGACATCAGGCGCTGGGAAGGGGAGGTGCGGGGCCGGTCTACACTCCTTTCACTGGTGCCCGCTCCCCCGATGCTGCTGCAGCTGCCACCACCCCCAACCACCCCACAGCCTCCCCGATCTCTCTCCTGAGAAGTTTTATCACTTATCTGGAAAAGAAAGCAGACACAAAAGCACTACTGTGAGCCACACACACAACAGCAAGACACCCAGAGCTCAAATCCTGGCTCTTAAAACATGCAGGATCTGCCTGCCCTGGCTGCTGTGGCTCAGTGGACTGAGGTCCAGCCTGCGAACCGAAAGGTTGCTGGTTTGATTCCTAGTCAGGGCACATGTCTGGGTTATGGGCTGGGTCCCCAGTGGGGCATACAAGAGGCAACCACACATGGATGTTTCGGATGTTTCTCTCCCTCTCTCCCTCCCTCCCTCCCTCTCTCTCTCAAAAAAAAAAAAAAATTAAAAAAACAAAACATGCAGGACCCCTAAGAATCAAGGTGATGCCTGGGGGAGCCAAGGTCAAATCAGCCCAACTGTACTACGGTTAGGACCTGAACTTGCCCACCTTCTGCCAGACCCTGATTCCGGCCCCACTGGCGTTTGCTAACAGCCAATGTAACTGCACCCCCCTTACCGTGGGGGACTTGCTCTTGTAGTGACTGGCGTGCTGCTGCAAGATGTCCAGGGCTTTGGACTCTGAGCTGGATTTACAGCCGACACTGGGGCTGGCTCGTGCCTTGTCGGCATCATCGCCCCCTGAGACCTTGCTGCCATATGGGGAGAAAGAGTAGCTAGAAGGCAGGTAGGAACCTGGGAAAGGAGAAATCAATCGGTCAAAGAGAAACTGCTTTAGTGGGTGTGGCTGGGAGGCCATTAGCTTCCCTAGGCGTAGGGATAGTTTCTTCTACCCAGGTCTTTGGGCTGAGACTAGTAGTTTGTCCTTTCTTTACTGAGCTCTAGAGGCAAAACTGGCTCAGGGATAGTAGGAACATGACTCTCCGTCTCTGGGAATCAATTTCCCTAGAGGCCCAGTCTCCAGGCTTCCCCTTGGGGAGAGGATAATCGGGATGTGCAGTCACAGGGAACAGAGGCAGACGGCCTTGGGCTCAGACCCGACCGCTGAGATTCCCCAGGTGGATGGTCTTGAGCAAATTGTGAGCAAATTAACCACCTTTCTGAGCTTCAGTTTCCTTATTTCTGAAATAAAGATACTGAACCTTATTTCACAGGGTGAGGGGAGGATTAACTGCGGTAATGTCCTTAAATGCCTAGCACAGAGTCTGGCCAGATCAGGCACCCGTCGAATGGAACTATTATTTTTTATAGATGAACAGGGGTAACAGGAGGAAGGAAAACCACAGGGTGAGACAATTTCCTCTGTCTGAAGGCTCACTTGCCTTAGAGTTTGCCAGAACATTCAGGCTATTTAGGCTGCTCTCCTGTAGGAACGTGGCAGCTTTAAAGACCGAAACTCTCTCCCACCCCAGAAGCGTCACACATGGCTCTTGAGGCAACAGGAACCAGTGAGTGGAGTTAATAAGGTCATTTCTTCTAACATGTTCAGAAACACAAACTCCTACTTTGTGTCCCCCTTCCCAAACACCCACGGATAGCGGTATAAAAAGCTTATCTTTCCCAAGCTGCACCTATTCTAGCTGGTCTGCCCCACAACCTGACTTCCAACGGCTCCTCCCCTCTGCTGCCTTCCAACCTTGCCAGTGAACATGATCTTGCCAGTGAACACACACACTGAAAAACAATGTTTGAATGTTATTTGTTCCACGTGCCTCTCCTGCTACAATTAAGTTGTAAGCTCCTTCAGGGGAGAAACTAGTCTTCCCTATTTCTTTTGTATTCTCCACAGTGCTGAATGCGAAATGTAGAATACATGTTCAAAAAGTCCCAGCAGGGAAAAGAAGGCAGTGGAAAAGAGCAGGGGTTTACTTTTAGTTATCCATGAAATATGACTGTAGAGGCAACCCTCTAGCTGGCCCAAGGCAGGGAGAAGTGGTCCCACACACTGTAATTAGGGGTCATTCAAGGAGTTTAGGTTTAGAGTGGTCACATTCAGAAAAGGGCTGTCACCTACCCGAGCCTC
The DNA here is from genome assembly GCF_021234435.1 of Artibeus jamaicensis. Lineage (NCBI taxonomy): Eukaryota > Metazoa > Chordata > Mammalia > Chiroptera > Phyllostomidae > Artibeus > Artibeus jamaicensis. Next base: position 9,169,525 of record NW_026521883.1, read on the forward strand.
AAAAAGCCTTAGGACTAAGCAAGAAAACTGGATTTGAAATCTCTGCTTCCCTTCCCTGCGCGCTCAACGGCACGGCCGCTGGAAGGGGTGCCGTACCTGGGTAGTTCTGCATCATCACAGCAGGCATGCCCCGGTAGCTGGGGTGGCTGGGGTCATAGGACTGGCTGTAGGAGTAGCCGTGCATGTAGGGGATGTAGGACTGGTGCTGGGTGAGTGGGGAGGACACAGGCACATGGACACTTGGTCGGGGCTCCTTGCTCCCAAGGCGGGGTTCCTCAGACGTGGGCAGCTTGCAGTCACTACTTGTGCTTTCTTTCCCATCCTCCTTGGGGACAGAGTCCTTACTCCGACTCCTTTCCTCCTTCAATTTGCGGTCCCGCTCCTCTTTCCACCGCTCATCTTCTGACTTGAGGTCTGAGTACTTGGCAGGGTAAACGTATGTCCACATCCGGGGCTCTGCTTCCTACAACAGTCACAGAATGTGCACTGAGTGCATTGTACAAAAGAGGGGGGAGGGGAGGGGTAGGAGAGAGAGAAGTGGAGGGGGAAAGATTTAAGCCCAGGGTCCCAGCAGAAACACCAAACAGATAATACCAGACACCTGGGGCAGACTATGATCGTGGCCTGTACTGATCGTTTGTAATGAACTCTGGTCCCTTCTACTTAAAAAGGCTGTCCCCTCTCTGACCAAAAGGAAGTAAGATGTGGGGAAAGAAAAGGAAAAGCCATCAGTGGGTCTCCTCTAGGACAGAACCAACTTCTGGGGAAATGGCTCTTTGCAGAGAAGAGGCTGCCTCGCCAAGGCTGCACTTCTCCGGGGTGAGCTTGGGGGCGGGGGCGGGGGGGCGGGGGGGGGGGAAGGTCTCACTGTGGCACCGGGAGGGAAGGGAAGACTCCCTAAGTCTCTTGAGCAGAACAAGACGTGACAAGTCTTGGTTCTACCTCTTCCTATAAAATCTTTCTGAAAGTAGCTCAGTCTGAGAAGTGCACTTCTGGTCCAATCTAAACACGCACAGATCGCCATGAACTTGTTCCCCAGGAACCAAAGAGCGGACCAAGAATCGGGACACCTGGGTTCCAATTCCGGCTCCGCTAGGCAAGTCCCGTAACCCTAGGCAGGCCAAGCTAATGTGCCCGGACCTCTCTTGTCACATGGGAAAACACTTTACGAATGTAAACATGCTTTTTAAAAACCATTAAAATCATTTACAAAGGTAAAAAAATCCCTAAAACTATAGATTTCTTCCACTAATCTATATTCTGTCCGTCTCGTACATCAGGACAGCCTTGATTGTGAGGAGGAGAGAGACAATTAAATAGTGTTTCTGTTTCTTTCCAGAACAGTTACCTGTCGGTACCAGAGTATCGGATCCACCTCTGCCTGGCGGCCACACTCAGCCCCTGTCTTAGCCTCAGGGGCCTCCTTGCCTAGGTGGCTGGCCTCACTCAGCTTCATTTTAAGTGTTTCTGGGGCCTGGTTGGGGAGTTTGGAAGAGTCATCTAACTTGGGAATAATGACCGATTTGGCAGGGTCAGCCCCTGGCTCCTTGGCCTTGCTGGGTCCTGACTTCACCAGGTCTGTCAGGCTGGGGGCCTTGGTGAGAGTTGGCGGAATCGACGGCTTTTGCTTCCACTCTTCCTTGAGTGCTGCCTCCCGCTCCTTCAGACCCAGCTCTGCCTTCTTGTCCAGTCCCCGCTGCTGCTGCTCCAAGCTCTGCCGCTTCTGCTGCTCCTCGTACTGCTGCCGGTAGGCCGTGTTGGTGCTCAGGAGGTGGGTATGGTAGCCCTGGTCACTGTAGCCGTAGGGGGGCACGTAGGCATACTGGTTGTAGTAGAGGGACTGCATGTACATGCTGGGCCGCTGCTGGATGACCGAGGGCTGCTGACTGGAGCTGCTCATCTCTGGCTTCTTGTCCTCGCAGGCATCGCTCTTGACTTTCCCCTCTGTGCTCTCAGGCTCCTCGTCCTTTTTTGCCTTCAGGGCCTGGCTTTCCACTCCTGCCTGGCTGCCGGGGTTCAGCGCCCCTGGGCTGGACTGTGCGTAATTTGGAGAGTAGTAGCTCTCAAAGCCTTGGTAATATGGGGAGTCTTTGCTCTGTGGCTGAGCGGGGAAAAGAGTTTTCTTAGCCCCTTCTTTAACCAACTGTTCAGGGTCCTTTGATTTGACACCATCCACTTTGCCCTCCCCATCCTCCCCGGCGTCCGAGATGTCGGAGTAGGCAGGGCTGTTGGTCTTGACTGAGCCCGCTTCCGCTCCATTCTGAGTCACTACGTGTAAGGGAGTCAGGGGCTGGGTCGGGGTGGCACTGTCCAGGCGGCTGCCGCCTCCAATGGAAGGGCTGGGGGCGTTGTCTGTGAAGCTGTAGATCTTATCAGCTTCGGCCTTGATGCTAGCCAGTCGGCTCTGGTGGGGGTCCGACGAGCCATTTAGGAGCCCCTCCGTTCTCACCCCATCTCCTGATGGTTCCCTGAACGGGCTTTTGCCTTCTTCTGCTCGACACACCTTCCCAGGAGTCAGAGGACTTTCAAGTTCCTTTGAAGACTCCTTCTTTTTTTTGTCTTTCTTTTTCTTGTCCTTGGCTGGAGTCAAGGCAGGGTTGATTGCGAAAGGTTCTCCCATCACAGTGGGCTTGGGCTGAATGGGTTTGAGCTGGGGGCTGTTGGGCATGGCCTGGACCACCGTGGTGGTCAGGCCCGAGGAGGAGCCTGGGCTGGCGGCTGTGAAGGTGGCGGTCTGGAAGGTGTAGATCTGCTGCGGGGGGATGGCCGGGGCGATGGGCCGGGCTGACTTTAAGCTCTTGGAAGGCATCTTTTCAGGTTTCAAACTGGAGGGTTTTTTACACTTTTCTTTTTCTATACACTTCCTTTCCAAAGAATCAAAGGCATCGTTGCTTGTTTCGTCCATTACCGAGGGTCCGTCGTCAGAGCCGTCATTGGACAAGGCTCCAAGGTCTGTGTCCCCTTCTCCACTCAGCTTTTTCTTACAGAGGCCTTTTGTGCTGAACTTGCTGGAAGGAGAAGGGCTGTGGGGCTCTACGAGTCGAACTTTGGGGGTAGCTGAGCGGGCAGGGGACAAGGAACCTTTCTGGGAGACAGACGCGCCATTGCAGCTCCCGAGGTCTGCGTGGAGTGGGGGCTCCTCTCCGTACTCACTGTCTCCATCTGCTTCCGGCTTGCTGTCGTCGTCTGTGTGGGCGTGAGCCTGATGGTACTTAAGTCCATTGATGTGCTTGTACTTTTTGTTACAGTTTGGGTGGGGACAGTCGATCAGGACTGGGGAGGGACAATTTCTGTCTAGAACAGTGGTTTCCACCTTGGTCCCAGGGAGGGGGCCAGTGGCTGAGCCCATGGAATTTGTACGGACACGCTTGCTCCCTTTGGAGTCCTCTGAGCTAGAATTCAGCTCCATGTCTGAAAGAGGTTTGCTTTTCCGCTTATTCACTGAGGAAGGGCTGGCCTTGACATCCTCGGAGGTGCTACTGGCAGGTGGGCGATGCTCTGAGGAGTTCTGGCTGCCCCGGCGGCCTTTGCTATTGGCTCCTGCTCGGGTTTTGCTGCTGCTGCTGGTCCCTTTGCTGTCAGAGGCTGCGGCCGTCTCGTTGACGGGTGTGTTACTGTTGGGGCGCATGCGTTTGCCTCTGCCCCGACCATTCCGCATTTCCAAGTCACTGGTGGGGGAGTCACAGAACCTTGGCAAAGGACAAACACAACAGGATATTACTGAAAAGAGAAAATATCTTTAAACCAGTTTAGCTGCAGTCTCCAGAAGAACTGTCCAGATGGTGTCTATCATTTTTGATGAATATGATTTGTTACAGGAACTTTGGAAAGAGTGGGAACTTCGAGTGGGGAGCTCGTGGAGTGCAGCTGGCACACTGGCTGTATGTTACTGCCCCACATCTGGGCTCCCCGAACCCCAGCAGACTGCAGACTAATATTAGGAATGAGCTCTGAGGTGCCATTCACTCAGGTGTCAATCTTAAGATCAAACTGCAATTTGCAAACATCCTTGTGAAACCCTAGTAGAGTTTAAAAAAACTGAAATAGCCCTGGCTGGTGTGGCTCAGTGGATTGAGCACCGGCCTGCAAACCAAAGGGTCACCTGTTTGGTTCCCAGGTGGGGCACATGCCTGGGTCGCGGGCCAGGTCCCCAGTAGGGAGTGCGCAAAAGGCAACCACACACTGATGTTTCTCTCCCTCTCTTTCTCCTTTCCTTGCCCTCTCTCTAAAATAAATAAATAAAATATTTAAAAAAAACCCTAAAATATTTTTGAGTTTAAACCTCTGAGAGACAGCTACCATCAAAATGGATCACTAATGAATGTTTGTTCGCCGGGAGTCAGGCTCTATTGCCTTGGTTTCAAGGAGACTACAGGGAGCAGTCAGAGTTCAATAAATCCAGACAAAGGTTTAAACAGAAAAAAAGGTTTAAACAGGACCTCCTCCCCCCATTTCTACCCAGCTTATCAATGCCCAATTCATTTACTTCTCTTACATTCCAGACGGATACCAGGCCTCCCCCGTCTCTGCACCGTAACATTCTTTAAAAGCTGGGAGTCTTCCCCCCCCCATGGCAAACGCTTTTATTTTATAGAAATATATCTATGATATCTAAGGTGGAAATTACCATTATGAGATGCTGTTAATTTTTAAAATTCTTCCTTTTTTAAATAAGTAATTTTTATTTTTCAGTGACAGTTGCTGTACAGTATTGTACCGGTTTCAGGTGTACGGCCCAAAGCTGGGTGTGTGTCTTTCACTCGCAAGGGAGCCTGCCAGGCAACCAAGAGTCTGCTGGTTTGGGCGGCTTCTAAATACTGTCCAGCCCCAGCAGGATGAAGATACAAGGGATCACTGGTCCGGGTGGCTGAGTCAACCGAAAACTGAAAAGCCGCGGCGTGCTCACCTGGGTGGTGCCCAGTCATGCCGTGTGCAGTCGAGAAGGGTACCTACATACGTCTTGTTCCTCCACGTTACGTTCACCACCAGCATCCCTGGAAGACAGAAGACTCAGATATAGACAAGAGGAGCCCTTCTGGCCACTGAGATTTTCCATTTGAGTAGCATTTTGGCTCCTGAAGGAGAGCTGAGGGCTGCTAGGGGTCGCAGGGGGACAGACGGGGTTGGGCGGAAGAGCTCTGTGGGGACAGCCTGCAGCACTACGAGGGCCCTTAGCACGGGTGACACTTGCAAAGATTTCATGGTCCAGTTAAGGTTGTATTTTTGTAACTTAAAGAAGTGAAACAACAAATCGATGTTTTTCTCTCCCTTCCCCCTTCTTCTCTAAAATAAAAGACAAAACAAAACCCAAAAACACACATCCTTAAAAAATTGTGTGTTATCTCAAATGTACTAAAAAATACAAAGAATAACCTAATAAAAACTCATGTACCCACCACTGAATGACTTACAAGGTTTTGTGCCATTTATGAGTCATGTTTTTGGTGTCAAGTCTAAGAACTTTTTGCCCACTGAAGATTTTCTTTTATGTTCTTTTCCCTAAAGTTTTACAGTTTTCTGTTTTAGGCCTTGATTCATTTTGAGTCATTTTTTGTATGAGTTTTTCCCCCCCATGATGTCCCTTTGTTCCAATCCCACTTGTTGAAAAGGCTACCTTTCATTCCAAGAATTGCTTCTGCACCTTTGCCAAAACCAGTTGGGTGTATCTGTGTGTCCGTTTCTGAGTTCTCTGCTCTGTTCCATTGGTTGGTTTCAGTGTCTATGCCTCTGCGAACATCACAGTCTCATTGGTCACTGCGGCTCTGTAAACATCTGAGTCTTCCCACTTTATTCTTTCTCAAAACTGTATTAGCTATTTTAGTTCCTTTGGCCATTACATAGACATTTTAGAATAGTTTTATCTATATCCACAAAATATCTTGCTGGAATTCTGACAGAAATCGAATTAACTTGTGTATCAATTTGGGAAAAAGTGACATCTCCACTATGTGCTCCCTATTTATTTAGATCTTCTTGGATTTCTTTTACCAGCATTACATACCTTCAGCACACAAATCTTGTAGATGTTTTGTAATTTACTCCTAAGCAGCCCCGACCAGGTAGAGCTTAGTAGGTTAGAGCATCATCCCAATATGCCAATGTTGTGGGTTTGATCCCTGGTCAGGGCACGTACAAGAATCAACCAATGAATGCACAGATAACTGGAACAACAAATTGATGTTTTTCTCTCCCTCTGCCTCTCTCTCTCTCCCTTCCTCCCTCTGTCTCTAAAATTAGTAAGTAAAAATAAAAAAAATTTACTCCTGCCTTTGGCTGGGTGGCTCAGCTGGTTGGAGCATTTTCCTGTACACTGAAAGGTTGCAGATTTGATTCTTAGTCAGGGAACATACTTAGGCTGTGGGCTCGATCCCTGGTCAGGAAGCATACAGGAGGCCACCAATTGATGTTTTTCTTTCACGTTGATCTCTCTCTCTCTCTCTCGCTCTTTCTCTCCTCTCCCTCTCTCTAAAATCAGTACATATATACTTGGGTGAGGATTCAAAAAATAAATTTACTCCTAAGTGTTTAATTGTTTTGAGCTATTGTAAATGGTATATTTTTAAAATTCAGTGCCCATGTGTTCATAGCTAGCATATAACAGACATATAATTGGTTTCGTTTATCTTATATTCTATGACTTAGCTAAAGTGACTTATTATTTCTAGGAGTTTTTTTTAATATGGTCATTGGGATTTTCTCTGTAGGCAATCAGAGTGCTGGGCAAATAACTACAGCTGTATTTCTTCCTTTTGATCTGCATGCCTCTTATTTTGTGTTGTTGCAACAGCTAGACCTTCCAGCACTATGATGAATAGGAGCAGTGAGAGCTGGCATCCTCTCCTTGTTCCTGCTCTTGGGGGGGCGGGGGGAAGCATTCAGTTTTTCACCCTGAAGTACAATGTTCAGCTCCGTGTCTGGGACATATGAGGCAAAAAGAAAACCCAAAAAACTCACCACCATGATGGGAAGGAGGGATAAAGAGAGGGAGAAGTATTTCCTGCACACCCCCCAGCCGAGGATCTGGTATGCAACCCAGGAGTGGGATCAATCCACTGAGCCAAAGCAGCCAGGGCTGGCCTGCCTTCTTTTATGTCTAATTCATCTTTCCCAAAGTGGAAGTCCTAGTTAAATTTTATTGGTTGTCTTTTTTTTTTTAAAGAGAGAGGGGAAGGGAGGGGAAGGGAGGGAGAAAAACATCAATGAGGTGAGAAACACTACATGCTCTGTGACCGGGTACCAAACCCACAACCTAGGCATATGCTCTGACTGGGAATCCAACCTGTGACCTTTGGCTTTGTGAACAACGCTCAACCCACTGAACCACAATGGTCAGGGCTTGGTAATTTTTGTTAGCTTTAGATTTCTATTATACAAAATTTTGGTTTGCAGGCTTTTTGAGTGAGATGTTTTTGTTACTGATTTTCTCCTGCTGTGTCTGCTACTTTGCAAATTCTTCCATTTAGTCCCCTGAGGACCTAGTCTGGACAGGTCTTCTAATGGCTGTGCCACTGGAAGAAATTTAGAATATCATAGTTCTGATCATTGAACCAGCAGGCAGCCTGACGTGCTTCTCCGCAACTCCTGAGGCTTTCTTCCTCCCCTACTCAGTTAGCCGTTCTAAAGTCTCCTTCCATGAGGCTGGTTGGGGGTCGGCATTTCACTCCCTGGCCTCAAGTTCTATCTCTTTAGGGGGCATTTTCAGTATCCAGTTATCGCTCAGAAATGCATTTCTCAGGCACCAATCTCTGCTCCCAGGTCTAGAGGCTGGCAGGCCCGCTGCTTCCCTCAGTGACTTACATCTCTCCTACTTCTGATGCCCGGAGATGGTTATTTTGTTTTTGAGCCCAAATATGTTCTTTGATTTTCACTTGATATATTTCAGTTCTTGCCATGTGTTTGGACCAGAGGGGATGTATCAAACATTTGAACACAGTCATTTTGATTGGAAGTCCCAAGGCACATTCTCAGGGTATCTAGAGAGTAAGTCGGGGAACTGTGGAATTAGCCCTTTGTTTGGTCATACACTAATACAATACTCTGATCCATTGCTCCATCCCTGGGGCCTGTCTGTAGTAACTCACTTACTCACTTCTTTAATGGAGACTGCTGTCTAAACACCACTGGACTTGGAGTTAGACAACTGTAGTCCAAATCCCCGCTCTGCTATAGCATAACCTTGAACAAGACAGTTAACCTCTCTGAATCTCTGAGTTTTAATCAATACTACAGAATTAAAACAAATGAATAAGATTTTAAATTAAATAACTAGCCCATAGTAGGCTTTTAATATGTCAACATAAAGAAAGTGCTCAGACACATGATGGGTGTCAGGACCAGAGCCCTGAACTTTGGGGCATGCTTCTAAATAAGACCTTATTTAGCCTCTGTGCTTTTGGGGATCAGATTTTAGGATGCTGTGTCATAAAACCAGATCAGAGAAGGAAGCTGGGGGGAAAAAGGATTATCCTACTAGATCTAATAAAATTAGAGCAGGAAAGAACTTTGGTTTAGCCCATTAGATTCTAATTTAAGCATTTACTGAACATCTATTATGTGATAGATGTTTTGATATTCATTAGCTTATCAAATATTTAGTCTTAAATCGCTTTTTGAACAAGTCGTGCCATTAAGACAAAGCATAGTCCTCCCAACACTCCCGCCGTGTAGCGATTGTTAAAGCTACTTTGCAAATCAGGAGATGAAAGCTCAGAAAGGTTAAGTAATTTACCAAAAGTCTCATTATTTATTAGTGGTCAGACCTTAAAGGCACTACACAGCTATCTCTAGTGGATTCTGATTAGTTTTACACAATTTTCTCAAAATTCTCCTTTATCTTCATCTTAGATAAAAAAAACAAAACAACACATACAGGATTGCAGGGCGGTCTGGGGGAGAGGGGGAGATCTGGAGGGGAAGGACAGGAGTCCTGTCCCTTCTACCCTTTTCTAGGGCCCTGGCTTCTTAAGGGACATGGCAAACCTAAGGAAGTAACTAGACTAAATTCTCTCTGGCTACTAACAAGTGACTTCAAGGAGGATGTTTCCTCCCAGTGGTGGGCTGCTCTGATTACTGTATAACCAATTTGAACAGGAATAGAATCTACTTATCTCTACACAAGGTAAGACTTAGAGGCAGGCACCTCATTAATAAGGGCAGATGAGCACAGCTGTGTATAAAGAGCAGGCATACAATTGGAAGACCAATGTTAGTCTTACTCTCGAAACAGCTGGGCAGGAACACATTTATAAATCTGCCTTCTTCTGCTGGTATGATCTGCAAACCTTAGCAATAATGAGTGAGCTGAAAAGAAGCCGGGGCAGACAGAGTGCTGGAAATGGCACAGGGGAAGAGGAAAAACTGCACGGAAAACCAAAATGGAGGCTTGTTTAAATGTCAAAGCAACATTTTTCTGAAGTGTAACTCTCTTCCTACAAGGTTCTGAGTTGAGACAGCTGGGAGAATAAGAGGACAGGAAAGAAAAAGCAGAAAAATAACACTTAACAGACCTAGTTTCTCTATTAGGGGCTAGCTTTAGGGCAGTAAGTAAGCTGAAGAGAAAGAGAAATATTGATTTTCATTTTATAAAGCTTCCTACTTTGAGTAAGTGTTCACAAAATAGGGAAAGACTTGGCTCGTTTGAAGATAGAAATAATGCTAAAGCTAGTAGTAAGAAATTGTGCCTCGTGTTTCTCCAGGTGGTTAGTTTCAGAGCTCCCGAGGGTCTCTCAGACAACTCCTCATGAAACAGTAAGCGTTGAGTGCTCTCCCTCCTAAGGCTGACCAACCCTGGGGCAGAGGAAAGGGGAGAGACTGAGGTCTGAGGCAGCAGTCAAGTCTGCCGGGGTCTCAGGGAAAAGCGCCATGTTGACACAAAACCCGTTCCCAAAGCAGCACTGCTGTGCTTCAGAGGACAGTCGAAAGGACAAGTGTGCCTCAGAACTGTTGCATACTCAAGACGGATCCACGCGGGTCCCCGGGCCCTCGTTTTACCATTTGCACTGGTACACACTTTCTCTCAGGGATCCTGCACCTACCTTCCTGCTCAGCTGACCCCTCTCCTCAAAACATTCCCCTCACTTGGCTTTCAGGACAAGGACTCTCTTGACTCCCCCCTCATTTTTCTGGTCATTCCTTGGCATCTTTTTTGCCTCTTTATGTCTAATTGATGACTCTTGAACTTCCATCTCCAGCCCCAACCTTTCCCCTGAACTCCAGGATTCATACATCTAATTGCAAATTTGACATTTCCATTTAATGTCTATATAGAGATCTGACTTAACATGACCCAAACTGAGCTTCAGATATCCGTTCTCCCCACACCCCCTCCCCAGCGAACCAGCAACTGGCTCTGAGTTTCCCCCTATTTCAGGTAATGGGCTCCTCCTCCTTTCTGGGGCTCAGATTCAAAACCTTCGGAGTTTACTAGACTCCTCTCTTCTTCTCAAGCCCCACATCTGACAAGCAAATCTTGTTTGCTCGACCTTCAAAATATACCCAGATTTTGACCACATTTCACTACCTGCACTTCTCCAGCTCCAAGAGCTCCTTAAATTATGGCAACAGCCCCCTAACTTACACCTGTCCTTGTCCCTCTCTGACCTATTCATAGGGCTGGAGCCAGAGAGATACTGATAAAACCTAAATCATATCCTATGATTCCTCTGCTCAAAACCCCCCAAAACCGCCTTTCCACACCACCCAGATGAAAGGCTTACATTCTAAGGGTGACCTCAAAGGGCTCACATGATGTGGTACTGCATTACCTCCTGGACCAATGTCGCCTTCCACAACTCTGCTCCTCACTCCGCTCCAGCACGGGGCCCTACCTGCTCTTCGAACACAACAGGCATGTTGCCCTCTCATGGCTTTTGAACCTGCCATTCCATTTACCTGCAACATAGACTCAAAGCTTACGAGGCTATCCCTAATTCCCACTTATATGGTCCTGAGTTCCCTTTCCTATTCCCCCCTCCATAGTATTCATCAGTATGTAAAACAGAACTTTTATTTATTTATCTTGTTTATTGTCTGTTCAGTCCTATTAGAATGTAAGCTCCATGAAGGCAAGGATTTTTATCAGTATTTTTCACTTGCTGTATCTGTAACTACTAGAAACATGTTTGGTATATTAATAGGTGCTCAATAAACACAGTATATGTTAACTGAATGAATGTTCCTCATTTCTCTCCAAAAATTCTGTTCAAAGAAATAAAACCTCACAAGGAGTTTCATCCTTATTCATAATAAGTTGAAGGAGTCTTACTAAAGTTTGAAACGAATGACTTATTTTGTGGGCTAAGCATCTCCTTCAACCAGCTCAGATGGTAACTAGCTGTATAACTCCCAGCAATATACTTTATCCTCCTCGGTTTTACTCTTTTCATCTGTAAAATGAGATGGTTGGGCTAGATGACCTTCAAGTCTCTCCTTCCAACTCTAGAATTCCGTGGTTCTGTGAGAGGCTATGAAACTCAAGCACTTAAATGTATAAGTGACTTCTAAAAAGTATAAAACTGCATTTCCCATGAAGTTTTAACAATGATCAAAGACTTAAGGTAAAGAAAATACAAGGCATAAAGTATAAGGTGTGTCATTCCAGGCATTATTTACCTGGAAAAACAATTTTTTTTAAGAGTTTATTTATTTATCTTTAGAGGGGAAGGGAAGGAGAGAGGGAGAGAAACATCAATGTGTGGTTGCCTTTCGTGTGTCCCCTGCTGGGAAGTGTCCCGCAGGGAACCGGCCTGCAACCCAGGCATGTGCCCTGACTGGGAATCGAACCGCGATTGTGTGGTTCGCAGGTCGGTGCTCAATCCATTGAGCTACACCAGCCAGGGCTGGAAAAACAATTTTACCTGAGTGGGAATATAAGTTGGTAAAAGCACTCTGGAAAACTAATTTTATTTCTACCAAAGCTCATGTATTTCTAAACAGATCTTCTAACACTAAACATGTACCTACCCTATGGCCAAGCAGTTCTTAGAAATAAAAGCTTATTCTCACCAAGAGACATGCAAAAGAATGTTTATAGCAGCTTCACTCACAATAGCCCCAAACTGGAAACAACTCACAAAAAGTAGAATGGATAGATAAATTGTGGCATATTTATAATGCAATACTACACAGCACTGAAGAATGAATTATGCTCACATACTACAGCATGGAGGGCTCTCACAGAGTATGTTAAGTGAAAGAAGTTGGGGGAAAAAGTACATACCATGTGACCACATTTCCAGATAGAAACTCATCTATGGTGATAAAAAGTCAGAATGGTGGTTACTGTTTGCAGTGGTATTGACTGGACAACGCATGAGGGAACCTTCTAGACCACAGGTGGCAAACGGAAGGCCCGTAGGCTGACTCTGGCCCTCCACCTTGTTTTATCTGGCCCCGCACCTTGTTTTGACCCAGCGGCAGCACTGAGCTCTTGCTTAACAGTTAAGGAGTAGTTACATCTATACAGTCCTAAAATTACATTCGGCCCTTAGAAAGCAACTGTGAGGCTGATGTGGCCCCCGATGAAAATGAGTTTGATACCCCTATTCTAGGGGTGCTGGGAATGTTCTAATTCTGGACCTAGGTAGTGGACACACAGCTATATATGTGTGTAAACATTCATCAGGCCATGTACTTAATATTTGGGAATTTTATTTATGTTATATTTCAATAGAACATTAAAGTGATCTACAACAGGCAGTGCATTCCCTCTCAGTAGCGTCCTACTCTCTTGAGATTTTGAAAGCTTTCTGGAATATGGTAACCAGCTCAGTTAGTTAACTTCTGTAGGGAAAGTGGCCCTCCCCTGAGAGTAATCAATAAACAATGACCGGCTGTCAACATGAGCCAGGGGACTGTGTTGGGAACAATGTATATGATGCTTTGTTTATTGGCAACACTACTCCACATAGTTTTTGCCGTTCATTTTAGTAATTAAGCTCAAGATATTTAAATTGTGAAATCTCTAGAGTTTTCTATATTATTTCTATGCCTAGAGGGGGAAATCACCATGTTATCTACTACTGGTGGGTATATGAAATTGTCATGAAACCTTGAATACCTATATTACAGGTATTTACCCATAAATATTCTCAGTGTAAAAAATAAGGCATTTGTTGCAATAGTGATTAACAACAAAAGGTGGGAGACAAACTGAATGCCCTTCAATGAGGGGCCCATTAAATACAATTTTTGTACATTCACACAATGGAATACTATGCAGCTGTTAAAAAGACTGAAACAACTATAAATAAGCTGATATAGAACAAATACTTAGATATACAAGTGAGCAAAGAAAAAATATGATACAGAATTGTTACTATAGTATGCTACCATCTGTGTAAAAAATAAGTGAGTGAATATGTATTTATAAGTGTATAGTATGCCTCTGGAAGGATATTATAGTGGTCTTTCTCTAGGCAAGAGAAACTTGTTTTTTATTCTATGCTCATTTTACCTAGAAATTTTACACCACATGCATGTCTTACTTATTTTTTACAAAAGATAAAAATAGTTATTAATTTTGGTAGGAATATTAAAAAATGTTTTTCAATTTTTCCTGTTAGGAAAGAATGCAGCAATATTGAACTTGAAAAGGGCGTTCAAGTGGCAGGATAGACACTATCTCTGAAACCTTGTCTTATTTCCTTAAATGGGTAACTTCTCTATTCAATTCAGATTATCAGAGTGATTGTGGCAGTTTGAAAATATGTCCACAAATTCTTTGACTTTCCCCCTTTAAAAGGTGAGACCTAATTCCCCCATCTTGAATGTGGGTTGCACTTCAGCAATTTCTAATAAACAGAATGTGGTGGAAGTGATATGCATGGCTTCTCAGACTAAGCAATGAAAGGCAGTGAGGGTTGCTCCTTACTTTTGCTCTTGGATTACTCCTTTTAGGGAAGACAGCCGCCGTGCTGTGAGGACACTCAGGCAGTGCACGCTATACAGAGGCCCATGAGGCCAGAAACGGAGGCATCCTGCTGACAGCCATGAGACAGGCCAACATGGAAGCGAATCCTCCGGCCTCAGACGAAATTCTGGATGATGGCAGCCCTGGATGACATCTTGACTGTGACCTCATGAAAGACCTTGAGACAGAACCAGCTACCTAGACACTCCTAAATTCTTGACTCACAGAAAATCAATGGATAATCTGAAGCTGTGTCTTATCCTGAGTAGGCAAAGTCATTGTTTAACTTACTTATTCCTTCCTGGACCAAATATATACTGAGCTTCTATTATTTGCCAGATATTGTGCTAAGTACTGAAATTACATAAAACAGCTAAGAAGACATGAAGGTCCATTCCTGAGCTGAGAGCAAATATTTATAAAGAGCCTACTTTGTGGAATTCACTGTACTAGGTACTGGAGAGCAAAGATAAATGAGGCCAGAAGCCTGCTTTCAACATAAGGGACAGAAAAGGGGAAGGGCAGGGGTGCGGGGTCCTGTGTGACTGAATACTCCAGTAACTGAGGTTTCAAATGAAACATCAACATTTACTTTTATGTTGCTTTTAGATCTTATTTCAATCTGTATTTTCAATTTCGGTTGATGTTCACAACTACTCTCTGGATAAAGGGGAGGTTAGCTATAAAAGAGAGCTAACTGAAATACTTATGGTAATATTAGGCACTAAAAGTTGTTTGCCGAACAGATGAAAATGAAAAATCAGTTTGGGACTCAAAATAACAATTGTTTAACTGTTTTCATAGAAAAATATTTAGAGTTACAAGAAAATGTTTTGAAAATTAACTTTGAAATACAAGCCATCTATAAGTGGAAGACTCTAGACAGAGGCTATTTTCATCTTTTTCTTCATTACACAGGGACATTATTCTAGATAAGATCATCCTATGGCATCATCTCTTTAAAGAGCACTACGGTGTTACAGGTTAACAGCCTTCTATTAACTGGGCCAAGCTGCTCTGCTGAGGTTTTGTGTTTTGCTTTCCAGTCTCCTCTCTGGTTGTCAGCAGTTACCATACTTTTCTTTCCTTTAAAAAAAATATTTTATTTATTTATTTTTAGAGAGAGGGGAAGAGGAGGAGAAAGAGTAGGAGAGAAACATCGATGTGTGGTTGCCTCTCATGTGTCCCCTACTGGGGGACCTGGCCCGCAATCTGGGCATGTGCCCTGACTGGGAGTGGAACTGGCCACCCTTTGCTTCACATTAATGTGTCTGCACTCCTTGCAGCGGCACTGCTTCCCCTACTGCCGACCTCTGTGTCACATCCAACTCCCTTCTTGTAATCTACTCTAGATGAGGGAGTCCGGGCAAAAACACCACTGTAGCTGCATCATCAGGCCCCGCAGGTCCTCTAATCTGATTTCATGGTCACTTGTATTCCACATCCATTAATTAATTACATGATTCTCTCAAGAGTGTTATATTTGGAACTCAAAATCTATGGCAAAAAGTTCTCCAGCAAGTAAACCGAGGAATCACCAGTCAGACAAAACCAATTTTGGTAACTCCCTGGAACTAGTTTGTCTGTGAGCCTGGAAGGCAGTGTGTGGGTGTATGTAGTCAAAGTTCAATAAACACAATTTTCAAAATTGAAGAGCTGTTTTTACTCCTCTTTTAAGTGTGTTATTTCTACCAATGAGTAATTAAGGTCTCAGTACAGGTGCCAAGTAAGAATGCCTAGACACTGCTACAAAACGAAACATGCATCTTTAAGGCTCTCTTAGATAGAAAAAACTAAGAAGAATTGCTTAAGACAGAGGTTCTCAAAGTACGGGCTGGGGACCCTGGAAGGCCCAAAGACAGTTTTAAGGGGTCTACAAAGTCAAAACTATTTTCACAATAGTTCTAAGACAAATTTGTCTTTTTATTTTTTAAATTAAAAGATTTTATTTATCATTAGAGAAGAGAAGGGAAGGGAAGGAGAGAGGGAGAGAAACATCGATGTATGGTTGCCTCTTGCGTGTCCCCTGCTGAGAACTGGCCTGCAACCCAGGCATGTGCCCTGACTGGGAATTGAACCTCGATTGTGTGGTTAGTAGGCTCACGCTCAATCCACTGAGCTACACCAGCCAGAGCTTGTCTTTTTATTTTTATTCTCTCATGAGAGCACATGAGTTTTCCAGAGGATTCATGACATGTGATATTTCAACAGTGAATATACAAATACAGGGTCTAGCAGAAGTAAGGCCTGCTTGAGTGTGGTTGGTAGGGTAACAATATGGGTGTAATAATTTATAGTTTTAATTTGAACATCTCACCTAAAATGTCATATGGCATGCTTGTGTGTGATATTGCCATGTTATAGAATTACATGATTTTGTAATAAAAGATTTTGTAATAAAAATGGGGCATTATTTATGCTGGACCCTGTATATATGAAAATCTAGCTTGTCATCTATTAAGCCACACATCAAAAAATTAGTAAAAATGTAAAACAGTGCTATTCTTCTCACTAAATATTTATGTTTTAGAAACTACAGTTTTCACTGCTGTCCAAGATGGAGGCATAGGTTAGATACATCTTGCCTCCTCAGACAACCAAAAAAAGGACAACACATTTAAAAACAAAAAATAACCAGAACTGTTAGAAAATTGAACTGTAAGGAAGTCCGACAACCAAGGAGTTAAAGAAGAAACATTCATTCAGGCTGGTGTGCCAAGACAAAGAAATATGGACCAAATGAAAGAAGAGATCAAAACTCCAAAAACAGAACTAAACCTCAAAGAGATAGCTAACCTATCAGATGCAGAGTTCAAAACACTGGTAATCAAGATGGTCACAGAAATGACTGCGTATGGTGGCAAAATACAGAAAAAAGTGAAGGCCACGCAAAGTGAAATAAAGAAAAATATATAAGGAATGAACAGTGAAGGGAAGGAAACCAGGACTCAGACCAACAATTTGAAGCAAAAGGAAGAAATAAACATTCAACCAGAACAGAATAAAGAAACAAGAATTCAAAAAAATGAGGTGAGGCTTAGGAACCTCCGGAATAACTTTAAAAGTTCCAACATCCGAATCATAGGGGTGCCAGAAGGAGAAGAAGAAGAGTAAGAAATTGAAAACTTATTTGAAAAAATAATGAAGGAGAACTCCCCCAATCTGGCCAAGGAAATAGACTTCTAGGAAGTCCAGGAGACCAGAGAGTCCCAAAGAAATTGGACCCAAGGAGGAACACACAAAAACACATCACAATTAAATTACCCAAGATGAAAGATAAGAGAATCTTAAAAGCAGCAAGAGAAAAGGAGACAGTTACCTACTAAGGAGTTCTTATAAGACTATCAGCTGATTTCTCAGAAGAAACCTTACAGGCAAGAAGCGGCTGGAAAGAAGTATATGAAGTCATGAAAGGCAAAGACCTACATCCAGGATTACTCTGTCCAGCAAAGCTATCATTTAGAATGAAAGGGCAGATAAAGTGCTTCCCAGATAAGGTAAAGGTCAAGAAGTTCATCATCACCTTACTGTATGAAATGTTAACGGGACTTAACTAAGAAAAAGAAGATCAAAGCTATAAACAGTAAAATGACAACAAACTCACAACTATCAACAACTGAACCTAAAAAACAAAAACAAACTAAGCAAACCACTAGAACAGGAACAGAATCACAGAAATGGAGATCACATGGAGGGGGAGGGGGAAAATGGGGAAAAAGGTACAGGGAATAAGAAGCATAATTGGTAGGTACACAATAGACAGGGGAGGTTAAGAATAGTACAGGAAATGGAGAAGCCAAAGAACTTCTATGTACGACCCATGGACATGAACTAATTGGGGGAATACTGGTGGGAAGGAGGGTGCAGGGCAGAGAAGAATAAAGGGGAGAAAAAATGGGACAAACTGTAATAGCATAATCAATAAAATATACTTAAAACTGGAAACTATAGTTTTCATAAATATGTTGTTAACATGCAATATAGGTTTATTGTTATTTTTAAATAGATTAATAAATACACATTGTGTTTCTCAGTTTTAATTCCTCTTATGGTAAATACAATGGATGTAGTATCAAGAGATAATCAAAAGCTATATATTACTTATTAGACCCCATCGTTGTACCAAGTACTTGCTATTGGAGATTCAAAACTTACATAGAACTGAAAGTTTTACTCTATTTGGAGGGAGGGAAATGAAGATACATAAAATCAATAGTTAAAAAAAACACATATGCTATATACTGTGGTGTAGCCATGGAGTGCAACAGAGCAGAGAAAGAATAGGAAGGATTTTTGTAAATCATAAGGGGATCTAGGATGAGCATGGCGCCCATGAGAAAGACTGAAACCGTGTGATGAGCTGAGGCTGTTGGAGAACGGGAAGAAGACCTTGAAGAAG
The DNA here is from genome assembly GCF_021234435.1 of Artibeus jamaicensis. Classification (NCBI taxonomy): domain Eukaryota; kingdom Metazoa; phylum Chordata; class Mammalia; order Chiroptera; family Phyllostomidae; genus Artibeus; species Artibeus jamaicensis. The sequence goes on from NW_026521883.1 coordinate 9,187,833, forward strand.
CTAGTCCAATGCTTGATGCTAAATAAATACTTGTTAATTGTTACTGACTTGTGCATTCAAATAAGTTATAGACAGAAAATAAGACAAGAAATCTTGATTGGTGGGCTGGGTTGCTTAATTCACTCTGCCCCATTACTGCTGCTCATCTACTATGTAAGAATCCAAGTTTGGCTTTCAGTTTTTTTTGTTATTCAATTACTTGATTCATTTTACACAGTTTCCATGCTCCTTCCCCCAAGGTCCTCTTTATAGTTAATGTACACATTTTTATTTGTATAAGTTCATATAAAATTTATATTATTATTTTATGTATTTAAAAATGTTTTCCTTTTAGAGAGAGGGGAAAGGAGGGAGACAGAAAGGGAGAGAACCAGTGATGTGTCAGAGAAACACGGATCAGCTGCCTCTTGCCCGCGCTCTGACCGGGAATTGTTGAACTGATGACCTTCAGCTTTGTGGGACGACACCCAACCAAGTGAGCCACACTGTCCAGGGCCTAAGTCTATGCATTTTAATTTATGTGTATATTATTATGTCACAGAGCTCATCCTGCTTTTTCAACGTGGCACTATGTAGTTAAGAGTCATCCATACTGCTATATTATAACTAATCTGTAAGGTTATTTGTAATATCTGTAACTATCATTTAATAACCAGAAATTAATTAGTTTTATTTTGAAAATTATTTCCTTATTTTTATTATTTAAAAATTTTCCTTTCTTACTGAAGGTTAATGACAAAATTGTAAGATTCTTAAAGTGTACATGTTGAGCTGAGATGTGTACACTTACATAAACTTATATAAAACAGATGTAGAGAGACACACAGTTTCAGATGGGTTTCCAAATCACCTTTTTTCCCTCACGGAGGATTTTCCCAATACCATCTAACAAAAAAATCCTTCCCATGTTCGTTGGTTTGCTTCTAGATTAGGGTCTGTTTCTCTACTGCCAAATAGGCTCTACTGGGTCATTACCAAACAGTGTTTTTATAGTTTTTTTAATTAGCTTTAAATAAATGGCAAAGGATTTCCCTAATTGTCCCCTCAAAAACATACTGTATAATGAACAAATATTTTATTTCACAATCATGTTAGCTATTCTTAGTCTTAGGTAAAATATAAACTCTGCAAGGTTTGCCCTCAAAGTTCTAGCAGGGTGTCCACCATTTTGGTGTCTATGGGCCAAACTGGAAGAAGAGTTTTTGTTTTGGGCCACACATTAAATACATAAACACTAATGAAAACGGATGGGTAAAAAAAAAAAAAGGTTTTAAGTACATTTACGATTCTGTATTGGGCCGCCTTCACAGCCATCCTGGGCTGCACATGGCCGGCAAGCCGTGGGTTGGACAACCCTGTATACTAGTCTCCTTTTCCAATACCCTGTGTCACGGTCTCTCCCTCTACCTATGCCCAGCTCCTCGGCTCCTACCTTTAGGGGGCTGTGATACTAAAGGTAAGTCACTGGAGTGGGCAGGAAGGACCTCTTTCCCTTTAAAACCTTTCTGATTCACTGGTTGTCTTGCCTTACAGGTATGGTATCTTTCACTTATGAATTTTCTATACCTCCTCTAAACTTAACCTATCTTCTTCAATCATCATAGCCCAAGGCTTCCAGATACAAATTTTATGTTGTCTGTTGTGACTTACTGATTTAGAAATTAATGGTTTACTTTACCTAATTTCTTATCTGATATTCCAAAATGTATCCCTATGTCTGTTACATTTCTATCTCTAGATACGTATTCTGATTTTAAAAATATTGGGTTGGTCAAAAAGTTCATTTAGTTTCTTCTGTATGATGACTCTAATAGTGCTTAATTGTCCTTAACTTCATTTGAAACAATTTTGTTAGACTGTATAGTGACAGCTGTCCTATCAATGTGCATCAAAAAAAAAAAATCAAAATTGGCGAAATTTTATGTAGTCATTTTAATATAGAATATGGAAGAAAATACGTAACATTTTCAATGTATTATGTTTTATTATTGCAAGAAGGTAAAAATGCAACTGAAATACAAAAAAAGATTTGTGCAGTGTATGGAGAGGTGCCGTGACCGATGGCATGTGCCAAGAGTGGTTTGTGAGTTTCTTGGTACCTACTGACATTTTGGCCAAATAATTCTTTGCTGTTGGACTATCTTATGCACTGGAAGATGTTTAGTAACACCCCTGATCTCTACCCACTAGAAGCCAATAGTGAGAGAGAGCTGACATACTCAAAACATCCAAATCAATAAAGTTATTGGTGAAAATGTAAAATGCCTTTTATTTTATAGAAACAACTAAACAGATTTTTTTGGCCAACTTAATATTGCTAACTATACTTTGATATTGTAACTGTGTTGCTTCAGGACAGGTTGGCTAGTAGACATGGGAAGATTTGTACTGTCTAACCTTTTCATAACTTCGTAATGTCGTGCCACTCATGTATGCATGTAAAAATAAAAAGTAACACCTGCTCCCTCCCAAAACCCCAATGATACCATGTGAAAAGAGATAACACCTACGTTTCTTTCCTAAATACTTAGCAGGCACTCAGTAACGAATGAACATAATAAGCAGCCCCACCACTGGTGTAACCCTTCAGGCAGGGTGTGGATGGACCAGATCTCATCGCTGGCTGGTGAGCTGACAGCAAGTCCTTACTCTTCCTTCTTTCAAAGAATCTCGGTTACTTTGTGATTCTCAACCCGGCGTGGTTCACCAGATTTCTAGTAGAACTGTGTGTGTGTGTGTGTGTGTGTGTGATTCAGGGAAGGATTGTTATTAACAAGCCTAAGTGACACCATTCTACACAGCAGTAAGTTTCTGGTATTAAAATGTAGTGTAAAGATTTTGAATTATTTTTAAAAATGACAAATAAAATAAAACTGAGTCCTATATTTCTGATATTTCATTTAAAGTGACAATAATTCTACTTTTTCAAAATTCATCTAAGGGTTAACACCGACTATAAAAACCAAATCCACCATACATGTATTTTATGTCAGTGGGTTCATAGTTAAAAGCAAATTTCTGAATTTGCTCAAAGCTGATGTCAGTTCAAATTCTTACCTTTTATTTACATCTTGCTGCCAGACAAAATTTGTTGTAGAATTTGCAATAAGCACCTATCTTCCCCTTCCACCCACCAGAATAACTACGAGTAGCACCTCAGACCTTAACTGCTATTCCACACTGAATCTGCCCTCTCAGTTAAGATTAGACTTTGATATACCCCCAGTAAGTTGTGGAAGCGGTTTCTCAAGCCCTAATGACAGAAAAAGTAAAGATGCTTAGCCCCAGACACTGCAGGTTAAATCCTTTGTTGCCCTCTGATTTTTTGGAGCAGAGTGTACAGCATTTCTGTGAAGCCTTGATGGCTTTTAAGATAATAGTTACCATTTACTGCACTTAAGAGTCTTCCATATATTTTCTGATACTCAGTCCTCTCCACAGCTCCCAAAGTATTACCATTCTCATTTTACAGGTGAAGAGATGGAAGCTCAGAGCAATCTGCTCCAATGTTAGTTACATAGCTAGCTACATAAGGTGCAAAGCCAGAATCTGAATCCAAATCAGTTTGACTCTAAACTAAAGCCTCTATTTTCAACTATGGTTTCTTTGCAAGATGGAGATATACTTTCTTGGTTCTCAGCAGCTCAAATTTCCAAGTGTGAAAGACTAAACAGTCCACGTAGTGCACTCGAGAATACAATCGTAGATTAGAGCAAAAGACATCAATACTTGTAGGCTTATTTTTGGCTGAGATGCAGGTTATTGATTTTACGTTTGACCTCTCCCTACCAGAAAAGAAATAGAAGCAGCAATAAAGCTGCTTACTGGTGGCAAAGGGAAAGACATAGAGCAGAAGAGGTGAGAAGAAAAAGAAAATGTCAAAGCAAGCAAAAGGCACCAAAATGACAGAATCTCAAAATTCCAAAACTGCAAGGTTTCTTATAAAACATAAAAGGTATTTCCTTTGTCTGTATTTTATTGATAATATTAGAAATAAAGCTCTTAAAGAGCTGGAAATTTTCAGAAGTATCTTTTTTTAAAAAGACTATTTTACTTATTTATTTCTTAGAGAGTGAGGAAGGTAGGAAGAGAGAGAGAAATGTCAATATGTGAGAGATACACCAATTAGTTGCCTCTCACATGCCTCTAACTGGGGACCTGGCCTGCAACCCAGGCATGTGCCCTGACTGGGAATCGAACTGGCAGCCCTTTGATCCACAGCCCCCACTCAATCCACTGAGCTACACCAGCCAGAGCAGGAAGTATCTTTTTTTAAGCCATAAAAAAAGGATGTAACTTCACTAAATCAATCATATTACATACAATCAGTACTGACTGATTTAGTCAAGTTAACATGAATAATGGGTGGTTATTTAAAACATTATAGGAGACCATTTAATGTTACAGGAGAATGTGATGTATTCCTCTTCCAACAAAGAAGTTTACAAATAGACAGAAGACAATTTGTTAAAAATAAAACAACGAAAATGTATGTACAATATAACAAAATCATAATAGTGGCTATCTCTGGGTGATTTCTGATGTTCTTCTTTGTGGTTTGTGATTTCTCCTTTTGCTTTGTTTCCTGAATTTTCAACAATAAAAAGACTGTTACCTTTTTTTTGAACCTTCACTATTAAGATAGTTCCAAAAGGTTTTCATCACCTGAAAAAGAAACTCTGTAACCATTAAGCAATACCCCCCTATTCCCTATGCCCTCTATCTCCTAGTAACTATTATACTTTCTGTCCTCACAAATTTGCCTATTCTAGATACCTCATAAAGTGGAATCACACAATACTTGTTCTATTGTGCCTGGCTTATTTCACTTAGCACATTTTTTTCAAGGTTTATTCACATTGTAGAATGTATCAGAATTTTATTCTTTTTTATTTCTGAGTAATATTGCACTGTAAGTATATTACCACATTTGTTTCCCCATTTAAGTGTTGATAGACACTGGGCTGTTTCCATCTTTTGGTTATTGTGAATAATACTGCTATAAATACTCATGCACAAGTTTTGTCTGAGCACCTGTTTTCAATTCTTCAGGGTATACACCTAGGAGTGGAATTGCTAGATCAGGTTAATTCCATGTTTAAAAAAAAATCCTCACCCAAGGGCATATTTATGGATTTTTGAGAGCCAGGAAGGGACAGAGAGATAGAAACACTGATGTGAGAGAGAAACGTCACTCGGTTGCCTCCTGTGTGCGCCCCAACCAAGGACTGAACTCCCAATCTAGGTATGTGCCCTGGCCCAGGATTGAACCTTTTGGTGTATGGGAGGATGCTCCAACCAGTTGAGCCCTGGCCAGGGCTGTTAATTCTATGTTTATTTTTTGAGAAACCACCAAACTGTTTTCCACAATGGCTGCAACATTTTTATGTTCCCATCTGTAATCCACAAGGGTTCCAAATTCTCTACATTCTCTCCAACAACTTATTTTCAATTTTTTAAATAACAGCTACCCTAGTAGGTGTGAAGTGGTTATCTTATCGTGTTTTTTTTTAAATATTTTATTTATTTCTTTTTAGATGAGGGGAAAGGAGGGAGAAAGAGAGAGAGAGAGAAACATCAATGTGTGGTTGCCTCTTGTGTGCCCCCTACTGGGGACCTGGCCTACAATCCAGGCACATGCCCTAACTATGAATCGAACCTGCAACCCTTTGGTTTGCAGGCTGGCACTCAATCCATTGAGCCACACCAGCCAGGGCTCATGGTTTGATTAAAATTTGCCTTATGATTAATGATGTTGAACATCTTTTCATGTGCTTACTGGTCATTTGTACATTGTTTTTGGCAAAATGTCTATTTAAGTCCTTTGCTCAGTTTTGAATTGGGTTACTTCCGTGCCTCATTCTTTCTCTCTCTCTCTCTCTCTTTCCTTTGTTGAGTTGTGGGAGTTCTTCATATATTCTGGATATTAATCCCTTATCAGATATATGATTTACAAAACTTTTCTCCCATTGTGTGAGTTGTTTTTTTTTTTTTTACTCTCTTGAGAATGTCTTTTGTTGGACAAAAGTTTTAAAAAAATTTAAAAGATTTTATTTACCCATTTTTAGAGAGAGGGGAAGGGAGAGAAACATCGATGTGTGGTTGCCTCTCATGTGCCCCCCACTGGGGGCCCAGCCTGCAACCCAGGCATATGCCCTGATTGGGAATTGAACCGGTGACCCTCTGGTTTGCAGACTGGCACTCAATCCACTGAGCCACGCCAGCCAGGGCCAAAAGTTTAAAATTTTGATGAAATCAAATATATCTATTTTTTCTTTTGTTGCCACTTTTTAAATAAGTAAAAAAAACGTAATTTGTAGCCCTGGCTGGTATAGCTCAGTGGATTGAGCGCAGGCCTGTGAACCAGACGATCGCCGTTCGATTCCCAGTCAGGGCACATGTCTGGGTTGCAGGCCAGTTCCCAGCAGGGGACGCACGAGAGGCAACCATACATTGATATTTCTCTCCTCTCCTTCCTTTCCCCTCTAAAGATAAATAAATAAAATCTTTAAAAAAATGTAATTTTTATAAAACATAAGAAAAACTAGTTGCTAGTGGTGGGGTAGAAAATGTAGAATTATTGCCTCTCATTCGGAAGTACAGTATAACACAGCTTAAAACAAAGACTTTTTAAAAAAGATTTTATTTATTTATCTTTAGAGGGGAAGGGAAGGAGAGAGGAAGAGAAATATCAATGTATGGTTGCCTCTCATGGGTCCCCTGATGGGAATTGAACCACGATCGTCTGGTTTACAGGCCCACACTCAATCCACTGAGCTATACCAGCCAGGGCTAAAACAAAGACTTTGAAGCATACCCATTCCTCCTTTCACTACAATGTGACCTAGCAGATGATCTCTTGGTCCAAAAATATGTACAAAAACTTCTCTTCTTCAAACTTTCAACTTACCAACTTTCATAATAAAAACAAAGCCACCAACTGGATAAAGAGCTCATCAACTTTGCCCACCACCTCCAGATAGCATGTCAGATCATTTGCACAGTGCCCACACTGGACTTAAAATTAACAGACTTAGTTAGCAACAGCCCTTTTGTAAAATATATTAAAAATTTTTATATATTTTATGCAATTTATAACTGACACTTAGACTGACATCTCAAAGCAGAAGCTCTGGTTAAGGGATTTATTCTTAGGTGTGTAAACACCAGTTCTATCACCTGTGATTTTTTTAAAGACCCGTGTTTCTTTTTCTTTATTTTCTTCTTTTTAAAAAGCTGGTCATCTTAAAAATAAGATTCCCTTGTAAGCTGTATTTCCTTAACTTGATAGAGAATGGAAAAGTGCTGAGCTTCATGTCCAGCGCTAATGGGAGTGGTTAGTAACAGACACTAATGGTTGTCGTTGACACTCTTTACACCTGTGCCAAACTGTTCAGTGCAGTCTCGTTCTCTAGAAGTCGAATATGCCTTTAGCTGTGCTCTTTGCTTTTCTGCTCAAGTCCTCTTTACTCACCCAAACTTCTTACATGGGCCAAAGGTCTTTTTAGCTACCACTAAATGATGAAGAGCCTGTTAATGGGCTCTGCGTCATTCCCATTTCTTTCTCAAGGAGAATAACACACACATTTGTCCACTAACGTTAAGAGTGGAGGACAAGAGGGAGGATGATCTGCAACAACTACCTCTATGCCCAGTCAATAGTAGTTTCAGGTTTTCTAACCCTTTTTAGAGATGGGATGGAGGAAGAGATCATACTAAAGTAAATAAACCACAGCTTCTGGAACCCTACCAGCACAGCTGCATCTCGGGCTACAGCAGCACCCACAGGAACCTGGATGGAGTTGAGAGAAGGGAGAGGCAGAAGAGGATGCTCATGAGGAAGGCTGGTTTGGAACTCTGGGTATCACTACTTCCGTGGAAGCACCAGCTGGGGAATGTAGTAACTGTTTACTTCCTACAGCTGATCTCTGGTATAGTATTATCTAATATTTAATCTTGCCCCATGATTAGAGATTAGGCAAATTCCTGAGCACTGTTTCTTCCAGGACAAAAGTTCAAACCAGAGATGGAGGTGACAAGGTAGGTGAGTAGCCTTCAGAAGTGAAAAAGAGCAGGAGAAATGACAACCATCTGTGGCTCATCTACTACTTAAGATCTCTCCCCACAAATTGGCTGATAATCTGAAAACCATTCTTTTTTAAAAATGAGTTTGCCATAAGTAATGTCATATTTCAGGGGGAAAATACCCAAGCCCCAAATTTGTCTAGTATAGTGAAAATTACCAGAGAATGCTTTGCTATGCTAAAATTCTTATCTCCTACCAAACCTCTTTCAGGCAGAACCTCAAATCAGCTAACAGCAACATCTCCAGGTTTTTATGTCACATATCCTGGCAATCGAATCATTTACAAGTCATGGCTATTACTGTAAGGAAGGGTTAAATCATGCAGAGGGTCTTCCAGAAGCAGAAACCCAAAGGCAGAAATATGGTCATTACTCCTTTAGAGAGGACAGTTCTAGAGAGAATCTACATGTCTCAGGAGCCCTTTATTAACATTCTAAGTGTAAATCTGAGATTACACAATAAAGCAATTTGGGGAAAGGTCTTCCCCTGAAATGTTTGAAACCTGTGGAGCAGTGTTTTCCAAGCTGTGCTGCACATTGTATACACCTGGAGATCTTTCAAGACTACTAACAACACCTGGTTCCCACCTACGGACTTCTAATTTAACTGGGCAGGCCACGGGCATATGGATTTTTAAAATCCCTGCCCCTATATTCTAATGTGCAGCAAGATCTGGGAACCACCACTACAGCAAATGGTGTCTTAAATTCTGCCTTCAGTCCTCGGACTGACAGGCAATAAAAGTCCTGAGTCCTTATTTCTGAGATCTTTTGGGGCAGAATGAGCCAAAGAATGCACAAAGGTGACACACATGCATCACCCTAAGACCACCTCTACATGACCATGGGATTGAAACAGAATCTCGGGATAATGGAGAGCCAGCTGAAAAGATTACCAAGCAAACACCAATGTGGGGAGTGATTAGGTAGATCTGTTACTGCTAAAAACTGTAAGCAGGAAAGGAACTGGTAAAGAACAGATGTCAGACCACGATGCAGCATCCACCAAATACAAACCACCCCACCCCTAGGCTGTGGGGGAGGCCGGGGAGAAACACTAACGATCTGATACAGTTCCTCCTCCCGTCTACTAGTCCCTTTACCCCCCTTACCGAGGAAACTCTGTAAGCGCGACAAAACCTGGTTCACCACACCCTTAACTCACACCCCCCCTTTTCCTCTTGCTGAGGTAACCTCACACTGTACCCACAGAGGGAGGTGGCTTAGTAGAGGTCATTGTGCCCTCTGGAGCCCTTGTCTGAAACCCACTGCAACAGCTCTGAGGAGATACTTGGCCTGGGGCCAAGATGGAATCCCACTTGCTCCCAGTTTCATGGCTTTCTGACCTCACAGGAAGAACCAGGAGAAACACGTGGCCAGGACCTGCCCTCCACAAGGCACTTTTCCTTTCAGCCTCCTTTAGCGAGATGCTGACAGATGCAGCTAACCGCTGAAACCTCCTTTTCTTTTTGGTAACCTCCACTTGGCATTTTCAGGGTTTGTTAACAGAGCAGAACGGAAGACACTGGCTCTCAGTGCCAAGCAGAGGGCGGAGAGTGATGCAGGGGGAGGGACAGCTGGGATCAGAGGGTGGATGTTCTTCTGCCCAGACTGGCTTTAACAAGCAGTGCCTCTCATTATTACATACAGTTCTAGAGTTCCTGCCTCTCTCTAACTTGTGACAATAATTACCTAAAACTTTTTGATGGTCTCTGTTATGGGTTTGAACTGTGTCCTCCCAAAAGACATAGGGTCCAGCAGAAGTAAGGCCTGCTTGATTGGTAGGGTAATAATATGGGTGTAAAGATTTATAGTTTCAATGTGAACATTTCACCTAAATTATCATAAGGTGTGCTTGAGTGTGATATTGCTATGTTACAGAATTACATGCTTCTGATCCTGTAATTAAAAAAAGGGGTGTTATTTGTGCCACACCCTATATGCCGAAGCCCTAACCCCCAGGACATCAGACTGTGATCTTATTTAGAAGTAGGGTCTTTACAGAGGCGATCAAGTTAAAATGAGGTCATTTAAGTGGGCTCTAATCCAATACAACTGGTGCCCTATTAAAATGGAGAAATTTGGATGCAATGGCAGACATGCACTCAGAGAAGACATGAGGGCGCACATGGAGACCACCACCATGTACCTGGAGTGGTGGCACCGACGAGCCAAGGGCGGGAGGGGCGCCAGGACCGCCGGCACACCCCAGACGCTGGAAGGAGCGAGGAAGCATCTCCCCCGGAACCACCCAAGAGAGCAGAGCCCTGCCAACACTTTGATTTCTCACCTCTAGCCTCCAAAACTGAGACAATATATTTGTTGTTTTAAGTGATCCAGCACTTCATACTTTGTTATTGCAGCCCTATAAAACCTAATACAGCCTCAAAGCAGACTTGGCATTGACTGAATCAGTTAGATATTACCTTTAACTGGCTTTAGTGAAGTACTCTGCTAGCGAAGGAGATTACAGTCTAGGCCAGTACTTCTCAAACAGGGTGGTAGAGAACAGTGGTTACAGCAGCAGAACAATTTCCAGGGGTGCTTTATCACAATAAACATGTCCAAGCTCCATCCTAACCTACTGATTCAGAATATGAGGGGTGGGGGATAGCTAACATGTATTTTAAATAAGCCTCCCAAGTGATATCACTGACTTGATTTCCCATCTCTCCCCCAAACTGAGAAACACTAGCTTAAATAAAAAGGATAAAACTTTGGGTCTTTCCCCAATTGATCTGTAGCTTCAATGTAAATCTCAATTAAAGTCTCAGCAGGTTTTAAAAATAAAAATTCACAACCCGATCCTAAAATTTATATGGAAATACACAAGGCCAAGAACAAAGAACCTTGACGTACAATAAAGCTGGAGGACTGGCACTACTAGGTACCCAGACTTATTCAACTAGGGTTGTTAAGACAGCGTAGTACTGACACCAGACTACACAAGGGGATGAATGGAACAGGAGAGGCAGGGCCCGAAATAAACCCGGACACGTCATTTGATTTACGACAATTGTGACACTGTAGTGCAGGGCGAGTGGGGAACCACAGTCTCTTCAATAAGGTGCTGGGTCCGTTAGGTATCCACATAAAAACAGAATCTTGACTCTCAGCTCACACCCTAAACAAAAATCAATTTCAGATAGATTGTAGATCCAAGTAGAGAAAGCAATAAAGTTCTTGGAAAAAAACATAGAAAACTATTTTTGTTATCTTGGGAAAGGCAAAATTTCCTTAAACAGGCAGGACACAAAAAGCATTAACTATAAAAGTAAAACAGTAACTGGCCCTGACCGGTGTGGCTCAGCTGGTTGGGTGTCATCCCGCAAAGTGAAAGGTCGCCGGTGCAATTCCCAGTCAGGGTACATGCCTGGGTTGCAGACCTGGTACCCTGAGTTGCAAGACTCAACCAATCCGTGCTTCCTCTCACACAGCAATGTTTCTCTCCCTCTCTTCTTCCCTCACTTCCCCCTTTCTATAATAAATGAATAAATTTTTTAAAAAACACAACAAACTAGACTTTACAAAAATGAAGAAATTCCATTCATGAAAAGGCACCATTAAGACAAAAAGCAAGATATGGAATAGAAAATATTTATAATACACGTATCTGATAAAGGGCTTATGACCAGAACACACAAAGACCTCCTACAAATCAGTAAGAAGAAAACATTCAACACAATCCAAAAATGGGGAAAATGCACTTCATAAAAGATTTCCCAATAAGAATAAGCCCATGAAAAGATGCTCAATTTCACGACTGATTATGAAAACACAATCAACACCACAATGAGACACCACCGCACAGCCACCAGAACGGCACAAAGGAAAAAGACAAGGAAGTGCTGCTAGGGCTGCAGAACCCCCAGGATTCCAGTCGGAAGCAGGGGTATAAACTGATTCAGATACTTCAGGAAACCAGCAATCTCTGTTGAAGCTGATCACACGCATACCTATGATCTAGGAATTCCATTCCTAATTTTATGTACATTAGGCATATAAAGGCATATCAGAATTGCTAGCATCACTACGCTCATGCTTTGGGGCCATTAGTAAGTAAAACAAGGGCGACTTGAAAAGGCGCTGCTATGCTGCCATAGCGGATCTGCTAACGGAGACGACTGCTAAGTGACCAGTGGGGAGGTAGTATGTACAGTGTGAATACACTAGAAAAAGGGTTGATGCACAGACCTGGACAGGATGCAGCTGGATGGCAGGGCATTTTATTACGCTACTAATAATGGTGTGCAATTTAAAACTTATGAATTGTTTATTGCTGGAATTTTTCATTTAATATTTTCAGATTGCAGTTAACCATAGAAAGCAAGACTGTAGATAAGGAGTGAGGGCAGTTAGCCATGGAAAGTGAAACTGTAGGTAAGGGTGGGCTACTGTATTCACATCATGAAATACTGTAAAATAACCAGACTAAACAAGGTACAACTACATGCATCAATATGGATGGATTTCACTGGCATATGTTGAACAGCTAGACATTAAAAAGTACATATGTAATGATTCTATGCATGTCATGTTGAAAATGGGTAACACTAATCTATGATGTTATCAGTCAGAATTGATTTTTTGGAGGGCGCTTGGCTATTGGAGGGAGGTCTGAAGGGACTACTAGGCTTCTGGTAATACTGTTTTTCTTCATTTGGGTGCTGGTACCACGAAGTGTGTTCACTTTGAAAGTTCAATGATCTTCATGCTCAAGATTTGTGTACATATTTATACTCATATTACTATTCAGGAAGATCTATCACATAAAAACCAGAGCAAACCTTTGGGTTCACGACTCCTGGAGATCTGAGCCAGGAGCGGCAGACAGGCAGGTGAGTTCTGCAGGCACGCAGCCCGGCCTCCAGGGCAGCGGACGCGTCTCGTTTCGAACGCGACAGCACGTGGGGGTGCAGGGATGGAGGCTGCTTCCCACGTTTTTCATCTCTTCTTTCTCCACAATGATTCTTAATTCTACGAGTTTTTTCTTTTTAAAATATAATAATTCTAAGGAGCAAGCTAAAAGCCAAAAGCAGAGGGGAGCTTGGTAAATGGAAGATGAACAGTATTTCAAGTGTATTGAATGAAAGGGGACATTTTTCAAAAGATGAGGATAATTAGAGTCACATAAGGGGAAGGCAGGTTGTTCAGCGAATTAGTTCAGGGTTAAAAGTTTCATTTGATTATGAGTTCAATGGGGGTAGAAAATTATTTGATGGCAGTCTTTTAGGCTTTTAAAAGATATCCTTAAGAGAAAACAGAGTACAACTTGTGGGAGGGGAGACTACTTGATTCTCACCACAGCCTTTTTGTCACAGAGCTTGTTGCTATGGAGAAGGCCATGAAGGCAGCAAGTAAGGGAAATAAAGGATCTGGCAGGAGTAAGCACAGGGACAGTGGATTGAACAAAAATTTCTCGAGCAATTAGCAAGTAGCAAGGCATAGGAAATGACACACTTTCCATTTTTGCCTCACCCCTACCCCTCTACAAGTACATGGCTCTGGGTAGCCACTATAATTTAACTCAAACACAGAGAAGCCTGAATGGGCCTCACAGAGCCTAAGCCTGGCAGATAGAACACAAGGCTATTTAGCAATGAAGCCTCATGCCAGGGGGAATCAGCTACCTACTCACCCTATCCTGGGGAAAATATCTCCAGCTGCCTAAATTATAAAGTTGATGCCCTATGATTTCTTTGTTCTATACAGTCTGAGGGAGCTGGGGGGATGTATCAGAAGAGGTGGAGAATGGCCTCTTGTTTCAGAGTAGTCAGAGACAGAGAAGAGAGACCGTGTGTGTATGAGAGAGAGAGAGAACACACGAGATATTTCACTGGTGTTATTAAGAGGCAGCAGCAATGACCTGGGAGCAAAGCTCTTCCTGAGCTGGTCTGAAACTACTGCTGTGGGAGAAGAGGCTAGCTGCCAAGGTCGTTAAATAGCTCCTGCTCATCACTGTTACTGCGACTTTATCAATCAGGGCAGGGCCAGGCCCTGTTTTTAGTAGTGTAAGCACTGAGACTGGAGGGTTCAAGTTCTTCCAGCAGATCTCGCCAAAACCAATGATTAACAAAGGCAGTTCCCTCTTCTGTCCCAAATGAGCACAGAGTTGTAACTATCAGAGCCAAAAGGACCACAGAAATATGTAATCGAACCTCCTCATTTTATAAATGAATAAACTAAAGCCCAGACAGTTAAGTGACCTTAACAGGGCAAGAAAACATCAAGGTTCACAAACGGGGCCTTTTCCTCTTGCAATCTGATGGTGAAGCTGACTTAGCTACATCTGGTGATTAGTCCCAGTTTATACCAGAACTATATTTACTGCCTAGGTATCACTGAGTTCACACATAAGTATCAGGAACAAAAGTATTTGTTAAAGGATGGCATTAGCAACAAAATAGGTCTGTCCTAGAGCCCATCTCTGATGGTTTTGTTACTGAAATATCAGAAGAATCTCCTCTAAACAACCTCACCTACCTAGCAACCCTGCAGCCTGGGCAACTGAACTGCCTGACCGTGCTTTGCAGGAAGGAGGTGGGTGAGAATGCACAAAATGACCTCTCTTTCCTTCTGAACCACCCCCTTGGAGGTTAGTTTATATTGCAATTTGTAAAAGGGAACTCAAAAAAGCCTGTAACTGAACAATTTCCTTGGGGCTTCGGGATATATGACAGTGGGTGGATAACATAATCCGCAAGGGTATGTAAGCTCATAACTGCCCTAAAGCATCCCCTAGGAGGAAGGTGCTGGGTGGAAGGAATGTGCAGGCTGTTGTTCGGGGTGGGGGAAGGGTGGGAGAAAGTAAGTATTGATTTCCCGAATGTTTCCTTTGTGTGGTTGCTGTTGCCATGTGGTGGGCTGTTGCTATGAAGATTTGTGGTGCCAGACAATGGCTGCCAGGCTCTTTATGACTGTGCTATTGCAAGAGGGGTCTCTGCGGGAGTCAGGCTAGCAGGCAATTGGCTGAGCAGTGGAGAAAGCCTGCCTGGTCACTGTGTACCATCACTCTCCAGGTAAATGCTGCCTGAGGCAAGACTGAAGGTGTAGGAGTGTTAATTACAGCCAAGGAAAAACACAAACCAGGAGCTGCGTACCATCTTAACTTTCCAGTATAGACAAAGTTAGATATTTCACAGTTCACATGCATACTTTCCTACATCACAATCACACAGAAGAAGCCAAGGGTAACTCCCAAGGTTACTATTGCCAGGAGGAAGATGAATGGGCAGCCCCTTCCTTTTAGTGAGAAAGATAAAGACCCACAGCCGAGATCTGCAATCAGATGAGGACAAGAACAGCTGAGGCAGTTTCTCAGCGGTGCTACCACAGGCAAGCTAACTTCCTGCTAAGCAAAACCACTGCCTATTACTCTGATAACAAGAAACTGCAACCCACAGACCAAAGCACAGGGCTCAACCACAGAGTTTGTAGCAGGGCCAAATGTTTTGTCAGGTGAAAGGAGCCAGAGCACACAGAAATCGCCCCGGGCCTGTATAGATGTCAGCTATTTACTCAGCCTCTCCGTTCTTCCACAGTTACTCTTCTTTCCTACCTCAGAGTATATACACTTTTACGTTCTATGAAAATTAAAGATCATCCAACCCCTATGCTGCCCGAAATGGTAAACCACTAGCTACATGTAACTACATAAGTTTAAAACTCAACTCCTCAGTTCCACATGCCACATTTCAGGTGCTCAACATCGCATGGGACTAGATGACCATTTTGGACAACATATTTCTTTTTTTTTTAAAAGATTTTATTTATTTATTTTAGAGAGATGGGGAAGGGAGGGAGAATGAGAGGGAGTAGAACATTAATGCGTATGGTTGCCTCTAGCACGCCCCATACTGGGGATATGGCCCCATACTGCAACCCGGGCATGTGCCCTGATTGGGAATCAAACCGGTGATGCTTTGGTTCACAACCCTTTGCTCAATCCACTGAGCTACACCAGCCAGGGCTGGACAGCGTATTTCTAACACAAAAAGTTCTAGTGCAGACCTGGCCCAAGGCTCCCCCTCCATCCCACCCACATCAGACATCTAAGACCAAGAGACTCACTTAAGATTACACAGCTAGCTACAGGCACAGTCTGTTCTAGAATCCAACTCTCCTGACTCTAGTTCAGAGATGGGTGTTCTGCACTGCCGTGCCTTGAAGGCACTATTACTCCTTGACACGGTTCTTCTCAAATAGTTCCGGATGCTTCTATCTGTTGGAACAAACATGTGTACCCTACTGTGGAGATGGGGATGCATAACCTTTGTGTGTATGCTTGTGCACGTCTATGATAAAACCTTCACCAAGGGCAAAAATGGAAAACTCCCTCCTCCCCACCAAATCATTAAGCTAGAATTCAACTTCAGCAGACAGGCCAAGCTTATCACATAGCTTTTCATACCCTCTGGCATGTAAGGGAGTTATACTCACTTCAGCTTCGAAAACATGGTTTAGCACTTACAACCTCTGTCTTTCTGATACTCTGGTAAAAAAAGGCCAGACTAATTTCTGAGATGTTATAAGAAGGATTTCTATATGGAGTGAGAGGATGAACCTCGGTAAAAGATTATTCAACTTTCTGGGGGCTGAGGAATCCTCTTCAAACACAGTTTTACAAAGAAGCCTCACACACAAATCACCCACAGGTGGAAAGAACTGCTCTGAGCCGCATCTGGCTGGGTAGCAGAGGCGGGGGCTGCGGCCTGCCCGCTTAGCACCCCTCGCGCCCCAGGACTGCTTCTGAGGTCCTCTTACGTCCAGGTTCCTCAGAGTACAACTGCAGACCATTTTCTTTGAAAAGACCTGAAGGTTCTATCTCTGGCTTTCATAATTTCAAAACACTGGTGGTGGAAGACACTGTTAAAAATTTAAAAAGCAAGTATAATATAAAATCCCTTATCATTTTTAGATAAAACATAACAAGTGTTTTAGAGAGGTTACAAAAAATTACCACTTTTACCTACATGCCTGAAATACGTGGGTACAAGGCAGAGTCAATTTTATTAATCAAATATTTACTATTTTTGTGTAAAAACTAAGCTAGTCCTTGGGGAAATAAAATGATATATAAAATGCAATTCCCTGAATCAGCTATCTTATAGTTTAATAAAGAAGAGAACATAGGAATCCCAGGTGGAAAAAATGAGGACTAACTTTTATTTTTGTCAAAAAAAGATGGTGTACAGAAAAAATTGTTTGAAGAAATGATAACCGAAGACTCCCAAAATCTGAAAAAAAGTACAAATTTACAGATTCAAAAAGCTAAGTGAACCAGCAAACAGGACAACCCCTCAAGGCCCATTGAGACACATCACACGTCACAGATGAAATAGTAAAAATGACAGGAATCAACCAGGAGAAAATCACATTACTTCCGGCAGAACAATTTAAGAGATGATGGTGGTCTAAAAGAGTTACTAAAAACAACTCTTTGGGCAGAAGGGAAACAGAGGGACTCTCAGAACAGTAGGAGTGAAAGAAGAAGAACTGAAATGTTAAATAATGCACACACATAATAAACTATTCTCTTCAGTTCTTCAAAGTATATATGATGCTTAAAAAGGAAAGAATTAAAAAGGTTGCCTAATGCCCTGGATGGTGTGGCTCAGTGGACTGAGTGCTGACCTGTGAACCGAGTGGTCGTTGGTTCGATTCCCTGTCCGGGCACATGCCTGGGCTGTGGGCTGGGTCCCTAGTGGGGAGCCTGTGAGAGGTGGCCACACATCGATGTTTCTCTCTCTCTTCTCCTTCCCTTCCCCTCTGTCTAAAAATAAATAAGTAAATCTATAAAAAACTTCTCTTTAAATAAAAAAAGTTGATGACATTTTCTATGCATTTGATATAATACATAAGATCAGGTGTTTGCAAACTTTTTTGGTAAAAGTACCACATAGTAAATATTTTTGACTTTGCAAGTCATATGGTCTCTATCTACTCTGTCTCAGGAGGGCAAATCTGGCTGATAATACATGAAATGAATGTGCTTGAGTTCTAATAAAACTTTCTATATGGACACTGAAATTTGGATTTCATAGAATTTTCATGTCATGTCATATAATTTTTAAAAAATATTTTTCAATTACAGTTTACTTTCAATATTACTTTGTGTTAGTTTCAGGTTTACAGTACAGTGGTTAGATAATTTCACATAATATTCTTCTTGTGAAGTTTATCCCCAAACATTAAAAAATACTTCCTGTTTCTGTAAGTCCTATAGGTAACAGTTGGCAAACACAAGGCCCTCGGGCTGAATCCGGCACTCCACCTTGTTTTATCCGGCTCAGCACCTTTTTTCTACCTGGCGGCAGCACCGAGCTCTTGCTTAACTGTTCAGTAGTTACATCTATACAGTCCTAAACTTACATTCGGCCCTTTGAAGGCAACTGCGAGGCTGATGTGGGCCCTGGTGAAAATGAGTTTGATACCACTGCTCTGGGCCATGGAAAAGCATGCAGTGGGTATAAGACAATTACAACAGAAAGAAGGAGAGTAAAGGGACTTAAATGGTGGTAAGATTTCTATATTCCACTAAAAAACTAAGTATACCAAGAGCTGATGAGTTAAGAATCGAAGACAACTAGGGAGGTCTGAGCCTAGAAAACTGGTAGGATGGTAATGCAGGTGATGAAGGTAGTTGTAATGAAGAGAAACAGAGAAGAAGGAAAGAGAACTGCAATTTCAGGAGCCAGATGATTATTCTTCTTTAGACATTCTAAATTTAAGAAATCGGTTTCTGGTGATGCTCAAGTCACCAGAAGATGTTCAAGTCCAGTAAGAAACTGGATTAGGCAAAAGGTAAGGTCTGGAGATAAAGTTTTCAGGACCATCGTACCAGGGAGAGGGCTGAAGCTATGTACATTAACACCGTGCTCACTTAAAGCAACCAAGATAACAACTTTTGGGAATTATGATGTATGAAGTTTAAGTACAAAAGAGTGGCTATTTTTTCCTATTTTTCCTTAGTATGAGCCTCTATTTTGCATAGGGAAGCAATGTATCCAGCTGAAAAGCTTCATTTACTTGGCTTCCTTGCAGAAGGGATAGCCAATGAGATGCAGGCAGCAGTCTTAAGGTTTGGCTTCTGGAAAAGCTTGTCAAAGGGAAACATTAGGTGAGAGGCAAATGTTGTTTTATTCTTTTCTGGCCTGGAAAGTAAATGTGATGGCTAAAGCTAGATTAGCAACTTTGCAGGAAAAAATTAGCTTGAAAGAACCTGGCACATGGACCACATTGGGAAGCCATCAACCTGCCCTGGACTGCCCACCTTCAGAATTCTCCTACATTAAATCATTATTACTTTATCTTCTTTCCTAGCAGCCAAATCCCATTATCTCAATATTTCCCTACTATGGTACACATAGTAAGTGAAAAACATATTGTGGGTAAGGCTGCTTGTCTCAGGGGAAATACGGTGTGGTACCAGCTGCTGCAGGCCCCAGCTAGAGGCCAACAAGACAGAATTGACCATATTTCAGCATCCTAAAACCCAAATGGAATTTTGAGAAATGAGAGTGATTTAGGGAAGTGCAGTGTGACAAAGGCAAGAGAGAAGAGTTTCAGGAATGAAGAAATAGCCCTGGCAAGTGTGGTAGACCGAGGGGATCACAGGTTGATTCTCAGTCAGAGCACATGTCTGGGTTGTGGGTTCTGCCCCTGGTCAGGGCACATTTGAGAGGGAACAAATCAATGTTTCCCGCATCGATGTCTCTCTGCCTCCCTTCCCCTCTCTCTAAAATTAATGAGCACGTTCTAGGGTGAGGATTAAAAAACAAAAAAGAATAAAGAAATAGTAGAGTTTCTAAGTCTAGAATGGACTGAGAGAAGACCTTTGGAAAATAAATGATCATCAGTATGAGAAATGTTTCAGTCAAATAGTGGCAGAAGAAATCTGATGCAAGATGTTATTTGATACTGGGCAAGTAAAAAGACACTGAAAACAGCAATGGCAAAGAGTGAAGAAAAGGCAAGAGATCATTAGATCAAAGGGGTAGGAAGGATGAGGAAATATTTTCATAGCAAGAAAGTGTTATAGAGAGAAAAGAGTTAACAGAAGGGCAAAGAAAGAAGATGAAAAAACAGAAAATATTCATGGTAAAGTCTCAAAGAATCTTCAGAATAAGGAGAGAAAAAGGAAATAATAGGGTAAGAAAAATGCATTTTAAGAAAGAGAGGAGGGAGGCTGGAGTATAAAGGTAGACATCTTTGATCTTAGTTTACGAGTGTGAATTGGGCTAAGAATCTTGAAAATGAAATAAATATTGGGGAATGTGAATTAATAGGGAGATGAAGGGATTGGTGAGCAGTACTGTGAGCTCTGCTTATGTCAGCTGCCGAAGAGCTGGGTTTTGTGAATTCTTCCACTTGCCAGTCTACAATCAGGAGTTGGAAAATGGGGGGGGGGGGGAAAGACTTCTTGAATTTGAGACTGACAAGGAGAATAGATTCATTTTTCTGATGATAAATCTATATAACAAGTATATAATGACATTTTATTGGTACTGATGTTTTTCAGTTTTTATTCTCATGACTAGTATACAAAACTGTTTATTTTCAAGATGCCACAGCCAACCAGTACGGGATCTGTGCTTATTCCAAGGGTTAAGCTACAGATTCTTACAACTTAGAAGCTGAATAGGTCCTTATTGGTCATTAGTTCAAGAGATGAGGTAACTGAGGCCCAAACAAGCCAAGAAACTTGCCCAAAGTCACAGTAATAGTGGCGGAGGTCTCCTGATTTCACTTCAGTGCCCTTGGCACTATCCCACAAATTCTTCCAGAGAGCACATCTGCCAGAGTAAAATGCATTATCACTAGTGGTGATACACCCAGTTAAGTGCTATGCTCTAAAAAGGAAAACCCCATAGCATCCCCTAGAATTCTTTTTTAAAGTCAGCCTTGCCTTTCTTTAAAATACTATAGAAGCTAGTGAGCAATTTTGCCTCAGCAAAAGCATACATACCACCTTAAGGCTTCTGCATATAGATTGTTTCCAGGGTCCTGGGTCAAGGTAAGCTGTGTAAACCAGAAGTAGCCTTGGGACCTATTATTTTGATTTGAAGTGTGGTGAGACAAAAAGAAATCAGGTGGAATCAGACCTCTGTTCTGCATAATTGCGAAGAATAAGTCTCCAAAAGCCAAGGAAATCATTCCAGGGTACATCTGGGTCTTCCTTAATAGTCTTAAGGCTGAGTTTAGTCCAGCAACTTTGCAGCGCTGGCTGAATTACAAGCAGCCTAAAAAGAGATGGGACTTGCAGGAATTTCCAAGTGCCTCCAAGCAAGGTTTACAATGAGAGGTAGGGAAGAAAGAAGCAACACTGCAGTACAGGTAAGCAAAGAAACAAGAAAGGACTGAGGCCATGAACCCTACACCTGTTCTCAGCAAGGTGGCTCAGTTCTACACGGACCTGAGGGTCCTCTGTTCCCCTCAGAGGCCAAGCATTCACAGCTTCCCTCTAAGGGCTTTTCCACTTGAAGGCAGTAGTTGGCCAGGCAAAGAGGCAGAAGTACAAAGAGTATGGTAGCAAAACAAAAAGCCTAGAAGGCTGGAAGAGTTTTTTTCCCCCCAAAGTATCTGTATGTAGTTCTTATTATGAACTTGAGGGCTGAGTCGGTATACTAGCTAGATCTTACAGTTCTGCAGAGAATGATCTTTGCAGGACATCTCTGTTACCTGAAGATGAAAAGGAATGTGAACCAACTCTGATAAGAATTCAGACTTGGGCCAGCTGACAGCTCAGGTGAATGCCCTCTGGAGCAGCCAGAAAGCAGAGCATGTAATTGCAGAATAGTTCTGTTTCCCTTGGGATGGGGGAAAAAAAAGAAGGAAAGTGCAAAACCCAATATGATTAAGTGAGATAAAATATGATATTAAAAGTAGGAGAACTTGCCCTGGCTGGTGTAACTCAGTGGATTGAGTGCTGGCCTGTGAACCAAAGGGTTGCCAGTTTGATTTCCAGTCAGGGCACATGCCTGGGGTTTTGGGCCAGGTTCCCAGTAGGGGGTGCACAAGAGAAAACCACACATTGATGTTTCTCTCACTCCTTCTCCCTTCCCTTCCCCTCTCTCTAAAAATAAATGAATGAAATCTTTATTATTTTTTAAAAGGTTTAAAAAAATTTACTTATCTTTAGAGGGGAAGGAAGGAGAGAAGGAGAGAAATATCAATGTGAGGTTGACTCTAGTGGGTCCCCTGCTGGGAACTGGCCTGCAACCCAGGCATGTGCCCTGACCAGGAATCGAACAGCGATCCTTTGGTTCGCAGGTCCACGCTCAATCCACTGAGCTACACCAGCCAGGGCTAAATGAAATCTTTAGAAAAAAAAAGTAGGAGAACTAAAAATCTTAAAAGATTTAACTAAGTAAATGAAAGTGATTTTAAACCTGATGTAAGTAGCATTTATTCTGAGTTTCAGAGAAGGTGAAGAATTTTGGAAAGTATTTGACATGGCTCCTAAGTTCAAACAATATGACAGTATCTATCAGATCTACATTAACCTAGATCCAGAAACTACAATGACACAGATGCAAGCTTTCATTCATTCACAAAAATATTTTTAAGGGCTTACTACAAGTGTTAGGTATTAAGTGTTGGGGATACAATGGTGAGCAAAACAGAGACTCTGAGCTCACAGAACTTCTCAAGTAGTAGACAAGATACACATGAACAGAAAAATATAATTACAGATGGTTCCTGATCAATAATGGTCTCACTTAAGATTTCTCAGCTTTAGGACTGTGTGAAAGCCATATACATTCAGTAGGAATCAAACTTCAAATTTTGATCTTTTCCAGGTTACTGATACAGTGTATGATGCTCTTGTGATGCTGGACAGCAGCAGTAAGATGATTTTGCCCAACTATAGACTAATGTGAGTGTTCTGAGTATGTTTAAGGTAGGCTAGGCTAAGCTATGATGTTTGGTAGGGTAGGTGTTAAATGCATTTTCCACTTACAATATTTTTGACTTACAATGGTTTTATCAGGATGTGACCCCACTGCAAGTCGAGGAGCATCTATCTATATACACAGCACTGCAAATTGCAATGAGTGCTGTGCAATAAAGTGGAGAGTGCATTAAAGGTGTATTAACAGGGGAACTCAGCAATAGGCTGCCAGTGACATTCAGAGAGCCTTTCACAGCAAAAAAGTTATTTTAGAAAAACCATCAGGGAGGGAGAACAGGGGTCTTCAGATAAAAAGGTATCCATTAGTCTCAGGAGAGTAAAAGGTGAGCCTCACTCTCTTGCCAAGTTTTCATCAGGTTCACCTACAGGGAAAGCATCTCGCCCTTGGAGAAAATCACCATCATAAAGATGGATACAATAAATAGGCAGGAAATTGATGTCTTTTATCTTCAATATATTGAGGCAACAGTCCCCGAAGGTTGCTTGATGGCACAGAGCTGTGGTCTGGAAATGTTTGTCATTCCAACAGACATTGGCTGTTGAGATGTTTGGCCACAGGCAAATGATATTTTAAAAATCAGAGATAGCCACTTGTGATTTCCAGACTGGGTATTGTATACATACACCCAGAGCCAATCTCTACAGTTAAGCTCTTTGTCCAGTTTCTCTGCATCAGTTTCTAACACAACAGGATTTTTTTGATATTGTCTCAGGCACACAATAAAACCTCATTAGCAATTATTCTAAAAGCTGAACCTTTATTACGTAATTAATGATGACAGCCAATAACACAGAATTCTTAACCTGTATCACATTCATTGCCAACTTCATGGTAGACTTTAAATAAATAAATACTGAATCACAACACATAGTCAGAGGAACATATTTCTATCAGAATGACAAGAATGAAAAGCCTGAATTTCCATGGGCAGCAGGACATGATAGCTTATGATAACCAGAAATAAGCAGCTGGGCTCCTCCGGGCCTCTAAATTCCTCAGGGTGGGGACGCTTTGAAAGTCTGGTTATTGACGCAGGACTTGAGGGGACTCTGAGGCCCAGACTTTCTAACCACACATACTTTGACAAGGACTTGGGTTTTTAATTAGAAAATGCATTTGCTGAAATAAAATTGCCACAGATAGTATGAAGGGATCTGAAATACCTAGTAAGTCCCTTTGCATTCTTATTTTTTCTGGGTTAAGAACTCCTGAAAGAGAAGAGATTCTGTTCTCAGGGGCAAACGGAACATATAAGTCTGGACTGTGGCCCTGGGCAGCAGCACCCTACAGTGAGCCAGCTGTTCAGTGGGTACCTGAGAACGAGACTGTGTAAACATTTCCCTGTTGCCTAGGCCTACAAAGTCTGCACTGACAGATGCATGAAGTGGCGTGGGTGGCTGGGCAATGAGGCAACCACTGGGAAGGAGCTGGCTACATCTCTAGGTGTTAAAAAAGGCAAGAGCTGCACATTCGATGAGCCAACACCAAGTCAATTTCAGAGTGACTGTTTTCCATTTCCTTGACTCCTACAGCTGCCCTTTTATTACTTTTTCTCTTCAAGCCTCACCCAAAAGTTCATTTACTTGAATTCTCCCATAAAAACGTGATAGATGGGGGTGTGGAGAGCACAGACAGTTTGAATTACCTCGCCAGCTCCTATCAACTGACCACTTAAGTACCAGGGCCAACACTGTTGCACTGCTCTGAAGGGGAGACAATTAAAACTGGCAATCTCTACAAGCTGGGAGACCTTACTAAGAAGTTTACTGTGATCCTCTGGGTAGGTATCACCAGTAGACTACGGTCACTTGAGACTCCTAATAAACACTTGGTATTATTAACAATAAAACTCTGCAGAAGCAGGCTGAGAAGGGACAGGAAAGCCACATGTAGGTAGCACTTACCATCTTCTGTTTCCTGCCACACAATGCCCTCGAGGTTGACACTTGTCCCGGGTTCACAGGGGCCCAGGCATTCAGGCTCGGTGGCTAGAGCCACATCACATGTGTTGACCCCGACTGATCGAGTACGAACCATAATCTGCTCACAGGGAGATGAGATGTCATTACTGACCACTGGCACCAAAAGGTGCAGCGGCAGCACTGCTGGTGTAGAGACAGGGGACTCCATCTGTGGAGGAAGAGAAAGTAGTAGCTGAGTTGCAGGAAGAACATTCAGAGGAAATACCTTTTCTGTATTTAATCTAGTCCTACATTCTTTCCTGCCAGAGTTCACAGGGCTCTAAATATAAGACTTTGGTCTTTCCTTTCAAGTTCTACCTCATGACACCACAACAAATCTAGCAGTTTGCAAGAGTGCTCCCCGTGCTAGGAGAAGCTCTATTTCTTAATAACAGTTTCCCACACACACCATGCATGTCTAGAAGCATAAAAAAGAACCTTGTCTCATTTAAAAATCTCTAGTGAAAGAAAATCAGGCCCAGTTTTCAGTAGGAACAGGGCACACAGACTGACGAGAAGGAAAACGACCAGTTTCTGAGCCATGTTCTGCCACCGCTGCCACTCCATTTCCCAACAGTCTGTCCTCCAGGACGTGACCCACTAACCAGGTTTGAAACCCAAGGAACACAGGTGGGGAGACAAAGGGGGAGAAACATCCAGAATCTCGAAATGCCACTTCAAGGACACAGGAGCTTTAATTCATCTTTAGATAGAAAAAAAATCATCTTAAAAGTTATATAGGAAGGCTGGGAGCAACCTAATGAAACTTTCTTTTATAACAGCAATTAGTTAATGAGAATGGCATTTTGGAATGTGAATCTAACATCAAATTTATCTGCAGGAAACAGGAGGTGTTGTTACGACCCAGAAGCCAATGGGTGGCAGTCGGCTGATGAAATCGATTACACACACACAGATAGAAACGACTGAACATAAGGACAACAATCTACCTCTGAACCTAGAACTTCTCACAAAAATGCAATTTCTCAGATTCCAAGAAAAATGTAACACATTTAGAGTTAAAGTTATAACAAAGAGGGTAATACTGTATTTTGCCATGTATAATGCATTCCTGTGTATAATGCGTACCCACATTTTGGGCTCAAACTTGTAGAAAAAAATCTTTTGTTTTGATTTTTCAATTCAATTATTTATATTCAGAAACAAAAATGAAATAGTATATTTCGGGGTATTATTTTGCATACAGGTAGTTATTGCTTTCTAGAGTTATACCATTAACACATAAGTATAAATAAAAGAATTAAAAACATTTATATAGATAAAGAATTAGCACTGCCAAGGTATAATACACATCCTTATTTTTCCTTCAAAAATTTGGGCAAAAGAAATGAGCATTATACACAGCAAAATACAGTAATTCCTTAACTAGTTAAATCCTAGCATTTATCGGGCTGACAAAGTACAAACTCTGAGTCTACAGTGCCCAGACCCTAACTGAACATAGCGCATGTTCAAAGAAGGCACTCATACACATCGACTGGTCTGGTACGATACCAATCAGCAGACTTAAAAATGACAGAGACCCTCTCTCTCTGTCAAAGACGTTTTAGTTCAGGTTGAATGTACTTCTACAGACCTACATTCAGAGACAGCCACACAACGGACCCACAAACCAAGCTGCTGGACAGCTCTACAACAGAACTCTGGTTTGGAGTAGTTCCCTGCATGACCACTACTCTACCTCTAATCCACTACTTCCTCTTAACACTGACATCTGGGGATTGCATCCATTCTCAGCAGTTAGCCCTGACATCCTGGCTTGTAAGTCACTGCTATTTGCGGATCATCACTGTCAGAGCCCACAGACTGCTAAAACACCAATTCTGAGTAATCTAGTCCCTGAAAAGCTGCCAAAACATTATCCTTATCTGCTTGTTGTCATATACACCCACCTTGTACTTCCCTAACTCCGTCTTTTTCATAAAATGATATGAAAGTGGAAGCCTGTATAATGAATCTTCTGCATGATGATAAATGCCAAAAGGCATTTTTGCTCTCTTGAAAATCAGGCATTTAGAATTTAATTTGGCAACCTTCTTGGGAGTGGTACATTCTTGAAAGACCCTTTAACATTTCCATGCACAGACCTGAAGGTAGAAACAGCACAGAAAAAGTAAACTAGACTCCCTCCTACTCCTGTGTAGTGCTAGAATTTGGCTCTAATTATTAAGCCCTTTCAGGAATGCTACAAGAAAGTGGATCGTAGCTCTTTGGAGAGAAAGCTTCCTGGAGAGTCTACCCTTGAGAGTTACTAGAAGGAGAAATTAGAGGCAGATTATACAGATCAGCTTTCCCCTTGGCCTTACCTCTGTTTCTCTGTTCTTTCTCTTCGGGAAAAACTGGGACAGAAGCAATTTGCAGTCAGGGTGTGCATTTCCTTTGCTTAGAGTTTATTCTCTTTTCTATACCTTTATTCTACTAGCAAGAGACATTCCTACAAGGTCCTCTTTCTGGGACACAGAAACCAACCTAAACCTTCTAGGTCACTCCTGTGAACTTTCTGATTGCCTTGTTTGAACATGGCCCGTGGCCAATCTGCTCCACTGCTAAGGCAGCAATCCCAAGCACAGAAGGAGGTAAGTCCCCAGGGAATCACCTACACATTCTCTCCGGCATCAAGGACAGCTCTTTTCTGGAAGTGGATTCATTTTCTGCTGAGTTATTCGGTGCTGTGGGGGTCCAGAGAGAAGAAAAGCTACTAACATTCTAGGTGAAGTCAAGCCAAGCCCCTAGTTCCCTACTGATAGATCCAAAAAACAACATCTAAGATATTAAGGTGGCAACACCAATATTGCATTCAAGCACTTTGCCAAAATTAAACCCTGCTACAGAAACCTAAAGAGAAGAAACTTAGCCCAACTGATCACTAAGAATAACAAGAAGTAATACTCATGAGGAACTGATTAGCATGTATATGCATCAAACTACCTTACTGATCAGAGTCATTACTTAGAGTTCGGAATCTCCATGTGAGGATGCCTTTATTTAATTATTTAGTTAATTAAAAGAGATTTGTGTGTGCGGTGGGGGAGAAGTGAAGAAATCTACCTGTGGGTTTGGAACTATTCAGTTTCCTTCCACTTTGCAATAGAAACCTAAGGAGAAATCACGGCACAGCACAATAATGTTTAATTAGAGCTTCAGCTCTGATCATTACCATTTGGTCACGTCCATAATCTACATTAAGCCACAGTGCGTAATAAGCAGCTCTGTGATAATTTATCTAATAACCTAGGTGGCTTTCTCGGATTTCATATTCTACTATTCATTGGAACAAACAAAGCTTCATTTATCACTCTCCAGGAGAGAATAAAAATCAGAAAAGGACTCATTCTGCCATCTTTGCCATATACTTAGGATATAAGAGCAGGGATTGTCAGGAGATTGATGCTAGCAGGGAAAATAAGGAACAGGCACAGAAAAAGTTAAGGTAATTAAACACCTTAACAACCAGAGCAACAAAAGCTGGGCCAATTCTCACTCTGAAATGCTAAGTGCCATCAAGGCATCTGGGGCTCTTTGAATGTGGAGGTGAACAACAAAACAAAAAACCTGAAAAGAGAGAGAATTTAAAAATGGGAATCTCTTAAGTCTCCCAACAATTTATGTCCTTTATCTTTTAATGGTATTTCTTTTCAACTCACCTTTAGATATTAGCACCTATTAGGGATATGAGTGCTGACAGGCAGGTGACATGAAATGCGGACTAGAGAGAATAAAGAAAGGCCAGAGTCATTAATCTCCCCACGAGAAGTAACCATACACCGACTTCAGCTGCTTCCCACACATGAGAGGCATGGCTGGAGGAAAATTTCAAGGCTGCAACAGAATTTTGGGGGTAGAAAACGCAGTGAAGGAATATTTGGTTCATACCCTCCCCTCTCCTCTATACAAATATGAGTCTGACATTTTCACCTTCGCAGTCAAAAGGCAGAAAGGAAGCAGGTTCTCCTGGTAACTGCAGTAGCTCTAAGAAACTCCCCTTTCACCCAAAAAGGAAAGATAACTGGGGGACTGTGGTTAGACGAATCTTCATATTTATTCAGAATTATCAGGTAAGAACATGTAGAAAGTAGAATGCCATCAAAATACTAAATACTATATTAATAAGATGTTGCCTTTCTTCAATATCTACAAAGGTCCTTCAAGATTTTACAGTGACTCAGCATCAATACCACCAACAGTAATACAGATTCCTGATTCCTGGACAAATACGTAAATACTCCCGTGACACATTATGTAAAACTTGACTTGCCCACGAAGTTTTCATTGTAGATTATTAAAGAGTAATATTTTAAAAATCACATTTATTAACTTATTATGTTATTGGTGAATGAAATTTAAAAAAAGGAAACTATCCTCAGTTATTTGAGCTGCTTCATGCTGACTGGGATTTTGAAACAAAATAAGTTATTGTATTTTTAAAAACAATTAAGGATTATTTTTGATTATTCTGAAATAGCAACAATTCCTTGTTTGGAGAGCCTGGCAGGTAGAAATCATGGAATACCTGAAGGAAAGGCAGGCATCTAAATTCCTCCTTTCCATATAGCTCTTGTCAGAATGCAACAAAACATTCAAAGTAAACCCTAAAACAAATCAGTTGCTTTTAAACACTAAGTACTCTTTGCACCTAGGCTGGCTTTTACCAGCACCGGGCCTGGGGGCAGGCCAGCCAAGGGACCAAGACACCCCAGACCTGCCTCCACCTGTCTCCACCTGCAGGCTGCCTGTTAGGCCCAGTCACTGAATGAGACTTGGGCAAGAGGTAGGTTCTCAGTGAGTCACCAGGTAGGGAAAAGCGGTGCTCACTAGGATCGCTGAAGGGTCAGTCTTGGTGCCTGTGCTGGATCTGAGGCAGCCCAGGAAGTGTCCCAGGGTGCACCTCTGTGGTGGGGTGAGGTCTCAGGGAGTTGTCAGGGTGAGGCCGACAGAGTTTATCAGGTCCAAACAGATCAAGATTTGGCTGTGTGAAGGGAGAAGTCTGCACAGTCTGGGCATGCAAGGGAAAGTTGTCCTCTGTCCTGCAGTCACAGAACTCAGTCCCTCCCAGATTTTCCCCAGAGCCTTCTTTGACCCTGCCTCTACTTAAAACAAAACAAAACAAAACATAAAACCAAAAAAATTAAAGGGAGGAAGGAAGGCTGGAAGGAAAGAAAAGAAAAGGAAAAAAAAACCAAAACGGCAGGATGGAGGGAAGAAGGGAGAAAGGGAAAGGGAGGGGAAGGGGAGGGGAGGGGAGGGAGTCCTTCCAAAGCTGGTTTGCTGAGCTTACAGATTTTGCTCTGGCTGCTTGGAAAAAGAATTTGATTGTAACTCTGGTTAATTTCCAAGACATCTTGTAGCAGAAGGCAGAGGAAAAAGAAGAAAAAAGGCATGGTTGCTGGCACCATAACCAGACATCAAATAGTTCTGAAAAGCTACATATTCTAGTCACAGAAAACTTACTTTAGCACCCCATTTAAACCAATCTGAACCTGGTCAAGATCAGCAGTGAAGGCTAAGTGTGTACTAGAAAACTTAAGTACAGTGAACATATCATATCATTTGAAGACTACACACTAACCATAGGGCGTTCCGCTGCAATGACCTTTATACAGTCTCAGACTTAGACCCTGAAGACCTCTTCTGGTAAAGAGGGGATAGTGAATCAAAGGATCCTAAATACTCAAGCCCGTCTAAATTCCCAGTGTGTGGGAATGGATTAATTATGCAGGAAATTAAACAAAGGGGAAAAAAAATCCCATAAATGAAATCAATGCAAAACACAAATCACATGGCAGTGTCCATTACTGTGGCAAAGGTTTTGCTAAATGAAGCATCTATTCTGCTCTTCTAAAGTCTTCTCACTCTACAATCTCCTGCCTGCTTGAAATTCACATTTTCCTTCGGCAAAACTATTAACTTTGCAGCTGACGAGTGATAACAGGTACCTAAGTACTGCCTCTGCAACTAATTTTCCCCCCACGGAAGGCTGATGATAATCCTTACCATTCCTATATTGTTCCCAGGAAAGTGCTGGAATTAGCTTCTCAAGAATAAAGAATCTGAGAAAAATTCATTCTCTGGCTTGAATTACTTCCTCGGCTGAGCACACTTTTTACCTCCTTTCACACACTCATTTCCTAAAAGCCAGGGCTGGAGCTTTTCATTGCCACTCCATTCTCTTACCCCCAAGGATACAAAACAAACAAAAACACAAAAAATAGCCCACAAATCAAATAAGGTAAACACAACAGAAAACTGAAGGCTATTTTTGAATTATTCAGAAACATATTGGAAGAAAAGTCTCAATTTACTTATAACATAAATGGACCAAAGTGTACTAAAAACATAATCATCATTCATATTGACGGTCCTATGAGAAAACATAAGAATTCTAAATTGAGACATCACAAACCACATCTTGCTCTCCAGTACCTTGGGAGGGAGAAATGGGAATGATGCTCCCTGCTTTAACCAGCTGTTCTTCAATTTTTTTGGTCTTGAGAAATCTTTGGAGTCTTAAAAATTGAGAACCTTTTACAGAACTATTATTTATATAGACCGTATGTACTGGTATTTACCATATTATAAATTAAAACAAAGATTTAAATATTTATAGTTAACTTACTGAAAACAACTAACAATTTTGAATTGATAAAATTAGAGACAAAGAATAGGTTAGTAATGGCCAGGGGTATGGGATGTAGATGAGGTTAGGAAAGGGCAACACAAGGGATTCTGGTAGCAATGGAACTGTTGTATATCTTGACTATGTATAAATACCCAAACCTACACATGTCATAAATTTGCATAGAACACACACACACACAACTAAAATGGGGGAAAGCTGAACAAGATAGGAGGATTGCATCAATGTCAATATCTCTGCTGTGAGCCCTGGCTGGTGAGGCTCAGGGGATTGAGTGCTGGCCTGCAAACCAAAGGGTCGCTGGTTTGATTCCCAGTCAGGGCACATGCCTGGGTTATGGGCCAGGTCCCTAGTAGGGGGCGTGCAAGAGGCAACTACACATTGATGTTTCCCTCTCTATCTCCCTCCCTTCACCTCTCTCTAAAAATAAATAGAAATCTTAAAAAAAAAAAAAGAACAAAGGTGGAGGAAGCACGCTACCTAATATCAAACTATGCTATAGGGCCATAGTAATCAAAACAGCTTGGTACTGGCATAAAAACAGACACATAGATCAGTGGAACACAATAGAGAGCCCAGAAATAAAACCACACCTTCCTAATCCATTAATTTTTGATAGAGAAAGCAAGCACATACAATGGACTAAAGATAGTTTATTCAACAAATGGTGTTGGAAAAATTGGACAGATACATGCAGAAAAATGAAACTAGACTACCTTCTTATACCACACACAAGAATAAATTCAAAAGAGATTAAAGATTTAAATGTTTAGATCCAAAACCATATAAATCATAGAAAAAGAAACATAGGTGGCAAAATATTGGATATTGCTCTAGCAATATTTTTCTGATACATCTCCCCAAGCAACGGAAACAAAAGAAAAAAATAAACAAATGACACTACATCAAACTAAAAAGATTTTGCACAGCAAAGGAAACCATCAACAAAATAAAAAGATAAGCCACAGAATGAAAGAACATATTTGCCAATACATTCGATAAGGTGTTAATACCCAAAATTTATAAAGAACTTACAAGACTCAAGTCTGAAAAAAACCCCACCAAATAAACAACCCAATTAAAAAGTGGGCAAAGGACCTGAATAGAAACTTCTCCAAAGAACACATGCTGATGCCAAATAGACATATGAAAAGATGCTCAATGTAACTAATCATCAGAGAAATGCAAAGTAAACCACTATGAGCCCTGGCTGGTGTGGCTCAGTGGATTGAGTGCGGGCTGCACACCAAAGGGTCACCGGTTCGTTTGCCATTCAGGGCACATGCCTGGGTTGCAGGCCAAGTCCCCAGTGGA
The DNA here is from genome assembly GCF_021234435.1 of Artibeus jamaicensis. Classification (NCBI taxonomy): domain Eukaryota; kingdom Metazoa; phylum Chordata; class Mammalia; order Chiroptera; family Phyllostomidae; genus Artibeus; species Artibeus jamaicensis. The sequence continues at coordinate 9,220,763 of NW_026521883.1, forward strand.
AGTCACATAAGAGGCAACCACACATTGATATTTTTCTCCCTCTCTCTAAAAATAAATAAATAAAAAACTTAAAAAACCAACCCACTATGAGATATCATCTCACACTTGTCAGAATGGCTATCATCAATAAATCAACAAATAACACTTACAGTCAAGTAGGCAGCACAGGTAAACATGGCTCGCCTATTTGCATATCACAACAAAAATACAACTACAAAATACTGTCACCCAAAATTGTCAGAAAATCAAGCTGTACGGAAGGCTGACAACCAAGAAATTAAAGAAGTCACATTTATTCAGACAGGTAGCGGGGCAGAGATGTAGAATAGACAGTCCCACACCCATGTGTGGTGGATAAAATAGGGAAGGATATCTCGGGAGTGAGGGATCTTGGACTCACACCAGACCACCCAGCCCAGGGTTCCAATGCCAGGAAGATAAGTCCCCATAACTTCTGGCTATAAGAACCAGAAGGGTGGGGTGGCAGAAGAAACTATGGGATTCTCAGGCATCTCCTCTTAAAGGGCCTGCAATAGACTTAGGCAGACTCCCTCCCTCTAAGCTACAGCACCAGAGCAGCAGCTTGAAGAGCACTAGTGGTATACAAGAAGAAACTGAAGTGCCTGGCATTAGAGCAAGTGCTGGGGTACAACTTCCTCTTGTATAAAACTCCAGAGGCCAGGTAGGGGCCACTGAGCCACAGAGCGGCCTCACTGTATCTGAGATTCCATCAACCCAGTTCACAGGGGTTGCCCTACCCTGGTGATTACCTAAGGTCCCACCACATCCAATTTAGTGATGCACTTTTTTACATTAGGCCATGGTACTAAGACAGGGTGTTAAAGCGTCTCTACCTAATACATGGAAACACAAACAGGGAGGCTGCCAAAATGAGAAGAAAAAGAAATATGGCCCAAATGAAAAAAACAAAAAAAAAAAACCAAAAAACAGAACAAAACTCCAGGGAAAAAACTAAACAAAATGGAAATAAACAATCTATTAGATGCAGAGTTTAAAACACTGATTATTAGGGTGCTCAAGGAACTCACTGGGTACTTCGACAGCATAAAAAAACCCCAGGCAGAAATAAAAGTTATACAAAATGAAATAAAGAAAAAATTTACTTAATTTTTTCATAAAATAAACAGGGAATCAACAGTGGTGTAGATGAAGCTGATAATCAAGTCAATGATCTGGAACATAAGGAAAGTAAAAAAATTCAATTAGAAAGCAGCAAGAAAAAAAGAATCCCCCTGAAGAAAAATCTACGATAGGGTAAGGTGCTTCTGTGACAACTTCAAGCATTCCAACATTCACATCATAGGGGTGCTAGAAGGAGAAGAGAAAGAGCAAGAAATTAAAAACTTATTTGAAAAAATAATGACAGAAAACTTCCCCAATTTGCTGAAGGAAATTGACATACAAGTCCAGGAAGCACAGAGAGTCCTGGACAAGATGGATGCAAAGAGTACCAAGCCAAGACACATCGTCATTAAAATGCCACAGGTAAAAAGAGAGAGAGATTATGAGATTGATGTGCTGCCTACTGCACTGTTGAGGGCACTTTATTTAGAATGGAAGGGCAGATAAAGTGCTTCTCAGATAACATCAAGTTCAAGGAGTTCATCATCACTAAGCCCTTATTATATGAAATATTAAAGGGAATTAGCTAAGAAAAAGAAGATAAAAATATGAACAGTAAAAAGACAGCGAGCTCACAGTTATTAACAACCACACCTAAAACAAAAGCAAACTAAGCAAACAACTAGAACAGGAACAGAACTACAGAAACGGAGATCACATGGAGGGATAGCAACAGGGGAGTGGGAGGAGGAGAGAGGGGGAAAAGGTACAGAGAATAAGTAGCATAGATGGTAGGTAGAAAACAGACAGGGAGAGGGCAAGAATAGTATGGGAAATGTAGAAGCTAAAGAACTTATGACACATGGACATGAACTAAAGCAGGGGAATGTGGGTGGGAGGGGCGTGCAGGGTGGAGGAAAATGAAGGGGAAGAAATGGAACTGTAATGGCATAATAAATAAAGTATATTAAAGAGAGAGAGAGAGAATCTTAAAAGCAGCAAGAGAAAAGCAGAGAGTTACCTACAGGGGAGTTCCCATAAGACTATCATCTGATTTCTCAAAAGAAACTTTGCAGGCTAGAAGGGACTGGCAAGAAGTATTCAAAATCATGAAAAGCAGGGACCTTCAACCTATATTACTTCATCCAGCAAAGCTATCATTTAGAATTGAAGGGCAGATAAAGTGCTTCTCAGATAAGGTCAAGTTAAAGGAGTTCAACATCAGCAAAATCTTAGTATATGAAATGTTAAAGGGACTTATCTAAGGAAAAAAAAAGATCAAAACTATGAATAATAAAATAACAACAAACACAACTATCAACAATTGAAGCTAAAAACAAACTAAGCAAAGAAGCAGAAACAAAACAGAATCATAAATGTGGGGCTCATTTGGATGGTTACCCATTGGGAGGGGGAAGGGGGAGAACGGGGGAAAAGATGCAGGGATTAGTAGGTACAGAATACGCAGGGGGATGTCAAAAACAGTATAGGAAATGGAGTAGCCAAAGAACTTATATGCATGATCCATGGACATGAATTAAGGTGTGGGACTGCTGGTAGGAATGGGGGGTATTAGGTGGAGGGGACAAATTGGGACAATTGTTATAGTATAATCAAAAATATATTTACAAAAAACAAACAACAAGTGTTGGTGAGGTTGTGGAGAAAGGGGGAACCCTATTACACTGTTGGTGGGAAGGCAGATTGGTACAGCCACTGTGGAAAGCAGTATGAAGATACCTCAAAAAATAAAAAATGAACCCACCTTTTGACCCAGCAATCTTACTTCTAGAAACACATAAGAAGGAACCAAAAACACTAACTTGAAAGAACATAAGCACCCCTACGTTCATTGCAGACTTATTTACAATAGCCAAGATATGAAAGCAGCCCAAATGTCCATCAGTGGATGAGTGGATAAAACAACTGTGGGACATTTACACAAAGAAATACTACTCAGCTGTTAAAAAAAAAAAAGAATATTTTACCCATTGCGGCTGTATGAATGGACCTGGAGAACATTACATTAAGTGTAATAAGACAAATACCACATGATTTCACTCATATGTGGAATCTACTGAACAAACTGAATGAACAAGCAAAATAGAAATAGACTCAGACAATAAGAGTAGGATGACAGCTAAGGGGGGAGAGGTTAAAGGGTGAAGGGATTGAGCAAAAAGGATAAAGGACTCATGGACATGGACAACAGTGGGGTAATTGTGGGGGTCGATAAAAGGGGACTGAATGGTAATATAAAAAGTACAATAAAATTTTTAAAAAAGAAAGAAGAAAATGGCTAGGTTAGCTAACAACTCAATTACACAGGTGTTTCAATGCGTACTTTCTTTTTTGTCACATACAATATAAAATGGCATGTATTTAAAGGTTGAGATTAGATTAATTCATCATTTTTACTGCTTTATTAAAGATATTACAAAGTGAAACTGGCTTTATGCCCCAACTGGGTAGCTCAGTTGGTTAGAGCATTGTCTCCAACCACGGTTGGGGGTTCAATTCCTGGTCAGGGCACATACAAGAACCAACCAGTGAATGCATCGATAAGTAGAGCACAAATCATTGTCAATGTCTCTCTCTCTCTCCCTACTTTCCTTCTTCTTCATTCTTCTCTCTCACATCAATTAAAAATTTTTAATAAAATAAAAAATAAAGTGAAACTAGCTTTATAATTTTTTAAATCTATTACTAAAAGGGCATATCAATGAAGAATGCAATGGCTAGTAGTGCAATTTGGTGCCACTGATTTGATTCATGCCAAGATGCCAACATTTTACCCACCACTGCTTTTGCAGTCAATGGAGTGAGAGGGCAAATGATGTCCTAGTATTATTATAAAAATAGTTTTGACCTAGCAGAACCTCTGAAAAGGTGTCAGAGATACCTAGGGGTCTAAGGGTTATATTTTGAGAACTAATCAAGTTTCATGTTCTGGGACTGGGGGAGTGATCAGCTTCTCCAGGAGCATATGCCCATCTCATTCCTAAACAAAACTGGGATTCTGGTGGCAAGAAGTTGAGGGAGACTGCCTGTTCATTAGGCAAACAAGAGTGTCCTGGTTTGGGTGAAGGAAAGAGAGATACAAAGGTGGGGAAAACTATTAGCAAGAGTGAAGCAGGAAAGAGTGGTCTGAAAATCCATTCACTAAGGACCTTATAAATAAGGGATGTTTATGAGTTAGGGATTAATAAATTTCAGCAACTGAAACTAGTATTTTAAAAATTTGGGAGAATGAAGGGCTCAGTTAAATGTTTAGAAAATAGACAAATTAATAATGGACATTAACAACGGAAAAAATTGACCCTTATCCTTGTATAAGGGGAGGGGGAAATCCATGCCTATGTGTTTTCAAACTGCCAAGGATAAGACTTCTCTAAAATTATAACATAGTAGTTCGCAAATTATACATGCCATTATCTAAAATACATTTTAATGGGTCTTTAATTAGACAGGAGTCATCATTTCCAACAGAAATCTTCCTCGTCTTCACTATGTAAGCTAAAGGTATAGAGATACAACTCCAAAAGCAGTGTGAAGCATGCTGTACAGGATGGATTAACTCCTGGTCATGGACACGGTAGCACTGGAAAACTGAGAGGGAAATGGCCACCTGTTAAGATAGGCTTTACTGCCCAAGTGCCTCCTGGGTGATTTTGTGTTTTGAAGATTGCAACTATCAACAATTACTGTATTAGTGGATATTAGAATATCCACTAATTTTGTTTAACTTCCACATTAAGACTCACAAATTTTACAGGAAACAGTAGGTTAGTTCCAATGAGAGGTCATTTTACCTAAAGGAAGCCCCCTAAGGGCACGCTTCCCACCTCTTCATCCCTCTCAGGCACGTATCTCCTAAACTCTAAGGGACCCCAGGAGACTTGCAACCAGGGGAGCTGTGGGCAGCGACAGCTAGTCCCAGGCTAATCCCCTGAGACTGTTTCCAAGGCCCCCTTTTCTCCGAGTTCCAGGGAGCCAAAGCAGCCCCACCTAGGCTCTCCTGTTGCTTCTTCTGTCCTAAACCCTTCCTTGTTTCCCTGTCCTCAGCTTTAATAAATATACTCTCAAGAAAAAAAAGTAGAGACTTCCGCCAAGATGGAGGCATAGGTGGAGACGCCGTGCTTTCTTACACAACCAAGTTTAGAGACAACAAAATATTAGCAACAGAAAACACAGCCAGAACACAGAAAATTGAACTTTTCGGAAGTCCAACAACAACGAATTCTTCAGCCTGACCGGTAAGAGGGGCGAAACCAGCAGCTGGCGGAGCAGGGTTGCACAGGAAAACTCGGTTAGACAGACTCAGGTGCACAGATCCCAGGCGTGGGGTTGCAAAGGGCAGACCCAGTGAGCGACTGGCGGATCCATGGAGGGTGAAGGGCAGCGGGTTGACTGTGCTGGCGCATTCCTGTGCAGATAGACTGGCGAGGGAGTGGGCAGTGAGACGGGACCGAGCAGGTCCCAGAGACGGAAGGCAGCAGAGACAGCCGCCATTTCCGGCTCTGACCCCGCCCCCACATACAGCGTCACAACCCAGCGACCCGGCCCTGGAGGCCCCGCCCCACCCCTAAGGCTCCGCTCCTCATACTTAATGGGAGCAAACAGACCAAAAATGGCTCAAGAAGATCTCAAAGCCCCAAAGCCCATAAATCTAAGTGACGAAGAAATTGCAAAACTTTTAGATACACAGTTCAAAACACTGGTGATCAGGATCCTCACAGAACTGGTTGATTTTAGTCACAAATTAGAGGAACATATGAAGGCTAAACTAATTGAAATGAATGGCAACGTACAGGAAACCAATAGTAATGGAAAGGAAACTGGGACTCAAATCAAAGGAGTGGACCAGAAGGAGGAAAAAAATGACCAACCAGAAAAGAATGAAGAAACAAGAATTCAAAAAATGAGGAGAGACCTAGGAACCTCCAGGACATCTTTAAACGCCCCAACATCCGAATTATAGGGGTACCAGAAGGGGGAAACGAACAGCCACGAGTGACAAAACTTATTTGAACAAATAATAAAGGAGAATTTCCCCAATCTGGCAAAGGAAATAGACTTCCAGGAAATCCAGGAAGCTCAGAGAGTCCCAAAGAAGTTGGACCCAAGAAGAAACACACCAAGGCACATCATCATTACATTAGCCAAGATTAAAATGAAAGAGAGAATCCTAGAAGCAGCAAGAGCTAAGGGGACAGTCACCTACAAAGGAGTTCCCATCAGACTGTCAGCTGATTTCTCAAAAGACACCTTACAGGCAAGAAGGGGCTGGAAAGAGGTATTCCAAGTCATGAAATCCAAAGACCTACAACCAAGATTGCTCTATCCAGCAAAGCTTTCATTTAGAATGGAAGGGCAGATAAAGTGCTTCTCAGATAAGATCAAATTCAAGGAGTTCCTCATCACCAGGCCCTTATTATGTGAAATGTTAAAGGGACTTATCTAAGAAAAAGAAGATAAAAAAGATGAACAGTGAAAGGACAGCAAATGCACAGTTATTAACAACCACATCTGAAACAAAAGCAAGCTAAAAGGACAGCTAGATCAGGAGTGAACCATAGAAATGAAGATCTCATGGAGAGTTAGCAACAGGGGAGTGGGAGGAGAAGGGGGGAGAAGGTACAGAAAATAAGTAGCATAGATGGTAGGTAGAAAATAGATAGGGGGAGGGCAAGAATAGTATGGGAAATATAGAATCTAAAGAACTCGAGACACATGGACATAAACTAAAGGGGGGGAATGGTAGGGGTGAGGGGGTGCAGGGTGGAGGGAATGAAGGGGGGAATATAATGGCATAATCAATAAAATAAAAATTTTAAAAAATGTCTGCAATGAAAAAAAAAAGTAAAGAAAGAAAGCATCTTAATCAGCAGCAAAGCTGCTTTCAGTTCCTCGAGGGCATTAGTTTCTCATTTTACATCATGTATGTGCTCCTAAAAGAATATGCACAGACAAGATCTTACCACGGAATAATCTTAAAAATTATCTAACTAACCACTCAAGAGTGAAATCTTTTCTCTAATAGGTATTTCATAAAACCTCTATTTGAACTTCATCTCCTTATGGGTGGACAAAACGATCCTTACTTTACTGGGGTGATTTAAAAGATTAAATTCCTTGAAAAGACAACCCACTGAATGGGAGAACATATTTGCTGATTCACGTGATAAGGGGGTTAATATTAAACTCAAGCAACAACTCCCCACAAACAATCTAATTAAAAAATAGGCAAAGGATCTGAACAGATATTTCTCTGGAGAGGATACACAGATGGCCAACAGATACATGAAAAGATGCTCAATGTCACTGATCATCAGAGAGATGCAAATTAAAACCACAATGAGATATAACCTCACACCTGTCAGAATGGCCACCATCAATAAATCAACAAACATCAAGTGTTGGCAAGGTTGTGGAGAAAAGGGGAACCCTCATGTACTGTTTAGGGGGAATACAGATTGGTGCAGCCGCTGTGGAAAGCAGTATGAAGTTAACTGAAAAAATTAAAAATGGAATTGCTTTATGACCCAGCAATTCCACTTCTGGGAATTTATTGGAAGAAACCTGAAACACTAATTTGAAAGAATACATGCACCCCTATGTTCACTGCAGCATTATTTACAATGCTGAGATTTGAAAGCAGCTCAAGTGTCCATCAGTAGATGAGTGGGTTAAGAAAGCTGTGGTGCATTAATATAACGGAATAGTACTTGGCTGTAAAAAAGGAGATCTTACCCTTTGTGACAGCATATGTGGACCTGGTGAGCATCATGCTAAGTGAAATAAGCCAGCCAGAGAAAGAAAAATACCATATGACTTCACTCACATGTGGAACCCAGTGAACAAAATGAACTAACAAGCCAAATAGAAACACACTTAGAGAAAGCAGGCTGACAGCTGTCAGGGAAGGGAAGGCACTGAGTGCGTTTGTGAGGGCACTGTTGAACAGATTAAGCAATAAAAGAAAAAAAAGAGAAAAAAAACTAATGGACACAGACAACAGAGCTGTGATTGCTTGGGGGAGAGGGGGTGAAGGAGGTACGGGGTGGGGATAAATGGTGACGGACAGAGACTTGACTCGGGGTGGTAAACACACAATATGGTGTACAGATGATGTGTTCTAGAATTATGCATCTGAAACCTGTGTAATTTTGTCATCCCCAATAAATTCAATTGGAAACATAATTAAAAAAAGATAAAATTCCTTAATATACATCAAGTGCCTAGCAGTATACCTACAATATTCTGGCAATCTCAAATGTCAGCCATTACCAACTATTCTAAGAGTCAAGTCACTTTTGAAAGCTTATACTGAATTTCATGTTTGTTAAAACTCCCTGGACCTTTTCTAATCAAATTTTGAAAAGACTCTCTTCCACCCTTAACCCACCCCCCGTTTTCTTTCCCAGAAACAACCGATATAATGCATATATATTTGCTTGTTTATATGAACCTTTCCTTTTTTTCACAAGTGAAGTGCACTATATACACTATTCTGTACCTTATTTATTCTTGTAATAAAAATGTAGGTATCGATTCCCAATCAGGGCACATGCCTGGGTTGCAGGCCAGTTCCCAGCAGGGGACACACGGGAGGCAACCATACACTGATATTTCTCTTCTTCTGTCCTTCCCTTCCCCTCTAAAGATAAATTTTAAAAATCTTAAATAAAAAAAAAGAGTTTAGAAATATGACTAATATACCAAGAAAATTTTTAAAAAATGTAGGTAACTGTTTTAAAGTGTTCATTTCAACCAGACAGGGTGAAATCTCAACTCCATAATCAATCTAGCTAGCTAGCTAGCTAGCTAGCTATTTATTTTATCTTTAGAGGGGAAGGGAAGGAGAGAGGGAGAGAGTATCAATGTATGGTTGCCTCTCATGCGTCCCCTCTGGGAACTGGCCTGCAACCCAGGCATGTGCCCTCACTGGGAATCGAACCATGATCCTTTGGTTCAAAGGCCCACGCTCAATCCACTGAGCTACACCAGCCAGGGCATCAACTCTATAATTTAATAGTGGGGTGATCACAGACATATTATTCAATCTTTCTGAGCCTCAGTTTCTTTTTCTGTAAAATAAAAACATCAAGGGCATCGGGGCCATCAGTTTGATTCCCAGTCAGGGCACATGCCTGGGTTGTGGAACAGGTCCCCAGCAGGGGCCACATGAGAGGCAACCACACACTGATGTTTCTCTCCCTTTCTTTCTCATTCCCTTCCCCTCTCTCTAAACATAAATAAAAATCTAAAAAAAAAAAACATCAAAGGCATCAATATTTTATATGGTCATTGTATAGCAATTAATTACATGTAAAGTGCTGGTGTACAGTGCCCAAGACACAGAGTTCAATATATATTAGCTAATAATAATAATGATGAAAGTAATCATAACAATATCTTAACAATTTTATTCCATCTTTCAGTCTCTTATGACACTGTCATTCTCTATTCAGACATTCAGTGCTTGAGCTATATCTGTCTATAGTGGCTCATGATACTTGGTTTTGACTTTTCCTCATACTTTCCCTTCCTTCTTCCTCTGGCAGAGGAATTTTTCTTTCATATGGGAAATCTACTCCCCCAACCTCATTCCACTACAGGAGTGGCCCAACTCTACCCAAACTATGTGGAAGCAGTTCTCCACAGGCTATGGAGATTCCTTCTTTTTCTGGTGGTCCCTTAAGATAAAAGGACTGATTAAATCTGGAGCTGCCAGTGGTCATTTCTCCTAACACATGAAGAAGGCTTATCTAAGAATAAAGCCTATTCGGGGAAAGTAGAAGAGGGGGACGATTAAAACAGAACCTGGATGAAATTATTTAAGCCCCTGCATGAAACCAATAAACTCCATCTGTGGGACCTACAGATTCCTCGTTTGTGTAAACCAGCTTCAGCCAGGTCTCCGTTACAGCTGAAAAAGCACTATGTGTCCCCCACAGATTTGTAGGCTAACTTTCTGATTAGTCATGGAAGTTAAAATAAAAAGATTGAACAAGACTGGACCAAAGGCAGAGTCTTTTGGCATACCACCTAGGTTACAGACATTTAGTCATCAATATTCTTTAAATATAGCTCTCAGTCTGCTATAAAGTCACCCAACTGTATCACCATCCAGTCTACATTTCATCGATATGTCACCAAGGATATCATAAAAGGCTTTTTCAAACACCTTGAAGAAATCAAAGCATTCTATTCTACCTACCCTATAACTCTATTGGGAAGAAAGAATGTTTAGAGCGTCTTGCTTTAGAACTTAATTTGGTTCTAATAAGCATTCTTTTTCTGCATCCTTTCTTCATTCAGAAACATTATATACTTAACATGGCCTAAGCATAATACTATGTGATGAATCTTAATATGAAAATAAACACAAGATAAATAGCTATGCACATAAAATTATCTTTTTTTACCACATATATACAGAAACTTAGGGATACCAGCCGAAAAGCTTATACCTTGTTTATAGCTAGTGCTTTTTAAATAGCCTGCTCCTAGGTCTGGTGGGATAAACAAAAGTGCACAAACATTGTGATTAGGTCAAGTGGGGCAAACAAATGTGAACAAATAATTAAAGCAATGTAATAAAGGGTGCAAATGAGGTAAGTACAAAGGGGACAAAATAACTTGTGTATACCTGGGAGAAAGGCAAGTAACACTTTACCAGAGTCCTGAGGAATACGCTCAACAGAAAGGTAAGGAAAACCAGGTTATTTTCGTCAGCTGCGGTACCAAATACATGGCCTGAGAGGGAGCCACACAATTTGGCACGGAGAGGCAGAAGGGTGCAGGAGCTTACATGCCATTTTAAAGGGAGTAACTGGAGTTTTTAGCAGGAAAGTGATATGATCCAATACCCTTTTAAATTTTTACTTGGGTCTGAAAGAGATTAATCAGAAGGCAAAAAAAAAAAAACAACCCCAAACAGGTAGAAGCCCACTATAACAGTCCAAATAATATGGCTGAGCCAAGGCAGCGGTAGTTGTAATGGAAAGGAGTTAGAGGTGAAATCAATAGGACTTGGAGGTTGACTCTATATTAAAGAGGTAAGAAATACCTGGGTTGAATTCCAGGTTCCTGGGCCATTATCTCAGACAGGAGATAAACAAAAATAACAAACAGCAACGATAACGAATTTCAGGTAGAATCAGAAAACAAGTTAAACTTTAGACATGAGTTTTCAGCAGGTAACTGGAGACAGAGAACTGGAACTCAGGAGAAAGGTCAGGGCAGTAGGTAAGGTCATGGGGCCAGGCACAAGTCGCGTCCCTTTTTTATTACAAAATCTTTTATTACAAAATCATGTGCATGTAATTCTGTAACACAACAACATCACACTCAAGCACACCACACAACATTTTAGGTGAGGGAGTAACTGCTAAAAAGAATAGGGAACACTTCATACTGGAGTGGATCTAACTGATAAGAGTCTCTGAAGAGGAGAAGAAAGGAACAGTCTGTTCAAAGGTACTGAGAGGCATGAACAAATAATATATTCAAAAGCTGCAAGTTGTTTGGTTTGGTTAGAGTAAAGGGTACAGGAGAGTTGAATTTGAACTTAACTTTGCAAGTATTAAGAAACTACTGAGGAATTAGAGCAAAGAAGTGAAGTTATCAGATTTGTATATTTATTTTTAATTTTTTATTTATTGATTTCGGAGAAAGAGAATGGGAAAAGAGACAGAAAGAGAGAAACATTAATTTGTTGTTTCCACTTATCTATTTATTCACTGGTCGATTCTTGTATGTGCCCTGGCTGGGGATCAAACCCGCAACCATGGTGTATCGGGATGACTCTCCAACCAATCGAGCTACCTGGCCAGGCCCTCAGATTTGTATATTTAAAGATAAAATTAATAGAAGGGAGTAGACAAAGAAATTGAAAAGAAGGGCTCCTAGGTGGATGCCTATTTCATAAAACCAGTACGTCAGAAGTTGGGAAGGACTCAAGAGACATGCAGGATGTATAGGCAATTTGACTTCATGAGATATCAGACATGTAGGTAATCAAAAAAGGAGTCAGGTATGATTATAATGTCTGATTCAGATGGTTGGGGGATGATTTCATTCCACAAGTATTTACTGAGCACCTAATACATGCCAGGCACTATTCTAGGTGATGAGCATATACCATGAACAAAACAGACCAAAATCCCAGCCTCTGGAGCTTAAATTCAAGTGATATTTCATTACTGAACTAAAAGGGAGAAGAAGAAGAGGTTTCGGTTTTGATTTGGAGAGAGGCTAGAGAAAGAGGACTTCATTAGTTTTTGTTTTGTTTTGACTGGTTGGCCAAAGGTTTTGTTTTTTTTTTTCCTGTATGATGGCTCTAGTAGTGTTTAGTTGTCTTTAACTTCATTCAAAACAATTTTGTTAGATTTTATTGTGACAGCTGTCATATCATTTAAAAATCAAAATTGGAGAATTTTTTGCGCAGCCATTTTAATACTGAAGATGGAAGAAAATTAGCAACATGTTCAGCAAACTTTATTGTTTCAAGAAAGGTAGAAATGCAAGTAAAATGCATAAAAAAGATTTGTGCAGTGCATGGAGAAGGTGCTGTGACTCATGGAATGTGTCCAAAGAGATTTTCTAAGTTTCATGCTGGAGATTTCTCGCTGGACGATGCTTCATGGTGGAGTAGGCCAACTGAAGTTGATGGTAATCAAATTAGACATTAATTGAGACCAATCAATGTTATACCATGCAGAAGATAGCTGACATACTCAAAATTACCAAATCAATAAAGTTATGGGTGAAAATAAAAAATGTGACTTTTATTTTATGGAAAAAACCATATAGACTTTTTGGCCAACTCAATACTTTGCTTAGTTGCCATACTCAAGGAAAAGAAGACAAAAATTAGGTACCGTAGGTCTTCAAGAGCAAAATTAGGACTTCAGAATAATAGAGAAATACAAATTAAAACACAATATAATTTTCTACCTATCTGGCAAAGATGAAAGAGTTGAACAATATCCAAGCTGGCAAGGATGTGGAAAACACAGGCCCTCTGATGCAGTATTAGTCAGTGGGAATATAAATTGGAAGTCTGGAGAGGACGATTTGGCACTGTGTATCAATATGTAAAATGCACATGCTCTTTTGTTCATATTCCATCTCTAAAATTTGTATTAAGAAGTTAACAGGACAAGTGCACGAAGATGCATGATATGCAGTTCGATTCAGTGCTGCTTTTATTTTATTTTTAAAAAGATTTTATTTATTTTTAGAGAGAGGGGAAGGTAAGAAGAAAGAGAAGGGAAGAAACATCGATCAGTTGCTTCTCGAACACACTCCCAACCAGGGACTGGTCTACAACCCAGGCATGTGCCCTGACTGGGAATCAAACCGGTGACCTTTTGGTTTGCAGGATGACAGGCAACCCCCTGAGCCAAACCAGCCAGGGCAATTCAGTGTTGCTTTTAATAGCCAAACAAACAAAGAAAGCCCCCCCCCCCACCGAAACAATCTAAATGGCAGTAACAGCATAGATCTCTATCTCCTATCAAGGACAAATATCCACAGCATATTTTTGAGTGAATAAAAGGTCACAATACAGCATGCACTAGATTAGCCCATGAATGTTAAATTGTTCTCTATATGATTATTGAGCATGTATTATTCTAGTTTTTAAAAGGCTATTTCTATTTTAAAAGAAAGGGGAAAGATGTTTACATATATGAAGGTTTAGGCATATTATAAGAAAAGGGGCGGAGGCTGATGAGAAAATTAGCAGGTAGGTGACAAACGTAAGAACAGTGGGGCATGCAGGTAGATGGGGGAGGCACAAGGGTAAGGGCATTAAGTTAGCACATCCATTGCACAGGTCACTGGCAACAGGACTGGCCCCTAGCTGAGAGCTTCCTAACAGCTGAGTGGTTCCTAAGAAATGTACATTTTTATGACCTTCATAAGGCAGGTATTCATAACCTAGGGACTGCCTATATTCACTTGATTCTCATTGAAAACTATGTGGCATCTTTCACGCATGTGCAAATATACAAAATGTTTGTTGAGAAATAAACAATTCCAAACCCTGTCTGAGGTAGCCAGAATCCTACCTGGAACAAGGCCAGAAAAAGCCATGTTTCTAGCACTTCAGAGAAAATCACTGCTGCTGCTTATCGAATTAAAATGCAAAGCAGCTCACTCCAGTGTCACTGGGAACTGTCAGAAAGGGATTATGGTTCCCACCCCAAGGATGCAGGTCAGCTAAACAATACCCATCTTCTTGCTCTGAGAAGGAGGGAGGAGGATAAAGATTAGGCTGGTTTCCAAATAGCAGTCCTGCCTGCTTGTTACCGTGGTAACCTCCCTTCCCTGAGCTGCTCTCATTTGTCTCTCTCTGCCTGACCTTCATGTTGCTCTGACAGTAACTGAGGAGGAAAAGGTTCCTTCCTGCCAGCTAAGCACTCAAGTAGAGGGCAGTGAGCAAGAAAAAAGGCACTCCAAGTCTCTCTCATTCTAGACTCTAAATGGTGACCTTAGAGCAATTAGAGTCCTGAAAGAGATTGCTGGTGGCCCTTGCCATTCCATCCCCCCCCCTCAGGGCAACCCCACTTCTCTGATACACCCTGTTAGTGTGAGGAATCTGTGTCAGGGTCAAGTGGGTAGGTGAGAAGTCACCAAGAAGAGAAAGAGCAAGGTATGACATGCTGAAGAACAGAGGTACTAAAATTTTAACTCAAAAATGCCCGACACAATAATCAATCAGTACAGTAGTTAAGTAGTTTTTAGTTTCCTCTCTGTTCCTGATTTGTGTCATGTGTTTGGTCAGTGGAGGCGTGAGCACAATTAAGGTACTTGGAGCAGGCTAGGAGAAAGACCCAAATACTTAGTGCTTTTTATTGTTTTTCTTTAAGCCTTTAATACATAAAATTCAATCATTTAATAAAGAATTACCCAGTACCCCCTATGCATAGGTCCTGTGCTAGACACTGGGTATGGAATAGTAAATGAAAGCTTCTGGTAAATAAATATGAATTAGAAACTAATTAAGGAACAAACAGGGCAAGTGATAAGAGAATAATGTGACTCCCTAAGGCAGTCAGGAATGGTACCTCTGAAGAGGCTGGGTTTCAGCTGAGGCCTGAAAGATGAGAAGACATAAGGGCTTAGGGATAAGCGATTCAGGCAGAGGGAACAACATATGCAAACCCCTAAGGTAGGAAAGAATTTGGCATATATTTAAGGTCCATTTTTCATTTCATATTACTGGGCACATCCATGGAAAAATGTTTGGGTGCTGATTCTAGAAGCTTAGGAGCCCCAGGGAACAGGCAACATTAGAACAGCTGGCCAAATATTATCCACTAAATTCACAGATGACCAGTTATTAAGATATAAATTATAAAATGCTATGGATATAACGCTTATCCAATAGTTTAGAAAAATCAGAGCTACAATGACTGGGGTCAATTCTCTGCTAACAGTAATCACTGTCATTCCAAAAGACACATTTTGTAACAGCAGAAATGATGTCCACTAGTTTGCTTTAAATGGCATTCTCGAGTCTATCACAGACTTTACCCCAAACCTACTTTAACTGATTTATGTTGGAGTAATGAGCTTGTGCAGGAGGTAGCAGGGCCACGTTTTAGTCGCAGTTTTCTACCACTTAGCTGCATAACCTTAGATGAGTCACTTCACTTCTCCAAGCTTCAACCTGATGAAATAAAGTGGTTGGACCTTATGAGCTTTAAGGAGATTGCATTAGGGCCTTTTTCAATGACAAGGGACAGAAAACCACAGCCAAACTGGCTTAGACAAAAAAGGAATTTAGCGGCTCTCATATAGTGAAAGAAGTCTGAGTCGGGCATGGGCTGATTCAGGGGCTTACACAGTGTCGTGGAGGCCCAGTTTCGATCCCACCCTCCCTCAGTGCTGTTGTCCCGGGTCCAGCTTCATTTTCAGACAGGCTCTCTCCCTAGGTGTCAAGGCAGCTGCACCAGTTCAAGCTTTACAAGCTTGTAACTAACTCCAAGCCCAGTAAAAAAATTCTTTTCTGACCATTGTAACAAAACTCCTGACTGATCCAGCTTCTGGGGTAGAATAGCCAATGACCCTTAAAATGTTTAAATTAAAACAAACCTTTTTTATTTGATTTTATTGATTATGCCATTATAGTTGTTCTATTCCCCCCCTTCATTCCCCTCCACCCTGCACCCCCCGCCCCCACTATTTCCCCCCTTTAGTTTATGACCACGTGTCTCAAGTTCTTTAGATTCTATATTTCCCCTCCCCCTATCTATTTTCTACCTACCATCTATGCTACTTATTTTCTGTACCTTCTCCCCCCTTCTCCTCCTCCCACTCCCCTGTTGCTAACCCTCCATGAGATCTTCATTTCTATGGTTCTGCTCCTGATCTAGCTCTCCTCTTTGCTTTTGTTTTAGGTGTGGTTGTTATTAACTGTGAGTTTTCTGTCCTTTCACTGTTCATCTTTTTTATCTTCTTTTTCTTAGATAAGTCCCTTTAACATTTCATATAATAAGGGCCTGGTGATGAGGAACTCCTTAAATTTGATCTTATCTGAGAAGCACTTTATTGTCCTTCCATTCTAAATGAAAGCTTTGCTGGGTAGAGCAATCTTGGTTGTAGGTCTTTGGATTTCATGACTTGGAATACCTCTTTCCAGCCCCTTCTTGCCTGTAAGGTGTCTTTTGAGAAATCAGCTGACAGTCTGATGGGAACTCCTTCGTAGGTGACTGTCCCCTTATCTCTTGCTGCTTCTAGGATTCTTTCATTTTAATCTTGGCTAATGTAATTATGATGTGCCTTGATGTGTTCCTTCTTGGGTCCAACTTCTTTGGGACTCTCTGAGCTTCCTGGATTTCCTGGAAGTCTATTTCCTTTGCCAGAATGGGGAAGTTCTCCTTTATTATTTGTTCAAATACGTTTTCCACTCATGGCTGTTCCTCTTCCCCTTCTGGTACCCCTATAATTCGGATGTTGGGGCATTTAAAGATGTCCTGGAGGTTCCTAAGTCTCTCCTCATTTTTTTGAATTCTTGTTTCTTCATTCTTTTCTGTTTGGTCATTTTTTTCTTCCTTCTGGTCCACTCCCTTGATTTGAGTCCCAGTTTCCTTTCCATCACTATTGCTTTCCTGTGCAATTCCCTTCATTTCAATTAGTTTAGCCTTCATATGTTCCTCTAATTTGTGACAAAAATCAACCAGTTCTGTGAGCATCCTGATCACCAGTATTTTGAACTGTGCATCTGAAAGTTTTGCTATTTCTTGGTTGCTTAGAGTTATGGGCTCTGGGGCTCCGAGTTGTTCTTGAGCCATGTTTTTATCTGTTTGTGCCTGTTATGTATGAGGAGTAGAGCCTTAGGGGTTCACTAGGGCGGGGCTACCCAGGTTACTGGGTTGTGATGCTATATGTGGGGGCGGGGTCAGAGTGGGGCAATGGTGGCCTCCTCTGCTGCTTCCTGCTGCTGGGGCCTGAGCGGTCTGTCTCACTACTCACTCCTTCGTGGGTCTACCTGCGCGTGAATGTGTGACCACGGTCAGCCTGTCGCCCTGCGCCCTCACTGGGTCGGCCCATCATTCGCTGGGTCCGCCGTTGCAACCCCACGCCTGAGTCTGTCTGACCGAGTTTTCCTGTGCAACCCCGCTCTGCCAGCTGCTGGCTTCGCCCCTCTTATTGGTCAGACTGAAGAATTTGTTATCAGACTTCCGAAAAGTTTAATTTTCTGTGTTTTGGCTGTGTTTTCTATTGCTAAAGTTTTGTCTCTAAACTTGGTTGTGTGAGAAGGCACAGCGTCTCCACCTATGCCTCCATCTTGGCAGAAGTCCCTAAAAATTTTTTTGTTTTGTAAACATTTGAACATGCTCCTTCCAAGTATTTCTCTTTTCAGGTTTTCTTCTTTTTAAAGAAGGGTACGTGTAATTTTTATCTGCTCAGCATCCCTCCTCCCCAAAGTAAAACTGCCCCTGTATCACCATGTGTTCCTGGCAATACGGGTAATCACAGAGCCTCCCCAGTCACCCAGCTGTGCAGTGGATTCAGCATCAATCTATTTCTTCTCAAATAAGCTACTGATAAAAAATATCAATTTCATTTTTTAGAAGGTGAAGTCATGTTTCATCCTTATTAATATGCCTGTTCATGATATAAAACCCTTCGAACCTCTCTTGATCTTAAAAGTATTATATTTTTGCATATTCCTTAAACAAAATACTTGAATGATAGCCAAGGAGTTCTACCACAAAAGTATTAATAGGGCCACACGGCAAACACCAATTCTTTTTATCCAATTTAATTCTATTACAATTGAACCTACAACTCTATTCTTATCCACTCAATTCTACTACAGAAATGAGTTATGGTTGGATCATCAAAAAACATTATGGATTATTCTTGAATATGGGAACTTTCTTGAAGACCAACTGGAATTTTTGGATTGCAAAAAGGCAGATTATCAGAACATTTCTGTGCCAATTAGCTATTACTTTAAAATACAACTTTAAATGTTTGAATAGTATTCTTTTGAATAAACCATAATTTATTTGACCAATGTCCTGCAGGTAGATATTGAGGATGTCTGAATTTTCATTTGTAAAAACAAGCTGAGTGGAATATCTTAATGCAAAATTTCTAGCACCTATTGCACTACTTTCACAGGTTAACATCATATTCAAAGCTATGTATGTTTTTTAATATTTTCTAAAAAAGATTTTATTTATTTATTTTTAGAAAGGGGAAGGGAGGGAGAGAGAGAGAGAAACATCAATGTGTAGTTGCTGCTTGAGCGCCCCCTACTGGGGAACTGGCCCACAACCCAGGCATGTGCCCTGACTAGGAATTGAACTGGAGATCCTTTGGTTTGCAGTCCTGTGGTCAATCCACTGAGCCACACCAGCCAGGGTTCCAAGATTTTTTGATATAGGCTGCTTTATCAACTTACAGGCTTTCTAGGGTTAACTTGAATATATATGTATGAGATATTTAATATACAACATACAATATGCACTATATATACTTGTGGAGGTCAGCTTATCTGATGCTCCCACACGCCGAATATGCATGACCTTGTATTATCCACAGATAATATTCAATTGGTTCAGGTCCAAGATCTTGAATTCTGGGAAGAGTGAGTTCCTCTTAAGCCAGGACAATAAAAGGCTAGATTTCTTAGAGTACAGGTTAGGAGTTGAGATTTCTAATCAGTGAGTAGTTACCAGACAGGAACTTTTAAGTTCATAAGGTAAATGGCCATGCACAGTATGCATTTTTTCTTCTCTCCAACTTTTCCTGGTAGCTCTTCGACTTTCTAGTAAACTAGAATAATGTTTTAGCTTTTACTATAATCAGTGTAATCAGCCAGACCATTTCATTGTTTACCAGAATCTATTAGTTTCAGTTCTCAGTTACTTATCTGTGAATACTATCAAGAGCTTTTCAAAAGGACAGTTTTTCCTGCCAAATCTCTATAATGAACCAACCTCTTAAGTTTCTGGGTCTGTTTCCAACATATAAAAATTCTTAACCATTTTATTTATAATTTTAACCTTGTAGAAAAGAAAATCTCACATTTAAAAAAAAATCCCTGAAAAATTTCATAGATGAGGACTATTTTAAGAAGTAGCAGAGGAGGATTTGGGTTTAAGAATGGATAAAATATGGGAAGACTTCTTCAAACAGAAGTAAAGGGTAAAGATAAGTAAGAGGAAATCATTAAGAGAAACAGATGTTGAAGATAGGCAGCTTGTTCAGACTAGATCCACCACCACTAGCTGGCAGTTTTACACAGCAAGTCATTTAACTTGTATCCAATTAGTAAAATAGAAATCAGGTCAGTATGTATCTCACAGCGCTATTGCGAGGATTAAATGAAATATATAAAAGGTATTTAGCATTGTTGCCTGGCACATACCACAGTAAATGTTAAATACTCTTGCTGCAGTTTCTGTTATTATTAAATGTGCCCTAGGGACTCTCCGAAGGGGCTTCATGCACTGACCTTTCTTTCCCTTTAGAACAAAGATTAGAAGGTTCACCAGCTAGATATCAGCAACTCTCTACAGGCTAACAGCAAATCAGGAGTGGGCTACTAAATCATCAATTTAAAATATCAAATGACTCAGTGGATTGAGCACAGGCCTTCGAACGAAACAACCTGGGTTCGATTCCCAGTCAGGGCACATGCCTGGGTTGCAGGCTAGTTCCCAGCAGGGGACACACAAGAGGCAACCATACATTGGTATTTCTCTCCCTTTCTCCTTTCCTTCCCCTCTAGAAATATATAAAGTCTTTAAAAAAATATCAAATGAGTCTTTTTAGCTTTGCAAGCCCATCCTTATTTCACGTTGTAATATGTGCACGTAAGGTGAGTACACCTTCCACAATTCTTGTTGAAATGGAACTTGCTAGTGTTCTGAGCAAGCCAGAAACGAACCCAGGGCAGAAAGTCCCCAGATAATGTTCTGATGTGTAGTTAAACTGCTTGCCCTATTCGGGTAGCTGGCACATTGTTCTTTTTGCACAACTAAGACTAGGAAATAGATCGCCAGTAATCTGCACAATCTTCTCCTCCTTGTAGAACAGACTGCATAACCCACAGTCTCCCCAAGCAGATAAAACTGGTCAGCAGGTGACAAATTGGTAATAATCCTATAATTCTCTAAGGAGTTAGAGAGCAAGCACTTAATCTCCACTTCAATGAGGCATTTGGCTAATCACCAGCTTGAGAAGAAACCTTTGGAAAAACAAGTGGGTGGGGCAGCTTTTAAGGGGAAAATGCCCACAGCACAGATACTTGAGGGGTCTTTAAAATGATGGGAGGTCTCCTCAGTCCGCTCCTCCCCTGGCCTGTATAACAAGCAGACGTTAAATCTGCAGCGGAAATTTTCCTGGCTCCTCTCCCTCAGTTTCTAGTACCCTGAAAACATTTCTAGACATTAGCTGCAGTTGCTTAGGTTCTCTTGGCATCAGTTTCCTTAGGAGATTAATAAAATGGTAGGATTTTAGTCTCTCTTCTAAATTCTAATCTTGCCTAAATCCAAACTGGTATGAGTGTCAGGGGGCAGCTCTCCTTCCCAGTGCTGCTGTTCACTGGAGCTTTATCACAAGGGTGTCTATCAAAGTGAAAACCTCTACATTCAGACAGCATTTTCAGTACAAAAAACAAAACACTGCCAACCAGGAATCTCTTCAAAACGATACGAATGAGATAAAGGCAGGGCCCAAACCACAGCGGCTCTGGACTGACACCCTGCCCAGGGTCCACGCCTGACAGGTGTTAGGAGAATCGCAATGTTCTGAGCTTCGCAGATGCACGTGTATTTCAAATGCAGTAAATGGTGAAACAGTTCAGATGCATTTGTCCCTTGGGCAAAGAGATGTCTTCTTTCAACCTATGAAATATTAAAATGGCCTATTTTGGTATGATTTTCACATCTCCAGTGTTCCACAGCACAGTTCCAGAGATACTCTATTTTTTCTTTTTAGGTTTCGCCCAGGTGCTTGAAGAGATTCTAAGGATTTCTAACCTCAAAGCTGAATCGATCTGATTAAGTAACAGATTGGAGTAAGACAGCAGGCACACACATTCAAGAACTAGTAAGAAACTAAATACATGAAGTCACAACTGTACAGAAGAGAAATGTTACTTTTATATTTCTAACAAGTACATGTGCCCGAAATACATGCTTTTCGGCTTGTTTACCGCTGTCTTCAATCAGTGTTCAATCATTCCACCAGTTTACAGAGAAACTCCTAGTAAAACTTCACTGTGTGCACCACTCTGCTGTATCGTGAGAACAGCAAACCCAAAGTAGATGTTTCTGTTCTCCCTCAAAACTAAGGTTTTGCCTATAGTAAAACAAATAAATTTTCTAATCTCCTGCAGAAAGAGGCAAAAAAAATGAAGCCACATTCTAAGAAGTCCTCGTTTCATACACAGTATTTCAAGCCAGGTGGGAAAGCACCAAGTTATTTCCTTACCATCCTAATTAGACTAGACATTCCATTCAAAGGGAAAGCCTATATTCACAGATATTTAGAAGGACGTTATCTTAGTATATTGTCCTTGTTTCATGGTAGTCAAAGGAAGTGATACTTTGTACCTTATAAATCTTGGGGTTAAACTCCCATCCTTGCATTCCTTTGGGTTTGCTTCTTTTAGAGAGGGAGAGAGAAGGAAAAGACAGACTTCAGTACACAACGCACTGACAGGTGCTCACATGGTCCTCAATCACTTACTGGCCATAATCAGGGCACTTACTGGGTGAGCCCCATTCGTCTACACTCGAGTCACCCCATGTGTAAAGGGTGATGGTAAGATAGGATTTTCCCATTGACTGCTTAGGACAGTGAAGTGTGTACAAAGGCAGGGGTGAGATTTCAACAACTGGTGGGTGGCAAGATCCACTTTGGAAAACAATGGGCTGCTATTTACTTCAGCTGCTTTAAACGTTGAACTAATTCCTTTAGTCTTTGCCATTCTTGTGAATTAAATCTTTGTTCTACAGAGTAACAAAATAATAAATATTTTTTAATCCTAAAATATTGAACACCAAAACGCTGTCCTTCCAGAACCTCTTCTAGAAAGCAATGGGCAGGGACGATCATTTCTAGGATGAAAAGCTACAAAGAAAAAAATTATCTTGAAGATAAATATCCTCTATTCTGGGGATAAAGAGAAGAGCCATAGGTTCCCACATTACAGCTGCCTCTCTGTCTACACTTTATGGGAAAGGTTAAAATTAGAGGCAACTAATGAAAAAACATTACACGGTGGTTGTAATAAACTTGAGAATATTTCATTTCACCAAACTCAAGTCTTTGGCTGCCTTTCATTCTGCTTCAATACAGTCATCATTCTGCACAGCATTCCTTTGAGGGCACAGCAGAAAATACTGCTGAAGCCTATTATCAGCTCAAGTTATTCCTGACTCCCTTTCCTCCCTCCCTTTTCCTTAAGCCAACCTAAAAGTAAAGAAATCAAAGATGGTGAGTAGTGTAATTAGGTAGGACTTGAGGGGGACAAGCAGTGCTCCTCAAAATAAACTTTGCTTCCGCTGTCTTCTTAGGAGATTGACTTGTTCCTAAAAATTTAACAAGGTCTCAATAATTTTACTTCATAAGGCATATGTCCTTTTGTACATCATCTCAATTAAAAATAAGCATTTCGAAATTTCTTAGATTAAGCCTCCTTCTCTGTGAATCACTATTTATGGGACAAGAATTTAATACTCAGAACGTTGAAATAATTTGGTCATGCCTGAATTGACCAAGTATGGTACGCACAGAGGTCGATAAAGCCCAAGGCAAATGAGCATTAACTAAGGATCCAGAGCACCCAGTTAGCTGCTAGGTAGTTACACCATAAACTATCAAGAAGATTTAGAAATAAAAGTTATTTATTCCTATACACAAAGGGAATATTAGGAATACTTACAAAAAAACTGGGTAACTTAACCCAGTAAAAAGCATTCACAATATGCTACAGAACTGAAAAAATAAAGGAGAACTGTATGTCAGATTCAAGTGACCACCTAAAGATCGTGGCAATGAAGAGACACCCCTGCTCTACCACCTGTGTAAGGCCTTCGTGAATCAGGGAGAAGCAGCCTTCCTCTAGGCCAACCATGTTGCAGGTGCTGTGAGCCGAGCTCAGGCTGGACTTCAACCCTTCATTCAACCCCGCCCGCTGCAGGACGTGAGAAGGGCTCACCCCCTACAACTGAGGGTGACTGCCCTACATACTTGTTTCTCTCTTCTCTATTCCCAAACCTCATTAAAGTGAAAACGAAGAAACAAAAACAGACATAAATTCTTAAGGACAAAGAGAGACGAGAATAGCGGGTATGACAAAAACGTTTTGGAAACTAGAATGCAGAGGGACAAATGCTAGTACATCAAAAGAAGCTGAAGCTGTAAGAGACCTTAAGCCTTTAAGACAAAATGAAGGAACTATGTGTGCTAGGAAACATTGAAAACCCAGGAAAAGCTTAGTGGCATCAGGTACTTCTGAAAAGAGGATAGGGCTCAAAATAGGAAGATGAGCACAGAGTGTTTAAAAGATATAATCAGCTGCTGGTCTTGATGGCGGCATAGGTAAACATGGCTTGCCTGTTCACTCAACCACATCAAAATTACAACAAAAATATAGAACAACCAGAATCATCAAAAACCCAGTTGAATGGAAGACTGACAGCTACAGAATTAAAGAAACCATATCCATCCAGACTCGTAGGAGGGGCAGAGATGTGGAATGGGCTGGTCCCACATCCACTCGTGGTGGATAAAAAGTTCAGGAGGGAGCAAGGAGTCCCAGCCCCCTACCAGGCCCTCCACCCCAGGGTTTCAGTGTCAGGAAGGTAAGTCCCCATGACTTCTGGCTGCAAACCCCCCAGTGGGGATTGAGTCAGTGGGAGAAACTGCTTGAGACCTAAGCAGCTCCTCTTAAAGAACCCACATGTGGACTCGCTACTCAGACTCACTTCCTTCGAGCTCCAGCACCAGGGTAGCAGTTTGAGAGGTACAAGTGGCACACAGGGAGAAACTGAAGTATCTGGCATCAAGGCAAGCACAGGCCATTGTCCCTTTTCTAAATCTTCTCCCCACAGAGCCACAGAGCTCACAAGCTGCCGCAATATCTGAGATTCCATGAATCTGGCTAACACAGCTTGACCTGTCTTGGAAATCCCCAAAGACTCTGCCCCACCAGACTTACAGGCCCATCCAAGCTGCTTTTCCATATGAATGAATGGTCTTGGCTCATGCTTCATAACTTCCTAAATCCTCTCAAACAAGCAACAGCTGGCCTCGGTAAGCCCCAGGCCTGGCACTAGCAGCAGCCAACCTAGATTCACAGGTTGGCTTCATCTGGGAATCTCCAAGCCCAGCACAAGTATCAAGCAGCCTTGTCAGATTACTTTATAGCTCAGTCAGGGTGTCCCAGGGCAAAACACAAGTGGGGGCTGACCTTGGCCTGTACTGCCCGGGAAACCCCAGGGCCAGTGCGCACCCAGCTATAGACCCTGCTGGAGCACCATTACCCTGCTCCTGCACAGCTAATTCTACACAGAGGGTGGGGGTTAGTGGTAAGAAGTCACAGCCAATCCCTGCAGCTGACTGGCCTGGCTAAATCTCTCCCACTGACCAGCCAACAGCAACCAAGGCTCAACTACAAGAGGAGGGTGGACTCAGCCCACAAGAAGGGCACACCTCAAGTACCCAGCTTATGTGATAGGGGAGGCTGTGCCGCTGGACCCTACAGGACACCTACTACATTAGACCACACTACCAAGACATGGAGTCAGAGCAGCTCTACTTAATACATAGAAACAGAAGCAGGGTGGCTGTCAAAACCAGGAGACAAAGAAACATGGCTTAAATGAAAGAACCGATCAAAACTCCAGAAAGAGCTAAACAAAATGGAGATAAGCAATCTGTCAGATGCAGAGTTCAAAACACTGGTTATAAGGATGCTCAAGGCACTTAGTGGAGACCCTAACAGCATAAAAAAAGATCCTGTCAGAAACGAAGGATACACTAATTGAAATAAAGAACAATTTACAGAAAACAACAGTAGAGTGCATGAAGCTGAGGATCAGATCAATGATTAGGGACATAAGGAAGCAAAAACAATCAATCAGAACAAGAAGAAAAAAGAATCCATGGGGCTGACATGCTTTAAAAGGATCATTCTGAATGCTATGTTGAGAAAGATATAGGGCACTAAGATCATGGAGTTTAGTTAAGTCTTATTACAATAATCCAGATGAGGTTAAAAAGTGGTGTGGAGCAGGTGGTAGCAGTGAAGGTGGTGAGAAGAGATTGGATTTTAAATATATTGAAGATAAAGCCAGTAGGATTTGTAGGTGGATCGTATGTGGGAAGAGAGAGAATGAGGAGTCAAGAATGACTGGTTAGCACTGACCGGCATGGCTTGGTTGGGTGTCAACTCACAAGGCAAAATTCACCAGTCTGATTCCCAGTCAAGGGCTCCTGCCTGAGATGCAGGTGTAGTCCCTGGTCAGGGTAAAGAGAGGAAACCAGTGGATGTTTCTCTCTCACCTTGATGTTACTCTCCTTCTCTTTCTCCCTTCCCTCTTTCTTCCTCCTTTCTAAAACTAAATAAACTCTAAAATAAATTAAGAAAAGAAAAAGAATGCTGCCTTGGCCCAAGCAATTAGAAAAATGGAATTGCTATTTACTGAGGTGAGAAAGACTGAGGAAGATAGGTTTTGGAGAGAAAAAAAAGTCAAGAGTCTGGCTTTGGACGTATTAAGTTTGAAATGCCTAACAGATATCTAAGTAAAAATGTCAAGTAGGCAGATAAATATACGAGACTGATTGTCAATGTGAAGCTGTCAGCATATAAATGACAGCGGAGGAGATAACAAAGAGTGGGGTGACAGAAGAAGTAGTCTGAGGACCAAGCCAGGGGGCACTCCAGTGTTTTGAAGTTGGAGAAATTATAAATAAGCAGGAAAGGAGAATAAGGTGAAGCATGCGATAAGGCGAGGAAAAAAATCAGGAGACTGTGGTTATAGAAATCAAGTGAAGAAAGTATCTGAAGATACTTTAGAATCTTTTGAGAAGTTAAGATAAAGACAGAGAGAAGTAAGGACTATCAAGAAAGTAAAAAGACAACCTGTTACAAAACGGTGCAAAATAGTTGCAAATCATGTATCTGTTAAGAGACTTGTATCCAGAATATGTCAAAAAAAACATAAACAAAAAACTCTTGCAACCCCTTAGTGAGAAGACGAACAGCCCAATTAAAAATGAGCAAAGGATCTAAATAGACATTTTCCAAAGAAAATATACAAACAGCCAATGAGCACATGAAAAGATGCTCAGAATCATTAGCCATTAGGAAAGCAAATTAAAATCACCACGTGATACTACTTCACACCCACTACCATGGCTAGCATAAAAAAGTAACAAGTGCTGGTGAGGATACGGAGAAATTGGAACCTTTTTAAGTTCCTGGTGGAATTATAAACTAGTGTAGCCCCTTTGGAAAAAAAGTTTTGCAGCTTCTCAAAACGTTAAACAGTTACCAAATGACTCAGCAATTCTACTCGGTATGTATCCAAGCAACCTGAATACATATGTCCGCACCAAACTTGTACATCAATGTTCATAGCAGCATCGTTCATAATAGCCAGAAAGTAGAAATAACTCAAATGTGTCCATCAACTGATGAATGTATAATCAAAACGTGATGTATATCCTTACACTGAAATATTGGCCACAAAACGGAACAAAGTGTAATGTGGATGATCCATAAAAACATTATGCAAAATGAAAGAAACCAGTCACAAGGCCATATATTGTATGATTCCATTTATATGAAGTGTCTGGAACAGGCAAATTCACAGTCAGAAAGCGGCATAATGGTTTCTAAGGGCTAAAGGAAGGCAGAAACATGGAGTGACTACTAAGGGGCACAGGGTTTCTTTTTGTAGTAGTAATAAGGTTCTAAAATTAGACTGTAGTAATCCACAGCTCTGTGAATATACTAAAATCCCCTTTAGTCTATACATTCAAAAGGTGAATTTTTATATCTCAAGGAAGCAACTACTTGAAAAAATATTGAGAACTGACCTTTGGGTTTACGCATGAAAAGGTCACTAGTGTCTGTGACAAGGGCAGTTTCCGCAGAACAGCAGAGGTAAAAGCCAGATTAGGGTTGGTTTAGGAGAGAAAAGGAGGAGCTAAATGGAGATTGCAGTGTAGGCTATAACTGGGTCTGCATTATAATTGGAATATAGACTACTCTTTGAGAAGTTTCGCTACAGGGAGCTGAGAAATAGGGTACTTTCTGAATGACGATGTGGGATCGAGAGAGCTTGTTTTTAAAAGATCAAAGGTATTTATAGTGCATGTTTTCTGCTGATTGGAATGATCCTGCATACAGGGAAAATAATTCTGCAATAGAAAGGAAAAATACTGGAGTGAAGTCCTCGAGTAGACAAGAGGAAGAGATCTCATGTATAAGGAATATCAGCTCTGCATAGGTATACAAGCAGCTCGTTGGCAAAGACATAGACAAATGGGTACATGTGAGTAAAAATAAATGGGAAGATATGTGTAGAATGGGTTGAAGCTCTTCTTTTTTTTTTTTTTTAGTGAAACAGTAAGCAAGGTGAGAATGAAGATGGGAGAGGAGTGCAGGAAGTTTGAGGAGTTAAGAAGGTATGAAAGAGTGCATAGATAGGAAAATGTATAGTAGCATGGCTGTGAAGTATTAAAGGCCAACTTACAGCTAATAATCATGAACTTAAAGTGAGAACAGGCAGAATAATTGCATGGTGGTGCATAGCTACATTTCGATGTACAGGTACAGGCTTGGAGTAAGCCAAAAGTTGGATTTAACCATGGTTGAGGTTTTGTCAATGAGCACTTTAGGAAAGTATAGACAAAAGTAATTATAATGTAAGGAGGTAGGAGGGAAGTAAAGATTTGGAAAAAAAAGTCAGATGTACAGGGCAAAAGTTGGTGAGGCCAAAGGACCAGTAAGTTGAGACTCTAGTGGGGGCATCCAACCTTTTGGCGTCTCTCAGCCACAATGGAAGAAGAGTTGTCTTGGGCTACACATTATATTGTGACGTGTAATCACAAAAAAAAGTCTCATAATGTTTAAAGTAAATTAATAATTTTATGTTGGGCTGCATTTATAGCCATCCAAGAGCCGCAGATTGCACACGCCTGCAGAAGAAGGGCACAGCAAAATAAATAAGTAAGTAAGTAAATAAATAAATAAATGGGGAATGGTTAAAGAACAGGATGCTTGACAATTAATAGAGCTGCAGCTCTTATCAACTAGGTCTAGGGAAGGAGTCAGCAAACTTTTTCTGTAAAGGGTCAGATAATGAATATTTTTGGCTTTTCAAGACAATGGTCTCTGCAGCGATACTGATCTCTGCTGTGGCACTGTGGGAAAAACACTGTAGATGATACATAAACAAAGGAGCAAGGCTGTATTTAAATACACTTTACTTAAAAAATTAACAGTTTGGCCCAGGGGCACCAGTCCAGGGTATAACTACTAAAGTAGTAGCTGAGACAGGATGGGGGACAAAATCATTGGGAGAGAGGTATCCAATGAACTAAAAAGAAAAGGTATTGGCAAGATCATTAATATGGACATTGAATTTACCAAGGATTAAGCCAGGAGTAATGCTGGAGAGAAACTGTGAGCCAGAAACTACAACTCAAAGGAACGATGGGGACGTGGGCAAATATGGGAGAAATCTCTGAAAATTCCTCCATAAAAGCAGTAAGGAAACTGGCAAAAATTGTCAGAATCAAGTTCTTCAGAATTCTGGAAATTCATCCAAGGCTCGTGTAATCTGGGGCACATTTATTCAAGAAGCGCTGAATCCCACCCCGATCTGAAGACCAACAGCTTACAATCACAGTAAAAAGTAGCAGCCTGACAACCACCTGAGGAGGCAGAAGAGGGTTGGGGCGACTTCAAAGCTTCACTCCCCCCAAATTGTCATTATTTTAACCTTTCTGATGGTTTCTTGGAAGACCCCCACTTGTAAGGTTGTCTACCGACTAGATTTAGAGCTTGCCCAGTGTGAAAAGCTTTTCCCTGAGGGTAGGAGCACTGGTTGAAGAGGCAGGCAAGTGTTTATTTAACTCAGTGGCTGCCTAAGGCAATGATGGGTAACAGTTGGGGCAAATAACAGATTAACCAAAAAGCTTAAAAAGGAAAGGTATGGAAGGAGATGTCTACAGGGGCTTTGAAAAGCTCTGATGTATTCCTGGGAATCTAAGAATACACAAGGCCGTGTGCATGCCCAGGGCTGAGGATGCACTCAGGAAAGGCCTGAGAAGGCTTTACACTTTCAACTCTGGTTGACCTTGAGGCTCTGCACAAGCACAGAGCTGACAACTGCCTGGCTGAGTGTTAAATTCTACATCCTGGAAAACTATTCTACAAAAACCAGGAGAAATTAAGATATTCCCAGATAAACAAAAACAGAAAATTCAATGCTAGCAGACCTGCCCTATAGTTATACTAAATGGAATCCTTCAGGATGGAAGGACAGTAGGCAGTAACTTGAAAACACAGGAAGAAATAACTGCCCCAGCTGGTGTGGCTTAGTGGATTGAGTGCCCGCCTGTGAACTCAAGGGTAGCTGGTTCGATTCTTAGTCAGGGGACATGCCTGGGTCGTGGGCCACCAGGTCCCCAGTTGGGGGTGTGCAAGAGGCAACCATGCACTGCTGATTCTCTCCCTCTCTCTTTTCCTTCCCTCTCTCTAAAAATAAATAAAAATTAAAAAATCGAAAAAGCTTTTTAAAAAAGAGAGAAAAAGAAAGAATAAACACCGGTAAAGCTAACTGCAGAGCTGTGTTGGTTTTCTATCACTGTTGCAACATATTACCACAAACTCAGAGGCTTAAAACGACACAACTTACGACGACTCTGGAGGTTGGAAGGCCGAAACGGTTCTCGAGGGGCTAAAATCAAGATCTTGACAGGGTTTCTTTCATTCTTTGTACAGGCTTCAGGAAAAAATCTGCTTTCTTGCTTTTCCCAGCTTCTAGAAGCAGCCTGCATTCCTTGGCTCATGGCCCCTTCCTCCATCTTCAAAACTAGCAGCGTAGTATCTTTAAAACTCTGTTACTTTCCTACTTCTTTCCCTTGTAAAGACCCTTGTGATTACACTGGGCCCACCTGGATAAATCAGGCTAACTTCTCTATCTCAAAATCCTTTACTTAGCCATATCAATACACACTCTTTTACTATTTAAGGTAACATTCACAAGCACCAGGCATCGAGACACAGATTTTCCAGGGTGTCATTCCATTATTCTGACTACTACAGCAGGTAAATACAAAAGAGAGTGCAAATGTATTTTTGTAACTTTTTGTTTCTCTTACCTAATTTAAAAGATAGCTGCAGAAAGCAAAAATTATATTCTGCATTTATGGGCAAATAATGTTTAAATATGTATGATACTAACAGCACAAAGGAGGAGGGAACGAAGAACAAAGATTTTGCATGCTACTGAAATTAAACAGGCATTAATCCTAGATTATTATAAATTAAGGTGTTAATTATAATCACTGGGACTACTACTAAGAAAATAACTCAAAACATTATAAGAAATAATAAGGGGCCCTGGCTGGTATAGCCCAGTGGACTGAGCGCAGACTTTGAACCAAGGGGTCGCTGGTTCACTTCCCAGTCAGGGCACATGCCTGGGTTGCAGGCCAGGTCCCTAGTGGGGGGCATGAGAGAGGCAACCACACACTTGATGTTTCGCCCTTTCTCCTTACCTCCTCCTCTCTCTAGAAATAAATAATTAAAAAAGAAAAGAGAAAGAAATAACAAGGGGCCCTGGCTCGTGTGGCTCAGTGGATTGATGGCCAGGCTGTGAACCATAGGGTCCCTGGTTCAATTCCCAGTCAGGGCACATGTATGGGTTGCAGGTCAGGTGCTCAGGTGCGTGTGAGAGCAACCACACATTGACATTTCTCTCCCTCTCTTTCTCCCTCCTTCCCCCCTAAAATAAACAAACAAACAAATACAAAAAAAAAGAAACAAGGGGACTGATTAAAGAAATGGTACACTAGAACATATCTATTTATTTATTTTTATTTTTTAGAACATTTATTTAACACAAAGACTTGTAGAGGAATAGAGTAACAAAAAGACATGACACATAGAAAATAGTGCAGAGATGCACCTGGAATTCAATTAATGTCATATTTTACAGAGGCAACGGGATAGAGAGCCTGGGGCAAGAAATCCAGGTTGGAAATGGGAGGAAGATGGCAGGTGAGCTCTGCTCAGAGGACAAATTAAACCTGCAGCGTGAACACACCAGTCCACACTGACTTTGGTGATGGAAAAGTGGAACATAAATTTGCAAATGATTTTTTCAGTCACCCACCAAACTTTAACCACTAACACTGTGTCAGGCTAAGAAGGAAGACACACGCTGCATTACTGTTCACAACGTTAATTTACTTCACTTTATTTACCTTTTGGCTGAGAGTAAACCCAACTGTACAATATTTACTGTAAAAATACATTCTGCATTTTTCAAATTAAAGAAAGAAAATGGTAGACATAAATGCCATCAATAATTACATTACATATAAATTAAACATTCCAATGAAAGGATGGGAGGAAGTAACCCTAGAGTCTGTAAAATGACTAAAATAGACAAATGACAATTTGTATTCCTGAGAGATTTTAGAGAAAAAAGAGAGAATGATCTCTCTTCGGGCAACGGGCAAGAACAACTGAAGGACACCCCTTTAGGTTCAGTAGTACAACGAACGTGACAGAAAGGACAGCTACTGCCTGAGAGGACTGCAGTGAAGCAGGATCCTTTGGAGATGTTTATGATATCAAGAAATTTTAAATATTTACTTAGTAGAAACTATCACTTTTTTCCTGTGTTTCTTTTCTTTGCATTCATGCTTTGCTTAGAAAGTTTTTCATAACCTGAGAACAGAGAAAAAATATTCATCTACATTCTTTTTATATCCAAGATTCTTAAGTTAGGCCCTTAGTCTATTTAAGCTTACTGCTTAAAACTCTGATTTTTTGCCCTAGCTGGTGTGTCTTAGTGGACTGAGTGCCAGCCTGCAAACCAGGGGGCAACCACAAATTAATGTTTCTCTCTCTCTCTTTTTCCCTCCTCTGACCTCTCTCTAAAAATAAATAAATACAACCTTTAAAAAAAAAAACCTCCTCTCATTTCTCTTTTGCCCTGGCTGTGTGGCTCAGTTGGTTGGAGCAGTGTTCCGTATACCGAAAGGTTGCGGGTCGACTGGGGTTACATCCCTGGTCGGGGCAACCAATCAATGTTTCTCACATCAGTGTCTCTCTCTTGCGCTCTCTCCCCATTCCTCTCTCTGTAAAAATCAATAAGCATATCCCCAGGAGAGGATTAAAAAAAAACACCTCTCATTTTTCTTTCAAAGAATCAAAAGGAAAAGAGAGTCAAGGAGACAATGATGTAATCTAGAAAGAGCATTAAATTAAAAGGCAGTGGTACTGACATTTAATCTAAGATCCACTTTGAAGTCACTGCGTGGCAGCTTGATCTCTAATTTGCCTTCTTCTCTCCCATTGCCACAGTTAACTCCATATCGCCTCGGTGTACAGCTATTGGTTATTGCCATATCTCCCAACTGGCCAATGTGACAACAGTCTCTCCTTTTTCCAATACATCCATCACAAAGGTCAGAATTATAGTCTTAAAAAAAACCTCTTAAAATGAAGGATTCATGTCCATAATTTATATAAATCATTCATTAAAACAAATAATTCCATATAAAAATGAGTAAAGAATATGAACAAGCAGAATACAAAAAATATAAATTACTAATTGATATGTTTTTAAATTATATTCAGCCATAGTAATAGGTAGAAAGGCACAAATTAAAATGACAAAGCAACTCTGCCACCTCATTAGCCTAACTGTAAAAAATGATAAACACAGTTTAGGTAAAGATATGGAGAAACAGAAACTTGCAAATTAAAATCTTGTTTATATTAAGGAGTTTCATACTTAATAATAATGAAATTCAAGCTTTTCTTTTGACCATTTATTTATGTATTTTTATTTGAAAATGTTTATATCAGTACAGTGAAAGTAAATTTTAAAAGACACTGAATGCCATTAGTTTATTATAAAAGAGACATGGAAATTATTTACATGATGAAAGATTTCAGTATTTCAGCAAAATGGGCTGTGTCACATGATGCCATCTCAACAGTGATTTATTTCAGTCTACACACTTTCCAAGAAGTTCACCATCTCTAAATAAGAAACAATGCTGGTCTAGAACTACTTTAGTGCCTCCATATCCTGGAAGAACTTTATTTCCCTCTTTCATGCTAACTGGTTGAATCTCTCCACCCTTTCTTTCCCCGACAGCAGTTTGTACTCTACTCTTGAGCCACAACTGCAGGAAGAGACCAAAATCCAAACTTCTTGATACAATTTAAGGCCTTTCACAATCTGACCTTGGCTTATTTTTTCCTGTTTCTTCTCTATACCCTACCCACCCTGAGTTTTACCTGCAAATCACAAAACAAACACATGGAACATGTGAGATTTTTCATCCCTCAGCAGTTAGGGACATGTTATTCCTACTGCCTGGAATGATCCTTTTCCTTCATCTTGTCAATGCAAATGCCATTATTTCCTTTCAAGATTTAATTCAAATATGCCCTTCCATGATGTCCCCTCATTTAGTCGTCCTCTCCTTTGTGTTCTCATGGCACTTTAAAACTCTTAACACTCTTCTTCCACTGGAAGTCATATGTTGGTAACCATCTTCCTAACAGACTTGAGGGGAGGCCCTTAGGATTCTAGTCTTAACTTATTTTTGTTTTTATAGCACTTAGCATGTAGCTGGTGCTCCATAAAGACTCAATTAATAAAATTTTGTCTAGCACCTAAAACAGCAAGGTTTTTTTTTCATTTCTCAGTCTACAAAGATCAATATTTAATATTACCATTTTCCAATACACACCATTGTCCAAAACACCAAAACTACCTCATATCAGTAATCTAGGTTTTATTATTATTTACAAGGCTAAAAAAGCTAAATGTTGCTTTTATCAATATGTGGTTTTAGTAAGTTAATGTGAGATATTAAAAATGCTGTTGTTAGAGAGAAGCAGTGGTGTACGAGGCAGTTAGTGACTCCATGTGGACAGACTAAAATTGGCCAGGGTGACATTATTTATGCCACGGAAACTGGTAAACACTACACTTAAGCCCTGTCCCCTCCTCCAAGCTGGTTAAACATTTACCAGCACACTGTGGACAAAAGAGTATTTATTCTAGTAGGATAACACTGTGACCAGCTGATGAGTAAACAGTAACTCAAGTCTTCCTCTTCAAGAAGCTTCCTGGTCTAGTCTAAACTTCATGTATTTTCCCCTAATTTAGAACTCCTAAAGCACTTATGTCAATGTCAAAAAGTTTTACTGTATTTTGCCATGTATAATGCACATTTTTGCTAAAATTTTTGAAGGAAAAATAAGGATGTGCATTATACATGGGTGTAATGATTACATACCATGGGCATAATGCATAATACTGTGTATAATGCACACAGAAACATGGGTGCATGCTGGTACTATGTTCACCTAATTCATTCAGGAGCTATTTACTGAGTAACTGTGGTACTGGTCATGTTATTGACGGTAAGTTGTTTTACCCACTCATTTTGTTTTTCTCTTTAAACAGTGAAACTTTTTCTTTCCTTTAATCCTCACCTAAGGATATGTTTATTGATTTTACAGAGAGAAAGGGAGAGAGTAAAAGACAGAAACATTGATGCAAGAGAGAAACAGTGATGTACCCACCTCGACAGGGAATTGAACCCACGATCTACGTATGTGCCATGACTGGGAATCAAACCCAAAACATTTTTGTGTCTGTGAGGATATGCCAACCAACTGAGACACTCTGCTAGGGCTAAACAGTAAAAGCTTCTTGAAAGAGGAGTGGGTTCCCACTGAGTACTTAATAGGTAATGACTGGGGCAGTAGATTCTGTGGTTGACACCCAACTTCCATTTCACCTGAGATAATCAGTTTAAGATAATCACAAAAATCTCATTTCCCCTGTCAGGAAGTAGTTTAAAAAGAGGGCTTATGACCCTGTTATGGTCAAAGATATGGGAGGATCAAAGTCTGCAGCGAGCTTCTGGGAAAGGCTTTTTGCCCCTAGGAAATAAAGCAGATGTGTCTTCCTACTCTCACCTTATGGTTTTTGGATGAAATGCTTACAAAGCTACAGCCATCACATCATTCAACACCCCCCCCCAACCCAACTGACCTCTGAAATTCTGTTAAGACTGATAAAAGGTTTCCTTAATTAAGCCATTTAAAAATAGGGTTTCTGTGACTGGCAGCCAAAGCACGGTAAATGATAAATCAGCAATTTGGACAAAGAAGTATGCACTGAACTAGGATTCTTACCACAGTAAAGTTTGTTTAGAAAGTAACTGCTTTAAATTGTGTTTTTTCTTTGCCATTTTTCTCCTAGGCACAGCTACTTTTCGAAGATCAAAATGAGTTAGTTCAGAAAAACAGTAGCTGTAGCCCTGCTGCTGCCCCACTTCTACCTGGAACTGACCTTCACATTTCTAAATGACTTGCTTGTATGGCCACCTCCTGATTTTTCACTTTTGGGAATTATCTATCAATTTCCCACTTTGGAAGATGATGATTTAGACAGACCTCTTTTCTCCTTCAGTACCCACATCCTTTCTATCTCCCCAACTACCCTACATAATGACATTATACATTTATTAGTTCAATATTCAATGTACCATTACAATTAAGACAACTCACACTTGACTCATATAGTAAACCATGATGTTTCTTTCCTTAACTGTACAGCTTTTTGCTTTTCTTGTCATTATTATCTTTTTTATTCATTTGCTTAGATTTTCTATGTATTTATCAACATTTCTCCCCAGAAAATCTTTGTCAACTATATAAATTTCCTCTCAAGACACTGAGGCCCATCCAGTATTCTATTTCACTCCCCAAAGAAGTCTCGGGTCACTACCGTGGGCTGGCTGCCCTCTCAGTGTTGACAAGGCGTTACCTGAAGTCTCCACTCCTCTGAGGAAGCCATCCCCTAGCCCTTCTTGTTTACTGGAGTTCTTGTTTCCTCTGTTACATGTTTAGCTTTTTCCTCATTTCCACCCTTATTTTGTGGAGAACATTTTCTAGTAGCTTTCTAGATGGTGTATGGGAAATACATTTTTTGAGACACTGTAAATTTATTCCAGCTTTTCAGGCAAGATTGATAGTTTGGCTGAAAAAAAACCAATTCTAAGCTCTGTTGTTGAATGTAATTCTGACAACAAATGCACTAACTTTCTTTTTAACTTTTAGAACAAAAATTTGATGATGGATTTTTAATTGACATAGGAACTCAGGCACATGTGACAGCAGGAGTCTGCATCATAATTTATAATACATTTATGCTAGCCTACAGTCAGAGTTAATGTTTAAAGAAAGCCTCGTGAAACTGGCAGCAAGTAGGCACTGAATAAACTGTAGTTATTAATAACAAAAATCATATTTTTACATATGCAAGTTCTGATATAAACAAAAATAGATAAATTAGAACTAAAAGAAGCCAAACTAGGGATTTTGGCTTTTCAAGGTGCTTAATCCTGATTAGTCTCTAATTTTATCAATTTCTCAATATATCAAGTATTTTTTTTTGTATTTACATTTTTCTCAATTGGATAAAGCCAGCTTGTTTGGTTGAAACATAGATTAAACTCCAAATATTGGTAAAGTTTGAGTGGCTATATCATTAAGTTCACCTTGCCAAAATTTCAAGACCTTCTTTTTTTGTGAACACACAGTCCTACGCACAGCCATACTGCCCAGGATCTCATTAATTTATATAATTAGTAGCACACAAAACCCGAATAAGGAAGGGAATTAAGTATCAGGAGAAAACAAAGATGTCAACCTCCCTGAGGAAATAAAGGACTTCCACGATGACTGTGATTCCCATTCTGCCCCCGTAAGATTCACAATGTAGTAATTTTATAAGAGGAAAATGCTATGTATCGAGGAGTCGAATCCCTGCTTTGATCACCAGGCGATTTCTGCCCCACCCTTCTTCTGTCTCGCCCCCCCCCCATACCCAACCTCTGGGTGTCAACATTCAAAACACCAGTGTTCTAGGAAAATCTCTCCTTTTCTCCTTTAATGAAAACTGTAAGCAGGGAACATTCTGGACTTTCCCCTTTGGTTCTCTGATGTCTTGTTGCTCCTCAATGCCTACAATCAATCCAACATTCTCAAACCCAATAGTCAAGGCTCACTCAGTACTAGGAAAGTCTCTCAAATGGAGAAATTTGGTTAAAAATACATAAGGGTGTCTAAAACAATAAGCATTTGAGACAATGTAGTCTCAACCTCTGTAGAAACTATATTTAAATTTAATAGCAACGAATTTGTTTATTTACTAATATAGTAGTCTCCCATTATCCCAAAGGAGAAATGTTCCAAGACTCCAAGTGGATGCCTGAAACTGCAGACAGTATGAAACCCTACACATACTGTTTTTCCCTATATATACATACCTTTCACTTAAAAGGGAGCACTTTACAACTTCTCTTTGACACATCCAAATCTCCAGCATCACTACTCCAGTACTTTGGGGCCATTAAATTAAAATAAGAGTTGCTTGCACTGTAATATAGCAATAGTCTGCCAGATAACCAAGATGGCTGTGAGGAAAATGGGTGGGTAGTGTATACAGCATAGACACATCAGACAAACAAACAATTCATGCCTGGGCAGGATGGAGAGGGATGACACCAATTTTATCACACTACTCAGAATGGCAAGCACTTTAACTTATGAATTGTTAATTTCTGAAATTTTCCATTTAACATTTTTGAACTGTGGTTGAGCATAGAAAGTGAAACCACAGATAAGGGAAAACTACTGTACTACCAAAAATATAAAATAATGGTATTAACAGGTTTATTTAAAAAACAATGGCCCCTGCCGTGACTGGTGTGGCTCAGTGGATGGGCCTAAGGTAGTTGGTTGAGTCCTAGTCAGGGCACACGCCTGGGTTGTGGGCGAGGTCCCCAGTTGGGGGTGTGGGAGAGGTAACTGACTGATGCTTTCTGACACCTTGATATTTCTCTCCCTTTTACCTCTCTTTAAAGATAAGAAAATAAAATATATTAAAAAAAATGCCCCACTCCAGTAGCAAAAAGCATAAATTTTTTTCTTTAGATTTTTAAAATTTTTTATTTTTAAAATTATATTTTATTTTTAAAGTACATTTTATTGACTATGCTATTGTACTTGTTCCATTTTTTTCTCCTCTTTATCCCCCTCCACCACGCACACCCCTCTCTCCAGCATTCCCTTCTTCTCAGTTCATGTCCATGGGTCACACATGTAAGTTCTTTGAATTCTCCATTTCCTATACTATTTTTTTTAAAAGATTTTATTTATTTATCTTTAGAGGGGAAGGGAAGGAGAGAGGGAGAGAAGTATCAATGTATAGTTGCCTCTCATGCGTACCCTGCTGGGAACTGGCCTGCAACCCAGGCATGTGCCCTGACTGAAAATCAAACTGTGGTTGTTTGGTTCGCAGGCCTGTGCTCAATCCACTGAGTTACACGAGCCAGGGCTCCTATACTATTCTTAACCTTCCCCTGTTTACTTTGTGCCCACCAATTATGCTTCTTATTCCCTGTACCTTTCTCTCCCATTCTCCCCTTCCTCGCTGATAATCCTCCCTGTGATCTCCATTTCTGTGATTCTGTTCCTGTTCTAGTTGTTTGCTTAGTTTTTTTTTAGGTTCAGTTGTCGATAGACTTGAGTTTGTTGTTATTTTACTGTTCATAGTTTTGATCATCTTCTTTTTCTTATATAAGTCCCTTTAAGATTTCATATAATAAGGGCTTGCTGATCATGAATTCTTTTAACTTGACCTTATCTAGGAAGCACTTTATCTATTCTGGATGAATGTCTGGATGAATGTTTCTTCTTTAACTCCTTGGTTGTCAGACTTCCATACAGTTTGATTTTCAGGCAGTTATGGTTGTTTTTTTGTTTTTAAATTGGTATCCTTTTTTTGGTTGTGTGAGGAAGTAAAACATAAATACCTATATCTCCATCTTGGCTAGAACCTTATAAGTATCCTAAATTATATTTTATTGATCATGCCATTACAGTTGTCCCAATTTTCCCCCTTTGACCTTCTCCACCCATAACCAGCACCCCTCACTCCTTCAGGCAATTCCCATACCTGGGAATTGTCCAGGTCCATGGGTCATGCATGTAAGTTTTTTGGCTACTCCATTTCCTATACTGTACTTTATGTCCCTATGGCTATTCTGTAACTACCTATTTGTATTTCCTAATATTCTCACCTCTTCACCCATTCCCTCACACCTCTCTCCCATCTGGCAACCATCAAAACCCCCTCCATATCCATGATTCTGTTTCTGTTCTTGTTTGTTTACTTTGTTTTTTAGATTCAATTGTTGATAGATATGTATTTATTGCCATTTTATTGTTCACAGCTTTGATCTTCTATTTCTTAAATAAGTCCCTTTAACATTTTATATAATAGTGGTTTGGTGATGATGAACTCCATTAGTTTCTTTCTTATCTGGGAAGCTCTTTATCTGCCCTTCAATTCTAAGTGGTATCTTTGCTGGGTAGAGCAATCTTGGCTGTAGGTCCCTGCTTTTCCTGACTTTGAATATTTCTTGCCAATCCCTTCTAGCCTGCAAAGTGTCTTGTGAGAAATCAGCTGACAGTCTTATCGGAATCTGCCCCCTGTAGGTATCTAATTTCTCTTTATTTCTTAAAGATAAATAAAGATGATCAAAACTATGAACAGTAAAATAACAAAAAACTCAAGATTCTCTTAAAATTCTCTCTTTATCTTTAACCTTTGGCATTTTAATTCTGATGTGTCTTGGAGTGGGCCTCTTTGCATCCATCTTGTTTGGGACTCTGTGCTTCCTAAACCTGCATGTCTATTTCTTTTAACTAAGTAGACAAATTTCTTTCAGCATTTTTTTCAGGCAGATTCCCAATTTCTTGCTCTTTCTCTTCTTCTTCTAGTACCCTTATGATGCGAACATTGGACCTCTTGACATTGTCCCAGAGGCTCCTTACTCTTATCCTCGTTTTTTTTGGATTCTTTTTTCTTCTTTTTGTTTTGATTGGTTGTTCTTGTTGTTTGCTTCTTCATGTTTCGAATCATTGATTTGATTCTCAACTTCATCCACTCTGTTGTTTCCCTGTAAATTGTTCTTTATTTTAATTAGTTTATCCTTCATTTATGAGAGGATCTGTTTTATGCTGCAAAGGTCCTCAATAAGTTTCTTGAGCATCCTTATAACCAGTGTTTTGAACTCTGCATCTGATAGACTGCTTATCTCCATTTCAGCTCTTTTTCTGGCGTTTTGATCTGTTCTTTCATTTGAGCCATGTTTTTTTGTCTTGGTTTTGGCAGCCTCCCTGTGTTTGTTTCTGTGTATTAGGTAAAGCTGCTCTGACTCCTTGGGTTGGTAGTGTGGCCTAATATAAGTAGGTGTCCTGTAGGGTCCAGTGGAATAGCCTCCCCTATCACCCAAGCTGGGTACTTGAGGCGTGTTCTTCTTGTGGGCTGAGTACACCCTCCTCTTGTAGTTAAGCCTTGATTGCTATCGGCTGGTCAATGGGAGGGATTTACCCAGGCCAGTCAGCTGCAAGGACTGTCTGTGACCACTGATGACCAACATCTGCCCTCTGTGGAGGATAAGCTGTGCAAGGGAAGTTGTGCAGGTGACAGTATTCTGACATGGTCTGTAGTTGTCCAGTGGGTGTGCAGGCTCTGAGGTTTACTGGGTGGTGGAGGCTGACTGTGTTTTGCCCTGGGTCACCCTACCTGAGCTATAAAGCAATCTGAGATGGCTGCTACTTGTGCTGGGCTTGGAGATTCCCAGGCAATGCCAAGCTGTGTTCCAAAGCTGGCTGCTGCTAGTGCTGGGCCTGGGGCCACTTAGGAAGAGGTATGGGGCTGGGGGCTTACTGAGGTTGGTTGTTGCTTGTTTAAGAGGATTTAGGAAGTTGTGAAACATGAGCCAAGACCAATCAAGGTCAACAGTCTTAGGATCTCTAGGACAGGGCAAACCATGTTAGCCAGGTTGATAGAATCTCAGATATGGGCCCTGCCTGCCAGGTCTATGGCTCTGTGGGGAAAGGGCTCAGAAAAAGGACAATGGCCTCTACTTGCCTTTCTGTCTGGAACAAAGCTGACTCCAGCTCCTGCCTTGATGCCAGACACTTCAGTTTCTCCCTGTGTGCCACTGGTGCCTTCAAGATGCTACCCTGGTGCTGGAGCTCAGAGCGAATGAGTCTGAATAAGTTTGTGTGTGGGTTCTTTAAAGGGAGCTGCTTGGGACCCAGAGGTTTTTTCCACTGACTCAATCCCCGCTAGTTTTTGCAGCCAAAAGTTATGGGGACTTATCTTCCTGGCTCTGGAACTGTGGGCTGGGGGCCTAGTGTGGGCTGGGGACTTCACTCCTGAGACACCCCTCCCGAATTTGTATCCACCATACATGGTTGTGGGACCAGCCC
Organism: Artibeus jamaicensis; assembly: GCF_021234435.1. Taxonomy (NCBI): domain Eukaryota; kingdom Metazoa; phylum Chordata; class Mammalia; order Chiroptera; family Phyllostomidae; genus Artibeus; species Artibeus jamaicensis. Next base: position 9,262,962 of record NW_026521883.1, read on the forward strand.
ATTCTTTATCTCTGTCCCTCCTACCAGTCTGAATGGATGTGATTTCTTTTATTCTGTAGTTGTCAGACTTCCATTCAACTGAATTTCTGATGGTTCTGAGCAATGGTTGTTCTATATTTTAATTGTAATTTTGATGTCAGATGTTGTTTCCTAACTGCATTCTCTAATAAAAGGAATCAGGGATCCTTAGAGAAATGGCTGATTCCTGGACTGGGGCAGGAAAGATGTATACAAGATGAGTCGACTGCATTTTGCAGTGCCAGAATGCGAGGGAGCACTCAAACAATGGTGCACACAAGCATGCATGCATGGGGGAATGTGCATGTGCACACATACACATGCTAATGAGACATGTTAAAGGAACATAAAAATGGACAGAAAGGGCTCCTAACGACCAAAGCTAGAACAATTTAAATGACTAGTATTGACACAAAATATAAAGTAGTATATAACACAAAATATAAAACAAATATCCATGAGTCCATACTGATATAAATGATGGATAAATTAATAAATGGACCAGAAGAGACAAGTCTTCCATGTAGAATTCCAAGTAATTTACATAGATACTCTGCCCCTAAGGAGGAGTAGGATAACTAACTTCCCACTCCTTAGGCTGTGGACTGTGCACGATGACTTCTCTCCAGAGAGCACAATATGGAAAGGGGAGGAAAGAGTAACTTTACAGTCTGGAACCTGACAAACGCTACCTCAGCCAGGTGATCAAGGTCAACATCAGCACCCATCAATCATGTTAACAGTATGAAGATTTAATATGATGTGATGAAAATGACACTTTACTTCTGAGGTTATCTTCCCAATAACCTATTATTCCAGTATTATCATGAGGAAAACATATGACCAATTCTCATAGTGGAGCAGCCTACAAAATACATGACTAATACTCATAACTGTCAAGGTCATCAAAGCAAGGAAAGTCTGAGAAAATGCCACAGACAAGAGGAGCCTAAAGAGACAGGACAACTAAATGGAATGTGGTATCCTAGCTATGATTCTGAAACAAGAAGAAATAATAAGTAAATTAACTACATAAGATACAGACTTTAGTTTAATAATAATATCAATATTGGTCTATCAATTATAGCAAATGTTTCAAACTAATAATAGCAGATATTAATAATAGGGAAAAGAGAATTCTCCATACTATTTTCTCAACTTCTGTGTAAATCTAAAACTATTCTAAAAAAATAAAGTCTATTAAAAATAAGAAACAATAATTATCCCCACTGCCAGGTCAGAATGTGATCTGACCAAACCAGGGTGGGGGAAGGAATTCAGTAAATCAGAGTTCACAAAGAAACACCTCCCCTACACCTTAGGGGGGAAAAACAAAACCTGTCATCCATCAGATCAGTTGTCTAATTATAAATATAAAACATTTAAGTTTCAAAGTATATCTGTGCCTATCAGAATGAAGCACTCTAACAAATACAGAGTCAGCAACAAACATGGATGTATTGATAAGAGATCTGTAAGGGGGAGAATGGCTTAAAATTAAAAAGTCAGATAATAATTTCAATAGATTAGCTTTGCTTAAAAGTAAGAGCGGATAAAAATCTTTGGAATCTATCACATACTAAGAGAGACCTAAGTACTAGAAAAGTCAAATTAAATCAACGAATATTGAGTCTTGGCTATGTGTAAGGAAGGCATTATCCCTGGACCTGTACTGCTCTAAGTGTGGTCTCCAGATTGGGAGCATCACCACTTACTGGTGACTTGTTAAAAGTGCATATGGGCCCTGGCTGGTGTAGCTCAGTGGACTGAGTGCTGGCCTGTGAACCAAAGGGTTGCCAGTTCAATTCCCAGTTCAACCAAGGGCACATGCCTGGGTTGTGGCCCAGGTCCCCAGTGGGGGACATGGGAGAGGCAACCACACATTAATGATTTTCTTCCTCTTTCTTCCTCCCTTCCTCTCCCCTCTAAAAATAAATAAATAGGTAAATAAATCTTTTTCAAAATGCACATGGACTTCACCCTAGATGTACTGAATCAGAATCTCTGAGGGTTCAGCTTAGAAACCTATGTTTCGACATGCTCCCTAGGTGATTCCTATGCCTGCTAACATTTGAGTATCAATGTTGGAGGCAGCAGATCCCTCTGTGAGCATGGCAAACACATACAGCAGTCTGGGGTACAAGTAAGAAGATGAAGAATTCATGTCCCACAGCAACCCACCTGCCATATGATTACCAAAGCACCACTGGAGAGGGAGTCAACGCTCCTCTATCCAAAACAGAGTAGAAACACAATGGTTAAATCCTCTGAGCTTTTTGTGGCAATTTCAAAGTCCATGAAAAAGCAAAGAGGAACAGAAGTCAAGAAGCATGCTGGTCAGGAGGGAGACATACATAATAACAGGTGTAGTGTATATTCCACACAGTGACCTGGAATAGACTAAATGCTGCAATCTAGTCCTCTTAACATCTCCAGGTTCTTGTTTTCCATGGAAACACGCAGATTTGGTTTTCACTCTTCTGCACTTCGAGCCTGCTGTTTCTGTCTCATTCTTGCCTGTTTAAAAAGTAAAAAGCACTTTCTATATCACCAACAAGAGCAATTCAGCAGGATTCATTTCTATATACTTTACTGCCAAATATAAGCCCCATTAATGAACAGCACTAGGGACTAGGACTTGGCTTGGTAAAATGATTAGAGTGTCAGGAGAAATCTAGCTCTGCAAGCTGCTGCTTTTCAAAAAAAAAAAAAGCACTTAATGGCAGCCACAGGTCCCTCCCTCCTTTTGCTGCAAAATCAGATGTTCACCCATCCTTAGCTGCAAGATGAAGACCTTAGAGATAGGGCCTTGACAGCAAACCACCGAGGCTGCAGACACATCTCGTTTTAATTGCATCAGCAACTGCTAAGCAATTAATGAAAAAGAAAGAGGGAGCAACAGGTCAAAGAGAAGACAGGCTTGAGCAACCATGTGGAAACACTTCCTCCTCACCCCAATGAGAGCGGGTGATTTATGGCAGCTGCACACAGCATCCAATCCTTGCATCTGAACTCCCAGGCTACTTCCCAGGCAGCAGTAAAGTGAGATAGTCTAGATTTCCTCTTGCTTAGTTTCGTATCTTCCATTTTCCTCTCTGTAGCCACCAACAAAGATGAGGAAGGGAGAAAGCCAACAGATCAAGTGGGTGATTTAGCTATGAAGTCCCTTGGGCAGATTCTATGCTTTGCACAATACTGAGATATAAGGATCAGTAAATACTAAATACTAACAGCAGTGATTCATCAGAAGCCTGCACATACTAGGCCTAGGGCACAGTGGGGCAGGAACTCCATCAATAAACCTCTGCAGTTTCCTTCTTTTTCAAGCTGCATCCTCATCCTATCACAGAAGAGAGAGGCAATAAGATAAAAACTGCCAACAAAAAATCTCACAGAGGAAGTGAACTTTTGAATAAGGCCATGGGTGCCAAGAAAACATCAGCATGAAAGAGAAACAAAAGCGCAGTCACTTAATGCCAAGATCCCAGCTGTCATCTCCTCAATGAACAGAAAACCCTAAATTACATTAGTGAAGGCTAGTGGGTTTTGGGAGGTGAGGGTAGGAACTGATGAAAAATGAGATGGATTTTGAGTAATCACACAGGAAGTTCCTAAATAATGTTTGGTGCCCTCACTCCCCATTCGCACTATTCAATCATAAGGACCAGAGGTCCTGGGTTTTCTGTTAAAAACTCTGATTTAAAAATTCTACTTTACAGTGACTCGATGGAGGTTGCAAGAAAAAAAAACTGTTATTTTATATATAGCTCATCCCAAAGCCCCTCCTCACACAGAGCTTGACAGACCACGGTAAACCAACATATGCACATCAAATGCAATGACAAATAGACAAGGGTAAAGAAGGCAGGAGACATACCCCAAGGCCAGGGTCCAAAAGCACTGCAAGGTGGACTTCAACTAACTTGGCTCATGCCTTTCCTTACTACAGAATTACTCGCATTGCTTATTAAAAATACAGAAGATTATTGTTCAATAAAAAGTATTCCAAGGGACTCTACAGCTGACTGTTAGGGGGAAAAAAGTTAAAACTTAGAAGTTCCTATCAGAGCTAGTTTCTTGACTACCTTCTTATCTCATAACCACTCCTTCCTTCACTCTAAACTCTTCTGTCATTCTAGAAATATTTATGCAGTGACTGCTACATGCTAGTGCTGTTGTAGGGACTATGGATGCACATAGGACTGTCACGTAATGGTCGTTCAATTATGTCTTGTATAAGGGTTCCTAGCTGAGGAGGCAGGATGAACCTGAAACCCAGAGCATGCTTTGTTAGCTGAGCTGCACGTCCTGGTGTAGGGCTGCAACCTCCTGGAAAGGAGACTTTTTTCCTACTTTGCAGTAAGAAGCTCCATGGCCTAAGAGAGGCCCTAGTTACAGTGACAAACAAGTCAGACAAAAATCTCTGCCCTTATGGAGCTTATATCCTGTTGTGGGGGATACAGACAGAGACAAACTAAATTAGATAGTTATGTGACAAGTGTTATGGAGAAAATAAAATAGAGAAGAGGGAAAAGAAAGTTTGTGTAGGTACGCAATTTCAGAGAATTCATGGAAGGACCGATGCACAGAGAAGGTGCCATTTGTATGTTTAGAACCTCACCAAACCCATTCTCCCCACCAGGCCTTTGCACCTGCCTTACTTTCTTGCTCAGAACTCCTCCTGGCAGCCTGCACCCCAATTTTCATATGGCTTATGTTTGATCTTTCAATCTTAGCCTAAATGTCACCTCTCAAAGGGGCCTTCCCTGGCTACTCTAAAGGAGTATAGTTACCCAATCTCCCTACACACTCCTAACCAAACGAAGTCTTAAGTGCATTGACTAAAGACTTGAATTCTATTTCTTTGCATAATTTCTGACATTCAGCTTCTCCATCTGCAAAATGGATAAAAACAGTACCTACCATATAGGGCTGCTGTGAAGATGAATTACAACCATGACCACAATAATATAACAATAAAGATAATGACAGCAGATATTACTTATATAGCTCTCACCACATACCAGGCATTATTCCATGTGTTACATTTATTAACCCATTTAATCCACTCATTAAGACATTTAAAGAGCTTAGTACTGTATTTAGCACACAGTGAATAAAGTCACTGTCATGCTCATTATCATCATCAACTGTGGCGGCATTATGACCTATCCTACGGAAGTATCTAAGCACTCTGCCTAACTCTGTGCTCCACTGAAGGATCAGTGTTCCAAAGTTCTTTGTCTTCCTTCTAGGATTAATGGTCTATAGAAGCAATGCACATATCAACCTCAGCACTCACTCTGCAAAGTGATCTCTTATTCCTGGCAGTGGCATGGACTTTAAAAAAGAAAAAGACATAGACTGTCCTTATGGATCATACACTTTTAAAAGCCTCTAGAGGGCAAATAGTGAGGTAGTGTGGAACTGGAGAGCAAAATCCCTGGATTCACTGACCCACACAATGTTAGAGGTTATCCACATTAATCTCTCATCTTACATATAAATAAAATGAAGTTCAGAAAAAGAAAGTTATTTGCTGATTTGCTCAGTTACTTATAGTTAGTTCACTATAGACTTGGAACCAGAATATAAATCTGTTAACTCCCAATGCAGCAGTTTTCCCATTAGCCCACAGAAACGCCAGTTCAAAGTGGCCCATACGGTAATTCTAATAGGAAGGAAACCAAGAAATAGATAAATACAGTCTAAAACAAAGGGAGTCTTAGGCTTTTAACACTAGATCTAAGTTTAGAAGGAAAACTGAGGCTAACAGAGTAAACTTCATTCTGCCCACAGTGGAAAGAAGGGTAAACTGGGATGTCTAATTCTGCCTTTATTTTTATGACTTCAGGCAAATCACTTCTCCTCTTTAGACCTCAGTTCCTATACACAGAAAACAAGGAGTAGGCTAATTACTTCTAAGGTGTCTTAGAAGGTGTCTATTAACAATGTGGGTTTGAAGCCAAATACAGAACAGAACAGTATATTATTTTAGGATTAGCAACATGATTTTCCTTCTAAACAAGCTCTAGCAAGATCAGCTTGCTCTCAGTTTGAAAAATGAGGGGGAAAAGAGAGAAAGCAACAGCCTGAATTATTAATTACTGAAACTTAATTATGATTTACAACAAATAAGTACATTTAACTTATGAGTGGGTATCTTTTTTGGGGACTATTTAATCATGAAATGATGTCAGGTGCAGTGCTTGGTACACAGCAAATTCTCAAAAATTTCTTGAATGAACAAATATGTAAGTGAATAAATGAATTAGCCAATTAGATATGTTTAATTTTTTAGACAGGTCAATCAGATCAAAGAGAACTTTTGTTAGCATGGAAGTGAACTTCTTAGAATTTGGCCCTATAAAGAAGAAACATGCCAGATACACTGTATACAAAAGTGTTAACTAATCTAGAAGGCACATATATTAGTTTCCTGTGGCTGCTGTGACAAATTAACAAAAATTTAGTGGCTTAACACAACATAAATTTATTCTCACAGCTATGGAGGCCAGAGCCCACAATCAGTTTCACTGGTTTGAAACGCATGTGAGCAGGGCCAGGCTTCCTCTGGAAGCTGTAGGAGAGAATCTGTTCTTTGACTATTCCAGCTTCTCCCAGCTGCCAGCATTCCTTGGCTGTGGCTACATTACTCTAATCTTCAGGGCCAGAATCTTTAAATCTCTCTCTGCTCCAGTCTTCACATCACTGTTCTCTTCTGCAAATTCAAATCTCCCTCTGCCTCTTTCTTGTAAGATTACATACAAGTGATTGCATTTAGAGCCCACCTAGATAATCAAAGATAACTTCCTTCTTCTTAAAACCTCTCCCTCCTGGGACCACGCCAAAGCCTTCCCCCTCCCCCTAGGCACCCATTACCTTTACCTTCCTCTCTCCTAAGCTCTGAGGGCCCTTCTTTTGCCTCTGTAACTTGTTTCCTGAGCCCATTTCTTCTATAGCTCACTTATTCTACCTCGGTGACTTTCTAAATAAACTTTCTCTTATAGTTAAAAAAAAATCCTTAACCATAACTGGAAAAACACTTTTTCCACCTAAGGAAACATTCACAGGGTCCAGGGATTAGGATGTGGATATCTCTTGGAGGAACCATTTTTCTCCCCAGTTTACCACAGCAGAATATAAAAAATGGCAAAAAAAGTGGTATCCAGAGTCTAAAGAGATATGTCTTAAAGTGACTTCAGGAGGTTAGAGATATGGTTTCGAGAAAAGAAGGGGAAAGGTGATTAAGGAAGGAGGTGAGTGTGAAGTGGAAAGAATGGCATAAACCAGAGGTACAAACGAGTGTGCTATGCATAAACAAAGGCAAATATATGTATCTTTGGAGGGCCAGGCAGGGACTAAAGTGTCAGCAGGGGAGCAGTATGAAATACAAATTGTTACATAGGGACTACTTTTTTTTTGCACGGGGCTACATTCCCCAATCCTGTGGCAGCACAACAAACTCAAAAAGGCACCGATAAATATTTTAAATTTTTGAAGGAAACACGGTAATGCTCAACATCTGTAGGGCACCACACGAACTACAGGTCATTCACAGTTTCAACATCAGATCATTCTATATGTTTTGCAAACTGGGTTTTCAACAAGTGTGATAAAAAGCCAGTATGTGAAAATCAACTGGGGATGGGAAACGAGGGTGGTGGTCTAATGTGATTTCCAAAACTGAGAACTCGTGCAGTTCCCAACAGGGGTACGTGTCACATCGGTAAGCAACTATGGTTATTTTAAGAATGAAATAAAAGATTTTTTCTTTTAATTTTGCGTATTATTTTTACAAATGATGATTATGTTATTAGAATGTAAATACTTAAGTTGTTTAAACCTAAAATTTAATAAATAGAAACAGTAGATCTTTTGATTGTGTGCTGTGAAAAAAATTACTGAGACACTAAGAACGCTGACAACCAAGAAAGTTCAGGGACCTCTAACATAGGGCCCTGTGATGAAATCTGATCATCTTAAGTATGCAGTGAGACACATAGTACTTAGGGCAGTGATAGGTGCTAATAAATGTTTGCAGAAATAAAGTGACAAATGACCTTGACATTTAAGATCAGGCAATTTCAGTGTGATGTCAGTATCATGGTGAAGAAGGAAATTTAATTTGATATTAAAGGGGAACTAGGTATTATTAGCGCATGGCTCATTCTTTCTTAAATTTCACCTTCTTTAATAAGGAAGCATATTGCAATTGAGCTGTCCTACTCAAAACCATAAATTTTACAACATTTTTAAAAATTGAATTGCATGCCAGTCAGACCATACACAAGTTGCAAGATGATGTATGGAAAGCAGCCGTCTTCAGAGTGCCACATGAGACTGTTTTCCTCATGTTAAACTAACCTTAGCAACACAGTGTGACGATTTTGTTCAAATCTGGGCCAATCTGACTTGTCCCACAAACTGTAACATGAAAATAAAAGGAGTTAACTCATTTTATAATGTTAGTATGTCTCAAAAAAAATTTAGGATTTAATATAAATGCTCCTTTTGGATACTTTGTTATAAAGACAGCCTAGAATCCAGGCATTTACCACAACAGATATAGAAAAATAATCAGAAGGCTTAAAGAAAAGTGAAGTCAAGAATTTTGGTTCCACTCTCCAGACTCATCCACTATCACACATTAATAAATGGTGCTGCTACTGTTCTTTAAGATTGATTAGCTCATTGCCTCTGGGCAAGGCCACTAAGAACTATTTTCCTGGTATCTGTTGCTTTGAGACATCAATTTATCCTGAGTCATCTCAAATGCCTTTTCTAGAAATACTAAATGATGAAGAAAAGAAAAGGATGTAACGGGAAGAAGCATGATTTAAATTGTGGAATATAAAGTCAGACTACCTGGTTCCGCAAATCACCAGCTAGGACAAGTTTCTTAACCTCCTAAAACTTAGTATGCTCACGTATAACACAGGAATAAGCAATAGTTCCTACCTCACAAAAATGACATGAGAAATGTTCTAGTCATTTAGTGGCTGGCACATAGTAATAAGATCAACAAATTAAAGCTTAAAAAATTACACTCACAAGAAAATTCAAGAGTATTCTATGTGAAATTACTGCTTTTTTTGAGGGGGTGGGGGGGCTGGAAAGGACAACATAGAAAGCTAACTGGCTGGCTAATGCTGTCTCCTTCACTGACAGCGATACACAATGAAAGAATGGCTTATCAGCACATTCTGTTTCTCTAGTATTACCCAAAGGTTAATCAACAAATTCCTGTTCAGAGGGAGAAGTACTAAGATAGCATAATTGCTCTTGATGCTAATTCACTAGGAGACTCATTGTGATAGCAAATAGGAACCCTATAACCAGTCTGAACATTCCAACAATTTCACCAATTGCTGCTGCGCATGGATGGCAAAGTGATAAGAAACAAAGCCCTGGGGGAAGTAGGGTTACTGGGGTTAGGAAAAACAAACTTAAGTAAGTGGCTGAATCTTGCTGTATACAAATAACAGATGATATTAAAAAATTATTGTGTAGTATAATAATGGCATTTTGGCTGTATAAGCAAATGCCCTCAGTTTTTTGAAATGCATGTTGAATTATTTAGGAAAGAAACATCATAATGTCTCAAACTTCCAAATTGTTCAACAAAACTAATAAATAAACTATACATTACACAGTATGGTAAAACTAACAATTAAACCTAGTGGTAGGTGATCATTTTACTTCTCTTAACTTTTTTGTATACTTAAAATTGCACATAAAAAAAAAGCTGGGAGAGAGAAAATATCTTGCCACAATATAGTAAGTACATTATGTTTCAAAAGCTGAGCTGGTACTTTTTAAAAATTGAATGCCAGGCTTTTAAAGATGCCAGTTCATGCTATCCCAATTAAAAATATAAAGAGCCTGCTTTTCAAATATTTTGCAAATATTTGAAATCTCTTTGTAAGTATTTTCTGTCAATTCTGTGTAGCCAGACCCCTTTTAGCCCTTTACTTCCATATTACATACTATGTAGTTTACGCTGTTTCACACCTTCCAGGAATCAGATTTCCCAAAGCTTGCCACGGAAGTCCTCTGCGCTATCAGCAGCTTCGGGCTGCTTACCATGAAAGAGTCCTAACCTCCGAATGACACTAAGGGATACCACCCATGATCTGGAAGAGGATGGTGGCCTCTAGCAGAACTGAGTAATGTACCACTAGGCTGTAATACAATCTCTCTCCAGTAGCTCTCCAAAGCAGCTCAGAGTTACTGAAATAATATATTTAGGGTCACCCAAGGTAAAACTGGGAAGTAGGCAATACTGTTTCTACCACTCCCTCCTCCACTGACAGCTTAGGACCCTCCAATTCTAAACCTTTCCCCATCTCTTTTGTATCTGTTCCTTTACTCACATTTAATTCTAAGCTGTGAGTCAACTAAATAAATTGATCCTAATTAAATATGTTTAACTAACTGGTCTTTTTAGAAATGGTTAGAATTTCTCTAAGTGGCCTCCTCAAATCACATCATGGCCACCAATTCTAATATATATTATATATGTATACATTCTGAAGTATGCTCACCTTTGGAGTCTTGTTTGAAGTTCCTATAAAACCAAATCCACTTTTCAGTCAGTTCAAGTGTGAGCCATTGACTGGTTGTGCTTACTTTTTTCTCCATGGCTAGTCCAGGAGGCTCATTTGAAATATGTCAACTGGCGTGGCTAGGTTGACTGTCAGCCAGTGAACTGAAAGATTGCTGGTTTGATTCCTGGTCAGGGCACATGCTTGGGTTGCAGGTTCAGTCCCCCATCAGGGCACGTGCAAGAGGCAACCTATCAATGTTTTTCTTCCTCCCTTTCTCCCTCCCTCCCCCTAGCTCTAAAATAAATAAATATTTTTAAAAATATGTCAACAGAAAAGTGCCTAAATAAATGTACAGATCAGTGTTCAAGTGGGTACTTATTGTCCTCCATACTCTATGCGAAACTCATGGTAAATTTCGATGGACACACACACAAAAGAAACAGCTCAATTATTAAGAATGCCTATTCTATCTTGGTTCTCTTAAGAGATGATCAAAATCACCATAACAATGACTTCAAATACCCTCGCCAAGCCTAATTTTGCCAGTTTTCAATTCTGCACTCAATGCTTCTGAAATTAAAGACAAATTCATTTACTAAAATGCTTATGTGACTTAGTGAGTATTCCTAGTTGCCTAAGCAAACATTAAAAATAACTATGGAGCAGTTTTATAATTTATTAATAAAGTACTTTGTCCTAGTAAAGAGACAAGCACTTACAAAAATTAAGAAACCTGGCAAATAAAAGGATATGTTTTGTGAGCAATATGCGCACAACTGGCTCCGTGACAACGCTGTCGTTCACTGTGGTCTAAGTGGGGTGAACGGCAGTGGCTGAGTGTGGCACGCTCTGACATACAGCCAGTGTACACTCGGAGCACACGGACTGAAGCCACACTGAAATGGGTATACGTGTACGCACTTCTCTCAATTTGCCCTATAAAACATACAGGCCCTGGTGTCCCTTGTGAATATGACAAGATACCAGTGAAGAAGAGTCAATTCTAAGGGATGGATACCATCATGCCTAAAAAGAGGTGCTGTAAAAAGTAAAATCAAAATAAACCTTCACTGTTTGCTTCCAACCTCTAAATGTTAATCTCTCCTTTATATGATCCCCCAACTTAATAAGACCAGTGATACAGTAATACAACACTCAGTATAGAGTACTTACAGCAACTCTTACGCGATTACCTTGTGCTACAGTGAGTTTCGCAAGCAGCTTTCCAGACAACAAACAGCACACTCTTCTCTGAGAGGCAATTCCTGTAAATGTCACTCATCTGGCTTATATATTATTTGGTGTAGTTACCTTCGTAATCCATGTTGTAAGTATAGTCCCCCCTCCCCCATACAATAAGACTTCAGAAGTGACCTCACCTCTTTGCGTACTAACTGCTTTCTCTCTCCTTCTAGGCCACGGGTGTCAAACTCATTTTCACCAGAGGCCACATTAACCCCATGGTTGCCTTCAAGGGGTTGAATGTAGAGCTCCTTGCCCCTAGTTAAGGAGTAGTTACATTTATACAGTCCTAAAACTACATTCAGCCCTTTGAAGGCAACCAACCGTGAGGCTGATGTGGTTCCCGAAGAAAATGAGTCTGACACCCCTGTTCTAGGAAAATCCCTCCCCCACCACATGAAGCTGCTGCTAGTATTAAAATTAAAGTTTCTGCCATCTTCTGCTTCTGAACCAAATGCAGGTTATTGTTTAATTATGCCATTCATAAGGCCGATGCAAATAAATAAAGACTGTAAAACCCCCTTGCCATTTGTCTAGCACCATTAGTTAAATTTGAGAAATTTAATAGAATTATGTACTTATTTCAGCCAGGAACTCCAAGCACGTGTGTGGCTGTGATAGAGAGGGATTATTAGCAACATCTGAGCCTGGTGTGTGTAACATTAGTGCCCCCATCAAATTAAATGATATGGGCAGCCAAGCATTGTGGTAAGATGACCAGCTTTGAAGTTATACACAGACCTAGGTGATAAATCAACTTCTGATCCTTTCCAGTTGTGTGATCTTGGGGAAGTAAATGCTTCTAAGATGAGGTTTCTTCAAATGTGAAATGCAAATAGTTAGCACCTACTTGTCAAAGTTGTGAGATTATCAAGATGAACTGTTGCCTAGTACAGTCTTTTTTGAAGGCACTCAAAATAAATTACACTATTATTACTAATCACAATTACATTCAGTGAACAGAATTTTTACATTCCTTTAGCAACCAACATTCATTAATCTTCTAGGTAGTATACCCAAATAAGAAACAGACTGTACTTGAAAGAGTGAAAAGTGGACCTTGGATAATGAAAAGATTGAACTGAAATTACTGGATTTTATACTAGAGTCTGAGATTTAATCTCAGGATTTTGCAAAAGTTGGGTTTAAAAATTTTTTTTTAAATATGGTTTTTAATGAGAGAGAGAGAGAGAGAGAGAGAGAGAGAGAGAGAGAGAGCAAGACCCACAACCTAGTTATGTGCCCTGACCAGGAATCGAAACACCAACCTTTTGTTATTTACAAAATAACGGCCAGGGCAAAGTTTGAAGATTTGTAAAACTCAAAGGGATAGGTAATTCAGATGTCAGATGATACAATGTTAAACACAGTATAAAAATATTCACAGGCAGCAGGAGGTAACACCCTTATCTCACTGAAACTTGAAAACAAACTTTTTTTTTAAACAAAATGGCACATTAAGCCTGCTCTGAGAAATAACCAAACCACTTTCATTCTCACAATACCCAAACACAACAGTGTTTGGTTCCTGCTCCTCAGAGGAGAAGAAGAAACAATGTCAACACTTGATCTGTTGCCTACAATAGGTTTTTGGCCATAAGACCTTGGTTGGTAAAAGTTTCTCTCTAGAGATGGGTTCTAAGAGTCTGAAGTGAAAACTATCAGTAAAGAATCCATTTTACACTCTAAAAAGGGAGTTAGAGAATACAGTAACCTCAGGTCTTAAATCATAACAAGTAGCATTATTATTTTTTTGAAGTTAAGATGTATCCTGTTTTGGTCTGTTATTTTAAGACTGTTCAATAACACCCTGGCCAGGTAGCTCAATTGGTTAGTGTTGCATTGATACACCAAGGTTGCAGGTTCTATCCCTGGTCAGGGCACAAACAAGAAGCAATCAGTGAATGCATAAACAAGTGGAAGGAACACAAGTGAACTCTCTCTGAAATTAATAATAATAATAATAATAACAACAACAACAACTGTTCAATAAGAAGGCTGGGCAACCAGACTACAGTGATCAGTGAACAGATAAGGAACAACTCTCACAAAGACTTCTCTATAAGTCTGAGAAACAATAAAATAAATAAGACACTTTTAGGCGGCCTACATGCTACTACAAAAATAAAACAAGGTAATGGGTTAGAATAAAAATAAAGGTACCATTAGATAAATGGGCCTAGAACTGATGGCTGAATGATGAGTAAGCATGGTACTAGGGAGCAGCAACCAGGTTGAGTGGGGAGCAAGTGCACAAACTCTGAGACGGGGCCAGACAGAAGGCTTGTGTGGCTGGTATCTGAATGTGGAACAGTGGTTAAAATCAGTTAAATAGGCAGTCATGGTATGACTGATATGTAGGTCGGATATGTAGGACTGTTTGACTTTGGAAAAAATTTGCATTTTATTTTAATTTGGTAAGTCATTAGAGTATTTTAAGCAGAGGAATTAGTGACATTAAGACTATAATTGAAATGTAAAGATGTTGTTTTCTATAACAGTTCACAGGTTCATAGAAAGCCTTTCAAAGTTCCTGAAAAATGTATGGAGGAAGTTTAAAAATTAAATTAAAGTATACATTTTTAAAAGATTTTATTTATTTATCTTTAGAGGGGAAGGGAAGGAGAAAAGGAGAGAAATATCAATATATGGTTGCCTCTCATGAGTCCCCTGCTGGGAACTGGCCTGCAATCCAGGCATGTGCCCTGACTGGGAATCAAACCATGATGCTCTGGTTTGCAGGCATGCACTCAATCCACTGAGCTACACCAGCCAGGGCTAAAGTATACATTCTATAGGCCCTGGTCCAGTGGCTCAGTTGGTTGGAGCATCATTCCACACACCAAAAGGTTGCACCTTTGATCCGTGGTCAGGACATGTAATCGAAGCAACTGATCAATATTTCTCTTTCACATAGATGTTTCTCTCTCACCCCACCCCCACTCCCAATCAATAAACATAGCCTCAGGTGAGGATTAAAACACACACACACACACACACACACACTCACATTCTATAGCAGTCAGTCGTTTTTGACCTGTTTCTCTTCTTTGGTCCCCTAATCCAGTCAGTTAAGATAGTCCTGCCAATCTCTCCTTCATAATGTTTATTTTTTTCCTTTGCCAAACATCCTACTTTAAGCTCTGTTCCATCTCTTTTTCTTTTCCTCCCCCCTTTTTCTTAACATGTGTTGTGTGTATGAATGCACAAGACAGGTAGAGAACTGAAGAGATTACCCTGTAGAGGTCCCTGAGTTTCCTATGTTAGAATATCAATAATGAGTAGGAAAGAGTATATTATTTCCAGGAAAGAAAACAAGAGATTTACTGGGTAAGACAGTAATATCGACAAGGAATAAACTCTGGAATAGCATCTGATGGGTTGCAGAAAGCCAAAGGATTCTTTGCTGAAAAAAAATTAAGCAAACAACTAGGTAGACAAGAGGAAGGCTGAATGAAAACATGTGGTCACTCTAGATGCAGGACAGAGTGTAGCAGCTCACGCGGTGCAGGATACAGCTACACTACAGTGGGCTTATTTCCCTCTACTCTCATTTGTCAAAATGTTATTCCCTTAAAAGGCCTAGTTAAAAAAAGTATGTCCTTTTACAGGCTTTCTGTGACCCTACCAAGCCAGAATTGTCTTTTTTCTCCTTTAAAGTCTCATATTTGAACTTTTATTTAGCTCAATTTATTCTGTCTTATGTTACACTGTTACTCTTATGAACACGATTATCCATCTTGCTTACTTCACAAAGGTGCAAACAGATGAGAAAGGTGGAAGGCTAAATGAGCTTAAACAAGTTCACTTATTCAGTTAATACCTACTGAGCAACTACTATGTGCCAGACACAAAACAGATGTGGTGTTCTCATGATGTTTATATTCTTGGACATGGCAAGGAATGTTAGCAGTTATTAGTGTATGGCTGATCTTTGAAAAATGTGGCAGTTAGGGATGTCAACCCCTGTACAGTTGAAAATTATATGTAACTTTTGACTCCCCCCAAACTTTATAGTCATCGCCAAAATTCTCTAGGAGGCCATGTCATTTTTACCCCCCCCAACAATGGCCACTGCACCTGGAACACAACAAGTGATAAATGAATGTCAGTACTGGGAATACTTCACACAAAGGTGGCTCTTCTAGTGCTCTGCTGCAGGGCCGCTTTTAAAGGTCCTGCCTTGGGCACCAGTGGTTTGCTATAGATTCCAGGGTCTCAGCTATAGCTATCATCCCTTCCAGTTGATTGTTACCACTCAGCTACTCTTAATCCTTGGGGTTCTCTTCCACTCCATCCCCAGCTGACTGTTTATCTCCAGGACTAAAATCTCACCGTCATCATCTCCTTTTGATTCCACCTTTAAGCCGAGCTATCTTTTCTTTCCAAACAGATGTTGCAATTAAGGCAGAATAACAAGCACTTCTTTGACTTAAATGAAAATTTTACATCTTTGAGGCTCCACATTAAAACAGTTCACAAGGTTAGGGCCCATTCTGGGAATTATTCCCTCCCTGGGCACTTCTTCATTTTCCAGTTACAGCAAAAGTGGTGAATTTAACTGCAAGTGCATGAATTCCTTCCAGCCCTGAAAAGGTCACTTAGTACAACTGCTTGATTTCAGACTGAAGAATGGAAATAGGATGAAATCGAAAAATCTTAACTTTTGGGGTCAAGGTCTAGATGAAAGATTTGCTGACTAAAAGGGAATGGTAACAGAAAACAAAACAAAACACTAAATAAAGTAAGACAATGAAAGTGTTTTAGAGTTTCGATGCTATACAAAGGAATCTGTAAAATAAAACTCTGAAATAAGCAGCAGTAATTTAGTTGAAATACCAAAATTTTCCCAGATAGCAGTCAATTTAAGTTTTCTATTTGAACTGTGTGTGCTAGACAATAAGTACTTATTGAGCAGTTACTATGTGCACATCAAGGAGGATATGATGATGTGATGCTAGCAGAAAAATAACTTGTGCCAGTTAAACAGCTAGGCGATGATGATACAGGACAAGGGGAGTACAGGAGTCTATGGGAACACAACAAAGGAGCATCTAATCCAGCTCTGGGTCAGCAAAGACTTCCCAGAAGTAAAATCTCAACTGAGATCAGATAAATGAATATGAACCAGACAACAATAACAACAATATTTATATAACACTTAATTGCCAAGTACCATTTTATTTATTTTTCTATTTATTAATTTATTTTTAGACAGAGGGGAAGGGAAGGAGAAAGAGAGGGAGAGAAACATCAATGTGTGGTTGCCTCTTGCACACCCCCAGCTGGGGACCTGGCCTGCAACCCAGGCATGTGCCCTGACTTGGAATTGAACTGGCGACCCTTTGGTTGCCAGAGTGGTGCTCAATCCACTGAGGCACACCAACCTGGGCTCAAGTACCATTTTAAGAGTACTCCATATATTTACCCATTAATTCTCCCAACAACCCCATAAAGCAGTAATTATTATTATTATCTACCTTGTATACATGAAGAAATTGAGGCTTTAAGAGATTAACTGCCAAAGTCACACAGCTAAAAAGAGGCAGAATGAGGATGAGAACCCAGGTTCTCTAGAGGTTCTCCTGTCTCTCTCTCGGTCTCTCTGTCTCTCTCTCTCGATAAGAGGTGAGGGGTGAGGGTGGAAAGAAAGGGTAAGAGAAGAAGAAATGAAAGTGTGATAGGCAGAGAAATGTATGCACTAACACTTTGAAAAAACATACAGCAAGAATTGAAGGAAGTTCAATATGGTGGGTTCTTGGGAGAGGTTAAGAATGGAAATTTAAAAGAAACCAGATTAAAGTGGAGTATCTAAGGTTAAGGTAGCCATCAAGAATAATTAGTGTGTGTATTACAGCAGTAGTCTATTAGTGATTTCTTGGTGTTTCTTTCTTTAAGACAATCTTTCCATATACCACTATCAGAATTCAACTTCCTGCCCCAGCTGGTGTAGCTCAGTGGATTGAGTGCGGGCTGTGAACCAAAGGGTCACCAGTTCGATTCCCAGTCAGGGCACATGCCTGGGTTGAAGGCCAGTTCCCTCAGTGGGGGCCACAAGAGAGGCCACCACACATTGATGCTTCTCTCCCTCTCTTCCTCCCTTCCTCTCTCTCTAAAAATAAAAATAAAAAAAGAATTCAACTTCCTAAAGTACTATTTCCATGATATCACTACCCTGTTCAAAAAGTCTTTAAGAGTATTCCACTGACTAAGATTCATTCAAAATTGTCGAGTCTTCGTAAAATGACCTCCACTTTTCTTCTCAACCTTATTTTTGGATTTCCACCAATCCCAACTACAAATTTCAGCCCCATTAAAATTTTGGTTTTTGCCCTTGGAACAAACCATCATTATTGAATAAAAATTTAGAAGACCCCTGGCCACTTAGCTCAGTTTGTCAGAATGTTGTCTTGATATGCCAAGGTTGCGAGTATGTTAGGGCACATACGAAAATCAACCAATGAATGCATAAATAAGTAGAACAACAAATCCATGTTTCTCTCTCTCCCCAATCTATTCCCCTCACTCTCTAAAATCAAAAAGTAAAATTTAAATATATATATATTTTTTAATTTAACACTTTGTGTAATACTTCAACCTACCGACAATATACTTAACATCCTTACACAGTTTCACAATTTTGAGTGGGTACATAGAGGGAGAAGAGGGAGAATTAGAGCAAAAAGAACCAGTACCTTAATATTTCTCAATGCTTTCTACATTTATAAAAAAATTTTGACCACTGACTAATGAAAAGTATAAAGAGCTCCACTTCAGATTTTAGTGGCAGATATTTTAGCATTTTGGACAATACCTGACATACCAAATGTCAAAATTTCAAATGAATGAGTCTGGACTATCCTCCGAGAGCCACAATTTCATTCCTATCAAAAATGTCAGTAAAAAGAACTAAATTTAATGGTTAGGGTAAAAAAAAATAAAATAAAAATAAAACTCCTACTGCATGCCTTATTTATTGTAAATTGCATTAAATTCTTTTTCAAATCAGATAGGCTATAAATAATAATTTAAAAATTCTCTCAAGTGGTGAATAACTTTAAATACACACTAAATCTAGTCACCACAAAAAATCTCAATTATCTATATACTGCTATTATGACAAAGACTAGTAGTGTTAAATATTAGTGGCTAGGAGGCAAGGTCAAAATTTTCTATGTTAAACTTTTAGGTAAGTTTGAAAAATTGAGCCCTTATTCAATGCTCTGTAAAAAACAATTTTTGGTTCTGGCTGGTGCGGCTCAGTGGATTGAGTGCCAGTCAGAACCAGGGGGTCCCTGGTTCGGTTTCCAGTCAGGGCAAATGTCTGGGTTGTGGGCTTGGTCCCAAGATGGGGGCGTGTGAGAGGCAACCACACATTGATGTTTCTCTCCCTCTCTTTCTCCCTCCCTTCCTCTCTGTCTAAATATAAATAAATAAGATCTTTAAAAAATAAAATTAAAAATATTCCTGGAGTTCCAGCCAAGATGGAGGCGTAAGTAGATACACTTCCCCTCCTTGCACAACCAAGGAAGAAAACAACCAATTTAAATACAAAAGACAACCAGAACTGCCAGAAAATCAAACTATATGGAAGTCTGAAAACCAAGGAATTAAAAAAAACACTCATCCAGGCTGGTAGGAGGGGGCAGAGACAGGCAGCCAGGGAGGAGAGGAGGTGGGGCAAGGCAGCAGCTGCTGGTGGACTGGGCAGGGAAGGTGGCGGCTGGTGGACCAGGCGGTACCACATTTGGGTGCAGATAAACTGGGAGGAACAACTGGGGAGCGAGACAAAGTACAGGACCCAAGGTTCCAGCGTTGGGAAAATAAATCCTCAGAACCTCTGGATGTAAAAACCTGTGGGGACTGTGACAGCATGAGAAACTTCCATTCTCTTGAAAGCAGGACGAGAGCAGAGAAAGCAGCATTGTTTCCTCTCAGATTCCGCCCCCCCCCCCACAGGGCCACAACACAGCAAAGTGAACTGCTCCATCTTAGAGAATACCTAAGTATGTACAGGGGCACCACGACACAGAAGTATGGCCCAAATGAAAGAAGAGATCAAAACTCCAGAAAAAGATCTAAGTGACAAGGAGATGGCCAACCTATCAGATGCAGAGTTCAAAACACTGGTAATCAGGATGTTCACAGAAATGACTAAGAATGGCCACAAAATAAAGGAAGAAGTGAAGGCTATACAAAGTGAAATAAAGAAAAATACACAGGGTACCAAGAGTGAAGGGAAGGAAACCAGTACTCAAATCAACAATTTGGAACAAAAGGAAGAAATAAACATTGAACCAGAACAGAATGAAGAAACAAGAATTCAAAAAAATAAGGAGAGGCTTAGGAACATCCGGGACAACTTTAAACATTCCAACATCCAAATCATAGGGGTGCCAGAAGGAGAAGACGAAGAGCAAGAAATTGAAAACTTATTTGAACAAATAATGAAAGAAAACTACCCTAATGTGGCAAAGGAAGTAGACATCCAAGTTCAGGAAGTTGAGAGAGTCCCAAAGAAACTGGGACTCCAAGAAATCCAAGAAGAAATGCACCAAGACACATCATAATTACATTACCCAAGATTAAAGATAAGGAGAGAATCTTAAAAACAACAAGAGAAAAGAGACAGTTACCTACAAAGGAGTTCCCATAAGACTCTCAGCTGATTTTTCAAAAGCAAAACAAAACCAAAAAACAAACAATAAATGTTGGTGAGGATACGGAGAAACTGGAACCCTTGTGTACTGTTGGCATAAACTTTATTTGAGTTCTGATAACCTACTACCATCAGACAAGCCACACTGTTGGTATAGGAATAGAAAAAATGATGTAGCTACTAAGGACAGCAATACGGCAATTTCTCAAAAAATTAAACATAAAATTACCATTATCAGCCAGCTGAGACTCAAGCTAATACTTGCACACATATATTCACTGCAACATTATTCACAGCAGCCAAAAGGGGGAAGCCATTCAGTATTCATCGAAATATGCATAGATAAACAAAGTGTGCTATATACATACAATAAAATACTATTCGACCTTAAAAAGGAAGTAATTCTGATACATGGTTCAACATGAATGAACCTTGAGAACATTATGCTAAGTATAATAGGCCAGTTACAAGACAAATACTGTATGATTCTACTTTTATGAGGTACCTAGAGTAGTCAGATTCATAGAGACAGAAAGTAGAATCATAGTTGCCAAAGGCAGAGAAGAAAGGAATAGGAAATTGTTTAATGGATATGGTTTCAGTTTTGCAAGATGAAAAGGGTTCTGGAGATTGGTTGCACAACAATATGAATATATTGATACTCTGCATATTCTATTTATCAGTAGATTTGTACACTTAAAAATGGTTAAGGTGATAAATTTTTTGTTATATATGTTTTACTAGATTTTTTGTACATTAAAAAAAAAAAAAAAAAGCCCAGAATCACTTTGGAAGCAGACTACCTGACTTTGAGTCTTGGCTCTGCTACTTCCTAGCTATATAAGTGGTCTGTACCTCATTTCCTCAGCCACAGATGAGATGACATAAAAGTACCTACATTATTACCTTGTGATAATTGAATTAGTACATATATGTGAACTTCTCACAACAGTATTAGCACACGGTGAGTCCTATTGTAAGCATTTGTTACTATTAGATTCACCATTTTGAAAAGATAATTTAATGCAGAATTCAGGCCTGCAGGCAAAACTGAGTTTCTCCCATGCAAAACTGAATAAAATAATTTGTGTGCTTGTATTCATATAAATTCCTGATACAAAGCAGCACTAACACACCAACTAAGGAAAGATTTCCATATGCCTTATTTTTTCAAAGATTCCATTTTTTAAAAATTTAATCTTTATTGTATTTTTTCCTTTATCATTTAGACACCTTACACCTCCCTCCCCCCAGCAATCACCACACTGTTGTCCATATCCATGAGTCCTTTTTCCTTTTTGCCCAATCCCTCCACCCCCCTAACTTCTCCCTGCACTAGCTGTCATCCTGCTCTCCGCCTAAGAGTTTGTCCCCATTTTCTTGTTAGTACAGTTTGTTCATTAGATTCCACCTGAGTGAATTTCTCTGACTGGCTTATTTCATTTTATTTATTTTTTAAAATGTATTTTATTGATTATGTCATTACAGTTGTTCTATTGCCCCCTTCATTTCCCTCCACCCTGCACCCCCCTCCCCCACCATTCCCCCTCTTTAGTTTATGACCATGTGTCTCAAGTTCTTTAGATTCTGTATTTCCCCTACTATTCTTACCCTCCCTCCTATCTATTTTCTACCTACCATCTATGCTACTTATTTTCTGTACCTTCTCCCCCCTTCTCCTCCTCCCACTCCCCTGTTGCTAACCCTCCATGAGATCTTCATTTCTATGGTTCTGCTCCTGATCTAGCTGTCCTCTTAGTTTGCTTTTGTTTTAGGTGTGGTTGTTATTAACTGTGAGTTTGCTGTCCTTTCACTGTTCATCTTTTTTTATCTTCTTTTTCTTAGGTAAGTCCCTTTAACATTTCATATAATAATGGCTTGGTGATGATGAACTCCTTGAATTTGATCTTATCTGAGAAGCGCTTTATCTGTCCTTCCATTCTAAATGAAAGGTTTGCTGGATAGAGCAATCTTGGTTGTAGGTCTTTGGATTTCATGACTTGGAATACCTCTTTCCAGCCCCTTCTTGCCTGTAAAGTCTCTTTTGAGAAATCAGCTGACAGTCTGATGGAGACTCCTTTGTAGGTGAGTGTCTCCTTATCTCTTGCTGCTTCTAGGATTCTCTCCTTCATTTTAATCTTGGCTATTATAATTATGTGTCTTGGTGTGTTCCTTCTTGGGTCCAACTTCTTTGGGACTCTCTGAGCTTCCTGGACTTCCTGGAAGTCTATTTCCTTTGCCAGATTGGGGAAGTTCTCCTTTATTATTTGTTCAAATAAGTTTTCCACTTGTCGCTGTTCCTCTTCCCCTTCTGGTACCCCTATAATTTGGATGTTGGGGCGTTTAAAAATGTCCTGGAGGTTCCTAAGCCTCTCCTCATTTTTTTGAATTCTTGTTTCTTCATTCTTTTCTGTTTGGTCATTTTTTTCTTCCTTCTGGTCCACTCCCTTGATTTTGTCCCAGTTTCCTTTCCAACCAGCCTGGGTCGGTCTGGTTGAGTTTTCCTGCGCAACCCCACTCCCCCAGCCGCTGGCTCTGCCACTCTTACTGGTCTGGCTGAGTGGTTCATTGTTGTCGGACTTCAGTATAGTTCAATTTTCTGTGTTTTGGATGCGTTTTTTTGTTACTAAAACTTTGTGGTCTTTAAACTTGGTTGTGCAAGAAGGCACAGTGTTTCCACCTACGCATCCATCTTGGTGAAGTCCTGACTAGCTTCTTTTACTTAGCAAAATGTTCTCCAGATCCATCCATACTGTTGCAAAGGGTAAAATTTTCTTTCCTTTTCTTTTTTATAGCCAAGTAGTATTCCATTGTGTAAATGTCTCATAGTTGTTTTATCCACTTATCTACTGATGGACACTTGGACTGCTTCCATATCTTGGCACTGTAAATAATGCTGCAATGAACATAGGGGTACTTATGTTCTTTCGAATTAGTGTTTTGGGTTCCTTCAGATGTATTCTGAGATGTGAGATCACTGGGTCAAAAGGCAGATCAATTTTTAATTTTTTGAGGTATCTCCATACTGCTTTCCACAGTGGCAGCACCAATCTGCATTCCTACCAACAGTGCTAAAGGGTTCCCCTTTTTCCACATCCTAGCCAGCACTTGCTGTTTGTTCATTTATTGATGATAGCCATTCTGACACATGAGATGATATTTCATTGTGATTTTAATTTGCATTTCTCTCATGATTAGTGTTCATAAGTCTATTGGCCATCTGTATCTCCTCTTTGGAGAAGTGTCTATTCAGTTCCTTTGCTCATTTTTGAATTGGGTTTGTTTGGGGTTTTTTTTGGTGCTGAGTTTTGTAAGATACAAATTTTGGATATTAACCCCTTACCAGATGTATCAGTGAATATGTTCTCCCATTCTGTGGGTTGTCTTTTCACTTTGTTGATGATTTTCTGTGCAAAAACTTATTTAGTTCAATGTAGTCCCATTTGTTTACTTTTCTTTGGTTCCCCTTGCCTGGGGAGATATATTTGATAAAATACTAGTATGGGTAATGTCCGAGATTTTGCTAGCTATGTTTTCTCCTAGGATTTTTATGGTTTTGGATTTAACATTTAAGTCTTTGATCCATTTT
Source organism: Artibeus jamaicensis (assembly GCF_021234435.1). Classification (NCBI taxonomy): domain Eukaryota; kingdom Metazoa; phylum Chordata; class Mammalia; order Chiroptera; family Phyllostomidae; genus Artibeus; species Artibeus jamaicensis. Next base: position 9,287,020 of record NW_026521883.1, read on the forward strand.
GAATTTATTCTTGTGTGTGGTATAAGAAGGCAGTCTAGTTTCATTCTTCTGCATGTATTGCCCAATTTTCCCAACACTATTTATTAATAAACTATCTTTAGCCCATTGTAGGTGCTTGTTCCTCTGTTGAATATTGACTATAAAGTTGTGGGTTATTCCCAGGCTTTCTATTCTGTTCCATTGATCTATGTGTCAGTTTTTATGCCAGTACCATGCAGCTGTGATTACTATGGCCTTATACTTTCATATTAGGTAGTGTGATTCCTCTAACTTAGTTCTTTTTTTCCCAGGACCACTGTTGCTATGCAGTGCCTTTTGTGGTTCCATATAAATTTTCAAAATATTTGTTCCAGTTCTGAGAAATACATCATTGGAACCTTGATAGAAATTGCATTGAATCTATAGATTGCTTTGGGTAATATGGATATTTTAATGATGCTTATTCTTCCTATCCATGAATCAAAAACTTCATTTTCAATTTTGAATATTTCATCAAGTAGTTTGTTTTAGTAGATGGTCTTAATTTTTTTTTCAGGGATTCTAACCAGTAGTATTAACTGGGCACATTAACTAATGTCTCTTGATTCACCAGTCCATAATGAAAAGCACTGGATTTAACAGCCATCTGGTGTAGTGTTGTTTTTATGACAGCTTATGTTTTACAATGTCCGTAAGAAGAATATTACTGAGAAGTGGCACCTTTTTACTTCCTTTTCTTAACTGATCTCAAATATAATATTAACCATTTCTAAGCAACACGGTAAAATGAACAGTTCTGTAATTATGTAAGGTTATGATCCTTGTTTCTTATACTGCATTTGTAGATGTTGGAGAAATTAAATGTTTTTCTGTGAAAATGGAATGTTTTGTGGTAAGAGATTAGTGTAGTTTGCTTGGAACCATTTCTCCTAAAATTCTTCCTTACGAATAGGACAGTTAGGTTGGAGAAGCAAATCAATGATGAATATATATCTAAACTTGAAATCATCCTCATGAGAGGATCATCAGTGACTGAATAATTATGAATTATCTTTTTTTCCTGCTACTTGGTTTGTGAGGTGACTGATGACTTTCCAGCTTTAATCTAGTAGTCTGTAAGGGTCTTATAAACATGTGAGAGCCCTGGCTGGTATAGCTCAATGGATGGAGCGTGGGCCTGTGAACCAGAGTATTGTGGTTTAATTCCCAGTCAGGGCACATGCCTGGGTTGCAGGCCAGTTCCTGGCAGGGGATACACGAGAGGCAACCATACATTGATATTTCTCTCCCTCTCTCCTTCCCTTCCCCTCTAAAGATAAATAAATAAAGTCTTTAAAAAAAAAACACGTTAGAGTCTATACACTCTTATTCCCCTTCTCTACCTCATTTTTCTTCAAAGCCTTTTTGCTCTAAATAGATAGATTTTCATGCTTAATATTTACTGTGTATTTCTCTCACTAGAATGTAATCAAAACAGGGGTTGTCTAAAACTGTTTTGTTCACTGGTGTGTCCCAAGTACCAAAACAGTGCCTGCTCTCTGGTGGACATGTACTCACTAAATATTTGTCCAATCAATGAATTGGTAAACAGCCTTACAAATGGCCAGAGGTAATTCCGTTATCCTTAGTTGTAACCTGGTTTTGGGAAGTGCTTCTTTTGGGCCTCAGACAAATTTTATTGTTCTTCAGAGCACAGGGCTTTCTTTCTAAATTTTCAAAAGCCCAGAGGGCAAAACAGCCTTGTTTACCATCTGCCATACCAATTCTACATAAGATTATTACTGCAAATGTATTCATCCACTTCATATTCAATGTTCCCACTTCAATTATGTCATCCTAACATGACTGCAGAGGTCTACAAGGCTAGGGTTTTCAAATATCTAGCCAGAACACTAAACAGGCCAAAAATCCAGATTACATGGATTCTACCCTACTACACAAAGCTGAGTAAGATAAGTGTAATACTGACACTATGGTGGGTCTATGTTAAAAAAAATCCTAGGGAATCTAAAACAAAACAAACCCCAAAACCTTGCTAGAAATAAGAACTAAATGACTTTGATATAAGGTCATATACAAAGTTTAACTGCACTTTTTTATATTGGCAACAAATAAATAAAAAATAAAATTTTATTAAATACCATTTATAATATCACAAAATGAAAAATTAAAATCACAATGAGATTTTTTAATCCACTAGGATATTATAATGAAGAAGACAAATAACATCAGTCCTGGAAAGGATGTGCAGCACTCAGAACTCTCATCGAGCTGCTGGTGAGAGTGTAACCACTTAGGAAAACAGTTTACTGATTTTTTTTTAATGTTCCAACATGTAATGTCATAAAATTTATTTATTTATTTATTTATTTTAAAACATTTTATTCATTTATCTTTAGAGGGGAAGGGAAGGAGTGAGGGAGAGAAATATCAATGTATGGTTGCCTCTCGTGTGTCCCCAGCTGGGAACTGGCCTGTAACCCAGGCATGTGCCCTGACTGGGAATCGAATCTCAATCCGTTGGTTTGCAGGCCTGTACCGATTTCTTATAAAAGTTAAATATACTCTTACCATATGACCCACTAATTCCAGTCTTAGGTATTTAACAACAACGACAAAAAGAAATTCATAAATTATATATATACATAGATATGCACAGTTTTATTTACAAAAGCCCACACTAGAAATAACCCAAGATTTCTTCATTGGTGAATAAACAAATTGTGGTATAACTATACAATTAACTCAGGTACTCAACAATAAAAAGAAACAGCTAATATATGCAACAATATGGACAACTTTCAAAGAAATACTGAGAAAAAGAAGCTGGACACAAAAAAGTACATACTGTATAGTTCCTTTTATATAAAACCTTGGCCCAGGCAAAATTACTATGTAGTGCTGGAAATCAGGTTAGTGGTTGGCAGTAATGGATGGGAAGAGAAGGCTGATTGCAAGGAGACACAAAGGTACTTTCTATGGAAATTAAAATATTCTATATCTCAGGTTGGGTACTGGTTGAACGGAGGTATTCATTTGTCAAAAACCATCAATCTGACACTCAAAATGTATGATTTTTACTATATAGATACTGCAATAAATTTATTTGTTAAAATCTTGATTATCTGAATCTTCTCACCCTTATCTTCTCTTTCCTTTTATCCAGCATCTCTGGCTGAAAGTACCTTAAGCAGAGGCGGGTTCCTAGTCTAATTTAATCATGGTAAGTAGCTGCTCTTAACGTCTTTTACCTGCTAATCAGAATGGAAAAACCACAGGAACATAGTTCTTTCATTATAGGAAAATTACAGCTTTCTGTAATTGTTCACCATCTGGGGACCACCTTGATACATGCGGTACAACACCTACAACTTCTGGAAACTGAAAATCAAATGCCTTTTAACCAACAATGGACCTGACCTGTATTCCCAGCTCATGGCTTTCATGCTAGACTTGCAAAAAGGGGTTTGTTTGCTGACCGATTAGAGGATTTAGGAAAAGGGATTAGACCTAGCTTTGCTGTTGAGAAAACCCTGGGCTAAGACTGACAGTGACCCATGACCTTGGAAAAGGGTTCAGATAAGGCTATAGAAGAAAAACCAGCCTGAAAAGAGAACTTCCAACCTAGCACCATTTGTCTAGTTGACAAAAATTACCTTAATTGCTTTTGCATGAGTCTGGATACCAAAAACCAGTGAACTGTATGAAGTATAAAGCATTTCCACTTATATTCCAATAGGCCCGGTAGTCCTTTCCAATTATATGATTCTGTCAGGTTGAAAACCTTTTTGCTCTATTTACTTTTTTCCCCCTCTTTTGAATGAGATTCATTCAGGCAATAAGCATTTATGGAACAGCTACTTGGAACCAGCTCCTATGGTAAGTAATACAGTACCTAAAGTAAAAATGACATTAACACTTGCCATCAACAAAATCTTACAGTCTAGATGGAAAAGAGAGAATTAATTCATACAGAATTGTGTGTTAAATGCTATGACAAAATTCATATGAGATCTTGGGAAATAAGGGTTTCCCAGAGTAAAATTTTTAGTGATTCTTGAAACAGAACTAGAAGTTATTTGATCCAAAAAAAAAAAAAAAAAAAAGGCAGAGAAAGGTGTTCTAGGCGGAGAAAAAAAGTATGTACAAAGGCACAATGACATAAAACAATAGGAGTTATGAAATACGAAGGCATGTCTAGGAAACTGCAGGTACCTTAGTGTGGCTGAGATAAAAGAGGAGTGGTTGAAGATAAAGCTAGAAAAAGCAGACTGGAATGGGATTCTGAAGCTGTGTTGGGGAAATAATGAAAATATTTTACACAGGAGTCTGATATCATGCTGTCATTTTAGAAGGATAACCTGGCAGCAAAGTAGAGAAAGGTCTGAGAGATGCTAAATCAGGAGCAGGGTGACCGACTGGAAAGTGACTGGGATGAAGCAAGTAGTAAGTGGTAAGGTCCAACTAAAGCAGAGAAGTGGCGATGGTGAGGAGAGAGAATATTTTTAAAAGAAATCATTCACATGACATAACTTCTGGAATAAGTGGAAAGAAGAGGATCTGGGACAATTCTGTTTCAGCGTCAGCAATTGAGTGGGTGACCCATTAAGCAATACCAAGATATGGAATATCAATGGACAATCAGGTTTAGGCAGAAAGATAAAAATCATTTTAGACATGCTGATTTAAACATAATGAGTATTTGGGTTATTTGATTGCTCAAGTATACAGGCTCTTTTGGGGGCCATAAAAGTGTTCTAAAATTAGACACTGATGAACTATTCAACTCTGTGAATATATACTAAAAACCTTTGAAATGTATGAACCTTTCATACATTTGAAACCTTTGAAACCTTTTAAATGGGTAAAATTTATGATATATAAACCATATCACAAACCATTTTTTAAAAAATGGTTAAAACCATTCTTAGCTCACAGACTGTACAGAAACAGGAGGTAGACCTGGTTTGGTCTGCAGTCTGTGGCTTGCCAACCCTTGTTCTCGATATAACAGTTGAGCAAATGTGATCTTATGGGAGGAGAATATGAACTACCATTTTAGGAGTCAGAAACTCTAATTAAAAGAGCAAATATTTTTCATGGCCCTTTAGGAAAAGCAAATGCTACTCTGTAGGAAAAGCAATATGCTGTAAGAATTGCTATAAAGACTACCATGCACACTCAATAAACCAAACCAGATACTCAAACTTTAGAATGTATGAGACTCATTATGGGGGAAGGAAGGGAATTGTTCAGAAAGATTGCTGGGCCTCAACCCCAGGATTTCTGAGATGGCAGGTCTGGGACGGAGATAGAAACCTGCATTTTTGACAGACTGTCATATGATGGTGATGCTGCTGATCTGGGGACCACACTCAAAACCACCAAATATTTCACTAGTGATCTAAACTCGAGTGAAATATTTACTCTGACAGTCATGCATCAGACATAAACATTTAAGAAAAGGTGAAGATATACATTCTTTTATTTACTTCCGTGGGTCTTGATCTTTGGCAACTAAAGCAGTATGAGTTATAACAGATGTTTTCTTTCAATATGCAATGTGGCTGTATGTAGTCATAAAATCTCCTTCCTTAAAACTGGAGCCGACTATTCTTAAACCATTGGAGCACTAAGTACATTTTTTTGGACACAGGTACATAGACAAAGCAGTTAGTGTTTTCCAGAAGCTCACTAACATAATTTTAAAGAAAATCTAGCCTTGGCTGATGTGGCTAACTGGATTGAGCGCAAGCCTGCAAACCAAAGGGTCACTGGTTCGATTCTCAGTCAGGGCAAATGCCTGGACTGTGGGCTGGTTCCCCAGTTGGGGGCGTATGAGAGGCAACTATACATTGATGTTTCTCTCCCTCCCGCTCTGTCTAAAAATAAATAAATGAAATCTTAAAAAGAAAAGAAAGTCTAGGAAGCAAAATGCAGTGAAGCAAAAGCAATATAGACCAATAAATCACAACCCAATAGTGTTTATTTAGAGCACTTGGCATAACTATCCACAAAGACAAGAACCTAGGGACCACGCCCTTGGAGCTGGGGAGTTCTGCCAAATACCATATAGCTTCCCACCTTCCTCACCACCATAAACTGAGTCATTAAAAAGTGTAACAGAATCATCCATGCAGAAGAATTCCAAATAATTTAAGTAGACACTCTGATTTCAAGGAGAGAGAGCACTTGACTCCTCATCCCTTTAAGGGTGGGCTACCCATGATGACTTCCTCCCACAAAGCATAGTAGCAAAAGATGAGGAATGAGTAACTTAACAGTATAAAAACCTAACACTATCTTATCCAGGTGATCAAGTTCAACATCAGCATGCTAAATCAGGTAAATAGTATGTATTTTTGATATAATGGGTGAAAATGTTACTTTACATCTGTGGTTCTTCTTCCCAAAACCCATTAACTACGTTCTAATCCTGAAGGAAACCAGACAAATACCATTTGAGGGCATTCTATACAATATCTGACCACAACACCTCCAAGCTGTCAAGGTCATCAAAAACAAGGAAAATCTGAAAAACTGTCACAGTGAAGAGGAGTTTCAGGAGATGTGATAACTAAACGTAATGTGGTCCCCTGGATGGGATCCTAGAATAGAAAAGGATATTTGGCAGAAACTAAGAAAATCTGAATAAAGTATGGAAATGAGTTAATAATAACATCTTATATTGGTTAAGTAATAGTAACAAATGTACCATACTAATTAGTAAGATGTTAACAATGGGGGAATATGGGGGTGGGATATATGAGAACTCTGTGTACTATTGTCTCAAACTTCCTGTAAATTAAAAACAGTTTAAAAAATAAAGTCTATTAAAAAAATGCTTAACACCACAATTCCAGGCCAGAGTTAGTGAACTGTCAGAAATCACTAGATCCCAAAACAAATCACATCTGGACCAAGGTGTCTTAAGTCTTTTCACATAACTAAAATAAACATACATACCAGATCAGCTATACAATACTTATTGTCCATGATAACACTGAGCTAAAGAAAAATCTTAATTCTCTCAACTTCTTTCAAAGAGTGCTTAAAGAATTCATTAAATATTTTAAAAATATTATTGAGCTCAATTACATGCCAGATACTGGAGAAGAAGAGATGAGTAAGAGCCTGTCTTTATCAAACAGCCCATAGATAGGGGTGGGGAGGTTGGCGATCAGATGTAAAAACAAAAACTAGAACAGATTAAGACAAATCAGTGCTACAATAAAGTTTGCAAAATAATCATGGGAGCAAGGCTTCAGACAGCTGACAGAAAAATAAATTACTGGTTATCAACAGATTTTAGAAAGTATGAGTTTCAAAACTTTATTTATAGATCAGTTATTTTTTAAAGGTTTTTTAAAAACCAGAAAGAAAGAACAGCTAAATCTTCCTGCCCCTTAAAAAATGTTGATAGCCTTCAGGGAATATGAAAACAAGAAATTCTGCAAAAATAAATGCCTACCAAATAAATAAATAAATAAATGTCCACATAGTTTTCACAGGCAGACTTGTAACATTCCCATATACATACCTAGTCATTACAATTACTAAGAGTGAGAGCACACACTTTTCTGGCCTACTTAAATATATAACCTTAACATCCCCCTTCCTTTTATCCTTTTGGTTTTCGCTCAGTATGAAGCAGGAACATCTAAATATTATTAAAAATTCTCAGTGACAATAATTAACAATTACGTTTTCCTGACTGGCATGTACCTTTCCAAACATTTCTTCTTTCTATCCAAATTCTATTACTTGACTCCTAATATGCCCAATACACTTCTTCAATAAACCTGTCTCCAAAAACTCTTCCATTGATTTTTCCTTTCTTTAAATCATGTATAAACTATGTTATATAATTTATCACATTTCTGTGTATTATAAATCTAATATTTCATAAGTTTTGTTTCCGAATAAGATGTGCTTTCTTGCATTTAAACAACTGAACAACAATATCTGGGCCGTGAGGCAGCTGCTTCCTCCTTCACTTCTTTTGGTTACTAGAGCAACCTGTCAGTAGATTTAAAAAAAAAAAAAAAAGACAACCTTTTGTTACTACTTAAGTCTTTCCAAGGCATGTGCTGGTACAACATTTAACATGTACTGTGGTTTCTACTCTTATAACTCAACTACTTACTAAATTACTCATGGTTCATACATAGCTGCTTACAGAAATGAAATTCTGGCTGATTGAAGCAAAAGATGAAAGGTTAGTGGGTAACTCCTAAAACGCCCAGGAAGTCTGGAGAATTAGGCTCAAAAAAGAAGCAGGCACAGAGAACACAACCAGAACCACTATCAGTCCGATAACACTGCTGCCTTCCTCACTGAACCCCTGATGGCACTGATACAGTATGGTGCTGTTACCACCACCACTGTAAACAGTTTTCCACTGTCCCTTGACATGAGGAACTGACTGAAAATATTAGAGCTGATATATCTGGTGGTGAAATTTGGGTCAAGGTCTCAAGCCCTCATTGCTAAGAGAGCCAGTAAAAGTAAGAATCTGGTGTTTTCTGATTTTACAGACATTGGACTTACATGGTGAGGAACTGCCCCAAAGGGCAGAGGCTCTGATAGTTGTTAGCCAACCCCCAACAAAAGATAAAATGTTCTTTTAATATACTGAATTATTCCATCTTTCAAAGTATTAAGGGCATGTCTATATAAAGTACTAGATTCTAAATAAAAGCACAGTATCTTAGGGGGAAAACATGTATTTAATCAAAATAACATGAATAGTACAAAAAGAAGTAATAGCAATTATTTGCATATATGGATGGTGATATTTAACCTTTCTCAGTAACTTAAATCTAAATAGTAACTGTCATCTAGTCAACTTAGCAGCAGAGAAGTACAGGGGTAAACAATTTTGTACTAAAATAGTGTAGCTAGATTTGGTAAAGAAAAACTCTAGAAGCTGTCTCACAATTCATCATTTTAAAAGATCTGTATGTCAGACACTGGGGATACATATAGAAGCTTAGAATCTAATACGAGAAAACAGACAGATATGAAAACTGGATATAATAAAATATTATGGATGCTAAATATTGCCGTGGGAGTTCAGAATAAAGATGCCAGGGTAGAGGTGAAGGGCAACAACACAAACTCAGGAAAGGTTTTGTTGAAGAGGTCTTCTTAAGCATCTGGAATGATAAAATGAATAGCACAGAAAAAAAGGCAGGGAGAAGAAGAACAAATAAAATTAAAATACCATCTTCACAGGAGATAGGCCTAGTTTCATTTATCAATCCAAACAGTTTTAAACAGGTGAAAATGAAAGTTTCTATAAATGCATATCAAAACCAAAAAGATGTCAGTCAAGTTGGATCACTGGGATTTATTTTCCTAAAAGCAAATGCAAAGCTGGATATTGCAGATTGCAAAACAAGTCACAAATTCTTCCCTTCCCTGAACCCACTCATTTGCAATTCTCTCATCAAGAGATGGAATTCTGCCCTGATGTGCATGGCTCAGCTGGTTGAGCATCTTCCCACAAAGTAAAAGGTCGCAGGTTTGATTCCTGGAGAGGGCACATGCCTAGGTTGGGACCTAGTCCCCAGTTTGGGCGTGTGGAGAGGGGTAACAGGTCAATATTTCTCTCACACATTGATGTTTCTCTCCCTCTCTTTCTCCCTCCTTTCTCCTCTCTCTATGAATAAATAACAATAAAAATCTTTTTAAAAATTTAATCTTTATTGTACTTTTTCCTAATACCATTTACTCCCCTTATATCACCACGCCCCCAGCAATCAAAAATAAAATCTTAAAAGAAAAAAGAGAGATGGAATTCTACTTCTTTACCACTTAAACCTGTGCTAGCCGTGTGACTTGCTTTTAGCCTTGGACAGTACAAAGCAAAGGAAGCAAAGTAGTGGCAATTCTCTGTGTGCGCTTCCAGAGGCCAGGCACACATCCCGCACTTCCTCCTGGGCAGGGAGACTTCCCTTATACAGCTTGCTAGAGGAGGAGCAACCGCATGGAGAAGGTAGCTCAGTTGGCCCAACCAAGGTAAGCCAAGTCTGGCACGGATCACCAGAACCACAGAGCAGAATACAGCCTGAACTACTAACCCTCAAAATTAGAAAGAAAGCTAAGTAAATAATTGTTGTTTTAAGCCATTAAGTTGGGTTGCTTTTTATACAGCAAAAGCTATCTGAGGTAATGGATAACTTAAGTAAGAGGTTTGGAATATATGTGGACAAATGAGTTTCTAAAGTAAAGAGTGTAAAATCACCTTTATGAAATTTCTAGAGAAATGACAAATAAAATTTTTCAGATTTCCTCAGTATTATATTTCAGAAAATTTCCATAGCCCCTACAATATATATTTTTTAAATGGGTAAGAAGTAATCTAAAAGTATAAATGCTCAAATATTCATCAACAGTAAAATTGTTAAGTAATTGTGGTATATTTTCATAATGGGCTAGTATAGAGAAATGAGAGTGAGCAAACTACAACTATATGCAATTATGTTTATGACTCTCATAGGCTCAAATGTATATATAAAAATTAAAAACAGGCAAAACTAAGGTGTGATGTTAGAAGTCAGCATAGTGTTAGAGGAGCTAGTAATGTTTTGTTTCTGGATCTGGGTGCTGGTTACATGGGTGTGTTAAAATTGTAAAAATTCATCAAGCTATAACTTATAGTATACTTTTATATATATATAATAAAATGTTTTTTCACTTTTATTTCTTGATTTTAAAGAGAGAAAAGGAGACAGAGAGAGACAGAAAGGGAAGGAGAGAGAGGGAGAAGAAGAGAGAGAAGGAAAGAGAGTGTGAGAGAAACATCAGTTTGTTGTTCTTCTTATCCATGCATTCATTGGTTGCTTCTTGTGTGTGCCCTGACTGGGGATCAAACCACAACCTTAGTATATCTGGATGATGCTCTAACAAACTGGGCTACCCAGCCAGGGCTAAAATGTCTTTTTTTTAAAGTACATATTATTTTACATAACTGATAATTAATACCTTTATTTATTTACTTATACGCATTATTGTACTCCCAAAATGTTATTAAAAACTTCGGACATATACCAAAATCAGAGAACTAGTATAAATGTATTGCTGTGTTTTGACTGTCATCTCTAATGATCTTTCAGTTCAACATTTCTTAGTCAAAATAAGAATCAGGAAAACAGAAACAAGCATAATTTAAGTGCATGTGTATATGAATCTTCTACCTACAGCCTTCACTGGAATCTTTCACTATTTTCTTGAAACAGCAAATTGATATATGCAGGTTGGAGACTGGGTTTCCAGCAGCTCTTTTATACACAACCAAAAGTAGTTTCTCCTTTAAAAATAAACAAGAATTCTAGCTAGAATTCACAGGCAGATGGTAAGGCAGATGGAGGAGAGGAAAGAAGATAGTGACTGAAAAAACTGAGTATACGGGCATTCACTACAGAGCAGGGATCTGGTGTTGGGGTGGGGAGTCGCCCCCTTAGGAAACTCCCAGTGGCCAAATTCAAAGAACCACTACATTGGCATATTTCATTTAAATATATTCATTCAACATTCACACACACACACACACACACACACACACACACACACTCACATATATTCTGAGTTTTATTATTATTGTTCCAAAGGTTATCATTGCTTCAATTTTTCTTCTTTATTCATTCAAACACTCATGCACTTGAGGGTGAAGGAACATGAGAGCACTGAGAAAACCTGCTTAAACCACCAGCATGGTTCAAACACCTGTATGTACAACATCTAATGATGTGGTGTATGACATCAGGTTTTTTACTGCTGTCATCCTGAGGGAAGAAATGAGCCAATAATGTCACACCTGTAAAGTTTACAAAGGTTCCAATATTCCCTTCTGTGTTTTAGACTGGGTAAGAATAGAAAACAGTACCTCGACCTATTAAGTCTAGAACTGACACAAGACCCTAGACTTGAATAAAAGAAGACATATAGATATACCACGTCTTTAGGTGGTAAGCCAATGTTATATAAGAATAGTGCTATATAAGAATAGTGTTATATAAGAATAGTGCGATAACTTACTACATTATTATAAAGGCCATTTCTCCCTCAAATTAAACTCATAAAATCAATGTAATTCCAATCAATAGTTGAATTGGATTTTGAAAAGAATATAAAAAACATTAAAAATTTTTTTATTTATTGCCCTGGCTAGTGTGGCTCACAGTGGATTAAACGCTGGCCTGTAAACCAAAGGTCACCAGCTCGATTCCCAGTCAAGGCAAGTGCCTAGATTGTGGGCCAAGTTCCCAGTACAGGGCAGGCACAAAGCAACCAGCCATTGATGTTTCTCTCCCTCTGTTTCTCCCTCCCTTCCCCTCTGTCTAAAAATAAAATAAAAAATAAAATATTTTTAAAAATTTTATTTATTGAGAGACAGACAGAGAGGCAGGCAGGCAGGAAGGCAGGCAGACAGACATCAATTTGTTGTTCCACTTATTTTACATTCATTGGTTGATTCTTGTATGTGCCCTCACTGGGGATAGAACCTACAGCCTTGGTGTATCAGGATGACTCTCTAAATAACTGAGCTACCTGGCCAGGGCCTACTGAAACATTTTAAAGCTAAACTAGAAAGAGAAATATGAGGACAACTTTGCCTTTTACAACAGCCTAACTCCTGTGTGGCACATACTATGTTATTGTACAAAGAATTTAAAAAGCTTTCCATAATTAATGCATTTAATCCTCATAATAACCCTATAATATATCATAATACTCATTTTACAGACAATACTGAGGCCCACAGAATATAAGTAATTTGCACTAAGTCATCTAACTGGTAAATGGTGGAGCTAGCATTCAACTAGTTTAACCTCCGAGTTAAGCTCTTTACTTAGTTATATGATCCTGTGCCTCTTCCTAAGCATTATATCTCATAGACCCACAACAGCTCATTGAGAGTATGATATGATGACCCGGTCAAGTGGCCCAGTTGGCTGGAGTGTCATCCCATACGCTCATGTTGCTGGTGCGATTCCCATCAGGGTGCATATGGAAGGCAACTGATTGATGTTTCTCATGTGGATATTTCTCCCTTTCTCTTCTCTCTACCTTTTCCTCTCTCTAAAGTCAACAAACATATCCTCAGGTAAGGATTTAAAAGAAAAAGTATGACATGATATAACAGATAACTGGACATACAAGACTAGCAGCAGATCCAAATATATATAACAATTTAGGTTATGATAAAGATGGCATCTCGAATCAGTGAAAAACTCTGAAGAATATTTACAAAATGATAAGAGGACAATGACTCTCTAACTGGATTTTTTTTAAAATGAGGTTTCTATAGTACCTCAAAATAAATACCAAATGGTTCTTAAAAACCAAACTTAAAACAACAAAATATTTAGAGTAAAAAATATAGGTTAGTATCTTTATAATCTTGGGGTGAGGAAGTTCTTTTTAAATTAGACATGAAATTCAGGAGTGATTAAAAAAATCAACTGATTTCATTAAATACAAATTTCTATACAACTAAAACGACAGTATTTGCTTTAGCAGCACATCTACTAAAAGTGGAATGATACAAAGATTAGCATGGCCCTCAGACACAGATGACATGCAAATTCATGAAGCGTTCCATATTTTGGGGAACGTACAGTACAACATAGGGAATACAGTTAATAGTATCTCATAACTTAGTAAGGTGATGGATGGATACTGGATTTTTCATGGTGATGTCATGTAAATGACTTGACTTTGTAAAGCATGTAAATGTCAAGTCTCTACATTGTACACCTGACACTAATATTGTATGTCAACTATACTTTAATTACAAAAGAGCTTGCTTTAGCCCTGGCTGGCGTAGCTCAGTGGATTGAGCGCGGGCCTGCGAACCAGAGTATCGCAGTTCGATTCCCAGTCAGGGCACATGCCTGGGTTGCAGGCCAGTTCCCAGCAGAGGACTCATGAGAGGCAACCATACAGTGATATTTCTCTCCCACTCTTTCTCCTTCCCTTCCCCTCTCTCGAAAAATAAATAAATAAAATATTTTAAAAAAAAAAAGCTTGCTTTACAGTCCAGAACAAAAAACAAAGACTAAAAACACATAAGTAAACTTAAAAAAAAAAAAGATGGGAATTTTCTCCATAGTGCATCGTCATCAAAATCCTAGCAAGATTTTTTTGTAGATATAGATAACCTAATTCTAAAATTTATATGGAAAGGCAATGTCCTAACAATAACTAAAATAAGCTTAATAGAGAAAAATAAAATGGAAAGAATCACTCTACCCCATATTAAATCTTATTAAATAGCTGCAGTAATCAAGACAATGTAGTACCGGCAGAGAGACAGACACACGGATTGACGGAACAGAGCAGAAAACCCAGAAATAGATATATACATGTGCGCTCAAATGATTCTGACCAAGGTGCCAAGCAATTAAATGATGGAAGGCCCTTTCAACAAATGATGCCAGAGCAACTGGGACATCCATAGGCACACACACACACAAAATGAGCCTCAACCTAAACCTCATACCTTCTATACAATTTCACTCAAAACTGAGTGGCCCCTGAGGGGGAAAAAAAGGAATCCCTGGCTTAAGTGTAAAACATACATGCAACCACATATCTCACAAGGGACTGGATTTAGAATATATAAAGAACTCCAAAACCAACAGTAAACAAAATTGGAAAACGGGCAAAAGGCATTCAGAGACTTTTCATTGAAGGAGGTACACAGATGACAAGTACATGAAAAGATCTTCAACAATGCTAGTCATTAGGGAAATAAAATTAAAACCACCATGAGATATCGCTATACACCTATCAGAATGGCTAAAATAAAAGTAGTGATAACACTAAATACTGGCAAGGATGCAAAGCAAATGGATTCTCATGCATTGCTGGTATGTAAAATGGTACAGCCACTCTGGAAAATTACTTAGCAGTTTCTTAAAACACTCGACACAGAATTACCATATACCCAGCAATTGTACTCTTGGGCATTTATCCCAGAGAAATGAAAACTTATGTTTGCATAAAACCTGTATATGAATGTTCACAGCAATTTATTTTTATAATAGTCCAAAACTGAAAACAGCTCAAGTGTGATTGGTGATTGGTCTAACAAACTGTGGCAAACACACACCCATGCCATCGAAACTCAGCAATAAAAAGGAATGAACTATTGGGCTGGCTAAAGAGTTCATTTAGTATTTTTCTGTACTATGATTCTAGTAGTACTCGGTTGTCTTTAACTTCATTTGAAACTATTTTGTTAGATTGTATTGTGACAGCTGTCATATTAGCATGCATTGAAAAAAGTATCAAAACTGGTGGATTTTTTGAAGCCATTTTAATATTGAAGATGGGAGAAAATAAGCAATTTTAGGCATATTATGCCTTATTAATTCAAGAAAGGTAAAACACAACTGAAATGCTAAAAAATGATTTGTGCAGTATATGGAGAAGGTGCTATGACTGATCAAACACATCAAAAGTGGTTTGTGAAGTTTTGGTAGTACTGACATTTTGGGCAAACAATTCTTTGCTGTGGGGCTGTCTTATACATTGGAAGATGTTCAGCAGCCCTGCCCGCCTCTACCCACTACAAGCCAACAGTGGAAGATAGCCGACATACTCAAAATACCCAAATCAAGAAAGTTATTGGTGAAAATGAAAAATGTGTCTTTTATTGCACAGAAAAAGCCATATGGACTTTCTGACTGAAGAAAGACAATTCCAAAAGGTTACTAACATACTTATAATTTCATAGGTAACATTATTAATATAGCAAAAATGTAGATTAGTGGTTGCCTTGGATTCATGGGGGTAAGGGTGTTACACAGACAGGGAGGTGGCTTTAGTACAAAAGGACAATAACAGGGATCCCTGTGGTGATGGAACAGTTCAGAATCTTGATAGTGGTGGTGAATACACATGCAATAAGATTGTAAAAAACTACATACACACGCACACACGCATGCAAGAAAGTGCACACACACAAAACTGGGCAAATCTGAATGATATTAGTGGATTGTATCAATATTGCTATCCTGGTTGTGATGTTATACTATAGTTTTGCAAAATGTTACCATTTGGGGAAACTGGGTTAAAGTGTACACGAGATCTGTGTATTTCTTACAATGGCATGTGACTCTACAATTATCTCAATAAAAATGTCAATTTAAAACAAAACAAAGGACAGACAGCAAAATAGCTGTGATAAATAAAATAGACAAAACCACACTAAAACCATAATACAGGATTTTTTTAAAGGCTTAAACCTACAAGGAAGGGAAGAGGAGGAGACAACAGAAAGATTTTGTAATCTAGAAAGCAAATGAAAGAATGGTAACAGACTAAGCAAACATAAGAATGTTGAATACTACACCTGCAAAAGGGAAAACTTCCAACTATACACACCAATCAACACCACAGAATCTCCCCCAACCCACTCCCGGCAAGAGTTCAGGAACTGGTAACATCAGATAACTTAAGGTGGGGATGATTCAGTTTTAGTAAGACTGATTGAAAAATGTTTAAGAAGCAATTATATCCTTAATTGCTTTACTCACTGAGATGCCCTTCCACCACCAACTCAAAAGAGACTAGAGATTTATTTTCTGAAAAGGATCAAATAGAGAATCTCTGGCCTAGGGTGCTCCAGGCATAGGAAAGGGCATGAGCAGATAACCAAGGACTACCAGGTATGTGAAGAAAACCTCTAACATAAATGATACAGATCAAAAGCAGCAGTTCATAAATGAGTCAACTGTGGTTCATATCAGCTAAAAATGAGATTAGTGTTCATCAGACTGCCCATCCATGTTTAACAAATATTTACTAGCCCAGGTACTATTAAAGGTGCTTGGAAAACAAGGGCAAACAAACCAAAACAAACCAGAAAACCTTTTCCCAGGTAGAGCTTACATTCTAGCAGATAGAGTCAGACAATAAATTATAAACATAATAATTAAGCACATACTTAGTAAATCAGAAGATTAGTACTTTGAAAAAAAATGGGGCTCTGGCCAGGTAGCTCAGTTGATTGGAGCATTGTACCAATGCCTCAGAATTATGGGTTCAACCCCTGATTGGGGCACATGTGGGAGTTGACCAGTGAATACGTGAATGAGTGGAGCAATGGATTGATGTTCCTTTCTCTCTCTCTTCCTCCCTCTCTAAACTCAGTAATAATAATAATAATAATAATAATAATTATAATAATAATAATAATAATTATTATTATTACTATGATGGGACAGGGTAAAGGAGTGGGGGAAAGAGTACAGAGGCAGTAGCAAATTCAAAATAGGATGATTCTGAGTAAAAACTTGGAGATGAGAGAGCTGATGATGCTGTCTGTAAAAAGAGAAGGCTAGCAGCGGGAATCTTCACTATACAACCCCTAAAGGAAGGGGGGCATGGCTGAGATGATCAAGGAACAGCAGAGTCCAGTAAGGCTGGAGAGGACTGAGAGAGGGGAAAACTAAGAGATGAGGCTACAGAAGTATGGCAGGGAGAAGTACAGATCATGTCGGAACTTACAGACCAATCAATCAATGGCTTTCTCTCTGAATGAACTGAAGGGCCAATGGTGGGTTCTGAGGAAGGGAGTAATAGTGATTTGACAAGTTCTAAAACAGTAACTATGGCTGGTGTGTTGAGACTGGGTTGAAGCAAGAGACACCAGTAAGAAGGAGCAATAGAATAAAGTCTCTCAGAATTTCAGAACTGACGGGGCCTTGGAAATAATTTTTTCAGAGATAAGAAAACTGAGGCCCAGGAAGTTAAGTGAGTTTTCCACAGTCATGTATTAAAGTCTGGAATCATCCACTTTGCATTTGTGTAGCCTTTTCAGTGCTTTCCGGTTTAGCATCTCATCTTGTGTTCAATAATCCTCTCAGCAGTTCACAGGGCAGCAGTAGCTGCCATTCATTTATAAGAAAGCTGGCCAAAATGAGGGACCAGGTCTAAAATATTTTCTCAGACTCAATATATATATTTATTAACTGCCTATATAAGGAATGAATCTGCAGTCATGCCCATTATACCACAACGTACTAAATAACCTGACTAATTCAGACTTTCGAGTAACAGAAATGACTCAATTTTATACAATCTAACCTTATGGAGCAACAATGGAGCCAAGACTACCAAATGTTGACCATGTGTATTAGGTAGTGTATGTCCATCACAAATTTTTTTTAAAAAGTAATTCTGAGGCAAATGGGAAATAGCAATTTTGTTCCCTGTGATACTGTGTACTCCAATCTCTCCCTCTCCCTTCTTTTTCTAGCTCAGTCTCACCTTGCAAGGTCTTTCTCAGGTTCGAAAGCAGGTGGTAAACAACTAATTCCCATGGGGTAGTTGTTGATAATAGCACAAATGGTTATCTCTCTCCAGGGATATGGATGCTTGAATAGAAAAGTCAAAACCTTCATATCCCAAATGAAATGAAGTCAAGTTAGCAGGGAGTGCTATCTTGAAGAACTCCTAGCTTGTCTCAAATCACACTAAATAAATTCAAACTCAGCAACTGTTTATTGATGAACTACTGTACTGTCAATCACAAAGATAAGGCATAGTTCTTGCCATTAAGATGGTCTGTCCAGATGACAACAACAAAATAACTAGCTTTACTTTACCAAATGTCTGCTATCTATCTGGCACTGATCTGTTTTAAATGAGCAATATGGACCAAGTATTACACTTAGCTCAGTGCTTAACCAATAATAAATGTTCAATACATTGTGGCCATATTATTATAATAATTACCTTCATAATTGCACTTAATCTTCATTTCTGCTCCATGAAGTGGTTATTAGCTTTATGCTTAAGGTCATATAGCTATTAAGAACTAGGATTCTAACTCAAGTCTATATGATTCTAAAACTTACACTATTAATAACTATACAATGTTCAATACTTCCACAACATTAATACAAATGCTACAGAAAGATGTTTTGCTTGATGACAGACCGCATATACAACAGTGGTCTCATAAGATTATAATAGAGCTGAAAATTTTCTATTGCTAATGGTTACAGTCATCATAAAGTGGTAGTGTAACACATTACTTATCTATTTGTGGTGATGTTGATGTAACAAACCTACTATGAAAATATGCACATACAATTATGTATAGTATAATAGTAATGATAATTACAACTGTTATTAGTTTATGTATATATGATACTATACTTCAGTATACTTTATGTCATTAGTTTAGAGTGGAATCTTTCTACTTATAAAAATATTTTTGCTTTAAAGTATGCTGTATTATGCTGGCAGCAGCTTTAGAACTTGTGCTTACTGTGTCTCATGATTGCATCATTTTCTCCTGTGCTTGATTTAATCTCATGCAGTTTTGTACATTAACATGATGTACAGGCTTGTAGCCTAGGAGCGAGGCTATCCCATACAGCCTGGGTGTATGACAGGCTATACTATCTAGGTTTGAGAAAGTATAGTCTGTGATTTTCGCACAATGGCAAAATTTGCCTACAATGTATTTCTCCCAACATATCCCTGTCATTAAGCTCCACATGACTATAGAAGGATATTTAATTTCACTTGGAAGTCTGAGGAGTTGGATAACAAGAATATGCAATGAAGAGCCCTGGGTGGTGTGGCTCAGTAGATTGAGCACCAGCCTGCAAACGAAAAGGTCACCGGTTCAATTCCCAGTCAGGCCATATGCCTGGGTTGTGGGCTAGGTTGTGTGTGAGAGGCAACCACACATTGATGTTTCCCTCCCTCCCTTACTCTAAAAATAAATAAAATCTTTTATTTATTGTACAACAGAAATCTTTTATTTCTGTACAATAAAATCTTTGAAAAAATAAAAGAATATTCAATAAAGGGGAAGTGACGTGTAAGCTGGATCCTGAATGACAATTAACGTTCCAAGTAGGAAAGAAAGGGGGTGAAAGTGGAGTTTGGTCCTAGTAACTAATGATGAGGGTCTGAACAAGTACAGAGAAGGGGAGAGAGGTAACAAGGGATAATTTAGGAGATGGTCTCTCAAAGGGCCTTTGTGATACACTAAGTGTAAGCAGTGAGGAAAAGGTGTCAAGTATCACACAGAAGTTTCTAGTTTGGGGAAATGAAAAAATTCCCACTAAAAGTGAGAAAGCATGGAGGAGATGGGCTTTAGAAATAAGTCATAATTTTGTTATAGACAAAATTATGTCATAAAGACATATAAATGGAAAGAAAACCCATGTACATACATGAATCGAAAAACTTAAAACCATTAAAACTGCAATACTCTTGCCCTGGCTGGTGTAGCTCAGTGGATTGAGCATGGGCCTGTGAAGCAAAGGGTTGCCAGTTCAATTCCCAGTCAGGGCACATGCCTGGGTTGCAGGCCAGGTCTCCAGCAGGGGACACAAGAGAGGCAACCACACATTGACGTTTTTCTCCCACTCTTTCTCCTTCCCTTCCTCTCTCTCTAAAAATAAATAAATAAAATAAAATAAAAACAAAAAACTGCAATACTCTCCAAATTGTGTAACAGAGTCAACAATCTCTACCAAAATCCTAGCTAGGTTTTTTTTTGAGAAACTGACAAGCCAATCCTAAAATTCACATGGAAATTCAAGGGACTCAGAATAGCCAAACTCATCTTGAAAAGACAAACAATGCTGGAAAACTCACAATTCCTGATTTCAACACTTGTCACAAAGCTATAAAAATCAAGACAATAATACTGTCACAAGGAGAGATATATAGATCAGTGAAACATAACTGAGAGGCCAGATAAAAACCTGTCTATTATATATAGTCAGTCGATTTTCTACAAATCCAATGGTGTCAAGACAATCCAATGGTGAAAAAACAGTCTTTCAACAAGTGGTGCTGGGAAAACTGGGTATCTATCTGCAAGTAAAAGAATAAATGGATCCCTATCTCACACTATATGTGTACAAAAATTAACTCAAAATTGATCAAAGATCTAAATGTTAAGAGCTAAAACTGCAAAACTCTTTGAAGAATGCATAGATGTAAATCTTCATGACTTTGTACTAGGCAATTTTTTTTAGATATGACACCAAAAGCACAGCAACTAAAGAAAAATAAATTAGTCTTCAAAATTTAAAACTATTGTGCTTTAAATTGACACTATCAAGAAAGTGAAGACAATCCATACAAATGGGAGAAAATATCAGCCAATCTTATATCTCTTGAGAGTAGTATCCAGAATATGTACACTCTTACACTACTACTTAACAATAAAAAGACAACTCAATTAAAACATAGGCAAAGAATTTAAATAGACATGTCTCCAAAGAAATATAAGTGGCCAATAAGCACATGAAAAGACGCTCAGAATCATTAGTCATTAAGGAAATGAAAATCAAAGTCACAATGAGATACCCCTTTCATATTCACCAGAATGGTTATTATAAAAAAATGGACAATAACAAGTGTTGGCTGACCAGGAACTGGTGTGTGTGTGTGTGTGTGTGTGTGTGTGTGTGTGAGAGTGAGAGAGAGAGAGAGAGAGAGAGAGAGAGAGAGAGAAATAATACTAATGAGTCTACAGGCTTCTTTTGGGGGTGATGAAAATATTCTGAAATTAAATAATAGTGATGGTGGCACAATATTGTAAATATACTATAAAACCACTGAATCATACACTTAAAAAGAAAATGTATCTTGTTTTTTTTTCAGTTTCTTTTTTTTACTGATTATGCCATTGCATTTGTTCTATTCCCCCCTTCATTACCCTCCACCCTGCACCCCCTTTAGTTCATGAACACGTGTCTCAAGTTCTTTAGATTCTGTATTTCCCCTACTATTCTTATCCTCCCCCCTATCTATTTTCTACCTACCATCTATGCTACTTATTTTCTGTACCTTCTCCCCCCTTCTCCTTCTCCCACTCCCCTGTTGCTAACCCTCCACGTGATCTTCATTTCTATGGTTCACTCCTGATCTAGCTGTCCTCTAAATTTGCTTTTGTTTTAGGTGTGGTTGTTATTAACTGTGAGTTTGCTGTCCTTTCACTGTTCATCTTTTTTATCTTCTTTTTCTTAGATAAGTCCCTTTAACATTTCATATAATAAGGGCTTGGTGATGATGAACTTCTTGAATTTGATCTTATCTGAGAAGCACTTTATCTGCCCTTCCATTCTAAATGAAAGCTTTGCTGGATAGAGCAATCTTGGTTGTAGGTCTTTGGATTTCATGACTTGGAATACCTCTTTCCAGCCCCTTCTTGCCTGTAAGGTCTCTTTTGAGAAATCAGCTGACAGTCTGATGGGAACTCCTTCATAGGTGACTGTCCCCTCATCTCTTGCTGCTTCTAGGATTCTCTCCTTCATTTTAATCTTGGCTAATATAATGATGATGTACCTTGGTGTGTTCCTTCTTGGGTACAACTTCTTTGGGACTCTCTGAGCTTCCTGGATTTCCTAGAAGTGTATTTCCTTTGCCAGATTGGGGAAGTTCTCTTTCATTATTTGTTCAGATAAGGTTTCCACTCATGACTGTTCTTCTTCTCCTTCTGGCACTCCTATAATTCGGATGCTGGAGCATTTTAAAGATGTCCTGGAGGTTCCTAAGTCTCTCCTCATTTTTTTGAATTCTTGTTTCTTCATATTTTTCTGTTTGGTCATTTTTTCCTTCCTTCTGGTCTGCTCCCTTGATTTGAGTCCCAGTTTTCTTTCCATTACTATTGGTTTCCTGTGCATTTCCATTCATTTCAATTAGTTTAGCTTTCATATGTCCCTCTAATTTGTGACTAAAATCAACCAGTTCTGTGAGCATCCTGAGCACCAGTGTTTTGAACTGTGCATCTGAAAGTTTGGCTATTTCTTCATTGCTTAGATTTATTGGCTCTGGGGCTCTGAGTTGTTCTTGAGCCATGTTTTGATCTGTTTGTACCTGTTACGTATGAGGAGAGGTACCTTAGATGTTCACCAGGGCGGGGCCACCCACGTCGCTGGTTTGTGAGGCTGTATGTGGGGTCAGAGAGGGAGCAATGGCGGTCCTCTCTGCTAGCCCAGTCTGCCTCACCACTCACCCCCTCCTGTTTATCTGAGCGCAAATGTGCGAGCCTGCCGCCTTGCGCCAGGGCCTGCATGGTCTGTCTCAATGCTCGTCTCTTCACTGGTTTATGCTGCGCTGCGCCTTCCCTGGGTCCACCTGTAGCTCCCCTGCACCTGGGATCCGCACCCTCAGAGGCCTGCACGCCGCCTGGGTCGGGGATCTTTTTTGCCCAACCTGCTCCACTGCTGGCTTCATCCCTCTCACCGGTTTAGCTGAGCGGTTCTTTATTTTTGGACCCCATATTGTTCAATTTTCTGTGGTTTGGTTATGTTTATTGTTGTTAAAACTTTGTTGTTTTTAGATTTGGTTGTGCAAGGAAGCAAAGTGTTTCCACCTATGCCTCCATCTTGGCAGAAGTCCCCTTAATTGTTAAAAACTTGTATGAGGTAAAAAAAAATCCTCATATATAACCTGGTTAGCTCACCTCTTCCCTCCAAATTCTCCCACTCAGTACCACTGCTTCACGAGATCTGGAAACAGATTATTTTCTACTTTTTGACAATAAATAAAAGAAGACAGAACAGTAAAGGTATCTTATAAACAAGCAAACAGCAGAAATTCTACCCACAACTTAGGCTACCAGACATCGTTTCTCAACCCTCCATTCATAGGAAACTTAAGTTAATCACATGAAAGATTTTCCCAGACTTACTTCAATTCTTAAGTCAGTCTCTTAGTCAAATCCTACTATTAAGTAGTCAATCTTGATTTGATTTCTTCAAACCATAGTGCTGACAACAGTTCTGAAGATTAGTCTCAGAACTGCTAGAGTAATTATTTTGACTGGAAACTACTCCTCCCCTACTATATGGAGAGTCCATGTTAAATGAAAAGATAATCTACAAAATAACCTATCAGTATAGAATGCATACTTCCAGAGAATATAAATTAAAATATACCCAGCTAGCATCTCCCCCCATTTCTTTCCTGTCAAAAGACTATAAGAGTTTACAGTGTTAATGAAGGTTTCTTTGGGGAATAGTTACCCCTGACATTGCCAATACCAGAGTGCTTTCAGACACCAGTCTCTTGTAGTCCCCAACAATTTTTAACATTAGGGAGGAACAATAAATAAGTCCAAAATACATTTCTCTAGTAGGCCAATATTTCTATTTTCTTTATTATAAACCTCTAAGTTTTAAATGAAAATCTAACCATCTAGTAAGCCAAACTTCCACACTGGTCCATATAAACCCAGTAGAAAATTATATTGAAAAAAGAGATTTGTTTCTGTGCAGTTGCCTTAACTAAAACATTACTCTAAAGGAAAAGAAAAAGTCCCCGTGGCTCAGTCTGTGTCAGGATGCCATGAAAGACAGCCCTTTTCTTCTTCTACAAGGAATCTTCTAAGACTTTCGATGAAAGCAAAATGTTATATTAATTGACACCACAGATATCTCTTTCCAAAAATATTAAAGCAGGTCAACACTCAGCCTTTAAAAGTAATAAACCCCCCCCCACACACACATTTATTCATCACCACTAATTTAAAAAATAAATAAACACCCAGACTTCTAACGACAATCAAGATGAAGATAAAAACTTGGCTTAAGTCCTGGTTGGTGTGGCTCAGTGGATTGAGTGTTGGCCTGAGAACCAAAGGATCACTGGTTTGATTCCCAGTCTGGCCTGGGTTGCAGGCCAGATCCCCCCCATAGGGAGTATGTGAGAGGCAACCACACACTGATGTTTCTCTCCCTCTCCTTCTCCCATTCTTTCCCTGTGTCTGAAAATAAATAAAATTTTTATTAAAAAAAAAACTTGGCCTAAGACAAGTTACAAAAACATAAATATAGAAGATAGAGGTTCATAATCCAGGGTGAGATTTCATCAAATGTAGTAAAATCTAGACAAGCAGGGCCAGACTAGGTTAATTCTCAAATGGAAAAATTAAAGATGTTTAAGGGAACAGGGTTGAGATTCATGAGCATGCCCAAGCCAGTCCTGAACCAATCTTAGCCAGTTTCACAACATTAAAGAAATTCTTCTGTTAAGAAAATGAATATGGTACAATATGATTTTTCTATTGTTTCTTTTACCTATCTACATTTTCCAAATTCTTCATAATAAAGCACTTATTACTTTTATGATATTTTTTAAAGATTTATTTATTTATTTACTTTTAGAGAGAGGAGAAGGGAGGGAGAAAAGAGAAGGAGAGAAACATCAATGTGTGGTTGCTTCTGTTGTGTCCCCCACTGGGGACCTGGCTGGCAACCCAGGCATGTGTCCTGACTGGGAATGGAACCAGCGACCCTTCGTTTTACAGGCCAGCACTCAATCCACTGAGCCACACCAGCCAAGGCACTTTTATGATATTTAAAACAGTTTTTAAAAAGCATTAATAGTAGGTTTCAACACCTGAATGCTGAAACTTCATTAGTAGACAATAATCTCAAAAAACATAAGACCAAGTAAACCAGTTGTGTAATTCACAAGGTCAAGACATTTCCATTTGCCAAGTAGACAGTTTGCTCTGAGGGCATCAGAGTAACAATGGTTGTACTTTGCCCCAGTCTTTTCTCTGACAAAACAGGCTTTTGTCTAGAGTCACCAGATGCCTCAGCAAGTGCCAGCAGCTCAGAGCCTAGATAACACAGCTGAAGTTTGGTACTCCCATGCAGGCATTAAGAAATAATCCCCTGCCCACAACTCTGTTGAGCAAGCTTTGGCAGCTGCCAGGGCCAGTAAAGAATAATGAGAGGACAGGGGTTCAGAGCCACAGTTGCACCTCTTTCCCATACCAGTGCTCTCCTATTGTCCTCAGATGGCTCGCTCTGATGCCAATTTCAAGTCTTACTGGTCTTCTTGGTTTAGCCACCTGGCTGTCTACTTATACTTAAAAAACCATGTTGGCGATGAAGGGATTGTAGTAAAACTTAAACACTTCCAAATAAACTGAGGGTACCTTGCTTAGGGCACTTTCATAAAACTTATGGGCCTTGATTCTACCTAGTTAAATCCCTCTGGCTTTCGTCTTGGCAGATCAGAACAGTAATACGCTGCCCTACAAGAGTTGTAAAACACTACATATCCAACCATTTCCTGCACCTTGAAGGGAGGAAAAAGAAAAAAACAAAAACAAAATAAGAGAAAGACTGGGTGGGGGTGGGGGCTAGAAGCAGGGGAGCAAAAACCTTCCTCTTAGTGCCTGGGCCCCAGGTCCAAGCTCCCTTCCTGCTCCACTTTCAGCCACACTACACCCAAAGCCAACAACAATCCTTCCACTTATAGAGTCTTCCACACATTTCTCTCCTCAGCCAACTCTTGAGCCAGAATGAGAGGCACTGTTGGCACATGCCAGTTCTTGTTTACGAGCTGGTTACCACCTCAAAGGCTGCTTGGCCCGAGGCCTGCCCTCTCTTTATAGGATCTTTCAAACTTCAAAATGGGATCTTTTCTTGGACTCCTCTCAAGACACTGTGGTGGGTTACTTAACCTCCTGCTTCCTACTCAAGGACTTTTCTAGGGACTGTATTCTCAGAAGCAGGCGATGTCATCCAACATGAAAGGACATTCTATCTGCCCATACAAAGTAGAGAAGGACTGAAAGATTTTATGTTAAGGTAAAAGCAAACACTTTCAGAAGTTACTTCAACGGCTACTAAGAATGGGGTCGAAATAATTCTCTCCTTTGCTGTCACAGTGTAACAGAGAGAATGGGGAGGAAGATACCTGTTTTGCTGACAATTAAACTGTCACGTGCTGCAGAGTTTATTTCTGAAATTTTATAACAGAAATTCTCCTAAGTTGAATTCTACAACCTACTGACTAGAAGTTGAAAAGAGACAAGTGGAAGCCAGGTTTTCAGACTATTTTTTGCTGCCTTTCCAATCTACCTAGGTATCCTTCCTTCCCTTAATTCCACATCTTGTAGGGACCAAGAAGAATGAAAACTTAGATATACTTAGACATAGTTACAGGTTAGAGCCCAGTTCTCTAATGTGTTAGGTGAAAAAAAATTGTTTTTTAAATTTTTTGTGGAGCCCTGGCCAAGTGGCTCAATTTGTTGGAGCATCGTCCAGTATACCAAAAGGCTGTGGGTTCGATTCCTGGTCAGGGTACATATCTAGGACATGGGTTCAATCCCTGGTTGGAGCACGTATGGGAGGCAACTGATCAATGTTCCTCTCTCCTTCCCTAAAATCAATAAACATATCCTTGAGTGAAGATTTTTAAAAAAACCTTTTTTGTGAAAACATAACACTCACGACAGAAAAGTGCATATATCATGTATGTACAACTCACAGCATTTTCATATGTATACACAGCTGTGTAAGTACTACCCATATAAAAAAAGTTTGTTTTTTCCCCTAGCAAACAGTTCTTAAACAGAGATTTGCCCTTTTGGGGACATGTGGTAATGTCTGGAGACATTTTTGGTTGTCTTAACTTGGGGACCATTCTACTGGCATCTAATGGGTCAAGGTAAGGATGATACTAAACATCCTACAGAACACAGGACTGCCCCACCACAAAGAACTACCTAGCTCCAAACACCAATGGTGCTGTTGTTGAGAAACCCTGGATCATAACAACCCAGAAATCCTCCTTGTACTTCCTCCCCAGAAGGGACTTCTACCACTAAAACGTAAAACTCTTTTGCTCTAGCAGAGAAGCTGTTGTTGCACAATACCACGAGGAGATGGGACACAGCACGCCTCAACGGTCACAGATGAAACAACTCGCCTACCTCGAAAAAAGGAGAAGCTGCAAAGAAAAGCAGCAGAATGAACCTTTGTTGCTGGCCTACAACTACTAGACCACCATACACTATGAATTTACAGTGTACTTCTCATCCATACCAAATTTAAGGAAAATGAGTTTCAGAAAGGTAGGTAATTTGCAAGATTCTACATCAATGAAGTTGCAGTGCTGAGATTCAAACACAAGTCTAATCAAAATCTACGCTTTCATTTTAATTCCATTATGGAAGTTGACAATGTCTTGGGATAGTGAAAAGGAGAAAAACCATAGGAAATGGTTGAAATAAAAAGCAGAGATCAGTCTTTCATTGCTCATAGGTAACATGGGAAAAAAACCTTTTCTTTCCTTAAAGCATGACTCAATACAGTAAACCAAATCTAACCTTAGAACCAAGCAAGCTCTTTTAACCTCTTTTAGGGAATTTTAAAATGTTTTTTGGGGGGACATGTGTTCCCACTTGTAGTTTTGTATGCTCTCCACTGCACAGGGAAGAACTTCCTAACATGCCATCTAAGTTGGCTACTGTCTTGGTATTCCTCAGGAATCAATCCTGGGCCCCTTCTTTTAATATCATTCAAAAGACACATTTTCCCCAGCAAAGTGCACCCACTTCTATAGCATCAATTACTCTTTATTTGTTCACACTGGAAACTCCTACATTTTTAGATTTCCAGTTCTTTCTCATGACCCCCAGACCTTAAGGGACATTTCATTGAATTGATTTAACTCCTTCAAATTAACTACTATTCATCCTTCAGATATTTGCTCAAACTTCAGGGGTAGTTTTTCTGACCCCCATCCTGATGTGGACAAAAAAGGGGCCACAGTCTAACCCCGACAAGCCCAGGGGAGGCCTGCGTGGCAGCCTCATAAACTCAGAGACTGAAAGTAACCACATAGGATGGTCTGAAATTAAAATTTCTAAACTAAAAGTAAGTCATAGCAGGTAGTCTTGTTCTAAGCTGGTATTTTTCTTTTTTAAATTCTCACTCTAGGATATATTTATTGATTTGAGAGAGAAAGAGAAATTGATTTGTTGCCTCCCATACCTGGGGATTGAACCTGCAATTTAGGTATGTCCCCTGACCAGGAATTGAACCCACAACCTTTTGGTGTATGAGATATTGCTCCAACCAACTGAGCCCCCAGGCCGGGGGTAGGCCAATATCCTTCCCAACAAATGTCAATCTTTATCTTAACTGAGCCTATTACTGCTTTTTGCACATCAGAGCAACCCCCTTTTTAGAGACCCGACATTGTTATCTTGTTCTGCTGCATACCATCTCTATATGCTGTTAATATTAACCGTTAGCCATCTTGTACCCACCGATATAAAAAAAATTGTCTCTTCACTTATTTTTATACAATCTAAGCGATGAGATTTGCTTTGGTCCACCCTACTTTCACCTGCCTCCCTAATCTATCACCAATGAATTTCATGCAACCCTCCTTTTACAACCTCCTTTGACTGTAATGTATAAAATAAGGTGTCAAACTGCCATTCTCTGGAATATTTTCTCAATCCATTGAGATTTTGCTTCCTGGCAATTATCATCAGTTTGGCCCGAATAAACTTGTAAAATTTTTCTACAGGTTTGGACGTTTCTTATGATTACACTGATATATGCATGGGATTACTTGATTCCATTCTGTCTCTCTTACCAGACTGTATGCCTCAATGGACTTATAATTCAGTAGCCTGCAAGATGAACTTTGGCAATGGTTCTGAAAGATACAGCAACATATAAGCAGAATAAATGCAAGGATAAGGAACCAGTCCCAGGATAAGATCAATACAAGAACATTTAAGAAAAGATAATTTTTACTAACTGAATAATCCATACTGAAATCTAAGATTCTTTTAAAAACAGTTTGTTTTCTGGGAAGTACTACTTAGACCAAAGATATCATTTCTTGCTATCAACTCCATAATTTCACTAATCTTAAATTTCTGGCCAAAACACACCCTACAGGATGCTAAACCAGTTTTTTTGCTCTTCTTCTTGCCAACAGCAAGTAAATAGGAGGTAGATAAAGTGCTGCGTTTTGTGTGCTTTTGTTAAAAATAAAAGTAAACCATCCAAGTTTATATCCAAGACTCATTCCCCACTGCTCCTGCTTCATTTGAACAAGCTTTCACCAGCACCCAAGCTTGACGGGGGCAAGGGAATGGGAGGAATCACAGTGGGGGTTGCCTGGCTCTTTTTCTCCTGCCTCTGCTTATTCAATATGAAATGGAGGATGAAACATGACTAGGGAATACAAATGGAAATATGTGAAAATTTGTCAGATATGAAAATGTCACTGGGGTACACATAATTTTCCGACTATCTTCCCAGACTCTGCTCGGAATGCCACTTCAGGTCACTAATTCAACAGAGGTTAGGAACAGCAATAACCTAACTTGACTTCTAAACAGTCAATGTTTCCCTATGCGTGTGACATCTGAGGTCACCTACCTGCTTAATTCCAAGAGGGTGATTAGAGGGTTGGGAAGTGACCTTATTTTAAGCCTTTAATTTGCCCTATCCCATCTTTTCCCCTACTCTGAAAAGAAGCTACATCTCACAAAGGCTGGCAGGTGAAAACCCAGAGTTTCACAAATTAGTAAGCTTAGAATATCCATTTCTGGGAGTTTTCCCCTAGCCAAACTGCTTCCCAGGAAAAGACAAACTGTAACTTTTCTTATTCCTCAGTGACACTGTATTGGCCTACACCCAGAATCATTTTTTTAGCTCTTCAAATGAAAATTTCTGCCTCTCCTATCCTACAGGGCAGGGGTGTCAAACTCATTTTCACCAGGGGCCACATCAGCCTTGCAGGTGCCTTCAAAGGGCCGAATGTAGTTTTAGGACTGTATAGATGTAACTACTCCTTAACTAGGGGCAAGGAGCTCGGTGCTGCTGCTGGGCAGAAACAAGGTGCTGGGCTGGATTCAGCCGGTGGGCCTTGTGTTTGCCACCTGTGCTACTGGGCAATTGCAATGTTTGGTCCAAGAGCTGCCACTAGCTCTTGAACAGAACAGCTAAAAGTATGACGTTGGCACCAAATCTTCAATGTGTATACTCACATTATGCAAATAGTATGTTGTGAGTATACTATTCACAGCAATGTCATCTCTAAGGAGTAGCTAATAGCGATTTCAAAATGGATAAAACCTCACTGTCAAATAGTACAGTCATTTTCTTGATACAACCAGTGCTGTGCCCAGACTGCCACAAATGTCCATGGTGGAACACATAAAAAGGACTACGTTTTCCTGGTTACTTATTTTCAACTGGGGAAGAGGACAAAAGTCCTCTCTAAATCAGCATGACTAAATATAATCCCATCTGGTTAAATGACCTATAAATGTATAAGTGAGTCCCAGAAATAACAAAAAATAATTAAAACAACAATAGGATTTAAAAAAAGATTTTATTTATTTATTTTTAGACAGAGGGGAAGGGAGGGAGAAAGAGAAGGACAGAAACATCAATATGTGGGTAGCCCCTCACGCACCCCAAACTGGGAACCTGGCCTACAACCCAGGCGTGTGCCCTGACTGGGAATCGAACCTGCAGCCCTCTGGTTCACAGGCCAGCATTCAGTCTACTGAGTCATGGCAGCCAGGGCTAAAACAACAATAGGATTTTTAAAAAACATGGTTTATGTCAGCAATTTTTAACCCATTTCCTCTCATGGCACATATAAACTAATTACTAAAATTCTGCAGCACACCAAAAAATATATCTTTTGCCGATCTGACAAAATAAAAGGGAGTAATTTTGATTCATTCACACCGGATGGCTATGGTTGTTAGCTGTTGTTATTTTTTAATTTGAGAACCTAAGGAAAAAGAGGTAAGTGCCCCTGACTAAATAGTCAGGTATTGCATATTTCTTTTTTGTTTATTTTTGTTTATTAGAGAGAGAAAAGGAGGGAGAAAGGTAGTTGGGGAGAAAGACAGAGAAAGATCAATGTGAAAGAGAAACATATCACCCTAATCTGTGTGGCTCAGTTGGTTGGGTGTCCTCCTACAAACCAAAAGGCCACTGGTTTGATTCCTGGTCAGGGCATGTCCCTAGTTGGGTGCATAGCAGAAAACCGACTGATGTTTCTCACACTGAAACATCAGCACATGTTTCCTTGTCTTTTTCCTCCCCTTCTTCTCACTCTTAAAATAAATAATTGAAAAAGAAAGGAAAGAGGGAGGGACATCAATCAGTTAGCTGCCTTCCATACTGCAACCCATTCCAACCAGAGGTGAAACCCGCAACCTAGGTATGTGCTCTGACGGGGAACTGAACCCACAACTTTTTGGTATATGGGACAATGTGCCAACCAACTGAGCAGCCCGACCAGGGCTAGGTACTGCCTGTTTTTAAAAATTCTTGTAGCACACTGACTGAACATCGCTGGTTTAGATTCTTGCTGAAAGTCAGAGAAAAGGATAGAAAGCGAAAGGCAGGTCAAAGAAATTATAAAAGGCACTGAACCTGAGAGAGAGACTAGCTAGGCTCAGGGCTATTTATGCTGTAACACGTGACTATCTCTGTGCTCCCGTCTGCTGTCAGGATAGTTCTCATTTAACTCAAGGGTAAGACCTGCGGCTACCATACAGAAACAACCTTATTTCTTCAGAGACCAAGGGAACCTGAAGAGAAGGAATTTGTGGGTCTTGTGAGTGAATGTGAAAGTCAGAATTTAAAAGTAAACATTACAAAAGAATAAACATTATATTAAGATGGACTGAATCCATGGACCTGTAAATTTCCACTACAGAGAGAATCTGGACCCCAAGATTTCCTCTACTGTTATAAAATACCTTTGTATAGCAAACAGATAACTGGATATGTATATTTAACAAAATCACATAAACTATATGTAGCTGGCAAAAAAGAAGAAAGAAGAAAAGAACAATTTGAATCATTTAGGCCTCAATTATTCTACACATTTTGTATAAGCCACAGAGGGGGACACAGAATGGAGACTTGACCTAGCTTGTTCACTTATCTGGTTTCCATTCCCATGTGCCTCTCATGGCATGTGCATCTCACCAGGGTTAAGGTAATTCTAGTATTTACAAATACACATGTTGCATCAATACAGTCCCTTAACACAAGCCAGCTTTTACATGAGACCTAAACTGAAGAAATAATGGTTTGCTTCAATGCTGAAGAAAATAAATGTGTTGAATTTATGAAGCCAGTATGTCAGTCTCCAACATGGAATCATCCTAAGTAATTCTGAAGGGTACTTTCTGACCAAATGTTTACAATATACCTTGACCTTAACTTTAGAATCTGATGTAAGAAATGGGAAACAACAGGAGAGATACCAGAGGCAAACAAAAATGAAAGAATTTCATTTTTCTAATTTCTCAACCTCTTTATGGAATTGTAATAAGCAGTCAGCTTTTTAAATTTCAAGTCCCCACAGTCTCAATCCGAGCACATATGTATAATCAAAATGAAAAATGCCTTATGGCATATTTTATCTAAAACACTCTACCAGATGTTTAGGAATCTGCATACTGATGGAACTGAGATCTAGTCTAATATGGTATATATAAATGTGGAGTTACTTTGTATGATTCTTCCCCTATTTGCCAATTTTTTCTCCCATTCAGTGGAATATGTATCTGAAATACTCCAAAACCTAAAAATATCTGTTGAAAGTGTAGATTTATATAGTACCGGTAATAAAAACATTTTAAATTTTATTATGAGAATTTAAGGTTATATAATTTTGGCCAAAATACAACAGTCCATTTTTAATTTATTGATTTCAGAGAGAGAGGAATGGGGAGAGAGACAGACATTAGTTTGTTGCTCCACTTGCTTATGCGTTCGTCAGTTGATTCCTCTATGTATCTCCTGACCAGGGGTGGACCCAGCAATGGAACCAGCAATCTTGGTCTATTGGGATGGTGCTCTAACCAACTGCGCTGCCCCGGCCAGGGCCAATATTCTACTTTTTAACTGTAAGTTTGCAGCACATTCAAGTATGTGTTCATTCATTTCTGATAATAACTAGCATCCAAATTACCTTCCTTAGGTATGAGACTTAAAGTCCCAGCAGGGAAATACTTCATATTCAAGAACATTTATTTCTCCTCTTGACTTCAAAGAAATAGTATGTGTTTATATATAAAAAAGCAAAGAACTTAAACAGGGAACTTCTATTTCTGTGAAGTGATGATGCTCCTTCCTCTTAATTTGAATGTGTTTAGAAGCAGACTCAGGAATAAGGTCTTTATTGGATAGCTGCCTTATTTTATTTTAGGGTACCACAGATTTCCAGAAAATTAAGAATACCTATTGCCCAACATAAACTCAGAAATATATTCACAAGTCAATGAGAAAAGAAATTAGGAGTAAATTTAGATTGTCTAAACCTGTCTTCGACTCCCTTCTAATTTACATAGAAAAATATCACAACTTGCCTATATTGGCAAACGTATGTACTCATAAGAATTTTGCTCAAATTTCCCTTAAAAATGCTGGACCACTAACTAAAAATTTAATTAGTAATACTAATATGGATGTTCTATCTTAAAGGCTGTAACTATCGGAATTAAATAATTCTTCTAATTAAGAGGATAATAAGAAGTCAGATTCATTATAGTTATATTTCTAAATGACTGATCCCAACATGATTGGGCAATGAAAAAGGAGAGCTGAAGAAGAATCTTGCGCATTCTGTAAAATACTTGAGGATCACAGGATATCTAAAGTTCTGTGTATAGCTCTATTTAAAAATGGCAAAAAGCAAGAACAACTTTCGGAATTCCCCTGGCCAAGGGAGTAACAGGGGTTCCCAGAGGCTGTTTAGCGAAGCTAAAGTCCTTTCCAAATGGTAGTGGATTTTAAACAAGAGAAATTTAAAAGTACCTGTTGAAGTTTAAAAAAAAAATTGCATGCCTGGAGTCCCCTACCCTAAAGATTTTACTTCAGTAGGGCACTTTTACTTTGTAAAAGCTCCAGAAGTGATTCCGATATGCACCTCCAGTTGAGAAGCCTGAGCACCAAGCGACTCTTCAGCCTGAATGTTGATTTCTCTAACCTCATGCTACTTTGGTTGGTGTGAGTATGATGACATGGTACGTCTCTTTTCTACAATACTTTCTGTACCTTTCACTAAGGTTTGATTCAGTGCAGAGCTAAGTACTTAACTTCTGAAGAAACACATCAATAGGAAATATCAACTCTAAGCTGGGTACCAGTTCATAAAAAACTCTTCCTAATAAAGAGAACCCATGACTAACAAAAACAGAGGCCAAGAGAAGACGTACAGGTGGCCAACACACACATGAGAAGCAGCTCAACATACTAATCATTAGGGAAAAGCAAATTAAAACCACACTGAGATGTCACCTCACACCTGTTAGAATAAATATTATCAGAAAAACAAGAAATAACAATTGTTGGTAAGAACGTGAAAGAAAAGAAAACCCTTGCCCTGGCCAGGTGGCTCAGTTGGTTGCAGCATGCCCTGTACACCAAAAGGTTGTGAGTTCAATTCCTGGTCTGGGCCATACCTAGATTGCAGGTTCTATTCCCGTAAGGGCATGTACAAGAGGCAACTGATGGATGCTTCTCTTTCACATTGGTGTTTCAGTGTTTCTCTCTCCCTCTCCCTCCCCTCCCTTCCTCTCCCCTGCTCCATCCCTCACTCCATTCCTCTCTTTCTCAAATCAATAAACATATCCTTGGGTGAGGATAAAAAAGAAAAAGGAAACCCTTGTTCACTGCTGGTGGGGTTTAAAATTGGTGCAGCCACTATAGCCAACAGTACGAAGGTTTCTCAAAAACTTAGAGACAGAACTAGTATAATGATCCAGCAACACTTTTGGGTATTTATGTGAAAATATAAAAACACTAATTCTAAATTACATGTTTATGACAGTATTATTCACAATAACCAAGATACGGAAACAACCTAAATGTCTACTGACGGATGAATGGATAAAGAAAATGAGGTGTGAACATACAATGGAATACTACTCAACCACAAAAAAGAACGGAATCTTGCCATTTGCAACAACATGGATGATCCTTGAAGGCATTATACTGAGTGAAGTAAGTCAGAGAGGAAAAGATAAATACTGTATGTCCCATTATATGTGGAATCTAAAACAAACAAAGCTCATGGATATAGAGAATAGACTGGTGGTAGCTTAAGGTCAGGAGTGGAGGATGAGCGAACTGGTTGAAGGGGGTCAACAGGTACAAATTTCCAGTTATACAATGAGTAAGTCAGGGGGATGTAATATACAGCATTGTAAGTAGCGTCGATAATATTGTACTGCATATTTGAAAGTAGCTAGGAAAGTGGATCTTGAAAGTTCTCATCACAAGAAAAAAATTCTAACTATTTATGGTAACAAATACTAACTAGACTTACTGAGGTGATCATTTTACTATATACAAATATCAAACCTTTGCATTGTATACCAGAAACTAATATTATGTTAATTATACCTCAAAATTTTTTAAGAGGCTAGTGCCCTTGCCAGTGTGGCTCAGTGGATTGAGCATCAGCCTGAGAATGAAAAGGCTGCTGGTTCGATTCCCAGTCAGGGCACATTCCTGAGCTGTGGGTTAGGTCCCCACTTCAGAGTGTGCGAGAGAAACCAATCAACATATCTCTTGCACACTGATGTTTCTCTCCTCTTTCTCCCTACCTGCCCCCCTTTCTCAATAGTAAATAAATAAAACCTTAAAAATAAATTAATTAATTAAAAGAGGCCAAGAAAGAATTTAATGGCCAGGTTTGGCTCATCCAAACGCAATCAATCCATCAGCAGTGTTTGCCACCAGGGCTGGAATGCAGTGGTCTCAAATTTAAAGAGCAATTACAGTATTTTTTCAGGCATATGGTTAAATTATACTCTTTCAATGAACATTTCAAGTTGAAAACTCACCACCTCCAAATAAAAATCTAAGAATTGTCTTTTTATTTCCTGCAGCTAGTGATAAACTCACAGAAAGAGGTACCATATTTTGCCATGTATAATGTGTACTTTTTGCCCATATTTTTGAGGGAAAAATAAGAATGCACATTACACTTAGGCATAATGATTATATACCACAGGTATAGCAGTCCCGTGTATAATACACACAGACACTGTGGATACCCATTATACATAGCGAAATATTGCTTCTCAATCTTCATTCTTCTCCTGACTGTTCATACTACCTATAGGAATTCTAATCCCTTCAAAAGGCTAAAGTCTATACTTGTCAAGGATTAAAAGAGGAAAATTAAAAAAAAGTTTCTAACCTAAAATAATCATAAGGCCATGAATCTTCAACCTGAGATCAGCCCTGTACCAAAAGAAGTCCAACAAACCCTTCCAAACTAACAAGTCAACCAAACAATACAACCCCAAACCTCAATGACTTCAAAGGCTCTGAATCAATCCCTCCTTAAGCCTTCCTGGAAATCAGTAGGAGTGAGAATATTAGCTATCATAAACTCATTATTTTCCAAAACCTTTGTGGGCTTAACTTTTCAAAGTCTCTAAGGATATCCCTTCTCCTTAATTTCATAATGAGCTTGTACCTCGCAGCTAATAACATTACCATATAATATCAGCAACAGCTAATATTTATTGAGGGCACATACAAGAATCAACCAATGAATGCATAAATGAGTGGAACAATAAATCTCTCTCAAATCAATAAATAAAATTTAAATTAAAAGAAGGGAAGAGTAATCTGTAATAGTGGGCCTCAAACTTTACTGTGTGTCATGGTCAATGGGAGAGCTAATGTTCAAACACAGACTGCTAGGCCTCACCCCTAGAGTTTCTGATTTGGTGGCCTGGGATGGGTACTGAATTTCTAACAAGTTCCCAGGCACTGCTGGTGGTGATGCTGGTACAGGGACCACTGCTTTATGAGAAGGTAAATGAGGTAATCCACTCTTACCTTAGCTATTACCTTCTCATGTGAAAACACTTCTCTACAGAGTACTTCCAACAAGAGAGACACTTAGGATTTAAAAACACCTCCAGAGTCTGAAAGCTAAAGTATAACTTTTTTTTACCCCCACTTCACAAAAGCTCCAATGTCACCACGGCAGTGGAAATCCAGAAAAAGGGAAATTAAGAACTGAATGATTGCAAACTCCCCTCAACAACCTCTTACATCCACTTTTTACATCTTCAGCCTGAAAAGTGTTTCCTTTGGCTCTCCTAGGGCAAGAGAGGTGCCAATAGGAAAAGGAAGTAGATTGTTTCTTAATACTGAAAAAAATGAGGACAGGCTCTGATATTATAACAGAATTTTGCCCTATAAACAGAAAATTTGCCCTGACTGGTGTAGCTCAGTGGATTGAGCGCAGGCCTGCAAACCAGAGGATTGCAGTTTGATTCCCAGTCAGGGCACATGCCTGGGTTGCAGGCCAGTTCCCTGCAGGCCAGTTCCCAGCAGGGGATGCACTAGAGGCAACCATACATTGATGTTTCTCTCCCCCTCTCCTTCCCCTCTAAAGATAAATAAACGAAATCTTAAAAAAAAAACACAACAGAAAATCTCAGAATGCTATAAATTCCTC
This sequence comes from Artibeus jamaicensis, assembly GCF_021234435.1. Classification (NCBI taxonomy): domain Eukaryota; kingdom Metazoa; phylum Chordata; class Mammalia; order Chiroptera; family Phyllostomidae; genus Artibeus; species Artibeus jamaicensis. The sequence continues at coordinate 9,325,285 of NW_026521883.1, forward strand.
TTTACCTCTCCTTTGTCACATTATCCTGCATCTCAAAGAAGCTATTCCTTTTATCCAAGACAGACCCCAAGTCTACACTTTCTTAGGCAGCTTAAATATTGATTATGCCAATGTCATCTAGGATAAACGACTTCAGGGAATAGGATTTGTTAAAAATGTCTCCTCAGTCAACCAGGAAAGCTTCTTTCTTGGATGGGTGCTCTCAACCATGACTAAACTGTACCAAGAGAAATATATTTTAAAATATTAATATGGCCTGGCACCTTCCTGATGCTAATCCTTCCAGGCCCATCCCAATGGCACAACTGGGAAATTAACTGAAGAGAAAAGCAATCTCCCCTCTGCTCTCTACTTTCAGATGCTCCTCCTCTACAGCTTTGCCATGCAGACTCATTTTATACACACACACACACACTCTCTCTCTCTCTCTCTCTCTCCCCCACAAATAACTCTCAGCAGGAGCCCAAAATCAAAGCCTAAACCCATGGTTTTTAAGTGAGCAAGTCCAATTTCCTTCTTTGTAGCCCTTGACACATGCTGGCTGGGAGCCGTCTGGATTTTTTTCTGCCTTGTTCCTGCACCAGAAGGCTCTGCACTGCAGGTCAGGGGATGATAAGGAAATGAACAGTGTAATTTCCAAGGCCTCTGAACACGGCCTTGTCAGCAGCTCTGGAGGCAGGTTACTCAAGCATGGCCTGAAGAGTGAAAACCACAGAGAGGAGGACTCAGCCAGCCAGCAGTGGCAGGATCTCAGCTGTGCATGTTACTGCCACCTCCAGCCTAAAAGCCCAAGCCCTGCTGCCTCCCTGGATGAGCTCTGCAGGTAAAAGCTCTTATACCCAAATGGCAAATATACAAGTTCACACTGGGGGAGGAAGATTAAGGACTGGAACTTAGATTCTCCACGCACTCGTGTGCAGAAACAAAAACATTTAGTGCTCTGCCAGCATACGAGACTGCACGTGCTGGCAAACCCACAGCGACAGCTATCCCACATACCCAGCCCCACACCAGGGCTATGACCAGAAAAAAAAAACACAATTCATATGAAATCTGAAATTCAACAGGTCACTTCAATATCCTTTAAAGCCAATTTTGGTCTCTCCCACCCCACCCCAACCCTAATGTAAGTATCAGGGGCTTTAGAACACATCACCAGTATGCAAATTTTCCAACCCAAATTTGAAACTTCTTTTGCACATAGTGCTGAAAGTCTTAACCAACATGTTTATCTCCTCATACTGGGCTTCCTGTATAGGCAGAAGGTTTTTATACTTCAGTCCATTCTTTACCTAGGGTGAGCTGAGACATATTTTAACTCAAATCACATTTTTCTTCTTTTTTACTATTTGTTGAATGCTTCCCAAGTGCCACGCACTGTTCTAAACATTTTATATGGGTTAACTAACTTAATCTTCCAACACTACTACATAGAAACTACTGTTTTCCTCATTATGCAGAAGAGAAAACTGAGGTAGAGCAGTTAAGTAACTTGCTCAAGATCACTCAGTTAATAAGTGGTAAAGTTGAAATACAAAAACCAGATAATCTGTTTTTTTTATATTTTAACAGGCTTTAAACTCTTAACCACTAAGTTATACATCAGTTGATGTGAAATTTAAGTTCAGAAGGCTGGGGTTTTAAGTAAGAAATGGCTCCCAATGCCCACTGTATAAAGAAAATTCATGATGGTGCTGAAATATTAAAGTATAGAGCAATTATCTGGAGAGTCTTCTGGAAGTAGATTCTGGGCCCCTACCACTAATGTATTTTAGCAGATCTGAGGTAGCATCCAAGAATCTTCATTTCTGACATGCAGGTGATGTGATGCACATGGTTTTATGGGCCACACTTTCAGGAACTCTGCTTCAGATGGTAACCTGTGAGCTCCTCACAGAGCAGGAACCACCTCTGCTGTACTTGCCAGTGTATACTCAGCACCAAGCACAATATCTGGAACCTAACATGCATTCAATTAATGTACTAAATGATGAAAGGTGATAATGGTCTATCATCTTTTAAAAACTCGTCAATTAATGATATGTCCAGGAAGTACCAAGGAAGAGTTATTTTTTTCCTTACCTGCAATTGCAAAATAAAGAAGGAACTGGTAATGCCTCAATGATTACAATGTAAATTTGACTGAATGCAATATTTAAGAGTCACTTGCCAAGTAGCAGTTTAAAAGTAACTTTCCCCTCTTTATATGTAATAGGATAGGTTCGGTGTCAGCTGTAAATGGTTGTTCTTTGCAAGCATGGTCATCTTACCAAAAAACCCAAACTCAAAGATCCTTTTATTGTTGACAATGTTAAAATCAGTATGAAAACAAATTAAAGCACTCTTGAACCAAACAAAAATTAACTCAAAATGGATCAAGGACCTAAATATAAAACATGAAACAATAAATTACTGTATATAAGGGAAAACATAGCCCTGGCTGGTGTAGCTCAGTGGATTGAGCGTGGGCTGTGAAACATAAGGGTTGCCGGTTTGATTCCCAGTCAGGGCACATGCCTGGGTTGCAGGCCAGGTCCCTAATGGGGGCCATGTAAGAGGCAACCACACACTGATGTTATTCTCCCTCTTACTCCCTCCCTTGCCCTCTCTAAAAATAAATAAAACCTTAAAAAAAAAAAAAGAAGAAGAGAGCCCTAGCTGGTGTAGCTCAGTGGATTGAGCGCAGGCCTGGGAACCAGAGTATCATGGTTCGATTCCCAGTCAGGGCAAATGCCTGGGTTGTAGGCCAGTTCCCAGCAGGAGACACATGATAGGCAACCATACATTGATATTTCTCTCCCTCTCTCCTTCCCTTCCCCTCTAAAGATAAGTAAATAAAATCTTAAAAAAAAAAAGAGAGAGAGACAGAGAGAACCTCAAAAGGCAAGGGAAGTAAAAGCAAAAATTAATGAATGGGACTATATCAAACTAAAAAGCTCCTGCACCTCTGGCTAGGTAGCTCAGTTGGCTCAGTTGGTCAGAGCATTGTCCTGAAATGCCAGAGTTGCAGTTTTCATTCCCAGTCAGGTCACATATAGGAGTCAGCCAATGAATGTATGTATGAGTGGAGTAGCAGATCAATGTTTTTCCCTCTCGCTTCCTCTTTCTCTAAAATCAATAAATTTAAACTAACTAAATAAATAAATAAAGCTTCTGCACGGCAAAAGAAACTAATAACGAGACAAAAAGGCCGCCAACCAAATGGAAGAAGTTATTTGCAACAACACTTCCAATAATGGGTTAATAAAATCAATAAATTTAAACTAAATAAATAAATAAAGCTTCTGCACAGCAAAAGAAACTAATAACGAGACAAAAGGCCACCAACCAAATGGAAGAAGTTATTTGCAAACAACACTTCCAATAATGGGTTAATATCCAAAATATATAACTCATACAAGTCAACAACAACAAAACAATCCAATTAAAAAATGGGCAGAGATATATGCACCAGGACCAGAACAGACATTTCTCCCATACAAATGGCCAACAGATGCAAGATAGGGCAAAAGCAGGTTTACAGTTGTTGGTATAGAAAATATAAGAATTAATAAATAATATAAGAATAAACTGTGTTTTGCATACTCACAGCTCTACACTTATTTTCCCCCCACCTTGTATGTGAAAAGATGCTCAACTTCACTAGCTTTTAGGGAAAGACGAATCAAAACTACAATGCGATACCACCTCACGCCTGTTAGAATGGCTGTTATCAACAAGACAAGTAAAAACACGCGTTGGAGAGGTTGTGGGGGAAAAGGAGCTCTCATTCACTGCTGGTGGGAATGTAACCTGGTACAGCCACTACGGAAAACAGTCTGGAGGTTTCCCCTCAAATTAAGAATTCAGTTACCATATGACCTAGCAACCCCTCCTCTGGGTACCTCCCCCAAATTTTCAAAATATTGATTTGTAAAGATACATGTATCCCTATGTTCACTGCAGCATTGTTCATGGTGGCCAAGACATGGAAACAACCAAAGTGTCCTTTGTTAGCTGAATGGGATAAATAAGATGAGATACATACATACAATGGAATTCTCAGCCATAAGAAAAAATGAAATACAGCCATTTGTGACAACGTGAATGGATCTTGAGAATATCAGGCTAAGCAAAACAAGTCAAATGGAAAAAGTCCGTATGATTTCACTCATATGAGCTGTAAAACTAAGAGCAACAAATGAACAAACAAGACAAACAAAAACCTGTAGACACCGACAACAGTATGGTGGTTATCAGAGGGAGGAGAGAGTGGGTAGGTGATAAAGGATGAGGAGGCTACAATATGTGGGGATGGAAGATGATTTGACTTTGGGTAGTAAACACACAATGCAATATACAGGTGCTAATTATAGAACTGTCCACTTGAAACCTATATAATTTTACTAACTGATGTCACCCCAATAAATTTTAATTAAAAAAAAAAAGTCTTGCTCTGGCTGCTGTGGCTCAGTGGATTGAGCAATGGCCTGCAAACCATAGGGTCGCCAGTTCGATTCCCGGTGAGGGTACATGCCTGGGTTGTGGGTCAGGTCCCCAGTAGGGGGTACATGAGAGACAACCACACAATGATGTTTCTCTTCCTCTTTCTCCCTTCTTTCCCCTCTCTAAAAGTAAATAAAGTCAAAAAAATAAATTTAAAAAAAGTCTTGAGAGTATTTGGGCATTTACATCCAAAGTTTCTGAGGTAATTTTTAAAGTGGGAAAACAAAAAATGTCTCATAACAGTTAAAGATTTGTTAAGAATCCTGGAGTGACAACATGATATAAAAATGTGGTAACAAAATACCTGGCTTCTATGTCTGGCTTTGCCACTGACTACCTGGGAGATCCCAGACAAGTCACATGACCTCCCTGGTCTTAGTTTCCTCTTCTATAAAATGAGGAGGTTGGACAAGATAATCTTTCCCTGAGCCCTCCTTGAATTACAACACCGAGGTGGAAAACAGAGCTGCTGAAGAAAAAATAAATTAAGCTCAGGCTCCACTGTAGTTAAAGAATACATCTCTGTTCCACATAAATTTTTTCCATGAAGGAAAATGCTTGAGGTAATTTGGCTTCAGGAAGCAAAGCTGACTGCTAAGCTATCACTGAGAAAGAACAGCTACAAAAGGATGAAGGTGTTAAGAGAGAAAGTCTTGTATCAGTAGGAATACAAGAGACCTGACCTTGGTTGGGCAATGAGGGATTGCAACACAATAGAACTGAGTTGGAAGGCAGAAACCAGGGCAGGAAAACAAAACCAAGGGCAAAGTAAGATGCTTAGAACAAAGGATATAAGATATAATAGCAAGCATGATCAGAAGGCAAAATAGCTAAGAACATACTTTATCATTTTCTTTGTATCCTAAAGTAATGGGGGAAGTGGTAATATATGCAGCATTCTGAGAGCGGCAGCAGCAGCAGCAGAGTGTTTCTACCTTGCAAGATCAAAAGCAGCAGCTAAAGAGGTAAGAGGAGCTCCTGGTTGCAAACTTCTAGATCCTTTAGCCACTAGAGCCTACTGGTTACTTTATATGACTTGAAAAAAAAAGGAGTCTCACTTAAACTCCTGGTTTCAGCCCTGGCTCTGTCTGCATGACAAGAGTTGTCACAGATAGATCACTGCCTTCTGTGGTTTGTAAATTCTTTTTTTCTTGCCTGTCAGAGTGGCAGTGCAAGCATTAAGCTTGGAACATTCAGACAGGCAGTGGTCCCTAACTTAACAACCTATCAATCAAACCACAGGCAAGGGAACAGGCAGGAGCCAGAAGGCTCAGTCTTGTTTATTCCTCAACAATCCGCCCCCATCCTCATCTCTCCAGCTAGCAGAAAGTATGAGGCAGGCGTGCTCAACAATTCGGGGCAGCGGCAGTTGCTAAGAGCCATCTCTGGACTCTGAAACAGCACAGTGAGCCATGCCAGAGAGAGGTGTGGTGGAGAAGTGGTCCCATGAAGGGAAATCCACATCCTTGGCTAACAGAAAATTCCCTCAGTTATAGCATAAGATACATACGTGTATGAAAGAAAAGGTCCTGAGGTAATCTGAATATTCAAACCTTCCTTATTAGCTAGTGGAAGACACGTGACAATTCTACCCTATACCACAAACTCCATTTGTCTACTCTCCTCTCTCCGAGGAGGGGTGGGCAGGGGGACTCAGGTCAAGACACTCCCAAAATATTGAGTTTTCTTTCTTCAGGACAATTCCCAACTCAGAGTATGTGATTCCTAGATTATATCAAAACATGTGTTTTGCTGTTTTGACTCTGTTGGCTGTCCCACATGGAAGAAACATTGCAAACCAGTAAAGCCATAGGCAAGCCCATATCTCAGAATGAAAAATGTTTTTTATTGCTTAAAGATTTTATTTTTTTAAAGCAGGGGCGACAAGGGAGAAAAACATCACATCAGTATGTGACAAAGATTGATCAACTGCTTCCCACATGCCCCCAACTGGGAATCTTGTCCGCAACTCTAGCATGTACCCTGACTGGGAATCAAATTGGTGACCTTTCGGTTTGTGATGCCTACCCAACTGAGCCACACCAGTCAGGGCTCAGAGAGAAAATCTTAAAAGAGGTTTTCAAAGACTTAGCCCATAAGCTATTGTATTAATCATCAAACACTGACTAAACACCTATCATGCCCTAATCCTAGAGGTCCTACTTTCTCAAAAGCTACTCAACTCCAAGATTGTTAGCCCTTTTTTCCTGAGCCTTTTCCTCCTCCCAGAATCACCGTCTCCCTGCACAAAGTGTTTTCATCTCCTAGCAATGTCCAAACATTTATTTAAATAATTATTTTCATGGTCAGAGGTTTTATGTTAAAGCACCCTCAAAACGATTGAGGGAACAGGGAAAGGAACCAAGAAAGCTGGTTCCTGTTTACAGTTAACATCAAAATGCACAACAAATGCTCTATTTCTGAAAGTAATTCCCAGCAATTTTATCTTCTTTGCAAAAACTGAAGCACAGTTTCTCTACCTTTTCTCTCTCATTCTACTGCTCTCAGTCTCCCCGGGCCACAAGGCTTATAACACAGCTACATTATTAAGGGACAAAACTCCCCCAGCACCAAGGTGTATTCTTAGCCAAATGGACTGCATCCTTCAGCCCAATTATAATTTGAAGGGCCACTCAACCAGTCTTTGCATCTATAAGAGAAAATGTGTTCCATTTGCCTCTCTGTTGGAGACTATCATGCACATTTAGAATTAAATCCTACATGAAGCTAAGCATCATTAATCCTTTCACCCATAGACAAATACTGGGCTTAGAAGATTGCAGCATTTGAGGCAAGAATCCTAAACAGAAAGGAAAATGAAGGCCAGTCTTAGAAGTGGCTACTTTCAGCAAAGGAGGAACAATGATTATGAACTTGGGTATATATGGCAAGACTTTACTGAAGCCAGATGTAGGAAACAGTCTAATGGGCCTGGAACAGAAGCAAGAACTCCTGGTACTCCAAGGCCTCTTCAAAACAGTATTATCCATCTGCACCCCAGAGAAAATGGTAAATTGCAGCCAGCTTAGGATGAACCATGCCAGTAACCAGCTGGAACTTGACTCTGCTGAGGTGGACGATAGCATCTGCCACCTAAACACAGGCAGCTTCTCTGGCAGCTGCCACTGGTAAAAGGGAATAAACCATTGTGTTATTAGTAGAAGAAAATTCATTGCCCTGTTGCCAAGGAAGCCCAGATGTTGCTAAGAGCTACAGATGTGCCACAGGCAAAGACCAAAATATCTACAGCAAAAAAGCATAAGCTACCACTGGAATCAGACACTGAGAGGGCACCACCACCTAAACATACAAATCCACCTTCTATTTATTAACACTTACATATGAAAATAGGTATTCCCTGTTGCAGCTGATGTAATTACAGAGAAATCAATTTATACTACATCTACTGGGATCCACTGAAAGCACAGGGTGAGCAGAACACAGAGCAGAAAATCAAGAGCCAATGAACAGCTTGTCCCCAGGCCAACCACTCTGCAGGCGATTGTAAACTGCTGAAGTTTAAGGCAGTCTGAGCTGACCCTAGCCTCTCACCTCTCTACTCCAGCTCTGCAAGCTCCATTTCCTGAGACGTGAACTAAGATCATCTTCCCAGACTAGAGTCCCTCCCGAGGCTGCAGGCACCTGTCCTTCCAAGTCAAACAGAAGGCATGGTATCATCATTACATTGTTTGGCAGCTATTAAACCACGAGGAGACTTTGATTCCCAATAGTTAAGTGAGATACCTGGCCAAGATCTATACCTTTTGTGGCCAAAGAATCTCTTTCAAGGCTAAACTTTCACAGCTACCACACTAATTCATAAATCCTGATTAAGTACCTCATAGTATAGTCAGTACCTCCTCCCCCCTTGTTTACCTGTCCCTCATTGTTCCCCTTTGCTCTTTGGTAGCCACCAATACTGTACCTGGTGGACATCATGCCATGGGACTTAACTCTTTTCTCCTCCCAAGACCCAGCAACAACATTTATCCCATTAAGAACAGCATTCAACAGAAATGCTATTAAGTTTATCGACTTATTATTAAATTGACCAATGGCTTAGAGGACGAAATGCCAGTCAAGCTGGGAACCACATGAAGTGTAATGCTACTTTCTGGCAACAAGTGTCTGAGGTAGGACAAAAACAAGGTGGGAGGTTCTCAGTTTGACTTAATAGAAAATTCATTCTACAAGTAGCTCCCCCCAACAATAAATATTCTTCTCCAAAATGTCCAGGCCCACTGTTAAGGAATCTGTAGCAAATCCCCTGATTTAAAACAAAACCATATTATCATTACCAACTGCTCTGACCTTGTAAATGGTCATTCCCCACGAACTACTGAATCTCCCACAGAGCACACAGAGCATTTGGTGGTTCACCCAGGGCAGTTCTGACTGGCACCAGGCAGCCAGATCTGGCCACCTCTTACCTTTTCAGACTTGACTTTCTTTAGCGGGCGACACTCATTCTCCCCTTCCTCTGGCTCCGGTTTAGCTCCCAAGGGATTGAGCGCTGCCCCAGGCTCAATAGCTATACTCCCAAGTGGCTCCACAGCTCCTGTATCCACCCCTGCACTTCCATCATACTGACCACCCCGTGATCCCAAAGGGACTGGCTGGAGGACCCCAGGATCCTTTTCTGAACAAGTCCCCACTCCTTCGCTTCTCTCCTTCTTGCTCTTAGATGAGCTGTTCTCCTTCTCCTTTTTAGAGCCGGCTATACTACGGGATGCCTTAGTCGCCTTCTCTGAGCCCTTGGGAGCAATAGCAGCAACCAGGCTTCCTGCATTGGCACCATCTCCTGAGCGTCCCTGCACCTCCTTCTTGCTAGCTGCCCCCTCACTTGGAGTGAACAGGGAAGTCCCTGGAGTGGGTTTGCTAGTGTCTTTGCCACTCTTATTCCTTTTGGATTTTGATTTGCCTTCCTTCCCTTGAGGACCTGGTACTGGGGTCACAAACTTGATGTTGTCTGGTAGTGTGGCCACAGCATTGGGAGCCGGTATCCCCACCTCCTTTGAGCCTGACATTTCCAGTTTCTGCTGGTCCTTTTCCAGATCGGCGTCCAGGTCAATGATGAGATTCCCTACTCCAATGTCCCATTCATCCCCACTGTCGTATGTCTCAACCGGGTTTGCATCCACTCCTTTCCCTCCGGAGGCTCCACTGCTCAAGGACATCTTAGAGTCAACGTCCCACCTCAAGATTCAAGGCTCTTCCTTGCCCCCAGCTTTCCTATTTTCAGCTTCAGCTATGTTCTCAGACCTGCCACATTGGTCAGTACATGCCCAGTGGACAACATCATTGCTGGAAAAAGAAAATTTGAAAAGCTGTTAAAGAAAACAATACAGGCAAGGAGACAGCCTGAAATAAACTCCCACACAAAACAGACCCTTTCCTAGGGGGCTATCACATCATAATGGACAAAACAAACAAGTTCAATTGTATTTCTAAACAAGTCACATTGGACCAGAGAAAAGTTAATTCCCACTTCATCTCCCCAAGGAAGAATACAATATTTCCAAAAGCCCAGAGATTCGATGGTAAATCTTAACTAGAAATTCTCTAGAGTTAGTTTCCCCTTCCCAAGAGACTTATTTCTACTACCATTGCCAGCTGGCAATCTTCCCTCAATAAATACAAGCCCTGGCACAACACAGATTCAAGTTCTAGCACAACTTTGTTACTCATAACCCTTTTTTCTCCCTGCTAGTTCTTGAATTACCAGAGACTCAGACCACAGACTAGCAAAAGCTTTAAAAGCCCTCTACTGCCCTGGCCTGGTAGCTTAGTTGGTTAGCGTCATCCAGATACACCAAGGTTTTGGGTTTGATGTCTGGTCAGGGCACATGCAAGAAGCAACCAATGAATGAGTGAATAAAGAGAACAATAAATTGATGTTTCTTTCTCCAAAATCAATAAATGAAAATTTAAAAAAAGAAGCCCTCTATTAACATGGCCTGTCCCTACTAAAAATAATAAAAAGACTGTCTTTTTACTGTTAGGGGATGGGGTATCTAATTATGGGTAAGTACAAATAAAATATAAAAGCAAGCAGAACTGGGAAAAATACATCAGGATACAGGACAAAAAACTGTAACTAGGAACTATCCTCAGAGATGCCTCAACCAATTAATTTAAATTCTGTTAAATCAGCCTTAGTAAACTCCAGGTTTCAAATTATATCCAAACAGCGGAATTGAATGTGGCCTCTCCACTTACCACTAAAATGTCTATGAAAACACATACACACACACACACACACACAAAAGAAGAAAGAAAAAGGAAAAAAATGTTACCTCATCAATAACTGAACTACTAAAAACAACTACTGAAAAACCTAACACTAGAATGTGGGATAACTCTCTACATTCTTGTTGAAGATTGATGGCACTGTCTTGGCCTCACCACAAGAAATAGATAGGCTAAAATGGTTGGGGCGGTGGTGGTAAAAAGGGTCGTTTATATCTCCCCAATTCCTTACTCATGAGACCTGAGGAGTATACCATCTAGAAAACCTAGCAGCCAACATATACCATCCTGATACTACTTTATGACAAAACCAAAGAGTTCTGTTCTTGCTCACTGTCCTCCACCATCATTCTACATCCTTTTAGAAAATAATTCATAAGGTAACAGAGCAAAAAGAGCAAACCAGTGGTGGCACAATGAATCCTACAAAGTGGATTTCTAACAGGTAAATGCTACGGATGGGACAGAGACTAGACAAATTGTACCTTTTTACCTATTCTCTCAAGACAGCGTCAAAGAACCAGGCTGCACTTACATGAAAAGATGTCATCCTAGGAAAGCAAAACTGTACCAAGTGGATGCCTGTTAGCAACTGGATTTAAGAGAGAAAAGTGGGCACATTAATCTGCCATTTAGCTGGAGATCTGAAGAGAAAATAATCCTTTACCCAAGGAAAGCTTAATGCCAACAGCAAGCAACCACTGGTGGCATCAAGTCTATACAGGTCTTACTTCAAAAAAGGATGAGAAAAATGTGTGTGTGGCCTGGCTGTGTAGCTCAGTTGGTCAGAGAGTCATCCTGACACGCCAAAGTTGTGGGTTCACTCAGGGCACATATAAGAAGCAACCAATGAATGCATAAAAAAGTAGAGGAACAAACTGCTGTTTCTTTCCCCCACCTTCCTCTCCCTCCAAAAAAAAAGAAAAAAAAGAAAAGAAAAAAATCAATAAATTTAATAAATATATATTTTCAAAAGTGTATGTGTAATAGGGAACATGATGTAGGAACTACGAAAAATGCCACCTACAAGGTAAAGGAAACATAACTGTTGAACAGTCAGAGAAATACCTCTGCAAAATGATTTAGAATCCTGAATAAATTTTTAGTAAAATGTTTGGAATTCTCAACACTGCATAAGACTTGGCCTATATAAAAGAGTAGTGTAGTATATATTTGTTCATTCATTCAATGTTTCCTACTATGTGCCAGGCACTGGAAATACAGCTGCAAGTTAAGATAGTAACACAGGGGAACATGGTACTGGAAATTATTCTATTATAAAGGGCAGAAAGCATTTCTAGAAAAGGGAATGCTAAGTGAATCTGCATTATAGAGGATTAAAACATAGTTCTCCCCATCATCATAATTAATCACCTCTTTAACCTTTTTTAAAGATTTTTATTTATTTAGAAAGAGGGAAGAAAGTGAGAAAGAGAGGGAGAGACATTGATGTGTGAAAGATATATTGATGGGTTGCCTCATATGCCTCCAAGTGGGGACCTGGCCCGCAAACCCAGGCATGTGCCCTGACTGGGAATAGAACTGGTGACCTTTTGGTTCACAGGCCAGCACTCAATCCACTGAGTCACACCAGCCAGGGCCACCCCTTTAATCTTTGCAAGTGTGGCTAGTCTTATAGCATAACTCACATTCAACTAAGGCTTACCACTTTTCTCCAGAGCCACACTCTCATTAGTATGTGATTTAACCAATGTAACCATTACAACAACCCCAGGTTTGTTTAGTCTTGGAAAAACAATAAAACTTCCAAAATATGTTCCTTTAAAGAAAAAAGAAACCTGCCCTGGCTGGTGTAGCTCAGTGGATTGAGCACAGGCCTGAGAATCAGAAGATCGCGGTTCAATTCCCAGTCAGGGCACATACTTGGGTTGCAGGCCAGTTCTCAGCAGGGGACGCACAAGAGGCAACCATACATTGATATTTCTCTCCCTCTCTCCTTCCCTTCCCCTCTAAAGATAAAGAAATAAAATTTTAAAAATAAAAAATAAAAAAAGAAACCTTTCTCTAGGAAGCAGAATGGTACTGGAAGAGAAAGACGCTAAAGGACTATGTAAAGGAAAGAATATAAAGTACATAAAAATTTTAGTGCACACTGAGAGATTCTGACAGCTCTCTGTATATTGGCTGATCTGTTGTATGAAAATAGGAAGAAACCCCATCTTCCTTTATAAAAAGACAAAAACTGGGCCAACCCCAAACTACATGAACTAAGGGGGGGACTGCCAGAGAGAATAGGGGGTACCAGGTGGAGGGGGAAAATTGAGACTACAATAGCATAATCAATAAAATATATATTTAAAAAACTCACTAAAATGAGAATTAAAAGTCTACAAAATTTTCAAGAGAAAAAAGCAGCTGTTAGGGGTCTCACAGTGAATCAAGTTGTCATATGTAAAAGCAATCGATTTTCAGTTATGTAAGAACACATATATCCATCCTGTTAAAAATTATTTGAAGCACTAAAATCAGTTCAGCATAGCATAAATTTGAATAATTCTTGTAATTGTTTTGTTTTTTCTAGTAAACATGAAATACTGCCATTACATTTTTTTAAAAACTGTGCTTTTCAGAATATGAAAAGAACATCTGACTGTCTGTGCTCATTTCCAGATTCCATATCTTTCTTTTAATCCTCACCCAAGGATATTTTCATTGATTTTAGACAGACAGGAAGGGGGGGGAGAGAGAGAAAGAGAGAGAGAGAGAGAGAAACATCAATGTGAGAGAGAAACATCAATGTAAGAGAGAAACATCAATAGGTTGCCTCCCATAAGCATCTCCACCGGGGACTGAACATGCAACCTAGGTATGTACCCTGATTAGGAATCGACTCTACAACATTTTGGTGTAAGTGACAATGGCTCCAACCAACTGAGCCACAACAGCCAGGGTCAGGTTGCACATCTTGAGTGAGATATTAAATGGAGGGATGTCAGAGGAGTATAGTTTAAGACCAAGAAGCCATTTCATAAGACAAAAGATCTTATAACTACTATTCTTTAGTCCAGAAAGAAGAATACTGAAGGGAGACCGGCTAGTTAGCTTTAAATATATGATTACTGCAATGTAGAAGAGAGAAATTTATTTTGTGATGTTGAGGGAAGAAACAAGACCAGTAAGTAGAAATTACAGAAAAACAGATATTTAACTCAGGAAAAAAATTAACAACCTGAGATTTCCAACAATGGCTCACAATGCCTAATGACACTATATCTTTATTACTGAAAGTATTGAGCAGAAAAAGCATAACCACCTGGCAATTAAATTACACAAAGAATTCCTCTATGTGTGGTGAGGGTAGTCTGGACATACCTAGGGCTTCTTTCAAGTCTGTAATTCTATTAATATTGCTATAATAGAGTATTTTCCCTACTAGAAAACTACCCAGAATTTCTGAATGACCAGGATGCAAAGAAAACATATTATGAAGACTGATCTTTAGGAGTACTGATGTTCTCTGTAGAGAACCACTGTCCTATTTTCGAGGGTGTTAAGAGTTTTTATGAGTAGTACTTCTCAACCAGGTGACTTTTCAGAAATCCGGCTTTCCAAACCCAGCAGACCTCATAGTAACTTTGATGGTACATTTCCAAAAACACACTGTAAAACTGCCAAAGATTCTTTAATCAGCCTGGCTGCAACAGCCAAGCCACTTCCCATCTGCTCCCTACAGTATCCCTCGCTTTACACAGCTAATAATCAACTCTCTGACAGGTCACTGCAGAGATGTTTAACCCCAGGAGGTAGGGCCACTAACATGCTATCTGGAAATGAAACACACTGACCTCTTGTTTCCGTGGCAGAGAAAGGATAGAATCAGGAATCAGGAGAACCAATACCTTACAGAGAATACAAGGCACTTTCAACTTGCCAGAGCCTCCTTAAATATTTTCCTCTCTCTTTTCTCCTTCTGCCTAATTGTATTCCACTTCTCTGTTTAGGGCCACAATTCATCAGACTCAGGAATTCCTTGTCAGTACCATTTGTGACTTGTTCCTGCACCTGATTTCCTCTCTGTGGGGATGAAACTAGGTCATCACAATCATTCCCCATACCCTGTACCTTAACAACAGTAGTTCAAATTCCAGTTTCTTCTTTGGAACTTGACTTGATCTCTCAGACTCCCAGTCCATAGACTGGTTTGCTATCACAGATATCAGGTCACTGACTGCTTTTTTAGGGCACATGACATAGATCACACCACTCAAAAATGAGCAAGACCTCTTCAAGAGGTTCAGGAAGAGAAATAAAAAAGTCCTCATGTGAGGTTTCTGCCCCTAGCCTGAGGACACAGGCAGCAACTGACCTTACCTAAGTGTAAACATAGTGAGAACAGTACTTTGCTTTCCACCTAGACAGAGCTCTGTATCCATCCTAGAGGGCTTCAGAGGGAGGATCTCTTTAATTGCCAATGACCCAGAGATAATATAATCTAAGTGGCAAATTGTCCAATGTTATTCTACTGTAAATTTATTTGTTATCCCCTCTCCTTATGAGTTTTGAATCAATCTTCTTATAGGCTTTGACCTGGGTAAGCAACCACTGTGTATAATCTACTTGGGAACACAAAGGTCATACACATTTGGATGTGAGGGTGATCTGTCTGGCTAGGTAGTTCCCTCCAAGAGCTCTATGTATGAAGAAAAAAATGCGACACCAAATTCTAGGAATGTAGCATGGTGTAGGAAAAAGAGTACAGAACTTAGAATCAAGAGATGTGATTTCTGGACTCCAATATCCATTGATGCTAGCCAGATTCTAGCCAAGCTGCTCCTTTAAATATTAATTTTTTCATTATAAAATGGAAGGAGAATCCATCACGACTCTAAGCATATTATGAGAATGCAAATCTGAAAAATATAAAACAACTAAAAAACAAAAAATGACCCAAATATTCTGATAATGTTCTGGTGTCTGAACTTAGAGGACTGTTTCATAGTTATACCTGTATAAAGTTATCTAAGGCATTTTAAAAATAAAGAAAAATGTTTAAAAAGTTTTTTGTTTTACAAATTAAATTATAGGTAGTACTGACATCCATTTGAGTTCTATGAAAGAAAATGGCAATCCTTTCTTTAACAAATTCAGAGTTCTGGGTTTTCCCTTTATGGCACTCCTACCTTGAGGTATGGCTCATAAAACTCTCCACTATAGTGTCTGACAAAAAGACTCCATCTTGCTTTAAAATCTCTCAGTAACAAAAGACTAATCTCAAAGCTCATGGTTTTAACATCTGGACTACCTCTCTACCAACTGTTCCAATACACTAGGATGCTGACCCCACTGAGAGGACAGGCCTTCAAATCTAAATTGTGAGTGTTTCATAGGATTTGATGCCCCAGGGAACTGTTAATAAATAATAAATGGGATATAGCAAGGTTGCTAGAAGAAAACTCTATCATACCATCTTTCCCGAATTCCATATGCTACCTTAAATCACTTTGTACTTAGCCAACCTCAGGTGAGGCTCATACAAAATGTAAACCCACCTCAGTGATGCTGAGCTCACCCTGCTAGATCAGGCATCTCCCTCTCCAACTGCCATGCTTCATAGGAGCTCGCTAATCAATTCAATTTCCACCTAGGGCTCTAACGAGAAACAATCAACTTTCCTTTGGGTATCTCCCTTAATTTATTACATTAATTACTGTAACAAAGAAACTGTGTCATCTCCTCAAGTACCACAGCTCTCAGCTTATACCTCCAATGAGGATCAGATAAAGAACAGACTAACAGTGCCAATTTGAGAAGAGGGATACAATTCAACAGGGCTCATCTGACCATGTGTCACCTAAGGACATAGAGTGAAAGTGTAGCATTTCTCAGTCTCTGAGTGTTAATACACTGCATCGCATGAATAGTGTTATAGCCCTCACAGGATGCTGTTCTCAGAGATCATGAGGATTGACCTGTTTCATTTCACAGAAGAACTGACACTTCCACCAGACTTCCACCAGGACATAGCTATTCAACAGGGTGCAGGTTTAGAGCTTGGGTGTTTGTTGATACTGCTCTGTGCAGGCATGCATCCCACAACAGGCTAAACAGCATATTGAATATGTAAATAATTCAGTCCCAACCCAATAAGGAACTAGGGAACTAGTTTCATTTGGTGGAACTAGTCCACAAAGAAAACCCCTACCAAGGTCTAAGTGTAAGAAGTTCAAGAAGCAGAAGGCCAAGATCATCTCAAGTAAATAATAGAGAAATCCACCATTCCTTGTCTCCTAATAATGATGGCTATGTAGCCATTTTTAATTTAGTTCTCATTCCCAGAGGTAAACTTCCTGTGCTAACGAGAAAGAGGTGATATCAACTTCTCAGAAAAAAAGTGAATAGTGGTTGGTGATGGATAGGAATCAGGAGATCTAAGAAATGGGCTTTCCACACAGAATTATTGTGTCAAAGCTTTTCTGTATGTCAGTCTCCTCATCTCTAAAATGAGGAATAATATGGGTCAAAGGCATAAAGGAAAAAGAAAAACCTAAGTATTTGTCAAGAAATACACAATTTGCCTTCACTTTTTATATTCTGGACCACACCTCCCTACCCAAATTTCTTACACAAGAGCTACTATCCTATAGTTACTCTAAAGAGCAAAGAAAACTTGTCTATCAAAAGATAACATCTACACTTTGGACTAGCCATAAAGAATGGTAGAATCCACAATCACATCCTTAAGAATATCTAAGCCATGTCTACTTCTCTAGCCTTGTTTCATGACCACACTCTTGTCCTCTGCATCCCACTACCATCTTACTGCCTTATGGCCTTTATCTGACACTCCCTGTGCACATCCTACCTCTCAATGTGGGATGATTTGATTAATATTTGTTTCCACCAGTAGACTGTCAGCACCCTGCTTAACTGTACCCTACAGTTAAGCACCCTGCACACCATATCCTAAGAACAGTGTTTGGTTCACAGTCCAGCCTCAGATATTTTGGTCAATAAATGAGTGATCAAACACTGCTTTCCTCAATCCATAGATCAAAATAGTGCCTAGGTTGCCACTTCTCCCCATTCTTACTTTGACTTGATTTGTCACTATTATAAACTATCTCAATTACTTGATAATCCTCAAACTTACTAGAACAGAGTGTGGATTCCTCTCTCTAGAATAAAAGAGGCAGATTCAGCCTGACCTGTGTAGCTCAGTTGGCTGGGTGTCACCCCACAAAGTGAAGGGTTGTAGGTTCAATCCCGAGTCATTGCGCCTACAAGAGGCAACCAATAGATGTTTCTCTCTCATATCAGTGTTTCTCTCCCTCTCTTTCCCTCTCTCTCTAAAATAAATAAAAATTTTAGAGTAACAACCACAAAAAGGATGCAAATTGAACAAAACAGTCCCCACATTTCTTAAAATGCCTAACTGCTCCTGACTATTCTTAGCCTTCAGTCTTATACATACACAGTTGCTTTCCAAAATAGGGTTAATCCACAAGTCAGGTAGTCTGGACATAACCGACTCCCGAGAGCCCTCGTGTATATTCTTCAATGTATTATAGGTCAGACTATCAGACTTAAGCCACCTAGTCCTTACATTTTAAACACTTGTGAATTAAAAGTGACAGAAGTCAGAAAAGTGGTCATGTCTGGGAGAGGGTTACTGACTGGGAAGAAGCATGAGGAAACTTTGTGGGATGCGGGAAATGTTTCTATCTTGAACAGCATAGTGGTTATAAATATGGAAAAGTGAGTTGTAAAATTACGATTAGTATACTTAATGCAACTTATTATCACATTATACTTCCACAAATAAAATAAAATAGTAACTACCTATGAATAAAAGAACTGCAACACTAGATCATGGTTCTAGTCCTCAAGCAGTATTTTATGTGATAATGGTAAAAGGGAATCATGTCATCGATCTTCTTAGGTTAGAATATTTAGGGGGATGGTAAGAAGGAAAAAAAGAAAGAAAAAGATGAAAGAACCTAACTACTTACTTACATATTACCCTAAGTTTAACTACATTGTAAAACAGATCTGTTGAGGAGACTGAAAGAATTAATTAGTGATAGAAACAGTAACAACAAGCTTAAAGAAAAAAAATGAGGTGATTATCCCTGGCTGGTGTGGCTCAGTGGACTGAGTGCTGGCCTTTGAACCAAAGGGTCTTGCCTGGGTTGTGGGCCAGGCCCCCAACAGGGGCCACATAAGAAGCAATCACACATTGTTTCTCTCCCTCTCTTTCTCCTTCCCTTCCCTTTCTCTAAAAATAAATAAATAAAATCTTTTTTTAAAAATGAGGTAATTACTGAGAGTAAATCCTGGGGAAAAAAAAAAAGTTGTAACCCTGGCTGGGTGGTTCAGTTGGTTGGATCGTGTCTGTAACTGAAACGGTTTAATTCCCAGCCAGGGCACATACCTGGGTTGTGGTTCAATCTCCAGTCTGGAGTGTACGATCCCCAGTACCAGTTACTATGGAAGGCAACCAATCGATGCTTCTCTCTTGCACTGATGTTGCTTTCTCTCCCTTTATCCCTCTCTAAAAGCAATGAGAGGATGTCCTCGGGTGAGGATAGAAAAAAAATTGTAGAGGAAAACATTACTGTATACTAAGTAATGTATACTAAGTAATTGTTTAGTTCAATAATAAACAATCCTTAACATAATAAACAGTGAACATTGATTAATCTAACTAAAAACTGTGACATATCTATATTAGTGGAATTTGACAAAAAGAGGGCAATAGAAGAGCATATTATTATTTAGAAACATGGGAGTAAATACAAGAAAAAAGATTAAGAAGTTTAAAGCAGTTGACTTGGAAGTGAAACTTGGTGGTGACAAGGAGTAAACAGTGGAGTGCTGAGTTTCATTGAAAGCTATAGTACTATTTGACGTTTAATATAAATTTCATGGGAAGAGAAAATAAACAAGTTATGTATATTAATTTGATAAGTAGAACATTTTAAAACAATTTTATAAAAAGCTGAGAATATACCAATGTTCCTTGACTTATGATGGGGGTTACATCCTGATAAACCCACTGTAAGTTGCAAATATAAAAAAGTCAAAAATGCATTTAATATACCTAGCCTACCAAAGTTAACAGTTTTAGCCTTAGCCTAGCCTCCCTTAAACATGCTCAGATTACTTATATTTGGGCAAAATCATCTCACTGCCACTGCCTAGCATCACAAGACAATATTATATGGTATGTTGCTAGCCCGGGAAATGATTAAAATTCAAAGTACAGTTTTTACTGAATGTTATTGTTTGCACACCATTGTAAATTTGAAAAAAGCATAGGCTGAATTATTAAGTTGGGGATTGTCTGTATACCTCAAGATATCCCTTGCTTTTCTTAATAGGTTATTATAAAATATATCAATTCAATAATTTTGAAGACCTTTGGGAGATGGGAGGAAGAGCAGCAGAAGTGAGGCAAGTGTGGCTATCCAGGGGCAATACAAGGCCCTCTGGTAGCAGGACTGTTCTGCTTCTTGACAGCAGTCATGAAATTGCACAAAACTAAGTATACAGATTCACAAACAGGTACAAGTAAAACTGGGGAGATTTGACTGAGATCTGGTAAGGAACTGGTAAGTCTTTATCTTCTTCTCTTCACTAGATAGGATTTGAAAATATTTCCTCTATTTTTAAAAAACTGAATATTATTTTTTACATGTCTTCATTAAAGTCTTCACCTCCTCTGGTCATCAGCTCTGATATGTACTTCTTGGGGATCAAGAGAATACAGTTATTACAAACACAGACAAAGTTTGGTTTTGTACAGAGGGGAGTTATTTTTATCTTTATGTAGTTCTGATTCTCTTTCTAATGATGCCAAACATTCCCCTGGCAGCACACTGAGCTAATTTTTCTAGGAATAGTTTACCAAGATTCCTAGTCTCCTTTGGGAACTACAATTGTTAGATAGAAGTTAATCACACTAAGAAAGTGGTTTGGACTTTTCTGCTATTTTTTAAAGTATTTTTTATTGATTATGCTATCAGTTTTCCCAATTTTTGCCCTTTATCCCCCCTCTGCGCTGCCCCCCCAACCCTCCAGCATTCTCCCCCTTAGTTCATGTCCATGGGTTGTACATATAAATTCTTTGAGTCCTCTGTTTTCTATACTGGTTTTTTTTTTAGCTCTGTCTTTTAATGCCTACTAATTATGCTTCTTTTTCCCTATACCTTTTCCCCCCTATTCCTCCCTTGCCCCTCTCCACTGAAATCCCTCCATGTGATGTTCATTTCTCTGATTCTGCTCCTGTTCTATTTGCTTAGTTTTTGTTTTTGTTGTTTTTCTTTTCTTTTAGGTTCATTTGTTGATAGTTGGGAGTTTGTTGTCATTTTATTGTTCCTATTTTTTTATCTTCTTTTTTTAGCTAAGTCCCTTTAACATTTCATATAATAATGACTTTTCTGCTTCTTTTAAATGTAATATTTGTCTATACCGAAGCTGATCTATTTTTCATCTCCCACACACAAGATACTCCTTCCATCTACCCACATCAGCCAAGATATCCTAAACTATACTCCAAACAATTTGGGAACCTAACTACCTGAAAAGGCTTAATATCATGGGGAAACCTAATTATGTCACTTATGGCAAATATTTTTTAAGAATTTATTTATTTATTTTTAGAGAGTGGAAAAGGGAGGGAGACAGGGAGGGAAACACTGACATGCAAGAGCAAGAGAAACATTGATCTATTGCCTCTCACATGCCCCCAACTGGGGACCTGACTGCAACCCAGGCATATGCCCTGACCAGGAATCAAACTGGTGACCTTTTGATTTGGGGGATGACACCCAACCCACTAAGCCACACCAGTCAGGACTGGAAAACATTTACTAGTGTCAAACAAGAAATAAGGTAAGTGTCACTGCTTAAACTCTTGCACCTAGAAGAATTTATCAATATGGTTTTTGGAGGTAATGTCATAAGGAACCAGCACAGGGCAACAAGGGAAAACTACAACGAGAGAGGAAGTAGAAATGCTCAATTTGACTTTTTACTCTCCCCTATTCCCATACAAGTGTAACAATCTCTAGCAGGAGTGTCCAACCTTTTGGTGTCTCTGGGTTGCCCTGGAAGAAGAGTTGTCTTGGTCCACACATTAAATACATTGCAATATGCAATCATAAAAAAATCTCACAACGTTTCAAGTAAATTTACAAGTTTGTGTTGGGCCACATTCATAGCCATCCTGGGCTGCATGCGGCCTGCAGGGTGCAAGCTGGACACCCTTGCATCCAGGGCAAGTCATTGCACTTATTTGAACCTAAGTTATTTCACCTGTAAAAAGCTAAGATAATTAATATACCATAATACAGTATAGAAAATAGAGCAGCACTCTTATATCAAACTCATTAATATCCCTACAGCAAAATGAATATTTACCTGAAGTAGAACAAAAAAACAATATAAGTAGCTTCTTATTAGCTGAAGTCAGGTGGTGCCTACCTTACAAAAAAAATTTTGTTTTCAGAGCTTTTGCTTTTTAGAACCACAGAGAAGGGACTATGGAATGATGTATGAAGTGTTCACGGTCAGAAAATCAGTTTGCTAATGCACAACAAAACATTTTGTCCATGGCCATGACTAAAGTTTTTAAATAGCCTTTGGCCTGACTTTTCTAAGTCTTTTCAAAGTAAACAATATCCACTGGTAACAACTTTGTTACAAAATCGTAACAAAATTGTTATAATTATAACAAAACTGTTACACACAAAATTGTTAATAATTTGTTACATGACTTCTTATGTAAATTCACACATTGCCTTAGCTACAATGTTATATAAGTGGTACAATGTCATCTCAATCTTTAATTTACATTTTACCAATTTTCCAATATAGTTTTTAGTCCTCCCACCTCCAAACCTTCTTTTTGAGAGAAAAACACTTGAAATTTAGGCCAGCATGAGTGTAGTGATCATGTTCTTTACAACTAGAAGTGATGTACAGGGCCTGGCACAAATAACACCCCTTTTTAATACAAAATCATAAGCATAAAATTCTGTAACATAATAATATCATGCTCAAGCACACCATATGACATTTTAGGTGAAATGTTAAAATTAAAACTATAAATTATTACATCCATATTATTATCCTACCAATCACACTTCAGCAGATGTTAATTCTGCCGGACCCTGTACTTTCACTAAGAATTCTATAGTTTATTCCTGAATTCTTTCTAAATTCTTGAACAAATATTATTTCATCAAGTTTATTGATTTGATGAAGAAAAGCCTAGGCAGCTCTGGCTGGTGTGGCTTGATGGTTTGGGCACCACCTCAGAAACCAAAAGGTTCCTGGTTCGATTCCCGCTCAGGGCACATGCCTGGGTTGTGGGCCAGGTCCCCAGTTGGGGGCCTAAGAGGCAAACAATAGATGTTTCTCTTCCTCCCTTCCCCTCTCTCTGAAAAATAAATAAATAAAATATTGAAAAAGAAAGGAAGAAAGGCCTAGGCAGCTAGAAAAAAATGCGAAAAAGTGCACTGGAAATACTAAATAAATATTAACATTTCTGGGATAATTCCTGGGTGTTCTTTATATCTTTCTCTACTTTCTGTGCTTTTAAAAAGATTAATCCATGTTCCAATCAGAAAAAAAAATTAAGCATCTATCATCATTTGACCTGGAAGTCTTTTTAATCTGCTTGGGAAGCAGGGAAAATATACACTTGAATTAACAGCTGCTGGCTTTAAAGTTCATAATATCAGTAATACGTTACTGTACTACTTAAGCACTTGTAGTGAGAATGCTGGACTTCACATTTGATATACAGCAAATCCAGAGAAAAGCCCTGTGAAATCTGCCTGAAAGCTCACCTAACATAAGAACCACATCTGCCTAAAAGTAGCAGATTTCTTTTAGCATGGACCAGAGTTCATGAAGAACCTTATTCTAGCCCTGGCTGGGCAGCTCAGCGAGCATCATCCCAATAGACCGAGATTGCTGGTTCCACCCCTGGTCAGGATGCATAAAAGAATCAACCAATGAATGTTTAAGCAAGGGAACAACAAATTGATGGTTTTCTCTCCCTCTCCCTTCTCTCTAAAATCAACAGTAAGAATAATAGAACCTTATTCTAAAATTAGAGAGGAAAAAGAACACATTTTTATAGAAGGGCAAATAGGTCTGCCTCCTTGTGCACTGCCAACTGCACAAGCTGATGAGATAAATAAAAATAGCATGTACAGGTACCCCGCACCTCGGCAACATCACACAGCATTCAGCATTAACAGGCTGAGAGCTTGATGTCCACAAGCTGCATTCTACATAACTCAGGACAGAAATAAGACATTCCCTCTCTTGTATATTATGTAGGAATTTTAGCTTGAAGTCAATTACCAAAACAGCAGTCTGGTCTAAGAAATTTCTGTTTCCTATCATCTTCATGTAAGAAAAAAAGGAAAGAAGTAACAGGAAAAATAATGAAGAAGTAGAAGGGTGAATAAAGGACAATCAAGAAAATTATAAGAAAATTCACAATACACAAGTCAGACAAGACAGCACAGCACCTAGACATCATTAAGACATCTTCATCCTCCAGCTAATGATTTAGGTACTGAGACTTCCAGAACATATCTAGCTAAGTGCTGAGAGGAAGTAAAAAAATACCACAAACCTGAAAATTCAATTTGTAAGCTGAGAGCAGAGTGCATGCTCCTTAAAAACTTATTTTTGAAGAGCCACCCAAATACAGTTGCTGAGCCCTCACTAGAAAGGGGTAAGGTCACGACACTGGGCCTTTCCCATTGAGAAAGGAGAAAACCCAGAGGCCAGGCTCACCCATTACTCTAGGTAACCAAGGCCCAGTTAACAGTAGCGTAAATCCCACCCCTCAGGGAAATGGCTACAAGGCTTCCAGTTCCACCCCTGGTGTCTTCCAGACAAGACTGACTTCAATTTTCACCATGATTAACTTCCAGGAATGCCAGCCAAAGCAGCACCCAGGAGAAAAGAACATTAACGAGTGCTATTTCCCCTCAATGTCAGTTGAACTCTTTGGAACAACTGCAGCCTCTGCCTCTTTCTGTCTGCTGGGCAGAAGAGCATTCAGCAATGTTGGGGAAGTACCTAACAATTCAGAAACATGCTGGCACGATATTTCTCAAAGAGGCCTACTCTGACCACCTTATTTAAAGCTGTAAACTCCCTACTTTCCCATCTATCCCTCCTCCACACTCCTAATACCCCTACCCTGCTCTATTTTTACCCTCGTAATTTATCACCCTTTAAATATTATACGAGGTCTGTCCAGAAGGTATCCAGCCATGTAATATGAAAAATAGAGACATTTATTGAAGATACAAGAAAGAGTGTACATAGGACAATGTCTCAGTCCCTTTCAAAGTAGGCACCTTGGGACCTCACAGAGTTCTCCCAATCGCCATCAGCTGCCCTGTAGTATTTTCCTGAATCTCACTGACAGTCTGAAATCTCTTCCCTTTCAAAGGTGATTTTAGTTTTGGGAAAAGCCATAAGTCACAAGCTATAATCTGGGCTATAACGGGGCTGAGTCACCTGGGTGATATGATGTTTCACCAAAAAACTCTGCACGGGATGTGATGCATGGGTGGGACTGTTGTCGTGATGAAGCTGCCAATCACCAGTTGCCCACAGCTTTGGCCTTCTGAATCATCCAAATAGTTTCTGTGGAAGATCGTTCAAGCTAAACGCAAAATTTGATCCAGATTCATTGCTCTATCCGCTCAATCATTTTGAATGTGATAGCCACACAGTAGATATGCTCACTCAATAACATCTACCACCCCTCTGACTAGTGAAGTGAAATCAGCACTGTTCACACATGCCCATTCTAGTCCACTCTCATTGACTGCCAGGTTACATAGATAATATCATACAAACCGTTATTATATTAGCGATGGCTGGACTTTTTCTGGACAGACCTCATAAAATCATTTATTATGCTTATTTCTGTTTCCTTCTGTTAAAAGATCCATGAGATTGGGACTTTTTTGTCTATTTTGTTCACTGATAGATTTTAAATAGCTAGAACAGGACTTCATCTTTAGTAGGAATCCAATAAATTTATTTATTGGATTATTTATTCCAATAAATATGGAATAAAAGAAGTAAATTAAAAAAAACACTAAAATACCTTCCAGAGGTCAACAATACCCAGAGGCCCAACAATGGCTTTATATCCCTCTCATAGAACCAGTCTTGTTCCTATGACTGACCTACATGGCCTCTACCAGCCACATACTACCCTTTGCCCCCACCCCCAAGTCTCTAACCAGGGAGAATATATGAAACCACGGTACTGATGTAGGCAGTAAAGGCACCAAATGCTTGTCCTTGCATCTGAAGAAATTCTGAAGGCTTTCATAGTCTGTCTTGTTCCTACATTATTCAGTTTGGGATAAAATATGTAGAACAGAAGTTACCTTAGTATAAAAGAAAGCCTGAAAAAAAATCACAAGAAGTTTCTATTTTCAAAAATTAAATTCCAATTCAATTCAGCAAGCATTAATTAAACATAAAGTTATATTCAAAGCACTCGGCTAGAAGCCATGAGAACAAAGGAGACACAGGTCTCCTATGGAGTTTAGAATGGAGGAGGAAAAAATATATTCGCAAATAATTATAATTACTTAACTATAATTAAAGACAACATGTGATAAAATGCTATATAACAGAGATCCTAGCAAAGAGTTAAAAGAGATACAGAAGAAGATGAAAGAGACAGTTTCGTGGGAAGAAGAGGGTTTAAGAGAGGCTTTAAGAGGAGATGGCATTCCTTGCTACATACTCTTCTAGAACCAAATCCTTTCCTCTGAGAGTACTGCAGTTCATAATCGGACGTTCATTACTTGATTGGTGGTCTCCTGCACTAGAATTTTAAGTCCTGAAAGGAAAGGCCATGTCTGGCCTTGCATATAAGTGCTCAATAAATAGTAGATAAATGAATAAATAAAAATCATAGTAACACTGCAGCACTCAGTAGTATGGAATATAGAAAGAAGCATTAACCATGAGGTTATTACAGTAATATACAGATGAAAGCCTAAACTAAGTGAGTCAAATGAAAAAGTGGCAAGATAGCCAGAATAATCCAAATGTAATGAATGATTAGATGAGATGGTGAGGCACAAAACTGACCAAATGTAAGTCAAAGTTTTGTGCCATGGCAACTAGAAGAAGCTATAATGTTTAGGGGAGAAAGGGGTAGGTAGGTTCCAGAAATGATGGACTGGAGGTGCCATTGAAAACAAAGTAGAAAAAATTTCCCCCTTTCCTGAATAGCTTTCAGATTCATTTACACTATAAGCTCCACAATTCAAATTTATCTTCCTATAGTTCTATTTCTTTTTTTAAAACTTATTTTATTTTTAGACAGAGGGCAAGGGAGGGAGAAAGAGAGGGAGAGAAACATCAATGTGTGGTTGCCTCTCGCAGGCCCCCTACTGGGGGTCTGGCCTGAAACCCAAGCATGTGCCCTGACTGGGAATCGAATCAGCAACCCTTTAGTTCACAGGCTAGTGCTCAATCCACTAAGCCATCAGCCAGGGCCTATAGTTCTATTTCTGATATAATTCTTTAAGACTGCTTTAGAAGTATCAATTCCAGAACAAAGTCAAGTGCTGGGTTTCACACCAAACCTCAGAATTTGTAACTAAGGTATACAAGGTATATTCTTAAACATTCACTTGTACTCATGTGAATGAAAATTCATCCCAACCAAATCCAAAGTGCTTCACCTGGGAATGTTGCTAGCTATACTGCTGGCATACTGGCTGCATGCTGTATTTGGTATAGAGCACCTTGGCCAGGTACCTCAGTTGGTTAGAGCATTGTCCTAATACACCAAGATCTCAGGTTTGATCTCTGATGAGGGCACATACAACAAGCAATCAATGAATGTATGAATAACACCAATCAATGTTTCTCTCTCTCCCCCCAAATCAATAAATGAAAATTAAAAAAAAAAAAAAAAGAATAGAGTAGGCACTGCTGCCTTCCTCTACATATACTGAACTTCCAGCCTAAGAAACTAGTTACTAGCATGCGGCATGGTATCAGCATGCAATGTGGCCTAACTGCCAGGATCTGGATTTGATTCATGGCATGGTTTGACCTCTAAAGGTCACCTGGCATCTACACTGGCCACTTTCCAATTCAATACCCTAGGTTTCAGTTGCCACCTTTAAAAAAAAACTATCTACAAAAACTACTTATATTTCTAATGTAAATCTTTCTAAAATCTCACACTACTTTCAACAACCTTTAGATTACCTGAAAATTAGTAACATGCTACAGATGCCTGGGAATGAAGCAAAGTACTCCCAGAGCTTTTTGTGAGTACAAAACAAATCAGTTCTGCCCACCAAATTTTCCTATTATAGATTGATGGATGTTTCAAGCACAAAAATTTAAAAACAGTGAATGCTTCTTCCAATGTTCAGAAGTAGATTAAACATGGGATTATACTAAGTTAACAAACAAACAAAAAGACTAAACGACTGTCATCCTCTTAACATTCAATAAACAGCTGCTTTTGAAGTCCCAAATCCAAGAATTAGCTAGGAAATATTGATAAAAATCCTAACTTGGGGAATTAACTTGCTTATGCATTTATTCCTTTAAACTGCTTGAAAACAAAGATTTCCTACATTACTGTCAACTTCACAGTTCCCACAGTCACCAGCTTTCAATCCTTCAGTCCCTTTTACCAGGTATTTCAGAGTTCCTCCTTGTTAGTCATACTTCACCAAATGTCACTAATTTAGGATTTACAGCATTAAAAATAACAATTTTATTTTCTAAACAAAACACAGTTAATAACTCATATATTCGATCCCAAGAAGAAAGCAGGTTTTCCACAGACAGTTCAAAAAGGGAAAAATGCTCAAGCCAGGTTCACAATCAGTCCCATTTGGTTTAAAGACTTGATATAAGAGATTTAAGATCTTAGATCCCTGACTGACCACACAAAATTACTTATTGGTATCTGCCAAATCCTTCCAGGTATGATTTCCTTCTTACAAGCTGAGGTTGGTTTTCTGCAGATTTCTGATTCCCATTGTTATGGGTTGGGCAGACTACAAAAATATATTTGACAAGCTGGTGAACCAGCAGAATGAGGATACAAGACCCCTCAAAAGAAAATGGCCTAGTTTTAAAAAAGCACAGCATAAGCTTTACAAACATATAGAGTCCCTTGACTCTCAGGGGAGTGAGAGTCAAGCCCCAGAAAACTGAGGCTGTACTCATAAGCCCTTCTGAATATTGACTATATTTTTCATGCAGTAACTATAAACTGCTTACTTCTATCACTTTCCAGTCAGTGGGAAACCTGCTTTCCTCCCAAACTTGATATCATAAAATTCTACAGTTAAATGGAACCTTAGAGATGATCTTGTCTAATGTGCCCATTTTACAGATAAGGACAGTGAAAACAAAGGCATGACTAGCACA
Source organism: Artibeus jamaicensis (assembly GCF_021234435.1). Classification (NCBI taxonomy): domain Eukaryota; kingdom Metazoa; phylum Chordata; class Mammalia; order Chiroptera; family Phyllostomidae; genus Artibeus; species Artibeus jamaicensis. The sequence continues at coordinate 9,354,451 of NW_026521883.1, forward strand.
AGATCACACAGCTAGAGACAGAGTAGTGATGAGAACCTAGGTTTTATGACACCTAATTCTATCAAAAACAAAGAAAACACATAGTACTATTAAATCAGACGATAACTTAATTGTAACTGTAATGAAGCCACACAAAAATAAAATTCATCCATAAAGAGAACAAAGCATTAGACCAGGAAGTACCCCAAATTAAACAGAAGGAAGCAGCACTTGTTCATATAGTACAGGGCTTTCTTAAGGGCACAACCTTGCACGTTTTCTCAGCCATTTCACTAACTACCACCTTCAGATGTGCATCTTGTGATTCCATCAAATGCATCTTTTTATGGCAAAGGTGTGAAAAGTAGTAACTGCTGCCATAGAATATTGATTATGCAAAAGGAACCCACAAATGTGGCACAACAACAATGAAGAAAGGACTGACAGTGAAGGGGTAGATATTGCAGGGAGCAAGTAATCCTAAAAATGGGATAAGAATAAAAATTCAAGAGAGCAAAGTTAGCCAGTCACTAATGACCAGAGAGCACAATAAAAAGAAGGCAGTTTCAGAGCCTGCCTGGCATCAGAGAGCTCTCACCTACAAAAGAAAGAAGGGAAAAATTCTCACAGAGACAAGAGAAAGATTGTAGGTTTGCTCCTGAGTGATGGACTAGATATGACCTAATAGGTATTTGCCATCTCTTATTTCTGGGACTCTGATCCAAGAACAAACAGCAAGAAAACCATGAAAAATCAGCCCTGTTGGATCTGGAGTTCTGCCCTGACAAGATATAAAGCTCATTCATAGATCTGACTGTGCTCATGAGACTGCAGTTCAACTCCTGCTGCTAAAGCAAGGGGAGGGGGAAGGAAGATAGAAAGGGGTGAGTGGGAAGGAGGTGGAAGATCTGGGTTGTGACTATAATAGCTACAGTAATTAGAGTGTTTCCAAGCTGCTAGAGAGAAGTCTTCAGAGCACAGAAGTAGGATGGGAGGTGCGGGAGGAAAAAAGCATGAGAAAGCAAACTACTGAGAATGCTAGGAAAGTATATGGTGCTTCGTGAACTGCTTAAAACAAACAACTGTGATGGCTTCATATGGGGAAATGAAGAGGTTTGTATTTTTTTCCCAGAAGTAAAAACTAAACAAATAATTGCTAGGCTCCCACTTAAAAGCTAGATTACAAACTAGGTTCAAGTAGATTCTTCCTGATGTTCCTGTCTCTACAATGGTCCACTGGCCCCAGCCTCAGAGTCATACCTTTTGCCTCCCTTCACCCCAGATCAATCTACCTACCTATCTACCTATCCAGCTCCCTACCTACCTATATCTGTTTCTCTGACATACAGGTAAGAGCCTTCACTCCGCTTGAAAAAGGGATTTCTGGACTCTGAAACAGTTAATATGCCTTTTTTTCGTCAATCAACTGTTAATTAATACCCCATGACTTCATTAGGTACATATATCCATACACACACATATACATAGTGTATGTGCATACACGTGCACACGTCAATAGAAGCAGCACACAACCCATCAGCCTAACAACTGGAAGGCACTAAAAAAGTCAGAAAATAAATACCAAGTTACTTGCTTATAAAATTTAGGCTCTATGGTACTGCCTACTCTAGTGGCATGACCATGTGAAAGAAAATTGTATTAACAAAAGATGATACCTTCAAGGAAAATCTGGAAATTTGCAGAAAACATCAAATAGAAAGTCTTCCTCTAAGTTATAGAAAATCCTCCTCTTGTTTTAAAGATAAATATTTAGTGGAGATATTTCCTTAATATGATATGGTCCTCTGGTGATCATTTGATTCTAACAAGTGATGTTAATCATAATGCCAGAGTTTAAAAGTTATAAAGGTGTTGGGAGAAACGAAAAAGGAAATAAAACAAACTGAAGAGATGTAAATTTCACATAGACTTATATTCATAAAGTAAAAACACATGTCTATTTCTTAAGTAAGGCATGTCAGATAGACCTAATTCAAAAAGTCAATTACCCACTTTGCCCAAAACCTGATGGGTATCCTCCCAGTGGGCTAAATCTTTTTCACCACACTGAAAGCAAAGAGTTTTCTCCTTCCCATTTCCCTTTAATAAACAAGTACTAGAAACACTGAATTACCACTATTTCCTTCCCATTCATAGGGCATAAAGCCAGAACTCACAGAAATACAATAGGGCTCTATAGGACCATGTCTAAGGCAAGCTACTCAGTAATTTAAAAGAAACAAAGAAAAAAAGAAATCTCTTTTCTCTATTCCATTATTGTCTCACTAACAAACCAGTATCAGGCATTAAGAAATATAAAACAAAGAGCAATTTCACACATATGAACTGAACCTAAACCACGAAAGACCAAGTATTTTCTTGTCACTGTGGCATGTGATTCTTTAACCACCTGCTCAATAATCCCTCTTCAGCTGCACAGCTGCTGCCAATTTCACATGCCCAGCTAGGCAGGTGCTTTGGTGAATTACCTGTTCCCTAATGAAAAGAGTCCTTCACTGACACTTAGTGGGCCCAGAATCTGCCAATCAGCAATCACCTTATCTTCGTTTTGTCTGTAACAGCCAACTTTTATGAGACATTATGAAGGCCTATTTTGCATACTATGTGATTTTTGTATTTTGTGAGGTTTTGTTGTTCTTGTTCTTTGGGGTTTTTTTTGTTTTTTTTTTTTAAGAAAACTGGATTTTAAAAATCAAGTAGCAGTCCCTTGCCTGGTGGGGCCCAGTAGATTGAGCACCAGTCTGCAAACCTAAAGGTTGATGGTTCAATTACCATTCAGGGCACATGCTTGGGTTGCCCGCCAGGTCCCCAGTTGGGGGCGCTTGAAAGGCAACTGATTGATTTATCTCTCACACACTGATATTTCTCTCCCTCTTTTTCTCCTTTCCTTACCCTCCCTCTAAAAGTAAATAAATTTAAAAAATTAAAAATCAAGTAGCAGTGAGAATTCAGCTGCTGAAAAGAAAACTTGCCTCACAACATAAAGGTGCCTTATCTCAGAGTGACCCCATCTGTCTGTCAGTATTACCATCCATGACCAATTTTCCACAACTGCTTAGCGACCACCTTTGGAGATGGAGAAAGTGGCAGTAGAAGGTGCAGGATACCTGGCAGTAATAAGAGAGAGCAAGCAGGGCAAGAAGTTCTGGGGACCACACGTCATTCCTATACTTTGTAAATCTCCATGGTAGAGTCCAGGCAGTGGAGTTCCCAGTCAAATAAATAAGGAGTGGCACTTCCACTTGACAGAGCAATCAGCAAACCCCTCAACAAATTATCCTGTTCCAGTCATTTAGTTGCTATATGCTAATTGCAACATAATTACTACCAGGAGCCAAAATTATGCTTCCATATCCTCACACACAAAAAAGGACAAATCTGTCCAGCTATCTAGACTTCTCACAGAGAAATACTTTCTACCAAGATACTGGGGTGGGGAGTGGTAGAATCCAAAGTGCTGTCTGAAGGATAATCACAATCAGAAGACTCATGAGACTCCTTGTGGCAAGGGCCCAAATTTGAAACCACTATATCTAATCAGGGCAAATTAACCTGAGGCTTCTGCCTTCATTGTCACCTGACAGGATTCAGAAAAGAATGCCAACAGCCCAAGAGCAAAAAGCTTTGGACTCAGTTTAGCTGAGGCTTCACTCAGACACCTAGGACACATACCAACTAAAAGTAGCCTAAAGACAGACCCCTCTAGTAAGACCTTAAGACAGTTGTCATTAGGAAATACAAAGGTCAGAACAACTTCCTAACAGAGCCCAACACCTAAGCAGTGACCCATCATTTTGAAAGACTCATTGAACTAAAGTAATCAGGGAGGCAACATAGATTCAGCACCTCAGAAAGACCTTTACCAAAACCAAAGGCTCAAGTTTCTATTCAACAATACCCTATGTGAAATGGTTGGCTATTGTGTACAACTGCTCTCTCACAACATTCCTATCTCTTTATAAACAAAAGTTTTCTTTAGTGTTTTAAATTAAAACCTCATTTCTAGCAACAAATGTTTTTGTTTTTTTTTTTACCTAAAAGTATTTTGAACATTTCTATGAGATATATGTAGGAATAGGATTCCTTCTAGCTTGTTCTTATCTTTCACTCATTAATAACTCTCAAGCTCTCAAAAGATTTTTTAAATGTTCATCTCTTTGGCACAGTTCTCCTTAATAAAGAGGCAGATATGGACTTTCTGCACAATAAGCAAATCATCTCCTTTCATCAGTATTAAAATAAAGGTTAAAAGGAAAGTTAATTTCTTCCTATACCCCTTGACCAGATAGGCAAATTCTGTGGCTTTTTTGTTGTGCAATTACTACTGACCAGGAAGTGACCACTAAAAAGATACTGGGTCCTTGACTGCCTGTATTAACCCTGTATAGGTTTTTGGTGGTATTCCTAAACAAATGCACAAAAATCATTTATGAATGTCCCATCCCTATAAAAAGAATTAAATATGATGGTTCAACAAGAATAGAAACCTTCCCTTGGAGATCTGACATAAACACCGGGGCCGAGTCTCCCAGACACTATTCCTCCACAACTTAGTACAGGCTAGCTAAAGAGACAGGCACAACATGGCTGGCATCCCCTATTCTTCTGAAAAATGTGTGCCAATGAGCTCTGCATTGTTCCTCACTCAAAAAGAAGAGCCTTTCTGTCTGGCCTCCTCCAATGGCAAGCCCCAGTCTGGAAAAGGAAGAAAATGGCACTGAGAAGCCTGGGAGATGGAGCATATCCAAAGCTCTCAGACAAGACTTGAACCTATGACCTTCACTGTGTACACAATAGGCGGGTGAGAGGGACCGGTTTATCTCTGCAGCAGCAGTTCTCAGCCCTGGGGTAGCACTCCCGATAAAATGACACGACTATTGTGTGTGGCAGCAGAACAGTCATCTCTTCACAACGGCCTAAACCAGCACTCCCTCCCCCAAGACAAAGCAGCAGGGGTGAAATTAACTCAAGGCTGCAGAGCAAAGCCTAATACAGAGAAGAGAGGCCTGTTGGGGACTGGGGACTCTACTCAACCCCTGGGGCTCTGGACACATGGCTGGAAACAGACAGGCTTTCTCCCCCATCTTCCCTACTCTCATTTTAGGTAGGAAGCTGTTTCTTGGAGAATTCAATCATCTATGAATTGTTCAGAAATATTCTCCCTGAAGGGCTCTGATCTCTCCACCCTGTGTGAGCCTAATTCCTAGAAGCTGAAATGACTGTTTGCTGCTCCCTGTTTCACAAACACACATTAATTGGTCAGATGTGTCTCCTCCTCCTCAACCCCAGAGGGAGGAAGGAGAATCTGAGCAAAGCACAGAGATGATCCAACCGTAATTACACATAAAGGGAAAAGAGGGCAGCATGGGTTTCCCAAACAGGACAGGGTCACAAACCCTGCAGGGGGGGCGGGGGTGGGGTAACAAGGACAGAATTAAGGGCCAGGCCCAAGAATCCCTCCATCTTGTAGAGGACAGGGGTAAATATGACCTGACGACTAGAAGGAGCACACACCCACAACCTACTTACTGCACACTCCCAGCTACCTTGCTCCCCGATTCTGGGCCACGCACACGTCCTGCTACGAACCCTTAGCTCTGAACCCCCCTAACTCTCCGACTAGCCCCAGTTTCCATGGGCCCCCTCAAGATAACCAGACTGGCCTCAAACTCTCTGGCCTGACCCCACAACCTGACCAGACCCTAATTCCCTGTTGGGCACCCCTACCTTCACCCTGAATTGGCTCCAGCCGTGATTTGAACTTCACCCCAGGTCCCTAGACGCCCCCCTCCCCCACCCACGCAACGACCCCCCTCCTACCCCCCCAAACACACCTTCCCCCAAGCTCCGCCCCGGCCCCCCAACCCCCACTTCCTCCATCCTGAGCCGCTGCCCCCCGGACCCACTCAGCGACGCCGCCTGCCGCCTCCCACCTCCCCCAGCCCCAGCTCCACACAAAGCTCCGGACTCACCGCGCGGCCGGTCCCGGGAGCCGCCACCTCCTCTGGCCCGGGGCCCCGGGCCGTAGAGCCGCCGCTGCTACCGGGCCCAGGCCGCCATCCGTTCCCGCAGCCCCTCCCCCCCACCCCACCCCGCCTCCGCTCCGGCTCTCCGCCCCTCCCCGCGCCGCTCCGCCCCGCCCGGCCGGTGCCGCTGTGTCCGGGGCCGCGGGTCCCTCAGCCGCCGCCACCGCCGCCGCCGCCGCGATCCGGGACAAGCAGGGCCGCCCGGAAGTCCCGGACACTGGACTAAAAGGCCCTCGGATCCGGATTCCAGGCTGGTGTGGAGTCTGGAGCGGGAGAGCGCAGGGGAAACCCGGAACCTGGATAGACAAGCCAAATCCTGGGTCTCGGAATGCGCGGTCACTAGGAGCCAGGATTAGAGTCTGCTCTGGGAATGCTGGAAAACCCGGCGAGCCGGTTAAAACAGAGATAAACTCGAAGAAACCTGGATTGGAAGCTCGAACCTAACGCTCTCTCCTCGTGGAAAGAACTCTCGCTGGACCAGACTTCCTCGCAGAGAGGTCTCTGGGTAGGGTAACTTAAATACAGAAGACACCAATTCTGTAGGTGTCCTTCGACTGTGGGAAAAGGGCCCTACGGGGTCTGAACGTTAACATCCACAAAGCGAAGAGCGAGCACAGCTCATGATGGTTTCATCCATTTTATCCCTTGGTTCAGCAAAATATCAACCCCCTACATTTTTATCCTTTGTCCTCCGGTTTCCTTTTCTCGGATTTCCATTTGTTTTCCTCTTAAAAGTACCATTTCTAATCCTTCTATATACCTTTTCTCCTCACCATCCTACCATCAAATCTTACTACTTTTTTATTATGTAAAAGTCTTATTCTGTGCTTTTCCAACCCATCATACTAACGACTGTAACTTGTATTTACCTGCCATTCATCTCCAATTACCCAGAACACTATCTAATACACAGTATTCAGTTCAGGTTTGTATAAACAAGCCCACTTTTCACTGTGAAACATAATCTTCAGGACCTCCTTTCCTAAAACTTCTACCTTCTTCCACAGCAAACAGAAGTTTATCTTAATTCTCCAGGCTCTCCACATTTTAACCCCTACTACATCCTTCCTGTGTCCTTGACCATCTCAGTCAACTCTGCAGGTTTTTATTGTAATTTTTTCCTTTTTTAAAATATATTTTATTGATTATGCCATTACAGTTGTTCTATTTCCCCCTTCATTCCCCTCCACCCTGCACACCCCCTTAATTTTTTTAAATTTTGATTTTAGAGATAAAAATAGTGATTTGTTGTTCCATTTATTTATGCTTCCCTTGGTTGATTCTTATATGTGCCCTGACCAGGGATCAAACCCATTACCTCGGGATTTGGGGACAATGCTTTAACCAACCCAGCGACCCTGCCAGGACTCAACTGCAGTTTTTATCTTTTCTTTCTTTGCTTTCCCTGAGGCATCTTTCAACAGCTGCGGGCAACATAGTGTTGAGGACAGAGCCAAGTCATAAAATCCCTAACTCTCTCTCGCTACACACAAATGTGTGTGTCTGTTTTATGTGTTTGGCGGTGGGGGTGATGACTGAAGATGATTATTAAGGCTGTCTGGCCTACTGACCTAGGATGATAATCTCCCCTTGGTTCACCAATATTCAGCTTGCTTAGAGCAGTACAAGGACAGAACTGATCTCATGTGACAGCAAACTTCTAGCCTGTAGTAGGTGATATTACCAATGATGATTCATCTCCTTAGCAGGTTGAGAAAGAGTAGGGTTTAGTGTTTTAGACTTGTATGACTTAATTAAAAGTTAATACCTGAGTAGTCATCTTCCATTGAAGAACATGACTCTATTAGAGACTGGACTGCAAAATTAGGAAACAAAGGAAGACATTCCTACAGTGAACCCTGATTTTTATACAGAGAAAGTTCTCAAGTCTGGAAGAACCACTAAAATTTTCAAGTGATTGATATCCTCTATAGTAAAAAACTTTTAAGTTTTGACTTCCTGTTCCTCTAGAGAGGGGTTGACAAATTATGGCCCACATATCGAATCAGGCTCACCACTTGTTTTGGTGTGTGCCATGAGCTAAGAGTGGTTTTTACATTTTTAAATGGCTGAAAAATAATCAAAAGAAAAAATTTTGTGATATGAAAACTATATAAAAGTCAAATGTCAGTGTGCATAAATGAAGTTTCAATAATAAGCCATGCTTATTTACTTATTTTCTTGGATGCGTTTGCATTATGACAGCAGAGTTGGAATAGTAACAGACTGTATGGCTGGCCTATAAGCCTGAAATATTTGCTACCTGGTCCTTTACAGAAAAAGTATGTTGACCCCTGCTCCTAACAAGCACTGTCCAATAGAACTTTTTGCAATGTTGGGAATAGTATATATTTGCACTAATTCCAAATTCACTAGCCACGTGTGGCTATTTGAGCACTTGAAATATGGTTAATGTAACTGAAGAACTGAATTCTTAGTTTCATTTAAATACTCACATGTGGCTGATGGCTATCATATTTATTAGACAGTACAGCTCTAGACTCTTCTCAAATCTTCTGTATTGACCTTTTTCACCCTTTGTCCCAACATCTTTTCCTATGACACATCTCTCTATGGATACTTAGTCCAGTTCCCAGCTCCCTTTCCCTGACCCTATTTAAATGACTCCAAGTTGGGATACAACACTTACTAGGTTCTTTCTGGATTACCCATTGTCATGACTGAAATCTGAAATCTGATCAATTTACCAAATTTCACACCATGAATTAATCCACATGAGCACACACAGACATTTACATGAGAAATGGACATTTACACAAGTCACTTTGTGTCAGAGGACAGCACTCTCTGTTCTCCCCATAAGAGAAGTAGAACAGCCATCCAAATGCTGGATCCCTCGTTTGCTGCTAGAGCCTGTGACATGGACTGCCTCCACCCAAACACATTCGCAAAAGCTGAGAACAGCAGATGTGTACTAGCTATTTGAATCTCAAAGAGAAAACATCCTTCATCACTGGACTTTCTCTCTTCCCCCTGGCCTAATAAACTGAAATTAACTGATTTCTCTACTTTAATAGATACTTGCTTTTCACTGGCCTTTTCCAGATAGGCAAAAGAAACCACTCCATACTATCTCAATCTTGGCTAGGAGCTTTAGCAAAGGCATTAATTTTTTTTTTAACCAAAGTAAATGAACTCCATATAAATAGGCTTTAAAGACTATTTATTACATAATCAAAATGGAAAGAGATTTGGGGTTATAACTCTTAAAAGTCCTAACTCTGTAATTATTTGTAAAAGTAATTGTGAAAGTCTAATTTTTTCATACCTACTCCCTAGGAAAAAAATCAGTTTCTGTAAATTTACAGCGTAAAAAGAAAAGAGGGGACACACAGTTCTTTTTTTCCACATTAGCTCTAGCAACCAAAAAAAAAATCGCTTACCCCATTCCAAACATCTGACTGCAAAGCTAAAGCCTCCTAAATCCTGATGGAGAATGTCTCCGGTTTTATTTATTTATATATATAAATATATATCCTACTCTGAGCTTGTTTGAGACTGGGTCCTGCCTGGAAAAACAAATATAAAAACACTGAATCCTTTAAGTACTATACCAACTGGGAGCTACTGAACCCAATCAACCAAAAGGGGGTGCAGATTTTGAGGCTGCAAAAGAAAACCAGCTCAGAAACGTGAAGACATCCCCCAGGATGAGCTGTTGTTATACAGTTACAAGGTCAGCGCAAAGTGTAAAGCACTGAGAAGCTGTCTATTCCAGGGTGAGTTTGTACTCGGGCTGCTCAGAATTTCCACTAAGCTTTAAATTATGCTATTCATCACTGAGCAATGGAGAGCCATCAACCCTCAAGTCTCTTCCACACTTCCTCTCTGGTGTCTCTGCAAATAAGACACATTTTACTGCCACCAATGAACTAAAGACAGACTTTCACAGTCTAACCATGAAAAGAAGTTTCCAAGTTACTCTGTCATCTTCTCATGTGGCTCCAACTGCGTATTTTGGATGCTGAGGTGGGTTCTTATAAACTTGTAAGGTTCTTGTAAACTTTCTTATCATGACACACAAAACAGCTTCATAACCTGAACTCTTGCAGCTCCTGGTATTTTTCTCTAGGCACATACACAATCTGTCCAGGTGGAAAAATCAATCCAGAGTCTTCTGTGCTCAGGCTGTCATTCAAACACAGAAGTATATAAACACCCCGCTCCCCACCCCCGCCACCATTTATAGGTTCTCTACCTTCTGCCTTTCCGTGTTATTTTGGTATTAAGAAAACCAGACAGTTCCAGCTCAGAATTCAAGGTGCTACGTACTGCTTGGTGAACTATTAACTACATAATGAACCCAATGTGGCTTCATTAACAGTACCAGGGTCTGTAGGAGGGCAGGGAGTTTTTTCCCTAAAGAAGTGCCATTAGCTGTCCTTTCCAATCTCTCTACAGAGGTTGAACAGGAAAAGAAAGTGTGCACCACCAGAACAAGAATCGGGCGGGTTTTCCCTGGGAATCCAGAGTGATCAGGTCCCACAAACCCAGTGCCTTGAGCTATGCAACAAGCAGGGTTCACAGCTGAGTGAACATCAATGCATAATGAGTGGAGGCATTTCAATGCAAATAAAAGCTGAATATGAAGGATTAAAGAAAGGGGAAATTAATCTTTTTCATAACACAGGTCACTTTTTTTTTCTCCCTTGTGCTCTTTTTTAAGTCATGCACACGACTGCTGGAGGGAATCCAACTTCCCCAGTGTGGTGGTGCTGCTTTATAAAAAGCAGAACATACACATTTAAGAGCATGAATTTCCTGAGGATGCCAGCAACTGAGATTCTGACAGCTCTTCTGAACAGCCTCAGAAGAAAGGGCTTCCCTAAGTGGGGCCAGACTGACTAGTAAAAATCTCTTTTCAAAATAAGCTCCGATTTTTTCCCAAAGCTCATAGCTTCCTGGGGTGTGGATGGTTTAAAGGGTTTAGGTTCAACATCTGGGAGTATCTGGATGCAATTACTGAAGGGATTTTATTTTTTGGTTTGTTTCTAATTGCCCCAACAAAAAAGTGATACTTTTGCAATACCAATAAAATAAATAGGGCAGTTTCATGCTGCTTTAGCAGGTGGCTCCATCTCTTCCCAGTCTGATCTTCTTATGCCTAATGTCTCAAACCAAAAAACAAAATGACTGCACCTCTTTGGGTCATCTCTTCAAAAAAAAAAAATTGCCAGTGAAGATTACTCAGCTTTTGATGATGTCAGACTCACTTTAAGAGATGATGGACTGGTACAGAAAACTTGCTAAAAAGCTTTCTGTCTCACCACAGTCTGTATCAAACACAGGATTCCTCAGACATTCAAATTCTCTATTAGGCTATCATTTGGGGGGGGCAGAGCGGGGTGGGAGGCAAAGAAACGTTAAAATTCAAGTGCTCCCCTGCCCATTGTTAACCTAGGTTAAATTTTTCCAAACTACAAAACCCAAGCCCAAGAGAGGAAATTAATTTCCAACTTGTTCCTTTCTCTTCCAATACCACTCTGAGAAAAAAAACTCTTAAGACCTAGAATTTTTAAAATAGGTTTTTATAAATAATGTATTCAAAGATTTTGACCCACTACTTAAAGTAAGAATCCCACTCTTTAAGAAAAATATACAAGTTTTGGTAAGAGTTTAAGTACTGAGATCTCATCTTCTCATACTGATGGCCAAGCCTTGAGATTTCTACTGCTTGAGATTCCAAAGGGCCAGTGTATAACAATTTTAGTACACAAAACTCCACTATGCCGCATAGGTCCTTTCCTCCTGGGTCAGACAGCTTTATTCTGCTTCATTAACCCCTTCTTTGCGCCTTGATGGATCTTGGAATCCAGTTTCCCTGTAAGGGAAAAAAAGAAGCCTCGTTATTTATTTTTTATATTTGCAATGCAAATCTTTCATGGCCTCCCAGGTCTTCTGGTTACTGTGTTCCCGTCACATTCAATTATCTTGCTTCAGGACTCAGACACTTTCAAACTTCAGAGCCTCATTCTATGAGAATGAGGAAGCAGTGGGAACACCACAGAGAGACACAAAAGCATGCACACAAACACAAGTATTCGCCTAAAGAATCTAAGTTAATATTTCTAATTGTATAGCTACAAGAAAAGAAATGTCACCTTTTCCACAGTGTCTAATACTAAGATGAGTTTTTAAAGAATATAAACATTTAATTTTAAAAAAAGGGCATTTCACACAGTGGGAAACCCATTCCTCTGACCTGTTAACTGGCTGAGCATAATGCATGAACCTCCCTCACAATGAGAAAAGCAGTTCAACCAACTCACCCCTATCCTGCCTCAGACTTAATAGGGGGAGTGACCTGAAACAGTGGAGTAGAACCCACATGAATGCTTTACTGACAAAGGGCCCCTATCACCAGCTAAGAAGGGCAAAGGTCATAGGCTGTATGACTCTTCTAAGTGTTAAAGTTAGAGAACAAGCAACTTTCCTGTCCCAGGTGACCCTAAGAAGAGGTTCTTCACTGCTGTGGTGTCTGACCTCTGACTCCTCAGATTTATGAGGACAGAGTTTGGTTCAGTGGTAGCAGCCTTAGGAACCATCCATCTCATGAAGGGAATCTTAATAGAGTTCCTTCCTGTCTGTCTGGCCTGAGAAAAGAGCTTGCAGGTTGCTTTTTTAAAAAAAAAAAATCTCATTTAAGTCAGTAGCAATGCTGATGCTGGAAACAGAAACAATTAAATTGAACATCAGCCGCAGCACTTAAAAAAAAAAAAAAAAGGAAGCCTCCCTGTACTACTGCACCACATGCCCATACCTACAACCACTGCCCCTCATATGCTGTCACTTTCATTGGCTGCAGCAATCAAATGTAAGAGAGCACTAGCCTAGGAATCTTAAGACTCATGTTTTAGTCTACCCTTGTCTGATATTAACTAGCTGTGTGACCTGGGCTGGGGCAAGTCATTTTCTATCTGGACTTCAATAGTCTCATTTGTCCAATTAAGAATACATATTGTGAGCACTGCACAAAAAAACTGTGAGAAAAATAACCTCAACCTAACAAGTTTCCCTGTTTTCTAATTCCACCTCCCCACCCCCACCTCTAAAGGGCTACACCTACATTTGGAATACAATTACTTTCTTTTCTGGCTTCAGAAACCTTCACTAAATGATACCCTACATGCCATCCACAATGGTCACAAGGCTGTTGATTTTAATTTGGGCCTTAGAGCACAGGGTATTCCCAAGGATTTAGAAGTGCTTTTATCCCCCAGGCTGCCTGGTTGAAGATACAAACATGTGACAGCAATCTGGCAAAAAGCCCTAATATACGGCAAATTTGTCTTTGTATCCCTAACACTACCATAGTGGCAACCAAATGACAGGTGCTCAATAAAGTTTTTTTTTCTTTTTAATCCTCACCAGAGAATATGTTTACTGATTCGAGAGAGAGAGGAAGGGAGAGACAGAAAGAAAGAAACATCAATGTGAGAGGAAACATCAATCAGTTGCCTTCTGTATGTGCCCTAACAGGGGAACAAACCTACAATCTAGGTACCTGACTAGGGATTGAATCCACAACCTTTTGGTATATGGGACAGCGCTCCAACCAACTGAGCCACGTGGCCAGGGGTCAATAAATGTTTTCATCAAATGAATTAAACAAAGAAGGCAGACACTACAAATTTCAAAACCTTTACATGATAGGTCACACTATTAACCAAAAACAGGTATCAGATAAACATAAGCGTACCCACTATAAAGGTGGTGGTACCCAGAGGCAGAGTCTGTGTCTCATCTAGCTTTTTAGAAGAAGGCAGGGCAGAATTTAGAATTCCACCTAGGACTCCAGGTCTCTGGACTTCTAGTTCTCTTTACTGAATAAGTTAGAAGAAACAGGTTCCAGTTTTGGGCGTGAGACTACCTAGCTGTATAACCTGAAGATCACTTAACCACTCTTATCTTTAACTTTATCAATGCTAAGAAACTGGACTATATATCACTGAAGCCCCTTTCCAGCTCTATGATATTGTGTCCTAAAAATGAAATGTAAATTAAAATGATGTTTTTCAGGCAATATAAAAAAAAGCAAAAAGCCTAGAAAAAGGTAGGAAACCTAGAAGCAAAAAGATGTGAGCAAAATGTAATTCCTATAAACCTGTTTACTCAACTAAAAAATAAAAGGAGGAAAAATTCCTACTAACTTGTAAAGTTGTTGAAAGGATTACAGGTAACATTAAGTGTTTTCTATATAGCAACCACTGTGCTAAGTATTTTACATACACTAAGTCATTTAATCAAATAACTAATTGAAATACATTTGTTAAAATGCCTCAGAAGCTCAAAGTTCTCTGAAAGGTAAGGGTAAGAGTTGTGTTTCTTAGTTATGGCCTCAGTTTTACTTTTAATTTACCATGTAACTCTAGGCAAATCTTTTCATTATATTTATTTCAGATTCCTCATATTAAAAAAAAGAGACATTACTTTCTCCACACTCTCAAAGCTTTACTATATAGAACTTTCCAAATATAATTTTCAGAAACCTCCAGTCTGATTATGAAAACCCTCATGTAACACCAGCTCAGGTAAGATGAACCCATCAGAGCAAAGCGCTCAGCGGTAGGCAGACTAATCTCTGGCTTCAATGACGATTTCATAAAATGGAAAACTAACAGGAGGAAGGAGATATAGAGTAACAAATATTTCCAGGACATTCCCAGTGATTCAGAAATTTTTTTATCCCCTGTTGCCTAAAAAAACCCATACATGTGCCATCAATTTGTGATTGTCTTACAAATAAGGACTTCTTTGCATTTCCTAACACCTACCACAGTGACTGGCAACAGAAGCAATTCTTGGGTCAGCTGTGGACAGTGAGGACAAAGGATGGGGTTTGTGTGAAGAAGCAGTAATCATGGCTGCCCTTGGATTACATGAATTCTGAACTCAGAGTTCTAGTTCTGCCTGGTCTTTCAAGACTTAGGACCTGGGCAGTTAAGTACAGTAACGCACAGTACACTCTCTTAAAAGCAGAGTGATAATGCTTATTTTCTGTATTTTCCCAATCCTTTCACATTTAGTACCTGCATCATTTTAGTGTTAAACCACATCCTCAATCATGGTGGCTAAAAGAAAATCATGTGCATGTGCAGCAGATGGGCAAGAAGTTGAAAGGGGAAAAATATTTGTCATCTATCAATAGAGCTCCCGTAGGGATTTTCACATGCTTTGCATAAAATATAAGGCAGTATTTGCATGAATTTATAGAGCATGTAGTTCACTTAAAGTTAAAAGATTCCTTTATCTTTTTAAATATTCAACTATATATTCTACTATACTTAACTATTTTACATATCCTAATTTGAGCAGACACACAGCCAAATGATACAATATTGCACATTGCTCTTTTCTGAATTATTTCAATTTCAAGAAACACAATTATCCCCAGGTCAAGTAAGCTCAAGTTTATATGGCCAAGAACATAAATCAAAATATAAACTTTTAGCTGAAGGCATATATATATATATATATATATATATATATATATACACACACACACACACACACACACACACAAGTGATACGACATGGAAATGGGATGTAGTCTGTAAGTTTATTTGCAAGTCAAAAGTTTAGAACTTGGAATATATTTCTCATAGAACTTATCTACAAAAGGTGGCTAGGTCCCTAAGCCACACCACAAAAATAAATAAATAAGTAGATAGATAGATAGATAGATAGATAGATAGATAAAAATTAAGCCATAGTTATGGCTGTAATTTAAGTGGAGGAGTAATGTTATTCATACTATGGAACAGAACTTAACCACTTCAAGTAACAATATATCTTGAATAAACCATGAAGCATTCCAAATTAAGAGCCAACTATGTATTTTTTCCCCATGGCAATGGGATTAAAGACTTTCCCAGCTTTAAACTACTAGAGGTGGCCCCTACAACCTAAGGCAAGGAAGTTCTGGCAGAGTGTAAGGTTTTCAGAGATGGTAAGATTGAATGAAGGGTAAAGGAATAGGGAGTTACAGAGAATAGAAATTTTATACCAAGCTAAATTCTCACTCTGGCTCCCTCTCAACAGAATTTTTTTCTGAGACAAACAGGGATTGATAAGCCTGTTTTTTTCCTTTTTTAAAAAATAAATTTTCACTACTTATTGTTTCTGACCACTGTTTTTCCCCTTGTCTGGTCCACAATGGAAGAAGCTGTAGACTCATAATTTCTATCTAGCCCTGTTGTCCCTGAAATAAACATACAGCCCATTTTGGCTTTTTAAAGCTTTTAACTAACAGAAACAATGGGGAAAATCAAGAGGTTATTAAAGCTGGTTCCCTAAGAGCATCACTGTCCCACCCCTATTAAACCTTATGGAAAAAAGTGAAGGCTGTATATGTGCTGAAGGTGAGTCTCTGTCTAGACAGAGAAAGTAAAACATTTCAGAGAGTATCTAATCTCTGTTTACACAGAACATTTTCTCACAGGAGCTTAAGCAGCAGATAAAAACTGAGATAGAGGAGGAAGCTAAGAAAAGGTAACTGGGTAACTTTAGTTCACTTTGAACTAAAGATGAAGATGGCAGTGTACCTGGCAGAGGAGCCCTACCACCATATTCCCCTCCTCCTACCAGTGTTGCTACCAGAGCCCAGAGTAAGGTGAGACTGAAACAGGAGGAGGAGGTAGAATGCCACTACCAAAAAAGAGGGAGAGGAAAAGAGAAATTTAAATCCTATATAGTGAAAAAGAGGAAAAAAGAATTTCCAGGGCCACCTGGATACCAACTGATGTATAATCTGAAGCAAATAATTTGTTTAAATTAAGAGCAACTTATGTTCAGATTTTCAGATTTGTAGGAAACTCAAAAACGTACAACACTTAAATTATGAGGTTTGCCTGAATTTTATAGTGAGTATACCTTAACCTGAATTCATACTCAAAGAATTTCATTTTGTGATTGAAAGCAGTATTACTCAAAGTGTACTCAGTTGACCAACGACATCAATATCATTTGTGAGAAGGCCTAGAAACCTGTCTATATAGGTTTATAAATGATTTTTATGTGCATTATAGTTTAGAGGCACTTCTCAACAGAACAGATTTATAAAACGGCTAGTGGGTCTCCAAGGTACCAGGTGAGGCAGATCTGTGTATAGCTAAAGACAATGCTCACCCAAGAATCATCCAGTTTACACTATGGGAAAGCAATGTCACAGAGGCACAAAACAGTAACTGATGTGAGCAAATGGGAGAGTTGTTGATGCTGTTTCTGAAGGAAAGTTAGGCCGGGAGAACACCACTATATGTTTCTTGATACTGCTCTGAAATAGAAAAGGCTGCTGTAGAAGACAGAAGAAGAGAAGACAGAAGTTGAAGAAAAGTTGAAAGCTGAAAGATCTACCTAAGGAGTGAATATACAGACATATAACTACAAATACATAGAAGCAAAAGTTACAGAAAAAAAATCCTCAAGAGGTTTTGAAGAGATGAAAAGTAAGAGGGTCAGGGCAAAGCTCTAGGAAGTGATGCCTCCAAAATAGATACTCAAGAATAGACACTTAAAAAGTTGTCTTATTCTTAGACTGAATGCTGAGGAACAATGAATAAATGACAATGCTGCCACTGGCGCTGGCTTACTACTTCCTTTAATGAGCAGCATAGCAGAACAAAGCATACTCTCTGGGTTGACAAATAGGATTTCAATGTCCTGGGTCCTAAAATTGAAATTTAGAGTGATTCACTAGCATGCCAATAATTGTGGATCAAGGTTCACTTTGGAAAGACTCTCCTGTAGTTAACCTGATATTGAAGTTATCAATAAATATAATTTTATTAATCTCCCAACACTTGAGATGCTATAGAAGAGGGTAAAGAGAGAAAAAAAATTAAAGTTAAACAAGTGAGATGCAAAGTAAAAAAATTAGACCATCGAAGTTTGTCACTTACAGATTTTTGGATTTCCTTTAATAGGAAACTTCACAATCATTTCCTGGGGATTTGTGCAGATGAAAACAAATGGAGAATCAGATTCTTGACTCATGTCTGGGTACTGTGAAATATAAAAATAAAAAGTTCAGTCTGTTTGGGACAAATTTTGAGTTTCAAAAAGATCATTCACTGTCCCAGATTTCACCTCGACATGCTGGTGCCAGTATCTTCAGTTCACACTCAGATAAAGAAGATTATGCTCAACAAACAAGAACAGATCTTCACCTTTCCCCAGGCCTTACCACAGTTTATTGTCTACCATTTTGACTTCCTATAATGGGAACAACTTATTTAAAAAAAGGATGCCTGAGATTTTCCCAGTAGAATAAGAATTGACTGTTCCTTCAACATAGGTGTGAATTGGGAGATTCAGAGGTCTCTTTTAAGAACACTGGGCACCACTTAGGTTCAACTCAAGTGAAACACAGGAAGATTTAAGAAAAATAGAACATCTGTAGAAATTCTGCTAGAAATAGTCAATGGAGCCCTTCTCTTACTAAAGGGAAGGAAGATGATTCATTCTGAAAGGTATGAACATGGAGAAGCTGTTTTGCTGGATGTGTTTTAGATAGGGTGAAAAGGTAACTGATAGGGTGATTCTGAAAATTACTTAGAAGCCTCCTTTGGATCTCTTAACACAAAACAAAACTGGGTGAGTACTTTGGACTTTTATTCCCTCTGCAGAGACAGACACAAAACTTAGAGTAAGATTATGCTGACCATGCAATTGCAATTTAAGAAACTGGGGACTGGCAGAAAGCACTCTCCAGCAATGCCCAATTAACCTGCTATTTCATTATTCCATACCTTGAGATATCTTGTATTTAGCATGTTCAACAATTATGACTCATACTTCGTGAGCATGGGTCAGGCTACATTACCAGAGGCAACTTCATCCTAGTAATTACCATCAAAAGTGTGAAATTATTTTCCACTCTTATTCACCTGCTAAGATGTGTCCTTCACAAATCTAAGGCTCTAAAGTAGAAATGGAACATTCAGTAAGAAAATTCAAATTTCACTGCAACAAGTGGAAGCATGAACAGTTAAACTTCTTTACTGGCTAGGTGGTAAGTAATGCTGTGGAGAAAAAAAGGATTTTAAACAGCTTTTGGTCCTGCCAACATACCATGACTTTTCAGTATGGGACAGGTGTGGCATGTACTTTGATTAAAACATAGCTTAATATCAAGTATCAGCCACAATTACATTCACAGGAAAGGTCAAAATGTTCATGGTAGAAAAGAAAGACTAAAGATGGGAGGATAAACCCTCTTCTTTCTTTATCCCCTAGATCTTTAGAACTCAAAGAAAAGTAGGGTCCACCTGTTACTGCTGGGGTGCAAATAAAACCAGAGGCTGCTATCAAGATCTTTAAACCTAATTTTACAGAGGCCAAAGCAACAGTAATCACAATTAACATCTCTTTACTTTTCCTGCTCTCTCTTCTTTGTGTTAGAATGTCAAGGCAGAAGGTAATGCTGCCAGGACTTCACAGGCTCTGCTTTTTCAAAACTACAAGCCATTTCAGCTACTCTCTCCTTTTTTATCTGCATCAATAAACATTCACTTGGACTTCTGGCCAAGATGGAGGGACAGGTAGAGATACATGTTGCCTCATCACACACCCAAAAGAAGAACAACACATTTAAAGAGAAAAAATAACAGAACTGCCAGAAAACTGAACTTTATGGAAGTCCAACAACCAAAGAGTTAAAGAAGAAACATTCATTCAGACAGGTAGGAGGGGAAGAAATGGGCAGCTGGGGCAGAGAGGACCCACAGCAAGGCGGTGGGTGGTTGGTTGACCCAGCGGTCCCACATTTGTGTTCAGGTAACTGGAAAAGACAACTGGGAAGTGAGACAGACCGCACATCACAGGGTCCAGCACAGGGAAATAAAACCTCTGGTATTAAAACCTGTGGGGGTTCCAGCAGCGGGAGAAACTCCCAGCCTCACCAGAGAGTTCATTGGAGCGACTCACAGGGTCCTATAATGTAAACAAGCCCACCCACCCAGGAACCAACACCAAAAGGGCCCAATTTGCTTGTGGGTAGTGGGGGAAGTGACTGAAAGCTGGCCAAGAGCCCAGCATGAGGCACTGTTCCCTCTTGGACCCCTCTCCCACATACAGTATCACAGTACAGCAATATGGGTTGCCTGGCCCTGGCAAATACATAAAGGTCTACCTCTTACTATGTAACAGGTGCCCAAGACAAAAAAATATAGCCCTAATGAAAGAACAGAACAAAGATCCAACAATATAACTAAGCAATGAACAGATAACCAACCTATTGGATGCAGAGTTCAAAACACTGGTAATCGGGATGCTCACAGAAATGGTTGAGTATGGTATGAAAAATAGAGGAAAAAGTAAAGGCTATACAAAGTGAAATAAAGGAAAATGTACAGGGAACCAACAGTAAAGTGAAGGAAACGGGGGCTCAAACCAACGATCTGGAGCACAAAGAAGAAATAAACATTCAACTGGAACAGAATGAAGAAATAAGAATTCAAAGAAATAAGGAGAGGCTGAGGAATTTCCACAATAACTTTAAATGTTCCAACATCTGAATCATAGTGGTGCCAGAAGGAAAAGAGGAAGAGCAAGAAATTGAAAACTTATTTGAACAAATAATGAAGGAGAAATTTCCCAGTCTGGCAAAAAAAAAAAAAAGACTTCCAG
Source organism: Artibeus jamaicensis (assembly GCF_021234435.1). NCBI lineage: Eukaryota > Metazoa > Chordata > Mammalia > Chiroptera > Phyllostomidae > Artibeus > Artibeus jamaicensis. The sequence goes on from NW_026521883.1 coordinate 9,375,126, forward strand.
GAAATCCAGGAGCTCGATGAGTCCCAAAGAAGTTGGGCCCAAGGAAACAAACACCAAGGCACATCATCATTACATTACCCAAGATTAAAGATAAGGGGAGAATCTTCAAAGCAGCAAGAGAAAAGAAGACAATTACCTACAAAGGAGTTCCCATTAGACTATCAGCTGATTTCTCAAAAGAAACCTTGCAGGCAAGAAGGGGCTGGAAAGAAGTATCCAAAGTCATGATAAGCAAGGACCTACAACCAAGATTACTTTATCCAGCAAAGCTATCATTTCGAATGGAAGGGCAGATAAAGTGCTTCCCAGATAAAGCCAAGTTAAAGGAGTTTATCATCACCAAGCCTTTATTATATGAAATGTTAAAGGGACTTATCTAAGAAAAAGAAGATAAAAAATATGAGCAGTAAAATGACAACAAAATCACAACTATCAACAACTGAACCTAAAAAAACAAAAACAAACTAAGCAAACAACTAGAACAGGAACAGAATCACAGAAATACAGATCACATGGAGAGTTATCAACAGGGAGCGAGAGGGGGGAGAATAAGGGAAAAGATACAGGGAATAAGAAGCATAACTGGTAGGTACAAAATAGATAGGAGGAGTTAAGAACAGTATAGGAAATGGAGAAGCCAAAGAACTTATATGTATGACCCATGGACACGAACTAAGAGGGGAGTGCGATGGGAGGGGGGAATTCGGGTGGGAGGGAGTGCGGGGCAGAGGACAATAAGGTGGGGAATGGGACAACTGTAATAGTACAATAAAATAAATAAATATTCTCTACTTAATTAACCTCATTAACAAATATACTTTCTGCTATAAAACAAACTCTCCAGATCTCACATTCTCCTCTAACTACTTCCCCATTTCTGACTCCCTTTAATAAAATTCATTAAAAAATTACCTGTACTCCCTGTCTTAAACTCCTCTTCTATCTTTTCTTGAATTCACTATCAACAGGCTTTCACTCCCATCATTCCACCGAAACTATTCTTGTAAAGGTCACTGTTCTTTTCCAAGTTTCTCAATTTTCATTTGAATTACTTATCTGTAGAACCTGACAAAATTCTTCTCTCCCTCCTTCTTGGAACATATTTCTCACCTGGCTTCCAGCATAGCATTCTCTTCCTACTTTTGTTGCTTTACTGACTGCTCCTCATCTCCCCACCCTTTAAATGTTGGCATGCTTCAGGGGTCAGGTCTAGCCTCTTCTCTCCTGGATTTGTAACTATGAGAAGTGATGGATGTTAATTTATTGTGGTAATCATTTTCTAGTTTATACATATATCAAATCCTTATTTGTATACCTTAAATTAATACAATGTTATATATCAATTATATCTCAATAAAACTAAAAAAAAAAATAAAAATAGAGCCCTGAAAATGTATATCAAAATGAGAGATGCACTAACTAGCATGGATATTATTAAAAAAACAAAAACAAAAATATGGACAATAACAAGTGTTAGTAAGAATAAATACTGAAACCCTCATACACTGTTGGTGTGAATGTAAAATAGGGCAGCTGCTATGTAAAAACAGTTTGGTGTTTCTTCAAAAACTTAAACACAGAATATGATATGATCCAGCCAGTCCACTCCTAGGTATATACCCAAAAGAACTGAAAGAGACTCCAAAGATAGATATTCATAGTAGCATTTGTCACAATAGCCACTAGTTTCCACAATCCAAATGTCCATCAGTAGATAAATGAATAAAGAAAATGTGGTATACACAAAGAACAAATATTATTCATCCTTAAAAAATAAATGAAGTTCTGATACATGCTACATATGAATGAATCTTGACAAATAATGCTAAGTGAAATCAGTGAATGGGGCTTATATTGTATGATTCCCCTTATACAAGGTCTAGCCCCCTTTTTTATTACAAAATCTTTTATTACAAAATCATAAGCATGAAATTCTGTAACAAAACACTATCACACCAAAACACAGCATATGACATTTTAGGTGAAATGTTCAAATTAAAACTATAAATTATTACCCTACGAACCACACTCAAGCAGGCGTTACTTCAGCCATACCCTGTATGTGGTACTTAGAATAGGCAAATTCATAGAAATGGAAAGTAGAATGGAGGTTCCCAGGGGCTGAGGGAGAGAGGCAGAGAAAGAAGGAATTATTACTTAATTAATGGGTAAAGAGTTTCTGTCTGGAATAATAAAAGTTCTGGAGCTGGGTGGTGGTGACAGTTGCACAACACTGTGAATGTACTTAATGCCAGTGAATTGTACACTTTAAATGCTTCAAATGGTAACTTTTATATTATAGACATTTTACCACACTAAAAATAAAATAAAGTAAAATAAAATAAAATAAAATAATAAAATAAAATAAATCAAAGTCCTGGATTTCCTTCCCAAACCTGTTCCTCTCTTAGTCATACCCTTTTAAAATAAATAGCGCTGGCTGGTGTGGCTCAGTGGACTGAGTGCCAGCCTGTGAATCAAAGGGTCATTAGTTCAATTCCCAGTTAGGGCACATGCCTCGATTGTGGGCCAGGTCTCCAGTAGGGGGTGCATAAGAGGCAACCACACATTGATGTTTCTCTCTTTCTCCCTCCTTTTCCCTCTCTCTAAAAATAAATAAATAAAATTAAAAAACAAAAAGAAATAAAATAAATAAATAGCTATTCCATCCTTCTAGTTGTTCAGGCCAAAAAACCCACAACTGACCCACTGGGAAAGCCTGTCAACCCAACCTTCAAAAGATATCCAATATTTCACCATTTCTGAAGACCTCTACAGCTACTTCCCTGGTACAAGCCATCATAATGTCTACTTGGATAATCACAATAACCTCCTAATTGGTCTCTCTGTTTTGGCCCTTAACCCCCTCTTGTCTATTCTCAAAACAGCAGCCAGAGCAATTAAAAAAAAAAAAATCAGATCATGTGACTCTGCTTAAAACTCTCTAAAGGCTTTTCATCTCAGTCAGAATGACAGCCTAACTCCTCTCCATGACCTATAGGTCCCTAGACAATCTCGGCCCCATTTCCTTTCTGATGCCTTTTCCTACTGCTCTCCCCATTTTCCTTTCACCCCAGCCACTCTGGCTTCCTTGCTACTCCTGCCTCAGGGTCTTTGCACTTGCCTATTTCCTCTTCCTGGAATGGTCCCCCTCTAGATACCCACAGAGCTTCCTCTCTTTGTTCAGGACTGTAAATGTCAAGTTTGTTGAGTCTTCTCTGATTATTCTTTCTAACATTCAGCACCAGTCTCACAAACCTGGCATTCCTAACTTTCTCTCCTACCTTTTTTTTTTTCTTTGACAGCACCTACTATATAGCATTTGATACTATATTTACTTATTTAAAAATTTTAATTTGGCCTCCCCTTACTAGGATGAAACCTCCAAGAAGGCAGGTATTTTTGTCAAAATTTACTTCTCAGCACCTAGAATCATGCCTGGCATATAGCTGGGAAATCAGTAAATACTTGTTGAATGAATGAATAAGGAATTTACAAACCTGTGCATTAAGTTTTACTTAATAATGCTGAATACGCACATGCTGGGAACCAGAGACTCCTCGGACCGTAACTGGGTAAAAGCAGGTGCAACGCTGTAATGTGTTATACCTCAAGCTAAATTAATACTTCTGTGTCTTAGCAAGTGTCCAAAAGGCCCTATGTTTAATAAAAACTACCCTGATGCATATTAACACAGTAAGCAAATATCAAATAAAGGGAAAAGGAATGTATAAGTAAAATTACAGACAACAGGTTCCTTGCACCCATTCATGCCTCACAATAAAGATAATCATTAAAATCATCTCTCTTGTGAACCAATAAACTCAATAAAAAAAAAATCAACTTTCCCAACTGAGTCTAAATCCAAGTTTCATGTGACTGTCCCTTTTCCCAAGCTCTATCACTGAACTTCAAGAGGATTATTAAAAAACTGAGCTGAAGAACAAAGTAGCTTACAAGGAATAAAGGAAAGTAAGGCCTATGCATTGGGAGAAGAGATTATTTTTTATGGCAAAATGCATTAAAGCAAATTCAGCTTGGTAGGACCTCAGTACCCCCCCAAAACACAATCTGCAACTGTGGCCTGGGCGCTTCGGACCACATTACATACTACAATACAAGTCAGAGACAAGAAAGGAATTTCTGGTCTTAGAGTCAAAACTAAAATGCAGCTGACTCGGAGAAAGACTAAATTAAGAGAGGATTCATATTTATGAAGAATGTCAAGCCCTGGCTGGTGTAGCTCAGTGGATTGAGCGCGGGCCTGGGAACCAAGCAACCACGGTTCGATTCCCAGTCAGGGCACATGCCTGGGTTGCAGGCCAGTTCTCTCCCTCTCTCCTTCCTTTCCCCTCTAAAAATAAATAAATAAAATCTTTAAAAAAAAAAAAAAGAATGTCAATAAACTTTTTCTTTTTTAAGATTTTATTTCTTTATCTTTAGAGGGGAAGGGAAGGAGGGAGAGAAATATCCATATATGGTTGCCTCTCATGTGTCCCCTGCTGGGAACTGGCCTGCAACCCAGGCATGTGCCCTGATTGGGAATCGAACCGCGATCCTTTGGTTCGCAGGCCCGTGCTCAAGCCACCGAGCCATGCCAGCCAGGTCAATGAACTCTTATGTCATATCCAATTAAGGGAAAATGTTAGATTAAGGACACAGCACAATAGATATTGTGGATTATAAAACCAAGCGACAACGCAAAGCAACCATTCAGATTCAGTCACAGACTCCTCAGGAAGTCAATACTGTTCTTGCCTAAAACAACTGGTTTCCAGCCTGAGGGGGGTGGCGAGGGGCGTGAACTCTTCTTTCATGCCTCATAAGTTCCACAGCTGTTTAACATAACAGGTAATTAACTACTAAACAGTCATTTTCTTCTCCCCTCCAGAGGAAGATTGTTCACCAGTCATGGGAAAACATTTCTTTTGCCATTTTCATAAAAGGAAAAAAAAGTTTAGTACTTTTGGGCAACCACTACTGACTCAGAACCAAGTGGGCATTTCTACCAACTTTGCCAGTGTGCCTCCATTTCAGTCCTTGTACTGAAATGATCAGTAACTCCTAAATGATGTCATTGTTCACAAATCCTGAGATGACCTATTAATCTTGTAATTGTCTCCAAAGAACTAAGAGCTAATGCAGTCAAGAAGAAAGCCACTGACAAGGAACATATATGTGCTATAGGCTTTCTTGGTTTAATTTTGAGGAACTAGATAGGACATAAAATCAGGTTCTGAAATCTAGTGAGCTGAAAACAAACTCCAAGTAGATCAAGGTGATAAGACACAGAAAGAGAGAAGGAAATGAATCTGATAAAAAGGCCACAAGCAGAAATCCAAAGCAGCAGAACCTGAATGCAACTGTGTTCTCTGATAAGTAGTTCTTGTTTACATTTTCCTTCAAGCAATTCAAGGTGTTCAAAGGATAACTAGCACCTCAGGCCCCACTCTACTGGGGGACAAAAGGGTTCTCACATCAGAATAACTCATGGTACTTTGACCACTGCATATTTGATTGGGGCTAAATAAAATCATACCAACCAGCCCAAAGTGGGATAGCTTCACTCCCATGTATTTACCAGCAGACAATTCAAACCATGTATCAAAGACATGAGGCTCCAGCTCAGTGATACAGACAATGCATATCTGCTCCAGGTAGAAAGAATAACAGATAAGTGGTATGTGGCTTATGGGTCTTAAAGCCATTTGAGGGTGATGATGTGGTTGAAGCCACATAGCACTGGTCTCCTGGTCCCATCCTACTCACTGTAAAATTTCCACTGAGGCTTTCTGTGCCTTTTGGAACCCTGTGCTGGAACCTCCACATGCGGTAGAACTCACTCACGTATATTTCTCTAAAATTAACGCCATAGTTTTCTGCCCTGAGTTTTCAAGACCTAAATGGAAATTACCCATTCATAACTATTTCTGGTCTTAATTTTCATATAGCAGGCTTTCACTCCAACTTAAACTAGTGAGAACCAAAATTAAATTGCTTTTAATTAAACATACTACATTGTAAGGTTCTTAATCACTGGAGTCTACATTGAAACTAATACCTCAGAATGCTAAGACTTCTCTTGAGATAAGGACTCTGCCAAATTTAGATATTATCTTCCAATATCTGGTTTGACTTAACTGAGAACTATTTTGAAGCAGAGTTCAGAATCCTTTCACCTCAGATGACATATCAAGGTAAAATCATTATCAAGTAATCTGGTATTATTAATACTAACAGTACCTCTATATTACATAAGATTTGTCTTTTAGAACAAAACATTAGCCATGGCTGGTGTGGCTCAGTGGACTGAGTACCAGCCTGTAAATCAAAAGGTGGCTGGTTTGATTCCCGTGTCTGGGTTGCAGGCCAGTTCCCCAGTTAGGGGCATGCGAGAGGTAACCAATCGATATTTCTCTTCCTCTCTTCTAAAAGTAAATAAAATCTTTAAAAAAACCCCAAAACATTAAAATATTTTAAACAATGCAAAGAAAAATTTACAGAAAAATTGATTTTTTGTATGGTGATCACACACTAAAGAACACCCCTTCTTCACTGCTGTAATAATAGCTCATTTATTTTAAAAAATCAGTTAAAAGAAATTTCTCTTCTTTCATATACTCCACGGGGACTAATGGTACTACCATTCACCCACTCACCACAACCAGACACTCATTTTTATCCTAGACTTCTTCCTCTCATTCTTTATATCCAATCAAATCACCAAGTCCTATAGACTTTATGTCCTAAATATTCCAATCATTTGTTCCTTTCTGTCCAACTCAACTGCCAGAATATTGTTGCAGAGCCTTCATCATGCCTCACCTAGACAATGATCTCCTTGTTTTTAGGCTTGCCCCACCCAGTCCTTCCTTCCTACTGCTGCCTGAACAATCTTCCTAAAGTACACATCTCATTATATCACTTACACGATTGCCTTCAGACTACAACTTGAATTCCTTCACAAAGCATTTATGGCTTTTCATATATCAACCATTGCCTGCATCTCAATATATTGTTAGCACTTTTACTGAGCACTTACTATGTACCAGGCTATACGCTAGGGTACCGAAGATAAAAAGATAAATGAGACACAGATGGTGACCATCTAAAGAAACTAAAGGTGAACAAATGTTTTTGGTAATTACAGAAAAAAAAAAAAAGGTAAAGAAATGCAATAATAGAAATATCAACACAGTAGCCCAGAGAAAGAAGCAATTCATCCTGCCAAGGAGGAAATGAGCTGAGGTCAAGCAAGACTACAGAAAGAGAGACACCTGAGCTGTTTTAAAGAATGAACAGGAAACTCTCCTTGTGGGCAAGAGCACAGACACATGATACAGCACAGTATGTATTGAGGAAGACATAAATTCTGCCGTCTCTAGGACTAACAGTTTTTAGAAGCCTCCTGAGCCCTCTCTACCCTACCCTCCAGCTGAGTTAGGAGTTAGGTCCCCTCTTTTGTGTATGCCTTTGTTCATATGATAATATTATGGAAGGGTTTTCTTGTCTAGTTCTCTTCTAGTAGACTTTAAAATCTAAAGGGAATGAAATATCTTGTTAAAACTCTGGATCCTTAGTCTTTAGCACAGTACCTGGTATGTGACACATGGTCAATAAATACTTGCTGAATGTATGATTACATGATGTTCTGAGCAATAAAATCTAAAATTAGATGATCTGCCACCTTGTTCATACAGTAGACTGGATGACAAATCAAGAAGCCTTGGAAAAATTGCAGTAAGACAGCAAGACTACAGCAGATTCCTTCTAGATCAAACAGACCACTTTCTCTCTAAGCCTGAGTTTACTTACAGGTAAAATGAAGGTGTCACAGTAAGTGGTTGATTCTACCTACATAAAACCTCTTGCATCTGTCTTATCTAATTGCACTGGCATTACCAGAGCAGAATTTTAAAAATATCTCTATGTTGGACAGTAACTGCCTGTTCACTAGTCTTCCTACCATCAGTCTTTTCATGGCACTTCATCTTCCATATTGCCGCCAGATTCATGTTCCTCAAGTGAGGCTCTGATCACCTTCAAAATGCCTTTCCCCTTCCCACAAATGACTACAGAAAAGTCTTCCCCCTGTAGCCTACCACTCAAAGGTATCCACCTCTAACCAAAACATTTGTTTCCATTTTTGTTTGCTGCTTGTCCCTCTTCACTCACACTCTTCCCTCAACAAACTGGTTTGGTATTACTCTCCATCCAGGCCCGTATTTTCCTACCTCACCTTACTCCCTTTTCTTGGAATATGCTTTTCTGTCATCTAAATGGGAAGATTTTAACAGCAATCCTAATTCTACCATTTACTGACCAACAATACACAGTTATTTTAACTCTCTTAGTCTTCAATTCCATCATTTCTAAAAGAAGGGTAATGATATCTTGCTTGGACTTGTTACGAGGATTGGAAAATAACATATATAACAGGCATGACACATAATTGAACAAAAAGTAACAGATTTTATTATTACTATTCTTCAAGGCTAATTCAAAAGCCATCTTTTTCATAAAGCCTTTTTGTGATACCTCCCAGGTAGAAGGAAACCTTTATTTCCTTTACATTCCTGAGAGGCAGTCTTTACTCCTCTTGAAACAGTTGTCTTTGCTTTTCATTTTGTATTGGTTTATACACATATCTTATATACCTTGCGGTCTTTCAAATATTCTGAGGATAGAATCCATGCCTGGTTTAACTTTTTGTTTTCTTTAGTGTCTAAAACACTGTCTGATTTGTGGAAGACACTCAAGTATATATTGACGAATAAATACTTAAGAAAATCTGAGAGCCCTGGCTGGTGTAGCTCAGTGAATTGAGCGTGGGCCTGCAAACCAGAGTATCGCGGTTCAATTCCCAGTCAGGGCGCATGCCTGGGCTGCAGGCCAGTTCTCAGCAGAGGATGCATGAGAGGCAACCATACATTGATATTTCTCTCCCTCTCTCCTTCCCTTCCCCTCTAAAGATAAATAAATAAAATCTTTAAAAAAAAAAATCTGAGGAACGGCCCACCGACCTGCCACCACCCTTGGCACCCTCTTCACTGACATCGTGCTCCAATTCCTGCTTGGATTTACTTCTGGCAACCCGCTTGGAATGTATCTGGCTCGGACCTATGACATACCAAACCTGGCTAAAAACTCAAAGAAATTAAAAAGGACCAGATGCTAAGAAGACACCCTGTAGTTCATGAGGCCCACTCTAGCACCACCTCCAGGAAATCCTGATCCTACTCTGCTCCACCAAAAGCTGTGTCTTACTCTCTAGTCTCAGCCTTTCCTGGACCCTGCGTGGCCCTAGAGCACACATGGGGCCACAAGTTAAGCACTATCCTTACTTTCCCAATATCCTCACCTCTTCTCTTTCTCCTTCCAGTTGCTTGGGAGGTCCGGAGACTGGAATTATGGTGCTAGATCAGTAAACATGGCCTTTAATTAGTGGTTTCTCCCTTATTCTTTGAAATTTTATTTATTTATTTTTTGACAGAGGGGAAGGGAGGAAGAAAGAGAGAAACATTGATGTATGATTGCCTCTTATACTCCCCCAACTGGGGACCTGGCCTGCAACCCAGGCATGTGCCTTGACTGGGAATCAAACTGGCAACCCTTTGATTCACAGGCTGGTATTCAATCCACTGAGCTACACGAGCCAGGACTGTACTGTTTTTTTCATAAAAAAAAAATCAATGAGTTTTACATAGCTGATCAGATATAAAAAATGCTGATTTCACAGTTTAGTGATTATAATGTGTGTTGAATGAAACATGTGGTACTAAACTGTGTTGTTTCAAGACCATTAAAATTAAAATCTAGAAGCCAAAAAAAAAGTCTTAAGAATTACATATTCATTTTCAGATGAAAAGCTAAACATTAAAAAATGTACATAAAAGTGTTAATATTCTCCTCTTATCTTCAGGATAAATACAAGAGAAAGCATCATGCTTACTAGATTATTAAAATAATGTACATGGCTGTCAACTCATTAAACGAACACTTGATATTCGGGTCACAAACAACTTGAAAGACTGTTCTGACAGTCAGAAAGTGTAGTAAATGTTCTAGTCATCATTGGAACTCTGAAACTACATTCCCTGTCACCCTGAAGTGAGCTGTGATTTTAAAAAGAACTGCCTAGGGTTAGGCTGATTGTGGCAAATACTCAATTCTCCTCTTTGCTGCTTCTCAGATACAGCCCTCAAAATCCCTTAGAAACATACATTTCCAGGTCTATAAATTGGCGGGTTTTCTCAAGAGAGAGGACCTTTTCATATATTTTAGATCAGAGAATTTGGGGACTCCAAATTATTTAGGGCCGATGCCTGGTTTGAATAATTACTATTAATTGCTTTCTTCATTTTCTAATTTTTCACCTCTCAGACTTACAATCAATCCATAGGTGATACAAGCCAATGATTTGCACATATGAAGTGCAAATTTTCCTGAATTTCGGTATCTGCAATTTTCCTGAAGATCGGTATTGCCTGGCTACTCTTACAGAAGTCTTCCCCACTGGAAGACTGCAATTCTACTGCTAATGTCAGTTATATAGGCACCCAGGAGTAGAACTTCTTCAACATAATTCCTTAAAGACAGGGTATCAGTTATTATAAAAACCGTAAGATCAAATGGACTAGAGGTTTGGTAAAATGGTAGGAGAGAAATGAATTCAGTATAAAGATCACTAAATAATCAATGACCTTGGAGATTTCAGACAAATCAGATTTTCTATTGGAGGCAGAGATATAAATAGCACAAACATAACACAGAACAGACATGCAGAAATAAAAGCTACTAACTCAACTTTCTGTTTAAAAACTTGTTAGGTCTAGAGAACTGTTCAAGCCACAGCTGCTAATGGTTATGGATTTGGCGATCAAAATGTCTTTGTTTAAAAAAAAAAAGTTTTAACTGCCTTACTATTGAGGTTACAAACCACAGCCTTGATGCATTGTTGCAGTCAACATCCTCCCTGCTGTTTCTGAGGGCTTACATCTGCTGCTGGCAGATAAAATGCTGGCAAACGGCATGGGCTCCTTCCAGGGGAATACGGAAGTTTTATCTAGATGGCTCTCATCTACCTCTCTCCTGAGCTGAGCCTACAGCACTTTCTGTAGTACTGTTACCTTGTCTAGGCTGATCTCCTGCTATTACTTGGGAGGGTTGAAGGTCTAGTAGGATTTTTTTTCTGGCACAAATCAGCCATGCCAGTCACACTATTCTTAAAAGATAAAAAGGAAGACAAATTCTTAGCTCAGGGGAAAGAACTTTAAGCACATATTTTAAAGCTGCTTCTCCTGTAGTGCACTTGATTTTAAACAACCACTAATAAAACCTTTTCTGTTATATATATTTTAAAGATTTTATTTATTTTTAGAGAGATGGGAAGTGAAGGAGAAAGAGAGAGAAATATGGATGTGTGAGAGATACATGGACAACCCAGTTGCCTCTCACATGCCCCCTACTGGGGGGACCTGGCCTGCAACCCAGGCGTGTCCCCTGACTAGGAATTGAACTAGTTACCTTTTGGTTCACATGCCAGTGCTCAGTACACTGAGACTCACAGACCAGGGCTATTCGTTATTTTCTTTTTTAACTAAATGATCACACTATGCTGAACAGAGTGAGGGCTTAGTATATTTTAACATATCAAAGAAAGGCCAAAAATACAAGGTCAGGAAGTAAGTTAGAGTTTCTTTGGGGAAAGGAAAATTTGGAGCAACATGGAGAAGTAAAATGTGGCCCAAGTCACATAGGAGATTAGTTTCAGTTGAAATAAGAATCACTGTCTCCACATTGGTCTTCTAAGAAAATGCAGTTCAGCTGGGTGATGAGAAATGCGTGAGCGAACGCAGAAAGAAGACACAGGTCAGGAAAGTGTCTCCTGGATGATACTCCCTCAGTAAGCTGACCTATGAGGATAAAAGAAAACCAAACACATCCAGGCTAGCACTTCCTAAACTGTACATACAAGATACCAGTTCTAAAGTATGCATGTAGGTAGTGTTTCTGTCTCTGTGTGTGTGTATGTGTATGTGTATGTGTAGAAGGTGGGGGTAGGTTGTGGTCAAAAAGTTTTGTGAACATTCCAAGTTATATCCACCAGAAATACCAGAGAGTGATATCAGAGAGTTAAAATACACACTAGCAAATTAAGAGCTCTGACAAGGTCTTCAGTAAACAAATTTATGTAATCCAAATACATTTTCCCAATGCATGTGTCCATGAAGCCTCACAATCATTCCCCTGACCCGCCTTTTTTTTTTTTCAGAGCACACCTATGCCATGGAATAGTTTGGGAAATGCTAGTCTCAGGTTATCATTCCTCAACTCTCAACTCATTCTGGCAGAAATGAGAGTAAGGTTGGTAAAAGACTAGGCAATCATATTTTGTACATCATAGAACCCGAGCACAAAGAGATTACCAAGGGTGCTTGAGAGATTTTGCAAAAGCAGCCAGCTAGAAAAGCTACTATTTTAAAAGTGGTAAGATTCTTACCTGATAAACAATCACCAAATAGGGATAATATTAACTCTGAATACATTCATGTGCTACCCTCAAATACAGAGTAGAAACAATGAAGAAAAGCCACAGAAAAGCTGACCATAGGGAAAATAAGCATAGGATTCCTGTGTTTAATGAAACTTAGAGGCTTCTGGCATTTTTGCACCAGGAAATTCATAAGTAGAGTTGCCATGACTTCCGGCTGGAAACATCTGGAAGGATCCCCACACTTCTATGCACTCCCCTCAGCATTTTGAGGATAAAAGAGAGAATATACTGCCCTGGCTGGTGTAGCTCAGTGGATTGCGCACAGGCCTGCAAACCAGACAATCACGGTTCGATTCCCAGTCAGGGCACATGCCCGGGTTGCAGGCCAGTTCTTAGCAGGGGACGCACAAGAGGTAACCATACATTGATATTTCTCTCCCTCTCTCCTTCCCTTTCTCTCTAAAGATAAATAAATAAAGTCTTTAAAAAAAGAGAGAGAAAGAATATACTTATATTCAGGGAGAAGTATCATGCTACCCTGAAAGATGGGTAGCCTGGAGAAACCAAAAAGATCTGTATGGTTAATTAGATTTTTAATTTCTGTAGGCCTTGTGCTACTCCGGAGACTAGGATTACAGTTTCCTACCCTTCTCTGCAAAAGTTGTGCAGAGAGAAGACTGCCTACCTTTCTGGCGATATGAATCATTTGATCTTCTATCAGGTGGTAGTTTGCGTGACTGACAAATGAGAAAGCAAAGGAAGGTCCCTTGCCAAAACCACCACCCACACTGCCAGATGCTCCTGGGTTCTTTTTTAGAATGCAAGTATCCCAAGAGGAAAATATAATAGTTATACTATGCTGTTAATGACTGTGAGGGTCTCTAAAGTGTAAAGCTTTATATTACTTCTAGACTAACAGAAAAAAAAAAAAAGGAGAAAAGTAGAGGGGAAAAAAAGACACTGGAAAAGCAAGCAAAGGGCCCATAGAGGTACAAAATAGGCACAAAAGTGTGGAAAATAAAGAGCCTCCTCATGTCTATGGTTTTGTCTAGGTCTAGATCAGGTGCTAAGAGTAGGAAAAAAAAAAGGCTAGGAGTAGAAATTCACGCCAAAAGTAAATAAAAAATCTAAAAAATTAAAAATTAAATCAGATGGTAGTAACACTAATGAAAGGCAAGTAAGTCTGGAAAACATTTACTGAGAAAAATTAAGCTGAAGAACATTTTCTTAAGCACAGTGGTGAAAGCCCTACTGCTTCAAGTAACTACTCAAAAAACAGGACAAACATGTCCTTAGGTAATGCTGTTCATGCTTCAAGGATGCACCTTCCCAGTGAGGATTTCTTCGGTTGAGTCTAAACATAAGGCTTTTAATTTCAAGTTTACCAATTAAGCTAAAGTCCTTGGGCTCCCTCTGCTGTTCAAAAGGGTACTTTAGTTATGTCAGTTCAATCTTTAATGAACAAAATAAATAAAAACACATACATAAACACACATATGTACACATACCTCCCCCAAAGTTTACACAGTCCAGGCAACCAGAGTTCACAAACTGATTATCATGAATTCTCTGGCCTAGACCAAATGTTCCAGAAACAGTAGTAACAAATTCTACTATTCCCCCACCTAACTGAAATTTGAAGAATATTAGAGTATTTCTTCACTAAAAGCAGCAAACTTTTATTAAGAAATGAGAACCCTATACCTGTTAGCTGGACTATGGCAAGAGTTATGTAGAAATATGTATGTACCTGTCCTCTATATACTGGAAACTAAAGCATCACTATATTTATTTCCACCATGTTCCTTTCTCTTCCCAATATTTCTGAATTAGAAGGTTCTCTTCCCATGTCTAAATTCAGTTGCTAGCACCTTACTATCTTCATGATATCCTGTGTTGAAGGATCCATAGCCTGCTGTGGTGGCAAACCAAGTGTCTGCCCAAGATAGTATTCTTACTTACCTGATCCTTAAACTGTTTCTGAGACAAGCAGTCAATGAGGTCCACACAGCCCAGAAGACAACCTGATGGATAGTCGTTGGGAAATTCCACATCTGAATCAAGAATAACAGAAGGATTAAATTTCCTTCTTTTTGACCTGGACCTCACAAATCCATTTTCAATTCTGAACAAAACTCTTTCTCTACTATATATTTACACACAAGGAAAACAATGAGGTTTTTATTTGGTTCAACTGTTCACTTTTAGCAAAAAAATTTGAGTGGCTGCTTTAGTCTACTATACACATTCTAAACCATAGGAAAATTACCCCCACACCATCAAAATTCAAAGATCCCAGAACTTCACTCCAAAAAACCAAATCCACTACACTCAACTGGATCTGATTGGAGTTTGGTGGTGATGGGTTTTGGAAACAAGATACAGGTATCAAGAGAAAACACATAAAAATGTGTTTAAAAAAACACGTAAGAATGACACAACATTATTTTTATGGAAACAGTACTTTTGATTCCTAAAGCTTGATTTCTTAAAAATTTCTTATAGGGTGCCTTGGCTAGTATGGCTCAGTGGAATGAGCATGGGCCTACAAACTGAAGGGTTGCAGTTGGATTCCCAGTCAGGGCACACACCTGGGCTGTGGGCCAGGTCCCCAGTGGGAGGTGTGTGAGAGGCAACCACACATTGATGTTTCTCTCCCTCTCTTTCTCCCTCCTGCCTCCTTTCTCTAAAAATAAATAAATAAAATCTTTTAAAAAGATAAAAACAAAAACTTCTTATAGGTGTTTCTCTAATTATCTTCTCATTCTACCTTAAAAAGAACTGTATGAGCTGGATAAAAGGAAGGAAAACAAGACACCCAAGGGTCAAAAGTGTATCTTAGGATCCAAATTTAGTGTCCTGGGGGTGATCCCCCAAATATACTGCTAAGTCAACCAACTTTGATCTGTCCAAATCCAACAGCAGGTGTTTATTTGGGTTATTCTAGACAGAAATTCTTATTTGTGATTGTTCCTAATCTAAAGATCCCAGAGGGTATAGCGGTCATTTTATAGTTTAAAAAAAAAAAAAGAAAGAAAGAAAGAAAAATTTCTCACCTAAAAGTAAGACTAGTTGGTTGATTTCTGGTGTTTTGTCTGATATTTTTATTTGCACTGTTTGGCAAATTAATACTTTCAACAGGTGTCTATAATTTGCCACTAAACATACATACAGTTTAAAGTCACTTTCAGCCCCCCAAAATGCCACAGAAAGCAGTAAAAAATGTGAATGTTAATGAAGTCTCCCACAAAATAATACTGAAGGGAGAATACACGGCTGTTACCTTCCCCACGAAGAAAACGATATGTAGTCTGGAGTTCTGAGACTTCTTGAGGGGAGGGTCTTTTGGCTGTGGCTGCTATCCAAAGTCTTCCTCTGTGAGGGGTATACCAGCTTCTGCCTTCCACCCTTAAACAAGTATAAATTTAGCAAAAAGAATCTACATTCTAGTGTCCGGGAAAAATATACAGCAAATTATCCAGTTGAATATAAAGAGATCTGTAGATGACACCTCAACAAGACAGGTATTTTGGGGGAAAAACAATTCCCTCACTTGAGTATGAACTATGTTCTCTTGTTTTTCCAATCATTAGACCAAAGACAATTAATCTCTCTCAGTTCCAATCTTTGAATCTAATTTCTGTAACTCAGACTGGAAGCTTTCACTAGCCTTGGAATTTTGATAATCTAAATCTTAATCTTCTATTTTCAAGGCATCCAAGTTGTCCTGCAAAAATGAAAATCCTTGCCTTTCTTTGAGTCAAAAGCTAACTTATTCCTGAAAGATTTGTTAATTGTTCTTCAACCTGACAGAAACATTCTCACCCACAAATAACTCAAGAATAGTTACTTTTATAATTATTATTTAATAGAATTTAATTCAGTAAAAATGCTCATCATCTTTACTCTTTAAATTGCAACCACATTCATTCATATATTTCTTTAAGATTTATTTTTAGAGAGAGGGGAAGGGAGGGAGAAAGAGAAGGAGAGAAACATCAATGTGTGGTTGCCTCTCACATGTCCCTTGCTGAGGACCTGGCCCACAACCCAGGCCTGTTCCCTGACTGGGAATCCAACCAGCAACACTTTGGTTTGCAGGCTCATGCTCAATCCACTGAGCTACACCAGCCAGGCATTTGTATTTTTAAGTATTCTATAAAGGGTTATGTCCTTTGTAGATGATTAAACAACCTGTTGACTAGTATGAATGAATTTTTATGTGGAATAACAGAATGTATTCAAGAGAATGTAATTACTCCAAAGATTACAAAAAGATGTTTCTCTTTTAGCTCCCATCAATAAAATAAAGAACACTGATAATACACCCCTATGATACTATTCTTATAATGGGAAATAGGGAATTTCTCATATCCTTAGTTTTCCAATATAGATAAATTAGAAGAGTGCTGGGCACATAGGAAGTACTCAGTAAATGAGGAATGAATCTACACCAAGTAACCTTAAGGATTACTGGGAAAATAATCTCACAAGTGTGGCAGAACCACCCACTTTATTTATACGGGACTAGTGATTGTGAGTTGGATGCTGCTCATCCTGTTCTTTTCAGGATGAGAAAATCTGAGTAATACAGATCCAAAACAGGGTGAGGAAAGTGTAAACATTCTGATTCCCTCAGCAGAGAACAAGCTGTTTAGTTTTCTACCTTAAAAAAGGAAAGCACCTGCCCTGGCCCGTGTGACTCAGTTGGTTGAAGTGTCATCCCAAACACCAAAAGGCTTGGGGTTCGATTCCCAGTAAGGGCACACAGCTAGGTTGTAGGTTCAGTTTCCAGTCAGGGAGCATACGGCAGGCAACCAATCAATGTTACTTTTTCAATCAATGTTACTTTTTCACATTGATGTTTCTTTCTTTCTCTATCCTCCTTCCTGTCTAACATCAATAAACATATTTTTTATTTCTTTATTTTTAATTTTTAGAGAGAGGGGAAGGGAAAGAGAAAGAGAGGGAGAGAAACATCAGTGTGTGGTTGCCTCTCATGTGGCTCCCACTGGGGACCCAGCCCGCAACCCAGGCATCTGCCCTGACTGGCAATCAAACTGTGACCCTTTGGTTCATAGCCAGCGCTCAATCCACTGAGATATACCAGCCAGGGCAACATATATTTTTTAATTGTTTTAAAAGAAAAACACCTACCCTGGCCAGGTCAGTTGGTTAGAATGTTGTCCAATACACCAAGGTTGCAAGTTGGATCCTTGGTCAGGACACATATAAGAAACCACCAACGAATGCATAAATAAATGGAACAACAAAGTGATGTTTCTCTCTCTCTCTCTAAAATAAATATGTAAACACTGAAAAAGAAAATAAAAATAAAAAGGTAGACACCTAAATTGCAGAGAACTGAATGAGAAAACAGACATCTGAGAGCCTTGTTGCCCTGGAGCAGACGCAAACTCAAATGCACTGGCTATGCCCTAGCTGGTATTGTGGTTCAGTGGACTGAGTGCCAGCCTGCAAAAGAAAGGATCGCTGGCTCGATTCTCAGCCAGGGCACATGCCTGGGTTGTGGGCCAGGACCCCTGTTGGTGGCATGCAAGAGGCAACCAATCTATGTTTCTTTCCCTCTCTTTCTCCTTTCCTTCTCCTCTCTCTAAAAATAAATACGTAAAGTCTTTTAAAAAATGCACTTGCCCTAAGAGCATTACACACATGAACCATAAAACAATTAGGAGCCAAAGCAAGAAAGCCCCATCTTCAAGGGGGTAGAAAAACAGTAATGCACCTTAACAAAGGAGGAAAATCACAACTAATCATGAAAACACTAACACACAAATGACTGTTCCTAAATGCTAATGATAAATTTTCTTTCAGGAAAGTGGAGGAATGACTGAAGCTTACACAGAGTGCAAAAAACACTTTGAAATCTGAACCATCTCTTCCACAAACTAACTTTGTAATTCAGAGCAAGCTACTTTTCCTTTGCCTGCTCAAGGGTCCTCATTTGTCCAAGACTGTAATAACACTGGCCTGATCAATATAGCGTTATTGCTTTGAAAACTGTAAAATTCTATTTAAATATAAAGTGTCATCACTGTTCTGATTTAGGACACTGCCAGGCATATAAAATCCTAATTGATAAATAGGACGGAACAAAAGAGGTGTCTGCACCCCCACACTCGGTGCAGCATTATTCACAGTGGCCAAGACAGGGAAACAACCTAAGTGTCCAATGACAAATGAATGGATTAAAAAATGTGATTATATATAATTAAATATTATTCACAGCCACAAAAATTAAAGAGATCCTGCCATTTGCAACAACATGGTCAGATATTGAGGGCATTTTGCTGAGTGAAATAAGTTAGAGAAAGACAAATACTACATGATCTCACTCACATGTAGAATGCAAAAAAAACAAACTCATAGATACAGAAAACAGATTGGTAGTTGCCAGAAGGAAATAGGGGAAATAGTAAAAAGTTACAAACTTCCACTTACAAGTCCTGGTGACATACAGCGTGGTGACTAAAGTTAACAATACTTTATTGTATATATCTGAAAGCTGCTAAGAAAATAGAGCTGCACTGGCTGGTGTAGCTCAGTGGACTGAGTGCTAGCCTGTGAACCAAAGGGTCACCAGTTCGATTCCCAGTCAGGGCACATGCCTGGGTTGCAGGCCAGGTCCTCAGTTGGGGGTGTGCAACAGAGGCAACCACACATTGATGTTTCTCTCCCTTTCTTCCCCTCTCTCTAAAAGTAAATAAATAAAATCTTTAAAAAGAAAATAGATCTTAAAAATTGTCGTGACAAAACCCAAAAAATGTGTAACTATGTGCAGCGGGTGATGGGTGCTAAACTCATTTTGACAATCATTTTGCAATATATACATGTGAATCAAATCATTATGCTGTATATCTTAAACAAATACAATGTTATATGTCAGTTTTATCTTAATAAAATGGATAAAAAAGGAAAAATAACTGTAATGATAAGTGAAAGAAGAAAAACACAAACATTAAAATAGAGTCTGGCAGAAGTAATGCGTGCTTGAGTGTGGTTGGTAGGGTAATAATATGTGTAATTTATATTTTAATTTGAACATTTCACCTAAAATGTCACATGTACTTGAGTGTGATATTGTTATGTTACAGAATTACATGCTTACGATTTTATAATAAAATACTTGGTAATGAAAAAAGGGTATTACTTGTGCTGAACCCTGTATATATTATGAACTCACTATATAACAGTTTGCATAGGAAAAAAGAATATAAACACTCCAAAATGCTAACAGTAGCTGTTCCTAGGTGATGGAATTACAGGTGATCTTTCTTTTTCTAGCTATTTTTCTGTACCTTCCCATTTTTATTTACATTATAAAAGCAAAAAAAATCCTATTTTTAAAAACTGTATTGAGAAGAAATGTACAAAACCATGGAATTGTAAACTATTACTGCCATCACTAATAGGTATATGACTCAATTCCATTACACCGCTACAATCCCTCACTACTCCCTCATTTTTTGTAGAAAAGGAATTTGTGGTAAAATAGTTTCTCGGTATGGTTACTCAGACAGATAAGTAGATGGATGGATGGATGGATGGATGGATGGATGGATGGAAGGGAGGGAGGGAGGAAGGAAGGGAGGGAGGGAGGGAGGGAGGGAGGGGGAAAGCACAGTTAGGCTAGAATCTTAAAAAATTAATAAAGAGACATTAAAAACTTTGGATTTCAAATAGGATCAAACCATTAAAGTTGTTGAGTGGTACATTACAAAGGCAAAGCCAAGAGAACTTTTATCAATAGCCTCTTGCAAAGATGAAAAAAACTGGCATTCTATTCTTTGTTATGATTAAAATCCGTAACCATTTAAACCTCAATTTTTATTAAGTTAGTAACATTAATATATCACTTAAAATTCTATGTACTAAAGAATATTCTAAATCATCACTAGATTAGGGAAAACAGATTACAATCCATAATTCTAAATCTCTCTAAATGTCACTGTAAAATCTCTCACTGCCAAGATTCATTGCTGTTCTTACCTTTTAATCCCTCTAACAAGCAGAGAAGCCCAGGGCTGATGCATAGACAGGCACCAGCCACCATCAAAGCCTTCTTGAAATTCTTCGTCCTGGATTCGCAACTGGTGCCGGTTTGAGTTGAACTGTTCTGATCCTGCTGAATGCAAAGGCTTCTTCTGAGAGGCTGCACCTGTCTGATCTATCCACTACATGGGAAAAAAACCAAACATACGTTCTGAAAAGGGAAGAACTTGAAGTAGGTATAAAAAATAATATGAATGCTGCTAACCATGAAGAAATCATAGCAGGAACATATTCTTAGAAAATTTTATCCCATCTTTGTCCGAAACAGGGCCAAAAATGCTAGAGAAGGTATAAATTCAGTAGGAGCCCCAGGTATGATAACAAGGTCTCATCTTAAAAGATAATTAGAATACTGAAATCTCCATACAAAGCTTCCTAATTCCAGCAATTGCACAACTATCAGACCAAATAATTGATCTGTAATTTTTTTTCCCACTTTATGCTTGTTAATATCACATACTGGATGCTGGAAAGTTTCCCAACACAAATCTACCAGCCAAATGAAGGTTCAACAGTTTAATCTACACATTTGTCATATACTTAGGGTGCAGGATCGAATGCTGGTACTGTGATAAAGTCAGACAGATGTTGTCAGGGGCAGCAGTCTGACTCTTGGATGCATGAAGTACTCTCTTACCCTGAACTGAACAACTTGTCACCCAAAAGAAAGATGAATCACTACAGAAACAAGGGTCCCAACATGTTAAGAGAATAGAAAAATTACAGAGTATGGGTAAGGAGAAGGAAAAGTCCTGGCAGTAGCTCAGTCAGAGAATGACAAAGGTTAATGTTCCTTCCACCCAGAGCAAGAAGATTGTGTGTTCCGAAATTTAAGGGGGGAAAGAGGCTTTACTAGCATGGTGAGGTTGGGGTTAGTTGCCTTAATTTTTGACTATTTAGTATAATTTACAGGATAAGAAATGCTAGAGTGGTAGTCTAGAAACTCTGAGCAATCATTTAACCCCTAAAGGTTTCCGTTTTCTCAACTGTAAAATGATGGGTTGGACTAAATTAATCCCTAAGAATCCTTCTGTAATAAAATCTTATAAGTCTAATTAACTGTTTTGTGTCTTAAAAAGAAATATGTAAATACTTAACTATATGAAAAGGCATAAAGTAGCAACACATAAAATATAAAAAAGATACAATTCTTGCATTCAAGGAACTTATAATCCTAATAGAAGACAGACAGATAGTTATTTGGATAAATAACTATCCAAAACATAAGGCAGAATTGAGTAAATACTACACAGGGATATAAGCCCTTAAGTAGGAACACAGTGGAAGAACTGATCCATTAGAGGGGAAGTGATTTCATAAAAATGTTGGTATCTGAACAATTCTGAGGCCAAAATTCTCTACTTCTCTTACAGTTCTTGTTAATACCAGTTTCTCTATATTCACAGCCACTTTGCTAAATTAATCTATTACTTTTATTGAGTTCTGACTCTAAGTTTTTATTTTTTAATTGACATTTTCTCATTACCATCTGTCCCCCTATACCCTACTCCTCTCCCCAATTGCCACAATGTTGTCCATGAGTCATTTTTCCTTTTTACTCAATCTTATTACCTTTCAATAATACTATTATAGACTTCTGCCAAGATGGAGACGTAGGTGGAACCACCTTGCCTCTGTGCACAACCAAATCTAAGAACAACTATTTTTAACAGCAATAAACACAACCAAGCCACACAGAAAATCGACAATACGGAGTCCAAAGACAACTAAATGCTCAGCTAAACCGGTAGGAGGAGCGAAGCCAGCAGCGGAGCAGGTTAGCAAGAAAAAATTCCCGGGTGGTGCGCGCAGCTAGCTACGGGAGCGCACAGGGAAGAGGCGTGGCGGGCTGTCTGAGGTCGGTCACGCATTTGCGTGCGGATAAACCATTGAGAAGGGAAGCTTGCGTGGGGCAGCAGGCTCCACAATTCAGATCGGATAAACAGGCCCAGGGCGAGTGGTGTGACTGGACGGACTGGGCTAGCAGAGAGGACGCCATTGCTCCCTCTCTGACCACGCCCCCACACACAGCGTCACAAACCAGCGACCTGGGTCGCCCCATCCTGGTAAACAACTAAGGCTTCGATCTGCTTACTTAATGGCACGAATAGACCAAAAATGGCTCTAGGACAACTCAGAGCCCCAGAACCGATAGATCTAAGCGATGAAGAAATAGCCAGTCTTTCAGATGCACAGTTCAAAACACTGGTTATCAGGATCCTTACAGAACTGGTTGATTTTAGTCACAAATTAGAGAAACATATGGAAGCTAAACTAATTGAAATGAATGGTAATACAAAGGAAACCAATAGTAATGGAAAGAAAATTCGGACTCAAATCAAGGGAGTGGACCAGAAAGAAGAAAAAAATGATCAAACAGAAAAGAATGAAGAAATAAGAATTCAGAAAAATGAGAAGCTTAGGAACCTCCAGGACATCTTTAAACGTTCCAACATTCGAATTATAGGGGTACCAGAAGGGGAAGAGTCACGAGTGGAAACCTTATTTGAACAGATAATAAAGGAGAACTTCTCTGTTCTGGCAAAGGAAATAGACTTCCAGGAAATCCAGGAAGCTCAGAGAGTCCCAAAGAAGTTGGACCCAAGAAGGAACACACCAAGACACATCATCATTACATTAGCCAAGATTAAAATGAAGGAGAGAATCCTAGAAGCAGCAAGAGCTAAGGGGACAGTCACCTACAAAGGAGTTCCCATCTGACTGTCAGCTGATTTCTCAAAAGAGACCTTACAGGCAAGAAGGGACTGGAAAGAAGTATTCCAAGTCATGAAATCCAAAGACCTACAACCAAGATTGCTCTACCCAGCAAAGTTTTCATTTAGAATGGAAGGACAGATAAAGTGCTTCTCAGATAAGACCAAATTCAAGGAGTTCATCATCACCAAGCCCTTATTATATGAAATGTTAAAGGGACTTACCTAAGAAAAAGAAGATAAAAAAGATGAACAGTGAAAGGACAGCAAACTCACAGTTAGTAACAACCACACCTAAAACAAAAGCAAACTAAGAGGACAGCTAGAACAGGAGCAGAACCATAGAAATGAAGATTACATGGAGGGCTAGCAACAGGAGAGTGGGAGGAAGAGAAGGGGGGAGAAGGTACAGAAAATAAGTGGCATAGACAGTAGATAGAAAATAGATAGGGGGGAGGGTAAGAATAGTAGGGGAAATACAGAATCTAAAGAATTTGAGACATGTGTTCATGAACTGAGGGGGGAGGTGGTGGGGGAGGGGTGTGTGGGGAGGAGGGGAATGGAGGGGGGGAATAGAACAAATGTAATGGCATAATCAATAAAAAAGTTTAAAAAAATACTATTATAGAGCCTGCTAACTGGACTCCTCATCTACATTTTTAGTCTCTGAATAACTCTACTGTCCTGTTAGCACTACACTAATTTAGGCCCTCGGCATCTCCCCACCAGGCT
This sequence comes from Artibeus jamaicensis, assembly GCF_021234435.1. NCBI lineage: Eukaryota > Metazoa > Chordata > Mammalia > Chiroptera > Phyllostomidae > Artibeus > Artibeus jamaicensis. The sequence goes on from NW_026521883.1 coordinate 9,399,141, forward strand.
ACTGTAACAACCTTCTCAGCAATTTCCTTGCTTCTAGTCTTACTCCTCCCCCCAATCCATTCTCCACACAGGCATGGAAGTCAAGCCAACTTACTAAAATTCATCAAGGCCTCTTCTTTCACTATATTAGGATTAAACCATACTCCCTAGCATGAGATACAAAGGCTTTCATGATGAGATGTTGCCTGCTATACTGGATTTAGTAGTATCCTCCCAGAGTTTATGTCCACCCAGAGCCTCACTTGGAAATACAGTCTTTGCAGATGTAATTAAGTGAAGATAGGGTCATAATGGATTAGGGTGGACCCCATATCTAATGATTGGTGTCCTTATGAAAAAAGAGAACACACAGAGACAAAGGCACACAGAAAAAGGCCACAGGAAGATGGAGGCAAAGATTAGAGTGACACAGCTACAAACCAAAGGACACACTGCAGGTACCAGATGCTCAAAGAGGCAAGAAAGCATTCTTCAGTAGAGCGTTTCCGAGGGAGCGTGGCCTTGCCAACACCTTGATTTCAGTGTTGAGAACAGTAACAAAAATACATTTCTGTTGTTGTAGGCCAACATCCAGTTGCGCTACATGGCTTCCCTAGGAGACTAATTTACTTACTAGTTCAATTTTAATTTCTAACAATACTTAATTACTTGTGGTTCTCCAAACCTACAATGCTCTCGAGCTGCTGAGCCTTGGTACATGTTGTACCTTATATCTGGAATTCCCTTCCCAGATTTGTCTGCTTGGAAATTTCTATTCATTCCTTAAGTATCCTCTCAAACACTCTTTCGTGACTTCTTTGGTGGGCTTATGAACTCTCTCTAGAAGTCCTATTATACCTATGATATGTGCCCATCATAGCAATTACCTTAATGAATTTTAATTACTTGTATTCAAATATTCTTCCCACTAAATTTGAAGTCCTTAAGGACAGGAGCTGGGGCTTTATCTTTTAATCTTCCAGCACCTAGTAAAGAACCTGGCATGTACACTGTGTTGATAGCAAATACTTCCAGTTCAGCTGTCTAAACCACTGCTCTGACTGCATCTTCTGTTTAAGAACCTTCTCTGGCTCACATTTATTTACAAAATAAAAATACAAAAACTTCCTACTTAAACATTTAAGCTCTGGTTTCTACCTACCTAACCCTACTCTAATAATCTCATAACCCTACTCTAATAATTTCATAATAATCCCTTTTATGAGTACTAGCCAGGTGGCCTACATTCACTACTCCATATATATCTCCCATGCTTTTGTGTAGCCATGCCTATTCCCACAGTTCATTCTACCTGAAATATTTTTTCCCATCATGCCCAAAAATCCATTTCTTGGATAGTTACTTTTAATCAATGCCAGCTTCCATATAAAAGCATTTTTTGTTCCCCTCAACTGGGAGTGGTCTTTCCTTCCTCAGGTTTCCACATACTTCATTTATATCTCCATTAGTCTCAGAGCTGCCTATGTAATCTTTTCCCCTACTTGTCTATGAATTCTTTAAAGATAGAAATAATGTCTGGTTGACCACTTTCTACTGTCCTTGTACAGAGCAAATGTTTAATGTACTTGACAGAAAAATAAATGACAGCCATGGCTGGTATAGCTCAGTGGATTGAGCACGGGCCTGTGAACCAGACGATCACCATCTGATTCCCAGTCAGGGCACATGCCTGGGTTGCAGGCCAGTTCTCAGCAGGGGATGCACAAGGGGTAACCATACATGGATATTTCTCTCCCTCTCTTCTTTCTTTCCCCTCTAAAGACAAATAAATAAAATCTTTAAAAAAAAGAAAAGAAAAATAAATGACAATAATGAGTATGTGAATTAATGTATTAATATAAAACATCACTTATGGGACTACCCATATTCTATACACTCCACCCCAAAAATAAACCACTAACAAAAGGACCATGAAATTACTGTCTAAATCTCCACAGCACTTAACAAAGACCTCTTTTTGGAAATACTCAGAAGATAATACAGGTCAACTTGTCAGAAGTGCTGCAAAAAGACTGGAATATATTGAGCCAGTCTTGGTAAGTGTGTTGAGAAAGCAGATTAGTATTTAAAGCCTAATGAAGAGGCATACTTGAAAGGAGAAATAGGGGCCCAAACTTCTTCCATTATCAGTTAGAGCAAAGGTCCACTAACCTGGGGAGGGGACTGGTACAGGTTGGGATTCACCAGAATTCTCAAAGGCTCTTCAGAAGATCTATCCAATTTGGTCAGTGGTTGGTTCAAGGTTCCACTGGCAATGGCCTGTATTGCCTCATCTCGTCTGTGGTTAACAAACCAAAGGATGCAATAATTGGTAATGTTCTATGCTCAGAACATCCTTACTTACCATCACCAACAACCCTTCCACAGTAATAAAATTTAAAATTCAAAGAGGGGTTCATGGATGACCCCCTTCCCTGGCCCCACAATTTCCTTCTGTTCACTCCAACAACACTAAGGAATGAGTCAGCAAATGTTCCAGAATGCTAAGAAAATACGTTGGGCAAACTACAGTCATTCATCTGTTTACCCAGATTATTAAAATGTCAGAACTAGAAAAGTAGCCTAGAAACAGTCTGACCCTCAAGAGAGTATTATTCTATGGCAGCCTATCTACTCAACACATTCGATTATTTCACTGCCCACTCAGGAATCCCTCACTACACTCTTCCCTGCTGATCTGAATTTGCCTCAAGGCCCCAAAGTTCTATTGAGGCCCTCTACTAGCCCCATACAAAAATGCTTCCACCTTTCTCTGAAGTCCTGTAGCACCTACTACTTAATCATCAGATACAACCTGTGATCATGTTTGGTATGACTATCAGGCTCTAAACCTATGTGATAATTTTCATTTGTGGAACTCATTCTCCTAGAAAAGTAAGAGACCACAGGTCCTGCAGAAACAGTATCTTATTCTATTCTATACTACTACTTTACTCCATGCCCCTGCTGGATACTTGACCAGTGTGGATGATGATAATTCTGAGGCACAACATAATGAAAAGCTTCTACCAGTAAAAAAGGCTGAACCTGACCTTGAATATAATCAAAGAGATAGTTGTTAGGAACCTCTTATATGCAAGGCAACTTAAAAGGTGTGGAGGACATTGGTTCCTGCCTTCAAAAAGCCTAGAATCTAATTTGCAGGTTTAAGACAGCTATAAAGATGAACAAAACATGAGAGAATGTAATTAATACTATGAGACACAATCCATCTGGTGGTTATTATCCTATCATCCCATGTGCTGTAGTTAGTAGGTTCAGGAGAGAAGCAGATATTTGAAAGGCAGAGGTTGGGGGAGGGAATTTCCAAACCAAAGAAGCAAAAACAGAGACATAAAGTTTAAAAAAAAAAAGAGTACAAGAATTTGAAGGAAGAGGTGAGTCTAAAATACAGTGGTGGGGCGGTGGGATCTGAAGGGGGGAAATACTGTAGGTTTAAGACACAATACACTGCTAAGTGTATCCAGAACTGTATAATGTATAAAAGAAATAATACAAATAGCTAATCATTTTTAGAATGTTCAGATTTACCAGCATACAACCAAAGCATAGACATGTAAATATAAATTATAATGAAATACAATTTTTCATGTGTCAAAATGGAAAATATGTTCTTTAATTGTTGAGAAGAGAATGAAGAAACTAGCACTTGATATCTGGTGTATAGCTGATAAGACAAAAAGTTTACACAATTTAAATTTTGAGATGCTGCCCAATTTAACTTCTAAAAGGCTTACCCTCTTTTTTATTAGATATGAAATGATTTTTATTGGTAAAGCAATCCACCTTCATTATGAGAAATACAAATTAATACAGAAAGAAAAGAAATTCCTAAACCCATCGCTCAGAAATATTTTTTCTTTATATCTGTGTATCATATACATAATAGGTAAAAATAAATAATTATTTAAAATCTAGTGGTAGAATTTCTTATAGGAGAGAATAACCTTTGTTTAGGAACATTCTATGGTAGACTTTCCAGGACTGAAAGAGAAAAGCCAAGGACTGGGCCTTGTGAAAACACTACTGTTTTCAGTATTATCCAGGGGTGCATGTGTGTGTATGAGAGACAGACACACACACAGGAAGAGAGGTGTGTCTTTTTCAAAACGGAAATCAGGGTAAGATCTCTATGAGCTTTCTTTTCAGTACTGTGCTGGAGCCAATATGTGCACCTCTTGCCAACTCTAAGTGGCCATAATGGCAATTTTTCCAAGATTTAATTTTTTAGAGCAGTTTTAGGTTTATAACACAACTGAATGTAAGATTCAGAAATTCCCCATATATTCCCTGGCCCCACACATTCAGAGCCTCCCCTATTATCAACCATCCCTCACTAGAGTGGTACATTTGTAACAATTAATCAACCTACAATGACACATCATTATCACCCCAAATCCATAGTGTACATTAAAATTCACTCTTGGTGTTGTGGCTGTACTGTTTTATTATTTTTATTTGTACTGATTTGGGGGGGCTCCCTATGCTCTTCCTTCTGTGCAGCTGTGTGTGTCTCTACACACACACACACACACACACACATATATATATATATATATATATATATACCACTCATATATATTTAGTTCAGAACTAGGGACTGGCCCTCTGCTGTGTAATTCACACTGGCCATTGTTCATGACACATGAACACATGGGACACAAGGCACCTCAAAGTCTAATCTTGCTTGTGCTTGTTTATCTCCTAAAAAGGCATCCAACTGTAGGGTATATAACTGTCTGATCACTAAGCTGTATGCCTGATAGAGGCTGTACCATTTTAGTAGTCCCATCCACAGTAAAAGAGCATACCCATTTTCCTACACTCACAGATTATGCAATATTATATATTTTATTTCAGCCAATTTTATGATACTTTAAAAATCTGCATTTCTTTGATAACTAGTTGAGCATCTTTTCAAATGTTTAATGACTATTTATATTTTCTTACCTCTAAATTGTCTATACTCAACCTCTGCCCATTATTCCACTACAATTTTTTTGTCTTTTTCTTTTAATTTGCAAGTCTTTATATAATACAGATATTACTCTTTGACTATTTTTAATATTTATTCATTTATTTTTAAAGAGACGGGAAGGGAGGGAGAAAGAGGAAAAAAACATGAATGTACAGTTGCTTCTTGCGTGCCCCCAGCTGGGGACCTGGCCCACAACCTAGGTAACCCTTTGGTTCCCAGGCTCAATCCACTGAGCCACACCAGCCAGGGCTACTCTTTGACTATTAAAAATGTTGAAAATATTTCCTTTCAGTCTGGTACTTTTTTACTTTATTTAAAATATCTTAGGTCTTTTTGACTTTGGGGTTTTATATCCTGCCTAGAAAGAGATTTATCACACCAAGACTAACTATATTCTCCTTTATTTCTATATTTCTTTCTGATTCTTTTATTTTTTTAATATTTACCTTCTTAGTCAAATTTATCACAGAATGACTTGAGGCAGAGATCTATTCTAGATTTTTTTTCTAAGCTGGTGGTCAATCATCCCATCGTATATTTAATCCTTTCCTTACTGTTCAGAAATACTACCTTTATCAGTTACTAAATTTACACACAGACACACAACCATGCACACACACAATGTAGACCCACAGGTCTCTTTCTGGATTCTATTACGTTTCAGTGATCTAGTGCTGTGCCCAAACTGTAACTCATTGTTTTAAAAACAGTTTTTAATAAAACAGTGATTGTCTAGTAGGACAAGCTCCCCTCTCTGTTCATTTTTTTTTAATAATATTTTATTTATTTATTTTTAGAGAGAGGGGAAGGGAAGGAGAAAGAGTGGGAGAGAAACATCAATGTGTGGCCCCACCCTGCCACATTCCCGGTCACACCCTCCGGCCCGTGCTCAATCCACTGAGCTACACCAGCCAGGGCCATTTTTAAAATTTTATTAGCTACTCTTACATGTTTTTATTCCAAATAAATATATTAATTTTTAAAACAAAAATAATAGATCCATTAGAAGGGGCAAATCTTTTACAGTCAAACCACCCCCTTCTTTCAGACCCTTTCTGCTATCCACTTACCTGCTATGATACTCAGCTAGCGGATTTTCATCTTCCACAATCTTCCTGCCTGCAAAGTCAATGGTGATTTTCTTAGAGAGCCGAGAGGCATGTCGAAATTCCCTTAGCTCCTCCTCTCGCTTCTGCAGAGTTTCCCGCTCAATTTTGGACAACCACTGGTTAGAATCACTGGCAAAGTAATCTGACTCATCATCAATTACTTGGGTCCTTCGAATGCTAAAAAAAAAAAGGAAAAAAAAGACCTGGCAATTAGGCCACCTATTGACAAATAAAGACTCGATTCCTGGTAAAGTATTTCAAGGCAGCTCGCTGTTCTAAAGGTTATTATATCAAACAAGGAGGCCCAATAATGTTCTAAAAGCAAGTCAAACTCCGCTTGGTTCCCAGCTCCTGCATATATCTTATTCCAACTGCAGGCTCAGTTTAGCTCCTAAAACTAATCTCATCCTCAGGCAGGAAAAGACAAAGCATCCTAATCCACTGTCCTTCTAGCCTTCTTACTACTCTAGTCCTCATCTTCTGAAATTGGGCTTTTGCCTGGTTTTGTTGCATCTGAGTTCATGCTTTGGCAGCTTACTTAACACCAGAGTCCCTCTATAGTTGGGACCCAGTCTATTCCTGCTAGGGCCAATTGCTACCCTTTCCCTTAGAAACTGGTGCTCTAATCTGGATTCGAAGTCCTGTGGCTTACTCTTAGGACACCCTAGTATTCTACTACTACATGTCAGTTCCCCCTGCTCAAATCTACAGTACCTTACTAATACAATAGCCAGTCTAAGATATGATAATCAGGCCTGTTTCTAAGATTACACCAAAAAAGAAACTGAGAACTAGAAATCTTGATCCACTCTCTCATTCTACAGATGATAAACCCAGGGCTCACAGAAGTGAACTGACTCTAAAGTCACAAATCAATTGAATTTGTGCATAATTACCAATTTATAACATGCCTTTACATAGGCATAGGGAGACAATGAAATCATATTCATATATTTATTTCAATTATTCAGCATTCAGCTCGATTTGTAGGTTATTACGTAGACCGAGAGTGAGAAGTTTAAGATGCCTCAGGAGAAAATTGGTCCTATATGTAAATCTAAATAATGAAACTGGTGCTATTGAACACATCAACAAAAAGGCCATTTCAATAGGGAGACACTTTTCCAGTTTTTATTTATCTAGAAATGTACTCCATTTCTAATTCTATTTCTAATGTTAAGTTTTACTGAGTAGGGCTAAAAGTGATTTTTAAAGGATTAAGAGTAAATATGGAATTATAAACCTTGTGATGGATGTACTTAAGGACTAGCTTTCAGAGTTATATCTCATGTATTCATAGCAAGCTGTTTGGTAGTGGTAGGTGTGTCTAACCAAAGGATCATAATGCCAGGGATAGATGACTAGGTCAGTTACAATAAGTAAGAGATTAGGAGTCTCTCTAGGAACCTTCACACTCTCACATGGCCATTTGAAGTGTGAGCATTTAAGTGATATTTAATATTTGCTTTACCACTAACTGGTCTTCAATATATGCATTTGGTACAAAAGAAGAAAAAATAAAAGAGAGAAAGAAAGAAAAAAATAGAACTAGCAAATTGTTTCCTGAAGAGAAGTCAATAAGCTAAATGACAAAAGCGTAGGAATATAAAAGCCAACTTAGGGACATTTTAATATGTTAATCATTGAATCAGAAAACACATTTAGTGTCCAAAGGAAGGAGAAGGGTAAATCATGCCTTCCCCTGAAGTGCCATTACCTAGGCTCTCCCAGAGGCTGTATCTCACAGACTCCCCAGAGCCGAGCACAGCAGTGTGCACACGACAGGCACTCTAACATATACGATGATTGAATGGCTACAAGTGAAACAAGTGGGGAATTCTGTCAACCCAAATCAACTTTCTGGGGAGTACACTAGCATGTGCCAAAAATCAAAAAATGTTTCAATGCAGGATCCTCTTGTGGGAGCCAATCTTATTCAAACATGAATTCAAAAACAAATGTAGGCTTCCTATGTAAAGCATCCTATTGTTCTTTTCCTATAAATTTTTTCACATTCCATTCCTAAGGCTGTATCAAGTGCCAAAATAATGATTTTTCTTTTAATTGTTTTAAAAATATTTTATTTATTTATTTTTCGAGAGAGAGGAAGGGAAGGAGAAAGAGTGGGAGAGAAATATCAATGTATGGTTGCCTCTCATGCGTCCCCTGCTGAAAACTGGCCTGCAACCCAGGCATGTGCCCTGACTGGGAATCGAACCATGATCCTCAGGTTCACAGACCTGTGCTCAATCCACTGAGCTACACCAGCCAGGTTCTTTTAATTTCTTACTTATTGATTTTAGAGCGAGAGGAGAAGAGAAAGAAACATCCATTTGTTGTTCCACTTATTTATGTGTTCACTGGGTAGTTCTAGTATGTGCCTTAACCAGGGATTGAACCCACAACTTTGGCGTATTGAGACAACATTCTTATCAACGGAGTTACCTGGCCAGGGCCAAAATAATGTTTTAATAGGCAGAATCTGTGGACTAACCTGCTTCCTAGCATTTGTTATTCTAACCACATCATACCTAGTTCTGTCAAACTCTAACAGTTTGTCTTTATGCTTGACAGCCTTCTCCAGACCAGACTTAAATCGCAATTCTTGATGAGGAAGGTCCTTGGTAGAGACATCCACCTTTACAGAACTCTCTGACCCTGAAATTCAATAAGGAAATCAAATGATGTCAGCCTATAACACAAGTTAATTGTTAATATTGCGCAGCAGAAAATAAAGTATCAGAAGATCTGACTCTACTCTGATGACCAACAGACTTCATTTCAATGGAAAACAAATAAGTACACAGACAGTGCTTGACATGTAATAGGTTCTCGGTAATTGTTAAGCTCCCTTTCTTCCGCTGTGGAAATCTGGATCACCAAACTATTTAACCACACAATATATAATGCCTTATAAATAGAAAACTTTATTGAGTTGAACTGAATATCACCTCTAAACATACTTCTACATATCAAAACTAAAAACTAAATAATAGAAGAAAAAAGGGAAGCAACTGTAGAAAGGAGACAGTAATAATGAGAACTTATTAGATGCTAGGGCACTTAATATATATTGTATTATTTAATCTTCATGATAACCTTGTTAGAAAGTTTGTATCATCTTTGTTATACAGATAAGAAATAAAAGTTCAGAAACAATGAGCTTACTGAGTTCACAGAGAAATTAGAAGGTACAAAGAAAATTTAAACTTAGGTCTAAATCTAAAGCCTACATTAATTCCTTGGCCCATGTGTTATCTCCTTTGTGAAAACATAGTATAAATATCTATGTATCCATATACATACACACACATACATATATATATATATCTCCCAGAAAAGAGAGCCATAAATTGTGATAAAACCAAAATTAGTTAGGAAAACAACTAGGTGATAATAACGGCTCACCTATCTCTTTACATAAAACTTGAGGCCTGTTCAAAATCCTGTAAAATCTGCCCTGGCTGGTGTGGCTCAGTGGACTGAGCTCCAGCCTACAAACCAAAATTCTTCTTTTAAAATCTTTCTTTTAAAATTTAAAGAAAGCAAGAGCGAAAGCAAGAGAGGGAGACTGACTGATTCTTATATTCTGAATATTATAAAAGAGTTTAGATGCCCTGGATGGTGTCGCTCAGTGGACTGAATGCCAGTCTATGAACTGAAAGGTTGCCAGTTCGAATCCCATGAGGGCACATGACTAGGTTGCGGGTCCCCAGATGGGGGCGTGTGAGAGGCAACCAATTGATGTTTTCTCTCCCTGTCTTTCTCCTCCCTTCCCTCCCTCTCTAAAAAATAAATAAATAAAATCTTTTTGTTCTTTTAATTTAGTAATTTGTGAGACAGAGAGACAGAGAGATAGATCGATTGATCGATCGATCAGTTTGTTGTTCTACTTATTCATGCTTTCACTGGTTGATTCTCCTACATGCCCTAACCGAGGATCTGATGCTCTAACCAACTGAGCTAGCCATTCAGGGCTAAATAAATAAAATCTTTTTTTAAAGATTTTTAATTTATTTTTAGAGAGAGGGGACGGGAAGGAGAAAGAGAGGGAGAAAAACATCAATGTGTGGTTGTGTCTTGTGAGCCCCCTATTGGGGACCTGGCCCCCACAACGCAGGCATGTGCCCTAGACTGGGAATCGAACTGGCGACCCTTTGGTCGCAGACCCGCACTCAATCCACTGAGCCACACCAGCCAGGACTAAATAAAATCTTTTTTAAAAAAACACTTAGAATTACCTTTTCTCATAATAATGACCTTATAGAAATCCTAACTTGAAAAGTATGGAGACCTGTTCAACCTCATTAATAATTCTGAAAAATTACAACTATGAAAAATTAAAAATTTGAAATGTCAAAACTCAGTGATGACAGGATCTCAGGTATAAAACTAATATCGTTGTAGATGGTACAATATGTTTTGGTAATGTAATAAGATAAATACATCTTAAGTGTCAAAAATTATCAATATTCTTTAACGCAATATCCTTTTCTCAGGAATTTATCACAAGAAAACAAATAAAAAGATATATTAACAAAAAATGACCACTTGTGGTATTATTGATAATTTGGAAAGGGTCAAAATATCCAGTAGAAAATAAGTGATCATAGTACAATAAATTGAGTTAATAGATTATTTTTAGCCATGAAAAACAATAAATATGAAGACTATGTAGTAACATAAACACTAATTTAAAAATGTTAATTGAAAATAGGAGAAACAAATATACACACTCTGATCACTCCTTTATAATATTTAAAACCCCCCAAATATTTTCTTTTTTTTTAAATTTTTATTTATTTATCTTTAGAGGGGAAGGGGGGAAGGAGAGAGAGAGAGGAACATCAATGTGTGGTTGCCTTTCTTGCGTCCCCTGCTGGGAACTGGCCTGCAGGGAACCGGCCTGCAACCCAAGCATGTGCCCTGACTGGGAATCGAACCGCGATCGTGTGGTTCGCAGGCCCGCGCTCAATCCACTGAGCTATACCAGCCAGGGCCCAAATATTTTCATATGTGGAAATGAATAAATATGATTTTTTCTTTTAAAAATGTCCTTATCTGGTAGGGGGAAAATGGAGACAACTGTATTGAACAAGAATAAAAAAAAAAGCAATGTCCTTAACTATTTATTCACATGTTTTTCAACTATTAAAGACTTAAAAAAGAGTTGCAAAAAAAGAGAGCTCCTGATAAATTTCATTCAGCTTCCATTAATAACTTATCTTATATAACCATAGCACAAATATCAAAAGTAAGAAATTAACATCGGTACAATGCTATTAGCTAAATTACAGACTTTATTTGGATTTCAACATTTTTTTCATTAAAGTTATTTTCCTGTTCTGGGGTCCAGTTCAGGATCCTGTATCGCAGTTAGTTGTCAAGTCTTAGTCTCCTCCAATCTGTGACAATTCTTGTCTTTTGTAACTTTGCAAATTCTATTCTTTTTTTTTTTTTAATAATTTTATTTATTTATCTTTAGAGGGGAAGGGAAGGAGAGAGGGAGAGAAACATCAATGTATGGTTGCCCCTCGTGTGTCCCCTGCTGGGAACTGGCCTGCAGGGAACCGGCCTGCAACCCAGGCATGTGTCCTGACTGGGAATCGAACTGCGATTGTCTAGTTCACAGGCCCGTGCTCAATCTACTGAGCTACACCAGCCAGGGCGCAAATTCTATTCTTAATGTTCATCCAACACTTTTAGCACACACTGGCGGATCTTAACTGTAACCGTTACTGCTCTTATGGTGTTCTAATGATGATTTTTTATTATCCTCATTCTCTCATTTTATATTTAAAAAAATTTTTTTAATCATTTAAAAATTTTTTCAATCACACTTGACATACATTATTATATCAGTTTCAGGTGTATATCCCAGTGATCATACATTACATAACTTACTAAGTGATCATCCAAATAAATCTCACATCAATCTGACACCATACATAGTTATTATAATATTATTCCTATGCTGTACCTTACATCCCCGTGACTTTTCTGTAACTACCAATTTGCACTTCTTAATCCCTTCACCTTCTTCACCCATGCCTCATCCCCCTCCCATCTGGCAACCATCAAAATGTTCTCTGTATCTAGGTCTGTGTTCTGTTCTGCTTGTTCTGTTATTTGTTTTTTTAGATTCAATTGTTGATAGGTATGTAGTTATTGACATTTTAATATACACATATATTTTTAAATTTTTATTTCTTATCCTTACCTGAAGACATGCTTACTGATTTTAGAGACAGGGGAAGTGTGGGAGAGAGAGAGAGGGAAATATTGACGTGAGAGAGAAACATCTACTGCCTCTCGTATGTGCCCCAACTGGGGACAGAACACACAACCTAGTTATATGCAAACCCACGACCTTTTAGATTAAAAGGATAATGCTCCAACCAATTGTGCCACACTGGCCAGGGCTAATGTTCACATTTTTTATCTTTTCTTCTTGTTCCTCTTAAAGAACCACCTTTAACTGGCCAACCCATGTGTCCAACTCACGGACTGCACACTACGTGTGGCCCAAGGTCGCTATGAATGCAGCCCAATACAAAACTGTAAATTTACTTAAAACCTTTTTTTGCTCATCAGTTTTTACTAGTGTCTGTGTATTTAATGTGTGGCCCAAGACAACTCTTCTTCTTCCAGTGTGGCCCAGAGATGCCAAAAGGTTGGACATGTTTAACATTTCACGTAATTCTGGTTTGGTGGTGCCCTGGACAATGGCTCAGTTGGCTGAAGTATTGTCCTGTACACCAAAAGGCTGTGGGTTCAATTCCTTGTCAGAGCTCGTACCTAGGTTATTAGTATGATCCCAGAACAGGGAGTGTATGGGAGGCAACCAATTGATGTTTCTCACAATGATGTTTCTCTCTTTCTGCCTTCTTATCTTTCTAACACCGATTAAACATATAAAACAAAAAATACTGATTTGGTGGTAGTGAACTCCTTTAGCTTTTTCTTGTCTGGGAACCTCTTTATCTGTTCTTCAATTTTAAGTATAGCTTTGCTGGGTAATCTTGGTTGTAGGTTCCTTATTTTCTTCACTTTGAATTTTTCTTGCCAATCCCACTGGCACGCAAAATTTCTGTTGAGGAATCAGCTGACAGTCTTATGAATGCTCCCTCTAGGTAACTAATGCTTTTCTTCTATTGCTTTTAACATTCTTTGTCTTTAAACTTTGGCATTTTAATTATGATGTATCCCGGCGTGGGTCTCTTTAAGTTTGTCTTGTGTGGGACTGACTCTATGCTTCCTGGAATTGTATGTCTATTTTCTTTTCACCAAATTAGGGAAGATTTTTGTCGTTATTTTTTCAAATAGGTTTTCAATTTTTTACTCTTTCTCCTTCCAACACTCCCATGATGAGAATGCTGGTACTCCTGAAGTTGTTCCAGAAACTGCTTACACTATGATCATTTTGGAGGGACTCTTTTTTTTGCTGTCCTGATTGGGTATTTTTGCTGTCCTGATTTGGGTAAAAATACCCAATCAAATCACTGATACGATTCTTGGCTTCATCTACTCTACTCTTGATTCCCTGTAAATTCCTCTTAATTTGTTTTTTTTTCCCCCCCATTTCTAACTGGTCCTTTTTTATGCTCTTGAATTTCTTAGTAAGTTCTCTGAGTATCCTTATAACCAGCATTTTGAACTCTGCATCTAGTAGGTTACTTGTTTCCATTTTGTTTAGTTCTTTTTCTGGAGTTTTGTTCTGTTCTTTCATTTGGGGAATGTTTATCTCTTCATTTTAGCAGCCCCCCTGTGTGTGTTTCTCTGTATTAGGTAGAGCTGCTATGTTTCCCAGGTTTGGCACAGTGGCCTAATGTAGGTGTTCTGTAGGATCCAGTGGCACAGCCTCCCCGATCACCCAAACTGGGCATTCAAGGTATGCTCCACACATGTGGGCTGTGTAAATGCTCCTCTTATAACTGAGCTTGATTGTTGTTGGCACATCAATGGGAGTAATTTACCCACCCCGGCCTCCAACCACCATGGAAGATCAGCTATGCAGAAGCTCACCCCACACAACAGTACTTACTTCAGCAGGGCTCTGTTGCCTGCTGAGTCAGCCCCTTAAGCATGTAGCCTGTAGGTTGGGTGGTAGTGCTTTGGTGTGGTCTGAAACTGTCCACTGGGTGTGCAGGTTCTGGGGCCTCCCAGCAGGTATGGGCCAAGGTCAGCCACCATCTATGCTCTGCCTGGGACCACCAGGCGTGACCTACAAAGCAATCTGCAGATGGCTGCTACTTGTACTGGGCTTAGAGGTGCCCAGGTGAGAGAGAGTTAGAACACTGAGCCTGATTGCTGCTGGTGCTGGGCCTGGGGCCACTTAGTGAGAGGTACAGAGTATGCTGAAGCCAGATGCTGCTGGTTTGAGAGATTTCAGGAAAATCTGAAAGATGAGCCAAGGCAGGCCATTTATGTGAAAAAGCTACTGGAAACAGCTTGAGTGGGCCTGAAAATTGGATGGGGTGGGACCTCAGGGAATCACCAGGATGCAGCAGTATGAGCCAGGTTGATGGGAGTCTCAGATATGGCCCCCTGCCTTCAGGTTCTGGGTAGGGAAGGGCTCACCAAAGGAACAATGGCCTCTAACTGCAATTCTGTCAGGGAGAAAGCTGCCACACCTTCAGCTTTCACCCTTTTCCTACATGATCCAGTTCCTTCCATGTATAGCCTTGGTGCCTTTTTAGCTGCTGCCCCAGCACTAGAGCTCAAAGTGAGTCAGAATGAGTCTGTGTGTGTGAGCCCTTTAAGAGGAACTGCCTGGGACTCCAGCTACTCTGTCTCCCTCGGCCTCAATCTGCACTAGTTTTTCCAACCAGAGGTTATGGAACCTTCTCTTCCTGGCACTGAAACCCTGGGCTGCGGGGCCTGGTATAGGGCTGGGACCTCTTGCTCCTCAGAGGGACTTCTGCTACAAGATATCCCTCCCAAATTTTATTCACATGTGGGTGTGGACCAGCCCATTTAGAGTATCTGCCAAGTCTCAATGTAGCTTCTTCTTTAATTCCCTAGTTGTAGAACTTCCAGCCAGCCAGATTTCAGGTAGTTCTGAATGATGTTTGTTCTGTAGTTAAGTTGTAATTTTGAGGTGGTTGTAGGAGGAGGGAGTACTTCCTATGCAGCCATCTTAACTGGCAGTCCTATAATTCCTATTTCTTTACTAATATTCTCTAGTTGGTGTAACAGTTTTCTTGGTTTTCTGAGTTCTTCATTGTTTCCTTAGCCTGAGCTACAGACACAACTTCCATGTTAATATCTTTTTTCCTATGAATGGGCCATAATTTCTCAGTTTTTCTGCATGCCTCATAATTTTTTGTTGAAAACTGCACACTTTGAGTATTAGTATATGTCAACTCAAAACATCAGATTCATTCACTTAGAATTCTTCTATAAGAAAGAGCTGTCCCTTCTCCCCATTTAGTTAATTCAAGATATTAACTTTACTCATTGGGTTATAGTCCACTACAATTACTTGTTTTTTCACTCAATGTTATGTGCTCAAACATAAGAGAGGGAGAGTAATCAGAAGATTACTGCCTACCTGACATGAGCTTCTTGAGCAGTTTCTGGCTCTTGTTTGAGTCACGTTGTAAAATATCCTGCTCTTCACGCGTACATACCTATAAAGTAATAAAAGTCACATGATCCAATACTTATTTATGTTGTTTTCCTGATATACCTAAAAAGTAAACTTAAATTACACATTAGTTTGGCAATAAAAAAATGAGACCATTGACATTTTTTTATCCAAATATACCAAAAAATATATATTCAAATTGAGTTTTACCCAACTCTTTCTATTTCTCCCTTCTTTGATGAACTATACAAAAAACTGATCTCACTACAAGAGACCCTGAATGACTTGGCAGTTTTAAAAAGAAATCTAACCTGCCATGGCTGGTGTGGTGCAGTGGACTGAGTGGTGACCTGTGAACCACAAGGTCAATGGTTTGATTCCCAGGCAGGGAACATGCCTGGTTGCAGGCCAGGTCTCCAACTGGGGCATGCTAGAGACAATCAATTGATATATCTCTCAGATAGCAATCTGTTTCTTTCCCTCTTTTTCTCCTTCCCTTCCCCTCTCTCTACAAGTAAACAGATAGCCCTGTCTGGTGTAGTCAGTGGATTGAGCATGGGCTGAAAACCAAAGGGTCGCCAGTTCAATTCCCAGTCAGGACACATGCCTGGGTTGTGGGCCAGGTCCCCAGTAGGGGGTGTGCAAGAGGCAACCACGCACTAATGTTTCCCTCTCTTTCTCCTTCTGTTCTCCTCTCTCTAAATATAAATAAAATCTTTAAAAATAATAAAAGTAGATAAATAAAATCTTTAAAACAATTTTAACTTTTAAAGGAGAAAGATTTGCCATCATTGAGAATACTGCAAAAAATATTCAACACTTTTTAAAAAAGCCTTCCAGTTCTAATCATGCAGTCCATGTCTTGTAGGAGAAATTATAAGCAGATATCTTATTATAAAGACATAGAGAAAAAAGCAAATTACAGTATCACTAGTGAAATCCTGTCTAGCTTTTATGCCATACATATTTTGTTTTTGCCTTCGAATATTATAAAATAATGACTACATTAAGCAAAATAAAGTTTTGTTTATTATAAAATCACTGCAGCCCTGACTGGGGGGCTCAGTTGGTTGGAGCATCACCCCGTGCACCAAAAGGTTGGGGGGTTCAATTCCAAGGCAGGGCACCTACCTAGTTGTGAATTCAATCCCATTTTGGGTGCATAGGGGAGGGTACTGATTAATGTTTTTCTCTCACATCGGTGTTTCTCTTTCTCTCTCTCTCTAGAACCAATAAACATAACCTCAGGTGAGGATGAAAAAAATAAAATAAAATCACTGCAACTGTTGGCCCTGGCTGGTGTAGCTCAGTGGATTGAGCGCGGGCCTGCAAACCAGAGGATCACGGTTCGATTCCCAGTCAGGGCACATGCCTAGGTTGCAGGCCAGTTCCCAGCAGGGGACGCACGAGAGGCAACCATACATTGATATTTCTCTCCCTGTCTCCTTCCATTCCCCTCTAAAGATAAATAAATAAAATCTTAAAAAAAAAAA
This sequence comes from Artibeus jamaicensis, assembly GCF_021234435.1. Classification (NCBI taxonomy): domain Eukaryota; kingdom Metazoa; phylum Chordata; class Mammalia; order Chiroptera; family Phyllostomidae; genus Artibeus; species Artibeus jamaicensis. Next base: position 9,416,310 of record NW_026521883.1, read on the forward strand.
ATCACTGCAATTGTAAGAAGGGAGGCAGAGAAGGAATTAGTTAAAGAGTTGCTTATAAAACTGCCAGGCTTAAAGGACAATCTACTTTACATTCCTGTTTCTTGAACTGTTAGATTTCCAGGGGATCTAACTGAAAACCCTGTATTTCACAGTAGTTGGACAGAGTTCCTTCCAGGAGCAATAGGTTGTTTCTCTAGAGAAAGCTTCATCTGGGAGGACATTCACTGCCATTTTCTGAACATTTCTGGTAGTAGACATTACATTTTTCAGGTTATCCATTTTCTATCAGCTTGTTCTCTGAGTATATTGAAAAAGTAAAGGCTCCTAAACAAAGCAATTAAAGGTAAAATAAAACAATATAAAATAGTACCCTTTACCAACACCAAATGCCACTGCTTCAGCCAGCCAGCTCAACTGGCAGAATAAGCTTTCTAGACAGTTCATTAGGGTGTTTTTAACAGAGGCATTGCTGCTACACTCTTGAGGTCATTCTCTCACTACAGAGCAATAAAGAGGAAGTATCCTAGAAATACAGGTGTTAATGACCTGAGGATTATGTCACAGTGGTTTTGTCACGGTGGGGATATGTCCAAAGATTTTGACCAGAAAGTCTGACATTTTAGGCCCTAATGTTTTCTTGAAGTTAATCTGACACAAGACTTGGGTCTCTCAACATATGTCTTCTCTGAACTCTTCTTACTAACGAGCCTCATTATTAGGATGTAACCTTGAGTTTTTGCCTAAAAAAATCCTGCTACTACAGTTTACTGGATATTGTAGGGAAAAAATTTACTATGAAAAAGAGTACGAGAGATGTAAATGTCCCCACTTATTATTAAACCGGTAAAGTAAAATAAAATAAAAAACTATTACCAGAGAACCGCAGAATAAGCAAGGGCCAGAGCCCTCTTGTTCACAGACTATACGCCCACAGATCAGACAGTTATTGATCAGCTTGTGCTTCTGGCCCAAGCAATCACAAGGGTGGCGACCTGGGATCAGGACTGCAAGTTTGTCTTGTCCCTCTTTTGTGTATAAATTAACGAACTTCGTCTTCTTCTTTAAGGAGTTGCTGGTCTCTTGTGCCTAAGTGTACAAAAATATCAGAAATAACATCAAATAGTTAATGACAATACAAATAGTTGAAAAGAGAAAAACCTCAGTTCTGTTTAATAACAACTTACACGCTACCTTGGAGCCAAGAAAGAAAGGAGTAGGAGAAATACAAATTAGTTATAATCAGGGGTCTAAAGAAAGATTATGCTCTAGAAAAATGAGCTAACAGACTTTGCCTTTTTGACCCTCTATTATAGCTGGTGGAAAGTAGTTGTAGCAGTAAAAACTGATTGTGACGTATTTAAGCATAACTTGAAGATCACGAGAAACAAAAATGACTCTAAAAACAGATGGTATTTGCCCTGGCTAGTGTGGTTGAATGGACTGAGTGCCGACCTGCAGACTGAAAGGCTGCTGGTTCAATTCGTAGTCAGGGTACATGCCTGGGTTGCAGGCCAGGTCCAGAGTTGGGGGTGTGACAGAAGCATCCGACTGCTGTTTCCCTCTTTTTCTCTCTCCTTTTCCCTCTCTCTAAAAATAAATAAATAAAATCTTTTAAAAAATAAAAGCAGATGGCCCTGGCTGGTTTAGCTCAGTGGATTGAGCTCAGGCCTGCCGACCAAAGGATCATGGTTCGATTCCCAGTCAGAGCACAAGCCTGGGTTGCAGACCAATTCCCAGCGGGGGATGCATGAGAGGCAACCATACATTAATATTTCTCTCCCTCTCTCCTTCCTTTCCCCTCTAAAGATAAATAAATTAAATCTTAAAAAAAATAAAAGCAGATGATACTCACAGACTTGGAAATACAAATAAGAAAAAAATCAGTAAAAAACAGATTCAGTAAAATAGACTCAGACAGAAAACACAATAGAAAAGGGGGCAAATGGCCTAAATAGGAATGTCATAAAAGAAGATACCCAGCCCTGACCAGCATGGCTCAGCTGGTTGAGCACTGTCCGGCAAAGCAAAAGGTTGCTGGTTTGATTCCCATTCAGGGTACATGCCTGGGTTGCAAGCCTTGCCCCCAGTTGGTGCTTGTGCGAGAGGCAACCAACCGATGTTTTTCTCCCTTTCTTTTTCCTTCCCTTCCCCTCTGTCTAAAAATAAATCTTTTTTTTTTTTTTTTTTCAAAAACAAAATATCCAGCTTTGGCTGGTGTGGGTCAGTGGGTTGAGCACTCGCCTATAAACCAAAGGGTTGCTGGTTCAATTCCTAATCAGGGCACATACCCAGTGGGAAGCACATGAGAGGCAACTACACATTGATGTTTCTTTCCCTGTCTTTCTCCTTCCCTTCCCCTCTCTCTAAAAATAAATAAATGAAAATCTTAAAAAAAAAAGAAGATATCCAAATGGCCAATAGTATCATGAAAAGGTGCCTAACTTCATTAGTTATCAAGAAAATGCACAATAAAACCACAATGCATACAACGACATACCAAGCAGAATGGCTAAATTGAAAGATAGAAGATACAGAGTACTGGCAAGGATACAGAGCGATTGGAGCTCTCATACACTGTTGGAGTATAAACTGGTAATTACTAAAGCTGAACATATGCATATCCTGTAACCGTGTGATTCAATTCTTGGATATATACGCAACAGAATGTATAAATATGTCACTAGAAGACATGCAAAAGAATGTTCATTGCAGCACTGGAATTGGAAACTACCCAAATGTCAACAGCATTGATGTATTCACGTAATAAGATCCTATGTAGCAATGAGAATGAAAAAGTATAGCTATATAAAACAATATGGATAATTCTCATAAAGCATGTTAATTGAAAGAAGCCAAAAACAAAAGAGTGCATGTTATTTAGCTCCATTTATACAAAGTCCATAAGCAAGAATAGTAATCTATGATATTAGAAGTCAAAAAGCTGTTTTCCTGGAGAGGGTTATCATTTGGGGACACACTGGGGGTCACCTAGAGGAATGATAATGTTTTGTTTCTGTTTATACAGGTATGAGTCAAAATCCATTTGTTCAATTCAATATGCAAGTTATAAAATAAAAAGTTTCAAAAGTGAACTGTATTTATTAGCCTCCGTGTTAGTCCATTTAGGCTGTTATAACAAAACACCATAGACTGGGTAATTTACAAACAGCAGAAATTTATTTCTCAACGTTCTGGAGGTTGGAAGTCCAAGATCAGGGTGTTGCATGGTTGGGTGAGGGCCTTCTTCCAGGTTACAGAAATGACACCTAGGTCACTGTGTCCTCATGTAGTGAAAGGGGCCAGGGAACTCTGTGGAGTCTCTTCTATAAGAACACTAATCTCATCCATGAGAGTTCCACTCTCATGACACAGGAATCTCTCAAAGGCCCAGCACCCCGATATCATCACGTTGGGCATTAGCATTTCAACATGTGCATTTCTGGGGGATACAAACATGTAAACCATAGCTGCCTCTCACACATAAAGCGTATAAATACTTCTCTCATGCTGTGGTCTTATTTCCCTTTAAACGGAGAGTTTCTCAATTATTTCCAGAGACTGAAGTTTCATAGTAGAAAAATCTCAAGAGTTCTAGGGGATGCAAAAATATAAGGAAGAGAAACAAATCTTTAGTAAGTATAAAGAGATGTGATAGGAACAGTGGGGCTGGGTAGAGGCAGCCAAAGATGGAGGGATGGGGACATCTATAATACTGTCAACAATAAAAAGAAAGGGGAAAAAAGAGATGTGACATGCTCTAATGTCCAAAACAAAAAGCTGAGCTAAGATAAAATCCAATAAGTCAATTTAGGTAAAAATTAAAATGTCAGACAAGTGCTAGATTTTATATAGTCTAGCAGGTCACAGTTTTTCAATATAGTCAATTATATCTTTGTCTCTCAGGGCTGCTAGTGGAGGGAATATTAAAATCTCTAAGCAGAAATTTGTATTTGACTCTCATTACAGTATCCAGCTACAATGAAATAAGGTTGGAGGGATTAATTAAGAGCAGGGCTTTAATGAGGTCTCATATATAATGGGCGGTAAGTATTTATTGAGAGGAAGAGAGGGAGAAAAATAGAGAAGGGGAAAAAGGGGCAAGCAACACAATTCACAGCATATCATCCCACTACTTAAAATCGTCACTGGCTTCCCACTGTGCTTGTAATAAAATCCAAGCTGCATTCTAATAACCATAAAGCCTTACATATGGCCTCCATGTACTCTTCAACTTCATCTACATATCATTCTTTTCCTGCCCATTATGCTGCAGGGACACAAAGCTTCTGATTCTTCCTACAACACCTTTGCCCATCTCCCCTTTGCCCTTGCTCTATCTGTACTGTTTCTAGCCTGTCTCTTTACACACTGACTCCTTTTCATATTCAGGTCTCAGCTGTTATTTCAGTCCTTTAGAGACACTTTCTCTGAATAACCTACCTAAACTAATATCTGTCCTACCAATTACTACTAATCACACTGTTGTTTTTATTTCTTTCATGGCAGTTTTCACCATCTATTATTACTCAAAATTTTTTTCTTTGACTCTTTTTTCCACTTTTCCTCTGAACCACTAAAATGTAAACTCCAGGAGAGCAAGAAAGTCTAATGTGTCTTGTTTACTGCTATAACTCTAATGTATAAATCAGTTCTTGACACACAGCAACATGCAATAAAAATTTCTGAATAGCCAGATGAACTGTCTGTGAAAGCTGAAGATAGATTTATCTATAGGTCCATTTGTAGGTACACTTTGATAATCATTACTCATGCTTTCAGATCTGTGAATTTGCCTACTTGCTAAAATTTACTTGTAACCCCCAAATCAATACTCCAAGTGCTTTCACAGAATGGCAATGAATTTGAGTCACCAAAGGAACGTATTTCCAGCTAAGGTCAAGCAAGGCCATGATTTGCCTTCTTGTTTCAGCTCTCACTGCATAAACATGTGTTGTTTTTTAGATTATTTGGTGACACGTTTTCACACTTTTATGCTTCTCACTGGTGATCTCACCACTTAAAATGGCCCCCATGCACAGTGCTGAAGTGCTGTCCTGTGTTCCGAAGCATGAGACGGCTGTACTTTACATAGAAAATACATGTCTTATTAATAAGTTTTCTTCTGCCATGAGTTACAGTGCTGTTGGCTGTGAGTCAATGTTAATGACTCAACAACATATATTAAATAAAGTGTCTTTAAATAAAAACACACATGAAATAAGGCTATGTACTGATGGGCTGATGGAACTGTTGTGACCAGAGGCTCTCATGTAGGCCCCTAGAAAGTTCAGTATTCACTAATTCAGTATATACACTGGGGCTTTAATGGGAAATTACTACATAGGGGATAAACCATTTTTTCAAACTTATTTTTCAAGTTTGCTTAATGAATACAAACACGTAAGGACAAAACGTAGACTCAGAAACAGGTTCTTGAGAGATAAATTGCTCTGAAAGCATTAAGAAATATAAAATTTATTATTAAATCATTATTAATTTGAAGATTTTTCCCTACTCATCTGGAAATTTAAGAGTGGTCCCCAGCTTTCACTTCACCTTATGAAACCTACTTAACAACAAGCATCAAGGCACCTTATCCATTAAAGACCATTAATATAAACAGCAAAGTTCTCTGTCAAATTATAATTGGCACTTACCACACTAAAAATCTAGTTATCACATAGCCGATGCAGGCTTCTTTAATGTGGATTGGTAAATGAGTGCACTGACCAAACACATTAAAGCAATATAGGACCGAATAAAGAAAAATATTAAATAATTATTAAAAATAAATGCTTAAAAAATTTGTACATATAAAGTTAAAAATATTTACCAATAATATTTAAAAAGAAAACTAGAATTTGTTTAGAAAGCATCCTTAGGACACTGACTCAAACATGCAATAAAAATTTCTGAATAGCCAGATGAACTGTCTGTGAAAGTTGAAGATAGATTTATCTATAGGTCCATTTGTAGGTACACTTTATAATCATTACTTATGCTTACAGATCTGTGAATCTGCTGACTTGCTAAAATTTACTTGTAATCCCCAAACAGAGTAATAGTTCCCAGACTATTAGATAACAACTTTCTATCCTGGCAGAGACAACGGAGATAACGGACAAGCAGAGATAACAGAGATAATAGTTTTCAAGCTATTTTCAGCAACTTTCTGTCCTGGATGTTAAAAGTTAATTTATTCCCAGTCAGGGCACATGCCTGGGTTGCATGCTGGTTCCCTGCAGGCCAGTTCCCAGCAGGGGATGCATGAAAGGCAACCATACATTGATGTTTCTCTCCCTCTCTCCTTCCCCTCTAAAGATAAATAAATAAAATCTTAAAAAAAAAAAGTTAATTTATTACAAGTTTGTTATCATACTGTTATTTCATAATTACTTTAAAAATTATGAAATAAGGCTTTAAAAATTTCATCCATTATTCATCATATTAATCAGATAATATTTTTGTTATATTTTTATGTTACTTTTACATTAAGATTCTATATACTTGCAATTGACACATAAAATATATATTCATACCCATTTATAAATACTTCTACTTTGAAAGCAAGTATTTTTATTAGTAAGAGTAATACAAAAAATTACTCAAATAATGTTTAGGTGGATTACAAACCTAACTGTGATGAACATTTTCCCAAATTCTATATTTTGAAGAATAACTTTATTAACTGCATTGTATTCCATCAAATGAGGGAACTCTTAACTTTTTAAATTATACTTTATTGATTATGCTATTACGGTTGTCCCAGTTCTCCCCCCTTTGCCCCCTTCTACCCAGCACACCCCGCTCTGTCAGGCAATCCCCACATCACTGTTCATGTCCATGGTTCAGGCATACAAGAGGAAACTATAATTTATTTAATCTTTTTCTTATGGCTAAACAATCAGGTCAGTTCAAATTTTCAGTATTATAAATAAAATTGTACAGAAATAGTGTTTAACATTCATTTTGAATTATTTTCTTAGATCAATAAATCAAAAGTATATGAACATTTTCCATGGTTCTTCATATATGCTGCCAAACTGTCCTCAAAGCGTAAACCAATTTACACTGCCATCAGCACTGTACAGGAGGTTACTGTTTTATTGCTTCATCATCTCTAAATACTCTATATAGTTGACAATTTGACAGGCAGAATCTCAGGGATTTAATATGTATTTATTTGATTATTAATACAGTAACCAACCATCCTGATTTGCGTGGGACTAAAAGACGCTCAAACTTAAAAAGCCCCAGGAAATTAGGGTGACGAACTGGTCTCCTTAATTACTATTAAGGTTAGAGATCTTTTCATGTGTATCAGTCACTTGTGCTTTATCTTTTGCTTGTGGTCCTTGCTCATTTTATTTCAACTGATAAAAGGCTTAAATCTCAGGTTTTTTACTTTAATGTTATTTTATAAATATTTTGCCAAGTTTTTTTTACATAATTATCACACTCAGAATTTTTTGATCATACTCTTCCATTTTAGCATAATTAACCTTTCCCTTATGTTAGTAAATTTAGCTGGTAAAATTGTCCTGATTATAAATATTTCTGCCTATTAAAAATAGAAAAAAATTAAATAAATATTTCTGCTTACCTACAAATACATAGAGGGAATAACAAAAGTTCTAAAAACTAAATGATAAAGAGGATAGTGGTGGTGGTAGTGGATGGCCCAAAAGAGGAATACTGTTAATAACTACTAGAATTGTATATTCTTTTAGCGTAAACCCACACAAAAATATTGAATTTGGAGATATACTTCATTAATTATTTCCCATCATATATATGTATGTGTATATATGTATACACACACACGATGGAAAATAATTTTAGTGTGTGTGTGAGTGTGTACACACACACACACACGCACACATCACCTCTAAGTAAAGATGTCCTTACAATACTTATTTAATCAGGCTGCCCGAAAAACTATCATACAAAAAGTAATTACCGCTTTCTCTTCATAAAATTTATGCATCTGTTGAAAGATTGTCATGATAGATTAATCTGTATATTTTTCTCATCAGTCATTTCCTCTTCTTCATGTAGCCAAAAAGAAATTTCATTATATATGCACTTACCTTGGCTAAATCAAAAGGTGTTTTGACATCTACAGTTGTATCAGGTTCAGCAAATGCAGGAACTTCCTGTCTATTTCTCCCCTTCCGTCTGCTCCTCTTTAGCTGGTCTCCTGATCTCTGCCCATCTAAAATTTCTTTAAAGAAAAAATATACATATGTGTACATAGATAGTTTGGTGGACTAATAGCTAATAAAGAGAAGGTGATACTTAATATTTAAAGCCAAGTTATGAAGCCAGGCAGGTTTTTAAATTACCTTCTTTCAAACAAGAATTGCATTTAAACCATTATTTTTAAGACTGTAGTCAATGATAAAGACTATTGGCCAGGATTAAGAAGTTAAATTAAAATCTTATATTTCAGGTTGTGAAATAATGACTTAAGATTATGTAGTTTTGTGTTATCTTTTTTACTGTTTAACTAAATTGTTACTCCTAAATCTGTTTATATTAAAAATGGTCAACATTTACCTTCATCCAGGTATGCATATAACTGAAAAGTGTTTTTTTAACCCATGTATAAATTTTTCAAATTATTCTAAAGCCACATTTATTTCTGCAGTGTGTGATATTTTCTAACTTGAAAAAGTCTGAACTAGAATAATACTCATCACAGATTGAGAAGAACTGAATTAAAAATATGTATATATATGACTGTTTAAGTTAGCTGTGAGGAAACACAGAGTGACAGAAAATACCAAGTCCTATAAACCAGCCCTCTACCAATATTTCAAATCATTACTTCATTACATTAACTTAACTCACCATCTTTTTTGAAGGACTGCTGCAGTGCATCAGAAATAAACTCCTGATCGTTCTTTTGCCATTTGTTTACAAGCTCTTCTATGAATTGACCTTTTTTGCCCTCATTTCCCTGAAGGAGGTCAGTAACATATTCTCGTATCTCTTCAGCACTCTCAATTGACAAAACATACCTCAGGAAGAAAAGATAAAAGTTGTTGAAACAAGACTAGCTTACACTATGTTTTTCAATAATCATAACAAGAGATGAAGGTAGTAAAAACCAGTAATAAATCCATTCGAGTGTTTATTTTGAGTCAAGTTCTACCCTAGATGCTAAGGATATAAATTTGATTAGGACAAAGACCCTGACCTTAAGCAGTTCATAATATAAACTGGGTACAAACTTCTTGTATTTCTAAAATCAAATCAGTGTTTTGAATATAGGTTTGTGGGGCTACCCTTAACATAGGAATAGTTTCTTTTTAAATTTTTATTAAAGTACAGTTGGCAGAATACTTTCTATAACTACATATCTGCAATTATTATATTTTCCTAGGAACAATATAAATTACTTAATTTCTATATTCACCAAATATATAATCTAAAATATTCACCAAAATATGAATATATACTAAAATCTAACCAGTTAGTGATTTAATATTCTTAAAAATTATAAATCTTGCCCTGGCTGGTGGATTGAGCATTGGCCTGTGAAATGAAGGTTTGCCGGTTTGATTCCCAGTGAGGGTGCATGCCTGGGGTGCAGGCTAGGTCCCCATTTGGGGGCCTATGAGAGGCAACTGATCGATGAATCTCTTGCACACTGATGTTTCTCTCCCTCTTTCTCCCTCCCTTTCCCTCTCTCTGGGAATAAATAAATAAAATCTTTTAAAAAAATTATAAATCAAGACTCCTGGCTGGGTGGCTCAGTTAGCTGCAACACTGTTCCATAACCAAAAGGTTGCTGGTTCAATCCCTGACTGGGTCACATATGGGAGGCAAATGACTGTTGTTTCTCTCTCACATTGATGTTTCTCTCTCTCTTCTCTCTAAAAAAATGGCCACAAACATCATGCAATTGTCCCATCGTTTCAGGACTTCTACAGTTCAATTGACTTGACCCCCAAATTTACTAGCCCTCATCAAAAAATCTATTGCTACTAAGGACTCACAGAGCTGCAAGGAACCTCAAAGGATCATTGAACTCTGGAGTATTCAAACCACTAGGGAAATACTTAAAGAGGTCTGGAAACATTTGAATAAATGTCATTTTTACTATTTAATAAAGAACAATATACACCCAAATGTGTTACATACCAAATCTTATCAAAATATAGACAACCAAAACATGAACTAATGTAGATGGTTGTGTTATAGAAAACAACTCAGCCGCTTTCCGGTGTACAGAGTGGAAGTTTACTTTACCCGCAGACCCAGAGGAGTCAGTTTCCAAATTCTGGGCCTTGAACAAAGGCAAAGCAGTTATTTTATAGAGCAGGAGCGGGGCGGGGAGGCCCGTCCTTCAGACCAAAGCAGGAGACAATTTACAGAAGCAGAAAGCAGAGCGTTTCATTATCTCTGGTATGTAGTCGATAAGCCACAAGAAACAAGGCAAATCACTGGGCTGTTAAACACCTGGGCTGTAAAAACAGTCCCCTAATTGCTGTGCTGTATTTCCAAAACAGCGAGTCACTCCCTACGCACAGAGCTTTCAATTTTCCCCAACAGTTGGGCAAAATTTACTTTGCAAAATCTGTGTATAGATCTTAATGTCTCATATATTTGTCACTGATTAGGGAAGTAAGAGCTCTATGCTGGGGTTTTGTTTTGTTTTTCAGTTCAGGCCACTCAAGTCAAATTATTCGTATTACCAGATACCTACAGTATACCTGGGTAATTCTCAAATACTAGTCAAGGCACAATGAATTTACACAGCAAATACTTTCATCATGGCATCATAGCTTGTTGTGCAATAACTAGTAAAAACCAAGTGGTTCAAATACATTATATAAATAGCTTTAGAGCTTATTTTAAATATTGAATAATTCTCAGCTAACTTATATTTCTGAATTTTTAAAAATACAGGCAGGGCCCTGACCAGTGTGGCTCTCAGTTGGTTGGGAACTGGTTTGAGTCACAGTCAGGGCACATGTCTAGGTTGCAGGTTTGGTTCCCTGGTCATTCCAAGCACATATAAGAAGCAACTGATTGATGTTTCTCTCTCACATCAATGTTCTCTTCCCTCTCTTTCTCTCTCCCTCCCCCTCTCACCAAGAATAAACAAACAAAATCTTTTTAAAAAATGCAAGCAGGTGTTTAGCTATACTTGGTGCTTTAACTTTAAATTTCTGATCACTCCTCTTTCAAGGGTGTAGATAAGTTTAACAGAGAAAAATCTAGCTGCAAAATAAGCTTTTAATCACAATCTATGAGAATTAGAATTTTCCTGATGCTGTGTAAGCAAAGTACCACTGGGTTCGAAGACACAGAAGACTGCCCTAATCCATAGTCCATGTTTAATCCATCAAAAATAGCCCCAATATGTTTAACTGAATGACTTTTTTGTTTGGTATGTTGAAAAAAAAAGTCTCATTATTCCAATTGACAGCATTCTACTGTTTTAAAAAAATGTTCGAAAAATTACTTGCCCAGATCTTGTCCTCAACCAAGGGTAAAGCCAAGCCATACTATCTGGCTGGTTTTTAGATTGGTTTGTTTCTGATAAATCTATTCCAGTGTTTCAAAAAAATCCTTTAATACAAGCTCTCTTACCTTTCTCTTTACTAATAAGTCTATTTTCTCCCAAACTCAGAAACTCTCCTTACTTCCTACAAAAGTCCTCGAATTGCAATTCTGGTTACAGCATCAACGAAAAAGGAATCAAATCAAGGAACACAGATTCCCTAATCAAGACCAATTTTTGTGGAAGTTTTTCCTTCTCACCTGTACACTGCATATCCACCTAGCCATATTTTAGTTCTCAGGGTGAAAGTCATCTGTTTCAGTAAACTTTGAAGTTGCTCATATCTTAAGACAGTACTTTATTCAGTGCTCCCACAGCACCTTAAATTTTCCCTACTTGAAGACTCATCAACCAATCAGAACCCGATTGTAGCAATTTCTTTGATGCTCCAGTACCTGGCTGGTAGTAGCGCAACAAATATTTGTTAAACAAATCAACTGAAAATAGATATCAAATTATGTCACCATCTCTTCATAAAAATCATAAAATATATGATAAGCTGTACTAGTCAGTTTATGGATGAGAAAACCAAGGTACAGAAGAGGAGATTAAGTTGCCCAAGGTTCCAAAACTAGTAAGTGACAACAAAAAATAGAACCTGGGTCTCTTGAATCAGGAGCTTTGCATCGTTATCACGCCGCCCCCATTTAAATCCTAGGTCCTATGTGACACAACCCAGTTCGGGCAGAGTAAAATGTTCCAGAGTAGGATATTTTTGAAAAGACAATTTGGCTTGCCCCTTCTCTCTAAAATCTACATGGCAACTGACTCTCGGGATAATCTTACAAGTTCTAATTACAGGAATGTGGCGTTTCCACAGAAAAAAAGGCCCAATCGGGCGATTGTGGAACATGACACCCTACTCTAGAAACTAAATTATAAGACCGAAGGTGAAAATTCGGTGCCTAGAGACGAACAGCAGCCGTCTAACACATTACCTCATTTTCATTAACTTTTTAATCCTCCCTGTATCCTGATTCCCTCAGCCAGATCACATCCCAAACCTCCTTCCCCCCTCGGACCCGAGCCGGTCTTACTGCATGATCTCCTCGCTGACATCCAAGCCAAAAGTTTTCCGTAGCTGCTGGGTACACCACCCCACCAGCTGCTCTCTGGACGCCGCCCCAGCCACCGCCATTTTCCCCGGCCGGAATCAGCTGCGCTGAGAAAGCCTCGAGTCCGGCGCCGGACTCGTTCCCATCGCAACACCGACATCGTTTACCAGGGTTCCGCCAGGCAGCACCGCTCTGCGCAGTTGAGAAGCCCTTTGCACAGATCCCTCCCACCTCTGCCGGCTCTTCCTCCTGCAAGCTGCGAGTAGTATTTACACAGGTAGCAGAGAATCTGCTTGTGATTCTTCCGCACCATCAGTCCTAGGACTTGAAAATGGGGAATTCTGTTGAGAAGACAGTAAAGATACCTGTGAAAACTACAGTTTAAGAAAAACAAAACCCGTAATCTGAGGGGCCGTTTTTATTTTTATTTTTCAGGGGCCAATTTTAAATTGTCTGGTTTTATGTAAAACATTTAAAATAGTATTTGGAAGCTAGAGTAAAGCACTATAAGGATTTACTTTAGTGGTAGTGATGTTATTAATTCCGCTTCCTCTTACCTTCGCCGTAGTTTAATAATAGATTCACGTTGCTAAAGCCTCTTGCTATTTCATTTTTTGAGCCAGGTGTTTTTCAAGATGACCAAGACCAGCAAACTCGAGTAGAGAAACTTTTAATAACACAGGTGTTGGGTTATGGCTTTGAAGACCTTCCATATGAAGTCTCCGTAGTGATTTTTAAGAAGTTGAAGTTATGTATTTCAACCCAGCTTTTCCGTAATCCACTGTGGACTGGGGAAAAATTAACCAGACTTTTATGAAGAGCATAATGTCTTCTGATATATTTAACCAATATGTTTGATTGGCTGGCTTTGGTTTATACTTACAGGTTCTCCATCTCCATTAGGCTATTTAGACTAAGTAATTACATTAATTGGTTGCTGTTTCATCTTTTTATGTTAATGTTTTTATTGACATAAATAAAATCATAAGTGTATTGATTTACATTGATCTTAGTCTGTTATTAATTAATTTGGAAAACGTGATTTGCTAGTTTAAAATACTCTGTGAACGTTCATTAATCGTAGGTACAAGTTTTGTTCATAAAAATCCTCCGCACTTAATATTAATTATAACGTATCAAATAGTTTACCTGTTTCTTTATCTTTTCAGTCCCCACAACTAAAGTACTAACTTTTTGCCCTGGCTGCTGTGGCTCAGTGGATTGAGCACTCATTTGCAGACCAAAGGGTTGTCAGTTTAATTCCCAGGCAGAGCGCATGCCTGTGTAGTAGGCCAGGTTCCCAGTGAGGGGCATGTGAGAGATAACCACACCTTAATGTTTCTCTCACTCTCCTTCTCCCTCCATTCTCCTCTGTCTAAAAATAAATAAATAAAATCTTTAAAAAAATAGAATAAATGGCCCTGGCTAGCTCAGTGAATTGAGCGCAGGCCTGTGAACCAGACAACAGGGGTTCCATTCCCAGTCAGGGCACATGCCTGGGTTGCAGGCCAGTTCCCAGCAGGGGACGCACGAAAGGCAACCATACGGCAACCATACATCGATGTTTCTCTCCTTCTCTCCTTCTCTTCCCCTCTAAAGATAAATAAATTTTAAAAATCTTTAAAAAAATAAAAAATAAAAGAACATTAAAAAATAGAATAAATAAAATATTAACTTCTTGAAGATGGAGTATGACTTGTTTTTTTATAATAAAACTTACTACATCATACATATTATGATGAAATTACTAGGTACTCAAAAATAAAATGTTCTTTCTGCATAGGGCATGTTAAGGATTGTGATCTGTAGTTTGTAATGACTGTAATATAATGTGATGCCATTTACAATCATTACTATTTATTAAAATGCATTCTGCTCGAGCAAAGCAAGCACATCTATTTAACATGACCTAAAGATATTCTTTCATATAAATTTAGGCATAAATTTTATTCATATATTCCATTATTTTTCTTAATGTCCTAGGCCTTTGAAATTTTCATATTCACACCACAGAACTCTCTGTTTTATATAACTTTAAAGGAGAAGCACTCCCTCAAGGCAAACATTAAAATTAAGAATTTTTACTAGTGATTACTGCTCTTTCCCTATTTTTCTACTCTAACATGTGTCCTTCCCAATCACAATTGGTATTAAAAAGACAAACCTACAAACACAGCTGTAGTAATGTGTCTATGGGTGTCCAAATGTGGCCCACAAGCCGTATGTGTCCCAGGATGGCTATGAATGCACCCCAAAACAAAATTGCAAATTTAATTAAAACATTATGAGATTTTTTTTGTGATCACGTATTGCAATGTATATAATGTGTGGTCCAAGACAACTCTTCTTCCAGTGTGGCCCAAAGACACCAGAGGGTTTGACACACCTGGCTGTGGACTATACTTGTGCGCAAAACAATATTTGCAGTTCTTTGCAACCAGGAGAAAAAACAAACAAATTCTCTATGCGGTTCTAATTTCTGCAGGGATCTGGAATATGAGTTCATATTAAGTATTTTAGGTCTTTGTGGAAGCCACTTAAAGGGAAATAATGTGTATTGAAGAACCATTGTGTATTGGGCCGGGCATGATGATAAATAACAAAGGAATATACCCTGGGGCTTGTTGATTTTTCTGATAGGAATTTGGCTGTAAACTTAGAGTCCAAGGCTTAGACAAAGCTACAAGTGATTTTTCAATACAATTCCTGTTATTATAATGCTAATTTCACTTGTCTAGATTATTTAATTGTAAAACACAAAGTAGTTGTTGATTCTGTTAAAGTACTAAGCGGTTCCAAAAGTTCAAACAAAATTTATTGGAGAAAATCAAGGCTGTGCTTATGTGTTCAGGGTTACTTTTCAAGTGAGCATTTAAAAAAATTCCAAAGCAAGCTCATCTGATGTTTTATGTATGGTATTCAGAGAGTGAAAATCACTCCCCAGGGGTACTGTGACTAATTAGAAGATAGGCACAGGAATAGAAAATAGTTATGAGCTCCTATTTTAGAATTATGCTGTCTGCCAGAGATGTACTGTAAGCACATTTGGCATGTTTTTTTAAACAGCTCTGGGTCTCGACACCTATACAGGTCTCGAGAAGACTTTTTATTAATTTGTTCCTTTTATGTGTATCTGTATATACGATTCATTGCTTTTTTCCCTTAGGTTCACACCACCCTAAAAAAACAACCTATAAATAAATTGTATTAGGGGGTGGGCTGGGATGGGAATAAAAGACAGAAAACTGTCTGTCTTTAATTGTTGTACTTGAACAACAATTAAAATAAAGTAAATAAGTTGTATTAGTTTCCTATTCTCCCATCCCGTAAAATTGTTTTAGTTAGGGACGCCGAGGAGAGCGTTTCTGCATGAAGTCTTAAAAAAGACAAATTAAAAAGTTATATTTAATTTGATTTGCATGAAAACGTCCGCTTCGTTTCAGATTTCACTTCCAGGAGTCAATCACTATGGATTTAACCCTGAGGTAATTTTTAAACGAACGGTAGAATTCTTTTTTTTTTTTTCTGGGTTTTCTTTTCAGAGGAGGCACATTTCCCTAGTTCAAAATCTTAGCACCCACACACTGGGCACCCGAGGAAAGCACCCCAGCGCCGCCCATCTTGAGGGGGGCACAAATCACAAGCTTCTGCGAGTTGATGGATGTGCTGGCACTGTGCCCAGCCCCCTCTCTGTGCTCACTGGACACTGGCAATTGGTCGCGGGGTGCAGCGCAGAACCAATGGGGAGAAGGCGCGGAACCAATGGGGAGACTCGGCGGAGTGCGCGGGAAAGAGACCAGTATAAACCGTGGCGGGAGATTCATTTTCGGGGTTTTGTCCAGGGAAACACTCTCAGCTAGAAAACCATTTGGTTGCTTTCATCTCCTCGAGTTTGAGTATGGTGCGGACTAAAGCAGACAGTGTCCCAGGCACCTACAGAAAAGGTGAGGCAACGCAGCTCCGTAGCGGAGGGCAGGGGTTGCTCCCTCACACCCCGCGCCGGGGGCGGAAGAGATGGGGGTGGTCCCCCACTGTCGGGCGAAGCAGCGGCCCAGCCCCTTAAAGAGGAAGAAGGAGCTGAGAGGGCAGGGGAGGGTTGTGCATCGTGGGGCTCTCCCAAGAGCTTGGGTCGGGGACTGTGGTGAGAATGTAGTTCCGAGACTCCTTGTTGTCCCCTTCTGAACGCCCGTCTTTGCCTTTCTCCGCAGTGGTGGCTTCTCGAGCCCCCAGGAAGGTGCTTGGTTCCTGCACCTCCGCTAATTCCAGGTCCCCTTCATCGAGGAAAGGTAAAAAGTGCCCCGCCCTGCAAGCTCCTGGAAGAACACTCTCAAAAGGGGAATCGGGCCTGGCGCCACATTTCTCCCAGCTGCAAATCCCCGACCAGCGTGGAATTTATTTTCCTGACATCCTCGGGCCCGAATTCCTTCCTTGCGCTATGATATAATGGGGGGCCTTGGCCTCTGGGCGAGCTGGTGTAGAGGTGGGGCTTGCACGGAAGAGAGTCTCGAGTCCCGGCGTTGGGGACAAACACAAGTTATCTCCAAACTTATTTTTTCTGCTTTAGTGTTTTTGTTTTTAATATTGGCGAATAGCTTCTCCTTGTAAGAGCTTATGTAAGCATCCCTTTACTGATTTAAGAATTAGGGCGATCGTTGACAGTACCAATCACATTGGCTTTTTAGTGTAAATGTTTTATTTTCATTTCGGCATGTTTTTCTTTTCCCTTACATTTTGGGAGGAGGGTGTGGTGTCTGTGTGTTTTCCAACTTTGCAGCTTGGGACGCTGCCTCCGAGTCATAGTATCAAAAACGCTGCTAGGGAAATAGGTTCACACTGCTCCTGTGCAAGAATAGGTTGAGAAAACACCATGCCATCTGGTGCCTCATTCCTTTCGGTGGGAATTGAGCAGTAAGGAAGATTAATTCCACAAGGTCTATTTAAGTAAACAGACAGGGAAGCACTGTGAAGGACTTCATGGGTTTTTCTGTTAATTCCGTCTTCCCCATATTCTAAGCATTTCATTAGAAAATATTTACTATTTCAATCTCTCTAATTTTTTATTTATTGATTTTTTTGAGAGAGAAACATTGATTTGTTGTTCGCATTGATTTATGCATTGATTTATGCATTCACTGGTGCTTCTTGTCTGTATCTTGACTGGTGATCGAACCTGCAACCTTGGTGTATGGAGATGATGCTTTAACCAACTGAGATACTCTGCCAGGGCCTATTTCAATCTGTTTAGATAAAAAAGGAATCATAAGTAAACATTTTCTGAAAGTGGATGAATTTATTGAGAGTATCTTATACCCTGTATCGCTAGACTAAATTCCAGTTAGGGGCACATTGTGTGGCCCACTGCTGAAACACAACTGAATAGGCCCTTCGTGAACTTCTGTTGGAAAATCCACCTATTGAGGCATTTTACAGATCTCTGTGTTTGTACAAAATATTTTATTTATTTATTTACTTTTAGAGAGAGAGGAGGGGAGGGAAAAAGAGAAAGAGAAACATCGATGTGTGAGAGAAACATCAACAGATGGCCACTCTCACATGCCCCAACCAGGGACTTGGCTGCAACTGAGGCATGTGCCCTCACTGGGAATCAAACTGGTGACCCTTTGTGGGACAGCGCCCAACCAACTGAGCCACACTGGTCAGGGCCACGTATCTCTATTTTTAGTCAATAATCAACTATGTGAAATCGGTGATACTCTTATTTTAAAGATGAGGAAATTTGAGTTCATTAAGTTGTGTTACCTCAGTAAAAGACACACCTAAATCTGCAGAGCTGAGTTTGAATTCTATGCTGAGCCATCTGTTGCTACTATATACTTCTTATTAGTACTTCTTATTAGTAAAAGCATTCCCATAAGGTTTCTTCAAGAAAATTATGAACCAAAAAATCACTAATACTTAAAGACCATTTTATTTTATTTTTTTAAGATTTTATTTATTTATCTTTAGAGAGGAAGGGAAGGAGAGAAATATCAATGTATGGTTGCTTCTTGTGAAACCCTTGCTGGGAACTGGCCTGTAACCCAGGCATGTGCCCTGACCTAACTGGGAATCGAACCACGATCATATGGTCCGAAGGCCCGTGCTCAATCCACTGAGCTACACCAGCCAGGGCAAGACCATTTTTATTTTCTTAAAAATACAAGCAATATAATTTCAGACGGTATATATGGAAGTATTTTTTATCAGCTAGAGTTTTTGATAGTATTTTTTAATAGCTAGAGTTTGTGACAAATGTTTTTAAAACAAAAGATATAGGTATCAAAATAATAATTTGCTCCTCTTGGTATTCTAATCATTACTTCATAAAAAGGACGGGAGTTTTCCCTCAATTTTTCCTTTAGATTACTGTTTTATAATAATCAGGAATTGGATTTACCTTATGAACTGAAAAGGAGCCAAGTGCTTTGAAGAGTGGAACTGTTTATGTGAAAATGTTCACTGCTGCACATGTTTTATGTGTGAGTTTTAACTAAATGATCTTATTAAGTTGAAATTTGGCAGTTTATACCACAGGGTGCTACCTTATATTAGGAAAAGTGCATCAAACTTTATTATGGCAGTATATAAGGCTATTCAAATAGCTCTGTTTGTAGGCAAAATATGAAAAAATATTTTCCAATTATAAAAACTCTTCATGCTATTTTTCTAGTTAAAGGATATGAAAACAGTATTGTTATACATTATACTGATACTTTTTTGTCACATTTTCCAATTCTATATTTTAAGATGGTACTATCATTTAATACCCTTTAGATTTAATATTAAGAAATTGTATCCCTTTAAGGGATGGCTACTGTATGCTTAGTTCTTATTTAGTTCTATCTGTTTATATTTTATAGCTGAAAATAAATATGCAGGAGGGAATCCAGTTTGTGTGCGCCCAACTCCTAAATGGCAAAAAGGAATTGGAGAATTCTTCAGCCTGTCCCCTAAAGATTCTGAAAAAGAGAATCGGATTCCTGAAGAGGCAGGAAGCAGTGGCCTAGGAAAAGGAAAGAGAAAGTGAGTCTTTACATTCTGGAATTTAAGAAAATAATTGTATTCTTGAAAATAAAAGACAACAGGATATTGAGTAACTTTAAGGTTTCTCTTTGAGAAGGTAAGAAAATACAAACCAAGGATTTTAAAAACGTGTGCTAATCTTTTAATAATGGTCACCCCCAAATTTTAAACATCAATGAAAGATATTATTTTTACTCAGTCTAGCCACTTACAGAGGATCCCATCAAGATGAGTGCTACTGTATTAACCACAAACTTCCTGTCTTTATTCTTTAAATGTTACAGTCTATTTTCTATAGTCTTTTCCAAAAAGCTGTTTCCATGTTGTTTTAATCTAGTCTGAGTTCCATTAATCTTATCCCTTAAAAAACTACTCCTTCAATCTCCAGAAGAAATATATGAACAATGTAGAAAAGTTGGAAAATATAGAAACCCCATCATTTAGAAACAATCAAAACAAACTCCATGGTATATTCTCTTTACAACTTCTTTATAAATACATCAGAATACTTCAAAATAAGGTGGGGATAAAACTGCACACACACAGAATTCAGTGTGCCAATTAACTCATGCTTTTTAAGCTTTTTAAAAAAGATTTTATTTATTTATTTTTAGAGAGGGGAAGGGAAGAAGAAAGAGAGAAACATCAATGTGTGGTTTGCCTCTCACATGGCCTTCACTGGAGACCTAGCCTGCAACCCAGGCATGTGTCCTGACTGGGACTCAAACTGACGACCCTTTGGTTTGCAGCCTGCGCTCAATCCACTGAGCTACACCAGCCAGGGCTGCTTTTTAAGCTTTTAATGTGAGGAAAATGCTCATGATGAGTATTAAGCAAACATTCAGGATGCAAAAGTATAACATGTATAAAATACACCAAATATTAATAGAGGTCATCTCTGGGCAAAAACCTTCCCTCATATTTTAATTAGATGCTTCTTTCTCTCTCTCTCTCTCTCTCTCTCTTTCTCTCTTTCTTTCTTTCTTTCTTTCATATCCCCAAAACAGCATTTATTTACATGTTGAGTTCTTGAACATTTAACTTAGAAATCTGGCATTTCAATGATTACCCATCTTGACTGACATGGGCTGATACACATGGCACTGTCAGGATACACAAGGACAATAGCCAAAGACATCCAAAAAATAAATCCATGATTCTTAAACAATTGCACCCTGCCCCCAGAGTTACAGGTATCAAAATACTAGCTGCATTGCATTGAAAAGACGGTTTGTGCACATCATGATTTGAAGAGGCAAAACAAGGTGCTAAGATGATGGAAAGGAGCAAATGTTCTCTTTGGATCGGCTCCCCTTAACAGTTTTCCATTAGCTGCAGAGAGAGGTGAATTCATTTTTGCGTGTACAAGATGTACCCTGTTTATTAGCAAAATACTATCAGCTCACTTTATTCTTTTAAAAATATTTTATTCTTATGTAATAACATATTTTATGCTATTACAGTTGTCCCATTTCCCCCTTGCTCCCTCTATCCAGCCCCCCACACAATCAGCTTATTTTATTTTATTTTTAAAGATTTTATTTATTTTAAATAAAATAATATCTTTATTTTAAAGATTTTTATCTTTAGACAGTGGGGAAGGGTGGGAGAAGGAGAGAGAGAAACATCAGTGGGTGATTGGTTCTGACATACCCCTTACTGGGGACCTGGCCTGAAACCAAGACATGTGCCCTGACTGGGAGTTGAACCAGTAATTCTTTGGTTCCCAGGCCGACGCTCAATTTACTGAGCCACACCAGCCATAGCATGATCAGCTCACTTTAAATGGATGATTTAAATATCATTGTAGCCCATTTTGGCTAATTCTCCTTTCTAAACTTCCTCATTGCTTTTGCCTGGATTTCACAACCATGAAGAGACATAGTAAAATGCCTCTTTCAGAATATACTTGCTTGCACAATTTGAAAAGAAAGCTTCTGTGGGCTCAAAGCCACCATCAATCCAGAAATGCCCATGAAGATTTACCTGAAACTGCTTCTCAGGGGGTAGGTAGGGAAGCAGATCTGAGTAGCATTATCTATGCTGCCCATACAGGTAGGTTTAGCACTAGATGTTTAGTGATTGTGACAAGAAAGGATGCATGACGATGGGGGTTGTGGGTGAACCAATGGCCAGGGACCTGAAGGCTCTTCAGTTGCCTTCTCCTGCTTCTTCATCCTGCTGGTTGCTGCCCAGAGGTTGAGGTTGTCTTGCAAGCGTTAACAATTTTCAACAACAAACATACCTGTTACTTTAAGAATCAGGAAAATAAATAGTGCCACCTGGAAAGAAAAGACAGTGGAAACATTTCGTATAGATTAATAAGTGATAGAGGGGCCAGATTCTCTAAACAGCTGAAATACTTTATTTTGAAAACAAGTTATTTGATTGGGAGTGGCCAATGGTGAGTGCATGTGGGTGGGTAGTGCCACATCACTTCCATTATGATGCCTCCTGATATAAGAGCCTGCTAGTTACCTCTCCTGCACCATGCTGGAGCCCAAGATCCTCCATCGCACCAAACGGTGGCAAGTCTGATCCGAGGTGCGGTAACCAACATGGGCAAGACGTTGGTGGCCGGGCTCAGTCTGGCGCTGCTGCTTCTGGTGTTGCTTCTACCCGCGCGGATTTATTCGCACGTTCCTTTGACCAGCACACCAGAGCGTATTGAAACCACAAGGCACAGTTGTGCCCTGCAGTTAACAGCCAGTCTCTTCGCAGTCTTTTTTGCCCTTCTACATCTCTACCTTTGAGAGACTTAGGCCAAGAAACATCTACGGTTCACCAACCCATATTCTACGGCCCAATTCATATGGCATCTTGCAGTCCAATGTGGCAAAGAAAAAACAAGTCTTCATCAAATCTATGAATTACTAATCTACCAATGAGGAAAATGTTGAGAATCTCACATTGGACTGGTTTAAAGATCTGAAGGTTTGACTACGTAATGAATGCAATATTAAATTTGCTGGAGTTTCATGTGCAAGAACAGAGAGAAACAACGTTGAAAATGATGTGATTGAACGTAGCTCAAAATTTTTAAGTAAGGACACTTAAAACTTTACCTTGAAAATAAGAGTAGTTTCACCTGGATCAAGAAAAAGGATGAACTGTGGAATGGAGAGTCAGCTTTCACTCTGCTTCGGTAAATCTAGAAGGCAATAAAATGATTAGGTAAAATAAAAAGCTTCTGTGATTCATTTATATGTACATTTGAAGGAACTACCAGGTGTTACTATAAATTCTGTGTGTATTTCAGCAGCCCTAATTTAATTCTGATATGCTCTACATAAAGTTTTACATTGTTAAGTTTTCATTATTCTTTTGGGAACTTAACTCTTTCCTCTGGAGCTTTGGAATTGACAATGCATTTAATGTAGTAATTGACATATGCCAGGGTAATAATGGATTGGAATCTACTACAAATCCAGCCATGAGTCATTCTTGCATATACACTAAAAACCAAATGATAGGTATTTCCTATCACACATTCCCACCCTATAGGAGTGCCAGATTCATTTAGCTAACTTGGATAACCTAAGTTGATTCCAAAGATTAGAAGTGCATTGATATCAATCTTAAAAAATACTGCTTTTTATTTCTGCATGTATTGAATAATTTTTGTAATTTAAAAATTTATGTTGTGAAGTCATGTTTGACAAATCCTGAAATTAAAAGGCAAATATATGAAGGAGACAAAAAGAATGTTTATTAGGTATTTGGAAAATGAAGACTGGAAACTTGCTGCATTAAATTCACAACTCTTGTGCTCTTTCTGTAACTATTTTAAGTTTTATGAATCAGAATAGCTACATTTGGAATACTTTCTATATCAGTCAGTGTTTTTTAGTTTGTTAGAACTTGATCCTAAACCTAAGTGTACTTGATTCTGGAAATTGAAACTTTTACAGCTGCCTTGATCTACAAAAAAGCCTTTTTAAAAATAGACACTGCATGAAATCTTTGGTTCACAAGTTCACACACCAATGCTTAGATATTACAGTATTCAGCATGGCCATAGTATTCTTAAGTCTAAAGCCAATATTTGCCATTTTTACTTATTTATTTTTTTATGTTTTTATTGAATTTATTGGGGTGACATTGATTAATAAAATAATATAGGCTTCAGGTGTACAATCCTATAATACATCATCTGTATATTGTATTGTGTTGTCAGCATCCCAAGATAAGTCTCCTTCCATTATCCACCTTATATTCTCCTCTACTTCCCCCCAATATGTGCCATCTTTAGAAACCCACACAGGAATAACCAGATCCAACAGATCTCAAGCTACGTGAGATCTGTGTGTGTACATGAACACTCTTTTGCTTCATATATGAACACTATACATCTTTTTTGCATTGTACATTATGTTTGGAATTGATTTGCATTAAATACAAGCTAAATAAAAATTAATGGATGGGAGAGCAATTAAAGTATTTGACATATAAAGTGATGTCTATGCATATAAAATTTTAAGAATTAGCCAATGTTCATAAGGTTATTTAGTAAATGGTTACTAAATGCTTACTATCTTATGCAATATTTGAAAGGAGTGTCAGACTCTGGAATAGTAACTAAATTTTACATTTTGTCTCTTCCGGTTCCCTCTAATTGTCTGGCATCATTCTTCCTTGTTATTTGAATATAAACAAGCTAATAGTATCAGCTCTTGAATATATTACTTTTGAATTATTTGAGACTTTTGAGTTATTTGTGACTTCCATTAAGGAAACAATATTTGGCAAAATAGCCAAATATGGTTATACCATTGATCATCATAGTAATAAAAACTATCTTTCTCCACCACATGGAGAAAGATTACACATGTAGTCTCATAAAGCACTTGGATCTATGGTATAATTTTAAAAGTTTATATTATTCCTTTAGTGCTTTTCTTAGATTGCTCTTTGTTTAGGAGAGTTGTAAGTACCCTTTATTGATAGTAAATCAGTAGATTAACTATTAACAGTAAATTGTTAACTCAGTTTATCAGAAGGGCTTCTTCTATTAACTCCCTATTTCATAAATCTTTGGCTTTATTTTTCTCACAGAGGCAGAGCAAACTGAATCAGTTTACTGAATCAGTTGCATGGGGGAGTCAGAATCAAGTGAGACTAGTTACTTAAAATCTGAACAGAATCATGATGACTAAAGTCAATCAAGTCCTTCCCAAAAGGAACTTTGGTTCATGATAGTGTTCTCTGTTAACTGGATTCAATTTCCAAGAAAATAAAATGAAGTCCTCTCAGTAATCTAATAGGAGAGTCAATGAGAATCTCATATCAAGTCAGAATACCTTCATTTTAGCTACCTTCATTTAACTGTTTAGCTCTATGACTCTTCAGGTTACTGGATCTGATTTGAAAACTGATTATTTTAGGATAGATCTCACAAATTTTCATTAGCTCTAAAAACAATTCTGATTTATGATTATGTTTTTAATTGACTTTTATCTGTACAAAGTGTAATGAGTACAAATGGCTTGGGATAATGTTAATTATTTTTCAAAAGTTCTAACTACCATGTGCCACCTTAAACAATTGGGGGAGCTTTCTAATCAAGTAATACATTTATATGGTCCAAAAGGGTATGTAGTCAAATATGACAACTTGTTGCTGTTTTGTCTACTCAGGAGGGTTGTTAAATTTCTTGCTTTTTATTATCACAAAGTCCTTGCTGAAGGATTATATTCCACTTTTGTCATCCACTTAACATGTTGAAAATTGATCTTATAGAAACGAATTTCTTTTTTAATTAAGATGGCAGTGAACCTAGAGGAGAAACATTGATTTGGCAAATTAACAGAGAAAATAAATTGTTTAAAAATTTGTTGCTGTAGCGCTTGGAATTTGTAGTTGTTTATCAATTAATGGTTTTTCTCTCATTTCCAGTCACTTGACTAGACTCACTGCATTATTAATTAATGTTCTAATTTATAACTTTGTAACAATTTTTTGTTGTGTTTTAAGTAGTTGATGCTGACTATTGAAGTTCTTTGTTCTTTCCACAGAGTACGTCCTTTGCCACCTGATCATACAGATGATGAAGAAGAATAGAACTTTTTTATTCATCCTTGACTAATGTCTTATACTTACTCTGGTGTCCTAGGATGTAAATTTGCATAAATGTATTTGTATCAGTTAGCATTGTTGAATAGACATTTAATTTAAAAATGAGGGTTACATATAGTTATTAAAAAGCAAGTAGTTATGATATTGGAAGATTTATGAGATGATTATGGTTACTTAACCTTAGTATTCAATATAATGCAGTATTTGGTTTCTTTTGCCTGTTATTAAGCTTGTTCTTACTAAAAATAAATCATTGTATGTTTTGTACAACAAATTTGCTGTATTTATGATTTGCTTATATCTTTGTACAGCTGCCATTTTTTATTGGCCTTAGATTTTTGGAATGGTGCCATATTTTCCTTTTTATTTGATTTAAAAAGCAGGGTTAGATTTCTGCACATTAAAAAAAATCAGTATTAATTAAACTACACCTATATTCTTTTTAAGAATGGGGGCCAAAGATGCAATGTCAAAAAAACTTGATGGCTATGCGTCTTCTCCTTAGACAAATGTAAAGGCCATTTGGTCCTGAGGGTTTCAGACAGGAAGATTTAATAGACTATGTTAAAAGAGAAGGACTTTCTTAGAATGTGCATTTGATTTGGTATAATAGAATATTACCCTCTGGACATCACTAAAACATGAAAGGCAAATAATGACATAAACCCAGAGCTATGTCTAAAGTTCTTAAAGCTACCATTATATTTTTCAATGGGGTATAATTGAAGAGGTGGATATAATATTACTTAGTAACAGTAATTCTTGCTTGCTTGCTCATTACACTTTTTTGATCACTGACATCCGATGTCAAAACTAACCAGGTTTTAACAGACATGTTTTCTGTTTTTTTAATAAATAAATACTTATTTTCAAAATAGACTATAGCCATTTGTGTGCTTTCTAAGATTATATTCTACTAAATACTTCTATTTTATTCCTTCCAAATACAAATTTGTCCATTGATCTGATTTTTATCAGTGTCCAAATTGAGTCCTGAAGAGTGTCGATTACATTTAAAAATTTTTAATTTATTGGTTGATTTTAGAGACAAGAAGTGGGGGGGGGGAGAGAGAGAAACATGGATTGACTTGAACTACTCAGCAAGGGTGATGGATATCTCACTTTTAAAAGGCAGAGGTCTGCTGTAATCTGTTTACTTCTCAAAACTTTTTGAAAATGTAGATTGGCAATTTAGCCTCTTCTAAACATAACAGAGGTATAGACTCCCTGTTTCTGTTGAAATAATATCAAAAATAATACACATCAAAATAATTAATTTTGTAATTTTGTACCCTTCTTCACAAAGCTAATTTGGTATTCCCCTTTAATTGGATTATTCAAATTGTTAATGCTAGTGTTGAATACCTGGCCAAACAATGATTAACGTTACTTTTCTGGAATTTTTGAATGCTAGAACATTGTGAGGATCACATGTGTTTTGTGTTTACATGGTTTTACAAAGGAAGAGCAGTACTATATCCACAATTATGAAGTATGCTTAAAGAGTTATTTATAAGATGAATGCTTATCACTTTTTAAAAATCAGAAAATGAAGCCTAAACTAACTGAAACTTTCACATATGTACACTGCTTACAAATCTCAATGTATTTAGAATCCTTGAGGCTAGGACACTTTCGGAAAAACTGAAGGTTCAGCTAGGCCTTGGTCCAGACAACATTGTTATAATAGTTCCTTTTACCTTTGAGGATAGACTGTGGAGATGGGAGTGGTTTTTACTAACTCAAAACTTTAGAAGTCATCTTTTTCAACCCAAATACAGCTGTTTATTAGAGGGACTGCTTTCCGCTTTATTGGTTGGCAACTTGTGAAAAACATTCTTAGTTTAAAATTTGAATTTTTCTAACTTCCCTCTTCCCAGTCTTGGTTCTGTCCTTGACATAACACAGAACAAGTTATTTCTTCCACGTGGCAGCCTTCAAGTATTTAAAAACAGCTAGTACATCCTTTAGTTTTCTCTTCCAAAGGCTAAACATCCTATTTATGTCACATATATTCTAAATTTCTCTAAGACACTTGTGTTAGGGTCTTTCGTGCTATATATTGCTTAGGCACAAACTAAACTTGACTACATTTCTAGTAACCGATCCCAAGTAGTCATCAATTGTTAGACTTTAGTTTTGGTATCTTTTATATTTGGAGATGCCAGTGGACCTCTATAAATATTTGAATATTAATTTCTAGTAATAGTTAAATGTTCATTATTGTATAACAGAGTTGCATTTCCCAAAAAAATAAACATTAGGTAGCCTAATTCTTCTTAAGTGATTTAATGAAGCAATAAAAAAATGAAAAAAAAACCCTTTTATAAGCAGAAAAAAGGCAGGAAGTCATTGATCTATAGGATGAAGATACCGTACTGACTTTGAAGGCCATTTGAGATCTAGCTTAGATCTGAAAGCACTTAGTTATGGTTCATATTAAGAATATAGATTCCAGTCCTGGCTGGTGTGGCTCAGTGGATTGAGCGTGGGCTGCAAACCAGGAAGTCCCCAGTTCGATTCCCAGTCAGGGCACATGCCTCGGTTGCAGGCCAGGTCCCCAGTGAGGGCCACATGACAGGCAACCACACATTGAAGTTTCTCTCCCTTTCTCCCTGCTTTCTCCTATCACTAAAAATAAATTAATAAAATCTTTTAAAAAAAGAATATAGATTCCTATAGTACTGATCACAAAACCCTGTAAGTGTAGCTACACCTACATAGCTAATTTCAGCTGTGGATTGTGCTGTATATGTTTAGAGGTCTCCAAACAATGTCTATGTTGAAAATAGAATAACAGAAGTCATGTGGCCATTTAGGAGTCAAGCCAGTTATTAACATACCTATTGAAAAGTGACCAATAATTTTAAAAAGTGTAGGAAGAAAAGATCTAAGTGAATACTGTTCAGGTCATATTTCTTCAGGTAATGGGAAAAATGGATAGTGCATAATAGGAATCTATATTTCTATATTGGCCTAAAATACCACATTTAATTTTAACTTAACTTTTCCCAAGAAAACATTTCTTGCTTTAGAACACATGCCAAAATCATGTTTTAAAAATTTTAGAGACATTTAAGTGCACCGTAGTTTTAGATAAGTCATTGTTCGTTGGGCTCATGGTTTTATTTCTCTAACTTTTTAAATAAATCTGTTGGCAATTAAAATTCTAAGCTCTATTTTGTCATGATAATGGCTTATCACTTACTTTCTTACAGACAGGTTTTTAAAAGGACAATTAATTACTGGATGTGCTCAGATTAAATATGAATTGTGTGTGTGTGTGTGGAAGTATATGCATACATGTGGAAGTATGCATGCCCTATGAGAAGAGTTGCAATGTTTTAGACTTATAACACCCTACTACTGACATTTTAATCTGAAGTGAGTTCCTAAAGCTTTTACTGAACTGTCTAGGATAAAACAATTTAATTCTGTCCCATATGTAAGGGAACCAACATACCTGCTGTTTCTTTTAAGCTACCAAAGCTCATTTCATCAGCACCAGCTGAGGTGGACAAAGTTCATTATTGGTAACTAAGAGGTTATCATGACGATGAAGAAAATTAAAGCTGTAGTTGCCAGTACATTTACTGCCATGGAACAGAGAACAAATTCAGGGGCGACTCTTAAGCTTTACTGCTTTTAAACAGACTTATTTAAGATTGGAAAGTAAAGCCAAGATTTTTACTTGTTTTTCTCTGTATGCCCAACTACATTTCTATGAACTGCCATAGTGTTATGGATCATTTTTCTAAAGATTATTAATTATATTGCTGGTTTTTACCAGCAATAAACAACTAGTAGTTTTTCCAACTAGTAGTTCATGCTTACATCACTTTGACACAAGAATAAATGAAGTCTTGGCAACACTTTTCTTGTCCACAGTGTAGGCATGAACGTTTTTTCCTAGTGGAGGATTAAATTTCTTCCTCCTTCTGAAGCTTGATTACAGTCTTCCTTTGGCCTTTCCTCATTGCTTTTCTGTTAAGGATTAAAATCACTCTACTCAATTTACAGCGAATCTTTGTTTTACTCTTTCATTTAACTAGGTTATTTACAGATCATACACAACCATGTACTGTCCTTACAAAAGATAGGCGAAGACAGAACTTTTCTCACTGCTGTTTCATGAGCTGTCATAGGAGAACAAAGTACATGAGAAAGCTTTTACAACATTGAAGATTTTTATAACCCAATTGAAACACAACTGAAAATCCTCAAGAGGGAGATGCTTGCTAAACTACCAGAAAAGATAACTCCCACGAGGGACCATTGAGAGAGAGAGCCTTAAGAGCCAATGGGTCGGCCTGGGACTCAGCAGGAGGAAGCTTGTCTACATAGTAGACGAGAGTTGGGGGAGGGGTGGGTAGTACAACTGAAGGGAAGAGCAGGATGGGCTTTGTGACTCCGGCTGGGAAGCGTGGGCTCGGTCTAAGACCGGGAGGAGAAGGCAGAAGGGTGTTGCCAAAGAAATATATACGCTCCCAGCTACCTCCTGACAGTCCCAGAAGAAATGAGGGTGCTGTCTTTGAGGTACTTCCGCTTAGCAACCCCACGCGGTTGCTAAGGAGGGGCAGTAGAGGGGCGACCCGGAAGTGGTGGTGTTCATTTCTCGCTGCCTGCTTTAGTTTGTCCTATCCAGAGGGCTCGGGTGCTTTGCGCCAGGCCGAGGGTGGGGCCGGCGCTAGTGATTCCGGTTCGGCCCCTGGCGTCCCCTGGGCTTCTCGCTTACCCCTCCCCTCCCCTCCCACACTTCTCCACCCTCCCGTTCCTGGGAAAGAGAGAAGCCACCGCTTCTGGTGGGTAAGGGAGCGCTCCGCGCCAGTGGAAGGGGATCGCTCCCAACCCCTCTGAGCCCCAGAGCACCGCCAGACCAGGTACTCGATCCAGCTTCGACGGGATCCAGGAGGTTGGAGCCTGAGGAGGGGGTGTGTGCCTTTGGGGGCTGGTGTGGGGGCCCTCCTCCGGTTCGGGGAGGGGTACGCCGAGATCCTGGGTGGGGCGCAGGCAGGCGTGTGTGTCTGTGGAGGGTTGCGGGGGTGGAGAGAGGGATTGGTGGACATCGTGGCAGAGAGTTTCGGGTGGCTGGGTGAAGGTTGCGGAGAAGGCGCCCCCTTGGATGCAGAAGACTTCAGCCGGTGTGGACCGGGAGTTTGCCACCTGGAGGACTTGCTTTGAAAGGGAAAGCATCCTCCGGGCCGAAAGGAGAGCATGGATCTTGGCAGGGTGGTTTGGAGCAATACAAAGCTTCCGTTGCCTGCTTCCCTGCCCACCCCGCTGGGACATAGCCCGGTTTCGAGGTTTATGGGGGTTGTGAGTCGGCTGGGCACCGTGAGGAGCCGCCCTTGGCAGAGCTAGGGCAGAAGAGTGGGTAAGGAGACCTCCCTCCACCCAACTTCCGTGCGCTTCCCCCACTTCTTCCTTTACTGCCCTTGCCCCAGCGTTGTACCAGAGCGGTGTCCCCCAAGTGGGGCAGGCATCTCAGCGTAAGAGAGAAAGAGGGTGGAACTGGGTTTGTTGCCTCTAAATGATACTTCAAATGTTTGGAAAGTCAGTATAGCATGTGAAACAATGCCTCTCAGTTCTATACTAAATCGTATAAATTACCTTAGAAAAGTGCAGTTCTGAAAAGCACCAACTGTAAGCTGGTCCCGCGTAGCCTTGTTTGGTAGATTTGCGTGTTTATAAAAAATGGACTAGGACAACCATATAGATATAGAGGTTTAGGGGAGACATGTTGAGGCAAGCCTTTTCCAACCTCCTTTTTACCTGCCAGTAAGTCCGGCCTAGTTTAAGTGAAACAGAAAGATGCTCTTCATTTTCATTTCAATCAGTGATTGAATCGTAAGTACTGTGTGGTGATATTTTAGAATAGATATGTTCAGAGAGACAGGATTGTCTGCTTTTGAGCCAGTCTCTTAATCTTTTAAGGAGATAATTGTAGTCAAGTGGAAGTTTTGGCTTTGAGGTTGATAAATCTCGGATTGAACCTAGACTGACACTGGCTAGCTGTTGACCTTGGGCAAATCAGGGAACCTACCACAGATTCATTTTCTTCTTAAGTAAAATGAGTTAAAATTCTTACCAATATTGTGAGGGGGGTAATATGTTTAAATGACAGCCCACTTTAAGTGGAATCACCTTCTAATTGAAAGATTAATTATCATTAGCTTACACAGTAAAGGTAGACCGGTTTTGAAGAATGAAGTTCGGGATGAGAAGGGAATTGGGTAATAATATTCCAAAATGTATATATAGAACAGGACTTTCAGTGATTTATAGAAATTGATCATAAGTGGCATGAAATTCAGTTATCAGTAGTTTCTTAAAGCTCTTAAAAATAAAGCAGAATATGTGCATTTATTCAAAAGATCAATACTGTTTCAAAGGTGTTCTCAGATTTGTGATGTGTATAGTATGGATTGATAGGAAACCCATTTAAAAAGTAATTTATGTAAATTTTAATTAACATCCTATGTCTCTGAAGAGAATTAAAATTGGGGCATAAAATAGAAACTAATTGTAGTCTAAGATTAAAATCAACATCAGTGGCGTAACTCATCTTAATTAGATTTAAACTATTAGCAAAACTTACAGAATTTTTATATGTATAATCTGTAGAATAAATGACAATGAAATAAATTTTTGCCTTTAAAACATTGTGAGAATATAAGAAATAAATCTCAAACACGAAGTCTTTATAATTTATTTTATAGTTTAAAAAATATCCTATTATATGTCAAATTTCCAGTTTGCTTTCTGATGTAACTTGTAGCTAGTACTTTTATTTTTTTAACAAATGGCTTTTAAAAAAAAGATTTTATTTGTTTTCAGAGAGAGGGAAGGGGAGAGAGAAAGAGTGGGAAAGAAACATCTATGGGTGCCTCTTGCATGCCCCCAACCAGGGACCTGGCATGCAACCTAGGCATGTGCCCTGACCGGGAATCCAACTAGTAGCCTTTCTGTTCCCAGGCCAGCACTCAATCCACTGAGCCACACCAGGCAGGGCTAGTTTAGTTTAGTTTAGTTTAGTTTAGTTTAGTTTAGTTTAGTTTTCATCCTCATAGGAAGACATGCTGATCGATCTTAGAGAGAGGCAAAGGGAAGGAGGGAGAGAGAGAGAAACATCGATATGAGGGAGAATAAAGATGAGAGAGAGACAGAGAGGTGTATCAATCAGTTGCCTCTCCTATATGCACAATAGCAGACCAAACCCTTGTAGTAGGCATATGCCCTGACAAGGAATCAAACCCGTGACCTTTCAGTTTATGGGATGACCAACTGAGCCACACTAGACAGGGCAGTAGTAGATAGTACCATACTTCTTTAATTTTTAAATTAAGTACTCACTTTATACTCAAAGGATAAATATCAACTGACTTGCTTTAACAATAGTTTTTGTATGTGTGAAAGCATTAACAAAGTTTGTAATACAGTATCACTCTTAGAGGTTTATAGATCTTTCATAATTTAGAGGGGAAATTTCAAATGTATTTTTCTTCATGTAGCTGTCTTTTAAACAGTGTTGAATTAGAAAAAAAAATGAAACTGTAATGTCTCTAACTATATTGCATGCTCCTTGAGGTAGAAATACTATTTTAAATTTTATCCACTGCTGTAGCTATATAATAAGCAATAAATATTGGTTGATAAATAAATGGATATATTTAAAATTATTTAATAAACTATGCTTTTTTAAAGTTGAAATTATGTTTTTAGTAGTTGTAGTTTTCTGTAAGATTATTTAGCTTTCTAAATTACTTTCTTAAGAGTGTAAAGTCTTTAGTGTATCTTTAAAGCTTTTAGTTGTATTTTCCTAGATCCTTTTTTTCATCTTTTCAACTTTTATAAAGTTTTGCTTTGTTGGTAAAACTATCAGAAGCTGTTTTTTCACTGTCTTCCCATAAAACTTTAATAAACCATATAATGGTATAAGAGGATACTAGCTGTTACAGTGAAAAGATCTATTTAAATTACAGGCACCAATAGAGATTGTTAGAGATGATGCTTTTCTCAGCGACCTTTTCCACTGAAAGTATGAGGCCATTGTAAGGATCTTTGCAGTTGTCAGTTAATGGAATTTGCTTGTCAGGAAACCTAAAAATGACTAAACCTTCCTTTAATATCCATCTCTTAGATGATCTCAGAAAGTTTTAGGAAAGATTGGGAAAGTTTATATACCATGTGCTAAAATCAAGTAATAAACACAGTACAGTTAGTTTTATTGGTGTTGCCAAATCAGGAGTGAAAGTTACTATGGAAATGTTCTTATTTCTTTATATTTATTTATTTAAAACACTTTATTTATTTATGTTTAGAAGGGAAGGGAAGGAGAGAGGGAGAGAATATCAATGTATGGTTGCCTCTCATGGGTTCCCTGCTGGGAACTGGCCTGCAACCCAGGCATGTGCCCCGGCTGGGAATCGAACCGTGATACTCTGGTTCGAAGGCCCACACTCAATCCATTGAGCTATACCAGTCAGGGCCTTGGAAATGTTGTTAAAAGGCCAGACAATGCTTTACTCGAACCAAATGAGTATTCTTCCAGAACTTGTTTCTATTGTAAAGCATTTAAAAAATACAATGTGGTCTTCTGTAATAAGGATAAATAATTATTGTATCCAGAAAAAAGGCTGATATAGACAGATTTTACTGTCATCAGTGTTGAGTCCGTGCTTCTATGGCTTGAGATAAGTGAAAGTAGAGTTTCATGAAAGAACTTTAGACTTTGTGAAACAATATTTTTTAAACATTTAACTTCTCTCTACT
Source organism: Artibeus jamaicensis (assembly GCF_021234435.1). Taxonomy (NCBI): domain Eukaryota; kingdom Metazoa; phylum Chordata; class Mammalia; order Chiroptera; family Phyllostomidae; genus Artibeus; species Artibeus jamaicensis. The sequence goes on from NW_026521883.1 coordinate 9,450,810, forward strand.
CATTTCTGCCTAATATAAAAAACTTTGAGAAGCTATAAGGGGAAAAAGTAAATTTATTTCAGAATTATCATTGTCTTTGGGAAATAACTTATTTGAAGAGCTAGATTGGATTTTGACATTATTGAGATTGTGTTCAAGATGGACTCAGGAAAAAAATCAGATGCCATCTGTTTCAGATTCCTTATTTTCTCACCCCTTTGTGTTTTGTGGCTTTGAATTCATCAGATTATTTTTCAAAAATAAAAATCCTCAGATTTAGGTTTTATAATGTCAGCTGTTTCAGTGAACACGTAACTAATAGAATTTGCATTTTTTTGCATTTTTATGCTGAGTTACACAGAAAGATCACAGACATTTGTTAAAAGTAATTGTTTATTCAGACTACATACTCATTAGGTAGCTTCATGTATCTTTGTTGTCATTCACGGAATAAACCATTATTTTTTGTTCTTTTTTTTTTTAAGAGAAGTTTTATGATTTTATTTGAGCCGAACTAAGCACATACACCAGGGAGCAAGGTTACAAATGCTCTGAGTAGCTCAGTTTTTTAGAGTATTCTCCTAATACACCAAGGTTGCAGATTCAACCCCTTGTCAGAGCACATACAAGAACCAGCCAGTGAATGCGTAATAAGTGGATCAACAAATCGATGCTCCCCCTTTTCACTCTTCCCCTCTCTCTTCCTTTCTGTCTCTAAAGATCAAAAAAGAGATTCTTGTTAGTAGTGCTTAACCAAAGGCCACTCCTGATGGAGTTGCCAAGAAAATGGATTATGGAGGTCCCGAATAAATCTTTTTTTCTCTTTGATGTCACAACCAGAAGAGAAGCTTCTGCTGGCGATTTTTAATTTGGTGATCCACTTAAGCTTAGTCTTTTGGTAGTTAGTTTTGTTATACATTATGGCAGTTTCTATAGTTTTCATGTAAATAGTACCATACAGATCATAGGGCACATGCTTGTTACTTTTCAGTTTGGATATTAATAAATCCTGAAGTCAAGCTTTTGGGTTTACTGAGCTGGAAAAGACCATAACTTGTTCAGGTTACAGTAGTTGACATCTGATATGGACCAGAAAGACCCAGGCATCTTTGAGAAACTCTAAGTAAAACTGGTGTGGTATCCCAGAGTAGACTGAAGAGAGCCACCTGGACAGAATAGAGCCATTCTTAATGTTTTCAGCGGGAGTGTTCTGGTGATGTAGGGAGACAGATGGACTGCTCCTACACCTCTGTAGTCTGTTAGTTACCCAGAAACGCTGGGTGGGTAGTTATGTAGGGCCGGGGTGTCAGGGATGAGAATTGTTCTTCAATAATTGCTCACCCATCACAATGGAGGCATTGGCATACCAAGGTAAGAGATAATTCTCTTGGATTTGGCCTTGGCCAGAGAAGCTGAGTGAACAGGTAACCATTGCCCTTACCATCACAAAGGACTTGGTGCAACAGCTCTAAATGCTGGGTAAGCTCGTCAGAATACTGCAGTTGGTGTCTCCATCAAAATGTCACATAAATTTCTAGGGGAAAATAGCATTGGACCCACACTGATTTCTCTGGCTTATACATTCTAACTCTTTAATCTACAAAAAGGGGTTTTGAAGATTGGTGACTCTGACTGAAAGTACCATACATTTACTTCCTTCTTGGTAAATTTATAAATACACACTGAGTGGTTGGCAATAATGAATTATGTGAAAAAGTGTGTGTCTGTGTGCATGCTTGAGTGTCCATGATAGTCATCAGATCTCATTTTAGTTCTTCAGGCTCAATTGCTAACCATAACTGATCAAGCAGCTTCCTAGCTGGGTATCTTCTCCATTTCCTAGCTGTCACTCTCTGATGTAGGTGCTAGTGAGCAGGGATATGACCGATATGATTAATGCCAGGAAAAAGGCAAAGGGATTCAAGGTAAATTATTTTTTAATTTAAATTATTTAAATTAAAATTTGATTTTATTTAAAGTTAATTTTATTTTTTCACTGACTAGACTTTCTGTAAAAGTAGCAGTATTTACCTTTTGGGATTGCAGATGTCTAGTTTTTTAAAAAACTGACTTTTTGGGCCTCCCAGTGCTTACCACGGGCTGTGGTCTTACACCACCTGTACAGAAGGAGGAGGCAGAGTGAACCCACCCCATATACACGTCGGCCCAGGCCCTTTGCCTGGTCTGTGTTGTGAATGGGGGGACGTGTTGAAAAAAAACCAAACTGACTTTTTGGGGAACAGTTTTTGGTGTACAGAATAATTGAGCAGGTACAGTTCCTCTCTCTCATCCACATGTTCCTCCCCCCACTTTCCCTATTAATAACATCTTGTATCAGTGTGGCACATTAGTTACAGTTAATGAACCAATGTTGCCTATGTTGGTACATTAGTGCTCACTATAATCCATAGTTTTCATTAAGGTTCACTCTTTGCGTTATATGGTTCCATGGGTTTTAACAAATGCATAGTAACATTTTCCATCATTACAGTTTCATACAGAATAGTTTTACTACCCTCCTCTCATTCCTCCAGAATCCCTAGCAACCACTGACCTTTTTACTGTCTCTATATAGTTTTTGCCTGTTCCAAAATTTCATATAGTTGGAATCATATAGTATGTAGTATTTTTATACTTTTTTTTCACTTAGCAGTATGCATTTAACTTTCTCTGTGTCAAAGACATGAGTATCAATGAGCTTGAGGAATAATTTCCTTTTATTCCTGAATAATTTTCTATTATATTGATGTACCACAGTTGTTTATCCCTTCACTTTTTTAATCCTTACCCAAGGACATTTTTTCATTGCATTTTTAGGGAGAGAGGAAGGAAGAGAGAAACATCGATATTTGGCTGTCAGTCCGAGGGTCAACCTGCAACCTAGGTATGTGTCCTGACTGGGAATTGAACCCACAACCTTTCGATTACTGTGCTCCAACCAACTGAGCCATACCAGCCAGGGCATATCCTTTCAGTTACTGAAGGACATCTTGGCAGCTTTCTTTTTTTTTTTTTGGTGATTATGAATTCAGCTGCTATAAATATGCACGTGCAGAGTTTTCTCTAGATATATGCTTTCTTTCTTTTTTTTAAAATTAATTAATTTATTTTTAGAGAGAGGGGAAAGGAAGGAGAAAGACAGGGAGAGAAACATCAATCTGTTGCCTCTTGCACACCCCTAACTGGGGACCTAGCCTGCAGCCCAGGTGTGTGCCCTGACCCGGTTTGAACTGTGAATCGAACCAGTGACCTTTAGGTTTATGAGACAATGCTCTACCCACTGAGCCATACCAGTCAGGGCTAGACATTAACTCCTTTGGGTAAATATCTCAGGACATGATTGCAGGACCTTATAAGACTATGTGGGTTTTTTTGTTGTTTTTTTAAATTTTTTTCTTTTTTTAAAATTTATTTAATTATTTTTCAAATAAAGACTATGTTTAATTTAATTTTGTAAATTACTGCCAAATTGCTTTCCAAAGTGTTTGTACCATTTTTCATTCCCAGCAGCAATGAGCATTTCTATTCTCCACATCCTTGCCAGTATTTGGTATTATCAGTTTTTGTGCTTAAGCCATTCAAGTAGGTGTTTTAATTTATCTTACCTTTCAGTGTTAAACATCTTTTCATATACTCATTTGCCATCTGTATGTTTTCTTTGGTGACCTATTAGATCTTTTGCCCCTTATTAAGTTGTTTCTTTTCTTATTGTTGAATTTTAAATGTTTTGTATATTTTGCATATAAAAACTGTATCAGACATGTATTTAGCTAATATTTCCTTTTCATTTGTGGCTTGTGTCTTTATTCTCTTAAGTGTCTTCCATAGTATGGATGTTTTTAAGTTTAGTAAAGGTCCAACTTGCCAAGTTTTTCTTTTCTTTTTAGATTTTATTTATTTATCTTTTAGAGGGGAAGGGAAGGAGAGAAGGAGAGAAACATCAATGTGTGATTGCCTTTCGTGTGTCCCCTGTTGGGAACTGGCCTTCAGGGAACTTGCCTGCAACCCTGGCATGTGCCCTGACTGGGAATTGAACCACGATTGTCTGGTTCGCAGGCCCGTGCTCAATCCACTGAGCTACACCAGCCAGGCAAAGTTTTTCTTTTCATTGAGCACTTTTGGTGTTACATCTGAAAACTCAACACCAAACTCAGAGAGAGGGGGAGGGAGGGAGAAAGAGGGAGAGAAACATCAATGTGTGGTTGCCTCTCACTCGCTCCCTTCTGTGGACCTGGTCCACAACCCAGGCATGTGCCCTGACTGGGAATCAAAACACAATCCTTTGGTTCTCAGGCCGGTACTCAATCCACTGAGCTGCACCAGCCAGGGCTTTTTTTTAAGAGAAACTAAAATGAATAAAATAATCTGTGGGAGTAGATTTGAACGGAGATTTTCCTAACATGTTGAGATGTGATTAGAAGTATTGTTCAGAGTCTTAATTTTTTTCTTTTAAAAAGATTGATATTAGATCATTAGGAGTTAACTGACAGGTATCTAATTCTTTGAGATTAGGAAGTGTGAGCTAAAAGTACTGGCCATATGACAGTTGCAAGTGGTAAAGAAGATCTAAATTTAGAATTTTTGAACCATCACTAAAGATAAGATCCTTTGCCATTTGCATTTTACTGTTGTTCAGGGTGTCAGCTATGCAGATTTCTTGGCCAGAGCTCCATGTTTCCTGCTTCTTACACTACCAAAGACTATCCAGAAGCTTAAGCTGGCAAAGATTGAGTAGGAAGAGTACATGGGTACTACTGTAGTTGCCTGATTACTTCCAATTCTGACCCAGGGTGGGAATATCTATTATACAAGTAATAAAATGCTGTCCTGACACACTGTTTCTTACATAGCCTAATTAGTAATTGTTAGCTAGAATCCTCTTTCACTTAGCTTCATAACTGTCCTGTGCTGGACTTACAGGACACCCTTTGTTATTCTATAATATCTTAATACTGTGACATCCAAATATTCTGGTTATCTGGGATATGATATAAAAACTGTTTAGAAACTTCATGTTTAGTGGACACAGGGAACCATCTGTATGAAAGCAGTTAGGTTTTCCAGAGATCAGGTATTCAATAGGTAGGATCATTTAATCTTTAATGGGATCCCTCTGGTTAATGCTTATGTTTCTTGAGTTTCATAGGTTGTGGAATCATAAATCTAAATGAAAACATGGAAATGGTCTAGTTAGACTCTTTCTTGTTAAGCTGAGATTGCTTAAACGCTAAGTGACTGGTTCAAGATTTTATAGATAATGAGTCAGATTGGAGCCCAGGGCTCCCGAATCTTAGTCCATTCCTGTTTTTGATAGAATACACTAATTGGTTCATTTTAGTTAATGAAGAAAGTATAATTTAATTTTTCTTCAGAAATTAGGATTTTATGAGAAGTACATTTTCCAGGAAATTTAATTGGGCTATTAAACTACTACATTATTAGATTTCAAATATTTGGTTGAATTCTCTAGGTAGTTTCTAAAGTGTTGAGTGAGGTTTTTTTTTTTCCTTAAGTACCAGATGTCATTGGATCTTTAGTTAAGAGCAAATTTATTTTTCACATTCTAGATACAAATTGGCCAATTTAAAAATAATGGGGATATTATAACCTATATTTAGCAAGCACACGTTTGGCTGCATTAAAGTGCATTTTTATGTATTAAAAATTTTTAAAATTTATTTTAGAGAGATAGGAAATGAAGGGGGAAAGAGAGGGAGTGGAACATCAATGTGTGGTTGCCTCTAGCACACCCCATACCAGGGATATGGCCTGCAACCCAGGCATGTGACCTGACTGGGAGTCAAACTGGTGATGCTTTGGTTTGCAGGCCTGGACTCAATTCACTGAGCTACACCAGCCAGGGCCTTTTTTTTTGCACAGTGGAGATAATCTGTTAATATTTAATGTTGTAAAGCAACAATGGATTCTGCTCAATGTGGTGGTGTATTTATAAAACTAGAGTGGTGTGTTATGTAAAAATTAAAAGTATGGATTAATTTAATATGCATCTGGTGAATTCAGGACTTGAAAGATGCACATCTGTTGAGAAAACAAATCAGAACTATTCAGAGCTTCTGCATCTTTAAATATGTGTGCTTTCATTCTCTTTAACTGTTTTGGAACAGTCTTAATGGATTTAGAAAAGGCCATTTGCTGTAAGTAAGCAACTGTGAAGCTGTTTATGATATTAATCATTGTATTATTATTCGTGGCATTTTGATACATTAGTATATTTCTTCCCAATTTGTTTATTGGGGCAGGAACACATTAGTTAAATGACTCAACATAACAAAATTAGTTTGTTGCAAAACTTTATTTAAAAAGAGGGAGTATAGTTTCTTGAATTGGATAGATTAGAAATATTTTAAAGCTCTGAACTCTCTTTTGAATCCATAATGAATAAAATAACCACAGAGCTCCTACTATGTGTTCATCACCATACTAGTGCTATAGGAATGTAGAAATTGAAGATACAATCACAGACCAAGTTGGAGAAACAATACTTGAAAGGTACAAAGTAATATAATCTGTTATGTAATTGAGTGCTCATCAGAATCAAATGGGTGATGATCATTGGGATCAGAATCCTATGATCATTTGAATCAGAATCTGGTGGGTGATATATCCATGGTTTTAAAAGCTTTCTCAGGTGATTATAACTTACAGGCAGTGTTGAGAACCACAGCCTTAAAGAATTGTTATCATTTGGATAGGCAAGAAAATGTTTTGGGCCCTGGCTGATGTGGATTGAGTGCTGGCCTATGAACCAAAATGTCACCCGACCAGTTCCCAGTCAGGGCACATGCCTGGTCATCACAGTCCTGCTCTAGAGGCAGGGTACAATAATATGTTTTAACAAGCACTCCACATGATTCCTGTGTAACCTAAAGTTTAAGAGTAGCTCTTACTAGAGGATAATTAAAGGAAGGTAGATTTGATATTGTCATAATTAGGGATCCATGGAAGGTTTCTTTTTTTTTTCAGATTTTATTTATTTATATTTAGAGAGAGGGGGAGGAAGGGACAAAGAGAGGAAGAGAAACATTTTTGTGTGAGAGAGAAACAGTTGTTTCTCACATGTCCCCAACTGGGGACCTGGCCCACAACCCAGGCATGTGTCCCGAGTGGGGATTGAACCAATGACCCTTCAGTTTGCAGGTCAGCACTCAATCCACTGAGCTATACCAGTCAAGGCCATGGAATGGAAGTTTTTTTAAGCTGTTACTACAGGATGTATTTGTGTGTATGAAAGGTAAATCTGGTGTGCAGAACCCTTTGAACTACCAAAATGTGGGAATGAAGGTAGCCAGTTGAAGACGTACAGACATAATCGAGTAGCAGCGAGGGCCTGTTGTAACGAAATATGGCAGTTTATTGAGTGCTTATGTTATAGGCAGCATGTTAAATTCTTTGGATACATTATCTTATTTCATCCTCACAGCAAGCCACTTGAGGAGTGGCTATTGCCATTTTACAGATCAGGCAATGAAGCAAAGAATGGAAGATTACCGCCAAAGTTTGCACTCCAGTGAGGGGTATACACAGAATGTCAAGTATCTCTGCCTCTAAAGCTTCTTTTGAAGGAACAGCTAATTATATCTGGAGACCATGAGATAAAGGAGAAGACTGACTCAGAGCTAAGTTTTAATTCCGGGTGACATAACAAGGGGAAGTCACTGATAGGAGGGAAATCGGGCTTACAGTGGATAGTGGGGCGAGTTATTTAGCCCATGTAAAACTGCCTTGTAAAGGTGATTGTGAGAAATGGAAATTTTTGTATTGTGTTTTTTAGGTATAAAGTTCTTGTGATACCATATCTGTGAAGTGACTTGTAATAGCTGTTTCTGGGTTTTGTCCTATTGCTCATGGTGACTAAAGTAGAAGAACCACCTCATCCAGCTTTTTTTTTTAAATTAAAACATTTTTTAAAGTATATTTTACTAATTATGCTATTACAGTTGTTCCAGTTTTTCTCCCTTTGCCTCCCCCTCTGTCCGGTACCCCCCTTCCCTCCACCTTAGTTCCCCCACCTTAGTTCATGCCCATGAGTTGTGCGTATACGTTTTTTGGCTTCTCCATTTCCTATACTGAACTTAACATCCCCCTGTGTATTTTGTACCTTCCCATTATGCTTCTTAATCTCTGTACCTTTTTCTCCATTCTCTCCCTTCCAAGTGACAACCTTCCCTGCTGACAACCTTCCAAATAATCTCCATATCTATTACTGTTTCTGTTCTCATTGTTTGCTTAGTGTTTTTTTTTTTTAGATTCAGTTGTTGATAGTTGTGAGTTTGTTGTCATTTCAATATTCATAGTTGTGACCTTTTTCCTAAATGAGTTCCTTAAACATTTCATGTAATAATGGCTTAGTGATGATGAACTCCTTTAACTTGACCTTGTCTGGGAAGCACTCCACACCAGCCAGGACATCTTTTCTTGTTTTTAATTACATTACAGCCATCCTAGTGCATGTAACTTGTGACTTTGCTTTGCATTTCCCTAGCGGAGCAAGTTTTTCTTACATTTATTGGCCATTTGATATCTTTTCTGATGAAATGTCTATTCAAGGCCTTTGCCCATTTTTTGGTAGAGATTTTTCACTTTGTTTATAATTGGTCCTATTTCATATTTTAAGTAGGTACTTATTAAATGGACCTCTATCTCAAGCTGCTGTATTTTGTAAGTGGTGACTACACAGATTCACACAGTAGTTCCTTCCATTTCTATTCTTGCTTTAAAAAAATTTGGTAAAATACACATAACATAAAGTTTACCCTTTTGATGATTTTAAGTGTATGTTTCTATGCATTCACATTGTTTTGCAATTATCACCAGTATCTCCAGACTTTTTTTTTTTATTTTTTAGTTTTTATTTATTTATCTTTAGAGGGGAAGGAGAGAGGGAGAGAAACATCAGTGCATGGTTGCCTTTCATGCGTCCCCTGCTGGGAACTGGCCTGCAACCCTGGTATGTGCCCTGACTGGGAATCAAACCGAGATTATCTGGTTCGCAGGCCTGTGCTCAATCCACTGAGCTACACCAGCCAGGTCCAGACTTTTTCATTTTTTTCAGCTGAAATGCTGGTGAACACCGGTGTACAAGCATCCGTCCTTGCTTTCAATTGTTCTAGGTATACATATATACAAGTAGAACTGCTGGGTCATATGGTAATTGTATGTTTAACTCTTGAGGAATCAATCTTACTGCTTTCCACAGCTGCTATATCATGCAGCATTCCCATCAGCAGTACATAAGGATTCTAGATTTCTCAACAACCTCGCCAACACTTATTTTCTATATTTTGATTATAGCCATGCTTTTAAGTGTAAAGTGGTATCTCATGTTTTGAATTGCATTTTTTATAGTCACAAGTGATGTTGAGAATCTGTGTGTTGTAAGAGTTTCATGGTTGTAGTTTTTATATTTAGGTCTTTGATCCATTTTGAATTATACAGTGTGAGGTTAAGGCCCAACTTCATTCTTTTGCATATGGGTATCCAATTTTGCTGTTACTATTTATAGATGAGACTATTCTTTCCCTAGTAAGTGATCTTGGAATTCTTTTTGAAAATCAGTTGGTCATAGATGTGTGGGTTTATTTCTGGACTCTTACCTCTGTTGCATTTCTCTATATGCCTTTAGCATTTCTAGCTAGCATATAGAGCATTTCTCTAGATGCCTGTACCACACTGTTTTGATTACTGTAGCTTTGTAGTAGTTTTGCAGTCATGAGGTGTTAGCCCTCTAATTTTATTTTTCAAGATTTTCCAAGATTTACTATTTGCATTTTGGCTATTTATTGTTACTTGTAACTGCATGTGAATAAAAAAAATTAGTGGTTGCCTTATGACTTGCAGTATACATTTACAACTACTTAATGCTGCTTCCAAGTAACACTATTCTGCTTCATAGTCGGCAGGTACCTTATAATAGGATTTCCAAGTCCTCCCTCCTATCTCTTATAACATTTCTGTGATTTGTTATACTTACCCATAAACTATAATCACCTGAAACACTTTTTATGATTATTTTGAACCAATAGCTAGTTATTAGATCAATTCAGAAAAAGAAAGAGATTTTATTTTTACTTTTAATTATTCTCTTTCTAATGCTCATCTTTATGTAACTTTGAGTTTTTGGCCAGTCATCTTTCTAAAGAACTTCTTTTGACATTTCTTACATTGGCAGGTCTCTTGGCACCAAATTCTCTCTGTTCTTGTTTGTCTGAGAAAGTCTTCATTTCTCTTTTCTTTTTAAGATTTCATTTATTTATTTTTAGAGAGAAGGGAAGGGAGTAAGAGAGGGAGAGAAACATCAATGTGTGGTTGCCTTTTGTGTGTCCCCCACTGGCGACCTGGACTGCAACCCAGGCATGTGCCTTGGCTGGGTATCAAACCGGCCACCCTTGGTTTGTAGGCCAGCACTCAATCCACTGAGCCACAGCAGCCAGGGCCTTTATTTCTTCTTTACTATTGAAGAATAATGTCACTGGATACAGCAGTCTAGGCTGGTGTTTTTTCTTTCTGTCTGTCATTTTAAGTGTTTCATCCTATTCTCTCCATGCTTGTAAGGTTTGTTAAAAGAAATAATGTCTCTCCAGCAGTGGGCTTCATGCTCCTGGGCTTTTGATTCTAGTTACCTGTGATTCTCTATGTCCTCTCTAGTTTTCAGGGTAGTGATTTACTCTGATCACAATTCTTTGATGGATATGAAGAGAGTTCTTATTTTTTCACTTTTTTACAAGTTTGGGAACCACAACTTCTATGCTCTTTACATATAGAAGCAGAAACTATAATGTCTATATGAATTTTAGGAACAGCTTTTTCATTTCTGTAAAAAGGCCATTGGGAGTTTGACAGAGATTGTATTGAATACATAGGTTGCTTTGAATTGTATTGCTGTCTTAAAATTTTTTTTTATTATTTATTTTAGAAAGGGGAGGGAAAGAAGAGAAACACCAACATGTGGCTACCTCTCATGCATTCCTAACTGGGGGCCTGGCCTGCAACCCCAGCGTGTGCCTTAGACTGGGAATCGAACCTGCACCCCTTTTGTTTGCAGGCCAGCACTCAGTTCACTGAGCCACACCATCCAGGGCTATATTGCTGTCTTAATATTTAAAGTCTTCCAATCCATGGATGACAGGATTTTTTCCATTATTTATATTGTGGGGTTTTTTTTTTCCAGTAATTTTTCCCCAGTTCTTAGTGTACATTTCTTACATCTTGTTAACTAAATTTATCTCTGAGTATATTTATGATGCTATTATAAATGGAATTATTTTCTAATTTCATTTTCAGATTGTTCATTGCTAGCGTATAGGACTACAACTGATTTTTGTGCTAAATTTAATAGCTCTAGTAATTTTTTTGTGTATGTTCTTTCTGTTGGATCATGTCAACTGTGAATAGATAATTTTACTCTCTCCAATTTGGATAGCTTTTATTTCTTTATTTTTGTCCTTTTTGCCTAGTTTTTCTAGCTAGAACTTCCAGTACATTGTTGAATAGAAGTGCCAAATGAAAGCATCCCTGTCTTGTTTAATCTTGGGGGAAGGGCCAGCTTTCAGTCTTTCATCCATTGAGTATTTTAACTGGGTTTTTTGTAAAATCACTTTTTAGGTTAAGAAGTTTTATACTATTCCTAGTTTGAATATTTTTGTCATGATAGTGATAGATTTTGTCAAATGCTTTATTTTTGTATTAATGGAGATGATCATGTAGTTTTTCTCTTCATTATGTTAAAGTAGTGTATTGTGTTGATTTTTGTAGCTGGCCCATCTGACATAAATCTCAATTCGTCATAACGTATAATCCTTTTATTATGCTGTTAGATAAGGTCTGCTAGTACGGTATTTTATTGAGGATTGTTGCATCTGTATTTGTAAGGGATGTTGGTCTATAATTTTTTTATGTTTTTTACCTAGTTTTCATACCAAGGTAATCATGGCTTGCTTTACAGAATGAGTTAGGAAGTGTTCTGTCCTTTTCCAGATGTTGAGAGAGTTTGAGAAAGATGGTTTCTCAAAGTAATTATTCATAATTATTCTTTGGTAGAATTTATCAGTGAAGCCAACATGGTCCTGGACATTTCTTTTGGGGGAAGTTTTTTTTTTTTTAAGATTTTATTTATTTATCTTTAAAGGGGAAGGGAAGGAGAGAGGGAGAGAAACATCAATGTGTGGTTGCTTTTCATGCGTCCCCTGCTGGGAACTGGCCTGCAACCCCAGTATGTGCCCTGACTGGGAATTGAACCGCGATTGTTTGGTTCGCAGGCCCGCACTTAATCCACTGAGCTACAGCAGCCAGGGCTTCTTTTGGTGGAAGTTTTTGATAATGATTCAGTCTACCTGATCGAGTTTGCTCAGATTTTGTGTTTCTTCTGGAATTGGTTTTGGTACTTTGTGTATTCATAGGACATATAGGTTACTTGATTTGTTGGTGTACTATTCTTTATAGTATTCAATTATAATCCTTTTTACCTATTATTTATTTTTTATTTTTTACAGACAAAATTAACTTTATTTTTTATTTTTTAAATATATTTTATTGATTATGCCATTACAATTGTCCCATTCCCCCTTCATTCCCCTCCACCCTGCATACCCCTCCCCCACCATTCCCCCCCTTTCGTTTATGTCCATGTGTCACAAGATCTTTAGATTCTATATTTCCCATACTGTTCTTGCCCTCCCCCTGTCTATTTTCTACCTACTGTCTATGCTACTTATTCTCTGTACCTTCTTCCTCCTTCTCCTCCTCCCACTCCCCTGTTGCTAACCCTCCATGTGATCTCCATTTCTGTGGTTCTGCTCCTGATCTAGCTGTCCTCTTAGATTGTTTTTGTTTTAGGTGTGGTTGTTAATAACTGTGAGTTTGCTGTCCTTTCACTGTTCATATTTTTTATCTTCTTATCTTCTTTTTCTTAGATTAGGCCTTTTAACATTTCATATAATAAGGGCTTGGTGATGATGAACGTTTTGAATTTGATCTTATCTGAGAAGCACTTTATCTGCCCTTCCATTCTAAATGAAAGCTTTGCTGGATAGAGCGATCTTGGATGTAGGTCTTTGGATTTCATGACTTGGAATACCTCTTTCCAGCTCCTTCTTGCCTGCAAAGTGTCTTTTGACAAGTCAGCTGACATTCTGATGGGAACTCCTTTGTAGGTGACTGTCCCCTTATCTCTTGCTGCTTCTAGGATTCTCTCCTTTATTTTAATCTTGGGTAATGTAATTATGATGTGCCTTGGTGTGTGCCTTCTTGGGTCCAACTTCTTTGGGACTCTCTGAGCTTCCTGGATTTCCTGGAAGTCTATTTCCTTTGCCAGATTGGGGAAGTTCTCCTTTATTATTTGTTCAAATAACTTTTCCACTCATGGCTGTTCCTCTTCCCCTTCTGATACCCCTATAATTCGGATGTTGGAACGTTTAAAGATGTCCTGAAGGTTCCTAAGCCTCTCCTCTTTTTTAAAATTCTTGTTTCTTCATTCTTTTCTGTTTGGTCATTTTTTTCTTCCTTCTAGTCCACTCCCTTGATTTGAGTCCCAGTTTTCTTTCCATCACTGTTGGTTTCCTGTGCATTTCCCTTCATTTCAATTAGTTTAGCCTTCATATGTTCCTCTAATTTGTGACTAAAATCAACCAGTTCTGTGAGCATCCTGATCACCAGTGTTTTGAACTGTGCATCTGAAAGTTTGGCTATTTCTTCTTTGCTTAGATTTATTGGCTCTGGGGCTTTGAGCTGTTCTTCTTGAGCCATAATGTTTTGGTCTGTTCTCGCCTGTTATGTATGAGGGGGTGGAGCCTTAGGTGTTCACGAGGGTGGGGCGACCCATTTGCTGGATTGTGATACTGTATATGGAGGCGGGGTCAGAGAGGGGCAATGGTGTTTGTTCTGCTCTCAGATTTCTGTCCCCTCTGTTGCTTCCCACAAGCAAACTGGGCCCCCCTGGTGCCCGTTCCCGTGTGTGTGGGCTTGTGTACCCTCCAGGACCCTGTGGGTCTCTCCAACGAAGTCTCCTGGCACCTGGACCCCGAAAGTCTTTCAAATTGGTGTTTTCAGGCTCTAATTCTAGTCACTGGGGCCCTAGCCTGAGCGGTCTGTCTCACTGCTCGTTCCTTTGCTTGGTTTATCTGCGTGCAAATGTGTGACCATGCTCAGCCAGCCGCCTTGTGCCCTCACTGGGTCCACCCGTTGCCACCCCACGCCTGGGATTCACCAACTGCCGCCTGTGTGCCTGGATCAGTAGGGCTGCTTCTTCCTGCCCGACCCCGCTCCGCCAGCCGCCAACTCCACCCCTTTTACCAGTCTAGCTGAATGTTCTGTTGTTGTCAGACTTCTGTACAGTTCAATTTTCTGTGTTTTGGCTGCGTTTTTGTTACAAAAACTTTGTTGTCTTTAAACTTGGTTGTGGGAGAAGACAGTGTTTCCACCTATGCCTCCATCTTGGCCGGAAGCCTGATACCTACTTTTATTCTATTATCAGAAAATAAACTTTATATGATTTCACTCTTTTAAGCTTTATTGAGACTTGTCTTGTAGTCTAACATGTTATGTCTCCTGGTGGTGCTTCGATGTGGTCTGAAGCTGTCTGCTGGTAGTGCTTGCTTTGGGCCTTCCAGGAGGTGCATATCAAGGTCAGCCCCCACCTGTGTTCTTCCTGGGGCCACCTGGCCTGAGCTATAAACAGATCTGCAGATGACTGCCACTTTTGCTAGGCTTGGAGGTGCCCAGGTGAGGCAAAGCTGCAACCCCGAGCTCAGCTGCTGTTAGTTTTAGGCCTGGGCCAGTTAGTAAAACGTACAGACCACGCTGAGGCCAGATACTGCTGATTTGAGAGCTTTTAGGAAAATCTGAAGGATGAGCCAAGACAGGTTATTAGTGTGGAAAAGCTACTGGAAACAGCTTGAGTGGGCCTGAAAGTTGGATGGGGTGAGACCTCAGGGAATCACCATGGCAGGGCAGTGTGTGAGCCAAGTTGATGGAGTCTCAAATATGCTTCTACCCTCATCCCCCACCACAGAGCTGGCATTGGGGGGTGGGGGCTCAACAAAGGAACAATGGCTTTTGCCAGCATTTTTGTCTGGGAGAAAGCTGCCCCCCTTCAGCTCACACTCTTTTGCTGGCCTATTCATTTCCTCCCCATGTGTCTCTGGTGCCCCTCAATCTGCTTCCCCAGCGCTGGACATCAGAGGGAGTGAGTCTGGATAAGTCCATGGGTGGTGGGCCTTTAAGGGGAACTGCCTGAGACTCCAGATACCCTCTGTCTCTCTCAGCCTCAATCTCCCCTGGTTTTTACAGCCAGAAGGTCTAGGGACTATTTTCCTGGCACTGGGGAGCCTAGTGAGGGGCTGGGACCCCTCAGTTTTGTGGGGAGACCTGTGCAGTAGAGATTCTTCCCAGTTTTTATCTGCCACATGTGAGTGTGGGAAGAGCCTGTTCTGAGTCTCTGCCTCTCCTACTAAGTCTTGATGTGGCTTGTTTAACTCCATAGTGGGAAGACATCCTTCAGCCAGATTTAAGATGGTTCTGAATGATGATTGATCTGTACTTTAGTTGTAATTTATATACGGTTATCAGGGGAAGGGGTGCTGTGTATACCTACTTAGTCATCTTGACTGGAAGTTTTGTAATTCCTATTTCTTTATTGATATTCTCTACTTGGTGTGATTCCGTTTTCTTGATTTCCTTTAGTTCTTTTTGGTTTCCTTTGCCTGAGCTTCAGGTACAGTTTTTGTGTGAATGTCTTTTTTTCCCTGAGAATGGACCATAAATGAGAAATGGACCATTTCTCATTTCTTTGCATACCTCAATTTTTTTATGGAAAATTGAATGTTTTGAATATTACTATGTGCCAAGTTTAGACATCAGATTTTTTCCATCCCAGAGTTTATTATTACTATTATTATTATTATTATTATTATTATTTGTGGATTAAGTGCCTTTTCTAAACTATTTCTTGTAAAGTATGTGTTCTTTGTCATGTGTGATTATTGAAGTCTTTGTACCATGAGCTTAGTAATCAACGAAGTTTCCTAATACCCATGGAGCTCAGAAAAGAAAAACATTAAGATGAAGTAAGGAAAATACTTTTTATGTACATTTTGGATGAATGGTTTTGTGTTTGGTTACTCTTTTAATACTTAACCAGGCTGTTCGCAATGCTGCCTTAGTTTTCACTTCCTGTTTCTGTGGAGCCTGAAGGTAAACTGGAGGTGAAAACTTAGGGGCTTCTTAACCCTGTTTTGTTCAGCCTTGTGTTATGTGTGTGGCTTCTAAGAAGATTTCTTATTATATACAACAAGGTCTGTCCAGAAAGTATTCAGCTACACACTATCAAAAATAGAGACATTTATTGAACAAGATACAAGAAACATTGTACATAGAGCAATGACACCTCAGTCCCCTTCAAAGTAGGCACCTTGGGACCTCACACTGTTCTCCCAGTGTCTCTTGCACTGTTCAAAACCTCTACGAAATAGGAATCACCGTCACAACCATCACATTTTTCTAAATTTCATATATGACCTGAAATCTCTTCACTAAGATGATTTTAGTTTTGGGAAAGGCCAGAAGTCACAGGGCACCAAATCTGGGCTGTAGTGGGGCTGAGTCACTTAGGCGATTTGATATTTCTCCTAAAATCTCTGCACAAGACATATGCACAGGCAGGCACATTGTCATGATGAAGCTGCCAGTCAGCAGTTGCCCATAGCTGTGGCTGTTGTTTATCATATTGCATCTCTCAGTTTATGAAGAACATTGAGGTGTAGTACTCCTTATTAATTATTTGGCCTGGAAGGGTATACTAGTGATGGACAAGACCTTTCCAATGAAAAAACACAGTTACATCTTTAAAAAATAAGTACTCAGTACTTTTTTTAAATCTTCCCCCCCCCCCCCCAGTCCTCATCTCTGTGTCTTTCATACTTGTTCCAACATGGTCTTGATCTTGCTGTGACTTTGCTGTGCCTTCTTCGGGCATGGATGATGGGCTTTCATTTCCAGATCATATCCATAGACCTCCAGTTCATCTCTGGTTATGACCTTCTTGAGGAAATCTGGTTCATTGGTGGCAGTTTGAATCAAGTCATTAGCAACTGCAGCATGATGTGCCTTCTGCTCTGATACTAGAAGCTGTGGAACCAATTTTGCCACAACATATTTCATGCCTAGATCCTCCATCAAAATCTCGGACACAGTAGTTTTTGGAATCCCCAGATCACTCTCTAGTTCTTGTTGTCAGCTGCTAACCCTTGTTGATTGCAGCCCATACATGTTCAACATTTTCAGGTGTACTGCTTGTTGTAGGCCTTCCACAATATGGGTCCCTTTTAAAAGATTCTTGTCCGTCTTTGAAGCATTTGTGCCACATTTTTATTTGCACTGCACTTCTTGCATTGTTCCTGAAAGCCTTCTGAATCATCCGAATGGTTTCCATGGAGGAGTGTTCAAGCTTAATGCAAAATCTGTTGCAGATTTGTTGCTGTACTTGCTCAGTCATTTTGACTGCGAGGGCTACACAGTATATATATTCACTCTAAGATGTCTACTCACCCCACAGACTAGTACAGTGAAATTACCATTATTCACCCATGCACATTCCAGTCTACTCTCCTTGGCTGCCAGGTTACATCGATGTAGCACAAAGATCTTATTGTATTAATAATGGCTGGACTTTTTCTAGATAGACCTTTCATGTGAGATCTTATGAAGCCCATTTCTCCCCACATATCTTCTTTTCTCATACTCTCTCATCTCAGGTGTGTAGTTCTGTTTTCCCTTGCCCCAGGCTGCTTTCCCTAGAAATGCCCCAGGTCAGGCATTACAAAGGCAGAGAACACTTGTGGCAGTCTTTGAGGAAATTGTCAGGTCACAAGTTTCAGTCATAATTCTTTGAGCCATATTTGTATTGCCTCCTTGGCACTATCAGCCTGTACCGGGAATATGGCTGCCATCTTCGCTACCTCTGCTGAACTGGGAAGTAAGAGATGGTGGTAACTTCAAACCCCATAGCACTCTTCTATTGCAGTGCTTCTTTGCTAAACCTTTCCTTGGTTGCTGTTTTCGTTGTAGTTGTTATTATTGTTTGATTCCAAACTTATGCAGAAGTTGATTCTATTTATGCCAGCTAATTTGTTGTTTTAGTGGGGAGGATGGAGCCCTAGAGTTCAGTACTCTGCCTTTTTTGGTGATGTCCTTCCCCTGCTCCCCTCCTTTTTAAGTTTTTTTTTCTGAATTTTTGAAAGCATTTACCTAATTTTTATAATATTTTTTCAAGAAATACAGTATACATACAGAGTCACATGTACTTCAAAGTAAAAGTAAACACTATACCCATCATTCTAGAGATAAAACATTACCAGTACTTTAGGAGGGTCTGTGTGTCCCTTTTTTCTGACCTCCTAGAAGGAACCATGATCCTTAATTTTGTATTAATTAGGTAGGTAGATAAGTTAGAAAATGTCATAGCTAGAAGAAAAATCATTCAATAGAAATAGACCTTGAAATGCTGAGATGATAGAATATTATACAAGGACTTTATTTTTAAGTATATTTTATTGATTATCATATAACAGTTGTCCCATTTTTCCTTCCCTTTATCCCCCTGTACTTCCCCTCCCACCAGCATCCCCCTCCTCTACTTAGTTCATGTCCATGGGTCATACATATAAGTTCTTTGGCTCCTCCATTTCCTGTAGTATTCTTAACTACACCCCGCCCCCCCCTTCTATTTTGTACCTACCAATTATGCTTCTTATTCCCTGTACCTTTTCCCCCATTCTCCCCCTTTCCCTTTGATAATCTTCCATGTGATCTCCATTTCTGTGATTCTGTTACTGTTCTACTTGTTTGCTTAGTTTTGTTTTTGTTTTTGAGGTTCAGTTGTTGATAGTTGTGAGTTTGCTGTCATTTCACTGTTCATAGTTTTGATCTTTTTTTTTAAGATTTTATTTATTTATCTTTAGAGGGGAAAGGAAGGAGAGAGGGAGAGAAACATCAATGTATGGTTGCCCCTCGTGCTTCCCCTGCTGGGAACTGGCCTGGAGGGAATCGGCCTGCAACCCTGGCATGTGCCCTGACTGGGAATCGAACTGTGATTATCTGGTTAGCAGGCCCGTGCTCAATCCACTGAGCTACACCAGCCAGGGCCTTGATCTCTCTTTTTTTTTAGATAAGTCCCTTTAATTTAATTTTATATAATAAGGGCTTGGTGATGATGAACTCCTTTAACTTGACCTTGCCTGGGAAGCACTTTATCCCCCTTTCCATTCTAAATGATAGCTTTGCTGGATAGAGTAATCTTGAATGTAGGTCCATGACTTTCATGACTCTGAATACTTCTTTCCAGCCCTTTCTTGCCTTAGGTTTCTTTTGAGAAATCAGCTGATAGTCTTATGGGGACTCTTTTGTAGGTAACTCTCTCCTTTTTTTTCTTGTTGTTTTGAAGATTCTCTCCTTGTCTTTCATCTTGGGTAACTTAATAATAATGTGCCTTGCCCTCTAGTTTCTCCTCCCAGTTTATCCACCAGCCACCTCCTTGCTGCATGTCCTCTCTCCACCAGCTGTCCATCTGTGCTCTTCCTACCAGTCTGGATGAATGTATCTTCTTCAATTCCTTGGTTGTTGAACTTCCATGAAGTTTGTTTTCTGACAGTTCTTATTTTTGTTTTTAAATTGGCTGTTATCCTTCTTTTAGTTGTACAAGGACACGAAGTGTATCTACGTATGCCTCCATTTCAGCCAGAAGCTCTTGCACCTCTGCACACGGACTTTAAAAATAATTATAAAAAAGCTTTAAGCCTTGACTGGTGTGGGTCAGTGGGGTGAGCGCTGGCCTGCGAACCAAAGGGTTACTGGTTCGATTCCCAGTCGGGGCACATGCCTGAGTTGCGGGCCAGGTCCCCGGTGGGGGACACATGAGAGGCAGCCAGACATTAATGTTCCTCTCCTCTCCCTTACCCTCTCTCTAAAAATAAGTAAATAAAATCTTTTTTAAAAAAGCTTTAGGATTTAAAGGTAATCATGAAAATAGGAGAAAAATGGATATAAGAAAAAGTAAAAATTATTTTGAGCTGAAAAATACCTGGATTGCCGCTTTAGTTCAGCATTTTCAGTTTTTAAGCAGGCAGGTTGTGTAGTCTTCCATATTTCCAAAAATTGAAGCGTAGATCCTTTTGTTTTCTTCATGCAAGCTGTTTTTCCCATTGGTAATTCCCAAATCTTGCTGTTAACTTGTTTCATCATTTTTCTTATAATTAACTTTACCCAGTGTTACAAGTTTTACAAATTTTTGAAACAAAATTGTTTAGTTCTGACATACTAGTTTTAACTTACCAAATATAGAAATGTCAGTAACAGTACTTTTGTAGATAATAAGATAATAACGCAAAGATCCAAAAAAGCAGGCAGGTAGCTAAGATGATTGTTGAAGGAAAGACTAATAAGCTAAGTATTTACTATAGGTATTATTTGAGAATGGTTAAGCACAGATTTCATGAAGTATATTCACATTTTTACTGTATTTATGTATTTAATATAAATGAAACATTTTAGTTAATATATTTTAATATATGCTAATAAATAGTAAATTAATAGCATTTTATATTTTATAGTTAACCATTATCTTTTTTTCTTGAACTGCACACTCTTAGTCATTCTGTAGGGAAGGCTGTGCTGTATCCTTCTCGTTAGGATGGTGCTGACAGCATAAACCTGTTCATTTGCTCAGCTACGATTAAACTGAGGTTTACGATCCTCGGTATTAAAATGCCATCAACTACTACTGGATATAACTTAAATCTTTCTAAATTGCTGCACTTTCCAGTACTGATTTTAGGGCCACTGGGACTTGTCTCTGTGGAGACCAGATTAGGAAAATGAATTCTTTTTCTTTGGCTAAAAAATTTGTTTTAGTTCTTTTTTCCCCAAATATTTTATGATTTATTTTTGATTAGTCTCAATTTATGATTGAGAACATTGAGATAAGTATTAACTTGGGTCACTGGCTTATCTATGAATAGAATTTAGAATTTTTAGGTCTTGGTTCAGTTCTTACATTCAGTTCCTCTATATGAGATGTTCTTCCCTGTTCACAAGTGTGTGCGCCTTTGGCTTTCCTGCATTCGTTTTCTTTTGGTGTTAAAGTATATTAAGGTTTTGAGTTGGTTTCTCAGAATCCTCAAATTTTTTATGCGGAGGAACTACACTTTGAGTCCACTCAATTTTTATATTAAATTGTACTGATTCTGCGAACCAAACAACCGCAGTTCGATTCCCAGTCAGGGCACATGTCTGGGTTGCAGGCCAGTTCCCAGTGGGAGATGCACAAGAGGTGACCATACATTGATATTTCTCTCTCTCCTTCCCTTCCCCTTTAAAATAAATAAATAAATAAATAAATAAATAAATAAATAAATAAATAAAATTATATTGATTCTCCATATTGTTATACGGCCTTGAGTTCAGGATGACAGGTTACAGGGTTGGAAGAATTTAATATTGTCTTTGAATTGAGTGACGAGAATTCAGAGCTTCCTTTTACCTGAGAATGAATAAGCTCTGTGTGCCCAGTAAGAAGTAATGTATGCTGTGCACAGAAGTTTGGGTTTTTAAATCATCAAAGACCTCTACTGGAAGCAGGTTACTGTGGAACTTAATTTATAAATTTTTCAAGGATTACAAGATGTGTAACTTTACTATACTATGATTGTGAATTTTATAACACCCTAAATTCAGTGTAATTTAAATGTAATACAATAAAGTATGAAAGGTGAAGTGTTATTAAATTTGACATTATATGTACTTTTAACCAGTAACTACTTGTTTTGTCACTTTAGTTTCATTAAATTCTCAGATTAATGTTTCCTTGCAAATGTCATTTTCATTTAAATAGTATTAGTAAGACTTTCTATCATTCTAAGAAGTTTATTTATATTATGAAGTTTCAGCATTTTGCAAATTTTTAACAAAGTTTGAGTGCTTATAAATCTTTTTCCATGTAGAAATTTGACAGTTTAATGTGTGTTTAAATCATATTTCTTTATATATGCTATTGTTTATATATTTTCAATTCTTATTATCATATGTACTTCGTAGTGTTTTTTAAACATATAAGCAAATGAAGACCTTTTTAAAAAAGGTTTTATTTATTTATTTTTAGAGAGAAGGGAAGGAGAAAGAGAGGGAGAGAAACATTAGTGTGTGGTTGCCTCTCATGAATCCCCCATTGGGGGGGACCTGGCCTGCAACCCAGGCATGTGCCGTGACTGGGAATTGAACCAACGATCCTTTGGTTTGCAGCCCTCACTTAATCCACTGAGCTGCTCCAGCCAGGCTACTTTATACTGTTTATTATTTTCCTATTTAAAAAGCTTTTTTTCTTAGTCATATCTGTGTTTTGCACTTTTTTGAGGATATGGAGAAAGTATTTAATTTGCTTTCTTTTTCAAATAATTTATGTGGTTATTTCATATATGAGTATTGCAAAAAAAATTTGAACATTGGAAAGCTATAAAGCACAAAATAAAACCACATGTAATTCTTCCTAGAGAGTAACTATTATTAGCAACTTGTTCTATCATTTCCAATTTGTTCTATTATTTTATGAGCTATACTTATTTTTTAAATAATTTTTAAAGGTTTTATTTATTTATATTTTTAGAGAGAGGGGAGGGGAGGGAGAAAGAGAAGGGAGAGAAACATCAATGCGAGAAAGAAACATCGAATGATTACCTCTTGTATGTGCCCTCACTAGGGACCCAAACCCATAACCCAGGCATGTGCCCTGACCGTGAATCAAACTGATGACCTTTCACTTTGTGGGATGATGCCCAGGCAAGCCATACCACTCAGGACTAAAGTATATTTCAAATAACTCTAAATTATACAGTCGAGTATTTTTATTTAACCTA
Organism: Artibeus jamaicensis; assembly: GCF_021234435.1. NCBI lineage: Eukaryota > Metazoa > Chordata > Mammalia > Chiroptera > Phyllostomidae > Artibeus > Artibeus jamaicensis. The sequence goes on from NW_026521883.1 coordinate 9,473,705, forward strand.
AAATTAAGAAAATATTTCATACCAGGTAATTACTAAATGACTATATAAGATAAATTATTTAACTATACCTCTGTTGGTTTTTTTTTTTCCAGATACTTCCATAAATCCTCAATAATAATTTTGACTACTTCTTTAGGAAACTTATTTCCTTAGGGTGTAATAGATAAACATTATTATTTATTTCTTAAGGCTCACTCAGCATTACTAGGGAGTGTTCCAGAGAGCTGGTGTAGACCTCTTATCAAGGCATGAGAAGGTACTTCCCTGGATTTGGCTAACATTGGGCATCCATGGTTTTCTTTCATCTTTACCAGTGTTATAGATTAAGAAATGTTATTTTTATATAACATCTTTAATGTGCACTTCATATGTATAATATGAAACGTGGATCTTAATTCATATTAAGATCCATGCCTTTGGATGTTATACATTGGGCAATAAGAAAGTAAAATGAAATAAAACTTATGTAAAAACAAGTTTGTACAGCTTGAGCCACGGCAGATTGTATTAATTCCTGACATGTTATATGTCAATTAAATTAGCAAAGGACCCGTTCTTTCTAGTTTGCATCGTCATATGTGCAGGACTGGTAGAGTGTGCTGATGAGCCCACCATGAGTTTTTATGTGGTACAACCATTACGTGGTACTGAGGGTTATTAGGTTATGGCTACTAAGAATCATCTCTACCCTTGTCTGAAAACAGCTATGGAAAAGATGGTTTGCTAAGAAAATTATTGGTGGAATCAGAATAATAGAGGCAATGGTTCACCTAACAAAGAGGAAATTGCTTTAGAGGCCTTTATATTTGACATTATAATTATAGATTCTTTCTATTTATTTGTATTAAGAATGGCAGTAGACTCCTAAGTAGAAATTACGTTTTTATTAACTCGGTTTATTGTTTGTATTTGAACACACAAAATACCATTAAAAATTTGTAAAATTATTACAATTTATTAGTTAAGAAAGACACTATTGAGGTGATCTTGAAACTAGTCTGCCCTTTCTAAAGTATAAAGCAATTTCTTAGGAATTAAAGAGCATAAATCATTTTCAGTACAGAAATCATGTGTTTTTAAAACCACTGCTTTTGGATCTGCTTTCTTTGTCTTAATTAGGAAATGAAGTGACCTCTCTTTATTCAGTCATAGATTTACACCCATAGGAACTCTTATAGATTTATTTCCCTAAAACCTTCGTATGTGCACAGCTGCAAACTCGTGTGTAGGCTAGGAAGTTTGTATTCTAAAAGTCTGAGTCCTCATGGATAGAGAACAGACTGACATCTCTAGGAGGGGAGAGGAGTTGTGGAACTAGGTGAAGAAGGTGAAGGGATTAAGGGGGAAAAAACCCCAAAACTCATAGGCACAGATAACAGTATGATAATTACCAAGTGGGGAGAGGTAGAAGAGGGTATAGAGGGGGTAAATGGTGACAGAAAGAGACTGAACTTGGGGTGGTGAACATGAAACAAACACTCTGGGTTCTATTGCCTGCTGCCAAAAAAAAAAAAAAAAAATTGTGACTCCCAGTGCCAGAGTCTTATGAAAAGGAAAGGGATTATTTATCCAAAAGTTAGATTTAGAACAATGGGGGAATTTTGCTGTTAAATCCCACTCCCTTTAGAAACAAAAAAACACCCATAATCACACGGTCCTGGCTCCCTTGCCACCCAGGCCGGTCAGGGGTCTGTCTCTCAGGAAAAGAAATGGAAATCTGTAGTTTAGCTGGGCAGATTCCTGTCTGTATTCTGGCTTCTTCCAGTTGCCTGTGCTTGGCTAGGCTCCTGTTCCTAATCCAAAACCCCTCCTCATAGTGGGCCGGCGTGAGTCCTACACCTTTTCAAACTGCTTGGCTAAGGCCCCACGTGCACAGCAGCTACATGGTCAAGAGGCTTCTCCTTCCCAAGCTGCATGGTCCAGAAAGCCTGGCTGCTCTGCGCTTGGGTTTAAATCCCAGCGTGCATCTTCCTCCGTAACCCCATCTCCATCTCCTCCCACACTGGGTTATATATGCCATTCTCCCAATCTCCTGCCCTTCTCTTGGTGCCTTTGTTAGTCTGGGCAGTTGTGGCCCTGTGACACAGGAGCTGCCTCCAAGCGTCTCTCCCAGGTATAGGAATCCCTGCTTACCACCTGGCAGGCACAGCTACTTAACATTAGTAAAACACTGGCCAGTTTCTTTAGATATGCAAAGTAACTCTTAATGGCCGAGCTCTGCTTCCCCTTCCCCCAACCAAGTTCGTAGGGGTTTTTCCTATATTCCAGGGCAGCCCTAGTTCTGAACACCTGTAACAAGCAACACAACACACAGATGATGTATTACAGAATTGTATACCTGAAACCTAGATGATTTGATTAACCTATGTTACTCCAATAAATTTTGTTTAAAAATTCTAAATAAATAAAAACATGTTAAAAATAAATAAAAGTATGAGTCCTGAATAAAACTCATGTACTTAAGAGTATACTTCTCAAGCTTCCAGGAGCATAGTCACCTGACTTTACTAAGGCACCTAACTTTACTAACAGGTTTGGTTATAGCTCATCGCAGGTTAGTTAAAGAAGGCAGATTACAAACCAGGGAAGGAAGGTGTTGCTAGAGCTGAAGACACTAGTTATATATAAGAAGTGACTTTTAATACATAAGAAAAAATGTAGTCTTAAAACTACTATAAAAATACAGCAACTCGAGGCCATTTAGTATAGTAACATTTGGAATATACACTCATTAGAGCTAAATGACATAATTTTTCATAGAAACATATACTGGTTATTCCTGATCATCAGAAAAGGTTAAATTCACATAATGTCATGTATTTGGCTGCCTAAGAGTCCATGTGTGAGAATATGCTCTAAAATGATCTCTTCCTTTTCTATATTTATAGCTCATTCCTTTTTCTTACTGTATTGATTAGGACCATTGGTTAAGTTATTTTTAAAGTGGCTTCTACTTAAATATAAAAGTATATATATTTTAGTTTCAGGATTTAAGTGTTTAAAGTTCAATTTAGTAAATTTATTCAAGAGATAATATTCTCATGATTAGACTAATAAAAGGTTATTATACTTAAAGATGTTTACATCACCCTGGCTGGTGTAGCTCAGTGGATTGAGCGAGGGCTGCAAACCAAAGGGTCGCTGGTTTGATTCCCATTCAGGGCACATGCCTGGGTTGTGGGCCAGGTCCCCAGTCAGGGCCACATAAGAGGCAACCACACACTGATATTTCTCTCCCTCTCTTTCCCCTTCCTTCCCCTCTCTAAAAGTAAATAAATAAATAAATAATTTAAAAAGATGTTTACATCTATGCACAGATATAATTTGACGTATTTACCCACATATATATTTTTTAGAAGTTTTGGGTTAGACACAATTGTGGTTGGTAGAGGCATGATAGATTAGATTTAACAAGGTAAAGGCTAATTATGGAAAAGAGCAGAATGTTTAGGTAGGTGTGAGTGATGGTGAAGAGAAAATGGTTAATCTGAAGATTAATATGCTAATGATTTTATTCTTGGAATATTAAGTGGAAATTTTTCATTTTTTATTGTAATGTCACATTTTTCCCTAGGAGTTTTGTAAATACCAGATATTATAATTTAGTCTTCAAGAGTGAAAAGTTCATGTCACTGATTTATGATTATTAACAAGTGATATAAAAGAAAATGGGGCATGAGAAATCTGGATATTTTTTGAGTAACAGAATTTTTCTTTTTTAGAATTATAAAGCATTGTTTTAGACATGGACTTTTATGAAGCCAAATGTACAAAATTTTGTGTTTCACTATACTGTCTTGATAACCGAATTGGGTCCTGGCTTATGGGAATCCTGTGGGGGTGCGTATGTTTGATTTCTGAGCAAACTACTAAAGAAGGGTTTATTTTAATGCTTCACAAAGCAGTACTAAAGTACAGACTTTGGGGTGGGTTTTTTTCTTTTTAGTGGGCTTACAATTGTTTCTTTTTCTATTGTGCTGTTTTTGGCTTTAAAAAAGAAACACCCTTCTTACTCATTGCTTTTAATATTTCAAAGTGAAACTGATATGTATGTCTCTTAGTGCAATGGTTTTAAATACAGAGTCAGCAGTAATTATTCTCCTTTGGGGTGGTGGGAGGCTATTTCTTGCGGAACTTCTCTCCAACATCTTTTTAGTTTATTCACTAGGTTTTCAATTGAGGGGCTATTTGCTAGTCAGAAAATACTACTATGCACATAGACAGAGACTAATGGATTATTGTGAATCCAGTATGGAGTTACAGGAATGGAAGGAGCAATTTCTGGGTCTGTGTGTAATTGTGGTGAAGATAAACTGTCAGACAAGCCAGAACAAATTCAAGTTCTTCGGAGGATTCTGTTTGGTGTAGAGGTTCAAGAACAGGAGAAACTCTGCGCTCCTTGGCCCTCTGTGTGGATATAAGGAAAGGGCCCTTTACAGGTTATGGTTGTCTTTTGTCTACTCATTTTCCTTACCTGTATACTTCCTCCTACTGCTTTGAAGCTTTACAGGAAGAACAGGGATAAGGGGAGAGAATATTTTTGGTGGGCTGCCCCACATCTTCAATTTTGTTGTTTTTCCTTAGTGGTCATTCTTACTTCACCAATAAAGAAATTGAGACATAATCAGAGTTTACTATCCCCAGATTCTCTGTCCATTGCTTTACCATTGAATCTTTTGTGAGTCTCTATGTTTTCCCCACCCTGGAGCTGTGGAACAGTCCTAACTTCCTTCTTTACAGAGCAGGTGCATTGATACAGTAATAATTTATTAGTTAGTGATTTCAGCCTGATTCCCTTTATTGGCAGATTGTGATATTGGGACTGCATCAGATTTTATTATAAAATATACTTGTAAATTTTTTTCCTAAAAACATAACTAATAGTCTACTGTTGACCAGGAAGCCTTACTAATAATAAAAACGATGAATACATACGTGCTAATATGTATTATATGCTGTATTCTTAAAATAAAGTAAGCTAGAGAAAGAAAATGTTATTCAGAACATTATAAGGAAGAGAAATATATTTTATTATTTATTAAAAATATTTACAGTATTAAAAAAATAACCTAAATAAATTTCACCCTTAATCATTTTCAAGAAAAGCAAAAAAAAAAAAGAAAAATATTTACATATACGTGCATTCACACAGTTCAAACCTGTGTTTTTCAAAGGGTCAGCCATACTTCCTTATAGTTATTTGATAAAGGGCACTCCTTAGAAAGGAACTTGGGCCCTGGCTGGTGTAGTTCAGTGGACTGAGAGCAGACCTGGGAACCAAGCAACGGCAGTTCGGCTCCCAGTTGGGGCGCATGCCTGGGTTGCGGGCCGGTTCCCAGAGGGGGACACACGAGAGGCAACCATGCATTGATGTTCCTCTCCCTTTCTCCTTCCCTTCCCCTCTAAAGATAAATAAATAAAATCTTTTTAAAAAAAAGAAAGGAACTTGGAAGGGGTGAAGGAGGAGAAGAATAAGGAAATGAAATATATAAGGAAGTTATAATTTCAGAACCTTTGATATAACAGTCTTAAATTATCAGTTAAGAATAGGTGTCTACCTTTACTTCATTTCCAGTGATATCAGAACCTATCTTTAAAAGAAAAAAGTATTTCTGCTATTAAATACCTAAAAATAATCAATTGATTTCTTTTTAGAAGTTTTATTTATTTTTAGAGAGAGGGGAAGGGTAGGAGAGAGGAGGAGAAACATCAATGTATGAGAAAAACATTGCTTGGTTGCCTCTTGCATGTTTCCAGCCTGGGACCTGCGTGGAACCCAGGCATATGCCCTGACCAGGAAACACGTCTGCGAACCTTTCAGTCCACAGGATGATGCCCAGCCCACTGAACCACACCAGTTAGAGCTGGATTTATTTATTTTTTTAAGTTAAAAAAAAAAATCACCCTGAGTTAGCAAAAAGTAAGATGAAAAAAATGAGAGATCAAATTCAGAAAGGTTTGTAAGCACCTAATGACTGCTGCGCTATGGGCATTTGCCAGTTACAGATGACTTGTATTTTTGGTTTTTAAGAAGTGCACATGGGACTCAGGAGACAAAGAGTAGAAGTCACACATTATAAGGAATCAGGCCAGAGATCCACCTTCCTAAAATCAGAACTCACAAAAGGTTATGTACCCACCAAAAAAGGAAAAAGCAGAAAGAAAAAATTACCCTAGCAAAGAGAGACAGTCTGAAAACTTATATCCTTCTGAGCCTTGGCCATGAATGGGGGGAGAAAGTTTTCCCTGAATATTTATGACTATAAACATGCTACATAGAGTTTTGGGACCCTGCTACCTTTGTGTTTCAAATAAAGTCTCTAAGCTGAGACAGGAGTAATTATAGCTCGGTGTTGTGCCCAGGCAAAGACAGAGAAGTGAATCCAAATCTTCTGGAGGAACATCCTCTCAAAGGCTTAAAGCATTATCAAAGATAGTATTCCATAGAGCATGACCTCTCTGTAAAAAAGCATAAAGCCCATGAGGAAATAGGTCACTGTTAGCAAAACAAACACCCAAATCAGACCCACAGAGACTTCAGATATTATCATTACTGGATACTGAATGTAAATATAAGTGTGCTACTGAATGTAAACTATAATTGAAAAATAAAAGTAAATATACTTTATATCTGAAGAAACAAATGGGAGAATTGGAAGTATGACTCAGTAATAGGGGATTGTCCAAAATAATTAAACAAAATGAAGAAACAAAAAATACAATAATTAACCCTGACAGGTATGGCTCAGTTGGTTGGGCATTGTTCCATAAACTGAAAGGTCGCTGGTTTGATTCCTGCAGGGCACGTGCCCGGGTTGCGGGTTCAGTCCCTAGTCAGGGCGTGTATATGAGGCAACCAATCAACATTTGTCTCTCTTTCTCTTTCCTCTAACTCTAAAATCAGTTTTTTAAAAAGGCGCGTATACCCTCGTGAGGATTTTTAAAAACTTCTAAAAATAAAGAAGATGGTAAAAAATATGAACAGTAAAATGACAACAACTCACAACTATCAACAACTGAACCTAAAAGAAAAACAAAAACAAAGTAAGCAAACAAGTAGAACAGGAACAGAATCACAGAAGGGAAGATCACATGGAGGGTTATCAGTGGGGAGGGGGAAGGGATAATATGGGAGAAAAGGTACAGGGAATGAGAAGCATAAATGGTAGGTACAAAATAGACAGGGAGAGGTTAAGAATACTACAGGAAATGAAGAAGCCAAAGAACTTACATGTACAACCCATGGACATGAACTAAGTGGGGAGAATGTGTATGGGAGGTGGGATGAAGGGCAGAGGAGAATAAGGGGGGGAATGGGACAACTAATAGCATAATCAATAAAATAAAATATATTTTAATAAATATTAAAGATAAAGTAAAATAGTGCACCTGTTGTGAAAATCTGGTTGGTGGTTTCTCAAAAGTTAAACATAGAACTACCATATGTCCCAGCAATTCTATTCCTAGGTGTATATTGAAAAGAACTGAAATCTGTCTTGAAGAGATATTTGTACATTATTGTTCACAGCAGCACTATTTATAGTAGCCAAAGGTGCAAATAAACGAGTGTCCATTGACAGATGAATGGATAAACAAATGTAGTATATGCATATAATGGAATATTATTTGGCCTTTAAAAGGAAGGAAAGTTTGACACATGCTTTACATGCACGGACCTAGAAAACATTACGCTTTGTGAAATAAATCAGACATAAAAGGACAAATATTATATGATTCCACTTACATGAGTTACTTAGAATAGGCAAATTCATAGAGACAAAGTAGAATAGAGGTTACAAGGGCCTAAGGGGAGGATGAAAGAGCTATTTAAGAGGTTCAGAGTTTACAAACTGAACTAACAAGCAAAACAGAGACTGACTAATAGATGCAGAACAGATGACAGCTAGTGGGAAGAGCGGTTAGGGGGTAGAGGGAATGAACAAAAAGATGGTGTAGATGGCTCTAGTAGTATTTAGTTGTCTTTAATTTAATTCGAAACAGTTGTGTTAGATTGTATTGTGACAGCTGTCATATCAGCATGCATTTAAAAATATATCAAAATTGGTGAATTTTTGCATAGCCATTTTAATATCGAAGATGGAATCAAATAGGCAACATTTTCAGCAGATTATACATTATTATTTCAAGAAAGGTTAAACCACAACTGAAACACATACAAAATTTGTGCAGCATATAGAGAAGGTGCTGTGACTGATCAAACTTGTCAAAAGTGCTTTGCGAAGTTTTATTCTGGAGATTTCTCACTGGATGGTGCTCCACTGCTGGGTAGGCCAGCTGAAGTTGATAGCAGTCAAATCGAGGCATTAATTAAGAACATCATTATACCATGCGGGAGATAGCTAGCATCCTCAGAATATCCAAATCAATAAAGTTATTGGTAAATATGAAAAATGCGTCTTTTATTTTGTGGAAAAAACCATACAGGTTTTTTTGCCAACCCAGTATATAATTAAATGATAAATATGAATAGTTTACATATATACATCACAGCAAAAAAACAAACAAAAATATTAATACATGATCGGGAAAAAAACTTAGCATCAGTCTTCTTTCCGGGTGAGGTTTTACTTTTAAAGTTTTTGTGTCATATTTTTCTGTGATTCCTGATTTTTTTTGCTAATAAGCATTTATTTGTATAATCGGGGAAAAGCAAATATATAACATAAATGTATATGAAAATTTTAATTTTGCCCAGAAAGTCTGAGTTCTGAATTTTGTTGATAATCTTACCAATTAAATTTTGGGGGTTCCTTGATTAGATAATTTGCCATAGGACTGTAGTCAGTTATGTACCTTCATTAACATGTAAGTAAAAATTCCTCTTAACAGTTATGTTTTAATTGGTTACAGATATTTTCTAGTTTATATCAATTACTTTTTTAACCTCTTTATCTTGAAAAAATATTTTTTAAATATTAGTTAAGGCATATGTACTGTAAACATTACTTAGCAGTCAGCTGTTCAGTAGACTTCTGTATAGAAACATCTTTAAGTGAAAGGTCGTATAGCAATATGCTTTAGACTTTTTTTAAAAAATCCTCTTTGCACAACCACAGAATGAATGAGATAAGTTTGTCTTACTCATTAGCCACACCGAATTTTTTTCATCAACTAAACAAGAAAAGAACATTTGTTTTTATTCCATCTTTTGTCTGATGGAATACTATTGAAATACCTTCTATACTATTGAAAATATTTATGTCTCTCTAGTTTTGAGATACAGTATTAATCAGGAAAGCAAGATATTTCCTTTACAGCTGAACAAATCTTTCTGTTCAAATACAAATGGCCTCTTACTTCTTTTGTTCTGAGTACAGACTGAAACATATGTCAGCCAGCTTTTGTGTGCTCCTTGACCTTGGCCAGAAGGAGGACTTGTCCAGCCTTTCTTAAAACCTGGGTAAAAACTATTCAAAATCCAATTTCCTGGGAAAGCAGGGCTTTTATAAAGGAAGAATGTAGATTATTTGCTCTTGCCCTGAAAAGCATAGAAGATGAGCAGTATTCATATGTATAATAATTACTAATAATTTCACCTGTTTTAAACTTTATGTACGAAGGAGTTTTGAATTACTGTTACAGTGACATGTAAGCATTGATCTTGATTTAATGTAGTGGTAGTTGAGTAAGGGACATAATCATTTCGATTAGTCATTCAATAGAGAAAGGATTAAAAGTAGGGAATTAACCACTGATTGATTTATTGTTTTAACTGTTTGAGTAGCTGGGTTATATAAATTCTGAAACCTTGTGCTTTTATAATTTATTATAACACTTAAAAAAATATTTATTTATCTTTTTTAGAGGGGAAGGGAAGGAGAGAAGGAAAGAAATATCAATGTATGGTTGCCTCTAGTGTGTCCCCTGCTGGGAACTGGCCTGCAACCCAGGCATGTGCCCTGACTGGGAATCAAACCACGATCCTCTGGTTCGCAGGCCCACGCTCAATCGACTGAGCCATACCAGCCAGGGCTATTATAACACTTAAAAAAAAACTCTTATAAAATATACATTAAAAAAATTAATCCATTAGAAGAATATAGAATGCCTGGATTTAAGCAACAGAATTAACTTCTGTTTAATTGATTATGAAGAACTTTTTAAAACTTATTTTAACTTTCACTGTACTTAGGTATTTTGTGGTACTGTGGGGCATGATTAAGAAGAAATGGGTTTTTGCCCTTAAGAGGCTTATAGTATATTGAGTGAACTAGACTAGTTTATATGATGATTCTTTTGTTTCTTGGTCATTTAAAAATATACTACTGATACCCCTTTTACTGTAGGTGGGCTCTTTCTCTGATGGTAGAACCTGTGAACATTATAAATCTTTTACTCTATAGTTTTGAGCATATTCAGTGTTGTAGGTAAGTATTGAGTGCTGGTTGCATTTTTGCTGAGTTTAGTAGATTTCCTGGCCTTAAAACAAAGAAGAAGGGATATATAGAGTGTGGGTTTTGGATTTTGGATATATTGTGATCTTGTTTCACCATTTTTTTGTGATTAGAATAAGGAATGAAATAATAATTGAGAGTGCCTGCTAAGTAAATTTTAGTTAATTGTAAATAGTTCAGTTAAACATTTATTCACTGCTCTGTTTTGGGCACAGTGCTTGGTAGTGTAGGTACATAAGACAGCAGTCCCTGGTTCCATAGAGTTCCAGTCTAGTGAGCAGACAGATAAAAAAATAGCCCCAATCAATTGGTTTAGTGAAGATGTATATATGAACTATTCATTCATGTATACATAATTTATATATATGTTGAATTATTGATTCTTTTTTTAATTTATTTTTTTGTTGATTATGCTGTTACAGTTGTTCTATTCCCCCCTTCATTCCCCTCCACCCTACCCCCCATCCTCACCATTACCCCCCTTTCGTTTATGACCATGTGTCTCACGTTCTTTAGATTCTATATTTCCCATACTATTCTTGCCCCCCCATCTATTTTCTATCTACTGTCTATGCTACTTATTTTCTGTACCTTCTCCCCCCCTTCTCCTCCTCCCACTCCCCTGTTGCTAACCCTCCTTGAGATCTTCATTTCTATGTTTCCACTCCTGATCTAGCTGTCCTCTTAGTTTGCTTTTGTTTTAGGTGTGGTTGTTAATAACTGTGAGTTTGTTGTCCTTTCACTGTTCATCTTTTTTATCTTCTTTTTCTTCGATAAGTCCCTTTAACATTTCATATAATAAGGGCTTGGTGATGATGAACTCCTTGAATTTGATCTTATCTGAGAAGCACTTTATCTGCCCTTCCATTCTAAATGAAAGCTTTGCTGGATAGAGTAATCTTGGTTGTAGGTCTTTGGATTTCATGACTTGGAATACCTCTTTCCAGCCCCTTCTTGCCTGTAAGGTTTCTTTTGAGAAATCAGCTGACAGTCTGATGGGGACTCCTTTGTAGTTGACTGTCCCCTTAGCCCTTGCTGCTTCTAGGATTCTCTCCTTCATTTTCATCTTGGCTAATGTAATGATGATGTGCCTTGGTGTGTTCCTTCTTGGGTCCAACTTCTTTGGGACTCTCTGAGCTTCCTGGATTTCCTGGAAGTCTATTTCCTTTGCCAGATTGGAGAAGTTCTCCTTCATTATTTGTTCAAATAAGTTTTCCACTGGTGGCTGTGCCTTTCCCCCTTCTAGTACCCCTATAATTCAGATGTTGGAGCGTTTAAAGATGTCCTGAAGGTTCCTGAGACTCTCCTTTTTTTGAATTCTTGTTTCTTCACTCTTTTCTGTTTGGCCATTATTTGCTTTCTTCTGGTCCACTCCATTGATTTGAGTCTCAGTTTCCTTTTCATTGCTATTGGTTTCCTGTGCAATTCCATTCATTTCAGTTAGTTTCGCCTTCATATGTTTCTCTAATTTGTGGCTATAATCAACCAGTTCTGTGAGGATCCTGATGACCAGTGTTTTAAACTGTGTGTCTGAGAGTTTTGCTGTTTCTTCATCGCTTAGATTTATAGGCTCTGGGGGTTTGACATCTTCTTGAGCCATTTTTGGTCTGTTCGCCTCGTTAAGTATGAGGAGTGGAGCCTTGGACTCCCAGGTCGCCGGGTTGTGACGCTGTATGTGGAGGTGGGGTCAGAGCGGGGAAATGGTGGCGCCCTCCACCGCTGCTTGCCGCTGGGGCTGCTGGCTCTCGTCCAATCGCCCACTCCCTCGCTTGTCTATCCACACACGAATGCGCGACTGCGCGACTACAGTCAACCCGCAGCCGTGCTCCTTCTCTGTTTCCCCGCGGTCACTCGCTGAGTTGCTCACCAGGTCCAACCCTGCGCCTGGATTCCACGCGCCTGAGTCCGTCTGACCGAGTTTTCCTGTGCTACCCCGCTCTGCCAGCTGCTGGTTTCGCCCCTCTTACTGGTCAGGCTGAAGAATTTGTTATCAGACTTCCGAAAAGTTCAATTTTCTGTGTTCTGGCTGTGTTTTCTGTTGCTAATATTTAGTTGTCTTTAAACTTGGTTGTGTGAGGAAGCACAGCGTCTCCACCTATGCCTCCATCTTGGCGGAAGTCCCTTCTTTCGAATTATTGATTCTTGCATCATAAGTTTGTTGAGCAACTACTGTGTGTTAGGCCCAGTATTGGCACTGGGAGTACAGTGACAAACAAGAAAGATTTGTTCCTCTATTGAAGGAGTTTACAGACATTAAATCTTTTAGTTAGATCTTCTTTTGTTTCTATATAAGTATTTGAAATGAAGTAATTAAAACAAGACATGAAACAGTAGGACTAAGTTGACTTTCTCCATTGGAGGAACTCATCAGAATGTAGTTTGTGTGGCATTCTAATATTCCTTTGATCAATACAGAATGTTGAAATCTTAATTTTTGCCATCAATGATGGAGGGACGCTACTCCTAAGTTTGTGATAGGGTTTTTTTTTTTTTTTAAATTAAGTGAAGAGTGACTTTAAAGCTTACCAGTTCAAATCCTCAGTTACAAAGTAAATATTTAGAAGGGAGACACATTGTTCTTTGGAAGGTAGAAAGGGATGAGGCACTGGAGATATTTCAGTCCAGGAGTTATTTGGGACCGTCACCAAGGCTGCTTGTTGGTTTTCTGAAGCCCATTGTGTTGACTGTCCTGTATTTCCAAACTGCAGTTATCAAAGCCCTTATTTTAAAATTTAAAAAATAATTGTAAGAAAATGAGGATTCAGAAACCTTCATGACTCTTTATACCAATGAGAGGTGTTTGTGGCATCTTTGATACTGGCTTCATCATGACAGTTTTATTATTTTTCTTGAGTAGAGAAGAAAAATCTGCCACATGAAAGTTACTATTTTTTGAAATAATTTCAGTAGGAAAAAAGTACCCTTCTACTAGGTACTGAAATATATTTTTCCTATTAGCCTATGTGGGTTTACCATTCTCACAGAGGATATGTTCTGAAGTAATAGGTAGAAGTATTGGAAACACATGTTCATTTTCTTTGTAGATTGTCCTAACAAGCAATTCTTCTAAAATAAGCCAATAATCTGCATTTTTATATGAACTCTTCTGGAAGTATCATTCCAAAGACGGAAATAATGTTCTGATTTCTAGGCTTACCCTGAGTTAGAGGAAACCAAGTATTTCTATGAAGGAGCTTTTCAATGAAGTGTAATACTATCATTTGTTGAAGTCTGTATCTTAAAACAATAAAACTAACTGAAAATGAAGTACAGATGTTTTCATTAGTGTTGGCTGAGGTGAGGTGTGATGTGATATGATAAGACATGATGTGGGTAAGAGCTTTGGAATCAGTCAAATCTGAGTTTTAGTTCTCTGCCATTTCTTAGCTGTGGTAGTGTTAGGCTAATTATTAATATTTAACATCTCTAAACTTTATTTCTCCCATGGGTAAAGTGAGAATAATAATGTCAGTCCCAAAGTATAATTACTAAATAAGATCACACAGGTGAAGTGTTTTGTATAGTACCTAGTATGCAGTAGACACTCTAAAGATTTCTTTGTAGCTAAAACTAACCAAGAGAAACCTGAATATGGGAACATTCATGTTATAATCCCTTATGCTCCACAAGAAGAAAACATGTTATAGGATAAGGATTTCAGAAGGTGGAAGATATTTACTACTTAAAGTAATTGAATTTAGAAAAAAGAATTAAAATACATATAATGAAATATAACAAGGTTTTAATAATTATTTAATTAAGTTTTAGAGGAGGGGAGGGAGGAAGAGAGGGAAAGAAACATCCATGTGTGGTTGCCTCTCCAGTGCCCCCCAGAAGGGACCTGGCCTGCAACCCAGGCATGTGCCCTGACTGGGGATCTAACCAGTGACCCTTTGCTTTTCAGGCCCGCTCTCAATCCACTGAGCCACACCAGCCAGGGGTATAACGTGACATTTGATTAGAGCCTAGCAGGCACTCTTGTGAGGTTTGTTACTGCCTTGTGTGGGTTTTCAGTAAATTTAGTGGGAAATCCATAAAGGGAATTCAGGCTTTATGGACAGAGAATCATTACGACCTCGAATCCCCTCCTTGCTCCTCACCTTAGTGACTTCCTTGCTTGTTCAAGGAAAGTTAAATGATGTGATCATTTCACAATGGGGGAAACTTAGTAATATTAGTGTTAAGTCTTTTCACTAGATGCTTTTAAGTCCTAGAAATTTACAGTATCTGGGACTTAACCTAGTTCTCTATCAGGAGCAACTATATTCATCATCAGCCCATGCATGGACTTCTGGTCATTTATATTGTATATCATAGTCCTTTTTCTTTATACACCCATCTGTTCTTCATAGAAATGTTTGTATTATCTAATGTGGAATACGGTTATTAGTGCTGCTCATTTCCTTAAAATAATACATGAAATTATTCTAATTTGGGTTTGAAATTGAGAAATGGGAACTTTCTTTTTCAAGATTTTATTTATTTATTTTTTTAGAGGAGTAGGGAGGGAGAGAAACATCAACACCAATGTGTGGTTGCCTCTTGTATACCTTCAGCTGGAGGCCTGGCCTGCAACCCAGGCATGTGCCCTGACTGCAGGCGCTGAGAAATTTTCATTTACATTTTGATGAATACTAACTTACATCTTCAGCTATCACCTTTCTCCTGAAGTTGAGATCAGTGTATTCAGGGGTATACTCTGAGGTACTGAGAATAGAACCAGCAACCCTTTGGTTCGCAGGCCAGCACTCAATCCACTGAGCCACACTAGCCAGAGCAAAAGAAATGGAAATTTTCCCTTGAATAAGAAACATATGAGTTGAATTTATCTAGTTAACAACACTAACTGTGATATTCTGAATTTATCTGTAGAAAGCATTATCATTATTTCATATCCTCACTTTTCTTGGTAAGACTCGTTCTTATTGCCAAAGTGAACAAGGTACTTTTTGAACATGGACTATTTTTCTTGTTTTGTGAGTTTTCATCCTTGTTTTTGGCAACATAGACTACATATGCCAGAGACATTAAAAGCTGTATTTCACTGTAACAGCATTAGACCAGAGGTTGCACACTGTTGTCTTGGACATCAAAAATTTAGAAACTTTATTGTCAAAATATAAAAAATGGGAGATTTTATTGAAATTTCAGTGCTTATCAACTTTTAAAAATCAAGAGTTGGCAGCATTGGGCCTGTGCTTTTATATGGCCAAACTCAGTAGGAACTGAGAAATACTTTAGATGGGATGCCCACTATACACTTTATACACCTTTGCAGAAGTCCTCCCTCATCACATCTCCATACATGTGTGGTCCTTCTCAGCACTGCGGCTTCTTCATCAGTGAGTTTATTTCTCGATGCATGCCTGTTTCAGTGGAATTATTTGGGGAATTATAAAAATTCCTGATCCACTTTGGCCATCACTTGGGTTTTTTTAAGCCTTTAGACAGCAGTATTTACCTTTTATAATTTTAACTTTTTAATTATACTTTATTGGTTATGCTATTACAATTGTCCCAACTTTTCCCCCTTTGCCTCTCTCTTTTTTATTTACTTATTTTTTATTTACTTATCTAAATATTGATAATGCCAGAGAAGCTCCAAGAAGAGAATACTTAGAAGTGGATTTAAAACAAAATCAGTGTCTTGGTCACGAGTTTTTGTTTCCTGATGCTCTCTCATACCAGATAAGATGGGTAAAAATTTGGGTCATACTATTCTAATGACTGGTGCCTGTTAATGACCAATAATGACATACTGTGTATAATTAAGGCAGGATATAATTGTCATGGTACTTGGGGTTATTATGTTTTTCTTCAGAATGATGACAGAAATTAGGATCTCTTGGATTTGAAGTTTTTAACTTAATTAAATCTGCTCTTTGTTTGAAAACCAAGATTGAGAACTTACTTGTTCACTTATATATTTCTTTGTTCATTATCTGAAAACCCACTATGCTAGGTCCTATGAATAACATGGTAAACGAGACGGTTCTGCCTTCACAGAGCTAACACGCAAGTGAACAAGCAGTTACAGTGCACTGTGATTGCAGAATGGTGAGGCTCTGAAAGAGTGCATAAGAGGGGCAGGTGTTACAGAATTGGAGTCAGGAAAAGATTTCCAGTGAGAGACATTTAAAATACAAGTTAAGGAGGAGCATAAGTTAACTTGAGGAGCAGAGATAAAAGGAGAACCTGGCTTTTGGAGGAAATGAAGTAAATTTAGTACTTATTAACATGTAATGTAAGAAGAGGATTTAATGGAAATGAAGCTGGAGAAATAAGCAAGTGCCAGATCATAAGGACTTTAAGCCACCTAGTGATTTTACCATTTTTCTAAAGGCATTGGGATGCCGTTGAATTCCTTTGAGTTGGAAGGTGTCATGATCTGATTTGCATTTTGGAAAGTTCCCTCTGGCTACAGTGGTGCACAGACTGGTGTGGGGAATAAGGGAATTGAGAAGAGAAACCTGGAATTGAGGAGGTTAGGAGAGTCTGTTCCCTCCTGGGGGAGACTAAAAATGGAAAGAAGTTTATAGATCCAGTGTTACTTAAGAGCTAAAATAGACAGCTTTGTGTTTCGTTTAGGTCACAGGGTACATGGTTAGTGGTACAGTAAACCCCCTTTCTCTTCCAGTGGAATCAGTTACCTGTGGTCATCCTCATTCTGAAAATATTAAGTAGCAACTTTTAAAAATAAACAATTCATAAGTTTTCAGTTGTGCACTGTTCTGAGTAGTGTGATGAAATCTCACACTGTCTGCTCAGTCCCATCCAAGGACGTGAATTATCCCTTTGTCTAGTATATCTGCGCAGTGTGTGCTGCCCGCCCCTTTCTCACTTAGTTAGTAGCTGTCTCAGTTGTCAGATTGGCTGTTGTGTAATCACAGTGCTTGTGTTCAAGTAATCCTTATTTAACTTAATAATGCCACACATATATAACTTTTGTTACAGTATGTCCTTGTAATGGTTCTATTATAACAATAATGGTTATTATTGTTCATCTTACTGTGCCTAATATATACATTAAACTTTATCATAGGTATGTATGTATAGGAAAAAAATAGTTTATATAGGTTTCAGTACTGTCTGTGGCTTCAGGCCTCCAGTGGGGATCTTGGAACATATCTTACTCAGATGGGGGGGCTTGAGATAAGTACCCAGTAGAATAAAGTAGATTGTAGATTAGGGAGGAGATGAGTGGTGGGAAAAGTGGGAGGCAAGAGATGAGTTTAGTTGGGACTGTTGAATTTGAGGTGTCTGAATTTTCCCTGTTTAGGTAGAAAAATTGAGTATACCCCTGAATACATTGATCTCAACCTCAGGAGAAAGGTGATAGCTGGAGATGTAAATTAGGATTTGTCAGAATGTAAATGAAAATATGGTATGGATGCTTAAAACAATGTAGCACTACCTGGGAACAGTGTCTTTTACATAATGATGCTTAAAAAATATTTGTTGAATGAATACATTGCTAGAAGCCATCGGAGTGGTTTTGAGTGAGATGAGAGGCTTGGGCCAGTTTTTCGAGGAAATCAAACAATTCAAGGACAGGTTGAGTAAGAAGGAGGAGCCAGAGAGATGGGAGGCAAATCAGGGGAGAGTGAGAGCATGAACTCAGAGTGGAAGGAAGATTTTGAGAGAAAGCAAAGGCCACCAGGGTCAGGAGAGGAAGAAGATGAGGACTGAAAGTGTTCCTTGGAGTATGCGGTCTACCTGGAGAAGAGAAAGATACCAGTGGTTATGGAGGATGAGATTAAAAACCCCATTGCAGAGTGTTCAGGAATGAGGAAATAAAAGCGGGGGGTGAGGACACTCTTCGGTTTGGATGTGAAGGGCCTGCAGGAGAGAGGGTGGTAGCTGGACAGGAAGTAATGAGTTAGGGGCGGGTGTTGTTTCTTGTGTTTTTGATGGGAAAAATTGGAAAGTGTTTAAATGCTCATTATGAGAAGTCAGCAGAGAGGAAGAGGATAAATTACAGAGATAGTACAGTGAAGTTTATGAGTGATTTGCTTTGGACTATATGAAACAGGAAGGTGAAGCTTTGCCAGCATGTTTTGCTGGTTTGATATTAGAAAATTGAGGGAATTTTTATCTTATTTCTTTGTTTCTGTTAACTCATCAGATAAAAATTTTGATAACTAAGTTTATGTGTTTATTTAAACTTATTCATGATGCGGAAGTGTAAAATAGAAATTTAAAGTTTCTTTCTTGCCCTTTAATCCAGTTTCTCAGAGACTGATATTCAGTTTCTTATGTATTCTGTTGGACTTCTTATAAGTACATGTAAACTGTATCAACACCAGGAGATTGTAAAAGGATTTCAAATGTTGGTTTTCTGAAGTGGCATCCTACTGTACATATTAGTGTGCATATTATATATATTATTTTTTAACTTAGTAATATATTTGCTTTCTTCCTAAAACCAGCACATTTAGATCTACCTTGTTTTTCTTTTCAGTACCCTATATACTAACTACCATGTAATATAGACCTACTGTAATTTAACCATTGTCATAGTCATGGACATCTAAGTTGACTCTAATTTCTTGCTATTAAGAATAACACTCAGTGAATGTCCTTATCAGGATAGTAGGGGCTCAGGGTTTGATTCTAAAGTTATTACATCAGGTTAATATGATCACGTATAATACTTTTCGGAAACACATACACTGCCTTCAAGTAAATCTAGTGTGGTCAGTGTTTTTTCCAACATTGGATAAGAATGCTATTTCTTTAGTTGAGCACCAGATGAAGTTTTAGTGTGTTCTATAGTTATAATGTATGAAAAATGCATATCTTCAAATAATGAAATTACATTCTTTATTGTGAGACTCACATATATTCAGAGCCCATATGAATGTAGTGGGAGGGAACAAGATTCATTTCTCTAATTTATTATACCTGAAGCTATTCCATTGTAGACTGTAATGGTGGGTGGAATTGGGCTTCACTATTGTATTTATTTTTCTAAGGACATAAGGTTTATGTGTATGATAAGGCTCCCTTATATATTTTAAGCACACATTTTATGAACTACTATACTTATTTATGGATTGGTCAAAGTAGGACTTAAAAATCAAAAGAATTATAGCTAAATTTTGTTTAAAATATTCAACAGTGTAGTTATCCTGAAATTATATTATGCCAATCCATACCTTTTCCAACAGTGGATGTGACTTCTATTTCCGGTGTGAAGTATGGTAGGAGATCATGTAAGGATATGGCGGCAGGTAGCAGAAGGACTACTCAACATGGTTCAGGTCTCCACTGTATTAGAAAACCACCTATTTATATTGGTATTAGTAGTGACATTCTTCTCTGTCAGTGCTCAGCAGAGCCCAGGTGTGAGTACAGAGAAGGCCAGTCATTAGATTCACACAGGATGGGAGCTTTGGCTAATAGTGATTGCAGTGATAGAGTTTAGAATCTTAAGGAGATCAGAGGAGAGAGGGAAGAATCGAGAGACCTAAGAGGTTGATGACATCACGGAACAAGTATGTAAAATTGAAGTGAATGAGTGGGAGTTGGGAGGCAGATAAAATGATAGTGTCCCTGTGTTTACTTTAACCTCTTATTTTTACTCGAAGAATGGACTCTTCTAAATATGTAAAGCTAATGGAACAAACCAATTTGTGGGAATAAGATTAATTCTTTTCACTGAAAAAGGAAAAAGTGAAAGATGCAAACCCAAAGATATTCATTTCAATTTACTTTTTTAGTTGCAGGATCCAGTGATTCCCACAGGTCCTCAATTTAAAAAACTTTCCTTTTTGTAAAACAGTTATTGCCCTGGCCAGTGTGGCTCAGTTTGTTGGAGAGTCATCCTGTGACCAAAAGGTTGCAGGTTCTATTCCCCATCAGGGCACATACCTGGGTTGTGCATTTGATTCCCAGTTCTGGCATGTACTAGAGGCATCCATTTGATGCTTCTTTCTCATGTGGATATTCCTCCCTCCCTCCCTTTTAAAAAAATATACTTTATTGATTATGCTATTACAGTTGTCTCATTTTTTTCTCCTCTTTATTCCCCTCCGCCCCATACCCCCCTCCCACCACCATTTCCCCACCTTAGTTCATGTGCATGGGTAATACATATAAATTCTTTGGCTTCTCCATTTCCCATACTGTTCTTAACCTCCTCCTGTCTGTTTTGTACTTACCATTTACGCTGCTTAATCCCTGTACCTTTTCCCCCATTCTCCCTCTTCCCCCTCCTCTCTAATAATCCTCCATGTGATCTCTATTTCTGTGAATCTGTTCCTGTTCTAGTTATCTGCCTAGTTCATTTTTGTTTTTATTTTTTTAGGTTCAGTTGTTGATAGTTGTGAGTTTGTTGTCATTTTACTGTTCATAGTTTTGGTCATTTTCTTTTTCTTAGATAAGTCCCTTTAACATTTCATATAATAATGGCTTGGTGATGATGAACTCCTTTAACTTGATCTTATCTGGGAAGCACTTTCTCTGCCCTTCCATTCTAAATGATAACTTTGCTGGATAGAGTAATCTTGAATGTAGGTCCTTGCCTTTCTTGACTTTGAATACATCTTTCCAGCCCCTTCTTGCCTGCAAGGTTTCTTTTGAGAAATCGGCTAATAGTCTTATGGGAACTCCTTGGTAGGTAACTATCTCCTTTTCTTTTGCTACTTTCAAGATTCTCTCCTTATCTTTCATCTTGAGTAATATAATGATAATGTTCCTTGCTGTGTGTTTTCTTGGGTCCAACTCCTTTGGGACTCTGTGAGCTTCCTGAACTTCCTGGAAGTCTATTTCCTTTGCCAGATTAGGGAAGTTCTCCTTCCTTATGTTTTCAAATAGGATTTCAGTTTCTTGGTCTTTTCTCTTTCCGGCACACCTATGATTCAGATGTTGGAACATTTAAAGTTGTGTAGGAGGTTCCTAAGTCAGTCTCTCTTCATTTTTTTTGAATTCTTGTTTCTTCATTCTTTTCTGTTTGGTTGTTTCTTTCTTCCTTCTGCACCAAACCATTGATTTGAGTCCTGTTTTCCTTCCCTTCACTGTTAGTTCCTTGTACATTTTCCTTTATTTCACTTGTCATAGCCTTCGCTTTTTCCTCTATTTTGTGACCAAACACAACCATTTCTGTGAGTGTCCTGATTACCAGTGTTTTGAACTCTGCATCTGATAGGTTGGCTATCTCTTCATCATTTAGTTCTATTTTTGGAGTTTTGATGTGTTCTTTCATTTGGGCCATATTTCTCTGTCTCAGTACACCTGTTACGTTGTAGGGGGTGGAACCTTACGTATTTGCCAGGACAGGGCAACCCTCGTTGCTGCATTATGGTGCTGTATGAAGGGGGCGTGGGGGTCAGAGGGGTAACAATACCATTTGCTTGGCTCTTAGCAGGATTTCAGTCACTTCCCCTGCTACTCACAAGCAAGTTGAGCCTTCTTGTGCTGATTCCTGGGTGGGTGGGTTTGTGCACATTCTAGGACCCTGTGGGTCTTTCCAGTGAACCCTCCTGTAGTATGGGAGTTTCTCCTACTGCCACATGCCCACAGGTTTTTACAGCCAGCGGATTTGAGGCTTTATTTTCCCTCTTGAACCTTGGGTTGCATGGGTCTGTCTTGCTCCCCAGTTGTTCCTCCTGATTTATCCACACGCAAATGTGGGACCGCCTGGTCCACCTTGCCTGTCCCAGTCTGCCTGCCCCATCCTCCAGCCACTGCCTTGCTGTGTGTCTTCTCTGCCCCAGCTGCCCGTCTCTGCTCCTCTTACCAGTCTGGACGAATGTTTCTTCTTTAACTCCTTGGTTGTCAGGCTTCCATACAGTTTGACTTTCTGGCAGTTTTGGTTGTTTTATGTTTTTAAGTTTGTTTTTGTTTTGCTTTTTTGGTTGTGTAAGGAAGCAAAGTGTATCTACCTACATCTCCATCTTGGCCGAAAGTCCTAACTATTTAGATACTTAATTTTTCTCATCAGTCTATTGTAGTTTTGAGCACAAACATTTTATAGATGTTTTATATTATAAATGTATTAATGTGTACATACAAATGTTTTAAAATATATTCATATATACTTTTAGTTTCTTGATGCTATTTTAGATGGAATTATAATTTTAAAAGACTTCAGTTTTGGATATTTTGGAACCCTAGCCTGCATGTCTTCTTAATTGGATAGTTTTCCTGTAAACCAAAAAGTTGGAGATTTAATTCCCAGTCAGGACATGTGCCTAGGTTGTGGGTTCAATCCCTGATGCAGGCACATATAAGAGGCAAACCAATCTATGTTTCTCTCTCATATTGATATTTCTCTTTCTCCCTTCACCTTTCTCTAAAGTTGATAAGCATGTCCTCAGGTGTGCCTAAAAAAATTGATCAGAGGGTATAGATAGTTCTCATTTGTTTTTTTTGTTGTTGTTGTTATTTTGCATACACCTTCATTTTTCTCCTATTAATATTTTCCCTTGCATTAGTATGTAGTTTACATGAGGGTTCACTCCTTGCATTCTCTCTTCTCTGGGTTTTCACAAGCACATAATAACATGTATCTACTATTACAGTATCCTGTAGAACAGTTCCACTGCTCTAAAAATCCCCTTTGCTACACATACTTACACCTCTCCCCTCCTCCCTCCTGAATTCCTAGCAACCACTGATCTGCCATATAGTTTTTCTTTTCCAGAATGTCATATAGTTGGAATCATAATACAATATATAGCATTTTCAGGCTGGATTCCTTCACTTAGCACTATGCATTTAAGGTTCCTCTATGTCTTTGTGGCTTGATAACCTTATTTTTTAAAGTAACTGTGTAATATTTCATTGTGTGGCTACACCATAGTTTATCCATTCACCATTGAAACACACCAGTGAAAGACATCGTGGTTGCTTCCAGTTTGGGGCTGTTTCAAATTAAGCTGCCAAAATTAGTCATGTGAAGCCATTTTTTATGGACTTGTTCATTTGAATAAACACGAAGGGTTGCTATAGTATATGGTAAGAGTGTTTTTAATGTATTAAGAAACTATCAAACTTTTTTTGAAAGAGGTGGTAACATTTTGCATTTTCATTAGCAGTGAGTGAGAGAGTTCTGTTGTTTTACATCCTCACTAGTATTTGGTGTTGTTATTGTTTTGGATTTTTACCATTCTAAGAAGTGTGTAGTAGTATATCATTTTAATTTCGCAATTTTTTAATGGCATGATGTTGAGGATCTTTTCATATGCTCATTTGTGATCCGTATATCTTTGGTGCATATCTGTTCAGATTATGAACCCATTTTTTAATTGGGTTGTTTGTTTTCTTGTCCAGCTTTGAGAGTTTTTTGTATATTTTGGATAAGTCTTTTTTCAGCTTGTTTTTTCATTCTCTTAACAGTGATTTTTGCAGAGTAGAGTTATTAATTTTAACCTTAACTAAGTCTAATTTATCAATTTTTTCTCTTTCATGGATAACACTGTGGGTGTTGTATATGAGAAATCATTGCCAAACCCAAAGTCACTTAGATTTTCTCCTGTTGTAGCTCTTAGTAGTTTTATAATTTAATGTTCTACATTTATGTCTGTGATGCATTTTGAGTTCATTTTTTGTGGCAGGTGAAAGGTCTGTGTCTTGATACACTTTTTTGCATGTGGGATACATATGCTCCAGGAACATTTGTCAAAAAGACAATCTTCCACTGAGTTGCCTTTGCTTCTTTGACAAAGATTAGTTTGATTGTCTTTGTGTGGGTCTGTTTCTCAGCTTTCTTTTCTGTTCCATTGATTTACTTGTGTATTCTTTTTGTTTTCTAGTCTTTACTGTACTGTTCCTTTTTAAAAAAAATTATTTTAATTGTTGTTCAAGTACAGTTTTCTGTCTTTTACTCCCATCCCAGCCCACCCCTCCAGCCCTTCCTACCTCCCTCCCATTTCCACCCCCCCTAGTTTTTGTCCATGTGTCTTTTATACTTGTTCTCATACTTGTCTGTTCTTTTGCCAGTTCCACACTGTCTTGATTACTGTAGCTTCATAGTAAGTCTTGAACTTGGCTTGTGTCAGGTTTTTCTCTTTCAATAGTATGTTGACTGTGCTGGGTCTTTGATCTTGCCATGTAAACTTTAGAATCAGTTTGTCAATATTCACAAAATAACTGGCTGAGAATATTGTTTTTTAAATGGTAGTAAATTTTTATTTTTTATAACTGGGAAATGTGAAAGAATGTGAGGTACTAAAGAAATGAAAATTGTCAGATGGTCTTGGTTTGATTTCAGTTCAAGATGAATTTACTTCCTTCCATGGACACACCAAATCAACAGCTGCACACAGAAGAATTCCCTCTGAAAGGATCTAGAAACTAGCTGAGCAACTCCTACACAGTGGGCAAACGAGGAAAAATACCCACATAAAAATGGGTAGAGAAGGCTGAGACACAAGCCTCTTTTTAAAAACCTCATCTCTGGCACAGGAGGGAAGTCACAGTCCCCAGCTTCTCCCTGAGGAGTGAAGGGTTTGGACACAATATCTAGCACCCCAACATTTAAGACTTCCCCCTGAGGGACAGCCCTCAATACACCTAACTCTGAAAGACAGTAAGACTTGTGTCCACAGGAAGCTGAAGACTATAACAAACAGTTCTTAACAGGCCCTCAAGGACTTGCCATGGCACCACCACCACCACCCACGCTCCGTCCCTCAGGGCTCCGTGCAGAAGACAGAAAGGCCTAACTACCCATCTTTCTCTGAAAGAGAAAAATATTTGCATATTTTAAAACTGCTGCCTACAGGTCAGGTTTCTACTTTAGCACACATCTGTGTACATACTACAGTCTCCCTCTGAAATCCCGGAGGCTGGCAGGTGAAATCTCATTCTCCCTCTGGCACACTCCACGTCACTTGTGTCTCCCTGGAATGAGCTTGTATACTTGTCTGCTGCCCTGGCTTTTGTGGCTTCCTCCCAGGGGATACACATTTTGATTGCCTGGTCACGGTGGGCAGCAGGGCTTGTGTTAGTGGGTCCCACGGGACTGTAACAAAGAAACCGTTCTTAACTGACTCTCTCTGTCCTACGTCCCCCGCCCCTTAGGGCTTAGTGAAGAGAAAGCAGACTGAAAAACCCAACTCCCAGTCTCTGTCTGAAAGAGATCCACTGGCACACCTTAGGAGCTGCTGCCCGAGGGTCCTGTTTCCAGTTAGCATCTAGGTGATGGACTGAGATCCTCCCCTTTGGGACATTGACAGGTCTTGGCACACCCTCATCTACTGAGAGCCACTAAGAACAAAGAAAGCAGGTTGAACCATCACAAAGATTTCAGTGACAGCAGAGAGCTAGGGTATGGTTGAATGATCAGTTTAATTTTCTACAGACTCCATCAAGAATGGGAGAGGTGGCTGTTTTATCTAATACACAGAAACCAACTCAGAGAGTCAAGGAAAATGAGGAAGTAGAAATATTTTCCAAACAAAATAACAAGATAAAACTTCAGAAACAGACCTTAATGAAGCAGAGATAAGTGGTTTACCTGAAAAAGATTATAACAATTATAAAGATTTTATATAAAGATCATTAAAAAGGTCATAAAAATTCTCACTGAGGTTAGGGGTCCTTTAGAGATAAAGAATTTTTCAGGCAAGCAAAAACTTAAGGAATTTACTTACCACTAGAGCTGCCTTACAAGGAATTGTACAGGGACTTCTTCAAGCTGAAACTAAAGGATGCTATTTAGTAACAGGAAAACATGAACATATAAATCTCAGTGGTAATAATAAGTATATATTTA
Source organism: Artibeus jamaicensis (assembly GCF_021234435.1). Taxonomy (NCBI): domain Eukaryota; kingdom Metazoa; phylum Chordata; class Mammalia; order Chiroptera; family Phyllostomidae; genus Artibeus; species Artibeus jamaicensis. Next base: position 9,499,841 of record NW_026521883.1, read on the forward strand.
AATTCAGAATGCTCTAATGTAATGATAGTGGCTAAGTACAAGTCTAGTACAAAGTTTAAGAGAAAAGTAGTAAAAATAACTATACAGTAATTTGTTAATGGATACACAAGGTAAAAAGATAGAAATTGTGGCATCAAAAATATAAAATGTAGAGGACTTCGGCCAAGATGGAGATGTAGGTAGATACGCTGTGCCTTCTTGCACAACCAAAATAAGGACAACGAAAAATTAGAAACAAAAACCAATCAGAACTGACAGAAAATTGAACGCTACGGAAGTCCAACAACCAAGGAGTTAAAATAGACATATTCATCGAGACCAGTAGGAAGGGTGGAGTCAGGAACCAGGCAGAGAGGGGTCACGGCAAAAAAAAAGTGGTGGCTGGCGGGCCCTGGGCACACAAGGCATCAGTGGGTGGACCCAGCGAGGCATGCAAAGTGGCTGGCTGATGGGGCAGTTACACATTCACATACTGATAAACTAGGTGAAACTGGGGAGCAAGACAAACTGCACAACCCAGGGTCCCAGCACTGGGAAATAAAGCCTAAAAGCACTGATTGAAAACACCTGTAGGGGTTGAGGTTGCTGGTAGAGACTCCCAGCCTCACAGGAGAGTTCATTGGAGAGACCCACACGGTCCTAGAACATACACAAGCCCACCCATCCAGGAACCAGCACTAGAAGGGTCCAGTTTGCTTGGGTGAAGCATGGAAGGGACTGAAATCCAACAGAGAGCCAAGCAAGCACCATTGTTCCCTCTTGGACCCCGCCCCCACATACAGCGTCATGACTCAGCAATTGGGTTGCCCTGCCTTGGTGAACACCTAAGGCTCTGTCCCTCATATATAACAGGAACGAGAAGACCAAAAAAAAAAAAAAAGGCCAAAACAGAAGAACAGATTAAAGCTCCAGAAATAATACAACTAAGCAACCAAAAGATAGCCAGCCTATCAGATTCACAGTTCAAAGCACTGGTGATCAGGATGCTCACAGAATTAGTTGAAGTTGGTCACAAATTAGATGAACAAATGAAGGCTACCCTCAGTGAAATAAAGGAAAATATACAGGGAACCAATAAGGATGGGAAGAAAACTGGGATTCAAATCAATAGAGTGGACCAGAAGGAAGAAAGAAACAAACAAACAGAAAAGAAGGAAGAAACAAGAATTTTTAAAAAGAGAGGCTTAGGAACCTCCAGGACATCTTTAAATGTGCCAACATGTGAATTATAGGGGTACCAGAAGGGGAAGAGCAACAAGTGGAAAACTTATTTGAACAAATAATAAAGGAGAACTTCCCCAATCTGGCAAAGCAAATAGACTTCCAGGAAGTCCAGGGAGCTCAGAGAGTCCCAAAGAAGTTGGACCCAAGAAGAAACACACCAAGGCACATCATCATTACATTAGCCAAGATGAAAATGAAGGAGAGAATCCTAGAAGCAGCAAGAGATAAGGGGACAGTCACCTACAAAGGCGTTCCCATCAGACTGTCAGCTGATTTCTCAAAAGAGACCTTCCAGGCAAGAAGGGGCTGGAAAGAGGTATTCCAAGTCATGAAATCCAAAGTCCTACATCCAAGATTGCTCTATCCAGCAAAGCTTTCATTTAGAATGGAAGGGCAGATAAAGTGCTTCTCAGATAAGATCAAATTCAAGGAGTTCATCATCACCAAGCTCTTATATGAAATGTTAAAGGGACTTATCTAAGAAAAAAGATTAAAAAACATGTACAGTAAAATGACAGCAAACTCACAATTATTAACAACCACACCTAAAACAAAAGCCGAAGTGTGGGGGTGACTTTGTCCTCAAGTTTTTCTGTCCGCTACGGATGAAAGTAAACACTACCAAGACATGATCTACTTGGGGAGGAGAGGTGGCCAGTTTCTTAGAGGAAATAGGCCTCAAGGCCCTTCTTCTAGGGGCTTTTATTGGGTTGTAATATACAGGAATACAGGCGGCAAGAATCAAACAGTAGATAACATTTCAAAGAAATCTGAGGGCTTAGTCTGAGTCAGTGTCTATAAGGAAAGGAGGTTTGCACAGAAACTTTGGGAGACATACTCATTTTCTGTTTGCACCCTTAACATATGAATGAAAGCACTTTTAGCAAAGCAGATTTCACAGGATTTTTTAGGAATTCTTTATTATGCTAGATTTACCCCAGATACCGCTCTAGCAAGGCAAGGAGCTGCACCTCTCCCCATCAGGTTTCCAGCTTAAGTGGATTAGAGCCAGGAAACACTTCTCCCAGAGGACATGGGGACTCAGGCTATGTCACATAGCCGAGGGGCAAGGGTCCATTGCTCCCTCTTAGTTGCAGCCCCCCCGAGTCCTTCCATGATGGCCTCCCAAGTGATGGAGTCTGGCTTAGGTTGCCCCTCGCTGTGAGGAGTCTTACCCATCATCAACATCGACCATGCTTTTGGGGACAGGGGAGTAAGCTAAGGCAGGGTTTGCTACTAGAGACAAGTTTTTGTGTCCTTTGGCTCACATTCCGGAGGTCACTCTCTCATCCTTAGCCACGTGGGGTAGTTACAATTCCTGAAACTAGGCAGAATGGTTCCCAACACAAAAGCAAACCAACTAGAACAGGAACAGAACCACAGAAATGGAGATCACATGGAGGGTTAGCAACGGGAGTGGGAGGAGGAAAAAGGGGTAAAGGATACAGAGAATAAGCATAGATGGTAGGTAGAAAATAGACAGGGGGAAGGCAAGAATAGTATGGGAAATGTAGAAGGTAAAGAACTTACGATGCATGGACATGAACTAAAGGGGGGGAATGTGGGTGGGAGAGGTGTGCAGGGTGGAGGGGAATGAAGGGGCAATGGGATAACTGTAATTGCATAATGAATAAAATATATTAAAAAGTAAAATAAATGTAAAATGTGGAGGGGGCAAGTAAAAATATGGACATTAGTGTGCACTGTAATTTATGTTGTTATCAGCTTAAAATATATTGTTAGGAATGTCTTATATAGGCCTTATTGCAACCACAAAACTAAAACCTATAATAGATACACAAAAGCCCAAGAGAATGAAACCTAAGCATACACAAGGAAAATCATCAAGTCACAAAGGAAGAGACTAAGAGAACAAGAACAGAACAAAGGAATTACAAAACAGCCAGGAAAATGGTAACAGCAAGTTCATACCTATCAATAATTATTCTAAGTATAAATAGATAAAAATTTCCAGTCAAAAGACTTAGAGTGGCTTAATGGGACCAATGATATGCTATCTACCAGAGACACTCTGGCTTTAATGGCACATATTGAAAGTGAAGAGATGGAGCCCTGGCTGGTGTAGCTCCAGTGGATTGAGCTACAGGCTGATCCCTCAGTGGGTTGTGCACAGGCTGTGAACCAAAGGGTCACCAGTTCGATTCCCAGTCAGGGCACATGCCTGGGTCGCGGGCCAGGTTCCCAGTGGGAGCCACGTGAGAGGCAACCACACACTGATGTTTCTGTCTCTCTTTCTCCCTCCCTTCCCCTCTATCTAAAAATAAAAATAAATAAAATCTTTTTTTTTTAAGTGAAGAGATGGAAGCCAAAAGAAAGCAGTGGTAATTAGTAGCTATACTTAAAACAGACAAAGCAGACTTTGAGACAAAGTCATTATAATGATAGTATTGTCCGTCAAACAAAAGGACATTGCTTTTGTACATACTTATGCACTCAACCTAGGAGCACCTAATTTTATAATGTAAATAAATATTAAAAGACCTGTAGAGAGTAACAGAATAATAGTAAGGGATTTCAGTACTCCACTGTTAATAATGGATAGATCATCCAGACAAAATCAGTAAGAAACATTTGGCCCTGGCTGGGGTAGCTCAGTAAATTGAGTCCCAGCTTGTGAACCAAGGGGTCACCAGTTTGATTCCCAGTCAGGGCACATCCCTGGGTTTTTTGGACTTGACACCAAAAACAAAGATGCAGCAAAAGCAAAAATAGACAAGCGGGACTACATCAAACTAAAAAGTTTCTGAATAGCAAAGGGGAATCATCAATGAAATGAAAAGGTAGCTTACAGAATGAGAGAAAATATTTGTAAGTCCTATATCCTTGGTCAGAGGTTAATATCTACCACCATGCATCAGTTTTGCCTGTTCTTGAATGCTATATAAATGGAATCACACATCTTCTGTGTCTATGTCCTGTTCAGTGTTTTTGAGGTAAATATAGGTTGTGGAATTTACCAATACTTCGTTCTTTGTCATTTCTATGTGGTATTATTTCAATATAGAAATATAATAATAAACTTCAATTCATTTAGCAAAAAAGTAAAATGTATAAAGAACTCTAAAACTCAGTAGGGAAGAAAACCTAAGTAACTTGAATGAAAAATGGGTAGAGGAACTGAATAGACATTTTTCTAAAGACATACATGACTAATAGGTACATAAAAAGATGCTCAATATCACTGATCATCAGGGAAATGTAATTCAAAATCACATTGAGATATCACCTTGCATCTGTTACATTGGCTGTCATAAAAAGGACAAGAGATAAGTGCCTGTGAGGATGTGGAGAAAAGGGAACCCTGGTGCACTGTTGGCGGCAATGTAAATTGGTGCAGTCACTATGGAAAACATTATGGAAATTCCTCAAAAAATTATAAGTAGAACTAAGGTAAGACCCAGCAATTTTACCTCTGGGCATTTATGCAAAAGAAAAGAAATCACTATTTCAAAGAGTTTCCTGAACCCCCATGTTCTTTGTAGCATTATTTACAATAGCCAAGACATGGAAACAGCTTACGTGCCTCTCGGTGGGTGGATAGATAGATAGATAGATAGATAGATAGATAGATAGATAGATAGATGTGGTAAACATACACACAGTGGAATATTATTCACCCATGAAAAATGAAGGAACTCCTGCCATTTTTTACAACATGGATGGACCTTGAGGGCATTATGCTAAGTGAAATAAGACAGAGGAGGACAGATACTCTATCGTAGGCTCACTAATATGTGGAGTTTAAAAAACTGAACTCATGAAAACAGGAAACAGATTGGTATGGCCAGAAGCAGGGGGTGGGAAGGGGTACTCTTAGGAAGGGGAGGATAAAATGAATGAAAATGGTTAAAAGATACAAACTGCCAGTTATAAGTTCTGAGGGTACAATGTGCAGCATAATGACTATAGATAACAATACTGTATTATATATTTGAGAGTTGCTGTCAAAAATGTTATCACAAGAAAAATTTATATATGATGATGGATGTTAACTAAACTTAACAATTGTTTCATAATATTGGGTTGGCCAGAAAGTCTGTTAGGTTTTTAAGATAAAAGATATATTTTTATTTTCACCAGTAACTTGATTGATTTGGATATTTTGAGTATGTCTGCTATCTCCCGCTATTGGCTTCTAGTGAGTAGAGGCCAGGGGTGATGCTAAATATCTTCTAAGGAATAAGACAGCCCCAAAGCAGAGAATTATTCGGCTAAAATGTCAGTAGTACCAGGAAACTTCACAAACCACTTTTGACACCTTTGATCAGTCACAACACCTTCTCCATACACCGCACAAATCGTTTTTGCATTTCATTTGTGTTTTTACCTTTTTTTTGAAATAATAAAGCATGATATATCAAAGCTATTGCTTATCTTCTTCCATCTTTAATATTAAAATGGCTACACAAAAATTCACCAATTTTGATTTTTTTAATACATGCTGAAATGATAGCTGTCACTATACAATCTAAGAAAATTGTTTCAAATGAAGTTAAAGACAACTAAGCACTACTAGAGCCATTGTACAGAAGAAAACTTAATGGGCTTTTTGGCCAAAACAGTATATACCTGTGTTCAGTCATTACATTGTACACCTTAAACTAATACATTGTTATGTTATTTGTATATTAAAAATTGGAAATAATAATGGTCAGGTGGAGATAGACTGAGCAGTGAGGGGTGGAGTGGTAAGAATTAGAGACATTAATAATTGAAACTTGTGGAAAAGAGAAACAATAATCATAACAGAATCTGTAAATATTATTCTTCTCTTTAATAATAGCACTCCCGTAATGCACTTTGGCTAAAATAAATCAATTTTGATCATTAAAGTGAGGTTTTTTAATGTGTCCTTTTTAAGAAAGTTAAAGTGAGTTATGAGCCTCTTACTTAAATTGCCCTATAACTTTTCTTTTTTTAAACCAAGCTCTGGGCAGTTTTGTTAAAGAAAAATTGTGCATGATTTACTTTTCACCACTCTGCTGGCATGCTTCTGATGACATCAGAATCCTCTGGGCCAGTGATGGATAGTGTGCACACTCGAGTATTTTCCACACGCTGTGCCCACTTCAGTAGTATTGCAACTGCAGTGATGGACACCGTCTTGGCCAACATGGCACGGCACTCTGTTTTATCTTCTTCAGAGCTGGAAACTTGTTGGCGAGGATGACCAGTTTTGCTTTGCCTTGTCTGGTCATCTTCCGAGTCTGCTTGTACCCCAGCACACACTTTCCACTTTCCATAACAAGTTGGAGCCTAGAGTTGATTGACTCCAGTGACATTTTCATTGTCTTTGTGGTCACTATCTTCCCGCCTTAAGTGCAGGACAGCCCCCAACCAAGAGCCTGGCCTATAATTTGTTTTTATTGTCCTGTGATTGTTCTGTGATTTTTGATAGTTTTTTTAGCATACACATGACATGTACACATGCAAATGTCATTTTTACTGAACGTTTGCTGATCACCTTCTACAGGTGTTAAAACACTGCTCTTAATAGTTTATCCTGTGTTCTGAACATTAGGTTAGGCTTTGATGCCATTCTTTGAGAAGCTTTCACTGGGAATTTCAGATATTATTGCAAACACTGCTGACAACTCAACATCAGGGGAATTTTGCTGGGAGCTCTGGGAAGAATTTTTATTCTTACGAAAAATCAGATGCTGTTTTGCTAGTGCCTTTCATTTCTGTTTTGGACACTGGTGTGGGAAGTGATACCTGAAGCTGAAACTTGTGACCTAGAATCTGTAAGCATTAGAACCAAAGCAAACATGTGGCAGACGAAGCAGTAGAAAGGGGAGAGTGGTCACTTTGGAGATTCTTGAAAGTTCAACCTGCGCTTACCATATAATCCAGAATTCCTACACCAATAAGCAATTTCATCCTAAATTACATCAGAAAAGAGACGTAGAAGAAGCTCAGCCGCCTCTTGTTTTGACAATCAACAAAGGCTGACTGTGTTTTTGACTTTAAAATTTAAATATTTATATGCCTCATTTTTTACAGCAGCAGTATATGAGAACCTGAAATAAACTGTAAATCAGTGATTTATTTTCACTTAACAGATTCACAGCTGTCTTTCTTTAATATTTTCTTTGATTATTTTATAATGCGATATAATTTTTTTAGACTTCAGCTTAGCACAATACTATGACATAAAGCAATACATTTACTTTAGTCATTTCATTCATGGTAGGCCGTGCCTATCTCTCCAACAAAGCATCTGTTGCTGCTTTAAAGAGAGTGACTTTCAGCCAAAGTCACTCTTGTTTTTGACTTATATCTTTAATATGTTGGCTCAGGGTGGTAGTTATTAGAGGCATAAATTTCTTCCATTTCGACATGATGGGATGCTATAACATATCATACAGAGCGGTCTGTGAAAGACTTTTCACTGACTACTTCTGAGGATAGTCATATTTTTCATCTGTAATGTAAACCCAGTAGACTTGGATTTGTTGATTTCACTATAGGTAGCAATTCTTTAATCTGCTAGAGAGCTTTTATCATTTCTCAGTCAAGAAAGCCATTTGTCTAAATCTATTTTTATTCACTAAGTGGGGATTTACTGATAGAGTGATGCCTTCTGGGAAGGGTATAAACAGATTCTGAAATAAATCATAACTTTTTTTGGAGGTGATATCTTGTGGTTTTTAAATATATTTTATTGATTATGCTATTTAAATAACTTTTGATAACAAAGAATATGTTGGGTCTCATACCTTAAAAAATATTTTTCCCTTTAATTCAGGCATGCTTCAATTAACAGAAAGTATTAGAATTAGTCTTCTTAAGAAACTTGCTGGTGTGACTCCAAAAATTCAAATACGTATTCATAACATTAACATGTTTATTGGATATGTAACAAGTGATTTCTGTTCATTATATTGGTATAATTTATCTACTTTACCTCCTTGTTTTTACTATTTAAAAAGAAGAAATAATATAAGCATGTAGTTTGTCATTTACCACTGTCCTTGGAAACCATTTTTTAAAAATATTTTATTTATTTATTTTTCAAGAGAGGGGAAGGGAAGGAGAAAGAGTGGGAGAGAAATATCAATGTGTGGTTGCCTCTCATGCGTCCTCTGCTGGGAACTGGCCTGCAACCCAGGCATGTGCCCTAACTGGAAATCGAACCGCGATACTCTGGTTCGCAGGCCCGCGCTCAATCCACTGAGCTACGCCAGCCAGGGCTGGAAACCATTTTTTAAAAATAATGTTAAAATATAACTTACTACCATGGGTATTCTCTTTGACCTGGTTCTTGAGCAAACTTTTCGTCTACTGTCTTTTAGTAACTGTAAATAAACTATTTAATACCCTTGTGAAATTGTAACTAGCCTATGTCTTCACACTATTAAATTCAAGTGAAATAACACTAACTTCCTGCTGGAGGAATTCTATGAGTTCAGTTTGGGGTTTTTTTCTTTAAAGATTTTTATTTCTTTATTTTTAGAGAGAGGAAAGGAGGGAGAAGGAGAGGGAGAGAAACACCAGATTCTCACATGCCCAGACTGGGGGCCTGGCCCGCAACCCAGGCATGTGTCCTGACTGGGAATCGAACCTGTGACCTTTTAGTTCGCAGGCCAGCACTCAGTCCACTGAGTCACACCAGCCAGGGCAGATTTCTAGGAGTTCCTAAGGTAAATTGGGGTTCTCTTTACTTTTATTATTTGGTTATGTCACTATCAGTTCATTTTCTGTTAAGCAAGACTATCATAGTTATCTCAGTATTTGGTATCAGTGATATGCAAGCAACTTCAGGAGATATGACAAGATCTTTTATAAAATTATTTGTTGATTTTTGAGAGAGAGAGATTGTTTCACTTATTTATGCATCATTGGTTTCTTCTTGTATGTGCCCTGACCAGGTATCAAACCCCCAACTTTGTAACATGAATTTAAATAAGGAGTTGATATTGAAGGGACTCAAAGGACAAGCTAACGAGTTTGCAACTTCTGTAGATATTAGTTGTGAGCCCTGACCAGTGTGGCTCTTTTGGGCATCGTCCAGCAAAGTGAAGGGTTGCTGGTTAGATTCCCCATCAGGACACTTACCTGGGTTGCAAGTTCGGTCCCTGTTCGTGGTGCATGTGAGAGGCAACTGATCAATGTGTCTCTCTCTCTCTCTTTCTCCCTCCCTTCCCCTCTCTCTAAATATAAATACAAATTTAAAAAAATAGAAATTTGTTTTGAGCAGTGGGTGGTGATAAATAGGATTTTTGAAATTTCAGTTGTTCAATGTGCTTTGTTAAATGAGAGGCACCACATAAAGTGATACTAAATATTACTCATTTTTCATTAACTATGGATGAGTCTGTACTAATGTCCCAAGCATAGACTAGAAAATTGGTATCTTAAGTGCGACTTTTTGCCATATATGTAGGAAGTAAAGGTATTCTTCTGGTCTTCAAGCCCCTGTTAAAATCATTCTTTACCCAGCTGAAGGCAATTTTAGGCTTTCCGCAGATTTCTAACCTTGCAAGTATTCCTGGAAAAGAAGAGCTGTGTCTGATTACTCCCCTTAGTGTGACATGAGTCTGAGTGCAAAGGAGAACGTTAATGACAGGAATTATAAAAATAACCTCCTTCTGTTAGCATAACAGTTAATACAAATAAAAATATAAAGGGCAATAGTTAAGGTAGTATGGTTTTCCAAATCTTACAAATATGAGACTATGATAAGAGTGATACAGTAATTTATGAAAATTTGGGAGTTAGTTGAATGCTCAAAATTGTTTGGATGGGCTGACTTTTTCTGTCTTCAAAAATGTTTGTAGTATAAGGGAAGGAAGTGTAGTCTGACAGCTTCTCACACAGAGACACCTCCCGCCAGTTAGGATGGGACTGTCTAAAGAAAAATCTTAAACTGTATTTCCATTTTCTTACTAATATTGTTTGAGGAACTCTGGGTGAACAGAAAAGATAATCAGAGAATATTAGCTACATTTGGAAATATGACAAAGAATAGGGGAAAATATAAATTCATAATGTTGCTCATGTAGTTGAAAAGCAGTAATTGCTGACCTCCTTTCATCACCCTGATTTTTTTCTTTAGTATACATTATGAATGTACATATATTATCTGAATTTGGAGAAGTGTATTTTGTTAATGATTAGCTGTGCGGAAGCCTAAAGTCATTGTGCAGTTTTAATAATGCAAAGAAAACAAAAGATGAAAATAAATAATTTTTACTACTATAATTGAGTAAACATACTCTTGGACTATGTACCTATTTGTACTGTCAGCTCACAGTTGTGCATAAGAAACTTACAGACTAGATACTTATGCTTTGTTGTGTATTATTTATATGATAATAACCAAGCAGTTGTAATTCTCTTCCTTAAAGTTTTAAGGGAAATATTTAATGAAAATGAAAATATAAGTATGTGTTAGTGATAAGAATATTTTTTTTGCTAAGGATACTCACCTGGATTATCAAAAATACCATCAACCCTGGCTGGTGTGGCTCAGTGGATTGAGCACCAGCCAGTCTGTGGATCAAAACGTCACCCATTCCATTCCTGGTCAGGGCACAAGCCTGGGTTTCTGGCCAAGCCCCCTGCTGGGGGCTTGTGATTGATGTTTCACTCCCTCTCTTTCTTCCTCCCTTTTTTTCCCTCTGGAATAAATGGATAAAATCTTAAAAAAAAGAAAAAGAAAAGAATAGCATCCAAATTATCTCTGTGTAAACTTTTGTCTTGGGCTTGGTCCTGACTTGGAACACTGGAGAATTCCCATAGGGATGAAGTTTAAGATATTTTTTGTTTCTCAGCTTTATTTTCACTTTGGATTTGTGCATAAGATCATCTTCCAGCACTCTGCCTTTGTATACACAGTCCACAATGAAAACCAGACCAAAAGTTGAGCTTTCCAAAGCTTTAGTTTAGTCTAGTACTGCTCAGTACCAGTAGGGTTTTGGAAAGTCCTTTGTAGAAGTGTCTCTGTCATTCAGTAACTTGTTTGGGGTTGTGTGATTGCTGTCAGTGCTTGATAAACATGGGGTGGGGGCTGGGGAGTGAGTAACCTCATTTCTTACAGGCTGTGTGCGAATTTAAAGGAAGACCTTTCAATTGTCCTCAGTTTATTTAACTAGGTTTAACCCTCTCTGATCTTTCTGTTAGTGATAAAAAGCCAGCAAATAACATCCTTTCGGGTTACATGTACAGTATTGGAAGAGAGCATTTACATTAAAGGCTTGTGTGTTCCTGTAGCTGCCATGGTGTACAGCCTTCTGAGCTTATGTTACCTGATGAATAACTAGTCCAGATGGCTGAACTGTTGAAGGATATAAAACCAAAACCCATTTTAGGAAGCTATTCACTTCGCTCATTTTTGGATAAGAGCCATTCTAATTAGTGGTAACTTTCTCGATTTGTTTTCAAATTAAATTTTTAACTCTGTGTTTTCTTGATTTTTACCTAGGTTACAAAATATCCTCCTATGCTTGAGACCTACAGACTACATGTCCTACAAGAACAATCTAATGGTTTTTCATCCCTTGGAGATATATTAGAAACATAAATATGGTGCCAAAAGAACTTCTTACCTTTTATTTGGACCTACTTTTGTATTGAAGAGAGTTATACAGCCTGAGGCTACTCATTCTGGAGAGACTCTGTCCTGTAGGATCATGGACCATCCCAGTAGGGAGAAGGATGAAAAACAACGGACCACTAAACCCATGGCACAAAGAAGTACACACTGTTCCCGACCATCTGGCTCCTCATCCTCTGGGGTTCTTATGGTGGGACCCAACTTCAGGGTTGGCAAGAAGATAGGGTGTGGGAACTTCGGAGAGCTCAGATTAGGTAAGAACTTGGTTATATCAGTGATTTGCACTAACAACAGCAGCAGCTGTGATAAGCTGTGGTGTGTTTCCAGACAAACAGTTTATAATTTTATGGGAAATTCTTTTAAGGAAGACCTTAAAAGGTTGTTATGAGGACTAAAGAATTTGTGAATGGGAGAGTCATTATCTGTTATAATTGTTATGCAAGGTTTGTCTCTGTGAATATAGGATTTTAAATTTCCCAGCAGTTCTGAGATTTTATAATGTAAGGAGATCTGCATACAGATTGCAATAAAATGGAGATTCTGATTTACTTGGTCTGAGAGGTAGAGCCCTAAATTCTGTCTTTTGACAGACTCCAAGATACTTGGGATGTTGTTGGCCCCTGAACTCCACACCTGAGAAGGAAGGAAGGTCTTGTTTTAATTCAAACCCTGCCCTTAATAAGGCAGTCATATCCAAATTTAATCTTCAAGGATATAAGGTATACATCCTGTTTAGAGAGGCTTTCTAGCTGATACTGTGTTTGCATTTCTTCTTGGAAATCCCAGCATCAGGATTTAACTAAAACTTTAGGAAGAAATTATGCAATGTTTTTCTCCAACAGGGAACTAGATTTTTTTTATCTCAAGTATAAATTTATAAGTGAGATGATGAATAATGACAAAATACACCAGTTTGAAGATACAGAATCGAGAAGGATATTGGGTATTTATTTATTTTTATTTTTTTTTTTTTTTTTTTTTTTTTATTTTTTGTTTTTTTTATTCTTGTTGTGTATTCCTTTCCCCCTCCCTCCCCCCCCCCCCCCCCCACCCCCCCACACCCCCCCCTTTTATCCTTTGTCTCGTCTCTTTGCTTTCGTTTCTCCACTTACCCTCCCCCTCTATCCCATCCCTCCCTCTTCTCTTTTCTACTCTTTTTTCTTCTCCTTCCTTCCCCGCCTTCTCTCCCTTCCCCCCCACCCCTACCTTACTACCCTATTCTGCTCTCCCTTTCTATTTGTTCCCTCTCCATTCCTGTGTTTTCTTTGTTTGGTTTTGGTTTTTGTTTGCTGGTCGCTTGTTGCTTTTTGCCTGTTTCTTTTTCTTTTTCCTTTTTCTCCTTCTTATTTCTTTCTTTTAATTTCTATAATGTTGTTGATCGCTATTGCTATCCATGTCCTTCCGTTCTAAATGAAAGTTTTGCTGGGTAGAGCAATCTTGGTTGTAGGTCTTTAGTTTTCATGACTTGGAATATTTCTTTCCAGCCCCTTCTTGCCTGTAAGGTCTCTTTTGAGAAATCTGCTGACAGCCTGATGGGGACTCCTTTGTAGGTGATTGTCCCCTTAGCTCTTGCTGCTTCCAGGATTCTCTCCTTCGTTTTAATTTTGGCTAATGTAATTATGATATGCCTTGGTGTGTTCCTTCTTGAGTCCAACTTTTTTGGTACTCTCTGGGCTTCTTGGATTTCTTGGAAGTCTGTTTCCTTTGCCAGATTGGGGAAATTTTCTTTTATTATTTGTTCAAATAGTTTTTCCACTGGTGGTTGTGTCTTTCCCCCTTCTGGTACCCCTATAATTCGGATATTGGAGCGTTTATAGATGTCCTGGAAGTTCCTAAGCTTCTCCTCATTTTTCTGAATTCTTATTTCTTCATTCCTTTCTGATTGATCATTTTTTTCTTCCTTCTGGTTTACTCCATTGAGTTGAGTCCCAGTTTTTTTTTCATCTCTATGGGTTTCCTGTGGAATTCCATTCATTTCCCTTAATTTAGCCTTCATATGTTTCTCTAATTTGTGGCTATAGTCCACCAGATCTGTGAGGAAGCTGACGACCAGTGTTTTAAACTGTGCGTCTGAGAGATTTGCTATTTCTTCGTCACTTAGATTTATCTCCGGGACTTTGAGGTCCCCCTGCGACATTTTTTGGTCTGTTCTGGCCCTTTAAGTGAGAGAAGCGGCGCCTTGGAGTCCCAGGTCGCTGGGTTGTGACGCTGTATGTGGGGGCGTGGTCAGAGCGGGGGAAAATGGCGCCGCCGCCGGTCCCCCGCTCACTCCCTCACCCGCGCGTAACCGGGCACCCACAGTCAACTCGCTGCCACCGCCTCCCCACTGACTCCTCCGTAGTCACTCACCCGGTGGGCTGCTCACTAGGTCCAATCCTGGGTTTGGAACCCGTGCGTCTGGATTCGCGCGTCTGGGTTCCGCGCCCGCGCCGGGTCGAACAAGTTCTCCTTTGTAACTCCTCAACCCGCCGCCGCCGGTTTGCCTCTTACCGGCCGGGCCGGAGAATTTGCTGTTTGCGGACTTCCGAAAAGTCGCGCGTCTGGGTCCCGCGCCCGCGCCCGGGTCGAACGAGTTCTCCTTTGTAACTCCTCAACCCGCCGCCGCCGGTTTGCCTCTTACCGGCCGGGCCGGAGAATCTGCTGTTTGCGGACCTCCGAAAAGTCGCGCGTCTGGGTCCCGCGCCCGCGCCCGGGTCGAACGAGTTCTCCTTTGTAACTCCTCAACCCGCCGCCGCAGGTTTGCCTCTTACCGGCCGGGCCGGAGAATCTGCTGTTTGCGGACTTCCGAAAAGTCGCGCGTCTGGGTCCCGCGCCCGCGTCCGGGTCGAACGAGTTCTCCTTTGTAACTCCTCAACCCGCCGCCGCCGGTTTGCCTCTTACCGGCCGGGCCGGAGGATTTGCTGTTTGCGGACTTCCGAAAAGTTCAGTTTTCCGTGTTCTGGTTGTGTTTTCCGATGCTAATATTTAGTTGTCCTTAAACTTGGTTGTGAGAGGAGGCAGGCACATCCACCTTAATCCTCCATCTTGGCGGAAGTCTCCTGGGTATTTATTTTTAATTCACCTCCTAGATGATGAGGGAAGAGAGAATGAAAGAACTTACAAATGTTTGAAGTTGGGCATCAGCTTGGAGAATGTGAAGAGGTTCTCTTTTAGGCTAAAGTGTTTTCTTTTTCTTCATAAACATTGGTGCTTTGGATTATTATGAAGACCTCTTGTAGGAGACTTTGGCCCTTAGGGGAATGGGAGTGTAGGAGCATAAGGTAATAGTTACTTGTTACCTCTGCTACTTCTGATGATTCTGCAAAAAAAGAGGTAAAAAGTCTTACCTTTGATCCCCCGTAGAGAGATTCAGGGAAACATCACTACACTAGCCAGAGATCACTGGGTGCAGAACTGAATTTGAGGATGCTGAGAATGGATTTATTTTTACTGGTAGAAGGCTGGCATCCTGGAATTTTAAGACCTGAGTAGGATAATGAAAGGCTCTTCACATTTAGTGATGTGTTCCTGTTCGGGTTAGCAAAGCCCACAGATGCTACAGAGAATAGGAGTAGGATGTGTAATTTCACACTGCTTGAGTTCCTAGTAACTACCAAGCTGCTTTAGCAGCTACTTTTGTGAGCATTCATTTACATAAGGGATTGACTTTGCTCTAACATCATGGTAGTACTTGAATTAAATAGATTATGACATGAACATGCACAAAATTACTGCTGAAAAGGCAGATTGGAATGCATATAAATCCATGTATTCTCAAAACATCATAAAATTGTTTAATTTCTATAAAGTTGAAGAAAAACCTTGGTCAATGAAAACTGGAACTCTGTTCCGTTCACTTAGATCTAGATTTGTATTATATGATCTCTAAGTTTACACGGGAATGGAAAAATCCACTCAGTTAAAAGGGTAAAGGATAAATTTGTAGCCCGTATATATTTTCAGAGTAGTAGAGTGTTGTCTTTCATTTCTCTCATGAATCCAGGATAATTTTATTCTCGTTTTGACTTGCCTTGTAGTCAGTAGAAAGAACTTGTCTTTCTTTTCAAGTGGTTTTATTCTTGTGTGCTTATCAGATTTTGATTAGCCCTGGGACCATATTGTTACAGTATTGTATCTAGGAATTCTTTTTATCAGCAGAAACCAAAGAAGGTACTTTCAGAATCATTTGACATTTTCCAACAAGAGCATGTGCTGTATACCCATCCAGCATTCTCTTGCTCTGATAGTCATAAGTAGAAGATTGTACAGACAACAGAAAGATGTAAACTAGGAAATTCCAAACTCAAGGCAAAGTAGCCTTGGTCCTCCACCAAGGATGTCTCTTCTGTCTCTCAAACAGCCAAGTGCATTTCTGCATTAGAGCTTTTATAATTAATATTCCTTCCGCCTGCAGATTTTTTCCAAAATTTTGCTTAACTGGTTACTTCTCATTCTTTAGGCCTCAGCTTTTATGTTATAATCTCAGAGAAACTTTCTATGATTTCTTTCCCACCTCCATTTTATTTATTTGTTTGTTTGTTTTATTAATTTTAGAGAGAGAGGAAGAAAGAGGGAGAGAAAGAAAACAGTGGTTTGTTATTCCACTTATTTATGCACTCATTGGTCCATTCTTATATGTGCCCTGCCTGGGGATCAAACCCACAACCTTGGCATATCAGGATGATGCTCTAACCATCTGAGCTATATGGCCAGGATACCCCTTCCATTTTAAAGTAGCGCATTTCTTACTCTTAGCTGTATTCTGTCCCATGAAACTGCTGTATTTCATTCATCACATTATCATTATCTGAATTGATTTAATATAGTTGTTTACCTGTTAATTGTCTCTTCTTACTTGAATATAAGCCCATTGGAGGGTAGGGATTCTACCTGTATTATTTACTGTTATTTGTGGAATGAGTGGATAGATAGCCAGATGAATAGGAAGAGGGAAGAAAAAACCAGGAGCTTCTTTGGGCTTCTGGTATGTGGGGCTGGTGGTAGGTAATGGCTTTAATGTTTGGGTGTACCCCTGGATTCCATACCAAACAAAAATGTAATGTTATAGTTAGTACATTTTGGTTTTCTGCAAATCTGTTTTTACCTCATTATTCATTTAAAAAATAGTTCTTAAATGTTTACCATCTTGCTAAATTTGGAAATAACAAACTATATTTTTTGTCCTTAAGAATCTCACAGTCTAGTGATAGAGGGAAAGAAAAAAAACAAATTATAATAAAAAGTGGTAAGTATTGTAACAGATTATGTAAAAACTACATTGGCAGAGAAGACTGATGAAGGTTCCAGAGATGGAGAGTAGGACAGGACTTCCCACTGGTTTGGCACAAGGAAGAAGGACTCTGGCAACGGGAGAATGCACAGACACTAGGTGTTGTGCAATTGCTTAGTGTGTTATTAGAGCAGCAACTAGTTGTACAGGGCTGGGTGAGGGGGTGTGAAGTGAAAAAAAAGTAACAGATGAAGCTATTTGGCAGGTTGGGACCAGATTGTGAAGTGTTTGCATGGTATTAAAGCATTTGGACTTTATCCTGTAGACAGTAAAGTAGAACCATCAGCATTTTACAACAGATGAGTGATATGATCTGGTTTGTATTCTAGAAAGATAATTCAGGTAGTTATAAGATTAGATCAGATAGGAAAGAGATTGCCATCTTGTGGATTTTGCTCTAGTACTTGTAGAACTTGTCACATTGTATTATCTTCCTCCATCTCTGTCTCCAGCTAGGCTGATTAGTGCTTTGCTTCATTAAATCTTCATAGTCTCAACTCGTTTTACTGTGTATGGCAGATAATGGTTACTTAAGAATGTTTGTTTGTCTTTATAGTTCAGGTCAGAAGTGGCCAGGCCTGCCTTAGTTCCTAGCTCTGAAAATGACAGTGAGACAGAGAGGAAGGAGTGAATTAGGGAGGCATTTCAGAAGTACACTGTAGGTGTGATTTGAGGGAAGGTGACTGAGTTTGTCAGCTTGGGGAGACCAAGTGACTGAGTAAACATTTAATGGGGCTAGAGTGTGGTGGAGAAATCAGGTGGAGTACAGAAACGTGAATCTGCAACTTAGAAAAGTTTGGGCCTGAGAATAGGAATTAAGAATTCATCACCATGTAGGTGTTAGTAATACACATGCAATCCTGATGATGAGATGATGCTGAACTTTGATGAGTGGGAGAAAGAGGGTGCATTTAAGGGATGGTAGAAGAGAAAAAGAGCTGAAGATTAGAGAAGTTGAAAAGTAAAAAGAAAAGAATTTCTGGAGGTGTGAGGTGTTAGGCAAAGCCTTGTGCCCTAAGGTTTTTAAGCAGGAGAGAGCTAGCTAATTATTGCCTCTGGTCTTTCACTCCTGTTTATTTATTTCTGAGGTGCTTGCTTCTTTTATCCTCCTCCCTTTGTTCTTTTTTTTTAAATGAGTACATGTATTTTGTAATCAGAAAAAAACAGTAAACAAAAGCAAAAAATACCCTTTATAAAAAAACTTAAGAAATTAACCATGTCCTTAGTTCTTAGCTCTGAAAATGACAGTGAGACGGAGAGGAAGGGATGAATTAAGGAGGCATTTCAGAAGTACACTGTAGGTGTGATTTGAGGGAAGGGGTCAAAAATAACCGTGTTATTTTTTTTTTCAAAAAAATTTCAAATTCTACTTTAGAGGTATGTCCAAAGACATACAATTTTTTTTGTTCTTTAATATTATAAACAATGTTATACTGAACATATTTGTATTACATTTCTTAGTCCAAACTTGGCTATTTTTCATAGGTTAAATTCTAGATGAATACTTTCTGAGTCAACGGATGTACATATCTGCAAATTCGTCACACATTGTCAGCTGGCTCTCTAGAAAGATGATTTCCATTCCCTTGTGTGTGCACATTTCTTTGGTTGTTTCCCTACTCCTTCAAAAGCCTTGAACATTATCAAGAATCTTTTCATCTGTGTTAGTTGGATGCGGAAAATGGTACCTTACTAGATGTGTATTAGTTTGTGGGAGAAGGTGAACATTTTTACACATCCATTTATATTTCTTCTGAGAGTTGCTTCTTGGTGGCCTTTGTCTATTTTTAAAAAAAATATTTATTTATTTTTTTAGAGAGAGGGGAAGGGAAGGGAAGAAATTAGTTCGTGGGAGAGAAACATCAATGTGTGGATACTCTCGTGTGTTCCCTACTGGGGACCTGGCCTGCAACCCAGGCATGTGCGCTGACTGGGAATCGAACCAGCGACCCTCTGCTTCACAGGCTTGTGCTCAATCCACTGAGCTACACCAGCCAGGGCCCTTTGTCTATTTTTTAATGGAAAGATTATTTCTATTCTTACCTGTGTATATTGCCTCAATAGAAAGAAATTTTGAATATTTGAGAAAGGAAGATTGGTCATGGATGAAAGGTAGGAGAACACAAAGAACTGGAAACAGACCTGCAGGTTGTTTTTTATTAATTGAGGAATGTGGGAAATATCTTGAGGATTTGTTTTTAAGTTTTTTACTCTTCTGCTGAATCAGGCCTAGAAAGAATCATGTAAGCATCAAGATACAAATGATTCTGTTCCTTCAGAATTAAGAAAATGTATATCCTTCCCTAGTCTACAGATAACAGCTTGTTTTCCTTCTTAGTTGCAAGAATAAGTAGATAGTTGACATTTCTTTTACGTAAAATAGCTATGTACCTGTGTTTAATGATTTTCATATTATCCTTGTGAAATAGGATATCGTTAGAGAATGTTTTTGCTTGCAACCAAGAAAATGGAGGCACTAAGAATTGACTCTTTTACTCTTTTTCCCTCTTTGGTATCTGGTGAAATATGCACAAAGGGGGTTTCTGACAAAGGTAGATTGGCTAAGGATAGCAGCTTGTCCTGTGACACAATCCTCCTTGGCTTCTAAAATAAGACACTAACTTTTGGGACTAAAGTAGGGTGTACATGACAGCTTCTCTGCAAATTGTTCTTACCTGAATTACTTAACTATCACTGATGAACTTAAATTGAGATTTGTAACATCAGCCTCTGCAGTCAGTTCTGTTTTGGGCAGTTGCCATCATTAACAGTTTACAGGTACATATTTTCTAAAGCAGTTGGTTTCTATTGTGTTCCACAAAGTCTTGGGGCCCCGATCTCCCACTACAAAAGAATGGGAAGGAATAGTGAGCAAGCAGTACTCTCTCTTTCTGTTACCAACGTGTATTACGTTTTTAATAAGATTTTGTTTGAAAGATGTGGTTTTGCTACATTAAAAAATTTTGAAAATTGTTCATTTGAAGGGATGTAGGCTTATGATACAGCATGAGATTTAAAAGTGTTCTTATTGAAAATGAAGTCATTGTAATATAAAATGTTACTTTTTCTTCATAGTTTCTTAGGAAATCTCAGCATTTTGAATAAATGGAGCTGTCTGTTTTGGGTCTTGGCTAATAAAGCCAAGACCCAAGCCAACCAAAGAACAGAAAAACTGATAGGTTGTGTGCTTCTATAACCTTGTTAAGATTTTTCAATAAATTTGCAAATTTTTAGGATCTATGGATGGAACAAACTGAAAGACGTTAAGAGTCCTAGAGTCAGATGGACTTTTCCAGGTTTCATTACCCTCGCTGTTAACTGCTAACCATTTGGGCAATGTTTCTGTATGGTATACTAATATACTAGCAGAAGGAACATAATATAAATGAGGAGGACCTCTGGCCTTTTCTTTAAAGTTGTAGTGCCCCTGATCATACTGCTCTCAAAGAGGTGCTCTCTGAGTAGTGGAGGTAATAGGCCAGCCTGTCCTCTTCACCCTACATGGCCATAGTAGCCAGTCTTCAGTTACAAAAAATTGGTTTCTTGTTTTAACTACTAATAAGGGTTTGACCGGATTTTGTTTTTCACACATTCTAGGCAATAATTTATCAATGTACTGCTTTCACTTTAGGGCAAGAAAATGTTGACAGCTGGAGATCTAACTAAAACTGAGAGCCTGAGGCTGTGTGTTCCTTTATCAGTGTGACTGAGAGTTGAGACCTGCTAGTTCTTTGAAGTAATGCTGTGTCCAATGAAGCTTATGATAAATGCCATCTCTGTAGGTGTCTTACTAAAACAAGAAGTCTTCATGCAGCAGGTTTTACCGGCAGCATCACATCCAGGACTGCTGCTTCCAATGGGCTGGGTTTAGATGTAAAGCTCCAAAAACTACTGTCTAGTGCAGTCCCGTCCCCACACCCATTAATAGCCAGGAAGTGGGCTTGGGCAGCATTGTGGATTTTATGTAACAGACACTAAAAGCTTTGAGTTCTTGGGATTGTGCCATCTTATCACGGGTATTTTTATATACATTAAACTCCCTGCCTTTCTTACAGTTACTATATACAACATATATCAATATATATTCATATATATCAATATTTAGTTGAAATAGTAAGAGGTATTTAAATTCTTCCAGAGCAAATTTTTAAAAAATTGGATAGATGTTTTTGATGGAGGAAGCGGGGGAGAGAAAGAAAGGAAAAGATCAATTTGTTCCCCTGCTTATTCATGAATTCATTGGTTGGTTCTTGTATGTGCCCTGATGAGGGATTGAACCCACAACCTTGGCATATCAAGACAATGCTCTAACCAACTGAGCTACCTGGCAAGGGCATCTTCCAGAGCAAAATTTTTGTTTACTGTCATCTATCATTGAGGATAGTGATTGAATAATTGTCTACCTTCCTACATGGAAAGATATTGTGTCTGCCTGTTCTGTCTTAATGATGCCCCCTGGCAAAGGAGTTTATTCTAGTAATGCATAGCCAAAGAGAATTATCTAGTCACTCCCAGTGCTTCTTAGGTGTAAAGATAATTATTTTTTAAGGGGGTGACATGTGTTCAGTTCTTTTGGTGCCCTGCCCCCGAAAATATGCCAATACAAGCAAGCTAGCATTTTGTGAAGCATCAGTCATCACATTTGGCGTTACACAGACTGTTTCATTTATTACGCTTCTGTGATTGTATCTTTTATACAGACATGAAAACCAAAGATGAGGAGTATTTCTCAATTTGTCTATTATTTTTAGGTTTAGTGAGAACTTGGAGGAAGGCATCATGGTGGAGTGGAATGATCATTGCCTGCTCTCTTGGTTCTCTTTTTGTTCTGCACTGATTGAGCCTCATTTTTGACCTTTCTCTTTTCATCACCCCTCACTTTAACATGTAATCCAGAAGTGGCTGGATGTTTCTTAAAATTTCTTTGATATAAGTCCTACTTTTAAGTCATTCTCTTTCAGAAATTATTGCCTCATACCTATAATGATAATAAAAGTAATAAAAATTAGGTTTATCCAGCATCTTGCAGTTTACAAAGGACTTTGATGTATTCTAACTCATGTAATCTTCATAATCACACTTTATGTGGTAGGAGTTAATCTTTAAATGTTCTGCTATAAAAACTTGCTGTCCTCTCTTTTATCTTACACATTGGGACCAAATTAGTATTTAAAAAATACAACTTTGACCATTGTGCTTTTTCTCTTAGCAAAAGACCTTTGGTGTTTTCTCAGCAAGGTGAATGAATAATGAGGTTGGAACTCCTACATTTGCTTTGAGGATTACCCATCATCTGATTCTAAACTAGCCTTCTTCTTTTTTTAAGATGTTATTTATTTATTTTTAGAGAGGGGACAAGGGAAGGGGAAAGAGGGAGAGAAACATCAATGTGTGGTTGCCTCTCGCACACCCCTTACTCTGGAGACCTGGCCCACAACCCAGGCATGTGCCCTAGACTGGGAATCAAACAGGTGACCCTTTGGTTCACAGGCCAGCACTCAATCCGCTGAGCCACAGCAGCCAGGGCCAAACTAGCCTTTTTTTTATTGCCCTAGAACTTTCTCAGAACCTTCTCTATGTATCAAGTCAACTTGGTTCCCCTTAGCAACATCTGTTACCACTTGTACATCAGATACTACAGGGGTCCCCAACCTGCGAACCAGGCTGCCAGCAAAGCTCACTGGAGCTCCACCTTCTGTCTTCCTGCCCAAACCTCCATAGCCAGTGAGGGAGCTAAGCTCACCTGAGCTCCTCCTGCCCCCCCCAGTCCTTCAGGAAACTGGTCTCTGGTACCAAAAAGGTTGGGGACTGCTGAGATACTGTGTTTGTTGCTAGGCACAAAAAGATGATTTCAATATCCCCATTTGTCAGTGAGTTAGAAAAGCGAGGATTTGTGCTTATTGTGCCAAGAGTTAAAAATCTCTGTATCTTTGAAATTCTGGCTTTTTTTCCCCCTTGGCCTCAATGGTTTAATGATTGGAAAAATGTTAACTGACAAAACCTGTATATTTGAGAGAGAAAAAGAGAGTTCTTTTCTTTTTAAAAAAATTCTCATGTCTAACTTAAATTTTCAAACACTCAAAGCTGTTTTGTTTTTTTTTGTCTTCCTGGGTCTCATCATTACTGTTTAGCTTTTTACTTTCAAATCATATTTCATATATGGAAATGTGACCTTTCTCATGACCTGTAAGCTACAATTTTGCTTTGCATTTTCCTGAATAAATGTCACTAAAACATACATTTTGCTTTTCCCCTAGGTAAAAATCTCTACACCAATGAATATGTAGCTATCAAACTGGTGAGTAGAATCTATGTTTGTGCTAAGTATATGCTAATGCTCTCACCCCTCACATCTTTCTTGTTACAGGAAGTAGTTGTGAACATTTACAAAAATACTAACATTGATTTTTTTCCACTTGCCTATGATCCCACATAGTCGTTTTTCTTCAGTATACGGTGTTATAATCATGAATCACTGTATGCATTAGATGATGCTAACTATAATGTTAGCCATGATGAATAAAAAGTAGTTAATAAAAAACAGCCAGAAGGGAAAAAATATCACTGGAAAAAACAGTAATTTTGCTGAACTTCGTATCTTTCACAGTGCTACTTTGAAAGATAAAATAATTAGGAAATTTTACCATTTTCTTGAATATGACTGATTCATTTTTTAAAGGGTTTTTACTTATTTATTTTCAGAGAGGGGGGAGAAAGAAAGGGAGAGAGAAAGAAAGGGAGAGAAACCTCAATGTGAGAGAGAAAAATCAATCAGTTGCCTCTTGGATGCACCCCAACTGGGGGCCAAACCTGCAACCCAGGCATGTGCCCTGACCAGGAATTGAACTGGCGACCTTTCACTTTTCAGGACAGCACCAGAACAACTGAACTACACTGGTCAAGGTGGTGGATTAATTTTAAAAATATATTTGTTAATAGATTTAATACAGAAACAAATTTAATCATCTAACCATTGTCTTAAAAAGCTGCCAAACATGAAAACTGCATCATGGGGTCAAACTTGAAGCAAAGAGTTTAATTGGTTTTGTAAGTCCTAATCTTATAACTAACTAGTCATTGAAAATATCATCCTATTAAAAAAGAATAATTATATTATTTTTAAGGATTAACAATTTTAGAAGAAAAAGTTCTTTATTTTTAAGGTTGATATAAAACCATCTCTAGTTATATGAAATGTTTTATATTTCTAGTTTCTATGAAATGTGTATAAATGTTTGTCCTCCCACTAAATTCTAGTAAGTTTCCTAGGGTTTGCAGGTAGTTCTGGGCAGTTTGGGGCTTTACTATTTCAAAGACAGAGGGGTTAATGGTTGAAGGCTGGATCTTGTGACAATTAAATGCTCTTCTTTTCTCATGAGTTTCACCTACTACATCCACACCTGCTCTGTGGTTGGCCCCTTCCTCTTGTTCAGTTTGTCAGTTTGTGGAGGAGTTAAGAGTTGTCTTGTGAAAAACTGACGGTTATCGGGTTGGTTTCTCTACAAAGAGGTGAGCAAAGAGCAGGGCTTAAAGCAGGTAGCTGCTAGGGAACCAAGTGTTCTGGTTGTTACCTTGGAACTCTTGTTGAAGAAATGGGAGTAAGAAGAGGTAATGAATGTAACAGTGCATGCCAAATATTTTCTTAGATTGACTATCAAAAGGATTAACCATTTAAAACTTTATACAGATTTGGCTATTCTGTAAATATGTCCTCTAGTTCATCTGCTCTTCTACTTTTTCTGTTTTATTACTTTGGTAAGTTGTAATAATTTTGATGCTGTAGGAATAGTAACAGGAATAAGCAGCCCCTAAAATATTTTAAAATATTGCCTCAGTACTGTGTATTTGTTATTGTTTCTTATTTATCAAGCTATGTTTTGAGTCTTCTGTTAGGGACCATTCTATCTAGATTTCTCCTTCCAGATTCATACTAGTTGACCTATTTAGATAAAACTTGCATAATGTATTGTTGCCATGACTGATGATTACATTTTACTTTTAAATTTTAATAAATCTTCATTCTATTTTATATGGCTGAATTAAAGCTAAAAATAGACTTTATGTTATCTAGTATGGTATATTTTAGCACCTCATTTTTCTTTAAAACAAATCTTAAATAAAGGCTTTTTAGAGGATAACAATCTTGTCTGTGGGTCTCCTCTCTTGCTGTTTGGTCTATATTCTTTGTGGGCAATATAAGGGCAGTAATTGAGCCCTTTTCATTGTAACAGCAAAATTGGCCTTAAGTGTTAACAGTCCTACAAGGTAACTGGCTGCTGCTGGTTTAGGATTTCAGGCAGACATGTGTGTTCCAGAATAACTGTGATTCTGGCAAATAGCCTTCCTTCTGAGGAAATGTGTAATCAGCATCCGGCAGAGAAATGAAAGGAAGTCTTGCTGGTACTATTTCAGTTCTACTGTGTTTGGATCTTCATTGCGGGCTCTCATTTCTTGGATATCTAGGAACCTATTTTTTTAATCATATACAATGTGGATTCTGGGGACTTTCAGTCAAGATAGAGGTATAGGTAAACACGGATCACCCCTTTACACAACCACAACAAAATTAAATTAATCTATAGCACAGCCATCACTCAGAACTGTCGGAAATTGAGTTGAATGAAAGTCTAACAACTGCGGAATTAAAGTAAACATCTGTCCAGGCTGGTAGGAGGGACAGAGACGTGAAACCGGTTGGTCCCACACCCATGTGTGGTGGATAAATATTTGGGAGGGGTATCTCAGGAGTGAAGAGTCCCAATCCCACACCAGGCCCCCTAGTCCAGGGTTCCAGTGCCAGGAAGACAAATCCCCATAACTTCTGTGTGTAAAAACCAGCGGAGATTAAGTCAAGGAGAGAGAAACTTCTGGAATCCCAAGCAGTTCCTCTTAAAAGACCCCCACACAGACTTATTCAGACCCACTTACTCTGAGCTCCAGCACCAGGGCAGCACCTTGAAAGGGACCAGTGGCACACCGGGAGGAACTGAAGTGTCTGGCATCAGGGCGAGAGCTGAGGGACAACATTCTCTCAGAAAGAACAGCTGGCAGGGGCCATCATTTCTTTTTTGAACCTGAACAGAGTCACAGAGCTGGCAGGAGACAGCTGTATTTGAGACTCCATCAACTCAATTCACACAGTTTGCCATCCCTGGTGTTTCTCTGACGCAATGTCCGACCCAGCTTATGGAGCCCACCCAAGTTCTTAACAGTGGTTTTTCCACATGAATGACTGGTTTTTGGCTCATCCTTCACATCTTCTAAGTCGTCTCAAACAAGCAACAGCTGGCTTCAATCGAGCCTGCAGCCCCTGTATCTCTTGCTAAGTGGCACCAAGCTAGGTTCACAGCTTGTCTTCACCTGGCAACCTCCAGGCCCAGCACAAGGAGCAGCCATCTGCAGATTGCTTTGTAGCTTATGCTGGGTGGCCCCAAGCAGAACATAGGTGGTAGCTGACCTTGTACCACCCAGGAAACCCTAGAGCCTGTACACCTGGTGGACAGCTACAGATAATGTTGGAGCACCACCACTCTGCCCCTGCACAGCTGGTCCTCCACAGAGGGAGGAGGTTGGTGGTCAGTGGTCACAGCCAGTCCTTATACCTGACCGCTGGGTAAATCCTTTCCATTGACCTGCCAATAGCAGCCAAAGCTCAACTACAAGAGGAGAATGTACTCAGACCACGTGGTGGGTAAACCTTGAGTACCCGGCTTGGGTAAAAGGGGAGGCTGTACCCTACAGGACATCTACTACATTAGGCCACACTACCAAGACAGGGGGTCAACCAGCTCTACCTAATACATAGAAATGAACACAGGGAGGCTGGCAAAACAAAGAAACAAAAAAGTATGGCCCAAATGAAAGAACAGATCAAAACTCCAGAAAAAACAACTAAATAAAATGGAGATAAGCAATCTGTCAGATGCAGAGTTCAAAACATTGGTTATAACGATGCTCAAGAAACTTAGTGAAAACCTCAACAGCTTTAAAAAGATTCAATCAGAAATGAGGGATACACTAATTGAAATAAAGAACAATTTACTAGGAATCACCAATAGAGTGGATGAAGCCGAGAATTAAATCAATAATTTGGAACATAAGCAACAAAAAAACAACCAATCGGAGCAACAAGAAGAAAAAAGAATCCCCCCAAAATGAGGACAGTATAAGCAGCCTCTGAGACAACTTCAAGCTTTCCAACATTTGCATCATAGGGGTGCCAGAAGAAGAGAAAGATCAAGAAATTGGAAATTAATTTGAAAAATAATGAAAGAAAACTTCCCTAAATAGGCGAAGGAAACAGACATGCAAATTCAGGAAGCAGAAAGTCCCAAACAAGATGGACACAAAGAGGCCCACTCCAAGAAACATCATATTAAAATGCCAAAGGTTAAAGATAAAGAGAGAATCTTAAAAGCAGCAAGAGAAAAGAAGTTAGTTAACTACATGGGAGTTCCCATAAGACTGTTGGCTGATTTCTGAAAAGAATCTTTGCAGGCTAGAAGGGATTGGCAGGAAATATTCAAAGTCATGAAAAGCAGGGACCTAAAGCCAAGATTCCTCTACCCAGCAAAACTATCATTTAGACTGGAAGGACAGGTAATACGTTTCCCAGTCAAGAGAAAGCTAAAGGAGTTCATCATCACCAAACCACTATTACATGAAATGTTACAGTGACTTATTTAAGAAAAAGATCAAAACTATGAGCAATAAAATGGCAAAAAATACATATCTATCAACAACTGAATCTGAAAAACAAACTAAGTAGCCCTGGCTGGTGTGGCTCAGTGGATTGAGTGCAGGCCTACAAACCAAAGGGTGGCCAGTTCAATTGCCAGTCAAGGCACATGCCTGGGTTGTGGGCCAGGTCCCTGGTTTGGGGTGCATGAGAGGCAACCACACATTGATGTTTCTCTTGCTTTCTCCCTCCTTTCCCCTCTCTCTAAAAATGAATAAATGTTTTTTAAAAAGAACAGGGATGAAATCATGGATATGGAGAGCATTTTGATGTTTACCAGATGGTAGGGGCGGTTTGAGGGAATAGGTAAAGAGCTGAGGGGATTAAGAAGTACAAATAGGTAGTTACAGAATAGCCATGGGGATGTACAGTATAGGAAATGGAGTAGCCAAAGAATTTATAGTCATGACCCATGGACATGAACAAACATGTGGGGATTTCCTTAGAGAGTAGGGGGTACTGAGTGGAAGAGGGCAAGGAGGGAAAATTGGGACAACTATAATAGCATAATCAATAAAATATAATTTAAAAAATATATATATATACAGTTTAAACAAAATTCGGTAATGAGTTCCTCCTTCACCCTCATTGATATTTCTGGTTTTATTTTTAACAGAGTTTTTCTAACAATTGTAAAAAAGAAAAATCTCTCCACACTGCTAATCTTGCTGCCTTCCACAAGCTGTAGGCTGATTGTGTCCGATGTCCTTTATTCATAGTGCTCCCAGAAGAGCACCTTGAAGCTCCAATTGACTGAGCAGGCTAGAACTGTGTACTGAAGGAGGTTATAAGTCCTTCTGTTTGCCAATAAAAGCCCCTCATTTTTGAACATACGTGATTGTATTCCCACTTTCAGCTTATAAATCTAAAGAGGTTTTGCTTTTTTATCTGCTAAGTTAATTACCCAAAATCAGATTGAATATTTCTTACAAAGATTTCCATTATACAGTTTTGAAAGCATTATGTTTGATGTAGGATCTGTTGCCCCTTGTGGTTTGTCAGAACCAACAGACTTTTTCATCAGAAAAAACACTTTTGCATTTTAGTATTTAGATCAACCTGTGTCTGGTTCCATATTAATTTTGTTAATTATGTTTGTTTGATTCCATGTGAATTATTTGTGATCTTGCAAACAAATTCTGTAATTGCCAGCTTTGAGAGTGGTAAGGTGGGAGATTTAAAAGCAAAAGGAGACTCAAGAGTGACCCTTTCTATCTGAAGAGCTAAATGAATAAGGAAGTGACTCTGCAGGATAATTAATATTAGGTATTTTTCTTCTAACTACAAGAAACTTGAAAAACTTGAAGTCCAACTCTAATGATCGCTGATTTTACAAATAAATGAGGGAATGAGTTCTTTAGCGTTCCTTAGGAATATGATACAGCAGGTCCTTGAATAACATTTTGTTCAGTGTTGTTTTATTAGGGCAACTCATCAGTGCCCTAGGAACTGCTTTTTATACCTCTTAGCCTGTTGTATAGAATTGGTTCCATTATACATTGTTTTGCCACAGTTCCAGGACCCTACTAGCATTAAGTGAGGACCTACTGTGTTCCAGTCTGCATGAATTGATTTAGATAAAACCTAAGAAGCAAAGGGATAGACAGATAACTTCAAGAAAACCTCTGAATTTTGTGACTTAATGTATTCTGTATTTTAAGAAGAATGCAGAAAACTTCAAGTAGGTTCAGAAAGAGTTGTGAGATGATCAAAGAGCTAAAAAATAAGACCAATGAGGGTAGGTTAAAGGAATTGAAATTACTTTGCCTGAAAAAAGGAAGTCTGAGAAATGATTGAATAGTTTTGTTATTTGAAGATTATTGAGGAGCTATTTTATCTGTTTTTGAGGACATAAAAGAGAGGCTTAAATTTCAGTGGTAGAGATTTAAATTACATACAGAAACCTTTCCTGCCATGAAACTTACTTAACATCATCATGAATTATCAAGGGAAGCTGTGGAATCCCCTTCCTTCGAGCCTGTCTAAGAAATAGGGTAAGTAATGCCCCAGCCAGTTGTGGCTAGTTGGGGCTCAGTTGGTTGGAACTTCATTTCGTAAACCAAAGAGTCGCTGGTTTGACTGGGTTGCAGGTTTGGTCCCTGTCAGGGCACATGCCAGAGGCAACTGCCCAATAAAGTTTCTCTATCTCACCAATATTTGTTTTCCTCTCTCTCTACCCTCCTTTGCTTCTCTCTAAAATCAGTGAACGTGTCCTCACGTGACAATTAAAAAAAAAGTATAAGTAACCATTTAATGGGGCAAAGGACAGTTTTTTCAACAAATGGTGTTGGGAAAATTGGATATCTACATGCAGTGAAGGTGGACCCTCAAAATGGATCAAAGACCTAAACACAAGAGCTAAAACTATAAACCTCCTAGAAGAAAACTTAGGGGAAAACTTCATGACATTGAAAGTATAAGCAATGAAAAGGAAAAGTATAAGCAATGAATGATAGATAAGTTGGACTTTATCAAAATTAAAAATTTTTGTTTTAAAGCACTCTGAATACAGTGAAAAGGCAACTCATGAAATGGGAAAAATATTTGAAAATCATATGTCTGACAAGGAGTTGACATCAAGAATTTGGTTTTTTAACCATTCTTTATGTGTATGGGTTAGTGGTATTTAGTACATTCACATTGTTGAGCACCCATCTCCAGAACTTTTTCATCTTCCTCACCTGAAGTCCTGCACTCATTAAACACTAGCTCTCCATTTCTTCTGCCTCCTGGTAACCACTACTGAACCTCCTGTATCTATGAATTTGACTGCTGTATAAATGGAATGCTGTAGCTTTTTTTCTTTTGAGACTGGCTTATTTCATTTGGCATACTGTCCTCAGGTTCATCCATGTTGCGGCCTGTGTCAAAATATTCTTGTATGGCTGAATAATATTCCATCTTAAGTTTGCAATAAAATGTGCCCACATTTTTTAATCTATTCCTTTTTTGATAGATACCTGGGTTGCTTCTATCTTTTGACTGTTGTGAATAATGCCTCTGTGAACATAGGTGTACAGATATCAATTTGAGTTCTGATTTTGTGTGTGTGTGTGTGTGTGTGTGTGTGTGTGTGTAGATATCCAGAAATGGGATTGCTGGATGTTATGGTGATTCCATGCTTAATTTTTTGAGAAATTGCCACTGTTTTGAGAAATTGCCACTGTTTTCACATGAGCTTCACCATTTTCCATTCCCACCAGCAATGCACAAGGATTTCAATTTCTCCATATCCTTGCCAATACTTATTTTCTGTGGTTTCGATAAAAATCATCCTACCAAGTATGCAGATATATCTTTAAAGATAATGTTTGAATTTCTCATTACCTAGTTGCCTGGTATACTGTCAACTCAAAATTATTAACCAGCCAATTCTTGAAGTTTGGTATAGAGCCTAGTGTGGGAGTTCGTCTGTTTTATCTCTGGGGTCTTTAGAAAACTCTGTATTTGAAAACTTGAACACCATATCGATTAAAGTTACATATTTCAATTGCATTTATAATCTAATTCTCTTAAATGTAAAACTATAT
The DNA here is from genome assembly GCF_021234435.1 of Artibeus jamaicensis. Taxonomy (NCBI): domain Eukaryota; kingdom Metazoa; phylum Chordata; class Mammalia; order Chiroptera; family Phyllostomidae; genus Artibeus; species Artibeus jamaicensis. Next base: position 9,531,181 of record NW_026521883.1, read on the forward strand.
GTAAAAATTTTTCTACTGCATTATTCAATAATACAGAAAACTGAAAGCAGTCGAAGTGTCCAAAAATTGTGTGTGTGTACATACATACATACATACGGAGGGTTCCTACAGTCATTAAAATAATATACAGCTTTACTTACTGCCGCAGAAAAATGTCATTCTCACATTGTTGAATTTCAAGGCACATTACAGAACAGCAAATACAGCATGATCTCATTTATTTAAAATATATTTTTAGTCTACTTACATACGTGAATATTTGAAAAAACATTCACCAAAATGTTAATAGTCTTCTCTGTAAAATGATAGGAACTCAGATTATTTTTAGTTTCTTCCTAATTTTTGATTTGAAATTTTCTTCCTGAGCACATAGCATTTTTATAAAAACAATAAAGCTGTTTATCACCCCAAATTCATAATAAAACAAGCAGGAAATACACACCATAGTTAATTTAAAGGTTTGGCATCCAGTTTCCTAGGAAAATACACTTCAGGAGAACACTTAATGATGAGGGGGAGCTATTTTTGAATGATGGCTCATACAGAATATTTTTACTTAAATATCTGTGGAAAGGATTGTATGTAGTTTAGATTCATCTTCCCCCTTGTTTTGATTTCACAGAGAAATTGTGGTAAGAAAGTGCTATCACGTATGGATATTATCTCTAAAATATTAAGTGGTCTTATGGGTGAAAAAGGTCAAAGGGATTAAGAAGTACAAATTTGTAGTTACAGAATAGTCGGCGGAATGTAAAGTCATTAATATTGTAATAACTAGGGATGGTGTCAGATGGGTATGAGATTTATTGGGATGACCACTTAGTAAGTTACATACTGTCTAATCACTGGCGTGTACACCTGAAACTAATATAATACTGTAAATCAATTGTAATTGAAAAATAAAAATTATTTAAAGTCAAAAGAAGAAAAATACAAAAAATATTAAGAGGTTTTAGTCTGGTTTATGCTGAAAACTTAGGAACAGAAAAAAATCTACTTGTCTAATTCTTTTTTTTAATGTTTTATTGATTATGCCATTATAGTTGTCCCATTCCGCCCCCCTTCGTTCCCCTCCACCCTGCACATCCCACCCCCTCCATTCTACTCCTTTAGTTCATGTCCATGTGTCACAAGTTCTTTAGATTCCATATCTAATTCTGATGACAGTATCTCTCTTTGGGTTTCAGGAACCAATAAAATCACGTGCCCCACAGCTTCATTTAGAGTACAGGTTTTATAAACAGCTTGGCAGTGCGGGTAAGTCAATTCTGTTTTCTCCGTTTACTAACATGCAGCTCACCAGAAGCCTTAAAATACGCACATTTTCTTTACTCTTTTAGCAGACTGTATATCTCCTCTACTTGCTATCTAGAAAAAATAAACATAGGCAACTGAAAAGCTACTTCCTCTTTGGCTCCTGGGAGAGCAGTTGAGTTGATTGGGGATCTGCGATGCTATTACTGTAACTGTAAACCATCCTTCGAGTGCTTTCCCCCACCTGAAACACAAGTAGTATGGGGTTTTGCTTTTTGGTAGTTTATTCATTCTCTTTCTTTTTCTTTATCTATACCAAAAGAAAGGATGAGTGGCTGGTAATTTGCAAACTATATTTTACCATGCTGAGACTGTATGTCCGTTTTAAAGACATACTGTAAAATACACTTTCTGAAATGCCATAACACCGTCATTTTATCCATTGTTCTCATTAATTTGGAAGATCTGTTTATATAATGGTAATGACCTACAGCCGTTGAGGATTTTTAAAAATTAAGTTTATTATTTTAAAGACATGCCTCTTTGTTCATTTTGTTTTTTATGTTTACCTAAAAGCTTTAATTTTTTTAAATACCTTACTGGCTTCCAGAAAAAATATCTTGACTGAGCTTACCAACCTTAAGGAAGTTGGACCTATAGCATATCTCTCACAGAAGATGAAATCCTTAAGTGCTAGTTTCATTACTTGACATTGGTAGACATTCCTCTGCTTTCTGAGTTCTCCAGTGTGACAGTTTTATATGATTGACCAAAATGTGGTTTCTTCTTCAAGTATCGCTATTGAAGGTACTATTGAAGGAATTTGAGTTTCACTTTTTTAGAATATAAAGAATTATTTAAGAGCCACTTGGCGTTATTAAAGCTGTCCTATACTCTGACAATGGCAGTAATCAGCCATAGTCATAACCTAAGTTGGCCAGAATGAGCATTTGTCTTTCATTGAACTTCACAGGAATTCTTGCTCACAGTAGCCTCTTAGTATATACTATTTGTTCGCTGATGGTATCCTTAAATACGGAGTGTGCCTGGCTATTTTTGTGCATAGGATTTAAGAGTGGCAACTGAGTGCATAGGACATATGGGAAATATGTATAACTTGAGGGTTTACTTCCCATAACTTTTAAAGGTTGGTTGTTAGTGTTTCCTAATTTCATAAATTTCATGGTGATAATCATGACAACTCACTGATGGTAAACGTGTTGGTACATGTCTCACAATTTAAGGCACAGGTAAAAATACGATAGATCTAGCCCAGCTTCGAAGTTTGAGTGAGTCTAAGAAAAGTGACCAGGCCAGTTCACAGAATTGCCTCTGTAAGCCCTTCCAAATTGACCTGCAGGATCAGGCCAATGCTCCCTTTTCACTGTGGAGCCCCAACATCTCATGAACCTGTTAACATAGGAATAGCATCTGTGCTGCTGTTTTCATACTGTCCCCAATATAGGAGAACATACAGATTCTTGACATTTTGAACTGTGCATGTACAGAAAACATTATTTTTTTAAAGATTTTATTTATTTATCTTTAGAGGGGAAGGGAAGGAGAGAGGGAGAGAAATATCAATGTATGGTTGCCTCTCGTGCATTCCCTGCTGGGAATTGGCCTGCAACCCAGGCATGTGCCCTGACTGGGAATCGAACCGAGGTCGTTTGGTTCGCAGGCCCATGTTCAATCCACTGAGCTACACCAGCCAGGGCCAGAGAACATTATTAAATAGGTAGATCATTGGAGGAAAGTGGGCTTAAAAAATTGCCTTTCCCTTAAGGCAGCAAGGAAAAACTGCAACCTCTGAGACCAGAACATCTATTGCAATCAGTGGGAATAGGAGGCTTCTTTTATAGTGGTCAGGCCAGCTGTTGGCTCATAGTCAGGTAGGCTGGCCACCATTGGCCGTCCTCCCAGTGTCTCTTCTAACAATCATCTAAAAGTCACAAAGCCTTTTAGGTCTCACATGAAGTTCAGTAGTCATTCCTCACATCCTAACATCTTTTCTGCTTTTTGAGACGGTTCACTGTTCTTAGAGTAGCTGTGATGGGTGTCATCTTCTTGATATCCTTGCTGCTAACAAGATAGCCACAAGCTTTTCCAAGGTAGGACGAGCTTTAGAGATCTATAATTTCCACTCAGTGTAAGAATTGCATCTTAACAGTTGGTCATCCATCCCTGCTTGACTACTCCTAGCCACAGAATTTATTAATCTATAAGGTAATTCATTGTTGGGAATCTGAAGGCATTGGAATTCCGGCCGAAATTTGCCCTTCTTTATTGTCATGGAGCACTATTGAGGCCTTGGTTACCAGCTCCAAAGCATTCATCACAATCGTATGCTGCCCTTCTACCACCCCCTCCAAGTCTTGTGTTAAGCCGTGTGCCTTCAATTCATTGTCTTTTTTTGTATAATATGGTTTACAGATACTTCACCATCATTGCTAGCAAGCATTTACTTATGTGCGACACCATCACTCCGAGTTTTGTGATGTTCCTCTTTAGCTTCATAAAACAGCACCAGTAACACTCGATATGGAGAGAGTGGGATTGTTCTCTTCCTTAATCTCAACACAATATTTTTTTAACGTATCGTAACTACTTTAACAGCCAGTTTACGTAGTTGGTTTTTACGATTTTATGGAGTTTTACTCAGCTGAAACCTTTACATATTTTTCATATAAGCTGCCATCAGGGCTTTTTGCATCCTGTGCTTATGTAATTGACTTTGAGCAATTACATGTCATGTTATTTTTATCCCATTATTACTAATACTGGGATATTTTTCAGTCCCAATTCTGTTTTTAAAAGGCTGGTTTTAATTGCGATTGCATACCCTACTGCCCATAAGACTGTAAGCTCCTAAAGAACAGAGCTTGTACCTTCACCCTTGTGTCTCAGTTGTAAAGGCCCAACATAGTTCTTTCACATAGTAGGCAATTGGGAAGTATTTTGGTGACCAAAAGGAGTTAGAAAGATTTGATAAGCATACCTTTTTAGAGTTTTGCCAAGTTATTAATAAAAAATATTCTCTGGGAATGGACAAAAATGGAAATTTATATTGAAAGTAGATCAGCTGACAAGAAAGTAGACAAGGTTTTACCGTCTCACTATAAATGTGAACACAAACACTAGAGCTTCTTTGCTAACTTATAAGCACAAGTATTTCTGTCCCTATTTTTCTGAAGTGAGCTCCCAGCTGCAAATGTGACTCATCTCCTCAGTAGTTAATGTTGGAGCAGCCAGGGCACATACGCCACTCTCATCAGAACCACACAGTGACTGAGATAATGTGATTGTCTTTTTACTCACCAATGCTTTGTCAATATTCAGTATAGACCAGTGATTTGCAAAATATACTTTTAAAAAATATTATTGTGACTGAGGTTTGTTCAGGAAGTTATAAAATAAATGGATGAAACTTTTTGGGAGAAATGAGTGCTTATGAATTTAAAGAATACTGCTGTTGCTTTTGTGACCAGAGCTTGAGGCTCTAAATTCTTAAAATAGGAATAGCCAACTTTTGTGTTGGCTTGAACATGGCTGTTTCTTCCTTGAGTCATTAGATCTTAACCATTACCCTGGGTTTTTGACTCCCAAGTTGTCCTGACCATGTGATCTGGAGATTTATACCAGTTTTCTACTCATGTGGAGATAGAACAAAAATGGTAGCACTGGACGATCATGAACATGGTTTAAGTTGGAGCTCTTTCTGGTTGTCCCTTCTTTTTCTTGTTCGATCTCTGTTTCTTCCCTTCCAGCCCACTCTGTTCTCTCGTGGGCAGTTACACTTCAAGCTTTGTTTGCTGATGGTAGCTTTGCCATCAAGAATTTCAAGACCTGACTATTCACTGTAAGGGCTGATATCTGAGTATATTCAGGGAAGAAAGCAAAGGGGGCCTTGAGGGCCATGAAACTAAGAATGGGCACGTTGATCTTTCTAATAACTACCATTTTTTTCATTTATTATAGAAACCAAATCACAAAATACTAAAGGATATTTTGAAAGGAAATAATGATTCATGCTCTTATCACCCTAATGCAGCTACATTTCACTTGACTGTTTCCCTCCTTTTCACATGCAGATATATGTCACAATCTCAGTTCACATGCAACAGCGTGTTTTCTTTCACTGTGCCATTGTAATGTTTGTCATGGTGCTACAGAGTCCCTGTTTGCAATCGCTGTGTAATATCTCATCAGTTTCAAAAACTACAATTTAGCCAACCATTTTGTGTTGTAACAATTTAGATCGCTTTTATTTAAGGAAATCATTTTCCACTCTTTGTGATTCCCGAGTATTATGACACTCAGAACTTTTCTTTCATATGTTCTTCCATTTATTCCCGTTTCTGTGATAATGGTGACGATTTTTCAAATATTCAGGGAGCTATTAAATGATAGATTCAGTTTATTCTACATGATGCTAGAGCAAAAAAACTGAAACAAATTTCAGGAGAAAAATTTTGGCAGTTTTAACAGTGTGAAAGTAATCTAAATGTCGTCAACATGGATCTGGATAAAAAATGATGATGTGTAGAAGGTGGAGTCCTAGGTACTCATGAAAAGATGCCCCAACAAATTTTTAAGGGAAAAGGTTTACAAAACTATATAGCATGATTGTGTTTATATAGCGTAAGAAATGCATACATAATAATACAGATGTTAGCATGGGCATAAAATATCTGAGTAGATATACATAAAATTTAATAACAATAATCTTTGAAGAGTGCGATTAGAAATGGAAAGCAGTGTCACTTAAATTTTGACTTTAATTCTTTAGTATTGTGCATTTTTCCCCTGACCAATGTTATGACTAAATTTTTAAAGACACAAATTGTGTGTTTTAGTTTGAATACATTATTGTACAGTATCCACTTAATTTTTTAAAAGATTTATTTAGTTATTTTTAGAGAGAGAGGAAGGGAGGGAGAAAGAGAGAGAGAACATTGGTTGCCTCTCACACATGCCCATGCCCCAGCCTGCAACCGAGCAAACCTGCAACCCAGGCACGTGCCCAGACACAGAATCACACCATCATCAGCCTTATGTTTTGCAGGATGACACCCACCAACTGAGCCACACTGGCCAAGGCTACTTAATTTTTTTAAAGACTGCAGCAGTGGCTTTATTGTCTTTCCCTTACCTCTTCTCTCACCAAGCAACTCTTTCTGTCCCCATTTCTCTTGAGCTGTGTGTTAAGAGTTTCAGGCATAAGTTCAACAAATGATTAAAGTGATGCAATGCCTTGTTTCCTTTCTTTTCAAACACCTTATAGGAACTAAAAGCAAATTGTGAACTGTAGTAAGCTGTCTTATGCAATAGGATTTCCTGTCTCTTAGAGGGAGCGCAGTTTTCAGGCAGAAGTGAACATTTATATATTCTGGATGTTGTGAGAGCGAATTGTGCAGGGGTAAAAAGTTAGAATACATGATTTTAAAGACTTACTTGATTCTAAGATTTTATTAAAAATAAAATTTTTAAGTATACTTTATTGATTATGCTATTATTGCAGTTGTCCCATTTTTTTCACTCTTTATCCCCCTCTTCCCTGCATTCCCCACCTCCTTCCAGCATTCCCTCCACTTAGTTCATGTCCATGAGTCATACATATAAGTTTTTTGGCTTTTCCATTTCCTGTACTGTTCTTATCCTTCCTCTGTCTATTTTGTACCTACCAGTTATGCTTCTTATTCCCTGTGCCTTTTCCCCCATTCTACCCCCCTCCCCACTGATAACCGTCCTGGGATCTTCATTTCTGTGAATCTGTTCCTGTTCTACTTGTTTGCTTAGTTTGTTTTTGTTTTTTAGGTTCAGTTATTGATAGTGGCGAGTTTATTGTCATTTTACTGTTCAGTTTTGATCATCTTCTTTTTGTTAGGTAAGTCCTTTAAACATTTCATATAATAAGGGCTCAGTGATAATGAATTTTAACTTGACCATACCTGGAAAGCACTTTATCTGCCCTCCCATTCTAAGTGATAGCTTTGTTGGAGAGAGTAATCTTGGTTGTAGGTCCTTGCCTTTCATGATTTTGAATACTTATTTCCAGCCCTTTTTGCCTGTAAGGTTTCTTTCAAGAAAGCAGCTGATAGTCTTATGGAAACTTTTTTTAGGCACTGTCTTCTTTTCTCTTGCTGCTTTTAAGATTCCTTATCTTTAATCTTGGGTAATTTAATTATGATGTGTCTTGTGTGTTTCTCCTTGCATCCAACTTCTTTGGGACTCTCTGAGTGTCTTGGACTTACATGTCTATTTCCATCACCAGGTTGGGGAAGTTCTCCTTCATTATTTTTTCAAAAAGTTTTTAATTTCTTGTTCTTCCGCTTCTCCTTCTGGCATCTCTATGATTTGGATGTTGGAACATTTAAAGTTGTCCCAGAAGTTCCTCAGCCTCTCCTCATTTTTTAAAATTCTTGTTTCTTCATTCCGTTCTGGTTGAATGTTTATTTCTTCCTTCTGTTCCAAATCATTGATTTGAGTCCCAGTTTCCATCCCTTCACTGTTGGTTCCCTGTGTATTTTTCTTTATTTTGCTTTGTATAGCCTTCACTTCTTTTATTTTGCGACTGTACTCAATCATTTCTGTGAGCCTTTTGATTGCCCGTGTGTTGAACTCTGCATCTGATAAACTGACTTTCTCCTCACCAGCTATCTCCTCATTAGTTAGTTCTTTTTCTGCAGTTTTGATCTGTTCTTTCATTTGGACCATATTTCTTTGTCTCAGCACACCTGTTATGTTGTACGGGGTGGAGCATTACATATTCACCAGGGTGGGGCAACCCTCTTCACCATGTTGTTGTGCTGTATGAGGGGGAGGGGTTAGAGAGCAAACAGTGCTACTTGCTCAGCTCTCGCCCTGCTTTGAGTCACTTCCCCTGCTACACTCAAGCAAATTGGGCCCTTCTGGTGCTGATTCCCAAGTGGGTGGATTTGTGTTTGTTTTAGGACCCCATGGGTCCTCCAGTGGACTCTTCTGTGAGATGAGGAGTTTCTCCCACCACTGCAACCCCCACAGGTTTTTACAGCCAGAAATGTTGAGGCTTTATTTTGCCTTCGTTGGAACCCTGGGTTGCATGGTCTTTCTCCCCAGTTGTTCCTCCTGATTTATTTGCATATGAATGTGGTACCTCCTGGTCTTCCAACCTCTGCCTTGCTGTGAGTCCTATACATCCCAGCTGCCTGTCTCCACCCCTCCTACCAGTCTGGATAAATGTTTCTTCCTATAACTCCTTGATGTTGGACTTAACATCAGTTCAATTTTTCTGGCAGTTCTGGTGGTTTTCTGTTTTTAAATTGGTTGCTATCCTACTTTTGGTTGTGCAAGAAAGCAAAGCATATCTAACTATGCCTCCATCTTGTCCAGAAGTTAAAATAAAAGACCACACATTACTGTATAAGAAACATTTTAGTACACATATTTATTATACTTGGTATCTTCCTTGGTTTCAGAAAACATAAACATATTTTTAGAATTTAATTACATTATAAATATAACTCTGGCAAAATGGACATTCATTGAACCGTGAATCAAAATGAGAACATTGTCTAGTGTTTCACATAATTGGATGACTGGGGCGAGGTAGGGTTTCACATGCAAATCATGGTTCGAACCCGAGAGTGCTGGGGAATTTCTAAATTTATTACAAAGAAAAACTTCTTAAACATGAAACTCTATAACTATATGTAATGACTATGAAAAATTATTATTCTTTCCTCAGTGTTGGAAAATCAAAGTTTTAGATTTTTCTCTGTGAGTAAACCAAATACATCATTCAGTTTTGTCTTATTTTTGCTTCGTGCCTTTTTTTTTTAAATTTTATTTAGTTATTTTTCAAGTACAGTTTTTTGTCTATTTTTCCCATCCCAGCCTCCCCTGCCCAGCTTTGTGCCTTTTTATATCACTATGTTTTGATTTTCAAGGCCCAAAGGACTTTGGAATTGAGTACAATTATGCTTTTCAGATGTAGTTTCTATAAGTTGTGAGTACACTAGATTAGGAATCTGGGACTTAAACATGGACTCTGTGTTCCCTGAAACTCGCTGGCCTTCGTGGGAGCTTCAGCATTGATTTGGCACGGTGATCCAGTCTCACAGGAAAGAAGAGCAGTATTTAATCATGGTAATTAAAAGCTGTGAGCCTTGGAATCAGCAAATGAGAGCATCCTTTGAATCGTAACCATCTTTCTTACGTTCTTAGCATTTTCTTCAGTCATCAGTGTTGTGTTAATTATATAATAGTCACCATGTATAAGTCCCACATTTTTCTGTTATAAGAATGTTTTTAGGTTTCCCTGTGTTCTCAGAGTCCTTTCACTTACTTAGAGGAGTAAACACATTGTCAGTTTTAAAATTCCCTTGCCCAGAAGTAAACTTCTACGCCTCTCACTTTTGCTTGTACCCTAACACACAAAAACTGGACATGATAGATGAAAGGTTTGGGACAGAGATAGGCAAACCCAGTGGCCTAAACACACAGGAAGCCTAAAGATAGGTGAGGGACAGTATGAGCATGAACGTTCATAGCTAGATATGGGCCACGTGATAAGGGCCTGGTATAATATGTGTTTGATAATTACATAAAAGGTGAATGAACCAGAACCAAGCAGGCAGCAGAAATAGCAGGAGAAGGGAGGGAAGGTGAGGGAATGAGTCAGAAAGGGCAGAAACAAATAAAAGAGAATGGGGATTGGTAAATGGCAAGAAAATAGGACTCTGCATATGGAAATGAGAGTGCAAATAGATAAAATATGGTGGAGGCCTCTGGCTGCTGGCTATAAAGTTTCCCTCTATTATTGTTCTCAGGTTTAACTGTTTCTTAGGAACAGTGACTTTGAACAATAGCTTTGATGTTTATAGTAAATAACCTACCCTACTACTTTGACTAAAAATTTCCTCCACCTCACTAGGCATTTGGGAAGCCCTAACTGTAATATAGACAGACACTGCAATGATCTCTTTGCTTCTGGACCCTTCCTCATTATAATGAGAGGTCCTAAAAGTAGTGGAGTAACTCACCTTGTTTTGGTTAAACATTTAATTCCATTCCTACCTAGCAACCTGCCTGGGAAGAATTCTCAAGGGCTCTAGAAATAAATATTATATCATAGGTCATCTAAGTTCGAGCAACTATTCTGATTTACTAATGACTATTCTGCCTTGGCTCTCTTATAAAGGAGATGCTAATCCTGATGTAAAAAAAGACAGCAAGAGCCCTGGCGAGTGTGGCTCAGTGGATTGAGTGCTAGCCTGCAGACCAAAGAGTCACCAGTTCGATTCCCAGTCAGGGCAGATGCCTGGGTTGTGAGCCAAGTCAGGTATCCAGTAGGGGGTATGAGAGAGGCAACCACACATTCATGTTTCTTTCCCTCTCTTTCTCCCTCCCTTCACTCCTATCTAAAATAAATAAATAAAATGTTTTTTTAAAAAGATAGCAAGATATTCACTATAATTTCATAATGTAACAAAGCCAAGGCAAAAATCTCATGGGACAGAGAATGCAAGTCAACTTAGGTATCCAATAGGTGCTTTATTTGTTACTTCATTTTTCCCACTTTTGAGCACAGAGAAGTTTAGTAACTAACTTGCCTAGGGTCACACAGTGGGCAAAACTAAGTTAGAAGTGTTTGCCCTGTGTTTTCGTACAATAGATTCAACGCAAGATACCGATGGTGTATTTCACACAACTAGAACAAATATTACAGTTTTTCGTGATATATATGAACACACACATACGCATACTTAACAGATACTTGGGACCTTTAACCCATTATCCCTTACCTAATTATAATAGAGCAGTGGAACATAGCAGTAAAAATATTTAATTAAAGCAGGCCCAGAATCTCCCCCAAGTGAAAGAATAAGATTTTCTTTTTCACATGTTACCCGCAATCTCATGCCTTCGAAGGCTGTCTTTGTTGCCTTTAAAACCTTTTATGTCCTTTGCTGATCTAGGTTGTGAAACATTTCTTTCCAAAACAAATTAATCATTTATGTTGAATAGTAGATGTACCATGTATACAACTGAGAAGTTCAGAGCTATCCTGTGCAAGCCATTTTCACCCACTGAAACCTTTATGCTGTGAATAGTTTGTAGAGCTGATCAAGCTTTGCAATTTTGAAGTTTCTGGGAGGGAATGGTATTGTGTGTCATAAAAAAATATAGGAGGTACTGGTTGGTACCAGAAGAGCTTCAAATCTAGGCAACTGTTAAAGTAAAAAGAACATGGTGCTACACTAACTTGGAATAATACAGAGAAGATTAGCATGGCCCCAGCACATTGATGACGCACAAATTCATGAAGTGTTCCATATTTTTAAAAAAATTAAAAGAACATGGTTCTGCTTCAACAGAGGATGACTCTGAATAAAGCATGACTCTGAAGAAAATTGTAAGAAATTGTGAGATCAGCAAAACCCTTCAGTGATGTTGTGAACTTCCTGAGGGGTGCATTGTAAACAGGCTGGGCAAACATAGGAAGCAGTACACAGGAAATTAAAAATAAGAACATTTGAAAAGATACTGGAAAGATGGGAATTTTACTTAAAATGTAAGTGAATCATATAACGAGTAGTTGGGAACAAGTAATATGCCTCAACTTAGATGCCCAACAGTCAGGAGTGCTTAAAGAATTTAGAAAAACTGTTTGATCTCCAGTTGGGCAGAAAGTTTTTATAACAAGAAAAAAGAATCTATGGGAAATAAAATGAAATCTGGATCCTTTCTTACCACGTATAAAAGTTTTTACAAATCTCTCTGCCAGGGATATTACAGAGGGAGGAGACATACAACACTAAATTCAGGACAAACTGGTCTTAAATAGTATAAAAGGGAGGCTTGAAATTACATTTTGAGGACTGTGCAGATTTAGGCACTTGCCATCTCTAATTACAGGCAGTGTGAATTATAGCCAAGAATTGGAGTGTGGAGAAAGTTTTGGCCCAGTTTTTCCAGCTGTTTTTTTGTGACTCGAGTGTGAACCTTGTGCCTGTACTGTGCCTCAGTTTCCTTATTCAGACAACAGGGAAACCTTCTGTTTCTTAATGAGTTTGCAGACCTACTGGGGTTGAATGAGGTAATGTCTGTAAAGGCCTTGAATTCTTTTATTTACTTTTTGTTGTTGTTGTAATTTATTTATTTATTTTGAAAAATTTTGTAGGCTGTGAATTCTTAAGGGAAACGTCTACTTAAACAAAGCAGTATTGATTTATATTGAAATTGAAGATCTAACTTTCCTGCAGAAATGGAAATATCCTATTTACATTTCCCATAGCTTTAAAATATATCAGAATGAAGGACAGATTTCCTCTAAATGGGATGCCACAGAAGAATTGAGTAGGGAACAGTTTCATTTTTGAAAAATTTCTGATGCATTCTCAAGCTATAGTCACTTGGTACTCCCCAGTCCTTTCTCTGATTCTATAGAGCAAAATTCTGGCTACTGGGAACTCATCACATCTATGATACTGAGGGAAGTGTTTCTTTCAGAGGAGCTGAATGTGGTCAGGTTGAAACATAATTATTCTCATTCGAGCCTCTTTGGTGAGAAGGAACAATTTTACTTCCACAGCCCCAGTTATGGTCAGGACCAAACGTGAACTGAACCGGCTGGACTGGTCCTTGTGCTGTGGTCACAACATGGTTTTACAGAACTGATCGGTACGGCAGTTTGATCTTTTTTACTGGAGTTGTTTTTTCGGATAGTGTAAAGGAACAGGTAGTAAATATTTTCGGCTTTGTGGACCATCTGTCTCTCCTGCAGCTGTTCAGCTCTGTCCTTGCAGCATAAAACAGCCATGGACACTGTATAAACAAATGAACTGTGTTCTCAGGAAGCCTCATTTGTGGACACTGAAATCGGAGTTTTATGTAATAGTCCCATGTCATGAAATTCTCTTCATTAAATTTTTTCAAATATTTTTAAATGCAGAAATTATTCTTATCATACAAAAGTAGGTGGGCCAGATTTGGCCTATGAGCTATACTTTGCTGACCCCTGCTCTGGAATGGCTGTGACCAACACTTCTATTCCTTTTGACCACTCCATTTAATTTGCCCAATACAGAAGTTACCCCAGAGAAGTATATTCCACCCTTAAAGCACTATATTGAGAGCACGCACAGAGAACCGTATCACTCTCATCCTGTAGACTTCTCACAGTGTAATGTGCTGCTGGATCGTAAGCTTTTTAAGGGCAACAAACACCTTTCATTCATTATTGTAAAACTTGAATCTCGCTTGTTCCAAAGAAGAGACTCAACAAATTGTTAAATTGATGAAGTCTTCATATATAAACTCTTTGAGTAGATTTCATTAGTGATGAGATCATCATGTTAAGTTTCAGCCTCTTTCTTTCAAGCATACTCTCTTCTCCAAACTGTCATCTTCTTCATTTGCTTATGCCAACAATTCTTGAGAAACTATATTAAGGAAACAGAATAGAGATATGAATGAATAATTTAAGATATTAGAACAGAGTCCCCAAGTTATTTCTATAAGGATTTGATACACAGTTAGAGACATGTATATTTACTAGTACCTGTGACCTCAGAGCATCCAAAAACTCCATGGTAAAAGTTCTGGGATTTATGCTGTTTGAAGGTCAGAATTATGTGTGATTCTTACTAATATAGTGGCGGTAGCACTGCAGATCTTCAGACATAACTAGCCCATCAACAGCTAGAGAGTTATTTGGACACAGTCAGATCAAACCAGGGGTCATAGTTTATCAACTTTTTGCTTGGCTCCACTCTTTAATAGTTATAGTTCAGAAAAGATACCATTCTAGATCTCATATTCTGCCCTCTAAAAAAACAAAGTAAGTTTAGAGAAGGAATTTACCATTATTTACATGCAGTTGGCCCAAAGGAAAAACTTTTTTTTCAATTAAAAAATTTTGTAAGTTCTAGTCCTGGCTGGTGTGGCTCAGTGGATTGAGTGCCAGCTTCAAAACAAAGGGTCACCAATTCGATTCCCAGTCAGGGCACATGCCTGGGTTGCAGGCCAGGTCCTTAGTTGGGGGTGTGCAAGAGACAACCGATCCAACTATCTCTCACACATCGACATTTCTCTTTCTCCCTCCCTCTCTCTAAAAATAAATAAATAAATAAATATTTAAATTTAAACTAAGTAGTAGAACAACCGTCACTCAGAACCATCAGAAAATCAAGTTGAATGGAAGTCTAACAACTACAGAATTAAACCACATCCATCCAGACTGATAGGAGGGGCCAGAGACGCAGAATGGGCTGGTCCCATATCCACGTGTGGTGGATAAAAATTCAGGAGGGGTATCTGGGGAGCAAGGAGTCCCAGCCCCATACCAGGGTTCCAGTGCCAGGCAGAGAAGTGCCAAGGAAGAGTCGGTGAGAGAAACTTCTGGAGACCCAATCAGTTCCTCTTAAAGAACCCATACATGAACTTACTCAGACTCACTCCCTCTGAGCTTCAGCACCTGGGTAGCAGCTTGAAAGACATCAGGGGCACACGGGGAAGAACTAAAGTGTCTGGTGTCAAGGTGAGAGCTGTGGGACAGCTTTCTTCCAGACAGAAAGGCAGGGAGAGCCACAGAGCTGGCAGGTGGGCGTCATATCTGAGACTCCATCAACCTGGCCAACACCGTTTGCCCCACCCTGGAGATCCCCTGGTGTGGGGCTGGGACTCTTTGCTCCCAAGATATCCCTCCTAAATTTTTATCCACCACACCTGGATGTAGGACCAGCCTGTTCTGAGTCTGTGCCCCTCCCACCAGTCTGGATGAATGTGGTTTCTTTAATTCTGTAGTTGTCAGACTCCCATTAATTTGATTTCTGTTGGCTCTGACTGATGGTGGTTCTATAATTTAGTTGTAATTTTGGTGTGGTTTTGTGGAGAGGCAAGGCGTGCTTACCTATGCTGCTGTCTTGATGGGAAGTCGAAATCTAAGTGGATGTGTGTATTACCAGGTTCAGCAAATGAGTACTGCGTAGCATAGATGTATAGTGTATACAGTGGTACAGAGTTGATGTAATAAGGTATACATCTGCAAAATACTTTGTTTTTTAATTTTCTTAAGCTTTTTTTAGCCAAGCATATATCGTTAAATTTGAGTAGCTAAATTTGGTTCTTACGCCATTTCACATCACACTCTTCCTTCATTTTACAAATTTTTATTTAAGGCTTCCCCTAGTACCAGGTTAGCTGTTCACCTCTGTTTACTACCTGTAAGCTCCCTAAGGGCAGAATCTGTATCTTATTTATCTTTTGGGGGGTTTTCTTCTTTCTAAGTAGCAAGTTAGTGTTTTGCACATAGTGAATATTTAGGAAATGATGGTTAATGTGGAGGAAGACAAGCAGTTATGTGTGTGCCTTAGACAACACTCTTTTGGTTATAAACAACAGAATCTTCTCCAGTTAGCTTAGATCTGAAAGGTTTACTAGAAGATCACAGGGACATATTGTGGACCAAGTAAGGAAATAATACAGGTCTCACTCGAGATTAGAACAGAGGACTTGAAAAGCCTCTAGGAACCAAGACAACTGCTCTTTGTCCCTGGCTTTCTGTTCAACTCTTCTGGACTCTGACACTTCACTGGGCTCTCCCTCTGGGTAGGGTCACAAAATCTCTGGCCTTGGCTGCTGCTAGCCCTCTTCATTTTCTCCGCATCGCCAGCCTTCTCGGCTTCTCCTTACACTTTGTAGGCAAAGGCCTTTTGTGCAGCAGGCCCTCTCCAATCAAGCACCAGCAGAGGTTGTCTGGAGTCCAGTGTCCAAACTGCAAGTTCTTGGAAAAGGAACTGGCTGATTGAACTTGAAACAGCTCTTCAGTCCTGGTCCAAGTACCTCATTCAAAAGGGTGTGGAGTCTCGTGGACTCCGCCACTCAGCAGCAGAAAGCAGGTTCTCGAAGAATGTGGCTTTAAGAACTGGGAGAAAACACTTAATAGTGTGGCAAGAGAATTGCAGCTGTTACTTTTTCTCTTTTCCTGTCCCTTGCTAGAAAGCAAAACATTTTTCCTTGAGACAATTCAACATCTCGAGATTCTCTAAATGGGGAATAGAGCCTAAAACAGCTGCATGGTGTCCTGGCATAGGGCAGTGAGTAATCCCAGGAAGAAAACTTCCTTTTTAACAATTAATTGTACCCGTGTTTATTGTACTTACCCATCAAGACTGATCTTAGGAGAAAGAAAAGAATAATCTTAGGAGAAAAACCTGCTTTGGGCCTATGTTAAGAAAGGCGGACTGTCTCATACTTCGAAGGGGTCCGGAATGATGAGTTATGGTTTAAAGCCGCATCATCTACTTTCATTTTAGGAAGCATTGGCTCTTTTCAGTGTGAGGGACCTATAGGAAGTAAGTAAACATGAAAGCAATAGCAGCAACCTCATACTCAAAACGAAAAAGGTGACGTTCTGTCTTCTGGGTAAATAATGGTAAGGAGGATGTTGGAAAAAATGTTTGAGTCTTAGTGTGTATTCTTTGCAGAAGGAGCAGCACCTGCGTCACTGTTGTTCCTCTTAGGGAGCAGAACCTAAATATAAAAGTGTGCTCGAGTTGGTGAGTCGGTAGCGAGAACTTGAGATTAGTATAGTGGGACAAACTTCAGACAAGGAAAGTGTGGTGTGGTCACCATCTTTTCCTTTTAAAGAGTGTGTGTGTCTGTGCATTTGTTTCCAAACCCACCTACATTGTCCAGAAAACATTTTAAAAGGACATTTAAATGCTTTCCTTGATATTACCAACATAAGTCCAATCTGCGACTAATGCTTAATTTTGTGAGGAAAAAAATACAACAGGTTGTTTGATTTAGTGGGCTTGGAAAGGTGTGATTCACACACTCAGTACTAATACTTGCTAATATTTAATGGAGCTAATTCAGTGGTGATAGTACCGTGAATTTCTATCTGATTTTCCAAGGATTAAATAGGACCTAAACCTTTATTAACAAGCTATACTAGTTAACCAAAAAAGGAACTGATATTTCTGAAGCCCAGCCATTCTAGACTAAATTCCATGGTTGTGTGTCCTTCATGTGTATTTTCCATAATTTAAAGCATTGAGACATTTCATATATTATGGCTAATAAGGTACTCTGTTGTACAACAAAATATAAGCAAAAAAGTTCACATCTAATGCCGTAAGGATTTCCTTATCTATTAGAGCTAAACCCTATGTGTCCCTTTTCTGCCCCTTAAAACTTTGAAATAGCTCTAAGTCACATGAAGCATATAGAGTAATTTCCTTTAATCACATACATAAAAATTTCCTTCTCTCTTCTGGGTTGAGGGGATTCTATTTTAAACATTTTTCTGGTGAAGACTTGTTGGGCCCATAATTTCTTTAATTGCAAATGGAGTGTTGTGAGTTTTATTATAGAAATTGTTTGTGCTGCACACACCTCACAGAAACACAAAATACTAACACCTTTTCAGTGTATTGTTTTGCAAAGTGCAGAACTGCTAGAGATACTTGCTCAATGTGAAGGCCAAATATGTTACTTGGATTTTGTCTTTTTTAAGCAATTTCATGAAAAACAGAAGATAAGGTTCTAAAATAAACCCAAGTAACTTATATGTAAGTGGACTGGGCTGAAGCGTTGTAATCAGTTCCAGAAAACTGGTGCTGTATGGTGCTTATGCAGACAAAGGTTTGGGAAGTGTCAGTCACCGAAGCCTGTCAGTGGGAGCTTGCTCATAAAGGGACACAGACCCTCTGGGTTCTGATGCCATTTCTCCCTCTAATTCAAGGTCATACTTTTCTGTCTTTATTCTTAACTCGTACCTGCATGGGCCTCTTCATTCCGTCTTCTCACAGCCATTCTTTAGACATTAAGAAAGCTTACTTGAGGTGAAAGACTAAAGTTCCAGTCCAAACTAAGGACTAGAGTAAACTTAGTGACTATTATAAGACTGACTGTAGCCCTCAGTCACTACCCTTACTAACTCATAGTTTGTAAAGTTCCATTAAGAAGAAAGATAACATTTATTTAACATCCCTCAATCTATGGAGTATTATGAAATGAAAAAGATGAGTCAGTCGTTGAAGTGAATCATTCCCATGGATTATGAGAAGGGGAAGCATGTACCCACTGTCTTGCATTAAAACTTAATACATTTCTTATCAAGCGTCATTGCTGAGAGAGAATATTTTCTTCAAGTTCCAGTAACAAACTATATACAGATAACTTCATGTACCTACTATTAAAATAGTAATCTAGTTTCTATCTGAGCCCTCTGTATTTACAACATATACATTATAAGCATGTTTAAGACACCAACAAAAAGGTGGATTATTAACATTTGTGACCCGTTACATTCTTGCTACAACTCCTAAGCAAGTAGTTTTTATTCTACCCACTTTAAAAGAAGAGTTTGTCAGCCCTATACACCTCTGCATTTTTTTATGCTTTCAACAGTCTGACACACTTTTAACTTTTCATATTTCTTTAAACTCTATTTTGCTTTAATTCATCATTTTCAGTAGCCTGTTGCTACAGGCTATTAAACTAATAACAATTAATTTATTCATAATGCAAGGAGATGAAATTTACTCTAACAAAAACATAGAGAGCATCAGCTGAGTTCATAGCACTGTGCTGATTAATTTGAGAGCCAGAGAGTTATGAACAAGATGGTCTCTGCCCTACAGGAGACTGGAGCGTTATTGGAAGGAAAATTTAATGTTTACTGATTGTAAGGTATTGTACTACTCTCAAGGAGCTCATTAATGTGTCTGAGTAATAATGCAAACTAAAACAGTGGAATGTTATTTTTTAAGTTACAGATAAAATTATATGGAAGTTTTGAGGGAAAAATGTTTATAATTATTTGGAATAGGAAAGGTTTTATTGAGAGCTATGAGGCTAAACTTTCAAAAGGGGGTATGATTTACTTGGATGTGTTCAAGTAGAAGAGTAAGAAAGCCCTCCAAGCACAAAATAAGCTAAGATCCAGAGACAGGTAGGTATGTGTTTGTTCATGAATTTATTAAAGAGATACTCACTGAGTTATCCCAGCTGGGTTAAAGGCTGTTTTAAGGTATACTCTGGGGATTCACTGGTGGACAAGAATAGACACGTTGCCCCAAACTTATATTCTAAAAGAGAGACAACCTGAAATTGTCTCTAGATGAACAGAATTAGCAGTTCTGGAGAGTTTAAAGGAAGGAGAGAGTTGTGGGTTGGAGAAGGCTTTTTGGTTAAGGTCATACAGATTGCCAAGTATAAGAGCTCTTTCCTGCTGCAGTTTTGTACATAAGACAGCCTCAGTTATATTTTTCATAACTCTTTACAGAGCTGGGCCACTAGCCACAAGTGCATATGAGCATGCAAAATGTGGCAGATCTGAATACATTATAAGTATAAAATACACACTGAGTTTCAAAGATTTAGCTCCTTCCAAAAAGGATGTAAAATATCCCAATAATTTTTAAACTAATTACATGCTATTTTGGATATGAGGTAAATAAAATATATTATTAAACGTAATTCCACCTAATTCTTTTTATTTTTACTTTTTAAATTATATTTTATTGATAATGCTATTACAGTTGTCCTGATTTTTCCCCCATTATCCCTTCATCCAGCCCCCCGCACTCCCTCAGGCAGTTCCACCATTGTTCATGTCCATGGGTCATGTGTATAGTTCTTTGTCTACTGCATTTCCTATACTGTATTTTACATCCTGTGGCTATTCTATAACTACCTATTTGTACTTCTTAGTTCCCTCACCTCTTCACCCACTCTCCCCCTCCCCTGCTCCCCCTCCCATCTGGAAACCATCAAAAATGTTCCAGTGGCCATGATTCTGTCTCTGTTCTTTCATTTGTTTTTTAAATTAAATTGTTTCTTTGCTTTTAGATTCAATTGCTGATAGATATGTGTCTGTAGCCATTTTATTGTTCATAATTTTGATCTTTGTCTTAGTGAGAGTCCCTTTAACATTCCATATAATAATGGTTTGGTGATGATGAACTCCTTTAGTTTCTTCTTGTCTGGGAAACTTATTATATGCACTTCGATTCTAAATGATATCTTTGCTGGGTAGAACCATCTTGGCTGTAGGTCCCTGCTTTTTCATGACTTTAAATATTTCTTGCCATTCCCTTCTAGCCTGCAAAGATCCTTTTGAGAAATCAGCTGACAGTCTTATGGGAATTCCCCTGTAGGTAACTAACAGCTTTCCTCTTGCTGTTTTAAAACTTCTCTCTTTAACTTACCCTTGGCATTTTAATGATGATGTGTGTCTTGGAGTAGGCCTCTTTGTATCCATCTTGTTGGGGATTCTCTGTGCTTCCTGGATTTAATTTCCTTCACCAAATTAGGAAAGTTTTCTTTCACGATTTTTTCAAATAGATTTTCAGTTCCTTGCTTTGTTTTGTCCTTCTGGCACCTCTGTGATGTGAATGTCGGACCTCTGGAAGTTTCCCCAGGGGCTGCTTATACTGTCCTCATTTGGGGGGATTCCTTTTTCTTCTAGTTCTGATTGGTTGTCTTTTGCTACCTTGTGTTTCTAATCATTGATGTGATTCTCTTTTCATCCACTCTGCTGTTGTTTTCCTATAAATTGTTCTTTATTTCAATTAGTGTATCCTTCATTTCTGACTGGATCTTTTTTATGCAGTTGAGGTCATCACTAAATTCCTTGAGCATCCTTATAACCAATGTTTTGAACTCTGCATCTGATAGATTGCTCATCTCCATTTCATTTAGCTCTTTTTTCTGGAGTTTTGATATGTTCTTTCATTTGGGTCATGTTTCATTGTTTCTTTGTTTTGGCAGTCTCCCTGTGTTTGTTTCTGTATATTGGGTAGGGCCTCTTTGACTCCATGTCTTGGCAGTGTGTCCTAATATATAATATACTAGGTGTCCTGTAGGGTCCAGTGGCACAGCCTCCCCTGTCACCCAAGGTGGGCACTCAAAGTGTGCCCTTCATGTGGCCTGAGGACACCCTCCTCTTGTAGTTGAGCCTTGGTTGCTGTTGGCAGATCAATGGGAGGGATTTACCCAGACCAGTCAGCTGCAAGGACTTGCTGTGACCACTCACCACCAATCTATGTCCTCCATGGAGGATCAGCTGTGTAGGGGCATGGGCATGTGCTTCCACATGGTCTGTAGCTGTTGAGTGGATGTGCTGGCCCTGGGGTTCCCCAGGTGGTGCTGGCCAAGGTCAACCCCCACCTGCGTTGCATAGGGCCACCCTGCCTGAGCTGTGAAACAATCTGAGATGGCTGCTACTCATGCTGGGCTTGGAGATTCCCAAGCTGTGAATCTAAGATAGCTACTGCTAGGGCCCAGTCTAGGGTGCACTGAAGCCAGCTATTGCTTGTTTGAGGGTATTTAGGAAGTTGTGCAGTATGAGCCAAGACCAGCCAATCATGTGGAAAAGCAGCTTGGGTGGGCCTGTAAGTTGGGTTGGGCAGAGACTGTGGGAATTTCCAAGGTGGGTCAAACAGTGTTAGCCAGGTTGATGGAATCTCAGATATGGCACCAGCTTGCCAGCTCTGTAGGGGGAGGGTTTAGCAAAGGGACAATGGCCTCTGCTTGCCTTGATGCCAGACATTTCAGTTTCTCCCTGTATACCACTGGTGATTTTTAAGCTGCTCCCCTGAGTGCTACTCACTCAGAGGGGATGAACCTGAGTAGGTAAGTCCCTATGTGGGTTCTTTAAGAGGAACTGCATGGGGCTCCAGCAGTTTTTTCCACTGACTCAATCCCTACTGTTTTTTTATAGCAGGAAGTAGTGGAGACTCGTCTTCCTGGCACTGGAACCTTGGGTTGAGGGGCCCGGTATGGAGTTGAGGCTACCACGACATCCCCCTCGAATTTTTACCCACCAGATATGGATAAGAGACCATCCCATTCTGCACCTGTGCCCTTTCTACCAGTCTGGATGGATGTGATTTAATTCCGTAGTAGTCAGACTTCCATTCAGCTGAATTTCTGAAGGTTCTGAGTGCTGGTTGTTCCATATTTCTGTTGTTATTTTGATGTGGTTGTGTGAAGAGACCAACCATGTCTGCCTACATCACCACCTTGACTGGAAGTCTCTTTATTTTTAAAGTTTGGCTTCTAGCCCTGGCCAGGTGGTTCAGTTGGAGCATTGTCCCATGCACCAAAAGATTGCAGATTCAATATCCAGTCTGGGCACATACCTAGGTTGCGGGTTCAATATTTGGTCAGGGTGTGTGTGGGTGGCAACTGATCAATGTTTCTCTCTCACATCAATATTTTCTTTTTCTCTTTCACTCTTTCCCCCCTCCTTTAAAATCAATAAACATCCTCAGGTGAGGATTTAAAAAAAGTTTATAAAAAACTGGTTTCTAGAAAACTAAAAATTAAATTCATTGTTGTCATTCATGGCTCGCACTGTATTTATGTTATAGAGTGCTGCCTGCTATAGTGCAGCAGTGAGTTCCTAGTGTGTGCTTAGAAGAAAACACTTCCTGTGAAGCTGTTACTAAAGATATATTAAGGCAGTATGGGTGTATAATAATACTCAGATAAATCCTTACTTTTTTATTCTTTTGATCTTTTTATTTACTCAGATGTCCTTGTCTTTGCAATTTTATTAATGACCTGTGCCATATTCTTTAGAGACATTTACTCAAACAACCAGTGGTTCAGAATTAAAAGAACTCCAGGTGAAAGCAAAATAGCCTTAGTTTTTCCAGTTTTAGAGAGTTGTTACTGTAGTTTTTCCTCAGTGCTCTTAGCTCCCTATATATATACTTAGCTCCCTCAGCCTGCAGATTCACTCCCTCCCCACCAGCCTAATGAGTTCTTAACCATCCTTCTTCAGGAGCTGGCCTATGACCCCTGTTCTGTGAAGCTTGCTCCAGCTCCTTCCATCAAGGTTAGATGCCCTTTTTTACTGTTACAGCAGCACTCCATTCTCATTTGTGATGTTTTATGAATGGAGAAACTGAACATCAGACACTTCAAGCTTAATTGGATTTGAAACTGGGAAGCAGGAACATTGCAGCAACTTATTCCTCAGTCTAACTGAAAATCAGCAAGATAAATGAGTTTACTTTTGCTTCCATTCACGTCTCCATGCCTGCTCAGTGATCAGAATTAAAAGGTCATCTCGAATGTCCTGTCAGGTCACAGCTGTTCTGACTGGAGAGAGATTTGGGGGAAGGCCCAAGCGGGGAAAAAATGGCAGGCAGGACCATCTGTTCCACCGACTGGTTTTGGTTCTGTGGCAAGCCACTTAAACCCTGCTTTTCCTATTCAGAAAGTGAGGGTGACACTTGGTACTTTCCTCTCCCTGGGCTATCATGATGCTTAAGAAAAGGGATATTTCAATATTAGCAGAGTTCAGTGATAAAGGGCACTCTGGTTCTGTGCCGTGCTTAGGCAGTGCGCCTTGGTGGGTTTCGTTCTTTCTCAGGGCACTCCTGGGAACGGTTTGTTAAATGGTCCCCAAGTTAATGAAAACATGTGCTTGTCTGCTTTTTATACTTTCTTTATTAATGTAAACATATGCCAAGTTACCTTCTGGATTTCTAAATGATCGTTAGGCTTCATATGACAGTTGACTCCTTAGTAGTTGTATTAGAAAAATACCACTAAATGCATTTCTGATTTAATCTTACCTGTGCGTTTATAAGGGAAATAATAACCTTTATTTACTTGAGTTTATAATCTTTCGGCGTCATCAGTATGTTGTGATGCTCTATTAGGTTCATGTACTGATCATGTTTTACGGAATCTTTATAAAATCAGTTAATCTCCTGTCAGAGTAAGTGACTCAGTAGTACTTGCTGTCACTCTAGATGTCTTTGAATTTAGGGCATAGACAGGTACATGTGATACAGAAAAAAAAGCCTGAGACTTGGAGGCAAAAGTTGGGGTTTTGGGTCTTGCCTGTACCACCTGTTACGTGACAGAAACCAGTCACTTCAAGTAAATATCTATATGTACTTGTTAGTTTTAAATGGGAGCAGGTATATAAAAATATTTCATAACCTGTAGAACAGGTTAGGGCTAATAGACTTTTGTGATAGGAGTATTCTTTGAGTGAAGTTTTCTAATTGTAGCATTGAACAAATAATGGGGTGGGAAGGATTCTCCTGACTTTGAAATATCAATGATAATTTGGATAAAAAGCTAGGAGACATCCTCTAAAAGCTAGGAGATAACTTCATGCTAGGCTTTGGAAATAATGGGTTAAGAAGGGTTCTGAAAGCATTTTTAAATATCCATGGGCCTGAATACTTAAGAAATAGGACTATGGTACTAACTGTTGAAAATAGGTACAGGACCCAGGACAGAACAGAGACCGAAGAGGATTTAGAACTATGATAATTTGGCAGTATATGCTAGAATGTTAAATATGCATCCTTGCCCAAAAATGTGGGCACAAGGATATGTTGCAGTATGATGTGCATATTTGTCTAAACACTTTCATTTTTGAATGAGTTCCATCTCACTTAAGAGAGAGAGTGGGTAGGGGAAGAATTTCTTGGCTAACAGGACTGAGAAGTCCAGCAATAGTCTCACCTCAGGCCAGCCGGATCCAGGATCAGCCTTCTCCCTGGCCCTCAGGTTATGTGGTATATTTGTTCATCTGTCTGTTGCTCACGGCTCTGCTTTCTCTGTCTTAGTTTCATTCTCAGATAGGTAGTCTACCTATTCTTATGGAGTAGTCTCTGGCAGCTCCTTGCAATTAGCTATCACAGCTGGTCGGGGGTGGGGGAGGGACGGAGAATGCTGCTTCTCTGAGGTTCCAAGGAAGTCCTAGGGTTTACTGTCATGTACTGACATGGCTCAAGCATCCACCCTGATCTAGTTTCCTGGGGTGGGGGGATGGAAGAGGTGGGATAGGGAGCACAGGGAATAATTTTGGCGATCACATGAATGAAAGGGAACAACAGAGGCAGAGAATATGGGCAGCTAGTAAAAGAAGTGAGCAGTGGATTTGCAGGTGAGAGATCTGATTACGTTCACTTGGGCAAACCTGTTACCAAGGAAAGGACACACAACATCTCTCATGGTCTGTCTTCTGTGTGGAGTTAGGGTTAGTGGTTCCCCTCGTTTCTTCACAGGATGGCTGAGGTTTAAGTGAGATGGACAAGGACTACTTATGTAAAGAAAAAAAAACATGTAATTCCACGTTATCCAAGATCAAAATAAAGAATTGGCCTATAAATGGTTTGGGAGAAGAAAGGGGAAGGAAGATGTCATCAGACTTCCTTTGCACATTAGGTGACTTAGGTGACTAATTTTGTTGGTCATTTAATCTGTTGAGATGGGTGGGTAGTTTTCTAAGCAAGCAGAACACATTTATATTTGTGTGCAGCTTTTGCTGCTACTAAATAATTTTACATAGTTCACCTACACGTGGGAACAGCAAGATAAAACTGCCATTACCACATACAGCCGTCATGGAAGAAAATACACAGAAGAAAGTTAGCGTAAAATGACAACTCTGAATTAATCATTCTTATGGAATTCAAACAAAAAACACTCAGAAATATCAATTGTGCTAGCATTCCCTGCACATTTAAAATCTGATTAATTTTCCCTGATTAGTGTTGCTCCCTGGGTTGGGCATTGTCCCACAAACTGAAAGGTCGCCAGTTGGATTCCTTGGGTTGCAGGCCAGGTCCTCGGTTGGGGGCATGCAAGAGGAAGCTGATAGATGTTTCTGTCACACTTCGATGTTTCTCTCCCTCTTCCTTCTCCTCCCTTCCTCCCGCTCTAAAAATAAATAAAATCTGATTAATTTGTTTTACTGTGTATATATGTGTATTTAGCATTTTGAAACGAGAATTGTGCAATCCAAATAGAAAATTCAAGTGGTGTTTCATTGAGCTGTGTTTATTTACTTACTTAGTACTTATTCTACCTTTATCTAGCATGTGCTTGAACTGGTCCTAGGCATTGACATACAAACATAATTAACACTTAGTAGTCACTACCTTCATACAACCTTCCAGTGGTAAGGAAGATAGACACATGGATGAAAATAGTGTAATGGGAGTGAGCAGGATAGTCAGGAAGGGGATCACTGTACTTTGAGCAACTTTTTATTTTTCTTATCATTCCTTCTAGATGCTTGCTGGAACTTTGATGTTTTAGTTATTCAGATATGTGTGAGGAGGAATTGGGCATCTCCTCTTGGCTTTTAAAATTCTCTTTGTGCTCTGGCCTGGCCAGTGTGGACTGAAAGGTTGTAGGTTTGACCCCCGGTTAGGGTGCAGGTTCGATCCCCTGTCAGATCCAATCAATGTTTCTATCTCACATTGGTGTTTCTTTCTTTCTTTCCCTCTCTCCCCCTCCCTCTCTCTAAAAGCAATGAAAATATAATGTCCTTGGGTGATGATTAAAAAAAATTCTGTCTTCATAACTTAAATCACAGGAACTGCAATTCTAATTCTAAGGAAAGTGGAAAGCTTTCATAGACTAGGTTATTATCCCTTAAACTTACTAGTTTTTTTTAATTTTTATTTTATTGATTATGCCATTACAGTTGTTCTATTCCCCCCTTCATTCCCCTCCACCCTGCACCCCCCCACCATTCCCCCCTTTAGTTTATGACCATGTGTCTCAAGTTCTTTAGATTCTATATTTCCCATACTATTCTTGCCCTCCCCCTATCTATTTTCTATCTACTGTCTATGCTACTTATTTTCTGTACCTTCTCCCCCCTTCTCCTCCTCCCACTCCCCTGTTGCTAACCCTCCATGAGATCTTCATTTCTGTGTTTTCACTCCTGCTCTAGCTGTTCTTTTAGTTTGCTTTTGGTTTAGGTGTGGTTGTTAATAACTGAGTTTGCTGTCCTTTCACTGTTCATCTTTTTTATCTTCTTTTTCTTAGATAAGTCCCTTTAATATTTCATATAATAAGGGCTTGATGATGATGAACTCCTTGAATTTAATCTTATCTGGCTGAGAAGCACTTTATCTGTCCTCCCATTCTAAATGAAAGATTTGCTGGATAGAGTAATCTTGGTTGTAGGTCTTTGGATTTCATGAGTTGGAATACTTCTTTGCAGCCCCTTCTTGCCTGTAAGGTCTCTTTTGAGAAATCAGCTGACAGTCAGATGGGAACTCCTTTGTAGTTGACTGTCCCCTTAGCTCTTGCTGCTTCTAGGATTCTCTCCTTCATTTTAATCTTGGCTAATGTAATGATGATGTGCCTTGGTGTGTTCCTTCTTGGGTCCAACTTCTTTGGGACTCTCTGAGCTTCCTGGATTTCCTGGAAGTCTATTTCCTTTGCCAGATTGGGGAAATTCTCCTTTATTTTTTTATTTTTATTTTTATTTTTTTATTTACTCTTTAAAATAGATTTTATTTACTTATATGAGAGGGGAGAGGGAGAAAAAGATGAGAACCATAGATGTGTGAGTGAAACATTCATTAGTTGGCTATCCTTTGCATCTTGACCAGGGACTGAACCTGCAACCCAACCATGTCTCCCAACCTGGAATCCTTTGCTTTGCCAGAGGGCCCACAACCGAGCCACACAGTCAGGGTTATTATTTATCAGTAAGTTTAAATCCTGGAGGGGTACAGCATTACACGGATTCTGTGTCCAATGGCCTTAGCAGGAAGGTTGCTTCGGAATTTAGCACGAACCATGCCACTGTTTCCATGAGCACGAGTTACCTTTCCCCAGATTACTCTGGTTTTGTTTGGTTTACCACCAGGAGTCACTGTGTTGTTCTTTGCTTTGTACACATAAGCACATCTCTTTCCTAGATAGAATTCAGTTTCATCTCGAGCATAAACACCTTCGATTTTAAGAAGAGCTGTGTGCTCCCTCTGGTTCCGGAGACCCCGTTTATAGCCAGCAAAAAATGGCCTTGGACCACAGCCTTCCAGACATATTTGTTGTTGCAGAAGTTTGGTTCCCGGCAGTCACCACAGGGTTCAAGATGGCGAAAAAGAAAAGTATTTTTATTTTTTTAATTGATTATGCCATTACATTTGCTCTATTCCCCCCCTCCATTCCCCTCCACCCTGCATACCCCTCCCCCACCATTTCCCCCTTTAGTTCATGAACACGTGTCTCGAATTCTTTAGATTCTGTATTTCCCCTACTATTCTTACCCTCCCCCTATCTATTTTCTATCTACTGTC
Organism: Artibeus jamaicensis; assembly: GCF_021234435.1. NCBI lineage: Eukaryota > Metazoa > Chordata > Mammalia > Chiroptera > Phyllostomidae > Artibeus > Artibeus jamaicensis. Next base: position 9,559,509 of record NW_026521883.1, read on the forward strand.
TATGCTACTTATTTGCTGTACCTTCTCCCCCCTTCTCCTCCTCCCACTCCCCTGTTGCTAACCCTCCATGAGATCTTCATTTCTATGGTTCTGCTCCTGATCTAGCTGTCCTCTTAGTTTGCTTTTGATTTAGGTGTGGTTGTTACTAACTGTGAGTTTGCTGTCCTTTCACTGTTCATCTTTTTCATCTTCTTTTTCTTAGGTAAGTCCCTTTAACATTTCATATAATAAGGGCTTGGTGATGATGAACTCCTTGAATTTGGTCTTATCTGAGAAGCACTTTATCTGTCCTTCCATTCTAAATGAAAACTTTGCTGGGTAGAGCAATCTTGGTTGTAGGTCTTTGGTTTTCATGACTTGGAATACCTCTTTCCAGCCCCTTCTTGCCTGTAAAGTCTCTTTTGAGAAATTAGCTGACAGTCTTATGGGAACTCCTTTGTAGGTGACTGTCCCCTTAGCTCTTGCTGCTTCTAGGATTCTCTCTTTCATTTTAATCTTGGCTAATGTAATGATGATGTGCCTTGGTGTGTTCCTTCTTGGGTCCAACTTCTTTGGGACTCTCTGAGCTTCTTGGATTTCCTGGAAGTCTATTTCCTTTGCCAGATTGGGGAAATTCTCCTTTATTATTTGTTCAAATAAGTTTCCCACTGGTGGCTGTGCCTTTCCCCCTTCTGGTACCCCTATTCGGATGTTGGAACGTTTAAAGATGTCCTGGAGGTTCCTAAGCTTCTCCTCATTTTTCTGAATTCTTATTTCTTCATTCTTTTCTGTTTGATCATTTTTTTCTTCCTTGTGGTCCACTCCCTTGATTTGAGTCCCAATTTTCTTTCCATTACTATTGGTTTCCTTTGTATTACCATTCATTTCAATTAGTTTAGCTTCCATATGTTTCTCTAATTTGAGACTAAAATCAACCAGTTCTGTAAGGATCCTGATAACCAGTGTTTTGAACTGTGCATCTGAAAGACTGGCTATTTCTTCATGGCTTAGATCTATCGGTTCTGGGGCTCTGAGTTGTCCTAGAGCCATTTTTGGTCTATTCGTGCCGTTAAGTAAGCGGAGCGAAGCCTTAGTTGTTTACCAGGACGGGGCGACCCAGGTCGCTGCTTTGTGACGCTGTGTGTGGGGGCGTGGTCAGAGAGGGACCAATGGCGTCCTCTCCGCTAGCCCAGTCCGTCCAGTCACACCACTCGCCCCGGGCCTGTTTATCTGATCTGAATTGTGCAAGCCTGCTGTCCCGCGCAAGCTTCCCTTCTCACTGGTTTATCCGCACACAGATGCGCAACCGATCGAGACAGCCCGCCGCACCTCTTCCCTGTGCGCTCCCGTAGCTAGCTCGCGATCAGCGCCTTCGGCTGCTTGCGCACGCACCGCGCACCAGGGAATTTTTTCTTGCTAACCTGCTCCACTGCTGGTTTCGCTTCTTACCGGTTTAGCTGAGCATTTAGTTGTCTTTGGACTTCGTATTGTCGATTTTCCATGTGGCTTGGTTGTGATTGTTGTTAAAAATAGTTGTTCTTAGATTTGGTTTTGCACAGAGGCAAGGTGGTTCCACCTACGTCTCCATCTTGGCGGAAGTCCGGAAATTCTCCTTTATTAATTGTTCAAATAAGTTTTCCACTGGTGGCTGTTCCTTTCTCCCTTCTGGTACCCCTATAATTCGGATGTTGGAGTGTTTAAAGATGTCCTGGAGGTTCCTAAGTCTCTCCTCATTATTTTTGAATTCTCGTTTCTTCATATTTTCCTGTTTGGTCATTTTTTCCTTCCTTGTGGTTCACTCCCTTGATTTGAGTCCCAGTTTCCTTTCCATTACTATTGGTTTCCTGTGCAATTCTCTTCATTTCAATTAGTTTAGCCTTCATATGTTCCTCTAATTTGTGGCTATAATCAACCAGTTCTGTGAGGATCCTGATCACCAGTGTTTTGAACTGTGCATCCGAAAGTTTTGCTATTTCTTCGTGGCTTAGAGTTATGGGCTCTGGGGCTTTGAGATCTTCTTGAGCCATTTTTGGTCTGTCCGTGCCCGTTAAGTATGAGGAGCAGAGCCTTAGGTTTTCACCAGGGCGGGGCCGCCCAGGTCACTGGGTTGTGACGCCGTGGGTGGGTGGGGAATGGCGGCCCCCTCTGCTGCCTCCGGCCGCTGCGGCCTGCTCGGTCCCATCTCACTATCTACTCCTTCGCCAGTCTATCTGCGCAGGAATGGGTGACCACAGTCAACCTGCCGCCCTGCGCCCTCGCTGGGTCCACTGGTCACTCATTGGGTCGCTCACTGGGTCTGCCCGTTATAACCCCACGCCTGAGATCCGTGCACCTGAGTCCATCTGACCGAGTTTTCCTGTGCAACCCCACTCCGCCAGCTGCTGGCTTCGCCCCTCTTACCGGTCAGACTGAAGAATTCGTTGTTATCAGACTTCTGAAAAGTTCAATTTTCTGTGTTCTGGCTGTGTTTTCTGTTGCTGATATTTTGTTGTCTCTAAACTTGGTTGTGTCTAAACTTACTAGTTATGAGTTGAGTTAGTCTTTTGGGGAAGAGAATCCCCACCTCCAATACACAAAATACTTTATAAATGGTTTTTATCTTAGCTGCTGTCTACTACAGAAGGAATCCATCTTATCCTGAGCTTTCTTTCCTGACTCCTTTGGATAGATAAAACTTTGAACCTGTTTACTTTAAGGTTCAAGGCCTCGGTAGTTGTGTATGTATTATAGAGAAATGGTAAAAGCTCGGTTTCTGTGGCTCACGGCGTTTCCTCACCTTCTCTCCCCACCCCCACCCCCGCCCTATACAAATCTGAGCTCATGTTAGCAGCATATGTTTAATGATATTCCAGTTCCCAAGAGGCCTGTGAACAAGAGGAATGTAAAACATTTTTCATTATAAGACACACAGAGTAATCCTGATTCCTTAATTCTGGGTCTAGCTGTTCTTTTTATTAAACCAGCATTTTGAGTAGATTCATATGTTGAACTGGTTCATATTGCAAAGAGGCATTTTTCAGAGTCAGAAAAATGAGAGGGATTCTGTTCTTTTCTTAAAAGGGAAACACATGCATTGTCTCATATCTTTGTAGTAATGCCTTGTTTTAATTGAATTATTTCCTGAGTTGTAAAGGTTATGCTTTCATTTTTCACTTTCACTTCTTCCTGTGGAATACCATCCTGTTTATCTGCCTGTTCTTTCTGCTTTCTTGTTATCTTGGATTTGTTTCACATTATTATTTTTTTAAGATTTTATTTATTTATCTTTAGAGGGGAAGGGAAGGATAGAGGGAGAGAATCATCAATGTATGGTTGCCTTTCGTGTGTCTCCTGCTGGGAACTGGCCTGCAGGGAACCGGCCTGCAACCCAGGCATGTACCCCGACTGGGAATCGAACCGCAATTGTCTGGTTCACAGGCCCATGCTCAATCCACTGAGCTACACCAGCCAGGGCATGTTTCACATTATTGATGATAATTCCTCAAGTATCAATAATTCCTTGATTCTCTCAAACACTAAAGAACATTAGGTAGTTGTGCTGGAAGCCACTACCATTGGTGGGACCAAGGCTAGTTTAATTTTTGGAGAAAAACTATCTTACTTCTTTAAATGTTAAAAAACTGATTATAAACAAAAGAAAGGAATTACTGAAGTAATTATGCCCTTAAAGGTTTTTTCCAGCCCTGACCTTGGAAGATAGTTATCACCAATATATACTTATTTTTTCATAGAATATTAATATAGAAGTTGGGTTTTTTTATATCCAGATATTAACATAGGTATGTGACTTTGAAATTGCTTCACAGGTAGGTAATTTAGTTTTTCAAAAAGATGAAAGGCTAATTATTAGTTAATAATGTGATCAAATTACCAAAAGCTTCAGTGTGGTTCTATTTCAGTTCTCAGCCTGATGTACATTTTAAAATATCTCTGCTTAGAGTAGTTACTGTTCATAATGCATTGTGGAATCTTTTCAGGTAACAGCCGGGATCATAAACCACTATCCTTGATTTGGTGTGTTTAATCCAAGTTAAATGTATGACAGACTGAATGTTAGCTGGAGTGTTGTACATCTCACTTCCTGTTTTGTGCAACTTGATATATGTGTGAGCCATATGTCCAGCAGGATTATAAGACTATGCTATTGATGGCTGGGAAAACTGTTTCTTAGTACCCTATGGAAATATATAAAATATAATATGCAGTTTTGGTTTATAAGAGATTTAACTTGTGGCTAAAGGAAGTATAATGAAATCTATTGTAAATCCTTCAAAAAGGAAAATTCAGAATCCATTTCTTTAATTTTGAAGGGAGAACTCATTAGTGCTTTATTTCCAGAATAGATGAGAGATTATAAAACTAATTTGCTTTCCAAAATACCATGAATTGAAGAATTCAGTGTGTGTCTACCTTGCCTACCTCTTTTACTTCATTTTCATTGCCTCATAATTATTTGTAGGAAGTACCTTGTTTCCCACGTGTATAGTTTATGTTGCATTAATAGCTTTGCCCTCATACCCAGTCTTATTAAAGCATTTCAAAGCATAATGTTGAATAATTAAAAGTTTCTTAAGCAGTGATGCTTAAGATGGCTCTGCAAGAGAAGAATAAAATAGAAAACACAAGGTTTGTCATTTAAATGCAGCCCAGTGATAAATAATCACTGTGCTAGGTCTCTGACCAGAGAAACAAATGTTCTTAGTGAGTTGTATCTGTGTGTCACCGTCAGCACTGGCTGACCTTACGGGAGGTCATGCAAGAAAGCAGACACAGAAATGGAACTTGTGTGGGTGTCTTTCTGTACAAGTAGTTCTAATAAATTACAGCTACATCTTCCAAAGAGTCTTTTCTGCTCAGAAGCACATTTTCTATAATATCTAAGAAACTCTAAACAAGCCTTTTAAATAGCCTTAAAATGATTCCCTTCAAATGGTATTGAGTCTAATTGTTCTGATGTGAAAGAACTTACGAAAGAAACTGGTCTGTCAATGGTTTCTGAGCCTGGTAATATATTAGTCATAAACGAATAAATGCCCTTTATTCTTACCCTCTAGATACAGAATTTTGCAGCCAAGGTTACTTTTCAGAATCACCTGTGGAACTGTGCTTACATCCACCACTAGAAGTTCTGTTTTCATGGGTTTGAAATGAAGTCACTGCATCTGTTTTTTAGTTTCAGAGGTATTTCTAACAGACACACTTCCAGTTGAGCACCACTGCCGCTTATATTTGAATTTGTACCACATATATTCTATGTAACATGGAAGTAACTTTGATTCATACTGGTTTTATGGCTTTACAAAGACTAGATCCAAGACTCCGACTTGTACTAAGACTAGTTCCAAGACTAGTACTTGGACCTAGTCCATCTTTGAGAAAGGCTTCAAAGCCTCTCAGTAATTGAGAAGTTGTCTTGAGCAGCCCAAAGCCCTCGAGGGTATTGTGAGGTCCCAGGGTATTTAATAAAAGGAACAGTAATGCTGCTGAGAGGAACTTCTCACGTCTTTGAAGTTACTAGGCAGGAGTCACGAGTGATAGACCTTTCAGTTAGAAATTATAGCCATCACTCGGGATACTTTTGTGACTTTTTTTGTAAACATAGAAATTTCTAACGAGATGCCTTGATTTGATATTAAAGACTCAGGAACAAGATGATCATTTGTCTCATTTAAACTGATCCTTAAGTATTGGCAGCAAGTCTAGGAAATTATGCCAGTATTACATTTCTAAACAGCCCTGACTTTTAGCTTGCATTTAAGGAGGATGTTGTGCCCAAAGCGGCAGTTTAACCAACTAAAGGAATACTATATTTATTAATTATGATCAAGTTTCCCTCTAAAAATCTAATCAACGGTAGTTCAGCCAGGGTGTGGAGACTGAGTTTTCTTTTGCATTGGCGTCCAGAGGGAAGGGAGTTCCAGCATTGGTATGGTCACGCCACAGCCATCAGGGATTCAGGGTTTTCTCTTTTTTTGTTCTATCCATTCTTGGCACTAACATATCCTATTAGTTCTAGCTGGCTTCTGGGGCTTCAGCCATCTTCAAAGGGACATAACTCCAACTTGAGTCATCTCCCTTGAAAGAGCTTTTCTGGAACCGCCTCAGTAAGCAATTTCTGCCTCCATGTCTGGTCACTGCTGTCATCACGGGAGACGGGAAGCTTATCCCTGGGGAAGGTTGCCACTCACTGTCATTAGGAGTCCTGCTGTTAAGAAAGATCTGCTGCATCCTGTTTTGAAGAAATACTTGTATTAGGAAAACCAGATTTTAGTGACATCAGAAATATTTAGAATATGAATTTAAATTTAAAAGGTCCCCAGACTGCCATCTACCATGCGTCTGATTAATAAAAGGAACAAATCTTCGTGATAGTGTTCTCTTTAGAATTCTCAGCAGGACTCATTGGGAATAGCTGTTAGGTTTTATATATTTTAAATCAACTGAAGAATGAGTTCTTCAAAACAACAGAGGGGAAAAGACATTTCAAATTAAATCCTGTTTCCTTTTGGAGATAGGGAGAATGAAAATGACCGCCCAGACAATTCAGTGGACATCTGTAGAGCCAGCAGGAGTGGGATGTGCTGTATTAGATGACCTAAGCTAGGAGTGAACTCACTAAAACACTCAAGTTGTTTAGTATTTAGATGGAACAAGATAGACTGATGTGTGAAATATTTAAACACACAGATAACAATGAATTGTCCTATCTCCAGATATGTAAGACCTGCCCTGGAGAGAATGATGCACACAGTAGGTTAAAGTTTTATTTTTTTTAATTTCAATATTTTATTGCTATTAAAGTTGTTTCGGTTTTTCCCCTTTTGCTCCTCTCCACCCAGCCTGTCCCCCGTTCCAACAGTCAGTTGCCACACCATTGTCACGATCCATGGGTCATTCATACCCATGAATGGGTCATTCTTTGACTAAGCCCTTCACCTTCTTTCAGCCGGTCCCCACACCACCCACCTCCTCTCTTACACCTGTCAGTCTGTTCCATGTTTCTGTGCCCCTGGTTTTGTTTTGCTCCTTAGTTTATTTTATTCATTAGATTATACTTATAAGTGAGATCACCTGGTAGTTGTCTTTCACCAACTGGCTTATTTCACTTAGCATGAAGGTCTCCAGTTCCATCTCTGCTACCACAAAGGGTAAGGATTCCTTTTTCATTGCTGCATAGTATTCCATTATAGAAATGTACCACTGTGGGGTGTGTTTTTTTTTTTTAATCCACTCATCTATTGATGGGCACTTAGGTTGTTTCCAAATCTTGGCTATTGTAAATGGCGCTGCAATGAACATAGTGGTGCATAAGCTGTTGAATTGGTGTTTTGGGATTCTTAGGCTATATTCCCAGCTGTGGAATTGTTGGGTCAAAAGGCAGTTCCATTTTTAATTTTTTGAGGAAATTCCATCCTGTTTTCCATACTGGCTGCCCTAGTCTGCATTCCCACCAACAGTGCACTTGGGTTGCCTCTCTAACACTTGTTGTTTGTTGATTTATTAATGATGGCCATTCTGACAGGTGTGAGATGATCACTTGCATCTCTCTGATGGCTGGCGATGTTGAGAATCCTTTCATATATCTATGGGCCGCCTGTATGTGGGTTAAAGTTTTAAGTAGAGGATATTGTCTTAATTCATTTGAGCTGTTATATCAAAATACCACATATAACTGGATGACTTATGAACACAGAAATTTATTTCTCACAGTTTCAGAAGCTGGAAGTTCAAGATGAGGGTGCCAGCATGGTTAGGTTCTGGTGAAGGCCCTCTTGTGGATTGCAGACTGCTGAATTCCTGCTGTGTCCTCACTTGGTGAAAGCTGAGGTGGAGGGTGACTCTTTCATAAACCATAATCTCATTCCTGAGGACTCTGCCCTCATGACCTAACACCTCCCAAAGGCCACACTGGGCATTAGGTGTCAACATGAATTTGTAGACATAAACATGCAGATCTTAGCAGATGTAAGCACCACTGCCTATACAAATAAAAAGGGATAGGAAGATGGAGAGAATTTTGTTGTCTAAAATCTTATAGGCAAAAGCAAGAAGTAATGACCATATTCACCTGTAGACCATAGTATACATGAATATGTAAGATGGAAGAGTTTCTGCTCTGTGAGACCAGATTTTTTAAATGTTCTGAGGCCTTACACATAATCACTGTTCACATGGTGCTATCTAACATTTACTTACAGAATATTTCATATTTACAATATACTGCTTTAAATTATATTGTATTATGCCATTACAGTTGTCCTGATTTTTTCCCCATTTGCCCCTCCACACAACAGCCCCACACCCTCCAGCGATCTCCCCACCATTGTTCATGTCCATGAGTCACGAGTTTAAGTTTCTTGGCTACTCCATTTTCTAATCTGTACTTTACATCCCCGTGGCTATTCTGTAACTACCTGTTTGAACTTCTTAATCCCCTCACCTCTTCACCCACCCCCCACAACCCCTCCTGTCTGGCAACCATCAAAATACTCCCTGTATCCATGATTCTGTCTCTGTCCTTCTTGTTTGCTTAGTTTGTTTTTAATTTTTAAAAATATTTTATTTATTTATTTTTAGAGAGAGGGAAAGGGAGGGAGAAAGAGCGAGAGAAACATCAATGTCTGGTTGCCTCTCATGCGCCCCCAACCAGGGACCTGGCCTACAACCCAGGCATGTGCCTTGACCGGTAGTCAGACTGGTCACCCTTTGGTTTGCAGGCCAGCACTCAACCCAGTGAGCCACACCAGCCAGGGCTGCTTAGTTTGTTTTTTAGATTCAGTTGTTGATAGATACATATTTTTTGCCATTTTATTATTCATAGTTTTAATTTTTTTCTTGAATAAGTCACTGTAACATTTCATGTAATAATGGTTTGGTGATGATGAACTCCTTTAGTTTTCTCTTGTCTGGGAAACTTATTACCTGCCCTTTGATTTTAAATGATATCTTTGCTGGGTAGAAAATTTTGGCTTTAGGTCCCTGCTTTTCATGACTTTGAGTATATCTTGCCAATCCCTTCTAGCCTGCAAAGATCCTTTTGAGAAATCAAGTGATTGTCTTAGGGGAACTGCCCTGTTTGTAACTAACTTCTTTTCTTTTGCTGCTTTTAAGATTCTCTCTTTATCTTTAACCCTTGGCATTTTAATGATGATGTGTCTTGGAGTGGGCCTCTTTGCATCCATCTTGTTTGGGACTCTCTGTGCTTCCTGGACTTGCATGTCTATTTCCTTCACCAAATTAGGGAAGTTTTCTTTCATTATTTTTTTTCAACTAGATTTCTTTTCTTTTTTTTTTTTTTTTAAGATTTTATTTATTTATCTTTAGAGGGTAAGGGAAGGAGAGAGGGAGAGAAACATCAATGTATGGTTGCCTTTTGTGCATCCCCTGCTGGGAACTGGCCTGTAGGGAAATGGCCTGCAACCCAGGCATGTGCCCTGACTGGGAATCGAACCGCGACTATCTGGTTCGCAGGCCCGCGCTCAATCCCCTGAGCTACACCAGTCAACTAGATTTCTAATTTATTGCCCTTTCTCTTCTTTTGGTACCACTATGATGGGAATATTGGACCTCTGGAAGTTTTCCCAGAGGCTGCTTATACCGTCCTCATTTGGGGGAGGATTCTTCTTTTCTTGCTGTTATGATTGGTTGTTTTTTTGTTTCTATGTTCCAGATCATTGATTTAATTCTCAGTTTCATCCACCCTACTGTTGTTTCCCTGTAAATTGTTCTTTATTTCAATTAGTGTATCCTTTGTTTCTGACTGGATCTTTTTTATGGTCATCAAGGCAAGCAGAGGCCATTCATTGTCCCTAGTTGAGGTCATCACTAAATTCCTTGAGCATCCTTATAACCAGTGTTTTGAACTCTGCATCTGATAGATTGCTCATCTCCATTTCATTTAGCTCTTTTTTCTGGAGTTTTGATATGTTCTTTCATTTGGGTCATGTTTCATTGTTTCTTTGTTTTGGCAGTCTCCCTGTGTTTGTTTCTGTATATTGGGTAGGGCCTCTTTGACTCCATGTCTTGGCAGTGTGTCCTAATATACTAGGTGTCCTGTAGGGTCCAGTGGCATAGCCTCCCCTGTCACCCAAGCTGGGTACTCAAAGTGTGCCCTTCATGTGGCCTGAGGACACCCTCCTCTTGTAGTTGAGCGTTGGTTGCTGTTGGCAGATCAATGGGAGGGATTTACCCAGACCAGTCAGCTGCAAGGACTTGCTGTGACCACTCACCACCAATCTATGTCCTCCATGGAGGATCAGCTGTGCAGGGGCATGGGCATGTGCTTCCACATGGTCTGTAGCTGTTGAGTGGATATGCTGGCCCTGGGGTTCCCCAGGTGGTGCCGGCCAAGGTCAACCCCCACCTGTGTTGCATAAGGCCACCCTGCCTGAGCTGTGAAACAATCTGAGATGTCTGCTACTTATGCTGGGCTTGGAGAGTCCCAAGCTGTGAATCTAAGATAGCTACTGCTAGTGCCCAGCCTGGGGTGCACTAAAGCCAGCTATTGCTTGTTTGAGGGTATTTAGGAAGTTGTGCAGTATGAGCCAAGACCAGCCAATCATTTGGAAAAGCAGCTTGGGTGGGCCTGTAAGTTGGGTTGGGCAAAGACTCTGGGAATTTTCAAGGTGGGTCAAACAGTGTTAGCCAGGTTGATGGAATCTCAGATATGGCACCAGCTTGCCAGCTCTGTAGGGGGAGGGTTTAGCAAAGGGACAATGGCCTCTACTTGCCTTGATGCCAGACATTTCAGTTTCTTTCTGTATGCTACTGGTGCCTTTCCAGCTGCTACCCTGGTGCTGGAACTCAGAAGGAGTGAGTCTGAGTAGGTGAGTTTGTGTGTGGGTTCTTTAAAAGGAACTGCATGGGGCTCTAGCAGTTTATTCCATGTACTCAATCCCCACCGGATTTTTGCAGCGTGAAGTTATGGGTTGTTTTCTTCCTGGCATAGAAACCCTAGTCTGGGGTCTTGATGCTGGAACTTCTTGATTCCAAGATATCCCTTCCAAATTTTTATCTACCACACGTGAGTGCGGGAAAAGCCCATTCTGTGTCTGCACCCTTCCTGTGAGTCTGGATGGATGTGGTTTCTCTATTTCTTTAGTTTTCAGACTTTCATTTAAATTGATTCTGTAGTTGTCAGACTTCCATTCAACTCAATTTCTGACAGTTCTTAGCGGTGGTTGTTCTGTATTTTAGTTGTAGTTTTGATGTGGTGTGTGAAGAGGTGAGCCATGCCTGCTTACGCTGCCATCTTGACCAGAAGCCCTGCAGTTTCCTCCCTAAGAAGGAAATTTATTCACTGGTTGTCACTTAGTTAAGAAAATCTAGATTTTGGTTTCTTATATTTGTGAATTTCAAATCTAGAGGACAACCAGCCTTTTTTTTTTTTCCTTAATTGCTTATCTGTAACTAAATCCAGTCTGTTGACTTTACTCCTGCAAATATGAAACAGGAAACTGTGGAGTCTCCCTGTGAGAAGACGGTTAGGCTGTACCATCTGTGACCTAACCCCATCAGTCTGATTTGTCCTGGAGACGACAGTCGCGATTAGCTCCATATGTGGCTTTGTCAGCAAGCATAGGAAGTGAAATGAAACCATTTAATACAACAGGGTCTGTTAGCCTGGCCTTTGAGCTCAGCAAGCCACCTTTTGAACCTATTATGATAGTGCACTTCTGGGCATCCTTGGGGAAGAACAGTTTACACTTTGATCAAGTAATGGATCAGGAGCCATTCTCAGTCTCATGTAGCAGTGGAAATGCCTCTGACACTCTGGTATTAAATAACTGCTTGTTTGAACATATTGTGCAATGACACACCCTTTCCCACCCGTTGTTAGTTTCCTTTGAAGCAATTGTTCTCAGTTTAGTTCTTCAGTAGGGACTGTGAAGGAAAATGGAAACCTACAAATTGTACTTTCTTTATATCTACTCAGTGCTGATGCAGCTATCTTATATTTTGGTTTTTGTGTTCCCCATTCTCCATCCCATTTGCCCTCTGCTTTCAGGTGAAGGTCTCCCGCAGGTGTATTACTTTGGACCATGTGGGAAATACAATGCCATGGTGCTGGAGCTCCTGGGCCCTAGCTTGGAGGACTTGTTTGACCTCTGTGACCGAACTTTTACTTTGAAGACTGTGTTAATGATAGCCATCCAGTTGGTAAGTTGGCATTTCTCTTGTGCAAAAGGATAGTCAGGTCCCATTCCCCACCCCCAACACATCCTTTTGTCCCTTTTGATGACTTAGGTGATTTGGTGATTTAGGTGCAGCGACACCCAGTAGATGCAAACTCACAGGCTTAATGGCGTTCTAGGAGGCTAGCTGTGGCAAGAAGGCCTAAGCTAGAGAAGTCACACTGCATCTGCCTTTTGCTCTATTTTGAGAATTTGTACCTCTGTACAATACCCTACACTTAGATGAAGTGGAAGCATATACTTTAGAATAAGGAGAAAAAGCATGTTTAGGTGAAGTGGTACAGTGCAAATAATTTCTCAGGTGTTTTATTTAGAGGTTTTACAAACATGAATGCAAGGTTTGGTCATGTCCTCCCTCTCCCTCACTGTCGCATCCAAGGAGAGACTGGAGATGGAGAACAGTGCCCTAACAGTCAGATTCCCGCCTTAGTTTTCTGGCCTTCAGTTCGCACAGAGACTGACACAGCTGAAGAGGCAGCCCTCTCAGCTCCTCCCGAATCCCACACTGTTACCAGTTTAGGGAGCAGTTAAGACAGTTCCTTTGAGAAGTTTGTCAGCCCCTCGGGGAGGATGCAAATGCATATTTATTGGTCTGAGATAGTGATGGACCCCTCCACCATACAGCAAAAATTTGGAAATGGTAGAAAATTGACTTTAGTTTTTGAGTCCAAGTTTAAATATATGTGCTTTCCTTTCTGTAGTAAGTAGAAAAGCTTTCTAGATAGAAATGAACTTAATGAAATTTTAAACGATTTCATGATTATTTTGGGCTATTTTTACTTTCACATATACCGTAAACTGCACCTTTACCTTTGCTACTTGCTAGTTCTGTGATATCAGTCCAGTGTTAACTTCTCTGGGCCTCACTTCCCTTATTTCTGCTGCTAAGAGAGGGGAGATTGCCAGTCCTGTTCAACCAGGAGGAAGGCGTGGGCAGGAGGTGCATGTGGCAGTGGCCTGTCTTCAAAGGCTGCCAGCACACTTTGATATCCTGTCTGGGAATAAATATTTCTTGCCTCTCATATGCTTACTTTCCGAAATAGCATAAAAACACCTACTTCTATTTATCATTTGCAGATTGCAACATTATGAGCTTTAGCTGAACTGTCGGATCCTATTCTTTTATTTTGACGTTTGTTATGTGAATATTAGTATCCAAAAATATGTTCTGGTATAGAAGAGTAAAATGACTCTGGGTGCTAAAAAGAAATGAGTTTCATTTCAATAATTAACACTTTGGGCTGATAAAGGAGATGTTTTGCTGTATTTTTTAATAAACTTCTTTAGATTATTTGTATTATTATTTTTTCTTTCAGCTTTCTCGAATGGAATATGTGCACTCAAAAAATCTCATTTACCGAGATGTTAAGCCAGAGAACTTCCTGATTGGCCGACAAGGCAATAAGAAAGAGCATGTTATACACATTATAGACTTTGGACTGGCCAAGGAATACATTGATCCTGAAACCAAAAAACATATACCTTACAGGGAACACAAGAGTTTAACTGGAACTGCAAGATATATGTCTATCAACACGCATCTCGGCAAAGGTGTGTTTATTTTCTACTCCATGAACAGGGTGGGTTTTTAAAACAACTGTTTATTTCAATAACACTTTTGTCCCCACTGTGCATTACAATTTGTGATTCTTATTGCTTCACAAGGTAAGTGGTTTTTATACTCGAGAACTTAAAATGGTAGGTTAGTGACTTTCTTGAGTATCCTCTTGACAACCTAAGGATTTTAATTCTTTGTAAGCTGACCCTTGAACAGCATGAGTTTGACTTCACAGATCCACTTATGTGGGGTTTTGAGGGCAGTTTTTGATAAATACTTTGTGATTTTTCTTAACCTTTTCTGTAGCTTTATTGTACAAATGCTGTATATAATACATATATTTTATAAATAACATAATTGACTATGTTATCAGTAAAGCTTATGGTCAGCAGAAGGCTATTTATATTTAGTAAAGTTTTGGAGGAGTCAAAAGTAATATGTAGATTTTTGACTCTAGTCAGTCCATACCCATATCCCCCCTGTTGTTCATGGGTCAGCCGTATTATATTTCCACATGCTTAGTTTCTTAGCTGTGTGGGTAACTGAATTACTGTATTGAGGTGATAGCATTTGAGTAAGTTTAGTGATGCGTTTGGTACAGATGACCTTGTATATGGCATCAGGCTGGTATCTTCTTTGGGGAAGAGCACTTCACTAAAACATGGACTAGGCTTCCGTTCACTGTACACAATTCCACGAATAATTCTTTAAGGAAGAGCCTATGTCTTACTCAGTGAAAATATGTTTGCTTTTCCATGGGCCTTGCATTGTATTCAGAATAGACAGTTTGCACTAATATTGCAAAAAGCTGTAATCAGGGCAAAAATCCTTACTTCTGAGAGGAGCTACTCCAGGAGAGAGTATCTGTGAGAAAAACCTAAAGAACAGTGGAAGGCCAGGTAGGTGGGGCCCCGGGCCGCTCATCAACTTCTCCAGAAATCTTCCCTTTTTATCTGTTTTATGTATCGGTCTTTCATGGAAAATGCTGTTTGGAGACAAGGTTCCAAGGTGATTTAAAAACTTAAATATCACCACCCTAGAGAGTAGACATATAAATGGGATATTAGCAAGTTCCACAATCTTAAACACAGCTAATTATAACAGGTATTTAAATATTAGTGAAATGTCATCTTGGCTGGTTGGCACAGTTGGTTGGAGCATCATCCAGTACACCAAAAGGTGACAGGTTCAATTCCCAGTCGGGGCTCATACCTAAGTTGAGGATTCAATCTCAGTCAGGGCGCATATGGGAGGCAACTGATGTTGCCTCACATGTTTCACTCTCTCTCTAAAATATAAGTCTTTCCTAAAATTTTTTAAATCTTCACCCAAGATATGCTTATTGATTTTAGACACACAGGAAGCGGGGAGGGGGAAAGAGAGAGAGACAGAAACATCAATCAATTGCCTCCCTTAAGCACCCAGACTAAGGATCAAATCTGCGACCTTTGGGTGTATGGGACAGTGCTCCCATACTGAACCACCAGACCAGGGCTCTCTGTAAAATCGATGACAAATCCTCGGGCAAGGATGAAAAAACTATATTAGTGAACTGTTATATACTAGTAATTGTAAGGACTAAGATAAATAGCTACCAAGTTGCCTCATTGAGTAAACTACACAGGTATTCAAATGATGAATTAGTATATAAGCAAAGAGTAAAAATGACATTTGCAAAGTAGTGTGATACAGTTTGAGATGAAATCATGAATACTCTCAGAATTTTTTCAGTAACCACATGGAAATCCTTACTAAATGTAGTACTGATACTTTAAAATTAGACTAGAAGGTCCTCTGCTATTTACTGTCAGTGTCACTTTGGATAAATTACTTAATCTTTCTGCCCTGGCTGGTGTGGCTCAGTGGATGAGCGCTGGCTTGTGAACCAAAGGGTTGACCGTTCGATTTCCAGTCAGGACACATGCCTGGGTCACAGGCCAGGTCCCCGCAGGGGATGCATGAGAGGCAACCACACATTGATGTTTCTCTCCCTCTCTTTCTCCCTCCCTTCCCCTCTCTCAAAAAATAAATAAATGAAATTTTTAAAAAATTACTTAATCTTTCTGAAACTCACCTGTAAAATAGAGAGTAACATTTCACAAGGATGTTTTGAGGATTGAGTGGGTGATATGTGTAGTGAAGGTCTCTTGCGTAGTGCTCAATATTCCCTTCTTTTTACAAGGAGACAGACTGTGTTGTGAAAAGGAAAGTCATAATTGCTTGGTTTAACTAACAGACTCTAGAAATTGTTGCTTCAGTGTGTGTTCCCTAGGAGCACAGTTTAAGTTCTGATTTTTTTATTCTTTCAAGAAAGACAAGAACAGACAAGGGGAGGGATTAGGTATGTTTTGTATTTGTATAAGGTATAGTGTAATGTTTAAGAAAAGGGATATGAATCTTGGCTTTTTCACTTAAAATTGGTGATTTTAGGCCAATAACCTTCCTCCCTCTGCCTCAGTTATTTCATCTATGAAATGGGCATGATAATAGTACTTTAAATTATAGGATTCTGTGAAATAATGCATATGAAGTGTTTAGCAAAGTGCCTGATAGTAAAAACTCTATAGTGGTAATTATCGCTTATTAATCAA
Organism: Artibeus jamaicensis; assembly: GCF_021234435.1. Classification (NCBI taxonomy): domain Eukaryota; kingdom Metazoa; phylum Chordata; class Mammalia; order Chiroptera; family Phyllostomidae; genus Artibeus; species Artibeus jamaicensis. The sequence goes on from NW_026521883.1 coordinate 9,575,831, forward strand.
CAAAATGTTTTAAGCATCTACTTTAGTCAGACTGGATGCCTTCATCTCTTGTATAGCTATTTCTACAGGAACCTCTCCGAACTTGGACTTCCTGGTTCCAGAGCTTTTTTAGGTCAGAGCCAACCTGTCACCATATTTTGTTTTTCCAGTGGTACAGAGAATCATATAGATGGTTGTCAAATGCCCTTTAAATTCGGACCAGTGTCTCAGACCAATGAGGTTTTCATAGGAATTCTAATCCTGTTGGTTTTTATTTTTTAATTTTTAATTTTTTAATTCTATTTTTAGAGAGAGGGGAAGGGAGTGAGAAATAGAGAGAGAGAAACATCAATGTGTGGTTACCTCTCGCACGACCCTACTGGGGACCTGGCCCACAGCCCAGGCATGTGCCCTGACTGGGAGTCGACTGGCCGACCCTTTGGTTTGCAGGCTGGTGCTCAATCCACTGAGCCACACCAGCCAGGACCTGTTTCATTATTTTAATACCTTATTTTTTATTGTATTTTTTTCATTACCACTTGTCCCCTTTTACCCTCTTTCACTTTTCCCCCCTTCCCCCCGCTGCAATCACCACCACACTGTTGTTCATGTCCATGAGTCCTGTTTCTTTTTTGGTCCATCTTTCCACCCCCTACCTAGAGCTGTCACCCTGCTGAGTCTGTCTCTTATTTTGTTTGTTAGTTCAGTTTTCTCATTAGATTCTACATATGAGTGAAATTGTATAATACTTGTCTTTCTCTGACTGGCTTATTTCACTTGGCATAATGTTCTCCAGGTTCATCTATGCTGTCTCAAAGGGTAAATTTCCTTTTTTTTTGCCAAGTAATATCCCATTGTGTAAATGTCCCATAGTTGTTTTATCTACTCATCCGCCAGAGGACACATGGGCTGCTTCCAAATCTTGGTATTGTAAATAATAATGCAGTGAACATAGGGGTGCTTATGTTCTTTCAAATTAGTGTTTCAGGTTTATTCGGATAAATTCCTAGAAGTGGAATCACTGGGTCATAAGGCACTCCCATTTTAAATTGTTTGAGATACCGTCATACTGCTTTCCACAGTAGCTGTACGAATCTGCATTCCCACAAGCAACGCAAAAGGGTTCCCTTTTCTCCGCATCCTCACCAGCACTTGTTGTCTGTCGATTTATTGATGATAGTCTTCTGACCTAGGTGAGATGTTACCTGATTGTGGTTTTAATTGCATTTCACTAATGACTAGTGATGTTGAGCATCTTTTCATAGATCTATTGGCCATCTGTATGTTCTCTCTGGATAAGGGTCAATTCAGGTCCTTTGCCCAGTTTTTAATTGGTTTGTTTTTTTCGTCTTGAGTTTTATAAGTTCTTTATAAAGTTTGGTTATTAACCCCTTATCAGATGTATCGGTGAATATGTTCTCCCATTCAGTGGGTTATCTTTTTATGATAGTTTCCTTTGCTGTGCGGAATCTTTTTTAGTTTGATGTAGTCCCACTTGTTTATTTTTGTTTGTTTCACTTACCTGAAGAGATATATCTGAAAAAATATTGCTATGAATAGTGTTTTAAGATTTTGCTGCCTCTGTTTTCTTTCGTGTGTTTATGGTTTTAAGTCTTAACATTAAAGTTTTTAATCCATTTTGAATTTATTCTTGTGTGTGGCATAAGAAGGTGCTCTAATTTCATTTTTCTGCATGCATCTGTCCAATTTTCCCAGCACCATTTATTGAATAAACTATCTTTAGCCTGCTGTGTGTGCTTGCCTCCTATGTCAAATATCACTTGACTACAAAGTCATGGTTTATTTCTGGGCTCACTGTTCTGTTCCATTGATCTGTGTGTCTGTTTTTATGCCAGTATCCAGCTGTTTTAATTGCTATGGCCTTATAGTGTAGTTTGATGTTAGGTAGCATTATTTCTCCAACTTTGTTCTTCTTTCTCAACATCACTGGTGCCATTTGGGGGCCTTTGTGGTTCTGTATAGATTTTTGAAATACTTGTTCTAGTTCCATGAACTATGTCATTGGTATGGTGATAGGAATTGCTTTGAATCTATAGATTGCTTTGGGTAGTATGGGAGTTTTAATGATGTTAATTCTTCCTATCCATGAACAGTGTATGTGTTTCCACTTACTTGTATCTTCTTCAGTTTATTTCTTCAGTGTCTTCTTATTTTCTGAGTACAGATATTTAACATTCTTGGTTAAATTTATTCCTGTGCATTTTATTATTTTTGAAGCAATTTGAATGGGATTGTTTTAATTCACCTTTTTGATAGTTCATTATTGACACATAAAATGCATCTGATTTCTGGAAATTAATTTTGTATCCTCTACTTCACTGAATTCATTTATCAGTTTTAGTAGTTTCTTAAAAGTCTCCTCTCATAATGACTAGGTTTTGTTGTGAAGAGAAAGAAATTGCTTTTTTCCTGTAGGGCTGATCAATATTGAAAATGTGGAGAGTTTCGCCCTCTAGTGTTCAACTAACTAAAGTGCAACCATTTGTAGAGAATTTTTTATTACCAAGGGGCCTCTTGTTACAGGATATAAAAATGGAGATCTGATGAGTAGATGTGATGTAGCATGAGAAACTACAGGGTGTGGTTTCTCTCTCATCCTTGATTTGTGGAAGGCCTCAGCTCACCGTGCTTCTTCTTTTTAATTTGTTTAAGTTCTGTTACCAAACTCTGCTTTTGTCTGATGGCTTTTTGTTTTCAATTACACATAAAATTTATTGCAAACTTTAGGCCAGCTGAATAGACAGAAGCTCCTGGTCTTGCTGTTTTATTTTATTCTTTTAAAGATCATTTCAATTGATGTACATCTCAATTTTATGTTACTTATTTATCATATTGGGGTGCCTCTAGTGACTGACCATCTTTCCAAAAACCTCCTTCAAATGGCAGATTTGAAAGTTGCCTTTTCTTTGTTTGTCTCTATGTAGAGCACTGTTAACTCTTTCGTGCAAACCGCCCATGCTTGGTGCAGCAGTTAAACACATGCTGAGTAGCTTTCCCCCCTTCCCAGACTCCTGGGTTTTGCTTTCGCACAGTGAAAGCAGTCAGATTTCAGGTAGCCCCTTAGTCTTGCTTCTGTATTTTTTAAATAAAGCCCCAAACTTGATTATGAAAAGTAAACCCATAAAATGTCTGAGATGAACCATAATTGGTAAATTAGAAGTGGAGGCATGAACTACAACTCGGTCTGACAGCCAGTGGTGCGATGGGATGAAGTCACAGTTCTGCAGTTTTTTGTCATTTCATCAGTCCAATTACAAGAAAGAAAAACCCAGCAGCCTGTCTTATGATAAGCTCCCAGAATGCAGGGATCCTGTTTTAGATTCCCACAAAGGGCACCTCAGTAATAAATTTTAAGTTTTTCTTAAGGTGGCTATGGAACATGGTGAGGATGGAATGGAGTCGAGAGATTATACACTGATGTTGGGTTTTATCAAATGAAATTTTGGTATTAGTTTTTTTTATTATTAATTTTTATGACACATAGAAAGCACTAGCCATGTATGCCAGGCATTCTGCAGCTGTGTCTTCACAGGCCTGGCCAGAATGGACAGTTTAAACAGCTTTAGCTGCTAGTCTGCTGCTCACTTTTCTCTGATGGTGACTAAGGGTAATCGTAGCCCATACACTGAAAATAACGTTTCGTTTAAATTATCGTACTTTCAGGAAGGTGACAGTATTGAGTGAGGGGTGGTTACTCACCATTTAGTGGTCTGGACTTGGTTTTAGCTTAGTATTTGCTCTTTTCACTTCATATTTACCTGCCAGTGACAGGTCTAGACAGAGGAGGTACACATTGTTTCTCTTGTCTTGGTTTAAAATACTATCCCTAGTTTCAATATGCAAGGAATTCATAAACAGAACCCTTCGAGAACAGAAGGGTTTGTGAATGGACTGCTTTGGTTTTGAGCCCCTTTCTACTTCCATAACTGCAAATGTAATGTGTGATCTGTCTTCCCTTTTAGAACAAAGTCGGCGGGATGATTTGGAAGCCCTAGGCCATATGTTCATGTATTTCCTTCGAGGCAGCCTGCCCTGGCAAGGACTCAAGGTATCTTTGAAAGTGCTTGGTGGAGGTCTTTGTTCCATTGCTCAGTTGTTAATGAAGGGGTTGCTGACTTGCTGTCTGCAAGAAGTGCAAAGGGGAAAAAGACTGGCTAAGAGACGAAAAGCAGGGACTAGTTACATCAGTCTGTATTTATAGGTGCCTACCTGAAGTTTGAAGCTCTGTTTTGCTCACATTTGTCTATTTCCCCTTCTGAATCCTTATTCCTTGTTTTTGGATTTTCCATAATCTCTTCCATCATTCCCTCCCAGCCTTGGCAACTCCGCTTTTCTCTCTGTCATTATGCCTCCCCCACTACTATTATGTAGCAAGACAAGTGTTCCCAGTGTGTTGGGGCATTTCTGGGACAAATTGATGACAGCAGCTGCTACACATTTTACCAGCAAGGCCAGCAGGGCTGGGTGTGTTCCTAAGGGGAACTGGAAAATATTTGTTCGTTGTATGTAGGCTGAGTGCTCACCTGAACTAAAACAAAAATACAGGCTTAACAGTGCTCTTCCAGTGTTGTACCAAATGAGGCCTACAAAATGTGCAGCTTAAAGAAGCAGCCTTCCTTTGGTAGGTGTCAGTACAGTACACGTATGTCAAAGTTCGTTGTAATTATAAATACAACCATTGTAATTACTCTGTGTCTCTGGCTGTAGACTAGAAAATGGTAAGCTTCTAGCCCATGCTAAGTCCCATTAGATAGTTAAATGTGAGACATATTATTTAGTTGAATTTATTTATATCAACATGTTAGTATGAAACTTAATCATTAGCTTTGAGTACTCCTATGCCTGCTAACCCCTCCTACACTCTCTACCCCCCGAAAGGGCAGAATGATTGATTTTGCTGTGCTCTCTAGAACATGATCTTGAAAAGTAAGGCTTCTGCCCCTTCCTTTTGAGAAGTTTTTCTTTCTTTCCCCTTAACTTCCTCTCTTCTAGTCTTCTCCTAGTCATATATGTCTTCTCATGGATACTGACAGTTGTCAAGTAGGGTTTCCCATCCCATTTGCTCATCATGTAGCCAAACAGTGCATTCGTGTATGTATGATTAATCATTTGAAACTTTCTCACGGTCCATGAATCATTTTAATGATAGGTCTAAAATGTCTCCACCTGGCTGCAGGATGTCACTGCTCCAAGCCAGGTGCAGCAGGCCAGGTGGAGAGCCCCCTGGGACTCCCTGGAGACCACATTGTCGGTGCGAGCTCCAGAAGCCCTGTCTGTAGCGCTGGGCAAACCATGCTTGGCTGCTTTGAGCCACTGATATAGATCAGACCTGTTTATTAGCCATGCCTGTATCGCAGATAACACCTCCCTCTGGAACCTCATTGTGGAAAGACACTGTTTTCTACTTCTTACTCTGTTTTCCGTTCCACTTCACAATACACACGATGTAAAGCCCTCTGCCTATCTGCCCCAACTTGGATTAGCAGTATTTTTCATCTTGTAATAGAGCTTATTTTTCATCTTGTCATAGAGCTGTTCTAGTAAGGAGAAGGCTGAATCGCTTTTGAACCCAGTGGCCATGGGAGACTACTGTGATTCTGCAGTGTTGATAATGTTGCTATATACTTTTATTTTCTTTTCCCACCCACTTTTCTCATTACATTTCATGATGCTTATCTGAGACTACTAAGTGTATTTTTAAGTACACATTGCAGAACAGAGTAGATGTTTTATATTTATCTCAATACATAGCCTCTACTGCATTTCTTGTTAGTGTTGAGAGAAAACAATTGAGACTATCTAACAAACCCTGCCAGTTTGAGAGAAACCACCATTGTGTTCCCAGACACACTGGGCCTCCCCTCCTTAGTACCTCTTTCCAAATAAGTTTCTCTCTTTACTCTCTTCAGGCTGATACATTAAAAGAGAGATATCAAAAAATTGGTGACACCAAACGGAATACTCCCATTGAAGCTCTCTGTGAAAACTTTCCAGGTAAGATGCTAAAAGGACACGCTAGTAAATATGACTAAACCTTTGAAGTAGATGGAGAGTGTGACTTGGAATCTCTAGGTGAAGGCACTCACCAGAAAACTTAAATTTTCTTTTATTGTTATTTAGACCAAGATAAGTTTCATTGCTTTCATTTGGTCCATAAAGAAAACATCTGTGTCAAATAGCCTCTACCACACTCCTTGCTTGGCCCAGAGCTTCTACCCATGAGAAGCATTCAGCTAATGAGCGTGGCCTTTCACCTCTTTCCTAACAGAGGAGATGGCGACCTACCTGCGATACGTCAGGCGATTAGACTTCTTTGAAAAACCTGACTATGAGTATTTACGGACCCTCTTCACAGACCTCTTCGAAAGGAAAGGCTACACCTTTGACTACGCCTACGACTGGGTCGGGAGGCCTATTGTGAGTATGTCCTTCTTTGCCTCCTCACCGTAGCCAGCAATACCTCACCCCTGTACTTGCCAGGCTTTCTGCTTAAATCTAGGAGCAGAAAAAAAACATTCCTTTGACTGTAGACTTAACACTTACCAACCTTTTCAGGGTGATGCCATAGATTGCTCTTACTAGAATTAGGAAGTAGGAATAACTAACTGCCTTTATATGTTTTTAAGATTATGACCATTATGTCCTAAGACATCAGAATTTAAGCCAGTTTTGAAGGATTTTTATTGAATATCTGGAAGCTGGAGCTGGATAAGCTGTTAAGGTGCTTGACTTCTGTAGGAGTGTAACCCAGCACCACAGGACACTTCTGAACTTGCTCTTCTGGCCGGGGATGGCAGGGCCTGAGAGCGTGCCAACAGACGTCACTGTAGGGTTTATTTTTTGTTTAATTTACAAAGGCAAGCTACTCTCCAATGAATCATTGAGAACCAAGCTGCATCCTTTTTTTAGATAAAGAAACAGAAGACAAGGAGACTTGAAACTGCCTTTGGTGGCCGAAAATAATAATCACTACTATTCTATTAGAATTTGAATGGCGCTGTCCTTTGCAGAGGCATGAGTTGGACCTCTTTCCCCCATTTGACTTTTTGTTATATTTTTCCAGCCTACTCCAGTAGGGTCAGTTCATGTAGATTCTGGTGCATCTGCAATAACTCGAGAAAGCCACACACACAGGGATCGGCCATCACAACAGCCTTTGCGAAATCAGGTATGTGTTGGACCTTCACTGATTCAGACATTCCCTTTATTTGTGGCTAATGCCAGCACCGAAATTCTTCAGCTTCTCTGCTTAAGTGTATATATTGAAATTAAAGACAAAGGCCACACCAGCTTTCACTGGTGTGGTGGGGTGGCGTTCTAGCATCCCTCCAGATTTGTGTAACGGCACTGAAACATAGCCAGCCGCCTTACGTGAAGCATCTGCCCTAGAGAATCTGGGCCTGTCAGAAACCACTGGGCGAAAGGACCTGCTAGACGGACAGGATGTACAGGCTTGACCCACTTTGGGTCTCAGTGGCCCCCCAGTGTGCAGCTCTTGCTAGTGCTGGCTTCTCCTTGCTATTTTGAAGGGTGGGTGATTTGAACTTCCAGTTGACCTGGAAATGAACTGGCACCTCCATCCCCCCTCTGTCCTGTACTCAGGTTAACTTTAGACTTATGGATGAAGACCCAGCTTTGCTTCAGCCCACTCCAGGAAGGCTGTGACATCTTCCTTTTAGTGTTCATGCCTAGGGAAGCTAGTGGTTTGAATGAGAGGCTTCTCTTCCGAGGAGGCAAACACACAAAAAAATCTACAAACTTGATGACATTTAAAGAGAGGAAACTAATTGGGAAATGAACATGATGGTTATTTTTATATTGTATTGCTAAGAGAAAAATGAGGACTTCGGTAGACAAATAAGCAAAGAATAATAAATAGATAAACAGATACACGTGTGCTTGCATGCGCGTGCACACGCACATAACCATTATTGCCTGTCACATAAGCATGTTTCTCCCCACCCCTGACCTCACTTTTTGTCTCCACAGATGTTTTGACAGTGCAACAACACTCCTCTCACAGGTGCACATGTGAAAGTACATAGGTTAAAAGTAGTCTATAGAAATACACACACGTGTGTACAGTGAAGTACATGCAAAATATAGACTCACCAGTAAGTTCATGTGCTTAGCAAAATGTGTGGCTTGGTGGTTAAGAAAAAGAAATGTGTAAAGGAAGGAAATTTATATATGAGTGAGTAGATAGGCAAAAAGATGGGGTTAGCACACTATGTACCCTAATTAGATTTAAAGTCGCGTGCTTCGACCAGAGCAGTTAGCTCAGAATTGCATGTTGAGAACAGAATATCATCAACTTCTGCAGTTGTTCTGTCTCCTGCCCCATTTTTAAAAGCATGGTTGAGTACACAGTTAAACTGACTCATACATTGGTCTTTGCAAACTGTTACAAATATTTTAGAAAGTAATTTGATAAAGTTACTGTCCTGTCTGATAGAATAATCTTACTTCTTTGAATCAGTCATAATAAAACAACCCAAGATACAGATTAGGTTACATATATAAAGCTGTCACAATGCCATTTGCAGCAAAGTTTCAGAAATGACCCATCTGTCCAGGTGTAAGGGAATGGTTATGGATCCAGCTCAAATCCTTCATCAAAGAAACTGGGTTATAGTAAAAAATGACTTGTAAATGTTATGTGGGCACTTAAAAAATATTTAGGAAAACTTGGAGCAACCTGAAAATGTTTATGGTTTGCATAGTGAAGAAATCAGAATACAAAGTTAGAAATCCCTAAACCTTTCTCCCCAGGAAAAGGGAAAATGAGAGAATCAATGGAAGGAGATAATGCCAAAGTATTAACATAATTAGTGTTGGAAAAGGTAGCATTCTGGGTAATATTTTTCTAAAGTACTCTATAATGAAGTTCTATTACCTTATAATGAAAATGCATTTATTGGAATTTGCCTTTTTTAAAAAGTGCTTTTAAATAGAAAAGATCTAGAAAAATAAATAATTTAAGTAAGCAGTGAAGTCTAATCAACATATCTACCTACCTGCTCATGGTTTGGGGAATATTTGAGAACTACAACGTGTTTCCTTTGGTTTCCCTGGTGTTTTCTGCTTCAGTGAATTCATAATCAGTGCTGCTGTTTTGAGGGGATTTTTAAAGTATGGGAACAACAGATGGTTGCAAACTTAAATTGCCAAGGTAGAAAATGAGGTCAAACAGTGTCTGAGAAAGTACAGAGAATTTCAGTATACTTTTAAATGAGATCTCATCTGAAAGGCAATAAACTTTGTTTTGAAGAGTTGAATCTGAAGATCTCCCTGATTTTTTTTTTTCCCTTTCAGGATTTTTAGTATCCTGTGGCTGCTGAGGGATTGAAATTCCCCATATTAATGCAAATTTTACATCTCCTTTCCAGCAGGATTCTGAGTCCTTGCTGAGTAGAATTCTTTCTGCCCTGTGCCCTGTGGGTAAACGGAGTTCTAGTGTCTGTTAAGCCTTTCCACTGTGTTTGGTCTGTGATCTCATTGCCTGTATTCCATCTCTAAGGTGTTTTTCTTGTGCTTTTTTTTTTTTTTTTAAGAAAAATTACAGCTAAATATGTCCCTTTTATGACTCTGGGGTCAAAAGCAGTATGATTTTTTAGACTAATTCTCTTCAAGTTTTGAAGTCAGCAAATATTTTTTCAGCAATTTTGATTCAGTGAATCTAGCTGAGGACCTACTATGTGAGGTATGTCCTGGGGATACCAGATTAAATATGAGTCCTTGTGCTCAAAGAAATGACAAGCAGGTAAGCCAAGTAGTCAGATAACTATGGCATAAGGCAGAACAGATAAGCTTCCCAAGATGCCAGTTACCCTCATCAAGGATTGGAAGGAGACATTTCATCTACTCTGAGCATGACAAAGAATTTCATGAAAGAAGCTGCATTTAAAATGCTCTTAGAAGAATTAAGTGGAAATGAAAGTTATTTCCACCAGAAGGTAGTAACAGCTAGGCAACCAGCATGCAGACCAGTAAGAAGACAATGAGTTCCCTTGAGAAGTAAAGGGGTTGTCTTGATGGGCTATAGTAGTGAAAGTGAAACAGAACTGGAAAATGGCGCGGGGATATAATCTATCAGAATTAGCAGTGCGCATGGTGTCAGGGTTGAGGGAGAAAAGTGAGACAAAGCCATTGCTGAGGTTTTAAGCCTGGATAATTAGGAGGTTGGTGGTACTATTACTAGAAATGGGAAAGTTGGGGGAGAAACTTATTTAGAGTTTGAATTTAGGCTTCTTGAGTTTGAAATACTAGCAATGTATCTCAGCTGAAGATGGTTAGTAGGCAGAGGATAGCTTTCAAAGAGCTATAGCTTTCAAAGCTCTTTCACTGGAGAGCTTTTGGGAAATCGAGGCATGGACATGACGTTGATGATAATGCTTAAAGAGCCCTCTTTATTTGGGGCAAACCTGCCTATCAGTTGTGTGGTAGAGTAGTGAGCATGGGAGTTAAAGGGCTCTTGTTTGACCCCAAACTTAGAGTAGGAGGAAAAAGAGGAGGAGCTGAGAACTTGATGTTTGTTTATCCCAAGACTTTGGCTATAGATATTTAACCTTTGGGGATCTTTCTCAAATACAAGTCTTGTAACGATGGAGATTTTTGTTGTTTCATTGTGTACTATATTTCTGACACCTAAAACAATGCCTGGAATAGTAGGCATTTGATAAATAATGGGTTGAGTGAATGAATGAATCTGTCACATGAGCATAAATGAAGTCAGATGTTAAGATCCAGATTTTATTTAACCTCCCATGAAAAATAAATTTGAAACTTTTCTGCCTACTTGTTTTCTTTTTCCACAGAGACATTCTGCCTCAATTGGCAGCCAGAATAGGGCTAGATTGTCTCAAGGAAAAGGTGTAGAAAGCACAGCGGGCTCTGGAGGCAGAGTAAGTTCAGGCAGTTGTGTTAGTTCTCCATCACAGTGAGAATTGCCAGGGGAAAATGGCTTTGGTATAGGTGGTAGGTGTTTTGGATTGAGTACTGTCTGGTTCCCAGATGCGGTAATAGATCTCAAAGAACTGCATTAAACTCACCTTTGTTGGCTCTGTCTTTTAAAACTGTGGTAATATCAGCTTTTTAAGAACAATTTTTGAATATTAATTTTTACCCAGCTAGAAAACTGTAATTAAATCACGAGATTGGATAGAATAAATATTCCTAAAAACCAGATCCATTCAGAAAGATTACCATGGGTTAGTCTTTTCTGTCACTTTTACCGTGGCTCTTTGTCTTTCCCCAGATCCAGAGACGGTAAATCTTTTCATGGTTTTGGTTCTTCTCTGAAGAACTCTGCATCCCATGGGAAGGGAATGGAAACTTTCATACTTCTGCTTATTTCTACCTGGCAGAGCTTCCCTTGCATTTTCTTCAGATCCACTTTGATCAGGAAGTAAGACCTACCAGTGTCCAGAGATCTAACATTAGAGTATATTGTGCTGTTGAGGGTTTTATTCAGTGTGCTTGTTCAACACACTAAATATAAAATACCGCATTAACTAGGATATACATGCTTCCTGCTCCTTTAGAACTTTAAATCTTGTGACAGTCCTTACTCAGGTAAATGCTACTTAGACATGTACTACCATGCCTCAGCAATTTCGATCATTTCTTTTTCTCCCCTTGACTCCTTTTGTCTGGTTGCTTTTCTGTGGGCACATGAAGAAAGGGTACTTGGCCCAGAAGAAGGTTAGGGAGAACAGATCTGTTTTGAGGTTGGAATGAGTCCTGTTGGTCATCAAGAACCATTAAACTTTTCCAAACATGGTATCCTATCCCTGATAATATTGACTCTCAAAAGATTGCTTACTAGTTTTTATATGTGTAGCATATGTTTAAGGAAAAGAGTTTATACTTTGTAATTTTCTACTAGATGAACCATTCACTTGCAAATTCTCCATTTTGACTAGGTAGGAAAATATGAATCTAAAATCAGCAGAGCTGAGCACTAATCCTTCTAGAACTGTATTTAAACTAACTCAGCACCTTATAAACACATGAGAAATAAATAGCAAAAATGGAATGAGTCCAGTCATGCTGAGTTCTAGAGAAGATGTACCTCCAGTAAAAGAATGGTTTCACATTTACCTGTTTGTGTCTGCACTCCAAGGGATTAGATTTAAGGACTATGTAGACTTAGATAAATATGTGGTTTAGTGCTGTGGTGCTTACTGAATGTTATAAGCATAGCTTTTCCAAAGGGGAAATTAGACCACATTTGTTAGTAGCCATGATGATCAGAGATCTTCATAAGGCAAATATCTTTTATTATTTTTTTAAGTCCAGTAGCCTTTTTAAAAAGTGATTAATTCTATATTCCCTTCCTTTTTACAGAGTACTACTTCATTTTCAGTGAGGTTTAGAGTTTGCTGGTTGAAGGGGTGTATGAGTTTGCTCAGAGATAATTTGCCTCCCCACCCATGTGCAATTTCTTAACTTGCTGCCAGCTGTCCAGCAGGAGGTCAGGTGTACAAATTTCACAGTTGCCCTGCCCCGCTCCAGCATGGAGCTCAGTGCAGAATGGGCCTGTCCCTCCTCCTTTCTGGAGTCCTAACTCCACGGAGGACACTGAAACAAGCACAGGAAAAACCGAAATGCAGTCTTTCTCTTAGTTTCTCCCATTCTATCACCTAGTCACTGCTGCTCACTAGTTTTCTTGTACGTGCATTCCTCAGTATTTTTTATTTCAGCAGACTCCCTGTATCCTGAGGCATTTCCTTGTAGGAAGGTGATTTTGGAGTAATCCCACCTAGATAAATAATAATTTCCTAGGGAAGGTATCTTACACCATTTGAGTAGGAATAGGGCAAGGGTTTAAGTACTGAGTTTTAAACCTCTAGGATGGTCCCTGTGGTTTTTATCTGAGCTCCACAGAAGTGATACTGTCATCTCTGTGGGCCTGCGTGGCATTGAGCTTGGAAATCATTTCTTCCAAGTTATCAATGATTTGCATATGTCACTGATACATGATCAAGTATGTATTGTAGAATATGGGAAGTCACTTTTAGTACACATGACAGGTTACATGGAATAACCTTTGTTCAGCGTGGGAAAATTAGTTCTATTTTATGAGCTTAATAGGAGGAAGTTTTAATTTTCATTAAAGTATATATTTCAATAACCTTGCCAGCTTTTGAAATTTTCCTATCTAAGGTTTATTACACCCCCAAATTTTCTTAAAGCGCTTCCTTTACCATTCTTCCTTCTGCATCTTATTCCCATTACATTAACTTTTTATCTTGGAAGCGTTGTAAGAGATAATGTAATATAGTATGTTTATTGCTAACCTTTGGTACTATGCAGTCTCTGTTTGTTTTTAAGATTTTATTTACTTCTAGAGAGAGGGGAAAGCAGAGAGAAAGAGGGAAAGAAACAACAGTGTGTGGTTGCCTCTCGCACAGCCCCTACTGGGGGACCTGCCCTGCAACCCAGGCCTGTGCCCTGACTGGGAATCAAACTGGTGACCCTTTGGCTCACAGTCTGGAGCTCAATCCACTGAGCCACACCAGCCAGGGCTCAGTCTCTATTCTTATGAATTGTAGTTGAAAATTATAAAATGAGGTCTTAGAAGACTGACGGGAGGCCCAGATGTTCTGTGTAGATGGCAACTTTTAAAGTATTTTGGGAGCAATAAATACTGAAATGGATAAAATTCTTTGTAGATGTAATCAGAATTATTTTTTCGAAGTAGCTTTATGTAAAGAATAGGATTGTTTTTGTTTGCTATACAGGAGAAAAATGTTTTGCCTGCCTTTTGCTTCAGGATCTTTGTCTCCAATAAGAATTTGAAATAATTTTTAAGGCCTAGATAAGGGTGGTATCTGAGGTGTTTGCAAACTTTGTTTTCCTGTGCTCTTGTTAGTGTCTTCTCTCCTTTGTCCCTTAATTCCTGCCAAATGGCTTCTGGGAGAAGTTGGTTTCCTCTTCCCTGGCCACAGGTGGTGGTTTGGACTTCTCACACCAGGCTTCTGTGTTTTCCCTGAAGTATTTTTTGTTAGCTTTGCCTTTGATGTATGCCATGCTGGATCGCTGTCTCCACGCTCACCTACTGGATATTACCAAGCATTTCCACATCGGTAAGACAGTTGCAACTGGAAATTCTGAAGTGTCCCCCCAAGGAATTCCCACTGCTTCACTGCTACCTTTAGGGATTCACACTCCTCGCGGACCCCTGCCTCTGCATTAACGCAGAGATTGATTTTGCTGAATGCTCTTCTGTCTGTAGATGCTCCTGATACTCTTTTTGGTACACACACGTACGGGCATGAGTGATCTCTAAGAGGGAAGTTTTCACATGCCAGTTTCCATTTACATGCCCTTTCAGTTTGCCCAGCTCCTGTGCTGATTGTGCCTAGTCATAACCCCTACATACCCAGCATTGCCTAGAACACCTTTCAGGGGAAGGTGCACTAGCAGAGTACTGTAGTTATTGACATTTCTCGGTTTCATCTGGCTCCTAGGTGCTCAGTTAGTTGCTTTCTAAAACTGGCCAGTGACCCTTCCTACTGCACCAACTTTTAGATACCAATCCAAGCCCGTAAATTCCAGAAAAGAACAGCCATAGAGCTTAGCGTTAGGATAAAAGGCAATTTCCGAAGTAATAAACCTATCAGCCCCCGGTTTGCATCTGTCATTGGTTTTGTTGCTTCCAGAGAACACAGGAGGCACTGGAAGGCAGTAGTACAGGGCGGTGCCGTGTGCTCTGCCTTTGTCACGGTTGGAAGTGTTTACGAAGCAACTGGGAGTGTTAACATTTTCTCTCTTTAAAACATAAGTAGCACAGTACTTTGAGGGTGGAAATGAAGTGTGAGTTTTAGCCCTTTGAAAAATATCTGCATTTGCAGATATTTGCATTTAGACAAATACCTTGATTCTTTTTTATTTATTTAGCTAGAATGAATATAAACAAGTACATAGCCCCGTGAATAGGATAGTAGTAATATCAAACCAGATTTCTGATATGTATGTCAATAAAAATTGAAATAATAGTTGATTGGGAATTTCATTACACCTAGTTCACATGAAACAGAAGAATATCATCTCTATTGCTTTAGAGCACACATTTTTTTTGTTTTTTAAAGTGATCTCCCACCTCATTTATCACACATGACCCAAAATGACTCTTAGCTATTAAACAGGCAAACAAAGCAAAATCCTCCCTGGCTGTTGTAGCTCAGTGGATCGAGTGCCAGTCTGAGAACCAAAGGGTCACTTGGTTCAATTCCCAGTCATGGCACATGCCTGGGTTGGGGGCCAGGTCCCCAGTTGGGGCAACCACATGTGAGAGGCAACCACACATCAATGTTTCTCTCCCTCTCTTTCCTCCCTCCCTTTCCCTCTCTCGGAAAGTAAATAAATTTTTCTTTAAAAAATCCATGCCAAGAAGAAGAAGAAATACTAGTTGATCAGCTGTGCACTAGCAGAGTACTATAGATTTGTTAAGCTTAAAAGCATATGTATGTTTTATGTACATTTCTTGCAAAATAGAGAGCACTCATAAGAGAAGTAACTGCACTGAACACATTGTAGAACTCAAAACACCCCCCGTTGGCTTATAAATGTCTGGATTTTTTTTTTAAAGATTTTATTTATTTATCTTTAGAGGGGAAGGGAAGGAGAGAGGGAGAGAAACATCAATGTATGGTTGCCTTTCATGCATCCCCTGCTGGGAACTGGCCTACAGGGAACCGGCCTGCAACCCGGGTATGTGCCCTGACTGGGAATCGAACCGCGATTATCTGGTTCGCAGGCCCGTGCTCAATCCACTGAGCTACACCAGCCAGGGCCAATATCTGGATATTTTTTAAGCATTTAAATTTTTTGATAACTGACAGTTCTGTATAATAGTTAAGGAGCTTTTAAATAGTCTGCCTCAACATTATTATTTTTTAAAAGTCCTAGAGCTTTGCGCAGTGGCAGTATCATAGCCAATGAGGTTTATCTCAGGCGCGATTATTGCTAATTAAAAAAAGTCCTAAAGAAAACTGAAGAGGCTATCACTAATAGATATTACTTATAATATTAGAAGAACAGATTTATCCCCAAATCTCTAGTAGTGAGAATAGTGAGATTAAGTGCTATGAGGATATGGACATTGCCAGTAAGTTATATAAAACAGTTATGACTATGTTATAAACCACAGTGTTATTTTGGAAACTGAAACATCTGAACCCCTGTTAGCAGAAATAATTGGAGAGGGTGTATATTTTGGGTAACTTTGGTTCTCTCAAATGTGACTAGCAGTATAAAACCAAACCCCACTATTGTAAGAGCATATAGCAAACAAATTAATACAGCTGCCTTTTTACAGAATATGCTCATTCATTGAGGAACATCAGAAAGCATGGCCAGGTTCCTTTATAGTGCCATTATCCGTATGACTTCATATTCCATTAACAAAGATGAGTAAGCTGCAGCTAGTATATGAGGCTTTTTTTAAAAAGTAAGGATAACCTTTTTGGTGACTTATAAGTAAGCTTAAAACAACTGTTTTCAACAGAAAGGGGAGTGTGAACATGGAACCTTAAACCACTGCTTCATCATTCTTTTCTTTTTTACAGAATACAACATTTATAGCTTAGAGCATTTCTAAGATTTCTAGAATTCTTACTGGTTTCGTGCAGAGCAGCAATATCATATCACAGCCCCTGCTGCTGTTTATATCAGCAGCAATTAAAATTTGATTTACTAATCCCTTTATTGCTGCCTCTCCAACTCCTCGTTTTTCATTTTTGTAGAGCTTTAGGGCTGTTACAGCTGGGCATCATGTTAACGCCTCCTCAGCCATCTGGCACAGGGGAAGAGGCGCCTAGACAGATTCTTCAGAAAAAAGTCACGTATGAGCAAGATCAGAATAACGTGAGATTTAAAAAAAGAGGTGGAGAGCGCCCGAATGATTGCAAAGGTGAAAGCAGAATCCAAAAAGAGTTAGAATGGAAAGCCCTCTTATAAAAGATCTGCCTTTTGCTTTAGAAGAAAGTAATTCATAATGGCATCTAAACTTTTTCTGATTCCAGACTCGGGACTGTTAATTAAAGGAATCGGGGAAACTATAGCCTTCTTCCCCCCTCCCCCCATCTTTTCATATTCTTTATCTATGAACCTGCTTTTGAAGAGATTGTTTGTTCGTTCTTTTGTTTAAGAAAGCATATTCTAGCCACTCCCGCAGCTCATTTTGTCTGGGTTGAAGTCTCCTGGAGTTTTATGTTAAATAGCGGGCTCCCTATTTAAGGAAAAGGCATATTATCTTGATTTCTAATGCTAGGAATTTTCTGTATTGACTGCTCTCTGTTTAGATGGATAGATTGATCTATAGTCAGGGAAATGATTTACAAGTATGATTATTCCTTTGTTCAACAGTCTTAACATTCTGATTTAGTGGCTACTAAACATTCTGCTTAGTGGCTACTGAAATTTTATTAATATGGAAGCTAAAAGATGCTTCCGACTTTTGATTTTTATTTACTTATTTATGTTTTACTCTTTCTGGTGATTTTTTTTCTGTGTCTTGGGTGAGGATGGTGTGTTGTACGTAGACTGTCATGTATTGGTTCATCAGGCGGAACTGAATGTAGCCAAGCTAACTTTTTCCCAGTGCGTTGCAGCAGTTGTTAATTTAAAATCCAAAACAAAAACAAAACCCTCAGGGATGCTGATATACTTGATTTTGTTATTTCTTGCCATTGCTTCACCTTTCCTTCAATATCTCGCTCTCATGCTTCCTAATGCCTGAGCAGACTGCATCGTCAGAGCGCCGAGGAGAGTGGGAAATCCAGCCCAGCCGGCAGACCAATACCTCGTACCTGACGTCTCACTTGGCTGCAGACCGCCATGGGGGATCAGTGCAGGTATTTACTGCCTTCATTGCTTTTTACTGGCCTTCCCAGCTTGGCTAGTAGAATGTTGGCTTTCTTCTGAAACTCAGGCTCCTGTAAAATGGAAATTTACAGCAAGGTTGAGGTACCTATAGAAATAGGTAACTGAATATCTGTGCTGATTTTCTACCTACATGGACTTGTAAGAGTCACTTATTGACATGATTGCTGGTTATTGTCATTGACTAAGAAATGTCTGATTTCTGATACTGATTTTTACTGAAACTAGTTCTACAGTCTTGATGCCCTCATGATAGACCATAAAGAGTAATGTCAGGGTAGAAGTGTGTTGGTGTTCAGTCTGAATTGTAAAGGCCTGAAGTATATAAAATTAAGTATTTTTGGATACAGGACTGTGTCTATAGCGCATTCCATGATGCTGTGTGCCTCATTGTGTAAGGTGAGAATGTTCATTAGACCTGGCTAGCTGTTTCTGAGTGGGTACCCAAGTGGTTGGGTGATTCCTATTTTCTCCTGGAGTAAATGTGGTTTTGGGGAATTATTTCTGACTTCATTTGGACTGTTGTGAATCTCTGTTCTTTCTAGTACTTAAGAAATACTTGTATCTCTTAACTTTTCTTATGTTACTGTCTTAATCTTAACCAAAATGTTTTTCTCATATTAAGTGACACCACCAATTGGAGCACAGAAGTGAAACCAGAGCTACCAAATAGAAATTTTTACAAAGGGATAAACAAACCTTTTGCACACAAAAATGCATCGAGATAGGCTTGATTGTCTAGGATATGCTCTTGACATGGAGTGATTCACTGAAGTTAGGAGACAGCTCTGGTCCTATAAAAACCTCACAGGAACATCTAGGTAAAAATGATGGATTAAACACGGAAATCTGCTCTCACGCCCTCCTGAAATGACACTAAAAGAACGATAAAGCAATTTCTTAGAAAGACATAAATTCATACAAGGATAGAGAAAATAAAAGAGGAGGCAATAGCAACAAAGTGTTAGAAGCTGGAGAGCAGATGGGCAGTTTGTTAAATGACTTAGGGTTCTCAAGAAAATGGCACCCTGTGCCAGCAGAAGGGAAAGCTGGGAGCCCGCGTGCCTTGGGGAATCCCCAGAAGGCTCAGCAGTCGGCTCTTTTAAAGGGGGAGGTGGGTGTGGAGGAGCATGTGCTAAATAAGTCTGTTTCAAAAGCCAGAGACCCCTAGACGCTCTTCCCCATTCTCAGCAAAGACCAAAGATTTATTCTTTAAAAAGCCAAAATAGAGGGTCTCTGTATTAGGGGAGATGAGGTACATTTGGGGGCAGAGTACCAGCCTGATAAACAATGGAGATTAGGTGAATGAGTGCGTTCTGATGTCAGCTTTCCCCATTTAGTTCTTCAGAGTGCTGATAGTCAGGTCTGCACTTTCCAGACAGGCGATCAAGTTGGCTCTGGGGAATCTGACCAGCCTAAAAGACACCATCTGAGCTTGCTGACAAAAGGGTTCCCCCTAATGAAATAGCCCGACCAGGTCATTCTGCAGTGAGATCCATACTTTAAAAGTTTTATCCCCTGTCCTGAGAGTGCCTATTAACTTTGCATTCCCCACTTTTACATATGAGCAGACAGTCAGGGAGTACCAGACTTCCAAGGAATGCATGTATTAGACCAAAGCAAACAACAGCAACAGCAACGATAAAAGCCTTACTGTCGGAATCTCCCCAGAAACAGAAGATAAGGTGACTGTGAAGCAAGGAAAGGATGCTGTTTTCAAAAGGAACCCTCTTATGGCAAACAAACAAAAAGAAAGACCACTTGGAAAATAAAAACATAATAAAAAAGTTAAACTCAATAGTTTGAAATATAAAGTTGAGAGGAGGGCTCTCAGAAAGTAAAGTGACGGCAAGATGAAAATAGTAGAAAACAATATAACATTTAAGGAGAACCCAGGAGGTCTAATTTCTAAATAAATAGGAGTTCCAGGGAGAGAACAGAGTAAGTTGAGGGGAGAAAAATCATTAACAAAATAATTTCCCAAAATTCATAAAGACTTATTTCCAAATCAGAGGGGTCCACCGAATGCCCACCATAATGGATGATAGAACCATACAAAGGCACATCATTGTGAAATTTCAGAACACCAAGGACAAATAAAAGTCTTTAAGCTTCCAGAAGGAGAAAACAGTCATATACAAAGAAAGGGTCAGGATTTAGTATAGCTTCAAATTTCTGAATGGCAGTCCAATGAGCAGTGCCTTCAAGACTGAGGGGAGAATTATTTTCAACCTAGAATTTACTCAGCCACACTGTCAATCTGGTGGGAATGTAATAGAGTAAGGGTGTTTTTAGAAATCTGTGATCTCAAAAATTTTACTTCTCATGCATCCTTTTTAATGAAGCTACAAGAGGATGTGCACTATGAAAACGAGTGAATAAACCAAGAGAGAAAAATAAGTGTATGGGAAAGAAGAAATCCAATCCAGAGGAGAAGTAAAGGGACTCCCAAGTATAATGGCGAGGTCGGGAGATCCCAGCATAGGATAGTTTGTCCCAGACAGAGGTGGTCAGAAGGCTTTATGAGCAATTTTATCAAAATGATGGATTGACTAGGTGGCAACATGTCAGAATAACTTGAAAGTAACTAATGTATAAAAAGCTAAATTCAAAGGTTGGTGGTTCGATTCCCAGTCAGGGCACAAGCCTGGGTTGTGGGCCTGGTCCCTGGTTGGGGGCATGCAAGAGGCAGCCAGCTAATGTTTCTCTCTCACACTAATGTTTCTTGCCCTCATTTTCTCCCTCCCTGCCCCTCTCTCTGAAAACAAGTAAATAAACAAACAAATAAATAAATGTCTTTTTTTAAAGCTAAGTAAAAATAAATTTTAATAAAAGATGATTAACTCCAAGGAGGACAAATTATACAAGGAAGGAAAGATAACCATAGTATACTCCATAATATAGTGTAAATAGCTCTTAATAGTTGTGATGCAAACACTATCAGTTGATCTGGTCAAAAGTACAGGATAAATTATAATGGGAGAATAGATGAATGGAAAAGTTGGCTATGATTCCAAAAATGATTAATTAAAATGCATGTTGTTTAGAGATACGTAGGTAAAAAAACAAGAGTCAGCTATCAAAGAAGGGGAAATAGTGGAATGGGGGAAAGGGACTGCTGTTTTTTGTAACGATCCTTGTAGAAATACTTAATTCTTTATGCAGTGTGCTTATATAACTCTGATAAAAGTAAAATGTGACAATTAAAAATACATACACGTAAATAAACATTAGTTTTTGTCAGTCACATTTGCAAAAATGTGCAAGTTTAATAATAGCCTATCTTGTTGAAATGTTTTACAACTATTTGGTAGGCTAATTTGGCAATATCTATTAAAATCTTAAACATCTACACTTTGCAATCTAGTTAATCAAGTTTCAGATAAATATCCTTCAGAAATGCACAGATACTAAAGAAATATGTTCTAGAACACAGCTGTTAAGAGAAATATGAGTCACGATTGTAATTTAAAACTTTCTAGTAACCACATTTTAAAAAGTAAAAAGAAACAGGTGAAACATTTTAGTAATATATTTAACCCAATATATCTAAAATAATTCCAACATGTAGTCAGTATTCAACATGCTAGAAATAGCCCTGGCTGGTATGGCTCAGTGGATTGAGTGCCAGTCTATGAACTGAAAGGTCACTGGTTTGATTCCCACTCAGGGCACATGCCTGGGTTGCAGGCCAGGTCCCCAGTTGGGGCATGTGAGAGGCAACAGATACTGTCTCTCTCATACACTGATGTTTCTCTTCCTCCCTTCTCCTCTTTCTAAAAGTAAATAAGTAAAATCTAAAAATATTAGAAATATTTTACCTTTTTTTAAACTAAGTCTTTGAAATCTAGCATGGATCTTATACTTACAGAACAAACATCTCGATTTGGACTAGCTGTGTTTTGAGTACTTAGTAGCCACATGCAGCTAGCAGCTACTGTATTACTAGACAGTGCAGTTCTAGGATGTTTATTGCTGACTTGTTTCTAATACCAGAACATCAGAGGCAACTTAATGTTCATCAGTTCAGTGTTAACTAAACAAATATGATGCTCACATACAGTGGAGAGAGATCATCTGTGGGTACTACAGGAATGTCCAACATATGATGTGGAAAGAGCAAGTTTTAAAACAGTATGTAAAATTTGGCCCCATTTTTATTTATTTTCATATATGTATGAAAAACTATTAAAGGGAATATACACAAACATATATATTAGTGTATGCAGAAGAAAAAAATAATGTAGAAGAGGGATGGGCAAGCACAACTAGTGGACCAAATCCCTCTGTGCCGGTTTTTGTACAGGAAGTGTTGTAGAACACAGCCGCACGCATTCGTTCACATACTGCCTGTGGCTGCTTTCACGCCGCAGTGGCGTTAAGTGGCTCTGACACAGACTCTGTAGCCCACAGAGCCCATCGTATTTATTCTCTGTTCTTACATGTAAGTACTTTACATCCCCTTGTTCTCAGGGAACATATATCAAATTTCCCACTAGTCACTTCCACATGATATCGCTTACAAACTTGTCATTTTTATGTTGTCTTTTTTAATGTTCTAATTTTTTCAGGACAAACAGGCTTACTTTATAATTAGGAAAAAAAGATAAATAATTTTAAAATGGAAGCACTTCATAGTCAGGCATATTTGGACAGTTTTATTTACTAGATTTGTGTTTTTAGAACATAGGGGTGCTCATTTGGACAGTGTTTCCTGTCTACTCTGAGGGGTTGTCTTTAGATTAGAATTGCAATCAAAGTTTTTGTCAGCACGTTCAAAAAAGGCAACCTTCCTTGACTCCCTGTAAACTAAGTTCTGCCACCTTCTTTGACATTTGAATGGGGGCATGTAATTGTGCCACTTCCCTAATATTATGACACCACTGTTCCTCACTGTGTCTACCTCCTTGATTTTAGCCCCAACTTTTATAAACTGATAAAGGTTATGCTTTTTTTGCAAACCAATCAGCAGTACCTTTTCTAACATAACAGATGCTCATATTTCTGAGTTGTCTTACTTCCCAAGGATAGTATGGTCAAATCATGCTTGGCCTAACCTTGATGACCTGCAGATACCATGACCTGTTAGGAGTGCACTCTGAAATGAGAGAAGTTCGCTCAGATGAAGCGTGTGGATGCTTCCATTCCAACTTACTTGACAGGCAGGCCCCTACATTCCCATCCTTCCAGTATTTCCATGGGTGTTCCATATGTAGGGGCCCAAATTCAGGAAGACAGTATATTTTTGTTGTTCAGAAATATAACTCAAAAGTTGTTTAAATTAAAACAGGAAATACCTGTAGGTGATCTAGTTCCAGTGAAGATGGAGGCGGTACGCTTCACTTCCTTGCACAACCAAAAGAAGGATAACCGCCGATTTAAAAACAAAAAATAACCAGAACTGCCAGAAAATAAAACTGTGTGGAAGTCTAACAACCAAGGATTTAAAGGAGAAACATTCACCCAGACTGGTGGGAGGGGCAGAGACAGGCAGCCAGAGTGGAGAGGACTTGCAGCAAGGCCAAGGCAGTGGCTGGTGGACCAGACAGTCCCACATTTGCATACCAATGTGCCAGGAGGAACAATTGGGGAGCGAGACAAACTGCACAACCCAGGGTTCCAGTGCAGGAAATAAAGCCTGAAAACCTGTGGGGGTTTGTAGTAGGAGAAACAGTCCCACGGGAGAGTTTGTTGGAGAGACCCACAGGGTCCTAGAAGGTACACAAGCCCACCCACCTGGGAATCAACACCTGAAAGGGTACAGTCTGCTTGTGGGAAGCAAGGGAAGTGACAAAAAGTGGGGCAAGAGCCAAGCAAGCTAGCAAGTGGCATTGTTTGCTCTCTAACCCCTCCCTCACATACAGCACCACAACGTAGCAAGGTGGGTTGCCCCACCCTGATGAATACCTAAGTCTCTGCCCCTTACAAGTTAACCAGTGTGTCCAGACAAAGAAATGTGGCCCAAATCAAAGAACAGATCAAAACTCCAGAAAAAGAACTAAGCAAGGAGGAAATAGCCAACCTATCAGATGGAGTTCAAAACACTGGTAGGATGCTCACAAAAATGGTTGAGTATGTCGTAGAATAAAGGAAGAAGCAAAGTGTATACAGAGTGAAATAAAGAAAAATACATAGGGAACCAAGAGTGAAGGGAAGGAAACCAGGACTCAAATCAATGGTTTGGAACAAAAGGAAGAAATAAATGTTCAATCAGAACAGAATAAAGAAACAAGAATTCAAAAAGTAAGGAGAGGCTGAGGAACCTCCAGGACAACTTTAAATATTCCAACATCTGAATCGTAGGGGTTCTAGAAGGAGAAGAGGAAGAGCAAGAAGTTGAAAATTTATTTGAACAAATAATGAAGGAAAACTTCCCTGATCTGACAAAGGAAATAGACTTGCAAGTCCAGGATAATCAAAGAGTCCCAAAGAAGTTGTACCCAAGAAGAAACACACCAAGACTCATATAATTGTTACCCAAGATGAAAGATAAAGAGAGAATCTTCAAAGCAGCAAGAGAAAAGGAGACAGTTACCTATAAAGAAGTGCCCATAAGAATATCAGTTGATTCCTCAAAAGAAACCTTACAGGCAAGAAGGAGCTGGAAAGAGGTATTTAGAGTCAGGAAAGGCAGGGACTTAACATCCAAGATTGCTCTATCCAGCAAAGCTTTCATTAAGAAGAGAAGGGCAGAAAGAGTGCTTCCCAGATAAGGTCAAATTAAAGGAGTTCATCATCACCAAGCCCGGATTATATGAAATGTTAAAGGGACTTATCAAAAACTATGAACAGTAAAATGACAACAAACACAACTTTAAACAACTGGACCTAAAAAAGAAAAACAAAAACTAAGTAACAAACTAGAATAGGAAAAGAATGACAGAAATGGAGATCACGTGGAAGATTATCATTGGGGAGGAGGAGAATGGGGGGAAAAGGTACAGGGAATAAGAAGCACAACTGGTAGGCACAAAATAGGTGGAGGTTAAGAATAGTATAGGAAACGGAGAAGCCAAAGAATGTATATGTACGACCCATGGGCATGAACTAAGGTGGGGGGGGGAATGCTGGAAGGTATGGGGGTGCCGGGCAGAGGTGTATAAAGGGGAGAGAAAAATGGGGAAATTGTAATAGCATAATCAATAAAATATACTTTAAAAATTAAAAAATAAATTATATAGGAAATACCTAGACATATCTAGGACCAATCAAGGGCCTAAGACTTAAGAATAATGTAATATTTAGCCAATATTTATTGTGCTCAAGTCTTTATAATTTTTAATTATTTATAATTCTTGTTGAGTTTAGTATTATAGTTAGGGAAACTAGAGAATTACCAAATATGTTAGTTATAAGAAGTATGATTGAAATGTCGATTATCAGCTAAAATACTTCTTCATTTGTTACATGGCTTTGATTTTTCCTCACATTAATATTTTTTTTAAGATTTTATTTATTTTATTTATCTTTAGAGGGGAAAGGAAGGAGAAAAGGAGAGAAATATCAATGTCTGGTTGCCTCTCATGTGTCCCTTGCTGGGAACTGGCCTGCAACCCAGGCATGTGCCCTGACTGGGAATCCAACTGCAATCCTTTGGTTCGCAGGCCCGTGCTCAATCCACTGAGCTACACCAGCCAGGGCCACATTAATATTTTGAAAAATGGGATGAATAACTCAAATTTTTGAGACTCTCAAAAGGAATGTTAACCAATTTAAGAACTCAAGTTTCAAACAGTATTTCACCTTAGTCTCTTTATTCATGGATAATCCCATAAAATATTAATTACTTTGTTCTTGTGTGATATAAGCAGAGGAATGTGGGATTAGTTTTAATAGTGATTACAACAAAATAAATGTCAGTATTCCAGATATACCTATAAAGCTTTTTTAAAATGACATTATACTGCCCTGCTTGGTGTGGCTTAGTGGATTGGGTGCTGGCCTGTGAACCAAAGTGTTCAACTGCCTCTGAACTCGATTTCTAGTCAAGGCACTCGCCTGGGTTGCAGGCCAAGTCCCCAGTACGGGGAGCACGAGAGACAACCACACACTGATGTTTCTCTCCCTCCCTTCCTCCCTTATCCTCTCTCTGAAAATAAATTTTTAAAAATGATGTTACATTTTAAAAGTTCAACAGAAAAAGTATAACATATTCTTAAATACTAATAATGTATTATCATTGTTTAAAATATTAGTAATTTATTCATAAGGTTTTTTTTACAATTTTTCCAGTTGCTGTCCTAGATATTATTGTACAGTGATTATGAAGTAGCTAAGACCAAGGTTATTGGCATAGCCAAACAGAATTGGAAGCCAGGGCCCACAGAGGATCAGCTAAGCCTGCAGTCCAGCTCTTTGGTCACCTGCACTACTGTTTTCTTCCACTGCACATGGAGGCAGCAGCTCAGTGGCTTGACAAACTACACCTCCACCCCAAAGTAATTGAATGGGTGCTCTGAAGGCCCAGAATTTAAGTTTAAGGTTAGGCAACTGGTGTTAGGGTTTGTGCCTGATTCATTTGAGACCAGATTTCCACTGGCACAGACAAGATGTCTAGTCTATAAAGTGAGGATAACCTCTTCCTTTGTTTGAGTGCCCGAGCACATTGCTCGTGGGCCTCCACAGCAAGGAGAAATTAGTATGAGATGTGAGAAACACTGCGAGCAGGCCCATGACCCAGAGTCACCGGGTTGTTTGCAGTGGTGGTGCTGGCTCCTGCTTTGTCCACGTCAGTGGAGGCCAGGACACTACTTAACATCTTGTCTAGTTGCTGAATTGTTCGTTAGGAAACTTGCTGTGATTTCTCCTGTTAATCCTCGTGCTCACAGAGTGCTCTTACAGCACTGTCACTAGTGTGCAGCCAGGATGTTCCTGCGAGAAGCCACTGCAGGCCGAGGACGTTAACAGGACAGCATTAGCACGAGGAGCTGTGGTTCTCCTCTCTCTCCTCAACTTCTAGTTTTTGCTTGTTTTTCCCCAACTTTTTATCTTGAAATTTTCAAATCTACAGAAAAGTTGCGGGAACGTTGGGCAAGATGCAGTAAACCTGTGTATATCCTTAACCTAGTTTAGCAAATTATTAAGATTTTACCTTATTTGCTTTAATTCTGTGAGGGTTTGGGAGTAAGGGGAGTGTTCACCAAACTATTTGAATGTAAGTTGCCATCATCATTACATTTTGTATCAAAATACTTCAGCCTGCATCTCCTAAGAACAGAAACATTCTCACGTAACCAAAACAGTATGTTCATAGCCAAGAAAATGAATAATACTTCCATAATAGCTAATGAACACTTCACATCATATTTCCCCCAATTGTCCCCAAAATTAATTTTACAGTGTTCCAGATTTAATCAGGGTTCATGCATTGCATTTGGTTGTTATTCCTCTTTGGTTTCTTTCAAACTCTTGGTCTCCGAATTCTTAATCTGTTTTAATTTGTGAAAGTCACCCCTGTCTTAAAAGGAAGAAGAAAAGATTTTTTAAGACATGTTTATTTGAAGATTCCAGCCGTGTTGTCCTGTAGAATGTCCCATGTTTTGGATTTGTCAGTTTGTTTTCATCACACTTAGATTCAGAAAAAACTTATTTTGGTGAGATTACTACATAGATAATGTTATACAGTATTTATTATATCGTGTCAGGAGATAAATAAGATCGGATGGTTCCATTAATCAGAGATGCTAAATTGGATCACTAGGAGAAATTTGGGTCTCCCTTGGGTAAGTCCAAATTTAATGTTGTAGGTTTCTTTAATCATACAGCATCATTTTCATTTTTTAAATCATGTATTATTAATAAGGACAATAAATATTTCTAATTTAGTAGTAATAGTGGGCATACACTGCTAATTAGTATTGTACTTAACCTTGTCTGCTCTTTCTTCTTTAAATAAATACCCTAAACACTATTTATACTAAGCATTTCCTCCCACCTTCTTCTCTATGACTATGCAGGAAATTTTTACAAATGAAGTGCTGGTAAAGACCCCAGATCTAGAGGGAGATAAGAATAAACATTTATAAAGGGAGAATAACAGTAATAGGAATATTTATTGAGCCATTGCTACCTACCATGGCCCAGGCCTAAGCACTTTCTGTAGATTGTCTGCATAGGAACCCAATTACGTAAGCAGCACTGTGTCCACATTTTACAGATTAGGAGGCTCAGGCACAGAAAGAGTGAGGATCTTGCCCAGAGACCCACAGCAAGTAAGTGGTAGAGCTAGGGTTCCAACCCTAGCTGACTGAGTCCAGAGCCGGTCTCTTACGTAGTGTGCTATGCTGCCTCTGTTATTGTGCACCAAGTACTGTACCAGACACTGCCTTATACATTTCCTTGTATAGTTCTCACATCATCCTGTAAGAAACAGTCTCAGCTAAATAAAGTTACTTACCCAAGTGCATATGCTAGCCGAACCATTTATTCTATTTTGTGGTTCTTTCCCATGTTTCAGCCAAGATCCTTAACAGCAGAGTGGTTTGTACAGCGGGGTCCCTTTTCCCACTCCCCAGCACCCACATAAGCAGGATCATGTGCTGGAAATGAAGCCAGGTGGCAGAAGCAGCTGTACAAGCAAGAGAAGCCTGTTCGGGTCCACATTAACCAGATGGCAGGAGTGAGAACCTTCAGTTACAATTCGGGGACCATCAGTGAGACATGGAATGACACTGAACCTGAAAATAAAGGTTGTTGAAATACGACTGGTCTTCCAAAGGAAAGTGTTTCCTTACCGTCTGCCCTCTCACCAGAGAGGACATGGCAGTCTTGTTATTTGAATAATTTCAAACCGATGGTCAAAGCCATGAAGAAACTTCTA
Source organism: Artibeus jamaicensis (assembly GCF_021234435.1). Lineage (NCBI taxonomy): Eukaryota > Metazoa > Chordata > Mammalia > Chiroptera > Phyllostomidae > Artibeus > Artibeus jamaicensis. Next base: position 9,604,539 of record NW_026521883.1, read on the forward strand.
AAGGAAAGTTTGATTGCTTATAGTTTCTGATGCCCACTGTTGATTTCCCCTGTAGAATTTTTTTAGCATCATCAGTGAGTCGATACACAATTACAGCAGAGGAAGTAAAGAGGAGCACGATTAGAGTAATATGGCCTGTTGCATAGGAATTTTTTGCGAGGATTAAATTTACACATACCCAGTACACACACGTGCACTGTAGTAGAGTCCCTGACTCTAGTCTAGTAGGCCTTCAGTGATTATCGTTACATGATTCCATGATTGAATTTTGTGTTCTTACATGATAGGGTCTGGGTACCTTTCCTGAATTAGGACAGTTGGCCACTCAACCCAGGAAAACACATTCCAGATACTGCCTGACTAGTACCTAAGCTAGAGACCAGCTCTCCCTTAGTGGCCCTCTCTGGCACCAGTAGGAGGCTCCTTTTGTCGTGGTGTCTGTCACACTCTGTCTTTCTGTTTCAGGTGGTTAGCTCAACCAATGGAGAGCTGAATGTCGATGACCCCACAGGAGCTCACTCCAATGCACCAATCACAGCTCATGCCGAGGTGGAGGTAGTGGAGGAAGCTAAGTACGTTCATCTTTCAAGGGGGCTCTGAGTCAGAGACTGAAAAATCTTTTATCTGTTTCTTCCTCTCTGTGTGCTGCTCATCTCAAACTGAATTCCTCATGCTTGTGTCCACAGCTTTCTTGTTCTGAACATTTTATTTTTTGCATGGGACCCTGAGGCTGCTGCTGCCCTTCTTTAGTTGTGATTTCTGGGAGACAGTCACATTTTTCTGGTTCACATGGGGAAGATGACATAGTGAACTAAGAGTCGTGGTAGAAGACCTACAATAAACAGTAGTCGTGAGCCTCTTGGTGCCCTGGAGCTGCTTGCTCCCTGCGGGACACAGAACAATCTGCGTGTCTCTGCAGTAAGCCAGGCTGTGCTGCACAGCATGACATTTCTGGTTCTTGGCTAACCGCTCTGCCTATATAGTCCTGGAGCAAGGGTTTCAGGGCCATTTTGTTCTTGCTTCAGTGATTCTGGATTCAGAGAGACTCAAATATGTCAGGCAAGAAAGATAGCCTTTGTACCTATGAATGAAAGGGTTTTGGAAAGGAAAGGAAATCACACCAATCCCAAGAGGTCAAGGAGGTTACCTTACCACTACCACCTTTTCTGCTGCTCTTGCATGTGAATGTCTTGCCCCGTCTGTACCACCAGCCCCTTGGCACTCTCTGCATGCTCTGTGTTTAAACTCTAAGAATATGGGGTGGAAGGTGAAGTAACTGCTGATTCTTCTACAAAAGCAGCATTTCTATCACTCTGTTTCCCTTTTGCCCCATCCCAAATTCAGATCCAGTTTTAACCTGCAAGAAGAAGTACGGTAGGAAGAGAGAGGTCCTTTACCAATCAGTAACTGCTGCCAAGCCTGATACAGATATTTATCTTGTAAATCCCTTGAAACATTCAGGCTATCCCAGTGTCCTGTTCTCAGAGGTAGACAACATATGTATGGGGTGAAATTGCATCCTAAGTGGTCTCTTGAGCCTCCACATAACCTAAATACAAGCCAGAACCTGCTTACACCTCTGGATGTCAGGCAGTGAGAGGCCAGTCAAGACCTGCTTTTCTTCCTTCCAGACGCACTGTGTATGTCAGTCCTTGCTGCCCATCCATATGCCGGGCTCACTTCACTTCCAAAAGGTCTTTTTCTTAGAAAGCCAGGACTTGAGGATTCTTACCCAGTAGATAAAAGCAAGTGAGGATGACTTGGACTCTATCCTATCAAGTCCCTGCTGAATATAGGCAGCTTCAGATGCTCCTCCCCCAGTTTATATAAGGTCTCCATCTACATAAGGATGGCAGGGAGGGTGTTTATGCCAGGAAAAGACTATTTTCAGTAAGGAAACACGCTTCCTGTTCTCAGGTACTTTGGAGATTTTAATGGTTTTCACAGTTTTTCAGTTTCCATGACAAAACTCTGTTCTCCCAAGTAAACAATGCGGTGCTCCTTCCCTATGGGTTCTCAACCTTGGCTGCAATTTGGTGTCACCTGGAGCTTGTTAGAATATAGGAATGCCTGGATCCTGGCCCCAGAGATTCTGATCTGATCTGTCTGAATATGACCCGAGCATCGGAAATGTGCGAAGTTGAGGTGACTGGAATGTATAGCCAGGGGTAGGAACCACTGCCCTCGGTGTGGTCTGATCCGAACATTGTCTGGGCTCGAAAGATGGCTGCACCCATTCCCACCCAGCCTTACTTTCAGTTCACCATCGTGTTACTTTGAAGGCTAGAAATTTAGCTCTGATTTTAATAATGTACTTTAAACACCAAGATTGAACGGGCTTTAATCGTATAATATGCCCTATACAGGTTTATCTTCTGAACCCATTCATCTCATTTCATTTCAGTAAATGTGTACATTAATTGTGTATGTGAGTGTGGTGTTTGTGTCCTGTGTGTGAGATAGGGAGTCATTCACACAAAGAGATTCCAAGCTGGTGTATTCTGTTTTGGTATGACCTAAACTCTAGGATGTAAAGTGAGATTAACATCTCCCCACTTAGCAAAAAAGGGACTGCTGTGTCTCTTTATCACCAGTCTTAGATCTGGGCCTTCAAGATGTAGAAACCAGAGGAGAGCAATTGTATTTGGCCTAATGTCATCCGAAAGCTTACAGCGTGGTCATTTTGTGTGCTGACTCCCCTAGTGATGTCATGAGGTACTGGTCCATCTTGCCCAGGGAGCATTCAGGGCACAGCCGTGTTTTTCTTCTTGGCCTACTGTGTGTACTGGGGGAGAGTGAGGCAGAGCCTGGGTTCACCTGCTTACTCATTTGCATGAGAAGAAGTCATGGCTAGAGTAGAGAGAGAGGCACAGGGTGCCCCAACAACCCCCATTACGTGCAGCTGTGATGCCGTTTGTTCTGCAGTCTGCTTGTGAAAGGGGGGGCTGTGTACTGTATTAAGGTTCAACTGAGGTCCTGGGAAGACTGAAACGTTCACTTCCAAGCTCTTAATTTGGGTTTTCTCACTTAGCTTGTTTTGTGTAAAGGAGGAGAGAAATTCAGGGTCTTAGTTTTTGTTCCATTTACAAAATAAACATCCAATTTCCTTTTTCTCTGGCTACAGGACACATGTCCTTGTTTAAACTTGATTAGAAGGGTAGTGAGGTAAGGCTGCGTTTTGGTTGACTTTAGGAATTTTTGGTTATCCACTGACTTTAGCAAATACAGGTGTCATTTCCCCTGAAAATTAATAAGCGTGGGATTGGGCTCTTCTCTGGCAGTTATACCTGAATCGAGAGCAGTGACCTTCCTCACTCTGAGTCCTGTCCTCATAGATAAAGTGTCTCCTAACCCTCATTTCCCCCTTAGAAGACAAGCTAACTGTTCACTGCCTTGGTCAGGCATGTTAGACTTGCAGAAAGCCTCAGGGCTTCTCTTTCCCTCTGAATAGTTGGGAGGTTAGCTTTACAAATTGCACACTAAGACTTCATGTAGATACCAAATGGCTTGGCTTTGGTGCTTGATTGAATTCTCACAGGCAGGATCATTTGCTCCTTTTCTGTTACCTTTCTGGAATGTGCCCAGGAAAGGGGCCCCCATGAGCTCTCTTCCTCCTGGGCCTTATCCCTCGCCAAGATCCAGCTCCCACCGTGATGCTTCTATCAGGGACCGGCCTCCTCCACTGCCGTGTGTGGACCAAGTGGCCTGGGCCTACTCCCTCTACCCTGACAGAGGAAGAACTAAACACAGACACAACATGCTGCATGTTTGCATGGCTCACAGGGAGTCGCTTCCATCTCACGTCTGTGGACTAATACCTCTTTCTCTCTCTCTTCCTTTCTGTGTTTTTCTCTTTACACACTCTGTAGCTGCCTGAAAATGCTCAACCTGTGGTGAGTCCCTCTCTCCAGTCCACATGCTAGGGGAGTGGACCAGACTAGGCTGGGATCGGCAAAGCCAAACAAAATGCCTTAGGAACACTGAATGGCTTCCCTGTGCCACCTTTGCCATAACTGCCCAGACCAGGGAACTAGGTCCGTGAGGTGGGGTGGGGCAGGCCTGTACCAGGGCTTAATCTCTTCCGTCTTCCTTTCATACTCACCTCATTGCTGCCTCCTCCTGTCAAAACAGTATCTGCCCCACAGCATTCAAAATTTTCTCTCTATTTCTAGAAGAGTGAATTGTTTTCTCAAAGTAATGCAACCAGATATCAGACAGAGAGGGACAGGGTTAGGAGGACAAAGTTACTACTGCCTCAGTTGTTTAGATTATTCCTCACAACCCCACAGACAGTTGTTGCCAGATAGGCACATTCTACAACTTGGTCTCTACCTGGAAATCAGCTGCTTTGAAAAAATATGACTTTTTGACTCAGCTGGGTCTTCCAGGTTCAGAATGTGAGTCTCTCAAAAAAGAGCGTTCCTTTGGGGGAGAGATGGATATTTTGTTGTCTTGGGGTTTTTGTTTGTTTACTTTTTGTTTATTGCCCTTTTTCCCCCCTTTCCCTATAAGAGACTATAGTGGGCCAACAGCTGATTTGGCCGGTGAGATACCGGAGCCTCACTTTTCCAAGCTCCTCGAATGCATTCTTAGGAACAGTATGAGGTACACACAAGGGGAAACCCTAAAGAAGCCTGGTTTGGTGAGGCACATTCTTGCTATGAGACAGAGCCCCTGCCCAGGTCTCTTCCTGGACACTGCCCGTGACCTTCCAGGTGCTCCTTCACTAGGTCAGTCTGCCGCAGTCTGAAAGTGTGACTCTCCCACGTTGTCTGCATGCGTGGGGTCCCGTTCTGTGTGGTGGTAATGGCCTGCTGGACTCTGGGACTGCTTTGTTTCTATTTGTCTTCAGTGACTGGGTTGGGCACCGGTTTCCCAGCCCTCAGCCAAGTTGCCTGTGGGGTTTCCCAGGGACAGGGATGTATTGGAGGTAGCGAGTGGCTTTCATGGAGATAGATTTTATAGTCTCACAGTATTAAGAAGTACGTTGGGCCTATTTTGCAGACATGAGTCTAAGTGATCTGATAGTGTCATGGCCTGGTTTTTCCTGTAAGATGTCAGTCACGTGATTCTCACTACAAATACATGGCCCACGGTGTGCTCATCCAACTCAGTGCTTGGAACTCTAGGACCTCCTAGAGTCCCAAGGCCCCCTCCCCAAAGAGCTTTGGTTCTGTCTCACTGGAGAGGTAAGACATAGAGACTCGAAAGGACATGTGGTTCTCCAGGGTATTTATGTTATTACACCGGAGAGGTCACTGTGGACAGGATAGTCGAGGAAGACTTCATGAATACTGTGGGACATGAGCCGGATATTAGAGCAGGGGAAGAATGCACAAGAAGAGCAAAGAAAAGCATAGCAAAGGAATAGGGGAAGGGAGAAAGGCAGAATACAGTAAGAGGACGTATCTTTTGCACCAGCCAAGCCACAGCCCTCATCACCCCCTTCTAGACTAGTCACTGCCGGAACAGGGGGTATACCCTATTCCAAAGGCAGGAGTAAGGGGGTGTGCCAGAGCTGTGGCTGTGGCCCCTCTGGCAGCACTCGGCAGCCTCATAGAAGAGGCAAGTGAGTGGCTCAGAGGCTTGGGGGAAGGGCACTTAGTGGCCTGTGAACAGGAAGAATAGATCAAGTGTCACTGCAGCATGTTAGGAACTTCTGGTCATCCAATCAAAGAATCAACCGGAAGGAAACCTACAACCCAGGAAGAGTTCATCATGTGCCTTCATTCTCTTCTGATAGTGAGACATCTGCACAGAGCCAGTCTGGGTTTGGTCTGGCTTTTGACCCAGTTTCATGGGTCCTGTTTCTTGTGGAAAGAACTGTTAAAAGCTTCTGCTACTGTTAAAGTTTTAGCTATAGTAACCAGCAAAAATTAAAATAGGGCCCTAAGCCACAGCTCACAGTCTCCTCCGATCAGGTGAGCTGAACCCCACACATCAGGCCGCAATGTGCTTATAAGCATTCCTTCATTCTTGCAGCTCACCTCAGAGGCGGTAAAAAAGAAATACCAACAGCACTGCAAACTTTGTTATGATTGCTCTTACTTAAAGGCAAAATCCGGTTCGATTCCCAGTCAGGGCACATGCCTGGATTGTGGGCCGGTTCCCAGCAGGGGAAGCACGAGAGGCTGCCATACATTGATATTTCTCTCCCTCTCTCCTTCCCTTCCCTTCTAAAGATAAATAAGTAAAATCTTTTAAAAACATTAAAAAGAAGTTTAATTGAGTCATAAAAATTTGATTTAAAAAATCATCATCTTAGCACCCTCTAAAAAGAGTAAGAATAAAAACTGGCTTCAGTGTTGGTCGCCCTCTGAAAGTCATGGGTGTGGGGACAGGTAACTGACTGAAATCCCAGTGCTCCTGTGGGGCCTAACCTCCACCCTATTCAGTACTGATCTCAGGACATCTGACTTGGAGAATCTCTGCCTTCTAAAGCATATGTGTCCAGATAAAGATCATTTTATTTAAAAGAATGCATTCAGTCTCCAATTCACGACACTTTGTTTAGTACCTGTGTTCATACCTATTAGTGGTATTTCACAAATGTCATTAATACTCTTAGAAAAGCTTACAACCTTAAGAGGCTCCTGTTTCCAAAATCCATGTTTGATTCATTCAGATATTGTTAAAGCCCATTATGTCTGCGCAGATATTTATTTTTGCATTCTAAGTAATGTTCTCCAAATTTTTAATAACTATACCTCCATGGGTGTAGGAAATACCAGGGGTCTGACTGAAAAAAGAGGGAATCTTAGCCACAGTGGAGAACTTAGGGGTAGGAAGTAAGCAACAGTTCTTTATTTCCATGTGAATGAATATTTCTGGCATTGACCCTGGAAGGATTGGAAAAGCGACTCAAAGATAATTTTCTCAGAAAAGCTTTTTTTTCAAGGGCCCAGCAAACCTGAGTTAAACTTCCAACTTTACTCCCCTCCCTCATCACACATCTTTGACTCATCCATCACCTTCTGCCCCTCACATTCTCATTTCCCAATTGTCAGCATCCTGGAAAGGACATATCTTTTGCACCAGCCCTGCTACCACCCTCATCACTTCCTTGTGGACTAGTCACTGACCGAGCAAGGGGTGCTCCCTATTCTAGGGGCAGGAGTAGGGAGGGCACACTCAGGCTTAGGGATGTGCCAGAGCTGTGGCCGTTGCCTAGCAAGCAGCACTGGGAGGGCTCATGGAAGGAGCAGGCCCCAGCCACCATCCTGAACAGGGCCAACCCGGTAACCCAGAGTGGCACAGCAGCAGCAGTGTCGGAAGCTAGGTTGAGGAGGACCTGCCACCTGATGCCTCCTTGCAATCTGCTCCTGGGCCATGGCATTGATCTTCTCTGAATGAAGAGTGGGCTATGCTGATTTCAGTCAGGATATCCGGTCTCATGGGTCTTATCAGGGCTGCTTCTGCCTGCTCCAAGTAGCTCTGAGGGGACAGGGATGGGGATAGAGAGGATCCTTATGCCTTCATTGGTAGCATCATGAGATCCTCCTAGGGTTCCAAACATTATACTCTCCATGGGATTTGTTTGCCTTAGTTTAGCCTGCATACCTGCTGACCACTGCATTTGCATTAAATAATTTTGCCCTCTATATCATGGGGCAGACGATTGTAGCCTATTCACATGCAGCCCTGAGGACTGTCAGCCTTGGTTCTACAGAAGGATGAGGCATCTTGGGCAGTGTGTTAGAGTAGGAAATAAGCCTTCTTCATTCTCCTTCCAAAAATGCTTGTTTTTGCCCTGCCTGGCCTGCAGCGTTTTGATAATTAGGTTTGGTAGCTGCAGAGCGAAATGCAGCAGCTACTTCCCTCGGCTTTCCCTGGCAGGCACTGCCTCCCGCCTCCGGATGTGCGCTGTAGATGGTGGGCAGCACTCGGGTGGGTGTCAGGGAGAAAATTCCACCCCCTGCAATAAGCAGAAGCAGGCAGAAGTCTGTCGAAAGCTGCAGGCCTCTTACACTGACTTGCAATGTTCCTTGTGCTTTAGGTGCTGCTGTTTCTTTAAGAGGAAAAGGAAGAAGACTGCTCAGCGCCACAAGTGACCAGTGCCTCCCAGGAGTCCTCAGGCCCTGGGGACTCTGACTCGATTGCACCTGCAGCTCCTGCCATTTTTATTGGAAAGGACTCCCCTGTCAGGGAGGGTGGAGATCCAAACCAAAACCAAGAAAACAGATGCCCCCCGAAGGAGCCAGTGTGGGGTGCCAGGGCCCAGTGGGTCAGTGGCTATCCCCACCTGCCTACAGCTCTGAGCAGGTCCCAGAGCTGCTGCTCCTCCACTGCTTGCCCTTGGGGCCACCTGGTTGACTCTCCTTCCTATTGTTTACAGTGAAGGTGTCATTCACAAAAACTCAAGGACTACTTATTCTCTTTCCTCCCTTTAGTTTACTCCTGGTTCTTGCCCCACCCTCAATCCTTTCCAGCACTAAAGCTAGTGAGTGTGAAGGCTTTGTCTGCTGAAGGAGCTCAAGAGGCTGGGGTGCAGCCAAAAAAGTAGGAGGAAGATGACAGGCCTGAGCTGGAAAAGAACCTTCTCCACCCACCAGGTGTATTTGACAGTATGTCTCCCTCTTCCTCTGTGCCTGTGCCGCCTCCATCCCCAGCCAGCCAAGGGGTGCGGGGTGCTTCCTCCCTCCCTCCTGTGAAGTGACACTGTAGGACACAAGCTGTGAGAAATCTGCAGTCTACTGTCCCCACGTGTTGGCGTTCCTAGCTTTCTTGACAAGCGAACTCAATTCTCCCGTCAGTGGTAGAACAATGCAAATTGTTCTGAGCAAAGGAAAAAAAACTGACTTTATTGCACTTTTTTGGGTTTCATTTTTGTTTTTTGTTTTTTAACAGAAAACATGGCAGATGCATATTGTGTCTGGTTATATTGGGAGGTTTTTTTTTCCTGTTTTGAGGGGATGGGGCCAGCCAAGCCATTCAGAGAGAACATGAGTGCAGAGGACATTCTCTGTGGAAAGAGTTGGGTCGGCAGCACCCAGAAGAGAAGAAGCCAAACTCGATGTCATTCTGAGGACATACTCAGGTTGGCAAGGAAACATACTTGAATTTTCATTTATCTTCTCAGCTACTGAACACTGTCCCTACCAGAGCCCCTCAACCTCACCAGCCTGCAGTCTGCACAGCCCGCTCTCCAGCATGGGGGAGGGGCCATCCGAGCCAGACTGGGCCGAGGAGCTGGTTCATCCCAGAGAAGGAGATGACTAGAAAATCTGAACATCTATTTCCTCCACTGCCAGGGACTTCCAACTAGATAGCCATGCGACCTCCTTAGCGACTTAGGGGGCAAAATTAGTTATGAAGCAGCCACCACCATATTGCCACTAGTGGACAAAAAGAGGAGGAAAGTGAACCTGCCTTCCACCTGCCAAAGGAAACTCAGGATTTGGCATCATAGGGCCAGGAAATAAAATTGGAATGGAGCTGAGTTACAGCATTTGGCTGTAACCAGGCACCTGCAGACTTTTCTCCAAGCAGGTCCACAGGAGCCAGCTGAGGACTCAGTTCATGGGGCTGTAGGGCACAGGAGGGTAAGATTAGTTGGTGCTGGAAAATTCCGAGGGAAGGGAGTCTAAAATGAAAGCTCTGAAATTATCTTCTCCGTTGGACGTACATTCTTAACAAAGATGGCCACGCAGCTAGAGCATGTTCTCCCCATTAAACTCTGCCTCCCCTCATGGTGTGGTCACGTGGCATACCACTGTGAGGGGTCTTGGTTCCTCATTCACTGCTTTAAAAATTCTAAGTGTATGGAGTCAGTCTTCACGTGCTCAGTTTTCATTTGAGTTCAGTGGCTTATTCAGTGACCTCACATTCCAGATGTGATAGAGGAGAAAGGATTGTTTGCATCAGGGAACAAGGTCTTGTATCTGGGAATGGAAACAGCTAAGCATGCAGGACAGTGACTGGTGACTTAGTCTGGGGGGGGTTGAGAACACATGCCCCTGACTTGAGGTGTCAGGCTGTCATTTGGACTGCAGGGTGTGGGGTGCCTGCTGCCTGCTGGTGTACGGAGCAGAAGGAGCAGCAGCATAAAGCAGAGTTCATGGGCTTCCCTGTCCCGTCAGGCCTTTGACAGGAAATATTATTCTCCTGGCTTCAAACCCGCTTAGCTTATGTAAATTTTGTAATCTTCCATTTCTTTAAAAGAAATTTTTTTGTACACAAAACTGAGCAGAGGTGTCACACCCCCTTCCCCACGATTTTGAATATTGGGATTTGTTTCCTTGACATTATCTAGTAATTAAGGTGTAATCACGGAAACTTACAATTTCTTAATTGGCATTTGGGTGACTTTAACTTCCTATATAGAAACGTTTTCATACCTGTATAGAAAAAGCCTCGCCTCCCGAGAGAGGGCGAGAAGTGGTGGCAGAGCCTGGACATGCCTGCACTCCACACCCCACTAAGTGCCTCCCCGCCCCCACCCCCACAGGAAAGCCAAGGCAGTGCCCAGCTCTGCTGCAGGGCAAGCCCCTCCTTGCAGCTGGGTTGTGACCTCTTTGGTCTTAAATTTTTTAAAGGCTAGCTCTTGAGGGGTTGAACCTGTGCAGTTTGGGGGGCCCTTCTTAATGTATTGTTTGTGTGCCCACAAATCTCTTACTAAAGATACGATTTTCATGACAGAGGTGAAGAGCCCCAGGCCCGTCTGGCACGCAGGACAATGGTGACCCTTCTGGGGCCACTGGCACTCCAAGGTGGATTTCCCAGACCCCTGAGAAATCCTACTGTGATTTTCTTTAAAATTTAAATAAATGAATACCTAAGGAGAAATTTGGCCGTGATTTCCATTCTCACCAGCACCTCAGGGCTCCCTCCTCTGCTCTGTAGCTGCAGTTGCTTAGCTGTTTGCCTCAGCCAGGTCCGTGGGGGTGGGCGCTCCCTCCACCCACCCAGATCCACTTGCCTGGTAGGGTGTGAGCTTTCTTCATTTTCACAGCCATGATGCCTGGAGAGCTTGTTCTTTGGGATTGATGCAGTTATTTCTGAATTAAGCACTAACAGCATCTGTTCATTTTTTTAAAAACTGTAATATTACTCCATTGAGAGTTCTCCCAAGTCCTACAGTCCTTCAGGCATTGCATCCTGAGCAGATTGAGGCGGGCAGGCTAGGACTTCACCCGGGCACGAAGGGTCCTTCCCTTGTGACCAGAGCGTGACTTGTGGCTGTGAAGTCAGCATGTAAGGGTTGGTCACTTGCGGTACACACCTCGGTGGTGCCCACTGACCCCACCAACCCAGACTGCTGTGGGAGAGCAGGCAGCGCAGGCCAGCAGCCAGAGTGCTTTCCTCACTGCCTTAACTTATCACACTGAACCGCTCTCCCACTGTTTGGGTCTAGACAGCTGCGAGTTAGGTGACGAGGTTGGCCTCCAGTTAGAGCTCCACTTTGGAATGCAGGGGCAACGGGAGACAGCAGGATCCTGGGGTTGACTGTGGAAGTGTCGAATGGCTGTTAGTTTTCAGTGAAATCCAAGTGCATAGAAACAGCCCCTGTCATTAGCCAAAAGAGGTGTCCATTGCCTTTAAAGTAACTTCCAGTTTAGTTCATTGGAAATGTACAGTAGTAGTACATATTCAGTGTTGATTCTGTTAGTAATCACTTTGAATGTTAAAAATATGCAGTGATGGTTTGTTTTATCAGAGTGGTTACTAAAGATCATAGCCTTAACTTTTTATGCAAGAGAGATAACTGTATGTACCCCTTTCCAGTGAGCAAGCATGGCCTGCATTTTTTTAAAAATAAGTAATTCCATAGCAGTCTAGACAGCATCTTCTGAAGAGAACTTGGTCATTCTGACGCATCTCTCCCCAGTCCACATGCCTCCTGTGTCCCAGTTACCTCTTCCATACTCATATCTAAACCCATTTCCCGTTCCCAGTGAGTTGCCCTGACGTTATCTCCAGTGTCAAAGCCGCCACGTTAGGGCCAGAGTTTCTCAGACTGGGAGCTTGCAGCAGCATCCAGCCAACATTGCCTTTGCCGGTTCACTGCCACCATCCCCACACTGCCCTGGGGTGGGCAGACGAATTCCAGAGATGCTTAGGGAGCCAGAATAACGAGGCACACCATCTGCTTTGGCCATCTAAGTAACAGGCACTTAAATCTGGGGTTCTTGCTTTTGCCGATTTCAGGGCTCCGGGCAAGTTCTTCTAGAGGTTGATGGACAGTGACTCTCAAGTCTTCCCTGTAATGGGTTGGTAGGAATCAAAATGGGGTTCCTAAGGTTTTGTTTTGGTGGGAGGGTGGGGGGTACGGGTAGTGGTGTTGATTTTGTATCTGAATAAGGAAAGAGGAAACCTTGGCCCTTCTGAGGGCTTGCAGAGTTTTGAGCAGTTTTTTAGCCACAAATAAGAAATCTTGGAAGTCTGATCAGTCAAGCAGTCTTAAGAACGTGGTTTCTCCAACTGCTTTTGCAGGTGACTAAGTGCAAAAGGATAGGTTTCCTCATTGTATTCAAAATAGTAAGTAGGTTCCCTGGATCTAGACAGTAGTAGTTAACATATTTCTTCAAAAAGCAACCAGGAGGTCCACTCCAGTATTTGTAAATCAGCTTACAAAGAAAAGTGAATGTGTACTCCATATATTTCTAGTTTGATTACCAAACTTGATGTTACTAAGAAACCTCAGTTCAGTGGACAGTTTATTTCACTAGTTTCTTTCTTTACTCCTCACAGTCATCTTTCTGGTGCCATCATCACCTTCAAAGTCTCAGTGCAGAGGGTCGGTTCTCCATGGTAAGAAAGGAGGGTGCAGTGGTCCCATTAACCCCCAGGACAGCTATCCTGACTGTCCCCGCACCCTGAAACCCCCTCTTTCAGGGCAGGTGAGGCATTTTCAGTGTTCCTCTTCACGAGCTCCAGACCAAATCCCAGGCCAGCCCTTGCACGGAAAGCTTTTTATTTTGAGGCTTATCAATTTGTTAGGAATGTCTCAGGAAAGATGAGCCATTTCTTTGGGGGGGAATATTTACAGATGGTTGTGTGTGATTGCGTTTGTGTACTTGTGTGTGTGCTCATTTATGCGCACTTCACTTCATAAAAACTCAGCCCAGGCTGCTGGGACCATGTGTTCCTGAATATTCTAGGATGTAAACAAATAACAAGTGAGCTTCTCAAATTAATGTCATGGCAAGCTGGCTCTGGGAATGAGCGCCATTTATCAAGCAGAAGAGTAAACAGCAGGAAATAAAAGATAAAACCAAAAATATAAAAGCCCCCAATGGAAAATAATGTTGATTCATCTATTCCTATTGGATATATTACATGCTCTAATTTATTATATTATTATTTTGTTTGTTTCATCTTTGCCCACTGTACTTTTAAAAAGATGTTGGGATGTTGGTTGCAGTTTTTTTTAAGACTAGATAATGTATAAATCAACTGTGGAAATCAGTTTTAATTGATGTGTGGATGTGTCTGATCATTGTTAAATGCCTTTTTTTTTTTTTTACCTTTTAGATGTGTAATGTTTCATAAACTCTGGCACTGGTCACAAAGCTCAGCTGTGAAAATGAAACTTGTAGTATTTTTAAACATGAATGTCAATTTCAAATGTATTTGAAATGATTCCTCCAGGAGAGAGATTTGTTACATCATTAGGAAAAACACCTCCGCAGAGGAAGTAGCCTTCTTTGGAGAAAATGGAAAGTGGATCTTGATACTGCTATCTCAGAGTAGCCCATTTCCTAGGGCACCATGGAAAACACAAATGTGATCTTTAAGTATACCTCTTCCCCAGTTTGGGGAGGAAGGACTCAGTTTGCACCCTTTTTGTATGTAAAATAAAATGTCTTACCTTTCTTGGCTAATTTTGCTTGTTTGGATTTTGTCTGTTTTCTTTTATCTCCACTGGCTCATTCGTAACTAAGAACCTGGCTGGGACTAACTTTGATAGGATTCAAGCCTCCTGTGAGTGAAAATAGTGTCTGATACTTTGGGCTGAACATTGCCTTCTCCTGTGGGTCATGTTAAAAATAAATATTCCTGCCCTGGCTGGTGTGTGGCTCAGTAGATTGAGTGCCAGCCTGCAGACGGAGAAGTTGCTGGTTCAGTTCCCTGAGTTGTGGGCCAGGTCCCCCAGTTGGGGGCGTGCAAGAGGCAACGGATCAATGCTTCTCTAGGATATCGATGTCTCGCCCTCTCTCCCTCCTTTCCCCTCTCTAATAGATAAATGTTTCTATGAAATATATACATACTCCTGGCAGAATTTGGACATCATCACTGACACTGGTTCCAGTATCCCTGTGGTTCTTGGATGGTATAACAGTAGGAAGTTAGGATCTACTCTGCCTAACAACTTTGAAATAGTAGCTTTGTAATTCTGTTCTACTAATGGGGAACATCTATAGAGACAGAAGGTACAGCTGTGGTGTTCTGTATAAACTCAAAAGGGCATATATTGGCCACAAGAACAGCTGCCAATCTGGACATGATCGGCTGGTTTCGGTTCTTTTTTTCTATCACATTAATTGCTACTTAATGACTTCCCTCCCCACCCCCACTGGTAGATGAGAGCAGAAAAAACGTTTAAGATCCTTATGAGAGAAAAACTTCATATTGAGAGCATGTTATCCATCAAGCTTTTTTAATTCTTTAAGAAGTGGTTGCCCGGGTGGGGAAGGCTGTTTTTATGCCATTTTAGAATTTGTTCCTCATGTTGAGATGACTACTTTGAAAACAGTTTGGTAAACATTTTTCTCAGTGGCTTCAGTAGTGGAAGACTTGTGATAGGAGGAAAAAGGCTTGGCAGACCCAAAGAATGAAGGGGAGGGGAATTGTTTGGAAGATCATATTTGTCAGTGCAACAGTTTTATCTAGAATAACCACCACCTGATTGAGGTGGTCTGGATTAAGGTGCGAAGATTAAAAATAGCCAATGTCATTTGTGTTATGTGCAAACTGTCTGTTGAGGCCCTGCAGCCAGCATGCGGTGACTTCAGTGCAAGTAAGGACAAGTTAATGCCAGTGGCTATGCATAACCCCAAGCTTAGGTCAGCACCTCATGCAGAGCCCAAACTTAAGTTTAGCTATAGAAAGAGCCATGCTTACCTTCAATATGAGCTGCGAAAACAAGAAATTTCTGTTAACCTTTAAAAGTTAATTTTTACGATGTTTAATAATGCATAGGTCCACGTTTTGGAAGAATGTACTTTGGGATGTTAAGATTTACAATATTGAAGTAAGTATGTTGTAGACTGGAACACCAAGTGTGTGTAAAGACCTGGAATAGTTCTGTGAGGGCACCTAACAACTACCTAGACTTTTCTGAAGGTTTCTAGAACAGGGAGACGAAACCTCAGGCCATTGCACATATTATTTCCCACGTTGGTGCTGATGTGACGTTTTCTCACTATCGCAACTATTAATTTGTCTAGCGCTTAGCCTTGCAGCACATTGGGGGAGCTATATCCAAAATAAGTGCAACACAGTGTGGTTGCTCACTCACACACACTATGTAGTTACGTGGGAAAGTTGAAAAACAGTATACAATAGAGCGTGCACTTATCCTGTGGTAAGCACAGTAAGATTACAGAAGGGAAGGGAAAGGTAAAATAGCAGGGATTAAGTCAAAGTGGGTTTTGAAGCAAGTTTTTCGACAAGTACAAGGGGCTGTATAAGGTCATAGTCTGAGTGAGCATAAACGCGCCCTGAGTTTTGGAAACTACCACACTTAAACTCAACTTGGTGGTTGACTGGCCCAATAAGGGCAATGGTGAACATCTGCCCCTACCCAAGCACTTCCTAACATAAAGTGACTGCCACAACCCTCCAAAAGTCTTCCACTTCCGTAAAGGCAGGGAGGGCCAAGTGGTGTGCCGCTCTGCATGCTGGGTTTTGTAGTTTCAGAAACCCAATTCGTGGGCTCTTCGAGGGGCACGGCCTTCTGCGGTCTTCTTCCTGTGGGTGGGCATTTCGGGAGCTGGGGAGCCAATGAGGATGCAGTAACGTGGCATCCACCCACGAGCCCGCGTCTTCACCAGCCAAGTATGCGAGTCTGGCTCCGCCCCCCAGGGGGACGTACTATCCGTCGCCGATTCACAGGGGGGAAATGAAGCTAACCTCCTTTCAGGAGGCCTGCAGGAGCACCGGTCTCCCCCCACGGCCTCTCTCGATGGCGGCGCCTCTGCTCACGCTGTCGTGCCCCCACCTTCTTCCGGCCCTTGGCTCCCGGGACCCCTTTTTCCTCTTTTGGTGGATGCTGCGCCTTTCAGAGCGGAACATGAAGGTTCTTTTCGCCGCTGCTTTGATCGTGGGCTCCGTTTTCTTCCTTCTATTGCCAGGATCCTCTACGGCCGATGAAAAGAAGAAGGGACCCAAAGTCACCGTCAAGGTCCGGCCTGCCTTCTCTCGAGACCTGTCTAGCAAGGCCCTTCTTCCGCTGCCTGGGTTTGGCCTGGGCGTCCTCGGATTTGGCTCAGCCCCTCCCTAATGTCCCGGCTGTGGCCTCGTGGTCCCTGGACCATCTTCCCCCATTCAGATCACAGAATGACCCGGATCCTGCCCGAAATCCCTGCCCTGACCCAGGAGTCGGCCCCTGGGTTTGCCCAGCTGGTCCCATCTCTTTTCAGCCTGAAAGAAGCCTATTTGCAAATAACTTGCAGTGCTGGCGAAACGGTGAAAAATCACGTCTGCCAAATTGTGTGTCCTTTCTGTACTTAGGTCAGATTTTAGCCACTTCCGATTACAAAGCACAGCAGTATAGTTTAAACTTGCGTGCTGTTTTTTTTTTTTTTTTTAATGTTAATTTGTAGAGCCTGGGCTCATTATTTATCTAGAGCGGAGGTTCTTCCCCTGTTGTCTAGGGAGAGTGTAAACATTTTCTGGGAAATGGGTCTGGAATTTTCATTAGATTCTCATAGGGTTTTTGTCACGACCAAAATCAGATTCGAAAACACTACTCTTAGAATAATGCTCTGTTTTTTCTGCCATCCTCGGGGTAGCTTCTTGGGCCCTCCTTTCCCTAGCAAGGACCCCTCTGAAGAGGCTGAGTTTAGAATGCTCTTTTTCCTCAGGTGTACTTCGACCTTCGAATTGGAGATGAAGATATAGGCCGAGTGGTCATTGGTCTCTTTGGAAAGACAGTTCCAAAAACAGTGGATAATTTCGTGGCCTTAGCTACAGGAGAGGTAAGTGGCTTGAGCGGAGGTAGGCCATTTCAAACCATGTGAAGGTGGCAAGTAGGGCTGGCAGCAGACAACACAGGGCATGGCCCGCCCTCAGCAGTGGCCACCAGCACTGACAGACTGCCCTGTCGGCAAGGGGACCCCAGTGTCATATCTTTTTCTGTTGTTGCCATTCATTTCTTCAGTGGGATCAAAGGCTCCTGTGTGCATCACTGTGGGTAGAGCTGGCACAGTGCTCCAGACGTGGCCTCTCTCCTTAGGACCCCAGCCCTTCCAGGCAGACTCTAGGAGGGCAGAGAGAGACCAGAGAGAACTCAAAGAGTTGGGACCAGGGCTGTTTCCAGTGGGCAGGTAACTCACCCAGCCTCCCAAAACTGCCTATGGGATATACCCTCACCGGGAGCCAGCCCCACAGAAGGAACTGGGGCTATGGGATCTAGGGATCTAGAAGCAGCGCACAAGGGCAGCGGTCCCCTCGATCTGGCCGGTGGCACTAGCCTAGCCTCCTTGACTGGCTCGCCCTCACTGGAGTCAGGACAAGGTCAGAGCTTGATGACCGAGTCACCAGTCAGTCAGGGACAGTGACAGTGGGGGTTGTGGGGGCAGGGCTCACCCCTGCCCCAGGCTCACCCCCCCCAATGAGGGGGGCACTGTGGTGGGAGGAAACACCTTCCACATTTGTTCCCTCGCAGTGGGCAGGGCAGCCGGAGGTGGAGGAGCAGGAGGAACATTCCCTGGAAACAGTCATGGGGGAGCCTGGGACCGCCGTATAAGGAGGTAGTGGTGTGCCCAGGTGGTGAACCATGTCCTCGTAAGCTGAGGGTTGGAGGCGCTGAGGGGGCCAAGGTCAAGCGGTGGACTGGTAGGAACAGGGCTGGCCCCATGGCATGGCCTGTGGTGGGCCAGCAAGTGGGTCTCACGCTGCCACTGCTGTTGCTGCAGCTCGTCAATGATGTAAGCAGCAACAGCAGCTAAAGAGGACGAGGACAGTCCAGAGCAGCCAGAACCACCAGAGTGCAGAGTAGGGCAGCAGCCGGTCTCCCCACAGCAGTGACCCCTCTCATTGGGCATGGCTGGTTGTTTACTCCTGGGCCAAGCTCTCCAAGTTGCTTTTGTGGCACCCAAAGTACCCCCCAAGCCACCTCACTGCCGTTCTCACTGCTGGCCCAGCCAGGCCTCCACCTACAGCGCCCTGAAGACCACAGCCGCCTCTACTGCCAGCCACCCGCACCTGCCCGCTCTGCCGTGGCCTTCGTCCAGCCGGCCTTCGCTGCCGTCACCATCAGTCCACGGCCAGAGCTCCCACCTGGGCAGTATTATCAGATCTTGAGTTTTTTAGACTGAATCCAGAAATTTGGATTTTTCCTTTTGAGAAAATTTATATTTAAGACATTGCAATAACTGAAGAAAGCATGTCTGTGGAAACTAGTCCGTGGTCTCCGCACCAGAGCTTTCTTTTAAGGGCAAGGGGCCCAGAGTTTCCCGGGTTTTAAGGAGACAACAGGGCCCTGTTTTATGAAAGTTTATATTCCAACTTTTCATTGGGTTAAGCAAGTAACCTTTTTTTGTGTATCTTTTTTTTTTTTTTTTTTTAAGATTTTACTTATTTTTAAAAAGGGAGAAAAACATCAGTGTGTGGTTGCCTCTCAAGCATCCCCTACTGGGAACCTGGCCCATAACCCAGGCATGTGCCTTGACTGGGAATCAAACCGGCAACCCTTTGGTTCTCAGGCCGGCACTCAATCCACTGAGCCATACCAGCCAAGACTGCATCTGTTCTTATGACTAGGAAAAACTGAGCAAGAAAAGGCAGAGGGGTTATGTGAGGTAGAATTATAGAGAGTCTTGGAATTGTGTAAAGGCAGAAGAATGTGCAGTCTAGCCTTTCGTGGACCCTCGTGCCCCAAGCTTGGCCTGTGGTCACTGCTCACTCTGCATGGTGAACGATGGCACTGGCCTGCCATGATGTCTCTGCCATGAGCAGGAGTTGTGTGCCGGGTTCCTGCAGGGCCTGTTTAATGTCTGCCTGGTGCCTCGTGCCACCTCCTCACCTTCTCACCCCTCTTTCTAGAAAGGATTTGGCTACAAAAACAGCAAATTCCATCGTGTGATCAAGGACTTCATGATCCAGGGTGGAGACTTCACTCGGGGAGATGGCACTGGAGGTAACTCAGGCCCTCGGGGGTCTGTCAGTGCAGGCGGGGGGCTGGGCTCTGTTGGGTAGACAGGCCTCTTCCTCAGCTCTGGAGGCAGGCCTGTCATCTGCATGGAGACCAGCTGCCCCCTTCTTAGTACGCGGAGCCCAGTACAAAGAGGAGGGAGTAAGGTGGACATGGGGGGTCAGGTGGACATGAGAGGATTCACCCAGCTGGCAGACTTGCTGGGCCAGGCCTGCAGCCCTGGTGGCTTCTTGCAGTACCTCATGGTGGGAGAGGGGCAGAGTGAAGCACATGGGTAGCTGATTCCAGGTCAGGTGTGCAATGACTGTGTGGACGACCGTGGAAGCCCCTGTGGGGGTGGGAGAAGTTGCTTTTCTTGGTAGTCTCCCACAAGAGGCTGCTTGGCCAGAGCTGACCGAGTCTCCCCTCTGCATTACTTGTGAACATAGGACAGGCAGGCAGGCAGATACCCTGGACTAACCCACAGGTCTCCCCATGCTTGGGTGCGTGGCCTGCTCTTCCCTCGGACTACACCTGCAGCTCCCCGACCAATGAGTCCTTACCGGGCCAGGCTCTGGCAGGTGCTGGAACACAACAACCAGTGCACGGGCGACTCCCTTTCACTCTAGTCCCTGAACACTCCCATCGGCTGTGCTACAGCCTCTAGGACTTGGGCTCTGCCCTCCCGTGATCACGTGGGTGGGCAGAACTAGGGGGAAACACTAGGCCGGCATCATAACAATACACGATGCAAGTGGTGGCAGCAGCGCAGTGGAAGGAGGCAAAGCAGACACAACCCAAAGCACCGTGTTCGTGGAGGCAGACACAGTTGGGTGTGACCTGGTGTCTGCCGCCCTCTTGCTTTGTGACCTTGCAAGTGAGTCCTCTGGGCCCGTTCTCCTGTGTGAAGAGTGATCAGAGCCACAGGTGCTGGGAGGGTTGGGTGAGACCTTGACTGGCAGGTCACAGTGCATGCTGAGGTCAGCCATTGCCAAGGGCTGGCAAGCAGAGGAATGGCATGGGGCCAAGGTGCTCGGAAACAGCCTCACCAGTGAGGAGAGATCTGAGCGGGGTCCTGGCTGGGGGAGTGGGAATGGGCAGGAAAGAGGCACGATGATGATGTGATGAGCCGTGTTCTGCGGTGGGAACTTGGCCACAGTGGGGTCAGGGGAACGGAAGTAGCGCACACTGCTTTGTCCTACATGGAGTGAGGGTCCCCTGAAAACTTGAACTGGGAGGGAAGACCCAACCACAAAGAAGTTTGAAGAAAAATAATTCAGTGGCAAGATTCCACAAGGACGTGGAAGCAGGCAGGCAGACCGGCGAAGGGACTGGTGTAACTGTGCCTGCGTAGGGTGATGGGGGCTGGAGCCCCAGGACTGGACGACAACCTAGTGGGAAAGAGCAGAGATGTGAGGGCCAGGCCCCCTTGGTTTGAGTTGCAGCTTGGCTGCTTCCTTGCTAGGGTCCCGTTAACCTCTCTGTATCTCAGTTTCTTCATCTTTGAAGTAGCTCCTGCCTCATCCTGTGGGGTTTTCTGTGTGTAGAGTGGCAGGCGCTGTCACCACCCTGAGCAGTAGCCCTTACTGCCATGGGGGCAGCAGGAATGGCAAGAAAGAAAGAGCACGTGACCAGGGTGGGGGCCGCAGTGTCATGGAAGAGCTGGCAGAGGAGCAGCTGATGTCCATTGGGAAGCACAACGATGTATGTGGAGTTTAACCTGAAGCACCACCCCTCTAAGTTTGGAGCTCCTTGCCATCTCGCTTGGGACAGTGACTGGAGCGAACCATGTGGATTTGGGGATTGTGTGGGTGTCGCTAATAATCAAAGCCCTGCAGCCAGTTGAGATTTACAGAGATTCTCGCATGGAGAGGCTTTTAGTCCGCAGCCAGCCAGGAGCCGGTGGTGCACTGCGGTGGGAGAGACTGGTGTCTTCCAGTGTGGGGTTGAGAAGTGGGCGTGGGCCAGGACCCCCTACCAGCCAGAGTCTAGAAATCCTGGGTTTTCAGTGTTTCCCCACCTGCTTCTGTCAAGGACAGAAGCATGTCCCTGAGGAGCATCAGTCTAGGAAACTTCCCAACCTGGTTCCGCTCTGTGGAACCGCAGAGTGAAACCAAGTGTACTGATGAGGGAGAAAAGGGTTTTGGAAGGTGTCTAGTAAAACAAAATGAAAATTAATTCTTCATTGCTGGGTTTCTCACAGCGCCAGTTCACTAGTTCAGTGTTAATCTCTAGGAGACAAAAAGGAGGCAGGTGTTTCCCTGTACGTCAGGGTCCCTGACACTGTGTCTGCTCTTGGCTCCTTTTCCTGTACCCTGGCCCAGGTCCCCCCCTTATGGAGGGACACCGATACATTCATTGTCACCTTTTATTTTCCGTTCATTTGTTGACAAGAAACCATTCTTGACTTTCCAGAACCCAAATGGCAGCTACCTCAGCATCTTGTGCTCTGAGGAAGCAAAGCTAGTCAACCACAACATTCCTCTTTTCTAGAGGCTTCTTACCCCCTCCCCCCCTCCCCCCCTGCATCCCAGCCAGCACCTCTCTCCTCCAAAATCCCTCAGAGGCAGGCTTCTCGGGCCATCGCCAACACCGGTCTTTAGTATGTGCCTTATTTAAAAGCCATAAACTACATTATCAAAGTAACCCATCACGTGAGCTGTTCCCTGAAGCAGCCCTGCCTGTCAGCATGGCCTGGTCCAAAGGCCAGAGCCGAGGACAGGAACGGCCCGTGAGCCTGCACACTCCACTTGAGCCTGGGCTGCCACAGGGCAGGCTGAGACCCTGGTACCCTCAGCCCAAAGATCGGTGTGGTCTGTGCCAGCCCAGCTCCCCTGACCTGCTCCTGTGCATTCCCAGGTAAGAGCATCTACGGTGAGCGCTTCCCCGATGAGAACTTTAAGCTGAAACACTATGGGCCCGGCTGGGTGAGCATGGCCAACGCCGGCAAAGACACCAATGGTTCCCAGTTCTTTATCACGACGGTCAAGACATCCTGGCTGGATGGCAAGCATGTAGTGTTTGGCAAAGTTCTGGAGGGCATGGTGAGTTTCGGAGATGGGGGCTAAACCTGGGCAGCCATTACCAGGGATGTGGCAGACCTCTGAGGCCAGGGCCCCCTGTATTTTATCCCTTTCCCAAAAGGTAGCCCACAGATTCAGACCAGTGTTCATGTCTGCAAATCTGGGGGGGACTTAAGAATACACAGCTGGCCTCTCTGTGCCTCCCGTGTCCTGCAGGCCCCCAGGCCCCAGGCAGAGGCCGGCCAGGCCCCCACCACCGAGGGGGCCTCCGTTTCATCGCTCAGGATGCAGTGTGCTTGCATGGCACCTGAGGTGTACAGGGCACTTGGTACCCACTTCCCAGCCACCCTCTTCCTCCTCATCCTTTGCCCAACCTGGGTTATACTTCAGAGCATTAAATTGCTGCATCTCCTACTCACAGCTGGGTTTTCGCTGCTCTGGGCTGACACCTGGCTGTGATTCTGTTAGGATATTGGTGCCTCGGGGTTTGTAGGCTGTTTGTCCCGTGGGGGTCTCAGTCCTCCCCGGCCATGCACTGGGGCCCGTCTTCTGTGAGTGGTGGACTCCTGACCCACTGTGCCTCCTTGTTTGTACCTTCCCTTCCCAGGAGGTGGTGCGGAAGGTGGAAAGCACCAAGACGGATGGGCGGGACAAGCCCCTGAAGGACGTGATCGTTGCAGACTGTGGAAAGATCGAGGTGGAAAAGCCCTTCGCCATTGCCAAGGAGTAGGCCCCAGGGACCTCTTCCCTCTGAGCGACTGTTTGGCCCCATTGCCCTCTCCGTGGGGGTGAAGCCAGCCCACCACAGGGCTCCAAGCCGCGCTGGCCCTGGCACTGATATCTGACAGAGTGGACCCCGCCCCTCACATTCCACAGGGCCAGTTTTGTAACAGACTCCTACCAACGCTGACCAATTAAAAAAAAAAGGTGTTTTTAAAAAATCTATAACCTGTGTATGTACTGGGTTCTTGGGCCTGCAACACCTCTGCCCAAGTCTACAGGGACGCCGGTGGCAGCAGGTGCCCATCCTTTTCTTGGGCTCTGGCCTGAACCCTTTGCAGGCGCTACTCACAAACTCTCCAGCTTTTTGCTTGCTTCTAAATTGCCAGCTATTATGCCTCAAACTTTGCTTGCCCCCTGCTGGTGTAGGTGAAGAAATACACCTGTGCTTTTTCGTGGCCTGCCCCTAAATTAACTCTCCCCTTTATCCTCATCCTCTGTTGTCCCTGCCCTGGCCTCAGGGCTGTAAGCCTGCGGGACTGTCATCCCAGCTACTAGTGCTGACCCCGGGGTGGGTCAGTCCTGAGTCCAGGCCAAGGAGGACCCAATCCATGTCTCTTTTATGGGGCTCACAAGACTGAGGCATGTGACTGTCCTGGCAGGTAGTCCAAACGCCTCTGGGCTGGTCAGGGCATCGGCGGCCACGGTGCAGGAAGACTGGGAGCCCCTGGGTGGGCGTCCGTTGGGTTGGTGCAGAAGCCGTAGAAGCCCTGGAGCACGCCATTTACCACAACATTGGGCAGAGGCCCTGGGGTGGGAGGGAAACCAGAGGAAGGGGAAGAGGTGGTGTGAGATGGCCCTGGCCTCGGGCTTGCCGCTCCCTGAGGCCCTGCCGAGGCAGCAGGTGCCAGTGCATCACCTGAAGTGAGGCCTGGGCTCTTGCAGTTCACATTAGTTTGGTAACACCAGGCTGGCGAGGAATGCAGACCGGGGAGCCGAGTTTATGTTACCGTGTCTGCTTCCTGGAGAATACAAAGCCAGCTACTGGGGCACAGGAGCCGCAGAGCAGGTGTGGTCCCAAAGGAGGGCAGTAGGAGGGACATAGTGCTTAGGGGTCCCAGAAGCTGAGAAGTGGCAGGTTCCCCCCACTCCCACCCTGCTGGCTGGTCCCTAAATGTGGGTTAGAGGTCAGGCACCCCCTCACCTGGGGATGAGATGCAGGTGTAGGGATCCCTGCAGAAGCCGATGACAGGCTGATGGTGCAGCTGCAAGCTAGGACGAA
The DNA here is from genome assembly GCF_021234435.1 of Artibeus jamaicensis. NCBI lineage: Eukaryota > Metazoa > Chordata > Mammalia > Chiroptera > Phyllostomidae > Artibeus > Artibeus jamaicensis. The sequence goes on from NW_026521883.1 coordinate 9,628,861, forward strand.
AAGGGCGGAGCAGTGGAAGGTGAGGTGGGGCAGTCTTCTATTGGGTAGAGACTAGGAACTGAGATGACAACCCACAAGGAAAAATGAGCAGACATTGGTCTTGGGGGGAGGGGTCACCAACAGGAAAACCTGGACCAGTAGGAAAGGTAAGAAAAACCGCAGACCAGCTCCCTGGCCTATGGCCACCAGGCGGCAGCAGGAGCAGGAAGGGGCTTCAACTTGCCTGCTGTCATTAGGCAGGAACTCCCCCAGGGCTCTGAAAAAAAGAACGAATGTGAGCTGCTTGGGGGTGCCCAGGGGAGCATGAGGAAAGGGTGGAGACACGGAAGACCAGAACTTCACCTCCCAGGGGGCCACTGCTTCTATTTGTAACTAGCTGAGTTCCGGAGGTGGCTGGGGAGCCAGGGCTATACAAACACAGCCCCTCCACCGGGGTCAGGAAAACTGACGAGGGTGGTCATATCTCAAGGTGAAAGAACCAGGCTCAGGCCTGGCAGATGTGAAAGGAACTGGGCTGAAACCTCCACCTGCTGCAGAGTCCCTTTTCGCCAACACTGGGGACCCTTTCATGCCAAACCATGGGCCCTAGTGGTGCTCACCCCCAGCTGCTGGCTTTGGGGTCTGTGGGGAAGTGCCGAAGATTCAGGAATTCTAGGAGCTCCTTAGGAACATCCGGATTCAGGTACAAGACGCCCTGGAGAGAAGGACAGGGGAAGCCCGTATGAGACCCAGCTATGTGATGCACAGAGCCCAGGGCAAGATGAAGAAAGACACAGGGGCCTGCCAAAATGAATACGAAGTTCAAGAGCACTGGGTACATGCCCAGGAAGCTACCTGGCCTGTACTCTGGCATGGCTGTGTGTGGAGGAGGGAAAATATCCCTGCCCTACAGCTTCCTCATGAGGTCAGTGCAGGGACTCACCCTGGAGGGGAAAAGAACTGGCATTCATTGAACTGGGGCCACATGCTTGGGAACCAGAAGGCTGGTGGTCCCAGTTCAATGAAAGTTAAATGCAACTGAATTCAATTAATTCTGAAATTCTGTTTGGAAAAATTAATGCTTAGGGTAGGAAAAACCATGCCCACCATTTGCATCCCACCTCACCCCATGCCCCCACACCTCTCTGGGCCACACCCCTAGTCCAGCAGCAACAGACGGAGACCCATGCCCACCTGGATATAGGCCTCCAAGCCCTGCCGCCGATGTTCCAATCCTCTCGCCCTCCAGTTGGGCAGGCGTTTCGAGGGGAATTCGGGCACTTTGTACAGTTTCTTGATCTGCCAGGAGGTTACCATGGTGCGATCACAGTGTCCCGACTGAGCTCTTAAGTTCACTTCACCCTCGCAAGTGCTCTCCCCTGTCTCCCCCCACACACCCCCCCAAACTTAAGGCTCTGCCCTAGGACGGCCCGGGCGAGTGTGGCTGGGGCAGGGGCGAGAGGCCCCAACAGCCGCAGACGCCCGAGGATGAGCCTGCAGGGCAGGGTCTTGAACAGAACCGGCTGAGACTTGCCCCTCCGTGTCCGCCCCGCAGCCCGCAGAGACGTCAGTGCCCAAGACCTGAGCCCTCCAGGGCTTCAGGTGATAACGAGGGAGACACGGGCGGGGGCCGCAGCTCGTCTGCAGCCTCCCAGGCTGGTCCGGGGCCCGGCCGGGGTCGGTCGGTCAGCCGCGCCGCCTCACCCGCTTGTGCAGCGCGTGGAACTCGCTGTAGCGCCTCGGCACGGTGTGTCTGCGCCCGCGGTACTGCACCTCCACTCGGAACACCTGCCGGGCGGGCGCGGGCAGGCGGGTGCGCGTGAGGCCGGGCGCCGGGCGACCGCACGCCCTCCCGCGCTTAAAGGCACCAAGCGGCCTCGGAGCGCCGCCGCTCCCCGGGGACCCCGCCGCGTTCCCCGGGCTCTTCCGAGCGGAGCCGGGCGGACCCGCCCTCCGCTCGGCGCAGTCCCTCCAGAGCCTGGACCGCCGTCCCCGGGGCGGGCAAAGCCGAGCGTCCCCCGACGGCCTGGCCCGGGAAGAGGGGTCCCCACTACGCTCGGCGCGGAGAAAGCCCGTGGGCCCCCGCGCCCCTTCACACCCACTGCCCCCGCTCACCATGTGGCCTTTCTCGGGGCTCTGCCTGGGCGCCTCGGCCTCCGGCCCCACGGACGGGATGTGAACTTCCAGCATCCGCGCTCCAGCCTTTCCACCCTCCTCGCGCGAAGATCGCAGCCGTAACTCTCCCCGCGAGGCGCCGGCCCCGCCCCGCCCCGCCGGCCCCGCCCCGGGGCGGCCCCTGGAGCGCCTGGTCCTGCCGGGGGCAGATTCGGTCCCCAGCAGGGAACCGGCCCCGAGCCTGGGGCGGCTGCTGCGGGGACTGAGGACGCGCTTCGGCGGAGGGCCGTGCTTTTGTCAACATTCACTTTGGGGGTCAACCAGGGGCATTCCCTGCGTTCCTCACACCCATTCCTGGGAGCAGGCTGCCCTCCACCCCTTTCCCTCCACCTTCAACCTGGACCCCGTGACAGTGGCCACGCGTGGACCCCATCTGGTTTTGATATCCCCCGCCCCCCGCATCCACAAGCCCATTCATTCATTCATTCTTTGTTGCATTTTAGTGTGTGGGGGTGCGTGTGTGTTTGTGTGTTTGTTTAATCCGTTCAACCTGCTTCAGGCCTGGTTTGCTGGGAAGAGGCAGTTTAGGGACCTAGGCTCTGCTTTTGGCGTCAGACAGCTTGGATTTCCCCAAACTGTGTAGACCTGTGCTCATCTGTGAAATTAGAATAATATGCCTCCCCGGGGACAGTGCATGAAAATTGATCCCCCGTTAAGCCCGCGGCAGAGTCCGTGTTGAGAAATGGCCGCCTGTGGGTTTCTCCTGGAGGCATAGACGAGCAGTGTTGGTGTACAGGGCAAAAGACAGGTCGGCGCAAGGTGGTACTCGGCTGCTCTTGCCCGGCCTCTGGGTCTTGCCCAGGTCTTCCTGGGTGTGTGGCAGGATTTCCATCCATAGTTTTCCCACTGCCTGTGCTAGAAAGCGTCTCTGTTCCTCCCCCCTCAGCCTCCCACCCCTCAGTCATTCAACAGAGTCCACTCTACTGACTTCCCCCAAAAGGCCTGGGTGGGTGGGTGGTGCAGGGAGAGGAGGCCCAGTCTGTAAGAGCTCACACCTAGCAGGAGGCCTGTGGCGGGAAAGAGGAAGCGGAGTACCTGTCTCAGGGGGTGAGGCTGGGGGGGGGGGGGCTGACTCGCTCCACCCCTGCGGGCACAGAGGAGCTTCCTACCTGAGTAGAAAAGGCTGAGAGATGAACCCCAACGGGGAAAAGCAAGGCTCACCAACACTATTTTTCACACTTTCCCCCCAAATTCCAATCTCACAAGGGCCCTAGAATCAAGAAGCTGAAACTCCCTGGAAGGGAAACGACCCACCGTGAGGAGAAGTGCTGGGGTTTCATTTCCTGCCTTACACTCTAGGGCCCCATCACTCAGGGACCCTGCCCTGCTTGTCCTGCTGTCCAGGAGGCCCCTCCCGGGACCCCCCAACCTCTAAACTTCTTGGTTGTCCGTCCTAGTGATTTTGCCCCTCCGTCTCTGTATCCACCACCTAGAAAACTGCTAGTCTCCAAATGAATCGCTCAGTTTTTCAGGGCCTCCCTCCATACAAAGTCCACTCCCCACCACCTAGCAGCACCGCCTGTCACCAAGGCATCTGCTTAATTAAAACCTGGGCACCAGGCTCCGGTCACACAGACTTCCTTCCAGTTCCGCAGACCCAACGAGCTCTTCTTTCCTTTCTCAGGGCCTTTGTACTGACTCTTCTTGTGATGGATTTAGCCTGACACTTCCAGGTCTTAGCCTAAAACTCACCTCCTCAAAGAGGCCTTCCTTCCTAATCACCTTAGCATGTCACCTTGTCATTTCCAAAATGTAGTTACTGTTTATCAGGAGTCTCCCTGGGTTCCGGGACTCTGCCCCAGACTCAGCGCCATCAGGCCAGGGACCTGGTCTGTCTTGCCAGTAGTTGCCGCCATGGTGCCAGGTATGAAGTAGATGCTCAAAAAACACTTGTCTGGAAGACTGTGTGAATGCATGGGGTGGGGGGTGTTGGGGAAAGGATAGGGAGAGGGGGGAGGCCTGGGAGAGAGGCAGGACGGGAGCAGGGGTTACCAGGTTTGGAGGGGGGCAAGCACGGGCATAACCACAGGGGTGCTCTCCACACCTTCAGAGTCGGGCCCCTGTCCCCTCTCTTTCTCTCTTTAGATTGTGTGCTGTCCACCTTGATATTTGCTTAATTTTCCAGTGTTCCTGAGAAGCTGCAAATCAATGGATTTTCATTATTAGTTACACAGGGAGATTTGATACGAATGACTTGTGAAATTCCACAGCCTTCCACGGTGCCCGGGCAAAAATTAATGAAGGAAAACCAGATCCACTTAAGATGTCTTTGAGAACAGAAAACAAGTTTTGGAAAATAGTTTCCTGAAAGGAGCTGCTGGACACCCCAAAGCAGTTACCGGTCAGAGCCAAGGTTAATGTTCCGCGCACGTGAAGCTTCAGCCAGCATGGGACTAGAGCTCAGAGCCAAGTCCGAGGCAGTGTGACAGATGTGGGGCCCTTCAGAGTGCCTTCCAGTTTTAGAAGTTGTTTTTCTGGGCAAATCCTTGTCTTTTCTCGATCGCTCTCTGACATATGGATTTAATGTCCAAATTTCTAGGTGAAAGTTGGTTATAGGTACTGGCTGGTCACATTTCCTTGTCCAGGGCATTTCTAGATCGAATCATCTGTGGATGATCCCACTTGGGCAAGTGCCACTAACAATAATGTGGCCTGTCAATCTCGGGGGGGGGGGGCGACCTGTTTTCTGGATGCACTGGCCAGGCCCGAAGCCTCCAAGTGGCATGGTGACGCTGCCTCTACAGGTTGGGGACCACAGGGACTCCCACAGCTGCCCTGTCAGGGAACTGGGCTGCTCTCTCTGCCTTGAGCAGACCTGGAGCCTGGGGGTGTGGACCAAGGCCAAGCAGAGGGCAGGAGGGGCTGGGGGTTCAGGCATCTCCCCTGACAGGCCCCCAGCAGGAGGGGCTGCATCCCGCCTCCTGCTGCCCTCACACAGAGCCCTGCTCACTGGCACTGCTTTTGCTGCCCTGGAGGTTTGATTAACCCCGTTAAGAAAACAAGCAGCTCCGGTGCCTTGAGCTGGCAGCGCTGCCGGGCACAGGGGCTGGATTCTTTTTTCCAGGCAGGTGGCCAGAAGTGGACTGGCTCAGAGGGGACCCAGCCCCGGGGAGCCTGAGCAAGGCTGGGCGTGGCCTGCTCCTCCCAGGCCAGCCCTGGCCACCTGGGCAATCCTGGACAATGCCTGTGCCTCCGGGTCCTCACCCCGACACGGGAGAATTGTGTGCGTTAACTAACACCATGCTTCTCAAGTGTTTCACATGCACTGCGGCCTGGCACACAGTACTGAATGTTAGTTATTATGATTGCACTGAATTATATGAATGTGGCATTCCATAGGCCAAAACTGTGGGATATTAGCAATTATGTGATTCATTCTATATATTGTCACTGATTCAACTTTGAACAGTAAAAACAAACTCGACTATTCCTCTTTCAGTATCCTGACATTGCGAAGTTAGCTTAAAAAAGAAACTACTAATTATTTCACTACTGACTCTGTGATCAGAATTTTCCGGATTTTCTCAATATTGTGCAACCAAAACAATGTGAAAGAATAATTTGGAAGCAGAAGTTGGTGTAAATTAGCAACTGTTCTGTTAATTCTAACAGCCTCGGAGTACTTATTGCTTGCCTTAAGTATTGTATATCTTGTAAATTTGAAATAATATAACAATGAAAGAATGTTTCAGTTTTAAATATTGGGCTTTGGTGTAGATGTCTAAAAAGTAGTCCTGCTGCTAAAACACTTTAAAGTATTGAGCTAGTCCAGACTCCATGTCACAGATGAGGACACTGAGGTATGTGGAGAACTGGGCTCTGGAGAGGCTGTGCTGGCAAGGCACCTCTGACAAGCGTCTGCCTGAGCCCAACCCCATAAGCAAAGTTTGGCTCAGGGTGGCTGGTGCCCTCCTTCTCAGAGGACAGGCAGGCTCCAGCCTGTGGGCTTCAGCAGCTGTGTTACTCCTAGGAGTCACCTGCCCCCTGCCCCGGGCAAAGGAGGCAGCTCAGCTGCTTCAGACTACATGAGCCAGGGCCTCAGGGCCCAGTCACCGGCATCCAAGGCCACACAGCCCCATGGAGGGGGCAGAGGAGTTCTGGTGCTAAAACAGCTCTGAGCCCCCTGGAGTGATATGTGGGTGGACCAACCAATCAGCTCCTCTGGTGTGCCCAGCACTCGGATTCAAGGAACAAAGATGCACACAGGTACCCTCGAGTTACAGGGGTGTATCATGAAGAGAACCGTGGGACCCAGACATGAGGACAATGGGAAAGCCAGGCCTCGAAGTCTGGAATGGAGGTGCCCTTGTCTCCCACTCTGGCCCTGGGTGAGTCTGTGATTTTTTGGCCGGTGAAGTGTTTGTTGCCATTGACGGTCCCCAGCTACTCACCCAGCTGCTGCTTTGTCTTCCAGCTCCTGCACCTGCTACTAGGCTGGGCCACACACCACCTGTCTGGGAGAGAGAACCTCACAGGGCTCAGAGAAGCTCAAATGCCTGCAAGGTCAGGTGAGTAGCTTATCCTTCTCAGGCCTACCGTATAGATTTATTCAGGTCTTTCAGAAAACCACTTGGTGCCCTGACTGGCAGCTCAGTAGGTCAGAGCATTGGAGTGCTGTGCCAAGTTTGCAGGTTTTCTCCCTGGTCAGGGCACCTGCAAAAATCAACCAATGAATGAATGCATCAGTAAGTGGAACACAGCAAGGGGATGTTTCTCTCTTGTCCTCACTCTCTAAAAGCAACTAAAAACAATTTAGGGGGTTAATGTCTAGGTTCCTCTTATCCACCCCTGCAGATCCTGTGGGAAATGATATGGCAGACAAGCTGAGCCGAGCAGACTGGGTTCCAGCCAGCTCTGGGGTGGGAGCCCGGGCAGGCTTCTCAAGGTCTCTGAGCCTCAGTCTTTGAAGGGAGGTGACAATGCCCACTGGGCAGAACACGTGGCAGCCCCCGCTGGTAGGCCCTGGGGTGGAGGGAGAGTGTCGGGGCGGTCTGGACCCCACCCTGCACACGTTCCGGCTGCCAGGTGCCGTCTCCTTTTATGGGGAGGCTGCTGCTGCCCCAGGGCCCCTTGGTCCTCCTTGCTGTCACTCAGAATGGAAGAGGAAGCTGAGCACAGTCATTCAGAAACAGTCCTCACATCCCTTCAGAGAAAGCTCCTACCTCGGACTGAACAGGGTTTTCCTGTGGGTAGACGAAGTATATCCATCCTATGGATACGAGAGGCCGGCTTCCGCTGGGCAGCCCTGGGGAGGAGGCGCTTTCTGCCCCAAAGGTCTGCTCATCATGCCAAAGGCACATTTCCACAGGGGACGAGGAGGGGGAAGAGGAGGCAGCATGGGAGGCAGATGGCTTCACCTCCCAGCCCGCGGGCCCCGCCTGGGCACCATCCCACCAGCCCTGCCAGCCATATCAAGGCCTTCTGAACCCCAAATCAGGCCTGACTTCTGAATCTCTGATAAAACCTGACATCTGAGCCCTTAGGTTCATGAAACAACAATCATTGGAGCCTAAGGTGGCCACTGCCCCTCAGGCTGCTTTCGGGGGTGGAGAGAAGGCACCCAGATGAGTGAGAACATCAAAGCGCCCATGACTGCAAGCAGTTCGGAGCCCAGGAGGTTACATCTGGGACATCACACTGCACACAGGGTGAGAAGGACCGAAGGGTTGCGAGGATGGCGAAGACAGTTCCCACCAAGAACTATGAAGGAGGCGGGGCTCCCGTTCCATTCTGGGGGGCAGTGCATCGAAGAAAGCTCCCTAGAGAATGTACATATAAAGTAGGCCTCAAAGGATGCATCGGATTGTTTTTCCACAGTAAAAATAGCTTTATTTAATCTTTACGATTATAAAATAATACATAGAAATTCCAAGCAACATAAAATGGTATAAAAATGTTAAATCGTGCAAAGTACCATCTTTAGCGGCAACCATAGTTAATGATTCAATCAACATTCTTCTCGAGTATATATGAGTTTATACAGCTGTGGACCATACATGTATTCTATAACCTACTTTTTCACTCAAAAATGTTTTCCTTGTCAATGAATAGAGCTATAAATCATTTCCAGTGACTGCATAATATCCGATTGTATTTTGTACCATAATTCATTTCATCCCTTCCTGCTGATTTCGGTTTTTACAACTGTAAGCGGTGCTGGGATGAACACCATGTTTGCAGAGTCATCTTCATGGACTGTTTCTGGAGGTGTTCGTGGGAACCCCGTCAGTCTCCCAACACACGGCCCAGTGCCCTCCACATCTACCTCCCTGCACCCCTGTCCGCAGGCTGGCAGGCCCACTGTTTCAGACAGGCGAAACTGCGAGGTTGGAGGGAGGGACGGGAGCTGAGGTAGGATACTTCCTGTACGAAGCCCACCACGTATGGAGGCCCCTTCGGCCACACAGGAGTGGGAAGGGAAAGAGCACAGTTGGACTGTCCCCAGGGGGTGTCAGTGTGGCTGTGAAAGGCAAGGAGACAAACAAAAGGCGGGCTGGTCCTGCTCACAGAAGGCTGTGAAGGCCAGGTGGCTGTGTCTGCACCTGAAGACCATTCGACTGCCATCTACTTGGCACCTATTTTGAGCCTAAACCTTTACCAGGGCCATGGAGTTATAAAGATGTACCACTTCAGAGGGTTTATTGTTTGGTGGAGAAAGCCAGCATGAAACCACGCACCTGGGTCACCAGACATCGGCGGGTGGTGACACACTGGGGGCCAGCAGACAGCGATGTGTTGCTCTCATCTATTTCTCACTCCACTCAGGCCTGCCTCGACCCAGACACGGAGCAGGGGGTTGCAGCAGGGCTGTGTCCTCGGCTCCGGGAGGGGTTGTCATGACCTCCCCCCTCCTTCCTGTTACCCCGAGGACTGGTGAGTAAATCCCCACGCTGGCGGGGCCTGATGCCCCTCAAAACCCATGGTCTTCAATCCATGTGGGCCCTAACCACACTCTGCAAAGGATACTCCTTCCATCACCACTTCCTGGCCCCATCTTTGGTAGATTTCCCTATCTTCTCTCCCTTTCTCCCTTTTTAAAAGTTGGGCTGCAAAAGTGTTATTTTACTTTAGCGTTCCCAGCTACAGATGCATTCAGAATATAAACGTGGGAAGAGTTCAAAGTTGCAAGTATCTGTGTGAAAGTGACCCTGACTATCGTTTTCACTCCTCTCGTTTCTTCTGTCTCTGTAAATTACTAGCACTGAATGTCGGGTCCCTCCAGCTCTAAGTTCTCATTTTCTGGACACGAGAGCCCGAGAGCTGAAGGAGAAATAACCCGAGGGGAAGCAGAGGAAGTGCAGTCTCAGGTCCACACCTCTTCTCTAAACCACTGGGCTGAAAATAGGTACACCGGCACCCCTCTCTGAGAACACTGAGCAAGCAGGCGGCCTTTGCTCCCTGCAACGGCCCCCACCCCACCAGCTTTCTTCCCTGCTCCTACTCTGCATTTGCTCCCAGGCATGGCTACGATGGCTCTTCTCTTTCTCTCCTCTGACTTTTGTTCACATGTTGAATCTGACCCACCTTTATATCAAAGCTTTCTTTCCTCCCCACTCGGTATCCCTCCCCATTCAGGGAAGCCGCTCACACGACAGGGTCAGCACTTGCTGTCCCCAGTGCTTGCCTTCCCAGCTGCTCCAGACCTATTTGGCCTCCTGGGTTACCTGTGTCCTGAAGGCCTTCCCTGTGTATCCTGAAATCCATGCCAGACACCTGCACCTGCGGGTGCTCCCAGGCCTCCTCCCCTTGCGACCAGGTCCCCTCGGCTCCATCTCCACCGTCGGAACCTCTCCCGAGCTCCGGCCCCATTTCCACGGGCCTCTCCAGCGGGCTAGCATGAGTCTGGCGGCTCTCCTTGCCTTGCCTCAAACCTGACATATCTAAATCACAAAGGTGCCGACGTTATTTCCTGCTTACATCACTCTGGTGGCTCCCCAAACTTCCAGGCTAATGTTCACAGAGCCTTCAAAATCACGCCAGGCCCTGTGACCTGGGCTTCTGCTCATCCCTCTTTATGGGCCACCCTCTGACCTGACTCTGGCCACCTCGAGCCACCTGCATTTCCCTAGAGGTGCCCACCTCTGCCGCCAGGACAGAGAAAGGCAGAATAGTCCCAGCAGAGTTTCCAGGTGGAATGACTCCTCCTTCTTCTGCGTCACTGTTCCCCCTACAGGCCTCTCACTCCGCACCCTGCCCCCACTGGCCTTCTTGATTTCCCCGTCCACAAGATCTGTGCTGAAATGCACAGGCCCTGAAGACGCCTGGCCCTGTTGGCCTTGGAAATAATAAAAACAGACTTACATCAAGATGACCAATGGATGGAACATAAAGCATAACAAAACAAGGAGTTTTAAAATTAAGTTTCACCCTGGCTGGTGTGGCTCAGTGGATTGAGTGCCGGCCTGGGGGCCAAAAGGTCACTGGTTCGGTTCCCAGTCAGGGCACAGGCCTGGGTTGCACATGGCCAGGTCCCCATCTGGGGGCACATGAGAGGTAACTGATTGATGTACCTCTCACATTATCGATGTTTCTCTCCCTTTCTTCCTGTCTCTAAAATAAATAAAACACTTAAAATTAAGCTTCTTTGGAGAAGAGGTTATAAATATGGAAAAGTGAGAAGACTAGCCTAAACCTTATAGGGCTAGACTGAAACTATTAGTGTGAATTCATAATTTTTAATATTTAATCATTTTAATACCTAATTTTTAATTTATGTCATCTCAATATTTCTATATAGACTTATATTTACTTCCTTGCTCTTTTGACCAGGCCCAGAAGCAATGATGCCCCACTAGCAATGGGCACACCAGTGCCCAGATCTTGGTTTCTAAGTATAGTTCTCTATTAAAAGGACTCAAAACTCCATGGAGAAATGGCTGATTCCAGGGCTGCGGCAGGTAAGATACAAGCTGGAAACATCTTGTTAAGCCAGAAAGTAAGAAAGTGTTCAAAAGTGAAGGAGCCTGCTAGAAATCTGGGACGGATTGAAAATCAAAATAAATCAAAACCATGGCTTGCAACTTTGAGAAAAATAAAAATCCATTCATCCATATTGATAAACAAGCAGATTAATAAATAGGGAGAACTAATACTTTTCTTTAAAAGTAGAATGCCAATAAATGTAGAAGAAATTATAGAATTAGAAAATCACATTGGATGAGGTACTTACATGGTCTCAACGTATCTCCTCACCCATTATTTGTCCATCACAAAGGAGAAAACAGTAAGTTTAAAATGCAGAAAGCCGGTCAACATGAACTGAACCAAGAAATCAGTAAACGTCAGCATTAACGGGACCACCCGACCACACTTCTTTGAAGTTCCTGCCCCATGGGCCAAACCTGGGTCTAGGGGTGTGGAGCCATGAGATGGAGCCAACCCAGGACCCCTTCTCCAGGACGCCTGGCCTGTGTTCCTTCAAGTGTCAACAGTGATGAAAGGCTGAGGACCTCTCCTAGGTTAAAGGAGACATGTGTAGTCACGTGTAACAACTAAAAGTAACAAATGATCCTGCACCAAGAGAAGGGGAACTGCCATGAAGGACATTATTGGGACAAATGACAACATTTAAACATGGAACACGGGTTAGGTAACAGCATTTATTGCATCAGTGTAAAACCTTTCGATTTTGGTAACTGTACTCACTGTCACAAGCTTTGAGAGAAAGTCCTTGTTCCTAAGGAAATGCACACTGATGTTCTGGGTGTCAGGGATACAGTATCCGAAACCTACTCTCAGATGACTCAGATAAAACAAACTGTTACGTCATAAAGCCTCCAGCAAAATGTAAATACTTGGGAATGTTGGGTAAAGAATACACTGGAGCCCTGACCGGCTTGCACAGTGTCCTGCAAAACAAAAGGTCACTGGTCGCTGGTTCCATTCCCTGTCAGGGCACGTGACTGGGGCGTGGGCCAGGTTCCTGGCTGGGTGCTTTCGAGAGGCAACCGATGTACATTTCTCCCCCTCTTTTTCTACCACTCTTCCCCTTTCTCTGAAAATAAATAAAATCTTTAAAAAAATCAATATTGGAGTTCTTTGGGATAGTCCTATAACTAAGTTTGAAATTATATCAAAATGTAAAAAGTTACCAGAAAAACCGAGAATCCAACAACAAGGGATGAGCCGGAACTGGTACAGTCACTCTGAGGAAGGCCATGGGGACACAGCGTACAGATAAAGTTTGTGAAGACGCGTAACAACACAGAAAACGCTTATAATACACAGTGTTAAACAGTAAGCACAGGATACAAAACATTTCATGTGTATAATATTTCAGCTATGCCAAAGGAAGCATATAAGATTGGAAGGACGAAATCAAAGGTGGTAATAAGAATACAGGCGGGTAGAAAGAAATCAAGAGACTTAAAAAAAATCAACCTGTTGGAAAGAAACACCTGCCAGTACCGGCACTCCCCACAACCCCCCTGCCCAAGCCGGGTACAAGAAACCAGTGCTGCCCGCTGCATTCTCCTGCCTCAGGCTACCCCTCCCCAAACTTTAACCACCCACAAAAAGCACCTGATGGTCAGGTGTGCAGCGCCTCAGGCAGAGGCACTGGCCTGCTAAGCAGGCCCTCTGACCCGGAGCTTAGGTGGCTGTGGACACAGCTGAGGGGACGGCCGGCGACGGCAGAGCCACAGGTGTCCTGGCTGGCCCAAACGGGCGCCCTGAAGGCCCTCAGCGTGTGCCGACAGCCCTGGGACCTCGTGATGCCATGCTCCTCTTGGGCACAGACAATAAAGCTTCTTGGAACCTCAAAAGGTCTAGAGACCCTTGGATGACCTTATCTAGAAGCAGAGTGCCTGGATCTTGTCTATGGGGATACAGAGCTAACTCCTTATCAGTCCTTTACACTTTTCAGGACAAGTTTTGATAGGTGGCAAAAGGCGTTCAGAACCTAAGACTGTGCTATCGGCAGGCAAGACTCAGAGGGCCCTGGGCAGCTTAGGGAAACAGGGTGGGTATAAAAGAGAAAGTCTGCCTCCTTTGCAGGAGAATTGGTTTTGCCCCTCTTATTATAAGAGACATCTTTAAAGCTCCTTCTCTAAAGAAGTAGGAATAAGAATGAAACCGATCAAGAGGCCCTTAGAACATGCAGCTGCGGTACATGGAGGAAAAGAAGCTCCAGGGCCACAGGAAGCCCGTGGAAGCCTCAGCCAAAGGCCGTGAGCTCCTGCGGAGAGAAAGCTACTCTGTGCAGGTGGTCAAGGTCAGGAATGAGTATTCCAGACCTGCTTCACAACTGCACCCAGCCTAATGAAAAAAGTACTGCCATTCTGAGTCATGTGACCTGATTTTAAAATATTTTATTACATAATCTTTTCATGGCACCGTCAGGAGTAACAGAAAACGTTATTCCCAGTTCCTAACCACATCCTGAAAAATATACATTTTTATTTATATATTTATATCAATACTCCACCCCTATCCCACAATTACACCACCTATTATAGGTCTTTTGTTTAAAGCAGGAAACTATTCTCTCAGGTAAGAAAATATATATGGAAGCTAAGTGAAGTAATGGTTAGAATGAGTGGGGACGGCGTGGCTGAAGGGGCAGGGAGGAAGGGGTGAAGTCCAGGGAGGGCGGGACGCATCACCGGGGTCCAGCAGAGGTGGAGAAAGACAGTGTATAAAAAGGCAGCGTCAGGCAGGCGGGCTCTGGTGTCCTCGGTCCATTAGGAGATGGCCTTTGCCTCAGGAAGGAAGGCTTCCCAGTACTTTGCCAGCTGCAAAGAAGTGGGGACAGTCAGCAAGTGCCCCATCTAGTGGCAGAGCCTGAGCCTGGGAGGGGAGCAAGCAGAGACGGTGGCACCTCTGACACCCAAAGGGAGGTTGGAAGAGAGGCCGAGCTGAGGACATGGCCAGGCTAAGAGCGGACCCTGGGACAGGCTGGCTAGCCAGCTGCACTGCCCGTGTGTCTCTCCAGACCTAGAATAATCTCCAAAGACAGTCTTGGTTCTGCCCCGGAGGGAGGACCCCTGTGGGGTCCACGGCTCTGCCAAGCTTGGTCAGCTCCTCACAGCGGGGCCGCTGTTCCACACACTGACCGGGGGCCTCAGCTGCAAGAGCGTTAGGTGGTATCCAGGGGTTAAAGGGAGAGGAGAGTTGGGGTTTGTCCTTAAAAACTAGCTCATTTTAATTTTAGGATTAGGGCAATCCTGCTTAGCAAAAGACCCTATTGGATGCTCCATGGTAGAGCAACAGGGACTCCTTTTAATTATTGATTACAGAGGGCACAGCTGCCCCCTGCGCCTCCCCACCCCCCGAAGGGCCAGCCCATCCTGTCACAAAGCCGCCGGCGGGCAGCTGGCTGTGGGGCGCACTGCAGGGGGAACGGCCTGCGAGACTTACGTACCTGCTGCTGTGAGTACAGGAGTGTCTCAAGGTACTTGATCACGTGGTTTTTGAAGTCCTTGGATTTCTCTTTCTATAGGAGACAAGAGTCTACACTAAGCACCGACCACTGAGACAGCTGATTTTTCCCCTCGAGAGGATGATGTGATTGCTGACCAAGGCCAAACAAAGCCTCAGGAGGCAGAGCCAGCAGTGGAAACAGCTATAATTTCCAGGCGAACTGCCTCTGCCAAGGCCTTGCGAGGCTTTCTGGCATGGCAGGGTGTGGGGAAAGGGAGACAGAACAGGGACCAGAGGGTATATGACAGCTGCAGGCTTTATTTTGTGTCCAAGTTCCGCAGGAAGTGTAGCACACCCCCTTTGCCTTAGGAACAAACACGCAGACATGACCACGAAGATATGAAGACACACACACACACACACACACACACACGGCCACACTCTTCAGAACAACTGCCAAGACCCTGGCAGCTCCATCTCTCTCCACTCGACGAACCCGCCCCACCACTAGAGCCGGCACTGTGCACTTATGAGGAGTAGAGCCACTTCACCTCAAACCGTATCACTTCCTTTCGGACCACAGTTGAGATCCTTTCAAAGTCCCTTTCATACTGAGTCACCCGAGCCTCCCACTGGGAAGAAAGAAAAAAGAATCAGTTAATGTTATGGTACTATTATTAGTCTTTGCCTTTGGACAGCAATTCTGTGTATGAGACCTCAGTTACTCATTAAGTCTGTCTGTCTGTCTGTCCCTCTAGGCAAGACCAGACACCAAACAGGGACTCTGCAGGAGGTGCCCGTTGCCCCCAGGCCGGCCCTGGGTCTGGGGGAGCTTGGGCAACTCCAGAGCCTCTGGCTGAGGGTCTCATCAACGAGGCTGGGGGCCCCAGAGAACCGAACCTAATTCTCGCCAGCAGTCATATCTCAACTACCTTGGAGCTTTTCAAGGACCCAGCTGGGACCCTCCCAGCACAGCTTCTGACCGGACAGGTCTGGGCGAAAGGGTGGGAGAGGGAGGGGGCCAGGCCTCACGGTGAGCCTGGACTCCTGCACTTGCTCCCTTCAGACCCCGTCCTCTTTCTCGCCTGTTGTGGAGTTCTGAGCATCTGGGTGGGGCGGGACTGGGCTCACCGAGGAAGCAGCGGGAGCCCCTGCACGTAGGGCGGGGCTCTAGTGCAGAAGCCCTTGGGGCCTCACCTCTGCGATCTCGTCCTTGGCCTGCTGCAGCTTGTCAGGCTTGTTGGCCCACAGCAGCCGGGCCTCGGCCTCCCGCTTCTTCTGCAGTGTGGCCTGGGCGTCCTGCCAGCGCTGCCAGGTCTTCATGCGCTGGTCAAAGGCGGCCTGCGGGGTGCAGTGTCGGGGAAGAACACAGCCGGCCCTGCAGCAGCTCCACTGGCTCTGCCTGTGGGCTGTCCCAGCAGCTGGGCCAGGGAAGCACCGAGCAGGGACAGGTTTCACAGCCGAGTGTTAGTGCTCAGCTGAGGTTTAATGTCAAAAAGCACAAGCTTGGGTGAGACTCATCTCCAAGCCTCCAGTGGGCTGGCGCTGGGCAGCTTCACGCCACTCCCAAGGCTGGAAGGCCGGAGCGGTGGGCGGTCTGATGCCAGCACCCAATAGCACAGCTTCCGAACGGCCTCAGCCCAGCAGGCAGTCCCTGAGTCTACACACTTTTCCTGAGTGCCTGCCACAGGCCAGGAAACTACGAGTACACAGGGCTCTGCTTTCATGGAGCTTATAGTCTAACAGAAAAGACCAACATCATATTAGTAATTACCAGTAAGTGCCCTGGCTGGTGTGGCTCAGTGGGTTGAGCACAGGCCTGTGAACCAAAGGGTTGCTGGTTCGATTCCCAGTCAGGGTACATGCCTGGGTTGCAGGCCAGTTCCCCAGTGGGGGTGGGGGTTACACAAGAGACAACCACACATTGATATTTCTCTTTCTCCCTTCCCCTCTAAGAATAAACTTTAAAAAATCTTTAAAAAAGTTACCAGTAACTACAAGTATGCAAAGTTGAGAGAAACAAGCAGGGCACTGTGATAAAACCGAGGACCTAGCTGGCCTGGGAGATAACTCAGGGAAGGGCGACCCAAGAAAGCAGCCTTTAACTGACACCTGCAGGTGGACAGGGTGACTTCCCAGACCTTTAAAAACTTCAAGCTCCCACGGGGACCTGCGCCCCTTCACCCCATCCACACGCTCAATCACTCTAGGCGATCCCCCAAGAAGCTCCCTGAAATCCACTCAATGGCCCCACAGCCCCCTGGCTTTGCAGGCTTCAAGGGAAAGCCTGGAGGAAAGGTCTGTGCCAAGGGCGAGTCTCAGCCTGGGCCATTTGCTCCCTTCCCTGCCAACTTCCCCAGGTGTTTTCTAAGCCACCTTGGTACAGGGCTTTGCCAGCCACTAAATTCGCTTTCCCAGCAGTGCCACTGGGGCTCGCTTGAAATTTTTTAACAGCTTACAGTTAAAGGCTTAAGCAAAGGGTGACCTCATATCTGGGAGTCAACCCTACCGCCCTGGGCTCACAGTGGCACAGTCCGGGTTCCGGGAAGAGCAGAGAGACATCCGCTCACATCTCTTGTAGCGCCACCGCTCACGGTCATGAGGAGGGCGGATGGGGAGTCTCGGAGGACAGCGGCTTTCGGCCGCGTGCTCTGAGGTGCGCTGCCCCAGCACCGGCAGCGCTAGGCTCCCCAAAGAGTGCTCTTCCCTGAGGTGGCTCTCCAGTCTACGTAGCCTGACCAGCCCCAAGAATTCCAGAGCAGGTTACTTTTCCAGCTTCTTATCAGTCTGGAGTTAGCAAATGAAACAGCACAGGGAAAGGACAACAAGCAACCCACAGGCTCCACTCAGCAACACGAGCACAGAGGCAGCCAGAGCCCTGGGCGCAGGCGGCTCCTGACAACACAGACGCTTCCTGGTCAGGATGTGCTGGGGATGGGAAGTGGAGGTGGCTCTGCTCCAGCTCAGAGGCTCACACCCACTGGTGCCAAGTTGGATCAGGGACAGACTTAGGCCCTTATTAAAGGGGCAGGTGCCAGGCTCTTTTGGCTCTTTCCCATCTTGGGGGGGGGTCATGCAAGAGCTAATACCCCTGCTTGGGGAAGCTTCCTGGGCTGTTCGAAAAGGCCATGGGAAACCAGACTGTCCTGGTCATGGGGAGAAAAGAGGAGATGCACGACCCCAGGGCTGCAGCGTTGTTACCGGCGGGGTCAGCACAGCACACCAAGGGCTCCGGTGACAAGCTCTCTCAGCCCCTGGCCACACTCCTTCATGCAATGCCAAGCCGGCTCTGTGTAGTTACCTGACTGCTCTCACTGAAGGAAAAGGGGAAGCCAGCAGAGCTCTTACCAGGGCAAAGCCACCGCTCACTGCTAGGGAGGCAAGGCCCAAGGGCTGAGGAAATCACCGCTCCAGGGCCGGGACAGCAGGTCTGGAATAAGCCTTGCTGGAAGAAAGGAGCATGGGGGATGCTGTCCAGCGTCAACAATAGGAGGGGGCTACTTGGAAATTCCAGGCTGGGCCTCAAAATGACTTCGTGGTGAGCACCTCACAGCTAAATGAATTTCTTGGTTCATGGGGTACCTTCTCTGAGAGCAGAAAAAGTTACACCTATTTTGAAGTACAGTAAGTGAAACTTTCTTGGGAACAGGAAGAGTAAACGTAAGACAAATTAAGTCAAAGGGAGGAGAAAGAGGAAAGAAAACAGGAGCTTACTCGGACTATGGCCAGGAGGCGAATGTAGTCACTCAGGAGCTCGGCAAGGAGGAAGAAGTCGCTGTTGGCCTGCTCCTGGTGGAGCTGCTCGATTTTCTCTTCCACCTCAGCCAGCTGGGAGAGCGCCCGAGACAATGCTGTGTTGTCCTCTGAGCTCCCGAGCATGGCCAGACTCTTTGCGAACTGGGCTGTGTTCAGCGCTAGCTCTGGAAGGAGGAAGACAGCAGAGGCCTCTCATCTCACAAGGAAAAGGGACAAGTCAGCTGGCACTGCAGGCCTTGCAACCCGTTCACACCACAGTCAACTGGGCTGGAAAGCGACAGGGAAGGCAGCGACCACCGCACGTCTCCCCAGCTGGGTCTGCCTGGAAAAGACAGCTCCGGCTCTCCTGACGAGCCAGAGCCCGGTCAGTACAAGCAGGCCACAGGAACGACTCTGATGATTCCGTTAAAGCTCATGTGAATGATGTGCACACACACAGTCCTGTGCATTCTAGCCGAGGCAAACATTTTACGTGAAGGGCCAGATACTTTAAGCTTCATGAGCCACCTATAGTCTTACGAATGCTCTCTCTTCTTTCACTCATCCCTTTAAAAATGTAAAATCCGTTTCTGGCTCACAGCAATAGGCCCTGGGCCAGATCTGGCCCACAGGCTGAGCTCTATTTTGCCAACCCTCACACTGGTCTCATTCTAATGGTTTTTGTCTGTTCTGATTTCTGATGATAAGCATGCTTTTAAGACAGAGAAGAAAAGCATTCAAACTTGGCACAATTCACATGCTCTTTAAGCAAATCCCACCACAGGAAAGTGAGGAAGGGTTAGGAGATGTATCTGGTTTCCCTCCATTTACAAATTGCCCATTTGACTGTGTAGCCAGAGTGTGTGACGCCATTTTGTGGATACAAGCCACCAACTCAAATTATACCAACAGAAGCCCACGTCCCAGGCCTGGCTGTGTCTGAACGGAGTCCCTGTGCTACTCCAGGTAGGAAGTACAAAGTCCACAGTGGTGAGTCACGTTTCCTGCCAGGAGACGCGGGGCATATCTTTTCCATCGGAACATCAAGGACTAGGTGGGCTGAGAATTTCAACTTGAGCGGCTGAGAGGCTTGGGAACAGCATGCCCTCCCATCTCCAGTTCACTGGAGTCGCCCACTTCCCCAAGCTCCAAGTGCATTTCAGAGGCTGTTACCTTTCCTATGGTTGACTAGCATCTCTACAACAGCATGCAGTTTCCGTAAGCGCTGCTCCTCACACTCTACCTCCTGGAGCTTCTCCTCGAACCACTGAAACACACAAGCCCAGAGCTTTACTGAGGCGACTCACATGGGCACGGAGCAGTGTCTCCTTGGCAGCATTTTAAGAAGGGGGCTGAATTATCAAAGAAAGTCTGCGCTTTCAGAAATTTCAGGACTCATCAGGGCTTCCCACCCACAAGCCTGAGAGTGTAGGGGAAGCTGAGGCGTGCGGGGCTACTCACAATGTCTGATTCATTCATCTTGATGGTCATTTTGCTGACCGCATCCGTGGCTTTGTTGAACATCTTAAGGAGACCAGCGCCACTCAATGCCTGGGTACCCACAGCACGCGGCAGCTACAAGACCAAGAAGGCGGGATGGGAAGTTATCGGCTGCCCCTATTTGAGGCTCAGAAGCATTAATAGGCATCAGATGGCATGACCAAAACTTGCCAAACAAATTATTCCAACTATGGGTTTTTGATTTCAAAAGCAGACAAATCCATCACCAGCATGTACAGAAAGAAAAACCAAAGGACCATGCTAAACTGAATCAGCAAAATATTTTGCTTTTGACATTGTGTGCAGAAAGCAGAGTGTGAATGTCATGTGGCCAGGTGACCTCATTTGAGATTATCTGCCCGCCCAGGCATGAAGCACTTAGATAGCAAGTGTACCGTTGTTAGAAGTCAGACGTTCCCTCGGACGTAAGGTGTTGAAAGACTTTGATGTTGTGCTGTGATTCCATCTGGACTCCCCCCCGTGATTAAAGATCCAAGGACAGAAAATTATTTATTAACATTGAGGCTTTTAGAGATGATGTAATTAAGCCAAACAAGCCAACTATTTAGAAACAACTTGACTGGTCCAGTCTTCCACCACTTTCCCACGGCACGGACGGGACGCTGGAGAATCTCCATGCCCGGCACCCCGTGCTGAAAGCCCAGACTCAGTGCTCACAGCTCTCAGGGCAGCAGTTCTGAACTTGGTGCCGTTCAGGGGACACCTGGCTACGTATGGAGGTCATTTTGGTTGTTAAAACCGAGAAAGGGCTGCTACTGGCTTCTAGTGGATGGAGCCTAGTGGGTTTAGGAATCCCAGAGGAATGAAAAGATTTAAAGTGTTACACAGAATTTTTAATTAAAAAATTCCATTTCGAGGGGGAATACCCATATACTTAGTAGAATTTTCTCCACTGGAATACTATATACTATATGAAAATTAAAAACAAATTAAATATAAAAACAGAATGAAAAATACAAAATGATGGTTCCACCCTTTCATTTATTTCCTTCTAGTTTTCTTCCCTATGAGATACACCATTGTTTTATTCTAGCGTTTCTTTTGATCCTTATTAACTAACATGTGTCTATGGCTGTATTTTCAGTTTCATGTTTCACTTTTTATAATTTTTTTAATATGTGCTTGTAGCAAATGTATATAAGCATTTTTGTATATGTCCTGTTTATGATGAGAATAAAGTATTTGTTGTGATATGTTTTAGTTAATTCTTCAATTGTTAGTAATTGGGCTATCTCCAATTTTTCACAACCACAAATAGCCTACACATAGCCTGTAAAGAAAGACTGTCCCCTTTTGCTACATGGCATGTCTGTGGTTTGTGGCAAGGGGTTTTGGACCAATGACCCTCAGCTCCTGGCACAAAAAATGTATTCAATCTGAGCTAAGACTAACCCATGAGTGGCAGGCCAAGGACTCGCCACACAGACCACTGTGCTGACGCAGTGAGAAAGCGAGGCTGTGGCGTACAACCGGTCGCTTCCGACTACAGGCAGAGTTTCTCTTCTTTCAAAAGCTGAAAAATACTTGTCGCTCTTAGGGGTTTATAGTAAACTAAAATATAGTCTGGTACTAGCCGATATGCATGTTAACTGTTCAAATATCTGTTGAATGATTAGTTTTGCTTTACCAGGGACAGCTATAAATTAGGAACCTCAGTTTGTACAATACTAACCTCTTCTTTTTCCAAGAACTCCCTGACATCAGGGTCCTGTAGCATGGTGGGGTGGTTCACAATCCTCTGCAGGTACCTGTGGGGTGAGCAGTTAGCCGGTCAGTCAGGACGGCCATGGGCCTGCCTATCGTGCAGTGCTGGCAGGGTTACAATGTCTTTCATTGCTTTAAAATGTCCTCAGATAAGGCACCTAAGTATGACTCTGCTTGTAAGCACATTCAAGTTCATGTTCTTCACCTTCTAAAAAGGGAAGAAAAACAACCGGGCAGAAAGAGACCATAGAGAGAGTTATGCTTCTCTGACTGGCCCAGGCGAGCATGACCACCTGCCAGCTCCAGACGGAAAAGGAGAGATGACGCGCTGATCCTGAGCCGGCAGGTGAGAGACTTGGGGCAAGTCAGACGTGACGTGAAGGTGCGAGTCTGTCATTCGCCCAAGCCGCTCATCTCTACTAACTCCAGTGAACGCCTCGCAACTGAGCCCAAGGTTTCAGCTTCTCACTAGCTCTCACGTTATTCAGGGAAATGGCTGTAGGGCCGCACCTTTCTAGAGCGGCCCTCCGTTTTTCAAGAAATTCTGCAGAAGAGGAATCTTCCTTTCCAACTTTTACTTTCGTCATTCCTGGAATGGAATTTAGAAAGCAGAAATAATCAATACTCATCACAAAAAGAATAAACCTGTGAAAAAAGCCCATAGGAGGAAAGGCAATGAGAACAGTGTCGCTCCTGGGCCACACATAGGATGTAACAGAAGGTTCGCTGCAGGACAGTCATTTGCTCAGTTAGGACTGAAGTGCTGAAGGTTCTAGACTCTGGGACTAGCGGAGTCTGTGTTTGCCGGAAGGGCCATGGGACGCTGGGCACAGATCGAACACCAACTAATGGGAAGGTCCTTCCCCCACCCTCGTACCCCAACCCCCATCTGACTTATACTTCAAGTCGGAAGGAAGAGCAACAATTTAAGTCCCCTGGATACCAGCACAAACACCCCCGCCACACACACACCTATGGAAGCTAACACCAGAACCTTCCACCATACCCAAGGAATGAGAACTTGCTATTTCTCTAGACCTCATGAGACTTATGGAGCAAACACTGGAAACGCTTCTTTTCTAACCATAAGATTCTACATTGTTATATGAAAGTTTCATTAAAAAATACAATAAAGATTCAATAAAAAATAAATAAAAGGAAATAGAAATGTTTACAATAAAACTTAATCAAGTTTTAAAAAAAAGTTTCATGTACTAAGTAGAAAGTATACTGTAGAAGAATGCAGAGGAAAAACCCCGAGCAGAATTCAAGACCACAGGCTTACCTATCAGGCTCTTCTCTGGGGGAGGAGGGACAATGAAGCCGTTCGGAGAATGTTTCTCTGAAAGCTTCTCGTAAAGACCCAGAAAGTCACTAAATCTTCGTTTCACTGCAAACTGTTTACTTCTGAACACTGGTAAGCTTGTCTTAGGGACAGAAAAAAACAAGGAAATTTCATTCTAAAGAAGGATGGAGGAGTATCTTGAAGGTCACCCAGCTGACGTCAAAGGACGTCATTTCCCAGATCCCTGTCTTAGCCACCTAGTAAATAACTTTCTCCAAGGTTGAGATTTTAAAACTGTTTTGAGTTACAGCCCCTCTGGCTGACCAGAGTCTGTGGAGCCCTTCTCAGAACAATGATGTTAAGATTTTATTTATTAATTTTTAGAGAGTGGGGAAGGGAGGGAGAAGGAGAGGGAGAGAAACATCAATGCGCGACAGATACCATACATCGATAGGTTGCCTCTAGCACGCCCCCCACTGGGGGCCTGGCCAGTAACCCAGGCTTGTGCTCTGACTGAGGAATCAAAATGGCAATCTTTTGGTTCTCAGACCAGTGCTCAATCCACGGAGCCACAACACACCAGCCAAGGTAGAACAATGATTTTAAATGCATAAAATATATAGGATGACAAAAGGCCACTCATTAAATTCCAACATACAGTTTCATTCCTAGGTTAAGAACCTTTGCCCTAAGGGAACACGTCAAAGTCTAGTATAAAGCTCAAGTTCTATGGTCACCTACAACCTGTTCACCCTGCACTGACTTATTAAGGGTGTTAGCTGCTAGAAAACTAAAGCCAAGAAGAATAAACAGTGCTTCTAAGGGGAAGATCAGATGAAGTGTCTATATTGTGGACACTTTAACCCCTACGGTGTCATGGGATCTACAACTTACAGGAGACAGAGACACCTTGACTGGTATGGCTCAGTGGTTGAGCACTGGCCTACCAAATAGGAGGTCGCTGGTTTGATTCCTGGTCAGGGCTCACGCCTGGGTTGTAGGCCTGTCCCCAGTTGCAAGTGGGCATCAATGTCTCTCTCACACATTGATATTTCTCTCCCTTCCTTCCCCTCTCTAAAAATAAATAAAATCTTAAAAAGAAAAAGAGGAGGCAGAGACACAATATAAAGAAGACGTCTAGTAAAAAAGACTAGGTCTACATCATAATGCGAGATCATTTACTACTCACCATGTCAGTAACATGTAAGGAGGCAGGCCTTGCCAGTGATTGGCCAGAAAAGGTGTCAGTGGGGACTTTTACACCCTGCTGATGGCAGCACAAATCAGTGCAAAGACTTTTTTAAAAGTCTGTGTTCCTTTTCTTTAACATTTGCCTGCCCAGGGGAACTACTCCTGGCTCTAGGCCCTAGAGAAGCTCCTCTGTGCGCACACCAGGAGACACGTGCAAGAATGTTCCTAGTTCAGAACTACAGAAACTGGAAACATGCCAAAGAGTCACAACATGAAAACAGATGAATGTGCTCTAGTCACACCAGGGACTAACTACAGCTACACACCACAATGGTTGCTCTGAGAAATAATGCTAGTAGACAGCACTATTTTCAGCATGGTGACATTTTCATGACATTCAAGAACAAAGCAAAGCAGTATAATGTTTAGAGATACATATATGAAGACTTTTTTTTAATATAGGAGAGACCACTCTGGAGAGCAGTCACCTCTGAGGCGGGGGTATGATGGGGAAACACGCAGGTGATTCAGTGGTACTCATCTTAAGAACGATGGTAAATTCGGGGCTTCATTTTTTAATGCTTCATAATCTGCACACAACATTGTGTAAGTTTTGTATGCACTAATGTTATATAAAAAAGGAAGACCAGACCTGAGGGGCAAAAGGTTGGGGAAAGTATTAAAAGCAGCTCTATAAAGGAAATCTCAGAACTGACAATGTTTAAACAGGCAGCATACAGTTTGGGGCAATCCAGCAAACGAGCTCTAAGCCACATAGTTCCTCAGAGGGACAAGACTATGCCAGATACACTCACTGCATGTCTAAACAACACTTACAAAGTCTCACACTGAAGGGTTAGCTCTCTGGAGGAAAAGTGGAAAGGTTCAGATGAGATTATCAAGGGGATGCAGGCTTGCTCCATCTTGAGTAAACTTGAAGGAAGATGTTGGCAAAGAAACTAAAGAAATACCCAGAAATAATCTGAATGATGACCTTCTTGGTATAAGCATACAGTCCTTTAAGGCAGTCATGAGCAGGGGCACCTGGACTCACCTGAGTTGTAACTTTGTAGGCTACATAGGCATTCATACCGTCCCCTGTGGGAGAAGGAGAAAGCAGCAGAGGGTTATTCTGTAAGCCAAGGCAGTGCTAATCTTGTTAGCATCTGACCAGGAATCATGAGCCACAGAAGCCCTGTGTAAGAGGGGACACTTGTTTCATCTCCAAGCTTTCTATACCATCCTAAGTTCAGTTCCTACTTTGCCTCAGGGCATCCATGCATTTCACACCCCATGGATGCTGGCTGGGCCCCAGTTTGAGTTAGACAAGAGTCAGCTCCCTGTTCAGAGCCAGGCTCCATTTATGCCCTCCACAAAGCAGCACTGGATCCCGACAATCCATCAGTTGTTACCATGCCAATATTTGGGCTGGATGCACACATCTGTCTAAAACCAAACAATCCTCTTGCTGTATAAAGCAGGAGGAGGAGAAGGAAGCATCTGATGTAAAAGGAAACAAGTAGTTCTACCCTAAGCTAGCTCGGGGCTTGGTTTGCTCTTTCAGAAATGCTGTCAGGCACCCCACTGGCACTGGGGGATATGGATCTCTCTCATCTATCACGTCCACCCTGAGCACAGGGCCTGGCTGGAAGAGGCTTCGGCTGCCTGATGTCACACACAGCTCCCTTTTCTGGAGTGACTGTTTTTCTAAAACGGCCTTTGTTAAGTAATTTGGGATTCAAACAACTGTTTTTCTCTGTATTAGTGTCCTGACCAATGCCACGCAGGGGCCATTCAGGGACGTAAAGGCACCTCCGATCCCGAGCCCTGAAAGGATATACATCAGGCTGTAGACAGATATAGCTCCACTGCCAGACTCTGGTGTCTGGGGTGGCTTTTGTTCCTTTCTTCCCCACTTCTCGCTTCTTCCCCACACAAAACAGAAAACCAGGCCAACAGTCACTAGGTGCTTGTGCAGGTGCTTGAGCTCCTGAACTGGTGTTGTGGGAAGGGCCCAGGGGAGAGGGTGCAGCACGGGATCCGCAGGGTCACAGACCGCAGCTGGTCTCAGTGAGGCTGCAGCTGATCTCAGTGAGGAAAGCACACAAAGACGCTGGAGACTGTGCAGGAATAGCAGGTTTGCTTCCTCTACCTCTCCATCCTTTACCAACAATAGCATGTATAAAATGGAGATTATGTACTAAGCTTTAGAAATTACTTTACATTGATTATTGCTGTTCGTTATCTTCCAAACCATGCTACTGCATTGCCTAAGGCCACTAATGATGCTTCACACTGATAAAAGGAAAAAGATATCTAGATTTACTTTACAGAAAAAATATTCAAAACTTCATTCACAGTGGAATGGTTGTAGTCAAATATTCAAAAGGTCAGTCCCATAACCTAGAGCCTTCAATTAGGGAAAAGTCTCAGTGCAGATACACATAAAACACAGTAGCAAAGCAGGATCTTCAGACGCTTTGCCTGCACATCAGCTCTCTCACTGAGGAAACATGTGAGAAAAGGGAAATAATTTCATGTGCAGAGAAAGTTCAGAAGATATAGAAATGGGCAACTAATACAGCAGTTTTAAATTTACATTAATTTACTCCTGGCTGGTGTGGCTCAGTGGATTGAGCGAGGGCCTTCGAACCAAAGGGTCACCAGTTAAATTCCCAGCTGGGGCACGTGCCTGGGTTGTGGGCCAGGTCCCCAGTTGGGGGTGTGTGAGAGGCAACCAACAGATGTTTCTCTCTCTCCCTTCCTTCCCCTCTCTCAATAAATAAATAAATAAATAAATAAATAAATAAAATCTTCAAAAAATATAAATTTACATTAATTTCCTAAATAATCTCAGAATGTTGAAGACAGCATATGCAAATTACCAAGGCTCTAAAAAGCATGTCCCGGTAGAAGTAAAATTATAATTTATTTAAATGTGTTTGGGAATGAGAAGCACATGTTGAATAAACAGCCCACACAAATAGAAGGTGTTCTTATTCAGATCAGGCCTTGAATATGAAAATGCTTTAAGCAGCTTTCTTGGCTGAATCTTGATTCTTGACTAAGAATCTAGACTATGGTTAAGGGGATAAAGGCTTATCCTGAAAGCGATTTGTATTTAAATAAATCTGATCCATGTGATGTTTAAATTATGGGTTGAATTGTGTTCCCTAAAAAAGATACGTTGAAAGTGCTAAACCTCAGTATCTCAGAATGTGGCCTTATTTGGAAATTGCTCTTAATATACTCCCGTTGTTTTAATCCGCCCCATTCATAGTATTTTGTTATGGGAGCTCTAGGAAACCGATACACCACCTTCCTCTCCTGGTTCAAACATCATGACTTTAAAACACTACAACAACTTTTTACTTATAATTTATCTTATTCTGGCTAGGATTTAAAGCAGTTAATAAGTAGCTTAAAATCAATGTGCTTATAGAATATTCATAAACATTAGATACGCCAGAGAGTATTTCAGACATGTAATCCAAAGTTCTGGTCCGAAAGAATGAAAAGAAAAACAAAACAAAAAACCAAACCCCCCAAAAGACAGGGGGGAAAAAAAGTTCCAGTCCAGGCTCTGGCAGGGACCACACTGTACCTGACAGGAAATCTATACCTCACTATTGGTCCACAGTTTCCTCTGCTGTTGGATGAGGGAACTGTGTAAGATGCTCATAAACAGCTTACTAGTGCAACACTCCAGGAAAAGAAAAACTCAACATTTTAATGACAAACTATTTTGGCATAAAGTCTGTCTACTTAGACTTTATAGATTCCTAGTTCAGAACAGACAGAAGGTTGGACACTGCATTCTTCCTCTTAACCGTACAAACACCACCCTCCTGGAGGAGGACAAGGCTCTGCACAGCATCTTCTGTCGGGGATTCACCTGAACAGGGAAAGAGGAAGCCTCTAGCTCCCTGCTCACTAACAGCTTTCCCAAGCGTGGGACATGGGAACGCTATCCTAAAAGTCCAAGTTCAGGCCAAAGCCAACTATTGTGCTTTTTGAAAATCTAATTTTAATTTGACCAAGATTCAACCTGGATCTTTTAGTCTTCACCTAAGAAAGAGAGATGCAGACGCCCCCCACTTCATCAGTATATTAAGGGTACATGAGAAATAATACATGATAAAAATTCCAAACCTCTTGAGGGAAAAATAAATTCAGTATTCGCAAATTATACAACACGTGTTTTTTGGGTGTTTAAATGGAATTTATGATCTTAAAAGGGAGTAAAAGGTCTCATCAACTCTGTGGGAGAAGGCAATGTTCAGATTTTAAAAAGGGGATTCTAATAGTATTTGATGTCTGATTTTTCTGCCTAAACCTACAAAAATCCTAAATACAGTCCTGGCTGCTGTTTCTGGCCTTAGAGGCATAGTAAGGAGTATAATTTTACAGGGAAGATCACGGTGAAATACTTTACGATGGCTAGTTCAGCACTGGGGGTAATCACTTAGAAATCAGCCACCGATGCTTCACACAGCACATCCTGACATACTACGAGTCCCGAGTAACTCACCTATCTTCTCAGGATCAGTTATACCAACTGTCAAATCAAATTGGTCTTCCTGTTCTTCTTCCTCTAGCTTTTAAAGAGAAAACAATGATGAGAGTTGGTATACAAAAAGATTACTAATTTTACCCTGTATTAATCTTATACCAATATAATATCCAGGTATATCCTGCCCTGGCCTGGTGGCTCATTAGATTGGAGCATCATCCCATACGCCAAAGCGCTGAGGTTCAGTTCCCAGTCAGGGCACGTACCTAGGCTGAGGGTTCGATCTGATCCCCTGTTTGGGGCACATATGGGAGGAAATCAACTGATGATTCCTTTTCACATTCATTCTCTCTCTCAAAACACAATAAACATACCCCTGGGCGAGGGTTACAAAAACAGATACTTCCTACTACGTATCAGAGTTCGGCTGTCCATTCCCAACAATCCTAATGAACTTCCACAATTTTAAGTCGGGGTCTGCTCAAAGGCCTTTATTACAGTTATTATCTTAAAACCTGATTTTGATCGTAATAATTACTAGATTTTGGAAAATCTGACTCTGCCAGGGTAAAGAGGGAATGAAGAAAGAGACTATACTCTTGAACATGAGCGCTTCAGACACTAAATAACATTAGTGGCTGCTGAAAGCCTGCGTTATCATCTGGGTAACTGCTACCCTGCCCAAGGAGGAGCACTTATTGGATTCTGGCTGTCAATCATAAATGTCCTCCTCAAAAGTCACAAATATTCACTCAAGGTTCATATTCAACTGAACTTCAGACTGGCAGCACAGTCCTGAAAAAAAAAAAAAACCCACAAGACCAACAGCACAGATTCTCACCTCCTCGTAGCTCTGCTGGGGCTTAGAATTTGTGGCTTCCTGTGGAGGAAGAGATGTAAGGGCTTTGGCTGGCGCCTTCTTCCGATTATTCTGTGTGCTGTCCAGTGATAGCTCCACTGTGGCGTCTGAAAGTGATTCATATTTGTAATGAAGGTCAACAATGAGTCTTTCATGGCTAACCTTCAGTTCTACAGGCTGTGACAAGAACATGGCAATCACTCAATACTCAGGTTCTCGCACTAAGAGAACATGAATGAAGAAGTTTTTACATGGATAAAAGGGAAAGATGGTCAGGGCAGCTTAGTAGAGCAACATCTCTCATTTCTAACACAACTACTCGGCTACCCTTCCTACACAGAATTTAGGCAAGAACCACCTATTAAGCAAAAAGACTTCACAGCCAAAGTAAGTGTGCCAATTTATTTTGTCTTAGAAGTATTCCTTTGAAATCTTATAAGAATCCTATTTATTCTTGTTATAATTGTTATTAAAAAAGAACGAGGTTGATTATCTGCTTTATAAGCCAATACGATAGAAAAGTTAAGTATATTGAGTGTAAAAAATGACATCAAAGGAAGAGTAAGGAGAACTGTAAACTAGAAAGAACGGACCTAAGATACGAACACAGTAACACTTGGGAAAAGGCACTGTTTGCCACACACCAGGATGGCAGTGTTGTTTTCACACAGTTTAAGACCTGTTCACAATTATGGTTTTAGATCATCTTGCAAATATTGTTATGTTTAACACATGTGGTCCAAGGAGGATAAAAAACATGTTAATATCTAAAAAATCTTTCTACCCTGGCTGGTGTGGCTCAGTGGATTGAGCGCGGGCCTGCGAACCAAAGGGTCGCCGGTTCAATTTCCAGTCATGACACATGCTTGGGTTGTGGGTCAAGTCCCTAGTAAGGGGCAGCAATAGGCAAGCACACACTGATGTTTCTCTCCTTCCCTTCCCCTCTCTGTAAAAATAAATAAATAAATCTTAAGGTGGGGGGAGATCTTTTACATGTTCATGTACATAAAACAGAACCATGCAGTAACTCAGTCACACTAAGATTTCAGGTCTGCTTGTAAGGAAAGATCATAGGAATGTTAAGGTCCCAAAGGCACAGAAACCTTCTTTTCAATCTGTCATAACAAAGATAATTCATTTTTGCAATTCTCCTCCAGAAACTTTATACAAAATTAATCACTCAGAATGAATAGTGTTCACTTTAAGCTTCACAGATGAAAGGAATTGGAAAATATTCTAAATCTTTATAGACCTCTCTGAACGTCTTCCCCTCATGTCTTTTAAATTCCCTAGCCGAGTACTAGTATGAGTCTTCCCAGAACCTGACCTGCACCCCCGCATCTTTCCCCATCCTCACCCTTTGCTGCGTTAAGGATCCCACTCCAGCGGCAGCTGCAGCCTCTACAAAGATTCCCTTACCTCCAGCTCTTCCCTCTTCGCCCGGGTAGAGCGCCACAGTTCAAACCTCCTCCTGGGCATGTCCCTTTGCATTTCAGATTTAACATATCTAAAACCCAAACTCACTTTCCCCTCAAAGCCAGTTTCTTCTTTAGAACGTAGTTCTCAAAAAGTACCATTTTCTTCTCGATCCATGAACTCGAAACCTTTAACTCTGTCTTCAACCCTGATTTTTGGACACCCATTATATCCAATCACGAACACAAGACTCTGTTGATTTCTCTTTTGGAAAGTTTTCACCTTTCCCTCCCTATTTCCATCACCTTATTTTTGCTTTGTCATTTCACTCTTGAACTAATCTGTGAATGCCTCCTGAAGTCTCTAGTCTTTTTCCACTGCAATCCATTTTATATAATTCCACTAAATCAGTCTTCCTAAAACATCGCATTGCCCACATCACTTACCTAATTCAAAACTGTCAATGGCTCTTAACTGGCACCAGGATGGACATTTAACTTAATTATTACTGACATCTAAAACCCTACTAAACTAGAAGACCTGACTTGGGGTGGTGAACACACAATATATAGATGACGTGTTTGAAAACCGAACACCTGAAACCTACAAAATAATAACCAATGTCACAGTAAATTCAATTAAAAAATTAAAAAATAAAATAAAAATTGGAGAAAGTTAAACCAAACAATAAATAAATAGAATCCTCCTAAACTGCACTTCCAGCTCCATCTTCCACAGCTTCTCTCAGAAACCCCTGAGAAGCTCACCAGGTTTTCTGACTGTCCTTCAACCACACCTTGGACTTCCTCCCAACCATCTACACTCTTTCCTCGTTCTTCCTACATAAATTCTCCTTCCAGAGAATCTTCTAAGGTCACTCTAGACCAGAGTGACATTTTGGGCCGGATAACTCTTTGTTGTGAGGGTCTGTCCTGCGTGTTGTAAGGTGTTCAGCAGCATTCGTGGTCTCTACCGCCCAGATAATACTGGCAGCACTCTCAGGAGTGATGACCAAAAATGTCTTCTACTATTACCAAATATCTCAGGGGAGGGAGGGGGAAATTACCCCGTTGAGAACAAGGTACTCCTGCTCAACAAATAATTATTGGGCCCAAAATGTTAAGAGCATCAATGTTAAGAAACCCCCAGCCCTGGCCGGGTACCTCAGTTGGTTAGAGTGTCATCCTGATATGCCAAGGTTGCAGGTTTGATCCCCAGTCAGGGAACATACAAGAATCAACCAATGAATACATAAATAAGTGGAACAACAAACTGATATTTTTCTCTCTCTCTCCTTTCCTCTCTAAAAATCAATAAGAAATTTTTTTAAATTTTTTTGAAAAAAAAAAAGTCCATTCTATACTAGTGTTTTACAAACTGTGGATTGTGGCTCATGTGGTAACATGTGAAATCAGTTCAATGGGTTGAGAAACAACAAAAAACTTCAGACTGCATTTGAAGTAGTAAGGGGAAGTCATTTAATAAAACTTGGTTCAGTTTTATACAAGTATGTATATATTTTGGATGATAACACAGAATATATTTCTTACTATGAGTCTTGGTCATAGAAGTCTTAAGACGCTGCTTTAGTCTGACCCGAGGCCTCTGTGAGCTCCCATGACTGGGTGCTTGTCACTGCTCTGGCCACGTTTGCATTACTGTGTAACGGTCTAACTCATGCTCTGAAGTACCTGTACATGTATGTCTTGCTCCCTAGACCTGCAATAATCTTAGTGGCAGGGACTGCATATTTTATGTTTGGACTTCTCCACAATCCTACAGCTATGCTTACACACACTCATATTTTTGGGGGGCGGGGAGGGGGCTGTGGGGAGGTTCCTTTAACTCAGTAATTTAGAAAACCCCTGGTACAAGTGCTGAGTCTGTGACTTGCCTGCAAAGAGATCCTGTGGCTCCTGGTCTTGTTCCTCATGGATCCCATTTTCTGTGGAGCCGCTGCTGACAGGAAAGGAGGTGATTCTCTTCGGAGACTGGGGCTTACTCTAAAAACAAAGAGACATTGTGAATAAGACAGTACTGTTAAAAGCAAACCTAGAGTGACTTTTTGAGCAAAATATTTATTCTGAATCTTAATTTAAGGCAACATGCCTCCCGAGGACATCATTGGTTTCCCCGATTACAACCTTCCCACCGCATCCCTCGATGAGAGGGTGAAACTCAAATTCTTCAAGTCTTTGGATCATTGGTCATTTTTCTTTCTTTCTTTTTTTGAAATTAAATTTATTGGGGTGACAATGGTTAATAAGATTATATAGGTTTCAAGTGTACAATTCTATCAGAGTGACTTTTAACGCATCCCTCGGTCACTCCTGCAGGTGTTTAGCAGAAGACAAGAGCACTGGTCAGCCAGTTTAACAGGCAGCAAGTCAGCATTAGTGAAGAAATTGCTGTGCAAGTCGTCACAGAGCTAAAGGAAACTCGTGTGTTTTAGAGTTAATTTCTAACCCCATAACCTTGCCGGACTGCCCTACCCCAAAGCACATGATCCTGCTGCGGGTATGTGCACACAGAGATAATTTTCAAAAGAGCCTGTCCAAACGCATTTCTCCTTCTCAGTTGATGACCTTTATTCTTTAAACGCTGATGGGCACATTCTAGTGACTGGAACGCACACTGGAGTCCAGAATTTAAACTCGGATCTTGGCTCACTCTGTGGCCCTGGCTGAACTGTTCACTGAAGCCCAGTTGTGTGGATATTACTGACCCTTCTGAGGGACAAACGAAGGTTTAATACTTTACATCTAATGCCATTTGTAAACATAACTTATCTTTTCATTCTTTAACTTGCAGAGACACAATTTTCAAGCATATCCATGTCAGACTAGCAGAATAAAAATTAGTCCTGCTTAGCCTAGTGGGCATGTAGCGAAAATACTGTCAATCCATGGTCTTTATCAAAAGCTCAGTGATCAGCCACAAACGAGGGAGGGGAGAGACCCAGACCAGTCACCAGAAGGAACAAAGCTGGATTGTGCAGGACATGAACAGAAAGCTGGGAATCTGGCTTCAATAGCCATTGTGTGGTATTGCAGGGTTTTGAAGTCAGGCCCCAAGGCCAAATCAGTTAAAGACTCGACTTTTGGAATCCCTTATGAAACGTTTCCTTAACAAATCGGAGGGGTTTTGTTCCTCAGAAACAGGCCTTTTCTGACCCGACAGAGGAAAGTTCACTGTCTAGTGAGCACTGTGAATGTGCCATGCAGACAGCTTCACACCGACACTGGGACCACCCTCATGAAAAGAAACTATTACCAACACTTAGGTGTGTACTAGCAAGCAATGCTTCCACTGAAATTTTTCTATGTTAATAAATTTAATGAGCACTTAGCTGTACATGCTTAAATGTTCCAGCAATTGTTAAGAAACTCCCAACTGCTTCTACAATCTTAAAAAGCAGGGACATAGACAACAAATAATAGGACCGAACAAGCCCACATTTCCCTTTTGCCTCACACCTTGCCAACTACCTTCCTACATATTCACTCCCTTCCTATAAATATTACTGTGCTCTTGTACTGCATAGGGATCTAATAAAAAGCCATCTGATCTCTTTTTAATTCAGTTCCCACTGATACCAGTCATATGTAGATAGAAATCTGGGAGACTGAAATTCAAGATACATCAAGGATATATGTATGCAAATGTAATTTACTATTAACTCACCACAGACACCGAAGCATCAGGAAAAGCACAAGCTGGAATTTAGCTATTTTAAAAAGCAGCTAGAACTCGCTGCTGTGATATGGAGATGAATAAGGCCAGCTTTCTATTTCTGATTTACCTTCTCAAGTTGGAAGTGTCAAAACCATTTCCTAGAGCAGTGCTAGAATAGCAGGGTGTCTGTCTCTGGCTCTATCTCTGGGTCAGAGGAGACAGACCCAGAGGGATGGCAATGAAGTGACAGCTGGAGCTCAATTACCTGTCTTTCTCTCTCCACAAGACCATCTTTAAGTCCAAACCGTAGCTGCCTGACTAGAACTGTGATGCTACCTACGAGAACAGAAAACTGCTCCTTAGATGTCCTCTGGGACCCCATCCAAAACACCGTGCTGAGTTCTAAGGACGCCGAAGACCAGTTAGATTGATTATATACTTACTAACCGAATCTTTCCTCTGTGATTCTTCTGTGTACCAATCTTGTATGCAAATAAAACTTATGTTTTCTGTTTTCATCCCATCTGACTTTTTTTCCCACGTCATTAAGAGTTCTATAAAAACCCCCACTCTTAGTGACTTAGCTCTCTATCATACGGGGATACCACAACATAGTCATTTTCCTAATGGTAGGTGGAATTTAGACAGTTTCCAGGTTTCTTTTATCATTACAAATAATGATGTGATGCCCACTCCTATATAAGTCCACATCTGATTACTTACTTGGGATAGACTCTTAAGGAGAATAATTGGACATAAAAATTTCAAAGGCTCTGCTAAGCTGCCTTTCAGAAAGACCACCACCAGCTCACATCTCCCCTTCTTCCCCCAGAAATGTATAAAAGTACTGCACCCATAGCAACATTAAGCATTCTCTCTTTTAATAAATATTTGCCAGGTTTCCACATATTTTCCAGCCATCTAAAACACCCCTGTGGAAGTCCCGTAAGACTCAGCTGATTTCGCAAAAGAAACTTTGCAGGCTAGAAAGGAGTGGTAAGAAATATTCAGTCACAAAAAACAGGGACCTACAGCCAAGATTCCTCTACCCAACAGAGATATTATTTAGAATCAGAGGGCAGAAAGCTTTCCAGACAAGAAAAAAACTAAAGTAGTTCATCATTACTGAACCATTATTATATGAAATGTTAAAGGAACTTATTTAAGAAGATCACAACTATGAACAATAAAGTGGCAACAAATACATATCAACAAATGAATCTAAAAAACAAACTAAGCAAACAAAAACAGAGATGGAATCATGGATGCAGACACAATTTTGATGGTTGCCAGATGGTGGGGGCAGAGAATGGGTGAGAGGTGAAGGGACTAAGAAGTACCAATAGGTAGTTACAGAATAGCCGTGGGGATGTAAAGTGCGGTATAGGAAATGGAGTAGCCAAAGAACCTACATGCATGACCCATGGGTGGGGGGATCGCCTGAGGGAGGGTGCTGGGTGGGGGGCAAAGGGGTAAAAACAGGGACAACTGTAACTGCATAATAATAAAATATAATTAAAAATAATTATTGCTAATAAATAAATAAAAACGAATAAAACACTCTTGTGACTTGTCTTGACGTCCTTTGTCCATTTTTCTATGAAAAGTTAATTTTTATTAGTTAGGCGTACACTTTTCTTACACAAGTATGTTAACCCTCTCCCTGGCATCTTGTATACTATTCCTCCCATACTTTATCTCCGTTCAAACTTGCTTTTTTTTTAAAGAGGTTTTTTTTTTTTTTTAAACTTTTATTTATCTTTAGAGGGGAAGGGAAGAAGAGAAGGAGAGAAATATCAGTGTATGGTTGCCTTTCTTGTGTCCCTTGCCGGGTTCTGGCCTGCAACCCAGGCATGTGCCCTGACTGGGAATCGAACCTCGATCCTTTGGTTCGCAGGCTTGCGCTCAATCCACTGAGCTACTCCAGACAGTGCTTCAAATTTGTTTTATTTTAACCTTGGCAACATAAGAAACATCCAAACCTGTAGAAACAATTTTTAAGTTTATTTGAGCCCAAACTGATGACATATGTGAGGGAGCAAGATCTCAAATGCTCCTGAGCATAACAGTTGGCAGTTTCCTTGTATGAATTTGGAATTAAGGAGGGAAGGTAAGGAAGATTACATGCAGGTGGGAGAAAGCGAGGTGTGGATTGGACTACAGAACAGTTAAGATTATGTGCTCTCCTGAGGGTGGTCAAGACTTTCAGGGGCAGTCAAAGGTGAGTTAACCTAGATGCACAAGAACAAGAGGCCAGGGCTTGCTTAAAAGCCTTTTGCTAAAGAAGTTAAAGGCCTGGGACATGACTACCAACCATTACCTGCCCAGTTAGAAATGTATAACTTGTGCGCTGGCTTGTGTGGCTCAGTGGATTGAGTGCCGGCCTGTGAACCAAAGGGCTGGGTTGCAGGTTCAATTCCCAGTCAGGGCACCTGCCTGGGCTGTGGGCCAGGTCCCCAGTAGGGGGCACACAAGAGACAACCACACACTGATGTTTCTCTCTCTGTCTTTCTCCTTCCCTTCCCCTCTCTCTAAAAATAAATTAAATTAAAAAAAGAAATTTATAACTTATAACAACACTATTTTGGCCAATGACCTTACCAAATTTATTTTCAGTTAGTTATTTGGATTGGCACTGGACAAACTAAGCTTACTTCTTTAGGATTGTTAAACAACAAAACTTCTCCCTGTAAATTTAAAGATCTAGTTGACATTATTCATTGATTCACAAATCAAGAGGAAGCATCCCATCTGGTAAACAGAGGTGCTTCGAGAAGTTGTGCAAAATGGAAGGTTTTAAAGGCAGGAGAGTGGGGCAAGGAATCGCTGGTAAGAGAACAGTGTTGTTTCAGGCAAGGTCATCAACTTTTTGAGGGACAGGAACCTGACAGGGGTTTTATCCTGCAGATTACCTCATGAGCGCTAACCAGGAATTCAGACTGACTGACTGTTCTGAGGTCCCATTTCTCAGGAAGCCCTTGGGCACTGTTGGTGGGAATGCATATTGGAGCGACCACTGTGAAAAACTATATATGTAGGTTCCTTAAAAACTTAAAAAGAGAGCTGCCTTATGACTCAGTGACTCCACGTCTGGGTATTTATCTGAAGAAACCCAAAACACTAATTTGAAAGAACATATGCACCCCTATGTTCATTGCAGCTTTATATACAATAACCAAGATACAGAAGCAACCCAAGTCCCCACCAACACATAAGTGATAAAAAGGCTGTGGTACACACACATACACGCACAGACAGGAATATTACTTGGCCATAAAAAAGAACAAAATCTTACCATTTACAGCAGCATGGATGGATCTAGAGGGTATTATGCTCAGTGAAACAAGTCAGTCTGAGAAAGACAAATATTTTATCTATACATGGAGTCTAAAGAACAAAACCAAAGAAAACTGAAACAGACTCATAGACAACAGGCTGGTGGTGGCTGTCAGAGGGGCGAGGGATTGGAGAAATAGGTGAAAAAGGTGAAGGGAATATTGTAAAACCGTAAGTAAGAAGGGTGGTTATAGAACAGTCAGTCATGGGGATGTGAGCACAGCACAAGGAACAGTCAGTAACAGTGTGAGGACTACACGTGGTGGTGGGCCCCTGAAACACCAAGAGGGACACTGTAAAGTACGTGACTGTCCAACTACTATGACGTATATCCAAAACAAACACAAAATTAATGTTCGATCTCAACTGTAATTGAAAAATGAAATTAACAAAAAATAAAGTTTATATTTCTGGGAGAGGTGGAATTTGGAATTAAATCTTGGTTTGCTATCGTGGAGGCAAATGACTCCATTTGGGGCACCTGTTATTTCTTTTCTTTGGGCTGAAGAGTATCAAGCAAACAGCTGTCTTTGAGGCACGATATTCTCAAGCGTTATGTAAAATCGGATTCAGAAGCCGAGCAGAACTCCTCTCAGTACTGAGAAGAAATGAACCCCTACTGGTGGTATCCTATACTGGCCTCGGACTGTTAACAGAAAGAAGTCTGCCACAGGACTGCAAAGCCTCTGATACTGGTTCTACAAAAAGTGACCCCAGGGGGTGATCTGACCACAAATTCTTAACTGGGCAGGTCATAGTGAGGAGTCATGCCCCAGGCATGTACCTTTTTTAGTAAAAGTTTTATCTTTTGATCTTTGCCTTAAACAAGCCCTATTGATTTTTCTAGTGCATCTAGGTTAACGCACCTTTGAATTAAGCATATAATCTTGCGTCCAATCCCTGCCCTGCTTTCTCCCTCATTCATGTAACCTTCCTTACACTCCTTCCTTAATTTTGAACATATAAAAGAAGCTGCAAAACTTATTCACTGGAGCATTTGAGATGTTGCTTCCTAGCAACTGTTCAGTTTACATGAATTTTTGTAAGCCTTACTTCATAATCCATATTTTAAAAACCTCTTAGAAACTATACATTTATTCGAAGGGGACTAAATATTAAGCAACAGGAAAAAAATTATATTGTAAAGAAAATAGTACGTTGTGATGTACGTAACAAAGCCAAAGCCCAGCCCTAACTTCCTCTGCCTTCCCCATCTTTTTTTTTTTTAAATAAAGGACGCTTTCTTTCAGTTAGTGATAGGATCCCAGGCTAGGATATGCAGCACTTGCTGACTTTTTTTGACTGTTAATTCTAGCAGGTGGTTCTGCTGATAAGCTGTTTAAAAAGTTCGAGTGTTTCTGTTTATAATTTTAAGGGCATGCAGACAACCCAATTCTAATTCTCAAAAAGGCACTAGAAAGATTGGCCAGCAAGAGAGCACTTGTGTTAACAGCAAACAGGTATCCCTCCCCAACTACCAGCCTCAAACCAGGAGGACTAGGCTATTAATGCAATTTTCTTAGCTCAGGGAGGGACAGACCTGGATTGCTGTCCCTCAGGGCTGACGAAGCCATTCATTACTGAAAAGTCCTGTTATTCTGGGTAACTTCCCTTTAGGATATCCAGTAACCAGTTGAGATTCTTCCTTCTGTTGCTCCACTGTTTTTGCTCCATAGAGAACCCTTGCATTATGTTCACGGGACCTCAAAAGGGCAGTGCTGTTAAAGCTCAACTGCAGCCCTGGCGGGTGCGGCTCAGTGGACTGAGCACCAGCATACGGACCAGGTCCCCAGTTGGGGGTGGACAAGAAGCAATTGATCGATGTTTCACATGTGGATGTTTCCCTCCCTCTTTCTCCCTCTCTCCCCCCTCTCTGAAAACAAATAAATAAAATCTAAAAAAAAAACAACAAACCAACCCCCTTCCCCAAATCTCAACTGCACACATAGGTCAAATCTAAATTAAAAACTAAGGCAACACTGCTTCTGTCATTTTTGATAGAAAATTAGTATAATTTAGTAAGGTAAGACAAAGCTATGAAGTTTTGTCATTATACTAATGTAACAAGGCAAGGACAATGAGGAATAAGTCAATCCTGGAAGCTATACCCATATGTAACAGGTCAGTCAGAGAGTTTTTAAAAAATTACCCAGGAAGACTCTGGCATGAAATACTGCTGCTTTTGCCATCTTTACTTCTAGGGAGAAATGAGCAAAGTGGGACAGTGTGTTAGGTTTCTATTGCTGCTGCAACAAATTATCACAAATTTAACAGCTTAAAAATGCAAATTTATTTCTCATAATTCTGTGGAAGTCAATATAGGTTTTCCTGGGCTAAAATCAATGTGTCATTAGGACTGCGTTCCTCTGTGGAGGTTCTACAGGAGACTCCACTTCCTTGTTGGTTCTAGCTTCTAGGAGGTGCCCCTGTTCCTTGGTTCATGGCTAACTTCCTCTATCTTCAAAGCCAACAACGCAGCATCTGTGTGGCTCCCCTCCCCCATCGAAGGCAGTCAATCATCTTGTCTTCATTAAAAAAAATTTTATTTTGTATCCTCACCCAAGGACATGGCCATTGATTCTAGAGAGAGGGAAAGGGACAGAGAGAGAGGTAGAGAAACACTGACCTGCTGTTCCTTGCATGTGCCCAAAACGGGACCGAACCTGCAACCTAAGTATGTGCCCTGACTGGGAATTGAACCTGGTTCACAGAATGAGGCTCCAACCAACCAAGCCACACTGGCCAGGGCTCTGACTCATCCATCTCTAAAGAATCCTGTGATTACACTGGACCTAGGCAATCCAAGATAATTTCCCTACTTTAAAGGCAGCTGATTAGCAACCTTAATCCCTCTTTGCTTTGTAAACTAACACATTCACAGGTTCCAGGTTTAGGAGATGGAACCATCTCCTAAGGGAAAGGGAACAATCATTTTGCTTATTACAGGCAGTAACTCCTCTCCCACACCATGTTGCAAAAACAGCACACACGTACTGCACTAAAAGCCTCCGAGTCGGGACACCGACTGTCCACTGGACCTGGGCATAGCTGCATCTTACTCTACAAACTGGGTATCTGAGTAACCCAAATGATTTAGTAGTATCACCCCCCTCACACCTTAAGGAGTTAAAGTAGGGGTTCTTATCCTGGAGTCCATGAGCCACAAAACTCTGGATGGGTCTATAAACTTAGATGGGAATAAAACTATAACTTCATTTACACTAACCTCTAACTGAAATCCAGCATTTTCTTCCATTATAACAAATAGGCAATAAGCCATAGTAGTAATAGCAGTACCTGAGGCTTTAATAGAAATGAGACATTTTATATGACATTACAGTTGTTATAAACCTCAAAATACCACTTATACTCACTTCTATTTAAACACTATGGTAGTTATTAGACTGATCCCTAGATCTTATTACTTAAAGCATCAAAAAAGCACACGACTAATATAAAATTATTTTAATATTTTCATAACTGAATTTTAGTGTAGTTGGCTTCCTTCATAGTCTTATGTATTATACATTCAGAGACATTATTTTGAGACTAGGTCCACAGGCTTCCCAGGACTGCTAATGGGTCCATGACAAAAAAAGACAGGGACTCTCTGAGGCTGAGGAACTAAGGAAAATAGTAAAGGGGGAGCTGGAAGGGTGAGGAAAATGACCCCGAAGCTGACCCTGAGCTGGGGGGAAAACCATGAGCAAGCCCATCAGAGCCCTCAAAGTGAAAGGGCATACACGCCGTGATCTACCAAAATTCAGCTACTGACATTCTACCGAATTCTCTGATATAATTTTCCCACTGAACTCCTGGGGGCTCAAAGTACTGCAACTTAGCAGGGCCCAGAAAACTGCAGAAGATCAGAACACTAATGGGTGCATTGACCGTTAAATGGTAAAAGCAAACCCAGTTCAATCTGCCCTGCATGCAGAATGAAGCCCCAGCTGTTCATCTGACTAAGCAAAGAACAGGACAAAAAGTTGAGCAACAGGCTTTTCCGGGAGATGAGCTACTTCATGGCTACTTGCTCTACTAAGTATCCACTACTCGTGATGTACTTATACCAACAGTTAAGAGTGCTGAGCAGCTCTGAGGACCAAGAAAGAGAAACGATATAGAGTATTTTTTGCCTCTCTCCCCTTCCAAAGAAATCCCAAATGGTCTCCAGAGATACCGTAACACCCCTGAGTAAGCAAAGGAACATCGACTCCCACAGAAACCAGAAGTCTGACTGTCTTTCCCAAGCTCCAACTTGAATTTTAAATAATTTTTAAGTTGGGTTCTTATTAGTGTTTTTAAAGTCTTTTCTTGGACTGCTTCCTCCAAAAGGGTTTTGTAACTGTTTATTAGCTTTTCCTCCATTATTTTGAAAGCCAGGTTAACTGCCAGTACAATTCTGTGATCAAATCCTTGCAGGTGTGGCTCCGTTGGTTGGCACATCATCCTGTAAACCAAAAGGTCGTGGGTTCAATTCCAGGCCAGGGCACATGCCCTGGTTCGGTCCCTGGTCAGGGGCGGTAAGGGTGTCCTCTGGCGAGGGTAAAAGACAAAAAGAAATGGACGAATCTATGTACTTTGGGAAAACCTAAACTTATCAGGAGGAAAACTTGTCTAAAATTTGAGCTAAGCATTAAAATAAATCTTTGGATATAATACCAGTTTCTGACTTTTTCAAGAACATTTGTATCAGACCTGTGTGAAAAATGTAGAATTTAAAAAATATTTTTATTTTTATTTATCTTTAGAGGGCAAGGGGAGGAGACAGGGAGAGAAATATCAATGTATGGTTGCCTCTTGTGGGTCCCCTGCTGAGAACTGGCCTGCAACCCAGGCATGTGCCCCGACCAAGAATTGAACCGCAATCCTTTGGTTCGTAGGCCCGCACTCAATCCACTGAGCTACAGCAGCCAGGGCAAGATGTAGAATTTTAACTTATGAGCTTTTGACCAGATCTGACCACCTCTAATGACACTGGCTCGAAAAACAAGTGTCTGAGACAATATGCCTACAGAAAATATCATACTGTAGAGGCGCACATACCCATGACCATTTACTATCATAAGTTGCAAATGACTACACCATTAACGAAATAACTTAAGCAATAACCCTTTATTTAAAAATACTATTATACAGATTAACTTTCAGCTGGTTAAGAACACAGAAAGGATAGTATCAAGAAACCTACTGAGTGTTGTAGTATACCTTTGGGAACAGCCATCATTTTGCAGAACTTAATTCTCTAATTAAGATATTAACCAGCTAAACTATTAATCTCTTTAGGGTTTTTTATAAAGTTACCAAATTCTGTCCAGATATTAAGAAGTTATCCTATATGCACTCAAACAGGAAATAAATTAATCTTAAAAAAGAGCTGAGATGGGATTACAAAATGGTGCAACTGCTATGGGAAACAGCATGGAGGTTCCTCAAAAAATTAAGAGGCGTACCATGTGATCTAGCAATCCCCCTTCCGGGCACAGATGTAAAGGAACTGGAAAGCAGGGTTTCTGAGCAGCTGTCTGCACATTCATATCCACAGCAGCACTGTTCACAATGGCCAAGAGGTAGAAGCAACCCAAACGGTCACTGAACATGAGTGGATAAACAGAACATGGTACATACTCATAACCGATGGAGTGCTAACCAGTCTGAGAGGGAAGAAAATTCTGATGCATGCCAGACACGGATGAACCTTGAGGACATTAGGCTAAATGAAATCAACCAGTTACGAAAAAATAAATACTGCATAACTCCACTTATATGATGTTATCGAATGCAGTCAAATTCATAGAAACTGAAGGTAAAATGGCGGTTACCAGGTGCTGGAGGGAGAGGGAAAAGGGGAGTTATTATCTAATGGGTATGATTTCAGAAATGCAAGATGAAAAAGTTCTGGAGATGCGTTTCAAAAAACGTGAACACACTTAACACTACTAAACTATAAAACCAAAAATGATGATGGTAAATTGTGTGTTTCTCACCACAATTTAAAAAATAAGCTGATTTGCTGCCCTTCGGGATACCTGTTGTATTGATCACAGAAGCAGGGCTGGACTCTAAAAATACCATGTCCCTTCCTGTCTAAATGTTAAACAGCTGTGGAAATGTGTAAATAATTCTTTTATTTATTTTTTTCACTCACTCAAGCACATTGTTCATTGCTTTTAGAGAGAGAGAATGGGGATGGGGGTGGGGGAGACAGAGAAAGACAGAGACATTAATTGGTTGCCTCTTGTACACACCCCCACGAGAGGTCCAACCTGCAACCTGGGTCTGTGCCCTGAACAGGGATCGAACCTGCAACCTTTTGGTTTACCGGGTGCTACTCCAACCCAGCCACACTGGCCAGGGTGTTAATAATTCTTGATTAACCAAAGACTAACTATTCAATACATGACTTTTTACACCCCCAGCAATTACTTCTTTATCTTATTTCTTTTTTATGGCTATTTCTCTAATTACTGGGGTTTCAATTCAAGAATAAGGGTAGTGGGAAAATGTTTAAATTAGTCTAATATATCATCAAAAGTTATCAAAATCTGAAATAAGGACATCATTTATGTTTTCTCCCCCACTCTCAGCATGAGAATGGCCTTCACAGTTCTCCCTTTACTTACGTATTTAGGTTTTTATTTTTTGACTTGGAGAGTATGTTTATTAAAGTTGGGGACAGTGAAACAAGAAAGGGCTTAGGATACAGGCAACAGGAGACAGCCTAGGCGGGGCTGCTTTGGTTCTCTAGAGACATTATAGGAAAGGAGTGAGCCAAGGCGGGGCTGCTATTGGCTTACTAAAAAGAGGAAAGGGGACCCTGGAGACAGGTTCAGGGGGTTGGTGTTAGATGAGCCTCCACTGCCCATTGCTCCCCTGGCTGCAAGTCTCAGGGGGAATCTTATAGTCCAGGAGATGCCTGCCGGACAGAGAGGGAAGAGAGGGGTGGGCCTGCTCCCAGGAGGGAGAGGGTTCTGCCCGTATTCAGAAGGCAAATCTGACTGTGGTCCTGGCATACTTCTAAAAAGAGATGGCTAGATAAGAAATCCTGGGCTGACAAATAAAGAACTTACTTCACTTCTATCATTTAGGCTTAGAAATATGCCAATAAGACCAGTGGTGTAAAACGAGGTGTA
Source organism: Artibeus jamaicensis (assembly GCF_021234435.1). Taxonomy (NCBI): domain Eukaryota; kingdom Metazoa; phylum Chordata; class Mammalia; order Chiroptera; family Phyllostomidae; genus Artibeus; species Artibeus jamaicensis. Next base: position 9,673,743 of record NW_026521883.1, read on the forward strand.
AAAGTATGTAAGTGGCTTTTACAGTTTTTTAACATAATAATTTGAAGAACTGGGAGAGTCAAAGGAATGGTTCCAATTTAATCCACAGTTTTATTAAAGAAAAATTAATCCTCCCAGAACTAGGAAGACTTTAACTAAAGAGATACATATTCATATCAGAGGTTCAGATAATATATTTAGATTTTAGACCTTTTTATTTATAGACCCACAAGGTAAGAGGGGGAAAGTCTTAGGTATTCTTGAGAATCAGACCTTCCACAAGCTGGTTTTCAGTCTTAAAGCAATGACTTCAGACTTATTTTAGTAATTCTTTTAACTCCAGTTTTTCCTTGCAAATTCTAAGACACATTATTATTACAGGCTGCCCTTTCGATTATAAATCAAACCATACTTTTATTACTGAAATAACAAAGCCTCTTGGGCTGTGAAAAAGAGCAGATGGGATGATTAACAGCAGCAGCTGTTACTCAGTATTCAGAAAATCATACACGTATCATAAATGAGTTTTAAATTTTCTATGCCTCAGCTTCCCAATTCTTTAATGCTCCTCTCTTTGCCTCCAATATGCAACAAAACAATATGAAGATAAGTTAAATCAGGAAGATGTCTACGTTGATGATTTCTAGCTAATCAAATCAATTTCACTGGTTTGATTCGACAAAACATATTAACCATTCTGGAGTTACGTAATTTAACTTTGTAATCCATGATTAGATTTTGTGGATTTTTGAATAAGAAATTTCAGGTTACAAAATGCTCAACTGTCTGAAGTGTTTTATAGGTATATATTCTAATTCAGTCCTCATAAGAATCGCTAGAGGTAAATACTATTATTATTCACATTTGGTAGGTGTGAGAAAACTGTACAAAGTAAGTGCCTTGCCCAAGGTGAAGCCAGGAAGTAACAGAGCCTGGATTTAATCTCACTTCAAAGCCCATGCTCCTAACAATGTCATTCTTTAAGATACAGAAGAAATGCAATCCCCTATCTTCTCACATTGGCTCACAACTAAAGCAGGTATTAAAATATAATTTGTATTTAATGACTATTTAACAAGAAATTCACAGATGGAGGTCTTGGCTTCCTGAAGATTAACAGCAGGGCAGGCAGCTCAAAAAATGACTTACAAGTGGCATTTTAGTTTCCTCAGCAACTCAGTTTTCCTGAATCAAAATATAAAAAATAATTATGCTTTATGTGGTACAACAAGGTCATTCTAAACCTTTCCTTCTCCCTCTAGCTGGAAATTAGGCAAAGTATTTTTTACAGTCTTATAAGAGCGAAGTACTGATGCATCTGTAAAATAATATGGTTAGATCAATCAAATCATAATAGCCTCTTGAACTTTTTAAGGTAACTACAAAAAGCTCATCCTCCCAAGGTCCTTTTTTGGAAAACAAATCATTTGTCAGCCTCGGCCAGGTAGCTCAGTTAGTTAAAGTGTGGTCCCACATGCCCTGGTCAGGGCACATACAAGAAACAACCAATGACTGCGTAAGATAAGTGGAACAATAAATCAATGTTTCTCTCCCTCCCTTCCTCTCTCTCTCTAAAAATCAATACATAAAAATAAGAATTTAAAAAGTAAAAACCATCATTTGTTTCTGAGATCAATCACTCTTAGTGCCAGGGTTTCTATTTTGAGATATCAATCTGACATCTAACAACCCAGCAATTACCAACAGGAGGTGTTCTCCATGGTGTATGGGAGAATTACTAAAGGAACAGACTAAAGATTTGTTTTAAGTGGGCTACAGAAAGACTAAGCAGCAAGTTATTTCTCAGGATAACAAGGACTCCACTAAGCAGTTTGAGCTGTTATATTAGTTTCAGTAAATGCTTTTTGAGCTGGGATTATGAACTCAATTCCTGAATACAGTATATGGAAAATTCTAATAACTGTCATAGAAGGTATTTCCAAGAAACAATCTTTTTTTGAAATACAGGAGGAACAAACTTTCCTCCACCCTCAAGAATCTTTTGGCTGGTCAAATAATCAAATATACACGACACATATTAAGAGAAAATAGCAAAATAGGTCAAAAGAGGTAATCTGTTATTGGCGAGGCCTCTAATTCAAGTTTTTCTAGGTAGTGGCAGAAGTTTCCCTTGGGCCAGAGGCTAAAGTTACCTTTAGCTCAAAATAATCAGCATACCACAGAGGCACATCTTGGGGTGACTTGTTCTGAACCCCTACACTGACAAATGAGACAAGCCCCCGACTGTTTCAGGCACATATGTATAAAGAATTTTAAGCTGTTTTTTTATTTAGTCTCTCATACACTGAGTAGCTACTACGGAGAGAAGCATTACCCAAGACAGAAAGATACATAAATTCACAGATCTAATGCTTAAGAAGTTTTCATCCTGGAAAGAACTGTATGAGTCAGTATTCTTGCAAAACAGCCCAAAACATCCCCACTGGTTCTACAACTGAGAACTGATTTCCACATTCCATATACAAAGATTAGTTTCTCCAAACCGAACTTTTATTAGAAACCTGGATATTATTATGGGCAACACCGTTTTCTCCTCACATTTACAGATTAGCTCCCACGAAGATACTTAGGCACTTTAACACATCCCTTGAATAGGAACAGAGCCTGTGGTCTGTGCAGTGATTTATCTAGCAGGCCGTTTTTTTTCCAACAGACTCTGGCAGGATTTTCCCAGAGATCAGGAATCAACCTAAGGCTTATAAAATAAACCAACATCAAGAAAGGCCCTTTGGTAATTACAGGTTAAGTGTTGAGCTAACAAATAAATTGGTGGTCGGGTCACTATCCTGGGCCACTCCGTATAACATTATTCGTCCTCAGGGCAGTAAGAGGAGTGAAAGACTGTACCCCACGCGCTAATCTTGACCTATGAAATTAGCCCTGCAAGAAACAACCAGCAAAAACAGCCCCGTGAGTCCGTGGGGTCACTACAAGGCGAGGCCAAACGCCGGCCGGCCTCGGCGACTCCTTGCAGTCAGGGACTCGGCGGAGAAGCCACCACAGCCCTCACTCCTCGCGGTCCGCCCCGGGGGCCGGGAAGCCAGGCCCTACATCTCGGCGTTCATCCAGGAACCCCAAACCGCGATTACTGTCACCGACGCAGGGTCTCCTTGGGCCCACTCTGCCCAGCCTCCCGGACCCTCCCAGAGACTTTCTTCCCTTTTGGGGCACCCGCCCGCCCCCTGACCGCCCCAATAGCAGAGAACTCACTGCCGCCGCGGTGCCGGTGAAAATATCCTCCCCCTCAGTGTCGCTGTCCCCAGCCTCGGGTTCTGAACCCCCGGCCGCCCCCTCGGACTCCGGCTCCAGACCAGGGAAAGGCGGAGGGAGTCTTTCTGAAGCGCTACAGCCACCACCACCCGACGCCATCTTCCTGCACCCGCGGCGGAAGCCGCAACAACAACTTTATAGAGAGAAAACGCCGCGAGCAAATCGTTCCAGGGACGAGGAGTAGGATGATCAGGACTAACCCCGCGGCTCGCGCCGGGGCGGGACTTGGCCCTGGGGGTGGGGCGGGGCTGGCTCCAGGCTCCTGCCTAGCAAATCTGAGCCCTGGATCCTAATTCCAAGATCTTAATCAAGAGGTCAAAGGGGCAGAAAAGGAGGAGCTAGAGGCTGCTCAGGCTGCCAGGGCACTTTGTGCTCAGCATAGTGCTTAACAGGCCCCTTAAGATATCATTTGAGCAAAAAGGAGTCTGGAGACCTCTGCACACCACCTACCCATGCCAAGCACAGTGCCCTTATAGAGCTTCAGTAAATATGTTTGACTGAGGTCTCTGAACAGATTGCAGTAAAGTCTCGCCGTTGCTTCTTTGAACATTAGTTAATTCACTCAAGAAATACATGTTGAGCATCTACTACTGTGTGCCTGGCACCCTGCTCTGCATCTGAGATAAATAAAGAAGAAATAAAGAAGTTCCTGGCCCTCTAGGCGCTTGAGGGAGACAGGCGCATGTAATATGACATGTAAATTGACATGTAAATACAGTGCTATAATCTGCTGTGCCAGCCGAGTAAAAGAGATGATCGATTCTATTTGTTAAAGTCAGGAGGCCTCACACAGGAAGTGAAACCTCAGTGCCCTAAATTTGGTTGCAAGGATCACCTCAATCGCTGTGGAGTAAGTAAAGTGGAACAGAAGGCGGGGAAATTAAACTCTGAAGAAAATTTTCTTGGGACCTAAACTATTCACAGGCTGTCTGGTGAGCCTAAAGTCTAAATCAGATAGATAAAATAAATGGGATAGCTTATCAGGAGATAATTCTGAGAGATAATCCTGACTTTTCAGTAGAGGTTAGAAAAAACTTGGCATCGCCTTTGACAAAGGTTGTTTGTTTCTAACTGCAAATTCCTCAACAACAGGGTTGGCTCCCTCACAGATGTTAGCTCCTCAAGGCAGGGGCTCTGCCTTGGTACCTATAGATCAAGTCCGGCAAATTAGATACCCAGTAAATGTTTGCGATTTGATTGGAGGGATGAATGGATAAAATTAACATCATCAATCGTGTTACTGGGATTCACCACAGCCACGAAACACTAGGGGACTTATGGCATTCACTTTAGGATAGTGATCTTGAATGTCACTATTGGATGCAGTGGACACAGCAAGGAAAGCTCTCCTTTTTATTCAAAGCGATTGGCAGAAATATTCGGCCTGTAGTGGGGAATTGTGCTGGCCTAAACCCCTACGAGACTAGAAAACCAAAAAGCCCTCCCTTCCCCCCATCCACGCCTAATCATTCTTTGCTGGGCTCCCAAGACATCCCATTTTAATAACGAAAACTCACTTCCGGCCTAACTAAGGAAGTAAAAACTTTGGGTGGAAACTTCTCCTTCGGAGAAATAACAGGAATCTTCGTGCACAAGCTCCTCGAGGATGAGAAATCAAGGTCTATTTTCCCCTACCTCATCAGGATTCATCTTTAGTTTATAGAGGGCGCTGAGTGAGGCAATCGGTGGTGAGTAATAGACCGTTACACCCTACCCACCTCCCTTGCCCGGGGGAGACTACATGTCCCAGAATACAGCTGTCTTCCGAAGAAAACGTCCCATTTGACCCATTAGGCAGCGCGCCTCACGTGTCACGAGCAATTTTGTTTTTTAAAGTTCTAGTCCCGTAGAAACGGAGCAAAGCATGCTGGGGTTTGTGGTCCTTGCGGCGCCCTTCCCTGGGTTCCCCGCGCTACTGCGTCCAGATCCGCCTATTCTCTGCTCCCCCGAACCTTAAACCTTGTCTTGGCCCCTTTGGAGACCAGGAAGTTGATAAATCGCAGGGCCAGCTGCTGTAAGACGGTGGCTCGGGTGGGACAATCGCCAGGGATGGCGGAACGCGAGGATGGAGCGGGTGTCTGGACTGCTCTCCAGGACGTTGAGCAGAGTCCTGTGGCTCTCCGGCCTCTTTGAGCGGGGAACTGCCCGGCAGCCCCGGATCATGGAAGAGAAAGCGCTAGAGGTTTATGGTAATTAATTTTACTTAGGGTAGTATTTGGAGTTATACGTGGAGGTCGGGGGTAACGAAGACCTCACTTGAGGGCTGGGAGTGGCGACTCTAGTTTTTGCTGGATTTCGTCGGGAGCGTGGGAAGCGTTCTCTTTGGGGGGTCTTAAGTCACGCGGCAGTGTGAATCGTGGTAGGACCGAGGCTTTTCCTAAAACCGGGGCGAGCCAAGTCGGGAAGTTTTAAACGCTCCTTTTCCTCGTCTGCCCTACTTCCTAGTGGCGGAGCTGGCGTCTAGGGTGCTTGGTTAGGTTAGGAAGCAAAGCTGACTTGGTTGCACTTTTTGAGCCTCTTTTTTTTTTTCTGTCCCTGGACACGTGCACCTCCTGTCACCGTTGAGAGCACTGCTGTAGTGACTGTCGAGTCGGGGACTGGCCCAAGGTCACAGCCACTTTCTTCTGCAAAAGCAATAGGCAGGGATCCCTGAAAGAAGAGGATAAGATAGTCTCCTCATAGCTGGACCTCGAACTTACAGTTCCTTAACACAGCTAAGCCTAGAGTGCAAAAAACAAACAAACAAAACAACCAAACAGACACACAAACACACACCACCACCACCACCACCACAATGTTCTTTTTAATCCCTGGGACCATCTTCATTGTATAGATGAGAAAACAAAGGTCTAGAATGGTTACACAACTAGCTGGATGTCACACTGCCAGTAAGGAAAAAACTGAGGTCCATGTCTCCTGATTCCAAACTTAGTGCATTTTCTCCCTCTTCACAGTTAGTTACCTTATGACTCTCCTTTTAGGATTGCTTTTTAAATTTTTTATTTTATTTTTTTTAGAGATAAGGGAAGGGAGGAAAGAGGAGAGGGACAGAGACATCAATGTGCGAGAGAAACGTTGATTGGTTGCCTCTCCCACACCCTCAGTGGGGGGCCTGGTTCACAACCCAGGCAGGTGCCCTGATGGGGAATGGAACCCCAGACCTTTCATTTTTCAGGCCGGTGCTCCTCCCACTGAGTCACACCAGAGAGTACTGTCTTTGCAAACTGAAAAGGAGTAGCTAACTAACGTTCAGAGGTTTCTGCTGAGAAAGAAAAACATAACCTTAAGAATACAAATGTAATACAGATAAGAATTATAGGCCAGGAGAAGGAAGCCAGGGATGGAAAAGACCTTTGAAGCTGATCTAGTTTACCTCTCTGTGCCAGAGGCAGAACCTAATCAGTCCCAGCCAGATGATCAATATGAGTGGAATGACCTCCACAAAGTGGAGGACACGTTGGACATGTAGATGGACACGTTGTCCTGTCAGGCCTCTAGCTATGGCTTCTAGTGGCAGCAAGGCCCATGGGGTACAACTTTGGGAGAGAGAGAGAGATGATGTTGTCTTCAAACTTACAACGAGGTCAATGTTATTAACTAACCCTGTCTTCCCTTCTTTGTGTTTTTCTTCCTTCTTCTGATGCCTAAATTAGGTGCTTTTCACAGATCTGTCTTTGGGTCTCTTAAAGTCTCAATGCCCAGGCCATATGACAAATCAGTTAAATCAGACAGTCTGGGAGTAGGACTCAGAAATTAGTTTTTGTTCATTTTTAAATTATTTTTTAGTTATATTTTATCGTTTATGCTATTACAGTTGTCCCAGTCTTTACCCTTGTGCTCCCCTCTGGCCGGCCCCCACTCCCTCAGTCAGTGCCCACACCGTTATCCATGTCCATGGGTCATGCATATATGTCCTTTCGCCACTCTATTCCCTATGCTGTACTTAACATCCCCATGACTATTCTGTAACTACCTATTCGTACTTCTTAATCCCTTCTTCTTTTTTGCTCGTTTCCCATCCCCATCCCCTGCCATCTGACAACCATCAAAACGTTCTCTGTGTCTGTGATTCTGTTTCTGTTCTTCTTGTTTATTTTGTTTTTTAGATTCATTGTTGATAGATACGTATTTATTGGCATTTATTGTTTATATTTTTTATCTTAAAAAGACTTTTTAACATTTCATGTAATAATGGTTTGGTGATGACGAACTTTATCTTTTTCTTATCTGGGAAGCTCTTGTCTGTCCTTCAATTCCAAATGATAACTTTGCTGGGTAGAGTAATCTTGGTTGTAGGTCTTTGCTTTCCATCACGTTGAATGTTTCTTGCCATTCCCTTCTAGCCTACAAAGTTTCTTTTGAGAAATCAGCTGACAGTTTTATGGGAATTCCTCTGTTAGAGAAACTAACTGCTTTTCTCTTGCTGCTCTTCAGATTCTTTACCTTTAGCCTTTGGTATTCTAATTATGATGTGTTTTGGCGTGGGCCTCTTTGGGTTTATCTTGTTTGGGACTCTGCGCTTCCTGGACTTATATGGCTATTTCCATCACCAAGTTAGGGAAATTTTCTGTTATTATTTTTTCAAATAGGTTTCCAATTTCTTTCTCTCATCTCTTTCTGGCACCCTCGTGATGTGAATGTTGGAATGCTTGAAGTTGTCCCAGAGGCTCCTTGCACTATCCTCATTTTTTTTTTGAACTCTTTTTTTTTTCTTCTTGATGTTCTGAGTAGATATTTTTGCTTCCTTATATTCCAAATTGCTGATTTGATTTTTGGTTTCATCCACTCTACTGTTGTTTCCTGGTAAATTGTTATTTATATCAATTAGTGTAGCTTTCATTTCTGCCTGGATCTTTTTTATGCTTTTGAGGTCCTCGCTAAGTTCCTTGAGCATCATTATAACCAGTGTTTTGAACGCTGCATCTGGTAGATTGTTTATCTCCATTTTGTTTACTTCTTTCTCTGGAGTTTTGATCTGTTCTTCCATTTGGGCCATGTTTCTTTGTTTCCTCATTTTGACATCCTCCCTGTATTTCTCTGTATTAGGTAGAACTCCTACGTCTCCAGGTTTGGTAGGGTAGCCTAATGTACTAGGTGTTCTCTAGGGTCCAGTGGCACAGCCTCCCCTTTTACCCAAGTTGGGTAATCAAAGTGCACCCTCCATGTGGTCTGTGTACACCCTCTTGTGGTAGTTGGGCCTTGATTGCTGTTTTCACATCCAAGGTCAGCCACTGCCTGTGTTCTCTCCAGGGTCACACAACACAAGCTACAAAGCGATCTGCAGATGGCTGTTACGCATGCTGGGCTTGGAGGTGCCCAAGCAGGCCAAGGACTAGTGCTGCTGGTCCTGGGCCTGGGGTAACTTAGCAGGAAGTATAGGGCTCACTGAAGACAGAGGCTGCTTGCTGAGAGAAATTAGGAAAATCTGCAGCATGGGCCAGAACAAGCCATTCATGTGGAAATGCTGATGACAACAACTTGGGTGGGGCAGGCAGTATCACTACTGTCAAGAAAACAGAGTGAGCCAGGTTGATGGAATCTCAGATATGGCCCTGCAGGCTCTGTGGCTCTCTGGGGGAGGGCTCAGGAAAGGAACAATGGCCTCTGCCAGCCCTTCTGTCTGGGAGAAAGCTGCCCTCCCCCCCAGCTCTCGTCCTGATGCTGGACACTTCAGTTTCTCCCAGTATGTCTCTGATGCCTTTCAATCTGCCCCCCCCAAGCTGGAGCTCAGATGGAGTGAGTCTGAATAAGTTGGTGCATGGGCCTTTTAAGAGGAACTGCCCGAGATTCCAGCAGTTTCTATCTTCCACAGCCTCAATCCTCACTGGTTTTCACAGCCAGGAGTTATGGGGACTTATCTTCCTGGTTCTGGAACCCTGGGCTGGGGGGCCTGGTATGGGGCTGGGACCCTTTACTCCTGAGATATCTCTCCCAATTTTTATCTGCCACACATGGGTGTGGGAACAGCCTGTTCTGCATCTCCACCCCCTACAAGTCTTGATGTGGTTTCTTCTTTGATTCTGTAGTAGTAGGACTTCTGTTCAGCTCTATTTCTGATGGTTCAGAATTACGGTTGTTGTATAGTTTAGTTGTAACTTTGATATAGTTGTGCAAGGAGGCAAATGGTGTTTACCTACATTGCCATCTTGACTAGAAGTCCCGCTTTTTGTTTTTTTAAGGGTTTCCTGGTGATTCTGTTGTTCAGCCAAGATTGAAAACTACTGTTCTCAGTCTTCCTTGTGAGTCTCATAGGTTCAACAACTACTCTAGCCTTGGTGCTCTCTTAACCTTATGTCGTGGTTCATTGTTTGCTGGAATGTACCATTGGTTTGTTCCTTCAGCAAAATCATTATGTATACAATTAAAATCATTTGCCATAGCCCTCACTCAAATTCATTCCTGTGTTCTGTTATTTCAATGCTATCAGGGTTCTCCCAGACACTTACACTTAAAATCTGAGTCATGTTCCGTTTTTTCCCTTTCCTTCTTTTTTACTTTTAATCAGTTGTCAAATTCTGTTACCTTTTTAAAAGATATTATTTATTTTAGAGAGATGGGGGAATAGAGAGGGGAAGAGAGGGAGTGAAACATCAATGTGTGGTTGCCTCTAGCACACCCCACACTGGGCATATGGTCTGCAATCCAGGCATGTGCCCTGACTGGGAATCAAATAAATTCTGTTGATTTTGCCTCAGAAATTACTTCTTCCTCTGTCTCTCTCTGTTACCATCATTAGGTGCCTGTTTTAGGCCCAACTTTTTCAGCTGCTCTCCTTGGCCCTGCTCTTTAGTTCTTGTCCATCAGCTGGTGCGTGAGTTACCATTTGACAGTGTAATGGTGGCCATGTCACTCCCTTGTTCAGAATCTCTTGAGCCCTGGCTGGGCCCTGGTGTGGCTCAACAGATTGAGCAGCCTGCGAACCAAAGGGTTGCCGGTTCAATTCCCAGTTAGGGCACATGCCTGGGTTGCAGCTCAAGCTGTACACCCAGCAGGGGGCACGTGAGAGGCAAGCACACACTGATGTTTCTCTTCCTCTCTTTCTCCTTCCCTTCCCATCTCTCTTAAAGTAAATAAATATTTTAAAAAGAAAGAAAAAAACCTCTTGAGGACATCCTGTGCTTGGTGGTTTGGCCCAAACTCTCACATCGTCTTCATTTATGCTGGGTTCCAGGCAAACTAAATTTCTGGTTCTTTACTTTCTTTCACCTTAAATGTCGAATATTAAAATGTTACCCGTTCTCAAAGGCCTGATTCAGATTCCACTTCCGTAAGTCCTGATATTACAGTCTCATAAGCTAAAAGTTAGTGCTTCCTTATGAGCTTGTAGGACACTTTCCCTGTTCTTACGTCCTCCCTACAATGTTGAATCCAAGACACTGGATATCTTCTAATAATAATCTAAGAAAACACTTTTCTCAAGAGGAAACTACTAGTGGGGAATCTTGTGAGAAATCTGGTGAGTTTCTCCAGTCTTTGCTTAAATGCAAAGAAGAGTATACATTTTAATTAGGGCTGGCAAAATCATCTTATTTCGAATATTTGTGTTTTTACCGTGCCTGTCTCGATTCTTCAGATTTGATTCGAACTATCCGGGACCCAGAGAAGCCCAATACTCTGGAAGAACTGGAGGTGGTAACGGAGAGCTGTGTGGAGGTTCAGGAGATAAACGAAGAGGACTATCTGGTTATTATCAGGTTCACGCCAACAGTACCTCATTGCTCTTTGGCAACTCTTATTGGTAAGGTTTTATGTACAGTTATATGTTTAATTCTCAATTATTCTAGCTGATACTGACCCAGAATAGCAATTAGCATCATGTATCACAACTTCATGGTTTACAGAGTATTTTCATGTACATTCGGCTCATATCTGTGGGTTCTGCAATGGCGGGTTCACCTAACCAGGGATCAAAAACATTTGGGAAAGAAAAAATGACGTTGTTCTGAGATGTACTACATAGCTAGGCCTAAGGTGGTTGCATCAGTACTCAATATGTACAGACTTCTCTCTTGTCATTATTCCCTAAACAATACAGTATAACCACTATTTACATAGCATTTACGTTGTACTAGGTATTATAAGTAATCTAGAGATGATTGAAAGTAAACGGGAGGGTGTTCATAGGTTATATGCAAACACCAGGCCATTTTAATATAATGGGCATGAGCATCTGTGGATTTTGGTGTATATTGGACAGTGAGGGACGACTGTGTCCATCTTCTGTAGTCATCACAGTTAGCCTATGAGAGAGTTAATGTTGTATTATCTTCATTTTATAGATGAAGAATTGGAGGTTGAGAGTTTAAGCTCAGGATCATGTAGCCAAGGAGTGGTGGAGCTGAGACTGAAACCCAGACCACCTGACTCCAAATGTGTTTCTCCTCTAGGTGCTACTTCTCTTAGGTGCGCATGCGTACAGCTGGTGGAGAGTGGGTGTAGGCCATCTCTTAGTTTTGGAGCTTGAAATGGGCACTGTCAGACTAGCACTACTGCCATCACTGTCTTCTCCTTTTAAGGAGAAGCATCTGTGTAGTTTGGGCAGACGTCCGGTGAGAGGGTATTTTTTGAAGTGGTTTTCTATTGGAGAGGTTGCATTTGTAATATTTTAGATTAGTTAGCAGTAAGATATACAATAGATGTGTATAGGTGTCTACCTATTATTTACGTTTTAAAGAAGATAAAGGAATTTTATTTCAAACCAAATCTGTTCATCAGTAGCAGATTGATTAAATAATCAGTGATGGTGTGTTTATTAACACTGGAATACTATGCAGCAATAAAAAAGAGTAGATGTGCTGTCCATGTGCGTACCTGGGAACATCTCTTTAATATAATATTAGGAAGTAAAAGCAGTTATGCTGTTGTTACACTTGTGTAAAAAAGGCAAAAATGTGCATTTGTACTTGGTTGCATGTGCAGAAAGAATGCCTAAGAAAATGAAGAGCTGTGGTTGGGGACGGGTAGCAGTAGCAGTGGGAACTGGTCAGATGGAGGACAGGATGGGAGGGAGACTTTCACGTGTATCTTTTTATATAAGATGGGGCAAAAGTAGGTTTACAGTGGTGAGTACATGAAACACAGCTTATTCTTGTATTATTATTTATTAATTATTGTATTATTTTCCACATGAACAACTGTAAACCTACTTTTGCCCCCTCCCTGTATTTTTAAGTTTTTGAAGCACGGGAATATATTGCCTATTTAAAAACAGACAAGTTTATAAAATGGGTTGAATGGGTAAATATTTTATTATTATTTCTACTGTTGTGATTTGTGTGTTTCTCCTCTCACTTGTTGACCTGGGATTCCTCTGTTAGTGGCTTCCAGCCTATGGGCTACATCTTATCTTGAAGGATGGTTAAAACATAGATACTATTGTGGTTATTAAAATTCCAGTAGTAGAAAAAGCATTGTTGAACTCATAATTATTTTTTGTTATTGGACAAATTCTGAATCAACAGATATTGAAAGTACTGCTACTATCCTGATATGAAGGAGATGTCTTAAAATATTTTGAGCCCTCGCTGGTGTGGCTCAGTGGATTGAGTGTCAGCCTGCAAACTGAAAGGTGGCAGTTTCGATTCCCAGTCTGGGCATAGGCCTGGGTTGCTGGCCAGGTCCCTAGTTGGGGCATACAAGAGGCAACAAATTGACGTATCTCACACATCAATGTTTCTCTCTCTTTCTTCCTCCCTTCCCCTCTTTCTAAAAGTAAATAAAGTCTTTTAAAAAATGAAAATGTTGACTTCCGGCCAAGATGGAGGCGTAGGTGGAAACACTGTGCCTCCTCACACAACCAAGTTTAAAGACAACAAAATTTTAGTAACAAAAACACAACCAAAACACAGAAAATTGAACTATATGGAAGTCCGACAACAAAGAACCCTTCAGCCAGACCGGTAAGAGGGGCGGAGTCAGTAGCTGGTGGAGTGGGGTTGGGCAGGAAAAAACCTGCCGGATTGACTCAAGAGTGCAGGCTGCGGTTGGCAGATCCCAGGCGTGGGGTGGCAACGGGCGGACCCTGTGAAGGCGCTGGCGGCTGGCTGACTGCAGTCACACATTTGCGCACAGATAAACCAGGTGAAGGAGCGAGCAGTGAGACAGTCCGCACAGGCTAGGGCCCCAGTGACGGGAATTAAAGCCTAAAAGCACCAATTGGAAAAACTTTCGTGGTTGAGGTGCTGGGAGAAGCTCCCAGGCTCACAGAGAGTTTGTTGGAGAGACCCACAGGGTCCTGGAGGGTGCACAGACCCACACACCAGGGGGCTGGCACCAGGGGGGCCCAGTTTGCTTGTGGGAAGCAGCAAAGGGAACCAAAATCTGGGAGAGTGGAACAAATGCCATTGCCCCTCTCTGACCCTGCTCCCACACATAGCATCACAACCCAGCTACTGGGGTTGTCCCACCCTGATGAACACCTAAGGCTCCTCCCCTCATACATAACAGGGGAGAACAGACAAAAACATTATGGCTCAGAAAGAACTCAAAGCCCCAGAGCCAATACTTCTAAGCGACCAAGAGATACCCAACCTATCAGATGCACAGTTTAAAACATTGGTGATCAGGATGCTCACAGAACTGGTTGATTTTAGTCACAAATTAGAGGAACATATGAAGGCTAAACTAATTGAAATGAAGGGAAATGCTCAGGAAACCAATGTGATGGAAAGGAAACTGGGACTCAGATCAAGGGAGTGGACCAGAAGGAAGAAAAATATGACCAAACATAAAAGAGTGAAGAAACAATTCAAAAAAATGAGGAGAGGCTTAGGAACCTTCAGGACATATTTAAACATTCCAACATCTGAATTATAGGGGTACCAGAAGAGGGAAGAGGAAGAGCGACATGTGGAAAAGTTACTTGAACAAATAATAAAGGAGAACTTCCCCAATCTGGCAAAGGCAATAGACTTCCAGGAAATCCAGGAAGCTCAGAGAGTACCAAAGAAGCTGGACCCAAGAAGGAACACACCAAGGCACATCATAATTACATTAGCCAAGATTAAAATGAAGGAGAGAATCCTAGAAGCAGCAAGAAATAAGGGGACAGTCACCTACAAAGGAGTTCCCATCAGACTGTCAGCTGATTTCTCAAAAGAGACCTTACAGGCAAGAAGGGGCTGGAAAGAAGTATTCCAAGTCATGAAATCCAAAGACCTACAACCAAGATTGCTCTACCAGCAAAGCTTTCATTTAGAATGGAAGGGCAGATAAAGTGCTTCTCAGATAAGATCAAATTCAAGGAGTCCATCATCACCAAGCCCTTATTGTATGAAATGTTAAAGGGACTTATCTAAGAAAAAGAAGATAAAAAAGATGAACAGTGAAAGGACAGCAAACTCATAGTTATTAACAGCCACACCTAAAACAAAAGCAAATTAAGAGGACAGCTAGATCAGGAGCAAAACCATAGAAATGGAGATCACATGGAGAGTTAGCAACAGGGGAGTGGGAGGAGGAGAAGGGGGGAGAAGGTACAGAGAATAAGTAGCATAGACAGTAGATAGAAAATAGACAGGGGGAGGGCAAGAATAGCAGGGGAAATCTAGAATCTAAAGAACTTGTGACACATGGACATAAATGAAAGGGGGGAATGGTGGGGAAGGGGTGTGCAGGGTGGAGGGGAATGAAGAGGGGAAATAGGACAACTGTAATAAATATAATCAATATTTAAAATCAAAATCTATTTTACAAAATGAAAATTTTTTAGTGCAAGTTACTTAATCTTTCGCTCTCTCTTTTTTAAGAGATTTTATTTATTTTTAGAGAGAGGGGAAAGGAGAGTGAGGAGAAAGAGAGGGAGAGAAATACCAGTGGGGACCTGGTCCACAACCTAGACATGGGCCCTGACCGAGAACTGAACCAGCAACCCTTTGGTTCACTGGCTGGCCCTCTATCCACTGAGCCATACCAGGCAGGACAAAGATTTTATTTATTTTCAGCGAAAGGGGAAGGGAGGGAGAAAGGAAGGGAGAAAAACATCAGTTGGTTGCCTCTCACATGTGCCCAACCAGGAAACTGTCCTGCAACCCAGCACGTGCCCTGACTAGGAATCAAACTGGTGACCAGCGCTCAATCCACTGAGCAACACCAGCCAGGGCTGTCAGGCTGTATCTATATCAGAGTGCTGCCGTGCTGTAAGGCTCAAAGGAGACCTGCAGTGGATTGAGCCAAAGCTGTTTTCAGCTACTGTATTAGCTGTGTGCTTTTCAAGACCCAATAAAAAGGGATAATTGGGGCTTTTTTTTTTCCTTCACAGGACTGTGCTTAAGAGTAAAACTTCAGCGGTGTTTACCATTTAAACATAAGGTAAGGAAAATGTTTTTTGTTGTTTTATAAAGGTTTTGTTGAGATTTCATAGAAATTATACACTTCACCTACTCAAAATGTACAGTAGTTTTTAGCATATTCACTGCATTGCACAGAATCACTACTATTAATTTTGTTTCCTTTTACATTATAGTTTATTGATTATACTATTACAGTTCTGATTTTTCTCCCTTTGCCCCCCCTCCACCCAGCACCCCCCACTCCCTCAGCAATCCCCACACCATTGTTCATGTCCACGGGTCATGTGTGTAGGTTCTTTGGCTACTCCATTTCCTATACTTTACATCCCCACGGCTATTCTGTAACTACATATTTGTACTTCTTAGTCCCCTCACCTCCTCACCCATTCTCACACCCCCCTCCCATCTGGCAACCATCAAAATGCTTTCCAAACCCATGGTTCTGTCCCTGTTCTTCTTGTTTGCTTAGTTTGTTTCTTAGAGTCACTTGTTGGTAGATACATATTTATTGCCATTTTATCGTTGATAGTTTTTATCTTCTTATTTTTCTTAAATAAATCCTTTTATCATTTCATATAATTGTTTGGTGATGATGAACTCCTTTAGTTTTTTTTTTCTTTTTTGTCTGGGAAGCTCTTTATCTGCCCTCATATTCTAAATGATATCTTTGTTGGGTAGAGCAGTCTTGGCTGTAGGTCCCTGCTTTTCCCGACTTTGAATATTTCTTGCCAATCCCTTCTACCCTGCAAAATTTCTTTTGAGAAATCAGCTGGCAGCCTTATGGTGCTCCCCTGTTGGTAACTAACTGGTTTCTCTTGGTGCTTTTATCTTTAACCTTTGGCATTTTAATTATGATGTGTCTTTGTTACCAAACAGCAAGTGGAGTCCTGCTGCCCGCCACCACCCTCTGGGCAGAATTCCAGAGAAAAAGGTTTGGTATGAAGAAAAGGAGTCTTTATTCAAAAACAACACAATTTTGGAATAATAGCTTTCCACATACATTAGTCACTTACAGCTTCAATCACGTAAGCCTATCAATTAAGGTTAAACTCTTTAACTCTTTAATTAATTAACAGCTTTAATCACTCTGTTCTCCTGTCATTCCCCTGTTAGTTTATAATTATCTTCTATAAGATTAGTTTACAAACAAAGCAACATAAGGTACAAAAGCCACACAATTTTGGAAGATTGGCAGGCTCCTGCCTCAGAGCCCATTCCCTCTAGAACAGCCAAAGAAAATAACCCTGCCACCCTCTGCCAGACCAGCCCCGTCCTAGGCTGTGCCTGGAGTTTCTTCTCCCATCCCAAATCCGTCCAAAATACCATCCTTTGGGAAATGCAGGCAGCTGCAGCATGATCGCCCAGGCATCTCTGAGGAAGAAGAGTCCAAGCACCCATCTCTGCTCTCTTTTTATTTTAAATCTTCTGGGCCCTAATTCCTTCCTGGGGCTCTGGAGTCTTTCAGCTTATCAGCCAATCTAGCCCTAGACTGTTTACCATTCCCTCGGGTAACCTCCTGCGGCCCCTCCCTAACCCTCCTCAGTGATCTGGTCAGGTCTCTGTTTCCTCTTGGCCTGCATCCACCTTGTTCGGGGCTCTGTGCTTCCTGCATAGGCATGTCTGTTTCCGTCGCCAAATTAGGAAAGTTTTCTCTCATTATTATTTCAAATATAGATTTCCAATTTCTTGCTCTTTTTCTTCTCCTTCTGCACCCCTATGTTGTGAATTTTGGAATGCTCGAAGTTGTCCCAGAGGTTGCTTACACTATCCTCACCTATTTGGATTCTTCTTCTTGTTTTGTTTGGTTGTGTTTTGCTGACTTATGTTCCAAATCATTGATTTGATTCTCAGCTTCACCCACTCTATTGCTGTTTCCCTGTAAATTGTGCTTTATTTCAATGAGTGTAGCCTCTGATGGAGTGTAGACTGGATCTTTTTTATGCCTCTGGGATCCTCATTAAGTTCCTTCAGCATCCTTGTAACCAGAGTTTTGAACTGTACATCTGACAGATTGCTTATCTCTGTTCTGTTTAGTTCTTTTTCTAGAGATTTTATCTGTTCTTTCATTTAGGCCGTGTTTCTTTGTTTCCTCATTTTGGCAGCCTCCCTGTGTTTGTTTCTGTGTATTAGGTGGAGCTGCTATGACTTATCGTCTTGTTAGTGTGGCCTAATGTAGTAGGTGTCCTGTAGTGTCCAGTGGCACAGCTTCCCCTATCACCCAAGCTGGGTACTCAAGGTGTGCCCTTTGCGTAGGCTGATCACACCCTTCTATTATAGTCAAGCCTTGGTTGCTGATGGCAGGTCAATGGAAGAGATTTACTCAGACCAGTCAGCAGCAAGGATTAGCTGTGACCACTGACCATCAAACTTTGCCCTCTGTAGAGGGTCAGCTGTGCAGGGGCAGGGTCATGGTGCTCCAATGTGGTCTGTAGCTGTCCACTGGGTGTTTAGACTCGGATTTCCTGGGTGGCGCAGGCCAAAGTTAGCTCCCATCTGTGTTTTGCCCAGGCTGCCTTGCCTCAACTGTAAAGCAATCTGAGATGGCTGCTACTTGTGCTGGGCTTGGAGATTCCCAGGTGAAGCCAAGATGTGAATCCTCGCTGGCTGCTGCTAATGACAGGCCTGAGGCTGCTTAGCAAGAGGTACAGGGCTCTTGGGGCTCATTGAGGCCAGCTGTTGCTTATTTGAAAGGGCTTAGGAAGTTGTGAAGCATAAGCCAAGACCCACCATTCATAAGGATAAGTCCTGGTTAACGGTTTGAGTGGGCTTGTAAGTTGGGTGGATGTGGTCTCAGGATCTCCGAGGCAGGGCAAACAGTTTTAGCCAAGTTGATGGAGTCTCAGTTACGGCATCACCCTGCTCTCTCTGGCTCTGTGTGGGGGAAGGCTCAGAAAAGGGAGAATGGCTTCCGCCTGCCTTTCTGTCTGGGAGAAAACTGTCCTGCAGTTCTTGCCTTGCCACCAGACACTTCAGTCCCTTCCTGTGTGCCACTGTTGCCTTTCAAGCTGCCATCCTGGTGCTGGAGCTCAGAGGGAGTGAGTCTGAAAAAGTCCATGTGTGGGTTCTATCAGGGGAATTGCCTGGGATTCCACAGTTTCTTTCACTGACTCAATCCCCACTTCTGGTTTTTGCAGCCAGAAGTTATGGGGACTTACCTTCCTGACACTGGAACCCTGGGCTGGGGGTCCTCGCTCCCAAGATCTCTCTCTCAAATTGTTATCCACCACATGTGGATATGAGATCATCCCATTCTGTGTCTCTGCCCCTCCTGCCAGTCTGGATAGGTGTGATTTCTTTAATTTCATAGTTGTCAGACTTCCATTCAACTTGATTTCTGATAGTTCTGAGTGATGGTTGTTCTATAATTTAATTTTGATGTGGTTGCACACAGGTGTGAGCCATTTTTACCCAGGCCACCATCCTGACTGGGTGCCTAGCTTTAGTTCTACCTTAATGATTTTTGGCAGTGGTCCCAGTCTGGCACATCCTCTTGCTGCTGCCGCTGCTACTGTCTGATGCTGGAGTTTGGGCCCTGGCAGGGCCATGGCTCCCTGTACTATTAATTTTGGAACATTTTCATCATTCCCAATAAGAAATCCTGTTATCAAACAGTCACTCTCCACTTCTCCACACCCTCCTCCATTCCTCGGCAACCACTAACCTACTTTTTGTCCCTCTAGATTTGCCTGGTCTGGACGTTTTGTTTTAATGGAGTCATCCAATTTGTAGCTTCGACCGGCTTCTTTCTCGTAGAATAATATTTTCACAATTTATCCATGTCGTAATATGTATCAGTATTTCATTCCTTTTTATGGCCTTCTACTGTTCCATTGTGTGGATATACCATATTTTATTTATCGTTTGTCAGTTGATGGTCACTTGAGTAGTTTCTGTCTGTGTTTAACCTTCTGGGGGACTGCCAGACTGTTTCCCACAGCTGTTCCACCGTTTTACATTTCCCGGCATTGAATGAGAGCTCTGATTTCCCATGTCCTCGTCAGCACTTCTTTTTTTCGTTGCAGCTATCCTACTGCATTAAAGTGATATCTCATCGAGGTGTTGATTTGCATATGTCTAATGGCTAATAATGTTGAGCATTTTTCATGTGCCCAAAATTTAAAACCAAATAAGGTCCACTTAAAAGGGCTACAAGAAACCTCTTAAGTTTAGAATCTTTTATGCTTGCAAGGTACCAGACCAACTGCTTGGTTACCCTGAAGTATAGTTCATGTAGCAATAGCATGGTAAATGCTTGACTCTTCTTTGCATACCATTTTTCAGAATAATGAGTCATGCATAATTGTAAACCAGAGGAAATGAGTATGAAGATTTCATATCTATTACTCTGTTATCTCCTTGTCTAGAGTAAGAGTTAGTATTATGCAGCTACAGGAATTTATATGATGTTTTGTCTTTCAAAACACTGGACTAGGGTGTGCACCTCCAACAGCTAGACCTGGCCTGCTGCCTGGACTGGCACTCGGGCCCAAGGCCAGCTGGAGGTGTGGGGTCCCCAGAGCCACCTCCTTTCACCCCATGTTTCCCAGTGGCCTGACATGTCACCAGGGAGCTGGATACCCATGGCTGACTTGCAGATTGGACCCCTGTTTGGCACAGCTACTCCACTTCGACCTGGCATGCCACCCACCGTGATGGACCCATTCCGATAATGCCTGCTTGTGCCCTAGCCCCAAACCCCAATGCCCACCCAGCTACAGGGATGCAAGAGGAGGGACATGCAGATAAAGTTCTTCCTCAGCAAATTCAGGACCTTGTCCCAGAGTCTCAGGTGTACATGGGTCTCTTGGCTTTTGAGTGGGAGCTGGATCAGACCATTGCTCACAAGTGGATGGAGATCCAGGAAGTCATCAAAAAGCCTCTAACACAAAAAATGAAAGGTGCCCTGCTGGTGTAGCTCAGTGGATTGAGCCCTGGCCTGCGAACCAGAGGATTGCAGTTCGATTCTCAGTCAGGGCACATGCCTGGGTTGCAGGCCAGTTCCCAGCAAGGGGACTCATGAAAGGCAACCATACATTGATATTTCTGTCCCTCTCTCCTTCCATTCCCCTCTAAAGATAAATAAATAAGAAAATTTAAAAAGTAAATAAAAATTATTAAAGAAAAGAAAGGTATGGATCTATATTCCCAATACGTTAAATCCCAGCAAGGTGGGAGGGCACCATGCAGAAACTGCAGGGACACCTGGAGTAACCTCAGCAAGGAACAAGGTGGCTTCTTGGACATTCCAAGTGGAGGCAAACTCCTGGACAACCTTAGCAAACAGAAGAGGAAGTTCTTGTCACTCTTAAAGAGCCTTGTCTTTGAGCTAGACAAGGAATCGTTTAGCTCAATGAGCCTGACAACCACCTGGTGGAGTGGCATTTGCCCACCACCCAGGAGACAGATGGCTTCCAGGTGAAATGGCCTGGAGACCTCAAGATCAAGTGCACCCTCCTGCTCATGCTAAATCATCAGCCTCCCCAGTACAAGTTGGTCCCCAGACTGGCGGGGCTGCTGGGAGTGCACACATAGATGGGGGCCACCATCATGCAGGCCCTGTGGCTTTACAACACATACAGCCAGCTGAGGGACAGGCTTGAGCACGAGTTCATCAGCTGCATCGTTACTTCACCAGATCTTCAGTTGTGGTCAACTCCACTTCTCTGAGATTTGCATGAAGCTGGCTGGGTTGCTGCTGCCTCCAGACCCCGTTGTCATTGACCATGTCATTTGCATGGGCCCTGACAACCAGAAGACAGAAGAAGGCATCCTGTTATGACATTAATGTGGAGGTGGATGACCTACTCAAGACCCAGATGAGCAATTTTCTGGCCTTTACCACCAATCAGTAGGAGGTTGCCTCCGTTGTTGTCCAGATCCCAAAACCATTGAGTTCATCAACCATTTGAAGAGCCAAAGGGATTTCATTCTCTGCTTTAGCACCAACCCCCAGGACTTCATCCAGGAGTGGCTCCATCCCCAGCTCTGAGGCCTCAGTATCATCACTGATGTGATTGAGAATCCTGAGGAGGAGAGATGAGCTGTTTTCTACCACCAGCCCTGGGCCCAGGAAGCAGTGGGAAGGCCTGTCTTTGCCAAAGTGAAGCAGCGAAGGCAGGAACTGGGACAGATGCTGCAAACTCACCTGACCCGACTGTTCAGGGATCCCTTCCTTTTCTCCCAGCTTTGGAGCCATCCTGTCCCCAGCCCGGGAGGGACCACCACCTGAGGCTGCAGACACTCGGGATCAGGAAGGGGGTGTGTGGTTTTTCCTGTCATCCTCTGCCTCTCAGCTTCTCAGCTTTGGTTTTATAAATGTACTGATAGAATTCCTTATTTCTTGAACCCTATACCCTTATTACTGTATATGTTGGCTTTAATTGGGTTCACTGCTGATGCCTCTGCCCTCTACAGGCAGGCCCAAGTAGAACTCCTGGAGGCCCTGCCTTGACATTGTAATGGGGGTGTTTCACAAGGAAAGGCTACTGGCTTTACTTCTTAACAGACATCCCCTTGGGACAAGCAAGTGGCCATGCTGGCTCTGGGGAGCTGGGCAAGGAAGAAGGGCACAGCTCACACTGTTCCTAGCCTTTCTATTTTTTTTTTTTTTTTAGATTCCCCCTGTCCCCCAGTGAAAGGGGAAGGAAGGGAGGCGGAGAGGGAGAGAAATATTGCTGTGTAAGGGAATGGTTGCCTCTCACACACTCTCAACTGGGGACCTGGCCCACAACCCAGGCACGTGCCCTGACTGGGAATCGAACCAGCAGCCTTTCATTTCTCAGGCCAGTGCTCAATCCACCGAGCCACCCATCAGCCAGGGCTTCTCCTAGCCTTACTAAACCAATGTTCTTTGCTATGCCTACTAGCCTAGCCTTGCTGCTGGCTTTTTCCTTTCTTTTGGGTATTTACACTATTTGGGGAGCAGGCCGTTCTATGCAGGAGCCACCTTTTTGTACAAGGGATAAGTTGGGGGTTTTCAAGGAGCCCAGTTGGTGCCTCCTCCTCTATTTTCTTTGCTCAGTCTATGTAAGTGGCTCTGGCCGTCTCATCTCCTGGGGTGCCAGGGGGTTGCACCCCAGTGCTTGGGCCCAGGGCTTTAAAACCTAGAGGAAGGGGCTGCTCAAGTTCCCCGGCTTGGCTCAAGGTGTGGGTGGGGTGGGGGAGGCGGGGAGAACTCGTCGCTATTTGGAGCTTGGTAAGGAGGTTGGGGCTAGGGCTGGGAAACTGCCACTTTAGGCAGGTTTGGAAATTTCCACATAAATCCTTGTTTGTTGGTGGTACACCCCTCAAAAAAAAAAAAGACGGGACTAGATGATCTCTAAGGTCTCTCTTAGCCCTGATAGATATGCTATGATTTTTTTTCACTCATGAAAAACATTTATCTCAATAGTAAATAAGTATATAAGAATTAGTTCATATGTTCCATTGTTCTCTGAGGAGTAAACATGTCTTTACCATATAGCATGACTTGTTTACCACAAGACTGGTGGTAATTTCGTGGGTCCCACTCACAGCCTGGGTTCGTAGGGAGTAGCTGATCTGAGGGAGTGAGTGCGGCGGGACCAGGACGAGTGGCGTTCCCAGTGTCGTGCTGAGGATAGATTTGTTGGGGTAAAAGTGGATGGGAAAAGGAGGATACTGAAAACTGTATGCCGTGATCCCATTTTTGTAAAATAAGTAAAGGAATGTCCATCCGTGTGTGTGTGTGTGTGTGTGTGTGTGAAATGTGTTTGATTATGGGGGTATGGAGAAAAGTATGGAAGAAGTCACACTGGATCATTAATGTAGCTTTCCTGGGGAGTGAGGCAGGAAGCAAGTTTAGCTACTTGATTTGGGAAGACGAATTAGAGTGCAGGAGGGATATCATAACCGAAACATACATGAGATCTTATTTGTATAAAATTATATTGGTGTATATTTTAAAAAATGCAATGCCCCTGCAGACCTTTCCCAGATGACCAAAACTTAGAATCCTACTCATTTCAGCCTTTGTTTCAGAGAAGAGTCTGGGGACCTTGTTCCTACGTCTTTGATGGAAGAAATAGGATTTGGACTTTTATCCCTGGAATCTTGAATCCATTGTACATTCCACTTCACTTCTTATCTTGGAATGCTCTAAATGTTTTGCTTTTAATATTTTTTCTTTCTAGCTGGAAATCTACATTTCTGAAGGAACCCACTCAACAGAGGAGGACAGTAAGTGAATCCTGGATCATTATTAAAAACAGCTTCAGGTAGTACTTTGTCTGGGACACCAGGCTATTCCTCCGGCCAAGTATCTGTTGGGCCTTTTGCAGAAAAAATTCACAGTCAGTTACAAGCTCTTCCTCGAGGTGTGGCAACACAGGCATTTAATGGAAGTACTTTTCTCCGTAGGACCCTGGGGGAATCCGAGTTAGTCTCTGTGGGTGTCGCTTGGTTTAGGCCAGCAGTCATGTGTCTATAAACAACATCCAGGTCTAGGAACCTTGACTTAAAAGCTCTGAAGAGACTTGGTTCTTTTCTTTGGTGGCAGGATAGAGAACTATGTACTTGAAATTAAAGGTCTAGCAAGTAAAGCTTTAGAGACTCTTGGGGTAGGTGTTGTCTTTCTGGGTTAATGTATTAAAATGGAAGTGGGGAACCTTCTTTATATAAGGACCTCAGGGCTACAAAGAGAAGTCAATCAGTAGCTTTTTAAAAATAGCAGAGGGTGGGGTTTGGGAAAAGCAAAAGACAAAATGTTCTACATAACCTATGTGTTACATTAAAAACAGGACAGAACTTTACCTACAAGTAATAGAGTGCAAATAATGAGAAATTCACTTAAATGCATGTTGTGCTTAGCTTTCATCACTAGTAAGTTGAGAAGTTGGAAAACAGCAGAGGAGGTAAAGAAAGGGATAGTAATAGAGTAAAAGCAACAATGAGACAGACACAGAGGAAGACAGTGACTCAGAAACACACAGGAACAGATGCACAGAAGAACGAACACGGAGGGGAGATGCAGAGGGGGACGGAGGCCCACTGCTTTCAGAGGACAGTCCAATTGGGAGACTTCAGAGGTACCGTCAGGAGCGCTGCTAAAACCGCGGCCTGCTTTCACAGTTCCACACATGTAGAGTATTTTACTCCTCACACATTACATTTATTCAAATCCCAGAAAGGGGTGGCTTCTACCTCTTAATTTAAAACAGTTCAGGTACCCTAACTCCACTCTTGTTATGTTTTTAAAACACCACTTAATTATGGGATTTTATAATAGCATATTATAACTGGTTTTAAAGGATTTTTTTATTTGCGAAGTATTTATTGAGTGTTCTGTGTGTGTGGGCACAGTTTGACCTTTGAGATACGTACATCCTTGTCCTTGTGGAGTCTGCATTGTAGGAGGAAGAAAAAGGAAGAATTGCATTTCTTTACATAGGAATCTATATGGTTTCTACTGTGACATTTTAGCAGGATCCCCGAAAAGTTGGCCTACATTAAGAATGTGGACATCCTGCCCTGGGTGGTGTAGCTCAGTGGACTGAGCACGGGCCTGTGAACCAAAGTATCGCAGTTCGATTCCCAGTCAGGGCACATGCCTGGGTTGCAGGCCAGTTCCCAGCAGGGGACACATGAGAGGCAACCATACACTGATATTTCTCTCCCTCTCTCTCCTTCCCTTCCCCTCTAAAGATAAATAAATAAAAATCTTTAAGAAAAAAGAATGTGGACATCTCTCTTTTGACCTCTTCTGTCAGAATTATTTTTAGCAAATTATAGGCAACCAATATGGGGCAATAGCTTTATTTTATGAAGATCCATGCAGACTGGTTTAAAAAAAAATACTAGTTTCTGTTAACTGGTGAATAGAAAGGGACATAAACAAAAAATTTACACAAGAACTAATAAATAAACATGGGAAAAATCAAGAAATTGCAAATGACAGCAGTAATCAGAACTGTGTTCGCCTCCTGTTCTGTGTGTGTATATGTATATTTGGTTTTTGTTTTAAATAATGCCGGGCATGTCTGTCAAAATGATGGCTCACATATTGCTGTTGGGAATATAAATTGGTAAAAAATATGGGAAAGTTATTAAATTATGTAATTCAAACCACAAAAACACTCGTATCCTTGGATCTAATAATCCCACTTTGAAGAATCTTTCCAAAAAGGTTATATGTTTAAAGGTGTTCATTGTAGCATAGTCTTTGTAATTTGTTTTATTTTTTTAATTTATTTTTTTCTTCATAGTTTAGAGCACTTAACAATTTTTGCTGTGTTAAGTAAACCTGTAATTTAAAAAATAGGCTTCAGAGGTAAAAAGAGCAATATTCAAAATTGTATTCACCCTGAGTGTAACATTGAAATACGTATATGGACAAAGACTGGAAGAAAAGAAGTGAAAATAGTTGGGCAGCATCGTAGGATTATAGAGGATATTTTTCTCTTTAAGTCTCCCTTCCAAAACTTATGAATAATTAACTAGAATCAGCTGTGAGTTCTCAAGGAGTTGAATTCTCTAACAGTCTGAGACAAATACGGTCAATTGCCATACATTGACATAATTCTGCTAACTTTTGTCTGTGTGTTTTGCAGTCAACAAGCAGATAAATGACAAAGAACGAGTGGCAGCTGCAATGGAGAACCCCAACCTACGGGAAATTGTGGAACAGTGTGTCCTTGAACCTGACTAATAGCTGTTTTAAGAGCCATTGAATTTTAATTGTTTGATTGTTTAAACTCTTTGTAAAATGTAAAAGACTCATGTCTAATACATAGGTGATTTATACCTCAAAGCATTTTTTAAAGGATGGTTTTCAAGCAAGATTTAATATAAGGTAGTACTTAGTTTGTTCAATGTATAACATCCTCAGGATTTATAACGCTTAAATGATCAGACAAAAATATTTTCTAGTTATGTGTAAGAACGAGTTGCTATTTTTCTGATGCCCATTCTGATACAACTGCTTTTCATGTCAAATATTTACTGTGCCCAAATATATTAAATTGAAATCATTACTCTGTAAAATAAATAAAACAGAGATGACTTTTGTAATGACACATCTTATACTTTTTTTTTAATCCACACGCAAGGACATACTTACTGATTTTAGAGAGCGGGGACGGGCAGGAGAGAAAGAGGGAGAGACACATCGGTGTGAGAGAGAATCATTGATCTGTTGTCCCTCGTAGGTGACCAGGTACCAAACCCACAACCTAGGTATGTGCTCTGACCAGCAGTCCAACCCGTGACATCTTGGTTTACTGGACACGCTGCAACCACCTGAACCACAGTGGCCAGGGCCACCTTTGAATGCTTTATTGAATTTTCAATGTCAGTGTCGACTGTAAGACTAAGGTTTATTTTCTTATTATTATTGTGGAATCAGAGATCTGAGAACCAAAAAGAACCCTTAAAATCAGGCTGAGGCCCTGCCTTCCTTCAAGGAGAGTCCTGGACCCAATTATAGATGAGGAACAAATGTGGAGACGGCCAGATGACATACATCATTTTGAAGATGAAGAATTCCCCAAAGCAGTTTTGATTAAAAGTCTACATTTACAGTCTCATTTACTTACTTTGTCCAGTTCGTTTTAGGGGATAATGGGCATTTTGAGTAACAGGGAGTGGTAGGCAGCCTCCATGATGGCCCTTGGTTATCTTGATTCCTGGTATTCATGCCTTTCTGCAGTTTCTTTCCATCCTGAATCAGAGCTGGTCGACGGGAGTAAATAAAGAATCAGAGGTGACAGTATGTGATTTCTGAGGCTAGATCACAAAAGATGCTGCTGCTTTCACCTTCACCTCTTGGGTTGCTTGTTCTGCGGAAATCCAGCCTCCGTGTCTGGGGAATGTGGGAGCAGCCCTCTGGAGAATTCCAGTGGAGAGGAACTGGAGCCTTCCACCGACAGCCAGCACCAACTTGCAGATCCTGTGAGTGGTCCCAGTTGGAAGCGATTTCCCAGCCCTCATCAGGCCGATATCTTTATTGGAATCTCACAAGACCTTGAGCCAGTGCTGTCTGGTTAAGGCACTCCTTAATTTTTGACCCAGAGAAGCTGTGAGCAATAATAAATGTTTATTTGTTCACACCACTGAGTTTTGGGGTGATTTGTTGTGCGGCAATAAGTAACTAACATAAAAGTTACTAGAATGGAACTCTTCGGCCTCAAATTTAATTGAGGATTCTAGGGGAAAACAGGAGGACTTGTTTCATGGCTGTTGAGGCCTTTTACCTACTTGAATATAAGTTTTGAGAGAACCGAGACGATTTGGTAAGGAGATTGATGAAGAGATTTCTTTGGATAAGCCTGTTGCTGTGCTGATTCCAGCTCCCATTTTGGCAGAAGGGTAGGGAAGTGGCTCCTTCCACCACTACAAGCTGAGGAGGAATTCAAGGGGCCAACTCGGAGTATGCAAATGTGTTCTCCGCAATTTGGACACCCAGAAAGCTGATCCCTGACTCAGGACTGAGAAATAAAGCAAAAGTGGGCTAGGGCTTGGTGCCACTCCTACCTAGGAAACCTAGGGGGTAAGAAAAAGGTAAAGCTAACTACTTGGTGATAGTTCTCTCTCATGGCCAGGGATGCATAATGTTTCCTGTGGATTGTGTTGCGGGGTCATAGCTGACGTCCAGCAGGCCATCAGCAGAGCCAGGGAGACCTCCACAGAAACGTGTTTGCACATACTGCCTGCTGCCCAAAGACTGAGGACCAGACAGCGAGTGGACAGCTAGGGCGGTGATGCAGCAGCTGGAGTCAAGGGGCGCAGCAGCAACCTCTGGCAAGCTCATGAAAGTGCCAGCCCAAGAGAAAGCCAGCTCCCACCACCACGTGCGCCCAGAGAGCACAGAGTCAACTGGGTAAGTATAGCTGCTTTATCTCCAGTGTTTCTCCTCCAGCTTCTGAGGCAGTGGTAGAACTGCTGGCATTGAATAGGAAGAAAGGAGAGAGAGCAAAGGATTCCATCCACTGCTCTGCTATAAACTTTAGGCCTGAAGCAAGCTCAGACTGGCAAGAGTTAACGCCAAGTCTGTAGTCTTGACTGTTAGATGTGACTAGATACTCTATTTTTTAAAATGTTTTATTTATTTATTTTTAGAGAGAAGGGAAGGGAGGGAGATAGAGTAGGAGAGAAACACTGATCAGTTCTCTCTCACACACCCACAACTGGGGCCCTGCCCACAACATAGGCATGTGCCCTGACCGGGAATTGAAACTGACCTTTCAGTTCACACTGGTGCTCAGTCCACTGAGCCACACTGGCCAGGGCTGTGCCTATTTAATGTAATGCAATGAGATCATAGGGTTAAATGTAACGGGAAGATGGACAAGTCATGTGTTTGCCTAAGTCTTCACGCCTTGGCAGAGGAAGATCATATCTTCTCAACAAAGTTTTAAACGATAGTGGGGGCCAAATATAAAACTAATTCTTATCCCACATACAGGTTATAGAAGTCCTCTTAAGCCCTCTTGGCTTCTGTCAAGGCTCTGCACTGTGGGAATGTCTCAGCACAGCTTCCCCCTGTGTTCTTCCTCTCTTCCGAGACTACTAAAATGCTGTCAGAGAAACCACAGAGATTATTCATCAGAGTGCTAGCTTTATGGAAACGTCACTATCGATTCCTGATTTTTTGCCATAAAAGTCTTCATTGATTTATCTCTTACAGATATTTTAAAGTCTGTCCTCTACTGTACATGCATAAATGCAGGAGTAATGGGATGTTGCTGATTTTTAGTCATCACTGTATTACTTCTTTCTAAATTACAAACCTATCAGAAAAGATTCTTGGCACCAACACTAAGTTCCTTACTTCGTGGCAGATTACGATCAGGGCAAGAGCCAGTATAGTCGGTGTGCACACTTTCCTTATTTTCCCACACGGTGCACACAATAATTAAAAAAAATGAGAGACTGACTTAGGAACCTCCAGGACAAATATAAATGTTCCAACATCCAAATCATAGGCATGCCAGAAGGAGAAGAGGAAGAGCAAGAAATGGAAAACTTATTTGAAACCATAATGAAGGAGAACTTCCCCAGTCTGGCAAAGGAAATAGACTCCCAGGAAGTCCAGGAAGCTCAGAGAGTCCCAAAGAAGGTGGGCCCAAAGAAAAACACACCAAAGCACATCATAATTACATTAGCCAAGATAAAAAGGAGAGAATCCTAGAAGCAAGAGAAAAGGAGATAGTTACTTACAAAGGATCTCCCATAAGACTTAGCTGACTTCTCAAAAGAGACCTTATAGGCAAGAAGGGGCTGGAAAGAAGTATTCCAAGTCAAGAAAGCCAAGGACCTACAACCAAGATTGCCCTACCAGCAAAGCTTTCATTTAGAATGGAAGGGCATAAAGAGTGCTTCCCAGATAAGGTCAAGTTAAAGTAGTTCATCATCACCAAGCCCTTATTATATGAAATGTTGAAGGAATTTATCTAAGAAAAAGAAGATAAAAATATGTACAGTGAAATGACAGCAAACTCATAGTTATTAACAACCACACCTAAAACAAAAACAAACTAAGCAAACAACTAGAACAGGAACAGAACCACAGAAGTGGAGATCAATGGAGGGTTATCAACAGGGGAGTGGGAGAGGGAGAGATGGGGGAAAAGGTACAGAGAATTAGCAGCATAAATGGTAGGTAGAAAATAGACGGGGGGGGGAGGTAAGAATAGTATGGGAAAAGTAGAAGCCAAAGAACTTACATATATATGACACATGACATGAACTAAAGGGGGGGATGTGGGTGGGAGGGGGTGTGCAGGGTGGAGGGGGGTTAAGGGGCAAAAATGGGACAACTGTAATAGTATAATCAATAAAATATATTTAAAAAATAAAAGTAAATATTTTTTAAAGATTTTATTTACTTATCTTTAGAGGGGAAGGGAAGGAAAGAGGGCGAGAAATATCAATGTATGGTTGGTTGCCTGTCATGCATCCCCTGCTGGGAACTGGCCTGCAACCCAGGCATGTGCTCTGACTGGGAATTGAACCATGATCCTCTGGTTCGAAGGCCTGCGCTCAATCCACTGAACTACACCAGCCAGGGAAAATATTTTTTTAATTAAAAAAATAGAAATTTTGTTCTGGCTGGTGTGGCTCAGTTGACTGGAGCATCGTCCTGTGGACCAAAGGGTCGTGGGTTTGAGGTTGTGGCAGTTTCCATCTCTGGTTGGAGTGCACATGAGGAGGAAACCAATAAATATTTCTCTCACATCAGTGTTTCTCTCCCCTTGCCCCTGCGCCTATCCTTTCTCTCTAAAAGCAGTGAAAAATTATCTTCAGTGATGATTAAAGTAAATATATAATTTTTATTCTTAGCTTGTGGGTTGTACAAAAGCAAGCACTGTGGATTTGGCCTGTGGGCCATTTGCCAACCCCTTTTCCATAAGAATGATTATCACCCTTTTTGGAAGGTCTCAGACCTGTCTGAGACTGACAAAAGATTCGGAAGGGACCGTCTCGCTCGAAGAAAAAGGCACGCATACAAAATGTTCCTGTGACTCTAGGATTTGCTAAGGAGCCAGAGGACTCCGGATTCATAACTCTGGGGTACAAGTGATGACAGCTAAGCGCCTGGGCTTCCCATTCCCTAAGTCCTCAGAGCCCAGGGGTTCGCAGCCTTGGTTGGGAGCCACGACTTTCTCAGACCATAACAAATAATCCAGCTTTCTCGGCTCTGCTGTGAAGCAACCATTGTCTTACCCAAACCGTAGATGTCCCCAGCTTGTCCTAATACAATGAACTGTAATTAGGGGAGGGCTGTTCGTTAGGAAGGAACAGGATTGCTATAAAAGCTGTACTGCCTTCACAGCTTAGTTGGTGTCCCTGGCACTCATCACTGATGCACCGTTACTGGAAACATTCTATTTTTAAATCTGCTGGTGAGTACTGAGTATTTGTTATATTATTTCTCATATCTTTGTGTATGTAGTATGAAGTATTTTACAGATAGAAAAAAATTTTAAATCCACTGGATGTGGCCTGAGCCAGTGTTCGTCACTGACTCAGGTGAAGCTGCCTGGAAGGATGAAGGTAAACTCAGTCCCTTTGCGAAGTTACTGGGGCAGATGTGCCAGGGCACGGGGCTGCAGTAGCTGAGCGGGCTTTGAGGTCCTCTCCGAGTGCTGTCAGTATATACTGACCTTGACCCTCACGAAGGAGGTAGGTAGTTCAGAATACAGACCCTGGTGCCAATCTGTTACTTGTTCTAATACTGTTCTAATCTTACCCATTTAATAGCTGTATGACCCAGGGCAAGTTACCTAACCTCTGTTTACCTTAGTCCCTCATTTTGCAAATGAGGATGATAAAAGTCCCTATTTGATAGAGCTGTTATGAGGATTAAGAAGGAATGTTAGGAAACGCCAAGCACAATGCCTGGAACATAGTAAAATGCTTTATTAGCCCTGGCAGCTCAGTTGCTTAGAGCATCGTCAAGAGACACCAAGATTATGGGTCCCATGCTTGGTTAGGGCACATACAGGAATCAACCAATGAGTGCATGAATGGGTGGAACAACACATTGATGTTTTGTTTCTTTATTGATGTTTTAAATGCTTTATTAGTGTTTGTTAAATAAAAATAGAGGAAGAGGGCCCCTTCGCGCTAAATTACTTAATAGAGGAGACAGTTTTCCTCTCGACTGGGTGCAGTTACCTGGGGAGCACTAGATGGCAGCAAAGCCAGCTTCCTGGTTTCCAGTCGTTCATCCACAAACAAGACAGAGCACTGATGGCTTAGAGTCGGCTGTCCTAGGTGTTCCTGGCACCCGATGGGGAGCTGCCAAGGGATCCCTGGCCCCCGCCCCCTCAGGGCACACTCAGCAGCTGATGAGCCTGATTAGAGCCTGCATTAAATGGTGTCAGACCGCACTGGGCTCATTGCAGTCTGTGCCTTTGTTCTGGAAGACTTTTTTAGATACGAAATTACTTTCTCAAAGATTATGGATAACTTTGAAGCTTTGATACATATTACGGAATTGCCCTCTGAAAAAATTGTGGCAATTGATTTCCCACCAGGAATGCCCGTTTGTGTCCCTACCTCACACTGAGGCAGAATAGTAAGAAGCTAGGAAAATTCCTGGGCAAGTGGAATGGGGAAACTGAGACAGACAGTTGAACAAACTGACTGGGGAATTTATGGCCTCCTTAGAGATAACATCTAAGCCTCAATTATATTTCAGCTCCAGGCTCAGAAAAGCAGCAAAACCTGTTGGGCAATGCCAGGACCAGCTGCAATGACTAAGGACCCCCTGCCCAGACGCTGACCAATCAGTAGAGACCGCAACTCTGAAAGAGCACACCTGGAAAACTGGTGAATATCCTGCTGAAATCCTCCCCTGAGACCTCCCCTAAGATTTCTGCTTGCAAGAGAGAGAGAGAGAAAAACCTTCAAGACCAAGTACCCACACACTTCCCCCCTCTGGGAAGCAGCCCAGGCCTTTCCTTTCTGCCTCTTCTTCCCCCCCAGGCACTTATCTCCTAAACTGCAAGAGTCCCTGAAAAACTTGCAACCAGGGGAGCAGTGTGTAGCTGCAGCTTGTCCTAGGCTAACACCCTGAATCTGCCTTAAGGCCCCTTTTCTCTGACTTCCCAGTGACATAAGGCAGCCTCACCTAGGCTTTCTCCTATTGCTTCCTCGTTGCTAAGCTCTTCCTTGTTTCACTGTCCCCAGCTTTAATTTCAGCCTCCTAGTCACCTGGACTCATGTTGTAATATCTTGCCTGCACAAAGTCAAGAACCCACACACAACTGGCTGGCCCTAGGCAGACTGCTCAGGGCCAGGTCCCCTGTCTGGTAACAACACTATTTTGGGGCATTATTATTATTTTAAGATTTTAATTTTTATTTATTAGAAAGAAGGGAAGGGAGGAAGAAAGAGTGGGAGAGAACATCAATCAGTTGCCTCTCGCTCGACCCCTACTAGAGACCTGGCCTGCAACCCAGGCATGTGCCCTGATTGGGAATCAAACCAGCGACCTTTCAGTTCACAGACTGGCACTCAATCCACTAAGCCACACCAGCCAAGGTAGGTATTATTCTTTTAAAAAAATCTTTGCCTAATATGGAGGATTAAAAATGCTATTTTCTTCATGTGCATTTGTTAAGATTAAACATTAAAAATATTTCTATTGGGAATTTTAAAAAACCTGTTTCTATCCTTTGCTCATTTTTCTTTTGAGATATTCACTGAAAGCTATTTATATACAATGTGAATATTTAGCATTTTCTGTCATATATACTGCAAGTATGTTTTCCAGTTTCGGGGGGTTGCATAGACTTGTTACCAATTATTTGTTCAGTTTTTGAATGAGTAATACCTTCAAGAGGTTTAAACACCAAAAGACATACAAAAGATATACAGTGAAAAGATTCTTCCCAACCAGTTCTCAGCCTTCCCCACCAGGTTTCCTGGTTAATCAGTTTTTACTCATTGATCCAGAGAGTTTTCGTGACTACGAAGTGCAATACAAATATACATCCTCTTTCTGCACAATTTTAGCATACAGCATGCCAGCCCCAGCTGTTCTCTGCCTTGCTTTATTTATTTATTTACTTTTATTTAACATTTAGGGATTTTTTATTTTTTTTAACTTTAAAAAAATTTTTTTTATTGATTATGCTGTTACAGTTGTTCTATTCCCCCCTTCATTCCCCTCCACCCTACCCCCCCCATCGCCACCATTACCCCCCCTTTAGTTTATGACCATGTGTCTCAAGTCGTTTAGATTCTATATTTCCCATGCTATTCTTGCCCCCCCATCTATTTTCTATCTACTGTCTACGCTACTTATTTTCTGTACCTTCTCCCCCCTTCTCCTCCTCCCACTCCCCTGTTGCTAACCCTCCTTGAGATCTTCATTTCTATGTTTCCACTCCTGATCTAGCTGTCCTTTTAGTTTGCTTTTGTTTTAGGTGTGGTTGTTAATAACTGTGAGTTTGTTGTCCTTTCACTGTTCATGTTTCTTTAACTTCTTTTCCCTAGATAAATTCCTTTAACATTTCATATAATAAGGGCTTGGTGATGATGAACTCCTTGAATTTGATCTTATCTGAGAAGCACTTTATCTGTCCTTCCATTCTAAATGAAAGTTTTGCTGGATAGAGCAATCTTGGTTGTAGGTCTTTGGATTTCATGACTTGGAATACCTCTTTCCAGCCCCTTCTTGCCTGTAAGGTCTCTTTTGAGAAATCTGCTGACAGTCTGATGGGGACTCCTTTGTAGGTGACTGTCCCCTTAGCTCTTGCTGCTTCTAGGATTCTCTCCTTCATTTTAATCTTGGCTAATGTAATTATGATGTGCCTTGGTGTGTTCCTTGTTGGGTCCAACTTCTTTGGTACTCTCTGAGCTTCCTGGATTTCCTGGAAGTCTATTTCCTTTGCCAGATTGGGGAAATTCTCCTTTATTATTTGTTCAAATAAGTTTTCCACTGGTGGCTGTGCCTTTCCCCCTTCTGGTACCCCTATAATTCGGATGTTGGAGCGTTTAAAGATGTCCTGGAGTTTCCTAAGACTCTCCTCATTTCTTTGAATTCTTGCTTCTTGACTCTTTTCTGTTTGGCCATTATTTGCTTTCTTCTGGTCCACTCCATTGATTTGAGTCCCAGTTTCCTTTTCATCGCTATTGGTTTCCTGTGCAATTCCATTCATTTCAATTAGTTTCGCCTTCATATATTTGTCTAATTTGTGGCTATCATCAACCAGTTCTGTGAGGATCCTGATGACCAGTGTTTTAAACTGTGCGTCTGAGAGTTTTGCTATTTCTTCATCACTTAGATTTATAGGCTCTGGGGCTTTGAGATCTTCTTGAGCCATTTTTGGTCTGTTCTGGCCCTTTAAGTGTGAGGAGCGGAGCCTTGGACTCCCAGGTCGCTGGGTTGTGACGTTGTATGTGAGGGTGTGGTCAGAGCGGGGAAATTGCGACCCCCTCTGCTGTTTCTCACAGCTGGGTGAGGAGCAGAGGCTTAGGTGGTTCCCCTGGGCCAGGCCACTCAGAGTCGCTGGGTTATGACACTGTATGTGGAGGTGGGGTCAGAGCAGGGAAATGGCCGCGCCCTCCCTGTTGCTTGCAGTGGGGACCGGCTGGGTCCCGGTCCAATCGCCCACTCCCTTGCTTGTCAATCCGCGCACAAATGTGCGACCACAGTCAACTCGCAGCCCTGCTCCCTCGCTGTTTCCCCACGGTTGCTCGCTTGGGTCGCTCACTAGGTCCAACCCTGCGCCTGGATTCTGCGTACCTGAGTCCATCCGACCGAGTTTTCCTGTGCAACCCCCGCTCCACCAGCTGCTGGTTTTGCCCCTTACCGGTCAGGATGAAGAATTTGTTGTTAACAGACTTCCGAAAAGTTCAATTTTCTGTGTTCTGGCTGTGTTTTCTGTTGCTAATATTAAGTTGTCTCTAAACTTGGTTGTGTGAGAAGGCACGGCACATCCACCTATGCCTCCATCTTGGTGGAAGTCTTCGGTCTCCTCGGGTTTTTTTAAATATGTTTTATTGATTATGCTCTTACAGTTGTCCCATTTCCCCCTCTCCCCGCACCCCTCCCACCAGCATTCCTGCCCCCTTAGTTCATGTCCATGGGTCGTACATATAAGTACTTTTTTTTTAAAGGAATTTTTTTTTTAAAGATTTTATTTATTTATCTTTAGAGGGAAAGGGAAGGAGAGAGGGAGAGAAACAACAATGTATGGTTGCCTCTCGTGTATCCCCTGCTGGGAACTGGCCTGCAACCCAGGCACGTGCCCTGACTGGGAATCGAACTGCGATCGTCTGGTTCACAGGCCCACGCTCAATCCACTGAACTATGCCAGCCAGGGCACATATAAGTTCTTTAACTTCTACATTTCCTATACTTTTCTTAACCTCCCCCTGTCTATTTTGTACCTACTATTTATGCTACTTATTCCCTGTATCTTTTCCCCCATGCCTGTCCCCCCACTACCACCCTCCATATGATCTCCATTTCTGCGATTCTATTCCTGTTTTAGTTGTTTCCCACTAATAAGGGCTTGGTGATGATGAACTCATTTAACTTGACCTTATCTAGGAAGCACTTTATCTGCCCTTCCATTCTAAATGAAAGCTTTGCTGGATAGAGCAATCTTGAATGTATGTCCTTGCATTTCATGACTTGGAATACTCCTTTCCAGCCCCTTCTTGCCTCTAAGGTTTCTTTTGAGAAATGAGCTGATAGTCTTATGGGAACTCCTTTGTAGGTAACTGTCTTCTTTTCTCTTGCTACTTTGAAGATTTTATCTTTCTCTTTAATCTTGGCTAATGTAATTATGATGTGCCTTGGTGTGTGTTTCCTTGGGTCCAACTTCTTTGGGACTCTCTGAGCTTCTTGGACTTCCTGGAAGTCTATTTCCTTTGCCAAATTGGGGAAGTTCTCCTTCATTATGTTTTCAAATAAGTTTTCAATTTCTTGCTCTTCCTCTTCTTTTGTCACCCCTATGATTTGGACAATGTTAAATATGTCCTGGAGGTTCCTAAGCCTCTCCTCATTTTTCTGAATTCTTGTTTCTTCATTCTGTTTTGGTTGAATGTTTATTTCTTCCTTCTGCTCCAAACTGTTGATTTGAGTCCCAGTTTCCTTCCCTTCAATGTTGGCAACCTGTACATTTTCTTTTCTTTCACTTGTCATAGCCTTCACTTTTCCCTCTATTTTGCAACCATACTCAATCAATTCTGTGAGCATCCTGATTACCAGTGTTTTGAACTGTGCATCTGATAGTTTGGCTACCTCTTTGCTGCTTAGTTTTTTTATTTTCCTGGACCTTTGATTTGTTCTTTTGTTTGGGACATTTTTTTTTTTTGTATGGGTGCTCCTGTTACATAGTAAGAGTCAGAGCCTTAGGTGTTCACCAGGATGGGGCAGCCCACATGGCTGCTTTGTAACATGGTAATGTGGGAGGGGTCTGAGAGGAAACAGTGCTGCTTGCTCCTCTCTCTGCTGGTTTTCAGTCACTTCCCCTGCTACCCACAAGACAGTTGGGCCCTTCTGGTGCTGAGTCCCAGGTGGGTGAGTTTGTGTACATTCCAGGACCCTGTGGGTCTCTCCAATGAACCCTCTTGTGAGGCTGGGAGCTTCTCCTGCCACCTCAACCCCCACAGGTGTTTTCAACCAGAAGTTTGAGCCTTTATTTCCCCGCACTGGGACCCTGGATTGTGTGGTCTGTCTCACTCCCTAGTTGTTCCTCCCAGTTTATCTGCATGCAAATGTGAGACTGCCCACTCTGCCAGCAGCCACTTTGCCGGGAGTCCTCTCCCTGCCCAGCTGCTGGTCTCAGCCCCTCCTACCCATCTGGATGAATGTTTCTTCTTTAACTCCTTAGTTGTCAGACTTCATACAGTTCAGTTTTCTGTCAGTTCTGGTTGTTTTTTGTTTTAAAATTTGTTGTTGTCCTTCTTTTGGTTGTGCAAGGAGGTACAGTGTGTGTACCTACGTCTCCACCTTGGCCGGAACTCACTTAACATTTTATTTTTGAGATATTCCCATGTCAGTCTACAAAGAGCTTTCTCATTACTTTTTATCATGTTAGAGTGTACCATTCTGTGTATTATATTTTATTTAAGAAGCTTCCTATTGATATACATTAAGGTTTTTTACCATTATTTTGCCATTACAAATAATGCTACAATGAGCAACCATATGTATGTATACATATATATATCTCATATTATACATGTGAAAATGGATATCTAGGATAAACTCATGAAAATGGATTGTTAGGTAGACAATCTATGCATTTATAATGGATAGAACCTGACCAATGGCCCTTTACAGAGATCGTGCCACTTACTCTCCCACCATCAGTGCGTGGAACAGCCCTTTCACTACAGACACATAGGGCATTGTCAAACTTTTAGAGTTTTATCCAACTGATAGGTGAAAAATTATATCTCAGTGGAGTTCAGTTAGTATTTCTCTAATGAATGAGGTTGAGCACCTTTTTTATGTGAGAGACATTTGTATTTCCTTTTCTGTGAACTATCTGTTCATATCATTTGTCTGTATTTCTTGTTAGTCTTTTTCTTAATGATTTGTAGGTGCTGTTTACATATTAGAGAGTAGCTCTTTGTGGTGTGTGTTGCAAGTTTTTTCTAGTTTGTCACTTGTTTTTGACTTTTTTTATTGCTGTGAAGATTTTCTTTATTTTTACGTGATTGAATGTATCTGTCCTTAATTTTATGTATCCTGTATTTTTTTGTCATAATTAAAAAGGTCTTTTCTCCAAGATTATAAAACATGTTTCCTGCCTTTAACTTTTATGATTTAACATTTTAACATTTCAGTCTTTGAGCTGTGTGGAATTTGTACCTGTGTATAATGAGGAATGAAGCCAACTCGATTTTTATCCAGCTGGCTAATTATTAGCCAATAACGTCCCTTTTCATGTTTTTTTTTTTTTTCCAATCTAGGATCCAGTTACTCCTCACACATCGTACCGAGTTTTTATGTCTCTTCAGTGCCCTTCAGTCTGAAACAG
Source organism: Artibeus jamaicensis (assembly GCF_021234435.1). Classification (NCBI taxonomy): domain Eukaryota; kingdom Metazoa; phylum Chordata; class Mammalia; order Chiroptera; family Phyllostomidae; genus Artibeus; species Artibeus jamaicensis. Next base: position 9,712,768 of record NW_026521883.1, read on the forward strand.
TCATGGTTTGCTTTCACGACAGGTTTCTAGAGCACCAGTCAGCTATTTTACAGAACATCTCTCCGTTTGGGTCTACCTGACCGTTTTCTCATGGTTAGACTCAGCTTCCCCATTTTTGGCAGACTGCCTACAGGTGACGCATCTTAGTGCGATGTCAGCAGGTGCGTGTCAGTTTGTCCCATAATTATTGACGTGTTTCGTGATTATGTAGAATTCCCTTTACAAACAAATGGACATGAGTTTGCAAACTTTCCCCACCAGCTCTCCCCGCCCAAGTAAATCCATTTTGGTGATAAAAAAATAAATAAAATACAATGTTATTTTGATAAAAATGAAAATTAGAAAAAAGAAAGCAGGTGGGATCAGATTGATAGGGAAAAAAGCAGATAAAATCACAGCTCAACGTATAGCAGATCATTATGACGTAAATATTCACGGCTCAAAGTTGAGCTCCAGTATATTGTGATGAACATTTCCTGATACACCTTTTTGTTTTTTTACCCCCGGAATCAAAATCATTTTGTCATTCATTCATTTAATTTCTCTATTTACTTACAATAAAGCCATCCCCAAACTTTCGAAGAGCACCCCTCATTGGGTTAAAACACATTGCCAGATGTGGCAGTTTCACCTTTTTCTTGGAGACACCGCCCCTGGAGCCCTCTGTCCCCTGGAGATTCTCCTGCTCCCAGCTGGACGGGCTGTGGCCCAGGCCCACTGAGCACTGTATCCCGGGGCTGCCCCTCGCTGTCATCCGGAATTCCTGGGGTGCCACCCACCTCTCTCTTGTGTTAGACTCTCTGACAAAGTGAAAAACTCTGGATGTGAAAGATTTTCTTTTTTTAAATCCTCACTTGAGGACATTTTTTCATTGCTTTTTAGAGAGAAAAGGAGGGAGAGAGGAAGAGAGAGAAAAAACATCCATGCGAGAGAAGCATCGATTAGTTGCCTCCTGTGTGTACCCAGACCAGGGACCAACCCACAACCTAGGTATGTACCGTGACCAGGAATCGAACCCACAACTCTTTGGTAATGGGGTGGAACTCCGGCTAACTGAACCACACTTGCTAGGGCAGAATGAAGATGTCTTTGTTTGATTCCTGGCCCTTCAGCATTGAGCATGTTCCTGGCTCTCCCTATATGAGTCCGGTTTTTGCCACTCAGCACAAGGCTAGAGGGACTCAGGCTCACTGAGAAGCTGGAATAGCAGGAACCAAAGAGGCTCAAACAATCTGTCCAGAATGCCTCTACTACTTCCAATGCCCACTGCGGACAGCTCGGCTTTACGCACTTGGTATTCAACTGCTGGACAGAAGTACCTGACCGGTCAAGCCAATGGTCTCACTGATACCGAGGTTGGGGGAGGAGGATTTTCTCTTTTCAGTTTTTGTGATGGGAGATGGTTTATCATGTCCACTTATACCCTAATACTGCCTCATAGTTGTTTTCTCTCGAATAGGAAGGGGAGATTGGAAGTCGGACAGCCAAAACAAATGTGCATGTCCACTATACTCTTTGAGTCTCACTTTCTCCATCTATATATAAAAATAATAATTATATAAAGGTATTCAACTTGGAGATTAAATGAGACAATAGGAAACCATTTAGTACAGTTTCTATTTTATGAGAGATTCTCTATAAATGTTGGTTTGATATGAGTAGAAGAATGAATATATTCTATGTGGATGGAATGAAAGAAGTCAAGATGGAGAGGCCAGAAAATCTGAAAGGGATAAGTTGAGGGAGTCTGGAGTTCCTTAGCCTGGATAGCAGGTCTGGAGGGGAAGGAATAGGGACCAGTCCTGTTTGGGGCAGAGGTCACTACAGACAGCTGAACTTGGCCTTCTGTGCCTTTGTCTTCCTGGATGTGGCTGCTTGTAACTGAGTCAGGACATGATCTTAGCTGAGATGCAGTCAGCATGCAGATCAGTGACCCGAATGGGCAGGCCAGCTACACAGAGGTCATGGATCAGCCAGGGGTGTGGAAGGATCTGCCTGCAGGGTGACCAGGTCTGGTCCTGAACTTTGTGTTCAGAGGAAGATGAAGAGGAAATGCTGTCCTCCCATCCTTCCCTTATGGACCCACCAAAGGCCTCTGATGGTCCAACTACTTTATCAGCAAAGTGTGGAGAAAGATGACAGGAGTCACTCAAAGCGCCCGTTAACAAACACAGGAAGGTCAAGTCAGCATGAGTTGAGCAGAAATGATTTTGACATCTAAGAAGAGTTCTCTCCTCAGAACATCCTCCCTGCTCTAGCTCCCGGTCACTCAGGGATCAACTGTCCTTCCTTGGGGCTTTCTTGGGTCTCCCTTGGGGTCCTGCCCAGCTTCTGGCCCGGCTCCAGAACATGGGGTTCTGGGCATATATTCCCACGATATCTCCTCTGCTTTGCTTTGAGCTCCCAGAGGGCAGGGCTGGTGCCTCACTTCCCTCAGGGCCTGGCCCACGATGAGTACCAGGAAATGTCTGAAAAATGAATGAGGTCAGAATTGAGCTGAGCCTTAGATAAATGAAGAACAAAGGAAGAAAGTATTTCAGAGACAGAACAAATTGGCAGAACAAATGGCTGGAGAGGTATGGCATAAGCGACAGGCTGTCGTGGAGGGGGAAACATCTGTTTTGGAAGAGAAATGGACATTTGTGCCAGCGCTTTCTCAATTATTTTGTCTGGTTTTCATATTGGCCCTGAGGGAGGTATGATTATTCCCATTTCACAGATGAGGCCACTGAGGCTCAGAGTGGGGAAGTGACTTGCCTAGAAAAGGCTGAAAACAATATAAATAGGCCTATCTGATTCTTGAGCCTAGAGAAGTAGGTGGGTGGAATCTGTAGCCCTAAAGGTAGACATAGTTTGGGAGCCTTGGCCAAGCATCCAGTGCCTGTGTACCAACCTTTGCCCCAAACAGAAGGTGATAGTATATGGCTGGGTCCTGACCCCACAGAGTGACCCCTGTGCTGGTAATGGGGTCGAGGCAGCAAGTGGCAGGTGGTTTCATATCCCCAGCCTTCTGTACACCCAGCTGTTCCAGCTGTGGTCACTCCTTCTCTCCCCTGACCTCCTACTCTCCTGGTCCTCTTCTTTCAAGTTTGAGTCAAGCCTCTCCTCCTGCTCAAGCCCCTCATGATGTCTTCTGGAGTAGCACTTCTGGGCACTGAGTTTGCACCACCCCCAGGAGGTGCCCTTGGCTATTTACAGAGTGAGTGAGTGCACATGTGCCCAAGAATACCCATTCTCCAGGGCTTCCTAAGAAAGGCAAAGCCTCCCATGCCCTGGCCCCTTTCTGTCTTTTCTCCCCCCCTTCCCCGTCCCATCCCTGTGGTAGGGTCCAGGCCGTGCTGCATACAACAGGGCTAGAAGTTGAAGCAGCAGCCTCTGGCCACAGAAGCAAGCGGGCCTCCTGAGTCAGGAAGCAGGAAGAGCTGCCAGGTTCACTCCTCACCCCTGACCCTGCATGGCTGTGAATGGGAGAGAAGAGGGCACAGAACAGGGTGGACAGGACTGGGAAGGGCAGAGAAGTCCAGCTACTAGGCTACCTTTGGGAGGAGGGGGCTTCCTGACTGCCTTTCACCAGGGGGGCAAGCCAGCTGGGGGTCGGGGGGCCACCTGTGCCCTCTCCAGGCCTACCCCGATAGCCTAAGACAGAAGTCAGCACTAGGTGCGTCATCCAGAAGCCTGCCTTCCAGACTTTATTTGACACTTGCTAAGAGCCTACTCTGGCTCTTGCTGAGGTTGGGTGGGGTATAAGAATGGGTGAGATCCATTTCCTCCTCCAGAGGAGTTCACAGTAGATATTTAAGGAAGAACAAGCATAGCAAAGACTCATCGAGCACTTCATGTACCAGACACTGATAGGAGTCCTTCACATATATCCACCACTAAGTGGATGTTCACAACAACCTGCTAGAAAAATGCCATTCTTAGCTCCACTTGACCAATGGAGATAATGAGGTGCACAGAGATCCTGATGCTTGCCACAGACCACACAGTAATTTGCATGCTGGGTTCCACATCCAGGCCTCTGGCATCAGGGTCTCTGCACTTGGCCCTTACACTATGTATTGTCTAGGCCATCCCTGGTGCCAGAGGCCCCCTCTGTCACAAGCAGCATCTTCCTCCTGGCCCTGCCTACTTGTCAGCAGGTTACTGGGTCCTGTAAACTTGCCAGGCACCAAAGTATGCTTTAGGGTGTCCCCACCTTCATTGAATTTCACTGTCTGCCTTGGTTACATCTTTCCTGCCCTGGTTAAATCCTGCCCTGGTGGACATTTTGTAGGATGGGGTGAGGAGGGTGGTAGTAGAATAGCTTAAACAAAGGCTTGGAGGCAGATACAGCCAATGATCCAACCTGGCAGCAGAGCTAGAAGTGCATGCACAAGAGGGCAGAAGGTGTGTGCATAATGGGGACATGTGGGCTGGAGCCTTCACTGCCGAGGGAGGCATTTGGACTCTGTTTGGTCAGCTGAGGGAACCACGCAGGAACTGGAACATGTTGCGTAATTCTTAGCTCTTAATACCTGAACCTTCTCCTGGCTTCCTTCTGGAGTAGGTGTCCTCGTTGCCACCACCCTTGGGGCCTCCCCTTTTCTGCCCACTGCTACGTTGGCCCCATGTTCAGTGCTCAAGGTCCTGTTGCTGGTCTCCAGTGAGGGTCTGATAAACTCCTTTGCCCTTAAGCACAAAATGCATTTCCAGATGGTACCTTCCTAGGCAATTGCACTTTGCAGATTCAGTGGAAAGAGCACCAAACTGAGATTCTTGAGGAGGCCTGGTTCTACCTCTCACTGGCTGGATGGCCTTGGGCAAGTGGCTTCTTTTTTCTAGCCTCAGTTTCCACATTTGAAAAATGAGTAAGCTGGATGAGAAGATTGACAATGGCCCTTCCAGTTGCAATGTTTTTTGACTATTTTTCCAACTGTCGAATCCAAACATGTCTGTTTTGCCTCAGGCACGGGGATGCGGTTGCTGCACACTGAGTACTGAGCATGGTCTCTGCAGGGAGTGGATGGAGAGGCTACGTGTAGGTGCTGCAGCTGTGTCAGCCGAGCCCAGCCTTGGATTCACCATGGCTCAGGCACTAGCTATGTGCATGAGGAAGCCTCCAGAACATTCCATCGTTCAACCACTCAAGTCTCAGCTGAAGCCCCAGAACAGTGGAGCAGAGTGCTGTCCACGGTCTGAAGTCCTGACCCTCAGAATTTGTGAGCCTAGCCAGATTGTCATTTCAGCCTCCAAGGCTGGGGCGGTTTGTTATGCATTCATAGTTAACTGGAAATGAGCGGGTGTTTTGAGGGTGGGTGGAGGATGAAGCATCTCCTTATGCTGGTGAAGCCTCAGTGGATGTCCTCCTCTCCCTGCTGACTTTGCAAGCGACCACCTCTGGTCTTGGATAATTACTCCGGGTAGCATGGCTCTTGGCAGAGGAAGCTCAGAGCCTGCACTGTCCTGGGATATTGTAAAGTTTATAAATAAGGAAGCTCTGGGATCTTTCTGCAGGCTGTCCCAGACTTGGAGGGGTTGGTCAGCCTGAGGCCGGCTCATCTGTACTCGTCAGTGTGGGAAAGGCTAAAGGGCACAGGGAGGCTGTTGACTCTGGTCAGGGTCCTCTAGCGCACAATAGCCCCATTAGGCATGTGAGAAGGGGTGTTTCCCCTTCCTTATGGATGAAGGAAAAGCTCAGGTGCCGTGCTCGAAACTACACGGGGGGAAATGGCAGGGCTGGGCTTTGGGCACAGCCGCAGGACTCTACAGCTGTCCTGAGAAGCCCCGTGGGTGGCCGAGGGATGAGAGCTCTGAAAAGGGACCTCCATTTCCTTTAGCTAATCTCTTGGCTTGAACTAAGACCACTGAACTTGGCTGACATTCTGTTTCTCCTTCCTTCCCCACCCTCCTCATCCCTTTTTCCCTCCAGGGATTTTGAGGTAAGGAAGAGAGGAGGAGTCCATTCCCAAGTCCTTTAGGGAAGGCTTGATGGCCATAAGGGGCTTCGCTCACTAACTATTCCAGCACCCGGGGCACTGGATGGCAGGCCAGGCCAGGCTGCTCCCCAGCTGGGGAGTGGTGGAGAGGAGGAGACTGTCCTTCCCCATCACAGCCCCCTTCCCGCTGTGAACCGCAGTGGTGAGGTTCCCACAATATGTGCCGTGTCAGGAAGCCTGTTGGGTGGCAGGGAGGAAGCAGCCTATTCCCTAGTAAGACTTCCTCTCTCACGGTGTGTGTGTGCCTGCGCGTGCTTGTGTTTGCTGGGGGGAGCAGAAGGAGGGGTGTGCAAAGAAATCCGTTTTCTGAGCGATTGTGCCAGGCTATATCACGCCTAATCGATTTCCAGGCAAGACTTAGAGAGGTTAAGCTGACTTGCCCAAGGCCGCAAAGCACGTGAGCAGTAGAGCGAGTAAGGGCGCCTAGAGGGTCTCACCAGAGCTCTGGAGGTGACCGGCCAGACAGGGCAGCAAGGCTCTAGGCCCTCACCATGGGTCTGTCCCGAGGGGTTCCCAGCAGGGGGCGCCCCGAGCCCCGTCCTGGGCCGCTGGGCGCGCCTCCAACCAGCGCCTGGGACAGGGCTGGGCGCTCCGCCCCTGGGCTCCTGCACAGCTGGGCGGGCAGGCGGATGGGCTGGAAGGCGCCCGGAGCGCCGGGAGAGTGGAGCCGACAGCCGAGTGCTGCGCACCCTGCTGCGCCTGGGTGCCCGCAGTGCCCGTCGCAGTACAGCCTTCCACTGTGAGTAGCGCCTATGTGCCGCAACTGACAGGAAGGGGCGCGTGGTCCGACCGCAGCGGTACCCCGGGGCTGGGGCTGGCGGGGGCAATTTGCTCCGGGGCGCACTCTCAAGTTCTCCAAGTCCATCGCCCGGGTCCCTGACGCTGCCCGCGGGTATGGCCGGCAGTGGCCTTGGGCGCTGTGGCCTCACTGGAACGCCTGGACCTGCCCACTGCACACCCAGTGTGCACTCCTCTGAAGCCCTGGCAGTTTGACCCGAGGGACTGGGGCTGTGGCAGAGGCGTGGCACCCAGGGAGGAGATGGGAGACAGACTTCTTTCCATCAAGTTAGGGCCCCTTGACGGGGTAGAGCACCCCAGATTTCTGGGAGAAGAGGGGCCAGGTATTCTCAGCACCAGCCGCCTCTCACGACTCCTCCTCCCTCCTTGCTCCAGGAGGTGATGCGAGGAGGCTGCTCTGTATGCAGCTTCCTATGTGGCAGAATGAAGCTGAGAGGCCTGACACCAGGATCCCGGGGCAGGACAGAGCTGGGCCGGGGACAGGGCAGCCAGTAGGTCTGTGCGGGCTGGGACAGAAAAGGCATAGAAGGGTGCTGTCAACAGTTGCCCCTGACTCCAGGCCAGGGAGGCATTGTGGGTGTCTCAGGGCATGTGTGCACCTGGCCATTCCTCACCATAACTCTGCAAGGTGGAAATTAGTATTCTCACTTTAGGAGGAGTGAGCTTGCAGGCCACATAGGTAGTGGTAGATTAGGGGTGTACACTGGAAGAGAGGATGCTGGGGCAGGTGCGAAGACCCCTGTGAGCAGGGGGAGTGTGCACAGTCTCTGGCACCTTGTACCCTAGTATCCAGTGGAGGCCACTGGGGGCTGCTGCTGCTGCAATTTCTGACACGTGTTTCCTGTTAGCCCCTGTGGGAGGTGTTCCTGGGAGAAACCTGGTGATTGAAGGGTGCCCTTGCCTTGGCCCATTCAGCAATACTGTCAGAGTCCTGTTCTTCCCAAAGCACCCATCTCTCGGGAAGTGTTTTTAGCACTAAGGTGGCCCCAGTGATAACCCAATAGATCTGGGAGAGGCTTGGGCAGGGGGCACAAGTGGGTGTGGCTGTGGGGGCTGCGCTGTGCTGGGGCAAGTTTCCAATGGGCAGAAGTGAGGCTTGGACTGACCCTGACCACCTCCCTAGTTGTTAGATGTGGGGGTGAACAAACAGGGCTGCCCAGCGGAGCTGAACCTTCATCAGAAGGACATGTCAGCCTGGCAAGTGGCTCATCTTCTTTGAGCCCTGGCTTCCTTCTCAGAGACTGGGGCAGATCAAAGACTTGGGTGCCTGGAAGGGCCCTGTAGTGCTAAAGCCCCCTCCCTTCTATTGTCAGAAGCCTGAATATGATGGGTCCTGACAGCAGGAGGAGGATGGGCAGTGTAAGGGAATAATCACGCCCGCCCCCTTGCAGCATCCCATTTCACTGACTTGCACTGGGGGAGTGAGGGGAGTGAGCATCTCCGAGAGTTCAGCAGAGTGAGCTAGGGCCAGCGGGGAAGCCAGCTGCAAAGGGTTGAGAGGGTCTCCTGTGGGGCGATCCTCCAGCTCTAGAGGCCTCCTCCTAGGCTGTCCCTCAGGGGCCACTGACTTTCCCAACCCCGGTGCCACCCTCGGAGGTGCTGTCAACAGAAGCCTGGGAAGAGCAGCTGGAGTGGGCCAGCAGTGTGACTTTTAGTGATCCCTTCCCCTGTCTGGACCTCAATTTCCTCCTTTTGTAAAACGAGTGGCTTAGACTAGACAGCAGTGGTTTCCACACACCCCCCCCCCCCATAAATTCTTACATGGAAACCCGGCATGTAATATGGCTGAAGTGGAACTGCGTTGGCTCCCCTTCCTCACACTGGTGGCTTTTGAAGCAGGGTCTAAAAATCCCCAGATGACCTTTGATGCCCTTTTCTGTGAGGTTCTAGGAAATCTGTACTAACCCTCAGAATTGTTGCCTAGTGTTGGGGGCGGGGGCAGGAATGTGAATTCTAGAGGTTGCATGAAAAGAAACGTGGGCATGAAGAAGGGCCTCATCCTTGGAATGTCTGCAGCTGATGGCCTGCACCTCTGGCCAAGAGCTGCCGCTGTGTCCTTCCCCTCTGCCATGTGGTTTTGTCTTTTCAGGGCCAGAAAAGTGCCTGTGCCTCTGGGTCCTAACTGGTGACTGTCATTCCACCTCAGAGTTTCTCCCCTTTATTTTCATGTTGCTAAACTGGTAGCATGCAAATTCATCTTGGGGAGAGATGTAAGGCAAGGGCTTTAAGTTGTCATCAGCTGTTTTTACATGACGGGGTATCATGATTTACAGAGTGCCTGCTGTCTGCCAGCTACCATGAGGGGACAGAGGTGAGAACGTTACAACCCCTGCCCTCATGGGTCTCCAAGACAATAGGCAGGAGTAAGCAACTCACATTTTGGGGACTATCCAAGCAGTATTTAAAACATTTTACATATGTTACCTCATTTGTCCTATAAGGTGGATATTAGACTCATTTTTTATTATCTAAAACTGCAGACAAAATAAGTATATATCCTATCAACCCAGGCAACCACCACCCAGATCCAGAAACAGCGATGTCAGCACCCAGACACCTCCGTGGGTTTCCTTCTAGGCAAATCCCTCACCCGGGGCAGCACCGGCTGCAGCACCACAGAGCGGCTTTGCCCGGGTGAAGGCTTTTGTGTCTGGCTCCTCTCGTTCCACATTATGTTTGTGAGTTACACACATGTAGTTGCAGAGAGCAGTAGTTTATTCTCACTGTGTGTATATTCTGTCCACAGTATGGGTACACCTCTGTTTATCTGTTCTTCTATTGCTGGCCATTTGGTTGTTTCCAGTTTCTAGTTCACGGTGCTGCTGTGAGCATTCCAGTGTGGATCGTTTGGAAAACATCCGCCTGCGTTTCTCTTCGGTGTGTCCATCGAAACCGCCCAGAGGTTTTCCAAAGTGGCCCAGCGTTTAAGAACCCTGGTTGCTCCACGCACTAACCAGCACCAGGCCTTGTCTAGACTCATTCTCCACGTGCATAATTTGAAGCTCAGCAAAGTTGTCCTGTGCTAAGTGTGTGCTAGTAAGTGGCAGAGCTGGGATTTGAATCCAGGCCCATGTGACTGTGGCATCTGTGCTCCATCCCTCTGGGTTAGACATAGACATAGATTATGATGGGCCAGAACATGATAAGCTCTCACCCTAAAAATGTACGAAGAGCTCTCTCTGGGAATTTAAAAAGGAGCAGAATTTTAATCCGTTTTGGCAAGAAAAGGGGTCACGGAGCCTCACGGATATGGTAGCATTTGTGCCTTGAGAAGGAGTTTCTGGATAGGCCTCCCCTGGACAGGGCCCAGGCAGGGCAGAGGCATGGCGGGGGTGAGCGTTCTGGGAGGATGGGAAGGTCTTCTTTAACTGTAATATGGGGTGTGTGGGGGGGGAGGAGACCGAGGTCAGGAAGGGCCAAACTGGGGGGACTAGTTTGTCCCTGGGGACTCCCCGGCCCTCAGCCCAGCCAGCCGGGACGGGGACCCCGAGGATGGGGCTTGTCCCCTTACTGTGGAGCTGGGGCTGCTGTGAATCCAGCGCAGCCCCGATAGCTAACAGCCCTGGCCTCCAGCCAATGGCAGCTCTCAGCTGCTGCAGGGACCACTCTCAGGGTATCTGCCAACAGAATTTTTGGGGGTTTTCTGCTTCCATCTAGCTGTGTGTCATTAGTAACCTTACTAATTTGTAACCCCCACCCCACCCCCAAGGACCTGACCCAAATAGTCTATTTGGAAGGACTTTTTTCAGCACAAAGAAGATGGTAGGTAGCAGTCCTACTGCCTCATGGGCTCACCTCAGGAGACTTGCCAAGACGGAGGTGAGGGGTGAACATGGGTTGAGCCTCTGAGTCTGGTCAAGCCAGATTTGCTAGGAGGACCCCCAGACCTTTCCTCAGAAAGGAACGGCATTGGCTGTCTGAATGGCTGTGGGAAGCAGAAATGCAAATGGTAGTCTGGGATGAGTCAAACAATGACAGTAACAATCTCCCTGTTTTTTGCCCAGCGGTTTGTGCCATGTCATGGCATGTGAAGTAGGTGATATTGACATTGTCACTCCTGTGTACAGGTGCGGGGAACTGAGACTCAGAGAGGGTGCCAACCTGCTGTGAGTCACACGGCCAATAGACAGCCAGCCTAGCCTATAACTGGGGCTCTCAGAGCCTGCTCTTTGCAGTGTCCCCTCCTCGCTGGGCCCTGGCCCCAGGGTGGAGCACAGGGTGAAGACCAAGCAGGGAGGAGGGTGTGTGATGGACCTCGAGTGCCCACAGGCAGGGGCTCGGCAGGCGACCCTGAGAGTAAGGCCTGGCTGCCTGGCCAGCTCGGTCTGGAAGTCTTCAGGGGTGTGTGTGCCTTCGTGGAAGGGAGGGAGGCGGGCAGCATCTTGGTACCAGAGCTCTAGTTTGCAGGGGACAGAAATGGAGGAAAGAGGGTAAAATGTACACACCGCCTGAGAGTTAGAACAGCTCCAGCCACTTGGTGTGGATGAGACACACCCTTATGTGATGGTGCCTCCACCCAGACTGATGTAAACAGCATCTGGGGTTCATGGGGTCCGGGTATGGCTGGTGTCTGATTGACAGGCAGAAGAAGAGCTGCCAACGCTTAGCTGAAATGAGCTCTGAGAGGCCTGTGATAATGACTCCTGAAAGACACTTCCACAGGCAGCTGGTTTATCTTTGTGACTTGCAGACTGTGTCCTGGGCCCTGCCCTTGGGGTGCCGTTGAGGGAGGCATGCAGCCGTTCCAGGAATGGGAGCGCTTCTTGGGGAAGGGGGATCCCAGGGCAAGATGCAAACAGTCTCTTCTGATGGAGGAGAGGAGTGAGCAGTCCTCACGGCCCAGCTCTCTGTTGGGTGCCCTGGGCAGGCAGAGTTAGCTCCATTTGACAGATGAGGAAACTGACGCTCCTCTTTGTCCCCAGAGCCTGCTGGGGGCAAAGCTGGAACTAGAACCTGAGGCTCCTGCCTCCCGATGCCTGTTGTAATCGGTCACACCGCTCCCGCCCATCTTACTCTTGGGGTGATGAGTAAGAGACTTTACAAATTAGTTCAGACCTGAGTTCAGGTGGCGCAGCCCCCGAGGGAGCTGAGGTCATGAAAATCCCTTACCTTTCGACTGCATTTTACAGTTTACAAAATGATTTCATGATTTGTCATTGGTTTTTACAGTATTAGCCCCCTTTTACAGATGGGGAAGCTAAGTCTCTTGGTGTTTAAATGACTTGCCCAAGCAAAACTTGGACTTGAACCTACATATTTTGACTCAGAAATGAGTGCTCTTTCTCCTGCATCACGACTGCCTCTTCCCTCAGTCAACCCGAACTTCCTGAGAACAAGTCACTGAAGTTGGTTGGCATGGCTGTTCCTCTGAACTTGGTCAGAGCAGATCCAGATAAGTGAGGAGGGCTCTTTTCTGTCTCCTTCCTCTGAATCAAATCAGCCATCCAGTGTCGGTCACGGGAAAGGCTTGAGCAGACCAGTTCTTGAGGAACGAGGGCTGCAGATTGTTGCTGAATTATTAGCTCTCTTGCAGCTGATTACTTTTAGGCTCAAACTCTCAGGCTTGTGTCAATTTATACATCTCTCCCGATCTCAGGTTCATGGCTGTGTGTGCCAGGCCTCAATGAGGAGCCCAAACATGGAGACCTTCAAGCAGCAGAAGGTGGAGGACTTTTACGACATTGGAGAGGAACTGGGGAGGTAAGAGGCTGTGAGCGGCGAAGGGGATGCGAGGTGGAGCCAAGGATGCACTTCTGTGGGTGCACTTGCAGTCGATCTTGCCACGGGATTCGTGGAAAGCTTTAAAAACAATCCTGAGGTTTATTTACTTTTTATTGAATTTTTGGGGGTGGCATTGGTTAACAAAACTATACAGATTTCAAGTGTGCAATTCTGTAATACATCATCCGTATGTTGTGTGTTCACCACCTAAAGTCAAGTCTCCCTCCATCACCATTTATCCCCCCTTTACCCTCTTCTACCTCCCCTCACCCAGCCTTTCCTCTGGTAATCACCGTACTGTGGTCTGTGTCTATGAGTTTTTTGTTTTTGTTTTTTGACTTTGTTTAATTCTTTCACCTTTGTTACCTCCCCTCTAATAGCATTCAGTAATCCTGAGGTTTATTCAGCTTTACGGGCAGCTCTGCAAATCGTCATCTCTCTGAAAATAAAGCCTCCAGCCAAAGGGGCTAGAATTGTCAAGTTCTGTGTTTTGAGTACATTCTGGCTAAGAGTTATGTCGAATCTAACTGATTCTCGGTTTATCTGTTACTGTTCTCCCAAAGCCCTCCCCAGGCTTTGCATGGAGACCTGACCTATCAGTTTTCTTCTCCGAGTTCCACTTGGCATTCCCCACAGCTCCCAGGATTTTGTTTCATAAGCTCAGAGCCTGCATGGGAGGTGAAGTAATCCTCCTCAAAGTGGATTTGCATTGAGTAACAAGCCACACGAACCAGCATAGTCATGAAGCTTCCTAGGATCTGAGTTAACAGGAGGCCCTTCCTCTTCATTGAGCTCTTGGGGCAGGACTAATTCTTTACTTTCTTTAATTTTAAAAGACAAAACAGAAAGAGCTTCCAAGCCACAGCCAGACTCTGAGAAGAATGGGAGGCGCTGGCACTTCAAGTTCAGGCAGCACTTGTCCTGGGTGACTGGACGGCTGGGTGTTGAGGGGAGAAAGTGACATGCAGAGACCCCAGAGCGGGGTGAGTGGGCTCACCTAGGCCATCCAGGGCCCAGTGAAAGGGGGTACAAAGGAGGACAGAGGCCCAAAATCTGGGGGTGGCCAGTTGGAGTCTGCCTCTGAAAGGGAGGCTAGGTTCTTTTTGCCTCGGGTGCTTCTTCTCACCTTGGTGACACCCGGGAGAAAGTGGCATCCTCAACAGCAGATGCTGCCAGTGGCATTTGCTTCGGAGGCCTCACCTTGGTCACACCCTGCGTGTAGGGCTCAGTGCTAAGTGCTGTGGGGACGAAGATGAGGAGAACACAGGCCGCCTCTGCCTTCCTGGGACTCCAGCTGGGGGTGTGGGCAGCTGCTCACACAACAGGGATGAGACTGGTGCCAGAACTGGGAACTGAGCGGTGGAGGTGGGAGGCTCCAAAGAAGGAAATACAAGCAGTTTCCTGGGGGAATTCATCTATTCGTCCTTCCCAGTCCTGTCTTTCCCCACGCACTGCATCGGAGCTATGAGAACTAGAAGAGGTCTCACGTTTTCTGATCTTCCCTGTAACAGGGCGTGAAGCCCCACGTGTCTCACAGGCTGGGGGCCCTGAAAGGACTTCACCTACTTTTCTAAAGTGCTAACCAGACAAGGAGGGGGTCAGAGGCAGGAGAGGCCTTTGGAATGGCTTGACATGCTAGGACTTGTGGTCTAGAGGTCAGATGAGCTGGAAAGCCAGTAGGGGTCCCTTCTAACAGGCCCTTCCTCTGATAGTTGAAGAAACTGAGGCTCACAGAGGGGAAAGTCTTGCCTGGGGCCATGACCAGGCTGGAAGTAGAGCTGCCTCCAGGTGACAGCTCAGCTTCTTTTCTTTTTTTTTAATTTTTTTATTGATTATGCTGTTACAGTTGTTCTATTCCCCCCCTTCATTCCCCTCCACCCTACCCCCCCATCACCACCATTACCCCCCCTTTAGTTTATGACCATGTGTCTCAGGTCCTTTAGATTCTATATTTCCCATGCTATTCTTGCCCCCCATCTATTTTCTATCTACTGTCTATGCTACTTATTTTCTGTACCTTCTCCCCCCTTCTCCTCCTCTCACTCCCCTGTTGCTAACCCTCCTTGAGATCTTCATTTCTATGTTTCCACTCCTGATCTAGCTGTCCTTTTAGTTTGCTTTTGTTTTAGGTGTGTGTTAATAACTGTGAGTTTGTTGTCCTTTCACTGTTCATGTTTCTTTAACTTCTTTTTCCTAGATAAATCCCCTTAACATTTCATATAATAAGGGCTTGGTGATGATGAACTCCTTGAATTTGATCTTATCTGAGAAGCACTTTATCTGTCCTTCCATTCTAAATGAAAGCTTTGCTGGATAGAGCAATCTTGGTTGTAGGTCTTTGGATTTCATGACTTGGAATACCTCTTTCCAGCCCCTTCTTGCCTGTAAGGTCTCTTTTGAGAAATCTGCTGACATTCTGATGGGGACTCCTTTGTAGGTGACTGTCCCCTTAGCTCTTGCTGCTTCTAGGATTCTCTCCTTTATTTTAATCTTGGCTAATGTAATTATGATGTGCCTTGGTGTGTTCCTTCTTGGGTCCAACTTCTTTGGGACTCTCTGAGCTTCCTGGATTTCCTGGAAGTCTATTTCCTTTGCCAGACTGGGGAAATTCTCCTTTATTATTTGTTCAAATAAGTTTTCCACTGGTGGCTGTGCCTTTCCCCCTTCTGGTACCCCTATAATTCAGATGTTGGAGCGTTTAAAGATGTCCTGGAGGTTCCTAAGACTCTCCTCATTTTTTTGAATTCTTGCTTCTTGACTCTTTTTTGTTTGGCCATTATTTGCTTTCTTCTGGTCCACTCCATTGATTTGAGTCCCAGTTTCCTTTTCATCACTATTGGTTTCCTGTGCAATTCCATTCATTTCAATTAGTTTCGCCTTCATATGTTTCTCTAATTTGTGGCTATAATCAACCAGTTCTGTGAGGATCCTGATGACCAATGTTTTAAACTGTGCGTCTGAGAGTTTTGCTATTTCTTCATCACTTAGATTTATAGGCTCTGGGGCTTTGAGATCTTCTTGAGCCATTTTTGGTCTGTTCGTGCCCTTTAAGTGTGAGAAGCGGCGCCCTGGACTCCCAAGTCGCTGGGTTGTGACGCTGTATGTGGGGGCGTGGTCAGAGCGGGGAAATGGCGGCGCCCTCCCTGCCGCTTGCTGACCCGCTGGGTTCTGGTCCAACCGCCCATTCCCTCGCTTGTCTATCCGCGCACAAATGGGCAACCACAGTCAACACGCAGCCCTGCTCCCCTGCTGTTTCCCCACGGTCGCTCGCTCGTTCGCTCACTCGTTCGCTCACTAGGTCCAACCCTGCGCCTGGATTCTGCGCGTCTGGATTCTGCGCGCCTGAGTCCGTCTGACTGGGTCCTCCTGTGCAACCCCGCTTCACCAGCCACTGGTTTCACCCCTTACCGGTCAGGCTGAAGAATTTGTTGTTAACAGACTTCCGAAAAGTTCAATTTTCTGTGTTCTGGCTGTGTTTTCTGTTGTTAATATTTAGTTGTCCCTAAACTTGGTTGTGTGAGAAGGCACGGCACATCCACCTATGCCTCCATCTTGGCGGAAGTCAGGATCGACAGCTCAGCTTCTGAAGGGACAGTCCTACCTTTCTCTCCTCCCCTTCTCTTCTTCACTTAATGTTCTGTTGTGCACCAGCCACTGCCCAAGAAGTGGTAAGTGCACAGGGATATTCTCGAACTCTTGCAGCTCATGCTCCATTGGCAGAGAAAGGCACTAAACCAGTGAGCAGGAAAGGGAGCAGGAAAGGATGCGTCACTGTCACTGTAGCATGCCTTAAGGGCTGTGAATGGAGACAGCAGGGTGCTAAAAGGGAATAGGGGCCATAGGTTAGACTGGGCAGTCAGTGAAGGCTGTTCTGAGGAAGAGACTCTGAATTTGAGAACTGAGGGGTTTATGTGCAGGTACTGACAACAGCATGGATATAAGCCCAGAGATGGGGAAGGTCCTGGGGTCTGAGCTGCTGGCAGGAGGCCAGTGTGGCCTCCAAATGGGAGCTGTGGGCAAGCCGTGCCGGATGAGGTTGGAGACGGCGGTGGGGCCAGATGCAGCTGGCTGGCTCCCTGTCAGCACAGAATGGTGGAGAGGTTTGGCCTTAGGGGCCCCGCAGACTGGGGCTGGGGTCCTCTTCCTAGCTGTGCAACCATAGGATGACTTAATCGCTCTAGGCCTTAGTTTTCTTACACGTATCATGGGAATAATGATGGTACCCACCGCACAGTTGTGGGGATTAAATGAGTTGCTGAGTCTGTGGTGCTCCTCACAGAGCCGGGCACAGGGTAAGTGTTCAGTGAACAAGAGCTGCTGCCCTTGGAAGTGAATTTGGTCCTGTCTCCCCCAGGTAGAGCCCCCAGGAGACAGGTGTGGGACTCTGAGGCCAGGACAGCAGGGGAAGGAGGCTGTCGTTCTTATTTTGGACAGAGCTGTGCTCGATGTTCCCTCCGTTATCCGTGAGCGCCCTAGCCTCCACTCAGGCCTTTCCTCATCAAGTCCTTACTATGCAACATTGAACATGAGTGACAGTCCTTTTTCATTTTTACCTGCATTGATGGATGGAGCTCACAAACATAATGTTGAGTGAAGGAAGCCAGACTCAAGGAGTCCCTGCTGTATAATTCCATTTGCGTTAAGTCTGAAACAGGCAAAATGAATTAGATATGCTGGAAGCCAGACTACTGGTCATTTGGCGGATCAGAGACTGGGAGGGAGCACAGGGGGACTCCTGGGGCGCAGGTGTTTTTCTGTTTCTTCATCTGGTGCCTTTTTCACTACTGTGTTCATTTCATGAAAATACATCAAGCTGCACATGTACATTTTCCTGTAGCTAAAACCATGTATTAACAAGCAAAGAATCTTGAACTCCACTTCCTGCCCTGGTCTGGTCCCTGAGGCACATGTTTTTGATTCCTTCGGAGGCCTCATCAGTCCTTGTCCTACAAGTAAGAACCTCTGTGAGAAGAGCTGGAAACCCCAGCTTTGGACGGGAATAGCGTGCTCTGGCTGGTGTGTCCTGAGCTGGGCTGGAACTGCACCTGGGCCTGCACATCGCACCTGATTCTGGCTCTGCACTCACATTTTCAGCAGCAGCCTGCCTGGGATGCTGGAGCGGTTGGAGAAATGCTGGCCTGCAGATTCTGGCCTCTCCCAGACTTGGGAGCCACCCAAGGGCAGAGCAGGGGAATATTACAGCGGGGCTCATAGAGAAAAGCCAATTCAACCCCTTGTTTTATAGATAAGGCTAAGATCAGAGAGAAAGTGGTTTGTCCAAGGGCACGTGATAAACCAGTGATAGGCCAGGGTGGGGACAGGAGGTGTGGCTCCCGACCTAGGGTCTGGCCACACTAGAGGACCTGCAGGACACAAACTCACTTTTTCCTTTAATTTGCATGCTTCTGGGACGTGGGGGAGAATATATGGTAGGGTGGTCTTTTATGTTTGACCTGGAGGGTAGAGTAGGAGGATCAGCGTCAGGAGGCGGGCATCTGGGAAGGAGTAGTGTTCTCAGAAGAAGGGCACAGGTAGTTAGGTCCAGGGAGGAATGCTGTGTGGTCAAGGGTACAAGGCAATTTAACGTGCGCAGCATATAGCAGTCAGTGGTTTCTTCTTCCTATATTTACACTGCTTTCCTTTACTTAGATTAGTAGATTATTACATTAACATAAAATCTTTAAGTGTTACTGTTGAACTGGATCTCAACAAGAATTTAGTTCAAACCTCCATTTTATAGGCAAGAAAAGTGAGGCCCAGAGAGGGCAGGTGATTTGTTCAAAGTCACAGAGCAAGAAATATAGGAGATGGAATTTACAGAAGCTCTTCAACTACATTGTGCTGGTTTAAGGAAACAGATGGAAATTATCTATATGTACATTCCACAGTCCCCACGTCTCTCAGGTAGCCTGCCTCCCCATCACCCCACACATCCAGCAGCCATCCCCTCCTCCCTCCCTGTGGAAGACAGCAGCCTTAATGCAGCCCCACTCCTTACAGGAGGCTCACTGTGCTCGGAATCCTGTTAGGCACTTAACCTGCAGAATCTCCTTTTGTAGGGATTGGAGCTTCGGGCCAGGCAGGGATCCACTGCGCTAAAGCCTCAGGAATTCCCTGGGACAGCCACGTGGACAGGGCTGCCTGCCAGACCTGAGTCTCCCGACAGGGTCCTCTGTCGTTAGGATCACTCACCACACGCTCGGCTTAGCCTGGCAGCCTCTTTTGTGAGAGAAACCAAAGCCTTCAGGGCATGTGTAGAGCCCAGATTGACCTGGGCTGGGTGCTAGTGACAAGCACTACAGAATAGCAGGAACAGTTGTTTGCTTGCTTGTCTCAGTCCTGGAGAAAAGGGGTTTCAAGGGGAAAGGCTATTTCAAAGCAAAGAGCCTTTTACTACTTCTTTTTACATGAGAAACAATTTTGTTTTATTATAGAGGTGAAGCATGGCAAATGGCTTAAAGTTACGACGAGTTAAAGTAAAAAGTAGAATTCCTTCTGCTATCCCTCCACATTTCGTGCCCACAGGTAGATTCTGATGGTAATTTTCTCTTTTTTTTATTGTGACTTTATATAGTTTATTTATTTATTTTTTATTGTTGTTCAAGTACAGTTGTCTCCTTTTTCCTGATGGTGATTTTCTAACAGGCAAGTCAGAACTTTTTCGAAGTGAAGCCAAGTGTGCACTGGACCCAGGTAGGCTCACGTAGCCACAGCAACCTACGAGTTGCTCTTCTCACATAATGAAATGTACTGAACATCCTTTTACAGACAGGTATTAGATCTGTGAGACTTATTTTGGATGCAAGTTTTTTTAATGACAAATTTAGGAAGACAACTTAAGCCAATAAAAGATTAGCAGCCTTAACACAGCAGCTATTTTTATTTCCTCTGTTTTACCTTCTAATCTTTCCACGGCTGTTTCTCACATCCACACACCCCCTCTTTGGTGTCTACTCGAGGTACTCTAGGCCTACAGTTAACCTTCCCCCGAGTGCTAAGCTCCCAGGGCAGGTCGGGGAGGTGGCGGGGGGAGTGGGGAGCAGGAGCAGTGCTCAGGGCCCTGGGGTTGTCGGGGGAAGAGATTAGGCCGATCCAGTCTCACAGGTGTTGGTGCTGGGCCGTCAACTCCCTGAAGCCAGGTCCACGTCAGTTCTCTTATTTTGAGTATTGCTACAGCTACAATACCAACACAGAGGCCAGAGGTCCCCAAAACTCTGTCACTTTCCTCTACACTTGTTGTTTCCTCACTCTTGGAAAAATTAAAATTTCCCCTCAAGGTCAAGATCAAAAGCTATTCTCTATGGCAAAGCCTGCCGTGACCCACCCCATCCTAATTACCTCTTATCCAGGGCTCACACCTCTATTGAGTGCTAGTGTCGTCCTGTCTCATGTTACACAAAGGGTTCCTCTGGTCATCTACCCTCTGGACTAAAGTTCCTCCAGGCTGGGCTCCTGCAGGCCTCATCTTTTATCTCTCCATTCCCCTTCCCTGCCCCCCCCCCCAACCATAGTGTCCAGCCCGGGCCTTTTATACTTGATAAGCGCTCAGCTCCCATAGATGCTCATCAGTCAAGTGCAGAGCTGTCTGGAACCTGCCTTGAATTAAGTCTGAGGCAGCAAACGTCAGCCAAGTGCCCAGCTCCCACAGGCCTTGGAGTCCATGAACATCCACAGTTCCCCAAAGGCACAGTGGGAAACAAAACACAGAAATTACCTCCATTTCCCGGACACGCATTCTTGTAGTTAATTCTTATAACACCCTGGGAAGCAGGTATTATTCCCATTTTAGGGATTAAGAAACTTCGTCTTTAAAAGTTGGAGAACAGGGGGACTTTCCTCAAAAGCTAATGAAATGAGAAGATGGAACAGGCCACGAGATAATTGGGGGACCCCCACCCTCCCACCCGAACACTCGCTGTTTGTTTAGAGGAGGAAGCTAGGAGCCTGGGTGGGGCAGCTCCTCCCAGCCCGATCTGGGAAAATGCAGGCAACCACCTGAAGTGAGGGCTGAGCCAGAGGCTGAGGAACTGCAGGCCTGGGCTTGGGCAAGGGGGGACTCGGAGGGGGCGAAGGGATGGGGCTGCCAGGAGGACAGGCGGCTGCAGAGGGCCCTGGGTGATAGAGGCTACGGGCGAGGGAGAGAGGCGCTTTGATCACGCTTTGTTAGGAAAACAAAGCACAAAGCCACTCAAACAAAGTGGCTGCGTTGCATACACTTGGGGCAGAAGCTGGCACACGGAGCGCATTGCTTGCCTGAGGGGCAGGTCTCGTGGTGGAGCTCAGTTTGCATTGTGAAAGCTCTCAGAGCAAAGGGGAGGTACTTACAGGGTGGGGCAAACGTAGGTGTGCCTCCGTTCGTGTGGAAAATAATACAATAATTAATAAATGATAGTACAGGAACACACTCTGTGTTTCATGTGCTCACAACCATAAACCTACTTTGCCCCACCCTGGATGTGGGGTGATCAAAACCATTATATACCTGGATCTACTGTATATACTTTCTTTTCTACTTATTCGTTGCCAGTGTGTACATTTTTGTGTTGTGCTGTTTTTCAGTTCAACATTCTATTTATACCTTTTGTGTATACAGAGTCTAGGTAACTTGAAACATTTTTTGTTTTGAAATAATTTCAAATTGAACACAACGGTTTCAGAATAACAGAACTCCCACACGCCCTTTATCTAGAGACCCCAGTTTTTGACATTTCGTCGCTTCCTCTCCCGCTTCCTCCTCCCCTCCCTCCTTCCTTTCTGTCTTTCTCACCATTGCTGTTTCTGAACCATTTTGAGAGTCAGTCGCAGGTATTTTGCCTCTTTATCCTGAAATTCTTCACTATGCATCTCCTAAGACATAGATATTCTCTTTCATAACCACAGTGCCGTTTTTAGATTGAGGACGTTTAACTCTGATATAATATTTTGATCCAAGCTCTCACTCTTACTCCAATTTTGTCCATTCTCCCACTAGTTGGCTTCTTAGCGTTTCCCTCCGTGCAGAGCAAGACCCAGTGCAGACCGTGGGCTGCAGTTCGTGGGAGCATATATCTTCAGGCTCCCTCAGTCCGGACAGTCCCTGGCCTTTCTCTGACTTTCATGACGCTGACGTCATTGGAGAATGCCAACTTAAAAAAAATAGGTATAGAATATATTTTTTAACTTTGTAACATGCTGGTTTATAGACATTCCCAGTTTACTCAACTTTCCCCTATTGTTTCTTACTCCTAAAAATAAGTGTTTCTGTGGACAAATTTGTTTAATTTCCCATCCCTGCATTATGTCTGTGGGGTGTATTTCCAGAAGTGGAATACGAGGTCAAAGGTTATAACTGATTTTTAATGGTTAAAACCGGAGATACCGAACCAGTTTACTAGGTCACCAGCATGCACTTATTTCCTTGTGGCTTTGACAATGCTCACTGTTTTGTGTATTTCTGGTAGTTCCAGAGTTTTATAAAGATGCATTACTGTGTTTTTGCTGTAGGGAAATTTAAAGTGGTAGAAGTTTTCTGTGCTTCTCTGTTAATTCCGAAACTTATTCTCTCACTACTTTACCTTTTTTTCATAGTGTTTATACTTCATTTTCATTTAGTTACATTTTTACGGATCATTTGAAGTTCTGATAGCAACACAAGGCAGGTAAGGCAAATACGATACCTCCCATTTTATGGGAGATGATGAAAATAAGGCCCAGAAAAGGTACCTGAGACCAGAGACAGCGCTCTTCGCTGTAGATGGATGGTGGTACCTCTGGTAGAGACCATCAGGTCTTGGGGGGGGCGGGGGGGGACCTCAGAATGCCAAAAGAGTTCCGCTGGTTTGTCTCTATGTTTAGACGCTGGCAGGAAATGGCTCTATAAGAAAGCTTCCTGAGAGAGTGCTGTCGGGAGGGAGGGACTCCTTTGGGGACGGGTGCTTTGAGGCCAAAGGAGAGGGCTGTTGCCCTGTTCTTCCCTTTGCTGGGGAGACCAAAGTGAGGGGTAAGCGAGAAGGCCAGTGGTAGGAGTTAGGCCCTGCGGTACCCCTCACCTTCGCTGTAGTAAAGTACCCCAGGGCTCTGGCCATGGGGGACCGCAGTTTCCAGGGCTTCTTACAGGGGGAGGGCTGCCGCCCTCAGAGCCTGTCTCCCAGAGATTGTCCCACACCCCAGAGCAGCCTTCTGCCGGCTTTGTAGCCCAGGAACTGTCACCTGCAAGGACTCCTACAGTGTCTAGTCCAGGGAACAAAAAACTGTAGTTCTGTAGTCAAATCTTCTGCCACCTGTTGGTGAATGGCCCTGAAGCCTAAGAGCGGATTTTATAGAAGGACAGTCCCGACAGATTCGATGACAGGAACATTAACTTTCAAACCCAATTTAGCAAAATGCTTTTCTCCTCACTTAAAAAAAAAGTCTCTTCTCATTGGAAGACCTGTATTACCAAAAACAGGCAAAACAAAATAAAACCCAGTTCTTATTATATTTTTAAGTCCACCAATTAAATACTTGTTGAGATTTAGTTTTCTCCTTTGTTGTATGAGAACCTACATAATACCCTTGATTTTGCCTCTTGGCCCATGACACCTAAAACATTTACCGTCAGGCCCTTTGCAGAAAAAGCATGCCTGCGCCTGATCTGCTTCAGTAGAGTGTACTACATAAGCAGCAGAACTTTCGAAAGGTAGATTGTTGTGGGGTGGGGGATGGGCTGTAAACGGGTCAAAGTGAGGGTGCAGCCCAGGGAAGGAGAAGCAAAAGGTGAGCGCACATGGCTTGTCACCCCCCCACCCCCCACCCCCGGCCCTCTCATAGCCCATGAGGAACCTCTGAGAAGCCCAGGGTCAGAACCTAGGCCAATCCTAACCTCTTCAGAGAATGCTGGGGTGGGAAGAAGGGGAAGGAGCTCCCTGGGTATATTTTGTACTAGGCACAGGGTGGGGCTAGGGGCATCACCTGGTTTAATTCTCTTGAGCCCCATGGGGTGGTAGGTATTTTTCCCAATTTGCAGATGAGGAAGCTGGGGCTTAGAAAACTTCACCAACTTGCCAAGTTTAGTGTCAGAGCTGGGATTTAAACCCACGACTTCTGATTCCTGGTCCAGTGCTTTCTTGGAGGTGCCAAGCTGCCTAGGATTTTCTTTCTGCCTGTGGAGAATTCTCCAGAGAATAGAGAAAGAGGTCGATACTATTGTTTAGTGCTCTTGGTGGTTTCCTGGACAATCTGCTGAGATCCAAGGTGTCCCATGTCCAATCCACTTCCAGGGCTGGCACTGCTTCCCTGCTCACCCCACCCACTGGCTGCCAGCCTCTAACCCTGAAGCCCTACTCAGGACCCTAATCTTAAATCCTGATGGCCTCTGGTAACTTGGCCACAAGGCCTGGAGGGTAGCAAAGTATCCTTCCTGCCTTGGGTTGAGGTTTATTTGGGGGTGGGACACACCAGCTAGAAAGGAGAGCTTAGCTGCCGAGGGGCTGCCGAGGGGCTGGCTGCAGCATGGCTCTACGAGGCACAGTGCTCCTACTAGACTTTTGCAGGAGCTCCTGCCAACGGAGAGAGGAGACGGGGCAGAGGGGAGAGGGTAGCTGAGGGGGTGGCAGGGAAGGGCGCTGAGCCCTTCCTGTCAGGGGGAGGGGCTCAGGGCTGGAGGCTGATGAGCCTTAGCCCAGTGGTGAACACTCTGGGCACTTGAAGCCTCCAGGCCCCAGTCTGACCCTGGCTCTGATACTGTGAGCTGTTGGGCCTCAGAGGCAGCTTTGCTCTCCTACGGTCCGTTTCTTCATTGTAATGGTCTCTGTCTCACAGGTTTGTTGAAATACTGTGGAATCATGTGGAATCTGAGTCTCTTCATGTTTTCCAGCCTTCTGGGGTCCCATCATTAATGTCCAAATGGGAAAAATGCGCATTCCATTCCAGGGCAACAGGAAGTCCTGTTCCTGACCCACTGATTCTCCCCAGGGAGTGCTCACATCCTCCTCCACCTCGGGTCCTTGAACTCAAGTACCCCTTCCCCTTCACGAGAGGCTGCACTTCCTCTGTGGCCCTGTCTCAGGCAGGAACCCAGGCCCACTTCTGAGTGCCTCCTCACCACCGAGACTGGTTAAAGGGTAAACCAAGTTTCATGTAAGGCTTGGGGACAGTGAGAGGAATTTTGACACAAAGAAGGAAAAGGCTTAAAGCAGGAGAGAGATACCTCTGTTTTTTATTCCTGGCCTCTGTTATGATACTAGGGTCTTCCAGGATCCTGCCCCTGGCCCCAAACCAGTGCCATGCTTTCTCCTTATCACCCAAGGGAGATCCCTGGTTCTTTCACAGACAGACTGTATTGCTGTTGCAACCTCTGCCTCAGTGGACTCTAGGTCTCTCTTTTCCAGAATCAAAGGCTCTTTAAAGTTTCTTCCAAACAAAAAAGCCATCTCTGACATCCCTTTCTTCCCCCTCATTCCTGCCACAGACGTAAGGGACATAGCCTGGCAGGTAGGCAGTGCCTAGCAAATGCCACAGATATGGACATCATTGTGCTAAAATCCCAGCAGTCCAGTTGCTTAGAAGAGCTCACACGGAGGAACTGGGCTAGGCAATCGGTGAGATTCCCCATGTGGGGTAGGCCGGCAGATGGGAAGTCATTGTCTTCGAGTTACAGATCCGAGGCACGAGGACCCAGTCCCAGCCTTCATGAGCAGGGAGGCCAGATGGCGTGGAGGTGAGGCTGTGTGTCCACAGGCATTTGTAAACATAGGTCCAAGTAACAATCTTGAAAAGATTCTTAGAGAAAGATTTTAGAGGCATCTTAGAGCCAGCTAACTGCAGCATTTCCAGAATTCGGGGTCATGGAATTCTTTCTCATGTTTCACCTGAGTTCTGACATAGGATCCTTCTTGGGGTCCACACAGGTCTGAGAAAGCGTCAGCTCCCACCAGGCCAGGAAGCACTGCCAGACCCTGGCTAAGCTGGCCTGGCTCCACCGCACCCCACCTCCCCCACAAGCCCTCTGGAAAAGTCTGTGGCTGGGCCATCTCTCTGGGCAGCTGAACCACTCCTCTCCAATACATAGCCAAGAAGTCATCCCTCAGGCTCAGGGACAAACCTGGGTGCCAATCCCACCTTTACTACTGGTGGCCTGTGTGACCTTGGGCAAGTTACTTCACCTCTCTGAGCTTGGTTTTTCTTATTTTGGAAATGCAGAATGGACCACCTACTTTATCAGGCCAGGATTTAAACTTAGATCTCTCCTGACTCTAGAGGATTGAATGAGATTATGATTGAAACTGTAGACACGGTGGTTGTTGTCATGGGCAGTACCTCTGGATCAGAGAAGCATTCTAAAACAAACACACATGCATGCATACGTGCCAGGGATTCAGATTTAGAAGGTTTGCAGTAAAGAATGTACAACTGGATCCAAGACCATTCCCACAAAATGGTACTTGAGATACATAGTAGGCTCTTAGAGATGTTGGTTTATTCCCTTCTTTCCTAATAATAAGTCTCTTTATTATCCTCTGTCTAGTTATGTATTATTTTTTTTATAATGCAAAACAGATTTACTTGTATGTACAGCAGTGGGCATTCAGCTGACCTAAGGACCTATTGCAATGGGAAGACTTGCTGTATTGCCTTCAAGTCTCATTATCTGACACTTCAGCAGGCTTTTTAAATGGGTCTTCCTGCTGGGCCTGCATTTCTCATTTCTAATTTCTTGTGATGTACAAGCTGATGAACCAGATAGCCTATGTTCCTCTTCTGTTTATCCAGGTACTTTCCCGTGAAATGTGAGCTCAGTTCCACTGTTTGCAGAAGCCAAGTTCTTCTGGTCTTTCTGGTTAACATATTCGTCAACTCCAGAGCAGACTCTAGAGTTTGTATGCCTGTTCCCCAGTTACCTATCTCAGGCCTCTTAATTCAGGAAGGCAGATTTCACCCTCATGTTTTCTTAGATTATCTTAGAAACTGCTTTGCACATCCCCTCAGTGTGGTCTTCAAAAAAATGCAGGAAGAAGAGGTGCTCTGTGTCTTCGCACCATATGGCCTAGTAACAGGCCATAGATGAATAAGCGTCACTGACGTGCAGCTCATAAGATACCACTCGATTAATAGCCCTACATTCTTCAGAGAGGGGGCTCTGGCCCTGGGGTGCCATCTCAACATTAGAGAAAACCAGGCATAAGAAGTGCTACCCAGCCTGTTATGTTATTTTTACCTCCTCCCCTTTGCTCACACTAGACCCCTGCTGGGAGTCCTTCACCCCTACCCCCCCCCACTCTTTCATGGTGTCTACTACGCTCAACATTCCTTTCTTGCCAAAACTATGCTCTTCTTCTTTCTCCTCAGACCCCTCACAGCCCCTTGCCCCATAGAGCTGCCCCTTAGAGCTGTGCTGAGTGGAGTGGATCCTGGTACGAGGGTGGTCCCTGATTGGACTAGGGATGGTCACTTGACTCAGAGTGACCAATTCATTGGCTAGTTGGTATCCTATGAGACAGCTGGGCTGAAAAAGCTCTGCCCACTAGGAGGAGTGGTAATTAGCTAAAAATAGCTTTTCTCTGAGACTTGATGCAGAATGTGAGGAGGGAGTGGAGCTGCCAGGGAAGATGCAGTGATTCCATAAGCTAATTCCTTGTTGGCCTCTGGGTTTACTTTCCATTCCTGTGTGGGTCCTCGAAGAGCCCGGGCAGCACACTTTGCCTGTCTTATCTCTGTCCCGCCCATGCACGGGGCCTCCAGTTCCACAGGTGCCCAGGTTTTGCTTGCTCCCAGAAGCCTGCCCTGACTACTGCAGGTGCGTTGACTGCAGGCAGGGTTCGGAGCGTCTGCTCTGTGTTCCACAATGTCCTACAGTATGTTGTGGATTTTCTAGTTGTCATTATTTACCTTTGAGTCTGCTTCCACCCTCTCTGCACCATCCCTGAAGAAAAGCTACCCTAAAGCAGCTCGCAGTCCAGAGAGCTTTCTGATCACAGGATCTGGAGGTCATTCTCTTTTATTGCCCAGTGCCTTACGCAGTGATAGGCACATAGTAAGTGTGCAATAAATGTTGGAATGAATTCTGGTTTCAGTTGGCTCCTGTTCTGGGGTTGCTATTCTGGCTTTGCACTTTGATCTTAGTCAAGTTTCTCCTCCTCTCTGGTCCCCAGTACCCTTCCCCCCTCGGCTCTAAAATTTCATGGGTCTATGAAGTACCTATCAAACATGTAGTAGGTAGGAGATGCTTTGATGGGCACTAGGGTGGGGAGAGGTGTTGCTACAAAGATATCATTTATATTTCTAGGAGCTTACAGAGAGATTGCAGAGGTAAATAAGCAAATACATAAACAGCCTGTGAGAGTATCAGGCTCAGCAGCAACTCAAGAGCTATCAGAACATAGTGCAGCTGAAAACACACCCAGACAATACATGTGGTACCGGCTCAGGACCTGGCTCCTTCGTGGCCTGGCACAACTGGGAAGGTGGTGGGAGGTGGGAGCTAAACTGAATGGTAGGTGGGATTTGGATAGGCTGAGCAGGGAGGGTGGGTATTTCGTGCATAGGTGGACTTGAGCCACCTAAATGGACAGGATAATGCAAGGTATGTTTGGGGGAGTGGGTCCCCAGAGGCTGGATGAGGGGTCTGGCAGGGAGGCAGTGGGCAACCCCAGGGTGGACAAAAGCTTAAGCCAGCCATTAAAGTTTTTAATAATATTGGTCACAGGAATAGGGGGAATGGTACAGGTGTAGGATAGTGGATGATTTCATTGTTTTTTACTATACTTTTCTGTATTTTCTAAACTGAAAAAGTTTTACATGTATTTCTTATGTCCCTTAGAACAACTTGCTTTTTAAATATTTCATGCTCAGGAGTTCATGCTTCAGATTGGTTTTGAGCCGGAGGGAAGGTCGGTGGGATTGGATGGAGAAAAGCGCATGGGAAGAGGGCCAGGGGGCAGTGATCATTGTAGAGAATGTGAGCGGACGAGGACCTGGAAGTGTCACAGAGGAGGCATGGCGGCGTCACTGCCTGCCTCCTTCATGCAGAAAGAACAGACTCGGTGAACCCTTGGCGAGGGGTTAGTCAGCTGGCATGACAGTGGCTACAGGGGAGGGAAGGAGATGGTGAGGATTCCATTCTGGTACTGGCGACGTGTCTCCCCTTCCTTCTGCCAGAACATTCTGGCCGAGATACCCCAACAGGTTTGGAAGGAGTCATTCGTCATCATGCCGTTAGAATTTAGACTGGATGGGTCCCACAGTGCCCTCTGTCTGACCCCGTCAGTGCACTGTGGGCTCCTAGAGTCACTTTGGAATGTGAAGTAGTCTGCTCTCCACAGAAGTATTCACCCTACACAAGTTATTATTTCTTGGAGTGACTTGACTTCTTTTTCTTTTTCTTTTTTTAGATTTTATTTATTTATTTTTAGAGAGAAGAGAAGGGAGGGAGAATGAGAGAGAGAAAAGTGTTGATGTGTGAGAGAAACATTGACTGGCCATCTCTCACATGTCCTCAACTGGGGGCCTGGCCCACACCCCAGGCATGTGCCCTGACTGGGGATGGAACCAGCAACCCTTCGGTTCACAGGCTGGGACTCACTCCACTGAATCCCACCAGCCAGGGCAGAGTGACTTGACTTTTAGAGTCTGCTGTTCAGGGAACATGTCTGTTGGGTGAAGTATGCCTGTACATATGGTAGCTCAAGTCCTCATTCTAGCTAGTGCTGACTTTTTGGTAGCTCTTCCTAAATAAGAACTTTCAGAAATAAGTCTGGGGAAACGTCACCCAATGCTTGGAAGAAAATGACCATTAACTGAGAACAGAACTTGAACTATTTAAATGTTAATAGCTGCAGGCGCTCATTTAGTAATAACAACATTGTACATGTTCTTTTCTCTCTGTGGAGTTGCCCAATAGCCAGCACCTAGAGCACTGCCAAGGTTAGCTGACGCTTGCTGATATGGACTGGCGTTTGGGTGGTTGCTCTTGTAGAACGATCCTCTGTGCCCACAGGTGTACGTCTCTAATGCATTTCCCTTCCCTTTTTGTTGCCTTAGTTTCCAGGGTAAGTGCTTCCAGGCCAATGTCTGTCTAAGACATGTATTCCCTATATTCTCTCTGATACAGGGTCAGGAATAAGTGGCTGGCAGATTAAAGTGGAGGGTGTGACTACATTAGTCCCATTATTCTGTCCACTCTACCCGTCCAAATCTCTCTCAATACCTTCTAACCTTTCTCTCCTCTGGCTGCGGTCCACATCTTTTAATGAGATGTTCTTTTCCATCTTCTGAGCACCTTCTCTTTCATCTCCCTTCCTCTCTTCCACCAGTTCTACTCAGGCCTCAAGGCCAGCCCCAGTCATCACTCCATCCAGCTTCAAGCATCCATAACTCTGGGAGTCTGTGCCTCAGATATAATTCTTCTAAGTAGGTTTCTGAAGGTTCATTCTGTACTCCTAGCCAGGCTGTGAGACCCTTGAGGACAGGTGCAAAGAAAGTTGCACTTTCTTAGTGTTTTCACTGCCTCTAGCGTAGGGTGGGATGCACAGTAGTCATTCAGCAAACACGGGGACCAGTGCAACCATAAACTGCTCAGCCAGCTCAGCCTCCAGGGCTTGAGTTGCATCTTCCAGCCCAGGAACCAGTAGAAGTCAGCAGCATCATTTTTTGTCACAGCGACATTCTTTGTTTTCTTGTCTGGAGGGGGTGGAGCAGGGGAACTGGCCAAGTGTGCAGTGGTCTTTGACATCTCAGCAGCTGTACAGAATGCTCACTTGTTCTCCCTCTTATGTGCCAGAATCGCTCCACATCACAGCTTCTCTCTGCGCTGGGTTAACCTAGTGACTTCTGTCTCGCTCTTACTTCTTTAGGAAGTGGCTGAGCCTGGTTCTGCGAATGCAAGTGGAGTATCTAGTCCCAGGGCTTCCCTTTGTGGACAGGCCTGATCTCAACTGAAGAGAAGAAGTCCTGTTGCCATGGAAGTCCCAGATCAGGGCTGTGGCTTTCCTGGGGTTGTCTGAGGAGTAGAGAGTCTCATCTGAGGCGTTTAAGCCATCAGATGGACCTGGAGTAAAGAACTTGATTTTCAAGTCCCACTTTGGCCAAAAATACATCGTGTGGCCTTAGGCAAAACACTTCCCCCCTCATGGCCATGCCACCACATTTTGGGGGTACAAATGGGACCTAAGTGCAGGTCTCCTCACCCTAGGTCCTTTCTTCTTTCCACGATTGCTTGGAAACGCTGCAGACATTTGGTATCACAGCAAGTCACCTATTCTGTCCATTTTGACTTGTTTCTTTTAGGACCTGAGGTGCTCTTAGGACTAGGGACTTTCTTCCAGAGACCTGCTGTCAGACATCTATCCCCAAAACATAATTCTTTTATGTTTCCATCCTATGGATACTTTCCTTTAGGTCCCAGATTTCCCTGGGGCTACCCAACAGGTCTGTCTCTTGACAACTGCGAAGAGATTCTTCCCAGAAGTGGGCAAAGTCACATGCTTTGAAGCAATGTGTGAAGCAAGTAATGCCTTTCTGTAGCTGGGCTCAGTAAAAGTTTGTCAGACAAATAGATGAATGAATGAATGAATGAATGAATGAATGAATGAATGAATTCCAGCAGAAAACAAGAGAATTGCTGATGCTGTGGTATCACCTTAATCATTGCTGCAGGAGACCAGGCCAGTCTTGGGGTGATCCCTCTGTGAAACTAACCATCTCAGAGCAGCACGAGCCCCATTTAAATCTGGGGTGATGAAGTGGGCTCTGTCCCTGCTGCCGTCACAGCTGTTGCTCCATGTTTATGCATTTGACAAGACAGTGCAATAAGAACTCTTATGTAGGGGTGCAGGGACCCAGGTTCTGGTGCTGGACATACATGTGCTCAGCACCACAAGTCCTTCCCCCAGAGGGCCTCTGTTTTCCCATCTCTTAATGTTTAAATGCCTTCCAGCACTAGCCACCTGGACTTTCTGATTATGTGAAGCATCCTTGCTGGGCTGGAGCTATCTGTTTGGTGAGGGCAGGAGCCACTCACCTGGTGGTGTGGCCATGGTGTGGCAAAGCCTCTGGTGCCACCGAGACTGCTGCTGCTGCTGACAGGAGGCAGGGACTCTCAGCACCGAGTTATGTTGAGGGCCTGTTTTAGCAACACTGCAAGTAAATATTGACTCTGCAGCACGAAAATGGAAAGCAGAGATGACTGCATTAACTCACTCAAAGGGTAGAAGTTCACCAAGCCCTGATAAGACAAGATATAGTTATGAAATGTGTAGGTGTGTCACCAACAAATAAGTTGTTTAGAGGTGGGGAGAATGGAAAACACAGCAAGGAAGCTTTTGTGGGCAATCCATAGCTGCTGTCTCCTCGGCACTGGCTGGCCTGCTTTATCTATCTGTTTTAAACATGCTTCCAGCATATAGAAAAATGACTGGAAGGAAATACACCAAGATATTTACTGTGACATTTTCTAGAGATGGTGAAATTGCCGCTGATTTTTTTTTCATATGCTTTGTCTATTTTTCACATGTCTACAATGATCACCTATTACTTCTGTAATCAGAAAAGGGCAGTGTATTAGAAATGAAATATTTTTCTTTGAAGGGTGTGAGCTTTTAGAATCTTCTAGGTCCCTCAGATCATTGTGTGTTACCTACTGGACTTTGTATAGTAACATAGCTGTCAAGAGAAGAGGCCATATGAGAGGAGTTATTCTTCTAAATAAACCCTGATTTGAGTGTGTTTACTTATTAATTTGTACTCATGAAAGCAGAATGTTGGTGGGAAACATTCCAATCACTTGAGACTTCAGGGGTTTTTTCCTAAGTAAACAACCACTTACTGCTCTGTGTGCTTTCTGTTTGCCAACCCTGTACTTCATAGTGTCCAGGCCCAGCTTGGCCCAGAGCGGGGCAGTCTGAGAACAGGGCACTCTGATTAGTGGTTACCTTTGAGCCAAAGGTAGGAGGAAGCACGTATGGAGGAGGGACTAGGCCTTAGGATTTGTAGCATGGGGGCGGGGGTGCCCTTATAATAATAATTACCACTGATGAGGCACTAACCATCTACCAGGAGGCTTCCACATATTATTAGTACTGTTTAGAAAACTGTGTGTGATAAGCATCAGCTACCTTTCAGGGATGAGGAAACCAGGCCGGGAGTCAACTCTCCCCAGCTCCAGAGCCAGTCAGCAGCCAGCCCTGGGTTCAAGCCCATGTCTGCCCGACTGGGAAGCACTTACTCCTGCCACTGCACCAGGCCGCCTCTCAGTGGTTTGGGGTTTTGCACTGGAAAACAGAAACCTCCAAAGGGAGCCTGAGCCAACAAACAAGGACTGAGGGTCTTTGGGGGACTGAGGCAGCCCCAAGTGTCAAGCATATTTTTGCTGTCCCCAGGGGCCCACGAGACCACAGGCAGGCCTCTTTTGAGGCTCCTTCTGGCCAGTTCAGAGGGCCTTTCGTCTTTGGACTGCTTATGTGGCGGTGGTGGGACAGAAAGAGAGAGAGAGAAACTGATGTGGCAGAAACATCTGTATGTGCCCTGAACAGGGATCAAACCTGCAACTTTTGCTGTCCAGGACAATGCTCCTATCAACTGAGCCACCTGGCCAGGGCATGGCTGTTTAGCGTTTAGCTGGATTAGTAGACCTAATTTCTGAGTCTGCAGCAATGATTGCCTCTTTGGGCTCACAGATACAGTCCTCACAGGCCTTGGAATGGGCCGGGCGCCTCCCTGGCTGCCCACCTCCCCTGGAACTCTCTCTACCTGCAAACTCTCAGTGGAGAACACTGGGCCTGCCCCCATCATGGGGGAAGGCCTCCCTCCCAAGAATGATTGCCTTGGAGTTGGATTTCAGTTAAAGTTTGTCTCCACTGATTTTATTTTCTTAGGAGAAAAGATGTGTGTTTGCGGGGAGGGACTGAATTGTGATGTGTGGTGTCTTAAAAAAACTGTTTATTTTGGCCTAGGCAGCTGAGATGATTGAAGCTCAGTAGTGCCCATTATGGAAATGCCTTACCCTGTGGTTCTGCAGAATGGCGGCTGGAATATTTTTGGTTTTCTGGCAAAGCCATAGAGGAGTTTGAAATTTGATGAAGAAGGTTTCCAAGTTACTGAAATCAAAAGGAGGGGTGGGATCTTATACTTCCTATGGCCCAGGGGTTCGTGCCCCTCTGAGGCTCGCACCACTCTACGTACCTTTTATTCCTTACACAGTAATGAAAATCACACTAATTACCGACAGTCCCGTACATTATCTCATTCGGCTCTTGTGGCAGCATTCCTAGACAGGCAGAGGCTGTCTACCCCCTTTTACAGAAAACCAAGCCTCGAGGAGGGTAAGCGGCCTGGGCCCGCAGTCTCAGCAGTTAAGCCAAGGTTTTCTGACTCCAGCCCAGGAAAGGCAAGAAGGTTTGCACCCAGTAGGATGTGGGCCTGCCGTGCCCTGGAGTGCAGGCTCTCTGGGCTTAGGGAGATGTGAGCGCTGCCAGACCTCACCATGACTGTCCCGGGTCCCAGCAGGGGCATCCTCTGTAGGAAACGGGACGGCCTCTGGGGAGGTGCAGTTTGGGGCTGTGCGTGGGGCTTCGCCTTCATGGTTGCTCTTCGGTCTCTGCTGTAACTGCCCTGTGAGACAGCAGGGGAGGTAGATGCTGTTAGCCCCATTTTACAGATGAGAAAACTGACATGTCAAGAAATCTCGTCACCTAACTCGACATTGGGTGAGTCACCCAATGTCATTTATTCATTATTTACATATAAAAATATTTTTAAAGGTCTTATTTATTAATTTTCAAAGAGAAGGGGAGGGAGAGAAACGCTGACGTATGAGAGACTGTCTGCCTCTCGTGCACCCCCATATGCAACCCAGACATGTGCCCTGACTAGAATTGAATCAGTGGCCTTTTGGTTTGCAGGCAGTGCTCAGTCCACTGAGCCACACCATCCAGGGCTCACATAAAAAATATTTATTGGGTGCCTATTGGAGGTACATAGGGGACTGAGGTCACAGCTAGTGACCAGGGGAGGAGGGAATTGAAGGCAAGTAAGAACAGGGAACATAGTAGGTACTCACCTCTGACTGCTGAGTCAGAGCCCCTGAGGACAGCCCCTGCTTGTGGGTTCCTTTGTATCTGCCGCAGCAATGAAAACAGGGTGGGCTCAGGCCAAAGTTTCAGAGACACTTTGCCATTCATATAAGTAATGATGATGGTAATGACTACCATTTATTGTTCTATTGTACAGCAAACCCTAGTCTGGGCGTTTTATGTGAGCTGTTTCTAATTGTCATAGTAACCCATGCGGCATGGCAGTGATTACTTACCCCCCTTTACAGATGGGAAAACTGAGGCTCAGAGACATCAAATCACTCATATCCCAAGTGACCCTGGAATTAAAATCCAGTGTGACTCCAAAGCCAGAGCACTTTCCATGGACCCACACTGCTTCTCTCTGATAATGGACTCTGAGAAACTTGCTGGAGAAGGGTGGTCCAGTTACCTTTGGGGAGCTCATGCGCGCAGAGGGTCAGGTGTAGAGGGGGCTGGAGTGGGTGGACAGGATTTCAGCTCTGGGCAGAGAATCTTTAAGAGGCCATGGGCCCTGCCAGTGGCCGCTGGTGTCCTGGGAGATGGCTGGACAGGTGGGGTGGGTTCCTGTTTGTGGCCCTGCCTCCAGCGGGCCTGGAGTTCTCAGGCTACTACATCCTCCCGGGCCCTCCTGGGGGGGTCCCACTACCACAGGCCTTGTGACCCCTGTTACCCAAAGATATGTGACACCGTCTCTCAGAACCCTAATCCTAACCCTGACCCTAAACCCAGGCCTGCTTTTCCATCTCTTTCCCCTGCTGCGTTAGATTTCTGGGGCTGCCATAACAAATTACCACAAACAGAGCGATGTAAAACAACAGACATTTATTCCCTCACAGCTGTGGAGACCCGAATTCTGAAATCCAGGTGTCGGTAGGGTTGGTTCCTTCTGGAGGCTCTGGGGAGAATCGGTTTCAGGCTGTGCGACGCCCTCTCCTGCCACCTCACCCCGACTTACCACCCTGCGAAGACGGGCCCTGCTCCTCGGGCCAGATCTCCTCATCCTTCCCCGCCTGCTCCTCTTCCTCTCTGCCTCTTGCTTCTTTGGTAATTTCTCACTCTTCCCTCAACTGCGGCACGTCTTGTTTTTATTTAATAGTATTAGCTTTTTGTGTACAGGAACAGGTCTGCTTTTTTCCATTAGATGTGAGCTCCCCTGAGGTGCTTGCCTATGGTCTTTGATAAACACCAGTTGGCGCCTCACTGGCTGCTCACCTGGCGGCGGAAAGTGTTTGTAGACGCCCGGTCTCATCCAGAACCTGTTGGGACAATCATACAGTGTTCTACCTGAGACCTTTGGCAGCATCTGAGTCCAACACTCAGGTTTTCCGGAGGAAAATAAGAAAACTCACACAGCGGGTGACTTCTTCCTAAATTATCAGGTGGCTCGAGCAAGTCGCCCACTTTCCGGGTTCTCATTTCTCTCTCTGGAAAACCAGAACATTGGACTATCAGATGCCATCTGGCAAACAAACTCAGAAATAAATGATAAAGATTTTTCAAGAGTCTTAGAGTTTGCAAACTTAGAGTACAGCTAGGCAAAATCCCAGAAAGGAAAGTTAAGGGTTCTTGTAGTGGAAAGTGCATACTTGGGATTAATCGGTCCCGCATTCTTAGCCTCAGGCTTGGTCCAGGAGGGTTACCAGCCAGATGTCAGGCAGCCTGGGTAATGGATGTCAGGTGGTCTAGATAGTCCTCGAAGGGCAATCAGAGGATTACCTGGAGGTCTGATGTATATCTAGGCATTCACGCAGGACTGGAAAGTTTGAAAAGTTTAAGTTCTCAGGTTAGAACAAGAATAGTCTTTTCCTCGTGCTTCGACCTGTATAACATTAATAATTTTAGCAGCTCTGTTGAAGTGACTCCATCTTATTTATTCCCTATCTCCACTCTTTCCTCATCTCAAAGTTCCCTTTCAGGTACAACACCATGTTTGTCCCAGGGGCCTCAGGTCTCTGGAGGGCTGTGTGTGGTAATAGCAGGGCCCGGACCAACACGCAGGTTCTCCCCGTGCCGCAGGCAGGTCAGAGTGGCCCACTCCTTCCCCTCTGCCCCCAGCACCGCAGCCGCCTCTTGAACAACAAACTGCAGGGTGGACCACCCTTTTCTCTGCTAGCAGTTGAAGGCACAACCCCTCTTCCTAGGGAGTCAGGTTCTCTGGGCTGGCCAAGGCCATGGTGGAGGCCAGTGAGAGGAAAATGAAGTGAACAAACCCTTGATCCAAATTGGGGCAGCCTTGGGGAAGACCCTGGCAGCGAGCCTCCCAGCCCAGAACCCTGGCTGGAAGGCGTTTCTGTCTGGCGGAGCTGCCAGCCACGCCCCAAGAAGGTCTAGGATTTGCTAAGCGAAATGACTAATAAGTCCCGAACTGGAGATTTCTATCTTCTCAC
Organism: Artibeus jamaicensis; assembly: GCF_021234435.1. Taxonomy (NCBI): domain Eukaryota; kingdom Metazoa; phylum Chordata; class Mammalia; order Chiroptera; family Phyllostomidae; genus Artibeus; species Artibeus jamaicensis. The sequence continues at coordinate 9,749,677 of NW_026521883.1, forward strand.
AATGGCATCATGATTTATGCATCTGAGGCTAGAACATTCGCAGCGACTGGGCCCTTGTTTCCTGTGGCTTCCATGTGATGAGCAGCCAACTGTATTTTTCCAGAATGGATAATTTTTCAAATCTAGGTTGCTTTCCCAGTGGCGGCCCGGAAACCCATAACTCTGGTTACTTAATAGCAGCCTCCTTCCTGGGTCTGCAGGCCCAGGAGGGAGGAATTTTAGGAGGAATGCATTCTTAGCTGGGCCTCAGCTCCTTCTTTGGTGGTGGGGGCGGATGTTTGGGCTCAGTGGTATTTCAGCACCTTCTGGCCCTCAGGTTCTTTGCTTTTAAATTCTTTCCCCTTCTCCTAGCCAGCCCTTCTGTTTTCTTGAGGTATTTGCTTCCATAGGGCTGCCGCAAGGTAATCAGAGACATCTCAGCTGCTTGGAAGCCTCGTGCAGGGTTTCACTTTCCTGCCCAGATTACCAGGTCTTAAAGGTACCTATTGTCGCTTAAGTTGTTAGTTTCTAGCCTTTTAAGATCGCACAGATTCACCTAATGTCTTCTGACTTGTGGCTCCCAGCCTAAAATCTCTGTAATGAAGAACAAGATGCCAGCCTTCAGGAAGAGTTAGGTTCACTCCATCTCCAACTCCCTCAGGCTGCAGGAGTGGGACCTGCCTCACTCTCCAGGACTTGCCAGTGCCATTGTCGCTGCTACCTGCACTCTGGCTGTAGGAGGAGTCAGGTCCTTAAGGATGTGGTTGCCACCCTGTGGATTGTTTGCGGCTAGGGGTGGCAGGGGGTCCACAGGCCTCCTTGGAGGACTGTTTGGGGCTGTCATGGCTTTTGCTTTTGCGCTGTTATTTTTGGTCTGTTTGACATTACGATCACACCAAAGATACCATTCGTATCCCATTTCCCCCAACTATGTTACAGTGTAAACATTTTTTCTGCCATTCCCTTGGTAAGCGTATTTATTGGCCCTGTGATGTTCCAGATTGAATTTTTTAACATAATCATGTTTAAATTTTTTTAAAGTAACGTACTGAATTTTTTTTGTTTTATTTATTTATCTTTAGAGAGGAATGGAAGGGAAGAAAGAGAGAAATATCTATGTATGGTTGCCTCTCGTGCATCCCCTGCTGGGAACTGGCCTGCAACCCGGGCATGTGCCCTGACTGGGAATCAAACTGCGATCCTTTGGATGTTTAACTTCTATAGTTGAAAAAGTAAACTGGCTAATTAAAAAAAAAAGGTGCATTTAAGTTTCATTCCCTGTCCTCCTGAGCCTTTCTATGCCCAGTCCTCAGAGGCGATAATTAAGTTTTTGTGTATCTTTCCAGAAATTGTCTGTGCATAAAATAGTACTATATGCATATTCTATATTTTTAAAAACATAGATGGGATTGTACTATGCATGTAGATGGGTTCAAAATGTTGTTCTGAAATTTGATTTTTGGATCTTGTGCATTTTCTCAGATCAGTGTGTGTCCATGTGCGTCTGGGTATGTTCTTTTTAACAGTTGCACAGGCCACCTAAGGTAGCAGGACCATAAAGAACTTACCCAGTGCCCTTGTTGACAGATATTTAGGTTGTTACCATAATGAGCATCCCTGTGCGTACATTTGCACACCCCATTTATTCACCTTCTACCTGCCAAGTATGGTTCTAGGCACGGAGGCTTCTGCAGTGAATAAGACAGACTTGTATGCACCACTCGTACCATTATAATTGTGAGATCAGTTCTTGAGAATAGAATCATCGTCAGGTTGATGTATCACATTTATTGAATACACCTAAGTCACATAGAATATTTTATGGAGTGTTTGATAAATCAGTGGCTGCCCGAAGCTTTCTCCCCTCCCCTTTCCCCGGCCACATTATGATCATCCTCTCCCCAGCCTCTGAGCAGTCGAAGGGCCATTTAGTGAGGCATCAGGAAATTCACTACAGCAGGAAATTGTGGCAGTTATATGTACCTGATGACACTTGGAGGGTTCTAGGGTACAGCTTTGCAGTGTGTCCTCACAGCTGTGTGGGGGAGTCAGAGTGGATGGTTTGCACTTTACAGAAGGAACAGGAGCCCAGAGAGATAAGGTTAGTTAACTAAGGTTGGCGGAGGGACTCCTAGCTGCCCACGAAGTTGGTTGGTAGCAGGGCTGGGATGAGGACCCAGGAAGAGGGGCATTCTGCTTCCTGGGACTCCTTCCAGGGGGACTTGAGGTTCCTACCATTTAAATTAAAGCGTTTAAAACCAGAAGAGAAGTAGTTTTTTTCTTTTCACTTATATGGGGTCTTAAAGGACTCGCATTTATGAATTGATTTAGAGCTGCTCTGTGTAACACAGTAGCCACCAGCCACATGTATTTAAATTTAAATGTAAAGTAATTAAAATTAACTAAAAATTACAAATGAATTTCTCAGTCCTAGTAGCCACATTTGAAGTGCTCAGTAGCCACCTGTGGTCAGCGGCTAGGGCAGTGGACAGTGTACTTACAGAACATTCCTATTACCCATAGCCCTGACCTACAGTGTCCATAAAGGCTGTAGCACTGTTTTTTCCCTAAATACTTGAATGTTTATGGAGAAATTTTTGAGATCATCTTCACTTTCTAATTTTACAAGTAGGGAGAAGGAGGCTTACAGATGGGAGGTGACGCTGCCCCCCCATCATGCAGCTGAGGGTTCGAAGTGACAGTTAGAACCAGTTCTCCTGCCCACCCTCCACTCCAACCCGTCCCATTTATCCTCAGGACCCCTTGGTGTGTGGCTGCATCTGTTCCCTTGCTCTGACCATTTCTGATCCTAAGGACCAAGATCAGGCGCCCTCTGCCATGTAGCCCCAGGTCTGCCTTCTTGCTGTGTCCTCAAGACCTGAAGACCACAGCGTGAGTCAGTCACCTCTGCATGGTGATGCTGTGCCCTGTAGGTTCTCTGCCAGAACTGTAGGTAGGCCAACTCTTGAACCCTCTCCTTATGTGGTCAGAACAAGCATCAATAGTTTCAAAACAAGGTTATAGGAAGCTGGGCTGCCACTCTGCACACAAACCCACCCCACCCAGCAATCCACACACTGGGACAGGTTTTGAAGGATGGGGGTGTGTGAAGCTTGGCTTGGATAAAACTGGAGATGCCAGCAGACTGACCCAGTGTTTTCAAAAGTGGGGGCAGGTATGCACATGAGAGACCAAAATCTCCTGTAGGGGCTTAGAACAATTAGAGTGCAAACTGAAAATTAAGATTATTGAGAGAGACTACCAGGCAAGATGGCAACATAGGTACAACATGGCTCACCTCTTCGCACAACCACATCAAAATTACTTACAACTAAATTATAGAACAGCCATCACTCACAACTGTCAGAAATCAAGTTGAATGAAAGTCTGACAACTATAGAATTAAAGAAACCACATGCATCTAGACTGGTAGGAAGGGTAGAGACATGGAATGGGCTGGTCCCACATCCATGTGTGGTGAGTAAAAATTCAGAAGGGAATGAGGAGTCCCAGCCCCATACCAGGACACCTAGCCCAAGGAGTCCAGTGCCAGGAAGACAAGTCCCCATAACTTCTGGCTGCAAAAAGCAATGGGGATTGAGTTGATGGAAGAAAGTTCTGGAGTCCCAAGCAGTTCCCCTTATAGAACCCACACAGAGATTTACTCAGAATCACTCCCTATGAGCTCCAGTAACAGGGTAGCAGCTTGAAAGGTACCAGGGGTACCTCTTGGTCTACCAGGAGGAACTGAAGTGTCTGGCACCAAGCTGTCTGGCTGGGGGACAGCTTTGTCCCAGACAGAAAGGTAGGCGGAGGCCATTGTCCCTTTTCTGAACCTTCCACCCACAGAGCCATAGAGTTGCCAGGCAGGTGCCATATTTGAGACTCCATCAACCTGGCTAACACTGCCCCACCCTGAAGATCTCCTGAGGCTCCATCCCACCCAACTTACAGCTGTTAACAGTGGCTTTTCCATATGAATGACTGGTCTTGGTTCATCCTAAATCCTCTCAAACAAGCAATAACCAGCCTCAGTGAGCCCCAGCTCCCTATACCTCTTGCTCAGTGGCCCCTGGCCCAGCACTAGCAGCAGCCAGCCTAGATTCACAGCTTGGTTTCACCTGGGAATCTGTAAGCTCAGCACAAGTAGCAGCCATCTCAGATTGCTTTGCAGCTCAGGCAGGGTGGCCCCAGGAAAAACATAGGGGGTGGGTCTGAACTTGGCCTACACCAGCTAGGAAACCCTAGGGCTTGCACACCCACTGGACAGCTACAGACCATGTTGGAGCACCACCACCCTCCCCCTGCACAGCTGATCTTCCATGAAAGATGCAGGTTGGCAATCAGTGGTCATAGCCAGTTCTTATAGCTCTCTGGTCTGGGGAAATCCCTCCCATTGACCTGCCAACAGCAATCAAGGCTTAGCAAGAGGAGGGTGAACTCAGCCTACAGGAAGGGCACACCTCAAGTACCCATCTTGGGTGATAGAGGAGGCTGTGACACCAGATCCTATAGGACACCTACTACATCAGAACACACTGCCAAGACACAGAGTCAAAGCAGCTCTACCTAAAACACATACATAAACATAGGGAGGCTGCCAGAATGAGGAGACAAAGAAACAAGGCCCAAATGAAAAAAACAGATCAAAGCTCCAGAAAAGAGCTCAATGAAATGGAGATAAGCAATCTTTCAGATGCAGAGTTCAAAACTCTGGTTATAAGGATGCTCAGAGAACTTAGTGAGGACCTCAACAGCATAAAAAAGATTCAGTCAGAAACAGAGGCTACACTAATTGAAATAAATAAAATAATTTATAGGGGAACAACAGTAGGTTGAATTAAGCCAATAATCAAATCAATAATTTGGAACATAAGGAAACAAAAAACAACCAATCAGAACAACTAGAAGAAAAAAGAATCCCCTCCAAAAATGAGGGTAGTGTAAGCAGCCTGTGGGACAACTTCCAGAGGTCCAACATTCACATCGTAGGGGTACCAGAAAGAGAAGAGAAAGAGCAAGAAATTGGAACTCTATTTGATAAAATAATGACAGAATTTTCCTAATTTGGTGAAGGAAATAGATATGCAAGTCCAGGAAGCACAGAGTCCCAAACAAGATGGATACAAAGAGGCCCACTCCAAGATACATCATAATTAAAATGCCAAATGTTAAAGATAAAGAGAGAGACTTAAAAGCAGCAAGAGAAAAGCAGTTAGTTACCTACAGGGGGATTCCCATAAGATCAGCTGATTTCTCAAAAGAAACTTTGCAGGCTAGAAGGAATTGGCAAGAAATATTCAAAGTCAAGAAAAAGAGGCACCTACAGCTAAGATTGCTCTACTCAGCAAAGCTATCATTTAGACTCAAAGGGCAGATAAAGAGCTTTCCAGAGAAGAAAAAACTAAAGGAGTTCATCTTCACCAAGCCATTATTATGTGAAATGTTAAAGGTACTTATTGAAGAAAAAGATGATTAAAACAATACACAATAAAATGACAACAAATACATGTCTATAACAACTGAATCAAAAATCAAACTAAGCACACATGAAGAACAAAGAGGGAATTATGGATTTGGAGAGCATTTTGATGGTTGCCAAATGGCAGGGTGATGTAGGGGAATGGGTGAGGAAGTCAGGGGATTAAGAAGTACAAATAGGTAGTTACAGAATAGCCATGGAGATGTAGGGTACAGTATAAGAAATGGAGTAGCCAAAGAACCTATATACATGACTCATGGGCACGAATGATGATGTGGGAATTGCCTAAAGGAATGGGGGATGCTGGGTGGAGGGGGCACAGGGGGAAAAACTAGGACAACTGTTATAGCATAATCAAGAAAATATAATTTTAGAAAAGATGATTGAGAAGGCAGATGGAGCCTTTGCCTGTAGTTGTCCTCTGGGGTTAGGGAGTGATGAGAAGTCACTGGTTTAAGACTGAGACAAATGTTGAAAGGGTCAAGAATGCCTATACTTTATATGCTGCATGGGTTTTATTTTCCATTCAACCTCATTCTCCTGAAAACTATACTTAGGTAGTTGGCAGAGAGTATTAAGCAACTGATACCTGTTATTACTGCTATTACTACTGGTACTGCTACTCAGTTCCTTCTTTACTACTACTACTACTACTACTACTACTACTACTACTACTACTAATGATAGTTACCAACTGCTTAGTTATTCTTTGCCAATTTTTCCAATTATAGTTTCAGTAGTAATGGTAATAGCAGCAGTAGTAATGGTAAACAGGAACATCTGAGCCAAAAATTATATCCATATCCATCTTTAGAGGCGGAAGGAGCTGATCCTTCTGGTGTCTGAGGATATTCCTCCGTGTGTTTGAACTAGTGGTTCTAAACATTAGTGGACATCAGAATCACCTGAAGGGCTTGTTAAACCATAGATACTGGAGCCCACCCTCAGGGTTTCTGAGTTAGCATCTCTCACAAACTCCTGGGTGATGCTGATGCTGCTGGTCCAGAGAGCACACTGTGAGAAGCACTGGTTTACATCAGCGGGTGCTAGAGAGAACTCAGCCTAAATTCAGTGGCACAGATTTAAATTCCTAAGCCCCTTTTGTGAATCCTCCTACCCATGTTCCAACTGTGCTGGCTGCCTAGAACAAGCCTCGGTGCCACCTGGAAAACACTTTTGTCGTTACTAACCTTGGCTGTGTTTCACATTTTCAGTCCTAACCACCAGAAAGTCTTGAGCTTCTCTGATGTGCTTGTCTTACAGTGGGTGTGGTGGGTTGTACTGATGAAGCATAAGGCATTGCCCTGCCCTTCAGGAGTTTAATCCAGTTTGGGGGTGGAGAAAAGACAAACACAGGGGGGAAAGTGTACAAAAAGATAAGTAAGTGTACTCAAGTTTGAAAGCTGACACATTCATGGGCGATGATCCCTGAGGGTTGGCATGGTTAGGAGGAGTTGGAACTTGAACTTAAGCAGAGGTAGGATTTAAGTGGGCAGAAGGTATCTCAGGATAGGCAAACAGGGCTAGTAGAAGCCTGGAGGTGGGAATGAATGTGTTGGGCTGTGCCTGCTGGGAAGCAAGAGTACAATTGAGCAAGTAGCGTGGGGCCAGGTGATGAAAGGGCCCTGGGGCCTGGCCAAGGCACTCAGGCTTGATGGGAAATGGAAAACAGGTCTTGAGCAGAGGAGAACGTGATGACATCAGTGTTTCAGAAAGATGGACTTGGGGATGTGTGGGGTAAACCAGAGTGTGGGTGGAGGACTGCGGGCAGGAATGCCAATCAGGAGGTGGTGCTAAGTGTATTATTTATCCATAAAAGTCTAGCTCAGGAGTGTAGCAAGTATGAAGTGAGTCTAGACGATTCCATTCAGAAAACTGGTACTGCAGACCTGCTGTGTGCCTAACACTGTATGAGATGTCTGAGGGATGGGTTACCATGGGCTCTGCTGAGGACCTCACAATTTAGTGAGGAACAGGGACATATAAAGAGGGAATTTCAGTAAAATGTGCAACATGCCATGAGGGAGGTGAAAACGGAGGAGGGCCTCGTGTCCAGGACACAGAACATTTCAAGGGGAAGATCAGAAGTGATCGAATAAATTCTGGCTGACTTTCCTGTGCTCCTTTTGACAGAGAGGAGCTCTTATGTTTGCAGACCAAAAACGGGGGCCTGCCCTTTCCTCCCATTGACTGTAAGGCCCTTGGTGACTCTGCAGCCCAGTGGCCTGTGTTGTGTAACCCCCTCCTTGGATTCACCCTGACTGGATAACTACAGTGCTCTGCTGTGCTGGTTGGGGGTATCCCTTCACGGGTTTATCATCTCCCTCCCTCCTTTTCTCTGCCCCTTCTCTCCCTTTTCCCCTTCATCCCTCCTGTTAAAACAACACAGGAAATTTTAAGAGGAAAGAGTTCACTCAACTATTCATCATCCTAGCACATTTTTGCATCTGTGTTCTCTACTACTTTTTGGGCACACATGTATATTTAAAAACAAAACAGAGATGTAATCAAACTGGTCATACCATTTGTACATGCTTAATATTTTCTTATAACATATGGAGTTCCTATTTATCATTTCAATGTTTGGGTAATCTTCCACTGCATCCGGAGCAACTAATTGCCACTGCTGCTCCTTAGTGGAGGATGTTTAGTTTCCATCTTTTCCACATCTGTGGAGCTGTGTTCTTTTCTTACGAAGTCTCTCCACAGGCTAGAACTCTGCACTCAGACTCAGGTCACCTGGGTTTAAGTTCCAGCTCTGTGGCTAGTTAGCTCTGTTACCTTAATGCCCTGAGCCTCAACTTCCTAGTCTGGAAAATGGTGATGACATTGACTGCACAAAGTGGTGAGATGTGACCCAGGGCCAATATACGTGGAAGTGTTTCATAAAGGATCTAAACATTTAGGCACACGGTTGACATCATCTAAGGAAAAGAATGTGAGTATTTTATGTTTTTTTCTTTTTTAAATCTCTTTGAGACATCATTCACATACCATGCAATTCAGCCATTTATAGTGTATAACTCAGTGGCTTTTAGTATGTTCAGAGTGTGTCATCACCACGGTCAGTTTTAGAACATTTCATCACTGTCTTCATTTCCCCCAGTCTCTCTAGCTCTAGGTATAACTCATGTACTTTTTTGCCCACATGGATTTGCTTGTATTGGTCATTTTATATTTGTGGAATCATACAATATGTGGTGTTGTATGGCTGGCTTCTTTCACTTAGTGTAATGTTTTCAAGGCTTGGCCATGCTGTAGCATGCATCAGTACGTCATTCCTTACAATTGCCAAGTAATACTCCATTGTATGGATATAGCACATTTTATTTATCTGCCCATCTGTTGATGGACATTCAGGTTGAACGGTTCTTGATACGTAATGCTAAAGGGCATCTATCAAATACTGTTGTGTGCCCCAAGGTGTTTGATGTGCAAAAAAGTAGGAGTCTTGGCCCCCTTTGCAGTAACAATCAAACTGCAGAAACTAGGTAACTGTAGGAAGCATTCAGAGAGCTGCCCCAGTGAGTCACAAGGGATCCCAATGCCAAGTAAGCACAGGCCCTCTAGGGGGTACTTTGCTTTCCTTTCCAGCACTAACTCTCTCTTGAGCTGGAAGATCAGAGGAGGCGCTTCAGGAGGCAGAGAAGCCTTCCTGGAGGAGGGGGGCTTCCAACTGGCCCTTTGAGGGTGGACAGCTCTTGCTGAGTGAGAAGAGGTGGACTTCTTAGGCACTGTGAGCAGGGGACAGGTTGTCATGAAAGGAGAGTGGAGGGAAGATTTGGGGGCACTGAAACTGGGGGTCCAGATTACAGGCTGAGGGTATCTTTTACCTTCCTATCACTTTGGGGGTAGTGAGAAAGGGTTGTGTGGTGGTGAGCATGATGAAGTGGAGATGGGCACACTCTTTTAGCTTCACCCTCTCCCTGTAGCTGGTAGAGGTTTTTCTGAGGAAGGTTAGCCTCCTTGCATTTTCAGTGGCTTCCTGGAGCCAGGCTACCTGTGGGCCAGAGGGAAGAATAGTCTCCACTCTTTTCTTGGCTACCTGCAAGAGTGACGTAATCTGGACTTGGGTTTCTCCTCTCCCAGCCGCCAGCCCTTCCCTGTAGGCGCCAAGGCTGAGCTGTCTGAAACATGAGACCGGTGGAGAGGCAAGAGGGCTGGGCCGCCTGTCAGGAGAACTGTCCTGTCCTGAATCTGTCACTGTCTGGGAGAACAGGGGACTTGGACAAGTCCATTCCCTTTGCTGGGCCTCAGTTGCCCCATCTGTAAAGTGAGGGTGTTGGTGAGAATTTGCATGGTTCCATGAGGTTTTCCAAGTTGTAATGTATGCTGAGGAATCTCAGAAAACTGACCCTGGTTGGTTCTGCTCTGCTAGGGGGAGTTTGCAGCTTCTCTTAAGAGTCCTTGCATAGGTTCTAGGGCTGCACATCCTTAGCTGGGGGGCGGCAGGGGCTGAAGTATATTGTACAGACTGCGATGTAACACGAGGAGGGATGTTTTGGTGTCCTCTGATCCCTGACCAGTCAGCCTGCAAGCCTGTGGCTCTGATTGCAAAGGTGGATTTTCTGACTCTGGCCTATTTTTGGTAAACTCGCAAAAGCTACATGTGTCATGATTCAGATGCATGCGGACCCCAGTGGCAGCTGCCGCTGTGGCAGCACAGGGGTCAGGTCTGGCCTGGGGAAGCGGGGTGGGCCAGTGTGGTGGGCTGGGATCACTCAGTGGGGGTTGGTCCTAAAGCCTTCTTGGGAATGATGGGGTGCCAAAGTGATGCTGCGCAGGCTGACTTTGCCCGTGTGGCCAAGACGTGGGCGGGATCTGGTTCTGCTCCTGGATCCAGGCCTTGTCTCTACTTTTCCTCTTCTGTGGGCAACACAGTTTCTTGTTTCCCCTTCCGCTCCCACCTTGGCCATCTGGCTCCCAGTGGTCGCTGTTGGCCTCAAGCTTGAGGGACTCCAGGCAGGTTGGAACAAGCCTGTTCCCATCTTGGGAGGGCACATGGCCTCCCACCTCCTGGGCTGTTTCGGGCATCCCTTTTCACGTCGTCTTCAGCACCCAAATGTCTTATCCAAACCGTGTGTGGTATTTCTGGACTAGAGGCTGGCATTTAGGTCCAAGGAGGACACTGTTTCTGCCCTTGTTTTCCATTTCTGTGGTGACCAGTAGAAACAGATGGCTTCTTGCACAGAGACTGAGAGTGGAACAAAGTGTTTGAAATAGCTGCTACTTTGGGACAATTGAGGCAGAATGATTTGCCCTGAGCTGAGTGGTTACCCCTCCTACTGAGAGCCTCCTGGTTTCCCCCACACCACAGGCAAGGAAGGCCCCACAGGGATGGGTATTGGACTGAACTCAGAAGACAGGCCTTTGTCTTGTTAAAGGCAAGATCTCACACCTTTAAGTGCAGGCCTTAGGCCAGAGCAGGACAGCAGGCAGACTGGCCAAGCTCTTTGGGCTCATTTTCCCCACCTGGGGAGTGGGGCTCCCTGCTAGTCACCTTCCTCACTCACCAGGTAGTAGAAGGATTAGGTAAGAGTATTTTGATAGCTCATGAAAATCCTCATCTGAAAGGAGCTATGGGAGTGAAAGGAATTATTGTTTCAAAGGAAAGAGAAGTCGTCACTGACTTCGGCCCTGAAGCCAAGAATGGAAGGTCAAAGAACAACCTGTGGCTGCTGCAAAGGAGGGCGTGGCTCTCTGAGTCACAGGATCCTTGGTCGTGCCCGGCGACTCAGGAGGCAGTTCTGCACGTGCTCAGTGGGCTTGTGTGTATGCTGCAGCCCCTGTGAGCAAGCCCACTGCCCAACCTTAGGCCCACCGTGTGACTATTGTGATGAAGGCTGGGGGAAGCCCCCACCTAACCAGCCAGCTGATTCTACTGAGGCCCAGCGGACTCCCCCTTCCCCTAACCCAAGCTTATGAGACTTTGAAAGTCTGTGTCCCACCAAGGAGTTCAAAATCCTCAACACTCTACACAAAGCTGTGCCGTCCGGGCAAACATATCAGTGTGAGGCAAGTCGTGGATGATGATAATAATGACTTTTTAGAAAAACAACCCCCCATTGAATTCATGGATCTAGGCATTGATTATTAAAGCCGCAATTATCACAAAGAGAAAGATGGCCAGACTGTATATGCCTCCTGATGGAAGCACATAGCACCACCTATAGAGATTTGCCACAAACTCAGACCTGGAGCTGATCAGCCTCTATATCCAACTACCAATTCATAGGAAATACAGGGGACAAAGGAACATGTTAAACAACACTGTGTGGGCACAGTCGGCAAATTCCAGACTGTGGGAAACTTAACAGGTCAAAAGACCTAGTATTTTCAGCAAATGAATTGTAGCATGTGTGTGTGTGTGTGTGTGTGTGTGTGTGTGTGTGTGAGAGAGAGAGAGAGAAAGAGAGTGAGAGGAGAAGGAGGAAGAGGAAAAGAGACCAAAACCTATAGATTAAGAGATTAAAAGAGACCTATGTAAGGTATGAACTTTATTTGTATTTTAATTTGGTGAAACAAACTGTAAAAAACCTTCATGACAGAATAGGGAAAATATTAGCACCAACTGGATATTGTGATATTAAATAATTATATTTATTTTTTATTTTTTAAAATATGTTATTTATTTATTTTTAGAGAGAGGAGAAAGAAGGGAGAAAGAGAGGGAAACATCCATGTTTGGTTGCCTCTTGTGCACCCCTCCCACAGGGCACCTGGCAACACAAGGCATGTACCCTGACTGGGAATCGAACTGGCAACCCTTTGATTATATATCTCACATCTTCTTTATCCACTCATTTATTGATGGACATTTAGGTAGCATTTCTATCTTGGCTCTTGTTTAAAATGCTGCAGTGAACATAGGGGTGCATATATCTTTTCAGTGTTTTTGTTTTCTTCAGATAGACACCTAGAGGTGGAATTGCTGTGTCATGTGGTATTTCTATTTTTAATTTTTTGAGGACCCTCATACTGTTTTCCATGGTGGCTACACCAATTTGTAATTCCTCCAGCTGTGCACAAGGGTTCCCTTTCCTGCGCATCCTCACCAACACTTGTTATTTGTTCTTTTTGACAACAGCCATTCTAACAGGTGTGAGATGACGTCTCACTGTGGTTGTGATTTGCGTTTCCCTGATGATTAGTGGCGTTGAGCACCCTTCCATGTGTCTGTTGGCCATCTGTATGTCTTCTTTGGAAAAAGTCTACTCAGGTCCTCTGCCCATTTTTCAATCAGATTTTAAAAAATGAGTTAATACATTTTAGGATGGTGCCTAGAATACAGAAAGAAATGTTATCTGTTTTATAAATAGCGTCATGTCTTTGCCATAGGGTATGACTGCAAAATAATGAGTGATTGGTTGTTGTTGAGGAGAGAAGATTGTGAGAGATGATCCTGGAACCTACGGATAGGATCCACAGGATGGGTATTTTGGGGGTAGGAGCCCCATGTCTCATACATACAGTTCAGTGGGCAGGCCTCACCAGTGAGAGAGGAAGAGGCATGTTCCGGTAAATCTGCCAGTCGGTCATCAATTAATTAACTAACTAAAAAATACTTATTGATAATTACGTGCAAATTGCCATGCAGTGGAAGACACAGTGATAAACAGGAGAAAGTTTAAGAACTTTTAAGATCTGCTACTTTGAAAAAGTTTTTTGATCAAAGCACACACACACAGGATATTGTTCAATACTAGGGCAGGGAAAGAAAGTTCACGTTCCCAACAAGAAAGACCAAATAAAAAAGGAATTTCTGTTTAGTTACAAATATTTAAAAAGTCAAATCATCTTATCATTTTCTCCAAACACTGTCTAATCCATGTTGAGCCACAATATTCGCACCAGATGTGGGTCCAGATGTGGAGGCTGATGGCGCACTTTCTCCGAGGTCCCTGAGCTCGGCTCCTCTTCTGCAGTAGGGTCAGGGGTATCTGTCCCAGGGGCCTCCAGGGGCTTGGCGACTATGAAGTAAGAGCTCTCACGTGAAACCATTTTGTAAATCATAAGGATTTACATAAAGAGTCTCAAAGAGTTACTTCCTATTCAAAGAAAGAGCCATCCAATAGATATTTATTAGTTTGTGTTATACTGCCTTTTCCAAAGTATGAAAGCAATCTCATAGGTCCAGATTTTCAGCAAGATGAACCAGAACCAAAGAGAATTTGGAGTGAATTTTGGGGTACCCAGGATTTCATTAAGTAGTGGATTGGGGGCTTGCTGTGTGTAGTATTTTATAAAACAGGGCTTCTCAGACTTTAATATGTATATGAATCACCTGGGTGTCAGGTTAACATGCAGATTCTGACTCAGCAGTGCTGGGGTGGGGGCGGAGATTCTGCTTTTCTAACAGGTGAGGTCACACTTTGAGGAGCAATGTTCTCAAGGGTGCAGGGTCCTGGGGTGAGGACAGGAAAGGAAGTGCAGCGCAGACCCTGGGAGGGACATTCCAGGAAGGTTGTGTTGGGAGCTGTGATTGCAACTCAACGCCCCCACTTCCTTCCCATCAGCATCTGGTGGGAAGAGGCTGTTGTCCTCCTGGGCTGTGTATTTGCTCTGAATTTTGGAGGGAGAACATGTACATTGTGAGTTCTTGGGGAAGGAGGAGGAAGGAAGGAGATTGCACCATCAAGTATGGTAACTGTCCTTTCTGGGTGGCAAGCTGTGTTTCCCCATGGCTAGACAATGATCTAGAGACAGCAGAATGAGCTTCCAAGTTCCTGTGTTCCGCCTCCTGTGGGGCTGCACGGCAGAATCCGGTGCAGACCAGAGCTTAACACACATTTGTTTGCAAGTAGTGGAAGTGGTTGAAGAGTGTTGACTTAGTGTTTCAAATAAGAGAGGGACTCAGGAGTAAGCAGTCAGAGGGGGCTCCCACCCCTTCTTTTTACATTCCTCGGATATCTTTGTCATTTCTACTCCCAGCTTGCCAACACCGGGTGCCCCCCATGCTGCCTTCTGGCACCCCAAAGACTTCCACGGCAGGACCCATCTTGTTCTGCCTTCTCCCTAAGCACCTCAGTTCTCCCCTTCCCCAGCTCTATTGCCTCTCCTCTTACATCAAAAATTTCTTTTTCTCTTCAGCATAGCTGAATTTTGCTTGTTGGTAGAAAAGCAATCTAATTCAATGAACTCATATTAAGGTATACATGACTGCCAATCCAACCAGCTACTAGTTACTTGTATTTTATGAGCTGTGGTCCACGTGGATTCCTCCCTATTTCTCTCCCTCCAGTCAGAACCTTCACCTTAGGGAAACCTGAGGCTCTGTACAGGCCTCTTTCACTGTAGACAGTGATACCTCAAGAGTCTGGGTGTGGGACACGGTCCAGGTCTGTCTGGATCAGGAGTGCCTGGTCAGAGAGAAAGGTTCCTTCTGCCTCCACAGCAGGCCCCAGTAAGAGCAGGAGGCCGTGACGTAAGAGAAGTTTGCTGTAGCTGTGTGGTTCTCACATCGAGTCCTATGGGACAGACTTAGGTAGGGTTCAGGGGTGTGTGTGTGTACAGTAATTAGGCAAGTGCTTTGTGTTGCTCCACTTTGAACTAAAGCATCTTTGCTTTTATATATTTTGTGCATCGAACTTCTGTATAAGGTTTATTTGAAACAGCATTCCTAAATGCAATAGGGCTTAATAGGCATTGCCTCTGGCAAGCAGAACTGGGGTGAGGGGCTGCTGATTCTGCTAAACAGACTTCAGTGCTATACCATTTTTATTTAGCCATGTTTGTGTCTATTACTGTGTTAAAAATGTAAAAAAAAAATAATGATAAGAACAGGAGCTGTGCTACTAGAAAAAGTTTGGAAATGCCTGCCAAATCCAAGACGCCAAGAACAGGTGTTGAATGACCTGGGGTCTCGGGCTGCTCTGCTGTAAGCTGCTCTGTGACCTTGGGCAAGCTGCTTTGAGTATTTCTTCAGCTGTGCAAAGCGTCCTTCCTCTCCCCTGTGGTTTGACCCTGCGATTCTGTGAGAAGCAGCCGTTGGCAGCTGTGGGGGCTGGACTGCCCCTCCCACACCCTGCAGAGCCCAGAAAGGCTTGGGTCGGACACCTTGCCTGACACCCGGCCCCATCATGCTCAGATAGTTCCTGGGCTGGAGGGGAAGGCGGATTTTGGCCAAGTCACTTTGTGTCTTTCTCACCATTGGGATCCATGGGAAAATTCCTCCTGGAACTTTTTGGCTTTTCTGAGGGACCGGGTGGGTCTCCCTCGGAGTGTATGTGTGGTGTCCCTGAGCTCGGTCTGTGCCAGACTGCTTACTGGGAACCCTGGGTGAGCTTCGGTGCCCCCGAGGAGAAGGCATGGATGTCTGGTTTGAAAAGAGATCTGCGAGGGTGCTTTTTCAGTGCTTAGTGGTTCTTATGTGAATGAGAAACTGCCGTCGATCACCTCTGTGTTCCCAGTACCTGCGTTCAAGACTCATTGATTGCGCTCGCACTCAGTGAGCATTTAGAGAGGCCAAGAGCTCAACAGTAAGATGGTGCCGACCCTGCCTTTTGGGAGTTTGCAGCCCAGGGTCGGGGACTCAGGCAAGTGGACAGTTGGAATAGCGCAGGGTGTAAGAGCTGTGTTGGGTGTGCAGTTGCGTGTGCACAGGGCACCTGTGGTCATGGTCACGGCAATCTGAGCTTCTCCTGGCTGGGCTTCCCGGCCGGGACCCTGTATCTGCTCTAGGGGTGGGCCCACCCAGGCCCACCCAGGCCCACAGAGACCTGGGCACCCGGGCAGAGGTCTCTGCTTATCTGGGGACCTTTCTCTGTGTGCCTGTGACCTTGCCAGGCAGACCCAGCCTCTGTCTGAAGACCCTGAACTGGAGGAAACGATGTGGTGGCAGGAGGCCCAAGGAGACAGTCTGTCCCCTGCCTGTCCTGGGCTCTGATGTGTTGAGACACAGCCTGGCTTCTCACTCTGCTCTGGAAGGAAAGCTGTGACCTGCCAGCTCTCAAGATAAGACAGGAATGTGTGGGGGCTGGTGACTGCTCTGTGGGCCTGTTTCTCTGAGGGTGGCGGTGGTTTTCTGGGTTACTGAGGGGCCAGAAAGGGCAGCCTGGAACCTCGGTGAGAACATCTGCTCTGAACCACAATATTCAGTGTCCAGTTTATCCACCCTTCATCCTTTCTCTAGCACCAAGCATGTGTGTGCTGAGTGTTCTCACATTATTCTAACTAAAATTTCTCCACAGTCCTGAATTCAATGTATCACTTTCTTTTCATAGGTGAGAAACTGAAGCCCAGGGAGCTAAAATGAAAACCATATGTATTGGTGTTTCTCGTGTGCCAGATGACATTCCGGGCACTCACCTGTGTCAATGCATTTAATCCTTGTCATGGCCTCTGAAGAGGTTGTCCTCCTCATCTTACTGATGAAGAAACAGACACAGAAAACTAAACTCACCCTGAGTCCTAGAGCCAGCTAGAACAGAAGTGGATCATCCTGTGGTCCTGCCCAGCTCTGAGCATGCTCTACCCCACCCCCCCCCCCCCCCCCCCCCCCCCCCTCCCCTCCCCTCCCCTCTCCTCCCCTCCCTTCCCCTCCCCTGCCCTCCCCGATCTGTTGATTAACCTCTGCCCTGGGGTTCCGTGAACCCTGTGGGTGAGGACAAGGCCACCCAAGGCAGCCTGCGAGGGAGGCCCAGTGGGTGGGCTTCTAGAGGAAAAAGGCCACGTTAGAAGCCGGGATCCATTCTGGATTACAGTTTGAGTAGACCGAGGAAGAATAATTCATGCTGGATGTGACACATACCTTTCCTGTGTCCCGACAGTTAGGCTGGAAGGGAACGTGTCGGGCAGTGCCAAATCCTGTAATGACTTAGAACAGAGTTAGAGGAACCAGGAAGGAGTGGCAGCCCTGAGGGTGCCTGGTGCCTGCTAATTGGGGCTGGTGATGACAGAGTAGGAGGCACAGCTGCAACTCTGAGTTGCTTGTCCAACAAGGCTCTGGCTTCTGCAGGGCAGACAGGGTTAGGTGGGCGGAGAGCTGGGAGGGAAATCTGCTTCTAAGAGGACTTAGACCTGTTCCATTCACTCCAGCCCAACCTCCAGGCTTGTGGGCATGGGGTGGGGGCTGGGTGTGGATCTAAAGTTGAGTCCCTTTCAGGGCCACCTGTGAGTGTGGGGGCAGAAGGGGGAAGGGACTGGTACTATATTATTCCTTTGGGAAATGCCTTCTGCTCTACAGTCAGTCTGCTTGGCCACCGGGATGGACTGTAAATGGGTGTTCCGGTGGTCCTGCCTTGGACCACGCCTTTAGCCACCTGTGAAATGGATCAAGTTCTGTCTTGGCAGGCGCGCCCTGCCGCTCACTATCTGTCTTCGTGCTGCGGTGATAGCAATGCAGAACCACTTAGAGTTAGCTTCTCCTGTTCGTGGATCTTAAGGATTTGAGGCAGCATACAATAAAAGGCAGAGAGAAGTAAAAAATCAAGGCAGAGGGTCAAAAGTCACATACCCTCCAAAAGGGTATGATTTCTCAAACCTGTGGTAAGGCCTGGATACCTGCATTTTAAACAAGCTCCCCAGATGATTTCGTTATATCCCCAAGTTTGAGATCCACTGGTATGAAGGAAGGAAAAAGGAAATACACCTAAGAATTGGGCCATCATAGTCGTCAGACACTGCTCAGAACAAAAGGGAGATAAGGTACATTACGTCATTTTCATTATCGGTTGTTCAAGGTAGACAGACAGCATCATGGTACTAATTTCCAAAAGAAAGCCATCACCTGCGTCCTGTTACAAAGGACACTTAACATAATGGATAATCTGGGGCTGGGGAGATACTCCGCATCCCTAAAGGGTCTGTCGGGCTGGTCACCCCTGCAGCTGTGGCCCACCCCAGGGGTACCAGACCTACTCTGCGGCAGGGGTCCACTCACCCTCAGATGCGGTCCCTTCTTGCAGTCGGCCAGTAGAAGGGACATTGCTGGGAGGAAGAGTGAGGTGACTTTGAGGAAGGGATCAGGTGTGGGGGATGCAGGATGGCGGTAGTCCCCCTGGTGCCTGTGCAGTAAGTTTGAAGGTGTAACCCTGATTCTGTGCCTGGATGGCCACAATGTCACCAAGTCACAAGGCATTCCCCCTCATAGGCCTCCTAGGGCACAGGAGTCGGGTTATTAAAGTGACAGGCAGGAGGAGACAGAGAGGAATTGAAAAATCTGGTTAATACCATTTGATGCTGAGAAAACCTAATGCTCTTTTACCATACAACCAGGGCAAATATTTGTAAGATACACAACAGAGGCTAATATCACATATATGTAAAGAGCGTTTTGTGAACAATAAGAAAAAGGAAAACACCCCAATAGAAAAATTAGCAAAGCATATATTGGTAGGTACTTCAAATTACCAACAAACATAGGAAAAGATGTTCATTCTTACTTGTATTTAACTACAAGTTAGTTAATTTAATTCAAGTTAAAACAAGCTATCATCTTTCAAGTATCAGTATATAAAGCTGAAAAAGTGATGAGGCAGTAGAAGAAATGTGCTTGGGGTGGGAAGCAGGGGTGCTGATGGTACTTGTGGCTGCTGGGGTATTAGCGGGACAGTCTTCTTGGAGGATGATTCGTCAAGTATCAGAAACCTTGAAAGGGTATATAATTTTTGACCAAGGCGTTCTTTATTTCCTGAAATTTATCTTAATGGAAGAGAATCAGGGATATACACAAGGATTTATACATAAGGGTATTTATATGGTGTTACTCATTATATTAGAAGTAATATAAATGTCCCACATGAAGAATTTGCTTTAAAAACCATGGTTTATCTGTAGAGTGGGATATTATTTAAAATTAGGTAGTAAAATAAATTTTAATTGTGTGCAAAAATATTCATTAAATATTAAGTAAAGAATTTTTTGAAAAACCAGTTTCCAAAATGGTATGTATGGTATCACCCCAATTGCACTAAACAAGTGAAAAGTGAACAGAAAAGACTGTAGTGTGACTGGAAAAAATCCAAGAGAGCACACACCAGAACGATGCCAATGGTTGTTGCAGGAACCCTCCTCCTTGTGCTTCCTCTTTCCTTTTTTTTCTTGGTTGTTGTTTTAAGTAATGTACATGCTCCTTTTCTAATAAAAAATATACCAAGAATGTGTTCTTTTTAAAGTAAGTCTGCCAGTGAAGTTCTCCGCATCGAGGGCTGCTCTGAGTGACTGTTTCTCTCCCACACACTTGATGCAGCCTCGGTTCAGGTCCTTATTTGCGTGAACACTGGCCGAATGCCTGCCTACTGCTCAGGCTGAGCAGGCCCTGCGAGAGTTACAAAGAGGACTTGGACAGTAGTTGCTCTCCAGGCTCTTCGGGGCTGGTTGGAGGTTGAGGGCTAAGGTGAACACCTAGGTTATTTCTTACAGAAATATGTTTGGCATTGGGTATTGTCAGCACGGGAATCCATGGTCACTTTATGTGGATTATGGAAAGGATACCACGGGGTATGGGCCCAGGTAAAGTGCACAACTCACAGGAGACAGACTGGTACAGGAGAACTTGGCACTGGAGGGAGGGGGTCTGACGAGTTTGGGGGGGAGGTATTAAAGAAGGTAAACTGTTCACTTCCCCATTTTATGAGGGATGACCCTGTACCCCCACATAATAGCAGAACCTCAACCGTCCTGAGTGTTCCTGTCTTCTCTCTGGAGTCCCTTTCTTGCTCTGCAGCATGGGTTCATGTTTAAGATCTCATCTACAGGTCCAGCCTCCTGGGCTTTGCCCAGTTTGCCAAGGCCAACTGGCTTCACACTTGGGGGTGATGAGGAGGCTGCGTGACCCAACTGAGCATTATTGTCTACTTGGCCCCTTGCTCTCCCCTTCCCTCTGCCCCACAGAGAGGAGGAGAAAGGGCAAGTTCAGCTTCCTGATGTATTTCCTTGAGAAAGTGGCTACTTGACAGGGAGGAAGTGAGGGAGAGGGGTGGTGACTTGGGGCCTCCACAGAATAGAGCCTTTCGGTATCACTCCCTGCCACTCCAGCCATAGTGAGGAGTTTCCCCTTTTCTGTCTGAATCCAGCTTTCCTTCCAGGCCTGGTTCAAATCCCATAAGGCTCCATACAACTTCCCCTGACCCGCCTCGGTCCATACTTCCCCCTCCCTCCCCTGAACTGCTGCAGCACTTACTGTCTGCCCACTCACTTGGCCCTGGGGTAGATGTTTCTACGCATCCAGAACATATTTTGTTTTTCTATTACTGTTTTGTCGGATCTCCCCAGTTGACTATAAGCCCTTCAAGTTGGACCCTGTTTATAGAACGTAGGATGCTGATTGATAAATGAGGGATGGAGGATACATGAGTGAATGAGTGGATTGGTGGATGGACAGTTAAGTGGGAACGGTGTGCGGGCAGACGGTGTCCTCCAAGCCCAACACTTCCGCGGTAACCTACCTCGTGTCCACGTCTGGAATCTAGACTCTAGACTGCGGGCAATGCCGGGGGCCTCTGAGCTGCATTTTTAGTGAAACCTTTTCTCGATATAACCAAGTCCATCTGAAATCAAACCTAATTTCAGGTACTGGACTTGTGAACTCATGTTCATTTGAGGACAGCCTCAAAATGTGCTTATGCTTAAAAATAGATCCTGAAAAGTAATCATACCTCAGCCCAACTTGGCTCTGCTCAACAATTCTTTCTGTTTTGTGCTTTAGAAGTATTTTTTTTTTCTGGCTTAAGAAAAAAGGTCAGAGGAAGGAAGTCAGTCTTCAGGGCCAGGAATTCAATGAGCTAACCTGTGAAAGCAGCTGCCGCAGGCCTGCGCGGGCAAACACCTGTGACTTTGTGGACCGGGGCCATGTATAGGTCAGGGCTCAGCTCCCTGGAGACTTCTGGTTCCTGATGCTTATCCTAAATGTATTCCCTACGGTTGACCCTGAGCTTGGCTTTGTCAGAGTCAACAGCAGAGTCCACCACGGGCTGGACTTCTTGGTAAGACTAGGTAATAATTTTGAGAAGTATCAGTATTTTCTATTTTTCCTTTTTTTTTTTTTGTCATTTATGGTTTGAAACTGCTTTGGAATGATTGAAGAACATGCTTCCTTGCCATAGAGCATACTTCTCAAATTGTTCCCAGGAGCTTTGGGGGATCCATGAAGCTCCTTTATGCATCATGGAGGTGGGCTTTGATTAGGTGGGCTGAGTGCCTCTCCCCCAAAACAAGTACTGTTTTTCATCCAGTTTACCTATTGGGCTTCTGTGCAGGATTAATTGGAGAGAGTTCTACACCTCAGATAAATTTAAAAACCATTGTCAGGAGACTGGAGAGGCATTGACAACATGGTTAGAGGGGAAACGGGTTCTTGAGACAGCGGGTCCTGGTCTCTGGCTGGGAGAAAAGGCCACTTCAGTGGCTCTGGGTGCTCTTGTGTTCCCAGGCCTTGTGCTGATGTTTCCGTCCACTCCAGAGTCCCCTCCCACCACGTGTGGCCCCGCTGCAGCTCAGCTGTGCCTCTCACTCTTCGCTGGCCTACCTAGTTCCTGATGTACTGCCCACCTGGCTTTTCATAAAGTTTTGCTCCTTACCCTCATCTCTGTGGCCTGAGACCCTGACCCACACTGTGCTCCAACTTTCCATAACTATATTTCTTCACCCTGTTTTGGCTTCCTCCTGGATATCTAATCCCTGGTTTGCCCTGACCTCCGGTAACCGTGTTCTAAGGTATTGTCTGCCTTCCTGGATCGTGGCACCACCTGGGGACCCTGCTCTTCGGCTGCCACGGTCCTCCCCAGCACTCTCTATTTTTAAGCTGGGATCTGAGAATGGGGTTCAGTGAGGCTGAATGAGGTTCAAGAATATGCTGGGATCAGAAAGTGGTGTCCAAGATCCAGATAGGGTGATCCGGTGGATGGAGAGAAAGAACAGTTCACACTCACAGAGAAATTACAGTTTGCATAAGATTTAACATAAATGCCCCATGTCAATCTCATTGCAACCTGGTGAGACTGGGATTGTCTCAGGTCTGTGTTACTACATGCAAGGGAAGCTAAGACTCAGAGTAAGTGATTTGCTAAAAGTAGTGGAGTGGAAACAAAACTTGGGTCTTTGACTCGAAATTCTGGACTTGGATATAGGAAATTAGAGACAGGTTGTTCACTCAGGCAGTGGGGGGGAAGGATCTTACTCGTGGGAACTAGGAGTGGTCTGGCTGGAGGCCGAATATGTTAGAAAGGGGTGGGGGAGCTGAGGGGCAGGGCAGCCACAGAGTCCCCACAGTCAAGCCTAACCAGACAGAGGAGTGAGGAAAGGGCTCGGTGACCCCATTCCCAGACAGGCTGTTGCTGTAGGGTCTGGGCGTTAGGTCCTCTGGAATCAGGCCAATCCGACTACAGATTCGAGTTGCCCCTGCCCAGGACTTTGAAACATGTTAGCTACAGGTCTCATCCTCTTCACCTAGTGAGCTGCACCTGGGGTGACCTTGACTGGAAGCTTCTAAGCATTATCCCTGCCTGTGGCCCTGAAAATTTGCAGGGTAATTCCAGAGGAATCTGCTCATTGTTCTCCAGGGTGGGAAGGGGAACTGCAGTGACTGTTGAGGGGAAGCAGGAGGAAGAACCTGGTCTCCGCGTCCTTCTGCCTTGGAAGACTTCCCATTTGATACCTCTCCCCTCACACGGCATCTCATCCCTGGGTTTGCCTTCCATGCAGCTTCCCCTCGCCTCCGCCTCGGTAAAGGGTGACTTCGGGGCAAGTTAAAAAAGTTGTGGACACTTTAGAGCTACTGAGCAAGAGAATGAATTAGGCTTACCCCATTCATAGACCTCACAAAACACCTGTAGCAGCCAGCCCCTGGAGCATTGCCCGTGTACACCTGTCTGGTTGTGGCTTCCCCTGGCAGGCGGGGGCCAGTGGGCAGGAGGAATGGTCTGCTGGGTGCAGGCCACACAGGTGCATTGTCTTTTAAGAATTCAAAACCAGTGATAAAATTGAATAAAGGTCAGTCTGCTTTTTATTATCACACTTGCTGGCAAATTTAAACAATCAGTGACAAAAATGCATCTCCCTTCCAGGGCGGGCCCCTCTCCTCACTGCTTGACACCCCACTGCTTGACACCCCACTGCTTGTTGGTTACCTCACGATCTCGCTGAAGCTGGAGGGCCTTGCCCTGCTCTCAGGGCCTGCTCCCTGGCTCAGCTAACAAGTCACTTCACTTCCCCGAACCTCACGTTTTCTGATTTGTGAAATTGAACTAACTGTAAATATAAATAGAATAAATACAAAATTAAGTTTTCAATATTAACGGAATAAATACAGAATTAAGTTATCAAAAGAAAAACTGGGTATAAGTATTGTAATGACCACATTGCTATACAAAATCTGAAGGGTGTGAGATTTGGGTCATGCCCGGGTTCATCCCCTATGGCAGTGAAGAATTCGGGGGCAGTCAAACCAGACTCTTCCATGAAGCTTTGGAGCTGGTATTGGAGACACCAACACCAGTTTGGGGGCTGAGGAACTGTGCTAGATTCACTCCTTATCATTTGGTTCCAGGCCAGATAGAAGGAGACCCTCATGGGGTGCCATCCTGGGCCCTGTTGGAGTCTGGAACGAGGCCCATCTGTCTCATTCTCTGTGCAGAGTGTTCTGTCCTCCCAGGGCGCTGAGTGAGTGAGGAGCTGAGCCTTCCATCTGGCAAGGGAGTTGTGTTCCTCACATAATTGCAGGACAGTATACTGGCAGAAGCAGGCAAGGTGGTTTCTGTGACTTGCAGATTTACTGCCTTCCTACGTGACTTTTGCAAGCCAGCCTCAGGCGCAGAGTTCCACCCACCCACGCCTCCTGCCTTTGTATAGCGCTGGATGGTGAAGTCCTTTCTCAGGCATTACCTTGTGATTTCCTCACCAATCCTGTGGGCTGCGCAGGCCAGGTTTTCTTATCCCCATCAGACAAGGGAGGGGACTGAGGCCCCGGAGGTTGAACAGACTGCCCAGGTTCATGGCTAATTGGGGCTTTGACTAGAATACAAGTCTTTGGACACCAGCCAAGAGCTAAGAATTTGGAGAGTGAAGGGAAAGCCCTTATTTTTGTTCAGAGTTGTCTCAGGCTCAGAGTTGTCTTTGGTGCTTTCTAAGAGGTAGCTTTTTTGAGGTTCCTTGTTTGAGCCCATGAAATTTTGATGGCAGATCAGGACTGGGAATCAGGCCTCCTAACTATTAGCCCTTTGCTGCAACTGACTGTGGGTTGGGTATTGACTGGTGCTGTGGGGGGAAGTATGCGTGTTTTGCTCACGTGTATCGCTGTTTTGGCATTCCCATAATTTTTTAATTTTTGAATGGAGATCATCGCCAACATAATTGTTTTGGCAATGATCTCCATTAAAGATTGGATGACTCCCCTCTGTTTCCTCCCTGCATAATGCCAACCTTAGAGGGACCCTCACTGTCACCCCTGGCCCCATCGCCTAACTGGGTGACCTCTGCGCTGTGGGGCCTGCACTTCTGGCTTTGGAACCTTTCTGATGAGTAGACAAGAGCCCATCACTGTCACTTTTTCACCTGCCCATGAGTCCGCTCAGGCC
Source organism: Artibeus jamaicensis (assembly GCF_021234435.1). Taxonomy (NCBI): domain Eukaryota; kingdom Metazoa; phylum Chordata; class Mammalia; order Chiroptera; family Phyllostomidae; genus Artibeus; species Artibeus jamaicensis. The sequence continues at coordinate 9,774,649 of NW_026521883.1, forward strand.
TGGCCTTGGTGTGTCTGCTCTGGGTACGGTGACCAGGGTGTGCCTGAATGCAAACTTCCACTCCTGGTATCCCCCAAGGCCCAGGGTGATCTTCTTTCTTGATATGCAAATAAATATTGGGGCAGTTAGATTGAGGACCCCTCAAATAAAAACCATGCTCGTGGGAAGGACAGCACTCCCCTCCTGCTTCCCTTCCCCCCTCCCTTCCTGTCAGATCAAAGAACTCTTGGAGAGGGGAAGGAAAAGGACAAGGAATAAAATGAGGAACAGCTGTGTGGGGTCTTCTTCTGTGAAGTGCAGATAATCGGAGAACTGCTGTAAGTCAGGGTTTCTTGGCCCTGGCCGCACAGTGGAGTCATGGGGGAGCTTTTAAGCATGGTTACGTCCTCACTTAATGTCATCAGCAGATTCTGCAACTTTAAGCAAAACAATATGTAAAGAAACCAACTTTTACCATAGACTAATTGACATAACAAGAATTAAATTTCAATAGCATCTCCTCATTTGTTATAATCAAATGACATTATTCAAGGATCTGCTGTATCTTGATTTCCAGGCTGTGGCCTCGACCTAGAAGAACAGCATCTCTGGAGATGGGACCCAGGCACCAGTAGTTCTAATGCCCCACACAATTCCAAGGTACAGCCAGGGTTGAGGACCACTGCTCTAAGGATGAAAAGAATTGTCTAATTACTCAGACCAGAGACATCCCCCAGCTGACTGTGCACTGGAATCCTCAGGGAGGCTTTTTGAATGGCACGGATTCCCTGGCCACACATTGCAGACCATTTAAATCAGCGGCTGCTGTGTCTAATGCCTCTTACTCAGCCTTCACGTGAGTCACAAACGGGTTGTCATAATAGCTACCATTTGTTAGTGCTGACTATGGGCCAGCATTCCAGATACTTCCAGTCTTCATAATTCCCATTTTACAGAAGAGGAAACTGACACTCAGAGCAGGTAGCCTCTTGCCCAAGGTGACAGCTTAAGTTCTGAACCAGACCTTGAAGCCTGCTTTTGTGGCCAGGGTCTGCCCCTAGTACGGCATATTCTCCACTCTTCCCAGGAACAGCCCAAGGAGAGAGAAAAAACAGCAATTCACCTTGGCTCTCCTGAGGCTCCCGAGGGCAGTTTGAGAAGAGGACCCCACCCTGTGAGGAGAGGGGCGCTGAGGGCTCTGGCCTGGGCTTTGACTCCCAGTTGGTCACCCCCTCTCAAAATACCTCCTTCGGTGGGAGGAAGAGGCTTGCTCATTAGGCCTGACCCCAGTCCCCTCTCATTGCCACAGCTGCTCTCACAAAGGGAGAACTCAATCAGGAAAAGCAAACACTCCTTTGCTTTTTGAGAGTCAGGAGAATTTTTTAAGCATGCAATACAGAGAAATGCTTTTGTTTCCCTCCTAAGAATAGAGGAAGTTACATCAAGGTCACCTGAAATACTTATTTCTGCCTTATAAAGACCCTGTGCCTCCACCTCCATGCTCTGTAAGCTTCCATAAATTGCTTAAAATCCTTAAGCTTCTGTTTCTCATCAGTCAGCTGGGAAGAGGGAGCTGTCTGCCTTCAGGGCCGCTGACGCCAGGCCCCTGGAGGCTCCAGAGCAGGAGGAGAGGAGTGTGGCCATCCCGGTGCTGAGACTCACAGCCGCCAGGACTGGAAGCTTCGTCAAGTGTTTGCTGGCACTCGCTAAAGGACCCGATGTCCCCAAGGCCCAGAGTGGCTCCTCGTCACCAGCTGTGTTAGAGATCTTGCTGAATGTATTCTCTCTGGCTTTGGGAGGACTGGCTTCACTCCACCTGCGTCAGCCGGGTGTGTGGACAGCCGAGAGCCAATGTTGGGACATACATAGCTGAAACTTTAACGTTAGTGGACAGTGTAACATAAATTTGGCTCCACCAAGCCTTTTCTGCCCAGCCCAGGCCCCAGGGCCCTCTCCCTTCCCAGAGCTCCCTCTGTACCTGTGTCTGGGCCTTCGGTCCCTGCCCTCGATTGCCCAGCACAAAGCCCGCACAGAGCAGAAGCTCAGCCAGCTCTGAGTGAGTGGAGGATGTGTGTCTGGTGGCATCTCTAAGGGGGTTGCCACGGCAGGTTGGCATATTCCCTGCTTGCTCTACTTGACTCTTTTTTCTCACTTAGGTTTATTTTGAAGGTTGCCTCACGGAGTATTATTCTAGTAATGCAATGGTTTAGATGTGATGCTATTTTCTGAGGTTGAGGCAAGTCTCCTGAGTATTTTATGGTGTAGCTCTTACCCCAGAGCCAGTAAGAGAGTACATCCTAAGTGTGGAGTCTGGTGGACCCTTTTTAAGCTTAACCTAAGATGTTCTGGGTTCTGTCTCAAGCAGTGGGCATTGTGGATAGCAAGAAAACATGGGGCAACGACGGAAAATGGCGCACGGGGAGTGGGAAGACTCCTGGGGGGAAGGGGGGTGGCCATGGGGCAGTCTCTGGGACTCAGCGCTGCCCCCACTGGCCGTTTGGACTGAGATGGTGAAACAGAGGCTGCTGCCCCTCCCTAGGGTGGGAGCACTCAGGGACGCTGGCTCAGAGCCACATGGACACCAGATTGTGGCTGCTGTCTCGGTCCACAGAGAGAGGGATTTCCAGGCCCAGCCCTGACCCCTGTACCTTAGAGGCTTTGTGGATGGTGGGCTATGCGCCTGTCTCTGGGGCCTGGCTCTGCCATTAACTCTCTGATGCCCTCAGGAGAACGCCTTGACTTCTGTGCCTCAGTTCCCAAACACTTTACAGCTCCATGGTCCCATCAGTTCTCTCACTGCAATGAGCTCCCACTACAGGTATTGACAGTGTTAGGCTGCCTCCAGCCCCACCAGGATCCCCGCCAGCCCAGCGCGCACGCCCTTCGTCCTTGTCTTTACGTCAGGTGCATCATCTGCCTGCTGTTTGGTCCCCCTTTGTCAGTTGCTTGGCTCATGTCGGGTAATTGAGATTTTATTTGTTAGGAGGGGGTTGGAGGCAAAAGGGAAAAAATGAGAATATAGAGGTGTTTGTTACCTCACAATTCCAGATGGACAAATCTACCCTTGTATCCAGATATGGGAGACACAGCTGGACGATGGTTACCATTAGTATTTTGGCCCTGCTGGTCTTTTTTTGTTTTTCCTTTTTAATCTTTTTATTATCTAGTATAAACCTCTGGACATTGTGATTTCCTCTGGTGAATACTAGACTTGGGTTCTAGCTGGGGCTTTGGAATGACAAGGCTGTGTCGCTTTGATCAGATCGATAACCTTCCAGGGCCGCAGTGTTCACGTCTGTACTCTGGAAAGGACAACGCTAACATTCCTTCGGGAGTCTCAAGAACAGAAGGGAAGCTCAGTGCCTGCCCCACTCAGCCACTGTTTGATGGCCAGGTGGGGATGCTGGCTGCTGGCGACAGGGTCTGTCCTGCTCAGCAGAGTGACTCTGCCCTCATGTTGCCTGGGGGCTGACAGGTCATTTCCCTGATGGCCACAGTGACACCCTAATTGTGTGAATCTGTGTCCCCACAGCGGCCAGTTTGCCATTGTGAAGAAGTGCCGGGAGAAGAGCACTGGGCTGGAGTATGCAGCCAAGTTCATCAAGAAGCGGCAGAGTCGGGCCAGCCGGCGGGGTGTGTGCCGGGAGGAGATCGAGCGGGAGGTGAGCATCCTGCGGCAGGTGCTGCATCCCAACATCATCACGCTGCACGACGTCTTCGAGAACCGCACCGACGTGGTGCTCATCCTGGAGCTGTGAGTGGGCTGTTGGGGCCCATGGTGGGCAGCAGGGCAGGCGGGGCGGCGGAAGCTCCAGCCGCAGGTTCCGGAGGGCAGCAGCAGCCAGACCTAAGCTTGGCCAGAGGAGATCAAGTCGGCGGTGGGTGGTTCCCCTCAGTTACCCCCAGCCTCCTTTAAAACCTGGGCCAAAGCAGGGTCCAAGCAGCAGGGACAAAGGGCAGCAGAGGGCAACAGTTTATTTAGGTCTGGTTTTTATTGGGCCCTGGGGATCAAAGGGAAGACATGGCTGAGGCTGGGGCCATTTCCTGGCTGGCAAATGGGTGGGAGGGGGAGGGGGGATGGGAGAGAGGGGAGCAGGGGAGGCTGTCAGGCAGGGGTCTGTTCTAAGGTCAAGGGAAGAGCAAACACCCTTCGGGCTTGGCAAAGCCCTTCTCCAGCCCTTTCCTGGAAAAATTCATTGCATTTGTGTTGTGATGCCTTTATTGTTATAATAACTATTATTTAGAGAGCATTTGCCACATGTTTCATGCTTGCCATCTGTTCGGTCCTCACAGGGACTGTGACGAGGGACATGTCCTACTAACGCAGTGAGGTTCCTTGGCATTCACTGTGCCAAGCAGAGCTCTTACCTCAGTTACTCCTCGTAATAGCCCTGTCCCTGGGAGACTCTTCCTAGTCCCACTTTACCAACAAGAATGCTGAGAGACCAGGTCACTTACCCGGTCTGGAAGCCAGGAAGTGGTGGGGCTGATGTTAGGGGACCAACCTTGGTCCAAACTCTCAACCGCTGCCAGCCAAGAGACAACTCTGAGATGATTTTGTGAAAAGGAATGTTATTGTGAGCTTATAAGCAAGAAATACGCGGGAGGGTCACTCCCAGAACAGTGCGTCCCTTAAGCAAAGCATCTGATCCCTCTCTGTTGGGGGAAGTCCTGCATAAACATCAAGGTGAGCTTTGTCACTGCATGGACAGGTGGGGACATTCAGGGCACCAGCAGTTGGACAGTGTGGCTGCATGTACATCGCATGTTCAAAACCAGTGGAAAAGGCCCACCTCCATCTGGAGATGTTGGTATGATCATGAGAAAAGTTTGTGAGGAGGTCACTACAGGGTCTTAAAAGCAGCTGGTCTCAGGCAGTTTCAGCTGGTTCGTCCCTTGGTCCTGAGAAACATCCGGGGCTTGTTCCTGAAAGCAGTCCTGGCAATTGTCAACGTAGGGGATTGCGGTTGTTATGGAAGGAATTTTAGCTGATTACCTCTTGGTCTTTCTGTGACACTTGGCAAATTACAACATACGCATCACACAAAACATATAAATTCTCGGGTGATCTAAGTGGGGTTGCAGGTTAACCAAGGCAAAGTTATAAACTCTGAACAGAATGTTAATCTATGCTAGGCTGCGTATCTGGGTTAGCTAACCCCAGGACTTGCGTCCACACTGCTGTGCAGACAACTGTGAGCGTGAGGTAGGGTGGCCTGATGCTGGCCCATCCTGTTGGAATCTGGATAGGTGTCACCAAGTTCTCAGGGACTGTCCCTCCTAGACGTGTCTCCATGGAGTGGAAATGTGGGGTTCTGCTAGACAAGAGAGTTTGAGTTGTGCTGTGGCACAAGTCACAGGGGCTGTGTCCAGTCAAGCAGCGAGACACTGTCCTGACACTGTTCTGAGCCTCATAGGCACGGATGCACCTGCCAGTCAGCAGAGGAGCGGTGGCATTAGTCTCAGCAACCCCTGACTTTGTGGTCTTGGGAAAAGTGACCTTATTCCCCTCTCATCGGTAAACCGGGCAGCCATCCTTACTTAACCTGCCTGCAGGTGGGGTGGACCACCTGACATTTGAGGTCACTCTAATTTGAGAACAATGCTCTAGTGTTGCCAGGATATAAATTTATGTGGCAGACGGGCACTTGAATGCTCTTACATTTGATTCTTAAATCATCATCTCAGTGTTTAAATGCATAGTGTTGCTCATGTTCTCCCCTTCTCTAACTCCCAGTGTCCTCTGCATTTCTCCCACGACCCTCTCAGCCAGCTGGACTAGTTGGTGTGTGCGCCTGCCTGGCCCAAACAAGCTTGGTGGGTTCCCACCAGGTGCCCAGCCATGTGGACACCCCAAGGTGTGACAGCCCCCAGGCTAAGTAGGGGTCAGCGGTTGGCACACTGATTCCTAGCAGAGAGTGACAAGCCCACCTTCACTAGGAAGGTCAGGCCATTTCTTTAAAAAGTCTATCATCAAAAAAACTTCACAGCAACTAAAGAGAAATTACATTCCTAATCCAACTGCCCAAACACAGCTACTTAGGGTTTTTTGTGTGTTTCCTCTGTCTTTATTTGTATACTATCACTGTACTTGTAGAATTTCCTGCTCTATTTTGCCCCCCGTTAACATGATTCCTTAAGTGGCTTTTCCCCTTTTAACCGACTGTATCGTTTCATTAAACTACATACTGTCTCTCCCTCTCCTTGATCATTTGGTTTTTATTTTCCAGCTTTTAATTATTATAAATTTTACTGCTGTAAAACAACTTTCTTCCCATAATTTCCCCCTTTTCTTTTGAACTAATTCTTTCAGATAATCCTCAGGACCGGGAGGAGTCGGCTGACATATTTAAGGCTCCCGGTATCCTCTCTTTCACAGGATGGTTAACCAGTACCGCCTGCGACACAGGTTCCTATTTACTGAAGCCTGGCTAGCCCAGGGCCACTTGTTTTAAAACAGGGTTCGTTACTTATTCCCTGTATAGTTATAAAAGGACACTTTGTTGTCGTTTTAATTGGTGTTTCTATAATTGCTGTGGAAATTGCCCGTTTCTCCCTGTTGGTGGAACTCCAAGGAGTCGGGGTCCGGGGTGATCCTGAGATATCCCTGTTTCTTCTGACAGGGCTCACGGTCAACCAACAGCTATGTGCCCTCTTCTTGTGAGCAGTCACCATTATTACATCAGTTGTCACACTAGTGCTGCTGTGACTTGCTTGAACTGCCGCGTTTGTTGAGTTCTGTCTGTTCCTAGTTTTTCTCTCCCCTCCTTTACTTTCCAGCTGTCTTACTGCTCAGGGTGCCTGTCCACATGGAGTGCTAGGAATCGCTAAGACTGCCTGAACCACTCATGACGAGGGAATGAGAGGGAAGACCTCCTGGGAGAGAAGGGCTTTCCGTGGGCTTTTGTGTTTGGGCTTGGTGACTCCTATTGGGCTGATCAGGGGCCTTTGGCCTCCTGGTCCTCATTGCGGCCCTACTAGGTTAGTGGGTTTGCTCAACGGGTGTCAGTGCCCACATGCTCAGTTGCAATTTGCAGGTTTGTGGATGGTTCTATGCTGATACCACTGCCCCTTATCACCTGTTGTCTGGTGTGGGCTTCTTCCTGAGTTCTGCTGAAGTGGCTGGCACTAGGAGAACATGCCCAGCTCTGATCTGAGTCCCTTTCAGCTGTTATTACCTGAAGCATAACCTCCTTAGCAGTAGCTGCCTCTGGTCAGGGCTGTTGAAGACCAGGCTGGGGAGGATTTAGTTGTCCATGTATATACGGTTGACTTCTATATGGTATAAAGGATATTTTCAAAATTTCAATAGATTAACTCATGTCACATGTGAAGCTTGCTCTGAAAAATGTATGTCTGCCCTGGGAGGGTTGGGCAGCTCTCCCATCCCAGGCCCCGGGCACTCTGGGGCCTCCTTGACTCTGAGTCCGTGGGAAGCTGTCCCTGGCAGTTGCACACCAAAGAATGGCCTGGCCGAGGGCTCCAAGGTGGAGGCAGTGCTTCCCAGTTCCCCGAACTGAGTCCAGCTTCCTGGGCCCTGGCAGCTCCACCCACATTCTTCACGTCACTGCCTATAGGTCATTGGAACACACATTCTCAAAGGAGTTCTGAAAAATGTTTCTAGCAGGGAAACCTACCTGCAGGGAGGAAGGACACAGAGGTCAGATCAGCAGGAAGGGGACTGACGTTGGGGACTCTGGAGCAGAGGAGTCCCAGATTATTAGGCTTTGCTTTCCCTCTGCAAACTAAACAGGTTTGGGATGTGAGAGGAGAGAGGCTTTGGAGGAGGCGGGGAACGGCCCCAGCAAGTGGTCTTGGGGCTGAGCGGCCCTTGGGAGAAACTCTGTCGGGGGAATGAACAGAACCTTGAGAAGAGTTGCCTGAGCATTGACGAGTGTCCCCAGCGTGGGTGTCCAGGACTTGGTGGCGGGCTCATCAGCCTTCCATCTTCTTGAATCTCCAGGGGAGATTCAAGGGCCACTGCGGCTATTTCCTTCTTCACTCAAAGGAGTTGTGGTCACACTGAGTCTCCTGCTCAGATCACACCTTCAGACAGAATGGCTGGTACTGTCCCCCAAAGTCATCACATAGTCTTCACATCGGGGGCTTTGTGTGACTGGACATGTCCCCATCACCACGCTATGCTTTTCCATTTGTGCAGCATTCCACTTAAGGTGGGCATGGTAAGCTGTGCCCCAGGTCACAGCCTCACAGAACCCCGCAGGGTCCGGGAGTATTAACAAGCGAGGGCTGCTGGGTCCTGTGTGTTTCCGAGGGGGACACTATCGACTTGAAAATTTGCAAACAGCCCTTAGGTCTCTTGCAAATGCCAAGGTTTCACTTCCATATGATCTATTCTATGTTGTGTTTATATTTTTAATTTTTTTCTTTGCTCTGTTCTTTTATTCACCTACCTTCTGTAGGTGAATATCTTTCTTGCACAAGGTGCTGTGAATGTAAAGATAATCTAGCTGGGGAGACACAGATAATGGTACCCGGTGTGACAAGGACATGGTGCTGCTAAGCAGGGTGCCAGGGGACTTGCCCGGTGCCCAGAGTGCCCATGAGCTTTCCTTTCCACCTCAGCAACTCCAGCTATATAACGTGGGGGACTGGAGCTGAGAAGGTCTGTGCCTAAATCATGGGTCTGGTGCTTACTAGCTGTGTGACCCTGGGCCAGTCGCTTGCTCTCTTGGTAGCTTCAGTTTTCTCACTTGGAAAATCAGGACAGTAGCTCCATCTGCCCCTCAGGGTGAGTGTGAGTCTCGAGGGAAAGACTGCTTGAGGAGGCACAAGCTCAGCTGGCAAACTCTAACTAAACTGCAGATGAAGCCCTCACCTCGGCCTCTGCTGGGGACAGTGTAGTGCATGGCGTTTACTCAAGGACTTGACTGAGGATCTCATAGCCCTGGTCCAGTTTAACAAGATTCTTCCCACTCCCCTCTCTAAAGGGGGCCATTAGGCTATTTTCTAAAAATTTCTGTCTTACAAGAAGGAAAACTGGGCTCTGGAACTCTCATGTTCCGCACCCCAGGGTGGAGGCAGAGTCTAAGTTGAGGGAGCACTGGGACCTGCAGAGCAGACTTGGGGGTGCTCCTTCAGCAACTGCCGGGGTGCTCCAGTTCCAGCCCCTTCCCCGGGGCAGGGGGCGGAGGATGCCCTCACCCATGGTCACATGGGTGACAGAGTGGGCCACACCCAGGTCTCTCTGAGTAGAGGGGCACTGCAGCCCTGCTCTGACAGACAGTACGCTCGCAGGCGCCATCTTGTCTCACCCTCTCTTCACCCCTTCACCTTCCTCTTTCGCTCTCCCCCCACCTTCTCTCTTTCTCTAAATATTTACTCAGCACCTATTATTTGGAGGAGACCTGGACATAAAGCCTAATTCATGGCTCCTGTCCTTGAGGAGCTCACATCCCAGCAGGAATATGCACTTCTGATATCTGTCCATCTACTTTAGGGAGACATTTTTAGCTTCATTTGACAGGTGAGAAAAGACCAAGGCAGAGAGCGACTTGCTAGTAAGAGGCAGAAGCAGTGTTCCAGCAGGCCTTCACCTCACTCCAAAGCCAGCGGGTGCACAGGGACTTAATGCCACCTACGTGTCCCACTCTCGTCCCCATTGCGGGCTTTACTTGTGCTGTTTCCTTGCCTGTCACACCTGCCGTCATTCTCTGCTCCCTCTGTCCAGGCCCTGCCCAAGTCTCACTGTGCTCCCAGCACCTTCTCCCACCACTTGAGCCTGTGCTAACCACATGTAACACAAATAATAACACCGTAACGGAAGTCCCCATGGATGGAGCCGATGGAGCGCTGTCCTCTGCCCGTAGCTGTGTGGAGAACCCTGCTTGGTGCCCTGGCTAATTTGCTTGTCAAAACAAGCTGAGGAGTAGACCTTCTTGTTCCCGGCGATGTCTGAGAGACATTGCTGAGAGAGTTGGGGCAACCAGTCCCAGGCACACGCTAGTGCACAGAGACAGTGTTAGAGTTTGTGCACGGAGACTGTGGCCAGGGCTTGGACGTGGTCTTGACCATGCACCCCTTGCTGGGGCACACTACATGGGCACTTCCCCTGCTATGGGCCTCAGTTTCTTCATTTGTTATGAAAGAACTTCCATGTGGTGATAGTCATTATGTAGGAGGTTGGACAAGGGAGAACATAGAGCCTCTTCCCCTGGAAGTTTGTTATTCACTTCTATTTTGGAGAATTTCAAACATATACAAAAGTAGAGAGAATAATGTCAGGAACCCCCATATGGACATCACTCAGCTTTGAGTTATCAACATGTGCCAGTCTTGTCTCAAACAAAATTCCTATTCAACTGTTTGTTTGCTTTAACATTTTAATATTATTAAATTTTAAATAATTTTGAATATTTTAAAGCAAATCTCAGAAACTGTGTCCTTTCACATGTAAATAATTTAGTAGGTCTCGCTCACTGATGACGGTTTTAAAAACTTCGGCCACTGTGTACCTATCAGCCCTGGCAGGATTACCCAGGCAAGCCTCGGGACTGCCGACGCCGTCTGTGCTCCAGCAAGTAACAGTATTCTCCAACGGACCCGCAGCTGTCTTTTTACAGTTGTTTTGTTTGAATAAGCATCCACACGAGGTCCCCACACTGCATTTGGTTCCTTTGTCTCTCATGTCGCTTTTATTCTGGAGCACTTCTCCTCCCCCTTTTTCGATGCCAGTGATTTGTTGGGGAACCAGGTCCTTTGTCCTGTTGATTGTCTCACAGTCTGGATTTGGCCCAGTCCTTCCTCATGGCGTTAACTTGTCCCTCTATCCCCAGTATTTCCTGTAAACTAGAAATTAGATCTAAATGAGATACCCTTCTTATTAGCATTGTCTAATAGAAATATAATACAGACCACACATGCAATTTTATATTTTCTGGTAGCCACATGAATAAGAAGTAAAAAGAAATAGGGGAATTAATTTTAACAATATTTCACTTAACCCAATATATACCAAATATTATTTTAACATGCGATCAAGAGAAACATCATTAATGAGATATTGCACATTTATTTTTCATACTGCATCTTCAGAACCCAGTGGGTAAGTATTTTATGCTTATAGCACATCTCAGCTTATCAGCCATGCAGTGGTTAGAGTAAAATGCAATCCTACCAAAGCAGTAGAGCTGTGTTTAGAGGAAAATATTTTACATCACTTCACTTTGTTCATTAAAATGAATTAAAATAAAGTGAAGTTTAAGGTTCAGGTCCTCAGTTGCACCAGCCATATTTCAGGTGCTCAGTAGCCATGCGTGGCTAGTGGCTGCTGGACTGGACGGCGTATGTGGAGACTGTTTCCGTCGCTGCCAGAAGTTCTGTTGGACAGCACGGGGCAAGAGGCTTAAGCAGATTTAGGTTTGATTTTAAGTTGCAATACTAATAGGTGGTGCTGTGTACTTCGTATTGTACCACATCAGGTTTTGTTATTCTAGTTTCGTGATGCTAAGAATGATTAGTAAGTCCAGTTGTGCTTCCAGACATTTTTAAAGAAAGGAGAAAGAAGATTTTGATGTTCTCCACATAGGAGAGACTGGGTGGCAGGCAGTGATTCCCAAACCTGGGACAGAAACCATTCTGGCTGTATAAGATTATCCTAGGGCCCTCAGTATGGCATGGTGGTTGAGAGTCATTCTGCCTGTGTTTGAATCCTGACTTACTAGTGGTGTGACCTTGGGCAAGTCACTTTACCTCTTGGAATCTCTGTCTCTTCAACTGTGAAGTAGGAAAGTAACAGGGCTTAACTCATAGGGAGTTGTGATGACTAAATAAGGCGATGTGCATGCAGCGTACATTCTGCACAGTGTGAGTGTTCAGTGAGTGTTACTTGCGGTTATGGTATTGTTATTGTAAAACTACAGGTTCCGGGGCCCTGCTGCTCAAGAATCTGGTAAGGTCTGTGGTGGAACCTGTGAATATGCTTTTTAAGTAAGTTCTGTAGGTGACCCTGAATTCCTGGACCGCTTGGCCAGATCCCTTCCTGAGACTTTCTCCTGCGGTGACCCTTGGCTCTACCCCTGCCCCAGAGAAGCACATGCTGGCTAGATACCCTACCACCTGTCAGAGGGTTGCCCGATTTAGCAAATAAAAACCTTCTGTTTTATCTGGCAGTCCTAAATCCCTAGTTCAGATAAAACTATAAACTAGTTTTACAGGGGAGATTCCCTTTGCTCTGTGGGTGCCCATTCCTGTCACATTTATCATAAGGTGCAAGGGTATGAAATGTGAGGACAAAAGTAGTATTTTATAGTTTTTAGAGATGATTATGATTAATAAGTCTTTATGTTTAAATTAGGCCATCTTTTATAAAATCAAAGAAAGGGGCTTTAGGAGCCCTCTTGCTCAATGGGCTCATTTTGCAGATGAGGGAACAGGCCTGCCTGGAGGGCATCAGTGAGTTGTCCAAGGTCAGTGGCAGGACTAGACTGGAATCCGGGCCTCCAGTTTCTGGCCCAGCGTATGTCATTCTTTGTTATCCTACAACTCTTGTTTCTGTCCTCTGCCACCTCAGGCACATGTGGGGGAGAGGTGACACCCATGGTAACCAGGGACCTGGTCCAGAGCATGAGCCCAGAGCTTTCTGGTGAACCCCTCAGAATAGTTCTCACCGCTGTGACCCAAAGGGATAACCACAGCAAACAGAAGCAAAGTCAGCGCCTGGTGCTGGCTGCACAAAGCCCAGAGAGGAGCGTGGGGATCTCGCCACACAGGGTGCTCAGGGGCCAGACTCAGGGCTGCAGCTTTTGCCCCACCTGGGGACGCACAGGGCTGACCGGGCCCTCCTGCGCTGTCTTGCAGAGTCTCCGGAGGAGAGCTATTTGACTTTCTGGCCCAGAAGGAGTCGCTGAGTGAGGAAGAGGCCACCAGCTTCATTAAGCAGATCCTGGACGGGGTGAACTACCTTCATGCCAAGAAAATTGCTCACTTTGATCTCAAGGTCAGTGGGGGGTGGTGAGGGAAAAGAATTGATGTAGGAAGAATGGGCCTCGTCTCTTCCGATGTCATTGCCAGGAGGGGCCAGTGCCCATGTGGCCCTCCTCCCTCATCTCAGAGTTGAAAACTCTGGGCTCCCAGGAGAGAAGTGATGCCATGGAAAGCGTCCACCTCCCCAGTTTCATTTGTCATATTAGGGTTTCTTCACAGAAGTGGACTGCAAGTAACCTCTTAATCAGACCACATGTTCCTTACCTCTTTGAGGAACAGGTGGGGCGTAATTTGTAAATAAGTAGGCCAATGACAGGACCTCGAAACCAAAGACATTCAGCAAGATTGGACTTTTCAGTAAGCATGAGCTAACTGCCGAGGAAGTGAACTGGAAGCCTTCAGAGGGGACGGCTGGGGCGGGCCGGCGCTCCAGCATCCCTTAACCAGAGTTGTATCCAGGATCACTGGCCTCCTTCCCCCAGCCCGCCCCATACTATGGCCATCAAACTGCATCCAGCTCCCACCGATCATTTGTGGTAACTGTTCTTCAGGGTCAAGAAGGTTCACTGTGACCACACAGGACCTTAAAGCAAGAGTGTGGTCAAAGTAGAATGATCATTTCCCGTAGTTACTGAGCTCCTTTGCACAGACCGATGAGCCTGTACAGGCACCCAAAGCATAAAGATCTCTAACCCATGATCCGAGGGACATGTTTACTCATTTTTCTACCCAGAAACTCCTGTTGTGTTTCAAGCACTGTGCTGGGTATTGCTACAGATACAGAGTCAACTGAGGCCCTGTCTAGGCTTAGTTCTTCTTCTCCAGTGAACTTAGTACAGAAGACAGAAAAGAAAGATCAACAGTTCTAAGTGTTGTGATAGAGGGAAGTGCAGCAGGGCTAGGGAGTCTAAGAGGATTATTTAAATCAGACTGGGGCATTTGAGAGGGCTTCCTGGAGACAGTGGTGCCTGAGTTGAGTTTTGAAGGCTGGGTAAGCATTGTGAGAGGGGAAAGGTCTTCTTAGGAAGAGGCCAGCAGTGTACATGGTCCCCAAGTAGCACATGCATTGAAGGAAGTACAGACAAAGGGTGAATATGCTGAATGGATGGAGGAGTTAAGCGGAGAGCAGGAGGCAGACGTGAGGGTGTGGGAGCTCAGCCAAGGAGGTGGAACTTTACCCCGAGGGGTACTGGGGGCCAGGTGAGCATGGAGGCGAGGTGAGCAGGTGTGTGTTTCAGAAAGGGTCCTTCTGGCCAGAAGGTTGGGTAGAACGGTGGCAGCCTGCAGCCTAGGGCCTCAGCTAGGAGGTTAGTTCATTAATCAGGTGAGGTATAACAACCATCAAACTAATTTGAGGAGACAGATTTAAGACCTGCTTCAGAGGTTGATCTGAAGATTGATCAGGTGCCTGATTAGATTTGGGAGATGAAGGAGATGGCAGAGCCCAGGCTGACACCTGAGTTCTGACTCGGGGGACAGCCCAGCGGCCACGGCATGCCCATGGCCTCACAGCGACTGCATCGGAGCGCGGGCTCTGTTCTGGCACATGGATCTCACCCCCACGTTTACTCTACATCCTGAGGCAACCTGCTGTGTGTCCCCTCTCCTTATCCCATCGTCATTGTCACAGTATATTGAAATCCTCCAACAGAAGATTTCTTACAGAGCTTCACAGGAGGTAAAAGTTGGGGTCACTGGGGAGGGCGTGGCCTGGGCAGACCCTTGCAGGAAACGCTCTGCCTGCATTACATCTGTGCCTCCTTCCCAGTGATACTATGGGCCGTTAGCTTGTTTTTGTGTCTTTGCTGGTTCTAAGCAGACCGGCCTCAAAACGGCCTCCTTTGTCTGTTCTCTAATGTGGGGGTCCCCAACCGCTGGGCCTTGGACTGGTACCGGTCTGGGTCTGTTAGGAATGGGGCTGCACAGCAGGAGGTGAGTTTGAATGTGATGTGCGTGAATCATCCAGAAACCATCCCCCTATCCTGGTCTGTGCACAGATTGTCTTCCCTGAAACAGGTCCCCGGTGTCAGAAAGATGGGGGACCGCTGGAAATGGGTCTGGTGGAGGTCCTCAGGGCCCATGAACTCGGCAGGTTTGTGCTGTATAGTCTGCTTCTACGGCAGCTGGAGTTAGCCAGGTCAGCATTTGTGTCTGCCTCTACCGTGTACCAGGATACAACTGAACTAAGTTTTCCAGCTTCCATGCAAACAATGATACCTGCCTGACAGAGCTGTTGTAAGGGCTACAGAGAAGCAGCGTGAAGTGTGGAATACCAAATAGGTGCTCCGTGATCGGAGCTGGTGGTGTTATTTCCCTCTGCAGAATAGAGGAAAAGAAATACAATTCTTGTTACAGTGTTTTGGGCCCCAATCAACTGGGGGAGACAAAGCCTGCCAGTGCAATTCTCCATCGCCCAGCAGAGAGCTGATTGGCTGCTGGGTGGGGCTGCCGGTGCAGGATCTTCACTGGCTCCTGGGCTCAGTCTGGACGTTTTCCGCAGTCTGGAGACATATGGATTTCTCCTGGATGCATGTAGGGAAGGGATTCGGCTAGCATCTGCCCCGGCCTTCTCTCCTTAGAGTTATGTGTGGACTCTGAGTCTTCCGACTTCCCGCCAGTGGGTCCCTTGGCCTGGGTCCAGCTAGGCCACTTCAGAAAGTGATAAATAGGGGGACCTCAGCTGGAGGGGATCACACATAGAAGACCCAGCTCAGAGGGGACCTCTCAGTTCCATGTTGTCTCCCACCTTATCAAATTCGTTTGATATGAACACAGTTTTATTCCCAGTCTTCATTCTCAACGAGGGGTCTCTGTTTTCCTCTCCTCTTTCATTCTGCCTCATCCAGCAAGCCAGGCTAACCACGTGGAGTCCACGTTCCTACCCATGACCCGTTCTCCACTCTCGCTTTCCAGCTTGAAGGAGCAGGTGATGGGGGAGGTTCAGCTCTCTGGCCTGTCTTCAGAATACAAATAACATCTACTCCTACGCCAGCCATTGTACTGGGGACGGTGAGCCTCTGTCCCTGCTTGCGACACGCTCCCAGCTCTGAGGCAGAAAGCAGATGAATGGACCCAGTAACGGTGATAAGCAGTCTTGGTAAACAGATCACGGCATGCCGTTGCCCAGAAATCTGATGGATCCTTATAACCCACAGGAAAAATGAACGAGTTCTCAGCATAGCTCTCAGGCCTTTCTTACGCTGCCTTTGCCTTGATTCTGGCTCTGTCCACCTTTCCTCACTCCAAGACGCTAGTCTCGGCCAGGCAGACCACAGATATCATTCTGGCCTCTCTCCTCCTCTGTTCGTGCTGTTCCCATCCAGGATGCTGCCGCTCTTCCTTTTCTCTGCCTGTGGACTTCCGCTCATCCTTCAAGGCCCAGCAGAAACACGATTTCCTCTGGGAAGCCTTTCACCTCGCTGTCACCTCCCAAAGCTTAGCTGAGAACTAACCTGCCTCCTTGCTTCTGTTGCCCTTTGTACAAACTACTGCTGAGAGCACTTATCACTGTGAATCACTTCCTGCTGCCTGTGTCTAGTTCAGTGACTGACACCTGGCAGGTTACTCAGTGTGGAGTGAATAAGTAAGTGAATGAATGAGAATGCCTTAGTGAGACCAAACGCATGCATGGATGGCTAAGGCCCTTTTATGTCAACCAGAAAAAGCAAAGAGGTTGCAGGCAGATTTCAATTCAGTGGTGTGAACATTCATTGAGAGACTACTTTAGGCCAGAAGGCAGAGTGACAAACATCAATGGGATATAGTACCCGCTTTCCAAGGGCCCACCATGCAGTGAGAGATGGCCACGGTGGGACTCTGTGGGGGGACCACCTGAAATAAAAGCTAACCCAAGAATGATCACTTCCAAGGGGCAAGCTCTCCGCCTCAGCAGGGTGAAAACCATCCTGGAGTGGGGTGTGGATTCGCCACAGAAAGGCCTGCTGGTGTGGGAAGCAGGAGAATGCCTGTGTGCACACAGACGGGAGGGACACGGGGGCTGACACCGCTCAGTACTGGGTAGCACCTGATGTGGCTTCAGACACGCCTTCCGCAGGATGGGTTAGCAGGGATTGGGGCTCAGTGCCACCCAGGGACCTCACCCTGGTATATAATCCCAACCCAAATAAGGGCCTTGTAAAGGGCATTTTGTGTGGTTTTCTGTTTATTTTGGAGTTAGGAGGTTCCTCCCTGAGTGAGGGTGTGTCCCCACCCTCCCCCACCACCTTAACCCTAATCGACTTGAGAATTCAGGAATGGGAGGTAGTCCTCAGGCCTGACTAGTATTTAAGGGAAAAAAAATAGGACATGAGCGTTGAATGAAATTGTATGCAAGCCCATAACCAAAAACTCTCAAGGGGGCCTTTCTGATTTCTATAAACAGTGTTAAGCAGCGGTAACTCTAAAAACCCAGATTCCTCTAGCCCCGAGCATCCTTTGAGCTGTTCTTCTGTTCATGATGTGGTGGGGTCTGTTCATCGAGCTTTCACGGGAATGGTACTAATAAATGCTTTAATGTATGTAGTGTGTTCTAGAAGGTACATGCTTACACCTGTTCTCTCATTTGATTCACAGCCATGCATTGAAGTGCAAGGTATGGCCACTTTTTTACACACAAGGCAATTGAGACTCTGGGCAGGTTAAGTAACTCATTCAAGATCACACAGGTATTAAATGTCAGGGCTTGGACTTGAGCTTAGTCAGTGAGGAACCATTAAGCAAAGCTGGGTGTCACCAGCTTTTATTTCACCAGATTCTAACAGTGCAGATTTCTCCCTTGGGCCACGCCTTTTACACATGGCTAATTCAAAGGTCTGTACTGTTGTATACATTTATTCTTTACACAGTTAATTCCTCAGCTACATTGTTTTTTCTTTCTAATAAGCTATTCCTCATTAGATATGAGGAATATTTAATTATGATTATACTATTTAAATTAAATGGATTAATTTGTATTTTATTAATTGCTATAAAATGTGCATGCATTTCAATGAGAGTAGAACTTACAAGAATGAGGCTATTTCCACAGAGATTTAACTGTCAGGATGGGTCAAGGGGAGACGGTGGAGGTCCAGGGCCAACCAAGGGGTCTGTGCAGGCAGGCAGTCCTGGAGGGCTTTTTTCCCTCAAAAGTTTTTATTATACATTTCAAAGCATTTGAAGAAATTAGAGAATACAGTAGATACTCTCCTCCTAAATTCAACATTTGGTCACACTTGCTTCACCTCTTTCTGTCTTTAAAAAACAAAAACATGTATGTTATATAAAGAGCATTATATATGTACATGTATCTGATTTTTTAAACTTTCGGTATCATTTGAAAAAAACTGTAACCATCCTGATACTTCACTCTAAACGCTTCTGTATGTATCTCCCAAGGTAAATGTCTGTCTCCTAACAACCCACAGCACCATCTTCACACTTAAGAAAAGGAACAATAATTTATAAAAGACCTTTAATTGGTGGAGAAACATGATTCTATTTCTGATATAGAAAAAAGTTCTCCCAGAGGGGAGAGGATGGATGGGAGAGAATTAGCCAGTAGGAAATTGTAGTAGCAATGTTAGAAAGAAGTGAACCAAAGATACCCCATCAATGTTTTAAAATGAAATTGATGGTCTTTTATGCTATTATAAGAAAATAATAGCATGACAATTATTATTCTCCAGCTTTTTATGAACAGGTGTGTGTGTGTTTCCAGGTACTTAGAACTACACTACTTTCGTGATCTTCCCTCCTGCTTTCTCCATTTGCATTCTCACCCAAGCAGCCCATGTGTGTTCTGAATTATTTTACTTTGCTTTAGAAGCTTTTATACAAGTCTTTCCTGGTTTCCCTATTTTTCCAGTGTGTTCTGAGGGATGGACCTATTCCCAGTTCTTCATACCCAAAGCTTAGCCTGTGCCCCAGCCTCAGAGTGTACTCCATGGGTCCATTTACCTCAGCCCTGCACCAGACTGTGTGCCTGGAGCCTAGAAATGTATGCTGGCTGCTTCATCAACTTTTGCCAGGCCACCCTACAGTAATCTGAGGACAGGTGAACTAAGGTTGCTGAACTGAATGGTTGAGGGAAAGAATAAAATGTGGCAAAAACTGAACGATGGAGACCCATCAGTAAAAGAGTTGAAATGAGGAGCAATACATCAACCAGCTGATCCTTGAAAGACAGAGCAGGAGGCCACGTGGCCAAGGGGAAAAGGGAGAAGACTGGGGGCTGGGCCTGCATTTGAGTCTCCCCTCTGCTGCGGAATTATGGGGAGGTCACGTCTCTAGCCTTTCCAGATCTTGAGTATGGAGATAAATCTGCCTTTCCTTCCTGTCCCACCGGAGTGGGGTGAGGCACCAGGGAGATGACTGTCTATGAAAGGGCCCTGCCAACTCGAAACTCCTTGCAAGCGCTGGCTGTGAGTTTTAACCAGCTTCCCTGTAAGGCCGGATTTCTCCCTATTCCTCCGTTGTCTCCAAAAGAACTCAGAATGGGCAGTGGGCATGGAAGCATCTAAAGGGAGGCTGACTAAGGTGGCATTTTCCAGCTGGCAGGCCACGCAGACTCCCAGTGTGGCAGGACAGTACGTGAGGCTGATGTGGTTGCGATAGATGGCTCCCGACCCCTGTGTTACACGTGAGGAACCTACGACAAAAATGCAGCGCCTTCTCCTCTTTTGTCCCTACTGCCTTTGCCATCAGGGTTAGGTGCTCAGAGGCCTCTTGCTGCTGCCAGCTATCTGCAGCCTCCCCTCCCCAGCCAGGCCTGATCCCCATTGAACTATCACATGTTCAATTATTTATTTATTTATTTATATTTAGAGCAAGAAAGGGAGGGAGAAAGAGAGAGAGAAGCGTCAATGTCTGGTTGCTCCTTGTGCGCCCCGAACTGAGGATCTCACCCACAACCCAGGCATGGGCCCTGACTGGGAATGGAACCAGCGACCCCTTGGCTCGCAGGCTGGCACTCAGTCCACCGAGCCACACACCAGCCAGGGCCAAACGGTACTTTTTAAAGTTCTATCCACAGCTCCACCGTTGGCCCTCCCACTGCAGCCCATCTCAGTACGAGTGAAAGAATCTTGATTCTGGAAGCAGTGGAGAGTGGTAGGCAGAGCTGAAACCTGTCACTGAGACCCGGGCTCCACCCTAGCTCCACCACTTATTAGCTGTATGACCTTGAATGAGTTACTTAACTTCTCTGTTCCTCAGTTTCTTGTGTGGAAAACAGAGACCGTAACCTACCTTGCTGAGGTTCTGTGCAGTGGTATTCTGGTAACAGCCAGAGCTTCAGAAAGCCAATGTATACACACACACGTTTACTATGAATGGTAAGATAAAAATATTTGTAGCACAATTTACAAAATAAAATATATAATACTCTTTATTATAAATTCCAGAGAGCCAAGTGATTTTTATAGAGCACTTTCCTCGGTTTCTGCCAACGTCATACATCAGCAGCCAACCTGTGGATGCATTTGGCAGATGAGTGTAGTTCTAACAAGGCTGTTGGGCCCTGGTTGGTGTGGCTCAGTGGACCGAGTGCTGGCCTGCGAACTCAGTGACAGGTTGCTGAACTGAGAGCCAGCTGCTCTTGTTTGTAGAGATGGAAATAAGAGGAAGGTCCCTATTCCCCTTGTGGGGCTTCCGTATAGTGGGAAGAGGACACAGAAGGAAGTAATTATAACGCAGCTGGTTCTCTGCTAGAGTCGTGTCAGGGTCCCACGCTGGCCCTTGGGTGGAAGCAAGTAGTCACGTGTGTTGGAGTGGAGGGGTCACAGAGGACGTTATGGTGTGGAAGAGCTGGAGCTGGGTGGTGAGGGGGAAGGAGAAGCTTGTCAGGAAGGCAGAGAGACCTGCAGCTGTGGGTGGGGGTGATGAGAAAGCCAGTCCTGCTGTAGCAGAAGGTGAGCTGGCCAGAGGTGGACACCTGCCTGGGGCCTGGGTGATACTGGAGGCCAGTGGGGTGTCATCTGCAGAGTGCCAGCAGGAGAGTGAGCTGCAGTCCCGTGAAAACCTGCCCACAGAGGTCTGGCAGCGAGCGGCCTTGCTTTCTCAGGTTACCCAGCATTTCCTGAATAATCTGGGGCTGTGTTTGACATCGCCAGTGAAGGTTCATAGGCAGCTTCCTCGTCCCGGGCTAGGCCCCTGCTCTGCTGAGCTGAGCAGCTTTATCTGGTGACAAGCAGTCACGCGGGCACCTGGAGAGGACACTAGGCCAGGGCCCAGCAGACTTGGACTCTGCTCCTTGATCAGTAGCCTTGGCGGATTCTCAACCTCTGAGGCTTGCTCTGCAGCATGAGAGGACTAAATGACCTGAGGTCAGCCCCAGTGCTGTGAGTCTGGGGGTGGGGGGGCGATGGGAAGAGGGAAGCAGAGGTGAGTGAGGGAGGAGGCGGGTCCATGACAGGCATGTTCTTCAGCCATACGCAGGTGGTGTAGCAGGGACTCGGGAAAGTTCCCAGGAATGACTGTTGTCAGCACTGTACCCCAGAAAGGGGAGGACAGATACAGCTACCATTCTCTGAATCTCAGCAGGCACTGCTCCTTATGTGACCATCTCTGAGTCCTCAGAACAACTCCGTGCTATAGCAGGTATTGTTCCATTACACAGATGGGAAACCAAGGCTCCAAGAGATCCAGTGACTTTGCCCAGGTTTTCCTGTGAGTGGCAGAGCTGGGATTTGAACTCAGACCTGCCTGACTCTAAGCTCTGGTCATTTACACCGTACTACATCCGCCCCCAGATGCTGCCTTCGTCCTGCAGGGGCTCCTGGATACGCTGTGCTGGGGATCCCCCACTGACACAGGTCCCACCTGGAGGGCCAGCTGCTGGGTTGGCACCACAGCAGGCGCCTCTGGCCAGATCCACTGGGACGTGAAGGGGCACATTGGCCTCTCCCACTGCTGCCTGGTGGGCTGAGCTGGGTGGGTCTGTTTTGACAGGTGAGGGCAGTTTCACCTCCTGGTGGCAGGTTCACAGGCTCCTATGGGATTGTGAGCCCTCCCTCCAGGTGTGCTTTGGTGATGATGTCAGGTATGTGGGTGAAGCATTTGACTGAAGTAAATAAAGCTGGAGGAAAATGACAGGGGCAAGACAGTATGGATAGGACTGTACTACCCTAGAGGCCAGTCTGGCTTGGGCCCAGAGGCCTGTGGTCGTAGCTGCCTGTTCTTCCTTCCCGACTTGGGGCCGGGTGACCTGAGCCTTTGCATGTCCTGCCTTCAGGCCCAGCGCAGTAGAAATTTGGGGTGTGGGCCCACAGCCAGCACAAGAGGTTGTGCCACCTTGCAGTTGCAGAGCCTAGAGCTCAAAAAGGCTTTGAACATCGTCCGCTGTCTACCTTAGAGTTGGGGCTGAGGCCAAGACAGGAAGTTGCCTGTCTGAAGCTCACACAGCCTCACACAGCCTCAGGTGACAGAGCTGAAAAAGGAGCTTCTCAACACCCCGGGCCTGCGGTCTTTCCTACCACCCCACCCTATTTGAGGAGGGGGGAAGCAAAGAAGCTTAGACAAAACTATCGGGGGCACAGCTCCCCCCAACTCTGGAGGGGGCCACTACCCTTGGGGCCCCTCCCTGAGACCCTTTCCCTCATCACTCAGCCCTACAGCAGCTCTGTGGGGAGGGGTGCCTCGGGCGTTTCTAGACCATTGGCCCCCAGTTCTTTCAATCCACGTCAGCAAATTTTAATGGAACTTGTAGGATGGAAGATACCACTGGGGATGCCAGAACCCTTGGCACTGATTTGAATTTTCTCAGGGAGGCCACCATCCAGGAAAGCAGCATCACAATATGAGAGAGAGCGCTTACATCCAGATCCACTCTCTGGTCAGCACTGAAGGCATGAACATTTCATTGAAAAGGAAGGGAGTAAAAGGAGGCAGGGATTCAGAGACAGGCTCTGAAAATGTGAAGAAGTGTAGGCGAGGTGTTCCAGGCAAGGGGAAGAGCCAGTGCAAAGTAGGGAATTGAGGCATTGTTCTGGGTGTTGGAGGAGCACTCTGAGGGGACAGGGGCAGGTGCAGGCAAGTGATGGGCAGTGAGGCTGGGAGGGCAGCGCAGGGCAGCCGGTACAGAGTCTCAGATGCCTCAACTATCAGACAGGACACCTGGGCTTTCTCTGATGGTCAATGGGACCAGTGAAGATGTTTGACCAAACTGGGTGATGTAGTGAAGAGAGCGGGCCCAGGCTGCCTGGAGAGTCCATCCTGACTGTACTGTTATGAGCTGTTGGACCCTGGACAAATGCTTTAGCTCTCTGAGCCTCTGTTTTCTCATCTGTGAAGTGGGGGTGGAGAACAGTACCTACCATCAGGGTGGCCACAAGGATGATGGAGCACAGTAGGGCACTGCTTGCCCTGGTAGAAGTTGGGTGAACGTCATTCCCTGTGTTGCCTCCTGGGTATTATCAGGCTATTAGTGAAGGTTGGGATAGCAAGAAGAAAGTCTTTTTGAAAGCAGGAGGAACCTTAGATATGGGGTCCAAATCCCTGGCCAGCCTTGAGACACCTTGGTGGCCAGGGAGGGAAGCAGGAAGCACTGACTGCAGTGAGCCCATGGTCTCTGTGTTCCTCCAGTCAGGGCAGGGCAGAGCCCAAAGGTAGGTGCAGATGGCCCAAATGGCCCCATGCATGAGCGCTGAGGTGGGGACAAGAACCCAGTGAATTCTCCAGTGGTCTGGTTGTAGATGAAGCGCTTCCCCTCAGCCAGGCTCTGGTTGAAGGGCTTGTCTTTCTTCTCTAATGATGTGTGCACCAATGGGGAGCAGAGGCTGTCTCTAGGGGTGGGGGCAGAAAGGCATGTGGAGGTGCCTCCTGGCTCCAGTGGTGCAGCCCTGCAGCCCCAGCAATAGTGACAGAAGGTGGGCCGGCCAAAGACATCTCCTCACTGCCTTGCATACCCAGGCCCCACACTGACTGCCAGGCAAGGCTGTCGCTGAGGCTTTGGGAGCCACACATCTGTGCCTGCTGCAGCCGATCCTGACGCCACTGGACTTGCACCACTATCACTACCCCTGCCATTTCCACTGCCTCCCTTTTTGTCCTTTTTCTTTGCCTTCATTACTCTTTATGACTAGTATTCCATTGTATGGTTATACCACATTTTGTTTATCCGCTCATCGGGTGATGGACATTTGTGTTGTGTCCACTTTGGGACTGGCGAATATGCTGCTGTGACATTTGGGTACAAGTTTTTGGGCGGATGTACGTTTCCAGGATGTCCTACTTTCCGTGGAGTCCGGGAGAGTGGTGGTGGGGATCGGGAAGGAAGAGGGTGAAGCAGAGGGACCTGCTTGCCCACTGGGTACTCGGGGCAGTGGGTGGGAGTGAGAAGAGGAGGCTGAGGATCCTGTTGGAGCCTCACTGGGCGCCCAGGCCGTGTGAGGCCAGGGGAGGGCTGCTCCCCGACCACCACACACCCACACGGTTGTGTCAGATTCGGCAGTTTGCTAGAAATAGCTTGGACCGCTGGTATTTTCCCTGGAAATCAGATGCATTTCTTCCTGTGCCCTACTGAGGGCCAAAATTAGTTAAACACAAAGAGAAGCACGAGCTGCTCGGATAGTCTAAAGAAGAAGAACGTTGTCAACAGGAAGCTGGCTGGCCAGGGGCAGGAGGTGGTCAGGAAGAAGATCAACAAGCCAAGTGTAAACCAAGGCTTGGCTCTGACGCCCCTGCCCACATCACATTTGCACAGAGGCAGTGGTTTTGTTTATCGGAAAGGCAGGAATCTCTGGCACCTTTTGGCAGATGAGGAAACAGAGGCACCGCATTGAGGGAATGTGCCATTCAGAGACAGAAGGGGGATTAAAGCCGGTTTCCAGTTCTTCTGCGAGCAGCAGGAGCAGCTGGTTTGGTAGAACCCAGGCCTGGCCCTGGGTGCTGGGCCTGGTTTTGAGTTCACAGCAGAAGCCTGAGAACAGGCAAACAAGAGCGAGTTCGTGTCGTTTCAGTCTCTGAAAAAGGAATGGCAAACCCCACCCCAGCCCCAGAGCAAAAACACAATACGGGGCTTTAATTACCATCTTTTCTTCCTTTTTGTGTTTGTTCTCCAGCCAGAAAACATTATGTTGTTAGACAAGGATATTCCCATTCCACACATCAAGCTGATTGACTTTGGCCTGGCTCATGAAATAGAAGATGGAGTTGAATTTAAGAACATTTTTGGCACACCAGAATTTGTTGGTGAGTGTTAGGCCCATTTCTCCCCCAGCTAAGAATATGGGATCAAAGGGTAAAGAAATTCCAGTAACAAGCGCTGTGTCTGGGGCTATGGAGATGATACCTTGGAGAGACCCCTGGAAACGTAAGGCGTGGGGAGGGCAGTGTCTTGCCGGGCACTTGGGTGGGGTCCGGGGCGGCTCTGAGTGCCTGCGGGGCCTTCGGAAGTCCAGGCAGGGCTGGCAGCCTTTGCAGAGTTAAACCTTCCCAGAGCTGGTCCCACCTCCTGCTCTCGGTTGAGTTTGTTATGAACATTTAAAATTACATCACCCTCCTACATTCCTGTAAATTCAACTTTTTTTGGAGAGTTTTTGGTTTCCTGGAAAGAAAAAAGGAAATTATCTGCCAGATGCCAGATCCTCCCACTCACCTCTCTTGTATGCCAGTCCTTTCTGTACCCACGGGAGGCCCACCTGCAGCAGGGCACTGGTGGCTGTCTCTTCCTCTCTTTCTCTCACACTTGGCCTAGGCCCCAGAAACCCCTTCACGGTGTTTGGGCTGCAGCCTGGGGTTTCATAAAGAAACAGCCTTGCAAAGGGGAAAGGAACGAGAATTGAGAACCACTGTCTGTCTGCTGTGGGGGTTGGGGTGGTCCTGAAAATGGCAGGAGGGCATGGTCTTCTCAAAACCCAGGGGCTGAAACTTCTGACCACAGTCTAAACAAAAAGGAAGACAGAATGTGTCAGGTCATTCACTCTGACGGTTTTGGGGCCACCCGTACCAGCTCTGCTGCCACTCTGGAATGATGCTGCAGAACACCCACTGGCAGGGGACCCTTGCTGTGTGCCAAGTACTATCTATGCCTTGTGCTGTACGGTATCCCAGTTAACCTTCAAACTACCTACGGAAACACATTTAATTATTTCCTCTATCAAGGGCTTTGTTCAGGGCAAAACGACCACTAGGTGGCGGAGCCGAGATTCAAACACAGATACGGCCCACACCGAAGGCTGAGCTCTTTCCCTTACACTGGATTGTCTCTTGGAGGAGACCCTGCCCCAGGGAGCTTACAGTTTGTGGAAACAACACATCAAGCCACCGAACAAGAGCGTGGGGTGGCCCTTTGCAGTTCGTCTGGTCTAGTTTAACAAATGTGGAACTGGAGGGCTGGAGGGTTTTAGTTAAGGTCACCCAATGGTTATTGTTCACCTTCAGTATGAAAGATATTAGGTGAGGCACGAGAGACACAGTGATGGTAAGGGCCACATTCAGAATGACATACAAAGCCACACAAGTTGAACACCTTGAGCCTGGGGCATAAGACATCTATTGTTGAACTTTTCTGAGATAGTAGTTGCTGCCCACAATTTATGTATGCAGTAAAAATGAGTACATTTATTCATATAAGTCTTACCAACTGTTAAATAACAATAAATGGTGCAATTAGAAATTCAGGGCAACAATGGGCCACAAGACAGGATGTGATTAATTGTAAAGAGAGTAATATAGAGATTAATATATTTTGTTCAAACAAGATATCCATTCTAGCAAAGCCAATGGGATAAGTTATCACCTTGAATGGGTGAGGCACAGGGCTGTTGCGGGTGGGAGAAGTGTCTGAGGAGGGGCGGGGAGGGAGCTGGGGTGGAGGAGGAGCGCCTCCCAGGGTCGGTCATCCACAGCAGGGGGAGAGGGCCGGAAGCAGTGCATTTACCAGGAGGATGCACTGTCCACTTGGGGTGGAGCCTAGAGCTCACGCAGACTGGTCGTATGAGTGGGATCTTAGTGAGTAGGGCCAGACTGTGGGATGTTTTGCCCAGTGGTATGGTGGTAAATGTCTAACAGTTGAGTCTCAAAACAAAACCTTAGTTTATAGTACTTCCCAATTTCACGCTACCAGTCTGTTCTCACTGAGTTCAGAGTTGGGAAGAGATGCACACAGCTGACTCTTGTGAGCCAGTATGAGCCAGCTCCAGCCCCAACCTGGTTCTCTTTGTCCCTTACGGAACATATAGAGTGGCTTCTCTAAGCACCTGCCAAAACTACGATGACCTTCTTTGCCCAAGACTCTTGAGAAACACGTCATAACCATTTTCCTTATTCCCACCATTTCTTCGAAATTTCAACCTGACACCCAGCGTTAAAAATGTACTGTCAGCTTCCAGGAGGGTGGTACACCTGGTCTTCCAAAAGCCCACCCACTAAAAAACTGGGTTCTTAAAAAATACTCTTTTTGAAGCTATTCTGGACTCACAGGAAATGAGTAAGGGTAGTAATTCCTTCAGCATCATCAGTCCCATCCCCAAAAGCCGATGAAATAAACTTAGAACTGGAGCTGTGAGCAGCAGGAAAATTCAGTAGAAGACCTCTCCTAAAGGCACGTCCACACGTTGGCGTTTCGGGCAGAGACTACCTAGATTTAGATGACCGAACACATAAGATACTGAAATGGTCAGATGTTGACTATAAAATAAATGAAATGTATATGGAAATAAAAGATAGAATCTCAAGAATGAGCAAGCAACAAGAGAATGTCACAAGGGAACCACATAGAACTTTAAGAAATTCAGTATATATTCATAGAAATTTAAAACTCAGTAAGTGAGCTAAATAGCAGATTACATACTGCTGAGGGGAGTGCTGAAGAATTGGAACACTGAGCTGGAAAAAATTAGCTAGAGTGACAGACATAGAAATATGAGAGGGTAAGCGAATGAGGATAAAAAAAGACAGCCCAACACAGATCTATTTGGAGCCTCAGAGGAAAGAATGGAAATGCTAGAGGCAACATTTGAAAAGACTGGCTAAAAATTTTCAGAACTGATGTAAAAACATTGGATACTAAAAGGATAATATGTATCAGGCAGAAAAAAAAAAGCTCCTACTTATCCACATTATAGTTAAACTCTAGGGTACCAAAGACAAAGAGAAGATTTTAAAAGCAGCCAGAGAGAAAAGATAGGTCACCTACAAAACAAATAAACAAACGAACAGTAGTTAGATCAACAGCACACTTCTCAAAACAAAAATGAAAGCCAATATTCAATAGAATATTATCTTCAAAGAACTGAGGAAAAAGAAAACCATAATTGTATATCCAGGAAAATTACATTTCAAGAATGAGGGTAAAAGCAAAAAAATAAAAACAAAAACAAAAGGAAAAGAACAACAAAAATAAAACAAATAATCAAATATCAACAGAACTTTTTGAATGAAATGTCTAGAAGGTATAGTTATAAGTTAAGGAAAATGACCTCTTAGAGACGTCTCCATGTAAGAAGTAATAGGAACAAAGAAATCCGTAAACATGAGGCACAGATAAACATTTTCTGTTTAAAATAATGGTGAAGTTTCAATTGTGAGAATAAAAAAGAACAGAAAACTGAACTAAAAACTGAAGAAAATGATCTTAGAAAGGACAGAATGCTTGAAATCAGGGCCCTGTATTGTTAGAGGAGGTTTGAAGTGTTGACTTGTGTTGGAATTTGTTATGTAGACATAGAAAGTCTGAAGCACAGCCATTACAAAAATATAAGTTGGGGGAAAATGATAAGAACACTAAAAAAGAAAAAAGAAAAAGGAAGAAGAAAAACAGAAAAAATGGACAAACAGAAAAGCACGTAGAAGGCAGATAAGCACCGGAAAGTGAGTTGTGTTCTCAAACTCTCTATGGTAAAAAAACTTAAACAAAAACTCTTCAACTGTACTGGACTGCTTCAGGAAGATACAAGAAAAATAAATTTCTAGAAAAATTATCACAGTTTGAATGTCATATTTCTCTATTTGTCTCTAAGTGCTTACTCCCAAATTCTGTACCTGTCTCGTCTGGACCAGTGACAGTTAGCAGACTCTTTGTCTGTGGACCGCACTTTGAATATTTCTCTCCTAGATAAAGCCTTGCAGGTGTGTGTCAGGAGACGGGTACAAAAAGTTCATAAAAACAGTGTTCCAGTAATAAAAGAAGTGGCAGTGGTCCTGAAGGTCCCTGAGAGGAGACGTAGAAGATGGTATGTGTATGTTCACACAGTGGACTATTAGACAGCAGTGAAAATGAAAGATACGGATGAACATTCAATTAGCACTGGAAGCAGAATGTTGAATGAGGGAAAAAACATCAAGTGACAGTAGGTCCCATGCCGTGTGACATCATTTTTACAAAGCTAAAAAATCAGCAAAGTCAGGAGAATGGTTCCCTGTGTCATGGAACCAGAGGGAGGGGGAGGGGGGATGATGGGCACACACTGTGGATGCACTGGCTTTGATGTTGTGTTGGACCGACAAACTTAGCCTGGCCCACTCCCACCCTTATTCCATTAGTGGTGACGCAGGCTCAGTTCTCCTCCCTTCTCTAGACTCTGCCCTCTCTTCCTCCTCCATTTCACAGCCAAGCTTTTGAAAAGAGTTGTCTGCACACGTATCTCCACTTCCCACACGCAGGGCATTCTCTGCTCACTGCGGTGAGTGTGAAATTCAACACTCTCTTCCCAGGGCCTGTCTGCTTGATCCCTAGGCTGCGTTTGGTCTCCTTCTCTCCTCAGTGGGGTCTTCCTTCCTAGACCCCGCACGCTTTCCTGGTCACATCGTTTGCACGGCGCCTGTCTCCACCTAGACGGTGACTCCAAACTGGACGACTCTGGCCCCTCCCCAGTCCCAGCTTCTTCCTGGGCACCTTCCCCCGATGCCCCTCAGGCACCTCAAGCTCATCATTTGCACCCCAGAATGTCCTCCTACCCATCAGGTGGGAGGTGCCCTCTTTCAGACCAGACTCAGAGGAACACACAGTCCCTCTCTGCCACCTTCGCCATCACCTTCCAGTGCCGGCTGGACCATTTCCTACCAGAGCATTCTAAATAGGCCTTGTCACTAGGCCCCATTCTCCCCTCTTACATCTTCCTCTCCCCACCCTCCTCTTCCTCTTCCTTTCCCAGACATTCCTATGTGCTTTCCCTCATCCTCACTATCAAGGCCTCTTTGTAAAAGGTTTCTATCAATGTAACAGACAAGTAACTTCCTCAAAATTTTTAGAGTGAGATTTTCTCCTTCCCTTGCTCTGATTTTTATTTTTTCAGTGGAGATCCAGGATGGAGACATTTGGCCTCAAGCTCCCTAAAATTCCCCACAGCCGGCTCTTCCATTTTCATTCCTGCTAACTCTTCGATATGGCTTTTTTCAGCTCCAGAAATCGTGAACTATGAGCCCCTGGGCCTGGAGGCTGACATGTGGTGAGTGGTGTAGGCCGCCCAGGGGGTGTGGGGACCCTTCCAAGGGCAGAGGACCTCAGACCTTGGCTCTGACTGACCCTTCTTGAAAATGAATACCCCTGCCCTGGCTGCTGTGGCTCAGTGGGTTGAGCACCAGCCTGTGAACCACAGGGTTGCCAGTTCGATTCCTAGTCAGGGCACATGCCTGGATAGTGAACCAGCTCCCCAGTAGTGGGTGTGTGAGAAACACACTGATGTTTCTCTCCTTTTCTCTCTCCCTCCCTTCCTTTCTGTCTAAAAATAAAATAAGTAAAATCTTAAAAAAAAAGAAAGAAAGAAAATGAATACTCCTTTCTCCATACTCCCCTTTCGGAGACTCGGGCTGCTCTGGGTGTGCTGGGTCTGAGGCCCGGGCACCTGGAGACAGCTAGGCTTGGCCCTGAGGGCAGTTCGAACACAGGAGAGGCAGAGAGAGAGGGGAGAGCTGAGGAAGGAGGCACAGGATCACTTCGGAAGCCCGCACAGCCATGACCAAGATAATATAACAATAGCTCTTTCAGTCAGTCAATCAAATGATCACTGAGAGCCTCAAGTTCAAGGCCCCGTGGTGGGCCTGGGATACTGCAGCGACTGATTCTCTGTGCAGGCAGAAGTTGTTTTCTTTGAACAGTGCTTTGTAGTTGGCTGAGCACTGTGATGAACTGGCTTTCTAAAATCCTCCCAGCAGTCCTGTGAGGTGGTGTTATTGTCCTCACTGTATGAGGAGAAAGAGGCTCAGAGGTGACAGGGGACATGCCCCGATCACAGCCTGCCAGGGCAGGAGTCTGATCTTGACTTACATCCTCAGGCTCAATGTCCAGAGTTTGACGACTCTAAATGCCTCTGTGGGTGCTGCTGAAGAACGGGACAGAGAGGGCTGTGGGGCCCTTCAGAGGCTGCCATGGAGGGTCCCGTGGCCACTCCCCCCGAGAACCATGCAGGGATTCCCTTCTGGTCTGGGATCAGGGCCAGGAGGCCCTGACTTGCCTGTTCTTTGTTTTGCAGGAGCATAGGCGTCATCACCTACATCCTGTGAGTATCCCTGATTCTGCATCTCCCACCCGGCTTAGACCTGGGGGACTGGGAGGAGTGAGGGATCAGCCCTTCTCACTCCTCCCAGACAGACAGGTTGGTATTTCCTGAGCACCCACCAAAAACCAGATGTGTTCAAGACACACAGCAAACCTAAGGCTAAGCCCTCTTAGCTCCATTTCACACGTTGACCCTGGGGCTGAGTTTGGGCCAGAACCCAGAAGAGCAGCCTGTGCCTGCATCCCCATTGTGGCCAGGGATCCGCTGCTCGGCTTCCCCCAGACCAAAGTGCTACAGGGATGTTACCTTACACTCAGAAGCCCTGGGACAGCTCTCAAGCTGCTGTGCCTTCCCTGACCCTGCCTTGCTCTCTCCCTTTCTGCCCTCCTTTCTCAGAGCTCTCATTCTGCCCCCTCCTCTCTCCCCAGAGTCTCTCTTTCCTGTCCCTGAAGGATTAAGTTGCTTAAGCAGAGATTTCCTGCACAGCTCTGTGTAGTGGATCTGACACTTTCCATCTTTGTGGCCTTGGGCAGATTCCTAACCTCTTTGCAGATCTGTTTCTTCCATCAGAAAAGTAGGAATCACAAACTTCCCATCAGGGGTATGTTGTGAAGGTTAAATATGAGGGGGAACCCCCCCAAACTGGAATTTATTGATAAAAAATGTATATTTAGTCTTACATGTTTAAACTTCAGTCACCTTCAAAGTACTCTCCATTTGATGCAGTACACCTATGGAGACCTTTTTCCACTGCTCAGAATAGTTTTTGAACTTGTCGATTTTGATCCTTTTTAGTGCTTCTGCCATTTTTGTCTCACCTCTTCCACATTGGCAAAATGTTTTCCTTTGAGGACTTTTTTCATCCAAAGAAATTTTAAAAAGTTGCTTGGGTAAGATCGGGTCTATAGGGAGGATGGGGCACAGAGGTCATGCCAGTTTTGGTCAAAGACTGCTGAACACTCAGCGCCCAATGGGCAGGTGCGCTCGTAAATCAACCACTATGAAATGGGCAAATGCATTGAAAGAGTCTTCAAAAAAAAATTCACTGAAGCCAAATGCAGCCTCTCACAATGCCAGCTGGTGCACTGATACAGATGGGTTCCTAAAACACGCACCTAGCAGGGGAAGCCTGTACTATAAGGGGCCCACCCTCAAGAAGTTAATTCCAGTTTTTGGGGGGTCCCCCCTTGTAAGCTGACATGAGCATATTTCTTAGCACTGCTCCAGCCCACAGTACATGACTAACTAGTAGGTGTTCATTCCATCAGTGCTGCCCAACAGGTTTCCCCTCACAGCACACTGGGAAAATGCTATTTCTGTGGCACATTCGGTAAGAGTCAGCCCACAGCCAGACTCAGCAGCTGAGGAGATATTCTCTCATTGCCCTGCAAACCAGTTTTTGATTCTTCCAGAAGTACTTGGACTGGAGCTCTGTCCGATGTGGGGGACCCCCTTGAGCTGCAGCAGAGGGTCTAAACCCTGGTTGCACATTAGACCTTTGAATACCAACCATGGTCCAGGCTCCATCTGAGATCTATTAAACTAGAATCACTAGGGGTGGGATCTTGGCACCAATATGTTTTAAAAGTCCCAGGGAAATTTGATGCAAAGACAGAGGATCTGATGCATTGCTCTGTAGTTTCACATCAAAGCCAGGGCATTCAGACGCCAGTCCTTGAAACTTTGATTTCTGCAGAATTCTGGTTCCCATGGAGATGTTAAAGAATTCCAGTGTGTACAGGGTGCATAGTCGTCTCACAGCTAATTTGAATTCCATACAGTTTTTTGAGTGCCTGCTCCATGGTGGGCATTGTGCCAAGCACTTGGCACAGCTACGTGATGGAGAATCTGCCCTGCTTGTCTGGAGCTCCGTGTGTTGGGGTGGGGTGAGGAACGGCACCAGATAGCTGTCCCTCTCTCGGTGGGACCAAGGTCCTGGTGGAGGTAGAACCATGCCTCTGTGAGACACAGATGGGAGAGGCGATGGCTGCTGGGCTTCAGAAGGTTTAATAGGGCAGCAAGAAAGAGATTGATTGACTGATTGACTGATTGATTGATTTGAACTGGACTATACAGAATGAGGTTAATTTTCCAGGTATAAAGGGACAGAAGGGCTGTCCTTCTAAGGAAGGGAACAGTTAGCGTGCTGAGTGTGGAGAAATGTCCTGAGAATGTGGTAGGCGCCAATTCTGATGCTGTGCTCAGGAGCTGAGATGCGATCCTATAGAGAATTGGGGAGTCATGGAAGGGTCTTTGTGTTCCAGCAATGACAGCAATAATGGCCATCAGTCAATTCTGGAGCTTTAGCATGGACCAGTATTGCACAGAACATTTTATATATGTTTACTCTTCACAACAATCACATGAGGCAGAGGCTTTCATTTGCTTCATTTTACAGACGAGGAAACTGCAGCTCAGGGAGGTTGAGTAACTTACCTAGGCTCACCCAGGTAACAGTGACAGAGCTGGGCTTCAGACCCAAGGACTGAAATGTCAATGATTTTCCAATGCACTGTGCTAGGAAATGGCGGTGTGGGTGGGGATAGATGAGGTGAGGAAATGGAAGGAAAAGTCAGAGCTGCCCCCTGTGTTTCCAGCTTGGACACATTCGTGGTTACATCATTAATCAAGGCAGGGCACTCAAGTTTGGGCACAGTGACTTCTGGGAAAATGGCACATCTAGGCAGAGGCTTCCCATGGGCAACTGACAGTAGATTCGGGAGTCACTATCTGAGTGACACCTCCTTGACAAACGCTGTGGGGGAACCTCACACCCGCTTCGGGTCCCTTATGGCTCATCTACTTCCACACCTGTCAGGCTTCGCTCAAATTGCCCCCTTAGCCTAGAAGACCTCTCACCCCCTCCTCTGACAGCTGACATCCTCCTCATTCTTCCAGACACACTGATGCAAATGCCAAGTCTCCCGTGAAGCCTGCCCTGGGCCTCCCCTCCACCCTGTGTTCCCACAGTCCCTTGTCTGGCCTTCTGTTGTATTCTGCTCCGTTCTGCTCTGCTTCTCTCCCCTCCTCTGTCGAGTCTCTTGAAGACAGTTTCTTTTTGTCAGGTGTCAGTAGGAGCTCCATAAAGGTTATTGGATTGGTCTCGGTCAGGGTCCCGAGTCCCTCTTCCCCACCTCCATCTGCTTCCCTGTAATCACCTATTTTCTCTCTGTGTGCTCAGCCTAAGTGGAGCATCCCCCTTTCTGGGAGACACGAAGCAGGAAACGCTGGCAAATATCACGGCAGTGAGTTATGACTTTGACGAGGAATTCTTCAGCCAGACCAGCGAGCTGGCCAAGGACTTCATTCAGAAGCTTCTGGTGAAAGAGACCCGGTAAGAGGACAGAGGAAGGCATGGGCTTCTCACGTACTGACCTGCTCCTGTGGCCTTTCCCCAAGATATGCTAGTCTGTCCCCACTTTGTCATGGACTGTCATCTGCACCATTGTGGTCTAATCTGGGCAGGTGCTGAGAAGTGTGGACTGGCATTCATCTCGTTTGCTTAAGTCTTTCTGCTTTTCTTCCCTGCTGAAATGAAAACACGTATGTGCACATGATGTGTATGTGTCTGTGTGTGTGTGTAGAAGTCAGTCTGGGTTTCTCCAGGGCACGTTACCTTGTGCAGTCGGTCCCAAAGGCACCTGGAACTAGATTTGAAAAGGAAGGCAGCAATTTTCGAGCCAGCTCAGGTGGGAATTGGGGGAGGTGAGCTCAGAGAGGCTAACATGTGAGAGAACAGGACATGATGATCCTACCCCTTCTCTGGGACCCGGGGTGAGCTCTGAGGCTGTGGGATCACAGGAGATGGGCAGGGAATTTTGGGTGTTGGGTGCCCAGAGCTTGGCCTAGCTGGGGCAGGAATAAGGTCCACAGACTCTAGAAGGTCATGTCTTCTTGGTCCTACAGACTTCAGAGAGAGCCAGAGTGGGGTCCTCTCCAGTATAGGAGCTGGCCTTCTCCATCTAGGGGCAGCCCTAGGCAGGATCGAAGGGCAGAGAAGAGATCTGGGAGGCAGACAGAAAAACAGAGACCAGAGATTTCACAGCAGAAAGCTGGAAGCTCAGAAGAGCCCTTACAGCTCCCCTATGGTGTGATGTTGGGCCCTTGGACTTTGGAACCAAAGATGAGAGTTATGTGATGTCACTCTGTAGAGAGGTCTGCCTGGACCGTTTTCTCTGGGGTGCAGAGAATTCAGCCAGTTCCCTGTCCATCTCTGCATCTCCTGTGATTACGGTTTGAGGGCGGTGATCGAAGAATGCCAAATGAAGGGCGTAGAACAGTAAGAATGAAGCCCTTTGCTCTCAGCTTCTGTCCCCTTGATTCATTGCAGTTTCTGATCCTCATTGCAGGAAACGGCTCACAATCCAAGAGGCTCTCAGACACCCCTGGATCACGGTAAGGGCACAGTGATGAGTTCCAGCGAGCAGGAAGTCTCTGCTGTGTCACCAGGGCTGGCTGGGGTGGCCAGATGCAGAGGGCCCCCGGAAAGGCCTTTGCTTGAAATGCTAACCCGTGGGCATAGATGAAAGCTGTTTGGGAGCTCCAAAGGTTCTGGGGCTCTTTCAAATAGGTTTATAGGTTTAAGTTCATATTTTATGGGTTCAGGTGACTTATGAAATGCAACTCTCACAAACCTCAGTTGTGACCCTTTTCCTTTGGGGCCATCGTACAAAGTGTTCTTTGTCAGATGCTATGCCACTGTCATTCTCAAAGCAGAAATTGGGACTCCCCAGTTGCAGAGAGAGAACCAATGACAATGAAAAATCTCAACTTTGTCACCAGGGCTCCTTCTGACTTTTGGAGCTCTGAGTGAAGGTTGACACCTGGCTTCCTCGGGTACCAAGAGCTCTCAGGGAATGGGGCTGAGATGGGGGCCTGGTGGGCAGAGAGGCAGCCGCTCCCTCAGGGCAAGTCCATTCCTTCTGGGGAGGGCAGGGACACAAAGGTGACGCGCTGCCTAACGTGCTTCATAATTGCGCTTCCAGTGGCTGGTGTGCTGGAAGGTCTTGTGGTCTAGTCATAGTAAAGGGCCATGAAAATCCCTTCAGGAGGGTGGGAATCTGGAGACGGGAGCTTTGGCCCAACTAGTTCTGTTAACTGAGCAGATGTACATCCAGGGACCTAGCCAGACTCCCCACTCACTTCAACTGTTAAATGAGAGAGCTGGCGAGGGTGACCTGAGGGTGTGGATGAGAAGGGATAGAGGCATTCGGAAGGTGGAGAGTGGGGAGGGCTTGCCTATTCCAGAAAAGACTAGGTTCCTCTGCTTGTTGAAGGGTGGAGAAGGCCAAGGGCAGGGCTCAGGGCTAAGAGGTAGTGAGTGTCTTACGCTGCCTCCCTGCTCAGCCTGCCATGTGCTGCCAAGCACATGGAGCTGACTGCCTCTGTCAGCCATGGCCTTGTATGTTCCTGCCTTCGAGTGGATGCCTGCAGAGTCCTGCTGCAGCCTGCTTATCTGTGCAAGTGCCCCTAAATGCTATGCGTGTGAAGACCCTCTAATGGCCATGGACCACCCTGCCCTGGAGTGAGCATGCAGGTAGCACCCTTGAACTTCTTGACCTTGCTTGTGGCCTGTAGGGGTGCTCATCCCACCCGGGTCCTCCACATGGCCTGACGCATGCAGTGAATGCCAAAGAGGCTGCTCGTGTGCCTTCTGCCTCCACCTCAAACTGCCCTTTGGAGCAAGTGTCAAATTAACCCTGGCTCTTCTGTCTAAACACCCATCAGTCCAAAGGAGAAGACAGAGCCCCAGAACAGCGGAAGACAGAGCCCACTGAGCTGAAGACCAAGCACCTGAGAGAGTACACCCTCAAATGCCACTCAAGCATGCCTCCCAACAACACCTACGTCAACTTTGAGCGTTTTGCTCACGTGGTAGAGGATGTGGCTTGGGTAGACCAGGGATGCCATGCCCTGGCAGGAGCCCATGGCACCATCCAGGATGATGTGGAGACCCTGGTCTCCATCTTCAGTGAGAAGGAAGCTTGGTACCGAGAGGAGAGCGAGAGTGCCCGGCACGACCTGTCCCAGCTCAGGTACGAGTTCCGCAAAATGGAGTCCTTGAAGAAGCTCCTGCGAGAAGACATCCAGACCACAGCATCCGGCCTCGGGAGCGTGGCCAGGAAGTTGGACCACCTGCAGGTGCAGTTTGAAGCTCTGAGACAGGAGCTCTCAGCAGACCTACAATGGATCCAGGAACTAGTGGGCAGCTGCCAGCTGGAGAGCGGCAGCACAGACGGCCTGGGTTCTGTGTTCTGCTGGGACGCCAGTGAGTCCCTAGCGGAGCTGCGCGGCAGGTCAGGCAGTGAAGAAGTCTTGGCCGGCTTGAAGCTCTGAGCACAGGAATCTCATCAGCAATGCCCCCTGGATGGCTTGCAGAAGTGTGTTTCCAATCCCCCTGCTGGGCATCAGCTAGAATTATCCTGCAGGGATATGTGTCTGTAGCATGCATTGCCTTCCACCCCCTTCACAGAATCCAGAATCACAGACGTGCTAGCAAGTTATTCATTCTGCACCGCCTCTCACCCACCTGCTTTTCTGGGAGGAGGGCTGTCAGGGCAGCCAAGATGATAAAACAATTGAGAATAAATACCCTTCAATGTATCTTTCTCCAGAAGGAGGACAGCTGGCCCTGGGGAGGTGCTTGATGACTGATTTGTGATCATGGATTTGTGCACACTTCACTTCCCACCTATATGCCTTAGAGACTGCAGATCTTGGCTAATATTGAGTTAACCACGGGTAACAGTTCATCAGCTTCGTGCTTTCCTGCTTCAGAAGGAGGAAGTTAAAATGCACAGAGAAAACACTATTTTTCATTTGCACCGACATCACTTACCAGGC
This sequence comes from Artibeus jamaicensis, assembly GCF_021234435.1. NCBI lineage: Eukaryota > Metazoa > Chordata > Mammalia > Chiroptera > Phyllostomidae > Artibeus > Artibeus jamaicensis. The sequence continues at coordinate 9,812,832 of NW_026521883.1, forward strand.
ACTTATATCTTTGATCCTTAAAAGAACTTTGTGAGACAGGAAGGTGGGTGGCATTATTGTTGCTGTTACTATTATTTTCATGTAACTGATGAGGAAATTGACTCAGAGGGGGAAAATGATCTACTCAGGGTCATTCATAGCTAGTTGATTTACACAAAACAAGCTCAGGATACCTGACTCTAAGATGAGGGATATGGGAAGAAAGTGTAGGCTTTGCTGTAAATATTCACCTTAATATTGAAGTTCAAATCCCAGAGGTAAAATAAGCACCTTAACGTGTTCTAGAGTAAAGGTGGAATGCCTCATCCCTTCTGCTGATTGTGTTAAGAAGTGCGGTCCAGAGGGTGTGGCCTGGGGGCTTGGCCTGGGACCTCTGGCCTCTGGTTCCTTATCCGGCCTGTGTCTGAACATCTGCCCGCAGAGCAGGAGGAAAGGGGCAGCATCTCAGCCTTCTCCAACTTTCCCTGCTCCGGCCTCAACCTTGTGCTGGGAGTGAATACTAAAGGGGATCTGATAAGATAAGGGGTCTTACGTGCTTAGGTCACTGGGCCCTGAAAGGTCTGAGGAACTCCGTGAGAGTGTTGGAAGAGGGTGGACATTGAGACTGGGAAGCACAAGGTTCAGCGGTCCCTTCTTGACTCCAAGCTCTGAGCACACCGCCCGAGGACCGCAGGGTCTTATCACCCTTTTCCTGGAGGAGGGCCCAGTCAGTGGGCGCGCAGAGAAAGAGCCTGGAGCTCGGGCCCAGCCCTGTGCTAGAGGCTCGGGGGTGGGGAAGCAGATGTATCATTTCAAAGTGTCTTCACAGACTCACAAAACACCCTTGTTGGAGAGGTAGGGTAAATTTATTCCCAATTGGAAGGTGAGGAAACAGAGAGGATGCGATTTGCCCGGTGTCACAATAGTGGTAAAAGTGGAGGTCTCCTCAGGAGTCTGTTGCTCTTTCTGCTTCTCCTGACTGCCCCAGGCTCCCGGAGTTCACTGTCTTCTTCTGAGGCAGGTTTTACTCAGACTCACCCACCCATCCATTCACAAATAATTTCTGAGCACCTACCAACTGTCAGGCACTCAGCTTGGCACTGGGGATACAGAGTTAAGAGAAAACAGGCACGTTTTGTGCCTGAACAAAGTTTGCAGTCCAGTGAAGGATTCCAACATTAATAAGAGCATTCTAGAGATGGAGAACTGTGGCTGGGACATATGCTGTGAAAGAGATGCATGCGGCCCTGCAAGAACCTGCAGTGGGGTCCGCTCTAGTCAGGGAAGGCATCCGTGAGGTGGTGACGCTGGAGCTGAGAGCAGCGAGGCAAACTGGAGAGAAAGAATTGTTCGCTACGGAGCAGTCATGCCAGGGCTCTGGGGTGGGAGGGGAATGGGAGGCCGAAATGACGCAGATAGAAAGCAAGCTGGAGGGGAGAGAATAAGAGTATTGTGTACATGTGGCTGCGGAGGACGCAGGACCAGCAAGGACCATATTAAGAGCTCTGCCTTCGTCCCAAGAGTCAAGGGGAGCCATGATGGGTGCCTGGCTAGTCATGGCCCAATGTAAGATGGGGGGAGGGGGGTGGAAATGCCCAATGAGCATGGGAAGTGGTTTAGGATAAAGCCAAGTGATTCTGATCCCATGAAACCATTTCTTCAAAATCTTACCTCCTTTTCTATTTGCATGTTGGATTATTTCAAATGGGATATATAATATTTGTAACAGAAACTTTTTCATCAAATATAAGAAACCATATTTTCACTTAATACACATCATTATTTTATGCACCAAACATAAGAAACATAAAAAGCCCACGATGGAAATTCCAATAGGAAACCCTCCCAGGCAAAGCCGGATCCCCTCAAAGGCAGGGTAAGCCACAAAGCCACCGAGAGACAGGGAAAGCCAGGGAACACGTGCGTGCTCCCACCTGGACACCAGGTGGCGAGATGCAAATTCCTCCCCTGAGAATGGGGGCTCCAGGTCCGTGGTCCTCCTGCTTTCTGAGTTTGCACAATCAGTGTGACCCAAAAGAACCTCAACATTGTGCAGACTCAGACTGTGACCCAAAGGAACGGCAGTGTGAGGCTGGGTGGCCCCGAAGGGCTGGCAGCAGCAGCGTGAGCACCGCCTCCACCTCAGACCGACAATTATGAAATGATGCCATTGATTGGGAGAAAAGCTCAGAAAGGTGCACCTTGGAATCAGTGGAAGATGCAAGCTGTTCCTAAGCCCTGCCTGAGAGAATTGGGACGAATGTCCCAACTGCAGTCTCTCCAAGAACTAACCTGGCCTGTCACAGGACGTGATGTACTCATTTGGCCCAGGGCACTGTAAATAGTAAAGGTCCTCTGGCCATGTCAACAGACCTTGACCTCACACAGCCAAGCTTCCTAAGGAAAGGAAGTGCCCGATTGAGCAACTCAGGAGAAACTTCCCTGTGAACATCAAAATAAAACGCAGTACAGGAGTAAGATGTCGATGAGGACTTGAATTAGGGAGGCTGGGAAGAGGGAGGGGAAGTGGTTATGTTAGACTCGCGGCAGCAACCACACATGCTCCATGCTGGGAGGTCCTCAGAGGCCAGCCCCCGGCCGCCTGTGTTTTATAGCATTTTATAGGACAGGGCTTGTCTGAAGTCACCCAGCAAGTCGGACCCAGAGGAGGTTTCCCTCACCATGGGGGAAGTGTCCTCCGTACATTCCAGTCCGGTCATTGGTAAGGATTTGTCATTTAGACATTTCATAAACAGATCCTTTTCAGTACTAAGAACTTCCAGAGACAAGTCAAGGTGAACTGAGGAATGCCCCCAAGTCTTTCAAGGAAATCGGAGAAGACTGTGATCTCCCTCTGTCACCTGTCCAGTCCAACCCACATGGCCCTTCGGCAACAGAACCCACGCTGAGGGGAACCCAAGGGGGCCCGGCCAGGGGGCCTGCTGGACTTCTCCCCACACTCCCGCAGCTGGACCTTTAACAGCAGGGCCGAGGGCAGGGTCCTGAGTATTGGAGTGTCCCCGGCCCTGGTTCGTAGAGAGAGGGGGCCTGGGGGCACCGCTCTGTGGGCAGACCCACCTGCTGCTGGATTTTTCATTCATCAGGCTGTTCATGAAAGGGCGGCCACCGTGCTCTGTGCAATGCCACCCCGCACTGTTGGGGAGGGGAGGCTGAGTGAGTGTCATCTTCCTGAATAACGGGTCCCCGGGGAAGCTGGGGAGTCAGTTCCTGGGGAGGGTGGCTGCTTGTCCCTGCTCTGAAGCAGAGGCACGTGCCACATGGCTGCTCCGCTGGCACTGGGAAGGGCGGTTACCAGGGATTCCACAGATGCAAGTGGTGAGCAGCGAAGGGGGGGGTGGACTACTAATGATAGGAAAAGCCAGGGTCAGTCTGGGTCTCCCACGCACCCCTCCCCATACTCCTTCCCGCACCGCCCAGCCTCCCCGACGGGCCATTACGAACATGGTGGCTGCCCACCTCGCCCATCACTGGGTGCAGTTGGATCATGAGGGAGGCGGCGTCGTACCCCCACACCATCCCCGCTGCAAATGCCTGTGGGAGTGAAGGGCCTTTTCTCCTCTGTCTGTGAAACTCTTGGCCTGTGGAGAAGCCTGCCCTGCAGGAGAGCGCCAGCAGTGGGCACCCCGGGGGAGCCGAAGGGGCCAGTTCAGCTGTACAAACACTGACTGGGCTCTGGAGAAGGGCGACAGACAAGGATAAGACAGCTCCTGAATAAAAGGCTGTGTCTGGGCCCAGCGGGGACCTAGCCCACCGAGAGCTGGGGGAGGCCGTGGTGAGTGGTAAAACAGGTACCTGCTATTCCAGAAAACAGGAGAGAGAGGAATTCTGAGTGAGAGAAGTTCAGAGGGGAGGCCCGGGGCAGAAACATTCTCAACACCAGCTCCCCACACCGCCCCCCCAAACTGTAGCAGGCAGAGAAGCTGCCAGGTGGAGCTGGGAGGGATGGGGGTAAACCCAGACTAGGGCCAGGAACCTGGATTGCGACGTAGAGATCGAAGAGACGGACACCACAGAGACTAGAAGGGGAGAGTTTGGGTTTTAACTTTTTGTTATGGGACATTTTCAAACCTTGCACCAAAGTGTTGAGAATGGTGCGGAGAATTCCCTGTGACCGTTACCACCTTCAGGAGCGAGCAAGCTGTGGCCAGTCAGCTCTCACGCATCTTCACCACTGCTTTTTCTGGAGTATGTTAAAGCAAATTCAAACTTATTTAACCCCTAAATTCTTCAGCTAGAGTCTCTGTCGAGGGTTTTCCTTTCAACATTACCACTGTGCCACTATCACACCGGACAAAATCAGGAATAATTCTTTAATATCCCCTGGATACGCATTCCGTACTCACTTGTCCCGCCTTCCTCAAGGATGTTCTGTTACGGTTGGTTTGTTCAAATCCGGGTCCGAACAGAGTCCCCTCATGGCCTTTGGTGGTTGTGTCTCTCAAGTCTCCTGTCTTCTGTAACAGTACGGGAGGGGCAGCTTTTGAAGCTTTTCTTGGGGATGAGAAATGGCTCAGAAGCATGACTGCCCTGGAGGGCGGACTAAAAGTGAGAGTGTATCCATGCTGAGACCTAACTCGGAAGAGTGAGACCAGGTCAAGCAAGGAAAAGGGCATTCCTGCCTCCTTCTGTTGACTTGTTTGAGGGAGGGACAACCTGCAGGGACACGCCCTTTGCGCGGCTCCCCCTCCCACTTATAGGGAGGCAGAGGCTCGGGTATCTGGAAGCATCCCGAGCTCCTTTCAGGAAGTGAGGTGAAACCAGCAGGGTCCAGGCTTTAGCCAGCAAAACAGCCAATAAAAGGGAGAAATGGAGGAGCCACCTACAGGGAGACTCCATTAAAGGAGCCTGGGGAGGGGAGGGGAGGGGCTAGAGTGACAGACCCGGGTAGGAGAGATGTGGGCGCCCAGGTGTCCCTGGCTTTCCGTAGAGGATGGGGCTGGGAAAATGGCACAGATGGAGGTTTGAAAAGTTGCAATCTGTTTGCAGTTCCTAGAGGAGGCCTGGTATTTAGAGAAAATCTTTTAGAGTGCCTCTTCCGAAAACCCAGGTGGCTGCTGCTCCATCTCCCTGCTGGGTGAATGTGGCTGCTGACCTAGCACATCCCGCTGGGCCTTTTCAAAGGCATTTGCATCTGCAAAACAAAACCTGACTTCAGCCACAGGATTCTGTCTTCTTGCCTCCCTGACGTTTTTCTGAGACACCAAACATGCTCCCCTAGGCTCCTGAGCCTGGCCAGAACTGCCCAGACACTGGCATCCTGAAGGACCACAGGCCCGAGGAAGGTGGGCAGTGTCTGTTTGCAGAGAGGAGGGGGTGGGAGTCAGGAGAAGGCAGAGCACAGCTCCGTTCCCCCTCATACTCCCCATTGAATCAAAAGTGTTAGTGCCACATTTCTTCTGAGACAGATTTCACTGCAGAATTTGAATCTCTCTGATTTTCAAGGCTCAGATGAGAGTGTCAGCAGTTGGTAAGCCCTCTTAGCAACCAAGGAGGCCCATCAATTAGGAAAGGCCAGGCCGATAGATTTATGGCCTGGGTGGCCTTCTCCTCAAGGCCCATGCTGTTTTGTGTAGCATATAGGCAGGACCCAAGAAGTAATGGTATCACCTCCTGTGAACAACTTCTGGGAGTGGTCCCACCTGTTACGTATTTTAGTCGGGCCTCTCTGCTCAGTCCCTGGCACTCCTGTGACCGGCTGGCAGATGGGATTCTCATTAACGGGACTCCCCTAGCCTGTATGTTGACCTTCCAGCCGTGGGGTTTAGGCATCTCTCTCCTGGTAAGGGCTCCCATTGGTAAGTGGATAAAGAGCGGTGTCTTTCCTCCCAGAGTCTACTGATCCTGCCTCATCAAACTCTCTAAGTGCAGGGTCCACTGCAAGGGTTAGGCTCAAAGGTGAGTTGCAGACATTAGTGAAGTTAGAGGTAAAAATGTTCAGTGGGTTGGGGAGGTAGGACATTACCTTGGAAAGGAGACAATAGTTGCTGGGAGGTGCACAGGAGGGGAACTATCAAGTGTAAATAAATAAGTGCAGAATAAAGTGACCTGCTCTGAAGAAACGGATCACAGGCACAGTGAGTCGTATGAAGAAGTCGAGGTGGTATTTTATATAGGATGGTCAAGGAAGGCCTCCCTGAGGAGGTGACATTCAAGCAAGGATCTGACCGAAGTGACAAAGTGAATATATGAAGGAGCCAGGGCAAAACCTTGAGACTTTGGGATCCTGGACCAGCAAGCAGACTTGTGATGGGAGCCACAGTGGTAGCAAGGAGAGAGGGAGGACATCAGATTGGAGAAGGAACCATATGGTTCAGCCCCTGGGGGTCTTGGTGAGCCTGTTGAGTTTCATTAAGAGTGCCCGGAAGCTGCTGGAAAGGCTTTGACACCAGGACCAGGCAGGCTGGCCCTCTTTTGCAGCTCCCTTCCCCGTGAGAGCTAGCCCCAGGGCTGGGCTTGCAGGTGAGGCGGGAGGTGCGAGGCCGTTAAGGAAGGAGGTGGGAGAGCTTCGCCAGGTGGTCCGTCCCTCAGTGCCCTTTTCTGGTGCCTCTCCATCTTCCTCCTTCCCCTCCCTTCTCTCCTGCTGCACTCTTTGGTCCAAACCACAGTGTCCCAGTTTGGGGGCGTGCCCCGCCCTGGCTTTCTTGCCTTCCCCTCACAGGCAAGGCTGTGTGTACTCTCCTCTCTGCCCCACCCCGGGACCCTGCCGACTCCCAGGCAGAGCTGTGGGCAGTCTCCGGGCTTGGACACCTTGTTCGATGTTATGGCTGCTGATCCAGGTGCCTGGCCTCTCACTGGCAGGAGTGAGCAGGCCCTGGGTCCTAGGATTTTATTCCAGTTTGTCTCTTCAGCTGCTCAGAGAAACAATTTCACCACGCAACTATTAAGCACCCACCATTGTATGCTCTGAGTGGGGAGGAGGTAGGACCAGGGACACTGACAAAAACATGAAGAAAATTCTGTGCCCTCAAGCTGTTTCCCACTAGTGGGATGACCCCCCTGCAGAGCTGACTGGGACAGGTGACATATGTGACAAGGGAGCTCACAGGTATTTGGTCATGTTGGGGAGAGGGACGTTGTTTATAGGATGTTGTCTTAAAGGAGGTCCCATTTAAATTGGGCTCTGAAACACACAGAGGCCTTCCAAGGGGAGGGGATTGGGTGGTCATGGGGAGGGCCTCCTGCCAGAAGATTTTAAGTCCAGGGCAGCGTGAGCCAGTAGCATGCGCGGGCCTCCCCTGGTGTGAGTGCCCCGCTGAAAAATAAACAAGCCTGGCTCAGAGAAGAGATCAGCACTCAGGGATCAGTGAGCTCCCTCACTCCACACTCACCGAGGTGCCAGATGAGGCGTTGCTGCCGGGAGAAAAACAGAGCTGGAGGGGAACTCATGGATCATGCCGGGCAGTTCATTTTCTTGAGGTCACGGAGTCCTTTGAGAATCCATGAAAGCCATTGACTCTGCAGAAGCAGTGTATATGAACACTGGCCGGGTTTATCTGTACATAAACACTAATTTTTTTAATTGAGATATAATTCACATTTCATAAATTTAGTACTCAAATGTGTACAGTTCAGTGATTTTTAGCATATTCTCGAGACTGTGTAGCAATCACCACTATATAATTCCAGGACATTTTGTTACCGGTGACAGAAACTCAAGGTCCTTTAGTCATCATTCCTCATTTTCCCTCTGTCCACCCCCTGGCAACTGGTCTACTATCCGCCTCTTTGGATTTGCCTATTCAGGACGTAGTGTGCAAATAGAACCACACAGTGTGTGGCCTTTTATGTCCGCCTTCTTTCCCTTGCCATGCTGTCAAGGTTCATTCATGGCGTAGCAGGGGTGGTACCTCCTTCCTTTTCATGAGTAGTATTCCATTGTGTGGAGAGGCCATATTCTGTCTCTCCACCATCATTTCATGCACATTTCAGTTGTTCCCGCTCTTTGACTGTTGTAAATCATGCTGCTGTGAGCATTCATGGGCACATTTACACACCAACATCCACAAACCGCTTCAGAAGGTTCATAGAACCCATGAAACCCATCTCTTGATCTCTTGATCTTTGAAAACCTGGTTTTATTTGTAAAATGGGAGGAATTCAAGAGGGAATGGACTCATCAAGTGGTATACATTATATATGTTTAGGTTTTTGGTAGAAAGAACACTTTTTTAAATAAAATAAATTTTAAAAAGAGAGGAGGGAGAGGGCAGGAAGGCTATCAGTGATTTATTGCTCTTTACTCAGCACCTCTAGGTTGAGCACTTCACACATCCGCATTCATTTAACCCTAAACAGCCCTACGACACAGTGTTATTTATTGTGCCCATGTTACAGGTGAGAACACCGAGGCTCGGAGAAGCCACCCGGGCTTCCTGGAGAAGTCAGGATTTAGGCTGAGCCTTGACTGTCAGGCGGTGAAAGGCACCTACACATTCTGTTTCCTCTTGACCTCCATCAAAGCCCCTATTTCCTTCCATTCATTTTTGGAGCGCCCATGTCCCATATGCCAATAAGGCATCCGATTCCTGAGGACAGTCAGGCCCAGCGCACAGTGGGCCTCTTAGGCTCTGTACAATGACCCTTCCCCAAAGGGATGGTGACTGAAAGCCCTGCCTCCCTCTCTTCCCCTCCCTGGGCTCAGCCTCCATCCTGGCCAGCATGTGTGTCTGGCTGTGGTGATAACAGCTCAGGGGCACTGAGGGCATCCCCTGAATAGCTGAGACCTCCATAAATGATGCCCTCAGTGTGATGTCCCTCTGCATGCCATGCCCAGAAGGAAGGGGCCGGGGTCAGGCTAAGGATGGCATGTGGTCAGAGGTTCTATGGAGAGGGGGTCACTGCCATCCGAAGCCAGTGTCAGCTGCTGTGCTCTACTTTGTCTCCCAGCCGGTGGACAACCAGCAAGCCCTGGTGCGCAGGGAGTCCGCGGTCAACCTGGAGAACTTCAAGAAGCAGTATGTCCGTAGGCGGTGGAAGGTATGTCAGGGCTTAGGGGTGGGGGCTGTGGGTACAGGGGACCCAGGTGGGCTCCTTGTTCCTTTCTGGGTCTCGGTGCACTTTCCCACCTGGCAACTCCTTTTCTCTCCCTCCCTCAGCTCTCTTTCAGCATTGTCTCCCTGTGTAACCACCTCACCCGCTCCCTGATGAAGAAGGTGCACCTGCGGCCGGAGGAGAACCTGGTGGGTAAATGCAGTGCCCTCTTCTAGGGTGGAATTCAGGGGTGGCCTGGAGCTCAGGGATGAGGGGGTGCAGATGGGACTTAACTGTTTCCAGCCAGTTCTGGTCCTGCCCACCTCTGCACTGTGTGGTTGATGGAGGCCTTATGTTCAGGGGGTCCACGGAGGTGGTGCCAGGAGAAGCCTCGATTCTGGGGGACCTCGAATCCTCTCCTAGAGGATTTTGCCACAGCACTGCCCCCACCTTTCCCTGGGGACCTGCAGCCTGCTGGGGACCTTGAGCTTGAGGACTCTGGGTAAAGGGGCCACCAAGGCAATCCAGAATGTATTCCTGACAATCCGAAGATCTGCAGTAGAACAGGAGCTTTATGTTCGTGTTTCAGTGGTTCCATTTCTGTTTTGCTTTACATTATAGTAATTGATTAACATTAATAGTCATAACAATTAGATATCATATTTAATTAGCTTGTTCCAGCTTTGTTACATTTAAATTGAGAAACTTGCCATACACTGATCAAGAGTGTGGCCTCTGGAGTCAGGCTGCCAGGATTCATATCGCCCCTTTAATGGCTGTGTGGCTTTGAGGAAATTATTTAACCTCCCTGTGCCAAATATTATCATTTGTAAAAGAGAGTTAACAGTACTTCCTGCCTCATGCGGCAGTCATGAATATCAACTGATGACATATTCTCAGAACCTGACACTCAAGTGCTCAATACGTATTAGCAGTTCTCGTCGTTGATAAAATGCTTCTGTAGACTTTAGATTCCCGCCCCCCCCAGTGCCTCCCCAGTGCCTCTGCATGCGGTGTTGCAGTGCTACACCCCACCCAGGTGTACCTTCAGCTGCTGGAGTTTCCGTGGACGGATGCTCCCCAGTGCTCCCTGTGTGCAGGGCCCCAGGAGTGTGTGGGACGGCACAGGTCAGGAACGGACGTGGCTGTGCTCAGGGTGGGGCTGCACGGCAGCTGCCTGACGCAGATGGGCAGTCAGCCCGGAGCAGCCTGAGAGCACACTGCACTTGGGCTCAGCCGCTGGACCGGCACAGCCCCTTTGCTCTCCTCCCACCTGCCCCCAGCCACACACATCCTGGGTCCTCTTGCTTCAGTCTGAGCTTTTTAAAATTTATTTATTTATTTACTTTTAGAAAGAGGAGAACAGAGGGAGAAGGAGAGGGAGAGAAACATCAATGTAAGAGAACATCAGATGCATTTCTTACACCCCCAACCAGGGACCCTGCCTGAAACCCAGGCATGTGCCCTGACTTGAAATCGAACCAGTGACCTTTTGCTTTGCAGGACAATGCTCAACCCACTGAGCCATGCTGGTCAGGGTCTGAGCTCTTGTTGATTCTTGCCCAGGACTTGAGGATGTGTGGTTCCAGAGGACTGCAACAACTGTGTGGCTTTGGCCAAGCCATGTCCTCTCCCTGGTTGTTTCCTCATCTGCTATAAAAAGGATTGGACTCCTTCCCTCTGAAAATCCCTGTTAATGGCTGACAGAATCCATCTCCCTCCATTTACTTTTTCATTGTTTGGCTCTGATGCATGCTAAAAAGTTGCTATTCAGCAGAGCTTGAGTTATTTTTATTGTTATAGCTGGGATGGTCCAGGAGGTATTTGGATGAAGTTGATCTTGACCTTGGATTTCTAGGTGGCTTCGGCCAGGGGAGGGAGAGAAGGCCCTGGGAAGGTACATGGCACACCTCCCAGCTGAGCGGCCCTGAGATAAAGCAGCCAAGGGGACACAGGACCGAGAGCATTGAAAGGACAGTGAATTTCTATCCTAATTTTTGTTCTTGTGTAAACATTTAAAAATAGTCCTCTCTTTACTCAAATGCTCAGCATTGTTAGCTCAGTGGCTCACCCTACAAATGGAAAAGGATCAGGTTCTAGACGTCCATTATAAAGTTTCCCCAAAGGGACGTCTCTTTTTTTTTTTTTTTAAAGTTCTTTTGCTTAGGAAGCATTAAAATTGAACATCTCACAACAGATATTTTTATGACTTGCTTATGTCTTTCTGAAGTAGTTCTTATAATACTTTCAATAGTTTGTGAGGTCAATGTGGCCTGAATGGAAAAGGCTCTGTGACCTTCAGGGCCCCAGCTGTGGTCATCCACAGAGTGGGCTTTACTGTTCCTCTTCCGTGAAGATGGAAAAACTGCCCGGCAAGGCTTGCTCAAGGTGCAGCCCAAGCCAGTCAAGGAAGAAGGTGTGTGGGGTCAGAGGCTGGGGAGGAGCCTTCTCCCCTCTCTTCTCTCTAGTCTGAGTTCAGGAGACCCACAGCACACACACCATGTACCCAAGTGGTCTTGATCCAAGGTGCAGCCACCAGATATAATTTTCATGATCGTTATAATTTGGCTTCTCCTGGCACCTGGTTCTTCTAGATACTCTGCCTGTTTCCCTCCTCCTGGGAGGAAGGCCTCAAAGCATTTGGTCTGGCCCCAGTTCAGTTCCTTCTCCTTCCCTCCCCGTCCCTCACCCATTCTCTGGACAGACGACAGCCTCCTGCCTCTCTGGCTTGCAGGCCCCCGCCCGTGTGTACCAGCCCAGGCGGCCCAGCACAACCCCAGTCCTGACGTCTCATGGCCCACTTGCCCTGGGTCTCTCTCTTTTTTTTCTAGAGGAACTGTGAGAGTGACACAGAGGAGGACATGGCCAAGAGGAAGGCCCTCCACTCCCGGAGGAGGAGCAGTAGCTCCTAACTGGCCCAGCCCTCGGGGGCCACCAGGAAGGCCCGGGCCCAGCAGGACCTCCTTCTGTGCGGACTCTCGGTCCCCGTTGGTCACCAGCACCCAGGCATTCTTCATTCCTGAACGTTCTGCAAGAGAGATGGGCCTGTAGGATTCTGAAGCATTTGCAGGGGGAGCCAGGAGACTGGGGGCTGTGGCTGTTCCCTGTGGAGGAGGCGCCTCCATTCCCAAAGCTCTTATCCTCCACTGAACAGGCTCCCACCTGTCTGCCAACCTGAGAGCCTGGGGTACGGGTGTGGCCTTCAGAAAACAATGTAAAGGACCATTGTCATCAAGGGTGAAGGTCAGACTCAGGCAGTTTTCCTCATAGGCTGAGGGAGTTCAGAACCAGCCTGGTCAGTAATTATACCAGCAGGACGGAGGCCTCCCCCATGGGGACAAGCCAAGTGAGAGAGGTGAATCTTGGGGTCTGAGGGACCAGTCCTGTGACCTCCGAGAACCCACGTGGAGTCAGCTCATCAGGCCGACCAACATATCAGACTTTCTAAAGCAGCCCATGGCCAGCCCACTGTATTGTAACTTTTTTCATTTTTATTAAAAGTTTGGTTTACCTGATGCTTGGCTTCTTTTAGGGCTATCTCCATCAGGAGGTCTCTGTGACTCTGGGGGAGCACCAGGGTTAGGGTGCTGAGTGGCTAGTGCCGCACACTGAACCATCCCCTCTGGACTACAAGGCATCCAGCTTCCGTACCCTTCCCTAAATCAGACACGGCACATAACGCCTGTGCTGTCTCCACGGCCATCTCCATCACCCCTGACGGCAGGGGCTGAGTTGTGTCTCCCAGCCTTCAGGACCACAGAATCTGACTATACTTGGCCATATGGTCTTTAAAGAAGTCATCGAATTAAAATGAGGTCAGTGGGCTCTAATTTCGATATGACTGGTGCCTTTATAAGAAGAGATTAGAACACAGAAGAAAGGCTAGGCGAAGGCACAGGGAAAATACAGCCATCCACGAGCCAAGGAGAGAGGCCGCGGAAGAAACCAAACCCTGCCGATACATCCACCTTAGCCTTCCGGCCTCCGAACTGCGCGCAGATACCTTTCTGTTGTTTAAACCACCAGTCTGTGCTACTTTGTTAAAGCAGCCCTAGAAACTGACACACCTGCCAACTATGGCCAAGATAGAGGCAGGCGGCTTTTTAAAGATGTGGTTAGAGAGGGACAAAGAACCCGCAGGGAGAAAGGAGAGGACAGAGAGAGGACACTGCTTGAACCCTTGAGTGAGTGTGGTAAGGGAACCTCGCGGACGCAGATCCCCGGGCCATGCTTTCCAGGCCGATGAAGGGTGTTGCTGGCCAGAAACCCAAGAGAAGACCCTTGGAAGACAGAAATCAGAAGGGTCAGGGTGAGGCCCTGAATTTGAGACAGCGCCCGAGAAGAGATGGGAAGAATGGGAAGGTTTTGGAAGGTGACCAGGGAAAAGTGAACCAGGAAGGAGAGGGGGAAAGAAGTAAAAAGGGCAGAAAGTGAAGGGCCTGGGGGACAAGGGGAGGCGGACTTTCCCTTTGTCTGCAGCAGGTTTGAAGCCCCTCGTGTGAGGGGGTGGACCAAGCTGCCTTCCTCCAGGTGGGTGGGTACATCCCGCAGGAGGAGAAAGGCCTTCCAGGCAGAAACGAAGTGGACCTGCAGACCTGTTGAGACGCTGTGGGGTTGACCTGTAGTTCTCAGGCAGCACCAGCTCTGGGCCTCTGTGCAGCCTCGCGGAGGCTGAGAACTGTGATCAGGGCCCCTGGGCCAGTGAGGGCTCGTGGCTGTGGCTGGTCACATAAATCGGCAAGGAATGTTGTGGAATGGGAGCTCACTGGGTGCTCCTAGAAAATGAAGTGCGGTAGTGGGTAGGGGACTGCCCTCCTAGAAAGGAGAGCAATGAACGGCTTTGACAAAACCAGTGTGAGTTTCCGATCACGACCACAGGATTAGCCTTTTAGAATTTCACCCAACGACGACATTTTACTAAAGGGGAAACTGAAGCCTAGAGAGAGGAAGGGACTAGTTCTACATCATGCAGCATGTTTGTGACAACGTCTGACAGAAGCCCCGACTTTCTGACTTCTCGCACAGCGCTCGTTCCTCCAGCTTGACAAACCGTGGCGCGCCGCCTTTCAGGAAACGGATCGAGCAGTCGCTTTGCCTCCTTTTAAACTAGCTCTCGTCTATCTATCCTTGACTGCTCCCTGCCTCATCCTTCTTTCCTGAAAATGGGAGAAGGGGTCACGCTTGCTGCCATCTGTCTTCTCACAGCTGTGGGCACTGCTACCGGCCGGGGGCCTCTGAGCAGTCGACCTCCATGGGCCGCGAGTCAGTCCGTGAGGCGGCCTGTGCTGGGCACGGTTCTGGACGTGGGGTAGGACAGCAAACAGGACAGACGCGGGCCCTGCCCTGCCGGGGTCCACACTCTGTGAGTCCTGTGCACACAGGACTGTCCACTCCACAGGCTGCGCCTCCTTGGTTTCCTCTCATCCGGGCAATTGGAAGCCCTGTTGACCACCTCCCGGCAGGCAGCCCAGTTCTCTGGTGTTGGATGGCACCTGCTGGTCTTCCCAGAATCTCTTGGGAAGCACAGGGCCGAGCAGTGGACAGAAGGGGCCTTTACAGAGGCATTATCCCAAGGATGCCATCGAAGCCCAGCAGCCAGAGCAAGGCACCCACACACTCCTGTACAGGAGCTGGTCCTTGTGGCCTCCCCGCTGGCAGGTGGCTGCTACCCTCCGGGTGTGAGGATGGGTAGAACAACGGCCCAGGGGAAGTGGGAGTTCCATGGGCTCTGAGGAGGACATATTGACCAAGCGCCACTTCAAGGCTGAAAGAGACCATGGTGTCCTCTGAGGCGTATGGAACACTTCCAGTGACGAAAACCGTGCTTGGTGAAAAGACAAGTCTTCAAAGAGGTCTGAGGGCGTCCTGCCCCAGAGCGTCTGCCTGTGCGTTTCCAGGATGCTGCATCAATATTTCACCGATGCACCTATAAATATTTCAGCGCATGGCATTTTAATGTCAACCTGACTGGCTTTCCTGATTCCAAATCTTAGATCGCACCTGCCTTTTCCACTCACATATTTATTTGCTGAAAACCTCATTTTGGAAGCAAATGGAAGCCATACCATAGAAGAAGTGAACCACAAAATCTCTATACAGGAAAAGCCAAGCCTGTGCTCTATAAAGTAGGCACACGTGAAAAGAGCCCAGCTGAGGGCTGGAACGGCACAAGGGGTTCCATCTGGCGCAGGCTCTTAGAACTTTCTTTCCATCTGGTTCCCAGCTTGATGTCGTCCTGACATTTTTCATTGTTCTGTTCACTGTGCCTTGGTGGTCCGCTGAGAGGATCCCATTATAAGCAAACCTTAACAGGCGTAGGGACCGGAGCAATTGAAGAGCTGCACACAATGGTTAATTGACATTTCAAAGCGCAGGGACACAGTTGGTGACCTCCCATTCATAGTTTCTCTCTTCCTGTTTTTTTCTTCTCTTCCACTGGTTCTCCCTTTCACTCCTCTTCCGCCCATTAGCAAATCATAATATGTAACCGAAGTACATCTTTTAGTAATGATGTGGCTTATTGAATAAAATGTGCATTCCAAGTTCTTAATCTAAAGAAAAGGTGATTATATGATCTAGGGACAAATACTGTTTTTTCCTTGTGGATCAGTGATTCCTCTCCTGAGCTAGAAGAAAAATGACAGAAAAAAAGCTCACCATCATTTTTAAAAACTTGTTCTGCAATAGGAACATTTCATACACAGCATTTACTCCCCTTCATGCCCTTGGAAGGCAAACAAGAGCCTTATTTCTGCAGTTGAGGAAGCTGAGACTCAGCAGCGTTAAGAGACTTGTATGCAATCACGCAGCTAGAGCACCTGGAATCTAGATTCCAGCCCGGTTTTGCCTACCCCCAAATCCACATTTCTTCTCGACTTTTTTTGGAGAAACACTGTTGAGTGAAAAAAGTGTCCCAGAGAACCACCCCATGCAGTCTAATACTATTTTTGTAAAGCTCAAAAACCATACCATGTGTTGTTTAGAGATACATACAAATGTGAAAAAACTGTATCTTGAAAGCAAGGCAGTGAGTACACTGAATTCCAGGTGAAGCTCACCCCTGGGCAGCTGAAATGAAGAGGGACACAGGGCTGGGTGCTGGCTGCTGGCAGTGTACTAGGTCACCGTGTGCTCCCGGAGTTCATTTTATCCTCATGCTTTCTTGCTTACCTATTAGTTACCTACTCTTTTGCATGCAGCAAATATTACATTAAAATAATAAAGGGAGGAAATGAGCTGAAAGACAGCAACCCTCATGGTCATCAGGTCCAGATGCTGGAGGGGACGGCATCTGGAGTCTGGTAGGGTGCCAGACCCCTGAGTGTGCTTTCCCTAGTGACTCAATGGCAGGCTTTTTCCTGTGTGGTTTCATTGGCACTGAGGTCATCCTGCCACCCTGTGAGAATCCCTGGGCTGGATTCCTGTTTGCATTTTAAAGGGTGGAATAAGCCCCCTGTCCCTCACAGCTTCACTTCCCCAGACACCACTTCCCCTCGGAGTCTGCCTAAGCCTCGGAGAGGCCCAACTGGGCTGTCCGCCAGCTCCCACCCCAGGAGCCTGCACATCTCCTCGAGTTTAAGCCCAGAGGCTAGCTGGGGTGTGAAAAGCCACTGAGCCATTCCCTTACTCCTGACGGGACCCTTGGGGTTTCTTCCTCTCGGTTTCAACCCAGAGAAGGCGGTCCTGTGTCTTCCCTCATTCCCTGTTCTAGTTCGTGACAGTCCTCATTGTATATCACCACTCAGGGGCCCTGGCCCTGGCCTAAGTCCTGCCACTTCCCAGCTGCTGTCATTCAAACTCTCGGGTCCCCCACATTCTCCTCTGTGAAATGGTGATAATAACGTAAGTGGTACTTGTCATGAGTGCCCCTTTGGGGCCAATTCTGAAAAGGAGATTTGTCAACTTTTAAGAACTTGGACAACCTAAGGGATTTTTTAATTTCTATAATTTATTTGCGCTCTGAGAAATGCAAAAGGAGAACAGCCATGGCCCACAGTGGCAGTCAACTCTGATAGCCTAGACTCTGGGCGGAGGGCTCCCACCTGGGGCCTAGGTGCACCTCTTATCTCTTCAGCTCGGACACAGCTGTGTGATGCCTGATTCTGGGCAGACTCTGCCTTATCCAACACAGAAGGCATGAGGGGCTTTCTTCTCACACCGGTGCTGGAGGGTCCCTGCTGGGGAAGCCAGAGGCAGAAGCAGAGCCCTGCCAGGGTCCAGGCGCAGGGAGGGCTGCATCCTGCTGCGTTGTCTTTTCATTCGGGACCTGTGTAGCTCAGTTCCAAGGGTGCAACAACTCTTTAAAGTAGTAGATGCTGGACTCCGACCATTTGTCCTCACCCTGTTTTCCTGTTTTCGAGGTCATATTAGTTTGCTAGGCCTGTCATAACAAAATACCACAGGCTGGGTGGCTTCAGCAACAGAAATTTATTTTCTCACAGCTCCGGAGGCTGGAAGTCCAAGACCGAGGTGCCAGTAGGGCCGGTTTCCTCTAGACATGTGTGTCCCTGGTGTTTCTTTCTGTATCCGAGTTTCCCCTTTTTATAAGGACACTGGTAATTCTGGATTAGAGCCCGCCCAAGTGGTCTCATCAATCACCTCTTTAATGGCCCCTGTCTCCAAAAAAGTCACACTCTGAGTACATGGAGTTAGGACTTCAACATAGACATTTTAGGGAGGGTGGGGAGACTCAATTTAGTGCATAAGTAACACTTTGTTTAAATCCTCACCAAAGGAAATGTTTTTGTGTTTTTTTTTTACTTTGAGAGAGAGAGGAAGGGGGAGAGAGAGGAACATCAATACGAGAGAGAAACACACATCAGTTGCCTCCTGTATGCACCCTGACCGGGGATTGAACCCGCAACATTTTGGTGTACAAGACAGCACTCCAATCAACTGTGCTCCCTGGCCAGGGTCTAATACCGACTTTAAGAATTACTTGAGTTTTTTATGTCTCTCTCCTCTGATGGGCCATAAGCTCTATGAGAGCTGGACTAGGATCCCCGTTTGCTGTGCAGTATCTGTGGATTCTCAGTAACTATTTATGGAATGATTTAATAAATGAGTTATCATTCTTTGTCTGATCCAAAATGGCAAGGATAGCTGCAGGACCTCAGACAGCAGGAAGCCAGAACAGAGCCCTGAGAACCTGGCACTGGCTGCCCTCTCCCAGCAGGCCTGTCCCTCACGGATATACTCAGTTCGATAGGTATTGGTCTGGAAGGCCCACTGTGCATCAGACTTTTGTCTGGCTTTAGAGAATGGGGAAGCATCTGATAAGGGAAAGAGGGCATGGGTTCGTATGCTGATTGCTTGTCCTGCCTTCCCGTCGCTGGGCTTTAGAATTTACCAAATAAATGAAAGAGCTAAACTTTTTTTTTGGGGGGGAGCATTGAATTAGTAGTGTGATAAACTAGTATTTCTACCATTTACCCCTCCTCTAGCCACTGTGACCCTGGTTTCAGGTCAGAGACCCAGGGGTCCTACTATGGAGCCGGCAGCCACATGTTGGGATTAGAAGAGGTGTTCACGGTCAGGTGTAGAGGACAGACCGGACATTGGCTGAGTCCTTTGGAGGAGTGTGTTTCTGGGTGTTCCTACATATTTGTGTGTACATCTGCGTGCATGTGTGCCGCTTGCGTGTGTGTGTATCGCGGGATGTGTTTGGGTTCTCTCTGCGTCTCTGTCTTTGTTTCCGTGGGTGTGCACCTGACCGTGTCTGGGTCTGTGCATCCACCTCTGTGGGGACGTAGCTGGGGGCCTGGATACTGTCCGGAAGGACTGCTGGGGAGAGTGTCTCTAGGCCCGGGCACCACAGCTTCTGTTCTAGTGCTGCCGCACCTCTAAGGCTGGTCTGGTTGACATTCCAGGGGACGAGGCTGAGGGCAGCTGCATTTGCTGAGTCATAAGGATGTGGACTCTGTGTTCACAGTTGGACATATCCCCTTTCACACACACACAGAGGAAATTTCAGACGTGCTGGCTGACCCTGCATTCTTTCAGAAGGTTATGACCTCAGCCAACCCCAGGAAGGGGAGGAAATGAGTATTCTCATGAGACCTAGAGGTTGACAGAAAGCGAGCCGAGACGCTGGTGTTCCCCAGCTGGGTCCCCTGGGTCATCACTTTCTCAGGCTGTTCCAATAACCAAGCTGCCAGCTTTGAAACTGATGGATGGGCACTTCCTAATGGGCTAGGAAGCCAGGGTAGATTGTCTTGAATGGTACAAAGTACAGACCTCACTAAACTCTTACAATCAGTGCTGACCTTGGGAGGCCCCACCAGGCCATGGGTCCAGGCTCTGAAAGATCCTTCTCTTCCTGCTCCAAACCAACCAAATAAACAATAGCAAGTGTATCAAGTGGGTCTTTCAAGCTCGTCTGATCTAAACAGTAAAATTTGCCCCAGGGATGGCGGGGCAGGAAGCCTCAGTCACGGGCTTTACAGGCTCTTTTCCAAGAGCAGATGGGGAAGGGCCAGAAGGCATTTGCCCCTGGTGGGGCACCAGGGACGAGGAAAGGGTTTGAACAGGCGTGGGGAGAAAACACACACCTTTCCGAGCATTGACACGCGTCTGGTGTGCTGCTAGGCGCTGCTTCCAAGGAGCTCAGGCTAGGGGCGGACTTCCGGATACTCAGCTGACTCACAGATAAACTGCTTTCTCTGGCCTGTGAAGCACAGGTGTGGATGAAGTGGATGTGGGTGAATCAAAGAGGGCAAAGAAGGGCTTGTTCCTTCTGAGGAGGCAGTCGTCAGAGTGGGGAGGTGGGCCGGCTCAGCGAAGGCCACTGATTAACACTCACTCTTGCCTGCCATCACCTGCCCCTGGGAAGGTCCAGCCAGCCCATAGGGCTGTGTGGGTCTGGAATGCGCAGTGCGTTTGGTGGGAGTCGGTTCTTTTGGGGAGAGCTGGGCCTGGGGAGGCCGTTGGGGTGTCAGCCGGCCTAACTGGGGACTCGGTGACTGTAGATGCTCATCCAACCCCACTGACCGTGCCCAGGGGCGATAGGGAGCTCAGGGTCTGCTGGCAGGACACTTCCGGGCTGGTGTCCACTGCTCACATTGTTCCAAGTTCTTTCTCAGGCTGAGTTCAGTCCACCTCCTCAAAGAGCCATCTGTTGTCCTGGTTCTGTCTTCCGGGGTCACATCCACTTAACAATTCTGTAGACAAAGATGAAAGAGACGATCTTGTCCTCAAGGAATCTACAGACTGATGACAAGAACTACTACACAGGGCAGGGTGAACTAGGGGCTGTGAGCCAAGGGAAGAGTCCTTTGTCCTGGCTGATGGGGCCCAAGGGGGAATCCAGAGGAGCTGGCATTTGAAATGGGCTTAAAGAACACGGGAGTTAGTGTGTACAGAGGGGGCTGGGGCGTCCAGGCCAGGAATGGCTGGGGCGAAGACGCCGAGGCGGGAGAGAGCAGCGAGTCTCTTGGGGATGTGGAGTAGCCTGGCAGGGTGGGGTCTGGTGTGGCGGGGCTCCAATAGCGATGGGGGCTGAGTCACAGCAGGGCTCGAACTCATGCCTGGACATTTCATGTGAGCCATGGGAGGTGCAGGGGTCTGGGGAGACTATCAGAACCGAGGTTCACACCAGTGATTCTCACAGCATGGTCCTGGCCAGCGCATCAGTATCACCTGGGACCTGGTTAGAAATGCATGTTCTCAGGACCCACCTCAGACCTGCCAACAGAAATTCCGGGGTGGGACCTAAAAGTCTGCTTTAACAAGCCCTCCAGGTGATTCTGATGCACTGCATTAGACAAACACCCCTGAGAGCTGAGGGAGATACTAATGACTTGGAGGTGGTGTGGAGGGAGCACAGTTAGGGCTATTAGAAGCACCTGAATGAGGCAGGCAGCAGGCCTGACCTGGGGAGGGGGCCACAGAGTTGGACAGATATGCACCAGCCCCTCACCTGGTAGCTTCATGGACCTGGGCAAGGGACCTGCCTCTCCTGCGCCTCAGTTGCTGCATCTTCAAAAGGGAATCACACCTGAATGACGGTAGGTGATATGGCCAACAACGGCCCAGCTTGCCAGGGACGAGGGGTTCTGCGGGACATGGGACTTTCACTCCTAAAACCAGGAGTATCTACGGCCAACTAGGATGGCTGGTCACCTGAACCCCCTAAGTGGACTCAGAGAGAAGCACTGCTCAGAATGTTCACGGAGGGAACAGGCAGAAGGTGTGGCTGCTGAGGAGCCCAGTGCCCATTCTCGAGCACTTTGGTGGCAGCTACAGTTCCTAGTCCCTCTTGCTACCCATTTCTGGTGCCCTTGGGGCCTGGCGTGGGCCCCTCCCACGTGCTTCTGCCCTGGTCTGGCTCTGGAGACCAGCAGAGAGGGAGACAGGGCCCCTGCCAGTGGCAAGGGCGCAGGGTTGTCTTCCCATGGCCATGTCGCTGGCCTGGTTCCTGGGTCACATGAAACACAATAAGGCTGATGTCTCTCAGGCCCCACTGATGCCACTGGAGGCTGAAAATACCCGGTGCCCTGGCCTGGACGTCTGGATATCTCTTCTGGGCCAGGAATCAGGGATCAGCCGTGGTGTCTGTTACCCCACTGCTCTGGACCGGACTGGGTTCTTGCCACTTTAGCCAGGGGCCTGGCAGGGGGAGGGGAAGGGTGGGTTACAGGGAGCTGTGGCCTCCCACCTTGCCTACAGGTCGAGTTTTCCAAACAGATCTCAGGTATAAACACCAGATGGAAAGGTTACCCATGGAAGCTTTCTCAGAAAAGTGGAGCAGCTTCTTTCTGAAGACTCCAAGGAACCTCTCTGTGTGTCTCACTGGTCCACATGCTCATTCGTGGGCTAATAATAGAAACAAAGATGGTTTGTTTTGGCTTGAGATCCAGGACTTAGAGCCTGGGGCAGAGTCACATTCCTCTGAACTGAGAGTAGAGAACTGAGGTCATTGCCAAGAGAAGGGGAACTTGAGGGGAGGGTCCCAATGACTCGCTCATTCCCTTCCCTTAATTAGTTCTGCTTTTCACCTGTCACTGGACACCTTCTGCTAGTTTAGGGTTGCCTCATGAGCAAACTCTCTGGGGTTCAAATGAGGCTCCCCACTCCCAGTACGCACTCACACCAGCCCAGGAGCCAGGCCTGCCGCAGCCCCCAGAACCAGCAGGCCCAGCCCATATCTACCACTCTTCCCTGGGAAGCAGCTTCAAACCCTGTAGGAGGTGCTGACCTTGGGTATGAAAATACCGGGTTTGAAGTCAGGCAAGGCCTCTAGGGGGTTTGCATCCAAGTTCTGGCACCTTCTTTTTTCTAAAATATATTTTATTGATTATGCTATTACAGTTGCCCCATTTCCTCTCCTTCATTCCCCTCCACCCTGCATACTGTCTTCCACCCACATTCCCCCTCTTTAGTTCATGTCCAAGTGTCATTAAGTTCTTTAGCTTCTTCATTTCCCCTACTATTCTTGCTCTCCCCCTGTCTATTTTCTACCTACCATCTATGCTACTTATTCTCTGTACCTTTTCCCTCTCTCTCTTCCTCTCACTTCCCTGTTGCTGACCCTCCATGTGATCTCCATTTCTGTGGTTCTGTTCCTGTTCTACTTGTTTGCTTAGTTTTTTTTTTAGGTGTGGTTGTTAACCACAGTGAGTTTGCTGTCATTTTACTATACATGTTTTTTATCTTCTTTTTCTTAGATAAGTCCCTTTAACATTTCATATAATAAGGGCTTGGTGACAATGAACTCCTTTAACTTGACTTTATCTGGGAAGCACTCTTTCTGCCCTTCCATTCTAAATGAAAGCTTTGCTGGATAGAGCAATCTTGGCTGTAGGTCCTTGCCTTTCATGACTTGGAATACTTCTGTCCAACCCCTTCTTGCCTGCAAGGTTTAAAAAATCAGCTGACAGTCTGATGGGAACTCCTTTGTAGGTTACTGTCTCTTTACCTCTTGTTGCTTCTAGGATTCTCTCCTTAACTTTTATCTTGGCTAATGTAATTACGATGTGCCTTGGTGTGTTCCTCCTTGGGTCCAACTTCTTTGGGACTCTCTGAGCTTCCTAGACTTCCTAGAAGTGTATTTCCTTTGCCAGATTGGGGAAGTTCTCCTTTATTATTTGTTCAAATTACTTTTTCACTTGTTGCTCTTCTTCTTCCCCTTCTGGTACCCCTATAATTTAGAAGTTGGAACATTTAAAGATGTCCTGGAGGTTCCTAAGCCTCTCCTCATTTTTTAAAATTCTTGTTTCTTCCTTCTTTGCTGTTTGGTTGTTTCTTTCTTCCTTCTGGTCCACTCCATGGATTTGAATCCCTGTTTTCTTCCTATCACTATTGGTTCCCTGTGCATTTTCCTTCATTTCACTTAGTGTAGCCTTCATATTTTCACCTAATCTGTGTCCAAATTCAACTAATTCTGTGAGCATTATGATCACCAGTGCTTTGAACTGTGCATCTGATAGGTTGGCTATCTCTTTGTCACTTACTTGTATTTGCTGTGGAGCTTTGAGCTCTTCTTCTGTTTGGGTCATTTTTTTTTTTGTCTTGTTGTGCCTGTTACGTATGAGTGGCAGAGCCTTAGATGTTCACCAGTGCAGGGCAACCCACATTGCTGTATGTTGGGGAGGGTCTGAGAGGGAACAATGGCACTTGCTCCACTCTCTGTTGGATTTCAGTCCCTTCTGTGCTTCCCCCAAGCAAGCTGGGCCTTTCTGGTGCTGATTCCTGGGTGGGTGGGCTTGTATATGTTCTAGGACCCTGTGGGTCTCTCCAACTAACTCTCCTGTGAGGCTGGGAGTCTCTCCCCATGCCTCAACCCCCACAGGTGTTTTCGGTTGGTATTTTGAGGCTTTATTTCCTGGCTCTGGGACCCTGGGTTGCATGTTCTGTCTCTCTCCCCAGTTTTGCCTGGTTTATCAGCACGTGAGTGTGGGACCACCACCCAGTCAGCCAGCTGCCTTGCAGTGCCTCGTTTCATAATCTCTGCCTCACTTCACAATTGCTGCCTCATTGGGTCTGCCTGTTGCCACCCTGCACCCGGGGTCTGCCAGGCACCGCCTGTGAGCCCAAGGTCCACCCACTGCCTTGCACGCCCGGTGCCACTGCTTTTTGTGCCGTGACCCCTCTACGCCCGGCTGCCCCACTACCGGTCTGGATGACTGTGTCTATTTTATCTCCTTGGTTGTCCGACTTCCATACAGTTCAATTTTATGTGAGTTCTGATTGTTATTTTGTTTCTAAATTTGTTGTTGTCCTTATTTTGTTAGTGGGAGGAGGCACAGTGTGTCTACCTATGACTCCATCTTGGCCAGAAGCCCTGGCACTTTCTTAACTTAGTGACTTCCAGCAAAGAACTGAGCCTCAGTTTCCCCACTTGTAAAATGGGGATGACAATGTGTTTCCCACAGGGCCGCTGGGAGGGTTAAACTGAATGAGCAAGTGCATGTAAGCCAGGATAGGCGCCCCATACACTGCACTCAGAAGGTGGTTGCTACTGCAACAACCCTGCTTCTTATTGACACCACACAGTAAAAGAATGAGAATAAATACTTAAACCAGGAAACCAGAGCAAAAGAGAGAGGAAGCCACACAGTCCTTGTAGCATTTCTGCCCCTGGCAACCACTTGGTGACTGCAAAGCATGTGATTGGCAGGTGCCATAATGTGAATAAGAGGCCAAGTCTCGTTGGCTCCCCATATGCAATGGGCTGGGCGGGGGGCCCCAGTAGCCTGCACACCCTGCAGGTTGAGGCTAGTTAGGACACCTCACTGCCCAGCTGTGTTCTTCTTTCCGTACATCTGGCCCTGCCAACCAGAACCCCACTCCCCCACCATGACCACCACCAAGTGCAAAGCAGCGTTGCCGCAGCAGTGGGCCCCTCCTACTGTCTGCGCCGGGGCAATGGTTCGGGGAAGCAGTGACAACAGTGATCCCACTTGTCACGTGCCTGCCATGTGCCCGGTAATTTGCATATACTATCATGAGCCTGTATAACAATCTTTTTTTTAACCCTCACATGAGACTATGTTTATTGATTTGGTGGAGAGAGAAACTTTGCTGTGAGAGAGGAACATTGGTTGGTTGCCTCCTGTATGTGCCCCGATGAGGGATCGAACCCTCAACCTTTTGGTGTATGGAAGGATGCTCCAACGAACTGAGCCACAGGCCAGGGCTCCCCAGCAATCTTGAGAAAGAGCAATTGTCTGTTTCACAAATGTGGAAAACTGAGGCTAAGAGAAGTGAATAAGACCACAAAGCTAGCAAACTAACTGGAGAGTTTGGTTCAAAACCAGTTCTGCCTGGCTCCAAAGCCCATGTGCTTTTCCCCCACACGATGGGGAGAAGACATGACTCCCAGGTCAGGGTCACCCATTAACTCACGTGAGAACAGGGCACGAATCTCTCCTCAGTGTTCCTCAGTTTCCTCACCTGCAAGTCAGGTGATGCCTGAGGTCAGGATTCTGTTTTGGCATCAGACAGCTTGGCAGCCCTCTGCTGTAGTGGGTAGAGAGCACAGCCAGGGCAGAGCTGTGACAGAGGTGACCTTGGTCTTCTCCAGTTTCCTCCCATGAGGCTCTTCCTCTGCCAGACAATTCTAGACCCAGTAGTCATGTCTCCCAGGCTACTTCATCCTATTCTCTGAACATTCCTGCTCACAGCCTCGAACAAAAAACGTTCAGGCTAGCGTCTCATTTCCCCAGGCTTCTGCCATGTTGAGAAAACCTAGGAGGAAAGCTAAGATGCACATCTGAATGAAGGGCTCTTAGTTAAGTCAATCAGGAGCTTCTAAAAACAGTCATAATTCAAAAGAGCAAGCGGCTAGCTCGGTCACTCTGTCACAGACTCTCTGAGACCCCTAGACTCCCTGCACATTCATTGCGATGTTTGCTGTTTGGCTCTCCCCACAGACTATGTGTTCCCTTCGGACTGGCCTTGCTCTCCCCACAGACTATGTGTTCCCTTCAGGCAGAGACTGGGCCTTGCTCCCCAGCCAGAGAAAGTGCTCGACAGAACACCTAGGCCTGCCAGGGCAATGGCTGGAATGGGATCCCACCCTGCCTGTGGGACCTGCAGCCACTTCCTGAGCTTCTTCCCCACCTCGGCTAGGACTACACTCTTTCTTGGTAGCTAAAGAAGAAGCAAGAAGGTGGAAGGAGGGAAGGAAAGTGCTTAGAAATGCCAGAAGCATACGGATTTCTTTTTCCTCAGCCTTTCCGATGCTGAACCCTCCCAGCACTGTGGCCCTTGTTTTAGGTTTGTGGGCAGCCTTTGTCTGACTTGTACCTACCTGTAGCTATTGGGAAGGTGAGAACACTGAGAACCTGAGAGGTTGAGCCATATGAGACAACAAGGCTGGTAACGGTGGAGCCGGGGGCTGAACCCAGGTCTACCCTTAGAGTCCATGTACCGTGTGCTTCTGCAAGGCACCTCTAGGTGGCTGCTTGGGGTACAGAGACTGTGGAATTCCAAGGGGCGAGTCTCATTCCAAAGAGGATCCAGACAAACAGCCCTGGAGGTCAACTGCGTGCCCCCCGGAGCCACCCCCACCCAGCCTGTGGGCATCAGTCCTTTTCTGTATCTGCCCAGCATCCCCACAGCTTTCTGGGAGGGATGCTTGGAATCTTGTCTAAGGCCACCAGGTGGCGCAGCATAGGCCGTGGGACCTTGGCTCCTGGATCGAAGGCTCTGCAGGTTTTTAGGGATCTTCTACCGAAGGCAAGGAATCCCCTAAGAAGGTTCTCTGGTCTCTAAAACTGAAAGCCCAATCCCTGACAGTTGGGTTTGATATTCTAGATTGGGTTCCGGGAATCTGCCATTTAAAACTTGTGCTTTTTAATTTCTGAATCAGTGAAGCACTGTCATTCACGTGGGTCAAAATTTAAAAGTGTGAAAAGCTATGCAGAGAAGAACCTCCCTCCACTCCCAGCAGGTATTCACTAGCCTTAGTTATTTGTGAACCCTCTAGCGATTATACGTATATTAAATACATACAAATATATATAAAATCATCTGTATAAGTCCACACATATGTATAAGGATATAGATTCTCTCCCCCTTTTTATACAAAAGGTTGCATGTCTTTACTCATTCTAATTTTGTCATATTCAGTTTCAGAATTATATCTAAGCATAAATTTTGTAAGAAAGAAAAGTTATTTTGCAGTTCTCCATTAAATAAGACTATTTGATATTTTAAATCAATGAAGTGACTGACCTTGAGCCACTTTTTATTTGATCACATACAGAGAAGATACAAAATGTGTATGTGCAACAGGCCCTGGCCAGGTAACTCAGTCGGTTAGAATGTTGCCCCGATATGCGGAGGTTGTGGGTTCAATCCCCAGTCAGGGCACATACAAGAAGAAACCAATGAAGGCTTTAATAAGTGGAACGACAAATCAATATTCCCTTTCCCCTCTCTCTCCTTAAAATCAATTTCAAAAAGAAAAAAATACATGCAACAAAAACAAAATGAATAGATTTTAATTAAAGTAACAAAATAATTTTTCTTTTGTTGCCTAGCAAAATAGGTTATCACAAGTAAAAATATTAACAAGCAATAGCTTTGGTAGGAATATGGAAATCTCAAGCACGATCCTTACTACCAAAGTTCACTTGAGTTTTGGTAAGCCAATCTCAAACTGGGGTTTTAGAATTGTTTCATAGTCTGGGTCACCAGGTTTGAGAGCCTTACTTGTTTTATCTTTCTTCAGTGTTAATGATACACACTTGCACATCTTTGATTCTGGCTGCACAAGACTATCCGAAAACTTCCTCTTAATGTGACTCCACTCAACTTCCAAGCAACCCCACTCATTTGACCTAACAGAAGCCCAAATGACATGATGCTTCTGATGGCTGCGTTGGATTCTTTCTCAATGTCACGCAGCCTCTTGGCTTTGGGGATTCTTGGCTCTCACGATCACCACTTTGGGAATCGAGTCATTAATCTCCTGCTGTATGATACCAAACACTGGCTATCCATTTTCAAGTACCCTTAGGGTGGGGTAACACTCTCCTGGGTCCCCAACCACAGCAACCTGTGGGACCTGCTTCCGTGATATGGAGGTCTGCTTGCCTTTAGAGGTGAGTGTGTATTATGTATTATACAGACATACTGTTCTGCACCTTGCTTTCTCCACTGAATATAGAGATTTTTTCCATATCAGTTCGTAAAAAGCTTCATACTCTTTGTTATAGCTGTATAGTAGTCTATTGTATGAATGAAACATACTTTTTTACCAGTTCTCTCGTGATGTGTGTTTAGGCTGTTTCATGGGCTGTTAAAAACAAGACTAAAAGAGACATGTGTCATCTCCCACGTCAATTATCTGAGGATAATTTCCTAGGAGTGGAATTGCTAGAATGAATGGCATGTGCATTTTTAATTTTTACAAATACAGTGAAATTGCCCTTGATGAGGGTTGTACAATGTATACCCCTACCAGGACAGAGTGGGAGCACGCCCCCCCTCGGCTTCGCCACTGCAGGGTGCTGTCCAACTTTAGGGTTTTGCTAATCTGATAATGTGGAAAAATGGTATTTCAGCATTTCTTTTATTCTGAGAGAATGTGTGGAATTTGTTCATATTTTAAGGTCTATTTATATTTCTTTTTCTGTGATTTGTCTGGGGAATCTGTCATGTATAATGTGTTCCTCCCTTATAATCTTAGGCAAGACACAAAAACACAAAACCTTAATAGAAAAGATGGACATATTTAACTACATCAGAAACTTCTATATAATAAACAATATTATTAAAAAGTTAAAAGACATAATGGGAAAAGTATTTGCAACATGCATTCCCAATATAACTTGCAGATGAACTTTCAAAGGAAGGGGAGAGGCCAGAGTTCTGAGTGCCCACCATGTCTCACCACCTTTGTTGCTTGCAAGGAAGTGCTCAGGCCACATGACCCCTTAAAAATAGCCCACTGATGTGGGTGTTATCATTCACAAATAAAGACTCTCTGGGCTCTGCCAGGTTAAGGGACCTGCCCAAGGTCACATGGCTGGGAAAAGGAGAGGAGATAGCGTGTCTGCACCACACACAGCTGCCTGCACCACATGCAGACCTGAGTTCCCGCTCCCTGTCTGGCTTTGCCATTACCTCTAGGTGACCTTGGCCAGGTCTCTCCTCTCTCTACCTTTGTCTTCTTGACTATAAAATAGCTGCATTTTTGTACTGGCCAGGTAGTTCAGTTGGTTAGAGTGGCACCCTGATACACCTGATACAGGTTGTGAGTTTGATCCCTGGTCAGGACACATACAAGAGTCAACCAATGAATGCATAAATAAGTGGAACAACAAATCAATGCTTCTCTCTCTCCCTCTCTTCCCCCACCCCTCCTTCCTCTCTGTCTCTAAAGTTAATACGTTAAAAATTTTTTTAATGTCTGGGTTTTTAAGGGCCTTTCTCTAGACTTCTGTGCATGGTGGGGAGGGTGGAGGAAGGTAGGAGTAAAGGGTGGGGTGGGATTTGTGGGGATCCGCTGTGGACGTGTGTCCACAATAGGGAGGTGGTGAACACAGGTGTGTGTGTGGTGTGTGTACAGTAAGGGCATTTTTCAGACTCAGAGCCCCTTCCAGGGATTTCACAGCTCTTGCAACAAGGAGCTCCCATCCAGAGCCATCTCTAACCCTACTCCAGCTAGCAAGGCAGGCCCCTGAGTAGGGGGAGCATTGAACCAACAACCTCGTTTGTCTGAGTGCCTGCTTGCTGTGCTCTTCCCCATTTTCCAGAGCTTATCATACTCCCGTTCTTCCTCAGGCTCTTCTTTTCCAATTTCGAAGGAAAGGCAGTGCAATAAGCTCACCCCTTTGAGCAGATGCATTCTAAGGAGGCCCCGAGGCCCTGTAAGGAGAGGACAAAGCTGAACCCTAAAGGAAGACAGCCATTAGCAGCAGCTGCAGGTGAGGCCAGTGTTCTCACAGATACACAAGTAGGGGCTGCTCTCCCATAGATACTGACCCAGGAGGCCTGGCGTGTCACGAGTCATCTTTCTACCTGATGGGGGACTCAAGAGCTGGAAAATTTTAGTAAGTCTAGTAGTCATTGCATGTGAAAAGCTATTGTTTCAGGAACTGCAGGTACAGCCCACCGTGACCACAGGAGGCCTAAGCAGCTCCATCTTGGTGCCTCAAGAGGACTGCGAGCATATCAAGGTGGTTTCTGAGCCATTCGGCCTGGGGCACAGCTCACCACCCAGGGCGAGAAAGCTGCAGTTTTCTAAATCTAATTTTCCATGAATTTCAAACCCTTCACTGCACTTTGTTCTCTGTTGTAAAAAGGTTGGCTTGAAAGGAAATGTAAGATGGTCTGATAGGGTACAAACAGGCCATCTTCTCAGATCGCCGGCCATCTGAATAAAGTGCCCATAAAGATTCCATCCCTGTCTCTGCTTATTGGGTCTGGTAGGTGACAGGCAGCATAAACACCAGCTTTTCCAGTTTCATACCCAGTCAGCCTTGGGGAAAATCTGGACAATTGACATTAGTATGGACTGGAGGGCAGTGAACTATGATGAGACCCATGAGATCCAGCCACAAAGTCTGCTGGGCTGATGTCCCCAGGTCCAGGCTGGGGCAGGGGCGGGACTAGGGAAAGGCCAGCCCCACTCCCATTCTGCCCACAAAGCACTGCCAAAGGGACTCGTTTGCCCAACATGGGCACATAACTTGACCAACCAGCATTCTCTGTGAGACGGAGAAAGAGGGGGAGGGAAGGAGGAAGGAAAGAAAGCACCGGATAAACAAACTTTGCAAATTAAAATCTAAAACAAAACACAAAGTACGCGTGATATCTATGCATACAGTGTGACATTCCTGACCTTGAAGCAGGCTTAGAAGGTCTTTGGTGTTGGCATCAGTTTTGGGTCCTGTGCAAGTGCCCATGTGCAGGGGCCTCCCTGGAGGGTGTGCATCTCCTGGGGTATCATGTGCACAGGGGGAGGGTCACACGAAGGCCTGCAGGGACCTGTCCCAGGCCCTATGGCTTTCAGGATGACAAAAGATGACCCCCAAAACAGAATCTGACCCTGCATCTGCCTGGAGGTCTTAGCCCGTCCCCCCTCCCCCGTGCTCAAGCAGAATGCTCCAGGCCCAGCCCCAGTTTCTCACAAGAGCAGCTGGAGGCAGCCTGCCCAGGGCTCCCACCCAGGGCCCGGCCCTGGAGGAGGGGCTGAAGGAAGGCCAGGGAGGCCTGGGCCGAGGGGCAGGAAGTCCTCCAAAGGAAGTGGAGCAGGGGTCAAAAAGAGGAAAGGGGGACTCATTCTTTGAGAAACCATAGTGGCCTTGGTGGGGTGAGCTCACCTCACCCCTGAATAAAGACTTGTTTTTCTCAGCATGGGTTTGGTGCCCAGAAAGATTCACCATCTTGGACACCTTGCCTTCTCCATCCACCTGAATCCTGTGAGTGGTGCCGAGGATGATAAGGGGGACAAGGCTTCTCTCCTGCACCCTGGGAGCCCGCAGGGCACACTGCGTGAGAGGGCTCGAGTCTGTGCTGTGGGAGCAGGGACATGGGACAGGCCCCTTAAAAGTGAGGGTGGTGCAGTGTAAGAGCCCTGTGACGTAAAGGACGAAACAAGCAGTCCTCCTCGGTGGTGTTGGGCAGTGGTCACGGTGGTCAGAGGTCAGGGAGAAACACAAAGGGACTTCGGGGGCTTCAGCTGGGGCTGGTTACACAGGTGTGTTCTGGTTTTGAAAACTAATCAAACTACTTGCTTATGATGGGTGCACTGTTGACACGTATATCAATAAAAAGATGTTTGTTTCTTAATGAGGGCAGCTTAGGTATTTCCTCAGAGGAGCTCAGATTTAACAGGGAGAGAACCGAAACCACCGGATACCTACCAGTTAGAGCTCGTCACACGTGCCGCGCCGCCGCAGCACTTAACAGCCTGTGTGCGGCAGCTACTGGGGGCCCCACATTACCCGTGGGGAGCCAAGGTCCAGAGAAGTTTAAAACTGGGGTTGCAGCTACTACATGACCAAGTCTGGAGTCAAACCCAGGCCCTCAGACTGTCTGTGCAGCCCAGCTTCCCCCCGTCTGGTAGGTTTTCAGTCAGCGCAGTGTGAAGCTAAGGGCAAGGGAGGGAAGGGCATTCCAAGCAGAGGCACAGGCTGAGCACAAGGCCTGATGCTCCTTGCTCGGGAGCTGGGAGAAGCCCCTGTGACCAAAAGATGGAGTCATACCTGAGACAAAGCCAGCACCTGGCTGAGGGGTCCCTCCCTGCTGCAAAGTTTTAAAGCCAGACCAAGAATTTGGATTCAATCCTGTAGTCAACGACGAGCCACTGAAGGTTGTGGGGCAAAGTGGACCCATGTCTTGAATGTTGAAGATGCTGTTCCTGGCGAATCCAGTGTGGATTTGAACTATCTCCCTGCCCATCTGCTCTCACGGTCCCCAGAGGATAAAGAAAGAGAATCCCTAGGAGCTGTTCCCTCCCAAATTCCCGGAGGGGAAACTAGCGGGCATTTGAGTGCTTAGCACTGTCCTGGCCAATGGGTGGGGGAAGAGGAGGGTGATAGGAAAGTAACATTAAAAAGTGGCCCCGACCCCAAGGCATCTGTAGCCCAGCCAGAGAAAGATGCACCCATTCACATACATAAAAGAGGTTCCCACGACTTGGGTGAACCTTGAAAACATGATGCTAAGTGAAAAAAAGCCAGACACAAAAGACCACATGTTATATGGTTCCATGATGTGAAATGTCCAGAACAGAAAAATCTATTGAGACAGAAAAGTGATTAATTAGTTAGGGCTGGGGGTCGGGGTGGGGTGGGGGGGAGGGTGCAGTGACAGCTAAAGCGTGCAGGGTTTCTCTTTGCAGCGGCAAAATGTAAATTTGTGCTGATGGTTACACATATCGTTAATGTACTAAAATCCATTGAATTGCATATTTTAAAGGGGTGAATTGTGTAGTATGTGAATTGTTTACTAAAGCTGAGGGGCAGATGTGAGGGTGATCAGGAGCAGACCCTATTGGGAAGAAGGGGTAGAGGTAGAGAAAGTCTAGTGCAGGCAGGAACAGCTGAAGGGAAGAGGGGAACTTGAATCAGGTCTAGAGGATGGGCATGATTTCCAAAGCCTTCCCAAGAAGAAGTAGACTCCTCCTCCTCTCCACCCCCACCCCCAGGCCTTTTAGAGAACAATCCAGGAGCCCAGGTCAGGAGCTAATGGTTGGGGGTGATCACAGGGCCAGGCTCTGGCAGGAGTGGAGAGGCAGCTCTCCCTGTGGCTGCAGCGAGGGCATCTGGGTGTGCTTGGCAGCGCTCCAGCTGGTGGCCTCATAGACAGGTCCTTGAGGGACTGAGTGGTTGACAACAGAGTCACCCAATGTTCACTGACAATCCACCATCCTCCGCCTGTGAACACAAGATACAAAAAGACACAGTTCCACAGCCACAAGGAACTTCAAAGTCAAGTCTGACAAGAGGTCTGAAATTTACCACGAAACACTTCTTTTGAGGTAAAGGCTGCTGATAGATTACAGAGTCTTAGATTCTGAGTACAGCCTCTATTTTATACGAGAATTGAGTTCAAGTTCTAGTAGCTGTGTGACCTTAAGCCAATCAGATGACCTGTTTAAACTTTAATAAAAGGTGATAAGGAAATCTCTGCCTTCATTAAGTTATCACATGTAAACAAATATGCTTTGGAAATTGAAAAATGCTATGCACACATTGGTTATAAAATTAATGAACTACACAGAATTATTCACCATAGCCAGAAGGTAGAAATAACCAAAACACCCATCAGGTAATGAATAAATAACAAAATGTGGTATATACAGTAGAATATTATTTAGCCTAAAAATGAAATGAAATTCTGACACATGGATGAACCTTGAAAA
Organism: Artibeus jamaicensis; assembly: GCF_021234435.1. Lineage (NCBI taxonomy): Eukaryota > Metazoa > Chordata > Mammalia > Chiroptera > Phyllostomidae > Artibeus > Artibeus jamaicensis. The sequence continues at coordinate 9,846,622 of NW_026521883.1, forward strand.
TGTTGTGCTAAGTGAAATAAGCCAGACAAAAAAAGACAAATGTAAGATTCCACTCACATGCGGTACCTAGAACAGCAAATACATACAGACTGAAAGCAGAGCCGTGGTCGCTGAGGGCCGAGGGGAGGGGCAGTGGCAATACTGTTGGAAGGACGCAGAGTTTCACACGGGGAACCGGGCACTGCAGCCCCTCTCACACCGGGAGCAACGCAGCAGCCGCGTGGCCCTTCATTCCCAGTTTTCATTTCAGCTGGGATGGCGAGAAGTTCTAGAGATGGGTGGTAGCAATGACTGTGCAACCAGGTGAGTGTACTTAATGCCACTGAACTGTATACTGAAAATGATTAAAAGGCTGAATTTTAGGTACATTTTGCCACTAAAAAAAGAATGGACTAGGACCTCAAAGACATTAGGACAACATATCCTAGCACATGGCCTGGCTGGCAGCAGGAGAGTCACAGCAAATCTGCATTAATCTATACTGTGTGCGAAGCATTTTGCATTCTATTATTTCATTTAACCGCCCTCCCCCCCCCACAGGCCTACTAAGGAGGCTTCGTTGTTATTCCCACTTTACAGATGGCTAAGCTGAGGCAGTCTAGGAGCCTGTTCAGGCCTTGCTTTGGGCAGCAAACAGGAGAAGATTGATTTTAAAGGGTCTGAAGCAGTAAGAGGACTCGTTATCCGTTTTAAGAAGTTAGGTTACAATGAGGCAGTTCTGAATGGGTTAATTCTATTAATTCATCAATGAAGGAAGATTTTTTACTATTCATATACTAAACACACAAAAAAGAGACATAGAATAAACACTTGCATACTCACCGCCCACCTTAATCACATCTTAATATTACCTCCTCCATCTTAAAAAAACACAGATACAGTTAAGTTGCCCCATGGACCTCACCTCCCCCCTCCTTACCCTCCCATCTCCCCATTGGGACCACGGTCAGGGATGTGGCGTGTGTCACTCCCACAGATAAGTTTATGCTCTTGCTAATATATGTATGTATCCATAAGGATTATATAGTATTGTTTTGTGGATTTCTGAACTTTTTATGCACTATCATATTGTATATTTCCTTCTGCCATTTAAAAAAAATTCAGCCTTATATCTTCGGGTTAACACATATTGACACATGGGGCTCTAGTGCATTGATTTTAATTGCTATATAGTGTCCCATGTCTGAACTGGACCACAATTCAGCCCTTCCCCTGTTGATGGACACTTTTATTGTTACAAATGTTGCCACACTGTACATGCTGGCTGGCATTGCACCGCACCATGTGAGAAAGTTTCTCTAGTGTGCACATTCAGAAGTATGGTTTGTAGGCCCGAGGTATGAACATCTTCAGTTTACTAGATGTTGCTGAATTGCTCTGCCAACTAGTTCTAGTAATTTAAGGCCACACTAAGCAGTGTGGGCCATTTCATTGACACCCTAGTGTTGTTACCAGACAGGGACCTGGCCCTGAGCGGGTCTGCCTAGGGCCAGCGATAGTGTGCGGGTTCTTGACTTTGTGTAGGAAAGATGTCACAACACGAGTCCAGATGACTATGAGGATATGCTTATTAAAGGTGGGGGCAGTGAGACGAGGAAGGGTCTAGCATAGAAGAAGCAAGAGAGCCTAGGCTGTACCACCTTAGCTCACTGGGAAGTCAGAGAAAAGGGGGCTTTGGGGACAGGTTCAGAGGATTAGCCTGGGACAAGTGGGCAGGTGCCCATTGCCTTAGGGTTTACATGATACGTGCCTGTGAAGAAAGAAGTAGGGGAAGAAAATGCCGAGGGCTGCTCCTCAGAGGGACAGGATGTAGGCACTGGGTCCTTTGTCTTGAGGCTTTTATCTCTTTCTTACAGGCAGGAACCTGAAACTGGAGGTCCATCTGCCTCCGGGAACCCCCAGAAAGTGCCAGAAAGTGGTGAATGGGACTGACCTGTGACGTGTGCTCACAGCAGAGGGTAGTAGCAATGGCCATGATTGCCCAGCCAGCCCTCCTGGTCCTGGTAGGAAATTCCCTGCGTGCCAGGCTGCCTTCTGGAGGCCTAGGGGCTCTGGCACCTGCTTGCCCTTTCCTCATGCTCAGGAATCTCCCAAAAGGGCATGTAAAGGCCCCAGAGGGTGGTAAATTATCCAAGGGGATGGCGAAGCTGGAGCAAAACCCCCAGAGTTCCAGGTCCCTGGCTGTCCCCTAGCCCTCCCTGCCCTGCTCTCTCCTCACCATGGGTTGAACACAGGCCCATCCTCACAGGGGCAGGTCTCACACCTCATGATTCACCCTGCGGCTCAGGGCTTCTTGCCTTAACCCCTCAGGACTGACCACTGTGAGGAAGTCTGTGCAGTACCGAAACCAAAAAAGTCGGCATTGTGCTGCCTGCCACTGCCAGAACCGATAAGCAGAGATGGATTGAATCTTTATGGACGCTGTATTCAGATGGCTGATGATCCGAGAAGGCAGTGAGTTACGTACCCTAACAAACCATCTTACATTTCCTTTCAAGCCAGCCTTTTTATAAGGAGGAAAAAGTGGTGGGAAGGGATGTGGAATTCAGAAAAGAGGTTAATCAGACAAAAGCTGCAGTCCAGCTATTTCCCTGACATCCTTAGATCTGTGTGATTTTCTGTCTGGGTCCTGGGTGATTTTCTTTATCTGTGTCCTTGGTGGTGGGATGTCTCTCCCTGAAACACAATGGCTCATATACCATCTTGATTCCTTGCAGTCCTCCTGGGGCTCAAAGGTGGTCTCCCGGAGTCTGGATGGGCTGTACCTTCAGTTCTTGGAGGAACTTTTTACAGGCAGTAACTACTAAGCTTATTAACTGTTACTTAAAACTAAAACTTCACTAACCCTTGAGTTCCCCCCATCGCTGCTCTAAACAGCCCCTGGTCCAGCTTACTTATACCCACCATCACAGAGTTTGAAATGCTGCTCTTTGAGACTTTCCTAAACAGAAAACCATTTAGTCATCTCAGCCATAGGGAGTAAGATGGCAGTGAATTCAGGATGTCCCTTTCCCAGGAGCAGGCTTCTGTGGGGGAGGGGAGAGGGACATGCATCTGGGAAGTGCCCAGAGCTGGAGAGGAGCCTGGAGGGAACAAAAAGCACAGAAAGGTGTTGGGGGTGGGGCGGGGGGGGGGCCTTCTGCCTCACGCTGTAGCCAGGGCCAGATCTGAGTGTGCTCTTCTGGTTTTGAGAGAGAAAGACAGAATACACTTTAACTGTTCTCCTCTGTCAATCACAAAATGAGCGGTGTGCCGCAGGAAGGTGCCTTAGACAACGAGGAGAGCATGGACTTTGTGATGGGAGAAACTTGGGTCAGAGCCTGGTTTTGTCAGCAACTCAATGTTGTAGGCAAGTGACTTTACTCCTCTAAGCCTTAGATTCCTCCTCTGTTAAGATGGGCTTAATGCCCTGGTCAGGTAGCTCAGCTGGTTAGATCGTTGTCTCGATACACCAAGGTTGTGGGTTTGATCCCTTGTCAGGGCATGTACAAGAAGCAACTAATGAATGCATAAATAAGTGGAACAACAAATCAATGTTTCCCTTTCTCTTTGTCTCTCTCCTTTTCTTTCTTTCTCTCAAATCAATTTTTAAAAATGAGCCTACTAACACTCACTTCAAAATACACTCACTTCAGAATAAAGTAAAAAAATACATAAAAGGTACCCAGCCTAATGCCTGTACATAGTGGGCCTGCACTGAAAACAGGCTTCCTTTCTCACCTCCCTCTCCCCGGGTCCCTAGTCTATGCAGGTGGTGTAGCAGATGCTTCTTTGGATGAAAACAACAGAAGCTGCCTGGGGCCAGAAACCAGCCTTGAGAAGGATAGGAACCAAGGATGAGTCACAAACCCAGTCATCTGGGGTGCCAGAATTGGAACAGTCAGCAGCCTGCCATCAGCGGGTCCCTCTGCACAAGATTCTGGAGAGAATGCACATGCTTGGACAAGCATGGGTCGGACTGCCCTCCGTGGCCCGGGGTACGGAGATGGACAGCGACTCCAGGACACATGGAATGGGGAGGAAGCAGTTCCCAAAGGAGAGCAGAGAGAAGAGATGCTGGTTGGGAAAAATAGCAGGTATTTGACTCTACAGATGGGATTTCCTACACAGATCAGACCACTGTACAATGTGTTTTGAATTTAAAGCACAGGCAGGACTCCAACATTGGAAAGGTCAAGAGAAAGCTAGGGCTTAAATTTGCTATAGTCTGCAATCCCAGCTCATGGGTGGAGTGGGACAGGAGCAAAGCAACAGAAAGCTCACTGGGTGTGGAGTCAGGAAGTTTAGGTTCAAATCGCAGCTCTGCCACTTACTCAACAAGAATTAGGTAGATCGCTTTGCCTCTTTGGACCTCACTTTCTTCATCTGTACAATGGGGCTGATCCTCACAGGAGTGAGACTTAAATGAAAACGTGCATTTGAAACTATAACCTGCACTACAGATGTAGCGGTGCAGGGTTATTATTTGTAAAAACTCTGGCTCTGAAATCTGGAATCCGACTTGCATTTGCAGTGTCTTGGGTTACATCATTATTAACGACTTTGCTTGCTGAGAATGCAATATCTGGGATGCTCACTTTCAGTGTTGGCTATCTGGGAAAGTATTTGATAGGGGTCAAGGTGAATTGGTGGTGAGTCACAGCATTCTGCTGGAACCACTAGAAGCCCAGGCTGCCCTTGTGAGCTAGTAAGGGGAGAGGGTGCAGGAATAATCAGTCCAACTGGGAAAGTCTTCCTTCCCTCTGTCTCAAGGCCCTAGGCTTATTATAGCAGCAGTTAACTTTTTGCGGGCGTGGTCTCCTTTAGCAGTCTAGGAAAGCTTATCACTTGTTCACATTCAGACGGTACAGTGGGGCTGGTGCCTGGTCTTGCAGGGGCTCATCTTCCCCAGCTCTCCAAGGTCTTGCCACGTCCCCAAGAGCCTGGGCTCTGAAGACCCTCAGGGATGAGAAGGGCCTTAACAAGTCTTGGGTTGATCATAAATAAGACCCAAGCCCTGGTTTCCAGCCCAGGATTCCAACCACCGTTGAGTCACACGTGGTAACTCAACCCAGCAGGTACAGGCATGACAGCCTGGTGAGAAGGATTTTTCTTAAAATTATTCTAGCCATTTTTTTAAATTTGGAAGTTTTTTTTCTAATGAAAAATGCCAGAATACTCAATAAAAATTAACATATACAATTCCTTTGAATTCTCATAACTCTTCAGATCTCATGACTAGCAATATTTTAGAATATGTTCTTTATTTTTTCAGTGTAGACACACACACACATACACATTTTCTACAAAAATGAGCTTCTACTGCCAAAATGTTTTATCCTTCTTTATTCAGTAACATACAAGATTTCTCATGTCACTAAATACACTTTGCCAACAAATTTAATACCTGTAAAACACTTCATTGTTTCAAAATACTGTGATATTTATCATATTCTAGTCAACATTTAATGTGCTTCCAATTTTTCATTATTATAAGAGTCACTGCTGTGAAATTCCTATGCGTCTTGGATTTCTTTTTCAATTACTCCCTTGGATGAATCCCTCAATAGAATTTCTGAGTCAAGGCAAAGAATTTTGCAGTAAACTGCCAAATTGCCCCATGACGTTTATCCCAATTTCACATCCTATCCTGGAGTGTTTGTGTATCGTTTCTGGACATCTGTGCCCACCCTGAACTTTTAAAAACTTTCATTTTAGCCAATAGGAGAGATAAAAAATAGTATCTCACTGTAATTTGTTTAAGATTTTAAAAAATTTATTTTTAGAGAGAGGGGAAAGGAGGTAGAAAAAGAAGGGGAGAAATATCGATGTGAGAGAGAAGTATTGATAACGTGACTCTTGTACATGCCCCTACCAGGGATCAAACCTGCAACCCAGGCCCATACTCTGGCCAGGAATGGAATTGGCAACCTTTCACTTTGGGAAACTGTGCCAAATTAACTGAGCCACACGGTTCAGGGCTCCCTTTCATTTGAATTGTTTTGCTTACTAGTGAGGTTGAATATATATTCATGTTTATTAGTAATTTTTAACTTCTTTTGTGAATTGCCCATTCATTTTTTTCATCATTTACTTGAATATTCAACTTCCAATTGGTTTGAATAACTTTCTCAGCGAATATCAGAAATCAGCAGAATATCAACTCCTTATCTGTCATATGTACAGAAAGCCTTTTTTTCTAATTTCTTGTTTGCCTTTTAGTTTTGTTTATGGTGCATTATTTCCCAGTATAAATGGTCTGAGGTTTTGTGTAGTCGGATTTATTGATCTGTGAGTGGAAGGGCAGTCCTTCCCACTTTGCCTCAAAGACTGACCAGTTTGCAATTATAACCTGCGCCTCTCATGTTTCTTTGGGATCCCTCACCCCTCCCTGAGTAGGGGATGTGCCTTGCACCTCAGGATAAGGCCCAGACTATAGTTCTGTTTGTCCATCCCCATAGTCGGGTGAAGAACCCTCTCCTCACCCTGCCTTGGGTCAGCAACCTGAAGTTCAAATCCCATTTGGCTAAGATAACCTGCTGCTGATGTCAATGTTGAGGTCAGCCCAGATGTTCAGAGCAAGTCCACATGGAGGCCATGCTGTAGCAAGAATGGTCAAGGCCTGTCCCACATAATCTGCTTGGAGCCCTGCTCTAGCTTCAGTGTTAGTCAGATCACTCAGAACTCTGCCTGAGGATTTCAGTGCACTGGGGCCGCTTTCTGGCTTCGCCCTGGAGCCAGCTATAAGGTGGGCAGCCTTCCTCTGCCTGGGGCCCTGTGAGGAAGGCAGGCAGGCCCACAGGCTAACAAGCACAGTAACTGAGGACCTATTGTACACCAGGCATCTTCACTCAGGTGTCCCTATTCATGGTCTCAACACCCTTGGACTTGTAACTCCCCAACTTTTGGGATGAGGAAACTGAGGCTCAGAGAGGTAGGTTATTAGCCCCAATTCACTCAGCTAGCAAGCAGAAAAATCTGGGTTTGAATTTATATTCTGTTTGAATCTCCCAGATTGGTACCCTTTCATTCTAAGGCCTAAGGGCTTACGCTCTCTCCTTAACTTCTGGAAAAAGGCATACACCAGAGGGCAAATGACTGATACAGATTAACAATATCTTCTTTTCCAGGGGACTCCAACATATGGACCCAAGTATGACCTCTCTGTCTCATATGCCAGTCATGGCCTGGGTTGGCTCCTGAGCACAGAAAATTGGTTTAATTAAACTATTTCTTTTGGGAATTTCCCCTACAGCTGAGGCATTGCCCTCCAGGTGTCACTGGAAAGTCACCAAGAGCCTACTTCTCTACCCCTCTACTCTCCCTGCCAGTTGGCTCTTTGCCAGACAAGAATCAAGACAAAGATGTAGCAGCTCTAGGGCTTGGTCTGCCCCTCCTACCCTTGCTTATATGTGGTTTTTGCATAACTTCCTTGAAGAGCAGAGGAAGAACTGGTGGTAGGGTTGGGGGTAGGAGATCCTTGCCAGACCCACTGTGAGGAGCATGACTTAAAGGGGCCTGATTCCCCAGGGCCAGGCCTGATGCTAATTGAGTGGCTTGGGAATGGAAGTAAGGGAGTCCTGCAAAGGCGCCATGAAACTCCCAGGGGCTGCTTCAATGGACATGGTCCCTCTGGAGGCCTTCAGGCTTGAGGAAAGAGGGCAAATTTGGTCTTTGAATTTCCACAGATCGGATTTTTAAAAATTATATTTTATTAATTATGCTATTATAGTTTCCCAATTTTTCCCTCTTTTCCCCCCTCTACCCAGCACTGCTCCCCACTCCCTCAGGCAATTCCCACATCATTGTTCATGTCCATGGGTCATGTGTATAAGTTCTTTGGCTACTTTATTTCCTTTACTGTACTTTACATCCCCATGGCTATTCCGTAACTACCTATTTGTACTTCTTAACCCCCACACCTTTTTACCCATTCTCTTATACCCCCTTCCTGTCTGGCAACCATCAAAATGTTCTCCGTATCCATGATTTTGTCTCTGTTATTTTTGTTTGCTTAGTTTGTTTTTTAGATTCAATTATTAATAGATATGTATTTATTGCTATTTTATTGTTCATAGTTTTGATCTTTTTTATAAATAAGTCTATAACACTTCATATAATAATGGTTTGGTGATGATGAACTCCATTAGTTTTTTTTTCTTATCTAGGAAGCTCTTTATCTGCCCTTCATTCTAAGTGGTATCTTTGTGGGGTAGAGCAATCTTAGCTATAGGTCCCTGCTTTTCATAACTTTGAATATTTCTTGCCAATTCCTTCTAGCCTGCAAAGTTTGTTTGTTTGTTTGTTTGTTTGTTTGAGAAACCAGCAGACAATCTTATGGGAACTCCCCTGTAGGTAACTAACTGTTTTTCTCTTGCTGCTTTTAAGATTCTTTCTTTATCTTTAACCTTTGGCATTTTAATTATGCTGTGTCTTAGAGTGGACCTCTTTGTATTCATCTTGTTTGGGACTCTTTGCTTCATGAACTTGCGTGTCTATTTAGGCCTAATATAGCAGGTGTCCTGTAAGGTCCAGTGGCACAGCCTCCCCTATCACCTAAGCTGGGTGTTTGAAGTGTGTTCTTTGTGTGGGATGACTACACCCTCCTCTTTTAGTTTAGCCTTGGTTGCTGTTGGCAAAGCAATAAGAGGGATTTACTCAGGCCAGTCAGTTCTAAGGATTAGCTATGACCACTGATCACCAGCCTGTACCTTTTGTGGAGGATCAACTGTGCAGGGGCAGAGTGGTGCTGCTCCAACATGGTCTGTAGCTGTCCAGTGTGTACACAGGCTCTGGGGTTTCCTTGGTGGTGCAGGCCAAGGTCAGTCCTCACCTGTGTTTTACCCAGGGTTGCCCTTCCTGAGCTATAGAGAAATCTGAGATGGGCTTGGAGATTCTCAAGTGAAGCTGCATTGTGAACATAGGCTGGCTGCTGCTAGTGCTGCACCTGGGGTCACTTAGCAAGAGGTACAGGGGAAGGGTGCTCATTGAGGCCAGCTGTTGCTTGCTTGAAAGGATCTAGAAAGTTGTGAAGCTTGAGCAAAAACCAGCCATTCACATGGAAATGGTACTGTTAACAGCTATAAGTTGGGTGCGATGGAGCCTCAGGAGTTCTCCAGGGTGGGGCAAACAGTGTTATCCAGGTGAAGGTAGTCTCAAATATGGCACCTACCTGCTAGCTCTGTGGCTCTGCCCACGTTTCTGTCTGGGAGAAAGCTGTCCCCCAGCTCTCGCCTTGATGCCAGCCACTTCAGTTCCTCCCCTTATGCCACTGGTGCCTTTTAAGTTGCTACCCTGGCACTGGAGCTCAGAGGGAGTGAGTCTGAGTAAGTGCGTGTGTGGGTTCTTTAAGAGGAACCGCATGGGGCTCCAGCAGTTTCTTCTACCAACTCAATCCCCACTGGTTTTTGCAGCTAGAAATTGTGGGGACTTATCGTCTTGGCACTGGAATCCTGGGCTGGGGGCCCTTGTGTGGGACTGGGATGCCTCATCCTGAGATATCCCTGTTGAATTCCTATCCACCACATGTATGTGGCGAGGGATCAGCCTGTTCCACATCTCCGTCCCTCCTATTCTGGATGGATGTGGTTTCTTTAATTCTGTACTTTTCAGAATTCCATTCAACTCAGTTTCTGCCAGTTCTAAGTGATAGTCATTATATAATTTAGTTGTAACTTTGATGTGGTTGTGTGAGGAGGCAAGCTGTGTTTGGCTGTGCCGTCACCCATCCCGACTGGAAGTCCTCCACAGACTGGGTTTGAATCCTGGCTCTGCCGCATGTCACTAGTGCTTTGGGGGCAGTGACTTAATCATTCTGAGCGTCTGCTTCCTCATCATAAAATGGAAACATTACCTTTATAATGAACTGTTGTGAGGCCCACAAGGGGCAATAATGAGTCAGTTAGAAAGAGTGCTGGGATGGACAAGCAGTGTCAGCAGTGGGTGAGGCGGGGAAGTGGAGACACGGTGTGGCCTGCCAGCCATCGCTGGCCTGCCGCCCGGTGGGTGTCAAATAACTAGAAACGCCCTTCTCCGTCTTCTTGGAGGCCACCCTCCCCTTTGTTCCTGCCTTCCCTGTGTGTGCCTGGATGTCCCTGTCCTTTGCCCCAGGCACAAACCCATGGAGCCTGCGAGGGTCTTAGTGAGGTGAGCATCTCAAAGGATGCTGGATTTCTGTGTACAGAAATCTCACTTCCTCCTGTTTTGTCTCAGGAGGTACATCACTACGAGCCTGAGAGGGCTGACAGCACTCGCTTCAGATTAGGGAATATGTCTAAATATATAGTTTTGGAAGAAATCTGTACTTAGAAAATGACTGCAAGCCTACATGCTGAAATAGGAACAATGGCACTGTGTATATGTTATGACTCAATAAAAATGTATGCATTATATACATACATACTATACATGCAGAACTTCATCTCCTTGTTTTCATTAATGTATTTTTCAATGAACATCTCATTTATAATTAGGAACAAATCATACTGAAAAATGCATTTACACTTGTATAATTGTATCAATGTTGCTTTTTCTGAAACCTATATTGGCAGGCGGATCAAGATACAGATTGAAGAGCTCAAATATCTTGCAACCTCTCCTTGTTCATTTTGGTCCTATAAACACTCAGGTGCTTTTGAGAACCTCCAAGGAACCCAATTCAATTTCTCTCCCCTCAGCTCAATACCCATTTTCTGAAACCATGCATCCCTGCTCTGTGCCAGGGGCTGGGGGATTATGCTAAAGTCAGGGTGAACGGCATTCTCAAGTGGCTGGGCGGATATAGGAAGGAAATACATGCCTTTCAGTGGCTGGCATTTAGAGATGAAAGGATTATATAGAGGAAGGAAACAGGTCCAGGGAAGCTTTTTAGCTGGGCCGTGGGTCCCCATAGTGTTCTTGAAAGCTTTGCTGAAGCTCGGGATCCCCAGGTGTGTTGTGAGGACCTGCGGCCCCTCTGGGGCAGCTCTCTGAGGAGGACCTCTCTCCCCTGCTGACTCTGAGGGCAGATCTGTTGAGATCTGGGTTCCTGGAGAGGGTATTCTGGGGAGCAGCCACAAGGCTGGACTTCTGTTGGTGTATTCCCACAGCTTTCCTGGGGCCTGGCAGGAGTGCCGAGCCCAAGGAGCTCATCCCTGCACCTGGAGAGCTGCTTCCAGCCCAGAGAAAGAGTGACACTGCCGTCCTGGGGCCTCAGAGAGAGGTAGCCTTGGTGACTCAAATCCTGAGAGAAGGAGGGTGTGCCTGGTAATTCATCCGTGCACTCAATCTTCAGCTGCCCTCACTGGCAGAGGTCAGGGCACCGCCTGTTCCCTGCTACCAAGGAGGTCAGAGAAGCAGGGCCGGGCATGGAGTTCAGACACTGGGGTTCTAGCACTGGCTCTGCCACTAATTATCTGGGGAAACTTGGCAATACTTGTAACCTATTTATGCATCAGACACTGTGAGAAAATTGATACATTTTTTAAAAAGTATTTTCTCTGTTTTACAGATGAGGAAACTGAGGCCTAGAGAGGTTCCTTAAATTGCACAAAGTCATGCAACTGCAATTTCAGTTCAGTTTTCTTTGACTCCAAAGCTCTTTCTGGGTCTCTTTTCCATGTGCAGACTTCCCATCTCTTCCTCATTCTATAAAGAGACTGGATTTGAAAGGAGGATGCAGGAAGAAATCCCTTCAGCTGAACACGCCTTTCCATGCCCCTCACCCACTCAGGGGCTCTCTGGCATTGCCATCCAAGCCCCTGGGCCAAGGTTCTCCCACCAAGGCTTCCGGTTTCCTGGGGGTAGGGTTCAGAGTGACCCCATCTGGGGGCCTCGGGCACTCCCTATCATCTACCTGCACTGCCTCAGCCCACCCAGTGTTTTTCCTCCCTCCCTCCCTCCCTCCCTCCCTCCCTCCCTCCCTCCCTCCCTCCCTCCCTTCCTTCTGTTCCTTTTACCAGCTGGGGCCAGAAAATCAATTTAAGAAGGAAAGTACAAATACAGAGCTTTCTCTAGTGAAAATCCTGATCACAGAAGAAGCTGAGACTGGGGCCTACTTTCTGCAAACCTTGAGGAATTCTGTAGGGTCTACCTTTCTCCATCTGAAGCTCCCCAAATTCAGCCTCCTCTTCCCCCTGCTGCTCATGGAGAGTGAAGACCACGTGACCTGGCTCCTCTTCTGGTCCAGAGGACACTGCCCCCCAGCCAGGATTCTGAGGGTGAACACCCCTGCATTTCCATAGCCCTTTCCCACTCCTTGCTTCATCATCCTCACAGCAGCCTTTGGGCACATAGTTCCGAGACCATGAGAATATTTGACAAATGAGAATATTGAGGCCATACAATTTGTTGGAGGAAGGCTTTCCATCTCTGAGTCCTGGCCCTTGGCTTAGGTGAGTGACTGTGTCTTCTGATCTGGTCATTCTACGCTCCTTTCTCCATCTTTCCTGGTTTTCTAGCTGAAGCCGTTGGAGTCTGGAATGCAGTCTGTCTTCCTGTGTTTCCTAGGTTGGTGCCAACAGCTCCTAGGCTGGCTCTTCTACAGGAACTGGAGCTACCCTCTGTTCCATTCCTGCTGACAAGAACACCTTTGTTTCTCCCCCAGATGAAACTGGAAACCAGTCAGCCTGCTGAGGGCTTCACCAGAAAATACTTTCCAACCACTTGCCCTTGTCTCCCTCTACCCCAAGGAGGAAATGACACTCTCCCGGGAGGCCTGTGACGGGAGGTTGGCAGCTAGGTGTTGTCTCAGCCCTTAAGATCATGTGCATCAGGGGAACCAAACACTCATGTTCTCCTTCCAGATAAGATAAAGGTTTCATTTTGTTCTTGTTGGGGAAGGAGCCGACCTTGCCAGGTGCCAAAAATGCTAATGAGGCCCCAAGAGAGAACCTTCTTGGTGGAAAGAACACGGAACATGGAGGCACAGAGGGCTCTGCTGATTCCCAGAGGTGCAACTTTGGGCAAATCAGGTTGCCCCTTGGGCCTGCCTTGGACGGTTGATGGGAAGACGATGAGGCAATACTAAAATGCCGTGGCCTTAGATGCTTATGATATATTGGTTTGAAAAAAAGTGAGTCACAAAAAGATGTGAACAGTAGGCCCCTGTTACTGCAAAGCACAGAAAAATAGCTCAGAGCTGTACATCATAATGCTAATAGTGCTGATGGTTGGTACTGGGATCATCAATGTTATATTTTTCCTTTCTACTTATCTCTATTTTCTAACTTTTTTCTTCAGTGAGCATATATGTTATATATTTATCAGCTGTTTCCACAATAATGCTATATAACAGATTAGCCCCAAATGCACTGGCTTTTAACACAAGGATTTACACTCAAGCTTACGCATCTGCAGGGCAATTGCAATCTGACTGATCTAGGTTGGGTGTGCTGTTTCTCAGGCTGCAGGGCCATCAGGCCCGGCTCCTGGTTGCCTGCCAGGCTCAGGTCTGTTCCACGTGTCTTCATTGGGCACTTTGACTGAAGTGACAGCAGCTATCTGGGACTTACTTCTCCTTCCAGATCGCCAGATCCCAAGACACAAGTCAAACTGTACAAGCACATGTGAAGTCTCTACTTACATCATTTCAATAACATTTCATTGGCTAAAGCAAGTCACCTGGACAAGCCAATATCAGTGAGGCAGGGAAGTATATGCCACTCGCAGTAGGAATGGGAGGAGAGTAAATATATGCTGAGTAATAATCCAAATTTATTATTTATTACTTTTATAACAAAATGGGCATAATGTGCTTTGTTTTTATCTACTATCTACATTCATATCATCCTCTGAAATCCTAAAGGGTTCTCCAAGAAGGAGACAGATGAGGCATTTTAAATCTTACTAGAGGATAGAACAAATGTTAAAGGAATAGTTTGACTCTCTCTTCCTTCGTCCTCTCTGATCCTTTAAAATAACCAAACACTATCATTTATGAAACCTGTAGTCCCACAAAGGATGGTGGAAAACACCAGCACAGGCTTATGGGCAATTATAGCCAAAGGCCAGACCTCTGCCAGTTCCCATCCAGACCCATCTCAATCCGCTTCTTATTTACTTGCTCTCTTTGGTCTTCTCTCGGTTCGTTCAGTCATTCCTTCAACACGCATTTATTGAGCACCTGTTTTGTGCTGGCATTCTTGTTGCTGTGGGGCTGTTTTGGTGAACAGGAAAAGTGTTAAACAAGGAAATCTTCTCTCTAGGGTTTATATTCTAGGGGGAAGGTGGGTGGGCCCTGGGTGTGTGGGGAAATCCTAGTGATGTTGGTAATACCAAGTAGTGTAAATGCTAAGGAAATGAAATAGGGTAGTGCACCAGAGAGTGATAGGGCAGGGGATGGTTACTTTGGATGGTGAAATCCAGGAAGGTTTCCCCGAGGAGGTGTTGTTGGAAGTTATTGTAGGCGCCTCTTGGGACCTGGCACTTGTATCTTGGCTCTCCAGACCCTGACTCAGGGACCCACACAAGAACTTGGCTTGGATTTTTCCCACCAGCTCACTCCCCACCTTGACCTGCCTTGGGGAGCTCTCCTGTCCTACTCGTCTTTCAGAACTCAACCCAGTTTCCCACTGGCCGGCAGATTCCCCCAACCAGTTTAGCTAGTCCTCAACAAGGAGGACACCCAGAAAACCCTATTAAATCAAGCTGACCATTTACTGAACTCCTACTGTGTACCAAAGTAGCAGGCATTTACTGAGCACTTTCTGTAAACCAAAATAATAGGCATTTATTGAGCCTCTATTGAATGCCATATCAACAGTCACTTATTGACTGATTGGTATGTACCCATTCCAACAAGTATTTACTTACTGTGTGTCTGGAATTGAGGAGAATACAAAGGTTCCAACATTGCTCTCGTGGCTGAATTGTGGAGACAATGTCATATGAACGTAGCTGTAAAATGTAGGACTTAGTAGAATAAGTGCAATGTTGTACAGAGCAGCCTCTAATCCCTTTGAGAATCTAGAAACCTAGAGATCAGTTTGGAATAGGGTAGCCACAGGAGGCTTCATGGAAGTGAAACTTGAGCTGGGCTTTAGAGGATAGGTAGGACTTATCAAAGAGAGACAGGGACCGAGGCCACGTGGTAGGGTCTGGGGTGTATGTATTTTGGAACCCTGGGATATAATTCTGCACATTGATTAGTTGGGCCTGGTGTCCTCTTCTTTCTGGGTAATCAGCCCTCTTATAACATCCAACTCCTCCATGACTGCTGTTTCTTCAGGACCACAGCTGAATTCCTGGGCAGTCTGCAATATTTTGCCTGGGTGATCAAGGGCTGATGTCATCTGACTAATGTCAGAGTAGACAGCCCTGCAAAGAGGTGTCTGAGATGCTTCCAGTAGGTAAGGGCTTAAAACCTCTAATAGGATGTCCACGTACAGTGTATTTCTAGTCCAGGTGTCCTCCTACCTCCTAACACAGAAGTCATTAAGAATGGTCATGTTCATTTCCTTTGCCTGGAGCCTTGAGAGAGCAGCCAGGGCTACTTAAAATTAATTAGATTTGAAAGATGGGCTCAATGGTCTCTTACTATATTTCTGAAAGCAGGAAGAACGGCATATTATTTCTCTTCTATTCTGACAGCTAACAGTATAGTAGTCTACTTTCTGGAAATAGGTCATAAAAAAATCTGAATTTATAAAACAACTTCATTAAGGATCATCATTTTTTTGTACTAAAAATATTTACCCAGCACCCACTCTGTACAGTCTGGGACTGGGGAAAAAGGAGAATAAACCATAGATTCAGCATTTCTTTAGATAAGGAGTCCTCCCACTCCTTTAGTATAAAGCAATTTAATTTGTAGAAAGATCCCTTTCTCCTTTGGAGATGCTTCTACACCACTTGTAGAATTACTTTAGATGTTTTTTATTTGGGGGTTACAAAGGCTGTGCAAAGCTCAGGAGCCTTTGAACATTATCATTGTAGAGGAAATCGTTTAGACCTTGGGAAAAATAAGAACTGAAACCGAGAGGCATGTGCAAAGCAGGCCTGAAGATTCATTCTGAGGGGAAAATAAGCCTGCACAGGCTTTCTTCTCCACTGGAGTCTGGGGAACAGCGAGAAGCAGCAGGGAGGCAGGCACACAGAGTTCTCTGCCATCAGAGAGCCAGCCCCTCCAGAGGGAAGTGAGCGCATTGCAGAAGGGAGGAGGGCCAAGGAGCTCTGTCACGTACACGTTTAAGGAAAACCAGGCGGCCAGTTCCACATTTGTCCTGGATGCTTGTGAGTGTGTCATGGCAGGTGGCACATGACACAGAAGAACAAGCATGGGTTGGCCTGTGCCCAGCCGGCCAGGCACCAGTTGTGCGGCTGTGCTAGCTCCAGGCTTCCTAGAAGCAGACACACAGTCAGGTTTAGATGTGCAAAGGTTCAGTAGATGTGTAAAATGCCTGTGTGAAAAAAATGGGGAATCTGGGAGAGCCATCAGTCAGATGGACAGGACCATGTGAGAGAGAGGAAAAGAAGGAAGGCTGGCCAGGAGAGTTAAGAATACTGTGCAGTTCTAAGAAAAGGTCAGCAAGGCTAATGGCGGTCCTGGAGCCAAAGCCTCCCTTCGGAGGAGTCCCCCGACTTCCAGTCCTGCCACAGACTCCCCGCAGCTTGTGGGAAGCATGGCCTCAGCGTGAACACTTTGGGCAAGTTCTCTCACCGCTCTGAGCTTTGGTTTCCTCAACTGCAAAATAAAGGTTTAGAGGATTAAATAAGACAGCATATTTAAAGGTTTAAAATGGAGTCAAGTGCACAGTAAATGTTCAATGAATGTAAGTTTTCTTCACTCCCTTGTCCTACCCAATCTGGAGGCAACTTCAGCACAGCATCATGACCTGTGCCTCAGGCCTCCCATCAACCTCCCTTCCTCCCACGCCCCCAGCCACACATGCAAGAAGGCAGGTGTGTGCCCCAAGGCTGGGGGCTAAGGCTTGTGCTTTAGCAGCGAGACTCCTGAGTCTTTATCACAGAAGACATGGGGCTACCACCCATGAGTAGGCCCTGGGGTGGGAAGGAAGGAGACCCCAAGAGGATCGATGGCATTCTTACTTAGGGGAATTTACAGCATGCCTGGAGGGATAAGCTATACCCCTCTCAGAAATGCCCTCAGGGAGGACTTCAGGGAAATTCTGCTACCAGCTACTTAGGGTTGAGGTACAGACTATTTACTGCCCCAGGACAACTGGATATCTTCCCTCAGAGGGAGACTTTGGGGATGGCTGTGCAGGCTGTCCCCTCCCCTACATTCCCCACTACTTGGACCTCACCCTCACACTGCTGCCACTCTGTTCTCTCTCTGTCACCCATTCACTCTCCCATAAATCCCATAAATCCCATAAATCCCGTGCCTCCCACAGTGTTCTTCCTTCCCCTCACCCTCCAAGTGAGCCCCTTCTTCCCAAGTCAGCTCAGATGTCTCCTCTTCTGAGCAGCCTTCCCTGCCCCACTCCTATTGCTACTGGTTTCAGTCTCCTAGGCATGTCTCTGTGCCTCAGTTTCTGCATCTGGAAATGGGTAATGATGGCAACACTGCCATAGCTAATCACAGTGTAGTAGTGAAAATTAAATGATAATGATAAAAGCAACTAATAAAGGGCCATATAAGTGAGTGTCACTGTCAATGACAGGAGTGTACCCAATAGATGCTGGCCTGTGAGCATATAATGTATAGCATGAGGGGAGAAGTCCACACTGTGGCAATATGGCCAAAGCACTGGACTCAGAGGTGGAAGACCCGCTTCTGTTTCTGCTTCTGCTGCTGAGCTACAGGTCCCTGTGACAACCCACTCTGGGCCTCAGGTTCCTCCTCTGTACATGGATGTGGCCCCTAAGGGCCCTCCTGGCTATGCTAGCTTGACTCTGGGTCCTGGGCTGTGCAGGGTTGCCTGAGCTGTGAGGCTTTGCCTGGCTTCCAGGCTGGACAGCTCCTGTGGTATTTCCCGAGGCAGTGGAGGCTCCCCACTCAGCATCTGGACAGCACCGCAGGCTGGGAGGGTGGAAGCCCTGGCTAACATCAAACCTGGCTTCCAGATGTGGCTCGGGAGAGTGGGGAGCTCCCTTCTGGAGGAGGAGGGTAGGGCCCAGTAGTGGTAAGGAACTTCAAAGTCTCAGAGGAAAGGCGGGAGGGGTCTGGAAAAATTCTAGCCCCTTAGTGGAGGAGCTCAGAGACTGTGGCTTTTGAAATTTGCCTATAATCTATAGGGCCAAGATCACCAAAATCATTTAGGTGTCCAACCTGCGGTCCCTGGGCTGCATTCGGCCCAGAATGTCTGTGAATGCAGCCCAACACAAAACCATACATTTGCTTAAAACATTATGAGATTTTTTGTGTGTGCATAATTACATGTCACAACGTATTTAATGTGTGGCCCAAGACAACTCTTCTTCTTTCAGTGTGGCCCAGAGATGCCAAAATGTTGGACACTCCTGATAGAACTTGATGTCATGATTCACCTTAATCCAGATATGAGATACAGAGTTCTCAATAGATGTTATGAACACAAAATATGTTCCTTTGTGATTATTCACAATCTTATTAGCAATCAAAGGCTCTATTCCCTACACAGCAACTTCATCATATCCTTCATTACGGGAATTGTTTTTAAAAGCCTTTGGTGTGTCTTTGATGCTGGAGCTAGTAATTGGCTATTAGGTTTTAAAGGCTTGGCATTGTTACTGAGTCATAATTGTTCATTGACATACCTTATTCATTGCTTAATGCCATTTATAACCCCAGAGACAACATGCATGGCATGAAAAACTTTTAGATTGCACTTCTTTAACTAGATTTTATATCGACTACCTTTTTCTAGGTCCTTCATCCATTTTTTTATCCATCCAGGTTCACCTAGAGCCTCCTGCGTGCTGGCCACTGCACTCCCACTTTCAGGCTCATCATTTCATTCAGCCCCCACGACCACCCATGAGGCAGGGATTGTCATTCCCTTTTTACAAATGAGAAAACGTGACTCTGCGAGGCTAAGTGACTTGCCCAAGGCCACACATAGTGACAGAAACAGGATTTCAACGCAGGACCTTGAACTTCCAATTGTACTGAGTGGCCTCTTCTCACCTCCTTAGCTCCCCTCTCACAGTCCCCATGCCCTGCCCCCCACAACTGTGAGGCAGAGAACACTGAAGGAATTACAGTTTGGTGGATGGGACACAGAAGGATATTGTTCAGGATCAATTTTTTCATGTATCTATTTATTCTTTCAACACAGATCCATGAGAACCACCTAAACAAGGGTATTTGGTCTTAGCCCAGGCACCTAAAGGTCATGGTCACTTATTTCATGCCAGGACCCATGGAGGGTCAATGTCACTTTAGTCCTATCCTGAATAAGAAGGAGAACTAAAAAGGGGCACAAATAACTAGGACTCAGACAGAGGGGACTGGGTGTGTCAAAGAGAGTTCAATGGGGTAAGGAGAAAATTCTACCAATTAGAAGATGAGTCTGAATTTAAGGGAAGAAAAGGAAAAAAAGAGATCAACTCAAGAAACCCTCGGTTCCCACTAATCTCATGAACTTTAGGTTAAGATGTTTTACATAATGGCAAGTTAGGCTGTAAAACTATATCTCTGGGAGGGAGGTGTTTTTGGTGGGGAAATGGAAGAAGCATCAGGGCTGGCACCTATCAAACCCTGGGCAGTCCCTCAGGCAAGTAGCTTGATCTCTTCTGGCCTTTGTGCCTTTATCTGTGTCTTTATTGGGGTGTTTCCCATCTCTTGGGATGTTACAAGTAGATTAAATGTGCTAACATGCAAAGCCCTCAGTGTGGTTCCTGGCATGTGATGTGGCAGCTGCTTGAAAAAATTTTTGAATCCCTTAAGCACTTGGTCCAGAGTGGAGGGGGACCAAAATTTGGGGCAAAAGAGGGATCCCAGGAACTTATGGTTTAATATGGTATAGACATAAATCTTTGCAAAGACACATTCCTTCTTTCAATGTGCTGATGGGACTCCTACATCCCACCGAGTAGTTGGTCTACATGGACGTGAGATGAGCTCTCATTTGAGAACTATGGTAGATGATTCATGTGCCCATGGCAAATGCTAATGATGATTGCAAACAAAGAGTGGCAGCCTGCAAAAATGAATGGTCTTCCACCAGCGGGCTCTGCAGGAAAAGGGACATTTAGCTGAGACCCCAGGTTAGGTACTTCAGGTTGATGAAGGTCAATAATGGACACAACAGAAGGGAGAGAAGCCTAAACTTGAACACAAGGACCGAGGTTCAAGTCCCAGCTCTACCCTTTAACTAGTTTTGAGACCATGGGCAAGTCACCAAGTGTCTTGTCCTCTTTGTGGCAACAGTTGTCTTAGTATCTGCCTTATCTCTGTCATAAAATTGTTGCCAGAATTGCCAGCAGAAACTCAAACAGAAACTTGCACACCCATGTTCAGAGCAGCATTATTCACAAACAGCCAAAGGATAGAAACAACCCAAATGTCCACCAATAGATGAATGAATAAACAAAGTGATGAACATACAAGCAACAAAATATTATTTAGCCTAAAAAAGGAATGAAATTTTGGTATAGCAGGTCCTCTTTTTGATCACTGTGTTCAACATCATTTCTTCATGTCACTGATGATGAAAAAAAAAAATGACTCCTGGCCAGGGCCATTGTCGGTGTGGAGTTTGCACATCCTCCCTATGCCTGCCTGGGTTTCCTCCCACTTCCCACAGCCGTGCACAGGAGGTGACTTGGCCTGTCTACATTGCCCCATTCTGAGTGAGTGTGGCTGTGTGTGCATATCTCCCATGATGGAAGGGCATCCTGCCCAGGGTGGGTCCCACCTTGCACCCTGAGCTGCCAGGATAGGCTCTGGCCCCCTGTAACCACAAACTGGAATAAGCAGGTCTGAAAAGATTTATCTTACTTGGTTTTATTAATCTGTCTTAAATGAAACAAGCTAGACACAAAAGGCCAAATATTGCATGATCGAGCTTATAGGAGGTACCTAGAATTGTCAAATTCATAGGAAAAAAAGTAGAATGGACGTGACCAGGGGCTGAAGGAGTGGAACGGACAGCCGTGGTTTGACGGGTACACATTTCAGAACGGGAGACGAAACAGTTCGGAAGAGAGATGGTGGTGATGGTTGTACGACGGTGTGAGTACACTCACTGCCACTAAACCGTGCACTCAGAAATGCTTAAAATGATAAATTTTATGTTTTGGATGTTGTACCACAGTAAAAAGATAAGTTTTTCTTTTTTTGTTTTTAAAGAAAGAAGCAGCAGAGTATAGAGGAAAATGCTTTGCAATTTGTAGAGCAATATGAACCAGTTAGCTGTGGTACACGGGTTAAAATGCAGTTTTAACTTTTAGAGCCACCATCAAACTTGGGGCCCTCGTCTGGGCCGACATACAGCTGTCTTCTAACCCGTAAAACAGAAAGAAAAGGTGGATTCAAAAAAGAAACAGCACCCACTAAAAGAGTTGGAAGTGTTTCCTCAGGAAAGTGAGGTCCCCAGGAGTGGGGCACCTGCACTTTTCCTAATAGGCACCGTAGAGCAATAGGCCTCTCTAAACTAAGTGCATAGCCATATATTTCACATAAAAAAACCCATAAATTTGGCCTTAGCAGAGGCTAAATCAGAGGAGAAGTATCAAGTATTTGTAATTTTTAATAAATGTTTAAAGATTGTATTTATTTTTTAGAGAGAGGGGAAGTAAGGGAGAAAAAGAGGGAAAGAAATACCTATGTGTGAGAGAAATATCAGTTAGTTGCCTCTCGCACACCCCCAACTGGGGACTTGGCCTGCAACCCAGGCATGTGCCTTGACTGGGAGTTGAACCAGGGACCTTTGGATTTGCAGGCTGGCACTCAACCCACTGAGTGACACCAGCCAGGGCAATTATTTCTAATTCATTATTTTTATTTACTATTTAACAATTTTTTTGTATTATTTTTCAATTACTAGCTGTTCTGAGTCATTGGCTTTCATTCCATAAAAAATTCGGTCAGGCCAACGAAAAACCTGGGTGTGGTTACTGTTGGGGGGAGGTCACTGAAGAACGTGAGCACCTGATGTTCTTCCGCTCTGCTTGCCAGGTGCCTGGTGAGGCCAGGACCCTGCCTCAGGATCCTTGGTGTGTCCCCATTGGTAAGTGAATCAACTGACCTCCCCGTTTATTTAACAGTCTCTCAAATGTCTGGAGCTAAGGCGTGGATTCTCCAGAACTTGGTTCCCACAAGTGAGCTTGCAGATGGACTCTGACAACCTCTGAAAACAGAACCAGACCCAGAATCCCAGGAACCTGACAAGGTGCTCTTTGACTCTCTTCCTGAAACTGCCTGGAGGTCTTGGCCTTTTAACGACAACACTCAGGGTGAAAATTAACTGATAAAATGTTCACAGAGGCATTGGTGTATACCGACAAATAGAAGTGAACTTTGGAAGTAAGTTGGCATAATTTCTAAACAGCATCATTTCACAGGCAATAACTCAACATGCCTATTAATGTCTTTTTAAATGGCTCTATTGAGATGTAACTTCCATACCATACAATACACCATTGAATGTGTATAATGGGTAGGTTACATTATTAATTTTTTACATATGTGGGACAATATGTATAACACAAATTAGCCATTTTTAAGTGTACAGTTCATTTCATCCCTACAAAGACACTTTTTTTTATAGATGAAAAAACTGAGGCTGAGCAAGGTTAACAAATTCACCCACAGTTACTCAACTAGGAAGCTGCCAGATAGCTTCAAATCTAAATCCACCAATCCTACTAGCTGAGCACTTCTCAGCGTGTTGTGTTTCCGTCTATAGGGGCAGAGAGGCTCCTCAGAGGTAAACAGTCCAGAGTAGCCCAAGAAGATGGGCTCGTTGACACCTACAGGGGCTGGGGAAACTGCGGAGTATGCTTTGGTCCCTGGTACCTTCTCATTTGCCCTCCCTACTTGACTTTGAACCACAGTTACTTGTGCTCTCATTTGTGCCCCATCACCTGCTCTCTCTGGAGGATACAAATAGGTCACCCTCCTCCTCCTCCTTCTGGGCGAACTTTGTGAAAGAATGACCCACAACTTTCTCTGCTTCCTCATTTCTTGTTATTTCTCAACCCACTGAGATGCAGTCCCATCACTCCTCTGACACTTCCCCTCCCCCACCAGTGTCCCATCGCAGGAACAGCCATCATCCGTGCAGGCACCAGAGGCAGAAACCTGGGAGCCATTCCCTGGAATGTAAACTCGACCAGGTCAGAGATGTTTTTTTCTTAATCCTACAATCCAAGCCCCTTAAACTGTAGAAGGTGCCCAGTAAGTGTTTGCTAAATGAATGCTTGTGCTCTCCCTATATACTCAAATCATCCCCGAGACCTGTCCATTCTGCCTCCTAAACACTCTCTCACATACTTCAGCTTCCTCCAGCAGCTCTGCAGCCGCCCTAGTATAATCCACCCCATCTCTTGCCCAGACAAGTACAGCAAGGTCTGTCTGTACTGCTCTTTTCGCTTCTGATATCCCATTATAAGCCATTTCCCAGATCACTAGCCAGAAGATTCTTTAAAAAGTCCGAATATCATCTTGCCCTCATCTGCTTAAAATCTTTTAGAGAGTCCTATTGTCACCAGGATAAGTTTTCTGGTATTGGTGAGGGTGGTGGTGGGTGGTCAAAGAATGTCTTTTTTTTTTTTTTTCCAATAAATGATTTCCTGACCTCTGCAGCAGAGAGCCAGAGGCCTTGGCTCACCCAGTCTAAAACTTGGTTCCTAAAGGGTGGAGTTGATGAGTCCTTTAGCAGAAACCTCCATCAGCTCTCTGCAAAGATGCTGGCCTGGGTGAGGGCCATTTTGACCTCTCCCATCTCACTGTGGAGTCCACTCAGGTAGTGTGACTTGGGAGTTGCTCCCACAGGTCTGCAGAGCTGGGAGAAAAAAGAAAGGGGGAGAGAGCTGCCAGGGAGAGACACCCCACTCTTGCCTGGGATCCCACTTTCCCATCATCCTGAGTCTGCACCCTGATCTGCCTGTGGCCACTTCTGAGGGTCTCCTAGGGGCTTGGTAGATGGGGATCCAGCCAGGGGCTGAGACCTTTGTCAGGGCAAGTACTGGGGAGAGAGACTTAGCTTGCTCCCTCCGCTGAAGGAAAAGATTCCTGGTTTCAGATGCTGTAATGAGCTTGGATCTCTGTAATTTAGAGCCTGAGGGGTGAGCCTGAAGTAACAGGAACTGGGGCTACGGTGACTTCTGAGGCCAGGCAGGGGAATGGGAGTTTCTGGGGTATAGGACATAGAGGGGGTCAGGCTGCAAACTCTTCTTCTGGAATGCTTTGAACTCAGGCTGCAGGAACCCTTAAGAAGTGCCTAGAACTCAGGCCCTGGGGTTATCCTAGTCAAGTGACTGAACTGAGTTGTGGGACCTTTCTGTGAAATGCTATAAAGTTAGGCCGCAAATGCTCCCAGGGACTCATGAACTTAGGCAAAGAGACTTCTCTGACTGTGAGGATGTCCAGGGGAAGCTACTGGACTCAGGTCCAGTTGGGTGTTTGTGAGAACTGCACTGAACTCGAGGTATGGGAGCTTCTTGGAGGGATCAACGTACCCTGCTTATGGGATATTCTCAGGAGTTCACTGAACTCACACTACAAACCTGGAACTTTGCCCGCATATTCAAAGTACTTTTGGCTTCCCTCTGCCATACAAACCCAGAGTTATAGGAGCTACAGTCAGGCATGGATTCTCTCTCTTACACACACACCTTCTCAGCACCCTCTCCTGCTTCCTCCACCTTTTCCTGACCTCTAAACATGGGAGTGCTCAGGGCCCAGGCCTCTCTTCCTAGGGAGTTGTTTACACTCACTCTCTAGGGGATCCCATCCAGTCTCACACCTGTTCTTTGACAGCTCTCAACTCGGCCTCTCCTGTCAATTCCAGACTCACTCATACCCAACTGTCTGCTTGACACAGCCATCTGGTTGGCTGACAGGCATCTCAAACTCAACATGTCCAAAAACAATGTCCGACCTTCCCTCCCAAGCTCCTTCCTCCCACAGTCTTCCCCATCTTAATAAACGACAACTTCATTCTCTCAGTTTCCCATGTCTAAAAACAGTCACCTGTGATCCCTTCTTTCATACTCTGAATCAGTAAATCCTGTTGACTCGAGCTGTATAGTATAGTCAGCATCCAACCACAGATAACTATTTCTACCATTTCTACCTGGTCCAAACCATTACCATCTCATCCTGGGTTATTGCTCTGGCCTTCTGGTTATCGATATAGGTCTTCTTGCCATCCCCCCACCCCCAGTTTCTTCACAATGCTGCAGGCAGAATGGGTTTTCACAAAGACCATTGGGCCACTTATTTGTTCAAAACCTGCCAATGACTTTCATCTCAAAGTAAGAGCCAAAGTTCTTACTGCCAGTGCCCCATATGTTTCTCCCCTTCCCTCTCTTTCCCACGTTCACTCCAACCATCCATGTTTCCTTGCTGCTTTTTTGAATATGTCAAGGCCGTTCTATCTTGGGATCTGCTTTTGTACTTGCTTTTACCTCTGCCTACAATGTTCCGCTTTCAACTATCCTCCAAGCTCACTGTCCCAGCAGTCTGGTCTCTACTCAAATGTCACCTTACTGGAGGCATTTTCCTGGTTACTTATATAAAAAGGCAAACCTCCTAGGCACTCCCTACCCCTTTATCCGGCTTTGTATTTTCTCTGTAGCTCTTATCACCGTCTGATGTGCTATAGATTTATTTTCTTCCCCTACTAGAAGAGACTCCACAAACACGAAGACTTTGTCTTGTTCCAAACTACAACCCCAGACCCTATAGTGTGCCTGGAAAACAGTAGGTGCTCAATAAATATTTGTTAAAAGAATGAATAAGTGCTGGGAACCAAGTAAATATTTGTTGAAATTAATGGTAACCAGATCCCACCTCTGCCCTTTGTGGATCTCATGGACTATATCTTCCTTTTTAGAGGAAGATATAGAAAAGAGACAGGAATTTTCTAAATCAGTTACCAAGACTGTTGAATGGGAAAATTCAATACTCAGTCTAAGGGAGGGAGTTTAGGACTTCTAGAATAGTATGGGTAATTTCTAGTCCAGAAATAAATACTACTTTGAGTATTTAAAAAGAGAGATGTTAATAAAGAGAACTAGTTATATAAGTGATGAAAGAACAGCAAAACCACTGGGGAACATGATGCAACTTGGAGATTAGCAGCAGCAGAAAGTCCCTTCTACCTCTAGGTCAGAAGGTCAGTGGGAGGAGGTTGCCAGGACGCAGGAACCAGGTACACCCAAAGATGCTGCAACCATAGAGGAAAAGTAGAGATGCAGTCAGGGGTGTGTGTTGGGGAGAAATAGCCTGGCCTCTCCCCTGGTCTCCCTCCAGTGCCTTCCGTTGACTAAATATGCAGGAAGACAGCTGATCTAGAGGCCTGGAAAACACCAGGGTCACTTCCTATAATACAAACCAGGCAGGGGAAAAGGAATGGTATGGAGGCTAAATGGCACAGGCCCAGGACAGGTAGAGAAACACTCAGTGGTTTCAACAGATGGGAGAAGGAGAGCCATGGCAGAGAGGCAGGGGCAGCAGGGCCTGCACGTCTGAGGCAGGAAGAAAAAAAAAATCAGACTTGAGTTGTACTGTCAGTTTGGACTAAGGCTATAGAAGGTCACTCTTCAGTGCACACACCGTACCGAATTTTTATCGCTTGCTGCCAGTCTCAGTTCTGGTGGCTGCTTTAAAGAGAGGAGCCTGGGGCTCCTGGCTGGGCTTCCAAGCATGCTTCTGCCCTTCTCCTTCTAGGTCGAATCAGCTCTGCTACTGGGCATCGGTCCTGGGCACTTCCCTTAAGACCTCTCTATCATGTGACGGGCACTGCATTAGTATTGTCCATAGGACCCTGATGGCACTCAGAGTATCCACTATTACTGTGGCAGTGGGGGATGGCAGAACACACCCCAGGTGCATATGGTACCTTTGATTTAGCAAAAATACCCTTCAAAATCTTCATTACACTTGAAGTCCTCACCTCCTGAAGAGGCATTCAGCCTCAGTAGAGCCAGGACCAGGGAGTATCTTTATGAGGAAGAGGGCTTGTGTTAAGGAAGGACTTTTAACAACTAGAGCTGCAGCAATGGAACCTGTTGTCTTTGAAAGGAGTGAGGGTTCTGTTCCAGGGCATATTCTAGCAAGGGTCTGTCCAAAATGTGGAGGGGAAGCCTGTGATGATAAACTGGACTGATTGCCTTCTCCATTGCTTCTAACTCAGCCCAACTCTGAATTCTGTAGGTGATCATCAAGCTTCTTTCCTTCTGACCCTCTGCTCTGGACACGTCCTTCTGCAGATCAAGCTCGTGCCCCAGTTCCATTACCCTGATGAGGGAGCATCTGAGGGGAGGGGGGATTGCACCACCCACTCAATGGGCCTTTCCCTTGCAGCCTAGCTTTGGGTTGAGGAAACTGGCCCTTAGTAATGAAGGTTAGAGAAAAAGGAGATGTGACAACAAGTGAGGTCGGAGTGAGGTGCTTTGAAGATGAAGGAAGGGGCCACGAGCTAAAGAATGCGGGCTGCCCCTGGAAGCTGGACAGGCAAAAAAATGATTCTCCCAGAACCTCTGGAAAGAGTGAAAGAGAGCAGCCCTACTGACATCCTTGATTTTAGCTCCATATCGTAACAGGGGGATCTGGCCATATCACTAGGGAACGGGGGGAAACTCCAATCCAGCATGAGAGGCTGCCCTCCACCCCCAGGGGAAGGCAGGGCATGGGGAGAGAAACCTGAGGAGGCAGACTGAAACAACAGCTGGAGAAGGGACGGGCCTCTGCAGGGAGGCCGCCCACAAGGCAACAGTAGACAAACCAGCTGTGCATTGCCCTGGCCACCGGGCAGCTCGTGACCCAGCCAGAGGGAGCTTGCACTGAGGCTGTGCAGGCTGAAAGGGTCAAAATACACACGGGTGGTGGAGGTCAGTAAGCCACAGCAGGTGCCAGTTACCCTGCCCCAGGCCAAGACACATGTGCCCTTGCTCATGACTGCGGACCTTGCCCCCTTGAGGAACATAACATAGAAGCTGGAAGAGGGGCAAAGACAAACATGGCCAATACTAGCCCACATCATTTGAAAAGCGGGACAGTCCCACGGTGTGTGGGATTTGGGGAGGAGACTTTAAAACAGAATGTAGGCAGAAGTCTCTCTCTCTCTTTCTTCGCCCTGCATGGTCGGGAGCACTCAGGGCTTCGGCTGTGCATGGTCAGAAGCCCGCTCACACAGGCAGCCTCTGGTGCCAGGCCCCGTGGATGGAACTTCCCCTGCGGGGCCATCAGGATTGATCTGGCAGCGCACCCCAGACCCCAGGAGAGAGGGAAAGCTTCACAGGGTGATGGCGGCACTAGAACCCACATGTGCGCACCAGAGAGAGACCCTGAGGGTGGAGACCTGTTCATCATGTAGCTGCCAGAGGACTGAAGAGGACAGATGAACTGGGCGAGGGGTCTGGGTGCTGGGGGTGGCTGGCCTTCTGTGCTTTGCAGAAGAGGTTGGCATTGAGTGGGCATGCTTTCAGCTCCCTCAAATTAGGTAGCCTGGTAATGAAAACCTCTTTCCTTGCCCACAAATCTTTGTCTTATGCTGGCACACGGCAGCAAGTGGCCGGGTCCCAGGCTTCCCCGTTACAGTAAGACCCATCTCAGGCCCCTGACCTCCAGAACTGTAAGATGATAAATTGTTGTTTTAGCCATGAAATGGTGGTAATTTATTATCAAAATAGGAAACCAATACAGAGGACTTATGACCAGGTCTCAGGACAACTAGCACACAGCCCGGTGGTCGGTAGAAAATCCATTTCCTGTCAGGAGGGAGTGAACATGACAGTGAAAAGCATGGACCCTGGAGGCATATAGGCTTGGATTCAAATCCCGCCTTAGCTGCATTACACAATATCTCAGAGCCTCGTTTCCTCATCCATAAAACGGCAGTGTTAACACCCGCCTTGCCCAGACTGCTCGTGAAAGTGAAATAAAACATGCAGGCAAAGTGCTCAGCATAGCACCGAGCACACGGGAAGAGCTAAGTAGTGGAGATAGTTATTCCTACACGTGCCACCCTGTCTACCTTCACTACTGTCACTGTCACTGCTGGTACTGCTAATACTACTACTGCTGCTGCTGCTGCTGCTGCTGCTGCTAACAAGAAGAGCAGTATCCATGGCTGAGGAGCAGAGCAGGTGCCATGAGAAGGATTATTAGAGACAGCAGCAGCCATGAGGGAGGACGGGATTATTAAGGGTCAGAGGGTGGAAGTCACAACTTCAAACTGTTGTTCGAGACTGACTTCAGAATCCGAAGCCTGGCCCAAGGGCCCTTGAGGCAGAAGAAGATAACATCTGTGTGCACCCACCCCAGATGTGTGCCAAAGTGTCTGTGTCCACGGGGGCAGCCTCCTGGCTCGGACACCTCGGATCAGAGTCACCTTCTGTCTGTGCTTCTGTCTGGCCCAGTGCCCTCAGCGGAGGAGTTGGGGGAATCCTGGAGGAATACAGGGACATAATCGAGCCCAGAATTCAGTCCCAGTCCTCTGCTCTGGGAGACAAACCAGGGCACTGAGCCCATTTACACATTTCTTTCTTTAGTTATTTTCTAGAGGAGAGAAGTCAGACAGAACAAAAAAATGTGTGGGCAATGTACAAACACCTCATTATCTCAGTGGTTGTTCTCTCAGGGCCCTTTTATTGTTTAGGGGCCTTCCCTGCTTCTCTGAATGCGCAGAAAGGCGGCAGGGTCTTTTCCTTAAGACACTCACTGGGTCTTGATAAGCAACTCACTGTGATAATATGTTGTAGATATTCTTAGCACTCACCACCACCTAATATGGTGGCTAAGAATCTTCCTCTGGAAGTCAGATAAAATCTGGCTTCACAACCTAACTTTGCTACTTTTTTACTGTGGGGCTTTTTACAACCTCTCTGAACCTCAATTTCCTTATCTTTAAAATCATTGTAATAACAGACACCTTCTAAAGTTCTCATAAGGTAAAATGACAGGATTCATGTGTGGTACTCAGCACACTGCCTGAACTTTAGCAATTACTGAGGAGATATTGATTATTGTTTTCAGTATCATTGCCATGGTATCATTTTGGGAAAAAGCTTTAATTCCGGACCGGAGGCAGCCACAAATCTAGGTACCAACTTGGCTTTACTTCTTTACATTGTCACAGCAGCCTGAGCTGCCTGCTTGGCAAGGCCTGGGAGGTCAGGCTGCTTTCCCCTGCAGTGTTCAGGAGGGTGGGTAGCAGAGGATCTCCCAGGTGGCTTCAGCCAGGCACAGCTATGAGACTCGAGGAGGAGATACTGACACGACCCAGAAGTGCTCCACAGCTGTTGTAATGGTGCTGTCTCTCCTCCTAACCATAAAAAAATTTTCATTGCTAGGAAGCTGGTTTCTAACTTCATGTGTCTTGGGACAAAAAGGTTGAATTTGTTAACAGACCCATTCAGTTACGACTAACGAAAACATACCTGAGAAATCATGACACTTCAGATTTATCTCCAGTGCCAAAAAGCAAATTTCCCCAGAGCACAGGGGAGTGAGTCAAATGACATTTGACAACGGCTTTGAATCCCTGCTGCTGGAGCAACAAGGATGGATGGGACACAGCGAAACAAACATTCTCCTTTATTGCTGGTGGCAGTGAAAGTACTATATAACCTTTGGAAATGTAATTTGGTTGTTGGTGTCAAAGTGTTTATTTCCGTGGGTTGGGTAATTCCATCTCTGAGAATCTATTCTAAAAAAGCAATACACAAATTTAGAAAGAGCTGTGTGCTCATTACCTCGTTGTGTAGAAGAGCGGAAAGATGTACAAGAGGTGTTCAGGCATGCAAAGACAGGAGCCATCCTCTATCCATATTTTTTGTTATGAGTCATTGGTTTATCACTCCATAGTCTTCATAATTATTATATAGTCTTCATGGATTTAGGATTGCAGCATACCATAGCTTGCCTAATAAGGTGTTGGCTACTTGGATTGCTTCAAAAATTTTTCAATTATAAATAATGCTGTAACGAACATTTTCATGCACATAGTTTTTCTGTAGTTCAGATTCTTCCTGTAAAACAGATTCCCAGAAGAGGGGTTGCTAGGTTAAAGGGGAGAACAACCCATCTGGGCACGCTGTTTTCTGGGAGGGCTGCACAAACAAACAGGGCGGGGCCCGCTGCTGAGGCTGAGAGGTGAAGGTGAGCTCGCTCTCAGGCCCCCCGCAAACAGAGGTAGACCGAAGAGATACCACCAACGTTGTGCCCGGAGGTCATGACAGAAGCAACAAACAGGAAATTCCTTTGTTTAAAAACAAGATAGCATGCAAACTCAGTTGTAGTTAGGGAAATGTGGATTAGAACAGTGAGATACCATCTTTCATCCATCAGACTGGTAAAACTTGAAACCACTGGTAATATGCGGTTCTAGTGAGACTGGAGGAAGGGGCACCCTTATAATCAGCTGATAGAAATGGGAACAATTACAACCTTTTGGGAAAGTTATGTGGCCAACTGGATTAAAACTGATCTGAGAACACCTCCATGGCATCACGTAACCATTGCTTCCTTCTCCCCCCTCACCTGAGGTCATTTTTTTCATTGCATTTAGAGAGAGAGAGAGAGAGAAAGAGAGAACGAGAGACATTGATGTGAAAGAGACGCATCACTTGGTTGACTTCCATACTCACCAGTGAATTGTATGCACCCGGGCTGGGGATCGAACCTGCAACTTAGGAATTACCATTACATTTGTGATGAAGACATTTAAGATCTACTCTCTTAGCAACTTTTGTGTATATAATATAGTTATATACTATAAATGTCAACTATAGTCACCATACTGTGCATTATATCCCTAGAACCTATTCATCTTCTAACTGGAAGTTTGTGCTCTTTGACCAACATCTCTCCATTTTCCCTGCCCCACAACCCCTGGTAACAACCATTCTACTCTCTGTCTTTATGAGTTAGGCTCTTTTAGATTCAACATATAAGTGATATCATATAGTATTTGTCTTTGTCTGACTTATTTCACTTAGCATAATACCCTCAAGATCCATCCACATTGTCATGAATGGCAGGATTTCTTTCTTTCTCATGGCTGAGTGTAACATATGTATCGAATCAACACATTGTACACCTTGCACTTACATGATGTCATGTGTTAATTACATCTCAATAAAGCTGGAAAAATGATCTGAGAATCCCATTTTTTAAAATCTATCCTACAAGAAAAGGTACCAGGTCTATTTTTTTGTTCTCTACGGTTTATAGCTCCCCACATGAGCTAAATCCATCATGTGTCTGTGGTCTTGTCTCAGAGGTGCATATTCTTTTTGTCTTCAACAACTAAGCATTTGATAGGCACTGGCAGAGGCAACTAACTCCAGTAGCTACTTTCCCTTTCCTTTTAGTAATAGGTTTCACAGATCCTACAACGACCCTATTAGAGACCACATAACCCAGCCTCCCTTACAGTTAGGTGTGGCTATATGAATATGTTCTGGCCAATCAGAGATAAGTGGAAGGGATGTCTGCAAACTCTAGAGATGGAACAATCAGATGTGTTCATCTGGAAATTTTGGCCTTCAAGAGACACCAATGAATGTCTGCTGGTCACTCGAACTGAGAAGAGATAGAAACAGGAGCTGCAAATGGCTGCTTTCTGCCATGAGAACAGAGAAACAAGAGGTGGTTTGCAAAGAAAAGAGACTGGAGCAGATGAGGTAGGGTGGGGATACTGTGAGGTCTGAGGGTGCTCAAAGCAGCTAGTCCCAGGCTTGGCTCTCATTCTTCATGAGTGATGGATTCTTTGTCATTGGGTCCTTTTAACTAATCCCCCATTTTCCTTCAGCTAATTTGAATGATTTTTGTTATTTGCAAGAAAAGGGGATTTTGTAAAGATAGAGTCCTCCAAAATAACCCCGTTTGGGGTTTTTGTTTTTGTTTTTGTTTTGGTAAATGATAGCCAATAAGGTGTGGTAAGAAAATTTATTGAGATATTATATTTTGCTCTTGCTGGTGTGGAAGAATTAGAAAAAAAAAAAACAGCCATTTTTTTATCCTTGGAATTTTCCCTTCCGGCTCTGAGATGGTAGACAGGCTTTGGGTTTCTTGCCTCAGAGGAAGTCTGAGCTACTGGGCTGAGAGAAATTACCTAAGGCAGTCTGCTGCCCCGGGTTTGGTGTCCAAAAGTTTGAGTTCCATGGGGGCATTACTCTGGAGGGGGGGAGGAGAGTGTTCTAAGGTGGGGTAGGTGGAAGCAGAGAAAGTGAAAGGAGAGCCCTTGAGATAGAAGAGGGAGGGAAGTCTGTAGGTTCTGTGTGGTTGGGGAATCTGCACGCCAACCCGGCTAGTCCCAGGGAGACTCCAGGGCCCTAAAGGGCACTGGAAGCCTGGTGCATCCAGAGAGACCGGATCCTGGCTTTCCATGCCTCACTGTCACTTCCTGACAATAAAACTCTATTTTTAAAAACAGAGGAAGCTTGACAGATTTGGCCCACAGGTCAGTTTGCTAACTCTTAAATTAGAATATCATCATTCAACAACCCTCAGTAAATTAGTAGATATGAGCATTAGGCATATCTATTAATTTTATATTTTTATATTAAATCCGTTCTCATAACGGTCTATACAGTGAATAGATGCGATGTCTTAAAATAATGGATCATAACATCATAAAAAGAGAGCAGATATTATCATCATAAAAAGGGAGACAACCAGGCATTGTGTGCTCCCAATGGTCTTGCCAAATGGCACTCAGAGTCTTGTCTAAGGCACCACACCTAGTCTGGATGCAGCTACATATTTGCAGGAAATATAGGGGACAGAGAAACATGTCAAATTGCACCAAGAGTATGCAGTCAGCAAAATCTAGACTGGGAAGTTGCACAAATCAAAAAATTGCTTCAACAGATAGGGTGAAGTAAGGGGACAGAGAGTTTAGCTTTGAGCTGAAAGAGATTTAGGGATGTATCAACTTGCAGAAGGATGGGCAGGACTAAACTCCAGTTTAGGGATGCACATTTGGGTGATTACAAAAATCAGGATTTGGGGAGGGTTGTGATTGGGAAAGGGTCCATGGGTGGGACTTCTAGGGTGGGTGGCAAGGTTCTAGATAGTGTCCCCCAAACATTTTTGCTGCAGGCATTTTTTCCAGAAATAATTCTACTGCATAACCAACTGGTTATAAAGCAATGTCACCATAAATGACAAAAGAATGAAAATTAAAAGAGACATTAAAAAGGACATAAGGAGCCCTGACTGTTGTGGCGCCACTGGTTGAGTGTTGTTCCATAAAACAAAGAGTTTTGGGTTTGATTCCCAGTTGGGGCACATGTCTGGGTTGTGGGTCACATCCTGGGTCAGGGCAGCTGATCAAAGTTCCTCAAACTTTCTTTCTCTCCCTTCCCCTCTCCTTGGAAAAAAAAGAAAATAAAAAAAATTTAAAAAAGGACATAAGGTGCGTACAGAGGGCTGCCTTGAGAACGAAGCTGTACCAGAGGAGCTCCGGGCCTAGACATATGTGAGATATAGTTTGATTACCTATATCAAGGCATTTCTGAAGTATGACTTATCCATGAAATCTTAACCAAAATAGTCCATCTACATATTTGTAGATCCTCAAAGGCTGGTGAATATTTCTCAAGAAACTGGTTTTGTTGGATTTTTGGCGATTGCTTCAGTGGTTTATAGTAACTTACATTCACTGCCACACATAGGCGAACCTGTTCTTTCTCATTCTATGTTCTTAAAAGCTTTGTCTCATATTTCCTAGCGGTAGGATGCAGTTTCACTCACGGAGGCACAGTTCATTCTGTTTGGACCTCGTCTGAGGGTCTGCAGAGATCCCTGAGGGAGGGGATGGGAGGCAAGGTTCTGCCAAAGGCATATAAAAATCTTGCCAGTGGAACAGTTGGCACATTTGTTGGGTTAGTCCAAGGTCTAGGGGAAGTAAGGGGCAGTCGTGTGTTTCAGTCACTATTCACTTAGTTTGTATTTGTTAATTTCTAGTCACTGAACATGACAGCCCAAGCTTAGCTTTGAGGGGTGGTGTGGGGACTCACAGCAGGGGGGCAGAGGTGGGGCGAAGAGCAATGTGGCACAACCTGGGGAACTCTTGGAGGCCTGCTAGTCTCTGGTCGGATCCATCTCCCCTTCCAGGCTGAAATTTCCATCATTTGAGTTATTTCTTCATATTGGTGTCATATTCTTAGGAAGTTCAATTTAGAATGGGAAAGTGTGTTTAAAATGTGTTAACTGGAGGAATGAGCACACTTTAGGACACAATATCACTATGGTGAAAAGTAGGAGAGGACAGATACACTTTGATGAGAAAGCAGTCTTCAGGAATAGTCTGGAGCCCTGGACAGCCAGGAGGTATTGTCTAAGGTTGGGGAGGAGGACAGAGGGGAAAAGGTAGGGGGAAGAAAAGTGACTATTCACCATTTCCTCGGGTTTCGGTAGTACTCACGCCTTAAATATCTCCCTCTGGTAAGGAAGTGGGACTTACCTTGTATTCTAAGCTTTGAAGTCAGACAGACTTGCTACTTGCTAGCTGGAGTCACTTCTAATTTCACAGCCTCAGTATCCTTTGCTGTATAATACGGAGAAAACACTCACCTTACTGGATGGTGGGGGGAGTAAAAGATGTTAATGTGTACAAAGAGCTCACATAGGGCCCAAGCACATTGGTTTCTTTCAGTGAATGTTAGTTCCTGTCCTTGGTTGAATAATCTGATCGTTTGATAGCATTTAGGTCAGAGATGAAAAATTTCTAATGGATTTTTAGATCAGCTTTACAGGTGGACCTTTTTGGGGAAGTTCCGTCCTTTCAAAAAAATACAAAGAAAGACCTAGCTTCATCTCATTCAGTTGACATTCCACAGTCATATTTCTCAATATCCTACTTTCTCTTTATTTTGTAGTATTTCTTTTCTTACTGTTCCTTAGCCCCTATTAAGTCAGACCCTAATTAACCATCTCTGTGTCAGAGAGGAGTCATAGAGTTCTTCCCTTCCATTTGTTTTTGTTTTCTTAAAGTATCAGCTTTCGGTGTCTGAAGCAATCAGGAGATGAGGGGAGTTTCCTTTTCTGGACAACAGATAATTAAAAATAATGATGTACTGCATGCCAGCTGTGTGCCAAGCAAAAGCACTGTGCATCTTTTCCAGGGCTTCTTTAATCTTTACAATAACCCTATGAATGGGGGTTATCTCAGATCTAGAGCCCTACAGGGGTCTTTTGAGGAATAAATGAAATACAGGCTGAAAAGTTCTTAGAACATTTAGATTTAATCAATGTTAACTGTCATTATTACCATTATTTTTCAGTGAGGAAATTGAGGCTCAGGTTGGTTAAGATCCCCATTTAAAGTTACCCAGCTAGAAGGCTAAAGAATGAGTCCAGGTTTTGCTGTCCTAACAGTCAGCGGAAGAGATCCGCTATTTCACAACATCTTGAGTGAAATAATAAAACAGTAATCAACTTGAACAGTGACAAGATTTTCAACTCCAATTTACCAAGATTGTTCAGTGAATGTTTATTACAACTTTGGGCTAGCACATCCTCCGGCCCCTGCCCCCTTGGTGGTCTGCTCCTTGAACAGATGCCAACTTCAGTTCTTGTTGACTCCCAGAGCACAGTCTCACAAAACGGACTGCTGTCACAAGCCTGTCTCCCATTCTTTCTCACACTGTTAGCCAATATTGTGGTGCACAAGCCCGTCCTCTGGCCTTCCCCTGAGCTCCCTGGGATTGTTCTAGGCGTGGGCACTGATCCAAGCCTTGCTGATCAGCTCTCTCCCCTTCTCAGGGCTGTATACACTTGAATTAAGAGTGTTATTAGTACCTTTCTAAAGGTGGAAATAGTAAGATGTAAAACTTAGGAGTGCCATGTTTCCAGACATGTGAACAAAGCCAGTCCTGAGAGAGACTGAGGCCAACACAGCAAGGGGAGCAGAGAAGCAAAAGAGTTCTGGTGGTGCTCAAGTTTCTGGTTGCAGATGTTCCTGTAGCCTCTCCACCCCCTTTGTTTGACTGTTCAAGCTTCCTTTGGCTTTCTTGGGCTAATTTTTATCCTTCACTTTTACCCAAGCAAGTTCAGGTTGGATTTCTGTCACTGGTAACCAAGAATCCTGGATAACCTAAGGTCCACATAGCCACAACTAATCTGGACCACCTGCTGATCCTGAGCATGCTTTGCTTATGCTGTTCTTTGTGCCTAAAATGTTCCCTATTCCCACCTGTGCAAACCTAACCAGTCTTAAAGACTCATTTCTTACCAAGTATTTCTGATCCAACATGCTAGAATTTCTCTCTTCTAAGCTCTTGCTGTACTCAGAACTTTCTAACTTGTGTTATCATTATTTATATACATTCCCTGTCTACTATTTTTTTTCTAGAACAAAGATTTGCCTTGTTCATCATGTTCCCACTGTGCTGTCAGTGTCTGGCGTAGACAGCACTATGTAAGTGTTAGTTCCCTTCTTCTTCCCTTTCTCCTGATTGCAGACATACTTTTTTCCCTGTAGCTTCATTTTCTTTCTCCGGCATCAATATTCCATTCCCTGTGGCTGAGTGAGAAAATGTTCATCTGTGTCTGCCCCAGGCAGTTGTGTTTTGATGAAACAACACTAACAAACTGTTATCAAAATAATTTATCTAAAAATGGTTATTTCATTGAAGGCTCAAGGAACTAGTGAGGGAAGTTGTTAATACTGTTTAGATGGTGGGTTGTCTTGGTACATGTGATATTTCACTGAGAATATGGATTTGAAGTAGGAACCCTACAAAATTTGTATTAGCAAGAAAGGACTCCATTTCCAAAAGTATTACCTGCTAACCTTGTGTTCCCATTTTTAGTATCCCTGCTTCCCTTTAAACCTTTGGCAGATCAATTATCTATAAGAAAAGAGACCATGAATGTGTTCTCATATGTAGATACACAAAACAGAAATTTTAGGTAACTTTTGTGGCTTGGAGGTTGGTGTTTTGAGAATATATTATTATCAGAATATGTAACTTTTTGTACTTACTTCTCTTCTCAATTTTTTTTAATCCTCTCCTGAGGATATGTTCATTGACTTGTTCGAGTGGAGTGGCGGGGCGGTGGTGGAGAGAGGAAGATACTGATCCAGAGGTTGATTGGTTGCCTTCTGTACATGCCCTGACTGGGGAACAAACCAACGACCTTTTGGTGTGCAGGACGACACTCCAAATGAGTCACCTGGCCAGGGCTCCCCTCTTAAATTTTACCACCTGGATGAAGTTATCTCCGTCCAGCAATCCCTTTTCTGAGTTCTAGAAATATGTATTTTTCTACATCTTTTTTTTTTTAGCTCGTATCATACTGCTTTTTATTGATGCAAGTCATTGTGTTCCAGAATGTTAATTGATCCTTGGGTTTGGTTAATTTCAAAATTTACCCCTACCTAAAGAAAACTGTAATGGTTATGCTCTGTTTCAAAATGATGCATTCCAGAGGACCTGCTAAAATACCTATCAAACATCTAGAAAATCAGGTATAAATATCTTGCCCTTCCTTTTTAATCCTGCTTCTCTGGAGGAGCAGCAGCAGTGCAGAGTAAACAAGTTCCAGAAGTTGGGCACCTAAGTTTACAATTTTGCTCATTCAGCCAATGAAAAATAGAGGGGGTAAAAATCACATTGTTGGTTACTTAGCTATCTTTTCATGGTTATTTATCTCCATCTTTAGTTTTCAGGACCTTAGAGGGCATGAACCTACTCTATACAGCCTATAGTTCTGGAACAATGTTTTATACAGAGTAGGCACCAGTAAATATGAGAAATGATGGAATGATACAGATAGCCTACTCTCTTGGAGTTTCTTTGCAGAAAACACGATTAAGAATAAAGTCCTAATAATTACCTCAAAATCTTTTTGAAAAGAACTGGAGTATAAATAAACAAATAAATAAAAATAAAATAGTATTATCACATTTTGGAAATGCCTCTTGGCCTCTGATCTGCAATATTCCCTGGATCAGAATGATTGGCTGAGGGGAACTACTGGGGACCAGTCTGTGAGGTGGAACACATTCTCTTTTTCTGGTGTTTAAACACAAGCTGTAAGAACAAAATGTTTCTAATTAAGATACCACTAATTTTCCCCTCCATTAATTCCATCCTTCTTCAAAGCTAATGGGAGTATATAATGGCTCCACATCAAAGACTTTTTTCTAATGGTTTAGGGGCTGTGGGTTTTATTAGAACAAAGCAGAATTCACAGCCCACAACAGAACAATTTGTTGAAGTTATTTTAGAGTTGATTTACAAATCACTCTTCATGAAATGAGCTGGATCCTCATTATATGTGCCCTCCTTCTAAACCCCCATCTCCAAGAAACCTTTCAGCTCTTTGTCCTT
Organism: Artibeus jamaicensis; assembly: GCF_021234435.1. Taxonomy (NCBI): domain Eukaryota; kingdom Metazoa; phylum Chordata; class Mammalia; order Chiroptera; family Phyllostomidae; genus Artibeus; species Artibeus jamaicensis. Next base: position 9,885,982 of record NW_026521883.1, read on the forward strand.
CCTCTCATTCCGTCCTTCCCCCCCATACTCTTATCCTTACACTCTCCTCACATGGTATTATAATTATTTATTTTCTTCCCTGTTTCCTCCCATTAGACCATACGTTCCTTGAGGGTTGGTATTAAAGCTCAACCCGGTATATTTAGGGCCTTGCACGAGGACCTAAATATAGGACCTAAATATATCATTTTGTTGAATGATAGACATTCAACAAAAATCTGAATGAAGGAATTACATGAAGGAATTAATGGTAATGCCTCTCATTTATATAGAGCTTTTGGGTTACAGAGTACTTTTCTATTTTATGACTCCCCTGATACTCTGAGGCAGGCAGAAAACCCATTATCATCCCCATTTACAGATGTGAGAAGAGGTTTGGAAAGGCTGTATAACCTGAGGGCAAACAGGCCGCCATTACAGAAGACACCAGACTCATGACTGTGGATTCCTGCTCCGCAGCTCTTTTCTGAACATAGGAGCTGTTTGTTTCTTGAGACAAGTAAGTGCCAAAGGCAAAACAAACTTATTCCTGGAACCATTTTAACCTTTCCCTCTGCTCTGCCTTCACACCTCTGTTGCATTCTTTCACTTCTGACTTAACACTGCTTTTTTTTTTTTTTTTTTTTTAGTTACTTTTCAAGTACATTTTTTTCTCCCCCCCCCCCCCGATCTCCCCCCCTCCCTCCCATTCCCCCCCCCCCCCCCCAGTCCTCATCTCTGTGTCTTTCATACTTGTTCCTCAAAATCCCTCCCCCTTTTTCCCCTTAAGTTCCCTTCCCTCTCCCCTCTGGTTGCTGCCCACTTGTTCTCTATTTCAGCGTCTTTGTTTTTATTCTGTTTGCTTGTTTGTTTTATTCTTTAGCTTCCTGTCAAAGGTGAGATCATATGGTATTTGTCCTTCAATGCCTGGCCTATTTCACTCAGCATAATGCTTTCCAGTTCCATCCATGTTGTTGCAAAAGGTAGTAGCTCCTTCTTTCTCTCTGCTGCATAAAATTCCATGGTGTATATGTACCACAATTTTTGGATCCATTCATTTACTGATGGGCACCTAGGTTGCTTCCAACTCTTGGCTATTGTAAATTGTGCTGCTATGAACATTGTGGTGCATAGGTTCTTTGAAATTGATGTTTTAGGATTCTTGGGGTATAATCCTAGCAGTGGAATTGCTGGGTCAAAAGGCAGGTCAATTTTTATTTTTCTGAGAAAATTCCATACTGTTTTCCATAATGGTTGTACCAGTGTACAATCCCACCAACAGTGACCTAAGGTCCCCTTTTCCCCACACCCTCTCCAACATTTGTTGTTTGTTGCTTTGTCTATTATAGCCATCCTGTTAATGTAGGAGCCACGTATTTATTTCCTATATTCAGATAAAAGATGAAAAATCTATCTTCTATTGATTCTCCAGTTCCTCTGTGTGGAACCTCCTGGTTGGGGTGTGGGATTGTGGAATACATGGCTTAGGTGGGGGTGATGTGTGTGTGTGGGAAAAGATGTAGCTGACTGAAGTGGCCAGACTGCCGCTGCTCAGAGAACTATCAGGGCGAGGGCCTATGATGCTGAGACCTTGGCCTTGGGTTCCCTCTATCACCCTTCCCATCTCCGACATTTTTCTCTAGGGGGAATCTGGATAAAATGAACTGGCAGAGTTGGGAGAATGATGCTGACAGTAAGACTCAAGCATGGGTAGGTTTAAGAATTAGAGTGTTTAGGGAAAGAGGTGGGGTGGCCAAGGTGAGGTTGGACAGTAGTCAGGGCTTAACTTGCTAACATGAACTATTTGATAATTGTATGAAATTAGACTCCACTGTATTCAGTTCTTTCCACACAGCCCTGAGGGTGGAAGCTTAGGAGAGCACAAAAGAAAGAATCTCTCAAATGGCCTTTAAAATAAGCGGAGTCCCTTTCTTGAAAGAGAAAAGGCAAAAATAGTATAATTTTACAAATCCAAGAATGAAATGTCATGGAATGCTTGTGAGTGGCAGAGATGCCTACATCATTAGCAAGTTAAAATGAAAATGAGAAGAGAGTTTCTTGGACTTGTCTCAGCTGTATACAAAATACCCAGATCATAAAGCACTAGCAATGACATCATTCCACACATACATTCTCCTTCACATCTAGTTTACCGGAGAGGTACATATTTTATACGCAGAAACTTAAAAGTTACACACATAATAAGACCTACCACTTAATGAGTAATTTACATATACTTTCCTCCTTACAGGAACCCCGTGATAATAAGAACTAATGTTATAAATTGACAGATAAGTAACTGAGGTTCAGAGAGGTCAAGCAACTTGCTCAAGGTAAATGGGATTTCATGATTCTCATCTACCAACATCCGACAGAGAAACGAATTATTTCATAGTCAAATAACTTTCGAGCTAAACTGCCTCACGTACATCCATTTTAACCAGTCTGTCTTCTGCCTCTACCATAATTTTTTACATTAGTGACACAGACATAGCTTGTATGTTCTGAATTGCTTTTATGTCTCCGATTAGATTGTGAACTTCTTGTGGGTGGAGACCAACTCTATATCCTCAGTCAGTTGCATATACCTGATGCTCAGAATATTTTCAATGAAGGACACCAGGAAGGTGGCTAGAAATGCAGAAGCCTAGGAGTAAGAACAGGTACAGAAGAAAGACAGGGACATGAGTAACATTAAAAAATTTAATGAGTACCCGGACCGGTATAGGTTCTGGGGATACAGCGATGACCAAGAACCAGTTAGGTTCCCTCGCGGGACATCATTGTAAAGTTCGGGCTTATGATCGAGGATGTAAGTCACCCCCCAAAAATTTACTCTGTGTTCCCCCAGCACTAAAAAAAGCCGAGGATTGCAAGCCCCAGCATTCTCAGGATTCTGGCAGTTCTGCGGCGCAAAGACAGGAATAATAAGATACTAGTAGGTTAAGTGAAACGGTTTCAAGTGATTGAACAGGACTGGCCAAAAGCCTAGGGCCGGGTGTTGATCTTAGATAAAGAGCGCAGAGCAGGCCGGGCGTCGAGATAAAGGGGTGTGGCCGAAGGGGTCCGCGCAGTCAGCTTTTCAAACCGTCTTTTCGTTCCCAGCACCGGAAGGCCAGGCACTGGAGTCTTTCTCCCCACCAGGAGGAAGACCTGGGGCGCTGGCTGGACAGCCCCCCCCCCCCCCGCCCTCGCCGCCACTCCTCATAGCCCTTTGTGAAATGTCCCTATTGTGCCTCGTAGACGGAGTCAGGTCCACTCCTCAAGGACTGAAAGATGAGGGCTACGCGGCGCGTCGGTCTTTAAAGAACCTAGGTCTTTCAGGTCCCCCACACCCTTTCCTCCCCAGAATTAAATCCTCTTCCCTTTCCCCCTCCTCCCGCAACCTCGACCGGCGCTCCTCCCCCAGCCCGTCACGCCTCTCGCACTCGGCCTGGGGGGCGGGGTGAGGGTTCCGGACTGCGCGAGAGTTCCACCAAAATCCCGCGAGACTCGCCCGCCGCGGCCGCCGCCGCCTCTTACGTCTTTCCCTTTGACAAGTCGCCGCCGCTGCAGCAAAAATAAAGGACGCGGCCACCGCAGCCGCCGCCAAGCGGGGCTCGGGTCACAGGAGCCGCGCCCCACCCTCGCCAGCTCCGGAGCTACGTATGGTAACGCCTCCTCTTCTGTCTTTCTGGCCACCTGCGCTTGGCGCCCCACCGTCACGACAAGGCCGGCCGGGGCCGGTTCGGGGCCGCGGGCGAGCCGGGCTGGCGGGGTCTTGGGTGGGCTGCAGGCGAAGGCCTGAGGGAGCCCTCCCTGTGCGGTGAGGCCCCCTGGCCTCAGGGGCCTCTGGCGGCTGAGCGCCTACGGAGGCACGTTAGAAGCCAAGCCGCACGCCCGAGAAGGCGGAGGGACCCGCCCCTCCGGCAGCTAGCTGTACGTGTCGCTCAATCCTCCGGGGTCTAATCTCTGACCTTTTCCCTCACCCTTTTAATCCGCTAACGAACCTCCCTCCGCTGGCCAGGGCTGGAGCCGGGTGACAGCGGTCCGTCCCTCTCTTTTTTCAGATCCGAGGAGAGCTGCGACCTCTTTGTCCCTCTCTCGCCGGCCACCTTTTGAGGGGTGGAGGTTGAGGTTGGGACGAGGTGGCTTTCTCCTTTCCTTTGCATTTGGGTGGAGGAAGCTCATCATCAAGTAAACCTTTTTCTAAATCTGCCGCCTCCCGCCTCGGTAAAATAACAGTGTACAGCCTCTGCTACCAGGAGGGGAGATGAGATGCATTGTTTAGCCTTTGTAGTGAGTTGAGGATGATGATGACAGGAGCTGACCCAGAGAACGTGGTGATGGGTGGCGGGTTGATGGGAGACGGGAGGTGGTACCACATCTCCTGGGGAGGTTATGTAAAAGACACGTTTTCCATCCTAGAGAGCTGTGAAGCACAGGGTAATTTGCCTTAATTTTAAAATAATGTCTATAATTATGTGGCAAATATGGATAATCAGAATAGTAGGAACACCAAATTGGAGCAAACTAACGCATCATTGTAATTTTCATTTCCAGAGATAGCGTTTAATGGTTAACATTTTGGTAGATTTTGCTAACAAGCAATTTTTTCAAATAGTACTTGACTCATCCTTGATTGGGACTTCTCCAGTATATGTGTTCCAAAAGTGATTTGTTTTTATTTGAGTCAGTCACGTCTTTGGCCTGCTTGATTAAAACTGGCTTATTCATTATCACTGGCTGTACTCAGTCATCACTATCTCTTTCATTGGGCCCTCTTCCAAAATGATTGTTAGCTAAATGGTCTTAAAAATCAAATTAAAAAAATTATCTGCTTGGATCTAGAAGCAGTGAGTTTTTACAGTTCTGCCTGAGGCAGATTCTGAAAAGGAAGAGTGTTGGTGGAAAGCAGATAAACTTTATTTATAGTGCAAAAAAACTTTTTACCTCAAGGTTTTATAAAATTGATTTCTGTTGGTTATTTTTAGACCAAAATCATTATGTGACATTGTTTCCTAGTGCTTTTGTGATTGTGGATATGTCCCTTTGATTATATAGGTTTCTAATCATATATGTTTATACAAGCAAAATTGAGAGTCCTGGGTGCCTGTATGCACATAAGTGCACATGTGAGTTACATTCTTGATTTTATATATATCATATATATGTATGTTTATATTGTGTGTGTATATATATATAGTCTTGGAAGTGAGTTAGAATGTATCATTATATATTTGAGAAAAGAAAGTATAGGGCAAAGAATAGTGTTGTTGTATTTCCCCTAAATCACATTAGGATTTTATGGCCAAATGTAGGGAAGTTGGAAATCCCAAGGCTTTTAAAAATAGGACAGGTTGTCATCTGTCTGGGGTTGTCATTGGAATGGATTAAGTGTCTACTAAGGTCTCTAGGAATACTAAACTTTTATGAATTATGCTTTCCCTAAGGTTCTTACACTTTGTTTCTTAAATTTCTAGTCATGCTGTTGCATGTGACACCCATTCATTTGTGGGTCATGTACATATTTCATTCCCAGTATAGGCATCCAGGTGGTGCATGGAGGAGAAACTAAATGTAAATGTATCACTTAATCTGTTTATTAACATAAATGTCTCCTAAAAATCTTATTTGATTAAAGAAATTTAGAAGACTGTTGTGTATTGGGTTGGAGGGGTCAGTAAAAGATACAGATAATAAATAGCAATGTAATTCAAATATCCTAAGCATTTTTTCCTAAGAATGACTAAATGACTTTTTCTTAATATTCGAAATTTAAAAAATGGACTGAATACATTGAACAGCTGATTTTTTTTAAATTCAGATTTTTAAAAGATAAAATTACAATGACTTTGTGATTTGGGGTATGGAGAGACCATTGTGTTGGGATAAAAGCAAATTGACTTGTGAAACAAAACTTGAATTTTATAGTTGGACAACTATGTAATAATAAGTAGCAAACTTACTATAATCTGTTGAAGATAATTTTTAATGTAAATAAAAGTGATTTAATAGACAAGTGAAATACATTGTTATGTTCACATACTGCAGATTATCATGCTGTTGAAAACAAAATTAGTCATGTCATTTAAATAAGGAGTTTGCAAAGCCAGTAAAGTCAAATATTGCAAATATTTTTGACTGAAAAATTTATAAGGGGACATAAAGTAGGTAATTTACTTCTTAGATGCCAGATCTTATTTTTATGATGCTAGTTTGTTTTGCTGTTACTTAATGGGTCCTTTAAGTTAATGGCAATTTTAAAGTCCAGATGAGACCACTGACCAAGGAAATATGGAAGTGGAATAAGATGATTGATTAAGGGATTTTATTTTCAGCTGTTTATGTTGAAATAGAGACTTAGAAATGTTGCAAAAATAGTGCAGAGTTCCTGTATACCTTTCACACAGCATCTCCTAATGTTGATGACTTACATAACTGTAGCACAATGACAGAATCAGGAAATTAGCTTTGGTATAATAGTGTTAACTACAGATTTTATTAGAATTTTACCAGTTTTGCCCCTCATGCAATTTTTGTTTTGTCCTAAGATCCCGTATTGCATTTAGTTGTTGTATCTTCTTTGTCTCCTCCAATCTCTGTCAGTTCTTCATTTTTTCCTTTCTTTCATGACCTTGACATGATCAGTACTGGTCAGTTATTTTGTAGAATTTTTCTTATTTTGGACTTGAGAGTTATGTATGTTTGCAAGAAAACCACAGAAGTGATGTGTCCTCAGTGTGTCATGTTAGAAGGTACATAGTGTTGAAATGTCTCACTGCTGGTGATATTTTAACCTTGATGGCTTTGTTAAGGTGGCTGCTATTGTATTTCTCCAGTGTCAAGTTGCTAATTTTTACACTTTGAAATATATTGTTTCTCACATTTGCTCCCACTGATTTTAACATCCATTGTTGAAATCTTTTCTGCAGCAGTTATTACTATGGCATTTGCCTAACAGTGATTTGTATTTGTCTCATCCCTTTTGCATTTTTTATTGGAATTCTTCTGTAAGAAAGAAATGTCCCTTATTTATTTATTCAATTATTTATTGACATAAGTATGATCTCTTGGGTATTTATTCTACAGGTTATAATTCAAAAGTAGTAGTATTTTGTTGCTCATACTGTTACCAGTTTGGCCACCAGGAGCTCTACCAGGTTGGCCTCTACCCCTTTTTGAGCACTGCTTTATATTCTGGCACCACAGATTATTCCGTGCTTATTTTATACCTTTCCTTGAATCAACCACTTCTCTAAGGAGCTCTGGTTCCTTTTATTGGAGAATAGAATTTAAATCGAGATCTGGATGCTAGGTATGCTCACTGGGGTGTCATTACTCCTAGGCCTTCAGAAGACAGAGCTAGGAAATAATATGTTTATATACTAACCTGTCCATGCATGTGAGCAAGCATGTGGCACATGCACACACACATTTATTTCTATATATGATAAAAAACTGTGAGTGCATATTGCTATCTTCTGTTCCAGTTCGACACCACAAGGTTCATTCCAGCTTTTCTCCTATTCTTATTTGTAACTTTTTTCCTGGGGCAAGAAACCTGGCTCTCATTTATAGTATACTAACACTAACATACCTATCCACTTTTAGAATGCACATCAAGTATTTATGATTGCCAATCCATACCCTTGTGAGAAACATATTTGCTACTTAAATGCAGTTTTTGTGTATAGCTTTTTGTGTGTGTGTCTTTAGTGTTATAGTATCTGACACAAAATACTGCCTTCCAAAATTGCTTAGGTTAGTTCTTTCCCCCACTCCTTTTAGCGTGATTATGTTCTTCGTCTATAATGCAGTTAAGTTCTTTTCTTTGTTTTCCATTTTGGATTCCCCCAGGTCTGGTTGATTGCCATTATTTGTACAGTTACTTTGCTATATGAAACATTACTATTACTAAACATTAGTACATAAAAAGACATACTTAAAAGTAAGAAGTATTACGCCTCATTCCTGCTATCCTATTCCCATCTCTGTCCTCAGCCCTCCTGCTCCCCATCTGTTTTCCATGCTCTGTAGTTAACCGGTTTCTTCAGTTTCTGGTTTATTCTTCCATTATTTCTTCTATACAGATGAACAGATTGTGCAGGTTTTCTTATATTTTTTTCCTCATACAAATTTTTTAATTGAGATACAATTAATATACCATAAAACTTACATGTTTGACATGTACAGTTTAATCATTTTTAGTATTTACTGTTTTAGTTTTTAGTGGTTTTTGTACCAGGTTGTGCAACCATCACCACTGTCTAATCCAAGAACATTTTTGTCAGCCCCCCAAAAGAAACCCTGTATCCATTAGCAGTCACTTCCCATTCCCCTTCCCCGGGCCCTGGTAACCACTAATATACTTTGTGTTATTTTGAAATTGGCTATTCTGGACATTTCATGTAAATGAAATCATATAATATGCAGACTTTTGTGCATGGCTTCTTACACTTAGCATAATTTTTTGAGGTTCATTCATGTAGCATATATCAATGCTTTATTCCTTTTTTATGGCTTAATGATACTCCATTGTATGAATATACTACATTTTGTTCATGCATCAATTGATGGACATGTCATTTTCCTTTTTTTTGGCTATTATGAATGATACTGCTATGAACATTTATGTATGAGGTTATGTGTGGACATATGTTTTCAATTTTTTGTGTATATACCTGGTATTATTTGGAATTGGAAGTGGAATTGCTGGATCATATAGTAATTATGTTTAATTTTTTGAGGAACTATCAAGCTGTTCTTCTGTTCTCTCTTATATGAAAAGTGGTATGTTATATTCTTTTGAACTTTACTTATAATACTAAACAGTATATCTTGGAAGTCACTTCAAATCAGTCATTCTTTTGAAGAGATATGTTTTTTAATATTCTCTATTCTTTTTTATAGTTGTATACTATTCCGCAGTGTATCCTAATTTATTTAACTGTTCTTCTACCTAAGAGCATTTAGATTGTTTTGTGTGTTTTGCGGTTATAAACAGTGCTTCAATAAACACCTGTGCATATGTATTTTTGTATTGTTAGAGATGTACCTTTAAGATAGATTTCCTGTTAGTGGGATTGGTGGGTCAAAAGTTAGTGCATATGTAGTTTTTTAGTTATTGCCAAGTTTTTCTCCCAAAGCGTTGTACTAATTTGCATTCTTACCAGTAATGTATGGGAGCACCTGTGTTTCCCACAGGCTCACTAACAAAAATATGTTATTTTTTTTTTTGCCAGAGATGACTGATTTTAAAAAGTGCTCTGTACTCTTTGTTTTAAAAGATTCTATTTACTTATTTTTAGAGGCAGGGTATGGGAGGGAGAAGGGAAGGGAGAGAGACATCGATGTGTGAGAGAAACATTTATTTATTTATTTTTAAAAGATTTTATTTATTTATTTATCTTTAGAGGGGAAGGAGAGAGGGAGAGAAACATCAATGTATGGTTGCCTTTCATGCGTCCCCTGCTGGGAACCGGCCTGCAACCCAGGCATGTGCCCTGACTGGGAATTGAACCGTGATTCTCTGGTTCACAGGCCTGTGCTCAGTCCATTGAGCTACACCAGCCAGGGCAGAGAAACATTTATTGATTGCCTCTTGCATGCCCCAAATGGGGAACCTGGCCGGCAATCCAGGTGTGTGCCCTGGCAGGGAATCAAGCTGGTGAACTTTTGGTTTGTGGGGCAGTGCCCAACCCACTGAGCCATACCAGTCAGGATTTCTGTAGTCTTTTCAGTAACCCAAACCAGTGGTGGAAGGGCACTTAATGACTGCGGTTGGCAGGTCTTACAGCTTGAAAATGAAATAGATTGGCCCCCTAATACTACATTGATACATGTGGGTTATTATGGGCAGATGAAGTAGATTGAAATGCAGTTTCTGGTCTAGCAAGGATTATCCATTGGAAACCTTTTGTATTTATTGGAGGTGCTGCATTGATTCATAATATCCATTCTCATAAGTAATACCTGTGGAATTTCACAAAGGAGAACTGAAATCATAAGGAGAGTATTTTTTCCTTTAGCTATTTTTCCATAAACTATAGTAGTTATTGGTTCACATTTTATGCTAGTTATTTTGAACAGCACACACTATACATATTAACACCATACTATGGCAATTAAAAAAAAGATTTTATTTATTCTTCGACAGAGGGGAAGGGAGGGAGGAAGAAAGGGAGAGAAACATCAATGTGTGGTTTTCTTGCGCTCGCCCCCTACCAGGCACCTGGCCCTCAACTCAGGCATGTGCCCTGACTGAGAATCCAACCATTGACCCTTTAGTTCACCACTGGTGTTCAATCCACTGAACCACATGAGCTGAGGCTTTTTTTGGGGGGCCATATCTAGAACTTTTAATATTTCTTTAAAAAATAGGGCCAATTTTAGAAAGATGAAATCTAAAGTTCTGGATTAGGATAATCCTAGCAGATTTTACTGGTGCCAGTAAACTAAGATAATATGGAAAACATCCCTATCTTACAAGGTAACAAACTGTGCCCAGCAAGGCTAGAAATGTAAGTTCTTTCCCAGAAAAGGCACTGTTCAGGTGTTTGGAACACATTAATAAAAAAACAAAGATTCTTGCATTGGAAGAACTGACATACTGAGTGGTTTTCTGATGAACTGATGTTATCAGGAAAACAGATGCTGAGTCCTGATTGTTAGTGGACTCAGAGGTTTGGTGCAGTCTTAGTTAACATGAAATCACCTTTGGTGCTATGAAAATCACCAAATAATACTTGGTTTTACTGGTTACAAAGGGAGGGCCATGAAACATCACAGGATGTTTACTTAATATTGCCCACCAATCTTTCTCATTTTAAGTAATTTGTTGTAGTAGTAGTAGTAGTAATTAGTAGTAGTAGTAGTAGTAGAAGAAGAAATAGGAATGGAATAATAATAGAATAATGGTAGTATAATACAGTTTTTTCCTCAATTGGGGTTCTATGAGAGTACTACTAAATCCTAATGTTTTAGGATATTTGGATGTTTATTGTCTGTAAATAATTAACTTCACTCCAGTGCATCTAGAATGGGACTAGTTATGAACCATTCTTGGGAAAACAGAAAATACTCACTTTAAACTCTGTGGTTTTAGTGATGAACCTCAGTTGAGAAAGGTCATGGTCATTGTAGTCATCTTTTTCTCCCTAACCCAACTACTTATTAACAGAGTAATGTTGGTCAAGCCTTAATCTCTTAGCTTCAGTTTCCTGATCTGTAGAATGGGAATAATAATAGTTGTTCCCTATAGGGCTGGTGTGAGGATGAAACAAAGTCTTTCTAATCTACATTTATACATTTCTATGGCTTTAAAAACTATTTATATGCTGATTGACTCCTACATTTATATATTCATCCTTGACCCCTTTCCTGAGGTCCAGTGTGATAGTTCATCTGCCTTTTTCACATCTCATTTGGCTCTTCAGTAGGCATCTCAGACTAAATTTGTACACTACAGAAGTTGTGATTCCTACCTTGGCATTTCCTGTGAAACTACTCCTAGTAAAAGACAGGTCCATTTAACTGGTCACTCAGACCAAAAGTCTGGGTGTCATCTGTGATTCCTTTTCTTTATACCCTATTACCAGTCCATTAGCCAATCCTCTTGGCTCTATCTCTTGAATATATTTTGAATCTGATCACATATCATCATCTCTACCTTATTACTCTGGTCTAAACAGCCCCCTCATCTGCTTAGATAATTACAGTATTCTCTTAACTGGTTTCCATTCTTTTTCACTTGACCTACAGTTTATTATGTACTTCATAGCTAGGATGACCTTTTTAATCGTCAGATAGGCCACTCTTCTATTTAATATTGTACAATGACTTCCTTTTACAATGAAAATGGCCAAATTCCTAGGCATGGCCTACAAAGTACTGCATGATATAGTTAGGTAGCACCTGTTCACACTTCTTTCTTCACTCCACTTGTGCTACACTGAACTTTCCTATATTTTTAATCATTCTGGGTGCATTCCCAGGGCTTAATATTTGTTTTTGTTTGTTTGGAGTGCTCTTCACTCAGGTCTTTGCATTACTTGCTCCTTTGCATCATTCAGAGGGGATTTCAGAGTCTATCTATCTTTATAAAGAGATCTTTAGTGATGGCACTGTAGAAACCAGTGACTATCCCTCCTCCTTGTTTCTCTTGCTTTGTTTTTTATAACACCTATGCTTCCTGAAGTTGAATGAACCTTAAATGTATTGTTCATTCTGGTCCCTAGAAAGATCCTGGCCCATACTGAGCCAGGGGTGCAGCTCTAGGATGTTGTCTATGGAGTAAAATTGTCTCTAACTTAGATTAAGCAATTCTATCTTTTTTAAGGTTTTAAGCCCAACGGCAATTATTAAGTCAGTTAAACACCACTGTGAATTTCGCACATTGGGTACTCACATATGAAATGTTAAGTTTTAAAATCTATGATGTTATCAAGAACACATAATTGTGTATAGGATGTGCTAAGTGATATGTAAAAAATAAACTGGGAGTTCAGCTCTTGTGCGTTTGCAGTGTTTAACATGCTCTTTGGTTGTCTAATTATAATGGTAGTGATATTGATGTAGTGGTAATTTTTTTTTTTGCACTGGGAAGAGAAATATTTTCCTCACTCTAAACTCTTGATTTAAGTCTCTGTTGATTTTGATTTCCAGGCTTTAAAAAAAACCTTAATGTAGTAGCAATTATATGAGCCCTTTTAAATTTTGCTATATTTTAAGGCCTTTCCTGTTAGTCACTATACTATAAAACTGTTTGTCATGGCAACTTTGTATGGCACAATTCAAATAAGCAGCTTTGCCATCCTAATTAGAAATATGGTATAACTTAATCTAGAACTAGACAGATCCCCCAAATTCCTATGTCGAAATCCTGATCCTCAAAGATAATGGTGTATTAAATGGGACTCTCGGGAAGTGGTTAAGACATGAGGGTAGGAGAGGCTCTGCAGAGCTCCCTAGACTCTTCTGCCATGTGAGGGTAAACAGACAAATCTGCAACTGGAAGAGGGCCCTCACCTGACCATGCTGGCACCCTGATCTCAGACTTCCAGCCCTCAGCACTGTGAGCAATAAATTTCTGCTGTTGTTAAAGCTAAACAAACAAAAAAACCCTAGGAAGAATATCTGTGTGTTAATATGAGGGCTGTCCAGAAAAAGTCCAGCCATTGTTAATACAATGAAAACGGTTTGTGCTGATGTAACCTGGCAGCCAAGGAGAGTGGACTGGAATGCTCATGTGTGAAAGATGACAACATTACTGTGTTAGTCAGTGGGGGTGGTAGACGCTGTTGAGTGAGGATGAGTACTGTGTGGCTGTCACATTCAAAATGACTGAGCAAGCAGAGCAATGAATCTGCATTACATTTTGTGTTAAGCTTGAACGTTCTTTTGTGGAAACTATTTGAATGATTCAGAAGGCTGCAGCTGTGTGCAACTGGTGATTGACAGCTTCATCTCAACAATGTGCCTGCTCATATATCACGTCCCATTCAGAAATTTTTGGTCAAACATCAAATCACCTGGGTGACTTAGCCCCTCTACAGCCTGTATTTGGCATCCTACAATGTCTCGCTTTTCTCTAAACTAAAATCACCCTTGAAAGGGAAGAGATTTCAGACCATCCAAGAGATTTAGGAAAATACGACGGGGCAGTTGGGAGAACTCTGTGAGGTCCCGAGGTGCCTATTTTGATGGGGACTGAGGCATCATTGTCCTATGTACAACATTTCTTGTATGTTGTATCTTCAATAAATGTCTCTGTTTTTCACATTACATGGCTGGATACCCTCTGGACTGATCTTGTATAATTTAAAAGTATGTGGGAGCTGGTATCTTTTATATAAGGTTGTATTGAACTTTCTTATACAACCAAGTATACAATCATATTCTGAAATTCTGCCAGTAATATGGTACTAGTTTCTGTTTTCTCAAAATTGCTCATTGTTTTGAAAAGAAGGATTTTTGGAGAATGATGGAGAGATTTCTGTAATTAAGGTGGTATGGTGGAGTAGACAGATGCACACATAAATGAATAATAATGGGTAACACTTATTGAGCATTTACTTTGCATCAGGCACCATTCTAAGCACTTTCATTCGGACCACATTTGAATCTGGTTGAACTGTCTATTGCTTTAACTACATTTAACCTATTTATTTTGCAAATAAGGAAATTAAAGCATAAGACAGATTAAGTAACTTGCCCAAGATCACACAACTAGTAAGTGGTGGAGTCTGGTTTAGAATTAAGGAACAAAGTGGGGTCTTGGTGTAAACTGTCAGGTTAGAACATGGAAATGGCCAGCCTTAGCTTAATGGTTTTAGCTGACCTAAAATCCCAGCCAAGTAATGTCATATGGCCCAAGTGGCAAACGCAAGGCCCACAGGCTGACTCTGGCCCTCCACCTTGTTTCTACCTTGTTTAACTGTTGAGTAGTTACATGTATACAGACCTAAAATTACATTTGGCCCTTTGAAGGTAACTGCGCAGCCGACGTGGCTCCTGGTGAAAATGAGTTTGACACCCTTGTCATATGGGCATGATCATTCTTCTATATAGGTGTTCCGGAACTCATAATGACAAGTAGAATATTAGGTACTGCATGTTGCTTTGACTTTTAAAAGAATGTTTCTATTATTTTAAGTAAAAGATGCCAGTCACAAAAGATCACATATTGCATGCTTCTCTTTTTAAGATAAATATTAATAAATGTATTTTGCCATTTAAAAAAAATAAATAAAAGAATGTTTCTAGTTCTGTTCTTCCAAGGGGGGGGGAATAGATGTTAGAACAATAATTAGTGTAAGGATTGGACTTTTCTATAGTGAATCTTTATGCCTTAGAATAGGAAGTTTTTCTTAGTAGACCTCAGGAGCAAGTTTAGTCTGCCACCTGTATAAAATGCAAACAAGTTGTGAAATAATAATGACTTACATGTGTATATTTCTTTTTTTAAATTCTTTTAAAAATTTTAATTACTTATCTTTAGAGAGGAAGGGAAGGAGAGAAGGAGAGAAACACCCATGTGTGGTTGCCTCTCATGGGTCCCCGGCCGGAAACTGGCCTGCAACCGAGGCATGTGCCCTGACTAGGAATTGCACCGCGATCCTGTGGTTCGCAGGCCCGCACTCAGTCCACTGAGCTATGCCAGCCAGGGATGTATATTTCTTTTTAATTTACAAAGTACCTGGTAAACATTTTCTCAGTTGATCTTATAACACCTCTGTGAAATAGGCAGAGTAGATATTCTACCATTTGACAAGTTTCCACAGAGGAGAGAGGTAGTAGCTGCCTAAGGAAAGGGCCCTTGAATAACTTCTAATTGTGAGACTCTTTTATGAAGATTCTACTCATAAAGGAAGTTGCTATTCCTCAGCAAAACTGCCAGAGTGTGAGTGGTGGACTTTTGCATTATATGTTGTTATGGGCTTAATTTCTTAAATAAGTGATTGGAAATTTGCTTAATCTAGACACAGAAGAGAATTGGCATGGTGAATGGACAAAGATGGCCTGTTACAATTAGTATGTTCTTAATGTTTATTAAATGGGAAGCTTAGGCATTTTTAAGAAATATAATTTAGATTAAAATTGTAATTGAAATAGAAATCCTATTGTAATCTTTGTTAATCTAGTATTTTCATTAAAACCTACCAGTTAGGCTGAAGTAATATTGATGCTGTTTTTGTTGTAGATTAGCATAGAGGTGGGGCTCTTTACTTTTCTGAGATCAAAGAGTAAGTTTTGTAAAGTCTGAAAAGGCTCATGTAACATATGGCCTCAGTGAAATGTTTATGAAAGTTTACTGTGTTCCCTGGTTCCTTTGTTTATTTTGGGATAGTTTAAATTGCTTTAGTTAATTTAAATTGGTCTAAGGCTTAATTAAGAAGGACTTTTCAAAAATTCTTAAAGGTATCTTATATAAGGGAATGAAGTGAGATGCAAAAAAATCAGTAGAATCACTTCATTTAAAGTAGTTAACGATTGACAAAATGTGACTTTGTTTTGCAGAAATCTAAGAAATTGCTGAATCTTATGCATTCTTAGTATCTTTGTTCTCTGTTACTTTCTTTTTCCATGGTGCTCTCTTTTAACTTCCTCCTTATCACCACTCTTGCCCTCTTGGTCTGCCATCTGTTTGTTTGGCTATTTACTTCAGAGTAGGAAGGCAGGAAAGGGTGTTTATACACAAGATAAAACTAGTCCTGTTTGGAACTCAGTGAGCTGGAATACTTATGCAATAAGGCTGCTGCTGATAAATTTTTGAATTACCATAGACCCATAGGACTAGAACAGTTTTCAACCTTTATCGACTCATGGCACACGTAAATTAATTACTAAAATTCTGTGGCACACCAAAAAATTTTTTTTGCTGATAAAAAAATAGGTATAGTTTTCATGCCAGATAGTTATTGTTGTGTTTACTGTTGTCATTTTTTAAATTTGACGGTCTAAGGGAAAAGAGGTCAGTGTCCCTGACTACGTAGTGAGATATTGTGTGTTTTAAAAATTTTTGTGGTACACTGGTGGCATATCAGTTGAAAATCCTGGACTGGAAAGATGGTCATGACTCTGCAAAATTGTCTGCCAAGTTTTTTCTGTGACCATTGCTTTTTTAAAAAAATATATTTTATTAATTATGCCATTACAGTTCTATTTCTCCCCTTCATTCCCCTCCATCCTGCACACCCCCTCCCCCACCATTCTCCCCTTTAGATTCTCAAGGGAGGAATCTAAAGTTCTCAAGTCTCAAGTTCTTTAGATTCTATATTTCCCCTGCTATTCTTGCCCTCCCCCCTACCTATTTTCTACCTACCATCTAAGCTACTTATTCTCTGTACCTTCTCCCCCCTTCTCCTTCTCCCCTGTTGCTAACCCTCCATGTGATCTTCATTTCTGTGGTTCTGCTCCTGATCTAGCTGTCCTCTAAATTTGCTTTTGTTTTAGGTGTGGTTGTTAATAACTGTGAGTTTGCTGTCCTTTCACTGTTCATCTTTTTTATCTTCTTTTTCTTAGGTAAGTCCCTTTAACATTTCATATAATAAGGGCATGGTGATGATGAACTCCTTGAACTTGATCTTATCTGAGAAGCACTTTATCTGTCCTTCCATTCTAAATGAAAGCTTTGCTAGATAGATCAATCTTGAATGTAGGTCTTTGGATTTCATGACTTGGAATACTTCTTTCCAGCCCCTTCTTGCCTGTAAGATCTCTTTTGAGAAATCCGCTGACAGTCTGATGGGAACTCCTTTGTAGGGGACTGTTCCCTTATCTCTTGCTGCTTCTAGGATTCTCTCCTTCATTTTAATCTTGGCTAATGTAAAGATGATGTGCCTTGGTGTGTTTCTTCTTGGGTCTAACTTCTTTGGGACTCTCTGAGCTTCCTGGATTTCCTTGAAGTCTATTTCCTTTGCCAGAATGGGGAAGTTCTCCTTTATTATTTGTTCAAATAAGTTTTCCACTCGTGGGTGTTCCTCTTCCCCTTCTGGTACCCCTATAATTCGGACGTTGGGACGTTTAAAGATGTCCTGAAGGTTCCTAAGCCTCTCCTCATTTTTTTGAATTCTTGTTTCTTCATCCTTTTCTGTTTGGTTATTTTTTTCCTCCTTCTGGTCCACTCCCTTGATTAGAGTCCCAGTTTCCTTTCCATTACTATTGGTTTCCTGTGTATTTCCATTCATTTCAACTAGTTTAGCCATCATATGTTCCTCTAATTTGTGAGTAAAATCAACCAGTTCTGTGAGCATCCTGATCACCAGTGTTTTGAACTGTGCATCTGAAAGTTTGGCTATTTCTTCATTGCTTAGATTCACCAGCTCTGGGGCTCTGAGTTGTTCTTGAGCCATGTTTTGATCTGTTTGTGCCTGTTAGGTATGAGGAGTGGAGCCTTAGTTGTTTACCAGGGTGGGGCCACCCAGGTTGCTGGTTTGTGACGCTGTATATGGGGGCGGGGTCAGAGAGGGACAGTGGTGGTTCCCTCTGCTGCTTCCTGCCCTGGGGCCTGTGCGGTACGTCTCACTGCTAGCTCCTTCACCGGTTTATCTGCACATGAATGTGTGACCTCGATCAGCCCTCAGTGGGTCCGCCCCTTGCTACTCCACACCTGGGATCTGCCCAGGGCTGCTGGCGCACCTGGGTTGCTCGCCAGGTTGGTCCGGTGGATCTTTCCTGCCCAACCTCGCTCTGCTGCTGGCTCTGCCCCTCTTACCAGTTTGGCTGAAGGGTTCATTGTTGTCAGACTTCCATGTAGTTGAATTTTCTGTGGTTTGGTTGAGTTTTTGTTGCTAAAACTTTGTTGGTTTTAAACTTGGTTGTGTGAGAAGGCGCAGTGCTTCCACCTACGCCTTCATCTTGGCAGAAGTCACCATTGCTTTATTTAATAAAAAAACTAAATCATACTTAAACATAATTTTTTTCCATGGGAAACTATAAATTGGTTAGATATTAACAGGCTTGTAAATAAGAATAGTTATATAGAGAGTTTAGCATGTTGAACATTAGTGAAATTCATGTCAGATGATTTTTTGTAAATACAGTCTGGTCATGGTAAATTTACATTCACTTATGCCTGGCTGTGCATTAATCTATTATGGGGATATGTAAATTATTTGCAGTCCTAGGCAGGGAATCCAATTTCTTAGACAGCAGTATTTATTAATCTTTTTTATTACAAAATATTTAAAACCTATATTAATATAAAACTAGAGAGAATAGTGTGAAGAGCTGCCATGTATCCATCACTGTTTCAAAAATTATTATAGGCAGTTTTGTTTTTTCTGTATTTATATCCAACACCATCCCACCTGGAATTCCTGTACTTTTTAAAAAGTCCTCACCTGAGGACATGCTTGTTGATTTTAGAGAGAAGGGATGGGAAAGAGAGAGAGGAATAGAAACATCGATCAGTTTCCTCTGGTACTCATCCTGACCTGGTACAGAATCCGCAACCCAAGCATGTGCCCTGACCTGGAATCTAACCTATGACCCTTAGTTTTTATGGAATGACTGACACTCTAACCAACTGCACCACCTTGGCCAGGACTCCACGTACTTTGTGGAACCAAATGTCAGACATATTTCATTTGTAAATTTTCAATCTTTTGAGTATGGCTCGCTAAAAGATAGTCTTTATAAAATAGTCATGATATCATTATCATACTGAAAAAATTACAGTGAATTTTTAATATTATCAAGTATGTAATCAGGTTTCATATTTTTTCTGATTGTTTTATATATATATATATATATATAAATACTTATGGTTTGTTTGTTTGAGTGGGATCCAGATAAGGTCAATACTTGACAGTTGTTTGGCATGTTGATTAAATCACTTTTAATCTCTTGGACTCTTCCTACATCTCTGTTATTTTTTCCTTCTTTAACATTGTTTGTTAAAAGAAACCAGGTTGTTTGCCCCGAGAAGTTAACCATTTTGCAGATTCCTTCTCTGTAGTGCCATTTAACATATTTAGTCACCTGAATTTCCTGTAAATTGATAAATTTGTAAGAATTTACTTTCTAGGGTTTCTCCCCCCACACCTTATGAGTAGTTCATAGGAATGGTTTGTGTTTCCATCGGGGGTACATAAGGGCATAAAGTCTTTTTATCTCTTTTTTGTGATGTTATTAGCTATTGATGGTCATTGCTTAGATTTATTAATTCATTAGGGATTGCAAAAAGTGAAATTTTATTGTTCATGTATTATGTGGTATTCTTTTGGATAGTTAGTTCAAAGATGTAAATTGTATATTTTGGGTATTTTATTTATGTTAGAATTGGTTCTGGGATGATTTGACAAGATTCTGTGGTACAGTTCCTTTAAGGGATGAGTGAAAGTCCTTATTGAAAATTGAGAAAAAACTTGGGAATGTTGAGTAACTGGACTTTGTTTAAAGGACGTTTGGCCAATAAATAGGTTAATGTCCATTATGAGACGGCAGCTTGTGACCCAGCATGTGGAGCTGGTCATTGGTGTTTGTTCTTTTTAGTGGTAGGTGTCCCTATTCAGAAATTTCAAACGTGATTTGTGCAGCAGCAGTTATTAGATTTTTGAGCCAGATTTCTCAGCATGAGTTTGAGAACAGGCCTTGTGTGTGAATCAGATTTTAAATATTGACTTTATATAATATCATATTTTGTATTAGAGGTTGTTGAAGAACTGAAGCAGCATTTCCCAGTGTAGCTCCTTGAGAAAGGCTTTTGGGATCCAATAAACTTGGTAAACAATGTGCACTTTATTCTCTTGGACATGTAATGATACATATTAACTTGTAAAAGACCTACAGTTTTTTAAAAGCCCTGTTTAACATTAACTCAGCATTTTCCAAGTTTATTTTGATCACTGAACCCCCCCCCCCCCCATAACTCCTTGAAGAACTAGTGGTACAAATTTTGTAGAGGAAACTAATTTCCAGAAATGTTGAATTAAAGGACTTAAACAAAGAATAAAAAAATGATCAGTGATAAAGAGAGTATACAACTTCACTACAGTGATAGGGAGAAATTTTTGATAGGTAGGTCATTTTTTAAAAGGTTTTACTTATTTATTTGTATAGAGAGTGGAAGGGAGGGAGAGAAACATTGATGTGAGAAACATTGACCTCATACACACCCTTCCCAGGGACTGAACCTGCAACCAGTCATGTGCCCTGACCAGGAATCAAACCAGTACCTTTCACTTTACAGGATGGTCCCAAACCAACTGAGCTACACCAATCAAGGCAGTAAATCATTTTTTCAGCGAGAAAAAAGCAAGAGGCAAATGGTGGTTGCTTTATTGTAGCTTGTAAGTATTGTACTTTTAGGAAAGCAGTGGTAGGAAAGGACTTAAGTCATATAGCATTTATTACATAGCAGGAATTGTCAGTCCTCCTTTTTATATAATTAATAATTCATTTAATCTTCACAGCAACCTTATGCCATAGGTGCACTATTGTAATCTCAATGTTAAAGAAAACTGAGGCACAGAGACATTGAGTAAATTGTTCAAGGTTACATTGCAGAATTGGTGACATAGCTGGGCCAGGATCTGAGCATAGTTATCCTGGCTCCAGAGTTCCTGTGTGTAACCACTACTCTGTACTGCAAGATATGGCAGATGGAAATTATGAAGTAGAAGTAGGTTAAAAAGGGGATTTTAAGGCTTTTTTTGAGGGAACAGACATATTTTCTTTAACTTTCAGGCAGTCAGGACCATAAGAGAAGAATTTGGAGAGCTGGCTGTGTCCTAGTGAACATAGAAAACATGGAGACCCTGGAACTGTTACTCACAAAAAAGGTACATTTCCCTCCCAAAGAGATAGATTAAGTGCAGGTATGAGGCTGAGTTAAGAAGATCCTGTTAATACTAGAATTTCAGACTTAGGAGTGAATTGGAGCTCACCTAATAAGACTCCTTCATTTTATACATGAGATCTGGGGTTTCATAGTTTGTTTATCTAATTATAGTAATAATTATAGCTGACATTAGTATATTACATTAAAGCACTTTCACGTGGCTTTTCGTTTGATCCTCTAAACAAACTAGAAAGGTAGGTAGGTTGGTTTCATATTTTCTACAGCAAAGCTGGTTCTTGAATGTAGATTTTCTGCATTTGAAAGCTAAAGCTTTCTATATCACATTGTCTCAGTTATGAATAATATATATTAAAGTATGTGCGTTTTTGAAATGAGATGAAGATTTGGGTCGGAAAGAAAAGCTGTATTTTAACATGTAAATAATCTCCTAAGTGTCAAAAGTAATGCATGCTATTGTGAAAATAATTTTTAAACAATTTAGGGAACTGTAAAGAAAATAGTGAAAACTATCCCACTGTTTAAAGTAATGACTGTTAAATTCTAATGTGTAGCCCCGCCTTGGTAGTTCAGTTGGTTGGAGCGTCACCCCTATACCAGTGTTGTGGGGTTTGATGCTGGTCCATGTGCAGGGGCATGCAACCCCTGGGACCCTGGTCTGGATGATCCCCAGTCAGGGAGTATGTGGCAGGTAACCAAATCAATGCTTCTCTCTCTCCCACATTGATATTTCTCTCTCTCCCTCCCCCTCTCTCTAAAAGCAATGAAAAAAAAAGTCCTCTGGTAAGGACAAAAAAATTTTTTAAATTTGAATGTATAGTTCTTCAGATTTTTTCTAGATCTGTCTATAGGATTTTTTCAAAATTCTATACATACTGTTTTATAACCTGAAATATTATATTTGTAAAAGGGAACCTTCATAGGCATCTGGTCTTTTGCCTCTACTGTGATAAAAAGGTACATTCTGGAATAACAGGCATAAAATGGTAATGTCCTGGGCAAACTGGGATGCATAGAGTCATCCCCATCACTCTCCCCACACTCTAGCCAACTGGTTAGTAAAGGCTACGTTAGGTTAATTTAACAAGGCAATGAGTAGTATAAAGCTTATTTTTATTGTTTTTTTTGTGGAATTTGGGAATGTTTTGTTTGATGGGAAAAAACTTTCACACTAGTGGACTAAAAGATAAATAACTCATACCACTTTAAGTAAACATTAAGGAGCATAAAATATGGTTCTTTTGGAGTAACTTATATGGGCCTTTTGTGTGTGTGTGTGTGTGTGTGTGTGTGTGTGTAACTGTTGTCTCTAGTGATCAATACTGTTGGAATGGTGAGGGGGGAAAGGAGTCTGTTGTGTTGAGTTGTTAAATGGATATTTTTACTTGAAGTCAGTTTTTAGCATACCTTGCTTTCATTTTATTGACTGCATCTACTAATTTGCCTTGTTAATTGTTCTCTTCGCCCAATGAAAATTTTGGGATTGTCTTATTCTAAAAATATCTTTCTGTTTGAGGATTGGGTTGTATTTTATTTACATCTCTCAATACTTTGTTGGTTCTAAGCTGATGGTAAGACTTTGTGAGTTTATGTTAGTTCCTTTGCCAGTCCGCATAAACTGTATAATAAGCTTGGGATTTTGATAAATATTGCATTAAATCTTCAGGTCAGTTTGGAGGAGAGCTGATGTTTTTATATTTAGCCTTCCAATCTAGGAACATGACAGGTCTCTCCATTTATTTAGATCTTGATTTAAAAAAAATGTGTATCTTACAATTTTCAGTATATGGGATGTGGGTATTTCATTAAAAACTGTTTTTAAAGCTTTTTATTAAACTAAAATATATTCTATTTTATTAAACTAGAATATATAATATTCATAGAAGTATATGTATAGTAAATGCACAGCTTGATTGATTACACAGGGATGGATTAATTTTCAAATTCTGATTTTTTTTTTGTCAACCTGAGAGATTTTTCAGGAGGGAGTTAGGTAGGGTTCAAGATGAGAGAATAAGAGAAACTTGCCATTTCCTTCTGGGCCAAGTTGTTATAGTATTCTTCATTGTTTTGTTTAAAAGAGAATTCTCAAGACAATAGATGTATTCAGAGATTGTTAAGGTCATTTCCAAATGAGTTTCACCATTTATTTTTCCTTGCTGTGATTTACCACTAGTCATGTTACAATACAGATTTGTCTGGATATTTTCTGATATATAGGGATTCATACTATTTTAAAACAATACAAATGTGGGCTAAACATTTAAGATATGGATAGACTTGCCTTCTCATTTTTGTTAAACCTAGCTAGTTGCTGCCCTTTACCTTCTGTGTAGTTTGTAGAAAGTACAGGCTTAAGTAAACTGTCTTGCTGTCTGGCTTTTATCTTCATTCTAAGGAAGAGTAGACAACTTACTGTCTGTGTTTATGGTTGCAGTATTTTTCCTGCCTGCTCCTTTTTGAATTAACTTAAAAATCTTAACTCTTTAGTTTATAGAGATGGTATCACTGTTAATTACTTAAGGGGAAAAGAATTGTTACAAGGAAGTTAAAAGTGAGATTTACTTAATACACATACATACTCTGGGAATAAATAAGTTTACTACATATGCTCCATCAGGAAGTGTTACAGAACCCTGCCTATGCTGTTCTGGAACAGCTGTGGTGTTCGATTGCCTGCTGCCAAGAAGTGTGACTTCCAATGCAATAGTTTGGTGAAAAACGAAAGGGGTTGTTTATTTACAGATTATACAGATTCAGAAGAATAGAGGATTTCTGTTGTTCAGTTCTGTTTTCTTTAAAATATCCCAAAACATATAATCCTGACCCCTTTTGTCAACCCAGGCCAGTCTCAGAATAAGCCAGTCAGAGGTACCATCTTTCAGAAAAGCAGAAATCTGCAGCTCAGCATTCCTGGTCACAGTTCAGCATTCCAGGCATCCCCCACTAATCTGTTCTTGATTAGGCATGTCCCTGCAATTCCAAGCTCTGTCAGCTCTGCAATGGTGTTCTCCAGGCAGGTTTTCCAGTGGGTCTCCTCTTTCTTACTCTAGCTCTCAATACAAAACTGTGTGGCATCTCCTTACTCCAAGTCACATGGCATCTCCTTACACGCCAGACCTCATGGCCAAATCCTTCTATTTCATGGCTCCTTCCTCATGGCTGCCAATGGGGTAGTCCTTCTATGCCATTTCAAACTTCATAACTACTACCTACTTTCAGCCCTTATGACGGAATTCTCAGTGAAGCAGAAGTAGCTCCTCTGTCACTGCAGACAGCATGGCTAAATCCTTTTCCATCTTTCTGCCCGCCCTTATTTTAACTGCTGACTTGGAGCTTGCTTCCTATGTGACCCTATATCTGGCCCCCCCTACAATGAACTACTTTTTCGAGTTCCCTCATATCTTTTACCTTTTGGCTGCTGTCTTTAGTCAGGGCAAGAGTCTCCTGTGACACACAGACATCCGGGTTAGGCCACCACCTCTGGCTATATCACAATCACTATGTGGTCTGAAAATCATGTAGACTTGGGGTGGTGGTCACAGAGCTATCAATTAGCTACTAACTTTAAAAAGTCTGTTAACTGCCATATCATCTCCACCCCTGACCATGGGCTATAGGGAATATTTTTGGGGACCCCCACCCTGCTCTGCACCCTGTTACAGAAGGACTTGATTAATAAATGGGAAAACCATACTTATATAATCCCTATATATACTTTTATTGTAAAAGATAGTCTTTTTCCCCTCATTTTTATATCACCAGGACTCAGCTGTGTCTGATTCAGCTGTTTCTCCCCTCTTCTTTTCAAACTGTCATTTTGAAAATTTCTTAAACCTATAGGAAAAAGTTGAAGAATACTGTATTTGGCTATGTATAATGGGCCCCGTGTGTATTGTGTACCCATGTTTTGTGTGTGTTATTATACATGGGATTATTATACCCATTATTATTCCCATGGTATGTAATCATTATACTCATATAGGATGTGCATCCTTATTTTCCCTAAAAAATTTGGGCAAAAAAGTGCATGTTATACATGGCAAAATATGGTAGTACAATAACTACCCATATACTTTTTACCTAGTTTCACAAATTGTAACATTTATATTTTGTCACAGTTTTTTTCCTTTTTTCTAAACACACACACACAATTTTGCCTGAAGTGAGGGTAAGTTTTCATCACCAAGATACTCCACCCCCTCTAGTTCTTCCATTGTGCATCTCCTAAAACTAACTATATTCCCCAACATAACCACAATACATTAATCCATGCTTCAGGAAAATAACATGAATTTATTATCATTTAATATGCACTATCTATATTTAAATTTTTCTAGTTTTCTCCCACATATCTTTTATAACTTGTTTTTTTTTTTTTATGGTTCAGGATCTAATTACATTCATGTACTGCTTTTGGTTTTTATATCTCTTTAATCTATAACAATCCTCTGGCTTTTTAAATGACATTAATATTAAATGTTAATGTCATTAATGTCATTAAGTGACATTAATGACAATAAAGGACATTATTGAAGAATCTAGGGCATTGTCTTAAAATAAGGTCCTACAATCTGAATTTGCTGATATATTTCTTAAGATTATATATTTAGGCTAAACATTTATTGCATGAACACTATATAAATGGGGTGTACTTTTTGCATCACTTTAGGGGGCATTTAATGCTATTTTATAGGTGATGCCAATTTTGATCACTTGTTTATGATGGTGACTACTACATCTGGTAGTAGTCACCATCATTTACTTCACTATAAATGCACTCTTGCCCCTTTATAACTAAAAACTAATACCACCTCTAGATAGAGGCGGTATTTTGAGATTGCATGAAAATCCTTTCTCTCATAACTCTTTCCCAATAGTTTAAGCATCTATGGAAAGATCATTCTTGCCTGGATAAATCTTTTCTTTTTTTAACAAAAATATATTATTAAGCAATATACCCACATAGTACAAAGAGGGTTACAGCAAAACATGTATCTCTCTCTTTTATTTCCTAACTCCACTTTCCTAGTTTTTCTTAGAGTTAACTGTTACCATTTGTGTGTGTGTGTGTGTGTGTGTGTATCTTTCAGAGATTCTAAACCCTTTCAGTCATGGTTTCATATACATTTTCTATTTTTATTTCTTTTTGCACAAATGGTGGCATACTGCAGACTGTTCTACATCTTATTTTTTATTGTAAAAATAGGTAACATTTGACATTTTTTTAAATTGATTATGCTGTTACAGTTGTTCTATTCCCCCCCTTCATTCCCCTCCACCCTACCCCCCCATCCCCACCATTACCCCCCTTTAGTTTATGACCATGTGTCTCAAGTCCTTTAGATTCTATATTTCCCATGCTATTCTTGCCCCCCCATCTATTTTCTATCTGCTGTCTATGCTACTTATTTGCTGTACCTTCTCCCCCCATCTCCTCCTCCCACTCCCCTGTTGCTAACCCTCCATGTGATCTTCATTTCTATGTTTCCACTCCTGATCTAGCTGTCCTTTTAGTTTGCTTTCGTTTTAGGTGTGGTTGTTAATAACTGTGAGTTTGTTGTCCTTTCACTGTTCATGTTTCTTTAACTTCTTTTTCTTAGATAAGTCCCTTTAACATTTCATATAATAAGGGCTTGGTGATGATGAACTCCTTGAATTTGATCTTATCTGAGAAGCACCTTATCTGTCCTTCCATTCTAAATGAAAGTTTTGCTGGATAGAGCAATCTTGGTTGTAGGTCTTTGGATTTCATGACTTGGAATACCTCTTTCCAGCCCCTTCTTGCCTGTAAGGTCTCTTTTGAGAAATCCGCTGACAGTCTGATGGGGACTCCTTTGTAGGGGACTGTCCCCTTATCTCTTGCTGCTTCTAGAATTCTCTCCTTCATTTTAATTTTGGCTAATGTAATTATGATGTGCCTTGGTGTGTTCCTTCTTGGGTCCAACTTCCTTGGTACTCTCTGAGCTTCCTGGATTTCCTTGAAGTCTATTTCCTTTGCCAGATTGGGGAAATTTTCCTTTGTTATTTGTTCAAATAAGTTTTCCACTGGTGGCTGTGCCTTTCCCCTTTCTGGTACCCCTATAATTCGGATATTGGAGCGTTTAAAGATGTCCTGGAGGTTCCTAAGACTCTCCTCATTTCTTTGAATTCTTGCTTCCTGACTCTTTTCTGTTTGGCCATTATTTGCTTTCTTCTGGTCCACTCCATTGATTTGAGTCCCAGTTTCCTTTTCATCGCTATTGGTTTCCTGTGCAATTCCATTCATTTCAATTAGTTTCGCCTTCATATGTTTCTCTAATTTGTGGCTATAATCAACCAGTTCTGTGAGGATCCTGATGACCAGTGTTTTAAACTGTGCGTCTGAGAGTTTTGTTATTTCTTCATCACTTAGGTCTATGGGCTCAGGGATTTTGAGAACTTGCGACATTTTTGGTCTGTTCTGGCCCTTTAAGTGTGAGAAACGGTGTCTTAGACTCCCAGGTTGCTGGGTTGTGACGCTGTATGTGGGGGCGTGGTCAGAGCGGGGAAATGGCGGCTCCCTCTACTGCCGCTTGCTGGGGGGACGCTGGGCCCCGGTCCAACCGCCCACTCCCTCGCCTGTCCGCTCGCGCACAAACAGGCGACCACAGTCAACACGCAGCACCGCTTCCCCGCTGTCTCCCCCGCGGTCGCTCGCCTGGTGGCTCGCTCCGTTGCTCACTAGGTCCAACCCTGCGCCTGGATTCCGCGTCTGGATTCCGCGCCTGAGCCCGTCTGACCGAGTCCTCCTGTGCAACCCCGCTCCACCAGCCACTGGTTTTGCCCCTTACCGGTCAGGCTGAAGAATTTGTTGTTAACGGACTTCCGAAAAGTTCAATTTTCCGTGTTCTGGCTGTGATTTCTGTTGCTAATATTTAGTTGTCTCTAAACTTGGTTGTGTGAGAAGGCACGGCACATCCACCTATACCTCCATCTTGGCGGAAGTCTGACATTTAAAGCAGTTGTAAAATGTACAGTTCAGTGCCATTAAATGTGTTTACAATGTTGTGACATCACTACTCTCTATATGCAAAACTTTTTTCCATCATTCCCAACAAAAACTCTGTACCCGTTAAACAATAATTTCCTTCATTATTCTGTCCTAAAGCCCCTTTAATATCCATTCTATGTTCTTTATCTAGGAATTTGCTTATCCTTGGTGTCTCATAAAGGGAAAATCATATATTTATCCTTCTGAGTCTGGCTTATTTTACTAAACAAAATATAACAAGGACCATTTGTGTTGTACCATATATCGAAATCTCATTTCTTTTTATGGCTGAGTACTACTCTGTTATATGTGTATACCACATTTTGTTTATTTCTTTATGGACACCTGAGTTGTTTCTGCCTTTGTGCTGTTGTGAATAATTCTGTTCTGAATATTGGTGTACATATATCTGTTCAAGTCCCTGCTTCCAGTTCTTTTGGATATACTGAAGAGTGGATTGCTTAGTCTTCATCTTAGTGTATTTATAACTTAATATACCATGGTTATTCCAAATCAGCATGTCCCAGATAATTACAGATATTTCTCATTCGTTTTAATGATTGCCTTGAAGCCTGGTGTGTATGCGTTATTTATTTAACCAATTTCTTATAGGTAGATTTTAGATTCCCATTTTTGTTTTTTACTTTATTTATTTATTTATTTATTGCTCTTCAAAACAAGGCTGCAATGAATAAGATATTTTTTAGTTTAAGCAGTACCTTTTTTAAAAGTATTTTTTATTGATTATGCTATTACAGTTTTCCCAATTTTCCCCTCTTTGTCCACCCCCCCATCCTGCCCGTTCAGCCCTCCAGCATTTACTCCTGCCTTAGTTCATGTCCATGGATTGTAAGTATAAGTTCTTTGAGTCCTCTGTTTCCTATATCATTTTAATCTTTTCCCATTTATTTTATGCCTATTGATTATGCTTCCTCCTCCCTGTACCTTCCCCCCCCATTCTCCCCTTCCCCCTCCCCACTGAACTCCCTCTGTGTGATATCCATTTCTCTGATTCTGTCCTGTTCCGGTTGTTTGCTTAGTTTTTATTTTCATTGTTTTTCTTTTAGGTTCATTTGTTAATAGTTGTGAAGTTGTTGTCCTTTTATTGTTCATATTTTTTATTTTTTCTTAGCTAAGTCCCTTTAACGTTTTGTGTAATAACGGTTTGGTGATGAAGAACTCCTTTAACTTGATGTTATCTGGGAAGCATTTTATCTGCCCTTCCATTCTAAATGAGAGCTTTACTGGATAGAGTAATCTTGGATGTAGGTCCTTGTGTTTTATGACTTTGAATACTTCTTTTCAACCCCTCTTGCCTGCAAGGTTTCTTTTGAGAAATGAACTGATAGTCTTATGGGCACTCCTTTGTAGGTAACTGTCTCCTTTTCTCTTGCTGCTTTTAGGATTTTCTCTTTATCTTTAATTTTGGGTAACTTAATGATGATGTGCCTTGGTGTGTTCCTCTTTGGGTACAACTTCTTGGGGACTCCCTGGGCTTCCTGGAAGTCTGTTTCCTTCGCCAAATGGGAAAGTTTTACTTCATTATTTGTTCAGATCAGTTTTCAATTTCTTGCTGTTCTTCTCCTTCTGGCACCCCTATAATTCAGATACTGGAATGTTTCAGGTTTTCCCAGAGAATCCTCAGCCTCTCTTCATTTTTTTGAATTCTTGTTTCTTTTTTTGATCCAGTTGGATGTTTGTTTCTTCCTTTTGTTCCAAATCTTTGCTTTGAATCCTGGTTTCCTTCTTGTCACTGTTGGTTCCCTGAATATTTTGCTTTATTTCATTTTGGGTATCTTTCATTTGTTCTTTCTGTTTTTGACCAAGTTTAATCAGTTCTTTCCCTCCTTCCCCCAACTCTTAAAAAAATAAATAAATAAACTGTGTTTTGTGTGCTCACACCTGTAAACCTACTTTTGCCCCATCCTGTATAGTTAGTTATAGAAGACGTTTTAAAAAATGTGCAAATGGGACGGACCTTAGTTCATTAGTGAATATGCTAGGGTACACATCCCTTTGATTTACTTTTAAGCCAGTTAGTATTTGGTACTTTTGATATCATCAGATAGTTTAAATTTTATCTTTTTCTTCCTCAAAATCATAATCACATATTTGTATCTTGAGATTGTGTGAGGAGCTGGCCTTAGTACCTGCTTCCAACATTTTTGCTATTTCCCCATTATTTATTTTAGGAAGCCTCATAGGAATGATTTTTTGAGATGTAAATTGGACATATTGGGAATTCAGTAAGGATAAATTTACCAAAAACATTATGATTGCCATGACATAGGCTTTAGATGCTAACGAATTAAAGATTCTAAAGAAGGGAGAGGAGATTTTTCTCTACAATGTATGATGTGTACCACTGGCTTCTTCATGCCTCTAGAAAAATCTGCTTTTGTTGAGGTCTATTGTCTGGTTCATGGTCACTGGTCAGCCACAAATTAAAGTATTCTGCATGTGCTGACATTTCTATTTGCATTTGTGCACTAATTGCATCTATTTGTGTGACAGGTTTTTGAACTTGACTACTTGATAACTTGCTTTTACTCTTTTTGTTCCCAAAGATTCTTTCGTTATAAAGCGCATCCATCGATATTCTAAAACCCTGAGGTTGGTAGCAGCCAGTTCTTTGGAATCATATTGAAAACAATAATTCAAAACATAATAAATTTACTTATAGCTAGTTATCAACTTTTTTGTACTAAAACATTGTAGTGATATAATGAGTTAAAATAACTCCTATGTTTGTCAACAAGAGTTAGTATATTTCTAAGATTACACTAATTTTCATGATGGAATATGAAAGAACTTAAAATAGTTAAAACTGCTTCCTTTTGGGGATTACATGGTTAACAGAGACCATACAATGCAATTCCTAACATTTATTTTTACAGTTTCAAAGTACTTCTGTGTAAGAGATGTGGAAATTTCAATATGAGAAAGATAATTGTGGGTTAAGCTTATTAGAAGTTTTAATTGGGGTCGAAAGGGAAGGTGATAGATCTGAATTAGTACATGAAAGAAATATCAGACTTGTTAGGTAGAGAGGAAGGGGTGGGCATTCTGGGGGGGGCAATAGCATGAGTAAGAGTAGGAGTGAACACATCTCAACTGAATGCTGGTACGTATTGTAGGGTGCCTGCCTGACAATAGAGGAAGGGGCATGGGTGGTTAAGATGTGATAGGTTGGAGGAAACAGTTGGTCGTGAGCCATGCAAAGCAGAGTAAGGAATTCTAATTCTAGGAAACTATATCACTTAGGGTCCTGGCAGGAAATAAATAGATTAGTTATAGAGATTTGGGTAGGATTAAGGAAAGGAACAAGGGATTGAAGTTTCCAAGGCTTAGAAATATTGGGGAGCCATCGAAACTTTTAAGCCAAAGGGGGCAAGAACAGGAACCCTGAAGCCTGATGAGAGCTGGAGCAGTGGAAGCCAAACAATGGATAGGACCTGTAGCTGTAGAAGAAAGGGGTCTGAGGTGGAGAGAAAGCCAGGGACATAAGGACCCCAATAACTTTCTCTTCTGACCTCTGATTTCTTGCTAGTGCCTCTCATTGACCTGACCCAACTGAAGGCCAGGGAAGCTTTGGCAGTGTAGTCCTAGAGGTCAGCTTTAAACGGCACCAAGCAGAATATGGACGAGTAGAGATTTAGTTTGGAGACAGGAGTTAAATAGAGAATGTCTAGCACAGAACCCATTTAAAATTATTGTAAATTTGTAAACAGAGGAATGTTGCTTTTTTTGGTTGGAATTTAATCTTTATTTACAGGATATTGCAGAAATAGGAAGCATATTGAAAAGAGAAGCTTCATAACAGGATGTACAGTTTGGAACTGTTATAGTTTTGTTGTAAAAAGTGCTATAATAGCCAACCACATTTAGAAAGAGTTCTTAGTAGAGGAATACCAAATGTAGTACATAGCAAACAACTTTTTATGCCTCAGTTGTGCAGTCTAAAAGTTAAAAGTCCCAGGGGTGCCATCCAGAATTTGGAACATACAGCCATCAGAGGTAGTGGGCACAACATTCTGATCTTCCTCTTCCTCTATAGAGAAATACTCTCAATCAAGTTCAATGAAGATTTGTATACAGACTCATTTTTATGGTTTTGTAGAGCTTCAGTTTTGTCCAAACCTCCACATTCTTTAATCATTGTACTAACTTTCTTGGTTTCACCTAGTTTCTCAACAGCTTGAAGGATATTTGAAATGGCACCCAGAATAACCAGAATGATTTTGGTATCTTTTTCAGTTAAGCGGTTCATCAGTGGTTCTGTTAAGTCACAATGAACAAGTTATGCAATCTGTTCAGCTGTTCCACCTCTTGTATAGTTGGTTTCAGCCCATACAGCTTCCCTGTGTCTTACAGCCTGCCTTAGAGGAAACAACAATGATGACCAGGACTAATCCAGGATTCACAGCTTGCTGTATTTTGTCCTGGTGGCCAGCAGTGATGTTTGACATTGTCCTTGTAGCTTCCTTCTGAATCTTAGTTTAAGAGTTTATCAGCAGGCAGAGAAAGATAGCAAGTCTATTACAACCTGCATCTATCACAACCCGATTCTGTTCATCTGTCCTAGTGACAATATTTCCTATGATTCTTAGTGCAGGAGTTATAATTGGCACTTTAGTAGTTCCTAAGAGCTTCACAAATTGGGCCACAACTTCTATTTTCACAACCATTTTAATCCATTCATTTGGACCATCAGTAAGGTAGGAAATGGCCCAGCAGATATCTGCTAACACTTCTGGATCATCATGATATCATGATATAGGAAACAAACTAAAGTAGGAAGAATCTGCTCAATTTAGTGGGGGTTCAGGATTCTTGTTGTGACAAAGGTTTGAAAGTGCTTAGGTAAGATTACATAAGTAACCACATGATAACAATGTTATCAGGAACTGCGAGAAGAGCCAACATGGGTCAGCTGCACCATACTTTATAACCAAGTCTTAGAAAAATGAACCATCACCTGCTATGGTGATGTGTAGCTTGTTCACTGATGTGAGAATGGGGAGATGCCAATGGAGAAATAAATGCTGGGATAGCATTCTCCATCAACTATATATAGCCTTGATCTGTTCCCATGTCCTGGAAGCAATGTTAGTGAGGGCCCAAGCAGATTCGAACTGAATGGCACTACAGTTAGTTCTGCTAAAGGACACAAATTTTGGAATCAGATCAGCCCAGATTATGTTGTCTATGGGTGGCTGTTTTTCCCTAGAAAGTAGTTTCTTTGCAGCCTAAGTAGCTTGAAGCTGGCTTTTCAAATTGTTGCTATTTATGTCTTTGACAATGTCCTCAACAGAGCAATTTACAGAGCCCTATGGGTTGTGGTTTTCCTGCAGTGGAGAAGTAGCACCATTGGGAAAAAGAGCTTACATTTCTTCTTTTCAGCATCTGATCATCCTTCTTAGCTTTCCTCAGCTTCACATTAAACTTCTTTCAGCAGTGTCTCATTTCTGTACTGTCTCTCCCCTTGTTCTTGAATCCGTTAAGGTGTGCAGCTAGTGAATTTAGCATTCTCATTGGTGTACTTGGTTATGAGACAAAGGTGAGATAGCTACACAGCCCCCTCAGGCTTTCATAGGGGGTGGTGCAGGACAGACAGGCTGTGGTTCAGTTGCTCTGAAAACATCCAACCCAGATTAGCCTGCAGACTGTGTGGCCAGCAGAGGAATGTTATACTGAAAATGTTCTTGCGGGAAGATTGGTTTAGTGGATTTTGAGGGTCCTAAAAAATTATTACATCAGGCAAAGTTCTAATTTATAACAAAAAAGGCAGAATGAAATCTGTTAATCAGATTTATTCTCATTGCCCAAGGAGGACCTTTACAGCCTCTCAATTTTTAACCATCTCATGTGGATGTGGGACCTGCCCATTCCTATGTGGCTTCTTCTTTGTATCTTTATAGAACTTACATTTAGCTAGATTTCAGGTGGTTCTCAATGATAGTTCTGTAGTTGTGATTTTAATGTGGTAATGAGAGGATGTGAGTACCACATTTACCTAATCTACCTTAATGTGCTTTTTAAAGAACAAAAGTTTTAAATTTTGATAAAGTTCACTAAATCATATTTTCGAGACCTGTTTAAAAAATCATTGCCTAATCCAGGGTTTCTAAGATTTCTTTCTCATGTTTTCTTCTAGAGATTTTCTTCCTTGTGTTTTCTTCTAGAGATCTTATATTTGGGTCTATGAACCAATTAGAGTTGATTTTTGTATTGGTATGCAATTAGGGTCAAAGTTCATTGTTTTCTACAAGCATATCTAGTTATTGTAGCACCCTTTGTTGAAGATTATCCTTTCCCCAGTAAACTGCCTTAGCACCTTCAGTTAAAAATCAATTGACCATAAAAATGTGGGCTTGTTTCTCGAGTTTTAGTTCTGTTCTCTTGATTCCAATGTACACGTCTTGATTATTATAGCTTTATATAGTAAGCCTTAAAATCAAATAATGGCATTTCTCCAGCTTTGTTCTATCAATATTATTTTCTTATTCTTAGTTCTTTGCATTTGTGCCACAAGAACTTGTTCTTCTATCCTAAAGTCTCTGATCAGAACTGGGAAAAGTGTTTTGTTGTTGTTAATGCATTTGGGATCATTTAATGTTATCTCGAGATAGTGGCTAGGAGGAACAGTTTTTATAGCAACAGGACACTAAGAATGAGTGAATTGGCAATTGATACATTGAAACCTTCTGAGGTTTTTCATTTAAAAAAATTTAGAGTGATATAGAACAGTGAAACCACCATGATAGTGATAAGAAATAGCATGGTTTAGTGGTTAAGACGTCAGACGTCAGACTGCTCTGGTTTGAATCCTTACTCTACTAATAACTGGCAGTGTGACTTTGGGCTAAACTATTTAGTCTCTCTGTGTCTTTGTTTCCTTCTCTGGCAAATAGAGAATAATAAGAATAACTATTTCCTAGAGTTGTACTGAGGTTAAGTGAGATATAACACATGTAAAGTTTTAGTACTAGTGCCTGCCTCATAGAATGTACTTAAAGAATGTTAACTGCTGTTAGTTACTCTTTTTACTTAGAGAATGTTAGAAAGCTTCAGAATTTGATAAATTTGCTTGTAGGAGGTATTAAGTCTACACCTGTGCTCAAATCCTTCATCTTCCTTCATTTATTTGTTTGGAAAGGTAGTGGCAATGCTTTTTGGCTTATTTTCCAGTCCCACTTTTCAATGGAGAACTTGGTACTTTTATATATGCAACTAAATTTGGATTTGTGCATTTGACCATGAATGGAAAAAAGAACAATTGACCTATAGTTGTATTAACCATACTGTAAATACAAAACAACAGCAGTATTTTTTTCAATGCCATTATTCAGCTGGTTCATCAGGATTTTGAATTGGTGGTTCTTGGAACAAGCAAAAGCCCATTAGTATGATTCAGTTTTGTGTATAGTTCTTTACATGCTGAATAAGCATGTCTGCTTCTTAGTTTTCTTTGACTAGTTCTAATTATTGGTGTAGCAAAACAATTTGCCAGCAAACCCAGCAAGTCTTTTCTTTT
Organism: Artibeus jamaicensis; assembly: GCF_021234435.1. Classification (NCBI taxonomy): domain Eukaryota; kingdom Metazoa; phylum Chordata; class Mammalia; order Chiroptera; family Phyllostomidae; genus Artibeus; species Artibeus jamaicensis. The sequence goes on from NW_026521883.1 coordinate 9,921,793, forward strand.
TCTAAGTGTACCTTCCCTGTACCTCCCCTTCCTCTAGCATTCTCTGCCCTTCCTTAGTTCATGCCTATGGATCATGCATACAGGCTCTTTGGCTTCTCCATTTCCTATACTGTTCTTAACCTCCCCCTGTCTATTTTGTACCTACCAGTCATGCTTATTCACTGTATCTTTTCCCCCATTCTCCCTGTTCCCCCTCTCTACTGGTAACTTTCCATGTGATCTCCATTTCTGTGATTCTGTTCCTGTTCTAGTTTGCTGCTTTATTTTTTTTTAGGTTCAGTTGTTGATAGTTGTGAGTTGTCATTTTACTATTAATAGTTTTTTATCTTTTTCTTAGGTAAATCCCTTTAACATTTCATATAATAAGGGCTTGGTGATTTTGAACTCCTTTAGCTTTACCTTATCTGGGAAGCACTTTATCTGCCCTTCCATTCTAAATGATAGTTTTGCTGGAGAGAGTAATCTTGGATGTAGGTCCTTGCCTTTCATGACATGGAATACTTCTTTCCAACTCCTTCTTGCCTGTAAGGTTTCTTTTGAGAAATCAGCTAATGGTCTTACAGGAACTCCTTTGTAGGTAACTGTCTCCTTTTCTCTTGCTGCTTTTAAGATTCTCTCCCTATCTTTAATCTTGGATAATGTAATTATGATGTGTCTTGGTGTATTTCTCCTTGGATCCAATTTCTTTGGGACTCTGAGCTTCCTGGACTTGCATGTCTACTTCCTTCACCAGATTGGGAAAGTTTTCTTTATTGTTTTTTCAAATAAGTTTTCACTTTGTTGCTCTTTCTGTTCTCCTTCTGGCACCGATATGATTCAGATGTTGGAATGTTTAAAGTTGTCCTGGAGGTTCCTAAGCCTCTCCTCATTTTTTTGAATTCTTGTTTCTTCATTCTGTTCTTTTTGAATGTTTATTTCTTCCTTCTCCAAATTGTTGATTTGAGTCCCAGTTTCCTTCCCTTCACTGCTGGTTCCCTATATATTTTTCTTTATTTCACTTTGCATAGCTTTCACTTCTTCCTCTATTTTGTAACCATACTCAGTCATACCTGTGAGCATCCTGATTACCAGTGTTTTGAACTCTGCATCTGATAGGTTGGCTATGTCTTTGTTGCTTAGTTCTTTTTCTGAACTTATGGTCTGTTCTTTCATTTGGGCCATATTTCTTTGTCTCAGTGCACCTGTTACATTGTAAGGGGCTGAGCCTTAAGTATTTGCCAGGATGGGGCAACTCACTGGGCTGCATGGTGGAGCTATACGTGGGGGAGAGGTCTGAGAGGGAACAATGCTGCTTGCTTGGCTCTTGCCCCTCTTTCAGTTACTACCCTCACTTTCCACAGTGGGTTGTGCCCTTTCAGGTACTGATTCCCATGTGGGTAGGCTCGTATATGTCTATACGTCCTAGGATCCTGTGGGCCCCTCCAACAGACTCTCCTGTGAGACTGGGAGTTTCTCCTGCCACTGCAACCCCCATAAGTTTTTACAGCCAGTGGTTTTTGAGTCTAAGTTTCCTGTGCTTGGACCCCGGGTTGCCTGGTCTGTCTCACTCCTCAGTTGTTCCTCCCAGTTTATCTGCACATGAACATGGGATATCCTGGTCTGCCAGCCGTTGCCTGGCCCACCCTGTTTGCTTGTCACACATCCTCGCTGCCCTGGCTGCCCATCTAGGCCCCTCCTGCCAGTCTGGATGAATGTCTCTTCTTTAACTCTGTGGTTGTTGGACTTCCATACAGTTAGATTTTCTGGCAGTTCTGGCTATTTTTGTTTTGTTTTTAAATTGGTTGTTATCCTTATTTTGGTTGTACAAGGAAGGGAAGCATAGCTATCTATACCTCAATCTTGGATGGAAGGTCTGACATCTTTTTTTTATGAATCTGTGAAGCCATAAATTCAGAACTTCATAAAGTTACTATGGGTATGGCAGAGGTGGTAGTGAATGACAAATTTTTTTTAATCCTCACATGAGGACATGCTTATTGATTTTATTTTTTTAGAGAAAGGGGAAGAGAGAGGGCTGAGAAAGGGAGAAAGGTCGATATGAGAGAGAAACATCAGGTGGTTGCCTGTTGCATGTGCCCCAAGTGCAGTGAACCTGCAAACCAGGCATGTGCTGTGACTGTGGATCAAACCTGTAACCTTTTGGCTTACGGGATGATGCTCTAGCTAGTTGAGCCACACCAGCCAGGGCCAAATTCAGTTTTAAACATGTCAAAATTAACATTCCTTTGTGATATATCAGTGTGTATATCATGTTAGCAGTGGATATTCAGGTGTAGAAATTTGGACCAGACTCTTTAGCATATAAGAGGTTGGTGAAAACCTTGGGAGTAGCTGGTATTATTCCAAAAATATATGTACAGTGAGAGGAGGAAATAGAAATGGACTGAAGATGGAATCCATGGGGTTTCTCTTCTGTGGTACCACCATACTTGGAATCGCTTTTTTTAAAAAATTTCATTTTAATTGTTATTCAGGTACCGTTTTCTTTTACTCCCATCCCAGCCCACCCACCTATCCCTCCCCACCTCACTCCCATTTCCACCTCCCCCCCTCACCCCCCCCAGTTTTTGTCCATGTGTTCTTTATATTTGTTCCTGTAAACTCTACCCCTTTCCCCCTGAAATTTCCTCTCATCTCCCCTCTGGTCACTGTCAGCCTGTTCTCAATTTCAGTGTCTTTGGTTATATTTTGCTTGTTTTGTTGTTTAGGTTACTGTTAAAGGTGAGATCATATGGTATTTGTCTTTCACTGCCTGGCTTATTTCGCTTAATATAATGCTTTCCAGTTCCATCCATGCTGTTGTAAAGGGTAGGAGCTCCTTCTTTCTTTCTGCTGCATAGAATTCCATTGTGTAAATGTACTGTAGTTTTTTGACCCATTCATTTACTGATGGGCATCTATGTTGCTTCCAGCACTTGGCTATTGTAAATTGTGCTGCTATGAACACTGGGGTGCATAAGTTCTTTTGGATTAGTGTTTCAGATTCTTAGGATATAATCCTAGCAGAGGAATTGCTGGGTCAAAAGGCAGATCCATTTTTAGTTTTCTGAGAAAATTCCATATTGTTTTCTGTAGTGGTTGTACCAGTCTGCAATCCCACCAGCAGTGAACTAGGGTCCCCTTTTCTCTACAACCTCTCCAACACTTGTTGTTTGTTGCTTTGTTTATGATGGTTCTTCTGACTGGTGTGAAGTGGTGTCTCATTGTGGTTTTAATTTGCATCTCTCTGATAGCTACTGACATTGTGCATTTTTTTCATGTGTCTCTGGATCTTCTGTATGTCCTTCTTGGAGAAGTGTCTGTTCAAGTCCTTTGTCCATTTTTTAATTGGGTTGCTTGTCTTCTTAGAGTGGAGTCGTGTAAGTTCTTTGTATATTTTGGAGATTAAACCCTTGTCTGAGGTATCATTGGCAAATATATTTTCCCATACGGTTGGTTCTGTTTTTATTTTAATACTGTTTTCTTTAGCCGTGCAGAAGCTTTTTATTTTGATGAAATCCCATTTGTTTATTTTTTCCTTTATGTCTCTTGCTGTAGGAGACATATCAGTAAAATGTTGCTGTGTGAAATATCTGAGATTTTCCTGCCTATGTTCTCCGCTAGGACTTTAATGGTGTCATAGCTTATATTTAAGTCTTTTTATCCACCTTGAATTTATTTTGGTGTATGGTGTAAGTTGATGCTTGAGTTTCATTTTTTTTGCATGTAGCTGCCCAGTTCTTTCAACACCATTTTCTGAAGAGGCTATTTTTACTCCATTTTATGTTGTTGCCCCCTTTGTTGAATATTAATTGACCGTAGAGACTTGGGTTTATTTCTGGGCTGTCTGTTCTGTTCCATTGTTCCATTTGCCTATTTTTATGCCAATACCAGGCTGTTTTGATTACAGTGGACTTGGAATACAGCTTGGTATCAGGTACTGTGATCCCTCCTACTTTGTTCTTCTATCTCAAAATTGCAGCTGCTATATGGGGCTGTTTATTGTTCCATATAAATTTTTGAAGTGTTTGTTCTATGTCTGTAAAATATGTCATTGGTACTTCAGTAGGTATTGCATTGAATCTGTAAATTGCTTTGGGTAGTATGGACATTTTGATGATATTAATTCTTCCAATCCATGAACAAGGTATATGTTTCCATTTGTTTGTGTCTTCCTTGATTTCTTTCTTCAGTGTTGTATAGTTTTTCTGTATACAGGTCTTTTACCTCCTTGGTTAGGTTTATTCCTAGATATTTTATTTTTCTTTTTGCTATATCGAATGGGATTTTTTCTTGATTTCTGCTTCTGCTGTTTCATTGTTGGTATACAAAAATACCTTTGATTTCTGGATACTGACTTTGTATCCCACTGTTTTGCCAAATTCATTTATTAGGTCAAGCAGTTTTTTGGCCAAGTCTATAGGATTTTCCATGTACACTATCATGTCATCTGCAAACAATGAACAGATGTTTCCTCTTTTCTGATTTGGATGCCTTCTCTTCTCTTCTCTTCTCTTCTCTTCTCTTCTCTTCTCTTCTCTTCTCTTCTCTTCTCTTCTCTTCTCTTCTCTTCTCTTTTCTGATCACTGTGGCTAAAACTTCCAATACTATATTGAATAGAAGTGGTGAAAATGGACAACGTTGTGTTGTTCCTGATCTTAATGGAAAAGCTTTTAGTTTTTGCCCATTGAGTATGATGTTGGCTGTAGGTCTCTCATATATGGCCTTTATTATATTGAGGAATGCTCCCTCTATTCCCAATTTTCTTAAGTGTTTTTATCATAAATGGGTGTTGTATCTTATCAAATGCTTTTTCTGGATCTATTGATAAGATCATGTGATTTTTGTCTTTGCTTTTGTTTATGTGATGTATTATATTTACTGATTTGCCAGTATTGAACTATCCTTGCATCCCTGGGATGAATCCCACTTGGTCATGGTATATGATCTTTTTAATGTATTGTTGGATGCGGTTTGCCAATATTTTGTTAAGGATTTTAGTTCGTCAGTGATATTGTCCTGAAGTTTTCTTTCTTTGTTGTGTCTTTATCTGATTTGGGGATTAGGATGATGCTGGTTTCATAAAAAGAGTTTGGGAGTCTTCCATCATTTTGGATTTTTTGGAATAGTCTGTGAAGGATAGGGGTTAGCTCTTCCTTAAATGCTTTATAGAATACTCCTGCGAAACCATCTGGTACAGGGCTTTTGTGTGTTGGGAGTTTTTGGATATCTGCTGTTATTGGTATGTTCAGGGTTTCTGCTTCTTCTTCATTGAATTTTGGAGGATTATATTTTTCTAGAAATTTGTCTATTTCACCTAGGTTTTAAAATTTCTTGGCATACAGTTCTTCATAGCAATTTCTTACAGTCTTTTGTATTTGGGTCTTCTCTCTCTCTCTCTCTCTCTTTTTTTTTTTTTTTTTTTGATGAGCCTGCTTAAAGGCTTGTTGATTTTGTTTATCTTTTCAGAGAAGCAGCTCCTGGATTCATGGATCCTTACAATTGTGCTTTTAGTCTCTATGTCATTTAATTCGGCTCTGATCTTGGTTATTTCCTTTATACTACTTGTTCTGGGCTGTTTTTGTTGTTGTTCCTCGAGTTCTTGTAGATGTAGGGTTAGGTTGTTTGTTTGAAATGTTTCTATCTTTTTTAGGTAAACCTGTGTTGCTATGAACTTCCCTCTCAGAACTGCCTTCTCTGTGTCCCTGAGTTTTGGGTTTTTGTGAGTTTTTTTTCCATTTGTTTCCAGTAACTGATTTCTTCCCCAATTTCATTCTTGACCCATTCATTGTTTAATAGTGTGCTATTCAATCTCCATGATTTTGAGTGTTTTGCTTTTTTTTCCTTGGGTTTGGTTTTTAGTTTTAGTCCCTTGTGATCCAAGAAAATGCTTGGTATGATTTCAGTTTTCCTGAATTTGTTGAGGCGTGCTTTGTGTCCTATCATGTGGTCTACTTTTGAAAATGTTCCGTGTGCATTGAAAAGAATGTGTATTTAGCTGCTTTGGGATGGAGGGCTCTATATATTATCAGTTAAGTCCATTTCATCTAGGGCATTATTCAATGCCACAATATCTTTTTTGTTATTTTGTTTAGAAGATCTGTCCATTTTTGACAGTGGGATGTTAAAATCCCCTACTATAATTGTGTTGCTGTGCGTATCTTTCTTGAAGTCCTCTAAGATTTTCTTTATATATTTGGGTGTTCCTATGTTGGGTGCATATATATTTACAATGTTTATGTCCTCTTGGTGGATTCTTCCCTTGAGTATTATGAAGTGACCTTCTGGGTTTCTCTTTATGGTCCTTTTTTTTGAAGTCTATTTTGTCTAATATGAGTATTGCTACCCTGGCTTTTTTTTTCCTGTTCGTTTGCTTGGAAAGTTTGTTTCCAGCCCTTCACTTTCAGTCTGTGTAGATCTTTTGTCCTGAGGTGGGTCTCTTGTAGGCAGTGTATGTGTGGATCATGCTTTCTTATCCATTCAGCCATTTTATGTCTTTTGATTAGAGCATTTAATCCATTTATATTTAAGGTTATTATTGATAGGTTCTTATTCATTGCCACTTTTGTACCTGTGTTTCCCCCTCCCCCCTTCCTTCCTTTCCTTAAAGCAGGCCCTTTAGTATCTCTTGCAGAGCTAGTTTGGTGGAGGTGTATTCTTTTAGACTTCTTTTGTCTGGGAAGCACCTTATTTGGCCTTCTATCTTGATTGAAAGCCTTGCTGGGTAAAGTAGCGTAGGTTGTAGGCCTCACAACCTAGTAATGGTTTGCATTACTTGAAATATTTCTTGCCATTCTCTTCTGGCTTGGAGCTTTTCCATCGAGAAGTCTGCTGCTAACCTCATCGGGGCTCCCTTGAATGTTACTTTCTGTTTCTCCCTTGTTGCCTTGAAGATTCTCTGTCTTGAAATTTTGCCATTTTAATTATGATGTGTCTTGAGGTGGTCCTCTTTGGGTTCCTCTTGATTGGAACTCTCTGTGTTTCCTGGATTTGTGTGACTTTTTCTCTCATCAGATTAGGGAAGTTTTCCCTCATTAGTTTTTCAAATAGGTTTTCTATCCCTTGCTCTTCTTCTTCTCCTTCTGGTATCCCTATTATACAGATATTATTATGTTTCATATTGTCTTGCATTTCTCTTAATCCCTCTTCATACTTTCTTAACCTCTTTTCTTTTTCTTGCTCTTTCTGGGTGTTTTTTTTCTACTTTGTGCTCCAGCTCACCAATCCAAACTTCTACTTGATCGAACCTGCCTTTGATTCCTTATGCTGTGTTCTGCAGATCAGATATTGTGTTCTTCATTTCCTCTTGCCCTTTGTTTGTAGTTTCTGTTTCCTTGTTCGTGTTGATATAATTTGTATTGAGTTCATTGTAGTTTCCCTGTAGTTTCTGGTAATTTGTTGTGAGCTCATTGAGCTTCCTGATAACCATTGCTTTGAACTCAATATCTGATAGTTGAGTTGCCTCTATTTCATTTAGCATTCTTTCTGAGGCTTTCTCCTTTCACTTCATTTGGGGATTATTTCTTTGTCTTCCCATTGTTTGTGAGACTCTTCTTGTTAGCTTCAGCCTCTTAAATTGATCTGTTCTGGCTCCCTGGGTTTATGATGTGAACTTCTATGGTAGAACACCTGTGAGATTCAGTGGCGCTGTCTTCTTCGGGTATCCTGGTGTTCATAGCGTCTACATTTTCTTGTGTGCATGATCAGTTGGAGGGTAAGGCAAAATGGTTTAAGACAGCAAGAGAGTATTCTATGATATTTACAGTAGCAGCTGGTAGAGAAGAGATAGAAGATCCTTTGGATATGTATAGTGTTAACCGTGATATTCCACTCAATTAGCCACTTTTTAGAAAGGATGGAAAGAAGGTAAATCTTGTTGGGGAGGGAAGGATTGCGAGTTGGATCTAGAAAGCAGTGAGGTTGTGGGAGGTCACATCTGAGGTAAGGTGAGAGTAAAGGATGGTAAATAGGTGTAGTGTGTGAGAGAATAGAGTTAACCACTACTGTAATAGAGTTCAGGAAACCGGGAAGTGGGAGGGGTGTTTGTAGTATTTACAATTGTATGGAATAGCTATTATTTATAATAATATTAGAGCAACAATCATATGACAGAATCTATGACATCTAGATAATAAGAATAGGGAGTATAGGCCCTTGAGTAGTGTACTGATGGAACACAAGTGAAGTGAAGGACAGTAAGTTAGCAATATACTATGAATGAGATAACAGGAGAAACCTGTCAAACGATAGAATATAACCAGCCAACTAAAGAAGAGGAATACAAAAATACTATTAAAATACAAGATGTAAGAATAATGAAAAATAATATTACAAATATGTAGTAATTTGCAGGTTCTCTGTAATATCAAAGTGAAATTTTTCTCACTGTCTCAGCTGTTGGGATCCAACTCTTTGGGTCCAACTGGTCTTTTCACAGTTCTGTTTTTTTTTTGTCTCACTTGTGGGTATTTAAAAAGAAAAAGGGGGAAAAAAGCAGAAGAAGCAAGGAAGAAGAGATAAAATTGGAAAGAAAGGAAGAAGGAATAAAACTAGAAAGAAGGAAAGAGAAGCAAAAGGAATTGAGAGATATAAAAATAATAATTAAAAATAAAAAGTTACTTAAAAAAAAAAAGAGAAACAAAAAAACCTCTTGCTGGTTTTAAACTGGCCAAACCAATTTTTCTGGTCTTGGTGGCTGCAGCAGGCTGAGGGGCAATTGGTATTTTCTCCCTTCCTGTTCAGCATTCAGTCAGCCTCACATGTACTTCCCCAGGGCTAGCTGCTCATTCTCCCCAGACCTAGCCTGGCACTTGTATGCAGGTCCTTGGGTGTGGGATCCAGGTGTCTGCTCACCCCAGGCCTATGGTTGTGGGCTCTGGGCCTCCTGCGGTGTGCACACTCACCCCGGATTTACGGGTGTTGCCTCTGTGTCTTCCACAAAGCACACTCTTCTAGGGCGGTGTGAGGCCAGGCCACCTGTGGGTGCTTACAGCCCCTGTGTGTTTGCCACCTAGTCCTTATTCCCTTCTCTGCAACTTCGGGCAACCAGGTCTCTCCTGGTGCTGCTCAAACCTTTGGAATCGCTTATTTTTAAGTGCTTTCATTATACCAGTCCAGAGTAAGATAAGATCTAAATTTAAATTAGATTTTATGCAAATAATGAAGCACATAAATCCATATTTCTCAGCTCAATTCAGCAAATATTTATTGAGGTCTCTCTAGGTGGTTTACCTTTGCAGAGCACTGGCATTATAAGCAAAATGGAAACTGTCTTTGCCCTTATGGACCCTTATAGACTACTGTGAGAGGACATTAAACAAATAATCATGCAAATAGTACATAATTGTAAACTGTGCAAAATCCCGTGACAGTAAAGTACTAGGTGCTAAGTGAGCATTTTAAAAGAGGGACCTGGGCTCATATTGATGTTGTCAAATACAGTGTCCCTGGGGAAGTGACACTTAATTCAACTAATAAATATTGAGTATATAATATGTTCCTGGTACTGAGCTGTTTAAATTGAGAACTTGTTTAAACTGGGCTGGAGACATGGCTGGTGTGGCTTAGTGGATTGAGCACTGACCTGCAAACCAAAAGGTTGCTGGTTCAGTTCCCAGTCAGGGCACATGCCTAGCTAGGTTGGGGTCCAGATCCCCAGTTGGGGGGCATGCGAGAGGCAGCTGATGTTTCTCTCACACATCAATGTTTCTCTCCGTCACTTTCTCCCTTCCTTTCTCTCTAAAATAAAATCTTTAAAAATATAACTAGACCAGACATTAATAGGGTGAAAGAAGGTAGGATGGAGAAGGCAGGCTTTAAGTAGAGGTAACCACCTGTGCCCAGATCTTGCAATAGAAAGGAGCATGGTTCCCTCTAGTAATTGAACATTTTAGGTATAGCTGTAGAAGGGAGAGAGGTCAGTTCTTGGCCTTAACTGACACATTAGACTAGATGGACTTAATGGTTATTTTTAGGACCTTTCACCCCCCAAACAGCAGAATCTACATTCTTTTTAAGTGAACTCAGAACATTTTCTAGAGTAGACCACATGTTAGGCCACAAAACAAGTCTCAATGAATTTAAGAAGATTGAAATCATATCAAGCATCTTCTGCAGTGACAATGACCTAAAACTAGAAATTAATTACAGGAAGAATACTGAAAAATAAAATAAATGTGGAGGCTAAATAGCGTGTTGCTAAACAATGAATGGGTTAATGATGAGATCAAGGAAGAAATCAAAAGATAACCTTGACACAAATGAAAATGAAAGCCCATTGATGCAAAATTTATTGGACCCAACCAAAGCATTCCGAAAAGAGAAACTTATAGCAATACAAGCCTACCTCAGAAAAGGAAAAATCTCAGACAATCTAACCTTATACCTAAGGGAACTAGAAAAAGAACAAAGCCCAAAGTGAGTCGGAGAAAGGAAATAAGAAAGACCTGAGCAGAAACAAACAAAATAGTCCAAAAAAAAAAGGGGGGGGGGCTAACAGAAAAGATCAGTGAAACCAAGAGCTGATTCTTTGAAAAGGTAAACAAAACCAACAAAATTTTAGACAGACTTAGAAATTAAAGTGGAGAAATGACAATTGACACCATAGAAATAAATAAAAGAGGTTATAAGGAATTACTGTGAACAGTTATATGCCAAAATGTTGGACAATTTGGCAGACATGGATGAATTACTAGAAACATCCAGTCTTTCAAGGCAGAATCAGGAAGAAACAGAACATCTGAACAGACTGATAACTAGTAATGAAATCAAATCAGTAATAAACAGAATTCCCAACAAACAAGAGCCCTGGACCAGATGGCTTCACAGGTGAATTTTATCAAATGTTCAAAGAATAATTAATACCTAACCTTCTCAAACTATTCCAAAAACATTCAAGAGGAGGGAATGTTCCTAAACTCATTTTACAAGACCAGAATAACTCTGATACCAAAACCAGGCACTACAATAAAAGAAAATAATAGGCCAATATCTCTGATCAACATAGATGCAAAAATCCTCAGCAAAGTAGTAGCAAACCACGTTCAGCAATACATTAAAATCATACACCATGATAAGTGGGATTTATTTTCAGGATGCAAGACTGGTTCAATATCCTTAAATCGATGAACATGATATACCACATGAGTAAAACAAAGGATAAAATTACATGATCCCATTGATGAAGAAAGAATTTCACAAAATGCAACATTCATTTGTGATAAAAAAGAAACTACTCAAAGTGGGGCTAGAAGGAACGTACCTCAACAAAATGAAGGCCATGTGTGAAAAGCCTATAGCTAAAAGCTTTTCTTTAACATCAGGAACAAGACAAGAATTTCTGCTTTCAGAACTTTTATTCAACATAGTATTGGAAGTCTTAGCCACAGCAGATAAGTAAGAAAAAGAAATAAAAGGCATCCAGATTGGAAAGGAAGAAGTAAAATTGGCATTATTTGCAGTTGATATGAACCTGAAAGAATCCACAGAAAAACTCTTAGAACTAATAAAAGAATTCAGTAAAGTAGTAGGATACAAAATCAATATTCAGAAATTGCCTTCATTTTTATACACTAATAGTGAACTCTCGGAAAGAGAAACCAGAGAACAATCCCATTTGCAGTTGTATCAGTAAGAATAAAATACCTAGAAGTAAATTTAAGTAAGGTGATAAAAAGACCTGTACTCTGAAACTGTAAGACATTGAAGAAATGAAAGATGGTACAAATAAATGGAAGAATATTCCATGCTCATGGATAGGAAGAATTAACATCAGTGAAATGTTTCATTACCCCAAACTATCAATAGATTCACTGCAATCTGTATTAAAATACCAATCACAATTTTCACATAGCTAGAACTAATAGTCCTAGAGTGTATATGGAATCACAAAAGACCCTGAATAGCCAAAGTAATCTTGAGAAAGAATAATAAAGTTGGAGTTATTGGGTTGGTCAAAACTGGTGAATTTTTATGTCGTCATTTTAATATTGAAGATGGAACAAATACACAACATTTTTGGCATATTATGCTTTATTATTTCAAGAAAGGTAAAAATGTAACTAACAAAAAAATATTTGTGCAGTGTATGGAGTAAGTGCTGTGACTGATTGAATGTGTCAAAAGTGGTCTGTGAGTCTTGTGCTGGAGATTTCTTACTGGATGATGTACCACAGTCCAGTAGACCAATTGAAATTGATAGCAATCAAATCAAGACATTGAGAGCAATCAACATTATACCATGTGGGAGATAGCTAACATACTCAGAATATTGATGAAAATGAAAAATGTGTCTTTTATGAAAAACCCTAAGTGGACTTTTTGGCCAACCCAGTAATAACTATGTTATGCATTTTTATGATAATTTAAAGTATCTGAAATGTAGTGGGTGCTCAGTAAAAGTTTGTGAATTTTACATTTTAATTTAATTTTAAATATTAAAATATTTTGGAAACTACTAAATTTAGCCACTTCGGTATCTTTTAAATTTATTTTTAAATTTTTAAAAAAGATTTTATTTATTTATTTTTAAACAGAGGGGAATGGAAGGAAAAAGAGAGGGAGAGAAACATCAACGTGTGGTTGCCTTTCACCTGGCCCATACTGGGGACCTAGTCTGCAACCCAAGCATGTGCCCTCACTGGGAAGTGAACTGGCGACTTTTCGCTTTGCAAGATGACACCCATCTGATTCACACCAGTCAGGGCTGAACTCCTTTTCTTTGAATTCCCAATTGGATGAACCTGTAATGGCATCCTGTAATTTTATTTTTTGGTTCATCAGTCATACTTGGTGTATATTTATTTATATCTTTGTTGTATATTTGATTGCCCATATTGATTCTGTTTTCTTTTGGTAATGTAAATTGATTTGGGGGAAGCACTTTCTTCCATATTCTTTAAAAAATAATTTATTGAATAAAAACTTACATAATATACAATTCACCATTTTAAAGTAAATAATTCAGTTGTATTTAGTACATTCACAATACTTTGCTATCACCATCTCAATCTAGTTCCATTAAGTGGTTTTTCTTTATTCTCCCTCCCATCAACCCCTGGCAACTATTAACTTTCTTTTTGTCTCTGTATTTGCCAATTCTGATCACTTCATATAAATAGAGCCTTTATTGTAGCCTTTTGTGTCTGGCTTCTCTTACTTAGCATAATATTTACAAGGCTCAATCTTGTAGCATATTTGAATTGATAAAATCTTAATCTTAGAGTTGGACAGGATCTTTCTTATAGGGCATCAAGGCCAACCACCCCTCCACAGTAGAGGATATACTTTTCTGTGGCATATCTGCCATATGATCATTGGAAATATAAATATTTTTATAATATAGTATTCTTTGAAATAAAGCCACTTATGAGAGAAAGAGTGAGAGAGAAACACTGATTGATTGCCTCCCACACTCCCCTCAGCTGGGGACCGAACTCATCACCTAGGTTATGTGCTCTGACTTGCGATCAAACCTACATCATTTTGTTGTGCTGGGATCATGCTCCAACCAACTGAACCACCCAGCCAGGTTGCAACAACCACTATTTTGATTGAAGTCTTTATGAGCATGTATTTTTTGGGGGGTAAATTCCTAGGAGAGGAATTTGGGGTACATTTTTAATCTTGTAAGGAACTAACAGACAGCTTTCTAAAGTGATTGTTTCTTTTTACACTCCCACAAAAATTTATGAGAGTTCTGGTTGCTCTATATTCTTGCTCACATTTGGTGTTGTCAGTCTTACTTGTTTTAGCCATACTTGTGGGTGTGTAACAGCATGTCTTTGTGTTTATAATTTGCATCTTTTTGATGAATAATGATGTTAATTACTTTTCTTATGTTTACTGACCATTCATATATCTTCTGTGAAATTTTGTTAACATCTTTTGCCCATTTTAAAATTAGGTTGTCTTTTTACTATTGAATTGTAGGAGATCTTTACGTATCTTGGATGCCAGTGCTTTGTGGGATATATGTTTTGTGAATATTTTATTCCAGAGGACTTAGTATTTTAAGTACTTTTTAAAAATAAATATTGAGCATTGGCTAATTACTGGACTACAGCAATAAACAAATTATACAAAAGCATTCTTTTTGTTTTGTAGTTATTGTAGTTCCTCAGTGTACAGTCACAGAGACCAGTAAGAATGCTCCTTCAGTGATCCAAGAGATGATGGCTTGGACCAGGGTTTTAGCAATGGTGGGGATGTGAATGATTTGGATTCTTGATATTTTTTTGAAAGTAGGCTGACTAATTAAACTTGGAGTATAAGAGAAGGAGGGATCAATGATTACTCCCAAGTTTTTTTGCTGAAGGAACTAGAAGAGTAGAGTTACCACTAATTATTTTAAAAATTGTTTGTTGATTTGAGAGAGAAATATTGATCTGTTGTTCCACCTATTTGCACATTCATTGGTTGACCCATGTGTATGTCCTGTTTGGAGATCAAAACAGCAACCCAGGCACATCAGGATAATGCTCCAACCAAGTAACCTACCTAGCCAGGACTGAGTTGCCATTTATTCAAATGAGGAAGTTTATAGAACAGTTTTGGGAGGAGGGGTGGTACTGTTAGATTAGGAATTCAGATTTGAATATGTTGAATTTGAGATGCCTATTAGATAGCTACATGGAGACGTCAGGTGGGCAATTGTATATGTGAATTTAGACTTCAGAGAAGAGGTCTGGGTTGAAGATACAAATTTGGGAGTAATCAGCCTGTAGAACTCAGTATTATACTGACCGTAGGACCAGAACTAATTTTTAAAATAAGATTTTTATTATGGCATAGTTTTAGATTTACAGAAAAGTTGCAAAGATAGTAAAGAATTCCCATATGACCTTCACCCATTTTTCCTTACTATTAATCTTATGTAACCATGGTACATTACTGTTAACTAGTCTGAACTTTATTTGAAATCACTAATTGTAATGTAAGATAGATGCTAAAAAGGTTTTATGAATTATCCATCTGAGTTTTTGACTGCTTTTTCTTCTTTATCTGCAGGACTAATGGCTAAGGAGTAAATCAACATGGCAACTATGGTTCCACCAGTGAAACTGAAATGGCTTGAACACCTCAATAGTTCTTGGATTACAGAGGACAGTGAATCTATTGCTACAAGAGAGGGGGTTGCCGTTCTATATTCTAAACTGGTCAGTAATAAGGAAGTAGTACCTTTACCCCAACAAGTTTTGTGCCTCAAAGGACCGCAGCTACCAGACTTTGAACGTGAGTCTCTTTCAAGTGATGAGCAGGACCACTATTTGGATGCCCTTCTTAGTAGCCAGCTAGCACTAGCGAAGATGGTATGTTCAGATTCCCCATTTGCCGGGGCACTTCGAAAACGACTGCTTGTACTCCAGCGTGTCTTTTATGCACTTTCTAATAAATACCACGACAAAGGCAAAGTGAAACAGCAGCAGCATTCTCCGGAGAGCAGCTCTGGTTCAGCAGATGTCCATTCTGTTAGTGAACGTCCCCGGTCAAGCACTGATGCACTTATAGAAATGGGTGTTCGAACTGGTCTAAGTTTATTATTTGCACTTCTAAGACAAAGTTGGATGATGCCTGTGTCGGGACCTGGTCTCAGTCTTTGCAACGATGTTATTCATACTGCAATTGAAGTTGTGAGCTCTTTACCACCATTATCATTAGCCAATGAAAGCAAGATTCCTCCTATGGGCTTGGACTGCTTATCACAAGTAACAACGTTTCTGAAAGGAGTCACTATTCCCAATTCTGGAGCAGACACTTTAGGTCGTAGATTAGCTTCTGAATTGCTGCTTGGTTTAGCAGCTCAGCGAGGCTCTTTGAGGTATCTTCTCGAATGGATAGAAATGGCTTTAGGGGCTTCAGCAGTTGTAAGTTCCTTGGAGAAAAACAAATTACTATCAAGCCAGGAAGGAATGATCAGCTTTGACTGCTTTATGATGATATTAATGCAGATGAGACGTTCTTTGGTATGTATTATAAATCTAAACTTAAAATTTTTTATCAACAGTTTTGGGAAAAGTCAACCAAGCCTTTAAATGAATTTGTGGAAATAGTGAATGATTCGAGAGTTCTGATGATTGTGAGGTTACTTAAATATTTTATATACTTTGAGTGAAGAAACTTTTATACAATCTGTTGTGAACATGTGATTCAAGGACAGGCTAATTGGTACAGTTAAGACCATTGGATCAGGAGTCAGGATTGTAATTTTAGTTTTATGGCTTTGTATATGAACTTGGGAAATTCATCTAGCTTTTCATCTAGCTACAACAACTAGCTGTGTTGTAGTAAACTCATGTAAAATGAGGGTAGAGGTCTTTTAAAAAAAACCTGTAATTTTATCCTCACTTTTTATTAAGCATTGTGCCAGGTGTTATTGTAGGCCCTAGGGATAAAGCTCAGTAAGGGGATCAGACAATATATATGTAATTTCAGGTAGTGAGAAGTCCTAAGAAATAAAACTAGGGAAAGGGAACCTATCATACAAAACTATAGGCTCCGGGCAGACAGACAGCAGAGGGGAAAGGTGTGCTGTTAATGTGGTCAGGGAAGGACTCTGAATTGTGACATTTGAGCAGAGACCTGAATGAAGAGGAGTAATTAGGTAATAAGCAAAGATCTCTGTTCCTGGAAAAAATTGCTTGACTGTTGTTAAGAAACTAACCTCAGGTACCCATATTAAAGAACAAACAGTAAATTATAGTGTAGTGTGATCAATTTCAAGAATTTTTAAAACTGAAACATAATACCTTTGTGAAAACCAAGAATAAAAATTCAGTTAAGAATATATATTTAGCCCTGGCCAGATAGTTCAAATGGTTGGAGTGGGTTTGATTCCTGGTCAGGGTACGTAAGTAGGTTTGAGATTCAATCCCTAGTCAAGGTGCATATGGTAGACAAGTGATTAATGGTACTTTCTCACATTGATGTTTCTCTCCCTCTCTCTCCTTTCCTCTCTCTTGTCAGTAAAGATATCCTCAGGTGGGTATTAAAAAATAAAACAACAGAATACAAATATAGAATGTGAAGACTGAAACATTTATAAACTGACTTAATTTCAGTTGGGTTACAGTGATTGATCTCTTTGGCGTCCTTTGTTATCAAATATCAATGAACAAATTTAGTTAAAATAGCTAAAAATGCCACTTATAAATTTTGTATGTATATTTCAAGATTTCCTCTACCCCCAAAACAAGTGGAAAGCTCTTACATTAATAGGAATGTTTCATAAAAACAAGTATTGAATATATTTTAAAATGAGGGCATTTAATTTTCATCTGTTTTATAGTGAATGGTAAAAAATGAAGTCATTTTTTATAAAATACTTTACTGTAAATAAGTAGTTGAAGATTTTGGGTCATAAGGTCTTTGAAAGTTCGAATTTCTTAATATTAAATTAAGAAAAGCATACAGTGGTTTGTTAAGAATGAAATGTTGGCAGGGCCCTGTGGTCTTCACCTGAAGTGGAACCCAGGAACTAGAGATGCAGTGATCTAAGTAAGAAAAGTTTGAGGGAAGCCCTGGCTGGTGTAGCTCAGTGGATTGAGCGCGGGCCTGTAAAGCAAAGGGTCACCAGTTCGATTCCCAGTCAGGGCACATGCCTGGGTTGCAGGCCAGGTCCCCAGTAGGGGACACATGAGAGCAACTACACATTGATGTTTCTCCCACTCTTTCTCCTTCCCGTCCCCTTTCTCTAGAAATAAATAAATAAAATATTTAAAAAAATAAAAATAAAAAAAAGAGGTTTGAGGGAACAGTTACGAGAAGCAATTAGGCCTCTTTCTGTTTTTGTATTCAGTGTTTAAACTCATTTAACTTGCACATCTCTTTTTCTAATTTTATTTTCTGATCTTAGTACTCTCTGGTAACATTCTGTAAATTTACACTGCTTTCAAATAAGTAATGCCATTTAATGACCTGAAATAATGTATCTATTCATAGTCATGTGTTAGTATTTCTGGGGGAGTGGCTTCATTCTTCATTTTACAGTTTATGTATTTTGTATTATCTTGTTACAAAGAAAATATGTTAATGATTGCACAATCTAGTTACATGATTATGTGCTTGCTCATGGTGTATTTTCTTTCTTACACAAAATGCGAGATACTCTTAAGTCAGAGGCTTCTTCCTCACCTTTCCCTGTACGGTGGGGAAGAATTCTGCAATACTATACCTTACTGGGAAGCAGGTGCCCCAGGAAACAAGATTGCTTTCCTTAGTATCTGTTTAGCCTCATTATCTTTTAGCATTTGGAAATAGGTTTGTATGCCTATTTGGCTATTAGTTTAAATGGCTTCGTAAGCTTAAGAAATATTTATAGAATATAACTTACCTACCTCTATAATGTGTATTAATCTTCATTTAATGAACATATAGTAAGCCATTTCATTCCTTTTTGGCTTCCTTTATTAACTGCTTCCTAATACTTGCAGTTAGGGAGGAGGAGGGCTAACCTTGTTGTGTGCCTACTACCTACCTGGTGGTTGATATGAACCGTCTCATTCAATTATCTTGTTATTCTGTAAGGCGGATATTATTTTTGCTTATCTTAAGGATGAAGAAACTAGCAGTTATCCAAAGTTACACATCTGTTTGGCAGAAGAACTAGAAGTATAATGTGTACTTTTGATTAAGCACTTAGGGGCCAGGTACAGTGTTAATTATTTTCTCCAATGCTGAATCTCTCTGTAAAGCCCATCTTTTTTTTTATGTCCCTTGTGCATGTTAATTGATCTGTTTTTTTTTTCCATGAAGACCTGCCTTAAAGTAGATTGAAAATATAATAAACTCATTTTATTGCTGGTTTCCTATTTTTTTCCACTTGGCCTCTTTCATTCCTTGACAAAAATATCAAATACACCTAGACAGAGAGGGCCTGCCTCCTTACCCTCCGAGGCTGTACCCTATAATACAAATTTAGAATGTGAAGCTCTGTATTAGGACTAGGTTGTTTTAGGAAATTTAGGAAAACTACATTGCTTTTCTCAGAATTCTGGATCTATTCTGGGGAAGAATTCTGAATGTTTGTTTGATTTAGTTTGGCTCTCTCGAAGTCACTACAGGCCTGCATTAGATTGAATTTAATTAAACCTCAGATTGGTTTTAGGGGAAAGAAATGGCTATTTAATTGAATTTTATATTTAATATTCCTTTCTTGCACAGTAAGCAATAGAGTCTGATGCTCTTGGTCTTCAGAATCTGTGCTTCTTACATTTTACAATAGTGTCTGAGAACTCAGTGGATATCTAGAACCTCTGTGGTGCAATGGAC
This sequence comes from Artibeus jamaicensis, assembly GCF_021234435.1. Lineage (NCBI taxonomy): Eukaryota > Metazoa > Chordata > Mammalia > Chiroptera > Phyllostomidae > Artibeus > Artibeus jamaicensis. The sequence continues at coordinate 9,941,038 of NW_026521883.1, forward strand.
TACTACCTAACCTGATTGTCTCCGTCTCAAGTTTCTCTACCCTGAACAACTGGGATAAAACTTATCCCCAACCTAGGAGTTAGAGAGAGAGAGACATATAACCATCAGTTGAGTACCTGGCATAAGGACTAACAAAAATAAGTTCAGTCTGTAAATTGTATTTACTAATGTGATTTTTAAATTCTGCTACCCATACATGTAATAAATCGTATTTGAGTGGGAGTGCACAAGATATTCATTTACTTACATTTAAATAAAGAATAGGAAAATAATGTTGGTGTACATCTTTGAGTTCTAAACATAAACAATAAAAACATTGACATTTGATGTCACTAGGTATTTACTAGGCATTGTGTGCCAAACACTGAGGCATTAGGTTAAAAAGGTGCATAAGCTTTGTGGCATCCATGCTCTCAGCCAGCTCACAGTTTAAGGAAAGAGAGATGCACGGACATTTCAAATTGATGATCATGGGTTGTAGTAGATGTCTAAAAGGGTGGAGGTGGTGGGACACAGTAGGAGGGCAGGAGGCAAAGGGATGAAATTGCCTGTTGGAGGAAGGACCCTTGAGCTTTGTTGAAAAGTAGGAAGCGTTTGCTTACAAACATGTGTCTGTGGGAGGACTGGAGAATTTTTTAGATGAGAGGACCAGAATTCACAAAGTGACTCGGTGCAGAAAAGCAAGCCCTGGATCTGTGGGGTGGAATGGGGTGACATAAGGCTGCCAAGTTAGGCAGGACCTTGTATCCCATGCTATGTGGGGTTTTGAGACTTGATCCTTTGGGCATTGGGGAGTCATTGAAGCAATTTTAAGTAGAATCAAGCCAGAGAGCAAGAATGTAAATGTACTACATCCTGCCTTTTGTTCTTGCCTGAATATCTTAAAAGAACAAATTAGAAACAATAAAAGGTATTACATTATTTTCAATGGTAGGTATTTAAGAGGAAGGTAATTAAATTGAAGACCTGTGAAACCACTGATTTCTTATTTGAATTTCTACTTTATCTCTGGACCATTGAACTTTCTGTGATATGTTAATAATGTATAAAGTTTACATTTATTGTGTTATATCTTTCAAAATTTAATTAAAAATGGTATAGTATGTTTACAAAACACACTAAGAAATCAGTATAAAATGGGTTTTAGAGATCTTTTTTATTTTCTTTCCTTTTTTAATAGAATTTATTGGGGTAATACTGGTTAACAAAATCATAAAGGTTTCAGGTGCACAATCCCATAGCCCATCATCTGTACACTGCATTGTGTGTTTATCATCCCAAGACTAGAGATTTCTTTAGTCCTAATTGATTGGGACTAGTCTCTTAAATATTGACATTTTTAGAAGAACAGAAAATAATGGCAGTCATTGCAGACAGTGTTTGAAGAATATTTTATTTTTTTTTTAATTTAGCAAGAATTTATTAAAGACTCCTTGTATATTCTTTTCCCCCCTCAGTTTATATGATGTAAAATACAATTACTGCGACCAGTTTTTGAGTTCTTATTATATAGTAGGAACTGTGTTAAGCATGTTTTATACATAATTTCAGTTAATCCTCTAAACAGCCCTAAATAATATAGACATTATTTCTGTCTAAGATAAAGGATCTTATCCTTCAGTCACACAGCCAATAAGTGATGGTCTGTCTGTTATGAAACCCAGGTCTGTCTGTTATGAAGACTTTATGTAGTTTTAACATTTTCGTCTATACTGTAGAAAGGCCTAAAAAAATGATTATGATGATCTTGGTGACAGCCCCTAAAAAGGTACACAATAGGCTGTTGATCCTCCTCTGCTGTCAGCTTGGTGATCAATAGAAGTGGCCTTTAAATAATGGAGCCAAAGATTATAATTGTGTTCGTACCAGTTATGGAATTTGGAGAGTCTGTGTCCCGAAGTATTTGCTGATATACCAGTGCCTTGTATGTCTAAGGACTAGTTAATTTTGAACACTCAGCTTCTGGTATGACTCCAGACCTACAAGTGGCTCTCTGAAGCCTTCCTACTCAGAGTGTGAGCCCCTGACAAGCAGCACTGGCATCACCTGGGAGATGCTAAGAAATGCATTGTCTCAGGCCCCCATCTATATTTATTGACTTGGAATTTGTATTTTAACAAAATCTCTAGATATTTCATATCTACTTTAAAATTTGGGAAGCATCACCTAAACAATTAAAGGGAAAAATTGTTTTGGTAACAGTAGGTTAGTACCTGGTGCCTCAGTGAAAAATAGCCAACATTTTCATTTCTTTCATTATTTAGGAATTGTGTTCATTAAAATAGTTTGAGTTGATAAAGTAATAATCTCAGAATTGGATGGGATCTTACAGGGCATCTAGGCCAACCATTCTTCCACAGTAGAGGATATGCTTTTCTAGGTATATCTGCCACATTACATATTTGTTTATATTATAAAAACAGTTTTATAATACAGTATCCTTTAAAATAAAGCCACTAATGAAAATTTCACAATTATTAGAGAAAGAACTTGATATTAGTGATCTAAAGATTTAAGAATATGGGTATTTGGGGGGGGGCTGGGATGGGAGAAATAGACAAAAAACTGTACTTGAAAAATAACTAAATAAAATTTAAAAAAAAAAGACTCCAAAAAAAAGAATATGGGTATTTGAAGGAGCAATGAAGGTCAAGTTCACTTTCTGGTTTATCATTTTTCAATGAGAGAATGATTTCTGGTCAGAGCCTTTGGGCCATACTGTGAAGAATAGGCATTTAGTCTCAGAAAGGTACTATGATTCCTCAGCTGTGCTAGGAAAGATGCTTTGTTGCTAGTGTAGTCAGATAGCTACATGAACTGACTTGTAGGACCTTAGTTGTGCTGAAACTAAAAAGGGAGGGCCAGACTTTCTTTTCTGATCAGGGTCATCAAGTCGGATATGTTCTATTTGATGAGCAAGACAGTCCCAGGGGAATAGCTTATTTCCTGGAACCCTCATTTATTGGATGTTAACTACCCACAAAGAATGTGTAATTGGCAAAATTCTGCTTCCTTGACTGTTTCTGGGTCAAGTTGTGCGACCCTTAGGAAAAAATCAATATTTAATGAGGTCATCAGTGAGGGACTGGCACTTAATTTAGTGTTTTCACATTTATATGTAAAAGTTGGTTTCATGACCTAATGTTTGGATTTGATCTTAATGCACATAATCATATAAATAGTCCCTTAAGTGTTTTTGTGGATTAGTTAAGTGATTTTAATGCATATACCTCTCTTCTTTCCCACAATGTTATAATTATAGGGTTCATCTGCTGATCGGAGTCAGTGGAGGGAACCAACCAGAACATCTGATGGCTTGTGCTCACTCTATGAGGCAGCTTTATGTCTCTTTGAAGAGGTATGTAATAATCATGGCTTTTACACTGAAAATTACTTTGTGTTAAAATGCTGTACCATGTATTTATCCCTTAAAAATATCTGTTCATCCCCTCAAAAGGATGCAAAAGAAAGTGACATCACTGATTGTCTCTGGAAAGTGGAGCTGGAGTTTCTGGAACCAGAGATGGGGGACATAGTTTTCAGTGCATACCTGTTTATTTATTTCGAGCTTTGTATCATGTGAAGGTAGCTAATTTAAAAAAATAAGTAAAACAGGTATAGAAAGACATACAGGAACTTCTGGCCAAGATGGAGGCATAGGTAGATACACTTTGCTTCCTTGCACAACCAAAAGAAGGATAACAGCCAATTCAGAAACAAAAACAACCAGAACTGCTAGAAAAATCAAACTGTGTGGAAGTCCGATAACCAAAGAGTTAAAGAAGGAACATTAAGACCGGTTGGAGGGGTGGAGACAGGCAGCTGGGGTGGAGAGGATGTGCAGCAAGGTGGCAGCTGGCAGTCCCACATTTGCGTGCAGATAAACTGGGAGGGACAACTGGGGAGCAAGACAGACCAGGCATCCCAGGGTTCCAGTACAGGAAAAGAAAACCTCAAAACCTTTGGCTGTAATAATCTGTGGGGGTTGTGGTGGTAGGAGAAACTCCCAGCCTCACAGGAGAATTCATTGGGTGAGGCCCACTGGGTCCTAGAACATACACAAGCCCACCCACAAGAAGGACAAAGATTGCATGTGGGTAGTGGGGGAAGTGACTGAAAGCCAGCTGAGAGCTGAGCAAGCAGCACTGTTCCCTCTTGGACTCCACCCCCACATATAGCAGCACCATGTGGGTTACCCTGCCCTGCTGAATACCTAAGGCTCTGACCCTTACAGCGTAACAGGTGCACCGGGACAAAGAAATATGGCCCAAATGAAAGAACAGATCAAAATTCCAAAAATAGAACTAAGCGATGAAGAGATAGCTAACCTATCAGATTCAGAGTTCAAAACACTGGTAATCAGGATGCTCACAGGTATGACTGAGTATGGTTGCAAAATATAGGAAGAAATGAAGGCTATGCAAAGTGAAATAAAGAAAAATATATAGGGAACCAGCAGTGAAGGGAAGGAAACTGGGACTCAAATCAACAATTTGGAGAAGGAAGAAATAAACATTCAAAAAGAACAGAATGAAGAAACAAGAATTCAAAAAGAAGAAAGGCTTAGGAACCTCCAGAACAACTTTAAACATTCCAACATCCAAATCATAGGGGTGCTAGAAGGAGAAGAGGAGAGCAAGAAATTGAAAACTTACTTGAAAAAATAATGAAGAAAACTTTCCCAATCTGGTGAAGGAAGTAGACATGCAAGTCCAGGAAGCTCAGAGTCCCAAAGAAATTGGATCCAAGGAGAAAAACACCAAGACACATCATAATTACATTATCCAAGATTAAAGATAAGGAGAGAATCTTAAAAGCAGCAAGAGAAAAGGAGACAGTTACCTACAAAGGAGTTCCTGTAAGACCATCAGCTGATTTCTCAAAAGAAACCTAACAGGTAATAACGAACTGGAAAGAAGTATTCCAAGTCATGAAAGGCAAGGACCTCTATCCAGCAAAGTTATCATTTAGAATGGAAGGGCAGATAAAGTACTTCCCAGATAAAGTCAAGTTAAAGGAGTTCATCATCACCAAGCCCTTATTATATGAAATGTTAAAGGGACTTATCTAAGAAGAAGAAGAAGAGCAAAACTATGAACAGTAAAATGACAAACACACCTGTCAACAACTGAACCTTAAAAAAAACCCCAAAATAATAATAAGCAAACTAGGTCAGGAACAGACTTTCAGAAATGGAGATAGCATGGAGATTATCTTTGGGGAGGGGAAAGGAGGGGGGAGGGTAGAGAATGGGGGAAAAGATACAGGGAATAAGAAGCATAAATGGTTAGGTACAAAATAGACAGGGGGAGGTTAAGAATAGTATAGGAAATGGAAAAGCCAAAAAACTTGTATGTATGACCCATGGGTATCAGTGGGGGAATGCTGGTGGGAGGGGTGTGCAGGGCGGAGGGGAATAAATGGAAGAAAAAAATGGGACAACTGTAGTAGCATAATTAATAAAATATATTTAAAGGACTTCCGCCAAGATGGAGGTTTAGCTGGATGTGCCGTACCTCCTCACACAACCAAGTTTAGGGACAACTAAATATTAGCATCAGAAAACACAACCAGAACACGGAAAACTGAACTTTTCGGAAGTCCGCTAACAACAAATTCTTCAGCCCGACCGGTAAGGGGCGAAACCGGCGTCGGGTGAGGACTTACAAAGGAGGGCTCGGGACCGGGCGCGGAATCCAGACGCGCAAATCCAGTCGCGCGGGTTCCAAACCCAGGATTGGACCTAGTGAGCCAACGAGCAGCCCACCGGGTGAGCGACTACAGAGGAGACAGTGGGGAGGCGGTGGCAGCGAGTTGACTGTGGTTGCCTGGTTGCGCGCGAGTGAGGGAGTGAGCGGTTGGACCGGCCCGGCGGTGGTGGCGGGCGGCAGCGCGCCATTTCCCCGCTCTGACCACGCCCCCACATACAGCGTCACAACCCAGCGACCTGGGACTCCAAGGCGCCACTTTTCCCACTTAAAGGGCCAGAACAGACCAAAAATGTCGCAGGCAGAACTCAAAGCCCCAGAGATAAATCTAAATGACGAAGAAATAGCAAAACTCTCAGACGCACAGTTTAAAACACTGGTCATCACCTTCCTCATAGATCTGGTGGATTATAGCCACAAATTAGAGAAACATATGAAGGCTAAATTAAGGGAAATGAATGGAATTCCACAGGAAACCCATAGAGATGAAAAGGAAACTGGGACTCAAATCAATGAAGTGGCCCAGAAGAAAGCAAATAATGGCCAAACAGAAAAGAGTCAAGGAGCAAGAATTCAAAGAAATGAGGAGAAGCTTAGGAACCTCCAGGACATCTTTAAACGCTCCAATATCCGAATTATAGGGGTACCAGAAGGGGGAAAGTCACAACCACCAGTGGAAAAACTATTTGAACAAATAATAAAAGAAAATTTCCCCAATCTGGCAAAGGAAATAGACTTCCAAGAAATCCAAGAAGCCCAGAGAGTACCAAAAAAGTTGGACTCAAGAAGAAACACACCAAGGCATATCATAATTACATTAGCCAAAATTAAAATGAAGGAAAGAATCCTGGAAGCAGCAAGAGCTAAGGGGACAATCACCTACAAAGGAGTCCCCATCAGGCTGTCAGCAGATTTCTCAAAAGAGACCTTACAGGCAAGAAGGGGCTGGAAAGAAATATTCCAAGTCATGAAATCTAAAGACCTACAACCAAGATTGCTCTACCCAGCAAAACTTTCATTTAGAACGGAAGGACAGATAAGGTGCTTCTCAGATAAGACCAAATTCAAGGAGTTCATCATCACCAAGCCCTTATTATATGAAATGTTAAAGGGACTTATCTAAGAAAAAGAAGTTAAAGAAACATGAACAGTGAAAGGACAACAAACTCACAGTTATTAACAACCACACCTAAAACGAAAGCAAACTAAAAGGACAGCTAGAGCAGGAGTGGAAAATAGAAATGAAGATCTCAAGGAGGGTTAGCAACAGGGGAGTGGGAGGAGGAGATGGGGGGAGAAGGTACAGAAAACAAGTAGCATAGACAGTAGATAGAAAATAGATGGGGGGGGGGCGAGAATAGTTTGGGAAATATAGAACCCAAAGGACTTGAGACACATGGACATAAACTAAAGGGGGGTAATGGTGGGGTTGGGGGGGCAGGGTGAAGGGGAATGAAGGGGGGAATAGAACAACTGTAACAGCATAGTCAATTCAAAAAAATAAATAAATTAAAAAAAAATTTAAAAAATATATATATTTAAACATAAGTACAGTTCTAAAAATAAAGACAAATGTATGATTTAATGAATTATTTTTTAAAAAATCTGCACCCAGGTAAAGAAATAAAACTATTCTTTCATAACCCTTTTTCTATTCCCCTAAGTACCCACTATCCTGACTTTTAGAGTACAGATACTCCTCAACTTATGATGGGGTTACTTCCCAATAATCCTATTGCAAGTTTAAAATGTTGTTTAGTCAAAAATGCATTTAATACAGCTAACCTATTAAACATCATAGCTTAGTCTAGCCTACCTCACACATGCTTAGAACACTTATATAAGCCTAAAGTTGGGCAAAATCATCCAACATGAAGCCTATTTTATAATAAAGTGTTGAATACTCATGTAGTTTATTATGCATTATCACTTTTGCACCATCTTAAAATCAAAAAGTTTTAAGTCAAGCCATTGTAAGTTATGGATGGTCTGTAACACTCTTGCATTTCTTTATAGTTGTGTCACATGGGTGTGCATCCTTAGACACTATAATTCAGTCTTGCTCATTAAAAGAAGTCTTAATTTTTTTAATCTGTTGGTTCCCTCCATTTTTTTTCTTTTTCTTCAATGTCTTTGTTCAAAAACCTGCGTTGTAGAATTGCCCACAATCTGGATTTTGCCAATTGATTTCCTTAATTTAGTTCAGTATGTCCTGCGTATTTCCTGCAAATTGGCAGGTGGATCCAGAGGCTTGATCAATCTCAGATTTGGTCACTTTGGCAAGATCATACATGGTGTTGTTATCTTCCATCGGGTTCCATATGGTGGTCTCTGTTTTTGTGGTATTAGCAGCCCTGATGTTTACAATGCTAGATCTGTTAATTCATTCTTGGTTGGTTGCAAAATGGGGATACTCTATCATTCCTCTTTCATTTACTAATTAGAATACTTTTATAAAGAGATGGTTCCTTTATTGACTATTTAGTTATTCTGCTACAAATCATATAGAAAAGGCAGAATAAATGCTTGATTTCCCCACCTGCTTTTTCAAAATTAATTTGAGAGAGAGAGAGAGAAGCATCAATTTGATGTTTAACTTTTTTATTCATTCACTGGTTTTTTATTCTTGTACATGTCCTGACCAGGATCACACCTACTGCCTTGGTGTATTGGAGTGATGGTCCAATCAACTGAGCTACTCACCTGATTTTTTTGAAACACTGATTTTTAATTTTACTAGGTTTCAGTTTAATTGATTGGTCTCTTTTCATCCTCCAAACTTGACTAATTGATTTCATTTGAAAAATGTCATTATAAACTGATAGATTGAAACCTATTTCACTTTCAGTTTCTTGAATTATTATCTGTAGTGAAGGTCGTATTGTTTCATCTTTGACTTCTTTCCCTGTGTTGTTTTGTGTGATGTTAAAAAAAAATAAAGGTAGTTTCCCAGTGTGTTCCCCTCCCCAAATGTTATCTTGACCTTCTCTGTCTTTCCTCTCTGTTGTCTGTATTCTGCTTAATTTTTATTTCACTCCCAGTAGCTTTCCTCAGTGGGGGTGCTCTGTCCTCTAAGAGAGTACTTGCTTATCAATCTCCAGAGTTTAAGAGCTAGATTGCTCTAACTTTGAAACTTCTCTTCATGAACCTCTTGTACTTCTGCTATCAGAGGGTTTAGCTCTTCCCGGTTGTAACTGCTGTTTTTAGTTTGGTTCACTGTTCTTTCCGGTGAGTACCTGTTTGGTTTTGTTTTTGTTTTTGTTTTTTTCCTTTTCTGAGGTTTGTCAGACACTCTATTGCTTCTCCCTGTACAATTGTCATTGCCATGCAGATTTTGTATTTGGTGGTAGTTTGTCTGCACCTGCTAATATTTCAGAGTTATTGGAACTGTCCTTGTTGCCTAATTTTGTTTCGAATGCTAAGCATAAGCTTAAAATTATGCCTTCTAGTTGCTCTGTGTAGTAATTCAGAGTGTTTAGAAAACTATGTTGTTCCTTCTATCCTACCCACCTCCCAGGTTTTTAAAAAATGCATTTTTAATCTCCATGAGTAGATTTTTTCCTGTTTTCCTCCTTTTTTGAAGGGGGTGGGCACTATGAGTTTTGTTATAAGTTGGGTGCATTCATAAGTTATTTGAGCAGTTGAGAGTTTTAGAAATAGAAACATCAACAGTAATTTCAGAATATTTATTAAAATGTCTAATTTAAATATGTCTTGACAATTCATTGTGTGTTTTTACTTTTAATAGGTTTGCAGAATGGCTTCTGATTACTCAAGAACATGTGCTAGCCCAGACAGCATTCAGACTGGTGATGCTCCAATTGTCTCAGAGACCTGTGAGGTTTATGTTTGGGGAAGCAATAGCAGCCATCAGTTGGTAGAAGGCACACAGGAGAAAATATTACAGCCCAAACTGGCTCCCAGCTTCTCTGATGCTCAGACTGTGAGTTCTCTATATACCTTACAAATTGGTAGATGACAGGGTTTGCTTTAAATAATGTTGAGTGTTTCTTAAATGAGTGAAGACTTTTGATTGTTTCTTATCTGTATGTCTGTGTACTATACTTCGTCAGTTTTTTCATTTTAATAGGAAAAAAATCTTTAGTCTCCTGTTTCCCTAACACTATTTCCAAAGTTTCAAAAAATTAAATTGGATCTGAATTTTTAAAAGAATTATGAATGGCAACATACTTACCATTATATTCAATACAAATGGTAAGTAAGACTAAATAAAAACTGGAATTTTCCCTTTACCGGATTGGCATTTTGTTTTCCTATTATGATTAATTTTTTTTACATTTGTAACTGCCTTTTAGCTAAGCTAGAACTTTCTATTTTAGTATTATTTTTATTAAGACATTTTAAAAATGAATTTAGAATATAATATTGACCTTGCCATAATGGACCAGGGAATTTATAGGAAAATTTTATTATTTTTGCCCTTCAATTATAGGAGGAGGTTAAAACATTTTACTTTGTTGTTTCATTGCATCATGACCAGGTAAATAACCTAGAAAGAGAGAATATGTATTAAATAGGGCTTCACAGTAAAGTCAACATGAAAAAGCCATTAGTAGTAGTATTAATTTTCTATTTACTTTTTCATCTCTGTGAAGATTCTTGCCCGAATTGGCTCTAAACTTTTTTTGAGCCTTTTTTGGTAAAACCAGACTTAAATATTATATTTTGATTTCAGCAGAAGCATTTTATATTTGCAATTCTGTTTGTTTCCTTATAGATTGAAGCTGGACAATACTGCACTTTTGTCATTTCTACTGATGGTTCTGTCAGAGCTTGTGGTAAAGGCAGCTATGGGAGACTGGGCCTTGGAGATTCTAATAATCAGTCTACTTTAAAAAAGTTAACCTTTGAGCCTCACAGGTCCATTAAAAAGGTTTCATCTTCCAAAGGATCTGATGGTCACACTTTAGCTTTTACGACAGAAGGAGAAGTCTTCAGTTGGGGAGATGGTGATTATGGGAAACTGGGACATGGAAATAGTTCAACCCAGAAATATCCCAAGCTTATTCAGGGCCCTCTTCAAGGAAAGGTATGTACTTTAGTTTTGAATTTAAAAATACTAATTAGATACACTGGTGCTGTAATTGACAGTATCTTTCAGATTTTGATGTGTTCTTTCTGAAGTTACTCCCCTGAACCTCTTTGGCTCATTTTTTGTATAGCTCTTTCATGTTTTATAAAATTTTTACATACATTATTTCATTTTAATTCTTATAATAATCTTATTAAGGTAGTTATTTTCTCATTTCACAGGTAGGGAAACTGAGAATCATCCATTCAACAAATACTTACTTAGCACCTTCCAAGTTCTAGGCAGTGTTTTAGGCAAAACAGTGAACAAAACAGACATGATCCTTGCTCTCGTGGAGCTTTAATCTGGGGGACAAGGACAATAAGTAAACAAACATAAAAATAACAGTAAAGAAAAAATTGAGTAATGTAACAAATACTAATTTGGGGAGGTGTGATATTAGATAATGAGGTCAGAGTTCTTTTGGAGAAAGTGGCATTTTAACAGAAACTTACATGAGGCAGTTAAAGTGGTTAAGTAACTTGCCGGAGGTCACATGCAAATAATGGTCATCATTAAAAAGTAAACCTAGATATCCCCTTATTTCTATTTTACCTCTTTTTTAAAAAGTGAAGGTATTTCCCTAAAAATAGATGCAGTTACATAGGTTCCTCCATTTTAAGATTGTATTCTTTCCCTGGAGGTTTTCTCACATAGAAATCTTTTAGTGTTTAAATTTTAATTTTATTACAAGTTTAATTTTTATTCAAGTTAATTGAATTACAAGTGGGACACTTTTCCTTCAAGGGAGGTTGTTTGACAAGGTAGCCTAGTCCAATGAATTTTACATTGTTGTAACTTTCTTCTAACTTAGACATTAACCCCCAAGTAGTGAACTTTGGAACATTCCACTTGACAGCATCAGGGGATACTTGATAAGATGTTGAATGTGGGGCTCTGAAGAACTGCAAATAAACACTATTCGAAGTTGTATTTTCCTAGTCTTTGTAGCACCTCCTTTTATTAGTTATTAATGTAGATGTTTTTTTGTGTATCTTTTTTCAATAGTCAGTGACTTGATCAGTGTTAAAAGTTATGAATGATTCCCAGATTGCATTGGTACATACCCTTATTCCCCTGATTTTATTCTCCAACTGTAGCTACTTGAGGGTAAAGAGATAAGCTTATATACTGCTTAGATCTTTCTGTACTGGTAATAGTCATGTGTTTTTGAGAGTTATTAGCCAGGATTAGATGTTTTATGTTAACATTATATTAAAAAATTTTTTATTGTTCCATCAGTGTTTAGTCCTCTTCAACTCTTTTTTTTTTTAAATTTCTCTTACACCATACTATTTTTTTTTTAAGATTGTTTTTTTTTTTTTTTAAGATTTTATTTATTTATCTTTAGAGGGGAAGGGAAGGAGAGAGGGAGAGAAACATCAATGTATGGTTGCCTTTCATGCGTCCCCTGCTGGGAATTGGCCTGCAAGGAACTGGCCTGCAACCCAGGCATGTGCCCTGACTGGGAATCGAACCGCGACTGTCTGGTTCGCAGGCCTGTGCTCAACTCTTCAACTCTTTAAGTAAAGACTGGAGAAGTGATATAATATTCTTATAAGTGATTAGATTGATGTATGTGGTATTGGGGGAGTTGCTAGCATTTACACTGCCTTTGTGTGAATTGGATTAAGGAAAGGTGTCCTCTCCTCTGGGTGGAACCCAGCATTCATGGCTTGGCAAATATAGAGCATACAGCCAGTTCTCTGAAATACAGAGCATAGGCTATAGTTCAGCTTTTTTTTTTAACTCTTTAGCCGGGCACCCTTATCCTGGGTACAACCTCCACAACTATACAGGGCAATGCCTGGATGAGTTGTGAATATCAGTATCTCCAAAGTCTCTTTGTATAGGGTCAAATATGTATGTTTTAGCAGCTTTGTGCTCATCAAATTCACTTTGTGTACAATGTAGGTCGTTGTTTGTGTGTCGGCTGGATACAGACATAGTGCTGCTGTCACAGAGGATGGTGAATTATACACATGGGGTGAAGGAGACTTTGGAAGATTAGGTAAGATTTTTTTTAAAATTGAAATTATTCTTACAGAAAAATGATGATGGTTAGTCAGAAACGGTGAGACTAGGATTAGGCCAAAGATTGTCATTTGTTTTGTTAGTTTTAAGTTCAGAGGAAGGTAAGTTTATATATACAGAATACCTAGATTCTGGTGCTGAAATTTAAAATGTAATTAAGTCTAGCAAGTATGTACTATGAGCAGGCACTGCACAATTTCATGGGTAAGAATGATACCATGTGTTCCTGATGTGTATAATCTAGGGGATAACAAATCAATATGAGTGTGATACTAGACAACATTAGTTAAATGTTCTGGGAAGAGCATAAATAGAATGTCCTAATGATTCTTTGGAGGGATTGGGTGACTCAGTTTGGGAGTAGCCAAGAAGATTGGGTAAGAAGATGTTAGAAATGACTGTTTTTATATTAACTGCACTTAAAAATACCTCAACTCTGCCCTAGCTGGTGTGGCTCAATGGATTGAGTGCTGGCCTGTGAACTGAAAGGTCACCAGTTCAATTCCCCGTCAGGGTACAAGCCTGGGTTGCAGGCTGGATCCCTGATTGGGGGTGTTGCAAGAGGCAACCAATCTATGTTTCTTTTGCACATCAGTGTTTCTTTCCCTCTCCTCTCTCTAAAAATAAATAAATAAAGTCTTAAAAAAATACCTCAATTCTGTTATTAACTGGTAATGTTTATTTCACCTGTGAAGTAATGGCCTAAAGAAAAAGAGTTAACATTATTTCTTTTTTGTTTTACCAAGGTCATGGTGACAGTAACAGCCGTAACATTCCAACATTAGTAAAAGACATTAGCAATGTAGGAGAGGTTTCTTGTGGCAGTTCACATACTATTGCTTTATCTAAAGATGGGAGAACTGTGTGGTCCTTTGGAGGAGGAGACAATGGTACGTAAAAAATTTTTTTCTTGACTGCTTTGGCCTTTTTTCCCCTTGAGTTTCTTAAAAAATTCTTGTTTAATTATACATGCCTTTTGTAGAGAAACCCAAATACTGATGACAGAAATTTAAAAAACTAAAATAATTTCTATAACCATTGTTAAAACATCTGAATAAATATGTGTGCATTTATGCAAATTTGTACATACCGTATACTTTTACATGATATCTTTTACAAACCAAAGCAGCAGTCCTATATTTACCACAGATACTATTTTATAACCTGCTGGCTTTTATCTGACAGTATTTTATGAATATCTTTCCTTGTCAGTAAGCTTGGCTCTTCAGTTTTTTTTTAAATGGCTCAAAGTATTCTTTTATGTGATTGTAACACAACTTATAAAACTAGTTCATTGTTGAGCGTCTAGAGGGTTTGCAATTTTTTTTCAGTATTAAAAACAGTACAGTGAATGATTAAATCTTTGTCTGCTTTACTTAATCCCTCCTACCAGCAATATGTTCACTTCCCCATATTCTTCAACTACACTGGCTATTAAAATGAAGATAATAAATATAACAGATAAATTTAGTAGTGAAAGTGGTATCATTAATTTATATTTCTTTGATTCTTAGTAAGGTAGAAGTTATATGTTGGCCATTTGTTTTTCTTATTTAGTGATTTGTCAAGATTTCTATTTCACGAACTATTAAAACTTTTCAAAAATTAAAAGCAATTATATTCATATGTACTCTAATATAGAACCTATTTATTATATCAGCAAATTTCAAATTAGAAATATCACCATTAAAGGTAAGACAGAAGAATAATTTTCCATTATCTTTCTTAAAGCAGTTTAAATTGTAAGAATAGAGGTTGTTTAAAATAAGTAGATTGTTTAACCTGAATGTGTTTGTTTTATAGGGAAACTTGGCCATGGTGATACCAACAGAGTGTATAAACCTAAAGTCATTGAAGCTTTACAAGGAATGTTTATACGGAAAGTTTGTGCGGGGAGCCAGTCTTCACTTTCTTTGACATCAACAGGGCAGGTAGGACTAGTGCAGGGGTGTCAAACTCAGTTTCACCGGGGGCCACATCAGCCTCGCGGTTGCCTTCAAAGGGCCGAATGTAATTTTAGGACTGTGTAAATGTAACAGCTCCTTAACTAGGGGCAAGGAGCTCGGTGCTGCTGGGTAGAAACAAGGTGCCGGGTTGAATAGAGCAAGATGGCAGGCCAGGTTCATCCTGCGGGACTTGTGTTTGCCATTTGTGGACTAAGGGATAAGATGAGTATAAAGACTCAAGAGTATTTCCTAGGACTAGATGACTAAAGAGTAACAATTGTATTTAAATTTTAAAGTTAAAAAATACATTTTCTCCTGTTTGAAGAAGTACAGTATCTGAGAAGGAACCAGGTTTTCTGACCTAGCCTGTGTGACCCAGATAAACCTGCTCTCAGCCCCCTGTACTTTGTATTATGATGGCTTTACAAAACCTTTTAACACTAAGCATCCATTCAGTTTTTTCTTCAAAATCATGGATACTTGGGTTAAGTGAGGCTAGATCTTGCTGGAACCAGTGATATGAACTAACAAGGCAAGAAGGTCATCAAAAGAGAGGGTAAGGAGAACATTCCCATATGGAAAGTGATCTCTGAGAGTGCGCCGTGTTTCTGAGAAAGGGTCAGTCAGACTTAGGATAGTCAGATCTTCATAATCTCTTTATAAACTTTCAAACTTACACATGCATATCTTGACTTGTTTGTTGGTGAGGGAGTGGGTCTTGTGGTGGTGGTAAACTGACAACGTCTCCCTTACACCCATCAGCAATGATAGTGAGAAAGGGAGCTGACCACTTACTCTCTCACATACAGGAATCCCTTATACCAGGCAGTGGTATAAAAAATGTTTTCTAACTACAAGCAGATGAGTAGCAAAGCTAAAATTAGCATATAATTTAATTATTTTTGAGAGACTGGAATGCCTTGTGTCCTAACAAATCTACCTCAAACTGTTTATGACCTTGTATTTCACTACATTAGTCATTTGTTACAATGCTGGTAGTTGCCTTAAAACTTAAAACTTCTGCAACTTTCTCACTGTGGGTTTTGTGCTAGGAATCCATGAATTAAAGCCAAAATATGTTCATTTATTTGTTGTATAGCCACAGGCAAGTTACAGGCCTTCCTTAAGCATCATGAACTTCTGTAAGAGAGGGGTAATAATTTCTGCTTTGCTTACAAATGACCATAGTAGATAATTATTTGAATTGAAAGTTTCTATAAATTTTGAAATACTGTTCAATTTATCAGTTGCTAATAATATAATAATAGCGATCATTACATTAAATTCCAAAGAAACATGTGAATTATTTGCTTTATGGAATAGATGTACCAGGAGTGCACTAAGTTATGTGAAATCAGCTATATATACTGAGAAAAAATAAAGTAAGAGAAACATTTTTAAATGGTAAGGGTAATTCTGTTTACCATTATACTTCTTGCCGAGCATCTAGTGAAGATCAATATCTCTTTTTCCCTTGGTTCATTTCAGTCCCTCGGGCCTTTTCAGTGCTAACTCATCACCATGTTAAGTGTGATTCTTATGTTAAAAAATACAGTATGTGTTTTTTTAATACAACAAGGCCCCTAATGCAAGCCAAATATTTCTTCATCTTGTGTTTAACCAAAGCAATACTGCAATAGCAAAACTTAGCTATGTGGATCTTAATGAGTGATAGTAGTACTATGTTGTACTTGAGTGACTTAGAATAGAATTTTCAATGACATTGATTATATATTTTTTCACCTTATTTGTCTTTAATGCCTAACCCCTCTTAACGTGTGCCTTCCTGGTACTGGAATTATGTGGCATTCTATATTTGTCTTAAGTAAGTTCTGTGATAACTGGTACAAGTACTTGCTCTTCATTTTTGTTGAAGAGGTTTGATATCTCAGTAGTCTTTCCTGAAGTAATTGCAAGCCGAAAAAAAATTCCCAAACTTGATGGCATAAGGATAAGAATCTATATGATATTACCAAAACCACCGAAGGAAAAAAAGTCATTCAATTTGCTGATTTTCAGGTCACAAAATTGGCAGTCATTTATTCTTTTATACTTCTCTTTTCACCTTGTCATTCCCTCAAGCATCTTAAATCAGTGGAGATTTGTTTTAGTGTTATTAGTCAAAAATGAAGATGTATGAAGAGAACTGTCTTGACTACTGCTTCACAAGGTCCCCTTTGTAAGTGGTAATTAAAATTGTAACAACGAGGTAGGGTAGTTTTCAATTAAGTCATAAATGGCAGTTTTTTTGTTTATATAATTTATTATATATGATTTTACCTTGGTCTAATTAACCAAGAAATATTTGTTGAGACCTTTGGAGTGACAAACATGTAAAAGTAGCAGTATTTCTAAGCTGCTAAGATTGGGCAAATGTAATATAATGCAATTAGTAACTTTTGCACAATCTCTCAGAAGATCCTTCTACTTTTTACTGTGACAGATTATTTTTGTTTCAGTTCAGGTATTTTTGTCTGCCTGTCCAGCGAACTTTTAAAAATGGCAAAAGATTCACTATGAAAATCTTTAAAATAATCAAGACAGTAAATATTGTTTTTAACAACAAAAAGATATTGTTTAGTATTAACCCACACTGTTGTTTATGATATTTACTCCTAATATCTCAGAATATTATGTGTAATGAATTTGTTTGTTTCAGGTCTATGCTTGGGGCTGTGGAGCTTGTCTAGGGTGTGGTTCTTCAGAAGCTACTGCTTTGAGACCCAAGCTTATTGAAGAACTGGCTGCCACCAGAATAGTTGATATTTCTATTGGAGACAGTCATTGTCTGGCTCTTTCTCATGGTAAAGCCATTTGTTTTTAAAAAATAGCACTAACTGTCATTTTCCACACATATATTACACTTAAATTGGGCTTTTTTGTTGTTCTTTGTGTTTTGTTTTTAGATAATGAAGTTTACGCCTGGGGAAATAACTCAATGGGGCAGTGTGGCCAAGGAAATTCCACAGGTCCTATTACTAAACCAAAGAAAGTGAGTGGCTTAGATGGCATAGCTATTCAGCAGATCTCTGCTGGAACATCACATAGTCTGGCGTGGACTGCTCTTCCTAGGGACAGGTGAGAGTGCCCACATTTAAAAGTTCTTGTACTTTAGTACCAGTAGAAACAGCAGTAAAAACAGAAATAACAGCACTTTGTTTATAAAATGCCCTCCTGGACATTTTTAGGGTTTTTTTTTTTTTACTATCATAGAATTGATATCTAGATTTCTTTCAGTTTGAATATTGAGGTTAGGTATGTTTTAAAACATGAAGTTATCCACTGTATTTAAGGTATTTTCAAAACTTGTCTCCTAAACATTATAAATTCCATCTCTATCTAGATACTGAGTTTAAAAACTAAATGTCTGCATATCCAGAGGAAGTTAAAATAATCAAAACCAGAACTAGGCTTTATTGATTTAAACAGTTGATTTGCCTTTGTGTCCTTTATCTGGTTGGTTTTTTGGAAAAAAGCAGTCACCAGACTTTTACATAAAAGGAAGTTACTTTTTGCAGAAATTTAGCTTCTTCCTAAAGTGATAATTATATTTGTTTAGATAATCAGGTAGGTGATTTTTAGCCTACATTAGGAGATTGAATTTTAAGGGATTTAGGGGTTGTTTCACATACTTCAGATGCATGTGGGCTAATTTACAATTTAGAATGTATTATACAGTTGACCTATGAACAACATCAATTTGAACTGGCTCACTTATACATAAATAGATTTTTTCCAATAAATAATACAGTTGGCCCTCCATATCTGTGCGTTTTGCATCTGTAGAGTCAGCCAACTGCGGTTTGAAAATCGTGTGTATTTTTTAATCTGTGGCAGGGAATCTGTGGAAGTTGGAGGCCCAACTATATACCCTTTTCTCTGCCATTTTATATAAGGGACATGAGCATCCATGGACTTTGGTATCCACAAGGAGGGGTGTCCTTGAACTAATTCCTTGCAGATACCAAGGTACAACTACAGTTAAGTTTTTGGGGATTCAAAAGATAAACATGAATTTTCGTTCTAAGGGTCAGCAGCAGTAATCCCCACATTGTTAAAGGGGCAACTGTACTTGGATTTTAGAGCTTTAATTCAGATGGGGTTTATTATGATATTTTAACCAATTAAAAGCATTTATAGATAATTACTCTCAAATAAAAGCCAAAAATATAATAAACTGAATAGAAATAATTTGCTATCAGTATTAACTCTGTAACTTCCCACTTTATATGTAGATAGTTGGTTTCCAAGACCTTGAAAATCTTCACAGGAGTTTTCAGGAGTTTTTCTTTTAGTGTAGATGTCAGTATATCATTATATAGAGTCAGGCTACTTTTCTTAAAATAAAATATACATTTTAATAGCCCCTTAGATTCAGAAGGGGCTATAATAGAAAATGTGTCTCAGCCTTCTTCTAAAGTAGGTGATAGTTACGTTTTCTTCTTGAAGAACTCCAGGAGTGGCAAATTCTTGGTTTTCCTCAGTAGCTAAAATGAAGGGTTTTATCACCTTTATAATCAAGAAGGTCTTCTGTGTATCTTGTTGAAATCTCAGCTTTAGTAATGGTTTGGTTTTTGTTTTAGATCATGTGTGAAAATTTTAGGTTGAGGCTCTTCCATGATTTTTCTTATGCTTTTTCTAGACAAGTTGTTGCATGGCACCGACCTTATTGTGTAGATCTTGAAGAGAGTACCTTCTCACACCTGCGTTCTTTTCTTGAGAGATACTGTGATAAAATAAACAGTGAAATACCCCCACTCCCGTTCCCCTCATCAAGGTATGTTGTGTGTACATACATATTTGTTTGTGTGTATACATCTATTAATAACTCATTTTGAGTTTTGACTTACTATTTTTTGCTCAATTTTCCCCTCAGTTATATGAAACTTCTTTGTAATCTAAAAAGAGCTAAAGTTAGGTACTTGTTGATAATAAGCTTTCTGGAGAGTTTTCTATAATTTCATGAATTATGTTTTAAAAACTACTGTTGGTCATAATTTGGCAAGAATTTATTTTATTTTATTTTTTTAATTTTTTATTGATTATGCCATTACATTTGTTCTATTCCCCCCTCCGTTCCCCTCCACCCTGTACACCCCTCCTCCATCATTCCCCCCCTTTAGTTCATGAACATATGTCTCAAGTTCTTTAGATTCTGTATTTCCCCTACTATTCTTACCCTGCCCCCTATCTATTTTCTATGTTACCCAAACTGGAAAGCACATGCTCATTTATGTTCCAAAAGTTCACAACAGTTTATTTGGTTTCAGGGAACACCACAATTTCCTCAAGCTGTGCCTGAAGCTGCTTTCAAATCACCTTGCTCTCGCACTTGCCGGAGGGGTGGCTACCAGCATTCTAGGGAGACAGGCAGGTCCACTTCGAAATTTACTCTTCAGACTGATGGACTCAACTGTCCCAGATGAAATCCAAGAGGTAAGAGTGTAGGACTCAACGAATCTGTACCTCAAGGCATATCTTTCTTTGAGGTTGTAGCTCATAAATCCAACTACAACTTAGAACACTTCATCTGGATGTTGTGTCCCCTACTTCTGTTTTCTTGGTGAGAACAAATGTTTTCGGTTAATTAGTCCTTTAAAATAAAGGTCAAATGTCACCTCTGAGAAACCTTTTCATTCCCTGCTCTTCTGCTAGATTAGGTTCTCTTATATATGTTCTTATTGTATCACATTGTATTAAAGTTGTCTGTTTATAAACACTTCTTGTCTTTTTCCATCAGAAGATAAATTTATGAGGACAAGGACCTAGTTTTATTTTTTTATTATGACAAAAAGTATACAGTATAAAATTTACCATATGAACTACTTTTAGTGTACAGTTCAGTGGCATTAAATGCATTCATAATGTTGTACAATCATTACTACCCTCCATCTCCATAACTCTTTTCTCTTATAAAATTGAAATCTGTAACTGTGTTTAATAACTCCCCATTCTCCCCTCCCTCTAGCTTTAGCAACCACCATTCTACTTTTTGTCTCTATGATTTTGACACTCTGTGTTATATAAATGGAATTATAAACTGTTTCTTTTCGTGACTAGCCTGTTTCACTTATCATAATGTCCTCAAGGTTCATCCATGTTGTAGCATATGGCAGTATTTCCTTCTTTTTTAAGGCTGGATAATCTATTATATGTATATATTACATTTTGCTCACCCATTCATCTGTCATTATTATGACCTTGAATTAGGCACTGATTTCTTAGGTATGACTACCAAAGCATAAGCAACCAAAGAAGAAAAGGTAAATTGGAGTTCATCAAAATTAAAAACATTTATGCCTCAAAGGACATGATCAAGAAAATCAAAATACAGTTCACAGAATACAGTTTCCATCTCCCATTTTGTGAATGGGAGAAATATTTGTAAATATTTGTAAATCAGATGTCAATAAGCTTCTAGTTTCCAGAATATATAAAGGATTCTTACAACTCAGTAATAAATAAGACAACTCAATTAAAAAATGAAAATAGAATCTGAGTAGACATGTCTCCAAAGAAGATATACAAATGACCAATAAACATATGAAAAAATGTTCTACATCATAAGTCATCAGGGAAATGGAAATATATACCACATGAGATACTGCTTCATCCTACTAGATGGCTATAATAAAAAAGACTGACATTGACAAGTGTTGGTGAGGATGTAGAGAAATTGGAACCCTCAGGTATTGCTGGTGGGAATGTAAAATGGTGAAGCTCTTTTGGAAAATAGGTAATTCCTTAAATATTTAAACATAGAGTTACCATATAATGCAGCAATTCCACACCTAGAGCTGTACCCAAGGAATTGAAAACATATGTCCATGCAAAAATGTGTACATGAATGTTTATAACAGTGTTATTGATAATAGCCAAAAAGTGGAAATAAACAAATGTCTGTTAGTGGTGGATGAACAAAATGGAGTATGTCTATACAATGTAATATTATTCAGCCATAGAAAGGAATGAAGCACTGACACATGCTACAGCATAGGTGAACCTAGTACATATTACGCTAAGTGAAAGAAGCCATACAAAGAAGGCCACATATTATATTATTCCATATATGTGAAATGTTCATAGTAGGCAAATCCATAGAGACAAAAAATAGATTACCATATGTTGTCATGTATGATGTGCACCTTTTTTTGGGAGGTGGCCCAAATGTTTGAGGGAAAAATAAGGATGCACATTATATATGGGTATCATGATTGCACACCATGATGGTATAATCCATATATGATGCGCACAAAAACGTGGGTATGCATTATACATGGGAGTGCATTATACATGGCAAAATATGGTAGTTGGTTGCCAGGGACTTGAGTGGAGGGAGAGATGGAAAGTGACTACTAATGGGTACAGAGTTTCCTTTTAGGGGTAATAAAAATGTTCTAAGGTTAGAGGTGATGGTTGCACAATTCTGAATATACTAGAAACCACTGAATTTTATACTTTAAAAAGGTAAAGTTTATGAGATGTCACTTACATGTCAATTTAAAAAAAAGCAAAAAAGATAATGGTGATTTTTCTGGTACAGGGGCATGTCCCTGGGATGCAGGCAGGAGGAGTATTAATATTAACCTGGCAATAAATGGGAACTTTGAGGATTTAATATTCAGCAATAAGGTAGCAAAATATTTTTCAAAAGGTTGAAAAGTACTGAATAAAGTAAGAAAGTAAACTTAAAAATTATCTTTAGAATTGTTTGTTTATTCCTTGAGTGTCCTTGGTAGCTACTCTGTCTTAGGAGGGTCCTTAGGAGATGAATTCTAGGATGTGTATTAAAGTTATTTCTGTTGAAGGCTATTTTTGTTCCCCGTTCCTTATCTCTGAAACTTCTAGTAATTTATTTGTTTGCAGTAATCACTGTTGCTGTGTTTTGTTTCCTTCTTTTTTTAATGCTTTATTTTGAACCAATTGTAAACTTAAGGGAAAGCTACATAAATAATAGAGTTTTCACATATCTATCACCCGGCTTTCCCTGGTACTAATGTCTTACATAATCACAGTGCAATTACTGAAACCAAGCAATTAACATTGGTTTAATACTATTAATTAAGCTAAAAACCTTATTAGAAATGATATCAGTTTTCCACTAATATCCTTGTCCTTCTGCAGGATACTGTTCAGGATTCCGTATTACATTTTATCATTGTTTCTCCTTAGTGTCCTGCACACTGTAACAGTTCCTCATTCTTTCTTTGCCTTTCCTTGATCTGGATACTTCATGAGTTCTAGTCATTTTTAAAATTGGATATTCTGTTATTTCTCATGATTAGACAGAAGTTATGCATATTTGGCAAGAATACCACAGGAATGATGTACATCATAACATGGGATTCATGATATTGATGTGTTTTATACTGGAGATTTTAGCCTTGATTGCTTGGTTAAGGTGGTGTCTGCAAGTTTTAACATCCATCAGTACCATATAAAATAAATTCTTTGAGAATACACTCACACTTAAGTAGTTTGAAAAGTGAATCTTTGAATCTCTGAGGCATAGAATTTTAAATTGGAAATCATTTTTTCATAAGAATTGTGAAGTCATTGCCTTCTAGTTTTCAATGTTGTTACTCAGAAAATCAATGCTATGCAGATTTTTGATACTTTGTTTGGAAGTATGTTTTTCTTTCTGGACATCTATAGCAAGTTCTACTTGTCCTTTGTGTTCTCACACTTGGAAATAATATGAACTGATGTGGGTCCCATTTTATCCATTGTGGTGCATACTTGGGTGAACAGCTTTTAACTTGGAAACCCATAGCCTTCAGTTTTAAGAAATTATCTTGAAGTGTATTGTTATTTCCTCTTCATTGTTTTCTGTGTGTTCTCTTTCTCTGTAATTTGTTATCAGGATTCTAAACCTCCTGCACCAGGACTCTTATTTTTTCTTGTTTTCTTTCCTGCTTTCCACTTTCTCTTCTGTGAGAAATTTAATTTTATATTCTAACCCTTCTATTGATGTTCTTTATTTTTTCTATCATATTTTTTAATTTATATAAAAAGAGCTCTTAATCTTTGAGTGTGTCTTTTCTCTAGTCTAAGGCCTGCATTTTACTGCTAAAGAAGCTATGACCCAGAGAAGTTACGGGTCATAGATATGCAGCTACACTGTATGCTGTTCCCACTACCTGGATTTCTGTTTGGCTAAGTCCTGCTCATTTTTAATTCTTAAATGCCTAATCCTCAGGGAGACCTGTGAGCTCATAGGCCATGTTAATTGCCTTTTTGTATATGTGCTCTTTTAAGCCTATACTTCCATTTACTTTTCCTGTGTGACTTCTTTCACACTCACAGTTACTTGCTCGGGGTCTCTCTCACTGGACTGTCTACTCATGAAAGCAGGGCTTTTGTCTGTCTTGTTCATTTCTTCATGCACAGTACTTTTTAGGACCAGTGCTGTAGATTCAACACTCAATATTTGTTGAGTGATGATTATTAGTAGCAAATCCAAAATACGCATTCTGGTATTCTTAAAAACATCTAAAGAAGGACTTGTGTGGTTTTTTTCCCCACATGTTACCTCTATTTAAACTTCCATGATCCATCTTCTTTAGACTTCCATGATTCTAATAGTCAATGGATTTAAGTTATCTTTTTATTTATTAAAAACATAAGAACCAGCCCAATATCCACTTTTCTTTCGTGATATTAGGTGGTAATTGAAACTCTGTCAGTGGGAGCAACCATGCTGTTACCTCCATTAAGAGAACGTATGGAATTACTTCATTCTCTTTTACCCCAAGGACCTGACAGATGGGAAAGCTTATCTAAAGGACAGGTGAGCTTTTGCATGGTACCTAAGTAATCCAGTTTTATAAACAAACAAAAAAAAAGACAAGAAAAGAAAGGTAACTGATTGTCCAGTGTTTATAAAATGACACTTAACTTGATGGTTCTGGTAAATCCTAGTATTTAATGTTTTCTGCTGGAGAAGTCCCCAAATTTCTAATGAAGGTGAAGTACACTTAAATAATAATTTATTAGGTAATTTTTAAAATCACGAGTAATTTTTTCAGTGTTGCTTTCACTGTCAAACCAGAGGCGTTTTAGTTTATTTGTAGTGTACTGAGTTGAAATCAAGGGCATGCACTATTATTGGTTCCATGCCCAGAACTTTGTTTGAAATTACTTATATAAAAGGTAAAAGAAGGTGACTAATACAAAAAAGTATTTGATGACATGAGTGTGGTTTTTTGTTTTTAAGATCTTCTGTGTATTAAAATAAGTACATTTTGTTTAATCAAGTAGAACAATCAATCACAGAGTTACAAATTTGAGGGAAGAAGTGGTATGTACTCATAATCACAGATGTCTTGCAGTGAGTCTTTTGCATTCGTTTATATTTCAGTGATTTGCTGTAAACATTAGAATAAGTAGTTTCATTGGTAATTCTGTAGAAGAATGTGTAGAATAATTTATTTGTTGACATTCCCTGCTCCTTACTTACAGTACTAAAATTATCATGCAGAGTATGCCATTTTAGCTTAGTTTTAGGTATTATAATAAAGTCTGGAATAAAACTGTAAGTCTCATTTTCCCAAATGGTATTAATGGGATAAGTTTTCTTTTGATTACATAGTTGCTAAAAGACTATTGTTAATCAGGATATGAAGTGAATTAGTTAGCATTATTAATATAGCTTTTTTGGGGGATCATCTTTTTCCCTTTTTAGTGCATTTTAACCTAATTATTCTATCAATGGAATTTATTTTTTAATTTTTTTAGAGAATGCAACTGGATATCATTCTAACAAGTTTGCAGGATCATACCCATGTAGCCTCCCTACTTGGCTATAGCTCACCCTCTGATGCGGCTGACCTCTCCTCTGTGTGTACGGGCTACGGAAGCCTGTCAGATCAACCTTACAGCACTCAGAGCTGCCATCCAGACACCCATCTGGCTGAAATTTTGATGAAGACTCTCTTAAGAAATTTAGGATTTTATACAGTAAGTTGTTCTTTTTCTTTGTGGTAAAAAAAAAAAAAAAGAGCCCTATTTTTATTTATTTATTTATTTTTTTGAGAAGGAAGGTATCACTACCTCATGTCAGGATATTTTGACATTTAAACAGTAATGAAATAAATCAAACTTGAGACTCCACTTCCCCACAGCAGGAAAACATGTCAGATCTGAAATATTGTGAGTGCCTATGACTTATTAAGAATTCAAAAGAGAATTATTTTAGAATTTTACCAAAATTTTTATGTTAATGTACAAGAATAAACATACAAATAGTCAACAACATTTTGCAAGAGAAGAATAATGAGGGATGGATATAATATAATAAAGATTGATTATTTCTTACCAGAAAATAATCTTACAGTTAAATGTGATTGGTACTAAGAAAAGGCTAGTCAATAGGGGAGAAGTCAGTGGGCACTAAAGCTTTCCCTGTGTTAGGGTGCCATTGATTCTTCCTCTGCAGTGGTTTTTAGATCCATGTCTTTTTTTGTTTTCATTTCTATGGGTTCTAACTCAGGCCATCATGACCTAATACTGATAGCAATGTTATTAGCTATTAGTGCTAATAGCAGTTTCACTGTGGCTGGTCTCTTTTCAGCATCTTATTGCTAGAATAACCTTACTGTATTAAAAAACCTCATTTCATTAAATTAAATCCTTTTTAGATCCTTCATTGTTTGTCTTACACTACACTCTCATCTGAGCTCATGCACATGGCACACTTGTCTTCTGTTTGCTTTTTCTGTCTACAGATCTGTGACTACTTTAAGAATTCATTATTCTAGGAAGCCTTGCCCAAATAACCTCATCTTACCATATAATTATAACTGCATATCCTTTAGCGATTTTTAGTCATAAGTGTACTATGTATAACTTAACTTTGAGTTGTTCGTGTATCATTTCTTACTGTCTCCTATGCCTCTTCAGGGTCAGGTCTGTATATTTTTTTCCATACAAATTTTAGTGTTTTGTTCTGCCCACATTAAAAGGTTGTTGACTAAATTGAAGTGCCACTTGTTCCTGTAGAATTATTTTCTCTGACATTTAAGAATGTTTGATCTGATATTTACCTGTAAGTGGAATGGCAACAGTGTTACAGTATATCTGTATCCACTTGTTATTGACTGAATTTTTTTCCAAAGTTGTAAGGAACATCTATGCTGAATTAAAGTAATGCCTCTATTATGTCATTAGGACTAAGGCAGATGTGTACATTATGTGGAAGTGGCAGTAAAATACTCCTTTTGAGCTAAGATCATAATAAAAACACTGTGATTTAAACCATACTTGTCTTGGTCCAAGATTTAAAAATAATGGTTCTTTTCTTAGTTTGTTTGGTCTGCTATAATAGAATACTCTAGAATGAGTAGATTATAAACAACACCAATTTATTTCTCACTTTTGGAGGTGGCAAGTCCAAGAACAAAGTGCCGGCAGATTTAATGGTACCTGCTCCTTGGTTTATAGGTAGCTGTCTTTTTTGCCTTTGTCCTCACACAGGGGAACTCTCTGAAGTCTCCTTATAAGGGTACTAATGCCATTCATGAGGGCCTCTGACCTCAGGACTATTCACCTTCCAAAAGCCCTGCTTCCACTTACTACTACATTGGGGGGATTAGGTTTCAACATAGAATTGTGAGGGGGCACAAACATTCGCTTTCTCTCTGACAGTGCTTATTTGGGAGCTTATAAATGTCCTTCTGTAGTGAGGGTCTTAAAATGTTCTGAGACTCTTGCATGTTGTAATCATAAACCATATTTTATGTATAAAGATGTTCATTACATTATAAGCAATAAGAAATAAGAAATTGGAAACAAATGTAATATCTAAAAATAGGGGAATGATTAAGTTATAGTATATATGCTCAATGGAATATTGTATGACTCAAGTTTTACATATACATGGTTTATGAAAATGTAGCAAATGTTGGTGAACTTGTTGGAAAAGAGTAAAAATAGCATAAGCAATATTATGAAAAAGTCACAAAAAATCAGGAAAGAAGTACACCAAAAATATTAATAGTGATTTTTCTTTGGGTGGTTTGCTCAATTGTGATTTTTAACTTTTTTAAATTGCAGTTTGGGTATTTCCTAGATTTTTTATATTGCACATTAAAAAAAATATTTTTAACTTGAAATAATTTAAAACCCAAAAATCATTCAAAGAGCTTCTCATACCCTTTATTACATTTGCTCACTCTATGTATTTGTTTTTCTAAATCATTTGAGGGTAAGTTGCAGATTCCATGCTGGCCATTCCTAAGTACTTAAGCATGCATTCCTTAAGAAGAATGATGTGCCCTGGCTGGTGTAGCTCAGTGGATTGAGTGCGGGCTTGCGAACCAGAGGATCGAGGTTCAATTCCCAGTCAGGGCACATACTGGGTTGCAGCCCAGTTCCCATTGGGAGACCCACGAGAAACAGCTATACATTGATATTCTCTCCCTCTCTCCTTCCCTTCCCCTCTAAAGGTAAATAAATATAATCTTAAAAAAAAAAAAAGAAAGATATTCTCTTACACAAGAACAGAAGAGTTGTAGAACTCAGGAAATTTAACATTGATGCAGAACTGTTATTTAATATGCAGTTCACATTCAGATTTCTGTATTGTCCCAATTATGTCCTTTATAGCAACCCCCATCTCAATCCAAGATCACATTATATTTAATTGTCATGTCTAGGCCACTTTTTTATAATCAGAAACAAATTTAATGTTTAAGAATTGTGATCTTAGAAATAACAGAACATGTGGAAACAAAAGTTTACACAAGAGATCTGGAAAACAATAGCATTAAAATATGGAGGCACTGGACAGGTAGTGCGCAGTTGCTTGGAGCATTGTCCTGATACACCAAGGTTGTGGGTTCAGTCTCCAGTCAGGGCACGTACAAGAAGTGACCAGTGAATGCATAAATAAGTGGAACAATAAATTCATGTTTTGTCTGTCTCTCTCTCTCCCTCTCCATCCTCCCTTCCTCTCTCAAATCAATTAATATAAAATAAAATAAAAAATATTGAAATACATTATCTCTGGGTATTGTACTATTTTCCTATTTTCTGTATTTTCAAAATTTCTTTGGTGAAATATGTATTTTTTAATGGAAAAATCAAATTGAGCCTGGCTGGTGTAGCTCAGTGGCCTTCAAATTGAGCGCAGGCCTTCAAAGCAAAGGATTGTGGTTTGATTCCCAATCAGGGCACGTTCCTGACTTACAGGCCAGTTCCCAGTGGGGGATGCATGAGAGGCAACCATACATTGATATTTCTCTTCCTCTCTCCTTCCCTTCCCCTCTAAAGATAAATAAATAAAATCTTAAAAAAAAAAAAGAAAAATCAAATTGAGATTGTCGATAAATCTTACTATCTAATAGCTGATAACAACAGCAAAGATTTAAAGGTAATATTGAAGAAAAAGACAATGGCTTCTTAAATCAGAATCACTTATGGTAGGACATTACTTTCATTTTCAAATACTTCAGATATAATCTTCATTTATGTATCATTTCTAGGATCAAGCATTTGGAGAGCTAGAAAAGAATAGTGATAAATTTTTACTTGGAACATCATCTTCGGAGAACAGTCAGCCTGCTCATCTTCATGAACTGCTGTGTTCATTACAGAAACAGCTACTGGCTTTTTGCCATATCAATAACATTAGTGAGGTATGTGATTATTTGCTTTTTATGGTGGTCTTTCTCAGGGACCTTGAAACTCAGCTATTTGGTGAAGCCATGATATTTTTGTACCTTGATCTTTCAAGTAGTAATTTAGCAACTTTCTCCCCTCAGAACTCAAGCAGTGTGGCATTGCTTCATAAACATCTTCAGCTCTTATTGCCTCATGCCACAGATATTTATTCACGTTCTGCAAATTTGCTCAAAGAAAGTCCTTGGAATGGCAGCGTTGGAGGAAAATTAAGAGGTGTGTTTGAAACTAGATTTCAAATTTAATCAGTGGTTGTAAAGTAAGTGTTCTTAACCTTTCCAAAACCTTATGAGGGCCTGAAACCTCTGAGTGGAATAAAAATGATCTTGAATCTCTTTCTTATTGAAAACCCCTTTGATCTTGGTTTGGGGGTGATGGTAATAACACTGATCTAGGTAACCTTAAAAGTTAATTGACATGACAGAGGCCTAATTTTAAGGCATTGGATAATATATGTGCAAAAAGATTAATTTTAAATTGCATTAAGTGAGATTTTTATCTATTTCTTTACCTTTCTTCAGCATTTTCCACTGTTTCTCTTTCTTTCTTGAAATGCTTTCTTTTCCTTGGGGCTCTGTGTAATCATAATTCTGTTTTTACTCATATGTCTCTGTTTTTCATTGGTTTCTGTAAACGCCTCTTCCATAGACATGCCCTTTAATGTGTAGGCTCCTCTGAATTTTGTCTGCAACCCTCATTTCTACCTGACTGATCTTACCTGGTTCCATTGTCTGACCATCATGTGCATGTTGACTCTCCTGTGTGCACCTAGCTGAGGGCTTCCTTTTCACACGAGCCTTTCTCTGGTTACCTGCTGGTATCTTTTTTGGTTGTCCTAAAGGCAGAAAATTGAGTAGTCTGTCTAAAACCAAATCATCTCACCAGTTCTCCCACTGAAAAATTCAGTAATCTGTCTAAAACCAAATCATCTCACCAGTTCTCCCACTGAAAAATTCAGTAATCTGTCTAAAACCAAATCATCTCACCAGTTCTCCCACTGAAAAATTCAGTAATCTGTCTAAAACCAAATCATCTCACCAGTTCTCCTGCTGAGAAAACAAGTTCTCCCACTGAAAAATTCAGTAATTTGTCTAAAACCAAATCATCTCACAAGTTCTCCCACTGAAAAAACAAGTTCTCTCACTAAAAAATTCAGTAGTCTGTCTAAAACCAAATCATCTCAGAAGCTTTCCCACAAAGTGTCTGTTGGTGGCGCTCTGTAAAGTGAGTAAATATTAATACCACACCAAGAAATTGGGAAACTAAAACCGTTGCATGCTAGACTCCTCCATTGTGTTGTTGCACAGGCATTAGAAATTTCATCCGTTTAAACTGAGCTCATCTCTCAATAGTCCATCCTACCCTTAAGTACAGTGAAATATGTATCGAAACAAAATTGATTTAAAATTGATACAGATAATAAAAAGGTAGATGCTTGAGGTGTTCTCGATTTTTTTAAAAGTAAATTTGGTTTTAAAAACAAGGCTTCCCTCATTAAAATGGAAGCACCATGAAGGCAGGAATTTTTAGCTCTTTGTTCATGGCTATATCCTTTTCACCTAGAATAGTGCTTGGTATGTTGTTCAGGTACTCAGGAAATATTTCTGGGGTAAATCTTGAAAAGCTAAATTTGTGAATCAACTTCATAATGCATTTAAAGGAGGGAGCTATAATCTTTTAAATTCATTGGCATGAGATATATGTATGCTTTCCCACTAAGTGTCTGTTGGTGGTGCTCTGTGAAAGTGAGTAAATATTAATACCACATGAGCTACCAGATACATGTTCAACAGAGTTATTGAATTAGTGTACTGTAATTCTAGGTTAAATTCGTTTTTAAGTTTTGTAACAGTTGATCCATGTTGAATTTCTTCCCCTTCATAGATGTGATATACGTCTCAGCTGCAGGCAGTATGCTCTGCCAGATTGTTAATTCCTTGTTATTACTCCCCGTGTCTGTGGCTCGGCCTTTATTGAGTTACCTCCTCGACTTGTTGCCACCTCTTGATTGCCTTAATAGACTCCTGCCAGCTGCCGCTCTGTTAGAAGACCAAGAGTTACAGTGGCCTCTTCACGGTAAGTAAAGATGATAAAAGAGCAAATAATGCTTTTGAGAAAAATGGTTCCCCTTGCATGCATCAGATAAATCATACCTGACACTTGGGTGTGTTATGTAATGAAAAAGATTAAGTTGTTATCTTCTCAGAGATTACAGTCTAAAGTGGGCACTTATATGGGAAAACTTAAGAAGTTGCTCATATATAACAGTGTCATATTAACATTAAAATTAATAACTTTACAAAGGACATTTTAAAAAAATTTTTAAAAGATCAAATCTATATGATCATCTTTTTTTTTAAAGATTTTATTTATTTATTCATTTATAGAGGGGAAGGAGAGAGGGAGAGAAACATCAATGTATGGTTGCCTTTTGTGCATCCCCTGCTGGAAACTGGCCTGCAGGGAAGCAGTCTGCAACCCAGGCATGTGCCCTGACTCGGAATCGAACCACGATCCTTTGATTCGCAGGCCTGAGCTCTATCCACTGAGCTACACCAGCCAGGGCTTATACAAAGGACATTTTTGATAGCATAACTTATCTGGATGTTTTAAATTGGTAGCCTAGTAAAGGGAATATGTACAGAAAGTGTTATAATTTCTTCTCATTGTAAAATTGTTTTGCTTTAATATCTTATTGTTAGTATAGGACATAGCTTGAGAATCTTGAATACATGATGAAGACACAATTATTAATGATTTTGTCTTCAGGAGGGCCAGAACTGATTGATCCTGCTGGCCTGCCATTACCTCAGCCAGCTCAGTCCTGGGTGTGGCTTGTGGATCTGGAAAGAACAGTTGCCCTCCTCATTGGGCGCTGTCTTGGTGGCATGCTTCAGGGCTCCCCTGTGTCTCCAGAGGAACAGGACACTGCATATTGGATGAAAACACCACTTTTTAGTGACGGCGTAGAAATGGACACCCCTCAGTTAGGTAATGTGCTTCTTTGCAACATTTAAAATACATGTTTGTGTTTGAACCTCTATTAGAAATTTCTCTTACCCTGGGTTTGCCGAATAGAATACTGACAGGAAACAGCAGCATTAGGAGGGTACGAGATCTGAGACTGTAACTTGAAGCCCTCAGAAAAACAGTTAAATCCTGCAGCATTGTGTTTCAGCACTGGGTAGTGAAAAGAGCCTGTGAACTAGGAAAATGCAGTCCTGGTCCCATTCTGTGATTATTTTTGAAAAATTTTTAAAGATTTGTTTATTTTTTCTTTTAAAGATTTTATTTTTAGAGAGAGGGGAAGGGGAGGAGAAAGATAGGGAGAAAAACATCAACATGCCGTTGCCTTCTCATATGCCCTCTGCTGGGGACCTGGCTTGCAACCCAGGCATGTGCCCTGACTGGGAATTGAACCAGCAACCCTTTGGTTCACAGGCCTGTGGTCATTTCACTGAGCTACACCAGCCAGGTGGTTTTTAATTGTTTTTATCCTCACCTGAGGACATTTTTTTTCACTGCTTTTAGAGGAAGGGAAAGAGGAAGGGGAGAGAGAAACATCCATGTAAGAGAGAAACATTGGTTGCCACCTGTATTTGGTGGTCAAATACAGGTGGCAAACCCACAACCTAGGTACGTGCCCTGATTGGGAATCGAACCCTCAACCTTTCAGTTACGTGATGATTCTTCAATCAAGTGAGCCACGCTGGCGAAAGCTCACTGTCATTATTTAGTACTCATTTTGGACAAGTCACCTAACTCATAAAAATGGGAAAATGCTTAATTACTTGTGTTCTGGGGTTGTAGGGTTATGAAACTGCTTCATAGAATATAAAGCTTTGTAAGTTTACCCACCATGATTTACCCAGTGCTCAATTTTCAAACACCTCTCAGAGGTGAGTGGCATTCTTCGTCTTCCTGGCTGATTCTACTTTCGTGCTGGAGTTACCTTATGTGATTTTTCCTCCCTATTTATGATGTCTTTAAGGATTTCTTTGTTCTGCCTCATCTCCCATTTGTCTACATTGCTGTTAAGCTAGCTCTCTGACTGTCTGAACATGAGGATTTCTCCAGTTCCTGAACAGATGATCTAGTTGTTTTATCTAGGATAAATCGTTTAATCTCTCTGGGCCGCTAATTTTAATCCATAAAATAGTGAGTTAGATTTAGTAGCCTATTTGGTCATATTAGATAAAAGAATTCATTATTATCTGATAAGAGAAAGAGACTCAGTGTCTAAGAAGGAAAGTCTAAGAGAAAGCTCAATCTAAGAGGTCTCAAGAGGGAAAACAAAGTAGAAACAAAAACAGAAATCGCAGAAAGATTCTGCTCTTGGGCGGAGAGATGGAGAGTGGAGTGAGGAGAGCTGTTAAAGATTCTCTTCCTCTTCCAAATAGGAATGTGTATTCATTATTTCAGTTATGAACCAGAAGTTGATTCTGACCATGGTTGATGAATGCTAGACTGGTATTTTATGATATATGTATAAAAAAAAGTGGAATTACGGTTTTTCAAGAGATATTTCAATTAACATCATAAAGATGGTAACTGCTATCAGTATGTAATTCTTTGTTAGTCCCAGATGCCCTCCTAGGACAAAAGTACCAATTATATTTCTGCCTTCCTCATATTTCTATTATATTTACTTTATTCAGTTAACTGGTCTTTAGCATTGATAAAATCACTTGTAGTTTTAATGTTGTTTTTCAGTTTTCAAATTATAAAATATATTAGGAATAGGTATTTGTCATTTGTAAAATTGTAACTATCTGATTATTAAATTATATTATGCATTAAATTGACTTTTGGCATTAGCCCAAGAACCTATCATTTAGAGAATGTTTTATTTGTATTTTAAATGGAAAATTACTTCTGAATACCAAATGTCCCACTGAAAGATAGGAACCACATGAACAAATGTTCATGGTATCAGTGTTCTCTCTTGACTCAACTGATTATTTTCCCTTTGTCTACAAAAAAGAAGAAATTCATGTCCAGTCTCTTTTCCAGTGGTCACATGTTCTCAAAGGAGTCCATTCTGTTTTTGAACAAGAGTTCTTGGTTGTATAAGGTGGCAGTGCCCGTGCAGGCCCTGCCTGCTGCAGTGCCAGGACGCCTCCCTGGAGTTTTGTCACTCATCCTCCTGGAGAAGATGGAAGGCGTGATTCTATCTCCAGTTGAGAAACATTAAAGAACTTTGTAGCACCTACTTAAAACCGGTTTGAAATGTATCATTTTATATGCATTAAGTAAATATGGTAAGATTTTGTGGCACCAAAATTTATGAGGTTAAAAATTAATGACAAATAATTTTGTTTTTAGATAAATGTATGAGTTGCCTCTTAGAAGTAGCCCTTTCGGGAAATGAAGAACAGAAGCCTTTTGACTACAAATTGCGGCCTGAAATTGCTGTCTACGTAGATTTGGCATTGGGTTGTTCAAAAGAGCCTGCGCGAAGCCTTTGGATCAGCATGCAGGATTATGCTGTTAGTAAAGGTAAGATGAAGAGGATAAAGGGGATAAATACTGGGTTGGCCAAAAAGTCCGTCTGGTTTTTTCTGTATAAGTAAAAGACACATTTTTCATTTTTACCAGTAACTTTGTTGATTTGTATATTTTGAGTATGTCAGCTGTCTTGTGCATGGTATAGCATTGAATGTTCTGAATTAACATCTTGATTTGATCATTGTCAACTTCAGCTGGTCTACCTCACTGTGGGGCATCATCCAGTGAGAAATCTCCAGTATGAAACTTCACAAACCACTTTTGACACATTTGATCAGTCACAGCACCTTCTCCATATGCTGTACAAATCTTTTTTTGTGTTTCAGTTGTGTTTTTACCTGTCTTGAAATAATAAAGCATAATATGCTAAAAATGTTGCATATTTTCTTTCATCTTTAATATTATAGTGGCTACACAAATATTCACCAACTTGGATGTATTTTTAATTTTTAACTCTTTAAACATTTTATTTATTAATTTTTAGAGAGAGGAAAAGGGAGGGCAAAAGAGAGGGAGAGAAACATCAGTGTTTCTTGCATGCCCCCTACTGGGAACCTGGAAAGCAATCAAGGCATGTGCCCGGGCTGGGAATTGCACCTGTGACCCTTCGGTTACACCAGCCACATCAGCCAGGGCTGGTGTTTGTTTGTTTGTTTTATGCACAGTGATATGACAGCTGTCACAATACAGTTTCACGAAATTGTTTAGGTGAAGTTTAAGGCAACTAAGCCCTACTAAAGCCATCTTACAGAAAAAAAAACAAACAACTTTTTGGCCAACCCAATATTTAGAAAGCTCATAATACTAACTAACAGGGTCCAGCAGAAGCAGCACCTGCTTCAGCGTGGTTGGTGGAGTGATACTATGGGTGAAATAATTCATTGTTTTAATTTGAACATTTCACCTAAAATGTCATATGGTGTGCTCGAGTATGATATTGTTATCAGAATTACATATTTATGATTTTATAGTAAAAGATATTGTAATAAAAAAGGGGCATTATTTGTGCTGGACCCTGTATACACAATACTTGTAAATAGAAAATCATAGGGCTCACCCTATTACATTTTATAGAAAAGGATATTTTATAAATAACATTTAAAATTTTTTTCCTCTTTGTGGCAAATAGAGTTTTTTTTTTTTAATGTACATGTATCCCATTTGAAGCAAACCCACTATGGGACAATTGAGATTAATATAAAAAATAAATCCAGAGGCAATCTTTTTACTGAAGGATTCCATGCAGTGTAAATGGATTTAGTATAAAAGTCTGTTTAATGGACTTTTTCCTTTGCAAACCCTTGTGTCAGCACTGAAAATATATGAATGTAGATAGATATCTCAGCTCTGGGCTTGGTCATTTTTCTCCTCTGTAAAATAGTCGCCAACTTCAGAGTACTCGTGAAGATATCAATTTGAAATAAGGTGTACTGTGAAGTACGGTAGTAAAGTGCTATGCGTGTAGTAGTATTTCAGTTTATAATATTTAATTTATGTACAAGTTTTCAAAGGATATGCCTGATTTCTTTTTAGCTTCCCTTTTAACAACGACCTGGATTGTTCAGAATCACGTATTCCTAGTTGTCTTTTTCCATGTTACATATATTTTTATTCTATCTTTAGTTTCGCCCTATTTCTTTGGATTTCTTTTCTTCTGTGATAAAACTGTTAAGAGTAAATACATTTTCACCTTTTATTGTACTTTGTGTAATAAAAGTGAAATGAGATACATATTATTCAGTCCTTTAAACCACCAGTGAGATGATACCTTTGGAAGTTTTAATCTCATCCAATTTATCATTCATTTTTTTATTTGTTCTATAGTGTTGACTCCCACTGGAGATATAAAAAAAATATTGTAATGAGACAAAAGAAGTTTACTTTCAAAGTTGTATTTTCTAACATTGTCATGTGTATACATTTGCTTGGAATGTGCAGTTAGGTTTTCTTTAGTATCATCACCTGTTCTATTGCGGTGAGAACTTTTTAAAAAGTATAATCGTATGGCTCCATTTGCTGAATTGTTTAGATACTGTGTCCTAGACTTTATGCTTGAGTAGTGAAAACATTCTGTAGTGCTTGGTATGAAATGACCAAAACTTTAATGAAGGTCTTTAAAAACAACTCATTACTTTAAAAATTGCCTGGAGATATATGTGTCCACTTGTTTGTATCTTCTTCGGTTTCTTTTTCCAGTGTCTTACAATTCGCTGAGTACCAGTCTTTTACATCTTTGGGTAATTTGTTCCTACTTTTTTAGATGAAATTATAAATAAGATTGTTTTCTTAATTTCCCTTACTGATAGGTTATTATTGGTATATAAAAATGCAGTTGATTTTTTGGTGTTTATTTTGTTTCCTGCTACTTTACTGAATTCACTTATCAGTTCTAGTAGTTTTTTGGTGGAATTGTTAGGGTTCTCTATGTCCAGTATCATGTCGTCATGAAATAGTGACAGTTTTACTACTTCCTTTCCAATTTGGATGCCTTTTATTTCTTCTTTTTGTCTGATTGCTATGGCTAGGACTTCAGTACTGTTTTGAGTAAGAATGGTGAAAGTGGACATGCCTGTCTTGTTCCTGAGACCTTAAGAGACATCCTTTTAGTTTTTGCCCATTGAATATGATATTGGCTGTGGGTTTGTCATATATGACCCTTATTACATTGAGATTTGTTCCCTTTATCCTACTTTGCTGAGAGTTTTTATCATATATCATGCTGAATTTGATCAAATGCTTTTTAAAGATTTTACTTATTTATTTTCAGAGAGAGGGGAAGGGAGGGAGGAAAAGAGGGAGAGAAACATCACTGTGTGGTTGTGTCTCATTCGCCCCCCACTGGGGACCTGGCCTGCAACCCAGGCATGCGCCCTGGCTGGGAATCGAACTGGCAACCCTGTGGTTTCAGGCTGGCACTCAATCCACTGAGCCACACCAGCCAAGACATTTTTTTCCCCTACATCTATTGATGTGATATCACGTGGTTTTTACCTTTTGTTTATGTGGTGTGTCACATTTATTAATTTGCTGATATTGTACCACCCTTGTATCCCTAGATAAAAATCCCACTTGATCATGGTGTATGATCTTTTTAATGTATCACTCGCCTGGTTTGCTAAAACTTTGTTGAGAATTTTAGTATATATGTTCACCAGGGATATCAGCCTATAATTTTTTTTATTTATAGTGTCTTTATATGGTTTTGGAATTAGCATATTGCTGGCCTTGTAAAATGACTGTAGAAGTCTTCCCTGCTCTAGGATTTTTTGGAATAGTTTGAGAAGGATAGGTGTTTTTTTCTTTGAATGTTCAGTAAAATTCACCTGTGAAGCCATCTGGTTTAGGAGTTTTGTTTTTTGGGAGTTTTTGGTCACTGCTTCAATTTCCTTAGTTGTCGTCTATTCAGATTTTCTGAGTCATTCTGATTCAGTTTTGGAAGATTGTATGTTTCTAGGAAATTTATTAATTTTGTTCAGATTGCCTAATTTGTTGACTTATAGTTCATAATACTTTCTCACAATCCTTTGTATTTATGTGGTGTCAGTTGTTACTTCTCTTTCACTTCTAATTTTATTTACTTGGGTTCTCTTTCTTTTTTCTTGATGAGTCTGGTTAAATGTTTGTCAATCTTGTTTATCTTTTCAAAGAACCAGCTCTTGGTTTTATTGATTGCTCATATATATATATATATACACACACAACACACACACAGACACACACACATACATATATATATATATATATATATATATACACACATATAAAGATTTCATTCATTTATTTTTAGAGAGGGGAAGGGAGGGAGAAAGAGAAGAAGAGAAACATCAACGTGTGGTTGCCTCTTGCACACCTGCTACTGGGGACCTGGCCCACAACACAGGCATGTGCCCTAGACTGGAATCAAACTGGCAACCCTTTGATTCACAGGCTGGCACTCAGTCCACTGAGCCACACCAGCCATGGGTGGTCACTTGTATTTTTTTAAGTAAGTCTTTATTTTTTTTAAAGTCTTCTGCCAAGGATATTTTTATTGATTTTACTGTAGAAAGAGAGGAAACAGTGGGGTGTGGGGGTGGGGGGAGAGAGAGAAACATTGATATGAGAGAGAAACATTAACCAGTTGCCTCCCACATGTGCCCTAACTGGGGATCAAACTTGCTACCTAGGTGTGTGCCCTGACTGGTGATCAAATTCACAACCTTTTGGTGTACAGGACAGTGTTCTGACCCACTGAGTCATCTGGCCAGAGCTTGTATTGTTTTTTTTAGACTCAGTTTTATTTATTTCTGCTATGACCTTTATTATTTCTTGTCTTCTACTCACTTTAGGATTTTTTGTTGTTCTTTTTCTAGTTCCTTTAAATGTTAGTTAGATTGTTTCTTTGAAATTTTTTTGTTTCTTGAGGTAGGGCACAATGCTTTGAATTTCCCTCTTAGGACTGCTTTTGCTGTGTCCCATAGATTTTGAGTTTTCTTTTTGTTTTCATTTGTTTCAAGTATCTTCTGATTTCTTCCTTGATCTCATTGTTAACCCACTTGCTGTTTGGTTACATGCTATTTAGCCTCCATGCCTTTGTGTGTTTTCCTTTTTTTTTTTTTTTTGTTGTGATCCATATCTAGTTTCATACCATTATAGTCAGAGAAAATACTTGGTATGATGTTACTCTTCTTAAATTTGAGACTTGTGCTGTGTCTTAACATGTTCCAGGTGTAGTTGAAAAGAATGTATATTCTCATGCTTTGAGGTGAAATGCTTGGAAGATATCAATTAAATTAATATGATCACTGTGTCATTTCAGGCTGTCATTTTC
This sequence comes from Artibeus jamaicensis, assembly GCF_021234435.1. Lineage (NCBI taxonomy): Eukaryota > Metazoa > Chordata > Mammalia > Chiroptera > Phyllostomidae > Artibeus > Artibeus jamaicensis. Next base: position 9,980,815 of record NW_026521883.1, read on the forward strand.
ACGTTGATTTTCTCTCTGGATGATCTATCCATTTGATGTCAGTGGGGTGTTAAAATCCTCCACTATGACTCTGTTATTGTCCATCTTTCCCTTTATGTCCATCAAGATGTGCTTTCTGTATTAGGTGTCCCTTTGTTGGGTGCGTAAATATTTACAAGGATTATATCCCCTTGTTGGATTGCTCCCTTTATTATTATGTAGTGTCCTTCTTTGTCTCATACTATAGCCCTTGTTTTAAAGTCTATTTTGTCAGATATAAGTGTTGCTATCCCAGCTTTCTTTTTTTCCCTTTGCACGAAACATTATTTTTCATTACTTTTAGTTTCTATCTTTCTGAGGTGGGTCTCTTGTAAACACTATTGTGTATATATGGGTCTTGTTTTCTTATCCATTCAGCTGTTGTTTTTTTAATTTTTATTTTATTGCTTTTTAGAGAGAGAAACATTAATTTGTTGTTTCATTTATTTATGTACTTATTAGTTGCTTCTTGTGTATGTCCTGACTTGGGACTGAACCAGCAACCTTGGCATACTGGGACAACATTCTAACCAACTGAGCTACCTGGCCAGAGCTCTACTCTGTGTATTTTGATTAGATCTTTCAAGCCATTCACATTTAAAGTGGCATTATATCAAAAGAAACCTGAAACACTGAAAGAATATATGCACTCCTGTGTTCATAGCAGCATTATTTACAATAGCCAAGATTTGGAAGCGGCCCAAGTGCCCACCAGTAGATGAGTGGGTAAAAGATAGTGTGGTACATTTACACAGTGGAATACTACTCAGTCATAAGTAAGAAGGCGATCTTATTCTTTGTGACATTGTGAACAGACCTGGAGAGCATTATGCTAAATGCGATAAGCCAGAGAAAGACAAATACCATATGATTTCACTCATGGAATCTAGTGAACACAATGAACGAACAAGCAAAATAGAGACAGGTTCATAGGTAGAGAGCAGGCTGACAGCTGTTGGCAGTGGCAGTGGGGTGGAGTGGGTAGGGGGTAGAGCAGAAAGGGAAAAAAGAGGAAAAATTCATGGACACAAACAGTGTGGTGGTTGGAGATGGGGAGGAGTGTGGGGGAAGGTGGGAGGGGGTGGGGGGATGGACAGAGACTTGACTTGAGTAGTGAAAACACAGAAGTGTGTACAGGTGATGTGTTGTAGAATTGTGCACCTGAAACTTGTATTGCAGTATTGTTAACCAGTGTCACTCCAATAGATTCAATAAAAAGGAAAATAAATAAAACTTAAAAATTGCATAGGAGGACAATTCTTGTACATTTGAAACACAGCAAAGGGTGTTACTTTATTTTGTTTTTAAATTGAGTTATTAGCTTGGTTGAAGTGGGGTCATGTTTGATTTTAAGTCAACACAGTTCTCAGGATAGCAAGCAGTCAGTCCCTGAACAGATAATCTTTCAGGAACCTAATGTGGAAAAATTTTGTGTTCTATAAACTATCATTTTAAGATTCTCTGTGGGCTTTAAGAATTTCTTAAGATCTGGCATATTTATATTGTCAGTTTTTCATCTGTAAAATAGGTAAATCTGAACTTAGATTTTTACCTAAGCATACAGAAATGACTGAAAAACCAAGATGTTACATTTTATCTCTTGGGATAGCAGTTTTAAGCAGGGATTAGAACAAATTAAGGTAACTTGGGACTTAATATTTGCCAAGGGTATCTTGTTTTGTTTTGCTTTTAAGTGGTACATTGAATTTGTCAAATTAATAGTCTGTTTAGCAGACATTCTGGGAGTGGAATAAATAGGAAACATCCCACCATTTGGAATTTACTGACTATTGCATTTTTACAGTGTAGCACTACTATGCTAACATGGAATTAAAGCAAGCAGCTGACTGGTTTTCATCATGTAGTGCTGTGATTTGGATTGTCAGTTGCATGTGCTCATTTCTGTTCAAATGTTTTATTTCTTACCCACTTCAGTATACATGTATTACCAATACCTATTTTCATGACTTCAAATACCAGATATATAAACACCTGATTAGTTTACTCAGTATCTCCATTAGGATATCTATAGAATATATTCAAAACTGGACTCCTAGTTCTAGCTTCCTGTCCCCCAAAAGTGTTCTTTCTGTGGTTTTCCTGTCTCAGTAAACACCAATTGTATTTTGAATACATTTATAGTCAACCTTGACTTCCTACATCTGGCAAATCCTTGCAATACTACCCTCAAAATACATATGGAATCTGGCCATTTCTCATTACCTTCATAGCTCCTACTTTTATCTGAGCCCCCATCATTTCTCACTTGAATTACTGCAATAATTACTTCTACTGTTGCTATTTCAATAGGAAGTTCTCCACTCAGCAGTCAGAATGAGTCTTGTAAAACAAATCAGATCATGTCATATTTCTGTTCAAAGACTTCTAATGGTGGTTGCCATTTCCCTCAAAGTAACACCTAGAGGACTTGCAGTGGCCTGCAAGGCCCCATGTGATCTAGTCGTAGCCAGCTTTCTGATGGCTCTTGTCCAAGTACATTTTGTTCCAGCCACACTTGCTTCCATGAATCCACCTCAGGGCCTCTACCCTAGTTTTTTTGGAGGGCATACTGTCTCTATGTGGCTCTTCCTATACTTCACCTAGATCTGTGCTCAACTGTAGCTTTATCAGAGACCTTCCCAAACCAGTTTGTATAAAATAGCAAGCCCAGCCCTGGCTGGTGTGGCTCAGTTTGAGGGAGCATTGTCCCAGGGACTAAAGGCTCATAGATTCCATTCCTAGTCAGGACACATACCCAGGTTGCAGGTTTGATACCCAGTTGGGGCATGCACGAGAGAGGGTAGTAGATGTTTCTCTCTCACACTGATGTTTCTCTCTCTCTCTTTCACTCTCCCTTCCTCTCTATAAAAATGCAATGAAAAACTAGCAAACCCACATGGTACAATATTCCCTGTTCTTATCCTGCTCTATTTTTCTCTATAGCACTTATCTGTCATATTCATATTTTTATTTATTATCTCCCTGGCTCTCCTCAAATAGAATATAAGCTCTGTGAGATCAGGGACTCAATTTTGCTCACTAGCACACAGAACAGTCTGTAAGATCTAGTACTGTATTTGTTAAATAACTGTGAAGAAAAATAACATTCAGTTGTTGGATTACTTAAGGCTACTAAAATGACCTCTGAACTGTTTTCTGCACCCTTTAAAATGTCAGTTCATTATTTTTATTTTCAGATTGGGACAGTGCAACTTTAAGCAATGAATCGCTCTTGGACACTGTGTCTAGATTTGTTCTTGCAGCTCTTCTGAAACACACAAATTTACTTAGTCAAGCATGTGGAGAAAGCCGGCAAGTAACTTAAAACTATCCTCAGATGTATATTTGTTCTCATGATACTAGAAATTAGGTAACTTTTCTAATTTGGTTCTTTATTTAGATATCAACCTGGTAAAAGCTTATCAGAAGTGTACCGTTGTGTGTACAAAGTTCGAAGTCGTTTACTTGCTTGCAAGAGCCTTGAACTTATTCAGACCAGGTCATCATCACGAGACAGATGGGTAAAGTTGGAAATCAGTTAATTTCTATGTTTTTTCTGCAAGCTGTGAGAGATAGCTCCATATTTGTTTATGTCAAGTAAAAAATGTACCTTGCTTTCAGCAGATGTGCAATAAAATGTGGAACAGTTCTTTTTCTAGTGAAAAAAATTGGACAAGCAAAAGTTTGGGGGTTTATTTAACCCTACATTAATCAAGTATGATGTGGCTGCTAAGAAAGTTTATATATTCGTAGGCTGTATAAATGATAATAAAGTGAATTGTCTAAATCATATGAAATATGACTCCTTTATTTTATGCTGATCAGACCACATTTGAATTATCCTATTTAATAATTTATGAGGGATATCAGTAATCTACCTTGGATTGGTGAAAGGTCCAAAAATCATCTTATGTAAGAACTAGAGAAATGGGGAGTAACAGGATAGCTGCATTAAAAATAATTAAAGAGCTTCTGTGTTTGAGAGGAAATAAATGTGTTTCTTGCTGTTCCAGAGAGCACAGGTAGGACCAAAGGGTAACAACTGAATGGAGAATCATTGTTAGCTGAACATAAGGGGGAAAGCCTTCTAGTATTAAGAGTTTTTCACCACTGGGAGTAAAGATTAAAAGCTCTTATTAAGGATGTTCCAGTAGTACCATATTTTGCCATGTATAATGCATACTTAATTGCCCAAATTTTTGAGGGAAAAATAAGGATGTTCATTATGCATGGGTTGTACATGAAATACCTTGTATCTGTTTTTGTGCTTCGTAATTATTTGTTACATAAAGTTTGCTATACCATAATTTGTTCAAAGCTAAATGCTAAAATTCCTTTATAATGCAAAAAACAAGTATCTAAATATAAAGAAATAAAAATTGACTTAAAATAAAATGAAAGATTTTTTCCTGAAAGTTTGGACCAAAAATGTAGGCGCGTATTATACACAGCAGAATACAGTAATTCATGCACCAAAAATGAGATGATTTCTAAAGTGCTTGGTAATCCTGATAACATGATTCTGTACTTAGCAGTATAAGCCTGTATAATACAGCACCTTCAGAAATGCTTACTTTGAAACTTTATACAGTAGGTGCTTTGCACTCTGTTATTCAGATTTTAGATTTTAAAAATCAAATTCCATTTCTACATTTCTATTATATTACTCTTTAGCATGCCCTTATTTAATATTTGTGGATCAAATTAACTATTTGTTAATGACCTTGAAATTCTATGAAATATGTGAATTTGGCATTTTGTTGAGGCTCATATTTGAAATTCACATATATGGGGATAATACTTTATGTATTGTGTGAGACTGACTGTTCAGTATCCCCATCTCAGTGAGATTCTTCTTATTTACTGGCCATGAATTACAAAATAACTTTTTTATGTATTTGAAGATATCGTTAAAATTGTTTACTTATGCTTTATACTGAGATTTGTGGGGGAAATGATGTAGTACTATTAGGGTGTTTGTTACTCTCTCAGCGTCTGTTGTAAGGACTTTTTCCTCTAAATGACTGCTAGATAGTATAACCACCATGGAAAATAAAGCGAACATTGTCCTTACTAAATTTCTAATTTTTGAATAATAATAATTGAAATTTGCTAAGAGTAGAACTTAAATGTTCTCACCAAAATGTAAAAAAAATACTGTTTTAAATTAGAATGATTAAACATTTATAGAGAGTAATAGTATACAGAACTTAAGGGAGATGAGTAGAATAAAAATTCATATTCTTTAAGTACCTTTTATTCTTGGTATCATAACTCATTTTAAGCTGCAGCTCTGTAGTTTACAGCTGGGTAGGAATTTGAATACTAATGTATAACAAGACATTATAATAAAAATACTGAGGAAGAAAGAGTATATAGGTGTCTCTGTATGTATTTTGTGTACATACATTCTTAATTTTTTCAGTTTTTCCAGTATGTCTTTTTTTGTACTAATGTTCATATGTTGTTATTGATATTAGTGGTATTTTTCATGATAAAAAGGTCAAGGTCTTAACAAAGTTTTTCAGAATTTTTTAAAATTATGTTTAATGTGGCTCTGGTCGCTTCTTTAAGATCTCAGAAAACCAGGACTCTGCAGATGTTGATCCTCAGGAGCATTCATTTACCCGGACCATTGACGAAGAAGCTGAAATGGAGGAACAGGCTGAGCGAGACCGGGAGGAGGGGCATCCAGAGCCAGAGGATGAGGAGGAAGAACGTGAACATGAAGTGATGACAGCTGGCAGTGAGTATATACCTTACTTTACAGATACACACTGTGCCATTGTTTTTGGTAGGGGAACTGAGTGGAGGAGGAAGAGAAAGACAAAAGTTTATTTACAATTTTTCTAAATCTGAATTCACATTAGTTAACATTTCAGCTCTGTGCTAGTTACATTCTGAAGTTGTTGAATTTCATGTTTGGGGTTAAAAAGCTCTGGAAGCAGGATTTTGGAACCTGTATCGGTTCCACTGAATCTCATCATGAAATGATGCCCATGAGTTACTGGATAAGGTTATTCCAAGTATGTCCTCTCAGGGGTTCCAAGTTATGCATTGTGTGACCAACCTCTGTGTGGTAAGGAAGAGAGCCCCCCTTTCGGAGAACCCAATTATTTGTACATGTTGAACTTCTAAAATTATAAATTTCACCCATTAACTATACTACTGTTGTCAGAAAGGAGCAAGAATATACATGAGAATACTATTGGCTGAGTAAATAACACTTTTCATACTTATATTCTGAGGCTACAGACAGTTTTTAAAGGTAACTATTTTTATACTTAAAGAGAAATATTAAAGCTTTTTAACCATTTGCTATTATCTTTTGAGTGATTTGGCTATTTCAAGTTAAAGTGTATATTCACTTTGTGGTCTAAACATGACCAGCTATGTATTTAGTATTGGTATTATCTGTATATATCAATCAGTTGGACATTTTATTAGCAGTTTGTGTTATGGATACTTCTAAAAATGATTTTGAAGTGGCTCAAAACAAGACCAAAAACTGTTGAAACAAGAGGGACAGATAAGATCTAAATGGAGATGGGAAGGGACAACAACTATTGAGAAACCTGGGCTGAGGAAACTTTTTGCAGTTGAACTTAAAACTTAGCTTAGGAATTCCTGAAAGCAAAGGCCAAAGGGTGAAAAAACAGTAGCAAAGTATAACCCTCAATTATAGTAACAGAAAGCATCATAATCATCTGTAGCTTCCGTTTTTGAACCTCTAATATATGCTGGGCCCTGGGTCAAATGCTTCACATAGATTAACTCATAATCCTTGCAAAAGTTTTATAAGATGAGTTCTAGTATTATCCTATACTTAAGATGGTTAAACTGAGGTTTAAGGAACAAAACTGTAATGCCCAGTGCCACAATTAGTAGCAGCTGGAATTAGAACCAGGTCTGCACAAAATCCCAGTGACTATTCTCTTAATTACTTTAACTTATTTCTAGCTCTGGACTCTGCATTTGTCACTTTGATTTTTATTGAAATAGGGACTTTCAACAGCATAATGAAAATATTGCCATAATCTATAAAATACAGATTCATTTTTAGAGTTTAAATTTCCATGTTAACACAAGAATCTAGTATTTTACCAACTCTTTGCCTTGGTTCCCCATTGAGAATACTCTCTTCACTTCAAATTTGAGCAAACTATTTATTTCCCTATTGTGAAGTATCTACCACTGCATCAGAACCTTGGTACACCCCCTGACTTTTTACACTGATAAATTAGGAAGAGCTGGCTTCAGATAGGATATTCTTGGTGATGCCATTTGACTCTGAAGGCAGTTTGGCTACATACATACACATATTTAAGAGAAAATACATATATATTGAAGTGTTACCTGAGGATGATATATTTATTGATTTTAAGAGAGCCTTGGCTGGTGTAGCTCAATGGATTGAGCATGGGCCTGCGAATCAAAGGATTTCGGTTCGATTCCCAGTCAGGGTACATGCCTGGGTTGCAGGCCAGTTCCCATCAGGGGACACATGAGAGGCAACCATACATTGATATTTCTCTCCCTCTCTCCTTCCCTTCCCCTCTAAAAATAAATAAATAAAATCTTTAAAAATTTTTTTAAAAAAAGAGAGAGGGAAGGGGATAGAGAGGAGGGGTGTGTGTATGTGTGAGTGGGAAAGAGAGAAACATTTATGGGTTGCCTCAAGTACAAGCCCCTACCAGGGATTGAACTTGCAACCTTGGTATGTGCCCTGACTACAGATCAAAACCACAGACTTTTGGTGCATGGGATGATGCTTCAACCAATGAGCTACCTGACCAGGGCTTTGGCCATATGTTTTAACCATATTCTGTTTCAGCAAAGACTTTTAGTGGTTGTACTTAATGTGTTCAAGATACAACTAGTGTAGGTGATAGGTATTATATGGATTTTGGAAGGGGAAGGAGACCTTTTCATTATAAGTAGTGCAACTTAAATTTTGTCTTTCTTTTGTAACCTGACATTTTTCATACCAACATCATGAACATAGATACATATTTTTATCTAACTCAGTGCTTCTCAAACTCTTGTGGACTTTAGAATCATCTGGAAGGCATATTAAAACACAGATTGCTGGTCCCATTCCCAGAGCTTTTGATTCAGAAGGTCTGTGTTGGGCCTGATAATTTCCATTTCTAACAAGCGTCCAAATGATGCTGATGCTGCTGGTCTGAGACCACACTTTGAAAACCACTGATTTAACTTATAAATAAGAGTAGAAATAGAATCATCCACTCTAAATTCTATAAAGGCATTATTTCCTATTGTAATTTTCATGAAAAGTTTAATATTTTATGTGTATTTTTAATGTAATTTTAACTTAGTACTATACTGCATTTAATGTCTAAAAAATAATTTTCCATCTTTCAGTAAGTTTTTGGTCCAAATGTTTTGACTATTTTTATTGTTATTTTCTTTGCTCTTCTCTCCCCATGTGTTAAGACCTTGTTTTTGTGTTGCATGTTACAGAAATCTTTCAGTGTTTCCTCTCAGCTCGTGAAGTAGCTCGTAGCCGAGATCGAGATAGAATGAACAGTGGGGCAGGGTCTGGGGCTCGAGCTGATGATCCACCTCCTCAGTCTCAGCAAGAGCGAAGGGTCAGCACAGACCTTCCTGAGGGTCAGGATGTGTACACAGCTGCCTGCAACTCCGTGATCCATCGGTGTGCCCTCTTAATATTAGGAGTAAGTCCTGTGATTGATGAGCTTCAGAAGCGGAGGGAAGAAGGACAGTTGCAGCAACCTTCAACAAGTGCCTCTGAAGGGAGTGGACTTATGACCAGGTGGGACTGACTAGAAACTTAACACATTACTCTTCTCCTTTTGGTACATTATGCATTGAAATGGTTTATTCTCGTAGTTAAAGTATTCTTCTGAAATTAACACAGAGGTGAAGGAGGAAGTGCAAATTGACTAGGATGAATTAAAAGTAACGTAAAGGGTAATACTGCTTCAGCCTGAAATATAAATTTCTGATTAAATAAGGAGACATAATTTTTCATACATATAAACAACTGTAGTTGAGACACATAGAAAGTTATTTGCATGTCTCTGTAATTTAGCAGCACACCAGTTATTTTGATGTAGTTGGGAAGGGCTTTGTGCTTTGACAAGAATCAAAATTTTCCATTGACAGGCATAATTACTACTCACTGTGTGTGTATTATCTCTATGCTGCTAGTTCCATTAAATTTTATGTTCACAAACAGTCCCAAACTAAAAAACTTTTTTTTTGTGCATGTGAGACAGGAGTGAAAGTCTTACTGCAGAGAGCCGACTAGTCCATGCAAGCCCAAATTATAGACTGATCAAATCGAGGAGTGAATCTGATTTGTCTCAGCCTGAATCAGATGAAGAGGGTTACACACTGGTAGGTATTCCTAGATTCAGTAAAGAATAGTTTTTGTTTTCAAAGTATAGATACATAAGGCTTTAATTAGGGTAAGTAATATGTTTGTTTTAGAATATAAAAATATTTTAAAAAGAACTTCTGAGAGAAATGAGACAATTATATTGCATAAATATTTTCCACTTATCTGTTAGTGACTCTCAGATTTTTGTCTTTACCTCTAACTTCTTTCTAAACTGCAATTTGTCATCTGAGTCCTTGATGGATATTCCACCTGAATGTGTCAGGTTACCCCAGTCTTACCCTATCCAAAAATAAACTCATCTTTCTTCCAATCCTCCTTTCTCATATTGCCTATGTTAGTAGGTTGGGTTCATACAAGGGCTACATAAACAAAAGATGTTTAAAGGATACTTATAAGCATAAAAGGTTCTTCCTCTAGGGAAAGTCGAACAGTGTTTTCAAACGAGTTTCATTGTCTCATGATGTTTTTGTTTGTTCTTCCTTCTTTTATTCTTTATTAGTATCTTTGTGCTCTCAGTTCGTGTTCCTGGTATTGCAGTCTACTGAGATTCTTTTCCATCCATTTTTTCCCAGTCTGATCAGTCTCATTATCTAGTCTTCCAACCCTGTGATAATTTTTAACACGGATCATGTCCTTCTCTACTCAGAACCTCCAGTGATTTTCCTTTTTCTCAGAGTAGAACCCTAAGCCCTCACAGTCCACTATAAGACCACACATCTTGGTCACACCACCGCTCCAATCTCCTCTTCCCACTGTTCTCCCTGGTGACTCTCCTGCCACACTGATCTCTTGGCTTTTCTGTAAATATACCACACAACTTCCCTTTAGGGTCTTTACTTGGCTCGTTCTTTGGACTAGAATACTGTTAACTTCCTCCCTTCAAATACTCATTTTGATTTTACTTTTTGTTGAGGCCTACCCTGACCACTCTATTTAAAATTGTAGTTTCCCCTCCCTTCCACATACTCATTCATTCCTTGTATGTCTTACCTTGCTCTGCTTTTGTAACCCCATGGCACCTAACATAATTTACTTATTGTATTTATATCAGTTTTTGTTAGCCTACAGTAGAATATAAGCTTTTTGATAACAGGAACTTTTACCATTTTATTCACTGTTGTAGCCCAAGCACCTATAGTGCCTGGTACACAGTAGGTAGACACTACATATATTTTTAAAGATTTTATTTATTTATTTTTAGAGAGGGGGAAGGGAGGGAGAAAGAGGGGGAGAAACATCAATGTGTGGTTGCCTCTCACGTGGCCCCCCACTGGGGACCCACTGGGGACCTGGCCTGCAACCCAGGCATGTGCCCTGGCTGGGAATCGAACTGGCGACTCTTTAATTTGCAACCCGCGCGCTCAATCCACTGAGCTATACCAACCATGGTGACACTACATTTTTTGAATGAATGAATGAATGAATGAATGAGTGAATGATGGTCTAATCTATTTTGGTAAAATTTCTGTCCCCATTCCTTCTTTTTTACTTTTTAATTCAGGCCCTTGTTACCTTTGCCTGAACTGGTAGTTTTCAAACTGATCTTCCTGCTTTTTCCAGTCTCTCTCCTTAGAGACTACTCCTAAAGATCTCTTAAAGATATAGACAACAAGAACAACAGAACACCTGCTTATCATGCTACCTTCTTATTTAAAACCCCAGTGATTGTCCTGCCTACCCAGAAGTCAAAGGTTCTGGAAGATGTTGCCTGCCTGCTTTTGGAGCCAGTTTTTGGAGCTAGTTTTTGGAGCCATAGTAGTTCCCAGCCAGACCCCAAACCTGCCTCTTAAGCTGCGGCTCAAGCTTTGTTGGCTTTAAATGTCTTTTTCTTGGATTTTGTTGATTAATTTATCTCTCTCTTTTAAGGATTGACTAAAATGTCCATTGTTCTAGAAAGCTTTCTCAAGATTACTGTACACATATGGACTTTCACTGTCATTTCCATAGCAGTTTGTTAGTAGCGCTAATTTGTTACATGTCAGACATATTTATGTATTATTGGTATTCTTTCCAATAGACTTCTTAGGCCTTGGGTTTTTTTAATAATGTCCTTGATATTTTCTACAATATGTAAAACATAATTGATAATTCATTTCAACTAAAGTAAAAAGATGAGGATAGATGTAGTTAAAGTGGCATACTTTTTAGAGACAATGAAACTGACTTAGTCACAATAGGCTTAAGACCCACCGTTTATTTTAACACAGGGTAAGACACTTAAACCCTTCTGAGTCCCAGCTTCTTTATCTTTTATTGATTGATTGATTTTTAGAGAGAGACATCAATTTGTTGTTCTAGTTATTTATGCATTCATTGGTTGATTCTTGTATATATAGTGATTTTGGCATATTGGGATTATGCTCTAACCAACTGAGCTACCCGGCCAAGGCCCTAGCTTCTTTATCTTTGAAGTGGGCACAAATACTACCTTTTATACTTGCCTTAACTGGGCTGTGAAGAATAAGTTTGGTAATATAGTTTCAGACATTTTGAAAATCATGTTTTCAAAACATAATGGGAAGATAGATCAGTAGAGGTGGGTTGAGTCCAGATTTAATTGCCAAGGTTCATTTAGTTTCTGCGGAATTTTAAAAAGATTAATAAACACATTTTTTAAAACAATTGACTCTTGATTATCTTTCCTTTTGGAATATTTAGAAGGATAGTGCCATAAAAGGCAGGAAAGTCAAGAACTAGAGAGATCATATTCTGTTACACATGAAGGGAACCCTGGATTGGTTACTCATCCTCAGAGGGTTTGCCTGGTACAGATGAAGAGGAACAAGCAGCAGGGACAGTTTGGGTTTTTCAGCTGAAATATGTCATCCTTCTGTCTGAGGTTGTTTAGTACTACCTTCTTGTTAGCCTACAGTAGAATATAAGCTTTTTGATAACAGGAACTTTTACCATTTAGATCCTCAGCATCTAGTAGTCCTTCATTTACCTGGACTCTTAGTGAATGAAGTGATTTTTTAAGAGTAACTGATATTAAACAGTTTAATACTAAGTCTTTGTTCTTTCATAAATAGTATTATTTGATACATTATCTACTTCTCTGTCATGGTAAACAGAGAAGAAACCTACTCAGTTAAATCTAAGTTTAACTCCTACCCCTTTCACTTCACAAAGAATTTGATTTGGTGTACAAAAATAAATACTTCAGAAAAGGATAAGTTAAGTGAGTGAATTGGGGCTGAAAGAAGACAAAGAGGAAAATAAAGCCCTAGGAAAGACTTGCATACATCAGCATATCCTGTGATGTTTTGTGCTAGAAGTGGGCCACCAAACAGGAAAAGCATAGTGAGTCAGTTACATGAGTCATGATATCTGAAAGATTAGGAAAGAAAACAATTTTCAAGGGAAACAGGTATTTCTGGTTCAGAGGTCAGATAAATTTTCTCCATGAGCTCTCATAGCAAAGGTACTGTGTGATAAAGATGTTTCATTGCATGACACAGTGATGAGCAGCTCTTGTGATAGCTATTTTGTATTTTGTCCCACACCAAATGGCCTAAGAACATATTATTTCTGGGGGCAGGGGTTTGTGTGTGACAAAACGTGTTTGTCTACAGTGTGGGCACATGTGTCTCTATATATGACCAGGTAAAAATTTTTTTGCCACATTTTCTAAATGGATCTGTTTTGTCAGTTTTTTAGCCTTTCTTCTTTGCCACCAATTTTTTTTATTGTACAATTTAAAAAGTTCAGTTGAAATTGTTGAGACCATAATCTCACGTAGGTGCATAAATTTAAGCCATTTATGGTTTTTACATGGTTGGTTGTATGTATGAGTAGACAGTTACTGCACTGCCCCTTATAACCGTGCGCGCGCGCGCACACACACACACACACACACAGAGAAATATGCTTTTGTTCTTCCTGATAGCCTTCGCTGTTTGATTAACCTGTCTGCTATTGCAATTTGAAATTTCTTTATTTAAAGGTTCTTAAAAACATTTTAAAAACTTTAAAAATACTATGACAAGGCTTAGGGCCATACTATTTTTCTGTTACTGTGGATTCATCAGGTTCTCTTTCTGTAAACATCTAGCCAAGGCTAGTGGGAGTTTTGAAAAAAGAAGGGAAAGTAAGGATAGAGCAAGTAGGAATTTTGGAAAACTGTACTTTGCAATAGGGACTTCAGGCATGTAGAGGGTATTTGTAATATGTGTTTGGAAGGTAAAAGACACATTCCAAAGAAGGGAAGGTGACAACAAAGAAAAATGGCTGCTGCATTAAAGTATTAATTAAATGAACCTTGACTTTGTGTTTCAACATCTGAGAGTTATGTGCCTGTGCTTTTTCTTATAGCTGCTTTCAGTGGGTTCTTAGAGACTTTTTGTTGTTAGCCTGACTTGACTGGTGAATAAGTAGTGCATTGCTATAATTATAGAGATTTTTTTAATTCTCAACTAAATTTTTCACAACTAAATTTTATTATTTATTTTTAACACTAATAGAGTGGAAGACGAAATGTTGATTTGGATTTAGCATCATCTCATAGAAAGAGAGGTAAGTATTAATAAACATTAAATGGTTAAAATAAGTAGCTGTTTTTATTTCTGATGTATTTAGATTTGTTACTGAAAAGTAATTGCAAAAACATTTAGAAACATTTTATCAATAGAGTTAAATGGGAGAACATCATTTTAAAAATATATACCCTTTTAAAATTTAGGAATGCCTAGGAGTTAATAATCAGCTCTGCTTCTTATTTGCCATGTGTTTTAACTCATTAAAAGGCCTATGGGACTCCAGAAGCAGTGCTTTATAATTGGAGGGGGGTATGTACATAATTTGCCATGTTTTACCTTATTGATACAGTATCGACAATTTATGTGGTATTGCAGCAAGAACTCTTTACCCCGTTTGCTTCCCATATACGCATACACTTCTCCAAATTCAAAGTTTCTAGTTTTCCTCTTTGCCTCATGAGATAAAGCATGTGAGATGAAATTATGGTATCTAAAAAAAAGTCCCATGAGGAATAGTTTTAGTGTCATCATCAAGAGTTAGCCTCATGTGTTAGAAGCGCTATCTTAGTGAATAATAGTTAACTCTTGATTATATGTGCTAATGAGTGGAAAGAACAGTGGTTTTAAGTAATATAAATCCAAGGATAAGTAAAAATTCTCCAAGTATTATTCTCTATTTACTGAAACTTTTATTAAACCCATTTGTACTATGGTTTTGAAAACATTAAATGTTTAAAATTGCTATTAGTGGCAATTTTCTAAAAGTCTGTGTGGAAAAAACATTTTATCTCATGGCATTAAGTCTTTTATATTTCAAGATGAAACCCATCTCTTGATAGCTTCCTTGGAAGGATGTAAGTCCCCCTTCCTATGGAAAAAAAAAAATAGAATGAGGGGGAGAAACACACACACACAGATTTTCATTTTTGTGTTTATAACTTAGAAGAAATGTTGGTACTCTACAGAATAAAATATGGCAATATTTTATCCTTTAAATTATAATTAGAATACATGAATGATTTTTCTAAAATATTAGGAATAAGAACTAGAGCTGGTGCTTTATTGCAGTCTTATGAAACTACAACATATTAGTGTTGGGTTTCTAAAAATTTTATTTTAAAATATTTGTGATAAAGAAATTAAATGATATACTAATGTACAATATGTATTTTATTTTCTAATTCTTTGAAAATTGGCAGTACATGTGCTATAGTTAGCTTGACTATCCTTTTCCTTAACCACTGACTTAGGAATTAAGTTTCTGGAATACATTTACCTTCCTGATTTTGGTTAACTCAGTTGAATATTGTTGCTGAAGTTTCTAAGTTATATTAATGAACGTGTACTATTTGATGCTCGAAAGATAACTCCAAACTTAGTGAGTAGCATAGGGATCCAACTTACAGTTTAAGAGCTTCCTATTATATTTATAGGTGATAGTCCATTGGCTAAAATCATTCTTTTCTCTTAAATCTTTATCATGCTTATAAGATAGAAATTTGAGATTCAGTTTGTATTAACCATATCAGCATGTGGCAAAGTCATCCCTTGGAACAAAGTAGAAAGTATTAAGAATAATGTAGAGCCTAAGACAAGTTATAAAGTTTTATACCTCAGTAATACTAAAGGGCTTAATTCAAGCAAAATAATATTCAAACAAGTATTTCTTATGTACCAAATGTAAGATAGTTTATTTTCATGTCCCCCGCCCCCGCTCTTAAAAATGTATGTTTTGTGTGAACTGGCAGCTTTCTCATTGCTAAACATATTCTGGGTATATCTGATGTCATTTTTCTATTAAGGTTAGTTATTATATTTGGATTTGTAAAGCAATAAATCTTGCCTTGAAATCAGGAAAAGAAAAAAGAATAATCTAGAATTATTAATCCAGTCTTGTTACCTCGTGTTATTAAAAATAACCTAGAATTTGAATATAAATTACTTAGGAGAAATTAACATTTTAAAATTACTATTCTCAAGTTGCTACATGTTCAAAATTTTATACAGTTACCCTATAAGTAGTTGTGAATTTTTTGTAGTTTTAGATCTAAGTCAATACAAATTAAGTAAGCCATTAATCTAGATTTTGTTTATGGATAAACCACCTTTTCCAAAAAGCTCCAGGTGGTACCAAAACCTATTAACTTGTTGGAATATAATTTTAATTTGTTGAAAACAGGAAAGCACATACAGGACCTTGTGTGAAAAATTGTTTTTTTGTTTTTAATTACCCATTAAGGAAGTTATAATAGGGAGGCAAACTAGTTTAGTAACTTTTCATGATATTACTTAATGTGGTACCAATTTATCATAATAATCGTTACATTTGATATTCCCTGGGGGAAATTTTGCTGCTGGTTTTGTTCTTAGGAGTAGGTGGTGAAGTAGACGAGAAAGTTCTTAATTTCATGAATCCTAGAGTTTTGGATTAAACAATGAAAATGTGCTTTGAATTTGCAATGAAATAGCTGCTTCTCCCCTCACTCCAGTTAATGTTTCATAGTTGGTCGAACCTCTTGGTCCAAGGCAGCAAATACGGTAGAAAGGGGTAAAGTACAGTGAGCTCTTGAGAAGCATCAAAGCTAAATTCTAAAACTGAAAGTGCGATAAATTACTTTAGAAATAGTCGGGCGAAACATAGTTTTGCTTAGCACCTCAGTGGTAATATGAAATTTATGCTCATTAAAGACTTATAAACCGCTTACCCAATGCCAGGCATTGTTCTCATCACTTCACACATATCTAATTCTCGTAACAACTTGTCAAAATTTTTGACAAAACCTGTGAAGTATGTTGGTGTTTTGCTACTTTGACGAATACTTAAAAGATTCTCTATGATTGTGCAGAACTGGGTTTCTCCTTTACTGAAAGATAACACCCTTTTTTGCAGATACTTCACTTTAGTTTTCATATTAAGCTGAAGCTGATACCATAGAAACTGGTGGAAGGAAAATGGTGGGGATGCTAAAGCAACAATTTATTTAGCAACATCAGGAATCTTACTAGCTAAAATACTGTATGGTTTGATTTTTTTCCCACCGTAGTTCTTTAAATACAATTTTAGGGTTTTATTGCTAAAATAATACTGAAAACATTGATCAACATGTGTGTTTGTGGTACAACATGTATGGGTGAAGTGCTATTTATATCTGCATTTCAAGTTAGATTATATAAAGAGGAGCAAATGTAAATGTTGTCTTCTGTATCAAATTTCTCCTTTTGTCTTCTGATTCTTGTGTGGTAGTGTATTTACTCCTTTTTGGCCAGTTGAGCCCCAGAAAAAAGAAGAGCTTCAAGCAAGTACATGATGGCATGTTTAATTTTTTTTCCTTTTAGCTTGCCTACATATTTTATGGTTTATAAAGTATGTATTGCAGCTCTGCCATGTTCATTTTGAAAATTCCATTTAAGAACCAGAGTTGTAAGGACAAGTAAACAATCTCAAAAATTTCTTGTTGGACTTTATATTTTCTTTTTATAATAGGTGACTGAATATTAAGTAAGAATTGGACTTAGTCATAATTACTGTACACAAGCTTTTGATATGCTTTTCAGACACAGTATTTTCTGTATTCAAATAAAACAATATAGAACAAACCAAATTTAACCATGTTGTTGTATGTTTTTAAAGAATTAGATTCTTTCATCTCATTTTCATACCGTAAGTTTTTGTGTTTCAGAGTATTTTTGATGTCAGTCTAATGCTTTATTCTAATGCTTTCAGATAAATGTCTTTTCTGTTCTTACATTTTATTCATGAAAAGCTTTGTTTGGATCACATACCTAGTAAGTTCTGTCCTTTAAATTAGGAGTCAGCAAACTGCCATCTTTATTAATTTTTTGTAAATGACATATTGTTGGAACACATTTACCCTCATTTGTTTATGGATTGTCTGTGGCTGCTTCCATACTGCAACAGCAGAGTTAAGTATCACAGCATAAACTTTCATGACCCACAGAATCTAAAATATTTCTGGCACTTTATGGAAAAAGTTTGCTGACCTCAACATTAAATTGCAGAGAGGATTTAATTTGGGCATTGGCCAACCATTCCATAGTATATTTGGAGTATATTAAAGCGATGTACTATTTGTAGATTCTTCACAGTCGAACCTTTAGTGCAGGCAGGCAATTGAAATGTCCATGGGTCAGTCAGTGACTTGTGAGTTGATTGATAACAGAAAATATAGAACAATCTCCCATCAACTTCAGGAATAGTGTTAATAAATTAGCAGATCAATTTCTTTGAACATTTCTCAATTTCAAGAAAATTGGGCGAGATAATCTTTAAGATCTCTTTACTTTGTGGTTCTAACAATAACATTTCATACATAGATATAATGTGTTTTTCATTTTGAAAGGTAGTTTGTAAGTGATAGAAACAGAACTTTTTATTCTGAAATTTTATTATTGAACAAAAAGCACAATGCAAAGTGCCACCCCCCACATTTGTAAGTTAAGAATAAATCTAAATTCTGAATATGGGATGCTGAGGAAAACGGAAAATGATTTTTTCCATTAACCCCTACTTTATTCTCTCAGTATTTCTAATTTAATACATTATGCAGCTGTGACATTATTCTTTGGATTTTTATACCTTTCTGTTTTACATAAAAAATATTTAGCTACATAATTTGGGGAAACTTTCAAATTGATTATTTTTCATGTTCAGTAAAACTGAATGTTTGGCACTTTAAACATAGTTTTTTATTGTATTTTTTCCCATTACCATTTATCACCCAGCATTTTTTAATCTTTATACTTATGGCTAAAACATGGTAGGCAGATAAACCATATATTCTTTGCCATCCTAAAATATTTAGTGCAATGCATATAATTATTTTATAGTTATTTTATAATATATAAGCTGTCTGTTATGAATTCCTGTGTTTGATTTTACAGTATTGGCACCAATGTAATAATTTTAAAATAAGGTATGCAGTTAATATTGTGTTAGTTGTTATCTTTGTGGGCATTAGTGTTTAAGTAGTTCTCTTCCCAAATCTTTTTCATTTAGTTATATAACAAATATAACTTTTGTAATTCATAATTTATTGGATATTTTAAGATACATTTTCAATAGAGAAATTTGGTTTATTCACATGTTAGCATATTATACAGCACTCAAACAAGTGAACCGTGGTCACATGCAGTAATGTGGATGAATAGTGGCGATATAATAAAGTCAAAACAAGTAAAACTCAACTTTATTGTTTTGGGAATACATAAAAGATAAAATGCTATTTGACAACAATAAAACCAAAGGAATGATAAATCTAGGCATAGGGATAGTGAAACCTTAGGT